>NC_142517.1:198385000-203385000 GCF_057876585.1 Rhinolophus sinicus
ACTCAAGTTTTAGGGGTGACATTTTAGGGTAGGCATTACTAGGTGGGCCCTTTCTGACCACTCTTTCCAGTCAGAAGGAGGGATTGTTGTCCTTACTTGGCTCTTGTCAGAACTGTCATAGTGACATAGGGAGTGGAGATATTTCCTAACCACAACGCTAATAATATTATCATCCATTATAATTAAAGTTCACCTTGAGAGGCAAGATGGCGTCCGGAATCTGCTCCCGGCCACTGAAATCTAGTTCTGGCCAGTCTGGTTGTTGTACTTTCGATATTTTTTCTTAAGGATGATCTCATCTCCTCTCTCCTTTGTCTCCCCTCTTCTCGTCCTTCTCTTCCTCCCCCTTTCTCCCTGAGGCTCTATTCTTTCTGCCTACGGTAACAAAATAACCAGACTATATGAGCCCTGTGTTCTCCCATCCTTGCTTCAGTTGTTGAGTCACTGTTGAACCAGGTGGCTTTGTGGAGGCTGACTATCTTGTCCATTATTGCAAGGCTGCCACTACTGGGCCCGAATCTTTTCTGGGCCACAGGGATATTTGCTATGCATGTGACTCACTCCCAATGTTACCCACCCATATGTAGGTTCTGTAATTTCCCCTTCATAGACTCAGCCATTGTTCATGAGATGTACTTACTCCTGATGTGTCTGGGTGACTGAGGCAGGAAGAGCTTCCCACCTAACCACATGACATACTGTGGCTGTGTGTTTGTAGATCAAATGTCTCCAAGAGAGAACAACCACAAGGGAGAGACTTTAACTCATTGGTCCTCAATCCTGCATCACCTGGGGAGCTTTAGATAATACTGTTACCCATGCCCTGCCTCCTAAGATCCAAATCTAACTGGGCTATGTGTGGAAACATTCAAAGTAATTTTAGTTAAGCATCACAATAACTAAAGAGGGGCAGGGATAAAGAACTGAAGCCTTAAAAGCCCCAGAATGAAAACCCAGGGCTCCTGATTGCAGGCCCCTTACCATCCACTAATTATTTTTCTTTTCTTGTAATGACACTTGAAGTTCAAGCTCTAGAACGTTGCTGAGCTCCCCCTCTCCAGTTTGGATTTGACCACCTGAATGTGTCTGTTGTGGAGTGAGGTTCCAAAGTGTGAGTCCAGACGACATACCTTATGAGCTGGAAGGGTCTGCATTCTCCATTCAGAGCACAGTCTGAGACCATCAGACACTCCTTCTGGGAAGGAGGAAAAGGGCTGCAGCATTCAATAGTTTTTCTTAAATATAAAGTTAATGGAGCAGCCTGACTCATGTAATGTATTTATTTTGATCTATAACATATTGTTTGATATGTTAAAATGAATTTTAAATTAGATACAGTAAATAACAAAGAAATGTACCAAGATCATCTAGGAAAGCCTTTTTTTTTCCCCCATCACCAGAATAATTTTTCAATTTGAGAAGGAATTCAGATACCAGTAGAAGGAGCTATTGTTGGATGGTTCCAATGTATGAATAGATGCTTTTTGGACAGGATCTGTGAGCGCTGGAGGTGGATTACTAAGCCATTTACAATTCATTACTGCATTGTAGGTATTCATATCCCTTTCATTTTTATCACATCCTGAGGCCAAGAATTTTTTAAAAAGGTCATTTAGCTTTCAGAAAACTTTGAATTATGGCAAAAGCATTGTTCTTTCTTTGACTTTAATGTGCTCATTTGGAGAAAAGTTACAGGAAAATACTTTTGCTTAAGCTCTGAATCTGACCTGCCTGCAATCCCTCACATAAAATAACTTGTCATTAATGACTTCTTGGATTCTCTGTGCTCATTGCTGATTACATAAATATTTTCTTAACCTCCAATAGCATCCAGAGTAAAAGGCTGTTTGTCATTTTCAGAATTGTAATCAAATTGTAAAAACTCAGGTAGTGACTCACCAGAACAATTTAAGATTGCTGTGGAATTCTTGAATCAATCAAAGAGGGCAGGAAGAATGTCACCTTGTAAGTGTCAAGTACAGAAAATGAAGCCATTTGGTTGTCATTCTAACAAGAATGGAATAAAATGTTGACCTGTTGTCTCATTGGGTGGCTTTTGAAAGATACCTAAGGTGAGGAGTAGCTAATGGTCAATATAATTGAATAGTTATACAAGGAGAAACTTGCTTTAAAAATAGAAAAGATTTAAACACAACGCTTCTCCAACTAGCTGCTTAATAGTTCCTTTTTCATTTCTATTCCTTATGACGTGAAAGCAGGGACTAAGTTTGAAAACAGAAGAGGTTTCAGGATGTATTGACTTGATCAACATTCAACTTTATTTCAACGTCTTGGAACAACCTTGTTCCTAGTAGTCATTACAGAATTGTTCGGTTGCCATTATGTGAAATTCTAGAATTTGATCTTATGAAAATCACAGTCATAATCACATTAAAGGGAATGTTAATAAGGAGAGGTTGACAGCATAATATTTATTGAAAATTGAGTCCAAACCAGGATTTTCTGGTCAAATGATTACTTAGGCAGAAGTTGTGATCTGAGGTCGTCTTGGCTTAAGGCTGTTACATGTCATAAAATGAGTATCTAAGAACATTTTGCTTATGATGAACACTTACAGTGGAACATATATTATGGAAAATGCTTTTTGCATCATAAATAAATAACGAAATTGTTTAATTCCCATTGATCTGTGGCTAAATGGAAAGTGGGCCATAGCTGAAAACATGCACATAGAAGAACCCTGAAACCTTCACATAGAATGTTTTCCGTGTATCAGAAACCATTCTCCCTTTTCTTGGGTTCCTATATCCCTGGGAGTGTGAGAGGAGCTCAAAGAAACTATATCACTCTTATAATTTTTAAAGATCCAAGGTCAGTAAAGTCAATAGACTATACTGAAGTAGGACAGTAAATCTTAACTGAGTTTCTATTAATTAATAATGAAGAATGGTTAATAAACTCTCAGGTGTCAGATTTATGAATATTTTAAAATTAAATTTATCTTTTTGGGACCATCTTACCGTAAGAAAGAGTAGTTCCTTTAAATAATCTATTCATGCCATGAAAGCAAACTAAAAACCAACAAAAGAAGATAACGACAACGTTCCAGTAGAATTCTGTTAAGAGGCAAGACAAGCTAAGTATGCTAAGAAGTCAGAACCACTGAACAAAAGAAACCGTAGAAAACACAGTCCCCAAACCTGTGGTCCCTAAGACTCACTCTAAAATCCACTTTGCAGGACTACAACTAGCCTGTAGGGGGCAGAGCACAAGTCTTGGCCCCAGGCAGAGCTGCAGCCATTTAAATTCTGCCTAGGGGGCAAATCAACGGGTGACCTTAGGCTTATCAATACTCTAACTCTTCCACTCTTGGAAAATGGGGATAATAGGAAAATTAAAATAATGCATAGTTGATTTTCATAATTTGTGGATTTTGTATCTGTGAATTCACCTACTTGCCAAAATTTATTTGCAATCGCTAAATCAATATTCCACAGATGTTAGTGGTCATTTGTGTACAGGGGCAGGTACAAAGCAGCAAAAAATCTCAGTGGCCAGATAGGCATGTTCCCAGTTGATATGAAACCAGGTGAAGAGATGCTCTGTCTTGTTTCAGCTTTCATACTCTAGACAAGTATCCTTTTCGTGGCACGTTTAGTACCATGTTTTTCTCATTTTTGTGCTTTTGTTGATGATTCCTCTGTTTAAAATAGCCGCTAAGTATAGTGCTGAGTGTCCTAAGCAAGAAGGCTGTGATGTATCTTATGGAGGAAATATGGGTGTTAGGTGAGCTTTGTTCAGGCATGAGTTATAGTGATGTTGGCCATGAGTGCAAAGTTAATGAATCAACAATATATATTAAATAAGGAGTCTTTAAACAGAAATATGCCTAAAACAATGTTACATATTGACTAGTTGATGAAAATGTTCTTAGCAGCGTTTCACAGGTACCTAGCCCTATATTTCCCCTAGGAGCATGAGTTCAGTACTATATGTGTTTATTTCACATTAAACAAATAAAAAATAAAAACCTGCCTAAAAGTCTCTATTATATTATTCTGGGTACCTTAATGTGACCTCCTCCCAATATGGCCCCAGCTTTTCTTGCTGGGAACAATAGTTCAGTATTCCCAGTGACATTATAGAACGTAACTACTGCGAATCATGAGAATTAACTATATATGAAGTGTCTATACACTTTGGATTTAAGCCTATTTTCAAAACAGTAATTTCTTTCATCCAGTTTGGTGGGCCTAGAATATGATTGTGTGAACCTGGCTTCTTTCCATTTTTCTCAACCTCCATCTGCCCCAACCCCATCCTCTAGCCATTTTCACACGGTAAATGGATCACACACTTTTTTTTTTTTTTTTTAAGTGTATTTATTAAGTATAGAATGTACGCCAAGCACTTTGCTAAGAAATAAATGCGTTAAAGTTGCTTGGAGATTCACTGAGAAAATAGAGACAAATATCAATTCACAACAGAACACAGCCAAGGCTATGATGGGTTATCCACACAACGCAGCGGCAGCACAGGGGATGGATCAGCTGAATCTCTTTGAAGGGAGGGGACAGAGGACTCAGGAGACCTTAGCATGGGATGTGGCATTTGGCCTGTGCTTTAATGAATGTGATAGTACTCACCAAGCAAGACAGGTAAAAGCAGACCCACAGAATTTCAAGTGCAAAGACACAAAGGTGTAAAAGAGCATCCTATGGTCAGTGATGGAAGGTGAAATGGTGGAGGAGGGGAGGAGACCCAGAGGAGGGGCAGGGAGTGCCTGGAGATGAGGTTGGCCAAAGACACCGGGGCCATTTTGTGAGGATCAGGTATCCAAAATAGTATAATAGGGACTTTTAGGCTGGTTTTAAAAATCTTGTTTTTTCAATGTGAAATAAACACCTATATCAAAAATGCCAAAAAAGGAAATGTATGGCTTAAAACATTCTTTTAAAGTGAATGCTCGCATAACCACCACCTGGTTTAGGAAACTGAAGATTTCCAGTCCCCCTAGAAGGCTGTTTCTGTACGCTTCTTTCTAATCACAACCCCTTTCTCCCACGTAAAGGTAAACTGTGCTGGTTTTCACGCTCATCACTTGTTTGGGCGTCTTTATGATCTTATCACCTGTGATGGCAGAATAATGTCCTTCCCCCACCCACACCCCCAGTTTGGCTGGCCTTGTCCTAGTTCCCAGAACCTGTGAACAGGTTACCTTACAGGATAAAAGGGACTTCGCAGGTGTGACTGAAGTACAGATTTTAAGATGGAGAGATCATCCTGGATGATCATTATCTGGTGGACCCCATATAATCACAAGTGTCCTTATAAATGAGAGAGGAAGGCAGGAGAGTCAGAGAATGAGACGCCATGACAGAAGCAGAAGTAAGAATGATCTGATGGCTGGAAGGGGGTCACAATCAAAGGAATGTAGGCCATTTCTAAAAAGTGAAAAAAGCGAAGAACTGATTGATTCTCCCCTAGAGCCTCCAGGAGAAACACAGCTCAGCTAACACCTAATTCTAGCCCCAAAAGATCCATTTCAGACTTCTGATCTCCAGAACTGTAAGATAATAAATGTGTATTGTTTTAAGCCACTAAATTTCTGGTAATTTGTTACGGCAGCAATAGGATACTAATACAGCACCCCAGTGTGCTTCCCTGAGCACTACCTGTTTTGTTGTTGTTGTTTGTTTGTTTAACTTTCTGTAAATGGAATCCTTGAGACTATTCTCTCATCTGGCTTCTTCTTCTGAGCTCTTTGTCATTGAATTTAGGCCATTTTTTAAAAAAACTTTATTTCAAGTGTGTCTTTCCAGGACCCATCAGCTCCAACTCAAATAGTTGTTTCAATCTAGTTGCGGAGGGTGTAGCTCACACTGGCCTATGTGGGAATCCAGCCGGCAATCCTGGTGTTACGAGCATCGCGCTGTAACCAACTGGCTAACCGGCTGCCCCGATTTTTGGCCATTTTTAAGGAAAGAAAGTGACATGACTAGATCTGCATTTTAGAAGTTTATCTTGACATCAATATTCTGCCAGTAGCTTGGGGAGCCGCAAGGGTGGGGGTGGCAAGACCTGACAAGAAGCAAATACAACAGACTTGTCAAGAAATATCTAGAACATAAAATAAGACAGCGGAATCAGAGAATGGGAAAGAGGGCTCAGAACTAATAGGAATTTAGAACATAGAAGTGTGAAGAATTGATGTCCCAATAGATGTAAGGGATGAGGGGGTAGCTAAGAATAATTGTAAGTATTCTAGCTTGGGTGAACACAGGCGGAAAAGCCAGGATGAGGAGAAATACAACATCTTGGGGTTGAGATATTTGGAGCTCATGCTGATGTACGAGTATGTTTTCAGATGTCAGGAAGTTTTACCTGTGGATAACATTCTCGCTGCTGGGTTGACCTTTTATAAGTCATGTAGGTACAGAGTTAGCACCTGAAACATTGATGAATAAATCCAGTCTTAAGATACAATGGACATGTCCTATCTTATCTTCAATAATGGATAATGACTTTTTTGTTCAATGGAAGTTAATTTCTACTCCCCTTTTTGCTCTTATCACATAATTGGTGCAATTATATCTCACAGTCAGGGTGATATAATTAAATATCAGCCTTTGTAGAGGTGCATTTCCAGAGAGTCTTGTGAGGCAGCTGATTTAGTACTTGTCAGGTTTATCACACAATAGATAAATGCAGCTTAATATAACAGGATATCTGCCTCTGAATGGGAGTGTTTCTAGATAGTCCAGTCAAACAGTCTGTGTATTGCATCTGACAGCTTTATTGCTTTATCAGTTATTTGCTTAGGGAGGATTTTATTATATGTAAAATACTGACATAAATTATGGGACGGGGAATTGATTTTTTAACATAGGTTTGATTCATTTTTCATTGTTTGTATGTGCCAAGTTTGATATTTCCTCCTCGTGTATTTATTTGGTTTACAAGTTATTTTCCTGGTTTTACAAATACTGATATTTGGTTCTCAGTTCTTTTATTCTTGTGACTGCTCATGTGCTCAAACTAAGCCACACATATAGTTAATAAATAAATTATATACACAATTATAAATAAAATATATAACTAATAAAAATAAATAAATCGACTCTAAGAGGAGTTCTGGATAATTCAAAGACTTCTGCACTTCGAAATGAAGAGACATGGTACCAGTTTTCCTCCTGCCAGTGGGAAAGAAGCAGGAATAGAAGCCGGCTGGTGTAAGCCATGCAGGTTATCCAGGTTAGGCAGATCCAGGGATTTTTCCACCTAGAAAGGAGCATGGGAGCCATTCTTCTGGAGACTGGGATATAGAAGTCTGGGTGTGGAAGATACATCCGGGTCACAAGTCAAACAGAACTAGGCATAAGGCAGAATGTGGTCCATTGGCAAAGAGATTCAAACAGGCAGATAGTGAGCATGAAGTTGGTGACAGACGGCACCAATTCAGTCACGGGAAGTTGCAGCAGGCATTGTTAGCAGCTGGCCGCAGGCCCTCAGATCTCCTTTACCAGTTCTGTGGACCCATACTTTTCTGATAAAACCTTCAGAGGATTGTCTTTATGCTTCTGGAGTTGCTTCAAGTCAATGGAGAGCCTAAAGTTCTCAGAACTGATACCTCCTGGGGGTAGTTTCCCGTCCCTTCCTGCCCCTTAGCCAATGACAGACAGGTGCAGGAGTATAAAAATCCCAGTGACTTTGCCTTGAGATCAGACAAACTCTGAGGTACACTTTATACTCCACAGTTCTGCCTCAGATTAGGCTGTGGCTGGCCTTCACCTGGAATCACACCATTTCTTAACTTCTTTTCCTATCTTATCCTGCTCCCCAAACTCCTGTGTTGGTTTCTCTTAGAAACATTGCCTTAATAAATCATTTGCATTTGAATCCTTAGCTCAGAGTCTGATTTTGGGGAAACCTACTCTCAGACAGTCAGTAAACCAATAGCTAAGACAACAGAGTTATAAGAGAAAGGATAAACATTATTGTGATAATAATGGCTAACCATGATTGACTCTCACTCTTTCCAAGCATGGTTCTAATGGTCTTCTCTACAGTTTTTCATTGAATTCTTTCAAGAGTCAAATGGGGTTGATGTTATTATCATTCCCATTTTACAGCTGAAAAAAATTGAGGCTTAGAGATATTCAGCAATTTAAGATTTTATAGCTAAACAATAGGACATAAGGCTTTAGAAAGAGGTCAGGAAGACTCTATGGTATATCAAGTGTCAGATTTTAGGACTGCTCGTCTTTATCTCTTCCACCCCTTACCCCCCACCCCGGTAGTGATTTGTCTGGCTCTGAGCTTGTAAGTGGAGTGACGTAATTTACCTGTTGAATAGGTGAACTCTTGGGATGGATTCATTTCAGTGAATCTAGTCAGCAGTCTTGCAAATTAACAATCTTGTGGTTATTAGATACCTTAATAAGAGGATCTGGATGGTTTGGGGGCAAATCCAATACTATTGTTAGAACAACGGGAACGTTGCCTGGTACCTAGTAGACAGAAGTTAATTGTATTGAACAACCACATTGAATGTGTGAATTTATTCAGGTATTGATATAGGTAATGTGAATCAGAAATGGAGATTGAGGAAGATGTTTTATGTGTGAGGAGCAGGGACTGGATAGAAACCTTGGATTTTTCAACCAGATTGACCACTTGTCTCTGTGGGCGGCTTACATACCTACGGCACTGAAATGCTCATAGTCCAGAAGTGTCATAACGAGGAGCTTTTTCGTCATGCAAAATTTTTTGAATTTTTATATACCTAGTGGAAGAATAATAAATTGAGTTAAAAAGCCTAAACTATTTTATAGAGAACTTCAAGATGTTTTCTTATCCAAAGGAATGTTGTGTGGTCAAAGAATGCCAGACTGAGTCATGGTATCTGGTTTCTAGTCTAACTCTACCACCAAATAGATTGTTAACTTTATTTTTTAAATTCTCTCCAGGGTCTGGTTCCCAGAGTTCTCTTCTGTAAAACCAAATTAATAGGTGATATTTGGAAAAGGTGCCTCATCACCTGTAACCCCTCAACCTTTTTCCCTAGATGAGAATTACATGAGTAGTGCCACCAATAAAAACTTATGTAAGCACATCACTCATTTGTATAAATAAATTCATTCAAGTAATTCATTAAAATATACAACAATAGGGAAAAGTGCACCAATCATAAGAATGCAGCTCAATGCAGATTCACAAAATAAACACCTATGTAACCAGCACTCAGACCAAGAAATAGAACTTACCAGAATACTGGAAGCGCTTCCATACCCTTTCTAGTCACTAGCCAATCCCCTTCCTCCAGTGTAACCCTGTCTTCTAACATCATAGCTTAGGACTGCCCATTTTTACACATAATAAGATGTAATCAAACTACATGCATTCTTTTATGCCAGGCTTCTTTCACTCAATATTGTTTGTGAGATTTCTCCACGTTGTGTGTAATTTTAGTTTGTTCGTTCTTTTTTTGCTATATGATAATTCTATTGAATGAACATACCTTAATTTATTCATTCTATGGTAGGGGACATTTGATTTATTTCCTGTTTTTTGGATAATACCAAGGGTATAACAATAAACGTTATTTCTTTTTTCTTTCTTTTTTTTTTTTTTTTGGTGAACATTTGTGATCATTTCTGAGGGTTCTATACCTAAGAGTTGAAAAGCTGGGTCCTAAGCCATGCATATATTTCTCTTTGTGTATACTGCCAAATAGTTTTCCAAACTGATTGTCTGGGGAGAATGAACTTCAACATAGGAAAGAAGGAACAGAAAGTCGCTGGGCACATCAGAATATCACTCACTTGGTGAGCTGCTGGGTATGAACCAGGTTGATCAGTAACTATTAAACTAAAGATGAGTACTAGACTACAGAAATGAGAAAAATGTGCTTACTAGTAAAATAATTAGTTGCTGTGAGAAGGCAGTGTGGTCTGCCAGGCCAGGAACATATGGGGGGGGGGGGGGCAGTCTCTTATAGCTAACCAGGAAGGAATCTACACATGAGGGAAGGCATTACCTGGTTTGCACAGGCATCCAGAAGTCGGTACCTCTGTGTTATTGAATACTAGACCAGGAACCCACCTTTCCCTGGGAAGGGGGATTGGCCAGAAATGGCTAGTAAGCATGATAAGAGCAAGCCCAGACAGGGGGAGACAGGTGATTTAGACCAAGGATTGCACATTAAGAATTGTGGATTGGCCATAATCCATTAGGTCTGAGAATCAGAGATGTGGTTAAGAAACAATTTGTAACAAGGAGTAGATAAAACCGCTGTAGTTGTAATTGTACAAGAATGTTCCTTATATTCCATTCTCCCCATAATTGCCCTTACTTAATGTTTTTAAACCCATGGATAGCTTTTTGTGTGGTTTCTGAACTATTGAAAGTAGAGTGAGTCATTTGCAGACAAAGCCAAAACAATCACTGGGCAGACACTGGCTACAGAGAGTCTTGGTGCACCTTCTATCAATCCTGAAGTCTTAGGACTTTGAAGACAGAAAGAAAAAGTGGTGGAGAACTGGGTAACTTTTAGAGAGAAAACATTAATAAATAGCAGGAACAGGGCAGAGAGAAGAGTGGGACCCCAGATAACATTTAGTGGGCTCTGTCCTGCCCATACTCTGTTCAAATTGGGAACTCCCTGAGTACATTACCAGGTATTGTAGTGGACTTGTTTCATTGATCTAGTAAATCCATTAGGATCAATGAGTTTCCACTGATCGGTGACAGATATTACAGTTAACAATTGCTATGATTTAAGGTTCAACAAACCTATTTTTATACACATAGAAGTTCTCTAAAGACTTTTATTTGAATGTAACCACTATTAACTCTGAGGTTTTGACTCTTGGAAAGAGTTTGCCAGTTGCCAGGTACTGGCTTCAAAGGCCTATGTTGGTGGGTTTCTTGTTACCCTGTCCTGGTCCTACTTGGCTTTTGTGAGTTGAACATGTCCTACATTAAAGTGAAACACAGCAGAAAATTTTCTGTTCCAGCCATTGGAGAGGAAAGAGAACCTTTTCAAGGAAGATAAGAATAATTAACCCTTTGCTCCCTCCAACAGAGTTTTCCATCCAAAGCAATGTCCTTATTGTGTGTCTTCTGTATGTTCTTGAGGAATGCTGGTATTTCCCCTTGAATTAGAACTGAGAAGGGCTGGTGTAAGAAGGAAGGTATGTGGAGGAAAGCTGGGGAGAGTCTAACAAGATTCTTCTGGCTTTATATTCATCTCTGTGGGAAGAACGATGTTAGAAATGCTGGCTTCTCCACATGAAAGGCTGTCTCAGAAGCCAATGGAAAATGGGCACGAATAGATTATCCAGATACACTTACGTGATAGTTACATAAAATGACTCCTTGATATTCTGAGCATGTTTTAGAAAGGGATTCGTGCAGCCAAATAATGATAAAATAGATGTCCTAAATATGTCATGAGCATAACATTGAAAAAGTATTTTTCCCCCACAGAACACAGTTCTTATCTCTACAGTCAATATTTGATACATGCTCACTGCTATTTCCTCATATTCAGTCAAGGAGGGAAAAGGTGGATTCATCCCTAAGTGATTAATCATCACAGCTTCACTCTGCAACATAAGGAGAAAGAGAAATTGTGGGAGAATATATACTTAAAACAGCCATTCTGGTTAGTAATAGGCCTCCCGATGAAGTCAGAAGGATCAGAGTTGAGTTTTCAAAAGCACTGTTGTTTTTTCAAGGGGTGTTAAGAATGATTGATACGACTTGCGAAAAACAACATTAATGCTAGTTACTCAAACTAAATAGAGGGTAAAAAGTAGCTTATTATTGGCCTTTTTAAAGGATTCCCAATTACAAAGTCCATTTTAACTGTATGGGGAGGTGTGTTGATTGATTAAATCGGAAATTTCATAAATTATAGTATCCAATACGTGGAGAGATTAGAATGAAAACATACAGACCCTGATTCATGGCGGGTGAGATCAACCAAGCGCCTTGGCAGAAATAAGACTTGGAAGAGGTTTCTACCAAAGCCACAGCAATTTGTCCTAGGAAGCATTTGCCAGGGTCAATATTAACATCTATGGGCCATGTGTGATGTGCCGAGCTAGGAGGTACCAAAGAAACATGAGGCATTCTTGTTGTTGAGAGACTCCAGTCTAGCTGGGGATGCTGAACACAATCTTAAAAAGATAAACAGCCTCAAATGGGAGCCAGAAGCATTCTGGGAAGGTATAACGGAAGAGCTGATTCTCAAAGAAAGAATAGTGTCTGTGTTTTTCCTACTGCTGAAAGTGTTGAGCGTTAACTGGATCTACCAACACGTGTATTGAGCTACCACCGTGTGTTACATGACATTCTAATAGCTGGTAACACAGCAAGTAGGAAAACAATGAGCTGCTCTCATGGAATTTAATTCTAGTGGGATTAATTGAACAGCTAGAACTTTATATATTTAAGGCAGTCTTGAACAGAATAAACTTTGAAAACAGAGTAGGACAAAATATACCTCTTCAAAAAACAAAACAAAACTCTTTTTTCACAAGTAGAAGAGTACGACAGCACCTTGAACATAGTTGCCGTTTGTTTATACATGAGATACTTTACGTACATCGTGCCCCTTCCTCCTAAAACTTGTTCCTTCCTCCCACTTGCAAATGAAAAAAAATAGAGGTTCCGTTGTTTACCTAAGGTGGGAAAGCTCAGAATCTATCCCAAATGTATTGGAGGTCCCTGCCTGTGTTCTTCTCAGGACACGAAGCTGCCTCTCTAATTGGAATCCTTGCTTTTTTGGGTCATTTTTCATGGGTGTTTCAGCCAGCTCACCTTCTGTTCTGTTCCCCGTGCTTGTGGGAGCCCTCTTACTCAGGCTCCTTTGAAAAGGCATCACGGGTCTTAAAAGTTGCAGTCTCTTTACACTGTGGGCCACTGGGTATAAAACAAGAGACTAAGAAAAGATGGGAGAAGCATAAGTGAAGCATGTCCTCACGTCACCTACAGCACAAGGACATCACTTCCTCCTCCTGACTGTGACTGATTACAGGCACAGAGCGCCCACAGAACGTGGCCTTGGCTCATTTGGCCTGAGAGGCCCTCTGGGGTCAGTTGGGATGATTCATCAGGAAATGAAGCTCCCTCCGCCAGTGGTTTTCGGAGAGCAGGGGATGATTGGCCCCTTGCCCATCACTTCAGAATGGAAGCAGTTACTGTGCTCCTATTAAAAACTCCAATGTAGGGCACAGGCCAGGGAATATTTTAAGCTTGCTCTCTATCCAGAGTGCTATATCATATAGACCTGATTTAATTGCCCTCAGGCCTGCTTAGGATGTATTTAAGCATGCATAAAACTTGGATGTTTTCCTGGAAGCCCATGAAACTTTTCAGTGGCAGATTGTTGGGCTCTGTGAGGAAGGCAGAAGGGAGTTTATGGTGGAATGCTGGAGGTCCTTTCACTTCCAAACAGTCCATCCAGCTACATTCCCGGTCCACTTCAGGGGGCTGCAGGGCAGCTTTCAAGAAGCCATGCTTCAAAGCACCCAGGAGGCTCCTCAAACTGAAAGGAGTCCCATGACCAGTAGGGATCTCTTTAAGAAACTGTAAATGTATGACCTTGAGGAAAAGGTGCACTTTCATGAAGAGAAAAAAGCCCCCATGGTAGCTGGCAGGATATTGAAGCCAGAAGAGTCTGACCGTGGCATCCAGCTGCGTTGTAAATCCTAGACACTCACAAGCCCAGGGCTGTAGAATCCCTCCCAAGTTTTGCTTTGTTTCCTATCAATGGTGTTAACAGCTCTGCCAATGTTCCGCAATTGTGCGAGGAGGACAATACTCAGAGAGAAAAATCAGTACAGTATTGTTTTATTTTTATGCCATATCCAGACAGAAAGATCTCATCTATTCATTGTACTACATTTGTCGTTTTAGTTCGAATAAATGCAAGGCTATGCGAAAATGCTGATATCAGTTGTCAGAGAAAACTATTTACCATTGTCCCTCCCTTCTTTCTTTAGGCATTTTCATTATAATCTTTTCAGCTTCACAGAGAGATGAACAAAGCTCATGCACTGAGTATAAAAACACGGACAGCTGAAATGCACTGATTATGACCTTCACTTTTAAGGTTAACAGTGAGGAGAAAACCAAACTGTTGACTTTCTGTAGTTTGGTTACTATTTTTTGCCAGAGGAGATACTTTTTTCATTCCTCTTATTGTATCTCACTGGATTGGGTCCTGTGTAAAGATCTTAAATTCATTTGTTCATTCATTCATTCATTCATTCATTCACTCACTCATTCAATACTTACGAGTGTCAGGTATGAGCAAGCCGTGAATTTGTCCCTAGAAATACAGTGATGAACACAACCTCTGAGGTCTTGGAGGCTAGATAGTCTAGTAAGAGAGATGGCTCCATAAGGAAACAGGAAATTCTATTCCCCAATTCAGGGTTTCTCAAAGCAAAAGAACAGATATCTACCAGGCTGTAGTCATCTGTAGCAGACAATTTTATATACTGTGTTATCCCGAAAATAGGACCTAGCCGGACAATCAGCTCTAATGCGTCTTTTGGAGCAAAAATGAATATAAGACCTGGTCTTATTTTACTATAATATAAGACCGGGTCTAATATAATGTAATATAATGTAATATAATATAATTAATATAATATAATATAATATAATATAATATAATATAATATAATATAATATAATATAATATAGACTGGGTGTAATATAATACTGGGTCTTATATTAATTTTTGCTCCAAAAGATGCATTAGAGCTGATTGTCTGGCTAGGTCTTATTTTTGGGGAAACGGTATCCCTCCACCAAGTGTCAAGTGAGCTTAAAATAAATCTCTCACTTTAGACCTTCCATTTCCAGTCAAAATACACTTATTTTTGTAAGTTTCAGTGTGAGTCACTTTGAATGGAATGCATGAGAGGCGAGGAATCAAGTATTAACTCCTTTTTTACTTATTGCTGAACACCCTTTCTTTTTTGGATAAAGAAAACTGATTTGTTTAATTAACAATAGGTGTTAAAAGACACCCTAAAATAGTTCTTGGAACATCAGATATTTTTTTCCTGGTAGACTTAGTACTGATTTTATTTCAGTATCTCTTTTTCATTTTCTGATGTTTTTATCACCACACTAAAGACTTACCTCAGTCCTTTGTGTGGTTTTTGACACAAATCCCGCTAAACCAGCGTTTCCCAAACTTTGGTCATTTGCATGACATGTCACAGTTTTTTGTTTTTGTTTTTCACATACTCAGACTATAACTTTTCTTCAATTATTTTGTTATATCTGGGTATTATGTCTACTACTGCCTACGTAATATTTTATTTAAATGTACTTACTTTTTTTACTTAAACTAGTTGATTTTAAAAGGAAATGTTGTGTGACTACCATAAATGAAATGCTAGTTTTGCTTACGATACATAGAAGGTAATTGCAAAAACAAATTAAATGTGAACTGATATTCTTACATTCTATCCAGGTACTATTAGAAGGTTCATAGTCTTCTCTCTCTTTGTTAAAAAAAAGATTAGCCTGTCGTGGGTGATGTGAAAGAAATACTGGAATCACCTGAGACATACTCTTAGATATAGGAAGAAAGAGTGAAAATAAAAATAATGCTTTCCTCACTATATGATTCTGGGTACTTAATGCTATATCTGGGTCTCTCCTACGGTCATCTACTGAACTGTTGGGGCATTTCAAAGGCTTACTATATAGCTTCACTCCAGGTTCTGGTGGGAAATTGCTCAGCAGGTTTGTGAAGGGGCTGCCTTCCCCATTGCCCAGGGGGTTCTGTAGTAAATTGGGGTAGTGCTTATTTCAAACAACCGTTTCTTTCCCTTAAGATTTATAATAATTGACTTTACTCAACTATTCAGAGATATGGGATAATTTAAGGGAATCCATGTATCTCCTCAATAGACTTCAGCACCTGCAGCCTGTGACATCTGTCACCACCTTTCTATTCATTCTTCCTGTCTTCATTAGTCTTCTCTTTAATTAACAGTTTAATTCTTAAAAATAAACTTTACAGTATGTGATTATGAGTGATCGTTTCCAGTCAGCATAACAGAAGGCAATAACACTAGATCATGGCTGAACTCCCGCCAATAATATATGACTCGGCAATAATGACAACAGGAAGTCATTTATCAGGCCCAGGTTTCTCCCATTTCATCTAGAAATATAAATATCTTATTTTTAATAGAGAGAAAGATGAGCTGAGAAGATGATGATGGATCAAGTGGATGACACTGGGGGCCAGCCAAAGCTTTTAAACATGACATTTTTCAAATCATGGGAGAAGGGAAGAGCAGAGGGAGGAAGAGGAGAGAATATCAAACTACCTTTTAAAACAGCAGGGTCAGGCTACAGTGCTTGTGTATCACATTCTTCCCTGAGTCTAAGAGCAAATCTGAAGTTTCTTCAGGTCTATCCATCTCATGATATTGCCACGTTGCAGAGAAATTGACTTTGAATCAGAAATGATTGTTAACAGTGGAAGGAAATAGTCAATTCCTAACTACAAATTCATCATGTGGTATCTTTACAGAGGATTTTTGTTTCGGGAAAATGATAAGTGCAGAGAGAGAAATCGCTAAGGACACCCTAGGTCAAGAAAGAGAAAGACTTTGCAGGTATGTTAGTAAAGTATGGGGTCAGGTTCAGAACAGAAAATTCCAAGCTTTAATAGAGGTGGAGCAGAGATGATTCTTGGTATGTATGCTCATGCCGCTAAGCTTGGATCATAGCTTAAAAAACAGAATCCCTTAATAAAAAGTATTTTCCTAAAGAAAGAATACTTTGAGAAATATGAATGAAGTTTGGAGCTGGGCTAATGTTTGCAGTAATCTTTCCCTTTCTGAATAAACATTTCCTGTAGAGAGAGCAGTATCTTTCTAAGTGTCTCAGCTGTCTTTTTCCTTTTCCAGGATTCTTGCACTTAGAACATAAAAACAAACAAGAAAACAAAAGATGAAAAACTATGAGAGCTTCTGAGAATAATCAAAGGAGAGTATTTTAAGTATTAATCTCATTCAACCATTGGCAATATTAACTTGTATCTGTTCCTAGTTGGCAAATAACAGAACCCCTGTAGGAGCTAATTCTTAACAGTTTTACATGATCTGCAGACTAACCAAGCTATAGAGAATAAAGAAAGATAGATAAGCAGTTATAGGAAATCTTCATTTGCAGGAAGGGGTGGGGGCTGCTGCTAAATTGTCTACTGATTTTTTAAAGATGCAAAGCTTTTGGTCAGGGATACAGCTTCTAGCAAGCAAAGAGTTTTACATAAAGGAAACCTTCCCAAGAAAGATGGCTATGAATTTAATTATAAGCTCTTCTCTTTGCATAAATTTGGTTCAGTCTAAATAAGACTTGAAACATGGAACAATGTCCATGGAGTACAATTCACCAATTGTTACTTTTAATTATGTTCACATGCATAATTCATAAATACACTGCATGGACAAGAGGAAAGAAAGATAAGAAGGAACAAAAGAGATGAATTTTCCATCAAACAATTACTATATAAATAGACAACATATTTAACACGTTAGGTAGCAAAGTGATTCTTTGTTCTTGCCAGTCTGGGCCTTAAAAATATTAAAAGAATCCCCAAACATAACATTGTTATATTTTACTAATGTCTCTCTTAAATGAAAGAAATAGGAATTATCATTCTTTATATTAAAAAAATTACAAAAAATGTCTCCCAAAATGTAAACGTTGTAGGTGTGGTTGAGATACCATAATATTATAATACATAAATACTATAATAGATTCTAGTGTGATTTATTCATGTGGAAACACAGTGATTTCTCTCTCTCCTGAACTCATAAACTAATCTTTTACATTGTTGTCTGACATTACATTCTGTAAGGTAGTGCGGTATACTGTAAGAACATATGATCTCTCTGAGTTCTGGGCCAGACTCTCTGGCCATTGATGTGGCCTCTGGCAAGATGCTTAATGTCTCCAGGCCTCAGTTTCCTCAACTGCAAAATGAAGGTTTGGTTTGAGTGGTCTCCAATGGCTTACCTAACTTTGTTGATTTTTATGCTGGAATTTTTCTGTTGCCTTTTCCACGTTATTTTTATTCAGTTTTAAGATATATCTATATTATTGTCCCTATGGGATTTTTAAAAATACATTGAGGATGGAAACTTGATACTAGTCCCTCACCTAACCCAGTGTTTTGCGATTGTAATCATTAACTAAATACCTGTAAAAATTCACTGCTTCATATTTCTGACTATCTGCTCGTGTGAACCTTCTCTCCCTGCCCCTCCCACTGCTCCCACAAATATCTTCAATCTCTGACCTCTGCATTATCCAAACAACAAATATTTCATGTAGACTTTTAGTGAGTGTTGGTATTTGTATTTCACAAACAATGGGAATTAATTAGCTATAACAAAGGCAGGCGGCAAGAAGAGGGGTTGCTAAGGTGAGTCTATCATTTTACCCCATTCAGCTGGTATGACACAGCTCTGTAAAACATAGTGCAAGAGAAGTCAAGCTCCTCAAATCTACATAAAACCTCAGAAATCCACCTTCCATCACAGCTGATGTGTTTATTTCCACCGTGTTTCCCCATTGGGAACTGCCTTACCCTTTGGGCACCAAGCACTGTCAGAATTTCAGAGAGTTTTGTTTTTAATGCCATATCCTTTCTATGCCAATTAGCGATAATCTCCTTGGGCTCTTAAGTAATTTGTCTGTATAATCTCAGTCACACTGCAAAGAGTCACAAATCCTTTGGTGATTGGAAGACAAACTGGAAACTCCTCAGGCACAGTTAGAAATTAGTCAAAAAATTTTAAGTCAAGGTGATGTCTTTCCCCCACTTCTTTTATCAAATAAAGAAAGCTCCCTACACAGATTCATACACAAATTAATTTGAAATAGGTTCACGGGGACTTTTAGAGCTAAACTCTCTCTCTCTCTTTCTCTCTCTCCCTCTCCTCTCTCCTCTGTCTCTCCTCTCTCCTCTCTCCTCTCTCCCCTCTCCCCTCTCCCCTCTCTCCCCTCTCTCCCCTCTCTCCCCTCTCTCCCCTCTCTCCCCTCTCTCCCCTCTCTCTCTCCTCTCCCCCCTCTCTCCCCTCTCTCTCTCCTCTGTCGTCTTAATGAACCTAAGAATTTTTCCAAGGAAACAAAATGCTTTGTTTAACTTTTGAGAGGTTTTCACTTTCTCATGGTTCTTTACTATCCTAGGTATTTAAAAGGATTAATGGCCTAGGGTTTATTAGGAACTCTCTTTACTGCACTGGGCTGCAAACTTCTGTAGAAGAAGCAGACCAGAGTGGCTTAATTAATTCCTGACTGATTATAATAATTATGTCTTACACCTCACCTTTATTTATTTATTATTTTAAAGCACCTGAAAATAATCCTATTACCATTTAAGTAGTAACCCTCACACAGAGGAATATTATTTTACGTTAACAAATTACCAGTTTTAACCCTTTTAGAAAGACCAGTTTGATTAGCTTTATGCCTAAGAGGAGGGTGGGCTATGATCTAAGTGACGCTCACTGCATGTCCCATTGTTGCTAAGGGCACATCAAAGAGCTTTGCCCTGTTTCCTAGTAACCGCCAGTCCCAGAACACTCATTTTTGGCAGATTTGTTTGAGTTGAACTTCTTGATTCAAAATGTGAATTTATCTTGCCTTTGAGCCTTGAATTGATGTATATCACAATGCAAATCCTAATTCTGTCAACTGCACCAGACAGAATTCATGGATTAATGCGCCAGTTTGATCAATTCAGCATTGTTTTGCCTTTCATGGGGATATCTTACCCTTCATTACTCTTCTGAATAAATATAAAACACAATTTTATGCATATAATACGGTTAATATTTCTCATTTATTGAAATTCTGTTTTGTAGTTTATATTTATTCCGTTAACAAACATAAATTGAGGACTTATCATATGACATACACTCACAATATAAATATGGTATCTGAAGACATGTAGAAACGGGGGATTCAAAACATTATTCAACTTTTCCTTTTCTCCATCTACACACACACACACACACCCCTAGGAAGCTCTCTAACCATTTCTGACGTTGTCTTTTCTTTCCTTCTGCCTTCCCTTGCATTTTTTTTTTTTTTTGGTCTCTATAAGAGATCCTTGTTTTCATCTTGCAAAAATGTGGGCTTGACTGAGCGTTATTAGGTCTAATTAGAGTTTAGTAAGAAATTAATAGATAAAAACATAATAGCTTTTCAGTACACCAGCCATAACTAGTCTAGAAAATGAAAAGATCAGATTCCATTCACAAGAGCAAAAATTATAAAAATGCTTAGGAAAATGTTTTAAAAAGAGGGATGGGAACTTTTAAATTTTATTAAGAAAACTATAGAATTTCACTGAGAGATTTAATTCAAATACACGGAGACCTAGTTATTGGTGGAAAGACTGAATATTTTTAGTATACAAAATTCTTTCAAGTGCAATTATAGAATTGTTGCGATTCCTGGTCGTTGCACTGGGGTGTATTTAACTGTGTAGGAATAGGGACATGACAAAGTGATGTGTCTATCCGCCGTTTCTAGAAAAAGAGACTGGAAATTTGCCAAAATCTTTATGAGATACTCTTAATACTTTTATTTTATTTTATTTATTAGTTTTAAGTGTACAAAATAACATAATAATTAGACATTTATACCCCTTACAAAGTGATAACACCTCCATCTATTACCCCTCTGATATCACATATAGCTGTTACAATACCATTGACTACCGTGTCAAAATTAATATAAGACGTGGTATTATATTATATTATATTATATTATATTATATTTATTATATTATTATATTATAAAGACCCGGTCTTATATTGTAGTAAAAGAAGACCAGGTCTTACATTAATTTTTGCTCCAAAAGACGCATTATCGCTGATTGTCTGGCTAGGTCTTATTTTTGGGGAAATACGGTATGCAGTAGTACCTCGGTTTTCGAATGTCTCCATTGACCAATATTTCGGTTTATGAACGCCGTAAACCTGGAAGTAAATGCTTCGGTTTTCGAACACGCCTTGGAAGTTGAACATATCACTCAGCTTCCGCTGAGTGCAAGATCCTGAGGCCTCGCTGTCAGATGATTTTGAACATTTCAGAACTCAAATGGTCATCCGGAACGGATTATGTTCGAAAACCGAGGTACCGCTGTATTCCTTATGCTGTACTTTATATCCTGTGACTATATATATATATATATATATACACACACACACACACACACACACACACACACACACACACACACAGAGGGTGCCCAAAAAAATGTATACACATTTTAAGAAAAGAAAAACACTATTAAAATTGTGATACTCAATATACCAATAACAAAAGATGAATACAAGTCATGTTTGACTTCTGCAATTACAAGAGGTGCTCAAAGTGGTTACCATCAGCGTCCAGACACTTCTGATTACGGTGAACCACTCCTTGAGCAACGTTGACCAAAGTGTCCACTTGTATACCCCTGGTATATCTTTAATTATAGTTGACTTTATTATTCTACTTCAGCTTCAGGTGTATAGTGCAGTGATCAGGCATCTACACAATCTATGAAATGATCATAAGACTGATAAGTCCAGTACCCATTCAGCACCCTACATAATCTTTACATTATTGGTTATATTCCCCATACTGTATTTCATATCCCCATGACTATTTTGCGACTACCAATTTATACTTTCTAATCCCTTCAGCTCCTTCCCCAACCCCATCCCCCTCCCATCTAGCAACCATCAGTTATTTTTCTCTACATCTCTGAGTCTATTTCTATTTTGTTTGCTCATTTATTCTGTTCTTTACATTCCACATATAAGTGAGATCATATGGTATTTGTCTTTCTCAGTCTGACTTATTTCACTTAGCATAATACCCTCTAGGTCCACCCAAGTTGTTGCAAATGGTAAGATTTCCTTCTTTTTATGGCTGAGTAATACTCCATTGTAGAAATGTACCACAGTTTCTTTATCCAGTCTCCTATTGATAGACACTTCGGTTGTTTTCATATCTTGGCTATTGTGAATAGTGGTGCAATAAACATAGGGGTGTGTATGTTTTTTTGAATTTGTGTTTTGGATTTCTTTGGATAGATACCCAGGAGTGGAATTGCTGGGTCATAAGGTAGTTCCATTTTCAATTTTCTGAGGAACCTCCATGCTGTTTTCCATAGTAGCTGCACCAATTTGCAATCCCACCAGCAGTGCATGAATGTTCCCTTTTCTCCACATCCTCGTCAGCACTTATTTGTCGATTTACTGATGATGGCCATTCTGACTGGCATGAGGTGGTAACTCATTTTGGTTTTTACTTGCATTTCTCTAATGATTAGTGACATTGAGTATCTTTTCATATGTCTGTTGGCCATCTGTGTGTTCTCATTAGAGAATGTCTCTTCATGTCCTCTGCCCATTTTTCAATTGGGTTGTTTGTTTTTTGGTGTTGAATTGTATGAGCTTTTTTATAAATTTTGGATATTAATCCCTTATCAGGTGTATCATTGGCAACTATCTCCTTCCATTCAGCAAGATGTCTTTTTCTTTTATTGATGGTTTCCGTTGCTGTGAAAAAACTAATTAGTTTGATGTAGTCCCACATGTTTATTTTTTCTTTTGCTTCCCTTGCCTGAGGGGACATATCAGTAAAAATATTACTAAGGGTAATGTCTGCAAATTTACTTCCTATATTTTCTTCTAGGAGTTTTATGGTTTCGGGTCTTACATTTAAGTCTTTAATTTTGAGTTTATTCTTGTACAGTGGTACCTCAGTTTTTGGACATAATCCACAAGCTCTGAAACATTCGTAAACAGCCGACAGCTAGGCCTCAGGATCTTGCACTCAGGGGGAGCTGTGTGACATATTCGACTTCTGAATCGTGTTTGAAAACCAAAGCATTTACTTCCAGTTTACGGCATTCATAAACCAAAATGTTTGTCAACAGAGATGTTCGAAAACCGAGGTACTACTGTATATGGCATAAGAAGGTGGTCCAGTTTCATTTTTTTGCATGTATCTGTCCAGTTGCCCCAGCACCATTTATTAAATAGACTGTCTTTACCCCAGTGTAAGTTCTTGCCTCCTTTGCCACAGATTAAATGACCATATACGCATGGATTTATTTTTGGACTCTCTATTTTGTTCCATTGATCTGTTCTTAATACTTCTAAGTCCCACATTTCCGGAAGTAAACACCTTTGCCTACTGTTTGTTGTTGTCTGATTACAAAAGCATTTTTTTTTTGGAAGCAACTGAATGTAACAGTCACTATACCTTTTGAGATTTTAAGTCTCTGCAACAGTGGCATGATATTATGGAGGGTAGATGTATCTTGGTCGGCATCATCGATGGGATTACGGGACATGGGCCTTCTGAAGAGTGTGCAGAGTGATCT
The DNA here is from genome assembly GCF_057876585.1 of Rhinolophus sinicus. Lineage (NCBI taxonomy): Eukaryota > Metazoa > Chordata > Mammalia > Chiroptera > Rhinolophidae > Rhinolophus > Rhinolophus sinicus. Next base: position 198,408,405 of record NC_142517.1, read on the forward strand.
GAAGTTGATGAATACAGATAACAAATAATCTCAGGTACCCTACAAAAGAATGCAGATCAGCAAGGGACAAGAGAAGTCAATAAGGGCAGAGGAGAAACATAAATCACGAAAAACTTCTCTAGGAGGTATGCAGTGATGTTAATCGGGACGTGGAATTTGTTACTCTTTTCCCAAAGGAATTTGCATTTGTTGTTATTTTCTGGACAACCCTTGTGAAATAGAAGCTAAAGAGTGGAAAGGGCCATGGATCCTCTCCCACACATGCTGTTATTCCTTGTAGAGGGAGGACTTGTGTGCAGAGGATGGGATGAGGTACATGGGGACTACAGAGTGCAGGCTGGGCCATCCAGAAAAAGAGGTACGACTTTGTTTGTCTTTACCCGGAGGACTTTTAACACATTGCGTACGGATCACGAGAATCTTCGTTTTTTCTGAGCCATGCATTAAGGACGGATAACGAGAATTTCAAAAGATTGGGCAGAGAGCAGTGAGAGGCCAAGACAGGGAGGTGAGACGAGTGGCAATAGGGAACCAGCTGTGAAAGTGCCTACGCAGCGGGCCCCCAAGGAAGACAATCCGGCCAGGCTCTCGGGAGATTTGGCCACGCATCATCTGGAGCCCATAGTGGGAAGAGGAAAGAAAAAATATCACACACAGGTGTGTAAAATGTGCGCATCAAAAAAAGTGAGAAGTGAAACTCGGTACATATGCAATTTTTGCCGTGTCCCACTGCACAAAGAGAGCTGCTTTCTGCAGTATCACACCAGGAGGGATTACTAACATCATAGGTGAGTAAATCCTAAAAAATTCCATAGAAAAATAATAAATGACATAGAAGCATTTACGCTTTAAAGAGAAGAGTGCATTTTAAAGTAGTTTCTTTTAAAAACCTGCCGGAACAGAGGGGTATGAGGGATTTAAGCCCCACCGTACGCAACGTGTTAACTGTAAGAGGCCGATCTTTTTTAGATTGATTATCAGAACTGCAAACCTGCAACAATTTGTTCCAAGGACAGACAGTGCCTTGATTCTTTTCGATCTCAAATGTCATTTTTTTTAAAGGACTTATGTAAGTAATAAAAATTCAGCAGCGATTAATTAAAGGGAGAAAAATGATCTGTTCTGAGATGTTCCACTCAAGAGAGCATATCCCTAATATTATTTTGAAAGACAAAAAGTGAATCAATTTTTTCTTTCCAAACTGACTCAACAAAAACAATTTCACTCATGAGCTGAGATGCTAACTGCCAGCTCCCCGTGTAAAGGTGAGCTATACCAGCAATGATGTCACTTCTGAGAACCGAGGCTCAAAATAGAAACATGCCCAGAACTTCAAACGTCTCCATTCTAAGCGATCTCTAATATTTCATGTATGAATTTGCAGGTCATCTGAAAGAATAAGAAACTGCGTTCATTTCCTTCTGTTTGGGTTCCTGGAAGACCACTCAGTTTTATGTCATACAAGAACACTACAGTTGGGAATGAGAAGTCTTCACAGCTCAAACAGGCTGCCTCTTTGGGATTTGGAGCGCTGTTTCAGATTTCGGCTTCCTGCTTCACATTTCTGCTTTGGTTTCCTGATGTTTCACCATCACACCAAATGGCTTTTCAGAACAGAGTTCTGTTGAAGCACTTTCTTTTATTAAATGTAGTGCATTTAGTATGGCTGGGTTATATTACATAAAACTATGTTGGCAAATTCATTACTAAGCATCATCTTGTCATGACAAACTTATACATGCACACATATAAATGTCATAAATCATTGGTGTGGAGTAAATGAGTTGCTATAAAACATGTATTCTTACAGCCATAGGAGTTGTATTACTTTGTCATCATAGACCTCTTAGGTCTACCCAATAGCACCACAGCTGTCTGGACAGCCAAAAAAGCAGACAACCGAATAGTTGTGTTGATATACACAACACGAGAAGATCGCATTGAATTATTCTCTACCCACCATCTCAAACCTACCAGGTCCCTTGTTACCCCATAGAAATTACAGAGGGCTGACATCGGGTTCTCTTCACATTAAGCTTTCCGGGAGGCATGCGTCTTTTTGATTTGTTTATTTTTTTTCAAGATAAGTTTTCCTGAATTTCTAATCACCTCTCAAATAGGGTCGTGGTTTTTGTGCTTATTTTATAATGCTTTGATTTTCATGCTATCCAGGAATGGAAGATAATCATACATATTTTGCAGCTTCCACATTAATAGTAATTACTTGTTAATATGTTTATAATAGCAATGAAAACTGTACCCATTTCTAAGAAACACAGATTAGCTAAAGTTACTTACCAAAGTTAATAAGACAGTATTAATTCATATGCATGTTTATCCTATCTGATATATTCAGCAGTCCAGCTGTCAAGAGAATTTTTCAGATGAGAAAACTGAGGTACAGGGTTCTAGACAGATGATCTGGGCCACATAACTAGTGAGTGCTGGGGCCAGAATCCAGCCTTACGGCTGCAGAGCCCCGCTCTTAGCCACTGTGCTGGCTTTCACGTGCTGGTCCTCTCCGATCCTAACACACTTCTCACTACCCTCATCGACCTGAAGTCCCACCAGTTCACGGACTCAGGAGCCAGGGTCTTGCACTGTGAACCACTGTCAATCCAGCCCCTAGAATGGGACCAGGCAGATAGCAAGTGCTTAATAAGTGTCAAATGAACAAATGAATGAGAGATTCAAGTGTTATGTCTCTAGTTCAAATTGTTTTCGGGTTGCTCCTTGCCATGTATCTGTGCTTGAGCCTTGCAAAGAGACATGTGTGAAAAACGGAGAATGGACTGGAGACCTGGGGAGTGCTGCTTGGAGCTTTGATGTAACCATGGATGATATCAAGATGGGGAAAGATGTCAGAGGGCACAGCCAGCCTATTGAATACCACAGTTATGATCATCCCTACAATGCTGGTGACTTTGGTACCAGAGGGATTCAGGACCACAGTGCTGGTGCCAGAAGGAAGGGCACCAATAAGGTACCCTCTCAGGAATGTTCCCAGCCTAGCAAATGAGGTCCCAGTGTTGCTATGCAAATGGTGTCAGGATACCACTGGTGCAGGCGTACATGGTACTAAGGCATGGCTGTGGGAGTGTGGTCCTCCCCAGTATTTCTGAGGTGGGAGGCACTTTCATTATACTTCATGGGTTTAGAGGTGTTGTTCATGACATTAATGCAGTAAGATGGACCTGGAGGGGGAAAAGGATAGACTCCAAACTCTGGTCGAGTGAGCTGAGTGTGGTATCACTCAAAATATATCTTTCAAGGACTCCCAGGAAAGTTTGGAGGAATGAAGAGACAGGATGGCCTGTTTTAATAGGTCAAAGTGAGTTAGATAAATACTAACCTCATTTTTACACCCAGGCTGATGTTGCCTGAGGATATAAAGATTACCCTTGATTATATTCTGAGACAAACGGCCTGGGGACAACAAGCTAACCTACTTATTTAACAGGGTTGTGTAGGGTGTGTGTGTGTGTGTGGAGATGGCAGGGGCACAGAATTAAAATAGTGGTTCCCACCAGGAAATCCAAAGAGCTGTGGGTCTTGGAACCATCTGTTTGTGTTACGTGTTTGTGTGTGTTGTGTTGGAAAGATGGTGGCAGCAAAAAGGATACCTAGATTATGAGACTTATTGGCTACACAAATAAGTATAGCCTGCAATAAATGAGAATTTAATCTATACAACCATAGTTCTGGGGAACACATCAAGTTTATCTTTTAATAAAAGTTGAGAAATTGCTTTCCCTTAATTACAGCGAGTGGGGGAGCGTGCATAGGAAATGAAACAACAGTGTTGGAGCATGGGTGTGGCGGTGTGAATTTTAGAGCCTGTGTGGACTGCACTTGCCCTGGGGTTCCAACGTGGGGCTCTGTAAAAAAAAACACACAAAAAACAAACAAACAAAAAAAAAACAGACACACCTTGCTTGGCGGACAAAGGCTGTTTGGATATTCCTTTTCTTGGCAAAAGGTGTCCTCAGTTTACAGTCTGATCAGAAGTCAAGAACTTTGTTCAGCTACAAACTATGTTTGTAGAAGGCAGAATGTTTTTGTTCCAAGCACAAAGGTGTAGATACAGATATCAGAGGTATCATACTTCATTGGAAGCAAGAAATATTCATGAGGCTTTCTGAGCATCAAGTGAAGGAGTAGGCATCAACTCTCCCAATCTTCTTAGTCCAACCCTGTCTGGTGAACTTTCTACACAATGCCACCTACCTTCCTGTAGTTGGCCGAGCCCCTGGTGAAAGCACAAACCCCCTTTTCCTCTAGTGCTGCTGCTTTGGCTTTTCTCTGTTTCTAGTCTACGACCTGCAGGGCTGCCTAGAACCCTGCTCTTGCCTTCCACTCCCCACTCTTTCCTCATGCTGGTCCACAACGGTCTGGGGAAGCGTGTGGGTGGTAGAACTAGTTGGAGGTGAGGAGGGAAAGGGGCCCTCCATGTCCTTCTTCATCTCTCCTTTACTATCACGACCCCACCCCCAGGTTTAGTCTCCTCTGCAGCTTTCCCAGTGTCAACCCTTCCTCTCATAGTCTAGGACCCCTGGGCATGCCCCTCCTAGCACCTGGCCTTGACTTCGATGATTATGTATCTGGAGCAGCTAGGTCTGAGATGGCATTTTTTACATAAAATGAGAACCACACCTTAACTCTTCTCTTTAACGTACCCCACCCAGGACCTCTGTACCCAAGAAAGAAGCTTTCTGTTCCAATCTTTTTCTGGTTGCAAGTTCCAACACTACCATATTTTAAAATGGCAGAGACTTCTATTATGCTGGGAATGGGAAGAAAGAGGTTGGGGTAATGTCTTGTCTCCCACTGGCCATAGGAGGACAGCCTAAGTTGGAAGTAGCAGCAGGCAAGAGGGGAAAGACACAGACCACATTCTGGGAGTTTCTTAAGGAAGAGAAGGATGCCTGGGGAGTTGAGCTTGGATGAGGGAGGTGCCAGAAATACTCACCCTCTTACCCTTTTTAGGCATGGCCCGAGGAATGAGTCCTGGGAGACCAAAATTGGTCTATTAGAATTTATTTGGCGTGTTTGAGCTGTGGGAGGTCAGGCTAGAAAAGACCATAACCTCCCTGAGCAAAAAGGGGTACGGAGTTTATAGGAGGGAGTAACCGAGGTTGTTCCCCCTTCAATGCTTCAGGGGTTTTCCGTTGCATTGTGTCTAGCAACAAAGGGTTTTGGGGCATGACCAAGCCGTCCAGCTCCACCCTGGCCCCCAGGCCTCCATCCTGCTGATCACAAGCCCCTGGGTGACAAACAAAGTACAAAGCAAGACAGGGCAAGATGGTGTCTACATTCCAGGCAACTTCTCCATGCCTCAGGCAAACACAAGCTGGCAGGTACAGGGTACAAAGCAAGACAAGATGGTTTTTAAGATAAGAAGGTTCCTGTTCCTGGCCTAAATATGGCCTAACACCCTTTACCTCATTCTTCCCTGCCTTAGTTTCGGGTTGTTGCTGCCATTGATTTGGAGCTGGAGGGGTTGCCATCCCCTCTTTGCACTTGAGGGCCTGGGAGGTCTCTGGGGACCTAGAAGCCCCATATCCTCTTAGAAACATTCTGGACAGCCCAGAACAGAGACATTCTTATACACTGTGATATCAGAAAGTTGTTAACATAGATTTTACATTATATATTATTCTATATTCTATATTATGGGGTACATGTTATGGACTAAACAGACTTTTTGTTAGCTTCCTTGAGAAACTAATTATGTAACAGTTGTGCTATTCTGAGTTCTAAATAGCCGGCTTTCCAGAGAAGAACCATTTCTAAATCAGAGGCTGTCTGTGATAGGCAAAGTAATAGTTTTAAAAACGATAATACTAATGATTATATTTTTTGATATATTTTCTTTGTTTTTCTGTGTACATTATTTATTTTTTTGGAAAATAGCATTTTTTTCTTTTTTAATTACTTAAATATTTTAGATTTATGGTTATGCTATTTGCCTGTCTTGAAAAAAAATATTAATAGACATACTCTAGCTAATCAGAATTTGAGTTAAAACCAGAGAAAAATTTACTGTGAAGCTATGAAAGCTCTAGCTTTGAGGCCTCACCCAGGGCCCTAAAAGTGTAAAGTGTGTGAGGATATTTTTAACTGTAATTGATTGTGACCTTCATCTCTGTCCAGTCTGGACCCCCTCCATGAAATGTCCCCTCATGACTGATGATTCTGGGGAGGCCCAGAGCATTTTTCTAAATAAATATTCACTTTCATACCTAACTTAGTATTCACAATTTGATTTTTTTTCCCCCTTAAAGAACTCTTCAAATTTTATAAGATTCGCCTTCTTCAGAATCTGAATCTGCCTTAATTAAAATCAAGAACTAGGATTTTTATCTTAAACGACTGATGGTAATGGTTTATATGGGCAAAGATTGAATTAAAACAAAATAATTCTTTGAAATTCGGTGACAAACTGAACACACATGTAAACATAATTTTCTGAAGAATGTTCTCTGTCGTACACAAGTATCTTATGTTCTGCATTGGAGCAGAATGCACTCCTTTTCATGTTATATCACCAATTAAGACCTACTTTCAAAATTCTTCTCTTCTTCCTGCTTCATTCTGTAGTCCTTGAGTCTGCAAGCTGGGCCACAACTGCACCTTATAGTGAACAGGTTGTACACTTAGTGTGTACCTAAGGTTTTTCTTTAGATCCTTGCTGCACAAAGTCTGGTCCATGATTCAGCAGCGTCGACGTTTCCTGGGAGCTTGCTGGAAATTCGGAATCTCCCAGCCCCAGCCCTGTTGAACCAGAATCTGTATTGGAACAAGCTGCCCAGGTGTTTCTTACGTAAATGAAGCATTGCTTGAAATAACTTGCAGTTTTGAATGACAAAGAGTATTCGGAAATTGATTATTTCTTTGAATTTAGATGAATGTCTTAATTTTACTACTGGAAAACAGCATAAATTTATCTCAGAGGTCTGAACCTGTTACGTTTATTGGAATAAATTGGAAACTTTGTGAACTCAAGCTAATGTTCTTTCCCCTTGAAATTCTGGTCTCCTCTCCTCTCTCCCCAGTTTTCAACAGGAAGAAGGAAGTCTCTTGATGTTAGTTTCTCAAACAATGTTCCTTACGGGCGAATAACAGACAAATCCAGTGAAAGTAGTGTGCTGTGCCAGTGGTTTTCATGGCCTCTCTAGTGCTTTCTCCTTTGTTCTGTAAGTTGACAACAGATCTGTTGAAAGTTGACATTTTCAGCTCACAGAGAAGACTAGTTAGGTAGGGACTGGCAGCAAGTTTGACACCTGACTCATTCTGAACTATCCATCTCTGCTTGCACTCCGCTCCCATACCATATTGCTTATTCCTCTATTAGTAGCCCTCATTTTGTTCTGTCCTTTATTATGTTTGTTATACACCTGCCTCTCCAACTGGAGTATAAACTCCTCGGGGGCAGAAAGAATCCATATTCATTTTTATTCCCCCAACATATCGACATTTAGCACAAGGCCTTACCGTGCTACATACTTAGTAAACTCACACGTCAGAAATTCACTATCTACATATCTGTATATGCGTTGCCAATACCTCTCTTTTGAAAATCAGATTTGTTGTCATGGAGACATCAATGATTATGACTTGTAGATTAGAGATAGGAATTGAACAATAAGTCTCGGTTATTGACTAGCGGAACGTAAAAGTTATATTTCCACAGCTCCAGTTATAGCAGATGGACTATAGCACTTTAAAATTTGATCTAGTAACATTCATTAAAATCTGTGAATGAACCAGATGGTAAAGAGTTGTACTGGGGAGAATGGGCTTAGATGTGCTAGAACAACAATTTTCTGATAACTATTTTTTTTTCTTTTCAAATTGTTTGACCTTTCACAGAGTTTCTTTCATCCTTCACTTCACTATTTCAAATCATCATAAATAATGAAGAGGCAGAGTGGACTCCCTGATTTGAATTCTGGCTCTGTCACTGACTAGCCCTAAATCTGCTATGTGCTTCCATTCATTTTTTAAAACAGTCATAATAAAAATGTTTTTTAAAGCAATGATTGAGTTATTGAGTCATACAACTGTGTCTGACACATAATAGGTGGTACATACATGTTAGATGTTATTATAATTCTTCAATGAAAAGAATATAATAATAAGCCTGGGCTTGGGAGAATAAACACCTGCATGTTTGGTACATCAATTATGTTTCACTAAAACCTGAGGGCACACACTGACAGATAACGCATCCATTCAGTCAGAACTTTAGCCCACGGGCTGAATGCTGTTTTTCATAGTTCTAAAGTTTCTCCACAAAGCTATGAGTTCTAGAGTATTTTGTTTTGGTTGCCATTCTTGTGCTTGCCGTCCTCCAGTTGGCACATGTGGCAGACAGACACTAAGGGACTTCCAGTGAGCCCCCACTCCTGGGGTCCACACCTTTGTGCAATCCCCTTCCCTGAGTATGTGACATTTCTAACCAGTAGAAAATTATGACAGTGACAGAATATCCCCCATTGTGATCACATTGTGCTACCTGACTCTGTCGTAGCTGATTGTCAGTTTTCCTGGCTGGTTTGATGGAGTAAGGAGCCATGTTGAGGAAGCCATGTAGCAAGGAACTGTGGGTGTCCCTCTTGATCCGACGGTGGCCTCTGGCCAGCAACCAGCAAAAAGCCAGGGCCTTCAGTCATACACAAGGAAATAAACTCCGCCAATAACACGAATGAGCTTGGAAGCACATTCTTCCCCTGTAAAGCCTCCAGATGAAATGCAGCCCCATCGGTATTTTCATTGTAGCCTGTGAGACACTGAGCAGAGGACCCACCTTGCAGCCCCTTTACTTAAGTCCCAAACTTCTTTTTATGGCAAAAAAAGCTCTTCACTATTTGGCTATAACTTTTCTACTCAGCACTATTGATTTTATTTCCACTCTCCTCACACATATTTGGTACTACCCAAAGTTCTCAGTTATACTTTGGATTATTGCAAGTGCTGTTTTTGCTGCCTGACATTCCCTTTCCACCCCAACCTTTTCTTCTCCCCGGAAATCCTATTTATTCATCAAGGACCATTTCAGTGACCACTTCAGACTAGAGTAGAAACATCCATATAGAATTTAACTCTATTACATCTCTGATAACCTGCCATGGTAATTGCTTACCTGTCAGTCTTTCTCCTGAGGAAGGAAGAGGAAATTCCTAAAAGGTGGAGGGTTGTTGCCACGCAGCAGCCTACCCGTCTGTCTCCTCATACCTGCCCCTAAAGAAAGGAGAGTCTGTGAGACGGACCCTTTCAGGGACTTTGCTTCACCTTTGTGCTTGCACCTTATGTCTCCCTGTTTGGCCCCAGAAAGACGGCTGGTTAGTCAAAGACAGGTACGACTTCCCATGGGGGGGGGGGGGGGGCAACCCAAGCCAGACACAGCCATGTGGGGACCATCTGGGGAACTTGCGGAGTCCATAGAGGTGGGCACAGACCCCCATCTTCCCCTTGCTAAGGAGAGCCTCTGCCTCTGTGGCTGCATTCCTTCCCACAACCTGCAGGGGAAGTGGTTCAATGAGGTGCTCTCCATCTATTCGTATGCATATAGATTTTGTCCCTTGGGGAAGTACTTATCCTGAGACTCGTCTTGAATCAGTTTCCTATTGTAATGTATGGGATTCACAGATCTTGAGATTGACAAGCTTTATCTCCTTTACTTTCACACCTAACTAATAAAAGCCATGTGTTGGCCTGATTTGGGGCCCAGTCCTTGAGACTTGAGTCCCTTGGCCCCGCTTGCACTTTGTCTATTGTCTTCCTTAACCTTGTGCCACCTTTCTCGCCTCCTACTGCTCTTGTCGTGTTGGACATGACAGAAGGTATTTTATTTTTTTCATTTTTTGTCTCTCCAGCATCTAGAAGGATGTTTGACTTATAATAGTTGCCCAGTAAATACTTGTTGGAATAGATAGTAGAAATACCTCTTGCAATCCGTACCTATTGCTAAAGAAACATCTGGTTGTGTTATTAGCTCATGAAGCCTTCATGAGAGCCAATCACAGCAGAAAGAAAATCCTTTCCAGTGATTACTTACTGCATTTATATCATTGAAGAAAAGAGGATGGATTATTTTTCTCTTTGCGCCAGTTGTTCAACAGATGTTAGTCAGGTTGCACATGGTTGCCAAGTTACATGCAAGATATACTAGTAGTTTATTGCTAGATAATCTTAAAAAGCAAAAAAAGAAACTACAAATGATGACTTTTCTCTAGGGATCTTTATATTTCTTGGTGACATGCTGCTATGTGGTAAAATAAATAAATGCCTGTAAATAAATTTTCTTTGGGAAAATAGTAAGTAGAGGAAAAGATTCCTTTGTGATGAATTATTTTATTGTTAATAGATGTCCTTCTGGGTACGATACTAACCATATGCTTTATTGTCATATTGTGAAAATACACAGGACTCCAATCTTGGCTACCTCAAAGTACAGTGCTTGAGGTATTTAGATAGTCATAGATAACACATATTTACTGAGTCAACAGAAAGACAAAAGAATGAATGAATGAATTTAGGGAAGTCCTTCACATCCTACCACATCATTTCTAAACAAGTGTGGCAGAATTATTTTTAGGTTTCCCCTCTGTTCACGGTTCTCTTGTGAGGTCAGAGGGGTTTAGATAAGAAAGATGAGGAAACAGCTTTATCTTTCTTGCATATTCAGCCATGTATTGCAGATTAATGTTCATGCCTAGTAATGAGATTGTGTCAGCAGGGGCTGCTGAGTTGGCTGTACTCTCCATGGAGTAAATACCGAGCTCTATGTCTGGTCTCTGTCATCTTATAATATGTACTCTGTGGGATTCAGAAGGCTGACACCTGGTTACTACTCCCCTGAGTTAATCACTTAGCAACAGAGAACATAAAACGACTTTTGAAACAAGTAGAAAACCATTGCAGGAAAGAGCTGGAGATGGGAAATACGGCAAGTACTTTGAAACTCTCCCAATCCTATGTATTGTCCATCTCACCCAAGTTCATTGCTGAGCATTTATCCTTTTGTCTATTTGTTCATTAGTATGTTCATTCATTAAGTAATTGACCACTACTACATGTCAAGTTCCTTCCTTGATACAGCGAATATTACAGTGAGTAAAACCAGACATCATTCCTGGCAATAAACAAAGAGCTATATCAATAAATGTGAAATTACAATTGTGGTAAGAGCTGCAGAGGGAGAGGCAGCAATAAGGTCAGAGATCATGGCACATTCATCCTGGACCCTCAGTGTCTTGCATGTTGCCCGGTGCCTAGTGGGTACTTAAAAGACTTTAGGGATGAATTAAAACAGGCTTTTGACAGAAAATTTCATTTACTTGGCTCTGTACCTAATCACCCATGTTCTTTGAATGATTGTTCACTATCCTGAATGTAAATTAATACCTTCTTAGTTTTTCTTTAAGAGTCTTTAATTATGAGACCTTAACATTCAAGTCCAGTCAAGGCCATTTAGGTTTGTCCAATAGCAAGACTATGACTCAAATCCTCATCTCTGGGTTCATTGACTTTTTCTGCTTTCTCTAAAACTGTAACATGTTAGCGGCAGTGCGTTGTAAGGGGAAGAGAGTGGGGCTTACAGTTTGGCCTAGTATTTGCTAACTCTGATACCTTGGCATAATAATAGCTGCCCTATCTACTGTTATGAGAATGCAAACATAGATATATAATAATTATAGTAAATATAATAGTCATTCCAGAATACATGGCAATGCATAGGGAGAATAAAACTGAATGACTAACTTTTAAAATAACAATCCTAGCTAAAATCATGTTGCTTTTCATTCATTTCATCATTTTAAGTTACATATGCAAATAGTTTACAGTCAAATAGTTCTACAAAATATGTTATGGAAACAGCACCATCCTACTTACTTCACATTTTCCCCACTTCAGAGGCAACCACTTTCAACTGTTCTACATGAGTATTTTGTATTTACCCCCCATGTTTCTAAGTAATATTCTTGATTTGTTATTTTAATTCTTTCAATTCTAGTAATTTTATATTTATTCTATACTCTGGAAAATTAATTAAAAAAATTATTTCTCCATCCCTTTCACCCATGCATACACTTCTCATTTTACCATTTCCTGAATATAGTTGTGCGTTTAAAGATTGATATACAGGGTTTACATATTTATGTCTACGTAAATATTATTTGTAGCAGAGTCCCATAGCAAAATATAATAATTTCCTTTACTACAAAACTCCTTTCTTGTAGTTAAGAATCATCTTGCTTCAATATATGATAGTTTTCTATGTATTTAACCTCAAAATCTTTGCCAGTTGTCTTACAGTCTTCTCAAGAGCTCAGACTCATCAGATATTCTTTCAATTTCTTCTTCCTGAAGATGTCTTTCCTAGGTGTTCTGACCTGCTCCCATGTGGATGCTGTGCCCTTTATGTAAGAGCTATAACTAACACATCCAAAGACATCCCTTGACTATTATCCTGGGAATTGAAATCAACTCTTTCCTATGGTGGATTTTCTGTTTTCCTCTATCTCATATCAGTTTAGCATCAAATGATGGGAGGTCCATATGACAGCAGTTGATCTCTTGCACAAAGGTTTCTGCAGGTCTGTGTGACTCTGGAAGACTTACTAAGACAGCTTTCCTCTTTGTTGGACCAGCATCCCAGGTGACTTTGATATTGTGCTCCACCACATTGACATGTATCTCCATGATTGCAGAGGCAGGGGTGAGAACATGGAGAGCGGTGAACCAGCTCTGAAGGGCTCCAGTCTAGAAGCGTACTAGTGTGTTATGTGCATATTTCACTGGTCACATCAAACCTCGTGGCCATTCCGAGCTGCAAATATATGGAGAAACATGTACTTGGAAGGACAGGATAACTGGAAATATTAATGCTTAGCTTGATATTCCCATACCCTTTTGCACCACTTCACATTCTTTCCACCTCACCTCTTTCTTAATTTAGCCACACTGAGGCAGTCAGTCCTGTGAGTGCTCCTACCAGCTTTACAAAGAAACAACCTGGGAGTAACTCAGCTTGGACCTGCACTGCATGCCTCTTGCTTCTGATTTTGACACCTCACTGACCACTTGGTGCTCACATATACCACCCGGAAGGGCAGAAGAGTTGGAACATTTGGGGAAAACTTTGACCAACATTGGATAGGAACTAAATGACAATCCTTCACCATTTTGAAAAATCCCTCTTCCTCTTTCTCTAATTTGCTCCCCACACCCCTTACACCAGCTCCTAGGATCACACTTCCTACCCTGTTTCCCTGAAAATAAGACCTAGTCAGACAATCAGCTCTAATGCGTCTTTTGGAGCAAAAATTAATATAAGACCTGGTATTATATTATATTATATTATATTATATTATATTATATTATATTATATTATTATATTATTATAATATTATATTATATTATATTATATTATATTATATTATATTATATTATATTATATTATATTATATTATATTATAAAGACCTGGTCTTATATTATAGTAAAATAAGGCCGGGTCTTATATTAATTTTTGCTCCAAAAGATGCATTAGAGCTGATTGTCTGGCTAGATCTTATTTTCGGGGAAACACGGTAATAACACACTACTTGTCTCAGGCTCTGCTTTCTGGACAAACTGGGCTGAGAAACCACGTCTTCTACTTTCATGATTTTCTACCTTGCTTTGTTGGAGGAAAGGTGTTTCCTAAGAGAGGGTGCATGTGGGTAAAGTTTTGGTAACTTTGATGTATGAAAAGATATATTTTGTTATTATTAGTTTCAGGTTTACAACACAACATAATGATTAGACATTTACACACCTCACAAAGTGCTAACCCCAACAAGTCTACTACCCATCTGACACCGTACATAGCTATCATGATACCACTGACTGTATTCCTCATACTGTACTTTATATTCCGTGACTGTATATATTTTTAAAATTATAGTTGACATTCAATATTTTACATTAGTTTCAGGTTGATGTCTGAAAATATTTTAACAACAATTGGTGATAATTTGCCTTTGTATGGAATTCAATGTTTAAACCAATTTTCCTTTAAGATCCTGAAGGCCTAGTTCTACTTTGTAGCTTCCAAAGCTGTTGAGAAATTAAAAGCAGTTTCTGACTCTCTTATGTAACTTGACCTTTATGTTTACTTTCTTCTAGAGGCTTTTTGGATCATCTTTATACCCCAATCTGAAATGTATGACTTTATGTTTTGAAAATATTGAGCAGAACCATTTGAGATGAGTATACCGCTTGTGACTGAAATGTTCACTTCTTTATTTGAATTTTCTTTTTTTGATGATTAAGCTTTATAGATACGTCAGCTACCTTGTTCAGTCACATGTTTACTTACTGTCCAATGATTGGCCTCATGGGTGGCAGAAATAATCGTGCGTGCCCGTGATGACTTTGATGTGGAGTTTCCTGGGGGAAATTCAGAAAAAAATCATCTGTGAATCAACAGCTGGAATGCTTCAAATTTTTCCCAAGTGCCTTGTTTTACTTTAAATCTTGATCTGAAAACAAAACAACACAGATCAACAAAGAAACAAACTTTTCTTTTTCATTCTTAAAAGAACTTATCTTTTCTCGGCCAAGTCAATAGGTTTGGTCATTTGCACAAAGATTCTGAAAATTGGCTTTCAGCATTTGTTTTTCCAGGCAAATGGACTTTGCCATAACAAGCTAGAGCTCTGATCTCAATCCCCATGAGGCCTGGGCTCTGATGGCAGGCCGGACATCATCGAAGTCTGGGAGATGGCTCCTGTAATCAGTTTGGGACCCACCGTGGCCAGCTCCCATTCCCTATTATCCTCTGTTCTGGGAATGCACTACTCTTGGTTGACTTTATTGCTGATCTTTTTCATCTCTGTTTTCTTTGTGTTCTCTCTCTGGAAATCTTACTTCTGTAGTTACATGTTGAATCTTCTAAACTTGTTTTCTAAGTTGCTTATTTACTTGTGTATCTTTTTCCTTTGTTTTATATGCTGGGGGATTTCCTCAGTTTTACCTTTCAAATCTTCTATTGAATCTTTCATTTCTGCTTTCAAATTTTGAGTTTCTCAGGACCTCTTTTCTCTTGAAAAGTTTAAAAGTATGTCTCTGTTCTTGTTTGATGCTTGCAATATTTTTTCTGTCTCTGCCGGCATTCTTCTGGGTATTGAGTAGGATTTACGTATGGTGTTGTGGGTGAGGACTCAGCATTCTGTATGCATTTGTTCCCTTAAACCCCTGTTCTCAGCTCACAATTTCCCACCTGATCGTGGTCTGGTGTGTCCCACTCTATGAATCTGTGCTTTTACGTCTCTGCTGGCTGGGAGAGAAACAGTAACCCACTTGCACGGGCTGAGGGAAGGGATCTGAGCCTCTGATTGTTCCTTGAACACAATTTCAACCAGTCCTCTGTACTTCCAGCGTTCATTTCACCTGTCCTTCCAAAAAAGCTTGTTATGCCCATTTCCATGGCTTTGGAGAAATCTTTGGTGAAAATCTGGTTGGTTCTTAGTTTTCCTCGGTTTCAGTTTCTTAGGTCAGCGATCATTTACCAGTTTCCTTTTCTCCCCAAAGTATTGGCAAGCTCTCCTCTGCCATCATTTCTATTCTTGTAGGGTTATAATGACAAAAGCTGTCTTTAGTGTCATTTTAGTAGGCTTTTGAGAGTATGTAAAAATAGATGATGGTGTTCAATCAGCCATCTTTGCACATGAGTCTTTAAATGGTCTGTTTTATAGGTCGTATTTGCATAACACAATAATATCAAACATATAGCCTGCAAATTTACTTTTTGGAAGAAACAAATATTTTGAAAATTTTAGTCAATGTTCAGCTCATTGGTATAAAAATGCATAGTGAAAATGCTAAATATTTAGCCAGTCTCACAGGATTAAAATTGTACATTTCATGAAGTTATGTAAAAGGACTATGTAAGTTTCATTAGATAGAGGGTTTGGGATGGCATTGTTTCTCAACCTCAGCCATACTGACATTTTGGGCTGAATAATTCATTCTTTGTTGTGGAGGGTTGTTCTGTGCATTGTAGGATATTTAGCAACATCTGTGCATCCACCCATTAGGATACCAGTAGCACCCCCAATGTCTCCAGATGTTGCCAAATGTCTTCTGGGGGGCAAAGTTGCTCCTGATTGAGAATCACTGTGGTACCCTGTAGTATAGAAGTCAATAAATATTTTCTGTAAAGGGCCAGCTAGGAAACATTTTCAGCTTTGTGGATGATACTGTCTCTGTTGTGACTGTTCTACTTTGCTATTGTAAAGTGAAAACAGCCATTGTCAATATGTAAACAAATGGGCGTGGCTGTGTTCCAATAAAACTTTATTTACAAAACCTGCAGCAGACTAGTTTTGGCTCATGGTTGCATTTGCTAACTCCTGGTGTTGCATAAAGAGCAGAGACTTTGGAGGTAGAGTTGGGTTTAAGCCACTAACAAGCTACGTGATCTCAGGTAAACTTAATAAAAATAATAATGCCTATTTCATAAGGTTGTAGTGAGGGTCAGATAGAAACTTACATGGGGAATTTTCTAAAATACAATAATAGTATTCACCTTTTGTGGTCCTTGTCAAGAGGTTCATAACTAAAAGTGTTAATGCCTGTCAGTAACCCCTTGTATGATCAAATGTGCCTTTCCCCTGCACCAGATAGTGAGCTTCTAGAAGGGAGCAAACAAGTCATCAGTATCTTTTGATGTCTTTCTGCTCAGTGCCTGGCATAGTGATGGTGTTTTTAAAATGTCTGAAGAAGGAACAAATAGCTCAGCGAATTCTACTGCACTCAATGCAGTTTTATTTCATATTTATATTTGTATTGTTTCTTAAGAAGAAACACATTTTCTATAAAACTTTTTTTTTTTTAAAGAATCTCTGCTTCTAACACTAATAGACATGATAAAATATTTTCCCCAGCAATTTGTAGACCAAATGGTTTCACATATTCTTGTAAGACACACTTTGTACTTTGCCACAGCCTCCAAAAGTGCTGAAATGAAACATTTTTCTATGAAGTGTATGCTATTAGGAGCACAAAAACATGGCATCATCTTCATAATATTAGAATCGATGATCTTTTAGCCTATTAAAACAGAGTCATGTATTTCATATTGTTCCTACATAAATTACAAAAAACTGACCCTGCTTTTAGGGTTTAACAGTCTACAGTAAGTATTTGTGGTGCTTTTTCCTGCTGACATGTAAACACCAATTTCTAACTCTTCAGAAGAATTAAGATATTAAGGCAGATTTAACATTCTGTTACTACAGGCAAAATGAATGACTTAAAAATAATGGAACTGGGTCAAGGACTAGAAGACTTCGAGATTCCAGGATCACAAATGGATTTTAATTTTTGTATTTTCCCTTATCTCAAATGAAGGTATGGGAATGTGAAGAATTTAGGATATCATCAAGCCTTGGAATAAATGAGTGCCTATACCCTGAAACAACTTTGGAGAACAGTTTTGGGGGGATTTTGCTAATTCTAGGAAGTATTCTTGTCTTGGAAAATGTTGGGTGCGCCAAAGAAACTCAGATATGTCCAGAAAATGGAAACAACTTTTGATATTGTTCCCTTCTACTCTTTGCTTTCTCAAGATCTACGTCAAAGGAAAAGAGTAAACAGCCCTTGGTATGGGAAATGTAAGGTATCCGGAGCCCAACTCATAGCAGAACAACGACCTACTGTGTGTGGGGAGGGTTCAGATCCAGGGTAGGGGTGCGTGAGCCAGACAGCTGCTTGAGGCCCCAGTCTTCTAGGCATGCTGCAGTATTATTGGAATCAAATCAGAAACGTGGTGTCATATTTCCTCATGATACAGGAATAGTGGTGTTACCTACTGAAAATTTAAGTTACCTTCTCTTTCTTATTCCTCCTCTTCCTCTTCCTTCTTCTTCCTCTGTCTGTCTCTCTCAACTCCTCTCTCTCTCTCTCTCAAACTCTTTTTATTTTCTCTCTCAATATATCTCTATCTCTCTTAATTTCTGTCTCTCTCAATCGCACTCTCTTTCTCAATTTCTTAATCTCTCTCTCTCAATCTCTCTCTTTCTCTCCTGTATCAATCTTTCCAAGACCATCTTTCAGGGCTGGAGTCAGCAGAGTGACTCCTCGGGTAGAAGTAGAAGTCATTTCCTTTCCCTTTTCTAGAAGGATGCCTTGGTGATCTCAATGCCCAGGACTGTCGAGCATTTCCTAGGAGGCCTTAAGGCTCTCTTATGGGAAGGAAGAATGGAATGGATGCTTTCAGCTTGGAAATGGGGTAAAAGGTGGAGTGTCCCATGCGATAGACAAACAGACACAGGGAGGCATCACTAAGGCACCACCCAGAGCCCTCACTCTCCCCCTAGGACCAAGGCTGCTGGCTAAGTACAACTGATTTACTCGCCAAGAATTACCTTTGACTGAGCGAAGCTGCTTCTCTCAAAGTTACATGTCTCTTTGGGGGAAGCCTGCATCTGATTTCTGGTCAATGCAAGGGTACAAATGTCTGGCTCCTTTTTCTCAATTAGGGTGACTCTAGTTTTAGAAGTTTCTGCTGTAACTGCATTACAGCTCAAGTTCTTCCCTTGCACCATTGTCTTTCCTTATTACTCACAGACGTGGCTCCCAAGAACACTTCTCCCCTGCTGCATGCAAATCTCAGGGATTCATCATCTTTCCTGTTGAACTTGACTTATGGCAGTTGACAACAAAAGTGGTCCTAGGAAAACTGTAAAGTGGGATTTTGGAGCTTGGTCACCCACCAGCAGGAGCAATTGCATTTGTGAAGTGCAGGGGAAATAGTAATTATAGGGACTATGGTATTGACTGACTGTTGCTGCGGGGGTGACTAATGCATTATTCAAGTTTTTATAGAGCTTTATCACCAGCACCACCCCCCTCCCCATCCCCTGCTTCTTCCCAGTGGGTAGGGCTGAAAGTTCCAACACCCTAATAATTTGGTCTTTTTGGTGAATAATCTCAGCTGGAGGCTATCTGGGGGCCCCACCCTAAGTCACCTTATTAGCATAAATTCAGGTGTGCTCAAAAAAAGCTCCTTAGGAAAACCAACAGCTACTCCTATCACTCAGGAGCTCTGTGCCAAGATCCAGGGACAAAGACAAAATACATTTCTTACATCACAGCAAGGCAGAACGTAAAGTTAGACCACAGTTATTGACATAGTAGCACTTTCCCAAATGCAGTATTTCATCCTCAGGCAAGAATCCCTTGTTATGAACCGAATATTTGTGTCCCTAAAATTCATATGTTGAAGCCCTAATCACCATTGTGACTCTGTTTGGAGACAGGGCCTGTGAGGAGGTGATAAAGGTTAAATGAGGTCATAAGGATACTGTTCTAATCTGATAGGACTGGTGCCCTTATAAGAGGAAAAAACATGTGAGGACAGAGCAAGAAGGCAGCCATCTGCAAGCCAGGAAGGGAGTTCTCACTCAGAACTGAATTTGCTGGCACATGAGCTTGAACATTCTAGCCTCCAGAACCGTATTCCCCTGCAGGACTGAGGACTGCTTCTCCAGCTGACAGGGATGTTAGCCACTGATGACCCAAAGCTGAGTCCCCCATCCGGAGTTGTCCCCGACTGGAGGGAAGTTGCAGGTTACATGCCCCCCATGGAGAGGCAGGCTATATCCTTCCATTGGTTGATGTGTGTGTGTGGGGGGTTTACAAACTCAGGACCTTCGCCTTAGGTGGAACATTTCTTTTCTTTTCTTTTTTTTTTTTTCGTTTTTTTTTTTTTTTTTTTAGGTGGAACATTTGTGAAGGGCTATTCCAATGCCAGAGCTCCTCCTAGGACCGGCGGAGGGCTATCCTGCAACTGGATCACATTTTAATTTTTCCCTCTGCCGGGCCCAGCTTCACTCACTTCTTGCCAGTGCTATTCCTGAGAGCACACCCCAATAAAGCTCCTGATGCAAATCTCAGAGTCTGCTTTCCAGAAAAGCCAGCCTATGATGGCTAGTAAAAGAAACTTTTAAATGTGTTTAGAAGAAGCTTTTGGAAGTATGCCCATGTTAGTTACCTCCACCCTAAGTGAGTGTGAGTGACTAATCCCATCCAGTTAAAGGAAAAATTGGATGAAGTGAAGGAAAAACTGTGACATGAAATGTAATTCCAAATTAAGTTAAAGTGATATGTTACTTTCAAGAAAAGACCTTCATTTGCTCATAAACAAAGGATATAATTTTAAAGACTGGAAAACCAGCTCTCCCCCTGAAAAGTAAAAGTTGAATAATTATCAAAGAACCCACCCACCAGGAGGGAACTCCAGAGGAGAGACACTGGAGCGGTTGCGATGGTAGACATGTGGTCCCAAGGTACCCAGAGCTTGGCCAGCATCTGTCCCCGACCCCAAACACCTAGATTTCTCTCTGGGTGACTAATCGTCTGCCACTGGGTGTTTGTTCCAGGGAGCAGAGGGACTCACAGCTCCATGTATGAAGAGGCAGAGCCTTCTGTGGGCAAGAACTCAGCTCTTAGATATTTGCTTGATAGTGTAACTCAGGCCAGAGGGCAACATATACATATTGGAAGGTTATAGTTACTTATGCCTCCCTATGTGGACTTCCAGGTTTCAAAGCCTTAAAAAAATAAACACTAAAATCATCTACATATATTGGATCTGAGGTTCAGAAGAACCTGAGGTCCAGGACTCTGAACGCAGACTCATTCGAGAATAGTAAGCAGCCCAGATGACTCAGAAGAGGGGGCCCAATGGCTGTAGAGCCTGAGGAATTCTCTGGATAGTGAATCAATCCGTTGCTGATGACAGCTTGTTTACTTGTCATTTGTCTTTTTCTCAAAAAAGAATGCAAAATATGCAAAAACGCTTTTGGTTTCTGTTTTTGTAATTGTGTGCAAGCTGGCTAAATGGTGATTTACTGTATTTTATTTCCTGTTTGGAGAGGCTACAGCTTCTTTAAAACATTGCCTCCATTTTTCTTCAATTGTTGTCTAATACTAGGCAATGCACATAGCCAAGATTGCATTTTCATCACTTGAGCGACTACATCCTACAAGAGTCTGTTTCCTAAAGAAGGAGGCAAACATGGGAAGTAGGCGGAATGTGCTAAGAAACAAGTTCCAGAGTATGTTTCACCCACACAAATTGTAGTGGAATAAATGCTCTCTACCACAGTGGCAGCCAGCATCGTTCTGTCCCGATCCACCCCACCTCCCTGCTTCAGGGCTCCACAACTGAGAAAGTAGGGTGTGTAGTCTTTTTAATATGTCTCATATAAAATAAGGTTATTTTTAATTTCAATGATGACACCTGGCTCAGGGATTTTAGATATCAATATTGTTAAATGTCTTCCTTCCTGTTTTGGTTTCTATATTTAGCTTCCATCGTTGGTAATCTAGGGATAAATACAGTAAAGGACAATCTAGGTCAATCTGCATAGACTTCACCCTGTGTGAGCGTTAGAGGGAGTTGCTGTCACCTTTCCAGATATCATGAGGCAATAATTTCACAGGACCTCTAGCAGGATCCTTTGAAAAAAAAAATGATTTAAAAATGATACTTCTGCCTTCCTGAGTTTAGCCTGTATCCTGTGATGATATCAGGATCATTTTATGTCTCATTAAATTTTGAAGTTAGGTGCTTGAATTGGCCTATGTGTCTGATTTTCCCATCTCTAGCTAAGAAGTATAGTTATATACACTTTTGGATGGAACCCAGTCCTTGCAGCTTTCCACAGGGGAACACAAATATCTTGCATTTAAAGAGTTTCCAAAGCCTTGCCCTGCTTAGCTTTGAGAAGAAAGACTGGCTCTAGTGTAAGTAAGGTCACTTCTGGAATCAGTGTAAAATAGTTACAATCAGAGGCACTCTCCTGACCAGAGAGAAGAGGGATTCGATCTTCTCCCTTGATTCTTCTTCATGGATTTCATTAGCCTCCCTAAGTGGGATAATCTAGGTGGTTCATCATGACACTTCTTTACAAATGAAATACGACGCAATCCCAACCTACAAATAAGGTAGAAGAGGACCTCCCAGAGGGATGCCAGACCCCACACTGCACCTTCCCACCTCCCTGCTCTTCCCTGGTTTTTCTATCTACCTGAAGATCCTTGGCCACCGCAGAACCGTGGATACTTTGGAAAACTGTTTGGAAAAGTTTTCCCTAATTAGGTAATAATGTCATATGTTTGTAGTCCTAATAGCTTCGTTCTGTGAAAAGCTTAGACAGGGGGAAACTGCTAGGAAGTGTGACCTGAGAGGTGCCACCAATTTTCTGTCTCATGAAGGTTCTGCTAGGCACCTTCTTCCCATCACTATTTGGCATTTTCATCTTGGAATCACTTCTTTGGGTTAAAGCACTATTACTATTATGGGTCCCTGTTAGGAAAAAATAAAAATAATAAGCTTTATCGGAATTTATTACCATATTCCAATGGAATCTATCATTAAATGCCGAGTGGGGAGTTTTCCATGATGGTACAGAGCTGGGATCCACTAGTTCCATCAGCAAAGATGAATGTAGGCGAGAGGCCCTTTTCAGATCATGACTTTGCCAGGCCAGATCTTGGACAGGTGATGCGGAGAGAGGCATGGGGAAGGAGCTCAGAGAGGACATACTATCCAACACAGCAGATTCTGCAGCTGTGATGGGTCTTTCTGTGTAACCAAATGGCAAAGGAAGAATTGGGCATTTCTATTAGTGAAGAAATGGAAGAAAATTGCCATAAAGAAAAGGAAGATGGTGGCACACAGATCAGGATTTGAGTGTGTTATGTTTTTGCTGAGGACTGGCTGCTTGTCATTTCCAAGTGCCAAATGGAATTAATGGACGTTAGTGAACTAATTTGTCACTGCATAGTGTGTGTTGTGTGTGGGATGTGGGCAAGCATGAACAAGAAGAAGCTCTCCTATATGCAGAAGGAGGTTGGATGACATGACAGCTAATCACAAATTTCAAGCTACAGATTTATTAGATTTCGGGTAAGGGCACTTCTTTTGGATCCTGTTTTAATATTCTATCTTTATTCCTTAAAACATTTATCAAATTTGTTTGCTTGTGTTTGCCTTTATTGATTACAAATGTTTCCAAATGTCAAGACCATGGAAAATGGTAACAAACTATTAATTCCTCATGTGAACAAGCACCACATTTATTCCAAAAGATTGTGAAGAATAGGAAAAAAAGGACTCATCACACAGATGATTTAAATCATGCAGTTAAAAAAGATGTAGAGAAACAGACATTGGTTAGGGTGCAAGCTGCTTGGATTTGAATTTAATTTAAAGATGGACAGTTTTTCTACAGTGTTGGCATTTCATCTTCCTGCAGCCAGAATAGATTCCATCCAGATGCTTCATGTTTTTGCCCTGAGAGCAAACATTTACATGGGAACTGAGCTAAAGGAGCTGAACAAAGCAACCTTATAAATTCTAAATTTGGGTGATTGCATCACTGAAGTCCTAAACATACGAAGAGTCAAACCCAGCTTTTATTTTTATTGAGCTTTCGCAACTAATTCCTACTGATCAAAGACAATTTAGACTCTCTCTCTTTTCCCCCTGATTTTTCCCTTTGGCAAATAAATAGTATTCTGTAAGGATGGCTCATTTTTTTTCCAACAGCCACACAATTCCACTGTTGCAAGGGGAAAGTGGAAGGGGGAAAGGCAGTGCATTCGGGGAATTCATTAAGCGACTGAATTCATTAAATGCTGGAAGCAGATAATTTAGACCTTTTTTGTTAACACAATAATGTGCAACTGTATAATTATCAGGGTTTGCTTTCGTCTGGGACAAAATTTCATATTTGTACTTAAGTGAAAATTATCTACCACTTATACTGACAAAAATATGAGCTTCTTAGTCCTGGTTATTGGTAAGATATAAGGCTTCCGAATTCCCAGTTTGCTTTTTCCTAACTAGGTTTTATAGTCTGGGTGGTGGGCAGCGGAGGGAGATGTGCCCCAGGGTGGAGCTGGTGCCTGTAGAAGGCACGCGACTTAGGAGAAGCTTATGCTTGAGGCTGGAGCTGAGACGCTCAGGTCTTATTCCTGATCATCTCAGGTCTTTCATTTCTTTAGCTGTAAAATCATGAAGACACAATCATTCTGGTGAATCCAGGGGCAGATCCATGTTCTTGAGGGTCCAAAATGTATACAAGTTGAGAGGCTCTCTTTAAGAAAAGAATACTGATATTATAAATTCTTAGTTGGGTATGAGGCATTGGATGGGCTGTGGCAATTAAACAGCCCATCCAATAACGTTGAAGCCCTATTAATGTCATGGTAACTCCACCTCTTTGTGTGCTAATGTCACTGGGGGAAGGAATGATGGCTGTCACTGGTTGCCCCAATAATCCATAAAAGTGCTGGCGGGGCTGCGTTTCTTAGGGAGGTGGTACCATTTTTGTAGAACCGGAGATGGTTAGAAGCTGGAGGTTGCTGTCCTCTGACAACCAAAGGTTTTAACAGGAAGGATAAGGCGTTGTCCCACGTGAGCCTCCACTGATAAGGCAACCTGTGTTTTGTGAACATGATTACTCCTTGGTACACATTCCCTCAGTGGAGACAATTATGTGTTTGAGCTCTTGTGTTTCAGACATTGGTAAACTATGTCATGCAAGTCTCACAGCTGCCGGAGGAGTGTTTTCTACCTCATTTTGTAGATGTTGACTTGATCAACATCAGAGTCAGGGAGGGAATGTGGAGGAAGCTTGGATGCATCTCGTCTTGCAGCCCATGTTCTGCTTGTCACCCCTCGCGGAAGAGTGCTCGGGTCTGCCACCTGCAGGAGATTCTGGACGTGGTTTGAGTGCTCTGAGTGGTCTCACTGGCAAGCTGTCCCGCCAGGCAAAGTGACCCCCACCTGTTGGGAAGATGAGCCAGACACTCTGCTACCATGGAAAGCTGTGCTCTCCCTTTTGGTTGATAGCTGGGCACTGGGAGACAATCTTTATTCTGCTTTGGGCTTCGGTCTGTCAATTTAACAAGACGTAATTTTGCATTCTGTGGGGTAGTAAATAACCATCAAGTGGGTCCATGCACTTTGTTGGAGGGACGTAATCTAGAGCATACCCTCATTCTGATTCTGTTCACAAAGAGTCCATTTCATGATTTCCAAATGGATCAGAATCTTTGAGTAATAATTACAAGTCCTCAGTCTCACCAGGCATGGGTATTGTGTGGCGACAAGGAGAAGTGATGATGACAAGAAGGGAGACAAAAGGTTCAAATTCAGAATGGGGCTCTTTTACAAAGAACTCTTCCTTCTCCACAGTTGCTGTGTCTCTTCTCAGCTACCCGTCACCCCCTTCCACTATTTCACACACACACACACACACACACACACACACACACACACACACACACACCCTCTCATAGGTAGTAATAAAAAAGTTAACGAGGACCCGATAATATTTGGATGGTTAAGTTTCTTAAAAGCCTCCTTGAAGCCTTGGGCAGGAATAGAGTTCTCTTTCTCACAGATTAATCGCTCCCAATTTCATATTTGGAAATGTGATCTGCCGAGACCAGCATGCGTCTGTTATGCTCTGGATCCATAGTGATTGAATACATATTTCTTTTTCGAAACCATTAAGAACCATCATTACATTCCCCAAAGGTGGGACTTTTCTAAAGGCAATTAAGTGGAGGCTTTTGATGTGAAGACTTATATAAAGGGAACAGCTCTGGCTCCCTCACAGCTGTCCAGCCTGGTAATCAAACTAGACTCACCCCCATTCTTCTGGACAGCATTTAGAGGCTTGGAAACTAGCTGTGCTGGTGCAGCCCCAGAATACATTGAAATAGGCCCATTGAGCGCCAGTTTCTATAGGAGGTGATGGGGTATGCGCTGACATCATGTAATCAAAAGGAAAAAATTACACTGTGTGTCTTGCCTGGGAAAAATAGACTGCCGCTTAGCAAGTTGTATTTCAGTCTCCCTATATGGAGCTGCAATCCCTTTATTTATTCACGAGTGCCTCTGTAACTACATGGTAGTGGTTTACAAATAATCCAAGTGTGGGGCTGTTTGGGGTGTTCGTAAAGACATCAGCTCTGGTGGATCAGATAAAATCAACCCAGCTCAGCAGGTACTAACTTGTTTAAGAAAACCAGCTGTCAACAGGAAAGAGACACTCAGAGGGCTCACCAAGTTAATCATTCTTTTGGCAGGCCCTGAGAAATTCACTGCTTGATTTTTATTTTTTTATTTTTTTAGTGACATGTTAGGCAAATGCACAAAGGCAGCACCTTCCATCAATTGGGAATCAATTATGAAGCTGATTGGGGTGTTTGTTTTTTAAATTACCCAAACAGATTGAGATTCAGGAAATGGCAGAACACTTAAGGGTCCTTACCAAAGGCGCACATCAAGTAGGAGTCAGGGAAAGAAGAGTTCCAGGCAGGCACAGAGGGCTGGGAAAAGGACTGGGGAAAGTTGAGTTGCATCTCTGCTCCGACCTGCCTCCCTGACGACTTCCATCTTCTGGTGACTGCCTTTGAGTTTCCTCCTTAAGGGTTACCTGGCAGGACCACAGGCAAAGCTATTACAGAAATTCCCTCTTTTTTGTTGCTCTGCCCTGGATCGTCCAGCCTCTGCTGGGAAAAACCTTTTCTCGGTGACTATTAATTTCAGACACACAATGCAAATGCCAAATGCATATGCCGTGGGATGGTCCTGCTGTTGTTTCTCACCATGCTTTTCATCCACCTTGACATTCACAGGCTTTTGTTCTGTAAGCCCGAGTGTTATCAGTTGGGTGTTAGATTGCCTAAGAGTCAGCATTTTCCTGGAAGGAGTTTTGAAAGCATACCCTCTTGGTCAGCACAAAGGTATATTTTTATACTATGGATATATTGTATAGATGGTTTAATTGTAAAATGTAACATACCTACCAAAAAATGGGGAAGACAATGCATAGATATTTTCTTAGTTAATTCAGGAAGCTTTCTGGCAGGAAGATGAAATAGAGTCACAATAAATGTACCAACCAAGGGCTATTTTGCATTTTGTTTTAGTCAGTGGAGGCAGAAGTGGGTGGAAAGGAACCAGAAGAAGATAAAATTTTGACGGCTGATCTGCTCTGTGAGGGAAAATCAGGTCCTTCTCGAGCATAGTATTTCTCCAGCAGGTGGGATGTTTTTTAGTAAGTAAATCAGGTGACGGGCTTTTCATCTAAGAGAACTAGACCAAAGTCACAGCCAAACACAGCAGCCAGACAGGACACCTCTCACTGTGTGGTGTTCAGGCAGAAAATGGAATTCAACAGAAGATTTTATTAGGTCAAAGGGAAGATACAGGAAATGATGAGAAACCAGGTAGATATGTTAGGGTTCAAAAGATTTGCACAGAAAAGTTAAACAGGAACGCTTAGTGTGATGCAGTAGTAGTGTAGCATGTAAGGGCATATACTCTGAGGTCAGGGTGCTTGATTTAGATCCAAGGCCTACCACTTTCTAGCTGCCTGACATGGGTGATTAGTTTCTTATCCAAGCCTTGGGCTAGGAATCTACATATCACATAAGGAACGTCCCATGTAGAGAGTTCATGTAAAGTCTTAGCACACTGGCTGGCACAGAGGCAGAACTCCATAAACGTAAGTCGCTGGTGCTATTACAATTATGTTGGTGCAAAAGTAATTGCGGTTTTTGCAATTATTTTTAACCTTTTAAACCGCAATTACTTTTGCAGCAACCTAATACTATTACTAGTATTCGTACTGCTACCACAGCGGGGCTTCTCAGAGCCTAAGGTACACTCATGAGTGCTGTGAGGTTGCAGAAGAGGCGGAGCGAGCTCAGCCTGTCCCCATTACTTAACCACTAACTCTTTTTCCCTAGAACATCTGGCTGGGTTCATGTTTTCTGGCATACCACTTGGAAAATATTGTGACAGACATATCCCCAAGAGATACGTCTTTATTCTCATATTCTTCAACATTTGAGAGAGAAATTCCTCTCACTTCATTCTACGTACTCAAACTCTACGCATTGTGTCCCTCTCAAGTCCAGTGCCTTCTCCGAGAGCCAACGCAGACCGCCCAGCCAGTTCTCGATTCCTTTCTCTAGATTCATTTGGCCCATGTTACCTGCCCTGTGTTGTCACTTGGACTTTTTGTCTTGGAGTTGTCATTATTTTGATGGATTTCGTGTCACACTCGACTTGTCTTCTTTGATTCTATTTTACATAGTAAGTCTTCAGCTTGGCAACCCTTCAGTGACTATTCTTAGACCTACTGTGCTCACTCAACCCCTAATAGAGTGTAGGTTCAGTAAACAGTTGAAGCCTTGAATTGGAACTCGATTGTCCCTGCAGGTGAGTTATGAAGCCTCACTTATCACCCTTCCCAGCTTCTTCCAGAGTCAGTGTTGTTAGTCTTTAGTCCACTGTGGGAAGTTATCCTTCCGTCTGATGTCTTTTTTCTTAAATTAGTTTATTGGGGTGACAATTGTTAGTAAAGTTACATAGGTTTATTCTGCCATAAGAAAAGATGAAATAGTGTCATTTGCAACAACATGGGTGGATCTTGAGATTATTATGCTGAGCGAAATGAGTCAGGCAGAAAAAGTCGAGAACCGTCTGATGTCTTTTCCTAATCTACAAGACAGTATCTACTATGTAACAACCTGGGTTTGCTGAGGAAACCGTATTTCCCTTTTTATTACATTTCTTTTCTCTGAAGTCAATAACTGATTCTGTTTCTTGTAATGTATTTCTCTCTCTCTTTGAACTATTTTATTCTTTTCCTTATATGACCTTGGGAGGCTTTGGTTTAACTATATTTTATTGACCATTATTTGATCTACTGTGCCTAAAAATGGTGACTGTTGGTGGAGAGCTGGTTACAGGAAGAGATGTAATACAACTCATTGAAGAGATTCAGAGCACAGTCTCTGTAATGAAGACGATCTGGCTTTAGCTCCCTCATTTACTAGCTGTGTGACCTTAGGCAAGTTAATTAAACTCTTTGCTGCAGTTTTCCCATGTATAAAGTGGGCTACCTCGTAGTGTTGTGGTCAAAATTAAAGAAGACAATAAAAGTATATCCTTTATTATGGTGCTTTGGACCCAGTAAGGCTCATAGACACTGTCCAGAATTAAGACACAGTCTCTGCTTTCTTGAATTTGTCCATCTGGAGCAGCAGCAAAGGGGGCTTTTTGAGAGAGGGTGAATTTGAGCAGGAATTGCAGCTGTATAAAGGAGAGTTGGCGTGGAATGGCTGATTCTACTGGGGGCAGAGTGAGCGATGTGGGAGGCATAATAGATTGGACACAAATAGTGGAGGGTTTTGAATTCCAGATTATGGAATTTTGTAGGCAAGGGGGAATCACTGAACATTTTAAACAAAATAGTAATACGTTCAGCTTTGTGTTTTAGGAAGCTAACTTTGAGAATACTAAGGAGGAGGAATTGGAGCAGAGATAATCGAAGCAGAGAGACCAATTAAGAGATTAAGTTCTGCTATTCTTTTTTTTTTTTTTTTTTTCCCTGTTTCTATTTCCCCTGGTTCCATTTCTTTTTACATACCATGAATAAGTTTTACATGCAACTTCCATTGATAATACTTGACAAGACTCTCTTTGGACTTTTTAATTTTTCTCTACCTGACTATATTTCGTAGGCTTATTTGGTTCACCTGACCCTCAAGGAATGTACTCAGAAACAAAATAAATCATGCATTTTATGTTTTATTTATAAGCCTCACCTCCCATAGCTACTGACCACCACTGTAATAACTGTTTCAGAGAACCACTGTCTCCTTTCTTCTAGTCTGTGCTATGATTTCTCAGTTTAGTGCCCAGTTCCAAGGGTTTGTGCTATACAGTAAGTCCTCACTTTACGTCTTTAAACAAAATAACGTATAACAAACCAGTTTTACCAGAGGCTAGTTGATATAAGCAAGAGTTAAATTCCTACAGCGTCTCATTAATATTATAGCAGAATGACGTTGAATGAAATGATGTTATTTGAGGGCCTGCTGTATTTATACTCAAAAGAGAAAAAATATAATAAGAGAGGTTTAGATAACTCTCAGCCTCTTGATTACAATAGATGCATAACAGAACTGCCACTCTGTTCTGGAATCCTCTGAAACAATAAATCTATTTACGCCTGATGCAATTTCATGGTACAAACGTCCAATTCAGTTAGATGCACAGTAGTGTCTAGTGATGACCTTTCAGCTGCTTGTCAGCACCTTCCTATTAAACTCTAGGTCTGCTTAAAATAGAGCACCAATACCTCTGGGCACCTCACTTTTGAAAAACAAACTAAAACATCAGATAAGACCATGGGGACTTGGGCTTTATTTAATGCTGCACACTCTCAAATTGATTCACTTTTCTGCCAACCCAGTATGTCCATGAAATAGCCTAGCTGCTGCTACAAGAACAATTATTATTCTGCCTCAGGTGATGCGTAGAGTCTCAAGGCCTTGCAACCATTCATTTATACTCAGATAGGTGGGAGATAAAGCAGACATGAGTTGGCATTTCAGGCAGACAATGATTGTCAGGCATGCCAATGATTGGAGAACTGCCCCGTGGCCTGATGGGAGAACACACTTCCATATTTTTCACTGACCAGTATGCATGGGAACATGCTAAATTTTGTCCAAAGGCAAATACCATAAGTGTCCGAAGGCAGCTTGTTCGATATCTGAATTGTCTGAATTTTCAAACTGACAGACCTGAAGTCTACAAGCATACATGGAAGACCCTATGGAAACTTCCGTTCACTTACACTGTAGCTTTCCTTATAATCTAATGTCAAGTTGTAATTCAGTGTAATTCAAGATATACATAATTGCAACTCATCCTGAAGGGATTATATTTCGTGAGCTTCAAAATGAGAAAATGTGCACATTCCTTCACAGATTTCATTGAAACAAAGTTGATTTAAATAAATCCAACCCATATATACTGCAGTGATAGATTTATCCAAAACAAAATGTACTATTGACGTCTGTAGCAATATACATACTATTTCTCAAATTATTAATCTCAATATCATTTCAGTAGTTATTTTGTAATTTCTATTTAAAATTCTAGTTCATGTTTGACCTTGTAAGACAAAATAAGTGTTTTTTCCTTTCTTTCTTTTTTAAAAAATTTTGTACTAGAAGTATTTGTATTGTATAGTTACAAATTAGTTCCCGATGTTTCACGAGGTCATCTCAGGCAAATATGGAAGATCCCTTTGGGACATCGTAATATACTTACTAACAGGGAAATAAGTATTAACATCTGAAGCCATGAGGATAGGGACAGTATATTAAAAAAAAATTGATACAGGACATTTTAATCATAAAAACAAGTTAAAACAAAATTGCACTCTACATGAGAAATCTGAATTAACCACTCAAAACATTAAAGATAAAGGTGGATCCTGTTCAATCAAAATGTTTATTTTGTTTACTAGTCAAACTGAATACTTCAGTGAAATGAAAAATAGTGTAAATGTTTGAACAGAATTTCAATTTGGTCAGAGTTATCAATCTCATAGGCTTATATTTTCATGCACAACCCATAAAAATGTCAAATTATGTTTTGTACATAGGGGTTCAGGTACAAAAGGTAAGAACAAAATTATGTCAAATTAAGTCCTTGCTTTTGACTTCAGTGAGTTAGACAAATCCCCTTTCATCACAAAATGGAGAATTTTGTAAGTAAATTGGTGAGTTTTATCACAATTTAGAGAAGCAAATTCTCCTTGTGCCCAAACCATTCAGGTATCAGTTTATTTGGAGGTTTGATATTGACCCTGAGGGGGCAGACCCCCCACTGCAGCGCAAAATAAACCAAGTCGGCTGTTTCAGATTCAGGTCTTCTTGAAGAATTTAAAGGTCTTCTATGGTGCTTTGGGAATTCCCAGTCTATTCTCGATTTGAGCTTTTCAAGTGTCCAAAGGACTTCTTGTGACTGGGTGAGAGCCATGGGTACCTACGGCGTGATGTTACTGGAAGTACGCCAGAAAAGACCCAATTTTTGCTTTTCACTAATCTGAACCTCAGTGAATTGCCCTCTACTTTTAGCATCAAAAGCTGACCAAATTAGAAAGTTATTACTAGCAATACAAACATTTTTTTTCTCCTTTAAATTGCATCTTGGACTTCAGCTTCTGCCAAGAATTGGCTACCGAAGTAGAATTAACCTCTCTCGTGCCCATAGTCCCAGGGTACTTTGTTTCTACCACTTTTGAACTGCTCGTTACAGTGTGCCATCGTTAGTTTAGTAACACAGATCTGACCGTATAATTCTTTTTCAAACCTTCAATATTTCTTGGCTTGGTACTTGATACACTTCCTTCCATATTTCTTGGCTCATTATTTATACACTTCCTAACCTGGCCTACTCCTGCACCTGTAATCTCCATTCACTTTTCCCAAAACACTTGATTTCTTAGCCCTATTACATTGTTTCCCAGAAAATAAGACCTAACTGGCCAATCAGCTCTAATGCGTCTTTTGGAGCAAAAATTAATATAAGAATCCGTATTATCTTATCTTACCTTACATTACATTACATTACATTACATTACATTACATTATATTATATTATATTATACTATATTATACCAGGTCTTATATTATAGTAAAATAAGACCAGGTCTTATATTAAGTTTTGCTCCAAAAGACGCATTAGAGCTGATTGTCTGGCTAGGTCTTATTTTTGGGGAAACACGGTAGGTTATTTGCTATTTCCAACCTTCAAATCATTTTATGCCCTTGCTTGCATTGTTTGCTCTGCTTGGCATGCTCTTCTGCCATGGTCTATCTTGTCACGTGTACGCATATTTCAAGGTCTATCACGAATGTTAGCCGCTCCCGTGCATACTTTCTCAACTCCATGAGACAGAAGTAATGAAATTCCTAGCTTTGTTTTTTTAGTAGTTTATACTTCTTCTATTGTAGTACTTACCATATAATAACCAGTGAGATGGGAGAGTTTATTGTTTCCTGTGCTAAAGCTTGAATTCTTTGACATCTGATAACATCTCCCTGGTTAGGAGGAGATCAAGGATCTGCGAGGTCAGATGTTCGATGATTCCTCCATGTTTGTGACAAGTCAAGGAAATAATGATAGAAGACTAGAGCCAGGGGTTGAAGTCTTTTATGAATGAGGAAAATAACCAGAAGGTTGGTAGATGACCACAGCAATTTGAAAGCAAGGGTGATATATTTGCACGACGGGACCCTCAGGAGTTCAGTGGTTTGGGCAGGAATTGGGGTGTAGTGCTGCGTTAGAAGTGGCAATGCGAACTAGAGAGGATACTATGACACATGAGTGAGAAATATAAAAGCCTCCTCCAAGTGAGCGGTACTCAGGGCACAACTGGGTTTTAGTTAAGAAAGGAAGTGGGGAGAACATTCTGAGAAAGGATGGGGAACAGAGAGCAGTCTGAAGCTGACAATGGGCAAGGGAAGGGCCTGAGAGTGAGGGCACAGGACAGGATGCACGTGGAGTGGGCAAGGGGGGTTGGATTTTGAATGGCAGTCAAGAGAATGATGGTGTCAGGCAGAGTGTGTGATGGTCTTGCCGGTCTCTGCTGTGTGCCTGGACAACGGGAACAATTACCACCGTCTCAAATGCTTTTCTCTGTGATACAGGAGCTCACAGAACTGGGACACTGAGGCTTCTTGCGGTATTGAGGGCTCATGTGAACTAAGACTTAATTTTAGCTCCTTTTCTGGGGTGTGTACAATTGTAGCAAATGGGTTCCCCTCACTAGACTTCCATCTCCTTGCATATAATACAAGAATATTAGATTCAATAATCCTGGAGAATGAGTCTAGCGATTATTCTATGATAAGTTTTGTTTATCTTTTCAATGAGTTTAGGCAATATGTATTTCTTGAGTTTTTTTGGCCAGTCTAAATAGGGCTACTTCCTAAAACCTAAAAGAAGAATATGTTATTTTATACCTTTATGTAAAAAGATTTTATTGAGCATCTACTCTGGGTCTTGATGGGTTATAAAAGAAATGGAAAAATTCTGTGGATCTTCCAAACTATTCGGAGTAAATGGCATCAATTGAAATCATGTGCCATCATGAAAACTTTTAAAATGAGATCCCTTTTCCCACCCTCAGGCCTCTTCCTGCATAGACCAATGCCCTTAACATTCACCATTGTTTATTCGGCCCCTAATATCTTATAGAGGCCAATTAGGCAGTTCATGTCCTTATGTCCTAAATTCTTGAAGATTTTAGTGCCAGGGTCAGATTTAAAGTATCTCAGCGTCAAGATAAATACCAGTTTATTTTTCCTTGAGAAAGTTCAGAAGTAAGAAGTGAAAAGATATTTCTTTGTCCCTGTTCACAGGAAGGGAAAAACATTCGTGTAGCCTAGAGTTGATTGACCCTAAGAATGGTCGCTTGTGTGAGTAGGCACTTTCTTATTGCACAGTCGTAGCAGAGGAGCCCTAAACAGAGTTGGGAGATTTTTGGTTTTAGGATTTGCTCAGACATTAATTCATTGCATGACCTATGAAAAGTCCCTTCTTGTCACTGGGCCTTCCTCCTTGGGAAAAGGAGAGGTTTCGATTAGAAGGTCTATATGTCTTTTCAACTTGAACATCTGTGGTTGCAGAAGTTTACCTTTGAAGTGCTGTGATCAGTAGGAAAGCGACTATTAGGTCTTTGAATGACTTGGCGTTTTGAGGACCACTGATACACTGGGTTCTTCCTATTCAAATTCAACAGTGCACTTTTTAGCTGCAAAATATTGTTTAGACATTTTTCAGAATTAGTCTTGTTCCTATGCCTAGCCATATGTGTCTAGAAATGGAGAGAGGTGAGAAAAGGGGCAAGATACAGAATGTAACACTACCAGTAATTTATGGGTAAGGTTGTTTTGTTTTGTGGAAAGCACATCCTTCAGTTCCTGGAAACCTGAGAAGGAAAGTATTGTATGTGTTTCAGAACGGGCTGCAGATGAATTGACAGCCAGCGAGCTCTGAGGAAGTACGCGTCAGCATTTGTTATCCAGGAGTGTCTTGCCCTTAGCGTGTCCTCCATCACCTTGTGGTTTACTGTATCCCACAGGCCACCAATTGCTTATCTCTGATTAGGAAAACACTGCCAGTGAGCGAGGTTGTCTATTTGGGTCACAAAGAAAAAGGCTGTGCCACAATCTGGCCACATTTAATTGATGGTCGTCATGTGTTTATTTTGTAGTTTCAGCTGTTTGTACAGTCATTTGTCTGGACTGTTTTTGTGCAACTTTAGGGAAGTTACGTTAATTGTTCAGAGCTTCCATGCCTTCATCTGTTAACGTAAGCACATCAGCTTCACAGGGTTGCTGTGACGATTTTACGAGATGATGTCTGTGGAAACAGTTTAAACTGCTAAATGCAATGACCATGTTGGGTTGTAACCTCTTCCGAAGCTTCCTGGGTACAATCTGAAACTAGCCTCTGTAACCTGAGGACAGAGAGAGATGGAAGAAAGAGGCGGACCACTGGAGAATGGTAGGTGGCAGGTTTAATAAGCAAGAGAACTTGCTTATGAGGCTTCTCTTGGCAGCCACAAGATGAATAGTTTTCCGTACCTGCCCGCCAAATCTTCAAAGGTTACATAGAGGCCTTAACTGGGGTTAGTCATGAACCCAGCCCAGATGGTCTCAGCGCCATATTACTATCTCAAGGCCATGTCGTTGGGCACCTTCTAGTATAGGAAAGGCAAGCAGAGGACGCGTTTCAAGAACAAAGGAGGGTGTGAGAAGCCTCCAATTCCCGGGTCCAGCTCTCCGGTCACCTGCAGTCACATCTTAATGGTTTTCCCCAACACATGTGGGTTATTATATCCAGTTGGAAACATAATGGCCAATGAAGTATTTTTCTTTCCTAAACCCCACAAAACAATGATTTTCTGTACACCAGAATTTTTTTTGTCATCAATGTCTTGTGAAATGTAATCTGCTCCATCTACTTCTAGTAAATTTGCCAATTTGGTAGCTTTGGATCAGACTTGCCATATTTTCTGTAAATCTGTGCTGAGCAGGTCTCTGTTATTGTTGGAACGCCAGCTCATTCATTGATGTTTGCAGCTGCCAAGACTTTACCACTATTGAAGAAATAACCATGAAAATCAGACTTACACCTGAATTCCTTTACATTTGCTCATTTAAATCTGATCCTCAAAGTGTTTGTTTTACTCATTTTTCTGCCTAATTTGCCTAAAATAAATCAAGACCCAGTCAGCACTCAGTACTGGGGTAATTGGAGTTTTTGGTGTTAGTAGCAGCAGTCATCTGTATTCCATCATGGGTGCCTGCAATTGTGTGTGTGTGTGTGTGTGTGGTATGTGTGTGTGTGTGTGTGTGTTTGTAGGCAATAGTAACTAAGAGGGTTCCTTTGGTGTGCAATTACAAGTGTTATTTGGGAATATTTTTAGTTCATCTATAAATAGGTATAAAACACTGCTACCTAATAGGGATAACAGGCTATTTGTTTTCGCATATCAGTCTTACTTTAAGAAAACAGGATGGGAAATAACTTGGATTAATATATTCTAATTTATCACCACAGACATACATATAGTATCTTTTGAAACTAATATATGATTTCAATGCTACAATCTTAGGAGACAAGTAAGCATGTGGATGTAGCTCTTAGACAAATGAATGTCTAGTCTGACATTAATTAATTAGTGATTCTTTATAAGAGCAAGCAAAGAACACACGTATGACAGAGGACAGATTTGACCGTGTTGATTTGATAGTCGGTGATGTTTCCCTGTTTGCTGAAAGTCTGTGCAGTATTTCGTTATGAAAGACCCTCCGGAAACAAGATAAGAGGTAGGGATTCAGGAAAGTAAAACTTGCATTTATTCAATACAATTGTTAAGGTGTTTGAGGTTAGGGAGCCCTCTTCTTTAGCGTTCTGAACAGAGGGGCCTTCACACAAAGAACTGCTGGACAAAGGGAACCCAGTCACTTTGGGACCTGGGTCTACACTGCAGGTTTCTCTTCACTCACCCACTTGGTCACGAAAAGAGATGATGGTGAGGAGGGCTAACAATTCTGTACCCCAATTCCTATGTGTGGGTTTTCCCCCCACACCTCCAAGCAATTTTCAGATACCAACTGAGCATGTCAGGCCAGTGAACAGACAGTGCAAAGGCCCTGAATAACCCCTGTGGGATCGTGCCTTCATCATCAGCTCAGGACCACAGACTGCTTCTCCAGATGCACGAAAATAATCTTCAAATTCTAACCCAGGCAATTCTAACAATGGCAGGTTTTGATGCAGTCACTCTGGGGTGGGGACTGGAAATTAGTATTTCATGAAATGGGGGAGCATTTTAGGTTTCCCAGGTGCCTCTTTTTGGGAACCACTGATCTCATTCGAAACAAGAATGCCCTCCACCTATGTGGAGAGTCATTCTGCCTGTGCTTAAACAGTTCCAGTAATGGGAAGCTATTAACTCTTTTAGAGAGTTCACTCCATAAAATATTTATAACATTTAATTAATTTATTCATTTATTCAACAAAAAAAACTGTGTCACCTTCCTACTGTGCCTCAGGTCCTGGGGATGCAAGAACACATGTCTGTGCTGTCATTGTTTTTTGTTCATTTCTGATTGCCAAATATATATGTTTTCATTTTAGACAGATTGGAAAAAACAACAACAGTAAAACCCACATAAGGAAAAATTGCTCTGTATCTTACAGGTAATGATGCTAGTATTTTGGCTTATTTAATTTTCATCTTTTTCTCTCTCTTTCTAGCTTTCTATATTTAAAAGAAAAGGTTGGGATCTCTTTTCAACTAATACTGTATTGTGAATATTTCTGTTTCTACACATTTTTTCCCACCATATGCTTTTAAAATAACAGTTTAGTGTCCCGTTTTACGTGTGTTATATATATATATAAAATGGCTATTTAGATTATCTCAAAACATACACTACTATAAAAATGCTGCAATTCATTTCTTATAAACTTTTTCCCAGCATTATTAATTATGTAGGTAAATATCTATAAATGGAATTTCTGAATGAAAGGATATAGGCTTTTAAGTGTTTTGAATACATTACCAAATTGCCTCTCCAGAAGAATGATCCAATTCCCATTCCCCATTTCAATAGTATAAAAATATTCATGTTTTCATACCCTTGATGATACTGGTGTTTCATTCTTTTTATTAAGAAGCTATAATTACCAGAAACTTTTTTTCTTGCACTGAGCTCAGTTTTGCCTATTCAAAATTTCAACCTATTGATCTGACTTTTGTCTTCTAGAGCTTTGTGGAATAAGTTCAATCCCCCTTCATTAAAATGGAATTTTAAATATCTGAAAATAATTATTACGCCTCTGCTGTGCTCTGTACCCAGTTATCTTTCTTTTCTCCAATAATTACTCCTATAACCCACTTCCTAGCGTCTCCATAGTTCTGGTCTCATGGTTCTAGATAAGACTTAGTTAATCAAGGTGTTTGTCTTAAAATGTGATGGCAAGGATTAAACCGAGGACTGTTACTGTAAGAACCCTGCCTTATTTGTTTTAGACAGGATACTTCTAACTGATGCAAGATAAGCAGACACGGGCTCATAAAGAGATGGATATCAATCCAAATTCCCAAGCATTTTAATCAACAATCTCACGGTCATATCAGGTGTCTTCTGCACTTCACTGTTGCAGTTGTTGTCTGAGGCCCAAGTGCAGGAATTGAATAGAAATCAGCACAACCATTAATTCTAACTTGTCAAGTTCTTTTTGGAAACTGATTTCATCAGCAGATATATATCTTATCCAAACTTGATAAGAATATCTTTGGCTTGTAGTAATTAAGAAAAACATTAGATGATGACTATTGCAGAGTCCTGCCCCACCCTGCTAGACTTTAGGTACAATGCTGAGTGAAACCATACCCCCTGCAGCTTATTGTGTGTGTGCGTGCCTGCCCATGTATGTTTGTGAGTGCTTGTGTGTGTTTTCCAGTTGCTAAGGATATAGAGGGAAACTTTGTAAAACAAACCACAAATGAAATATTGCTGAAATCAGCATATATGCTTTGTCTGGGATTTCTTTGATCTCCCTGCCTATGAATCTTTTTTTTCTTTTTTTAATTTTTTAATGGAAATTAGTTTGGCATGATAAGCTGTCCATGTTGGTTTCAACTTTACTCCAGAATATGGCCAGGGTCAATTTCAGGGTCAGCTTGATGTAGTTTCTAGTTTATAACTTTATTTCTCCATTTTGAAATATTGGGGGTATTTACCCATATCTCATCTACTGGAACATCTTGCTTTTATGTGTTTTTATTTTATTTTATTTTTTCCCCTAATTCAGTGTCTAACATTTGGGTCTGATGACTTCTATTCATTTCAAGCAAAGAGATCTTTTTCACTATCTCCTAGCATCTTTAATTAAAATTCTCTGAAAACTATGTTGTTACCTACGCTTTCCAATTTGAAAGTCATCCTAC
Organism: Rhinolophus sinicus; assembly: GCF_057876585.1. Classification (NCBI taxonomy): domain Eukaryota; kingdom Metazoa; phylum Chordata; class Mammalia; order Chiroptera; family Rhinolophidae; genus Rhinolophus; species Rhinolophus sinicus. Next base: position 198,447,825 of record NC_142517.1, read on the forward strand.
ATATGTCGACTTTTGCTTTTGTGTTATTTGTTAATAATATGCTACTTATCTCAATTTGTAGGTTTAAGCTTTTCTCATTCTTAATATTATGGACATACTTTTAATGATTCAATTTGTTTTTCTTAACACTTTTATCACATCTGTGTGGCAAAAAACTCATCTGTGTGTTTTAACGTAGATTTTATCTTTACATATGAAATGAATTGCCCTTCCCACAGCTGATCTATACATGCCAAACAGTTCTGATTACTGCAAAAATAGTTTGGCACTTGTGGTATCTATATGTGCACAGATTAACAGCTGCATGGGTTTGCTTCCTTACAAATGTGCTGCTTTTAAGTTTTCAAAATGTTTTATACTTTTTTTTTAATCTTAAAAACCAGACCCAGTCATAAGATTAGATGTATCACAAGTCTAAGTTACTTCCTGGCCTATGTAATATGAGGTGGTATGAGTAAGAGAAAAAACTGCATTTTTGTAAGAATAAGAAATATGTGTGTGTTCACAAGAAGAAGGAAGTCCACCATTTCAATGTAAGGGTCATCTTAAAACTAAACAATGTGGGGGTGGCCGGTTAGCTCAGTTGGTTAGAGCGCGGTGCTCTTAACAACAAGGTTGCTGGTTCGATCCCCACATGGGCCACTGAGCTGCGCCCTCTGCAACTAGATTGAAACAGCTACTTGACTTGGAGTTGATGGGTCCTGGAAAAACACACTTAAAATAAACAAAAGTTTGTTAAAAAAAAAAAGAAAAAAGGTCATGTGACCTTGGAAAAGTCATTAAAAAAACCCAAACTAAACAATGTGATGTTTGATTATAATTTGTTTCTAGAGTGACCACCCATTCCCACTTGCCTGGCAGTGGGCGGGTTCCCAAGATGCAGAGAACATTCTGGGTAAACTAGGATCATTTGGTCATCTTATCTCACTCCTAATTCTCCCCAGATGACTCTCCTCACCCCTTTTTAAACTTAAAATGGTTGACTACTTTCCAATTCTAATATGACTAGTTTTTCTGTGGCCAATTTCATTTTTATGGATTTCATACTACATATTGTTCTTAAAGCTTCTCTCTCTCTCTCTCTCTCTCTCTCTCTCTCTCTCTCTCTCTCTCTCTCTCTTTCCTTCCTCTCTTTGTTTTCTTCCCTTATGAAAGAGGATCTAGGGCACAGAGTTTGCCTTTAGTGTTCCCATTTCAGTATTTAGTCACCAGGAAATGGTCATTAATACTTCCAGATAATTTGCTTCTTTATTTCCTTGGGAAATTCATGTTATCTCTATACAAATGGCCCATACTTTTGTGATCTGGATTCCAAATTAAAGCAATAAAAGAGGAAGATAAATTTGATTACATAATTTTAAAGGCCTGAAGTAACCAGCACACCAGAGCTTTCTGGAAATAACAGCGTGATCTTGCTGTTTACATCCCCAGCTGCTAAAAAAATGGCAGATCCTTCATTGGGTTGACAGAACCAAGGTTCACACAGGGCCCACTTATATAAATGTTGACTATATTCATTCTTACATGCCATTGGCTATAACAACCAAGGTTGGCAAATTGAGGCTTATGTGCCAAAAGTAGTCCATAAGATCCTCTTATCACATAACAAACAAAACAAAACAAAAACAAAACAAAACCTTTTGAAATGATCAGGTATAACTTATTCATTTTTCTCTAGCAAAAAGTGAGATCCATGGAGCTTACGGGGATTTCCTAATATCAAAACTCCAGCTAGTGGCAGAGTTGGGCTTTGTGTCACTCAGGGTCTTGTTCTCCACTCTAGCGTGTCAAAGGGGAGGGGAGGAGACAAAGTAATGAGGCAAGAGTTTTTCATGATCCAGCCTCCTCATGCCATCACTGGAGGAAACAGACTGGAAACAACTTTGTAAAGTGTCCCCTTCCACCTTTTTCTTTTTAGTCCACCTTGCAGCCCGAGGAGCTTACTAGTGACCAGTGTTGGGGTCACTGACTTTCATATTTTTATTCTTGTTCATTATTGTCCAGGGTTGGCCCCTCACCTGTGCCTTGCTCTTCCTATCTTAAGTCCCTTGAGCGCACATTTTTAATTTGTGGAACTCCCATGTTATTGAGGTTTAATGGCTGCTTAGAATATTTACCTAATTGTCCAATGCAAAACAGAAGATGGCTGACATGGGAGCCATCACCCTGAAATGCCTTAACCTTTATCTGTGGCTTTTAACCATGCTGACCGTATGCCTTATTGTCTCTGTTTATCATAAGGCCTCTATGTAACAAATAACCACTAGTTTTAATTAATTAATTAGTTAATTAATTAATTTTTATTTTATTTTACTTTATTTTTTGCACAGTATGCTCTATAGCTCAACCAATCTAGGTCTGTATTTTTTTTCCAATTTTCTTTATACCATAGAAAATTGTATATTTTCTTTTAAAATGAAAAACACTTATGCTTTAAAATCACTTTAATAAGATGAAATTGTAATCCACAATTATTTTTAAATTAATTTTTTTATGCGGGAATAAGCATAAATTAAAAAAAAAAGTTGCAAAAATAGCACAGAGCATTCCCCAGTACTCATCTCATTTTCCCGTAGTGTAAACATCCTTTTATAACAGTCGTGCATTTTGCAAAACTAAGAAATGAACATTGGTTCATTACTATCAACCAATAGTGACAGTAATTACATTACTACTAACTAAACTGCAGACGTTACTTGGATTTCACCAGTTTTCCACTGATGTCCTCTTTCCATGCCAGGATCTAATCTATGGTTCCACATTGTATTTAGTCATCGCCTCTTCTTAGTCTCCTCTGATCTGTGACAGATTCAATACCTTCCCTTATTTTTCATGATCTTGACAATTTTGAAGAGCTTTCATCAAGTATTTTGCAGCATGGCCCTCAATTTGGGTTTACCTGATGTTTTTCTCATGATCAGACTGGGTCGTGGGTTTGGGGGAAAATATCCTGGAAATGAAGTGCCCTTCTCATCACATCGCATCAGGGACACATGATATCAACATGATTTATCACTGTGTTGTTAAGCTTCATCACTTGGTTAAGGTTGTGTTTGTCAAGCTTTTCCAATGTAAATGGACTATTTTCCCCCTTTCATGCTCTATTTGTTGGAAGCAAGTCACAAAGTCCATCCCACTTTCAAAGGGAGGGAGAACTAAGCTATGACTTACTCATCTTTGAACCTATTTCCTCTCTGCCTGTCAAGTCCCTTCACTTTGGACTCTAGTCACCTCCACAGCCAGATGGACCACACTTATTCTGACAGTCTTACTCCTTTTTTAAACACTTTCCTCCTTCTCTTGTCTTGTGGCCAGCTCCCTAAAACTTCCAACTTCCTGATTTTCATATTCTTTTCCTCTTCTCTGTAGCATCCATCTGATTTTGTCTTTATCTGACACTTACCATGGCATACCATGGCTACTTTCCTTTCCTTAGTTTCCCCCATTTTGATTTGAAAGATAAGGTGTGTTGGGTTAGAAAGTTATCCATGAAGGCAAAAGAAGTTAAATTGCGACTTAATAGGTAAAGAGTTAAAATAACTCTCCTCACCAGTTAACAACTGATGGGATAGCTACTCAGTATATGTTATGATGTCAGGATTTCCATGAGCATCCGGGGAGATGCAGAGATCCTTGTGGAAGGAGGCCCTCTTTATTGACCTTCTTACATTTATGTCCAAACACACTGAATGGCACTATATACATACCGAATACGTTTTTGTTTATAGAGTCAAGATTGATATACACACACAACAATTTCTATATAACAAATGTGCCTAGAAAAAGCAAAGCACTAGGAAAACCTAAGCACTGCTTTTACAGCAGGATCTCCCAGCAGATACAATAATTCAGTGTCTGGCTTTGAATCCCAGGTCAGCCACTTACTAGCTATGTGGTCATGGGCAAGTTATTTACCCTCTCTGTGGTGATCTATAAAATAGATATATAGCTAGCACCTATGATACAAAGAGGTTGTAAGAAACAAGTGAATTAATCCATGTAAAGCACTGAGCAGAGTGCCTGGCACATAATAAATATTTGGTCAATATTAATTATTATTACTATTATTAGTATTACTATTAATTATTATTACTATTATTAATCATTAATATTAATCATTATTATTAATATTAGTTATTATTTATGAATGTTTAAGTATAGCTCAAACCATGAATTTGTTTACTTCTATACTTTTAGAGCAGTTTTAGGATCATAGCTAAATTGAGGGAGGCACAGAGACTACCCATCACCCCTGCGTCGCCACCCCCCCCCACCCCCCCCCCCCCACCCCCGTCACGCACAGCCTCCCTCATTATCACCATTGCGTCTCACAGTGGTACTTTTGTTACCACTGATGATTCACTCTTGGTGGTGTACATTCTACATGTTTGAACACACGTATACTGACATGTTTCCATCATTATAATACCATATAGAGTATTTTCACTGCCCTAAAAAATCCTCTGTGCTCCACTGATTCACCCACCCTGAGTTGTTTTTTAAAGTAAAACCATTCCATAATTAAAAACTCCAGAGAAATGTATCGAATGAGTTAACTGTAAAATGTTAAATTGTTCCTATGTACTAAATAACCCCATTTTTCTCTTTAAAACCACCTTTACCAATTTACTCCTACCTACATTTTATGCTAAACTTTCCCCTGCAGTTTGAGTTCCATAGTTAAAAATATTTTAAGTAAAATGGTCTGCAACAACTAAATATGAAAATAAAATCACGGTCAAAAGTTTTTGACCAAAAAAAAAAAAAAAAAGGCTATCTAGGTGTTCTGGCTTTGGGCATCGAGAGCAAAGCAGAGGCCCAACTCTTGAGTTTAGCTTAGGCCGATGACCTCAGCAATGTTTAAATCTATATCAAAGGTGATCATCATCTATGTATTCATTTGGGATTTTCTAGAAGACAGATTAATTAAACTATACACCTTTACCCATTAGACTCTTTCTTCATTGGCAAATACAGTCATGAATTATTTGTAGACATAGTTTTGAGATTAGCTACCGACAATTCCACAAAGTAATTTAGTTAGTGAATTAAAACTATCGCATGTGACTACAAGTAGCTGATCCCGAAGAACTGCTGAGTTGTCTTAGCTTCATTATGCAAATAAGCGTCCCAAGAGAGCCATCGCAAAGACTGTTTAGCCTCTTTCACCTTTAATAACCTAAGTTCTCCAGTTCGTGGTGTGTGCCGATGAAAATATGTTCTGCATGTGGGTAAAGGTGTTATTCATAGCAGAGTTCTTTAGCTTCTTTCCCCTAAACTGGAATTCTATTTTGGCCATCCTTGTGGGTTTGGTTGTCGAAGAGATAAAAGCCTGTGAGTATTGCAGTAGAGTCTTGAGTGAATCTTGATGAATTTAGGGGGCCAGGTTACCCTTCCTGGACTGCTATCTTTATCTGTGAGCAATACTACATCTCCCCTAGCCTGTGGTGCAAGTGATTGTATTGCAAATGTTCTAACTGGCACTCCCTAGGTTGAAATCTTTGAAACATGACCCTTTGTTTCCATCTGTAGATCTGTCGAAATTGCCAGTGCAATTTCAGATTCCGCCTCTGGTGCAGGACCAGCTGATTTATAGGAAATGTTAGTCTTATGCAGATCTTTTATCTGGAAGAAAGTCAGCCAGGCCCCTTGGCAGGCTCAGAGAGAGTATTACCATTTGGTGGCCAGAAATGGTCACTTCCAAAAATGAAATGCAATCGTACAGCCTTTTGAAGAGGTATTTGCTTGGCATGGGTGTCTGATGACATTGAGAAGGTGTGATAGTTCACAGTTCTGAAATAGTTACCACGGGTATTCCCAGGAAGTTAATCATCAGTAGCTTCAACCTTGGAAACATTTAAGAATGCTGTAAGTGACTGCGAGGCAGGATTTTCCAGCTTTGCTGATAATGGCAGTTCAATTAGTTAGTGACTTATACGGAAAATGAATAAAATTGTTGTTTGTTCTCCATCCTTTCTGCCCCCCAGATTTCTGCTAGGTATTCCCTGTCTCAAGGAGGATTTGGGGATGAGAAGGCAGACAGCCTTTCTTAGAAGGGCCGGATACAGAGAGTCTCAGTGATGATAACCTTGAGTGCTTTTGCAAATCCTTGGAAACTTGGTTCGTGTCATGTTGGTGGCAATATAAGGCTGAGCAATGACTAGTGTATACTTGTGTGTATCCAAGGTACTTAAAATAATGCCAAAAGGCCAATGAAAACATTGCTTTAAAAATTTATCCAGGCTTTTGGGGAAAGAGGTGATTTAATTATATTTTAAATAATCTGTTGTCTTTCATCCGAAGGTTTCCTCCCCCTCTTCCTCCTCCTCCTTTGTTTTTGTATGTGCTATATCATCTTTTTCTCCATATCCCTCCAAGGATCTGCTCTTTGTAAGTCTCTGTGGTCTTCATTCCTCAGACATTAAAGAATATAGTACTTTCACATTATCCTCTATTCCTCTCCTGAAGTCTGACTTTGCTTCAAATGACTCTTTTTGTGGCACTTCATATTTTTTTTCTTACACTTTCTTCTTATTCTTTGTGGTTCTGCCTTCCAACAGGACCTGTGTGTTTGTTGTACTTTTTGATTTGCAGCCTTTAAGACTCATTTCTTTACTCTTCTGATGTCTTTTAATGCTCTGGAACACGTTTGCTCCGCCAAACCCCAGCCAAATGTTCAGAGAACATTTTTAACTCTCGTCAGGGTTTCATATCAACATTTTGGACCTCTTCTTCACAGATGAGAAACTGAGGCACTGATCAGTCTGACAATGTCCCCAAGGTCATACAGTGGATTCCCAGAAGAGTGAGTGTTGTAACTCAGGTCTTCTCATTTCCAAGGAAACTATTAGCCAAGTGAACCCTCGCTATTAAATATGTGGCCCCTGCACGGGCCTCATCTAGGAACAGATTAGAAGTGCAGAGGCTCAAGCGCCCCCCCCCACCCCCCCAGACCTGCTGAATCGGCATCTGCCTTTTATCAAGGTCCCAGGTGATTTATGTACGCACGAAAGTGTGAGCAACTTGAACTAGACCTCTCCGTATTGAAAGACAGCTCTCTGAAACAAACGGCGTAGTGTGGTCAGTTTACTTTGCATCTGTGAGGCTTGTCTGAGTCTTGGCTGCCCTGAATGAAGTATATGAGAGACACAAGCCTGGGCCTTGGTTTTAGTATCCGTCTGATCTCTACTCTGGAATTTGGGTTTCAGAGAAGCTGCACTTGTAGAGTGTTTTAAGTAGCTAATGACAAAGCAAGTGGAGCATTCTTTTCTAGGCAATTAGTTTTCTCTGTGCTTATTTTTTTGTGGTTCGCTGACTCAATTTAGTATCTGCACATTAGTTGGTGACTGTGGAGGCATCGTAGCTTTAAGTTTATTTAGTTGACATCTGTTTCTTTGGATATATTGTTTGCAATTTCCCAAGCACAGAGTGAAATATACCCAAGTGCTTCATGGGATATTTCAATATCCAAAATGACTTTTATTGTTTTCCCAAACTGTAATAAAAGAAGTGCTATCTCCTTCATTCCCCTGACTGGATTTTAAATTTAGAGGAAGGCCAGCATATGCATTTGACAGCCAGAGGTGTAAAGCAAAAGCTGTTTGATATCAGAATTGAAGTGAATGTCTGGCATAGGAAACAGTTACAAATACTTTCTTGGGGAGAGAAAGTGTTGTCAGATTTAACCACTATCATATCAGTTTATGTATAAGGTACACATCTCAGCTTAGGACTTCATAGGACAAGAACAGAGTAATTGTGAAAGACGGGTGTTAAAGCAATTTCCAGGTAGAAAAGAATGAAGAAAATGAAAATAAACCTTGAAGGATCAAAAAAAAAAACAAAACACTTCTGAATATTTTTTGGCCTTTTTTTTTTTTTCAGTTTTCATTTCCAAATAAACAGCCTTTTTGATTTGAAAGACTGTCTAGAAGGGATTGTAATTTGAGTCATGCCAGAATCCAATAAATTCACGCATATTTCAGTGGTTTGAGATTAAATTTACTTCATGTTCCTGTTTGTACCAACTGATAGCAGATTCCAGCACATACAATTTTCAAGAGGCTATGACACAATCCAGGGATAATTTACAGACTGGCAGCCTCTATCCAACAAGACTTGCACCCAGAATCCCTGTCACCATTGCCAAGCACCGTGGCAAGCCTCAGGAAGCACAATTCCAGAAGCTCATCTTCTACTATTTTTCTAACTCCACATGCCTGAAAATTCAGGCAAATGGTAAAATTATGACTCGCACCTAAAATTCACCAAGACTATCTTCTATCTCTAGCATAGTAGACAGCCTGAATGTGGCTAAGGCCTTCAGACAAGAATGAGGCTCTAACGATCAGAAATATGCAGAAAAGATATCCCCCAACACCTAACATAAAATATATCTTCTCCTTAATCACACACAAGTTTAACCCATTTCACTAACTCATAGCTGATTAGGAAGCAGATAAACAAAATAAGGAACCCAGTGACACCGTACCTGACAGAATGGGGACAAGAAATGATGTTTGATGTGATCTTCCACTCCCACCCTCTCATGGACTCATTACCCCACGTCCACAAAGAAGGTAATAATCATTCAGAAGTGATTTTAGACTCTGGACATCAGTTAGGCCAGCAGCTGTTCTTACACACTTTCCCATGTTTGTGACCCTTCTGGAGGGAGACCTTCTCCTCCCCCCATCTTTTCCTCCCATCCCTGAAGATTTATTGCCTGAGTCTGCTAAAATTCTTTAGCACTTATCTATGATGATAACCTTACTGTTACAGAAAGTTATGCAACTTCTCTGCAAGGCAAGATAAAAATGCATCTATTTCCATTTTGCTATATTGATGCATTTCTCTTACCTTCAACTTTGAAATTCCTAAACTGTGATTGAAAGCAAGTTCTTTGACATTTGTGGTGATGCTATTGTTAGCGCAGTCTTTATTGTTTAGGAGGTACAACCTGATACTATCTGAGAAAAAAAAAATTAAAACTCCCTGGCTTTCATGCTAAATATACATACAACTTCACACTAGAAAAAAAGAGGATTGTTTTAGTACTTGAAGTTTAAAATCTAAGTAAAAAATTCATAGTGATTCCCAGCAGCGTACAATTGATAAGGTTTGTATATTTTTCATATTGGGAATAGCCTAGAATATGCTTATGCTATGCTAATTTCCTTTCTTCTTGGAATTACCTGCTACTGACTCTTGAAAATTGAAAAAATAATGTGTGCTTAATCGTAGCTGCATCGCAAAAACAGTTCAAGTGTAATTTTAAGGCATCTCAAACAAAAGGCACTTTGGAAGCCTTCAAATTTGTATCTTTCATATATTATTTTCCCTTTTGAAGACTTCCATACACCTTTGAAATTTCAAAGTCCTAGGTTCCCATGAGAGAAATGTTTCATGCTCACTTAAGTTCCAACATGGTAGAGATGTTTAAATGCTCGATTCCGGTAAGAGTCATAGAATATACACACGGAAATGGCTCATGCTATGCCACAGTTGAGAATCGGTGGCTTATTTCATTTGCTCATTCATTCATCATTCATTAATTCATTCATTCATTCAACAAATATTGGGGGCTTGTATACATTTTTTTTGTTCTAAGCCGTGGGAACACATCACTGAACCAGAGAAAAGTCTCTGCCCTTACAAGGCTTACTTCTAGTATGAGAGTCAGGATAAGCAAATAGGTGTAGTGATGAGAGCTACATAGAAAAGTAAAAGCAGGCTAAGGGAGAGAGGATGGAGGCTATTTTAGATAGTGTGGTCAGGGAAAGTAAAATTGATTTTAATTATATATTTTATCATTTATAAACATGTAATCAATATAAAAATTATGAATATGATATTTTACATTCTTTTAATGCAATTTTTGTCAGATCTGGTGTGTATATTATGCTTAAAGCGTGTCTCAACCTGGAAGCTAAATTCTCATTGGAAATAATTGATTTACATTTTGATTTTATAAAATTTATAATTGATAAGGAGGATTACTATATCCATGTTGTTTGAACATACTTAAGAACTTCCTGATACTTAAATTAGCACCTGTTTTTAAATTCAAATTAATGAAAATTAAATAAAATGGGAAATTTAGTTCCTCAATCTCAATAACCACATTTCAAGTGTTCATAGGCACATGTGGCCAGTCGCTACCGTATTGGGCAGTAAGAAGGTCAGAGTGGCTGGAAAAGGACACAGTAGTTGGAGAGGTGGACAAAAGCCAGAAGACAGAGAGCTTACAGTCCTAGGGTTTCATTCGGCTTGTAATAATAGGAAATCTTTGAAAGTGTGAATGGGTGAGTCACAGTCTCTGATTTGTGCTTCAAAGAGGTCCACTCTGGCTTCAGTAGGGGAGAGAGTAAAAGTATGGAGATCTGAGGGACAAAAGTGGCACAGACTAGGACACTCATGGTGCAAGAGTGAGAAGTTGTTACTTTCAGGGTGTCTCCTGAAGGTAGAGTTGACAGGACTTGCTACTGGATGATTTGCAGGGTTAGCAGCAAAGAGGAGTCCCAGGTGAGGCCAGCGTGGTGCTGCTGCTGAGATGGAAATGATCGAGGTGGGGGGTTTTTTTTGGGGGGGAGGCATGATTGGGACAAATTAAGTTTGATTCGATTCAGCCTTTCAAGTGGATAGCTGAGTTTGGAATTTGGTGGGAAAGGTTAGGGCTGAAGACATAACTCTGGTGGTTATGATCTAGAAGGTATTTAAAGTCACCTGAATGAGATCATACAGGCACTGAGGTTACACAGAGAAAAGAACAAGTCTGAGAACTGAGTCCCAGGGCATTCTCGAATTTCGATGTTGGAAAGATGAGGTGACGCCAGCAAAAGATAGTAAGATGGGATGGATGATGAAATAGAAGGGAAACTAGGAGAGTGGGATATCTCAAAGCCAAGTTTAGCAGCTAGTTTTGGCAATAAAAAGGTGGTGCACTCAAGTCGAGCATTTGAAGAGAGCTTAATAAAGGGACTTTTTACAATGGTGTGATCCCAGCATAGAGAAGACCCAAAGAAATAGCTGAGTTACCCAAGGGGTAGGAATGGAGTTACCACAGCTAGGCCCGAAGGGACAAGAAGAGAAAGAGAACAAGAGTTAGAGCAAGAATGAGAGAGAGAGACAGACAGAGACAGAGAGACAGAGAGAGAGATATGGATAGACAGACAGAGACAGAGACAGAGAGAACTGCTGAGGAGTCACCTAACAAAAACTGTGGCATTAGGTCGAAGGATACCACCCCAACGATACCACTCCACTGCAGGGATTCAGCAAAGAAATTAAAGAAATCGATAATCCAACTTCTGTTTTCTTCCATCTTCCTATGTTCTTACATTGTCCAAATTAATCCAGAAACCAACTTCGTCCAGAAGGGACCCTGCGGGGTGAGCAGTGATGGGTAAACACAGAAAAGAATCACCAGGTCCTGTGGATTCCAGTGGATGAATACACCCCAAACAACTGGCATCGCAGGGGACAGAAATACATCAAGGGAAATTAATTTTGAATGCCTGTCATGTGCACCCATTTTCCACTGCTCACTAGAAGAAATCTCTAGTTAGGTGCCTCATAGGCACTCTAAACTCACCCTGTCTAAAAGTCTTCGTATCACCTCATGCTTCACCCTCCGACCTCTTCTCCCTCCTGTATTTGCTATCTACATCAGTGACCCCACTAACAGAGTCATCATGCCACGAATAGCAGCATGATGCACAGCTCTGATGTGCGTTTTCATTTGTCTTCCTGTATCCCTTGCAAACCTATCTTCTGTTTTCGCCATTCCCCTAATAATGCTGTGTTGGGTCAAGTTCTGAACATTTCTCACCTGGAAATAGACTTCTGCACTTAATTTATGCCTCCTCAAATTTTTCAGTCATGTTTTCAGGAGAGGTATGATCTAAAATACAGGTCTGATCTGCCTACCCCTTCCTATCCCCTCTCCCATGAGGCTTCACAAGGTGCATACAGCCTTCATGACAGGACACCTGCCAAACCCCCTCATGCCTCCCACTCTTCCTGTTTCTTCAGCCTCTTCTTCTAACTTACTTTTGAGCAGTCACGAATCATACATGTTTCCTCAAGCATGCCGCACTTCGGAGAGCCCATGTGATTGGCTTGGCTTCTCTCTGTTCTACACTCCTTTCCACACCCATCTTCTTTCCCTTCCAAGCTCTGTTCAATTCACTTCATGAAGGAAATCCGCCCCAAGACAAAAGCAACATTCTTCTGTTCCTTGGGCAAATTTTGAGTCTTTCCCCCCCCCCCTCATGTATGACAATGTTATTATTACTGGCTTATATGTCTGTAATCACGTTCTAGGAAGTCCATTGCTTGAGGGGGTGAAGCTATATCTCTTCATCTTTGTATCATCAGAGTCTGGTCACTTGGTAAAGTTTGAGCTGTGGAATTATTTCAGGACACTGGGAAAATTAGTTCTGGATTGGGATTAAAGAAAAGATGAGCTGGGAACTAAGAGGCAAAAGAATGCCTGGGCAATCTGATCTTGGTCTGAAGTGTGCCAAGCTCAACAGAAAGCCAAAGGCAGAGGCGAATGCATCCAGGAAACCGCCTGTGTGAGGGTTGCTCTTTAATATCTCTCATCACACTTTGCACAACTTCCATCCTATTGAGTGACATCACAGTATGTGTTCTTCACTTTAGCCAGAAACGTCTGCCAGCTGTCTTCTCCACGCAGTTGATATGTACTTTAGTTCTTTTAAATACCCTTTTCCAAGGGCTGTACTGAACACTTGACTTATATCACCTCACTTAATCCTTCCAACAACCAAGCCACTACCCACAGAGGGAGCAAACCTTTCTTGTTAGAACCATGGACTCTGGCCAGGTTGCCAGACCCTGAGGCCGATTATTTAACCTCTTTGGGCCTTAGTGTTTGCATCTTTAAAATGGGACTATTAATAGCACCTACCCTACATGATTGTTGTGAGCATTAGCGAGTCAATATTGATAATATACCTAAGACTGCCTGGAACATACCAAGTACAATGTAAGTGATTGTTAAAGAAATTATACCATTTTCTCCTTCCTGATTTCTCCATTTTCCTTTCACATCTTCCTTCCACCAAACCATGTGTCTCTTTTCACAGCTTCTCTCATGCGTGATTTCTTTTCCTAAAGGTTTTGCAGTTTCTCTGAAAATATGGGGTTGGATACCAGAGGGACTGAGGTTTATTTCAGGGTCTGTCACTGGGGCCTGTGTCATCTTTGGCACATCCTTCACCTCTCAGGTCCTTGGATGACTCATCACAGGGTTGATAACAATATTACTATCTTTGGAGACTTCTGAGAAGGTCTAGAGATATTACATATACATATATATGTGTGTGTATATATATATATATATATATATATATATATATATATATATATATGTTGTAAACTGTATGAGGCTGTAGCCATGTTAAATGAAGAATAGTGATAGCAGTAATAGCAAATGTAGCTTTCACGCCTGACCCACTCGTCAAGTCATTCTAATAACCTCCATTTTGTAGGAAGCCCGTACCCAGTCCTACTGTCTGACTCTTCTGGGTTAAGGTGTCCCTAGAGCCATATCTGACATTCCCTCCTTTACCAAATATGAAGAAGTATAGACAATGAAGGTCTGGAATCCATTTAAGGTCTGGGATTCTTCAATCATCTCCCTTTCATGATTAAACACATTCAAGCCTTACACGACACACAAACTAGTAAGGCCACATGTTAACTCACAGCTTTTGTCTGCATACACATTGACTCCTGGGAGCTTGTTAATTCCGACATTGCTTCCCTGGGAGCTTCTGTCCCACCCACATCTATCCATCCCTCCGTTTTGCTCAGCAAGCATCTCAGGATTCTAAATGATTCCACGTTTTACATCCTGGGCGTTTTCCTTTCCCTTTTGCTAATACTATATCTTGCACACAAAAAAATTATGAAACAAATTGGGTCATTTTTAATCTTACCCCATTAGTACCTAATACTTATTTTTAAAAATTACTTCTCCTTATGATTTTGACAATTGGTACATAGTTTCATAATCTGAGTAATCTGAAATTTGAAAACTGTTATCTTGACGTTCTTGAAAATTTTCTTTTGAAAATAGGAGGTGGGATTCAATTTTATTTGTCAAGTTAGCTTTTCCTTTGACTTTAAAGATCATGCTGAGTTTTTTTTTTTTTCATCCCTATGCAATTTGTGGTGAATCTTTTCATTTAAATGATATCGCAGTAAAAAGAGAAAGGTCAGAGACCGGAAAGAGAACGACAGGGAAATATCAATTGAGATAATGTTCAGACAGATCTTCTATAGAGTTAACAGGTTTTCATTCTGAATATATTCAACAATGAGTTAAAAAAAAATGTCTGTCACCCATTTTGGTGATTATGATATACTCACAAATAAACCACAGTTGAATTCAAAGACTCAAATTATTTATTGTAAAGAAATGCACATGGCAATATGCTTTCTATGCCTTTCCAATTAGAGTTTAGGTCAATTTATCTTTGTGAAGATATTGCCTAGTTGAATTTTAAAAAAAATATATTATGACATGTTATTGGAGCCAACTAGCTGAACACAAGGTTCCCGAGACTCAACATTCATTATTTATCCATTTATACTAATAAACCTTTATATCCCACATGTCCCCTGCTCAGATTTGAACAGGGCCTCAGAAGCACAACCTGTTTTAAATTTATGACACAATAGCAATTGCTTATGACAAAGAAGAATGCCATAAAAGTGCATCCATTTTCCCCCCACAGGAAGACAAATGATGAGTTTTTCCTTTTTTTCTAAAGAGATGGCATTCGTCTCCCTTCTTAGAAGAAAAATTAATCTTAAGAAAAAGAAACTCAAAGATCATAAACCATAACAAAGAAAGAAAAATTGTTTTGGGGATGCGAGATGGGATTGAGTCATAATAGAGAAGTTGCTGGTCTTTTCCTACCGAAAGGCAGAACCAATTGATTTATGAATCACAGCCCTAAGCTTGCTTTCCTCCTCCTTCCCCTTCTGCTTTTTCCATCCCTCTCTGGCTTGGGAAGGGAATGTAGATACTAGGTGGCATGTCTCTTTTGATTTGCCACACTGTGTCTTAATTATCAGTGCTGGAAGATCAGGCAGTGTTATTTTCTAACTTCAAAGGCTTCTACGGCTCTGGCAGCACGAGGGGGATCAGATGTGCCAGGATGCCGAGTGACAACAATATGGTGTCTTCAGATTGTAGGCGTGTCAGCTCATTTTTTATTTGTGGCACATCAAAGTGAAAATGAGGACACGAGGAGGGCTTTTACTCTTTGTTATTCTCTTCTTAAGTGACAGCGATGTCTTCCAATTCATTGCCCAGGCCAGAGCACTGAAAGAACAATTCTTTTGATTTTAATATATCTCATACTTACTGGACTTGGAAAAAAAAATAGCTACTGACAATAAACTGGAGCAGAAAGATGACATATTTATGGAGAAACATGATTAAGGATTCCAAGAGGATGTTTGGAGTGATATAAGAATTGTTAGGGATTAGCGAGTAATAACACAGGAGCAGTAATGATAATAATAGTAGTAGCAGTGACAGCGGCAGCAGCAGCTAATATTTACTGGTGTTTACAAGTTGTCAGGCACTGTGTTAATCACTTTTCGACATGATGGACCTGAGGCCCAGAGAGGTTAAAAAACTTGCCTAATATTATATGGTATGACCAGAGTTAGGATTCTAAGCCAGGACACTGGACTCGGAGCCCACTCTCGTCACTTCTAATAGTTTAGTGGAGACTTATCTAAAATAGAAGTTAGTTTCTGAGTTCAGTATATGGGGAAAGCATCATAAATAGTCAAAACCACTTTCACATGCTGTTAAATTGGTCATGAAATACAGCATTCTTCTAAATTTCTGAGTGCGTATCTATGACTTCCCAGTTATAAGGATATTAAAAAATAAAAGGACACAATAGCAAGATGCAATGTTAGATGAATTTTAAGCTACCAAAAAGCAAACTTATGTAGCTGCATTTGCCTAGATACGTAATATTGATGTATAACATGACCAGTATAATCTGAAGATGATAATACTGGATGTGGGTTTCTGTTTTTGAGAGGAGGCTACGTAATACATAGGTTATAATCATTCCATTCAAGTGGATCTATACCCTCTTTTTCCTCTCTACACTAGTCCAGTGAATGGTGTATCCTGGGGGAGTCAAGGCTGGATGCAGCTGAGAAGGAAGGGCTTCTGGAGATAGAAATACCTTAGTCTGCTTGACGCCGCTTCCGAAGTGGGTAACTCTCACAGCAAGTCTTTGTGTTTAGCAATATTTCAAATTTATTTAGAGTAAACAGATATTTAAGTAGTTTGTCCAAAGTCACACAGGCACTAAATTTCAGGGACTTACTAGGAAATCCTTGGAAAATCTTAGTCCTGCTGTCCTTTTGTCACATGACAATCACCCCTTTATCTGTGAAAAAGAAGAGCTTGACAAACTGTTGCCAGGAGAGCACGTGCCACCAGGCTTGGCCTTTGGTTCTCCCAGGGATACCCTGTGTGTGTTAGCAAGGGGAGGGGATAAAGGTAGGGTGTATTCAGCAAAATGTTTCTGTCTTGTGCTATGTCCTGATAAATTATGCATGCTGGCTGCATTGAATATTTCTGTTTGAGAAGAGAGGACACCCACCTCTCAGCATCCATATTGAGAAAAGAATAGTTGTTCTCGGACATCATCACTGCCAATCGTCCCTGAACTAAAAGAGGGAGTCCGTTTCCACTGACCCCCAGGGAAGCGGTGAACAGGCTGGTGGGTGGAATGTGACAGGTTTCTCTCTCCGCCCCTCTTAACTAAGGGCACGAGAAAACGTCCCTGTCAAGGCTGTTGAAGCAGAAGAAAGAAACCTCACAAGCAGAGGGGCTGAGAAACCTAAGTTGATAATATCTGATTATTTCTTAGCACACTCTTAGAAAATGAGAAAACGACTTTGCATAAAAATCCTTGTGACTGATGGTTGTACCTTGGAGTTTTGAACACTTCACTCACATCCTGATAAGAACCACTCAATTATTCCCAACAAAAAGGAGAATGTTCTCCACAAAGTGTGTGTCTTCTGGCTCCTGGTTCATTAGCCTTTCGTTGTGTTGATCTGTCTCCCACAGACCCTTGGAACTGCTCCATGGCCTGGGTGGGGTGGGGGGGGGTAGGGGGTGCTGCAACTGGCTTCCCATGTTTCCTGGCTTGCCAACGTGCAGGGCACTCATTTTGAAAGGTGTCATATTAACCAAGATAGGTTTCTGCATAGATAACTCTCAGAACCATTGCATGCTATCCCTTAGGTGACACATTTCTAGGAGAGCATAGATGGGTATTTGTAACACACACACACAGACACATACACACACACAAATAATTTTTCAAAATCAATTGATATCTGGTCCTTTTCATTAACCTAATTTGCCCAGGGTTAAATCAATCATCACCCTCAGTTCATGGCACATTTTTGTCATTGGTCCAAGCAAGACCCTTTTCCCGTTTTATTTATTTATTCTTTGTCTCCATTCCCTTTCCTATTTTTCTTGCCAGAGCCATTCATTCTAATGTGTCATCATCAAGTATGTATTGCCTTTTGCTTGCGTGTATTTTTAATTTTTACAAATGACATTGGATTAGAGATCTCATCTGTTTTTCACTTATTTTCCACTTTACACTGTATTTGCTGGATTCATCAGTTCCTGCTGCTTCCTACTCTGCCATGGTGTTTATGAAACACATTTTACCTATCCATTGCCTTCAGTTTCCACCATCATTAACAGAATTGTAATAACCATATTCCTATTAATTTGTGGACCTGCTTGAAAATTTCCTTGGAATATCCACTTGGGAGCAGAATTTCTGAGTCAAAAGCTAAGTCCATATTTAATTTAACCAAGTACTATCAGATTGCCACCTAAAATAGCTACACAAATCTGCACTCTTACTGGAATATAATTTATCTTAGTTTAAATTCTCAATCTTCTAACTACTTATGATATTGAGGATTTCTTGCACATGCTTTTGTGCCCTTTATGGACCTCCTCTCCTGTAATTTGATATTTCTATTAGCCAATTTTTCTTTGGTGACTCCTGATGTTTGCTTTTGGTTTGTCTATATGTATTGGTAAAAGTTCTTAGTTAATTAAAAAAAAAATCGTATCTATATCATCTCAATCTGTCATCTTCTTCAAAGGTTGTGCCTGAGGCTCTTTCTTGTCTCCACTAAACAGCAAGAAAAGCTCAACGCATCTTCTCTCTGCTTTTCCTGCAGCCAAAGTGCACCAGGTGATCCTATTCTAGACAATAAAATACAAACAAAAGATTTTGTTTTCCTGGTAAAGAAGATGAAGTTCATTGGTGGATGGTGCTTCCTCTTCTTGCTCCTTGGAGCCTTGTGCTGGATTGTTTAATGTTAATTCAATATCCCTTTCTCCCATCCATGCTCTTCCTGTACCTTAGGGGCTGGCGGCCTGGGAGGTGCCTTGCTCAGAATTCCTGCCACCAGAGTTTCAGTTTAGGGTAAGCACTCACATGAGGTTTAGAAAATAGATGAGAAACAGAAGCCATTTTCTTGGTCTTTTGACAACAGTGAGCAGATACATGAACTGCAGCACAGAAGAGATTTTTGTAGAGGTTTCTGGTCATTTTCTTCAGAGTCACCTGCATTGATGCTGAGCAGTGCAATTGTGGTCAGTGTTTTTCTGTGGTACTTAGAGCCTCCTAACCCCAAAAGCCAGTTGGAAACTCAGAACCAGCAATGACCTATGCAGACCCGTCTTCTCTCAGACCACCCTCCCAGCAATTCCTCAAGCACCAAATTCCCTGCACTAAAATCCCCTTTCTGTTTAAAATGCCTATGAAGGTTTATGTTTTCCTGAACAGCCTTTCCTGATACAAACAGAAAGTGTAATGCCAGGCCCTGCAACTGCCATCTCATAAACAACACTGAAGGAATGTTCCAACACGCTGAGGATGCTGAGACAGAAAGAGAGCAGGTCCTTGATGATATTACTGAGCCAGACTGTATTATATTTTCCGTGCTTTTTATGTGAAGGAAACTAAAATATATTTGTATCAGCCAGGGTAGCCAAGTTTTCTCATATTTTTAGCTACAGCACCCTAATATTTATACTCAGTTTCTCATCTGTAAGATGGAGCTACAGTGAGGTTTAGTATTTAAACAAATACAGAGTGCTTGGTGTAGATTAACCTCTAAATGTTGGTGACTAATACTGAATCTTTTTACTAGTCCGCCAATTTAAAATGAGATCCATTTCTTCCTCTAAATGAAATTCCCAAGGTGGAGAATTCTTGTAAATAGAATATGCTTTTCTAAATTCTAGCCTGGATATTCAGTTCAATTAGTGAATTCCAAGTGATCGTAGTTTTGAATGAATACTTTTTATTGCATTGACAAATAGAATTAGCACAAGCGTGATGTGGAGACCCATGTGGGAAGTGCGCACCATAGCTTAAAAACTTAAGGAAGAGATTGGGCTTGAGAAAGCCCTTGGCAATATAAAGAAAACAGGCTTTAATGGCATGGGTATAACTTTCTCCCTTAATGGAATGTTCTATAAATATTTCTCATTTTATAATGACTTTTAAAAAATCGGGTGACCATTTATAAATGCTCTGTAGGAGACAAAAAAAAAAAAAAGAAAGAAAATGTTGATTATATCTCGTCAACAGAGGATAAGTGGGAGGTCTTTATATTTCTTACTCTTTTATGACTATAATCAGCATTTTGTTTGGGAAACTATTATCTTCATCCAGTGATTTTTACATACATAGTGTCTTTAATATGGAAAGGTCTTTGGCTTGTCCAGCTTTTCTACTTATGTTCATAAATCAAGGCAATCTGTATCAGCAGAGCAAATGAGAGATAAATATTATGATAAAACATAAGTGAGATGTGGAAGGATATTTTCAAAGCTACAATACGAATGAAAAATCATACAACCATTATTTTTTTCCAAAGTAATTTATATGCTTATGCAGAATCTTTCCAAATTTGTTTCACTCTCAGGATACTTAAGGATTACAAAGATGTATTAATATTTTGCCTCTGACCTCTTAAAATTACCTATGTTTTCAAATCAAGCTTTGCCTTGTTTGAGGGCTATAAAAATAAAATAGTTTTATTAAATGGCAGTGCAGAGATGTCATAATTATTTTTACATTGCTGCTGTAACCTATGATTTCTTCGAAAACTTGGGGCTTTTAAAACATAATTTAAAAATCTACTAATAGCAGTATAAAATGCATTTAAGTAAATCTCCTTTTTTTATTTTTACCACCTTGAACAATATTCTGGTCTCGGTGGACTGACACCAAATTGACAAACCACAGCAAAATTGCTCATCCACTGAACCTGGGAGATAAAACGGCTGAGTGACAGGTGGGACTAATCAGTTCATAGGTAAAAATCAAGATTGGATTTGATGAGGGGATTTCTTGGTCCGTGGTGGATTCAATCCTCTTTTCAATATACTGAAAAGCCATTTTTTGTCAAGTTTGATTTTCATTATTCCCCAACCCTAGCTCTGTCAATGTTTTCTGCAAGGGGTTGCCTCCTCAGTGGTTTTGCCTAATTCTACACCTAACCAAATTGTCTGAGGGGAAGTTTCAGCATTAAAAGGGTGAGATAAAATTAAATGCCTAGGCTCCTGTGAAATTTTGTTTTGAAGATCTGCTGTTAGTTGTCAGTGGTTGTCTGAAAAAAAAAAAAAAAAAAAAAAAAAGCCACATGGTGAGCTGGCTTGACAGTAATAGTCAATTGATTACAGATTTACCTCCTCTTCAGTCCAGTTCTTGCCTGATCACCAAGAGAGGTGATCATTTTAACATTCAAATTAACTTTATCATATTGTCAGAAACCTTGCACAGATAACATTTCCTTTATTCTCTAGATCAGAAGTTCTCAACCAAAGGGTGCTTCTAGGTCACTGGAGCAGTATTTCCTGAATAATCACATTAATTCTTTCTCTGTCTCTTTAAGGCGTTCTGATGGGTTAAATATATTTTGTAAAAAAGAATCTTGATGCCCCACTCTTTCTCCTCGTCATGTCTCTTTAGTGTGAAACTTAAAGGCATTCAATGGGTTGCTGTGTGTTATGGGGCTGAAATTAATGTTAAAGTCCTAACCCCCAATACCTCAGAATGTGGCTGTATTTGGAGGTACAGCCTTTAAAGAGACAATTAAGGTAAAATGAGGGCCCATATGGGTGAAACCTAATCCAACATGGCTGGTGTCCTTATAAGAAGAGAGTAGGACACAAACACAGAGGAAAGACCATGTGAAGACATAGGAAGAAGACCACCGTCTACAAGACAAAGAGAGAGGCCTCAGGAGAAACCAATCCTCCTGAAACTTTGATCTTAGACTCCAAGCCTTCAGGACCATGAAGAAAATAAACTTCTGTGGGTTAAGGCACCCGGTCTGTGGCATGGTGTTATGGCAGCCCCAGGAAACTGCCACACTCTGGGCAGCTGCACTGGTACTGTACTCGTAGGTCCAGAGAGCTTCATGGGTGATGGAAACACTACAGCGCTGGGCACGTCTGGGAAGACATACATCATGTTGTTTCTACAGACATGAGAGAGTGAGGGCTGTGCACCTCCGCAGATTCAGGGCAGTGTGAGAAATTGAAGAGAAGAGCTTCCTGGCATCACCAACACAAAGTCCAGAAGTTTAGGCTGCCAAGAATTAGTCCACCTTTGTTCACGAGGTTAATTTACTTTTAAAAGGCAAACTATCATGCTGAGTGAAATAAGTCAGATGGGAAAGGACAAGAACCACATGATTTCACTCATGTGTGGGATATAAAACAGGAAGCAACCAATGAATGAACAAAACACACAAACAAACCACGCATTGACACAGACAACAATATGGTGGTTACCAGAGGGAAAGGGGGCAGAGGGGGAGGTAGAAAAGGGTAAAGGGGGTCAAATATCTGGTGACGGAAGGAGATTACACTTTGGGTGATAAGCACACAATGGAATATACAGATAATGTATTATAATATTGTACACTTGGAATTTATATACTCTTATTAACCAGTGTCATCCCTATAAATTAAAAAAGCAAACTATCAATTGTTTTTTGAGAGTCAGCTAATCCTAGAATGCTTATGATATAAACGGCCATCCCTGCCCAACCCCAGTCCATCTCTGTGCCCCATAGCAACCACCTTCAATTCTTCTAGCTGTGTTCTCTAGTAACTTCATATTTTAAATAACATGTTTATATTCTTATTTTATTAATTCAACAAATTCTTAATGAGGTGCAGTTCTAGCTGTAGGTACCCAGCAGTGAACAAGAAGAGTAAAATTTCACTGCCCCTATAGAACTGACTTTTTTATGTTTATTATTTGAGTGGGGAATATTGGGGAACAGTGTGTTTTTCCAGGACCCATCAGCTCCAGGTCAAGTTGTTGTTTTCAATCTAGTTGTGGAGGGTGCAGCTCACTGGCCCATGTGGGAATCGAACCAGCGGCCTTGGTGTTAGTATCAGCACTGCGCTCTAACCATGGAGCCAACTGGCTGCCTCAGAACTGACATTTTGTTGGACAAATAAAGTATACAGTAAATTGTATAAGACACGATGTGATAGTGTTTTGGAAACAAAGCAGGCAAGAGGGGTAGGGAGCGTTAAAGTGTGGGGCACAATTTTCAATAGCGTGGGAAGAATGATCAAAATAAGAATGTGATGTTGGAATCTAAAAAAGAGAAGCAAAAAACTGGAGGTAGGCAAGGGAGTGACTCATAAAGATATCTGAGGGTGAAGATTGCAGGTGGAGAAAATTACAAAATGCAAAGCCCCGTAGCTGGGAGTTCTATGAGGCATTCTAGAAACAAGAACAGCAAGAAAGCAGAGTGCGCATGGTGAGTGGCTGCCAACGTGGCTGGAGAGGACAGGAATGTGAATGGGGACAGATGGTGTAGGGCCCTGTGACTCTCATTCTGAGGGATGGGAGCCTTTGGAGGGTAGTGAGTGAGGAAGTGACAGATCCAACATCAGACATAGATTTCCAAGGAGCCTCGCTGGCTGCTGGCATGAGAGTAGATGGGAGAGGGTAGGGCTGAAAGGAAGCAGTAAGATGCCACCACAGCTACGTGGCCTAGAGGGTGAGAAGTGGTGGGACTTGCGGCATATTTTGAAGGCAGAGTTGGTAGGATTAGCTGACAGATTAGATGTGGGGTGCATTAGAAAGAGGGAGTCAAGATGACTCCAAGCTTTTGGGCCAAAGGAACTGGAAGAATGGGATTTCCACTAACAGCGGGGGATAAGATCTTAGAAAAATCAAATTTAAAAGGGAAGAGCAAGAGTTAAGTTTGCACATGTTAGTTGTCTAGGACAGTCTTCGTTTATCCTGTTGTCATAACATAATTATCAGCAGCTTCATTCACTCCAAAGACACCCCTGTTTGGCTGACACATGTCACCTTGCTGTTGGACATCCGAGTGGGGATGTGAGGGAGGCAGAAGAGAGTGGCATTCAGACACAGGCTGTGCTGGGCACAGACCTTCAGATTCTTTCACATCTCTAGCACGTGCCCATCAAAATAGACTTAGAATATTTAAACACATCACTTCCGTCTTCCATTAGAGGTTTCACTCCTGGTGTATTTATGTACTTAACAATGAGTATCTTTAGGTGCCAGGCACTGTTCTTGGTAGGTTATCAATGTTAACTCACTGTATCATCATAACAATTTTACACAGGAGAAAACTGGCTGTAGAAACTTACACTGAAAACAATTTCATATTTCTATGAATTTCAAAGGTATTTTCCCATTGTTTTTCGGATCCCAGTGTCCAGTGTTGGTGTTGAGAAATCATTTTTATTCTGAATATTTGGTATGTCCCTAGTTTTATAAAATTTCATGAGCTGTGCCTCGGTGCAAGGTATTTGAGTCATTGTGTTGCGTCCTTATAATTTGAAGACTCATGTCTTTCAATTCTGGGGAATTTTACATTAGTTCTTTGATAATTTCTTCCTCAGAATTTTTTTTTCTTTCTCTGGAACACCTATTATTGGATTTCTTGGAGTGATATGATTTTATCGTTTCTATTTTATTTTCTATGTTGCTCTAATTTTTGGAAAATTTCTTAACTTCCAACTCTTCTATCAAACTTTTTTTTGTGTGTGTGTGGCTATTTTTAACTTTCAAGAACTCTTCTCTGTTTGGCCTCTTTGCTTAGCAATTTATGTTTCATTGGCACAATGCTTTCTTTGATCTCTCTGGAGATGTTCATTTACTTTTGCGGTTTTCTTTGGTTTCCTGTACCATTTTGGCTTCTATCAGTAGTGTCCTGTGCTTTGTGTGTTTGATTTAGTTTCTCCATGTCAGGTCGGAGCCTTTTCCCAAATGTCTAATGACCGCTGGTTTTCTGTTCATATCAAAGTATGAGACTACAAGGGCACAAAGAGCCGTCTGTGCCTGGGTAGCACTTTCACCCCGGAGGCCCATCAGCAGAAGGCTAGCTTTGCATGAGGGCACTGCCTTATCCCACACTTGCCAGTTCCTGAAGACCTTTGTCTAGGTGTGCTTCCATTTCTCTAAAGAAAAATTCTGCCTGTGGACCCCTGCACTGGAGAATGGGGCTGGCTTCTCACCAACCAGCAGAGACTTCCACTTCTGCCTTTTGTTTTTTGTTTTGATCCGTATCCCACCTTCACTCCACCCTCACCTTGCTTGGTGTGCCTCAATTTCGAGCCTCTCAGGGTCTTTTTCTACCACCATTTGATTTCTGGGAGCTTGTGAGGATCTGGCTTTGTGGAACCGGAAGTGGTTCCTGAGTTCCAACTCACATGCAGGTTTTCAGTCTCCCTGCTGTGAACCCCTGGCTGAAATGCTAAGTCCTGAGCAGGCTGAATGGACCTGGTTATCTTTGTTCTCTTTTCTAAGCAATAGCTAACCTCTGCTATATCTGCTTTTGTTCTTCCAAAATTTTACTACAGTGTCTCATCCACTGTTGTCATCTTTCCTGTTCTGTCTGTCTTTTTGGATTTGATTACTTTTTTTAAAAAAAAGAAAGTTTATTTATGTCAGTTTTTCTTTTTTGTGTTTTGAGTTTGGTTAGGGTCAGGAAATAGATGGATGTTTGCCATGCAGTTACTTGACCTTTGATCTAAAAACTTATGTACAAAAATACATAAATACATACATACATAAATAAATACATAAATAAATAAAAGGGGCAAGGAAATCCTCTTGGTCTACATCTTTGAGTCAGATAACTGCATTTTGGGTTAGAATCAAATGTATGCCTCTGTTTCAACCTTCCCCTTGAGATAAAAAAGAAATACGTAAGGCAGGTCAGTCTCTTCAGAGTTAGTTTTGAAATGCATTGAATGAAAAAAGAAAATAGTAGTTCAGTTCCTTTTTCTTTTTTTTTTTTTCTGTCTAGAAAACCTTCAATAATTCATGAACCGTCATCAGTTATTTTAGGAGAAGCTAGCCCCTCTGTTAGGAGGCTGGTTTTCCTCGCCTTGTTAACAGTATTTTGCTCTGATTCTGACTCTCTACGTGACAGTGGAATAGTTTGAGAGCAGTGTACTAGGAACAGATCCTGCTCTCCCACCAGGGGTGGAGTCAAGTCTCTTGATGCATATTTGCACTCAGATGATGGAACAGTCTGCCACCCCAGAGAGCTGGCTGGGCTTCCGGAGAGTCAGATCAGAGTTTTAGGGGCCATCCAGGTTGCAGTGGTTAAACAGAGCTGGAAGCAGTCTGCTTGGGTCTCAATCTTGGCTCCTCTACTGACTATCTGTCCAGTCTTGGGCAGAAAATGTAATTCCTGGGCATCGACCACCTCTTTCACAAAATGGGTGCAATGACAATGCCTACCTCATGGGGTTTTGTGATGATAAAATGAAATAAAACATGCAAAACATTTAGAAGTGTGCTAGCTTATAATAAGGAGTCAGTACATTTTAGCTACTTTTATTATTCTATGTCATTTTATTTTATTTTTTTTGTAATTTCATCGATTGTTACTTATATGGATGACTTCTTTGACAATCAGCTCTAATCCTTCCCTCGGACACAATACTGATGAATTTTATATCCTGTTAGCTCCTAAAATAATTATATATAGTATGTAAACATATAGTACACCTAGTACATACAGTACATATGTACTACATATGTAAATATGTACTCTATATAGTATGTGTATATATATATATATATATATATATATATATATATATATATATATATATTCAAAACAAAAGCTGAAATTTAGGCAGTTCACTTATCCCCAACCTATGAGGAAAAAGTAGATTTCCTAGTATATTTGTCTATTTTCCCTTAGAATAACCCTAAATGTTTCTCGAAAGAAACTGATATGCACAAAAATCACTTTTGCATGGTTTATCGTGTGTATTTGCATATAAAATGGTTTTTCATGTGCGTGCATATAATTTTTTACACTAATGGTACCATATTATATATGTTGCTCAGGAAGTTGTGTTTTTACTCAATGATGTGTTTTTGAGATTTTTCCATGTTGATTCATGGAAACTTAATTCATTGCTTTGAATTCTGAATACCATTCCAGTGAATAAAAACACCACATTTTATGTACTGGCAAGTATTCCAGATCCTGCAGTTGCCTCTCAACTGAGGAGCCTGCAGAAGGATGATGGAGTCACACACTGAGAGAGGCTACTCCCTGAAACTGAGGTTTCCAGCCCTTTCAGCAGCTCAGTTCAGTTCCCCATTCTCTGCCGGACTAGGTGTTTCCTTCCTTGCCTGGCGGTGCTCTCACACTGCCATTTCCTGCTTATTAATTGATGGGATAAGAAGGCAGTCCAAATAGAGATTCTCTGCATCCATGTCTTACAAATGCGGTGGGGCATCCAGGTGTCTGGCCAGTTATGAACACTGCGAACACTGCGGCAGCGTGGTGTGGTCCTAGGAGGAAGTGGGGTGCATTGCTATAGATGGGTCCCTCCCTTGCTCACTCTCTCCAGCCCCGTAGTTGGGCTCGTGTGAAATCAGACACCAAGAAATTGTTCAGGGCATGTTTTGAGCAAGTTAATGCAATCATAAAATACAAATAACAGTCATCTGAATTGCTAGAATGGCTGTGAGCAATAGCTAATTAAATAGATTATAAAGCACTTCTTTTATTTGCAAAGTGCCCCATCGGAGAGATGGAGGCTTCGAGGAGGCTGGCATCAGGTCAGTACAAAATCTCCTTCTCAGAAAAACAGACTTCATCTTGCAATTCATGATGCTATAAAATTTCTAATTTGGGGATTTGTGAAAAGATGCACAATCTGTTGCTTCATACAGTCCAGGCCTGGGTACAATCGGGCCCATCTGCCATTCGCTTGTTGGGAAGTGACTTGAGTATGCTTTCTCTTTAGCATTTGAGTTTCAGGTGTAGGTGTTTAGAAGAAACAGTTACTAAAATTAATCATATAGAGATGTAAACTTATGAAGTTAAGCTGTAGGCTTGGGCAATGCTGAACAATAATTCCATCCGGGGATCTTGGCAGAAAGTGCCAACGGGCAGATATTTAAGACAAAGCTCCAGGGGCTACTTTACTATAGGACCAAAGGGTGAAATGGGGCTGGTTGTGCCCTGGCTCTCGGGGCTGTTGGTGGAGTAAAGCTCTCCTTTGGGTTTCTCTGATCAACCTCAGACTTTGGCTTTGGGCATTCTTACGCACCATGAAAAAGTGCTTTTGGGCACAGCAGTTTGAATTCTCCCAGGAGATATCTAGTAACTATGTAAGGAAAAAAAAAAAAAAAAAAAAAAAAAAGTTAACTCTCTCAGGCAATGTATTTTTTTTTTTTTTCTAGTAGCTTGGGAATATGTTTAGTAGCT
Organism: Rhinolophus sinicus; assembly: GCF_057876585.1. Taxonomy (NCBI): domain Eukaryota; kingdom Metazoa; phylum Chordata; class Mammalia; order Chiroptera; family Rhinolophidae; genus Rhinolophus; species Rhinolophus sinicus. The sequence goes on from NC_142517.1 coordinate 198,475,698, forward strand.
AAATTTCATCTTTTTGTTTTTGTTGTTTCTCTGTGAAAAATGACAGAGAAGCCTATTGAGCAATTTTACTTGAAGCTTATCATCATGTTTTTATTTATTTTTATATACTAATCACCCTGATAATAAGAAGGGAAGACACATGTTTAAGTGCTTGTTATAATCAGGTCAGAATTTGGTGAAGAAAATTTTAACAGTGGTGGTGAGCATGCAAAGGTCAAGAGGGAGTTTTATTATATTTTTTAATTAACAAACATTTTTTGTTTGCCTCCTTTATGTTAGACTGTATCCAATGCAGGATTAGGGAAAACAAACATGATCTTCGCCTTTCTGGAACATTCAGTCTCATGGGAGGCTCAAAATAAATAATCATGCTAATGCATATGTAATTCTAAATCCTAGAAGCGCTATTGGTTGCTATGGAGTATATCACTGTAAGGAATGATTTAGCCTGGAGAATTAGTGAGTGCAGCCCCTTGGACACATCTTCTGTCTTGAGATGTGATGCATGAATAGGATTTAGGTGGCCCTGAGGAGGTGGACAAGCCTGGAGGTGTGAAGAGATTTACTTGAAAGGGACCACACATTTCAAGGCCTTGGCGAGTAAGCCTCCTTCCTTGGGGGACTGAAATCCCCTATCATCCCAGGGCAGAGAGAAAGGGCAGTAAGGAAGAGGGGAGGCCAGGAATGAAGGGAGGGGGTGGGAGAGAGAGGACTGGGAGGCTGCCCTGAAGTTCGGCTAATGGCAAACCAGTGAAATATTTAAACCCAATCATTCTGGTTGTAGAGCAGACAAGGAGATGAGAGGGGCTGGGGAGACCCGTACAAATGAGGAGAAAGAATGGATGAAAGTAAATGAGACACAGAGAGAAAAAGTGTGTGTGTGTGTGTGTGTGTGTGTGTGTGTGTGAGAGAGAGAGAGAGAGAGAGAGAGAGAGAGAGAGAGAGAGAGAGAGAGAGAGCTGAGTTGAAAGCTTGAAGCGGTTAAATTTTAAAGTTAGAGCTAATTATATAATCCTGAGATGATTATAAATTTTAAAATATTCCCTCCCCTTTTAATACCAGGGTGGTTAATAGAATGATGTACAAAGAGAAATACAATCAGCTTCAGGTACAATTGTTTATAGGCTTATCTACCATGTTTCATAGAAAAACAACAAAAATAAAAGATAAACTTTAGCTGGTTCAAACCTGGGCTCTGCCATTTGCCAGCCATGTGAATCTGAGCAGTTTCTTTTCTTTCTGTTTGTTTGTTTGTTTCTCTCTTTTTTCTTACTTTTTAAAAAATTAAATATATTGGGGTGCCAATGGTTAGTAAAATTACATAGGTTTCAAGTGTACAATTCTATAATACATCATCTGTATATCACATTGTGTGTTCATCACTCAGAATCAGTTCTCCTTCCATCACCATGTATTTGATCCTTCATCCTCTTCTACCAAAGCTCTGAGCAGTTTCTTGAAGCTTTGATCCTCAGGGCCTTCATTTCTGTTAACTGGTGCTAACGATATTCTGTGAGTTGAACGAGGTAACATACATGATGCGTGTGTGCCCACGCAGGTGCACGTGTGTGTGTATCCTGGCTTCCCTTTCTTTATGACATTGCAAACTAGGCATTCTCCAACTCTCTCAGCATAGACTCCCCTCTTTGCTCTTTCTTAGCGATGTCGCTTGTTGGCTTTATGCAGTGACTCCATACTTAACTCCAAATGGCCTTAGTCCGGAATGAAAGCCTGGAACCTGACCTGCATTTTCAATGTCTGTGAGCACCTTTCTTTCAATGTGTAACTAACACTTTAAATTCAAGTAGGTCTATGTGGAGATTCTGTGAAACAAACACTGACTTTGGAGAAGGTCTCTTGGGCAATTACTGAACTATTTTTGGCCTCGTCTTCTATATCTATAAGGCCAGAGGGAACTTGGCCTAGAATCAGGGGTCAAACAGTACCTGGTTTGTAAATATAGTTTTACTAAAACACAGCCATATCCATTTGTTTACAGAGTTGTATAGTTGTCACAGAAACCAATAAACGGTAAATCCTAAAATATTTACTCTCTGGTTCTTTACTGAAAAAGTTTGCCAACTGTTAGATTAGATCATTAGTTTCCAAACTTCCTTTGCCTCCTCCCCCTTTTCCCTCCCTCTCTCCCTCCTTTCCTTCTCTCTTTCCTTCGTCTATTTTTTTCCTTCTTTCTTAACATCTGAATCCGTTCTTCAAACAATTTATTACATGAAAGCCCAGTACAGCACACAGATAAAAGCCTTCTTCCTCTATTTCAAAGGTTTGCTGTGTGGGTGGTTTGCAGTTACTTCAATCTGAATGTCATTGGGCAAAATCATTTTTAAAATAATGGTGTATGTAAAAGTCCTTAATCTTGAGAGCTCCTTACAGTTTTTAGCAACATAGTCAAGTGATAAAATGTATCTTGGTGACCCCCACTACCAAGTTCCTCCCTTCCCCAGCCTCCAAATCTTTTCCTCTATTTGTTCTCATCATTCATTCCCGCTGGCTCCCCACCACCCCTGCAGGTCAGTCTGAGGTCTCTGGGGCCCCTGCTGTCTAGCTACCCAGGAACTCTGTCTGACAGTGTCAGACTCTTGGCCCTGCCCCTTGGAACACTGTCCCCAGTTTCAAACCTTTTCTGGGTCTCCTCCATGAGGAAGACACGTCGACTTTATAGTCTTCCCTTAGAATCTGTTTTCTACGGAGTGACAGCTGGCTAACCAGATACATTCAGGCTGTTAATTTTATAAAGACTGTTAATTTTCGCTAATGGCTTAATGAATTTATTCCTCCCAGGTAACACATTTGTATTTTCATCAGGGCTTTCTGGAGGTGGTGCATTTTTTAGCCCAAAGGGAGGACTTTCGTGGAGGGAATGTGACATTCTGATGGTGTGAGAGGTACTTAGCGTAAGAGGAGACTTTGGAGGCTGCTGAAGTCACGCTACAAAAGTGGCTATGAATTTCTCCTGTAATTTTCATTGACTCAGTCCACTATTTCATGGCCATTTTGCTCATGCAGCCTCATGTGTTGTGTCATATCTCTCCCACTTACGAGCTGTGTCACTATGGGCATGTGACATGGCGTTCTGGGGCTCAGACTCTGTCTGCTGCAGTGTTATTGGGGGATCAATGCATAAAAAGTTTTCCATATATTAGGGTCTCAGTAAATGTTCCTTATTTTCCCATTGGAGTATAGCCCAGATCATATGCTTAGGAGGAGGAAATTTTCGTCTTAATCTTGTGCAGAATTGATTCATTGATTTAGAGAGAAGATTTTCTTTTTGGATTTTTAATCTCATTCTCAATAAATTAGCTTAAAGAGACTATAATTGGAATCAGAGAAGTCAATAATTTTAAGGGGCAATAGAAAACATTGAATTTCCTTCTTTTATTTCCCAGAGACAAGGAGAGGTTAAATGGTTCATTTAAGGTCACCAGAGGTCTAGTTAGTGGCAGGTCTAGAGCTAGAAACCAGGCCTCGAACTTCCCAGTCTCCCCAACTCAAAAAACAAACAGCATATTTTCTCTCCTGAATTATTTACCCGATACTGAAGAAAATGCTGGATCAAAAACTTGCCTATGGAACAAAACACGTAGACATTTGCTCAGAATCCCTTCAAGATGGGTAAGATTGCGTATTTCATCCTGTTTGGACCAGGGAAATGGTTAAGCTCTCAAATCCACTTAATGAAGCAACAAAATAGGTCCTTTTACCTTGACCATCATTTAGCGTCTGCGTTTTAAGTCTGCTTCTGTAACCAGCAGTGAAACATGCCTTCATCACATTTATTATGGGATGAAAACTGAGCTTGTGTGTTGAGGGCACGGCTCTGGGGAGTCACTCTGCCCACTTGAACTTAAAATAGGCCTCTTACCGCATTTGCTGTATTAATTTCTCCATGCAAAGTGCTCTCTCCTCCTCGCTGGAGAGCCTAACAAGAAAGTAGCCAGCCGCAGCTGCTTCATTCATTCTGCCATAGCAGCGGGCGTAATGACAACCTGGCAGGCTGCGGGTCTGCCCTCCCAGACCTCTTTCCAATCCCCTTGCAACTGTCTGAGTCTCTCCTTGTACCAGCTGCCCCACCCTCCCTTTCAAAAATTACTTTCAGTAATTACTACAGCTCGAGGACGCTGTCCAATCTAAAATAGCTAATGAGAACCAGTCCTTCAATCTAAACTGTAATCAGCTTATAACAAGCTCCCTTTTCCTGTGCTTCATTACTGTGACACAATCTATTTTTCATACCTCCAAATGATAAGACAGAGTTGGGGGGAAAAGACGCCGTCTCTGTCATCAGGCTTGCATGAAAGGGAGATGGACTTAAGCATGTAGAATTGATTTATTTGCATTCTTCTATTGCTTTGGTGGCTGCATCTTGGAAAGAAGTTAATATCGTATTTTTGATTTGGCCCTAAGAACAGCAGGGCCTGACAATCAAGCATGCTTATTACAGCCAAGAGGAAAAAAAAAAAAATAGTAGCCCAGCAGAGCCAAAAGGCATCATGATTTATTTGGACATGTGCAGACTTGGGGCAGAAAGTTTTACAAATCCTGTTGGAGAACCTGCCAGTACTCTCTTTATCTGAGTGTTTGTTCTCCCTGAAAGGTGTATGGTGTTACCTATAACCCTATTAGCTACTTATCGGCCTTACTTTTTTATGTGCTGGTGTAAACTCTTCGTTGTTTATTTTCAAAGAAAGAACATGGAGGGCTCCAACCACAGGGGTGCCCAGTAGGAGTCTGGGAAATCTGCTTGGCTAATATTGTACAATCTGTTGATAAACACCCAGGCTATTGTCATCTCCTTTCCAAGTTTATCCTCCCGAGTTAATTTCCAAACTGTCATGTTTTGCCTGGTGTGATTAAAGGTCGGTCCGTTGAAGCGTCCACATTCTCCTGGAGTGATTTCCTAGGCATCAAGGCTGTGGCAGAGCATGACTTTTAATCCCACCCTAATGATTAAAGCGGCTGAGGGGCTGCAACATCTGATGGGTTAATACCGGTAGCCGAGTCCTTGGGTTTAATCCAACTTAGTCATCACTTTGAATGAGACAGTTTGATGAGCTTCAGTAAGGCTGCGACTGCTGTCATTGTCCATTTTAGACTCCAAGTTGTAGGAAAAGATAAAAGCCAGCCTCAAACCGCTAGACAGCTCTTAGCAATATGATGTCAATAACATAAAGATATACAATGCAGATTGGAGTATTTTGTTAAATAATTGTTAATGGGCAGAAAAACCTCACAAAGAACCTCGTGAACTATTCTACTCACCTCCCTGCCAAAAACAGAAAAAAAAAAAAAGAATCCATTAGCCAGTTTTTAGAAGTCATTTTTTCCCTGCTTTGTCTAAAAATGTGCAAAAGATGAGGCTAAATTAGAAAATCTTTTACCAGATTTCGTTTGTAGAAAATAAATGCACACAACTCATTTAAAGTGGGAGGCTTGCAAATTTACTCATTAGACGCAATAACCAGTAAGCTGGTATCTTCACTCAAGTGGAATCTTGATCAGACAATCAGGGAAGGTGGTTATCTGTTGCTTTTCCATCTTCAAGAGCACTGGGATTCAACTTGCTTTTAAAATAGCGAGGCTGTCAGAAGACTCAGATTGAGCGTCTGCACTTCAGGCGAGTCCATAAATTAACTCCTAGTACTTATGGCATTCTGAAGGAATGAAGCTTTCATTGGAATTCATGGTTCATCTGTTTCAGGAATGTTATGTAACCGTGCCTGTTATACAGGGGGAATTTTCTACCTCCAGTGGTAGCAGGAAAGAATTTTTCTTGCCAAAGCAAGACATTATATTATCACCCTCTCCCTCCTCCTCTTCCTTTCCCCCTCCCGTTCCCCCCTCCTGTTCCCCTTGCCCCATCCCCTTGCCCCTCCCTCTCCCTCTCCTTCTCTCACTGAAGGTGACCATCTGAAAACATGTAAAATGGAATGCCTTTACAACTAGTGCCAGGGGACAGAATTCACAGCTTCCTCTGGACGGTTCAATCAGGCCTTTCTTGTTTAAATGTTAGGTTGAGGGGAACTTGAGTTGGTTGGCAGAATATCTGGATTTATACATTACTGTATTATTTTCTTAAGGGGCATTGATTTCCTATATACATAGTCCCTCCCATACTTTATGCACCTGACAATGCGTGTCACAATTTTGAATTGTACTGCAAACAAAAATACCAGTTTGCTGTTACACATATAGGTCTTTGCTAAAAGGAAAAATGAAAACACCGAGTTGTTTCAGAAATAATACGAATTTACAATCCTGTACTGTTACTTTTATCCTAGCCAACATATACATAATGTAATATACAGTAAATCTTTATTTTTAATTAAGAACATTTATTGACACCCTCTCTATGCTGAACAAGGATGCTAAACATCGAGGGTATCAAGCATGGTGACGCTCTGTCTGAATGTTCATAGGCTCACACTTCAAATATAAATACACAGATTTTCTTGACAATGTAACAGAAAGGGAAAATACAGTAATAATAATAATAATGTCTACTTTTAAGGGTATATTAAAAATAATTTTCAGAGTTACATTTACATCGGTGATAGTCATAAAACTATTCAGTTTATCCATGACTAAGTATTTAATGATATTTGCACTGTTTGATAACAAGTTTAGGATTACAACCTAAGCCTTCTCAAAATAAGCCAGGGAATACATAAATGATTTTAAACACTTCCTAGTTACAATTCTGTTACTTACGGGTGGAAAGATACGTGAAATGTCCTTATTGTCAAAGAGTTTACAATCTAGTAGGATAAATAGAATCACTGAAATCAAAGTTGAAATGTATTCCATGTACTGTATTTATAAACACAGCTTCAGAAATTATAGTAATGAGTTTTTCAGAGGTCTTTTTTAGTTTTAAAAATGAAAAGTTTAAAAGTTACTTGGAAAATTATATTGATTAGAAATATCTTTGACTAATGAGTTATAAGTTGTGCCAAAAAATGAATTCTGTGGTTGCATTATGTTGAGGGCCACATAAAAGGTGGAAAATAAAGTCAAGATAAAATAGTTGGTGATCTGTGCACTTGAATTTTAGAGCTAATGCTCCTTTGAGTTTAACTTTTTTCATTTCTTCCATCTTTCCTCCTTCCTCTGCCCCCCTCTACTTGCATGTATCATGTAACAAATCTGTGCCTTTTTTCTCTTTAAAACTTTGTTATTATAGAATTATGTTATTCAAACAAATGTTTTGTTGTATAAAGCAATCTGATTTCTTAAAAAAAGTGTTTTATAATTTATCGTTGCTAATCTTACCATAAAGAACATTTCATGATGTAACCTTATTTTTATTTTAATGAAAGAAACTGAATCTTCCCTTACAGTCTTATTCAGTGTTTTTAACATGAAACAATCATGGGTTAATATGGCTTAATGACATTTTAGTTATCAAAAATATATTTGATAAATACTGTAATTTTAAATGGGTTGTAGTGAGCAAACTTGCATCATCTTGATGCAATTTAAAATCAGTTCTCTACAGGTTTATTAGCCTGACATCCAAGTCTTAATTATGGATTTTTCTCCTCAGAGTCCATTTGACCAGTTTTTAGGCTGGCTTGGGATTGCAAATGGCAACTCTGAAATGGTAGAGAGGAGTGACATTATACAAGCATTACTTGTCTCTCAAGCTATTCTCTGGGCAACAAATTCACATGGAGATCAAAAGTGGCAATGGGCCCCTGTTGGTAGGCCTGGACAATGACATCGGGAAATTTCATATTTTGCCTTCCTATTGGGCACTGACAGAGTCAGAGTGGACCCCAAACGTGGTGGCAGGAGACGGTGCGATGGATCATGAGGGGAGGGGAGTGGGAAGGCCCCAAGTACCCAAGCCAATGTTTTAGAATTCTGCTCTGGGGCAATGAAACTAGAGGTACACACTGGTAATACATAGTATCACTAATGCTAACTGCCACATATTGCTCAGATCTAGTGAAGGAGGTGTCTGGAAAGGCTTCATGGAACTGGTAGCCTGGAAGCTGAGAAATGAAGGACAGCAACATTTGAATAATGGAAGATAGAGTAAGGACATTCAAGCTAGAGTGAACAGTGCGTAAAGAAGAAACACTTCTGAGGAGTATTCAAATTACAACTCGTGAAAACCATCTAAATCCGCTCTACATGTCTACAATTGACCAATATGGCAAAACGTTCTTTTATTTAGCAAAAATAATTAATACAAGGGAGTATATTAGGGTACCTGTAATATTTATTCACACTTTCCACTGTGGAGCTCAATCTGTACATATGTACATACACTATCATTGCTGAATATCACAGAATCAAGAAACATGGTTGCTAATTATACTAGAATCTGTGGACTAAACACCCATATCATGAATGGTTATTGGGTTCACCATGACCAGTATTCAATTCATTAAAAGTACACTAAAAAACACACATAGAATCATTGTCAATTAGAAAAATAAAAGGAAGAAAAACAAAATCTTTCTAAGTCAGCCAGAAATGTCACTGCCTTACAGATTTTCTCTTTTTCGACCAAAGTAATTCCATCTCTAAGGGGATATTCATTGACTCACACTGATAAAATATATTGAATAGAGACAAGAAGATTGTACTAGAATGATTTCTACCCCCCTAGGGATGATCAAAATGGTGAAGAAAAAAAAATCATGTTTTTAAATGTTTAATCCTGTTTTCAAATTAAACTAAGCCTGGAATGCTTGGCAAGCTATCTTTTACTCTAAAAACATGTTTTCTCATAACGCAATGGCTTTTAACCTCCCTTTCATTCATTACATTTGAAATGTTTTTAAGCATAGTTTTGGTTTGGAGTAATTTTTGCCTTCCTCAGTTGTTCACGGTGAGAAGTGTAATCATCTGGTGATTAACACTTGTTTATTGAACATGCAAAGCAACGTGCTGCATGTTATGAGAATTACAGCAATTTATTTTACTTTTAAAATACTATCGTAGCCTTCGAGGACTGCTGGATCTGTGCACTGGAAGGGTGATGAGTTGCTGCATAAATTATGCTGATGGAAGCTGATGTAATAAGTGCTATGCGAACAGGAGGTCAGGATTCATTGGTTCTGGCTCCTGGGATCTGAGAGGGCTTCTAGAGGAGGCCTATCTACTTGTTGAGGGCATTATGTTCTAAGTGGTTCATTTGCATCCTCACCTTAGCCTTGACTGACTCTGTGAGGAGCTAGAGTTGTGGTCTCTGTAGTTTTCATCTCCTGGGCAGATAGGTGGGGGTGTTTCTTCTTTCATTAATACATACACAGAATATCTGGATTTTGATGCAATTGCTTCTCATTCAGATGTGTACTTTGCAATGGGCACACGGGTATATTAAATTTAACGTACTCATTCTAAATACATAATGAGTTTCTGTGGTCTCTCCCTTTCTCATTTCCTTCACCTCAGTCCTCATCTCTTTCATTTTTCATTTGCCTACCTGCTATTTTCCTAGTGCTTTGGAGAGTAACTACCAATTTACTAAGTTTGAATCCCTCAAGCTTGCCACATGTACGTTTTAAAAGTAATTCTTTGTGGATCAGCTTTCTTTCATGTAAATATTACAGATTCCATCTTAGTTGGATCTCTTTACTGGACTTCTTAAACTTAGCACTGAATACTTTCAGGGAGACAATTTTAGATAATGATTATAAATGTAGACTCTTGAGACGCCAGCCTGGTGATCACTTGTGCCACTTGTGACCCTGTCTTGATTTCAGAGGAGCTACCTAACAGCTCTGAGCCTTAGTTTCCTAATTTCTATTTAACAAAATTAAGATGTCATGAAGATGAAATTAGGTAATTCATTTAAATGTTTAGTGTAGTATCTGATACATAAAAATGTTCAGTGGAGTTAATTCTTCATTATCATCACCATCACAAAGGTGCCAATTGGTGAGGTGAATCGTTTTAGAGCATCCTTTGTACTTGAGGATTTAAGGGAAAGAGTTACCTAATTTCACTCATAAGAAATTTAAAGTATCATTTTTACATCAAAACGAAGACAACCCTATTCCAGAAGGGAAGGCAAAAGTCACATGGATTTTTTACGATGTAGTAAGATTTAACAGAATTTTGTATTTGTAGCAAGAAGTCCCTGAAGGAGCACATTCATTTCTGTCACTCAGGATATTCCAGGGGAGATTTGCAGAGGTGTTCCTGCTGGTTCACACAATGGGCTAAAAAAGAGCCCAGACCTCTCAACCAAGTATCATAGCTCATGCTCTTGAATTGTTTCTTTGTCTCTGTGTATTACTGAGGAATGCAGAAATTCTCAGATATAATAGTTGTTTTTTTAATCTATTTACTTAAAATAGTGTTTTTTAATCTATTTACTTAAAATAGTGTAAAAATTTTATTTACAATATGAAGGTTTTTTTTTTAAAATCAAATTCTCACGATTCTGTAAGTAGATTTTGTTATATTTGTTTTATAGGCGAGGACATTGAACATTGGGGATTAGATGACTTGTCTAAGGTTTCAGTCAATAAGTGATGCCTCTGGGCTTTGAACTCATGTCTCCTGGCTCTTTCCATTCTGCTTTACCGCATCCCACTGGATTCTATGGAAATGGTTCATCCCTACTGTGGCTTCTATGGTGGGCTTTTAGTGTGTCAACTTACCCAAGATCGTACTACATTTCCAACCATTCCTTTCCCCACGTAGTTCTGAGTTATTGTTAGGCCATTGGAAGATTTGGTTGGTAGAAATGAAAGAGTGGCCATATTCCTTTTTACCAGGGAGGTCCGTGCTAGGCATGAGGCACCATAGCAGCTCACACATGTTGTCATTTACCTGCTGGCTCATCTGCTTGATATGGGGGATCTTCTGCTTCTGTTTATCCAACTCTAGAATCAGGTGCATGTTGAGGGGCACCAGTATCTCTCGCAGGCACAATTGGACACATAATTTCTGAGGCCTGTTGTAAAATGAAAATACAGGGCTCCTTGTTCAAACATTATTGAAATTTCAAGATGGAAACAACAGAGCATTGAACCAGGCATGAGATCCTTCTAAGCAGGGGATGCTGTGTGACTCATAGGTCACATGCCCATAAGACCAGTTCTGCCTTCAGGATACTCTGTCCTCAAGATTTGAGGCTTGAAAATGGTGAAAGACCAGTGTGAGTCCTTTGTCAATCTTATAAGTTCCAACTTAACCTTGTCTCTCCCACTGCATGTCCATCTTCTCTAGCTGATTCCCTATCCTAAGGACTTCAGACCTACAAATACAAGCCTCGGAAGATAACCGCTTCTCACAATTGCCTAAGGTCAAAATCCCTTGGAGTAATTGAGAAAATGATTTGCAATGTATTCTTGGGGTTCTGTGGTTCAGATGTGAAACTGTAGTTGAGAAAGCCTGGGAAGAAGTAGACATTGAAGAGATAATCCCACAAATATCACTGTAATTGCCAGTGTGGTCGTTACTGTGAAAGAAGCATTCAGAACACTCAGATTTCCTTCTGTTTTATATGACTGTTGCTTCTGGATTATACTTGAAAGAGGTTTTCAGACATATCTCATAGGTAGAAGCCGCAGGAGAAGATACCCCTCCAGACTTACTCTTATACCTAACAGAGTAGAGGATTAGTTAGAGTCAATAAATCATTGATTTTGAGTTTTGAACAAACTTTGAAATCAATATTACAAAGAATCCTGATTTGTTCTCTGCAATCTCTCTAAGAGTCTGGGGGAATCTATAATTTTCCTTGAATAACTCTGGAGATGAGAAGGTCTCTGGATCATGGAGCCATCCATTTTTTCATGGTATGATTTCAAGGCATGTGGCGACTCTCTATTTTCTCCCACCTCTTCATTGAGTTTTACTTTTATTTTTTTAATAGTGGGAATACTATTTGAATTTCATGAAAAGATCTAAGACGTACAATGAGGAAACTGCTGAAGATGATGAGATGTATGCTGTTAATTCCTCTTTCAAGAATAAGGGGAAATTAAAAAAACACACCTCTCTCAACCGTAACTCACATCTGACTGTCTGCACCGAACAAGTTGAAACTTGTCACACACACACACACACACACACACACACACACACACACACACACAATATAAGGGGAAACTGGAGGAAGTAGAGCAGTCTGCTGTGGATAGATATAAAGGCCACTGACAAATCGGGGTGGGGCTGTAGGGCAGGGGTCCCCACACTTTTCCTGCAAAAGGCCAGAGAATACATATTTTAGGCTCTGTGGGTCATGTGGTCTCTGTTGCAATTACTAAACTCTGGTATTATAGCATGAACACAGCCTAAGACAATACATAAATGAACAAGTATGGCTGTGTTTCAATAAAACATTTCTTATGGACGCTGGACCTTGAATTTCATATCATTTTCAGGTACCACAATATATCGTTCTATTGATTTTCTTCCAACCATTTAAAAATATAAAACCCACTCTTAGCTCTCAGGCTGAACAATAACAGGCAGCAGATTGGAGTTTGCAACCACTATTTTAGAAGCTAATATCCTGATTGTAAATTTGCTTAACACTGGCTTGTTTATGGCGGGTTGCAAGGCACTGGGATCATTGGGAAGAGTTGTGGCAATGCAGAGTCCTGGGCCTTAGAACTCAGTATATTTAACCAGTACTCTAGATCTGTTGTATGTACAATAAAGTTCTAAAACGTTACGTAGAATTTACTGAGTCCTTTCTCTGATTCCCCCTCTTTTGCTTATGAGAAAACTTGAGTGGCAGACATTATCTTGATTTTGAAGGCTGAGACAAAGCTACACACATAAACACATTTGGACACGTAGCTACACATTCATGTTTGCATAATATCTATCTAGGAGCACACAAGCCTGGACATATGGATATATGTATACAACATCCATTTTTCCATATATCAACACATATAAATATGGATGCATGGGTGCAAACCCACACACCAGTCAGGTACCAAATCTTGTTTAGCAGCTCTTTTACAATAGTGATGAAAATCCAAATGACCATTTGAGAATAATAACTAGTCCGTGTGATGCACATGTTTTGTCATAGAACGAAGTCAAAATTATCACACGACACTCTCATGTCTGCTGAAGTTGCAGGTAGGAAAAGCAAAGGCTATTTCTTCCAGGCTTTCAGCCTTATTAATATGTGTTGATGAAATCCTCATCACATTCGAGAAGTAACCATGTTTTAGAGATGGTTGCTTTGAATAAAAGATTTAAAGTATGGGTACGAAGTAGCATTCCTTCAAGTATCTAAGTGAAAAAAACACACAAGTTCAAATCTTGGTAATAAAAATATTACTCACTAATGGACTTTATAGTGATCTGCTTAATTTGAAATGATTTTCAAATGAAGGACAAAACCATTTAATCTCTTTTCACTGCCATTCATTTATTTTAACATACATTTTTATTCCTTTCATTTGTATAATTTAGTTTTAAACTTGACTTTCCTTTTCCCATTTAGAATAATCCCTGCTGGTAATGTTGCTAATTAAGAACATTTCCAGCAAGAGAGGTGAATGGTGCAGCAAATATCTCTTCATTTCCAGCATGGCAAATAATCTGTCAAGACAACACCCTAGCCAATTGTTTAATTGTGTCTCAGGTTTAGGTGACAGAACTTGGATTTGACATGACAAAGGGTTTAGGAAGTGCTATCCATCTTCCTTCCCTTTAGGACAGCAGAGTCTTCAATAAAGACATTTGTTAAGTCTTTATTTCCTAAGGCATATAGAATCAGCCTTCTTGCCTTTCAATTAGTAATGGAAGAACTTCAAAAAGGTAAGTTTTCATTTTCATTTTTGCTATTGCTGGCAGGTTTTAGATACTTGGAGAGTTTAATGGATTCCATCCCCTCCTCTTCTCTGTTTCTTTTTGTTCAAACCCTCAGGATGACTCCTATTAGTGAAAAGTTCATTGGTTTCCTGTTCTTATTTGCATGCATTTAATTATTTTTGAGATATTGGCCAGGAGAAAAAGAAAAGAAAATATTTTTGCAGAGGTGATTTTTGTTCTTTGAAAAAAAAAAAAAAATAATGGCCACCTTTTAGAGCTGTTGAATGAACTCATTTGAGCTATACCTACACCAATCATCACTTGCAAATAAATCCTTCCCAAGCTCAGTTTTCCCACCATTTTCATCAAAATAAAAATGTGCCTAAGATTAAAGGGGGTCTTTCTGCATTAATCCTATTTTTATTTTAAGGTTTGATGGCTTTTTAGATCCTCTCCCTTTTCCGAGCTCTTAAACTGGTGTGCCTCAAATCAGAAGTCAAGATTTCCAAATTATTCGTCTTAATACAAGCATATCTGCAGCCCTGAACTGTGGTACTTACTATAAACAATGTCTTGGATTCTCCCCTTGCATATGTATTTGCTCTCTTATTTCTACTTTATGCAAAAGGAGACAACACATTATTTTCACTCTAACCTTAACCTGACCCTGACGATCCCCTTCTACTGAATCAATCAATCATCCATCCATCCATCCATCCATCCATCCATCCATCCATCCATCCATCCATCCCACCATGTATTACTAAAAACCTATTCTGTGCCTAATATTTGACTAGTTGCTGGAGAAATTATGGTGGGAACAAAACTTAGACACAATGTCAGAGAACTTATAGTCTAGTGAGGAGTAAGATACTAATTTTAAAAAATCACACAAATAGGGGCGACTGGTTAGCTCAGTTGGTTAGAGCGTTGTGCTCTTAACAACAAGGTTGCTGGTTTGATCCCCACATGGGCCACAGTGAGCTGCACCCTCCACAACTAGATTGAGACAACTACTTGGCTTGGAGCTGATGGATCCTAGAAAAACACACTTAAAATAAATAAAAGTTAAAAAAAATCACACAAATAATTGTATATTTTCAATGGAGGAGATGTACATGTACCATGAGAACTTTTGATAGGGAAAGTTAACCTAGTTAGGACAGGCAAAGAAGCTGACCCTAAAGAAATGATGACAGAGATGAGAAATGGAGACCAAGGAGGAAGAGGAGGGGGAGGAGAAAAAGGTATGGAAGAATGGAAACTAGACAGGCAACAAACTAACACTTCCCCCCAAAAAATCTCACATTAAAACAAAAACACTCAAATTGTATATTATGTACAACAGGCATGGACTTGTATTGTGTTCTGGTCATGCATCATTTCATATTTCTGCATTGTCTACAGAGTATAAACAGCGAATGAGAAAAACTGTCATCTTAAGCGAGTGCCCCATCTTCTGCAAGTGGTAATCAATAAATATCTATTGGTGATGACATTTATGTCATAACTTGAGTAGGATCTGAACCACTAGTAGAATTAAACAAAGGGAAATTACCTGGAGATGCACAGTTTATTAGCCACAATTCTGAAATCTAAAAAGTGATTACAATTGAAACAACTTTTTGTGACTCAGTCACTGAAATTTGTTTGGTAAAACTTGACCTGCACTGATATGAGAGAGTATTTATTATCTTTATTTATCTCAATTAGAAGGGACATTTCTATGTCTTACTGGAAGATATTAATATGTGTGAGTGTGAGGTGTTTGTGAGGGTATTATGTAATATATGGAAGTTGTATCACCTTATAATTTGTAAGATCTGCCAACTTCTGCACTCAAAAAAAAAAATCTGGC
The DNA here is from genome assembly GCF_057876585.1 of Rhinolophus sinicus. Lineage (NCBI taxonomy): Eukaryota > Metazoa > Chordata > Mammalia > Chiroptera > Rhinolophidae > Rhinolophus > Rhinolophus sinicus. The sequence continues at coordinate 198,491,317 of NC_142517.1, forward strand.
TCCAGGAACTTCAGATACGTACTATTAGTCCCTCTGTGTTTGTGATTTTTTTTTTTTCTCCTTTCTTTCCTTCCTTCTTAATTTTTCTTTCTTTCTTTCTTTCTCTCTCTCTCTCTCCCTCCCTCCCTCCCTCCCTCCCTCCCTCCCTCCCTCCCTCCCTCCCTCCCTTCCTTTCATGAGTGAGACTTGTGTGTGCATGCCCACGCACATGCGCTTTGAATAGAGGTGGTGAAAAGGTGGGTCTTTAGTGAGTTTCATGAAGGTTTTGAGTCCTAACTAGAAACCAATTAATAAAATAAAACATCAGCGAATCGATTACGCTGGAAAAAAGCATTTATGAAGCTCTTCATAAAACATTTGAAAATAGATTTCTATTTCTCCTCTTACTCTATCAGCCTTTTACAATTGGTAAATACATGTGGATTACTCATGGGAGAGATGTTTGACCACTTTTATTCTTAATTAGGAAAAAATATTCCCCCGTCAAATCTTACATTATTTCTCACCAATCCCTGTTGTGCTGGTCTGGGAAGAGTTAACAGGTGACATATCTAGGATGCTGGGAGGATTTGTACCACATAATGGGTTTGTGAGCTGAGCCCACACCATGAGCTTACATTAAAGCGTGACTTAAAATCCAAGTTTAGCCACTTCGACCTCAGTGTTCTTCCCATAATGTCAGTGTAATGTGTTCTCAATAGATTTGTTTTCTAATTTTTAATGAAACAAAAGCCTTAGCTTCTCTCAGCCCTTTTAATTCTAGAAGCACATCAGGTAAGAAGGCCCAGAATGTGGCTTTTCCTGTTCCATGATTTTCTCTCTTCCATTTTATCTTACGTCCCAACCTCCATTTCAGTTCCTTTGAAAACTGAATTGAGCCAGTCTTCCTTCTTGCATGCCCAGGGCTTCCCAGGGACGTGAACACTCAGTGCCTGCTGACCCTTCACCATTAAGTGTTTTGCACTGTCGACTCCCCCTACTTTGCCAGAAAGCCTGGACCAGATTGGGAGGGAACACATGTGAGCAGTTGGCCTTTGTTCTTCTCTTGGCTCCTCGCTCTGGCCATGTGTTCGAGGCAGGACTTCCAATTAGGGCGCCTGAAAGAAAAGAGCAGATTGGAGATGGCCTGTCTTCCTCCACCGCCAGCAGGACTGGGGGTGGCATAGTATGCTGCCCAAAACTCGGTAGGAAAGACTTACTTACAAGGAAAGAAAATGCGGCATTTCAGTCCATAGGTAAAGAACAGGAGAACCAAACAAAGTGTGGCAGACCTGGGGCAGGGTTCTTATAATAAGATCTATACGTCCCAAAGCCTAGTATGAGCTTTGCTTCTAATCATAGTACATGCTTGTGCTGTGTCTCTAAGTGAGCTGTGAGGATGTTAGGCCTTCTTTTACCTTTGGTGTACTTACCATAGATACTATATACTATTTTATACATGTCTTTGTTGGCCAGAATATACAAGTAAGCACCATAAGTACAGGGATTTAGGGTTTTGTTCACAGCTAGATCCCAGTGTCAGAATGCAATTTAGCATACAATGAGTACCAGGGTGATATTTATCATATTTAACTACTGGTTCAGTATGGGTAGCGATCAGTCAGAAGACTTGAAATAACCAGTGTGCTGGTAGGACTGTCAGTCTGATAGGTACTCAGTGAATGTTGGTTGAATGACTCAATGCGAGGTCCTGTTCCCACAGAAGTGATGAATGTATAGTTTGGAATTGATTTTTGAGTGCTTAGCTACTTAGAATGAGTCTTGGGTAATTCACATACTCATACTAAACTGTGTCTATAAATACACCTATAAGTACAGGAAAAATGGTCCATCTGTCTGATAACCAAAGAGATACCAATCAAAACAACACACCTTTTTGTTGTTTCCTGAACTTCCAACTAAGACAAATAATGTTCCTTGCACTGATATGAACATCGTGAGTATGTAGTTCCAACGCCAAGTTATTCTCCTGGTCGCTATCTCTTGCCTGGAAAATACTTTCACTTGCATTGACCTGTGAGGGGGTACACTGATAAAATATTAGTGGATTGGAATTATGTTGCAATTTGGTAATATATTCCCAGATCTTTAATATATGTTTAACAGTATTTGGCTGAGTAATTACTCCTCTAAAATTTTTATTCTAAAAAATAATTTTATCAATGCACGATTGTATAAATAGTGATATTCATCACAGCATTATTAATAATAGTAAATAATTGTAGTTTTACTATTAATAATAGTAAAACTATCGGGCGCTGCTTAAATGCTGCACAGCAAGGATTTGATAAAGTATGTAATGCCGCATCCACACTAGATTATCCTGTGAGCCCTGATCAATGTTAGTAGGGGCCTGACAGATGGGACGTTGTACATATGATAACACAGAAATGGTGATACAGATTGGAATTTATTCACCAAATTGCTGTAACAAAGGTGATAGCAAAAGAATATACTCTGTTCAGAATTTATTAAGCAGGAAAAGAACAAAAAACTCCCACAAAGCATTTATAATATCTTTCCACTTTTTGTTTAAAAAATACATACCTGCATGGAACATGTGAGAGTTAATAGAGATCAGACGGCACTAAATATAAAGTTAGAAACCCTATAGTATCTATAGTGCAGATACTATAGCAGAATCTGTATACCTCTGTATAGATACAGAGGTAAGAGAAATCTGAAGGAATATATCCCAGTATCTTAATGGTGGGAATTTAGTGGGAATTTCGGTAATTTTTTTTCTTTCTCTCATTTTGTTTGTCTTTGCTACTATGTATCTTATAACTTTTCTATAATTACCATGTATTTCTCCTGAAGTTAAACACAAGTAATAATACACAAGTAAAAAATAGCCCCTGGAGTGTTTGTGAGAGCTGCCAGCCCTGCCTAAGGGAACCTGCGTGGGCTTTGGACATGGAGAGACCCCAGTTCGATTCTTTTGTCCTTCTGTGTGACACTGACTAAATCATTTCTCTGCCAGTGTAAGACTGGACTTGAAGGTCTATTTTGAGGATCAGAAGTAATGTGTGGAAAGGTTCTAACATGCTACCAGCATATAATATACTCTGAGCAAATTGTTATTTATTGTTACTCTTATTGGGAGACTCTCCCTTTTAAATCTGAAAGCAGATGGGAGCTTTTTGTCTTTCTCTTTAAGATCCACGTGCCCAGATTGGAAACCTGTCCAATTAGGAAACTGGGTATTGTCTTGGGAACTACTCACTCAGTGACATCGTGAGAAAGGAGCCCTATGATGAAAAGGAACTCTACTGTGGAATAGTTAAAGGATTTTGTATTTCTATCCCAAGGTTTGGGGTATAGTACATATCTGCTTAAGTGGCGTACATGTATTTTGAGAGTACAGTGATATCCCCTCCTTGACACACACATGCATACACACGTTACATAGCACAGATCAATGGATTTGTAAACCAAGAGGCAGTTTGTGCATTGGGTCTTCCTTTAAAGCTAAAATGATTGGCAAATGCACATAGACCTGCAAACATACGTCTGCAGGCATACATGCACACACTAGCTACTTTCCTACACTCCACTTTCTACATTCATCCCTAAGGAGGTTTTGCCCTCATGTTCTCTTCTTTTCATTCTTTCCCACATTTCCTTGCCTCCTGGGAATCAAGAGGATATTCCAAGAATATTTTCTAGGCACTAAGTGCATAATCCAGTAAAAGAACAGGCCCCTGGGAGCTGCCCTGTGGATGTGAACTTGAAGTTGTTCTAACAAAAGTGTTTGGTGGCGGAGACCCTCAGCCATCCTCACTTTATCACCTGTTCCCCTGTGGTCAATTATACCCGCTCAGACCAGGCTGTTTATAGTCAGCTGCTACCGAGCAGAGTTGGTGTCGTTACAAAATCTTTGGCCATTACTTTTTTCACATCTACCTAGGTAAAGTAACCAACTTAATTAAAATATGAAAGTGCAAATATCTCCCTAAATTTTTTTTAAAGTGCTGTGATGTAGGCAAGAATATTATGTAGATGATAGGGTTTTAACTCTTCACGATTATTCATCTTCTTTAAGCTGTGTCTAAAAAGAAGTGTTAATACCCAAGGGGGAGGGGTCCTGCCGATTTTCTAGGCATAGTACATTTAATTCTGTGCTGGAACTTAATGCCCTCAACAAACACCTGCTTTCAATCTACTTTTTATGGCATTATTATTCCAAGGTAAGTATCATTGGAGTGAGTGACTCTATCAGTGTTTTTTAGCTCTTCTCTTAAAAAAACCTTCCTCCTTTATAAGTTATATTGTTGGCTCCTGCGAAAAATAATAGTAGGTCAGGACAAGTGAGGATGAGATTCTTGGAACCACTCAACATATATATATATTTTTTGGGAGGGAGGGTGGATTTTATGATTGATTTAGGCTTCAGATGTTTCTTTCTTTTTTTTTTAATTAAAGTTTATTGGGGTGACAATGGTTAGTAAAGTCACATAGGTTTCAGGTGTATGATTCTGTGATACATCATCTATATACCACATTGTGTATTCACCACCCAGAGTCAGTTTTCCTTCCATCACCATATATCTGATCCCATTTACCCTCATCTACCACCCCCCTTCCCTCTTACTCTCTGGTAACCACTAAACTATTGTCTATGTCTATGAGTTGTTTTTTCTTTTTTCTTTATTTGTTTGTCTTTGTTGCTTTCAATTTTACGTCCCACACATCAGTGATATCAGATGTTTCTTTACGTACATGAACTAATTTGGGGTAATATGGTTGAATCCCAGAAAACAAAATCAAATACCTTATTTCCTCCCAAGCTTTTGTGCATGCAGGCCTAGGTCACAATAGTATTGGTATGTAGTTAAAGCTTATATTTTATGACTAAATCTGTCTACATCCTTTCTTTATTCCTGGTGTCCATGCCTCCACCACATTTTCCCAAAGTGTTCCATTTTCAATGGGTCCGGTTCTTGGGTAATTAGAATAATTTCCTATGACAAACTATTCTTTACTGCCAGAGAAATTTCCTTAGGAGAAGCATGGAACTGGGAATCAGAAGGCTTGAGTTCAAAGTTCAACTCTGCCACTTGCCATTTAGGGAACCGCTGGCAAATAAACTACATTTTTTGAGTCTGACTTTCTCATTTTAATAATGGTGTAATACCTTTATCAGAGGACTGCAGTGAAGAATAATTTAGATAGCATATCAAAAGTGTAGAGTGTTATGTAATGTAAGGTCTGATTATAATTTGGCAAAGATTGGCCAGTTGCACAGATTACGTAGTTCACTTGATCTGTTAGGCAGCTGATTGAATCAATGTAAATAGCAAGTCATATAACCAGCTTTTCAAATAATTACCCAGAGGTGAGTTTAAGACTCTACCTTTTACCTTTCTAGATCTCAGTTTCCTCGTTTGAGAAAAAAAAAAAAATCATTGCATTAGAAGATTTAAGGACTTTTCTAGCACTGAGCTCCATGATGACAGAGACGATTTTTAAAAAGTTACTGTTAGGATTTTTCACAGCTGTGCTTCCTGTCATTTGATCCTTTTTTTTTTTTTACAATGGAACAAAAATATGCCACGGAGATCTGTTGTGTTGGCATTACAACATCCAAAGATATTCAATAACAGATAAATAGAAAATGAAAACAGAAAGGTCAGAGTGTCATCTGGGAAGTTGGCAAGCAGCATGGTGCCAACCGGTTTTCCATTACAAGCCAATCTGGAGGTTCAAATGAGAGGGTTTCATTTCATTTGTTGGGAGGATGGTACCTATTACAGTTTTCTAAACTAGCTCCTCTCTGTCATCCAGGGTTTCATGCTTAACACTGAAGTGGTAAGCCAGCTTTATCTACTGACTCTGGAGTATAATTCCAGTCCCAAAGGCTTGTGTGTTACAAGATGGCCCCATGGGGTGACTGTGGCATTTTCACACTCGCTGATGCTGTAGAGTGAAGCAGGGTGGCTGAAAGTCAGATCAGGGAGACCTGAATTCTCTCACATACCAAAGGGGAGTCACTGCAAATTGTCTTCAAGGAATCCATCCTTGGTCACATGGCATGACGAGGGTGGATGACTAAAGAGTTTTGTAAAACAAGTTGGATAGAGTAGCTAAGATTCACTGAGCACTTGCTATGCAACAGGCACTATTGTGTATTTCACAGGTGTCATTTGATTTAATCCTCTCGACATCTGTTTAAGGAAGATGCTATTAGCCGCATCCTCATCGACAGATGAAGGATCCGAGGCACTGAGAGTTCAATGACTTGCCCAAAGCCACACACACGCAGGCAGGTTCCTCTCCAGTGAGCAAAGGGGCAGAATAGCAGCTAAATGCAGACACGAACCAAAGCACAAATTTAACCTGTGCTCAGTGTAATGAGATGCTGTGCTATACACCGTACTTTCACCACTATCTGCACACCTATCTGAACCATAACACCTTTAATGTCATTAAATCCTTGCCAGAGGACACCTCACTCCTCCATAGCAGGTGACCAATGTCCTAGATTTCACCTGGCACCTATGAGCTATTTTTTTTCTCTTCCAGAGGAAAGAAACAAGAATGACCATTTCAAGTTAATTTCATCCTGAAGGGACATAATAAAGGATGATTGATTCTTTTAGTTTCACTCTCTTTGGTACCATTTCAAAATTTAATACATACTGAATGAAAATTGATTATAGCACACTTTGATAGTTCCACCATTTTTTTTTTTTTTTTTTTTTTGAAAGCGAAAAAGAGAGAGAGAGATTGAAAGTGTAACATGCATCCATGGACTGTGAGGTTATTTAAGGGGAGAGTCAACTTGGAAAAAAAAAATGCAAAGACCAAATAGAATAAATAGATTTCCAAGAATGTCTCAGAAATTTTGCAGTTATATTCAGATTGCTATTTATTGCAGAAAAGTGGGGCATTCTTGCACTATGCTTAGCATTTCTACGCAGAGTACAGTACAGATGACTGGCATCAGGACTTAATTGTAGCGGTTATTTTGTGTCATGGAAAATGATGAAGCAGGTATGTTTGAATGGGATGCACTCCTTAGGGGAGCAACAGTTGAGGTATTGCCTGAGAGCAAAGCTAAACATTTTCAATATGAGACATATTTTAACTCTCTAAAGTATTATTTCAAGCTTTATTTAAAACAAAAGCTTTACGAGAGGTTACTATACGTACCTGCATACTAATGTGTTTTCACCGTGGCGGGAATTAGAATCTAAGTTTAGAATGGAAAAGAACCTTAACTGAAGCGGTTTGCGGCTGCATCTGTTGGAGTGGGGCCTGTGAAGGGGCAAGTGTGCGTCATTCCACCAGGCAGTTCCCAGTGCTGTCCTGATGGCTGTCATTGCACAACTCCAGGGGGCATCGCTCTCATAGAGTGTATCTCCTCGAACTGCACGATGCAGAAGCTTGGGCAGGGTGGGGAGTGGAGGAGATTGGAAGAAAGGACTGTGGCAGAGTGGAAAAATAATCGTGGTGACATTTGAAATTACAATACAGACTATAAAAGTCTACCTATAAAAATGTGGCCAATATGTAGAAATTGAAAGTGTACTTACTCAAGGACTAGGAAATGTCATGCAAATGAAAACATTGATTTGGTTAAATGAAAGGCTTGTGGACCATTTGGGATGGATCTTCTCCTTTTAATATTGTTTAAGTGAAATACTATTTTGAAACAGCCATAGCCTCCAAATGACTCTGCACACTTATTTAGATGAAATGTACACTTAACATTTTCTACTCAAGAGAAAACTCATGTACCGTGTTTCCCCCAGAAATAAGACCTAACCGGAAAATAAGCCCTAGCATGATTTTTCAGGATGACATCTCCTGAACATAAGCCCTAATGCATCTTTTAGAGCAAAAATTAATGTGAGACCTGGTCTTATTTTCAGAGAAACATGGTAGTTGAGCTTCATCGTTGGACAGAGGACGAAATGAGATCCAAAGTGCTGAGGCTGCAAGGTGAGGTCCGTACAAGCAGTGGCAGAGTGGATTTGAATTCGCAGGGTTCCTCCCCCTGCACCAGCGTGGCTTCCTGCCACCTCTCGCCCTTGGCAAGTCATCCCTTCCCTTCCCAATCTTTCACATCCTGATGACTCCTGTAGTAGGATGAATAATAGCCACGCAAACTTGTCAGGTCTCCTGCCTGGAACCTATAAACGGTGCTTAATTGGGCAAGAGGGTCTTTGCAGATGTGATTAAGTTAAGAATATCTAGGTAAGGACAGAATCTTGGATTAATTGGGTGGGTCTTAAATGCCATCACACACGCCCTTGTAAGAAGAGGTAGAGGGAGAGTCAGCCCACACATAGGACATGGGAGGGAATGTGAAGATGGAGATGGTGATTGCAGTGACAGGGCCACAAGCCAAAGAATGCCAGCGGAAGCTGGGAGTCCAGGAACAAGTAATTCTCCCCTAGAGCCTCCAGAGAGAGTGTGGCTCTGGGGGAGAATTACTTGATTTCAGACTTCTGGCCTCCAGGACTGTGAGAGGATTAGTCTCTATTGTTTTAAGCCACTAAGTTTGCGGTCCTTTGTTATGGCAGCCATAGGAAACTAATATAACTCCCGGATTTAATTCTCTAATCCTGACCTCTGTTCTGAATTCAGATTCAAATTTCTATCTGTGGACATGCCAATTTCCATTTCTAAATCCCCAGGAGCTGTCCTCTCCCCTCCCCTCAACATGCTTCTTAGCTCAGGTAGTCAGTCCTTCACCAGTTCCTAACCACGCTGATTTTAACCTCTTTTCTTTCATTCCCAAGATTTGATTCGTTTCCAAATCATGGTGATGCCATCTTGAACACAGGTTCCCTGGGTCATCACCTACTCCTGGCACTACTGGTCTAGGCCAGACCCTTATCACCAAGTCTCGCCTTAATTTCTGCTGTCTTTGTACTTTCCATTCTTTAATTTGCGCTCGATTCTACCATCACAATAATCTTTCTAAAATGGCAACTTTGATAACTATCTCTGTGCTCAAAAATACCTATAGAATGAAGTTCAACGTCAGAGCATCAACATGTACAGCATGTAACAGAGTGCAGACTCTGGAGACGTGGCTTCCTGGCTTCCATTCAGGGTTTGGCCACTTCCTGGCTCTGCGACCTTAGGCAGGTGACTTTCCTGTGCCTCAGGTTTGCCTCTGGAAATGAAGGACAGTAATAGTGTCCCCCTTGTAAGGGGCTGTCAGAAATAAATGAGTTGATAGCTGTGAAGCACTCTGAAGGGTATCTTTGCCACCTCAGATACAGGCAGTGAAAATATAGCTTGTCAACAATAACAATTATAATATTGAAAACAAATACTAGCTATTTTTAATATGTGCAGAACAACCTCCGGATTTTTTACATTCCGGTTATATTTAATATTACTTCATTTTCTGCTACCCTTTCTGTATCAGTCAGGGTTCTCCAGAGAACAGAATCAATAAAATTGTGTGTGTGTGTGTGTGTGTGTGTGTGTGTACATAAAATTTATTCTAAGGAATTGGCTCATGTGGTTATGGAGGCTGACAGGTCTCAAAATCTGCAATTGGTAAGCCCTGGAGTCCCAGGAGAGCTGATGGTGTAGTTCCAATCTGAATGCCCGCAGGCTCAAGACCCAGACAGGGCAGATGTTTCAGCTCAAGTTCAAAGACAAAAAAAAAAAAAAAAAAAAAGTCCCAGCTCAAAGGCAGGAGCAAGTCAACCTTTTTGTTCTATTCAGGCCTCAACTGATTGGATGTGGCCCACCCACATTAGGGAATGAAATTTGCTTTACTCAAGTCTACCGATTTAAATGTTACTCTCATCCCCAAACCCCCTTGCACCCAGATTGAAGTTTGCTCAAACACTAGGCTCCAGTGGCCCAGTGAAGTTGACACTTAAAATTAACCATCAGACTTTCCTTATCACCATCTTGATGGTTTCCTAAACAAGCCTGGTTGTCTCTTATCTTCCTGCCTTGGCTCACACTGCATTTTTTTTTTTTTTTTTTCCTCAGCTTTCCCTTCATCCTTTGTTCACTCTGGCCTGGACAAGCCTTAGTTATTCTTCACAACTGAGTTCAACTGTCACCTCTCTCTTGACTCGAAAGCAATTCTTTCCCTCCTCATGGTGAGATTAGACTCTTCCTGCCGCTGTGCTACCCAATAGCAGTCGGTGCATGAAACCAGTGCATGAAACTGATCACATGGTGTTAAAACTAGAAATGTAGCCTCTACTCAGAGTCAGACTTTACAGAGGACAGATACATAGTTTCACATCTGTTTATTTCTTAGTATTCCTAGTGCCTGGCCCAGGGCCTCCCATGTCATAGGTGCTCAATAAATGCTGTTGAGTTCATTCTTGGCCTTTTGGGAAAACAGGAATGGCGAGCTTCTCTCATGAACAACGAAAGGTCAGCAAATTGGAGCTGTAGTTAGTAGCAGTTCTCCCATTCCTCGAGCAAAGTTTTCCCAGAAGCATTCTGCCATTCCCTGCAGAGGGAATTTGGGGACTGCCAGCAGGAGTGTCCTGGCTGAGCTGAATTACTGTGATGGTGCATAGGGAGGGAGGCAATCTTTGGAGCGGCCAGGCGGTAACCTTTACTTAATTGGCAAGATAGAAATCAATGACACATATGGCATTAACAATTTTAGATTCTGGATTAGTTTGCAGAGATATCTGCTGAACAACAACAACAACAAAAAATAGATTCAAATAAGCTTCAAAGCATTTTTTCTTTTCGGTGCAGGAAAAGTCGCAGTGCGTTTGTTATATTTCTTAATAAGAATTCAGATATTTAAACTTGCATGCAGAAGGAAAAAAACACAGCAATTGCATAAACAGTTATCAGAAAAGATGTACACATTAAGTAAAGTGCCTAGGCTATGAAATAGGACACATTGTTCCCTGTCTTTTTTGCCTGGTTAAGAGCTATGTCTATTATTCCTATTAGTTTTCTTTTAAATTTTAAAAAATCTTAAAGGTAGACAAAGTGGTGATGTACACACATCAAGAAGCTGAGAAGAAACATCTCCAAACCAAAAGAGGGCAATTATTTGGTTTAGTAATAAACTACGTCCTTCAGAATTCAGTCCTGGAAACAGAAACCACTATAGATATTTTCAACAGAAAGATGAGGTCTCTGACTGAAGCATGCAGGAAAGTGAGGGCTTAGAAGATTGTGGGGAAGGCTGGGTGAGTGGACGTCAGGGGCCACCGCTGCAGCTGCTCAAGAAGCAACCCGGTGACCAAGACACCACCATGGCATTGCTGCTGCTGCGGCTGCACCACTCTCTCCTGAACACCCAGAAGCTGGCAACCCAACCGTGGGATGCATCCCTTGTCACTTACGTCTCAGTGACCTCAGTAGTAGTAGAGCCTTAGCTGTAGAGTCAACATGATACACACGTTACAAGTCCAACCTAACCAAGATGTCTTTCAGTAGGAGAATGGATACATAAACTGTGGCACCTCCAGACAATGGAATATTGTTCAGCCCTCAAATGAAATAGCTATTAATCCATGAAGAGCTATGGAGGAAAGTTTAATGCATATTCCCATTTGAGAGAAGTCAACCTGAGTAGTGTATGATTCCAACTACATGACATTCTGTAATAGACAAGATTATGGAGACAGTAACAAAAAGATTAGTGGTGGCCAAGAGTTAGAGTAGAAAGGGTGGGATGAATAGAAGGAGCACAGACGATTTTAGGGCCGTGAAACTACCCTGTATGACACTACAGTGGTGGCTACATGTCATTATACATTTGTCTAAAACCATAGAATGTGTGACACCCACAGAGATCACTAACGTAAAGTGTGGACTCTGAGTGACGACGTGTTGCTGGAGGTTGATCACTTGTAACAAATGTACCATCTGGTGAGTGATATTGACAAAGGGGGAGGCTATGCATATGTGGGGGCAGGGGAAATACACGAATTCTCTATCTTGTGCTTAATTTTGCTATGAACCTAAAACAGCTCTAAAAAATTGTCTATTTTTTTTTAAAGCTCAACCTTGCATACTTTGTTATACAAACTTAGAGGAGAAACTTACATGTCTAGTCCAAATTCTGTATGTGAGACATTAAGAAACTGACAGCTTGTGTTGTCTGAAGAACTTTTTAGCTTGAAAAATAGCTGTGCTAACACAAAGGGTCATATTTTCAAATCAGATTTTTCACAACTAGGGGTCTTTCCCAGAGCCAACTTTTATGAATAATTTCATGGATTAGCACCCAAATGGCATGGGTGAAGCACAGGAGAGGTCTGGAACACCAAGGGAGGTTCTCCAGCCTCTTCCCTCGCTAACACACGTACACTCTGACCCTGATTAGATGAGGTCTCTGACTGAAGCACACAGGTGACATCACACAGCAGAGAGCATTTTGGTTGTGAAATAGCTCAGTTTTGTACCCCAGATGGTCACCTTGCTTACGTGACATTTCCTAGGGAGCCATGCCTCATAAATCCATGGATCCTCATGTTTACCTTAAAGAACCCTAAACCAGGGACATCTAGCCAAGAAGATGCCATAGATATGGACTCTCTTCCGGGGAAATATTAGGAGTATATTTACTATGAGGTGCAGTTATAAGTGTGCATTTTGAGATATAAAACCAGGTCCCTTGTCTTTTCTCGTCCCCTTTCTCTGCACATCAGTAATGGAAGGAGAAATGGGTCATATGTAGGCCAGCGGCTTTGAGTCCTTCCTCCCCAATATCAAACCTACAGAAAAGTTGAAAGAAAAGTAAAATAAACCCACCTGGATTTACTATGGATAACATTTTACATCATCTGTTCTCTCTCTCTCTCTCCCCACCCCCTCCCTGTGTGTGTGTGTGTGTGTGTGTGTGTGTGTGTGTGTGTGTGTCTGTGTGTGTGTGTGTTTTGATGGACCACTTGAAAAAAAGTTGCAAGCATTTTGACCCTTTACTGACACTTTACTTTGGCATTTATCTCCTAAATAACCTACCTAACTGTGATACTATTACCACATTCAAGAATTTGAATACTGATCTCAAGTTAATCTAATACAGAGTCCATATTCAAATTATCCCAATGTCTTTTAAAACTTTTTTTATTTTCCTGATTCAGAATCTACTTAAGGCTCACACACTCCATTTATCTGTCATATCTCTCTAGATTCCTCTAATCTAGACTAGTTTCATCAACAATTTTTGATTTTATGAAATTAGCATTTTTGAAAAGCCTGCGTTTTATAGAAAGCCCAACAGTTCATATTTGTCTGATTGTTTCCTCACAACTTGATGCAGGTTAAGTAATTTTGAAAATGTGCAAATAGGTAGTATTTTGTTTTTCTAAGGGTTTCACATCAGAAGACACATGTCAGTCGTCCCACTGTTGGTGGTTTTCACTTAGTTGAGGTGTCTATGAGAAATGACACCATAAAAGTGTGATCTGACTTAAGTTATCTTATAATTTCCTGTTGTTCACCACACTTGTTTCCAGACTCTCTTATTGACAATGTCTTCATCAATTTTTAATTCTTCAATCACATACTAGTTTTGAAGTCATAGAGAAACATAAAAACAAAACAAAACCTTTTTGTATCCAAACCTACATATTTATAATCCATTTTCTTGCTGATTTTCAAGTTTCTTCTTTATACTATTTCTCAGATATATTGCTTTATCACCACTGTGCAATCATCATCCTAGTTTGCTCTTTAACATTTTGTTCTCTGAGCTCTTAAAAGAAATGTTAGGCAACTTTGCTCAGCACTCTCCTGTTTCATTCTGATTTTTGTTTTTCCCATAGAATATTTTAAAGTCTTCATCTGCAAATAGCCTTAGACCATGTGTTAGTTTAATACAGCTGCTGAACTAAGTACTACTAACTTAATGAAGGGATCTTTATTGTCTCACACAGATCAGGAGGCTGGAAGTCCAAGGTTAAGGTGTCAGTAGGTTTGCTTCCTCGTGAGCGCTGGGAGGGAGAATCTGTTCTGTGCCTCTCCCCAGGCGTGTGGTGCTTTGCTGGCTCCTTGGTGTTCCCTGACTTGTAGAAGCGTCACCCCATCTCTGCATTCATCTTCACATGGTGTTCTCCCTCTGTGTGTCTGTGTCCAAATTTCTCTTTTTTCATAAGGACACTAGTTATATATTGCATCCAGAGTTCACCCTACCCCAGCATGACCTCATCTTGAATGATGAGATATGCAACAACCCTATTTCCAAGCTAGGTCACATCCTGAGGTACTGGGGCTAGGACTTCAAAAACTGAATTCTGGGGGCGGACACAAGTCAATCCATAAGAAATCCTCATAGGAACTCCTGTATGCTAGGATATGAGCTATTACTTTATAATCATTTGTTCTAGTCACAACATCATTTATAATGTCTTGCCTGAAGGCTCTCTTACTTAATCCTACCCAGTTATTTTCATTTAAAATATTCTATTAAAATTTCCATCATGCTTATTATCTGTTATAGTAAAATTGGATCCTTATTAATGTGTATAGACATCAATTGTGCTTATGTACTAATCAGGCACCACTCATTTTCAAGTGAAAAGAACTCCTTTCTCGTACGCACAGGTGGGTGTGTATCCAGGGCTGCAAATGATGGCAACAGGGTATTCTCTCTCTCTGGTTTTTGCATCTAATTTCTCCTTGCTTTGACTATATTTTCCAGACTGCATTTTTCCCCATGGTAACCACTTGGACATGGCCAGGTCTCTACTGTTATCCTACCTGTGAGGCAATCCAACTGGAAATAAGATGCATATTCCTTTCCAAAAGCACTCTCACAGACTCCTGCTTTTGCATCTCATTGGCCAAGGGTGGAACTCACGTCTATCCCCGATGATCACTCTAGCTATCTCATTGGTCATGCTCTGGAGCTACAGGCAAAATGTTGAGTGGGGATGCATTTTACCCAAAGGAAATCTGGGTTTTTTATTTTTACTTTTCCTCCCCATAAGAAAGTAATGGATGCAGACGATGCAAAACAAACAAATAAATAAACAAAGAACCATATGTTCACTATAGCTTATGTTTATGCTTCTCTTATGTTTTGATTGGCACCTCCAATAAATGAAAATGTGTGCATTTACACAAATATATTTGTGGTTCATAATTTTATGCAGAAAATAAAGTGGATGTAATTCTCCAAACCTTGACTAAGAGAGTTTTCAGAAACATGCCTCTCTAGGGAAAGGTGCAGCATGATTTTATCTTTTAGGGATAATATATAAATCATCCAGTGCTTTGAATATCAAAAGTACAATATAAATGTATCCTTTAATTATGCTCCTGAAGGTAGTATCTGTTTTCCCTATCTATTAGGAATAACATCAGGTAACAGAAGTAAAATTAATGGAAGAGACCAAAATTAATTATGCTGGGACCACAGAGATTGAAGCAAAATAGTCAGGCAGAGACTTTCTTCTTGGATGCAAAACCAAATCCAAACATGAGTTCAACTTGCTAAAAAATAAATCACATCCACTGTCTTCACAGGCTTCTTTATGTATCGCAAAAAATGACCTTAAAACTACCTTGAGAGATAGCAGCTGACTAGAAAATTACAGTTATTAGCAGGATAACCAGAGATTAGAGCATTTAGAGTATTGTAAAAAGAAAAAAATTACTAAGAGACATGTGTTAACAATTTGCAACCAAAAAAGACAGCTACAATAAAACTCTATATTGCAATGTTTCTAAAGGATGATTGGGAGATTCATGATAATATACTGCACCTACAAATCTAAATGTGGATACGTAGAATTACCTTTTTTTTTCTTTTGAGAAATTTATCATAGAAGTTTGATTTGTAAAGACCGTGGAAAACCACTAATTATATTTATCAAGTATTCACCTCTGCCCCAAAGATGTTTAAGTGTAATGTCTTCTTTAATATAAATAACTAAACTACACACTACATTTTTTGAAAGACATTCCTCAAATATAATTATGGTCTGTTTATTGTTAACCCATTGGTAGAAGGGCAACACAAACCGAAATTGGGTGTTAGAAATCATGAGTTACAGACATAGCTATTAATTTCCATTTGATCCGGGGCCAGTCATTCAACAATCATTTTTCTTTTCTTCTGAAAGGAAAGCTTTAGCAAGGTTTTCTGTAGGCACAAGTGGAAGGAAAACATGAGCTCTGGTACCTGCTGGACTTGTGTCCCAACCACACGCTGCCACTGAAGCCTGCAGAGCTGTGTACGGAGGCCGCTAAGCTCCCAAGTTCTAGCACCAGCCTGCTTGGGTTCAAGTTCTGGATCTGACTCTTGTTTGCTGTGTGACCTTGCTCAGATTACTATGCCAGGGTTTCCTCATGCCTCAAATGGAGATGATGGTAATAACGACCACTGGATTTATTATGAGAAGTAGACGACGTAATATTTATACAGGGCTTAAAACATTGCCTGGGGCAGGGTTTGCTGTTACCTGTTCTCTGAAAGGTAACTAAACCGCATTATCTGTTTAGTGAAATAGAGTTGGGATGATGTAGTGAGATACAGTTTATAAAGTACCTAAATTATTTACCATAATATAATAGCAACCCAGTGAGTGATAGTTGCTTTCCAACCGAAGAGAATTTTCCAAGATGATAGCTGGACATGAAGGCAGGCGATGCTCTATAAGATGGCCTGGTTGTCTTCCATGATGGCAATTTCAAGTTTTACTGATCTGTTTAGGACAGTCTATTTCCACCATGGTCACCATATAGTTTTATGTTTATTATAGATTCATGTCAATTTAGTAAACATTTATTAACTTATTTTTTTGTGCGACTTATCAGGAGCTGAACTGAGAGGCTGGTGTAAAGGGAACAACGTTTACTTGACCTTTCTAGCGGGGATCATGTTTTGCCGTCATCCATCTGTTTAATCCTCATATGTTCCTTGCTTTGGTCAGTGGCACCACTGGTTCTTAAAACGCCTTCCTTCCTCTCCCTTGCCTTCCATATGCAACCGAGAGCCACATCTTGTCAAACCTCTATGTAAGGTCATCGCCGCCTCTGCTGTTGTCTCAGGCTTGTGCCTCATCATCCTTTGCTTATACACTTGATGCGCCTGATGGACCCCCCCACCCCACTCCCTGCCAACACACACTCAGTCTCCTCTTTTGTCCACCTCTCCTGTGAATCCAGATTAATGAGAAGAAACTGTCCATACTCCTCTGACATTGATTTCCAAGCTACTGTTCCAACTGATTCTTATTGTTTCTCTCCATGCGTCACGTGATCCTCTTGAGTCCACCTTCCTGCTCTTCCTGTTTCTGCTTTTATGCATGCTGTTTCCCTTACTCAGGGGAATGTCCATCCCCACACATCCAAATCCCACCCATCCTCTGTGGGCAATTTCCAAGCCTGTCCTGTTCCATGAAGTGTTTTCTGGCTTTCCCCTTCTCTCCCTCGCTGCCCACTCCCGCCCTCACTGTTGATCTTTATACTTGGGGAACTCTCATAACATTTCATCTTTACCTCTCTTACGTCACTCATCTTGTATTTATCTTCTGCCTGTCTTTTATTACTTACACTGTACATTTTTATAGAATAAAATACAGTCTGGTTTATCTTAATATTTCAATAATGCATAACAGTGAATATGGACACTCAAAAATATTAAATGATTAAAGACATAGATGAAAATTTAAAAAAGGATTATGGCAGTTACCCAGAAAGAACTCAGCATCTAGTATAGTCTATCTATCTATCTATCTATCTATCTATCTATCTATCTATCTATCTATCTATCTATCATATATCATCTTACACACACACGTGTCTGCGCACAAACTATGATGCAAGATTGATTCTGAAAAAGGCAAAAAAAGTGTACAAACATCTTGTTAAGCAAGTGTAAGCAAAGGAATGCATTACTCTGAATGGGGAATTTGAGGGTGGTGGGGCTTCTTAGAGGAAGTAGAATTTTAGTTGAACTTTAAAGACAAAATAGAAGACATAAGCAGGTTGGAAAAAAAAAAAAAGACACTTTAGACCGAGCCAACAATTTGAAGCAAGACCTAGAGGCAGGTGAGGGCAATGCCATGTTCAGGAAACATTGTCTAGACTGGTCTCATTGGAGGAGTTATCCATGAACTATCTAAGTCTTATGATTGGGAGACTCACAGGTATATTCCCCTGGGATAAGTTTTTCTCTTCAATATAGTCTACACTGAGTTAAAGCGAGAGACTCATTTTCTTCATATTATATCGGGTCAGCTTTATTATTGAATACTACATATTTTTGTGAACTATAGACCTCTCCCTTTACTAAATGTAATTGATAGTTACTAAAAATTGTGGGAAGAGATGTGCTCATTTCACATTTTTATTGCTTGCCATTCTGTTTCATGATAGCAGAGTGAGCCGCAAATCAAACTTAATATGTATCAGTATATTTTTTAGTGGTACACCAAATTTAATTTTAAAAGAGTTAATTCATTTAAGTGTTATAATAGAGCATGTAGATTGACAAGCATGAAAAGTTGAGTGGTGAAATGCCCTTCACATAAAAAGGGTGCTTAATAAATATTGGCTAAATTGAACTGGAATAATGGCCACCCATGATATTATCAATACAACGCTTCCCCTCTTACCTATCCACATGAACTATAGACTGACTGCAGTAGGAGCCACCATGTTTCAAGGTGACACACACGCACACACACACACACATACACACACACTCCTACACACATTCCTGAGCTTGAGTTCCATGAAACGGTCCATTAGTAACAACAAAAAAATTTTGTTTGGTCTTTTTCCCATTACATTTTGGTTTTATTTCTACCCAAAGAGTTGGAACAAATATAATCCATCACATCTTTCTCCTTTATATATGATTATCCTAAGATTAAAAGAGTGTTTTTATATAAACCATTTAAAAAATCTAAATTGAAATTTTACCTATAGTAATAATTTTCATCTTATAGCAGATGTCAAAGGCTCCTTATATGCTAGACAAAGTGTGGAGATTATTTCATAAACCAAGTATTAGAAGGTGAAGACATTTTCTCTGGAGAATAGAAGAAATTCCTCAAAAGGCTCTGTCCTTCCAAGCTTGTCTGATTGCGTCAAGTGCTCCTGAATTTTTTTCTGGGAATAAGGTGCTAGTCCTTAATATCTTTCTCTGCTGTGGAGCGAAAAGAAGTCCACAATATGAGTGTCTTCCATCATTTTCCTTCTATACTGCGTACCCCTTCCTCCCACGCAAACAAACATCATGGCTGGTGTGGAATCTGGTTATACCAACAAATCATTTCCCATGGATTTCTGCACTTCTGCCCATGGAGTTGAAACAAATCCCATTTGGTGGCAGAAGCCATATGCTATAAAACTCAGATGCCATGGGCTGCCATATTCCCTATGAAGTGGACAAAAATTGTGAGAGGGAACAAACTTGATACCCAGAGCAATCAGAAACAAGAGATAGAAAGAGGTGACCCTAAATACCAGGTCACAGTTGACCTTGGGTCCAGCTACCTCTTTGTCTTTCCACTGGTTGGGGCTCTAACTTCAGATGGTACTAGTCACCATATTCCCCTGTCTGCTAGAACATGTTTTAGGGATGTCTTCGTCATTTGTGACCAAAATTCTCTAAAATCTCTGACTCATCCTGGGAGTCAGGAAGCTGGAGCTAGACGTATGAGAGGGAAGGACTGGCCTAGTGTCTTGGCATATGGAACAAACGACAACTGGTAGCAGCACGTAAGCTTGAAAGAGGCAGACCACAAGCAAATTACCTGACCTGAAGCAATGGGGCTAGAAATGGCCGGCCATCAGTTTTGGTGGATCAGAAGGCAGATATTCAGAAAGAGTCCCCCTGTGTAGGAAGGAGGAATGTAGCCTCAAATGCCTATGGCTTGATCCAGGGGTGGGAAGAGAATGTAAAAACCCCAAACCAGTTCTGATACTTAAGGACTAATTTCAGTGTGGAGCCTTCTTTACAGCAGTGCATGAAAGGGCAGGAATGAGAGATTAAAGGTAGATTATCGCTTGGGGAATAATAGAACAGAGCAGCAGGACCTTTCTCCTGTCATACCTGGGAAATGAATCAACATTATCCATTATCAGTAGATCCATATGGCCCTGAACATTAGCAAATATGTATTCGTAAGAGAGCCAAGGAGAGCTCTATGCCATTTTAGTGACGCAATTGGCATTCCCTTAGAGCATTGATATTTCAGACTATATGTACATGAAAGAGAGAATTTGGGCAAGAACATCCCAGACCAGAATATTGAAATCATATCATCTGAAGTAGACGCTTGGCTTGCGTTCTTCTCTGAGAAGTCCAAATACCAGCGATCATAAGTTTCGGGGATCCAGCTGGACACCGGTTTTTGATGCTGGCTGTGAAGCAGATAAACATATCACAGCAGAGTAAGGTGCTTTATGTGTTTGAGGAAAATAAAAGCTGCTCAGTTGCACAATCTACTGTCACAGAATTATGAAACACCTTATGATTTAGTTCGGTGGAAACTGCCAGAAACCTCTCTCCTAAAATTCCCATCTTACCTTGAGAGATGAGGCAATACAAAGCTTTTTCAGAGGACATGCCTTAACTTTCCAAATTAGTTTACTGCAAGACTATAAATCAAGAGTATTTTTCATTCTTCACTCTGGTGGGCACCCCTCTGTCTGGCTGCATCCTGGAGGGGGAAGACCTTCCCTCTTCCCCAGATGTGTGTGGAATGTAGTAATTTTCTCACTCTTCGCTACCACTAATTGCCTTGTCTCTTAGAGCAGGCCGTTGCAAGTTGAGTGCATGGGAGGATGTGACGATGAGGCCTTATTAAATCAGGGCCAGTCAGGTTAGAAGCTGTGGCATAAATTACGTCTACGTTTCTGACTCTGAACTTGCTTATCCGGATTCCTGACCCTGAACTTGCTTTATGGCCCATTGCATTAATTATGGTTGTATGAAAATTTAAAAAAAAGAAGAAACAAAAAGTTGTAAATAATTTGACTTAAGGAAGTGTTTGGGAACTTGAGTGGGTTTCCCTGGTTTGGTTTGTGTTTGAACAGTAAAGCATTTAATATGTCTGTTTTCTCTAGGCGCCCCACCGTCGCTCACTTATCAAGAGAACATCACTTTCCCACAATCCTTAGAGTCTTACTTCCCATATATACCCAGTTTAAGAACATGCTTATTTAAAATAAGTAGATATTCAAATTACTTTACTTAACGTATGTATGTGATTAGCATGCAAAACCCTACACATACATTACGCACACAGACTCCCTGTGTGGGAAGTAGCCTGTGAGGTAAGCAGGCCTGTTTTATCATGGTGGCCTCGGTCAGGAATTATAGTAGTGCAATCCATCTTAAATTCTTTTCTGCAGGGGGGCACGTGATATGGCTTAAAATTATATATAAATAAATGTGAGACAAGTTTGAAACTCACAAGCCTTCCTTCTACATGGGGAGCTCTATACGAGGCTGGCAAAGGGATTTCATTTCTGCTTTTATTAATCACAAAGGAGGCACATGCTTAGCCAGCTGAAACTGCCTTTATTAGTGAATATCCATTCCTTGCACCTAGGTTTATAGTCTGCATTCTAAAAGTGTTTTATATTCTTCCTTCTACTTATGGCTGTTCAGGGTGATTGAGCTCAAACCCAATCCTTGTGAATTCACCAAATCACCCAATTAGCTGAAGAGGAAAGTCATGCCAGTCTTTCTGCATGAGTCGAGGATGCCACACACTTCTAGGTAAAAGCAAAAACCAAAATAGCAAATATTTCTGAAGATTTGATCCCCTTATACTACAAAGCACTGAAAAGGTCACGTGGATTTTTCACTCCCCTGCTGTATGTTTCCTTGGTTTGTCTTAATGCTATGTAGACAAAGGAACAGGACAGTAGTTCTGAGCATGCTAATTTAGGCAACCCCCAACCCCCACAGAGGCTTCACTTGATCTTACCCAGAATTCCACTGAAGGGACACATGGTGAATGATGAGACCTGCTTGCCTGTTATAAATCCCAGCAAATTGAGGAGGGAGAGACCGGGTTGACACATCACCTCTGACGACTGGGCTTCAGACTCCCAGCTGATTTTTCTGTCCATTTCTCCTCATTATGAAAGATGGAGATGGTTTAGCTCAAATGTTTTACAAACACGTTTGGTCAGGGTGAACCTATTTCCAGGGGAAGAAACTCTTGTTTCATCCTGTGTATTGTTCTCCACAGACTTTGTTCTAATCTAGATACAGCCACCAGGTCTCCATAAATACAGGGTTTTTTTCCTTCTTAGAAATAAAAAGTAAGACCTTGGGACTTGCTAAGCCCTGCTGTCTTTAGGGATATGCGGACATTGGAAGTCGAACTTTTCCTGCTACCAAGTGATGGTTAAAGTGAGGAATGGTGAGGAATCAGGCAGATGTGGCCTAAAGTTGTGCCAGCCACCTTCCAACTGTGTGGCTCCATCCATATTATTTAACTTCTCGGACTCAGTTTTCATCTGCTAAGTGGCATTAATCATAATGCCTGTCTCCCAGAGATACATGAGCTAACGCTTGGCACATAGTAAGTGCTAAATAAATAACTGATCACACATCGGCGTCATCCTTTGCATTCCCACCGCATGAACACCAACACTACACTAGGAAGGAGACTTCATGGGTTTAGCTTTGATGTTTCTTTCTGCATTAGAGTCTGAGGCTTTAGTACCCAGAAAACTGCAAATGGCTTTCTTGGCTTGGGTTTATACAGACTTAGTCTTGTGTTAAATGTTGCAATCATCTCCATTCACCTACAGAAGGAAGTGCAGTTTCCTTAGCCTCACATACACATACACGTACACATACACATAGACAGCACCTTTCTCTTCAACTTGGCCTCCCGTGTACCATTTGTGCAATCCGTACATTTCCCCTGAGATTATTAAAGCAATATATTTTATTGAAATTATGTGCATATAAATCTATCTTCTTCATTAGACTGGAAGCTACCGAAGGGCAGGGCGTGTCATACCAGTACCTGACACAAGATTCACTTGCTCCCAACATGATTTTAAGGATGTTTTAAGCTTAGTGTTGCCATGGGAGGAGCTCTACCAGTCACCTTCTTCATGAAGAAGAATATAACAAAAGCAAATGAGTAATATGGTGACAGATGGTTCTATATAGAGATATTTGTGGATATGTGGATATACACAGATTAATATATACACATATATTTCTTTGTTTTGTCAACTAAGGAGGCCTAAGGAAAGGACAGCCCAGTATCAATGAGCACACCTAACACCCATATGTTGGTTTCTAATATCATTCTTTAATGAAAGGAACCAGAGCTTCTTGGAGAAATGACTGATTCTAGGACTGGGGCAGGAAATACACAAAATGAACTTGAAATAACTTGCAAAGGCTGAGACTAGAAAGCATCTTGTAGAACTAATGTGCGTGTGTGCACGCACACACACACACACACACACACACACACTCACAGAAGTATGTTCGAGGGCCATAAGAACAAATGCAAAGAGCTCCCAATGGCTATGAAGCTGGCATAAAGTGAGCAAACAATTATTAAGGCAGTATTAGATTATAAATCACAGTACAAAATAAATACCCATGAGTCTCTACTGATATGAGCAAATAACTGGATAAATAATTGGGGAGAAGAGACAACTCTCTTGAGCATACAAATTTATGAAGAAACTTGACTGTAGGAGTACAGTGGTATGTGTGGGCTATGAATAGAGACTTGCTTTCAAAGCGTAGAGTATGGAAAGGGAGGGGGAAAATAGAGTAATTTTACAGTGAAGAAACATGACAAATATTACTTCGGCCAGGTTCACGATGCACAGTGATAAGCCACATCACTCGATATGATGGTGTGTAGCCTTGATGTGTGTACCCTTGATATACCATGATGAAAATTGCACTAAAGTCTGGACTTTAGCTAATAATAATGTCTCAATATTGGTTCATTAATGATAACAAATGCACCCTACTAATGTAAGATATGAATAACAGGGGCAACTATACGTAGAGTACATGGGAACTCTCTGAACTATTTTCTCAATTTTTCAGTACATCTAAACCTGCTCTAAGACATAGTCTATAAAAATGGCAAAATAAAAAATATGAAAGCAAATGAGAGGAATACAATCAGGATTAACTGAATAATACAGCAGAGATGCTACTTCTTTCTTGATACACATGCCCCTTTTCCGGCCATATCTGAAAATTTCAGGAGAATGGATTTGTGTTACAAATTAGCTCAACAGTTGCAAGTGTTTTTCATTTAATTATGTGTATGCGGATAGGAGTGGCATCTTTCCTACAATAGGAATATGTTCCAAAAACAGTCAGATTTTTTTTTTCTTTTTAAATCAGTAGCTTCATGACGTAAAGACACATTTACTTTAATCCTCGTTTAGTCCTGTCTGGTGTCCTGGTCATCAGAGATGAATATCCCAATTTTCTGTAAGAGTTGACTCAGCACTTATCAGATATTCTTGGTCAGAAGTGTTGAAAGAATTAGGACAGCTCCTTCTGTCGTCTGGGAAACAGTAAGGTAGGTGAGAGATGGCTGGAACCAGCCTACTTTGAGTGAGTTTAGAACGAGAGAAGTGTTTTGTTGGACTCACATCAATGAGACATGAACATAGTTGCTGGTGCTCAGAAACAGCATTCCTTAGAAGAGGTTCTAATCTGTACTTTGCTGTACCCACAGCCAGTGACTAATTTCCTGGACAATACGTGTTTTGGTGCAAGCAGACGTTGCTGAAGTTGGCGCTCTTAATCAACTTCATGAAGAAGCCTGAAAAGTTAGTTTGCTACTCTCCAATAACCCTGCACCTAGACTCATGCTTGATTTTATATATGTGATTCCGTCCTTGCTGAGAAAGAGTTCGGCTAAGTCCTTCTGATAAACAGAGGTGTGGGAGGAAGGCAGAGGATGTCTGCAGGACAGGGTGGCCCCGGTCAGAAAATTAATGTTCCTCCTTGTGGCTAGAGCTGACCAGGAGGCTCTGACCTTGAGGGTTTTACACTGGAGGCCTGCAGAGGTGGTCCAACATGGAGGGGAAAAAAAAGAGGAAACCATAGCAATTCCGATAGAGTTATTGGATGCACTCACTTCCCTGTTTAAACCCCAAGATTCTTTCCTAGTCATGTAGACAAAGCAAGCAGGTAATTGGTTAAATGCCTTTAATTTTCGAACATGTATAGAGATGTCAGGTAAACACCTTCTGAAGTACAAAAACTTTTGGTTAAGCTTTCATTCATAAATAAGCCAGACGCAGAATGACAATACTGCATACTCTCACTTATATGTGGAATCTTAAAAAAGTCAAACTCACAGAAGTAGAGAGTAGAATGATGGTTACCAGGTAGGTGGGGGAAATAGAGAGATGATGGCCAAAGGGTACAGATTTTCCGTTATAAGTCCTGGAGATCTAACATATACTATGGTGACTATAATTAACAATACTGTATTATATACTTGAAACTTTCTATAAAGGTAGATCTTCAGTGTTCTCACCACACGCACACACAAAAAGAGATGTAACTATTTGAGGTAATGAATATGGTAATAACTTGATTGCGATGATTATTTCACCATATATATGTAAAATTATCAAGTTGTACATCTTAAATAGATTTAATTTGAATTGTCAATTACATCTCAATAAAGCTGAAAAAATTTCGTAATTCCTCACACTTAGGTGGTGCCTCCAACTTTCCGAACTGCTTTTGCAAAACCGCAGTTACCCTCTGGCTCCAGCCAGTATCTTCTCCTATTTTCCTTTAGGGAAAAAAAATCAACAGCAGATGAAATGGTTTTAAACCACCTGGGAAAATCAACTCCCCCCATTTTATAAATCCCTGGGAGCAGGTGGTAGGGGGAGGGCAGGGAGGTGCAATGAACAGCACAAGATCTGAGCAGCAGCAACTACAGAAATGACCAGGCTTCCTGCAAAACGAAAATGGGGGCTCATTGTCAAAAAGTATTAAAATTGTTGAGACGGTGACGGAAGAATGTTAAAGCAAGCATACCTTGTGCGACTGTCCAGGTAACATGCCCATGAAGCTAGCCCTGGTCTCGAGTAACACAGACACAGGTTCTGATCCTGTCTCTGCCTTTCAACAATTGTATAACTTTGGGCAAGCTTCTCGTACTCATTGACTCAAGGTTCTTTACTTGTAAAATGTTAAGAAGGCAATGAACGCAAAGAACAAAGTACATTGTATTGTGAAGTAAACATTCAAAAATTAATAATGATGACCATGACATTAATAATAATAGCTGAAGCGAGAAGGGAGAGAGAAATCAGGGGTTGGGTTGGGAGCACTGAATCATCCCCTCCCCCACTCACATTTCCCCCAGTGCAGACATGCCCTGGTCAGGACAGCCCCTGCCTCTCCTCAGTGGCCCCACACCCCACCTCAGCTGGCTGCCAGTCGCCGCCTCCCACCTGTAGGCCTCAGAAGAGACCATCTGGAGCTGGCATTTGACACTACTCCCAGTGTAGAAAAGACCAGAAAGCGAGGTCAGGAAACTGCTATGGGGTCATCTCTTTGACAAGGGCATGTGTTTCCATTTACTACAGGCTTGTTCTTCTAGAATCCCAGTCCCTGATGACGCTCTGAAATTTCCTGAGGGCCTTGGGTTTGACCTCCACACCTGGGTCTGTGGAGCTGGCTTCCTGCCATTGCTGCCTACCCTCTGGCCTGCCTGTGCAGCCCCTTGTTGACCTTCAGGGGGCTAGACCTCATAGCGTGTGTGCCCTGTGGCCTTCTGGTCTCTACACTTTCTCTGACCCGATGCCATGACGTCTGTATTTGCCCTCGGGCTGCCTGCTGACTCTGTACCCCTTTGCATCAATTGAACACCCTCTAGTTTTGGCCATTTGCCCAGAACAGTGACCCTAAGCTGCCTGGGGCCTGCCCACCAATGCCCTGTAATGCATTGGCAAAATGCAGTCCATTCACCCCCCCACCCATCCTGGCCCCACTCTCTCAGTGCTCTCATAAGCACACAGAACGATGTCGGGTGGAAACTTCTCTACCTGCCTTGATTTGGGTGGTACCCAAGCACGTGATTCATTCAGTTGCTTCACCAACAACATCAGTCACTCTGCTTTAGTCAACGACACTGAGGACAGTTGTTCTCCCTGCGAGAAGTCCTCCTCCCTTTTCCTGGCCTATGGGAAGGCAGAATGGAGGGGGCATTCTTTCCTTTGGGGTCAGCAAGAGTTCTTCATGAACATGCTTCTTTGTTCTTTATGGTTTGATTATATTCTATAAAAAAAAATTCAAGCAGGCTTAGTGTAGAATTAACCCTTTGGGATTATATATTAGTTGACAATCCTTAATACCAAACCATTTATTTTTCATTTGGTAGGTATTGTGGCAGCGAGCCAAATTGCAGTGGAAAGATTAATAGTCCATCTACCCATGCTCTCACTGTGTAATGTTGTGCTAGAGCAGAGTCAGCTGCTCCCACTCACCAATAGGTGCTTACAGTCTGAGGCGAATCCATGTGCTTCAAAATGTGTGTCTTTGGACACTGGGAAATGATTCCGAGAAGGTGACGTTCTGAGATACTGGGGGTTAAGACTTCTATATATGAATGGGGGTGGTGCACCATGCAACTCATAACCGGCACGGAAGTCCATGACGTAATCTGCGAAGGTCAGCCTCTGACATGTAAGTGGTAGTTACAGTGTGGTCTGGGTAACCTGAGAGTTTGCAGGTGTCTCTGAGCAGTCTCCAACCTCAAAGTCCCTCAAAGAAGTGACAATGTTAAAATAATCTTCCTTCACTCATCAGCAGCATTCGACACATTGATCACTCTCCTTCTTGCAATACTTTCTTCACTTGCTGGGATGTCTCTTTCTTGATTCTTCCTCCACCTCACAGGCTCCTTTTCTCTCTCTGGGCAGTTCCTCGTCATCTTCCAGACCACCAAATAGTGGGATGCCCCTTAGCTCTGTGCTGGGGTAAATTTCCCATTTGCTCTTCGGGTTCTGACTTGACTCCCTCTCTCTTTGCTTTGCCAACCAGATCTGTGCCCTGGGTGGTTGACCTTTGCAGATTACATCATCGACTTCAGGGCACACACAATTGTCAGCAAACCATCAGAAGCTAGGAGAGGGGCATGGAGAGGATTCTCTCTCACAGCCCTTAGAAGGAACCAAATGTGTTTACACCTTGATCTTGGACTTCTGGCTTCTAAAACTGAGACAATAAATTTTTGCTATTTAAGCTACCCAGTTTGTAATACTTTGTTACACAGCCCTAGCAAACTAGTATAGCGCCTCTTGTTTCTGGTTGGGTTCTGCCAATGAGGATCAGGCAAGAGACTGGAGAGAGGAGGAGAGCGGAATAGACTATGCAGACCCTGACACGCTTCATGAGATTGTACTCAAACCCTACACCAGCACGTCCTATCCTCATTTCCTGCTTTATTTTTCTTCTTTGAAATAAGCACATAGTATACATAGTATTGCCTACTTGTTTATTGTCTGCATTTCTCTCCCCGTCACCATCTTGGAATGTAGAGACTTTGTTCGCTGGTATCTCCTCTACACCTATAGTGGTGCCTGGCCCATGGTAGGCACTTGATAAATATTTGTTAAATAAATGAATAAAGGAAAATCTATGCTCCTGACCCTGACCAGGATGAATAATTAATAAAAGAAAATGATTAATACAATTTAATAAAAATCTAGACATTTCCTCATTGTCTTCTATTTCGGACATTTAGTTTATCATTTTTGATGAGTTTTTAATTAAATATATTGGGGTGACAATGCTGAGTAAAATTATATAGGTTTCAAGTGTACAAATCTATAACATCATCTATATATCACATTATGTGTTCACCACCCAGAGTCAATTCTCTTTTCATCACCATATATTTGACCCCGTCGTCTTCCATGGGAAGTAGGAGCACCTGGAAGAGGTGAGCCACAGAGACATGAGGCAGCTCTGCCTCATTCTACCTGGTTCTTCCTGCTTAGATCTTCAGCCTCATAGCTTGCCCCTCCCCTCTTATTGTTCTAGACCCCAGCAGGACTGGATTATACCTGGAGTTCTTTCAGTGCCCTGAGCTTTCCATAACCCCTGGTCCTGTACTCAGTGTATTACTCAGAGTTCTCCAGAGAAACAGTGTGTGTGTGTATGTGTGTGTGTGTGTGTGTGTGTGTGTGTAACAAGAAATTGATTCTAAGGAATTGGGTCATGTGATTATGGGCATTAAGGAATACCAAGATCTGTAGTTGGCAAGCTGGAGACCCAGGAGTACTGGTGGTGTAAATTCTAGTCTGAAAGCCAGGCCCAAGAAGGGTCTGAAAGCACGAAAAGATGTCCCAGCTCAAACAGACCAGGGAGGAGAAATTCCCTCTTACTTGCAGTGTAGTCAACCTTTTAGTTCTATTCAGGCTTCAGTGGATTGAATGAGGCCACCCACATATGGAGGGCAATCAGCTTTATTCAGTCTACAGACTCAAATGTTAATCTCATCCAGAGACACCCTCACTGATACACCTGGAATAACGTTGGACCAAATAGGAGGGAACACTGTGGTCCAGTCAAGTTGAGACATAAAACTTAACCACCACACTCATGGTCAGCTCCCTTTTCTCCTAGCCAATTTTTACTCTTAGGTCTCAGCTGGGATGTCCCTTCTAGGAGATGGGCTCCAAGCACCTGTGGTTACAATGAACTCTTGGCCCAATGTACTCGTGAAGCAAGCTCTTTCTCCTATAATAATTTTGTAGCTACAAATTGTAATTTTGAGTTTATTTGGGGAGCAGCTATTTCTTAGGCTTTTTCTGTTATGACTGCATCCTATAGTTTGGCATAGTTCCTGGAGCAGAGGAAGTGCTCCAGGAATTTTTTTTTCCAAATGTACAAATGAACAATGGTCTAGGAAGGCCTAGAATCCCACATCCCTTTCAGTTGGGAACATGAGCAAAGAATAGTGAGTAGAAAAAAAAAAAGAAAAAAAAAATGGAGGTGGTGAAGTTCCATAGTGTGATAGGATCTTGTAAACTTGAAGGCAAAATGGAAGAGATAATTTGAATTACATGGCAATTTTGAGAAATCGTTGCACAATTCATTGTGTTGGGAAAACGTCAAAGAACACAGCTAGCCTCTGATTGGGGCTTTCTGGGTCTTTCTATTTCAATTCTGAATCCACTTTTCCATTCAAATGGTAGAAGTGGGCTGGCAGCTTCAACATCACAAGGGCTCTGTTAGAAATAAAGAATCTCAGGACTCACCTCTGAACCCACTGAATCAAAGTCTGCATTTTAATGTGATCCCCAAGGGATGTGAGAAGCTTGAGAAACTCTGAGCTATGCTACTAACCAGCTGCGTGAATCTGGGGGGAAGTTACTTAACTTATAGACCAAAACACTTCATCTGTAAAGTAGGGACATGATACTTAGGGTTGTTATAACCAAATGAGGGCACTTCCTCCTCAGTGCCCAGAGGAGGGTAGATGCTCAATGGGTTTGACTTTTCCTTTTATCATGGAAGCCAGGGGTCAATGGCAGTGGGCGGAAGGATCTGCGTTTGCTTCTCTAGATGCTATCGCAGTACTGTGCTCACCACAGTACTGATGTTCTTGGGCTCTTACACTCGCTTCTGTTAAGGTCCCAGTGAATTATGTGCAGAGAACATGATCGGCACCACATGGTTTGCCCATGTGATCTATAGCTTCTTTACTATAGGCTCACGCTACAGAATGAATGTTCACTTTTTACTGTGCTTTTGTTTTGAGCAAGATTTATTGCTTTCTTTTACCTTTTAGGGTTCACTTTGTATATTTTATTGGACATTTACCAGTATTTATGGGATACTAATTATATGTAAAGCCCTATGCTTGATGCGGTTGTAGACTCAGCAGATAAAAAAAAGCAAGAACCCCATCTGGATGAATTTGTAATATATTAGGGGAGTATAAACATATATAAATTAAGTCAGAAGTTGAGAAGTGTTAGTCGAGGTGCTAAGAAAATTAGAGAATAGAAACATTTCATATTAGTATATATTTTATGTTTCTATAGTAGCTGTTATCTCAATTTATTTCTCATTGTCGAAATAAATATTTAATAAAAGACACCGAGGCTCACCCTACAGAATTAAAGTTCACTTTTTACTGTGCTTTTGTTTTGAACAAGATTTATTCTCTTCCGTATTTAAAAATTTGGAATTAATATGATCTTTCTGAACAGTTCGATTTAATTACTACTTTAAAATTCAAAGAGAAACATCATTAAATATTAATAGGCCAATCTGCAAAAACAAATTTCCCTGTAACTTTGGCTTAGGTAAATGGGGATTTCAGAAAGTATGGCAGGAATAATAGAAGTAAGAAGGAGTTTGCATATTTTAGGCCTCTATTTCCTTATTTATAAAACAATTGAATCTTAGGAATATGAGATCCCTAATAGTTCTATAAGAGTATGCTGGTGGTCATAAAGAAAAAGAGCTATGAAAGCCATTTGGGTAATATTAGTGAGAGAGGTGGTCTTGTGTGATGGGGGCTGTGGAAAATTGGAGAAGAGCTGCTTTGTGTACGAGGACAGACATCACTTAGGTCCAGCCGAATGTGCCATGTACAATGCCTAGTACTGATTCTCAGGGGAATTGGACATCTAGATTTTATGTGTAATGTCCTATTTTTTATTTAAAAAAAAACTATTGTTTTGAGTTTAAACATAATACATGACAAACTAAGCATTACTCCATGGTAAATGAAGCCTTCAGGCTTCAAGTTTGCACCTTGTCATCTATGCCAAGGGGCCATGAGCTGTCATTCATCAATCACAATTGACCAAGGGAATCAACCACAACTCAGTGATTCTCTCCCTAGCCAAAGCATTAGGCTCATTTGGGGAACATTTTACCACCAGCAGGGCCTGGACTCCACCTGCCGAGAGTCTGATTCAATCAGTCTTGGGTTGGTGTCTAGCATTAGTGGTTTTTAAAATTCCACAGGTAATTCTAATGTGCAGCTAGGTTTGAGGACTTCTGTCTTAAGGAAACATTTCCATCTCCACCATGCATGCCACATGCCACCACCTCACCTTGCTCCCATGACTCCTGGCGTCCCCAGCGTGCTGTGTGAGACCTTCTTCTAGCCACTCTTGCCTTTGTCATCATTCCGGAGGCTTTACTGGTGACCAGAGACTCTGGAGACGTTGCAGATCACTTCCTCTCTCAAGAATGTCATTGAAGTGCGGTTCATGGCAACTCTGTACCCAGCCTCATTCCGTCCTCCATTGTTTCAGGTTCACATGTTTCTACCAGCTGCAGAGTGGGAAGGAGAGAATCAGGAGAGATAAGCTCTTGCTAGTTTTCAATTTTATGCTGCCTAAACAATATTCATAACAAGCACTGTGGTAAATCTCTCATTTACTGTCACAGTTTTTCTAATGTTTTGGTGCACTTTTATATTTTTACTCCCTCTAAGTATTGAAAACAAATGAAGTTCAGCAAAACAGAAGATCCAGGGGATCCAGCAAATAATTATCCCTGCCAAGCATGAGTATTTAGCACCTGCATGTTTGGGAAACATTCAAATTGGTTTGCTTTGTATATGTTATAAAAACGCTCCCTGGAGCTGAGGAAATCTCTTTTGGACTCACTTGTTATTTATGTATTTATTTGATTTTGAAAATGTAGGCAATAGGTGAATTAGGTTAGGTTTCAAGGTCTCTGGGCATAGCCATGAGATTTCAGAACGTGGCATTTGGTCTGGGTCTCATATTGGAGGCAGACTTGGGTTATTAATCTGTAGACCTGGGGCCGGATGGATTATATTAAAGTAAAACTTTGTACACTTTCATATAACTCATTTTTGTCATGCAGCATTATATTTCTCGGTGGCTAGAGATTCAAATGGCTCATAAATATTTTGTGAATGAAGGTTTAGGGATGATAGTTTGTCATAGCCAGAATGAATTGATGCCAGCGATAGAAGGAAAAAGGAAAGTGAGCTGCAGACTTTTCATTGTTCCTACATTTCTTGGAGACCTGATTTAGAGGCCTGAGTAGTTTCTTCTTAATTACTTCAGAGATGGTTTTGGAAAATGCAACTCTAAATGGAGTACAGAATGATTTATGGCACTGTTTTATGAGATGGAATTAAAAATTCAAACCAGAATGTGTAACTGTGGCAGCGTGGGGCTACTGAGTAAGCATCACCGAGCACTGCCATTCATCTGACTGCACCTGCTCGGGGGGCATCATGCTGGTACCTGCCCGTTTGACGGGGCTCAGCAGAATCGAACGAGACATTCCCAGATCAGTGACTAGAGAAAAACATTCTTTGAGAGGAATTAGGAGAAACTCCCTAATTTCTGAAATGAGAACCGCAGGTAACGTACACGGTGGGGGTTAGTCTGAGGATTCCTGCAGTCTGGAATCCAGACACAGCCCCCGGGAAGTTAAGAGCCAGTGGTTCAGGCTTGTTATCTGTCAAATGGGGTTGGTGACAACCACAGGCTGTTCTTGAAGGATGAAATAAAATCATATTTGAGGAAGCTGTTGGTGAACTTGATAATGGAATGCAAATGGGAATTACATTTATTCTAAACCTCCCAAGGGAAATGGTTTCAAGATCTTTCCATGCATTATTAGCACGAAGCAGAACAGTTGCTTCACAACTTGGTGGTATACTTGGGGCGGGGGGGGGGGGGCGGGGGGGGCGGGACCAGGGGTCAAAAGAACCCACCTTTGTGAATATCCTCTGGCATTTGCTCACTAGCATCCATTTATCCTTCAAGGAGCTCTGGCCTTCTGCTACGGCTGTTTAGTTGGATCTGTACTCACAGTCTACTCAGATGTGCATAGACAATGCATTTTCTCCATCGCATTTATACTAACCTGTTTCTCCTTATGCTCACCCTCCTGCTAAGTTGTAGGGACAGATCAACTTGTAACCTGAGTCTGACACAATAATTGAAACTATCCCTTTAGGTTTCTGAGCCGATAGGTAAAATGCTAAGTTTCCATAATTTGCTCCATGCACCCATCAAAACTGGCTTATGTGACCTCGTAGTAGTGCCCTGATGGGGTTCTAAGGTCTAGGCTGAATCCTGTGGCTCCTCTGGTCTCTGAGCCACGTCCTTCTCTACCTGGACCCTCCCAGCATTCATAGCCGGCATCACGTGTGATGTGTTTGACCTTGCCCTGTTGGGTTCAGTAACCCTGCTCTGCAAGTTGGCCTCTCCTGCTTCTTTGTGGTCCTCTCTGAGTCTCAGCTACATCTCTTTTCCACCCCTGGCTCAGTCCTGATATGGGGTCCCCTCTCCCCTCATCATCAGAGAGGCCGATGGCTTCTCAACTCACCTGCCTTGCAGTCACTGTCCCTCATGAACCGGCAAGAAATTCTAGGTCCTGCCCACACTATACCGGGACCCAGAGACACCCAAGAACATTAGACACTGGTCATTCTTCTGATTACCATGTGGGGGTTATTCATTATTTTTGATGTCACCACTTTCCCTTATCCCTTACTTTTCACCAGGCAGATGCAGTGAAGATCTATAATAAAATCTTTTCTAGAGTTCTTTGTTGGTTTTTTTCATCTATTTACCTAAAATGCCTCCTCATCTCTTGGTCCAGGTCTGGAGGGAGGAGATTGGACCCTCCTGCCTCACCACTGCCTCAGTCCCCAGGAACTTCAAAGGCTGGTTGGACTTGTCTTTGCTCCGTAGCACGTTGTCCTCCAATTCTGGCAAACAAACTGCGGCCTGGCTGTCACGGTGGAAGGGGCATCTTATGTACATCGGGGAAGACACTAAAGTATCTGAATTTCCAGGTTTGATTCTTGATATGCAACAAAGCTTTACACTTCAGATAAATATTTCTCAACAAAGCTTAGCTTCAAAGCCTGTTATCTTACTGCAAAATCTTATTTTGAATTCCAGAACAATCAAACGTAATAATTCTAATACACCTTCCCCCCACCCCAACACACACACACACACACACACACACACACACACACACACACACACACACTAATATATAAGATATAGTTCTAGGTGCTATGGATGCCTTTGTAAAGGAAATAGATGAAATTCCTGCTTCCAAGGGCTGTCATTTTAGAGGGAGGTGACAGATAATAAACCGAATGAATAGGTAAAATAAATATATGAGGTGATGATATGTGGTCTGAAGAAAAATGAAATTAAGCAAGACAGGATAGTAGTAAGGGCTGAGGATGGAGGCTGGGTTTTGCTTTAAAAGTGACATTTGAACAAGATCAGATGGAAGCTAGAGAGCGAGCCATATGGATTATCAGGGAGAATGTCATGCTGGAGAAGGTCATTAAAAAAATTGAAATAGAAATGCATATTAATATTTTTTAAAGTACCCGTTACTTTGTCATCACTGATTCCAAAAGATGAATCTTCGTTTTAGGCAGATATAATCAGACTGAATATTATTAACACATTATGCTTCCCAAAGTATCACAAAGATCATGCCATACCCATGTTCAAAAATCCTTGGAGAATCTTTATTACTTAGATGAAAAAGTCACTCATTTTCTCATGCAAAATATAATAGGTAGGGATAAAACATGAGTGTGACATAGTCCCTGCTTCCAAAGAGCTCTTGATCGATTAACGAGGGCAGACTTAGTCATAAGAACATGTAATAAGATCAGTGCCAGGAACAGGCATGGGTCTTTTGGTAACACAGACGAGACATCTAATGTGCTCTGGATGGGACTGGAAGATCAGGAGAGGCCTCTTAGAGAAAGCAGTGCCTGAGCGGAGTCTGAGATATTCGTAGAAGTACCCAAGCAATGCCACCGAAGAGGGCAATCTGATCAGTGGGGCAGCATCAGTGCATGCATGCAGGTGGGTACATGCAGGTGAACTAAAGGTAACTCATAGCTGCTGGAAGGAAAGTGTGGGACAGGCAAATGAGCCTGCAGATGTGGACAGATGAGGGAAAGTCATAGTAAGTCCACTACATTCACGGGCATGTCTTCCTGACCAGGCACTTCTCCCGCAGCTCAGTCCCTCCAGCCTCTACTCTGCTTACGCTCCACCGGTGTCAGGAGTGTCCTCCCACCGCTGCCCACACCTATAAAACGTATTCATGTCGTAAACCGAGATTACAGCCTGCCATAGCTAAGTAGTCCTTCTTCATTATAGCTGTCCCGAGTGCGCTGATAGGTT
Source organism: Rhinolophus sinicus (assembly GCF_057876585.1). Lineage (NCBI taxonomy): Eukaryota > Metazoa > Chordata > Mammalia > Chiroptera > Rhinolophidae > Rhinolophus > Rhinolophus sinicus. The sequence goes on from NC_142517.1 coordinate 198,527,413, forward strand.
TTGCCATATGCCCTTCGTTTCCAGTCACTATAGTTTAGCCACTGCTGCCTGCTGTCATTTAAATGTCTAGTTTCCTTTCACAGATTATAATTTCGAGGACAAAAACTGCCTCGTTTCTCCTACATGTTCCAACACAATGATCCGCGAATACTAGTTGCCCAATAAGTCCTTGTTGAAATATGCCTTTTATTACTCTAGACCTACACTGTCCTATGTGACAGTCACTAGCCACACGTGGCTATTTAAATTTAAATTAATTAAAATTCAAAAATATGAACAATTCAGTTTCTCAATCTCGTTAGCCAAATTTCAAGTGCTTAATAGCCCACAGGTGGCTAGTAGTTACTCTTTCAGGCAACACAGAAAGCACTTCTATCATTACAGGAAATTCTATTGGCCATCATTGCTTTAAAATACTTTTTAAAGGAATTTCCAGACGAGAACCGCTTCAAGCCACTTTAAAATCATGCCTATAAATTGTCAAAAGAACACCATTCAATTCTATTGCATCTGATGTTAAAGCTATTGATAAAATGTTACAATTTGACTCCAGATAATTTATTTTTACAAGCTTGGCAATACCGAAGATGTAGATATTTATCGAAGAAATAAAATAGTAGCATTTTATTGATGTCTACTCTGTGCCAGATATTATGCTAACACGCTATGTATATTTTATGCGATATATATTTTTAATTTAATCTGTAGAACAACCCTTTGAAATATATATTATTAAAGAATAAGGAAGTGAAGTCATTCTGGTGAAAACCTTGCTTGTGATACACAGCCAGAAAGAGGTAGAGCCAGTGTTCCAACCAGGGACTTACTGACCCCAGAACCAGTCCAGAGAATATTTTGTATTTCATATATAATTTTATGTGAAACCATATATATATATATATATATATATATATATATATATACACACACACACACATGCATATAGAAACATATATATACATACATATATATGTGTATATATATGTGTATATATATATATATTTTGTCAATATCAACAACCCAGACCTAAGAAATGTTACAATTTTCTATATTTCCTTCTTTATATAAAATAAAGATCTAGATTAAAGCCATACATAATCCTTCCCAGACCCCATTCTTTTTTTTTTTCTCTCCACAACGGTAACTACTATGAAGTTAACATGCACCTTCTTTCAATTCAGCTCTTAGTATTTTCAATGCATACATGTACTGAAAAACAGTGTACAGTATTGTTTTGCAGATCTTTAATTTTTTAAAAAACGAAGGCAGTGTTCTGCAATTTATATTTTCATTCAATGTTTTTTCCAAGATGAATTCCAGCTGATGCATGTTGCTTTGATTCAGTCATCTCCGCTGTTCTGTATGATTATTTCATTGTGTGGCTATAGTACAGTTTATTTATCCATTGTCCTATTGATAGACACGTGTATCATTCCTAAGTTTTCTCTATTGTTGTATACAGAGCTGTAGACAAGATCTACATACATGTTTCCTTATGCATATTGCAAGCATTTTTCTAGGATATATATCTTGAAGGGAATGGCAGGACGTTTGGTTTATATGCATCCATATGTTATCAGATAGTGGTAAATTGCTCTCAAAATGGCAATTTCAATTTATATTCCTTCCCATTGTCAGTATTTGAAATTTCCTATTTTCATCCATTCCTTCAGTACTTAGAATTTTCAGACTTTTTAATTTTCGCCGTTCTAATAAGCATGAAATGGCATTTCATTTTGTTTTATTTCCTTGGTCATATTGAAATTGAGCCTATTTTCCTATATGTAGTGGCTATTCATATTTCCTCTTCTGTAACCCGCTGAACCATAAATATTGCCCAAATTTCCATTTGACTACTGATTTATTTTTTATTTTGATTTGTGAGAGTTCTCGATATGATTACTAATCCTTTTATCTGGGTTACTTATCTGGGTTGCAAATAACTTTCCAGGTTGTCTTTTCACATCATTGATAGAAGTTTTTAACTTCAATGTAGTCAGATTTGTAATTTCCTTTTTCAGGGCTTGCACTCTTAGTGTATTACTTAAGATGTTTTTTCATATTTCATCATCATAAAAATTATTATGTTTTCTTGTAAAAGTTTTAAAGCTTTACTTTTTACGTTTAGGACCTTGGTCAATTTGGGTTTTATTTTTATGTATGATGTAATATAGATATCCAATTTTATTTTATTTTTTATATAGGCAGCCAATTTGGCTATTATTAGTTTTGACTACCTACCTCCTTCACTGTGTAGAATGTAGTTATCATTTACCAAGCTCCCATATACGTGTGGGCCTGGGCCTGGTGTTTCTTCACTGCCATTGGTCTCTGTTTGTGTATAATCTTGTAGTTTTTGATATCTTATAGTGCACTTATTTGCCTTCTGTATTCTTCTCTGAAATTGGCTTGGCTAGTCTTGGCCTTTACTCTTTCTGAGTTTTTGGAACAGACTGACAAGTTTTAGTCTATGCTTTTTCCATTCTGCTAAACTACCTCCATTTTAAGTCCCAGGTTGGAGACTTAAAAACTTGGCAAAATCATTTTATGCTGTCTCTAAAAGGTAAAAGTCTGTCTCAGGAAAGGAGGAGCAGTTAAATCAGAAGCTGACATGGGTCAGGCGGTGATGGTTGGCCCCGATGAGGCGTAGGGACTTTGGCCAAAGTCACATGGAGAGATAGAGGTGAGAACTGGTCACTGGCTAAGAGGTGAGAACTGGTCACCGGCTACGCAGAACTAAGGCCAAATGCATTATCTACCCAAGGAGGGCCAGAATTAAGATGTCAGACCTTAGGGTGAGAAGCCAAAACTTAGGCAGGAGAAGTGAGCAGGATATTGGGATGGCCAGGGTCTGAGACAATTGCCTGGATACCTTGGGGGAATGTTAATTACTTAGCAAAAGTCTAACTTGAATAAGGTCATTATAAGCGGAGGCAGCCTTCCTCTAGTTACCAGCCCTTTCCCAAAAAGAGATCTCCTCCCATCATAATAAGACAGTGTAGTACTGTGGTGTAAGCAGGCCTATCAAATCCAGCAGGTGTGACTTCTAGCCCCACACCACCATCAAGGTGGTGAATGACCTTGGGTGACTTTTTTGGTTCTCTCTAAGCCTCTATTAAATGAGGATGATGCTGATTTTGATCTCACAAGTAAGAAAAGTACCAAGAGGGTGCGTGGTAAAAGTGATCAGGTCCCCAAATGCCAGAAACTGTGTCCTCAGCCATCCAGCACCTCCTGTCCTCTTCATTTGGGAACATCTTCCTGGTGTGTGTGTTGTTTCCACCTACTGCAAACAGCAGCTCATCATCACATTGCAAGGATGCCTCCTCACGTCTCGTACATGTGATTCGTTTTCTTTCAGGTCTTTACCTAGGCTCAAAACTCAGCCACTCTTCACTTTCTACATAGCGAAAGTGACTTAACTTCTCTAAATGAGGCAAGTTGAAGTTAGGGTTACTACCATAATTAAATGAATGAATAAGTAAAAGTGCTTAGTATAATATTTGGCACAGATAGGTCCTCTGTAAACATTGCTTAAATAAAAATGAATAAACGTACTGCACTATACAGTGCAGTGTTTAAGAGTTTCTTCACTGATACCAGACTATCTAGGTCAAATATACTCTGCCATTTGTTAGTTGCATGCCTTTGGGAAAGTTACTTAAAGTTACTTAACTCCTCTCAGCCTCAGGTCCTCCCTTGTTAACTAGAAAAAGAATGTCCATCTCAGAGTCATTCTGAGGATTAGTAAAAATGATGTATGTCAACTGCCTGGCACATTGAAACTCCTCAGCAAATATGCGCTTTTATTATCACTACACTCGTAGCATAGAGTCACTTGCTCAAGGCCTTGTTAAATTTGGAATAATATTTAGGTCAAGGATGAGGGTGCTAGCTAACCCAATGCAATGGAAGTTCCATATTATATAGGTGTGAGGGACAAAGCTTGTTTACAGGGAGAACCTCGCCACACTCCTTCACACTCTGCAACTTACTGAAGACATAACTCATCACATCCAATTGCAGTATGTCCCAGTGGTGGGGTGGGCATGGGCCATGATCTGAGGTTTTCCTGGTTTACGTCCAAAGACTGCTTGGCTCCCTTAAAAAGCAGTGTCACATATCCACACGCAGCTTTGCCATGAGGAGAAGAGAAAATGTCTTCTTTCCATCCTGAGTCACTGCAGGGCCACACGAAAACATCTGGTTGTATTTCTTTCTCTCTATATATCTCAGGATGCACACACTAAGTTTCCTCCAGGTGTGACAAGAGGAGTGAATGGATTGAAATCATGGGTGTGTTAACCACTAAACTAGATATGCAAGATGAGAAAAAAAGACTTGAGAAAGGGATCAGAGGAGTGAAGATTTGAAATTACTTTAATCTCGAAGAATTTAGATGTAATTACAAAATAAAACCTCGGTATTACAGCTGTGGTTATCCACCCAAAAACAATTTTCACAGTTTGTGAATTTGGCTTCTTATTCATTAGTGGCTCTTCCCAAGTTAGTAGATGTGTTCTAATCATAAATGAATTCTTAAATAGCTTCAAACCAAGGGAATTATAACACAAAGGTCACTGTTTATTTTCTAAATAGCTTTTTGTAGTGTAATATAAAATATCTTTGATAAGAAAATTTATTCCTTCTGAAACTGGTTGGGGATAAAGAGTCCACTTTCCTCAAAACCCCAGGGTAACAATGTCACATCAAAGACACGGCAGTAAATGGAAGCTTCAAGAGCTGCCCTACGCCCACATGCACATAATCACAGGCTTTTGTTTGAGGAAAAGTGAACTGTAGCTCAGCCTCTGAGGGCTTGGATTAGCTAGGATATAAGACTGGGTACTGTGATAAAGGTCAAATTAACAATGACTTAAGTAATATAAAAATTAATTCGTTGTTCTCCAGAGAATCCAGGATTATATGGAAGCTCTGTTGTAGTACACAGTCCTCAGAAGTCCAAGTTCATTCATAATGCTTCTCATTCTTGGTCAGTACAGGTTTGAATTCCAGCCATCATAAGGAGGAAAGTGCAAAAGGAGAGTACACACCTTGTTTTTAAGTTCATGACTCAGAAGTCTCACACCTCACTTGTGCTCACATGCCATTGGTCAAAACATGGTCACATGGTTACATGTTCTGCAAGGGAAGCTGGGATGTGTAGTTCTTATTCTGGGCAGCCATGTTCTCAGCTAAAAATGCAACATCCACAGAGGTAGAAGGAAAAATCAATTCAGAGCACTGGTAGATTTTGTATTTGTAGGGCCTGAAGACTTTGACTTGGATATATACAGAGCCTAGCGGATGATCACATGCTGAGCCAGCCCTCAAAGCCTTAATCCATCCCAATCCAACTAGCCAACCCATCTGTAATCAGAACGTTATGCCTCATCAATGGGTTTTTCAGAGAGTGCCAATATTTTAGACACTTTTATTCTATATAGTAGAGTAGATAAAAGTTAATAATACGAGTAAAAAGTTATACATGCAATAAGAGAGATTCTAACCAAGTGTTAAGAAATTCAGAAGGTGAAGGGAATATTTCCCGTACAAATGCTACTCCTTTTTGATCCATCATTTACCATTTCTTATCCATTCTTGAAGCCCAGTGACAGTAGTACTAACCTTTAAATGGCCAGCAAAGATGGCAGTGAAGGAGAGGATGCTGTTAGCTGAGCAAACAAATGGGTGCAGGTTACACTTTGGCTTTGGCCAGAGGAGGCTGAGGCTGAGAACTGGCAGATGGGACTAGGAAGGAAGACAAGGCAAGCTGGTGCCAGGTCTTCTAAAGATGTTGGTACTGTGTTGTCATTGACAACTGTGCTAACACTGGGCAAGTGTATGGAATTCCAGTTTACTAAGGACACTAAGCTACTAGGTGGAACATAAAATGAAACAAGCAGATTGTGTCCTGGAGGGGGTGGAAGACTAGTACAAACTGTGACCATTGGGGCTTCTGAATCATGTTTTCACAGAAATCATAAGACCAGTGGATATTTGACTACTGTTTGGGGCACTCCTGTAAAAGGGTTTTCCTTTCTCTGGAGTTTTAGTGGAGAGTTTTTTGTACATTATGAAACAGAAAGTAGAGAACAGGACATAATGAAAACCAATTTGGATAAAGGAGTTCAGGAGTAAAGTTACCATAATATCAGAAACAGATGTGTTTAAAGATATACGCGACTTCTTTTTTATTTATCAGAGCTAAAAGATGTTAAGAATGTCTCTAGGAAGTTTCTTATTTGTTTGGTCATTTGATTTGTTTGTTGTTGTTGTTATTATTATTATTATTATTATTATTATTATGCTTGGGGAAAAATGATTTTTTAAATGTATGTGTGACGTATTGAATTATGAATTTATTTACCTAATCTCTCTGAACTTCATTGTATTTACCTGTAAATGGGGAGTAATATTACTTACAACGTAGGGTTATTGTCAGGATTAAATGGGCTAGTGCATAGTTCCTAGCACCCAGTAAGCTAGGCTGTGTTCAAGGTGATGATGATGATAATGAATAAATGTTACAGGTGGTGATGATGATGATGATGATGATGATGAGGATGAGGATGAGGATGAAGGAGAAGGAGGAGAGGAAAACTGATGATAAAATGGAAGCCTCTACATTTTAAACAATGGGCTATGTTACAGTGAGAACACCAGTGTTCTAAATTTGTTTTAATAAAGTTATATTTGCATAACTGTGGATAAATCAGAAAAAAAACATTCAGTCCCTCTGAAATAGAGGACTTATCCCATAACTACATAGAAAGCTAAAAATGCCCCCACCAGTGCAATATATGCTGAGCCTTAGTCACAGATGACAGATTTGTATATATATATATATATATATATATATATATATATATATATATATACAAATTTATATATAGCATATATAAATATATATATATATATATATATATATATATATATATATATATTTTTTTTTTTTTTTTTTTTTTTTTTTTTTCTATTGATAAGGGCCTGTTTTGAGATGTGCTTCTGAATGTTGATTAGGGAAATTGATAATATATCAGCAGTTCCTCTTCCCCTTCTTATTATGTCCTCCTTCTCCTCTTCCTCCTGTTCCTATTCTTCTTCCTGTTTTTCTTCCTCTTCTTCTTTTTATTCTATTCTTCCTCCTCCACTTCTTTATAATCACATCATTATAATAATAATAAACACTTTTTTCTCTCCAGTATCCCTTCTTCCTCTTTTTCTGGATCCTTTTTTTCTCCATTTTATATAGCTCAGGGGGCCATGATCATTCCTTTCCACTCTTCCCTAGCCCCAAGTGAAGACACATGTAGGTACCTGGCCAAGCAGAATAAGCCAGCTCCCTGTATGTGGCAATCAGTGTAGGGCTGGCCTCGGCCCCAAGCAAAGCCAAGTAGAGGCTTGTCAGATACAGTGGTACCTCGGTTTTCGAATGTCTCCATTGACGAACGTTTTGGTTTATGAACCCTGTAAACCTGGAAGTAAATGCTTCAGTTTTCGAACATGACTCAGAAGTTGAACATGTCACACGGCTTCCGCTGAGTGCAAGATCCTGAGGCCTAGCTGTCGGCTGTTTCTGAACTTTTCAGAACTCGTGAATTACGTTCGAAAACCGAGGTACCACTGTATTTTAGATTTGACCTATAGCAGCTGTGAAAGAGGTAGATTCTCTTCCTTTATGATAAAAAAAATTGTATGCAGAGTTTACTTGTGGCTTCTTCCTCCGTAGTCAACTGGAAGAATTTGTCTGCAGAAGATAAAAGAGTCATTGGAAGGCAATTGAATTGAATTGAAAGGCGAGAAAGAAGGGGCAGGGAGAGAGACTGAGGGAGAGAATTAGCGAGTGATTTAATAATAATTTTTAATAGCTAAATTCAAAATTTCTTAGTATATATCTGTGCACAAAGTTTTTAATTACATGAAAAATACATTTTTAAAACTTGAACCAGTTTGAGTTGGGTTTCTGTCATTTGTACCCCAAATATCGATTGAATAAAAATTTGAGGAAACGAAGTAACTTAAGATTCAAAGTATAAGTACTAGTATTTAAATTTTTAATCCAAAAAAGACATGTAAATATATATATAAAAAGACATGTAAATATATGTATATATATACATATATTTACATGTCTTTTTAGGGCAGTCTTGTTAGACATGAGTAGTTAGAGCAACTAAAATTTTAGTCTGGTGTGAATAAGTCATGTTCAGTAGACAACTCAATTTGAGATAAAACTTCTTAGAACTTTTCCAACATAAAAGTATCTTTCTTATTGTCTGGTTTGTTTTGTGAATAGTAGTATGTTTATATTTGTTTATAAAATTGGTATGATTTACAAGTAGTATAAGAAAAAAATGAACATTTATGCTGAATGGCATGAGGTACTTGGAATAGGTACCACATTTGAAGAAAATAAAATCAACAAAAGCTGTTATTTTTCATTTGATTTTAGCTTTATGTTGAAGTGGAACAAAGTAAATATGGTAAATATTTCTGATATGTAAACACTGGTATCACATTTTTATTAATCATGTAGTACATTTCACATTCCCAATTAAAACCTTTAATTTGCCTGCTATAGTGCCTGCAGTCCTGAGAGTAATTGTTCCCTTGTTTTCCTGGATAGCTTAGTTAGGGGAAAATAAAATAATGAAATTGATCTTAAAATGAAAAGGCCTGAAAATAGCGCTCTTATTTAAATTATGATACTTCACACTCATCTGAGATTTCTTCATCTCTGCAATAACGCAGCTGTTTTCCTCAGGGTGTTCTCACAAGTTCATAAAGAAAAAAATTGTTATGAGCCTTCCGAAACCCCAAGGAAGGCAGCTGTGTTTTTGATAAACTGGGCTACGGTTTCAACACTTCAAGCTATAGAGAAATTTACACAGGAATTTTCTGCATTATATATCCTTGAGTAATATATTTTCAACAGTAACAACGTACACTGTATTTAGTCAAACTTTACACAGCGAAGCGGTCAGGCTGAACACTGCGAAATTAAAAACCTGACCTTCAACAGAAGTCTCAGCTCTAAACATACAGAATATAACTCACTCTGACCTGTTAAAAAACGCAAGGGAAATTAAGGAAGGGTGAAGAGATGCTTTGGCTGAGCTCCCCCATCAGACGTCTGAGCATCACATTTTTCTCCACATTTGGTAGAGGGGATATGTCATAAATCAGTGGCATTATCCAAGGATTTCAGTAAAGAAAAAGTCTACCAGGGTTTGAGTGATTGAAGAGTTGGGACTCTGCCAATCCTAAATTCTCTTGGTTCAGGAGGCTGTGCTGAATCTTCCCTGCTCTCTCACCTTTGCTGTCAAAGTCCTTATCTTGCTGATTTTGGACAGGGAGGGAAACATTCCAGACTGAACTTAGGTACTTGAAAATTTTCTGTGTCCTGTTGTGTGCAGTGACTTAGGTTGTGGCCACCCAATTGTAAGAAAATGTGCGGGGAAAATACTATGGAATTGGTGTGTTCAGATGTGGAGAGTATGTACTTGCTTTTTCTGGACCTGCCGTCACCCCTTTCAGGTGCCTTGGCTTCACGTGGAACAGCTCTTGGATCATTCCTTTAGGCAGGACCATCATTCTCTGTCAGATCGGCTCTCCATCAAGCCAACTCTCATTTATTCCATGCCGGTTTCTTCCTTTGTGCGTCATTTATCCTGCTGACTTTTCTTTGACTTCTTGCTGCCCTCTTAGGCTTCTGCACTAAGAAATAAGAAGTTGCCATTGCAACAGACTGTTAAAAACAAAAAAAGGCTTATCTTATTCTGTGACCTGTGTCTCTTTTAAGAGCTCTGTTGTTATTGTTTATTTGCTTGTTTCAAGGGGCAGTGGCATTATTATTGCAAATATTCCCCAAGCTCATTTAATGAGCACCTATAATTTTTGAGCTCCTGTTACGGGTTGGGTATGGGATTATGTGTGTGTGTTTTCTTTCTTTCTTTCTTTCTTTCTTTCTTTCTTTCTTTCTTTCTTTCTTTCTTTCTTTCTTTCTTTCTTTCTTTCTTTCCTTCTTTCTTTCTTTCTTTTGTTAACCCTTTATTACAAGTCACACTCTTACAGGAGTATATGTGGGCTTCAGTGAAAGCGTGTATGTGTTTTCTAATGAGGGGGATGGAGAGACAGACAAGGAAATGAGGAACAATAATACAGTGTGATGCACACACCAGGGAAATATGCCCCACCTATAGTGTTGGGACCAAGGGTATGTTTGTGGGGTGAAACGAGCAGTTTAACCATTCCTGAGCATCAATTATCACATGAGCAGCCAGCATGTTAACAGCTTCAGTGAGTTTCATTGAATCAGCTGTCTCATGTCAGTCTCCATTCATAGGCGAGCCTCCAAGAGGTAAAATAATTTTCCAGAGGCCATACATAGAATTAGTAAATAGCAGAGGCAGGGTTCACAGGTTTTGTGTCTATTTCCTAAGCACATCTTGTATCTCAACACCAAGAGACACTCTTCCTTTCTTCTTCATAAATCTGATTTTATGCTGGAAGAAGAGAGAGGAACAGTCAATTCCTTTATTATTTTTGTTTTGTTTTGTTTTATTTTGCTTACCTTCCCAAGTACAGCAGTTCTGGCATCAAGGATACAAGCTAATCGTTGTATATTAAAATAATGGTCAGATGTAAATATCGATGAAAATAAATTATCTTGATTTGATTAACTTACCATTTTAATACCCTTGCTATCCCCTTTCAGTATGCCTGGGATAGACAATAATGTCACATACATCAAAACAACTCCATCTGTCTCATGGTAGACATTGCTAATCAAGTACCATCCTCTGATCTGCTTATCCCAGCCATAATAAGGAGCGCTCTCTATACACAGTACTCCAGACGGCCACCCCTACAGATCAGCCAGCCTTAGCAAGTGTTACAGATTGAACTCTGTCCTCCCCCAAATTCATATGTTGAAGTCCGAACCCTCAGTACCTCAGAATAGACCTTATTTGGAGAAAGAGCTAATCAGGTAAAATGAGGTCATTAGGGTGGGTTCTAACCCAATATGATTGGTTTCCATACAAAAAAGGACATTTTGGACACAGTCATGAATGCAGAGAGAATGTCATGTGAAGATGAAGGCAGGAGTCTACAAGTCAAGGGACGTAGATTTCCAGCAAACCACCAGAAGCTAGGAGCATCGGATGGAACGGTTCTCAGAAAGAACCAACCCTGCTGACACCTCAGTCTCAGACTCTAGGCTTCCAGAGCTCTGAGACAGCACATTTCTGATGTTTAAGCCACCCAGCTTGTGGCACTTTGTCACGGAAGCCCAAGCAAACTAATACAGCAGGGAAGATAAAGCTGTTTTCCATTGCTGTACTTGGGGAGGTAAACAAAACAAGACAAAACAAAACAAAATAAAAATAATAAAGGAATTGACTCCTCCTCTCTCTTCTTCCACTATAATAGCCTCCACTGATGAATTAGATTATTCTTATCCAAATTCAATTTTCTCATTAGAGTCAATATAATCAGGGCCCCTCATAGTGGAAATAAATGAGCAATTGATAACACGTGTGCCATCTACCTCAAATGTCCTTCAGGCTAAGCAAGGTCAGCATCTCTATGGCCACACCCATATGCAAAGAGCTAATCATGTTTGTCGGGAGTGTGCCTCTGAGAACAGTGGAGGTCCTTGCTTGGCCAGTATTCCTCAGCCCCTGTCCAAACTGTGCCACTAAGAAAGGGGACCCGCTCATGGCAGGTGGAGGTACAGCCATGCCAGTAACCCCAATATCAGACAGTCACTGATGCTTACTCATGTTGTTTCAACAAATGGTTATTATCATAACATAGAAGGATAAGCGTCCAAAGATGTGTGGGTGAATGTGTCTCTGTGTGTCCGTCTAATGCTGTGTGGAAACTGGACAATCCTGCACACTCCTGCTAAATGAATGAATGAATGAATGAATGAATGAATAATGCATGACATGATGCCAAAGGAAGAGCACGGGCTTTGGAATGAGGCAGAACTGGGTTACAAGGATTACAAGAGATAACCTTTGGAAAAGCAGTGACACAGAAATGTCACTTTCTTTCATACTCTTCCCTGTCCTCACCACCCTTATGCAAGAACACCCTTGATTGGACATCATGACTTAGCTTCCCTATTTCCAGCTTTGGTAAAGCTTTATTTAAGGAGAACTGGATGAACTCAGCTGAATAAGTCCCACTTCAGGTACAATGATAATTTCTTCTTTTTTTAAGGAAAGAGTGAGTATGTAAGAACCAATCTTTTCAGAATTAAGGTTTTATTAATCAATTAACATCTTGGAATAGATGAATGTATCAGCAGAAACCAAGCATCATATACTGTTTTAGTGATCCAAGAATGTATGGAAATTACATGCACATCCATGTATGTCCCTCAAGAAGCATGTTACTGTCATAGCTCCACATTCCCAACTCATCGGTGCTGAATCTTACCTGTTTTGTTCCTCACTCTTCTAAATTGCACCATTAACCAGCTGGTCCTGAAGACACATTCAGCAGTTAGGGAACTTTGGATAAGGTAGCTAACTATTGCTTGTGCCTTGTGGATTTCGTCTCTGTGACACTGAGCTTCTCACTGGTGTCCTATCTGGGTCTTTCCAGCTGCTAAAGAACATCAGTAGAACAAGAGAATTAATTAAATGTCCCTTATCTTCCCCTACACCATAGCTTGAGTTCTTTTAAATCAATAAGCTGCTCAAAACCAAACTGAGAATATAATGGGACACTCAGCGTTTTACCAGAGAGTGACACAGATTCACTCTTGACACAAGAATGTGACCCTCTCCAAACTGTGTTGGTTGACTTAGCTGCCATTTCCTTGCCAAAATTATAAGTAACCATGCTCTATAAAAAGTTCCTTCCGGTCAAGGAATTCCTTCCAACTTTTGCCTTGAGCTCCTGCTTGTGAATTCTCTTCTTTTAAAACTGGAGTTCTATTTTAATTCCAGTGCAAATGAGTAGAAGCACATTCATGTGATATTTGAGACATATGCTAAAAAGTTATTCCTTGTTTATATGAAATTCAAAGTTAACTGGTCATCCCATATTTTTATTTTCCAAATCTGGCAACCGTTTTTTACAGCTAACTTTCAAAGTAACGAAGCTCTGTCTTTAAAAGAAACTAGCATCAATATAAGTTTATCTTGTGATTACATTTTTGTATATATGTTCACCTTATTAATAAAAGTAACTGAGTGAGAAAAAAAAGGTTGAGAAGTACTGTACTGTGCAGTTAGCTTATTTTTTTATTCACAGCTTTGTCTCTTAAGTAGTTGAGGAAACTTTGATAGACACTTGGCCTCTACAAACCAGTTTCTTCTCAGAATTGGGAAAAGTAATATAAGGGGAATATCTGTGGTTGTTAAGTACCTTTATTTGTGCCTCAAGAACAGACTTATAAAGATGAAGATATAAATAACTAAGCCAACGTCATACTTTTTTTGGAGGGGGGACGGTGTTTGCTTCTGAAGATACTGTAAGAAGATAGCACTGCTTTTCCAAAAATGAAGAGGCCACCTCGATACACTGATCCAACTGCACTCTGTCATCATGGGCTGAAATGGCAGGCAAAGCCCTTGGTTCACGGTGAAGTGAAACGTGAACTTCCCTCCCTTGGAAGCAGAGCTGAGATATGGAAGAAATGTCATAGCTGCATGTGACAGCGCTCCCAGACAGCTAACAAATGTGCCAACTAGAAGCCTACCTGCAGGTCTGCCGCATAGCACACTGTTGAAATAATAGCTTAATATGTGTAGTTTGCAGACAACTTCTTTTTAAAATAAATTTTATTAGGGAATATTGGGGAACAGTGTGTTTATCCAGGGCCTATCAGCCCCAAGTCATTGTTCTTCAATCTAGTTGTGGAGGGCACAGCTCACTGGCCCATGTGAAAATCAAACCAGCAACCCTGTTTTTCAGAGCTGGTGCTCTAACCAACTGAGCCATCCTGCCGCCTATGCAGGCAACTTGGTTTTTGTCCATACAATTCCCTTCCCTCAAAGACATCACCCTGCAGTAACAGAGAGTGACTAGGTAAAAAGATAACTATAATTGCCTTATTAGAAAGTAATTAAATGCATAGCAAATAAAACTAGATATGCTCATCAAGAACAAGGATTGGAATTTGAGGATAATAGAGTCTAGAGTTCTCCCACCTTACATCGTTTGCAGTCCACCTTACAAGACGGCAGACACGGTATTTGCTTCAAAACATATGGCGAGGCAGATGAAATGAGCTCAATGGCAAACCAAATGCAACATTTTGTTTCCTTTTTTTCTAATACAAATGATAAATTGCTAGAAGAAAAAGGATACAGAGTATTTCAAACTTGAATATAAGGACGATATCCTTTCTGAAACATAGTGACTGACATTGGATACAAAAAAGGAGAATTTTTAATGGTGTATGCATTTAGTTAGGGGCACAAATATCATTTCCTAGTGGTTTGGAACATACACAGAATACAAATTGTCAAGCCAAGGAATTTATAAATACAGCAAACTCTTCTGTTCTCAGATAAACTGTAAAAATAAATGAAGTCATCAATAATATCAAGCATAATTTAATAATAATTTTTCATTCAACATTTAATGGTTTCCAGATGGCTTGATATTTCTCCAAAAATAAAGATGGTATATACATATATGAAATAAAAGCAAATGGTTAATTATTTTCTAGGAAAAGAAGCAAAAATGTGATAAAATGGGCAATTTAAATTTATCAGTGACATTTAACTAGAATCGTAGATATATAGAGGAATTTTTATCTAGATATTAATTCAATTTCTTCTGAAGTTTTACCTCATTTAGCAAGTGCTTGTTTTTTCTCTGCTAAACTTTCTTCTTTTATGTTTTTATATGTGTGCAATAGTTTTGTTTTTTATTATTGGTTCTTAGATGGTGTAAAAAACAAATCTCATTTTTTTCCTCTTTAACACAAGTTCAAAAGTGGCTTTAAGTAACAGTATATAGGAACTTAGCAAACGTTTGTCATTTTACTAAACCCTGTAGCATTAGTAGTGTAAATGTGATCAGTGGAATTGACTTCTAGCTGTACTTTTCTGTGAAGTTCCTTCTTTTAATGAAAAGAATATGAGTTTGGAGTTAGAACTGGTTTTGTGACCTAATAGCTTTGTAACCATGAGCAAGAGACTCTCTGAAAGTCAGTTTCCTTTATATCAAAATTTGATGACTAACAGGCTTTCTGTGAAAATTAAATAAGATAATGGTGAAGGCCAGAATATCTTGCCCATAGCAGCTTCTAAGCTCAAGTTAGTCGATTGCTGTGTCTCCTCTTCTTTCCTTTCCCTGATTTTTCTGAGAGTCTCGTCTGTCTATTGTTTTTTTAGTGTCTTGGACACCTAAGAATGGTGCAAGTTTAGTAGAACACATTTGAGAAGGAATAGAAGTTTATGATCTAGTTGATAAGTTACATGCATTGATACCATATAAAGTGATGACTAAAGCGTCTGCTATGAAGGAATGTTACTGATGGAATAAAAAATTATTCTGGAAAGAAATCAAATCAATTTATCAGACACTGAGTCAGCCCTGAGTCGTGTATAAGCCCGTATGTTATGTGTGTGCTTGGAAACACAAATATGAACAGGGCATAGTCCTTGCCCTAAAGGTGCGACTGATTTCATGAAGATATAAAATAAGTTATAAAGGATCCATAAAACAGAGCAAAAGAAATTCTAGGTTGAGGGATAAACAGTGTGCTGTGAGACAGGAGAAAGGAAAATTTTGCTTTGATATGAGTTTCAGTGAGAGATAGTCCGAACAATTAAAGGTAATGGCAAAAACAGGGCTGCATTTTTCTCATTATTCCACATTCTCATTTCACGTGACTTTGGAGTTTAACTACAATATACATATTATATAATACACCAAGTTTTAGGCTAAAAGATGGTACTATGAAAAGCAAAGGATGAAGGTACCTCTATCCAAAAACATGTTAATGCATTTGTGAGAGTGTCCTGTAAATCAACTGGCACATTGGTACAGCGATTGTTAATTTGTTTGAGGAAATCTGTGCCAAAGTGATTTAGCAGTGATTTACCATGTCCAATATAGCAGAGGAGTAGAAGGAGCGGCAGTAGTAGGAGTGCTAGGTACTTCCTAAGTAAATCACCGTGTTTGTTATTCCATTCAGCTGGCTATATTATTCACCTGTTTTATTGAGTTCCAACATATGCTTTTTTTTTTTCATTATATTTTAATGAGATACAACTTACACACAGCAACATGCACAGATATTAAATGTACTGTACATGCATGTTTTAAAAAGACTACTATTTTAGAGGAGTTTTAGGTTTGGAGCAAAATTGAGAGGAAGGTAATCAATGCATTTTGACAAATGCTTATATCTGTTAAATTTACATCTGCATTGATAATAGCATGTGTCCATCATCCCAGAAAGATCCTAAACCACCTCCATAAACAACAAGTATTCTGATGTTTATGACCATAGATTAGTTTTTCATGTTCTGGAACTTTTTAGATGGATTAAAAAAATGAATAAAATTTATGCTCTTTTTGTGTCCAGCTTTATTTACTCAGCATAGTGCTTCTGAGATTCAGCTATGTTGTTAGGAGCCTACTAGTTAGTTCCTTTTTATTTTTGAGTTGTATTCTGTGATGCGCTGATAAATGTTTAACAACTGGCTCTTAAAAACAAAAAACAAAAAAACAAAAAGTCAGAAAACAAAATAAAATCTCTGAATGGTAGTATTTCCCAATTTTTCTGGTGTAAATATTCCCCAAATAGAAAATTTCCAGCTACCAACATGTTTTCAGTGATTCTGAAGAATTTCTGAAAACTGAACCGTCAGTTCTGGTGACCTGGCATAAGTCGTCTCCAGCACACTACTGGTCATCTTCCACTGTATGAACATAGCACAGTTTGTTTATCAATTCTACTCTTGATGTGAACATGTGAGTCGTTTCTACTTTTGCATTATTATGGTTTAAGCTCCTATGAACATTCTTGTACAAGTGAGCATACATTTTCATTACTCCTGAGTAAATACCTGAGAGTAGAATTGCTTAGTCATGTGTGTATGTTACGTGCCAATGAGTGGACTGCTGGCGACCCTACAAATGAGTGATGGCCATAGTATAACTGTATCTTTAACTTTATGGAAAAAGATTGCTAAATGGTTATCCAAAGATAATGTAACATTTTATACCTCTAATAACGAAGCGTAGTTGCTCCACATCCTTGCCAATATTTGGTATTGTCAGTCTTTTCATTTGTAGCTATTTTGATGGAAGTCATATCTCATTGTGTGTATGTCTCTGTGTGTGTGTTTTCTCTTATGACTAATGGTCATGAGCAGCATTTTATGTGCTTATTGGCCATTTGTCTATTTTTCTTTGTGAAGTGTCCATTTAAATATTTGGACAATTTTTCTCATGTGTATTTATTATTGAGTTATAGGAGTTTTTATGTACTATTGACATAAGTTCTTTGTCATACACATTTATATATGTGTACATATAAACATTATATATAATGTATTATAAATGTATAAATATTTTGTCCTAGGTTGTGACTTGATCATTCATTTTCTTTATGGTGCATTTTTAAAAATCAATAAACGTTAATATTTAGGGCAGTTTTAGGTTTACAGAAAAATTGTCTGTACCACACAAATTCCCCCTCTATCAATATCCCATATATGGTGACTTTTGATAATCAAAAAAACCTTAAAGTTCTATTTATAACTGTTTTCCAGGTAGCACTTCTGTATCCTAAGAAATCTTTGCCTATTCCAAATTGACATAGATATTGTATGTTTTCTCTAGAAGTTTTATTGTTTTAGATTTTTATATTTAGGCCTATTAATTATTTCAATTTCATGATTGTGTAGGGTGAGAATTAAAGGTTGAGAAACAATTCACTCTATATAGATATCTAATTGTTTCGGCATTATCTGTAACACAAGTTTCTTTACCCCATTGAATTGCTTTGGCAACTTTGTAGAAAACAATTGGCCATATAAGTCTAGGTATAATTCTGGACTCTTCATTGTGTTCAATTAATTAGTCTATCCTTAAATCAATATCTAATGCCCTTAAATTTGTAGATTTATAAGCATTCTTGAAATCAGGTATTATGTGTCCTCCAATTTTTTCCCCAAAATTTTTGGCTATATCATTTAAAAAAATATTTTAAATCTTTATATTCTATATATTTTAAAATCAGCTAGTCAATTTCTACAAAATGATTTGCTGTGGTTTTGATTGGGAATGTAATCAATGTTTAAATCAATTTGGGAAGAATGACCTCCTAACAATATTGACTATCCCAATCCATAAATTTGATATGTTTTCTTAAGGTCTATAATTTCTCTTAGGAATGTTTTTTAGTTCTCAGTATAGATCTTCTGTACATTTTGTCAAATTTATCTCTAAATTGTTTTTGTTTTATGGTCCTATTATAAATAGCACTGTATTGTTAATGACTGTTATGTAGATTTACAATTGATTATTAATTAATCTTATATTTTTTATCTATCTAAATTTACTTACTAATTTAATAATTTTTTTGAAGAGTCTATAGGATTTTCTATATCAACAATCATGTTGTCTGTGAATGAAGATAGTTTTACTGCTTTTTCCAATGCTTATGCTTTTTAATTTTGTTCTTCTCTATAATAGAATGTTAAATATAAGTGGTGAGAGCCTTGCCTTGTTAGCCACTTTAAGGAGAAAAGGCTCAATTTATTATTACTTTTTAAAATAAAAAACTGGTGTGGTATTCTCTCAGCATTTGTTTACCAACACAAGTTTCTAGTTTGCCTTTATTATTCAAGGATATGATTGAAGAATATAGAATTTTAGTTTGATAGTTATTGTCATTTTTTTCAGCACTTGCATGACGTTCACTATCTTTTGACTTTCATTATTTCTGATGAGACATTAATTATATTTTATAATTTTTAAAACATGTATATAATGACTTTTCTTTTTCTTGCTGGTTTTAAGATTTTTTTTTTCTTAGTTTTGGGTTTCAGAGATTTTACTTTGACACCTAACTGTGGTTTTTGTGTTTCTTTTGCTCAGGGTTTGTTGAACTTCTCAAAATGTGGTTTGGTACTCTTTATTTTTCTTTCCAGTTTGGGAAAATTTTGGCCATTATTTATTCAAATAATTTTTTTCTGGGCTCATCTCTTTCTGTTGTATTTAATCCTAGTATTTCAGTTATAAACAAGTTAGACCAGCTGATATTTTTCTATATCTTCTGAGGCTCTGTTTTTTTTCTGTATTTTGTTTTCTTTTGCCTACATATGGATACTATGTATTACTTTGTCTTCAAGTCTACTGATTCTTTTTTTCAAAGTTTTTAATCTGTTATTCAGCACATTTATTGAATTTTAAATTTGATCATTTACTTTCCAGTTCTAGAATAATCATGTGGATCTTTTTTATTGGTTCCATTTCTTGGCTGAGATTTTCTATTTATTCACTCATTGTGATCATTACTTTATTTAAATTCTTGAAAACACACAAGTGCACACAGACACACACTGCATTAATCATGTTTTCTTATTTTTTGTTTTGGAGACCTTACTGACCCTGGATGGAATAGCTCTCCCTGGGCTAGTCAATTCCTACAGATAGTAAACAACTTGCCTGCATGCATGCATTTCATATACAAACCAACCAATCCAAAGCCCACACCCCCAACTACTTCCTCTTTTGGATTTTCATACTCGGAGCCAATATCCACAGGACTTAATCACTCCAGGGCTGGGTATCAGTCAAAAAGGGACAGTCCCTATGACCAAGAGGTCATTGAAATTATTCAAACTAGCCAATCCTAAGCCTATTTACCTTGCCTTGTCCATTTCTTCTCACAGAAACTGCGGAAGACATTTTCCCGCTTGGTCCTTCTGCCTCCTGATCAACTGTGGTGCTTTCCTGTGTTATTTCCCATAGCATGCACCCTTCTCTTGAGATCTGTGAGTATAATGAAATGTCTTTTCAATAGCAGTTGTTTCCTGATCTACTGATCTTGTCATAACTAACTAATAATAAAACTTACATTTTAAAGCATACATACATATATTCATAGATAACATATATTAACATTATCATCCAGACAGTTGTTGTTGTTTTTTTTCTTTTTTTTTTCCCAGTTACGGGTCACATTTTTATGCTTCTTTAAGTTTTTGGTATATATATATATATATATTTTAATTGAATGCTAGACATTTGTTGATAATATTTCATGGCAATTCTGAACTTTGTTTTCTTTTGAGAGTATTAAGTTTTATTTTGTCAGGCAGTTAATTTACTGTTCAGTTGGCTTGATCCCATGAAGACTTGGGTTTAGTCTTTGTTAGGTTAGGCCTAATGGAGCCCTTACTATAGGGCATGGATTTTCTCCTCTGAAGGCATGGCCTTTCTAGTGTTTCAGTTGAATGACCATTGTCTTAATAAGGTTGCTTCACTCTGGCTGGCTGGAACTCTAGTGTTCCCTGCATCATGTAAGTTCTAAAATATCTCTTCTGCTCACTGCTCTCTGTATCTCTTGTAGATATTCTCACATTGTTTGTACAACTTAGCATTTGACCAAATGTAGAAGAGGAAGCCTGCACTTGAATACTTAGAACTTTCTCTCAGCACAATTGTTTTTTTCACTGATATTCTACTCCATAAGTTCCAACTTCCTCAATAGCTTTGGAAATGTAGTCTCAGCTTTCTCTGAGCAGGGAGACCACTGCTACCTGTTTAGCTTCACTTCCTGTACCCAGGTTTCGAATATGGTCCCAGGCAGAAAGCTCTGATGAATATGACACTCACACTCTCTGGATACTTTCTTTCAAGGGATACAGACCTGCACTCTCTGTTTTTCAATGCTTAAACACAATTGCTTTGTATATTCTTGTCCAATTTTGTAAGTATTTATAGTAGGAGGTCAAATATGATACCCTCTCCTTTGTGAAAGCCAGAATGAGAAATATGTCAATATACGCTCTTTTTAAAGGAAAGATAATTTTTATGGGTTTCTGAAGGAAACAAAATGTAAAAAAAAATTTTTTATTTTTTTCTATTACTCTTTCTGGCATAGCTTTAGGATTGTTTTTCAATATTATGGTGACTTCAAGTGACATCTGTGAATTTTTGTTCTCTTTTTTGTTTCAAATCATCCATGTATGCTGTAATTCTTCCACAAATTACTCCTTTACACAATGAATTTTTCTATGAACTTGCTGTGTCTCAAGCATTCAGGCTTTTTAGACCTCAATTGTTCATTCTATTATGATGAGCACGTTAGGGACTATGTGGGGAACTCATTATGTATGATTTTAGTGCTTTTGCACAAGAACTATGATAAAAACTTTCAGGGAAAAGTAGCTTAACAAACTATATTTTGCAATTTCTAGTTTTATGAAGTTATAATAGGATTTATTGTAAAATTCCATAGAATATGATTAATTTCAGTCTGCACAGACCCAATAATTATTTTGAGATAGATTTAGTTGATTTCCTAACATTTAATTGGTTTGCTATAGGATCTGCTTGATTTAATTGTTAGTAGAGTCTAAAACAATCATATTTCAGAATAAGGAGATAAGGTTGGTTACAGGTAGATAACACAATTCATAGATCACTAAATTAAGATATAACTGCTCTAGTGTTTCAGGCTATCTTAATAGTGAATTTGGGTCAGTATATAGCCAATTCCATTGAATGATGGTGCTTAATAAACATGGATTGAATCCATACCCTACTAAGAGACTGAACTCAGAAACATGAGAAAACAAAAAATCAAGGTTATGCTTAATATCTTTGTATTAGTCTTTCTAGGGCTGCCATAATAATGTACCATAGACTGAGAAGGTTAGATAATAGAATGTTGCTTCTCGCTGCTCTGGAGGCTGGAAGTCCAATATCAAGGTGTCAACAGGTTTGGTTTCTCCTGAGGCCTCTCAACTTGGCTTGTAGACGGCTGCCTCCTTGCTGTGTCCTCACACGACCTTTCCTCTGTGCCTGCACACCACTTGTCTTTCTCTTCTTATAATGACATCAGTCATGTGGGATTAAGACCCCACACTTATGACCTCATTTAGTCTCAGTTAACTTCTTAAAGTCCCTATCTCCAAATATAGTCATGTGAGAGTTAAGACTTCTACATATATATTTCGGGGGACATAATATAGTCCATAACAATCTTCATGTTACCGTATATTTATATATGAGCATAGATTAAATTACTTAAGAAAAATACTAAGCTATGAAATTTCTCCTCTTAAGTTTTGTAAACAAACTTGAAGATATTTTTGTAGAGAGAGCGTTGAAATCTCATGACCAGGTGATAAAGATTTGAGGATCACATGAGATCAAATAGAAAATATGTGAACATGCTTTGAAATTTAGAAAACATAATAGAAACATAAGATGGTTATCATTATATGCATTAACTTTCAAGCCTCCTAAGCTCTCTTTTATTTTCCTTTCTGGTGATGTGCTCTTGACTAAAGCCCTTACACCTTAGTATAGATCTCTGGACCATAGTCATGTATATTTCTACTGTCCAGAGTTTAAAATTCCTTTCATTTTTCTCCCCTACATTTAGATATCTAGCTTCTCTTGAAAAAATTGAGAGTATGTGGCCACACCACAGGCTCAAGCATCTAGAACCAAGTGGCCATTATATCTCCAAAGGGCGTTCACTCTCCTGTTCATCATTGTCACAACACTTCTATTTCACTTATGCATGGTGTCGACCCTGAGACAATGGCTATTTGAATTCATAATCTTTTGATTTCTTAGCGATAGGGAATTGCTACATCTGAAGACAGACTGTGTTTTTTCTCTGAATCATTCTCCTGACATGCACACCCTCCCACAAGTCTAAATGTTCCATTTCTTCATATCAAAGAGAAGAGATTTTTGGCAACTTTCCCCAGCTTGGCCTAGCTATTATATTTCTTTTTTGGGTGAATTTCTGCAAATGAAGTATGTTTTTTAGGGAGAAAGGATTATGTCAGTTCCTCTCAGAGCCTAGCACATTGTTACTTGTTATTTGCACATAACAAGTTCTTGGAAATTTTTTGCCTTGGTATAGAGTACCTGACCTGGTCACCATGGGGTCTATCATGAAATGTCCATTGTAGCCTTTCTCTAGCCATAGCTTTCACCACTGGGTAAAGGGTCTTCAGGGTCAAGGAGACATGGCTACCCAGAGCCCAAGCATCCTCTTATCTCCCCTATTTTAGACCGTGCTCCTAGAATCCCTTGCCCCAGAGCCCATTTCCTGGGCCTAAACAGGTTTATTCTCTGGTTTGTTCTTTGAAGGCAGACTGAAGCACCACTGTGAATACTCCTGGGGGAATGTCCACTATGAATACACCCTAAGGGTGTCAAGGGTTAAATATTTGGGAGAGGGCTGTGGACAGGTGCACTGGGGCATCCACACATATATGATTAAGTGCTTAGAGTGGGACAAAAAGTGGGGAGGGCTGCTTGGGGTCAAACTTCTCCAGTTATCTTCTTTCCATGGACCCACAAATGTTAGGGCTTCCCAATGCTTGCCTACCTTTCAACCTCAATGCCTGCCTTCCTGTCTTCACTGAACTCTAGTCACACAGGTTTTCTTCCCGTCCCTCAAATGTGCTGCCTTTGTACACGTTGTTTCCTTTGCTTGCATTATACTTTCTCTATTTCTGTAATGAGCTCCTTCTGGTTATTCAAACCTGAGCTTAAGAGTCACCTCCTGTCCTATACTTTCCTCCCCACTCCTAGTCATTTTCCTGCATTTTATCCTGTTTTCCTTACAGGACATTTTCTAACCTGAAATGACCTTTTAAAGGCATTTGCCTGTGTATTGTTCACCTCTTCCTACGAGACTACAACCTCCATGAGAACAGACAATGTGTCCTGCCTATCGTGGTCTCTCCAGGATCGTTGAGCACAGAGAAATGCTCAATAATATTTAGTTAACAAGTGATGGACTAAATCACTCAGTGAATGAGTATTAGTTGACAGTGCGATAGGAAGACAATCACATGTAATGTTAAAAATAAATTTCATTGTCAGCAGTAACCAGGCTAGGGTAGGTTTAGCCACAATAATGCTCTGATTAAAACATGATTTACTTCTCCTTTGCACTACATCACCAATGTGGGTTAGCTGGTGGCTCGGACCTGTGCTGCTATTATTCTGGGATCCTGACCGACAGATTCTTTTCCATCTGAAGCAACACTGATTCCCATGGCACAGGGAAAGAGGCAAGGTATCAGAGCAGGAGCTGGCTCTTCAAACATCTACCTGGAAATAACAGACACAGGCTGTGTTCACATTTGGTTGGTCAGAGCAAGTCATGAAACTGTGTCTACCTTTCCTCGGGGTGCCTTGGTGGAGGATGAGAAACATGTGGTGAACAGCTCCAAGCATGACCACATGGCTACGGGACAGACCCTTTCCCTACACTTTTTATAGGATAGATAGGATATTATATTTTAGGATATTTTGCTTAGCACAGACACAGCTTAAGTTGTGATACAAGTCAACATATCATTTGTGAGTGGTCATTAGTATTATAAAAAAAGTATATATATTTTAACAAAGCTGAATCTCATTCAAAGTAAATGCTGTTTTTCTACATATTTATTTTGCCATATTTTAGTATAAAAAAGATTTTTACGTCTTTCAAATTGGTAATAACTTTGCATCTGATTCCTTTACTCTTTTAAACGTGATTGCTTCTGCCATAACCCACAGATATGTTACAAATAAAATGACGGAAAATCAAGTGGGTTATTTTCCTGCATACATATGGTCCCATAATGAAATTATTCCTGCTGTGAAGAACAAGTTTGCATTTTGCATCTGGTCACAATTGGTGAGAACAGAGGGTCTATGCATCTTTAATGGCGTGTATTTCTCAAACTCTTCTGACAAGAGCAGTGTCTTTCATTCTCTCCCACAATTAAATCAGCAATCCTTGATTTCAAGCTTTCATTAGGAGACATGTGACAGATATATTGCACACAGAAACAGCATCTTGCAGGTTGCTTTTCAATCTATTATCTCTTGCTTCTCCTTTTTCTGCCCCCTGCCTGTCTCTTCCTAACTTCCAATTTTTTGTTGTTCATCAGCTTCTGTGTAAACAATTTGGGGCTATGCAAAAGATGTAGACAAATTTCATTAAAATTCCTACATATTTTGCAGGAAAAAAACCCCAAAAACAAATCAGCACTTCAAACGTGCCTATGTGAGTTCTTTCTTTTCCTATCTTTTTTTTTTTTTTTTAATTTAGGAAATAGTTTACTTATTTTTAAAGTTAATACAAGCCTTTGGGTCCAAAAAAGAATTTCTTGGACAAAAAGTCCTTCGATATTTCTGTGATTCATCAGAGAAGTTGTTGGCTATACATGACAAGCTGACAAATGGTTCCAAGGAGCATGTAAACTGTTGTTTTAGGTCAAACTATTGGATATGGCCTATTTCTATGGGTAGTAGTCAGTAGAGCCCAGAACTATTTTTATTCTAAATAAGACAGACAAGCCATTAAAGAAAGAGTTATTAGAAAATGTTTAAAGAGAGCTAATTCTTCATAGTGTTCTTAGGAATACTCACTGTCCATGGCAAATCGCGTATTTGTAAGTATGCTTTACACGTTTCTATGGAAAACCTTACCATCCCTACAGAAAAACAAGGAGGAAAGGGTGATTACTATCTATTGAACGTCCGTATGTGCTAATCGCCATACTACCTATGTGCTTTACTTAATTCATCTCATTTAATCCCTCTCTCAACAACCTGTGAGATACGGAATATGCTCATTTATCTTTTCAGTTTCATTGAAGGAATAAGTGTATCACAGAGCCTTGCGAAATAGGAAGCCAAAGGGAGCCCTCTCTCAGTCTGAGACTCAAGAAGGAGGGTGGTGACCCTGGTGGTGTCTGAATAGTCAAACATCCGTGCTTGTGCCATTATTAAATCTTGTCCTCAAATGTTAGATTAACCAAGGATTTCTGATATAACTCAAATGATCACGTATAAGTTTTATGCGGAGTGTATAAAATTGTAACCTGGTAGAGACAAATATTTATTGTTTCATTATTGTGTTCATTTTTATTGACAACACTTTAAATATTAATTTAGAGTATTTATAAATATTAAAAATACAAGAAAAACTAATATCAGTTATGACCCTACGACTTTCTTTCACAGTAAGAAAGAACTGATTTTTACATATTGATGTATTTGCTTCCAGTCTAATTTCATGTATAATATTGATATTGTGTATATTTCAGTTCTCACAAAAATACTGATTTTACCACATATACAGTTTATGCTCTCTTTTCTTCCCTTAAAATTTCATAATGAACATTTTTGTGTGACGTTATAAATCAAAAATATAATTTTAAGAACTGTATGTTTTCTATTTATGAATAGACAACACTAAATATAGCTTTTTATTGTTTCAGAGATGATTTTGTGTGTGTGTGTGTGTGCGTGTGTGTGTGTGTGTGTGAGAGAGAGAGAGAGAGAGAGAGAGAGAGAGAGAGAGAGAGAGAGAGTTAGACAAAATTACATTACATGCTCCCTATCTATTCCTCTAGATTTTCTCAGTCTCATTCCTGCAACAGGTCAGATTACAAAACCACATATTTTAATTTCCCATGAAAGTGCCATTCCTGAGTCATGGTTTAGTATTATTTCTTCATCGGTGATTAGTATGTCTACATAAAAACATAGCAACATGA
Organism: Rhinolophus sinicus; assembly: GCF_057876585.1. Classification (NCBI taxonomy): domain Eukaryota; kingdom Metazoa; phylum Chordata; class Mammalia; order Chiroptera; family Rhinolophidae; genus Rhinolophus; species Rhinolophus sinicus. The sequence goes on from NC_142517.1 coordinate 198,554,160, forward strand.
ATAACACTGCTGTGTCCTCAATAAAACTATCACACCAAGGAATTATTCACTGTATGGATAAAGTCTATGAAATATATTTCTGTTAGACACTGGGAATGAATAAAGAGACTGCTTCTCCTGAATAACAAGGATGCTTTCTTTGACCAGCTAATTTTGCTCAGTGCATCTTCCTTTCCTCCTAGGTGAACGGAAAGCAGACCTACATTTCATGCTCACCTACAGGAAATATTTGTAGTTTAACTCAAGGTCACCGTCCAGTATGGTAGCCACTAACCACGTGTGACTCTTTTAATTTAAATTAATTAAGATTAGGTGAAATTAACAATTCAGTTCCTCAGACACATTAACTACATTTCAATTGTTCAATAGCCAGGTGTCTCTATTGTCTATCATATTGTAAAGCACAGATATAGAATATTTCCATCATTATAGAATGTTCTGTTGGACAGCACTGACCTAGATTACAGATCAAATTATAAATTGCTAGCATTCCATACAACTTTGTATTTTATGTTAATGTAAACTCTCTACATGATTAGTTATTATCGCATGCTACCTTCTATTACTTTTAGAATTAGGTAGTATACACATTGAAAATATGTGATTAAATCTATCCTACCATAATATGACATCATCATCCTGTCATAAGTTCTTATAATGTGGACACCCAACCATTAGGAGATGAGTGGCTAGGGCATCAGTCTTGCCACAGAGAATTATATACTTTATTTTTTCTAGGTTATTTACATTTACTTGATCACATTTGTACAGGCCCTGTCCGCCTATATTATTGTGACCCTCTCATCCTCACCACTCCCACCCAGTCCCATTTTCTACATTATTTGTAATAAGTGTGACTAAGTACAAGCCTTGCTCAGGATCATTAGGGTAGTGCTAGAAATTATGAAGGGGCCATGATTCTGTGCTTCTCTTTCTGCCAGGTGACCTGTGTCATGGTCACCATTAGTAGGCACGCCTGTAAGCAGGTGAACACCAGAGAGAGCTTCAGGGAAAAGCAGTGTCAGCACTGGCTGGAAACATGGGATGTTTTATATGCCTCTTGGGACATTTCAACTTAGATTGAAAATCTGAAAGCAGCATTCATATTTTAGAATTTAAAACCACTCGCTCCTGTAGTTTCCACCGATTTGAGATGGATTTGAAATAAACAAGTCAATAGTACATCATCTTTAGGGCTGGTGATGGGACTTTCAAAACGATTGGGTATAAATACACAAACATACATTTCCCAGGCCCGTCTATCCAGTCATAGATCGCTTAGCCATAAATCAGTATGGACCACTTTAATTTCATTCCTTACCTACATAATCAAAACATGAAGCCCCCTTTTCTTTAGCACACAAGTCTTCTCAATCATTGCATAAATTGCCATATTTCTTAGTAACAAAGAAACTGTCCGGTTCAGCTATGATTTACAGATTGTGTAAATTATTAGCCATATGGTTGTTATATGCCATTCTGCTTACAAAATATGTGTTTTAAGTAAATATATCTATGACTACGAGAGAGGGTTATTCATTACTATTTAGATGTTTTAAATATCTCCTCTATAGCAAGGGTAAGCACTGCCAGCTGGGTTATGTTATTTGTCCCCAATACTTTTTTTTTCCCATGGTCTTATCATTTCTACTTGTAAGAATGGATAAGGATAGGCCTTCATAAAGATAGCTTCATATCACAGCTATCATTTACTATGAAAATGTCACAAAAATTTTGTCACCACTTCTCTTTCCTACTCTCAGCAAACAGTTATTTGACTGAATTTTTCATTTGTTATACTTCCTGGGTGCTAAGATGCCATCGATTATTTGATGCACCAACAATTTAATAATCTTCAGGAGGGTTGAGGACGAACCACTTTCGATAAAAGTAACGATGTTTGATAATGAAATGGTAAATACATTCTTCAATTATGAGCGCCTGGCACCAGAATTTGTCTGAGGGAGAGAGCTGTTTTGGTTGGTAAACAACTTTGCTGTTAAACAGTCTGGCTTGTGTGGGTGTTAGAAGGCACTGAATCTTCTGAAGGTGTGTGTGTGTGTGTTGGGGGGATGGATATGAAGCAGTGTGTTGATGAAGCACTGTGTACAGACAAAAGAATTTGGCGCTTGGGGTGAGGCAATCCTGGAGACAGTGAAGAAGCAGGGAGAGATGCTGAGTTGGGCATGTAAAATAAAATTAGGCCAAAGGCTTCCTAGTTGACTCCCATCATATCTCCCAAAAGTCTTCAGCAAATTCTGCATGCTATCAGCTGTCTTAGTGAGAAAGCAATTTTGGTGGAAACTGGTGGAGAGGCCAAAAATATTTTTATGGACATTGATAGACTTGGGATACAATTGAATTGAGCCTAGGAATCAAGAACCAGAGTGAGGAAAGCTATGGCATATATGCCCAAGAATCAGTCATGTTGACACATGTCCATCTAATCCATTCATTGCATGAATATATCTATCAGTTTAGTTATCTGTGCACTTAGGAAGGGGACTTAGTTCTTGTCAGTTTTTTGTTTGTTTGTTCGTTTCTAGTACAGCCAGTGCTGCAAAGAACACTTATGTCTTCTTGAACACACAAAACGTATCTAAGAATACACTTAGACGTGCCATTTTTGGTTCATGGAAAATTTACGAGACATTTTCAAATTGTCCTCCAAAGTAACAGTATATGGTGTTTTCCAAAGCACATTATAAATATATGCTTTCATTTTTAGTATATGACTGTTCTCCTTTACCCTCATTTTGTGAACAAATGACATAATCATTCTGATTGGGAATGGGATGTTATCTTGTTTTATTTTGTCCTTTGCTTATTACTAGTGAGATTAGCCAACTTTTCTTAAATGTATTAACAATTAAGCTTCCCCGTTCTGTGGATTCCCACAATTTTTCTTTGGCACGCACTGCTAATCTTCTCCTTCCTATCTAGTTTACACTTCTTTACCAACAGATTATAATTTTATTTGAGATCTTGATATAGTCAGTTAAACTCATTTTCTATTTTCCCTTGAAGCTGGAGGTGGTTACGTGACCCAAGTCTGGCCAATGGGAAATAAGTGGAAGTCACTGGGACTTCTAGACAAACTTTTTAAAAGGCATGTCTTTTACTTTTTGTCCCTGGATTTTCCTTCTGTTTTTTGTTTGTTTGTTTATTTTTTTTCTCTTTGTTCTTCCCCCCCCCCCCCCCCCCGGAACATAGACTAGATGCTTGGAGAAAAAGAAATACTCTGTAATATGTGAGAAATTATTGAACAGGAGAAGAAGCTGAGTTCTTGATGATTTCCTCAGGTTGAATAGCCTCCCTCCTGACCTCTGGTTTTGTGAGGCAAACCAGACTATATTGGCTTAAGCCTCTCTAACTAAATTTCCATAAGTAGCAGAATTCCATCCTAACTATTAAAAGAGCTTGTTCCCATTTGTAACTACTGTAGCTTGTTTTATTTTCTTATTGATTTCCTAGGATTCTTTATATATGATAGACACAAATCCTTTGTCAGTTATATTGGCCATAAACATCTTCTCCCAAAGACTGGGGATTTTGTTCTGGCTCTTTTACTAACTTCACCATGGGTTCTGGAAAAAATCACTTTTTCTTTCTAGGTCTTGGGCCCATCTTTTGTAAAATGAAGGGTAGAGAGCCTCAAAGGACTGGTATAACCCAATATTCTGTAAATCCATGAATTTGTGCTTAATAAACACATCTCAGGGTAGCAAGATAAAGCAGCGTGGTCTGCCACATCCTTTCATCGTGATAAAGCTCTTTCTGCCTTGCCAGATAGATCACACAATCCAGACTGATTACTTAAGAGGCTATTTACAAACCATTCACTTAGAGTGATCCATCTTTTCGAGTGTGTATATCTTACAGACTTAGAGTTGAAAATTTTCTTATGTTACCCAAGACAAAAAAGAGGAGGAAACTCAAAAACAATGTTATAATACTTCAGCGTATCTCCTGCTAAACTAAATGAACATAAGTTGTCAAGAGATCTTGACAACTTTTAGAGAGACTTATTGATACCTAATAGAAGGAAATGGTGAGTAACTCTCGATATATTTCAACAATACTCATTAAGTTATTAGAAAAGGGAAATTGACTGAAGTAAAGTAGTTTGCTAGCTGTCAAGTTTGGATTTGATTTAAAACAGATTGTCTGTGAAGAAATCTTAAAAGACAAACAAACAAAAAAGCAAAAAATAGCAGATAAATCATATTGAGTCTTCTTTCAAGGCAGCCTCTTTTCTGTTATTATTATGAAGACAAAATGTTGATTGTTTTTCTTTTTTCTTTTTCCCTTTGTGCTTGCATATAAGCTGATGTAGAAAGGGTCATAACAAATGGTTGGACTAAAACTGAAAGAATGCCTTTTATGGAGACATGCTCATCTTGGATGTTAGCCTAAAAATGCCAGCACTTATGTGAGCATTCGTTCTGCCAAAGAACGTTACACTCCTCATTCTTCATTACAGTGCTCTGAAAAGGAAGAATCTGACAAGCTGTCTGGGGCAGCTCCTCTGAGATTCCTAACAGTTACATGAGAAGCTCCTGTAAGAATCCACCGATCTGATTCAAGGGAATGTTATGTGTGACTGAACCTGTGTGACTGAATTTGTTGAGGGGGAAGAACAACCACCACAAAACAAAGCTTGTTAATTAGGTCTGTTCTTCCCTTACAGCTCTGCCTATGGAAAGTCTTTTAAGAGGTGCTTGCTTTATGTCATCCTTCCTCGTTATCTCTCCATCTTGGCCACTTGGAGCTACTCACTTGATTCTGGATTTCATAGACTTACTTTTGCTTCTGGAGAAGAGCTTTCCTTATCTAGCCACACCTCACTCCTTTGTTTTCATGAGAGGTAGCAGCAGGTTGGAGAGATCTGATGTTAATGTATTTGTGTCACTAATAATGCAGTTATAGCCTTTGCCCCCAAAGGAGCAGCCTGGGGCTAGTTGGACCTAGACCTGGAGCCACCATCCCTGCAAGGTCTCAGGCCCCAGTGATGCTCTGGTCCTCATCCCTTCCAGACTCCTTCCTCACTGATGAAGGAGAATGTCTCAGTACACTCCACCCACTGTATCCCTCCAGGAATCTGGCTTTCTTCCCTTACTTCTTGTTGTCTATTAAATATGAATATATCTTTCTGAACTGCAGGGTTCAATTATTTCTTCTTCTCTGTATGTTTTTGTTTGTCTAGTAGAGTAGTAATTCTTCCATACTGGTTCATAAGAGGTCTTTGTATACATTTGCTGAGTATATTGATTTTTTTATTGTTTTTTCTCTTGGAATAGTACCATAAACACCAGTGATGCCCCATCCTATATTCTTGAAACACCTGCATGTACCAGGACTGCCGGTAGAGTGTTTACAGTCCACTGGAATTTCTTTTATATAAGTTTCCAGATGTACTTGTACCTCTAACTTGATTTAAAACAAAACAAAACAAAACAAACAACAACAACAACAACAAAAAATGAAACAACACACACAAAGTAACACTTGGTCTACTTTGTCAGGATAAATTGTTGAGTCATTAATCCTTTCATTCCTTCTCCACAAGTTAAGAATGCATCGATGTCAGATTTGTTGCCCTGCTATCTGTGTTGTTCACTTACTATTCAAACAAAACAAAAACCTGGAAGTGCCTACTATGTGAACAAGACAAATGGAGTTTTCTGCCCAGGTGAAAAGTTTATTCTATTCCATTTATTCATCATTCAAATTGTACACCAAAATAACATGTTTTCCATTACAGTAGTTTTATAGTCAGGTTTTATATGGGCAAGACATTCACAATCTTAATCATTTTTAAAAAAAATTATTCTACCTACCCTTACCTATTGATTTAAAAATATGCATTTACAATAATTTTGATTTCAGAACCATCAAGATGTTACTGAGAACTGTTACACCCATTGTATTAGAGTAATCACTTATAGAATTTCATCTTTCCATTTTGGTATATATAGGTATTCATTTTTATTTATTGAAAGGTCTTAGTAAATTATATTAGTCAGAGTTCTCCAGAGAAACAGAACCAAAAGGAGATGTATAAATGGAGAAAGAGATTTATTACAAGGATTGGATCACAAGGTTATAGATACTGGCAAGTCCAAATATTCAGTGTAGGCCAGAAAGCTGGATACGTAAGACAGCGATGATGGATGATGCAGATGAAGTCTGAAGGCAGTCTGCTAGAGAATTCTGTCTTGTTCAGGGATGTCAGTCTTTTTGTTCTATGCCTTTAACTGATTAGATGAGGCCCACCCACGTGATTAGGACAATCTTCTTGCTTACAGTTCACCAGTTTAAATGTTAATCTCACCTGAAAGCACCCTTCAAGTTGACACAAGAAATTAACCACAACAGTAAAGATTTTTCAGTTTTCCTCAAATCTTGTGCATGTTTTTAAAGGTCATTCTTTACTATTCAAATTATTGTTTGCTGTTATCACTTAGGATTTCTTTCTCACAATATGTTTTTTAAATAGAACGTTCTGGCATAAGTCTTCTATATAACATTTGTGCAGAGTGCTTGGCACATGGAAAGTAATTCATGTACAATTGCTATGTACATTTATTTTGCATCTAGGCACCTTAATATTTGTGTTCTAGTTTTAAAATAGTCTTTTGTTAAACTTTCATTTTATATTTATAAATGTTATAATCTATAAATAATTTTACTCTTTACTCAAACTTTCAAAAATGTGTTATTTCTATTTCTTTACTTATTTCTTTGGCTGGAACCTCAAGGACAAATTTCAATAATATTAATGAGGGAAAGCATCTTAGTCTTATTCTCATGAGTAAGGGAGATCCCTTCTCAAGTTGATAAAATTTTCTTTTCCCTCTAAATTACATTTGTTTCCTTTAGGGACAACTTTTCTCTTTATTATGGCTTTTTTTTTTTTAACATTTCATATTTCCCCTTTGTCGAGTGATCCTTAGTTGTCTATTTCTAAGAATGTGATACTGTGAAACTGGGAAAATGTGGCAACTGGGGAAATGTATGGGGATTTTGACTATTGGACTTTATTGTAATGTGATTCTGAGGGGAATTTTTCATGCTATGGGATCACTGAATGTCAGAAATTAGGACTGTTCAACTTACCCAGGTTTCTGATCTCTTTGATTCCTTTACTGAGAAGTATTATGCAGCTTTCCATGAGTTTTGCATATAGGGTGTGTATAGAATTAACTATACAAACTTTCAAGTACTCTCTTGTTGTTACTCTCATATCTTGTTCCTTTCCGACAGTGTACCTAGTATGAGTCTCAAATCTTTCTGAGATTCTGAAAAGTAGAATGGCAGTTCCTCAGTATATTTTAATATTTAAGTATTTTCAGCTTTACATCCCGTTGCCTTGCTTCATAGATGCCATTTCTCTAGCTCCATGCTTCATTCTTCTAGAAACACATTAATTTCCAAAAAAGCCTCATTGTGGGGTTAAACTTTACTTTAAAAATTAGTTTCATTTCAATATGGTCTCAGGAAGTAAGGCAATAAACCATATTGAGTGAGGACGATCATTTTAATTGTTAGTTAAAAAAATAACATATGTGCTGCCAAAGCAAGCACAATTTAAAAAAAAATAGAATGTTGTAGTTGCCTCTTTAACATAGAATCTTTTAAGATTTGAAAACATTATTTTATTCCTAATTTTCTAAAAGTTTTTAAAATTTAGGAATGTCAACATCTTTTGGAATCTCTTATTGTTTTATTATTTGGCCTAATAATGTGAAAAATCAAATTATTCGATTTTCTTAATTCTTCAGAACTATTTGAGTATTTACTATGCTCTAGATACTTCTTAGAGAATACAAAAATAAGTAGAAGACATCCTGGACAATCATGATGCTCTTAATATAACTGAGAACCTGCTTAAACAACAAATTATAATGAATAAGTGAAAAATAGAGGTACAGGACAAATGGGACAAAAAGGAGCAATTATTTAGAAATGAGAACACCAGGGAAAGTGTCACAAAGCTGTTGCCATTTCAGTTGGAACTTGAAGGATGGGAATGTATTTTCCACGCTAGTAATGAAGAGCAATGGTGGGCTTGCAAAGATATTCTGATCTAAAGAAGCAGGGAACAAAAAACAGAAGGATGAAAAAAAAGTGGGATACATGAAAAATGGCAAATAACCCTCTTTGTTGTTCTCTAAGATGTACAGAAGAAGAGACGTATTAGAAAGTTGAACTGGGGTCAGACAATAAAAGCCTTGAAGGCTTTTTGTCTTTATACCGTGGGCATGGACATTTAGACTTGTCAAATAGTTTTAAAAATAGTACCATGATCAAAACTCTGTTTTACAAAGATAAACCTGGGGAAAGTGTAAAGGATGGGTTGGCCAAGGGAGAGATCAGAGGCAGGGAGCCTGTTAAAAAGCCATTGCAAGAGTTCAGAAAGAGATCAAAAGAGTCCAAACTAAGGTATCAGATGTAGTAATTGGAAGAAAAGGAACATTCATAGAGTCACTTTGAATATATAATTGATAGAAATCATAATCTGATTGGAAATAAGGATTGAAACAATGCAGAAATGGGGAATACATCAAATTTTCTAGCGTGAGTAACGTGGAGAGGGCTGCAGAGCTATTTCCTGATAAAGCAAACACAAGAGGTGAACAGAAAATAATATGGGAAAGCTCATAGGGTGTTTATGGCAAATAAACAAAATGCCAAATAAACAAATAAACAAGTAAACAATGTCAGAAAATACCACTCAAAAGCTTTTATGCTCACAGGAAGAAAAACCTTTCCTATTATTTGGAAGAGTCAAATTTGTCCCATGTGGAGGAGTGTTCTAGCTTCATGTATTAGTGTTATACATAAGAAGTTCTAGAATTTGATGAAGAAGAACTGGGAAGTTTACCTAGGCTGTAATGAGAAAATGTGTCCTATATCCCTAAAAAATGGAATGCAATCAGACTGGCTCTCCAGCAAAGATGATGAAATCATCTTACTGTTCTTCAACTCTGGACTGAAAGACATGGAATTGGCTTTGCTTTGGAATCAAACACTGCTTTAAAATCACACTGAGGTGCAGCTGTGTCTGACTATGCAAGTGAAGTTCGCACTCACAAAAGGGAACCCCAAAATTGTTTCTTCCATTCATTCGTACCAAGCTGAGACACGGACCAAATTTCTTCAGCTACCTTAGTAACGGTCACAGGTCAGACCACTGTTCTGACTCCTCCTGGGCCATGTACAGTGTCCCTCCCTGGCTGACCTTTGTTCACTACAACAGAAGACCCTTCATGGAGGGCCAGTGGGACATCAGTTCGTAGAAGTGCTGTTCTGACTGTCTAATGAACAGCTGGTTCCTCCCAGAAGCATGGTGTCTGGTAATGTAAGGGGAAGTGCTACACCTCTTCTAACTGGAATTTTTGTACAAGTTAAGCTTTGCCACTCTAATTCCTAAACACCACCACCACCACCAAATACTTCCGGAGGGCAGTCATATGGCCCCCATAGAAAATAAACAAAGGTGGGAATGCATTCTTTCCAGAAAGAAGAATTTCTAACTCCCTGCACCACTTTAAGTATCTTGTCTCCAAATGATCCATTCACCCTATCTAGATTGGGCTAATATATAATTAAAGCCATAGTTTGCTAATTTCTCTTTATTGAATTTCTGATCAGAGTGACTATATCACCTTCCCTGAAAACTCTTAAGCCACACGTTTTTCTTTGGATGTATCAGCTTTCCTCTCTTCTACCTTCCATTTACCAAGTCTTAAAAATTCAATCCCTCGTTAGATTAATTAGTGAAGAATTTCCTTGTTGTTCATTTTATAACCACACTATAACTTTGTTAAAACATTTCTTGCACAATGTAAGTTCCGTTGGGTCCTACAGTGGCCTGGGGAAGACCTTGGAATAAAGAGAAGATATCCTCTGAGTGAGGATAATAACAGAACTTCGATGACAACAGTTCAAGGACTTATGGGCGAGGAGCTTCAAAAAGTATTTGTGGTCCCCCCTTTGGTGTTAGGCCAAACCTGTGTTCTCTGGAGCTGCCTGATCTTTAGGGCGAGGCAATTGTTACAGAGCTACTTGGTGTTGAAGCCAGGGTTTTGAGTGAGGTTCTCTCATCTTTCACTTAAGTCCTCAACAGACTTTAGCTTAGGCCTCCAAGCACTGGTGTCCTTGTTGGCCTGGCACTGTGAGAAAATCATATGTTTGTATACAGAGTAGTCTATATTCTGGAAGAAGTAGTCTCTATAATCTGTCATCCTTTACTTACATTACTTCTCAGTTTATAAATCTCAGCATCTAGGGGATCTCATTTAATCCTCTCATAACACTAGGCAGTGGGCTTTATTGACCTCACTTTGCAGATGCGAAGGCCCCCAACTACGGAGATTAAAGCAACTGCCCCAGGTCTTCTTCTCATGAAGTACTTTGTCCACTACCACAACTACCGTGTGATCAAGGACAAACCCCAGAGTTGGCTTCCAAAAAATCTCATGCATAGGCCGAGAAGCTCTGGGTAGTTCTTAAAGGCCAGGCCATTGTGTTCTTTGGTCATGATGTTCCTCCTGTCATGCCTGCACGTTCTCTCCATCCTTGCTTTAGTTAGAAACTACTCATCCGTCCAGTCTCCGTGGGGGAGTTGGGGCCTCACAGAAGCTTCTCAGACTTCACTGATACTACTCCAACCTACACCCCCTTAGGATGATGAACTCTTCTGTGTGATTACATGATTCATGTTTATATTCCCTGGGAAGCCCCTCGATATCCACTGAACAAGGGAAATGTGTTTTTGTTCATTGTTTTGTTGCAGGCCCAGCAGTTTCTAGCGCATAGTAAATATTCAATATATATTTGTTGAATGGATGAATGAATAATTAAATCTTACTTGAGTAAGTTGGCCTATTGTAAGAAAAAGCAATAATTTTATAATCCAGTGCTGGAAATACCTTTAAATATTTTTTTCCCTACTAAGCACATTTTCTTATTGTGAAACGGACCATGAATCCAGTTCCCCTGGTACTCACACTATTGCATGGAGGCAAATGAAGCTACATAAAATTAGTTACGTCAAGCAGAGGAGTATTTAAGAATTTTCTGTTTGAGCCCATAAAACTAGTTTCATCCAAAATGAATTAATGAATCTATCAAAGATGTCAAGTTCCCCCCCCCCCCCGAAGGTCAGCCAGAGAAAGAATCTCATACCAGGTGGATCAAATTCATTTCCAAGTATACATTTCAGCTCAAGTTAACGGTAACTGTATCTCAGCTGGCCCAAAACATAAATGTCAACTTGTGAGGCATTTATACAACATGCATAAACTTTTCTCATGAGGATGCTAAACTATGAACTGATGATCTGATTTTTCCATTTTGCCTTTGATGCTAATGCTGTTACAGAAATGTACACATCTATTGTTATGTGCAGGAAATCTGTCATAGAGTAGTTCAAGTGGTAAGACTGAATTTCTTATCTCAGTCCATGCTTTGATAATGCTAACTGACCATTCAGTGAGAGCTGGTTCTATTCCCACTGTACAGAGTAGCGTAAATGAGGCAGCACACATTGACGAATTAGATGAGGCAGAAAAAATGCCTTTTGTGAAATGACTTTCTTGCATTGACCTGTGATAGGCTTTTCTGTGAAATTGTGTTCTCATAAAAAGGTGGATTTGCAGTGACAGAATCCCTGTGGAATCAGGTGGAGAGTTACAGGAAGCTGCCTGGACATTGCTGCATGGAAACTCCTATTGCCCTAGTGGTGTAGGCAGCCTCACAGGCACGGGACAGCCGGGAGCTGGGAGACCTGGGTTCCAGTTCTGGTTTGTAGCAACTTCCTTTATGAGCACTGGCAAATTACTACTCTGGGTCTCGGTTTTCACATCTGTAAAACAAGGAGAATAAATTCTGGATGATTCTAAATATGGGTTTGCTGCTGGGTTGTATCAGAATGACCAGGGACTGATTAAATTCCAGGTTCCTGGCTCTTCTCCAAGACTTAACAAATCAGAACCTTTGGGAGAGGAGTCAGAACCTGGGAATCCAAATTTTTAATAGCTCCATGGATGATTCTTGTAAATTAATGAAATGCAGATGGAATACTTCCAGCCTCGGATTGTAGGCTTTGGCTCCCACATTTAACGACCTAATCACAATCTACGTCCCCAGAGCAGCCATGGGGCTGCTGGAGGTATCTCTGGGTTTGATACAACACGACTGCTCATCAGAACAGACTGCTTGGATTTCCTAGGCAATGTGTGATTTGAAGGCAACTCAGATAGACATTATGAGTCTCTCCAAGGTTCAGAAATGCTATAAAGTAGGGATGGGACATAATTCTGCCAACAAGGGAGATCCTTGAAAAGTGTCTAAGAAGAGGACCACCATAAGCAACTTGAATCTTCTTAAGTTATCTCTTGCAACAGGCTAGTGGATGAGCTGGAGGGAAGGGAGACCAGAGGTGTTGATATCATCCAGACAACAGGTGATGAGCACCAGAACAGGGCAGTAACCCCCTCCACAAACTAAGCTGGAGGCTGTTAAACTGAGACTATTGTCATTTAGAATGAATGCTGGCATTTCACAGGCACCATTGTTTTTCTACACATCTTTATCGTCTTCCACATCACTGTTTTTTGTGTTTTTTTTTTAAATTTATACAATTAGGAACATTTGTGCTCTCTCAATATACCTAGATGTGGTGTGTCTGTGCATGTGTTTAAGCGTTTGTAATGGTGTTTTGGGAAGAAGGATCCAGAACTGCTAGGAATTCTAATGGGAATTTAGAATTTGAAAAGTGACACTGAAGACTTGTAATTCTTCCATTTAAACAACAGATTTGTAGTTAAGACATACTTTTCAGCAGACTGTGTATAATTAGCTTTGTTTCCTCTGACAAGCTTTAAATTTAGAACCAAGATAATGCTTTTTAGTTAAGACCTTTAGGCACAGCATTTTAAAAAATCAAAACGATAATTTGCTGTTCAAAATCTTTAGAGTTGCAAAAGAGTAAAAGCTACATATTGAGGTTAGACCTTTCAAAAGCCAATTTAGGTTGCGATATTTAGCTCATTTTGGTTCTTTTTTTTTCTTTTCGTACCCCTAATTGGTAGCTTATTCTGATACAAAGGAATAGTTTTATGAGTTTATACTCATTTGCATATTTTTATCTCGATTTATCCTCTCAAAATCCTGTTTTAAAGAACTGCGTGGGTTATGGAAATCTCTGTAAGATGGCTTTAGTCAACCTACTTGGCCACCAAGAAGACAGCTCAAGAACTTCTGACAATTGCTATTTATAACTGTAGTCTTTTCAGGCAATAGAATCCCAGCTATGGTTCCTTGAATAAGTTCCAAAGGGTAGCATTTTAGGCAGCACTGCTCACTTTGTTAGAATGTCAATCGGAGAACCACCTGCTTTACTCTTTGGTTCTGCGGGCATTTATTGAGATACCATTGTGAGCTCATTGCTATAACTAGTGCTTTCAGACAAAGATCTGTGAGCTGCTTGGAAACACAAAGCCCAGAGCAGGCTTGATTTGAAATTCCCTAGTTGAAACATGTGGTCTATTGAAGTTCACCTTGTAGGTCGTGAGGATTTGTATGGCCACCATTGTGACCTCTCTGTGTGGAAGAGAGCTGCTTTAGAAGAAGCTGACAAATGAGCAGTGTGGATCCCACAGTCTGCTAGAATCAAATTGGACCTTTCCCCTTTGTTGGATGCCTTAATACACGAGATAGAAGCCAGCAGGATGCCCGGGTTGAGTTACTCATCCTTTTCACCAAGCTCAAAGAGAGACCCGTTCTCATCACTTTTGTTCAGCAAGAAACATTTCACCACAAGGCAGCTTATTTTTCCAAGAGAAAATAAAATCTTATGTAACTTAAGAGACTAGAAGATAAAGGTTTTATACATTTTAAGGAAGGATTTCTATTAAACAAACCCATGCTTTCATGGGAAAGTGCCCCAGTATCAGAGAAACAGTATGGACTTTGGTATCAAACAGATCACAGTTTTAGTTCCTAATCCACAACTTACTAGCTCGTGACTTTTCACATTACTTCTCCTCTGACCTTCAGTTTCTTCATTTATGAATAGAGATATGATGGTACCTCCTAGGACTATTTTGAGGATTAAATGAAGAAGCTACTATGCGTAGGTTGTGTCAGACTGTGAGTACCTCCCCAAACAAATCCTCAAACTGTCTCAGAAACAGGGGTGTGTGTGCACCCAAACTTTTTGTAGCAGGATAAGCATGAGCTGGGAAGTTGGAAACCTGGCTTCAGGCTGTCTCTATCATTTCCTGGTCGGATGACTTTTGGCAGGATTCTTGCTCTCATTCTCTCTCTCTCTCTCTCTCTCTCTCTCTCTCTCTCTCTCTCTCTCTCTCTTTCTCTCTGTGTGTGTGTGTGTGTCTCTCTCTCTCAACCTCATCATTAAAGTAGATGTTATGATGTAGGGGTAGATCTACCCCTAGAAGATGTTATGATGACTAGTTGAGATAACCTATATGCAGCACATGGAACATGGCAGACTCTCTGAGAAACGCAGTTTCCTTCCTCTTCTCCCCTGGCATCTTTGAATAGAGAGAGAAAGGGACAGCAGGAGAAGATTAGCTGCAGTATATTTCATGCTTGCAAATTATTTCCAGATCTTATCAATGGTGATTATATTGAATATCTATTGATTACTTTGTCTGAAGAGTTCAAAGCACTTCAATGTATTATTGCATGTAATCTTCACTCCATCCCTTCCTGAGAGATGCTTTTATTATTACCCTTGTTTGCTTGATAGCAAGGCGCAGAGATTAGGTTACTCACCTAAGATCAAACGTGGGTCTCCCAGGTTCCAAAGCCAGTGTGTTCAATCATTCACCTTCTCCTTTCCTAACCAAGTTTATTTGTTCTTTAATCATGAGTGCCCTTGGTTGTTTCTGTTTGTTTGTTTTTGTTTTTCCCACTCTTTGGATTTAGATCAGGAGCAGTACTACCTTATAAAATATAGACAGGCCTAACCTGAGCTCTCTTTGGATTTCCTCTACTCAAGAAGATACCATTTTTTTAAGGGGAACAGGACTTTATTGGGGAACAGTGTGTACTTCCAGGACTTTTTTTCCAAGTCAAGTTGTTGTCCTTTCAATCTTAGTTGTGGAGGGTGCCGTTCAGCTTCAAATTGTTGTCCTTTCAGTCTTAGTTGTGGAGGGCACAGCTCAGCTCTAGGTCCAGTTGCCGTTGCTAGTTGCAGGGGGCACAGCCCACCATCCCTTGCGGGAGTCGAACCATCAACCTTGTAGTTGAGAGGACGCGCTCCAACCAACTGAGCCATCCGGGAGCTCAGCAGCAGCTCAGCTCAAGGTGCCGTGTTCAATCTTAGTTGTAGGGAGCAGAGCCCACCATCCCTTGCAGGATTCAAGGAATTGAACTGGCAACCGTGTGGTTGAGAGCCCACTGGCCCATGTGGGAATTGAACACGCAGCCTTCGGAGTTAGGAGCATGGAGCTCTAACCGCCTGAGCCACCAGCCCACCCCAATACCATTTTTTTGTAGCCTGAGTATTTGATTGTTGCTTTTATAGGGATATAAATGAGATGCACTTAGGAAAACAAGGCAGGATTATACTTTCTCATTTGCTTTGCAACAAAGGTATATGGTTTAAAGAAGCTTTGCCCTTACATGATTAGATAGCTTGTGTGACTAATAAGAATATTGTCCTTAAAGGAAAGTGGAACATCTCATGAATACAAGAGCACTCAATTAGGGTTTAAATTAGAATGTAATTATGTGCTTTTGGTTTTTTCCTCTTTTTTTTTAAGCAAAAAAAAAAAAAAAAAAAAGGAGAGAGCTTTTAATCTTTTAGGTGGCCTCATTCTGGTGAAAAGACAATTTTAAGAAGTGTTTAAATTTAAGGAGCTGCTGTGCATCCTGCTTGGTTCTGGACCTCGTCCAATCCTTGAAGGACTAGACGCAGATCAGTTTGCTTATACTTAGCTTTTTAAATAACTGCATTTTATAATTCAAAACAGGGATAAGCTGTTGATATGGATTATTGCACTCAGTATAATGAAATTGTCAATAGCTTAGAGATACTCAGCCTGTAATCAGGTGTGTAGGAAAATAGCCTATTCATCCTCTAAAACAAAGGATTCGCCGTTGATGCCATGACCGTACAAAAGCAACCATGCTCTTTATTTAGAAAATAAACTGAAAGGTGGGTAGTTGTCTTAACATGGAACCGAGTGTATACTTTGTCCCCTTTATAGAGAAGAACAACATGGATGGCAAAGACCAATAGGGTTATCTGTTAATCTACTCGTTGCAAAGTTGTCCATTTATCTACCACTTGAACTGGCATGAAAACAACCTCTTGGAGTTCAGATCTTGTGAACAATGATATAAATCTTAACAAATTTCAACAATTTAGTTTGAAACAGAGATGAATAACCATTTGTTTAATTTGGACCGATTCTCTCCTTTTGGAAGTCTCTATTCCCATGAAGTAGATCCCTTGTTCTTTGATGCTTTCTAATAAGGACACCAATACAAACTGTCCGTTGGGTTCTGCAATGTACTGGGTATGATTGCAAATATTTTACGTTTGTATTTCATCTAACACTCTCAGTGTTATGAAGGTAGGTCTCATTTCTCCATTCTATGAATGACTGAAGAGGTAAAAGGACTTTTAGCTCCATAGCTATTATGTGGTAGAAGCAGGATTTCCCTACCTGTACTGTTAATCATGCAGGTGTACTCATCAAGGATTACTCCTAATCATACGAGTATATTCACTCTTTAAGGGAGAGGTGGAGCCTGGCACACTCTGCCAGTATCCCTTGCAGTCAGACCGATTGTCAGTGTCTAGCTGTGCCTTTTTCAATCCAGTCATGCCTACATACATTTGGTTGGAATGAGTTTCCTATAATCCTAGAAATTCAGAGTTTGAACAAATGCTAGCTGTCACCCAGGACCCAGTTCCCTAAATGTTTCTTCTGAGAAACTGAGGACCAGAGAGGCAAACAAACAAACATACCACCATCACCAACAGAACACATTGCCCAGGTTTCCTCAGAGGGTTAATAGCAGAACTAGAATTAATGCTCAGTCCTTTCTGCTGAGTTTGAATCACTCTGTTGCTATATTGCTAGCTATAGTTGCATCTTTACTTGTTTACGAAGCACATTACAGAAATTTTCAGATAAGGAAAGATAAATTGCAATTTTCAAATGCTTTTTTTTCTTTAAAAGCTACATAAGGATAAAAAAAATCCTTGTTGAGACAATAATTATAGATGAAAACACAAATAACTGGAATGCTATTTAGAGACATCTGAAATCAGAGTAGGAGGCTGAAAGTAACAGAATAAACAAGTCACTGAATGTAGGAGCTGGAAATGGTATGAAAAACCATCCTACTTAATGTTTTCCAAAGAATGACACTTGTAATTCTCAGGTAGTAGGATGGTTAGGGGTACATGTGATGGTTTTTGGTGACGTAAACAAAATTTAAATATTTATTTTATTGATATTAGCATACACATGCTTGTGTTTGTGTATATGTATGTATCTGTGTATATTTCTGTGTATATATTTTGAGCTCTTACTGTGTGCCAGGTACTTTCTTGGGAAACATCAAAGAATAGAAAAGACCAAGTTCCCTGCCCTCATGAAGCTGACATTGGCCCATGAGAATTGTCCATACAACTCAAGGATTGTTCTGATTTTGAAATCTTTTGGCCTTAGACCACACTGGCCATTCTCTTTGTTGCCTTAAATATAAAAGCCAGGTTCTCTCCACAAGCGTGGCTGGTTACAGCCCTTGGCTGAGAAGAGAGAAAAGTCTTTCAGCATAACTCAGGTTCTATCACAATAGATGGGCCTCATCAGCCATTCTAAGCTTCATAGATAATGCAGTCGTGGATGGCATCGTTTGGTTGGGTGAAGAATTACCCAGGAGATTGTGTTGACATCTGAGATTTATTTTAATCCTTTTTTGCAGATTTCATAATGAGCATTGCAACAAAGTCCGCCAAAGAGTCATTACATATCTTATAAAATCTTAATAATACAAAAATTAAAGACGTTTTTCATGCATATGCTCAATTTGTTCAGAATCCCCAGATTTCACTTAGCTGATAAACACGTACTGCCCTGTGAGGGGGCACTGCCTTTACAAGGTCACGATTCCTGAATTGCTATGCATATTTTTGTTAATGAATATTATTTATGTTTCCTGGTTGTTACTGTCAAATTTTGCAGTTTGGACAAAGAAATATAGAATGCATATATCCTGTGTATGGGGGTTCTTTTTTTCTCACCTACTCATTGAATGTTTATTGATTGCCTACCTCAAGCATAGTATAAAGTGTAAAGAAGGTGAAAAAAAATAATGTTTTAGAAATGAGGAAACATTTTCAGTGTAGAGCAGATGCTTTGTGGGGATCTGTCTGGGAAAGTGATTCCCACAAAAGGCCGAGAGCCAAGGCTGTAGCCATAGCATGAACGTGGGACCTAGTTTCAGACCTTATTCTTTTCCTGGGTCTATAACTTAATTGCTGTGTGATCCTGGGTGCTATAGACTAAATATGGCTCCTCAAAATTCATATGTTGAGACTTAATCCCTAGTATGATGGTGTTCGGAGGTGGGGCCTTTGGGAGGTGATTAGGTCATTTGGGCAGAGCCCTCGTGAATGAGATTAGTGCTCCCATAAAAGAGACCCAAGGGAGATCCCACATCTCTTCTGCCGTGTAAAGACATGGTGAAGAGATGGTCGTCTCTGAACCAGGGAGCACTACTTTGCGGGACACCGAATCTACCAGTGCCTTGATCTTGAAATTCCTGGCCTCCAGAATTATGAGAAGCAAATTTGTGTTGTTCATTAGCCACCCAGTCTGTGGCATTAGATTATAGAAAACTGGATGGAGAACCCGGACAAGGTGTTTAATCTTTCTGAGTCTGGTTCCTCATCTGGCAAATAAGAAAACCACCTATATCGCCCTGCTATTGTGAAGATGAAAGGGAATATTATATGCAGAATTACCTACACAGGGGAGATATCCATTGAAGGTTGTTTTCCACCACCTTCTATTTACTTGTAAGGTCTCATACAACTTAATTATCCTCAAAAAGCCGTTGTTCATTTCAAAGCACCTCCTCCTTGAAACTTCGTGGCCTGAAATGACATCTCATGCAGTGTTCTTCCTTTCTACTCCCCACTCCCAACCAAGAAGTCACGTTGTTTCTCTATTCTTTTCTCGGATTTCTGTTTCCTTGGTGCTCCAGGCTTCCTTTTTATTCAGGAATCTATTTGCTTCACTTTCCTTTCCACAGCTTTTTATTACTCCTTCCTTAAAGGTTCCATTCCACTCAAGACCTGTCATAGACAGTACTTCTGAGCTCTCTATTTTCCTTGCACCAAGATAGAAGTAGTCAAGTGTTTTTAATTAAGATAATTTCCTAGTAACATGAACCATCAAAATACGTGTTGAAATATTCTAGACTCTCCCAAAATTCTTACGATTGTGTCGAGACTTCATTGCAATAACCAATCTTGTTCTCACTGTTACCCCACCTCCCTCCATCCAGTCCAAGGGGATCATTAGGCTTTCGGCTTGTGACTTTCTGTTGTAAAACTTGCCTATAAGTCCTGTCCACCATCCACCATGACCACCCCTATCCAACCCTTACACTCCTACAAATATTTAGGGTTTTGTTTCTTAAAATTAAAGTGTCTGATAGTATATATTAAGATAAAGTCAGAGAGGCAAATGCCAGATGCAATGGGAGCACAGTGAATGAGAAGGAAAAGTTGTAGTACTTCACTGTCTAATATGGCAGCCATGGATCACATGTGACAATTATTAAACACATGAAATGTGGCTAGTCTGAATTGAGATTAACTGTAAGCATAAAATGCACAGTGGATTTCAGAGCCTGTATGAAAATAGGAATGGAAAAATATATATAATTTTTTATTGATTACATATTGAAAAGATAATATTTATATGCAGTCATTTAGGATATAGTGAGTCAAATAAAATAAATTATTAAAATTAATTTCATCTGTTTCTTTTAACTTTTTAACGTGGCTACCAGAAATTTTAAATTGCACTTGTGTCTTTTGTGGGGATCACCTTATATTCTTGTAGAAGACAAGATATGAAAGATGATAGAAGCCCCATTTTTAATGTTTTGTAGGCCATTGTAAGGACATTTGCATTTGCTCTAAGTGAGAAGGAAGCCAGTAGAGGGTTTTGAGCAGAAAATGGACATAACCTGCTATTTTCAGGAGAAGATCACTCTGGCTACTCTTTTATAGGCTTTTGGAGGACAAGGGTGAAATCAAGGAGATCCTTTGAGGGGCATTGCGATAATCCAGGCTAGAGATGTCTCTGGCTTGATTGGAAGCATGGTGAGAAGTGATTGGAAACCAGTGGATTTTCTAATGCATTCAAAGTGGATTCGAGAGAAAGAGAAGAGCTGAGAATTATTCCTCAGAGTGTTTGTCTTAAGGAGATTTGTTCATTAAACTTCAGTTGTCATTCTCTGAGATGGAGAAGATAGGGGAGTAGATTTAGGCAGAAGCTCAGGCGTTTAGCATTGTATAGGTCAAGTTTGAGACACTTATTGGGAATCCAAGTGGAAGTTTAAGGAGGCATTTTGAAATAAATATCACGGAGAGGTCTTGGCGATAAACTTCGGAGTGTCTTCAATATACAATTGGTATAAATGCCATGAGATTGAGTGGTATCACCAAGAGAGTGAGACGACATAGGGAAGAGGTTAGAGGAGGGAGCCTGGGGCACTTACAGAGTTCATGAGCAGAATCTGCTGCAGCTACAGCTACAGCTATAGCTACGGTGCATTGCAACGCAGTCTCCATCACTCCCATGTGTGGCGTTCATTGGTGTAGGCTCATTCGGAAGGAGAAACACAATTATAAATTTAAAAACTTCTATTTGCTCTGGGATTTGTAATTACAATAAGTATGTTAATTAGAGTCAGAAAAATCACATTTAAAGTATATTCCTGCATATATAGATATGAGTCATTATTTTTAGAGTTTTTTGGTTTTTCAATTAGAGTTGGCATTGAATATTATTATGTTAGCTTCAGGAGTACAACGTAGTGATTAGACATTTATATAATTTACAAAGTGATCATCCCGATAAGTCTATTGCCCATCTGACAACATTCATAGTTATTACAATACTACTGACTATATTCCCAACGCTGTACTTCACATCCCCGTGAGTCATTATTTAAATAGACAAATTGCATTATAATGAACTCTTAGAGGTGTTCTAATTTTAATAAATAATTAAACATTCCAGTGATCCCAATACCATAGTGTGTTATCAATTATCTCAAAGGGTGCTGTCTCTATTTTTAAGTAAAATTTTAAATCACTTTAATTTCTTGATGCTACGCAGTGTTCTGAAATGAGTACTTGCAAAATTCAGATAAAAATGATAGGGTCTTAGAACTCTAAAATAGTGGGAATTGGCGCAACATAGAGTTCCTGAACACACACTATAAAGACATTTTTAGGTGTTCTTGACCTTGTCTTGTAGAAAATATGCTCCTTCTACGTCCGCTTACTGCTGCATTTTGAATCATCACCTCTGAGGTTTCTGAATCTCTTTCTCACTTCAAACTTGATCAACATGTCCATTTCTTAAAAGTAGAATTCCACAAAGGGATAAGAAGTAGAGGTTAAGTGACCAACAGCAGAATATTATTCTACTACAGAATACCCAGGATGTGATGTGGAAAATTAGGTTCTTTATCTAGACATGGAAATTGTATGTTTTCATTTTTCTCTATTCATCTAGCAAGAGAGTGGGTAGAGTGTGGGTGCTAAGAATTCAGACTTTGCATCTGCACTACTTGAGTTCAAATCCTGGTTCTTTTATTCAACAGTCATGTGAATTTGGGCAAAATTTTTATGTTCTCTGTGCTACAGATTTCTCATCTGCACAATGGGGGTAATATTAGTACCTACATACAGGCTTGTTAGAAAGATTAAATGAGTTAATACTTGTTGAACACTAATAATGCCTAGCTAACCACTGTGTAAGTGTTAACTATGTTTTCTATTATCTATCGATCGGTCGATTGATCGATCTATCTAATCTATCTTAGTACCTCCCTGTCTATCATGCTTCATATTACAAAAGTGCTGTCATCAAGAAACATTTGTTCTTATTTTGTACAAAGAAACCTATTTTAGATGGTAAGTCCCCATCCTTCTTGGATTCCCGAAAATTGGAAATGTCCTTAAACCCAAGATTTTGCAAAGTTTTCCCCACTGCTTAGACTCGACAGGCCATTAGTGATACATCTATATGAGTTTGATTCAAAGGCATCCTTTATCACAGCCCCTTTGATTTCTTTATGTCCCCAATTTCTGCTGTTTTTGTGCTATGGACCACACTGTCATTCCTCCTGGAAGCTTCCAGGTCCTCTTGGAACAATGGAAAACTATTTAATAGCTCAAGATGGAGTAACAGGGATAAAACCTACCCTCCTGCCTGAAACAACAACAAAAAGTGGATATAATATATACGAGGTCTGGAAATTAAGTTTGTGAAACATCCTAGAAAAGTGCTACATATCTCATTGCTGAATATCACTATGGTCACCTTTGGAGTATTCCCCTTGGGAAGCTATGCACTGATGTCAGCGCCTAGTCTACCCTTCAAAGCAATTTTGGAACTCTTTTTTCTGGAATGGCCATCAGAGCTATTTTTGTACCGTGTTTCCCCGAAAATAAGACCTAGCCAGACCATCAGCTCTAATGCGTCTTTTGGAGCAAAAATTAATATAAAACCCAGTATTACATTATATTATATTATATTATATTATATTATATTATATTATATTATATTATATTATATTATATATTATGTTATAGACCTGATCTTATATTAAAAAAACACCAGGTCATGTATTAATTTTTGCTCCAAAAGACATTAGAGTTGATGGTCTTGCTAGGTCTTATTTTTGGGGAAACACAGTATTATCCTTGACCTTTGGGTAAAGAAAGAAGTCATTGGGGGCCAGATCAGGTGAGTAGGGAGGGTGTTCCAATACAGTTATTTGTTTACTGGCTAAAAACTCCCTCACAGACAGTGCCGTGTGAGCTGGTGCATTGTCGTGATGCCAGAGCCTTGAATTGTTGGCGAAAAGTTCAGGTTGTCTAACTTTTTCATGCAGCCTTTTCAGCACCTCCAAATAGTAAACTTGGTTAACTGTTTTTCCAGTTTGTGCAAATTCATAAAGAATAATCCCTCTGATATTAAAAAAAAAAAAAAATGGTTAGCAATAGTGTTGCAACAAGTTTGCAAACTTACTTGTCTGACCTCATGTAAAAACAATGCTTTGTGGGACACTGGGCATCAGGCAATGAAGTACATGGTCCTTGAGAGACAGGAAACTATGCATCCTGTGATTGCTCCAGCTTTCTGTCGGGAGTTTCTGATCTACAGTGTAGGGAGTGGGGATTCAGGAAGAGCCTGTTTTACTCCCTGAATTGAGACGATGGATCTGAGAATCTGGGAAAACCAAACCAGCTAGTGTTTACAGGACAGAATACTGGAGAGGAGAGATCTGTCTAAAGACAGAACTCCGGAGAACTGCAGATGATTGTCCTCTAGCATTTGACTGAATACCGATATGTACATGCATATGAGGAAATTACCCAAACTATGAAAAGAACAAACTGAAAGGATTAGAGATAACAGTGCCTAGCAATCAAACAAGGCTGGGACTGGTGCATGTCCCCTTCAGCCATATTGGAAAACCTCAAGACTCATAGGTATTGAGTAGAGTACTTATGTAGATCTTTCCTCAGCAGTGGGAAAAATTAATCCTACACTGAGCATTGCTCTGGTCCCACATAATGAATCGTAAATGCAAGATCCCAAAAGATCAAACTTCTTCCGAATAACTTAATTGCATTCTGGAATGAAGTTCCAGGATATGTATAATATTTAAAACATATTTATTGCAAATATGTAATACAAAATCACCTAGCTCCAATAAAGTTATGTTCACAATATTTAGTATCTAATCAAAAATTACTGATCATAAAAGAAACAGGAATATCAATCAATCAAAACCAACCCACAATTGACACAGGTGTCAGAATTAGCAGATAAGGACATAAAAAGATTCTCATATATTCAAAATGTTAATACATTAAAAATAAGGGGAAACTCCAAATACAACTTTTACATTTGAAAACTATAATGTCTGAGATGAAAAATATACTGGATGGCATTAATAGCAGTTGAGGCATTGTAAAAGAATGATCAATGAACTTTAAGGTATGACAATAGAAGCTATACGAAACGAAGTAGAAAAAAGGAAAATAGAAAAGAACACCAGTGAGCTGTGAGGCAACTTCCAGTTGGAGTCTCTGCAGAAGTGAGGGGGCACAAAACACATCTGAAGAAAGAATGATTGAAAAATTTCCAAATTTATTAAAAACTATAAACCCATAGATCTAAGAAGCTCAATGAATCAAAAGCACAAGACACATAAAGAAAGCTACCTCAAGGCATGTAACAATCAAATTGTTGAACGCCGATGATAAAAAATTCTTACAAGTAGCCAGAAGAAAAAAGAATGTATAGAGGAACAAACACAAGGATTACGAGAAATTTCTCGTCAGAAACCGTGTAAGCGAGAAAACAGTAGAGCAACATCGTTAGAGTCCTGAAAGGAAAAGAAAACTCTCTCAATTTAGAATTCTAGACTGAATGAGAATATCTTTAAAAACAAAATTAAAATGTATTTTTTGTATATAAAATACTGAAAAAGAAATTTTTAAATAAAGTTTATTGGGGTGACAATGGTTAATAAAGTTACATAGGTTTCAGGTGTACAATTCTGTATTACATCATCTATATATCACATTGTGTGTTCATCACCCAGAGTCAGTTCTCCTTCCATCACTATGTATTTGATCCCATTTATCCTTGTCTACCACTCCCCTCCCTCCTTACCCTCTGGTAACCACTCAACTATTGTCTGTGTCTACGGCATGAACACCAGCAGATTTATAGCATAAGAAATGTTGAAAGAAGTCCTTAGGGCAGAACGAAAATTTTACCACATAGAAAATAGATCTATGCAAAGAAAAAGAAAGCACCAAGACAATAAATAAACAGGAAAAATATAATAGAAGTTTCTTATTATTTAAATTTCTTTAAAAAGCTGATTAACTATTTTAAAAACCCATAATAATGTAACGTCAGTTTCAAAGCCTATGGGAAAGTAAAATATATGACAAAAATAGCACAGGGATCAGCACAGAGAAATACAATTATGTTATGGTAAGGTTCTTATACAAGATGTGAAATGGCATATTGTCTTGAAGGTAAACTGTGAAGGTAAAATATATACTATAAACTCGAAAGCATCTCTGAGAGTTATAGCTAACAAGGCAACAAAGGAGATAAAACAAAATTGTAAAGAAAAGTATACTATTGAATATATGTTTTGCTCTAAACAAACATCATAGGATTGAACATTAGACTTCTGGAAATCCATTCCTTTAAGAACAGAAGAGTTCATTTTGAAGCAAGAATAGAAAAGCATTTGGAAGGGCTTGATCTTACACTGATGTCAGGGTATGTCAATCATCTTTGTACCGCAAATAACCTGAAAACAAGAAGCTTATCTCAAGACTGTCATAGGAATTAGTTGGAATTTCAGCAGGAAGTACAAGACTTGAATCTGGAAGCAGCCCACATCCTTCACGGCAAATGGCAAATTGCAAACATGCTGGGGGTGGGGGGTCATGTTCAACATGCAGCATCTACATGAAGGCCCATATATCCTCCCTAAAGGTTCTCCCTAAAGCAAATCAGTCTTAATAACTTGCCCATGCCCATTAAAACAAATATAAATTTTATAAAATTGGTACAATCCTAAAAACAAAAAGGGGATGCCATCACAGTCTATTCTTAGAAGATGAAACTGAGATGAAAGACTATTACGTGAGAAACAGAGTGAACAATCATCAACTTAGAGATCAACACTGAGATCACCATAGTGGAGAGAGGAAACTGACCTGCTTGACAGAGAACTACAACGAGTGGACAGTAGTGAGAAGTAGGAGAGAAATCGGAGGTATTAATTATAGGTCTGTATATGTAACAGTTGACAGCCCTCTTTCCTATCCCTGTTTGAAAAATTCCTGATGGCTAAGCTGCTAAGTGTTTGTTCCCCAATCAAAACAAAACAAATGAAATACAAATTTTTTTCTTTTTCTTTTCCCCTGTGGAACTGGAAGTTATTGTTAAAAGAAATAGTGTAAGTAGTGTGAATGCAGATTACCTAGAGAAAATCTTTTCACATTCTAGCATTTGATGGAAGGCATTTCCAATGTAATGGTGAGCTCATGGCCATTTATGCTAAATTAAAGCTTCTAAAAAATAAAAAAAATGAGCTCCACCCAATCCTGTGGAGTCCTCAGTAAGCCTTCCTATTGCTTTAAATGTGAAAAGATAACCAAGGAATACCAGGCATTTGAGGAAATTATTCATGCAAATAATAATAATAGTAAAACTTATCAAAAGAGAAATGAAGTAATTCAGGAATAAAGAAATCAAAAACGTTTAGTTAATATTTATGAAACCTCAAGGAAACTTTACACCTATAAAATAAAATAAGAATGCTATTATGAAGGCATCATCTGAAAACAAGAAAGAGCTCTTGGGCATTTAAAACACATTTGTCCAAACTGAAAGAAATTAACAGAGAGGTCAGAAGAAAATGTTTAAAAACAAACAAGCAAAAAATCCCAAAATGTAGAATAAAAAGATAAGGACTCGGAAAATATGAGAAAAAAAGAGACATAAATTGAAGATCCATTGGATAGTTCCCAAAGAAGAGAATAAAGAAAACAGAAGAGAAGAAACTATGTGCCTGGAAGTGCTTGACAAATATTTGAAAACTGGGAAAATCAGCAGAATCTTGGCTATTTATGAATATTGTGAGATTGGGCAAGTTGTTTGTTCTATCTACATTTTACAAATTATTTTACATTTATCATAACTGCTCTTTTAAATGCGAGGATTGTTATAAAATAAGACATAGGATACTCTGAAGTATTTTCATTGCTATAGTAATTAGTCAATTTTTAAAACTGTAGGCCCCTGAAAAAAATTTCTTTTACCCATCATATATGTAAGCTGACGGTCATACTAAGGCCTAATTTAAGTGGGCATGCTGTATTACTTTATAATTTAAAAATGTTCCATGAAAAGGGCACTTCTGAAAGTACATAGGCTAAGCTACGCATGCCACATAAAATTATGAGTTTATATATGGTTGAAATTCTCTTGTCAGTCATTCTACTTCTCTTCTGAGCTCATTTAGAAACAAATGGAAATTACTATAGTAAAACTTCTAAATTTTAGGTAGCTTTGATGGGTGTACAGGATAGTCCATTTGTGATGATACATTCATGTGGATATGTTTATAATGCTGATCATTACATTTGTTTTTTATAATTTTAAATAGCAGCAGATTGAGGTCAGGATCAAATAATAGCATCCAACTAGCTTTTCCCAAAAGCATTTTTTTTTTTTTTTTGAGCTAGGAGGGACTTAGAGATCATATAATGTAATTCAACATCTTCATTTTAGCCATCAGGATATTAAGGCCCAGGTTGATGACATTTATTCTTAATGGCAGACAGAGCCAGTTCTTCTAAACACCTGCCAGAAGGTTCTTCCTGATCATTTCTTAAATTGTTGAGTGTCCGACGTATTCTAAGAGGAAAAAAAACCCACAAAACCCTATAAATTGATAACAAAAAATAGGTATTTCAAGAGAAATACAGTCTTAGCCGGTGAACTAATGTGTACAGATGGTGTCAAGTACAGAGTAAAAGCAATTAACAAAGCTGAAATGTATTCTTTAGTTATTTAAATCAGATAAGTGAGGACGTATGTTCTTACATGATATCATGAAGCCATTCAATTTTCTAATCTTGTTATAGCATCATCAAAGGATATTTCATTTTCCGTCTTACTTTCTACTTTTCTTGGTTTAGTAATCCTTTTAAAGGGAAAAAAAAAGTCTTGCTAAAATTGAAGTGAATACATTTAATGCAGCATAATCAGCTTCTAAATCTACTTAACTGGAGTCCCATCATGCATTTAGTACATTGAATGAATGGCACAAATGGGAAATGTATTATAATGAAGACCGGGTGAATTTTGTGAGACTAAAACTTCACTTTCCTGAAATGTTTTTAAGCATCTGATTTTGTAGTCAAGTATAGCTCAATTTGCATAGTTCTTCATTTGCATTTGACCTAGACACCTGCATTACTTTTTGGAGAATTCTACTTTTATGGTGCTTTTGAACACTTCACTGCCTCCCCACTATGACAAAATGTGTTTTGCTTGCTGAGGCTCTCTGAGAGAGGTGCACAAGCGTAATTATTTTTAACCTTTCACTTATTTTCATTGAAGTTAGAACAAGTTGTTTACTTATATTACAAGGGTGTTTTGCTTGTCATAGGTTTACTTTCTCACAGTTTTTAAAAATGGTATGCAGTTTTAGAGACATGGGTATTTTCTAAAAATGGAATGCAAATGATACCTGTTGATATCATCGCTGTTCATGTTAATATCAAGAGATCCCCACTTCTGCTGTACTAATTTTAGATCACTTTTTTTTGTTTTTTTTTTTTTTTTTACATCTTCACTGTTATGGAGGAAACAAACATCCCAAACTCAAATGTCCCAAATGGAACCTACATGCTTCCCGTTTCACTTTGCGGCAAAAGAGTGCATCACGTTAAATGCCTTTATTGTTCTCCTTTCTGTCCAACTTGAAAACCTGGGAGTTGTCCTCGATTCTTTTCTTTCTCACTCTCCTCCGTCCAGTCAATCATGAAGGTTAGTTGATCCTACCTCCTTCACAGATTGGGTCTGATGTTCCCCCATTCCCACAGCCATTGACTTAACTCAGGCTCCCACCGTCTTTCAGCAGGACCATTTCCGTATCCTTGTTACTTTACTCATTGCCTTCCACCTTTCCAATGCAGCAAACTTTTCCAAAATTAAAATTTGCTCAAAACACAAAAGGCAAAATATGTCCATTGCCTTTAGGGTAAAAATTCAACATCTGTCATACTCTATATCTCATCTGTAAAATCCAGCCTCTGACTTCCTCTTGCTCATCTACTTCTCACTGACTCTTCCTCATCTATTACTCTTGAGCTATATGGAGTTCATTCTTTTTGCACTGGGCTTTCACGCACTTCTGAACTTGTACATGGACTGTGCTTAGAATTTCCATTTCCTGACTGCGTGGCTGGTGGTGTATGTCAAATAGATTAATGGATTTCAGAGTATAGGTGGAAATATAGGGTCTGTATTCCAGTCCTCCCACCAATTAGCTGTGTGACCTTGGCTTAATTGCTTAGTTTCCCAAAGCCTCAGTTTTTCTCATCAGTAAACAGTGATAGTAATACTGTCTGTCTTATTGGATTATTTTAAGGTTTCTGTGTGTGAAGTGTGAAGTGTAATGTCTGGCATATGGTGATCAATGAATGATAGCTATTATCAATGCTAATAATTAGGACTAATTATGTAATTATCATCAAAGGAAATCAAAGCTATTAAGTATATCATGTTGCATCTCATATAAACTGTCTAAAGCTATCTATGTTTGATAGCTATGGCAAAAAGAAAAAAAAAAAGAGCTATGCCTTTTCTCTACTATGTCTTAAATAATCACCTAATTTGTAAGTCAAATCTGTGTGATACACACACACACACACACACACACACACACACACACACCATAATTTATTTTCTACGGATGTCCATGGATAAGGCTGAGAAATTACAGTCTCCAAGAAAATACCGACTGCTAGATATAACTTATTTGATTAGTAAATCCTAAACTCCTGAGGCTCACTATCTTGGACTTTCTTTTGCAGAAGAAGAAAGAGCAGTCAGTCCCTGGTCCTCTCTGATTCACAGAGAGCATCTCCCGAGAAGTATAGGTGCAATTGTAGCTTTAGTCTGGAAAACTCCTGCTGGTTCTACACACTGCCTTTTTCACCCTGGCTAGCCTTCTCGGTTATCCTTACTTTGCCTCTGGGTTCAGACCCCAGAGCGGGCCTGGAGGGCAGTGGGAATGGCTAAGAGGAGCCCCTGATTTTACAAGTTCTTTAAACCCTCCCTCCAGGGCTTGCCCAGAGGGCTGTGCTGCTTCCTCCCACTCCCTCTCTCTCCGACAACCTGAAAGTCAGCTCCCTTTTTTACTTTCTTTGTGGTCAGAGCTACCTCTGCTATTGAAGTGACCCTGTTACCCCAGCTCCCAGAACAGCCATTAGCCCCTCTTCCTCCGTAGGCCAGAGAGCAGGCCACTGAATACTGATTTCATATAGTAGGCCACTACTGTTTGAAATCAATAATTATTATAGTTCCCGAAAGCAGACAGGCAAAATGCAAGTCAAGCGGGAGGCTGCACCGGGTAATGCCAAGGTCTCTTTTCTGCTCTAGGATCTTAGGATTCTAGGTGTAGAGGTATTTTGTTTTCAGATCTCCCATTAACAACAACAAGTTAAAATAGAAATAAAGGACACACACGTGCTATGTTTGGTTTATTGCAGTGAGCAGGCTGTCTGCTATAGTGAGAAGGGGGGTTGAGGCTCTAGTCCTTCAACATGGTCCCTGCAGAGACCGCTGGTGCTCTGCAGGCCAGTCCCCAGGCTCTGCCTCCTCTTCCCCGCAGCTGGCTGCTGCCTTGTAGCCCTGCCTCAAAAAAGAATCATGATTTCAAGAGGCGAGTAGGATTTCAAGGAGCCCTCACCATATGCCCTAGGACAGCTCCTGCCAGGCCTGGGGTCCCACTAAGGTATCTTAGTGGCTACAGAAGAGTAGGATGTGGAGGAAGGGAGCGGACGGAGCGTTAGGTGAGAAAACTGCAATCAGAGCTCTGTATTTATCACTCCCCATGTGACAAATCTTTACAGAGCCCCTCCATGTGCCAGGATTGTGCTGAAGGTTGGTGGTGTTGGAGGTGACAGCATGGTCTCTACCCTCTTGCACAGGGGCTGGGACTGCAGGTGAAGGGTGAGGGTGGGAGGAAATTGTTAGCAAAGGAAGTTCAGTAAGTGATGATTCCATGATGATATTAACAAAACACTCTAAAAGAAATGATTTGAAGGGCTGCCTTAGATCAGGTGCTGCACTGGGGAGGGAGCTGTGGCCCTGCCAGGAGGATGAGGAAGAGAAAGTTCCACGTAGATGGTCTGAGCACTGCAGAGTGAAACTGGGAAGGAAAGTTGGTGAATTCAGGAAACAAGGGATGGTAAGAGTGTGTCAGAAGGGAAGGTGGGATTTAGGTCTCATGGGCCTTTGCAGATGCAGAGTTTGGATGTTATTCTAATGTTGCATTTTAGATAAAATTCCATATGGACAAAGGGGCTGTATCAGAACAGGTCCAATCAGGAAAGAGAAGCCCCACAGTAGTGTGAACAGGGAAGTTGAATATAAAGAGTTGGTCATTATGATGAAAGAGTAACTGTAAAATCACTGAGGAATCCAGGCTCTACCGGCTTCCTCCCTCCCTGCCCCACGCTCCCGCCAGCACCATAAATCCCAAGCAGCCTCTTTCTCCTGCAGGTCTCTCCAGCACTCTTCACTGAGAAAGATGAACACTGTGCTCACTTTAAAGAATTATTTAAAGGATTTCCATTATTTGTCTCACACTGAAGGGTACATTTAGAACTGAGAGACAATAAATTGATAACTAACACAGGGATCCAGTGGCTGGAAGTAAACTAAAATAAACACCCTACTGGGTGGGAGCCTGTTAACTTGTTCACGTTCCTTGCTAATATTCTGGGCTCTGAATTCTGACATCTGTGCTTCTCAGAAGATGCATTGCCCCTACCCTTGTAGCTTGTTGTCATCCCTGGATCTCCACGTAGTTCCCTGGGTCTGAGTGTCTCTTCACTTTCTTCCCAGTCCCCTAACGAGAGTTCTATTCCACTGTTTTGGCATTCCTCTCGGGGAGCCTCCCCGGAGCCCCAGCTCAGCAGCCGAGCTCTCACCCTCACTGAGGGACTTCCTGGATCTAGACTTTCTGCCCAGCAGCCTGGGTTCCTGAGAACCACTGCCCTGGCTTCCCCAGCTCATGGCACCACTGCAGCAGGGGCCACCCTCTCAACGATGCCCGCCCCAGTGCAGCAGAAGCTGCCATGTTTCACAGGAAAAGAGCCCGGGTTGGGGCATCAGCTCTGGTTGCACCATTGTAGGGTTATTGTGAGAAATAAATGGAAAAGCAACTTAGAATTCAAACCATAAAGTACAGTCACGTGACGCATAGTGACATTTCGGTCAGGGATGAACCACATAGACCACGGTGGTCCCATGAGTTTATAAAGGACCTGAACAATTCCCATAGCCTAGTGATGGCATAGCTGTCATAATGTCATATCGCAATGCGCTGCTCATGTGTCTGTGGGGCTGCCAATTGTATAAAAGTATAGCACATACAATTATGTACAGTACAGATTACTTGATAATGATAATAAACGACTGCTGCTGGTTTCTGTGTTTACTATATTATGCTTTTTATTATTTCAGAGGGTACTCTTTCTACTTATAAAAAACGTTTGCTGTGAAACAGTATGTCATGTTGTACTGGCAGCAGCCTCAGACATCTTGTGTTTAGTGGGTCTCTTGATGGCATCATTTTCTCTTGGGCTTGATTTACTCTCATGTTGTTTTATAAATTTAGTGTAGCCTAAGTGTACAGTGTTTATAAAGTCTCTAGTAATGTACAGTATGTCCTAAGCCTTCACATTTACTCCCCACTCACTCACTGACTCACCCAGAGCAACTGCCAGTCCTGTAGGCTCCATTTATGGTAAGTGCCCTGTACAGGTGCACCATTTTTTATCTTTTATACCGTATTTTTATTGTACTTTTTAATGTTTAGATATGTTTAGATATAGAAATACTTACTGTTGTGTTGTAATTGCCTACAGTATTCAGTATAGCAATACGCTGTACAGGCTTTACCTTAGGAACAATAGGCTGTACCATACAGCCGAGGTGTGTAGTAGGTTGTGTCACCCAGGTTTGTGTAAGTTCCCTCTGTGATATTCTGAGGATGAAATGACACATTTCTCAGAACATATTGCCCTCATTGAGCATGGCATTACCAAGCTTAGCACAATGCCTGGCACATAGCAAGGACTCAAGTCATGTTAGTTTCCTTCTGTCCCAAGGGGCACATCTGGAGTCTGCTCTTAGCCTCTCCTAGCTGGTCCCATCCTACGATAATTATGCAGGTCATGGCTAGTGTATCCCCAAATCCATATAATAATAATAACAACAATGATTGCTTTTAATTGAGCCCTTATCATTTTCCAAGGGTTTATAAGCATTGTAATGTTAAAATAGCTTTTAGGAAAATGCATGAACACCTTTGAATAAATGAGGAGGTTGAAACTCAGAGAAGTTAATGCAGATACTAAAGGTCATGCAGATACTAAAGAATGGAGCTGAGACTCTAGGCCATGTGTCAGCAGTTGTGCTCTTTATGCTCTTAGCCAGGAGGCATGCCTCCTAAGATACAGTATCAAGACCTATTAGCAACCTGTGTCAGTGCTCTGGTCTCACATTTTGCATCTTCTGTGAAAGGCCTTAAACCCTGGTATTTCAAAATCTTACTTGGGGAGAATGCTCTTCATCACCCTTAATGCAATATTATATTATAAAGATTATTTAGTGGATGTTGGTAAAGGACTTTGAAAGGAGTGATTTAAGCATGGTCACAAGTCTTGATCTTTAGCATCCTTTTTATTTAGTATTGACCTGATATCACTGACCAGCTAGAGGGCCATTAATCAAGCTGACTCAGGTTTTACCATTCCCAAATATATTTCTGCAAACTGACTGGTGGTATAAGTTATTTTGGCCATAATGCATCCACACATCTCACTGTCATTTTTAACCGAGAATTTGAAAGGTTAAAGTCATTCAACCTTCAATGACACTTTTTTCATACTTTTATTATAGCCATAAATACATGGCATCATAATTTATTGCATATGTGTCATGCTGGGTTTCTCCATTTGAACTCTTTAGAGCAAGACTTATCATTTCTTGTATATCCATGAATGCAATGACTCCAGTAAGTGCCAGACGTGCTATCTAACATCTATGTGGGCTTAACATTAGCTGAATGTAAGAGATTGCTGAAAAGAGTTTAGTGTGCTTCAGGTAGATTCTGTTGAGATTTGCTTTTAGGGAGGAGAGAGACCTTTAGAAGCAATCTTCTAGCTTTGAGGGGGTCAAATAACCCAATTTATTTTCCCTTTCTATCTGTTGTACACTATTCCAGTTCAGTAGCTGTCATGGCTGCCCTTGCAATCACCCCACTTCTCCCTATCTCTGTTTTATGCTGCCCCCTAGATAGTCACAGTACAAGACAAGAGTTCTACACAAGTGGTTCTTTCCTTTTAGGAGGGAAGAAATAATGCAAAGGATCCAGAATGCATTACATGCGTACTAGTGTAGTCATAGACCTGAACAGAACAGCAGTGCAACGTTCTTCAACCAACATTGCACGTAAGGAAACTGACGCTCACAAAGACTGAGTACTATGCCTAGGTCACACAGCTGGTAAATAGAAGATCCGCAATTTGAAACCGGGTGTTGACTGGCTCCAACTCCTGTGGGTTTCAAGCACAATATAACTCCTTCCAAGGTTGGGAATCAATTATTCCATCTCCCTTTCTCATCAGAGAAAATGTTCCAAGAAACATTTAATTGCTACAATATCAGGGTGCTTTAAGTAACAGGACCCCTTAATTGCATTTTATTTTAAAGCTTTGTCATCAACCAAAATAGAGCAGGTGGAGGGCTGCTGTGTAGGTGCTGGCAGCAAGCATTGAGCCGAACTAGGTAATAGTACCATGAAGCAGAATCTGAACAGGATGAGCATGGTTGGCCCATTTATGTGTTCAAGGGAGATGGTAAGAAAGAACTGGGTCAATCCTAGAAAAATTCACACAGGAGATGGGATTTAGCACAAGTCTTAAAGAAAATAACATGGGTTCTCCCTTTTGCGTAGTGTGCTGTTGAGTTGGAGCCCTGGGAAACAACTTGGCGGTAACTAGTACAACAATGGAGGCATATTTCTGCAGTAACCGCAGAGAAGATGTGAGACTCTCCCTGTAAATATAATCACCCTCTCTAGTATTTGAGAGTCTGTGGTCTTCTGGAACAATCCTGCTCATCTTTCTCCTTTCTCGTCTCATCCCTTCACGACTGCCTACAGGTGAAGCAGAATCACAGAACATGCAAATATTAGAGCCCTCAGGGATCAGAGCAGCCTAATCCATGACTCCTCAGGTGAGGACACCAGGGGACATTGTGTTGGTGGAGGTCACATATTCAGTGTTGGAGCCATTAACACACCCTTCAGTTTTGTTCATTCATCACGTATTTTTAGGTAGCTATTACATACCGAGAACTATGTTATATATAATAGATAAATTATGGATCAAAACAGATTCAGTCTTGCCTCCAGGAGTTTACACTTGAATAGGAAGAAAAAGCCAAGGCTTGAGCTCCTCTGCCAGCTCACTGGCCCACCTCCGATCGCCCATGCTCAGTATTAACCAGAACTTGAGGCCGTTTTCCTGTCTCCTCTTGGGAGATGCCTCTGGGCTCACATCTCCCCAGAGAAAATCAAAAGCTCAGAGACTTTTTATTTTCTTGGTTGAAATTTCTAAAGAGAGGGAGGGAGGGAAGGAGGGATTGAGGGAGGAAGAGAGGGAAAGAAAGAGAGCGAGAAAGAGAGAGAGAGACAGACACACACACACACACACACACACGGAGAGAGAGAGAGAGAGAGAGAGAGAGAGAGAGAGAGAGAGAGAGAGAGAGAGAGAGAGAGAGAGAATATACATTCTCCTTTTCCCATTGCTGGAATCTGTATCTTTAGATCTGTAAATGTGGCCGATGAAGTTATAGTTAGTCATTATACCAGTGGACCTGGCAAAATTTCTGTCTCTTTTTATTATGATTTCATATCACCCATCCAACTTTGTTAAAGCTCATAGGATATGGATTTTTATTTATTTTTATAAATTTTATTGGGGAATATTGGGGAACAGTGGGTTTCTCCAGGCCCATCAGCTCCAAGTAGTTGTCCTTCAATCTAGTTATGGAGGGCGTATCTCAGCTCCAAGTCTAGTCACTGTTTTCAATCTGTAGTTGCAGGGGCGCAGCCCACCATCCCATGCGGGAGTTGAACCGGCAAACTTGTTGCTGAGAGCTCATGCTCTAACCATCTGGCTGCCCCTCAGGAAGCTCAGTGGCTGCTCGTTGTCTTCAGTCTAGTTGTGGAGGGCACAGCTCACTGGCCCATGTGGGAATCGTACCAGTAACCCTGTTGTTCAGAGCTCATGCTCTAACCAACTGAGCCATCCGGCTGCCCAGGATATGGATTTTTAAAAAATTGTATGTGTAATACAGGCATACCTCAAAGATATTGCAGGTTTGGTTCAAGACTGCTACAATAATGCAAATATTGCAATAAAAAAATCACACGAACTTTTTGGTTTTCCACTGCATATAAAAGTTACGTTTACCCTGTATTGTAGCCTACTAAGTGTGCAATAGCATTATGTCTAAAAAATGTATATACCTTCCTTAATGACAATTACTTCATTGCTAAGACACGTTGGCCATCATCTGAGCCTTCAGTGACTGTATTCTTTTTGCAGGTGGAGGGCTTGCCTCTATGTTGATGGTGTTGACTGATCAGGGTGGTGGTTACTTAAGTTTGTGGCAATTTCTTAAAATAAGACAACAATGAAGTTTACCAAATTGTTTGACTCCTTTCAAAAATGATTTCTCTGTATCATTCGATGCTGTTTGATAGCATTTTTCCTAGGTGGAACTTCTTTCAGAATTGGAGTCAATTCTCTCCAACCCTGTTGCTGCTTTAACAGCTAAGTTTATGTAATATTCTAAATCTTTTGTTGTTATTTCAATAATGTTTATAGCAACTTCACCAGGAGTAGCTTCTATCTCAAGAAAACATTTTCTTTGGTCATCCATAAGAAGCAAGTCCTCGTATGTTAAAGTTTTATCATGAGATTGCACCAATTTAGTCACATCTTCAGCCTCCATTTCTAATTCCAGTTCTCTTGCTATTTCCAACACATCTGCAGTTACTTCCTCCACTGAAGTATTGAACCCTTCAAAATCTTCCATGATGGCTGGAATCAACTTCTTCCAAACTCCTGTTTATGTCAATTTTTTTTTTAAAATTAAAGTTTGTTGGAGTGACAATTGTTAGTAAAGTCACGTAGATTTCAGATGTACAATTCTGTATTATATCATCTATAAATCACCTTTTGTGTTCACCACCCAGAGTCAGTTCTCCTTCCATCACCATATATTTGATCCCCTTTACCCTCATCTACCACCCCTCTCCCTCCTTACCCTCTGGTAACCACTAAACTATTGTCTGTGTCTATGAGTTTTTGTTTCTCATTTGTTTGTCTTGTTCTTTTGTTGTTTTTGGTTCATATACCACATATCAGTGAAATCATATGGTTCTCTGCTTTTTCTGTCTGACTTATTTCGCTCAGCATTACACTCTCAAGATCCATCCATGTTGTCACAAATGGTCCTATTTCATCTTTTCTTACTGCCGAATAGTATTCCGTTGTGTATATATACCACAACTTCTTTATCCATTCATCTACTGAAGGACATTTGGGTTGTTTCCGTGTCTTGGCCACCGTAAATAAAGCTGCAATGAACATTGGAGCACATGTGTCTTTATGTATAAATGTTGTCAGATTTTTTTGGTAGATGCCCAGGAGAGGGATTGCTGGGTCATATGGTAATTCTATTCATAATTTTTTGAGGAACCTCCACACTGCTTTCCATAGCGGCTGCACCAGTCTGCGTTCCCACCAACAGTGTATTAGGGTTCCTTTTTCTCCACAGCCTCTCCAACACTTGTTACTATTTGTCTTGTTGATGATAGCCATTCTACCTGGGGTGAGGTGATATCTCACTGTGGTTTTTATTTGCATTTCTCTGATGATGAGTGATGTTGAGCATTTTTTCATATGTCTATTTGCCATTTGTATGTCCTCTTTGGAGAAATGTCTCTTCAGGTCGTCTGCCCATTTTTCAATTGGGTTGTTTGTTTTTTTGTTGTTAAGTTGCATGAGTTCCTTATATATTTTGGATATTAGCCCCTTATCGGAGGCACTGTTTGCAAAAATCTTCTCCCATTCAGTTGGTTGCCTCTTTATTTTGTCGATGGTTTCTTTTGCTGTGCAGAAGCTTTTAAGTTTGATATAGTCCCATTCATTTATTTTAGCTTTTACTTCCTTTGCCTTTGGAGTCAAATTCATGAAATGCTCTTTGAACCCAAGGTCCATAAGTTTAGTACCTATGTTTTCTTCTATGCAGTTTATTGTGTCAGGTCTTATGCTTAAGTCTTTGATCCATTTTGAATTAATTTTGGTACATGGTGAGAGATAGCAGTCCAGTTTCATTCTTTTGCATGTGGCTTTCCAATTTTGCCAGCACCATTTATTGAAGAGGCTGTCTTTCCTCCATTGTATGTAGCTTCTTTGTCCAAAATTATCTGTCCATATTTATGTGGTTTTATTTCTGGGTTCTCAATTCTATTCCATTGGTCTATGTGTCTGTTTTTCTGCCAATACCATGCTGTTTTGATTATTGTTGCCCTGTAGTACAAGCTAAAGTCAGGGAGTGTGATACCTCCAGTAATGTTCTTTTTTCTTAAGATTGCTTTGGCTGTTCAGGGTCTGTATGTCGATATTTTGACCTCCTCCCAAGAATCACAAATATTCTTAATGGCATCTGAATAATGAATCCTTTCCAGAAGGTTTTCAAGTTACTTTGCCCAGATGCATCAGAGCAATCAGTATCTATGACAGCCTTAGCCTTATGAAATGTATTTCTTAAATAATAAGACTTGAAAGTCAAAATTACTCCTTGATCTATGGGCTTCAGAAAGGGTATTTTGTTAGCAGACAGGCAAATATTAATCTCACTGTCCATCTCCATCAGAACTCTTGGGTAAGCAGATGCATACAGGTATATCAAAGAAGTATAAGAACAATTACCCTGCTTAGTTTCAAAAAGCATACATCTTGTGATTGACCCTCAGAGTTACAAATTCTTATGAATTTACCACAGCCTCCCCTCACCAAAAGACAAAAGTCAAAATTAGGTAGGGGAAGAAATAGTGGATGGAACTGGAGAAATCTTGGCTCCCTAGTTCCAAAATAACCCCCTCCCCCTCCCTCCCACCCCCAAAACTTGGGAATATCTTGGCATTTCTTTTTGTTGCTGTGAAAGAAAATGCAAACATGAACAAGTCTGTTTTATACCTCCTTCAATTTATATAAGCTTAAATGAGCCTAAGGGATGCCATTGTATCTTGGGCTCTAAAAAGACAATCCAAACGGACGGTAGTACTAAAATTATTTGGAATAAAGATTTACTTTAAGCCACTGCCAAGCAGATTAAATAATAACAAAATGACTTTCCTGTATTCTATTTTTCATGATGCGAACTGTTGCAAGTGTACCCCGTCCAGCTCCATAATTGCCTGGCAGATTGTTAAAGGGTGGGTTTTGATCATTGCAGATGGTGCCACCTACAGCCAGTTCCTCTGTCCTTGTTTACTCTCTCCGTGGTCTTGGTCCTGATCTTCTAACAGCTCATTTAGGAGAGAAGAGGGAACCATGCAGCCTCTCTGGTCACACTTCACTGACATTCAGCAACCCATATTCTATTGCCAGGGATACAGTGGTGCAAGGGGGTGGGCATCTACTGACCACGCCAACCCCACGTCCACATTTTGATTCAGGATATATTGTGAAGAGTGGAGATATCCGGTTACTGTGGCAAAAAAAGCACTAAGATAATTACAACAAATACCTGTTTATCAAAAAAGGCGGCAATACATATTGATGTATAGGCTAGCTTGATACTATAGAAAAACCTGTTGAGATAGTGCCAAAGCTAATTTAATTGAAATGTCTGAAAGTGGCTGTTCTGTTTCTAGGCTGTTAACCTCTTGTGTACTATGAATGAGTGATCAGATCTTCCATCACTTTCTTTACCCCTTTATGTAACATGTACTTCTCAAAAATTTCCTGCACGATCCATGGGGTACTCTGTTTGCAAGCCCTTTAAATACAATCAAGAGTTGTTCCAGCATCTTCCTGATCTTAACGGTCATAATTGTTCTTTTCCTCTTCCCACTTCCTCCTTTTCCTTCTTCTCCTTCTTCTTGAGACCATGGGAACATATTTTAGAAGAATCTTGGGGAAACCTTAGCAAAGAGCACGACTCTTTGCAACCTGCTTTCCAGAAAAAAATGTTTGACATTTTAGAGAAAAAAGAAATGTTTGACTGTTTAGATATTAAGTACAACTAAAGTGTTGGTTTCTGTCAAATTGAAGGTTTTAAATTTTGCATGTCAACACTAGCAATGTAGTGGAGATTTTATGCAATTGCTCAGATGATTCAACTCTGATTTTTCCAGATAATTGGAGAAAATACATAGGCAATACAGCATAATTAATGTATAATTATGGATGTTTGGTGCATCATTTCATCATGAAAGTACAATCTTTGATTACATTTCAACTATAAGCTCTATTAAATGATTCTACAAATTATTGAGAGAGGGTGAGATAAAGAAAGAGAGAGAGAAAGAGGGAGAGACCCAGGAATATGTTATAAAGAGCAATTTAATACAAAAATGTGTTGGCATTTTTTGTTTCTCTTTGAGGTATCACCAAAGGAACTATAATAATTTGACTTAATTTTTTTTTAATATTCCTATAGATATTTATTCCCTGTGCACGTTTTGCTTATTACTAAGTGAACACCTAGGACACTCATTTACCACCTGGAGTTTAGTCTCTCTTGGACCCTAACATGGGGGAAAAGCACACAGAGCAATTTCATAAACAGGACGACAGTGTTAACTAAGGTTAAACTATTTTGGATAGAGATATTAAATATTCTGTTTAATATTGAATAACTTTGAAGTTAAGTATTTAAGAATTCCTTAGAATACAAAATCAAATAAGTATCTAATAATTAATGTTTAATAAATTTAATACATATAATAAATATCTAAAAGAAAATATGTTTATTAAAATCACATTCAAAGATATATTAAAGTTATATGATACAAGAAATCTCTATTATACAGAAAAATTTAGATTATTTTTTTAAACTGCCCAGTACAAATCCTAAAACAATTATGGCTGACAAATCAGTAAAGTTTATCAGAGAAATAAAATTAGGCCACAATTTTGTCCATGAAACAGTGTCTATGACATTTTAACATATGGCCATGAA
This sequence comes from Rhinolophus sinicus, assembly GCF_057876585.1. Lineage (NCBI taxonomy): Eukaryota > Metazoa > Chordata > Mammalia > Chiroptera > Rhinolophidae > Rhinolophus > Rhinolophus sinicus. Next base: position 198,595,580 of record NC_142517.1, read on the forward strand.
GCTGGCCAAATTTGAATTACTTTTCATATTTTGCATCTTGTCTTGCAGGATGTTTCTAGAATCTTTGTCCATGATTTCTTGTAATGGTATTTATTTGGAGAAAAGGAAAATAGAAACTGTTTCGTGTATAAAATATATAAATAAATAAATCCAAGATAATTTTTAAGATGAAAAGAGATAAAAAAGAATGATGGACTACACTCTTCCACTGTTTTTTTAATGTGACATGTTTTTTATATATACTGTTTCAGCTCAAGGTAAAGTTAGAGAAATGACAATGACACCGTAGGTCACGATAAGGAGGCAGTCAATTGCTTGTCTAGACACTGTCTTTGATAACAATAAGCATTTTCAGATAGCCAAGGAAAGCGTATCCCCTTCAGAAATGTAACTAGATAGGTGATGTGTTCTTATATTACCAATAATTGGCCCCAGAATTAGAAGTAGAGATTTTTCCCTTCCCTAACTGGCTCATGCATCAAATTAGATATCACCTGCTCTTTCAAAAATGAAATTCAGGGAAAGGAAAAAAATTCTGGCTTTAGTGAAAGTGATGCATTGTTAGAGACCATATGAATATATTTCACATTCATTATCAAGTTAGATACTATGTGAATTTTTATAATCACCTATTTTAATAGATTATATGACTCTATATGGACTAAACCATACTCACTCAGTTTTATCTCTTGTTTCTTAACATCCTTCTTTCATTCTTGGCTATTATGATTTCTTATGGGATTTGCTGATATTTCTTTCTTTCTACCTACACTTTTATTATCAAGGATGATTATGATATATATATATATATATATATATATATATATATATATATATATATATGATATGTATATTTAAAGCAGTTTTTTCCATTCAGTTTCTCCTTATTGCAAAGGTGAGCTTTGCTGATACTGTGAGTAGAATTCAGCTTGCAAAAACATACTGGAGCTAGCTGAATTTAAACTTCATCAGGTTACAATGCGAAAATATCATGACAAAGAGTGTGTTTCATCTTGTCTTTTGATGAGCACAGCACAAAGTAGAAAATGTTCCCTTTTAACACTGACTGCCAAATTTCTAAACTGGCACCCTAATTACACCCTTGCAATGTGAAGGCTTGTCCATTTGCACATCAGTGGAGAGTAAATTCTGCAGACACTGGAGGGTTGGTGCTGTCAAATGAACTAGGGGAGTGGGTAAATGACTCTTTTTCTGTTAATGCCTTTTCCCCCCAACATTTTATTATGAACATTTTCAAATGTAGAGCAAAATTTGAAAGCATTTTTCGGTGAGCACCTGAATGGCTTCCCTCTGGATTCTACCATTAACATTTCACTACATTTTCTTTATCACATAACTATCCCTCTATCCATTTCTCTATCTGTACATCAATCCATCTTATTTTTGATGCATTTCAAAGTGAATTGCAGTACTGTTCCCCTAAATACTTCAGCCTGCTATAATGGTTTTGATGAAGAAAATGGATGTATTTCTCCCAACCAACTTTGAAAGAGCAATTTTAGAGAGACGAATAAAGGTAGAGGAAATTATTTTCCAGGAACAAAGATATGAAGAAAAATAAGTTTTGAGACATCATACAGACTCATTTTATAGAATGCTGTTCTAGTCCTGCTGGAATTTATATCAATATACCTTTTTTTTTTTTTCCTTTTTTTGGCTCTCAGTAGCAAGAGAGAATTGTTTATCATCAGATTTATATGACACTCTTTAGAACCAACAACACATTGATATTAACTTGGTACCAAGTGATGCTTAAAATATGAGAGTTACAAGTGGATTTTTTTTTATATTACTAAGCAGATATAGGACAATTTTCTTTCTATGTGCTATTAAAATCAAATAGTACAGATGAGATGATCTGAGCTTAGAATGGAATAAAAGTCATCCTTTCACTAAACCATTGATTTGCTAAAATGAGGAGAATAGATATGTAACAAAGTAATTGAGACCCTCACTCACCTCTGTATATGATATTATTATTATGTTGGACTTCGGCTGTGTAATGGCTTAAACTTACTTGGCATAAGATGGGTGAATAAGTTACCAAGCAATGTTGGAGCTTGGAAAAGGAGTGAAATAAGGGGTTCTGAACAAGAGATGCTAAAATAATCCATTTAACAGAGATTCTTAAATTGAAAACAAAGATACATTATAGAAAGCCATCCTCAATCTGCCATATATATGGAATGAGAGATGATTTAAGTTTAGGATGCTTCATGTTTCAGGGATTCAGGAATTGATAACAGAGGGCAGGACAGTGTGTACTGTATTATAAAATGATTGTAATGGCAACCTGTGTGGCCAAGAGAAGAAGACGCACTCCTATTGTCTGGGGCAAAAGATGATTGGAGGGTAGAAAACAAACCAGGAAGCATAGGAGAGCTTGACTTGGCCTGACCCCACGATGAGTTAGAAGAGGAAGACTTGAAATTCCACTGAGGTTACACAAAAAAGGACAGGGTTTCAAAAGGTGGTTAAGAAAAAGAAAATAAAAAAGAAAAAGAAAAAGAAAAAAATGAAAACTGATTATGATAGTTGAAGGTAGGGAGGGAAAAATGCTGAGTACAAAAGGAAATAGAAAGAGAAAGAGATGAGATATACACTTTCCGTAAAACACCATGGGATGTAGTCTACACTACCTTCCAGAGCTAGGACTATTTATACCTTCTTTTGCCTAGAAATTGCTAAACGTACATGCTGATGGTGAATAGATCAGATCCCATGTCCTCCAGTCAGTATTCCTTAGTTCCTCCACCCACGTAGATCTTGTGCCAGTGATATGCCACATCCCACCAGGGGACGCTCACGTAGAGGGCCATCTGGAGAGAAAAGAAAGGGCAGTGCTTATAGGTTATGGATTATTTTGGCTAAACAGAGAAACATCACAAAATGAGAGATCTGAAGGAATATCAGTCTTTTAATTTGCTAAGTGCTTCACCTAAGTTCACACTGCAAGTTAATTGAAAGCATTGGACTTTATCTTGACTTCTCACCCAACATTGGTCAGGGGAAATGAGAGAAGGAGAAAAAGGCAGAGAAGGATGTGAAGGAAGAAGGGAGAGAGAGGAAGGGGGGAGAAGAAAGAAGAAGAAAAATAGAGGTAAAACATTTCCTAGTCCCCCAAAATATTTTTTCATTTCTTACCAGTTTATATATAAATTAAGTGTAAATTAAAATAAATATAAATGAATATAATTTATTTTAAAATCTCTATATGTGCACTACATACTCGTTTTATAGGCAAACTGTATTACACATGATATACTCTAATTTTCACAAGCTAACCAAATGACTTTATTTGTAATTACTATAGATGTCCTTGGTTCACTAACATTTTCATTAAAGAGGAAAAAAAAATCCCAAGAATTCAAAATAGCTGTAATTTCTAATATCACTCTTCTCCGCATCTCATCTCAGTTTCAGACATGCTGCCATCCTCCAGGCCAAAAGCCATGGCAGAGGATGTGAGTGCTTAGTTCACTGAGATTTTAAACTGCTAATGGCAACTTGCAGAGAATGATAGTAGACAAATACATTCATTGCCTTCTTTCCATACTCTCTCTCTCTCTCTTTTAAATATACTATCTATCTGAACATTTTAATAAGAAAAAACTTTGAGAATCAGGGAATTAGCTAATATAGGTAATTTAACTCAAAAGTTCTGTGGGAGAGAAAAGGAACTGTCATGAAATTTTCTGGAAGATTTCTCAGGGATCTCTAACATAATAGCTCTGTTTTGCCACCTAAGGATTACTGTCCCCCCTTAGGCACCTCCTTTCCTGCCCCTCCCTCCCTGACACACATGAAGTACTTGCTCACCAAGTGTTTTCTACTTTTTAAAAAGACATGGTTTTAAATTTATTGTATGAAAATGCATTTCTTTTCCTTTGTTCTTTTTTACAAATTGAAGGCAATGGTAATCTATAGTCACTTTTGCTGGAACTCATCTATTGTCTACCTGATAATGGCAGAAATTTGAATTTTAGCAAAAGTGTAGTTTAAAATTGGTACAATAAATAGTAAATATAGCCCACTAAGATTTTGATAACAAAAATATTTTCTACATTATGCATACTAAAAGAAAAACTCCTTTTAATACTCAGAGAAAGAGAATAATGAGGTAAATAAGTTTGAGAAGTTTTCTATGGAATCTGTGCCAGAAGACGGTCATATGAGTGTACTCTTTATTTTCACATTATATATGGGATTTTTGTAGGTATGTCAACAAGGGCTGCAGCGTTATGTAGAGGGTAGAAAGACTAAAATGTTAATTATAGGATGCATTTTTAGAAAGAATAAATGATTGACACTGATATTTTTTCTTTGCTCTGTGTCTTTCATAGTTTTTATGTAATTTGCCCATCCATCCATCCATCCATCCATCCATCCATCCATCCATCCATCCATCCATCCATCCAGATAATATATAATACATCTGACGCATGTGCTAGGCTAAGAAGGGGAATGAGACATTTCCTGCTCTGCGTGAGTTCATAGTGTAATAATAAAATGCCCTGTCTGTCAACTTAGGGTTCACTCCCAAGGGTTCATGTAGGGCCGTCCCCAAAGCCAGAGGATAAACATAGCACCTCTTTCTGGGGCTTCAGTTTCACTTTAAGTCTAAGCTATTGGAAAAATTCATTTGTAGGTCATTTAAATATTTTCATATATTTTGTGGCATGGAGACAAAATTTTTTTAGATTTTAAAACATTTAAGAGTCAAGAAAGATCCTGATTGACATTCTCTGATTCTGGAGGAGGAATGGCAGTTGGGGTCAACATCACAGAAGCAAAGAGCAGGCTGCAGGCTACTGGAGAGGGCGGTGGCACATGGTGCCGCCTAGGCATGTGGAACCAGCCTGAGAAGGGCCTTGAGTACAGGGCTCATTCATTTGGACTTTATGCCAGAGGCTCCAGGAAGTCACTATGAGTGAAGCAACACAATGAAACTCCCAGAAAGGTTTCGCTCTTCTTGGCAAGCTGATATCGGGCATTGTCTAAAGCTTGCTGAGGCAGCAAGTAAGTTGGATATTGTGCTGTCATCTGTGAGTCAGAAAACCACCCTTCTGGTTCCACTGACCACTAACCATGTGAATGAACTTGTGCAATTACCTTGGCCATTCAGAGACTCAGTCCCCTAATCTGCCAAAAGGAGGGAAAACCATCTGCTCATGTGTCCCACTGGCAATCACACCCATGTGTTGCCTTGGGTAAGTGAAGCATTGAACAATACACAGAATGTTTATTAATATGAGTCACCTTCACTGTGAGGCAAAAGCACTCAATAAATATTTTCCTAAGTTTTTATAAGTAAGTTTCCAAATCTTGCTTTTTTTTAAAAACTCATATAGCAGCCCTTAGTCAGAGGATTAAGGGTTTGTGTTCCTTCAAAGTTGTTTTTCACTGTTTTTACAGAATCTAAGCACAGCCATCAGTGCCATAACTCAGTAGGAGCTTGAAAAACATTCTTGCCTGACTTGGTTTTGATGGCCGGGTTCCCTACATCTAGTCCTATACATCTCTTGCCCAAAGAGTGCAATGTTCTGCTCCCTTTTTCTTGTTTTACTCAATTCCATGTCCAAAATGATCCTTTGATCCTGATCCCACTCTTCAGAATGAGACTCTCTAGATGTTTATACAAAGACATTCTTCTCGAGGGTTCCTGACCACTGTTTTCTTTGTATTCTTTCACCACATTGCCTGACCTCTTAAGAAGTAAGTTGAACCGAAGTCTTTTTTTTTTTTTTTTTTCATTTGTATTATTATTGGTTCATTCATTTATCCCTACACCAAGTATTAAATGTGTCCTTTCCTTGTGCAGCACTGGACTCTGGGAAAATAACAAGGAAATTAAAACTTTTGTCCCTGACTTGAAGGTGTTCCTGAAGGGGTGAGATGACAACTGTGTAGGAGAGTACTTGTGAAGTAACACCGGAGGCCTGGAGTAAAGTACAAACAGTTGTGGGATTCTGAGCTGGCACTGAGTAACTCCCTGGAAGCACCTGGACAGGCCTCACCAAAGGGGAGTCACGAGAGAATCTTACAGAATGATAACTTGTTATTTATTCATCTCGTCATTTGTACTCCAAGTTGTATGATTTCAGATGGATCTCAAAATTACAAGCAATCCACATAAAAGTCAGATATTGAGAAAATTAGAAAGAAGAACATAGAATGAGGGCAGGTTGAAATTAGTCCATAACAGCATAGAGTGAGGTCTTTCCACTTCCTAGAGGCAGATCACAGATTGGAGCTAGAGCACAGAGGAGATTGGAGCGTGCTTCCGATAAGCATAAACTGGCTTTCAGAAGATCTCAATTGTTTCTGGTTCTGAGAGCCATTTCCTTGGTGCGCACAGAAAGCGAACGCTTGTGAAACATGACAAACGATGTGTTTGAACACCACCACAGTCACAGAACAGCAAGGTTCACGGGCTTATTCGCACAACATTCCTTACTGGGAGTCACTGGCAGAACGTCCATGCCAAGTTGAGGAAAAACAATTCTAAGTTGTCAAGTATACAACTGAGAACAATGAATACAGTTTTGCCAGGTAGGGTTGGCATTTGGAGCTGAAGAAACAAGACGAACAATAGCAGAAAGTTGTGTAAGTGCCTGCAGTGGCTGTGGAACCATGCAGAGTTTGGCATAGCTGTAGCAGAGGGTGTGTCTGGGAGCTCTGCTGCCCTTAGGATGGGATCCAAACTCTTTAGCATGGCAAACAAGACCCTGGATGAGCTGGTCGCCTGCCTCCTTTTCCCGGCTTAAGCATTGGCACACCTCATCTCCACCCTTGAACTATAAGATTCAATCTTTCTGAAGTTTGTTTTTTTTATTTATCATTTTCTAGCTATCCCATGCTCCTTCATACCTACATAGCTTTGTTCAGGCAATTCCCTCAGCCTGAATGTCGTAATCCACCACGCACCTATCTCTGCCTATCAGGTCTATATCTCTTTCAAGGCTCAGCATCTTCCTTCAGCTTGATAAAAATCCTCCCAGTCTGAGTCTCACACACCTCTTGTGGATTCCATGATGACTTTTTTGTCTATGTCTTGTATACCCCTCATTAGCCTTACAATTCTGTGTGGCTATCTTTGCCTCTTCTTTGGTCTGAAACAAAACAATAAGACTCTTTCTCAGTCGTTTTTATTTCTCCACCACCTGACAGAGTGTCTTACCTATATAGGTATTTGATAAGTATTTACTGAGTAAGGAAGCAAAAACATTATGTGGGGTGACAGGAAGGAGATGACACTGGAGTAGTTGGCTGGGAAAAGAGTGCAAAAGATCCCACATCCATGTTAATGGTTGTGGACTTACATTAAAAAAAAAAGTATGTATTATAGGAAATACACAATCATTGAAGGTGTTGACATGAAGGAATGAATGGGGCAAGTCAATATTTAGGAAAGATAACTGGCAGCATTGTGTGGATAGACTGGGGGACAACCAGACCAGTTGATGTTTGTTGTCCTTGCCCTGGTATGAATTAGTACAGCCTCAAACCGAGATAGGGCAACGAGCATGAGGAAGCACTGGAGGTTAAATCAAGACCATGTTGTTTAGATTTCGCCCTTAATCTTCTCTGTCTACAAAACGATCCGAAACTTCTGGGTAGAGACCAGTATTTTTCTGAAACTGCTTTAAAGGTACTGTCTGACATATACTTCAGCAGTTCACCAAGTTCTTTCCTGCTCATTATTTATTGTTTTTAAATTGGGATATAGCATGGATAAAGGACTCCGACTTTAAATACACAACTCAATGAATTTTTGTACATTTATACAGCTGTAACTATCACCCTGTTAAGAGAGAATACATTTCTAGACTATCAGAAGTTTCCTTATGTCCCCTCCTAGCCAATATCACTCTTCAAATGGAGCCGCTATAAGACTTTTATCACCGTTGATTAGTGTTTTCCTGTTCTGTAACTTTATGTAAATGGAATTGTGCAGTACTTCCACCTTTGTGTCTGCCGTTTATGTTGTTGCATCTGATTATAATTTGTTCATTATCATTGACGCATAGTATTCCATTTTATGAATAATCAAAAAATTTTAATCCATCCTGTTGATAGATATTTGGGTTGTTTTCAGTTTGGGGCTACTATGAATGAAATTTCATCATTTTTAATACCTTAAATTATTCCATGAGACCCACACTGATGGGAAAATCTGTTATATTGCAAAAAGCATTGGACTTGGAGTCCAGCCCTGTCTCTGATGGTTATTAACTTTATAATATTGGGAATTTATTTCACAACTCTGTCTCAGTTATATTTTCTGTAAAATTGGGGTAATTGAGGGATGTCTCCATGAGATATAGCAGTTGAATCAGATTGACTCTGTATTGCAGCCACCAAGCCTGGCATGTATTAAATGCTCCCAAATTGTTGAACAAGTAAATGAAAGTTAATATCAGGTGGTAATGTCACCCTTCATCTTCCCTGTCTAAATAACAATCCTTTCTAGTAGACTTTATAGTCATATACCAAGCCATTATGGGACCCATGGAAAAGTGATTAAAATACACATATTATACAAGACTCCTATGTTTATTCTAGCTGAAATTTGCAGGGTGGACATTGAAAAAATTGTACTGTTTTCTTGATCATTGTTTCCTTCATGTGGCATTCTGCAAATGGGGGTTGTTGTTTGACCAGGCTTTGTGCCCTGTGGAGCTCGGCTCACCACTGACTCCTGATTGAGAGCAGATGTTACATGTCCTCGTGTTTCCCCTTAAGGACCACTTTCATCTCCATTCCACCAAATACACTTAGCTCTTCTTATTCACTGTAAGTACTGGTAGTGTTTACCGAATCTATGTATTGGCTTAACATGAGCCAATTTGTGATTTTTGACTTCAGTAGTACACTCTTACTGTGATCTTTGCTTAGAAGCTTCTGGGTAGAGACTATGTTTTCCGTCATCTACTAAGTGCCAAAACCACCATTGGCTGAGGGAATAATGAAATCAGCCAGTTGTTTTGGCTCCATACTACCAAAACAACTGGTTTGACTCCTGTAGAAATATTGACAGTTTTTGTTTGTTTGTTTTTTTTAGTGAGGAGCTCAATGGGAATGCAACTGATTTTTACAGATGTGTTAGCTAGAAGGGAATATTTATGAAGAGGAACAATGAAAACTTGTGAAATTTGATTACCTTTTCCTCTATCCCTTAATTTTGGGCTCTAATCTGATATCGAAGAAATACAACCTAATGAACTGTGAAGCTCTTATGAAAGGTTGAGGGGCCATTCAGTTCTCTCTACTGAGCACCAGACTTCTCTCCAAATACAAACTTGGCACCTCTCCTTCCATATTCAATATGACAATGACAGTTCAACCCATCAAAAACAAGCTCTTTTTTTTTTCTTCTAAATTTATCTCATCCCTGTTAGCCCCTTCTTAGCAACTGACGATTCTCAGTTGTATAACTAGACAATCCTCTCTCCTGTACCCCATTGCAATCATACCAAGGTGGGGGGACATATTAAATCTATCACTTAGTTCTCTGGCCCCCACCTCTTTATCCGTCTTATCTGCTCCTTTGTCTCTGCCTCCCCTTCCACTATCATAACTCAGGCCCTTATCATTATTATCCTGGATTACAGTCTTTTGGTTTCTCTACTTCCAACCAAACCCCTGCTACTCTTTCCATGCTTTGTTCAAAGTGATTTTACTAAAATTCACATTAAACAATGCCACTTCCTCTTTAAAATCTTTCACTGTCTTCTTGAAGCTTTCAGGGAACCTTTGAAGATTCCTTTTTAGGCAGATAAGGTCTCCTGGCACAAGATGGCCCTGGCTTGGTTTTCCAAGCTCAGCTCCACCCCTCCCTGGGAGGTGTTTGTCACTCCAATAATGACAAACCTCCTCAGAGGTGCCATGCGGTTACTCTTTGTGTGATTGTGTTTTATTTTTCCTTTTGATACTTGCACAACTTATAGATGAACACAGCCTCATTATGCAGTTAGATACAAGCATCCTAAACAATGCACAGCATAATGTGCAAAGTTCTACTTCTCTCCTTTCCCCAACGGCATGTGGTTTCAAGCCTCTGCCTCTACACATACTCTCCTCTTTCTCTGGGAGGCCATTCTTCCCCAGCTCCTAGAAAACGTCACCTCATCCTTCAATACTCAGGTAGAACAGACAGCTCTGAGAAGCCTTTTCTGACTCTTCTCTCCAATAAGTGTGCCTCTCTGCGCTTGCATTTCAACTTGTACAATCCTGATTAGTGGCATTTGCCCTTGTCCTGTAATAACTGATCTCCTTGTCTCTCTCCCCAGCTAGAAGTTAGGCTCCTGAAGGAAAGGGACATTTGTAACTTGACTTTGTGCCTAAAATCACGCTCAGTAAATGTTTGTTGAAAGAATGAATAAGCGGATTGTTAAACTTGTCACAGTGTTCTTTTGAAGTGTGAGTCAGGAAATAGCCACAGAGAAAAGGACTTTTGAGTAATGGAAAACAATCTTCTCTGCACTGATAATCTCAGAACATTTCCTTTCTAACCAGAAGTCATGGAGATATAAAAAAAACTCTCCCAAAGCAGAAACACAGAAGAAATTTACAGGGATTTAAAGGATATCAGGCAGTAGTGGCTCTTCTGTTTGGATTAATGAACTAGCAACTTGGAAATTATTAGAATGAGAAGCAACACATTATTGAATTACATGTATGAGATTATCACATTAAATGCCAGATACAGTCCATCTGGCTTGGGCTGGCCTGGGACACTAAGGATCAGTCTCATCAGGAGAGGAAAGGACAAGAAGATTGCAGAATAGGCCGTGATGGCACTGAGAGCACTCCTGTCCACATTCTGCCACCACCCTGAAATCACTACTGTAAAGTGTACAATCAGAACATGGTCACGTCTGAATATTCTTTGGAAGCTGACCCATTTGTGTTTCAGTTACCTTAGTTGTATATGTAGAATTTATTCCATAGCATCAAGGTATTCTTTACAAATAATATTTCAGTCATCCTTGTGAGGTCTCAAGTTAATAAAATCCTGAAGTATTATCAGAGTGGTATCTGAAGCAGGCAGGTACAAACCATACTGTCTCGCTCTGCTGGTAACCTGATTGGGTAGAGCAATGGAGTAGTCCCAGTATAGGCCCATTGTGTGCCTACACAGTACATGGTTGAATGTGAAAAATTACATTGATAAAATGCCCTGTGTTTTTCTACGTGACAACACAAAAGTGGTCTTTTATTTTCAAGACATATTATTTTCCTAACTGAATGAAATTAGATGATTATATATATATTGTAATAGTATACTATAATGTCATTAAACATAAAAAGAAAATACAGTGCAGAAACAAGAAGTCCTGGGAAGAAGTGATCCGAAGGCTGGGATGAATTGTTTTTTGAATTGTGTTAAAACTGGGATCCGGGAAAGTGGGAGAGGAAAGGGGCATCAGGCAAGATCGGACCACGGTCCCAATGACATTTCACAAACCAGTTAGAACTACGAAACTTTATTCACAGAGTCCTAACTATAGAATAATGGCTACTAAGGAAAGGTAAATATCAAGAAATCAATGAAAGTGAGATAATTTAAAAAAGGAGTTAGGTATTATACCCGTATATTTTTTTTCTTTGAGCTTGCAAATGCAAAAGCTTATGCACTGAACAATGAATAAAAGTTAATTGATTTTAATGGACATATAATAGCAAAATGAAATTATTGAAATGAAGTATAAATAATGTTCACTTGCCTCTGACACATAAAAAATATTATAAATGTAAAGTCTTGTGAAAATGGATGCATATAAAACTGCTTTCAGTTTTCTGAGTGAAAGAAAGAGGCTCCATTTACTTCTCCATTTCTTTCTCTTTTATTCAGTGCTTCACCTCCACAGACCCAGGGAAACATTTTCCTCAGACACGTTTCCCTCAGGGGCCTCTGTTCTGCCAAGCTCCAATGCAGTCTTTTTATGCCTCTTATCAATTGACCTATGTAGGGTTTTTGACACAGCTGGCATTTTTCAACTTGAAAATTTCTCTTCTCTCAACTTATCTGAGTTCATTCTCGGTGGTTTTCTCAAACTACTCGTTTACAGTCTCTCTCTCATTGGCTTCTTTCCCTCAAACTAGCCCTTATCACTTTATGTATCAGAGACTTATCAGTTTCAGTTCTTTTTTGCTATCACCCCACAGGCTCTCCGAAAACACCGCTGCTCCCAAGGCTTTAACCATCAATTACACAGCAGTGACGCCCAGAGCTTTCTGTTTCGCCCCTACCTTCTTTCAGTTCTCTACTCTGCCATGTTCTTCGGTCTGCCTCTCAGATTCTCTATGTGGGCACCTCACTGTCTTCTCAAAACGAAAACATTTTCTCGAGGCCTAATCCTTCCCTATTGCATTCATTTCTCATAGCCCACACAGTTGCTCAGGTAGATCATCTTGTGTTTGTCTTTGATTCTTTCTTCTTTTTCACCCACCACACCAAAGTGGTCACTGAGTTCTGTCAATGGCCCGTTCTAAGGTTGGTGTCTAAATAGATCTCCTTTCCCTCAATCTCCCTGCCAGTATTTCAGCTCAGTCCTGCCGTCTCTCTCACCTGCACTGGTTCCTACAGGTTATTTATAATCACCTTTTCCTTTGTGATTTTCCTGTCTTCTGTCTCTCCCTCTATCCATTTATCCTCAACATTTTGTCCAGAGTAATTTTGCATAAATGCAATTAGGATCACCTTATCCTAATGGTTCATAATCACGCTATAGGTTAAAATCCAAATCACTAGCTGGGCAAAAACAAACAACAACAACTGTTCACCTTTAATTTCCCCCAAGTCCACCTCCCTACACACATTGCTACTCCCTTCCTCAGCCCCACTGCCCAGCATATTCCTTGTTCTGTATTTCTTGCTCTGCTTTGTTGCTTTTCCACCCATTCTCTGCCTGCCGAACTCTTCCTCTAAGATACAACTCAAGTATTTCCTCCTTTAAGAAAACTTTTCTGTGTGTAACCTCGTCTTGGCTGTCTCGTGATCTTATGCACATGCTTCTATCATAGCACTTACTAGACAGATGGTATTGTGACCATCTGTTTACCACCCGTTTTTCCCATTAGGCAGAGATCTTGACATTTTTTCAGATGTGACACATTTCACAGATGACATTCAATAGTGCAACACATTTCCACCGCTATTCCCAATGAGGTGGCTATAACTCCACCATTTATTTTTTTCTCCCAGTCAAGAAAGCATTTTCTAATAGCAATGAGAGTGACAGACAATAATGACCATGGCTCTATCCCTGCACACATTCACACGAATTTATTTATATTTCAAAAGTCATTTAGAACTCTCATTCTGGATTCAGACTGCCCTGATTTAAATCCTGTTGTTTTTGTTTGTTTGTTTATTTGTTTTTTCACTTACTGCTGAAAACCCCAAATGAATTATCTAACCCTTATAAGCCCCAGTTCTTTCTACATAAAATGAGAGTTATAACAGTAAAAAGGACTCTTGAGTAGATAAAAAAATATATAAATGAACTAATTCATGTAACTCACTTAGCATGATTGTGGGCACATGAAGTTTTCCCTGGAAATCTTAGCTATGATTCTCATATCATTTGATATGAGTTAATTGATTTCTTTTTCAGTGGATCCTAGTGACTCACTCATTTTCCTGCTACAGAATCTGACTTCTCATGAACACTTTTGTGAAGAGACAGAAATAGTTATCTCTGAGACTTCTCTGAACTTTGGTTACTCATGAAATTGGAAACATAATGCCCATGACATTGGGGGAAATAGAAAACTAACACGAGTTGGGAACATGAAATACATATTGTTCATTCAGTAGGCACTCAAATGTTCCTCCCCTTCCCCTAGTCAAACCTGCCAGCCAAGGGTAAGAGAGAGGGCAGAGCTCTTCAAATTTTCTGAGGCAGATGATGAGATCAGCTCTGTTCAGATACACAAAGAGAAAACCACTTCACCAGGAGAGGGTCCATCAACTTGAACACTGAAGAGAAAGAAACAAGCCTGATGATTGGAAAGGAAATTCTTTAAGTGTGAATTGCTCTGAGTACAATATAAACCTTGTCGGTTATGGCATTCCAGCTGTTGTTTTATTGCCTTTAATTTCCCATTAGTGGTTCAATGTCTGGGAAAGGTATCCGGCCTTCAGGAGGGGAACTAAGGTCAGAACTGTTGTTCCTGTCTCTGCCAACGTTTTGAAGAGTGTTTAAATGAAGCCATTCAAAAGATTATCTTATTCCTAATTCTTATAAGGAGTGTTCGTGATTAAAATAAGCTTATTTAGGGCCCTCCCTCCCTCTCCTGTGTGTCTTCCCTCTACTCTCCTCCTACCTTCACCAGGAAAACAAATACTGGGATAATATAAAAGAATCATTTTAATATAGTATTATGGATGTAGCTGGTCATTATGTGGGGGGAAGGGCATGGCGTGTGATGGAGGTGGAGGCAGGCTCGATCGTGTGATCTTACCTCTTCTGCGCTATGGATTCAATGCCTTGTAAGTGTGTCTACTTCCAAAAAGGACCACGTTCCAATTGGGTAACCCTGATTCTACCTTTTACCCAACAGATCACTCAGTATCTTGCTGGGGGAATTCAGTTATGTTTACTGGCATGGCAGGGTAAGGTATTTCCTCCCTGATCATTACCGCGTTTCCCCGAAAATAAGACCTAGCTGGACAGTCAGCTCTAATGAGACTTTTGGAGCAAAAATTAATATAATACCCAGTATTATATTATATTGTATTATATTATATTATATTACAGCCAGTCTTATATTGTATAAGACCCGGTATCATATCATATCATATCATATCATATCATATCATATCATATCATATCATATCATATATCATATATCATATCATATCATATCATATCATATCATATCATATCATATCATATCATATCATATTATATTAAAGACCCAGTCTTATATTATAGTAAAATAAGACTGGGTATTATATTAATTTTTGCTCCAAAAGACGCATTAGAGCTGATTGTCCAGCTGGGTCTTATTTTTGGAGAAACACGGTATGAAGACTATTGGTGTCTGGATTTCATACTTGTTGTAGACTGGAGGAGGATGGAAACTATTTAAACTAAGATGATGATAGATAGATGACAGATAGATAAATTGATTGATATTTTGGGGCACATAGTTAAGTACCTTTAATTTATATCATCACACAATTCTCACAGTGTCAATGTGAAGCATATACTATCATCATTTCTATCTGAGATCAGGATTCAAAGATTTAAAGAAAGAGGGCATATAACCTTTAAGTGGAAAGGGTAGATCTCATTACCACATTTAATTAAATCAAAAATTAAAAAAAAAAATATCTATGCTTTGTTATCCACCCAACTTTTCCAAAAAGAGGAAGACAGACTTTTTTCTTTTCTAAATCTGAGAGTTGGCACTGCTGAGAAACTTCCCGGGCAGTAAGAGGAAAATCTACGCTCTGTTTCTTATGAAGTTGGGTCTTCAAGTCTGAATTTATCACTAGTTAGCATTTGAGTCCAAAGACAGTCATCTAGGAAGACTCGTAGAATTGAGCTAAAATTCTTTATTATGTGTACCTCCCATCAACGACATTGAGATTTCTATAGAAAAGACCCTAAAAGACTCTCTCATCTTCATGTGCCTGATTTTCAAGTCTGTCTGTGGAGTTGCTGGAGGTCAGGTAATGAAATGCAGGTGCATTCCTCTGACAGCCAGAATGTGAAGCTTACAAGCATTTGGTTGGAATATTCAGCACTTATAAATGCTCACCTTGTAATAGCAGTCTTCTGATTATTCCAAACCCTGGAGTCAGGATTTCCTGATCCTGAGCACTAATATGAGCCATATTTTTCCTGTTTAACCACAAACACAGTGGTCACCTTAAAGAGCCTCCGGGTTATATCAGCTGTACTATAATGATCTACAAGGTCTGACAATTAAGTTCGTGAACTTGTGGCAATGATGTTGCTAACCTTTTTTTTTTTTTTAAATATATATAAGAGGGATTATTCATTATGAAATTGTACCAACTGGACAAACAGTTAACCAAGTTTACTATTTGGAAATGCTGAAAAGGCTGCATGAAAAAGTTAGACGACCTGAACTTTCTGCCACTCATATATATGAACACACACCACAGCAGTTAATACCTGAAAGGTCAACATTTGTATTTGAAGCTGTCGTTAAAGAGCTATCATTTATCTGCTTCTGGTCATGGCCTATATTTGAGAGAAGTAATTGGCAACTATTAATTGGGGCATCTTGTTTTCTATTAAGCAATAGAGTGAAGAGTGTTGATCCCGTATATACCGCTCACCCTGCTTAACTCTACACTTTTCAATTATTTCCACTTAACGAATGGGTTATTAGGGTGTTTTGTATTTAATCTTGCAATTTATACTAATGACATACCCATTATAAACTCATTCCCTAGCTGGCTTTCTAAAAAAAAAATAATATAGGAAGCGTTACATTTTTGGCAATATTTCCCCTATACTATTATATAGCAGATATCCAAAGTCAAAATACTGCAGATTTTCAGAGATTGCTGTCACGTATGGCTCCCATAGCAGGGTTGAGGCAGATGGTGGTACAGAAGGGGTGGGAGACCTCGCCTCCCATGTTCTCCAAAAGCAGAGCAAAGCAGGCATTCCTCTGCCAAAACCTTGCAATATTTGGCCCCAAATAAAGTTGGACTTTGTCCTTCTGTTTCTCCATTTTTTCCCCACCTTCTGTGTGGAGACCATGTCTGTCTCAGTCACCATGCTGTTATGCAAACCCTGCCAATACTGGCATGTGTCTATTGCCCAAATTTTAGAATCAGGCATGATAGAAACCCCCATGGCATTCTCTCCTTCTAAGCGAGAGCAGAAGTCATTGAGAGTACCTCACATTATGGCTTCAAGAATTTTCCCAATATGGAAATTCTGAATTTCTCTTCATCAATAACTTTTGCTGATTAGTGATCTACCTGAGAATTTTCTTTTATAGCTGATAGTCATGTGGACATGATAGGTAATTATTGAATTATATAAAAATTAATTCAGTCGTCTAAGTGGTTGGCTCCTGTGACACCACTTAAGTCTGAGACATGGAATTTTAGGGGCACAGTGAACTTCTACCATCAACTCTAAACATTTATTTGCTTAAAAGAAAGTCTTCTGTCTTCATTATAGCCATTGATAATTTCATGCCTGTCATCAAGGCATAGCATTTCATGGGAGCAAACCTCCTGGTGAAACTTACAATAGAAATATTAATAGAAAATTTAATTTATAAATGTTTTGGTGGCATTATCCTTACATAGTTATTAGCCTCATTTTTCCTTTTGTTAATTTTATGATTCTGCTTCTTTTAAAGGACTCTAATGATATAACTTAAGGAGAAGTTATAGTTTGACGTATTTCCACTTCATTAAGTCATGTTAGAGAGAAAACGTGGGTAAGATGTGTAGGCTCCTATTCCTTTGACTAGAATTATGGTGTGATGGGAAAGTGAAAAATGACCATGCTTAGTCCTCCCGTGGCAAAATTTTGAATAAGTTGAAAAGTACGTGACCTAGCGCTTTTTCTCATAGAGTTCTTTTATTTTCTACTTGTTTCTGCCTTGCCTTCCAGTGACGTCATATTCATTATGTATTTCAACCATATCAAAACTTGCTCTTAATATGTTGTCCACATTGGAGTTATACATTTTTCACTCAGTTTATTTTAAATCAAAGTAATGTATCATACATTTTGTTCCTTATTTATCAATACTAAGAAAGAAGCTTTGAAAATTGTTTTAGAATCAGCAAATGAAGAGCTGTGATAAACCTTAGAATGTCTGGTACATCCTTATAATCCATCCATTCATTTGTTTTCCCATTTTTTAAAAGCAAATATTTTTGAATGTCTCTGTGCTCTGGGTGCTGTAGTGAGTATTAGGCATCCATAAGATAAAGTTCTTCCTGAAAGTGGCTTACCTAACAATCTAGCAAATGAGGAAGTAAATGAAGTAATGTAATTGAAATTAAAAAAATGTAAATGCATTGCCTTTACAGGGTGTAGTGCAGATGGAAAAGAGAGAGAGTAATCTAGTGTATCTGATGAACAAGTCAGGCAAGGCTTCATGAAAGAAGTTATATTTGAGCAGAGCATTAAAGGAAAAGTTTGTGTCTTCCAGGAAAGCAGAGGGGAGAAGGGTATTCATGGCAAAAGGGTTGGGAGGATGGGGGAGGAAAGGGACTACTAGGGATAAAAGCCACAGGGGCATGTGGTAGTATTGCACATTCAAGGATCTACAAGGAGTTCACATAGCTGGATCTACACTGAGGTGCACAGAAGAAGAGGCTTTGTGGCAACTGACAAAGTTGGAAAGGAAGTTAGCGGCCATATGCGGTGCATGGTACTGTCTTCTCTGAATTTATTTCTGCCCTTTATTCAACCCTGGATATAACTATTTGATGATGACTGTTATGGCGGCTATGTGTGTGTTATTGTAGTCCAGCCATAATGACATTCCCATTTTCGTGGCCTACCATGATGAAAAGCCTCATCTACATCTCATGGACAATTAATGTAAAGCACTTGAAGGATTTTAGACAGAAAAGGGACATGACCACACTTGTTATGTTAGCAGCAAGATGAAGAAGAGGTTGGATAGAACAAGACAAGGACCAAAGAGAATCGATGGTAAAGATTGAAACATCCCACCCAACAAGATGAATAAAGTCAGTAACAACAAGAAAGCTGTGGAAGATCTTTAGCACATAGAATCACCCAGATTTAGCCACAAATTGAATGTGGGGGATGAGGATGCAGAGTAGGGAAAATCCAAGGTTTCTGGTGAGGATGGTTGGCATTTCAGTGAGAAAGGGAACAAACAGAAAGATCAAGGCTGTGGGAAAAGATGAGATAGGCTGAGGGCATGTTGAATTAGGGGTGTAAGTGAGATAACTAGAGGAATTGTTTTGCAGACATTTGATTATAAGGATCCGGTGCTCAGGAGATGGGCTGAGACCTGGGTACAAATGTGGCAGTCACCAGCACCAAAGTGTTAAGTCACTCCATAGGAGTGATTACCCAGAAAGCATTTGGAGAGTGAAAAGAGAAGAGTTCCAACGTTGGAACACTGTCAAATGCAGGCATTTAAAGAGGGAAAAGAATTATTACCAGAAGAGACCAAGAAATTATAGTCAGAAATATGAAAGGAGAACTAAGCGTAGGGGAGAGGGAGAGGAACTGTGGAAAATAGCAGAAGAGAGACTGTAAGCTATAAAATTGTTAAACCCAAATTTTAATGACACAGGGAAATGCTTATGTGGAAACAGAAAAAGGAGAGAAAGAAAGAGAGAGAGAGAGAGAGAGAGAGAGGGGAGAAGGAGGAGAAGAAAAAAGGAGGAAGAGGAGAATAAACAGCACAAAAGCTTTCATTGTGACTTTCTTCAATGAAAAATACAATCTGGATGCATATGTTGAAGTGACAATGACAGGAAAGGACGGCATGAGCAAGCATATAGAGAGACTAGAAGGAACATATTCACATTTAAATTTGGGACTTGATGTGTGTGAAAGAGGGTGTCAAAAGATGAAGTCAGCATATAGACCACGAAAGAGCTTGAACTTTATCTCAAAGGCAACATCAAAGCATTTTAAGCAGGGCAGAGATAATTTCAGGGTTGTATTTTAGAAAGAACATTCTGACAGCTGTGTGAAGGAAGGTTGGATGAGAGCCAGCCTAAGCAAGGAGATCAGTCGAGAGGTTGGTGAAATCCTGGCCAGAAGAGGATGAGAATCTTCCTGAGGATATGTGAAGTGGGCACTGACCCATGACTGCTCTCACAGATTCAGTTATCTGTCTTTGATAGAGTGTTGCTTTTCCTCATAGCCTGGTATTTCTAATAATAGCTGTCCCTTTAAGCAACCAACCACTTGTCTCAATTAGCTCAGAAGGTGATGCCCACTGTTGCAACTGTGTATGATTATCCTCGGCCTTCAACAGGACAGTGTTTCTGTTCTCCACTTCACCATGGCCACAGGTCTGATCTCGAAGAAAGATGGTGGTTTCTGCGCCAGAGCTTTGCTCAGCTCCAGGAGCTGCGTTCACACCTGAGGTCTGCCAATGGCACCCACTGGAGGCCTGCAGCACACAGCCTCTAGACATACAGGAAGGTTCGCTCTTTTTCTTATCTCTTGTGTAGGAAATTGTAACAGCATCCTGCACTCTCCTTCTTCCTCTTATCATGAGTTCAAACAGTTGACCTGTATTTTAAAACTGTGGTTCTCAACTAAGGGTGGTTTCCCTACCCAGGGGACGTTTAACAGAATCTGGAGATGTTTTGGATGTCACAACTAGGAAGAGGAGGGTAGGGTACTATTGACATCTATGGGTAGAGGCCAGGGATGCTGCTAAATATCCTACAAAGCACAGGAGAGCTCTCCAACCCAACCCCCAAAAAGAATTATCTAGTTCCAAATGTCAATAGTGCCAAAGTTGAGAAATCCCATTTTGAAGGACTGGGATATTCTTTTCTTAAAGATAAGTTTTTTATTTTATTCCTTACAAAAGTATTGTTTAGGTTACCTATTTCTAGCCATCCATGTATCTCCTATAAAGTGAAATGGAGAATTGAATAAATTGTTTAGTTGTGTCAAACCAAAATTCTAAAATAATTTTTACTTAATTGTTAAGCATTATTGTGATCTTTTTTTCTTTTCTTTCTTTCTTTTTTTTTTTTTTTTAATTTAATGGTTCAAACTATGCCTATGGTGCTAAAATCTCCTCTGTGGTTGCATTTTGGGCCATGAATAGATTTTTAAATAATGAAACATGCAGGTAGGTTATCTTATCAGATTTTGGCCAAAAATGTTAGTATTCTCAAGAGTCCTCGTGGATCCTTCAGGATAAATGTTTCCTGTTGTAGCAGGATCTAAATGCCGATGCCCTCACTTTCCTCTGTGTACATTGAGATTTAGGCAAAAAGTATGGGGTGCACACTATCTTGAGAAATAACTATTATCCAACATTTTCCTTCTGGAATATCACCTTCACTTCCTTGTATTTGCTGAGAAAACAGATTGTATTTATGTTACAGTCCTCTCTTCCAAGATATTTCGAGGAAAGAACAAATTCTGGCAGAGTGCAATAGATCTGTCTTTATAAGGTAGGAGACAATTCACACATCCCACAATTACTAAAAATGTACTAGGTTTATATTAGAAAGATAATCTGTCTTAGCAAAACTTCATTTAATTTTTGCCCCAATTTTGACTTCCATTCTTTCCAGCCATTATTTATGACATTCAAAAACAAAACTCAAACAAAAACTTGCATTTATCATCAACTAAAACATATGTCAACGAGGCAGATATTTAGGCATTTAACAATTCAAACAAGTAGTTGAAAAAGGATTCCCTAAGAGAGTTAGGTATTCTACACTGAAATAAGCCAACTCCTTAGAATTAGCAAGGAGACCAACCAGTCACATAGGAAGCTGGGTGGCACTCTGAGTGGGAGCCTGAACCATCTGTATTCTTCCTCGTCGCAGTGATGACCAGAACTCCCTTTTCTAAGTTGCATCTGAATGCGCTTTTAAATTTCATCTTAGAATTTCTACAGAAGTACACTGGCACCATGTTTTTCCTTTTGACTTTGAGTAGGATAACCGATGAGAAGTAGGTCCTAAAAAGTACTAAGACTCAATTCTTTCTAGGAATAAAAAATGTGAAAATTCAATATAATTGCAGAGAATCCTGCTGCTGTTGTTTGTTTTGGATCATACGTTTAATCTTTGTATAGTTATATGATTTGGAAATAAGGGGAGTCAGCCATTTAGATAATAGTCTGCATTACGTACCCTTTTCTCCGAGTTTCCATAATAATCCATGCGTATATCTGTCATTGCACTTACCACATTGAATTTGATTTATTTCTTTATGTGACTATCTCCCCCATTAAACAGCAAGACCTTGAGCAAAGGACTGAATATTAATTTATCATTTTATTCCTAGTGTCTATTCCAAATATTAAAAGAACAAATGAATAGATAGTTGGATGGGTGGATGGATGGATGAATGGATGGATGGATGGATGGATGGATGGATGGATGGATGGATGGATGGATAAATGGAACTGGAACACTGAGCAAGTACATTGAGACTAGGTTAAATGCACTACTAACTTTGGCCCTGAGATACTTGTAACATATTATTAATGGATTTTCAGTGAAAAAAACAAAAGCTCCAGGGTAAAATATGTTTCGGGAATTCTTGGTTTGTTTCTTATAAACTGAAAGACTTCTCAGAACCCATAACTTCTCTATAGCAGAGCAAAATTTTGAGAAAGAGTAGAATGTATAACATTTCAGAAGTTTACCTGAGCAAGAATGCCTCATATCTTTTTCAGAAATGTCATTTGGTAAAACACCTTTTGGAAAATGCTGGGTTCCATTCAAGAGTCTTCACTGCACCACCTTTAAAAGAAGTTCAGAGCTATCGGTGAGGAAAAAAAGGAAGAAAATAGAAACTTGAAAGGAGGTAAGATTTTGGATACTTAATTCTCAGAGCAAGTAGTATGGATTTGTGGAAAAAGACAAATTTTCTTAGAAAACTGTGAAATGGGTTGAGCTTAAGTTCATAACAAAGAAAACGAAAAGAACAC
This sequence comes from Rhinolophus sinicus, assembly GCF_057876585.1. Taxonomy (NCBI): domain Eukaryota; kingdom Metazoa; phylum Chordata; class Mammalia; order Chiroptera; family Rhinolophidae; genus Rhinolophus; species Rhinolophus sinicus. The sequence continues at coordinate 198,618,248 of NC_142517.1, forward strand.
ATAGAGGTTTAGAGCAGAGTTCCTAAGCTAAACAAGTGGCAGGATACCCACTTATATTTGCTTTTATTCATTATTTTACTTCCATAGTTATATGTGAAACTATATGTGATTTAACCACATTTTGTGTTGCCTAGTCAATGCCCAAATAAGATAGTTGCCCATTCGCTACCCCTATGCTCATCTCTTAAGTCTCTTTGTGTCTCTCTCCACTCCTGCCATAGGAGTCCTTGCTGTCCTTCAAAGATACTAAACGCTCTCTGACCTCAGGGTCCATGTGTCATGTTTTCCCCTATGTCTGGAAAACTGTTCCCCAAATATTACTTTTTTCTTAGCTTTCCTAAATGGCAACTCCTTGAGGATTGCTTCTTTTTTTATGAAAATGTATTGGGGTGACAGTTGTTAGTAAAGTTACATAGGTTTGAGGTGTACAATTCTGTAATACATCATCTGTATATCACATTGTGTCTACACCACCCAGAGTCAGTTCTCCTTCCATCACCGTCTGTTTGACCCCCTTTACCCTCTTCTACTATTACATCTTGATCTAAAATACCCTACTACTGTATCTCTCTTAATATTTTTTAGTTTTCTTCTTGATGCTTAGCACAGCTTGACACATGACATACCTGTGTATGGTGTCTTTTCCTTCACTGGAGTGTTCACTTAATAAGGCTCTGTGTCAGATGTTAAAGACGCAATGGTAAATAAGGTAGAGATGGTTCTTGCCCTCAGGGGGCTTCCAGGCTCAGATGAATTTAGGTCCCTGTCCTCTGCTCCATCACAAAGAATCCTTAACATCTTTGACAAAGTCAGAAAACCGAGGCTAGTTCAGTAATACTAAATCTCTAAGCTTGCCACATGTGTGAGAAAATCCTGGTCATAGAACTTCTTCACAATGTTTTTGAGAATTAAGTGCAATGATGTATATATACCAACTCTTGGTAGAAGGTAAAATACTCTAGAATCACCTAAATTATTAGTGTTTTACCAGCACTTACTTTTCATTGAAGCTTATATTTCTGAGCCAAGTTCATAAAAAGGACCCATCTTTCAAATGAATAAATTGTCCCCAGGCATAAATTTGGTACATTCAGAAACACGTCAGCAATTTCTGGCTCACTGACTCTAGAATTCTAATGCTGGAAGGGACCTTAGAGATCACCTATTGCAACCCCCTCATTTTTGTATTTATGTTTACGGCACTAATTATTACAATCTCCTGCAATAAACACTGGTCGGGAGAAATCAGGAGACCCAGAGGAGCACTCCATGTACTTGGCCTCTAATTGCTGGTTACAACTCAATCTTGGCATAAGGGAAGGGATTTTTTTTTTTTTTTCCGTTTACTATAAACAGATAACTTTGGTCTACACAGTATTTCTTTTCATATTGAAGAGTGAGACAAGAAGGAGAAACGTATGTTAAAACTTGTTGGCTTGAACTTGTCTTTCTTTGCTGAAGTATATTTTCTTGTCTGGAGGAAAAGAAACTGGATTGAAAATTGTTTACTGCAATGTTCTGAACCATTCTGATGTCACAATTCAATGGACTTCATGATCTAATTGAACATTTAAACAGCATTTAGTTCAGGGACCGTACCAGAGAAAGATGAAGGTGCCATTTTATTAATATGCATTTCAAAAGCCAGAGTGTGGCCTTCTTTGGTGAACCACTTCAAAAGTCAGCTTGTAGAAATGAGTTTAGGCATTTGTGAGTGACACTGAAGTCTTTATGAAATCTTTATGCTCTCTTTATAAGTCCACTATCAATTGTTAAAAATGCATTGCTATAAAATGTAAATCGGATTAAAAAATCATGTTGCTTCTTAATAATTTGGGGGGGACCTAGGGGGAGGAGACATTACCCCAGTTTCAAATATTTTTATTCTTGACAAAATGTTTTCATCAATTAACTTCAAAGTGACCAAACTACTCTTTCAGCCAAAATGATTGCACAAAATTGACAGGTTTGACCAAAGTTTTTATTATAATTGGTTTACATTTTTTGTAATGTATTGGCAAGAGCAGGCTTAATAAATTAAACATATAAGGAATAGCAAAATAATGTTTTTTACTTGGACATAAACCACATTGTATGTGCTGGTTAATATAAAGTTATATATACTATACATGTAAAACAATTTTCAAAATTATACTGTATTTAAATGGCTTTTTAATTCAGCAATACACCACATCTGGTTTAACTAACACTTTTACATGTGTTCACTCATCACGTTGGGTTTGTGGACATAGACGAGGCTGTTTACCAAATGGATTTTCAAGCAAAGCTCCGCTGTTAAAATTGAACAAGGAAAACAGTACTCATGCATCGCACCAGCAGATGACTAATAACTCCAAGCAATAAACTACCCCAGATAGAGATCTATGTGTAGTAATGAAAATGTAATCGTAAAAGTATAACTCACACTGGAGTTTCTACCCTGCCAAGCCAAGTTACCATCAACAAACGTGTTAATGCCCGACAGCAGATTTCAGCACCTCACTGTCAGAAAATAGGAAAATGCCAGTTTTATTCAGACCTCAGCAGATTCCACCGTCTTAGGCATCTCCCGACTTGTGGCTTGCACATAATTTTAAAAGGCTGGTTGCTCAATAACTGATAATCATCTTTTAGTGACTGTGTCTCTTCTTCAATAGGCAAGTAGTAATTTGTAGTAAAGGTGGTTTTTAAAATAAAATGTTTCTAATGTTTTACAGTGTTCAATGCACTGTGACTTTTTCAATAGGGCGTTTTATGACAGAATTGCTTTTTTCTTTCTCCTGCTCTGTGTTGGAACTTATCCTACGTGTCAAGCCAAATGTTTCCTATCATCAACAAATGTTTCCTATATTTTTTTTATGATTTATGTTTAGTCATTCATTCCGCAGACATTTATTGTGTTCCTTTGCTAGGGCAGGAGCACTATGTTAAGTGCTAAGGATACAACACAGAATAAAACCGAATCCCTCTGTACTAGGAGCACACGGGGTAGCGGGGTAGACATCCATATAAATAGATACCTGCAATACATTGTAATAAATAATGTAATCAAGCTATGAACAAAGACAGTCACAGCTCAGTTGACAGGGCAACTCATGACAGTGCAAAGGGAGCCTGTAAAGAGAAGGAGACATTACTTTTAAATCCAGAGAAGAAATAGAACATTTCCAGATAAGAAGAGAGAAAAGCCTAGTCCAGGCATAATGGATAGCATGTGGAAAGCAGAGGGTGACTTGCAAAGGGGCGATCACATCTGAGGAACGGTGAGAAGTTGATGCACCTGGACTGGAGAGCACAGGTGAGAATGGTGTGGAAGAAGCAAGTGTGCAATGTTTTAAAGGGCCTTATATAGGCCATGGCAAGGAATTTGGATTTTATCCCTCCCCAAATGAAACATTACATGGTATTAAAACTACTAATTTAGACTTATAAGATCATATCCTGCTTTTTCACCTGTCAGTTAAGATCAACATTTTGGTTGGCTTCACTTACCTTGCCTGTGTTCCCAAGAAGTGCTTTAACACCAGAAGCACACGCTCGTGGAAAACTGTCTGAGCACAAGACTACAGTGTAAATGCACAAGGTTACTCTGAATGACAGCATCCAAGAGACCCACAGAAAGCCCTGGCCGTTACGTTTCCAAATAAATCAATGTCCAGAACATGTTTGGAGGATCAATTTTGGGACTTCAGGACAAAGCCCGGAAGCATATCTCTATGGCCATGGCTGGTCCTACATATGGGTAGAGTAGGTGAATGGCTGTATGTTGAAATTTAAGGCACATTAAAAGAAATAAATGTCCCAAGATGTCTAACCGTTGGATCCATCCCATTGGCGAAGGCATTCTCCACTGAAATGCCTATTAAAGGACAAGCATTATGCCCAGGAGTTACCACGTGAGCACATTAACATCATTAGCATCATTGGTCCTGGCCCCCTAAAAGACATCAGATGTTCAATGGCACCTGGATTTAAAGGGGATGGTAAGTAAATTTGAATCTGAGGTATTGACTACCATACACTGGCGCACAGACGTCATGGTGAAACCCAACTCACTAAAAGTCATGGAACTAGAAGGAAAAATATAAAACCAACAACAAGAAAAAAAACACTTGCGGCTACATAAGTTAAAGGTGTCTGTGGTTCTGGGTGTTAGTTGTGAGTTAATTCCTATTCCAAGATTGAAGGGGTCCTTAGCCATCTGTAGATTCTTGTCATTTGGTTTGGGTGCCATCAGGCTTCCAGCACTCCCTTGGTTCTACTTGTCCCCCTGGAGTGGGAACATCTTTCCTATCGAAACCCAATAATTTATCTTCTTGAATTTACACTGACTTTGCAGTTCCCTCCTTCTCCACTTTTCTAGAGAATTCCAGGGTTCCTGATAGAATCTGCCTACTCCCTGTTATCCATTATTATGTGTTGGTCATGTGTCTGATACCTCTCACTAGCCAGCTTCAGGCTGAGTGTCCCTAGCACCCTGGGATGGACCTTAGTGGTGGCGTCTCCTCACCTTGGACTCTTCCACACAGTGACATGCCTTTCTGACTGCTGAAGGTAGAGTCTTCCTTTTCTCCTGTATCAGAGCCCCATGTGTCTTTCCTTCTACTGGGTGAGCTACTGTTTCATACTTGAAAACTGCCTCATGTTCTAGTTTCATGTACAGCACATTGAGGCCTGAACTCACCGACTGATCAAATATTCGGTCCCCATTACTCCGTCCTTTAATATCCCTGTAGTGTGTATGCATGTGGAGGGGAGTGGGAAGGGAGGGGGGAAGAAGGTTGGGTAGCAGTGTTCCAAATTCCCATTGTCATTGGGTGTATTACCATACACAAAATATGTGCTAGAGTAGTAATTATTGTAAATAGATAATATTCACTGAATGCTTACTATGTGCCAAGATGTATATGTGTTTTATATAATTTTAAAAAGTTTAGCTCTACACGTAATGCCACACCACCAATAGAAAAAATAGGAGGCCAGTTCTCCACATTTGCAGAGCGTCTGTCTTGACAGGGCCATTTTCCCAGAGCTCCTTTGTTAGTTTCCATCATCTCTCTGTCTTTTCTGGCTCAAAGTAGAAACATTGTCCTTCCCTTGAACACACACACACACACACACACACACAAATGCACGTTCATACACACACACACACACACACACACACACACACACACACACGTTTTCCATTTGTTTCTGCAGACTGCTTCATCTAGGCCATGGCTGTTGCAGCCCCTGCAGGACCCGCGTGTTGTTAGCATTCTAATACTCACGTATGAGTCATGGAATCAGGCACAACATATTTCTAGGTAAATTGGGAGTTTAAAAAGCGTATTTACAATACAACAAAAATGCACATAAGATATTATGAACCAGAGAGTGAAGCTTTTCAGCAATGTCATAAACAAGCATTTTCTTCAGCAGTTCTCACTTAAAATAGAAAGGTTGGAAGATAAACACAAATTTCTTATGCCTCCCAGAAAGCCTAGAATCTAAAGAAAGTGAAAAGAAGCATAGATCCGACCTGTGCTTTGACTCATTTTTCAAGATAACAAGCCAGTGATCGTTCGTCCACCAAAAACAAAACAAAACATGCTGTGAGGGATTCTTTGTTATTATTTCCACAATTTGTCCATACCCCATTATCGATTCTTCCACGGAGAAGAAATTTCTGTTTGGTAGAAAAGAACATAAAAAGGCTATCTGGATATAATTCTGCTTCATATTGAAGCACTCAATTCAAATAGCGGCCCTCCCCAAACTAACAAAATTTCTTTCCTTCTTCACAGGTAAGTTCCAAATCTTAGACACAACGGTCTGCTTTCATAAACTCTGAGTATTTCCTAAGCAACAGGACATGAAATCTGTAATATGCAATCTTGCCAAACTAGTGTTTTGGTTTGTCCAAATTATGTTTTAGATCAATATCAGCAAGCACATTACATTACTAAAGATGTCTGAAGAGTTAAAAAGATCATATGATAGTGCAGGTAAAAATGGTATATTTTTCTTGTGTATATGTTTAACTGTATTTAAATAGATTTAAGATTTTGAACTTGACTAATTTTCTTTATTGAGAAGCAGTTAAAATATAGTTACCTTAAGATACTCTTTTGTATGAGAAGGATTTTAAAGAATCTCAAATACCATAGAATGTTCAGGTTTATAAATATGTGAGACTTCAAGAAGTTATTGCTTAGAAAGATGTTGTTATTCTGATAATGCCTATTTGAATTCTCTGAATGGTTTAAATTTAAGCCCCACCCTAGGGATGGGTTAGGATCCAGTATGGGTGAAGTCCATAAATTCAATATTCTCTTTTTGCTATCGTTCCCCCCTTCTGTTAATGTCACTTTTAATGTCTGGTGCCTACACCTTATGAAGTGTATGTAGTAGTCAGGATAGATTGCTATTAAAATGTCATAACAGACAACTCCCAAATTGTAAGGGCTTAAAATGGCCAAGGTTTATTTCTCAGTCATGCTAGGCTTCCATCCTGAGTCGTCAGATGGCTCTGCTCTGTACTGTTCTCACTCAGGGGCCCAGCCTGCTCAGGCCTGGACGATCTGAAATATTACAGATGGCAGTGATAAATGGAGGGGACATGGTGAGTCGCACACTGGCTCTTCAAGGTTTCTACCCCAAAGGTTTCTACCCATCACTTTTGCTCACATCCTAATGCCATAGCAAGTAACATGAAAAGTCCTACTCTCAAAGAGGGAGGGCAGTGAAATCATATTATATGACAGGAGGGAGGAGACCTGGATGTAACCGAGAAGAGCATTAAGAGTTCATCTGGTCCTGAAATATTTAGTTTACTTTCCACCTGCAAAATATGCTCAACTCATTTTCAACTGAGACAACCCAAAATTGCCCTTCAGTCACGGCATCGAGTTCAAGGTGATAGGAAGGACCAGAAGTCTTCACGAGAGGAGGAGTTATGCAATAGTCTGCATGTGGGTCCAGTTATGCTCCCTATACATCCAGGGCCTAACAGTGGAACAAAGCCAGGATAACAGCATTACGCACTTCCATTCAGAAGAATGGGAGACACATAGCACACACAGGGCTGGCTGCAACAATTCTAAAATCCCACTATTCAAATATTTTGAGGACTCTCTTTGCTTAGGCCCTGGTTTCACTTCCTGGGAGTTCCCTTGTCCTGTGCTCTCTGTGGCCCCACGTTCAGTCCTAGGGGAGTCTTTTTCCATCCTCCTCCTTCACATCTGAAGTGGGAACCAAAGAACACGCCCTCCCTGGTGACAAAGCAGTGCCCCTCAGCACTTGTCCTGCCCGCAAACAATTGAAACTTGAAACAACTTCAAGTTTCAGTCTGTCCCTTTTAATCCAGGTGGATGGTCCTTTCGGCAGTAGAACATCCTTAGAAAATGAGTTGGCTTTTTATCTATTTATGCATGAGATTTATTTTCTAATAGCCAAACCCACAGTTCTTTTTGAGGCCTAATTCCTTGGCTTTCTCACCCCATACTTTTCTACCTGTACTTAATTATAGCTACGTTCAGCCCGCCAAGCTTTAGTGGAAGAGTTGTAAACTTTATTTTTTCTGAACCATTTTGTTCAACTTTATGAATTAAATGGATACCATGTTCTTAGTAAGACCTTCAATTTGAGATCCCTTAATTCTTTCAGTGGTTTTAATAATTGGCACAAAGCCCAAATTTACCTTTGTGAAAAGGGCACATTTCATTGGTCTTTGTTGCTCTACGATTTTTTAAAGTTTTATCTTCTGCTGTTAAGGAATTAAAAACAGTTCCTACTTTCAATCCTAAACATTCTTTACTTTATAGACTCCCTCGATTCCCTTTCATCTGATGGCAAACTTGCCAGTTGTTTTCTGAGCTTGTCTCTCTCTTGTAATATACCTGCCCCATGTGACCAACAGCCACCAGCAGACACTAACCTAACAGTTTTCCAGGCGCTTCCCTTAAGCTGCAAAGGTGTTGGATGTATAGTCTGCTGCCCAAGTTACTGCAGTTTTGGAGACAATCTTATTAAAGTTTTCACTGCTGGATGGCATTGTCATCACCTTTCTTGCCTTCAGTAATAACTTCTTTGTCACTCACTGCTCGAACAGTAGCCAGTGTATGTAATTCCAAGTCTGGTTCTCACTATACTCCACTTCAAGTTTCCATTTTCTGTATTAGTCCAGAATAGCTGGGTTATGCCGTGGTAAAAAGCAATCCACAAAATCTCAGTGGCTTAAAACAATGAAAGTTTATTTCTCATTCATTCTGCATGTCCATCTTGGGGGTCTCAGGAGCCTGTACTCAAACGTGTGTCTTAGCCACAGACCCAGGCTTTGGAGCCTTCACTGTATACTGTATCGCTGGTCCTTAGGGGAGAAAGAAAAGGATGCTGAATCAAGGGTAGGTTGTTAAAGTCTTCTTCCTAAAGATTAAGAAGACAAATTGGTGGTTACAAAATAGGCATGGAGATGTGAAGTGAAGCCTAGGAAATATAGTCAACAATATTGCAATAACTCTGTATGATTCCAGCTGGGTACTAGACTAGTCAGGGGGGTCTATAACTTCTTAAGTTATAAAAATGTCTAACGACTATGCTGTACAACTGAAACTAATATAAACTAATACTGAATGTCAACTGTAATTGAAAAATTAAAAGAAAGAAATAAAAAAGACTAAATGAGGATTAAATATATAAAGTGTATAGAAGGTTGTGTGGGACATAATATGTATTCAATAAACATAAGCTATCATGAGCATTAAAAAAAAAAGTCGTCTTCTTAGAAGTGGCCCATATCCTTTTGAAACGTAGCCCATTTGCCAAATAAAGTCACATGATGATGCTGAATTTCAAGTGGTGTAGGGAAATGGAAAGTCCTCCTAAGTACTCCATGAATACTCGAGTACCAACCTAGCCTTCTTCATTTGTGAGCATATATGCATGCTGTTTCCTCTTCTCAGAGTGTACTTTCCCTTCTCTTCTCTACCTTGTGAAGTCTTAATTCAAAACAGAATTCCCATGTTCCCCATGTTGTGAAATATTCCCTAATATGTCACTGGAGTCTGAGCCATACTCTTCAGTATTCTTATAGAAGTTTGCTCTCGCACTTGCAAAATTGCATTCTAATTATGTATTCACCAGATTCCTCCACTTGACTTTGAACTCTTTGAGCATATGATTGCCATTTTATTAGTTTTCAATTCCAAGACCTAGACAGTGCCAGGAACCTAGTAGATGCTAAAGAAGTTATTAAGGAATGAATCTGGCTTTAAGAAATTGATTCTAAAGTCCACAGTACATTCTTTCTTTAGATTGAGTTCTTAATTATACATTGTGACACAATTTTGAATGAAGGGTTTGAAATTGTAATTATTACTGTTTGAAATTGTGTTTTTTTTTCTTTCTTTCTTTCCTCTCATTCCATCTTCTATTATCATATTCCAGTTTTTCAAAACAACGCACTTGGACTATTCTGACAACTTGTTAGCTAACATAACTAGCTTTTCTCCTCATTCATTCCAATACCAAGATCACTTCCCATCATCAAGCTATCAGTTTGCTCATACCATGCCCAAGAACCCAAGAATCCATTATGTCTTTCTGTAATTTTCCAATTATGGATCTTAAAATACTATTGAATGGAACTCATTTTCCATCTCAGAACATATTTCATGTTGTTGTCAATCCATTCCTTATTATTTTGTTTACTTATGAACAGTATATGCCTGGACTCAAAAACCTTGTTTGCAGTTTGATCTGAACAACTGCTAATTGAACATTGTAATTATGACAGGTAACACAGCTGCAATCTCTTCACTCTGGAAGTTGACAGCAGGACTGTCCCAGAGGCGCTGCTGTGTTTGCTGAGAGTCTTACACCCTAAGGGCACTGACACGTCTGCTTCAGACTAACCTTCAGAGCCACACGTTTGCCTGTCCCCATCCATGTTCCGGTCAGCTCCTCAGAGCATGGCCTGAGATTTTTCATTTTTTGCATTACAAAAATTTCTAAAGTATGCAAATGATTAGCCCAAAGGAAGAGCTGGTGCTTTCATCTTCCAGAACATAAAGGAAGCATTGGTGAGAACTGCTAGTCTGGATTTAATTCTAACCTACAAGGAAGGACACGTGTGTGGGAGGGTGGGGGTGGGGAGGAACCCAGAATAATAGGAAACTTAGAAGAAAGACATGATCTCACCTTGGGGTTGCTAATTATTAAAAAGAATATAATGAGTATATCAGATTCAGGCCCAGGCTTTATAAAAGCAGATGTCAAAAGATTTCAAGAAAATATGTATGTTTCAACTGGCTAGAGATTCTAAAGGAATGGGAGCTGGAACTTCTTAAAATAAGCAAACCAGGAACAAAGGAACAGAAAAGGACATGACATTACTACAACTGCAAACGTCTCCACTGAGGAAGAAATCTGAAGGAGTCAGGAGTGGTAGGTGATATAAAAAGAAATTAATGTGGCTGCACAAGAAACTTTTGACCCACTCAGATTTTAAAACACTGCACATAAAAGCTGGAAGGAAAAATTTGTGGCCTAAGCTAAATTAAAAAAAAACAAGAGTGACAAAACTCAGCAAGTATAATAGCAAGGAAGTTAATGTTTTAGAGTAAATTAAGGCTATAGAAATGTTTGTAACAATTCAAATGCCTTTGGATGGATTTGGATAATGAAGGATATTGTTAACAAGTAACAGAATAAAACAACTAATAAATAGATGCTTTGCTTCAGTAATTCCTATAAGTAAAGAAGAATCCAAATATTATAGAGCTAGCGAACTGTGTTTAAGTAAAATTGGTGTCTGAACTAGATAGAAAGGATCTGATAGAACAGCCTGAATGGGTCCCTTCTGTTAGCCTAGGCAAATTGTTCTCCAGTGTACTTACTGCACGCAAAAGAAATGTGGTCGGTCGGAGGAAAGGTGGAGAAGAAAAGGGTGAGGGCTTTGCTACCTGAAGTGTGCTCTATAGATCAGCAGCCCGAACATCGCCTGGGACTGTGGTGGAAATACGGATTCACAAGCTCTACCTCCAACTTGCAGACTCTGCATTTTAACCAGACACCCAGTGATCCACATATACATTAAAGTTTGGAAAGCTCTGTTGGAGAAAAATGCAGATGGGCAAATAATTTGATTCTCAACGCAGGTCAATTCTGTAAACTAAAGCATGCTGAGTTTTGACACTAATCTCAGCAGAACGCGGGAAGGAATTATTCAAGAGATAGTTTATGCACACAGAGAAGGGCTGTAGTAATCTCTAGAATTGGCATAAGTCCACTCAGAGTAAAGCACATAAACTACACCCATTTAAAAGCTAAAATTTGGATGGGATAGCAGGAAATGCCATGTACCGGTTTTTTTGTTTTTTTTTGTTTTTTAATTTTTATTTGTTTATTTATTTATTTATTTATTTATTTATTTATTTATTTATTTATTTATTTATTTATTCCTTTTTTGATAAGTGTGAATACCAAGGGGAAAGTCCTTCTGGCCCCGGCACTAATTAGGAGGCCCTTGAGTTCTAGTTTGGGTTCTTTATTTTCGTGGGATATTTCCAATCTGAATTAAATAAGGTCTTGTTCCTGGAAGACCAAGAACTGTGTCCAGTGTCTCCAAAGTGGGATGCATGCATCCCAAGGAGGAGCAAAATAATATTTTAGGGTGAAGGTAAAATATTAGAACTGCTATTAATATTTACATTTTATATAGAGAAAGAAATTCCTTAAGCCTAAGCGATATTTATTGTACAGCTTGCCACTGGTGTGCTTCCCAGGACCAAAAGTTACCCAGTCCATACCATGGGGTTTGAGCGTGAGTGCCACTGGGGTGCCCACCTTCTCATGTTTTCTTGGTCGGTTGTGATATGCTTCAATTTAAATGGGCCCAGTTAAGTGGGTTTGAGGAGTAATGGCGAAGGCTCTGTTAAAGAGGCACCAGATCGAAATGGCACTAACAATGGTAGAAAAAGGAATCCAGAACAAAATGGAAGAGCTTGTGTTGCCTCACACAAACTCCTTATTACCTACATTAAGAGACAAAATTGGTAATGATCTAAATAAATCTGCAAGAAGCTGGTCAACACATTCAAAATTGTCAAGAATATTATCTGAATTATGGATTTATAATCTCTAAAATTAAACGTTAAACCTACCTCTAAATTAGTAGTTTTTAACAGGCAGAGACTTTGCCTCTAAGGGGACATTTAAAATGTCTGGTGACATTTGGAATGTTTTGGTTGTCACAACTGGGAATGTCACTAGCGTCTAGTGGGTAGAAGCCCGGGACGCTGCTTCTAAACCTCCTACAACGTACAGGACAGTTCCCATGCCCCCAACAAAGAATTCTCTGGGCCAAGATGTCAATATTGACAAGGCTGAAAAACCCTGAACTAAATGTGCACTGTTTAAGGTATTAGCAAATTACAGAGCTGTATATATAAAATTAGTAAAATTATTATATATTACATATAATAAATATTAGTATGCACATGGCATAAAGTAACATTGTACATGGCAACATATACTAAAAATACTTTTATGATAGGGGACTGTGGATCAAAAAAATTTGGTTGGACACCATCAGACTAGTACATAATAGATACCTGATAAAGGTTGCTGTTTGCCTTTGTTTAAAGACTGGTTAGAGTTTTTGAAACCATGTCACTGAAATTATTAAAGGATCTGTGATTGTGCAATTTGAAATAGGAGATAAAGAAATTACCCTAGCTGTCTTCAAAAATCTAAGAGTATTTTGTAGAATAAAGGTTTGTCTCAGCGACGTATCTCCAGAGGGCAGAACTAAGATCACTGGAATCAAACACCACAGGGACTTTTTTGATACAAGAGAAGAGAGATTTTTTTCTAACATTTTCAGTGGCTGAGCAATGAAATGAGCTGATATACGACAGGGAATTCTCATTTGGGATAGGATCTCTCCAAGATGAGCTATGTAGGCTTCAGCTCAATAATTCTGCAATTTTGTTCTTAAAAAACATGAACAACATTTTTAAAGTAATGTATGCTACTCCAGTGGGCCACACTTTGTGTTTCAACTATGTGCAAACTTGTGATCCTCAGAAGTGTATTGTGTTTCCCCAAATGACGTTGAAAAACATTTTTAAATTGTTACTCAACATTTCAAAAGCCAGCTATTTCACATAAATAATCCAGGTTTCTCTTGCAGTATGAGAAGATATGGTAACCAAGGTCTATGTTTGTACATGGTAGAAATAAGTGGGGATTGTCTACTTCACTCATTTCTATGACCTGCCTTGGTCCTAAACGTCCAGGTTCAGAGCTGAGTAGGTTAATAAAGTTGACTCTAGAGCCACATGACTTGGCTGCAAATCCCTCTACCATCATTTACTAGTGGTGTATTCTTGGGTAAGTGACATAATATTCTCTTTGCTTCAATAGTCTCATCTCTGATGTGACAAGAACAATGACACCCACCTCATAAAGATGTATGAAGATTCATTGAATACACTACACACAGTTTCCTTGGGACAGTTCTTGGCACATAGCAAGCGCTTAATGAGTGTCTGTTATTATTATTTGAGTGAGTGGTTTCTGGTGGGCAGGCTGTCTGCATGCCTGTTTTATACAATTCTCAGCAGACTTTTGAGTCAGCAGTGTTTCCCTGATCTAACATCATCTAAATGCAAGGAACACAAGTCATGCTTCCATTCAGGCTTTGACACAATAGCCCTGACTATTTTTTTTGTGTCAGATTCTAGGACTAGTTAAAATCAAACCAAAGTATGGTTGGGGGAGATGGGGAAGGACTGTTTGCCATTTTATATATGATTTTGATAATTTCATGTCAGAATTTCATAGTGGAAACATGAGTCCACAAAACTACTATGTTGGGGGAACGATGGGCACCGTCAGTATAGTTTAGCACAATGACCCTGGAGAGAGTAGGAGGAGAGAACCCCAAACAGAGATTTAGAGTGGATGGAAAGAATAATAGTCAAAGATGTCTATCAGAGCACTGAAGAGTAACTTCAGTTCCCAGGGACCACTAAACCACCATTTTGTCATCTAGACTATTCCAACCAGCTTATCAAAAAGGAAGCTTGAGTCAAAATTGCATTATTATCTTGCCTAAGTGGAATTAAAGGTTTGTTTGTTTGTTTATGTATTTATTTATTTTTTCAGTTTTTAAAAAAGAACATTGAAAAGTGGGTAGAGTCCATTAGGGAATACATTGGATTTGGTGAATTTTTACCCAGTGAAGAGAGACTGGCTTTGATATTGGCTCCATAGCCTTACTTTTGGATCAGGCTCAACAGAGATAGCACACAAACCTTTCAACATTGCTGGCTCTTCAGAGCAAAACCACAAAGCCCCAAAATTGCAGGTTTGTTCATTCTCCAGGGTTTAACAATCTCCCAAGGAAGGCAGATGCATTTTTCCAAGATACTGGTTTTATCGCAGAACAGCCGATAATGACAGATAAAGAGCTGCCTGGTGGCTTATGCTTACGTCTTTTTCAAAGATTTGCTGAATATTAATAGGACACAACTTTGGTTTGAGAAGATGACTTTGCAGCCAGTGATTAGCTTGTGTCATTAAACCTTTTCCACCACCAGTTGTTTGGCCCCACAGGATCTACTTGACCAAACCAGAGAACAAAAAGAATAATTACATATATATATATATATATATATATATATATATATATATATATATATATATATATATTTGAATGACAAAGAGAAGCTGGATTTTGAACTAGGCACCTGTTTATACAATAATGAAAAAGAAAGATTTGTATGTATGATGCATAATTTGTTTCATGACTATACAGTTACACATTGTATACATGGGTGGCAGAATAAATTGACTTGGAAACACATCCTAGTAAAGGGAACTTGACACTCCACCTGGCTTTATTTAAATGTGTTTTAATAGGCCATCTTATTCACATACCTCCTCAACTACAAATTAATCTTCCCGTTTTATATGGAAATATATGTTAATATATGTTAACATATACATTAATATATGTTGCCTTAAATTTTTCTCTCATTATTTATAATACATTGGCCTTGCCTCCCCAACTATAATATACATTCCATGAGGTCATGGGTTCTTCTAATACTTCTGTTCCTCTGTGTTGCTCCTAATAGAGAACTAGGCATATATCAGAGGTTCAAAATTGCACGTTGATTGATTGAGTGGCAAAGACTGTGGTTGCAGAAAGTGATCAGAAGAAAGATTCCAACAGAAGCTTAGTTTCCAAAGTAATAAATGGTCACTTAGAAAGTGACTTAACTGAACAGAAAATAAAACTCTGAGAAGGTGGCTTGTCCCAGTACTCTGTTGAAACAGGAGCTTCAAAACAGAAATGGATAATTGTGCATGATGAAGAGAAATTTTTGGCTACACCAAAATAGATGTAATCTTTGAACCATATTTAATTTCCTTAGGACATTGTGGATTAAGATCCTGTAGAATCAGATTGATTATTCAGTTCTTTGAAACATTTACAGACAGGTTTCTCCCTCACTTTACACTGCTTTTAATAATCATTTGCCTGTAAAGATTTACCTTAAAAATACCGTGTTTCCCCAAAAATAAGACTTAGCTGGACAATCAGCTCTAATGCATCTTTTGGAGCAAAATTAATATAAGTCCCAGTCTTATTTTAGTATATTATAAGATGGGGTCTTTAATATAATAATAATATAATATAATGTAATATAATATAATATAATATAATACTGGGTTTTATATTAATTTTTGCTCCAAAAGACGCATTAGAACCGATTGTCTGGCTAGGTCTTATTTTCGGGGAAACAGGGTAACTAACAATAGTGGTTGGAGCCTTTTTCACTGTCATTAGTCACAGGAAATATGTTAACTGGTCTTCTGGAACCAGTGGTCTCACCCTCATTCACTTGTGGTATCTATGAAAAGTATTGAGAAATTTATCTGGAAGTCAGCGTCCTAAGATACTATGGTATCTTAACATGGTATCAGTCAAATGTCTGGACTGAGGTCATGAACATCCAAGAAGTAGAGATGGTGCCCTCAGCACTTTTTCTGAAGTTGTCTAAGCGAGAGTGAATGTCACACCCTCTGTTCCATGACTTGTACAAAAGCCACAGAGACTTTTACGTAAATACCACCTTCTTTGATATGTATGATTAATCTTCCTATGGCAGGAATTCTGTCTCCCCTGCAATAGATGAGTGATGGACTTGGATTGTATCCAAGGCCTACTCAGGCCCTCCTGCGTTTGGGTAGCTGTTATAGAATCAATGCATCATTGAAGTCCTTTCTAGAGAATTTAAATTAATGGGAGCAACCACCTCATGTGTCACCACTTTAACACATTTTTGTAGAGCAGGTTACAAGCTATGTATCCTTTATTTTATATTTATTTCAGAAGAGAAGGGATAGTGACTTAACATTTGAACACGTTGAACAATTCTTCTGGGTCAAGCTTTGTATAAGGCTTTATATCATTGACTCTTCAACAATACTCCCCGTTAGGTGTGGTTAACCTCATTTACATGTGAGAGGAAAATGAATCTCAGAGCGGTTAAGTAACCTGCTCAACGTACCCACAGCTGGTGAATATGAGCTAGGGTATGAATCCAAATACATCTTAAAGCAAAGCCCATGATGTTTATCCTTTCCCTTCATCTCTCATTAAAAATACAGATTTTTCCATTGTCTGTGATTCCACCCCCCTAATTACAAAACTTTTAAAATTTATAGGACTTTTATTGTGTACTCGTATTGACTACATTCCACAGCTTCATGTGCTACGTGCTTGAAATTTACTATTTTTTAATCCTCATAACAACCCTGCAAAGTAGGTCTGATGATCACAATTCCTATATTATAAATGTGGAAACAGAGGCACAGGAGTGTTATCTAAATTGCTCAAGGTCATGTGACTAGTAAGTGAAAATTAGGATTTGAACCCAGGCATTATGGCTTCCGAGTTGTTCTTATAATCACTATGCTCAACTGATACACTCTGGATGCCTTACCATCTTAAACATAAGCACAGACTTCGCTTTGACCTTGAAGTGTGCTACTTAATATAGTGACATGTAATTACCTAATAGGGAATCTTCTCTGGTGTCTTGATTCAAAATGGTTTATGCACTAGCTGAATGAGACTGAATAAATAATATTTTACTCTGCCATAAGTTTACATGTGTGGGAGTTGATTTTTCCAATATAATAAACATTGTATCTCTGAAGACCAATTTTATCTATTCTATTAAAAACACAGGTGATTCTTTAATAAAAATGTGTGATGTTTGCCCACTACTTTATGTTTTCTGTTCAATATAAATTAATGGCAGATGGTATGTAGGTCAAAGTGGGTTATAATATACCAAGAATTCACATTATTTTAGATAGAGGACCTAAAGTACCATCTTAGTATTGCTTTGAGTTTTAAAATAAAATAAATGGGCATCTTGCTTGCCTTTGAAGATCCTTTTGCTAATCTCAGATTGCCATCTGAAATTTTAATTAGTGATTTAAAATGTGCTTACACAAAGAACCTTGTCCAAGTTGTCTGTTTCTGCCAAATTAAACTATTAAACTAAGTAACCTAATTAAAATCCTTTTAGCTTTTAATCAATATTTTATTTACATTCATATTTCCTGGGAAGCTTGATTAGTTTTCTGGATGTGATAGTTATTCCTCCCCCATTTATCAAAGGCTGTTTTTAAAGAGGAAAGTCTCTCCTCCAAGGACATGGAGCCAGAAGGAAATAAATGAGGATACCTTTGGTGCAGGCCCTTTCTTTCGCTCACAGCCCTGGGTGCCCGGGGTAGGCCAGACCATGCACCCGAACTTCAGGGAGAGGCCCAGGCTGCTGCTGGGAGACAGGGAAAGGCAGGATTATCTTAGACACAGAGGGTTCCTTTACCCTTCCCTCCAAATGACCCTGGCAGCATATATGGCCCAGATTGCCGGAAGTGAAAACCACAGTGTGATGTCCAAGACCAAAAGTAAGTTCCTCTAGCCTTAATCTTAAGAATCAAATCATTTTATAAGATGAATAAAAATAATGTTCTTTTTGTCACCCTTCTCCATTGCCTCTTTTCACTGGAAACAAGTTGCCCATTTCCCAGACTCAACAACTTCCAGCTCTTTTTACGAATATAAGTACCAGTATCTGTAGAAAGCACACTTAAAATTTCTTGATTTAATATATATATATATATATATATATATATATATATATATAGACAGACCTATTAATACTCTACTGCAGAAGATAATGATTTGGCTTTCTTTAATCTCCCCCCACTGCCTACCCAGATATAACTACACACTCTAACTACACTCCCCATTCTCCCAATAGAAACATAGCACAATTTTGGATATATAAGTATTTAATGCTGACATTGTCATGACCATATAAACACGATGCCCCACCAAGTTATGTAATATACTATGACAATTTTTTCTTTCTTGCAAAACTCGTTGTTGTCCTTGAATTTGACTATCTTATTTCTTTGTTAGTTAGTTTTTTTGTGTGTCCATCTAGGGTAGCCTCAAATTCTCTCCTAATTGGTTAAATCTCCCTTAATACAATCAACCATATTGCAAAGTAAAGTTTAGTACTCTTGAAGACATCACACCTAGAGATTCTATCTTAATCTAGGCTGGTTGTACTCTATGGGCGTGCACAACTGCCATTCTGAGGTCACCCTTCACCATCCTGGGGAGTCCTTCATACCTCCATGGAGTCAGACCATTATTTTCCTGAATTTCAATCAATCATATGTCTTGGTAAAGCACATTCTCTTATAGCTTCCCGAAAGTGAGTACGTGGGAGATAAACTGTCTGACATCTAACATGTCTGAAAAATGTCTTCCTTTAGAAACAAAAACTCATAGACATAGACAATAGTTTAGTGGTTACCAGAGGGTAAGGGGAGAAGGGAGTTCTAGAAGAGGGTAAATGGGGTCTAATTATGGTGATGGAAGGGAACTGACTCTGGGTGGTGAACACACAATGTGATATATACAGATGATGTAATACAGAATTATGCATCTGAAATCTATGTAACTTTACTAACAATGGTCACCCCAATAAACTTTGATTTAAAAAGTATGTCTTCATTCAACCCTTGCATTGACAGTTTCTCTGGGAATGGCATTCTAGGTTGATGTGGCAGAATGTATTTTCCAAAAATAGCTGTAACAGTATCTCCCACCTCACACACTCTTAGAATGTGACTTGAGATGCCTCTCATAAAAAGGTGAGGTCTGTATCCTCTGCCCTTGAATCTGGACAGACTGATAACTGTGGTGGTAGTGACACTCTGTGACTCCAATACTAGGACACAGAATGTTATACAGGTATTTTTTGGTTTGACTTATTTGTTTGTTTCTTGGGACCCAGCCAGCATGCTGTGAGGATGCACACACCTCCCACACAGAGAGGATTTTATAGCCAGCACCAAATCATCAGCCTTGTGGGTGAACACACTTGTAACTGGGTCCTCCTGACCAGCCAGAAAACTCCACTCAAGCTTCCTACATCAGACTCTACTAAGCCTTATCCAAATTGCATGTTTGTGAGCAAAATGCATGATTTGAGGGTTTGGGATTATTTGTTATACAGCAATAAGTGACTGGGACAGTTGAGGGTGGGAATTTTGATGGTATCACTCTTCTGTCTCCTAGTTTTCAATATTGCTGTGACAAACACGAAGGCATTCTAATTTCTAATTGACGTAATATAACATTTTTTAACTTTCTGGAAGTTTTTAGAATTTACTCTTTGGTCCTATGCAGACATTTCCCAATGTTGTTTCCTGATACGAGTCTTTTTTCACCCACTCTTCCCACTCAATGGGCCCCTTAATCATAGCAAAAGCTCTTGCGTTATTAGTTCTTTGATGATTTCGTCTCTTATCAGATTATTTTCTTTCTGAATGTCTATATGAATATTGAATTTCCTGGATTGATTCCCAAAATCTCCCATTCTATTTTTAATATCTTGTCTTTACTTGTTTTTCTATATTTCATGTTTTGTTCTATTTTCTGGGATATCGCCAATATTTGTCAACCATTCTATTGAGACTTTCAATTTCTTGTAGTATATTTTGAATTCCTCACCATTTGCTCTTCGTTCTCTGACTTTTAACAGTGTTCTATATATTTTTTTAAGTATACCATCTTTATTTACTTTTAAGATAGGATTAATGATAAACGTAATTTTAAAAACTTCCTTTTGTTCTTATATGTTCTTTTTAATTCTCCTAGGGAATCAGTCCTAGAAAAACAAACACATGTATAAATATGCTAGTTTTAGTTTGGTTTCTATAAACTGAAAAGCAAACAAACAAACAAACAAACAAACAAAAAACAGGTGATTTATAGTCTCATATTCTACATGTTTCTACATGGAAACCTTCCATCTCCCTGGTCAAAATTAAGTAAAGGAAATTCCTCTTTCTGATTCTTTACCTTTTTAATCTGTCACTAAATGTCGTTGATGATTGTTTATACATCTTCTTGCATCACTTCTTCCCTTCTCAATTTCCTACCCAGACTCTTACAATGGTAGGAAGTGACTTTTCATTTTTTTCTGTCCCGGTAGCCTGGGTGGATGCAATACTATCCCCCCACCCCCCAACCCCCCACCTTGTAAAGTTAACCACAGTGCCCAGGGATTGAGAAATAAGGTCTGAAGATGAGTGTCAAGGTCAGAAATCCCGGAGGCAATTCTGAGATATTTCCAAAAGCAGGGACAGTTATATTTTATTGGTTCTGTTACTTTGAGGAGCCGCACCTCATGCCTACATTAGGACAATACAAGGGTGCCTCTTCCAAACAAGTGGCTGTGTGCAGGAGGGACTTAAATAGAATCTGTGGGTCTTCTTTCCTTTCTCCTCATGCTCTCCCTGATCCAATTTTCTCTTCTCCACAGTGCCAACCAGGAACAGGCCTGAGAGCTCGCAAACCGGGCCAAGAGAAACAGTAAGCATTTTCCCTATCTTCTGTAAATTGACAACCCATGAAGGTGCATAGCAGCAAGTTTACATTTGACTTAGGCTTGTCTTCAAGTTTCCCTTTTCCCCACCCATGCTGTTCCTGACCAGTGGTATTGGTGTTTAGACAGGTGTTTATCCTGCTTTACATCATGTCATGAAATGTTTTAGAGTCAAAATGTACGTATTTTAGAGATTACTTAATCCCAAAACAACATTTAAAGAGATAAAGTTAAAGCCCAGAGACATCACATGACTTGCTCCAAGTCCTGTAGTCAGGGACAAATCTAGAATTCAAATATGGGATTCCTGACGTGTATACCAGGTCTGTACTACTATATTGCTCTTCATGTTGTGAAAACATAGGATTTGAGACAAATAGTTGCTTTAAAGTTCATCTGCACATGATGTTTAAAATGATATGATATACTCTTCGATTTCTTTTACTTTTTTTAGGATATGAGAAAACTTGTCTGGTAGCAGTTGCCTATAAATACATCATAAGATATTTTTGAGTGAGTTCTTTCTTTGCTAACGTGTGTGTCCTTGGTTATCAAGAATTCATTATCTTTTTGCTGTCCCTGTGTCTAAGGCAACTTTACAAGACATGCTTTGTAAATTCTTTTTGTTTCCCCTGCAATAATTTTCAATGTCTTCATTACTTACGGACTAGGAAAAAAAAAACAACAACAAAAAAAAACACATTTCAGAGCTGTCTTCAAAGACCATCCCTTGGGGTTTTTCCTGCTATAGATTACAATGTCTTTTTATTTGGTATGTAACTTTAAATGCAGAACTTCTAAGAACAAATTACAAGGGGGCTCTTCTCTGATTAGCTGTTCTCAGAGACAGTTAGAATTGTTCCTGAGCAATTCTCTTATTTGATAGGCCCCAAAGATTGCAGGAAATCATTGCATAACAGCCACTTCCATCACACATCCTTCATCTAACCAGTACAAGGTGACCACCAACACATCCTATGTGTCTTCTGACTTTCAAAAACACCTCTAAAACTTCCTTAAAACAAACTCTCCATTGTATTGACATCAAAACGGAATGCATAAAGTTAATCAAAGGGTTTTATACTCTTTGTATATTGTCATGATCAAAATTAAGCTACAGTATTCATAACAAATCTTTTTTGTTTGCTTTTGTTTGGAGTTACCTCTGGCATAATGATGTGTGTGCTGTTTACCTCATTCCCTGAACCAGGAAGACATTACTAATCAATCACAGAACCCTATTGTGAAGACTCAGAGTCTTTCTTAGACTTTGGGGAGCTACTACCCCAAAATCATGTTATTTATGTGAATTTGAAAAAGGTTCAGTTAATCTATACTTTAGCTATTCTATGTATCTTGAAAAGCACAGGCATGGAATTCCAAACATTAACTGGGAGGTGATTAATACTATTGTTGTTTTTCCTTTCTTTTGCCTATGTTTTTTTCAGTTTTTCAAAAACTTCTCAGAAATTCCCCTTGCATTAGTGTAAAAAAAAGTTTCAGAACCTTAATATTCTCACTGGTAACATAAGAGAGTGAACTGGATTAGTTTCCCAGTTTTAAATATACACAGGTTTATTCTTTGTGTCAAAGAGCATTAGCTAAGTAACCACATCTAAATAGTCAGAAAATTAATATTTAAGTTGGAAGAGACACCGCCAATTCAAACATTTCCCCCAAAAGAAATGTCTCTGAAAATATTGTGTGTATATAAAGTAATAAGAAAAATTGTATTTTCAAGTTATATATTTACAAATAATATTTCAGTAGAATCTGCATAATCCCTATTTCTATCATTAGTAAAATCATACTTTTTGATGAAATTGGTGCCATCATATAACATGTTTGTGAATGTGACTTAGCCTCAAATAGCATCTAGCTTAAATGAACAAACAAATAAACAAAACCACACAAAATAGCAAACAAACAAAAGTAGAAAAAAATGGCTGAAAAGGCCAATAAAAGGAAAACCTTTGAGTATTGGAGTCAGGAAGTAATGACATCCTTCTTAGAATTATGCTTTTAATTTTCCCCCACCCCAGATAGGTCCTAATCTGCTCTTACTTGATCAGCAGGGAAGAGAATGCATTTCAGTTGGGAGGAAATGGACAACATGATCCACTGAAGTCTGCGAATCTCAATTTGTAGAGAATCTGTCATGTTGAGAAGAGCTAGAGATTGGGTTGACCTTCCTCAGCGGTTTCTTAGACAGGGAAAAAATATTAAAATAACTCAGGATAAACCACCTCAGAGTCATGACTGTACAATACCCCAGGAAGTTCAACACTAATAAGAACTCAAAAGGAGAGAAAGTGATATGATTAAACCACCAAGCCCCCAGGCAGAAATTAGCTTTAGAAAGATTCTAGCCAGCTCTGTGATGGGCTGGGTATCACCCCAGGTTTAATAACAATCAAGTGAGCATGAAAGATAAATTGAACTATGTAAAATGAATGAGGATTAGCTTTTTCCTAGAGATACAGTTTAGGCACAATTCTCTTATGAAATGGCATATTTCTGTTTTTGTAAAATATATTTTTGCACCAATTTTATAGTACTAAGTATTTGTGCTATCTCACTCAGAAACATATACATACATAAGACACAAGGCAATTACATCTAGTTTTATGATTGCACATCTAGCTAATATTTTTACTCTTGAATTAGTAAATCTTTAGTTACTAGAAGTGGATATATAAACTGGGACAGTTTTTAGGGCTATTACCAGTGTTTTAATTCTCCTCATAGGATTGTACATCCCTTCTGCTGTGTGACAGACTTTGGCCAATGTAATCTGATGCCAGAAGTGAGCAGGAGTCCGGTGTTTACTTCTGGGCAGAAACGTTGGTGAGCCAGTATGTGGTCAGCCATGTTCCTTTCTCCATACCACAGTGGAATAGAGATGTGGAGGTTCTGTCATCCTGAGTCCCCGACTGAGAGTGACATGGGACAGAGCTGCAATCTAAGAGACTGATGTAGGAAGAGTGAGAATACATTTTTTGTTGGTTTAAGTCACTCAGATTTGGGGATTATTTGTTACTACAGCATCACATAGCCCACTCTGATGGATAGTCAGGCAATCTCTAGCTTTCAGGGCAGTAGTAGAGTTATCTGATGAAAAACCAATAATGACAACTTAGCTGGAGAAAATATTCGATTAAAAAAATCACTTAACTTTAACATAACCCTTTCTCAGTACTCTACAGTCAGATAAGTGCAAATCTCTCCAGTGGCTGAAACCCTTTCTTAGCACTTTGTGGACCCTCTCAAGTCTTGGAAATGAATAGATTGATCTTGAGTCCAGTGGGGGAAGATAATCAGATATTCAATGTGGAAGATCATGCAAATGGAATAGAGGGTCAGGTTTACTGGAATACATATTAGAAAGAAACTAACAGTTCTATCAAGTGAATTGTAAGAATTTCTAAACCAGTTCTTAGAGTTAAAAATTCAATAAGTTTGTGCTTCTGTGTATTAAAGATCTATTATAAAATAAAACTGTAAGACCGGCAAAGAATCAAATTGTATGAACAATGGGACCACCTCTAGCCAGACTCATTATGTGGATTCTTCACGGAGCCACTTCTGCGAATTTTCTCAGATATCTTGTCAACCTAACACTAATAGCACCAAGTATGAATGAACCCCATTCAAATGAGACCTTTGTGTTAAATCTCTGCATTGGCTACTGGTAATATTACTATAGTGACTCTAAAAGTCACTAAAATTCCTATATTCTCTGGGCTCACACTTTACCTTTACAGTAATTAAGATGATGTGGCATGTACTAAGAATGCATTGGATCTGTTTTATTCCAATCCTAGTAATCACATTAGAAGTATCAGTGTTTCTTTAGCTCTGAATATTACTTACATTGTGATTCATTCTTAAGTAGTCATGTTTTCCAAAATTTTTTGGCATCCGCTTTTCCTTAATTGCTTTTGAATATTTTGGTTCTTAAATTTGCCTTTAGCTTTTGGAGATACTACTTCCAAACTGTATATTTATACTCCCTTTTTGGCTCTAGAAACATTTGTAGAGGCCTTTTCTACTTTCTATCCTTCTACATGAAAATCATAAAATCAAGGAAAAGTTGACTAAGTGGGTAGAATACAAAAGCTGTATAGTTATAACTTCTCCTAAATCAGGTAAATGAGACTGCATTATTCTGCATGATGTTAATGCCCCCAGTATGTGCGTGTTAAATCCAAATATGAAAACACAGGCAAAGACATCTAGGGATATAGTTCTTAATTATACATACTTTCGATTTCCAATATCAGCTTAGAAATTCTACACACTCCCCACCATGAAGATCTTATGGCTTTCTTCTCTAGGCCCCTGCAGAAATCCCTTCATACTCTGTTTATCAATTATCCCATTGCATCATATACATATGTGGTTTTGTGGTCACACTAATTTGTGAGCTTATTAAAGCCAGTGACAATATCTGTTTTTGTCTGTTTTGTTTTGTTTTGTTTTCCAAGTGTCTGGTACTGAGCATGGCTCAGGGGAGGTGTTCAATAACTGATTCCTGAATGAAAGAATGAATGCATGAATGTATATTACATCTCCCCAACTATCTTTAAGTTTCTTAAGATCCAGAATGCTATCTTACACTTCACTGAAAATCTTTAAATATTACTTAACATTATCAAAATGATCGATATAGAATATGAGAGGATGAGTAAAAGAGAGTCACATCCCAAGTTTTGTTGAGTTTTACTTAGTTTTAGGAATCTTAGTTACTCTTTTTTTTTTTTTTTTTATAATGGGTGGGGGGAAAAAGTAGAAAAATACATTGTATAAACCAAAGTTTTATTTATTAGAGTATCTGGAAGAAAATCAATTTGCTTCTGGGTTAGTTTTACAAAACATGGCCTCAAAGTTCTCTGAGACATCTCCAACTGAGAGATGATATCAATGTCCCTTTCCCCAGAATTTGAGTGTGCTTATAATTGCTTCAACTACTAGGGAGTACAGCAGAAGTGGTACCACGTGACTTCCAATCCTAGACCAGGAAAAACCATGTAGCCTCTACCTCATTCACTGCAAAACTTGTTCATGGAGTAATGCACTGCCATGGAAGAAGTCTGACTAACCTGAGACTGCCACATGGAGGAAGCCATGCACAGAAGCTTCAATAGACAGTGCCAGCTGACTCTCAGCAGGGAGTTAGTATCAACTGCCATGTGAGTGAGGCATCCTAGCGTCCAAGAAGTTGAGACTTCCAATGCCACAGCCCAAATGAAAATCTCACTTCAGTTACATGAGGGATTTCAGATGAGAACTTCCCAGCTCCCCAAATTCCTGACCCACAAAATTGTGAACAAAATAAAATAGTTAAGTCACTAAGTCTTGAGGTATTTGTTATGTAGCAATAGAGGACTAAATCAGATTTCATTGGGCTTTTTCTATTGCTAATAATTTTTACTGGATTACAGACTTAGCCATTTGATACACTGGCCATTCAATGTTCAAACAACTCTTGGCAGTCCAGGGGAAAAATTATTGGCAAAAATGAATTTGTCAATATGGGAACAGCCTACAGTGTGGAAAACAAACAAACAAACAAACAAAAAAAACCATTTAGGTGCAAACCTATCATTTACTTAGGCTGTGACTTACTCATTTCAACTTTGGCCTCAGTCTTCCCATCTGCAAAACATTGCTTTAAGATAGGAATTAAATGAATATTTGAACTAGATTTTGATAAGGTCTATCACATACTATGGTATGCTGGTAAATGTTTATCAACTGTTTTTCTGAGGGAAAATGTCATAATTTGTAAATGCTGCCAATTTCTGTGGTGTAAATACTTCCAAACAGAGACAATTTCCTGTTGTTAACATTACATCACTGAACGCATTGTTGGGAAGAATGACTGATGGTCACTTTCACAGGCCTGTACAGCGTGGCTCCTGCACATCGCACTGCATCTTCACTGTTACTGTCCTTGCAAATAAGATGCTCATTGAGTCCATCATGAGGGATTCTAATTCCCAGCATCCTGACCCTTCTCTAAGTTTTTAGAATTGATTATCTGTACCGTGCATTTGATATTTAACTGTACCTTTATCTTAGACAGCTTTCATATGTATATCTTGTCCTTTTTTAATTTAAAAATTATTTTGTAACTGTTGGATATTTATATACCTTATTTTTCAAGCTAGAGCATAAGTTCAATGAGAGGAGTTTTTGTGTCGTGACTCTCAGTGTCTTTTCCACATCTTGCCCTTTTCTAGTAGATGCCTGTTAAATATTTTTCAAGCAATGTGTAAATATTTTCTTCACTTTCTTGTGCTGAATGAATTCGGCTTCATATTTTAATTTATGTCCATAGCAGGCAAACAATAAGCCTAATTGGCTATTTTGCTTATAAGGTGCTACTCCAAATAACATCTGCCGGTTTAATTTACAGTTATTTTAAATTACAGAGTTCAAATACAATAATGATTAGCAGGGGAAGAGATGGAAAAAAAGGAATATTTGGGACAGGTTTATATGAAGATAAATTCTTTAGGAAATCGGTTCATAATGTAGCCTACTTTCTTCCGATGTATGTGATCAGATTGTAAAACACTGACAGAGCTGTAGATTTAAAGAGTAATTTACCATTTCTCTGTTTACAGGCCCAATCTGATTACAAAATTTGTTTCAAACAGCTGGTTCATTTTTGTTTCTAAGAAAGGGCATATTAATATTGTTCAGTGTTCAAATTAAGTTGGTGACATTCATTGTACAGCATAGTATTAATTACTAGCTGAATCAATGAGCAGAACAAAAAGCAATTGTTTGATTCAAAATCGAAACTTGGATAAATTTATATGTGGTGTATATGTGTTTATTTCCTGTTAGTCTAATATCCCACATCAAGAGATAAACCAGTATTCATTAAAATGAGCTAGTTTTAAGGGAAATCAGTGCAATTCAACATCTTTGCCCAAATTGGTATAATTTAGATAGAAATAAATTATAATAGTGTTTGTCTCAGCTTCTGAGCAAGTGTTAAAAAGTATTCATTAGCTTTCCCCGGAAGGGATCAGGACACTAAGAACAATTGCACCTGGATGGGGGCAAATAACCGCAGGGTCTCTACACATAACATTGATCGATCAGAGTACTCATATTTTCAAGACCAAGAAAACTACAAAATATGAATTATTTCACTTATATATGGATGCTCTAAAAAATTAGTAAACAACTTTTTCCTCCAGTGGCTCCATTTACACTGAATTTGGGTTCCTGTGTTATTGTTTCTCAAAAAGAGAAAAAGAGAAACACTGGAAATGTTGTATTTAGGAAGGAGTTTGAAAATCAGCAGCAGGATGAGTAAATTCTAATGCTGCAGGATATTTCTGAGTGTTATATCTGATCCTAAAAATGATTAATAAAATGTAAGAAAAGTAATAAAGGGTACATATCTATAAAAAAAGAGAGACTCTTAGGAAGAAGGAGAGGTTAATGGGTCCTGTAAGTATTGGGAGTCTATATACTGATCCCTACCAGTAACTTTGGGAGGTGGAATGTTATCAGAAAGATATTAGCCTTATCAGATATCTCTGTCCCCAAAGGGTGGTGTAGAAAGTGGAGAGACAGCAGATGTAAAGGGACCATTTAAAGAGGAACAATGGCCACCTTGGTGGTAACCAGAAGAGAGAAATTGTTGCATAATTTCATGGGAATTTTCTGTAAAGATATGCCTGAAACTTCCTATAATGAGTATCTGACAAGTGACATGGATTGTAGAGTGGGCTAGGACTCACTGTTTACTGGCAAAATGTTTGTAGTGCACAATTTTGTCAAACTAACTACATGCATTAGTTCTAAAAAAATAAAAAATAAAAAAGAGTGAAGACCTCCCCATACCATATATGTTTACATATTATATGATATTCATTTTTATATGTCACACTAAACAAATATATGTAAGTCAATACTTTAATATTCAAAAGAGCTAATCCTTTTAAAGGTTTGCATTAAATTACTGTACTATAAATCTGAATTCTATACTAATTGTTGTTTTTTTAAATGCCTGTCATGGAAAGGAAACTTTATTAAATGAAGGGCATGTTAACTGCTTAGTAACAAATAGTCTGCTGTTTAATATGACTATAAAGAGATTACAAAGAAATGCATTCATTTTAACTGGTATTACATTTATTTATCTGAATCTCTCCATCTCCGTTTCCACCTCTATCTCTATCTTTCTCTGTCTACCTAGTGTAATACTCTTAAAAACAAATCTTCTTTTGGTTTCCTGGTCCCACTGTAAGTCTCTCTCTCTAATTCAACAGGCACAGAAAAAGTAATATTTCCATAGACACTACTGAATGTGAAATCCTTTTTCAGTCAAAATGGGCTAATCATAATTCTTATCTTGAACAGAGGCAAGTGAACTGCCCATGCTTTCTGAAATTGGAGCTAGAATAGACAGAAATTTAAGTAAAACTTTCATTTACACATGAGCCACTTCTCAACTAGCTCATTTCGTGCTGAAGAATGTCTACTTGGCAACATCCAAATACTTTATCTACTCAAGATGGTTTCATGAAAAAACTTCTCAAAGTTGATTTTCATATGCTGAATAAGACATAAGCCATATTTAAAGAGAAAAAAACCCCAAGTTTTTAAATGGATTTTTAAAAGTATTCTGTAAGATGAAATATTTACAGAAATCAGAATTTTGTTTGGGTTGATATTACCATCTTACTAAACATTTTTTTAACACCTAAATTTGATGAAAAAAGAAAAGGGTTATTCTTCAAAAATAACTTTTGCCATTAAAACAAATCTCAGAGAGAGACAGAGGGAGGGAGGTAGGAAAAGAGAGAGAGAGAGAAAGAGAGAGAGAGTGAAAGAGAGAATGAGAGAGAACCCTCAAAGAATGGCAGCCAAGTATTTGCTCTTTGGCTAAGGAACCAAATCATATCATATTTTGGCATTATTCTCAATACAAAACCAAATCATCAAGCTATTGGTGGGAATGATATGCTATATTATTTCCCAGTTGGCCCCATGTGAACATAAATCAGTCAAAAATTGATCCCCACTGTGTATTTGCCAATTTGATTGGTCAATGTAAGTGGCCCTAGTAAAAGGCCATCATAGTTACTTCAAAAGGAAATCAGTTGAGATTGATCAAAATTATCAATAGGTAAACTAAGATATTAGTTGATAAATCTTGTTTCTTTATTCAAAATATATAGATACGAGTTTTGATTTTTACCCTGTTGCTCAGTAAGAGAAACATGATCAGAAACATTAAAAAGCTGCCAGTGCAATACTGAAGATGTCTGTGTCTTGAACTTGGTGGATGGTAACTTGAGTGTATTCACCTTTTGAAAATACATTGAGATTTACAATTATGTTCTGAGCAGCTTTCTGAGTGTATGTTATATTGAGATTTTAAAAAGTTGTTTTCTTTTAAGGGAGTATATTCTAAATGAAATGAAATTTCAACCATAAGTCCACTTTTTCCACATATTTAAAATATTACCTTAGAAAGTTTGGCTCATGAGTTCTGAAATGTTTGAAATAAATTTGTGATGAATAAAAACTTTCTGCTAAATCCAGGTTTTTTCATAAATTCTGATATTCACGAGAAATTCTTGTTTCCCGAAATTCTACGGATCCTGAGACTTCTTCCCCAGAAATATGTGCATACTTATGGGAATCTTTTATTTAGTATAAAAGTTTTTTTTATCTTAGAAAATGACTAGTTCCTGCATTTTCATATTGCTTCCAAGGACACAAATACATACTGCAATGTTTTGCTGAACAAAAGGGTGAATGGAAGCAACAATATGCAAGACAACATCAAGTTTATCCATCATTACCACTGTCTTTATCACAGTGGCTGTACTTATTGGTTTCAATGCCAAGCAGGATTCTAGGGGTTTTGTCTGTATCCACTAATTCATTAGTATTAACAACCCTGTTAAGTGGCCACTACTATTATATTTGCTTTACAGGTTAAAAAAACAAAACCAAACTTAATTTAACCAAACTTAATTTAACCAAAATTAAGGATAAAGTAACTTCTTGGAAGAGGGAGAAGAAGGAACTGGGCAGGGAACATGAGGGACTTCTCAGATCATGTTTTTTTCTTTCTGCAGGGGATTGGTAGCGGGTGCACAAATGGATGTTGTATCACTCTCATATATTTTGATTATCTACAAATATTATTTTTGTATCTATCCAATATTAAAACAAAACACAAAACCTGAGGCACAGAGAGGTCCAGAAGTACTGGTGTCAATATCCACTATATAGTACTGCCTCTCACACTCATTTTGGTGTGTCTATAATTTAAACGTGTACAAGTTTAAGTTACTTTAATTGTAAGAAGGGTAATGTTGTCAACATAGTGTTTTTACAATATGTCCGACATCAAAAATACTACAGTGATTTTAGTTTAATAGAGTCTGGAAATGAGAACGAACACATCTAGTTCTTATGAAGCTGAGGTTAAGTAATCTAAATGATCTAGATCAAACTAAAAGAATTCAGTTGACTCGAGAAAGGAAACAACAAACAAACAAACAGCTTTTCAGGGTGATGGGCCTAGGGATTCTAGAGGGAGCAAAGGTTAGACGTGGATGGGGACAGGAAAGATGAAGGGAAATATCCATGATGAAACATTTTAACTGACTTTGAGCCTAGACGGCCCAGACATTTAAAACATTTAACAGACCAGCCTACCAGAAGGAGGCTAAACCAGGGGACATTCAAGTAACTTTTTGATTGGCTTCTGCCTCTGCTCACCTTGAAGAAAAAAGAAAAAAATAGTTGTTAACGAGTAAGACATGAGCATCTCTCCTAACTAATTGAAATAATACTAAGTAGAACACATGAATAACACTGCAAATAATTCACAAGTACATTAATTGACAAGAGGATAATTAGATTTCAATTTGGTGAGCTATTTGGTACATGATTGAAATAATTATAAGTACTTATCAAAATTTTACATGTTTTTCTTATCGTTGACCATGCAGGAACATCAAGACATTTGTTGTTTAATGTTAGGAAGTGTCCCATTTGAGAACAGTTGATTAGATGCAAACCCTTACCCCTATGTTGGGTAAGTAGAGAGAGCCTAGAAGTAAATAAACTGCTCTGGTCAGATTTAGCATGATTCTAAGGGGGAAAAAAAAGAGAGAAAAAGCTTTTACTGAAGCAGGTTTTGAGGTTATGTCAAATAAGTTATCCTATAATTACAGCTGTGATTAATAGTTCCATTACAGCATAAGTTTGGGTTCAATAAACCCATTCTAAATTCCTTGGTTACCTCATTCTTACCCCCAATCTCTGTTCAGGATACTTCATAACTGTTGTTTCTTTTTTTAATTGAACATTTTTATGGTTTTGGTGAGGGGAAGGTCTTTTTTATCATTTAAACTGATGCCGTGAAAAGTGTTTAAAGTACTGGAAAAAATTCGATAGGGTATTACAGAAATTAAGAGACATTTTTCAAATGATTTGATTAGAGAAATTGTTTTTATTGACTGGAATGGTTTCCATTGTCAGAAGAGTAAAGAAAAGTCTTTTGAAAGAGGCCATACATAAATTCAACTGATTCTTACCCAACCTAACAGTAAACAGGAACAACAGCAACAAAAATGATAATGAGCTGTTCACTATATAGATTCTGCCTGTGAAATCTGATAATGAGTCTGTCTTGCATTTTAATTAATATTCAATATTATAGTTAGATTATGATGATAGTAATATGTCAACTGTAGTTTATAGACCTGGAATAAATTTTCCTAATTAAACTGTATCTATAATGACACCAAAATTCATCCTATTTAGCCACATTAAAAAAAAAGGGAATTGATATGTTTAAATAAATTAGTGATCAGAGTAAATAGTTAAGTGTAATAAATATACAAGGGTGACAACATTAAACTGGGACTTAGAGGTATTAATTTTAGGATTGTTTTGGCTGCTTTAACAGACTAAATGAATGTAGCTTGAATAAGATCAATTTATTTCTCTATCATGTGAAGTGTGAGTTAGTAGGTGGTTCAGGGAAGTTCAGCATCTGTGCTTTGTAGAGCCATCCAGGGCCTCAGGTTCCTTCTCCTAGTGTGTGATCCTTGTGAGAATAGTCAAAGCTGGCTCACTCCTACCACATACTCCATACCCATCACATATCCACATTACACAGAAGAAAGAGGGATCGAATAAGCATCTGTATTTCAACAACATGACCCAGAAATGTCACACATCAATTTCATTCATCCATTGACCAGAAGTCAGTCACATGGCAATGTACAAGGAAGGGTGGGAAGTACACAGCCTCTGAGAGAGCAGTTATATACCCGGCTCAGAGTGGGTGGCTCTTTGCCTAAAAGAAAGAATGAGAGAATAGATATTAAGGGAAAATTATCAATCTTATCAAATAGAGCAGCTAACCCCTGAAAAGGACCTTAGTTTCTTTATGTAGGAAATTCTATTATTCAATGATACTGATATTCGTTTTCCTATGACTTAATATCAGCCTTAACTCAACTTTTGGAAAAGTCATTCTTACTACTGAACACACTCTACAATGCAGTTATTACCTGGTATATTGGAAGAACCCCGTTTGTTCCCCAATATCTCTCCACAATTTGGTTTTCTCCTGAAATGTCCAGTTATTCTTTAAAGAAAGAAATGTATATTTTGAATCATATTGACCCAAATTTGAAACCTACTATCTTTGAACCTCCATTTTCTTTTTTATAAAATGGAGACTTATTACCTTCTTGCGTGAGGTTTAGGAGTAATATATGTAAAGCCCCTTTGAGTACAGGTGTTATGGTATCTTCAGATAATCCTTACTTAAGTGCTGAAATACATATAGAATTAAATTAAGGTAACATCCATAAAATAGACTTAGGTAGTGCCAACTTCATCAAAAGTCCATTTTAGACATTGAGTTTTATGGGAACAGCAATTTTACTTAGTTTTCTGCCTTCACTGAAACCTCCAAAGATTTTAAATTTATTTCATTCAACTCCTTTGGGAAACTAAGCTGCTTCCAAATTTCAAACTCCCTTTGACATCCTATGTTAACCCTATTTTTGAGCAAATCATCACAACAGCATACTTTATTATGCAATTATTTTTTTAATTAATAGAATTTATTTTTAGAGAAGTTTTAGTTCCAGAAAAATTGATCTGAAAATACAGAGATCCCATATACCCCCTTACCCCCCAGTTATCTCATTATTAATATCTAACATTAGTATAGTATATGTGCTACAATTGATAAGCCAATATTAATGCATTATTATTAACTAAAGTCCATAGTTTAGTTAGGTTCACTCTTTGTACATTCCATGGGTTTTGACAGATGTATAATGATATATATCCATCATTACAGTATCATACAGAATAATTTCACTGCGTTAAAAATTCCCTGTGTTCTACTTATGCATTCCTTCCTCTCCCCGAACCCTTGATAACCACTATTCTTTTCACTGTCTCCATAGTTTTATATAATCATATAGTTGGAATCATATAGTATGGAGCCTTTTCAGAATGGCTTCTCTTACTTAGAAATATCATTTAAGTTTCCGCCATACTTTTTGTGGCTCATTTCTCTTGCTAGATTATATTCCATTGTACACATTTACCACAGGCTGTTTTTCCATTTGTCTATTGAAGGACATCTTGGTTGCTTCTGAGTTTTGGCAATTATAAATAAAGTGCTAAAAACATCCTTGGATAAGTTTTTGTGTGGACATACATTTTTAACTCCTTTGGGTAATTATTAGGTTGGTGCAAAAGCAATTGTGGTTTAAAAGGTTAAAAATAATTGCAAAAATCGCAATTACTTTTGCACCAGCCTAATAATTACCAAGGAGTATGATTGCTGGATCAAATGGTAAGTGTATGTTTAGTTATGTAAGAAACCGCCCAACTGTTTCCCAAAATGGCTATACATGTTTGCATTCCCATCACCAACGAATGAGAGTTCCCATTGCTCCACATCCTTGGCAGCATTTGGTGTCCTTAGTGTTCTGGATTCTAGCTATTCTGAAAGGTTTGTAGTGTTAGCTCATTGTTATTTTAATTTGCAATCCCCTTATGACATGAAAATGTTAAGTATTTTTTATATGCTTGCCATCTGTAGATCTTCTTTGGTGATATTTCTGTTCATATTCTTCGCTTACTTTTTTAAAAAAAATGAGGTTTGTTTGGTTATTGTTGAATTTTAGAGTTCTGTGTATATTTCGGATACCAGTCCTTTATTAGATATATGTTGAGCAAAGATTTTTTTCCCAATCTGTGGCTTGCTTTTTCATTGTCATTTCAGTGTTTTGTTTTTTGCAGAGCAAAAGTTTTTAATTTTAAGTATGTCCAACTTACAAGTTTTTCTTATAAGTCCAACTCACAAGTATTGTGCTTTTGGTGTTATATCTTAAAAGACATCACCAAACCCAAGATCACCTAAATTCCGTTCTTCTATGTTATCTTCTATAAATTTTATAGTTTTTAATTTATCAGAATGCTTTTTTACCAGCCCTCTTTCCTGTACGCACATGCATG
Source organism: Rhinolophus sinicus (assembly GCF_057876585.1). Taxonomy (NCBI): domain Eukaryota; kingdom Metazoa; phylum Chordata; class Mammalia; order Chiroptera; family Rhinolophidae; genus Rhinolophus; species Rhinolophus sinicus. The sequence goes on from NC_142517.1 coordinate 198,653,773, forward strand.
ATTAATGGCGTTTTTAATGGTGGACATCTATAGCAGAAATATTTCTAACTGATCAGAAACTACAGTTCAATTAAGGCATGGATGTATAACAAAGTTACTCTTCCAAATACATTTTTCTTTTAAAAAATTTTTGACTAGTCTAAGTCCTTTGCATTGTCATATAAATTACAATAGTTGGGGGTTATCTTGGAGGCTGGGCACCACAAAACTGAAGGATAAATTCAGTGTCGGAGATCAGCTTGGTATACATTTTTTTTCTCCTCCTCCTCCTTCTTCTTCATAAAGACACACACATTGTAATCATTATCCGTAATGCATTAGTCACACACCTAAGGACACATATGCACCCATGCCCATATAAAAAATGGGGTAACAGACAAGTGGATCTATTCACCAGCAATTTAACATATGCAAAATAATTAAAAAGAAAACTTTATTCAGAACCTAAAGAAATCCACATCTAAGCAAATACCACTTACTATATTACTATAAAAAATTCAGGCTGGTAACCTTCATTAAAATGTGATATTTTTCTTAATTGTACTATTTTGTTTGCTTGGTTAGTTTAGTAGTTTCTGAACATTATACAATAGTCTAAAATTTATTTTAAGAAAATAATGAATCCCCTTCATTTGAACATGTCTTCTCTGCTAATTTGCATATGAGTAGGCACATAGTAGATGATAAATAAATAAATGACTAAATGAAGTCAACATATAGAAACTTCCTTACATGTGTATTTTTGAATGGTGCATAGTGAAATGGTCTTTTCAGATATTTTTCGAAGTGTAATTCAAGTTTATAGCAAATGTGGTTCTTTTGGCCTCACCCAAATCTTCCTAAATCAGAATCTCAGGGGTTGAGTTTGGAATCCACGTTCTAGCAAGCGCTTAGATTGCTTATATGTATATTAAAGTAATCAAGCTGTTGATTTTTGTGATACTTTTCAAATTTAGCAAAACCTTATTCCCCATATTAGCCACGGACCTCTGCAGACAAGATTTCCTTGCTTAGGCTTGGACTCTATTTTACTATGTAGCCATATCATGGAATGATAATGGACGAAAGGGTGTGTTCCCCTCCTGGGAACAGGCACAAGAGTGTGTGTCTGTTTGAGCCTTTGCAGACGGCCTCATTTTCTGTGGGAGGAGAGGAATCTGTAAACTAGGGCTTTGAGGCAGACCTAACAAGCCAGTGCAAGCCTCAGTACCATGCGCTCTTTTTAAATGCTCTTCAATTTTAAACATCTTTCTATTTTTCTTTAGTGGAAATAATAAAGTGCTTTTGAATAAACAGTTTCCTCTGTTTCAGAAAGTTGTGTGTTTATCTCAGTGTGGCCAATCAATGAATTCCAAAAGATGTATCTTTTTTTTTTTTTTCACTTTCATGAGACAATCAAAGGCTAAATTCTGAAGGATTTGGAAATGTCAACTTGTAATACAAACTCAGTTGGCCCCAGGGCCTGAGATCAAACCATAATTCACGATGTTTACAAATTCTATCATTTGACTTAGTGTGCTAACTGTAAACTCACCGATAATTATAGTAGAGAATGAATTATAGTCAGTCTCTTTCCTTTTTTTATCCTGGTGTCTGAACTGTCATGACATATGGATTCTTCATCAGCCCTCAAATCACACAGAGGGGGCTTCCCTATAAGCTACTCTTGAAATCAATAGGCAGCTAGGCTTTTGGGTAAAATATGGAATTACTATAGACTTTTTAAGAGGGAGAGCAAATGATTTCACTAAATGAATCCCTTCTGTTATTCTAGGCAGAAGTACACACATCGGTATCCTTTAATGGAAAGGATAAAAACATAACATTCTTTAGGTAACTTGCACATTTAATAAGTTATTCTTTTCTTTAAGCTGTTTTCCCTTGTTCTCAACCAGTTCTCTCCCGCTTGTGCTTATATATAAAGGCACCATTGAGGGGAGAAAAGTGGTGCTTTGTTTCTCAATCTCCTCTTTCTCCACCCCACCTCTTCTTTTTCGTCTGTCCATCTTCTCACCCTAATAATCTAGCTTCCAAAGCTGTGGTATCTTTTTAATTTGGTCTAAACAAGATGTTCTCACTTTAGGACTGTGCAAACAAGAGGAAGGTAGGTAGCCTGTGGGACTTCCAGGCTGGTGGCTGCCCAATGCCAAGCTGCACAGTCTAGGGAATGCACAAATCCTGAGCTTTCAAACAAGCCATTGAATTTAGGGTCACAGGTGTAGCAATTTTGGCCACTTGAACATATAAAGAAATACCCCTTGTGTACTAATAGCCTAAAAATAGACAGATTTATTTTTAGAACATTGCATTGTCTCCAGGTTCACTTGATAGAGATAGAGGTATACCTTGATAGAGATATAGATGCAGATATTAGTATTTTCATTTTGGAAGGGTTAATAACAGTGTCAGAAAATAACGGACAAAAGAATAGAGATAAAGCAGATGATATATTTTATTCTAATGAGAGTGTCAGCTGACATGTTAGGAAGTGCCAGTGCTTGTGTATGTGTGTCCACCTGCGATGCATACGCATATACCTGCGATGCCTGTACATGTACCTGCGATGCATGGGCTTTTCTGCCAATACATTGTTGAGAACTATCAGCTGCCATTTTTCTGGGTAGCTGCCATTGATCTATACCTGACATTGAAGGTATAGTCCTGTTTTAGATTGCAAATCGCGTAGATAAAGGGGCAACAGGATGGGGGACAATGAAAAACTGAGAGTTTGAAGAAAAATGTTATACATTTTAACATAAAAATAATGACACTTCATTAAAAAGTGCTTGGAAAATAATATGTCTTGGAAGTCTTTTATATAATACTGAATATTGAGGGAGTGGGGAAAGAAGTTAGTATGAGGAAACAGTATTCCAAAATACTGTAGACTAACTCATCAATTGGCAAGATCAGGCAGAACCATCCAGGAAAAGTCAACAGGGAGGGCAGCCATTCTCAGAATCTGGCAATTTCCCAGAGTTCCTTCTATATCCACCCAGCTGCTAGAGCTTAAGAAAGGGTTTGCAGGGACCCAGGGACACAGACTGATAGGTACAGAACAGCTTCTTCCAGGTGTTTCTTTGGATCTTAAATTCATAGTCAGTTTCCAAGCACTGAACATTTTCCAAGACCAAAGACTTTGCTCCCTCCCTCCTATGCATGCATTTTATGATATATTTTATTCTTCAGAGGCCAACTTAGTGTTCATTATAATTTGACATGGTGTGTAAAAATTGTGATTTTTTCCCCCCTTATTCCAAGACACTTTCCAAAAGTATGGTAATTGCCCTGCCTTATATCATCAGTGTAATAACAGGGACTTCATCATATTTTATTGTGTCATTTATTTATGTGGCAGATTATGCTGATAGACATTTTTAAAATAATTGATCTCAAGGTTACCCACTGGTGAATTTGCCTTCCTAGGTCAAAACTATTCCTTATTTGATTATCAGCTTGGTGTTTTTAAAATACCACTAATCTCACATAATTCAATATTGCTCTATTAGTTTGACTTCCTTTTTTATCTATAGAAATAAAAAATATGAAATAACAATGCTCTGTCAGAACATTCTATGAATATTGATACTTCTCAAAAGTATGCTCTTATTCTTCAGGGCTACTATAATGAAAATATGGAAAGAGCTTCTGGTTTCTTTGAGAAAAAAATCAATGAAAATATCAAGACAAGGCGTAATGTCAAGTAAGTCCAATAATCAGACCACAGCTAATGGCTAAAAAAATCATGAGGTGGCAAAAATGAAGTTTTATGTCTGTTCATGTTACTAAACAAAAGGCTGACTGATCTTCAATCAAAGTGAAAATAATTTAGAATTTATTGTACACCCCATCAGGCTTTCTGAAAGGTCATCTAATTAACATTTTGCATTAACTCTACTCTTCACCTTGACCCCCCAAACACCTCAAGTAGGTTGCAGCCTATTTTAGTTGAAATTCATGGTGATTGTGAATACAAATAAACAGAAAGCTAGAAAACACTGCAGGAAGGGAGAGCTCTTCCTTTACACCATCAGAAGACATACGGACATTGAGAAAAGAGCTGGGCATTGAGGTAAGGGTAAGATAGAAGCTGCAGAGTGATCCATGTACCCTGAATCAGACAAAGGCAAATGAGTTCTAAAATTCTTCAATAAGAATCATCAGAGACCCAGAGCTTGGCTGTGCTCAGGACAAAGGAGTCCTGAGTCTTGATTTTATTAAATCGCTTTAGGTGTATTGGCAGAGTTGGCTGCATAAATAAGTGGAAAAGATGCTTATACTAGAAAATATAGATATCAAATAAAATGTGTTTCCTATTCTGCTTATCGTGATGGTCTAAATTCCATCCTTATTGATCCCTCTGTGAAATGCTGAGTTGCTGTATATAGTGAGAGGCTGAGGAGTACAAAAGGGACAAGACACATAAGAGGATGATTAAAAAGCCAATGAAATATTTAAAGAACCTACTACTTCAACATATTTGTGTTGGAGGTGGGAAGAGGAGAACAAGGCTGAATTTATTTTTTTATTAAATAAACATTTACTAAGTACTCAATATGCACCATGCCACGTGTTGACAGACAGAAAGATCAAATGATTAAACACAACTCCAGCCCCTGAGAAGCTTTAACTTTTATAATTCTTTCCTAATTTCTATATTAAAAAGACAGCTGTACAGAGTATGAAATTTCTCATATTCACATATTAGTGTCTTAAATCTTAGCATAAATGCCTCATCCCTTGCCCCCAATCAGTAACACCTCCCCCACACATATCCTTGTGTCTGAACCCCGTTAAGCCCTTTATAAAAGCTTATTCCAAGATCTGTGTCTATCTTTGTCATTGAGGGAGGAATAGGGGTTGAATGGAGACAGAATCTCCTCCCTATGGATTGCTGTTTCCTAGTCCTTTTGTCCCTGTGTTGTTTTTTTTTGTTTGTTTGTTTTTTTAAGATTTCATTTTTTTTAGAGCAGTTTTAGATTTCAAACAGAATCTACAGGGAGGTCGAGCGGGAGGTACAGAGATTTCCCATATGCTTCTGTCTCCATACATGCATAGCCTGCCCCATTATCAACATCACTCTACGTGATGGTTTTTGTTTGTTTGTGTGTTTTTGTTTGTTTTTTAACCAAGGATGAACCTACATTGACACATCATAATCACCCAAAGTCCATAATTCACCTTAAGGGTCACTCTTGATGCTGTTCTTTCTATGAGTTTGGACAAATGTGTAATATAATATAGCTATCATTATAGTATCATACAGAATATTTTCACTGCCCTAGAAACCCTCTGTGCTCTGCCTATTCCCCTCTCCCTGCCCCCCAAACTCCTGGCAACCACTGATCTTTTTATTATCTCCATAGTTTTGCCTTTTCCTGAATGTCATACAATTGAAATTATATGCTATGTAGGCTTTTTAGATTGGTTTCTTTCACTTGATAATATGCACTTAAGGTTCCTCTGTCTTCTCATGGCTTGATTGCTCATTTCTTTTTAGCATTGAATAATAATCTATTGCCTAGATGTGACAGTTTATTTATCCATTCACCTACTGAAGGACATTTTGGTTTCTTCCAAGTTATTTTTTTTAAATTTATTTTTCAATTACAGTTGACATGCAATATTAGATTAATTTCCGGTGTATAATATAGTGATTAGACATTTATATCCCTTAGGAAGTGATCACCCCAGTAAGTCTAGTACCCATCTGACACTATACATAGTCATTACAATATTATTGACTATATTTCCTGTGCTGTACTTTACATCGCCGTGACAATTTGTATAACTGGCAATTTGTATTTCTTAGTCCTTTTCACCTTTTTCACCCCACACCCCACCTGTCTACACTCAATTTGTTCTCTGTATCTATGAGTTTGTTTGTTGTTTTTAGATTTCACATATAAATGAAATCATATGGTAGCTATAAATAAAGCTGCTTTTAAACATCCTTGTACAGGTTTTTGTGTGGACATAAGTTTCCAACTCCTTTGGGTAAACACCAAAGAGTGTGATTGCTAGATCATATGGTAAGAATATTTTTAGTTTTGTAAGAAACTGTCACACTATCTTCCCAAGTGGTTTTACTGTTTTGCATTCTCACCAGCAATGTATGAGAATTCCAGTTGTCCCACGTCTTCCCCAGCATTTGATGTTGTCAGTGTTCTGGATTTCAGCTGTTCTGGATTTTGGCATGTAGTTGCATCTCATTGTTGTATTAACTGCCGCTGTTTTTACATGGACAGATCCATCCACCGCTTTCAATGTAGAAGCTTCACAGAAGAGAAGGTGTTCTGACTTAGAATCTGTCTTCCAAACATTTAGAAAATAGAATCATTATCATGTCTCCATATTAGAACACACACTGTGCATCACCTAGGCAACAATTTTGCTGACAGTTGTTTGACGTTGCATAAGAGGGAGGGGCTAATGACGTCAGCCAATAGCAAGTTGCTAGTGTCCCGGGTGAAAGTAGAAAGTTATGTGCCTTATTGGATATGATAGCTAAACTGTTGATTTCAGGGTCTAAACATGGCTAATTGATCAGCAGTTACCACATAAATAATCATCTTATTTTCTCTTATTCTTCCCTTCCTTCACTCTTCATAAACCTCTACCATGGATAGGATGGTTCATAATATTAATGCAAGCTACCAATCAGTCATGGGCATCTAGGACAGTGAATGTGCCTAGTAAATTATGAAATGGTTCTGGATTGCTAACACAATTATTAAGTTCACAAATAGGGCAGGGGAACAAGGAAAATGTTTTACCCTGCAAAAGGGAGACATAAACATTTCAGAGCCAAAGCAAGACCAATTCAGATATGTTATTATTCTTTTCTAAATATAAAATACAGGGTGGGGGACACAACATAATCAATTCAATTAAAAACATAGAAAAAAATAAAAAACAAGCTCCATGTGTCAACATCATCAAGGTCAAGGTGGCCAGATCCCTGTTCTCCAGGTAATTATTCTGAGTCATGCTTCAACCTTCACAACAAAAGCCCTCGCAATTTTGTCTGGGCTGGTCTCCACTGCTTCTGTTGAAGGGCCTTAAACCCAATTAAAATTTAAGGTTTATCTGAGAAAGTGTAACTCCTCCACCTATTAGCAGTAAATTACTCTGAATGTGAATGGAGAGTCTGACTGAGAAAATTAACTGAGAGGCGAGGGCATAGGAGGACCACACTGGGATCAATGCAGCACCTTTTCATGAAGAAGGGCCACCGTGAATAATGCAGAGATGTAGTCCTTGATCTGGCCCAGTTTTCCGCAGATCTGCAGGGCATTTATGTGTAAAAACAATATATGCAGGCTTATATAGGGATGTGAACAGGGATGTCCAGGGCATTACAAATTCAGGGGAAAATGTCAAGATCTAAAAGGCATAGAGGGACATGGAGGATAGGACAACTGGGTATAAAAAGAACACTCCCTTAAGGAAACAAGTCTGAAAAACTCGGACGCAAGATATTTTATATTTTCATTGTATCTTCTTGTGAATGTGAGTGGGTTATCAATGTTTGAGGAAATCAAAATTTGGTCAACAAATGTTAACTTAAGCTTTTCTTCTAAAGCTTACCTAGTTCCATGTGTCAAATATTTTGGCATACTTCTTAATTGGTTCTTTTTCAGCTTTAATTTTTGCGGCTGGCAAGTGTTTTTGCAAACTGCCTGTGGTAAAAATGATCAGCTGCGCTGGAGATCTCTTCCTATTGAAAAGCTGTTGTCAGAACATGGCTGTCCTACCAGTGTCTACATATCCAAGTCTCACCCCTAATATTTAAGCAAAGTCAGGTGACTGAGTTCTACTCAATGGAATATGGGCTGAATTGATGACCACAACTTAATAAGGCTCACCATGTAAAACAAAATCATATATACAATCCTCTACTCTCTTCCTTCATGCCAGCTAGATGTGGCCTCCCCGGTCAGCCCAGATCTCTCTGTCCTCCATTACAGCTATAGACTGGACTTTCTGTGAGTAAAAATTAGATCTCTATTTAAAATCATTTGGGGCCTGCATATAGTATGACTTTGTATTTTTTCTTATGTAATCAGGTATCCCTTTGGTTCACAATGGAATCCACTTTAATTCTTTTCTGCTTGGGGTTGATGGGAGGGAAATCTTTAATATATACATCTTCTTTCCCCAAAGATTCAACCCAAATCTTATGGATCCAAAGAGCTCACACATTGTATCTGTGTCTGCTAAGAGACCTGTAAACAGTATCTAGTCAATTGTGGGACTGGTCTCAAATTCCTTAACAGAGCAGGTCCCTGATAGCCATTAAAAGTTTATCGTGGCAAACATGGAAATCAGATGGTAAGACTCCCAAGGCATCAACAGAGAACTGGGATTTAACTTCTAGAAAGTCCTGACTATAGTGGTTGTTCTCTAAAGTTCATTCACAGAAGGTATTAATAGCTATTATATAATTTTAACGGGATTCTAAAACACACAAATGAAGCAGGAATTTTTGTGTTTTTGTTTTTGTTTTTGTTTGTTTGTTTTAGATGCTGTCTTTTTCCATCCTACTCTTTAGAGATATGCCAGAGCAAAAGCAGAAATGGCTTCTACTTGTTATCTGAATACTTTGAAAACTATGGAACACAAGTCTCATAGTTTTGGGAAGAGTAGGAACAGAAAAGAAAAGGTTTTACTGAAATAAGTATTTATAGCAAAAAGAGACACAACAACTAGTTCTGCCAGCCACAGTTGGTTTTCCAATCACACATCCTGTGACATCTTTAACAGTAGACATCTAAGTGATTAACTTCATGTTGAGTCAGTGACACTGTTCAGTCAAATAGAACAAACCTAAACTAAGGGACAGAGAAAGTGCTCAAATCAAGGAGAAATTGCAAAAGCCACTGCTATGGTTCTATTTTTGTAGGATAATTAAACTGATTTAAGGAAATGATGGGATTAAGAGACAGAAATTAAGAGGTCATTTAATCCACCAGTTTTTCAAAAGCCAATCCTCTGATCTGCGCTGGTCGGAGACACTGTTTTCACAGTTATTGGCCAAATGAAATAAATTAGGAAAACGAATGAGTTCCTTAATAAAGTATTTCACATAAATTGTTCTTTTTCCTACAATTATGTGCTTTCTAACTTTTACACTAAAATATTCTTTCTTGAAAAGAATTTCAGTCATGATATTTTCATCGATTGTTGGTTTTGTTTTTTGGTATCTTTGACCAAAATATAAAGTAACCCTTTGTTTCATTTTTTTTTTTTAATTATAATGGTTTCTGAAATTCTGGAAGCCATTCACTTAATTCATTCCCTGCATTCAAGGAGGACTAATTTAAACTCTAAAACAGAGTCCTGCATCATATGTATATATTTTTGGAAATGGAGGAAATTTTATAGCATCCCTGGATAATACTTGTCTATGCTAAAGACATTTCACCATTAGAAATGCTTTTTTACCTGTAATATTAATCCCTCAAAGGAAGGTTAAATTACAGACATTTCTTCCTGAGCAATATCATAGAAATTTAAAACTGGATAAGATATTTAAAAACATCTATTTGAACTACTTCCTTTGATGTAGAGATGGAGATGCAAGCCCCGAACAGTGGAGACTGGATCTGTATTATATGGCTGGGTAATTGTACAAACAGGTTTTTAAGTCTCATCTACTCTCTTTCCTATATGCCATATGGACCTCTTCCTTAAATAACAGATCCCACTTGCCAGGCAAAACCTTTTCAAGTTTTGGCAAGCTTTCGTTTAATCTGAGTTTTACCTAAACTTGGGCCTCTATTATAAAAATAATCCTTACTAGACATTGTGTGCCATTTGAATATTAATTGTATACTCCTCGATGTATGCTGTGTACAGCATATGGGTAAAGCCTGCCAACAGGGAGATCGCAATGCCAGTCAGGGTGCCATAATTGTAGAAATTGGGCTTAATTCAAGTTTAGAGAAAGGAGGAGAGCCAAAATAAAATTATTTCTTTTCTTAAAATAGCTTACATTTTGGAAAAACATCAATTTCTATTTACAACTGATAATGCAAACTAGAGCAAGATATGGAGAAAATAATTGTGTACAATTTTTAAACACACTGAGCTCTTCCTTTTTCCACATTATGATAGAATTCCAAGATTTGACAGGAAATTAGTTCTCCTACATTTCGATCCAACTCAGATCTGTCTCACTGGCAGTTTTGAGACTTTAAAGACAGGCATTTTAACCCAAGATTTCTAGAACTCGATTTCCTTACAACTGTACATGAAAACACAAAACTGTCATAGGAAAATTCACCTAACACAGTTGATGTTTACAAATTGGAGAGGAGGCATAAGTGGAAAATAGAAAGTGGGAGAGATGAATGTGGCCCAGAAAATAAAATGTGAAATTGCTGCTGAAATGTCAGCCCCATCACTTCATGTCCCAGAAACCGGAGAGAAAGCAACACTTCTCAGTTGCTCAACTGTGAGGGTCGCAAGGGGAACAGGGAAGAAGCATAGGCATAACCAGTGTGGGTGCCAACACGGTGCTTTGTCTACTTTGAAAACGGTGCATACGCCTCTGGTAGATCACCATCTGATGCTTCTGACATGGATAAAACTTCCCTCGGTGCAACATTCTATTAGCGTGAAGCAAGTATTATGTAAATGAAAGCTTTCGCCATGCTGTAATTTACATGTACGTGTGTATACACATGAATATCAAATACATGTATATGTTTGTTACTATAATTCACCTGTGTAACCACATATTTAAGTGACTAAATCTCTGTTCTTTTTCACTATCTTCCACACACACAAACTTTGGCGCATTGGGGATCATTTATAATGCTGACCTATCCACTTCTGCCCCAGTTATCTCCTTGCAACAGAAGTACTAGCTGTGCTCACTCTGTCTCCTCTCCTTGTAATGCACCCCTTCCTCTGGGTACTCACTGCCAAAAGCAATGCTTCCTGATGTATAAAATTTAACTCATTTCTTCTCACCTGGCTACCAAGTTCAAAACTTCTAGTTCTGTGTCCAATTTTTCACTTTTCCAATTCAATCCCCTCTCGGCATTAAGATTTTCTCTTTTCCTCGCTAATTGCCCCCATTTTTCTGCTCACAACAACTGTTATATTTTTGAGGAGATAAAACTTACTTTTTAAAAAACGTTTTAAACCTTTATATTAAACAAAAGTATGTGACTTGGACAAATAAGTATGTGTGTTATTATTCTCAACAGGATTTTGTTCATAGTTGGATTATTTAATTGATATGCATTTCTCTATAAAATCTTAACTAAGATTTAAATGAGAGCTATGTGCAAGTAAAATTACATGGAAACTAAAATAATGATCTACAGCTTTGGCACTGTGTTTTTTTGTTTTGGAAATGAAAATGTCTACTCTCAGCTGACTCATTTGCTAAGCAAGGTGAAAATGCTGAATGGTTTTTGTTTGGTTTTGTTTTGCAGATAGTCTTTTTGTGAACAAATACATTTTGATATAATGGGGAGAGGGTTAGCCTTGTTTCAATTCTTAGTTCAGTTCCCTCTACATGGACCACCAGCAATGCTTAGTAAATAACTAATTCTAGAAAGTTTGAAAGACATGCTTTCCACTGAGAAATTCATTATACTTAAGGGCAAAAATATACCACTTGCCAAAATTAACTTATAAAGAAGTAAATATTATTCAGACACACATACCATCTCTTAACATGTAGACATCAGCATCTGTTACAATATTTTCATGTTCTTGTTTAAAACTGACTGCTTGGTTGGAAGCCATGATTTCATAGCGTTGACATCACTGGGATTTTCACTGAATTGAGGGAAGGTGTGGCGATCATGTGTGCACGTTTTCTGGCATTTCTAACCATTTGTAACCACATTTGAAGAAGTGGACTAACATCCTTGTTATCTGTCAATGGGCTGAAGGAATTCTGCTGCTGTGCTGAAATGTTTCAAGCAAAGAGAAGAGCACATGCATTCATGGCTCATCATACTCTAGCAGGCTTTACTTGAGGATGAAGATGGCTGACTACCAGGTATAATGTGACAGGCTCCACAAAACCCTTTGCAATTTCTTCTCTCTTTGCTTCTCACTCTACTGAAAAAGGTACCAACCAAGTACCAGCCTGTGGGGTAAGACAGCATAACATAGTGGTTAAAAGTCTGAACTCTGGAGTTTAATTACTAAGTCTAAAGTCCAGCTGTGTGACTTTGATCATCGACCTAACCTCTCTGAGCTTCAATGTCCTCATCTCTATAATGAAGAAAATAATATTACCTGATTACTGTTGTGGAGTGAAATGTGTCAATGTGTAGAAAGTCTTTAGAATAGCGCCTAGCACATAGTATGTGCCATTGTAGCTATTTTTACTGAGGATTTTTCTGGATATAGAAAACACGAAGCTAAAATCAGAAATTAGTAACTGTATGAAACTATATATAAATAAAAAAAGAAATTAGTAACTGCTCTGTGATTGTAGAAGTCCAGTGGGTAGAGGGACATCCATGAAAACCATCACCACAATCAATATAACAACATTTGATTACTCCCAAGGATCTTCTGCCTGTTTACTAGATATTTCTTTCTCCATCCCATCCTCAGGCAGTCACTGATCTTTCTGTCACTGGTTTATTTTATATATTCTAGAATTTAATATAATGGAATTACATAGTGTGTTTTTGTCATTTACAAATGTCAATTAAATGAATATGGCGGATGATGTTGTCCAAATCTTTTGTACGTTTGCTGATATTTTCGTTCAGTGTACTACCAATTTCTGAGAGAGAATTGTAAAAATGTCTACTATAATTGTGGACTTGTCTATTTCTCCCTTTAATTTTGTTAATTTTTTGCATCATGTATTTTTAGGCTCTGTTATTTAGGCACACATACATTTATAATTGCCATTTTCTTTTTATCATTATGGGAAACAATCCTTACTGCAACTTTTTAATGTTTACTGTTTGCATGGTAAATCATTTTCCACCGATTCATTTTCAACCTATCTTTTTTCCTTTATTTAAAGTGTGTCTCTGGTAGGAAACTTTTAATAAGGTCTTGCTTGTTTATCTACTCTGTTAATTTCTGTCATTTTAATTGGAGTTTTTAGATAATTAACATTTAGTATAATTATTGATATTGTTTCACTTAGGTCTACCATTTTATTATTTGTTTTCTGTTTCTTTCATCTGTATGTTTTCCTCCTCTCTTTTCTTCCCTTCTTTGGGTTGTTTGAATATTTTTTTAGTATTGTATTTTTAAATATTCACTTTTTGGCTATATATCTTCTTTTTTCCAGTGGTTGTTCTAGGGATTAAAATATATGTACCTAACCTAAAAAGTCTACAAATAGCTGATATCATACCACCTTCTGTAAATATGTATATCTTTATGTTACATCTGTCATATATATTACTTGTTTATATATACTTACACAATTTGTATATTACATGTATATATGTAGATAGATATACATATATATATTACCCACCTAATAATTTTATATTAACAATCATAAATACTTAAAGAAATTAAGAGGATAATATATTTTATTATGTTGACCCACATATTTATCATTTATGTTGTTATTCCTGAAGAAAGAAATCTCCCTCTGATATTTTCTTTCAGCTCATAGAACTTCCCTTTGCATATTTACATAGCAAGTCTGTTGGTGGCAAAATCTTAGTTCCCACTCTGAGAATGCCTTTATTTTACCTTCACTTCTGAAGGATATTTTCACTATGTATAGAACTCTGATTTAACTTTTTTTTTCGTTTCAACTCTTGAAAGATTTTGTCCCATTGTCTTCTGACCTCCATATTGGCTGATGAGAAAGTACTGACCATTCAAATCATTGCTACCTGTACATATGTGTATTTTTCTCTAGATATGTTCAAGATAGTTTTCTTTATCTTTGATTTACAACATTTTGATAGTGATGTGTATAGGCATAATTTTCAATGCGTTTACTCTGCTTTGGACTGGCTGAATTTCTTGAATCTATAAATTGATGTCTTTCACCAAATTTGGGAAGTTTTTATCATGATTTTACTGTATTTTTTTTTTCCTTCTCCAAACTCTTTTTCCTTTGTTCTGGCCCTTTAGTGATGTGTATGTTAGACTTTCTATTATACATTCTCACAGTTTCCTGAAGCTGTTTGGTTTTTTAAAATTCTGTGCTTCAGATCAGATCATTTCTATTGCCCTATCTTTAAGGTGACTGGTTATTTCCTTTGTCATCTCTATAATATCATTCTGCTAATGATATCATTCAGTGACTTTTTTTTTTCATTTGCATGTTATATTTTTGAGTTCAAAATTTTCCATTTAGTTCTTTTTTTATATTTTCTATTACTCTACTGAAAACACCTATCTTTTTATTCAAGTGTATTCTCTTTACCTTATAAAGCATAATACGGTAGCTGCTTTGATATTTTTGTCTGATAATTCCAACCTCTTGGTCATCCTTGGGTTGTTCTTTTTTATTTTCTTGACCCTTGAATGTTGGTCACGTTTTCCTGGTTTCCCCATGTTGGGTAATTTTGGAGTTCCTCCTGGGCCTTGTACATATTATGTTGCTTAGAACCGGGTCCTCTACAGAACATGGAGGTTTATGTTTTATCAGAAGATCAACTTGATTAGGTTTAGACTGTGAATTCTGTCTCGTCTTCTGTGGGCTGTGCTCAAATTTCAGTTCAGTTTTAAAAACCTTTGTTATGGTTCCAGTTTGTCACGTGCATATATAGAGCTGAGGATAGCTTAAGACTTTTGTGGCTTCAATTCAGAAATAAGGGACCTCTTCTTCTGGGGCCTCGTCTCTGGGATTTGCTTCCATACTGTCCAGCCCATGGGTACCTGTTATCCTGGTTCCTCTGGCTAGAAACCAAGGGTGCCTCTTGGAGCGTAGCTACCTGTACCACCAAGACTGAATGACTCTAAGACGGGGGCCTTCCCTCAGGCAAAACTACGTGCAAGGAAAAAATGTGAAACTCACCCCTACCTACATGGTTTACTTCTCTGAGATTTGACTCCTCTTAATGCCCCTCCTGTATAGCTGGGGGCTTTTGTTTTTGTTGTTTACTTGTTTATTTTTTTGTTATCCAGAGTTTGAGGATGGGCTGCAGTGAGCTACCATGCTGAAAACGAAACTTCCAGTTTAAGGGCTTCCTTCCGCCCCTTGCCCCATACCTAACTGGGTACATTTTATTATCCATTTTGGGATAAGAAATTTTAGCAGGTCTCTAGTGAGGAGAAATTATAAGTATAATTAAAGCCTCCCTGTACATCGCTTGTAGTTTAGTTGTATATAATTAGGCTTTAATTAAGTATATGATAACATGTTCATAATTCTCATTTGTGAATGTTGTTGTCATTCCATTTGCCGTTTTCATAAAATGAAGTCCCAAAACTTAAAAAAAAAAAAAAATTCAAACTGCATAAGATTCCAGAATAAGTCTTTAAATACCTAACATAAAGAAATGCATACGACTACAAAGAACATTAACTATGTAATATCCTCATCATTCAGTCATTACTTTTTAGAATGTTAGAATTAGAAGAGTCCTTTCAAGTCATTCAGTTTGTTTTCATTATTGTATAAGTGAGGGACTGGAGACAATAAAAATGTAGTGACATCTTCAAAAGCCTAGAGCTGATGACAGAACACATACTTGAACCCAGATATTTTGACCAATTCTGTTAGTCTAATCCACTTCTATTTCTGAACGTTAGAACTAGGGATTCATTTTTTAAACGAAGGCGTTGTGTATTCAGGATTTGTCACATTAACTGCAAACATCTTCAAGTGAGTTAGTTTCTTCCAGGCATCTGATAGGAATTATTTCATTGAATCAACAAATAATGCTCTGAACTATGTCTCATTCTTAGTTTCATTTCCCAGATGAGGGCACTGTTAAGAGATTACAGATATTATGCATATTGTCCAAGATTGTAAAGCAAGGAAATTGGCCTAGGTGACTCCAAAGCTTATTAACTAGCCAGTCAGATTGCAAAATGTATAGGCCTAACTCTATGAAATTATGTCTCATGATCTGGTAATGTTTTTCCTTTTTGTAAATTTACTTACATGAAAATGTAATAAAAATGTCACCTTGAGTTTTATCCATATATATAAAAAATCTTTTATTTAAAGAAATAACATTAAATATAATACAAATCCATCCTGCAAAACCTGGGCTGTGATATATACATAGGCGTCCAATAAATATTTATTTAAAAAATCAGTAATACCATCATCTTTGCCATCACCATCACTAATATTTTTTTTTATGTTAGTGATGCATTATTCTAAACTCTTGATGTGCATTTTTTCCCCTCAAAACAAGCCTTCTGTTTCATATAACAGATGTGGAAATTGAGGCACAAAAATATTTAATAACTTTCTCAAGTTTATGAAGTTAGTAAGTAGCGAAGCTGGGGCAAAAACCCAGACTGCTCTGCAAATGGTGCTTTTAACCAATAGAAAAAGAAGAGCATATGTGAGTACTTTTTCACTGAGGAAATATCCCTAAATATTGATTTCATTTAGTAACACATCATTAGGTACCATTTGACATTTGTTATCACTTCATTACTTAGTTTTGCAATTTCAACACCCCCACCCCTGCCATCTTAGCTACTGTTCCAAAAATAAAAATGAAAACAGTATGCAAGGACTCAGTCCTACTCTCAGGTCCTCCTCACTTAATCATGGATATTTTACTCTTCTTTAAAATTTTTAAGTGAAAAGAGAACTATTTAGAAAATATATTAAATAAACATATCACAAGTGTTTTTAAAGACAGTTTGGAAAAAACTTTTCAAAATAAATCCAGTATCATTTTGTGGCTTTATCAGTAGCATTCTCCATTTTTTTTACCCACTTATCCTGAATCCCTCCCTGATGGCAGACATGATGTCTAACTCAATAGAAGCTTTGACCTCAACAGCTGGGTTCTCTGCATTAAAGAAATAACTCACCCGTATTTTTGGAATTAGCCTTTCCAGTTATTTCATTCTAAGAAAGTCTAATTCCTTCTTTAAACAGATCAAAGAAGGATACTTTGAGGGTAGGATAAATATGTCTTATTTCTCTTTGTGTATATTCATTGTATGTCTTAACCCTCAAACTGTGTAATAAAACCTTGCTTAATGAATGAACAAAGAAAGCCTCTAACAGGGTGCTTACCGACATTGATAAATGTTAAACTAAAATAAAAAGAGCTGGAAAGCTCCATATAATATCCTACCTCCATTTCCTCACTCTTCTATAATTATTTTTTACTATAGAGAAGAACTCTTCCACTTTTTTCCTTCCCATCCTCTGCTTCTTCCTTCTACCCTTAATAGGTTTAAAATTTAGTTAGATGACAAAATGCTAGCACTGAGCTCTTGCTTTCTTCTCTAATTATCTCATCCTCTGGCTTTCCATGTCAAACATTTCTTTGAAATGATTTTTCTCAAAAAATCACTTTCCTTACTAAACAAAATGTTCTAAATAAAATTTAAACATGGCTATTGAACAGATGTTTAGTTCAATATCATTATATCTAGAGCACAGTTTGGAGAAACACCTTAATGAGAAAGCTTAAGCATATCTAAGGAATTTGAATTCCAGAAACCAGAATTTTTGGCAAGTGAAAACACAGATTGATCATGATGCCTCTGGTTAAAGATAATATTTATATGTAAAATAACGTGAATTAATATCTTGCTTAAAATAAAAGTTTATTTCATTAACACTAAATGCGAAGAAAAAAAGACTTGGGTTCAGAAAGTGTCCATGGTCATTATACTAGAAAAATAAAACAATGTACAAGTTAAACTATTATTTGCTAATTTATGTATAAGACATATCCAAGGTTTGGAGTCTGTGCTACTCTCCTGGGAACTTGTTCAGTAACATATGTGTGAATTAGAGGCGGGAAGTACTTTAAATGAACCCCTCCAGGTTCTGTGAAGCAATTTTGACTCAGCTCTACATTTCCTTATTAAACTCACATCAGGTGTGTGGGTGCTTAGACATGAAAGGCACAGATTGTCCCCAAGGTTGTGACCCACTGTGGTGAGCTTTGTGAGACAATAAAAAGGGTAAATCCCCAGCTGTGTACCTGTTAACTAGTGAACCTCAGAAGTGGGGCACTAGCCAGAGAGCAAGTCTTCATTTTGTATAGGTTAAAAACACAAATAGGGAGCCCAAGGCAGAGAGTAGAGAGATGGTCAAGTCTGGAATAGAAATAGGCTTACAGGTGTGAGGGAGGATGGGAACCCATTCCTCCCTCCTTAAGTAGAAAAAGGAGAAAGCAATAACCAACAGAAGCTTCTTAATGATCTGAATATGGCCACAGATGCCTGAGGCTGGGGCTATTTCAGCCTATTAGTGAGGCTGGGGGCTTGTGGAGTCATTTATTTGGCTCTGCAGCCTGGACCCCAACGGGGCTGTTCATAGGAAGAGAAACTTTACCTAAGGGTCGATGGTGTTGGTCTTTCAATTGTTTATTAGCATTGGAGAGAAAACCACTCTCTCTCTCTGTAGGTAAATGGTTTAAAAATTTGTTGATTGGGGTTGGGGTGAACAAAGGGGAAAAAAGGTGTTCACAAGAGATGGCTTGAACCCTTTTGATGATAGTTGAGGGGTGAAAGTCTGTGCAGAATAAATCGATCCAAAATTACTGCAAGACTAACCTAATTTTACTATTAGAAGGACTTACGAACTTGGTCCTATCTTTGGTCCAGTTCTTTGAGTCGACTTAATGATGTCATCCTATAAACCAATAATGCAATCTGTCAACTCTTAGTCCCATCGTATAGTCGTCGGACCTACCCCTCCCCATTAACCACCCAGGCTTTTCTTGCAATGTGGGAACACCTAGTGATGAGCAAGAGAATGGAGGGTTCAGGGACTTGGAATCCCAAAGTCTTGGTGAATATAGCAGCTATGTAGGGACTTTCTAACTTGTCCTGTGTGCTGTTATAGTATCGAGGTCACTTGCTATTTACTGGGGCATTTGGGCTTAATAGTATTTTAGGAGTGGCAATTTTCTTTCTTTGTTAGAACCTTTATCAGTAATGGTATGGAAATAGAAACGTGTTTCTTTGTCTCTCCTTTTACTGAAATTCTCCAGGAAATAATTTGGAGAGTTGAAAATATATGTAGCCTGGAGACTATAATAAGATAATTTTTAAAAAGAAAATAAAACAAAATAAATCAAAAGTAAGCTTTCTTTTTAGATGGAGATTTTTCATAGCCTAGGATGCAGTACACAGAAAAGTTTACATAACTGATTAGTGACCGGAAAGTTCGGAAACAAATCCTGAGCTACAGGGAAGTTTGCTGGCAGTGACATGGACAATTCACATTTGACTAACATGCTCCTAAAGGGATGAAGCAATTGACTCCTGAAAATTAGAAAACCAACTTTGTCCTGGAGGTTCCTTTTAATTGAGGTTAACTGTTATGTTGCCTTAATTACTGTGCTTTTCGTAGTACTTCCAGCAAATATTCCATTGGCACTAGCTCTGGCAATATCCACTGAAATGTAAAAATCACTGACTGAAAGAGGGAACAACCCACTAAAATAGCCCCTTAAAGAATGGATTCGTTTTTGTTAGGGCCCACTGCTAATGATTTCTCAGCAAATCGTGCTGTCATGATTTAAGTAGAACAAATCTTTTTCATAATATATTTGGGTGTGGAGACATACAGATGCTTTCACAGCCCAACATGGCAAATTAATTAGCAACTGTTTATAGGTTACTTGCCTGTTTCTTGCCCCTGATTACTTATTGTACTTTCCCTTTTTAATTAAAACAACAACAACAACAACAAAAAACCTACTAATCTTCCAGGACCAAGAATTTCAAACCTTCAAACTGTTTCTAATCCTAACAGTGTTTGGAATTCCTAAGCAATCAGGAACAGCAACATGAAAATTAATCATATTCTCCAGCTGCATGAATGTATTTTTTCAGGAGCGTCTTCTGCTCCTGGTTTTGTTGTTAATGTGTTTCCAGTGGGTTGCTTCAAATGGAAGTCCCTTATTTCTCTCTGTTGTAGGTCCATGGGTCTTTTCCAATAAACAATATAGCTATTATAAATCTTGGAAAGTGTGAAATTTTGTGAATGTACCATAGTAAATTATTTTTTGCCAATTTAGCTATCCTCCATCTGTTTTACTTGGCTTAAAAGCAACTAAACTACCAGTGCCAAGTTTAGCAATTGGAACTGACCACCTACAGAATCAGATTAAAGAAATGAGAAAAAAATGACAGGCATTTTCTCCAAAACAAATGTTTGCCAGTTGCTTCACAACTTCCAATGCCTTATAATTAAATATAATAATGAGCTATGATTCAGCAAAAATTGCTTTATTTAACCTTGTAGTTATTTTCAATGACATATTTCTTAGACTGTGTCACTTCTTCCTGATACTGGTAATTTATAACTTTCATTTGAAATTTTCATTATAAAAGATGATATTTAGATCATTTGAAGGTGTTGCACACTGTTTTTCCAAATTGATTTCTTTTCACCAGGGGCATTTTCTTGGAACACTCATTTCTTGACTACTTCATGTAGTCTCTGAAGAACTGCCATTTATCGACTTCATGCCATGTTTTTTAAAATGGAAAGTTTAGTTGCGCATGAATAAGGAATCTCTATAAGAAATATACCACTGAGCTAACCATGATGCTTCATTTATGTGCATCATTTTAATATTTACCAATGTAAGGGAACAGAAGGAGGAAATGACATTTATTCATTTTTAAAAATGTATTAAACATGGTAAAATACCAAAAATACCAAAAAATATGAAAATAGTATTAAAATCATCATGTATAACCCAGTAACAAATGTTAAAAATGATAAAAAATATTGTCATTATTACTTATGATGTATATTTTTAAAGGAAATGTAACATTAAAGGGAAAAAAATCATTAAGCCTTTTCCCCAAACTTTTTCACTTTTTTCCTTTCCCAGAAACTAGTACTATCACATACTTGTGAATGTTTTCAATCCAATATTGTGTGTGCATAGCTACATAGTTGTGATTTTCTTTTATATAAGTCATGCACTACATTCAACAGTCTTCATCTTGCTTTTTTTCCGCTGAATTTAATGTGTTTGAGGTCTGTATATGGAAACCTGTAGCTCGAACTTGTTCACTTTAACCACTGTTTAATTATCTTATATTCCACAATGCATGTATCGGTTTTCTTACTGATGGATATTTAAATTGTTTCCATTCTTAAGGTCATTATAAGCAAGGCTTCAAGGGACATTCTTGACAAGTGTTCTGATGCACATTTGTAAGAATTTTTCCTGTAATATACATTCAGAAGTGCAGCTATGGGTCCTAGACCAAACTCATTTTTAATTCACTGGGTGTGCCAAGTTGTTCTCCAAAGGGGGAGTAACAATTTACTCTCCCAACAGCAGTCACTGATGCTCCAGATATTCATTAACTTTTAATATCTTTATGCTTAAAAAATACTTTGCCAAACAAGTAGTTATAAAATGAAAAAAAAAAAAATTGCATGAATTTGCATTTATCTGATACCTTGTGAGATGATGCACTTTTTGCAGGTTATTTGCCTCAATCTGCCTTTTCTGAGATTTGACAGGTACTTTGTCTATCTTCCTAGAGGGCTGCTTGTATTTTTTTTTACAGGTGTAAGGGGTTATTTTCAAAGTTGGGTACTAGTCCTTTATTTTACTCATTGTGAGTATTTTCTTTCATTTTTCTGCTTATTGTTCAGTTTTGTTCATTGCACCTTTTATGGGAAGGGCGTTTACATTTTAATGTAATCCTAATTGCTTTGTGAGTGTTCAATATTTGTATAAAATAAATATGTAGACTTGTATAAAGGAGAATGGACATCTTATGATATTAAATATCTCTATCCACAAATATAGTGCACCTCCTACACGTCCCTATTTAATCAAGGATTCTATGGGGACTTTCAAGTATATTTTGCACATTTCCCTATTCTTGCTCATCTTTTGTTTGATTTATTTCTAGGTAGCTTATAGTGTTTGTTGATAATATTTAATTGTATTTTTTCAAATGTTTTAAATGATTGTTATGATATTGGGTTTCTATATTCATATTATTTTCAGCAACCCTGATGAACAATCTTATTAAGTATTAATCTTTTTAATTTATTTGCAATTTTTTATAGAGTTATCTCTTTGCCTATAAAAATTCTTAAGCTCATTTCCTTTTCCTTATCATTAGCTGGGCAGGGGTTGCCAGGAAAATGTTGACTAGTAGAGGTGATACTAGCCATTCTTATCTCATTCCTGACTTTATAAGAACTGCTTCTGAACTGCTACCATTAAGGAATGTTTGGTATAGATAAAATTTACTAGAGAAAGGAAGTGTCTTTCTATTAATAACTGGCTAAAAACTTTATCAAGGATAAGTATTAAATTGAGCAATTGCTTTTCTTAAAACTGTTGAGATGATAATATTAGGTTGGTGCAAAAGTAATTGCAGTTTTTGCAATTATTTTTAATCTTTTAAACCGTAATCACTTTTGCACCAACCTAATATATGTTTTCAACTTCCTAATCTGTTAATGTGGTGAATTGCATTAATATACTGCTATGTAAAGCCACTGTTGTAATTTTTGAATAGTTCCTACTTGACAATAAAACATTGTTCTTTTATAAATTGTTGGATATTTTTCCTAATATTTTATTCAGATTTTTGTATCTATATTCACAAAATTAGTTTATACTTTTATTATTGTACATTCTGTACCAGAGATAGGTATCAAAGATATACTAGACTCATACTTTGGAAAGGATGGATATCCCTCTTTTTTCTTCTCTGAGTTACTTCAAGTAAGATAGAAATTACGTGTTCATTGAAAGTTCAGTAAGACTTCCCAATTAAATAGTCTGAATTTGATGGTGTGTTTTGTAATGTGTGTATAGAAAAAGCATGTACCATATGGGGGGGTAGCTATTTACTATACATTGAATTTTTCAAATGTTATTATTATCTAACCAATTAATATATATTACATAATAAATTATAGCTAATTATGATTTTCTTTAAAATTGTACATTTATCTAAGCTCGCAATTTTATTAGCATTATTTTTTCATAGAATTATCTTAAGAATCTAAATCTCTACTGTTTATTCATTCTCTTAATTTTTTATTTGAATGAATATATTTTAATTTTCAGAGTCTCTGTTTGGTTATTTTTAAAAATTTCCCTGTCCTATGTATATACAGTTCTCTTCTTTATATATCATTTATATTTCTCTTTGTTGCTTTTAACCTTTCAAATACAAATTGTTTTAAATTTTTTTACGTATTCTTCTATGGTTTGAATTTATCTGAGTTTAAATTTCTGTATTGTGTCTTCGATGTTATATGTCTTTTCTCTTGTTGGTTACTTCTGGTGCTTTCCAGTTTCTTGTAGGAATCCCAGTACTCACTTCATGTATACCCAGGGCCTGAGGCCTGGATTCTCCTTCCCCCACCAGAATCAGAATTCTACCTGTTAAGGCCTCTAGCTAGTATCATTAGCTCCTCAAAGATTTCTGCTTTAACTTCTGTTCCTGACTCTGTATTTCAGTTACTTTCCTGTGTCTATCATCTGGAAAGTTTCTTTTTTGGTTAGCATGGCTTTATGGTTTTTGAAAATTTATGTCTTAAGAATATTTCTATTCTTGGAAGCAAGAGGTGTAAAGTGGAAGAGTTGGGAAGAGAAGATTTGAGGCGGTTTCCATAGTAGCTTAACCTGTCATATTAATCTAAGATCAGAACGCTGACTTATAATATTAAAAATTAAGAAGAGATTAAAATAGGAAAATACAGTAATATCTCAAGTTAGACTCATTTGTTAAAAATTTGACATAAGAGGTAAAATTTATCTGTTTTGTATTTGTAAAAGTACAATTACTAGAATAAAACATAATGATAGACTTTAAATTATTTAAATACATAGTGTATATTTAAAGATTTCTTTAACACTTATTTTTGATGCACTTTTCTGTGAATTATAAATGACATGCTGGTGAATGACTTGTGAGACCCATCTTTAGCATTCCTGGCTTCCATTTTCATAATTACTTTCTTTTTCAGTGGAAACTATTTTTCTTCTTGTGTTCAAGACGCCCTTCCCTCTTCCCTTTCAAAATGTTAGAGGTTATGAGAGGCTTCTTGTTCTTGTACATGGTTTTGATAAATGACTGATAGGGGTTAAAGCAGTGTTTGTTTCCTAGGGATATTTACAGTTTAGACGAAACAAAGGAAAACAGGATAGACAAATAGATCTGTAGTGGTAGGAGTTCCATACCAGCTATTATCCTAACAACATTTGTGGGCTCAGGTTTATCTTAATAACTCCCTTAAAATCACGTTATATAGATGGTTGCCTTGGACCAAAGGCCAGCTCTACCACTAACAGTAAGGAACAGACTTAGTACATGTATCTCTGAGAACATGGTACTGCTGAAGTTTGAGAATATTGTTAAAATGTATATTTAGGTAATTAATTATTTTGGAATTTCACATATTTGAACTTATTATATCTGCTTTAATTTGTGAGCTTTTTATACTAAATTTAAAATATAGTAAAAGTGGGATTAAGGTTTATTATAACTTCATTGTATATCATCTAAGTAATCAAGTATGTAATACAGATACAGGAATACTGAAGTATATGATGCAATCATGTGCCAGAGATTATTAAATGTTGTTGAGTTTCTTACTAGTTTGGGAAACTGATAAGAGATTTCAATAATTTTCCCAGAAAAAAATTTGCATACATTTTGGAGGTACAGTAACCCCAAAACCCAAATCAGAACTCAGATCATAATCTCTGATTCTAGAACATGCAGTTTATAGCATACAGTTACTACTGATCCTGCACCACCTCAAAAATAGAACCGTTAAGTTTTATGTTATGATGGTGTCTTCTTCTTTCAAATCGTTCCATGTTTCTGAAATTAGATGTGTAAAGTCTGTGATATCAACTTAATTTCTGGACCCTTAAGCAAAATAAATAAAATATCAGATGCCTTCTTTATATAAACCACAAAATTGCTGATTTATGTTTGAGAGACAGTTTTCTTCCAAGTTTCCTGAACCCTCACGTCCCCCACATACGTTATTCTGTTACCCACTTGGGTCAGATGATATTTTTCCCCAAGGGTGATATTAGATTTTTTCCTAAATCCCTTTTGCAGTATTAGATTCATGTGACTTTAGTGTGAAATAGTCCTCAGGAACATAAAGTCCACTATGAAATAACATTTTATTTTATTTCTGGTCACTATTTTGTGACCGCTAATTTAAACATACCCGTTTCATTCACTTTTTGTCCTTCAAACGCACACAAAAGCCCCATTTGGCATATACTTATTTTTCAAAGTTCATTGGAGTAAGGTGTGTATTAGATTTTTTTAAAAAGAAAGAGTATTTGGGAAGAGCTTCTTGAAAGCTTTTAAGGTAACTAAGATAACCCATGGGTGTTGAAAATTACTATTTTTTTCATATGTATATATTCTTATTGAACCAACTCTTCTGGAACATTGCTTGTGAATTAATATCATTTTGCACTCTTCTAATGCTTTCAGAAGCATGGCATTTTACAAAATCAGAATGACTTATCTCTATGTAGTAGATAATTTATATTACCCATTAAAAGGTGTCTATTATGTTGAAAGTAATGCTCACTACAATCTAAAGAAATCACTTGGCTTTTTACAGATGACAGTTAATAAAACCTATATCAGAAATGGAAACAGAATTTGAAGTTTCCAAACAAACTTTATTTTACTTAACAAACAATGGAACATTAACGTTAGTATTCATGACACTTATTCTTGAAGGATATTCTCATTAAAGGACATATTAGATTTCCTGAGTTTCAGTTTAGGAGAGGAAAAGCTCTACTTTTCATATAAATATCTGGATACTCACTAGGAATAATCATTGAAATGATTTTCTAAATTTAAGGATTGTGTTATAGTTAATGAAGCTTGTATTCAACAATGCATTGTTAAGAAAAGGCACATTTTCTCACGTAAGATTTCCTCGGTTGTTAAAAAATGTAGCATTGATCAGAGTGCGATGGATGTGGGCTGAAAAGTGAGTCCTGACTTCGTCTATGGCCATTTTGTGATGTGGAGGATTTATATAAATTATGTTAGTGCAGATTCTAGAAGACTATGGACAGTTCCTTTGGGGGATCTCTATAAACTGAGATTGAGCTCAATCTTTGAATTAAGCAAACTAACCAGCCCGTAGTTCATTTTTTCATACACATAAAATATACCTTAATTCTGCCACAGAGCACTTTAGCTTTCATGTTGTGGACAAAGTGTGTGTGTGTGTGTGTGTGTGTGTGTGTGTGTGTGTGTGTGTGTGTGTATCCCGTGTCTTCTATGATAATTTTTTGTACTCATGGCTAATCTTCTTTGATGTAGAATGGAATGCCTGACCTGTGCTGCAGGGAAGCTCGCAAGCTTCGTGTAATTGAATTCCTGGGTCCTGGAAGCGATTCGGCTGCTTACGACCTCTGTAATCTTGGGCAAATTTTTTAAATCCACCAAGTCTCAGTTCCTCATATGTAAAAAGGGTAGAATAACCAATTATCCTAGTTTGCCTGGGATTTAGGGAATCCCTAGATGCTAAATCCTAACTCAATACTAAGACCAGGAATGTCCCAGGCAAACTGAAATGAATTGGTCACCCTAAAAAGAGGGAAATAAAGGACCTTCCATCAGTGGTGTGCTGGAATCACATCCTACTAGCTATGAGAGCCAATTTTTATAGTCAGAAATTTTGTGGGCTGATTGTAATGTATTCAGGAATTTTGTAAGCTGTTCATAACTTGAAGTTATCCATGTTAGGAGAGTGTCCATCATGGCAGTCAGTAAATGCTACAAGTCAGGGCATTTTTTTTCTTCCCAGAGAACAAGAACCACTGCCAACCAAACAAGGCTGATGACATCACTAATTGAAATAATCCATGTGAAATGCTTAGTGGAGTGAATGATACAAAGTAAGAGCTAATTCAGTGTTATTGATGTTTCATTTATTGTTATTATTATTAATTTTGCATTGACAGTCAATAGATACATGTTAAACTTAACTGGACTCTGCCATAAGTTACTGCCTATAAATTACTTCAATGGACTTTAAAAACAAATGGATCCAGAAGGTAGAATAAGCATATCTTCTGGGTCTCCAAACTGCCAAACTGGTGATTTTCTCCTCACCTTCTTATAAATTACTTTCTGTGAACTTAGAAAGATGTATCCTTTCCCCTGCTCTGCTATGACCAGTCCTTAGACACTGCACATCTAACTGGACAGTGACTCTAGCTCCAGGAGTACATGAAGAATTGTACATGGTGCTGTCGGTGGAACATGGTAAATTGCCTTATGCTAATTAGGTCTATTTGGAGAGGACATGAAGAAGGTGGCCCCCCTGTGTGATGACGGAGACCACCACCACACTGCTTACCCTTATGCTCAGCCCAAATCTTCCCAATAGTTTTCTGATCTCCAATACTGCTAGAAATCCCTATTTTTAGTCTTTGAGGAACAGAGTTTTATACACCTCTTTAAATGCAAATCCATTACTTGGTAAAGGTAACACATTAGGCATCAACAGAGTGCAAATTTGTTTATCAAGTTAGCTCTACCAAGAACCCTTGCTTCAGCAAAATTGACTCGGGAAGGTGGTAGGAGGAAAGTTTTAGAGTTTGCGAGATTACAGGACAGGGTAGGTGTGGGTGAGGAAAGGACTGAAGACATACAGAAGGCAGCCCTGGGGACTGCTGGTTCCTTGGATGGAAGAGTCGATATTAAAACATGGAGGGGAAAAGTAGTGCAAGATGAAGGGAAATAAAGGCAAACATAGGTCTTTGATTCTTGATATTCTAAATTCTTGGGAACTAAGAGGGATGACCCCCACAATCCTCTGAAACTTCAGATTTTAGAAAGAAGCTGGAGTCAAGAGAGTAAAATGATATTAAACCCATAATAGTTTGGTTGGGGTCTGCCTAGATCTTCATGCCTAAGAGTAAATATCTCTAACTAATTCTATGTCTGGTTCATTAGGAAGCTAAGGTATAAAAAATGAAGACACTCTGCCTGGACCAATGCTGGATGAAAGCATCCTAAGCCCAATGTATTATATTATCATTTGAAGGTTTTATGCTCTCCGTTAAGCAGAAACCAGCAGGCATTCCATCCTTGGGAGGAATCGATCAATCTCTTAGGCTGAGGATGCTAATTCGTGCTGAAGAGCCCTACTGGTCTCCCAGCAAGACATTTCAAGGAGCAGTGTGTGAGCCCCTGAGTTCCTTCTCAGCACTGGGGGATTTCCAGCTGATCTCTCTAATTGCTCTCATAGATAATGTGGCATCATAAAAGGGGGGTTTCTATAGCGGCTTACTTGCAATGAAAGGCTGGCTGTGGCTACCCAGCTTACCCCAGTGTGAATGTCAGTGTCGGGACAGAGCCAGGAGTGCAGTTTCCAGGCTCTCGGCCTCACATGGAAAGATGCTGGCTCAGGTAGTAAATGGCCATCAACTGTCATTGGATGGCCATCAGCTGTGGCTAGTTGGCCGTCAGCTGTAACCAGTAAGCCATTGGCCACTAATATAACTGCCGTGGCTATGCTAGCAGAACATGGGGGCTAGAAAGAAGATGGTGGCTGAGCCTGCAAGCGGAGCAGTGAGGGTTGCAAACAGTGTGGCTCCTGCTTCCTGTGTCTCCAACCCAGCCGCCAGCGAGACTATAGTGGTATGACTCCCCCATCTATGGCTCCGTGGGTGTTCCTTTTCCGCCTCACCATGTCCTGCGTTCTTATGTAGGGAGCGGGAGCTGAGTCCCTGCAGGCCGCCCCACACGACAGCCGGTTTCAGGGTTCTGTACAGCTTAAGAGAGAAAGGGAAGGGGTGACTGAGGGGGACAGGGGAATTTCTGTACCAACCTACGTCTTTAAAAGTAGAAAGCGGGAACAACTGGAAACGGCATTCCCAATCCACAGACATGCATCAGACACCCCAGACCTCGCTTTGTTTTGTTTTGTTTTTGTTTTAAAGATTCAATCTCTGTATTGAACCAGATGTTCTTTCCTGTATCTGCTTTCTCTCTCTCTCTCTTTTCAATGGTCCCTTGGCTTTTAACATGATTGACTGAAAGCTTTCCCTTCTTAAAGTCAATTCACTTCAGAAAGTATCTACTCATGGGTACCCAGCAGTGTGCTCCATCCACACCGTGGAGCCAACAGACATAAAACTTGTTCTGTGAGCTTCAGGAACTTATGTTGCAGTCAAGTAAGTGTTCAGGGTACATTTTTCAAAAGAACAGTTAAATAATATTACTAAGTTGCATGTGACTTCATGAAAGAAAGAGCTCATTGGGGGTGAAGAATTGTGGCAGATGTTCTGGCCTTTTGTGGGAATGTTGCTAACCAAAAATGAAAGATAATGAAAGGAGAAGACCACAAGTTTAAGCAAAGGAAACCAGATCTTCAGAAGCACAGATATGGATGAGTTCCTACCATGGGCCCATCCTGGTTCCAGGGAGCTGGGGATTCATCCTTGAAGAGGAGTCATTGTTCCCCTAAAAGTGGATGGTCTAGTGAAGCCAATAAGCAAAGGAAAGATTAAACAACTGTGGGGACAGAGCCAAGACAGAGCAGTTTCCAGGTTCTCGGCCTTATGTGGAAAGATGCTGCCTCAGGTAGCAAATGGCCATCAACTGTGATTGGATGGCCATCAGCTGTGGCTAGTTGGCCGTCAGCTGGAACCAGTGAGCCATTGGCCACTAATATAACTGCCATGGCTACGCTAACAGATAATGAGGGCTAGCGAAGAGATGGTGGTTGAGCCTGTAAGAGTGGATTGCAATTAGTACGGCAGATTGCAGCCAGCAGGTAAGGCTGGTTGGCAGAGAGAAGTGGACGGCAGGTCGTAGATCGTGTGGCTCCTGCTTCCTGTGTCTCCAACCCAGCCACCAGCGAGAATATAGTGGTATGACTCCCCTATCTATGGCTCCGTGGGTGTTCCTTTTTGGCCTCACCATATCCTGCATTCTTATGTGGGGAGTGGGAGCTGAGACTCCGCAGGCTGCCCCGCACGACACTCTTGGAGTAAGAATAGCCACAGAAGGCCTCTCTGAGAAGGTGACAATTTTACGGTGACCTGAAGAATGAAAAAGAACAAGGCATATGAAATGCAGGGAAGAGTTTTCCAGAGAGAGGGACCAAATAAATGCCTAGTAACAGGAAACATCTTGGCCGATGATAGTCAATCCTGACCGCACATGACCAGGGGAGCTTTATAGAATAAATATCTGTAATTGGGCCCCACCTTTAGAGGCTTTGTTTAATAGGTTTGGGGTAGTGCCCAGACATGGATATTTAGAAGAAAAAAAAAATTCTCCTCAGGTGATTGAAATGTCAGCCAAGGCCGAGAACAGGTGGATTAGAGAGTAGAGGTTGTCCATCTTCAGCATGCATCAGAATCACCTAGAGCCTTTTAAATCCAGACAGCTGGGCCCCAACCTCTTCCGACTCAGTTTGTCTGGGGTGTGGCACAAGAATTTGCATTTCCGACAAGTTTCCAGTGGATGCTCATGCTGCTGCTCTGAGAACCGAGATTGAAAACCCCTAGGTTCAAGCACAAACATAGAAGCTGGTGTTGAATGAAGAGGACAGTGATGCAAAGGAAGGTAGGAGAAGGAAGCAGGAACTTCTGTCCTGGAAAGGGAGAAATGCAGAGCAGAGCCACAGACTCAGAAATGACGAGGGCAGATGTGAACCTGGGAGGATGGTTCTGGAGGACCAAGAAGAAACGAGGAGCAGAAGGCCAGACGCAGATGGCAGGACAGATTGGGGAACCTGGATGACTGCCCTGGATGAGCAGAGATGACATGGCAAGCAGGTGAAGATCTGGAAGACTGTTCAAAGTAAGCAGGTTAAGACATGGGTGAGGGGGGACAGACATGAGAAGATGGGCTGACACAAAAATGGCCAAGGAAAGAGAAGCAGCTAGGAGGCCTATCTTGGAGTTTGAGAGAGCAGCCAGGTGTAGTGTCATCAGTATATAGAGGATATTCAGCCACAGGACTAGATGAGCTCTTGGAGGGAAAACGTAGGGAGAGAAGTGAAGCTATGAACAAAGACTTGTGTTGGGAATAAGAGCAAAGTTGACTAGGTAGAAGGAAATCAGATGAAAGCCCTAGAACCACTGTAGGTCTGCTTACTCATGCAGGGAGCAGGCAGGTAATGGACATCAGTGAGGAGAGTCAGGTGTGGAGACCTGGAATAACCGTGTTTCCCCCAAAATAAGACCTAGCTGGACAATCAGCTCTAATGCATCTTTTGGAGCAAAAAATTAATGTAAGACCTGGTCTTATTTTACTATAAGACCCGGTATAACATAACATAACATAACATAACATAACATAACATAACATAACATAACATAACATAACATAACATAACATAACATAACATAATGTAATATAACTGGGTCTTATATTAATTTTTGCTCCAAAAGGTGCAGTAGAGCTGATTGTCCAGCTAGGTCTTATTTTTGAGGAAACATGGAAGAATGCTGTGTCTAAATGGGTAGCAGAGAAGTGACTCCCGGTGATGGCAGCCATTCAGAATTATAAGTCATCTTTCTGCCCTACTGTAGGTTCCCTTGTGTGAAGCCCTGGAGATGGGCTTCAGTTTGGTTTTAAACATTTTATATGTCAAATCTGTGCAGACTAAATCTATTGTGTTTGTGGGCTACTTTGTAACCTCTCAACTATTATGGCTTTTGCCTCTAAATCTTCATTGTTTGAGTAAAAAAATAGAGATGTCACATGGAAGTGAAATGTCAGAGTTATAAAAATAATTGGAAAAGGGAGATTAGAGCCTACACATGTGAGTTGACTTAGGAAAGCATAATGTGAATCAACAGTAGCTTAGCAGACTGCTCAAATCAAAGCATAGAACTGTTCTTAACATGAGGAAGGTTGTAGTTCAGATCACGTACAGGGCTATGCTCAATGTGGGACATTTACTAGAAGAATGGTAAGGATACACTAGAGAGCATTCAGGGGAAAAAAGACCAGGAAGGTGAGGTTCTTCTTTTTCCCAGGTCTACAGAGGAATGATGGAAAAACTTGAGGATGATTTGCTTGAGAGAGTGACTACTCAGCCAGTGTAACTGTCTTCAAATTTTGAAGAATGTCATTAGGAAGAGGAATGAGATTTATTGCAATTAGCACAAATGGGTGGAAGCTTTGTGATATAATTCCCATCCCCTCCCCCACTGAATAAACGTTTTTCCATAGTTAGCACCCTCTCAGATGGAGTGGACTTTCTCAGGTGGTAGGGAGCATCCTAGTCTCAGAGATGACCACACACAAAACCCGTGACCACTGGGTAGAAATGGTGCTAAAGGGATTTAAACATGCAAAGGATTTTTGGTAAGGTGACTATGTATAGCTTGGAAGTCTACGTATTTATTATTTTATGTCTTCTTGCAATTGAACAAACATTGATGAAGTATTAGGTTCGTGCAGAAGTAATTGTGGGTTTTGCAATTATTTTTAACCTTTTAAACCACAATTACTTTACACCAACCTAATAAAACATATTAGGTGGGTCCATAGTCCTGTGGATCTGAGTTGTAACCATCACTTCCCAGGAAAACTCAGGAAACCACAAGGTGTGAGTGACTGCAATTTGGGGTCATGTTCAATCAGAACACACTACCAGATACTATAACACATTTGCAACATCAAAGGATAGGAACTGGGAGAGATAATCCGATGTAATTCTTGAGTATGTGAATCCATGAAATAGGCCCTCAATGTATTTCTCTATGGCTACCTGAGTACGAGATAGAAGAAGGCATCTTGTGATTATGGACTTTTTGAGTTAAGAGTGATTTAAAATCTTTTATATTTCTATGTTATTCCCTAGAAATAATGAAAGGAAGAATTAAAAGGATATACTGCTATGCAGGCAGATGTAAATATTTAAAAATCAATCCTATAATGGGGTAAGCAATTGTCTCTATGTGAGACCTTGAAAACAGAAAATAATATTTATGTTTTCAAGCAATTGTCAACCAAATGGCCCTTTATCTTTAAAATATCTGAGAAACCTGATTTTTTTCAAATATAAAAGTGCAAGTTATATTTTATTTCTTCTATCAAGAGTGGGTATGTACTACTGTTAACTCACAAATTCATCTTAATTAAAATCAACCAACTATTCACCAGGTCTTTATTGAGTTTATGTGTTTCAATAAATAACGTCATATTTCCCTTTTCGGACACACATACAGCCTTTCACCAAGCTCCTTAGAAAATAAACTCCCATTTTACTGTATTTACATATAAACCAAAACAATTATTCAAAGAAGTGTTTGAGAGTCCATGTATCTGGCTGAGAATGTAAACACAATTAGTAGGTTTTTCTTAACGTTCTTATGTTTTGAAACTATATATTATTAACATATTCTAGGATACTCAAAGTAGCGTGGTGTATTTATCAAATACTTTCTTGTGAGATACGGTGCTTGTTCTTTTCTGCACTTTTATTTATGTTATTTCCCTCTGTCTTAAAGTTTTGTCTCCTTTCAAACCTCTCCGTGGGTTAGTTCAAGCCCTATTAGATTGGTTCAAGTCCATGAAGAATACTGCAGTTTGATTCTATTCCTAATTTTACAATAATTAGTGTCGATACTACTTACTAAAATACTTACTGTAAAAGAGTGGAACTCAATTGTATTTGCCTTCAGCAGTTAGTGAAAGAGAAACCTTAAATGGAGGCTAATATATAAAATAGGGAAGGGTTTCGCAGTCTGTCTGTTAGAACCCATTAGTTCTGACTTAAGTCTCCTCTGATCTGATCTGATGAGACCCTCATCAGAATGCCTAAGGTTCCACAGAGCATCACTTGAAAACTACTAAGGAAGTAGTTGTGAACCCCAATTTCCACAGGGTAAGGCAGGTAACATCAAAGAGGGAAATGGATTGGTGGGAACTGGACTGTTGAGTCAGGACGACTACATCTCACTCTAGTTTACTAATGTCAGGGGAAATTTAAGGCTCAGTCTTTCGAGGTCTATAATTCTTCAAGAGAAGCCAGACTGCCAGATGGCCTTTAATATAATTCTCTCAACTTTTGAGTGTTGGCAATAAAATTATATATGTATAAAACAGTAGACAGGCAAAATAAAGCATATCTGCCAGCCAAACCTGGACTGCAGAGTGCCAGACAATGACCTCTGCATCCTTGAATGCGAACCCCAGGAAGGAAAAGGTCATGCTGGTTGTATTTATTATTTTGTCTTTGGTATCAAGCTCAGAGCAGGTGTCCAAATTTGTTGAATGGAAGAATAAATCATGAATCAATAGATGAAACAGACCGCTATCATAATGTCTCCAATAGATTCATTGTTTCCTGAATTAAATAAAGGCAATGCAGTGTAATAGAAAGAACACCTGTTTAGAAGGGAGATGTGGGCTATAGGATGTCTAACTCTGCCTACTACATGTATGGCGTCCTAGGCATTTCACTTTACTTACATGAATCTTAGTTTCCTTATCTATAAAATGCTGATATTGGACTATATTGTTGGATTATATCGTTTTTTCAAATGATGTTTCAAAGCCCTTATGATTTGGTGGGGGAAGAAAATTCAAGAGAATTCTCAAAGGGATGAGATGGGTGCTTCATAGGGAGGAAGTCTTCAGGATTTAGGGATTCAGAATAAGATTACATATTGCCTTTTTGGTAAATCATGGCAGAGTAAACATAATTATTTGTGTGCTTATTCCCAGAACTCTAAAAGAGATTTTTTTTTTTTTTAAAGGAACAAAAACATGCAGACCAAGAGAATGAAGAACAATACAAGAGCAAAAAGAAATTAGATACTGGGGATTTAGCAGGTTCAAGAATGCTTAATTCTATGTCAGCTAGCTATTTTTATACGAAGCATCGTAGGACTATTTGACTCTTTAGACTATGTCCATGTACAACCTTTCAAATACAGTTTAAAAGGCTGCCTTTGAACAAGAAGTTCTAATGTTAAAAAAAATATTGTAGAATCTGTGACCAGATGTATTCTCTATACCGTAGGCCGTGTTCTGCAGAATTGTGGGCATTAGACATTTTCCCAAGTCCCAACACGACATGCTAGATTGGCACACAGCAGCAAATCCATAAATGCTTCCTTGTCAAGACCACATTTTTCTGTCGTCTTGACTCCCAAGTCAGCAGTGGAGTGTGCAGAAAGACACATCGCACCCTCTGGTAATGAGTACCATGAAATTCCATGCTCATCAAGTCCACTGTCAAATCTTTCATTTACGAAATGTCCGTAAGACTCGGAGGCCCAAGTCATTTGTTATAGTAATTCATTAATTGGCATTTCAGAGCCAAGACAACAAGCATGGCCCAAGAATCATTTCTGATGAGATCAGCAACAGCAAAACCGAAGCAATCTCATCTTAGAAAATATCTAAATGGGGCTCACTCGTCAATGTGTTTCAGATTCTTTCACAGCTTCAAATCTAATGGGCAGAGCTGGGTTTCCTTGAGATAGCATTTCAGTAAAACACTTTTTAATTCATTTTACACAGCTCTTATTAGATTTGTAAGAAGATACACACTGTATAAGCACTCCATGGTCACTTGAGAGGAGAGTAGTTACGTGACTCATTTAACAGGCAATTACCTGTTTAAAAAAGAGACAAATATCCTGTGTCTGACAGAGGCTATGCTTGTGTGACATGAACCAAATGTTTGAGACTTAAAAAAACTTCTTCACTGAGGTTGATTCTTAGCTCCTTTACGGAATGCATGGATCTTAGACTAGTAGTCAAACATAACTGTTTGATAGAACTGTGCTCTATGTTGACATCTTGACTGTGGTGATGGTTGCACAAAGCTACACATGGGATAAAAATGCATAAAACTTAACCTACACAACATACACACACGTGCATGGAAAACTGGTGAAATCTGAATATAGAGGATGGATCGCATCAAGGTCAATATCCTGGTTGTGATATTATACTATAGATTTTAAAGCCATTACCATTGGGGGATACTGGGTAAAGGGTACACAATATCTCTCTGTATTACTTCTTTATTTTTTTTAAATTCAAGTTAATTGGGGTGACAGTTGTCAGCAAAGTTACATAGGTTTCAGGTGTACAATTTTGCAATACATCATCTATATCTTACATTGTGTGTTCACGCAGAGTCCTCTTTCCATCACCATATATTAGACCCCCCCCTTTTCTAGAGTCCCCCTCCCCCCTTACCCTCTGGTAACCCCTAAACTAATGTCTATGTCTATGAGTTTTTGGTTCTTCATTTGTTTGACTTGTTCTTTTGTTGTTACTTCTTACAACTGCATGTGAACCTACAATTATCTCAAAATTAAAAATTATAGTGACTGTGCTGACTGCATGAATTAATTCAATAAAAACTGCCAGCTCTGCCTGATGGCTTACTGTCATCGTTCCAATTCTATGTGCTGTGAGAGAAGGATGTGTCTCTGGTGGGCATGTGGACTTCACCTAGAAGGGCACCTTCCAAAAGTTTGTGCATTTCAACAATGTCATGGTGGATGGTAGAATTTGGGTTAAGACGTAATTTTCTTTCCTTTCACCTATCATGCGTGGGTTGGAATTAGGGATTAAAGGAATAGGGACGGCACCCTACATTGATTTCCTTGGAGTGCACTATGGTGCAATATGCCAGTGTTTTGTTCAGCTCTGGATTGGGTTGATAGAGATCTTGGACAAATGGGCCATTTGATGCTTCTCCTTGAGAGCATTCATGAATTTTATTCATGCCCTTTGCCAGGTTACTTTGTAGACCTCCCTCTGTGAGTTTGCTTTGGACAATAGGCTGTTAGCAGACATACATAAAGAGAGGCTTGAAAAGCACTTGTGTGGTTGAACTTGCTCTGTTGCACTTAGGCCATTACAAGGACAAGGACGGGTCCAGACTAGCCCACTGACCATAGGAGGAGGATGAGAGAAATGTGGATCAGAGATGCCAGGTAAACTGCTCCCGCCAAGCCCATCCTGAAGCACAGTCCCTGGCTGACCTGCAGACTCATGAGTAAGCCCAGTGCAAACAAGCTGCCCCATGGATATATATGTTCTAATAATGATCGTTGTTTGAAGCCATGGCTTTTGAGATGGTTTTATAGGCAGCAGTAGTTGGTAACCACTAGAATTGTGGTAGATGACCTATTGGGTTTCAGATAGGTGGCTGGTATCTGGAAGATGGGGATAGAGAGGCAGTGTGTGTGTGCGTGGGGTGGGGGTGGGGGGGGCGATGTTTATTCTCCAGACTTGTAGGAATTAGAATACAAAGTGGCCACTTAGTTACTGAAAATGGACAGATGTTAATTATTAAAACTGAGGAACTAAGGTCTGCAAAGGTCATGTTTCAGGTCATGAATTAACCTGACGCTGAACCACCTAAGCTTTTGAATGAAATTCTTTTGAGTAAAGACCAGGTGAGGCTGAGCCAGCAGGAGGGGATTAAATGGTCTTAACCACAGGGTCTGTGAGGGAAAGAGTAAAGGGGGTAGTTTCAGCTTCCATTTAGATCAGGAGGTGGCTTTTTTTTTTTTTTTCTATAAGGCACCATATAGTAAACATATTAGTCTTTATGGGCCATGTAATCTATCACAAACATTCAATATGCTTGTTGTAGCACAAAAGCAGCCACGGGCAACATGGAAACAAATGAGTGTGACTGTGTTCCAATAAAACTTTATTTACAAAAAGCAGGTAGTGGATGGAATTGGCCCTCAGGCTATAGTTGGCTTATTTTCTGACCTTGTAATTGTATTATTGAACAAAACGTTTAAAGTTATTTCTTTGAGAAAAACTTAAGATAAAGGCAGCAAATATATGGCATACATGCCTGAAGTTTACCTCCTAGAGCCAACAATGGAGGTCACTCATCTATCCTGGAACCCTTTGCCCCAGTTTGGAAATGTCCTCTGAATTCTTCACACCACTGCAATAGAGGCAGTCAATATTAATCTATAATTGCTTATAAGCTACATAAAGGGAAACTATTAAGAAATATGTTCTAACCTCAATTCAAAGGATTCTCTTTTAGTAGCCGTAGAAAAAGACCACAACTTTTAAAAGTGGTTATGAATCTAAGGACAACTCTTCTGACAATAAATTAGAGATACCTGTCGTAGAATAATAATGAGTTTGTAGGAATTGTTTAAAGTTATGTCAGTGCATTTCTTTTCTACGTGCACATATTTGCTTTGGAAATTGTAAGATTGGATTGGAGCTACAGTAGGGAATGGAGACCCACACTAGGGAGTGTCTGGTTGAGGTAACACCTGGAGTCCAGAACTGTAAATAGGAGAGGCCGTTGGAGGGAGAGAAGGGTTGTAAAATCAGGTAAGTTCCTTGGCAAGGTGGTCCATGCATTTAGCTAGGCCATGTGCTATGGACAGCAAGTCGTGATGATGAGACATATTGGATAAGAACTCTGGTAACTCATTTCTGAACCACAGTGGAGATGAATGTAGTTTGCCAGAGAGCTGTGATGGCTGCAGGTGGAAGAAGGTTTGAGGAAAAACTGTAAGCGTTCGAGGCTATTTTGAGGAAATCTGTCAAAATGGAAAAGTACGTACTCCTTAATGGTCCAACAAATCCAATATGGATTATTGATCATGATTTTTGGTAGTTTCACTTGTGTACTGAGCCTGAGTTGTCAGGCACATGTTGACTCCTGCCCAGATTATTTAATTTCACCATTCCAAGGCACCCTAGCTTCTCACCAATGCCTCTTTTCTAGTGGGCCCTGACTGGGCTGCTTCTGGTGTAAACAATAAGATGTGACACTAGCCTCTGGATTAACAATGGGATTTCCATATTGTAGCCATTCTTATGTACATATAACAATGTATTGATTTGGTAAATGTCACATGTAGAGAAAAAGAACATCTCCTTTCATGTCGTTCTGCTCCAAACCCTAATCATCCTGTTCAAAGTGGCCGATCAGATGAGTCATGAGTGAATTTAAATCTACAAGTGACAAGGGTCTGTGAGTTACTATGTTGTCCATTAAATAAGCAGAAAATATCTGTCAAAAGTACAGTTATCCCAATTACGTTAAGACTTAAAGTTTCTAGACAGAACTTGGAGGAGTCTCCAGGGTGAACACTCTGTTTACCCAATCTTCCAGCTCCTAGCCTTCTAAAATTTACTCCCTTTTCTGAATCCCTTGAGAGGGAGACAAAGAAGAGAGGAAAGTGGCTATGGGACTAAGAGTTAGAGGAAGAATGAAAAAAGGGGGTGGCAGGGTAAAGACCACGTATGTGTGAGACTTCAGGAGGAGTCTTTACAAGACAAGAGCTGGAATTTATTTTTTTTTAATTAAAGTTTATTGAGGTGACAGTGTTAGTAAAGTTACATAGATTTCAGGTGTACAATTCTGTATTACATCATCTATAAATCCCATTGTGTGTTCACCACCCAGAGTCAGTTCTTCTTCCATCACCGTGTATTTTATCCCCTTTACCCTCATGTACCACCCCCTTCCTCCCTTTACTCTCTGGTAACCACTAAACTATTGTCTGTGTTTGTGAGTTCTTGGAATTTTTTATCATAAAGACTTCCCATAATTATTGTGTTCCTCATAAACTCAGGCACTTGTAGCCTGGCCAGCTAGCAGAACATCTGTTTACCGAAAAGTGGCGGAATATGCAAAATATTACTCTTAATTGTGTTTCTACTCTACCCCTTTCATTTTCTTCCCCGTCTGGAAGCTCAGGAACTTTCCTGGTTCTTTTATCAGGAAGATAATAAACAACAGGGTAAAGATGTAAAATTCACTGAGTCTGAGTGAAATGCAAGAAATTATTATTGTGAGATAGTCTACCTAATAAATAATTTTGCTAAATGGGACTTCAGTGCCTAGTTGACAGCTGACTTAATATACCCTAAATACAAAACAATAAAGCTTGTCTAGAGAAAGTCATTTTAAAGTTTATTAATGCTATTTTCCTCAGTTCGCACACCTGCTGGTAAATCATTTATTTTCAGTGATAGAGCCATTATAGACTGAATAACCTATATTATGGTCCTTCTGTGTTGTCGTGGGAGTGAGACACAGTATATCCTGATCTGGGGACATCATGCGATGTGTGTATGATTGACGAGATGGGATAACCACTTTCTTTAAAATGAAGTTCACTGCATAGAAATAGATAGAGGAAATATTCTATAAGCTTTAAGATGCCAAATATTTACATCTTTATTAATGATCATATGGTCTTTCTCTCTCAAAAATCCTGTAACTGTACATTTTCACATAGTTGTAAACAGTGTTTTGTGTTTTTGCTTTCCTCACTTAACATATTGCATGCATATTTCCATAATGGAATACACAATACAATTTTAATGACCACAGACAGTTCACTGTATTAATATATTTAGTGAATATTTTATTATTTCTTCTCTGTTCAGAAGCTAATATCCTAACATCTGTCAATCGGAAGTAATTTTTAACTGAATTAAATATGTATGTACTTGTTTCCCAGGACACACAAGCCTGAAACATGTAAGATACAGTGTTTATACTTCTCAATGACTATTAGCTTGGCCCCCACCATTATAATTCTGAACGCTAAACTGCAAGACCCTCCCTTGAGAGGGCAGTCCCTTTGAGGATTCACACATATTTTTGGAGAGCCATTATCGTTTTCCTCTTTGCCCCCCCTGTAGCTCTCCATCTGCTATACTTACTGTCTTTCTATTGCTTCTTCACTGCCTTTCCAGCTTCTGAACGTTGGTATTTTTTTCCTCGTTATGGTCCTAGCAGTACTAACACATGGGAAGTTTCTATCCTGAAGGGGAGAAGGAATCTCTTTCCACCCTTGACAAAATGATTTTGTTGATCCTCAGCATAGGACAGGCTCTCATTCATTCATTCATTCATTCAAGTGGTAATGAGCATTTCCAATGGCTTTGGTCCCACACATAACAGGACATATAATGGTCCTGTAGACATAGACTCTCCCTCTTGGAGGTACGGCCTTGTGATGGTCTTTTCCTAATTCATAGTAAGTTGTGTTTTTCATCTGACTTGTCATTACCCTATCCACCCACCCTCCGCAAACATGGCGAACTTGTCTGGAAATAGTTAGATCCACACCAATCAATAGCCCCAGGGCCACATAGTACACTTTCTCCCCAGTAGATAAAATCTTATTTTATCCAACATTTTTATTGAGAGGTTAAGGAAGTCTCTAGCACTTCCTCTGAAACTCATTTTTGAAAGTATCAATGTATCACATTTGTTTGCTGTCTTGCTCATAGACTAACAATGAAGACGCACAGAAAGAGATCCTGTTTTGGAACTTCATTAGCCATATATAAATCTTTGTACCTAAAAACGCATGTAAAGTACTTCAGTTTGAACATAAATAATGTAGACCCATATGTTTCACAGGTTAATACGTGTGCTCTGTGCTAAAACGGCTAAAAAGGTGTGCTATAGAAATAAAATAGTTGCTCATGTTCAGGACTTTGGAGGTTGATGACAGTGTCCCAGCAACAAGCATCTATTACTGGAAGTAGCTAAGACATGTTGATTGCTCAGTGAGGAGTAGAGGAAGGTAGAGTTGAAGGTAAAATGGGAAAGCAACCATTGAAACCCTAGAGAGGAAAGCCTTCTGTGGACTTCAAATAATGCATCAGGTACCTCTGACTCATCAACTTCAGAGGGCAAAGCAAGAGGACTTGCAGTCCCCCCTCAACATTTTATGTACTCTCCTGAGAACATAGAGAAAAGCCCCAATTCCTTCTCTCCTTCAAGAGCTCTTTATTCCTTCATGTGTTTACTCAGTAGACCCCAGTACACTAGCTACTGCACACATACACAGACCTTCTGGAGAGTCAGATGGGACTTGTTGCCTGGCTTTTTCTATGCAGATGACCTTCTTGATTTCAGTTTCTTTCACAGTGAAAAGTAGCAGAACATGCCACCCAAAAACATGACTTTAGTTTAGGATATGCCACCCCCAAAGCATGCCACTTTGGCATATTGATTATTTTGACTGTAGTCACATGAAATACAGCAAATGCTGGAGAGGCTTTCTCTGAATTTCCTTATCTTCCTGCAGACAGATCCTCCAAGAGGAATTCAACTCTTATAAACCCCTTCCTGGGAGTTTCATCAACTAGGGGATATTGACTTATCACAGGAGAGGAGACTGGAAGTCGACAAAACATCGAAATAGAAAACTATCATACTCCCCATATGTTCTTCTAAGGGCCCATTTATCATTCCTAAAAATCATTTACTCTCCCTGAAGAAACCTACATTCCCTCTCCCTTTCCCTATTAAGATGATAGTTAAGTCTCAATTCTAAGCCACCTTGGAGAGCTGCTTATTTTCCCCTGGGTATCTCTCATGTATACATGAGTTATACAAGTGCATAAACTTCTGTTTGCTTTTCTCTTGTTAATCTGCCTTTTGTTAGAGGGGTCTCAACTAAGAACTCATAAGGGTAGAGGGAAAATTATTTTTCCTCCCCTGCAACAGTCACAAGAGATAAAATTTGACCTTTCAGGTTATCGAGAACATATTTAAAAGTATCCTGTAGAATTTCCAGGCATATGGTTAACCAGTTAACACGAGTTGATTTCTTCCTTCCTGTTTCTCTTCCTCATTCCCTCTTTCCCACATTCTTTTCCCACAGCCTTTATTTCTACCTCTCATTATTTAGGAGCTGATAATCTATTTCCTAACATTAAAACTAATTTTAGTGGTAAACAGATTGTAATTCCTGTATCTATATCTATCTATCTAGCTAGCTATCTATATATAATCATTTATAATTTTGCAAAACAACCTACTGTGTTTCCCCAAAAATAAGACCTAACTGGATTGTCGGCTCTAATCTGTCTTTTGGAGCAAAAATTAATATAAAAATTAATTTTTATTAAAAATTAATATAATATTAGTATTATAGTAAGAGAAGACTGGATCTTATATTAATTTTTGCTCCAAAAGACACATTGGAACTGATGGTCCAGCTAGGTCTTATTTTTGGGGAAACATGGTAACACTTCAGAATCTGATAGAAAAAATTAAGATGACATTCATGACAAAAACAACATAATGTTCATGATAGTGATGATAAGAACACAATATTTATAGAGGTTTATGCATATATT
Organism: Rhinolophus sinicus; assembly: GCF_057876585.1. NCBI lineage: Eukaryota > Metazoa > Chordata > Mammalia > Chiroptera > Rhinolophidae > Rhinolophus > Rhinolophus sinicus. The sequence goes on from NC_142517.1 coordinate 198,696,994, forward strand.
GTCTCCTCTGATCTTTGCTATTATCCTGTGACACAGGTTTTATTGTCACCTTCACAGAGACTCAAATAATTTAATGTAGCCTCCAAAATAAAAAGCTATGAAGTGGTAGAGGGAGGATTTGAACCCAACTCTTCTGACTCTAAATCCTAGGTTTATTCTCCTATACTTTGCTGTTCATGTTTGTAAACAATTGTGTAAAAAACAATCTTTCCTTTATAGAAGTCACAGAAATTTATACCAAAGCTTATAGGAGAAAATCATAGATTTTCTTCACTGTCCTCGCCCACTCACTTCACATTTGACACAGAGACACAAACACACATCTGCATACACACAGTTGTAACAGAATCGAGCATTCACATCCTTTGTTACAGTAACATGTTTTGACTTATTTTTGTGCATGTATTTCCTTATAGACCCTTATAAAGTCTTGTAACATTCTAGTCTAGCATGCTTTTCTAAAATGATGATTTCTGAAAGAATAGACTAAATTTTTAAAACTATTTTAATCTTCCATTTTGAAGAGATAATTTAATCATGAACATTATTTATTTAATACTTATTGAACATCCATGCTTGGAATTTTATGCCATTAGCCACATACATCAATCCTTTTGACTTTCAGCTTATTTCACAAACCTTTAAGAATGCTGTCATTCGTTTTGTGGCATCTCAAATTGCCTTCTACCAGCAAGGAAATTCTGCCACTGACTATGGTAATATATGGCTACATGAGTGGATACAGTGAGTGTTGTGGTAATGGCAGGCAGAAAATAAATGCATTCCCCATCTGAAAGGGCAGGAAAAGAATGAAGGATTTTAGTGTTAGTAGGAGAACTAAATGAAATAACTTGAATTCTAGTGAGAGAAAGTTTTGTTCTCTATTCAGCCACTCCCTACTTCCACCTCAATTCCTTCTACCTCCAAATGTTTGATAGGTTTATTTGAACAAGTGACTGGAATCAATTATGGAGAAAGAACAGGGCCTCACCATTGGTAGATTAAGAAATAATCATGTTACTGATTGTAAGAGAGAAGAGCCCCATGAAGCAGTGAAAACTCCCCAGCTCAACAGGAGATTCAGCCAAGGTCATGAGCACAAGATGGCCTGCAGCAGTAATGTCGGAACCCCTACACTGGCACCTTTCAAAACATTTCCTCTTGACTAGGACTCTGCTATGGGTTGGAATAAGGATCAAGTGGAACTGGGGTCCCAGAGATTACAGTGCTAATAGATTACTATGAGCCATACATGTTATATTACTGGAAAGATTAGCACTTAATTACAGTAGTCCCCCCTTATTTGTGGGGTATACTAGTACGTTCCAAGATACCCAGTAGATGCCTGAATCTATGCATAATACCGAACCTTATCTATATACTATTGTTTTTTTTCTATACAAGCATACCTATGATAAAGTTTAATTTATAAATTAGGCATAATAAGAGATTCACAACAACTAATAATAAAATAGAACAACTATAACAATCTACTAATGAAAGTTATGTAAATCTGGTCTCTCTTTCCAAACGTCTTAGGATACTGTACTCAGCCTTCTTTTTGTGGTGGTGTGAGATACTTCAATGCCTACATGATGACGTGAACTGAGGTGAATGACACAGGCATTGTGACTATAGTGTTAGGCTATTATTGACCTTCTGACAACATGGCGATTAAGTGAATAAGGGGTGGGAGGAGCACATACAGTGTGGATATGCTTGACCGAAAGTTGGTACGTGTCCCAGGTGGGATGGAGTGGGACAGTGCATGATGTCATCACGTACTTAGAATGGCACACAACTTAAAATTTATAAATTGTTTATTTCTGGAATTTTCCATATAACATCTTCAGATTGTGATTGAACATGTGTAACTGAAAGTGCAGAAAGCAAGATCATGAAAAGTGAAACCACAGATAAGGGGGGACCACTTAGTTAAGTTTTATTGGATAAAATTTAGTTAGATTGGGTATCCTCCCAGCTACACAATCATGTACAAACACAGATAAGAAAGAAAACAAGACTTTTATTTTAGATTTACTCTGCCTCTTGAACTGTGAGATAAGTAAAAGTGTAACACACATATTAAAAGAACATTCTTCAGAGTTTGTGAAAATGAGTTCAATTTATGCGAAACAATAGAAAATAAAACCATCCGAATATCAGTACTCTCATTCTTCTCTGAGGCATTAAATGCCACAGCTTAAAAGGGAAGTTACAAATGAGCTCCAGGGAGAAAAGAAGAAAATCTTCAGACATACAGAGTAAGCATTTTCTTTATTGTTGCCCTGATAAAATTATAATCTATCAAGAAAAATTACCATCATCACACATTCTGATCATTTATTTTACAACCAGTGATGAGAAAATAACGGCTAAGGACAAAGTTAAAAGATTTGCCTCAAATTATTACCACCACCACTGCATTCTGACATACGAATAAGAAATAACAATTACTTGGCAATCATTTATAAATTCCAAATTGCACCAAATAGTACACACTCTTAGATACGCTGCAGAAACACAAAGGAAGTCTATTAGTAAGTGCCCCATCTATAATGCCGGCTTATATCTCTTGTTGCCCATTACGTTGTAACATACCTAGTCTATCTCCGTGGTAACTTCTAGGCACATATCTATCTATGTAACTGAATAGTTTCCATTTGTCTCAAGTATTTATTTATTTTATTTTATATATGGACTTGCCTTGTCACATAGCTGTATTTTTGTGAAAATTATATATACACATACATGCACATGTGTACACACACTTACACACCCAAATTTCCAAAGGATTTCAAACTATTTAGAAAGAAATGGATACAGTTAGCACAGGTCAGTTAAAGAAATGTCATTGAAGTTATTAGCTGGGGAAAGATAATTGTACCAGAAAGATGGGATACAATATTTAAAATATTCAGCTGGTCCAGCAGTCTGAGCAGAAAGAAAAATGATTTGCATCGTTATGTAGTTCTCAATGATAAAAAATAAGTAAAACACAAATATGTCATCATCCTTCATTGACGCAGGTATTCATAGAGTTGTATCTTTTATAAAGTCTTATGATTATGATTTAAAAGAATGCTACCATCCTGGAAATAAAAAAAAAACAACAACTAAGTACAACGTGTACAAAGACATACGTCTATTTCATTTATAGTCTCTGGTAAAATCCAAGGAACTTGCTGGCAACACACAAGCCTTGAATACCTTCATGGAAGGAGCATGTCAGAATTTGCTCTGAGAGTCAAGCAAAGGGGACCTAGTTACCTCATGAACTAGGTAAGATCTTTCCTTTTCCATATTCTTTCATGTAATTTTTCTCTGCTGCCACCTGGTCACATTCTCCTGCCTTTTACACATGGAAACCTATACCCAGGGGAGATTTAACAATTATTTGAGTCCATATTTCAGAATTCTCTGGTATTTGCATTTTAAGATTTGCCTCCAAAATGAAATGAGAGACTTTTGCTTTTGTTCAGTCTTGAAGGAAGAAGATATTTATTTGGGGTGGGGCCATCCCAGTGGCTGCCTGTTTCTCTAATTATCTTTCTATTTCAAGGTAAAAATCTCAGTGAGGTCAGTTAGGAGGCATGTGAAGACAAGCAAGGGAGACATTTGCCCCATCCCCCCAATTAAATATTTTCCTCAGAAACAGTTAAACAAATATACTTACTAAAGATGACTGATTACCATCATTTCTATACTGTGCTTTTGGGATGCTGCGTGAATGATCAAAGTTGGAGTGAACTCAAAATCATGAACCATTTCCAGCAGATTTCATCAGCTGAAGACATTTGACTTGATGTCTGTAGATAAAGTATGAAACAGAGTTTAACTGTGTCAACAATTATTTTAGTGCTAGCAGATGGGCCACAGTGTGGTTAAAATAAAAGAGGGAGGGGGCATTGGAGCAGATGGCCCCAAGGTTCATGTCCATGTGGTATCATTTACGACCTCTGAGATCGTGAGCGAGTTAACCTTATCCCTAAGCCTTGGTTTCCTCTTCTGTAAGTTGCACCAAAGCTTTACCTTCCTTGTGAGATTGTTGTGAAAATTACTTTAGATGATGTATGCAATGATTAGCAATGTGCCCTGACTAGGAGTTGCTCCAAAAAATATTAATTACTATCACCACCATCCTATTATTACTACAGTTGTTATGATTTCATATACTTGCTCAAAAGTACAGTAGCATGTAAGCACGGAAACTTACTGATATGCAGCAGAACAGATTTTAAAAAAGCATAATATTTCCTTTTTCATGAGTTTTACAGAGATCCCTTGCTAATGAATGTGGAAAAATTAAAAATGAAATAAATTAAAAGATTTAGGTTATTTTCATGTTCTTTGAGAGTCAGAAACAATGAGGGCATTAAAAAAGTTATCTCGGGGAACTTCATGAAATCAAAATGCTTTGAAATATTTTGTTTTAAAAGTGCTAATTTGGAGATCTTAAAAAAGAACAAAATCTAAAAGATATCAGATGGCCGACCAAAAGAAAACTGGGCATAGTCTTCAGAAAATTATTTTATACCTCATCTTCTTTTTCATTTATTTTTGGGTAAGTTTCCATGGAGTTTTATCCTTGCGGGGGTAATTGGACCAGGCTGATGTCTAAGAAGCAAGATATTCTAGAAAACTAAACCTGAAAGCTAACAAGCTAACATAATTGTCTCTCATGAAGCATTCAAGTGAGGCAGAATTTCTCAAGTTGGTTTTCAAGGATAGTCTCAATAATCACCTGGGGCTCTTGTTAAAATGAAGATTTCTAAACCCCAAGGAGGCCACACTAAACCAGAATAGTGTCCCAATAATGTGCATTTTTAATAGTCTCCTTATAGTACTTACAAAGCACTGTGGTAAATTTTGGATAAATAAATGTCTCCTTTGGATATTTTAGGAGGCACTTTGGCTGGTATTGTTATTTAGGTAAAGGATAGTTATGGCCAAGTTGTTTTATTATGGTTATTCATTTTTGGCTTTCACCACATTGGTGAATATGATCCTCATATCTGGTAACAACCCAAGCAATAGAAATGAGTCATCACAGCTCTAAATGTTGAATGCAATTAACTGCAGTCTCCTGTAGGAGTGGGTTTCTTGTGCAGGGTCTGTGTGCCTGTTCATTGTATGTCCATTCACAGCTCCAGGGCATTTCTACTTAATGGAAATCTATTTAACTCAGTCTACAGAATACCTAAAAGCAGGAATATATATATATATATATATATATATATATATATATATATATATATATATATATGTATATGAACTCCAGATAATAGGCAGAGTGAGACAGGGAGCACATTGGCTTTCTCTATGCAGACATGTTTAAATGAATTATTAAATGATACATTAAAAGTAGTCTTCAAAGAGAGGAATTTTTTTTATGCTTCTCATAGACTGTGTCTCTTTTGTAATAGACTTATTTATGCAAATGGCAAAGCATAGTCTGTGAAATCTGTGAGTAGCATTTTCAACTGTGGTGTTAAAAGAATTGCTGAAAGAAAGAGAGACTAGATTTCAGAAAGATAAAAAATATATATATACATTAAAAATGGCCTAATGAAATTTAAATTTCTAAAATACCTATGATTTCACACATTGTCATCTGGACATAAATTAAATAGATCACCACTGAGATGTAGTTAGGGTTTCTGCCAAATCTCCTTAATTCCTTTGCAACGGAAATCATAAAAGCAGGGATGAAAGAGAGGGAGTGTGTATGTGTATGTAAAACAGTCAAATGTTATAAACTCTCCTTTGAGGTAACTGAAGTGTACTTGAAATTCTCTAATATGATAATGAAAAACCAGAACTGAAAGAGGGCTTGAAAATGAAAAAAGAATTGCTAGGAAATGATAAGTTTATGCCTTTCAATATTTTTTAGCTGTGCCATTAAAAAAAGAAGTACACAGAATACCATTTATTAAATCAATAGCATAACAAAACAAAATCCTACACACACACACACACACACACACACACACACACACACACACGACAAAAAACCCAAGAGTTTCAGGGGCTTGGAGACAGCTTTCTCTTATTCAAATCTCATGTTATGCTTCTCTGACTAAATGCTAAAAGTTTCTTTGCCTAATATTCCTTGATTTCTCTCCTTTCTAATATTACTTTCTGGCCATTGGACACACATTCGGGGTAGCAGACAATCAGAACTTTCTAAATAAGGAAGCTTGAAAATTACTGGAAATCAGAGTTACGCCTTGTCCCAGCACAGTAGGAATGCTTGTGATTGGGCCTGCGTTGCTTTCACTGTCCACCCCATCCTTGATTATTGAGAAATTTCTTCTCTAGGCCCCAGAACTGGATTTGTCCTTTGCATGATGAATCCAAAGCCATGTGACCAACAATTTAAAAATGGTGACCTTTGTTTTATAGGTAGCAACATAGAAATTAGTGACCAATGACTGCCATTTTCTGATTTCTAGCCCCCAATCTTTTGAAACATTTAATAGATGTCTATTTTGGCTGAATTCAGTTGTGAAACCCTGACTTTTTCTTAATCCATCATGGCTTTCTGGTAACTCCTCTAAAGATTCTGAGATGGAGCTTTTCATCAAGCCAATGCTTGGCCTTATTTTATCCCAGGGACTGTCTGATCCTCTCTGTCCACTGTTTCTTGGCAGATTCCATCTTTAGGTTTATACTAGATTTCCTTTCTAATTTCTATTCTAAATCTTACTACTCCTTAGCAATCAACCCTAAGATATCTTCCATCATCTTGGAGATATGGTAGTCTGACTGATGTTTCATTCTTCATCCTCAAATGAGGACCTCCATTTCTCCTAAACTCTGCCTTTGGCTGGATTTACACAGTCCCACTTATAGCCAATCACCAAATAACTCTCAGATTTGAAACCATTAAGCTACCTCATTCTTCCCCTCTTGCTGCAAGTGTTGAAGAATTAGCTTGTCTGAGTCTTCTCTCTTGTATAATTTCTCCAGGATCTTCAGGTTATTGTCACACACCACAGCCACGTCTTCAGAAGTTCACATCCACCTCCAAACCCTTCCTACCCTCCCTCAGTGTCACCTTTAAGCCTCATCTGCATGATATGAACTGATTGGGTGCACGTGAGACTCTGCCACAGAGATTCTTTAGAACGTCATGGATGTATGAAAACATGAGGAAATCCACAGGGAGACAGATCATTTCTTAACACAATGGGAAACCAAACATTACAGTTTTTAGGTAGCAAGGATAGATTGTGGTTGCTCATCAGCAAAATGTTAATGTCCTCTCAGACACACAGGGCCCCCAGGGTTTCCTATTACTACCACCACCATTATTATACTATAACTTTATATTTGGATAGCACTTACTTATTTTCAAATGTTTTCTCACCCTTCTTGTTCATTTAACTTCACAACCAGCCATTACCTCTGGCATTTACTAGAGTTTGGTCATTCCTATAATGGGATTACATCTAAAATCAGAACATCAGGCAAGAATTGTGTAGAGTCAAAATTTCCCTTTAAAAACCTCTTTAAAAGTTCATGAAATGGGAGATCTAAGACGGTAGAGAAGGTAAACATTGCGCCTGCTTCTTTCTGTGAACATATTAAAGTTACAACTAAATTATAGAACAATCAACCTGGTGAATCATCTGAAGTCTAGCTGAACAGAAATTTTATAACTAAGAATATAAAGAAAAGGCAGCCTCAAGTTTGGTAGGAGGGGCAGTGATGTGAAACAAACTGGCCCCAAACCTCTGTGGTGGTTGAGAATAAGGAGGGATATCTCACCATGGATATTCATCCCAGAGGAGTGAGAGACTCCAGCACCACACCAGGCACCCTAGCCTGGAGTGCTGGTGCCAGAAAGAGGAGTTCCCATAACATCTAGCTATGAAAGAAAGTGGGGATTCTGACCATCCCAGTAGGACAGAAGGCTACACAAAACCCAGACAGCCTCTTAAATGGCCAACACACAGACTTACTCACTCATGGACACTCACCCTGGGCTCTGGTGGAGGGGGAGTCAGAGTCAGATGGGGGGCACATTGAGGTGTGTGGCTTCAGAGTGAAGGCTGGAGGACAGTTGCCATTTTCCCTGTGAGGGGGCCTGCTCTTGTGCAGCCAGCAGGTGGGCACCATCTTTCCTATTTTGAGCCCTCCCCCACAAGGCCAAATCTGAATCTGATTGGTCTGGTGAACTCGAGTGCTGCACCCTGCTGACTCCATTGAGAACCTGCCTCACACATATCTCTCCAGGGGCACTTTCTCTACAAGCAGCCAGCCCCACCCACATTGCACTCTTTCTTGGAAAACTATCTGAGCGCATGGGCCTCAGGCAGGTGGCGATTGGACTGTGTTTTCTCTGAGACTGCAGAGTAGCTCCAGACTCAGCTCTGGCAACAAACCAGAAACTACATTAACCTGGTGGCCACAATTCCTCCCACTCTAGTGAATCCCTGAGACCTTGCCTCACCCAACTTGTGTACTGCACAAGGCTTTATCAGGGCCTGAACCTTAAGGGATCTGGCAGATGGCAGCAGGCCTTGGGGTGTTCTGGATTTTTGTGGAGCTATCCAAGGCCCAGTACTGGTGGCGGATGTCCTCAGTTCACATTGTGGCCTGTCTCATGCAACTCCAGGTTTAGTACAAGCAGTGAAAAAATGTGATTGCTTTGTAGCTCCTACTATGTAATCCCTGGCCAGTTACAAGAAGTGGGTGACCTGGGTCCACAACAGAGCCCCTCCCAAGAGGCCCCGAAACCAACATACTTGGAGTTTGGCTTCAGAGCACAGCAGAACACCAAACAATGAGCCCCACAAGCAGCCTACATGGACAGTCTCAATAGGCATCAGGGCCCACTGAAGCAAATCCCACTCAATGGGGTAAACCCCCTGTGTAAGAGCATGTAAGCTATAGACAGGACTAAACTTCACAGCCAATCAGCCTGAGGGTCAATCCCACCCACTGACATGCCAATAGCAACCAAGTCTCAACTGTAACAGGAGGGCACACACAACCCACACAAGGGACACTCCTCGTTTACCTGAAGCAGGTGACCAGGGAGACTGTGCCATGACCCCACAGGGCACCTACTACATAAGGCCACCAGGCCAAGACTGAGGGAGATAGTAGATTTACCTAATACATAGAAACAAATACAAAGAGGTAGCCAAAATGAAGAAATAAAGAAATACCTCCCAATAAAAGAACAGGGGAAAACTCCAGAAACAAAACTAAACAAAATGGAGGTGAGCAACTTACCAGAGTTCAAAACAATGGTTATTAGGATGCTCAAGGAACTTAGTGAGAACTTCAACAGAGAGATTGCAAGCCTAAAAAATGACATAGAAATGAACAAACAAACAAAAAAGACCAGTTTGAAGTAAAGAATACAGTAACTGAAATGAAGAATGAACTAGAAGGAATCACCAACAGACTAGATGAAGCAGAGGATTGAAAGAGTGATTTGGAAGACAAGGTAGCACAAAACATGCAATCAGAACAGCAACAAGAAAAAAAAATGAGGATAGTTTAAGAGACCTGTGGGACAACATCAAGTCTAACAACATTCACATCATAGGGGTACCAGAAGGAGAAGAGAGGAAGCAAGGGAGTGAGAACATATTTGAAGAACTAATTACTGTAAACGTTTCTAACCTGATGAAGGAAATAGACATACAAGTCCAGGAAGTGTGGAGAGTCCCAAACAAGATGAACCCAAACAGGCCCTCTCTAAGACACATTATAATTAGCATGGCAAAGATTAAAGACAAAGAGAAAATCCTAAAAGCAGCAAGTGAAAGGCAACTAGTAACTTATAAGGGAGATCCCATAAGATTGTCACCTGATTTCTCAGCAGAAACTTTGCAGGCTGGAAGGAACTGGTACAAAATATTCAAGGTGACAACAAGCAAGGATTACAATCAAAATTACCCAGCAAAGCTACCATTTTGAATCAAAGGACAGATAAAGAGTTTCCAAGGCAAGAAAATACTAGAGTTAATCACCACCAAACGAGTATTACAGGACTGTTCGAGGGACTTTTTTAAGGTGGAAAAAAATATAAAGAACAATAATATGAATAATAAAATGGCAATAGCTACATATCTATCAATAATTACTTTCAATATAAATAGATTAAATGCTGCAATCAAAAGACAGGGTGGCTGAATGGGTAAAAAAACAAAACCCTTACATATGCTGTCTACAAGAGACCCACATCAGATTGAAAGACACACACAGATAGAAAGTAAAGGGTTTAAAAAAGTTATTTCATGAAAATGGAAAGAAACAAACAATAAAGCTGAGGTAGTAATACTTATACTAGACAAAATAGACTTTAAAACAAAGGCTATAACAACAGAAAAAGAAAGACCCAGCACTTCCACTTCTGAAGAAATCCAAATGCTACTTCTAGGGAAAAAAAATGGATCCATATGTTCATTGTAGCATTGTTTATAACGGCCAAGATGTGGAGGTAGCCTGGGTGTCTGTCAACAGATGAATGGATAAACAGTAGGTGGTACATATATACAATGGAATATTGCTCAGCTATGGATGGAAGGGGATTTTTACCATCTGTGGCAGCATGAGTGGACCTGGAGGGTATTGTGCTTAGTGGAGTACGTCAGACAGAGAAAGACAGATACAATGAAATTTCACTTATATGTGGAATCTAAAGAACAAAATAAACAAACAGAACAGAAACAAACTCATTGATACAGAAAACATTTTGATGGTTGCCAGATGGGAGAGGGATTGGGGTTGTGGCTGGAAAAAGGGGAAGAGATAAAGAAGTACATACTTGTTGTTACACAGTAGTCATGGGGATATAGGGTATAGCATAAGGAATATAGTCAATGATATTGTAATAATTGTCTGTGGTGTCAAAAGGGTGCTAGAATTTTTTGGGTGATAGGTGGGAGGGGGTTGGTGGGCAGGGCGAAAAAGGAGAAGGGATTAAGAAGTACAAAATGGTAGTTACAAAATAGTCATGGGGATATATACTAAAGCACAAGGAATATAGTCAATAATATTGCAATAGCTATGTATAATGACAGGTGGGTACTTCACTAGTCAGAGGGATCATTTCTTTAAATAAATGTCTAACCACTATGCTGCACCCCTGAAATTAATATAAATTAATATTGAATGTCAACTATAAGTGAAAAATTTAAAAGGGGGAGAAAAGTGAAGGGGAATAAAAGGTCCAAATTTCCAGGTATAAAACAAATAGGTCATGGGGATGTAATGTACAGCATAGGGAATATATTTAATAATACTGTGATAGCATTGTATCGTGTCAGATGGTTGCTAGACTTACGGTGAGCACTTCTTTAGGTATATAAATGTTGAATAACTATGGTGTACCCCTGAATCTAAAATAACATTGTATGTTAGTTGTATTTTTAATAAAAATCTTTAAAAAATGAAAAAATCAAAAGCAAAATGCTATAATAAATACATTATAGAATAGTTCATGAAATGTAGCATAAATGATTTTATTTACTTCCCCTACCTCATGAGACCAAGCCAACCAGTTTTTCCTACTACATTGAGAAAAAAAATCACTATTGCTTTGGTTGAGTATTAGATGAAGTAGTTTATATTCATTTTAGACCTTCTTGTAGGAAAACTATTATTATTATTGTTCTTACTATTTGCTCAGTATATACAGTTGAATTTGCACAAGTCAAATGTTATATGACATAATGCTACTGAAGTGTTTCTATTTAAAGATAAGACATACATAAGGTGTGATCAGAAAATACTGTGAATGTTTAAATTTAAAAAAAAAGTTACAGTAAAAGACACATTGCCATTAATCCCCCTCAAAATACTCCCCCTCACTTTGAACATACTTATCCCATCATTTTTGCTACTTTCTGAAGCAGTTTAGGAAGTCCTCTTTCGTATCTTTAGTTGCACTGTCATGGCTGCTTTGATATCCTGAAACATTTTGACTTTGGGGAAGAGCCAGAAGTCGCACGATGCCAGATCCATGAATAAGGTGGATGAGGACACACCATAATTTTTTTATTTGACAGAAATTGCTGTACCAGAAGTGATGTGTGACATGGAGTGTTGTCATGATGGAGGATGATTTATGGCATGCTTTAAAACATGCCTTCTCTCAACTGTAGCTCACACCCGACTGACCGCACTGAACAAGTTGAAACTTGTTACACAGTATTACTAAGGTTCGACATGCCCCTTCCCATATTGAAGATCCCTGCCTTTCTGTTGGATGGCACTCGGCAGCAGCATTCATTGTATTTGCTGATCACACCTTGTAGGTCAAGTAATTTGCCTAAAGCTACAGATAGACACTAAAATAAATGAGTTTCTGACTTAAGTCTCCCCATCCTAATTCAGGTTCTTTTTCTTTTTTTCTTCTTCTTTTTTTAAGTTTATTGGGGTGACAATTGTTAGTAAAATTGCATAGATTTCAGGTGTACAATTTTGTAACACATCATCTATATCTCACATTGTGTGTTCACCACCCAGAGTCAGTTCTCCTTCCATCACTATATATTTGACCCCGTTTACCCTCTTGTAAAACCCCTCTCCCCCCTTACCCTCTGGTAACCACTTCATCAACTTCCAACTAATAGAAAAATAACTTGAGTCTTTGTTTCTTCATTTGTTTGTCTTGTTCTTTTTTTGTTTTCAGTTTTATATACCACACAATGTGGTTATTTTTCTATTAGTTGGTAGTTGATTAATTACTTCTGCCAATGGAAACTGATTGACTGCTAGTGTTTTCCTGGTTTCCTATGTCAAGTAGGATTCTGAAACTGAGTCCAGGCTCAGAAAAAAAGACCACAATAATCATCTAACTGCCATGGGTAAGGGTGGATAGAAGTGACACGCTTGGTCATATTAAGAATCAAGAATAGTTCTTTCCTTTTTCAACCTACCTGTACAATCATATGAGCGATTTAAATGCAAGAATTAATCATATCTTTCCTGTATGGTCTCAGTTAAATGAGGAGACTTTAAAAAGAGGAGGAAACGTTAACAGAAGAGATGATTCATTGACTAATTTTTAAAGTGTATTTTTATGATGGACAAATTCCTGAAGTATTCATTAACTAATGGAATTATGGCAGCATGTGATTGCTATCACTACAGAACAGGTTAAAAAGTGCATGGTCATAATATCCCCTTGTCTCTCAAAGAGCTGGGGAGATGACCCTGCACACTCACCTTCCTTGAGAAGGATCAAGGGTCTTATTGCTATTCATGGTTCTGTTGACCTAAGTTTCAATAAGCTGTCCCACTTATGGGCGGCTATAGAAAATGAAGGGAAAAGAGAAAAGAAAAAGCTGCCATTGCGTGCGGGAAACAGTCATTTAGACCCAATGTGGAAGTAGGGTCATGATTCTTGGAGGACTTATCTTGACAAAATCTTTCACCCAACCTTCTTCAAGGCTGCCCCAAACCCAGACCTGTCAATTCCCCAGTCATCTATGGCACATGCCCTGTGTGGTGTGCAGTGTGTGGTACAGCAACATGTAGGGCCAGCATGAGGATATATTATGTCCTGTCTCCTAGGAGTCTCCTTTCAGAGAACTAACCAAATTGGGCTCCTCTTTCACTCTGATATAAAAGGTCACTCTCCATTAGTTCGATGGGATAAGGAGAGCATCTGTGTATCCTCCAGAATAGTCAATCGGAATAGAAAATCAGAATAGCCTGATTTTCTGCCATCACCAGGTTTCTGATTTTCACTCTTAGCTCTGGGGCATCATTCGTCCTCAACATATTTCACACCACAAAGGTGTACCACCCATCCACCTTCATGCTTTGGAGAAAACTAACTGCCTAAGGCCTTTGCATGTGACGAATTTTACTAAAGGTTTGGGTATCACCAACAGTGGCAGGATGCAGCTAGGAATTTTTCTGATAATTCAGGATTGGAGATAACTCTGTCTTGAATACTAGACATTAACTCTCCTAACATGTTCCTTGTTTATTCTGATCACCCAGATTTTTGCTCTGCCCTTTTTTTTTCCCTCAGGGGTCACCTCCTTGTTCATGGCTGTCTCTTCTGCCTCAGAAAGGTCACACAGAACTCTTCTTCTGGGATACTCTGCAGGGGTCCCCACCTACAATCCTTGGTTGCCATCAGGAGGTCCTAAATTCCAAAATCCATTACAGACAATTTTAACTTTGAATCCTCCTCACAAACCAGGCTCTGTACATATGTTACACATCCACACTGCACATGAAAAGCTTTTCTATTGCAAAGCATCCGCCTTTGAATTTCACATATCTCTTGAATGTGGAACTGGGGCAAGTTTTTGTTTTAATAGTAATTGTTTCCCCTCCTGAGAGAGAGACAGAAAGACAAAGGGAGACAGAAAAAGGCAGATAGAGAGAGAGAGAGGAAATTAACATGCATTGAGTAGCTAATAAATATTCAGCATGATACTGGAAACATTTAAATAGTTGTATCACTTAAATAAGAAGCTACTTCTACCTCTTTTAGGCTGTATAATCAGTGTTTCAGCATATGAGCACTGAATTCAGAACTGACCAGGTTCAAGTTTCAGCCCTAACTCTTCTGTGAGATTTTAGGGAAGTTTCTTAACTTTTCAGATTGTTACCTGTAAAGTGGAGATGATAAAAACTCCCAGAACGAAGGCTCCTTGTGAGACTTAAATGAGATACTCTGTGAAAACAATGAGCACAGAACCTCTATTACTGCTACTGCTGCTGCTGCAGCTACCACCATGATGATGACGATGGTGATGATAATGGTGGTGGTGATGATGGTGTGGTGATGATAAGGAAGAGGAGGATAATGACGATGAAATTAGGGGGAGTCAAATACACACTTAAGTCCAAAATGATTATTCCCTAGAAGATGAAAGCCAAAGAAGGCCAAAGATGACCCTGGCCAAAGCACCTTCATATTGTGCTGACTTTGAGGGATGCCAGGTTTACTGAGGACTCATCAAGAAGAGGACCACACACATCAGCATGCGTCTCAAGAGTTCCACTCCGGAGCATCCATGCTTGTTCTTAGAGGTCCACCATCATAGAAAAGCTCTTTCTATCTTTCACATCTTTAGGTATATTGATGACAATATATTAACCCATCCTCTTTACCAGTAGAGTCTGAGGAAAGGATAGTGAAAGTTAAGAAAACTAACAAAACACACATTTCTTGCCATGGCCTGTGAGATGCTCCTGGTCTGTTCCTTGCTGCTTGTCCAGCCTCTGTTGACATCCTGTCTCATGTAACTGGCTCTGCCCCAGCTAAGCTCTTAGAGCAATAGAGCAGAGTACTGTTTACAAATAAGCACAAAACCCAAGAGCTTGCCTCCTCCACTTAACCCCTTCTGTACCAGCTAAACTCATAGCAATAGAACAGAATGTAGTTTCACGGAAAACAAAAAATCCAAGAGCGTTTCTGAAGACGGGTAATAACCATCACTTATCATGAATCCAAGGATTGCATTTATCATCCCAACGGAAACTATTACAATACTTAAGAGTGAATTAACTTTGGAAAATATGACAGATGTATATTAAAGAAAAAGATGAAATTTTATGGAAAGTCTTGAATGGCAGGTTTTGTTCCCTGTACCTAGAAGAGTCTTCTTCCTCATTTCTGCATGTCTCAAGCCTATCATTATCATTCAAGGTCTTACTTGAATGCTCTCTCTTCCATTTGGCATTTTTTCATAAGCTCTATAACTCTTTTGGTTTTTCTTAGAAGAGCTTTTGCTTATTATTTAGTTGTTCATTGCTGTAAAAATTACCCCCAAACTTGCTGACTTACAATGGCAAAAACATTTATTATGTCACAATTTCTATGGGTCAGGAATTCAGGAGGGGCTTAAGGTGCTGCTGTCCCAGAGTCTCCATGGTGTCACAGTCAGGAAGTAGGCTTGACTGGATCTGGAGGACTGGCGTCCACTGGCCTCTTCATCGGGCTGGCAGGTCCATGCCAGCCATTCACAGGAGGCCTCAGTTTCTCTCTACATGACCCTTCTTTTGGGCTGCTTGAGTGTCTTCACCACATGCAACTGGCTTCCGCCAGAGCAAGTGGTCCAAGAAAGAGCAAGGCAGAACCTGCGATGCCCTTTATGACTAAGCTTCAGAAGTCACACACTATTATTTCCTTTGTATCTTTTTGGTAACACAGATAGCAGAATTCAATAGGGGCGAGGACTAGAGAAAGGTCTGAAAACCAGGAGGTGGAGATACTGCAGGACCCTCTTGAAGGCTCATTACTGCATGAATCATTTTGCATTATGGTTGTTTTTGTTTGTATCATAACAGCTCAGGGGGAAATTCATTTAGAGGCTCTATTTTTATATTTTTATCTTTTACATAATTAATATACAATAGATACATAATTCATGTGTTGTGAAAGAACAACAACAACAACAAAAACAGATGGGAGGACATCCAGGTGGACATTAGCGAGACCATTGGTGCTCCCATTAAGTGGTATCGCCTACTCATGCATCTTAGTTCTTGGAACAGGTGCAAAACTGCCTGTCTGGAAACTATTATAACTGCAAAACCAAAGTGACCTACCTTTGGTATTTGATTTCTCCTCAGTATATTTTATATGTTTCATTGAAAAATATGTGGATTTGGGGGAATGTTCTCATTCCCTGAGATATGGCATGCTTAGATATATTTCTGTCATATAGAGGTATCTACCATCATAAAATAAAATACTTTCCTTTATGGAAAAGATTGATGTGAATTTAGTTTAATATGCCACATTTTTATTTTGCACCTATTGTATGTCATTTTTATGCTTGGTGCTAGCATTGAAAAAAAAAACTAGAACTGAAAGATTAAGTCATTTTTCTTGCTCTAAAGAAATTCATAATATATTCCAGTATCGATAAAATGAAAATGATGCAGAATTTATAGAGTTAAGCCATAGGAGAAAAGCACTGTAGTTTTAACAAATTCAATTTATCCAGGAAAGCAAATCCATTTTGTTTTTTCTTAATAGCACTGAAATTTGCATGCCACTCTTTTAATTAAAGCAGTTGAGAACACATGTTGTTCAGTTCACGTCTATATATTTCCTCTGGGAACAAGTCAAGCTTTATGATAAAGCATAATGAAAATAATTTATATGTAAAACAATAAACCCAATTCTCTAACCTAGAAATTTAGGTATTTTCAGATCACCTATCTTAGAGTCTCCCTGGGAAAGAGATTGGTAGTAGATAAATAGTTGATTACTACCTAGGACTCACCTCAAACCTACATATGTAATCCCCTAGGGGGATGCCAAGGAATTTTTCATAAACTACTCAGGTAATATTCATATACACTAACTTTAGAAACTAGTTCTCCAATAGCAAAAGTCAGTGTACAATAAACAATGGAGGGCAAATTTCTAACATTTATATACAGAACCTAAAAGAAAGAAAAAGGGCAGCTGCTGCATTTCTCTCTGTGATCTGCCAAGTGAAAACTTCCAATACACATCCCTCTAGATGGTGTGATGTTAATTCTCTCCTTGGGTCGAAGTCATGGCCTGAGAAGAAAATAATAATACCTAGAGCTGCAGGGTGAGTCAGTAGTTATCTACCTAGTCTGGGACAAGAAAAAGAGGGGAGGAAGTTATGAGGCTTTTATTTTTGCTCTCTGTAGCTTTGCAAGACACCTTTGCAAGGTGTGAGTCAGGAGCTGGGTCCAATGATTTCCTCGACTGAAGAAATTCTATCTCTCATTTTCTTTAGACAGCTACAAGGGAGAGGAGGTAGAGAAAATATAAAAAGCCAAAAAAGAAAAGGCAAGAGAAACACAAAGCAAGTGATGCTATGGAGCATTTTGCATATACTCCCTCCTACACTGACCAAACTTCTCCAGGTTTCTGTTCCATACCACAAACCTTCTAGTCCATTCCAGGAAGCAGTAGAGGAGAAATGAAGAGACTATGGTCATCTCCTCTCCCACCCATTAGGTCTCATTTGCAAGAAGACATACATTCTGAAAAGACTATTAAGCAAGCCTTTTCCTGAAAATGGAAAGAATGCTTTAAGATTGACACAGCATCACCTTGTCCTATTTCACTGAACAATTAATATATGTGCACACACCTTATAAAGACTAGAAACAAAATTAAGGGGGGGGGGACCTTTTACTTGTTTTTCAATTAATTCATATTGAATTTTCTTTTTTTCTTCTTTTTATTTTCCTATCATCTTTCACTTAGCTTCATTTCAATAACTACTAAAGTGTTGCTGTCCTCGTCAGGATAAATAAAGGGTAACCCCTGGAAAAAACTCATCCCCAAATCTCAGTGACATAACAAAGGTTTGATTTTCTCATCACAGTCCACATGGAGATACAAGTGGAGCATCGCTCTATTTCTAGGTTTTCATGATTATCAAGACAGGAAAAGAGAGCAAGAAGAAATATGTACTATGCCTTCAAGTGTCCACCCAAAAGTGAAATGTGTTTTATTGGCCAAAGTGTCATATGGCCACACCTAACTTAACTTAAAGAGGTTGAGGGAGTACAAAACAACTATGTTCCAGAGGGGAAAAAAAAAAGAGGGATATTTGGTAACTAACACTAATAACTAGAACAAACCCCAATCAAACTTAACACCCTTCTTTACCAAGAAATTGGAGTCCCACCTTGAAACACTTTTATGTGCCTTTCTACTGTTTGTAATTTTTCTTAGATCATGAGCCATTGGTAGGTACCTATTCAATTGTATTTAATATATACTCAGACATCCTACTGTTCTTTCCTATTTGGTTCACCTTTTTTTATGATGCGGCATCTCAATATCTCTGATAACATTGTGTTTTTGTTAAATATACCTTCATTTTTTTTCATGTTTGTGAGATACACACACATACATACATATATATATATATATATATATATATATATATATATATATATATATGTATGTATTTAGCAAGTTGCTTATTGTGTTTTTTATCAAGTTGTTTATAATGTAATGGTTCATAGTTATTATAGCTTTGTTTGTAGATTGTGCCCTCATTGTAATAGAGTAGGAGTTAGTCCTGTGAAGACAGATGGGTAGAGTAAAGGACTACATCCCAGACAAAGGAAAAACCTACATTCAAGCCCTGTGACTAGAAACAAAGAGACTGGAAAGCTAGACAAGAGCTTGGTCATGGTGTCCCTTTCATGTCTTTCTTATTCTTGAAATGATTATGATTAAAAAAGAAAAAAGAAAATTAAATGCAGTAACTTCTCAACAAAAATGTTTTGAAAATGATGCGATGATTAAAGTCATCTTGAATTGAAAGAAAGAAAGAAAGAAAAGGCTCAATCAAAATGACTTTAATCTCAGTTATGGAGTCACTGATGTTGCAGAAATGAGTATTTGCATGGGGTCATCTTACATTAGAAGCACTGAGCAGCATGACCCGGTGTAGAGAACTTTCAACTGGGAACATGAAAATTCATGCCCTATTTCTGATTTTTGTCATTAAGGTAGTTCTGCAGCTTTAGATAGCTCAGATAACCTTTGTGTGTGTGTTTCTTCATAAATAAGATTGATATTTTTATAACTTTCTTATTTAATGCATAAGGTTATGACATAATGGGAGTATAAAGGTCCCATGAAAAATAAAATTAAAATTAGCATAAATAATCAAGGTCCTCTTGATCCCCATAATAAACAAATCATAGGACTTGCCATCAATATTCAAAGTAATAAAAAATCTGACATTTAGTTCGGGCCTTCAGTACTGATGAAATATTCTATTAGATTTTTTTTTTTTTTTTACAATAAACTCCATCAGGACTAGAATCACTTCCTTAATAAAGAAAAATGTAATAATTAAGATCAAGCCTCTTAAAATTTAAACTAATATAAACTGGACAAAATTTTAAACATATATATGTATATATGATTTATATAAAAGTGTCTCATCGTCACTGGTTGCTTAGGCTTTCATTTAAAATCTCATCAAAATGATGAGAATGATCACTTTTGATTCTGGAATATGTCGTTTTGTAAACTATTGTAATTTTCCATTAATTATAACTGTTGACCCCTTGACCAATCAGAACATTTTGTATCAGTTTAATTATTCCTCAAGAATCCCATTTACTTTGTCAATAATCAAAATAAATGCCATTAGTCATGAACTTTTATGTGCCATTTAGTGAAGGTTATGGTAATTTGAAAGTTAAATCCCTTCTACATGTTCCTTTTGGTTTTGAGCCTCACTATGCTCAATGGCATGTGCGGAGCTATGAGAGTCTTGGGAAGCAAAGGTTCCAAGAAGTGTGAAGTTGTGTAAACAAACCCAAAGAAGGTGAAATCATCAGATTTGTCTGTAGAATCCAATGGACTGATAAGGGTTAGGATTTGCCTTCCCTTTTTTAAACAACATACTTCATTCAACGTGTGTTTATTGAGTACTTGCTGTATACCGAGCATTGTAATCACTCTTGGGATTTCAGAGAAAAACTAAGGTAGACAATATCTCTGATCACAAAGAACATATAGTCTTTCTTTATAACTAAGGCAAAATTTACATATAGTGAAATGCCCAGATGGCAAATATACAATTACATGAATATTGACAAATGTATTCACCTATATGTCCAACTGATCAATCAAAACATAAATTATTTCCATCACCTCACAAAGTTTCCACGTGTCTACCATCCAATCAATCCCCATCCCTCATGGGCAACCATTGTCCTGATGGTTTCTAGTAACATAGATTAGCTTGGCCTGCCTTAGCACTTCGTAGAGATGGACTGCTATAATGCATATTCTTTTGTGTCTGGCATCTTTTGCTTTTACTTAATGTAATGTTCTCAAGAGTCATCCATGTTTTTATGAAACAGTAGTTTATTCTTTTTTACTACTCAGTATTTCATTGTATGAGTGTGCCGCCATTTGTGGTATCTGTTATTTCCTTTTTTGGGCTATAATTAATAATGCTGCTATAAGAATTCTATAAAGGACTTTTTTGTGGATATATGTTTTTATTTGGGTAAATACCTAGGAGGGAATGGCTGTATTGGACGGTAGGAGTATGCTTCTCTTTATAGGAAATTGCTAAATAGTTTTCCAAAGTGGTTTTAGCATTTTACACTTAAACCAGAAATGCTTCATTGTTCTCATTTATCTGTAGCCTCAGCAATATTATCCTCAGTAAGTGAAGTGGCATCTCATTGTGTTGTGGTTTTATGTTTCCCTTTTCATGTGCTTATTAGCCATGCTTACATCTAGGTTTGTGAAGCTTCTGTTCAACTTTTAAAATTGGGTAGTTATGTAATTGTTGAGTTTATAAAAATATATTCTGAATATAAGTGCTTTGAGAGATACATGTATTGCAAATATTTCTCTCAGCTTTTGTCTTACCTTTTATATTTTCTTAAAACTTGTTTTGTGATGAGAATTGTTTAATTTGGCAAAGTCTAGTTTATCATTTTATTTTTATAGGTAGTGATTTTTGTGTCTTCTCCTAATATTCTTTCCTTACTATATAAGATTGTGAAAATACTCTCTTATATTTCAAAAAAAAAAACAAAACAACAACAAAAAAAACACCTTTACAATACTAGGTTTTATATTTAGATCTATGATACACTTTGAATAAATTTTGTGTTTGGTATGAGGTAGAAATAATGTCCACACGTTTTCATTCATTCATCCAGTCATTCCAGTACATTTGTTGAAAATAAAACTTTCCCCCATGAAACTGCTTTGAAGCCTTCTTGAAAATCAATTGACTTTATATTTGTGAATCTATTTCTGGACTCTGTTTTCTTCTGTTGATCTATTGGTTTATCCACATACCGTTGCCAACTGTCATTGCAACTTTATGTTAAGACTTGAAGTTAGATGGAATAAGCCCTCCATTTTCCCCCTTCTTTTTCCACATTGTTTTGACTTTTCTAGGTTGTTCATTTTTCCATGTAAGTTTTAGAATTAACTTGTCAATCTCAATAAAAATGTCTGCTGGGTTTTTTATTGGAATTGCATTGGATCTACAGATGAATTTGGTGAGAACTGATATCTTAACTCTTAACAATATTGAGTCTTCCAATCCACGAACATGCTGATTGGGCCAGACCTCCATCATCTTTCAGCCCTACACAAACTTTCATATCTGAGTTAAGCTCTTAGTCCTGCAGCAAGGACTCTCTCCCTGGTCTTGTGGGTTTTCTCCCTGTGTAGGAACAGCCCAACCCTCAGCCACTGGAAACTCTCTTGCAGACTCTTGGTCCTATCTTTTGCTGAGCTCCTTCCTCTCTGACACCATGCTCCAGCATTTCTATTCCCTTCGGCAATACAGTACTCGAGTCCCAGCCCCCTCAGCTTAGTAAGACCACTCTGCTCTGCTTCGTATACAGCTCTGTGTGCACCCACTTGGAATGCATTTCTAGGAAGAAAGCCAGAGCTAACATGATACTAACCTTTGTGCTTTCCCTTTTCTCGACGATTACAATCCTATGTTGCCTGTTGTCTAATGTATGGAAACAATTACTTCAGATTTTGTTCAATTTTATGGTTGTTTATGGGAGAAGGCCAGTCTGGTATCATCATGGCAACTGACAGAACTATTGCAATTTATAGTTTTAAGGAGTCAGGTATTGAAAATGTAATTTCTGAATTTCAAAAGGAAATATGGGGTGTGTTGTGTGTGTGTGTGTGTGTGTGTGTGTGTGTGTGTGTGTGTGTGCGTGAGAGAGAGAGAGAGAGAGAGAGAGAGAGAGAGAGAGAGAGAGAGAGAGAGAGAGAGAGAGTCTTCATAGTTTAGAGATTCTAAAAAGGTATCCTGGTGCAATTATTTTAAGTATAGCCCTGAAAGTTGAAATAGAGTCAAGCGATAAAGAGAGTGGGAGAGTTCAAGTCTTCTGTTTTTTTAATTATGAAGCATGAAGGCTTTGCCTGGGAATCAGTGGATAGGGCTAACGCATGAGTGAAAACACCATTATGTTCCTTGAATATCCTTCTGTCTAGGAGCCCATCATACTGCCACTTGCTTGTGGATAAAGAACATGTCTTAGACGGCTAGGACTCCCCAAAACTGACATAGAAATAGGGTTTCTATTGATGCATCCTTTCTATCTCAAACCATTTTGTCCCTAATTATCTAGATAATTCAGAAGTCCTTTTTATGATGCTATTTTTCCAGACAGTAAGATAAAAATGTAATTTTAAAGTAAGATTAGCTGAGTGTCCTTTCGATGTTCAAAATTCATCAGAGAACTTTCTTATTTAATTTGTTTGAGGAACACAAGAATCTCATATCAATTTTATCTCTATTCAAAAAGAGAAAATTTTGAAATAGAGTTATCACTTAAACTATACTCATTACCTATTAAAAAACATACAGTATCTTATTGTTTAAATGAGAAATGAACTGGCTTATAATCTCTTTCGTGGACTGTCTCCTAGAAGCCAGTTCAAGAGGAGCAGAGGAACGCCCTTCGTCATCCTGGTTTGGGTAACTCATTGCTGTCGCTCCCTAAGAACATAAAAGACTTGTACATAGTGTATCGGGGGTTTACTATTTTCTTATGTTTAGCAACATAAAAGATTAGTGCAATTTTCCAGATATATCCACTCATCTATTGAGAATTTAAATCACATTAGGAATTCCCGTTTTCAATTAAATTTCATTCCCCGTGCCCTTCAAATACCAGGAGGGAAAGTATCAGGCAAAAGGAAAAGTTATTAGGCTAGAATGTAATCTCAATGTGTCTCATTATTCCATAGTTTTTACTGTCTTTCCCTCTTCTGTGCCTTGGAGACTGTAGTCAAGCCACATTTCTACTTGCAATCTTATGGTCTATTTTAGATTTGTAGTTAGACCAGCTTTTTAAAAAACTCTGTTCACTCTGCAGTCATATATATTTATAGCGCTCTGGAGAATAGCTCCCAGTTAATACATTAAACTTATAGAGTCGGGTTATACTCCAGTCCATGTTGTCTGAGGTTCAGAATGTACAGAAAACATTTGGTCATTTTGGTTTGTTTTGGAACACGTACTTATGGGTTGACATGTCAGCAAACCTGTTATTAAGTCAAAAGATAAAATGTAGGTTTGATTCTCTCCTTATGTGAGTTCATATACACACTCATGAAAAATTTTAATGAAACTCCCAGGGTGAAAAGATGATAAGAAGCAAGTTTAGTTATTTAGGTGATTTTTTATGTAATTTTCAGAACTAAGTAAAGTCCTTTCGAATTTTTTAAATAAACCTTTTATTTTATAATAGATTCAGTTTTACAGACATGTTGCAAAAGTAGTAGAATTTCCATATACCTCATACCCAGTTTCTCCTATTATTAATAGATTGCATTAGTGTGGTACATTTGTCCCAAATAGTGAACCAATATTTATATATTATTATTGACTAGAGTCCATATTTTACTTGGACTTCCTCAGATTTACTTCCTGTCCTTTTGTTACGGGATCCCACAGAGGACACCACATTACTTTTAGTCAGCATGTCTCCTAAGTGTCCTCGTGGCAGTGCTAGTTCCTTTGTTCCCTTGTTTTAGATGACCTTGACAGTTGGAGGGGGTACTTGTCAGATATTTTGCAGACTGTCCCTCATTGTATCTGTCTGATGCTTTTTTCTTATGATGAGCCTGTTCTGAAGGGTTTTGGGGAAGACCATAGAGCTAAAGTGCCATTGTCATCACATCATATCAAGGGGATGTCCTATGAATGGGACTTATCACTGCTGATATTGATGTCGCTCACCTGGTAGAGGTAGAGTTTGTCAGGTTTCTCCATTTTAAAGTCTCCCTCTCCCTGCTTTCATACTGTCCTCTTTGGAAGGATATCACTATATTAAGCCCTCACTAAAGGAATGGGTATCATTCTCCACCTCCTGGAGGGCAGTATCTACATAAATATTTTGGAATTCTCCTGCATGGGAGACTTGTTTATTCTCCCCCATTTGTTTATTTAATAATTTATATAAGTATGGACTCATGGATATTTATTTATACTTGGATCATAATCAAATGCTATTTTATTTATTGTGTGCTCAAATTGTTCTAGCTCTTTCAGTTGGCTCCTGTGTGCCCTTGACATATCCCCGTCATTGCAGCATAGTTCTTTTTCATCTTTTTGTTGAAATGTAACAAAGAAAAGAAATGTTAGGAAAAACTGTCAAGTGCGTGAAGATCTTGGGAAAATATATGTATGGGTAAACTTGTTTTTTTTTTTTTTTCTTCCCTGAGCTGGGAGTTTCATTATAAAACCAACAGTAGATTGCCCCTGAAATGGTTCCAATAGTACAAAAAAAAAAAAAAAAAAAAAAAAAAAAAAGTGGATAAAATTTCTAGGAAACACAGGTTTCTAAAAATATTGGTTATGATTGTAATTTCTATGTGAAATGCTTAAACCAGTGAGAACTTACCATGGACACGATTTAATGCCTAATTAAGAGAAAGAAACTAAATGAGGTTTTAAGTAAACCTGCTTTTAAATATATATATCTTTTTCCTTTTCAAGGAAAATACCATTAGTGCCATCTCAGAATTTTCAGTTGCTTTTATTTCACTTCCTGGTTGACTCTCTCTTTATGGTTTTGCACTTGATCTTAGCCAAAAGGCCGAGAAGCGATCTTTATGATTTTGTAGTTTTGTTTTTGTTGATTTTGTTCCCCATCCACCACTTTTTCCTTCCTGGTCACCTTTCTCTTTCCCTCCAGGAAAGCCTCTGCTATTTGGCCATTTTCAGACAACTTCTCAATAGCAACTAGACCTTGTATAAGGCACTCTTCCTCCTGGGCTTGAATTCCTTTATCTGAAAAGTATATTTGGATTAGATGATGTCTCAAATTCCAAGTACGTCTAAAATGTCACGATGTTGGTAACCTACGGTGGTGTCAAGTATGAAGAGACCATGCCATAGAACCCTTTGCTTAGCCACCAACGGAATGAACAGGTTGCACACAAAGGAAGTGGTGGAGCCAAGAGTGACTCCAGGTTATTTACCACTGAGCCCACCCCCTCCACCTCTTCACTCTACTGCCTTGGGCATGGTGTGTATTGAAAGCTATTCCTCAAGCTCATCGATATGGAATTTGATGTAATGAAGGGCTTTATGTGCACAGTGTTATGGGATCTCCTAGAGGTGGTCATTTTGTGTTACATCTTGAAGGTAGGGTAGAACTTTATTGACTGAAGGGGGGTCATTTTGAGTTCCATCTTTAAGGCAGATTAGAACTGCAGGTGAATGTGAAGCGCACGTGCTTAGGAACAGGCGTGAGACAACCTGGGACGTTCAAGCACCAGCAGGTATATGTATATAGAATACGGAGCTTCTCCCTTTTTTTTTTTTTTAAGCTACAGATTCTGGATTAATTACTCCCACCCCTTAATTTCTTGGGCTTTTAACCCATTCTATTAGATCAGCACCAATAGTTTAAGAAGGGAAAATCATCCTCATAATCCTTAGTATCTTGTAGTGTGAAAAGTGCCTTTACTCTTTCCAAGCAGATTGAAATGCATAATTTCCCATCCGAATAGAGAAGAGGAGCACCAAGGATTATTTAAAACAGTGACTAAATCCATTTCCCTCTCCAGTTAGTCTGGGTTTAAGGAAATGGAGAAAGGGAGATACAGTGATTCCCAAAGCACTGTTTCTGTGCTTTGAAAAACAGGGAAAAAAATATGAAATACATCAGCAATTTGCCAGTTGGAAGGGCAAGATTAATATACTCGAACTGATCACTGTACAATGCAATGTTATGTAATAATGGCTACGTTGTGTGGCACGCCTGCCTGCCCACCGTTAACACGTAATTAATCCTGGATGTCTTTTTAAATGCTTTTGACTAAGAATAAGAAACATACAAGTTCCAAATAACACAAACTTCTTTCTTTGCTTGAGAACTAGTGGCTGACCTCTGAATCATTGTTTCTATTTTCCCGTTAGCACAGTATGGGATGCTTCTAGATGTGTTTTCTAAAAAGGGGCTTCGATCAAGTTGATGTTCTTGAATAGCGTCATAAAAATGAAAGCCGTTGGGGAGGTATAGCACCTGGTACAATGTGGTCATTTGGCAACAGCTCGGTAAATATGCACTGACTTCCAGGTGTGATGAAAGATCATGTGGTTCCCTTAAAAATCACAGAAATATGTAGGTAGTGGTGAGTCGGCAGAGCTCGCGGCACCAGCTGCTAAGACAGTACCTCCTTGAATATCTAGTATTCAGGGCCGCTCTGTACCCCTTTCACTTGTGTCTGCTAAGGCTCCTTTTCCCATTTCTCATCATAGCATGCCAATGTTTTCACCATTTTTTCTTTCAAGTTTCACTAGTTCCCTTTTGTCTCACTCTCGTCTTTCCACCTCTGTTTATAGAGATTCCTATAGTGTTCCTGTATCCTTGGGATGGGTATTTCCCCTCCTAAGAATTCCTTTTCCTTCATGGTCCATGTAGTAAACAGCTCAAGTGTTGCTTCATCTATGAGGCGTGCCTGCTCAGATGCCTCAAGGGAGTGCAGACCCTTGGCTCTGCCTTTCCTTTTCCCCATCATGGAAGGTTGGTTTTCTTACTGGACTGTTAGCTCTTCCAATGAACAAGGGTATCTTGTTTGCTGGATGACTATATCTCTGAAACTTTTCATATTCATTTTGATACTTTTTATCAAAAGCGTAATAAATCTTTACTGTAGAAAATTTAGAAAACAGAAATGCATAAAAAGAGCATATGAACAACTATCTATACCCCACTTCAGAGACAGGATGGCTCTTCAACTTTATGAATTTTCTCCTTGTCATTTTCCCTTATCAAACGTATAGAAATAGCATTCAATTTCACATTAGCAAAATATATATGAATTTATGTTCTTTTGTCTTGGCTCAGTACTTTATCATAAACAGTTCTTCATAGCATTAAAAAGCTATTAAATGTATAATATTTCTTTCAATATCTTATTTAAGCCTTCCAAAAATATTTTTTTGCAAATTTTTGCACATATATACAGTTATGGTTAATTTTATATGTGTGTGTGTGTATATATACATACATATATATATAAATATAAATACATATTAGTATATATATACATATAATACATATATACATATAAGTATATATATGTGCATATATATTCCACATCTCAGTATGTATTCTTTAAAGTGGCATTACTTAACTCAGAATGTATTATTAAAAATATTTAAGTTGTTTACTATGCCAAATTTATTTTGAGAAATTAACATCAATTCACATGTTGATCTTTATCATATGAAAATATCAGTGGCAGTGGCTACTCATCGATATTAATGACTTTTTTTGAAATCTTTGCTAATATGATTGGAAAAAATTTAGTGTCAGACTTTTAAAATGTGATTTTCTTGATAATAAGCTGAAAGTTTGTCATTTATTTTTTAGTTATTTATTTATCTGTCTCTGTAAATTATCTCTGCTAGTTCCCTGGGGGGAATCATTTGTCTTTTGGGGTCTTGATAAAGATATAAGCATTCAAAGATATGAGCATTTATTGTTTGCACTTTTAAAAGCTTATGACTTCATGTAATTTAAAAAATCAAATTTATCCTTTTGATTTATAGTAATTCAGTTTACTTCTTTTATATTTATCAAATACTCCATTGTCTAGATAAAATAAATATATAATTATATGAGAGTTTTATGGTTTAATTATTTGCATTTAGTGATTTTATTTAGAGAATGGTGTTATAATAGAATTTTAAACAGAGTTTCTATTCCTTATAATCTAATTTTCAATAGCATCTATTAAGTAGCCCATTTTTTATAAGTGTTTGCTATTTTGCTATTATATATTTACCAGACTTAAATACATATTTATATAAATTCCTCATATACTATTTTACCTATTATGCATATTTACATATAATATACACATATAAAAACAAATTTTTCCCAAATGTACACCTATATAAGTTATAACTATAAATATTACTATATATGAAATTTATATATTATATAGTTATTATGTAGTAACGTGTTTGCTGTACATTTATATATTCATGATTGTGTGTGAATTTGAGGTCTGACAATTAAGTTTGGGAACTTGTTGCGATGATACAATGTTGCTAACTTTTTTGATATTAGAGGGATTATTCATTATGAGTTTGTACCAACTGGACAGTTAACCAACTTTACTATTTGGAAGTGCTGAAAAGGCTGTGAGAAAAACTTAGACGACCTGAACTTTCTGCCAACAATTCATGGCTCTTGCATCACGACAATGTACCAGCTCACATGATACTGTCTGTGAGGGAGTTTTTAGCCAGTAAACAAATAACTGTATTGGAACTCCCTCCCTACTCACCTGACCTGGTGTCCAATGACTTCTTTCTTTACCTGAACATTAAAGAAATACAGAAAGTAACACATTTTGATGACATTCAGGACATCGAGGGTAATACAAAGACAGCTCTGATGGCCATTCCAGAAAGAGTTCCAAAATTGCTTTGAAGGGTGGACTAGGCACTGGCATTGGTGCATAGCTTCCCAAAGAGAGTAATTCGAAGGTGACCATAGTGATATTCAGCAATGAGGTATGTAGCACTTTTTCTAGGATGAGTTCGCGAACTTAATTATCCGTCCTTGTATGTGTGTATGAGTGTGCGTGTGTGTGTGTGTTTTCTGAGCTATCCTTTCAATTTTATTGATCTATTTTGCCATAGTAACAGATTGCTTTAATGATTGCAGTTTTAAAATACCTGGGGGGATCAAATATATGGTTATGGAAGGAGAACTGACTCTGGGTGGTGAACACACAATGGGATTTATAGATGATGTAATACAGAATTGTACACCTGAAATCTATGTAATTTTACTAACGATTGTCACCCCAATAAATTAAAAAAATATATATCTGGATAGAAGAGGCCTCTACTTTAGTCTCCTTTCCCAATTTTATAGCAATTGCCTATCTCTTTGTATAAATAAACCTTGAGGATAGTTCTCTTATGTCATCTCTGCTACTTACTTGCTATCTACCACCAGTATTCTTTCAATTTATTTAAAATTACATTCATTTTATACATTATTTTGAAAAACATTGGAATGTTCATAATATCATATCCATTTTTGCCTTTGGGAATATGACCCCTGCATCCAATTCTTCACATCTTTTTAAAATATATTTTTAAAAAGCTTTATAGTTCATATAGATATAGTCTAATTTGAGGCTGTTAATGGATTTTTCTTATTTCACTTCCTAATTGGTTATTTAAGACATACAGAAAATTATTTGTATTTTTATCTTATAAGCAATCTGATTTCTGGATTTTTTATTAACTCACAGTTTTTGCAGTTGAATTTTGTTTAGTACAAAAAGTTACAAACCTATGTGAAATTTTATATAACTTATGTAATAATAAATATCTTCTGTAAGGAATATATACATATATACACATATATATACTTATATTTGTATATATTTATAATGTTTATATATTTATATTTATTCATTATCTCTTAAAAGCACTATGAATATTATTTATCATTTATTGGAGTATGCTTAATACCTTCTTAATGATATAGTGGAGAAAAAATGAGTTACATTAGGATAGAAAAAGAGGATAAGTCTTAATTATAATTTTACACTGTGAAGTTATTCTAACATCTTGTTTATGTCTATATATTATTTAAATATATATGTGTGTTTGTAATATTTTTAATGTTTGAACAAAATGTAAAACTGTTAAGTTTCAATTTTGCTTAACAGCAGCCATATTTCCTATCCGCCTGTATAACATTCTAGTCCTTATGTGACTGCAGTTTCTTCTTTTTTTTTTTTTTTAACTTGGCTCAAGTGCACCTGTTTTATTGGCCTTTGTAACTATAAAAGAAATATCTTTCATAACGGCTTTTCATTGCCAGTGCTGTATGAAATGCAAATGCACCACATGGCATCTGTTTTGCAATTAATTGGTGATAAAAAGAAGCATCAGCTTTATGATTATTTCTCCAATAGTTATTTTCTATGAGAAGATATGCTTCTTCACTTACCATTGTAAGAATAATTCTCCATTGAGCACCCTGCCACTAGAAGAACTAAAGCGTCAACATTTCAATTCCTTCTCTCCCCCCATTGAAGGAGAACTGAAACCACTCTATCACACATACTCCATCACTTATGAATTAGGCCAGACAATGAAATATTATAGAATGGATTATTTTGACATGGCATGAATCCTTATAAAGATACATTTAAATCTGTAGCCATCACTGTTATAAAAAGGATTCTATACAAACTAATTATTAAACCAGCTTCGTTGTTGGGTTGACTTGTGTTAATAAACATTAAGAATGATTTAGGTTTAACTTTGAGATCACTTGGGTTGTTCTCAATTGGTGAAAAATGAGAAATGTCAAATCACAAAGTTTACTTTATGAGCTGGTCCACCAAAACAGTTTTGTATATAAGATGATCCTCCTAGGTGCCCACCCCCCAAAAAAAAATTGAACTGAAAATACGTGATGTGAGATTAATGAAAATGAGAGAAGGCCACATTCTCTAACCCCGTAGTACTTTGTAAACATGAAGTGTTTGTATTCACACAAAAGTGTTTGCTTTTTACTGAGCAAAGGCTATCTTTTTGGCAATAAATTAAGTATCATAACTTAATTTCCTTTTGTGTAAAAGCAGCTGAGAATTTATATAAAATACATGCTTTTGCCTAAATATTATGCTTAGTATTACAATAAAGACAATAAAAACTGCAAACATAGAGCCTACTATTTTGTTTTTCTTATATTCCCATTTATTTTGATTGGTGAACAATCTAGTCTTGGTTCTTAATATGGTGCTTTTTGGCATTTCATCATATTTAATCACTTTACATTGACTCAACAAGAGAACTTTAAAGAGCTTCCTACGAGTTATTAATGGGAACAGAATGTCAAAACCACTAACAGAAGAACATGTTTTAAATGTTTTATTCCAATCTGTCACACCTCTACTTTTTCACAGGTTTCTATTTTTGTGTCAAAAAAATTTATACTATGGTCTGAAAGTTGACATTCAGGTTACCAGGCGGTAAAAATTTTCGAGACAACAGTTTAAATAGTCTGTTAGGTAATAGGAGTTTTATTCTTTAGTCAAATGCCATTGGTATATTTGGAATGATTTATTTCCCTTCAGCACTTTAGAAGTTGAAGATTATATGCTCTGGCAGCCAGATTCTGTGATAAATCTGAGCAAATTTACATAACATTTCATAACTTCCTAATGGGGGAAGGGAGTTTACCAAGGAATTAAACATCCCTACAAAAAAGGTGCCACACAGTGCACCATTTGCGCAAATGATCACATAAATTAGGTTTTTGGAATAATCACATTTGGGGAATATTTCATTGCGCTTTGGGGGAGGGGATCAGTTCAGAGGAATAGAGGGACTGTGGAAGTTAGGATTTCATTTATACTCAGAAGCAAAATTTAAAACTCCAAAGAAAACGAAGACATGATGATTGTTTTTAAATTCCATTCTTTATGACATTTAGAGGGCATGCGTATATCCAATTTACTAGCAAAGAATGAATGGACCCATACATGGCTTCATGACGGAAACCCCAAATTCGTGATAGCAGCACCTATGTCAAAAATTCAAAATCATGAAAGTCATGGTGACTCATGACAGAGTAGGACATTCGGACATGGCTCAGCAGGAACCTTAGGTATCCTGGGATCCTTCCTTCCAGATCCACACTTGACCCCTGACCTCAGCCACATCCCTGAGCTTGACTTCACCCCTGAACCTCACCCCTCACACTTACTCCTGACGCCTACCTTTTCTTCACTCTCCTTTGTCATTACTTTCTCCTTTATTCTTACCCTAACACGTACTCCTTCCCTGAGCTTCCACTGAGAGCTGGGAGAAACACCTGCCTGTCAAGCAGGCTCAGTGACAGTATGAACGGTGCATTTTATTTGATTTCATAATAAATAAAAAATAACATTGAAAGGGAAATGATTCCTTTTTTAAGCCTTATATGGACCAGATGTGAACATCAAAATGCCCTCCCATTAAAAGATCTGGTGTCGGGGTTGCCAGATAGCTCAGTTGGTTAGAGTGCGGTGCTCTTAACAACAAGGTTGCCGATTCCACTCCCACATGTGCCACTGTGAGCTGCACCCTCCACAACTATTTTGAAACCACTACTTGACTTGGAGCTGATGGGTCCTGGAAAAGCACACTTAGATAAATAAAGTTAAAAAAAAAAAAAAAAGATCTGGTGTCAAAATGCCATACATCCTCTTTAGACATCTTTCCTGGGCTAATGGCTTGGCCTTGGGAGATAAGTACCAACCAATTGGTACATATGATTGCAGCTAAATGGCTCTTATCCAACATCTAGGGACTCACTGAGGGCCTCACACAGTTGCCATTACTAGTTTGACTCTAAAGAGATGTAGTTCTAAATTCATCAGGCATCCATCTGCTCAAATGTGGTATATTTAGAATTTGTCCATATGACATACATTATTCTAAGACCAAGGAGCTAATCTTTTCATAAATAGTCTTTATATTTTCCTTAGCTTTTTGCTGTTGATACTGTAGGATCATAACTTGCATAAGTTGAAGAAACTCAATGTGATCATTTGACTTATTATTTTTCATTTTTTGAGTAAGTATGCCTGAGGTTGAATGACATACATAAGGCACACACAAAGGACTTCTGACATTACTTAGTGCTTTTTGTCACCATTTCCCCTCATCATGTATTAGGCACATGCCTAATGGCTTTGTCAAAGTCAAGAGTGTTGAGAAGTTGCAGCTGGCCAACAGAATTAGAGCAAAGTGACAAACTGAGAGCTGATTTCTGTGGGCTCATAATCTCCCCGTTCTCAGCTGTGAAAATCTGGTCATTTTATTCATTTCTTAGTCCCTCCACTTTATTGTGAAGCACCCGATTTTGAAATAATATTTCACATGACAATGAGTTAAAAACAACAACAATGAAATGACATAAGAAAACTCTGAACAGTCTGTTCAAATTAGATGTTAACAGAGAGCAGAGAGTAGAGGAGTGAAGAAGAGAGGCAGGTGGAGACAGTATCTGCGGAGCAAGACAGAGAAACGCATCTGTTCTTGTGGTGGCCCCTTTCTAAAGTATGGCTGAGTTCTCCAGTGTTTTCCTTTCCTCTCTCTCTGCCCTGGGAATCTTTAGCATTAGATACTTGCAAAAGACCCTATGTCTTTAATCATGTTTGATTCTCCAGTCTTGCTGTGGAGTGTTGGAACAGTTCTTCAAATGTGGCACAGTCACCACACACAGCATCTTATCAAACGTAAAAAGGGTTCAGGACAGCTCTGAAGAGACAGTATATGGTCTATATGACAACAATCCAGCATGCTCCCCGTACCTTCCTGCTCTAAGCGACCTGGCTTCTTAGAACACACATTTCTTTTTGTTTGTTTGTTTTGTTTTGCTTTGTTTTTTCCTTGATGACTCACCTTTATTTTCTGAGATATATGCTGGCTTTCTTTCTTTCTCTTTTTTTAAATTTATTGGGGTGACAAATGTTAGTAAAATTACATAGATTTCAGGTGTACAATTCTGCATTACATCATCTATAAATCCCATTGTGTGTTCACCACCCAGAGTCAGTTCTCCTTCCATCACCATATATTTGATCCCCCTTACCCTCATCTCCCACCTCCCACCCCCCCCCTTACCTTCTGGTAACCACTAAACTATTGTCTGTGTCTATGAGTTTTTGTTTCTCATTTGTTTGTCTTGTTCTTTTGTTGTTTTTGGTTTATATACCATATATCAGTGAAATCATATGGTTCTCTGCTTTTTCTGTCTGACTTATCTCGCTTAGCATCATACTGTCAAGATCCATCCATATTGTCACACATGTTCCTATATCATCTTTTCTTACCGCCGAATAGTATTC
This sequence comes from Rhinolophus sinicus, assembly GCF_057876585.1. NCBI lineage: Eukaryota > Metazoa > Chordata > Mammalia > Chiroptera > Rhinolophidae > Rhinolophus > Rhinolophus sinicus. Next base: position 198,731,846 of record NC_142517.1, read on the forward strand.
CATTGTGTATATATACCACAACTTCTTTATCCAGTCATCTGTCATCTTATCCATTTTGGTTGTTTCCATGTCTTGGCCACTGTAAACAAAGCTACAATGAACATTGGAGCACACGAAAACACACATTTCTTAAAAATGTTCTACTGAAGTGTGACAATATTTTATATTCACAAATCTATATTCATATTTAAGTAAGTGAGTAAGGACATTTCTTCCTGAATCAGAATGTTGCCTTTTTGGCAAGCAAAAGGATAGTTTTGTTGTTGTTGCTATTGTGGTGGTGGTGGTGTTTTACTGCATTTGACAGATATTGTTATTAGTGAACTAAAATGAGCAGAAGTGTTTTTTCTTACGAAATGAAGTGGTGATCTCTTGGAAATAATTTATCCTATTCCTATATATACAACTGTAGAAAATATGATGAAAATTAGATTCTAAAAACTCTATCCAGAAAGCTTTTTAAAACATTAAAGATGGAAGGCTTAAAAGAAAATATGGATATATTTAATAATAAAGACATAAAGCATTTTGGAGAGATACATGCCATGAATGAAAATTTAAATTTAATATAAAAACTAAACAATGTTTGCAACATACATGATCAGAAAGTGTTAATGAACTTACTATAGAAAAGGTTCTTATATAAGAAATATTGATATAGATAATTAAAAATAAATACAAATGGCAAAAAATGTGAATGCTTAAAATCAGATGTCTGCAAATTGAAAAAATATATAGACTTTTTCAAATCCCAAGTGAGACTACATGATATTTTTTAGATATTATTAAAGGTGAAGGGTAAGAGAAACTCTAAAATGCTTGTGGGAAGAAATTATTTTACAAACTTCTGCAAGGTGATTTGGCAATTTAAAAACTCACATCAGCTAGTAATTCTGCTTCCAGAAATTTATCCCATGGAAATCTGGGTCAAGTTCACAACCATTTTGTAAAACAATGTTCATTGCAGATTTGTGTAATATTAAAAATAATAGAAACCTACTAAATGGCCAACAAAAGAGGATTAGAAACAGTATAAAGTAATAATGGAATATATTAAAAAATTCTGTCCTCATACATATTAATATATTACTAAATATAAGTTAAAAAGTACTTCTCATATACAACTGATTCAAACAATTTTGTTTGTTAAAAACTGATATATACATTACTTGACTCAATTCCTTTTAGACTCTGTGTAATATATATTATCTATGTATATATAAATACATATACATGTTTTTTTATATATATACTCACACTGACATATTCAGACAGTCCTGACTTAGATGGTACCACTGATGATGTTTTGACTTTCCTAAGGTGTGAAAGTGATCCACATTCATAGAAACAATACTTTGAATTTTGAATGTTGATCTTTTCTCAGGCTAGCAATATGCGTGATGCTGGGCAGTGGCAGCGAGCCACGGCTCCCAGTGAGCCACGCCAGCACAAGGGTGAGCAAACGATGCACAGCTGTGTACTGTGTTGCCAGTGATTTTTGGATTTTGTGTTTTGTGTTTTGCATCCCATCATGTGCAGCAAATGCCCATCTGTACCGCCTGCTTCTGGTGAGAAGAAGAGGAAGGCAGTTCGTGTTGGACTGAAAGTCAAGATGATTGCCCAACTGTAGGTTAAGTGTTCTGAGCACATTTAAAGTAAGCTAGGCTAAGCTATGCTGCTTGGTAGGTTATGTGTATTAAATGCATTTTCTACTTATACTTACAATGTTTTCAACTTATGGTGGGTTATTGGGATATAACTGATAAGTCAAGGAGCATCCATATATCCATATGGAGACACACACACACACACACACGTATGGATGTGTACAGATGTGTATATATATATATATATATATATATATATATATATATATATATATATATGTACCTCTCACTGGTAATGATAATTAGTTCATTCTAAGTGCACTAATGCATAAAAATATTGTTGGCTTTAACAGTTAAACAAAAAATATATTAAATAAATAAATCTTTCTACTCACTTTCTCCTAGTACTATCACTCACTTATACTGAATATTCTGACTCTATTCCATTCCCCAGCTACCCATAGGAGGCTATGGTGGTCTTGGACAGAAGAATAGAATAACATTGATATTTAGCTGAGCTTGGCTTCGGAGACAGACTGCTACTTCCTTAGGCATCTGAAAAACCAGGAGCCCACACCCTGTTCTGGTGTCCTTACTGGAGTTTTGCTGGTACCTTCTCTACTTTGACATCCCACAAATGCTCTGGATAGCTATGTCCCAAAAAATAAACAACAACAGCAACAAAAAAACAGTACCATCACAATGCTAAATTTTCATCAAAAAGGAACACCAGCATTTTTTAAATCTATCTACAATATAATTTTTACAACATGGCTTTTTGTAAATATTTTAACCAGGAGAAAAAACTTTATCCTGCAAGACAAGGTGCTTCATGGTTGGTACTCACTCCCTGAAAATAAAATAAACAATACTTCATGAAAGGAGGAGAAAGGAGAGGAGTGAGAGGGGGGAAAGGAAGAAGGATGCAGCTGTCCCTTAGTCTCAGTAAACATGGCTTTGGGAGTTTCAAAATACTGATGTGGTAGTGGGAAACTAATTTACCCTACATAATCTAAAATTTTAAATAAGATTTTCAGACTGGATCAATTAGATAAATGAGCCTACTGACTGTCGGGTAGCTAAACTCTGTTAGACACTATAATAGAGAATGCCTCCCCCAAAAAATGAGAAAGGAAGAGCAAAATACTCATAGCTATTTTTGTAAAAGTCACTGGAGACATTCTCATGGTCCAGAGAGACTAGTGAACCTGTCAATAACAGCAGAGAGAAAGATGCTGGAGAGGCAAAATGCTGCAGAAGACAATGAAGATGGATTTGCTGGACATGACTGAAAATATAAGCCAGGATAACAGTTCTAGTGTTAAAATATCATCATCGTGACTGAACGTATTTCTACCTCACCTACGTTTTCAGCTTGGTCTACTTTTTCTTTCTTGTTAGAACAAGACAGAAGCAGATCTCTATTTTATAATGAGAACCAACAGAAACTCAATGCCTTCTACATCTAACTGCTTAAACATACCTCCTGTGGCATGTACGAGAAAGGGCTGGGAGCTAAGTATTGTTCAGATGGTATGTTTTCAAAATGAGAATAATCATAGAAGTAAAAATACATTTTAGCCTGAAAGCTATAGTTTGTACATAAGGTGAACTTTAACAGTTAGTTAAAACAGTATAAAATTATCGAGAGAGCATTTGTTTTAGTTTACATTCAAACTTCCAGAAGAAAAATAATGTTAAAATAGTCCCAAACATTTGGAGTACTTCTAAATTAGGATTCTTTGAAGCATGAAGATAAATTGATTCCAGGATGATTCCACAAAGGCACCCAAAAAGTTATAAAGCTGCTGAGTGCATACAACTGTCGAATGTTTAGTCTATAAGCAACACATTTTCTAGGCCCGGGATGATGGAGATTTTATTGCAAATGGACAAGATGGTTTAAGTTAGGGTAAGGCTGTCATTTTGATATACTTGTGAGGCTTAATGTCTCTAATCTTTGAAAAATCCTTAAAATGCAAATGTCAAACACGCCTAATTGGTTCTGAAGTTTTAGTTCATTGTAAAGGATTTACAAGAGTAAATGTTTCTTACCTAGTGTCTTGCATTAATCGTATTACTCAGTTGTGTATAAGCATATGTTGCCATATGTTAAACTTCTTAGTATAATACAGTTTCATTAAACAACTTGAAAATTTCAGAAGCAAAATGTATTATCTTATACAACAATTTACTGACATAAATTTTTAGGCATCATCTTTTTTTTTTTTTTTTTTTTTTTACTTTAAGAATTTGATTTTGGATGAAGGAAAGAGAACAGTACAATAAAACATTAATGGTTACCCAGAATCAATACTTCAAATAGTTTAAATAGTCAAAATGTTCATTTGGAGTCCCATTTTATGATAGTGATTCAGTGCTATAATCTGTATCCAGAAATCTAAAATGAACTTGGCACTCTACTATACAGACTCTTGGTCCAAGTGTCAGTTCCCAAGGAGCCGTTCATGTTTAATTGAATTCTGGTACCGCATGTGTGTTCCTGCTTATTTACATCTCTTCTCTCCACCTCCCCAGATTTTTTTTTTTTTTTTTTTTTTTTTTTATCAATCTTCCACTTATCCTTTTAATCTTCTCGGGGCTCAGTGTCCTTTTTCCTACACAGAAAACAGAACAGCTTGTATACTTCCATAATTCTTTACAAGATTTCATTTCTTAATGGTTGCATAGTAGCCCATGAAGCTGCTCTCTTGGTATGAGATGCTGAAGAAGCGAGGGGGGTGTCACCGAAGGAAAAGTGAATATGCGTGGGTTCCACAGGCATACGTATCCCTGTTCATCAGCTATGTTGACTAAAAATGAGGAGAAGACTGCTTTTTTCCATATGAGCTCCATCCTTGCCTTATTGGGAGAATAAGTTTTATAGGTCTGCCTTGTTGATTTAGGAAAAGAACGGGGGCTCAGAGCCAGATAGAACTGAACTGTGATTCAAATCTTAGCTTTACCACACTTAGTAATGGTGGCATTGGTGAGTTGCCTGAATTCTCTATGCTATAGTTTCCTTAACTATAAAATGTGGGTAAAGGTCCCTAATTTACAAAGTTATATTGAATACAGAACAACATAAAAATTTTTAATTGCATGTTTCAAAGTTAGAATTCAATAAGTGGTAGCAATTACCATTGTTATTAAACTACTCAATGGTTCAGAAAACAGTCCAGATACCTGTTTGTACATATACCAACTGCTTATGTAACCTTGAGGCCAAGAATAGCCTCAGTTACCTTTCAAGAATGACCCAATTTTATTGGCTCAAGTCCAGAACATGAGAATACACCTCTGCAATACTCTGATCTCAATAATCCAATGCTACTTTTCTTCCTGTGCAAATATGCTGGCCACTATGTATCAAAATCTGCTTTATGGAAACAAAAAGCCCAACAACCACAATCCAAAGAAAAAGCACAGCACTGAACCTCCCTTAGGTTTTTTTTTATTCTGGCATTTTGGTCTCAAAATATCCACATCTGCTCAGAGAACTCAACATACCCACAGTTTGCAGGCACCATATTAGCCTTTTGCTTCTCACTAGCACTGGGTTCTTTCCGTTGCTACCTTTAATAGGGAGAAAGATTACCTCATGTTTCCTAAGGTGTTAACTCAAAATTAATGCCTAAATGGACTTTCCCCATGTGTAGTCAGAAAGAAAAGAAAATGCACAGAAGAAAGAAGAGAAAGTGAACATCAGACTTGAGTGGTTGGTGTCCAAAACAAATATTTCAGGATTTGTCCACATTCATCAATCCCTGAAACCCCTCTCCCTACATCAAAGTACTGCCACACTATTATGGGCCGTGACTCAACTGTGAGCATTCTCCAACGAACTTAAAGTTTGTGGAAAAAGGATCGATGCCTACAGATCCTTCTGTCCTGATGGACAGAGAAATTAATCAACTAAAATCCAACAATAAATCACCTATCTGGAAATCCTTTAGATTTTGGATTCTGAAGCTGCGATTCCAGAGTTTCCTACTATGTTTCCCTGAAAATAAGACCTAGCCAGACAATCAGCACTAATGCATCTTTCGGAGCAAAATTAATATAAGACCCAGTCTTATATAGTATAATATAATATATAATATAACATAATGTAATGTAATGTAATATAATATATAATATAATACCGGGTCTCATATTAATTTTTGCTCCAAAAGACGCATTAGAGCTGATTGTCCGTCTAGGTCTTATTTTCGGGGAAACACGGTATATGTCTGCCGTCTCTTGTCAGGAAATGATTCTTGGTCTTTTCTTCATGCTTCAAATTCAATTTCTTGGGCAAGACTCCAGGTTATAGGGGGTGAGAAAAGTAGAGCAGTTGTAATGATTCTTAAGTGTATCATCTTGGAAGAGACCTAATACTTTGGTCAAAACTTGTTATATGGCCCCAACCTAACTACAAAGAAAGGGAAAATACAGAGGCGCACATGCATATTTAATGAGCATTAACTCTTTGCCAGAGTATTTATGCATGCACTTAACTATGTACGCACACATATGTGGGTGTTTGTGTCTGGGCATAAAAATGTGTCAAACTGCTCTGCAGGTTCCACAATCTATCACTAACCAGTCACCATGGGGGAATCAGTAGGATTGGGTGGTTGGTGAATGGGGATTTTTAAGATTTATTTTATGTATATCTATATTGTAATTTTTTCAAAAAGCATATTTCATGTACTATTTTTGTAATTTTCATTTTAAAGGGTCGTACTCATTTACCTTTTCCAATTTCTCATCTTCCATTTACTTACTAACGTACTGAAACCCAAGTTCTGCCCCATCATTCCATAGAAATAGCATTCACAAGTCTCATCGATGACCTACTACTAATTGATCAATTCAGCAACCCCACGTGAGTTTTGATTGCTCTTGACACTACTAGGCATATGGCCTCTCTTTGAAACTCTTGCTGTGCTTCCTACTTCTCTGGTTATTCTTCATTCTCTTTAATTTTATCCTCTTCCTTGTTGTTTTTTTAATTGAAAGCATCCACACAAATTCTCTTAAGTCATACTCTGTTCCTGAGCCATTTTAGCAATACTCAGAGATTCAACATTTACACTTCTAAGCAGAAGATTCAGAAATGTGCATTCTAGTCAAGGCCTATCACTTACTCTGCTAAATTGTCTTCTTACATGACTTTCTTCCTTACACCTCCTCTTCTGGATGATGACAGTACCCCTGACTGGTCTCCTTGCTCCATGTTTCAGTAGCATCTACTGGCTCCCATTGCCATGAGAATAATGTCCAAATCCATTAACACTTCAGTCCAGGACTTCTAAATCAGGACTCAACCTCTCTTTCCAGCTTGACTCCTCAGCACCGACTCCAGCCTCTAATCATTTTAAACAACCCGCTTCTTCTTTCCAATCTTCTACGCCCTTACCCATGCCTGTGCCTTTGTCTAAATACCTCTTCCTTCCTCCTCCTTTATGTATTGAAACCCTTCTTTAAAGTTCATCTCAAAAGCTGCCCCCGCCATTAGTCATGTCCTGGTGACCTCTCCTTCCATAAAGAATTCATCGTCTCCTCATTTTCACTTCCATGGTCATTGACTTTTACTTCTTTGTTATCCTTATATCATGCTCTCTTGTATCAATTCACTTATTTATTCATTCGGCCAATCCTCTCAGAGTGGAACTACTCACTCGGGCACTGATTTATTCTGGTGACACAAAATGAGAAACCTGTGCACAACTGTCTTTCTCACCCTATTTAAGTTCCTGGAAAGCCGCTCTGAGTTTTTTCACCTGTCCCTCTTCCTATAGTCCAGCTCGTTCTTTGCATAGAATCTATGGTTACCTCATTGATCAAAGTAGACCAGCATTTACAAGTCTTTCTGCAGAGTCTATCTCTAGAAATAAAATGTTGAGTTAAAGATACTTTCTTCAGAAGGCAAGCTCGCCAACTTGTAATTTAATTCTCTTTCAATGTGAAAAGTAAGGTTTCCTTTCTCAGGAAGTCCTAACCCTCTCCCTTTGAATTCTATTTCTACCGTACCTATGAGAATATAGTGATTGGAAGGATGCGTACATTTAGGTGTCCCCATGGAATTATAGCTTATCAGACCTGACATTTTCAAGGTACTCCAACAAATATTCCCCTGGATATATGCTCATTGAGCCTCTGTGGAAATACTTAACTCACTTGGGACCTCCAGGAAAGATAATAGTCCCACATGTGCAGTCTTAGATGAAGTTAGCCCTGACTTTTGAAACATGAATGGCTAAGGTATTGCTTAAACTCTACTAAATCTTCTTAAGGAGGGTGAGAAAAGGAAATGAGGGAGTAGAGGGGGTGATGTTAGGAAAGTCAGAGAGTGAGGGTATAGAGGAGGCAGGGCCAAGTGGAGAGCTTAGAATCCTTGTTCTAACTCAGCAGAGGAAGGAGGTTTAGTGGCAATTTATGTTTTACAGCCTGTAACTCATGTCTGCACTCTACCAGGTCAAGATGTTTTTCAATATTTTTTTCAGTATCATATTGCACCTCACACTCACCCATTCCATGCAAATTGTTAGAAGTGGGTTTTTTTTTATGTTTGTACACATTTACATATGTGAAGTCTCCAAAAATTGTTTTTTGAAAAAGCATCCTATACAGAAATTTAAAAATTGCTTTATATTCAAATCCTTGTTCTGTTTCTGAACCTTCCAAATATGTAATTCCCTATACTATAATAATCATAACCTTGTAACTTTATAAGAAAAAAATGAGCAAATGCTTCTGAAAAATAATGATAAACTTTCTTTTTCAAAGTCAAGTGCTGATTTTTTTAGAGGGCCAGATAAAATTATTTAAATAACTGGATTTTTTTGGTTCTATGTGATTCTACTAATTGGTTATGTGAATTTGTTATACTTATTATTACATGATATAAATGAAAGGGCTTATTTTTAATTAATAACAAAGAAATAACTATGAATCTATAATCTCCAGAGGGAGGGAACAATTATATAACTACAATAACAAATACACGCATATAAAAGTATTTATCGGGAAGAAAAATTTTAACCTTGGAACAAGATCATCAGTTTTTAAATCTGGAAATGGATGCTAATTTTTACTTTCATAGCAAAAAAAATAAAATAAAAAATAAGAATGATAATAAGGGAAATGAGATTAATTTTTGGCAATTGCATATAGTTATTTTAACATTTACCATGTGCATACTCACTTCAAATCTATTAAAATTAACAGATCAGAATTATCTTTAAAACAAATTTGACCATTGTGAAAATACATTGTCTAGATGAACTAAAACAAAAAGACTGCCTTAGAAAGTGGGGAGAGAGGGAGGGAGGGAGGGAGGAAGAGGGGAGAGAAAGACAGGGGGGAAGAAGAGAAGAAAAGGAAGGAGGAGGAGGAGGGGAAAGAAAGAGAGAGAGAGAGAGAGAGAGAGAGAGAGAGAGAGAGAGAGAGAGAGAGAGAGAGAGAAAGAAAGAAAGAGAGAAAGAAAGAAAGAAAAGGAATGCCATTAAGGAATTCAGGAATGATGAGAGAACTCGTAAAAACCTTGCAATAGCTCCTGGGGCAATATGTTCCACTGAATATAAACCTATGGTTTGACCTGTAAATTAGGGAGTATTTGAACTAAGTAATATAAAATCTGGCAAATGGTCCTTGATTCCCAAATGTCTAGGAGTCTGACACTGAAACTAGTTTCCTAAAACATTTGTATAAAAATGACAGTAGTTAACATTTATTAAGCACTTATCATACATCAAGCACTGCTTTAAGTTTTTTTATGAGCATTACCCTCTTTAAATAAATCACTTAAGTACTCTACGAGTTGATTATTATTCTTATCCCCAATTCATAGATGAGAAAAACCGAGGCTCTGGGAAATTCACTAACTTGCACAGATTTGTACGGTTAGGAATTGTTAGCCATTGGTGTTTAAACCAGGTGTTCTGACTCCCAAACCCACAACCTGAACCACTGTCTTTGTACATATGAAAGAACACATTCTATTCAGAAACAGGCATTGCTAACTTTCTTTCCATTTTGGAAGATCGAGGTTGTATTCCTCTCCTACAGCAGTGATCCAAGAGAAGCCTGGAATGGAAATAGCCATATTCCCAAATAAACACTGTCTTATTTTCCCAGCACTCCCTCTAAAATCTTTTAAATGACCTTCTTAATAGGCTTCATGTCAGCAGATAACCTGGCAAGGGCTGGTTAAGGTATCATTTTGGACAAAAGCTTTGTGCGCTGTTCCTTCTCTCTTCCACCCCTTCCAGCTACGTTTCTCAAGTCTGGCCGCATCCCTGCCAATGTATTCATTCAAGATTCAAACATATAAGCATTTACTCCAGGAAAGTAAAATATTGATGACCCTGAAGAATTGTGTTTTAGAAACTGCGTTGGTGCTCCCTTCTGGTCTAACTGAAATTACTTCGGCTTCCAAAAGTGTCTGAGCTCTGTGTAGTGGCACATGGATCTAAATACTCTTTTAATATTTTTTTGCTGTGAAAAGACGCCTCTTATCAAGATTTCCTTTGTGTTCACTCTTAATGCTGGAAACTTTTTGCAGATTTTATGGCATTTCCCCACTGAGAAAAATAAAATGCTGCCTGTAGACAGCCCACGTTTTAATGATTGAATAGATACTCAGCACATTGTAGTTGCTCAATAAAGCCTTGTTGAAAGGAGTTAGGTTTTATCGATGGCTCGATTCCAAGAAAAACATCTGCTAGGATGATGCAAGTTCAAACTCAGGTGTTCCCTGGGTAGCGTATTTAGCCCAGGTGTTGACTAAAAGGACTTTAAACCCAAACAGTAAAAAGAAGAAAGAGGGAAGCGTTTAAAGCTAATTGAATCATAGTGATACCTTATTTTTTAATCAGAGTTGCCAGTTTACTAACACCCTGAGAGGAAGGCAGAAAATACCGCCTCAGTTCCGCAGGTGAGACAACTGAGACTTGGGACAGTAGGAGTGACATCTGCAAGATGAGCCAGTTAGCACAAGTTACAACCTTGTGGGGGTTGACTCCAGGCTGCCACGCCGCACTGTCACCCAAAAGGAAACTCCACTGAAACCAGAGGGCGCCGTTTCTGTGCCAGATCTATTTACTCGGCCTGCACCGGAGCTTTGTTTCCCACAAGACTTAATTACTCATCGTTAGGACCGTTCAGGAGTGATGTGTGTGGTATTCATTAACAGAGAAATATAACGTGAAAGAACTTAGCGATGTAGCTACTTCCCCCCGGAAGGGTAAAATGACTCCCACAGACAGTGGAGCCTTAGGGCGCAGATGAGGGAAACGTGTGAGAAGGGAGGAGGCGGCAGTGAGGCCCGAGTCTCCGTGGGCGGGTGGAAATGGACTTGAGCTCCTCACCTCACTGCAGTAACTTTATTTACTCACCAGTGTGCGACCATGACTCCTCCCTCCCTGAGAGTCCTCTTGGACCAGCTGGCTCACTGTGCGGCTAACATGCATAAGCTTTTTTTGGGGGGCGGTGCTGAGTGCCCCTGAAGCTTAGATAGATTTTTTTGTGAGAAAGGGATTCATCTTGCATAATTCTTACAATGCAAATTAAACATTACTGTGAGTGTGATAGCTGAATATTTTTATTGCTACGTGGTGTTAAGAACACGGAAGTTAGCATTGTACTCTGCCGGGCAGGGGCTTGGCCGTGTGTGAATGAACGGCTGAATTGTTTGTGGTTCAGAGAAGGAATAATCCCAGACGCTGACCCCAAATAGACATAAATCTGAATTCTTCATTTTCCAAAATTTGTTGGGCCTCCATTTAGGAGTTGAGGAAGTAAAGTAGGAACCTTAAAAAAGCAGGAATTTGGCTGCATCTGTGAATAAAGAACATTGAAAATGAAGTTGGGCAGCTTTTAAAAGTACAAAATTTGTTTTGGGTACCCCAATAATCGCAGCAAAATAATTTGCTGACTTATAAAATTCTGGAAACCTTCAGATCTAACCTACGTGAATTATTACATTTTTTCATTGTAAGCCTCTACTGGTACCATGTTTCCCCCAAAATAAGACCAGGTCTTATATTAATTTTGGCTCCAAAAGATGCATTAGGGCTTATGTTCAGGGGCTGTCATCCTGAAAAATCACGGTAGGGCTTATTTTCCGGTTAGCTCTCATATTTGGGGTAACATGGTAACAGAACAGCTAAGACCTCATTGCCATGGCAACAGGCCTGTTCCAGGAACTGGAACCCATATCCCAGGACCCAAAGACATGATATCAGCCCTACACAGCCAAACTGAGTCTAGAAACACTTTAGTGATGAACTCTTCTTTGGCTTTCCTCCATGTTATAGCAACAGCCCTCTTTCCAAGGACAAAAACATATTTTTGTAGGTGAAATAACTATGCGCTGAAAACATTGTAATCATAAACCCCACATATCTGGGCTCTGAGTAAGTGAGTGGAACATTGTGGAATACTAAAAGACAGTCAGTGATTGGAGCTTACACTGAAGCTCCATATTAGGCTAGCTTTGAAAATCTTTTCAAAGACTAGATATCAGGAGATGCAGTTTATCTGCCAATCACATCAGCCTGGATCACTCCAGGCACTGGGAGCGAGGACAGGAATCACAAGGGATGTACAGGGCTAGAGGGGTTAGGGGAACGTGACCTGATTAGTGTTGGTGAAATAATGCTCACTCATTTTTCTTCAGTACAAAATACATATTGAACACGTATACAAGGTACAAGTGTAGTCACTTCCACACTTTAACTTCCATGTATATTTTACTCTCGCTGGATATAATATATAGATACATAAATACTCTCAATGAATGGCAGAAGGTAATACAGTTCATAAAAGTGTAATCACAAATGTGCTATGTCAGCACAAAGGACTCCAAAATCACTCCCAATATGAGAAGCACAATAAAGCTTTTAAGTCAGAATTAAAGAAATGGTATGGGACACGTGGAAGTGCCGGCCATTCCAGATAAAGAGGAGATTCTATATAACAAATATAGTCTATTATAAACAAATAATATTAACAAAGGCACAAGACTAAGAAAGAATAAAATGGGCATAGGAAACTACTTGGCTAAAGGGATAAGTGAGGAATGAAGATGAAATTTAGGGTAGGCCAACTTGTTTAGGATTCTTTCTTAGGTAATTGGTGAAGGTGCTATGGATCTGCTTATCAACTAGGGGCTGTATTTAGAATTAATATGGCAGCTGAGTGCATGGACATTGCTGAGGAGACCATTGCTATAATTTAAGTTAGAGGCAGTAGGGCAAAGACTTTCTTCATGGTCCTAGGCAAAGGAAAGAGACAATGACACCAAGCATTTAGGGTGAAAACCCAGAGAAAGTGGTAGTACCATTAACAGAATTGGGAAATCAGAAGAACGGGAAGGTTTGCAAGAGAAAATGAATGAGCCCAGCCTCAGATAAAGCCTTAGAGATCACAATGCTGATAATCTAACTCCAACAGGAGTTAGAAATCCAATCTTGAAACCCCAGAGAGAGACCAAGATGGTAAATATAGATTCGAGAGTCATCTGCTGCCTCGATGCAATCACTGAAACTGACAGATTAGATGAGAGTGTTAAGGGAGTGATTGCAAAGGGGAAAAGGAGAGTCAAGGACAAAGACTAATGTCTTCCTTTTGGGAGTGAAGATGCTGGATTTCTAAATAGTCACTGCTTCACCAACTGAATATCTTTTACTTCCAAACTATATTAGGACTGTTGGCAGCATGCTTACGACAGACATTCTCAATATGTTGCTTAGCAGTAGTTAACATTTTATTTCTCTAGAAACTGGAGTTGCTAGCATTGCCCGAGTGTATTGTATATGACGTTGGTGATGGAGCTGATGGTGGTGGTTACACATCTGTGCATGTGTGTTTTGGTGGGGGGGTAAAAATAGACAGATTTTCCTTATCAGAAAAGCACTAGAGAAATGTATACAGTTATTTCCCCCATAATATTAACAGTATTACTGAAAGTATTAATATTTAAGTGCTACACATTATCATTTACCCTTACCTCAACTTTTTAATGTGGGGATTGTTGCCGTTTACAGTTGAGAGATGAGCACACGAGAGTTAGCATAGTTCAGTGGCACTCCCAATATCACAAATCTATTAAGCAGCGCAAAAATACTCTAATGACTGACTCTTAAACTGCTTAACCATTATATTTTCGTGTTTTGAGGTTATTTCTGAATCACTGGTAAATCATAGTGTGCTAATTTATCTTAATATCATTATTTATACTTTGCTTGATTTAATTTTATTTTGAAACAAATATACAGTAAAATTGACTATTTTGGTGCACAGGTCTATGAATTTCACACATGTATAAATTCATGTAACACTCACCGTAATCAGGATACAAATCAGTTGTGTCACCCTCAAAAGGGCCATGGTACTCTCCTCCCTTTGTAGTCAAATACTTCCCTCCCCCCATCCCTTGGTAACCACTGATCTATTTTCCATCACTGTGGTTTTCTCTTTTTGGGGAGTGTCTATTCTGAATGGAATCATAAGGTATGGAATCTTTTGAGACTGTCTTCTTTCACTCGGCATACTATTTTTGAGATTCATCCAAGTTGTTGCCTATATCACTAGTTTGAGTAGTTTTCCATTGTATGGAATCCAGTTAGTTTATCCATTCACCAGTGGATGGACATTTGGGGTTTTCCCCCCATTTTTTAGTGATTATGAATAGAATTGCTATAGTTATTCTCATACATGTGTAAACTTAAGGAGTGGGATTACTGGATCATGTCATAAGTGTACTTTATATCATTTAAAAAAAAAAAAAAAAAAAAAAAAGAACATTTGAGAAAGCAGCGACCAGTTGTAACAGAACAAGCCATTTGGGTTATTTGTGAAGGAACTTTTAAAAAAATATGCTGCAAGTGAAGAAAAGAAGGGCCCATTAATATAACTGCTGTGACATCCAAAATCCAGGAAAGAATCAGTTGAATCTCCAGAAGTTCATTGGAATCCTTCTATACCATTCTCCACAATCTATCTGAAAGGCCCCAATCCACCGTGACTTGTCACATCATGAGCTTTTACGCGGCTGAGGCCAAAACTACGCTCCTTAACTCCCAGGTCCCAGGAAAGGACTGTTCTGGAAAGGGAAATAAAACTCTTCTTTCAAGGGGATGCCACAACTATAATGAGAGTAAAGCTAACAATTACACTTAGAATGTTTTAAAGATGAATAGGTATGTGGTCTGTTCGGGAATTACAGGATTTTTCCAATGGCGTACATGGGCATGTTTATAGAAAATTTCCTCATTTCAATGATCTAAAGTTATAAACACTAATTTAAAGTCTCCTATAAATATTTAAATATGAGTGATATCCTTTTGTAAATACAACATCACGTAAAGAAGTTGTAAAGTGTTGGTTCCATTCTGGGCATTTTGAGGTCATTATATGTAAAACAAATATTTAATGCTAACCAAATATCCCACTATGTTAATAGCTATGCCTCAAGTTACACTAAACAACAAGAGCTATGATAGCTTATGAAGTCTATATATATTAAGCAATGTTCATTTGTTATACATCTAGTAAGTGTTATAACATGTTTGCTCATTAGTTGATGTCATGAAGAAATTCTTTGCTTTAAGGTCTGCTGAGTTTGGCAGATAAAAAAAAAAAAAAAAAATTACTAAAAATTCCAGTATTTTTCCACTGAAAAAGGGAAACATAAAGGAATACAGTGGTTGACAAAAGTATAGTTCGAGATAAAGTTTATTTCTACCTTAAATATAATTTCAGTGAAGAGAAATGCTGTCTCTGGAAGTATGCATTTAATGGGAGAGGGGATAACAGAAAAGGGCAAAAATGATGAGACTACTGTCCGTTTTACCTAAAGATTATTGATATAATGATACAGAAAGCAGCTGTAGTCTTCCTGTTTCAGATTCTGCATGTGAAGAACTTGAATGTCATCATTCTGTTGTATCAACAAGTAAAATGCTGAAGAGACTAAAAAGTCAACAACTCTTTTTAGATCCATAAGCGATGGGAGGACATAGGGAAAACCATTGTCCCCAAGACTGGAGAGACAGAAAGGGGAATGAAGGAGGCACCATTTCCTGGAGAAGACACTCAAAAAGAGTGGAAACAGCTGTGGGAATGAGGCTGGAAGGAAAACTTCTAATTGAGAATTGCTGGAGGCTCAGTGAGGACATCTCTGAGAGTAAAAATCATCTCTTCTTTAACTTAACATATTTAAAAAACTATGACCCAATCATAGCTCCCCTTACCCCACAATAACTCCAGAAAACAACAGTGGCTAAGAAGACCACCACAGATTTGTGACCTCTGAGAATCTTCTATGTTTTTTTTGTCATGGATCAATGTCCAAGGAACTTTCGGTTTAGTTAGTGTGGGGACAGAGTCCCAGAGAGCAGTTTCCAGACTCTCAGCCTCACGTGGAAAGGTGCTGGCTTGGGTAGTAGATGTCCATCAGCTGTGACTAGCTTGCCATCCGCTGTTACAGGTTAGCCATTGGCTACTGATACAACTGTCGTGGTTAAGCTAGAAAGTGTGGATTGCAGTTAGCACGGTGGGTTGCAGGTAGCAAGTTGGTTGCCAAAAAGTGGAGCGGATTGCAGTTAGCAAGTTGGTTGGTTGACAAAGAAGCGGACAGCAGATTGTGGATCGTGTGGCTCCTGCTTCCTATGTCTCCAACCCAGCCGCCAGTGAGAATATAGCGGTATGACTCCCCTGTCTATGGCTCCATTGGTGTTCCTTTTTGGCCTCACCATATCCTGTGTTCTTACGTGGGGAGCGGGACCAGAGACTTCGCATGACACATAGCGTAGCAAGCAGGGTACAGTGCCAGCCAAGATGCCCAGAGGGATAAAGGAGCAGTTTATACATGTGAAAGCTCAGCTTCAGGGGTCCTGTAAGGAGCGGCGTTGGCAATGGGAGGTGCGGTCTGCCTGGGAGACTCAAGCCTCCAGATGGCACACCACCCTCTTGGCCATAGAAGGTGTCGTGCGGGGCGGCCTGCAGGGTCTCAGCTCCCACTCCCCACATAAGAACGCAGGACATGGTGAGGCCAAACAGGAACACCCATGGAGCCATAGATAGGGGAGTCATACCACTATATTCTCTCTGGCCGCTGGGTTGGAGAAACGAAACAGGAGCCACACAATTCTCAACCCTCATTGCGCCGCTTGCAGGCTCAGCCACCATCTTCTTGCTAGCCGCCATTTTCTGCTAGCGAAGCCATGGCTGTTATATTAGTGGCCAATGGCTCACTGGTTACAGCTGACGGCCAACTAGCCACAGCTGATGGCCATCCAATCACAGTTGATGGCCATTTACTACCTGAGCCAGCACCATTCCATGTGAGGCCGAGAGCCTGGAAACTGCTTTCTGGGGCTCTGTCCCCACAGAAGGCGTCACCTTCCTTTTGGTAATCTGCTGCTGTGTAGGCTCCGAGGGTTGTGGACATCTTGTACTGAGGCCACCACCCACTCATACACCTGGCAGGGTGAGCAGGATTCCGACCAGGTAGGAATGGTGTCTGACTCTGGGCAGAGTGTGGTACCCAATAGCCACTGTTCTCAGAAGTTGGACTCCCAAGGAGGGGTGGGAGGACATGGATGGCTCTCTGGCCAGTGTGGAGAGGGCCCTGGGGGTTCTGGTTGAGCAGTTGCCGGAGGAGGCGAAGGGTGCAGCCGGCCGTGTGGGCTGGATGTTCCTCACTGCGTTGTGTCATAACATGGAAGACACGCTTAATGAAACAGCTCAGGTGTGGGACCAGCAGCCCTGGGGGGAAATGCTGGAAGCTCAGTACCGCTGGTTGGAGGAGGTTCTCACCACAGTGCATCATAACTCAGAGGAAGCACTTGCTGGAATAGCCCAGGTGCAGAACCAGGTGTCCTGGTGGGAGGCGCTGGAAGCTCGGGTCTGCCTATTAGAAGAGGGGCCCCACAGTGGAGACTCTGAGGTAGAGGCGGATGACACGAGTAGAGACAATGTAGCTCCCAACCCCCAGGCCAGGCCAATCTTAGAGCAAAAGGTAAAACGTGAGCAGTCTTTTGGCCCCGGGGACATTGCTGCCGGCAACCCAGCTGTGACTGAGTTCATGACCTACACCCCTTACACTCCCACTGAGTTGCAGGAGCTGGGGAGGCGGTACTGACAGCGCCCTGGAGAGCCAGTCTCGGCTTGGCTACTACGTTTATGGGATGAGGGAGCAGACAGCATTCTCTGCCCCCTAGGCGAGATGGAAAAGCTAGCCTTCGTGACATTGCATCTGTTCCTGTGACAAAGGTTACAGAACTGCCATAGGTTCGCCCAAGACCAGGGCAACCACACTCTAATGGAGTGTCTCACTGGTGCGGTACGCACCGTATGGGGAGAGGCTGGCGAGCTGCCAGACACTGAGTAAATGGTAATCGTATATGGAACTTACTCAAATCATCCATGAAATGGGTATGAGACGTGCTATGTTCAACCCTAATATGTGGAAGCCGGATGACGAACGTTTGACAACCAGCATGAGAGATCTGATTTTGGGTACTGCCCCTGCAAGTGCTTTTGGATCCTTGGTTGCCACTGTTATGTCCTATGTGGGACAGCGGATCTATGAAGTTACCATTGCCATGGCCACCCTGGGGGATGTTGAAAGCTAGTAGCAAAGGAAGTTAAAACAGGAGGTCGGAGAAGTCGAGACCTGGAAGCCCAAATCAAAAGTAAAGGGGCGAGGTCACAGGCCTCAGAGAGTAACACGCGCACAGATGTGGCGTGATCTCGTGGCAGCAGGGGTCGATAGGAAGAAAATAGACCGACAACCCAATGCACTCTTGTTGGAACTTTGGAAACAGTTGCATCTGGAACAGCAATTCTGGTGAAGCCTAAAGGAGAAGTCTGGGAAAGTGCGACCCGTGTCCCTCCAGGACTTCATGCAGCCGCTTGAGGCCAACTCCTTTCAGCTTGATTAGGGGTGGGGCCAAGGTACCCGGTCAGGGGGGATGAGCGGGGACCGGAGGCCCCACGTGGAACTGTCCATACATTGATCCTTTTCTAATGTGCAGAGGGTTTTGGCCCTAGTTGACACTGGCACAGACTGCAGTCTTGTTTATGGGAACCCAGAACTGTTCCCTGGATCAGCAATCTGCATTGATGGCTACGGGGGAAAGACTGTGAGTGTAAAAGTTTTTTCCTTACCACTGGGTATAGGAAGACTTCGGCCCTGTACCCACAAGGTGTATGTCGCCCCCGTTCCGGAATATATTAAGGAGTGGACGTGCTACATGGCCTCAGCTTACAGATGTCGGTAGGAGAGTTCCGTCTCCGGATCCAGGTGGTGAAAGCAGTGACATGCGGGCATGCTCACCACCCTCCTCAAGTGTTGCCACAGCCCCGGTGTGTGGTTATAGTGTGAAAGTCCCGCCTACCAGGAGGGCAGGAGGAGATTGGTCATACAATTTTGGAATTGGAGAAGGACACCCCCCAGTACCTAAAGATACCTGCTTTACTGATGGTTCTAGCCGGGGAGCTGCAGCTGTTTGGACGGCTATTGGTGTGCAGCCCAAAACAGACACCATTTGGTTTGATACTGGGACGCGCCAGAGTAGCCAGTGGGCTGGGCTATGGGCTGTGTGGATGGTGATCAGCCACGAGCCTGGGCCCCTAGTTATTTGCACTGACAGCTGGGCGGTGTTCCGGGGCCTAATGTTGTGGCTCCCTACGTGGAAACACCAAAACTGGTTGGTAGGATACCATCCACTGTGGGGTCAATCATATGGCAGGACCTCTGGGACCTAGGGCAGAGAAAGGAGGTGGCCCTAATGCATGTCACAGGTCACTCCCCCTTAGTGTCCCCAGGTAATGATGAAGCAGATGCCCTAGCATGGGTCCGATGTTTAGAACGGGCTCCTGCCACTGATGTGGTCCATTGGCTGCATTGGAAATTGCAGCATGCTGGAAACCGAACCATGTGGCAGGTGAGCAGACACTGGGGTCTGCCTTTGAAATGGCAGGAGATAGCAGATGCCTGCTATGACTGTGCCGTCTGTGCCCAGGACAGCCCCCAATGGCGGAAGCTCCCCTGGGAGACACAGATTACACTAGGGAGGGTGCCCCTCTCTCGCTGGCAAGTGAATTACATTGGACCCCTGCCTAAGTCCCGCAATGCGATGTATGTGAAGCAGTGGACAGTCCTATGGGGTTAATGTTTGTTTAACTGTGTCCGGCTGTGGATCAGCGGCATACAATGGTCGCTCTTACACGGCTGTGTGCCCTCTATGGGCGCCCCCAAGTCATTGAAAGTGACAGGGGTACTCATTTTACGGGGCAAGAAGTGCAGTGCTGGGCTGCCAGGATGGACGTATGTGGGGACAGAGCCCCAGAAAGTAGTTTACAGGCTCTCAGTCTTACGTGGAGGGGTGCTGGCTCGGGTGGTAGATGGCCGTCAGCTGTGGCTGATTGGCCGTTGGCTGTGGCTGGTTGGCCAATTGGCCGCTAGTATAACTGCTGTGGCTACGGAGGAGAGCTGAGGGGAGCCGAGGAGAGTCGAGGAGAGTCATTGGTTGGTTGGCAGGAAAACGGATATCAGGTCGCACGTCCAGTGAACCCAGCCTCCAGTGAGACCGTAGTGGTATGACTCCCCTACCTATGGCTCCGTGGGTGTTCCTTTTTGGCCTCACCATATCCTGCATTCTTGTGTGGGGAGTGGGAGCAGAGACCCCGCAGGCCGCCGCGCATGACAAATGGCGAAGCGAGCAGGGTCTCCCGCACGACAATGTACAATGGTTGTTTCTTACCCCATACAATCTACTACATGATTGAACACCCTCCCACGATGTGCAACTGGGCCTTGTGTCTGTGGGACGTCTTGAGAATCCTGAATGAGAGACCACGGAAGTGAGGGCCTGCACCAGTAGAAGCTCTGCTACATCAAATGCCTGATCCCATTCAGTTACAGGTTACCACAAGTGAGCCTCTGTTAAAGCCAGGTTACGGCAGAAATGGAAACATTTTGCTGCCAGCACCCATATGCTTGAAAGCAGGGGAAAGGCAGCATGGACTTGGCCCTGGTGGGTCAAAAGCCCCCACTGTCGGTGGTTGGGCCTGATAGCACGATGGGGGCTGGTTTGACTCATGATTTGCAAGTGACTCCAGGGGTGGTGGCCAAGTGGCCACCGCAAGTGACTGTGGTATATGGAGGTCCCGATGCCAGGATGATTTTGCAGGAAACCTATGTGCTCTCGCTATGGCCTATTATGGGGTCCCCTGTTCTGTTACATGTTGAAACTACGCGAGGGACCCCAAGCTCTGCCATAAAGGTCTGGTACCACAAACCAGGAAAGGTGCCAGTGGCAGTGACTTTCCTTTCCCAGGACAGAAAGCTAGCATGTATTCTCCCGGATGGAAGGGATTTGCCATTGTTGGTTCCTAAGACTACTATTCTTTCCGCCTGTAGGTAACTATAGGCTAATATGGCACAGGGTCCCTCGCAGAAGATGCTTGTCACATAGATTGTGAGGTGAGACCCTGTAGGGGTGGATTGTGGGGACAGAGTTCCAGAGAGCAGTTTCCAGGCTCTCGGTCTCACATGGAAAGGTGCTGGCTCGGGTAGTAGATGGCCGTCAGCTGTGACTAGTTAGCCATCAGCTGTTACTGGTTAGCCTTTAGCCTCTGATATAACTGCTGTGGCTACGCTAGCAAGCGCGGGTTGCAGTTAGCACGGCGGATTGCAGCTAGCAAGTTGGTTGGTTGGCAGAGAAGTGGACAGCAGATTGCGGATTGTGTGGCTCCTGCTTCCTGTGTCTCCAGCCCAGCCAACAGCGAGAATATAGTAGTATGAACCCCCATCCATGGCTCTGTTGGTGTTCCTTTTTGGCCTCACCATATACTGCGTTCTTATGCAGAGAGCAGGAGCTGAGACCCCCGCATGACACCCTGCATGACAGCTAGTGAAAATGAAGAAGACAGATTATTTTCTACACAGATTGTTTGTTTTATAATATAAATAAAAATAATTTGTTATTTTTTGAAAGTGGAGGAGAATGACAAATACACCAGCTTAGAGAAAAGACCAGACAAGTGATCCTGGATGCAAAGTAGAGACCTTCCTGAAGAGGAGGAGAAGGTGTGGTACCCAGAGCACCATCATTTCTCTGGTGACCATTGGTAATCTTGGTTTCTCGAAAGACTAGTTATTTGCAGATTTCTTGATAAATTGTGTGCAATCTATTGATTTAATGTTTAATTCTGTTTTATTACAAATGAAATACATGTTTTTAATGTCCTAAGTGACCCCTCACTGATCTCTTATCCATTCTTTAAATTCCAGTGTCATATTGAGTCCTGGGAAACTATTGCATTGAAGACAATGGTCTGGTCATTCTCATCACCTGTGATCTATCCTCCCGGTGACCTCTGTCTGCAGCTTACTTGGGCAGGCAGAATGTGGAAAGATCTTTTATTAAACAGTTATATAACATGAACACAATGATATTCAAAGATGACAATATAGAGGAAGAAATCTTTTAGGGCAAGAAAGTGGAGGGGAAGTGAAGCGAGGGTCAGAGTAGCTAATGCAGGGGCTGGAGACAAAGTGTTGGTGTTCTGGGATCATCCCTGGCCATTTATAAGTAGTTACTTTCCCACTTTATCCCACATGGTGGTACTTCTCTTAAAAGACCTCACCTCATTTTTTGAGTCGAGGCCAGGCCATTATCATGAGGCTGAAGGCTGGAATGTGAAGGCCTTACTCTAGAAAAGTATAAAGACCAGCAGACTCATCTGACAGTGGAGATTTGAAGGTGTAGGACATGGGAAGAAGAACCTGAAGGGTCACAAATGTTAAGGGGTCAGAGTAAAAGTCAAATTTGGGATACCAGAGCAAGTATTCTTTAGCTGAGGGGTAATAGCAGATATTAATATTAGTATGATTTTTGACAGTAATAAACTAATTGACTATCTGTTACTTTCTTCCCCCATCTTGCCTCAAGAATAACATTATTTTTAAGTCAGGTAGTCTAGAAATAGATGCCTCGTTTTAACTCACTGATTAACCTAGGGTTAACACATATTAACACTCTCAGTGCAAAATTCTACATGTGGGTTGGGAGAACTAGGAGTAGCAAACTTCTGTGAAACAAACCACTCTCTCTACCCTTGGAAAACACTGTGCCATAGAGATCTAAGTGGTCAGTGTGAAAGTATAGGCTCTCTTTGATTACTATGCATTTATACATGCTAACAGGATACTTATTTGCCATATGACTCTCACTCTTCTCAAGGGCCTTATTTCTCATTTTACTGGCCTTAAGAGATACACTACCTCATTCACAGTGAGCTGAAATGCAACATATACACACATTACTGTCCATTTATCCGGCACACACAGACCAGGGTGAGTAGGATAAGTACAGCTATACTTACAACCAGATGTAACCTTTATGAATGCTGTTTTCCAATAGATAATTATGTTGTTCATCTTTGGAACTGAGCTGAATAAGGAAAGAGTGTTTTTAATCTCTTACTCCTGTCAATTTTTCCAGATCCTCTTTAAATGGAGGAACTAAACTCAAACTCCCACAGTTCTGGAAACCACCTTTTAAGTTTTCGTAAAGAAATCATGTTGTACAAATCATCGTTAGGAAATTCTAACATAAAAATCTCAATGTTCCTGAACCCTAAAATACTAAGTATTTTTCAAAATATTTCTCCATCATTGTCCAAGTGACTCATATTTTCACAGTTACAACCATCATATATTCTACTTCTTTCCTAGATTACATCATACTCTTTGCCTATATTTTCTATATAGTTTTCAGATTTATCATTTCAATAGCTAGTTAATTAATGGATTAGAACTGACAATGTCTCCCTACCTGATTTGAGACAGATATGTGGTATTTATTTACAGATGAAGAATAAATACAGCTATAATATAGCTATAGATGTTTATTGCTAAGGCCATGTTGAAATAATAAGAGATTCTTGGCTATATCACTATAAACAAGGCTAAGTCTTTGATCTGGCAGCCCAAGTAGTTTGATTTTGTTTTTTGTGGTGCTAGATATTGAATTTAGGCATACTTTTCTGGTACATAGTAATAATCTTAGATATTATGTGAAAATCTACCACAAGTGGTCATCTCTATTGTTAAATAGAAGAAAGAAAAATGTCCCTGAATATGGTAGTGACTGACTTATCACTAATCTCCTTACCACTGAGTGGAGAGACTCCTATGAGTGCCTCAAGAATGTTTTGAAATTCAGTGGGCCTTTGTACTTGATTCTTCAGCTAACAATTTGGGTTGATGACAGCTGCTCTTGCAATTAGCCCTTCCCCTGACCTCATGGTCAACCACAATAGCCTTAGAGATTTCAGGAAGGGAAACTATTACTTTTAAGGTATCTGGACAAGACTTGCATGTGTGCAAATTAATAGGGTAACTGCTTTCTGTGCTTTATTCTCCTTTTTCTCTCAGTTACAAATTGTCCCCATCCATATGTGACAGCACATCTGTTTAGCTACTCTAATGGGTGAAGAAATGGATCCAACAGGAAGGGGAAGCCATATAATACTCCCCAGGAATGTTTAAAAGAGGAGTCCTCAGCCTTTCTCAGAAAACAAGAGTCTTAAGGGGACATCCCTTAAGGTTGAAGGATAATTTGTTTGCTTGCCTCACCTCTCTTAGTTCAAAAGGTAGAAATATGTATTATAAAATAAGATGATACTTACTATAATAGGATGGGTAAAGGGTATACAAGAAACACAGTTTTTAATAGATTGAAATGGTTTGTAATGAGTGAAACTTCCTTCCCTCCTTTTATCATCCTCGAATCTCCCCAACTCATGGAGGGATTGTGGGCCATGAATATCCACTCTCTTCACCTCTCTGTCTGCTTAGTCCAGAAGGTAGACTGTAGCTCAGAGTCTATTTCGGAGTCATTTTGGAGGTGGTAAACAAGCCCCAGCTCTCTCTGTCCTTCATGCTGCCTTTCGATTTCAGTCAGGTGGAGTTGTCTACAATCTGTGAGAAACTGTTTAATTGGAGAAGGTCAATCATTCAATGACCTACGTCCGCACAGGCCTGATACATAAGAAACCAAGAGTGAAGAGCAGAGTTAGAACAGTAAGGAAGTAAAGGCTGAGGAAAGAGGAGTTAAGAGCAGAGTCGAGGGAGATATGGTGCTGGGAACAGTAGGAGAGAAAAGGGAGCTAGTGAACCCTGAGATTCAGTGCAGCTGAGTGGTGAGCTCAGCAGAGCTGACTTGGTCAGCAATGATGGTGAAAGCTTGGGTACACTAGACTGGAATACCACAGGAAAACTATTTTTTCTAAGCCCTTTCAAGGGATGACATGTGCAAACTTGCCTAAACAGGGCGAGGAGACTAGGAGTGACAAAACTAAATGATAGTCTCAAAGGAAGTAGAAAAATGAATTCTCATTCTTTTCCTAAATGCCTGTGAAAACAACATTCCTGAAGTGCTGTTCACTCTTCCTGGTCATACTCCCAGGATCTTTCATAATGAAGAAGGATACACAACTTCCTTTGTCAACTATATTTTGTGTATTATGACAATCCTGCCTAAAATTACTTTCTAGAATAATATGGAAATACAAATCAATAAACATCAGGAAAGTTGAACTGATAAAATAAGGACATTTTTATATAGTACTGGCAAACTAACCCAATAACATGAATAATCAAATGATCACGGCAAAAGATATTCCTTGAAATTATAGCTTTAATCTACTTCTACCCATGATGCGACAATTGTATATGACAAAATAGAAAATGCTTTTCAATTTTATTCTTTGAGCTTCTTTAGTTTCCAGGGCACATATAGAAACCCATGGCATGAAGAATATGACTATTTTATTAACTAAATATTTATATGACAATGTACTTAGTGTGACAAGGGGCTGCTACCATATTACATAGGCAACTTTCTATCAATGTTTGTCAAATGAACTAAGTAAAAAATAAAGGGAGTTGCAACAAGTATTTAAATAGCACAAACAACTGTCAAATAAAAAATCTAAAGATCGTTCTAAGGGGAAAAATTACCCTCCCCTAGGCATGCAACAAGGAGACCTTAGACAAGAAGTGAGTCATTAATGACAGTGTTCATTCCAGGAATTCTTGATGAAGTTAGCATTTAAAAATGTTTCCAGTAGCATTAAAATTGAAATCTTCCTGTGAAACATCATTTGACAATGGGCTGAGTGGTCTTTACCCACGGAGGTCAGAGAGGAGTGTTCTCCGGAAGACAGGAAAAATAGGTAACTCTTTTATCTCAAGTTTCTTACGCACACTTATGCAACTGTCTCCATTTAAGCTGCATCAGAGCAGTGCCTTAGAGATTTTGGATTAGCCTGAAGTTGCTGCTTTGACCGTACTAATGATATTAAACCAATAAGTACATGGATTATTCAAACGGGTGTCCTTGAATGAGCTCAAGACCTTATAGCAGGTAATTTCTAAGCGCCAAGAAATTTTACTTAATTAATGCTAATGGCATTGATCTGCACTGAGAACTTTTCTGTAAAACAGTTAATTATTACTTTCTTTAAGATAGCGCTATAACATGTATACCAGTGGTTCTCACTAGGAGTCAATTTTGCCCCCTGACCTCATGTGACCTGTGGCAATGTCTGGAGACACATTTGGTTGTCACAACCGGGAGGGGGTTTACTACTGGCATCGAGTAGATAGAGGCCAGAGGTGATATTAGACCTCCTCTAATGTATAGACCAGCACACTTCCACCCAGCAAGGTAGGCCCAAAGTGTTTTTAGTGCCACTATTGAGAAACCCTGGTGTACAAATATGAAGATAAATCATCACGCAATTTTAGAGAGCACACACACAACTAAAGACACTTTGAAATTTTGATTTATGGTCGTGAAAAATTCTGATATAATATATTTCTCCTATGCTTAAACTACTCCCTAATAATAAATTAGGCACTTTTTGATGCTGCGTTAATTGTTTAAAACCACTAGGGAGCTATTCAGTACGTTACACTTTGGTGTATTAAACACAGCCTTAGGGTATTTAAAAAGTTAACGGAACTTTCAAAAGTACCTAATTTATAGCTGAGCATTAAGAGAACCAATACATGTGAAAAAGACATAAATGCACTCAAAAGAAACACATAAACAAGCTTAAATGTTCAGAGGACATCAAGTGATATAAGTTAGGTGTGTGTATATGTGTATTGAAGGGAGGGGGCGTCATTAGTTAGAAATGGCTAGAGGTGAGTTTTGATCTGGGTTTTAAAAAAAAGAAAACTGTAGATTAGTCAGGAGGACATTCTAGCAATTTAGTAGCCTCTGTTAATGTAAAACAGAAAGTGGTTAATTGCTAATTCAATTTCCTGAGAATTTTCAACAAGTAAGAATTGAAAAAAGTGATTAGTATCTACCGTGTTTCCCTGAAAATAAGACTGGGTCTTACATTAAGTTTTGCTCCAAAAGACCCGTTAGGGCTTATGTTTAGGGGATGTCCTGAAAAATCATGTTAGGGCTTATTTTCCAGTTAGGTCTTATTTTCGGGGAAACACATGGTGCTGAGTAAAAACTGTTTAAGACTAATTCATCTTCCAATTAATTTAAAATGAATTTTTATAATGTTTAAATGTTATGGGTACCTAGAATATGGTTGACTACTTCAATATAAATCTACTAAAAAAAAAAGGTAACATTTTACCATTTCACATATTTAGCACACTAATTGCATGAACATAATTGACAAGTTTTAAAGGTAATCCCTTTAACTATGGGGATTTAATTACAATGAGGATGGTTTTTATTTTTGCTTTCCAGAGATATTTCTGGTTAAAAGAAGAAATTATAGCTCTGTTAGGTCTTTTCCCTTCCTTGAATTTTCACTGGATTGTTTTCTGCATATGCAAAGAGAAATGGGAGGCAAGTTGGTAAAAACCAGAAGATGCACCATTGATCAAACAGTATACTTAAGAGCAGATATTGTCTTTTCTTTTCTAAACATACTTGACACATTAACTTGGTAGACATAATATTTCATCTTTTGGGAGACCTTGAGAAGAGAAAGTAATTTCGTGACTGATTATTAGGGCAAATTAGGAATGGTGGAATGCTACCTTCTTCTCTGCCAGGGCCTTGCTAACTTTTGACCTGTATGGTGACTAGACCACCAGAAAGAACATAATTACTATCACAGCTATCAACAGACCTGTGATGGTCAATTTTATGTATCAGTGTGGCTGAGCCTTGGTACACAGATAGTTGGTCAAATATTTTTCTAGATATTTTGGTGTATTTTTAAGATGAGATTAACATTTGAATCAGTTGACTTTTAGTAAAGTTGACCCTCCCTAATGTGGGTGGGCCTCATTAGTTGAAAGCCTTAACAGAAAAAAGACTGACCTTTCTAGAAGAAGAGGGAATTCTACCAGCGTACTGCCTCTGGACTCAAACTGCAATTCTCTCCCACGTCTTCCCTAGGCCAGCCTACCCTGAAGAATACATATGTGTGTGTGTGTGTGTGTGTGTGTGTGTGTATACACACACTCTATTGCATCTTATTGGTTCTGTTTCTCTGGAGAATCCTGACTAATACAAAATCATATCTACACTGCAGGGAATTCTTCACACCCTCCTCTCTTCCACAAATATTTTGTATATCTTTTCATGCACCAGGTACTGCAGTAGTGACTAGATACTAAGTGATACTAAGCAAAATCAGACATTATCCCTGTGTTTATAGAGCTATATAGCACCTATACTCACTTTAGATTTAAAGACACACATAGATGGAAAGTAAAAGGATAGAAAAAGATATTTTGTGAAAACAACAACAACAAAACCTGGGGTAGCAATACTTATACCAGACAAAATAGACTTTAAAACAAAGTCTATAACAAGAGATAAAGAACCCAGTAATCCCACTTCAGGATATTTATCTGAAGAAACCCAAACACTACTTCGAGGGGATGTGTGCATCTATATGTTCATTACAGCATTGCTTACAATAGTCAGTATGTGGAGGCAGCCTGGGTATCTGTCAATGGATGAATGGATAATGAGGTACATATATACAATGGAATATTGCTCAGCCATGGAAGGGAATGGGTTCTTGCCATTTGCAGTGCATGGATGGACCTGAAGGGAATTGTGCTGAGTATGTCAGAGAAAGACAGATGCAATGAGATTTCACTTCTTTGTGAATCTAAAGAACAAAATAAACAAAACAGAAACAAACTCATAGATACAGAGAACACATTGATGGTTGCCAGATGGGAGGGGGATTAGAAGTGAGTGAAAAAGGGGAAGGGATTAAGAAGTACAAATTGGTTGTTACACAGTAATCATGGGGATGCAAGATATAGCATACAGAATATAGTCAATACTATTGTAAAAACTGTGTATGGTGTCTTATTGGTACTAGATTTGTTGGGGTGATAGATGGGAAGGGATAGGGGAGAGGGTGAAAAAGGAGA
Source organism: Rhinolophus sinicus (assembly GCF_057876585.1). Lineage (NCBI taxonomy): Eukaryota > Metazoa > Chordata > Mammalia > Chiroptera > Rhinolophidae > Rhinolophus > Rhinolophus sinicus. The sequence goes on from NC_142517.1 coordinate 198,760,895, forward strand.
AGGGATTAAGAAGTATTAAGAGGTAGTTATAAAGTAGTCATAGGGATATAAAGTAAAGCACAATGAATATAGTCAATAATATGGTAATAACTATGTATAGTACCAGGTGGGTACTAGACTAGTCAGGGGGACTCGTTTCTTAAATTATATAAATGTCTAACGACTATGCTGTACACCTGAAATTAATATAAAATAATATTGAATGTCAACTGTAATTGAAAAATTAAAAAAGGAGGGAAAATGTGAAGGGGAATAAGAGGTTCAAATCTCCAGCTATAAAACAAATAAATCCTGGGGATGTAATATACAGCATAAGGAATATAGTTAATAATATTGTGATAATGTGGTACGGTGTCACATGGTTGCTGGACTTATCATGGTGATCACTTCTTTATGTATATAAATGTTGAATAACTATGGTGTACACATGAAACTAATATAATATTGTATGTTATCTGTATTTTAATAAAAATCTTAAATAAAATAAATTGAAAAAATGTTAAGAAAGTGGAAGAAAATGAGTTACAAAGAATAAAAAGAGAAATACACTTTTTAAAATTTAATTGTACCATAGAAACTTCAATTATGCAAAATTTTGTATAAAAGTGATAATTCTCTAATATGAAAAAGATGATTAATATCAGAATTAAAGGGGAAGCACACTACAGATGGTACAAGACAACAAAAAGTTATTAGTAACATGAGCACCAGTAAATATGACAATTTGGACTAAAAATTTTAGGAATTCTTAAATTGCTTACCAAAACTGAAAAAAGAAATAAAAATCTGAATAATTTATGATCTTATGAAGAAATTGAAACTATTACTAAAAACTTCCTTACTTAAAATATTCAGACTTATATGGCTTCAATGGGCAATTCCTTTAATCCTAGTATGTAGAAACAACACTGATCTTGGGCAGACTCTTCATAGAAATGAAAAAGTACTCAAGATATTTACACTGAAAACTCAAAACATTATTGAGAAAAAATTTCAAAGACATATTAATAAAGGATATGGTATGTTCATGGATTGGAAGACTCAATATTGTAAACATTTTAAATCTTCCTAAATTAACCTATGGATTTAATAAAATCTTAATGAAAAAGAAAAGTAAACTCTTTCTAAAATGCACATGGAGGTGAAAAGGGCTGAAGATAGCCAAGACAACGTGAAACTACAAACTTGGGAGACTCACAATAAGAAATGTCAAAACATAATCAAATTATAATCATAAAAGCAGTTCCATATTGGTTCAAACAAAGACAAATTAACTAATGGTGCAGAATAGAGTCCAGAAATCAGTACACACATACAAACTTCTGATTTATACCAAAAGGATGCTAAAGTGCAATAGAAAAAAAAAAATCATCCCATCAATAAGCAATGCCGGGTCAATTTGTTATCCATATGGAATAAAAAAAGCATTCCTTGGCCACCATTTCATATCATACACAAACACAATTCCAAGTGGATTGCAGATCTAAATGTGAAAAGAAAAACCATAAAACTTTTAGAGGAAAACTAAAGGACATCCTTGTGACCCTGGCATCGGCAATGATTTCATCAACAAGTCACAAAAGGACCCACCTATAAACACACACAGACACTAAAGATTAATTTGTTTTTAAATTAAGAATTTGCATTCACCCAAAGACACCATTGAGAGTGTAAAAATACAACACAAAATTGGTAGAAGTTATTCTCAATACTTCTATCTGCCAGTGAGTCACTTCCAGGATACCTAAACAACCCCAAGAAATTAAGAAGAAAAAGACAGACTGCCAAATAGAAAAAAAACACCAAAAAACTTGAATGCACCCTTAAAAACAGAGGCTGTTAAATGGCTAATAAACATATGAAAAACTTACCTTATTTAATAATCATCAAGGAAACACCTATTAAAACCACAATGTGATAAAACTAAACATACACCAGAACAGCCAAAATGAAAAAGACGTTCAATATCACAAGTTGACAAGGGCATAAAGCAACTGGAACTCACACACTACTTATGGGCAAGTAAGTGCTTTATGTGGAAAACGGTTTGATAGAATCTTCTATAGGTAAATATACACAGATCCTATGAAGTAGCAATTCTCCTAAGTGTATATGCAGCAAAGGGAGTAGGGAGTTATATGTTTATCAAACCCAAAGTGGAAACTACTCAAATGCCCATCGACAGTAGAGTGAATGAGTCACATATTAACACAATGGAATTACAGGGCAATGAGGATGAATAATACATACCTACACAGAAATTGCAAATGAATCTCACAGATGTAATATGGAACAACAGGAAAAGCCAAACACAGAGGAGCACATGCTATCATACTGTACGCTTCCATTTCTTTAAAGAGTAACCCAGCCAAGGTAATTTGGTAGAAGTCACGCAGCAGTTAACCATAGCAGGAGGGTGTTTAACCTTAGGCAGGGAAGGGTCTGGACTTAAAGGGAGGACCAGGGCTACTTCTGGAGTGCTGATAATGTTATGTTTCTTGAACTGAATGTCGGTTACATAGGCGGGTTCAGTTTGAAATTATTATCAAGCTGCACACTGGTTATATATCCCCTTTGAGGTGTATATTGTTCCTCAATTAAAAGAAATAGAGACCTGAGCTCTGGAGGCAGAGTGCTTGGGCTGAGGTCATGGCTCCCTCGCTTAGCTAAGTATGCTTGGGCAGGTTACGTACCTGTGCAGTGCCTGTTTCCTTACAGAATATAACCATAAAAGAGTACCTAGTTTCAGAGGATAATCGTGAGGAGTAACGGACTGAATGCATTTAAAACGTGGAAAACACCACCCAGAACAAAGTTACCACTCAATTCGTGCTTGCCAAAGAATGGCTCATAGACAGCTTTAGTTAGAACTCACTTGACATTTACTCATATAAAAAGGAACTCAATCATGTATAGAGTGTCTCTATGAAAGGGGAAGTTTAAAAAGGTGAAATCCACATATGGGCTATGAAACAGAGAATCTCATAAGCTAACTGACTAAAGATATTGAGGAGGATAGTTTTTCCTTGAGCAGACTGAAAGAGTTACCGGGGAGGCAAGTGTAGTGGGTTACTTGAGGGTTTTCTAAGAATCCTATAGTCTCTAGGTATAAGGGTGGTATGATCTTTTGGTGGATGCCTCCACCTTAAGCTAGATCTGCAGGGTCTTTCCCATTATGATTCTCAAACTCTTCTTCTGGTCAATCTCAGCCTCCAGAGAAAATACGAGTAAATTGAACTGGTGTAATCAACTGGATGTCAGCTCAGAATAACCATTCGGCAGTATTTTGAAGCACCTCCAAATCAGACAGTAGAGGCAAATAATATTAGGAACATCACATTGTCATGAGAAATGCTTGGAACTTACTTTGTTTTAAGTTTTTGTATTGGCCTTGACCTAACCAAAAAAATAGTCCCAACGATTAGTTTAGCTAACTGTAGATAACCTGCTGACCTTTTAACTGAATTGATTAATTGATTGTTTTACTTTTCCTGATTTGCTTTCCCAGATGAAATAAGATATTTTGGTAATTGCATAGACTCCACCTTTGATGACCAGTAAATGATTGAGGGCAAGTCTATTGCCTAGAACTATTTTAATGGATTAACGTATGCTGGTCTATTAGGCCTCTAACACTTGTGCTATTTTATTTGCTATCTGGGACATGTCATTGATAAATTGCAGAACACAGTTTACTTTGGAAACTCCTAGCCGAGGTAGAATTTTGTACAAACCAGTGAAATCCAGTGTCTCAGACTCCTTCTAATAAATGAACGTAGCTTTATCTTAATAAAATACAAGCAACCTGAAAGTTTGCCTTAAGAAGGGCCAAATGGCCATATTTAAAGCACAAGCTAATTTTGAGGTGACAAACACAAGAGAGCATCTTATTTCACGAGAATAGCCCTATGTGTACAAAATGAGTGGATACAAATGTTGCTTATGATAACTGGTGAGTGCAAATTTATTGTTCTCGTCAACAAAAACTAACACTTTGGGTGGAGTTAAATCATGTAATCATTTCTACATAGTCAAAGGAGAAAGTAATTTTACCCTAGGTCCAGTTAAGACATTTATTTATGTTGGGTTAATAGTATTTATTTTTCTATTGAATACAACAGGTGATGTGATTATCGCTGAAGGGTTATCTTAGACTTGTATTTCCAGCTATAAGAGGGTTCTGGTGCCAGATGACAAATCCAGAAAGACTGGAAATTGCTACAAATGTTTAGGAAAGGAAAATGAGGGAGCTGAAGGTTTAATAGGAAATAAGATAGTTGATAAAAGGGCAAAAGGATCACATGGTTATTTTAATTATGTAATATATTGAAGTAACGCAAAAGAAAGACTATAGTAAGCAACCAGAGAAATAAAATAAGAAAATATAGGAAAGAAAATATAAGACTGCTCTTCTAGTTATAGGATTTTATTCGAAGGTCTTAAAAGGAAGTTATCTATCACTGATATTATATTCTTGACCCAGAGATACTTGAGACAACTCTACTTCTGGGCTAAAACAACTTGGAGGCATTTTAACACATTTTAGCTTCAGAGCTGGATCTCCAGAGGGAATCGGTATCCGGGTTATAAGAGCTAGAGAACATTTATACTGGGAATTAAGGACCTATGAAAAATATACTCTGGAGTTGAAGAAGTCATTAAAGTAACGAAAGTGATCACTTTCCATGATTGCAATTTGTATCTTTTTCTATTAATCTAATCTCCTAGTTGTATATCAGGTAGCAGTGTGTCCATTTGTGTCACTTTTAGAATAGAAGCTTACACCTGTTGGGCATAAGGCTGTGCCTATGACAATCATGTTTATAACACCTAACAGAACCGGAATAAAACAAAGTTGATTTTGACAAGGATAAGTCCTTAGCTTGCCACTGCTGTCAGGAGAAAAAAAACAAAAAACATTTAGTGTACGAGGTTGAACAATTAAGTTTGCGAACTCATCCTAGAAAAAGTGCTACATGCCTCATTGCTGAATATCACTACGGTCACCTTCGAAGTACTCCCCTTGGGAAGCTGTGCACTGATGCCTGTGCCTAGTCCTCCCCTCAGAGCAATTTTGGAACTCTTTTTCTGGAATGGCCATCAGGACTGTCGTCATGTTACACTTGATGTCATGAATGTCCTCAAATGTCTTCCTTTCAATGTTTCCTTTATCTTCGGGTAAAGAAAGAAGTCACTGGTGGCCAGATCAGGTGAGTAGGAAGGGTGTTCCAATACAGTTATTTGTTTACTGGCTAAAAACTCCCTCACAGACAGTGTCGTGTGAGCTGGTACATTGTCGTGATGAAAGAGCCATGAATTGTTGGCAAAAAGTTCAATTCATCTAACTTTTTTACTCAGCCATTACATCACTTCCAAATAGTAAACTTGGTTAACTGTTTGCCCAGTTGGTACAAATTCATAATGAATAATCCCTCTAATGCCGAAAAAGTTCAGCAGCATCATTGCAACAAGTTTGCAAACTTAATTGTCAGACCTTGTACACAGCCCTTAAATTCCTTTTCCTCTCATTTTCATATGGGAACAGGAACTTATTTTTCCAAATCTTGCCTTCAGCATAAATTCCATTCCAGATGACCAAGGCGATTAACTTAAATAGCAGTTTCATTGCCACATGCTGTGTTATTCCCAATTCTTGAACAACTGGATTTTCAGTGCCTTAACTTCCACTGGACCAGAGAACCAATCCCAGATTTCTTACCCTTTTCTTGACTTGCTTTGTTGCCTGCTGTCCACTCCCAGTTCCAACCTCTCTAACAATTAAGGGCTATGACAGCAAAGCCCTGACTCTAACTTAATCCCTAAAGGAATGTATTGGGTAGTTCATAGAATTAGCAGGAAACAGGAGAACACAGTTCTAAAAATGGGCAGAAGGCAAAGGCAGCCAGAAATGCTGAAAAGACCTCATAAGAACAGCTGGCTCAAAATGCTCCAAAATGATGCCCACACTCTGACTAATACCATCGCTACCACTGCTATAGTACATACTGGCCACCACTGCTACTACCACTGCCACAAAACCACTGGGCACAGAATGAGTGATTTGCTGTTCCTGCATCTGTGTGTCACTCCATTTAAACTCAAGGTTCAGGGTGGGAGCATCAGTGTGGCTGAGTTTCGATTTTGCATTTATGTTCTAGATGCCAGGGGTCTGGGAATATCGGAGGCACAAGAGAATATTCCACAATACCAGGAAAGTTTTAAGTTCCAGCAGGGGGTGCGGGATAACACATTTTACACAATCTACAGCACAATTTCCTGCTAGATTTTATGCTAGATAAATGAATATAGTTAAATAGATACCTGTATGCATACAAAGGAAGATTTTTCAGGCTTTCAGAGAGGAGTCCAGAAAGGGACACACTTTCCTTTTACTTGTCTGGCTTTAAATCTTGTATGCTTCTTGTCTCTTTTATCTGTTTACTATGACCTATGGTCCTAACAGCATGGTAAGGTCCACAAGGAAAGAGAATACATCTTATAAATCTAGCTAGCATCTTCTACAACTCCAAACAGAAGATGCTGTAGAGAAGATATCCCTGATAACTTACTATAGATTTATCGATTCTTTCTGTCAATATCTCCTTAGGCATTAATTGATTCATGAGCAAAAAGAAAGGCTGGGATGTCAGAAGTAACTGGCAGCTGTGAAGATAACGATGGATATCAAGCTGTGGACAAGTACAGAGAACATGGCATTGAATCCAGTAGGTATGAAAAAGACTCAGATTTTTTTTCTTTGAAATCCAAGAAAAACATATGGAAATCACAATCATTAAAGACTGAGAATAGACTCTATGTGATTCATGTTTTTAAAAAGCATACTCAATGCAACTACAATATCTACTCATTAAAATACCATTTTTAACTATCTCAATAACATGCAGTGCTTTTTGTTGGTTTGTTTGTTTTTCTTATTTGATTGAATTTTTTTCCCAAAGAGAATAAGTAAAGGAAAAAGATGTTATTTTATCTCATGCTAAAACCAAATTCATCTGCTGTTAGATATGTATAACTAGTAAATCTAGACCTCTAATGTAATTAAAATAACCTTATAAAGTAACTTGTACTAGCTTACTTCATGGCCTCCATTTTTCTGTTTGCCATTTTGCACTAATTAGTATTGCCCAACAAAATTATACCGATTACATTGACCCCAAATGATGTTTTACCTACACAACTAGGGTAAAACAATGGCAAATTATGTCAGTAGCAGGTCCAATTGTATTTTTGAAGCAAATTCTGAAGGGGCAAATTCTTACAAAGATATATATTGAACTCTTTAAAAGCCCAAGAACATTTCTTAATTAAAATGTCATTGCTGAAAAATTCAATTATGCTTTAATGTTTACTCAGCTGGCTGTACTGACATATAGAGATGTATTTCAAAGTGATGGCAGTGTTGAATGGTTTAGAATTTTAATATGCAGAACTTAGTGATTATGGAAAATATGAGGCATATCAGCAAAGGTCTAAGTAACCTAGGTCATATGTAAAAATTTTAAGTGAGAAAAGCAAAGATAAAAAAAAATAATAACCTGAGGTCCTTATCTTATTATTTCAGGAGAAAAAAAAAATCTTGATAGGAAGGCATAAAAATAAGCATGCTAACACTTGTACCTATCAAAATAAATTTGTATATGCAAGAAAATATACTTGAACACCAGACCTGGTGTGTGGAAGTGAAGTGTGCATTGGGAGAGAAGAGAAGATTGACAATCACAGGTAACCACAGCAACCCTGTGTGTTTAGGAAGAACGAGTCTGGGTTACCCCCAAGGGAAGCGTCTCATAGAGAATGGGTGGGGGAATGTTGTCATGGTCAGTTGCAACACAGATGATTGTGACCAGATATCCATATGCTCTTCCTGACCCCTATACTAGGTCCCAGGAGGACAGGTGCACAGAGGAGTCTCTAAGGAAAGAGGGCAATGCCCATGACTACACATTTGTGTTGCAATCACTCAAGGACCTCCTATCCCTGAGAAGCTGGATGAACTCACTTAGCCACCAGACTCTCTTAGCCTCTTTACTGCAAGTTCCGGCCCAGAGGGAGATGCAAGTAGCCTTTATCATTGTTTCTTTTACCCAGGCCAGCACCTGGATATTGGCCCTTTGGATCTCTGCACTGTTAAGAAAAGACATGCAAAAGGAGCTGTCATGCAGGGACTCTAGTCCTGCTCCCTGCATAAGAATGCAGGATATGGTGAGGCCAAAAAGGAACACCCACGGAGCCATAGATGGGGGAACCATACCAGTATATTCTCGCTGGTGGCTGGGTTGGAGACACAGGAAGCAGGCGCCACACACTAGCCACAATCCGCCATCCGCTCCTCTACCAACTAACCAACCCTCTAGCATAGCCACGGCAGTTATATTAGTGGCTAATGGCTAACCGATAACAGGTGATGACCAACTAGTCACAGCTGATGACCATCTACTACCTGAGTCAGCACCTTTTCCACGTGAGGCCAAGAGCCTGGAAACTGCTCTCTGGGACTCTGTCCCCACAGGAGCACACAGAAAACACCAATTCAGACTTGAAGCAGACAAGGCCTTCTCCACTGATCTTTTCTAATATACCTTTCCATGTTTCCTACTTAGCCTTCCTAAAACTGGAGAGGTCACTGGTTCTCAAATTGGGCTGTACACTGAAATCATCTGGGCAGATTTAAAAACTACTGATGCCTGGGCCCTACCTCCAGATATCCTGATTTAACTGATCTGGCTTTATGGCCTGGGCTTCTGTTAAAACTGCTCAGATGATTCTAATAGACAGCCCAAGGTGAGAACAACAGACTAGCTAGGGGTAATAGAATAGCTGCAAAGAATAGAGTGACAATAAGAGCACATATAATCTTAAAGATAGTCAAGAGACAGACAAGAAAAAGTGATCTGATAAATGACGGCAAATGATGTGAAGGGCTTTTTTATTTCTCAGCTGAACCACAATCCACTTCGTACCAATACTGATCACCTCATCCATTTTTTACCTCTGACTTAAAGTGGGCAATAGACGACTCCACCACAATCAGCTTTCTCTAGATGTATGAGCGTTTGCTTATTGGCCTATTTGTTTTTATCCAAAGACAGAAGCGCTCAAATTAATTTATTATCAGCATTCTCTTCAACAAAATTGGGACTTGGTTAATATAAGTAAAAAGAGAAAAGCCTATCCCTTGAAAGAGTATCTTTAACAATTTCTATAGGCAGTCAGGATTCCTCATAACAAGAAAAAAAAAAAATTAAACTTTTATTAACATGTCTTACCAGAGCTGGTCTTTATGGTCAAGAAACTGCTATGTACTCAGGGAATACGATGAGAGGGAGGAACTCTGCACATGTTAATATACTTGGGTGGCAGGACACAAAACTCAATTCCAATGAGCCTAAACAATAAAGGAGATGTACTAGGTCTGATAAAGATGAACTGGAAGTGTAAGCAAACATTATCAGTTGGGAGGGTCTACGGGAGGAGTTAGGACTTATGGAAGTTCTCACACTCTATGTAATCACGAGACTCCTACACGCAAGAACCCTAGAGGGAGAATTCTATGTGTATAATAAAGCTCTATGGTTCTAACTTCCTTTCTCTCCCTTTCATAAATACCCTTTCATCTTGGCATGCAGGCTAGAGCGTGCACATGGCTTACCATATCTGCATGCACTAGGTTGCAACCCTTTCTTTCTCCTGAATAAATGCTTTTGGTGATGAAACACCTAGTTGATATTATTTTTCAGTCGACAGGTTAGATAAAATGGAAACTCTACAGATAAGGGATGTTTTAGCTGCCGTTTGATCAGGGTTCCAATGCCATTTTTCTGCAATCCTCTGTTTTGTCTTCTTTTTTTGTATTGGCCTTGTCTGCAGGCTAGCTTCCCGCACAGTAGCAAAATGGCAACCAGAAGCTAGGGGATCTCTTGTACAGATCTCTTTAGCCAGTCCCTTTCATTTGCAATAGGAAGAAATCGGATCTTCTGACTGTGCTCTTGCAAGAGTTGGGAAAAACCTATACTTTCACTTCAATTGCCAGCAAACAGTTCCCAGAATCTTATTGTCCCAAACTGGATGCTGCGTCCATCCCTAAACCCACCATGTTGGCTGGTGGAATGAAATGGATAGATGCCTCGAGAAAGTCAGGGCCCACTCCTGAATCTGGGGGTGGGATTAACCTTTCTAGAATCATATGAGTTCCCTGATTATATATGTATATATATGTATATATATGTATATATATGTATGTATGTATAAATGTACACATATATGTATATATGTGTATATATATACACACACATATATGTATATATGTGTGTGTATATATATGTGTGTGTATATATATGTGTGTGTATATATATATATATATATATATATATATATATATATATATGGAAAAGAGAAAGAGAGAAGGGACAAATGAGATTACGTAACAAACATATGTTCAACAGAAACTTCTAACAGGAAACCCATGAGGGAACCAGTGTAGCTGGGCTTGAATTTAAGCTCTGCCAACTAATTGTCTGTCCTTGGTTGAACAAGACAGTTACACTGCTGAAATGAGTGTGTTTGACAAAGTAATCTTATTTCCAAAATCCTGTTCAAACCTAAAATCCCTTAACTTCATATCTCTAAAATATCTTGCATCTGAGTTGCTGGTTTTCAGTGCTTAAGAAGTATTTAATGCTTAAGAAGCATTTAAAGGAATACATCTGATGCATAGTCTTGGGCAAAATTGTCAAAGGAAATTAAAGAATGTTTCCACTTTTCTTCGGTAACATAGTCCCCTCTCTTCTCTTTAGCATCTACTAATGGAGCCAACTCCTTGTTTCTCTTTCACTGCTTCCCTGAGTGACTGATAAATCAGAGCAATTACTCTGACTTGTGTAAGAATGGATTTTCCTGTATTTGTTTTAAGACTTCCTAGCATGGTTTGCTTCGCTACCACAATTCTGTTGCACTCACAAAATATTATGTGACACTGCTAAGGTAAATTTATTGAGGCTCTCAATTTTAATTAGATTTTTTCTCATATTTTCTCTGAAAAGTTAATCCCCTTTTAATGAAATTGTAAAATATGAGCAAATCTTACATGACACTTTTATCACCTGCTCATTTGAGATCAAAAGTCTAACTGTACTGCCTTCTAAAATTATACCAAATTTTAAGTGCATATTAAAATGGTAATTTTTATCTCAGATCAATGGTTGAGCTTTAATTTATTTGAGCAAAATAAAACAATGCAGATAATGGTTTAGTGCTGTATTTCAACATGTTTTATAGTCCTAAGATATTATAGTGATTCTATCACTGAAGTAGATAGAGTAGGAAGCAGATTCTTAACTTGAAAACTTAATACTTTGGTCTAAACTTTCCATCAGAAAAGAATCTGACAAATAACTTCTCTATAATGAAAAAGGGAGATGCTTTCATTTGACAACCAAGTTTTATGATGTAAAATAGTACCTGCTATTACAGTCTGGTGATTGTAAAAATCTAGCGCATGTGTGAGTTTGGCAGTTTAATAGTGTTATTCCTTTAACTCAGTGATAAAGAAAATATTTGTATGCTAATCTCTCTTCCGGAATTTTCCAACCGTGTTTCATACAATTAAGACCTGAAATGGCATTTTTGTATCCATGAAGCACTGTTGTATTCTCCGTTTAATTAGGGTACCCCAGTTCATATTGTTTTAGCTTTCTTCTTTATTTATGATCAAAGTATAGGCTCACTTTGTAGTGTGATGCTGACAATTTACAACCAGCTCATAAATGCTGCTAGGCTTGTGATTTATGGCGGGCCTCCTACTTTCTGTCCATGACCTCTTTCTCCCGGGTCCCCACTCATTGCTCATCTCAGGCAACCAGTTGAAATTCATTAGCTTAGGTACCTGTTGCAAAAGGAAAGCCAGTACTTAAACAATGTCTCCACTATGTCCAGGCTCTTGTTGCCAGCATTTTAAAGGAGTGGAAGATAACTCTTGGTAATGGTTTGGCCTGAGAACTGCTTAGGACATAACTGAACTTGGTTGACAACTCTAGCTAACACTCACCAGAGGAAAAATAAAAGGCAAAACAAGTTTTGGTAATGAAATTAATTGAGGAAAAGCCAGTGTAACTGTCAAAAGAGAAGAACCTTGAGAAGAAAGGCAGTTTCTAAAGGTCAATACTCAGCGTGTTGTAATCTTTACCATCTGTGTTCAGGCTGGTAAGATTCCGAGACTGTCATATGCAGTCTTTTTTTCTGAAAATAACAGTCAAGGAACAAAAAAGGCTTGCCCAACAGGGAGCCTGGATTGACTTAGCTGGATAGAAAACAAAATAGTATATGGTATAAAACAAAACACGTTATGGTATAAACTTAGGATGACCCTTAATTTTCCTTCCCCTTGACCTACGTGGATCCACAGATAGTTTCAGAAAAGTAGTGCCACAGTGAATTGAAATAATCCCATCACCAGTGGAATGGAATGTTACACTTACAAGGTGGCACACCAGGCCGCTCACATCACTTTGAGCACTCTCCATTGTCTGACTCTATTTTGAGGAAGGCTAACAAGGCCTTCTCCATTTTTTCAAATAAAAATTAAAAAAAAAAAAAAAAAAAGTAGGAAATGGATTTGGGTTCTCTTTAAAGGTTTGACAGATATATTAGAAACCTAGAGTATTGTGATTCTACGAGTATATATAGACATATAAGTTTATTCTGCTAGAATAATAGTTAAAGCTTAGCTGTTATATAGGCTTTTTAGATGATTTATAACACATATACCAAATGTAATTGTTGCTAAAAATTGTAAGGCCACACACTTTCATTTCTAGGAATCTGCAGTACTTTTACACAAATGAGAAATGATTGGAAAAAATAAATTATATATGTAATATTTACATATGTACATATAAAGTGTTTATATGTTTTATAAGTATTACTTGTATAATGTGTATGTAAATATTCCATAACTATTCTATATTGTTACTTATTAGCTAAATTATGCATAAACTTTAAGTGATTTTATTGACATTTTGTGTATATTCTGATTAATTAACGAAAGTGTAAAATATTCTGTTTTATCTCCCACCATTATACACAAAGCCAAATGTTTTCAATTATGTTCTTGGAATATCAGTTTCCATTTTTTTCTACAATGCTTTAAAGATTTCAGCTCTAATTCTAACATTTTCTGTCCTATCACCACCATCTATATATTATTTCATGTGAAGAGCTTATTTTTCATGCATATTATACCCACAAATCCAGGAGATTCATGACTACACATGTGATTCTAAAGATCCGTTATACCCACGTACCATCATATAATAAAATACCTTCCTCCTGTTCATCGGTGCTATGTTAACCACAATGAGATGGCAAATTTTACAAAGTGTGCTGACATCTAAACCTCAGAGAGAAAGCCACAGGTTACCTGACTTGTTTTTCTCTTCTGTGAATTCCTTGCTTTGTTTTAGAAACACAAAATAGGAGGCTTAGTCTCTGCTACATTTGTCACTGCTTCCACAGCCTCCGAGGAAAATAGGATCCATAAAATCTTAGACATAAAAAATAATAACACTCTCCGAATGCTAGTTAATAAAATGCTCCACCTCTTTAGGAGAAAGAGATATTTTATTTGTATTCATTAGGGTGACCTAACCACTCGCTCGCATGCTTTATTATACGTCTCTTGTGTGATGTAATAGCTTGAACACATGCAAATGAAGCACGCAGAGCTTATTGTTTTCTCTCTCCACATACTAAAAACACAGGTACCCTTTGTTTCTCCCTTTCCCTACCCTCCCTTTTGGTTTCCTCCTCTTCCCCTTCCTCTCCTTGTTTCTTCTCTTCCTTCTCCTTGCTTCGCGCACGAGAGACTCCCCTAACAAGTCATTTCACTTTTACATTCTGGAGGCAATCTTGTTGGTTAAAGCCCCTGAGAGATTATACGAGTGGATTAGGTTTATTTTCTCATTGTTGCTTTGACATCTTGAGTTACATATTACTTGCCTCCACTGGTTTATGTTGACCTAAAGACCTTTTTCTTTTTGGAAGAATGTGTTGTTTTATAACTAATAAATAATGAAGAAACAATCACAGTTAATGAAAATATAAATAAGGAATGAAAATATGGTTCTAGGAAAAGAGAAATAGAGAAAGAAAGAAGCTGTTTACCCATAGGCTGCAAAATAAATGTCTCTTTCCCTTGGTTTTGGGGAAGAAATCTCACCATTAACAAATGATACTGCTCTGAGCCCATTAGGTTGAATATTGTATGTCACTGTCAATCACTTTGCAATCCACAGAGCAATAATTCTCCATAATAACTGCCAACTCTAGTCAATATATTTGCATCATTTTACTTTAGAGGCTTATGAAATGCAAATGAAAATTCTAATAATAATGCTTCTCATTTAATTAGTTCTGCCTGATGGATATTCTCTTTCTTCAGCAAAGCCTTAAAAATAAAAATTCAAATTCCAAGCTTCATATGGCCACTTGCCCATTCTTTGTTAGCATTGCTGGCCCAGCCTCTTGCTTTGAAGTTGCTGACCAAGGAGAGAAAAGTCATAACATGAGAAATGAGATCCCTTTTTTTTTTTTTTTCCATAAAAAGGTGCACTCCACAGAAATCTTTCATTCATCATGTTATTTTAAACTCAGAAAAAAGTATCCTATCCACATCATATTCTTAACTAATTTAAAAAAAAAAAAATCTTTGCAAAAAGGACACTGTGCTTTCATCAGAGGTTAGAGCCATCCACCACGAACGTCCTGCTATGACTATACTGGATGTGTGCACTTGACTACCCAGCATCCCGTATTCTGGGAAAATACTGCTCTCCCTTACTCCAGTAATTCTGCTTATACATATAGTTGACAAGTGACACGGCCCCAGCTAATCAGAATGCGCCATTATCCTGAGCACAATTAGGGATAGAGGTCGCCCAGCTGGTGGCTTGTAGAACCTAGAATCTGCTCTGCCCTGTGGAAAGAATGTTCTGGCTCACCAGGTTTATATGTTCTTTCCACAATTTTTGGTTCCATGGAGCATGACCTCAGATCAGGATTGCCAAGGAGGTATGCATGTCAGACTGGACGCAGGAACCTAGGTTTAAACCATGACGATAATGTGTGTCACACACCTGTGATATTAAGACCCTTTTATAGGACATTCCAACCCATCTTTATCACTGATGTGGCACAGTCTTAAACTGATTTATTTCTTTGGGTTCAGGTAGTCGTATTCTTTGTTTTGTTTTTTCTTTTTCTTTTAGCACCCCTTTATAACTACAGGCTTCACATGAATCCAACAATATATTTTGCAGAGAAGTGAAGCTGCTCTGCTAAATCAAACCAGAACTCTTTAATCTTATTAATTTTTATTTTTACTGCACCTCCACTTCCCCAATCTCTTGCACTCTTACATGAGTCCTAGGATTATTCTATGGAAGCACAAGTCTACACGCACACACACACACACACACACACACACACACACACACACACTCTCACACAACACAAGCTTAAAAATTACAAAATTAAGACATTGAATTATTTAATACATAAGATTCATCTCTTCAGGCTCACTCATTCCATGTAATATATTCCTATGGCATCAACACTGTAGTGGTTATTCATTTCATTAATGGGAATATATAGAAATGGATGGGTGAAAGGGAGGATGGAAAGATGGCTGAAAGCAGGTAAGTATTGATGAAGGAAAGACTGGAAGTAGATGATTGCGGAGCACGTGAATGGAAGCGATGGTCATGCTACAATTAAGGGGAGTCCTGATATGCCAGCAACATTATAGTGGGTCCCTAAAGAAAAGAGGTTGGTTTAAGAGAAAAGTAAGAATAACAGACGTGGTGTCAGGAGTGCATTTCATCTACTTTTCAGCTTTGCTGAGGGACTGGTCTGGCGCAATGAATTCCTTCCTTGACTTGGTATTGTGTAGCCATAGCTACTGCTAAAAGTAAGGGTGAACCCATTTTGGGCATTAAGAAAATGCCACCCACACCCATATGTGCTAATTTGTTTCCTGCCAAAGCATGTCTTTTGAATCGTGTAAGCTTGTGCAAAGGGAAAAATCAGGCAGCATGTACAACGGGATGCAGAGAAATATTCATGAACTCCTGGGTCTGTGAAGTTTTGGTTTTTGCCTTCAAATTATCCTGCCCAGGTGCTGCTCAGAGGCTTATAGATTATGGAGATCAATCCAAAATACCCACAGCAATTGCTTTTTCGTTAAAATTCTGACTTTCTATTAGAAAATTCCTAAATTGTTTGCAGAACAATAAGCAGAAAATACATATCACAGTACTTAAAATATTTATTGGACCCAGGGGTCTACATTGGTTGTTTCAGTGTCAGGGAGGGACAAACAAAATAAAAAACAAAAGCTGTAGATCACACTTAAACCCTCAGGGTAAATATGAACAAAGAATAGACTATATTTTTCTAAGGCATCTGGGTGTAAACCTTTTTTTCCCTCTTTGCCAGAAACCATAGTGTTTATAGGCATGTTTTACTGGAAATCTGCTGCTTCTCACAATGTTTCCTGCACAACTGTCTTAGTAAAACTACATCTGGAAATGACAAGCACACAGTTGTAAATCTGGAAGTCAGTGTGTTGTAATAGCTTGCAGCTACAACATGGCCGCCTTGCTGAATGCCAAAGAGAGTTACAAAGACAGAGGCCAGCTGTAGCTACTGAAATGGATACTATTTTTCTGAGGGGATAAAAGGGGTTATGAGAGGGTTATAGTGTCTCTTGTCAAACTGCCAAATGAACCAGGGTAGCATTGAACTAATTGTCTCTTGGACAAATCAAATAATTTCAGAGACTTTGACCACCAGATGGGATTGACCAAGCACAGTTTGTTGGATGGTATGAGAACAGGTAGAGGTCCATTGAACTGTAACTTCCTGGAGTTCGGTTGGGTCCTAGGGGCCATCTAAGGCAGGTGTCTGCATGGATAATGAGCCTCCTTCCCCAAGAGCCATAGGATGCCATCCTCAAGCATAATATCAGCTTGAACATCTCAGCAGTTCTTGGTCCTGGATGACCAATGTAATCCACATAGGTCCCAAACAAAGCATTCTATGTGGTAAAGTTGAAACTTGCCCCCTGTGTGTTCCTTTGTGTCTTTTAAATTTACCTGGGAATCAAAGAATGATTCATCACTATGGGAGGTTTATCAAATCCCATTTTTATATAAAAGCCCCAAGTGAGAATGGCAGTAATAAATTAAGCAAACGCTGTTTAGTAATGAAAAATGTGAAAAAGAGAACCAGGCAACTCCTTATTTGCTTACTATTCATGTAATAAGTATGAAATGAGTATTTGTATTATTTAGATACCATGGACTTTGGTTGTAACGTATATGTATCTGAATTTTGTTTGTCTTTTGAAATGGCTTACACTTTTAGTAATGTCTCTAAACCTGTGTTTAAAAGGTGTGTACTTCAAATATCTACTGTACTTCACCTCTCTTCTACTTCTATTCTATTTCTAGCATGTTCTTTTTTCCTTCCTTTCTGTCTCAGAGGAAGCGTAGATTATCTCTCTCTTTATTAGGCCAAACTCCCTTTTCCTACTTAGTCTATTTCACCTCATTCCACTTCCAAAGGGAATTTTGTTTTCCATTATATCATTTTTTTTCTTATGTATCTCCAATAGTTGAATTTCCTTTCTAGGCCTTTTCTCTTTGCTTTGAATCATGCATAAATCTTACCTATATAAAAGTGAAGGTGGTCAAAGGTATAAACTTCCAGTTATAAGATAAATAAGTTTTGGGGGTGTGATGTACAGCATGGTGACTATCATTAAGAATGCTGTACTGTATGTTTGAAAGTTGCTAAGAGTTCTCCTCACAGGAAAATAATATTGTAATGTGGAGTGATGGATGTTAACAAAATTTTTTATAGTTGTTTTGCAATATATATACAGAGGGTGCCAAAAAATTGTGTATACATTTTAAGAAAGGAAAACTGTATTAAAATTGTAATACTCAATATATACCGATAATAAAAGATGAATACAAGTCACGTTTGACTTCTGCAATTACAACAGGTGCTCAAAGTGGTTACCATCAGTGTCCAGACACTTCTGATTACGGTGAACTATTGCTTGAGCAACGTTGACCAAAGTCTCCATTTGTGTACATTGTTTTGGCACCCCTGGTATATATATGAAATCATTATGCTCATATACCTTAAATTTACACAATGCAATATGTCAATTATCTTAATAAAACTGGGGGATGTAATTTTTAAATGAAGTATGTAGCCTACTGAATCTACCAGAATCAGAAGAAAAAATTTTTAAAAAACTTAGTAAATAAGTGCTCTTATAAGATTCATGAGGCATGATAGTGGCCAGTGTTTGTGGTTCATTGGTCCCCAGTATCCAAAAGAATGCCCAGGCATAGTAGATCCTTACTAAATACTTGTCCAACAAATGAATAAAAACAGTAAATAAGTAAATACGTAATAAATGTATGTATACTAGCTGTCTCACCTCCTTCACAAGGTACTGGCTGTTTTTCTTTCCCTCATGCCAAATTTCTGAAAAATCACCCTGATCTGCTAGATGCTGAAGTATATATTTGACACTGCAGACTCCTCCATTACCAGCATCACTCCATCAGCATACACACATACACATTTTAATAGATTTCTCTTTTCTGCCTTTCATGATGGGACATAAGCCAGTTCTCATCCGAACTGTGTTTATGCATCCTCTTCACTGTCTCCAACTTTTCTCAGAGACATGTTCCCCTTGGTTCCAACTCTCTAGGTGCTGCACTTGGATTTGTCTCACTTCACATCTTGGTGATCTAATGGCCTCTCTTTCCTGAGAGGGAGGGAAGGGGTGAGAAGGAAGGGAGAAAGCAAAGGGTGGAAAGATTTAAGTAGGAGTTTATAGTTGGAGAATACTTTCTAAGTGACCCAACACTTTCCCTACCCCTACCTCCACGCTATTTGTTTCTTGAATGGTGGCCCCTGTACAACCTGCATCAGAATTGTTAAAACATTGACTTCTAGTCCCTACCATTGTCCTTTAGTCCTACTGACACAGAATTCTAGGGATGGGACCTCCAGAATCTATATTAAAAAAGAAAAACTCCTTAGATGATTCCAACTGACAGCCAGGTTTGGGGACCACTGACCTATATAACACTATATAGAAGAGGATAAATGTAAGGGACAAAAATGAGGGATGAAAATGTCTCTATTCAAAGGCAATGGCACCTGGGTCATTTTTCATGACCTACAACATTTTGTGCAGCACTCCCTTCTCCTGGCTTAACGAGAGTCCTGTGTTGAATTTAGCTTTTGTCAGGGTGTTGAAGACTTATATCAACTTCTTACCTTCACTATGTACTGATACCTTACTCTATACGAGACAACTCCAGCAAACAGCTTTCTCTCAAGTCGATAAAAACATGATTATGCCTTGTCAGGGGAGTTTCCTCAAGTAAATATGACGCAGCAGAGATTCAGACTGTGTGATGTGCTTAGGCTCTAGTACTTCTATTTCATTCAAAATCCTACAAATTTCTGCTTCTCTTTTCTTTTACTTTTTATCTTTATGACCACATTTTTACTTTACAAACTCAAATAAATTGTAATATTTCTGCTTTGCAAAGAGAAATCTTTTTTTTTGTAGTATGTGTAATAGCACATATTAGCAACAAACATCTAATTGCTCTTAAAAATGTAGGTAGGACAGGGCACCATTACAAATAATTGGTATAGAACATTGCTAACTTACAAGGCAGAAGCATATGCAAATGGTACTAGTTTATTGCCACCCACAAAATTAGTGACAGTTCTAAGTAACAACATATGTAGAGTAGAAAAAGAGGGAAAAGAGAAAAATTGATTAACAGTCAATGTAGTGCTCATTAATATTTGTTTTACTGATACACACGTAGCTTTACTCTGTGAGCCTCCTGAGGAATGAAGGGTTTGTACATTCGTTGGTTCCAGTCCTGCCTCACTTCCCAGCCAAGTTCCTCTTTGGCATTTAGCAATGATAGCTCTCCTTAGTGGCCGTCCTGTGGTATATCCCCTGTGCATAAGGAGAGGAAATAGTGCCACCAAACATGGGTAAAGCTAATGCCTTCAAAAGGACAACTTGGTCAAGATCCCAGTTTTCTTATCAGGCCCTCAAGTTAGAAAAACAAACACAAAGAGTTTTAAATAATAACTACACCGACTGACTCTCAGTTTATACTCTTTGTTTTTTGACTCGCTTTTGTTTGTTTGTTTGTTTTTAGTCCTTCCAAGCCACTATTCTTTGAAAGGCTTCTCACTGATATCTAGCAGGAGACATCAGAAAATAAAAGTATGAAGTCGTAGAGTATTAGATGGCTGGCTGTGTTTTAACCTTGACATTTTTAATGTGACCCAACTTCAACTACATACAAGTTGTCTGTACTGTAGCTCACTCTGAAAGTTGGGAGTCATTATCTATTTAGATACAATTTGACTTCCCTCTTCCCACTTGGGAAAAACTGTATTCTGGTTACTAGCTTTACCTCTTATTCTTTGTGTTCTTTTACTAGTTTGTTGATGTTGCTTTTCCTAAATATAATATTTGAAAAAATATAGAAAATCCTAATGTAAATAACAACTCACAATATCACACTACTCAGAGTAATATCACCCAGAGGTACCCACTGTTAACATTTTTAATATTTCTACACAGCCCTTTTCTGCCTTTTTTAGAGTTGAAATCATAATGTGCATTTTTTCCTATCTGGACGTATTTTCCTCAGCATTTTATTGTATTTCCCATTTAATTAAAAACTCTTGATAAGTATCATTTTAGTGGCTGCATGATACTCTGTTAAATGACAATGACATAATTTGTTTGAACATTTTCCTAACTCAGGGTATTAAGGCTATTGCCAAGAGTATGAATTCATACGTTTTGAGAAATGAACGTGAAGGAAGATGTTTGTATTTTTTTAACGGATCTGTTTTCCTAGGGCAGATTGCTGGATCAATGGATCAGAGACTGTATTTTTATGTTTCTTGGCAAATGTGACTCTTGCTCATTTCCAAACCTGATTTTAGATTCTAGTTTACTCCAGATTATAGGTCGTCAGTATTTATTTGTGAGAGTTGTTAACTATAGGTAATGGAAAGTAATTGAAGGGAAATGTAAAAGGAGGGAATAATTTTCTAAAAATGTAAACATTGAGGAGTTATTGTACCCTTGATTAAATAATATATAAATGTATAAATGTTAAATTTACATTTCTGACCATAGGAAACATACCAGTCCTTTCAGTTTTGCTTTAGAAACAGTCTACAGGGTTTTTCCTGATTTTACTTTCTCTTCTACTTAGGTGAGTTTAGACTCTTTCCCTTGTTCTGAAGCAAACACCTACATGGTACAGACAAAGGAGAAGCATTCCTCTTTTTTCTTTCCCCATTGTTCGGTTCACTTTCATCTGTAACACAAACAAGTTGTCCCTCTGATCGCTAAACATTTTTTTGCCCTCCATTCTGCTCTGTCCTTCATATTCTGTTTTGGCTGCCTGAATTCTCTCAGCTCACTTACTCACAGACACTCCAGGATGATAATTGTTGGCTCAGGTTAACTATGGCTTGAGAATTATATACTCAGAGGGTTGTCCAATATCACCGTTCCACAATCTTTCAGAGAAATTCCTTTACAGTGTGTTAAAATGTTTGCAGTCTGACATAATTCCCTATCTGTTCTCTCCTCAGGAAGCCCTTTTTTAGAGCAGATCTTTCTTTCTGGAAGCAGAGCTGTGGAAGCTCCAGCACAGCACTGATGTTGCAATGGTGACTTTCCCTAAGAAGCAGCCTGTGAAACAGTGAACAGGAAGAGGGGTAGACTCGGCTACTCTAATGTTTGGATATTGTGTGCTCTGCGTGGCTGATGGCAGTGACATGGGCAGGAGCCTAAGAAACTGCTCCTTTTATTTTCCAATTGAGAAAAACATAACTTTACTTAAGTAATTCTGCATGTAACCATGTTTCTTACGTTAAGTTAGGAATTTCAGTAGCGAGCGTCACTTGTGTTGTGCTGGAGGACTTCGCCAGTCTTCCCTGTAAAGGACACTGTTGGAATGTAAAACATTTGGTTTTTTACAAATGCTTTTACTTGGGTTGGAAGCCGTGATCTATGTTTCAGGTCAAAGGCAAGAACACACTTTTCCCTATCTGTTTCCTGTCTCCAAGTGATCAATCATTTATTTCCCAAGGGGACTGTAGTTCTTAGGCCTGTGGCCTGTTTTCCATTGGCTTCTATTATCATTTGCTAATTAGATTACAACCTAGTATTTACTTTACTCTGTGGCTTTGAGACCTTCCCCTGCAGTGTTTTTCTGTTAGCTTTACAAATGCTGCAGATCAGGCCTTCTCTTGGCCTATTGTCTTAAACCAGGCAAAGTGGGGAACTTTACATTCACCTCTGATTTTTCTTGGGGGGAGGAGAGGGGAAAGGTAAAATTTTTAAATTAAATCAATCCTACTTTATGTGCAGACACGATTCAACTCTCAGGATTTGCACTTGGAAATTTAAAGATTTGGCTATCCCTGGACTACCTTAGGTTTTAAAATATAACTCTTAGTTTGAATTGATATCTTTCTTAAGCTTAATAAAAATTTGTTCTTTGACATGGAATAGTGTCATGTCCCACCGCAACGATTAATCTTTGTGTGTCAGCTTGCCAAGCGATTATGCCCTATAGTTTGGTCAAACACCAGCCTTGATATTTCTGTGAAGGTAGATGTGATTGATATTTAAATCAGTAGACTGAGTAAAGCAGATTACATAATGTGGGTGGGATTCATCTAAGTAGTTGAAAGCCTTAAAAGATTGAAGTCTCTTGCAGGAATTTTGACTCCAGATTGCAGTATAGAAATTTTACTTGACTTTCTAGCCTTTGTATTCAAGACAACAACTTCAACTCTTGCTGTATTTCTAGACTGCCCTGCAGATTTTGGACTTGTTAGTCCTCACAGTCATGTGAGCCAATTGCTTAAAATGAATCTGTCTTTCTACATGTTACATCCTAGTCATTCTGTTTCTGTGGAGAATTTTGACTAATACACTCATTCTGCCCCATTCACCTCTAAGCTTTTCTAAATTTCCCCCTAATATTCTATGTATCAAGGAACTTCCTTCCAAAATACTTTATGAACCCAAGGACCAATATAGTTCAGTTTCTATTCTCACTTCAGAAGTATAGATAACTTTATTTTTTTTTGTAAATTAAAAGCTCTTGGTGCCCTTTGGGACAGCAGGTGTCATAAGGGAATAAAAGATAGCCCAGATGCTAAAAGCAAGAACATTTCTCAATGGCCCAGGGAAGACACTCATTACAATGGGATTATTGGCTGTAAACCATTTATGACATATTTTGCAAGTGAATGGAAACTTGTTTACCTGATAGCATTTTGTAAGTTGACTACAGAGATTTTCTGTGTGTTTGGAGAAGTGGTATGAGGCATGCATCAGAATATCCTATGACATTCTTGTGGGCTTTTCCTTCCATTCTGAGAAGACACCTTACTGGGTGGATTCACTGCTCATGCTGTTCGCATAAGCTTCACAGGATATACTCACAAGCCCTATCTTTCCAAACCCCTCTTCCTATTGTCTTCCACCACCATTTGACTACCACTGGGCTCTTAGGAGAAATAGAAAAGAATGGACAGAAAAGAGGGAGCTTTCTGGCTCAGAGGAAATTTCTACCTGCATGGGCAGTCCAAGTTTATTGCAGGACTTCCAAACGACTCTGGACTCACCCAACTGGGACTGATTTCAGAGGATTGGTTGCAAATTTCTTTCCTGGCAGGATTGACTCTCTCTGTCTAACTCCCAAACCCCCCTCTTTTATGGAGCATTTCATTATAAAGAGTGTGCTGGGTGCATGTGTGTAGGGTGACTATGAAACATCCAGACTAGCTAGACAGCAAGACATTTCACGTGGCTGAGAACTCTAAGGAACATTAGAAAACAAGAATATAGTGCACGTCCTACCTTTACCAAGATTCCAATTTAGTTGAGGATGGAGGACAAGCGACCCTAAAAACACGATGATAGTACCCCAGGACTGCAGGGTTTCCCAAGGTCTTTCAGTGCTAAAACTGGAAGAGCCCCAGGCAGACAGAGCTTAGGTAGTCAATCTAAGTATCAGGTAGAAATACCAAGAATGGTGAAAATGAAGAGGAAACATCCAGGTGAGGCAGAATGGTGAGAGAAGACCTCCTGGGGTAGGGGGAGTTCTAGGAATTTAAGAATAGGGCAGATTTGCCTAGGCAGGGGAAAGGAAGTGCTGCAATCAGAAAGCTCAGCAAGAACCAGGAATCAAGGTAAGATTAAGCCTAATGTGTCCAGGAGACAGGAGACAGCGCTGGCTGATGAGGGAGAGAGAAAAATAAGAGATAAGACTGAAAAGGCTGGTTGTGGTCAGATCCAGGAGTTCAGATTTTATTCTCTGAACAATAAGAACCGATGGATTCTGAGCAAGTTTCTGCCATGATCTAAAGAAGGTTTGAGTTTTAGACTATAAAAAAAACGTTGGATAGGAGATAGGCCAGACTAGAATCTGGGAAATCAGGTATTTTACTAATTAAAGTTTGAGGAAGTGATAAGATAAGTTAGTCTGATTACAGTAGAAATATAAAAGTAAGAACAAATATGAGAAACATGTTAAAGAAAAAGTTGGCAGAATCCTGTAACTGATTAGGAATAGGAGTCAGTAGTAGCATCAGACCTTCTGGAGTCTGAGTCGCTATGAAAATACTGGCAGCCTGGGCCTCATTCACCTCCTGGGAAGGCTGATGCCCTCCGCTCTTAAGATGATATCTTCCCTTGGGACAAATACAATAATTTAGCCCACTATTGCTAACGCCTTAAATCATTTAGTAACTGGTATTGAGTACATGTTTGTTTTGGGTATGTATCACAAGTTGACAAACTAAGAAATGTATAAGTATATTTCAACTTAATGTTATTTTTAGCTCACTTGAGCCAGGGTGCCAAATTTTAAACTCAGGCTTTTGAGCCACAGTTCTTTCCCTGGGATCATACCTAAATTCTGATTGTTTAAGGACCAAAAAAAAAAAAAAAAAGGAAAAAGAAAAAAAGAAATAAAAAGCATGGGGAAGGGGCAGTCACAATCTGTGTGTCAAGTGTTCTTTCCATGTGGTTTCTGAAATGATTGTCATATTTTGAGATTCCATGTTGAAATACCCTCATTCTTTTCCAACTAACCTTTGCATGGCCAGTGTCTCATTGAGCTACGTCTCTACCTTGCTTGGGGGCTTATATTCTGTGGCTTCCATGGCTTACTGGGGCATAGAAATTTCTGCCAGTTGATCTAGGGTTACAACCACTTTAATTCACTATGCAGCCTCCTCTTATCTGGGGCTATTTGCCTATATGATGTTCTGTCCCCCAAAGAATGTAGGGCTGCATTAGCTGGGGCTCACTAAACATTCATGCATTCTTTGCGTGCCCCCCCCCCCCCCCATCTAGTTCAGGGTGTCTCAAACTTTGTGATGAAGCATCGGTCTCTCCATTCCCCCACTTTGTCATGAATGGATACTTTTATAAACAAAAATGAAATTTTAAAAAGACAAGCCCATTTATTATGTCATGGTCAACAGACAAACAATTACTACCCAATTGTTACAAATATTTCTAAATGCTTCTTCTCTATGTGTGTACTTATGTCGCTGAGGACGACTCATATATGTATGAGCCTCAATCCATAGACTACGCCATAACTGGCCTAGATTTAGCTCTTCATTGTTGGCCTGGAAGTATCGTTTCCCCTCGGGGGTTAAAGTTATGACTGAGCATTTCATGCCCCCCTTCATACACATGAAATTATTTTCAAATTATAAACTGAGCAAATCTCTGAAATCCAGAGAGTCTCACTCACCTCATCTATAGAATGTACTTAAACATTGTCCCCATGAGGACTCCTAGGTACATGGAGATTCCATAAGGACATGTGTGTCTAGCACGTGGTATGTCATTGGTGATTAGGAACGGTGGCCATTACTATCACCATGAAGACACAGCTCTGGGAAAAATGAGGTAAATGGCAAAAGGACTCTGCTATCCATTTCAGGAAATAGGGTGACAAACACAAGAAGCATTGGATCTACTTGGTATGTCTTTGGGTCTTCTCGTGGAGCTCTAAGTTTTTGCTAAGTGTAATCTAATTGATTTTCCCCATACTTATGGAGGTGTCATGTACTAAAGCAGAGCGTAAGCGATTGGATCATTAACTACCGGGAACCTCACCACCGCTGGGACTCAGACACCTATCTCCTAGACAGCTTTAGCACTTGAAAGTTAAATGAGTCCCTTGTATTTATGGGTTTTTTGGATGCTGGGGGATTAAAGATACTGTACGAATGTCTATATTGCAGTAATAATATCATGGTTTATTCTTGCAATGTTAAATACCTCAACGTACAGGATATCCAATATAATCTAATGCAAACAAATCTTTAAGCTATCTTTCTTGTTAACTAAAAATGACACAAATTTAAATTAATAACTGATTTAGCAATAAAGCTGCTAAAACATAGGATTCATTGTGCATTAAGCTCTAGGTTCTTTATTTAGGCTGGAAGTGATTATGTGATAATAGGATAAATGCTTTGCTAAGTGTATAAAAACTTAAATACTCTGTATATCACAGAGGCGCATTACATTTGCAGGGCATTAATTTACCTCATTATGCAATAAAATTTTTCTTTTTAAAGTGGAATCTCAAGGAAAAATCACTTTGCTGAGTGGAGCTTAAGCTATGTTAACCTTGGCTAAGAATCAGCATTTAGCATAAGTTCCATGTCATCTATATGCCTTTCTCTTGACCTTTAAAAAAGAGGAGAGGATCCCAGAGAAATCCAAACACACCCTGGAAAAACACCAAGCATTCTATTCTACTCACTCACGATTTTTTCCTAAAAAGTAATAATGCCTAATCCCTAATACCTACAGTGATGAATTAATCATTTTGAACACAGGTAGTGCTGTAAGTCAGAATATTTTATCATTATATTGAAAAATACTTTGGAGTAAATACTTAAATTTAGTAATGACTATAAAGTTAGTGATTAAATAAACAAAAAATCTGTGGTACTGCTTGCGTCAAAATATTATAGTTCCATATTGTTTGACTACTAAAGAAGATATTTCTGGTTCTGTGTTCCTTGTTTAAATGGTCATGGAAATAACCAGAAATATAATCTACTAGGTTGCTCAAGTCAAAAGCCAAAACGTTAGCTCATCCCTCTTTCTTTCCTTTACTCTTCCCACATGCAATCCATCACTCCATTATTCTAGTTTAACAACCAAACTGTATCCCAAACCCATCCATTTTTCTCTGTCTTTTCCAAAATCTCAGCCCAAACCATCATCATCTCTTGCCTGAACCCTGAAATTGCTTCCTATTGGGGTCCCAGCTTTCTCTCTTGCCCAGTAAAGTCTAGTCTCCACAAAGCAGAGAAATATTTAAAACAATGTAAATCCTATCATACCATTCCAGTGATCAAGCCTCCAGTGACATTCTAGTACCTTCTAGTACACAGAATCCGTGTCATTATCTGGGCCTACTCTACTTTTCTGCTCCAGTCTCATGCCACTCTCGTCCCTTTTCACTATGATCTATTCATGTGGGCCTGCTTGCTCTTCTCCACAGTCCCCAAAGTTATTCCAATTTAGGGTCATTGCGCATGCTATTTACTCTGCTGGGGTGTTTGTCCAAAATTCTTTCAAGGTATGTTCCCCCCTCGTGAATCATATCTCATCTCAGAAATGTCTTCTCCAACCACCCTATATAATGTGACCATTCCCACTTACTTTCTCTGTATCACTTAACACTCTCATAGACAACTCATACCGTGGTCTGTTTGTTTGTGGTCTCTTTCCCTGGACCAGAATCTCTGTGGGACTAGTAATTGGGTCTGTCTTATCACTGTTGTATCTCCAGAGCCAGCACTATGCCTGGCACACATTAGGCCTCAGTAAATCTTCATTGAACATATTAATTGACTAATGTATGTAGAATCTGATAGGCCTAGTGCTGGCTGGTGAAAGGGCTTTCTGGCCTGTCCAAAATAGAAAGATAAAAGGACAAATATCCAACTAGTTGCATTGTCTTAACAAGCCTTCATCAAAGACTGTTTTCAAACAAGCAAATTCACTTAGAAATAATTGGGTTTTGAAGCTCCTTAAAGCATCGCTAAAGGCTCATGATTGACTGATGACATTTCCTGAATCTTCTGAGAGGAGTTCTTAACGTTCCTACATTCTCTCATGGACCATTTTAAAATTTGTGTTACATTTTGCCATTTTTATTTTCACCCCATAAAGTACATAAATCAAGAAGGATGCTGCTATCATGGATGATAGACATTTTATCAATTCTTGCCGCCAGCATCAAAAACAATGTTTGGACTGCTTCCCCAGGAGTGTAGTCAATTCCCTTGATAAATGAATGACTGGCCTTGGCCTCTGACAGAATAAATGCAACTCCTCTTAATCTCGGCAATTAATGAAATGGGCCCCTATGTATACTTGCTTCAGAATGCTAACAACGCAGGCAGGAAGTCTACTGCCAGAGACATAGATTCCAGGAGGTACCCTGGATTAGTTACAGCCAAATCCACTCAATTTGCCTTAAAATGTTTAAATGATGTTGAAGTGCAATTGAGAACACATACGGGAAAAGAGGTAGAGGAAAGTATTGCCTCAAGGAAAGATGACACAGAGAAAATGAAAAAGCAAAACACAAAATAATAAACACACCCCAGTGAAAGGTTTTCAATAGTATTAAGGAGGAGAGAACATATTTTGGAAACAACATACATATTTTCACTTTTCTTAATTGGGAATCCCCTTGAGACACTCTTTTATCTAGGTTTCAGTTAGCATTTTCTCCTGTCCCTTTCTATATTTTTCTATTACTTCAGCTGGGACCTAGCTCCAAAGGTCAGCCTTCTCGCTGGAATGATCCACAACTTTTAAAATGTCAGGGATCAATGGCTGAAGGCGGGAGGAGATGGAGGAAGTATAGAAGTGCCCATGGGACTTGTCAGTTCAACAGGGGCATGGGAGGATCAGAAAGGCACACTGAAGGAGGTAGAGAGAAGCGAAAAGTGCAGAGTCCAGGCATAGTTACTTCAATGGTCAGGGGAAGCCACAGCCTAGCCTAGCGTCAGGTGGGGCTGTCCTTTATACCTGGAGGAGATGGAGGCTATTGAGATGTAAATCACACCTTATGAAAAACGCAGTGCCAGGATGCAAGCTAGTAAATCCAGCTGATGCAGAGAAATAGAACAGTCTTGGAGATTTCTTAGCAAGGTACATTCAGTGTGTACTTATATCTAAGGTCCACTGAGGGCCTTCATGAAATCAGGGTGGTCGAAAGAAAATGAGAAAGTGCCTGAAAGAAATAAAATTGTCACTCCTCCTCTCTTGTGCTTGGTTGTTCTCCAGAATTTCTCTTCCAAGGAATCCTGTAAGTATCTTTATGCTATTACTGTCTATCTGATATATCCATCTCCCTACTCCATTTCCCACTGTCCCTCTGGGTACTTCCCCAAATTGTTCTCCATCCATTCTGTTGAATGAATGGCCAATAACTTAGTATTAGGTGTCTGAGTGTTAACAATCACCAGACCCTTAAGTTAAAGAGATGAGGGAAAGTGAAAGTCTAATGGAAAACAGCAATACAGTTTACTTGGCTTTGTTTACAAATATAGCTGCTATTTTCAAAAGATCCATGTTTAGCCAGCATGAACTTTGGGTCCAAAAAGGGGGGGAAAAGGCATGAATTGTCTGTTTCTCTTCTTTACGTCAAAGGAAATAATTATAAGTCTCCATCCTTGTAGAGAGGTATAGTAGTCAAACTGAGGCATCACTGCTCCTGTGCCCATTCCCTGATCTGCCTCCTGGTCAATTCGGATGAGAAAACAGGATATTTATATGATGCCAAGAAAGCTGGGGCATGGACGCTGGCGTCCAGGGGTCAAAGTGACTGCTCGTCCAGGCCTGCACTGGTTCCTTGACAGCAGATGGACCTACTGCCTCTTAGCCACGTATGAGGCTGGGAAATCTTTGCTGAACCCCAACTGTGTTCCTGCCACTCCTTGGGACATAGTAGTGGAACAATGGGAAAGGAGAAAGATCCACTCTGGGAGATTTCTGGGAGAAATCTCTCTGTCTGTTCTCTTTCCTTTTCAGAAGTATCCCCAGTCGGCCTTTCATTGTCCTCAAAAGCCCTCAAGGAATCTTACAAATAAATTATTTTAAAAATGTTTTTGTTAATACCAAAGACATGACATAACATCCAATCGCAGGTGACTATAGGAACCGAGTGCTCGCTAGTTGAAGAGGTCTTCTTCTCTGTTCTTAGGGGCTTGATGCCAGTGTAAGCTGTCTGCCCTGCTCTAGAGAATGACGGCCTCACCCACTCATCTGCTTAGACCCAGCTGGCCCACCAAGCGCAGGCAGCTGTTTGGCAGAGGAGTTGGAATGCCCTCAGTCTAAGCCAAACTAGGGGGCAGGCTGCCATATGCTGTCGCAGAAGACCCAAGAGATCCTAGTGTTTTAAACTGTGTGATAACCTAATTTTGGCTAGTTTGTTGGTGGTCATATATGTTCTACTACAATTTCTCTGACAATCAGCAGAGCAGCCCACTTTAATCTTTTTTAATCTATTAGATCCTCTCCCAACAACATACACAGCCATAATGTCTTGTGTACCCCAAACTGTAGGATATGTAAATGTTCTCCTGATGCATATGTATATGTATATATGTATATGTGCATGTATATATGCCTATGTGTACATATTATATACATATATATGCACATATATATCATCATGTGAGCTGCAAGAGACTTCCTCCTCTACGACCTCTGTAAATACCATGCAGGTGGCTCCTACACAGTGTGGAGCATAATGCTTGGCATTTAATGAGCCAAACAACTTTTCTTTTCTGTAAATGATTTTGGAATATGTGGCATTGACTTAACTTTTACTAAATCAAATGCAGATTCTCTTTCAGCCCATTCTTGATAGAGAACAAAATAATTTCTTGAAGAAGGTCATCTACTTCATCCAAAAGCAACCCTCACATTGTAATAACCAAAGAATGTACAGGGAGGAATGCCTCACAGTTATTATATCTATACTTATGGAACCATAGCACTATCTTGAAGAGATGGCATGGTGTAATCCATTCTGAAAATCACCCAGCTGGGTACTGGTAGGCAGTATCAGTCTGTAAGAGTCTAAATCTAGTCTTTTATTTGGGGTTCTACTTGGATATTCCAGCTCTTTACAGAGTCTGTGAGGGCAGTTGGAGTTTTGGTAGAAGCTTCTCTGCCCATTACATTGTTTTTCCTTCCCTATCTTTACTCAACAGAGAAGGGGTTTGTTTCTCCACTCTTCCTCCCTGCTGACTGTGTGCCCATGAATGCATGCCCCAGTCCTCTAGCTCTGCTGTCACCAGAGTCAAAGGGAAGCTGAAACAGGAGACAGAGGGAGGGAAGATAATGAGGTTAGGATATATATCCTGCCGGGCCCTCCTGTAAGAGTCACCTCCGGCTTGCTTATCCTCAACCAAAGTTTAAGACTGCCTCAGACCAGCCTTCTCCATATGACTCTCACCTTGGGAGTCCCAGTAATCACTCCCTATCTTGCCTTGTAAAAATACTTTATGAAGGTATGCTGGCATCATTCTACTTTGGGTGTGCTTTGTGTTTTCTACACTTATCAGTCCTTTATTCTCATTCTGGTACCCTGCTGGGTGGCCGAGGCTGCTGGGATGAGTCAGAGGAAGGAGAAGAAACCTTCACAGTGGCCTGCCTCAGACCATGGACTTGTCCAAGGTGATTGACACGTGGCACTGCTCAGAGTAATAAGCCTGGGAGTTATTTTGAAATAGTATATGTCTCTTTCTGTCCTCCTTGTCTGATTTATGCAAAAATTCAGGAGGTGAAGGAAGAACAATTCTTCCTGCTCCATTTAGCTTTATGTTTAATTTAACAAATATTTATTAAGCATCTATTATGGTGGGTGGGAAGCCCAGACAGAAAATAAAGAAGCCAACATTATATACCAGATGGTGATAAGGGCTATGGAGAAAAATGAAGTGCAGAGGCGGGGGAGCAGAGTGGAGAGAGACAGATAGGAGCTCCCCATTTGAATCACACTGGTCGCGGGCAGATTCATAGTGAGGATGTCACTTGAGCAAAGATGGGAAGGATGTGAGGTGGAATTACGTGAGAAGATGGACACAGAGCATCGTAAGCCACAGGGTTCTCAACCTAAAGTGATATTCCTCTTCCCAGGGGTCTATTTGCAATTGTGTTGGAGTGTTTTTGTTGTCACAGTGACTGAACGGGAAGCAATTAGAAGAGGAGACACTACCTCCAGCACTTAGTTGATGGAACCAAGGAAGCCTAATGTCCTGCGATGGACAGCACAGCCACAGACAATGAAGATCGGTCCAACAGAAAATGTCAGTAGCATCCTTGTTGAGAAAGACTGAGCATAAATGGCAAGTACAAAACCTTGAGGCTGGAGCTCCACCCCGCCCCCATACACATCTTTTCTTCACCTAAAGCAGCACTTCTGTAATCCCCATGGATTCTCATCTTTCCCTGTGGCCCTGCAGCATGTGTGCCCCGCTGTGATCTGTGCATTTTATCCCAGGGCTCGGAGTAGAGCACAGCACAGGGGCCCTGTGATGGAGTGTTCATGGCTGTCCTTCAAACTTGAAGGTGAATTTGCTGGTGGTGGCGACTGACTCAGTCAGAAAAGACCAGTGAGAGACCAACGGTCGTGCCCACCCTCTGCACATGCAAAAATTGCCCTTTGCCTGAAGAGTTAGTTCTTAAAAACAAACAAACAACAACAACAACAAAAAAAATGGTGAAGTTCTACAACATAAAATACTCCCAAGGATTTCACTCACTTTGTTGGAAACTAGCAGACATCAGCAAACACTTTTCATTGGTAATTTAGACGTAAATTGATCAATTTATAGGCTGTGCTTGTGGAGAAATGATGCATTTTGCATTTTCCCTCCACGTGTACATGTTCATGATTGCTTTGGAAATGAATTCATCTGGCATCGTTGCTATACATTTCAGAAATACTCTATAAATGTGTTCTTTCTCATTTTAGAATCAGCTTCCAAGACAGTAGGATCAAAATATTAGGCTACACTTTGAACATTTTAACTTTAACAAGAAATGAACTTTTTATGGCTTTAAAACCCTTTTAATATTAACATCAGGTGTGTTTGAACTCTTCTTTCACCTCTTATTGAAATCTGATATGCTTAGTAATAATACTGTTGTTTTCCCACTTACGAAGATAAACATTATAGCCAGATAAGCCTCACATTTTCTTTCTACTTTTTATTTATTTATTTTTTAACTTGAACAGAATCCTGGAAAGAGGTATCAAAAAAAATTGGCCTCCAACTAAGGTTTAAGCTCATTGCCTCATAAAGACCTCTCGCTAGCAAGCCATGCTATGAACTGTAGCAAGGGGTTGTTTCCAGTAGACAGAGCTACTTGATTGGCTGGTTCCACGCTCCTATACCAGGATGAGATAGTATGTGAGGGCATGAATTGAAGTAGGACTCTGATAGCTTATGTCTGATTATTTCCTCAGTTGGTCAAAGTCAAGGACATTGTCTGTCCTCTGATGATGCTGCACTCTGATAACACTCATGGAACTGGTGAGCTATTCTCCACCTAATTTTCTTCTCCCCATCCTAAAGGACTTAACAATGCACCTTCTGTAGCACTGAAGAAGGAACAGCCTTGCATTTGCTCTTTGCATATTTAACCTGAGCTTGTGATCAGTTCCTGGGAGGGGATATTTAACTCACTGATCTCCTGGGCAGCGCCTGTTCTTGACACTGTTCAACAGACTCTAGGGGCGCACCTGTAAATGTGCCCATAAATGATCTGGAGCAATTGGGATCTGGAAACCTAAACTATGGCCTAAATTTTCTTCCTTATCTTGATTATAGCTGTATCGAACAGCTCATAAGGGCAAAATCCATTCAAGAATTCAAATTTTCCTGTGAGAGAGAAAGAGGAAAATTAATGTTCTACTTGGTGAAGATCCTGATTCTTCTCCTGTGGGCTCTCATATGTCCCTGGGATACATCCCTCAGTGTTGGAACTGGAATGAGTAAATGAACAGCATACAGTAGCTTTTTCCACAGTGACTTCGTACTATCCAACTCAGAGCATATTTCGAGATTCTAGGTGATGTCCAATCTTTCCAAAGGGAAACTGCTAAGACCTGACATTTTCATTACCCTAAACATTGAGGAAAAACAGTTTCAATGAGGTCAGAAGTTCTTCAGTAATACCCATAATTATATCCACTTTTGAAGTCTCACTGCAATTAACTCAAACTTATTATTAACTCATAATTTATTATGGTGTTCATTTCACTCTTTCTTATACTAAGGTTATTTTTCTGCCTGACTTCCCAATTGGATTATAAATTCCTTGAGTATTTTATCATCTCTGTTTTTCCCTGACACCTGCCATGGGAGAAAACTAGTATAGATGCCTGTGAAATGTGGGCTGAATAAATAAATTAAAAACCAGCCATGTACCTACCCAGAACTGTTACCATTTCAGGAATCTTGGAGGGTAATCATTAGCACTAATAAGTTAAGGTAGAGTAGTTAGCTTTAGGAAATGTAAACTTGGTTGAGTTAACCGTCTTTTAAGTGAAATGTAATACAAAATATTTTCATAAGCAAGGAGGTTTTTTTCCCCAAGATGCTTACAATAATCCGTAAACATTATCCATTATCAAAATGAATGTATCTGTGGCCCTAGATAGAATATGAATCTCATTACAGCTGGTATTGTATCTTCTCTAACTAGAGATTAAATGCATATATAATGTTTATATGTCAGTGTTTTACACATGGTAGTTACTCAATCAGTGTCCAATTTATTTTTAGAAATTTGTTTTACATTTTGGCCCTAAAGTATGTGAAAAAATTATTTAATCTTTTTCTTCACTCACTGATATAAATTTAGACTTTGGGGCCCAGTACGTGGCCTTTAAAGAAGTAAATGAAACTAGATTATCCAGATGTGATACGCCACCTGCGTGGGAACAAAATAACTGATCACTTGACCTGTATAAAATCTTACCTCTTTCTCAGTCCCAGGGTGTGAATGGTGTGGTTAATACAAGCTCACCCATGAGAACACCTGGAGCATGATGGCAAACTGCCAATGAGTAGGTGAGGATGGCAAGGCCAGCACAAGGGAACCAGCTTCATAGTTGAAATGGCCCCTGAAGAGAAGCCACAATGACCCCAATCACTCTGTCCAAAATCTGAGGCCTGACCTGACCCAACTTGACCAGGAAGGCTTGGTCCGATCTCATAGAGAGTGACCCAGCAGCAAGAATCTTCGGACAGCAAAGATAGTCCTTTTGTAACTGCAGAGATCTCTAGAGGTCCTTTAGGGCTGAAATATAGCCCTGATCTGGAGTCTGGAGTCCATAATGCATACACAGAGACTAAGAGGGGGTTGCTAACAACAGCTTACACCAACCAAAGGTTATTTAGTATTCAGAATAGTGCAAAAACACAGTTGAAGCTGGTGGACTCATTCCCAAAGATGAAGGTTAGGGAAAACTACAGGTCAATGACATAAAGTTACAGGGAATTGACTCTTAATAACATCTCAAGTCAGACTGATTGGTTCAAGGACTGGGCTGTGGTGAAAATGTAAGCCTCTGTGTTTAAGTACAGGTAATTTAGTGACTATGGCAGGAAAAGCCTACCCAGTCAGTCCTAGCTCTCTAAACTCTGACCCTATTTCAATTCCTAGTGTGTCATCTCAGCATTGCTCTCACATCCATAAACCAATTTTTGATCAGCCATCAGTATACTTCTAAATCACCATGCTTACTTAAAATAAATTCTCTTACCAGTTAGTTTCTCAGCTGACTGGTCTACTGTAGTCTCCTAAGGGATTGTGGCCACCGAATATGATCAGTGAAACTTGTCATAAACATGGTCATTTTCATGACACATATGAGAAATTGACACACAGAAATGATATGTGACTTGTTATAGAGAAATTAATCCCAGGGCTGGGAATATACTAGGGCCTCTAATACTCTCTATCAGGCAACGTTATTTTCTTTTCCATTTCCAAAATGATATTTTGCTTTACCACATTTGACAAACTAACATTCATTCTACACTATGTTCTCTCATTTATTTGCTGACTCTAAACAAACTCTATCTGTAGCCAGCTTCAGGTTAAGTTTCCATGTAAAAGAGTAAAGAGAAGTAATCACAATATTGAGATTTCTAATGAAAGAATCACCAAGCCAACCTAATTAAGGAAGGTCAATTAAACAAAGCACTAAACCATCTGAAGTACAAAGAACAATTTTCTACTTAGGAACTCATGATACAGCAATTGCTTGGTTAATTTGACATGTAACCAGGATATAGATTCCCAAAGCACAATCCGTTTCTTAGACTTTCAAGTAGTTACTTTATACTCTTTTTCATAAACATTCATTGATAGGGTCAAGTTTCTTTCAAAGGTTGCTTTGGAAAGTACACAGTTGAGTCAGATTTAAAAATCAGTTTAATATAATCTGCCTCCACCCTGTTGTTATCCTACCAAGCCCATCCTTTTGTCAAATCTTGATTTAGTATCCAACTGGGATGAGATAATCAAACTAACGTTCTTCTGACAAAAAGCAGCCAAGTGTTATCATTTCCTATGAATCCAGAAAGTTTTCATTTCCTAATAAAGTGGTTCTCAAAATTTAGGGTTAAAATATCAGCTGGAAATATGATAAAAATATAAATTTTCAGGCTTGCCAGAAATTCACTTCGTCAATGGCGAGGTCCAAAAAACTGGATTTTAATAAACACACACTGGCAATTTTTTTTTTTGCATGGGTCCACAGACTATATTTGGAAATATTCATTCCTTATAAAACTAATGAAATATTAAACACCCTCCAAACCATCTCCATGTCCCTACCTGTCTCAATTCACGATATTAACCTAGATTTGACGGTCTCATGTAATAGCAACTCCAAGGATCAGAAGCCTTTCCAGCTCTACTTACTGCTTTGTCATTTATCTTACAGAGTTAAAGAAAAGCAACAACATCTTGAAAATACATCATCTTGAGTTTATTCCTCCCTACTCAAAAAAAAGTCCAGAACCTCTACGAATGAAACCTAATCTCCTTAATCATGTGCTTCTCTTGACTTAAGGTTTTTATTTACTACTTTTCTACGTCCCTATAGAATTGATTACTGGGTGAACCATTTCTGGCTGTCTCCTAAAGTTGATTTCTATGTGCTTTATAGATTTGGACAGGCCCATCAGGAGTCCCAAGGATATTATACAGGTGGCTGCATAACATTTAGAATTAACAGGGATGTGAAAGAAAGTCCCACAGGGTACACAGGTTTGCTTTTTTCAAAAACAGAGTATTGGTGTAAACAGAACATTAGCAAAGCTTCTATTATTCGTCAAAATCTCATTCAAAAAAATATGGAGAGCAGATTTTTAGATTGAGGGTTTCTGCTTCTTGAACATGCAACAGAGACATATGAAAAATAAGACAATTTATTTTTAGGATCCAACAATAGTCAATGCGAGGAATTGACTACATATTGTCCCAGTGAGTGTTTTCCAGCCTGTCATTCATCTCTTGTTCTGGTGAAAGTGCCTGACCTCAAAGCAGAGCCCTGGGTCAGTCTTCACAAACTGGCATGAGCTCCAGGCACATCTCCTGGGCAGAGGCCAGGCCTGGCTCATTGTATGTGAACCTCAGGCTCATTGTGATACCCAGATGACCCCTGCAATAGGGTGCAGGATAGCTTTGATTTAGACCCAAACAATATCCATTTTTGGAGTGGCTCCACACCTACTGTATGTACAAGGTGGTCTGGCATGCCCTAAGGCAAGATGTCATGGCCCCAAGGGAATTGCTACCTTATTTGTGCATCTTCAAAAGAAATCACAAGTCCAAAGAGCCCATGGAAAGGCCCAGTGCACAGGAATCCCTGGATTCTGAGCCTCTGAGTAAGCACAGCAGAGTTTTCTTGAGTCTGAAGTAGAATCTTGGGAGAGCCAAGACTCAAACTCCATGTTAAAAGGTTTCCTTGCCCAAAATAAGTTAGTGGTATTTGTAAACTGTTCATGTGCCATTTCCACTCCCCATCATCAAAACCCACAGACCTGTATGACCTCAGAGAACACTAAATCCAAGAGAAACCCATTGTTTTTCAAACTGAAATAGCCACATCTCCAGGACTAACTGGTGGTGTGCCACGGAGGTCTATAAGTTCATAGGATTTAAGTATGGAATTATTTGCTTCAACCCAAATTTGCCTGAAAATGTGTGATGAAAAATTCATTTCTATGGTAACACCAAACATTATGGAGTAGGGCACAACATTTTAATGGATTCTGCAACAAAAACATGATTCCAAAGAAAATTCTTGCTTACATTGGCTTCTTGGAGCTGTGCCTCTTAAACATCATAAAGAATACATTCATTTTCTTCTGTCACTCAAGGTGTATATTCATAAAAATTGGGAAGCACTATGCCAGTCTCCTCATTTTGCAGATGAGGAAACTGAGGCTAGAGAGAGTAAGTCATTTGTTCAAAGTCAACAATTGGCCAGTGTTAGAACTAGCTATGCTTCCGCTGCATAGCCCCCAGTTTTGCTATCACAGGTTCAATCTCCTGGGACTATTACACCATAAACCACATGAAGGGCAATTCTCCAGATTCTTTTAAGGGTTAAAATGCAAATAATCCAATAAATATGTAAGGCATTGCTATCTTGGATATAGATGATTGACAGGTCTCATCTGTTTCTTCAGTATTTTTATAGGAAAAGGGAAAGGCAGAATATGACGGGGCTTTGGGAGTGAACACAGTTGCTTTATTAAGTGTATGTGTGTGTTTGTGTGTACACTTCGCATGCAAATGTTTATGGTTCTAGGTGTCTAAGTGTATCAGTAGACACACAGCAGAGTGGGAGAAATACAGCACAAAATAGGGGGAGAACCAAAGCACAACTTTTCCTATTTTGCAATTTTGCACAATGTAACAGTAGTTGATAGAATCCAAGTGTTGCTTCCCTAACCTTGGCTTTTTCCTTGGAAAACTCATTACTTCTTGAGCATTTCCAACATGCATGTGAAAATATAGCCAAACGCCTTTTCACTTGCTGCTGCCTGAGGCAATGGATTATGCCTTTGAACTTGCCCGTAAACTTCATGTTCCCGGTATAAATATCAAACTTGTCAAACTTGCTTTCCAAGGAAGCCCTATAATGAAAAGCTTATCTGTTTGGGGGTAAGCTAATGCCTCAACTTTGTCTCAAAGTTATTTCCTGAGAAAATGTTGGTTGTAGAGAACTTCCTGCCTGCTATCGGGGTCATCTCTAGCAGTGCTGGGAGGCTGGTGCCACTGAATTTTGGACTGGGCCACTCACTCTCCTGGCTTCTCCAAACCTGGCACTCTCCCCATGAGCTCTACACCTCCCTCTGCTTTTCCCATTCCCTTTGAGTCAGAACCACCACAAGGAAGGATCAAAGAGGTTTGCATGCCAGCGCTACCACCAAAGGAGGGGAAAGAAGTCAGAAGCCCGTGAAGGTGTAATGGGATTTTGGACAGGGACCTATGGGGCCTAATGCTGCCACAGAAACAGTTGAACAAATAATGCTAAGCCTGATCTTTCCCGGGCCTCAGGTGGCAGTCTGTGGGGACGATAGCAATGTCACGAATCTGGATCACAATGAGACAGTTAACAGTTTTCTTCTTTCTGGGAAAGAGAGAGAGAAAAGCAGAAAGAGAAACCCTGAAAGAAAGGCTGCATTTTAACAACAAAACCACTTCTCAGTGTCAAATTTCACCGGGTCAAAGAGGAGTTAGAACAGAAATATTATTATTACTAGTAAGAAGAATGGCTTTAGAGCAGTTGCCTTTAGAACAGATCTAGTCGTTACAAACGCTTACGTTTCTCAATCTTGTTTTCATAACAAAATGCTCCCTTTATCCTCACGTGGGCTGTTGAATTCTTAGCAAACCCCACGAGGGGCTGGCCATTTGGGCCACATCAAGGGTCCTCCATAGGAAGATCAGGGGTTTTTTGTTTCCCCTTTGGTATTTGAGAAATGATTGCTGATGAGAACCTCCTGGCCTTCTTTAGACACCAAATGGTATTTCCACAGTATGCCCTAGAGAAAGGCTATGGGTTTTAAAGCACTCTGGTACTAGACAAAAGGAGAAACTCAAGGAACAATTGCTGATAATCAAGCCAGCCCCTCTGAACAAACGTTTCTACCTGGACCCACTAATAAAGACACCAGACCTGTTGTTTCTTTCTCGTTTTTTTTCCAACCACTTCTAGATCTGTGGCCAGCTGTATTGTAGTTAAATTTCAAAATACTCATTTGGCAGCTTTGTACCGTGGTACTATAATGTTTATAAAGCCCCTGGTGCTAGTTTGAAAGTGACATGCACAGATATGCACTTTAAGGGGGGCATAAAATGAACAAAATGCATTACCAAATGCAATACACAGTATTAACCACATTCTTATGAGTTTTGTATTTGATCCAATAAACCAGTGGTGCCAGATGTAAAATTAGCCTGTAAAACTTTCCGTCCACTTTAACCATCTACAGTTACTACTCTCAAATACCAATGCAGAAAGGTAGCATCTTTCTTAAAAAAGAATTTAAAAAGAGGTGTATAATATATTTGCAGCACACATATACTCATTACATACCATACATGTCTCTCTCTCTCTCTCTCTTTGTGTATATATATATATATATATATATATAAAATATATCACATATTGCACTATACGTGATACATAATGGCTATAATAATTCCAGTTATTGAGAAAATTTAATGAGATGCTCTCATTCCCAATATGATTTACTTCACATACACAGAAGCCAAGCCTGGTTAAATAGGTCACGTGGTCTCCAATATCCACAGGTATTTGGTCAGGGATGGACATGTGAACCAGACTAGCACCATGTGATATAATACTGGCTTCTACAAGAATCTTTGGGAAGAGAAGACGCCTGCCTCATTAAACTCGAAATTGTGAGGATCCTTGCCTGTTGCTCAGGGGGGACATCTTCAGAGGAGAAGCTGCCCAAGGATAGAGCTGGGTCAGAGGAAAACAGAATTAAAAAAGGGAGAGATGCTAATCCCTGAGTACATTATTTGAGCAGCTGGCTCCAGGTGTGCCTGAAGACGGTTCTTTCTTGGACTGTTCAGGAAAGTCACTTGACAAATCTCCTTTTTCTCCTAAGCTAGTTTTCTCTCTTGTAACTGAAAGTATACTTATGATTACTTCTTTATTTATTAGGTTCCAGTTAATTTCTCTTGATAATCTGTAAAGTAAATATTATTATCTTCATTTAACAGATTAAAAATCTAAGGTTCAGATTAAAAAACTAAGTTAACTAAATTGTTCAAGACAGCACAATTAGTAAGTCAGAGGAGAAAAATCTAAGTCCCAAACCTAGGTTTCTAATATACACTCAGGGTTTTTAATGTCTTCAAATGTAAGTATATTTGGAAAGAGAAATAATTGAAGCAAGTTACAAATAATTTAAATTTCAATAAATGAAAGAGCTAAATGTATATTTAGAGGGAGAAACAAAAATGAAATTCAAAGGAAGGTGAATCTGAAAGAAGGTTCAATGTTTATCTACCGACTAGCAATCCTTGGAGAAACCCAATGGTAAGAGCTAACATTCACTGAGGGAATAGGCATAAACTGACTTTCTCTTTTCCCAAGCATCATAAGGTGGATACTATTATTTTATGGTTAAAAAAACAAAACAAAACAAAACAAAATTGAAACATAGATTCTATAACATGTCCAAAACCACTTCCAAAGTTATCCAGCTCCTAGAAGAAACCAGACCTCCATGTTTGATTTTCATCTTAATGCATATGGCAAAATAGGTCATGAGTTTTTAAATAGACTGTATTACATGTGCTGACAAATAATTGTTAATTGCTTTTGCAATTAACCAAAAGAAATACAGAGACTATTTCTCTATAATCCTACAGTTTCTAGCATGTGGTTTGATAAATATGAATCAAACAATTCATCTTTAAGACTTGATTTTAAGAGAACTTGATATTGTGCAGAAATGTATTATAAACAATTATTTTCCACTGAGATATTTGGATGGGTAGAAAATACAATTTTAATAGTTCTCATCACAAAGAAGTTTATTTAGCAACATCTGAAGCCCTAGGATCTTCATATTCTAGGAAAATAAAACTATCAGAACTTTCTTGCCACTAAACTGCCAGAGATGTTACTTGAAGCTGTTTAATAATTACAAACACAATGCTACAGAATCTGAGGTACTCAGTAGAGTTTCAATAATTATTTTACATGACTCTTGAGAATTTAAGTAAGCTCTGAAAATACGAGACAAAAATGGAGTATTCATAGTTGACATAGACTTTAGAGGGTTCATTGATGAGAGAAAGGGTAAAGGTTTTCTAAAATACTTCCTTTTAAGCTCTGTGGATTTGAGTGGTCCTGTTCTCAGTCTACTTCCAACTGACCACTGCTTGTAGGCAGCTATGTAAAGAGTTTTCTCTAAACAAGCCTTTAGATAGTCTTATATGACCTTGCTTTAATTTCCCAGAAAAACCGAGCTTACTTCCTTTGTGGGGAAGGTGAGGTAGAGGACATCTTAAAAGAGGATAAAAGAGGTGCTGAAGAAATGAAGGGAATGTAATTCTTTCAAAACTTTGCCTCCATGTGCTAAGAATAATATTACATTATAGATGCCTGCTCCTTTTAGGTCTTTTATGTAAAAATAGCAAGTTTAGAGGGGCATATATAATGGTCATTTTAACCTGCTGTAGTGGGGTCCTTCATATCAGGCCCCAGCTCTCTAACCACGGCTTCTCTGTACATGATCTAAAAATAGACCAACCTGTGAAAATGCTTATAACTGCATTTTTTTCCCAATTTTTATTGGGTAACTGCACTTTCTCCAGGACCCACCAGCTCCAAGTCAAGCCACTGTCCCTCAATCTAGTTGTGGAGGGTACAGCCCAACTCTAAGTCCAGACGCCACCCCCCAATCCAGT
This sequence comes from Rhinolophus sinicus, assembly GCF_057876585.1. Taxonomy (NCBI): domain Eukaryota; kingdom Metazoa; phylum Chordata; class Mammalia; order Chiroptera; family Rhinolophidae; genus Rhinolophus; species Rhinolophus sinicus. Next base: position 198,804,126 of record NC_142517.1, read on the forward strand.
TGCAGGGGGTGCAGCCCATGATCCGATGGCCGGCAACCTTGTTGTTGAGAGCTCACGCTCTAAGTGAGCCATCTGGCCGCCCACGGTCAGTCAGCGGCCACTTATTGTCTTCAATCTAGTTGTGGAGGGCACAGCTCACTGGGCCATGTGGGAATCGAACTGGCAACCCTGTTGTCAAGAGCCTGCACTCCAACCAACTGAGCCATCCGGCTGCCCTATAACTGCATTTTTAAATGGACCTTTAAGAGAGATGTGCAGGAAAGATATAAAGAAAAATTGACAAAGACTTTTTAAATATCCTGTTTAATTATTCTGTGACAGTAGAGTTAATCTTCCAAACACAAGAAGTGTTACTTCAGAATTAGAAGTAGACTTTTCTAGAAGACTCTTTAAAAATTTAGGAAAACCTAGAGTCCCATACTATTTATTTATTTATTTATTTATTTTTTGGTGCTGAGAATTTTTTTAAATATGAAGAAATATATTTCAAAGTTCACAATTTGTTTCTCCCTTTCATTAAGAATGTCTAAGACATAAGAAGAAAGAAAGAGAGAGAGAGAGAGAGAGAGAGAGAGAGAGAGAGAGAGAGGAAAGAAAGAAAGAAAGAAAGAAAGAAAGAAAGAAAGAAAGAAAGAAAGAAAGAAAGAAAGAAAGAAAAGAAATTTGTGAGTAATTGAATCCTAAATACTCTGATTGTTCTATAAAACAGTTCACCCATATAAGTCTTCACATATCTAAAATTACTATATTTAGTGGATTTCAAATGTTACTTAAATCAAATTTTATTTATTTACTTTTGTTTCTGTTGTCCCCTCAAGTGGAAGTACGCACTATCTGTGTGGGGAAAAAAGAAATATGTCTTTTTTCGTCATAAAACTTTGATATTTGGTAGGCACTCACTAATGCAAATTCTTCACAAACTTAACATAGAATGGAATTCAGAAACAATGAGTAAAAAAAAAATAAATAGCCATAACTACCCTATACTATACCTGTGTAAAGTTTTGGGTTATCCATATTTTGGTTCTTCTTCATTTGTGTGGGTAATGGAGGCAAGACTATAATTGTATTCAATTCAGTGATGCTGAATTGAATCTTAAGTCCTAGGTCATTAGCTGACCATTACTCGTTAGTATTATAAATGTTCTCTACTCTTACAATGGATGTTCTTAGATTCTCTGAAAGCTGGGATTTTATTAATTTGAAATTTGGGAATTTGCCTAATACTCTTAGAAAATAAAGATTAATGGAACTCTGCCCTACAAAAGATAAATCAAGCATAGATAATTATATTCATTTTAATAATTTGCCTTTATAATAGCCTTCCATTAAAAAAATCAAAAGTACTTAGATTTGATTACTAATAGGTATCTCTACCTAATACATCGCAGATATTGAAAGGTAATTTACTTTAACAAATGACAATATATTAATATGAAACAATTCTGGAATATAAAAGTAAATGATATAACAAAAGATTAATATCCTTGGGACGTTTCTTGCCTCCTCTACTTTGGTTAGAAAAGTTCCATGGAAAATTTTCTGTGATTTTCCTTTTACTATTTCTTCACTCATGCTAGAATGCATATTCAAGGCTATTTGTCATCAATTGTGAAATAAATCTTCAATTTAATAACAACTTTTTCTGGAAAAAAAATCATATTAAATATCCACTTTCTTTTACTAACCATAGTCGTAAATATCTATTCCTATTGTAAGACTTGTTTTCTTCTATATTACATTTGAGTTTACTATTTCACATTCAAAATGTTAATAAATGTTTCATTTTGGTTTTGTTGAAGTAACACTTTTCCCCCTTAACTCCTGACCTCCATTCTCATCTTTAACATTCTTAAAATTAGCAGTATGGTTTCAAGATGTTTGAAAACTACTTATATGTCTAGTCTGTACTTCTATCTGGTAAATTGTATTATAGTTTTAGATTTTTTTGTTCTCAATCAAATTATCTGTTTGTAGAAGTTATATAAGGTCTCTTAAAGGTCAGCAAGAAGATATTGACAGATGTTCAGCTCCTTTAAGCTTTTAAAACTCAAGAACAGGTCATATTAACTTCATAGCTTTGAACATTCTATGATCTTGTCCAAGTATTTTTGGCGATTCTACTGTCTCTAATTACAGGTAATCTTCTGTATACACAATGCCTTTCATTTTCGACTCTATATCCTATCATGATTTTAAAACGTTTTTATTTGAAAAATTGAATTTTAATCTTTAGTGAAAACTCAGCTGCACACGGAGACACCACTGCCAAAAATCTAATTACGCTGACAAGAGAAGGAAAGTCACCTCTGCTCACAGCTGATTTCACATATGTGCAGTCAAAGATCACCTCTTCACAATTCCTTCCTGCCAGGCACCGAGATTAACACGCAACCCTGTACCACTAACAGTAAAATTAAAAACCAAAAAAACAAAACAAAAAACCTGGACCTTCATCTCAACTAGTTCTGCCTTCTGAACCACTCATATTCCTTTTTCAAAATTTTATGAACTTTTCAAGGCCTGTGTCTCATCTGGCAGAAGGATCCCTCTCTCTCTTACAACCTCCTCTAGTGTATTTTATTTCATGGTTATTTATGCATCTGTTTTATTTATTCTACTGGATTGCAAATATTGAAGCACGCAGGGGGGACAGTGTTTCCCCAGCCACAGTTAGGCTGGCTTTCAATGCCAACACATTCCTGCAGAGCTCTGAGAGTTTCATCAAAATTCATTCAGTGTGAAGGCGCAGGCAATACCACGGGTTACTCTTTATTGAACTAGCCATCTTACAGAGTTAACAAATAACAAATGTTAACTCACAGTTTCTGTGGGTCAGGAAACCAAATTGATGCCTAGCTAGGTGCCTCTGGTTCTAGGTCCCTGATGCTGTTGCCATCAAGCTGTCTTCTAAGGCTGCAGTCACCTCAGGACTCAAATGAGGCTGAAGGATCTGTTTCCAAGCTCACACGTGTGGTTATTGGCAGGCTTCAGTAGAACTTGAGGCCTCAGTGTCTCATTATGCCATATGAGATACTCACAACATGCTTCCCTCAACATGAGTGACCAAGAGAGAAAAGGAGAGATAGAGAGGGGGCAGGAGGGAGGAAGAGGGGGTAGGTGGGGGGGAGGGGAGAGAGAGAGAGAGAGAGAGAGAGAGAGAGAGAGAGAGAGAGAGAGAGAAGTGCTAGTCTTTTTCTTTTTATAACTGAATATCAGAAGTGATATTCATTTTCCAATACTTCTGCTATATTTTATTTCTTAGAAGGAAACAATAAGTCCAGCTCACACTCAAGGAGAGAGGATTACACAAGGGTGTGGATAATAGGAGGAAGAGATCTTTGAGGGTCGTTTTAGGGCTGCCTACAATGTGCATGAGACAAAACATTGCCCTATCATTCTTCTCTTTTCAATGCATTTTACTTAGGAACTAGGTGTATTGTCAATTCAATTATCCATAAGTAGAATGCCCCTTTTTCAGTTGTTCATTAAATTTAATGTCTAAGTTGGCCTCACTCACACACTTGATGGAGTTGGCTGCCACCTATTTTGTCTAGGGTTTGTTAGCTGCTACAGGTCGTTTCTGCTCCTTCTGGCTTTCCATCTGCAGTAGACTAGACTGAGCTCCCTCGTATGGTAGTCTCTGGTCATGGTTCCACCAAAGTGAGAGTAGAAACTGTGAGGCCTCTTGAAGTCCACCACTTCTGCATCATTCTACCGGTCAAAGCAAATCATGACACCAGCTATCCAAGGAATGAAGAAAAGTCTTCACCTCCATTGAAATGGGTGTGCAGAGGGTGATGGGCAGAATTGCTCCCCATTAAATTATCTACCACACATTTTTCTCTAGTCACAACATTTCATATTTCTTCTACACACAGAACATGTCCATCATCTCTAGAAACCCCTCCCCCCAGTCTCATACCATGGTGGCATCAGCCTTGAAGGCCATGATTTTGCTAACTGCCTCAAGGCTGGCTGCAGATAGGACTCCTTGAACAGAGCTCCTCGGGTGTGGTTGCTTAATTCAAAGACTTGTGAACTAAAAAGATAACTAATCTGCCACTCACACAGTCAACACACATGGTGAGCCAGTGACTAGTTCACTGTCATGCAGGGACTCTAGTCCTGCTCCCCGCCCCAGAACACAGGATATGGTGAGGCCAAAAAGGAACACCAATGGAGCCATAGATAGGGGATTCATACCACGAAATTCTTGCTGGCGGCTCGGTTGGAGACACAGGAAGCAGCAGCCACACAACACACAATCTGCCATCCACTTCTCTGCCAACCAACCAACCAACATAGCCACAGCATTTATATTAGTGGCTAATGGCTAACCGGTAACAGCTGATGGCCAACTAGTTACAGCGGATGGCCATCTACTACACGAGCTAGCACCTTTCCACGTGAGCCCGAGAGCCTGGAGTGAGTGTGGGGACAGAGTCCCAGAGAGTAGTTTCCAGGCTCTCGGTGTCATGTGGAGGGGTGCTGGCTCGGGTAGTGGGTGGCCGTCAGCTGTAACCATTGAGCCACTGGCCAGTAATATAACTACAATGGCTACGTTGGAGAGTGGAGGAGAGTGGAGGAGAGTGGAGGAGAGTGGAGGAGAGTGGATGAGAGTCGTCGGTCGGTTGCAGAGAAAACGGACAGCAGGTCACACGCCCAGTGAACCCAGCCTCCAGTGAGACCGTAGTGCTATGACTCCCCTACCTATGGTTCCGTGGGTGTTCCTTTTTGGCCTCACCATATCCTGCATTCTTGTATGGGGAGCGGGAGCAGAGACCCCGCAGGCCGCCCTGCACGACACTCACCATAATAAACACATAAGGGATAGAAGACACAGAGCCTGGATAGTTCAAGACAAACTACTGGTATGCTTGGCAATTGGTGCTGGTTGTTCGCTAAGCCACTTTCTCCAAGGCGCCTCTCTTCCTTAAGGAGACTATTTTGGCTTTTTCACATCATAGTTACAGGATTCTAAGAGGGCAAGAGAGTAAACTGCAAGGTCTCTTGAGTTCTAGGTTCCAAAGCCTCATAATATCATTTCTGCCACATTCTATTGGTCAGTGCAAGTCACGGGTAAATCTAAATTTAAGGAAATGGGAAATTTGGAGGGAGGAATCATTATACCCATCTTTGCAAATCATTGTCCAAAGGAGGCTACAGGCCATGTCTGCCCATTTAATACCCACAGCATGAGGTGAAATTCAAAGATTTTACTTTAGACATTTCTAGCAATTTACCAGTATGTTTCTTCATACTATTTCTACATATATGTTAGCCCAATTCTCTTCTCCACTGGGGTGCTGGCACACGTGAACAAAGGAAGGGATATAAGCATTTCATAACACATAGCACAAAAGAAGAGCTAGTTAGAAGTGAATATTGCCCCCACCTCATCATTTCATCTAACTGGGACCTTGTCAATGGGTTTTAGACAGCAGTGTCAGATGATGCTTTAGACCCAGAGATGTGAGAACCAAAGAGATCAGTTGTTTTCTGATTATAATAAACCCACCAGCAATGGCTGACTATAATTTGGAGGTCAAAAGAAATGAAGGGAATATGGATTAGCACCCCAAACCCAAATGGGAGATCATATAGTAAGATAACTAGTTTCCCATCTCGATTGACTTACAGAGTGTGTGTTTGTTCAGATTTGTTAATGATGAATGTTAAGGACAAAAGTCCATAACTAAGACATTATATTGATAGTATCAAATTTAACTACTGACTTCTGATTTTAAAAAACTTCTTTGCATAACAATTTAGTAAAAATCTCAAAGAACCAGTGATAGTAAGATGAATAGCAGAAACTTCGGTGTTGTAATTATTTGTGATTATTTATGGGGAATCATTTGATGCAGTGTATTTTTAAAAATCAAGGAACAAAAGAGAACTATTGGCGGACGTCATCAACATGGTGGCGTGAGGTGAGCCTCTGTAAAGCTCCCCTGGAATTTACAACTAATCGAACAACAATAACTCCACAAAGGACTCCATGCACAGCAGACAGGCAAGATGAAGAGGCCCACCACTGAATTTACCTAAAGGTGGGAAAATCGCATGAGCGGGGGAGGAGGGAAGGGAGAAGTGTGGAGACGGAGCTGCTCGGGTGCAGGACGCAGACCTAGCTCAGTGCTCCAAGCTCGCTGCTTCCCGGAACTACCGCAGCGGGAGAGGGAAGAACTCGGACTGCTAGGGCTCCGCTTATGGCCCACAGGGCTGAGGGGACAGCATATAACACGGCTGAACCCAACACTCACGGCAGAGACCTCGGAAAAAAGACTGAGGGAAGAAGGCTGAAAATGGTGGTTTAAGCCCTCACTGCCAAGCAGAGAACGGAAGCCTTAGGCACTGAGACTAGCCGCCCCCTCCATACCCTCCCAGAGCTCGCCCCGCCCCCACCTGCCCGGTGCTAGAAGCAGAACAGTAGCAGTGTCAGATCAGAAGAACAGAATATTTGCTGTTCTGAGAACTGTGGACCGCAGACACAGAAATGCAGCCCAACTGGTTCTGGCAAAGGGGAGGGAGCTGTGGAAGCAGGACTGGCTGTGGTGGTGGTCGCCGCCTTTGCTCTGGGCCACCTCTCACAACTCACCCCGCCCCTGGCCCCACCTATCTGGGTGGATCCCTGCAGGAGTAAACAGAACTGCTGAAATATATGGGCTCTGAATCTGGTGCAGGAAGAGCTTTGGAACTTCAAAAGCTCTCCGCATACCCACACGGACACTGCCCTGTGACCCACGTGAACTATTAACAGAGGAGAAGCCCATCTCCCAGGGAATCCCCCCATTGTGTGAGAAGCTGGAACAGTGCAGAGAAAACATAGCACTACCATGTGAGAGAGAAAAAAAAGGCTGTAGTTGGAGAGAAAATAAAACATTCTACCAACAAGTACTGGAAAACAAAAAAAGACCTCTTCCTATCAACCTGTTGCTGAAGCCCCACCTGTAGATGTCTAGGAAGAGAAATAATAAATCAGTAATTGCCACGAATAACACAGGCAACAAGACAGCTCAGAAAAAAAGTGAAAAGTCTCCAGAAAAGGAACTTAAAGATATGGAAACATGTGACTTAAATGACAGAGAATTCAAGATTGCAGTTCTGAAAAAACTCAACGAGATGCAAGAAAACACAGAAAGGCAGTTTAATGAACTCAGAAACACAATCAAAGAACAACATGAGCATTTTTCAAAAGAGATAGAGATTTTTAAAAAGAACCAAATAGAATTTCTGGAGATTAAGAACTCAATAGAAGAAATTAAGAATGAAATAACCAGCTTAGGTAGTAGAGTTGACCAGATGGAGGAAAGAATCAGTGACATCGAAGATAGAAACCTGGAAATTACACAGATGGAAGAAGAAAGAGACTTGAGACTTAAAAGAAATGAAAGAACTCTAAAAGAACTTTCTGACTCCATCCCAAAGAGCAATAAAAGAATAATGGGCATACCAGAAGGAGAAGAAAGAGAGAAGGGAACAGATAATATATTCAAACAAATTGTCTATGAAAACTTCCCAAACTTGTGGACAGAACTGGATCCTCGAATCTAAGAAGCAAATAGAACACCTAATTACCTTAATCCCCACAGGCCTTCTCCAAGGCACATTGTATTGAAGCTGTCTAAAATCAACGACAGAGAAAGAATCCTCAAGGCAGCCAGGGAAAAGAAGATGGTAACCTACAAAGGAAAGCCCATTAGAATATCATCAGATTCTTCAGCAGAAACTGTACAAGCCAGGAGGGCGTGGAAACAAATATTCAAACTATTGAAAGAGAGAAATTATGAGCCAAGAATAATATATTCAGCAAAGATATCCTTTAGATATAAAGGAGGAATAAAGACCTTTCCAGATATACAGAAGCTGAGGGAATTTTCTAATACACGACTTGCACTACAAGAAATACTAACGGAGGCTATTTGACCACCATCAAAAGAGACAATTTGTGGCAACCAAAACATAAAAAGGGGGAGAGTAAAGGCCTGAAACGGAATATGGGAATGGAGAAAGTAAGCGTGCTGAAGAAAATGGAATACTCTAAATATCAAACTTTCTTTTACATAAACTTAAGGGTAACCACTCAAAAAAAAAATCCAGAACTGAAATATATACTGTAATAAAAGAAGAAACAGAGGGAAACATCATAGAATACCAACACACAGAAATAATAGACAACGACAAAAAGGCAAAGAAACAATGGAGACACAACCTTACCAGAAAACTAAAGATAGAATGACAGGAAATCCTCACATATCAATAATCACCCTAAATGTAAATGGACTGAACTCACCAATAAAAAGGCACAGAGTAGCAGATTGGATCAAAAAACTAAACCCAACCATATGCTGTCTCCAAGAGACACATCTCAGCTACAAGGACAAGCATAGACTCAAAGTGAAAGGCTGGAAATTGACACTCCAAGCAAATGGTACCCAGAGAAAATCAGGTGTAGCCATAAGGATATCAGATGAAACAGACTTCAAGGTGAAAAAGATAACAAGAGACAAAGATGAACATTTCATAATGGTAAAGGGGACTATACAACAAGAAGACATAACAGTCATCAATACTTATGCCCCCAATCAGGGAGCACTGAAATATACCAAGCAACTACTAACAGAACTAAAGGGAGAAATTGACCAAAACACAATTATACTAGGGGACTTAAGTACATCATTGACAGCTATGGATAGATCATCCAAACAGAAAATGAATAACGAAATAGCAGCCCTAAATGACACATTAGATGAAATGGACATAATTGACATTTATAGAGCACTTCATCCTAAAACATCAGACTATATACATTCTTTTCTAGTGTACACAGAACATTCTCAAGGATAGACCATATATTGGGACATAAAATCAGTCTCAACAAATTTAGGAAGATTGAAATCATACCAAGCATATTCTCTGATCACAAGGCTTTGAAACTGGATATCAACTGCAAAAAGAAAGCAGGAAAAAACACAAATGCATGGAGATTAAACAACATACTTTTAAAGAACGACTGGGTCAAAGAAGAAATTAGAGGAAAGATCAAAAGATACATAGAAACAAATGACAATGAAAATACATCCTACCAAAATTTTGGGGATGCAGCGAAAGCAGTTTTAAGAGGGAAACTTGTATCATTACAGGCCTATCTCAAGAAACAAGAAAAATCCCAAATAAATAACCTCATGTTACACCTTAAAGAACTAGAAAAAGAAGAACAAGTGAAACCCAAGGTCAGCAGAAGAAAAGAAATAACAAAAATCAGAGCAGAACTAAATGAAATAGAGAACAAAAAGACAATAGAAAAATATTGATGTGACAAAGAGCTGGTTCTTTGAAAAGATTAACAAAATTGACAAACCCTTGGCTAGACTCACTAAGATAAAAAGAGAGAAGACACTAATTAACAAAATCAGAAATGAAAAAGTGGAAGTTATCACTGACACCACAGAAATACAAAGGATCATCCAAGAATACTATGAAGGACTATATGCCACCAAATTCAACAACCTAGAAGAAATGGACAAGTTCTTAGAAACATATAGCCTTCCAAGGCTGACCCATGAAGAACTGGAAAATCTAAACAGACAGATCACCAGTAACGAAATTGAATCAGTCATCCAAAACCTTCCCAAAAGCAAAAGTCCGGGACCAGATGGCTTCACTAGTGAATTCTACCAAACCTTCAAACAGGATCTAATACCAATCCTGCTCAAACTCTTCCAAAAAATTGAAGAAGAGACAGTACTCCCTAACTCATTTTATGAGGCCAATATTACCCTGATGCCAAAACCTGGTAAGGACAGCACAAAAAAAGAAAACTACACACCAATATCTCTGATGAATACAGATGCAAAAATCCTAAACAAAATTCTAGCAAATCGAATACAACAGTGCATTAAAAAGATTATTCATCATGACCAAGTGGGGTTCATCCCCGGGGCACAAGGATGGTTCAACATACGCAAATCCATCAATGTGATACATCACATAAACAAAATAAAGGACAGAAATCATGATTATATCAATTGATGCAGAAAAAGCATTTGACAAGATACAACATCCATTTATGATTAAAACACTTAATAAAATAGGTATAGAAGGAAAATACCTTAACATAATAAAGGCCATATATGACAAGCCCTCAGCTAATCTCATAATTAATGGTGAAAAACTGAAGCCCTTTGCTCTACTTTCAGGAACATGACAGGGCTGTCCTCTCTCACCTCTGCTTTTCAACATCGTGTTGGAAGTCCTTGCCAGAGCAATCAGGCAAGAGAAAGAAATAAAAGGCATCCAAATTGGGAATGAAGAAGTTAAATTATCACTCTTTGCAGATGACATGATGCTATATATAGAAAACCCTAAAGACTCCACCAAAAAGCTATTAGAAACAATCAACGAATACAGTAAAGTTGCTGGCTACAAGATCAACGTACAAAAGTCCATTGTATTCCTATATATTAACAATGAAATCTCAGAAAAAGAAATACAAAAAACAATTCCTTTTGCAATTGCAGCAAAAAGAATAAAATACCTAGGAATAAACTTAACCAAGGATGTGAAAGACCTATATGCTGAAAACTATAAGACACTTTTGAAAGAAATTGAAGAAGACACAAAGAAATGGAAAGACATTCCGTGCTCATGGATTGGAAGAATCAACATAGTTAAAATGGCCATATTACCCAAAGTAATATACAGATTCCATGCAATCCCCATCAAAATCCCAATGGCATTTTTTAAAGAAATAGAACAAAAAATCATCAGATTTGTTTGGAACCACAAAAGATCCCGAACAACCAAAGCAATCTTAAGAAAAAAGAACAATACTGGAGGTATCACACTCCCTGACTTTAGCTTGTACTACAGGGATACATTAATCAAAACAGCATGATATTGGCAGAAAAAACAGACACATAGACCAATGGAATAGAATTGAGAACCCAGAAATAAAGCCACATAAATATGGACAGATAATTTTTGACAAAGAAGCTAAAAACATACAATGGAGGAAAGGCAGCCTCTTTAATATATGGTGCTGGGAGAATTGGATAGCCACACGCAAAAGAATGAAACTGGACTGCTGTCTGTCACCATGTACCAAAATTAATTCAAAATGGATCAAAGACTTAAGCATAAGACCTGACACAATAAACTGCGTAGAAGAAAACATAGTTACTAAACTTACGGACCTTGGGTTCAAAGAGCATTTTATGAATTTGACTCCAAAGGCAATGGAAGTAAAAGCTAAAATAAACGAATAGGACTATATGAAACTGAAAAGCTTCTGCACAGCAAAAGAAACCATCGACAAAAGAAAGAGGCAACCAACTGAATGGGAGAAGATTTTTGCAAACAGTGTCTCCGATAAGGGGCTAATATCCAAAATATACAAGGAACTCATGAAACTCAACAACAACAAAAAACAAACAACCCAATTGAAAAATGGGCAGAGGACCTGAAGAGATATTTCTCCAAAGAGGACACACAAATGGCAAATAGACGTATGAAAAAAATGTTCAACATCACTAGTCCTCAGAGAAATGCAAATAAAAACCACAATGAGATATCACCTCACCCCAGTCAGAAAGGCTATCATCAACAAGACAAATAGTAACAAGTGTTGGAGAGGCTGTGGAGAAAAAGGAACCCTCATACAATGTTGGTGGGAATGCAGATTGGTGCAGGCCTTATGGAAGGAAGTGTGGAGGTTCCTCAAAAAATTACGAACAGAATTACCATATGACCCAGCAATCCCTCTCCTGGGTATCTACCCAAAACATCTGAAAACATTTATACATAAAGACATGTGTGCTCCAATGTTCATTGCAGCTTTGCTTACGGTGGCCAAGACATGGAAACAACCAAAATGTCCTTCAATAGATGAATGGATAAAGAAGTTGTTGTATATATACACAATGGAATACTATTCGGTGGTAAGAAAAGATGATATAGGAACATTTGTGGCAACATGGGTGGATCTTGAGAGTATAATGCTGAGCGAAATAAGTCAGACAGAAAAAGCAGAGAACCATATGATTTCACTGATATGTGGTATATAAACCAAAAACAAGACAAACAAATGAGAAACAGAAACTCATAGACACAGACAATAGTTTAGTGGTTACCAGAGGGTAAGTGGGGAGTGGGAGATGAGGGTAAAGGGGATCAAATATATGATGATGGAAGGAGAACTGGCTCTGGGTGGTGAACACACAATGGGATTTATAGATGATGTAATGCAGAATTGTACACCTGAAATCTATGCAATTTTACTAACAATTGTCACCCCAATAAATTTACAAAAAAGAGAACTATTATCTTCTTTTTTATACTACAGTTTTTCTTCAACTTTTAAAAAAAATTCTTTGAATGCAGCTTATTGTGAAGGAGGAAAAAAAAGAACTTCTTACCTTGATTTTTCAGTTTGTTTTTGTATTAATTGAAAGATCAACCAGAGGGTAAGGGGGAAAGGGGGAGGTTGATGAGGGTAAAGGGGATCAAATATATGGTGATGGAAGGAGAACTGACTCTGGGTGGTGAACACACAATGGGATTTATAGATGATGTAATACAGAATTGTACACCTGAAATCTATGTAACTTTTCTAACAACTGTCACCCCAATAAACTTTAATTTAAAAAAAAGAAAGAAAGAAAGAAAGATCAATACAATAGAAACAACTAGAATATTCCTATAGTTGGCACATTTATTTCTTGATATCTTGGAATTACCTACTGTGCACTCAGGCCTAAAAATAGCTTCTAAAGAGAGAGAACACAGAACAGCTAATGGAATATGTGGCAATTATGCTTCCTAGGATTAGGGAAGTTTAGAACTAATTGGGGAGGAGCAAATGCAAATAAGCTGGAAGGTGCACCCTCCATACCCCTCACCCCCACCCTCTCTACAGTACATTTTTCTGGGAAAGAATGGGGAATATATTCAGCAAATAGCTCTGAGCTAAAACCTGCAATTGGGGTGGGCACTTAGAAACACAAGGCAGCATGTAACAAGCACAGAACATAGAGCCTGGTAGAAACTTAAGCAATAACTCAGAACATGGCTTGCATTTTAGGTGAGGAGGAAAAAAAAAAGGACACCCAGAAAGCTGCTGAAGGTCGTATGCAAGTTAGTACTAAAGCAGCCTGCAAGTAGAAACCCCTTCACTTTCTGTGTTCCCTGCAGGGCATTGCAGTCAACGGCTACTCTGAGTTCCCCAGCTGTCCCTATATCCCGCTGCTCTTCTGATGGCCTCTCACACCTTCACCGATCTGAGTCAGAAAACCTCCAGCATGCAGTCCTTGGGGACAGTCCCACCCCACTCTGCTTCTGCTTTTACCTCTGCCAACCTCTCAAGACCTGAGAATTTATGAACTTGACGACACAGTAGTAATTCCTTTAAAAATGCACAAGTTGAGCATACATAGATTTATACCCCGACATCTTTCCAGCAAGCAGAAACAGGCAGGTGATGTTTGACAGCCCCTCAGTGAATCTGCCAATTGTTCCAGAAGGTAGCCATAGGATAGCCAAGCTAATTACAGGCATTGGGGGAGGGAAAGGGCATTTCTGGTTGCCTTTTAACAGCAGATTGCTGGCTCTTTGTTTACTTTTCTCCTCTTTCTTCTTTTCTTTTTTCTCTGTTCTTTCTTTCTATTCGTTTGATATTGATTGATCACCTGCTATGCAGACTAGGAAGGGGAGATGCTAGTTCAGTTGGTTTGGAACTCAGGCTTCATGGAGATCGTATAGCTGAGTCTGTACCGTGTTTCTCCGAAAATAAGACCTAGCCGGATCATCAGCTCTAATGTGTCTTTTGGAGCAAAAATTAATATAAGATAGGTAATATATATATATATATATATATATATATTATCATATTATGTTATGTTATATTATATAAGACCCGGTCTCATATTAAAGTAAGACTTGATCTTATATTAATTTTTCTCCAAAAGATGCATTAGAGCTGATGGTCCCGCTAGGTCTTATTTTCAAGGAAACACGGTAAGAGCTCTGAACCCATAGTATCCAGGTTCAAATCCAGGCTGAGTCTCCTGTTCAATGTGCAAATAACAGTACTACCTAAGTGGGCCGTTAAGAGGACTGCGCAAATATATAAAAACTTTTAACAGGGTCTGTTAAAAGTTAGCTATTCTAATTGGCCTATTACTGCAAATTCTCCTCCAATGTAGATAATCCCTAGGGTTGGGAAGGGACACAGACCTGAGCTGGATAGATCGCTGGCTGAGATGACTATACTAAACAACAAAATAATCGTTACTTTGACTGACTTTAGACAGAGGTAGAGAAATGGCGTTTTCTGTACGTAGGTGGAAATGGGGACATGAAGTAGAAATTGAGGTGAGTTATAAGAATCTGTGTTTAACTTGGAGTGTTGTTATCTGAGTGTGTGGTTGTGAAAATATTATACCCACTGCCCATATCCTCACAACAGAGTGTAGCAAAACTAATTGGGGGATGGGGTAGAGAGATTCTTATGCGGGAGAGAACACTTTGGGAAGGTAAATCTTTTCTGAAATCAAACAAGATTAGGGTGCATGGGGGGGGATCAAGGTAGAGGGGACCCTTTTTTTCAGTTAGAAAAACAGAGAGAGAGAGAGAGAGAGAGAGAGAGAGAGAGAGAGAGAGAGAGAGAGAGAGAGATTGGCAATCCCCAACTGGAAGTACAGCAAAGCTAGAAGCAGTACCTGAAAGAAGGTCTGTTAAGGAGCTAAGGTTGGACAGGGAAGGAGAGGCCAGATCATGAAAGGACTTGTAAAGTCATATTATAGAGTTGGGACTTAATTGAGACAGCAATGGGAAGCTTTAGGGTTAAGTAGGAGATTTATAAAGTTACTTTAACTTTAAATATCTACTTTTTTATTTTCCTTTTCCCAATAGACAACTCATATCTTTATTTTTGATAGAGGATCATATGGGAGAAGCACAAATTAGATAAAGGAACAGACATCCATAGCTAGTAAAAATAAATGATTCTGTGTATGTGTGCATGTGCGTATTTTAATAAAAATAACATGACTTGGTTTTTCAAATTTCAAACACTGCCCAGCCAGTGATTTTTTTGTGGAAAGGCGAGCATCATTCTACTTTTCTTTCTTTTCTTTGCCAGAAATAACTCCAAGGGAGTCATTGCCAGAAAGAACTGAGAGAAAGAACTCAAGTCCTCAATTAAAGAATGCAGAGAAATAAAAGAGTGTAGCGAAAGAGGAGGAAGCATTCTACCTATATTCCCCAATAACACCTTCTCTTCCAGCTTTGACTTGTTTTGCTTTCTCTCTTATCTTTCCTCCCCAGTGTGTATGTGTATATATATATATATATATATATATATATATATATATATATATATATATGTATATATACATCTGTAAAGCATTTAGTTACCAGGAGATTCAAACACATCGAGTCAAGTGATTGCCAAACAGCTTTATTTTTGCTCTCATATTCTATCAGAAGACCTTGTGATCATTCTGGGATGATGAAGAGAAACAGAAGGATTTAGAACCAAAAAATGAAGCTGTCTCTTAATCTCTGAGCCATTTCTTACTCTATTTTTGAAATATGCTGGTAAAGAGATGGAAATGGATCCTTTCAGAAAGAGCTAGAATGATTTGTGGCAATATATAAGGAGACAGAAACGGATATTCAAAACATATCTGTTCAGTTTACATTTCACGTGCTTTTCAAAAGGAGAAAAAAAATCCTTTGAAAGAGAGAGGAGCATTCAAACATGGTCAATATACAATTTTATCATCAAACTTGGGTATCTCAGAAAGTGTGGAAACCCATATCTGAAAGAGGAGACCAGGAGCCTTCTTGTCTCTGTAACAATATCCCTTCCTGTCTTCACATCACCACCCAGAGCAGCCAGGGGTCCTCATTGTCCTAAGTCAAAGACCCATGAAAATGAATTGTGTTACATTTAATGCTCATTTAAAACGTAAAGAATGCCACTGATACTACCTTAATGTTCTTTGTTTTTACTTGGATTATAAAATTATCTCTTGTATCTACTTATTCTTCTATTTATCTATTTGTACAAACCTTCCAAGTTCCCAGTTTAACCAGGCTCACCAAACCTTAATTTGTCCATAAAGTCTTACATTACATTAGCTCACTAATTCATTGTTATGTGGTGTCTAACTTACTCTCCAGTGCTTAGTAAATACTCCTAAGGGTTTCATGGTGTCCCAGCTAACCAGATTGTAATTTAAGTATGTTAGAACTGAAGAGAGTTGTCTAGTTTTCAAATTGTCTTTTCTCCCCTCTCTTTTTTATTTCCCCCAGACACAATGTTACATAGAATATCAATGCAACCAGTATGTCAACAGATAAACATATCATTTCCTGCTCTGAACCAGGAACAAATGTCTGAAACCCGGGCCATTCAGCTTCCACAGCCTCCTCCTCTTTTATCAAGTACTTCCTTGCAGCCTAAGGCAATTCTAAGGGAACTTGGAACCCCTTGAGAAAGCACTAACCTGTTTCAACCCACTCATTTTATTAATGAGGAATCTGAGTTCCAAAGAAGTGAGTTGATTTGTGCGATGCCTCAGGGTAGTGACCACCAAAACTAAGACTTTGACTCAAGAGTTCCAGAACCAAATCCTGGCTCCTTCAAGTATATGGTCCTGAATGTACAAACCATCTGTTTTATTTGTTTTCAGTTCTCGTCCTCCCTCAAAGCAAGTTGTGAGTCTGATGTAGGCTATTCATTAATTAGTGGGGTGTGTCTAGCAAGTCAGAGCAGCGCTGAGGGAACCAGTAGAGTATCAGGGATTTAAGTAAACAACAAAGCTATAGAGTAATGAAATGAGAAGATAGAACTTAAAAGTTAGGAGAGAGCCTGGTTGCAAAAATTGTCTACTAATAGCTCAGAATAGCACTAGCTTTCTCTAGATTCGTGATGATCCATTAAGTTCCAAATAAAATAGCTTCTGAAAGATTATATTGCTCATTCTGAGCTACTTCTTTGTAACATGACATCATTAAACTATCAGAAATAATGACAATGCCAATAACATCAGACATACCCACGTCCAAAAATAAATACAAAACATTTTAAGTCAAGTATACATGCCTTTTGGATTACCTACTATTTTTGGATTATTCTCACATTGTTTCTCCTCATTAGTACTAATGATCAAGAACTAATGGTGGAATTAGCTGAAGGGAGAACATCATATGTCAAAATAAATTCTTTCCATCTTTTGTAACAAACAGCACACATTGAAAGGAAGAATTATAGAAAGCCACAATTACATTTCACTCCCCCAGAATGAATGCAAATAATCATGCTTTGCATATCTAAGTCCAAATGCTTTAAACAAAGAAGTCATACATAAATATAATCAAAAATTTTAATTTTAAAACATAGTGATATAAATTATTTTTGTCCCAAATAATTGTTTTTATCTAACTGTAATAATTGTAAATGTATTGCAATCACCATGACACCATTTGGAAGTCAGTTTGGATTACCCCTCTCAGGGCCATGTGTTTTGGATTTTCAAGAAGAGTTCTCACCTCTGGGGCAGTCCTGATTGCCAATATCCTGTCCTGTTATTAGGTCATGTGCTCCATGATTTTTCATTTTTCACAATTTTTGGTAAGGAAAATATTCACTCAGATTCCAGTTAAGTTGTTCCAGTAATAACTCATCATTTCTGTTCTCCCATCTTGGAAGTCCACTTAAGCAGAGTTTATTCTAAAACTCAGAGGCATCCCCCTGGGACAGAGAGGGGGAACAACCTGAACATTCAAATCTGTGTGGGGAAACTATGAGGCATCCTACTCAAACCACAACAACCTCAGAGACTCAGAATTCCACAGGGTAAAATGAGCAGATGCAGAACCATTTTCAATCCAAAGTTTGCCCTTGTTCGAAGGTAAGTTGGCAGTATGGCTTTGGTCTTTCATTGACGCCAATCCCTGGGATGGTGGTAGAAGTCATTGGGGTTCCCCGAGGAGAGGCCTATTAGTGCTTCCCTCCCTCTGTCTCTCTTACTTAAATTGCATAAAAAGGCTGCAGATTCCAAACTCTATGGTTTGATGAATGTAGTGCAGATGGAAAGCATAAGAGAGGTCAGTTGGTTGCCATTGGGCTAAGGGTGTCGTATTTTCATGCAAGTGAAAAAGATGATTCCGAAAATACAAAATTATTGTTCATGCAGAACCAATGTTAAACCAACAAAACTTCTTTAATAAATAACAGAACTTGTCAGTGGTAAGAGTCTCATCTAGCAGTTCATATTACTTTAAATACTGTTCAGCCACCCACATGTCATAAGCAATATCAGTACATGTGAAAAATTGTGGCATCTGTTTTTCTGAATACATAAATGTGTGTGTGTCACTCTCTTGAGTCCATTTAAAAACTAACAAGCATACATTTAGTGTAAGTAAATGAATTAAATTATATAATTTTTACTGTTATCTAAATTTATTCAATTGTAATCTTCACCTGATCACAAAGTAGGGAATTCAAATGCTTAGTGGATTTAGAGTATTTTCCAATTGTTTAAATCTGATTTGGCCTTGATGTACATCATATGGCATCAATGTCATTGGATGGGATCTCCTGGTGAATGAATAGTTACTTCCTCCATGAGTTAGACATCCTCAAAGGTGCCCTAATTGCTATGGAATTCTCAACTGCCCATTTAGTAACCTTTCACAAGGGGTTTCATGCTCAAAAAAGTCTTACGACCCCATAAACAGGATTTATCTTGGACCGTGGCTATGCAGCTGGTTACACAGCTGGGAAACTGGAAGAAACAACAGTCAATCAATTCATTTTGGCCATTTTCATGATTACCAGTAATTGCTCCAGCTGCACTGATGTGTGGTGATCAATATTCATTGTAAAGATGGCAAAAATGGACAGCATGGATGCCCCTTGTCTTTTCATTTCACACATATTGACCTGGCCATATAGACAGAGAACAATTCATTCAACCAGTAGCACCTAGCTTCTAATTCTCCCATTGCAGAATGGCTCAGTAGCAAATGTAAAACAAAAAACAAAAAAACAAAAAATTAAAAGCAAAGCAAAACAAATCTCTTTAGCCTCTGGCTGCCTTAATTAAGGCAAAGAATAGTTTGGTGGGTATAGATAGATAGATGGAGAGGGTGGCAAAATGCCAATGTTCCAACATCTGCAGTATTTAGATGCTCAAAGTTGTACCCCAGCAGGGTCAGTTGAGTCCTTGAACTGACCCCGAAAGAATTCCAAAAGTTGGAACTCTAAAAAGATAATGAAAAAAGTGAGCCCCAAGGGGAAGCCCAAGGAATCCTCCAGGACAATAAAAGATGCCAGATTATTCTTCTTTGTGCTTCAGTCAAGCCCTTCTCTTGAGGGACCACTGCCCTCTTTCTGTGTTACCATTGACATACTGAACAAATTCCTCAGAGTTGGTTCTCAAGAGTGAGATGCCAATACGTGAGATGCCAGCCTCTAAAATGTGGAAGCCTGCTGAGGCCACTGCTAGACCAGAAATTTTAGATTTTTGTTTGTTTGTTTGTTTTGGTCAAAACGAGAAGAGATTTTAGATATTTTTGGTGTTGTTTTGGTCAAAATGAGAAGAACTCCTCCCAGGCATCCTTGAAATCTGCCTTGAAACTCAAGCACACTTTTATCTTTCCTTTGAGACAAACAAGCAGATTCTTCAAACACAGCTCATTGTTTCTTATTTAAGAACTCTCGAGTGAGGTTGGATTTCTAATAGAAGATTCTTAAAAGTTAGATGAATGACTGGTAGCAAAAGTATAACAAAGTTTGTATTCTCTATGGAAAGAAATACAATTAAAATTTTCTTTTTAAAATAAAACATGGATTTCTGTGAATGCTCATAATTGTATTCTAGAGCGCTGAAAAATACTTAGCCATACCAAGCCAACCTTCTTTTTCTAAATGCCTTCAGTTTCCAACATTTAGCTGTTTTTTTCTTTCCCTAACTATGTGGAGTCCCCCATGAGCAGTAGGTTTGGGCTTTAACTTTTACCTGGACTTAAGATATACATATTCTGATGATTTTATCACCCTAGGGTCCAGTTATTTTATTAATAACAAAGATTAAGCCTCATCTTCTCCAGATACTGGGAGATCTTAGAGCAGAAATTGCTTATAAAGTAGGAGGATAGTAATTCATTTTGTGTGAAGAGCTCTTGAGACATGGTTCTTCCCTCTCTCCTTATCATAATGAAAATTTTTTCCTACCATCCAATGGAGGTTATATAATACCAGGTATTCTCAGCAAATTGCTACCTGATTCAATTTAACAAAGATGCAATTGATTACATGAGAAATGTATAATATTAATCCTCATTATTACATAAAGCTTTCGTACGACTTGCTTTGCCATACATTATTACATTTTTGTTCTCACAAAACCTTATAACCTTGCTTATTAGATAATACTCTATGATTCTGGCCCTTAGAGTGTTCAGACTTCCCATGACAGGTTGGCCTAAGTTCTGCCTGTTGCATTCCCTTACTTTGGTGTTTTCAGAAAAGCAAATGTTTGGCTCCCGTTGTAAACCCAAAGAGGAGCAGCAGATTCTAAGCCAAGAACAGAGGTGCTGAGGGCTGGGACTGCACCTGGATTCTAGACCCAGCACCAACTCTGGAGAGATTTGAGGAGAAAGTGAAATCTCTCCAGGTGTTCATTTCCTCAGCTCTAAAATGAAGGTGTCTATCCAGGTGATCCCAGATTCCTTTCCAGCTCTGTGGTTCTTTGGAACTGGGCATCGTTTAAATTCTAAGTACTGGATTTTCAAAGTGTTTAAAATGGTAATCACATTTTATTTTTAAAATTACTATTAATGTCTCCCATTGTGTCTGAATCCTTGGTTTGCTTCATGTAACTCCAGCTGAGGCAATACAGGGAAAACCAGAGCATTTAAGCTGGTGTTGCCTGGATGAGGAAAGTTCTTTGCATTAGAGAAAATCGTATTACTATTAACACCGTATGAAGCACAATGTTAAGGACGTCACCTGCTATATCTCATTTAATTCTTCAAGTAACGCTCTGACGTGCTCATTAATATTCCCATTTATGTGTAAGGAAACAGAGTCAGAGAATTTAGATTACTTGACAAAAGTCACACTGCTAATGAGTGATTGATGTAGGGTCCAAACTTCTGTGTAACTGATTTCAAAGTCACTGTTCTTAATAATTGCTTAATACCACCTACTAAGAAAATGAATGGCACATGCAAGCCCCACCACACACACACACACACA
Source organism: Rhinolophus sinicus (assembly GCF_057876585.1). NCBI lineage: Eukaryota > Metazoa > Chordata > Mammalia > Chiroptera > Rhinolophidae > Rhinolophus > Rhinolophus sinicus. The sequence goes on from NC_142517.1 coordinate 198,825,406, forward strand.
CACACACACACACACACACACGTAAATGTGCACCACACAAAACGTGTCTACATAAAAGTAGCTACATGCTTGAATAAGAAATGGATTACATAGATACATGCAGGTGACAGTGTCCCTGTGGGTGGTCAAGCCCCACAGTGGTTCCAAAGTGTCTGAACCAAGCTGTATGGACAAAAGCCTTCAGGGGCCAATGAGTCATTTCAGGTCAGCTTCCCTGACCAAAAAAAAAAAAAACACATCTGATTAGCTGCCAATGTCATTTCCTCCCCAGGTTATTTTTCTAACGCCCTTTACCTCCATGCAACAGACCACAAATACAGAGGCAAGAAATATGTTCAGCATATTTTGAAAATGTCTGCGGTGCACGGGAGACTGCATAATGCTGTAGACTAGTGGATGGAATGTGAAACATCACTTTGAGAGGGTTGCTTGCAGCTGGTAAGTGATTTTATTTACAATCTGCTGATTTCACTAAAATACGCGTAGATGCTCCTTTTCAAATGAAGACTACCTATTCAGTAGAGAAGGGGGATTCTCTTTAGAAAAGAATTTCGGCACAGATACTATCATCACATAAGTAACCATCCCCAGAGTTGCTTACTTGGGTAAGGAGAGCAGGGCAATCAGACTGCCTTTAAAAGATTATGCATTGCACCGAAATTCCCCTAGAATATATTTCCTATATTGAGCAGTTATAAACCATAGACTGACCAGAAACATATCTGTCTTTCTGTCTTGTGACACGGCTACCATTTCTTTTCTTTAAGAAGAAAGCCTGGTTTCATTTGGAAGTTATTACCCCTTAGATGACCAAATCCTGCCCCAAGATGCCTAATATTTACTTTGCCTTTGAAGCATAATGGTTAAAGTTATTTCCCCATCTGCATGATTTTTTAAAACTTCTTAAACCCTGTCCAGTTATGACAGAGACCAAGATTCCACAATGTAAATGTGCCTCATTAATCAACTCTTTTATTTGGGGGAGTAATGAACATTTTGCTATTTGACATCTGGTAGTGATTTACAGTAACAGAAACAGGAATTCCTAGTTTACAAAAGTGCACATGTATGATTTGATTTCTTTTGGTGTATTGAAAAAAAAATCCCCTGCTGCTTTTCTTGGCCAAAAAAAAAAAAAAAGTGGTGGGAGCAGGGGAGCTCTCTGTGTAGGGTTAGACAGTAAACTAACTAACCAGCTTAGAGCAAAATGTTGTGTGAGCTATGTAATGTGTAAAATCTGGTGTTTATGTAGCTCTCGAGCTGGCTCAATACCAGTTACTAGTGAGTGATATCTAAACATAAAATAATTTCTACATAAACTGTGGTTTGTAAAAACGTAAGCACTATATTTTTGTGTAGTCTGAAAGAAGGTATTCTTTGAAATAGATTATTAGTGTAGGGCACGATTCCACCCACTGTATTTTGGTGAGCTTTTTTTTTCTTCTTTTTTTTCTTACTTGGAATACTGATTAGGGACTTGGGCCTTTACCAAAAAGTCAACACGTACTTATAAAAATCTTGATATGTGATACACTGACTAAAGTGAAGTTTATGATTTACTTCAAGTCGACTTTGCTACTGTGCAATGAAAGCTTTAAATGAACGTATAATCATTAGGAATGTGTAGCCTCCAAGTAAGCCATTAGTGTACAGGCAGGCTTCTTGGTAGTATTACCTTACAAACAACACTGATGCTATGTTAATTATGAAATATATATGAAAAAAATCACTCGACGGGAGGCGGAAAGAAAAATGAGATTAGAAAAGATTTTCAAATCATGGGAATTAAGCATTAATGGGTGGTTGTTTAGATTTAGAAATGCAATACTCTCTTCTACAGTGGGCTATGAAATTAGGTATTTATCCCTTTTAACAAATTCCACATGTAATGAATGGACGTGTCCATGGTACAGTCTGATGCTCTTCTGAGAAGCGCTTTTGAGGCTGCTTTGCATATGCAGACCTCTTCCTGATCCTCTTGTCAGAGTCACTCCTAGTTGTTCAAGGCCGTCTTTGACATCTAGACAAAGGCCAATTGAAACCAGAAGGCAAAAGTAGGGATGGGTGGTTGGGTGGTGTTGGTAAAAAGAGTTGCCACCCAGACATGACCCAGAATTTGAGTCTACAGAACAAATCCAGTGGTTTCTCTCTAGTTCCTATCCACATCCGATCAAATGAAGTCAAAGCTGGCACGACACTTCCTGGTGGTTAGTGCTCTGGAAAGAGAATGGTTTCCTGCTATATCAGTTGTGACTGTTTCTGTTACAAATGATAGAATCGCAATTCTAAAAATGGCTTAAGAAAAGAAAGATAATATGTTGTCTCACTAAATGAAAATTCCAGGTGTAGAGTTGGCCTCAGGTGCAATGGGATTTGGAATTCATACATTTTCATCATGGATCAGTTTCTTGCCATCAATTCACTCACTTTGCCTTCTGCTGTGTTGGCTTCCTTTTCAAGCTTCACAGAGATTCTTAGTAGCTCCAGGCTCACGTCCAATACATGCCTTATACCCAGGCAAGCTTGGGCTCCTGTTCTGCACACGGGCTTTCATGGGCCCAAATATCACAGCCACGAGAACTCTAACTTTACCAAAGACATAGGTGTTTCTGTTACTTGTGATTCTGAATGTAGCTCTGGCACGGTGAAATCTACAACCTCAACATCTGCTCTAGTAGCCCCAGGGAAATGCTTCTCCCTTTCACTTCAGAACAATTAGCCGTTGCTTCCAAAAAGCTGTGAGGTATGTGAGTTGCCAAGTTGCTGACACAGGAGGTGGGCACTACTTTGGAGTGGAAGGACTATTTGAGTAGAAGATGCACTTAGGTAAGAGAAAAGAAAATTCATTAACTTGTTAAATCCTCTCAAAGAGCAGGAATGCAATAGTTTCTCCCGTAATGAGGTGGTCTTTTCAGGTGGTTCTGAGCCTCCATTTTTTTTTTTTTTTGTTTCTCTTTGTTCGCCAACCCCTGGTTCTGGAAGAACACAAAGATTAACACTACATTTACGATAGTTGAACATAGAGGCTGAGAAATATTTTGCAATATTAAGCAATTTAGATTAATCTTAAATTTGTAAATATACAGGTCAAGATAAAACATAAATGATGCATGATATAAATTATTTACACTGGCTAATAGATGGACAATGAATGCTAGAATAGGGATACCCTTATTTTATGAAAATATTTAGTAAGATTTAACTATATTTAAAAAGTTAAATAAGTTATATTAATTTAAATATGCTCATTTAAAATTATTTACAAATTAATTACAATTCATTAATTATTCTTTAATTTTGACAGATATTTTGAATAGTTTAGAAAAAATTTTTTGGAACAATGTAAGAAAATTATTTACTTTTCTAATTTTAAAATTTAATTTACATTTTTGATGAAAATATACTCAAGAAATATATAAAATATACTTTAATATATTTTCATCAAAGTATGCTTTGATTATAGTCACATTTTATTCTTATAACTTTCAAGTTATTCAAAATAAGCTGAAACAGTATTTTATTTTCTAAATAAAAAGACAGTAGCACTAAACATATTTTTAAATTTTATCATTGTGAAAGTGTATTCATCAAAGTAGGTGACTACAAGATATTTTATTTAATCATGTAGTACGCTGAAGTATAATTTTAAAATACGTTTAATGTGTGAGTCTGCATTTGTATTCTTAGCTCAGGCTCTGAAGACATTCAAGGCGGGTTCGCTCAGACAATTTCACCACCAAGTCCCACAGAACAAGTGGCCCCAGAAAGAAGTGGAAGAAGTTTTGTTCAAACATAAGGTCCTGGAATTGAGTTTCATTTCTACTCATTGGCTTGATTTAGTACAATCTGTGAATTTACACCTGTCAAAGACATGAGTATCACTACAGTGAAAGAATGAGTGAGTGAGGCGATAGTGTTAGAGATTTTTCAGATTTATAAACGGGAAGAAATGTGAAAACTTTTAACATATGATTTTAGAAAAAAATAATCTGGCTGAAAGGTGATGATATAGACATTAAACTTTGCTTTCAAGCACCACTTGTAAAGATTTATTTTCAGTTAAAAAAAGTTTGTCTTTCTTATACAAATGTGTAAATAAATATTAAGAGCAAAGTACTAGAAATGTTTCCTACATCCTAATGGTTTCACTCATAACTCTCTCCACAGCTCATTCCTGGCTCTTGAGTAGACACAGAACCAAAAGCTAGATGTTGTTTCTACACACACAATCAGATTATCTCTAAGTATAAAAATGGATAATCATCATTTAGAAATACAGTCCAGCAAGATATCTGATCTTCAATAGTATATACTTAGAAGAGTTTCAAAGGATTCAGAATCAAGTAGAGACTTACTAATAATTATAATACCATATAACATTCTTTTTAAGTTTTATGTATTTTCAAAATGCTCTGACGTCCAACTAGTTACATAGCGTTTACATTGCGTTAGGTGTTGTAAATAATCTAGAGATAATTTAAAGCATACAGGAGAATGTCCATAGGTTAGATGCAAATACTTTGTCATTTTATATAAAGGACTTGGGCATCCATAGATTTTGACTTCCTTGGCGAGTCCTGGAATTAATCTCCTGTGGAAACTGAGGGAAGCTACTATACAGGCTAAAACCAAGTCAATAGGGAACTGTCTTCTTCTGTAGGCAACTTACTTGCCCATTCCCAAACCCTAGTCTTGAGGAGCAAAGACTTGGAGTGACACTATTCACGTAATGTGTTATGTTGAAGATGAAATTTACTTCGTGGGTTTTTAGTTATACCACTCTTACAGAGGCCCTTTCCAATTTATCTTCCACCTCCCTTTTGATCATTCCAAGAAGGATTCTGGGGATGCTTCCAAATGTCACACTGAGAATGCACTGTCAACTATTTTGTTCTACAATACAGTTAGCCAACTACCAACACGACTTAGATGAAGAAAAAAATGTTTAATTAGCCTTCGGCTTCAAATGTCTTCTACTATTTAAAATAAAATATCAAAGCTGGGCACTTAATACACTAAAAAGTCAATGAAGATACACTCATAAGTTAATTAATCAATTTATTATTAATTTCCTCGGTCTGTTATAGTTTCTGCTGGTCAAGATCACAAAGTTCTTCTCTTAGGCCTTAGTTATTTTAACATAATCCAGAAAGGTGCATACTAGAATGATGACTGATGTGTACCCATCACTCTGCTTGAATCAGATAAAAAAGTTTGTCTTTGGACTCTGTAATGGAAAGTACTAAACCAAGTGTTCATCATGAAACCACAAAAGTGTTTATTAAAAGGATATGGTGATCAGACAAGTAGAAGCCTCCAAAGGTGTTTATAAAATAGGTGATCTCACACCAAAATTCCTCATTTCTCAGATCCTTCTCAGCAACTGTCTATGCAGCCTCCACAAGCCTCCTGCACTCTTGCGTCTGGAGGAGTGTCAAGTTTTGGATATGTGTGGGTTCAAGGCCAGTCACAACAAGGACTGGTAAACAGCAACTGAGTAACTGCCTGAGAGGTGGGGCTGCCCCCAGGAGTTTGTTCCGAACGCTAGATCCTGTTGACTTGTCGGTTGTAGTACAGGCTTAACCCTGCAGCACTTCCAAGACACTTCTCGTGTGTGTCCAAAGATGACCCTCTTGAACCAGGACAATTTTAGAGGGAAGGTCTTCTATTCATTAATTTGATGTATCTCACAAGGTATCTCACAATGTGACTGTGCTGAATCAAAGTTCAACAGTTGCAATCGACTTACTATATCAAAAAAGGCTCTGGCATCTTTCTTGCTCATAGCTGTTCAATAAATGTTTGCTGCTATCATTATTGTTGTTAAAGGAGGAAACACACTGTGGGACGTCTTAACCAGTTCCCGGAGACTGACTCACAAAAAGTAGGTGGAATGGTATAAAAAGGGTAACTTACTTTGGCTTAAATAAATTCCTATTTGTATGGTATTTCTAGATTTATTTTTGAAATCTCAGTCTCCTTTCAGTCCAGACAATCCCTTTGCCCCCTACCCCTCCCTATGTCCATCCCATAACACACACACACACATAGACACACACACACACACACACACACACACACACACTACCACTGCCACAAACAACAACCATCCACCTGCCTAAACTCCATCAGCCTGTCTCATTCATTACCTTGAAGTGTCCTTGGATCCAGGATATGTCCTTAGAGCCCGTCAGTCCCCTGAAATACTCTGAGAGGCATCTCATTCTCATAGTGTCCCCAGGGTTGCACAACCTGACCCTTGAACACTCCATATTGTCAAGTAATCCCACTGACACCATCCACACCAGAATTACACAGAGCAAGTTTAGATTAGTGCCCTCAATTTTAAACCAGATTTATACAATTTTGTAGAAAACAAGAAGACCCTTTCTTTAATATCAGTAGACACATACATACTAGGGACTTGTTTTCTCAGGAGTGTGAAACTCTGGCCTTTTTAGACAAGAGATAACAGATGATGAAAGAAAAGTCTACATGGCCTCTCCAGGCCTGGGAGGTGTCCCAAGTGAGGAACTGCTATGAGGAGCCCAAGTTCTGTGTGCGCTGCCTATGGAAGAGCAGGAGGGGGAGGGGAGTTGGGAAAATTGGGGAGGGGGTTTTGCTTACCGTCTACTCTGTGCTGGGGACCTGGCACTGGCTTTGACTTTGCTCTGATGCTCTGAGTTCACTTGGGCCCAATTCGTCCTAGCTCCCATCAGCTGCAGATCAATTTTTAAATTGTTCTGGGAAAGCCACATAATGAAAAGTTGTCAGTGAAGAAAAATGACTAGCGTCAGTTGCAGCCTGACTTGTGACTGGTTACTAGGGGGGTTTAATGTTCATCGGGTCTCCCTTAGTGGAATATTATATACACCACTGTCTTAATGTGCATGGTGGTGTGAGTTAGCTTTTTGGAAACTGCAGGAGAGCCTATAATTTAGGGACTGAGGGCCATAACCACAGCAAAGGAAAGGATTAGGGTCAAAAATAGAATAGTTCAAAAATACCATTGGAAGCATTTTTACCTAGTATGAAGCTTTTGCCAAAAGAAAGAGCAGCCAGTATGTTCTTAATGCCTCCTTAGAGTGCGTTAAATTCAGAAGTATGGTTTTGGATTTGTCGATATGATATATAAAACCCAACATGCTATGCCTATAATTAAATCACTTTAAAACCTCAATCTAAAGCACAATAACACTTTTTTCAAATAATTTTGTTCTGGGCAAAGGATATGCACACTTTAAGAGTAGATATTTGGAAATTCTGTATTTGAGGTCATTGGTAAGTTATACTAATAGGTAGGTTAACTTTTAAGGGTACAATTCCATTGTATGCAAATGGAGTTATTTCTAACTCCACCTAAACAGGTGTCTAGAAAATGCTGGAGGAGTTTATATGAATTGGGCGGGGAAGTGTTTCATGCAACTGTTCTTATTATTACTAAAACACATGTAAACCAAGTCAGCTGTTTGCATATTTTTTCGGTGGCAGGGTCAGAAACCAGGGCTGAAAAATCCAAGTGCGTTCTTATGTAATAAAAAGTCATAAATCTAGGGTCCTCTATGCATAGAAGAAATACAAAGGAGAAGAAATAAAAACAGCCTACAGATTTGATCTTTAGCTGAATAAAATAAAATACAATCCTCTAGATAATGGTAGACATTGAGGTCTCTGGAGCCCTGATTTTCTTGGGCCTGGTTATACCTACAGATTACATCGTACTAAAATTAATTGACATTCTGTGTTGGGTTAACCCAGACTATTAATTGTAGTTGCTTCCTAACTAGCTTCCTAATATTCCCTCTTGTTTCTCTAGAATCTTTCTACTCATAATTAAATCAGATCATACATTTCTACTGCTCAACACCATCCAGCCTCCTTCCCTTGGCTTGTAGTACCTGGTCTAGCCCCTGCCTCTCTCCCAACCTTATCTCTCATCCCCCTTTTCCTTAGTCCCCGGGCTTCAGCTATTGTAGACCTGGAATCATCCCTAACAGATAGATATCAAGGTATTTTGCATTTGCCTTTCCCTCTGCCTGAAACGCTGCTCCTCAAGAATTTTCATGTGGTTTTCTTGCTTCATCTATGTCTTGGATCAGTTGTGATATTTTCAGAGATGCTTTCTTTTATTTCCTATAGAAAGGACCACCCTACCTCCCGACCCCGTTCTCTAACACCTTATTTTTTTTCTTTACAGAATTTATCACTACTGGATACTAAATAATAAATGTCTTTGTCATTCAATGTTCTATTTATCTCCATTAGAATGTCAGGTTCTGCAAGGGAGGAAATCTTCTCAGCCTTATTTTTATTTGCTGCTATATTCTCACCAGTTAGAACGGTAGTGGATCAGTAAATATGTGTTGAAATGGAGAAATGTCCATAAACAGTGGAGGAAGGTGAACACTGAAAGAAATAGGTACAAGCAGAAATATTCATAAAAGTATTCCCTTAAACTTAGTGCCTCCAAATTGTAGCAGGTCATAAAAATCATTTTGGATGCTTAAAACACAAACATACCGATTCTTGGGATGCATCTCAGACTTGGTAATTTAGGAACTTCAGAGGATGCCCCCTTGTCTTAGTCTGCCAGAGCGGCCATAACAAAACACCATAGGCTGGAGGGCTTCAGCAACAGAAATCTCCTTTCTCACAGTCTTAGAGGCTAGAAGTCCAAGATCAAGGTGCCTGCAGACTCAGTTTCTGCTGAAGGCTCTCTTCCTGGTTTGCAGAAGACTGCCTTCTTGCTGTGTTCACACAGGGCCTGTTCTTTGTGCCTGTGTGGAAAGAGGGATCTCTGGTACCTCCTCCTCTTCTTATCAGGACACCACTCCTATCAGATTAGGGCCCCACCCTTATGCCCTCATTTAATCTTAATTATCTCCTCAAAGGCCCCATCTCCAAACACAATCACATGGTGGTTCACGCTTCACCATACACATTTGCAGAGAGAGACACAATTCAGTTCATAATATTCTCGGAAACTGTATTTATAACAACATCCAAAGTTACTGGGTAATTCACATAGCCAGGGAAATTTGGGGAGCAGTCCTTAATAATGACAATAACTACTCCTGGCTATATAGAGAAAAGGACCCTGTGGTTTTTGGTGGTTGAATCAGTCTGATAATATGGGGGGAAATAAGTCCTTGGTAAAGGATTTGGATAATAAGCTAGGGTTTTGAGGGTGTTGAAAGAAGAACTACAAAGATATGGAGGAAAATTGCTGAATCCTAACCAAGTTTTTTTTTTTTTAAGTTAATTTTTTTGTAGAAAGTCAAAATTGTACTTCAGTCTTACTGTGATTTAACTAAATAGTTTGTTTATTGGTCAGTCTAAACTGGGATGCTGGGATAAAGGGTGGGTGGAAAGGAATGATACTAATTTTTTCTTCCACTGATGCTCTCTTCCACTTTTAAACGTGTCCTATCAAACCTCTCTGCTGATTTCTGTGGCAGAGCTCAGACCTTTCTAGCAAAGTCCTGGTATTTAGGAGGTTGGTTAAGTCTAGGCGGACTTAAAACTTGAACTGTAAATTCAATTTGGAGTTTAGTCCCCTCAGCCTCTGAATTTAGAGAGGGAAGAGGGTTGCATTTTGCCCTCTCCTGCTCCACCCCCTTTTATTTGTTTCAGCTCCTCAAGGTAAGGAAGATTGGTGGAGAGAAATAAAAGGACAAAACTGTTTTTCATTAAATGGATGTAGTTTTCAGTTTATTGCAGCTATCAATGCCCAGCTATGGGACTATAGCCTACATACTATCTGCCTTGGGGGAATGTAAACGAATCAGGTAAGAGGCACCTTGGATGAGATCTCTCTACTTTGTAGTTCTCTACCACAGAGACGTTCTGTTTCAAGAGTTTTTGAAGAACGCTTAGCTTCCTCCCTCTGTGGATATGCTCTAAGCTTCTTGTTATTAGGTTGCTTTTGCCCATCTTTCACAGTATGTCAATGATCAATGGAAAATGCAGGCAACACTTAGGCCAAGTGGTGGGAATTCAGGATGTTTCTCTGATGATCTCTCTGTCTCTCTCTGTCTCTCTCTGTCTCTCTCTGTCTCTCTCTCTCTCTCTCTCTCTCTCTCTCTCTCTCTCTCTCTCTCTCTCTCTCTCTCTCATTTCCTTTTCCACTTGTTCAAATAGACAAGACAGTAAATCAGCAAGTCTGCTGCCCAAGCTGAAGTCCAACCAGGAATGAGATGCCAGCTTCCCTCAATTGCAGATATTCCTCACCATCAAAAGTGGTCCTCCTGAGGTCTGTCTCTCTTATTCAGATCTAAGGACAATTCTCAGAACTCCAGGCCGACCGCACTTATGAAACTGTTGGAATTCCCTCTCTCCTGCATCACTTAATTGCGTGATGGTAGGAAGGGAGGAGGACGATAGTAGAAATGACTGGTCACCTCTTCACAGGCCCACAGGCTTAGGAAGTTACTGGGAGTGTTATTTTGACCTTAGACTCTTAGCTGTAATCTTGAAACAACGGGAGTAGTCTCATTCTTATACACTTTCAAAAAGTCTGAGATTTACATTTTTGATGAATGGTTGCAAGTTTTTGCCAAAACAGACTATATATAAGGGGTCCGATGTCACTGAGATGCTTCTGGAAGCTTTGGATGGACCTTCCCATGACATGACAGTTGTGTTTTTTCTTTACAGAGTAAATACATTCTTTTGGTAGACTAACTTTTTAAATTCATTATTACCTCCCCTCAGCTTTTCATTTTTTTCCTAATCACTCCCTACCCTGTGCAATTTTAATACCACAGGTATATTGTATAACTATGTGGAATCTAAGATTTTTTTTCCCCTACCTCTCCCCTGAAGAACTGATTTTTATCCCCTTGAGGCAATATTGGACCCATTGTGAATGCATGGGATAAAGTAATAACATTGAAACAGCAGATTTCAGAGTACTCTTAAGTATAATATGGCTTTATAAAGCTCAATTACCATAAATTTTATCCAATGTAGTTGGTAAAATGATTGAAATCAACACGTCAGGTCTATTCTGTAGCATCAACCCAGGTCACACAGCAGAGTTCTCACATTGGGGAAAAAATAAACCAATCAGCAACTGGATCCCTTAACACAAACATTATCTCCATTACCTGGGCAAGCTCTCTAATAGGTTCCCCCTTCAACTTCCACTTTTAGCACTCTCAAAAAATTCCCAATTATCCTAAGTCCTTACCTTCAGCAGATGGCCTCTTTATAGACATTGGACTTCATTCAAATTTAACCTCTGAGGACAACCGCCAGCTCTCTGTTTCTTTTGATATGTAAGTGCGACCCTTTGTCAAAGACTAGTTCTCTCTCCAGTCTGGAGTCCCTTACGTCAGGGAGAGACATAATGTGTGATTTTCTGCTTTCACCTTAGCTGTAAAGGCGAACTTCAAATTTCAATTACAAGTAATAGTCTATAAACCACCACATAAAAATGTACAGTTTTCATTCCCAATACTTAGTCTCATTCTTTCTCATTAGAGAGCCATACTGAACAATGAAGCTTTGCATACACATGTTAATGAAAATGCCATGCCTGAAAAAAAAATAAAATCATAAAATGCAAGCGCAAAACAAAAGGCTTGAGAAATTTATGTAAAGATTTTGGGTTTTATTGTAATCCCACTAAACTAATACTATACCCAGTGCCTTTTAAATCTGTGCCATGACTATAGAGAGGAAAATTGGGAAATAATAGACCATTCCTTTATTCACACACTCTTCTTACCTCCCCTCACCCCACCATCACTCAACCTAATCAGCTAAGAATTCAATTGTAGCAATAATTACAAAATCAGGAATTAGAATTTGAACTCTTATAGAGTAGTTAGATTTTCTATCAAAACAATTCCACTGAAATAAAATACAAAAAGCTGAATAAAAGATAATAATAAAAACAGTTAAAAGTGAGGGAGGGAAAATGCCAGGAAATAATCGTCACATTTTTATAATAGATTGCATTAAGCTACAAGTAACAGAAAACTCCAAGAGCTTAAGAAAATCCTGGAGGTGGGGCATGATGTGATGAATGGCTCAATAATGTCCTCAAGAACTCAGGCTCCTTCCATCTCTCTGTTATGCCATTTGTCCTCAAAGGCTAGTTTCCTCCTGGTTATAAGATGGCTGCAGCAGTTCTGGGCATCACACCCAGATCGATGAAAGACAAGGTCCAAATTTCTTTTTTTTTTTAAATAATCTGTCAGGACAACTTTTCCTAGAAGGCCCCCACCTGACTTACCTTTATTTTTCTCTGGCTAGATTGGTGTCCCATATCCATGCCTGAAACAGTGATCAGCCGAAGGAAGTAGGATCACCATGAGTATGTTAGACACATTCCCTAGGGGCTGCCCATGGAGCTAACTTTCAATGAAACTGCAAGTTGAGCAAAGGAAGGTGGAAACCGAAATAACTTCAGGGCTCTGGCAGCATGAACGAGGGGGTTGGTGTGGGAAATGGCAGCTGGATTGGCAGCGACCAGCGTCCATTCCGTATTTCTAATTTTATTCAACAGAAATAGTTTCATTTCTCCTTTGAAAGAGTTTGAGCTATAAAATGTTCAATTTCTGGAGCGATTGTATCCATTTTTATTGAACACTATAAAGATGCAGCCCCAATGCGCTTACTAGTGAAGTTCAATGTCCCCCCGGGCTTTGGTGGATGTGGGGGAAGGAGATTCAGCTTAGTCCTGGTCGTGAAATGTAACTGTCGTGTTTCAGACCTGAAGCAAACATCCTTGACCTCAGTACCATTTTTCACTGCCGATCTCTTCCCTGGCTCATTCTCCTCCATCTTCTTGAAAATTTCCCTCTCTTAGAGTTTGTGAACGTTTTTTCGCCATCTCACTTTTTCCTTTCTTTGGTTCCACTTCATCATTCAATGATCACCTCCTCCTGACTGAAGTTCAAGTCCTTTAATCAGGTTCCCTTGTCTTTATTTTTGTACTGTTAGAAATTTCATCTGCTTTCAGGATGGGAACGGCCGCCTCTGCCCAGTGTAGCTTAGAAATAGCTACTCCAATATTTTATATTTCCTTAGGGAAATGGTCTCAAATTCAACATGGCCAAAAGTTATCACTAAATCTTTCTCCCCAAACTTGATGGCAATCTGAATTTAATGGCACCATTATTGTGGCAGAACTCAGACCCAAAACTGTATCAAAACTGACTAGCTTTTACATTAGCTTTCGTATTATCAAGCAAGTCCTGCTGTTTTATTTTGTTTGGCTGAGATGCCTCTTATGACATAGTGCATGTCAAATACTTAACAAAGATGTCAAGCACAAAATAAAACGTCAATGCATGTTCGCTCCTGTTGCTGCTATTCTACAATAGTACAGAATATCACAGTTAGGTTGCTGAAAAATCCGATGTGTTCCTACTGTATTTCTCCCCAAATTCATGCTTCACATCTCCTTATACCAACACTTGCATCATGATGTTACCTTACTTACAATTTTTTGATTCTCTGGCACCTATCTGATTTAGCACTAACATCAACAAGGCTCTACATCATCTGACGTTCCAAGATTCTCTCATTGACTTCTCAGTACAAATCTCTCCTTCCGTAGAATCAATCAACTTTTCATTTCTTCTCCCCTTCTTGTTCATATTGACTCTCTAACTCTACATTCAGGGTAAACTGAGAGTATTTATTTCAAATCCCTCAGTGTGTTGATGTGAAAACTAAGCACCATAAACTTGTCCAGGATCCAGTGATCACCGAGGGAGAGGCTGAGACTGGGCTCAAACTCAGATGCTCTGTCTCCCCATTCAAAGCTCTAGTTTTTCAATTCAGCACAATATTAAATTCATGTTCAACTAACCCTTCTATTCACTTTTTGTTACATGAATGAATGTAAGTTTTTCCGTACGGATATCCTTAAACGTTGACCCCAAACAAGGACTATTAACTTGGCCTCAATAATTTTTTTCTTGAGTTGTTTTCAGCTCAGTGTTCTAGACAACAAAGATCACATCTTTATCTTCCTTCTTTGTGTCTCTTTGTGTCTCGACAGCTCTTTGGATCAACATGCTATGGTAGACAACAGTTCTAGGCACCAAGTAGTACTCATTACCTACCTGACCACCTAATGCCCCCCAGAGCACAGGTTAAGGTGTCCACAATGGTTAGGCACAGATGATATATTTTATCCCATTTATATTTAAAACAAATCAGTGAATCTGGGCTCAGATAACTTAGCACAATTTTTATCTGACCTTGGGGTCAGAATTGCTTCTCATGTGGCATATAGTCTCACAAGCAGTCCCCAAATCAGTTTCACAATGACTCTATTTTACTGGGGAGAGGAGGAGAAACAACAAATAACGTAATCTACAAGATGGAACATGCTTACCGATGGCTTCATGTTCATAATGGCTTTATGTTCAAAGCTTCTATCGCTTTGGTCTTTGGCTTTCCCTAATGATGCAAAGACTAATAATTAGGCCCCTGTTATCTGAATCTGTATTTTCCTATCCATGTTCTAATTTATATCATAGTCACAGCATGCAAAAAAAGGGGGAGACGGGGCGTGGTCAGCTTAACTCTCAGACCAGAGAAGGGGAAACGAGGTAAAAGAACTGGCAGGAAGAACGTGCACAATCTTTATTTTAAAAAGTTTTATGTTATGAGACATCTGGATGAATTAGACCCTTTATATGACCCTGTATTAGATCCTGGTACCTCCAAACAAGAGAAAGGAATTATACAATATCCAAAACTGTAGTCAATATGCAATGAAGTATAAGCAAGAGAGAATAAAAGTAGAGACAAAATCAGGAAGATATAAATGAAACCACATCTTTATGCTTAGTTCCCTTTGGCAATATCTATACCACAGAACTATTTCTCAGTTGACTTTCATAGTTGTGCATAAATGCTAACGTTGAATACATGCTTGGGGATAAGACTCAGAGTGGCTTTGATGGATCATTGAGGAGTGAACAGACATTATGCTATCAGCAGTCAGATACAATTGTCCTAGAGTGATGCCAAGTACAAAACTGTGTTTGCAGAAGAAAAATTAGTTGTTCTTAAACCAAGAGCATACAAATTAGCTATTAGCCCACATCTTCTGAGTGCATTGTACTGTTGTGCTGATGTACTCAGTAGCATGTAGACCAGATTTGGTTAGCCTTGTTTAAGTTCTCATGCATTTATCTGGCTTCATTCTTCCTTCATTTGTTTAGGAATATTTGACCATTAATGAAAACAAAAACTGTCTCCTGTGACAGAAATTGTTTTCAAACAGTCTCTAAGCTGACTCTGAATTTTTGTAACTGCCTCAGCTGTTATTCATATCTCTGACTTATTTTGTTTAAGTACATCATTGCCCCAGGGGAATTACTCTTTCTTATTATGACATGATTCCCAATTATCCAATGAGTCAGTATCACCCAGGAGATAACATATATGTTTTCCCCTTGAATGGTACTTTAGGAAGAATGAGTTAATTTTCTCTCTCTCTTTTTTTTTAAGGAGTCCAATAGGAGTCTCTTATAAAAGCAATAATTTATAACATGATTAATTTCTCATTCAAATCCTACCCTGATGAGTCATTTGTTCATTTAGTACAAAGCAGTTATTGATCAATTATTGATATGATTAAAAGCATTTCAGCTTTGCTAAATATAATGATGAGCTCTAAATGATAATAGTAAACTACTAAAATCAGAGTTGTGTTTTATCTTTTATAGACACCGTATTCCCTAAATACAGAGGATCAATTAACTTTAGACTAAGTTCAACAGAAAAGATCTATTTTAGTCATGCTCACTAAGGCTGCGATATTTATTTTCCACCCCTGGGAAAATAGAATCATTCTGATCAGCTAAATACAAATAAACATCTAATTTCTCACCAAGCTAAAAGAAAAATGGTGTACCCAATTGCCTTATTTAGTTTGATCTCTGACCAGTTTCTTTTTTGTTTTAATATAATAGCTAGAATTTCTTACTAATTTCCATTGCAAGATCATCTCTACTAACTCAAAAATGATTTGGTTGTGAAATAATAATTATTTGAAATGTTAAGAATTCCTCCATGAGTGCACATGAAAGATGGGACCAAAAGGAGTGAAAGATATATATGAAAATAAATATATATAAAACATTAGTCAGTCTTAAAAGAGAAGGAAATCCTGCCACTTGCAACAATATAAATGAATATGGAAGATGTTACACTAAGTGAAATAAGCTCAGCAGAGAAATAAATATGGCATGGTACCATTTGTGGGATCTAAAATAAATAAATAAACAAATAAACTAATAGAAACAGAGAGAAACTAATAGAAAACTAATAGAATTTTTTTTTTGCTAGGGTTGGGCATGGAGGAAATCGGGACATGTTAAAGGGGTACAACCTTTCAGTGAATAACATGAATAAAGTCTGAGGATCTAACATATAACATGGTGACTATAGCTGGTAACATTATACTGTATAATTGAAATTTGCTAAGAGAGTGAAACTTAAATGGTCTCACCAAAATAGGTGACTATGTGAGGTGATGGATATGTTAATTATCTTGATGGGAATCTTATATTTATATATGTATATATGTATAAAATCACATTGCACACTTTATCACAATTTTGTCAATTATACCCCAATAAAGCTACGAAAACATTATTTCCCAGCTTCCCTACTGTTTGAGTTATTTGCAGTTGCTAATTTTATGGCCTGGCTTGGGGTGTGTGTGTTTCTGCAGAAAGCCTGTATTAGGGTCCCTATTATGTGATTAATTTAAGTGGGTTCCTGTGTTTGTGAGTGTGCTACAGGGGATTTATCAAGTTCTGGGCATTAGGAAGTGGAAAAAAAAATCCTCCCTTTTATTTATGAGGCCAAGTGAGGAATGGACCTAGGGTTCAATCCAAACAAAGCCTGGTTCCCTCCGTTTTGGAAATCTATTTGTTACTCACATGAAACTCATTGAATTCTCAAGATCATGTCTTGGCTCAGCCCAACTGAAATTTTGATAAGCTTCAATGTTGAGGTCTTCAAAATGCATGTAGCTTGTAGTGTACTCCTATTCAGAGATTACTCAATATTTTATTTTCTGTTGATTGTTACGTGTAAATATCTGTGTGTGTGTGTGTGTGTGTGTGTGTTTAACAACACAAATAAATAAAATAATTCTACGCTGGGTTTATTGGATAGGTGTGCCTACTCTTATAAATTATCTTATTATTTATGATAACGATGAGATAAGTATTTATATCCTCACATTACAAATGAGACAAATGCACATTCTCTTTTCTCCTCAGATATGCTATACAGCACAATGTCACAGTCGTGATTCTAGTGGGACTGAGTTTCTGACCTCTTATTGAAGACTTATTTCTCCAGAACGGTTTTCAGATTAAACCACCCTGGCCAGCAATGCAGTTATGTCTCCCCATTAGCACTGGTACCCTGAGGGGAAAGAACTCAATAATTGTATGTTGCATGAATGAATAGATAATTATGTTTTCTTAAATAGAAGGACACTTAACAAAGCAAGCAAAATTGATGCCCCTTTAAATGCTATCATTAGAGCTAACAAAACAAGCTGGGAATTCTATACCAGGTTATCGTTTTCTTTGATTCCCCAAATGTAACCCCTGATAACAAAATCCTTCACCCTCGCTCCAGTGGACTGAAACTCAGTGGCTTAAATTGCTTCATCCTCTATAGAAACTAGCTTTTCCTAGTGACACTCCAAGATAGCTGGGCCTCTTACAACATAAGGTCTCCTTTCACATCCAAGTAAGAACACAAGCAAACAAATTAAATTGAAGCATCAGTAGATGCTTGTGTCTTCTTACACAAAACATGCCTTTCCAGAGCTCTTTGGGACACACTGATACCTCTTTTTAACACTTTCAGAGTAAAGGAATTTTCACCCATAATGTAAAAATTGTAAGGCCAAATAAATGGACTGCTAGAAGGTGAACTGAGGTAAGTCTTACCTTGTGTATTCATTTTTACCTTGTATTCTACCTTAAAAAGCTAAAAATATAATATTTTCACATATGAACTTGGTAATTCTTTTTAAGGAATGAACAATATTCATGATGACCAAGCCAGCTGCAAGAAGTAGGGATCCAGTTTTTAAACAAATATATTGACCTTCAGAACAGTATTTTAGGAAAAGTATAGAGTTGCTTCTTAAAGTCTTCTGGCAACAGTCTACTAACATTCTAGCTCATTCCAATGAAAAAAGATGGTGCAGCAGTGTAAAAACAACAGCACCATTAAAGTTAAATAGTTCTGAGCTTCACATTCCTACAATAATAATATTGGCCTTTTGCCTTTGTTATAGCAAATGTATTAAATATTCATGCTGATATTTATTTTCTAAATGTAAAATGGAATTAGGATAACAAATAAAGTCTACCATCTGGTGATAATATTGGTTATACATTATATTTTTTTGTTTCAAGGGCTTTTACATGTTTGATTCAAGGTAGCTTTCTGAATAATGCATAAACATCTTTAAAAATGCATTTCAATAGTTGAGGTTATAGTTGGTTGTCAGGTTCTCATCTTGAACTAATAACATGGTGATTTTCTTTTTGTGCAGAACAGACCTATGGAGAAGGGAGCCATTAGAAAACTAATCAGTGTTGAGTCAAAATATTTTTGTGACACAGATTCTCTATCCGTGAGTTCATTTTCTAGAAAGAAACCACAACAATATTCTCTCTAAATGTTAGTTTTCCTGAAGCATCTTCTTAGGAGAGCTTTTTTTGTGATTGAAAGTAATCTAGAAATAATCTAAAGATCTCACAAATAGGCTACATTTACAAAACCTAAAATAAGTAAATGATAAAAGCTATGGAAGACAGCATATCTATTTGCTATAGTTCTGCCTTTTTGAAGGGATCATTTTTATCTCTCTACTCAGCATAATCTGGTGCTGCATGTATTTATACTTTACTTTGAAGCTAAATGGTTACTACTAAAGGTTTAGCTTCTTTACATAGGGCTTTCGAAGTGGTAATTCCATAATGTCACATTGTGGGTTGTGATTGTCAGTTCTAAAGGTTCAGAAACTTGATTGTAAACTGACTTTGTGTAAACTGACTTTGTGATTTTTTTGTGTGTTTGGTGGCAAACCACCTCTAATTAAGCAAATCCACTGAAAATTGATTGATAATGTAAAATCCCAATTTATTAATTTTCAATGAGAAACATAACCACGAATTAAACTTAAACTCAGGACTGGCCACATATCCGGTAGGGCCCAGTGTAAAATGCACACGTAGGCTTGTTCAAAATAATTAAGGATTTCAAGATACCAACAACAGAGCCTTAAACTGAACATAGCCCTCCCACCCCCCGCCCCCCGCCCCCAAGAGCAAGGGCCTGTGTAAATGTACAGGTCACATGCCCATAAAGCTAGCCCTGATTAAATCCATATATCTACCAACGATTGCTTGTAAGTACAGAACTAAAGTATTTGCACATACACCTGTATTCCTGAGAACACGCTGAATTACTCTTTCCAACATTAACAAAGTGTGTGGAAACACATTAGCACTTCCTATTGTTGGCTCATCTTAATTTAGCTCCTTGCTTTTCTATTGTAGCAAGGCAGGGGCTTTCTCTAGCGTGCCATGATCCAGGTGAGCTGACAACAGCTTTTTACAAAACACCTTGTCTTCTTAATTGGATTCAGTAGATGACCTAGTCTCATCAGATACACTTTCAAAACATATCTTAGTGTGCATTGTATTTTATATGTAATGGGCTGCTTTTTAGTAGTTTTCATTTCAAAGAATGGCCTGTCTCAGCTCTATTCCTGAACTCTGAAGAAATGTATAACAATCATCTCTGCATTGACGAGGCTTTATGCATTCATTCAACACATCTTTATTGAATACCCACTATGTATTTGTTAGGTGCTGCAGCACATTAGAGTTATAGAATTATAGCACGTTTTATACAATTATATAATTATAGCACATATTTTTCAACATATGTTGAATCACATATGTTTAACATATGCCATTCAATATATGTTATTCTGAGAATCAATATATACACATTTGTCTGTTATGTTGGGCATATACATTAGTCAGAACATGTTTGTTTGCATTGACAAAACCCAACTCAAACTATCTTAAAAATTAAATAGATGATAGATGATAGATAGATAGATAGATAGATAGATAGATAGATAGATAGATAGATAGATAAAGTAGTTTCAAGCGACTGGATTTGAGAATACAAAACATGTCATTAGAGCATCTCTCTTTCTGTCCTCCTCATCATCAACATCTTCCTTCTCCCTACCCTCTCTCTTTCTTGCCATTATCCCACTTTCTATGAGCTGGCGTTGTTGTCAAGCAGGACCCCTGCATATAGTTGTAAAAATAGACTCAAGTACCTCCAAGCTCAGTGTCAGAAGGAGAGAACAGCTCCCTTGTCTGAGCATCCAAAATGATATGTCAGATGACTCTGATTGGACTTACTAGGGTCACTCATCTACCCTGAACCAATAAGTATGTCCTGGAGCCTGGGATATTGTTATTAGTCATCCATGAAACCATGACTGACAGTCCCACTGGGAGGTGGAGGGGCAGTTAACAAAAGGAAAAGGATGGGTTTTGTTATCGAAGCAGGAAGAAGAGATTCTGTGCAGGTAAAAACAATAGATGTCTCCTCCAACATGACACAAGCGTGGAAAGTAAAGATTTAACGTCTGGAGAAAGGTGTGTGCCATTAAGACCTACGGGAATATGGTCAAATCACAGAAGACCTAATCATTTTGATTCTCAAGGAAACATGAAGCAAATAAATCTATATGTTCCACAGTTCTCAGAGGAAACTAAAAAGTTTACAATTCAGGGTAATCGATTCTGTCCAATTTTGTTGCATAGAGAGATACTATTTAATTTTTTTGAATGTGGTCAAAATGTTTAACCTTTAGGACCTACAGTTCCCAAACCATAAAATGGGATGAATAGTCCTAATATACAGGCATTCATCACAGTCAAAGGGACTACAGAGGCTGGCACTCCCAGGGTTGCAGCTATGCCTCAGGTTTCAATATTTTCAAAAGTTGCGTTAATTCTTGGATGCCTCTCAGATACTTTCTGAATTCCAAAGGGACCAAGCTTTTTCTATTTCTCCTGTCTGACGCCCTTTGAGGAATTCCAGAAACGTTTGCATAGTTCCATACCCATCATATCTTTGGCAGAGTTGACATTTCAAAGTCTTTTTAAATTCTTTTCTTAAACTTTGTCCTTACAGTAAACTTTGGAGAAAGGTAACAGTATTAGGATGTAATGCTATGTGACTTGACTGGAGACAGTCAGCTTATAAATGGACTTGTCCACAGGTATTATAATAATTAACCCTGTCGTAAATTCCATTTCTGTTTCCCTCCCACATAAAAAGCTGCAGTGATCCACAAAGAGACGTCATGTACTCCCTTCACCCTCAATTATCACCCCTCCCACAGTCACACTTCAGGGAGTTTGACAGTGCACTCTGACCCATGTGACAACACATTGGAAAAATGTTGCTCTTGTATGTTGCTCTTGTATTCTCTATCTGTGGGATGATGGGAGCCTCCAACGTGTCTCCAAACTCCTCCGTTGCATCAGGGGACACTTCTGGGAGCCACGGTGACAACTGATGCTTATCTCATCCAAATAGTACATGGGGGCCACTCTTCCTTCTGCAGCTTTACAGGCATGCTGACGCAGGTTTATGAGACAGCAGGCCCCACTACGTATTTATAATTTTAAGGAGACATCGTCACGGAAACACTGAGATCAGCAAATCACTGAATCTCTGAAATACTAGTAAAAACAACAACAAAATCAGCCCCAGAAAAGCCTGCCGACCGCAGCATTTTGCCAACACTACTGTGGTCACTTCAGCATGGCCCGAATATGACTCTCTTAGTGTGGATTCTCTGCCGAGGAGGGTTTTAGAGATCTGGGCTTCTGAATCAAATGGATGTTGCTAGTATTGGGCTGAAGATAAGGGCTGCCTGGGGATCCAGAGGGAGCAGCAGGTCCTTAATGGATAACAAAGACATGCTCAGAGCGTGGATTAGTCACAGACATGACACTGAGGTAAAGGAAAAGAGAGAAATTATATAGTATGTCATTTTTTTTTTCTTTTTAACTTCAGGTGGAAGAGGGGGAGAACAGGAAAGCTAAACAAACGATGTAGACTCAAATTCCAGGAACCAACTAAGGAAAACTAAAAATAGGCAGCTCCCTAAATAGAGTGTGAGGGCTGTCTGCAGCGTGGGATCCTGGGGGCTACACTTCCCAAGGAACCTACCAGTGCTCTCACATCCTTTTGTTGTCTCTCTTAATGGATCCTTCCAGCACTTTAGTGTCCTCAAATACCTCTAACGGTGGCAATGTCCCCAAAGGACCAGTTGGCAGATGTCTGCGGGACAATCCTGTTTTCAAAATGACATGGTTCTTCCCACAGCTTGTACCTCATGGCCCCCCAAGACGAACAGGGATATTCTTTTGGCCCCCAAAAGAAGAAACAACCGTGATTCTATTTCAGACTTTTTTTTTTTTTTTGCCTTAAGTTGCTGAAACTTGGACAAAATAGTCAAACATGAATTTATGAAATTTCATAAAATAATCTTGTTTGCATTAAGTAATGATGACGGAAATAGCATATCTAAGACTGGCTTCAGGTTTAATTTAACCCATTAAAAAACTCGTTCACTGCTTCCTCATACTCACCAACACATTTTTGTTTTAAACTTCATCTTATTTTCAGACTTGTCAAACCCAAAAATGCTTCAGTCAAACCTTTCTACCCTGAAAGCTCAGGCACTGGCCTCCATTAATGCTTCATTTCTTTTCTCCTTGTCCATTCATTTAAAACGGCCCTAAGGCAAAATCATAAAGTCGGTGGTATTTGCCTATAGCATCCGTTTATCCAACTTTTATCATTTTACTCTGCTCTTTTAAGAGCCCTCCGCTTCCCTTCCCCTTGGTATCCAGTGTTCTTGAATTTTCTGGCCATTAAGAAGCCTCTTCAGTTGTGAAAATAACCTTCATTCACCTACACCCAGGCCGGCTGCCCCAGAAACCCTGGAAAGTGGGAACTGTAGGAAAATCCTACATGGGAAACCTCTCACTGACAGTCATAAGTGGTGAAACGCTGGACAACTCAATCTCTCTGAGCCTCACTTTTCCCATCTATACAATGGAACAATATGAGCTTCAAAATGCTCCCTTACTGCGGGAGCTCTCTTCACACTCATTTCTTCCCGGTTCATCCTCACCTCTTTGCCTCACCAGCTCTATTCTAGGCTATTCTCATGCTTCATCAAGTCTCAGCTTAAAGGTTACTTCGGAGAGAACCTACCAGACCAGGCTAAGAAGCCACTCCACTCCCCGTCTTTGTTTAATGGACACAAGTTTTGATTATCTTATGTCATTTTATCATTTTATTCATCTATTTTATTTTATCTTCTTGAGTGTGTGTGTGTGTTGGGGGGGGGGGGGTTGTTCTGCCTCTCTTATTAGACTATAAGCTCCATCCACGAAAGCAGGGTTTTTTTCTAGTTCCTTCATCATGGCTGCTCTAAGACCGTAGTACAAAACAGAGTACTTGGCACCTGGAAGTCTCAATAAACATTTTGTTTGCCCTCTGCTAGCATGTGTGGAAATAAACTAAGGCCACTTAAATTAGAACAAACAGAGGCTATTTATTTAAACTGTGCTCTAGCTAGGGAGTCAGCCACCATCACTTGGTTTGGCAGAGACTCAAAGGCTTTTGGGGGGTGGAAAAGTTTTACAATGAAAAATAGTATGCTCTGATTGGTGGTTGTTGGCATGGGGAAGCTGGAGGTGGGCCATCTAAGAGCAGGACCTTTTATGGGATTGGTTTGGGGAGCATATTTGGCTTTCTCTGGCTGGTCCTGAATTAGAAATCAGGGCAAAAAATAAAGACATTAGCAGTGGTGGACCAAGCCTTAATGTTTGGGGCTGATTAGGGCAGAGGTTGTAGGTCAGAACTCTATAGTCATATGTGGTCTGGCCATTGTATATTTGCACATTCCATCCCTCTAATGATACCTTCCCTTTTCTTTCTGTACCCAGACAAACCTATATTCTGAGACAAAGTATAGAGGGACTATATTAAGTTGCTTAAAATAAGCTGTTAATGTAGGACAATATCTTGAGGCATACATACCCATTTCCAAAAGAATGGCATTTATTAGAGCGATTGAGGACTCAAACAAATAGATGGATAAGAAATAATAAAGAAATAATACAGGGGTCAAAATATTGCATTGCTTATCCTATTCAAATTATACTGCAGAAGTAGCTCAGCTTAGTTTTTCTCTTTAAAATATATACATAATAAAAAAATAAAATTTTCAAAGCTATTAAGCTTATTTAAAGAAGACTGAAAAAGAGAACTTTGATGCCTATGCATTGACACCTGGACACACCAAGTACATTGCAGTGCCTTTGTCTATGCAGCTTTGCCCTTCTCTGGGCTCTGACCTTCAAGATGAACTCCAAGTGTCATCTTCCTCATGTAGTTATTGCCAACAATAGGCTCACAGCTCTTCTGCTGTCCAAATTCCTAAATCTCTTATCTGTGCCACTCAACACTTAATGACATTTTGCAGTGGGATATTGCTTATGCTCATGTTCTTTCTTATCAACTAAATTGAAAGTTTCTATGACTTTTGTGTGTCCACCTCAGCAACAATAACATATACACACTCAATTCATTCAACTGTACAAATACTTTCTTTCTCCATTAATAACCATAGGAAATCAATAAACACTAAAATTCAAAGGAAAGAAATATGAGTATTTTTCCCTGTGTATTTGGGAATAGTGGACACAATATTTAAGGACAGGGCTCTGGTTTAGGCTGTGTGGTTCAGACCTAGCCTTGATTGCATCACAAGTAAATTTTCTTAGGCAAGAGTTAAAAATATCCCTAAACTTTGGCTTCCTCCTTTATAAAATGAGGGTGATATTATACGTCCTACACAGAAAATATTGTATACAAAGTATCGGGGAACCAGTAAGTGATCAATGAATGTTAGTTTTTATAATGTCATTTTAAAATCATATCTTAATTTTTTTAGGACATATATATATTTCTGACAATTGGACTGTTTTGAACGTTGTCTGGGTTGTTTTTGAAGGTGTTTTAATTAACATAAAGATAAAATCTGTTAAATATGTAGAGAATATATTAATATATGATTATTTACTTCATTTGAGCACCAAACCAGAGGAATCATGGTCCAGTGGGAAAAAAAATAAAAATAAAAAAAATTACATACATATACATGTATATATGTAATATATATACATATTTGTGTGAGCATTCCTTAGTTCACATCAAAAATAGACATGTGACAATGGAGAGGTATCCTTTTTTTCATGGGCTTTTCAGGCAATATTCTCACCAACTGATCAGATGTTAATTAAGTAAAAGAGTAGGGTCACTATGACGTGATATAAAGAACCCTGATCTTGGAGTGAGAATTCACGATAGAAGATCTACAATTTGCTAACGGTGCAACTGTGGTAAGATCTCATAGATTCATTAAATCTCTTACCTCATTTGTAAAATAAAGATAATGACACTTAACGCAGGATTAATAAAAGACAAATGTGAAGGGATTTTTGTTTCTGGCTATAACCGACATGCTTATACTAGAGCAACAAAGCACCAAGAATAACAGGAAAAGTCAGATGGAATATATATAAATAAAATCTGTGTGAAGGCACTGGAAAACAGCTTAGGCAGCCAGGATTTGAAGGCCAAGATCCCAGGAAAAAGTGACAATCATTGAGATAAGCTCAACTTATACATACTTCTTTTCCTTTCAGGGTATTTGATTATTTTTCATATGAGTAAAGAGATTGTGAATCCAGGAGGAAGATGGCTGCCAAAATGCAGAGGGGCCAGCAGAGCTTTTGAAAATATCATAGGACTGGAAGACAAAAACTGGAGTTCAGGCCAATAGACATCAATGGCTTGAGGAACCAAGATCATGGAAAATAAAGAGGCATAGAGAAATAAGCCTGACATTGTTTGTACTCCCCATTAGGCATTTGCCAATTCCTTACTGAGCAGTGTCAGAGGTTAAGAAGCTAAGTAAAAACCAGCTGACAAGAAGAGAGATTTTGGCACTCTCACAACACTGGGTAAACAAAAATTGGAACTCAGAACTGCCAAGGAACAAAGGTCTTAGTAAATACTCCAGCCTTTCAGTCGGAACCCTTGGCAAGCTTCACTCTAAAAATTGGAGGTGAAAAGCAGACCAAGACTTAGAAACTGCAAAATAGTGTTGGGTTACATCATTTTCTGATTGAATTGAGATGAACTCCTCCTATGTATCTGCAGGATAGGGTGAACCCTCACTGTAACAAAAATATCACTCAAAATTTATCACACTTGCCATTGACAATGTCTGGCATTCAATCAAAATTACTATGTGTAACAATAAATATCAACCCCGAATCAAAAGACAACAGAGTCACAAGTGAAATGGATACTAGGTTTTTCAGACATGGACCTTAAATTGATTTAAATTTACAACTTTAAAAAAACAAATGGCAAAACGCAAATTTTAAGAGATCAGAGCTCTAGATTCAATGTTCAATCAAAAATTCCAGGCCTACCTACCAAGAGCCTGGATAATGGGACTGAAACCAAGGGGCAAAGGGACAATAGAAAGAGGCCCAGGGAATGCAAACCTTAGACTTTGCAGATAAGGATGTTAAATAAGTATTAATATTTTCAAGAAAACTGAGAAAATTTGGACAAAATAGATAAAAATAAGAATTCAATAGAGAAGTTGCATATAAAATATTTGATATTGCACGAGATTATCTTCTTTAGAATGGGTTCCTACTTCCATAAGCCATAAAAAGTGGGGCTTACTTATCACTTTTATCCAATCAAGACCCCAGTTAAGGACGTTCTTGCATAGTTGAGACTCAGTCTATCTCTGATTATCTTTTATTCTTGGAATGTAGCCTTCTAGATCATTCAACTGAGACACCGGGCACTCACGACGGTCCAGTTCCTGGTGGGCTCTGCACTCTAATCTGGATCTACTCAACAGCAAGGGCGTGAGGGACATTCAGGTTTACTTTTACATGTTTCCAATTTAGCTTTTTAATCTCCCACTTTACACAGCTGCATATTTTAGCAAATATGTTGAGGAAAAAACTGCGTTGGAGGCTCAAGTCCCCATTTTTGTCTTTCCAGGTTCATAGAACTCCACAAAGTCTCATTCAATTGCCGCTTCCCAGCCCTCTTCCCTGGATCCTGCGTTCTCACCCTGCTATCCACACCAGGAATCTCCAACTCCCCTCAGCAACAAAAGCAGCTACACATAATAAGCTCATATTCCCTCACTTCTCCCCTCTCTGGAACTTTAGCCTTTCTGGTTCCTATTGTTTCACCAGCTCTCTGAAACCTTTAAACAAATAATTTTTTTTTTTTTTAATGTAGGTTTTGAGCTGATCTCAACAGAAGCATTTGTCTTCCTTAAATCACTCCTTCCTGCTTGCTAAGACTAACAATGCAAAGAGTTGGCAAAATGTCAAGCAACTGCAACTTTTGTGCATTGCAACTGAGTGTAAATTGGTACAACCATTTTGGAAAACTGGCATTAATATGTATATTCAATGACATAGCAATTCACTCCAAGAATTAAACTAACCTAAGAAATGCATCCATATGTTCACCAAAGAACATACACAAAAGCCTCAAAGTAGAAACATCCCAAGTCTATCCACAGCCAAATGGATACATAAATCTCAATACATTCGTTCAAAAGGAGAACAAAACCACAACCACATACAACGCAATAAATCTTACAATATTTGGGGGAAAAGCTAGACACAAAATAACATCTGAAATTTGAAAAAGCACTGAAAATAGCAAATTAGCACAAGTGTAAAGAATCATCATTGGTGAAATTACGATTAAAAAATACAGAATATTGCTGTGCTTGGGAATTTTATTTCATATACATTCAACGTCTAATATTCTATATAACTTCAGTGAAAATCTATGCACTAAGATAAAAAGTAATGAAAGGAGAAAAAAAATACATCAAAAAAATAAATATCAGTCTTGAGATAAACTTAGTAGTACCAAGACACTACTAACAATTCTACAAGTTGCTTTTTATTTCTCTAAATTATGCAAAGCTGTCAGTGGTTTCAACACCCCCCAGTTTTTATCTCCACTGCTGAAATGCACAGCTGTACGTTTCTGCCTTCCTTTGGCCTGATAGATGTCTCTCATTTCTGTTATGTATGTTTGACAGTGTCACATTCTAATTTGGACTGCTATATCTTAAATCTGGTATTTGTTGAGTTTAAGGAAAGTAGTGGGTGCATCACATGGCTTGTTTCAACGCTTTCACAGTGACAAGTACCTTTTCCAGTGATCCAATGCTCCCGATCTCATTCTGTGGTTAGGCCTCAGAGTATTGCAGTTTCACCCTGCACAATATTTCTTTTCCAAAGGGAATATTTTGAGAAAGATCTGAGACCAAAAACCCTTGATTAAATTCAAACCGTATTTACCAATAGAAAAAAACATCAAGGACTACCTTGATATTATACTTGTTCAAGTTTCATAAATAAAATAAGTTATATAGGAGGCTGGTTTGTCTCAAAGATACAAATTTTTGAGTTTAGAAACGTCAACATGCTTGGTAAATGTAACTTGTCTGAACCTCAGTTGGGGACTATTGCACATAAGAAGTTAAATTATTTCTGCAGCCAGACATTGAACTTACTGCTTAACACATCTGGAATATCACTTCTTAGTCCAAACCAGGCTGCTGATTTTTTTTCAGAAAAGGAATGTCTTTATGTTGGGTGACATTCTTTTTTTTTTTAACTAGAACTTTGAAAATATCTCTTTATTTTGATATAATTTCACACTGACATAAAATTTGCAGGGATAGTACAAGGAATGCCTGTATATCCATATACCCATATTTGCCAATTATTTACAACAAACTTACCCCTTTGTTTTATTATATTCTCTCTCTCTCTCTCTCTCTCTCTCTCTCTCTCTCTCTCTCTCTCTCTCTCTCTCTCTCTCTCTCTCTCTCTCTCTCTCTCTCTCTCTCTCTCTCTCTCTCTCTCTCTCTCTCTCTCTCTCTCTCTCTCTCTCTCTCTCTCTCTCTCTCTCTCTCTCTCTCTCTCTCTCTCTCTCTCTCTCTCTCTCTCTCTCTCTCTCTCTCTCTCTCTCTCTCTCTCTCTCTCTCTCCTTAAACCACTTGAGAATAAGTTGAAGATATCGCGCCCTCATCCTTCATTCCTAATTCCTAAAACTTTGGTGGGTATTTTCTAAGAACAAGAAGTTCATTAGCCCATCTTTATCCTTCTTGGCTTTGATATTTCACACTAGTAAAGCCAATTAGTTTGCAGAATGTCCCTCAGTTTTAATTTGTCTGTTGTTGCGTCATGATTTCATTCAGGGTATGCATTAAAAATGCAGGAACACCGTAGACGTGAGGTTTTGTGCTCAGTGTAAGACATCCGGAGGAATACAGTGCTGGTTCACGGCTCACACAAGCTTGATCATTTGGTTAACGTCTCTGGATTTCTCCTTAAACTTTCACCTATTAATTTTACCAACTATTGGCAATTTTCTAACTTCATCCTCCCTTCCATATTGACTAGTTGGCATGCTGCTATAAGAAAGGGTATTCACTCCTGTCCCGTTAATTTATTAATTTATTAACTTATTTAATTACCTTATCCTGGACTAATGGATTCATATTTTAATCAATGGGCTATAATCCACTTCACATCATTATTTATTTTTTACACTCAAATTACCCACGATTGGCTGTGACTTCAAGAGGGTTCCAGTGTATATGTGTCTATGTATGAGTGAGAGTATGCATGTGTTTATATCAGGGGTGTCCAAATTTTTTCAACGTTTTTTACCAAGGGCCATATGCGGTAAAATACACAAACAGCCGGGCCACTCACTCGAGGTGAAATACATATTGCCTCACCTGGTTTATTTAAGTAAACTAAATATATTTTTGGAATTTGCTGCGGGCCAATTAACAATGGATTGCGGGCCGCAGTTTGGACACCCCTGGTTTATATACTCCCATCATCCTGTGAGCACTTTTATTACTGGGTCAAAAATAAGTTCCAAGCTTTCCTCCCAGGTCTTACGTGAGTTTTTTCCCAAAGGAGCCCTGGTTTCTTTTAGGGGGGAGTGGTATTTTCTGGTATGTCATTTTTTTCTAGGCGGCCTTAGCAGACAGAGTTGGGAAAATGTACACGTATGCCTCCATATTTTAAGTATATCTACATTTATAGCTATAGCTATGAAAACA
The DNA here is from genome assembly GCF_057876585.1 of Rhinolophus sinicus. Classification (NCBI taxonomy): domain Eukaryota; kingdom Metazoa; phylum Chordata; class Mammalia; order Chiroptera; family Rhinolophidae; genus Rhinolophus; species Rhinolophus sinicus. The sequence continues at coordinate 198,855,746 of NC_142517.1, forward strand.
TCAAGAGTTTATATTGATACCTTTCATTTCAGTCTGATATCACAGGGCATATTTTCGTTTTTAGTCCTTCCACATGTAACTCCTACTCCATCTTGAGTGAATTGGCTTTTCTCTTTCTCTTTCTTGCTCCTCTTTCCTTTCCTCTATTTTCCTTTCCTCCTTTATTTCCAAATGTATATTTTTCTTTTAAAATATACTAGTCATAATATTTCAAAAGTTTCAAACTGTGAAGTCAGTGGTAAAGAACACAAAGAGTTGATGCTCTAAACAGAATTCCGTGAAATTAGTGATCCAATTTTAAACACCACATTTTGCCTTTACATATGTCTGCTTTGCCTGTTGTATTGTAGGTTTCTTTATGATTTACTCAAAGGGAACTCTTTTTTCTTTTTTTCTTAATCGGGTTATGTAGAGGTAACAAGGAGGTAATTCAATTGGAAAATGTTGCCGTTAAGTGGTAGGTGTCACATTGGGTATTCCTCTGATTTTGTAAAAGTGTGATGGGAAAGAAGCTCCTTTCACTGAAATTGTCAACCAGCATTTATCCAATGCCCATGGCATATAAGCCCCACCATTATACTCTTCACATGTATCAAAGCTGGTAGCAATGACCGAGATTATTCTTTGAGTGGTACTTTCCCATTGACTTTCTAGGAAAATAGACAAATATTATGCCCCAATGTCTGTTCCCAACTCCCTTCTTGAAAGTGAAATCCATAAATAATGGACAATGGAGACAGGAAAATATTTGAAAGTACCAAGTAGAAAACTTCTGCTGACAAGTGAATATGAGTATGAAGTGCATTGCTCTGGAGTTGGGAGAAGAATGTTTCTGACAGGAGATGAGGTAGGGGATAATAACCCTCTAAATAAACAAACAACCCATAAATAAGGCAGTAAATGAAAATAGGGAAAACTGAACACTGTTTTTGTTTTTGTTTTTTGTGAAGGTTTGTCTTTTAAGTAGCACTTGACTTGGTAATAATTCTTTCTTACCCATAAAACAGGTGTGAGAACCAACTATCACTCTGAGCACGCAGGGATAAAAGGTAACACTGGGTTTGAAGAGAAAGAAAAGAACAGAATGACTTCAGGATCTGTGCTTCAGAACAGACTGGAGAAATGTCATGATGAATATTCAGTATGAGGCCAGAATGTCATCGTAGCAGTTGGTCAGCATATCTGAAATGAGCGATTAACCATCCAAATCACAGTTCCTGGTGTCACTCAGATATGAGCAAAGGTGCTTAGAGGTCTAGGAAGCTGAGGTCCAGGTTCAGCATCACCAGAGAGAGAGAGAAGCATGTCCCCAAGAGGCAGATAAAAGAATGATGCACATGTTAGTGCAGTAGCAGAAATCAAAGCCTCTAAGACATTAACACATCCCCCTACACATGAAGTAAAACATACTGAAATAAAGGCCATGTCTATTGTTGTCATGGCTGGACTTTGCTCGTTTTGGGTATTGTATTTTTTTTCTTAATTAGATGGAGAATATCACTACATATTCTGTATACTGCTGTGCAGAAATGTGCAAATACCAACAAGTGAGTGGGAGAAAAACAGAGTAACAATGGCAGAACAGCTGCAGGAAAGGTGGACAGCCTCAGGTGCTAGTAACCAGGTAAGCCACACCTGAGAACTCTGGGGAGCAAAACACCTGGGCTTTGGTGCAGGATGCCACCCACTCAGATGGAACATGAGCATAATAATACAAAAGGTCATCAGGGCCAGTGCCTTATCCTTAACCCCCCAACATGACTCCTGTCCTTGGACACCTGCTAGGTGCCAGGCTGTTCACTTTACCTTCACAACAAGAGCATGAACTAGGAGAAATCTATTCCCATCTTACAAAGGAGGAAACTGAAGGTACCCTATCCATGACTTGCCAAGCCCAGGTCTGGTGGGCTTTGCACTGAGCTGTGTTGCTTTATTTGGGGCTAGACATTTTTATAATTTTTTGGGGAGTGGAGGGAATTAAATGAGATGATATGTACCAAGTGGCAACTGGCAGAGTCTTATTATATAGCTTATTCTAAAACACAGATGTCTCTATGTTTCTAAGGGAAGTATTATTTAAAAAATAGCTTTTTATTGCCCCTTCTGTGGCATTCCCTAATCTAAGGATTTTACATCTATTGACACTTTTAATCATCACAATAGCCCATAGAGACAGGTATTATCATCATCCCCATCCTGCAGGTGAGAAAACTGGGACACAGAGGGAACTTGTCTAAGGTTACACAGTGTATTGGGTTGCTATGGCTGCTGTAACAAAGTACTACACACTGAATGGCTTACACAACAGAAATGTATTGTCTCTTAGTTCTGGGAGCCAGAAGTTTGAAATCAAGGTATCATCAGGGTTGGTTCTTTCTGAGGGCTACAAGAGAAGGATCTGACCTGATCCTCTTCCCTTGGTTTGTAGATGGCCTTCTTCTCCCTATATCTCTTCACATTGCTTTCATTTTGCGTGCTTCTGTGTCCAAATTTCCTTTTCTTATAAATACACAAGTTATATTGGATTAGGGGCTGCAATGGACGGAATCATGTCCCTCCACCAAAATCATATGTTGAAGCTTTAACCCCCAATGTGACTGTATTTCGAGATAGAGCCTTTAGGAGGTAATTCAGGGTAAATGAGGTCATAAGGATGAAACCTAATCTAATAGGATTGATGGCTTCATAAGAAGAAGAAGATATATAGCTTTCTCCTTGTACACTAAGGAAAGGCTATGTAGAGACACAGAGAGAAGGCAGCTGTCTACAAACCAGGAAGAATCAGAACCCAATCCTTTTGGCGTCCTAGTCTTGGACTTCCAGCTTCCAGAACTGTGAGAAACTAAATGACTATTGTTTAAGATACCCATTCTGTGGTACTTTGTTACGGCAGCCTGAGCTAAGATAGGGGCACATCTTACTCCAGTATGACTTTCTCTTAACTAATTACATCTACAATGACCCTGTTTCTAATAAGATCACATTCTGAGGAAATAGGGGTTCAACATGAACATTGGAATTTTGGGGGGTACAGTCATACCTGTAACATTCAGCTTATAAAATTAGCCAAGATTCAAACTCAGGTGGTCTCACCTGAGCCCTCACTATTAACCACTGTTAAGTTGCTCACTAAGTAAAACAAGATCCCAATGCAACAACTATTTATTAAGCACTGGCTGTATACTTCCCTTTCCTCTGACCATCTAGCTCTTCCATCTTTCCTGGAGAGGTTTTTCTCTGTTCATCTCCGTTTCTCATGAAATGAGACCTTTTTTTCCCACTGCCACTGAGAACATTTTTCTTATTTGCAATTAAGCAGTTGTTTATTGAAAATTTACATGTTACCAATACCAAATATGCATATGTCACAATTCTTTCACTTCCAGATAAATACTTAGAAGATCCCCATTTGCCTTCTGCTGCAGACTAAATATTGGTGTCCCCCTAAAGTTCATGTGTTGAACCCTAATCCCTAATGTGAAAGTATTTGGAGAACTGGGCCTCTGTAGGGTGACTAGGTTTGGATGAGGTCATGAGGGTAGATCCCTGATGGGACTGGTTCCCTTATAAGAGGATGAAGAGCCCAGAGCTCTCTCTCTTTCATGTGAAGACAGAGCAAGACGGCAGCCATCTATGAACCAGGAAATGGGCCTTCACCAGAAACCAAATCTGCCAGCCCCTTGATCTTGGACTTCTCAGACTCCAGAACTGTGATAAATAAATTTAGCCACCCAGTCCGTGGTATTCTGTTATTGTAGCCTTAATAATCTAAGACATGTTCTTTGCTACCTCAGGACCTCTACATATGTTAGTCTCCATCACCATTGCGTTCCTGGCGCCGGGCACATAATTGGAATTCAATAAATATTTGCTGAATGTTGCTATTTCAAATGAATTTAGAATGCAGACTCGGCATTGCCCTTGGTCAGAAGTCGATTGGGTTTAAATAGGCCTTACCAGGCACACTCACAAATACTCTCCAATTAGAAATAATAGACTCCTTATTCTCTCCAGTGAAACTGTCTCTAGACAAATTTAAATAGCTTTTCATAAATGCATACATTTCACAAAAACAATATGAGTTGAAATAACCCACGGGGAATGCCTGTCTTTCTAGGTTACATCTCAAAGAATGGCAGTATAATGCTTGACTGCAAAATGTATAAATTCTGAGGCAAATTAAGCGTTCTGCTGTGGACTTACAGACAAACACTTAATACAGTTTAAGTCAATGAAGACAATGAGTAACTGATTTGAAATTAAATTAAAATGCTACAGAAAGCAGGTTTTCCCACCAATCTTACTGAAACTGCTTCTGAGTTGCCCTTCTTCCTGCTTTTAATGTCCTCTTTTTCTCCTTCAGCCTTTTATATTGCCCCCCACAGATCTGCATACTCGTAAAACAGAAAGCTGTCTCTGTCACTCATCTGCTTCAAAATGATGGCACCCATTGCTGACAGAATAAAGCACACATGATTTCCACCCCCCAACTTATTGTTTTAGCTTTTATCTGAATCAGGCCCAAAGCCTGATATTTTCATCCCACTGTTTTACTCAGGTGATATGACCCTGACCTGCACACGGTTGCTCTCAGCCCCTTTGCATCCTGGTCGTCACCTGGGCTAAATGCCGTCTACTCTTCTTTTCCCACTGTTTCTCCAATACAACATAAACAACCTGAGGACCAGTGCTGTTTCCAGCATCCCATGTGAACAAACATATCCCCACATAGTAAGTGCTCACTAAACATATGTTGAAAGGCAGGAGGAAGAAAAGAAGGGAAGTCAAGAAGGAAAGTAGGAAGAATGAATTCCATAAGACACTTAAGGAAAAATCTGTTACCCATCCCAATACAATCGTCTATGCGACTGGGAAGAGAGAAGAGAGTCCTTTCCTTTTTATCTACAGATGCAGAGGGAAACTAAAAGATGAGAAAACCTAATTTTGTTTAATTATGAAAGAATACCTACCTAACTAGAAGTAACCAGATAGAACAAGTTTAAAAATAAGGAGAGCTGAATTTGCTAAGATCTGAAAATTATGCCAGCTCTATAATCCACTCAATAGCTGTGCATAACCAGGGTTAAACAACCAGGTGGAAAATAAAAATCTGTTCCTCTTCCAACGCATCCCAATATCCAGATGTTTGGCATGGTGATAGACAAAACATCTACATGACTGATTAAATTTTTGACACAACCAGTGATGTTATGAGTCTGGAGTTGTACATAAAGACTCCCACACTTATTTATCCTATAGTTTATATAGTGTGCCATTTGCCAGGAAGGAGAGAATGCCAACGTCATTAAACAGAAGGAAATATAAACATGATTTCCTTTGAGTAGAGGATATTTGATGTCAGTTCTGATTACTAGCATGAAAAGTTGTTAAGTTTCCTGGGTTAGTTTAATAACAAAAGAAAAATATTTTAGTTGAAAGGCACGCCTAGTCTTCCAATATGCTGGCTCAAGAATAGGCCAGGCAGATCTCTTCAAATTGCTTGTGGTCATGTCATTTTCAGGGGTTGGTTATATGACTATACCAAAATTAGTTTGAATTAAGACTGATGGTAAATTTTATTTTCCAAAGATGGCTGTAACACTACCCCATCCCACATGTTTATTTTTATTTTTTTTTTCACAGTGTGACTCCAACGTTCCTCTTAAGGGGATGTGGGGGCCATGTTTCCTTCCCAGGCATAAAGGTGATTTTGCAATTATGGCAGACCCTTGTGACTCCAGAATCTAAATCATATCAGATGATACAGCTTCTGACGGGTTTTGGGGGTGGGGAGGGCTTGTGTACTTCAGACCTACCCACCATTGCATAAAGGAAGCCAGACAGCATGTGGAGAGGCCCACATGGGAGAATCTGAAGCTCCCAACCCAAAGTCCTGACCAAACTCCCAGCTGACAACTAGAACCAACATGTCTGCCATGTGACAGCCTTGATGGAAGCAAATCCTTCAATCCTCACTTGAGCCACTGCAGTTGATGCTGCTTGGAGCAGAGATAAGCTCTCTCTGCCAAGTCCTGGTCCATTTGCAGATATATAAACAAATAAATGATTGTTGCTGTCTTGGGGCTGTCTGTTATACAGCAACTGATAACTGAAAAACTCATAAAAGGAAACAAGATACATACTAGCTTCCATCTTCACGTTATCAGAAAGTATATTCTTTACTTAAGATGTGTGGTAAGAAGAGTAATGGCTCCCCAAAGACGTCCACATTCTAATCTGCAACCTGTGAATATGTTACCTTACATGGCAACGTGGACTGAGTGGTTGCGTTAAGGAATATTGAGATGGGGAGATTATATTGGTTTGTCCAGATGAACCCTCAATGTGAACACAAGGATCCTTATATGTGAAAGGGCAGGCAGGGGGCTCAGAGTTAGAGAGCGTTAAATGCTGCTGGCTTTGAAGATGGAAAAAGGGGCCATGAGCCAAGGAATAAATGTGGCTTCTAGAAGCTGAAAAAGGCAAGGAAACAAATTCTTCTTTAGAGTCTCTAGAATGAATGCAGTTCTTGATTTTAGTCTAGCGATGCCTATTTCAGACTTATGACCACCAGAGCTATAAAATAATAAATGTGTGCCTTTATCAGGCACTAAGCTCGTGATGATTTGTTACAGCAGCAATAAGAAACTAACAAAAGCAGTTGTTATGCTTTGCAATCTATACCTCCCTCCCCCCATTTTCTAGGCAATCATTAATCTGGTAGTATATAATTTTATTTTTTTAAATAATAGTTCTGAAAGGAAATCGGTGTAGTCAAACATCATTTTATAGGAAAATTAAGCTAAGAGAAATAAATTGACTTTCATAGAGTGATATAGCTTCTTAGGGACAAAAGGAGGTTGGAATTTAATTTTCCAGACTTCCATTTTTAGGACCTTTTCACTGTATCAGGCTTCCTTCATTCTTTGACCTACTGCCCTGATCCTGTTTCTTTCTTACTTGACTCTTCTTAGACAGTATCCCTTTTGAAAAGATTTGAGGAAGAATTTCTTCTCTGTAGGTTGGAGTCACTCTCCGATATGTTAAGACATGGTGCCTTCAGTTCTGACAGCTACTGGAGGCTGCCTCAGAATAAGTTTATTAGCCTTGAGAAACACACCAAAGATATTTCAATCTTCTATAAAGAATTCCCCATTGCATTTCACTTTCTTTGTCATAAAATAATTCAGCAATCTTTATGGAAACCTGAAGTTTTCAAACCTGCCAGTCTTACGGCAAAAAACTGTTTTTCAACAAGGAAAGCTTCAAGAAGTAGAACAGGACACTGAATTTCCCTGTTATTGAAACTATATTACTTCATAAATAGTCTTATGTTGGGTTCCTCCAGAAGTAGAGTCTGAATCCAAGATTTGAACACAAGCAGTTTACAAATGATGGTTAATTTTGAAAAGGAATCTCAACTCAGAGTAATGGGATTTTTGCTCCTCTTGTAATTTCACTAATAATGTTGTAAGCAAGTCATTATGGTAACCTGTAAGGCCCCTGAGAACAGGATTCATATATTGGTCATTATTGTACCTTCCAAAGGCCTGATGATAACAAGTGATCAGCAAATATTTAACAGCGACTTTCTAATCCATGGATGGAAATACTCTGCTGTAAACTATATTTAGAATAGCTATGGAATTATATGTTACAATGTTGAGGAGCCATACTTTGGAATTAGACTTGCTTAGACGACCACCCGACTCCAACCCTTATTAACTATGTAACTTTGGACAAGTTTCTTACCCTCTGATTTTTGTTTCTCTCATCTGTTGCATGGATATAATCATACTTCCTATGTAATTTTGTTGCTGTAAGGATTAAATGAAATAATTCATGGCAAGCAGTTACCATAAGGCCGAACACTGGTTAAATGCACAAGACCTATTGGTTATTAATGTCACTAGTCATTTGAGAAATGCACATTAAAACTGACCAATATCTAACATGACCGTATTGTCGTTGGTGAAATCAAACTTCACACATATGTGTGATTACAGTAAAATGGTTGTGATCTTGACTGAGACAGATTTGCCAAGAGACAGACATTACTTTACCTTGGTCTTTTCACTCCTCAACTTTGTGTTTTCAAATGTTTGACTTATGTGAGGAAGTAGCCCTGTGTTTTGCGTTAGGTAAATATATCAACACAAACCATTTAAGTAAGACAGTTTAAGGTAGAATTTCAAACACTATTTTTCAACTTTACAAATAATAGATTTTATTATATACCTAAATAGCAATTGTGCTGTCTCTTTTATTTGTGTAGTTTCCATTTCTGTTAATGGCTCATTTATCTTAGAATTCAAGGTTAGATTTACCTTTTTGCTTTAAACTGTTAAAGTTCTACTAGGTAAGAAGAATTGTGCTAGATGCTTAAGGTCACTGGACCATTTTCTGCCTTTATGTACAATACTGAATATATCCTAGGTAGAAAGGAATTTACTCTAAAAAGAATTTCCATAGCATTCGCAAGAATACATTGCCATAATAAATAATTTTCAGTATGCAGCCTATAGCTAAAGCACTTTTCCTCTCTTTTCATCCCCAGTGAAAATGAAAAAGCAGCAAGCTTTGTGAATAAACTTGAAAATTATCATTGATTATCTTTATTTTGTCTGGGCCAGATGGTCTGTGGTCTTTTTATCTTTTGAGGAAAGCAGTAAAGTATTGCGGAAAGATTACTTAATAAGGGATAAGAAAATCTGAAGTCTGGACTTAGCTTTGCATCCAAGCCTTTGATTCAGTGATATCACAGACACCGCTGGTAATACTTTTATTCAATGATATAACACCGTGGATTAGATAAGGAGTTTAGATGCACCTGAAAAAAATCTAGATAGAATCTGGGAATATAGGTTTAGAAACATAGCTATCGATTGATTATTATACAAACAGGGACCTGAAGTAACAGAGTAATCTAAGGTGGGCAGGAGGGATCTAAGTAACATTATTCTATATAGAGTGTAAGATCTGAGGTTTCTATTTAAGCAAAGTTTCTATTTAAGCAAAGTGAACATAGCAAGTAGTTGATGAAAATCCAGTCTTCTTCAGGGTGGGCCAATAGCAAGAGAAAGGAGGTGAGGACCCCAGCTTGGTGGCTGGGGTTCAAGCAAGAAGACGGAGCCGAGACAATAAGAAACATGGACTGTAGAGTACAGAGAATGTGACATCCAGAGACAGAATGGTGGCGGAGGCTGGAGACTAGTAACAAGGGATTGAGAAATTTTCTTCATAGGGCTCCAGAAGCAAAATGGTCTCATAAATTTGGGAGGGATGAGGAAATGGTGATATGTGTTAGTCATCTAGGGCTGTGTAATATACCACAAATTATATCAGCTTAAAACAATACACATTGATTATTTCACAATTTCAGTGGGTCAGGAATACAAGCAAAGCTGTCCTTTGGTTTAGAGTATGATGCAAGATTGTGATCAAGATATTTTCAGGGTTTGGATCTCATGTGAATGTTCAAATGATAAGGACCTGCTCTCAAGTTCTGTGGTTTTGTCAAGTTTCAGTTCCCAAAATGCTGTTGGATTGAGGGTCTTGATTCCTTACTGGCTGCTCACTGGGGGCCACCATCAATTCCTTATCATGTGTGTCTCTCTAAAAAGCAGTTGGGAACATGACAGCTTGCTTCCTTAAAGGCAGTAAAGAAAGAATGTCTGCTAGCAAGATGAAAGTCAAAATCTTATACACTCTATTAATGAAAGCTAATCTCATCACTTTTACTGAACTCTTTCCTTACAGAAGCAATCACAGGTCCAACCCACACTGAAGGAGGGAGGGGATTGCACAGGTTATGAACACCAGGAAAAGGAGATAATTGGCGGTCATCTTGGAGACTGTCCACCAATATTGTATCAAGTATTTACTATGGCAAGGCACAGCAATAGGCACTGTTACATAGAATATTCATTTACCTAGAGGATCAGCTTTTTAGTCAAGTGGATTTTAGAGGCATGGCATGAGAAAGGGTAATACAGTAACTGGAATAAAAATGTCCCCCTTTCTCCACCTTAGTTTCTTCAGCTAAAAGAAGATGGTCTGGATCAATGTCTCACCCAGGTCTTTGGTTTCATCCCTCCAGGGGTTTCCATAAGCCTGTCCTTGAAACCTTTCCCAGTTCGGCAGATGCCTTTTTACTTATGGAACCCGACATTGTACTCACTCTTCAATAAAGGGTCTGCTTGAGTGTAATGGGGTCATAAAGGATCAATATAGTCTACAAATTACACTTCAGCACACCGTCAAGGTGTGTCTGAAAAAATACTTTTAGTATACTTTTGTATACCAAATAACTTTTCTAGTATTATAAAAATTTAGCATAAAAAATAAGCCGATCCAAAACAATAAAAGAAAAAAGAAAAGAAAGATACAAGCAAGAATGCAGGGGTGAGGGAGAAGGGAAAAGAGGTGTGGTAAAAGCAAATATAGCATTTATTGAACACTATCACGCATGTGGCAGAATGCTAACAGATGTTTGATCTTGTCACTTTAATTTGAAATATGAGCAACTACTTTTACAAACACTCACTCATGCATTTCATATGTAATTCTTGTCTTTTAAAAAGCCTGTTTCTTCATTTTTCTCCAAATTTTCAATTACCATGTCATATCATCCAACTCCCCTCCTCAGTCCTTCGAGATTGCCTTTGATAGTTCATATTTGTGTGTCCACTAAGTAGTAGGAAATAGTCCTTCTTAAGGTCCCCATAATGACTGGGATTCAAATATAGTCATGAGGACAAGCAAGGAATTTACTGGCAGCTGTCTACATGCTGATGCTGGTTGTAGCTAGAACTGAAGTTCAGGTGATGGTGGTTTCTTGTGTTTCATGAATCCATGAAGGTTCCAATTTGTGTTGGAACAGCCCTTCTCTACTGGGTCAGCAGCTTGGCTGGATTTAGTCATAGTTTCTAACCTGGGCTTAATTCAGTAGCTCACTATGGACACAGGTTCAGCCTATGGTCTTTAACAGCTCTAAGACCAGTTTTCAAATAAATAACTGGCTAAATAGTTTCCAGATGCTAAAATAAAAACTATAAAGATGCAAATATATTACATTTAATTTCAAGGCTCTTTAAGGTTTCTATTGTGCATAGGAAAGACAGCTATAAAAAATGTACATCACTTTAGCAGAGCATACTTCATCAATTACTCCATTAACAATAACAATGTGGTAAATAAAGGGTGAAATTGAGTACAGTAAAGCAATGAAGAAAATGAACTAAACAAGAAAGGGAAATCACCAAGCAATGAGTTAATATTGAACCATAGCTACCCAGAGTACTGATTAGGTCTTTCTTGAAGATATGATGGTTCTGACCACTGAACAATAGGGTGCAGGATTTTGAATTTCTTTTCTCATAATGATGAGGTTTGCGGACTTGTGTGACCATGCTTGTTTGCCCTATACCTCTTCTGGCCCACCATAAACACTCCCAAGATGGCTCTCTGGGGGGTAGTGGTGATGGAATAAGAAGCCCTCCTGTCAATCAGTTCTAAAATGTTGGGTTCATTGATACCACTCAGGCTGTATATGATGCAAGGTGAGAATAGATTAGTCATCCTCAAGGTCACATGGCCAGAGGTACAAGTGGGCACACCAAAGGGAAGAAGTTGGGACACAGAACTATCCTCATTATGGCTGGAAATTGACATTCAATCAGAAATTATGCATTCACTGCATTCAAATACGTAAAGCAACAATCATATCAGGTGGCAATGGTAAAAGGCCTCTAGAAATACAACATCTCAGGGAAGAAATTAAAGGATGAGGTTCACAGGTTAGGTTGATATCTGTACTATGGAAACCACAGTCTTGAAATGACATGATCTCAATTATATGTATGAATTTAAACTGTTAACCCATGATGTGTCTTGGGAAGACAGAGAGGAGAACTATGTCATTGAATGGGGCTATAAACTCCTTTTTAAAAAAGACGTTTGAAACGCCTTCATCTTACTTTACAGCAGAAGAGCAGACCATAAAAAAGAGAAAAATAATCTGGCTCCATGTGACTTTACTTGATAAAGCCAAGATGCTGAGTCAACTGTCTTTTTATAGTAATCCTATAAAGTCATGAATAATAATGGAAGCCCTTTTTTTCCTACCACGTCACTTGGTGAATGGGCTAAAATCATCGTGAAGAAAGATGCTCACAAGTTTTAGTGAGGGATGTGAGAGAGAATGGGAATTTGAGTTCCTGTGAGCTGAAGCAAAGAGAATCTCTGAATGGTTGTGTTGATGTGACAGTGTGGAGGAGGTACTTTCTGAACATGCCTGAGGCTGGGGAGCTAGAATAAAAGGTGCTGCAGTGGTCCTTTTGTCCCTACAGGCATTAAGCTCCGTGGACAATGGACACTTGAACTTTCTCATTGGATTTCCTTCTTCCCATTCTTTCTGGATCAGTTGGCGCTTGCTCAGCCTGGCTTCAGACTGACAGTTTATGGTGCTGCTTTTGTAAATAACTTCCATTTAGCCTCCAGATCTAATCACCTTCGTCAACTCTTCTCAGTAAACTCCAGAGACCAGTGAACCAAGTATCCAGCATAAGCTCCTGAGGCTCCTGGTCCTGACTTCAACACCCCAGTCCTCAATTTCTGTAAAAGGAGGGACCGTATGTATTCCTGCAGACCCCCTTTGTGAGACCAAATCAAGTTCTCCTGCATACAATATGATCCTGGAGGATTCCATTGGTCTGTGTCTCTTCGTGTTGTGCATGCCTACTTTCTAGCCAGCACTTACTCTCCAACAATGCCCTATGTCTCCCTAGACACCAGGAAAGCATTCAGCTGAGGAGGTTGAGGGGAAGCCATGAAGCATGGGGTAAAAATCACTGAGAAGGGAGTTAGGAAACCTGGGTCCCAGACCCACAGATACTACCAGTTATCTGTGTGACCTTGAAAAAGACACTCCTCTGGGTCAGGTGAGTCACAAAGTCAGCAAGCGATACTCAGTCACTGAGGCCCATTACAACTCTAACTTCCAATGGCCTTTAGCAGAGAAGATAGTATTTTGCAATGTTTAGGAATCTGTTTTCCAGCTTCTAATGGATGGATGGTAATAGGAACTTAGCCAATGTTCTAGCGAAAGAATCTTTATATCTTGCCTATAGCTTTCTCTCCCTAACGTTGCTCCCATCACAAAACTTAAAAGAAAGAAAGAAAGAAAGAAAGAAAGAAAGAAAGAAAGAAGGAAGGAAGGAAGGAAGGAAGGAAGGAAGGAAGGAAGGAAGGAAGGAAGGAAGGAAGGAAGGAATATCAATTTTTTTTTCACATCCATGAAAAGAAGAACTCTCCAAGAGATGTTCTAGTCATGTGTTCAGATTTACCATGCTACAGACCAGTGGGATCCTACTGCATTTATTTAAACTACTGTCACCACCATTGTGAATGCAGCCATTGTGGGCTGCTAGATGAAATGCTGAATGGCAACAAAAGTAAACAAAGCAGCATCTCACTTTCCATTCTCCTGACTGCACCACTGGCACTAACTGACATAAAAATACCCAGAAGCTACAGTGGAGTTAAGCATGAGCATAAGTAAAGTGACAATCCAGCAATTAGATTGTTCCTATCCTAATTCTAAAATCAGATTCCTTCCTTTCTCTCCAGGGATGCTTCAAGAGGAAGTTATGTTTCTCCTGCCCTTATAAAATTTACCACACCAGAGGGCCTCTCTAAAACTGAAACTAGCTCAGTGACCAGAGTGGATCTTGGGTGAAGTTCATCTCACACCCGTTTCCCTTCTGCCTCCTCTGTGCCCTTTGGTCCTGAAATGGGCTCTCTCTTCATCCTCCTCAGAAACAGAGTCTCTTCCCGGCCTCTCTTGTCCCAGGGTAAGGAAAACAACTAAGGAATACAACAGTCCTAAATTTCAAATACTTTTTAATGGCAAGTCATTTTGGGGTATATGTTACTTATCAATATAAGAGTCAGGACACTGGCCAGTTCTAAATGTTCTAAATGGGAGTTTGTTACAGTGAGAACCAGGGCTGTTCAAGGTCTGGGCAAGGTGCCAAGAACCGTAGTAAATACTTGCAGGTATCTCTAAGTTACAATGGCAATACACATAATAGGTCAGGTGAGACATGAGTTGGGGCAGATCACCTAAGGTATAGGTAAATAATTGTTATCAAGAATCGGCTCAGAGTGGCATCAATGAGAGCTTGAATGATGATACCACTGGCCTATGAAGAAGGGGATTGAGATCCGGAGACTGGCTTCTAACACATCCCTAGCATTGATTAGCTCCATGGCTTTCACAGAAAGATTGCATCTTTTGTAATCTGTTTCCTCATCTGAAAATTCACTCATTTGGTTATTTATCCAAAAGAAAATTTCCACTTAATTTTTGTTTCAGAGAATGAGAAGTTATAATTTCCTGGTGATTAGAAGAACAAGCGTAAAGAAATGTGGAAAATTGAAAACACTCAGCAATTTCCAAACTAGCTAATCCCCCAACAGGACCAAATTGCTTAAGCTTAAGGGTGAAACAGAGGAAGCTGGAACTATTTGTTTACACTGGTTGTGGAGAGCCGTTCTTGTCATATTGGGGCATGAGAACCACGTGGAGCAGCAACAGAGACATACTGATCATTTCTTAAATAGGAAAATGGCACGATAAGAGGCAGGGCTGCTTTCTTGCTTGGAGCATGAATAATGCCATTCTGCTTTTTAATATTGAAGCTAATTACTTAAGCCTCCGCTGTTCAGATTAGCAGGGATTCCAGCCCCCCTTTTTTAGACCTCCACCTTACCTCTTACACAAGTCTAAGAACTGTGGAGGGTAACTCATCAGTCCAAAGAGAATAAATGTGCTTCTAAAGAGAGGACTATCGACCAAGAGAAAAAATAAAAGAGATAATCTGTTTTCTGCTGCCTCTTCTGTCATTGATGTTGTTGAAAAGTGGCTTTCTCTTTTAGAGAAGTGTCTTCTCTAAACCTGATGTTTCCCCTGCTCACTGCTGTAAGTATCACACTGCTTAATATACCATGTTGTTCATTAAAGTAAAAAAAAAAAAAAAATGGAGAAAGTGAAGGTTTCTGTCCAAGTTATGGCTGCCTCATCCCACCTTAGGCTTAGCCAGGGAGCTTTACACCAACATTAGCTTCAGCTTTCAAAATTAAATTATTTTTTATTCATTTATATCGTCATTTCCTCGGGTCTCTCAGAAAAGTTGTTTCAGAACAAGTTCTGTCATCTTCACTAGACTCGCAAATACCCTTTGGCCTCCATATTCTGTCTTCTGAGTTTAAAAGTTCCTCCTCATTCTAATTCAAAGTCCATACCTCTTTCCTGTTGCAAAAAGACACATCTATGTTAAGAAAAATCATGCTGTGTTACCATGAATTTTAGATACCAGCTTGAAGCAATTTCTCAAAGTGAGAGCAGCCTGCACAAAAATTACATGAGGGTGACTAATCAAAGAAATAAGGATTTCTTAGATTACTGGGTCCCTCCTTGACCCAATAAATGGAAATGAAGATGGGGTTGTGAACCCACACTTTCAATACATTCCTCAAATAATTTTTATACACAATAAAGTGTGAGAACCACTAGCAGATCTGTTGAAGATAAATAGACCAGGAAGATACCAGCAATGGGGCACCAATTAAGAAGTTATTGTAATCATATAGGCAAGCAATGATTAGAGCTGTTTCTGTGATAGTGACTGTGGTAAAGGAGGCGAGGGGGCATGCTTGAGAATCCCTTCAGATATAGATTTCAAAGAAGGGTTTCATGCACTTGTAGCATTCAGATCAAAATCAGCTTGAACTGCCTTATGAGTGTGTATGGAACCATCACCATTAGGAATGGCTCTCCCTACAAATTCCCTCAGCTCCTTGGCTTGCTGACTGGGCACATTATGTTTGCATCCAATGGATTCAGTGTTTCTACAGAATGGGGACTTGGAAGCAGTTTTGGTCACACTTTTGGTCACGCTTCAGCTACTTTACTCTTATATGTACTAAGCAAATAGGATGTACAAAGAAGGCATCAAGGTGGACGGATGCTAGACAGACCCTACTGTGGGATAGTCAGCATAAACTAGCAGGCTGCTGACCTCTCTAGATCTGAGCAAGCTTTGTGAAATTCATTCTGTTACCACATGGCCCTGCGACGTCCTGACTGCAGCTTCCTGAAAACTCAGAAATCCTAAGTGTATTGTCATGAGTCTTGTTGTGTTTTCGAATCTTCGATCTAAAGCCACCAGAGAACATAGAAGGGGTCACCAAGGTTGATGACATGAAAGTACAGAGAACCAAGAGCCATGCACTAAGGTAAGAGTCCCCATGCTCTCTTGCAATGACCACTACCCTTCGATGGTCGATGGTTTTATCTCAACAGCAAATACAAAATTAATTGGTCAAATATGATTAGAATATTCTGGTTTGAACAATGTTGGCCAACTTTCTTTATTGCACAACTCCCTAGAACCCCTAATAGGATAATGTTTAAGAAAGCTGTAGTGTAATTGATGCTTAAAAACACACACCTTAAAGCAGAAATATGAGGCTCAAATCCCAGTTTGGCCACTTACAAGGGTATTGATCCTCTTTGTGCTTCAGTTGCCTTGTCGATAAAAGCAAACAATAATCATACCTGCCTCATAGAGTTCCCAGAAGAATAAATGAGCTAATGAGTGCAAGGGCTTAGAACAATTCTTGGCACCTATTAAGTGCTCATTAAGCTTGAAATACAAACAAACAAGAAGGCAAATAGCATTTTGTGAACTGACTTGATGTAGGATGATTTGGGATTAAGGAACATGTATTCAGGGAAGAGTATTTTTTACGACACAGTTTAGGAAATTCCACACTAGGAAATAGTGGTATTTAGGGGGTTAGTTGGAGGTGAAATAAGTCAGTAAAAGAGACTGAGAAGTGATTAGAGAAATGGAAAAAGAACTAGGGTTTGAATGGTGATTCACTGCTACCGCTTTGGTTCTGTTTCTAAACTCAGGGACCTCAGGCATGCAAGTTCTAGTCCCAAGAGGAAAAGAGGTTTTGGTCCAGAAATCAACAGTGCCATCCCTTGTTGGAGGAGTCTCATAATGGAACTCATGGTAGAGACATATCATATCAGCCTAACTGATAATACTGGGCAGGTCACCCTAATCCCCATCTGGTAGGATTGGAATCTGTATCAGAATCAATGTTATGTCTTTCCAGAGTCCCTTGGCTTTATCTGCAGCCTTCAGCTGTTTGCTCAATGACAGGTTTGGCCACCATAACTATCTCTTCATCTCTCAATACCGGTTATCTCAGCCTCTTCAATGATAATATGCAGGCATGGGCAGGGCTCCCATTGAACCTGATGCGGCAAAAAGCTCAGCAGCTCCAGCATCTATTTTGGCCTTTGAAAGCTCTGACCCCTCCTACCATTTCTAGACCTACCGTCTTTCCCCAAAAATAAGACCTAGCAGGACAATCAGCTCTAATGTGTCTTTTGGAGCAAAATTAATATAAGACCCAGTCTTATTTTACTATAAGACTGGGTATTTAATGTAATATAATATAATATAATTAATATAATATAAATAATATAATATAATATAATATAATATAATATAATATAATATAATATAATATAATATAATATAATACTGGGTCTTATATTAATTTTTGCTCCAAAAGATGCATTACAGCTGATTGTCTGGTTAGGTCATATTTTGGGGAAACAGGGTAGAGGGAGTATCACCAAGCAGAATGTGATATCTTGCTTCCCAACTGACTGTCAGGAGCATCCCAGGATATATAACCTGGAAATTTAGGGGATCAAAGACAGTAAGGTTACCAATGACCAGTGATAGGAGATGAGAGGGAGATAGCTAGATTCCTCTGCCTGCCCTCCACCATGGAGAACTGCTCTAAGGGGCAGGGATTCCATACGGTCTGTGTAGAAAGGGGCTGTACACTCTTGAAGTTGTGATGATGTCAGTGTTTTCCGTCTTTCTCTACCTCATGCTCCTTTTTTGCTCACTCCTCCTGCCTTAGGATTGCATGGAAATTTTGCTTCAGTCACTGTTTTTAGGGACCCCAACTTCAGTTCGATTTCATATCATAAAGGACAACTATATTTCTGATATCGAAGTCAGGGACTGTGGTTTGCACAAGATTGAGGTCTTGACGTTCTAAAGTTTTCCTCTCTACTGAGATCATAAGAAAAATAATAATGTCTGTTTCCCTTGCATGTCTAACACTGGGCCCAGTCCTTTAACTATTGCAAGCATTAAATAGAAGCTTACTGAATAAGTTTTCTTACAGATATATCTTTAAGCAATTTGGCTAATGGGAGGAAAATTTGTTATTCAATTTACTTTGCATAATAATAAAACTGAAACTCGTAAGTTAATGACTCACAGACCATGATCAATGGACCACTGGCAAGCCAAAGTTGATTCATTGCTTGAACGGGAACTTGATAGATTTCACCATAAACTGGATTTTCAAATGAGCCTGCCTACAGGACCTTGACATAAAAATGTGTGATGCCTGTTAAACATCAGCGTTTTTTCCCTACTGGAAGGCTTATTGCAGGAAAATATACTGTGAGAAAACAATCTGTTAATGAATGTGCGGATCCTCAATTACTGTGATCTCGGAATGACTGTAACAGAGGTAGAGGCATGTTGATCTATGTGAGGCGGTGGTTTTCAACTTTATCTATAGTTTAGAATCACAGGGGTAGGGATGTGGGGGAAAGGCTTTAAAAAGTCCTCTCAGGGTGCTGACCTCAGAGATTCTAATTCATTGGTTTAATTAGAACCTGAGCTTTAGATTTGTTTTTGTTTTTCCGTTTCCCAAAATGTTTTTAATATGTAGCAGGTCTGGGATCCCTGGCGAAAGATATAGACTGTGTTATAAAATAAACAAACAAACAAAACAGAAACAAACTCATAGACACAGAGAACAATGTGATGGTTGCCAGCTGGGACGGGAGTTGGGGAAATGGGTGAAAAGGGGGAAAGGATTAAGAAGTACAAAACGGTAGTTACAAAATAGTCATGGGGACATAAAGGACAGCATAAAGAATATAGTCAATAATATTATAATAACTGTATGGTGTCAGATGGGTACTACATTTATCAGGATGATCACCTCATCTGTTATATAAATGTCTAATCACTATGTTGTACACCTAAAACTAATATAATATTGTATGTCAACTCTAACCGAAAATAAAACAATTATTAATAAATAACCATATCAAATGACTTGTCTATGTCATGTTTCACAGAATATTTGTAGGCAAGTAGCCATTTCTCTAAAGATTAACATGTGTAAATGAAGGACTATCTGGGAGGATTTCAATAGAAAAGTTGTTTAAAAGAGCATGAGAATACTTGTGAATGCCCAGTGGGTGGGTTGGAATAGCACTTCTCAAAATGGGATCAAGAATGAAAAACGGGAGATAGAGTCATGGAAAACATGCTCTGCTTATTACTCCATTTTTACAAAAGGCAGTTGAAGGCATTTCTCCTTTTTTACAAAAGGCAGTCTTCATGGCAATGAGCCCTGTTAGAAGAGAAATGATGATGATGATGTTGATGACGAAGATGATGATGATAAAAGTTAACCATTCTCAAACCCCCACTGTATAGTAGAAACTGGATATTTTCTCATTCAATTCTCAAATAAAGTTTTAGGAAATGATACCAAAGGAGAATATACGGTTTCCAGTACATAGTGGTCATTATAACACTTCTCTTCCTTCTGTAAACAATGTGGGATACTTTGATCTTTAATAACTTTTGAAACCAGGAACCATCAAGATGAAAAATGAAAAGACTTTCTTGTGGAATTAAAAGCTAGTCCAGTTATATAAATTATGTTACAGAATAAATTTTTGATGACACAGAAGACATGACTGAAAGACAGGTACATACACACACACACACACCCCTCTCTTGTGAACTACTGACATAGCTCTTTATGAAAGTCCTTAGGAAGAAGCCAAGAGCACCTTTCAGAAGTGAAATAATTCTTGTTCTAGTTGCCTGGATCGCAAGTGTTCTCAAAATAAGAAGGATGTGCAGCTACACCGAGCATGAAAGGCAGTGACGTGATGTCATGTGGAACCTCGTGGTCAACCAGAACACTTAAAATGAGGTTCAAGTCCAGATGTCAAGGACCATGGCCAGAATGATTCAGTCCTGATACTCTTCATTCCAGGGACAAAGGTAACAGAAAACCTCTGCCCGCAAGTCTTATAGCTGTATCCATGTAATAGTTTGAATTTAGAAAGATCATTTCATCCCACGTCTAATTGTTAATTTCTTTCCATAGTTGTCATAGTAGTTAAAAATTCTCCCTCTCTTTTCTTTTCTTTTCTTTTTTTTTTTTTGAGAAATTTCCTTGTGTAAAGGGATAAATGCCTGAAAGTTCGTTCATGTGCCTTCGAAGAATACAGGACTTCTAGACAATCCATTAGGAAACCTTACTTAATTTTCTCACTTACTATTTTTGAATAATATAAAACAAATCTGTGCTCAGCTTCTGCCAAGACAATGCACTGAGAACTTCCCATGTTCCCTGGGAATCATTACTTTGTTTTGGTTTGCTTGGGTTCAGACCCCTTGAGATGGCCCTTGAGTTTCAGGTTCATTTAAACTGCTGAGATGGGCCTGGTTTCCATCTGCAACCATAAAATTGCTTTGAATTTCTCCAAACTCAGCCCAGGTTTGCTGAAAACTCATCTAAGAGTTGGCTAGGGTTCAGTGAGAGGTTTGCAGATCTATTTGATTATTTAGCAGTTCAGAAGCCCAGTTTCCAAATTGCTAGGTGAGAATTTCACCTGGTTGGACATTTTCTATCTGGAGGTACTTCCTTGCTACTCAAGCCCAAGTTTAAAGACTATTTTCTTTTTCTTTTAAAGAGTTAAGGTCTCTGAAAGGAGAATACATGTCCCCAAATCTCAAAACGCCTCTTGACTTTTCCCCCAAATGAATAGTAAAAGCAGTCACTTATCAAACCTTTCTCGTACAGAACGTGTGTCCATATTCCCGATTAGGGTCTCCTTTTTCATTGGAAGTTAATAAGATATGGTTTCCACTCGACCCTGATGTGAGTTAAAATTTAGCAAATGTGACTGAACTTGAAAATGTTCTGATTTCAAAATCAATTAGAGGCTAAGCAGTGTGTGAAGGCAGCGGTATATGTGGAAGTATGAGTGTGCCAGCATGTATGCAACTGTATGATTAAGTGTGGAAGAATGGAAAACGGATTATATTTTTGAGTTATGGAGGGATATAGGGGGGAGTTTCTGATGACATGATTTGTTATAAATGTAATAAGTTGAGTTCTAGAATTTGAGAATTAATACAATGTAAAATTTTGTATTTTTAAATAAATTTTAGGGATAGTGTCTAATTTCATTTTTTCTCCCCTTCCATTCTCCAGCAAGTCTTCCTAAATTTAGTTTAAACTCAGCTACTTCAGAATGATTTATACCCAATTTGGAGATATTTTTATCATTATTTTAAAACATATTCTTAACTTATTATAACTTTTGAAATGCTACTGATCAACTACTGCTTATCTATATTCAGAGCTATGCATATGGCAAAAAAAAGTATAAGTAGGATTTAAAATCAGTTTGAAATCATGGCTAACATTTTTAAAGATCATTTTGATTGAATTTTAGTAAAATTCAGTTCTGATGGTAGCAAAATCTTATTTTGCCTCTAAAAAACTCTAATATAGGTGTCATTGCTACAAATTTCATAGTCCAATAAAAATTATATGGAGAAAATGAGGAAATAAGACAAAAATTGAGAAAGCAAGGTAATGAACTAGGTCGATAATAGATTATTCCTCTTGGTACATAAAAACCATTTGGGTCATGCTAAATGTGCTTATAAAAATACTGTTATAAATACACATTGTTAGAAATGTACATTTTATCCTGGTGAATATTCCAAGTACAGTCAGAGACAGCTTTTAGAAGTTTCACATTTTTGCTATGTTTTACCTTCTCCATGAAACTTAGAAGCATTTCCTACTTACAATGCGCATGTTAGTTACAATGATTCAGATATAAAATTTGACTATCAATCAGGGCACACTCTAGGAAGCCATAGTCTTCCACTGTAGTTCTGATTCTAGAGAAAAAGTATTTTCTGTGGTGCAATTATTTTTATGTATTTGGCCTCACCATGCTCAGCTGGTGGAAGCATCAGTGACTAGATTCTATGCCTTTGCCATACCCCGAACAATCTACTGATTATTTTCAGGCACTTTGGAAATTAATGGGGCTGGCTAGTATTTTCATTCTTGATCTGGATAGTAATCATTGCTATTTTGGCTTGCACGATGCTTCCCAAATGAATGTAGACTTAAGATCATTTAACCTGTTCCCAATGTAGCTACTTCTGGATGAATGCTATCCACAGTCTAGCTCCCAAGAGAGGGACATACAGTGCTCACATTAGGAGTCAATTAAAAAAAAAAAAATTCTTTAAATATGAAGTCACTTGTAACAAAAGAGATTAGAAAGGAGAGTTCTGAGATTAGAAATGGCAAATGCATTATCCTTGTCTTAAAAAATGTGGAGAGCTACTACAGGACCTAGTTGGAAAGTACTTATACAAAGAGGAAAACAACCCACAATATTTCTGTTTGGTCCTTTGATCCTGTTTTTAGTAATTCAAAAAATAAAGAAATAAAAATCTTTGTGTAAAATTTGGGGTTTCTTAATACATTTGCTACACAGCGATACTTTTAGAAGTCCTAAGAACAAAAGTAAATGACTTTCCTCTGAAACAAAAGTTTTAATTTACAAGGGTTTTTTTAAAACGTTTAGGACATTTTGTATGCATATAAAAACACAAAAAACAATCTAGTTTTACTGACCTTTCAATAGTTTTATGCATTCATTTATTTACTCTTTCTCTATTCATAAAACATTTATTCACTCTTCCATAATTTAGTCAGTGTTACAGGCTGAATTATTTACCCCCCTCAAAATTCTTGTATTGAAGTCCTAAGCCCTATTACCTCAGAATGTGACTGTATTTGGAGATAAGGTCTTTATAGAGCTAAGTTTAAATGAGGTCATTATATGGGTCCTATTCCAATATAACTGGTGTCCTCATTACAAGAAAAAATTTGGACACAGACACACATAGGGGAAAGACCATGTGAGGAGAATCAGGGAGAAGACAGCCATTTATAAGCTAAGGAGAGAGGCCTGGAACAGATCTTTCCCTCAGAAAGAACCAACCTTCCTGACACTTGATCTCAGACTTCTAGCCTCCAGAAAGGTGAGTAAATAAATTTCTGTTATTAAACCACTCAGTCTGTGGTACTTTGTATGGCAGCCCTAGCAAACAAACACAAGCAATGAAAATGCATTGAGCAATCAACTACATGGAAGGTGTACTAATTTGTAGAAAAAAGGCAAAGAAGGCTTGAAGAGATAAGGATACCCAACCAGCACTGATATATAAAAATGAGATAATGAAGGGGGAATTAGGTGATGGGGAGTGGAAGGAAGCAACGTTGGTGAAACATCTATAGATGGCAGCCCTCAGCGCGTTGCTTGACATGGGTCATCCAAGGTCAAATTAATGGGGCTGGCTAGTATTTTCATTCTTGATCTGGATAGTAATCATTACTATTTTGGCTTGCATGATGCCAGGGAGTGCAGAGGGTCCTAATAATAGCTGTGGGGTGCAGAAGGTCCTAATAATAGCTGTCAATACAGGATATCTCTTGGCCAGGCCCTCACAGAAGTAAAGGAATCCTTGTTAAAATCTCTCTCTTCTATTTTCTTGGGGGAGGAAAAATTATCTGGGGTGAGGAGAGAGGTGTTTATATGTATTCGCCCCCTCAGGCCTCATGATTCCTGCACAGAAGCATCTTCCAAGTGGCTAGAAGGTCTAGGGAAGCTTGAAGACTCTCTTTTTTTATGATGTATGAGGTATGTCTCAGAGATGCTTTCCTTGTTTAATTATTGACAGTGTTTTTCTTTGACCACAGAGTAATTCCTCCGTTTATTGCTGTTTTGCCCCAAAAGGCCATTTCAACAAAGAAGGCCGGTGACATCCTTCATCATCTGCGTGGTCTAGATGCCCTCCTTACAGATTCGTCCATAGTAGACAAGCAGTCTGGTCATATCTCTAGCGCCTCTGGCATTCTGAAGTTATCTTATTTGATCTTCCCCACAGCCTCAGTGTCTTTTATAGGCAATGTCAAGATTAGGATCACATTTTAAATAAACAGCAGAGCCTGGATTTGAACTCAAGAATTTCTGAATTCTCAACCCCAATCTTGCCTCCACCCCCTCTAAGGCTAGAAAGTAGGTAGTATTGTGGCCAGTTAAATGAGCATAAGGCCTCATAGAAATATTTTACTTCAATAGGATTCTAATAAAATCCCATAAGGCAGTTGGGCTAAACCTTACTGTCCATTAGAATCACTGGAAGGACTTTGAAAAACACAGATGCTCAGCATCACATACCCAGGAATTTGGTTTCAGATGCTCTGAGGTGACGCCAGGAATCAGTATTTTAAAAACTCCCTAGAAAATTATAATAAGCAGTCAGGGTCGAGAACTACTGTCATAAACAGAAGCTCTCCACTATTGGGAAGGAATTAGAATTTCAAACCAAATAAAATCTATTAAATAGAAGTTTTATAATTAGCTGAAGAGTTTCTGCTGATTTAATAGATATATAAGAGGAAGTAAAAGACAGAAATAAACATAAAATTGGCCAATTTTTCTCAGAATAGTCAATTTATAAACATTACTAATAATTGGTGTTATTTTTAAAAAATGTATTGATATACCACTTTCTTAAACACTGGAAAAAATACTGAGAAAAATCAAAGCCCACATATGTATAGTCCATGACTATCTAAAATGTATGTCTTTGTTCTCATAAATTTTACTTCTTCAGAAATAATTAAAAACCTCTTGCTGAGAATTCTTTCTGGCCTGTTTGAAGGTCCTTCATCATGCTACAGTCCAGTCTAGGGCCCAGCTCTTTCTCATTGTCCCTAATCTAGACTATTAATATAATGCTTCACTGAGAACTAAATGTTTTCTTTCTTCCTTCAGCTTAAAAATTGAAGTCATGGTTTCACTATTTGTAAAATCCAAAATTCAAGTTGAACATGGATTTTATAGTGCCACGTTTAAACATTTTTTGATAGAAAATGCTTTATTGCCACTGATTCAAAGCCACAAACATGCTTTGAATCCAATTCAATATATTTCTTATTTGTTTCTGATTTTCTTTTTTTCCCCCTTTTAATTATTATTAGAAGGTATAAATTTCCAGAAAAGGTTGGCCCTGACAAGGCTCCATTATTTGCACATGACAAGGTTTATCAAAAACAGTTGGCTTTTTCTAAGAAGCCTTTTATGTTTCCTCCATAAAATATAAATAAATGAAAAGAATTAGACTGAGGAAACGGAGTATAATTCATCACCAATGTGAAACATAGTCAACCGGTTGCAGATGGATAAACTGAAGAACTTGTGACACTGCTCCGGGCAAAAAAAAAAAAACCCTCTTGCCTGTGCCAATCAGATGTCTTTGACTTTAGTAAAGAAACAGGGCCTGTTTTGTGGTTTGTGATGTCATCTAAATTTATTAGCCCCCTTTTGTTTTTCAGTGTTTAGTATATATATCTAAAGCTGGTTTTGACTCTTGAAAATCTATCATATTCTAACATTGACTTGAAACTGCAGTAAAGGCTCCTATCTCTCCCCGTGCTTCTCTCTTCCTCCTGTCCCCCCTTCTCCCCTTCCCTCCTTCCCACCCCCCAAAAACAAGAAAAATAAAACACTACAAAAACATACAAAACGTTGAACACTGCAAAGGTAGTGGCTCTTAGCTGCAAAAAACACCATGTTTAACAGATTTTACATTTCAAAACCAATAATTACTATTATAATTTCAGGAAACATTGACTCTTATGTATATAAATACAATTCCTCTCTACCCAAATGAAATCAAATATTTAGCTTGTTTAACTTAAAACATAATAACATTACTTCGGCTTATATATCTGTCTCTAAATTTTGTCTGCACTGCTCACCATGCAGCCTCATTCTTGGTGAAATAGAAATTCATGGCACAATTTCCCCCGAAAATCTGTCTGAACTTTCAGAAATAAGAGACTTTTCAAGTCCCATATTCTTTCCCTGAACTTCCACTTCTATCTAATAATAATAGAGTGCTTTATAATATATAAATCACATTTTCTGTTTAAAAGTGACCTTCTCCGTGACCTTTTTGTCTCTGCCTGTCAGCACATATTCTTCTAGTAACAATAAGCTCTAGCCAGGAATGAGTACTCAAAATTAGACTGATTCCAGGAACCGCCCCAATGAAGACTGGACTATAGCTCATTTTGAAGTTAAATAACTTAACAATTTCCCCCCAAATAGACCTGAACACAAGGAGACATTTTAAAAAGAGAAAAGTCTACTGATAGTTTTGAAAAGAAGAAGAAAAATAAGCCAATAAGTTTGCAGTTTGAGAAAACCCTCTGAAAATAATAATCCAAGTATATTTGTATTATTTTCTGTGAAAATCGAACTAGGAATTTATTATTTTCTTTTAATCCTAGCCCAGTTCTTAGAAGCCATAGGAAATTAAAACCTTTGTCTGCTATCTTTTTAATCTGGAATTCCTTTGATCCCAGAATTCTTCAAAATTTAAAATATTTCACGATGATTCATTTTAACAGGACACGTGATATAGTAAACTGGTCCTTTTTCCTGTATACTAACACGTAATTACAAAGCTTTAGTATAAACATCATGGGCACATGATTTTCTAATTTCAGTATTTTTCCAGTAAAATGGTCCTGCTTAATGGCTGTCACAACTATATATTTTTATTTAGAGAAAAAGGATATAAGACTGAGCTCTTAGAAGCTAGGTCCCAGAAATATTTGAAACTGACTGTCTGGTAATAGATGGAGAGACATTCCCCCCACCCCCTTTCAAGTAATTGATTTCATTTTAAACAACTGGTTTAAATTTTATACGAATTTTATTTCAGAGTAAATCACAATTTAAAAAAAAAAAAGCATCTTTCTTCCATTAGGTCAATTTATATTCCACCTATGCTACATTCAAGGTTGCCTTGTAACTGGGAGCTAATTGCTTTTACCTAACTACACAGTTAGGGTGTCATAAGAGAACACAAGAACAGTGTCCCAGGATATAAATGACTCCCCTACTACTGAAATTCTTTTGGATACTCCATCAATGAAGATGTGAAGGAAAGACATGGAGTGAGGAATAAGGTCCCAGAATCATGAAATGTTAGCACTGACACAACAGGTGCGTCCCCCAGCCTGCTCTGAGGGATGCAGCTAGATCTATGTCTTAGGAACCCAGGTCAAGGGTCTGGAGAGATCCAGCAGACTGTGTTTCCTCTTGGATATTCACGTTCCACACTAACATGTAATGGAGACTGAGATGTTTTGAAGGAAAACAGCCCTTTTATTTCCTGTGTTGAATCCAATGTTCTCCTGCCTAGTTTTACATAAAAAGCTTTGTACGTGGTGAACCCTCACATCTTTTCCTTGTATTACCACTTAATTTCTTCCTAGGAACAGTGTTTTGTGGGACACTAATTTAAAACTCATTGTTTTAAGAATAATAGAACAAAGCCCGGAGAAATAAAATGTTAGCCTCAAGATCTCATAGGGAGCAACCCTAGAACCCCAGCCTCTAACATTCACATGCTTTGTTAAACATCCTCAAAAAAGAGACTAATTTGTATACTACCTGTACACAAGTGAGCTCATTGCATGTGACCTGCCCATATCCTTGTTTTGACTGATAGAGATTTCCTTATGAGAGGCATTTTGTCTGGGTACCAGTGGGTTACAGGCCACATGAATGATCGTGGAATTGTCGAAACCTGAGCCTTTCAATAACATCCTATCCAGTCACACACAAAGACACATGGCTATACTCACCGGTAAGATGAGTGCAATAGAAGATAAAAGACCCAAACTCATATGCTTAGACCCTGCCTATAATAAATATTATCCTAACATCTGGTTCATTGGCTGAGTTCCCCTGGGTATCTTCAAGTGGACCCGGCATCTCATTTTCTTTTCCTGGTGCTTATGACGGTTTGGGAAGCACAGATTGTGGGTAAGGTTCTTTCTTCTTCTCTTGCTCACATCTGTGTATAGCTTTGATTTCTCTCAAATAATAGTGAATGAGCTCACAAGTCAACCCTCTTGCTCGAAGTGTTGTAGAGTACAGAGATCTGTAGATACTAACTACTCTGGCATGGGATTTGTCTGTGAGCCAAAGTTCAAAAGGAACCATTGATGGATTAGAAGAACTCTTAATGGTGAGCAGAGAGAAGCTGCCAACAATTGCTGGGCCATGATACTCACCACTGTCCAGGCTGCCCCTATCAGCAACTTTCATCTGAGCCCTTTGAATGTCCACAAGGTGCCAGGTGGGAGATAGCCTGGATCTGTGGAATCTTCAGGGTTGAGTTTAAGAGGCTGAATTGGCAGGTGGCAGTTGAGTTATTGAGCTGTACTCTCTTGTTTGTGTCAGCAGCAAGCTATTCTTTTTGTCTCTTGTCTCAGAGACAAACTGCAGACCCCAGGCCTATTAAAAGCAGTGATGTAGAACCATAAAGAACTCTGTGGAGGAAAGAGACATGGTGCTTCTTTTCCTTATGGAAGTGATTGTTGATCAAATCACCATGTTTAAATCACAAGGCAAAACAACACAGATGCAAAAAAAAAAAAAAACACAAAAAAAACCTTCTATGGATCCTTAATAATTTGTGGTACTGTTTCTCTTCAACACCAGCTCTAAATTTCTGCAGGATGTGGTCTTTTTCTTTATTATTTTCCCTTTAAGTCAAAACTCTAGTGAGTGCCTCTCAATGTTTAATGTGCATACTAACCACCTGGGGATCTTGTTAAAAACTAGATTCTAATTCAAGCCGGGGCTGGGGCCTAAGATCTGATTTCTAACAAGCTCCCAGGTGGTGCCTGTACTACTGGTCAACCCCCACATTTGTAGCATCAAGGCTCCACTATATTATAACCAAGGCTGAGTTGCCACCATTGTTAGGGCTATGCGTTTGTAAGCCAACCATTGACCAGCAGATTGAAATTCCAACTAGCTGTTTTGAGTTGGTATTAAAAGTAGGGAAGGACACTCTTCTGAAGGAGGAAGAATCTTATTGAGGATAATTGAATAAAAAGAGAACATTTCAATTCAATCAGTTCCTTTCATTTACCATCCTAGCTCATAAGCTTCCAAATTTTTCAACTGAAAATGAATGATAAAAAGAACACCATCACAGGCAGCTTTCAAGTGCCACTTGCCTGAACTTTTGCTCTCCTCTAAAAACTAATACAGATATTATAACCCAAGGGCATCTCAGAACTTTTTTTCTTTTTTTGTCAACTTCACCTTTGCCAGACAAGGCCAATATCAGCAGGGGAATTAGGTCAACATTTCAAGGAGTTTTGTGTATTTTTGAAATTTGATCAATTTTTATCCACTCAGGCCATATAAAGGTTAAACTCTGCATTTGATAAGTATAGTTTAATCATGATTACTTATCCTAGCTGGTCATCCCGTAAATGCATTCCAAGGTGCTCACTCAATCTCTTCACTCCGAACAACTAAATAGTTTTCAGAAACCAAACAGTTATGTGGCTGATTAGGTCAATGGATTAGCCTGATGTTTTTCAACTTTTGTAACAAGGAATAGGAACAATGATGGAAAGTCTCAGAACTTCTAAGGATTGGTGATAAACATGGCCTTAGTCATTGGCAAGAAGTGGCATTAGACCCAAGGCCTCCTTGATATGTGCTGATGCCAACCTAATGACCTAAATCCAAGACTACTTTCAACACCCACTTTCATAGAGTTTCTGACTCTCTTAGTGGGTATCAATCTTTCCTTCCCACTTGTACAGCACTTTTAAGTCGAGTTGGTGGGCACATTTCTGTCTCTTTCTCTAGACTGTAAGCTAGTCCAGGTCAGAAAATTCATCCTCTTCCTCTAGGCATCTCTCAGGGAACCTAGCACCGAATCTTACATAAAGAAAGGGTCCTATCACGTTTATTGAATTGAAGTTTATCCCAAAAGGTATTTTAAGAATAATCTTTTCGACTTAGTAAGGGGAGAAATTACTAAATTTAAAGCAAGATAAATCTAAAACAATATGCTTTCCATAAAATTCTATTTCTTCTCTATTTTGGAAAGATGTTGGGGAAACCTTTGATCAGGACAAAACATGTCCTGAGCTAACCTGACGTGACTGAGAAACCATTAGAGTGTGTTGTAGGGTGAGACTCTCCTTAGGAAAGAAGAATAGCAGGAATAAGACAACTTGCTCGGGGGCCTTGAATACGTCAAACTAGGCCAATGAAATGAAAGAAAGTACACTGACAACAACTTCCATGTGTACAATTAGAAGGTATGATGGCTTTATTTTTTTTATTTTCATTATCATCTTTATTAAAATATTACATATAATTAAATAGTGAGAAAAGGTAAAAACACCTGTGACTTTGTTTCTTTTTTTATCCTCCAATAGTGATCCAAATACAGGATTCTTAACTGTTATTAATGTGAGCTCTGTTTTAAAGGTCAAAATTTGTTCCAATACAAAAATTGCATGATGAGTACTGGGTTCCAGTATAGTAGGGTTTGTTAGTTTATTTTAAGCAAAAATTAATATTAACCACATGAGGATCTTTTAAATATGAATGCTTGTGTGAGTCATTACCTTGTCTTCTCTTTTCTACTGTGTTGCCACAAACAACAAATTCCCCCAGCAACCCCCCAACTTTGATTATGTCCTTGAGTCCTTTTCCTCCTTCCTCCTTTTTTCTCCCACCCCTTCCTTATTCCTTGTCAAATAGAGATACTCTTCCATCATCTCCTTTTTATTTCGGGAGAGACATATCCATGTGACATAGTCAATTTGGGATTACTTTATGACGGAACCTTCCTAGGAGTCCCATTGTAGAAACATAAATTATAATGACATTCAAGATTTAGATAAAGGTGATAATGAATAGACTGAGAAGCACCAAATGTTATCAATTGGCTTTATTATCTTGAGCATTTAAAAATATAGTGTGTTTTTTTGTATGTATTTGTAGAACACTGCTGGGAAATGGGGCCAATTTTTGTTCATAGAGTCATTGCAGTTTATCAAAACACACATAGACAGACAGGATCCAACAGTTTCAACTGTGCTCCTTCCATGTTTATACTGGATACAAACTCTTTGTTCTTCATGTATCTCAAGCTATAGTATATAGTTGCTTGGTCTTAAGCTTTACTTTCTCTTTCTCCTTTCCCTAGTTCGATTGATGGTTTAATGAAAACTTATCCTGTTATATGCATTTAATGTATTTAATTTACTACTAAAAGGGAGTATTTGCCTTAATATAATTTTAAGTCAGTCTTTGGAATAGCACAGTTTATCTTTAATTTTCATCAGACTTTTGACATCTTTGGAGTGTTTGACATGAATCAAGAAGCAAAGTGGCATGAACACTTCAGATGTCCGAAAAAATTAAAACTAACAAACCTTAAAATAATCCACAGTTAGATATCCGTAAGGAAACTTACTTCTGGGTAAGGTATGACCTCAGAGCCATAAACCCTTACCTTCTAAGGGTGTAAAACAAATTATAAAAGACTAGGTCTAAATTCTCAAGGTGTTAAAACAAGTTTATGTCCTAAGAATTGATTTTATGTCTGCACTGGGTCATTAATGTAGCCTCGTTTTACCTACTGAGATAGTTCCTTAGTATGAATTCCTTAATGACATCATCATTAACTTGGTTTTCATTTAATCTTTTCAATATGTTAGTTTTTATAGGGTAAAGGTTATATTTAGAAAACTTGTTAGTATCAGAATCCACTGATGTTCTTTTTCGGACAAAACTTGAAAACTTGTGGTAAGTTTCTCTTTGTATCGGGAGAGCTGAGTTCCTCTCTTTCACTTTACATTTTCCCTCTCAGACTGGAGAGAATAAACAGCTGTCACTTATACAGATTTATGGTATCGAAGGTTTTGAAACATGCCTTATAAATAAACTGATTGAAAAGTCTTTGAGAAGAAGTAGAGCTTTGCTCTGATGCTTGAGTCTAAACTAAGACCCCAATGATTTACAACCAGCCCCAGTTGAAAGCCACTGCAGTGTTGTTGGTTCTCTTCATTCAAGAATTTTGCAAAGCTCATATTCATATTCAGAGTTGAACAAAGCTTGTTAAGATCCTTACATGTATATTTCCCTAGAAGTTGTGCTGAATAATTGATTTAAGCCACTGCCATATTTATTGCACCACTGAAAACCTGGCATTTGTAAATATTTCTTATTTTTATGGGGTGATTATAGGGTGCTATGCCTTACACAAAATTCTCTTACAAGATTTTTCTATTCATTGGCTAATACGTAAAGTATTTGGCATCCTTATTTTTTTTTTCAGAATTTAAAAGATCAAAATAGAATAAAAATTAAAAAAAGAACACAAGGACATTTCCAAACTAATCCTATATTCAAAATGAAACTTGCTGTGCTCTTTTAATATCAAAGTTGACTAAATTCTTTTGAAAATGGTTGGATTGCTAGTCTCTCTCCGTTAAAAGAGCAAATCCACCAAACTGTTTGAATTGACTCAAGTTCAAATCCAGTCAAAACATAAAGGATTACGTACTATCCACTGAGAAATGCTACTTGGGATTTCAATATCTACAAATACAACTAAGCCTTGGCCTCATCTCAGAGACAAAGTTTCTAAGAGTTGGTCTTCAAACTGGAGGAAGAGGCCTGAATCACCAGCATGGCTAAAGTCTAGCGATTGAAGGTGTTCATAGGATACAGGACAAGCACAGATCAGTTCAAAATGTATCGGTAACTTGTTGCATTCCTTTTTCAAAAACATTTTCTGAGTACTTCTTTTTGAAAACATCTTTTCCCTTCTGAGATAATAGTTATAGACGCACTTTCCTTGTAGTTTTTACATTTCAAAACTATGTATTCATTTTTTATTTGTTCAGTTGTGTATGTGCTATACTTATTTATATTTATACTATATTGATTGTGCCCGTGTGTATTGAGGGACACAGCCCCTGGTCAGGTTGATCCATGGCCAGGAAGGGAAGAAGCTGAGGAAATAAAGGCCTGTCCTATTCTTTGATGTTCCTGCAGTGCTTCCTGAGGGCCAAAGCCAACAAGAAGCCAGAGGGCTGGGGTGCCTCGTTAGTGCAGATCACACACATCAGTTTCCCAAGACACAGAGCAGACTGGAGAAGAGTGAAGAATGGATCTGCAGAGCAAAGACTATCCAGTACAACTTGATTAAAGATAATAGTTTCTAACTACAGTACACAAACTGATAGAGAAATAAAGCTGATTAGGTAGCTGCCAGAGGCTGGGCAGGGG
Organism: Rhinolophus sinicus; assembly: GCF_057876585.1. Lineage (NCBI taxonomy): Eukaryota > Metazoa > Chordata > Mammalia > Chiroptera > Rhinolophidae > Rhinolophus > Rhinolophus sinicus. Next base: position 198,889,188 of record NC_142517.1, read on the forward strand.
GCACTGGGCAGTGACTGCTCAGTGGGATTTTCTTTTGGGGGTAATAACCAAAGTTCTGGAATTGGTTCAAAATAACAAAAGTTCCAGTGATGGTTGCACATCACTGTATATGTTGAAATCATTAAAATGGTAATTTTTACGTTTTACCACAATTTAAAGAAATAATAGTTTCTATAGGACAACTTGAAGTAAAAACAACGAGGTTAGTCCCTCCGTCTCAGATGTAAGAGACAATTATAGATGGTATTTGTCTTGAAAATTAAAAATTACTATCGTTTGTTTTAAGTGAGACAAGCAAATTCAACTAATAAAGTGCCAATTAAAGTGAAACAATCCCAATAATCTGGTGAAAATACTTGCAAATCTGTGCAACCTTTACAAAAACTCATGTACGTATTTCAACCCTAGAGATTTAGTTTAAAAAGATAGTTATTCTTCATAATCTATACCTTCTCTACCAATTTTCAATGGTGGCAAACAAGTCATTTTACTGAAGTATCTTTATTAGCCTTAGAATTCAGTAGCTGGCTCTATTGTGGGAATAGAGAGATTAAAAATATTTGAGAACTAAGCTCCAATGTATATGAACTCAATTGTGGTTTAAAGCAACTAAATAAAAGTACCTAAGTATAAGACTTTTTATGGCTCACATGAGGAAACGATTCCAAACCACTGTTTTCTCTAACAAGGAATTCCTTCAGTGTATTTTGGAAACAATTCTATAAATGTCAGTATGTTTTATGCTAATTCTTCATATACAATGCATTAATTTTATAGGGATTTAAATCACTAGGTTTTATTATTCCTTTTACATTGTGTGCTTCTTTGAGAAGAAACATGACTCCTTGATTTATCTTTATACAATGCTCTAATTGTTGAATGGCACAGAGTTTTTAATAACAGGTCAGGTTCCTTCAGAATCCAGTTTTTTGATAACTTTTGTATAGGTGCCAAAACTTGGACCCCCACCTGAGTACGTATGCCTTAATTAGATTAATAGTGATCTCCTGATTGGGAGATGGTTTTAAATAGCTTTAAGGTCCCTTCCAGGGCTAACATTCTATTTGGACTTACAAGTTTTCATTTTTAAATGCTTAAACACACACACATGCACACGCACACACACAATTGCATTGAATATTGAATCTTTACAACACTCCTATAGGCAAGGCAAGCGTTTTCCCTGTTTTTCAGATGAGGAACTAAGGCTTAGAGAGATTATGCAACTTGCTCAAACCAAGCCAGGATTTAAGGCTAATTTCTCTGATTCTAAAATACCACACCATCAAATTTAGAATTGTATCCTGTACAGATGGATAAACTTTCTTTACCTGTATACCAGGGGAGATAAGCCTATCATATCAAAAAGTTCCTTTTAAGCTTTAGACTTTGGATCAAAAGATTAGTTTCATCTAATTTATTGCACTAAGCTAAAGGAGACTAATAAGTGTGGATTTAGTTTTGCCAGCCTGTCTCCTACAGGTGAACAAAGATTGACTTCAGAGAATTATAAAAGTTACTATCTTCTAACAGTATTTACATTATCGTGATTTATTGTCTGCTAAACATTGCAAAAACAAACATTAACCACCGCTTGAATTTTAGTTTATGTCCTTTGAATGTTGTACCATTTTCCTTTTTACAAAATGTATGCTTTGTTTTCACTTAAAAATATATTGTGAACTCTTTCCATTGACAATGCAGATTCTACTGGCATATTTTATGATCATACATGATTTATATTTTTTCATTTCAAAAATGTGCTGTAATTTCCTTAGCCAATTTTCTCTTGTTGGTCCTTTCAGTTCTTTTCTTGTCTTTCTTTTTTCAGAGAAATAAATTCTGTTATCAAAATCTTTATATAGTTTAGATAACTTCCTTAGGCTACAATCCTGTAAAGGAAATAACTGGCAAAAGAGTTTGTACATTTTTAAGACTTTTGAAAAATTTTGCTAAGTTTTTTCCAGAAGTGCTATGAAATTTACACTCTGAAACACAGTCCCTGAAATTTCCTCATTCCCAATCTCCTTGCCAATATTTTCAAATTTTTAATATTTTCCAATTTAATAGTTGAAAATTATTTCTTTTTATGGGTATATTTTTGAGTGACTGTGATAATAAACATTTTCCTTGTGTTTATATTTTTCCTAGTTTTGTATACATTTATCAGTTGTGCTTGTCTCTGGGTGCATAAATTTATTTTCACTTTCTTTGTGAATAGATTTGGTTTTATGTTTAAAAAGGTCCTCCCTGTTAAAGTAGTATATAAATATTAACCCACATTTACTTTTACTTATATGACTTTATTTTGATGTACATATAGTCTTAATACAGTTGGGATACATTTTGATGTATAAATATTTCTCATTTTTCTTTCTTTTAAAATATATTTTATGGATTGCAATGCAACATCATTTATTAAAAAATTTATTTTCCATGGATTTGAAATGCCATACTGATATTAAATACTTATATATAAATGAATTTGTTTGGGTAAGTATCTACTCTTTCCCATGAATCATGCTGATAATTCTCAGTCTGCTCCCACACTGCTTATAGTTGCTTTATGATATATTTTATTACATATCGGTAAAAATCTTCCCAATTATATTACTTTTTAAATTCTTTTCTTGGCTATTTTTGACTATTCTTTAAGATGAGATTTAAAACTATTTTTTCAAGTTTCAAGAAAACTCCTTCTTGAAAGGATATTAATTGAAATGATCTTAAATTTTAAAAACGGACTTGATCTTAATGACCTTAAGTTTAAAAAACTGACTTGAGAAAAAAAATTGGGAATTCTCTGTATTAACCTATTTAGTTATCAATTTGTTAATTTATTCATATAATTGGCTTTTTTTTCTATACTCAGAGGATTATATCTGACATCAAAAATGGCAGCAGGATGGGAAAATAGGCTAAGTAGCCAAGAATTTTAGGATAGTTTTTAACATCCATCAGTCATTCTCTGATGGTGTCCCAGGACTTCTCAGACCTTTTTTGGGCCTCAGAATCCCTTAAAGAACTTGGTACAAATACGAGTGCTAGGGCCTGGTTCTACTCCAACAAGTCTGGGCCTTCGTGTTCTCGGTTGATTCTCCCCGTGATTTTGAAACACACCCAAGTTTGAGAATGATTGTCTTAAATCATCTCTAAAATATATTGCAGGTGGGTTAAAGCAAGTTTCAGGTATCTTAATAAAGATAATAATAATACTTATTGAGCACTTTTATAAGTGATTTCAAGAAAATAAATAATTTAATTCTCACAACCAAATTATGTGGTAGCCACTACTGTCCCCATCTCACAAGTTGAAAGGCTTGGAGACTCAGCAAGGTGATGTAATATCTTAGGGCACTTGCCTGGGGAATATCACAGGCAGGATGGAAATACAGCCCACCTCATTTCCCATAATCCCTCCGTTTTATCATGTCACTGCTACTCTTCTTCACTTAATTTTCTTATATTCATGTACTTTTTAAGTTTAAATGCATTTCTTAAGAAGCTTTATATCATTATCATAAATTGAAAACATGTATGATTTGCCAAAAAATAGAAAATACTTGTAAAAATAAATTTAGCAAACACAAAGGATGTTTCTCAATATTAGCTTAATGCTATTGTTGGGGCGCTGAGCCCAAGACCTCCACTTCGTTTGTTTTATTTAAAAGGAGATTAACATGTATTTTAAAAGTTTCAAAGACTCACTAACTTCAGTCTTAGAGTCATTCTTTGATTTAATTGCAAAGCTTAGAACAAAATTAAAAGAATAAATGTATCCAATATTGTCCAGGGACATTTAGCTGTGTACCTGCACTATCTGAAATTATATTTTGTGGGTTCCATGAACCATTTTCTATGGCACAATGGATCAGATAGCTAACCAAAAACACTCACAAATAAAATAGAAAATATGGTGAATACTTGTCTAACATTGGATCAAGCAAGGACTTTATAAACATGAAAGCAATAAAAGAACTCATAGGGAAAAAGTTAATTTGTTGGATTACAAAGTTTTAAACAGCTTGTATTCAAAAAAAGGAAAAAATAAAATAAACAAACTGGAAATACAATCAGAAAATATGTGCAAAGTATATAACAGATAAAATGTTGCTGTCTTCTAATGGAATGCACTCATACAAATAATTTAAAAAATACTAAATAAATGAAGAAATGAGCAAATTAAAATGTCATCAGTGAGTTTTGTCTGGATCACGGCCAATCTTCTTTTGCTGCACTTCTATATTTTCTAGCTAATAATACATCTGTTAACATGTATTATTTCTATGTTCTGGAAAATAAACTTCTTTAATAAACATTATTTTTAAGAGAGAGTAGAAATAAAAAATTAGTATACAGATATAGAACCACAGAAACAAGATTTATCAGACAATGAACTTCTATCTTTTAGATATTTTCCCATGTCTGTTGTGGTACATATTTAAGAGCTAATGTTTCTTGTTAGAATAAATATCTTAAGAAAATATACATTTATCTATAAGGCTTTATAATAAAAAAGATAAGCCTATACTTCATGCATCAGATATTAAAAATGACCAAGAATTTTCCTTGTAGCCTTTCTGTCCAGATTTGAAAAACCAAAAATTTTGACAAATTTAGGAGTTAAAAAGAAATAAAAGTATTTCCCAAAGTTTATTTAAATGTGTTGCTTTAATATAATTTATATATTCTACACTCAATTTAAAGACATTTATTATTTTAAAGGAAAAAATATTTGATATGTTGTTTATTATCCTGACTTAGGGTTAAATGTTCAAAAATTTTAATAGCTATCATATGTTAATTTTTAATAAGTATATTAAGGAGTTAATGACCATGTTTAATAATTAATATACTAAATTATACATTCAAGCAAGTTTCTTCTTCATGCATTTATTGGGGAAGTAATAGTAACATTCACATTATTTTAACAAATGTCTTGCCTGGCTGTATTCATGAAGCCCATTTCAAAGTCATTTGGAAGCTTTTCTGGAAGAGTTGATGTTTGCCAATGGTGCTTCATTTCCTTAACTGTTCTGTACTACTAATTAATTAGTCTCACAGGGTAGAGACCATAGAATTTATTACAGATACTTGGAAGACTTTCATCAGCAAGATATTAAAGATATAACCAACATCTTGTTTATGCTGCTAAGAATGTTTAATATGGACTGGCACTTGACATAGAATTTTAGATAATGAAATAAAATGATGACTTAAAATACATTGTATAACAAAGATTGGGTGAAAATGTAACCTCAGTTCAAAAGTTTAATAATACTAAATTGATGTAGTACCAAACAGCTTTTTTCTTTTCTTTTCTATTAATAGGTAATCTCATCCAAATTTCACGATGAATCACTATAATGTTAACAAATTAAAAAGGATTCCTAGCAGAAGGAGACAATTTTGATTCACAGAAAGTAACTGGTTTCTAAGATTAGCAAGAGCTAGGTTCAAATCTGGATCAGATGTTTGGTAGGTGAGTAAACTTTAAGCAAGTTTCTTAAGAGCTCTTGACTTCAAGTCTTTAGTTGCCAAATGGAGGTAAGAATACCTTGCATATTTTCTGAGAATTATAAGAGATGAAAAATGTAGAAGAACTGACACAGGGCTCAAAATATGGAGTTACTTTTTTCTTTGATGTCACAATCTTATAGATCTGAGATTGAATCTGATTAGTCACATATCACCTTGCATTATATATGACTTATTTCCCACATTTTTCTAAACACGGTAAGAGCAGGGGCCATGTTTTACTATATCTTTTAGTGTATAACACAATAAAGGCGATCAACGATATTGAGCAAATAAAGAGATGAATATATTTAGTTATATATTTATTAAAATTATTCTCTTTGTATGGTATGGTTAAGGACAGTGCAGTAGAAATAATTCTTAAATTATAGTAAAACCTTGAGCTTATAAGGGAATTATAATACAAATTTTGACTTCAAATGAAGAGACTTTTCTGTGTCTCTATGGTCTTAGATGTTAGGTTAGGTTAGTGATTGCTCTTAATCCAATTAACCATGAGTAGGCTATAGAAGAAACATAGTTAAACTGTTGCTTCCAGGGATCCACTCTACTTCCAGGGACAGAAACCATGTTGTGATAGATTATAAGGTTAGCCCAGTTTCTCTCCCTCGCTCCCTACCCACACCTGTGCCATGTAACTTTGCAGTGCTTCCTTGCTGTTGATGGGATTATGTATCATCCTTTACCACCAGGGTCAACCATGTGACTTGTTTTGGCCAATGGGATATTAACCCATTGCCAAGTAGAGGCTTGAAATGTACTTTAATTCAGGCTTGTTCAATTATGCATCTGACACTGCCATGAAAACACACCAGGGCTAGCTTGTGGAAGGATAAGAGATATATGGAGCAGAGGTGACTCAGTTGTCCGAGTTGTCAGCCATCTGACACCCAGACATCTGAGAAAGCCCAGCTAGATCAGCACAGTCAGCTACCCAACCTTCAGCTTTCCTCAGACACGTGAACACTAATTGTTGTATACCATTGATGTTTTGTGGCTGTTGTGTTATACACACACAAACACACACAGAAACATTTTTTTAATTTTTAAAAAGGTGGTGATGTGAGCTGAGCAATCATCCCAAAGCAATCTATTATATACCTGCTGTTTTTCTTTTTTTTAACAAAAGCTTATAAAGTAAGTATAATAATGCCAAATTTTAATTTACAGTCGTTTCAGTAGAGGTATGAGAGGGTGACACCTGGGACACAAATCCATTGGACATGCAAGGTTAACTATCTACCCCTGGAACCTGAGCAAGATGCTCCCCAGTGCCCAAATAATCTCACGGTGGTAAGATGAGCCTTTGTGTAAGAGCTAAATAAATATTTTCAAAGTATTAAGTCACATACAGTTAAGCTTATGGACATGAAACTTTTGAACAGATATTGATGCCGGAGGCGTTTTTCTTTCACATGGCTTTTGTAGCGTTAAATCACATTTTCTAAAAATAGTAACCTATCAATCCATAAATGTTCACCTTCTCTCATTACTTTAAATCCTTCCATTCCCCACAACCTCCAACTCCTGACCACTTGCCTGGACTCCAGACAAATGTATTCAACTGCCTGCTAGACATTTCCAACTGGAGGTCCGGCCGGCACCTCCTACTCAACATATCCAAAGAGAAATCCACCATTTGTCACTGGAAACTGACATTTGGATTTCCTGTCTCTCTGCATTGCTCCACCCATCACCACGCCAAGACTTGAGAGTCATTCTTCATCCTTCCTTTCCGTCAGCGTCCTTATGACTTCCAAACCTTATAATGACTAAGGTGGTCCACACATTTACGAAAACTATTCATCAAAATTTGCTTGGCCCACAGGAGCCCTGCTATTTGTATTTCAGTAATCCATTTTGATCACTAAAATATCAAAGCCATTCATTTTTCACAACAATCTGGTTGGAATTACACCACAGCCCCAGAGTAGAAAAATGTGAGGGGTTATTTTTGAACAATAATGTTAAAGTATTATTTGTTTTAATGTTCCTTCCTCTACATAGGGTTTTGAGAACAGCTTTGCAGAGAACCCAAAAAAAGCAGAATTTCTCGTCTTCCCTGTCCAACAACCAATCAATTCTTTCAGAAGTCATACATTTTTTTTCAATGTAAGGGTTAAAAAGAAGAAAAAAAGGTTGAAAACTTAAAACACACCAATAGTTATGCGGTATGAGACTCTTGAAGACATTGTTAATGCCTAAATGTTCCATGCTTTTAAGTGGCCTGGTGCCTGAACTTAAATAGAATTTCAATAAAAGTCATATAGAAAAATAAATGGAATGGAATCTAAGGAGCTCAGCAATTATGTTAGAAATGTTTATCTAAGGAGAAAAAAACCTAAACATCAATTTTTAAATCTCTTTTTATCATAACATATAAAGAAACTGAAAGTTTATCTCTTGATTGCACTGGACAAATGAAATGCAAATGTGTTGAATACACACTGATTTTTCCCAAATAATGAATCTGCCATGTGGTTTATTCAACTCTGCTCTTGGTATAAAATCTTGAGTGCAAAGCATGGAATGCCTTGAAGAATTCAGGAAGCTGAGCATCTGAGGGTCCTGACAATGATGTGCTTTCTTCAAAACAGGTACCTCTGTGCAGATATGAAAAACTTGAAGAAGCAACTAATGGAACTAACATATTCAAGATACCTCCCATGTGCTAGGCACATGGGAGGTATCTTGAATATGTTTAAATGATTCAAACAGAAACTCTCTGATTTAATGTAGCTGGTGTGTGTGTGTGTGTGTGTGTGTGTGTGTGTGTGTGTATGTGTGTGTGTGTGTGTGTGTCTGCTAGGGTGTTATATAATGAATGCTGACATGTCCATTACTGGGAATGTGGGGAGAGGAATCCAATTTTAGTCTGTATACTTATCAAGAAGATGAAATTTGCACACACCCAACCCTGTTGCTCCATCATAGACACAGCACAAAGGATTCAAAATGGAGATAGTCAAAACCTTGCAGGGTCATAAAAAATAAAAGGAACTAGTCCCCCCCCCCTCCAAAAAAAATGATCTGAAGCAGCAGGCATTTGTGTAGCAGATACTAGAAAAAGTAAGCTGTAGATTCAGTATCTAAAGCACAATGTGCATTTATAAAGGTAAAGACTAACCATCTTCTTAATGTGCTTTTGGTCACTGATCAAAATAAGAGAAATCTCAAAGCATAAGATCAGACCAGTGTGAGAGCACCGAGAAGATATTCTACAAGCTTAGATAACACAGGGAGACCAAGATCCCAGGCAAGATTTGAGTAAAGAGATCTCTAGGAAGAGACCATCGGTTGGTGAGACAATGGAAAATAAACATCTCAACACCACTCACTATTAAATATACCTTGATGAATATAATTATGACTAACTAAAATGGCCTCACAAAAGTCAGAGGATTAAGTGTTAATATATAATATTGAATATGTAAAGGACTTAGTATAGTGCTAGGCACATGGGAGGTATCTAGTTAATGGTAAATACTAAATACACAGGTTTGTTTCAACTTGGGAAATCAATGATTCTCAACAGATCCTTTGGCTGTTTGATAAAATCTTGAGTTTAATGTGAGTTATCCTTTGGGTAAACCAAGGTGGCATACATTAGTTATCTTTTGCTGCATAACAAATTATCCCGAGACTTAGTGACTTCAAACAACAATAATTATTGTCTCATAGGTCAAGAATCTGAACATAGCTTAACTGGATCTCCTGGCTCAGGGTCTCTGACAAAGCTACAGTCAAGGTGTTGGCGTGGGCTGCATTCGTCTTGTCTTAGCTCGGGCTGCTGTACCAAAGTACCATAGACTGAGACGCTTAGAAACAACAAACATTTATCCCTCACAGTTCTCAAGGCTGCAGGTCCAAGATCAGGTGCCAGCCTGGTCGTGTTCTGATGTGAGCTCTCTTCTGGGTTGCAGACGACGGACTTCTCACTGTGTCTTCACACAGCAGATAAAGTCAGAGAGCTCTCTGGGGTCTACCTATAAAAGCACTAATCTCATTCATGAGAGCTACACCCTCGTGAATTCATTACCTCCTAAGGCCTACCTCCTTAGGCCATTACATCTAGGGGTGAGGATTTCAAACGATGAATTTTGGAAGAATACAGACATTCAGTCCATAACACCTCTCAAGGCCCGACTGGGGAACAACCCATAGCTCAGCTCACTCATACAGTTGTTGGAAGGACTCAATTCCTTGCTGGGTGGTTGGACAAAGCCCCTCAGTTTCTCACTAACTGTTGGCTAGAGGCTGCTCTCTATTCCTTGCCATGTGGGCCTCTTTATAGGATGCTCACAGCATGATAGCTCACTTCATTAAAGCAAGCAAGCAGGAACTACCAGTCAGAAACAGTGCAAGCAGGATGGGAGTCACAGTGTTTTTTCACCTACTTGATTTAAGCAAGTCACTGTACAAAGCTATAGTGTTATAGTCCAGAGTGCGCACTCTGGGGTACACCCTACAATTGCCCCTTATGCAAAAATGTGAATAATTTTAATACATGTATCATATTGTTTTGTGAGAATTAAATGAATTGATACACATAAATCACTTAGGAGACTTCCAAGGAATAATCGTAATAATAACAGTACCTACCTAGCTAGCACGGTTGTTGAGACGATTAAAGGATATGATGAATGGAAGTTCTTAGCATGGGCCTGGCTAGCCAACATTCAACACATGGTATCCACTATCATCAATGTCTTCATTCCCAGCCCTAGAGGGAAGAGCCTCCTTCTGCTGTGGGAACTGTCCCCCATCCACTCTTCCCCCAGGTTTCTGTAAGGAGTTGCCTGATCTATGGAGCATCAGAAGCACAACTTAACAGGTCCCCAAAATGCATTGCAGTTAGCCTGTCTCACTATGGCCATCTGACCCCATGTGCTCCTGTGCTACCCAGCCAAGTGCTAATGAGCAAGTTGGATAGACATGTTCATCTTTACATAATGAGACAGGAAAGGAGTCCACAGTCCCTCAGGAAGGCGGGAGGGGCTTAGGTATCAGGCATGAATGTTACAGCAGCCAGAAGCTCTAACACACTCTGTCTTCTGTGAGGGGAGGTGGCCCTTTGAGTACAGTGGACTGGGACCTGTCCCTAAAGCCCTGGGATGAATGGGAACATTTGACAAAATTTTTCTTAGAAACACAAGTTTCAGTAGACTCCTGTTGAGGTCCCACTGGGAAACATATTTTTTCTAAACAGTCTGGATGGAAACAAAATGGTAGCCTTTTTAGAAAGGGAGAATAAACTTGCTCTATTACTTAAACGCACATTCTAGAATAAATACTAGAATCTAGGGTCCTTTTAAAGTCATTTCAGAACTGCAGGAGAGAAAAAAAACACAATAAAAGTTGAATAAAGATTTAAGTTGTATAATCATCCACATAAGTAAGTTGACTGACTGGTAAATAAAGTGTAGTGTGATTATTATAATGTAGACCGCAGACAGTGTAAGTATAGGAAATTCCTGCATTAGGGAACTAAGCCTCTCACATTAAGCAAGATACACTGGACATTTCGTGTGGTTTTTACAACTGAAACAGAGGTCTGAAAAATGGAAGGTCCTGAAATGGCAGAGAGAGGGGGAAGCTCCACTTTGCATTGAATTCCAGGGAAATGCATATTTTATGGTTTCTTTTAAGTAACAAGAATGTCTTTTCTCTCATCTTCCCCAACTTAGATCCCTGAGCCCACTGGCGACCTTTGCTTTTAGTGACCTGGCATCACAGATAACAAAGACGGAGGGTAGGTGAATGACAGCCAACCAAAAAGAAAACTGTTAAATGTGATCTGTTAAAGAAATAAACTTGGATGAAGCAAAATAGCCCATAAAGGGAACTCTTTGGGGAAAAAAAAAAAAAAAAAAAAAAAAAAAAAAAAATATATATATATATATATATATATACACAAATACAAGTGTACACACACACAAACACACGCATAAATAATACTGGCTCTGAAAGAATAATATATAGATATAATTATATAATGCATCTGACGTAATTACATATATAATTTTTATTTTAAGATTAAAAGACAATGAGGTGTGGTATAATAACAGAGTATACAATAGGTAGTGCACAGTTAAATTTTAAATTTTAGAATCATAACAATGACATCCTGAGTTTCCAAAATTTAGAAATTCAGATTTTTCCAACAATTAAATGGCAATATTACCAAGTAATAAGGAGTTTTTAAACAGCAATCACTTCTCAGAAGGAATGACCAAAACTCCCAGGCATTTTTAGAGAATTATGGGTGATCCTATACTGTGGGCAGACATAGCTTAAGGAAATCCACGAAGGGATTCCTGTGAAGTGTTTTACTTGTGGAGAATATCTGGCCCCTGTTTGTCTGTATATATATGATGGAATTTACCTAGCAGTGCTCCTGAGAATGCCAGTAGGCCCTGAAGCCTGTTCTGGGCTCTTGGAAGAAGTCAGGGCAGGCCAGGGCAGCAGCAGCATCGGGAGTGGGGGCCATGGGGACAGGCCAGGGTGGGGGTGATGGAGATGGCGTGTTACAGACCAGTTAGGAGTTTGACCTGACACTGAAAGTCAAAGCTCATGGATTCTGATTTCAATTTATACCTTTAAATAGAAGCGGGGCTTCTGAAGATTTAACTACCCTTGGCAACCTCTCTGTCTCATCCTTAAGAGGGGATAATGAGATGGAGCAGATTTCTTTCATGGGGATTAAATGATAATATATGTGAAACCCTCAAGACAGTACACAGCATACGTGGAGACCTCTATAAAAGTAGCCACTGTTATCACGACCCTTGCATTTTAGATTTGCAACCACTTTGTGTAATCTCCCCTATTTATAGGCTCTAACAATACCCAGGGATATCTTAAAAGGAAAATGTTGGAGAGAACAACTTCATAATTAGCTGAATATATTAAGTTTGACATTAAGTGTAGCAAAGTAGTTAACAGCTTGGGCTACATTTGAAGATGGTTGGCTTCAAGGGTCAGTTATGAGAAACGGTAACGTGACCTTTAACAACTTCTGAACTTCCCTAAGTCTCCTTTTCTTCATCTGTGAAGTGGGGATGATAAGAAAATAAAACTGGTAGTATTTAGAATGCCCACTGGATGTCAGATACCGGGCAAGGTACTTTTTACATATAACCATCTAATATATTGCCCATGATATTAATAACTTCGTGAGGTAGATCTCTTTTGCAAATGTGGAAATGGGAGCTCACAAAGGACTGGTCACCCGGCCAGTGAGTAACAAAGCCAGCTGGTTGTAACTCCAATGCCCATGCTATTTCTCCTTTGTTATGATATCTCTCTCTTTATTGTTGCAGCATGTGCCCTGATGATTTCCAGAGGTCTTTATGCCAATATCTCCAGTGAATATATGGATGATTTTTTGCTTACTTAGCAAATAGTTCCCCATCTTTTGTAGATAGCACCCTTATGTCTGTTTGGAGGGGTGCTACCTGATGGTCCTGTTAAATGCATTGTGTTCCCTGTGACAAGGATGTAGGGGGGCTTGTGGCCAAGTATTGGCCAACAGAAAGCTTCTTCCTGGAAGTAGAATTAGGAAGAGAGTGATGTAAAGTTTAAAAACAATGGGAGCCTCACCAGGCTGTCAAGCAGTTGCACTGACTTGTCCTTGTGGCCCTGAGTATGTTCTTGGGGCTGCCCTGCCATCCACTTTTTTCCAGTCATTTCCCTTTTGGCTTAGGTTAGGCAGATCTAGTTTCTGCTATTTTTCAAGCAAAGAGTACTCTGTACCACAGTAAATCCATTCCGTGTAGACGATCAAAGAGCTGTGTGGAGGAAGCCATCCCACCTTTGTGGCTCTGGCTCCAGCGTGTTCTGTTCTGGAGTGCTAAGGGAGGAAGGAAGAGCCTCTTAACTCATGTGGAGTGCATGAGAAAGAATGTTTCATAAAGTTCTACAAGAGTGGTGTAGGGGCGGTGGCTAACTTCTCTCCAATGTGCTTAATAAAGAAAAGGTTTCACAGCGAAAGTTGGATTTGAGCAGTGTTTGAAATGAAGTGGTAAAAGAGAATTGATGGATGATTGGTAGGAAGTTGCTTTTCAAGTACAGGGTTGTATGAAATATCTGTCAGAAATATACTTTCACTAGGTACAGGCAAGGGTCATTTAAATATAACCGTGTCTAATGATTACTAAGCTGGCTTGGGTTCAACCCAGATGCTTCATAATGAAATATTTTATATGTTTGAATTTATCATAAGCCATTGGCTTTTTGAGAAGTATAGTCCCCTCAAAAAAGGTATGGTTCTTCAAATACTTCAAACATTTCTATGATGAATTATATCAACCCCAATCTATGAAACAATGTAGTCTTCTAAGTTAATACCCAGTCTTGTTGGGTGGAGATTATTACAAATCCTAGTTTTTGAGACAAGTGGCCAACGCAGATTACACACATGCCAAAAAAAAAAAAAAAAAAAAAAAAATCATGATGACACCCCATTTAGTTATGACTAAGTCTGGAAAAATCCCTTTTCTGCTATTGGTGGGTTGTTACTGGTAGACCCTTTGTAGAATTGGGACAAAAAGTAGTAATCTCTGCAATAAGCGTACTTCAATGTGCAAAACGAGGGGCAATTAATGGACTCCTTTGTGTATGATTACATAGCAAGGTTGTGCTATATTTTAAATCTAACATGCATAGTAAACGGACAATTTATTTCTACCAAAATCTACTAAGAGCTTACTTTGATAAGGAAATATTTTTATCACTTGTATACATAAGGCACTCTTCCAGTTCTGAGGTGATACCAAGGTTCCAGATCAATATGAAATGAATTTGGCTACCTGGTATCATACAGTCCACTTTTATACCAAACTGGGATGGGAAGGAAGAGAATATGGTAAATGCACGAAAGTACAGAATAAGGCAGAAGGTAGTTATTTCTAGAGTTGGAGACCAAAGAAGGCTTCATGGAGAATTTGGCCTCTGAACTGTTCCCTCCAGCTCTTTAGATGTCCTGTGGTGAAGAAGCCAGCTGCTATGGGATGAAGTGACAATTAAAGAAGTATCTGAGGAAGAAGAATGGTGTCCCCTGGATGACAGAGAATCACATGTGGGCTTGCTTGGAACCAAGGCACCCCTAAGAGAGGTGAATCTAAGGCTGCACCTTGGAGCCCCTCTCCGTGCAGTTGCAGGAGGAAACATGACTCCTCAAGGCTGACAGTGTAAGAGAAGCTGACTTCCTTCCAACATGGGTATTAAAAAGTCTGAGTTTCCTAGTGAGAACTGGGCTCACGCCATTTTTTAGTTTAAAGGTGGGCATTATCCTTTCTTCTTTTTACTTAATCTTTCCTGTTGAAATGGCTTGTTTGTGACTTCTTCACCCTTTGAAAGTGTTGTTAAGGTAAACTTTGACCTTCTTTCATTTTAGAAAAGTATTTCAGAGAGTGGGAAATGCAATGTACTTCACTGATGCTGGGGATGTTCTACTCAAAAGAACCTGGAAAGTACACATAAAGCAGAAAGAAAGCAAAACTTCACATTTGCACATTTGCCTGGTTCTGAGGTGCACTGCCCTGGGCATGATGACAAAAGCAGACGTTCACATGGCTTCTATGGACATCACTTATGATGCTGAGAACTGCCACTGCCACTCAGAAACTAATATTAGCCAACTCCTATGACTCACCCTCAACCACTAATAGGACATCAAAACTTAAGGGGACCAACCACTTCCTAGTAGAGGGTAGGGAACTGTACTGAGCCATTTCTTTCCAGAACAGCAGTGTGTGCTTCTTAGAGGACCATTGGGCTTCTGCATACACCAACCTCTGAGGAAACACTGGCTTTATTTCATCACAACTAACTGTATTCTACGGACCCTTGGAGGGTCTACAACCAGCTGGTCTGAGAGAGGAGTGAAATGGTCAGCTGAACTCAGTTTTGTGCCAGCCTCGAATTTTTATTTGTAGAATGTGTCTTTGAAACCACCAAATGAGTACATGGTGCTAACTCATCTATACAAAATTCACAGACTTGGAGACTAAGAGATGGAGTTGAGAGTGAGAGCACCACAAAATCCTTCAGGAGAAGAAACAGAAAACAGAATCATAGATCCGGCTAGGCTGATTCATCCATGAGTAGTAATGCCAGATCATGCGAATAAAAATAGATAATGTATAAGTATGTATGGGGTACTTGGGACATACTTACACTAATTTTTTTTCACCGTTTATCTGAAATTCTAATTTAACTGGACATGCTATAGTTTATCTGTCAGCCCTATCCATGAGACTAGGGCTATCATGGAGGAGACAGTGATTCTGTAGAAACCAAACTGAAGCCAAGCAATTCAGACAGACCTAAGGCTCACTGGGGCAAAAAGTTCTCTTCATCAAGTACGGTGAGTGTCTAAAGCACATATGGTTCCTAGAAATTTGCTTCACAAAGAATACACTCAGTATTCCCACCCTACTTTCTTGGTCTCAGGTTTATCCTGAAGGATGCTGTTGGATTGAAGGGGTTGTCGGCGCATTCTCTCCTATCTCTTTCCACCACGAATATTGTTAACCCATGTTTTCCTAAACTCATTGATAGTTAGATCCTGTCCTCCAAGGAAGGGATCAAAGAGTAAGTCATAGTCAAAGCATGATGGGAAGGGAGAAATGAGACTGGAAGGGTTTCAATGATCTCAGCCAAACCCAGGTCTGGATAGAGGGTAGGAGGGAGAAGAGAGAAGACCCTTTCTTACTCCCCACTCTGGCTGTGTCAGGAAGACTTGGTAAGCATCCATTCAGGAATGGTGTTTGGAGAAGGGATAAAGCTTTGACAAAACAAGGTTTCTATGTTATCCGAATGGAGTAACAATGAAGTTCATAGTCAATCTGTCCTATAAAACTTTACCCTCACCTCCAAAAAGAGGCAGGTAGAGAGAAACAGTGACAAGACTGAGACTGAAGGTTGAAGGGTGTACAGGACTAGATTGTATTCATTCAAGAAATATTAGTTGAGGAAATCCTGCAGGGCTATTTTTATCATTAGGCAGTATTAGCTTTTTTCCCCAGTACCTAAAAAACATTCAAGAGTTTAGAAAATATTTGAGACTAAATAATATATATATTTCTTGGCTATAAGGTATAGAGCAAAACTGCTAAAATTAATATTCAATGCTTTACCAAATATCTAAAAATGTAATGTTATGTGAGTTATGCAACTCAACTGTATAATTACATGAAAAGTTTAAATCAAAAGAGCAAACTCAATAATTTCCTTTTTAAAGTTCCCCAAATGATAAAAGGCAAAATCTTTTCATCTTTTCCAGTAGAAATTATATTTAATAGGAGATGCAAGTGTGTTAAGATAAATGACATGTGTGTTTTTTGTTGTTGTTTTTTTTTAAGTCATAGTCTTCAAATATTTTGTATTGAAACCCCAGGTTTTCAGTTATATCTCTTTTTTAATTTTCTCAAATACAGGGACTAAGTCATATTTTCCTTTCTGTATATTCATCATATGTGGAGTCTGCCATCTGTTTCCCTTTGCTGTTGTTAAGTTATTCACTGATAGATCATTTCCATTTTATGTTCTTGATTTTATAATGTATTTTATAAGCGTTTATAGTTATCATAAATGCATTAGTTCTGAAGGGTCTTTGAACAAGCCTCTGGTACAATCTCCTCATTTTACAGATGAGAAAAGTGAGCCCCCAATGATTGAGCTGACCTAGGTCACACACTTAATAAATGACAGATACGGGACTTCAAATTGGGTTTTCTTGTTCTGTTCCATAGTTCATTGCACCACAGCACACCAACTTTGAAACATTTCCCAAACACTTTTCCCTCTTTCTCACAATAAAAATGCTGATGTTACATGTAAATTGTTGTTGGTTCATCCTATTAAGATATAATAGCAATATTATTGTTCCACTTAATTCTCCTGCCCAGGCACACAATTAGCTTTCTGAACGAACCTGAATGAAAACTATCCATGATAGGGTGACGATAATCACAATATTTATTTGCAAACGCTTCTCATTCTCATTCTAAGTTTAGAGTTGTGCCAAATGAATTTTGATATGAATACATTTATTACTTCAGTTTGCAATTATTTGAAATTATGAAAGGAGATATTGAAATAAAAGTCCATTTGGGGATGACTTCGATACAGTGCATTAATTTTAATTACACCATTCATGATCGTAATACGATTTTATACTTTGCTTCTGAATATTCTTACATAGAAATCTATTTGTCCAAGAATTTCTATATTGCCTATAATCAGAGTATTTAGGAGCTCTAAAAGGAAGGTAAGATTAGTACAATAAAGCTTCCATTTATTTATAAGAATATTTTAATGCAGATAAAATGAGACCATATTAGAATTGTATAGCTGATATTTTTAGTCTGAGCTTCAGGTAGGTACAGTTTCTACTTAGAGTCCTTAAAATCTTATAATATTAAATATGAACGTCTTACAAAAAAAAATGTTTGTATCATCGTTAGTCTGAAACTAAGGTCCTTTCCTTGCAGGTTAAAATTTAAACTATTTTTAAAATGTGTGGTTATTTAACCTTTTTAGATACTTTAAAAAATATTTATGTTTGGGTCCTTTTTTATATTTATTCAATCAGAAAAAGATATATTCTTATTTATAGAAAACGTATCTCAAGACATTTAAAATATTTTCCATTTTTAAAAGTTATTTAGGCTCCTTGTTGCTCTCTGCATACGAGACAAATACAAAATCTTAAATCTTTATTTCCTCTCTTAGTGACATTTCAAATTCAAAGTAGTTTCAGAACATTATTAGAATAGGTCTGTGGTATAATATTTGACAGAGGGAGATGAACAAGAGGAAACAGCTTTGGAAGTCTTCCACTAACTAGTCATAAAAGAAATGTCATCCCCTTGTCTTCATTTTAGCTCCATTCCTTCAAATTTGCCTCTCACTTTATTAGATTGTTAAATTTCCTCACCTAATCTTTATGCTAATCCCCATCACCCCAGTCTGTGTTCTTTCCTTAATTAAAATGTCCAGGAAATGCCTTTTTAGGATTGTTGGCATGCCTTTATGGAAACAAACGTGTATGCAAAGACAATATTTTTGTTTCTTAACAAAGTCAGCAGGTCTCGTACTGTGCAAAGATGTTTGGAAGATTAGTGAGCACTGTGGGAATTAGGAAAATGATTTGTGCCTAACTAGTATGTTGTGGAGTCATGACAACCCGTTTTCCTGTCCAAACATCTATCGATTAGTGATAGATCCTCAGTTCTGACAGACCAAGTACATACATTTCTCCCTCTCCAGAAGATAGATAAATAATGATTTTTCATACGTCACCTAGGCCAGACCTTAAAACACTTTCTATCTCTTCTTCTTTCTCATCCATTTTGTTCCTCCTTACTCTATGCTGCTTTATAAAAATATGTAAGTTATAATGCAATTTTTGGAGCAAATGCGTTTTGTCTTTGATGCATTCTCTTCCTAAAACCTGAATTCTCCCAGACCATGTGTTGTAAAGATGAGGAATGTCTTAGCATCGTTGCATTGTAGGGGTTTCCAAGCTCTGCTCTGCAGAGTCTAGACGTTTCTCAGTGTCACACCCCCCAGGAGCCACGAGGTGTGGAATGTACGTAAACAGACATGACTGTGTGAGTGTGTGTGTGTGTGTGTGTGTGTGTGCATGTGTGTGTACTCATATTGTGTGTGTGTGTGTGTGTGTGTGTATTATGGGAGAGGGATTGTCAAACACTATTTCATTGAAGGGATTACTGGCATTAGCAATTAGAGCCCCTTATACTAATTTATTTAAACATGATTCCTTTCCTTACATTAAAATATTTGTAAGCCAGTGTTCTAAGGGGATAAAGACATTAGTCAAAGCACTCTGAGAATCAGGTTAAAAATCACTGCATTATCTTAACCTTTAGTGTACTCACCCACAAAGTAAAGAGGCTAAAGAAATGTTCTCTAAGTTTCTCCTGGTTCTAGCCCTAGACGACTGAATGAGAAGTTCAGTAATTTTCCTTTCCAATGTATTCATTTTATCAGATTGCTATTATTTAAAGGTGTAGTTTTTATGAGGCGCTTCTCAAATTTAGGACCAACTGTCCTCATTTGCAGAACTGTTGTCTAGATCTAATGATTTCAAAAGTACTTGTAGGATCCATGATTCTAAAATTTACCAGTTTTTTGTTTATGTACTATTTTCAGTCTACAGGGACACAAATGGTAAAAGTAGGGTATTTGGAGCTTTTACTTGCCCTCCACATGCTAATAGAATTTTATTTTAACTTTCACATTTTCATTTTCTTCTTCATTCTCCCAGAAAGTTCTTGAATTTGTAACTAAATATATTTGGTGAAGGGACTCTTGGGAACAGTGAAGTGAAGGTAAAAGGGTTTCCCCGGAAGCAGGTCATTGGAGCGAGATGCATGGACATAGCTGTGGTGTATGGGAGCAGTAGATCAGCAAGGGATGTTAAAGACACTTAAAAAATATTTCTGGGATCTATATATAAAAGTCTTGAGTTATTTTGAAAAATGTTCATTGTGTGGATTAATATTCTTTGCTCTAAGATATTATATACCTTCAGGATTAAACTATAGGGTTCAAAGCTTCATAAGTGTTCTAGAAATCTGCACTGCTTAGTGAAATAAGTATTAGATCAGAGTCTGAACTGTAAAACTAACAAAATCATTGGGAGTTTCCGAAACTCACGACAGTAGCCCTGTGCCACTCTGTGGACTGCTCCAACCCACCTGCCCGCAGAGATGGCCGTGACAATTCGAATTAGCCTTTGCCCGTGAGGAAGTGACTCATTATTCTCTTTGTCTCTTTCTCTTTCTCTCTCCTCTCTCTCTCCTTCTCCATAATCCATCTTTACTATTCTCATACCTAATTCACATCTATGTCTGCCAAGTAGCTTTCACTGGGTCCACTGGGATACAATTTTCTCATGGCTCCTGGATTTTATATACCCTTAGTTCTAAACATCAGCAAAGACTAACCGATTTTTTTCAGTTCCAGTTCCAAATCCATAGCAGAGAGAACTTGGCCAGCCCAGCTCTATCGTGGTGTCCACAGCTGGTGGCAGCCTTGACCAGTTAGTTAAGTGTACAGAAGGGCCTCCTCAGCTGTGAAGCTCCTAACAAACTTAGGGTGCGGTTAGTATTCCTCAATTCTTAAGTTTACCGTTTCTACAATTCGAGGATCCTATGATCTTTCCACACACAGCTTAAGAATGTCCTGTGCTGCCACAATCCTCCAATTTGCCACATCATTAAGAATTACACATAGCCCATTACCCCATGAGCAAACAAATGCACACACTGTAATGGGAAGAACCTGGGCACCGAACCATGCACTCTCTCATTGCTTCAGCCCAACTCCGCCGGCACAGATCACAAGACATAATTTACCTCAGGCTCTGTTTCAGAAAGTAGGAATTCTCTAGTGGACACAAGCTTCAGCATTGCCTATCTTTCCCCTGGGGTGTCCTGAGTGTTTTCTGCCTGTCTCCAGGTGCTGTGTGGGTAACAATGTCAATGAAGCATAGATGGTTTCTGAACAACCTGTGAATGGTAACTAATAATCCCTCCGAAAAGTAGCTGACTAACAGGTCTCACTGCCACAGAGGTAATTAAGGCACAATGTCTGAAAACAGTGAGGTGTCACCTAACTTGTACAAGTAGCTTTCGGCAGGCCTTATCATATGTAGTCAGTGACTGTTATGAACTAAATTGTGTCCCCCAAAATTCATATGTTGAAGCCCTAATTTCCAATATGACTATTTTGGAAATAGAGTCTTTAGGAGGTAGTTAAGGTTAAATTAGGTCATAAGAATGGGGCTTTGATCCAATAGGATTGGTGACTTATAAGAAGATAATAGACACCAGAAATCTCTCTGTCTCTCAACAGGTGCACAGAGGAAAGACTATGTGAGGACACAGGGAGAAGACGGCAGTCTGCAATCCAAGCTGAGACTCTCACCAGAAACTGACAGCACCTTGATCTTGGACTTCCACCCTCTAGAATTGTGAGAAAATAAATTTCTGATTTTTAAGCCACCCAGTCTGTGGTATTTTATTAAGGCAGCCCAAGCAAGTCTGCTGGCAGAGTGATCCTGTTGACACATGCTTGAAAACAAAAGAATGGATGTTGATCTGTGACCCCAGCCCTCCCCGAGGGGAATGAGTAGGTTCTCTCCTCAGGTGGATTTCTTCAGTGGCATTAACATCTGATTTCCACTTAACTGCCCTGATCTGAACCGGTCACCATGACCAGCGAAATCCCTGACTGGACCCTGCCACCATCTGCTGTTTTTCAGTTGTCTAGACATAGTCATAAATAGCTGGATGATTGCCCACTGTAAATTTTTAATGAGAGATTTTGAAATTAGAAAAGGAGGGAAGCAACTGCAATTTATGGCCTGGAGTTACTCAATAAGCAGGGACCCACCTGTAAAGCCAGTACTGAATGTCCATCAGCTCCTTCACATCATCAGCTCTCTTGGTGATGGAAGCCCAGAACATCAATCTCATTTTCACTCCCCCGCCCCCCACCGCTCTCTCCATAAAAATTCCATGATTCTTCTTAAATCAAGAGAAAATGATGTGGAGATTATTTATTAATTAAGTAGTTCTTAAGCAGGTTGGATCAATTACTCCTTTTGGAAACATGAAGCAGATATAGGGATTCTCCCCAGAGAATATCTACCTATTGCAAGAAATCTGGGGAATGCACAGGTAGGTATCTTGAATCCTATCCATGCACCGGTGGATGTTATGTTAATACCCCTATAAGATAACCAGTGCCCCAAAAACCTTCTCTGTCATGGATCTGGGTTTTCTGAGCTCTGTTCCAATATATAAATTTGATATTCAGAAAGGAATATACCTGGTCTATATTCTATTAAAATGTCCTCATTGAATTAGACCATACTACTGTGCTCTTGAAAAGATAAATCCTGCAGAAATCTATATGCAGAACATGTATGTGTATTTGTTTACATGTGTTTCATGTTCTTTTTCTTACAAAATTTTAGTAGAAGACATTGTTCTTGTTGTTACCTGATATGCTTCTACATAAAGATCCTGGTGATAAAATATTTTTCCCCTAGTTTCTCCTCACTGAGCTTCCTCTTAGAGGCAATAAAAATTATACAACCCAACATGTTTACCTTTTTTCTTGGCTTCCAGAAATCTTATAACTAAATTTTATTGCCAACAGCAATAACCAATTTATTCTAAGTTCCTGGAAATTGTCCTTTAATTTTAAAAGTTTATTTCATTCTTTTTAACTAATGTAACCCATGGAACACCAGGGGTTTATTTTGTGTTTTGTTTTGGAATAGGCAGGACATCAATGATAAAACAGAAAAGTTAATAAGCCAGCAGACAACAAAAGTTAATATGCCAGCAGCATGACAAATGACAGTTTTTAGCAGACAAAAAAAAAGTTGCTGTTCCTTCCAATATGCGTCAGTGGAATGAATGATACTCTCTTCTCGGTGCAAGGATGTTACTAGATGCTTAACCAGCAATGCAATATTCTTCTATTCTTTCAGCTAACATGTACTGAGAATGCAATTAGATGACGAAGATTCCACTACATGTTTATTGAAAGGGTAGGGTACAAATCAATCAAGATAAAGCTCTGCCTTTAAGAGATGACATTCATAACTTGGGAGATAGACAAATAAATAGACAAATAAAGCAGTGTGAAAAATGCTATGCTGGGAGTACACACAGGATGCAACTTCCGCATGTGATTTTTTTCAATAGCTAAGTAGATATACAACCACTCTATCCAACTCTTAATGGCAGCATAATCTTCTATTTTGTCACAAAGTCAATTTTCCTAAAAACTGCTTTCCTATTTTGTTTTTCTTTTTTTTTTTTTTTTTTTTTTTGATTGAGAAGCATAGTTTCAACTTTGCATTCCATAAGAAGAAACATAAATAATCATTAAGGTAAAACATACACCAATGCCTGAGCCCCATTTCTCTAAAGATTACCATTTGATTATCAGGGGTGATGCCTGCATTTATTTTTTGTTTTTTTTAAGTTTATTGGGGTGACAATTGTTAGTAAAGTTACATAGATTTCAGGTGTACAATTCTGTAATACATTATCTATATCTCACATTGTGTGTTCACCACCCAGAATCAGTTATCTTTCCATCATCATGTATTAGACCCCATTTACCCTCTTCTAGAGCCCCGCTTTCCCCTCCTCCCTGACTCCTCTGGTAACCCCTAAACTATTGTCTACATGGATGGATGTTGAGATTATAATTGCAAGCGAAATAAGTCAGAGAGAAATCGTATACCACATATGATTTCACTGACATGTGGTATATAAACCAAAAATAACAAAAGAAAAAGACAAACAACTGAAAAAACAAAAACTCATAGACATAGACAGCATTTTGTATTTTTAAAAAATCTTCCTCGTATGACTTTGTTTTTAACTGCGGATACACCGCTTCTGAGATCTCAACCTATTTTATTCTCTGACCATTTTCTCCTATATTTTCAGTTCCGTCCTCCTAGCACCCCCAACACCAGACCACTAGGATCTCAGGTCCATGGATATCTATCATCCCATTGATACCTATACCATCACCACACATACAACAAAACAAAACAAACAAACAAACAAGCAACCCTCCTCACTTTCCTTTCTGCATGACTATAAATGCTCCTTTGGTTTCATGTATTCCTTGACCTTCCTCTGCGCCTAGAAAACCTCCAACCCTGTTTGAATCCAACTCGTTTCAGATTCTACAACTGCACTCAAATAGCTGAAATTTCACTGGAGGAAAACGGCAGCCATGTTGACTGGTGACTGGCTTCACTTTGTATTTACGGCAGCAAATCTCAAGTGGTTGCGTAGCCCTGGCAGGCAGCCCTACTGTGATTCACTCCCCAGTCTCCCATCTGTTCAGCTAACACATTTTCCTCACCCTTCAAACATCAAACACCCCTCTCCACTATGCCCTCTTAGTTGATGACTTGGCTTTTCATTTCACAGAGAAAATAAAGGCAATCCAAAGAAAATGTTCTTCCCTGCTCACAGCCACCTTCCATACGGCCTGAGTCTGTACCCTCATGCTCTGTCTTTCTTCCTATTATGGTGGGTGAATGATCTGCGCTCCGGTTTAAGACTAATGTTTCTACTTACTCACTGGACCTCTTCCTATTCTCTCACTCAAGGACTTTACTCTTGCAACCTTCTCCCTTCTCAATGGCACTGTCGATTTTCCTTCCTTTTGGATCATTAGAATTGGCATACAAACATGCTGCCATATTTTTTTTTAATATCTTTTTCTGATCCCACATCCTTCCATAGCTCTAAAATCATTTCTCAGGTCCGTTATAAAAACTTGAAAGTGTAGTCTAGATTAATTTTCTCCATTGCTCTATCTCCCATTCTCTCCCAAAATCACTCATATGAAGCTTCATCCCAATACCCTCCCTGATCCCCTCTTCATTGAAACACTGTCAAGGTCACCGATGATGTTTATGTTGACAAATCTAATTGTCAGTCTGTACCTTCTTAACTTCTGAACAACATTTAACAAACCTGACCATTCTCTCCTTGAAACATTTTCTTCTCTTAGCTACTGGGAAACCAAAATTATCTTGTTTTATTTTTATTTCAGTGTCTTTTTCTTCTCAGTCTCCTTGGCTACATAAAATTTTGGAGTGTCCCAGGCTTCCGGCCTCTTCACACATCTTCTGCAGCTACACTTATTCCATAAGTATTTCATCTAATACCATGGAGTTAAATACCATTTACAGGGTTGATGACTCCCTCATTTGTTTCTGCAGGCCTAGCCTCTTTCCTGAATTCCAGACTCCACCTCTAACCATCTGCCTGGGTTGCCTCATGACTACATAAGAGGCATCTCAAACTGAGTACATTCAAAGCCACATTCTTATCCTTTCCCCAGAAATGTGTTCGCTTCCTAGTACTTTCCAGCTTACTTTATGGCCAGACCATTAGCTCAGATGCCCAGATAAAACCCATGGAGACACCACCAACGCTTCTCTTTCTCCTGCTCTCCAGACCTAAATCATGGAACTACCCGGCCCACTCTAGTTTCAAAATACAATGTATTCTGAACCTCTTACCAGCAAGGCTCTTCAAGCTTCAGTGTGGTTTAGAACAGCGCCTCTCCCCAATTAGAGCCTCATCCTGAACAGTACACCCCCATATTCTGTTCTCCACCAGCAGCCTGCATGATCCTTTGCAAACATAAGACACATTATGCTATGATCCCGGTCATATCCTTTCTGTGACTTCCCATCACACGTGGAATAGCATCCAAAGACCTCATGATGGTCTGCCCAGCACTTCATGATCTCAGCCTTGCCTGTCTTTCCCATTGACTTCTACAGCTACGCTGTCCTCCTCCATGTTCCACTACAGATACGGCCCTGCCTCAGGGCTTTGCAATGGCTGTTCCTTCTTTCTGGAATACTCTTCTCTCATAGATCTGCATTGCTCAGTTCTTCCCTTTGTCCAGGTTTCTTCTCAAATGTTACCTCCTCACAGGAGTCTTCTCTATCCCCTAGTGGTATGCTGGAGTGGGCTTGTATCAGATGGCAAGAGGCAATTATGAGCCAGACCGATTTCTTGCCATCTCTGTGTGCAGTAATGCCATGTGGGTAGCCAAAATTGACCACAGTGAGAGTAGGTACACCACAGAATCAACAAATGCTACAAATCAGCCCCCGTCCCATTTTTTCCAGGACATACATCCCTATCTCTAAAAGTACCTCTCTTAGCTCATTACTCGGTTTTATATTTCTTTATAACATCTTTCATGATATAACATTAAAATGTATGTAAATATTTATTGTTTATTCCTCCCACTAGAATATAAGTGCCATGAAGGCAGGGGCTCTGTCAGGTTTGTTCACCATTATATCTCCAATGCCAAGAATACTGCATGGCATAGTATATGCACATATTCAATAAATATTTGTTGGCTGAACAAATGAATGAACAAATTGTAAACATAATTATGATACTTGAAAGGTTGATATTTTCAAATTGCTTTTAGATACATTATCAACCCTTTTTGTTCATTTCTTTCTTTCCCTTGGTATTTATACCGCCAGGATAGTGTGAATTTTCTTCACTTCCAAAGATTCAAACTCCTTTGAATGTCAATTACTGATGAGAACTTTCAAGGCCAGACTTCTTGTCTCTCCAATCTAAACCTTGTGATCTTTGCAACCTTTGATATTATCACATCACTTAGTTTTCTGACCTCTTTTTTGACAATGGAGTTCCATACATCCAAAATTGTGACATTAATCTTTCAGTCTATATTCTGATATAATTCTTGACTACAAGTTCATGACTCATGACACAAATAGACCTATTCAGAGATAGAACCAAGGAGGAATAGAGAAGATGGAGAATATCCTACGAAATTGAAAAGACTAGAGTGATCAATTTTTTTTTGGGGGGGGGGTTAGGTTTATCATTAAACCAGACTTGTTCCCCTTATTTTCTTCCCTATTCCTACCCTTTTCAACTTTTTATACCATCTCTCTACCTCTCTGGGGAAAGTCCTTTTGTGGTATAGAATCTGTGTTCTAAAAGCCATTAACCTAAAACTGATGCCACTGAGCTGTTTCTGCTAATGGACTTAATGCGCACAGAGAAAAATGACAAGGACACTCATGGTCGTGGGCGTGATCCCTGTTTCATGACAGGACCTTGTAGACAATCAATACAGACGGCGACTAAGATGTATTAAGGTAAATAACAAGGCATGTTTGGACTTCCTTGGATCACGTCAGCAGAGCCTGTGATTGCTGAGCTTTTCTGAAATGGACCACACAGCCATGGAAATATGATTGTCAGAGGCTAAAGTGCAGAGAATGGCTCAAAGAAATGAATTATTTTATCCTGCAATCCTGCTTCGCTCCAAAATGGTGACATGCAAGAAATGAATCTATTGCATTTGGTGTACTTTTATAAATATGAAGGGAAAGACTTTTATTAATTTTACTAATAATAATTTGACAGGAAATGCAGGGGATTAGTTTCCTCAAAACTGAATTGTGAGCTGACTAATAAATTGTACTGTCATTTCTTTCTCTAGCCAATAATCCCTCACGTCAGGAATGGTCTCACGATTGAACAGGTGTTTTAATAATAGGCTGGAATTTGTTTTAAAATGTATCTCTGAAATGTCTTTTCGTGGGGCTTAAAGATAAAACCCACATTATAACAACATCAAACTGAAAAGCTGCTGATGGAGAGAAGGCCTGTGTTTGGGCATAGGTAGAACAGGTGACAGCCAGGATTTGATCACAGGAGTGCTAAGAAAGCTCTCTTTTCCCATTCCCTCCCTCATTCGGGTGGCAAAACCTCAGATTTTGCCCAATTTAATATTCAGAGATTTTCCTTTGGCTTTGTACTTTTAAGATATCCCTAACCAGATAATTTTCAGTCCTTGTGTGTGTGTTTGTGTGTCTGTCTGTCTCCGCGTCTATCTATGTGCCTGTGTGCCTCTGTGTGTGTGTGTGTGTGTGTGTGTGTGTGTGTGTGTATTTTGTGTGTGGATGTGTGTGTATCTGACCCTTCTCTAGGAGGCGTTTTTTATTTTAGGAAATGAGATGAGAAGCCTTTGAAGACGTCGAAGTCTGTGCTTCGTGTCTGTGCATGTATGTGTGTGTGTGTGTGTGTGTGTGTGTGTGTGTGTGCATGCTGATGTATCTGCAAGCAGTATATGAGTGTGTCTGTGTGTCTATGAATGTGTGTGTCTGTGTATGTGTATATTTTTGTGTGTATGTGCTGGTATGTCTGCATGTGGGGTGTATGTGTATGTCTGTATTATGTGTCTATGAAGGCATGTGTCTGTATGTATATGTGTGTATGTGTATGCCGGTGTGTCTGTGTGTATATGTGTGTGTATATATGTCTGTGTGTCTGCATATATGTGTATGTAAGTGTGCCTGCATTGGTCCCTTTTCTATGAGCAGTTTTTGGACCCCAGGTGAGGAGAACTTTGGGATCCTGGCACTAGAGTGTGGACGAGGAAGAAAGACAGCCTCTGCAGAGGGCAAAGTTTTTGAAATACGGGTCTTCAGGAGGCTGGGAGGGGCTGTGCCCTGAACAGCTTCTCCTACTTTCTGATTTGACTCATAAACCTGACGGAGTTTTGCAGACACTTTAAATGGTCATTTCCTAAGTTCCTATTTTTAGCATGATTGACCTTTCTTCCTAAGACAGCAAACATCAAATGAAATAAAAATATTGTAATCAGCGGCTGTGCATACATTCAGGAGGTTGCCTTAAAACGTTTGCTTTGTATTACTTGGAACTTTGTGAGAGTCCCTTCCTGACCGCCCCACCTAGAACAGAACCCTCACAACCCTTCCTTCATCCTGCTTCACTGGTCAGTTTGCATTATCACCACTTGATATCTGGTTCTTTGTTTGTACATTGGGGATCTCTACCCACAAGAATCTAAGCTCCAGGAGAAGCCCTGTTCCTACCTCCCAGGTCACTCAAAGTTATTTCACCTCTCCTGCCCCTTCCCCAGGTTTCCAGCAAGGCCAGGGCCGTGCACTTGGACTAGAAGGCAAAAACGAAGAAAGGGAGATGGTCATGGCTACCACGGGCCCTCTGCCCTTGGATACGTATAATAGCTCCAGAGCAGTTAGTTTAAGGGCAAGGCAGTCCTCGAGGTTTTGCAGGAGAGAGCGGAAGATGGAGCCGGAGGACACCCCAGGGCATTCTTGCCCTTTGTGATCTAGAGGACATATTTAGAGAGACTGAGGCCCAGAATAACCTGTTTTGTGGTGGCTCTGCAGTCAGGCTCTCTGGAATTTAATACTGATGCTTATGGACTATGTGACTTGGAACAGCATTCTGAAGTTTTCCGTTCCTGAATTTTCTCATCTGTAAAATGATGTAAAAATCTGTAAAAATGACAAATAACACCCTTATTTGCCTGTTCTTAGATTCATTGGGAATGATTATATATCTATGGCTACATACAGCTATAGAGAGATAGTGATTAATAAAAAGCTTGAAATCCATAAGCACTCAATAAATGTGTTATGAGTGCTGTTGGTATTATTGTTATTACCACTGTTCACATTTGTGCTCTTTATCCTGCTGCTTCTGTCATCATACCCCACAGGCTGCTTAGACTTGGAGAAATAATTTACCAGCTATTTAATTCAATTTATGAACTGCATTGAGGCTCTATTGTGTACAAGGTACAGAGCTAAATGCCATGGAAAAATTGAACAAGAAGAAAACATTGCCTGATGTCTATTTGTGATCCAATAGGGTATGTAAGACATACAAAAATACAAACCGAACCAAAGTAAAGCGACATTTGATAAATATTATAGGAGAGAAAAATACAGAGGGCCATTGGCCTGTGGGAGACAGGGCACCTTCAGCTCGCCATGTTTATCCAGGAAGCCCACATAAGGATGGTGAGTAGGGATCAACAGAAGAGGTGAATGGAAAGGGTGTTTCAGAGATAGAGTCATAGATATGTTGCCTGGGAGGAGAGAGGAAATGTTGAGAACAACTTCCATATATTGAACATGGAAATCTAGGAGAAGGTTAACAGAAAATAACAACAATAATTGTAACAACAGTAACAACACAGAAAATGCATTTTGGGAAGGAAAATGTCGCTTACTCATCCAGCTGGGCACTGGACCAAACATTCATGCGCGTACTCTAAAACTGAACTTCTGCCTTGGCTGAATTCTCCCCCACGAGACCATGGAAGTTTGGGATATTTGTTTCTTATCCACCTAGCATCAATGTTCACTCATCGTTTTGGCCCTGTGTTTTCCTCTTCTGATAATATCGCCCATGGGAACAGTCATCAATGAGCGCATTTCCTCACTGTAAGCACTAGCCATGCTCTGTAATTGAAAAAGCAAATTCTCGCACATTTCTCCTTCACCAAACTCAAAGCCATCAAAAACCCCACCAAAACCAAGGTAACAAGTGAGGTATTTTAAAGCCAGTCAAATAGTGCTTATCGTAGATCACGCCTGCTACTTGATAACAGATATTTGCAAGACAGTGATATTTTGGGTAGAAATTTGGTACTCATTGATTCGTGTACTTCCACCTCCCACTGTGTTGTGTCCTATTTTTAGTATTTTGGGCCAGAATAGAAAACATATTGTAGAATTACCAGCTAGCTCCTGTGTAGACCCTCAGTTTAATTTTTCTCCAAAGACCGTGTTCATCTGTTTATCTAGACTAATTATTTTTGTGTTCAAAATGAAACAGAGGGCATACTGCAGAAAAGAGAAAAAAGTCACACTGATCTTCTGTAAAAGCCTTTTGGATCATGGTTATGAAAAACTAAGAGTACTCAGACTTTGTGTACAAACATCATAGGAGGTTAACTCTAGAGGTGAGACCTATTACCCACAATTTATTGATGGGAAATCGGATGGAATGGTGAAGTGACTAGCACAAGTTATTATTATTGCCATAAGTGAGTCGGGGCGAGAACCAAGGCTAGTCTAGATTTCTTGCTCTCTGGGAATCTTAGTACTGAAAGAAAGAGAGAAATACACAGAGGAGAGAAAACCATGGAGAGTATGGAGGAAGAAGGGAGCCGATTATATGAAAAGATGTGCTTAGACACAGCCATGGCCAGATCCTGAGCCTGAGTTTGAGACAAAATAGTGACCCTAGACCACTGGGGACCTCAGGACACATCAACACGTCCTGGGACATAAAATCCTACCAGAATCCTCTGACAGGCAGCTGGCTTATCTTTAGGTAGAGCAGTGAATGTAGGTGAGAAAAACTGGCTAGACAACTTAACGGTGCAGTTTTTCTACCCAATTTTAGGAAAGCACCCTGTCTTTCCTAAGCTTGTTTTTCTGAATGCCCAGACTGCCTGAAAGCTTTTGTTCACTCCGCAGTTTCACGGTGCTTTCTAAAATTGAGATAGCAAATTGGAAGTTCTTATGGTGTCTTTTAAGGACTGTCACCACCCTTGAATTAAATGGATCTGAGAGAAGTCAAGTCAGCGTTCTCTGTCCCTCTCCATTAATGCATAGCCACACACCTGTCTGTGCAAACTGAGTCTACCCCTTATGCGTCTTCTTCCATCTCGCCATCACTCCTTGTCTTCTTTTTCCTGACCTCTGTGAATTTGGTCTCCATTAACCTCTAGGGCCTCACCTTTTCCCTCTGCAGACAGCACTGTTATGAATCCAGGGAAGAGATGGGAAAAAGGAGGCCAAAAAGTCTAAATGTAGGTTTAACCAGCATCCTAATTCCCCCCACCCCCACCCAGGATCTCCTCATTAACCTTCAAATGATCATGAACAAATAAGACCTGTGTGCAAAGGTATGTTGACTTTCTTCAGGGCACACACAGCAATTTAATAGAACACAGCTGTTAAGTATCACGATCTCTAAAGACCAGAAAGACCTAACTTTTTAGGTATTTGGGGGTTTGGCTATAACCAGGGTCTCTTGTTATTGAGGAAGACAGCAGTTGTTGCTTTTTCTCTCAGATTAATGTCTCCTAATTCCCAGTCTGCTTCAGTGTAATGCACAGGAGATTTGCAGGGATAAATAATTTCTAAAGACATTAACCTACCTTAACATCTCTTCCTGTGATAAAAATGAAACAGCCTGTATCTTGACAATGATGGTCTTTTGTTTAAAGCAGAGCCAAGTAATTCACTTGATTGTGGCTTTTAGTTCTGTTTAACGAAAAAACCAGACTAGCTGCTTAATTCAACATCAAGACAACAAAGAAAGTGGTTTGTTCTCATAGTGGAAGCAAATCTCCTGTTTATATCTGTGGTTATCCTGGCTGGCCCACTTGATTACTTGCAAAGGGAATAGAAAGAGCAAAGGACGGGTTTGCAGAATTGGTGAGCCCTCCTAATTCAAGATTAAATCAACCCATTACTCTTCCCTATAGGTTTCTTCAGTCAGATTTCAGAGTTATTTTTGAACTCTCTCATACTACGTACTCACATTACATATACCCTTCAGATGGCAACCCTCCCTTATAGTAGGTTAATGACGGTCACACGTTCTTTGCCACACCTCTGATAGGAAGTGGAACCCATCCTCCTGTCTTTGAATCAGAGCTGGCCTTCTGACTGGCTTTGGCCAATAGAATGAGTAACTTTCAATATTCCTTCTCGAAATAGCACTACCCAGATCCATGAGCTAATTATCTGCCCTTTCTTTCCTCCACGTTACTACAGGCAACAGTTTCACTATCTAATCTGCCAGTATAAAACTTGGGTCCTCTTTTCTCCAGCTTCCAAAAACAATTTGCTTGTTGTCCTTCTTACCTTTACCAACAGTCTCGTTGAGGCCCTTCCAGCTTACACTTGCCAACAGTTTCAAAACCAATGCTACACATTTATTATTTTGTCATGGACTTCTTTAATGCACTCTAACCATCAGATGTTATTTTCCTTGTGGGTGCGTTTTTTAGTTTTCCTAAGTAAGCCCTTTCTTTCCGTGCATTCTTTCCTTGCTACGTTAGCAATAGAGACACGTTTCCCCCATGATCTTCGATCACCTGGAAGTCTTAAATCATCTGGAAGTATTACCAGTCATTAATTTTCTAAATACAAGGTTACAACGAAAAACATCAGATATCGATAAACAAAACTGACAATGGCAATTGTTGAAGTCAGGTGATGGGTATATGGGAGTCTGTTATATTAGTTCCTTTACTAATGTCCATAGTAAAAAATGTATGAGAAGGGGGAATATTAAAGATTGGGATGTACTCTTGGGATAACCTTATAGCAGCTCCCAGCTCACTAGCAATACTCTTACTTACTTTATAAATTCTTTAAAAAGTTTTCAAACTCCTAGAATACATATAAACAAAGTCACAGGAAACCTAATTAAATGCATGGATTTACAGTAGCGCCCCTTTATTCGCAGTTTTATTTTCTATGGTTTCAGTAACCCATGGCCAACTACTGTGAGAAAATATTAAATGGAAAATTCCAGAAATAAGCAGTTCATAAGTTTTAAATTGTGTGCCTTTCTGAGTAGCGTGATGAGATCTCTCACTGTCCCACTGTCCCACCCGGGACGTGAATCTCCCTTTGCCCAGCATCTCTACCCACCCCTTAGTCACTTAGTAGCCGTCTTGGTTGTCAGATCAACTGTCATGGAATCACAGGGCTGGTGTTCAGGTAACCCTTACAGTAGCCTAATACCACATCACAATGCCTGTGTCATTCACCTCTCTCCGTCTCATTGCATAGGCACTGTATCATCTTCATCATCGCAGGAAGAAGGGTGAGTACAGTACAAGATAATTTGAGAGAAAGAGAAAAAGACTATTCACAAAACTTTTATTACCGTATATTTTTATAATTGTTCTGTTATTGTTATGAGTCTCTTACTATGCCTAAGTCATGAATTATACTGTGTCATAGATATGTATGCATAGGAAAAAATAGTATTATAGATATAGTGTTAGGTAGTCTCTGCAGTTTCAGACATCCTTCGGGTGTTTGGGGACATATCCCCAGAGATAACGGGGGACTACAGTATCTGGTTTTGATAACATAGGAGAAGGACACAAGTCTTAAAGTATGTAATTGCCAAAACCTTAGGAGGCATAGCTTTGCAGTTACAGGTAAAACAGAAATGGCTTTGATGAGGTCTTCATTATAAAGGCTAATCTTTGAGCTACTTTATACATATGAGGTCAGACAATTAAGTTAGTGAACTCATCTTAGAAAAAGTGCTACATACCTCATTGCTGAATGTCACTATGGTCACCTTTGAAGTACTCCCCTAGGGAAGCTGTGCACCTTGGGACACCAGCACCTAGTCCACCCTCTGAAGCAATTTTGGAACTCTTTTTCTGGAATGGCCATCCGAGCTGACGTCGTATTACCTTTGATGTCCTGAATGTCATCAAAATGTCATCCATTCAATTTTTCCTTTATCTTCAGGTAAAGAAAGAAGTCATTGGGGGCCAGATCAGGTGAGTAGGGAGGGTGTTCTAATATAGTTATTTGTTTACTGGCTAAAAACTTCTTCACAGATATGCCTTGTAAGCTGGTGCATTGTCGTGATGCAAGAGCCATGAATTGTTGGTGAAAAGTTCAGGTTGTCTTTTTCATGCAGACTTTTCAGCACTTTCAAATAGTAAACTTGGTTAATTAACTGTTTGTCCAGTTGGTACAAATTCATAATGAATAACCCCTCTGATATCAAAAAAGGTTAGCAACATTGTTGCAAAAAGTATGCAAACTTAATTGCCAGATCTTGTAGAGACTTAAAATGCCCTGCATAATTTGCAAGACACGATTTGTGTTATTTATCTAACATTCTTAAGAATACTTCCTGGGACAGCATAAGCATCACAATAACATTATCTATTCTCATTTTCAGCAGCAGCAGCAAGAAGTGACCTAGCTGATGCTGGCCAGGGCACCTCAGTGCAGGACCCTAACTATGGAGGCAGTCATGGAATAACAGAGGGCATAAAAAAAAGAGTAATGAAGATCCAGCCTCAAACAAGGCAGACATGATCCTGGGAGTTCCAAGCAACTCACAGGAACAAAGTCTTGGTACATGGTCCCAGACTCCACTGCTATGATATCTACTTGCCAGTTGCAGTCTGTTTAGCTCATAAAACGTATCAAGTGAACAGAAGAATTAATTGAAAAGAATCACAACAATACTGAAAACCATCCACCTGCACCCAGTGTCCTCAGGCCTCTTGTATACTGCAAAGTCACCACTGCCCTTGAATATTTTTCTCTGGATTCTAGCATCCCCATTGGTTACTTGACGGCAAACTGGAGCCTGAAAAATTGCAGTTATTTTCTTTTATATATTTGTTTATTGTTCCTCTCCCTATTAAAACACAAGTTCCATGAGGTTAAGGCAAATGTCTTGTTCTCCACTATACCTCCAGACTCAGAGCAGTGCCTGACGCATTTGGTGAGTGACTGACTGTGCAGAATGACTTACAGTTTGCACTGTTCGCACTTCAAGGAATTTCTTCGGGTAATAGGTTCCCACACAAGATGGATCAAATCTATATTTATTCACCATCTTGGTTTCCGAAGTTGATGATAGATGTCATCTTCCAAAATGTTATCTGAGTAGAGACCATTCCTGTTTGGATACGTTTGACCTGACAGATAATCAAGCAGAGTATCACTACTAGTTCAATGGTTTCATAATCTCTCTTGGTATGAGCCTTACTTGTTTTGCAAGAAAATAGAATTTTATTTTAAGAGAACGCTACTTAAAGTATTTGACCTCAAGCTTAGTAAACATTTTGCATCAGTTAATATTCACATCAGTTAATATCTAATATATACCCCAAATGATGCCATTAAATATATAAATACATGTGTGTATGTGTGTGTGTGTGTGTGTGTGTGTGTGTGTGTGTGTATATATATATATATATATATATATATATACCTTTACCATTCTACTTCTGTTCTCATAACTAAATATTAATTTGTTTTTCAAGTGAGTAATTAATCAATTAGGTCTAAAGTGAGACACAGATATGAATATAGTTTGAAAAACTCTATCAAAAATCTAACCATGGCATAGCCTTTTAAAAACATGTTAGCAATCCATTTTTATATAATACAGCCACTGCCATTATTTTAATCTGTCCATAGCTATTAATACTAACTACTGGTAATATTTTTATAGTACTTTATAGTTTGAAAAGTATTTTCATACAGTCATTGCCCGTTTGGTAGTCACAATAACACCACACCTAATGTATTGTTTCTGTTCCAATAAAACCACACCTACATTGTTATTGTTTCTCTTCTTCAAATGAAAAAACTGAGAATTAGGTGTTTCTTGACTGACTTGCCCTGAATCATTAAGCTATTAGCATTCTTGCTTATTTAAATGTAGAAGATTCCAAAGTGTCTTCGTTACATATACAGCACATTTTTGAAAGCTTCAGTTTGTGCATGTTACCAGACAGACCCTCTTCATATCAAGAGAGTCAAAGGTGATTCCAAGGTCACTGCCACTTAGAGGCAAATGCCACTTGGACTAACTAGGGTTAAACATAGCTCACTGCTTAGCATCTATAGAAGAACGAAGACCTCCTATGATTCAGTATTCTTCTTCTTTCTGAATGAGTTTTTAATCATTCCACACTGCTAGAATTCACATCTGTTCATGATGTAATGCTGTGGGTCAGCCTGGGTTCTGTCAAAATGAAGCCAGTATTACCAAATCCCAAATTACAGTATGTTTTACTAACCGGTTTTATAGACTAGACATTTCACTCAGGCAGAAAGGAATTCCCACTGCACTTGAGGAGTAGCAGAGTCTCCAGAACACGCTACTGGTTCTGCATGGCTCTGTCCTGCCTACTGCCTGCAGGCACCCCAAAGACAAAGGAGCAGGAGAAATTTGGTGGGAGATGAAATTGTAAAACTAGCCTTTTGATTTTAATTTACCTTATATGTGGGAAACAGTTAGCGTGTGCCATGACCTTTTACTATGTAAAGAGTTCAAATCTAAAAATAAAACCTTTTAAAGACAGAAAACTAAAGTTCTGACAGCAAAACAAAGTGTTATTGCACAAATAGAAAAGAAGAAGGCACTGTTTTGTTTTTTGTTTGTTTTTAAGGCTTTATAAAAGTCTACATAATTGATAGATGTGTTGTATGCAGTTAAATTTATCTCTATTCTCTGGCTTTACTTAGCAGAATCACATCAAAATATGCTATTTTACTTCTTGTGTAACCCCAGCAGCTTATCACCATTCTGGGTGAATAACTACAAACCAGTAAGTGAAGCAGAAGGAGGTTAACGGAAGATACAAGTCTACTAACCTGATACGAAATGCAGGGCATGGTCTGAGGTCTTTTAGAAACATGTTCATTTATGCATTAAAACAAAATTGCCAGTTGCATTTTTTCCTGAGCATGTGTTTATGTTTGTGTGTAATAGGGTCTGAGAATTATGGCCTAACATCTGTAGCTACTATAATTTTGTTTGCTTATTCATCTATTTCTCGACACACCCAATAAATAGTTACTGCATGACTACGATGCTGCAGGCACTGTGGTAGGCACACGGATACAGCAGAGGGCGTGAGGGGGAAATGCCCTGCCTTCTGCTCCTATATTGTAGTGACGGACATAGAAAATTACTAAGTAAACAAATGCATGTGACGTCCTCTCAGGTAGAATAATTTCAGAATAAGAATTTCGAAAGTAAGTAGTGCCATTTTAGGTTGAGCGGGTGACCTTGGAGCAGAGGGTGAAGATTCTGTCTATTTGCTTTACAACACCAAAGAATTTTACCAAAGGGTCAATGAACAGACACAATGCACTGATGTTGACAGCCAGTTTCCAGAGCTAGATTTCTTAATCACCAGGAACTCTCTGGGTACCTGACCTGGGAGAAGAGGTTCATGCTGAGAGAAACAAACTCTACGTGGAAAAACTCAGAACACAGGCACTGGTGAGGATGCAATTTTTGAGTCCAGCATGGTGCACTCACATTCCAAGACTGACCTTTAGCTCAGCTGCCCAGGGACTTATTCATGTCAGAGCGCTTGGGAGATATGCCACAGAAAAAGAGCTGTAATATCCATGTCTCTAAAAATTTCTCTGTCACCTTTATGACTAATAAAAGAATGTAACACTTGCAGGGGGACAGGAATTTTATTTCATTCTATTTTGATGACTGGAATAACTACCTCACTTCACCACAGAAGCATCAAAGAATACCATGTTTTCCCGAAAATAAGACCTAGCCGGACAATCAGCTCTAATGCATCTTTTGGAGCAAAAATTAATATAAGACCCGGTCTTATTTTACTATAATATAAGACCGGGTCTTATACAATATAATATAAGACTGGGTCTTATATTAATTTTTGCTCCAAAAGACGCATTAGAGCTGATTGTCTGGCTAGGTCTTATTTTTGGGGAAACACGGTATCATCAGAGTAACGTGGTTGTGGAAACCTGTTTGGCCTCTGTGATACACTTTCCCTTCTTCTTCTACTAACAGGATCCATCTTTCCTGGAGGAAACCCATTCACTGTGAGCCAGGTGGAGCCAACCCACCACCTGTAACAACAGCGATTGTCTGACCCAGTCAGAATACATATGCTTCAAACAAAATAATCAGTGAAGGACGGGCATGTGCTACGAGACTTGCTAGAATCCTCAGCATAAAGTTTCTGTAGGAACCAATAGAAAAATCTACTCTTTTTCTGAGATGGTTAAAGCTGAAAAGAGATGAGTAGGGAGCCATCAATTGCCATTCATGACCACCTTTGAAGAGAGAATGTTAAAGAGGGAGAAAGAGACAGAATCCCAATGACATTGGTAAATCCCAGGATCCAGCCATATCTGAAGGCATATCTACCCATACATGTCCCAGGGACATGGATTAGTAAACCACTGGGTTTGTTTAAACAGGTTTGAGGTGGGTTGCCATCATGAAAAACTGAAAAAGACCCACATGATGAGAATCAGGGACCCAGGGAAAATGTGAGCAATGATAAGAAATATACCAGGAGCATCAGCTGCTGGCAAACGTCACTGAAATGGACCTTGCTACAGAACAAAGGAAATGCTATGACAAGAAAGGGGGCCGTGGCTGTCTGTAATCACTTGTCAGATGCCCCAGGAATGTCATGAAAATAACAAGACACAGTAAGTGGCATTCCAGATGACCTGCCAAGGGTCCACCACAAAGAGTTGCTGTTGTTTTATTGCTTCTATGAGATTATACCTCTCAGACTGGGGTGATCTAGACAACTAGAGTTTATTATTATTGTTTACAAAACACTTTCTTTGATAGTTAACGTTCTCAGAGAAGACTACAAGGTATGACTTTCATTCGGCGTGCACTTAATGAGTGCCAATTTCATTCTAGGCCTCTGTAAGGCAGGGGCTGGAGGGACAACCATAGGTTGCTAGCTTCCTTCAAAGTTTACCAAAATGGCTGTCAGCATATCACATCCCTTAGCCTTCCCCGAAAACTTATAAAAGTGAAATCTGAGTGCCAGAGGTTGCTTTTGAGAGCATAAGATGACAAAAACCTAAAATGCTTCCTGAAGAATTCATAGGAAAGCAATGAGGTACCTTTGATTAATTTGGGCTGGCATGCGTACATGTGTTTTGTGGAGTACTATGTTTAGCATGGGCTGGAGGCATCAGCTGTTTATCTCTCTTTCTCTCAATGTTGTCCTGCCTCACTTCCCATCCACCAGCAACATGGCTTTCCAAAATGGCAGCACAGGACAGCTTTCTTTCCTTAATGGAGAGATTGCCCTCTTCCTAACATGTGTTATAATAACAGGTTTTTGCTCAAACAAGAACACTAAGAATAATACACATGCTTCACATGATGGCACGTGAATGTTTCCATGAAGAGCAGCACAAGTTGGAAGAGACACTATTTAAACCCCTTTCAAATCCCTTTCGTTCCATTGCCTCCAGATTTTCTGCCTGGAGCTACCACCCTGCGTTGAATATGTGGCGATTTGATGTAGAATGTGCACCTGGCAGAGGGTTACAAAGCCAAAGGCAAAGGAAAAGGTGGGGAATGGAATGGGGAAGACATGGCAACTCCTTTGGGGATCAAACCCATGGTGATGCAGAAGGAAACACCTGGTGTTGAGAGATTAATTCTGCAGGAGAAAGTAGCACGTACGACTGGTACGGGATACCTATAAAAGGGGTATGAATGACCTATCTTCATCTGGATTTAACTTGTCTAACTAGGCCACTGTCTCTCCTTTCCTCAAAATCTTGCAATTTTCCACAATGTATTTATTGCAACACTCAAGAGAAATCCATTTGCAGCTCCTATTTGCAACCAGGAATGTGGTTCCTGGGGTAGCATTGGGCATGTGACCAGCCACCTCAGAGGATGCGGGGTGGGGGTGGGGGTGGGGGGAGGCCCACCCCTCAGACTCTACAAAAGAGGGAAGAAGGAAAAGGTCTGAATGTCACTGAGTCCTCTCACCAGAGGACAAAGAACAGAGCTTCTCCGAGTTTCCTACAGGCATACACACAGTTAATTTAAACACATTCAAATTAACAGACTGAAGGGTGCATTTCTCTCTGTTTTGGATAAAAACTAATTTAAATGTGGTGGTACCAGGCTGAGAGCACATTCCTACAATGAAGTAAACAAATGTTATTGCCTTCACTTAGAAAGTCTTGCCCAATTAGGTTGATTATAGTGATCACAGAGATGTATCCTGAATGCACAAGAAAGTAGTAATGCTCAGATTTGTTATATAATATTTATAGACTCTGCAGTAAAGCTTCAGACGAATTAAAATATACAATCTTGTATTTGCAGGGACGAGGGGAATGTGATCCACATGTTTGCTAAATCCAAGACACAGAGCCCACAAATTCCCTGACATTCACGTTGATAAGAGCTTTTCGGAGAAATTGTAAACTCCTGTTGTAAAACGCTGTTTTAAACAACAGAGAAGCAGCTCCTCTCTGTCCCCTGAAAGTTTAACCCCATATCACAGTTCAGTCTTTGCTTGACTTTAGAAACTGTCTCTATCATTTTCTCTTAAGTAGATCAACTTATGAAAGTATACACTAAATGAACATTACCTATGTTACATCATATACAGTCTCAGTATTTTATTAGCATATCCAGAGTGTTACTAGTGAGCTGATTTACTAAGATATTGCAGGATTAAATATGGATTTTATCCTGTTACTGTGATTATTAAAGGACATGTCAAGGTCATTAAAAATAAAATAATTTTTAAAACCAGTACTTATTTTAACCTCAGAATCTATTCATATCACAACTGAGTTGATGAGAAAGAATGACATAATAAATGAGCAGTGGTGAGGCATGAGGAAATTTTGCATGATGAATTTAACCTCCCTGGGCCCTAGTTTCCTCATGTGAAATGATAGAGTTATTGTAGGTGATT
The DNA here is from genome assembly GCF_057876585.1 of Rhinolophus sinicus. Classification (NCBI taxonomy): domain Eukaryota; kingdom Metazoa; phylum Chordata; class Mammalia; order Chiroptera; family Rhinolophidae; genus Rhinolophus; species Rhinolophus sinicus. The sequence goes on from NC_142517.1 coordinate 198,930,654, forward strand.
TCACAGGTTATTTTCCAGTCCTAACCACCTGTGATCTATGATTGTTGACACACTGATGCTACGGATAGTAGCCATGTTGGGGGGTACCAAGCCTGAGAAGTATACGCTGTAGCAAACACTGGTTCAGTATGATAGTCATTTGTAGTTATTTGCAAAGAAAAGTCACTTGTAAGACAAAATTGGAGGAGCTATAAATGAATGAAGTAGAGAAATATGTGTATTTATATACATATACATATATCTATATGTGGATAGATATAGAAAATGCTTGCATTTAAAATAAATTTTAGTGCAATTTTTTTTGCACAACATGACTTCAGGAAGATAACTCATTATTTAGGGGAAACACCTCAGTGATCTATTTGGATATAAAAACTAATCCTGACTGTGGAAGAGAACCAAGGGGACCTCCATCCCAATTCCATGCGCATCTCTGGACACCATCTAAAAATGGGAGAAAGGAACTGGCATCGATAGAAATGGTTTCCTGCCCACCCTTGCAAAGTCGATTTCTGTGCGCCCTTTTCTAGCTGTGTGAACTGGGGCAAATGCTTTAGCTTTTCTGAACCTCAGCTCCTCAAAGCCATGGCTGTGTTTATTCCAGATGTTTTTGTATTAGTCTGTGATGGTACCTACCTGGCCTTTCACCTTACTGTGAGTTATAAAGTTGGGAAGATTCACCTATGTGAACTCAGAAGCACCCACGCACTGAGACCACAGGTGAAGCAAGACCATGAAACAACTTTTGGTTTCTCAAGAAGATAGAACATAGGAAGAAACAGGTAGGATATGGGACCCCCATTTGAATAGCATTTGGCTCAATATCAGATTTCCTTTTGTTGATGGCATCCGTCATTGACTTATGGTCTTGCATTCCAACGTGGAGCTGGATCACTAACTGATTGCAGGGTTCTGACACTGGTATCAATACAGTTTGTCAGTTCAGTCATTCTTCCCTTCATTCAATAACCATCCACAAGCTGCCAGACATTGGGAATATGATCAGGATAATGCATAGACCATGCGCTAGAAATGTTCCAAGTCTAGTACACTCAGGACCCAACTTGAATTTCAAATGCGTGTGAACCACTGGAGAACTTGATAAAATGTACATTTCTGGACACCTTCCCTAGAGATTTTGATTAAGCAGGAAGCCAAATTTTTTTGTATTTTTATCAGGTTTTCCAGGTAACTCTGCTGTGAGTTATCTGAAGATTTTGAGAAATTCTGACCTACTATATGTTCTCCCTTATCTATGGCTCAAGAACACTGGCAATGGTTTCCAGTCCTTTCCAGGGCTAACTGCTACACCTGCCTTCATTCTGCCCAGGCTCTTTCCAGCTCTGCCCCTTCTGTGCACACCCCTCAAGCTGCCCATAGGCTGGCCCTGAGCATTCGCACAAAATAACACAAAGAGTATGTGGGTTTGGCTACTCATATACACGAAATGGACTACAGGACTTTTGGTGAATGTATACAACTAAACCTGTGACACATCACAGCACAGAGTGAAGTGGAGATTTGGGTAGCAATCTGATGAATTTAATCATTGTGGTCCGTTCACTTAGGTAAGAGTGGCCCCAATGTATGAGTATTTCAGAGGACTTTATCAAGACTTGAATAGGACCTTTGCAAAAATAAAACCACTACTAGTTGCTGTCACTTTGTATAGTCATTTTGCACGTCCAAGCCACCACTAGTGTTATTTGGGAGCCACTAGTCTACCAGTATTTTTGCAAAACACAGAGAGATCTAGATTCTGTCAGTTTAAGAAGAAACTGTCAAACTAAATGTTTCATGGTAGATAAAGAATTTAAAATATATATATAATGAGTTAGAGAAGCTAAGATAAGAGATCAGATGATCAGGTTAATCAGACTGATGCCAGATTTTGAATGGAAATAATCAGTGGATCAATACATCCACAAACCTGCATTGAGCACATGCATGGGAATGCGTATGTACACGCACCTAAGTAAACTATCCCCTGGGTAGGAAAGCACAGCTGGAAAAGAAATTAGAAAAACATTTCTGATCTTTGGGTATTTTGTTTGATTCATTTCTCTCCATAATTGTAAAATGCACATGGGAGTAAAATTTATGGTCCCCATGCAATAGAAAAGCATAATCTCAAGTTAGGGAAATGATGGGACCAACTGCTGGTTTCTAAAATGTGGTTAGGACGTGTATTTAAAGAGGACCCTATCAGGCCTTTATTCTATGAAATAGCTAGACAAATAAATCTGAGGCATCTGAGGGTAATGGCATCTTGAGAGATAATGGATATTCAATCTGGGAGATGGGAAAGAGATAAATCCTTGGCTAGGGTATGTTTAAAAAAGAAAAAAAGAAAAAAGAAATTCAGACTGCCTGTTAAACTGCTGGATAGACTAGTCCCTATAAATTTTCAAAGGAGTGTCCTGGGTTTCATCCAGGAGGTTACTGCAAATGAGATGCACACTGCTAACGCTCTCCGCAGTTCTTCAGAAATGTTAGGGCCATTTCATGTAACATACACCTGATGCCTGCGGTTAATCACCAGTAGTTCTTGGCAGAACACAATCTTTAATACTCTTAAAGCGAACCCAAGATGGAGTGGAAAAATGTCCACTGAATATTTTAATTCAAAGATGAGGTAGAGTCCTAATCTTGCCCCCTATTAGTTATTTTCCAAATGTTAAAAGGAAAATTAGAGGTAATTCTTATTAGCATTTTTGTTTGCTTCCAGGTAGATTGTATTTCACCTATGCCTTTTGCTGGGAGCAACCATTGTCAACTCACAGGACACAGGGATTCAGTGTGATACATCGGATGATTTTTAGAACATTTATAACCAATATCACTACCTTTTGGACAACATCTCACATTTATAGAAAAGCAACTTTTTCATAAATGTGCCTCCACAAACACACAAAAGATATTTTTGCTAGTCGTGCAAGGATGGGAAGAGGGAGACAGCGTGAAATGTGTTGTTTTCCACTTTATAGTTGGTAGGTAGAGTAAATGCAAAAAGCCTTATTTTCCTCCCCATGTCCGTGCTCTTTGTAGCAATGTGACTTGGCTCTTCCTCTCACTAAGAGATGGCATCTATTTCCCCATTTCTTGATTCTTGGCTGACCTTGTGACTTGCTTTGTCTCAAATGAATATGGTTAGAATAGTAGTTTGGAGCCTAGGTCTCATGAGGTTTCTCCCTCTTCCTCTTGGTCTCCCAACTCTGCCTTCAAATTAAGTCATGTTTTTTTGGTGAGAGGATGGGAAACCAAATCAAAGAGATTCCACCTGCCTGCCTCAACCAGCATCTTCCTAGATAAGGCTATCGGCAATTGACCTCTAAGGATGTCAGAGAGCCCAGCCAGTATCAACAGAAGTGCTATCTGATCTGTTGCTAATTGCAAACCCAGAACCACCCAGTTGGCTTATAGATTCAGGGACAGTGACAAATGTTTATTGTTTTAAGCCACAGAGTTTTAGAGTTTTTATTTTTTTTTTGGGGGGGGCGGGTAAGCAATAGTTCATTGATATAATTAGTTACATTAAAAAATAAGTAAATCAATGGAAAGAAACAATATGATTTTCTTTCCTCAAGAAGCAAAAATGTTTATTCTGTGTTTTCACACTACCCATCATATGTGGTGAGGGCCAGTACCTGTGCTCTCCTAGTGTTGGATATGGGAAGTACCCACGATGACGACAATGACATTGAAAAATTACAAGCTAAAAAAGTCCGAAAGGAATGTGGGTGGGGGGTTATGCCATTGGGAGAAAATTTTGTATGCCTAATGATATTTTCTAAAAGGACTTTCAAATCGGTACTATACATTCAAGCCATGCATCTCATTATGCTATACATTTCATTAGGCTATAAGCTTCATTAGACACTTGAATCAAGAATCTCATTACACACTCCAGACACACATCTCATTATGCCATGCATCTCATTAAGCTCCCAGCCAGGAACAGATGCAAAATAGACAAATTTCAGCAAGGCTTTGATTCCAGCCCACATGGCATTCTCATCAAGAGCAGAGCAAGAGTGGACCAACAATTGGGTGATTTTTGAATGACACTTGACAAAGAGGAACCAGTTCAATCAGGCGCTATCAAATTACCAAGGAGAAAAAATAGCTTGGTGTCAAATTCCACTTCGCTGTCCACTCTAGGAATGTGTTCCTACTGTCAATCAGGAATCACCTATCAGTGAAGAACCGGAGATGGGGTGGAAGAGGGCGTGCATCTGTAACAGTGCAATCATCTGTCATGAGGCAGACATTCAACCAAGGGTAGCATCAATGTCACCTTGAGTTTGGCTTCAGCAATTCTCTCTGTTCTGTGTCCCCAGCCTTAATCAGTTGTTTGGCATCTTCATGGATGGGTTCCCTAACGATGTTCCTGGTTAAACAATACTTCTTTTTTCACAGATGATAAAAACCCAACTCACACGACTTTAAGATTAGACTATATTGAGGAGCCCAAAGGTGTGGCTGACTCCAAGCCAAACTATCCAAAGGCAGAAACAACATCACTAGCACACAGATGTCTCCCTATCTCTCAGTTCTGTTATGCGTTGGGTTGGCTTCGTGCTTAGCACCTTCCTCATGAAATGGCTGCAGGCGGCTCTAAGCTTTCATCATCCTCACAGCTATCAATTACAGCAAAAGATAATGTCCTTGGGGAGAGACGACCAAATCCTAGGAGATGACTCTCATTGGTGAATTTGGGTCAAATGACCATTCAGAAACCAATCTCTTTGTACCATGGGGATGAAAGAATCTGAGTTTCCAGCCCTGGATCATAGGACCTCTCCTAAATATAGTCATGGACTGAACATGGAAGGAGGGCTGGACACCAACGGATGCTAACTAGACAAAAATAACCCATGTCTACTTCTGCTGTTCTGTCCTGCGGATACTTATAGCTCTGGTAGGGATTGTACAATATATGTGCACTCTGAGAACTTGGGGGTCTCTCCTTGGTCACCAGGGAAATGCTTGTCATTAATATTCTAATAAGTAACATCTTTGAAGCAATTCAGGGGCTAGAGAAGTACCACAGATGTTTCTTATGCTTCTGTGTTGCCACAAAATAATTGTTATTCTGAGGAATTTGTCAAGAATGAGCAAGCCACCTATAGATATGAGTTCTATGTACCACCAATTCCTGTTTTTACTGGCTAAAATATTCTAACCACTGACTCATGCCTTAATGTCTTTAGAAAGTAAAATTAGGGAACATTAAATAAAAACAGAGGGGAGAAAATAGAGTTTAATTCCACACTCAGATGCAAATAACATGGTAAGTCCCTTCTTGAGAATAAGTTTTGGGAAAGAAAAACTAGAGTCCTCAGAACACCAGATATTTGGTAAGAATAGAAGAGCAAGTAAGAAGATATGGAATGAAGGGTAGGGGACAGTGGGGAGTAGAGATCAGCCTGTACTGAAGACAAAATTCTTCAGATTCATGGTTTGCCTCAGGCTAGCCTCACGTACCACTGTGCAACTCTGAATAAGCAAAACCTTAATCTGAAAGGATAATTATTTGGGTAGAAAGCACTATGAATTGAACCAGTTCCAGTTATGGAAGAATATTTTCACTGGGCTTTTCTAGACAGTGTTACTCTGAAAAGACTGGGTCAGCCAATACAGTCTTGACCTTAAGAGTCCTTGAGAAGCGCCTTGCCTGTGAAAACATTACAGTTTAAGAATTCCTTCCGCATTCCTTTCAGATGAAGTGCTGTATCACTGATTGTCCCAAGCAGACAAAGCGGTTTCCTTTTCCAGCTTAGCAGATTTTTTTTTTTCTCTCTCTCTCTAAAAAATCATTTAGCTGGAAGATGTTAGAGCAGAACAGAGGTTGGAGTAACTGCTATGGGTCAAATTCTAACTTCATGTAGTAATGGACTCCCTCTGGTACTACATTTCACTTAAACCAAAGGAATGAACTATATTTCATTTGCAGTTGATTTTTACCGTAAGAACACTCTAGAACTAGAAGAATTTGATACGTTCATGTTAGTGAAAGCAGCAAAGTTCTCACACACTTAAAACGCTCATCGTCTCATTTATTAAAAAATGATAAGCACAGCACTAAGGAAGTACATGTGATAATATTTTTAAATGACCCTTTTTTCCCCTTGTGTGTATGGCTTGTCTTTGAGCTTCTTTGTTTTCAGTCTTTCAATTAAAATGCTTGGGTCCTCATCAACCCATTCCTGGACAACTAGCAAATATTGAGCTTTCTCATTCTTTCTTGACTTTTGGAAACCCATTCTCCTTCCATCTATTCTCCACCTGCAGGTGGTTAAGAGAGAGTCCTGTGTAATTAAAAATAAAGGCTACATGCCCAAAATTGACACTCTACCTCAGATTCAGAATCAGAAGCAAGCTGTGTTCCCCTTTTTGTCTTATAAGTGTAATCTTAAAACCACAGACTGAGATTGTAATTACAGGGTACAGGGCAAAGTCAATTCATTTGCCTGTGAGATTTGTCCCCAACAGTCCTTGAATGCAATGACATGATTGTAAAAGTCCATGCATCCCAGACTGCCTCTTCACTTCCAGCTTTCTGAACAATATGGAAGTGGGCTTTGCAAAGGGTATCAATGAAGGTAACAAGACAGCTCATTGTCCCATTTCCAAAAAATACTGAGATCATTCTTTTTAAAAATTTTTTTAAAAAATTGCCGTAAATATACTTAACATGAAATCTATCTTCTTAAAATTTTAAGTGCACAATACATTACTGTTGATGATAAGTATAATGTTGTAAGGTGATGTGTCTTTTTTCCCCCCTACCATCTTCTTTACAGCAGGAAAAAAAAAGGAAAGAAAAAATACAAAACTAGGCAACCAATCAATTTCAAGACAATAGTGAGAGACAAAGAGGTCTTGGTGACTGGCTGTCAATCTTATGTCTCTCAGGAGAGACTATTAGCCCAGAATACATTCACCTGCGGTCCATGTGGCTAAAAAAAAAAAAAAAGAAAAAGATGAGAGCCTTTAATGGAAAAATATACACCATCAGGGTGTGGGGTCCTGTACCTATGCAATGTCTTTGCTCTTCACACAATCCCGCAGTCACACTTTCCTGTTTCCATTTTGTTTTGAAACTCTTGGCTCTTGGATTTCATTTTACATAAACTATAAATAATATTTAGATATGCAAAGCCAGAAGGATTTGCTCACTTGGCTAAGGTGGTAGCATATGTAGACTTCAAAAAAAAAGGCGTTGTGACCTTTGGGTGAACAGTAGAACTTAAAATGCTATTGTTACAATGTGGCATGAGGGAAGCATGATTTAAATGTAAATCTTTTATCTCCAAAACCATAAAAGACTATGCCTCGGAGGTATGAGAAAATGTAAGCTCTAATGTGGAGCATATAAAAAAAAATTAAAACATTTAGTACAGCACCAAATCTGCTTTTCTGAACTGCATTTTGCTCATAAAATACTTCGAGTCTATAGTATTTTATTTATGTTTAAAACGAGCTGTTCTTTAACCATTTCATCCCTGGCTCCTTGGCCTCTGCTTCTAAAACTTAAGAAATCGGGGCTCCTTTTGCCCCATGCCTTTTCTCCTTCTCCTGACCCCCAAGCTCCTATGGCGCCTTTCAGCCTGCCAAGCAAATGCACATGGAGGCAGATCTGCCCCCTGGAAACTCTCCAGCCTGGTTGCCCCTTCTGTAAGCTACATAGATAGCAAGGAAGGACAGTGTCAATGCTGAAGGTCGTATCTCCATTTTCACTTGCGTTGACCAGCTCCATGGCTTTGAGAGAGAAGAAAGAAGATTCTGTAATTTGGACCAAGCCATGGGTAGGACTGGGTTTATGACAAGTTTTTATATGGGCCACAGATTGGACACAGTTGGAACTCAGGATCCTGCCCAGATTCTGCTCACCGTTTTCCATATGGCTTTTTCGTGGCCGATTGTACCTTTCCAAGCCCAAGTGCACGCTCCCTTATAGGAGTCTCCTGTCATTCCCTTGTGTTTTCATCACTTGCTGGTGTATCTACTCCTCCTGGCACCAGTTTCCCAGACTTTTGCTTCACTACTGTTTGAGGACCAGGCAGAAAGCTTCTCTCCTTGACACCAAAAGAAATGGATGTCCAGTGCAACTGTAAGTGGGGTATTCATTTTATTACGTTGGTGCAAAAGTAACTGAAGTTTAGATGGTTAAAAATAAATTGCAAAAACCACAATTATTTTTGCACCAACCTGATATTTGGAGCCAAGTTCTTGGGGAGAAATTTGAATTAAGAACCAAGTCTTTTGTGTTCTCAGAACTGCCACAAAATAGATACTTGATAAATTTGTTCAGTGAGTGAATGAACGTATTTCACATACTTCTGAATTTTAGATTTACTTGAACCCTTTACATAACCTGAAATATGCATAACATACTTTCTAAATATTACTTGTTTCTTCTACCTGAGATCCTCTTGGAACCCTACACCTTCGTCCAGCCTCCCCCATATCTCAGGTTAGACTTGGTCTCCTCTTATAAACTCTCACTTCACCCAATGTTTTCTTTCTTAGCCCTACCACAACTAATTAATTGATGATGTGCATAACTGACCTATTCCTTAACCCAAATATTAATATTTCATAAAAAACACAGGTTAGTGACAAATTTCCATGGAACTCAATCCCTCCTCCCCCCAAAAAAGTCTTTCACATCCCAAAATCACTTTGCACTCTGAAAGATACTAACCAAGTTTATCTCCTCAAAATTTTCATGGAATTATAATTTCTGTAGAAATCTGCATATGCCTTCTTACTTGGTTCAGCCACAGCAAACTTACAGAAAGATGAGACCCCCACCCCACCCCAGGGATACAATGAATGTTCCAACAATATGAAATTGCGATGCTTGGCCAGCAGATCACACATCTAAGGATTCATCAAAGCACTGCAAGCCATGGTCGTTATTCTCTTCAACACCAATGCCCTTCCTGACTGATGGAGAAATGAAGGCAACATGTAGCACAAGCAGTTAGGAGCTACAATGCAGAGTATGACCAAACTTCTAGGAAAATCTATTAACATAACCATCATTCAAGTCAATGCTCCAACTACAGAGGCTGAAGATGAAATTGAAAGCTTTTTTGCAAGTACCCAAGAAGAAATTGATCACACACCAAAACAAAACATGCTGTTAATTACAGGTAATTGGGATGCAAAAGTAGGAAATAAAGCAAACTTGAATGTCATTGAAAACTTGGACTAGGTCTCAGAAAGGAAGTAGAAGATCTACTGATTTCTGTGAAACCAACAACTTGCCCATCACAAACACATGCTTCAAACGAACAGATGACTATACATGGATATCACCAGATGGCCAATGTAGAAATCAAATACACTATGTAATGGGAAGCAGGAGATGGAGAAGCTGTATTCTCTCTGCCAAAACAAGACCAGGAGTAGATTGTGGTACTGACCACAAACTGTTAATATCGAACATTAGAGGAAAGAAAGTTGAAGAAGAGCACCCAAAGAATTGTAGCGCCCAACTATAACATAAATAATTCCTGATGGATTTAAAGTTCACATAAAAAACAAATTTGCACTGTTAAACTTAATTGACCAAGAATCAGAAGAACCGTGGACTACAACTAGAAATGCTTTTAAGGAAGAATACGAAAATACAATGCTGGAAGTAAAAAGGAAAGAAAAATCAAGATAGATGACAGAGAAACACTGATAATTATTAAAGACAGGTGAGAGGCAAAAGTAAAAGGTGACAAAAACAAGGTTAGCATTCTGAATGTAGTTTTTCAATGACTACCACGCAAAGATAAGGAGAACCATGTAAGGAGAAAGAAGAGATCAATAACAACCATCACCAAATGAAAGAGATCTTTACGAGAAGATTCAAGAAATAAAGGAAGATTCAAACAGAGACTAGAAATGCTAAACAACCAACAAAGAAGCATATCATTTAACCAGATGAATATAAAGGGAAGGTGGAAACAGTGTATTGAAAATCTGTACAGAAGAGACGAAAGGATGATAAATACCTTTGAAGAAGACTCCTATGAGGAAGAATCTGTAATTCTAGAAAGTAAAGTGAAAGCTGCAGTGAAAATATTGGGGATATATAAATTAATCATCAGGGACAGGTTTGATTCAGATAGAATTATTTCAGGCCACAGAGACTGAATTTATCACGATTCTAACAAAAATATATGTCAACAAATATGGAAAACAAAACAATGGCCAAAGACCGGAGACATTCAATATACACCCCGGTCTTCATGAAAGGAAAGTCTAAGGAGTACAATAACTGTACTCCTTATTGTTCTTATTTACACACAAGTAAAGTGATGCTCAATGTGATGTGACAAATGTTTCCACCTTATGGGGGCAAGAAATGCAAGATGTTCAAGCTGGATTTGGACAAGTAACAGGTACTTGAGATCTAATTGTGAGCGTTTGTTTGATACTGGATTGCTCCAGCGAATTTCAGAGGAAGACTAGTCCATGTTTAATAGTCTACAGTAAAGCCTTTGTGTGGCCCATGGAAAGCTTTGGGTTGCTCTGAAAGAAATGGGTACCTCAGCACTTGACCATCCTTGTGCATACCCTCTATTGTGGACCAGAAGCCACCGTCAACACAGAATATGGAGACAGAGGATGGTTTCCTATAGACAAAGATGTCAGACAAGAGTGCATTTTATTTCCCTGTGTGTTTAATCTGTACACAGATCACACAAAAAAACTGGGCTAGATTCAGAGAGGAAGGAGGAGAAAAATTGGTGGAAGAATAATCAATAACTTAAGATATGCAAAGGACACCATGATCTTACTGGCAGAAAGTAGCAATAATTTGAAATGATTTCTGATGAAAGTGAAAGGTGAAGTGCCGTCCCCCAAAATACATTTGAACATGAAGCAGACCTAAATAATGACTACAGAAGATATATACAACTTTAATATAGACAACGAAGAAGACATCAACATTGTTAAGAACTTGCTTATCTTGTTTCAGTCATCAATTCAGATGGAGACCACAGCCAAGGAATCAAGAGAAGGCTGAGACGCAAAAGGGCAGAAATGGGAGAAGTAGGAATCATCACTAAGAACAAAGATGCATCATTAGAGATCAAGGCTAAAATCATCTGTATGTCATACCTCCAATTACTATGTACTGATGTGAAAGTTGGACAGTGAGGAAGACTGAGAGCAAAAATAATTAATTCATTTCAAATATGGTGTTGGAGGAGAGCTCTACAGATACCCTGGACCACCAGAAAGGCCAACAGTGGGGTCCTAGAGAAAATTAAGCCTGAAGCATCATGGGAGGAAAAAATGACCAAACTGAAACTGCCTTCCTTTGGGCATATCGTGAAAATGTAGTGTTCTTTAGAAAACACAATAGTGCTGGAAAACACAGAAGGCAGCAGGAAAAAGGAAGACCAAATAGGAGATGGATTGACTCTGTAAAGGAGCCATTGGCACGAGTCTACAGGAGCTGAGCAGGGCTGTTGAGGACATTGTGATGTCACTCATTCATAGAGTCGCCAGGAGTTGAGGCCAACTCAGTGGCATGTAACACACATAACTGAATATTTGTTGTTTTTTCAGCTAGACTGTAATCCCATGAGAGCAAAGATCATATATATCTTATTCCAAAACAATGGTTGACATATAGAAAGCATAATATTATATTCGTCAGATGAAAGATGAAGAATCAATGACTTTCAAGGGTGTGTGTGTGTGTGTGTGTGTGTGTGTGTGTGTGTGTGTGTGTTCCTGGTTTGTCTAAGACATCTTTACTCCTTTGAAACTCCTTTTAAATTTTCCCCCAAATCCCCACTACTGGCTCTGAATGTCCTTCCCTGCTCGGTGTTCTTCATGGCTCTACTTATAACGCTTTATTGGGATGTTATGCCATAATATTCACACACCCATTCAGGATGACCTCAATACATTCCATATATATATTTTTGTCCACCCATAAAAAACTTTCCCCTGCAATCTATCCTCATGACAATTCAACACAGCCCAGAAGTTTTCTCTTATCCCTAGCATACACAATAATATATGTATCACAGCGATCCTATCACTTTACACTGTGAGACCATAAACGCTGTGAGGTAGGCACTGCCATCAAATGCTGCAGTTAAGGAAACTCAGGTTCCCTAATACACAGTGGAACAGTCATTGACTCAAGAGCCATATTCAAGGGCCTCTTGGGTCCAACATCATCATTTCTTCCTACAGTCCTTTTTTTCCCTTTTCTTTTCTTTTTTTTTTTTCTGTCCAAGTAATCACAGTCTTGAACCGGATCCCGATTATTCCCAATTGGGACTAAGAAATGTTTTCATTTCTTGAATGCTTTCTTTTAAATCTGTCTTTTTCATTTCTTCTGTCATTGTACCTAAATAATAGTCATCCCTAGAGCTTTAAAAAGTCCACATCTTTAAAGAGGAAATTTTAAATCCTTTAAAGAGAAATTTTAAAAGAGGAAATTCCCCAAACACTGAACAAAAGTGGTTTTTCTTTAAAAATATAATTAATAGATAGCAATATCCTTAATATCAAAGTGTATACAATAAATATGGACAATTTGAAGTTCATAATTAAAAAAAAAAGGTGACTACAGATATTTGATAAAATGAGAAATATGGTAGGCCAGTAAGCATTAAAAAATATTCCTAGTCACTAGCAATTAGAGAAATTAAAATAAAATAAGAGAATAATAATTTTTTAATTATCAGAGTTAATGTTCACAATGTGTCATGTGTACTTTCCTAGATTTTTAGTCAGATGGCCACCACTTTCAGCAACTCATATCAACAGTGACAAAAAATGCCTGTATCTAATAACCTAATAATTCATAATTCTCCTATTAGGAATCTAGCCTAAAGGGATCATCATAAATTCAAATAAAGTGTCACATGTACAGATGTTCTTCACTATGCTGGATCGGATCCTAGATTGAAAAAAAAAAAGAATCTGAAAGTGAAGTATGGATTACATGATGGCATTATATCAATATCAAATTTCAAAATTTTGAAAATTATTCTGTGACTATGTGAAAGAAAGTTGTTGTCTTTAAGAAATATGTACTGAAGTTTTTAGAGGTAAAAGGATAGTTTACTCTCAAATAGTTCAGAAAAAAATGTGTGTGTGTGTGTGTGAGCTAGAGAGAGAGAGAGGGAGAGAGAGACAGAGAGACAGAGAGACAGAGAATGATAAAGCTGAGTAAAAGCTATACAGGGAATTCCTTGTAATATTTTTGCAACTTTTTCTGTAAGTTTGAAGTTATATCAAAGTAAAAGTCACAAAGCATGTTCTTCATTGTGTTATTTATAAAAGTGAGAAAAAATGGAAACAAACTACATGTTAAAAATAGGAGAAAGGCTAATTAAATCATGAAGGAAAATAATGAAGACATTACAATTGTTTATAAAAAATTGTTAAGAAAATGAAAGAATGCTTACAGTATATAGCAAAATGAAAAGATTTGAATAAAAATTTTAAATACAAATGGTATTAGCTATGCAAAAACAATATAAATTATTGTCAATGGAATTACTGGTGATTTTTTATTTTTTGTTATACTGTTTCTTGTTTACTATGTACTTAAAATGATATGCATGTATTGATTTTATTAAAAAAGAAAAACATTTCAATTCCTTGTCTTCATTTTCTGTTTTTATTATCTATTTATTTGCTAGAAAAGAATAAATTGTCTACCTTGTCCCATTAAACCCTTCACTGGAATAGCAAACCAGGATCCAATGAGATAATAAAAGCCTGTGTCTGGAAGTTGTCAGTTTGCTTTTCAGATGCTTATCCACATCTATGCTCTCTATTCACATTGCAAACTTCCTACGTGGAAAAGCAGGCATTCGTTACTACTTTGTAACAGCACAGAGTCACATGCAATAATCTGCTTTTGGATAATGATGTTTTCCATTCTGGACCCTTGGTGTGTGGACTTTTAGAGCACTAACTTGGAGGCCAGGAAAACCCCAGTTTTAAACTTGACTCCTAACTAACCTCAATGACCTTGAGGAAATTTCTAAATAGTCCTGAGCTTTAGTTTCCTCACCCATGACATTGGAATATCAGTACTTACCTTATAGAGTAGCTGTAAAGATTAAATGGGATACCATGTATAGAAGGGGTTGCCTACTACACTCCCAATATAGGAGACATTAGTGTCACTGTTGATATTATCTCTTAATTTTTTACATCCTGGTAGGTTGACACAGAGTTCACCTCTCACAGATGATGAAAGAAACTGAAGCTCCAAGGCCTGTACAGGCACCTGTTCTCTTGACTCAGTCATTAAAGAGAACACAAAGGAGGGCAAATTAGACTATCATTTCAATACCCTTAAGATTTCAACACGCCACGTCTTTCTTGAAATTCGAAACCATATGTCCACCTCTAAAAAAGAATGCTCCTGTGCCTTTCTTAATGATAAGGCAATAAAGAAATTCCACAAAACCAACCAAAGTATCTTTTTTTTTCTTCCTTCTAATGCCACTCATAGAGGAGTTCACTTGCTGAAAATCTCCTCCTTATAAACTCAAGTCTTCATGGCACACAGTTGGTTTCTCCACGGTGTTATATGTCAGTCCACCACATTTCCTGCCCAAACAGCACAGGCTCACTGCTGAGTAAGCCATGATGGGGTGGGCAGAGGCCTGTGGACAGACCTCAGTGTCTTAAGACCCCTTCCTTCCCCTGCAGCATCATGCTGTTCCTTTTGCAAAAGTCACCAGGGGGAGGCTGAGAGGGTCTGGAAAGGATAAGAATTGAAGGACCTAAAATGTAAAAATTGTGAGCCCATTGACGTGTATGAATTTCTTCCTGCAAAAGAATAAAATGAACTCATAATGTTTTTGAAACAAGAAATTGTATAACCATTCAGCCTGCAGGAAGGCATGAAGAATGTGTCGTCTGCTAAAGGAAGATGAGGTCCCTTTTCGTTCTTTATTATTGCCAGCTCCTAAAAAGAAAATGACTTTCCTACACATTCTGTTCAGTAGATCAGCCCAGTGCAGACCCATCCACAACTGGGTCTGGAAATCAAATTGTTCTAGGACAGAAGCAGGGCAGCCAAACAACTTTTGTGGTAAGGACAGTAACAAGAATGGGGTTCCTAAGTACAGACTGTGTCCCCAGCTGCCAGGACCCTCCTACCTCACCGGAAACTAAGCCCTTTCCTAGCATCCCCGTCTCACCTCACAAGTCTGCTTTCCTGTCCTCTCACAGAGCTCAGCTGACAGTCTATAAATCCCCTGTAAATATTAGCTAACAGCAAAGATGTACTCTCCCCAAGGGCATTTGCATCTAAGAATAAATAAGCTTTCCTGTTCCCAGGAAATGAAGCTGTGATGATGGAGTCATTAGCACTGCGTTTGAGATTTAAAACCAGTGTTCATTCATTCCATGAACTTTATTCTAGGTGTGTACATAGGTTCCAAATCTCAAAGAACTTTAAGATTTTTTTTCTCTAGTGAGAAGAAGCTTATCATCTGGTCAGAAAGTATTTTATCTAGTGATAAAATACCCTACAAGGTCTCTTCAGTAGAGGTCTCCTTGAGGTTGTACATAGTACAGAAGAAGGGCACCTGAGATGGGTCATGAAGCGTGCTTGAGTTAGGAGAGAGTGTTGTCACTTGATTTTCACATCTCCTGTGAGCAGTATTGGCAGCCAGAGGTAAGTGTAATATCCATTTTCCAGGTGAGTATGCTAAGAACAGAGAAACTTATTGACCTGCCCAGGGCAAAACAGCCAGCAATGGTGGAGCCACGATTGCCCAAACACAGACTTCTGAGCTGGTTTTCATGGACCCATTGTGTGCTCAGCCCAACTCCTTTCCCATTTGGCTGTTTATATACTAATGACAGGATTCAGTCTTCCTAGGAGCAGGACCAATCAACTTGGCATAAGTGACCTCTAAATTTTCATGGAAAAGCTAAATGAAATCACCATAAAGTGAAACGTGTACTAAGCTTTCTCCTTCCAGGAAAGAATGGGAAGTTAGATATGGAACGAATACTGCTTTAAACTAGTCTGGCAGTCAGAAAGAACACTGGGTAGCTTAATTCCCAAACCTAGCCCTAATTCAGGAGAAAACCAACCACTGACTTCTTAAAAAAGAAAGAAAGAAAGAAAGAAAGAAAGAAAGAAAGAAAGAAAGAAAGAAAGAAAGAAAGAAAGAAAGAAAGAAAGAAAAGAAAATCACTGACATATAAGTGATGCTTAAAAAGTATAAATAAAAGTGAAAATAAACGTAATGCTTTTTCATTATTTTAATTGTAAAGTAAAAGAAAAATCATTCTTAAAAGATTAGGTGAAGAGGAGTCTGATTTTGCCAGAGCCGATAAGGGAAGATCTGGATGCTATCTTCATTCCTTAAAGCTTTCGACAGTCCATTCATTTATTCATGTAACAAATGCTTGAAGCCCGTGACGATCAGGCACAGTTATAGGCCACCCTTGATACAAAGCTTAATGCCACAAGGGTCTTGCAATCTTGGTGGCCGACACAGACAGGGAAAAGAGAACTTCAAGTTCAGTGTGAGTAAGTACAATCGGGATACATGATGGGTCACCTAATCCAGACCTGGGAGCATGGAGCAAAGTGGGCTGCCCAGGAAAGAGATGAGGGGACATTGAGGTGACACCGATGCAGCAGGTGGCCAGGTGCAGAGAGCCAAGAAGTTTCTGGGCACAGGGAGCAGCAGCAGGAAAAGTAGGGGCTTTGGGGAGAATTGTGAGGAGCTTGGGGGAGGGGCAGGGAGAGGTGAGGGAAGAAGGGGAAACTGAGGCCAGTAAAACAAGCACAGTTTGAACTTTGGGGTTTTTGTTGTTGTTGTTTGTTTGTTTGTTTGTTTGTTTTGAGGAGAACGAGGAGCCACTGAAAATTTTGGAGTAGATATTCAGCAGTTCATATTTTTCCTTTAGACAGATTGCATTGAGACATTGAGGAGGATACCAAAAAATGACACACCCGACTACAACGGGGGAAATTCACACAACCGTTTTTTGTTGGGTGTTTTTTTTTTGAGGGAGAAAATGTAAGAGAAAAGGTTGAATTGCACTAGCTAGAATAAGACCTCATTAATCTATACCCTGCTATAAGAAAGCTGGTCTGATTCAACTTAGGTCAAAGTAACATTTACCTTTGCATTGTTGCAAACTGTTGTTTTAAAAAAATATTTCTAGCAAAATAATACGATGTAAACGAGATTGCTGTGAGACTGTTTTTAAAGAACAAACTCTTTTCCTGGTTTTGTTGAACTAATAAAGTATCCATTTAACATATCAAAAATGTCCTTGGATAATTACAAATGAGTGTTATTTAATCATTAAATCAGAACTGGCAGTTCAGGGATCTTAAAATTATAAAACTGCATTTTTTTCTAAAAAAGAAAAAAAACCTAACATTTCAGTAATTTAGACTGGCCTTTCTCCAATATGAGGATTTATTCCACCAGCTTTAACTGCTTTGCTTATGACATTAGCAAGCAATTTTGGAATAGTGCAATCAAAATCTAAATAGATCCTAATAGCCCCAAAGAATTAATATGTCTGCTACAATGTGAGCAATTTATTCCCTTCACACCAGTAGATTCTGGTTCAGTGATTATTAAATTCTGGATTATTTGTAGGAAAAACATTAGATGAACAAAGTCGTCTTTTAGATTTGCCTTTTTTTGTTTGATTTTGTTTATTTTCATTGGGTCGCTTCCATCGATAGTAAATCATTCATTTCTCAAATATTGGACACAGCTATGTGCCAGACACTGTGCTATTCATTGCAAGGTCCTGGGTGACGAGGACTTGGCTTCTGCCTTCAAAGGGATCACCATCTGGGGAGGGATATTGGGATATATACAACCCCCTATTAAATGATGCAATAAATCCCACAGTGGGAGTTTACTTCAGGGATAATGGGAATACAGAAGAGCAAGAACCCAACTGTCCGGAGGGTAAGTTTAGGGAAGGTTTCCCAGAAGAGGTGACTTTGAACAGCAGCCTATGAAAAGCTATCAGATAAAAGGCATTTCAGGTAGAAGAAATGAAGACATGAAACAACATGTTAAGTGTCTTGTAGGCAGCTATTAAAGCATCTATACAGGAATTTCATGCTGACCACCAATTTCTCTAGAATGGAATATTGTTTGCTTCTGTCCCATCATTCCCAGAAAGTGTTGACATCCTGACCAAATAACAGGGAAGTTAAAGATTCTGGGACACCCGGAAGTAAAGCCTGATGTCTGCCTCATACAGCTTATGTGGTAATAAAATTGTGCTCAGCATCCCTACTTTAAGGGCTTTTATAGTCCTCTACATGTGCACTCAAATGAGATTAAGGAAAAGCAAGTGAAGTTAAATGCCAATCATTTTAATCACAGAGAAATGCACAAATACAATTTGAAAATTGAGGAAATGAGATTGGGAAAATCTATCCAAAATTGTGCGTGCGTGTGTGTGTGTGTGTGTGTGTGTGTGTATGTGTGTGTGCGCGCGCGCATGCGTGCGTGGTTACTTTCTTTTGTCTCCATCCATTTAAGCAGAGGTAAGGTTTTTGAGATGTACACCTACGGAGTAAGGTATTAACCCCAAATGAGCAAGGACAAGTGGTTTCAAAAACTTAATTTAAATATCAAGGGCAAACTCTGGAAACTCAGAGCAAAGCATTTGTGTTATAAATCTAAGTGTGGGGAAGAATCTAGGATAATGCAGATGTTTTCTGGCCACCCCATGAGGAAATCTGAATCTTCTCTGGGAAGAGAGAGGGAGGGAAAGAGAAAATGGAAAATAGTCTAGTGTGGAATTCCTGGCGTGGGATTCCTACACCTGAGGCTGTGTCCCAGGTTGTGGAATCAAAGAAGCCCCAGAATATATCTGGGGGATTGAAGAATAGAATTTAGAAGGAGAAATAGAAGTGGAAACTTCCTGGGAAAGGTCATGGCATTCTTAGAAAAGTCAAGCTCTTCAGCAAGAGGGAGAAAGATGACAGGACACACCCAACTGAAGGAGGGCCTGAGAGAGCCCCCAATTTCTCCATGGCCACAGAACAGCAGGGTAGAGCAATCCAAGGCTTTCTGTGCTCCCAAGAGAAGTCCAGAAGAGTCTGGGAGACCAGGGACTAGTGGAGGCTCGTGATGGTACAAGAAAAAAACAATGCTTGAACCCAACACATGTGGCCACTGCAGGTGGAGCAGTGACAGGTGAAGCAACACAAGTAAAGGGTGATTTCACAGGACTGGTCACCACTCAGAGGGATGGTCAGTCGGAAGACACACATAGGCCAATACGAATCTGCCCTGAACCCAGAAGTAAAAGGCCTGGGAGGAAGAGTACTGAATTGACTGAGTAGCTACCCAAAAGTGAGTGACTTTTAAACCATAAGTGATTGAGTTACTTTGATTTGGCAAAACAATGTCATCTGACAGAGCACAAATGGGATTTCATGAGCTGAGTAGACCTTAGGGATGTAGAAATAAAGTAAATTTCTCCTGAACTCATCACTGCACAATTTATGTCCAAGTCACACGTGTTCCATCTTAAAGGAGGCAAGTGGAGCATCCAAAGAGGTCTCTTCTAAACTAAGTGATGCGTCAAGGAGCTTAGCAAATTGGCATAAAATCAGTGCAGACAGCTTTGCATTGGCTATCAGTCATGAGACAAGGAGAAATGAATCAGTTTATATTGAAATCAAATCAACAAGCTTGAGTTCATTGACACTTTTCTACAGTTCTCTCCAAATTTGATTAGCAGGTAGGGTGGAAACATAAAATCGGGAGTCTTAAGCTTCTAAGGGAAAGCTGATTAAAGTCCAACTCTGTCGTCTTAATGGGATAGAGAAACTCGGGGGATTTGGAGGAAACAGCCACTTGGTTCTATGTGTCTCCGTAGGGAATGTGGGTGGAACATTATTTGCCCCAGCTAACTCAGGACTCTTCTATAGATTTGATTTCCTAATGGCCACATCCATGGTGGCTCTCATTACAAAACCTGACAATATACTTGTGAGAAGAGTATGGGGGGGCCGGTCTTATCTTAGAGAACTAAAAGGACAAGCAAAATGATACTAGTGATACAGTGATACTAGAGATCCTTTCAAATCACACTTTTATAATAAGCCCAGATATCAACAATATCTTGAGGGATACAAACTAGGTATTTTGGGGGATAGAAATTAGGCTGTTGCCCATTGCCAGTTATGCAATACAGAAAAATTCTGTCCCAAATTCTAAATACCTGAGATGTAAACCTATTGCCAGGGAAAGAAAAGGTGTCAAAAAACCTCACCTTACCCCCAAACTGCATGAGAAAACAACCCGGTCAACTGGTTGACTCTAGAAAGATTTTCTTTTTTTTCTTTTTTCAATGTAGTCATTATGTTTAACTGGAGAAAACAAAATTGATCTCTACAAGTCAGGACCTAGAAACAAGTGTGTAATTACTAATTATACACTTAGGGGTTTACTCTCCCCTAGATGCACAGGCCCAACTCCCACCAAAATTAATCTGAGTCGCATTCATTTGTGGAGGGGAGAATAGGCTCCCTGGCTGTAACTCCAGAAGTAATGAAATTCCCTTAAAAGCCCATGTTGCCTCATAATAATACTAAATATTGAAGCTCAAGTTTGTTAAGTAGCAAAGACTCAATACAACTATTCACTGTAAAGCTTTCCCAGGAAAAGACCCTAGTGTGCATTGAATATTTTAGTATTTTCTTAGAAATGATTAGTTTTTTAATTACTTTAAGTGGGGGGGAAACCCCTTTCATAATTACTCAGGTGAAGGGTAAGTTATAACCCCCTTGGAGTTGGAGGTGAAATTGGGAGTTGGGTAAAAACAGGATTTTACTAAATCATTAATTTTGCCCTTTACATTTCAAGCACATGAAGCAAATATTTCTTAATGAATGAAATAATAAAATGAAATACAGCAAAGTGTATGAGGTGCTGCTATTTATAATGGAGAGTTGGGGGCAGAAACAATGTAAAGAAAGGGAATCACGGTATACTTTTTAAAATGGAAAACTGAATTGCCTTTTGCTGTGCTTACACATATTTTCAAGTTAATTATTTTCTGCTTGTAGATTAATACTCATTGGAGAGAAATCAGAAAACACAAGGAGAAAATAAAACTCCCTTTTCAGCTATACCACCCAGATACTTTAATATTTGTTATTTTTTGACTATTTTTTATTGATACCCTTTTTCTTTTTTTACAAAATTAAGATTCAGAATCTAGACAGTTGTGTATTGAACTCTTTGACATTTATTAAGCATTTTACTTTTATTTTATTCAATAATCTGTGAAAACATTTTTATCAATTTGATCATTGGAAGCATTATTTTAATTCCCCTCCACTTTTGTGCTATAAAGATAAATTGAGATCTACCCTCTTGTACTTAACTTAATCTATCAAATATCTGGGTTTATTCCTATAAGATTCCTTACAGACCATTTTTGTACATTTTCCTTTTCTTTTTTTTTTTCTGATTTGGAAAAGTAATGCAAGAGCATGCGGAAATACTCAGATGGCAGAAAAGGAACATAGAGACGAGTCAGTTTTCTTCCTATTTTGGCCCCCAGTCATCTTCCTCAGAGACAGACAGCTCCACTACCCGTTTCTTACGTGTATTTTCAGACAGGTTGTGGCATGAAGCTTTATTTTTAAAAAATTTGATATATTTTTACTGATTTCTTACCTAATACATTTCTTGCCTTCAACAGTGAGGCACTACTAGTGGGTACAAAATTTAAAGTTAATGAATAGCGGTGACTATTGTCTCTGCTTACCTAGCTTGCATCCTTTCTTTTTTCTCTTTCTTTTTACAACAGACAAAAAGGGTCAAGGACCAAAGCTGGACCAACCATGGTATGTGCCAGGCCCCCAACATTGAGAATAGTTCAAAGAGCAGCCCATGACCCCAGTGGGCAATGAGGGACCTTCAGGGCATTTGTGTGTTGTAACTGGGAAGAAGAATGTGGCTACTGACTGGCACTGCTCACTTGTGATGCTGCATTCCTGATGAGAAGGAAACCAGTTCATAAGAAACAGAACTAAGAAATAGAAGACAGCACCCAGTGGCATCATTAATCACACATACCAGACGTGATGTCAAGTCACTAAAGTCGACAAATCCACTTTTTTAAAGCTAGTTTGAGGTATGGTTTTGTCACCTATAACTGAAATAAACTTGACTTCTACAATAAAAGATGACCTTTTTATGGGTAACAACTTGCCCGCAGCAATAGGAAAGACCCAGACATCACGCCGATGCCAGGGAAAAATGCAGCGAGAAAGAAGCTCCCAGGATGATTGCCAAGGAAACAATACACAGGTGCTCCCCAATGACTGGGGAAACTAGACAGAAGATGCTACAAGCTCTATGCTGCACAGCACGTGTGTGCAGGTGTGTGTAAACACTGGCAGACAGGAACACTCTAGCAAACACACCAGCCTCTATTCCTGTTAGCTCTACCAGCCTCGTTATTTTCAAATCAGTTTTTGTTTGCTTTTCACGCTAGTTTACCTGAATTAGAGTGAGAATATAGAGCAACCACTTAGCCACACTGAGCTCCAGAAACACAAGTTTAAATATAACTCAAATAAGGCTTGCTTTACTAAGTAGGGAGTATCCATCTCTGGGACCTAAACTGGTCCTCTCTGAAATTTGCCCTTGGAAGGCCCATGACCATGGTGACACTCATTCGTCTGTGGGTGGGATGGACAGTGCCTGTCCTTGGACTGGCTATGATGGGCTGAGTCGGGAGAATCAACCTACCTTAACAAAGACTTAACTTATGTGTACTGGCAAGCACGCTCACACACTCATATATATCCACACACATACACGTACTCTTATACGCATCACACAAATGCTCACATTTATAAATCTGCCAACCTTGATAAGTCTGTAGGTCACCATTGTGATTACAGCACTCACTGTGGGAGAGGAAGAAAGGACTAGAATCCACCCTAAAGCTTCCAGTGTTTCATTTGAAGTTGAGTTTACGTATCAAAGAAGGAAAATGAAAAATGTGCTGGCATGTTGTCACTTCCTGACAATTATTATTTGTAACAAATCCCCAGGTAATTGGGACTATTAATGTTCAGATGGCCATAATCTACTTGCTCTATTTATCTGAGCTATTGAGTGTTCGAAGATTTAAAAATGCCCCCACCGTCTCCAATCTCTGCTTTCTGTCTTTTTGATATGAATTGTAGGAGCAAAGTAAACAGAGGGCTCTGTTAGCATTTCCCTTTTTACAAATGAGCCATAAAATTGTCCATTAATCAGTCCTGGCTCCCAGGGGCCAGTTTGCATTGTAGAGGTTTCCTTTTCCTTTTCTGATCCCCATTTTGTTGAAGAGATTATTCAGGGAAAAAAAAAAAGGAAAAAAAAAGTCACAGAGCAATAAGCCCCAAAGAATAGGCTTAGTAAAGCCAGCTTTTTTTTTTTTCTTTTTTTGTAAGCAGCCTTTGGCCTGAGCCAGATTCTCATCCTTCAGCACCATTCAAAACTTTAACATTTGCTCTGTTCACTTTTGACTGCCTTTAAAATATAAAATATTCTTCGCCCTTTCAGAGGGTATGGTACTCAAACAGGTACTACATGTAAGTCTTTAGCTCCATTAAGAAAAATAAAGATAAACAAATATATTAAAAACTTAGGATCTCTGAGGCAAGAATCTACGAGCACAGAAATAATAACATACTGGAGGAATTTACTCTGAGTTTCTCAGGGCATCCCCCACCTGACTTTTTACACTAGGTGCCAGTCCTGATGTTCTTGCATTTATCTTGAGGGTATTTCATTTAAAGGACAGAAGGAGGAAATACATATCAGGCTTTGAGCTGTCTGAGAGGGTAGGCAGGCGGTCTGCCTTCTGGCTGTAGCTTTCTCATTGGCCAGTTACTTCCTGAGACTAGCCTGTGTACCTGAATTTTTTCCATGAACCAGATTTCTTACCTTCAGAGAGACTCCCCCCACATGAATACAGGCACTACATAAGCATGATCTATACTAGGTAGGATATATACATTTTTTATATAGATGGATAGATAGAGATAGAGATAGAGATAGATAATCACCATCAGTTTTAAGTGCGATGATAAAAGAATGAGATTGTACAAATACTAGCTTTAATGGGACTGTAACAAAAAGTTCTCTTTGTTTGGTTTGGGGCTTCTGGTGTTGTTAGGGTCTGACGCCCCACTTCCCCTCCCTCTATTTCACCATTTGTATTATGTCCTTTATTTACACTAAGCATAAAACTTATAAGCTGTCTTCAGGGATTTCTTTATTTTTCTTTACCTTTTTTTAAAGCCAAAGTGTTTGTCTAACCTGGGGTGGGGGGTGGGGGGGGCGGCGTTTAGGAGGCAATTGAATAGCCAGCAAAAGTTTTTATTTCTAAAGGAAAGTCACCCCGAGGTTAACTTGGAAGCCAAACAGTTTTAAAAGTTTATCTCATGAAGGTCAAAGCTAAATGCGGTAGTGTGGAGTTCCCTGTATAAAATGTAGCTATTTCTCCTAGAGGGACCCCTTATTGATCTGTGAGATGGCAGCTAAGTTCTTTAAATAAGCTGAGTGTGACTAACCAGGAATCCTTCTTCCTCAGTCATTAATGTTGTTTAGATATCACCCTTGGAAATTAAATATATTGGTCTGAAGTGATTAATTGTTCCCTAAATCTGCTTCTGAGAAAGTAGATGGGCCTCATAGTCATTCTTCTATTTTGTGAGAGCTCCTCCAATAACATGGTGCTTATGCACATAAAATTCCGGAACGTCTGGACTTGAATTTGAAGTGACTCACTCACACCTAGTGAACCATTTCTCTCCTTCAGAGACGACAGAAGTGTGAGTTCCTTGAATCATTGATTTTTGTTAGCATAAACATGTTGGATTTTGCTAACCTACCTTAAGACTTTATTAGCCTACCTTATTTTATATGTCCTCCAGGCTTTGGCAGTTTTGCACATTTAATTGAAACACATTGGCTTCTATTAAAAAAAAAAAAAAAAAAAAGAAGCTGCTTAAATCAAAAAAGGAATTTCTCATAATCTCTCTGATGTTAACGCTTGGACTCTTGACAGTACCTGCTGCATCCCACCGTGTTGCATTTATGCAGCTTGGGTCTGACTTCCTATCTGTTTCAGTCAAGCTGCGTGAAATCTCTTGGCTTTGTGCGTGTGGGGAGGAGGGTCAGACGGGTGGTGGCAGAACTCTGTGCCCAGACTGGAAGCCAAGAGAGGCCTTCATTATGCATATTTTCATTGGCGCCTGTGTCACCCAGACAAACCCTCTTGGTAAGGGAATAAATGAAAGGCCAGCTCCTGGGACGGGATGAGAACCTGCCAAGTTGCTCCATCCATCTGCCCAGGCCCCACAGAATTATGCGGGTTTCTAGGGAACTTAACCCTGGCTTAGCTCTGGGATATCCAACAACCGCAGAGATCTTCCACGAGGCAAATCACATTACCCTTTTTTGAAACAAACGATGCATTTTAGGGCTAACATATGCAGCCCTGGCCTAATTCTTTGGCATGACATTGGAAACCAGAAGCCATTCCTGCTGGGACAAGGTGACATACCAAAAGTAGGTAAAAATTTTTCAGGCAATCCACATTCTCCATGTAGCCATTCTACTAATTCCCTCCTTATTGACCTTCACAGGAGCAGTAAGGTCCTTCTTGGATAGCGAGACAGGGTTGCAAAAGCACTCACACTTCACTCAGATGCAAAGGATTTTTGAGGAGGTATCAATGAAAATTAACCCTCCATTAGAATTTTACATAAATGATGATAGAAAAAAAGGTTTGCAGAATAACTCCTGGTCCTGTACCCTTTACATATTGTTTCTCCCTTACTGTCCTTATTGAGAACCAGAATATGGGAATTTTCTGGCCCTACCCTGTGATGTCACAACAGTCACATATTATCACAGTCAGCATATTATAACCGTGATCATTACAATATAGGACAATTGCAACACTTAACTTCACCAGAAGTGTCTACGAACTACTAAATATATTTCACTAGACACGAACCAACACTACCCTGAATCAACCTCCCCATTATCTGTGGATAATGCTATCTGATTGAAGGGGAAGTTTACTTCTGTTTGTTTTGCCCATTCTAGGCCCTGCAGCTTAAGATTCATTAACTCAACTATAAATTCAGCTTTTGGCAAAGTCTGCAAGGATTCGAGGGTGTTCCAAAGGGGCAGGGGCAGTGGGAGCAATCTGATCAGGGTGTGGCCAATACAAGGGATACACTATTTGTAGACAATTTTAAAACACTAAGACTGAATAAAAGATGGTCTGCTTTCCACTATCACCATAAGTCAACAATGCTAAACAATGTCAATGATTAAAATACCCTTTCCCTCCAAAAAATAATCTGCTGTTCTAAGTTCAAAACAATCAGTGCAATAACTATTGGATTTTAACAATACACATGTAAGGTTCAAATCAGCATATTATGATTATGTATCTTTTCACAAACATTATATTTATTTTGTATGGAAATTTATTGGGAGAATTTTCAATTATACAATCAGTCCCCAAAACAAACTCAACCACACACTAATTCTTACTAGACATCATCACTTAGAGGTTTAATAACCATCTTAAAGTAAACATAATCAAATACGAGTACCATATCGTCACCAGTACTGCTTCGCCCATAACCTTCCCTGTCTCCATTGGTGGCAGCACCATCCTTCCCATGGCTATAGCCAAAACCCTTAGAGACATCTTTGATTCTTCTCTTTCTTCAGATCCCCCACCCAGTCATCAGTTCCTGGAGACTCTACCAGCTAGAATATCCAGAATCCATACTTCTCTGACGCCATCCCTACCACTCCCTAGCTTCTCACCTGGACTGGTAGACTCGGATCCAGTCTCCCTGTCCCACCATTGCATCCCTGTGATCAATAGCCAGATGAGCTTTTAATATCATGTCCTGGATTATATCTCATTACTCTGCAGAAACTTCCAGTGGCTCTCCATTTCTCTCAAAGTAAAAGAAAACAATGTTTGCAATGATTTATGGGCAAGTACAGCTGGCTCCTAAAACTTTGCATGAATTAAAGAAAGGTGCACAAATTAGAAAAATGGCACCTAAGACCTTTGTTCTGCTAATATCCTTTCTAATAATGTATCCTCAGGAGATAATCATAAGTCAAATCTAAAATTTATACATATGTCTCACAGCATTGTTTATAACAACCACAATAAAAGACACAATAGCTGATATAGACTGAGTGCTTATTACATGCCATATTCTAAATGTTTTCTGCAAATTGACTAATTTAATACTCACAAAATTCCATAAGGTATGTACTATCATTTCCCCATTTTATAGGCAAGGAAGATGAGGCATTGACAAGTAAATTCATTAGCTGATGTTGCACAGCCCAGGGGTATAACCAGGATCTAAACTCAGGGAGTCTATCGGCAAGAATCATGCCCTTAACTACATTGCCAAATGAATACATTGAACTGGAAACTATCTAAATGTCCAACCATGTAGGTTTGGTAGATAAAATAAGGTGTAACTATAGGATCATTAAATACAATGTTTTCTAAATCTATAATGATGTAAGAAAATATTTGTGATGTTAAGTGTAAAATGATTAAACCATCCATAATAATCTGAATTTAACAAGTGCACATACATACACATACACATGTATGTAAAGAAAGCAAATGTCAGAAGGAAATGACTCAAATACTAATAAAGATTATTTTATATGGCCCAATTACTAGATGACTTTTATTTTCTTCAACATGTATCCTCTTGTTCTATACCTTTTTTTTTCTGCAATTGTGTCTTTATTTTACAATCGGGGAAAAAACTTATTTCAAAAAGTTACGCTTTAGAGGATGAGATTCAAGATGGTGCAGTAAATAAACACTGTGCCTGCTTCCTTCCACGAACACATTAAAATTACAACTAAATTACAGAACAATCAACTTGGAGAAGCATCTGAACTCTAGCTGAACAGAAGTTTTATAACTAAGGACATAAAGAAGGGGGCCCGGCCCGCTGGCTCAGGTGCTTGGAGCTCCATGCCCCTAACGCTGAAGGCTGCCGGTTGGATTCCCACATGGGCCAGTGGGCTCTCAACCATAAGGCTGCCGGTTTGATTCCTCGAGTCCCACTAGGGATGGTGGGCAGCGCCCCCTGCAACTAACAATGGCAACTGGACCTGGAGCTGAGTTGTGCCCTCCACAACTACGATTGAAAGGACAACTTGACTTGGAAAAAGTCCTGGAAGTACACACTGTTCCCCAATAAAGTCCTGTTCCCCTTCCCCAATAAAATCTTACAAAAAAAAAAAAAAAAAAAAAAAAATATATATATATATATATATATATATATATATATATATATATATATATATATATATATATATAAAGAAGAAGCCACAATGCGAATGGTAGGAGGGGCAGAGATGTAAAATGGGCAGGCCCCAAACTTCCGTGTGCTGTTTGAGAATCAAGAGGACTATCTTGGCCAGGGAGCGCCCCTGCTCGCAAAGGAGTCAGGGACCCCAGCCCCACGACATGCTCCTCAGCCTGGAGGACTGGTGCTGGGAAAAGAAGCCCCCACATCTGGCTGTGAAAAACAGTGGGCATTCTGATTATCCAGGTAAAACGGAAGCCTACGGGAAACCCAGACCTCCTTTTAAGGGGCCCGCGCACAGACTCACTCACTTGCAGGCACTCACCTGGGCTCCAGCAGAGGACGGTGACTCAGGAGGCATCAGAGGCATATGGGTGTGTCAGGCAGAGTCTCTGTTCCCGCTCCCCGCACAAGAACGCAGGATATGGTGAGGCCAAAAAGGAGCACCAACGGAGCCATAGATAGGGGAGTCATACCACAGTATTCTCACCAGTGGCTGGGTTTGAGACACAGGAAGCAGGAGCAGCACAATACGCAATCCACCGTCCGCTTCTCTGCCAACCAACCAACCCCTAGTGTAGCCACAGCAGTTATATCAGTGGCTAATGGCTAACTGGTTACCGCTGAAGGCCATCTACTACCTGAGCCAGCACCTTTCCACATGAGGCTGAGAGCCTGGAATCTGCTCTCTGGGACTCTGTCCCCACAGGGGGTCAGACTGAAGTGTGTGGCTCTGAGGTGAAAGCTGGAAGATAGCTGCCATTTTCCCTGTCCTCCTCCCATGCAGCCTGCAGGCAGGCACCATCTTTTCTGTGTTGAGCCCAACCCCCTCTGGCCAAATATGAATCTGATTGGTCTGTTGAGCTTTGTTACTCAACCCTGCTGACTCACTGGGAATCCACCCTATCCAACTTCCCCAATGCTTGAGGCACTTTCTCCACAAGCAGCCAGCCCCACCCATATTACAGTCTTTCTTCAAAAACTATCAGATTCCACAGGCCACAGGTGCGTGGTAACTGGCCTCAGTGTGCTCCAAGACTTTTGATGAGTAGCTCTAGGCTCAGCACTGGCTTCAAACCAGAATCTACATTAACCTGGTGACCACAACTCTTCCCACTCTAGTGACTCCCTGAGTCCCAGCCTCATACAATTTGTGTATCACACGAGGCTCTATCAGTGGCTGAACCTGAACAGAGCCAGTAGGTGGCAGCAGACCTTGGAATGTCCTGGCTTTTTGTGAAGTATACCCCAGGCCAAGTAATGGTGCCAGAAATCCTCAGTTTGCAGTGTGGTCTCTCCCACCTGCCTCCAGATTTAACATAGGCAGTGATTAACTGCAGATAGCTTTGTAGCTCCTACCAGGTAGTCCTTGGCTAGTCACAAGCAGTGGCTGGGTGACCTGGGCTTGCACTGGAGCCCCTCTCAGAGGCCTCAGAACCAATCTACTTGGAGGTTGGCTTCAGACCACAGCAGAGCACTGAACAATCAGCCCATAAGTGGTACACTTAAAGAGCGGTCTCAACAGGCACGAGAGCTCACTGGGGCAAATCTCACTCAGTGGGGTAAGTTCCCCACACAGCAGCGCATAAGCTGTGAGTGTGGCCAAACCCCACAGCCAATCAGCCTGAGGGCCAATCCCACCACTGATACGCCCACAGAAATGTAGGCTCAACTAGAATAGGAGGGCACACACAACCCACACATGGGATACTCCTGCAGCACCTGGAGCAGGTGACCAGGGACACTGTGCCAGGGCCCCACAGGGCATCTAATACATAAGGCCATCAGGCCAAGACTGGGAGGCATAGCAGATCTACATTATACATAAAAACAAACACAGGGAGGCAGCCAAAATGAGTAAACAAAGAAATGCATCCAAATGAAAGAACAGGAGAAAATTCCAGAAAAAAAGAATGAAATGGAGGCAAACAAACTACCAGATACAGAGTTTAAAACAATGGTTATAAGGATGCTCAAGGAACTTAGTGAGAACTTCAACAAAGAGATAGCAAGCATTAAAAAGGATATAGAAACCACCAAAAAGAACCAGTCTAAAGTAAAGAATAAATAACTGAAATGAAGAATGCACTAGAAGGAATCACCAGCAGAATAGATGAAGTAGAGGACCAAATGAGTGATTTGGAAGATAAGGTAGCAAAAAACACCCATTGGAACAGCAAAAAAAAAAAAAAAAGAATCCAAAAAAAATTATGGTAGTTTAAGAGACCTCTAGGACAACATCAAGCATAACAACATTTGCATCATAGGAGTACCAGAAGAAGAGAGAAAGCAAGGAATTCAGAAACTATTTGAAGAAATAATGACTGAAAACATCCCTAACCTGGTGAAGGAAATAGACAGGAAGAATAGAGTCCCAAACAAGATGAAGTCAAACAAGCCCACACCTAGACACATTATAATTAGCATGTCAAAGAACAAAGATAAAGAGAGAATCCTAAAAGCAACAAGAGAAAGGCAATTAGTAACTTATAAAGGAGTTCCCATAAGATTGTCAGCTAATTTCTCAACAGAAACTTTGCAGGCCATAAGAGATTGGCACCAAATATTCAACACGATTAAAAGAAAGGACCTACACTCAAGATTACTCACCCACCAAGGCTATCATTTAAAATCAAAGGACAGATAAAAAAACTTCTCAGAAAAAAAACAACAAAAAACTAAAACAATTCATCACCACCAAACTAGTATTACAAAGAATGTTGCAGGGACTTCTTAAGATAGAAAAAAATATATATCAAAATTATGAATAATAAAATGTCATTACCTATATATTTATCAACAACTACTTTCAATGTAAATGGATTAAATGCCCCAATCAAAAGACATAGGAGGACTGAATAGATAAGAAAATATAACCCTTACATATGCTGCCTAAAAGAAAATTACTTCAAATTGAAAGACACACACAGATAGAAAGTAAAGGAATAGAAAAAGATGTTTCATGGAAATGAAAACACAAACATGAAAGGCTGAAGTAGCAATACTATAGTAGACAAAACAGACTTTAAAACAAGGGCTATAACAAGAGGCAAAGAAGGACCCAATGATTCCACTTTCAAGTGTTTATCCAAAGAAACCCAAAACGCTAATTCAAAAGGACATGTTAATCCATATGTTCATTGTAGCATTGTTTACACTGGCCAAGATGGAAGAAGCCTGGTGGTCCATGGATGGATGAATGGATAAAGAGGAGGTGGTACATATATACAATGAACTATTTGCTTGGCCATGGAACGGTTTCTTGCCATCTGCAACGGCATGGATGGACCTGGAGGGTATTGTGCTGAGTGAAGTATGTCAGACAGAGAAAGACAAATGCAATGTGGTTTTGCTTATATGTGGAACTTAAAAAATAAAATCAACAAACAAATCAGAAAGAAACTCATAGATACAGAAAACATTTTGATGGTTGCCAGATGGGATGGGGGTTGGTGGTGTGGTGAAAAAGGGGAAGTGATTAAGATTACAAATTCATTGGTACAAAATAGTTATAGGGATGGATGGTATACCATAAGGAATATAGTCAATAATATTGTAATAACTACGTATGGGGTCAGCTGGGTACTAAAGTTGTTGGGGTGATAGATGGGAGAGAGTTGGGGGTCAGCATAAAAAAGGTGAAGCAATTAAAATACAATTGAGAGTTACAAAATAGTCACAGGGATGTAAAGTAAAGCATAGGGAACATAGTTAATGACATGGTAATAACTATGTATAGTGCCAGGTGGGTACTTGCTAGACTAGTCAGGGTGATCACTTCTTAAACCACATAAATGTCTAACCACTATGTTGCATACCTGAAGTTTATATAAAATAATATTGAATTTCAACTGTAATTTAAAAATTTTAAAAGGGGGGAAAAGGTAAAGGGGAATAAGTTCAAATTTCCAGGTATAAAATGAATAAGATAAAGAAGATGTGGTGTATATACACAATGGGATGATATTCTGCCATAAGAGAAGATGGAATAGTGCCATTTGTGACAACATGGATGAATCTTGAGATTATGCTAAGCTAAACAAGTCAGACAGAAAAAGTCAAGAACCATATTTCACTTATATGTGGTATATAAAACTGAAAAAAAAACTGACAAACAAATGAAGAAACAAAAACTCATGGACACAGACAATAGTTTAGTGGTTACCAGAGGGTAAGGGGGTGGGGGGTGGGAGATGAGAGTAAGGGGGATCAAATATATGGTGCTGGAAGGAGAACTGACTCTGGGTGGTGAACATACAATGTGATATATAGATGATGTATTACAGAATTGTACACTTGAAACCTATCTAACTTTACTAAGAATTGTCACCCCAATAAACTTTAATTAAAAAAAGAAGAGTAATTAAAGAAAAAACAAACAAATAAGTCATGGGAATATAATGTACAACATGGGGAATATGGTCAATAATATCGTGATAATGTGATACAGTGTCAGATGGTTGCTGGACTTATCATGGTGATCACTTCTTTAGGTGTATAAATGTTGAATAACTATTGTGGACCCCTGAAACTTATATAATATTGTATGCTACTTATATTTTTAATAAAAGTCTGTAGTAATATATATATTACACATCTCTACTTGGAAAGTTAATCTACAGAAACCAACACATTTCTCATGCAGTTTTAAATAGACTCCTCTTTTCAGGTAGGTTAAAATAAAATCATTTGAAGATGTAAAAAAAAGTTACACTTTTATCTCAAAATGACTATACAGTAAGTTCATAATAAAATAATAATAAAGACTATAGCATTATGTAATAATATAACACAAGTTTTCAAACTTTTTTTCACCAAGGAGGATTTACAATTTTCCCCATATAATTCCCAACATTTGAAAGATTCTGTTTACTTGAAAAGAAAGTTTTTAATTATTTTTACCCATTTTAAAAAAATACTCAAGATTCATGCCTCTATGAGCAAACTGGGACAACCAACTGGATTGGCTAGAATACCTGCCCAGAGGTAGGAAATATGATTATGAATTGAGTTAAACATAATAATATCAGCGGACTTTTAAAAAAATGACAATTACTCAAAGACTCTCACTTCCACCTTTACAGAGAACTTTAAATGTGGGGCCACCTTGGAAAGTGACCATGGTAAACTGTTAAATGAAAAGGCAGAAGAGAAAATTGTGGTGACACTTGAAATTCTAGATCGGTTTGGCATACAGAAGGCTGTGAGGAACAGGAAACTCACCGGGCAGAGCGAGGCTTTACCTGACATGCTCGTACCTACACGTACAAAAGGAAGTATATCCTTTTGTACGTGGTTAAGTACATGGTTAAGAAACACGTACAAAGATACACAGCTACGAAACAAGGGATCTGGAATCCAAACGCAGGCATTGAACTCCAGAGTCTCTCCCTTCTTAACGTACAGTATCTGGTCTACAGAAAAGATAGGGACTCCCCACGTATTCAGAAAAGCATTTGTCATGACCTGGGTCTCTTCATTGGTTACCGCACACAGGAAGTTAGTGGGAAGTTTAAGAAACTCAGAAGTCAGCTTTTATGTATGTATGTATGTATGTATGTATGTATGTATGTATGTATGTATGTATTTATTTATTTATTTAATTTAAAATGGGAGCCATTCGGGAGCTGTGCTAATGCAGCACTTTCTCCACTTTTCTTCTGTCTGCAGTAAGGTTGATTGACTGACGTGCCTTCCTCCTCACAAGAAAAACCCCCCCGCAAGTAAAACAAGGAGAAACAGTTGCTCTCCTCCGTGAGCTGTTTGAAGAGCAGAGGATTCCTGGTCCATCCATTACTATGTAAATAATTAAACACTCCGAGCCTGCAGCCCAGGTTGGGAGGTCTGTGGAGGCAATTCATTGTAAACATTGGTGAGTGTAAACTCAGTCAGTCATTAGCTCCTCCTAGTGGCTCTTTGGCCTTCAATCAGGAGGCAGCAGAGGAGTTGCTGTCCTCGAGGAATGAACAGCCTGAAGTTTCCTCTGAAGTGACAAGAACTGTCTTCACTTCTCAAGCCACAGGACATCACCCTAAGCAGGGAACCTGAATTGGTTAACAAATTATATTTGCATAATCACGACAGAACATGGTATCCGCTATGTATGTGGCATTTACATGAGATGGCCAAGCAACTTTTATGTATAATTCTGTCTATTAATAAAGCCCAATCACCATTATTTTCTCTTCCGAAGATAAGCAGAGACATGAATAACTCCAAAAGACAAATCGAAAATTTAAATTTGACTTTTAGTTATATTTTGCTCTTCCACGTGAATGAAGACACATCTGCCATGCTAAAGTTTAGGCACTTCAAATAAAATAGCAAGGCTGAACCTGTAGGGGGCGGGAAAAGGAGATGGGGGTGGGGGAAGAAGAAGAGGGAGAAAGAGAAAAGAAAAAGGTTGGGGAGCTGTTCAGTTTCCCCATCCTGCCTCCTGTGGAATCTATTCCATACGGTGAAATACACAGCTCACACTGATGCAAGGGTTCACCATCCCCAAACCTTCACTGGATTAGGTGAAGAAGTCCAGTGTTTGAGTTTCAAAGGATGTCTTGCAATAAAAGTAGACAAACAGAGCTGAGATGTCAACCAAGCCCTAAATGGAGAGTGGGCATCATTAGTAAACTTGAAAGCATATTTTCCCTGGGTAAACCCAAACTGAAATAATGCACCCATAGATAATCCAGGATGGCGGCAGATAGGTGAATCCAAACAGTACTGAAAAAAAAACACAAACAAAAAAAAACACAGCTTAAGGAAATTTCTTTATTCTATCAAAGTGCAATTGTAATCAAATAGGAACACATTCCAGCTACCAATCTTGCTACTATGAGTTTGATCACCTAATTCCATAAGCTACTAAGCTACTCCACACTGAGTAAATATGCTATCAATTTTATTATTGCCGTCATTTGGCATTAAAATTCCACCTCTTTTCTTTCACTGGAAGGTGACAGAGTTGAAATGGAAAGGTCGTTCCAAATAGTCATCACATTTTCCCACCCAGTATTGCTTAGAAATACAAGAACACACGTGTGTGCCTACATGTGCAAATTCATACACCCACACACTGTCCTGGCTGGGGCAGCATGAGAATTTAAGAACAATTTGAGATGTT
This sequence comes from Rhinolophus sinicus, assembly GCF_057876585.1. Lineage (NCBI taxonomy): Eukaryota > Metazoa > Chordata > Mammalia > Chiroptera > Rhinolophidae > Rhinolophus > Rhinolophus sinicus. Next base: position 198,966,182 of record NC_142517.1, read on the forward strand.
TTAGAATCCCAAAGCCCTAGAAAACCAACAGCTTCACTATAATATTTTCGATAAGAAGGGTGGCATCTAGAAAAAACTGTGCACACAGGAGACAGACATAAATCTAGGTTAGTATCCTTACTCTCTCCCTTTGAACATGGTTTCCCCTTAAGCAAATGGATGACATCTGTGAGCTCCAGTCTGAAAAAGCACCACTAATGCCTATTTCACAAGTCTGCCTGTGGAAACGGAAGGATCCCATATATAAACTGCTTAACTGTGCCCGGTACAACACAAGTACTGCAAAATGCTTAGTGTCCTGCTCCTTTCCTCTTCATGATAAGTTTTTTTCTGGTGCATCTTTAGGAAGCAGGGACGTAAATCTGGAATATTCTTTTCTACCTGGCATCCAATACTAGTGACAGGCTCCTGGTAAGTTTTTTTTTTTTTTTCACGTCTTGGAGTATTCTTGGGCTTTATAAATTTGTAATCTCCCAGAATGGGTCCACCAGATATACCTGACATGCTCCCACATCTTCAGCACTCAACCCATGTTTTCTGGAAATCAACTTTTTCCTAGGTTCCAGCTTTATGTCCTTATTCACTCATCCATCCATTCAATGAATACCATGCCCTCATCTCATACTGGGGAATATAATGGGGACGAAGGCAGGTTGGGTTCCACCTTCATGGAGATCAGGTTCTCGAGGAGACAGACAGAAAAGAATTAAACAAGCACATAAGTGGCTTATTACTTGTGACATTGTGCAAGTGTTGTGACGGGGGTTGTAGTGGAGAATGGAGGTGGAAGTGCTGATGACCATGCAAGGTGATGGTTAAGGAGGCCTCTCCGGGCAGTGAGGCCAAAGTGGGGAGGACTTCCGGTCAGGGGACCAGCTCGGGCAAAGACCTCAGGCAGGAAGCAAACCAGCGTAGCTCCTCAGTGGGACCTTTGGAAAGGAAACTATTGGGGATAAGGTAGGTTGTTAGATTCTCTTTCCAAGATCCACCCTACTCTCACAATCCTGAACTCCTTCCTGAGGATGTAATTGCATATATAATCTCCTCAGAATAGCCTTCTGTGGCTTTCTATTTATCTATCTATCTATCTATCTATCTATCTATCTATCTATCTATCTATCTATTTATGGTTCTGTCTATGCCTACAGGTCTATTTAAGAAGCTAGAGTCTCTTTCTTTTAACTGAAAAAATTAGATAGGAATGCTGCCTGGACTCCTGCTGTGTTGGAACCATGTGCTACTTTTTGATCTAGGGAGGATTTGTGTAACTTTGTTGATCTTATTGATGCTGCCGTGTGTGGGGGGTGGGGGAGGAACATGGGCCAAATGCATGGGCTGCCTGTGTTCCCAGCCTCCCTCCAGGAGGCTGACAGCACAGGAACCTCTTGTGGATACTGTAAATACAGTCACAAGGTAGACGCCTGTGTCCTCCTATCACCCACCCGCTAGGGAATGCGGCCTTCCTCCATACTCTGCAGGGCAGACCACAATTCCACTGGCAGAAGCTGCCCTAGATGGGCCCCACATTCTGCAAAGGTCATCTTGGGAAAAAGAGCTGTGTGGCTGCGGATGGCTGCCTGTTTTCAGCAGGAGTCCCCAGCCAGCCTTTCCTCCTTCGGGGCAGCACTGAGTTTTCTTCCAGCTGATGATCTGGAAGGCACCACAGCTCTTTTTGGCACATTTTCCACTCTCCTCGTCTCCTTTCTTCTCCCTCCCTCCCACTCCACACAGATCCTGCACTGACGCTGACGGACTAACATCCCCCGGCTTATTGTGTCCCAGGGAATCCATCAGAAGATCCCTTCCCACTCAGGACAGCCCTCTCCGCTCCTCCACAAGGCTGTGCCTCTGACATTTCCTGCATGCCCAGACTCGGCCTGCTTGGCCTTCTGCCTCCTCCTATCAGTCTGGACTCAGGCCTGCGTCTGGGCACCGGGGCCGCCGTGGCAGCTGCTGCTCGGATCCTGACACTCTGCCATGTCAACACCAGCCTGGCTGATTTTCCTTAGCACTCATCTGCTGAACCCAAACTTCCCCTGTTGGCTCTCTCTCCTTGTTGGAATGGGCTCCTAGTCAGAAAAGGCTCCCTGAAGCCTTAGTTTCAAGCAGCTCGGCACTTGAAGCCTTCCGGCTGAAGGATGTTGGATCGGCTCAGTGGGCTTCAGTTCACAAAAAGAAATTCAGCTCCATGCAGCCTTTACCAAAATATCCTCAAACAGCCTTCCTTGCAGACTGTACCTACTGGCCTTGGCACTGTCTTTCTTTTCTTGATTTTTCAGACTATGTTTCCTCCTTTCTGTGAGAGTATGCTGGGCTCCAGGACCTGGGCGGGGGAGGGGGTGGGGAGAGGGGATCAGTGTTGTATTTCATTTGGACTTTGCTAGAGCCTTTTTGTTAGCCAAATTCTTCCCCTTCTGTCTCTCTCTCTCTCTCTCTCTCTCTCTCTCTCTCTCTCTCTCTCTCTCTCTCTCTCTCTCTCTCCAGAGAAATAACTTCTTTTTCACTGTCTTTTTCCCCACACTAAAGCCCCCTTCTCATTTTTGTGGTTCCAACTTGCAGGCGGGTGCACACTGACAACAAGGCTGCCTCTTACAGCAAACTTCAACCAACACCTGCATGTAAACTAATGGAGAAATACAGAACACCACAAAGAAATACATTTAAAAATCCTCCATATCGAAGGAGCAGGAGATAACATCATTCACATGTCAGGTGTGTGCTTCTCGCTGTCTTCTCTGTAACACACAAAGAATAAACACATCTACATAGGTGACCTTTCATTTCATATATTCATAAACGTGGCATGACTTTACATGTCTGATAGCCTTTCTGATTTAATATTTTATGAATCTTAAAGACAAGATTATTCTTTGACACAGCAATTTCAGCTCTAGAATGAACAAGTACATCAGAATGTATGTATTATGGTATTCATTATGACCATCACCTTCTTAGTCCCAAATTAGAGACAATTTAAATTCCCAACAATACAGGAATAGTTAAATTGTGGGATAGCTGTGCAATGTACTACTATGAGATATTAAAAATAGTGACATAAATACATATGTAGTAATATAAAAACATGGGCATGGAATACTGAGAAAAAGAAGACCACAAATTTGTATGTATAGTACAATAAATTTGCCCATATAGATTATATTTTGAAAGACTATCCAAAATATGAATAATGTTTATCTCTGGGTATATGTTTTGTGAGTAATATATGTTTTTAACTTGTTTGATTATGTTAATATTTTTACCATCAACACTTATGCTCATCTGAAAATGTAATACAAGAAAATACATTAGGGATAATATTTTCCATATCATTATTTTTCTCAAAAATGACAACTAGGGTGGCAGGATGGCTCAGTTGGTTAGCGCACAAGCTCTCAACAACAAGTTTGCCAGTTCAATTCCCACATGAGATGGTGGGCTATGTCCCCTGCAATTAGATTGAAAACGGCGACTGGACTTGGAGCTGAGCTGCACCTTCCACAACTAGATTGAAGGACGACTTGGAACTGATGGGCCCTGGAGAAACACACTGTTACCCAACATTCCCCAAAAAACTTTATTAAAAAAATGACAACTTATGACTAGGTATCACAATGTAGTTAACTATTTATCTGTCTCAACTCCTTTATATTATGGTGGGGGCAGGTGGCTCAGAGACAAGAAGTCCCTGGATCATTTAGGGACAATCCTGGATTAGCATCCAGGTCATCTGTTTCAAAGTTCTAAATCCTGTGCTGAGTTCCAGTGTTATAAATCCAGGAACCTCTATAATAGATTATAAGAGTACCATGTGTGTGAGAGAGAGAGAAAGAGAGAGAGATACACATAATTTCACATTATTTTTTCAAAAGGGCAGTTTGAGGTTGGCTTGTAAAATGGTCAGTTATACTTTTCTATATCCCTATTGCCATCCCTTTGAACTTGAAAACCGTTTCCCACTCTAAGCTCATCTCAATTTTATCTATACTGGTTGTTCTTAAATTGTGTTCCCCAATTCGTAGCATCAGCATCACATGTGAACTTGTAAGAAATGCAAATTCTCAGGCCTGATCCTGGACCTGTGACTCAGAAACCCCGGGGTTGGGCTCAAGCACCTGTGATTCTGATGCTCCCTTAAGTCTGGGACCCTCTACTCTGTGTAAATCCTCCCAGCAATGTCAACAGGCAAAACGAAGAGAAGACAAAACCCAACCAAGAGGAGAACTAGAGTCGTCTTTCTTCCTCAGTACTGTCCTTCCTCAAATTGCCTTCCTTTCTGCCTTAACTGCCTTCTCTTCCCCCAAATCATCCTAAGTAATTGCTAAGAATGTAGAGTCCAGAGTCAGATTGCTTAGGCTTCAATCTCAATTGCATGACGCATCTAAAGCAAGTTACTTAGCATTTTTGTGTCCATTTCCTCATTTATAAGATGTAGTAAAAATCATAGTACCTACCTCCTGGAGCTATTATTCGTACAGATTTGAGTGTCTGGCTACAGCTGAGCACACACAAGTGTGCTTGCCACCTGGATTCCTGCCCCCCACATTTTGTGTCTGCCCTAGTCGAAATACTACGAGCTCCGAGTGCCCCCATCCCCCTTCACAATTACAGGTCCTGTGTGCTTAGTAGCCTAGATTTTCTAGATTGGCAATACCTTTCTTATATTCTACTGATTACTAGTTGCTGTGATTGAATTGAGTCACCCTGAAAACATGTTCACGTTCAAACCCCTACAACCTGTGGATGTGACCTTTTTGGGAAATATAGCCTTTGCAGATATAATCAAGTTAACACAAGGTCATACTGGGTTACAGTGGGCCCTAATCCAATGACTAGTGTCCTTCCAAGATGAGGGAAATTTGGAAACAGACACACACAGGAATATGGACACATGAAATTGAGATTGGAGCTATGGTGCCAATCTCTCAAGGAAAGTCAAGGTTGTAGGTAACCACCAGAGCTAGGAAGGGCCAAAGACAGATCCTCCCCTAGAGCCTTCAGAGACAGCATGGCCCAACAACACCTTGATTTTGGACTTGTGACCCCCAAAACTGAAACACAATAAATTACTGTTGTGTTAAGCCAGCCAGTTTGTGGTTACCCATTATAGCAGCCTTAGGAAACTAATGTCTTAATGGTTTGATATATGGGTCCTATAGCTCATGTGTATTAATATTTTACTTATCTGGAAGACATGTTTTCTGCATTTTCAGTAAAACAGAAAATAGTCACGATACCTGATACTTGAAGTTGGAAGCCCTGTCTCTAAATCACAACCCTAATACTTCTTAGCTATGCAAATTTGCACTGGTTCCTAAGGTCTCTGGACTTAATCTCTTAACACGTAAGGTTGTCAGATAAAATACAGAACACCAAGTTAAATATGAATTTCAGATCAGCAACATATCATATTTTGTGTAATTATGTCCCATTCAAGTGTGTCTCAGGGGACATACTTATACTAAAAAGTAAATATTTATTTATGTGAAATTCACATTGACTGGAAATTCTGTGATTTTATTTACTAAGTCTGAAAACCCTACTCACGTGAAAATACAGTGACTAATCTAATTTGCACTCTCATTGCCCAAATTAAGGGGAAATTATATGTGAAAATGCCTGTTACTTTTTAAATGCCCAATAAATGTAAACAATGATAAATAAGCAGAAATGATCTTTGGGGACTCAAGTAGAGAACATACACTATTTCAGAGAAGAGCTCTCAGGCTATCAGATACTATTTACATTCAGTTTTCATAACCATGATTTATCTGGTTTAATTCGAAGAGGGTGGTTGAAGATAGCAAAGGTAAAATCATGGGTAACAACTAATAGACACATAAAACATGTATTCATATTACATATATAATCATATATTTGTGTCTGCTTTTCATAATTGTTCTTTATATTCTTTACTGTCAAATATATAGTGTGTAATACTATAACAATGGAAATATATATGTAAATGTGTGTGTGTGTTTGTGTGTGTGTGTGTGTGTGTAAAGGATATAAAGAACATTTATAAGAAGCAAAGACACAAATACTTACAAAGCCATAGTTTAGGGTCAGTTAGTATAGGCGGAAAGCAACCTTATGTTGCAAGAACTCCCAAACACATCATGATTTCATCAATCATAGTGCAATGATTAATGACAATAATTACAATTCTGTGTCACTGGATAAAGGTTAATTTGCATTTGTTACGCTGTCTTTGTGACAGGAGGGCTGTGTGTAGCATTTCAGAAACATTTCTCTCCAAAACAAAAATCTAAATAGGCTTAGGCAATAAAAGAGTAACCTTCACTCACCTAGACATTTTACTACTCAGTAGATGAAATATTAGCATATTTTAAGAGTGGTCTTCGGGAGATATAAGACCGTAGTCAGAACATTTATTGTAATGGTGAAAATGTCCAATATTTCATACCTTTGGGAGCCACTCACTGACAACTAAAGGATAGTTACTTATTTTGCCTCCACATGTAACTAGTCTGCAAAAAGTGTTTTTAGATTACTAATTTAAAGTCAGAACAAATATTGAGTAATTCGTTAACTACTATTTAGTAGAGAAAAGTGGCAAAGAAAAAATTCTCTTGGATAAAAGTCTAATGGAATCACATTGTTCTCCTCTCCAAATGCCACAATTTAATTCCAACACCGTGCCAATTTCTATGAACCTAATATTTGCAGACCCCCTTCAATATCTATCAACCACTGAATAAAAATGAAACAGAAAATATAGTCTCTCAACTCAAGAGCCGGGAAACAGAAAATACTCATCCATGAGGCCATGTAGAAACACAGAATATGGAATTTTATACTTTCAATCTGCAATTTCCAACTTATTTGACAGCAGAAACCTTTTTTTTATTTCAAGGAATTTCTCCTAGTATTCAGTGGAACACTTTTTGGAAAACACTAGACTACAAGATACCCACCACTACTATCTAACCCCTGTCTGACTTTTTGGCATTATCTCTGGTCTCTGCTACCCACACATTTTGAACTTGAACCACATTGAAATACTCATTATTAAGTTTTTGGAAGCAACAGTTCTTCAAAGTGGGATGCACATAACCCAGGGAGTACATAAAATTTATTGGGTATTAAAACTTTTTTCAGACTTTCTGTTCCTATTTAATCTAAAATCTAAAATAAATGAATTTTAAAAAATCTAATATACAGATTAATATACACATGTGTGTCTATATTTATTTATATAAATATTTATAGACCTAGGTCTATATAATAAATGGACAACTAGCTAATTAAATCAGCCATGGACAATACATAAACAAATGACTGTGTCCTAACAAACATTATTTTGGACATTTGAAATTTCATATCATTTTCATGGGTTATGAAATATTGTTCTTTTTCCTCAACCATTTAAAAGTATAAGATATATATTTTAGTTCAAGGGTGGTACAGAAACAGATGTACACATAATGAGTCTATATTCAAAGCATTTTTCCTTAAAGGGTGTACAGTTTAAAGAGACCACTGTGCTAAAGATCCCAGGGTATCTTTTTCCATGCTTTTCCCACTGCCTTTTTCTGTTTACGTGTAGGTCTATTGCACAAAATCACAAGTTCCTTAAAAGACCTTTGTATTCCCCTCAGCCATTATAATATTAGGGATTCAATAAAGGTTTGTTGAATAAGTGAACAGTGATTAAATGAATTTCCAAGCTTAGATGGTTAGCCTGAATCACACACAAAGGAGACCTGAAATAGCTAGTCACCTTTCTGCCAATTTCGATTCCTTCTGCCAAATTCATACCCTACCCCATCAAATTATTCTTTACCTTGCATTTGTCCAGTTTGGTTTTATTCCAGAGGATAATTCCCTTTATATCTATTTCTGTCTGGTCTTCAAAGCTTCCATAGATGAGAATGCAGAAGATAATCACAGCTAGAAATTATAAGCTATGGGAACATGCAAAAATTGTAATTATTTATTGAGGAAAAGATAATTAACTGACAGATGCCTTGCCCTAATTATAACACTCTGTCAATTAGTTGGCCCCATTTATCAAGATCTCCAACTTTTCCAGATCATTTTGCTGCTCAAATTAGTATGTGTAAGATATTTTTTTCCACTCCCTTCATTAGACTAATATGCTTCTCCCCTTGGAAGTTCAGAAATGATGGTAGAGTCTTGTTCCCTGCATAACACTTCTCCAGGCACTTTCCCATGGAAGAGAAAGCTGGAAACAGCTCTCAAGATTATCCATATCTGTAGAGATCTAGATTGTTTCATATATACTTTAATTATATTGAGTTTTAAAAAAAAGTCAATAAATGAAGATCATATCCAATCATTCAAAATAAAGACCAAAGAAAAAGAAAGGTCAGCAGGAGACATTTGTGTTAGAGAAAATACTTGCTATCAAGAAGACCTATAGGATATTAAATAAAGAAGAAGGGCCACCCACTTTGGTTAGGTCTCGTGGGATACGATAAACAAATCCAGGGTTGTTTATCTTTAAATTTGCCTGTAGGAAAGAGTAAATGATTTTTCAAGGTCCTTTCAAATTGCCCAGGGATGGGAACACTGACTATGTATGAAGACTGCCAAGGACACAGAAGAGACATGATGGTGATTTACACATTTATTTGCATCTTATACTGTGCCATGGAGTGAAGAGAGAAGGGCTAGTTCTGTCTTGAATTATGACTTAGAGAAGGCATTGAGTCGTGGGTTGGTGAAATCACACCTAGAATACCACAGTCAAGTTAGGGCATCACAGCTGCACAAAGAAGGCAGTAGATAAATTGGAGGGAGTTCAGAGACAAGCACAGAGAATGATAAAGGTATTGGAAGACATGACTTGTGTGGCAAGATTGATGCACCAGACTATCTATCCATAAGTATAGCTTGCCAGCGGGATGACTAACGTGATGACATGATAATACTTGAAAAGCAGAAACAACCAAGGAGCAGAAAGATAACTAGGGTTGGAGGTGCTCATAAGTTACAGAGATGAATAATTAATATTTTCAGGGGTGGGAAGGGAAGGGTTAGTCTGAATATCAGGAAACAACTGTGCTCACAAAGAGCTTAACTAAACAGGCTTTTTATTTATTTTTTTAACCAAAATTACTTGACTGTTTTTAGATTATGTGATGTGCTAGAGAAAGATGGAAAAAAATAAAGCCCCAGGGAGTGGAGGGTAAAACCACAATTGCTATGCCTTCCTGGGACCACAGAGTCTTCGGAACAATCTGCTCAGTAAAGCAGAGCTAACCAGGATTATTTTCTGTAACTATAAGATTCATGTCAAATCTTCCCGGAGCTATTAGGGGCAGTGGAGATAAAAACATGTAACATTTTTCTATAACCCTTCCTTACAGGTATATAATAGAGTTGACAAACATTCGAGGAAATGTAAAAGATTAAAGTATCATAATTCATCATGCTTTTTAGGGTTGCTTGTGCCATTAAAATACGTTTGAATCTCTAGTTACCTCAGGTTCTTCTTCTTCTGCCTGGAATAAGACAATCTACACATTCGCATTTGGTTAGAAAAGCTTACAAATTACCTTTCTAAGTCACTCGTCTTCTTTTAATAAGTACTGATGTTTTAAAACATACTTTAACCAATTATTACTTTCTCTCTGTCTCTCTTCCAGACAGTCCTCTAACCCACTGGTCAGCAAACTTTCTTTTGTAAGGAACTAGAAAGTAAATATCTCAGCCTGTGCGTGCCACGTGGTCTCTGCTAGAATTAGTCAGCTGTGCTATTTTTGGGGAGATCAGCCATGGCCAACACATAAACGAACGGGTGACACTGTGTTCCTGTAAACTTTATTTAGGGACACTAATTGGAATTGCCTATCATTTTCGTGGGTCATAAAATATTGTTCTTTCTTTTTTCTTAATCATTCAAAAGTAATATATATACACACACACACATATATATGTATATTATTTTATGTATATATTGCTCTGGGATCGTACAGAAACAGGCAGTGGGCTAGAGTTTCAAACTTAATCACTGAGGAGTGTTTTCCATTTTATTTCCAATCACGTTATTTATTATAGAATTAAGCAAATTTTGATTCTGAAGGGAACATATCAAAATTTCTGAATAAAAAGTAGTTAGGGAGGAAAGTCCTTCAGCCACAACTGGGCTGACAGAAATTTATGAAAAGCCACAATGATGACTCTAATGGTGACAGGAGAAATACGTCACCATTGTGTGGAATTACCCTGGGGCTTCTGTTCGGTACCAGCTACTTTAACTTCACTGAAATAATCAGGTAAGTTTCCCAAAAAGGAAAGAACAAGAAAATAACAAATGGAAATGTTCTCTGCCTCCTCCAGGTTTTTGTTTTTTTCAGGTTTCCCTCAAAGAAAAGCAAAGTTCCTCCTTCTTTAATGCAGAACAGGAACAGGAAATTACATCCTTCCACAGCCATCGAGAACTACTTTTTGAATGTTTAAGCCGCACAGGCATCCTTTCCGTGGGTTAGACAATCAATTGACAGGGTATTAGACATTTCTTTTTATACCTGAGTCACCAGGATATAGATAAAATTTTACTAAAATATGAAAATTAAGACAAGTAAAGGCAAAATCACCATTAGGATTAATTAGATATTCCTATAAATCAGAATGTCTATTAAAATGATCAGTTTGGAGGACTGTAAAAATAAGCCACAATCTCAAAGAGCATCTAAAGTTGAAATGATCATCTCAAGAGAATTTCTTAAAATTGATGCCTCCGGCTCAAATGGTGCCTCACAGGTGTGACAGCCTAAATGTTTATCCTATTTTGTCCATTAGAAAAAGGGATGGCTTTGGTTTCTGGCACTGCCAATTCAGTTGAGTAAAAAAGGCTTACAAATGAATATATGTATATCTTTATAAATAAATAGAAATTATTTCCAGCATCATCCAGTTTAATAAAATATAAATTGCAACTTTTACTCAGATGTATAGAAATAGCTTTATCGTTTTCAATGCCTTTTAATAGGTTTATCTAAGCTGACAGTGTTTATAAAGACAATGAATAACTGTGATAATTGTGAATGTTCAAGTTGCTAATCAGGTAAGAATTTCACCCTGGGTGGGAGAAAATATTTTAATCATATGCATAAAAGAAACAAAGAAGAAAAGCACCTATACTTTAAGAGTTATAAGGCCAGATGAATCACGACCATTTTCCAAATCACATGAAGCATTAAGAATTTGTAATGAAAGAACACTGTCTCTGCAAAACGTTTGCAGGTTTTGATCACGGTTGCTAGCTGAACTGCATATTCCATACCACTACGGACAGCGTGCAGTGAAAAAGAGAAAATATTGTCGATTCTGGAGAAAATACATACTAATTTCAACAAATTTCTATGGGTTATGGAATAAAATGTGATGAGTTCCTAGATCTCTAGGAAAATAAAAATGGGAAATACATAAAAGTGAAGACACGTGGAAGTTTAAGAACAAATGGAATTGGCTGATTCAAAGTAGGATGTTTTAAAACAGCGACACAACAGGAAGGTGCTCAAGAAAGTGGGGAGAGGAAAAAAAATACACTAATACAGAGGATTGAACAACACGAATCTTTGTATCTCATGTTCCACTTCTATGGAATCAGGGCCAGAACTGGTAAATTATTATAAAATAAAGCTTAATTTAATGTTTAAAAGGATGGACTTTAGGAGCCTGGCTTCAAACGCAAGTTCTGCTTACTCGCTTGAGCAAGATACTTAACCCCTCTGTGCCTTCATTTTTTCTTGTATACATGACAGAAGTACCTACCTCATGAAGTTACAATGAGGACTCACTGAGCTAACATTTGTAAAATATCTAGAACAGTACCTGATTGAGAATAAAAGCTAAGTAAGTGTTTGATAGTAAAATAAAAATTTATCTTTCTTGACCTTTTATTGACGCTTCTCTGGTTAGTAGCCAGGTCCCCCAGTAGTCATAGCAATCCTTAGGCCCACCTTGAATCTTTCCACAGGCAAGTCCAGTCGCTACTCCATTCCTTCATACCACTCAATAACTCTTTCCTTTTATCTCATCAAACCTTGCTTTTCCCACATCAACTGGCGACATCAGATAAACTACTAACAAAAGCTAACATTTTCCAAGTGTGAGCTATGCTCTGGTTCTTTCCATATAGTATCTCATTTAATTTATTTTAAACCTGCAGAATAAGGACTCTTCATCATCTTACAGCTAAGAGAAGTGAGGCTCAGGAATGTGAGCAAATTACACAGGATCACGAAATCAGCAAATGGCAGGCAGAAGCAGGATATGAAGAAAGGCGAAAGGGCCAGGGGTTGCCCTCTCTACCCCTGTGTATTGCTACACTCTTTCCACTGCAAATCAAACGGGGAGGCCGATGTGGAAACGCTCTCTGTCCCGGTTCCACATTTGGGTTTTAAAAAAGGCCTCTGCTGATCACACCTAAACTGCAAATTTCAATTTCTGACAAACTAATGGAGAAATGTTGGAGGGGAAAAAAGGGAGACACAGACACTGCTCAAACCATCCACTCTTATGGGGCTCTAGTCGTCATGTCCTCGGAAGAGCTGACAGACTGTTACATGACTCAGGTAAATGTGTCATGGGCAGGAACCACAAAGAGTGTTCTTGTTTCTTTCTTAGTGGAGACAAGACCTCTTTCAGCCATAAATCACATATGGACTAGTTTCATCACTCAGCATGGAATTATATGATAAGCAAAAGTGTGTGTATGTGTATTTGTGTGGTGGGGGGGATCATTCTAGGAAGGAAAAGACAGAAGGTTTGGAAGGAATTAGGGAATGGTCTTGTTCCTTCCCTCTATTCCACCTCCATCCTCATCCTTGGAAATCTATGCCTTTGGCAGATAAAAAATAAAATTGACCTATTACAGTTTCATATGTGTGTGTGTGTGTGTGTGTGTGTGTATAATTTATGTATAACATATATACTAAATATATGATACCTATATCACAGTTAACTGTATGTTTTTATTGAGTATCTTCCTGATAACAGTTTATCTTCATCAGATGAAAATAAAACCACTACTTATTTATGGAGCATTCTACATTATTTGATCACCCTTCTCAAGGAGCAAAAGAAATGTCCTGCTTTTGCGGTAGGGAAGTAGGTAGTTGCTGAGAGGGAGAGGGACTAGCATTTGCAAAGATGGGTGAGTGAATATGTTTAGGAAGTCAAGTGAATGACTAAATCCAAACTCTTCACCTGTGGCCATTTTTCTAATCTCTGCATTTTCAGATTTTGAAGTGCTAGGTCCTTAAGTTTTCCCAGTATCACTGTATGTTATAAGATCCTACAGCTTATAAATTCATTTAAATTTGGGAGCAACTTCTCAGGCATGAGCCTTAGAGATAGAGAAAGGTGAAAAACAAAATTAAGGAAATGCATATTACTCTCCTCCTCTGACCAAATGCTGACCTGCAGAGGCCAGTTGGTACAAGTCTCCATATAGGCATGTGCCCAGCTGGCCTAGTTTTAGTTCTCTGCATTACTAATCATTCATCTGACTATTATTTATCATAGTGCATTTAATTTTAAAAATAATTCCCCAGCTCGTTTCAAGATTTATAGCCAAGTCTTTGTCTGAAAAAAACTTCAATTGAAAAATAATTAATCTGGGGTTTGAAAACTGTCTTTACATTGTGTTTGGAGAGTGCATTATCAGTCCAAGAACTGGGTCTAATTTTTTAATAAATTAAAATTTTAAAAAAAAAGCAATTTTATCATATGTCCAGCAGGTCAAATTCTCAAAAGGCCAAATAGGTCTTTAACTCTGGAAGAAAAATCGCCTGTGTCAAGAAGGATCCTGAAGAAAGGATGCCCATGATTTAAGTGTCTCCCTTGTATCATTATGTGTGGTCTCCACGGAAGGGATTTTCAACTACGTTTTATGGGAGATGAGGAAGTAGAAACACACAGACACTATACAATCTGCCCCAGAACCACACACACCTGGGCAGGCCCAGGATTTCCTCTCCACCCCTTCTCATTCTCCATCTCGTGCTCACAGGCCCATTTTGAAGGGTTCCATGAACAGGCTAAGTTCTTTCTGACTTAGGGACTTTTCATACTGCTTCTTACGCTACCAAACCCTTCTCCTGGCTCCTTCTCATCCTTCAATCTCAGCTGTGATCCCCTGAGGCCTCCAATATCTATTCTATCTGAAAACAGAGCTCCTTTTCTATGTTCTCAGCATACCCTTTGTTTGCCTCATAGCAGTTGATTTAAAAAATATGGATTTGCTTAATAGTTTTCTGCCTCTGTCTTTCACCCACCCACTAAAATGAAAACATGAAGAGGGTGATGTACAACCAGAATGTGGCATGGTCCCTAATACATTAAAGGCTCCCAGTAAGTATTTCTTAATGGGTAAAAGACAAAAATAAAGAGGAGGAAAGATGAGAGTGCTGGATGGGAAGGAGGGATTCAGCCCAAATTATGGCTGACTGTGGGATGTTGGATTTGTACACCTCTGTGTCCTAGGTGGAGACAGAAGCTGGGATCATGGCAGCAGGTAGGAAACTTGGCCACGAGGATGAGAGGTGTGTGATCTCCAGAGGGGTACACATCCCCAGCAAGAGATGAAGACCAAGATGTGTAGACTACTCTCAGCCAATGATTAATCTGAAGAAATGCTGTCCACGGAGGGGAACCCACACTGCCAGTAGGACCACAGAAGCTCACCGCATTGGTCATCCACCCAGTGACCTATTTGCCTTGATGGGGAGGTGTTCAGCCTTCTTCTTTGTACTGTTTATTTTCCTTGAATGGTCTTCTTCTTTTATTCTCTTTCTTTCATTCATTCTCTTTACTCTTTATTACTGAGTTTTTAAGATGTTTGTATTTACTAATCGTTCTAACTATAATAAACAGTATATTTTTAGTCTCTTGTGCTTTATTATTCTTTTTGATATTCTAATTGACATTTTTCTCTTCAGAATATGTATAACCTTCATTTTGTACCTTTAAGATAATTGTTTGTATTAGCTCAGGCTGCCATAACAAAATACCATTGATTAGGAGTTTAAACAACATAATTTTATTTCTCACAGTTCTTGAGACTGGAAGACCAAGATCAGGGTCCTGGCATTGTCAGGTTCTGGTGAGAGTGCTCTTTCTGGCTCGCAGATGGCCATCTTCTCACGCCCAGAGAGAGAGAGACAAAGCAAGTTCTCTGGTATCTATTCCTCTAAGGGCACGCGTCTCATCATGAGGGCCCCACCCTCATGACCTCATCTAAACCTAACTTTCTCCCAAAGGTCACAGCTCTTTATATATCACATTGAGCATTAGAGCTTCAACATATGAATTTCAGGGGACACAATTCTGTCCATAGCATTGTTTAATCATTTTATGGCCATTTTTTTTTTCTTTCATCTCTTTTCACTTTGTATTATTTACTCATCTGTAAAGAACTCCATTTAAAACTTCAAATCATAATTTTGGAATCCCATACTTTCTTTCAAAGGCTGTAAACAGAGGTACAGGACTACTTATTTATTTGTGAAAATACTGTTTAGCAGGAAGATCCAGGTACCTATCCAAATGGGGATTTCCATGCATGGAGGACCACAAAGATACCTAAAGAATGCTTGCCTTGTCGTTTTGGGTCTTTGGCCAAAAGGAAGCAGGGTGAGGGCAAGAGGAGTGGGTACGTAAAGAGGAAATGGAGGACAAATGGTGTTTTCTGTCACCAGCATATAGGGAGACCCAAAGCAGCAGATACCATGAAGTGAAGGAAAATAGGGTTCTAGTAACTGCTAATGTAAGTTTCCCCAGTGGCTGTATTTTTAAACGTGCTTTTCAAAGATTCTTCACAAAAACCACCAATGTTTCAAAATACAAGTCTTTGAAACATTTCTCACGACTCAGATATATTATTTTTAAAATTTGAAAAAATGTAACTATTTAATCTTTTATTTTGGGGGTACCCTAAATGTATATGTCACCCAGTTTTCTTCTACCTCCCCCCCACCTCCTACCCCGTTACACTAGGAACTATGCTAGGAGTTGCCACTTATAAACTTCCAGTTGGTTTTATAGGCTTATTACTAAAGGGGACTCAGTCCAATTTTCTAAGGCTTTTTAGATATTTGAAGATCAGAATACTGACATATAAACTTAGAAAAGCATTTCTTTGATGCCCTTCCAGGTCATTCTGTACGATCACCACCATGTTTGAACAATAAAAGTATGAGAAGAGGGGAGAAAAATTACTAGGCTGGAAAAATATGCTGGCCCCTTCCACAGTGCCATTTTCCATGACAATGTTTTAAAAACATGTAGGCATTCCATGTTTTTAAAAAAGCAACAATTGGACTCTACGCACAGTATCCATTTATAGATTATGTTAGCTGAAAAATAAGTGAGTACATCCAAAGTTTCCTGACCATTCAATAAAACATGAGATTTTTTTAAAGTTAAAAACAACAAAATCCAGACTAGCAAGATGTCTTGCATTTAATAAGTACTGAACATAAATGTGGGGATTGATTGGATACTGTTTTCAGTCATTTAAATAACTAAATATCAGCAACCAAAAAAGCAAAATAATCAATCTTGTCAAATAAAAAACTCCACTAATAAGGTTAAAAACATAAACCATTAATTCCATGGGGTGCTGAATTTTGAAGAGGTGCAAATATGTAAGGGAAGGCTGTATCTGACTGTCTTATTCTCGTCTTACATTTGTTTCATCGTTAAGTATTTTGATAAACATAATAATGGAAATGATTAAACATAATTTTGTAAACAACTAAGAAAATAAACTATCACCCTAATTGTTGATCTACCCCACTGATAATCTAACATTATAAATGAAAGTGGGTTTTATTTTTCTCTCCCATATGCACTTTTTGGATAAAAAGTAAAACTTTAATTTACCTGGGATTTGGGGACTATGCAGTTTTAAATAAACATCAGGGTTTTCTTTTAACCTAATGCATTAGTTGCTTTTAAAGCACATACAATGAATTTATTTCAATTATTTTTAAGATTATAGAAAACAGCGGGGTTTTTTTTTTATTAGTTCCAGGTGTACAAAATAATGTAACATTAATAGTTAGACATTTACACCCTCCACAAAGTGATAACCCCCCTCCCTCAATCTACTACCCCTCTGACATTGTATATAGTTGCTACAATTCCATTGACTCTATTCCCTATGCTGTACTCCAAATCCTGTGACTATATACGTATATATACAGAGATATTCAATTATAGTTGACATTTGGGGATGGGAGAGAAGGTAAAGGGATTAGAAAGTACAAATGAAACACAGGAGCGTTTTATATAAAGACAATGAGGAAGAAATGGGACCAATTTTTCGTGTGTGTTCTATGTGTTTAGTCTGAAAGAAATTTAAAAAAAAAACAACAACAACATTTCAAACTATCTTTAGTGTCCATTGAAAATATATGTCAGGGTCAAAATTTTAGCCTCTAACCAAAAATTGCCCCATGATCTTAAGAAACTAACTTGAGCTCTCTAAACTTCAGTTTCCTCATGTATAAAGTAAAGATGATAATAGTACCTATCACATAGATTCATGAAGATTTTTAAGAACATACAGATACAGAGAGTTTGGCAAGTGCTGGACCTATTATAATTGTGTGGTACCTTGTAATTTCTATCATCATTATTATCTTTATCATTATCACTGCGCCTTCCCAGCGTTCTATTGGGTTTGTCAAGAATTCAATACGTTTGCTTGATATCACACAACTTCTAACCTTACCTTCTTAAAAATATATGGTAGCTTATGTTGTACTTTAGGAAAGGTGAACCGCCATATGTTGACAGCCATAAAGAAATCTTGTGCTCCGGTAGTGCTATATGCAGATGAAAGTGTTTAGAAGAGGAAAACTGTGGGCAGCATGAGGAAAACACATGAGGAGATGTGTTCATAATTCTACATTGAATTAGGAAAAGTTTCCCCAATGTAAACATGCATAGTAGTGACTTGGTGTGGCTGCCCAGGCACTGAAGATATTTTTATGTTTAGCATTTTGGACTTTCTTTTTCCGTTTAAGAAGGAAGGACTAAAAGAATAAACACTACAATCACTTTGTTCCTGATGGGAACACGTTAAGCCCTCAAGAAGAGCCTGGGAGAGCCCTTTGAATCCTTACTCAGTTGTGCTGACTTATAAATCTTTAGGGATTAGCCGCTCATTGACAACTAAGCCTGGGAAATGTCTTGCAGTTGGTACCAGTCCTTGTTAATAAATGTTAAAATACTTATCTAGAAAATTTAGTGCTGATTAGGTACAAGTCCTGAGGAAACCAAAATCCAATTCTAAGAACAGCTTTCAAATTTTGGAGGTTTTTCTATCTGTTTCATGAAAGCCCAAGGAGAAAGCATGAATTGCAAAGCTCATTTAAATATAAAGACACTGTAGAGCATTCACTCTTTCCTTATGTGAATTTTCAGTAGGGAAAAAAAAAAAAATAGGTCTTTCACGAAAAACAATCTCCAACTACTCCATTCCACTCAGTATTCATAATTATGCTTAATCTGCTTCTCCTTTTGGCTTGATTACAGGTCCTGTTGGCAGGTAGTGAATGCAAAAGCATTTTAATGGGGGAAGGGGGTGTCCCCTGGGAGGGGAGGAGAAGTTTTGCGCATTTATCGTTTCACAATGGAGTATGGCCAGCTGTTAGGTACCCTGAATGCCAGAGACACAACTCCCCCAAAGCAGCCAAATGCATGGATGGTTTCAGGTCAGCAAACTGGAAAGGAAGAGGCTGCCTCTGAGCAAACGATGGTCCTTGTATGAGAGTAGGAAACAAGCCATTGAATGTGCTTGCCAGCAACAAAGCCAGACAGGAAAGACCTCCGCATGATAGGGCGATACCCCGTTCAGGGTGCCTCCTGTCTGCTTTCCTTTTGGCGAAGGGCTGCCCCAAGGGGCAAGTGCTAATAAGAGTGAGGCTCTTGGAGATGGGAGATGCTTGGGTCCATCAAAAGGCTCATTCAAAGCCGCACTGTCTCCACTACCCACTCAGGAGCTGCCAAACCAGATTGAGTTACTAGCGTCTCTGCATACCTCAAAGGTATGGTTACTTGCTGACCCACCAGACAGCCTGGGAGTTAAAGAGAAAGTCTTTCTAATTGTGCGTGTGTGTGTGTGTGTGTGTGTGTGTGTGTGTGTGTTAGATAATGACATTTTGTTGCGTGCATGTTGTTTGTGTATATGTGTTTTTATTTAATACTTAAAATAAACTTAAAGGGATATTTATGTTACAATTCCAAAGAAAGCTCTTTGGGATTATCAAAAGTATTCACTCACTCACATATTTGTTCATTCATTCATCTATTCACTTATTCATTCATTCATTAACTCATTTATTTAAATAAAAATTCTTGAATGTTTAGGGCATTCAATGATAAATTCAGATTATAAGTCATCCATGACCCTTTTTGACAACCAAGCTTTTATCAAAGGGAAATTATTTAGCTATTTTCTTAAAAAGACACTCAATCTCAAACTGCCAGGATTTTACAGGGGCACTCCATGTTTTGCTTCTTTCTTTCTTTTAGGAAAAATATTTTTACTAACAAAATGTGTTACCTCTCACTCCTGATTTCTGCAGTCCCCTAATCTTGTATATAACATCCATGTGTATATGCATGCATGCACACACATAAATGTATTCATTAATAAAATGATTTATTAAACACCCCTCATGTGATGTGCTCTGGACTAAATGCTGGGGTTGGAAAGAGGAGTAGAACACAGACCAAACTTCTGAAACTCACCCTGAAAATAGGAAAATGTGTATGTCAACAAGTATAGTGCTGGAAACTGTTAAAGACTCCCAGACTAGTGTGCTAGAGTCACAACAATAGCCCAAAGAAAAATGCCCTTTTGCACCAGGGAAGGTCTTAGGTAGTAAAAGATTCCTGACTTGGATCCCACTGTTCTGTTTTAAATGTAATAAAAAAGAAAATACCAACAATAATGTGTTCTGAATTTCTCTCTGAATTTCCACACTTTGATTGGAGGCCACAGATCTCTGGACTGTTCAGACCCTAAGGCCAGAGAGCATGCCTCCGATAAGTGTGTTTGTACATGGAACATCTGAGGCCCTCACAGTGAGAAGGAAGATGTCTAGAATTATTTCCTTGGGTCCTTAGGCACCTTTAGATTTTTGAAAGACCCAAGCATTCACTATTCAGTTAAAAAGAGGAAAACCCCAGATCATGAGAGCTCATTTTAAATCATCCCTGGGAATTTAGAGAAAACCAAATTGAAAGGAGAGCATATTACATTCCAGTGCTATCTTTTTGTTTGTTTGTTTGTTTCCCCCTATCTATCTCCCATTTTCTGGCCCTCTCAGAGGGTACTTTTCCTGACCAGTCTAAGTGAGACTCAAAGCTTTTATAGCAATGACCAAAGTACATAGGGTATTATATGTCATTTGCTCATAATAATACTGATGCAAACTCTGGGTCCTTCCAGCCTCATCTAACGTCATTCTCCCTCTCGCCCAACACACTTGAACTACACTGGCTTTCTTCCTGGTCCTTGAACTTGGCCGTACAGCCCCACCTTTGTGCCTCACACTGCTGTCCTCTCTACTTTTGCCACCCCTGCTCCCAATTCCCTGCTGTCTGCATGGCTGCCTACTTTTTGTCATTAGGATTTTAGCTTAAAAGATGTTCTCTTCTCAAAGCTGAGGAAATGTAAAAGATTAGCCTGGAAAAACTTGTGAAGCCAGAAATTAAAGAAGGACTCAATAATCAATGGGGCCATGTCCTAAGGACACGGAGAAAGTATGAAATATCTCCCACTTGCCAAACTGAGACATTCAGATCATCAAAATAAATAATAATGATAAATCATTACAAACCATTACATAACATGAAAATCCAAGTGTTCACACTGATACAAATCAATCAATAAATAAAAAGGGAAAGCCAACTAGTCAATGTAGAAGGAATAATGGAACTAGAAAATTACCATTTGGAAATTACTATAATACTAATTCGAGCATGAATCATAGGAATTGTGATTATAGAACTAGTAAATGAAAGTTTGAAAAGTAACGGGATATTTACAAAGTATCTCACCACAAGATACTTACTGAAAACAAATTTTAAAGAAACATGGCAGACACCACCTTAACGAAGCGATCAAAATGAACAATGTTAACAATGGGAAATGGACATCACGTGCCTCCTGATATGATGCCTAACACTACTTGCATGGTATTCCTACCAAAAGTATATCCTCTCAATCTAACCATGAGGAAATTAAAGGACTCACCATAGAAGAATTGGCTTGTACTCTTCAAAATACTCTTCAAAAATATCAAGATCATGAAACTCTGGAAAGACGGAGGAATAGATTCACATTAAAGGAGGCCGAAGAAACATGACAACTGAATGCCACACATGATCAGGAGTTTTCTTTTGCTGAAAAAAATGACATCATTTGGAAAAATCACTCAGAACTGAATAAGGTCTATAAATTAGGCAGTAATATTGCATCAATGTTAGTTTGTTGATTTTGGTAATTGTAGTGTTGCTTTGTCAGAAAATGACCTTTCTTTTAAGAAATGAAAACTTAACTATTTAGAGGTAAAAGGGTATCATGTCTGCAATGTACTCTAAAATGAAAAAGCAAATGAACACTTATACTGTGTGTGTGTGTGTGTGTGTGTGTGTGTGTGTGTGTGTGGGAGAGAAACAGAGAGAAGAATTGAGGAATCTCTGTGAATAGTACTAGTCATGAAATGTTTCTGTAGGCCTGAAATGGTATGAAAATAGAAAAGTTAAAGAAAAAAAAGAGTTCCTCTCTGGTCACCCAGTCCCTTTTCATATTATTCTATTTCAATTCTCTGTATTCCACCTATTGATATGATTTAATATGATTCCTGATTTTTACCTAATTGTTTATCTGTAGATTCCTTGCCTTCCCCACTAGAACGTAAGCTCACTGGGGGCAAGGAACTTGTATATCTTACCTATAGTATAAACTTTAACTAAAATTGTCTATTTCTGATGCAAAATTTCCTTAACTGTCTCATTCCATTTAGCATTGCCATCCTGTGCTAAGCCAACCTCATGTCTTAGATGAAAAAACTTGAGGACCTTATAAATGGGTCTCTACTTCCATTCTTACTCTGCTATAGTTTACTTACCAATTAGTCACAATAGTAATCACTTACAAATGTAAATCAGGTTTTAATAATTCCCTTTAAAAGCCAATGGCTTCACTTCAGATTTAGAATAAAATTCAAAGTTTGCCATGGCCTCGTGTTAGATTTTCATAGCAATAACCAAAATTTATAGAATATTATACAATCTTCTGCCATTCTCCCCCAATCACTCATGTCCCTATTTAAACATCCCCTCTGACACCCTTCCTCATCTATATTAAAGGGCCTTCTCCTCCTTGCCAGACTCATTCTTGTCCCCTAAATTGAATCCATTGAAAAGGACTCACCTCTAAATACCTTATCGCTCATTACCTTAAATAATACTTAACTGTATTTATGTGCCTATTTGTCTCTCCTACAATAAGGTTCGTGGGGTCAAGCAGGGATTTGGTCAGAATGTTCATCACTTTATCTCTAGCCTAGGCACATAGTAGGTGCTCAATTAATTTGTATGCAATATTGTGATTTATAAGAAATATATATTTGGTCATTCGGATCACAAGAAAACAAATTTCATATATATTTGGCTTTCTTTAACAATTTCTGGCTCACAGCTCCCCAAACCCTTAGAATTTCCTGAGTGATCAGAGCAATCTTTTGTTATAATTATTTAGTCTCTTGTTCTCAGTTCCTAAAAATTTTCAGAGCCATCAGGTAACATGGGTGTCTTGGTATGCATAACAAGCCCTTTCCAGCACAACTAGGTTTATGTTAATGAAGGTGACTTTTGCAAAGCACCTAAGGATGGGGGCGGATCACCAGATGAATCAATAGAGGACTGGAATTTTTATTCCCACTCTCCTGATTTCCTGAGAAGAGAAAGGGGCTAGATTGTGAATCAATCACCAATCAATCACCAATCGCCAGTGAGTTAATCAATCATGCCTACCTAATTAAGCCTCCATAAAAACCCAAAAGGAGGGAGTCCATTGAATGTCTAAGTCGGGGAAGCAGGACACTTCCACGTGCCACTGTGCTGGGGCCCCAAAGCCCCCGACAGGACAGAAGTTCCTTTGTTCAGGACCTTGCCCTGTGTATCTGTTCATCTGGCTGTTGATTTGCATCCTTTAATATCCTTTGTAATAAATCAGCAGTCTCATGATTAAAGGATTTTCTTGAGTTCTGTGAGCCATTCTAGCAAATTAATCGAACCGAAGGAAGGGGTCACGGGAGCCTCTGGTTTGTAGCCAGTCCGTCTGAACCACAGGTAATAACCTGAGCTTGTATTTGGCATCTCAAGTAGAGGATGGTCTTGGGGCACTGTGCTCTTCACCTGTGGAATCTGATGCTTTCTATGGGTAAAAAGCGTAGTGTCAGAATTGAGTTGAATTCTCAGACACCCTGCTGGTGTCCACACTTTTCTGACTGGTGTGGGGAAGTTGCCACACACATGTTGGTACTGGGTCCAAAAAACCCAATTTATTGAATTAAAGAAATCAACATTTAATGTTTACTGTAAATGGTAAATATAATAAGAGAAGTTTATAGATAAGCATATGATGTCCTCTTTAGTAAAGCAATTTTTATGTCTATCAACATAAAAATCTGGGCCGGACCCAGATTTTTTGACTAGTGGGCTATAAATGTATTAATTGTTCTATGAAATCTGCCTGGTCCTGTAATCATAGGGTCACATAATTGTACCTGGCTAGGTTGTCAGGCTGCGAAGGACCCACTGGTACCCCATGGCCACAGGTCTTGTTTGCTCAGAACCACGCCCCACACTAGGCAACCTGGGTTCAGGCCAAGACATGGCCCAGGATGCGGTCACCACCATTCTGTGGTTTCCACTATATTTCCAACATCTCTCAGAATATTCTTGGCATTCTGTGAGAGGTTTATGACTTTGCCTCCTGGTTTGGGGCAATAGGTATCCAGTGATATAACTTTCTTAGAAAACAACAGATTATTTTCTCTATAGCCTTTCTCAGTTCCTCTTTCAGAAATTTTTCCCACGTTGGTGGGAGTAAGAAAAAACATCTGTGTTTAATATTTGAAAGTCATGGCTTGTATTCAAACTGCTGCAATCTTGATGGGGAGAAATAGAAACCAGTAATACCTGAAATCCCTAACTCCTTCCTGCTCTATTCATTTTATGTGCAAATATATATCAAGGTCTCACAGAGCTGCTGGTGATCAGACAAATACCCAATTACCTAAGGAGTCACGATGGCATATTGGAGAAAGTACAGCTTGAGTGTCATGCACATTTGGTTTCTAACCAGAGTTCTACTGGCTGTCTTTGACTAACAAGTGACTTTGGATAAGTGACTTGATCTCATTGGCCTTCCTACTTTTTAGAGGCTTTAACTTCTACCTCAGAAAGATTTAAGGAGGATTAAAAAAGGAAACAGATGTATACCCCTCAGCATGGACTCTGATACAAAGTCAATGCCAATTGCTTAGAACACAACTATACTGTTAGCTCAGCACTCAGTAGGAACTCAATAAGTATTTGCAGATGAACGGGTGACTGAATGCCTGCAAAATGTGAATTCCATACACCTTCCCCTTGTCACCAATGCCAGACCCACTCCATCTACAAAATTTTCACAATAGTAACAATAATGTACACTAAATTTCGTTATTGTGAATGATTTAAAATTGTACCATTTCTACTCATCCGTTGCCAGAAAGATTTTAGAGATGGATTGGTGTACAAAGATAAAACAAACAAAAAAAACAAGGAGAAAAACGCACAACTTCTTTGCTGTTAGCAAAATCTTTGATTCAATTGGAAAGCCAAATTCCCTAGGCCATGGCACTTCCAAGGAGAAAAAAAAAATCCACTAATTAAATTAAAATGAGACCTTCAATTACCATATAAATCTGGGGCCATCCATCACAGTCACTAATTTCACTGAGTTGTTTGCTATCAGAAGACAACTTGTATAAATGGAACTGATACAGCAGGTCTTTATACCAACTAACAGGGACAATCACCCATCCCAAACCCACTGTTAATGGCAGAGACTCAGAGATATTCCCCAAAACTTTCCTCTTTATCCTGGGCTCACAGCTAGACTACATTCCTCATTCTCCTCTGCAGTTAGGTGTAGCTTTTGACTAAATTCTAGCCAATGGAAAGATAGCAAAGAAGAAGTATACCAGTTTCAGATGTGGTCCATAGAAATCTCCCACCAACTGCCTTTCATGTTTCCTTTCTTCTCTCCACTAGGACGGAAACAACCTGAGAGTGACCTTAGAAGCTACCTGTCAAAGATGGCTATACCTCGCCAAGCCTGACTCTCTGAATGACTTTATGGAAGAGATGAGCTACTCTGCAAATCCATTCATCTGCCTTGTTATATAAGCAAGAAATGAAAGATTGTGTTCAGCTTTTGGAGTCAATTTATTATAGAAATCGTGTTTCCCCGAAAATAAGATCTAGCCGGATAATCAGCTCTAATGCATCTTTTGGAGCAAAAATTAATATAAGACCTGATATTGTATTGTATTGTATTGTATTGTATTGTATTGTATTGTATTGTATTGTATTGTATTGTATTGTATTGTATTGTATTGTATTATATTATATAAGACCCAGTCTTATATTATAGTAAAATAAGACCAGGTCATATTAATTTTTCCCCCAAAAGACACATTAGAGCTGATGGTCCAGCTAGGTCTTATTTTCATGGAAACACGGAATTATCCTGCTCTATCAATACTCAGCAAAGAAACAATCTCTCCCCATGAAGCATCCCCTACATTGATGAAAGAATTGTAAAATTCACCAATATCAACGTCAGTACCCAACAAACAGCTAATCCTTCAATGGTCTTTATCTTAGAATTCTTTACCCTAAAAACATTTTCAGACTATAGGAATTCACCATCAGTATTTGTTTTGCTTTCTCACATTTCATAGTGCCTCAGTAAACCTTGCATTCAGCCTTACTTTAGCTAATATGGAGATAAATGATTTGTGTATTCATTTCCACATTTATATTATCAACTCCTAGTTACTAAATACAGTGACTCCTTGAACATTTTTTGCATGCAATACACAATTCAAAAACGTGCATTTTCTTCCTTCATTACATATGATTAATTTCTTGAGAGCAGGGCCAAAGTCTCATAGCTTATCAACTTCCAGGACAGAGTTAAGATGTTTAGCATACAGAGGGCACGTAGTAAACATTAAGCTCCTTGCAATTAGAGAAACACAGTTGTGGGAAATACATTTTTGTGTTAGCTCAAAGTTTCTATACTTTCATCAATCAATGAGAAATATTGTGAACCTGATGTTTGCACAGCAGGTTGTTTAAGAAACAGAATAAATGGAAAAGAAACAAAAGAAATGGCCTCTGCTTTAATGAGTGCCAGGAAAGGCACAGCACGACAGAGGTACTGAGTTGGAGGATGTGATCCCAGCAAGGGGCTTGTGCTAAACTGTGGAAGACGCTACACTCCTCTGATTTTGTGCCTTGTGCATTTGCACACCTTGCTAGATCTGGGGCTGTTCTTAAAGGCTATTTTAAGACTCAGCAGCCCCGTGTCTTTTTCTTTTTTTTTATTAAGAAGCTTTCTTAAGCCTTTTTTTGTTACACAAAGAAAAGCCATTTCTCCAAAAATAAAGAGTTGCTGAAAGCCAGAAGCTTTTGATTTAACAGAAAACTCCAAACTCATCGATTTTAATCAGCGCTAAATTGGGAGACCTCAGGATCTGAGATTTTGTACATTTCTTAGCATCTAGTGTTTTAGAGAATATTTAATTAAATCAGTTAACATGAAAAAAAAATAGTCAAGGAGAAAACACAGAGACATGTCTTAAGGCTTACATAGAGGATTCTTTTATTCATCGGAAAGGCTGTAGGTTGGGGGCCCATAATCCAAGAAAAATTAGTTAATTCATCTTTAACTATACGCATAGATATGCCTCTCATATTTTTACCTGCCTGCACTAATTCATAACTGTCAATCAACTTTTAAAACCTTGATATTGTTGGATGATCTTGGTGAGATTAGCCAGCCACATTATAAAATCGTCCTAAAAATCATTATATTTTTTTCAGTGTCAATGTTCTCCATCTAAAAAACAAAATCATGTTTCTTTCTCAAATCATGTTTCTTTACTCACTAGAAGTTAATATGAGGGGCTTTATAATTATTATGAGACTACTGTTAACCTAAATACTACATGAAAGTCATTAGCTAAAATAATTAGCCACTTTTAATCAGTAAAAAGATTTAAATTTGTTTCTAAGTTTTCTCATCCTTTGCAATTGTAGTAATTATATTTTATTCTCTAGTATGGCAGAAAAAATATTTCAAAAATATTCTGACTATTGTGCAGTCAGCTCAAACTTTACTACAAATGACCTACAAATTTTCCCTAACTCTATGACTTAGCCACCACATGTGGGTATGACCCAATTTTTATTCTGCTTTTAAAAGCAAAAATGATCACACGTGGCCTTTTGTATGTAAATATATTTTTTATTTTTTTTTGTTTGAAGGGTTTTAAATTTTAGTTATTTATTTGATGAGTAAAGAATAACACTGCATAATTTTTTAAAATTTAAAGGTATTTTAGAAGGTATAGAAAGAAACATTTCATTCTCATTTTTTTTTGTCTAATTCATTGTCTCCACCTTCCAATACCCACTAGTATTCATTTCTTATATATCCATCCAGAGTTGCCTTATGCCTATATCAACAAATACAAAATACATATTATGGCTTCTGCACTTTTGACAGAAGTGGCCAGGATCTATACACTCCTCTTTGTCCTCATTCTTATCCTTGTCAAAGAAAATCCTTTGATTATTACTCAGACTTTCCGAAAAAGTCTCGTCCAGTTGTTTTTAGTAAGAATATTCTTTAAAGAAGAAAACAATGAAAAGCTGGACATGTAACAAAAGGCAAGGACTAAAGTGAAAAACTGTTAACTACGCAGCAGAAGAGAAAAACGCTGGCTGTCTAGGCATCTGGGCAAGAGTAAAGCTCTTTCATCAGCTGCTGACTAACCTTGAATGTGTGTCACTTAATGTTCATTTGTTAAACTAAGGTGCAAACAAGGAGCATCTTTTTAAAAGTCACTCAACACATGTTGAAAAGACTCCTTGCTACTGTGTAGCAGCCCACTGCTGAGGAAGAGAGTAGGAAACTGTTCTTTATCTTCATGGAGCTTATAACCTAGTGGGGGGGAGTTGAATTACTTGAGATGGGTGGTGAGGAAAGGTCTCTGTGTGGAGACAATATTTTAGCTGGTTCATGAGGAGACCTGTGGACAGAGAATGTCTGGTGAAAAGAACCATAAATATTAAGGACACAAGTGAACATGACAGAAGTGCTATGGTGACTCTCCAGGTCTGATGGGACCTTTTGGCTCATGGCAAAGAGTTGAATTCTTTTATAAGTGTGGTGGGAGTGGCATGATCTTGAGTTTTTAGAGGGAGTTTTTAGAGGGATGGCATGATCTTGTTTCCTCTAGAATGGTGTTTGTAAGTGAGTGTCTTCAAACACGTTTGGTGACTGACTGTTTAGGTCTAAAATCTTGAGATAGAAAAATAAATCTAACCTCCATCCCTATCCAACCTCCATCCCTATGTGGTGGAGGTACCTTCGCTGGCTTTACAAAATGCTATAAAATGTGAACATTCAAATTATGTTTGAATCTTCGCATCTGCTGTGATCAATCTTTTTGACTCTCAAAGCAACTCTTTCACCTTCAGTCTTTCCAAATAGGGGAAATTAAGGAGTAAAATTATAGATTAGCATAAAAGTCCTATAGGTTCACGTCTTATTTCCTAGGGAACTGGATATATTTGTGGTCATAAGACAGCTCAGTAATTCTCTAAGAATCAAGTCACATTGTTAAACAAGATCTCCTTAGAAAATCTAAACTTTTCTAGTTTACTGCATATATCAGCAGAGAAAATATTCTCACAAAATAAAGTTCATGTGTTTAACATGCTTTACTGCTGACAAAGGCTGCTTTTCGGTTTGCTGATAAGATACACATTACTGGAATATACTTATCATGTTGATAACAAAGATTGGGTTTCACACATTATAACATCCTGGAAAAAAAAGGAACTGGAGGCATGAGCTCCTGAAGACAGCAAGAAAAAATTCAAAGCATCTTCTAATAACAGGAGGTTTAATTTATCATCTGTGAATTTCTACAAATTTTATAATGATAGCAGTCTTTTCTGCCAACAGTTTAGTAACTAGAAGCACTGAAATGATTTTATATATATGTATATAAATATGTGTGTGTATATATATATGTGTGTGTATGTGTGTGTGTGTGTGTGTATACATATATACACCAGGGGTGCCAAAAAATGTATACAAATGTACTCATCTTTTGTTATTGGTATGTATTGAGCATTACAATTTTAATACAGTTTTTTCCTTTCTTAAAATTTGTATACATTTTTTTGGCACCCTCCATATAAAATCTTGTGTACTGTTCAGAATATAAGATTATGTCTTTAGGTTGAAAATAAATTAAATACTATGCTTCATTCATATGGAAGTATGACAATGTAGATAAAGAAACTAGTAATGCCCAGTCCCTCACATCTGTATTCACTAACTGAAGCTGATATTTACTGAGCGCCTTGTGTGCTTTGTACAGTACAATAGGCACTGGGGCACACGTGGTGAATGAAACAGCAAGACTCCTGCCATCATGTAGTTTACATTCTATATATTGCTCACATGAACTGCACGGGCAAGTGTGTCCTTTACTTCTTTGTATTCCATATTTAAAATGAATGTATTTCCCCCCCCAAAAAAAATTATAATCATCATTCTATCCAACTTTAGTTGATGGGCTCAAGTTTTTTAAAAGCAAAAAGACGTGTGGTCTCATAATAGTTTACAAATATATTTTATAGACTATGTTAAATCTTCTTAAAGTATCTAAAAGTGTCCATACAACGAGTTTAGTAAATTTAAAATATTTTGAGACTTTCTTCCTCTCTGCTCATCCATTTGTGTTCTTAAAAGAATTCTTCGTATATATCTATAAGTATATACAGAACAAGATAATGATTATTTTTATATCAGGTATGAAAAACATAAAATTGCATCTCCAAAGACAAGCTCTGTTTTTATGGACTTGTTACAGTTCTAGAATCACATTCAAAAGTTTGTTTTTCTAATATCTTTGCATTCACTGTTCTTTCCTATTGTCATCCTTTTCCCAATGGTGTGGTAGAAAGAGAGAAAAATATAAAAACTCATTTATTTAAAGGAAAAAATACCACTCATCTTTTTCCATGCTCATGAATTCTCTGGCCTTAATTCAGACAATCCTAGAAACAAAATGGTCAAGCTATTCTAATTTCATAAGCTTTCTCTTGGCCCCTGGGACAGATCTCAGTATCGCTTTATCAAAACCTCCCAAACAATCATTGACCTACAATAGGTGTTGGTTCCTGCTCACCGGGGCTTTCCAGCCCGACATCACTCTGCATTTTAACCACAGTCCCCATGAGAAATACAGAGTCTGAGAATTGGATTTCTAGTTCCTGTGCTAAGTGATGTCATACCGAGGATATATAAAAATATAGGTGCAAAGGCAGGCTGGCTTTCCTTCAGAACAGTTGCAATAGCTAAATCCATGATGCAAACCAATATTGGTTCCATAAGTAGTAGTATGACTGAAGGCTTCTCCTGCACTAAAACCAAAAATGGAACGCCTAATCGAAGGTGTTATTTTTTTAATTTGAGGACTTTTTCATGTGACCTCCAAATACACTGTGACTTACTAAAGAGCAGCTCTTTTTAGAAATGCGGCAGCTTTAGGTATTCATAGGATTGAGAGAACAGGGGCATAGAGAGATATTGGAAGCTACAACAGCAGAGATTATCAAAGCAGCCTCCTTGAATACAACAGTGAGGATGTAGGTGTATGGTAGATGTATAACATCTTTCCCCTCTCCCTGCATCCAGTCTAGAAAAAATAGTTCCCCCTTTCTATTCATAACAATAGATATCTAATTCACTCATATGCATAAGATTTTGCTCTACAACTCAGAAAGGAGAGGGGAGATTTTAGTGGTGGGGAGTAAAGACGGGAGAGAAGAGGTTTTGGCTGTATCTCTCCCCATGTCAGGCTGAATCATATCTAGAAGTAGAGACCAGAGTTGATAGAGTTATGCAAAGAGGTTTTGTAAGGACCAGGGCATTGGGTAAGCTTCTATAGGGCCTTTTGCGAGAGTGGGGAGGAGGTCAATCCTCTCGCAACGCTACACATATCCTGTGATATCCAAGTGCCTGGAGTTTGGAAAGCTTTGGAGGCGTCCAGGGACATTGGACGTACCATGAACCATGGCAGTGGAGAGAGTTTCCTGAGTAGTGTGGACAGGAGTTGGACACATGGGAGTCTGAGCTGGAAAAATCACCAAGGCCAAGTCTGGGACAACTTCTGCTGACAGACCACTTTGGGGACTCACGTGTAGCAGTCCTTTCATTGTTCCCTAAAATAAGAGGATGGGGGGCTTTGCACTTGGGTGGGCCTGAAGTCTATCATTAGGAAGATCAGCCTATCAAACTAGTCATTATTTGGTCTAAAAGTTGGTGTATAAAGGTGGCTGTGGACTATCACAAAAGAATTTGAGTTTAGAGAACCATCAGAGTGTACTTTGAAAGTCACCTATAAAACTCACTCAATTTGAACATAATGGAGATGTGAAAAATCATTTGAAAGAGAGTAAATAATTCTTAGGCATACAACCCTTGCTTATTCTTTAATTTTAGAGTTTAACATATCAAATGAAAGAAAGTACCAGTGAGAAAGGGAACTTTTAGTCAAGGGGTACTTTAGTATCTTATTGTTACTGTAACAAACTACCACAAACAGCATAAACATATAACCTTACAGTCTGGATGTCAGAGCTGTAGCACACATTTCTTCTCCAGGCCTTGTCCTTTCTAACTTGTAAAGGCTGCCCACGTTCTTTGGCTAATGGTCCCCATCTAGCAATAGAATCACTCCCAATTCTGTTACCATCATCACATCTGTTTTTCTCCCTCTGCTTCTGCTGTCACATTGCCTTCTCTGACTCTGACCTACATTTACCAGGATAACATTGGTGAATCACATTATATAAATTACAGGTGTACAACTTTGTAAGGTGACATATGCATACCCTAGTGAGTGCTTACCACCCTAAGTCTCATCTACCTCTTGAGCAGTTGTTTTTACATTCTAGCACAAGGAAGCCTGTAGCATAGAAAACATGTTGGAAAAACAAATATCTATTATTTTTTCCTTGAGTGGCCTCAGAAAGGCTGCGCCTGAAGAAGCAGCTTAACCAGCCAGGTCAGTCAAATCAACCCTGGGATCAGTGAGTGACAGACAGATGTCTTAGCCAGATCACCCTTACGTGTTCTTTCTGGAGTTACTCATTGTCCCATGTTGTACTTTCAAAGGATCTTGTCCTTTCATTGTTTGGCAAAAACAAAAACAAAACTCTCCTCCCATCCCACCTATTCCACCAGCATTTAATTAACTTCTTACCCTTATCCTAAAAAAAAAAAAAAAAAAAAAAAAAATGCTGGCAGTCTTTTAGGTCTGCTAATGACCTAAAATAAAATCTACCTAATTCTTCACCAAGCGCTTCGACATTCTGATTTGTCTTTTTCTTTAGTTAAGTTTTTTCCATTTCTTTACTTGTTTTGTTTGTTTCATAAACTCCCTTAAAGAGAGCCTGTTGCTCAAATGCCTACTGTTCCTCCTGGGACTCTCACTGCCTCTCAAAATCTAAGTATCTCTTATTTATTCTTGGCAGCCACGCAACTGGTACTGTTCTCTTTTATTTCTCAGCTCTCACTCTTTCTTTTTGATCAACGGTAACCTGTGGCTCCTTTACTATTTTCTATGTCTGAATATTTTATCAGTAGCTTTGATCGAAGCTCTTTTGATGTAGATTTTCATAATGTAATCTATCCTTGGCTTATTGTATATTTTCATCATAATTTGGAAAGAAGTCTTTTTATGTATTACTTCACAGTAGCCACCATCTTTATTTTATTGTGAGTTTCTGACTCACAAATGAAGTGGTAGAGATACTGCCTCCATGCTGAAGAGTCTAATTAGAGAGGAGTTGGCAAATACTTTTTACTACACAATATTTCAATTTAAGATTCAGCAAACTTCCGGATCTCTCAAACTTGGTTAAAAGAAACTCAGCATCATTTCTAATGCTTAAGATCTTCAAGCTGAAGAGGAGTAAATGTCGGTGGCTAGAAACATGCACTCTGTAAGCAAACTATATGAGTTCAAATCCTAGTTCCCTGGGACTTACTAATTACGTGACCTTGGGCAAGATCCTTAAATACTCAGTGCCTCAGTTTCCTCTTCTGTATAATTCAGATGGTATTTGCATTACCTTATAAGATTATTGTGAGCATTATATTAATATAGGAATTAGAAGATAGCCTATTAGCACAGAGTAAGAGCTATGGAAGAATTTGCTACAACCAAATCTGTGTATCTTTGCTTATCCAGAAGAGTCATTATCATATCTCTATAATTCAAAACTGGCATCCTTGCCATGCATCCCTGTTGTTGGGGAGCTCATAGTAGCTAAAGTTTTTCACGTGGCTCTGCATATTCCTATAATCCAGCGGAATCCAAGCTAAAACTAATTTATCCTGAACTGTGCACTATAATGAATTACATTAATAGATTCCAGTGTGTTTGGAGGATTCTGTTCTTGGACATTCCAAGTACATTAAACTTACACAAATCCAAGAAATTATTTTATTTGGCAATTTTGCAAAGACTGACGATTAGACTCCATTGCCTGTTGACGCGAATCAGTTGGAAATTCTCATGTTCCTATGCAACCTAAGATGCTTAATCAATAGGTTTATAGACCTCTGAGGGGGGATTACATTCATCAAGCAACATTATAAAATGGAGACAAGAAGGGTTAGTAACCTTAAAATAACATGGTTACCCAGCTGCATTAATTAGGTGGCTGTGAGTAAGTATCACTCCTGCTTTTTATTTATTTCTCCTAAAGTGGTAATTTTTTTGTTGTTGTTTTGATAAAGTAACAAGACTGGTTCCTCAGTATTCATAAACATTGTCTAAATAACTCAAGGAAAAGAACTGAAGTAGGCCTTCAGAGACAATGAAATGCATACTTAAAATGCATGTGAGGATTTCTGAAATCATAGTGAGCTCATTGTCTAACTATTTATAAGAATCTTTGAGACTAGGTCACATCTCATAATTGAAACATAAACTCAAAATATTTCCACTACGTTCTTAAACTTTTTATATTTTATATTCTTCAAGCTGTAGTCAAGACTCCACTTTACAAGTGAAAAGAAACATAAGATTTTAAGGGAACATATATTTGTGTATTTGTTATACCACGCAAATACCTTGTTTGAATGATTTTGTCATTGAGTCAAACAGCTGTTTTGGCGTTTTGAAACATTGTGAAGAAAATAAAATAGAATTTTTTAAATCAAGTTTAGATGTATTTGTAGTGAGACAAATTAGGTTTGTCTCCCACAGGCTAATAGCCTTAGGCTAGCTACTCAACCTCTGTTGAGACTCAGTTTTCTCATCTCTAAAACAGGAATTAAAAAGACCTCCCTCACAGTTTTGTTGTAACGATCAAATGAGTGATCAATACAGAATTCTTACCACCACCACCAATGGTCTATGGCAAGTGCTTAGTAAAAATAGTCTTTACTACGACTAGTAGTGTAATTAGCCCCCAACACCTTAGTATCCTATAAGTACCTCCTTAAGAATCTGGTTTATTCCAGAAGTCTTTAATCAGGTTTTCATTTCGTTCTCTTTAAAAGTTTGCTTGCTTGAGCAAAACATGAATCTGTATGTAGAAACCCTATGAATTAATTTTATGAATCAGTTTAACATCTTGAAATAAAGTGCCAACGGAAAAGGTTGTCACCCAGGTCTGGTGTCACGTAATTTCTAAACTTATCACAGTGCAATATCGACTTGGGTGATGGAGATGTGGGGAGCAGAGTGATGGCTTAGGCCTATGAGATCCTTGCTCTTAAGCACCTTTGTCCATCCAGCCCTCACCTGGATGCTGGGAGAGAACCAGAGGAAGATGAGCTTTCCATAAGAGCTTTCACACAAGGTTGAAAAAATAATAATTGCAAGCTGGTATGTGTGTACATAATCATAAATCAAATATTCTATAAGAAAGAGGAGGAAAACCACCCTAGGAGTGTAATAACAATTCCTGCATTGAATCATTATGAACTGCATGGTCTGAGAAGCTTGGGAGCAGACAGTTGAGTTCCCATGGTTGTCGGCAGTGAGTAGAAACACAATGGAAGCTAAGGGAGAAGACATGACCATCGTCAGAAATGAGCGTGGAAAAAGGGGAGGGAAGAAGACACTTGATTAGCCTGACAAGCTCAGGGCATTTGCTTGGAGGAAAGTGCAGCAGAGACAAGAGCCCAGATATCTGGGCAGCATATTGTAGGGGTTCAGGGCAAAACTTTTGGTGACACACTGCCCAGGCTCATTTAGCTACTGGCCTTTCAAGTGGCGTAAACCTCACTATGCCTGTTTCATTACATATAAAATAGAGAGAATAACACTGGTTATCTCATAACACCATCAAGGGTTACTATAGAATTAAATAAGACGATGCCTGAACAACTGAGCACAGAGTTATCACTCAGTAGTGGTGGGTATAACTATAGGTTGCATAGCAATTGTTCCATGGTTGCCCATGAAACAGCTAGGTGTACTACTCAGAACAAAGCTATCAAGTAGGAGTTTTGTCCTCACTTTAAAGCTCAGAAAATGAGGGTAAGGAAATAAAGCAGATGTTATAGTCACACAGCTACTGAATATTGGGTTTTGAATGACACAAGGCCTGCCTGAGTCCACATCCCACATTTCCCCGTGATGCCATCCTGTGTAAGTCCATCAGGGTGACTAGTCCACAGTTGGTCTAGGGAAGGTCTTACAGCATTAACATGGTCCTGAGCTAGACCAGTCGACCGGCAGCATCAGCATTACCTGGGAACTGGTTGAAAATGTAAGTTTTCTGGCCACATCCCAGACCTACCAAATCTGTAACTCTGGGGTAGGACGAGCAATCCATCAAGCTGTGATTTAACCAACCCGCTGGGTGACCTTGATGCACATTAAATTGGAAGACCTACTGCTCCAGACTAAGTTTTATGGTTTAGAAAAGAGCAAGAAGAAAACAGGATGGAAAGAGAAAAAAGAAATGGGAAATACTGAAAAAAGAAAAAGACGGGATGTTTTTACATCTCTTTGTGTGGTGAATTAAATGGAATAAGGATGTTAAAAACAAAATTACTGTGGCATTGACTCTGAATTTAAACCTATGGACTTCAAGTCTGCCCCATCAATCAAATAAACTGATGAATACAGTCACTGAACAAAAATATTTTATCAGCTAGAGAAGTTGAGGGGCAAAGTTGCAGTACTGCAAAGAAATCACCTAAGGAATACATTGAATAAAACTGCACATGTGCTTATGATGTGTATGCTCCTTGGAAGGCCAGTAACAATATAGCAAGTCATCTTTTTCTCCCCAGTGACTAGCATAGAGTCTAGCAAAAAACATGCATGTGTGTGCATGCACACACATGTACACACCACGCACACGCCCACACACACACACACACACATACACAGATACACACTTATAGAGCCAGATATAAACGTCCATGTCAACCATGCAATCCTCAAAGGTATTAAACTTTTTGTTTTCTGCCACGGTTCCCTTTGGCAATGTGGTGAAGTCTATACATTTCTTCTCAGCACAGTGATTTTAAATATATAAAATAAAATGTGTCTAGGATTAATTACAAAAATTCCAAATATAGTGAAATACAGTCATTAAAATATGTGCTGTACTGTGCTCATTAAATAATAAGATCTAGCAACAGATTTACCTACTGTAATTTCAAAGAAGTGATACAATTTAAACCGTATGATGAGATACCTGCAACAACCCTAATGCAACATGGAAAAAACTGTGATTGCTATGGTAACAAATTCAAAGGCACTCTTAATACTATGCTGGAGTGTTGCGTAGATTTATCATTACAGGAAATGCTAAATTTCCATTTAAGTTTAGTGAAACATAGATGTCATGTTTTCCTAAGTTCCCAGATCTTCTTAAGCCCAAGTTAAGGGCTGCAAGTTTGAAGCTTGATTTAAAAAACGTATAAAGTCTAGCAACAGAGACTGCAATAGCAATTAGATGAAACTGTTGAGTGTACCTTTCTTATTTACGAGCTTTACAGGCAAAGGCAGCTCCCACGTGAGTGATGGATAGTGACTGTCTGATGTGGTTGATTTGCTGACCAGGTTGTGATGTTTCAGAAACAAAATGGCCTCTCCTGGCCTTTCCTAATGCTTTCCTTCAAACATGGTCCAGTTTAGAAACTTCCTACTTAATGGCTTAATTATTGCATTCAGAAAATGTAAATATGATACTTGGCTTTCGTTAGAGAGGAAATATGTCCCATTTACAATGCTGGCACCATGTCGAAGAGTGAACCGATTTGCACTAGAGAAAGCTCTTTCTCCTTTGGGCTGGAGCCAGGAATCTTGATAATGCTCCCTTTTATCTGAGTGAATCCTGGACCATTGCCCTGCTAACATATTCAACCTTTTGGAATTCTAATTCTGCCTTTTTAATAAAATACTAAAATCAAAAAGGATTCCACATTCCTATTCCTACCTTTCAGATGTCATTAATTTGCATTATTTTTGTATAGGCAAAAAACCCAGGGAAGGTGAGAGGGACATACAATAATTACACCGATTGAATGGCTCATGTGCCCCTAACTACATCTTCGATGGAGAATAGGAAATCGTCTGGATACTTCTAAATTTACATTTTTCTTTACACAGTTTAAACGAGACCAGTGTGTTTGTTTGAACTAAAATGGTAAGAGGGCATGAAAACAGCAGAAGACTTTGATGAGCCCCTTCCTGGCTGGGCAAACCTTAAACAAGTTTTTGTGTGTTTTTTTGTACTCATCTGTAAAAATGAGGACAGTGCAACATTCCTCACTGAGCTGTGAGGAGGATTAAATCGGCTAATTTGTAAACTACAAAGTACCATGCAAATAACAGTTCTTAGTATTGGAATACCCACACTAATTCCTTCGTTTCACTCTGCTGGTACAGAACTATGGTTTGCAGAGGTATAAAAAAAATAAAAGGTACCTAACGTTTATAGGATCAACAGAAGTTAGTTTAGAGGAAATGCAATAAGCACACTTCAGAAAATCAGTATCTTTTCGATAGATTAGGAATCATGTCCCAAAACAAAAGTGTTTCGTATAAGGAATATTTGACTTGGCAACATTTCAAGATGCGTGTTTGCATGCTCGTAGAAAAGTGGTGACGATCCAGCGACTGTCCTAGTCCATGGCACAGATGCTCGCAACCATTTCCTAAACCAGAACAGATTGTGAAGTGTAAAGTTTTACAAGACATGTTTCATGATTGAGGACTGGTATCATACGCTTGGTCAAAGAAGGAAAACTACTTTAATCAGCTGCTAGGTCTTTCTTTCTTTTTTTTTTATCCAAACACTTGAAATATCAAACTGAATCAGGCCATTGTTTAAAGTATTATTAAGGTCAGTCTTTCCTGATACTCCAAGGCTGTAAGATCCATGGAGCCATGCAGAGAAAAATGCTGTACACGGGGATTGTATATTTACAAAATATATGACTCATGACATTCTGGACTAAAAACAAAAAAGAGTCCAAGCTCCCAAAGTGATGAAAAGTAGAAACATACCCTTAGTTATGTTATAAATCATAGTAAAAACATCTATATTTAAATGTCATTGGACTCTCACCATTCTGTTCATTAACTTTTCATTCTGCATAATGTTTTGGACTATTAATTCAGGTCAATAAGAACAGTTCAATAATTAGTTTTGCAGTGTTATTTGTCTTGTGGAGTTTTTTCCTTTTCTTATTCAAAAGAGTGGCACATTTGTGAATAAACAGTGACAAGCTTAATAAAACGTGCTAATATGAGCAACTCATAAGAAGACACAAGAAAACCTCAATGGCATTCATATCGCTATATGGATTTTAAAAGTCCTCTTTTCCATTATGTAGTATTATCAAAACTTAGAATAAACATATGTAATGACAATACCATATAAATTTCATCCTAGAAATTACAGTTCGGGATTGTATTTATGCAGTTTAAATGTCTGAGGCTTTGATATACAATTATTTTTAAGTGACAAAAATGTACCAGGTTTTAAAAAGGAAGCTTGCAATGTAACGTTCACGTCTTTTTCAAGGAAATAAGCATTCATTTTAAAACAACAGCTACCAGCATACACTTTAAAAAAATTACATTGTTTCCCCTTAAAAGGTGATCTATTTTTTTTGTCACAGCTCATCCTCAGGGCCAAATCACGCAGCCGGAAGCTGAATGCAGGACTTTTGCTGAACCAGAGGACCTTCTCACAACCACTTTGCTGTTTGTCGTCGCATGAACTTAATGTGGGCAACTGACAGGTTTCAAATATTGATGGGCAAACACTGTTGCATTCAGAAACTTGGAAGTTTCCAAAAATATCCAAATCTCACTAGTCTGTAAAATTAGCCTGGAAAACAAGCTGTTTTGTGAAATGCCCACAGCCTCCTATTCTCACATGGAGAAAAAAAAAACAAAACATGGAAGAAAACTGCCCTTTTGATATATTAACCCATGAATTTTTTGAAATGTCACCTTTAGAACCTAGTTTCAAATAGGTAATGCCCCTCGCCAGAGAGAAAGAATGAATTTCTTCAAATGTGTGTGGCACTTAAAAAATTTACTTGAGAATATTTTTGTATTCATTTTATTTTCTTTAATGCTTTTCCCCCTATATTTTTCTACATCCATGATGTTCAAGAGAGAATATGAAATTCACTCTCTGCTTCAGAGAGTGTCATGACTTCTCAAGTAAGCCTTCTGTCTGCATGGCCTTGTCACCTTTGGTGACAAGTACATGACCTAGAGTCATGTACGTCTCAGAGACACCCATGTTGCTTTTTTGCCCACTACATTTTTTTTTCTCTCCGATGAGTTGAGGGAGGAAAGGAAAGTTACAATTGTGCTGGTTCTGTGTGTAAACAGAGTGTATGTAAGCTCTCACACATATCTCACCTACAGGAGTGATTTAATTTTCTCAATTATTCCATGCTAAGGAATTGCCCCTTTTTTTTTTTTTTACTAGAACTATGAAATAGTTGAATGCATAAGAAAATGAACATTCCATACCATCTTTTCAAAGTGCTATTCGGTGTGTGTGTGTGTGTGTGTGTGTGTGTGTGTGTGTTAAAGCTATAAATATAGAACCAAGGTGTGTCTACTTGAAATTCTAATGTTGAAGGAGAGAGCAGATTTTTCAGGATTTGAATAATTTCATTTAGTCAATAAAGGGATAAATCATTCTGCAACAGCTATTTTTCTTTGACGCGATTTTGGATTAGAAATGCAGTCCATCTCAGAGAAGCACTTATGCAAATACTGGCAGTAGTGGTGTGGCTAATC
This sequence comes from Rhinolophus sinicus, assembly GCF_057876585.1. Taxonomy (NCBI): domain Eukaryota; kingdom Metazoa; phylum Chordata; class Mammalia; order Chiroptera; family Rhinolophidae; genus Rhinolophus; species Rhinolophus sinicus. Next base: position 199,006,867 of record NC_142517.1, read on the forward strand.
ACATTAGAGCCGAGGGTTACTAGATTACCTGTTTGGCTGTGATGAAAAGATCAGTGAGTTTTCATGCTGAGATGAAATGATGCGACGCATGGTATCATGTCATCAGCAAATGTCATTTTAATAGGACTACAAATCATTGTGACATCAATAACCTCAAACAAATCTTCTGGATATTTAAATACGCTGATTCTTCCCTGGGGGCCAATGAAAGATGTAAAAAAAAAAAAAGAAAAAGAAAAAAGAAAAGACTCAGTCATAAAGTAGCCACATCTAGATAGCAAAATTTTCCATTTTCTTTAAGCTGTAAACTAACCTACATGGCCAGAGGACAGGTGATGCTGTGGCTATTATGAGACTGTGGATGATTAATTCCTGAACAGCTTACAATCAGCCCTCAACCTGTGTGCTAAGGGCATGGAGAACCGTGGTGCCGATTCTTTTTTCAATGACTGAATAATAGGGAAAAAGTTAAAGGTACAGTGTTCATTCCTACTATTCCTGGAATTGGAAAGAAATAGCTCGAGGCAGTGAGGAATACGGCCCACAACAGTTATCAGACAACCTTGACTTCCACAATGCATAAATTATCAAATTTGCATGTTCTCATACAAGAATTACTCAAAAATGCCTGTGACTCCACTCAGTTATTTCTTGGTCACAATATCCTATGGGCTTCTAGGAAAGAAAAAAAAAAATTAAACAGCCCAAATTGTTTTAACACAAGTTGAATTAACCAATACATATGAGATGAGAGACCAGATTATTCTAAAATGCTAACTAACTTCTTATTTTAAAGATCCATCCCCTAAATGTTATGCCTAAAAATAGGGGCATACAAAATAGTACACACTTAACATATTATACTAGTATTTTAGATGTGCTTTTATCACTGTATTTCAAATTATTAGTGACTTAGAAGAAAAAGGTGAGAGACGGTAACAGAGTAAAAAAGTCAATTTGATTTGTCCTTTGGGTGTCCTTTACAAAGGTAAATTTAGGACAGCCTTGCAAACACTGCCTAAGGAATGCCATTGTATTACCTGCTTAGAAGCACAGAAAAGGCAAATAGGAAGGCACAAATGCTATGACTAGAGCAAAAGTTTCAGTAAAACAGGAAAAGACATCTTGGAAATGCATTCTGTGATTTAAGGTGAATTGCCCTGGCTGCAAGTTCAGTTGGTGGGATGCTAAAGATAACCACAGATACTATCCACCTAAGAGCTTTCCACATCTTGCTTATTTGGAGATTTTCAGAACAAAAAGTGTTTATGATATGTTCTGTCTCCAGATGAGAGTCTGTGGCCACACTTTAAGCTATAGTGAGTGCAGAATTATTTAAGATTTAATGAGACAATGCCATGTAAAATGGCAAAAGATTACTTAAATCATAAATTTGCAAAGGTTTAGGGAGAAATGAAAATAGCTTTTCTTTCTACCACCATGGGTTCTCCAACCTCCTTCACTTTTCAGCCTAATCATTGGTGTTTGCACCCACAAAAACAAAATATTCCCCCAAAATAACTACAGGTGGGGGTCTCCATTACACTCTCCGCTATTTATTTTATCCTTGAGAAAACATCAATATCTTCTCTTTCACCAATTGTTTATTTAAAAATACACCAGTCTCTATGGGAAAATACTTATGGGCTTATCTCTTATCTTCTCTTTCAAAATGATGGTCGGCTACTTTCTCCCACTGATGCAGACTGACATACTGTGGAAATAATAACATGGTTTCATTATATATATATAGTTTTTCAATCTCAAAGTCTTATGCAAGTTCTCTACTGAGAACTGATCTTCTGATCTAACCAACTCATAGGAATTGTTCAAGAAATAACTTCTTCCTAATATTTGATTCTTAGAGTCTTCACAGCTTTCATACATAGACAGGCACAGCCATGCTTTTAGTAATGATTCAGCAAATAAAAATGCAGCCCATAGACACTGTTGGATGGTGTGAATTCTCAAGGACAATCGTATAGAAGAATGTGCTTCCCCAGAATTTCCTCAGGATTCTCTAAGTCACTGTTGTAGATTAATGAGATAAAACTCTGGCAGTAGGCTGTATAGGATAATTCAGGATTTGGGATTTCAAGGACTGGAAAATCTCTTTTTAACCGTATGGTCTATATAATATTTCCAAATTTTGATTTTAGGCATTCAAGACCTTGATATTAAGAATTACCATCCACTCATATTATCATTTTGAAAACATTTCAGAATCAAGGACTTGCTTTTAGAGTCATCTAAATTTCTTTTTCAATTGTGTTGCTAAAAACCAGTGAAAATTTTATTGCAGATGTGCTTCTGTCCTTCTGCCAGCATCTGTGAATCACTGAGATGCATACACTCAGGCTGTGTATTTATACACCTGGATCCTTCATGCATTACTGATTTTACTCTAAAACTATTTACTTAGAGTCCTTCTACATGCCAGAGCCTGGGCTAGGCAGTGACAAAGCTTGAGGAGTAAGAACAGACACCCTCCCTGTCCTAGTCCATCAGCTAGTTGAGCACAACACCACCACTATGAAGCCGTGTGACCTTGTGTTAATTACTTTTAAAATCTGGGAGCCTGAGTGGATATCCTTTTAGGTAAAATGGGAATACGAATGATCTCATTGCAGCACTGAGAGCCTAACTGACACCAAAATGACACTGAAATGATGAGAATTACTATCATCAAGGAACCTTAAATGTTGAGCTGGCCAAGCAAGATTTTCTCTAGGAAGAGAAGAGATGGAGAAGTGGCAGATTGTCCTGAAGACATTCTTTGTCTCCCAGGCCCTCAGGGCACAAAGATAGATGCAGAAGAGATGACTAAAGTACAAGCACACAGCTACTTCCCAGTGGCACCAACTTCAGATAAGGTGTCCAAAAATCTATTAAACATGTCTGTTGAATAATTGGGTAGAAGTGCGCAAAACTACCTCCTAGAACTAACATTCACAATTTGTCGTAAGGAAATTGCCCAAAGATTTGAGATACAATCTGAATGGTATCATAATTGGGCTCTGGAATTACATTTTTGTTAAAGATTGTACAGCTTAGAAGAATCTAATAGAACATCTGACAAAAGCAATATATTCTGGCTGACAGCATGGCCTGGAGGCATGCGTTCCCACTGACAAGGAAGTTAAGATGTCACAAAGTCCTCAACCCTTTCCTTCACGTTAGTCTCCAAGAATTGGTTGTGAAGTGGAATAAAGGCCTTGCCAATTTTAAATTTTAAATAGATACATATGGAACAACGTTTTGGGGGTTTTTGGGTTTTTTTTTTAGGAAAAATTTTACTCATCCCCATGGAACCCACAATCAAGGAACAAACACAGCCTTTCCACAAATTGTGTTAGAGCCCTTGATGTCAGCATTATTTTCACCTACACAAGAAGCATGATTTTGCAGAAATTGCAGTTTATTTCCCACTGACATGAGAGTCTAAAGGTTTCCGATGGGATTAGGTTGGGGCCTGTTTTTCAATCTCTCTCAGGTCCTCCGTTCCCGCTTCATTAAGCGACTGTCCGTGGCCTCAGGTCTTCAGCACCCTCAAAAAATCTGCTTATGTGTCTAAGAATCTTATTCTCAGATTCTTCATTTTTACTAAAGTAATGGGCTTTATGGGTTCGTTTACTTTATGCAGGTTCGCACTAAAAAGCAAGGTACCAGAGGAAAAGGTAAGAATCACATGGACAGGTAAGGCAGACATTTTTTTTTAAAGTTGCTCAATCAATCAAGGAAAAGTTGCTCAATAGGCAGGATTTTGTTTCTAGGAACAACCCAGACTCTTCCTCTGAGATCAATCCGATGTGTGTACACTGCTCTCCAGGACTCCCTGTCTCCTGATGGCTCACCCGGCAGGTCAGGGAGAGAAACCAACTAACCTTTGACCCTGCAGGAGAACGGGAAAGAGAAAGCCAGTACTGAATATGTAGGTATGGGAGACACATTTCCTGTGTTTCCAATGTGCTTCCTCCTATAGGTTACATTGACCATAGATAAGGAAATATTTCAACCAAGAAGACACTGCAAAATAAAGTAGACCACCTCTATAACTCACCATCCTTCCTTTGCTCCACTGACATACATGTGGTTCTGTTTTAGCACAGCCTTTGGCTTATGACCTCAAAGTTTCATATAAGATCAGAACGACTTGTTTCAGTGCAGACTACACTTTGCTGGCTGCCTCTCCCTTATCTGCGGCATTTCTCATGACCGACTGCTCAGTCCTGAACACACCTCCTTCACAGCATCTCTCACACAGATCCTTCTTTTCATCCCCATGTGCAATCCCTTACAGCTTCACAACTGGGTGGCTTCTACGGGTCCTAACTAGGTTTTCTGCCACCATACACACACACACACACACACACACGCACGCACACACACACTCACTCTGCACCACCGTCATCAGTCTACTCAGTACTATATACCATGCTGAGGAAATAGGCAGTGGATTCCTAAATGCTGCTTTCATCATCATATATTACCTTCTCAAAAAATTCCATGACTCTCCCATCTGATGTAATAAAAAATCCAAACTTTAGCTTAACAACCAAGATCCAACCTTACCTGCTACTCTTCCTTGTACAAATCTCATGTTCTTTCCACTTTGGTCAGCTCAGCATTTCTGAACAGGCATCACGCCCCCCTCCCCTCACGCTGTTATTTAAATTGTAACCAATTTCTCTATCTGCCGTTGTCTCTCTACAACCTCTGTGACAGTTGAAACTATGCATGCCCTTTATGGTCCTGTCTACACCAGACAGAGGAAAGGACTTGACTGGGGTCTGACTCTTCTTGCTGATTTGTGATAGTCACTTCAGATACACAAAGGGTTCTCTGAAGGAGTTACAAAAATACCATTATTTATTGTTATTCAGGAACGGGTACAATAATACTTCAAGGAGTTCCATGCCTTCCTGATCTCTTAGACTAAGGTTTAATTTGTTTCAACTAAGGTTGCTAAATATTAGACCAGAAAAAAAGGTTAAAAGAAAACTAGAATATGGTAGAGAAAACATAGAAACTCCACCGCTCACAAATAAGTACATAGATCCCTTTTAATTATCCTCTAGAATAGTGGGAGCAATAAAAGGAAACAAAAAGAAATGGGCGCCAGTCTTTTGGTATAGACCCAATACCTCTTCTAGGAAGAACTGTGGAGGAAACTTGAATTATCATGGGGACTCAGAATCAAGAAGAAGCCAGGATAGGAAACAGAAATCTTACAGTTTGGCCACGCAGCAGGATGGTTGTGTGGTGCTGTTAAATCATAAAACTCATGCCCCATTTCATGAACTAATGAGGGCCTGTTGTGAATAATGATTCAGGTTTTTCAGTGAGGCAGATTGAATTCTGATCTGATGGGCAGCCAATGGATTAAAACAGGCATTTCTAAACCATTAGAAATGGTGAAAGAAGATAACATCGAATCCTTCCATGTGTTGGTTAGTTTCTGAAGATACAATAAGGGTGAAAATATGCACAGCTCTTGCTGTTATGGATCTTTAGGGCCTAGAAGTTGATGTATTATACCTGGATCAGGAGGCGTGAGGTCTTTTGAAAAAAATTCTGTAGTTTTTTTCAGACCTGGACCCCAAAAGGGGAAAAAAACTTGCCAATTAGAGATGTGAAATTTGGTTGTGCTGTGTCCTCATTCCTACAATGTAATAGTGCCATTTAATTGATCCTTCTACTCTGCCCCCTATATTTCATTCCTTTAGTCTTCATATAATATGCACTCAGATGGAATGTATAGGCTGTTTTGGAAAACGAATGAGGAGGGAAAACTGGTTATGTGAAAATAACCGCCTTTTCTTGAATAGTAGCATATTCACTGAGCATGCTTCTTTATATTACATTTTTTGCTCTTTCCATGGAATATAAATAATCCTAAAAATCTTTGCAACCTTTGATAATCTTAATGAATTTTTTATAAATATTTAAACATAGCTATTGCACATGTGTGTGTACAAACTTGTACATACATATATACGGCTGTGTACACACACAAAAATACACACATACATGCCCACGTATAAGGCACACATAGCTATTATATATAACTGGCACTACCTCCAAAGAGAGAGAAACTATCCTAAATAATACTAATTTTCTTTTCAAATCAATTTCTTTTGTTTCATTACCTTTAATGACTACTATATTGAATAAAGATTTCAAAGAGAGATCATATTTAACAATGTCAAGAATGTGGGGAAATGGGTACTCTCATATACTGCGGGTGAAAATAAAATTGGTGCAAACTTTCTGGAGAACACTTTGGCAATACAAGTCAGAAATCTCTGACATGTCATCTAGTCCATTAATTCCACTACTAATTATTCATCAAAAGGAGTATCAACACACCAAGATGTACTTATAAGGATATTCATTATAACGTGATCTATAATAGAAAACACTAGACCCCATCTAGCTACTCTTAACGTGTGCTATGATAGTCACAGAATACATGTAATTCTATGCAGCTGCTCAAAATGATGGCATACATGTATTTATTGGCATGGAAAGATATTCATGATACATGGTTAAGTGAAAAATGGGATTCTCAGCAAGGTAATAATAATAGCAAATATCTGCACAGTGGTTACTACAAGAAGGGCACATGTCCTTGTACTTTATACGTAGTAACTCATTTCAACCTCATTAATATTATCCCAGTGTGTTGGTGAGGAACCAAGTCTAGGGATCTGAAGTGATACGCCGAAGATAAGAAAGACAACTAATAAGTGACAGACGCTGAGACAGCCTGGTTCCAGAAACCGCACTCTCCATGTCTCCAACATAATACCTATCTTTGTATAGACACATGTGGGATTTTTCTCATACCTTCACCTTTACATGCATGCATGCAGAAAATAACATAGAGATGACATCCATTAAGATTTAACAGGATTGTCCTTCAGTGACTGGAATTTTAGTTTTTGTTTAGCTATGTTGCATTAGTGAACAATGTATTACTTGTATGTGTTTTTAGAAGGGAATAAAGAGCAAGGACTGCCAATACATCCTGCTCAGCTGTCACCCAGTGCATTCCATGGGACAGTAGTGCTGTCTTCTTCACCAAGCTGATGGGCATAGCGAACGAAGCGCTCCCAAGAGCCACAAATACCGGGCGACGTGGAAAATCGGCATGCAAATAATTGAAAGTCGAATAAATTGTATTTTCTCAGCTTCTGTGAAAGTGAGGCACCTTGGAATATTGAATTGCTCGTTCTGGTCACTGAATGATGGCTTCCTTACAGAATGCTAAAAGGTACCACAGTCCGAAAGAGCTAATGTGGCACCCAGAAGCGCCTGACTATTATATAAGGTTGGCTTCTGGTCAGCTTTACAAGCTGCTCATCCTGGCATTTGTTTCTAGGTCCAAGTAAATGCACGTATAAAAGATTGCAAAATACCTAGTCAAAGTGCAGATTTTATTTTAATTTCAAATTTAACCAATATGGCCCATGTGGTGTGTTTGCTATCATTTATTTTATTTTATTTTTTCCAAATAAGCTTTAAGTAATGCTAAAGGCAACTGAGAACAACATAATCCTTGAGTTCATCTGTTCTGGCTAAAATTAAAGCATGTTTACTGCAAGTCTCTGAAAGGAGCTCTTCTACTTCTGGTAGTACACACCATGGTGACATCAGTTTTACTAAAGTAATATTTATTTGCCTTTCTGGTTATCTCCAACAAGGCAAACTTGAAAATTTCCAGTATGGCAGAGTGAACATCTGTAGCGTTCCTTCTTATTTTTCCTCCCTCCCTCCCTTTCTTTCTCTCTCCTCCTCCTCTTCTCCTTTTCCTCCTTTTCCTTCTCCTTCCGCGTCTCCCTCTCCCTCTCTCTCCCTTTCCTATTCCCTCTCTTTCTCCCTCTCTCCTTCCCTCCTTCTTGTCTTCTTTCCTTTCTTTCTTATTAAATAACTATACTTCAGTGTTGATGCTGCCTTACAAGAACTATCCTACAAGTAGATTACACAATCTGAGCATAACTCCCTTCGAGTAAGTGTGTAACCCTACACATGCTTTCAGGAAAAGCTACATTTTCAGGGACTGAAACTTTAGCCACCACTGCAGGCTGCTCTTGTCTGAGCTCGGCGATTGCTTCGTTATTTCTCCCCTGAGGATTCAATGGATTTGGTTCAAGCACCATTGAACGTGATGCTGTATTAATTGCCCTGGAGGGTAGCGAGGCCTTTGAACTGTGGCTGTGAGGGATATTTTGCTGTAAGACATGTGTCAGCACTTGGCTGGTTAACTCTGGGGCTGGACTGTGCAACATGCTGGGACCAAGGATCTGGAAAACTACTTTGCATCCTAATCTTACATCTGTTTTCCATCATGCAGTGAGATTGACTGGCCATTCTAACAGGGAAGCATCATTCTGGAATAGCCAGAGTCGAAGTACAAATATCGTACTGTCAAAGGATATTAAGAATTTTCCATCGTTTTTTTTCAAGTTCTCCCAAACAGCTGGCACACATAGGTGATGGGTGATGCAATGGACGAATTGCCTGACCCTTCACCCCAAGAGGAATTGTCCGTGCGTGAGTTATGTGTCAGCATTATGACACTAAAACATAAATTGAAGGTGATTCCTCAGCTTTCAATAAAAATAAGACCTCGTTTTTCATTGGCCTAATTCTGAACCCATGCTAGGTTCCACATGCCATTCAGAGCTTATTCATTCTCAGTTTAAATGCAGTTTCATCTCAAATGCAATCAACACCTTTCTTTCAAAGTACACAGACTAGTCGATTCACCTGGAATAGTTTCGTCTTTCTTCCAACATTCCTGAGTAACTGCCATTTCCATTACTACAGACAGGGATGACTAAGAAAGTTTACAATTTCATAGTAAGTCGATAATTATAATTCTAGATTGTAGTCGTAGAGTTGTAATTATATTCCTAGACTTCTGAATAGCAGATCAGTTTTGTTTCTTCTGGATGCTGCAGCCTCTCAATATTAGTCATTGAATTTTAGGTTTGCAGTGGTTAGAGATACGCTTCATGAATGCATATTGTGTAGTTGGGAAGAATAGGGCAAATGCCAAATTTCTATGGAAATATTAATTTTAACGGTCATTTGTTCTCAAAGTTCTGTAATAAAAAATAATCACTGACTGCCCATATGTCTCTTTAGAACTTGATCCCCTAAAATATTTGAACGTCTTTTGATTTGTGGAGAAAGGGGGAGGTTGTGGGAAGCGTGGCCCAGAACTTCTGTAGTGTATGTAGGAGAAGAAAACTGACTGACTGTGCGTCAGCCATTTTTGTGAAGAGTTTTGTTTGGAAATCTCAATTACGGTCTTGTGCTTTTCTTTTTTTTTTTCAATTTTAATTTTTAGTGGACTGATTGACGGAGTTGTGGAAATGCCAGAAAGACTCTGCATATGATCAAGATTGATCCTAGAATGGACAGTAATGGAGTATGATCCAGCAGACGGTTTTTAAGTCTTCGATGCATGAAGGCCGATGCCTCTGGAGTTTGGTGTCTGCAGGTGATTCTCTCCTTCCCCTGACCTTTTGTGGGTCCCTTCTCCTCAATTTGGGAGCAAAGGTTTTATTTGTTTGGTGTTAATAGTTCCTATGACTGTCACCATGGACGCATGCCTTTTTAGAGGGCATATAGTCATTTACTAGTTATCGAGCTCTTTCTGTGTGTATACATGGGAGACGGTAGCTTATCTCCATAGATAAGATCATTGTATAAGAAATCATGATCGAGTTATAATATAAACTAGTGTCCAGTTTGGAAAATTAGACTAAACATATTGAGAGGAATAAGAGCAAATATATGTGTGAGGATTTTGTAATTCTAAAGCACTTGGATAATGTAAACTATGATTTCAAAGTAGAAAGGATTAACAAAAGAACTGGGAATCTGACAAAGTGCCCAAGTTAATTACAATAATCTGTAATCATAAAATAGCCAGCAAATTTTCAATCTGTGTTTCAGGATCTTGCCTTATAAGCACCACCCTGGCTTAATGGAAAAAAAGCATAGATTTGATTTCTGGCTCCACCTTTTCTAAGGCAAGTCACTTAGCCTCTTTCTCTAAGCCTAATAATTCTCTTTGTCTGTATGTGGGAACAAATGTGACTTACTTGTGCATTGTTGCAAGCACTAAATGACATGATGTTTATAAAAGGCCCACCAGAAATAGATGGTTGGTTCTTAATAGATGGTTCCTATCATTTTGTTATTATAATTATTGTGATTACTATTACTATTACATTACTTGTTATATGTTACTGTTACAACCAAAAAAGAACATTATTTACTGGCATAATTTCCTTTTAGAAATAAAGAACAAAATCTACAGTATGGCTGTATTTACAATGATTAAACCATTTGTTTTCTATTTTAAGCAAGTGTGACTTTTTATGAAAACATAAAAGTTTCTATAACAAAAAAACAGTGGCATATCTGACAATTTTGCTTTAAAAATATTTAAGTGTGACGTACTAGAAATATTTTTAAACTATTTGAAAAACTAAGATTTAGTACATTGTTCAGGTTTTTTTTACCTTCAAATAATACTGTATTATTTTGTTACTATATTTGTAGTCTGAAGTTGAAAGCATATGGAGGTAGTAATGAATTCTTGAGGCAAATTAATCGCATGTTAAATCAAATACAAATTCACATTTGCAAAATATAAAATACATGTTAAAGTAAATATTTCTCTCTCTCTCTCTCTAGATACACACACACACACACAGACACACACACAGACAGACACACACACAGACAGACAGACACACACACACACACACACACACACACACACACACACACACTTTTGTCCTAGCTGAAGTTTTATACATAGGCATGGAAGGTACATATATAATTAAGAGTAAATGAGTGCACCATCTACTCTCCACTAGAGTGCAATAGTAACAATAGATCTGTGATAAATAAAGGTAATACTTTTTTAAATGAAGATTTTATACAAAAGAAAAACGAAAACATTTGTTAAAAAAAACAGAAAACTTGAAGTTTCGATAACAGAGTCATGGTTCAGCCAATGATGGCAGAGCCTAAGATGACTCTGTATACCTTCATTCTCAAAAAAACCAGATTTTATCATATTTGATATACATTTTAGTTACCGGTTTAACCAATAGTAGAAGGAACTCTAGAGTCAACCCAGGAAGAGTTGTTGATTAAGAGAGGTCTGTGAATTGAAAGAAGCTTTACATTAGCTCAGACCAGTAGATGGGTTTTTGTCCAAAGTTTCCCTCCGTGGCCTGGGGACATGTCCACTCTCACTAACATAGTATTACTCAACATTTTAATTACTTTTTTATTTCACAGCAGACCTTTTCATACATTTCCCTATAGACTATTTCAATCTAATTCTCATAGTAACCATAGATAAATGAAAACAAGGCTCAGAGAAATTATTGAGTTTCCAAGAAAATGCCAATTTTCAAATTCAAGTGTCTGCTTTCCGCACTCTTACTGCCTGTGAGATGGACTCAGAACTTCTATTTACCCTCTTCCTCACCTATAGTACAGTTGTGCTATAGTAATCATAAATATTATAACAAAGTAACCACATAGGCGTCTGTGAGGTTTTTTGTTTTTTGCTTTGTTTTTAATATTTACAAAGCATATAACACTCTGTCTGGCTCAGAGCAAGTGCTATAAAAATATTTTTTTTAAAAAAATGACTAGAAAAAAATTTTGAATAAAGGAACGAAATTGCTCTTTTCAGTTGAAGGATATGGCACCTTCCTAAGACAAGAGAGTTGTATGTCACAACTTCTTTAAACAAAACAAAACAAAACAAAACATAGAAAAAGGTTTTCTATCCCTGACTGCCCACATCCACAGTGAGAGCCAGGTGCTCTATATGAAGAATAGGTAGCACCAAATTCCAAGCAGGTAATAACACTACGAACTGTAATGTACGTACTGACTTAGCTGAAATCTTACTTGCTAAACTGTTAGTGACTCTTGTAGGACGCCTGACCTGGTGCTAATCTTCCAACCCCCCTACAACCCAGCCCCCTCTTCATTGTCCCTCACCCTCCTGAGAATGCACTAGAACCAGCTTATCTGGAAAGACTTTTGCCACAGCCTTTGCCCGGATCTCTCAGACAACAAGGACCAGGAGCCTATCTACATTCCACACCTGTCTCAGAAATGGCTGCCAAGGTTGTGCACACAAATATGCTGGTCCAGCCAAATGACTTTTGTGAAAATTATCCTGTACGCTTCATCATACCATTCTCCAGAGAACATTCCTCTTCTTCTCTGGCCACTTAAATCTCATCCAGCTGCCGAATTCTGGGTCAAATCTCACCTTTAGCATGGGATGGTAGAAAGGGTCAATTTTTAAATCCTTGGTTCTACCATTTACTATCTATGACTTCCCACTACCTGTGAATTTCTTCACCTGTAAAATAGAAAATACTTACTTAGAATTTCTGTAAGAACTACTAAAAATGGATCTAAGGCACCTGCAAGGAGTTCAATAAATGGCGTTTTAAACATTGTAATTCAAGGAATAATTGATCTTTCTAGATTATTGAAATTCATCTAACATTTATTTTTAGCATCCCTTGTTTCATACTGTGGTGGTTTTAAAATATGTCCACAAATGATTTGACCTTTTTTCCATCAAGACATTGAATCTAATTTCCTTCCTCTTGAATGTTGATGGAGTATAAACTGGCCTTAGTGACTTACTTCAAGTGGCGAGAATGGAGTGGACATGGCACTCTTTGATTTGCAAAGTCAGGTCATAAAAGGCTACTTCCCGGCTCTCTATGTCAGGATGTTTGTCCCTAGAATACAGCCACCCTTCTCGAAGAAACTCATGCAACTTGGAGAGGCTGCCATGGAGGGTAAATGAGGTTCCCAACTTTCAGCCCTGGCAATAGTCAATAAAAACTCACCATCGATCTGAGTAGCCACCTTGGAAGCAAACCCCACAGTCAAGCTGCTCCACCTGACACTGAATGGAACAGAGATCAGCCTTCCCTGCCAAACCCTGCTCAAATTGTAAATTCAGGAGCAAAATAAATAATTCTGATTGTTAAAGCCACTAAATTTTGAAGCGGTTTGTTACACCACACTAGATAATAGAGACAGTACTTAAATTCAATGCTGTGTGCCAGAAGCCATCATCTTATATGCTGACGTGAAATACTCCTTGGAGAATTTAAACATCTGCATATAACAACTCTCAGAGTTTAATATAGACTTTGCTATTATTAATTAATTTAATTGATTTGGACATTCTCAGATGACCAAGCAAATCGTTTCTCACTTTGATTGTTTGTTTGAATTGAATAGGTATTTATGGCTTGAAAAATAGAGCATTACAGCAAAAGTGTTATTTTGTAATTTTCTCTTTTGAGAGTCTTGTTTTGAAGTGGAGGTGATCAAAACAACTTTGAAGAAGCTGTTACTTAAGCTACAAGTTACATTTTACAAGATAGAAATTGCCTGTCAACCTGAAATATTTGAAAATAAAGATAGACATACATATATATATAGAGAGAGATAGAAATAGATAGATAGAGAGAGAGAGAGAGAGAGAGAGAGAGAGAGAGAGAGAGAGAGAGACATATAGCATTAGAAGTTTAAATAGAGGTGACATTCTCCAATGATAAGAACTGTCTTTTTCATGCCCCTGCCTTCATTGTACACCACTGATTATATGACGTACTGGTATCCAGAGTTTTTTAAATGAAGAATAAAATATCACCCTCTAAATGGATGAGTTCTGAGATCTGGAACATGAATACAATCCACTGAGTTTGGTGTCTTGGGGTCTCAGAAATACTACACTCTTCAATAAAATAGGGGATAGAACGAAGTGAGATCTATTCAACTTTTATAAATTTCTTAATTATTTCCTTCACCTTCAGAGACAAGTATAAAGTAAAAATTAAATTACATTTCTTGTTTAAAATAATAATGAAGATATGGAGTAAGAAGTGTAAGTAGTCTCATGTAAATGCATAGTGACCCATTGGTTTCTGAAGGGCAGTTGGTAGGAAGAATGGCCCCTGCATAGATATGCTATTTATGGGGGAAAGTTACCATTTAACTGTAACAGCCTTAAAACCTGCAGACAGCTCTAGAGAGAGAAAGATATACTAGTGGTCCTAAGAAGCTTTCACATCTCCCCAAAAACCTGAGCCAAGTTTTTGAGTCACATTTTATGTAGTATAGCTATTAAGGCCTATATGGTAGAGGCAGCAATCTGGTTAATGCAGGCAAAAGCAGTTTGGACTTGAATTACCCTGGTGACCATACTTTACTGTATACTTCATTTCAGCTGGGAAAACCTGATTCTAGGCTATCATTCTTTTTGTTGAAACATAGGGCCAAGTTGATGTTAATTATATCTCAGATATTCCTTTGCAAAGACAAAAGCATGGATTCATTGGGGGTCATCTACCAAAATCTGTGCATAGGTCTGTACCTTCAAGCCTTGATTCTGATGTTTGTGAGTGGGTCCTGAAATAATCTATGCGCGTGCGGAAGGGGAACAAGAAAGTACGTAAATGACCATAATCCAACTTACAGAGTAATTGGTGCTACAGAAATAATTTTAACTAGACATGAGGAAAGGTGGCTCGTTTTGAAGCTTTATATTATTATAAATCAGGTGACCCAGGTACTAAGATGGACTTGACCCTACACTTGTGTTAGCATATAGGTTGTTTACCTGCCCTCTCTCTCTTTCCTCAGTGGTACAGTGAAAATATTATTAGACTAGGGGAGAGCTAAGCTTTTTCTCTAAACAAATAGATTCCTTTTTTTTTCAACTTTATTGAGGTATACTTAACATACAAAAAGTTGAATGTATTTAATGTGTACACGTTGATGAGTTTAAACATATGCCTACACCTGTGATACGTTCATCACAAACAAGGTAATAAATGTATCCCTCACCTCCAAAAGATTTCTTGTGTCTCTTTGCTTTTATGAGTGTGTGTGTGTGTGTGTGTGTGTGTGTGTGTGTGTGTGTGTTGAGGGTGGGTGGAGGGGCAACAACACTTAGCATGAGATGTATTTTCTTAACAAGTTCTTAAGTGCACAATATCATGTTATTAACTATAGGCTCTATGGTGTATGACATAGCTCTAGAATTTATTCATCTTGTGTAACTATAACTTTATACTCATAGAACAGCTCCCCATTTTCCCTTCCTCCAGCCCCTCGTGAGCACCATTCTATTCTCTGCTTCTATGAGTTTGACTATTTTAAATACCTTATCTAAGTGGAATTATGCAGTATTTGCTCTTTTGTGATTGACTTATTTCATTTAGTATAATGTCTTCTAGATCCATCCATGTTGTCACAAATGGTAGGATTTCCTACCTTTTTTAGGCTGAATACCATTCCATTGTAGGTATGTATTTTCTTATCCATTTTCTTATCCATTCATCTGCTGATGGACATTTAGATTGTTTCCAATCCTTGACTGTCATGACTAATGCTGCAATCAATTTGAGAGTGCAGATATCGCTTTAAGACAAACAAATTTTATGTTAAATTCTACACAAGGAAGTAGAAAGATGGTCTATATAGATTTAGAAAAATAAAAATAAATTAGTTCTGCAAAAGAACAATAAATACCCATCCAAATTGTGGATATTCAGTATCCTACAACTATCTGAAGTTGAAGATGAATACTACCAAACAGGAACTTACTCTGTTTTCTAAAGTTAGCCAATCTTGTACTGAAGCTAGTTTTTAAAGAGAAAGAAACTAGTTACACTTTTCAAATCCCAACTGTCAAACAATACATTTATACCAACTTCAGAAATGTATTTTGGCAACCATTTATAAAGACAGCTTATTTGAGGGACACTTAACAAGTCAATTGCAGAATAAATCCGGCAGATGAAATATGAGTGCTGTGCCTAACTCTGTCTTGTGAAGTTGCCTTATTATAGATTTTTTTAAAGCATTCTTGGAATTTTCAGACCTTGAATTGATTTCCATGTTGATATTTAATCTGATTAAGTTTAAACCATCTGTCTATAAACATTTGGTAAATTTTTTTCTCTAGCTTTAAAAAACATCAGATATACAAGATATAAAATGTAATACACCAACTTATAGTAATTTCATTATATTGTGGTATTTTAGGATCATTTATTGCTTTTGGAAATTTAACCAATTTTAACAATGTTTTATATATATATATATACATATGTGTATGTATATACACACAGACATACCGTATATAGTCATTTCTGACTCAATGTAATAAAATGAACCCAGTTTGCTATTCTGTTTTATGGAAACAATAAGGACTTTTATTAAAGGTTAACTCTCGAATACTTAAAATTTTTTTTCATAAAGTTTCTTCTTCAGGGACAATGCTTACATATTAGAATTCTAGAACCAATGAGAACAAAATTCAATTTTAAGTTGCATTTACATTTCCTTTTCTCCAGTGCAAATGCAATTTTATTTATTTCATATAAAATATAATGTAGATTAATGGTTATGGATATTTCAGGCTTTTTAATGTACTCCCATTTTTTAAAAATAAATAACTCCAGGACAGTAAATGTTTGGGGGTTTTTATTTTAAAATATGTCCCTATATTAAAATATGCCTTTTAAATTTTCTTATAGGCACAACTTTTTATTTGAAGTTCATATGGCTGAGAAAAATGTGGCTAAAGGGGTGAAAAAAATACCTAGAGATATATTTTTGAGTGTGTTTGTGGACGGACATGTGCATGTGCGTGCGTGCGTGTGTGTGTGTATAAATAATCATTTCTATATCTAATTGATAGACAAATAGTTCAGCTAAAGGCTGATTGTGGGATGTCAGAATCATTATTCTCTTTTCTTTAAAATCTGGCTCATGCTGAGATCATTTTAGTGGGTTATTAAATGCCTTCTGGATGGAGATTGCTGGTTTCTTCTTGGCCTAGAAAAAGTTACAGTTTTAGAATTCTGTTTAAACTGGTAGGAGTCTTTGGTAATGGGTAGGTTTAGTGTTTCCTAGGAAGAATGGAAGAAAAGAAATATTCTTAAATATACCTTGCCAAACAACAACCTGCAGGCTAAGAAAAGTTATAAAATTGAAAACATTGCCATTCAACTATGTAAAAGTTACTTCACTCTTCCCTAACAATGTTATTTGTGTTTATTCTCATATTAGAAAGAAAAAAATAACTACCACCTTCTGCACCAATAATGCATCTTAAGTAATTCCAGTTTTTAAATGGTATTAACACCCACACAGAATTCATACCTCTATTTGTGAACAAACATTACAATGATCATTACTCAAAAGCCATTCGAAATATAAAATGATAGGTAAAAATAACACCGTCAATTTGTGTATTTCAGTAATTTCACATGAACTTTTCTTTCATATCCACTTTGCTGTGTTTCTTTGCCAGCCTACACTACCAAAAAAAGGGAAAAAAAAATATTATCTCCAGTGCATTTATATAGTGTAGTGGCTGATTTTTTAAGTTGTGCCTTGCCTGATGCTTTAAAGAAAATTCTCTCGAAAAAAAAAGTAGAATGTAAAATTACTTGTAAGAACAGGAAAATGTGACCGAGGGCTTTATTGTTTGATTGGGATGTCTCTAAATCTCCAACCTCAACGTTGTACTCTTCTCTAATTAGCTATCATGTTATTTATCTCCTGACAGTTCTCCCTAGGTCCACATAGGAGATTCCATAGTTTTTATACTTCCTTGAAACCTGAACCTAAATCCCTATTTCGCAACCTAAGCAGATGGCTTTTCTTCCTGCTTTCTGGACGGTACTCAACAGAAAATTGTTTTCCTCCACTGAATTGCCATGGGTCCATCCACATTTTTAATCTCTAGTCCCTCCAGAAGACGTGTCCTCTTCCTGCCCATTGCTAATCCCTGCATGTGTGCTCTCCAGCCCCCCTTTTCTTGCTGTTCTTGTCTCATTTCCATTTATGTCTACTTATTATGTACATACTCAGAGCGACTTAACTGCAAAAATAAAACGTTTCCTTCTATCCTGCTACCTCTTCAATCTATTTTTGTTTTTACTGCCCTTGCACTTCCTAGTTATTTGAAATAGAAGTTTACCCCTTCTATCTGCACCTCTTCAAATGTTCATTTTTCTTTTAACAGGTGAGGTATGGCTTCAGTCCCTCTCACTCTATGAAGATCGCCAAATGACTTGAAATCACCAAATTCAGCAACAATATTCCTCAGGTCTCATTTTCTTAGCCTTGCTTGGACATCAAACAGTGAGGAAGAGAAGGCGACTCTCTATCAAAACATACTTACCCCTCTCTAGATTGTACAGATTGATTGCTAGGCAGAAGTTGCCCGACTCTTACATTTACATTTGGCTGTGGCCAGTTCTTGCCAACAGAATATAAGCAGCAGGATATGAGTCACTTTCACCTCAGAGACTTTTCCAAGTCTGTCTCTCTCTCTTTATCTATCGTCCATCTATCTATCTATCTATCTATCTATCTATCTATCTATCTATCTATCTATCTATGTATCTATTATCTCTCTATTAATCTGGCAGTAGCAAACTCTTAACGGGGGCTGGTGCCATGATATGAAAGGAGCCATTTCCCCTGAATCATCAAGCAACCAAGACCACCCATCTTGGACTATTATGTGAGCAAAAAATAAACTTCTATTCTGTTAAGCCACTAAAAGACTAGAGTTTATCTGTAACCATGCACAGCCCATCTTAACTGAAGCAGATGCTGCAGACCAGTACTTCATCTGTCAAACACTTTCCTCTCTGGGATTTTATGAGTATCTTCCTGGCTCTTCCCTACGCTCTGATATCCCTTTCCACTTCCTGCTAATTATGTCTCTTCTAATTCCCGCTCCATAAATGAACAGATTCTAGAGTCAAGAGTTTTATTTTCTATCACTAGGCTCTCCATTCAATGCTTTCATTCATGTTCGTCTACCCATGCTTCCAACAAACACCTCTATGAGCAGGACTTCAAAATCCATACATCTAGACTCCATGATCACATTTTCATTGTCCGGCTGTATTAGTTCAAGTTATTTTGGTTGTTTGAGAAAGCAAAGGAAAAAAAAATGAGATTTTTAGAAAAATAGGACTGAAACAATCAAACTTGGGAAATTTCAGAATCTGGACACTCCAGGTATAAGTTGGAAATTTGTGGTCCTCAAAATCTGTTGTTCAGAACCATATTGTTAAGTTCAGCTGAAAATCTTCACAGCAAGACTTTCCCATTAAAGAGAGCAATAGGTTTATGTACATTCTGGTACAAACTCCTTATCTCATTGCAGATAGGCTCTTTGATGAGCATGGGTCTAGAATGCCACCACTAACATGAAACAACTACAAGCCACTTTCCCACACCAAGAAGGTGGTTGGCCTGCTTGAACAAATTGCTTTAAACTAGAATAAGATCATATATTGAGTTTGGATAGAATTATAATCCATGAAATGAGGTCCCTAATTGTGTTTTATCACAGAGTGTGACCTTGAAACTTGGCCTCAATTCTCTACTGGTGGCCTGGGACTGAGCAAGAATCTTACATTAGCACTGAATACATAGTAAAATCTAAGTAGTTGTATGATTCTGGCTAAATGAGTTCACGAGAGTATTAATAGTTAACATAACTGATTACTTATTTTAGGTGGAGGCAACCTATTAAAATAGTTTCCCTGCACCCCTTTATTCACTTCTCAACATTAAAGAATAAAAGTATTCTTAATATTCCTACTTTATTGATGGAGGATACTCTACAATACTAATGCCAATTCTTTCTATTGTAGATAATCAAATGATATAAAAACTCAAGAATTTGTCATTACAGGAATTCAACAAACTAGTTTTAACACAACTGAAAAGAAACACGAAATGCTATTAAAATAGCTTTATTCTTTCCTTCAACAAACATCTGCTATGTGTTTGTTGTATGCCAGGTATTGTGCTTGGCACAAAATAGAGATGTTAGGTTTAGTAAATCTCATAAAGAAACTTTGAATTTTGTAGGAAACATTGACAAGTGAACTCAGAGTACTGAGAATCATGTTGGATCCATGAAGAATAATAAAAGTATCATAAAGATCTCCTTGGAAGCACAGGGAAATACAATTAGGGCAACTTAATAGGAGCCACGAGAATCCCAAAAGGCCATTCTGAGCTGAATTTTCCTTTTATAAATGTTGTATGATGATAAAAGTAATATGTGTAGAATATTTGTAAAATGCATGCAAGTCTAAAGAAGGAAACACAAATCAATTATAATCTCACCATGCAGAGATAATCACTATAAATATATGACATATTCCCATCCAATTATTGTCTATGGTTATACATACACAGTGTTTAAATAAAATTGAGATCCTAATATATAAGCTGTACTGTGACCTTTTTCACTTAGCAGTATATTGTAAATATTTTCCAAAACTATTAAAATTCTTAGAAAATCTTATTTTTTTAATGGCTATATAATATTTCACCATACTAGCTGTATCAGTCAGTGTTGTTGGTTGCAAGCCATAGAAACTGACTCTGGCTGACTTAGGGAGAGAGAAATTTATTTAGAAGATATTGGACAGCTCATAAAATCACCAAGAAAATGGAGATCACTGGAGATGCAGTCTCATAAAATGGCATGACTAATAGAAGACGTAGATTTTTCCACTCATGATGGCAGACTAGGTAAATGCTGAGTTTGCATTTTCTCATGACAACATCAAAATGACAACTAACCTACAGAACAATCATCATTGAGAATCACATAAAGTCTTGCTAAACCAAAGCCTTACAACTAAGGACATACTGAAGAAGCCACCTTGAGACTGGCAAGAGGGACAGAGACACACAACTGGCCAGTCCCACACCAACATGTGACCATTAAAAATCAGAAGGGATATCTCAGCTGTAAAGCCTTCCCCCCACCCCCCAGAGGAGTGAGAGGTCCCAGCCCCGTACCAGACTCCTCAGCCCAGTGTTCCAGTGCTAGAAAGTCCCCATAATTTCTGACTGTGAAAATCAGCAAAGACTG
The DNA here is from genome assembly GCF_057876585.1 of Rhinolophus sinicus. Lineage (NCBI taxonomy): Eukaryota > Metazoa > Chordata > Mammalia > Chiroptera > Rhinolophidae > Rhinolophus > Rhinolophus sinicus. The sequence goes on from NC_142517.1 coordinate 199,027,880, forward strand.
TGGCTGAGTGAGATGGAGGGTGGCTGGAGTCCCAGGTGCTTTTCTTAAACGGCCCACATACAGTCTTACTTGCTGATGGACGCACACACTCTTAGCTCCAGTGCTGGGGCAGCAGCTTGAAAGTTTCCAGGGACATACGGGGAGGAACAGAATTGTCTGGCTTCAGGGTGAGGGTTGGAGGGGTGCCTTTCTCTCAGACAGAGGAAGTGTGGATGCCATTATTTCTTTATTGAAACCAGATGCAGGTGGCCACCATATCTGAGTCTCCATCAAGCTGGCTAACACATTCATTCACTCTGCCCTGGTGATTCCCTGAGACCTCACCCCACCCAACATTTGGACACACCTAAGCCATTTCTAGTGGGGTTTTTTTTTCACACAAACAGTCTGTCTTGGCTCATGTTGCAGACTTTCCTAAAATCTCTCAAAAGTTCACAAAAGGAGCATCTGGCTTTGGCATGTCCCATACCTCTGGTTGAGCAGCCCTAAGCCTGGCACTAGAGACAACCAGCCTTGGTTTGCAGCTCGGCCTAATGAAGCATCTAAAAGCCTAGCACAGGTGGTAGCCATCTGCAGATTGCTTTGTGGCTTATGTCAGGTGGCCCTGGGCAGAGCAAAGGATGTTGCTGTATTTGGCCTACAGCAGATCCTGTCCCAGATGGTCCCAAGGCTGGCATGCCTAATGGCCAGCTTCAGACCCAGCTGGAACAACACCTGGCTGCCTCCAGGTACTAAAAACCCAAATAGCAGACTGGACAGGAACCAGAGCCTGGCTAAAGTGAATCCTTCTCTGTAGGGTAAGCCCCTACACCACAGCTCTTCTACAGTAGTCATGGCCAGTTCTCACAACAAATGAGCCTGAGGGTCAACCCCTCCCATTGACATGAAAACAGCAACCAAGGCTCAACTACAACAGGAAGGCACGCACAACCCACAAAAGGGACTCACCTGCAGTACCTGGCTCTGGTGACCAGGGAGACTGGGCCCCACAGGACACCTATTACAGAAGGCCACTCTTCTAAGACAAGGAGACATAGCCACCTTACCTAATACATAGAAACCAACACAGGATGACAGCCAAAATGGGGAGACAAAGAAACATGTCCCAAATGAAAGAACAGAGCCCCAGAAAAAGAACTAAATAAAATGGAGACATGCAATCTACCAGACACAGAGTTCAAAACACAGGTTATAAGGATGCTCAGTGATCTCAGGGAGAACTTCAAAAAGAGATAGGAAATATAAAAATGGAGATAGAAAACATAAAAATAACCAGTTAGAAATGAAGAATACAATAAGTGAAATGAAGACTACATTAGAGGGAATCAACAGTAGATTAGATGAAGTGAAGGACCAAATCAGTGATTTAGAGAATAAGGTATCAGAAAATACTCAAACAGAACAGCAAAAAGAAAAAAATTTTCAAAAAAATGAGGAAAATTTAAGGGGCCTTTGGGAAAACATCAAATGTAACAACATTTGCATCATGGGGGTACCAGAAGGAAAAGACAGAGAACAAGGAATTGAAAACCTATTTGAAGAAATAATGACTGAACCCAAAGAGGCCCACACCAAGACACATCATAATTAAAGTGCCAAAGGTTAAAGAAAAAGACAGGATCTTAAAAGCAGCAAGAGAAAAACAGTTACTTACCTACAAGGGATCTCCCATAAGACTGTTGGCTGATTTCTCAACAGAAACTTTGCTGGCCAGAAGGGACTGGCAGGAAATACTCAGAGTGGTGAAAAGCTAGGACCTACAACCAAGATTATTCTATAGAGCAAGGCTATCATTTAAAATCAGAGGACAGATAAAGTGCTTCCCAGACAAGAAAAAGCCAAAGGAGTTCATCACCACCAGACCGGTATTATAAGGAATTTTAGATGGATGTCTTTAAGATGAAAAAAAAAAAAAAGATCAAAACTATGAATAATAAAATGGCAATAACTACATATTGTTTTCAACAATTACTTTCAATGTAAATGGATTAAATGCTCCAATCAAAAAATAGGGTAGTTAAATGGATAAGAAAATAATAACTTTATATATGCTGCATACAAGAGACTCACTTCAGATCGAAAGACACACACAGACTGAAAGTAAAGGGATGGGGTAAAGATATTTCATGAAAATGGAAATTAAAAAAGAAAAGCTGAGGTAGCAATATTTATACCAGACAAAATAGACTTTAAAACAAAGTCTATAACAAAAGACAAAGAAGGACCCAGTAATCCCACTTCTGGGTATTTATCCGAAGAAACCCAAAATGCTACTTCAAGGGGTCATAAGCATCCATGTGTTCATTGCAGCATTGTTTATAATGGCTGAGATGTGAAAGCAGCCTAGGGGTCCATGGATGGATGAATGAATAAAGAGGAGGTGCTACATATGTACAATGGAATGTTGCTTGGCAAGGGAAGAGAATGGTTTCTTGCCATCTGCAGTGTCATGGATGGACCTGGAGGATATTGTGCTGAGTGCAGTAAGTTAGACAGAGACAGGCAGATGTAATGTGATTTTGCTCATATGTGAACTCTACAGAACAAAACAAACAAACAAATAGAAGAAGTAGAATTAGTTTGATGAGGTCATAACTGCTCCACCTCTTCTTTCTGGATATTTCAACTTCCAACCCTTCACCACAGCCTCTGCTGACCCTGAAACTGGATGTGGCTTCCAGCGTTACCTTTCACCTCTGCTAGAAATAATTGTCTACTGTCTATTCTTCTTTATGTAACTAGTTTCCAATTCAAACTCCAGAAGGAATACATTGGACTGGCTGAGCCCAAGTCAAATGGTTACATCTTATCAGAAAGGGAAGCTGGGCAAGTGTTATGGGTTCATTTGTGTGCCTCCAAAATTTAAATGTTGGAGTCCTAACCACCAGTTACCTCATAATGTGACTGTACTTGGAGATAGAGTCTTTAAAAAGGCAAACAAGTTAAAATGAGGTTGTTAGGATGGGCCCTAATCCAATATGACTGGTGTCTTATTAAGAAGAGGAAATGTGAACAGACAGGTAGAGATGGAAGACAGCGTGAAGACACAGGGAAAAGTCTATCTACAAGCCGTGGAGAGTGACCTCAGATGAAACCAACCCTGTTGAGGCCTTAATCTCAAACTTCCAACCTCCAGAATGGTGAGAAAATTGTTGTTTAAGTCACATGGTCTGTGATTCTTTGTGATGGCAGCAAACTAATGCAGTGCAGTACATTACCTTTTCATTTTCTGTAACAAGTGAGACAATGTGCCCCTTTCCCCCTCAACAAGACTTAGAAACTGAAAAATTCTCCAAACATAGGATGGAGATTCAAATGCTGGAAAACTTAAAGGGAAAAAAAAAATTGCACAGATATGCCATAATATAATTAACTGATATTCTGTTGACATATGTTTTGACTATTGTTTTCCATTTTTAATAAATTCCAAGAAGGGGAAGATTTTGGTACATAGTGTCTGAAGGTTATATCAACTTATAGTCTCATGATTTGTGTTTAAAAGTTGCCTGTCGCATACACCCTTTTCCACAGAGTGTTGTGATAGATGAAACATACCTTATATTACATGTATTTCTTTGATACGGAGACATTAATCAACCTGAATATCCACCTATCAATGGTTATTTGTAGCTCTTTTGTCTACTCACATACTTTTTCCCATTTTGGTTTGTTCATCAGTTTCATACTGATATGAAAAAGTTATTTGTATATTAAACTGTTACTTTTTTGTTTTCCAAATGAATGTATGATATAGAATTTTTTCATGTAAAAAATGTTACTCTTTGTTTTAATTATAGCCATCTCCTTTATGGTTAGTTCCTTTCCTTTTATATTTAAGACAGACATTTCTTGACACAAAAATAATCCACACTTTCCTTCACTGTTGGAATGCCACCAGTAGTACATTCCACCATGACAACTTTGGAAGTAGTGGATGCATTACCTCACTTCTCCTGAAGTCACTGGCATAAACAGAATGGATCTGGGCCTGAAAAGAGAGGAGCTACTTGTCTCTACCAAATTAACCAGTGGCAGCTTCTCTCCCTGTAGGAGTTCCTTTTTCAGCTGTTCCACATAAGACTTAATTAAGATCACAAAAAAACATCTGGCTTTAGTAAATACAAACAGATAATTTACTAACTAGAATTACTTTTTAAAAGTGGTTCCCACTCTGGCCTGCACAAGAAAATAACCATGGAGAGTTTTTGAAAATACCAATGCCAGGGCCCCACCTCCAAAGATAGGGAATTAACTGTTCTAAAGTGGGGTTCAGGCCGAATTAATTTTTGAACTTAAATGATTTTTATGTAGAGCCAAAATTGAGAACCACTGTTTTCAAGCAACGGAAGGGGAAAAAATGAGAGAATTAATCTTAGAAACTGGGAAAACTTGTAATAACATCTCTTCTAAGTAAGTAGATAAATAGACTATGTTCATGGATAAAAATACCATTATCTAAATAATAGTAATTCTTCCCAAATTGATCTATACATTTGATGTAATCCTAGTCAAAAGTGGAACAGAATTGTTATAAAACTTGACAAGGTCCTTCAGATTTTTATGGAAAAAGACTCAAAATTACCAAAGTGCTCATGAGTGTGGAGTGGAAATCCTCTCCTCCTAGATACATAGATTTATAGTAAACTGTAATAATAAAAACATAGATACCTATATTAATGATATACTGTAAATAATTAAGATGGCATAGCATGCACATCATCACATTTTATATATTAAATTTAGAAATGGTATATGTCAATAATATCTCTATAAAGCTAGAGGGAATAAAAGATGGCATTATGCCAGGAAGGGAAAGACAATTGGCAAATAGAATAAAGAGAATAGAAAGAAAACCATGCATAAACACTGACGTAGGTTCAGATGTCATGGCAGATTGCTAGGGAAATTTTGTTATCTGTATAAAAATTTTTAAGAAGGTTAAAAACATTCCTACATTATACAATATACAAAAATTATTTCCAGATGATAAAGGGCATATCAGGAGAATGTTAACAATTTTAGAAGAAAGTATAGGTGAATATTTTATGATCCTACGTTATCAAAAGATTTCTTAAATAAGACCTTAAAAAGTGCTAATCTTTAAAGCAAAGTTAATAAGTCAGTCATCTTTTAGAAGTAAATAACATACTTAAAAAATTGACAAGAATACATGAACAAATATTTCCAGAAGGGGAATTCATATAGCCAATAATATAACAAGATGTTCAGTCTTATTAGTAATCTGCAAAGTGTATTTCAAGATTGAAATTAGAAGTTACATTTGATTAGCAAATATTAAAAAATCTAGAGATTTCAAGTGTTGCATATCTTATACATGCTGGTACATAAGTAAATTTATTAACCCCTTGGATGTTCATACAACATTTTTTCCCCCTTGTCTTATGACTGCCATTTTATTCCTTGATACAGACCAGAGAGAAATTTTTCTACATGTGCTTCAGGATACATGTATAAGACTACTTATAGAAAAGAGGTTTATAATGTTGAGATTCTGGAAACAATTCACAATCACCTATTAATACTAAAATATATAAAGAGGTTGTAGTATATTCACATAATGGAATATTATGCACCAGTGAACGTTAAAGAGTAGTTACTTGCCACAACACAGTAGTCACTTTGTAAGGAGTTAGGAGACAACACTTGGGTTGATGTAAGATACTAGCAACATTTCAGTTCTTAGATAGGTTGCATAAATAAAAAAGAGAGCTATGCAGTGAAGACTCATTATGAACCAAGGATTATGATTCATCCAATTCTATGGACCTACCTAAACTAAGAAAAAATATATAAATTCAGTTTATTTTTCAATGTTGTCTTTAGGTCCTAACAACAGAGTTGATATTAAAACTATTGGCAGTTTTATTGGCATACTTCCTAGGATTAAGAGTGGCAATCAGTTTAGATGCATCTATATTTGTTGAAAAGAGAATGCATTTATATTTGCTTGAAGCATCACTGAAGATGCTTTTGGTTGAAAATAACAGAATATATAACATGCACGATCTATAAAAACACGACGGATATGAAACGCTTAAGACTTAAAAATGGGAGAGGTAATTAAGGCCCAAGCTCTTTTTGTCAGGATTGTTGCCTCCAAGTCTCTGCAATTCTTTCAGCAACACCTTCCTCAGTTTGTTTAGCTCAGTTTGTCATGTAAGGGTAAAATGCTTGTTGTCCTATGTCCCTCCTCTGCCCATTTCTGTTTGAGCCTTTTACCCAGTTTCCCTGAATTTGCCCCACACCAACAAGCTTAGACATGTGCAACCAAGCCATAGATCTCATGAAGACATCCATCTCCTCCCATGATCACCCCTTCCTGCTGACCCTTGAAATTAACCAACGAGTGTACTTCCTGCCTGCTGAAAGCCATCTACCCTTAACTCCCAATAAAGGCTACTATCCATAGGTCGTTTGGCCCTCTCTCCCTGCATTCAGCTTGAGAAATCCTACTTTGAGGGTTTGGGCCCTCTGGGTGTGCTGTGCCTCCCTCTTCTAGGACCTGTGAGTATAGATAAATCTCTTCCACTTTCATATGCCTCTCCATGCTGATATTCCTTATCCACTTCAGTCTGATCCTCAAAACAAAACAAAACAAAACAAAAATTTAAATAACATACTTTCACAAAACAGGTAGCATAATGCTCAGGCAGGTATTCTTTTTAATAGTTTCAAGACTGGCATCCACATCCAATACCATCTAAAAGAGGAGTTCCCAAACCTTAAACTAAAGTCCCAGCAGAAAACACCAACAAACTTTAGTGTATGTGGCCACGGGTACACGCATCCCTGTGGCCAGTGGAGGGAACCACATGGAGGGAATCACACGGATTTGCTGAAATCCATCGCCAAAATTAGGGGTTGGAAGACAGGCAGCATGCCCACTTAATCTGAACAGCTGCGATCCTATTAGGAAGGAGGAAGGGGAAACCTACGCCAGGAAACAATCAAAGCATCCACTGTACTTAATTAGAAATTAGAAATTAACTACTTTTTAAATTTTCAGATAAGAACATTAATAACAGCAATTTTTCATATACAGTTGTCCCTCGGTAACTGCAGGGGATTGGTTCCAACCACCCCTCTCGGATACCAAAATCCATGGATGCTCTAGTCCTTTAAATAAAATGGCATAGAACTTGCAAATAACCTATATTTGCATACAAGCTACAGCCTACACATCACTTCATCATGATTCAGCATAGTACTTGGCATGTGGCAAATTCATTTTGTTTTATGGAACTTCCTGGGATTTTTTTCCCCCAATATTTTCTATCTGCAGTTAGTTGAACCCACGGAAGCAAAACCAGTGGATATGAGGGCCAACTGGATGAATATCATATATTCTTCATTCTTTAGGAATCTCTTTTTATTGGTATCACGTAATCCTAATTACTGGCTCTCTCTTTTTTATTTAATATTCTGCAGAAGCGAACTTGAGTATCAGAACCAGCATTTCATGCCAGCAAAGTAATAATTATGCAATTTGCTTTCACTCGCCAAATGCAATGGAATTCAAAAAGCCTCTCTTACTTAAAATGTTTTAATAATACTAATTTTTTTAAACTATAAAACTAAGTACACAGTGTTTAAGGAGACAATTCATTAGCTTTACAGATGAGTTAGTAATTTAAAAAATCTGCTCTGCAAATGGAAAAGGAAATGAAGAATCTTAGATACTTAGATTTCCCGATTTCAGTGTAATTTCTCCCATCACAAATTATTTCCCGTTACTTGATCCTCACAAATTAATGTTTGCTAACTGCTTTAATCTTGGACAACTTATTGCTTTATACTTAAATAACCACATTTACAAGTGCCATGTACATGAAACACAACGGCCCGTCAATAGGTAATTAATGCAGCGATGTGATGTGGGTACTGTTATGTCTCAAGTGGTCACTATTCAAGGTTAGTTCTCCTTGCTTTGACATCATAAAATGATAGTGTACCATGTTCCAAAGGGCTTATTTTTATGAAAATACACAGGCATTGATAGTAGAAAGTAAATGTCATTAGACTTGAAAATTTTTGTGCAAACATTTCGGTATTGTCATTCTGTATGATAATACAACACTTCTAGTGTGGGAGGCAGAAAAATGGCCCCCAAAGATGTTCACATCCCAATCTCTGGAACCTATAATGTTCCCTTACATGGCAAAAGGGACTTTACAGCTATGATTAAGTTAAAAAGCTTGAGATCGGAGATTACCTTGTGTTATCTTGAATGGTCCAATGTAATCATACGGGTACTTAAAAGCAGGGCATCTTACCTTGTGATCAGGAGGTGATCTCTAAAGGAGAGGGATCAAAGAGAAGCAATAGTGCTGGCTTTGAAGATGAAGGAGGGGGTCCTTGAGCCAAGGAATGTGGGCAGAAGCTGGAAAAGGAAAAGAAAGTGATTTTCCTCTAGCGCTTCCAGAAGGCATGCGACCCAGCCCACACCTTGATTCTAGCCTGGTGAGATCATGCCAGACTTCTGACCTCCAAAACTGGAAGATAATAAATACGTGCTGTTTTAAGCCACTAAATTTGTGAGGATCTGTCACTGCAGCAATAGAAAACTGATACAGCCAGCAAAGACTACAATATCTGAAGTACATCCAAAGTTACATAAAAATTACCTCCCATGGAAGTGAAGTCTTACATACATATTGTGACATGTGGTTCTTATTTCTTCTCCAAATTCCTGAATCTTTAGTTAGAAAAAATATGGAATTCCTTGTAGAGTATCTAACTTTATGAATATCCTTTATTTCTCAATATAAAAAGATTAATCATGAGTAAGTAACTTTGAAATGCTCCTTCCACAGTTCCTCCTGAGGTTTACTGTAGCATTTGATTCTGTTTTTCGACTGTACATTTTGAGGCATACCTGCCTGAGGGTAACCAACTTCCAAAAAGCATCAGTTAGTCGACAAAGATGAACCACCATTCTAACCTGTATCCTTTATTGACATCCCATATGATGGAAAGAACAGCCCTAAAATCAGAACTAAATCACTCTGCAGAATCTGCTGTAACCAGGTGATGTAAAGTGGCCCTTACTCAGAGGGATTGTTATTGAGCTGAGGCCGGTGTGGATCACGACCCCTGGCATGGATGCCCGATGGTTGTTGTGTCATCTGCTAAAGGGCTGCATCCCATCTCCTTAGTTCCTACCTCATTTCTACACTTCCCACAGCACCTGCAAGGCGTGACCCACAGTGACTCCAAGGCCCAGTCTCACCCTAGTCACACCCTGTTGGTTATTTCCAAACTGTTTAATTTCCTTGTAGAAAATGTATACAGAAGGGTGCAGGTGTCTTGCACACATCTGCATAGTGTAGGCCATGTATGGAGGTGGCTGCTTTCAAGGGCTCGTTGCCTGTGGGGTAACACGTGATTCTAACACTGACCAGACAGCTTTTGTATGGTTAGATTCTCTAAGAGCTGCCACTTCCCTCTTACACGTAATAATGCAGTGACACACATCCAACTGTGTACACATTTATATTCATATCCTACCATTCAGCAACTGGAAGACACCCGTAGAAACCACGTAAAAGTCCTGCTCTGGAGAGGGAGAAAATACACACAAATGCTACTCTGCCAGCCTCGTTCATCCCTGGATCAGGATAGAAGTGATAGCCTTGTCTAAATATGATCCTATTCAGAAAAAACTGCAAATCGTTTTCCATAGTAAAAAAAATAACATGACTAGATTTTTTAATTTTATATATATATAATACAGTACCCTTGTAAATAATTAGCATGTAATAATACATAATACATAAAATTAGAAGATATCAATTTATTAAACGTCACAGAATCATATCTCTCCGAGACAGTTTGCTGATCGTATGCCTCTTTATGCACAGGCACATGTAATTTTAACACATGAGTAAATGAGATGTCAAGATTTATGCTTTTGTTATAAAAGCCTTTCAATATTTAAATTCAGTTTGTTGCTGTTGTTTTGACTTTCTCCGTTGTTTTGATTTCCTTTCTCCTCTCTTATTTTTACCTTTTTCCATTAAGATATAATCATGTTTGTGTGTGTATGTTTGTGTATATGTGTGTGTGTGTGTGTGTGTGTTTCTGATTTTTTTTTTCTTACTACTGAAAGTGGGGATTTAGAGGAGAAAATTCAGATGTTTGCTTTAGAAAATATTTCCTTAAGTTTTCAAAATGCAAAGTTTAGCCAAATGTCTAGTCTTGATTGAGGAAGCAGAGTTGCTCTGCATAGAGAAGGATGATTTAGGAGGCGAGCAAGAGGAGGAAAAGGGTTTCCAAGAGGAAGAGAGAGAGGCCTGGAAAAGTGGTGGTATGTGGGGGCCCAGCCGGGTGGAGTGGGAAGGAAGTGTGGCCAGTGAGAATTTCCTCAGGCCACCAACAGCTGATGGGCTAGGAAGACTCAGTCCACTTAGTATGTAGTTTATATTGTTGCCCATATGTATTGTGTTGTGATTCCCCTTTATCACCTGCAATCTTCAGTAAAAATCTGCTACACCATGACTGGCCATATGACGTTGGGGGAAAGAAAGACTAAGGCAACTGCACAATAAGGACATCTGGAGAGATAAGCAAAAGAACTCCGCCAGGTCTGAATCTGAACATGCCACGTGGCAGGAAATCTGAGTAAAGGGCAACCTGAAGAAATGGCCCTCACAGAACTCTCAAAAATTTGGGGAAAGGAGTGCCACTGTACAATACGGAATGGGAATGGCATTTGAATATTAAAGAAAAATGCAAGCAAGAGAACTCTAGGACTTGAGAACACTGTATAGGTAGACAATTAAGATAACAATTCCTTTAATGGAAATTTTCTTAAGTAAACTACCAACTCAATGACTAAATGTTTCTAATATCTTAAGTACCAATTGACAAATTTCTCTTCATATGGTACTGCTCTGAAATGGGTATGTAAATTCCTGTTTTATTATATTCAAAACAAAAATGGGCCATTTTTATGTGTTTTTCAATTTGTCAAATTAAATATTACATATCCCAGTAGATTAAATTTGCAGTTCTTTGACTTCTAATGAGGTTGAAAATCTTTTAGGACTTTTTTTTTTTAAGTTTTATATTTTTTTATATTTATTCTACTGTAAAATTAGATATCATAATACTAAATTCAATCATTGAGTAATGTCCACTTAATGCAATTATCTACCCATAAGAACATCCTATGATTTTTTAACTAACAATTTTATAGATGTAATGCAAGGAACATTATTTTAGAAGAAATAAACCCATATTGTAGAATTGAGAATTAGGTTTATTTTACTACACAGCTGGCTTAAGCATAATTATCTACAGGAAATAATATATGAGTAAAAAAAAAAAAAAAACAGCAGTAGACTTTCTATTAGTTACTCAAGAGTATATGCTCGAAAGTTGGAAACCATGATAAATGTGACCAAATTATCTCTGTCCTGGTCAAGTTGGAATTTCTTTTCTCATACTCTCATGTTCTGGCCCCTTTGGGTTGTGCATTTGAGGAAGAGATAAGAGAGACTGAAATCTGCCCCATTTGCTAGAAGGAATTTCCAGGTAGGGTTTGGGCCAAAAGATGGATCTTCCACTGCTCAAAAACAAAGCCCAGGAAGCTTCCTATAATTATTTTCCTTAGATACAGGGTGTATTAGTTTGCTAGGACTGCCATAACAAAACTGCACAAATTGGGTGGTTTAAACACCATAACTCTATTTCTTATAGTTCTAGAGGTTAGAAGTCCAAGATGAAAGAGCTGGCAGGGTTAGTTTCTGGTGAGGCCTGTCTGCCTAATAGCTACCTTCTCACTGTGTCCTCACACGGCCTTTCCTCTGTGCACACCAGGTAACTCTTTATCTTCTTGTAAGCACAGCAGTCCTATTGGATGAGGGCCCCACCCTTATGACTTCAGTTAACCTTGATAACTTTCTTAAAAGCCCTATCTCTAAATATAGTCACATTCGGGTGAAAGCTTTAACATATGCATTCTGGAAGGATGCGATTCAGTTGATAAAACAGGAGCTCAAGTTTTACTGTTTAGCTCACATCCTGTAATATGTGGGCTTTTCTATGGCCATAGTATATTGTGCAAAGAGATGCAAAGTGGGACTCTATTATCCCAATGACACTGTAGCAGTGATATTTCTGGTTGGCAATGGGAAGTGGATAATTGCGTGTTGAGACATGAAGAAATAGGTGTGTGCGTGATAAATGGAAGACTATATGCAAGTTATTAAGCAAAATCAGAATTACCATTTAAAAAAATTGCTCCTGTATCCCAAAGTCAAGTATTTCAACATTAAAACTACAACTGTATTACAGAATTGTACACCTGTAATCTATGTAACCTTACTAACAATTGTCACCCCAATAAACTTTAATTTAAAAAAACTTCAAAAAGAAAAAAAAATGAATGAAAACAGCTTGAAGGACCGGCCCTGTGTTAATATACTGGTGTATTAAGAAAACCAACTCTCAGCAATCATTCCACCCAGGAGTTTTACCTTTAGTTCTTCTGACATTTATAAAGGTCCCCTCTTTCCTCCTCTTTTTATTAATGAGTTAGGGGCTTTGCAGCTGCAAGGCAGCTTTGAAGTTACATTTCTTCCTAGAAGTATAGACTTCCTCCAGAGATTTCTCTCTAAATCCTCTTCGGGCACATAGTGCTCAGAGCTTTTGTTCTATATAATCACTCTCTGATAACACAAGTGAACAGAGCTAAGAGACCTGGCTGGGTCCTTGCAGACAGACAACACCAGGTGTTGCAGGATGGTGGGGAGGGAGAGAGAGACCCCATTTCTGTTCCCACTAGTGGTATCCTCATTTGAAAGCATCGCAACAATGTACAGCAGGTATGTATGCATGTGTGATACCCCCCTCCCCAAGAGTTACATATTTTCTTATTTATGTCTCTATTTCTCCCCTTTGAATGCCATTTACCAACTCATAGGGCTCTTATAGAAAAACCAACATCAACAAATTGTTCTTATTATCTCTGAGTTTCTTTAAATATTGAGTGTTCCTTTTATTTTACTATTTAAAATAAGAATTGATTTGGTATTTCTAAGCACTTTCCACAAAGGTCTTATATGCTATCCTTTTGTTTTATGGATTTTTAAGATCTCTGGACAATCCTGGAATCTTTGAATCATGTTTCTATCAAGACTTTGGCTGCTGCCAAGAGAAAGATTGGATCATTAAATATTGGCTTGAGACGGCTGATTCTTACAGACAATTTCAAGGAGTATTTCGAATTTGATACAATATGAGTGGTATAAATGCCTACATAATTTGTTCTCTGAAAGTAAAACTTTCTGTGCCCTTTTGAAATGGCATTAAAGAGCAAAACAGAACACCTTATATTCCTAACTGGGAATACCAAGGGTTTGATTGAATTTGTAACTCCAAATATTGTTTCTATTGTTAATAATGTGTTGTTCTGCCACTATTGCTGCAGAAAAGTAACCCACCTTAGAGATATCCTGGGAATGTCCGTAAAGATATGTAGACAGGAAGTGAGCCAGAGCCCAGGGCCAAGCTGGCTGCCAGCGACTCTGTGTTGGCTTTGTAGACTACCAGCATTTGTCCTGTGAAGTGAGGAATCTACAGAGCCAGTTCTGTTTTGGCTGAACCCCCTTATTAGCTTTTCAGTAATTATTGTACCTCATATAACAAGCTTTTGGTTTCATGTCATTGCAGGTGTCCCATATACGCAGGAAGACTCAACTCATACTACAAGAACCTATTAGATCACTAACAAGGTTTTTCAAGGTGAGAGTTTGTCATCTCTGAAGACCGGGCACATGTTTATTGGGCACTTCTGAAAATGGTTTCCTCTTCATTTATGGTTGCTTAGAGGTTCAAATGCATTCTGTTTTGCTTGACTATCATGTAGCCTAAAATATGGTATTAAAAAAAAAAAGCAGGACAATGATCAATAGATAGATCACAAAAGATTTTTAAGGCAGTGAAAGTACTGGATATGTATTATTGTAGAGAAGGGGAAAAAAGTCTTTTATATTTATATTCCTAGGATTCCTGACTGGGGTCATGCAAATCAGACTGAAAAGTGACAAAATCACAAGGGAAAAACCAACAGAAGATGATTAATGTCTGTATCACACATACACACAGGAGAATTCAGTCATGAGTAACTCAAAGGGATGGTAAGAACTTGGGGCTTATGCAACATCTGAACAGAGAACAACATACTTGTAGAGAAGCGAAAAAACAAAGGAAATGGTTTTTAGCCTTTAAAGGGCAGAAAACTTTGAGAAGGTAAGTATATGGGTAAACTGGAAGGTAAGGGCCAGTTAGTAAGGTTTGTTATATAGTTTCCTCTGGTGCCATCTCTGGGCTGAGAAGCGTCTAGAGTTGCCTCTGGTGATTAAGAAGCACCGTGCCCTTCTTGGTATAGAGGAAGAGGGCAGAAAGTTGGCCCTAGCTCTCCTTTTTCTCAATTGCCTTCAGTTTACAACCATCTTTAGGGCGTATGGGTGTCACACTCTCAATGTTGTTATACATTTGTCAAAATCCATAGAACGTACAACACGAAAGTGAACCCTCATATAAACGGTGGAATGTGAATGATAATGATGTGTGTTGTTGGACCGCAACAGTTGTCCCACTGTGGTGAGGGACGTTGGCAGTGGGGGAGGTTATGAGTGTGAACGGGGTCAGGGTTCTATGGGAATGCTGGCCTTTCTGCTTCATTTTGCTGTTAAAATAAAACTATTCTTAATCAAACAAAGTCTCTCAAAAAAATTAAAAAGCAGGTGTGGTATGAGAAATATCTGTTTTTCATTCCCAGTTACTGACCCAGAGCTCCTAGAACCCTTGGGATTTCCAAAGTGATAGGAGTGTCTTTTTGTTATTCATCATGAGGCCCCTTTTGATTACACCTGAATTTATTCTGACTGTAACTTAGGGTAGAACCCCTGGATAACCTCAGAATGGGGCTGGAAACCAGAAAGAGCAAATTGTTAGAGGGTTGGAACTTTCAACCCCACCCATCAACATCTGTGGAAGGGAGGAGGGCTGGCGATTGGTTATAAAAACTCTTGAACAATGAGATTCAGAGAGTGTTCGAGTTGGTGAACGCATTGAAGGGCTGGGGCGGTGGCACATCCAGAGAGGGCACAGGAACTTTAGGCCATGACCCCACCCCTGGCCCTGTGCATCTCTTCCATCGGGCTGTCCCTGACTTGCATCCTTTATGATAAAGAATTTCACATCAGTGTTTTCCTGAGTTCTGTGCCACTCTAGCAAATTATCCAACCTCAGGAGGAATTGTGGGAATCCCTGGTCTATAGCCTGTCAGTCAGAAACACAGGTCGCCCAGGACTTGTGACTGGCATCTAAAGTGGGGGCAGTCTTGTAGGACTAAGCCCTTTAATTTATGGGGTCTGATTCTAATTCCAGGTAGATAGTGTCAGAATTGAATTGAATTGTAGGACACCTACTTGGGGTCCAAAGTTTTGAGAATTTCACAGTAGGTAATATAATTGAAAAGCATCTGGATAAAGCAAAACTCAACTAATATATTAAATGCAACATAACTTTCATTGTATTCAGTTTTAGAGCATCGGATGTGCAAATATAAGAGGCTTCTCATGTTCTGTGAACACATGCAAATCAAGATGAAGAGCAAAATACAAACCAATGTGTTAATATTTCTGTAGAATGCAACTAGACAAATATTCTTTTTTTATTCAGTCTAACCTAGCCCTTCTCAGGTATTCAGTTCCAAAGACTATAGATATAATAGAATGCTCAGTGGTCCTGATGGTAACTGAAAGAATGCACAAGCCATACTCTCAACATCTTTCCATGGTTTCTCTAACAGTAGTTGACTCATACTAACACCTTATGTGAGTATATGCATAGTAGTCTTTATTTCAAAGCACTTTTACATACATTATTTCATTTGATTGCACTTATTTACTATTCGTATTGCTACTGCATTTTGAATGTCATCAATCAAATTCGGAATTCTAGGTGGAACTCAAAATGAAATCCATTGCTCTTTCATATGTTACATGGTCTGGGTAGCACACATACATAAATGGACCAGCTGGGTGGTCCCCATTCATTGCCCTGATTTTCTGTATGTCTTTGAAAACTGAAATTGTAATTTAAGAGGTATATTGCACAAATTCAGAAGAGTGCCACAGAACATATTTCAAGCTCTATTTGCTCCTGGATTTTTAGCCTAAAGTGGAATGCAAATATTCCCTAGTTTTTCTTCTCTTTATGACAAAAAGTATATTCATAAATGTCTCTGCAGATGGTCAATGATGAAAGCTGTTATTATCATAGGTGGTTAAGGTAAAGAAGAAAGGAAATGTTCTTGATGATTCCGAAACTTCAAAAAAGGAGGGAAGAAAGAGAGGCTCATTCTCAGATTATTGGGGAATAAAATCACATGCTTCTAGGACTAGTTCAGTAAAAATGAAATCTAAATACAAAGAGACTAAAAAAATCTTTATATACAAAGAAAATTATAACTAAATTTCTCTCCCTGACACTGAGAGAAACACTAATAGTAGCCCCATGCTTGAGATGAGGAAAGCATTGATAGGAAACACCACCAAGCTATGGAAGTTACTTCATCAGGTATATAAGAAGAGTGTTGCTAACTGAAGAACAGATTGGCTCATAGAAAATTCTATCCACCTTCAAGTGAGTGAACAGAAAATCAAAGAATCCAAGAGTTCCCAGCCAATTGCTGGGAGCTCCTAACCAAATCTTTTGTTCCTTGGAATTCCCAATAATTTATATATTTTGCAACAAATCAGACAAAGTGAGCAAGCAAATTACATATATTATTAATATAAATGTATCTAAATCATTACATATGGAAAAAAAGCCTATAGTTTAGTTATAAGAGCAGTTTTAAGTCCCTAACAAGGTGACGAAATCCATTAATATTCATCTTTGTTGAGAAACAAATCTGCATCCCAAAAACCACAGGGGAGGCTGCAGAGCGTAAAGAAGAAAATTCAATACTGAGACATAACGTAGGTCTAAGACATGTCTGGCCTCAAAGATTTGAGTAGCCTCCTCTTTTGAATGATGGTGGAAAAGTCCTGTTCTTGGATTAATTCAGGGTTGAAATCTCAGCTCTGCCACTTTTAGTCTCAAACACCTAATTGATAACATACTGAATACCATTTAGGGAATTGAGATAGCACTAGTTTATAAAGTACTAACCGATTGAACAATATTAATACCAAGGAAGAAAGAAAAGGATAGGGATGCATCCAGCTATGCTTGGGAATAAGCCAACTGCTTCAGTTTGTTTGGGATATTATAACAGAATACCACGGACTGGGTGACTTAGAAACAACAAAGACTTACTTCTTACAGCTCTGGAGGCTGGGAAGTCCAAGATCAAGGTGCCGCAGTTTCGATGTCTAGTGAGAGCCTGTTTCCTATTCTAAAGACAGCTGCCTTCTCCCTGTGTCTTCACTTGGCAGAGAGGGCAAGAGAACTCTCTGAGTGAGGTCTTTTTTGTAAGGTACTAATCCCATTCATGAGGGTTTCACGCACATGACCGAATCACCTCCCCAAAGCCCCACCTCCTGCTACCTTCTCACTGACAGTTAGGATTTCACCATATGAATTTTGGACACAAACATTCAGTCCGTAACACCAACCATCTAAACTGAGCATGGCAAGAGGTGACACTTTGGACAACAATTCATGCATGTCACCACAGTCATGCATGTGTGCACCAAATATTTACCAAGAATCTATTATACGCCAGGCACTGTACTAGGAGCAGAACATACAAAAATACACAGAGCAAAATACTTGTCTGCAAGGTGCTCACTATATCCCATATTCTAGTGGAATATTTAGTATCACATGATAGTTCTGGGTGTTTTTTTTTTCAGAGTTTCTTTTATGGGGTTAATGGGTTCTCTGCTTAAAGGTTTAGAAAATACTCTATTAAAAATAATAGCTATTTTATGTGCCAGGCACTGTTTTAAATGTTTTTTTTACACATTAGCTCTTAATTCTCAGACTACTCTGTGAAGTAATTGCTATTATTGTACTCATTTTACAGACAAGCAGACACAGAGAGTTAGGAACTTGCTCAGGGACACACAGCAGAGTCTTTCAGCACTTTGCACTTTGAATTCCTTAGAATAATTAGATACAAATATTTCCCAACTTGTTTGACCATGAAAACTATTATTTTCCTCTAATGGAGCATTCAGAGGATCAAAGCCTTAAAAGAAATATCTGGGGAAAGGTTATAAAACAAACTAAAGGGAAAGTATAAAACTTTATTTCCAATTCTTCCACATTGAAGGTACTCCCTCAATGGTGGAGCCTTTGTGCTCAGGTGTTATATTATCACCAGCACAGGTTGGGGAATACAGATGGTAAACAGACAGGGCACTGTGGAACAGAAGCTCAAGGCTGCCTTTTCAGCACACCTAGTAATGATAGCATCATGGAGATTTGGATCATTATTGAGCCATAACTTAGAGGAGAAAAAGAAATCTGACAAGTCTATTTCATAACAAGATCAAAGAGAATTTGACAGATTGTGAAAATACAACCTTATTTTTCAAGTTGCTAATTTGTCTTCATGCTGCTTCCCAGAGAAGCAGCTTATGAAGGGCCCTTTCATAAAGGAAGTTTAACAAGTGGTTGAGGATGCCCTCTCGGCTGTATGGTTTAACCTCAATGAGCAAATAGGACTTTTATTGATTTACAAGAGACAAGGTGCAAAGGGGAAAAGGAACCTTTCTTATTTACTTGGAACGTGAGTTTTTAGCACCACTAGCACAGGTCACTGTGGGTTTCTTAAAAGCAAAGTAGAATAAAACATCAGGAATTATATATCACCTATACTCAGAATGCAAACCCAGTGAGTAATGCTTAAATTTAAATGCTCCTTATTCTCCCAAATATAAATATCCTAAAAAAAAAAAACACACAAAAAAACAAATCAGTAACAAAATGGTCAAATTGCTCATTATGTTGAACAGACTTCAGCAGCTGCTTTTGTGCCTAATGAGCTTCTGCACATTTTTAAATAAAGCTAAACTTCCCAATAGTGCACTATGATTAATATAGTCCTTTGTCTGTACAACAGTTTAATAGAGGTCAAATTTGAGAAGATTTTTTTAAAGAAAATATTCCAAATGCATTAGATATCTTCAACCAAGAATTATGGAACAACAATAACAATTAATATTCATAGATCCCAGTACAATTTACAAAATACAGATGTGAGGAGGTTGACAAGGTTGATGGAAAGCAAATCAGAGGCCTCCTGCCTGAGGCTTCTATTTTCTCAAAAGAATATGAGTCAAGGTCATTAGCAGGTTAGTAGGGACAGGTGGTATACCCATCTGAGTTTTGTGATAAAAAATTTAAAGTAAAAATAGTCAGCAAGGGTGTGTATTTTTCTCTGGGAACATTTAACTCAGATACAAACATAAAGTATGCAAGAGTTTTTTAACCAGAATAAGGTCTTTTCCAATGACATCTGCAGGACAGAGAGAAAGGCAAGGGGGCTCGGTATTTGCAAGGGGGTGTTGTAGTTGTAAACAACAGAGTCTGATCTCGGTAACAAGGCAAATGAAGACTCAGGATAATATGACAGAGAGTGGGGCAGGGATAGGTTTAATGGATAGGAGATCTTACGAGGTTGAGAGTATGACCATGAGAGTCCATGGTTTAGGTTGATGGAAGGTTAAACCTTTGACCTTTCACATAAGTTAACTTCTTTGCAGGAGGCCAAACAGGAGTTTTTCTCCACATTTACAGATAAGGAAAATGAAGGTGAGAGAAGTTCAGTGTCTTGTTTAAGATCACAGAGTAAATAACAATGGAAGCCAGTACTGGAACCCAGGTCTTGTAACAGCAAACCCTGAACACTAACCCCCAGGAGAGGAACATTTTTCTAAGAAGATATTATATGGCATCTCTAGTATCCATTTAGTTCATAACTCTTAAAAAGAAATCCTTTTCTGGGAGAAGTTCTCAGAGGCAAAAGGTATTACAAAAGGGATAAATAAAATACTGAGTGGTAAAATAGCACACAAGATTAAAACTGTATCTCTTTGTGGATATTCTCCACATAAGGGGAAATCAAATTTAGGGACCCACAAGACTTAAAAAACATTTTCAATGCATCATCAAAGGGAGTCTAGTGTTTAATCATGTATCCTACTATGAATTAGTGGTACAGCAGAACAAAGCTAGTATGCTTATGAAAACTCATGATGACAGGGAGGCACAGCTCCTACCACGTGTCATTGGAACGCTCAGCTTAGGGGCCTGAGTTTAAAATTGCTTCTGTTTCTTAAGGTTACCAGGGATCCTTGAGAATGCACATGACAGACATGTGATCAGAAGCACATGTGGATTTCTACCCATCAAAAGAGATGACAACGACACTACAGAAGAGTTTTTACTGAAGGGGGGAAAAAGGTCTATTTTCATTTACTGTCTCCCAGGAAGCAAGAAAATTTCAGGTAATTAATTCTTATGTAGATTGTGAATCTTGCCAAACTAGACAGATCTTGGGAAATAAATATAACAACAGCCATGTTTAACAAATAAACCATCAAAGCTTTACAATCTATTCAATGCTTTTATTTTATGTATGCAGAGATTTCATTATTATGCCTGTCTTATTTTTCACTAGAAGTTCTGAGCTTTGAGGACTCTCACTGTAAACTATGAAAAATGTAAATAAAGATGCTAAGCTAAAACTAGGGAAAATGTACATATGAGTAAAAAATAAAAATAAGTGAGAAAGGGATTCAAGATGGTGGAGAAGATAAATACTGTGTCTGCTTCCTTCTACAAACACATTAAAATTACAACCAAATTATAAAACAACCAACTTGGAAAATCATCTGAAGTCCAGCTGAACAGAGAAGTGTTATAAGTAAAAGAGATAAAAAAGAAGCCACGTTGAAACTGGTAGGAGGAACAGAGACCCAAAACTGGCTGGCCCCAAACCTCCATGTTGTGGTTGAGAATCATGAAGGATATCTCGACCGTGGTGATTCCCCCCAGAGAAGTGAGGGACACCAGGCCCACACCAGACTCCCCAGCCCAAGTACTGGTGCCAGGAAGAGGATCTTAATTTACATTTTTCATAGTTTACAGTAAGAGTCCTCATATCTCAGAATATCTGGCAGTGAAAAATAGTGGGGATTCTGACCATACGGATGGGAAAGAAGGTTGTGAAAGCCAGACATCCACTTAAATGACCCACACACAGACTTGCTTGTTTGCAGGCACTCATTTTGGGCTCTGGTGGAAGGACAGTGACTCGGAGGTGTGTCAGAGGCATACAAGGGGCAGACTGAGGTGCGTGGCTTTGAGGAGAGGACTGAAAAACAGTCAACATTTTCCCTGTGAGGGGACCTACTCCTATGCAGCCTGCAGGTGGGCACCATTTTTCCTGTGTTGAGCCCACCCCCTCTGACCAAATTTGAATCTGATTGGTCTGATGAGCTCTGCTGCACCACCCTGCTGACTCACTGGGAACCTACCTTACCCAAATCCCCCAGTGCCAGAGACACTTTCTCTACAAGCAGTCACCCCTGCCTGCATTGAGCTCTTTTTTGGAAAACTATAATAGTCCACCAGCCACAGGTAGGCAGCAGCTGGCCTCAGTGTGCTCTGATACTTATGCTGAATAGCTACAGGCTCAGCACTGGCACCAAACCAGAATCTATGTCAACCTGGGGACTACACCTCTTTCCATTCTAGTGACTCCCTGAGACCTTGCCTCACCCAACTTGTATACTACACAAGGCTCTATCAGGGTCTGAACCTTAATGGAGCCAGCAGGTGGCAGCAGCTCTCAGGGTCTCCTGGCTTTCTGCGGAGCCACCCCAGGCCCAGTACTGGTGGCAGACATCTTCAGTTCACAGCACGGCCTCTCCCACACACCTCCAGGTTTAGCACAGTCAGCAAACAACTATGGATCATTTTGTAGTGCCTACCAGAAAGTCCCTGGCCAGGCATTAGAGCCCCTCCCAAGAGGCCCCAGAACCAACATATTTGGAGGTTGGCTTCAGACCACAGCAGAGCACCAAACAATTTGCCCCACAAGCAGCACACACAAAGGGCGGTCTCAACAGGCACCAGAGCCCCCCTGGGACAATTCTCACTCAGTGGGGTAAGCCCCCTACACAGCAGCCTGTAAGCTATGGACATGCCCCAAACACACAGCCAATCAGCCTGAGGGCCAGTCCTACCCACTGACATGCCAATAGCAATCAAGGCTCAACTATAACAGGAGGGTATCCACAACCCCCACAGGGGACACTCCTGGAGCACCCAGAGCAGGTGACCAGGGTGACTGTGCCAGGGCCTCACAGGGCATGTACTACATAAGGCCACCCAGCCAAGACTAGAAGATATAGCAGGTCTACCTAACACATAGAAACAAACTCAGAGAGGCAACCAAAATGAGGAAACAAAGAAATACATCCCAAATAAAGAACAGGAGAAAACTCCAGGAAAAGAACTAAACAAAGTGAAGTCAAGTAACCTAACAGAGACAGAGTTCAAAACAATAGTTATAAGAATGCTTCGGGAACTTAGTGAGAATCTCAACAAAGAGATAACAAGCATAAAAATGACACAGAAACCATAAAAAAGAAACAGTCAGAAGTGAAGAATACAATAACTGAAATGAAAAATTCACTAGAAGGAATCACCAGCAGACTAGATGAAGCAGAAGATTGAATCAGCAATTTGGAAGGCAGGGTAGCAGAAAACACCCAACCAGAAGAGCAAAACAAATCCAAAAAAAAAAAAAAGTGAGGATAGTTTAAGAGACCTCTGGGACACCATCAAGTGCAACAACATTCAAATCATAGGAGTAACAGAAGAAGAGAGAAAGCAAGGGATTCAGAACGTGTTTGAAAAATAATGATGGAAAACTTTCCTAACCTGGTGAAAGAAATAGACATACAAGTCCAGGGAGTGCAGAGAGTCCCCCCTCCACCCCCCAAATTAACCCAAACAGGCACACACCAAGACACATTATAATTAGAATGGCAAAGGTTAAAGATAAAGAGAAAATCCTAAAAGCAGCAAGAAAAAGACAACTAGTAACTTATGAGGGAGCTCCCAAAAGATTGTCAGCTGATTCCTCAACAGACTTTGCAGGCCAGAAGAGATTGGCACAAAATATTTGATGTGCTGAAAAGCAAGGACGTACAACCAAGACTACTCTATACAGCAAAGTTATCATTTAGAATTACAGGACAGATAAAGAGTTTCCCAGACAAGAAAAAGCTAAAGGAGTTCATCAGTACCAAAATCAGTATTACAAGAAATGTTAGAGGGATTTCTTTAAGTAGGAAAAAAATATATGTGTGTGTGTGTATGTGTGTGTGTGTGTGTGTGTGTGTGTACATGTATATATAAATAATAAAATGCCAATAGCTACATGTCTATCAACAATTACTTTAAATGTAAATGGACTAAATACTCCCTCAAAAACCACAGAAGGACTGAATGGATAAGAAAGCAAAACCCATACAGATGTGCCTATAAGAAACTCACTTCAGATTGAAAGACACACACAGACTGAAAGTAAAGGGATGGGGAAAGATAGTGCATGAAAATAGAAACAACGAAAAGAGAACCTGGGATATCAATATTTATACCAGACAAAATAGACTTTAAAGAAAGTCTATAACAAGAGACAAAAAAGGACCCAATAATCTCACTTCTGAGTAGTTATCCAAAGAAAAACAAAACGCTACTTTGAGGTCCATGTGCATCCATATGTTCATCACAACATTGTTTACAATGTTCCAGATGTTGAGGCAGCCTGGGTGCCCATCGATGGAAGAATGGATAAAGAGGAGGTGGTACATGTTTAAAATGGAATATTGCTCGGCCATGGAAGGGAATGTTTTCTTGCCTTCTGTGGTGGCATGAATGTTTATTGTGCTGATTGGAATGTCAGACAGAGAAAGATAGATGCAATGTGATTTTGCTTATATGTGGAATCTAAAGAACAAAATAAACAAACAAACAAAACAGAAACAAACTCAGACACTGAAAAGATTTTGATGGTTGCCAGATTGGAGGTTTGTTAGGGGTGTGGTGAAAAAAAAGGGGGAAAGGATTAAGAAGTACAAATTGGTTGTTACAAAGTAGTTACGGAGACGTAGGGTATAGTATAAGGAATATAGTCAATAATATTGTAATAACTATGTACGGTGTCTGTCAGATGGGTACTAGATTTATTGGGGTGATAGAGGAAGAAGGTTGGGGGGCAGGGTGAAAAAGGTGAAGGGATTAAAAATTACAAATTGGTAGTTACAAAACAGTCATGGGAACGTAAAGCATAGGAAATATAGTCAATGATATGGTAATAACTATGTACAGTGCCAGGTGGGTACTAGACTAGTCAGGGGGATCACTTCTTAAATTTTATAAATGTCTCACCACTATGCTGTACAATTGAAATTAAAATAAAATAATATTGAATGTGAACTATAATTGAAAAATTTAGAAAGGAGAGAAAATGTGAATGTCCTAATTTCCAGGTGTAAAACAAATAAGTCATGGGGATGTAACGTACAGCATGGGGAATATAGTCAATAATATTCTGATAGCGTGGTACAGTGTCAGATGTTGCTGGACTTATCATGGTGAACACTTCTTTAAGTATATAAATGTTGAATAACTATCATGTACCCCTGAAGGTAATATAATATTGTATGTTAGCTATATTTTAACAAAATTTAAAAAAAATACATGCACCAAAATAGTAAACATTTTATAAAAATATAATAAGCAAGAAAGATAGGCATCAAATGCAAAAAATGCAGTTGCCTAGTGGGAAGAGGGGAATGGGAAAGTGGTATAATTCATAAAAGGGAAATATATCAAAGAAGAGAAAGGCTTGGCATGCACCAATAATGATGAGAGGACCATGAACTCAGAAGGATAAACTCCATGTACAAGGAACAAACAATAACAATAAAACAACTTGTATCCCCGACAATACATACATACATACATACATACATACATACATACATACATACATACGTGAGAAAAAAGGAAGTACAAATATATAGGCTAAGAGTGTCTCCTTAATTATGATAATTGAACTGTAAATATGGTTTAAATTTCCTGGTAATCAGCAAGTGGGTGGAGGGGATGTAAGCTAAACATCCCTTGAATAACTAATGTTTATTATTTAATGTAGAGTTTTCAAATCTGTGAACACAGAGTTCTTCCCCTCAGGATTCTTTCTTTACATCTGTAAAACACAGGTGCAAACCCTAGCGCAGCCCACACCTGGTCCCTATACTGACCTCACCAGAGGGCCAGAGCCACCCCCAAAAGGAAACCCAGGACATCAAAGCGCCCTTGCTCAACAGCTGCCTCGGGAGTTGTTGTATCTGGTTGATTTGTTTTGGTTTTGTTGTTACCAGTGTTGGTGGTGGTTAGTTGGTTTTTGTACCATCTTTCCTAATACCTGTATCTTCTGGTTTTGAGGTTATCCTCTTCCTTTGCACGTGACCCTGGATTATACACTGATGCCCAGGTTAGAGCCTCGCATGTATCCACTGCCACTTCCTTTGGTCTCCTGGTCCCTCCCTCTTGGACAATGCCCTGATATAGCCCTGATGTTGGTGCAAAGTCTTCTCACCCAACCCGTACAATTTAAACTGAGTGGATTTCAAATATACCCTCATATTGAATTCAAAACTCGGTGACAGCACTCCAAATTAACATCACTAAAAGAAGCTTGGTGAATGACCCAAGTCATCTGTGGAAATAAATAAAACAGGATAAAAAGATCCAGTCAATGCCTGTGCCTTTCTTGCCTCCTAAGTCAAAGGCCACCGATTGTCATTGTGTTATTACCTGTATTGATCTCATTTGTGTTATCTATAATGTGGCCCTAACGCTTGGGGAGCCAGTAGAAGACACTTGCAACCAAATCTGGCAGAGCGCCCAGCAGAATATTTAGTGTGGAGGCGCGATGCACCTCATTGATGATGAACACTTTAGAAGGCTGGGAATAATTTGAAAACCCGTTAGAGGAAAGCTACAAAGACGGTTATTAAACAGTTGAGCAGTGATCAACACTTCAGGTAAGGCTCCTAGAAATAGGCTATGGAGCCTGCACAAGAGGCAGGTAAGTGCAGCATGATAAGAAATCCACACTTGTGTGCTCTCTGTGATACACTAGATCATAAACAGCTATTCTTCAACCTCGACTGATTGCAGAACCAGGAAGAAAGAACCTAGGTGGCAAATCAGAAATGTCGCCTCTAGGCAAGCAGACACTTCCTTTGAAAAATCAAAGTTTTAGTAATTAGATTTGGTTTTTGTGGAAGACAAATTACAATTTCTCGTCTAGATTTTTTGTTTGTTTTCAGTAGAACAGCCACCTCCTATCCCCCAATCTCCTTTCTGAAACAAAAAACATTATTGCTCAGCAGCTGCAATATTCTTTCACATTTTTTCATATATATATATATATATATATATATACACACACCCATATATTTAATATCAGACACCTGGCTAGGAAACAATAGTCACTATGTGTATTTGATTTCATGCCTTGCCTGAACCCAGCTCCCGCACTTTCCTAAAATGAGAGCATCCAGAAAGAATACATTTTATCTAGTCTTTTTCAGCAGTCTGCTTAAACCTCCCTATTATCTATTTCAAAGTCATAAAAGTGCTAGCACCCAGAAACTGAACCTCCTATGAACCCATGTCATTTTTTAAGCTTATTATAGATGGATTTGGTTACTGACGTTTAATGGAGTGGGGACACACTGGGCACAGAATATAAACAATTTCTCCTTGTGCATAAATCACCTTTCCTCTGTTCTACAGAGTAGTTCTTGGATCGGCTGGTATCAGAGGATGGCTGTTTACTTTAGACTTTGTTCTCAAGCTGATAAGCATTGAGAAATGGAAGAAATATACGTGTGTGTGTGTGTGTGTGTGTGTGTGTGTGTGTGTGTGTGTGTTATGGAGACATCTCAGACACAAGGCATAAAATTTCCATGATTTAAGCTTCATTTTAGTATTCAAAAATATAAACAGGTCCATTTGATTGGATTTAGCTTTGATCAATTAAAGCTGAATTTATGTAATACCGTCAAGCATCAGTATTGACATTTGGTGGCATTCAAGATGTTATTTACACTCAGTGTACTGAATGTCCGTGCAACTGTTTGCATTAGTGTCAAGCCTCCGGCTCCCTGTTTGTTGAGGTTCACCTAACATATTAGCCCCATAAAGATTCCTGAAAGAGGCTCTTCATGCTAAAGCAACTCCATAGAAAGCCATGCATGTGCAGTACAGAATGCATCAGCCATCTGTCCAGAAAATGTATCCATATGCTTCCCAGTACATTTGTCAAATCAGACTTCAGCACCAGTCTTCATAATCATATTGGAGAAAAAGCAATTTCCACTTCTCCCCCTATCAAATACATTCACCTCAAATGACTGCCTATTTTACTGTTTCTTCATATATCATTTCATTTCATTTTCTCAATAACATTCAGAGGTATGTACTGTTACACACTTTTTATAAGGAACTTGAGATTTAGGGAGATTGAGACTTGTTCCAGGTTACACAGTCAGTAAGTGGCAAAGCTTCTGATCTCCCTGTAAAGGAAACAATACACTATACACTATAATTCCTACTGTTAAGGTGAGAGGAACATACATATGTGTGTCTCTCTCTCAATATATGTGAATATATATATATATATATATATATATATATATATATATATATATATATATATATATATCAACATACCATAAGGTTAACAAATGTCCCTACCTCTTTGCTTGAATAGTTTAGAATCTTAAAAAATACATTTACTAAAAAGGTCAGGGTTTGATTATAGCATACTTTGAAGTCTTTAGAAGAAAAGCCAATAAATTGCAAATATTAAACACAACCTTGCAAATATAAAAGGGGGGTTGCCCTGTAACTTTCTTGGCACATGAAAGAGAAGTCGTTTTTCTCTACCCCCAAAGCTTCGCATGTCATTGTTCACATTCTAAATTTTATTGAATTAGAAGTGCTCATCTTGTCCTCTACTTTCACATTGCTCAGGTGCCAGCCAGGGAAAGTTGGAACACTCCCCAGTAGTTTCTTCTCTGCCTTAAGACACGGAAGGCTCCTGCTTTAGAATACTAACATATTATCTAACAATGAATAAATAGTTATTGCCTATTAACATCTTAGCGCAAGCGAAGTTAAAATATAACTAGCCAAACATATGGCAAGACGAGAGACTGGGAGGTCAGACAGATGATAGCTGGAAAGGTCTAGAGTGAGGGGTCCCAAGGTTTTTTAATCCTTGTCCACAAGGCCAGGAGTCAAAATGGTTGCCAGACAATAAAATGGCTTTGGTATCCATGAGGAATCGGTTCGTACTAAATAGATATGATTTGAACATAAATCAAAGGCTGAACAGGGCATTGAAATCTAGCTTTCTTTTGCCAGTAAGCTTGCTAAGTATCCCAGTTTTATTATGTAATTTTTATCTGGACTACTCAAATTCGTATAACTAGTTATATTCAGCTTCTTTCACTTGTACAGCATGACTTCTAGAAGAAATTCATAAAAAGAATTCATGAAAGAAAGATGCTTATCTCTGCAATGTCTACTGGTTTAAGTGGACTAGATAAATATGTAAAAGTCTCCCCTAAATTAAAACCCTCAGGTCCCCACAGTTTGGGTAAGCTACTACACCAGGATGTAGAGTTTCAGTATTCAATATGGCAGACACTTGTCACCTGGAGGTATGTAATGTAAATTAAAATTAGCTTAAATTAAAAATCAGTTTCTAGGCTAATTAGACACAGTCTCAGAGATACAGAGAAAAAACTGAGGGGTGCTAGATGGGAGGGGGCTGGGGATGAGGGAGAGGGTGAGGGGATTAGAAAGCACAATTGGTAACCACAATATTGCCACAGGGATATGAAAGAGAGTTTGGAGAATATAATCAATAATGTTGTAAAGATTTTGTAGGGTATCCAATGGACACTTGCCTTATTAGGGAGACCACTTCAGGGATGGTGTAGATGCCTGATCACTGTACTGTACACCTGAAGCTGAAGTTGAATAATAATGAATGTCAACTGTAATTATATATATTTACAAGAAGCGGAGTACAGCATAAGGAATAGAGACAGTGGAAATGTAATGGCTGTGTGTGATGTCAGAGGGATAGTAGATTGGAGGAGGGGGGTTATCACTTTGTGAGGGGTATAAATGTCTAACTATTACATTGTTTTGTGCACCTAAAACTAATAATAATAAAAAAAATGGTTTATCATTCCCACTCACCTTTCAAGTGTTCACTGGCCACATGTAGCTGGTGGCCACCTTATTGAACAGCACAGATATCAACCATTTACTTCATTAGTGGCCATTCTATTAGATAGAACTGGGCCTGGAGAGTAAGACATATGAGGTGTGATCAAAAAATACCATGAATGCTATTGCAGAGTGCCATCCAATGGAAAGGTGTGGATCTTCAATATGGGAAGTGGCGCATCGAACCTTAGTAACAGTGTGTGACAAGTTTCAACTTGTTAGGATGTAATGTACAGATTGGTGACTGCAGCTGGCAATTCTGTATTGTACATTTGAAAGTTGCTAAGAAAGTACATCTTAACTCCTCTTTTGACTCTTGAGACTAGATAACAGGACATGTTTTAATATAAACACAAATTCTAATAGAGTATTTTCCAAATTTGAAAACACTTGTTTCCCACAAGGATGAATTGTGTTTCTATCCCTTGAACCCAAAAATACTTGCATGAATTTTTTATAAAATAGTACCATATCCATGGCTTATATGATAAACTCTACATAACGTAAATGACGGGGACTTTTATGATAAGAAACCAGAAAACCAACTGCAGTTCATCCATTTATTAGATGTATGATTGTGGTAAAGTCAGTTAATCTCTCTGCATTTCCATTTTTCTCATCTACAAAATGACAACATGATATTATATGCAAAAAAAAAATATTGTAAACTGTGATGGCTACATTCAAAGGTCATAATTACCATCATTGTTGTTATTAGTCAGGCATTTAAGGCTTACCATTACTTCTTTGTCCTTATGTTCCACAAGACAACAAACATCTGCCTAGGTAACTCACAAATGGCCCTATATAAATGTCAGTCTAGTAACTCCTTTTTTCCCAAACAGATATGACACTTTTTCACCATAAAACCCTTGCTCCAGAGACAGGGCCTGCGAACTACAGTCCATAAGCCAAATCTTACCCAACGCCTGTTTTTGTATGGCCCCACAAGCTAATGATGGTTTTTGCATTTTTTAAATAGTTTGGAGGAAAAATATCAAAAGTGAATGATATTATAGGACATGTATATGAAATCAAGTTTCAGTGTCCATAAATAAGTGTTACTGGAACACAGCCATACTCATTTCCTCATGTATTGTCTCTGGTGGCTTTCACACCACAATGGCAGAGTTGAGACGTTGCTACAGAGACCAGATGGCCTACATAGCCCAAAATATTTACTATCTGGCTCTTTCTAGAAAATGTTTGCTGACTCTGTGCTAAAAGTTTACTTCTTAGATTACCTTTCTTTGTCTTCTTCGTCCATGACAATGTATACATTTACCAAGTTATAGCTCTAGTGCTAGTTCATCAGATCGGCCCTGTTACCCACACCTGGGCTCAGAACTCTTCCCACAGGCTTCCTAGCACTCAGTAGCACATAATAGTGCTTCAATAAACATTCATGAAGTGAATAAATTAGTATCTAATTTCCATTAAAAACTGTAATATTCTGAAGGTTATTGGCAGTAGTGCATACAACTTTTATTATTTCAGTATCTAAACAGTGCTTTCTCCAGTGAAAACATTTAAGTAATATTTTCTGAGTGAAGTACAACTGCTAAAAATAGTAATGATAGTAACGTTGTACTGAGGATTTACAATGTGTCTGTAATGATGCTGAGTGCTTTGTATGGAACAGCTAATTCACTTAGGTAACAACACCATGAGCTAGGTATGAGGATGCCCATTTTACAGGTAGGGGAATTCAATAACTTGCCCAAGTTATACAGCTACTAAATGGAAAGAGAGAAATCGGAATGCAGTCACATTGGGGATAAAGTGAGCCAATAGCATGAAGATTTTAAAACAGAAAGCAGACAGTTCGTACTTGATGCTTTAGACCAAAGTTCTCATAGTTGAGTCTAGGAAGCCCTTGTGTCACTGACCTTTGAAGGGGGTTCACAAAGTCAAGATTATTTTCATAATAATACTAAAATTTTATTTACTTTTTTCACTCCCATTCTCTCACAAGTGCCAGGTGGAGTTTTCCAGAGGCTACCTGACATATGACATTAGAACAGATTGAATGCAGAAGCAGATATAAGATCCCAGCTGTCTTCTATTAAACTGAACATTAAAGAAGCTTATAAAAATGTAAAACATCACCACTCTTTTCACTATGCTTTTGTTTGAGAAAATATAGTTATTTTTCATTAAAAATACTATATATGTTAACATGGAAACATTTATTTTCTAAACAAATTAATAAATATTTTTTTAACTCTCTCAGTTTTAATTTCTAATATGATAAATATTAATTAACATAACCCATGTGAACAAAAGATCTTTGAGGTTCTCAATAATTGTTTCAGAAAGTAAAGGGTCTTAAGAGCAAATAGGTTTGAGAACTCCTAAATAAGTGATGGGAGCCTTTAAGATACTGTAAGAAAATGACATGGTGAAAGTCCAGCCAATATTAGCAGACCCATATTCCCATCTGCAACTGACAGAGATTCATGAATGAGTCCGGCTAGAACTAGAAACATTCAACCAGGCTGTCGGCTCATGAACAACAGCAAATGTTAATTTTAAGCCACTGAGTTTTCAGGTACCGCAATAGCTCGCTGGTACACAGGAAGCATTTTATCCTTGGAACTTAGTGGACATATTTTGCCCCATTCTCAATCTTTTGTCTTGTCTCCTTATCATTTAAACACTGCCTGGGCAGATTTAGTGCATGGCCTGGACTCTCTCTTCCGAGTGCTCACTCTGTGAATCTTTTCTCCAAGATTGCGAAGGACACCTCTGAAGATTGGATCAAAGGTTGTCTGCTTTCTCTGCCAGAGTTCAGCTGGTGAGATGGGTCCTGGAATCCCAAGGTGGAATCTTGCATCCCTGTTCCCTTGAGAGCAATACTATATGTGGTGCTTAATGCTATGATTGCGTAAGAATGTGTCTTACATACGGCATGGTTTGACTGAGCTCTCAAGACCTGACAAAAGAACCAGACCTATACACACACTTTTGTTTTTGATCAGCCCACCAACCACTGCTCTTCTGGGATACAAGGAAGTCATTTAGGGAAGCCTGTAGTAATTCCCTCCATCTCTGAAACCAAAAGCCATAAAATCATGCCTAACAGGAAGCATTCAACATCTATTACATAAAAATGACTTCTAAGGAACACAGACTTGGTTTGAAACAATTTCCTTTAGGATCTATGTTTTATCACTTATTTTCTCAGCTCCATCACCAAACCGAAGCTTCCCCCACACCTCCCAGCATGAGCCCATCCAGCCAGATTCTTTTTGAAGATCTGTATTCACAGAGCAAGAGACATGTTGCTCTCCTGATGTTGGTCCTGTAAAGGACAAGCTCATAATAGATTGTCATTGAAATGGGAAGGCTTAGTTTTATAGTCACTCAAATATTTGATTTACTAGTAACCCAAATATTTGATTTACTAGTATAACTCAGAACTGAATCAAATCTACAGCTTGAAATTCTCACACTTCTGTGAATTAAGTCTTGCTATTTTGTTTTGTTTTAACCAATGCAGCCATGTGTTTTCATTTATTACCACTCAGGGTTAAAATTAGTGCCTATCAAGATTTGTGCTACATTTTGTTCACATACATGGAAAAAGTGGGCATAATTCATCACAATGTTTGGTTGTTTTGTTTTTTCCCTGTGGTATCTTTGGTCATTTAAAAGAACACATGTGGTTTATTCCAAAAATCTGTGACAAAGTCAATATATTCCCCTTTAAAAATATTTTAGGTCTTCAAAGACTGAGTTTAGCATGATATTTCTTAAGGTTAATTTACAATCAACCTTTTCCCTTCCGAAGGAAAAAAAAAAAGAGAGAGAGAGACAGATAAATAAGCAACTTTTTAGGCATTCAAAGAGTTGTTAGAACAGAGGAGAGTCTGTGCTAGGGACATATCCTGTTTGCAACTGTGTAGATAAACTACGGCTAAATGCACAAACTTCTGTATTTGATAATTAGGTTTCAAAAATAAACAGTTTCAGAGGAGTACATTTGTCATAACTTTGAGAATACTTTTTGGAGAGAATAACCAGGCCCTTAATTATACCACATCTACAGGAAATTTTTTTAAATTGTGGTTATGGTCATAAAGTCTTATTTTTGTGTGTGCTTGTGTGGTCTTTCATCCATCCATGGCAAAGAGGTTCAGAGCTCTCCTAAAAGTTTGTCTTTGGGATAAGTCCAAAATCTATAAGAAAGCATTAGGAAAGAACCATAGTGATGTGAATACTGGTTCCATATCTGTCATTGTCACCTTACCTGGTAAATTTGTTCAAGACAAGAATCACTGGACCTGTCCTCACAGAATGGTAGGTGGCGACTGCCTTTCTCCTTGTATCTCTCATCACTCATTCCATTGAATTCTGGTGGTTGAGGTTGGTATAAAGATATAACTATAAGCAAGGAGAAATAAGTAATACATTTAATTTTAATAGCCATTGGCACCACACCTAGAATTCTTTGAAGCAGTATATTTTGACACGGCCAAAAACGGTGCCCGTCAAAATGCAAAATTAGTTGTCTGTTTTTACTTTTATTTTACCAAATAATGTGCCTGATTGATATCCTGCCTCTTATTCCACCCCTAACTCCACTCCGAGACTGTCGTTTTCTACTTTATTAACACATTATTTGTATTTTTTATGGATAGCTGTTACTTTTACTCATTTCAATCCCAGCAAAGAAAGATACAACTTGCAAACACTTAAGGGTAGAAGGGAAAGATCTCAAAAGGGCAATGGGTTTACATATTTTGTTCGGTCCTTGCAATGTTTATTCGCATTATACTTTTGCAGTTGAATCTGGATTTCAAATTTCTCTTGAAAATTCTGTCAACCTGGAATAATGGTTTGGCAATAGTTATTGGAACGGAGTAATGGCTTCCCC
The DNA here is from genome assembly GCF_057876585.1 of Rhinolophus sinicus. Classification (NCBI taxonomy): domain Eukaryota; kingdom Metazoa; phylum Chordata; class Mammalia; order Chiroptera; family Rhinolophidae; genus Rhinolophus; species Rhinolophus sinicus. Next base: position 199,062,141 of record NC_142517.1, read on the forward strand.
ATTTGGATAGGGCATCTACTCTCCAGCTCACCAGAGTCCCCACCATTTTCCCCTCTGTTGGTGTCACTCATTTGCTTTAAGTATGTTATTCCTGTAAGCATTTCAGTTTGGGGCTCCTGGTCCAGCGTGTGCAGTGATGCCTCAGCAGCAAGTCTGTGGAGGTGAGAGTCCAGGTAGCCCTGAACATGAACTTTCCCATGAAAGTAGGCAGAGAGATGCTAAAGACAAGCTTCACACTGAATAGCGTTTTGCCTGGGAGTAGTCTGCTAGCTACTACAAAATGGAAAGTCACGTGCAAAATAATGGCTTAAATAAAGCTTTCTTCCTTTGAAAATAGGTGAAAGTGAGGTTTTATTTTAATTATGGATATAAAGTTCAGAATATTAAGAGATTTAGAGAGAATGACAATTTTATAATGCTCAAACAGAAATTATTGGCTACAAAGCAGGGAAGTAATGATTTCCCGTTTAGAAGTTGTAACTTTGAAATGAAAATAGCCCTGGCAAGGCAGAAAAATGAACTATTTAAGAAAAGTTCATCACATAGAAAGAAAAATATAATTTTACTAGAATAGACAATTATGGGTTTAAAAAAAGAGAGAAATTTAGACCTAGAAATATACATGATCTTGATTTAAGCCATTATGTAGCAATTTTATACATTTACCATTATTGGTTAGAGCACCACGTAATGGCTGAAACACCCAACACAATACCATCATCTTACAGTTATGAAATGTTATATTGAAGTGTTAACACACCTTTTAGGGAGCTGTAAGTGTGAAAATTTAGAATGAGTTGGCTCATGAGGACATTTCAAATGATAGGAAACAATTTACTCTTGGGTTTGAAAAATGACTCAATTGCAAGGTAGATTGTCCCTGTGGCCTGGGAGAATCCAGAGGGATTAGGTGAGCAAATTGCATTACAGTTGCTTTTCTCCCTCCCCTTAACCCCACCAAGACACTTTCTCCAATTTTACTTTGTAATAATTTTACTTTACTGGTAATTTGTGCAACGTGCATCACTTCTCAATGCAGGCCCCAAAGACAGTGGATTGTAAATTGCATGAGTCAAATCTGGAGCAGAAATAACTGGAGAAAGATAGGTCTGAAGCCCAAGGTAGGGTCTAGAAGGCAACGATTGTCAAGCTGGACTCTGGGTCCCAGAGAACAATGTGAAATGGTAGGTCTTGAAGATAAGTGCTAAGCAATAGAGTAGAACCAAATAGGCAAGCAAGGGTTAGGCTTCATAAATTGAATGCTAACAGCTACCATTTACTGAGTCCTCACCTTGTGCTGGAAACTACTCTACGCTCTTTGCATGCATTCATTCATTGAAGCCTCAACACCAATAGGCTCTGTCATTAGGAAAGTGGCACCCGTTCATTAAACGAGTAATTGAAAATCCGCCAGCAACAAGACAAACAGAAGAACCACTCCAAGACTCTGGAAAACTGCAGTAGTTCTCGATTTATGTTATTGATTCTTGGACCAATCCTCGGAGATTGAAAGTCACAGAAAAACCTCTGGTTGGGAGAATCAGCAGCGTTTTACATAGTCTGATATTTATTTCCTGTATACATCATTTTGTATTTAGATGGCACCTTATTGATGATATCTCTCTGTTCTTTCCATTAGGAAAGTGAGAAGAAGAGAATGAAAATGACTTGTCCAAGGTTGTAAAAAGGTAGAGAAGTAACAGGAAGGACTTTAATACTTTCCAACGAATCCTAGGCTCTATGTGCATAGGACTTAGGATGTGCTGCGTTAGCACTTAAAAAATAAGTTTTCAGAAAGTAATTGTGACTTGGCTCTGTGCCTTGGCGCTATACCTGGATGTCCAGTGGGAGTGTGTCCGTGTGCCTGCCGGTTTTATGGAGATGAGTGTACAACAGAATTTAACAATGTGGCAGTGGGTAGATGAGGAAGCAGGGGTGGGAGAAAGGGTCGGGGAGGTGAGAACAGCAGAGACACAATGAATACCACAAAGAGAAAAGAACACGAGACAAGACAATGGGAAAGATAGGCATCGATGGCCATAGGTCAGGGCAAGGGGAGTGTCAACAACGACCTGGAAAGAAAATAATAAAATAAATAATAATAGGATGAACAATCAAATAAATCAATCCTAAAAATACAATTATAGCGATTCCCTCCGTACTTATTACGTAAGGATGTTTAACATGTGTTGTTTCAATTTTCACTCAAATTCAAAAGTATCATCATGCCCATTTTCTGGATGTGAAAACTGAGGTTTCGAGCAGTTAAGTCACTTCTGTTTAGCTAGCGTTAGATGACAGGATCTGGTACTGAACCTGTTAGGCTGTCTACTCTGTGGTCTCCGCATGAGTGTGAGGGGAGGCCGTGCTGGTCATTCACGTAGTACCATCTGTGGGATTCATGGCAACTGAGGCAAACATTCCTTTGCAGTGAAACTGGACCCCGGTCAGGACGACCCTCTTTTCCCTCTTGGTAGAACTAGTCTGGCCCACTAAGAAATTTCAGCAAAACTGATTTGTGTGTCTCAAGATGCAAGAATTTTCCAAATGACTTTACTGTTGGCTCCTTCAACATTGTTTTCTGCTCCCTCTGGAGTCTTTGTTGTCCAGAGGGAGTGTTTAAGATATAGCACAGTGCTAGAAAATGTATTCTTTGATAGTCTACACAACACCATTTTTCTAAAAAATACATGATGTGACAGAAATAAGTGTCTTTAATTAAAAAAAACAAAGGACTCCATAGAAGGGTGAAACAGTTGCTTCCACAACAAGACTTTTCTGCCGTCTGCCACATGTGCACACTTATTCCCCCACAAAGAAGCATCTGTTTACTGATGGGGACACAGAGGGACTGTGGGGACAGGTGCCCATCTTAGTGCCAACAACAGAGACAAATCAACCGCGTTGTCACTGCACATTTTTCTGGCATCCAAAATTTGTATCCAAATTCCATCCATTGATTTTTTTTTTCAGAGACAAAGAAAATGAGGGAATAGCATAGAGTGTTTTACATAGTAAGTCCACACATATTATCTCATTTTATAGTCATGTTTGTTAATCCCCCTTGAATGGATCAGAAAACCAAGATTTAGAGAAGAGCACAAGCAAGATAGAAATTTATACCATAACCTCAATTTAAAAAACATTTGTTGTTTTTGTACTTGAAGTTTAATGAAGGGCATGGTTTTTCTCTCCAAAGAGTGTTCTCCCAGTTTAAAACAGAGATAGTAAATGGAAGATGGAAACCCCATACCCAGGTCTTTCTACAATCTCAGAAAGGAAAAAAAAAAAAAAAATGGGTGAATGAAATGGAAGATGCAGAGAAAAAATAGTGGCTAAATTAATAGCAAAATTCCATAATTTAGTTTTTGTTTAAGTTCAATTCCAATATTTTATCAGACATTCCTGCCCCTATTTCTTCTCTCCTCAGGAAATCTGTAAAGAAACAAGGCCAGGACGTTTAGGCTGGCCTCTGCATTTATGCCATCCTGTGTTTCCCCATTTGTTCACACACAGAAAAAACTCCAGCCCCTTGCTACTCAAAAGTGTGGTGCAATAAACCACACGCTCCAATGTTTGTGGAGTTGCATATCTGCAGAAAGAGTACAAGCTCCCATGGCCTGGGAACTTGGTAGAAATGCAGTCTCAGGTCCCACCCCAGACCTCCTGAATGCAACAAGACCACCATGTATGCATATTCAACTGAAAAGCAGTAACCTAGACATTTTCTCATTTTCTCATCTCTCTCTTTAAAGCAGATAGATACTCCTTAAAGACTAGTTCTGCATCCTTTTCCTTCCAATCCTGAAAGTGTGAGCTGGCTAAATATATTATAGAAGTCTTTCTGGTCATTTCATACTGAAGCTCAATTAAAAATCCTATGCCCCTAAGAGGCCCTTAAAGAATAAAATGCTTGGCCTCTTAGCTGGCCAGTGGAGGAGTATTTTAAGTCATCTTTCTATCCGTAATGTTAAACCACGTTGGCACCACCTATTTCTACTTAGGCTGTGGACATCACGGTCTTCATCCTCTCCTTACAGCAAAACGTGAACACCACCATTCAGGAGTCGTGGAACCTGAGTTCTAGGACCCGCTCAGCCAGTGCATAGCTCACGGGCCTGGGTTGTGCCATCAACCTGCTTACACCTCACACTTGTATTCCCTAAATCTTGGGGAATTTTCTCCTTCATAGTCAAAATGCACTTCCATATTAAATGGCCCAAAAAGTCTTACAGTAAAGACATAAATTTAAGAGTTTAAGCAACTGTTTCTTAAACTAACTTGCCCAGAAATAATCCCCACTTTCCGTCTTCCCCCCCTCCTTTCTGTTTATTCCTCAGTCACCATTCTGTGTCCACAGATCACACTGGAAAATGTTGGGCTAGAACACCTCAAACGAGTCTTCCAGCTTTGACCTCCTATCATTTTACCCTTTCATCACAGAAAGATGTGTTGTGAACTTGTTGTCTATGGTTTTTCAGAGCAATGACAATATTGATCATCATTATTCAAAGAAAAGTTTGCATTAGAGCACAATAGAGTCCATACAAGATACCTTGGCTCTCTGTTTCTACTTTAGATACACCTGATCCTGGAGCAATTAATGGACTTGGTACAAATAATTTTTATTCTTCTTTGTGACCCAAACTATCATTGGCAAAGTCAACTTGCGTTTAAAAACTGCTTTCAACTAATTTTGAAGTCCAGATTAAAGGAATTGTGCTGTACTTGTTCAATTATACATATTATTTTGAAATGAATGCACAACAAAGTGAACCTTTGTCTTGTCACAAATATCTTATGTCAATGCACATTCAGCCTCTGTAAAATTATACATTTTCCAAAATACTTAGGAAAAGGTTCTCTGCTCCTTAGATTTCCCTCATCATTCAATTTGTTTTAAAAATAAATGTTTTTTTGTTCTCCCTAAGAGATCTATCTATATTCACTGAACCACAGTTTTCATCACGGCTTTTGGGCCTTTATCTTACTTATGCTTCTCATAACAATAACTATGACATAGTAACAAATGATAAAACACTTTTACCCGTGTTCTATACATCACTCAGTATAGTCCTATCCTTTTTGTGGAGCAATTTGTTGTTGAGTTTTCTTTCTGTGCTTTCTGCCCCCACCCACTTTTCCTTTTTTTTTTTTTTTTTTTTTTTTTTTTTTTGGCAGGCACACACACAAAAAACTTTTTGATAACTGTAGCAATTAACAATTAATCAAAGTATATTTTTTCACTATAACAGGAAATCTGGATAATAAAAAGTCCATGTAACTTTATGGGTACTAATAACATCTGAAGTTGGCAGGACCTAATAGCGATAAGGCTAATCAGATCGGTTATTTACAAGTATCAACAAGTTTTCTGAGAAGATCAAAGTCACATCCTCCTCTATCCCTGGTAAGGGAATGGAAGCTGGCAGGTGCGGAACGAAAGAAGGTACGAGAGTGTTTTCTTTTATTGCTGTGAAAGAAAATGACTGATAAAAGGATGAATGTTCGTATGTCTTCTGCATTCACAAAAACCTAGCTTCCAGCTATCTGGAAACCGTTTATAAAATTCAGCTGTTCCACCCTCATACCTGGTGCCCCACTCAGGACGGGATGTGCGTTTATGATGTGTAAGGGGCAGGATTTGAAGGAAGCCTGTTGTGTGATCGCCTGTTGAGCTCTTGCTTCACACTGTGTGTGTGGCCAGATCAACCTTTCATCAAAAGAGCCCTTGTCACAAATCTCAGTGATTTCAATCATGAGGTGATTTTCCTCATTTTAAATACAAGTATAAACACAGTTCTTTTAACCTTTTGGAAATGGTATGAGGGCTGGCATGAGACAGAGGTGGACCATATTTATATTGAAAAATACCAGTTGAAAAATTTGAATTCTAAGGCTTTTATTACAAAAGACTATTAGAATCCATGGTCATTTTCTTCCAATAATTCATATAATTATCACTTCCCCATGATCTAACATGCTTGCCTATCCTTTATTATAATCTAGATTAGCCTTACAGGACATACTTATTTAAAAAGTCTGATTACTACCCATAAATATGAATTGCTAAAAATAGATTTGATTAATTCATTCGCCTACAACTCTTCCCTTAGATCTTATAGGTCTATAATTTACAAGATATATCAACCCACCTCACTAGTGTTACCACAGAGTCAAATAAGACAAGAGATTACAGCTCCAGGTGCTAGCATCATTAACTAAGGATATTAAACCCATAAATAAGATCTTTCTGTATGTGTTTTACCAATGAAGAGAATTTCTTATTACCACCAATTAACACTAAGAAAATTAAACATCATTTACAAACAAGATTAAAGACATTTTTCCTTCCACACCAATTAAGAAAATCAGATGGAAAATGTTTTGATTCATGCTCATCATATAGATATAAATATATCACATAATGGCTCATATTTAGCAAGTATGAAATACAAAAACACAACTGAAAATATTTTGGCATCTGTCCGGCCCTAAGCTGGCTTAGCGAAAACTGTGATTTGAAAGTGTTTTAGTCCTGCTGTTAAACATTTACTAACATAAATAAATTAATGACAGATTATTTTTGTCAGAATCACAGTGAACTTTTAAAACACAGTGAGGGAGAGGCCTGTTCTAGTCACTCACATATAACAGAAGACGAAAGGAAGATTATTATTGAATAGTTAGTCCAACTGAAGACATAAATCCTAGAGGTTCTTGGCAAAATGGAAGATTGTGCCTTCATACTTTGAGAGAAACCCTCCTCACTGCAAAAGCAATAAGAACTGATAACATTTGTAAAATTAAAATTAACAAAAGCAAGAAGAGTCACCTTCGAGGGTCAGTAACAGGACAATGAGAGCAACTCACACAGTTGTGAGCAGGGAGAAGGGGACCTTGAGCCTGGGGCACCCATGGCCACAGCCCGTGGGTTATAGAGATCAAAAGTAGCTCACGTGTTATGAGGGAAGCACCAGGCTCATTGTGCTAAACAGGAGGCTGAGGCCAAACTAAAATGATCTACACATTCTCCCAGGATGGCAGTGTGTGTGGAGCTGCGTACCTGCAGAAAGACTGCAGGAAGATGAGAAACCCAGTTTAGTAACGGGATCTGTAGTATCCACAACGTGGCATGGGAGCCCTGAGCCACCGACACAAGATCCATAGTGACTCGAGAATGAATGAAACCAGGTAGGGGCAACTATAAAAGATTAGACAGGAATAACTGGGCAGACAGAGAGAGAAATAACTCCCACTGAAGATGAGCGGGAAAATGAAAATGCCAAAGCAAATTATTCAATTAACATTGATGAAGACAATTTGGAGCTGGGTTAGCATACCCATCTTCCCCGACAAAAGAGCTGTCACTTCCTACCCTATGTAATCCTAACATGTACACATACCCTCCTAAGGGCTATCTTAATCATTTAAGCATGTGTGTGTATGTGTGTGTGTGTGTGTGTGTGTGTGTGTGTGTGTGTGTGTGGTGTATATGAGAAAATATGAAACTATCGTAGTAAACAAAAGGCATGCCACACTAAATTGTGATAATGTTAAAATACACATTGCTAGTCACTGAAGTATAATTCAATATATAATTGCCCAGAATTTCAAGATAATTTGCCTTAGTACACGAGTATACAATAAATATTCCTCAAGTACACTGAGAAAGGATGTTCCACCATGTTAACATATGTAATTTGGTTCCTAGCGAGAGGAAGACAACAGTGCATTAAAGGTTAGGTGACTTAAGACTCAGGTCTACCCTGTATAGCTCACCAGCTGAGTGAACGCGGGTAAGTCATGTTGCCACCTCGGAATCTCATTTTCTCATCTGTGAAATTATCCAATCATGTTATCTGACCACCTCAAAGATGAGAATATTATAACAAGAAAATGGATCAAGAACATCTCCCCTCTGCCTCACATCGAATAAGATGAAAAAAAATGGTATCGATTCCTAACAATACTTAAAAACAAGACAGGACGTCATTGTTGTACCAGAGATTGTGAAGAACTTCTGAGGTGAGGAGCTGAGAGGCTCATATTAATGGATAAGCAGCAGCAGAGAAACCACACATTCAAACACACCCAAGAGAAAACAACACTTCCAGAAATTCCAGGGATAACCCAAGCTCAGGAAAATACACGCCAAGAGCAGGACAAAGGCATTGGGCAATTATCAGAGGAAGTAATTAAAGAACAGCATTTAAAATAGATGGGTAGTCTTCTCTTTCCTCTGACTATCATGAAACAATGTTTTCTCTCCACTTATTGTCTTTTTCTTTTTAATTAAAGTTTATTGAGGTGACAATTGTTAGTAAAGTTACATAGATTTCAGATGTACGATTCTGTAATACATCATCTATAGCTCACATTGTGTGTTCACCACCCAGAGTCAGTTCTCCTTCCGTCACCATATATTTGACTCCCTTTACCCTCTTCTAGAATCCCCTCCCCCCTTACCCTCTGGTAACCACTAAACTATTGTCTATGAGTTTTCGTTTCTTCATTTGTTTGTCTTGTTCTTTTGTTGTTTTCAGTTTTATATACCATATATCAGTGAAATCATATGGTTCTCTACTGTTTCTGTCTGATTTATTTCGCTTAGCATTATACTCTCAAGATCCATCCATGTTGTCACAAATGGTACTATTTCATCTTTTCTTATGGCAGAATAGTATCCCATTGTGCATATATATCACATTTTCTTTATCTGATCATCTACTGAAGGACACTTTGGTTGTTTCCATGTCTTGGCCACCAGAAATGAAGCTGCAATGAACATTGGAGCACATTTGTCTTTATGGATAAATGTTTTCAGATTTTTTGGGTAGATACCCAGGAGAGGGATTGCTGGGTCATATGGTAATTCTATTCTTAATTTTTTGAGGAACCTCCACCCTGCCTTCCATAGCGGCTGCACCAATCTGCATTCCCACCAACAGCATATGAGGGTTCCTATTTCTCCACTTATTGTCTTAACAACAACAATAAAATCCAAGGCACAGCATAGCTGGGGAGAGTGGCTAGCATGGGTGTTGGAGCTTGACAGAGAAGCACAGCACAGCCTGAGGCCACTGTTGACCTTGACAGCCACAGCAGGAAAGAAAAACATGACACCAACATGCTTTGACATGGCTCTCTGATGTGAGGGTCTTGATATAAGAGGCCCCACTGAGCAGGCCCTGGGAAGCTGGCCCAGGCAACTTACTAGAAGGAAGAAAGAATCCCATATTAAGAAGAGAACCTGCCCCTTGTGTAACACCTTCAGCCCCAATTGCTAATAAAAAATAAAACCTACAGCCACTAACAGGGATCAAGATGAATCAAATGCAAAGGTAAAATTATGACCCCAAATAACTAAAAATGAAAGGAAGCCAACTACATAAGAGACAGACACAAAACTCAATATCTATTTCTCATGGGAGAAAATTAAGACTACATGAGGAGACATCAAAGAGGTATCACATCTATAAAATAAAAACATAATATTGAGTACATTTTTATAGACTAAATAACAAATTAGCACACATTTAGGAGCTTAAAACAACATATATTTATTATCTTGTGTTTTTAATGGATCAAGAGTCTAGGTGTGGCTTAGCTTAACCTAACTGCTCAGTATCTCAGTCTGAATTGAAAGTCTTAACTGAAGCTCAGTATTCTCTCCCAAGCTCACATGGTTGTTGGCAGAATTCATTTTCTTGCAGATATAGAACTCATGGCTTCTACATCTTCAAGAACAGCTGACTTCTTGACCGTCTTTTAAAAGATTCATCTGATTAGGTCAGGCCCACCCAGGAAAATGTTTTGATTGACTTAAACTCAATTAAAGATCTTAGTTACTTCTGCAAAAATCCCTTCACCTTTGCTATATAATGTAATAAAATCACAGGAGTCATACCCCATCACCTTTGCTACATTCTATTAGTTAAAAGCAAATTACAGGTCCTGCCCACACTCAAGGAGAAGGGATTATAAAAGAGTGCATCCATTAGAGATTATAGAATTTTGCCAACCATATAAAAGACTATGGAAAATTTTAAATATAATCATAAACATAAAAAGTAAAAACTGAACCTAGTGGTATAAGAGAATAGACGTATCTGGACAATAAATTGAATTACCACTGAAATATAATTCATGCACATCAAAATATACAGGTCATAATGCATCTGAGGAACACATACCCTATCAAAGTTTTCTAGTGCCTTTTCTTAGTTACTCCCAAACATCTCGCCAGCAAACACTTTTCTGATTTATCTCACCACAGATTAGTTTTGCCAGCTATTCGAGTAAAATAAGAATTTTGAAAGTAAGAAATCTTACCTTGTTCCCAACCTTATAGCAAAGGCTTCCATCTTCCAACATTAAGTATAGCACTCTCAGTAGGTTTTCTGTAGATGCGCTTTATCAGGAATTCCTAGTTTGTTGAGATTTTCTTTTAATCATGAATGGGAAAATTCCCGCATCTATTGAGATACTACTACATTTTTTTTTCTTTTTATCTTGTTAATGAAACAAATTGTACTAATTGATTCGCACACAAGTTTTCATTTCTTGGATAAATCCCATTTGGTATTACTGCCTATTCTCATTATATACATTGCTGCATTTAATTTATTTTCTAAGGGGTATTAGGCTATAATATATTCTTTTCATTGCAACATCTTTGTCTGTCTTTGGTAATAGCATTTTGTTGCCATAATAAAATTTAATAAGAAGATTTTCCTTCCTCTATTTTCTGGAAAAAAAAAAAATTTATGTAGGATTGGTATTTTTCCTTACTTAGAGGTTTCAGTTCACCACTGTGTCATAGGGATATATTTATGGGAAGGTGTTCAATTATGAATTCAATGTCCTTAACAGATATAGGGTTAGTCTGATTTTCTACTTCTCCTTGTGTCAGTATTATGAATTTGTGTCCCTCAAAGGATATGTCCATTTCATCTACATAGACAAACTAAATTGCATAACAGTGTTCATAATTTTCCCATATTATCTTTTGCTATCTTAAAAATTTGTGCTCACACCTCCTCTTCTATTTCTAATAATGATCAGTCTAGCTAAGGGTTTATCCATTTTATTGAAGTGTCCAAATATTGAACTGTTGGTATTGTTGATTTTTCTCTATTGTTTGTCCATTTTCTGTGGTATTGATCTCTAGTCTTACCTTCATTCTTTTATTTACTTTGGGATAATTTGCTTTGAGTGGGGATTGATTGGCAAGGAGCAGGGTGATGGAAAAGTTCTGTATCTTGGCAGGAGTGTGGATACATGAGAACATGCACTTGTCAAAACTCATCAGATTGTACACTTAAGATTTTTGTACTCAACTGTACGCAAATTATACCTCCAAAAATTATAAACAAATATGAACTCTAACTGGTGAGTTTGTGTTTAGCAATTCTGAAACTGCTTTCCATGTATTCTAGACTTGAGCAAATGCGTATTTATATTAAGGATAATGGGAGCCAAGTTTCTTATTTTTGGAGAAGGGAGCACCAGATATGAAAAATGGTAGAATCCTGTGATATTGGTTTGGAATTTCAGACACAATGTCTTTAACTTACTCTCTAATGTTTCCATAAAAATAATATAATGTGTGTGTGTGTGTGTGTGTGTGTGTGTGTGTGTGTGTGTGAAGAGAGACAGAAGAGAGAAAGAGCGAATGATAAGGCAAAATATATAAACAAATAGTAAGTAATATATGAGAGCTCCTTGTCTTTTTCTTGAATTTTTTTCAGAAATTTTGATATCCTATAAAATTTTTAAATTATAAAAAATAAACTCTGCTGTGCAAATGAATGTTGATCTACTTTATCATTTCACAACTGCTCTCTTAGGTGGGAAAAAATGATGAGGACAGCTGTGATTTGTGTCCTAGGTAGGCCTGGCAGATAGCCATTGTGGAAAGCTAAAGCACAGAAGCACAGGGCACATTCTCTGAAAGGACATCATTGAGATATGTTTGCTCTTGAGAGACCCAAAATAGAAAAACCTCTTTCTTCTTAAGAACACTTGCTAAGGGGAAGAAACAAAACAAACAAACACAACACAGCAAAAGTTGGCACGATGGTGCTGGAAGCCACCTTACGAATGACTTTTATAACCTTTCTAGTAATTTTCCATGCTCTGGACAAAAAATGGTCTGTAACTCTCAGTCCTGAAAATAAACTGTCCTTTTTCTAAGAACTATGTGACATGCTCATTTCCACTTTTTCCCTTTACTAATTTGGAAACAAAGAAAGCTGTTATTAGGTTGTCTTTGGCTTTTATCATATGAAAACCCTTGCCGAAGCTTTTCTCAAAAGTTGAAATGAAAGAAATTTTGTATATTGTTTTTTCATTCACCATCCCGCCCTCCTTTTTTTCTTTTTTGGTGTGTGCATATAAAGGTAAACATTTCAAATTGCCACAATATAATTTAATTCCTTTCAAGGTCTGACAATGTCTTAATAACAACACATCATTAAAGGATCTCTTTAAGGCTGTTACCTCAATTCAACTTTATATCCAAGTACTCATCTATGTACTTTATTCTAAATTCTATCATGCTAAAAAATGCACATCCCTTTGGTTCTGATGAGGTAGAAACAGGCTAATATAGCATCAGAGAAGGGGACTGTCTTTTCACCTCATGTCTGACACTCAAGACTCTTCAGAGACCTGTTTTTGCAAGACTGTCACTTCTATAAGCTTGAAGACAGTCTTCAGGCCAACCATTCTCTTTGTTTTTTAATTATAAATATTTCTATTGGGGGAATAGATCTCTTGTTTCTGAAAAACATGTAGAAAGTATGAATATTACTTCAGAGATTAGCCTATTTTGTTTCTAATAGACCATGTTTTGGGTACTACCAGATGTTAGCATATTCTTAATTCAAATCATCAGGTTCAATTACATCACCAGGAAGGGCCGTTGTATTCTTCCTGTATTTGAGCTATTAATAAAATATGTTTTTAATTTTGGAAATTGCTTGGCTTTGGAATGGGCTATTGCTCTGGGGAGTTGGAAACACAGGAAGGCAAGCAGCATACTTGGACCACTGAGGTTTTGTAAGACACACACCAAAATAAATTTTTATAACCATTTCCCCTTTGATACTTTACCTTATGTTGTCTGATATAGCACTGACTTAAATTCACTCATTAGCAATGATGATGGCATTTTCATTAGAGCACGTATATCTGGTTAATGAACCCAACACCATTTTAAATCACTGTAAAACAAAGAGAATACATGTGGACGCGCGCGTGCGTGCATGCGTGTGTGTGTGTGTGTGTGTGTGTGTGTGTGTGTGTGTGTGTGTGTGTGTGTGTACATGTAGTAAAGACAATCAAATTCTTTTCTACAACCCAAAGCCTTTCTACTCCTTATTTGAAATCAAGGAAATACACCCTGTGGGAAGCATTCACCCAAACCTGTTCACAAATGTTTTGGCTCTGAAGTCGTGGGGACATATGGAAATCATTTTCCTTACAGAAAACATGGCTGAGTTAAGTCACACCTAGGCACAGATTTCTACAATCTTCAACAGAGAGTAGTTTGGAGTGAAAGGATGGTCCTACTATTCTACTTCTCAAGTGCTGGAATGGGCCACAGGGAAGGAGAAACTAAATTTCTCAGTACTAAAAAAAGATAGGTTCTGGAAGATAATTATTATTTAAATTGTTTTTAAATACATATTGTTGCTATTAGAGTTACCATTTTATTTTACTGTTTCTTAATGAATGCAAAGATTGTGTTTCACAGTAAGGAAACCAGAAAGCAATTTTATTGAAGTTACAGGTGAGAGGCAGTATATAAAAACACTACATGGAAAAAACCTCTAAGGCAGGGATGGCAAATGGGTTTCATACTGAGTGCCAATTTTAACAATTGGTAGTGACTATATGAAGCATGGGTTGAGAAGGAACCTGAAGAGGCATCCAGGCTTTGTGGGAACGAGAGCTATTCTTGATTAATGATGGCTGCCATGGAGACTTCTCTTGTGCATTACCAAGACTATGAATGGTCAAATTTTGTTAGTTCTTCCCAAGTACCCTGAATATTTTAAGTACACAATAAAAAATGTGCCTTATAAAGAAACAGTTCCAGATATTATAACGAAAGAGTAAAGGAGTATGAATTTATGAAAAAATAAAAATAAACATGACAAAGTGGGATAAGGCACAAGTGCTGTGTCCACGACAGAAACATGGCAGATTTGGTCCTGGACCTTTTATTCACCAACTGAAAGGGGAAAGCTTACCGACCAAATTCACATTCTCTAAGATGAGTAAAGGACAGTTCTTCAGGGAGCTTGCACATATTCTTAATATGAAGATTGGCCAAGGATTTTATTCTAAAGTAAAAAAGATGAGAGAATGCCGTGCAGTATAGTATAGTAAAAAAAACACCCTTAACAAAAATGCCACAATGAACTTAATAGGCCTGTTTTGAAATAGCTCTGAAATTTCTTATATGAAAATAGCTCTCCATATAAGCTGAAAGCATGTCACCAAAAGAGAATTCAGGAACAGCAATTTTCAGGTGGTCAAAAGGTACAAACTTTCACTTATAAGATACATAAGAATTAGGGATGTAATGTACAGTGTGATAACTTTAGTTAACACCACTGTATGATGTCTATAAAAGTTGTTATGACTGCACTATTGTTAAGTCTTATCACAAAGAAAAAAATTGTTTCTGTAACTATATGAGATGATGGATATTACCTAAACTTATTGTAGTAATCATTTCATGACATATGTAAGTCAAATCATTATGATATATACTTTAAATTTCTACACTGCTGTATGTCAATCATATTTCAGCAAAATGGGAAGAAGTAAAAACAGCAATTTTGCAGGAGGCCAACCAAATGTGTTTTTTACAGATTTCTTAACTTATATTTTTTATTCCTAAGTGAAGAAATCTTTTAATATTGATTTTCTCCCAGTCTTTTGATAAATACTGAGTGTCTACAGGCTTAAGACTGTGTTCACTGGTAAATATCTATAATACGACTATTTTACATTGCCAGGTATGAACTGCTCTACGTAGATTAAAAATGATCTGATTGAAGTAAGGGTCAATCTTACTACAGCTATTGAAGAACCTGACACATATAAGTGTCTCCACGTTCAGGGCTGCAATTAAGAGGCCAATGTCTCATCCTTTCTCCAGCAGGACCTGAAACATTCAACCTCTACCTTCTTTGTAAGACATAGAAGGGTATAATGTATGCATTAGGCACACAGTCCCAATTATTCTATTATTTTATTTTCAGTCTGCTCCTAAATCCAATGGAACTTGAGTTATAATAACAATAGAACAATAATTTGGCACTGTAAAAATGTATCATTTAGAAGCCCAGTCACACAAGAAAAGAGTCATCTAATCAAGTAAGTTAACTAAAGCATACATAAACCTAGGTAGCTTCTTTTTCTAGCCTAGAGCTTTTGAATTTGAGTTTGTGAATCCTAATAGGTCAATTAGCTAAGCTGGTTAGAGCATGGTGCTAATGATGCTAAGGTCAGGGAGGTGGTCTCCCTGAGTCAGTGAGCTTTAAACACAAATACAAATAAAATGAAATAAAATGATTTTCATAGCCATAGCTTGGACCTTTAACCTCAATCATCCATCTCACAGTGGCTCGTCCTGCGAGAGCAAGTCAGAACACGTGAATGGCTCAGGGCCACCTCTCACTACCACAGGCTTACAACAGTACACATGGTCAACTGATGGTGGGCTACTCCTAGAAAGAAGAAATTTCTATGACTTTTGTCTTTTAGTCAAATTAGCTATGCTACTCCCGTGCCAAATACACATCGATTTTTCAAAGTTGATTTCAATAAGGATAATGAAATCTAGATGTAGGAGGGCAGAGACTAACTTTTATGGAGTATCTATTGTGTCAGACACTTGTGCATACCTTGTATACACTATGTTATTTAATCATCGCGTCAACCTTTCTGGAGAATGTTGGTATATATTCAAGTATATACTTGTAACTCCAAAACTGGTTTTTGTGCGTTAGAGTCAGACAGACTTGAGTCACTAATCCCTTAATTGCTAGTTGGGTAACTTATATGAGTTATTCTCAAATTCTGATTTCCGGGGCGTCCACGTGGCTCAGTTGGTTAGAATGCGAGCTCTGAACAACATGGTTGCCAGTTCAATTCCTGCATGGGATGGTGGGATGGTGGGCTGTGCCCCCTGCAACTAATGAAAACGGCGACTGGATTTGGAGTTGAACTGTGCCCTCCACAACTAGATTGAAGGACAACTACTTGGAGCTGATAGGCCCTGGAGAAATACATTATCCCCCAGTATTTCCCAATAAAATTTATTTTTAAAAAAATCTGATTTCCTTCTAACTAAATGGGCACATTAAGAGTAACTTCCTCACAGAGGGAACGTTAAAATTAAACGTCATAATATGAAGTGCTTAGCACAGTCCCTGAGACATGACAGTATTCTAGGGAAAAAGAGGGGGAGAGAAAGACCTATGTATGTATGTATGTATGTATGTATGTATGTATGTATGTATCTATCTATCTATCTATCTATCTATCTATCTATCTATCTATAGAAAGAGGAGAGAACCAAGTAAATCAGTTACTACAAGACTATTTTTTTCCATATTCTTGTACTTTGAGAGTGAGACAAGCCATTTCAATAAAAATGGTCATGTTTAAAATGCCTAAAGGGGGGGTTGAGAAACCATTTTCCTTAAAGCATCAGAGAGTAAATATTTGGGTTCTTGCAGACCATATGGTCTCTTTCATAACTACTCAACTCCATGCCATTGGGGTGAAAAGAGTTGTAGACAATTCATAAACAAATGGATGTGGCTGTACTCCAATAAAACTTTATTTACCAAAAGAAGCAGCAGGCCCGATTTCTTCTACAGGCCATTTAGTTACAAATTAATAACCTATTAAAACTAACTTTTCAAAGTGTGGCTTTTAAATTCTGAAAAATGTCTAATTTTTCGTTACTCATATCAATTTTCTATTGCTGTCTTCCAAAGCTTTTGTTCAGCTAATGTAAAGCTCAGCTAAATTTGGCCTAATGACAATGTTTTTGGAAATGAACAAGGAAGTAGGGAACAATAGATAAATTTCAAAGCATTTACCATGGGGAAAGAATCTCAGCATGCACCCCCTTTCCTATTTCCCAGGTTATTAGGAATTAATACATCAACATGATGGACATGTTGGATTTGTAAGGCAGGCACATCAGAGTGCAATGAGGGTTCATCTTATCCCTGGAAAAATTCAAGGCTTGTTTACAGCTTACAGAATTCTTTGGACAATCCCCTGCCTCCTGGATATTATGAGGTCCAGGCCTTCATCTCTGTCCTCTGCAAGAGAAGATTCTCAGTGCTGATGGCAAGATTATAGATCACTTTCCAGTGATGACTTAGGGAATGAGACTTAGAAAATGATAAAGGAAAAAAACTGCACAAAAATATTTTTTTGTATTGTTGTAACTCTGGTTTATAGCCACTGCCATTCTGATTATGTGAAAATTTTCTTTACACGAGGAGATTATTACCTAGTACTTTTTTTTTTGGCCTTGATAAGATGACTTCCCACTAAGAATAATAAGTAGTCACTCATTGAATAATATGTTTTGAAATTCAATAAATTCCAATACCATTTAACTTAGCATGCATAGGCCAGGTTTATATCAATTGGAAAACTGGGGGATGCTTCATTAAAAGGGGAGGGGGGAGATTGAGAAGTTAAGGAGAAGAGGAGGAAAATAGCCAGGGCTTTGTCAATTATTTTGTAAGATATATCACAATAGAATCATTTTATTTGGTTTCCTTGGTTTCAGTCTGGTCAGCCTCTTACACCAAAAACACTTTCCTCTTCCTATGAGCGTGCTGACTGACTACTCAGTGATCTTTATTTGTTGTTACTTCCTTTTGCCATAAAAGCCTGGAATACTTCTAAGATAGAAGAATTACATTACAAGAGAAGAGTTTTGCCTTCTTTACTTGGCCTGCTCTAGCTGAGCCGCAAGATTCACGAAAGGGAAGGCAATGCGATTTCATCACATGGCTGACATCTCCCCAAAATGCAGGTGCACATTTTATTGTGAGCTATCTGTGCAGCATAGTGCCATGTTTTCACCACTGAAATGTCAGTTCCTTGATGCCAATGATTAGAAATAAGTGAGAATGAGACAAGCTCCTCTGAATTGTTTCATAACGAGCTGGTGAAGGCCACCTGCTTTTTCCCCTACCTGTAAGGCTCTTCTCACTTGTGTTTGAGAAATGCCCAGATATGGATATTTCGCCCTGTTTGTGACAACTGGTGTTCCATAACCTCCCTGGAAAATATTAGTTTTAATACCATACCAGTTGTAAAGAAAATGGCTAAACAATTAAACATTCATGATGGAGTAACTTCTGCAAAGGCTCTTTATTCAGTGTATCTGAATACACATATCCTGCCTCCCCAAACCCAGGAGCAAAAGAAGGACGTTTCATTTAGCAGATTCCATAATGAAGTCTAAGGTGAGTCTCATTAGTTTCCAGCTCCAATATGTCAGCATTATCCAACCGCTCTGAAAATCTGGTGTCACCCATACAAATTTTATCAATTCATGTACATTGTAAATATTTGCGGCATCTAACTGCTTTGGCAATTTGGCTCATGGATCATTGTATTTAAAATAATTAAATTTGTTTGGTATTGTTACTACATAACAAAGAAATATAAATATTCAAAGGAATTGGACTGATGCTTCACCTCCAACTTAAAAGCAAAAATAGGACTTGGGCCAGTGGACATTTACAGGAAGGTGTCTCCACCCTAACGTGGCTGAGAGGGACATGCTAGTATTGTTCTAAATTTTCGGTAATGTGGGTGGCAACTAAATAAGCTTAAGGTTTGAAAGAAATTTGACTGTACCCAATGGAAATTAGACTCCAGGACAAGAAGAATCCTTACAATTAGTATTGACTATAATTGTTTGAAGCCATTACACCTAGTTGCTCTGACTAGAGTATTAATATAAGTAAGAAGCATTATTGAAAACCAATATAATTATGCAACATGCTTAAGCTAATAAAGTCATATTGTTTTTATCACCAGCATACCGAAACATGGTGATTGACATTTATATTTCTTTTCTTTCAAAATCCACCTTTAGTTTATCCAAATGTTAACAACCTGGTAGCCTGACACTAGTATTTCTACTTAATCCATAAGGAAACTTGCTCACAATGATTCATGCCACCTCTGCCTGTTCAAAGTGGATAGTAATAGAATTCATACCTGAACCATTAGATCTTCTAAATTTAATTCAATGTTCTCAACAGAACAAACTAAGGTATCCTTTTTAGCAGTGGCTGAAAGAGAGTAAGTCCTAATATGTTACTGGCTATTCTTGTCTTTCAAGTAATTTTTAATATTCAACTAACATTATCACTGCACAGGCAAAAATAATATACACAACCACATAAACCATTTCTAAGTTCAGTCCTCAACATGGGGAAAGTGAGTTCTTCATATTTTGAATTTTTTTGTCACTTTTAAACTCTATGGCACCATGAATTCTATGGAAACACACAAACAAGGGAAACCAAACAGGAAACCCTCTATTTTTTTATTTTATTTTTTTTTTATCAGCAGGAAATTTAGCTCAGGAAGTACAATAAAACCTTGGCCATTCAGAATCCTTAGGGAATAGATTCTCCAGAAAGCCAAGCTTTGGAAATCCCTGAGGGCAAACTCCCTTAAGCCCTAAAACCAGGTTATTTAATTACTCTGAATTGAAACATTCTGAAAATGTACTGGGCATTGCCCGCATGTTAAATTGAGTTGGTTATTTCTTAATTAGTCAAAAGCATTTTAACGCAAATCATTTACTTTAATACTACTTAAATGTTCTTAGATTCAACCGAGGAATGTAGAACACTTTGGCAATTAATTAAATTACTCCAGTGTGTGTGTGTGTGTGTGTGTGTGTGTGTGTGTGTGTGTGTTAATTGCATTTTGGCTTTGGAAGATTTTCTGTCACCTTCTTTGCAATCTACTCTTTTTCATTCTTTAATAAACCCTCCCCTTTAATTTGCAAAATTCAGTATAGAGAACCAAGCTTGTTAAAAGTATAGTAGAGTAAGTGTAAATAAGCAGTAGGTGAGAAGTTCTGAGAAGTTCTTCTGTGGCTATCTAGAGCATGGCTTTACCTCATGGACTCTGTGATAGCTCAACAAAACAAAAGTCAAGTGCATGAACTTTTACAATCAGGACCCAATTAGTGTCCTTAGCCGTGTAGACACAGTAAATGAGAAAATGGTTTCAACAAATATAAAAACAATGATACAATGGACGTGCATCTGTATTTAATGATAATTTGGGTCATCAGGGGTTTTGAAGGAAATATGCCCATATTCAAATTTCTCTTGGAGTCAAACCTAGCATAACTTGATCCTTTGAAAGTACCAAGTTAAATTTCATCAGTAGAAGCATTAATTCAAGAAATATCTACGAAATGATAACCACATGCAGACACTGCCTCGTGTTCAATGTACAGCAAATGAAGCTGCAGTGAATGCCAATTTCTTATTGAATTTTTATCATTTACTGTTATTTATTTAGTTATTCATTCAGTGCCTTCTATTTTCAGAGACTATGCTAGGTTTTGAGGAATTCATGGTGAGCCAAAACACACACAGCCCCAGCTTTTCTGTAGCCAGTGAATTCTTGAAGGAGTTTAGACAAACTATCAACAAATGTGTTAAAGCACACTGTGGTCAGGACAATGTACAGGGAGGATGGCCCCCAAAGAGCACACAACTGGGCACAATGACTTTGGCTGGGATGTCAGCAAGGCTTCTGCAAGGAAGTGAGGTCTGAGGTAAAAGGATGGGTTAACCCAGTGAAGGAGAGCAGGTGCTGGTTAGTTGGAGAGCACGCCAGGCTGATGGGACAGCCCATGCAAAGGCTGGGGATGTAAGGCACCTGCAGAGGGCCGTGGGCTGAGCAAGAAGACCGAGCAAAAGCATGGAGCAGTGTGACACGTGAGAGGTCTGCCAGACAATGAAGGGCCTTAGAAACTTTGCAGGGTCTCCTAGGGATTTTGTTTCTAACCTAAGAGAATGGGAACCTATAGAAGTAATCACTGGTTTTCAAAGGGTAATGTCAATGCCCAACACAATAGATAGTTTCATACAGAAATCCAAATGGATCTCACATTTTACATGAAATATGAAAGACTAGCAAACCTTCTTTTAATGCCCTCCATGGCTCCTTTAGCCATTCCTCTACGTTACGTGGACGGACTCCTATGTGAACTCCTACAGCTATTTCAGTCAAGACAACGCTACTTTGATTTCTGTTTCATGTTATCTGTGTTGTTTCCTATCCAGGAAAGCAACATAACACGATCTCCAAATGACTGTCAGTACTGGGTCAAAAGGGGCCCCTCCAGATCAGAGCAGGAAGATTCCAAGGGTACCCCACCCGACTGGAGGAGAAAGATGCCAAAAGAGCATCTGGATTGGAGAAGGAAATAGAAGTCTCCAAAATGGGAGAATCCAGAGGATAGTGAATTAACAGATGGATTAAACACTTAGAAAATATTGTGGATAAAGACTTAATAGATATGTCACAACACTTTGGAAAGAAAATGCAGTAGGTACATAGAAAATTAAGCAAAATTTTTTTAAATGAGGAGATTATTAGTTTAAAAAAAAATAAAGGATTGCATAAAAAAAGGAAACATTCATAGGATACTCCTCTGTTCAACAGAAAATGTAAATACAGAGGATGCCAAGAAAATGTATACACGTTTTAAGAAAGGAAAAAACTGTATTAAAATTGTAATACTCAATATACACCAATAACAAAAGATGAATACAAGTCACGTGTATACATTTTTTGGCACCCCTGGTATGTACAGTCAGATAAAAGGAGAGATTGAAAGTGGGAGAGGTATGTGTGTGTGGTGTAAGATCATTAAATCTTTACATTTATCTTTATAAATAGGTTATATATATTCAATAGCTTATATATAATACTGATAAAAATCACTACAAGAATATGAGTTAAGAATATGAATTTAATTTCCAGAAGAAACAAAAAGAGGCCCAAATCATTATCTCAAAGAAGTGTGACTACTAAGTTTAGAAGGGAGAAGAAAGGAACTAACAATTTATTTTACAAACTTTTGGGGACTATTTGAGACTTCAGGATATATATGAATATGTTGTTTTCATAAACATTGACTTAAAAATAAGTACATGCATATATTTCTCAAATTACTTGAATTTATCTGATCAGCGTGAACCAAAATTTGGCCTGTCATTCAGACAAAATTTAAAACAAGTTAATATAAGACAATGTGGGAGGAATTTACTGATATTTTCAAAGGTCTTTTCCTTCTGCACTAAATTTTTTTTTCCTGGAACAGCTCAGGAATTGCCAATACTGTGCTTGTGGACATTTTTTGAGGTGTGAGCTTCAATGGAAAATATTTATCTTGAAATTCTGCCAAAAGATAACAAGTATGGAAAGCAATAACACGGCACCCCATTTTTCTGAAACAGATACACAGAGGCAAAATGTAGCTCATTGAGTTTGGCTTCAGGATTCAACCTGAAATAGTCCAAAACAACCCACTCCTTTTGAGCTTAGGAAACCTATTTTCAACACCTGAATGGCATGACCGCCCTCACACTTTAAAAATTATTAACGTCTCTGGTTTATAGATGTTTAAAGACCAGAAAATGAAATGGAAATAGCAGAGAAATACTACTCATTATGCCTAATTAGTCTTAAAAGGTCCATGAGTGCACAGGATTATTTGAAAGGCTGTTTAATTTAAGATAGTTATTCAAGTGCATGAATATTCTGGAGTACAGGGCAGTGGTCAAGTCCTTATGACGTGTGGCTCTGTGATGACACAGTCTTCTGATAGAAGCAGTTCGTGACAAAATGTACAAGAAGCAGTAACTTTAAATTCATTTTTTTTCTAAGCATTTTTTAAATTAATTCTATCAAGTAGGATCATTGGGAAATTTGGATAATAAAAAAAAAAATTTTAATTCCAAACATAAAATGTACCAAATGCCATCAGCACCAAATTATGTATTGAATTTTCTTTTCTTTCCTGTGTGAAGCCATGCTTTTGCACTCGTCAAACATATTTTATAAGAAAAATATTAATACTCACATGATAATCTTCTCAGGCCTGGAGCAGTAATGCTGAGTGACAGGCTCTGGTAGAACATCAGTGTATGAGTCAGCAGTATAGTTGCAGACAACAACATCCACTCTGCCTGGTTCAAACAGATTAAAAAAAATTTTATTGCAGGGTGTTAAATGCTTACAGAGTCTACAGGAAGCCGGAGAACCAGGTGTGAAGGCTGTGCAAGAGAACTTCTGTTGGAAGTTTCGGTGACACGAGCCAATACTGGATGTAATGAGTAAAACCTTATCACATCCTGGGACTTCTGAGAAAGCATTGTTGTTACCTGCTAAGGGCAGCACAATAGCTTGCATGAACACTGTATAGGAATGGACACGAAAAAGTCTGCCACCGCTGGCCCCTAAGAACCAAATGAGTCTATCATTCCACGCGTCAGAAGATGTGTCTAGCATAACTGGCACCTCATGTGCTCACTTCTGAATTGAAGTCTCATGTGGATCTTTGAATGGCTGGAGCCTGGAACATACCATGTGCCTGGGCTCCAGCCATGAAGGAGGCTGAGAAGCGGAACTCACTAGCACTGCGGAGGTGGACTTCATAACACAGGACAGTCTCCAAATTTGAGAAGAGAGATAAACAGGTCTTGGACAGCCAGAAAACATGACAAATGTCCACTACGTAAATGTCACAATAAATATAATTGGTACAATACCCATCTAGGAACAATCAGTGCTTAAGGAGTTTCAAGTAACTCACATTATAAAGCAAGTTCTAAAGTTCACGTCTTTATTTAAGAGAGATGTGATAATGGTGGTGAGACTACCCAGAGCAATAGTGTTTCATGGCATATATGAATTCTACAGTGAATGTTTTTCCTAAGAGCTATCATGGGATGATGATGATAACTAATGCTTACTGAATGCTTTCTATGACTTCTGCACAGTGCTGAATGGTTTAAATAAATAAACAGCTCATTTATTTCATACAACAAACACACTAGGTTGGCATTATAATTTTTCCATTTTACTAATGAGGAAACCAGGCCTAAAAAAAGTCAAGGAATTTACCAAGGGGTGGGCGGAACTAGAATTTGAACACAAGTAATCTAAACAGGACTGGAATTCTGGAGTTAGAAAACCTGAGATTTTAGTCCCAACTTTGTCAATCACATAGAATTTTATCTCCTGGGTCTTAGTTTCTTTACAAGTTAAACAGGAATAGGAACTCCTGTGTTACTTTTTCTACATGGGTATTTTGGAAGTCCAATATGCAAAAGCACTCCATAAACTGCAAGGTGCTATTAATATGCAAGGTGTTATCACAGCTAGTAATTCATAAATGCTTTTTCAGACCTTGGTTACTGTTATTTATTTCATATTGCATCATAAGCATTTGTTGGGTTTGTTCTCCAGCTTTCATATCCCCTCCTTCACCTGACTATCTCTCCCTGGAGGAGCCAGCCTCATCCACCTTATTCCCCATCATATAGTGAGTGAAAATGTCCTCTCCCCTCAGCTCTAGGAACAAGTCCTGATTGACTTCAGTCAAAATTCATCTCTGATTCTATTGACCTCAGGGATTGGCTCAGGGATGAGCATGTTACCCAATCAGAGCTCCCATGATAATAGAAGATATTTGTGGATTTCTGAGATGAAGAGTACACGCTCTCCTTTACAAAATCTATCAGAAGAGAGCTGTCTTCCCCCCATCCCCCTTAAGTAGCAGAAAATGAATCTCTGAGGTCTATAACTTTTTATTTCTATAAGAGGAGAGGTGGGGATGGCAGGGAGCCACCAGTGTACCGCCTGAGAAAAAGGCCAATCCAAGGGTGGTAGGACAGAAAGGGAGAAACTGGGACCCCAGTGACATTGCCTAAATCATGAATCCAGCACAGCTGGAAGGCATGATGAGACCTCCCACTGGAAGTTTTGATTACACATACTGATATATTTCTTTCTTGTTTCAACTAGCTTAAATTAGATTACATGTGGTTTATAACATCGTATTGCAGGGGCTTTTTTAAATGATTTTTTGTCCTATCCAAAAATAACTATTATCTAACTCCTTTTTACCTTTTACCATTTAAAAGATCCCAAATAAGTTTCTAAACCGCTCAACAAAAACAGTAACGTAAATCATGTTTAAGGTTCTCACAAATCACATGATTCTGTGTATAAAAAATGCTTTTCCCACATTTTCCTGCTTGGTTCACATCAAAATAGTAGAGCTGGAAGGAATCAGCATCTAGCCCAAATCCATCATTATACGGATGGAGAAGCTAAGATTCAGAGTAAAATGTCTTGCCTAAACCCAGCTAATTATTTGCAAAGCTAAGGGAAGAAATCAGCATTCTAATCTGTTGTGTGTTTTTTTCCTTATTAATTCATAACAAAGGGACTGTCAGGTCCTCTTTCTGTTGCCTTCAGATCAGAGCCTATGGCATAATCTTCTGACTCTCTTCCATGTTAAGAAATCTCTATCCTTTGAAGATGGATTTGATTTTTGGAAACAATCAAAAGTCATTTAGAGCCAAGTGCAGCAAACAAGGTGAGTAGTCAAAACGAGTAATTCATGTTTTGCTCCAAAAAGGGTGTAATATTGAAGTAATGAGGTTGATTTTTTTCATGTGATTCATAAACCAGCTTTGATGTCATTATACTAGAATTGAAACTCCTTTGACATTCATTTTGGAGTTATATGACTCACAATTTGATTCTGTCATGTTCCCTGGACTTTAAAGGAGGCCATGATAGTATTCCTATATTATTAGAGTAACAGCAATGATATGGACATTTTTCTTGCTTCAGTAGATGGAACTGAGAGAGCAAATAAAGAATGAAATTTAATTTAACAAAAATTTGCTGTGTACTTATTAGATACCAAGCACTACTGCAGACTTTGATAAAAAGGAAAGGCATACATTTACTAACTCCTTATTTTAATAATGAGAAATTGAGGCGCACAGAGGTTAAGTAAACTTTGTAAAGATTCTTGATTCCCAGACCAATGATCTTGGTAAAGAACCAACATGTATTAACATTCCACCCCTGATATAATTAAATGCAAAATAAAAGCAGTCTGTAGCCAAGACAGAGAGTGAATTGGCATCAAGAATTAACCAAGCACACTTATGAGCATGACCCAGAATATGTAAAGTTATAGTTCCTATTTAATTTCGGGGAATTAAATGGGGATGCTAATATAGAAATTGAAAGATCAGGAAAGTGATATCATCTGAAAATCTTGAAGCACAATGTAAATTAGAAAATCTGCAAAATGAAATAACCTATCTTGGAAAGCTGAGCAGAAGGAAGATCAGTATTCATATTAGCCCAATACAGCACCAGAGGGAAGATTGCTCAATCAGAGTACAAAAGTTCCTTTTTGTAGATAAGTGCGTACTCCAACAAGTGAGAATGGGTTTCTAAATAGCTCACGATTCTGAGCCCTTCCTTGTGTATGGTTCCACATGCACTACTCGTAGGCAAGTCAGAGGTGCATTTGGTTTTCCAGGTAGGTTTCCATGATAATAGTCTCTGAGGGTGGCCTCGGAGGCAATGATGATTCCTCTCATTGCACCACTTCTCTGGATCCTGCCAGAGATCCGATACCTTAGTCTGGTTCCCTAACAAGAAGACTCGCTATAGATGGAGGAATTTGCATTCTGTCCCAGCTCCTTCAAGCCTGGGCAGTTGACATTCATAATCAGCTGAAGAGTAGACCCAGGGACAGAAGAGAGTACTCAAGACTGATTATATCTTCAATGTCCCCCCATCAGTGTGGACAAAATCGCTACCAACCAAAATTATGAACTTAGTGTAGATAGTGAGAGCACAGATGGTTTTCCTTAGATTTGAACATTTTGCAAGAAAAGCAGAAATGAGTACTCCAGTAAAGAGAAAAGAAAGAATGCCTGTGCTGTGCATGGACTATGGGTTCAGGGTTTGTTGTATTAACAAGCACACACATATGATGCATCTGGGGGATGACAAGTGTTTGATGGTCAGATGACTGTGTCTTCCCCGTGACTTTCCTTATTTTTTCTTCTTCCCAATATCTGTCAGAAAACTCACAAATGTGCCATGACCTGAAAAATCTCATGGACTATTAAATTAAATGATCCAGACTCTTAATGCATACCCCACAGGAGAAAGGGAAAGATTGAACATATGCAAGATTGATACTCAGAAATTACACACAAGTGTAGGTGTAGTGAGACTAGGTCATTAGCTATTTTAATACCTCCCCGGGGCATCTGTGAAAATTTTCCTAAAGTGATTCTGATGTGCTCCTTTACCTAGGAGAGAATTCTAGAACACAGGGTTCTGACTTTGTATAGAAACAACAATGGCCGAAGGTAGTGTGGTACCTACTACATAGTGTTATATTTATTAAAACTCAGGCAAGTTTGTCTTAAAATATGAACCAACAGTCATTGACTTTATGAATTTGGGGATAATTTAATCACTGTGAGCCTGAGTTTCTTCATCTATCAAATAGTTGCAATGGTATATATCACAGTATTTTGTGATTATTAAATGAGAATGTATGTAGAAGAACTAAAATAGTGCTACTTCATAAATGTTAAGGAAAAAAAAATCCAAAACCTCTCCCATGATTAAAAAAAAATTATAACATCAACAGGAGTTTTTGAAGGTTAAGATAGCAGACTAGAAATAAAATGGAGTGTCCAGTATAATAACATCTTTACCTACTTACACATTTAACTGTAAGCATCCAAATATTCCACCAGACAGGTTTTATTTTTCCTGTGTGTCACGTTTAGAAAAACAAAGTTTAAAATGTCCCAATGACTTCCTTTACTCCAGTATGGGAAGGGGGGTGTTGGAATGCTGGGTGGAGTTACATAAAGTCATCATCCACTGACTGACAGAAAATTACCCTTGTATAATAACAATAACAAAATTAATGACATCTTACAGATACATGAGCATCTTTCGTGTCAAAGTTCTACCTCTAAGGTATACATAGCTCGAAAGTTCTTCTCCTTAACTTTAACAATAGTCTACAACAAGGATTGAAATCAAATAAGACAACCAGTTAAATTCATAAAAAGAATTTCCTGATTATACTACTTACTTCACATGAAGAAGGAATCGCTCAACATCTTTCCCTCTCTAAGGATAATGGTTATAGGATTTTTAAAGACATAGTGTAAATCCAACCTTAGTTGGCATTTAAAACATAATCTGAGAAAACAAAATAATATTTTAAACTTATTTTAATATAACTTTTTCAGTTTCTCTGCCACCTTAAAATATTGTCAATGCCAGTTTCTACCTTATCTAAAGTGTGCCCCCAGGAAGAAAGAATAATAACTGCTGATTTCATTTAATGAGGATAAGCCATGATGCCAAATGGGAAAAGAGAAATACATAAATATAACTTTGTAGGATACATTAGTCAGGATCCCATTAGAAAAACCCAAACCACTCCATATGCTTTAAGCACAGAGAATTCAATACAGATAATTGGAAACACGGGTGATTATTATTATTATTTTCCTGAAAGGCCAAAGAGGAGACTGTGAAGTCACTGAGAAATGCCAAAAAAGGCAAGAAGACAAAAAGTTGGTTTTACTGGAGCCCAGAATTAGGGGCCACCCAGCAGTGGCAGGAACTATGGTGAGTTCTCTGATAGGATCTGAGAACCACAGAGACAGGAATGTGTGGTAGGAAATGGAACCAGAGAAGAGATGCAGCCACTATTGGCCAGAGAAGTTGGAGTCTAAATATTTTTCCTTCTTCCTTTGTCCCACTTTTAAATCTACAACTAGTGCTTCTAAGTGTCCAAATCTGCTCAGAAGCCAGAGGTCATTAAAGAATGGGAAATGTTTCCTACAGTACACAGAGCAGAAGCAGAAGAAATAAATCAGACATCAAACAGGTGAAAAATAAATGAAGTTCACATATGAACATGGACACAAAAATCCTCAATATAATAAAGTGTAATTAATCTGGTAGCATATTTTAAAACATCATAATCAAGTAACTTGATTAAAGAGTACTACAGTTATTCAACATCATAAAACCAATTTAATAAAAAAAATAAGAGTAAAAGTGAAAAACCATAAGTGCAGAAAAATCATTTGATTAAATTCATAACAAACTAAGAATAGGAAGAAATGTTCTTAATCTGATAAAGAGCCAAACACCTACAGCTAAACACCTACAACAGTTAAACACTGACAACAAGCATAATAAATAATAAATGATGTAATTTTCAAAGAATTCCCATTAAATCAGGAACACAATAAAGATGTCTTCTACCTCCCATTAATTCAGCATTATAATAAAGACTCTAATTACTTTTTTAAAAATAAAGAAGTATATGATTAGAAAAAGAAGAAAAAAGGTGTTATTACTTTTATTTAAAAAGCCTAGAGATTCTACAAGTAAACTCTTAGACTTAATAAGAAAGTTTACCACTTTTGCAGAATACACGCAAAAGATAAATACCAAAATTCAATAGCATACTTACACACTAGCAATAACTAATTAGAAAACAGAATAGGAGATATTCATTAAAGCCATGAAAAATGTAAAATACCTAGGGATAAGTTAATGAAATTATACAAGAATTTTATGTAGAAAATTTTAAAAGTTGCCCAAAAATGAGACTTTAATAAATGCTTGTGTATTCCATTTTCATGGAAGGAAAAACTCAAAATAGTATTAGTTTTCCACCAAACTCAATGTGATTTAAAAAAAAAAAATTCCAGTGTGATTCTTCATGGGTTTAACAAAGGGATTCTAAAATTTACATGAAGCTATAAATGACAAGAACACCCACGTCTGGGAAGAAGATGGGTAAGATACCAAAGCTTACTATGCTTTAGTAATTAAGACTGCATAGTATTGGCATGGTAATAATCAAATAGATCAGTGGGACAGAATATAAGGTCCTCAAATAAGTACACATTATCATATAAAATAAGGAAGAAATTACTAAATTGGGGGGAAAATGGACTAGTCAATAAACGTTGTTGGGACAACTGACTTTCCATATGTAAGAAACTATAATTATATCTGTACTTCAAACCATGCATGAAATTAAACTCCAGATATATTTGAAAACAAACAATGAAAATGTAAATTTTAAATTGTTAAAAGAAACTATAGAATAATATCCTAAATTTTACAACTTGAGCCTAAAGGATTTCTCCAGCTCATTTCATTTAGGTCTCTGTTCAAATGTCATCTCCTTGGTCAAATTTTTCATGAGAAATCTATCAATAACATGGCCCTATACTTTCTCTATGATCCGGTTGTATCTCACTGTATTTTGTTTTATTGAACAAACACATATAGTACTTACTATGTGCTAGGCATTTTATTCTCTCTATACATCATCTATCTATCTATCTATCTATCTATCTATCTATCTATCTATCTATCATCTATCTATCCATCTATATTTAGTTATTCAAAAAAATCCTATCTAGTAGGCATTATCATCATCAATTTCATTTTATAAATGGGGAAACTGAGTCATGCAGAGGTTTAAATAACTGCCCTTAGCTAATAAGTAGCAGAGCTAGGATGTCAATTCAGGCTGTGTAGCTTCAAGCTGTGCCCTAACTACGACTATGTTGTTATGCTTCCCTTTACACTGTTTTATTTTTCTTTATAGAAGTTATCGTCACCTGACATTATATTTAACATTGATCAGATTGTATTTTTTTTTTTTTTTTTGCTTATTTTTCCTATTTTTTTAACTGCTGTATTCTCCAGTGGCTAGAAGAGTGCCTGGAATAAAATAGGTGTTTAAAATTTTGAATGCACAATGTAAAATTGAGAGAGAGAGAGAAAAAAAAAAAAAACAGAGAGAAAAAGAGAGATTTCTTAAAGAAGTCATCAAACTAAAAATCATTAAGTAAAATGTGATAAACCTGAATTGATCAAAATATAAAATGTCTACATTAGAAACTACACCATGAATAAACTTAAAAAGTAAGCAACGGAATAAGAGAATATATTTGCAGTAAATACAATTAGAAATCAGGAAATAGATAAAGCATTCTTACAAATCAATAATAAGAAGACAAACATCTAATAGAAAAATGGAAAAAAAATTATGAACTGGCAATTGACAGGAGAGGTAAAACAAATAGTCAATGAACATGAAAAGTTACTCAAATGCACTAGTAATTAGGGAGTTGCAAATAAAGGCAGCAATCAGACAACATTCCCCACATTAAAATACTAAAAATTAAAATGACTGAGAATACCAAATATTGGTTAGGATGTGGGAAAATGGGAAGTAGCAAAACTGCTGATAGAAGTATAATTGCTACAAACATATTGAAGAACAATTTATTAATATCTATTTAAGTTGAAGACGTGAATAAGCTATTACCCAAAATTTCTATTTCCTCATATACGCCTTCCAACATAAATGCATAAAGACACATGTATAATGAGAATGTACTGTCTATTATTTTATAACTAAAAATTGGGGAAAAAACCTAAAGGAGCATCAATAGATGAATAAATAAGGGCATGGGTCAGCCAATAGAATACTATATAGCAGTTTAAATGAACATGATAGAATGTTCTGTATGTCTGCTGTGTCCATTTGGTCTATATTGTTCAAATCCATTGATTTTTTTCACATATTCTGTGTCTGGATGATCTAGTCATTGTTGAGCATGGTAATGTATGTCACATATTTCTCAATAAAACTGAAAAAAAAAAATGAGTGAGTGAGCCTCTGGGTGAGGAAGCTCCTAACAAACTAATTCTCCCATAAATGACAGTTATAAACTCTAGACAAAACACAGGAACAACTACCTGAAGGCTTTGGAGATTTAACTAAAGGAGGAGACTTGGGAGGGGAGTCAAAACTTGGAGAGAGTGACTCGCGTAGAATGAGTTCCCTGTCTTTTGGTGATAGCAACAGTGTGGTACAGGCAACTAACATTCTAGCAGCAAGCATGAAAGGAGTCAGTTAAAACCAGGGCTGCCAACAAAGGACGGAAGACCCCCAGAAATGAAGGAGCTTGGGAAGGAGACCTCCCGACTGTGTATTAACTCAACCTATCTCTGGCAGACCCCTGAACCAAGCAAGCACGGACAAACTAAAAGCATTGAGCTCAGGCATGACATCCTGAAATTTGTATCTAACCAAGTTCATTGCCTCCTAAAATAGATACAGGGATACTTCTTGTGGAGAAATATAATAGACTCCTGAGTTAACACAATGTAATGTTCTCAGTGTCCTAGATAATATCCCAAAATACTCAACATACAAAAAGCCAAGAAAATGTGCACCATTTTCAAGGGAAAAGACAATCAACAGATGCCAACAATAAGACAACCCGATACTGAAACTATCAAAGACTTTAGCACAGTAACTATAATAATGATCAGTAAGATAAAGGAAAATAACTTTAAAATGAATGAAAAGAGGAAATCTTAGCAGAGAAGTAGAGAATTTGGAAAAGTACTAAAAAATACAATACCTAAAGTTTAAAAAATATCAAATGGGCATAATGGAAAAATGAAGGTCACAGAAGAAAGTGTCAGTCAACTTGAAATAGATCAATAGAAATTATACAATCTGAAGAAGAAAGAAAAAAATTGAAGAAAAAAAAAAAGAACTGTCTCGGGGAACTGAATCAATTCCAAAAAGTTTAATTTGCAAGTACATAGAGTAACAAAGTAAAAAGCACTTTTTAAAAAGTAGTAAAGGAGAGAATGGAGCAGAAATAAAATAATAGTTTGACAATTTTTAAACAGTTAAATATGTATATAGTATATGACCCTTGGCATTTCTTCAGGACAAGATGAAAACAAGTCTACACAATAGCATACATATGAATGTTCAAAGAAGCTTAGTTCATCATGATAGCGCCAAACTGGAAACAACCTAGAGCTCCACTAACAAGTGAATACATAAATAAAATACAGTATGTCCATGCATTGAAATACTCATCAATAAAAAGGGGCAAACAGAACTACTGAAATACACACATAAAGGAATCTTAAATCAATTTGCTGAGAAAAAGAAGCCAGGTGCAGGAAAAGACATACAGTATGATTCAATTTATAGGAAAAGCAAACTAATCTCTAGTGACAAAAGGTAAATCAGTGATTGCTTTGGTCTAGCGGCAAAAGGAAAAGGGACATAGTGAGTCTTTTTCTGTGATGAACATTCTATAATTTGATTGTACTGGTGGATTCATGGGTGCATACAACTCAATGAATTGTGCACTTGAAAAGGACACAGCTTACTGCACATAAGTATAACATAAACATTAACCAAAAAATTGGTAAGAAAAAGTAAAATAAATGAGATATATACACATTAATATATTCAGTGAATACTTAATATGGCACTTAATATTAAATGAAAAAAGCAACTTAAAGAAGTTGTTACATAACTCCAATATGATACCACTTATATACAGTTGGAAATATACAAAAATACCACTACATATGTGTTTTATATAGATATATAGATATAATATAAAAGAACAGATGTTATATATTATGCATAACTTTAGATGTGTTGATATGTGTTTATGGATGAATATTCATTCAACAAATATTTGAGCACCTACACTATTGGAGTTACCAGAGATATACCAATGGTGACAGTTATTGGTCTCTGCTCTGGGGAGGGAAGGAGTGAGGGAGGAAAAGAGAGGGATAGAACTAGGAAAAGTGATATGAGGGACTTGAACATAATAATAATTTTTTCCAGCTTTATGATAATGATTCTTAATATGAAGCATTTTTAAAAGGGTAAATATTTCATGCATTTTGAGTGGTGGATAGATGAGTGTTTGTTATATTTTGTCCTTGGCAGTGTTCTATATTTGTTTTTAACATATAATCAAATGTGATGGAAATGCATTAAATCCAAGGACCTGAGAAATTAAATTATGGATCTAGATTTAGCACTGATTGATGGATAAATAAAACTAAATATACACCTCCATTAAAGCTTCATTATTTTCTTGACTTTTATAGAGATGGAGAAGGAAAGGCCATATAATCTGAGAAATATTAGGGAAAATGAGTCTCATTATTTGAGAGGGGCGTAAATGTCTGGGGAAAATCCACAAGAACAGATACCAAAATATTAAAAGGATATTTTTGTATATTGGAATTTAGGGGATTCTTATTTTTATTAATTAATTTGCTATTATGTGTTTTATAATTTTTAAAATTATGTGAACTTACTTAAAAATTAAAAAAAAAAATACTACTAATAATATTAGTTTAAGAATGTTATGGTTATTACCCAAAAAGTCATACTGTAGTCATATATTGTGCATAAACAATTGTACCTGTTTACTTACATATAAAAATGTAAAAGTTGGCATTAAACAATACAAGATAGATAAGAAACTATTGTAGATATGAAAATGTATAACAATTTTAAGAGTTATGTATTATAAATGTCATATACCTATATAGTCTAGTCTATTTTTGCTCCTATGTTCTTCAGATACTTACTTAACTAGCTAGAGAATCTTCTGTTCAAAGAGTTGCCAAGTCTTTACTATTTACACATTTCCAAATGGGCATCACCATACAAAACTCTTTGTTTGGTTTTGTGCATATTATTTGGTTTAGAACCTTTAAGGAAAAATCACCAGGTCAAGAGATAATGACATTTTCTATCTCTGTCTATCTGTCCATCCGTCCATCCATCCATCCATGGCTCTATCTATATATTTTCCTGATCCTGTTACCAAATTGACTCCCGTAAATTGTATATGAAAGTGTCTATCTCATGAGGCCTCAGATAATTGAGCATCTTTTAAATCGTTTGTTATTTGATATGAGAAAAAGGTATCTTGTTTCTGAAATCATTGGGGTTAATGCTGTTACCACAGTCACATAGAAGCCCCAGACAATCACTCCCTGGGATTCCTCTGGCTCAGAGACAATCATTTTGCATAGTCCTCAGTCACACATCCATCTGCAGTCAGGTTACATTGGTCATCAGTGGGAGCTTCGAGACCACAGCCTTTGGAGTGCAGGTAAATGTGGCGGGAAGCACTCCCTCTCTAGGTCCTTGGGGCCTTGGATGGCCTGAAGGCCTGCCTGTCACCCTGAAGCATTCAGGGCAGCTTAGAAACGGGTGACCACCTCTCTCTCCTACTTGTGCCTCCCACTGCCTTCCTGAGGCATTGCTCAGTGTTAGGTATGGGGTCCTCCAAACCATGGAGTCCAAATTATCTATTTTACCCTAGCAGTGGCCAACATTGTAATTTAATTCCCTTTCTCCCTGGATAAGACATCATCATTTCAGAAAATCCCAACACCTGTTAACACCAAAAGAACCGACATGCAGCATGCTCATAGATCTGTGTGTAGATACAAGCATCCTTCAGCACTCTTATGTCTTTTACTGTGGTCATGCTCTAGCCGGTACATATTGAGATCTGTATATCATTTTTATTATAAAATGCTTTTATTTATCTATTATATTGAAATTCAAGTTTTATAGTGATTTTTTAAAATTGTGTGTGTGAAGGGAAGTTTATAAAATCTATTATTTCAGGATAGTCCAAGGGGCATTACAGAACATTTAGTATAACAGCGCACCTTTAGAGGTGATAAGATTGAGAACCACCTGTCTAGAGCGTGACCTTTAGCCACCAGGCCAGCTCCCCACACTGATGAAGAGGAAACTGTGTACCTTAACATCCAGCCTGGCTCTTTAAGCAGTAAAATAAGCCAAGGTTTGTTCATCATTTGGAAAGCAAATCAATTATTCACCAAGAATCTTAACTCCAACACCAGAAAAATGATGAGAATTATGTATTCTCTCTATCTCTCCTCCCCCTTCCAAGGGCAAACAAAAGGGACAGATTTGCAAATGCTGCTCAAACTCAGAAGAGGGAGGATGGATGGCACTTGTCTGGTCAAATCCATTTTCTCCAACACCAACTTGTTTTGTTTTTTCTCTGCCTAAAATGGTATAGCTGTCTTCCATGCTGGCTTAATTCCTGCTTACTGCTTGTGCTTTTGCTCAAGCCCCACTCTCATCACAAAGGGCTTCTTCGGAAGCCAAACCATGTCCCTTTGAAGTCATTGGCTCCTTTGAACTCAACTGTTCCTCTCCCTTTAGAGTTTATCTTCTTAGCTCAATGCTAAGCTGTTTAAAGCAAGAAATCTGTCGTAGGTTCCCTTGAAGTTTTCAAAATGTCTCCCAAGTAGTGGCACTTAAGAATTATTTGTTGAGGAAGGAACTGCAGTTCTAATATTTCCCCAATCAATTCTTTTCTTCTAAACACATTCTTATTCCTAGTCCCAAATGGACCTAGCAGTGTCTCTGTTATTTGAGACTCTGAGGAGCAGCAGACAGGTTCAGAGAAAGCAATTGCCTCTCTTGAGGCTGAGGAGGAGCCAGGGAGGAGACTGATAGCTATTCAGGAGCTGTATGCGAGCTGAGAGAGAGGCATAAACACACAGGGCCCCTAAGGTCTAAAACGACGTTAACACATTCAGATGTCTATAGCGTGACAATATGTTCCAATATGTCTGGAACAGTCCTGGTTTTTCTCTCTTGTCTCAACATAGGACTTATTTTCAAAGACTTTCACTCTCAAAAATGTCCAGGTATGAATGTGACATGGTGTCCCCCCTGGATGGCGTCTAGGCAGGTGTCCCAGTGAGTAAGGCCCGCAGGTGAGGGCTATGATGCACAAGAGACTGCAGGACAGACATGAAGGCGTTCCTTCCTAAAGCTGCCACATGATGCCACCGAAGGTCCTCATGTTGGGAGATCTTCAGATATTTCAAGAGAGTTCAAAATTTCCATTTTCAAATGTTGGGAACCAATTCTGTTTAAAAACTTTGTTTTAATTTTTGAAAAACACTGTGTGGGTCAGATGTGGTCTAAAGCTGCTGGTTTAAAAGCTCTTTTCCAAAAGGGACTAGCTAGATGTAGGTCCGTCTAACCCTGAAGATGTCTCCCTTTGAACTGTCCATTTTATTAGGGGGAAAAAATGGAAAGGTTGGGGGAGGGTGGGAAGGGTCTAATCTTGAATTTATCAATTAGCTGTGTGATCCAGGGCAAAGCGTCCCAAGCTGACACTGTCTCTTCTATGAAATAAGAAACATGGTTTATGTGCCACTGAGATGTCCGCTGAACTCTAAGATTCTGTAATTCTCAAATTCTGATGTTAACCATTGCTTTTTTTTTTCTTATGCAGTTATCATCCATCTTTAGTATCCAAAAAGGGGATAAGTAATTCATATTTTCCAAGATATATTAAATTAGTTGCTGAATTTTTATTGGATGATAAGATTATGGGTTATATATTTAATTTTCTGGGTTGCTTCAATAGTAAAAAGACATATATATATATAAAATGGTCTTGTAGATGAGTGCACAGCAAAAGAAAGGATACACCGCCAACCATGAGAGATGATTATCTTTGTTGAGAGAAATGAGATGGGGGAGGGAAGTACACATAAGATAATTTTGTTCTCTATATACTAGTGCATTATTTGAAATTTTTATACAGAACATTTATTCATGCATTATTTATGTACTTAAAATGAATTAATTAAATTTTAAAATGAATTATTTACTTTGTATTTAGAGAGACAGTCTTCCTTGATTGTAGAATGCTTTGTCAATTTCATGCCAAACAGAACCCTTATGTATCTGCCCAGTTTCTGCAATTTATTAAAGACAGGCTGCAGAGACGATGTAACTTCTCCAAAGTAGCAAGCATTGTTGGTGGCAAGGTTTGAGCTAAAACTCAGTTTTCCTTCAGCCGAGTCTGCAACATGTCTAATGGCTTTCAAATTTTTCTTTCTGAATTAATACGCATTTGTGTTTAAAATTTTTTGATTTCTTTCTGTCCTGAAGTCCGTAAGTTTGGCAGTGGGGAGAAACATCAATGTCCTAACATCTTTGTTGGGAACATACTTGATGAAACAGATTTTTCTTTTCTCCTTTTTGGGGGGAGGTGGGCTAGAGACACCAGTTGGATTATTTATTGAATATTTATTATAATTTATCTCCTTTCAAATTCAACAGATACGTGTCTCTGCGTAAAGCAAAACACAGAGAAAGTTTATTGCTAGTCATTTGTCTCCAAGGCCAAAAGGAGCCTAGCAGGAATTGCTGCTCCCCCAAGAACAAACAGCATTCTTATTTCTAAAGCAGCCTGTTTCTTGCACAAATCTGCTCCCCACCCAAAGTCATCTATTTTTTCTTCTTTAAAAAGTGACCAAGCACCTCGCTTAATTTCCATGTCTTACCTTCAATGTGGAGCCAAACATACATCTGATTCAGGCTATTTTATTCCTTTAAGCATATCCTTTAAGCATGCCCTTTACTTTGGGGGATTGGGAATTATCGAGACCGAATCATAAATGGAAAGGTTTAAAAAGTAGCAGAGGTTTCTACTTTTGTCTCTTAAAAAAAAAGGAATAATCAAGTGTGTATTCCATCAACTTCCATCCCAGACATTGGGATTTTTGTATCATCACATTTCATGGTACCTGTTGCTTTTTTGTCTGTAAATACAGTTCGGACGTCAGCTCTTGCCTAAGTGAAACGAGATATATATTTCATACCTGTAGGAAGTTCACGATGTGTCGAAATCCATTTCCCTTGAAACATTCCTCCTCCTTCCTCTTTGGGCAATCAGCGCCCCACCCCGAACACAATGTGCCCCACCTGTGCCTCCTTGAAACAACCAGCCCACGTGTTTGACATGAAGGGTTCTCCTGCCAACTTCTCTCCTTCCTCTCTTTGTTTCTTTCTTTTCTCTCTCGTTCCTCCTCCTGTAGCTGTCACTTTGACTTCAACCCCACCCTTTCCTTCTTTTCTATTGTCCGTTCACAAACTGCTTCACTACCTGGTCCTGGTGGATTCTCTCCCTGCTCTGTTGAAACTTGTTTTGAGTCTGGGACAGGTGAGGGTGCCTCTACCTTCTTATCCCCTCGTTATTGTCTCCTGCCCCAGGGCAAATGCTTCTCTTCTTTGCAAAGGTTGCAC
Source organism: Rhinolophus sinicus (assembly GCF_057876585.1). Classification (NCBI taxonomy): domain Eukaryota; kingdom Metazoa; phylum Chordata; class Mammalia; order Chiroptera; family Rhinolophidae; genus Rhinolophus; species Rhinolophus sinicus. The sequence goes on from NC_142517.1 coordinate 199,101,304, forward strand.
CATCTGCCCTTGTCACAATGGCTACCTTTGTGTCCAGAATCCCAGCCTCGGAAACATCAGAGCAGGCTGCATACCACACTGCTGTCGCCTGTGTGGATTACAGGATTAGAATGATCCCACAGCAGGGCCCTGCGACCTCCACAGTCAAGGTTCTGTTCTGAAGCATAATATTTAGTGCTATCAGAATAGTCCTGCTTAGGATCAGGACACCAAAGGAATCCATAGCCTTTCTTTCTGGAGTTCTAGTCTCTCATTCCCCTGAGGGAGGACCACGTAGCTACCCCTTAAATGCATACACAAAGCTGAGATAATTAGAGTTTCTCACTCTATCATTTCAGTGTAGGCTGGAGTCGGCTCATACCAGAGCCAATGGGTAAAATTTCAGGAATTCTATGAGTACTTGACAGCAGGTTGGTGGCTTGAAACTGATCAGAGGGGGAATATTTACACCACCAAAATCGGCAAACACCACTAATTAGAGCCCCACCCTGGTCCCCTGGAGATCTAGTTGTTAAACATGTACCGGCATACTAAGGGCAGGGCTCCTCTCTGATAAAAACTTAAGTGAATATATATGTTCACTTATATTATATTATATATATATATATACATATATATATATATTTCATATATTTCATATATATACATATATATATACATATATATGTATACACACACACACACACACACACACACACATATACATATATATGAATGAAATGTGACAACTCAGTTTATGAAAATTCTTTGACTCTTATATCCAAAAACCTTTCAGTTCCTTGAGAGGCCCTTCCTTTTGAAAAGGAAGGCTTCTCTTTCTTCCTAACCTGGTCTCTTTTGCTTCTGACACTAGCAACAGCAAACATCCCACCAAAACTAAAATTACTAGTAATAGATGTGGGATGTCTCCTTTTTTTGTTTCCAGAGATCTTTCTTGTTTTGCTTTTTCATCCCAGGTTTTCCATTATAGCCAGAGGTTAAGGTTAACTGGGCTACCATATTGTAAAATGATTCCATTGTCTATAACCTGTCTACGGCCCTGATTCTGTAGCTTCTGCCTTGTCATATCTCCTTTCAGCCCTTCCAACATCTCATTGACTCTCCCCTTCCCTGGCCATTTTCTGAAATTCCCCCAGAAGCTTCTTCATTACAATTAAATGCCATTACTAATGAAAGTCATTTTGTGAGACATAGGGTGAGTGAGAAATAATTCAAGGTGCTGTGACAGCAAGAGATATTGTCCCCAGAGCTTAATCAGTGACACAACCAGGACTTAGAACCCAGGTCTCTGAACTAATACTCTCACCAATAGACAGGCTTGCTTATTTGGATGCTGAAGTGCTTATATTTCATTCTGCTCTAACTTTCTAGAACTTAGTCCAGGTGATGCTGACAACCTCACTCAAAAAGTTTCAGCAAAACAAGGAAACAAAAATGGATTGGTTCACATCTGCTATTCAGGTTGCTGAGTAACAGCATCAGGAATCTTTCTCCATGCCCGTAGTCGATTTTCTTTCCTCCGTGCCATTCTTCTCAACCTCCCCGTATGTGATGGTAAGCCTAAGAGCGCCCAAATTATGTCCTACCAGTTGAGAAAGCCCAACAAAAGCAACAAAAGACTCTGGAAGTTTCTGCTTGGTCTGGCACAGTCCAACTGCTTCACTCCTAGAGCTGCAGGTTGGGGTCTATTTCACCTGGACCATAAAGGACAATTGGGGTACTATAAAAATTGATGATGGTGATGATAGATAGATAGATAGATAGACAGATGATTGATAGATAGATAGATAGATAGATAGATAGATAGATAGATAGATAGACAGATAGATAGATAGACAGAAGATAGATAGATAGATAGATAGATAGATAGATAGATAGATAGATAGAAACAATAGATGTCCCAATGGAGAGTTAAAAATGTAACATCTGCCATTTACACAGCTGCACGTGTGTGTAGAGATGGTGCCGATACAAGGCATGCTCCATGTCTTCCCAGCTTCCTGGAGCAAGAGAAGCAAGAATAGCAATTCAGAGGTGAGTCAATTAGCATGGTGAAAGCACGAATGCTGTTGGCAGATGGAAAACTGATATTCTCCCAGTTTCTCAGTGGCAGAGAAATCAACACAGTATCTTTCTTAACTCTTGACATTTTAGTTGAAAAGTATTTTCTTCCAACTATCTTTTTTTCTTTAAATATCTCACTCCCTCATTTTTCACAATAAAGTAATTCTGGTGGAAATGGACAAAACACCAAATAGTGCTTCTAAACTGACAGGATGATGAAATAGAGGATGGCATGAGTCTCTCCGATTCCTAATGTCCATGATTTTTAAGAGCACAGGCTGTTGACACAAAATGAGGCAAGTAGGAAAACAGAAGTGAAATGTGTTCAAATGCCTGATAGGTTAGGCTAGTCTGCCCCTCCCCCCAGCCAAACTGCCCCAACCGGGTACAGTTTCTAATATCTAATCTTTCATTTAGCCTCTTTTCCCAGTAACAAACTGCCTTTCTCCTCTGTAATTTAAGCACCAAGAATGTGTCATGGCCTGTCCCAATGCACAGTATTTTCAAATGGGAAAAATATTTTTTAAATTGCATTTTAAAGAAAGTATATCGTTAAATAATAGAATACTCTTAAATAATATGACAAAGTATGATAAGTACATATGTATATAGTCTTACTATATATTCATAGTATATATTTATATATACTATATTATATATAGTATATATATAACATACTACATAATACTATACTATATATACTATGTACTATACTATATTTATAAATATACTATATATTATAGTTATACTATACTATATACTATATACTATATAGTATACTATATAATATTATGCTATATAATATACTATATATTATATTTATACTATATATATATATATATATATATATATATATATATATGTAGTCTTTCTCTAGATTTAGAGAGCAATGACTCAAAAATTTACTGAACCAGAAATTCTGGAGGTGGAGTCCAGTTCTTTGTTTTAAGAAGCCCTCTAGGTGACGCAAGCTAAGGCTACAGAATCGTTGAGACCACCACATATTACAGATGATGAAACTGAGGCTTAGGGAAATTAAAAGATAAAACTTTCAATTTCCCTAAGCCTTAGTTTCATCATCTGTAATATGTGCATATCGTGTTTCCCCAAAAATAAGACTGGGTCTTATATTAATTTTTGCTCCAAAAGACATATTAGGACTTATGTTCAGGGGATGTCATACTGAAAAATCATGCTAGGGCTTATTTTCTGGTTAGGTCTTATTTTCAGGGAAACACGGTAGTACCTATCTTGCAAAGCTTTCATGGGGATTAAATTTGACCAAAAATTGTATTATCATTAATAGTAATAATAAAATAAGAATGCATGTAACAGAAAGGTGGGATCCAAGATGGTGGAGTAGATAAATGCTATGCTTGCCTCTTCCCATGAACACATCAAAATTATAGCTAAATTATAAAACAATCGACCTGCAAGACCATGTGAAGTCTAGCTGAACAGAAGTTTTATAACTAAGGCTATAAAGAAGAAGCCACATCGAGACTAGTAGAAGGGGTGGAAATGCAAAACTCTGTGTGGTGGATGAAAATTGGGAGGGATATCTTGGTTACAGAGGTTCCCCACAGAGGAACAATGGTTCCTAGCCTCACACCAGGTTTCCCAGTCCAGAGTACTGATGCCTGGAAGAAGAGCCCCCACAACATCTGGCTGTGAAAAACTGGAAATTCTGACCGCCTGGGTGGGACAGAAGGTTGCTGGGAGCCAGGATGTTCTCTTAAAGGGCCCACAAAAACTTGTTCACAGGCACTCACCCTGGGCTCCAACAGAGGAACAGTGCTCAAGGGTCATCGGAGACATACGGAGAAAGACTGAGTTGTATAGCTTCAAAGAGGACTGGAGAGAGAGTTGCCATTTTTCCTGTGTGGAATCCTCCTTCCATGCAGCCAGCAGATGGCTGCTATCTTTCTTGTGTTAATTCCCTCCCCCCACACCCATGGCCAAATCTAAATCTGATTGGTCTGGTAAGCTCCACTTGGCTCAACCCTGGTGACTAACTGAGACACCGACACACCAAACTCCGTATCACGCAAGGCTTTACGATAGCTGAATCTTATGAGAGCCAGCAACTGGCAGCAGGTCTCAGGGAATCCTGGCTTTTTGTGAAGATACCCGAGACCCATTGCTGGTGTCAGCCCTCCTCAGTTCACAGCATGGTCTATCCCACGTGCCTCCAGGTTAAGCACAGGCAGCAACCAACTAAATCTCTTTGTAGCTCCTACCAGGTAGTCCCCAGCTGGTCACAGGCAGTGGGTGACATGGGCCTGCACAACAGCCCCTCCCAAGAGTCCCCAGAACCAACATACTTGGAGGTTAGCTTCAGACCACAGCAGAGCACGACCCAATTAGCCCCACAAGCTACACACACAAAGGGTGGTCTCAGAAGGCACCAGAGCTGACCTGGTCCTGCTCCATGTGGTAAGGCCCCACACAGCATCCCATAAGCTATAGACGTGGCCAAACCCCACAGCAAATCGGTTTAAACAGGTCAATCCCACCCACTGGGATACTCCTGGAGTGCCCAGAGCAGGTGACCAGGGAGACAGGGCCAGTACCCCACAGGGCACCTACTACATAAGGCCAGCTGGCCAAGGCTGCTAAACATAGCAGATCTACCTAATAAATAGAAACAAACACAGAGAGGCAGCCAAAATGAGGAAACAAAGAAATACATCCTAAATGAAAGAACAGAAGAAAACTCCAGAAAAAAAGAACTAAATGAAATGGAGAAAATGACCTACCAGAGACAGAGTTTAAAACACTTGTTATAAAGATGCTCAAGGAACTTAGTGAGAACTTCAACAAAGAGACAGCATGCATAAAAAGGACATAGAAACCATAAAAAGAACCAGTCAGAAGTGAAGAATACAATAACTGAAATAAAGAATGCACTAGAAGGAATCACCAGCAGATTAGATGAAGCAGAGGATCGAATCAGCGATTTGGAAGACAAGATATTAATAGAAAACACCCAATCGAAACAGCAAAAGGAAAAAAATAATAATTAAAAAAATGAGCATAGTTTAAGAGACATCAAACATAACAACATTCTCATCATAGGGGTACCAGAAGGCGAAGAGAGAAAGCAAGAGATTGAGAATGTATCTGAAAAAATAATGACTGAAAACTTTCCTATCCTGGTGAAGGAAATAGATATACAAATCCAAGAAGTGCAGAGAATCCCAGACAAGAGTAAAATTGGTTTTTACAAAGTAGGCATGGGCAGCCGGTGCTTTGGTGGTATAGTGGTTAGCACAGCTGCCTTCCAAAGTAGGCATAGGGATGTAGGGTATAGAGAAAGGAATATAGTCAATAATATTCTAATAACTACATATAGTGTCAGATGGGTACTAGACTTATCAGGGTGATAGATGGGAGGGAAGTTAGGGGACAGGGTGTAAAAGGTGAAGGGATTAAGAAGTACAAATTGGTAGCTACAAAATAGTCATGGGAATGTAAAGTAAAGCATGGGGAATATAGTCAGTGATATGGTAATAACTATGTATAGTGCCAGTGGGTACTAGGCTAGTCAGAGGGATCACCTTTTAAGTTATGCAAATGTCTTGGAAACAACCAAAGTGTCCTTTGATAGATTATTGGATAAAGAAGATGTGGTATATATATATATACAATAGAATACTATTCTGCCATAAGAAAAGATGAAATAGTGCCATTTACGACATGGATGGAACTTGAGATCATTATGCTAAGCGAAATAAATCATACAGAAAAAGTAAAGAACCATATAATTTCACTAATATGTGGGATATAAAATTAAAAGCAATAAAGGAACAAGACAAACAAATAAATAAAAACTCATAGACACAGACAATAGTTTAGTAGTTACCGGAGGGTAAACGGAGAGAGGGGTGGTAGATGAGGGTAAAAGGGATCAAATATATGGTGATGGAAGGAGAACTGACTCTGGGTGATGAACACACAATGTGATATATAGATGATGTATTACAGAATTGTACACTTGAAACCTATGTAAGTTTACTAATATTGTCACCCCAATAAACTTGAATTAAAAATATATATGTGTGTAAAATTATACAAATGTCTAACCACTATGCTGTATACCTGAAATTAATATAAAATAATATTGAATGTCAACTGTAATTGAAACATTTAAAAAGTGGGGGAAAAGGTGACGGGTAATAGAGGTTAAAAAAAAAAAAGAATGCATGTGAATGGTTATAAATGTATATCATATATACTATTATATATCATGTTATATATAAAATGCATTATAAACTATATGTTATAAACTACATCTTACATATATTATATTTAGTCGTACAAATGAAATATATACATACTTTTATAATATATAATATAAATACAGAGGGTACCAAAAAAATGTATACACATTTTAAGAAAGAAAAAAACTATATTAAAATTGTAATACTCAATATATACCGATAACAAATGATGAATACAAGTCATATAAGTATACATTTTTTTGGCACCCCCAGGATATACTTTTTGTATAAAAGAGGTAGGTTCAGGGAATCAATATTGAGTGACAGCATAAAATAATCAAATTCTCAATGAAATAGGGCAATAAAGTGATCAATTCAGTGCCTAACCCCTTGGCTACTGCTTCATAAATAGTACCTACTACTATTACTGAATTAATTTATCAAATTTGCATTTTAACAGAGTTAGGTAAAGTAAAATCCTATATTTTACTTTCAGAAACCTATTTCACAGAACAGAAAGAGCTTGATTTAAGAGCTGTTCTTCTCAGAGGAAGAATAATGAACACAAATATTTCATGAATATCTTTTCCCAAGTAGAAATAATCACATTTCATTCAATCTGAGGATTCTTTGAATCTATGAATTAGTTTCCAATTATCTGTTATATCCCTATAGAATCCTATAAAATAGATGAAAATCTTCTTGGTACGATTAACTTTCCTTTCACCCCCAAAATCTAATAAAGAAAGTTCTTCCATTCTAAATTCTGGCTAAATTCATTTTAGCTTTAGAGTCCTGGATAAAAGGGGTGTGAGAAAGAAGTCTCCAGAATGTCTATGAGAGCCACATTGGCTTTCAATGAACCACCTGGACATAGGTCTTTCAGAGGTGCAGTATCCTCCAGAGACCACCAGCACACGAGGGCATCCCTCTCTTTTTTCCTCAGGGAAGAAATAGAATTTTTACTTGCTCAATGATTTGTAGACCCTTGAAAAAAATTGTAGGGAAAATGGAAGAGAATTTAGCTCATGTGACCTCAGCTCAAGGAGCAATGAATTTAAGCTTTTTGCTTTCTATTTCTTTATCTCAGACAACTGTGTATTTGAAACACAAAACATCTAAGTCACAGAAACCATTGATGCAGAGTGCAAAGCAATGGTTCTCAATTCTAGTGCATTGGGGTTCAGCAGACTTGAGGACTTAGTAATCTGCATTTACCAGGCATCCCTCCACTCCCCCAGGCCCCAGCCCCCCAACCCTGCCCCACCAGAGGTTCTAATTCAGGTCTGCAAATCTCATTTGGAGAAAAACTTGTACATGGGGAGAAGATCACAGGGTTTTGAATCAAACATATGGATTCAGGGGTGGGAGTTGGGTGAAATGGTTGAAGGTGGTCAAAAGGTACAAACTTCCAGTTGTACAATAAATGTGTCCTGGGATGTAATGTACAGGATGGAGACCACAGTTAATAATACTGTATGTTGTGGACTTGAAAGTTGCAAAGAGCACAGATCTTCAAAGTTCCCATCGCAAGGAAAAATAACATTCATAACTATGTACAATGATGGATGTTAACTAGATTTATTGTGGTGATCATTTCACAATATATACTTATGTTGTATACCTGAAACTAAATGTTATATGGCAATCGTACCTCAACAACAAAAACGAAAAATATGGATTCAAAGTTCAGTGCTGCCATATCCTGGCTGGTGTTACTCGGATAACTTGGCTCAACTTCCAGGTCTCAAAGTAGAATTCATCATAAGACCTGCTTCAGTTATTGTTCTGACAATTATGTGACATAATAGACGCCATGTGCCTAACACACAGCATGAGTTCAAGAAACATTCGTCCCCTTTCAAGGAGCCTTTTGGAATACACCTTTAACCTCTATGAAGAGATGCCAAGAAGACACACACAAACACACAGCACAGCACCTTCTGTGATTTTTCCAAATTCATGATGAAATAGATATTCATAATACACCACTGCTTACTTTTACTCTTGCACTATTTGCACTACTGTCTTGTATTATTTTTTAATGGTTAACATATGTGTTTATGTATCTCTGAGCACAAGTGGGTCTTTTTGTACAATAAGCTTACAACCAGCAGGGAGTGTTTGCTGCTTTGTCTGAAATATCCAGTGCATTTTCCATTACAGAACTCTGTACATTGAAGATGCCCAGTAATACACACTTGATTAACACATTTGTTGTAATAAGTAATGCCAAATGGTTAGAGAATTGGGCAACTCTCCTCTCTCCTCCACTCTGACTAAAAAAACAAAACAAAACAAAAAACAATTGGATCAAATATTCCTGCCCTACTTGCACTATGGTCTCAGGTGAATTAAAACAAAAAGTCTACTGTGCTTTTTTTGGTTTTGAGAACATTTATAATAACAACGGTAAAGAATTAATAATATTTTGGGTTTCATACAGATCTTAACAATTTTCAATTGTCTTTCACAAAATGTTTCTTATGTTCACCATCTGACAGATCAGTTACCTAAAAATTTGATGAAACCATAATAAAATTTGGGGGTGTCAATTTAGAACATTCTCAGAGTGATACAAGCACCCCTAGAAACACAGAAAAGAAAAACCCTGTCATATTCCAAATAAACTAACCAAAAGGAAATACATTTTTTAAACTACAATTGTGCTACCTTTTGTGTGCTTGTGGGTTATAATAAAAAAGGGGAAAAAACATCACAAATTATCTGTGGCAGCAACTTCATTCTGATTCTCAACAATCTGGGATATGTATGCATCCCATGATTATTAGACTATATCCTTAGCAAAGAAATAACCAAAAGCCTTTCAGCCATTTTTATTCAGACCTCTAAGATTGTTCTGCCTGCCTGGGTCAGAAGTTGATATATATAAACAGTCTTTCTGTGCTTGAACTTGAAAGAAAAACCAGTCATCTGTACATGATCTGTGTTAGAGCAAAATGTAATTTTTCCCTCTGACAATGTGTTTATGGTTGTTAAGTTATCTTGATTGCCAAAGAAATCTGTTTGGGGTGGCAGGCTTTTCTGACTGAAAATGTCAGATCCCTCACCCCTACCCCCACCCCCACCCACATATCCAGCCATCTTTCCAACTAATTCACAAATTGACTTGACTCACAGCTAGGTTAAAAAAATAATTTCCTGAAAATTAAAAGTCTGGCACAATACTGCACTGAAAGTCCATTTATCTTGTCTATTTTTATAAAGCTTCACTGCAGCCTCTGGCAAAATGCCCACTTCCAGTGACAAAGGTCCCCAAGGACATTCAGCAAGAGAGACTTTTCTCCCAAGACTCTGAAAATGATCCTGAGCTTCCTAACACATGATTTAAAAGTTTATTATTTATTAGGATTTATAATATTGTCTTATGTGTTATTTTTTTAAAAGTCAAAAGTGAGTGGAAATACTGTGGAGGAAAGGTGACAACAATGATGGCATGTCTTTGAGCTCCACTTCTTCATTGACGAAATCAGTCCGTGCTAATTGAAAGCTCAGGATTTCTCTGTTATTATGAAAAATACCGCCTAAAGATCGTCTAGATGGGGCAGTGCAATGATTCACTCTTGTTTAATCAACTACAACCTGTGTTAAGCTCTATTCTCATCTCAATATAAACCAGACTAATCTTTCCACTTTCCCTGCAGGAAACTACGATGGCACTTGTTTATTCTGCTCCCCTGGTCTTGAGTAAATCCTTTCCTTGTCTCCCAGCCTCCCCCGCCAATCAGTTGGGGGGAAAGTTTCCAGTACTTCCAATCTAAGACTGATTGGGCTTTCCTGTTGATGTCAAGTTGAAGCATTCCATTGAGAAAGCAACCTCAAGACTGTTGGCTTTTCTTGTGCCTCTAAGCTAACCAAGCGATTACACCAAGTGTATCCCCTCTTTCATTAGAGGAAAGAGTCTGTGAAGAATGGTTTGCTTGCAAAGTTTTTGAGGAACTGAACACTTGTGTCGCAGAAACTGCAGGCGTGCTTCAACCAATTTGATATGAGGTTTCCCCTTTGTTGACCACGGTTCCACTTACCAGATCCTTCTTTTAGCCTGGGATATGCTAACACAAAGCCACTTTGTCAGTTCGGTGACATTCGAATCAATAGTCATTTTGCCTCAATGATTTACCCTCAGTGTATTCCCCTTAATGTCATTTCATGAGTGGGTTCCTGACAATAAAACTATTGATACCAAATTCCACTGTGATTATAGAATTAGTTTTTTTTTTTTCTTTATTGCATTTGGAATATTGAAATATTTTTTTTTCCTTTAAATTAAGTGGTTTAGAAGAGTTTGAAACTCTTCTGAGGCATGACCAAAGACACAATTCCATCTGTTTTGTTTTTCTTATTCATGACATAGATGATTTTTATTTTAAACAGTGCATGCATTTCACTTTAATTCTTCTTCATGTCTGTCAGAGCACATCATCTATGATGTGTGGATAGTTAATCATAGCACTTTGCAAGAAGATTTAGGCAGAAAGTGAAAACAGCTTTTCAAAAAAAGTCAGCCAAAGGTGGAAGTTGAATGTTTATGGGGCTGCTGCATGCCCATTTTGTATAGAGCAAAAATTTAAAGGACAACCTGTTGGTATCTGAAACCTACTGGAAATTGTTTTTATCTATTTAGTGAATGCTGAACCCCTTTCTTCTGGACAGGTGTCGAGTGTCCCCGTGACTGCATCCTGCATCTCCTGTGTTTTGTGGCTGGGATAGAAGCCAGGGACGGAGCAGTCGTGTAAACGGAGCCTTCCTCTGGGCACGCTCTTTGGTCTCGCCTCGTTAGAATGGAGTTTTACCAGTACAGAAGCTTCCATCTCTGCATGTTTTGGTCTGCCCAATTCATCATTTTCTCAAACTGGGCTACACATACGCCTTCCTCACCCCCATCCACACAGAAAGCCAGTGGAGTGCTGAGATCAACAGTATCAACGGGGTATTTCTTTCTAGAACATCAGTTTTTCTCACTGGTAACAAATTTAGAATAAATTTCATACAAAAGCAAGCATCCAAGCACCATGGAGTAATATATAAAATTCCCTAATTTTCACTAACAGAGGCTTCAAGGAAATCTTACTCGTTGCAGTTACCATGAAAGGACCCTGTCTTCAGAGCAGATACCGACTTTTCCTTACTCTGCTACATGAAATTCTGCTGAGTGCTCTAAATCCTCTTTCAGAACAGCATTTGCTATTGTATTTTCAGACATCCAACTCCGAAGTCCTAATAGAACTAAGATCAGAATCACCAGACACTGCATAGCTGAATTGAATGTTAGGTTATTTTGGTTGTAACCCCCAGAACTTTCTACTAGCCCTTAGATTTCTTTCATGCATTCCTTAAACCTCCACCCCAATGGGGAAAAGAAATGATCTTGGAGAACTATTTCAAACTATTACGTGTTCAAGTTCACAGAAGATGTATCTTTGGGTTATAATATTTACTCCATAGTCACCTTACAGAACACAACTTATGCATCCTGGCAGTAATTTGGGGTCAGTTTTATGATGTAATACCCAGTAAAGTTCACTAAGCTCAAACATTTTGAAAAAATGTTAGGTTCCCAAATGCTCATTACATCACGATTAAATATTACAATACAAACTTATAGATTGTTCCTGTCCATTCTCTTTCAGTGTAATTGGTCTTTTTCCATTTCAACTTCCAAAGAGAGATAGTCGTGGGATTCAAAACTCAACTGCTCTTAGGGGCCAAGCAGGACACACTAATGAATAAAGCTGCTGTAGTAAGATATTAGGTGCAAAGCTCGTAATGTTTTGGTCAACCATAATATCTCTCTAGTTACATAAACTTTCTGCAGGCCAAATCAAACACACACAATAACCAAATATGCCCTGTAGGCCTCCAGAACAAACCACCAAGAATGCCTTCCTCTTTCTTCTAATGCTCCGTTCAAAATCTCCTGCCTCTCTGTCGAGCTCCCTGCCTCCTTCCAGCAGTGTCTGGCACGGCATCCATGGCAGCTCCCACCCATGACTGTGTAAATAGTCTCTGGCAAGAGTATCAGCTTACCTAACTGAAGACGCACTGGTCAGGACAAGCCATGTAAGGCATGCTGTATGATTCTGCTTACCTCATTTGCCCTCCCTGATACCTGAATAATGGTTGCTATTCTCATGTGGAGTTCTTTGGGCTCGAGTATATTCTATAACAATTCTTGTGGGTGTTTTTTATCTCAGGTCATAAAGATAACAATCGGCATCATTGAGAATGAGAACCCACACTCTGGATATGAATTGCAATCAGTTCACTGAAGAGTTATCAGAATCAGAGTGATGGGTACCACATTTCCCCAAAAATAAGACTTAACTGGAAAATAAGCCCTAGCATGATTTTTCAGGATGACATCCCCTGAACAGAAGCCCTAATGCACCTTTTGGAGCAAACGTTAATATAAGACCCGGTCTTATTTTCGGGGAAACACAGTATCTATCAAACTAACTACAAATGAAAAGCGGATATCTGTTTCAGCTATCTATTACATCTTTCTCTTCCCCATAGACGGACTGGGGCCTCTAGGCAGTATGGTTAAAAGAAATGATGCGGCTCTTAGTCCTTACATTCTCCTTTTTCGTGGCCCGTTGAAGTTTTTGTGTCCTATGCAATCAGCCTTGAGATTGCTGAATTAAGAGATTTTAAAACAAATTGCAGGTATTTTTTTGTCTCTTTGCCAATCAAGTATTTAAACTTCACACCCAAAGACAACATCTAACTAACATCTGACCCTGGCCGGGTGGGCAGAAGTCCATAAACCAGGCCGGCGCAGTTACCGCAGGCAGAAGGCGTGGTCAGCAGAATTCTGGCTGGCCTCCCTTGGTCCAGAGCCCTCGGCCAGGACACAGACTGCCCAACCACACATGCCAGCCCTGCCCCTTGGATTTGGCTTGAACTGTTTCACAGTTGCTTTGGAACTTCATGTATGTTTTTCTTCCATGTCTTTTCCTTTTTATTTACAATACTTCGTTGAGTTCATATCAAAACACCACGCTCTGAGGGAATTTATAATCCAGACTTGCTCACTAACAACAGGTGGAAGTAAGGGTCTGTTACGACAAAAGGATGAGTTGGGCTGAAAGGAGAGGAAGTTGATTTTAAGGTGATGAAATGAGGCAGCACACCATGCTATGTTTCATGTCTAATTCTCAGACAGCAGTGTGACTGACGATAGAGGGCCTTATCCTGACTCTCGGTCCACTCCCAGAATTACACTGGGAGCCCCTTAGTGGCAGAGACAAAGGCTCCTTGCTTCTTACTGGTGCTCTCCAGGCCCTAGCAGAACCCGCAGATAGAACAGGTATGTAATAGCCATCAGCCTGGCAGTCTTTCCCCACATCTAAAAGATTCCCCGAAAGTGTGTATCTATCTTGCATTCTGCATTTTCAGTCATGTTTCGGTGACACCTTTTATGCAAGAGAACATACGCATAAAAATCTAGGAAGGTAGCCTACCGCGATTCCCTTAAAGTAGGAAAAAGTAAAATTGCCTCTTCCAAAGGGAAAGTAAGTTTCCTCATTTCACAATCAGGAACCTTGACAAAGATAGTAATTGTTATGCATCTCATCTATCCCAATGTGTTCAGCGTTCCCTTTCTTTTCTGTTTGAATTTTCAACATATTCTTCTGCCTTAGAACACGCTAAACAGTATCACGTCTCATTAAGAAGATGGAAGCCTTTTGCCAGCACAGTATTTTCATCTGTTCCCAACATGAGCAGATCATGTACACCACCATTGCATCAAAGTCTTTCAAAGTAATAAATTAATTGAATTACTGCTTTGTGGTGAATGAAGAACAGCAGAAGCCTTGCTGCCACAGCTGCTCCTTTCAAGTGAATGCTTAAATTCCCTGGGCACAGAAAGGAATTCCCTATAAACTAGACAAATGATCCATCTCTGTGTGATACATCTATTTTTATTATACCTGCAGGTAGACATTGATGTACCCGTTCTTTTTACCCTAAAGCAGAGGCATTAATGAACAAGACGAAGTTACAGCTCTCAGAATGGGGTGATTTCCTACACGCATGACTGTCAGAATGTATGCCAAGTCCAAGAAAAAAGTAGAAGGAAACGAAAAGAGAAGTGGCATAGACATACCCCAGAAAGCTCTTTTGAAAGCCTTGATTTCTTTGTTTTGTTCCAAGAAATCTTCTTTCCTAAACTCTGTGGATTTTTGTCTTAATACACTAACATAATGACTCATGGTTCTTTTCTTTCTTAAAAGCAAGTTAAAAGCTATCCTGGATTTCGAACTTCTGTTATAACTGAGCACTGTATTGTCATTGCAGCAGGATCTGACACTTAGAAAAAAGGAATATTGGTGAAATCATCACAACATGAAATAGTAAACATTGTGATAAGAAAACCAGAATTGTCACTGACAAGAATATGTCTGGTCCGACCAGGCTGATATCCTTGTGGGAGTTCTGGTCGACCAAAGGAAGCCAGCGATCTCATCAATCTTAAGTTTTAGCAGGGACTTTGATTCTGCCCCACACAACACGCACATCAATTAAATGGAAAAACAAGGTCTGAACTGCTCAGTTATGAAGTGAGTAGAAAACCAGCTGGAAAGTCAGACCCAGAGAGAGGTTATCAATGGATCAGTGTCAACCTAGGGACACACAACAAATGGTGCCACGGTTCCTCCAGGGTCAGCTCAGAGCATGTGGTCGTTTAACATTTCTATCACTGACCTAAAGGATTCAACAGAGACAAGGTTCTTATTAAACTCTGAAGGGTAAAGGCGGAGGACCAAATTCCTGCAAAAGAAACAATGAAATCCAAAGCAATGGAGTAAATTATCAAACAAATCAGCCACAACTGAAATAAGGCTTAGTGGGATGACCGTGGACTACTAAAGTACAAATTTTGCCCATAGAAGACAGGGAGAAGTTAAATATATGTAAGTCTGGAAGTTAAAAAAAAGAAATAGAATTTCGGTCACAGTTTCCTATATTTTAGTTACAGTCAAAGTCCTTCTCGTCTCATCCTTCCTCAATTTTTTAATTGCTGAGTCCAGTGTGACAGGACCATATCAGGTTGTTTGTTACTTTTTAAATGTACATTGTTAACTATCTAAAAACAGGGAGTCTCGTCTCACAGAATGAAGATTAGTCTTACTCTCAAATCCTGATGTGCATATACCCAATATTCATGGAACATTTGCTGAGATCCCCTCACACATGTGCACGTACACACATGTTCACACCACCTAACTTCACGGACAAAGGCCTCTGCTAAGAGCTTGCTCCTCCAGGACAACAAGACAAATTGTCCCTCCCCCTCCCTACAGGGAGGGACTGGAGCAAGGATAAAATAGTCCTGACATAATTTTTTTTTAAGTACAACATAGAGCAAAGCCCAGAAGAAAATTTAACCTTAAAATAGATTCAACCTTACAAAACAGTATTATAATTATCTGGTCTTTAAGGCCACTAAGAATGTGAGTGTGGGAGGGGAAATGGGCCTCAACTATAACATAAAAGGGTTAAGTCAGGTATAAATAACAACTTCCAAAATGTGAGTATACGTGTATATATTCTAGCGTGAGGCAAGTAAGGCACTCGCCTTGGGCACAAAATCTAAGGGGACACTAAAATCTCAGGAATCAAGATAAATAGTACATTTATACAATAGCTTTTAAAAATTAAAATTAATGCCAAAAATCTATGATAATAAAATATCAAAATTTTAAATAAAGGATTGACATTACTGACTTTTCTTCTTCCATCTGCAATGACTAGGCACCAATATGGCTGATCCAATTGCATAAGTTTCCAACTACATGGGTTTGAAAAACCAGTCTTTGGAAGACCTCAAAAACATTACAAATTTTCATCCAAATATTTGCATGCCTTGAGGTATTCTTCTAAGGACACAGGTTCCTTAAAGCAAAGGCACATTGTCAATTTCCTGAACAGATTCTGAGTTTGCCTTTATCTTTTCCAGGAAATTTAACTAAATGCCTTGCCTATTGATTAAAATATTACTAATGCAAGGATAACAAATCATGGATAATTAGCCTCTTAGTTTGCTGCTGAACATAAAGAAAAAAGAGAAAATGCTAGGTCTATTCCAAAATCACCCTTCATACCCAAGGATTCTGTTTTTCTCTTACGT
The DNA here is from genome assembly GCF_057876585.1 of Rhinolophus sinicus. NCBI lineage: Eukaryota > Metazoa > Chordata > Mammalia > Chiroptera > Rhinolophidae > Rhinolophus > Rhinolophus sinicus. The sequence continues at coordinate 199,117,747 of NC_142517.1, forward strand.
TAAATTCCATATTTTTCTTTGGGTTATTTAATCTTATCAATGTCAATTTTTTCACATCATTGTCAGGAAGGACAGGTGAGTTTCTTCACAGTTCCCTGTTCCATTATTCCTTCCTGTAACACTATAAAGAAGTGAGTATTTCCCTGGAATCACTAGTGTCAAAAGTAGTAAGTAAAATAAGATCTCAGATGAATATGAAAATCGAGTCTTCCATAAAATGTGATACTATGCTGTAAGTCTCTGTCCCTTAGACCTCTGATAATTCATAAAACATCACATGATCTGCTTTAAATGTGAGACTTCAAGTGATTCCAGCATGTAAACTTGCTTAACTGCCATAAATTGAAGGATTTTAATGGGGTTTTTACAAGTGTTAATAAATTTCAGTCTCTCTCTCTCAATTTAAGTATTAGCCTTCACTTTAAGCATGTTTTCTCATGATGAGAATCATTTATACTTGCTCAATCCGAACATTCTTTAGCAATGGAATAATTAAATATCGTGTTTCTTTCATTCCTTTATTATTATTATTATGATTATTAAGTAATCCCAAGTGGCAATGTAAAAATAGTAGTGCTATGGATGACACAAATCTAAGAATAGAGAGAAACATTGCAATGTTTCACAGAATTTTCTCTTTTTTTTTTTCTTCATGATTTTGTTGGACTTTTTATTTGTTTATACCATATAAGTTTCACGTGTACAACATTATAATTCCACATCTGTATAGACTGCAGCATGCTTACTACCTAAGGTCGAGTTTCCACTTTACAGAATTTTCATGAATATAGAAAATATTCAACTGTTAGTGGCCAAGAAAAATACTGAATACACAATTAGGGGGAAACAGCTAAAGCAAAGTTTTTTCATTATAAAAATATATTTATATATCCATGTACACATTTACACTAGAAAGTTTTTGCACAAATAAGTATCTGTGTTTGCGCCTATATGCTGCTGAAATTGAGAGGCTTGGGAAGGGTACAATTAATTATGAAGACATTTTGCTTACTCGCGATGTCAAATCAAATCATTCAGGCACAGGGATATTATTTATTTGAGTTTTGCAGGGTGAATGTGCTAAATCATCAGGACTGACCAGGAGAACCACTTAAATTCTCAGGATAATATACAACCATCATTGCTCATAGATGGATGAAATAAAATCTAAACTCTAGTCTGAATGCATTATCTCTTTCAGAATTCTAATTTAAGCAGAATCCAAAACATATTGATTCAAATAGGTAGTGAGCTGAAGGGATGTCCAGACAAAATGTCTGTAATTCTTTCTTATCCTGTCATCTAGGTATCAAGTTCAAAAGAATTGAATTGAGATCCTTCCTTCCTCTTGTGGTCTAGAAAATTATCTTCCTTAGTCTTAGAAGAACTCCCAGGTGACAATACACTACACATCTCTTTTTCATAGTAACATAAAAATACAAAGGCTTTATGGAACAAGGGTTTAGGGGGAAAGGGAAAATAAAAACTGTACAAGTACAGAGTGAAAGGAGGGGACGTTGACAAGGTCATAGTGGATGATGTGATATGTTTTCCACAGAACTTAATGCTCACTTGGGTTGCATTAATGGTGGTCTAGTTTCTAGATAAGGGAGGTGATGGTCCTTATCTATGCTGCTACTCTCCAACCACTCGAAAAATTTGCTTCATTCGGTCCACAGTGATTAACAAAAGAGAGTCTAGGGGAGCAATTAGCAACCATGTCACATAAGACTGGATGTTAAGACTGATGAAGAGATATGTTTATAGGTTTAAATTCTTGTAAGACTGTAATAGGAAAAAGAGAATAGATCTGTTCTTTGTGACTCCAAGAGTGGACAACTGAATTCTGTCACCAAATTAACTTTCAAGTTTCTTTCCATTTCTGGGATCCTGAGACTATTTCTGGGATTCTTTGACTTTAACTGAGCCTTTGGCTTCAAACCAGATGATAATTAAGTCTCTCCAGGTATACGAGAATCCTTTTTACTTTAAAAGGTTTCCATAGAATAATACGTACTTATATACATTGATTACCTATTTATTTAAAAGTCTACATTCTTTGCTGAGGTGGAGAAAAGCTATGGGTTGCTCTTCAGGGAAAATCAAAATACAGTGATAGTCAGCATTTAAATTTTAGGAAAGGCTCCACTTAAAAGAAAAAGTGCCCATAAATAGAGCTAAGGAATTTTTTTTTTTTTTTTTTTTTTTTTTAGAGAATGTAGAGGGGGAAATAGGAAATAATTTTAAGAACGCCTATTTCTATAGCCTTAAGAAACTAGACTCTCCAAAGAGAAAATTATGAGAAGGAGGTCAAGAAAGATAACCTTTGTGGAAATTATATTTGCTGTACAAATGTAATGCTTTTGTATACATACAATTGGACGCATAGAAAACCCTGGTCAGCTAAACAAAAGAAGCTGAAAAAACAAGTAGAAATTCTGAAAGATCTTAAGAAACTTCAAACTTTGTAATGTACTTATTAAAAAGAAAATAGAACTTTTAAAAAACAGAAATGGAGAACATCTTAAAATATAGTGGGAATAGAATTGACAAAGGAAAGTCTATCTTTTCTTTGAGAATAGAACCCTTTAATGAATGACATCGACACTTGTTAAGGACAATAACACAAAAAAATTCAATAAAATGGCTATGAAATTAGCAAGATAGAAAATATTATTTCCATCTCGGACTGGGTTGTACATGAATTGGTGAGCCAAGGCATCAAGTTATAGCAAAAAGGCATCTTCAAAAACAATGGCTCTCACCTTGGATGGTTTCAAGGTTGGTTTCAAGGTTATTTCAAGAGATAATTATTCACATACTTCTTGAGATTGCATCTAGAATGGCTGGATAAATAATATTCCATATAAGTACATGATTATGTATTATTTGAATATGCAATATATCATATGAATATACATATATTGTTATATACATATCAATATGTATTATAAATGAATGTATATGTACCATTTATGTGTCATATATAAATATATATAATTATATCATACATAAATATATACAATTTTTTTGAAGATTTGTACAGATACTATTATGTTTATAGAATATAAATTATTTTAAAAGCATTACTGAATTCAAAGTAGCTTTTTGGCACGCAATTTTATGAGTCCATCAACAAGAAAATGTGAGTACAATCAAATCGGAGATTCTTTAAATTTTTATTAGAAAACAACAACTGTGTACTGAAAACAATTGGAAACCACATTCTCTAAAATTTTCTCTCCTTCCTATGGATGGCAATTCTAAACCTTTGAAGACATTCTAGAAGCCACGTTCTTGCTACACGTAAATTCCCAGAAAATGTTATAACTTCTCATTATTTACTTTAATATACTTTTTGTCCCCATTGCTGTCACTTCCCAGGCTATAGATAATGGCACATGGAGTGAGAAACATTTCATTGTTTAGTGAGACAGATTCAAACCCAAACTTCCCTTTTATTGATTTTTTAAAAAATTATTTGACAATGGCAAGTAGACCATACCTGAGAGGGAACCCTATACTTTAATCTATGAAGACATTTTAATCTCCTTTGTTCCTTGGCTGAATATGTGTGGAAACTGTCTATGTAATTAATTATGATGGGAGAAGGCTTGAATTCTTGGTTTATAACTTAATTTATCCATGTCTTAGACCAAATGAATGATATCTGTTTACTGAGGACTTATAATTAAGAGTTCATTTTGAGTTGAGGTCACCCACGGAAAACTGGCAAGCGAATGATGTTTCCCTGAAATGACCATAAGACCTTCTATGTAATGTTTTATTTCACTCAAGTTTAATCCTTGAGATATATGCATGTGTATTTTTTCTAAAAATATTTTAATTTTTCAAATTAATTTTTTCTAAAAATATTTTTTCTAAAAATATTTTTTCCTAAAATTAAAATATTTTTCTTACTTAACTAGAGGTTTTTCAGATAGTGTAGGAAAACTCAATTCTTCCTGCCATTCATTTTTTTACTTCTAGAGCATTCATATGTATATAGAATCAGATGAGAGATTTGGCTCACACTCACTGAGTTGATGCCGTGTTCCAGTCATCACTGTCGATAAAAATCCTTTTCTCCTATATGAAACTGCTGTCTACCTGGTTGAAACATATATCATGGAAAATCAATGTATTTTATTTTAAATATTATCTATAATGCATTTCTCCAAATGCTTAATGTCCATTAAAATTCCCCTACTTGTATAGTATTACACATACAGAATGACTTTGGAAAAGTAAATCCTTTTGAAACTAATATGTGTAACTAAATCATATGGTTCATTGAAAGGTCACAGAGTCCAACTTATTTTATGTCGACTGAACATAAGTTGGCAAAGCAGACGACTTTTTAAAAAAATAGATGTGTGGTCTATTTTAAAATAATTGCTAGTATAGCAGCTTGTGCCACATGTTTACTACATGAATCTGGATATATAGTAGGATAAATTACGTCCTCCAAAAAGAAAAAGTCCAATAATACAGGTAACAATTATTCCCCGCAGTTCAAATTTTATTTATAAAGACAACACATTTTAATCGGTATTTAAAAAGTAGATATCAAAACTTAAATTTTAAATATAATCTGTTGATAGAAAAAGAGTTTTCTGTTGTTTGCCAAACTTTTGAAGGCATTAGACTTAACTCAGCTCTCATTTCTACCAATAATACAGATGTAATAATATGTCATATATCCAAATTCAATTTGCCTCTCTAAAGGTATATCACATCAGTAGGTTTATTTGAAAAGTAAAAGGTATTAAATTAATGGCCACATTTAAAATAATGTCAAAAAATTGGGAGTTAAAGGGCATGAATTTTTAAGTCTAAACTTCACTTCTCACCTATATGGTGGTAAAAAGAGTTTCATGGAATCAGAAGATATGTCTTTGAAACCCAACAACTGGAACATTTCTGAAGATCTGTTTTGTTCAAAGGTTAAATGTGGAAAATAATGCCTATCTTATAGATAAAGAAAAACAAATGACATATATGCATACATATGAAAATACTTAGCAAAATAAGCTAAAAAAATGTTCACCATTTTCCTTTCACCAACTGGTAGAATGATCTTAGGAAAGTTACTTGACTTCAGTGAGCCTCAATTTTCTTATTTGAAAAATAAAGCAATTGGACTCTGTTATATCTAATAATCTATGACTCCTATGGGAGATAATATTTTGCAAACAGAAAGAATATGAATATGCACAAAATTTCTGTACAGCCAATTGAAAGAGTTTCTGTTATTTTTTTTTAACATCAGAAGACTGTGACCTTCTAATCTCTGTTCATCAGGAATCCAATTTATCTTCACCCTTTTAAGATTAATTTACAATCAAGACCAGATGGGCCAAGGCCACCCATTTTCATATCTTGAGCTGATTATCTAATTATCAAATCTTCAACAAAATATCTTGGTTGGGTTTGCAAATGCTTGTAAAAAACACGAAATATAAAGAACATAAAAAAATTGATGTATGAGTTTAAAGTATGCTTATAAAAAGTGAGCATTTATATTTAAACGTCAACAGATAATGTCGGTTATGGGACACTAATATAACAAGATGCTGTGTGAAATAATGACAATGCATTAGGCTTATCCCAGCTTTGACATTTAATCTCTTTGACCTTGGTCAAGTAACTTGACCTCTTGGACTCTTCATTTCCTCGTCTCTCAAATGGAGATCTTGGATTAAATGAGTTCCCGGATCTCATCCATTTCTAAATGTGACATTGCTTATAAACATGGATGTGCCGATCATAATATCATACTCAAATTTGCAGAAACTTGCTCTGTAATTTTCCGTTAAGAGTCTTTATAGACTATCCAGTTGTGCAAAGTCCCGGAGGATATAATATCCACTTTTAATGAAATTGAACTTTGTAGTTATAGTCAGACCATGGGTACTCGCCTGCAAATTAGTAAACTTTATACGCTAAAACATACATGATTTCTAAGAACTCAAGCTTTCAGTAACTGATGCCTGCTCTCTCTCTGCCGGACTTGGTAATGATAAAAAACATACCTGTTTTTTCCTATGTTCTGTCCTGTCCTCTTCTTACAAACTTCAAAAACACAATGGTAAGAGTTTGGTTTGCAATTACGAATAGGACTTGCGTTGGAAAACATTACTCTATCTAAAGTAGACAGAAAATGAATGTGAGCTAACATTGGTGAGATCCTGCTATGTGCCAGGCACAGTTTACTCAGTATGGCATTTAGTATGACATGTTGTTATTATAAATTAATTATTAATAATTATTACAACTCTATTGGGAAACTATTACTAATCATTACAACTCTATTGGGAAATTATTGCTAAGCCCCCATTATCACCAAAGAGGAAATGATTACTGAAAGTTCATGATTTGTCTGCAAAAAGCCACATAGCTAGTGAATGTTAGAAAAAAACTTAAATCCCATCTGTCCTGTTCTTGTCACACCATCATTCTGTCTCAAAAATAAAATATTAGAAACTTCATAAATTAAATATGTACCACAAAAATATGGGCATTTTGTTCAATCACTTGACATTAAATCCAATGCTTTCAACTTGAAGTCAAGTTTGAAAGAATACAGAATATTTGTAAAACATGCTTTTCTAAATTATGATATATATGTACAGTAGATCATTATATATCCACTGTAAATCATGTCTTCTAAGAATACTTAACAATATGCTCTATACACTAAAACATACACCATACATAGAAAAACATTGGAAAAACGCACAAAAAGGTAAAAATTAATGAATAAACAAATGTCAAATGCCTGTTCTATTCCAGTGCTAGGTACTGAAAATACAGTGTGAAAAAGGCAGACATCAGTTCCTACCCACATCATACCTACAGTATACTAATTAGTTTGTCATCTCTGGGTAACGGGATTATAAATGCTTTTTTGTTTGCCTTTTTCTCATTTTCTGAATAATCTAGAATGTAAATATATTTCATAATCAGAAAAATATAATAAAATAGATTTTATCTTTTACAGTTGCATGTAGGACAGATATTGATTTCTTTCTACCCTCCCTAGGCTGTGCTACCATTAGCCGAAGCTATGTTTTGGGGGGTTTTTTGTTTTGTTTTTGGGGTGGTTTTTTTTTGGTAAATTAGAGAACATCTGTACTGTGATGTTATCTATATTTGTCTCATTGAGACAAACAAAAATTATAGAAGACATATATTAAAACAATCTACATTAAAAGATTTTAAAGTGAATGTTTCAGAAAAGAAAAAAAATCCTCATTTTTATGTTTCTTCTATATTACAGCTAAATATGCTTAATATCCACTCACTCTTCAACTTCATGATTCACCCCCAATCCTAACCTTCCATATCCCTAATTCTCATCATTTTTATCCTTTTATTTGATTGAAATTGAATTTACAGGGCTAGCCATTCTCAAACATATCCCCGACTTTTTCTCAAAATATTTATTCATTCAATACACCCATTTATTAGTGTCCTACTTCTCCCTGTGTTCTATTTATACTTTCCTTTCATTCTTAACATAGTGCATGTAAAAATATTTTAACATATTGAACACTTCTTATAGATGTGAGCTTCCTGAGGTCAGAATCAAGTCCTTTTTTTTGAACAATTGTTTCCAGAGAAGGATGCTTTATCTTGTTTCAAGAAAGCTTAATTTCAAAATCACATATAGATCATAACTTATTTTTGAAAAAGCAATTTCTTGATGATACCTCACAATACAAAAATTAACTTAGATTCCAACACCAAAATGCAATGACATTGATATTTTCCCTCTAGTAACTGTAAATATATATGAAAGTTTCTAACACTTTACTATAAAGGAAAGAATATAAATAAATTAGTAGAATAAATATCTTGATTAAATGACCTCTTTAATTACTATTAGACTTTAAATGGTGATTGCTTTAAAAATCAAATGTATTTGGAAGTCATTTTTAATTACATATTTTTCATTATTTATCAAAAAAATGCAAGTGCATATTTTAAAAAGTCAAGCAGTACTACATGGATTATAATAAAAAACAGTCTACAGCTCATTCTTGAATCTTTTCAACAGAGACAGTTCAACTCTCCTAGATGTTTTCTTGTATTTCTTACATATTTTTCAACGCATTTTTACTGCCATTCCTTGATTTACCAGTTTTAGACATTATCCACTGATATTCTATACGAGAAAATGCAGATTTAACACTCAGCCAACCCATGCCTCTATTTCTTCCTTTCATCTTCTTTGTATTTTACATAATGATATTTTGTTAAATCAAAATTGTATCATTCTTTTTATCACTCTGTAAATATTGACCACTACTGAAACAAATATTATAAGAGGATTGTATCTCCTTTTTAGTAGCATAGTTTGTTCTTTTGGGAACTAATAATTGTGTTCTTTTTAAAAAAAATACTTTGTATATAAAAAGTAATACTTTGTATATAAAAATATTTTTTATATACCTATCACTAATTTTTCCCAAAAATTGTAACTGAATTTTGAAACTTCTCTTAATATTATTTCCCACATAGTCAAACATATCCATCATTACTCAAGATTTTGTTGTGTTTTGTTTTATTTGTTTTCTGGAGCTTTACTTCCTGGAATTCTCTGATGTTCTTCTCCAATTTCAAATGATTGCTCTCAAGGATTGGTGCAAAAACACTATTCTGGCATTTCACTTAACCATCTCTTCCGTGTTCAGTCCTATTGCTACATCTCATTTTGTTCTTGTTCTTTGATTCTTTCTTAATTCATACACACACACACACACACACACACACACACACACACACACACAAGGTGCCAAAAAAATGTATACATATTTTAAGAAAGGAAAACTGTATTAAAATTGTAATATTCAATATATACCAATAACAAAAGATGAATACAAGTTCTGTTTGACTTCTGCAATTACAAGAGGTGCTCAGAGTGGTTACCATTCAGCATCCAGACACTTCTGATTATGGTGAACTGCTTGAGCAGTGTTGACCAAAGTGTCCACTTGTATACTTTTTTTGGCAGCCCCGATATATGTGTGTGTTTATTAATCTGGAAAGAGTATGAGGGACCATTTGGAGTGCTGTACATGATACATACTTTGAGGTGAATGGTGATTACACACATACACACATGCACACAAATACACATAGTTACATACATACATAGATGTATTTGCAAAAATTTATCATTTGAGATTACAGCAGTTTCACATTTTATTGAAAGTATGTTACGCCTCAATTTCAAACAGAAGGAAGAATTTGTTCTTTTGCTTGATTCTTAGGTTTGTTAATTTGTTTTAATTTCCAACTATGGTGTATAGAGCTTTACATGTGAGAATGGAGTCAAGTAAGTGAAGTAATAAGCAACAGGGCTCAGCGAGTCCAAAGACATGGAAAGACAGAAGTATAAAGATATACTCAGGGTTGCTTGTAGACTAACATCAGTTACTCTGCAAAAGAAGTGAGTAATGCACAATAATCAAACCTTATATGTGCCCAAAATATCCAATCATCTAGTTTGGGAGATTTTAAAATCAGATTTTACATCTGCTTGTGCCCCAGGACATTCAGACAGTGACTGATGCCAGGAAACCTAACTTGTGACAAATATAGGCAAATTGCATTTTTTCTGCTTTGTTTATTTCATTTAAATTGTGTTAAGTACTTAAATAATTGGTTTAAACATGCCCAAAGCCAAACAAAAGTAAAAATATCTCAAAGGAAAGGAAAAAATGTGTTTGCCTTTATTCTTAAACCAGTGGTATACTGTACAAAAATTAGCATGATTAACCATTGTAATTGTTTGTTCTGGAACGAGTGAGAGGCAGACTCTTATTCCTCAGCCACCACAAATACTAAGCAGTCACTGGAATATCTCTTGTGGAATATTTGTGGGCTTATCGTGTCACTTCTGCTAGAATTATAATTATTAATTGCTTAAGCATTCATTCAGTTTAAAATATTTTCCATCAAAATCTATTCTCCAATAAATACTTGGAATAAAATGAGAACTAGTGATGGGTTTTTAAAGTGTGGTGTTCAAAAAACAAACTTGAACTGTTTCATACCCTAAATCATAAATCGTGCCTATTTCAAATGCAATGTATATGGTGGATTGGTTTTCATTTATGAAAACAAAATTATTTCTAGATCCCATACCATTTTATTCATGTTCATTTATAGTACTTCAAACAATTTTTTTTAAAAGACATTAAGACAGAAAGACCTCACAGTCTTTGGCAGCTAATCCAGAAGCTTCCTTAAAACAAACCTGCAGGGGATAGATTCCAGTAGGAAATTGCTTTTAAGAAATCATTTTCTTTCTGATGATGTTTCAACAATGTAGAGCCAACCAATTTTTCAAGTTATATAAAGAGCAAAAAAGGAAAACATTTTTTAGATAAATTTCACTCTTTACATCTAAGTCTTTAAATATTAATTTTTTTCTTTACTCTTGCAGGAAGTCATAAATTGCTACCCTCTGATATAGGGAAAGAAATAGTTGAGAAGAGCTAGTTCTCCATTCCCTTGGCAATTCACCTCCTAGTATTCAGAAACTGTTTATATAAATGGGCTATTTGCTTTTTAAGCTTTATTTACAGATTTTGCCAGATGAGCATTGTACCCTGTGAACTATAATTATGGATTTCCAGCTGTTACCAGAAATCTTGGTATGCACAGACTTGGAGCCTGAAGCATGTTTAAAAATCAGCTACTGGTAAGCCTAAAATAATATCAAAAATTAAAAATTGGTAAGCCCACTGAGAAATGGCTGCTGATTCATGAAGACCATAGAATTACAGGGGTGAATGTGCTCTTAATAAGTCCTCCCATGTTTTTCTCCACTTCAGGCTCAAGTCGACTATACTTAAATGACCATAAATAGAGGAGACATTCTGTATTTTAAAGACCAATGATTACAGTAATTCAACAACCCCCTCTAAGAACATATTATGGTGTTTCACCACCCTTCTTTTCAGAATATTTTTCCTTATTTGTAATCAAAAGCCCTCTGGTTGCAGTTGAAACTTGAGCTAGGCCTGTGATTTTTCTACTTTTTGAGGAAATGGAATATTTTCTGGCCTTGATTTCCACGGCCTGGAACTCTAACTTCTAAAACAGAGAAACTCTTTGAGGGTTAGAAGGTGCAGCGCTGGTTCCCCCACCCACCTTCACCACCACTGCCAGCCTCCTTCCCCCACAACACACAAACAAGCACAGTCACTTTCTTCTTCAGTCTTTTTCTGAACATGCCTACATGATTTTATTCCCCAAACATAATTGAATAGCTCCCTGATTCTAGGTTTAGGAAAAAAAGACTAGTAGAAATTGAACTAAAATTGTCTGGGCAGTTGACAGTGTTGTCCCTTTGACTTTCCATCTAAGTGACCATCAGCTGGTGAAGTGTTTGGGTCAGGGACCAAGACAGGAGCCCAGCGTTAAGGACAGGAGAACCAAGGAGCATTGAGACAGAGCCCAGCCTCCCAAGCTGGCCTGAGAGCGGAAGCAGACCACCGCCAAGGTCAATTTAGCCCTGTGCCGAAGGCTTAGGCACTAGAGCTGCTTAAATACTGTCTCTTGTTTCAGGTCAGGGCTTGTACTTGGAACAAAGGGAACAGTAAGCTTGTAGGTATGAGCACCATCGTTATCATAGGAAAAGAGAAGGGAGGGCCAGTCTAAAAAATAGGCCCAACCCCACAGGACTATCTACAAAGTAACAAAGATATTAAATATCCAATGAGATTGTTGTATAAACTATGGCAACTCAATGGAATATTGTATACTCATTCAAAATCATGACTATGAATATATAGCAGCATGAAAACATGTTATGATACGGAGAGTGTTCACTTACTAGGGATGCCATAACAAAATAACATGGATGGGGTGGGGGGATGGGTTTAAACAATATAAATGTATTTTCTCACAGTTCTAGAGGTCAGATATCCAAAATCAAGGGGTCAGCAGATTTGCTTTCTCCTGGAGGCATCTATCCTTGGTTGCAGATGGTCACCTTCTTGCTATATTATTACATGGCCTTTCCTCTGTGCACGTGCAGTCATGGTATCTGTGTGTCCAAATTTTCTCTTCTTATTAGGATACCAGTTAGATTGGATGAAGTCTACCCTAACAGACTCACTTTAAATTAATTACCACTTTAAAGGCTCTATCTCGAAATACAGTTATTTTCTGAGGTGCTGGGGATTCGGGCTTCAGCATATGAATTTGGGAGGGTTCACAATTCAAACGATAGCATAAGCAAAAAGAAAGGAGTATACTAAAAATAAGTTAAAATGACATGGGCTCAAGCGTCTACCAAGTATAAGACTTCTTACATATTAGCTCTTTCATATTTCACAAGAACACAGGTCACTATTTCAAAAGAAGAAAACAGACTCCAAAAACTTAAAGAAGTTGCCAAAGCACCCACAGTTATTAGATACAGGAACTGAGATTTAAAGCCAGGGATGTAAAATTGGAAAATTTGTATGCTTTCCACCATGCTAGATTGGCTGTCATATTGATAGGCTTGTGATAGTTAAGATAGTCACCTGACTTTTAAATATACAGAGGGTGCCAAAAAACTGTATACACATTTTTAAGAGAGGAAAAAACTGTATTAAAATTGTAATACTCAATATATACCAATAACAAAAGATGAATACAAATCATGTATATACCTTTTATGAAGGTATACACATGATTTGTATTTATGACACCCCCAGTATATGTTGTTATAGGGTTATTTTACAACACACAAAAGAAAAAGCAATAAACAGATACAGTTGAGAATTAAATAAATGTGAAGACACATTGCTGGCTGTCATGGAGTTATGGGATATGAGTAAAAAGGGTAAGACAGTCCTTGTTCTTAAGGAGAAGGGAAATTTGCATGTATAATTACATAAACAGCTACAGTTAAGAAAAATTATGAGACGCACATAAGACTTCTAAGAACATAGAAATTAATTTCTTTGTTCATGTTATACATACAACTAAATTTTTGTAAAGCCATCCAAATTTTTTCTCTATTATGTATTATTATGCATTCATTAATTCATTAACTCAATTATATTTCTTTTGAATTGAGCATGTTTCAGACATATGTATGTAGCCATGAAAAAGAAATATATGGTTGCTTATGGCTTCCATATTTGGAAGAGAGTATTTTCAAAAGTGTAGTCCTGAGACTATAATGCTTAGAAATTACTTAGAATCCTTATTTGAAAACACAGATTTCTGGATGTTATTTCAAACCTGTTGAATCAGATTATCTGGAGGTCAGGCTTGGAAATTCTTATTTCTAAGAACTACCTTCAAATATTTGTGATCCACTGGTTTACAGGAAGATTCAAGAAACGTGACGGGTCCTGTAGGAATTTACGACTGCTGTGTACCAAATTATCCTCAAAATGTACAGCTTAAAACAATAACTATTTATGACCTCGCTGTGTCTGTGAGTCAAGAATCTGGGCACAGCTTGCCTGGGGGCCTCTGACTCAAGGTCACTCACAGAGCTGGGCTGCAGTCTCACGGACAGGCTCTGCAGAAAGAGCATCAGCTTACAAAAGCACTCATGCAGATGTTGGAGGATTCAGTGCCTCATGAGCCATAAGACTGAGGGCCTCAGCTCCTTCCTGGCCAGAAGCCCTTTTTTTTCTTACCATAGAGGGCTCCCCATGGGGTAACGCAGGACACGGAACCAAGAGAAGGCAGGCAAAACAGAAATCAGTCTTTGTGTAACCTAATATTAGATATCTCATCCCACCACATTTGTCGTATTAGATTCATTAGAATCAAATCACTAGGTCCAGCCCACACTGAGGGCAGGGACCAGAATAAGGGATGACTGAGAGCCCACCACAAGTCCCTCCAAGAGTTAGCAAATAGCATCTCGGCTCAGATCTGAATGATGAGTAGCTAGACAAAGTGGGAAGAAAAGAGGAGGCAAGGGACGAGATTCCAGGGGATGATGAAAACACTGTAAAAACCCAGAGTTCAGCGCATTCAGGGACACCCACTTGTCTTTTAGAGGCCTCAGTTGTGTGTGCCCAAAACACTGATTGTTTGTGCCTATTTCTGGGAATTCAACAATAAAATTGCATCTCTGCAAAATGAGAATCTAGAGGATTTTTTTTTAATAATAAATGAGATTCCATATCTACCACAGTCTTTCATGAAACCAAAACCTGCTCAGTTTTTGTTATTAATAAAAAACTAAAACGCAAGCATGAAAATATTCAAAATATGTATTAGTAGAAACAAGCTGGCTTGTTTTCTTTTAGTTTGTCATTGTTGTGACAGAAGCCTTTCACTCACAAAAAGTCTCGCTTCTGTGCCCCATTTCAGCCTTAATTCTCTGTCATGCAAACATGGTCCAGGGTAGGCCACTAATTGAAAAAATAATAATAAAAAATTACTGGGTATTTGGACTCTGTTGCTGACTGAAAAAAAATTCCTCTCTACAGAAGTGTAAAGACTTGCTTTTCTTTTATCCCAATCTGAGTGGCACTGCGGATTGGACTAAATTCATTTGGATTTTTAAGTATGTATCATATAACCCCAATTCAAAGTGGGGAATTGTGGTGTCCTGGAAAAGGCTCTGACCTCAGCATCTAGCAGACTAGGTTTTTTTCTGGTATTGGTTCAGCCACTAACTTGATGAGTAAGCATGGGTAATTCAATTAACTTTGCAAGGCCTGGTATATAAAGAGGTTGAGTGAGACCAATAGTCCTAAAATTGTGGTCCCTGGTCCGTGGTGTCAGCATCACCTGGGAACTTACTAGAAGCACACATGAGAAGGGATTCTGGGCTGTTGAATCTGAAACTCTGAGGATGGAGTACAGGACTCTGTTTTGACCAGTGATCCAGTTCATTCGGATACGTGCATAAATGTGAGAACCACTGGGCAAGACAATCTCAGGTCTTTTGCAACCGAAAATCTATAGGGTTCAGACATTTTTAAGGGGTAGTAAAAAAAATAATACAAAGAGTGAAGTTTTCTAATAAAAAATGTTACGTTTTTTGGGGGCTACCCAGATAAAGTAGATGCCGTCATAGAATGTTCTATCACATTATTATTAGGAGAGGCAGATGTGTACAGATTATTAATTAGACCCTTATATTGCATAGACATAGATAAGTAAAATCAGACCTAGGTAGCCACAGCACCTTAGACCCAACGTCACAGAGCGAATGGATGGCAAAGCCAGAACTCACATCCAGCTATCCTGATTCCTGGTTTAATGTGGTTTCCTCGCTACAAACTATGACTACCCGGGTTCCAATTTGTTTGAGTTTGACTACAACATTTTGCCCTCTAGGAGTAGCAATGAACCATTATCAATCTATAAGTATTTTGACTCTGTTTTATCTCTAATATTAACAGTCTTTTTTAAAAGGCAGGTCAATCAAGAATGCAAATACATGTACCTTGAGAAACAGACATATATGTGGGTTCTAGTGAATTATTTTCTTAGAACTCTCTCCTAAGCATGCTAATTCCATTTTGGCTGGATTCCTACAACTAAAGTTTCCTAAAGTTTTCATTCACACTTTCATTTATAAAATTGATAGTGCCATTAAAATAAGGGGACATGGGCATCGATGGTTCAGTAATTAGTATTAGATCTTTGGTGGTACTTGAAAAACATCATCCTCTTAAAAGATATAACAGGTAGTAATGGCTAATAGCCTAATTTGCTTCTAGCTTTTACCAGTGAGTAGCAATAATATTATTAGAAGTGTAATAAACAGAAATCTATTTTGTGAGGTTGAGGAAATCCCAGGCCAAAATAGATTTTCTAACCCCTTCCATAAATTGAAAAAGACATTAACTAGATGCTCATGGCCACTTGTCTTCATTTGAGATCCCATAACTTTTGTCATAAGGCTCAAGCTGTTAACCTCAGTATCCTGCCAAATTCCTGCTTTAGTAATTCAATTCTGTCTACCTAAATCTCCTTATAATTTAAGGTAAGTAAATGATTCTCCACTTCCTCTTCTAAATTAATTTTATAGCCTTATGGTTCATTCTATAAGCTATTTCTCTCTCTCTCTCTCTCTCTCTCTCTCTCTCTCTCTCTCTCTCTCTCTCTCTCTCTCTCTCTCTCTCTCTCTCTCCCCTTCTTCCCTCCCTCCCTGAGTTATGATTGCTGCTCTCTACCACCTCTCTTAACCTGAAATAAAAAATGATAAATACAAATGCATATGGTCTAATGTAGCCCTGGCTATATGAAATCTTAAAACATCATTTGTAGGACAGAAATACTTGACAGTGTCATCAGTTTACTTTAAACTTTCTATTAAAATTCACTGTCAGTGATCCATCTTTAATGTCTTCTATTTTGAAATGTCTTCTCATCTGAGTCTTCTCTCTTTCTTCCTAGGTCAGTGCTTAAAAATCTGTTTAGGAACCTGTTGGAGTATGTAACAAGAAGATATCACTAGTCTTGGGATTACCATGTCCCCAAGTGAGACTAGCCCCTGCCTCGCTGCCTGCAGGAAAGGACAGAGGCAGTGTGATTGCCAAGATCACTCGGTCTGGGCTCGGCTTACTTCTGTCAATAACTGGTGTAGACCGTGTTCTAAAGCATTTAAATTCCCTGTGCTTTGATTTCTTCATCGCTAAAGAAAACACAATTGCCATAATTCCTCTTATGTCTCACATTCATTAATTTTACCCACTTAGCCCAGAAGCGATCTTGGAGCCCAGGAGTTTCTTCAGGAAGCTTCATGGGCTTCAATGGAGAGAGAAGGGCTTACAAAACAATGTCACTGCCAAGATTCCATGGCCTCCATCCCCACCTAAACATCACAGCTCCCACTGCATCTCAACCTCACTCTTTATTTTTACGTACAGAGCTTCCAGGTGAGATTTATTTTAGAGTGAGATGAAGAGAGTTCCAACACTAACGCTTTGTTTTGAAAACCTCATGCTATGAAATAGAATAAAATTGAGTAAGATAGAATAGTAGAGGAATCATTCACATGTAACCTTCTCAAGAGTCAAGGTCCTTTCCATCTTTACGACACTACAAAAACTAGAAAATTGTCATGTATTCTAGAGCAGGGGTTGGCAAGCTTTTTCCGTAAAAGGTCAGCTCTGCAGACCCACAGCCTTGGTTTTCCTCATGGTTTGTTTGCTCTAGTTACATGAAAGCAGCATCAACAAAACCTAAACGGATGGGTGTGGCAGGTCAGATTCCACTTGTGGGCTTTAGTTTGCTGACCCCTAACAGAGATAAAAGAACGCACCTTTTAAAATGTTGAGGTATGTTTGCTTGTTAGAGAAAACTATTTAGAACTGTAATAAAAAATTTAGAATGTTTTAAAAATGGCTATGGAAAAGATTGGTCTTTTTTTATAGTTGTAATATTTTTTTTTTCTTAAAGGTTAATAAGTAAAATAAAAATAATTATTTTATCCTCTTTGCTCAGTCTTACTTTCATTTCCCACAACATATTTTTTTCAAAACTCTGGAGTGGCTTAAATTAATGTCGACTGTTATCATTTATTTTTAATTCATGGTTGTTTCACCTTTCAATAATCACCACCCATGCAATATCTCACATTAAAGTAATATAGCAAAAGATCAGCTCTACAAGTATTTGCTGCCATAGAGTTGTACTTTATAAATAGTTTCATTATGTTTAACATGTCCCTTTATGATCTTTTTATTTTCTGTGTTTTTTTCAGTCTCTATGAAAGATCTATGGCTTCCCATGGGGAAAATTCATTTCTAACTGCTGAGAAGACACAAAGACCACATTTGTATTTACGATAAGATATATTGTTTTTTGATGTTGCATTTTTTTAGCAGCCAGTTCAAGTTTTTAAACTATATTTATTTTTCGATCTTTTTTGATGATTGTATAGGATCATGAATCCTACATGGGTTGGAATCAAAAACACCTATCAAATAACTCAACTTCTTGATAGAACATTTGTGCCACTAAAAAATATACTATAGTGTACATGGTAGAGAATAAATATGCGTTGACTGAACGGAAGATAAATTTGCCGAAAGCATTATAAAATTAACGTTGAGCAGGACATAAGCAAACCAAAGGCCTGATAACATCATCTTAAAACCAAGTTGTCTTAGTAAGTTTATATTATTGAACTAAAGATATCAGTATATAAAATATGAGATAAAAACTAAAGATACCAAGTTTTCCTCTGTCAATGCAATTGTGATAATGAACAACGGAAAAGCAGAAAAGTGGTCTTTATAGTATTTTGTCCTCCTAAATTGGTTGGCTAATCTGGCTACCACAAATTGAGTAAAAATGGAAAAAAGAATTAAAATTATTTAAATTTCTCTACTTGTCAACAGGAAGAAAAGCACAAGGCGAGGCTGTCGACACAGTAGCATTTCCATGGTCCCCAGTCCACTGACTCTCTGAAGTTTAAGGAAGCATTCCAATTGCATGGAAATGCCTATTTATGAAGGTACCTAATTTTACTTCCCAGCTCAATCCTGAAATGAAGAATTTTGTGATTACCCCTTGAGTTGAATTGAAACTATACCTCTATCCCATGTATAAAGACACTACTTATTTGGAAACTCGAGCAGAGTTCAGATTTGTGACCCTTCCCTTTTGACCCGATATGCTGATAAGACTGAAGTATAATGGCTGCCACCAATGCCACGCATGCCTGTACCTGCACAGCGTTCCTTCCATCCCTTTGAAGCTGGGCTAGCCTTGTGACTTTCCTTCACTAACAAAATGAGGAGGAAGTGACACTGTGCCAGACCCAGTCCAGCCCTGTTTTTAATCTCTGCAAGCTCTGAGCCACTATGCAAAGGGCCACAGTTATCCTGCCAGAGAGACCACTTAGAGATGGAGAGGTCCCAGACTTCCAGCTGTCCCCACCTGAGTCCCAGGCATTCCAGCGAGGCTCTCTTGGGCTTCTCAGCCCCAGGTGAGTTTCCAGCTGAATGCAGTCATGTGAGTGACCTCAGCTGATGCCATGAGTTGCATCAGAGCTGCCCAACTAAGTCCAGCCAGTGAAGAGAATCGTGGGGAATAACAAAACAGAAATCAGTAAGTCTTATATTATAATAGAGAACAGAAAAAAACACCACCCTCTTTCAGCTTTGCAACTTACATTTTGGTGGCTGTCTCTATACCATTCCTAAAACCATCCTGCTGTATTAACTTCAAATGCATTTTGTTGATGCTGCATTTCTTTTTCTACCTCATGACTGAATTTTTCAATTCACATCCACACATGTGCGCGCACACACACACACACACACACACACACACACACAATAGGAACATTTAGAATCGGTCAGGATCCATATGTACTTGCCAAGGACGTTTTATTGTCTCATTTGCTCTTTTCATGGTGTCAGGTTAGTGTCAAAGTTAACTTCCCTTTTGACTATGTTCAAATTGTTTATAGCATATGCCAGGGAATATTGCTATGGGTCCAACAAATTTTTACCCCTAAGCAATTAGCAGTAACATGCATTCGCCAGAAAAACAAAACAAAACACAGAGCTGCTGTGTTTGTGTGTCTGAGTGTGCACACTCGGGTGTGAATGTGTGTGATTTTTAACCTTCCATCCACTATAATTTAACTTGTCCGTGCTTGTTGTAATCTTCTGATTTGGAAGGCTTAAAGTCAAATTTAGCTGGCTCAAGCCCCAGAACGTCTAAACTTTTCCCAGCTCTAAGAAGAATGATTTTTACACCCTCTGTACACATCTGTCCCCCATACTCTCGCAGTTAACTCCCCCTCCCCAACCCCCCTTTTAATCCTTTGGGTTTCTTCTTGCCAAAGATGTTCTGCTGTTTGATAGAACACTAATCTCCGAGAATCTCAAAGTATCAGCTTACCTGTGAACGCCCAGAAACTGTCTCCATCCTCAGCCTCATCCCCTTTTATGTTTTCTTCATCTTTGAACAAATGCATTGCTTTCTGTCTGAGAATGAGGCTTACATTCAGTTGTGGTTAGAAGGGATATTGACCTGAAGGCACACTGTTCCCTCTTCAGTAAAAAAAAAGCAAGATCAACATTCAGAATCACTCAGTGACAAATATCAATTGGTAAAAGAACAGGTCACCCATGAGCAGGAAACTCGGGTAAGCTCAGGGAGGAATCCTTTGTCAAGTGAACCTGGAGGCTTTTGCCAAACGAAAATAAGTCTTGGAGAGAGAAATAAAAGGCAGAAGTGGGCAAGTAAAATGTAACAGTGAGAAAAGTTCTCTTTCAATATTAATCTCCTGTCACGGTTCTACACATCCGTAACAGGAGACAAGAGCAGATACAAAAGGAAAGTGCAAATAGACAGTCTTAGGATTCCAACTCAGGGCAATTTATTACCAGGAAAGAGGTTGAGCTGTGAAAATGAAAAACATAGTCCTCAGCAAATGAAGGGTCTAAAGCTACAGTATTCCTTCACTGGGAAAGTGCAGTAGATTCAATACAATTCCACAACATACAGCTGTACGAAGTTCAAGGCCAATTTTCAATTCTAATGAGTGACAAGGTTGTCATGCTTTAACCTATTATAATAAGTGACAATCATATGAAGCCTTGTCTTTTGCTGGAATGACTTTTTCTTTACATTCCCTAACCTTATGTATAACCTCAGGCCCCTGGGACTGCAGGTGGCATCAGAGTGTCCAGACTCCCCAGTCACAGCCATGCCCACAGCCCCCTTTCCCATATCTGCACCACTTAACTCTGCTGAAAGCCTTGGGGCTTCCTGCAATCTGGGACTAATGTTGTATTTGGACATTTACTAATGCAGCTCAGAAAACGCCATGATCTAATGATCTAACAACAATGTTCAACAGCGTTTTGATGTTTGCCAGACCATTGGTGTTCAGTCCACCACATGGATCCTTCAAGACTCTGCGGGCTGATGGGGAGACAGGAAAAATAAAATACAATTTATCTGAAATTTCAGAGGCTGCGTATGCTAGTGGTGCATACATTTGTGCGGCGACTTCATAGAAACATGACTTTGCTTGAGGTCCAAGATGCCACCAAATTTGTAAAGTGGCAATGATCTGTCTGTGACGTGACACGTGGTGACAGAAAAAAAAACAAAAAAACACCCTGTCTTCTAATGCATTGCACGGAATGAGGAAAGCCTGGGAAGAAGGAAAAGAGAGAGGCACACTAATAGAGGGTGGGAAAGAACTAGTTTTGAAATGGAAATTAGAACAAGTTTAAGATGCATTCAAGATTCTTTTGCTCTTTTCCCCCTGTCTTAGCTGCCTGGGACTGGGCGAGACCACACCCAGACTACTGCGGTGTGTCTTGGGTACCTGAGTACCCCCCAAACTTGGACTGAGTTCAAAGAAGATGATTAAAGGAATGAGAGGATTGGAAGTGATTGACTGATGAGAAAAGATTAAAGGAGTCAAATCAAGGAACCTGACTGGGCAATAGCTGAGGGGCAAAATGATAAAAGCTACAAATACCTGGAATGTGCACACACCACATAAGGAAAACATTCCTTTATATAAATTAGCAGAGGGACATTTCGGCTGCGAATTGGAAAAAAAATCTTTTGAGAGAAAGTGTTCAATTAGCCAACTGATCACTAAGTAATGAAAGTAGAGGCTGAATCTGGAGAGACATTTTACAAGCAGGTGGGATATGTTTCCAGAAGCATCTGGTAATGAATTATCCGGCACTTGGAAGCCACCGTGGCCTGGACAACCTATCAGAACCAAATTCCAGTAATCAAGACTAGTGAAATTACAAATTATATTAATTACATTAATTTGTTCAATCTTCAAAAAGGTAACAGGTTACTCTGGGGCAAGGGCAGCAAAAACCTTGAGAAATCATAAGATTCTAAAAGCTGGGTTTAATGTCAAATAATTTGCCACAAATTATAACATGGAAATTAAGTGCATAGCATCTTAGTGAACTTAATGAGGTGGGCAACAATTGCTAAGACTTCTAATGAAAAGTGAAAATAATTGAAAAAAGGCATGGCTTGAAAACGCAGGCTCCAGTAATGAGAACCGAGTTTGCTTTGAAATTTTCAAACAATTCTCTCTGATGACCTAAAAGGATTCCTTTTGCTTGAGGAAGTCATTTTTTACTTGTCCTCCTAAAATTCCTAGTGTGACCTTGCTGATAAAAGTGTGCTAGTTTCCCCAAGAAATTCTCCCCTATTTAGAATCTTAGAACAAAGGTCATCGAAATCTTAGGTATAATTTGCATAAGCAGCAACCAAAAAACTTCCAATGTGAAAACCTCTTAATTTACGTGTTGGAACAAATTGCTCTTTAGGATGATTTTTCTCCTTATTTTTTTTAGGAAAGGTTGAGTTCATAAAGAGTTTTATATAATCTAATGAACTAATTGGGTATAAGACCCAATGCTTACCTATACATTTATAACCTATTCTTTCTGTAATTGTGTAGAATGACAAACAAATTGGAACTTTTTTGATATTTTTATCTCTCACTAGCTTTTATTTTACTTGAGCCCCATTTTTCTGATAATCTAGACATTTCTCCCTGTGATAAGCTTTGCCCTTTGCCTCCATTAACTGGGGGCAATTTGCTCAGTGGTAAAGTTTACAAGGGTCCTCTACCAGAATTAATAATAATGATCCAGCTTTAATTTGAAATTGCAAAGTCCTGTGCTACAATAAACACCCCAAGAATTCTTCCAGAAGCTTTTAATAATCTGTGTAATTGTGCTGGCAGACACAGGTATGGTTAATTTGGAGTCTGGTTAATTCCATCCTGTTACCACCCTTCCCTCCCCAATATCCAGTAAACAAACAAACAAAAATGTCTGGACATAAATATATTATTCTGTGGCATGTGGGAATTTTTTTATTCTCTAATTATTACCTTTAACATTTTCCTTCCCTTCTCTTTCTTCATCTTTTCCCAAAGAAACTTATAAACCCTAAAAAGCTGAACCCACTTAACTGAAGCATCTACCACAAAGAGGTGTCTATTTCCATTTGCAGCAGCAATTTCAGCTTCTCACTTGCAGTGTGCAGTTCCATTTCTCATCAATAGCGGTTCCATGCAGAGCACAAGATCTAAAAGTGCTGAGAAGCATAAGAAACCATCCCCCAAACTGCTGTCATATAACTGGAAGAGGAAGGGAGCCCAAAGATCAGGAAAGAGGCCACAGGACCTGAAAGCTGAGTGGGATCAGATATACTGGAGAAAGTTTTCCAAGATCGAGTTCCCGAAACAGCCATCATTCATCCGGCGGTGAGACAGAGAAAGCACATGTGTGCTCACCAGGACCTGCTAAAGGGTCTAGAGTTACGCAGAAACATCTCCTTGTGCTTTTTGTGTGCTTCTCCGGGGAATATGCTTTTATACGACAATCTTTTCTTATTACATAAAAACCCAGTAACTTATCAATAGATTAATGACCATCTGTGACTTCCCTGGAAGTAGTAAGAATAAACAAAGGATCCTTTTTTCTTTATAATTTCAAAGTTATATGCAGAATACGCTAACTTGTTTTTATTACCTTTAATTAGCTTAATAATCTTCACATATCCTTGTTGAATAACTGCTAACTTAATGTGTTGCCATAATGCATTTTTAAATTACTGCTTTAAAAAATTCAGTGCTGATTTTTAGTTTCCGCTCCCTGTATTAATTATCTATAAATATGTGTGAGATTTCCTTCAGCAGATTTTCACAATCTCCTTATTATCCCTATATAGACACTTTAAAGTGCGACAACAATTCAAAGTTCAACATCCCTGTAATTTACTCAACCGTATAATTGATATTTATAAGCTCAGCAGACCTGGAAGGAAAGAGACATATTAGCCAGCCCAGCTCAGGTTCAGAGACTTTTAATTTGCATGTGTGTCCGTGAGATCTTGTTTTCAGAGACAAACAGGCCCGCCTTCCTTTGTGCTCAGATATGTGCCTCTTGGGACACAGTTTCTCCTTTTGAGCAAGAGATGATTTCCCCGAGCTCATTCATCCTTATAACAAGCTTGAGTTGAAAAGAAAAGTGAACAAACCAGTTTGTGAGCAGCGTGCTGGGGATGGGTAGTTGGACTCTCTTTAAAGCATTATTAACAAGGGTAGAATGAAAAACAAAATGCCTAGGTCCTAGCTCTGTCACTTACTTGCTATACAATGAGGAATGTGTCACTTACTGTCACAGAACCTCTATTTACTCATCCACACAGTGGAGATGACATTTGCCCAAGATAAAGCCCAGTACTAGCGTGAGGAACTGAGACAATACAGAGAGTGCTTTGAAAGCAGCAAAATGCTGTAAAGTGCAAAGTCAGAATTATTCATGCTACGAATCTATGAGGGTCTAGGGGGAGGGGTGCCTAACCAGTGGTTCTCTAAGTGCGCTCCCCAGTTCAGCACCTTCGGTACCACCAGGGAAATTGATAGTTCCTACTGCATCTGAAACTCTCGGGTAAGCCCAGCCTGCTGTGTTTTCACAAACCCTCCAGGAAAGTCTGATGCACGCTAGTTGGAGAACCAGTACCTAGCTTGTATCTGTGATCCATCAAAGTAGACTTGGGTTTGATTCACCATGAAGAGTCAAAAGGGGAAAAAAACAGCAATGAAGTATCTCAGTTTTTCTGCATCTTCCAAGGGCAGTGTTGTTGGGCAGTAGTTGAAAGTCGTGTCCTATAATCGACTGCTTTGGGTCAGATCTTGACCCTACTACTTGGGTAGTTTTTGGCAAGTTACCTAACCTCTGTGTCTCAGGGGTTCCCCTAGGCTAATGTGAACTAAAAGAGTGAATTCATATGAAACACGGTGCCTGGAACACAGCAAGGGCTCACAACCCGTTAGCTATTATTATTCTCTAGGTTTTTGTTTTCCGTTCCAGCCCCCAGTAGTGCATTTGACCCATCTGGTTCCCTAACTATGTAAGCAAAATGAGAATAAAGAAAATATTGTCCATTGGTTTGGGTGTATATATGATTCGTCTATGCAGACCCAGGCAAACCCCAATAGCAAATTCACAGAATAATCCCAAATAGTCTTCTCAGTTTACAAGTACCCTAAGCCCCTCTTCCCTTTCATTTGTGATCTGATGCTACAGGTTTGTGAATCCTCATTGTGCCTCCCTGCAAATGAGAACTGTTATCCATCCACCCAACCTTCAAAGTATGGGAGGCAGAGTTGAAGAAAAAAAAGAAAGTCAGCCTAGCCGATTATTTTTATGAACACGTACAATCAATTTCAAACAGTCAGTGGAGCCTTCCTACAGAGAAAATAATCTTCAGGAATTCACCATTTCATGGGGAGCAGGTAGTCATTAATTTCATACAAACATACAACGTATATTCATTAATCTATTTGTGAGGTACTCAGAATTTTCCAGGTGCAATGCTCATTACTGGTATTAAATGCACTGCAATTGCCAGAAGCAGACAGTGAAATAATACAAATAAATCCATGTGCATGGAAAAAAGCCTTGGGAAATCTCTGAGACACTACAATTAAGGGGCGGTAGACGGCAGCTCTTCTGAAGGAGAATAGGGGAATCAAGAGCTCTCAATATGGCTTCATGAAGGATTATTCTAAGATCTAAGGGCAAAAAGAGAAGCCCTGCAGGGGAAATGGGAAATGCAGGTTGGAATCAAAGAGACTAGAGGGAGGATAAAGATAGGAAAAGAATGTCAGAGGGGCAACTTGGTCAACAACATTCTACTCTAGGTGAAAAAAGGAGATGTGATAGGAGAATAGCCCCTTAACTAATACAACCAGCTCTCAACTTACTAACCAGCTCTGCTCCTAGTTCATTTGTAAGTCAGCAGGTTGAAACTCAGAAAACATTTTCGCATGGAAACATTATTCATGGTGGTTTGGCTTTCTGGACAGCCCATAATAAGGTATTTAACCCAAAATGAAATTGAATACAGAACCTAATCCTTAAAAGTATGGTTTCAACTGTGTCTAACCAGCATTTTTAATATTGTGCCTTTGGGAAAACAGAGTTCAAGTTCAAGAGTGGGACGTGTCAAATGAGTTCTGAGCTTTGGCCAGCAGCTTGGCCCATGTTCTCTGTGCCTAGAATGTTCTTCCCCCAAATGACCACATGATGACACAAATAGCACATTCTCAGGAAGGTCATCCCTGACCATCTTATTTAAACTTTGAACACCCAACACACAGCACTCCCTAATTCTCTTCTCTGTTTTATTTTTCTCCACAGCACAGCATCAGACATATATATATATATATATACATATATATATATATATACACACACACACACACACACACACACATATACACACACGTATATGTATATGTATATGTATATGTATATATATATATATATACACATACAGTAATATATATACACTAATATGTATGTACTAATATATATATGTGGGGACAGAGTCCCAGAGAGCAGTTTCTAGGCTCTTGGCCTCACGTGGAGAGGTGCTGACTCGGGTAGTAGATGGCCATCAGCTGTGGCTAGTTGGCCGTCAGCTGTAACCAGTTAGCCAATTAGCCACTGATATAACTGCCACAGCTGCGCTGGGGAGTTGAGTTGAGTGAGTCAGTCGGTTGGCAGGCAGAGAAGTGGATGGCAGGTTGTGGATCGTGTGACTCCAGCCTCCAGTGAGACTATAGTGGTATGACTCCCCTACCTATGGCTCCATGGGGGTTCCTTTTTGGCCTCACCATATCCTGCGTTCTTATGTGGGGAGCAGGACCAGAGACCCCGCAGGCCACCCCGCACGACAAATGGCGGAGTGATCAGGGTCTCCCGCATGACAATATACCAATCATATATATATCATATATATTTACATATATACTAATATATCATATCTATATATATCATATCTATATATTTATCTAGCTATATATCTATATATATATCATATACATATACTAATATATATTTATATATTAGATAGATAGCTATAGATAGATAGATAGATAGATAGATAGATAGATAGATAGATAGACATATATATATATATATATATATATACACACAGAGAGAGAGAGAGAGAGACCTATTTATTTACTTATTGATTGCCTCTCCTGGGAGAATGTAAATTCATTGCAGATAAGGATTCTAGTCCATTTGCTCAGCACTGTATCACCAGTGCCTAAAGCACCATCTGATACACGTCAGGCAACATGTATGTTGAACTCAAGTATTTACTTTTTAATCTATTTATTCTCTGTAGGTTGGAAAGCTGGGTCTGGGACAGGGTCCAGGTAGATTTGCCTGAGCACATGGTAATGCACAAGAGACATGAAACCTCTAAATAAGTCTTCTGAAATAAATGCTCTGAATCAGAGAGGCAAGATGTGTGGACTGGCAAAGCAGAGTGGGGAGAGGGGTAAGGGAGAGAATTTTGGAATTCCCCACTGTGCATGAAAGATTCTGAGCCCAGGAGCAAAACTCTTAGCTCTTCTCTTCTCTGTGATACTTACTAGCATGTGACCTTGGACAAGACATTAACTCTCCAGAATTGTCGTTTCTCAATGTTTAGCAGAGATAAGATGCTCTTTGTACCCTGCAGGGCTGTTGGTGAAGATCTACTGAGTAATACATGTGAAAGTGTTCTGTAAACGATAAAGCACATCCCCAAAATAAGGAAATAATGGTGACAAATGGGTAATTTCTACAAATACATAGGGTGATTAAATCTGCAATTGTCCTTTGTGGAATGCTGGGGCTGTAGTTTTCTGAATAGCCAATCTATAACTCTTAGCTCAATAATGTACACACGAAAAGTAAGTATGAAGACTAAGATAAAATGTGTGTTCAATTGGCATTCTTGACAAAAGGGAAAATGCAACTTAAGAAAATATTCAATGGCAATATGATGAAAAAACATTGTTTTGAATTACAAAATTATATCTTAGCTCAAACATACTTTCTCAGAGAAGACTTCCCAGACATAGCCCTATCTGTTATCCTTCTATCCATCAAAAATGTAATCTCTCCTTGCTCATAACACCCATTTTCTTTTTCTTTAATAGCCTCTACCACAATGGATAATTATATGAGTAAAACATATAATTTATTTGTTTACTGAGCAGCTCTCCTCGCCATCCCCATCCTACAAGTTCCATGACCACAGGACCATTTTTGACTTGCTTAGTAATGAACACCCAGAACCTAGCACAGTACCTGCCACATAGCAAGTACTCAATAAATAGTAGTGGTGTGATCAAATTAATGAGTAGGTAAACGAATGAATAAATGAACGATGAATGAATGAAGACATGAATGTATACACACGTACATACATAAGGGCTGGAAGATCAGGGTTTTCCCAGGATTACTGGATATACCTGGTCATTTCTCCCATGGATGAGCTAATAATAAAATACAGTGGTATTGCATTCTGTTTTAGCAAAGAAGGCTTTCCTGGTAAAATAGTTAACTGTTGCCTGATGAGAAGAGCTGAAATGATCTGTGGGTCCCCAGTTTTGCTCCTATTTTTGTTCAAGCCTTGTATTGGCACAAGCACAGGCAAGTCCTGCTTGACTGGCTAAACCTGTCAGGAAAAGCTCTATTTAATTACAGCCAGAGAACCCTGGCACACCATTCACTAGTCTGTCTTCAGACAGGTTTGTCCAACAAGGCCCAGATATGCGAGTCTGCTCTTCTAGTCTGGCTGATCGGTCTGCAGTGGGAGGGGCAGAGGCCCCATAGGGAACTGAAAATCTTAGAATGAAGGCCAGCCACAGAGCTCTCTCCCTACAAGTTCCCAATACACAGGCCTGAAAGACCGCCAGCCATGATTTCAATTAGAACAAGCAGACACTGATGAAAATAAGGAGAGAAAAAAAATTCAGTCATCTGCACAAGAGCAGATTCGACTTTCTTCATCATTTGCTAATTAGAAAGGGCTCTAGCTTGGGAGTCAGACATCCAATTGATTTTGGACTCTATCTTAATGTGTTATTTAGAATTTTCTCTTTCCTCTTTGCAAAATGAAGATAAAAATAACTTCTCCTAAATGTTATGAAGGTAGAAGTATATGTATATAGCAGGCACATAGTAAGAATTTGAAAATTAGTTATTATATTTAATTCCTGAATTGTATGAATGTCTCGTGGGTCTTGCCATATAAATTGCACAGGGGTGTGTTCCTCTAGCTCAATGGTCGCCAACCTTGGCAGCCCAAGGTGGGTAACGTGGGGTACTTTTAAGAAGGCTGTGCCTGGGTATTACCACCAAGAATCCTGTCAGTTGCAGGCTGGAATTCTGGACTTTTTAAACTTTCCCAGGTGACGCAACTGAGCAGAGACAGTCAAGGACCACTTCTCTGGCTGAAGAACCCCCAGCCCAAAATCGGACACCAAGCAAAACAAAGCTCTCCTTCACCCCACAAACACTAATACCAGAAGTTCTTTCCAACAGAAAGTAAGCCCTTTTTGTTCTACAGCGAGTTTATTTGGAAATAGTATTGGAGGAAGCTACTGTAATTTGGTGTTAGGATATAAGAGTCCTTCTATGGAGCAAGTTTCAAGGAGAAAAAGCAATGGGGCATCAAGAGCATAAAGTAGGACACAGAAGGAAGTTTGGGGACAGCAAACGGGCATTGAATCTATTTCTCAATTTCCCACTGTCTCTCGTCTTTCTCCAGAGCTATTAGCAAACTCAAACTGTTGCACGCAATAGCCATATAGAACTTTGTCCTCAATCTCTCGATATTTTTCTCTTTGTCTCTTTTTTTAACTTCTTAGTGAGTGTCCTTTACCTTATGGCAGTTATCTTTCGGTATTTCACCTGCTCTTTTATTGTAAAACCACATGATTTTGGGGGGAAGAGAGTGGGGAATGAATGAATGAATAAATAAATAAATAAATAAATAAATAAAACAGTTCATAATTTGCTGAAACCTCACGCTGCATTACTTCATAAAAATTAAAAGATCCTACTCAGATACCAATAACTCAGACTGACTCTTAGATATAGTGATAGTAGTAATAAAAAGCAGAAGTGGTCATTTCTGAACACTTACTTTGTGCCAGACACTATGCGGAGTAGTTTGCCTCTATTAACTCATTCCGTCATCAACAACTTTATGACTTAGGTTATTTCCATTCTACAGATGAGGAATGTGAGGTATTAAATAACGTCCCCAACTTCCTATAGCTAGAAAGTAGAAGAGTTAGGAGTAGCATTGCCAGAGAAAAATACACGACATCCAGTTAAATCAGAATTTCAGAAAAGCAATGACTCACTCATTTTTAGTATAGCCACGTCCCAAGTACTACATGGGACATACTTACACTAAAAAATTATGGTCCCATGTAATATTTGAGATGTATTATAGGTATACTAAAAATGAGTCATTGTTTACCTAAAATTCTACTTTAACTGGGTGACCTGCACTTTTATTTGCTAAATCTGGCAATTCTATGCAATGACTAACAGTTAGGACTCAAAGCCAAACCATCCCACTCCAGAATATGTGCTCTTAGCCCTGTGCTCTACTGTCTCTGCCTTCAGGAATGATGGCCAATTCCATGGTCCTGGAGATTGGGGACAGGGGTTGATACAGAATTGGCTGCCACATACCAGGGCCGTGCAGCTGCCAGCCTCTCTGTCTCTTCCTCTC
This sequence comes from Rhinolophus sinicus, assembly GCF_057876585.1. Classification (NCBI taxonomy): domain Eukaryota; kingdom Metazoa; phylum Chordata; class Mammalia; order Chiroptera; family Rhinolophidae; genus Rhinolophus; species Rhinolophus sinicus. Next base: position 199,148,299 of record NC_142517.1, read on the forward strand.
CCCACAAGACAAGTCAGCCCTGCTCCCAGTGCTTAACCTAAAGCAATGACGTTGGCTCTGCTGCCACCAACACAGGGTTCAGTCAATTCAACCATGATGTGGTGTCCTAGATCTAAGAATTGGTCCCTCGTTTCCTCTTTCATCATCAGTCCATGTGGACCCCAATATCTCGATAGCTAGACTTCTGCCATACTCCCATTCTGAGTAGCCACGTAGGCAAAGTGACTTAGTGCCTCTGCCCTTCCAAGGCTGAGTGACTCTTACTTACTAGGACAGTCCCCCTTTTTTATCTTGAATTTCTGTCCATCACTGATTATTTCTGAAACTTCTGCCTCCAAGACAGCAGACTTAGCCTGCTGGGCAGAACCTTCTCTGTGCAAGCCTGCTCTTATTATTCCCCTGCCAGCTCCTAGCCTATGCCAATGGATGGCTCCAGCTCTAGGCTCTAGTCCCTCCCACCTGCCCTGTCCAGCTGCAATGACCAGCCAGGCAGCCTTGGCTGGATCCCAAGCTAAGACAACACGAGCAGTCTCTTCCCACTGGCACCTTCCGAACACCATGCTTTATCCTCTTTCAGCGATTTCAATTCACTAATTCTGCAGACTTGGACCCCTGTCTGAGAGTTTAGAGTGCTTAGAGGTCCACAGGGGGTGTGACAAGAGGCGTGCACAAAAGCTTTGTTAATCTCCAAAGAACTAAATAGTACCCAATAAAGCCGGAAGCAGATATTAGGAGAGGAAAAAACGATCCAAATTCAAGAATTATAGGAAACTTGGGTTGAATTTTTTAATAACAAATCATGCCAGACAACCTAATTAGCATTTTGATGGTGTTATGACATGACTAGTTAATGTAACAGTTGGTGGTAATATCCTGGATGTTTCTTTTAATGAATCATTTGATAGTATCTCATGAAATTTTTACTCACTATATAGTTTGTCAATGCCTCTTAATAAACATGCAGACAAACAAGTTTCCCACCCAAGGGAGCTTACAATCAACTAGAAAAGTCAAGCAGAGAAGGGATCCCCACAGGAAGGAAAAAACTTGCTACCAACAGAGGCTGCTGTAAAACACCAAGTGCACTGGCCGTATCATCAGTCATCTTCCTAAACACTTATTAAATGCTGATCTGCACACACATGGTGATGTGCAAGGATCTAGCTCAAGGGAGTGAAACAGACATGGTCCATGCCCTGCAGGAACTGACAAGCCAAAGAGCTGTAGTTATAAAGTGGAGGGAAAACATTGCACCTCACTTCTGTTCTCTACCCTTGCCTGGTAGCTCACTGCATGAGTGTTGCTTTTCCCTGTGAAATACAGTCATCCTGTTTGCTGGGCTGGTTTCCTTCCCCATGCTTGGGAATAGAGGTGGTGATTTCTGCAGCTTCTGAATATGTTTCCCCTAAAATAAATTCAATGTACTTTTTGATGGTGTGTCATATCTCAAGTCCTTCCATATATAACAAGGCCTCCTTTTAAAGATCTTTTATCTGGGTTCTAACTTCATTGTTAATACATGTTTGAGTGTATTCTGCTCACCTTTAATAGCAGATTGCAAAAGCAACTTTCTAGTGAAGTATTCCCTTTCTAATGGTGCATTAAGCCTTAATGTAATTCACCTGTGCTTCTGTGTATATAGGTGTATAAACCTATGTGTGAGCACCTCCATCCATAATGACATGTTGTATGTAATATGAATATGTTAAAGAACAATCAGGATTTACTGGGTATTCCCAAGTTTATACATATTGCACTGACATACTCATTCTCTCATTTTGTCTCACAAGATCTTATGAAAAAAGAAAGGTTACTGTCTACGTTCATCATAGATGAAAACACAAGAGTACAGAGAGCGGTCACAGAGCAAGTGCTAAGACTGGGATCTGAAACTATCGTCAGACTCCAGACGTAGGCTCCTCACTACCCCTATGTTGCTGTGATTGAAATGTTATGTAAAAATCCACCCCGGGGATTTTGAGGCTCAACCAGTTTGAGATGCAGCGAGGCATCAAACGCAGTCATCCCACAGTAGCTTCTGGACAGACACTAGTTAAAAGTCTCTGGGGGACATCTTGCCACAACTGTCCCTTCAGTGTGCCTTTGCTGTACACAGAAGGGGCAGGTGCTCAGAGAGCCTCAGCTGGGTTCTGTCCTCACTGCCATCTCCTAGGATGTTTGTGCTCTGAATGGCAACTTTCACCCTGACAATGCAGCCCCATCCCTTACCTTGTATCCCTTTCACTATCCAACTGCCTTGCCAAAGAATTCTCAAACACAATACATTTTACTTTTCTGTGCTAGTGAAGATTTATGAGGGTACGAAGTGTATACCAGCAGGCAATTACAGCCCACTTGAAAATGCCTTCACAGACGGCTGAAATCTGATAAGGAGGCAGAGTGAGAGTCTCAGAGGGAGCCAGCCTTCCATTCTGCTTTTCCAATGTTCAAATCACCCCAATCTGGGAACACAATATTTTTTAACTTGTGAAGGTTTACTTTTGTGCTGCAATATATGACACTCTCAAATATTTTCCAGGACCACAGCTTTGGACCTTATGCGCATTGGGTTGGACAGAACATGTCTTCCAGACGTCCTGCTCACCTGAGAAGCTTTCCATTGCTGCAAGCACAGCTTTAAGCGACTTATTAGAACCAAATAAGTCATCCTGCTTTTCACTGCATGTCACCACAACCTTTGCCACAAGTTGGTTAGACCAAGATTGTCACCTGACCCTAACTAGCCGTTTATATGCTGTCTAGTGATTCATGAATCAGCTGCACGAGAGAATTTCACCCACCAGGATGCTTCATGCTTTCATGGTAGACAACAATTAATGAACCCAATCAACTCTTCTCTCTCTCTCTGCCTTTCTCAGAGAATTTGAAAGTGAGAAACAGAAAGAAACAGAGGTATAAAACGCATATAGAGCCAAGAGACAGAAGTCAGAAGGAGAGAGTGAAGTTGAGGGTATTAGTTGGTAGAAGCAAGAGCCATAAAACTGTCAACCATAATGACCGCTTTTGGGAGTAGAAGCCTAGAATGCTTGCTGTTGAGGTAGGAGGCAGAAAACCAGAGATAGAGTGTAACCGTGTACCACCCTGCTGTCAGGGCCAGCTTCATGGGTGTAGGACCTGTGTAGGCTCGCTGGCCCTGTGCAAGAAAGGACCCAACACATGGTTTAAAGCTGTTGCCACCATCTTGAAATTCTTCGTAGACTTTGAACAGGTACCCCATGTTTATATTTTGCACCAAACTTGGCAAATTATGCAATGCGTTCTGCTTCCTGTTGTCTTTAAGATGAGATTCCTTTTGGCAGATGAGATTGTTTTCTACTTCTAGTGGTGGAAGATCTAAGCTTTGTGAGTCTTGAAGCATTTGTGATCATGAGGACCCTCTTTAAGAAAAAAGGATACAGAATTATGAATATAAAAGTAGGTGTGAAGTGATAATTTACCTAAATTAAAGACAAAGCACAACAAAAATGCCCATGACTGAGTTTCTCTTCATTGTTTGCAACCTGAAAGAGTCCAACACACACCCGCCCATACTGATCTATTGGTTTCTCAAAAAAACTGTTCAAAAACACCTCAGTTGACTGCTTAGGGCCTCCTGGCTACCAGGAGTAGTTGGCAGAGTAAGATCTGAGGAGAAGGGCTTACAAAGACATCTTGGTCTAGACAGTTCCTTCCAGCTACATTAGCAGAAACTTTTCTTACACCCGTTTCCCTGGGCTTTTCTTTCTTATTCTAGTTTCTTTCCAGCCTTTTTATAAACCAAACCATTCTCAACACCACACCAAACAAAACTACACCTCTTGGTTATATAGAAACCTGAAATTTTCTGTTCTCCAGTTTTTACTCAGTGGAAATGTTTTCTCTTTCCTTATTCTCTTTTACGTGTTTTTTTTTTTTTTTTAAGTGTTCAGTTCAACGAGGAATTTTTTTGCCCTTTTTATTAAATGTAGTGGTGTGACAATGGTTAGTAAAATTACGTAGGTTTAAAGTGTACATTTCTATAATACATCATCTATATATCTCACTGTGTGCTCCTTATTCCCTTTGAATTGGCCAGATAGCAAAGCATTTTGTTTGCCATGATATTGTTTTAGTATTTAACAGCTTAAGCTATTGTCTTTTAACAGATTTACACAAGACACTAGCAATATTCTCTACTCCATAGCATTTAAAAAGGAAATTTATCTATATCCCCAACTCTACCACACCTTCCTATGCTTAGAACTTGGTTCAGATGTCCTTTTTATTTGATATTTTAGGTCTGGACTTGGAGAAGATAGCAAACCTGTTTCAATTTCATTTAGATCATGGTTTAATGAACCAATATATGTGAAAGTATTAAGCACCACGTACTACTTAAAGTAGGAATTCAATAAATGCTTACACTTCTTTTTTCTTCATCTGACTCAAAGGTACAAAATATATGGAAGATTGACATTTTAAATGCCTGCGAAAGTTTCTTTTCCTGAAAAAAATTATTGTGACCCAACTTTCACCTATAAGACTGAGTAATGAAGTTCAAAAATACTCATTGTCTCATTTTAATTTTTTCTCTGTTATTCCAAAGCATAATTCTTAATTCTAAAATGTGCCGAGTAGCCTTAAATTAAGTTAATTGCTAGAATTAGTGGAAATATTTCACTATCTCTCCCCACTGTACAATGGCACGCTGGTTTTAAAGCAGTTAACAGTTCTAGAAAATAATATATTAGCAGTCAAAAATAAGAATCAATGATATTACTTTAATACTATTTCAGAAGCAACCAGGATGGTTGAATTAATAACATCCTATTATTTTATTATTGCATAAGAATTTATAGCTGTGCTGACACCTCTTCGGGACTAATTCTCCCTTTTATTGGACGCTATTGGACAATGTACAGCAAAGCCTTCTCCCATGTCCCTGGGGAATCTTCACAGTGACCCAGGCTAGGTTACTTTCTTAACTCTAACCCAATACCACATAATTTTGTCTCTCCAGGTTCACACAAAGTTCATGCATAAAAATACCTGCCGAAACCAGAAGTCAGCTAATCAACAAGATAGCATTTAAAGACTTAAACCTAAGTCTAACTTGTATTCGATAAGAAATATATATGGGCTCTCCATCAGCAACTAACTTTAACAGGGTAATCTATCTTTAGATTTATGCTTTTGAACATTGACAAAGGTTGTTTTTGTCTGGCTATACTGAACTTGAATTTGCCAAGCTATAGGTCAAAGTATGTGAAAAGAAGACTTCAAAGGGTTATAAATTGAAGAATTACATTCAATACTGTTTCTTCAGCAATAGAGTTTGGGGCCGTTTGGGGGCTCCATAGGTTGAAAAGCTTACCCCAATTGTCGTGTATTGTGAAGCAAATTTTATATTTTGATTTTAAATTGCCATTTGGATCTATAATAGCTGCCTGTTGTCCAAGCAGTTGATAACAGAGGCTGATTATCCCAGCCACCTATTCATTTCAATGTTTACTGAGCATCTAACACACTAAAGATGGTTTTAAGTACCAGGGATATGACGTGGAACAAGACATTACTTTCCTGGAGATCATACTCCAGTCCCCTTCCTGACCCACTGATATAATTTACAGGCCACTGACCCTATAGCCAGAGGCAGAATGAGGAGGAATGTTTCAATCCTATCATTTCCAGTGTCCCTAGTTCCTAACCTTAGAAGAGGCTTCTAAATTAAATTAAAGTTATAAACCATTTATATTCCACAACGTTCAAAGATTTTTACCCCTGGAATACAGCAATGACCACTACTAAGCCATTATATTACTTTAAGTATTTAATCAAGTTTTATTCATGGAAAAGAATGAAATTGTGCAAGTGTCATTTGGCTATAATAAAATCTGAGATCCAAGAGAAGATAGGCAGGAATTGTTATGCTCAGATCTACCGACATAGATTCTTTCTTCCCACTTTCTTTTGATTCTTGGTTGATAGCTCTCAAGAAAATAAATATGCATGTTTTTCCAAGAAACAAGACAAGCAAACATAGAACACAATGTTGAAGGTAGAAGAGACCTTGTGAATTATCAATCCAATACTTTCAATTTACATAGGAGAAAATGGGCTTTGCTCATGCTGCTTCCACTCCTAGGACAGCTTTACTCCCCTCCTTCACTGAGCTGAATCCTTGTCCTCAGGAAGTGCTCTCCCCAGCATCACCTCCTCCAACTCCGAGGCTAATCCCAAAGCCCTTCGCTGTGTTCCCATTGGTCCTACATATATCCCCTTCAAAGCATACATGATATTGGACTGAAATTATTTGGTCATGTGTCTCTAACTACACTGAAGTATTCAATGGCAGGAACCACATCTCTTTGTTTATCGCTGTGTCTGAGTCTGCAGCAGGGACCGATGCACGGTGGGTCCCAACAGTGCCTGTGAACTGATGTGACCTGAAAGTTTATATGGTGAATTAACAGCAGATCCAGGACTAAGACACAGTTCTCCTAATTCACGGTCTTGGGTCCTTTCTACAACACTACACAAAGGAGTATGTGGGAGGAGAAAGGCTCATAAATTGAAAAGAGAAGATCTTTGAACAGTTTTCTTTAGGCCAAATGAATGAGAATTAATGGATGTTTTTGCCCCAAAGCCTGTGCCACCCACCTGATCCCATGACTAATCTTCAGCTGCTTAAGATCAGCAGTCTCAGCTCCGATGAAAGAAAGGGGAAGAATATCCATAGTTGCTGAGCACCTGCTCTGTGCCAGGAGCTTAGCACATACAATCTCATTTAAAGCCAGGTTTCTGTGGAATTCTACATTCTGATTTGTTTCGTTTTTATCTTTCCTGGTGAAATTCTTTTTAAATAGCCACAAAGGGGGGGAGAAAGAAATTTAACCAAAAGGGTTTGAGAGACCCAAGGTCTCCTGGTAGCCAATGGACGTGATAATGGCCCAATAACCTGAGAGTAGCTTAGGTTAAAGATGATGGAGCTGGAATTGATGGAGATGGGAAACCCATCAACATGTCCAGCACAGCCAGGTCCACTGTGAGATGTAGCTCCTCGAACTCCACCTGGTTTATAGGGCTTCAGAAAAACAAATAACAAGAAGTCTCAAAGTGATTGCTAAGTGTTAGTTCAGATAGTCTGCATCCTCGTGATTCTCCTGGCTTTTTCGTCTTGCTTATAAATCCATGATTTCAAGATGGCTGCCCAGCACCAGCTGTCTCAACTTATTCTAGACAGAAAGTGTGAAAGGTAAGTACCGGCCACTTTTGTGCCTTTTATCAGGAAATATAAATTCTAGGAGACTCCCCCCCATTAGGTTCTTCTTATATCTCACTGGTCAGAACGATACCACATGATCACACCTGGCTGTACCAGAAGATGGAGAGGGGAAAGGGCACTGAGAATAGCTGTTGGATTGGCCAACAAACAGTATATGTCATAGGCTTCTAGAAAGTGAATTGAGGCTGGGAATACTTAAGATTACCTCCCTCTCCCCCCCATAAGTCGAGTATATCTCATACAGTTCACCACTCACTACTCAAATAACCAAGAATCAGAAGGTTGCTTACTCGGTCCAATATAAAGTCTTATCTCTCAATGCCTCTTGGAGACGGGACTAGGACGTCTCATACTCGTTAATCTAAAAGCCAGATTCTCGACATTTTCTCTTTTAAAAAAATTCATTTTATTTATGCTTTGCACCTTGATATATTCTATTATATTCTGAAGAGGAACATTTGTAATTTCCCTTTTTTTGTGCCCTCAGCATATAGCAGGAGTTTAATAAATGATGTATCAGTGATTGGATGGGTGAACAGAGCCTGGAACTAGCTAAAGTGTAACATAGATGCTTCAGAGGAATTGGGCTCGCAAGCAATCGGAATAAAACCAGGTTGAGGGCTGACACTGCTCATGGGAGGTACTCCGAGTTGATAGGAGAGTGAAAAGCTCCTTAATCATATCCCGTCATGACACAGTTTTGCTATGCTACCAATTTCCTGTGCCATCAGAAGCCATCCCTGACCTACACCAAAAGCAACAAAAAAGACAAATATTAGCATCTAAAAACACATGTTCTGTTTTTGGATCCCCCTCGCAGTGAAATTTGAATTGTTCCCATTAGGTGAACTGCTAAACGAGTCAGCAGTTTCTAGGAAGCCTGAAGACACCTTGTACATATCACTGTTCCTCACATATACCCAGTAACTATGAATATACAGGTTTCTTTTTGTTTAGTTTTTTTAATTTTGAATCTTGGTTCTTTTTATTCCGACTATATGGAAATGTACTTAATTGGGTCTTTGTCATTTGGGCAGAGTGAACAGATGGAGGAAAAAAATTATTAGCTAAATTTTCCCACCTCATTGATTAAGCCCATCACAAAGCAGATTAGAAAATTTGTGATTCCTTTTTCTGCTTTAGAGTATGATCATTGAAGCCACTGAGCAGTTTAGGAATTCCTAAAACAAAGCTACTTAATTATTATAATCATCATGACCCACATCTCTAGCTTGAGGAACAAAGACAACACATCCTTTTCTTTTTGTCCCCCAAATATACCTGCCCAACTCCTTCATTCCCCCTTCCCCATAAATCTAGTATCTCTCTCTGTGGCTCTCCACTCACCACTCTAATAACTGAGACTCAGAAGGTTACTTACTTTGTCCAATATAAAGTCTTATCTCTAAATGCCTCTTGAAGACGGGACTAGGATGTCTCGTAAATCTAAAAGTCAGATTCTCAAAATTTCTCTTTAAAGAAATGTATTTTATTTATGCTTTGAACTTTGATATTTTCTGTTATAATCTACTTTATTCCCAAAGTATGCTGATTATAACCCCGAAAATGGCTTGACTGCACCACCTATTGCACTTTAGGGTAAAGGGACACTATTTGCAACTGTCACATGCTGTTGTTGTCACATGCTGTTGCTACTGAAACAAACCCAGTGCCTCCTCACCAGCTGGTGCAACGACTTTATCTACCGCCTTCCAGACGTTCACAGACCATAGTGCCATTCCATCCCTTTGGGCTACCACAGCTAGAGCTGTTTGAACACATTAGCACTGAAATACAAACATCATGCAAGGGTTAGGGGTGCAGAGGGAAAACCTAGTAACCTCAGTCACACACTGGGCAAAATACTAGCAGTTCCCTCTCAACACCCCAGCCTGGAGGGTTACCGCTAGATCTCAACTGCATTCCGAATTTGCCCTTCACTCCTGGTCGCTTCCCCGTCAAGCAGCCCATACAAGCCCTTTCATGGTGACTGCAAAGCCTTTGAGCCTTTGATGAGTTCCAATGTTTCTCTTTTTTTACATAACTGAAAGAAGATGCTCAAAAGTCACAAAATGACAATCTGCCCCATTTATAGGACTCACCTAGACAGAAAAAGAGACAGGCATATTTTATGTTGCAAATTCACGAGATCACTAACAGTAATGCTGTTTTGCCCTGCTTTTACCACAGAGAACTAAGAGGGGAAGAACCCAGACTTTTTTCAACAAGCTGGGTCATGTTGGTCAACTCATTTCATCTTTCTGTTTTGCTCTTTTTGCACATCTCAGACAGAGATTATCTTATATTTCCTGCCTAACTTCAAGTTTTTTTATAAAACTGATGAGTTAGCAGATGTTGTGGTACAAGAAAAAAAATTTTTTAAATTATCCCAATACAAATGTAATATGATCATCAATATGACCTGATAGTTCTAAGGAACGTCTTCCACTAAAAAATTGAAATGAGTACAGAAGAGGCCTTGTTTCCACGAACATACTTTGCTTAAAGTAGGAAACCACCTTCATAGCAGTGAGAACTCTAAGAATTTCATCATTGTAATTTTTTTTTTTTCCTGGAATCAAAACTGCCTTTGCTACACACCCTGAAGCCATTTCAATAAAGGCTCTTCCTAGTGGGCACTCAGAGGAAGTCATTTGTTTGATGTATACATCTAATTTTGTGTACGTTTTAGTGCCTCATCTGCAAATCCCGCTTTCTATATTTATCTTGAGATCCTCTACGGGCCTGCAGATGTAAACCTACACCTTCCAAGCAAAAGAACCTAGGGACTTAAAGGCAGTTTTGTCAAAAACAATGATATAGTAAATAAAAATCAAGGTCAAGGTTTAATATCAGCTTATTGCCTTTGAACCTAAATTTTATAGTCAAGGCAAAATACTGGACTGATTTTCTTTCCTCCTTGATGACTTCATTGCTGGATTAGATATATAACATCTTTGCTTTGAAAAGAATGAATGCTTTAGAACCAATTTTCTCTAAATCATTTTTCAAGATTTCCTGTTACTTCATCTAAAGCTGCTTTCCATTAATAATTCCTCAGCACAAAGCATCTAGACACACAGACACCATAATTAGGGGGATTTCAATTACCTATGTGAGGAGGCAGGTAATTGACAATCTAATTAGTCTCATTTCAATTACCATTTTTCTCTTCATTAGAGCAGTTAGTTGGAGTGGTGAAGGTTTGTAAAACATTCCAAGACCACAGCGTTTTCAAGCTAGACATACTAAAGCTTAAGGCTGGACCTCTCCAAGACCAAGGGAGCATAAGCTATAGGAAGGCAGTGTCTAAGACAGCTGCGGTGTGCAAGAATCAGGCAAGCATATTGGAAGCTCATCAAGCAGGAATATGATTTAAAGCCCTGGGGTAGAATCTGGCAAGTGACTCAGATAGGACTCATTTATTGTCCAAAGGAGAGGTTATTTCATACGTGCATCATTTAGTGAATTAATAATCATTCTTACTCATGGGGTACTTGCTATGGATCAAAGACCACATAAACACCTGATATGCAGTATTTCCTCATTTTCATGAAAACATTAACTCTTTTAATATTATCATCCCCATTTCACAGGTAAGCAAACTGAATGGCAGTGAATAGGCAGTTTTCTGACCCTGGATCCCATGCTCTGAAATTTCGCATTCATTTCCTGACCCATGGAGAACCTGGTTTCCGATTTCAACAGATTTAAGGCATCCCAACTCCTCCACCTACCAACTGTTTCCCCCAAAATATTAAGTTCCCTTTCATCCTTCTAATTTAAAAAGTTGCCTTTTTCTTGCTACTGAATATAGGTAAGTGGGTCTATATGTATGTATATGTATAAAAATGTTCATGTATAGGTATGGAAAATAAAAAGTACCTAAAGGACAAAAACAAAAACTTTCTATGGACTTTGGGCAATAAGGACATGTGGATATATGTTCATGGCGTGTATATATACAAATAATGCAAATATATACAAACAATATCACTGTGGTGCTGGATGTTGATAGTGGGGGGCGTTGCTCATGTATGGGCACAGGACAATATGGGAACTCCCTGAACATTCCATTCGATTTTCCTATGAACCTAAAATTGCTCTAGAAAATTGTTCTATTTAAAAAATATAAACAAAAATAGTCTCAGAGATAGAGAGGGAAAACTGACGGTTGCTAGATGGGAGGGGGATGGGGATGAGGGCAAATGGGAAGGGATTAGATGGCATAAGTTGGTAACTATAATATTGCCACAGGGATATGAAAGACAGTTTGGGGAATATACTCAACAATGTTGTAAAGATTGGGTGTCAGATGGGCACATGTCTTATTAGGGAGACCACTTCATGGACAGTGTAGATGCTTGACCACCGCACTGTACACCTGAAGCTGAATAATATTGTATGTCAACTATAATTTAATATTTATATAGTCACAGGATATGGAGTACAGCATAGTGAATAGAGTCAATGGAATTGTAATAGATTTATACGATGTCAGAGGGGCAATAGATTGGGGGAAGGGGGTTATCACTTTCTGAAGGGTGAAATGTCTATTGCATTGTTTTGTACACCTGAAACTAATTTTTTTTAAAAAAAGCATGTGTCATCTGTTTGATAAGCAGTCGTCTGCTATGGCTTGACCTAGCAATGACTTAAAGCAAAAAATGTGAATATGTATATATATAAACTTCAAGGTCAATGGTGACATGAAGCCCCTTAAAGGCAATTCCAAAATTAATCCGAGCTTGTACAACCTCTTCTCTGAGCCCTACTCTTTGGTTGGGTACAACTTGCTCCCAACCATCCATTGTCCTAAATGTCCCCTCTCCATTCAGCATGCTAGTCAGCCTATCTGTGCTTCACAGCTCCTCTGCCCCTTCCTAGCAAGACTTTCCTGAATCTTCCAAGACAACTTAAACTTAAAGAAGAGTTGACACTTACAAGGGTAACAGATCTTTACTCAATGTATATGGCTGTCAGGGACATATTCATTTATTTCTGAGAAATAGTGGTAATTTAAACCAAAGGTCATCAGGACCTTTGATTCTAGATTATAAGAAGATAATCTTAAAAATGGGAATGAAGTCACCAACCTTCTGGGCCAGTGCTGTGCAATAGAAATCTAACACAAACCACAAATGCAAACCATGCACATAAATTTAAATTTTCTAATCGTCACACTTAAAAAGTAAAAAGAAAAAGGTAAAATTAACTTTTAAATTCTATTTTAGTTAATCCAGTATATCTAAAATATTTTTATCTTAATGTGTGAGCAATATAAACATTACTATTGAGGTATTTCATATTCTCTTCCTTTGGACCCAGTCCTTGATTGGTCTGTATTTTACCACTTCGGTACGTCTCAGTTTGGACCAGCCACATTTCAAGTGCTCGACAGCTGCTGAGGTTGGTGCCTACATATTGGACAGCACAGGTCCAGACATCTCATGACATCTTATTCATTCCCCAGTTAGCCAGAGTCACAGGTAGTTTCTCCATTCCCCCCAAGGATACAGGAGCTCCTCTGACACAGGCTAGAATTCCAACTTGAATGCAGGTGAGACAGGCTTGAAAACAAGGATGAACATTTGTATCAAGCTCTGTTGCCTTTACAATGCTGTAGCATGTTATATTCCACTCGGGTCTCAAAGGCAACACCCCGTTTTATAATTCCTATTTTACAATTTAAGGTTCCACTGATTAATGATAGATTCAGAGACCATGTTCTAGCTATGTGATTTTAGACACATTAACCCCTCTGAGACTTGAGTTTCATGCAAGTGTAATAAAGATAATAATCCCTGGCACAGAAGGTGATTGTGAAGGTTAGAATGTATGTAAAGTACCACAGAATAAATGCTCCAAAAGGGTAGTGAATATTCAAACTGCGCAGACTCCAAGTCAAATATTCGTTGCCCTAGATCATGCTGTCTGCAGGACCAGGTAGGTCTGGAAGATTTCACAAAAAAGGCAGAAGCCCAGCATCTGGCAGAGAATTTCACAACCAGATGACGCTGTCTTTGATGCTGTAACCATCCTTTCTAAAGTCACATTTTCTTAGTTCTCAACCATTCTACCCAGTTCTTCACCTAACTTTATACATTTTTCTGGCTTGGACTGTGAAATAAAGTCATCTGGGTGACTTTCATTTTGATACTAAATTTGACAGATCTGGATGGCTCAACTTTGTAAGCGTTCAGTTCTCTTCTGTTGGGTGGATCAATGGATACCTGGACTTTAACCAAAAACCTGGAGTCCTGAATTTCTTGCCACTGCATCTGCTCAATCCCACTCAACTGCCTCTAGGAATCAGAACTCCCTGCGGTGCTGATCAGCTCAGAACAAGTAGTTATCAGAGTAACACTGTCCAGGAGGCAAAAATGTTCTGTGGACTTGAAATACCAGCGTACCACGTATGACCCCATATAGGCACCTGCTTGTTTTAATTACACATGAGATTTGTTCTAATTATAATAAAAACTCTAACCCCCAGCTTGACTCTGTTGGATTTCATCAGAAATTTTAAAAGCACCCTGGGTATTTAATTGTGCACATAGTTCATACACTTACATTCCTGAATTTTTGACAGTCTTCATTACTCCCACAAGCAGAAAAATAGGCCAGAGCAACATGAATTTTGAGATTTTTTAAATTGATAATTCTAAAATGCCATTCTGTTTATCATAACGGCCATGGAATGTGAGTTACCAAGGAGAGCTGGGATAAGAATAATCTTTCAATACTCACAGAGCTATTAAAAGAGGTAGGAGCATAAAGTCAAGTTTCAAAGTAGGCGAGATTAGGGTGAAGCAACCACAGTGGTACATACAGGAAGTCAGCAATCCAGGTACTCAAGATGAAGGCTAACAGCAATATTGACTGTTCTGTTTCTCAGATGAACTTCAATCAGTTTGGTTTCTTTCGTATTCTACTGTTGCTTTTTAGATGCTCTAAATTTTTCTCAATACACTCTACCTATACGGAGCATAACCATTCTTTACCAGGTTGTTCTTTGAATGACAGCGTATTTCAGAAGTTGTTCCCCTGACCTAGAGACCCTGAGGGACAGTTGTTTCTATGAATGTGCCTTTGTGGCCCTGATGATAATAATCCCAGGACACCCAGGATTCAGATAACTGGAGATCTCTGACCACCATCTTGACTGAGAAAGATTAAGCTACTTGCTGTCTCCATGTGGAGGCCTGAAGCTAGCTAAGATCTAGCCATGACTTTGGCTATAGAAGACTTCCCAAACTTTCAAAGGATCAGCATGGAGCTTCACCTACTTACCATGGCTTAAGCTAAGACCATCTACTACTGAACTAGTATAGTTCCCTTCTTTAGTACAGTCCTGGAACTGGTACTTGGCAGGTATGAGAGTTCCAATGTACTTTTTAGATAATGCTGTGTATTAGTTTTTAAATGTGATTGAGCTGGAGACTTTCTTCCTTTTAGAAATACTTTAAAAGGGGAAGAACAAACGTACAAATCATTTCCCACCAACAAAAAGACAATGTTCCGTTAACCTTGTTCTTTCAAATGCTCACGGCCTCTTTGGTTCACCAACTGTCATACATTTGCTCCCTCAGAGCACAAAAGCCTTCTTTGAGGTTCAGAGGTTGAGTTTTATCTGCACCCCCAGGGATACAGGGTTGCTCTCCCCTACATCCGAGGGCCCTGGAGTACTGCTGCTGGCCTCCTTTGAGAGGGGCTTGGTTTTCTAATGAATGAGTTGTGAAATGAGTTTGGAGGCTCCTTAGGAGACAGACGAGGCTGCCTTGTCTTCCCAATGTCAACAGCATCTGTCTGTTGCACATCAAAGCAAAACCAACACCTAAGCAAATCAATCTATCCCTAGAACTTCTGTAAAACATTAACTCCCCAAAGCAAGGAAGAAAACAGGATGGTGATGTGACTCACACTTTAGGTAAAGAAAAACAGTGCTCAGTTTGCAGCCTGTTAAAATTATTTTCAGCCGGTGAATTCTTTCTATTATTATAACTAGACGATTGACTGAGATCAACTTTTGGTTAAGGATGCAACATTTCAAAGCCATTCTTGGAATGGATTCTGATTAGAAAAATCAAGTAAAATTATATAGTTTTCTAGGTAGAATTTTGTACCATCAGGTGTTCTATCACAAGGGGATTCATCTACTCAGGTATATATTTTTTAATTCAATTATAATAAGTCTATAAGACCATGGAAGCAATTAAGGGGAAAATCACATGGGGATAAAAAGAGGGGAAAAAAATCTAAGGTGCATCCACAAGTTGAGGTTCACTGCAGATTTCTGTAGTTTAAAATTAATGAAAACACTTTAAAAACAACAAGAAGAAGGAGAACAATGAAAAAAAGATAAGGAACAGTTACTTGTCATTTCCAGTAGGAATTGGAAGATATTTGAAAATTGAAATGTGGAGATGCTTTAATTGGGGGGTACAATCTCCTATTTCAAGCTGTCGTTAATAGACTAGATCCATTGAGATTGACACTTAAACTATGTTTAATATTTACCAATCAAATACATTTTGGCCATAGTCATAGCTGCCAACTATGAAATAGATTAGATTGCTCTGTTTTGATAGCTGAAATAACAGGAAACAAACATGAGAAATCAATACAGTTATTATGGTCATTTCATCAACATGTGACTCCTCAATTGTTCAGCTACTGCCAATTATCACAGCTGAAAGAAGCCTGAAATCCCCATAGAATGGTTGCTTCCAGACTATCATGTATGGCAAGTTCAATTCTTCTGTACCTGTTTCTGTAACATGTGAGGCATACAGCACCATTTCCCATTTCTGAGAGTATACCGAGGATACCCTTTCATCAAGCTTTCTAACAAAACTTTTCAGAGCTTGCCTGGGGCTTTACCTAGTTTCACTTTTGTTATACAGAAAAATAAATAAAAAATAAAATAAAATAAATGAATATATATATATATATATATATATGAAATCAGTAGGACAGAGATGATGTTTTTCCTTATTTGTTGGATAACAAGCATCTGTGTTATTCATTATTTTTCTGTTTTCCATGTTTCAAGTCTCTTGCTTCAAGGTCTTTTTGTAAACTTGAAGAATGGCAGCTCTTCTGCTAGATGATAGGTGTTAGGAGAATCAGACTGTTTCTTACTTGTCGCCTATTAATCTGAGAACCTGACATAGCATCTTGAAGTCAGAGGACAGTCCAATTTTTGCTGTATGATTGGATGGATTTTCAACCCGGACTGCTTTTCACCAGAGAATTCCCACTAATCTGAAAAGTAAGAATAATGGTGTTTGGCTAATTGAGTAACTAAGATTATCTGCGATGAATAACTCTCACCAAATGAAGTAACACAAGAGACTTCTCATGTCACATAAGAATAGAGAACAAGACGTCAAGGTATTCCAAACCACCATAGCTTACTACATTGACATACTATATTAAAATAATCTGGGTACTCTTCCTCAATGATCGCCTCTGTAAACTAGGCTTTACTTTTAACCAGGGGTAAGAATTATTCTTAGAAGACTGTTAGACTCCATCTCATTTTAAACGGTGTATTCCGGCGATTACGATGGCAACAAATTTCCATGATTATATTATGTACAACCTATTGTATAAACTACAAGGCTATCAATGAAGGGAACACCAAGTAAAGCCTCAGAAACATACAGCTACCTGTATTGATGAGAAATTCACCAGTACCATTTTCTTATAAACTTTCATCCATAATTCTGCTCTATAGTATCTGCGTCTAATACAAGCAATTATAAACATTTTGGGTTCTTGACATTATAATACATATAGTGTTTACTTATCAAGCTAGAAATTTAACATCTTGAGAATTCTGATAATTCCTGCAGTTAAGAAAACTGTTCTCCTTGGTAACACTCAGTCCTCAAGTGAATTCAAATTATAAATATTTTGTTTATTTTTATTGCGTTTTTAAAAAATAGTAGTAGTTATGAGGTATCATTCTAGAACATTCTGCATAATGCCTACTCTATACAAAGCTGTGTGCTCTGTGCTGGTGAGGTGAGGTTGCATCAGATAGATTCCTATTCTCCTGGATGTTATAGTCCCGCAGGAAGACACAGGCAATAAAAACACAAAAAGTCATGTTTAGGAGGTGCTCTGTGCTACACAGAGAGAAATGAGAAGTGAAGGAAGGGTGGGGCAGTGAGGACAAATGTCAGCCTTAGAAAAGGCCTCCCTAAGGAAACCACCTGCCATGGAGCAGGCTTTGGGACAGGCTGCTTTACAACCTACCATAAAAGAAAAAAACTCTAGATATGTCTTTGAAAATAAAGTACAACCTTGGCTGCAAAGCCCTCTAATTCTGTGGAGGACAGAACGCGTTCTATATGAAGGGCATACCAGGAGCCGAACAATGTCAGGAACACTGTGTTGTTCTGAGTTTGACAGGAGTATCTGAAGCGGAGTTTCCTGAAGTCCAAATACTCCTTACCTGGAGGCCCTGTGTGGAATGGCTTTTTTCTTCCTTTCACCAACCCAAATGCATTAATGCTTAGAGGAGTTCCAACTCCCTCACATGTGACATCATTTAAGTCTCAGATAGTCTTACACTGTAGCTGTTCTGCATGTTAGTTACCCTTTTAAAACTACCATGCTTCCCTGAAAATAAGCCATAACCGAAAAATAAGCCCTAGCATGGTTTTTCAGGATGACATCCCCTGAACAGAAGCCCTAAAACATCTTTTGGAGCAAACCTTAATATAAGACCTGGTCTTATTTTGGGGGGAACACAGTAGTTTATAAACCCTCTAAAAATATCCCTGCTGTATCTCCTACCAGCGTCAGCAAAATATTCTGCCCATTCAAAGACATTCTTGGACAGGAGGTGGCCAAGGCCCATAGTTTGCTGACTACATCTAGAGTATTATAGAACAATCTCTGTGACAGGCAGGTTTCTAAGAATGAAGTTAATTTAGGCAAAGATTCGGGACTCATATATATTCATACACACAAAGTTACTCTCTCTCTCTCACACACACACACAGACACACACACACACACACACACACACATTTATACACTCACACACCTGCCATTGAAGAATTCAACGTGAAGAAACAGATGGCGTATTGGTTCTCAAACCTGGCTATGTATTAGAATCATCTGAGAAGTCCTTTTAAAATACCCATGCTCAGATCCCACAACAAACTAATAGAATGTCTGGATGGGAGCCTGGGCATCTGTGTTTTTTCAAAGTTCTCCAGATGATTCTATTTTGCAGCTTAGTTTAAAATAAATGTTTTAGACCTGTGGCTTCCTTCAGATTTACCTGGGGGTTGTTAAAACCCAGATTGATGCCCTATCCCCAGAGTTTCTGATTCAGTTAAGTCTGGGATGGGCTCCTAGAATTTGTTTTTTCTAACAATTTTCCAGGTTGTATTGACGCTGATGGTCTGGGACCACACTTTGAGACCCACTGTCATAGAGAATGGAAACATGATCCAGGTGAGAGCTTTCCTGCAGGCAAGATTTTTTGGTGAGTTTTGTTAGTTGGTATTTTTTCTTTTGGTTTTTTTCCTTAACTTAGAAGTGGAGGAAACTAGGGTTTCCTCCACATCTAGTGG
This sequence comes from Rhinolophus sinicus, assembly GCF_057876585.1. Taxonomy (NCBI): domain Eukaryota; kingdom Metazoa; phylum Chordata; class Mammalia; order Chiroptera; family Rhinolophidae; genus Rhinolophus; species Rhinolophus sinicus. Next base: position 199,167,160 of record NC_142517.1, read on the forward strand.
AGGGAAGTAGGGTTAACTAGGGTTCAAGTAAAAGAAAGTTAAGAGAGCAACTTAAAGGCAGGGACCACATAAAGGAATAAAATAAAATCTTAACAAATATTTGTTTAATTTAAGACACAGCAAGGACTAACAGAATAGGGGAGGTAAATGATTTTGCTCTCTTGGTGGAGAATGAAGAAATCCTAAGTAAACAGCAAAGACATTTCAAAGACTGCTTTGAACTTATTTCCCGATAACATACAGAATGTCCATGTTGAAGAAAACATACCAAAGCCAAAAATAGCAGTTGAAAGATTTAATTGAATATATATTCTGGGCCCAGTATTTTGGGGAGCCCATTCAAAAGAGAAAACATACAACCTTCAAGAAAGTCAATGCCACAAAAACTGGCAAAAGTGCATTATCTATTGAAATGTTCACATATGAGAGTCTTACATGCACTTGTCAATTTATTTAATAAGTAGAGAATCCCAGAAATGCTACATGGTTTTAGATACTCCTCTCATGATCCCCCAGAAGACAACCTAATGAAACCTTGCTGCTCAAAGTGTGGTCGCTGGACCAGCAGAATTGCTATTGCCTAGGAGCTGGTTAGAAACAGCACCTTGGGGCCGGCCCAGTGGCTCAGGCGGTTAGAACTCCGTGCTCCTAACTCCGAAGGCTGCCAGGTCGATTCCCACATGGGCCAGTGGGCTCTCAACCACAAGGTTGCTGGTTCAACTCCTCGAGTCCCACGAGGGATGGTGGGCTGCGCCCCCTGCAACTGGCAACGGCAATTGGACCTGGAGCTGAGCTGCGCCCTCCACAACTAAGACTGAAAGGACAACAACTTGAAGCTCAATGGCACCTTCCACAACTAAGATTGAAAGGACAACAACTTGACTTAGATAAAAGTCCTGTAAGTACACACTGTTCCCTAATAAAAGTCCTGTAAAAAAAAAAAAAAAAGGAAAGAAATAGGACCTCATTCTGACCTCAGTGGGCCATAGGTGCTTTTGTCTTTATGTGTCCCTTTCTTCTTTAAAAAAAAAAAAGTATAGTATGATTATGCTGATACACCAATATATTAATATTATATCAAAACTTTTCTTCAACCTAAAAGTTCATTTTCTTCATATTTTAAGAGAAATGAAAACATTGCCTTGAGTCTCTCAGACTGTGTTTAATAGAGAAGTCAGCCCTGGTGAGAAATAGAATCTTAAGCTGCACTCCAGAGTTACCAAATTAGAATCCACATTTTAACAAAATCTTCAAATGACTCAAATGCACATTAAAGTTTGAGAAACACTGTATGTAAAGTCACTTTAGCTTAAAACAAACAAAAAACACAAAAACGAATTCTGACTTTTCCATAGTTCCTGAATCCTGTGTAGCACCATGTTCTCTGTGCTACACAGTCAGCTGTGTGTTTCCAGAATCCTCAATGGCCTTGGGGCTGCGCTGCTGAAAATTACCAAGTTCTACATCAAGATGGACATGGAATATGTGAGGGGAATTATATCAAGGTTGTTATCCTTTAAAATCACTGAGCAGTTATAGAGGTATGAGATTCTAGAAGCCAGTCAATATTTCTGACTGCATAGAACAGTTCACAGAAAATGCTTGGAATCCTGACACTACTTTCTGATAATATTGGTGATTATAGGTAGTATTACACGATGATATTGGTAGTTCTGGGCTTGAGTATGAATTGAGGCACCCATTCCTCACTGGCCATAAAATGGACGAGGGTTATGTGATAACATAAGCATTTTCTCTCTATTTTTCTACAAACATTCATGAATACAATTTTTTTTTAAAAATGTACATTTGTGTTGAAATATGCTTCACATCAAAGAGAAAAATATAGCCACTCAGTAGTATGGAATTTATCACCAGTATTTGGGACAGCTATTCTGAAGTTTTTGTTTTTTTTGTTTTGTTTTTTTTATCTCAGTCATTCTCAAACCCTTTCAGTAGTGAAATTACTTTAAAATGTTAAACATTAAAAAATAAACAAAAAAATAACTCAGAATGGGCCCTAGACCTAAATATAAAACACAAAACTGTAAAACTTACAGAAGATAGAACAGGAGTGAATCTAGATGACTTTGGATTTGATGATGACTTTTCAATTATAACACCAAAAGCACGTGCCAGGAAAGAGAAAATTAGTAAGCTGGTTGGACTTCATTAAAATTTAAAACCTCTGCTCTGCAAAAGACACTGTTAAAAGAACACAAAGTCACAGACTGAGTGAAAATATTTGAAAAACACTTATCTGATAAAGAACTGCTATCTGAAATACACAAAGAACTCTTAAAACTCAACAACGAGAAAAATACCTCATTGAAAAATGAGCAAAATATCTGAACAAACACTTCACTAAAGAAGATATACAGATGATAAATAAGCATATGAAAAGATATTCAACATCATATGCCATTAGGGAATTACAAATTAGAACAACAATGAGATAACACTATATCACAGTCATTATTACAATGACTAACATTCAAAACACTAACACCACCGAATTCTGAGGAGGATGTGGAACAACAGGAACTCTCATTCATTGCTGATGGAAATGCAAAGTGGTACAGCCACTCTGGAAGACAGTTTGGTGGTCTCTTACATAGTCTTACCATGTGATCCACTAATAGCACTTCTAGGTATTTATGCAAATAAGTTGAAAACTTATGTCCACACAAAAACTTGCACATGAATTTTAATAGCAGTTTTATTCATAATTGCTAAAAAACGGGAGCAATCAAGATGTCTTTCAATAGGTAAATGGATAAGTGATGGTACATCTATAAAATGGAAGCGTATTCAGTGATAAAAAAGAAATGAGCTATCAAGCCACACGAGGACATGGAGAAAACTTAGATGCATATTATTAAATGAAAGAATCCGATCTGAAAAGGCTACATACTGTATGATTCTATTTGACATTCTGGATAAGGCGAAACTATGGAGAGAGTAGAAGGTCAATGGTTGCCAAGGTTTTAAGAGGAGGCCAGGAGGGATGAATAGGTGAAACACAGAGAAATTTTAGAGCAGTGAAACTTTTCTATATGAAACTGTAATGGTGGATGTATTTTATCCACCATGACAAATGACATTATGCATTTGTCAAAATGCTTAGAGCTATACAATGGAAAGAGTGAGCCCTAATGTAAACTCTGGACTTTAATTAATAATAATATATTGGTATTGGTTTATCAACTCTAAAAATTATACCACACTAATGCTAGTTATAGGGGAAGATGTTAACAATATGGGGATGTTAATAAACTGTGTTCATTGGAAAAAGTATATAAAAACTCTGTGTACTTTCTGCTCAATTTTCTATAAACCTAAAATAGCTCTGAAAAATAAAATCTACCCATTAAAAAAATAAATAAAACAGCACTGCTCTACATGACACAGAAACAGAAGGCTCAGAATCTTCCCCTGCTCCAATTCCTCTCAGCAGCCATCGCTCCAAGCAGTCTACTGAACTCATCAAATTTTTTATAGCAAAACCAAGTGAAAATGACCTTAACTGAGTCCTAGACTTCATTCTTGACAATCTCTGGGCCTAGACCACATACACAACTATTGTGCAAAAAAAAAAAAAAAAAAAAAAGAAAGAAAAAAAAGGTGGAAGAATGCAGCAAGAGTAATCACAGACAATACATACTAGGAAAAATATAAACTATTTCGCATTATTTTATTTAATCTTCACAATAATCTGTGACATTTATCGTAAAAAAAAATTTTTTGTTTGTTTTTATAGGAAAAAAACAGCTCAGAGACAGCATGTGATTTCCTAAGTTACATAGCAAATTATTGTGAGAGTCAAGTTTCAAACTCTGATGTATTATATACTGACACTTGTGCTCTTTCCATTATGCAAACTTTTTTTCTCAATTCTGTGGGAATTCCCTGAAGTTATAACCCCTGGGGAGGAGGTGTTATTTTATGTTGGTACAATATACTTAAACCATTTTTCCAGCAAAATATTAACATGTCTTCTCCAAAAATTAACATTCTCATCATAACTCCAATCAAATATAACCTATATCTTGTTATTTTAGTGTGTGGACAGCAGCAGGTCACAGCTCTCATTAGAACAAGATATGGGCAAGGTTAAAACAAGTCAAAGTTCTCTGCTGGGAAACCAAAATGGTAGCATACTTTCAAGGAAATGGGAGAGTAAAAGAATCCAATCAGGAATATCCAATCAGGAATATCCAAAAGATAAGCAAACAATTAAGAATCAAGTAATCCACCTGCAACAAGAGATGAACAATCCGGGACTAAACAGAAATAGAGCAAGATGAAGACAGAACTCCAACCAGCAGGAAGATACACTGACCGGGTCTGAGCTACTGAGCTGCCTCATCCCTGTGGCTTTACATGCTTCCTGAGCAGAGCCGATTGACAGGGTGAAATATATGAGACTCACGTGGCTGAAGTGAACATGCGGAGGGATTAGTTCCTATGATATTTCTTTTTTCTTTTCCTAATAACAACAGCAATGATATGTACTGAGCAGGAAAGCAGTATGCTAAATTATAATCATCTCGCCTAGTGGTCAAAGAGACCCGAAGAAAAAGCATTATCTCCATTTTATGGATGAGAAAAGTATAGCTCCACAAGCTTAAACAAATTACAGATAGTAAGCACGAACAGGGACTGAGGTGCAAATTCTGTTAATTATGAAATCAGTGACCTCAGCCGCTAAAACATGCTGCCTTGGTACTAAATATCGGGTGAAGATAAACTACTACTCTCTTACATATTTTAAAGGTCTGTTTCATTCATTTTGACAACATTAATAGTTAAAATGGGATGGCCTTTCTTGAGGATGAAGCTTTAAGATGGTAGAAAGCTTGGTAGGGTTGCACCAGGTTGGTCAACATTTATGTGATGCAATAGAGACGTGTTGGCCTTGCCAACCACTCTGGCAGCACCAAAACCTCATCTTGTCCCACTATTGTGCCCCCAGCACCAAGTACCTTGCCTGGAATTTAGTAAGTGTTTAATAGATGTTTGATAAGGGAACAATAAGAGTACATTATTAGCATTATAGTTACGAGAATGGACTCAAAGTCAAACCCAACTTCTGTTCAAATCCTTGTTCCACCTTCCACTTATTCAATGTCTGACCTTGGTCACCTTACAATGTCTCACTGAGCCTTAATTTCCTGATCTATAACAGGGACCATCACAATACCTACCCTACATTATTGGAATGATGAGAATGAGATCAGACACTGAAAGCATTAAGTACAGTGATTGCTTTACAGAAAGTAATGAATAGTAACTCCTTCATCTTCTATTTTCTACAACCTGTCGTTTGAAGATTTAAAAAAAGCAATCAAACTTTTCCATTAAGTAGACTAGAGAGTACAATAGTTTCAACATTAAAATATATACTTCTATGATTGATATTAATATATCTATCTTATTTAAGGTATTCATTTAGAGATACAGTAGATGATTTCTTCAGGTAAATACTGAATTGAAGTGGAATTGTTGGGACATAAGATAGTTCGCTTTTTAATTTTTTGAGGAACCTCCAAACTGTTTTCCATAGTGGCTGCACCAATCTACAATCCCACCAACAGTGCACGAGGGTTCCCTTTTCTCCACATCCTCACTGGCACTTGTTTGTTGATTTATTGATGATGGCCATTCTGACAGGGGTGAGGTGGTATCTCATTGTGGTTTTTATTTGCATTTCTCTGATGATTAGTGATGTTGAGCATCTTTTCATGTGTCTATTGGCCATTTGTATGTCCTTTAGGGGAAATGTCTATTCAGGTCCCCTGCCCATTCTTTAATTGGATTGTTTGTTTTTATGGTGCTAAGTTGTATGAATTCTTTATAAATTTGGGATATTAACCCCTTATCAGATGTATCATTGGAAAATATCTGAAACTAATATAAAATAATGTTGAATGTCAACTGTAACTGAAAAACATATTTAAAAAAAAAAACAGTCAATGATTTTCTCACTGAATGCTAATTATTTAAGTAGCAAAATGAACCTTCTTTGCAAATTAAAATTCCTGTCTCACTAACCTGATACCTGTTTATCACTAACCTGATAACTGTTCCTCCTTGGAATTGTGTCAATCATCAGTTCTTTAGGTTGTGGCCATTCCATGAAAGTCACAGCAAAACAGGGCTCTGATTTGTCAGTTACACTTCATAGCGATGAGGGCACACAGATAAAATCTATTAGGCCAGCAGGGCACCCATTAATGTTGCAGTGGCAGTAATTAAATCCGGATGGAAAAATAACTACAAATATTTCCCCAAAACTGAACCAGATGTTTTGGCAACTGGATGAAGGCACAAACCTGAAAAACTCCACATGCCACGGACAAAGCCTCTTCAGAAGCGCACCTTCTGTGAGCCGTGGACTGCACACTGTCTCAGGCTGCCAGCAACGTTAAATAATGGCAAAAAGGGTCTCCCCTTGTGGGTAACTATAGTCCATCCAAGCGCGCAAAGAAACAATTGGAAGAACCATCAATTTATTAAAAGCCCCTCTACTAATGAAGCAAAATGATGAACACATATATATTTCCACATGTGAGGCCACGATCAATTCATAGTGGCACGCCAACTTAGTCATGCTTCATATATCATCTTTCTAGGTAGCTTACACAGAATACAATTTCCTAATTAATAGGCAGTAAAAATATTAATTACTGCCATATTCATTTAGTGTTCATTTAACGAATGAAAGCTTAAAATACATTTCCATGGCTGGCCAAAGGTGACCTGGGGGACCCCTCATAACCAACGTTATTTTATATTTTATTTTTATCTTTACATTGTTGCTATTTTTTCTTCTAGGTTTGCTTCTCTTAAGACACCCACTCTGGCCTATTTCTCCTCACAGAACATCATTTAAATATCGAGTCAAAATGTTTTCCAGTGAGGCAGAGCTCACTCTTGTCCCCGCATGTGTATTTACCATGAACCTGTCATGATACCCTGTCAAGAAATGAGATGAGAAAAGTTATTTGATCTATGGACTTAAATTAATAACGGTGGTGCTGGTTTCCATCAGCAAGGCCAGAAGCACAGGCTGAGAAGAGCCCTGGATGAGCTGGCCTTTAATTCAGTGCAGTGCACCTTGAATATCGTGAAGGCAGGAATAAGAAGTTCGCCAGCCATTGCATCCCCAGGACCATGAAGTACAACAGAGTGACACCAGCTACCGTCTCCTTTGGCTGGTGAATTTCATTCTGTCAAGTCAATTGCTACCCTGGAACCTATCTTATTAGTGTTAATTTATTTCCAGTGTTAAGGAGGTTAACGGCACTGTTATTTTTTTCTGCTACTGAGTTTTACTGTGTGTCTGCAGGATGATATTCTGAGTAACCTCATCAGAGGAAGGAATCACAGAGAGGATGTACCTAACAATAAATAACCTTTAAAAATAATGTGTCCTTCAGAGGGAGGAAATAAAGCAATATAATGTTAATTGTGGAGAGTACGGAGGAAACATTTTTCATCCATCAAAAGAGACAGAATAATGGCTGCACATTCCTTAAAACACGATATCACACAAAATCCTACTAAAGGACTGAAGCTGTACTTCCAAGCAGCGCCTGTCAGTTCAAACTGAAATTCACAAAGGTAAGGGTTACAGATATTTTCTAATTAGCCTTCATAACTCTTCTGGCTTTATGTTCTCTGTCAAATACTCCTGCATGAACCTGAGCCTCCCACAGTGGAGAAACACAGCTAGGAGACACGTTATCTTAACTCAGTACCAGTACACCATAGACTCCAAACCGAAGGCTTCCCTCAATGGCGACCAGCTGAATGACCATCTTGTGTCCTCACCACCCTCCCCACATCCCCGCCCCCCAGCTCTTGGTTCCTATAATGACTTGTTGATCTGATAGTAGCTAACTTTCTGAAGTTCACAAAGGTATATAAAAGTTCACAGAATTATAAGCACCATTTAGAATGCTAATCTAAAATTATCATCTAATCTAACTAGAGAGACAGGTGTGGGTATTCTGTGACTCTGTGGTTTGGTGATTCTCATTGAAAACACAGTTCTAGAAATTCTTTGAGGGATACTCAATTCATTATTATATAGTCAGATTTATTTTTTTTCTCCTTGTAATATCCTGACCCCTTAGCAGTATACTAAATTCCACTCGGAGAGAAAAACAAAAAAATCTGTTATTCATGAACTTTTGCTAACCAAGAAATTCCCAAGTACTACTACAGTGAATGATTCCCAACATCAACTGGAGTGAAATGTGAATACAGGTTTAAGATGAGCTCTCAGCCTAAAAGAGTATGAGACATACTCTCCCACTCGAGGAACAAAGTTGAGCTCGCTAAAGCAAGTACTAAAATGTTTTCATGTAGCCTTATGTCTTACTCCAATGTAGAATAAGCATGGAACTTCACCCACTACAGGTCCAAGCCATTGCTGAGGTCAGAGTCAACTCTTGAAAACATCTGTTCTTTTAGAAAAAGCAAATATTCTTTTTGTTCCACCTCTTTATTATTTCTTGCCCTGCACAACCTGTACCCCTTTGGGGGCTCTCCCACAAAGAAATTGCAATTTGATCACCTTGTGAGTATACAATATAGAGAAGTTAGAAAATAACAAAGAGGAACTGAAATGCTGATGCTGGGAAGCCAGCTGGCTTGACTCACTAGCTAAGTGATTTGCTCTTTTTCACTACTTTTGCAGAATACAGTTCAAACATTCATTCACGTTATCAAAACTATAAAGTATTTCATGCCATGGACCTCTGGGATCACTCTTCAATATCACAATTATAAATATCTATGAATCCCAGTAGTCACACACAGACACACATATGTATATGTAATTTTCCCCCTGGCCTTTTGACAGACAACTCCTTGAGTCATGTATCCCTTTGTTATCCTTTCTGTGTGGACAGTGGTTTCCACTACATACAGAAATTAACAGAAGTTGTACCAGAAGAGAAAAGGGCTTGGCCAACATTTATTTACTATGTCCCAGGTACTTTAGACTCATGAACTCTTATTACAACAGGAAGAGTGTATGTGCTTATCTCCAAGGAACACATGAGGACGCTAAAACTTAGAGAAGCTGGGTGATTGCAGTGCTCACACAGCTGTCAGTGCATATGGAAATGACTTCAAAGCTTGTACTCTTCATACTATATCTCTCTGCCTCCAAATTCTGTGCACCCTGTGTTAGTGTGCCCCACCCTGAGAAACAATCAACATCTCCTGGCTAAACATTAGTCCAGACATCAAGTATCATCCATTTCAACATAGGTCATTTTGACATAATGACATAGGTCATTAAACCCTGAGCACTGAAAAAGAATCTGTTTGGGTTGTGAATCACTGTTTTAAAAAACCATCATGGATGGATCTTGAGAGTGTAATGCTGAGCGAAACAAGTCAGACAGAAAAAGCAGAGAACCATGTGATTTCACTGATATGTGGTATATAAACCAAAAACAACAAAAGAACAAGACAAACAAATGAGAAACAGAAACTCATAGACACAGACAATAGTTTAGTGGTTGCCAGAGGGTAAGGGGGGCAGTGTGTGGGGGGTGGGAGATGAGGGTAAGGGGGATCAAATATATGGTGATGGAAGGAGAACTGACTCTGGGTGGTGAACACACAATGGGATTTATAGATGATGTAATACAGAATTGTACACCTGAAATCTATGTAATTTTACTAACAATTGTCACCCCAATAAATTAAAAAAAAAAAAAAAAAAAAAAAACACATCCACATGTCCCTGGTAAAAATTAGAGATATAAAGATAATCATTCCCATTAGTACTATGGTTTGTATGGTACATGTATTTTTCCTATTGTACTATCATGTGAATATGCTATTGGTTGCAAGCTCAGACAACCACTTGAGTTAATTTAAGCCCTAGGGATTTGGAAGGGTAATTGCTAAGCAAATTGAAAGAAGAAGCTAAATAATCAGCATCAGAAAACAGGAAGGAGGCAAGGGACTCTAGGGATGAGAAATAATCTGTAAAGAGCATTGTCACCACTGCCACTGGACAGCTCTGCCACCACTAAATGCCTACTCCAAGGTGCCTACCACTTCTGCTGGGCTACACCATCTCCGTGAAATATCACCCACTCAACATTCAAAGTCCTGAGTGAAACTATAAGACTGTCTGAGTCTAGGTCACTGTCCTTTCATCCATCGGACCTGCAGGGCATGGGGAGAAATTGGCTAGATTCTGTAGTAAAGTGGTGACCCAGGCTGCCACCAAGAGTCATGCAGCAGAGACTCATCAAAAACAGAAAGGGACTTCCTTTGTTCAACAGCCAAAAAATAAGAAAGTATCCACTACAAGTAACCTTGAAAGATTTTTCCTAATGGTTCTATTCACCATAAATAATTTTTGATTTGACTGAGTGAGAACATAGACAGATGAATATGCTTTCTTTAATTCCTGTCTATAAGTTTATTTGGTTTTTGTTAGTTTTAAATACCGTGTTTCCCCGAAAATAAGACCCAGCTGGACCATCAGCTCCAATGCGTCTTTTGGAGCAAAAATTAATATAAGACCTGGTATTATATTATATTATATTATATTATATTATATTATATTATATTAGGATCAGGTGTTATAGTAAAATAAGACCGGGTCTTATATTAATTTTTGCTTCAAAAGACGCATTAGAGCTGATTGTCTGGCTAGGTCTTATTTTCGGGGAAACACAGTATATCAATATTTATTTTCAGATATTTGTTTCTGGTCAGTATTACAACTCATGATCAGTGTGATATGAGAAAGAATCTCTTACAGTACAATTTACACCCCTTTTCATTATTGCTACTTGAAAACATGGAAAAACATTGCTCTTGAAAAAATTAGCACCCAAGACAGGGTTGTGACCCAAAGGAGCTGAAATCAAGAGTCTTGCTTTCCCATCTGTGTTTTACCTCCTACTCTCTCTGAACTCTACTGGGATCTCTCCTCCGAGCCCATGTCCCTCATTTGTGAATTAGGGCTAGGAATACCCTGGCAGGATGTCTCTGAGGGTGAAATGTGGTAGTGCCTAGCAGATAGTAAGCACTCAATGTTTATTCAATCTAAATGTTTATCTCTATGCAGGATCGCATCCAATGGTTATATGATATTAATAATCACAATTTCTTCCTATAACTTTGGGCTCATAAGAGCAGCACAAAGTCATTATAGAAAGAAATTGTGATTATTCCGTATCCTCAGAGGTTCTAAACTGGCAGTTCGGAGGGAGGCTGCTTTTATTGTGTTCTAACACTTGAACCATATCTATAAATCACATGCAACTCAACCATATTTCCCTCCACCCTTTACAGTATTGAGATTCTCTCTGAATGAATTCATTTTGCCCAGGGAGCTTCATCAATTGATAAGACATGATGGTGTGAAGCATTTGAATGGACTAATGGTATGGAAGGTGGGCACAGAGAAGTGTGAAGCACACTTTCTGCCTCTTGGGAACTTGCAATTTAGTTGAGGAATAAAGAACAGGGCCAGACGTGTATACACCCATCCTAACAGTAAGTTAATCATGTATTTGAGTATACTAACCAATAGGCTGTTTGAGCTTAAGGATAGAGTGATTATTAGAATCTAGCATCATCAAGGAAGGGAGAGGTTAAAGTTCATGGGAAATGTTTGCTCTTGAGAAGTTAAAATGTAATTTGAATAGGAGAGGAGAGAGAGAAGTTTATCCAAGTTATATAGGATAAGATACAGCAGGACGGAATAGGGATGTTTTCCTGCATGCTAAAAACAAAGTCTTTTTTTCAATATCCAGAGCTTTCAGTGAACCAGAAAAATCCAGGCATTTTCCCATTTCCACCTTTAGAGTAAATTTCTCTTCTTCTTCACTAGGCCACCTGAATATTAGTATTGATGTAGTATCTTGTCTCATAACATTCCTCATAACCTCTCTCTCATCTTGAATCTGCATATTGGTCATAACCATCAAACTACTTTTAGATCATATGACTATACTTTATATAAATTCTCCTTCCCAGTTTCATGAAGGCTTGTCTCAAATTGTTCAGTTTTTTAAAAATGATTTCCCCCAAAATGGTTCTAGAATCCCTGGAGACCTTCCATGCATAGTTCCCTCAGGGCTTTTCTGTTTCTGAGCTTCCTCACCCATACAGAGCAGAAAGAGTATTCCAAAGGGACCCTTACATTTACAATATGGAAGGGAGCTCAGGGACTTTATATGCCAAGAGGGTTCTAAACAAAAAACATTTTGTGAGGCTCTGCTTGAAATGTCTTTTGTTGTTATTGTTGTAATGCCAGCTATGGTAATTGTGCTGTCCCTGAAGTACTACAAGTAGATGGCTTATTTTCATGGTGATTCAAACCATTATTGTTCGACTAGGTGTTTATTGTCTGACCTCATCAGATGACTGCTGATAATTTTTCTCAGGAGAATCATAAATGTTTTTCCTGCTCTTGGTGCATTGTATTTTTCTTGCTTGGAATGTGTACTTATCTTTGGTCTCAAGGTACTTAGAGTCTGCCTTTATCCTAAACCCTGGTTATAGACACATCAAATGGGCATGGGATGCCTGAGTATATTCACTTACGAAGCATTAATTCCCATCTCTTAACATTTCAGTCCTCAGCTTCTGGATTCATTTGGACACTATTTATATATTTAAAAATTGGTTTTGTGGCATAATTTTGCTAATATTGCCCCTGGAGTTAATAAAATTACGCAATTTCTATTTCAACAGATTTAGTCAAGACTTTTTGGTCCTTTGCAGCTATAATAAAGAAACACTTACAAAACAATACACACTTACTCTCATGGGCTTAGAGCAAATGTATGTAGTATAGTTGTTGGAGATGCTCTTAGGTGAGACTAGCATTCCATCAAGTTTCACTGACGGAAACTCAAGTTAGCGACGGAGGCTCTGAGACTCAGACAGGTGGCATTGGTCACTAACACTCCCATTTAATGAGCCCTAAGGAAACCGAAGTAAAAGACCTCTATTCAATGATGAGTGAAACAAGAGCAAAACAGATGTCAGAAAGAGAAGAAAACAGAACGCAAGAAAATAGGTGGCTTTTATTTTAAATACTCTTCCACAAAGTTTTTGAACCATTCTGTATGTCTGTTTATGTGTTTGTTTGTTTATGCTGAGCTGTTATTCTTCTCCCAAGTTAAAGACTGGCCGTCTACTGCAGATGGGTGGAAGGAGAAAAATCTTGCCTGCCTTATACTTTCTTTTATTTATTTATTTTTCACTTAGCAAACATAAATTAAAGTTTATTGTGTCTCAGTCAAACTACATTCTGACCATTGCAAATTGTAGAAGAAAAATACAAAAAATAAAATAAACAGGGATTGAATTTGGGGGAGATGAGCAATGAGGTAAAATGCTTGGATATCAGCATCCAACTCCTTAAAATTTTGTTAAAATGACACTTTGAGTAGCCCAGGTGTGTTAGTTATCTATAGCTGTGCAACAAACTACCCCCAAACAGCAAATATTTATTATCTCCCACTTCCTGTATGTTAGAAATGCAGGTATGGTTTAGCTGGGTGACTGGCTCAAAGTCTTCCAAAGGTTATAGTCAAACTGTTGGCAGAGGATTCAGCCCCATCTTAAACTTGACTTGGGGAGGATCTTCTACCAGGCTCACTCACATGATTGTTGACAATGTTCTCTTCCTTGCTCATTTAGGGACTGAGGGCTTCAGTTGCTTGCTCTCTGTTGGCCAGAGACCTACCTCATTTCCTGGTTTCTCCATGGCCATATTATAGCATGACAGACAGCTTCTTTGAGAATAAGCAAACAAACATGTTTAAGATGAAAGCCCTGGGACCGGCCCAGTGGCTCAGGAGGTTGGAGCTCCGTACTCCTAACTCCGAAGGCTGCCGGTTCGATTCCTACATCGGCCAGTGGGCTCTCAACCACAAGGTTGCCAGTTCAATTCCTCGAGTCCCACAAGGGATGGTGGGTAGTACCCCCAGCAACTAAGTTTGAACACAGCACCTTGAGCTGAGCTGCTGCTGAGCTCCCAGATGGCTCAGTTGGTTGGAGCGTGTCCTCTCAACCACAAGGTTGCCGGTTCGATGCCCGCAAGGGATGGTGGGCAGCGGCCCCTGCAACTAAAACTGAACACGGCACCTTGAGCTGAGCTGCCACTGAGCTCCCGGATGGCTCAGTGGGTTGGAATGCATCCTTTCAACCACAAGGTTGCCAGTTCGACTCCCGCAAGGGATGGTGGGCTGTGCCCCCTGCAACTAGAAAACGGCAACTGGACCTAGAGCTGAGCTGCGCCCTCCACAATTAAGATTGAAAGGACAAAAACTTGACTTGGAAAGAAAAAAGGCCTAGAAGTACACACTGTTCCAAATCATCTTAGAGCAGACCTTTTTAATTCAAGGAAGAGTTTCCTACATGTCCGACTCATAGTTATGCAAATGCAGGGTAAATAGATTCCCACTGTCTGTGAGACAAAGGGAAGCAATGAGAAAATGTTACAAAATCTCGCATGACTCAATGAACACTTTCCTTAGACCTCTGATATGAAAAGTTGGTTATTGTGGAGAAGAAGACCAATTTGCATAAGGAGTTCAGGGTCTTTGAGAGAGCATATTCCAAGACCCATAATACCTACTCACAGTGATATGATGTCAAAGAGACTCATGGGATGGACCAGGGTAGCAGTCAAAAATGAGTGTCAGGGAAGTGGGAGGACGTCAGGCTGGTATATCAATGAGCTTTAAGCACAATAACTGAGTAACAGAGAAGGAGCTGAGGAGATACAAGCTTATACCCAAAGCGAGTCACCGTTATATCCTGGGAAAAGACATGGAGAATAATGGTTTCCCAGCAGCGCATGACCAGCCTTTAAAAGGAAAGTTCTAGGGCTCCGAGAAGCAACAACAGTGGCAGACTGATCGGATTCCCCTTCCCTCTTCCCCTCCTTTTTTTCTTCCTCTTCTTTCTACTTTTCCTCTGTCTCCCACTCTCTTTGGCACTTTAAAAAGTACCAAATGCCGTTTGAGTAAATAGGCACCAATGTTTGGGGAAAATGTCAAGGTGGTAGATTCCACAAAGAAAATACTAGATTTCATGAGAATAGTTTAGGTAAGCATAGAAGCAAATAATTTAAAAATATATACATGTGACTATATGTATACCTTGACTCAGTAGCAAAGACCATACTCTTTATAATAGTGAAAGAGTTTTATAAACAACAATACTCTATGTAAAAGATGAGGGGTTTTTGTCCCAGCTTTTTTCTGTGAACATTTTCTGAGGCCCAATATTCTATCGAATCGTCCCAGGTCATCTGAAGGGCTCCCAGAGATCAACCAAGATCTAGAATAAAAGTGAACCATTTAAGGAGAGTTTAGAACTCTCCTTAATTCTGAAATAAGATGATGGAGGGGATGTTTGAGACAATTTTAGACAAAAAAATACCATAGCCAATTAGCTATGAGTTTGCATGGCAAAAGCTATAGCAAGGCTTTTTAAATAATTTCCTAGTTTCCATGAAAATAGTAGAAAGTAGAAGAGAAAAATTCAGATACCACTGACCCCTGCTCTTGTACCTTACCTCTGATGTGAAGTGTCCGCCACCTCCTATATATCCAGGAACTTAAATTTTGGGGGTTTCTATTCTTAGCCCAGTTTTTGGCTTTTAGCTATGTCTCCATCTCCCTTCCCCAAGCTGCACCACAGAGACCACCATCCTTCGCTAAACTCCTCTGGCCACACTGCAGACATAGCCTCTTCCTTAAGTATTCATTATCGAGCCCAGCCCAACGCCATTTCTCTGCCGTACAGCAACGAAACTCATGTCCTCTTTTCTATTTTGAGTTTTCATTATTTTCTTTTCCTTACAAGACAACATAACAACCCAACAACTCTTCTCTCCCATTTTCCACACCCACAATCTTCTGTCATACCTACTCCCAGATACCAGTTTCCCAAACCAATTTCCTGTTCCCTGCAAGGTGTTCTGAAATTGTTCCCATGGTATTCTCACTATAGCCTATCGTAGTACCTGGCATATATCAGGCACTCCGTAAATACATTTGGCATTAACTATTTTTCTTAATGAACCCAGTATAAAGGATATTGATTTATTTTCAGACATTTAAGAATATTCAGCCTTACTATGATATTAGCCTTTTCTTTTCAGAAACATTTATTGCCTCCATCCTTCTCTCTTTCTAACTACACCTCATATTGTTATCAATAATAATGATTGTTATATATTTATTTTAGTTTGCTGATTTATTTTTATGCCACCTGGTTACTTATTCTACAAAAGAACTTAAGATGACTGATAAGAATACCTAAAATATGGCAATGTAACATAAATTTAAAATAAGTTTCAAAAAGTCAGGAAAACAAGGGTACAGATATAAAATGCGTTTTAGAATAACGTGAATGCAAAGCTTCATACCACAGAAACCCATAAAACTGCTTTGGACAGATCTCATTTCGCTCACAAATTCCTAGCTACCAGCCCCCAAAGGGAAACCCAACCATTTTAACAATCCACGGAGTTTTAAGAGAAAAACAAAGAAGTCACTCAGAAGAAACAATGATTTGAGATGTTAAGATCAGACAGGAATGTTTCCCATGGGGAGCAGTGAAGAGTAGAGTGTCATGCAGGGAACCACGTCCTCCTAGCACATTTACAGGGAGCATGCAGCAGGTTTACAGGAGTGTTTGAACAGGGCTCCCCACTGAAAGCCCACGGCATCTTTCCCAGAGACAATGAGTGTAAACATCTTGACGGGCTCCCACTATGAATGATATGGTGCAGACACACAGATCTCTGGCATTCTGACTTAATCCAGAGGTAAATATAAAACTTTGGAAGAACAGATGCGTGCACAACCTCTAGAAAATTATTTCTGGAGATAGCTTTTCTCACCTGAGTTTTGATTTAAAATGAGGTGCCAGCCACGACCAATAGAGAAACCAACCACTGGTCCAGCACAGTATACGTTATCTGGGATCCTCAAGTCAACCCACATTGTGAGAATTATTATTCATATTATGTTAATGGGGAAGTTGGGGCTCTGAGAAGTAAAATAACTGGTCCAAGACCACCAAAGCTAGAAAGTAAGGTGATAGGGATTTGAAACCCAAGGCTTAGTTTCAAACTCCTACTCATTTTATTTAATTATGAGAATTCTCAAATATTCAGAAATACATAGAGATTAATGTAGTAAATGGCCATATACCCACCACCCATATTTGACAGATGTTAACATTTCTGCCTGCTGTAGTCAGTGCATTAAGTTGCCTTCTTTTAATGCCTTTTGGTGTCTAAGAGATGGAAACAGACTAACAAAGATTGGAAGATGGCTTTTTTCCAAGCACACCAGTAGGGAAATTTTATAGCTGCCTTCTCTTACAAATTTCTAACTGCCCGAAATGCTCTGGGATGCATTATTTAAACACACTGTGCCTTTTTCCCCCTTGATTTGCATGCAGGCGCAGTTGGAGACTAAAACCTTAATGGTGCCCTAGAGAAGAAAAGGCTCAGCTGTTGGTTCATCTGCCAACTTCTGATGAGGATGAGTGCCAGTTGCCCCCACCTACACCCCCAAAAAATCCTTCATAACTCAAGACACAATGTGTGATTGGTCGATATTTTTTTTTTCTTCAACTTGACTGAATATGAATAAGACATGTTGGCAGAATATCTATTTCAAGAGTGCTATTTTCTAGGGAAGTGAATTTTTCATCTAAGTTCAATGGTAAAATTTTTAATTTAAGGGGATTCAAACTTAAAGGGGATTCAAGATGTCATAATCATGAGTGTGTGTTGATTTGAAATACATTTTTCATTTTCTTCCACATCCTATTTAGTGTGGACTCTGGTTGACCACAAAAGTAGAAGAATATTCTAACCCAAAAATGGCCTTAAATTTTAGGAATTAGAATGAAAAAAAAAAAAAAACATTAGCTGCTCAACCCCTTACCTCACCCTTAATTAATACTGTAATGAGAGGCTGAAGGCCTGTGGAAGAGCAGTGGCAGATACTGATATAAATACATATAGAGAGATTCTCTTCAAATAATTCATACGAAACAGGACAAGGTAACCTATTTATTTGTTACAACATTTAAATTTAAAAATGGTATAGTTGAACCCTCATAACTTTCATTTGGACTATTATGTCTAAATCACCACAAATTAAGGAACTGGTGATGGATACAATTGACATTGGAGTTAGCTGTCCTGAGTTCCAAATGTCCCGTTACTGGCATCCAGAAACTAATAAATACCAACAATAATCCCCCAAAGACATCAATTTGCTTATCAATGTTACATATAACAACCTGTCTCAAAAAATTTGAAGTCCTTATCTTTCCTCAGCCAACTTTAAAAATTTGTACTCAGTTCAAATTTTAAAAGATATTTTTAAAGCTCTTCCATAGCGTGCTAGTAGGACCTGAAATAATTTTCCTATAGACCCTTTTTTCTTTCCAAGCCAGCAGTAAATGCTTAGACTTTGCACCTAAGAATGATATACAATGGCAGACACAGCTTGTGTGCCTACTAAACCAGAGATGTAAAACAATGGTATGGATCACTTGGACAAAAAATCCCCAATATTTTTTGCGTGTGATTGTGTGTTTCCTGAAAATATCCATTTGGAATCATAAATATTTGCCATTAGGAAGTCCTTAGTGATTTTAATGATTGATTTTCCTTCATTTTTTAGAATTGTACACTGAGGCCAGAAAGTTTAAGTGGTTTGTCCCAAATCACATGGCATTTCCATGGCAGTCAGCACTTGAAACAAGTCCCTTGACTCTTCTCATCATTCCACAAAGCTTGCTTTGGTATCTGAATTTTCCAGGCAATATTTCTTAAAGTTTTCTTCTCCCCTCCTCCATATTTTTTTTTTCTTTTTAGTTTTCTACTTTACCCTGTGCATGGACACAAAGATTTTCTCTGGTTTAACTCAAATTGCAATGACTTTTGTAGCTGTTCAAAAGGAGTAAATCTTCTGATTGTTTAATAGTCAGGTATATTTCTCCTGTCTCACAGAAGCAACCACTGCCCTCCTCTCTTTCTTTGGCCCAATTAAAAAGATACTCAAACCAGGCCACATAGTTTTAATACCCTCCCCCACAAAATTATACACACACATACACACACGCACATATACACATACACAAACACCCACAGTAAGGCAAAAAAACCAATCACTGGAAAGCAATCCAATAAAAGAGACAGAGTTTTCTGACAAGGTCCATATAAGTCTTATTTCATCACTAATTTCACACTCCTGAACTCTGGTTGATCCTGGTCTAACATCCTCCTGTTACTATTTCTTAGTGCCCCAGCTCCAACTGGACATTGGATATGGAGCATGAATTTGTCCATTAAGGACACCATGCCTGTAATCAAATACTAAGACAATATTATCTCAGAGTGTACATAGGGTATCACTTTCTTGCTCTTCTTAAGTATTCATAGCTAAATGATTTATGGGCACACAAATGGATATAATGTCCCATAATATATAACAGGACTAATATTTAATGTGTTTCTTTTTTACTTTGTTTGAATAAAATCCCCAAAAATACTTTTAGCAAATGATCATTAATTATGTGCATTGTCAAATGTGCTAGGATTCTAATAAGCAGGCCTCAGGATTTACAGTCCCTGGCTGTCTGCTGGTGCCCATAAATTCAATGTGGGTGACGGCACTCAATAAAATGGCCCCATCACCGGAACAGAAGCCTCAAATGGTTCACTTTTGAATACACTCCGGATTTTTTTCCAATTCCTGTGACACAAGCAGAAAATACCCTTTCCAGAGTGTTATTCAAAGAAACCTAGAATATCTGAAGTTGTTTTTTCTTAATATGATTCTATGATCCACAAGGGCTAAGTTTGGCCTTCAGCCTATGGATTTTATCAACTGCGTACTTTGGATAGATGGACTACCTGGGACACAAATGAAAACCACAGTGGCTTCCTGGGGAATATTTATCAGCAAATATATTTTCCAAAAAAATAAAGATTTTAAAGAAAAAATGTTTAAATAGAGATGTGACTTCGTAGTCAATTTACTTAATCTTCAATGTCTTAGCAAATCCATTACGCACTTGGGATGTCAGAGGGGTCTACAAATTACCAAGTTGTTTGAAGTTTGCTGCTTTCTGAAGTGGCTTTGGTCATTTGTTTTCATAGAAATGTTATTTCTTCAACTCACAAGGTATGCAATAGCAAGGTCTTTTGAGACAGCTGTCTGAATAGAAAATGATTATTCATGTTTCCAAAGAAAGATGACTTGTTCTTTATATGAAGTCCTCCAAGGACCATTTAGCATTTTAAGAATATGAAAAGACCAAACTTCAATTTTCAAAATCTGTAGGAAGTGTCTGTGCAAAAGGAGAGAAATGCAGAGAATAAATGGTAGGATGAGCTGCTTTGATCTGAGGTAAGGAGAAAAAAATGTAGAGTATTTAGTCTTGAATTCTTTTTTGTCTGGAAACCTCCAAATACTTTAGATCAAAAAAGAATAAAGGAAGTTTGGTGTTACTGTCTTATTATTTGAATATCAGATTGTGGACTGAAGAAATGTTTGAACCTTCAGGGTAAGCCAGAATTAATGATAGAGTGTATCAAACTTGATACTAGGGTAAGTGATGAATCATATCAAGAGGTTTCTTTTTAATCTTTGTGGAAAATCTATCTTTTAGAGGCTTAAAGTATTCAACTAAAGACAGGAAAATGTATACATCCTGTGCCTTTTATATATTGGGAAACTACATAGCAGAATGGAAGAAGTGAACATTGCCATTAGAGATTTCATCTAGAAGATACACTTGTAGTTAACTTCCAACTCAAACTAACACAGAAAGTAACAATACAACAAAAGTAGAAAACGAGTGAAATACAGTAACAACAACAAACATTCCACCTGTCAAAAAAGTTTAAAGAAAATGAATGGAATAAAGAAAAAGAGAGGGGTCAAGATGGCAGACTAGGTAAATGCTATGCTTACTTCCTCTCATGACCACATGAATTACAATTAAACTACAGAACAACCATCGCTGAGAATCACCTAATGTCTAGCTGAACAGAAGTCCTACAACTAAGGACATACAGAAGAAGACACATCCAGACTGAGAGGGTCGGAGACACAGAACATGCTGGTCTCACATCTACATGTGGCGTGTGAAAATCAGGAGGACTAGCTTAGCTGTGAAGGCCTCCCCCGAAGGGTGAGTTTTCCCAGCCCAACACCAGGCTCCCCAGCCCAGGGTTCCAGTACCGGGAAGAGAAGTCCCCATAACTTCCGTCTGTGAAAAACAGCAGAGAGTGAGACTGAATGAGATGAAGGGCGAGTGGGGTCCCAGACATCCCTTTTAAAGGCCCTGCATGCAAACTTGCTCACTGATGGACTCACTCTCTCTGAGCTCCAGTGTTGGGGCAGCATCTCAAAAGGTATCAGGGACATATGAGGAGAAATTAAATTATCTGACTTGGGCTGGTGTGGCAGGTTTCTTCCAGACAGGCCTGCTGGCAGAATCCATTGTCCCTTTATTGAGCTCTCCCCCAACCTAGTGTGCAGATGCAGGTGGCCGCTACATCTGAGTCTTCATCAACCTGGCTAACACCATTGGCCCCACCCTGGCGATTCCCAGAAACCCTTCCCCACCCAACTTGCAGGCCCACCCAAGCCACTTCCAGCAGCTTCAGCACACAAAAGGCCTGTTTTGGCATATGCTGTGGACGTTCCTAAAATCTGTCAAGTTTCACAAAAACCAAACAATAGCATCTGGAAGTGGCACACCTATACATCTTACTAAGCAGCCCCAATCCTGGCACTGGTGGCAGCCAGCCTTGACTCAAGGCTTGGCCTCTCCCACGTGGCCAGCTGTAGATTGTTTTTTGGCTCATGCCAGTTGGTCCCAGGCAAGGCAGAAATAGAAGCAGACCTTGGTATTTGTCAGGTCCCCTCCTAAGAGGCCCTGGAGTTAGCACACCTGGTGGCCAGATTCGGACTGCACAAGAACACCATCTGGCTGCCTCTGTGAAAGACATACCAAAAGGGAAGACTGGGCAGGCACCAGAGCCCTGCTAAAGTGATCCTGCTCTGTGGGGTCAGCCCCTGAACAAGAGCTCCTCCACTGTAGTCATGGCCAGTCCTTACAACAAATCAGCCTGACATGCAAACAGCAACCAAAGCTCAATTACAACAGAAGGGCACAAACAATCCACACAAGGGACACACTTGGAGCAGCTGGCTCAAGTGACCAGAAAGACTGTGCCACTGGGCTCCACAGGACACCTACTACATAAGGCCACTCTACTAAGACTGGGAGACAAAGCAACTCAAACTAGTACATAGAAACAAACACAGAGAGGCAGCCATAATGGGGAGACAAAGAAACACGTCCCAAATGAAAGAACAGAACAAAGCTCCAGAAAAAGAACTAAACAAAATGGAGATAAGCAATCTACCAGACACAGAGTTCCGAACACTGGTTATAAGGATGCTCAATAATCTCAGTGAGAATTTCAACAAAAAGAGAGGAAACATAAAAGTGGAGACAGAAAACATGAAAAAGAACCAGTTAGAAATGAAGAATACAATAACTGAAATAAAGAACACATTAGAGGGAATAAACAGTAGATTAGATGACGTGAAGGATCAAGTCAGCGACTTGGAAGAGAGGGTGGCAGAAAACACCCAATCGAAATGGCAAAAAGAAAAAAGGCGCTTCTGGGACAACATCAAGCATTACAATATTTGCATCATAGAGGTAGCAGAAGGAAAAGAGAGAGCGCAAGGACGTGAACACCTATTTGAAGAAATAATGATGAAAAACTTCCCTAACCTGGCAAAGGAAATAGACATGCAAGCCCAGGAAGTGCAAAATCGCAAACAAGATGAAGCCAAAGAGGCCCACACCAAGACACATTATAATTAAAATGCCAAAGGTTAAAAACAAACAGAGAACCTTAACAGCAGCAAGAGGAAAGCAGTTTGTTACCTACAAGGGATCTCCCATAAGACTGTCTGCTGATTTCACAACACAAACTTTGCAGGCCAGAAGAGATTGACACAAAACATTCAAGGTGATGAAAAACAGGGACCTGCAACCGAGATTAGTCTGCCCAGCAAGTTTATCATTTAGAATAGAAGAAAGATGATTTCCCAGACAAGAAAAAGCTAAAAGAGCTCATCATTACCAAACCAATATTACAAGAAATGTTAAAGGGAGTTCCTTGAGAAGAAGGAAAAAAAAAGATAAAAAATATGAAAAATAAAATGGCAATAAGTACATATCCATAACAATTGCTTTAAATGTAAATGGATTAAATATTCCAATCAAAATACATAAGGTGGCTGAATGGATAAGAAAACAAGACCCCTACATATACTGCCTACATGAGACACACTTCAGATAGAAAAATAAACACAGACTGAAAGCAAAGGAATGGAAAAAGATATTTCATGAAAATGGAAATTAAAAAAAAAACAACAACACAAAAATGCTGAGGTAGCAATATTTATACCATACAAAACAGACTTTGAAACAAAGACTATAATAAGAGACAAAGAAGGACCCAGTAATCCCACTTCTGGGTATTTACTCAAAGAAACCCAAAACACTACTTCAAAGGGTCATGTGCATCCACATGTTCATTGCAACATTGTTTACAACAGCCAAGATATGGAGGCAGCCTGAGTGTCAAGCATTGGATGAATGGATAGAGAAGAGGTGATACATACATACAATGGAATAATATTCAGCCTTTAAAAAGAATGAAGTCTTTTCATCTGTAACAACATGGATGGACCTAGAGGGTGTTGTGCTGAGTGGAATAAGTAAAACAGAGAAAGACAAATGTCATATGATTTCACTTACATGTGGAATCGAAAGAACAAAATGGATGAACAAACAAAAGAGAAACAAACTCATAGAGACAAAGAACATTTTGATGATTGCCAGATAGGAGGAGGGTTGGGTTGATGGGTGAGAAAGTGGAAGGGATTACGAAGTACAAATTGGTTGTTGCACAGTAGGCATGGGGATGTAGGGTATAGCATAAGGAATATAGTCAATAATATTGTAATAACTACGTAAGGGGTCAGATGGGTACTAGATTTGTCAGAGTGATCACTTCATATGTTATATGAATGTCTAATCACTATGTTGTATACCTGAAACTAATACAATATTGCATGTCAACTGTAATTGAAAAAATTTTGTTTAATTATTAAAAAAAAAAAAAAAGTAAGAGAAATGCATTTGAGACCTCAGGTTTCCAGACATAACAATTTCCATTTGGGGAAACTGCATCCATGGGGTACAGAAACTGCATCCATGGGGTACAGAATACAGGCCTCTTAATTCTCTGGCCAGGGCTTTTTGCATTATACAATGCTAAACCTTTGTAGAGATATACTGTACTGCAAACCACAAATTATTTTGCCCTTATGTCAAGAGCGCCAAACTCTACCCAGGACCCAGGCTTCCAGCTTCTCTTTCCTGAATAGCAGGCCTTTCTTAGTTTCATTCATGTATTGTTTTATACACTGGTATCAACTTCATCTTCAAAGAGTGGATTCCTATCCCTGACACTGTGGGGGCTCATCTAACCAACAAGATACAGTTTATGCATATTTGCTTCAAAGATCTGGTAAACCTCCCGAGAGTGAACTAAACCTTCCCTAGGACTACTCCTCCCACCCAGGAAAGCAGCCTGCTCTGATTTCCAGGACAGACAACCCTCTTTCTTACAGCAAGCAGGGCTGTATTACCACCTCTTTCCCTCATCTTCAGGTCATCTGTCATTATTTGCTACTCCCTTTCGGTCTTTTTACTAGGGATCAAAATAAGGAATTTCCTGGTCCCTTGAAATCCTATCTATTGTTCAGCCTTCTCTGTGCCTATTCAGGATGGCTCTTGGATCTTTAAAGGAAACCACTTTTAGAGACTGTTGCTGCTAGTATGTCTGCATTGTTGTCTTAGTATCTGCTTGGTTTTAGAGGGATTGTGTTAAAGTTATTTGGTACAGTAATTCTTAAGACATTGCCACCATTGTTTTCCCAAAAGCATTTTGTTTCTGAGCTCTTTCATGGGAAAAGTTATTTATTTGGGTTTGACGTTGTACTTTGAAAATGGGAAAAGGGGTTACTGGGGTCAGATGTCCCCATTAAGAAAGGAACTGTAACATTAAACAAGAGCACCAGAGGAGGATTTATTATTTTCTGAGTGATTCACCCTTCAGGAAGAAAATATTTGTCTCTCCTGAGCAGAGAGAAATTGTTTCACAATGTTCACAACTGAAACTTAGGTAGAGAAACAAGATTAAAGTTAGGTATCTCTGAATTTAGCTATCCAAAGTAGATTTTTCTTATGATTCATAAATTAATGATCAAGTGGTATGTTGAGATATGGGATGGGGTGGGGAGAGCAAAAATAACTTCTGTAGGAGAACACAGTGTGACTAATTGTGAAGATGAGAAAGGTGCTTTGAAATCAGGGTTTTACCTACCTACACATGAAACAGAGAACCTCTTCTGGTGTAAATTGTTCAAATAGTGTTATTTGCCTGCAAAGCTTTAAAATGCTAATTTGTTTAGAAGAATAAGATCAGAACGGCAATTCAACACTTACCATGTGAACCCCTAAAGTAGGGAGTCGCTAACAAAAGCTTTTTCAATATTTTGGCAAGTAGTCACATCTGGCAATTTCATTAACCCACAAGTTTTTCATCTGGAAATGCATCCAGATGTTTCAAGAGAATTTGTATTGGATCTGAAAGAATCTGGTACTCTTGGCAAAGTTCTGTTTTGTAGACCGATATCAGACCCTTTACCTCCATCTGTATGAAACGGTCCAGATTTTGTTTCTGTGTGATTTAAGCCCATTGCAAAGGCAAAATGCTTTTGCAATGTGTGTACTCCATTCTGATGAGTCTGAAGATTTGTTCTGCTCTCTCCTTACAGGCCACCCATGAACAGGGAAAAACAAAATGATCATCCCTAGAGTTTAATGGAGAGTGTAAAGTTTTAATATTTTATTAGGTACCATGTCCTCACAAAAACTGGCAAATCCCCATTGAACTAAACTAAAAGAAACTTAATGAATCAGAAAGACCCAAGAAAGTAATCTATCACATCTCCCTTCTCACCTTTGAAACAGATTATATTTACAACTCTAACCAATAAAATATCCAACATTTTTAAAACCCCTTATAGAAGCAGATTCTGTAATCATTATTGTTAGTTCAATCTAATTCTTACAAACACTCAGTGAAAATAAAATTGAATTCATTTGGAATCACTGGGTATTAACAACCCCCCCAATACTATAGTTTCTGGGGTACTGGGGGAAGCAAGGAAAGTAATTTTGTTGCTCACTCTCTCCATCTTTCCTGACCTTCAGGGCTGTTTGGTTTAACAGCTCAAGATGTAAGCTGTAACAGCTCCACTGGGTTAATCTAACCCCATTGCTAACCTAACTCTTCTGCTACTGTTGATGCTTAAGATTCTGGATTCAAATCAGACTCTTCCATCTACAAGCTATGAGACTTTGGGCAAATCACGAAATCAGTCACTCAGTTTCTTCATCAGGAAAATGGTGATTATAATAGTACATACTCAAAGGATTGCTTAAGGATGAAAATGAGATTATTTATGTAAAGTCCTTATCATGATAACTGATCAAAAATTGTTAGCTATAATTATGGGTATTTTTCAAACTACCGTCTCTAATGTTTTCTTCATGCCTCCCTTTACCTACCAGTTCTGATAATGCGCACTCAGCCTTTTAGACCCTTGACCACAAAACAGAGATTTTCCATAAAACCCATTTCAGAGCATGTGATATAGTCCCAGATCTAAGTCATGGGGACCTTGACATCACCCTGTACCCAACATTTGGGTTAACTCTTTACATTCCATATACCTCCCTTAGTCATAGGAATGTCTCTATGATACAAAAAGAACCAATATGATTATTTCTATATTACCACCGAAGCAACTGAAGCTCATAAGAAGTCAATAACTATCCAAGGCCACACACACGCACAAAAACATGGGGTCTTCCACGCTGAGTTCATGTCTCCAAGCCCAGAACTTCTTCCATCACATCACACCGCCTAGAAATCACATCGGAAAGTTCTGGTTTCTACCCTGACTTGGAGTTCTGGCAAGTCTCAGAGAAGGAGACCCCAGAGGGCTAAGAGTGTGAGGAGGAGGTGGCCCCCCATGTTTCAGTGTCTCTCTTGTCTTCCTTCCTTTACCAAAAAGTGGAAAAAAAAAAGTTCCAGTTTGACTTCAGCACACGTCAAAAGCTCCCTGTTTCTCAAACTTCCCTCATTTGGGAAATGCAGCCTAAAAGTAGTAATTTCCAATTCTGAGTATGCACGAGAATCACTTTGGGAAATTTGATTCAGTGGGTCAAGGACTGGGGCCCAGATGTGTGAATCTCTCATTAACACTCCAGTACATGTTGGTGGATGTACTCCAATTTCCCCACTGCAGCAGAGACTGCTCAAGTACTAGGACATTGTAAATTTTCAATTCGTACTTTCTCCTGGTGGTAGCTGCACTCTAATCCCTTGTGCTAATTCTGCACCCACTCGAGATAATGCCTTTTCATGTTAAATTTGCTGACCAGATAATATGTGTAGGCATCAAGCATCTATGTTATATAGATCACTTTCCTGCAATATAGCAAGTCTGACACTGTCATAAAAGAAAATTAGAGTAGTCTGACAGGATTTCAGCAGCCACCAGTTGTTTCTTAAGGTGATTTTAAACCAGATGCATTATCTATAGAGAACACTGAATGGGTCCTAAATTATTGCTCTTGGTAATGGGGAGGGTTTTTTTTTTTATTATTTCTAAGATATATTGCTCTGATAATATAGTACAGAAGATAGTAACAGACTTTGCTCCTTTACAGCATTATAGAATTAGAATTCAGTTCACATCCCAAACCCTTAGTGCTTCAAATGTGTCTGGTTACAGCCTGGACCATCATGCCTGTCTTTGTAGAGTTGATTCTCATGAATCAACTTTGAGTTTCTCCAGTGGTCCATAGGGTGGGAGCTCTTCTGCATGATCTGAAGTCTAATCTAAAGTACGAGACCCTGCAAGTCTGTGTGGATACATATTATGGATGTGTGTACATATGTCTGTGTGTGTTAATATATTATAAAGCAATAGATGATAGATAGATAGATAGATAGATAGATAGATGATAGATAGATAGATGATAAATAGATACATTAAAATGTAATCACAAAGAAATATATGGGAAAGTTTTACGAGACTATTTCAAGATGGAATGTCAACATAATATAGCATATAATGACATATATAAGTGCTATATACACATACGTATATACATATATAATACACATACATACATATACATGTGTACACACACACATACACAGAATGACATGAAGGTAAATGTTTAACTAGCTCTTTGGGGGGAAAGGCACTGGTTTGCAATGTTTGCCAATTTCCATGGTGTAAATACTCCAGTGGCTGATTTAAAGCTACCAACATAACTGAACACACAAAATCTTCTTTCCTGAGCTGGCAGGCTCTAACGTACATCAACTGAATACCTCTCTCATTTTCTCTTTGTCTTAAGAGGAAGATTTAACTAGCTGACCCTGAAGGTGTTTCAACATTTAACATTATACTTTCTCTATTTACATATGCACCCTATAATTAATTGCTATGGCTTGAATAGGCATGTAGGTGGTCCACAGTGCCTGTAATCCTACTGAAAGCAAAAAGTTTATCAAAGCAGAGATTTAAACACCACCACACAAATTTAGGGATTTGAAATCTACTGCTTCCCCCAGGGTTTCTAATCCCATGTGTTGGCAGAAATGGATTTCCTACTGGCCCATTTATCATTGTAATCATTCCTTTCCATTCGATCTGCATATTTTTATGTTTTTTTCCTTCGAAATGATTTCCTTTGTTTCAGACGTTAAAATAAGAAATTTTATTCCATGCCCCACCAAAAAGTAAAGGGGGACAGAAGTTAATTGTGTCTGAACTGAAGTGTAACTATGGCCCTATTAAAGAGGTGTAGTTATAGGCTATTGATCGCAGCACACAGGAAAAGCTTGTCATGTAAAGTCAAGAGGTTAATGTAATTACAAGAATGGGCAGCAGGATCAGCTGTAGCCCAGAAGTGGAGAATAACTAAAAGCTGCTTTAGAGACACATAATGTTGTCAAAGCATAAATAATTCATCCTAGCATTCGAGAAGAAATTACTCCTCTGTTCCAGCATATTATTCAGCCATTAAAATCTTGCCTTCTAAAGACTTTTGATGTAGTCATATTTTCAGTTCTAAGTCATTCGGAGGCATGCCACCTTCATTAAGCCTTATATTGTATAGTTTTCAGAGTATTAGAGAGGATGTGAAATAGATCCACAATTTGTTTAATAACCACAGTAGAGTTCAGATAAGAGGAAAGAAGCTGGAGGATTTATGCTACATCTAGTAGCTAAATAGGGATGAAAATTAAGCACTGCGGGGTGGAATTCTTCGTTGGTGAGCTGGGCCAAGTTCTATTCACTCCCGTTTTCTCACTGGCACCAAATCCTTGCCGATTCAGTCCTTGAAACATAGCTGCAGAGCCAAAGAAGTAGAAGAGAAATAGTGATGGGTCTCACACCATTCTTGTAAGTATGATCACGTCAACTGCTCACCAGCTCTGGTAAAAATGTTCTGATGGTGTGGTTTGGAATTGAATCTGCTTTTGTTGCTGTTGTTATTGATTTTCTTTCAGTCTATGCACTTAGAAACAAAGTTTTGCACATCTATGGCAAGTTATAGCTTCAGGCCCCTCAGAATCACTGGACAACTACTATGTCTATCATGATTACAACTATTATTTCTACTGTGTTGTGCTCAGTATGTAAAAGACAGTATACAAGACAACTAATATGAGAAGAAATACAATTATGAAATCATAGAACCAAAAATGACCTTAGGGGGACAAATGTAGTTTCACCCCCAAATCCATTCTCTAACTTTCTCTGTCCTTCCCTGTGCCCCAGAAGGGTGAGCCCAGATCCTTGACCCTCTGACTTCCCTTTGGGGATCAGCCAATGAGAGACTCGAGCAGACAATGGGAGAACAAGAGGAAAAAGGTGGGAATATTTCATACCATCTCCCTCTCTGCTGGAGTGCAGTTCTGGGGGTGACTCTAGCCTCTATAGCTGCTTTGGAATGACCCTTCTTTCCAGTTTTCACATCTTTGGTTTCATTCAAACTTTGGTAGCACTTGTTTCTGTAGACCTGTAAGTTCTTACCACCATGTCAACTCTGTGAGTGTTTCAGCATCATTGGTTGGCTCTCTCTCAATAGTCCCTTTATTGAAAGTCTTCAAAACTCCCAGCTCAATGTGCTAGACATTTTTCCAAAGATCTTGACTGATATGTACAGCTAGTCAAGGAGCAGGAGAACAAGTCCTCTTTAGTATATTCTCTAGACAAAATTCCTGCTCTTTAATTCTTAAAGCATTATAACAGTTGTGAAAGCCATGATTAAAAAGCCTTAGAGGAAAGTCATATCAAAACAAGACTCTGAAACTTCAGAGTCAGACATTCAGAGAATAGTGGCATCTGTTTGATATTCTAGGTCATACCATCAACCAGTTGGTTACCCTCTAACCAGTCCGGGGCAAAGCAGGAAGCTGACATCAGATCAGCTCCCTCCCTACTCACGTTAGAACTGAACTATGCCTCTGCTTAAATGTCCGGAAGCCTAATCTCTCCACCAGAAAAAACAACTGTATACCCCGCCTTGGGGTAAGTGCCACTAGTGAGAGGCAACCCGTTGTATATGGCTCATTATATACATTGACTATTGTATATTTCAATCATTAAAAGATTTTTCTCCTTTTAAATATAATATTCTTCTGGATTAGTCCTGGTTTAAATTTTGCAATGAACTAACACAACCGTCATTATAAAAAGAGGATATAAAGTATGTAATCAAAACATCTGAGACATGTCCATTCACAGAGCTTACCAGCATGGATGCCCTGGGCAGTACCTGCTGCAGCAGTGATGCTGGGGTCCATATCAAGCGCTGCCAAGCTACTCTCCCTGGCACTAGCAAATTTCTATTTAGCATCAGCACCTACAACTCATCCTTTATTTCATTTTCTCTTCACCTCCATGTCAAATCCATTAGCTTATTGTATCATTTTCATCTAAAAATATATCCTAAACCTCCCTGTCTTCTATTATCCTTAATACCTGGAGCAACCTACCATCAATCTCTCACCTGGATTAATATTATTGTACTAACCTCACTGCTTCCATTGTTGCCTCCCAATAATCCCCTTTGTACACAGAGCAGCAAGGTTGATGTTGCTAAAATGTGCATCTGATTACATCATTCCTCCCGATTAAGCCCTCCAATGTCTCCCTTGATCTACAAGGTTCCTATGTAAACTTGCAGTTTTCTGTCCTTGTTCCCCTCACTCATGAAGCACTAGCCTCTCTGGCCTTCCTTCTAAGCTTCAAACACAGTTCCTTCCTCTCTCATGGTTTTCTTGTTCTTTTGCCCAGAATAATCAGTCCTCAATTTTTACTTGGTTGCTATGTCTTACCATTCAAATTTCAACTCATATGCCACCCCCTCAAGGATACCATTGTAACCACACTCTAACACCCTGCCCTCAATCTCTGTTCCATCACATCTTACTATGTGATTTTCTTCTAGTATTTATTACTATCTGAAATATAACATTTATTTATATTTGTATAGTCTGACTTCACATTTAGAATGTGAGCTCCATAAGATGAGGAATCTTGCCTGTACTGTTTACTCCTTTCTCTCCAGTTCCTAGCATGACACAGGCACAAAGTAGGGACTCATTTGCTGAATTTGATTCACCTGTTACTGTAATAGAGCAGCAAGGCAAAATGGTGTGGACCCATGTTTATTGATTTTCACCAAATATTATCAATTAGCTCTTCACCTTATGCTCAAATTAATTTCCCTCCTTCCTACTAGACATTGGCTAAGCCTTAACCTGCTCTGTTCAGTGGTAGAAAATGCTAGAATATGTGCAATAGGAAATTGTTCTCATTTTCAATGACTGTCTCACAAGTGATTTTTTAAACTTTGACTCTTATAAAGCTAACCTACTTGTCAAGTAAAGAGCAAGGAATTTTAAAATACAGAAATGAGACAAAATGAAGGAGAGTTGACAAGAAGAAAAATATCTGAAACCCAAGTATTTTCCAGAATGTGAAAATTCTGCTTACACCAGAGAAGAGCTGTAGGGTGTTGACTCTCTCTAAAAACTTCAAAATCAAAAGGTTACTGCATAAGACAAAAGAGTAGATAAACACTGTGCCTGCTTCCTTCCATGAACACATTAAAATTACAACTAAATTGCAGAACAATCAACCTAGAGAACAATCTGAAGTCTGGCTGAACAGAAGTTTTATAATTACAGATATAAAGAAGGAGCCACTTTAAGACTGGTAGGAGGGATGGAGACACGAAACCAGCTGGCTCCAAACTTCCGTGTGGTGGATGAGGAGGGATATCTTGGTCACAGACATTCCCCCCGGAGGAGCAAAGGACACCAGCCCCACTCCAGGCTTGCTGATGCTGGGAAGAGGAGCCCCCACAACATCTGCCTGTGAAAAACAGTGGGGATTCCAACCATCCTGGTGGCATGAAAGGCTGCAGGAAACCCAGACATCCTCTTAATTGGCCCATGCGCAGACTCACTCATGTGCAGGCACTCACCTTGGGCTCCAGTGGAGGGACGGTGACTCGAGGGGCATCAGAGGCACGTGGGGAGCAGACTGAAGTATGTGGCACCAAAGCCAGGGATGGAAGACAGTCCCATTTTCACTCTGAGGGGTCCTTCTCCTGTGCAACCAGGCAGGCGGCCACCATCTTTAATGTGTTGAGCCCCACCCCCCTATGGTCAAATCTGAATCTGATTGGTCGGTGAGCTCTGGGGCTCCACCTTGCTAATTCACTAGGAACCCATCCCACCCAATTCCCCCAACACCAGGAGGCACTTTCTTTGTGAAGAGCCAGCGCCACATGCGTGCACTCTATTTTGGAAACCTATCAAAGTCCACAGGTACCAGGTGGATGACAACTGGTTCAGCATGCTCTGAGACTTTTGCTTCGTAGCTCCAGGCTCGGCACTGGCACCAATCCAGAGTTGACATTAACCTGGTGACCACAGTGCTTCCCACTGTAGTGATTGCCTCAGGCTCTGCCTCACCCAACTTGCATACCGCCCAAGGCTTTATCAGAGGCTGAACTTTAAGAGAGCCGCAGGTGGCAGCAGGCCTCAGGGTATCCTAGCTTTTTGGAGTACTCCAGGCCCGATACTGGTGGCTAACATTCTCAGTTCACAGCATGGCCTCTCCCATGTGCCTTCAGGTTTAGTACAGGCAGCGAAACACTGCAGATCACTTTGTAGCTTCTACCAGGTAGTCCCAGCCAGTCACAATCAGTGGGTAATCTGGGCCTGCACCAGAGCCCCTCCCAAGAGGCTCCAGAACAAATATATTTGGAAATTGGCTTCAGACCACAGCAGCGCACCACCTAATTAACCCCACAAGCAGCACACACAAAGGGCAGTCTCAATAGGCAGCAGAGCCTGCTGGGTGAATCCCACTCAGTGGGGTAAGCCCCCCCCCCACAGCAGTCCATAAGCTGTGGACATGGCCAAACCCCACAGCCAGTCAGCCTGAGAGTCAATCCCACCCACTAAGTGCCAATAGCAATCAAGGCTCAACTATAACAGGAGGGCTCACACAACCCACAAGGGACACTCCTGGAGCACCCGGAGCAGATGACCAGGGAGACTGTGCCAGGTCCCCACAGGGCACCTACTACCTAAGGCCATCTGGCAAGACTAGGAGACATAGCAGATCTACCTCATAAATAGAAATGAAAGCAGAGAGGCAGCCAAAATGAGGCAACATAGAAATACCTTCCCCAAAAAAAGAACACAGAAAACCCCTGAAAAAGAACTAAATGAAACGGAAGCAAGCAACCTACCAGAGACAGAGTTTAAAACAATGTTTATAAGGATGCTCAAGGAACTTAGTGAGAACTTCAGCAAAGAGATAGCACGCATAAACAAGGACATAGAAACCATAAAAAGAACCAGTCAGAAGTGAAGAATACATTAACTGAAATGAAGAATGAACTAGAAGGAATTACCAGTAGACTAGATGAAGCAGAGGATCAAATCAAAGATTTGGAAGACAAGGTAATGGAAAACACCCAATTGAAACAGCAAAAGGAAAAAGAATCCAAAAAAAAAAAAAAAAAAAAAAATGAAGATAGTTTAAGAGACCTCTGGGACAACATCAAGAGTAACAACAGTCACATCATAGGGGTACAAGAAGGTGAAGAGAGAAAGAAAGGGATGGAGAACCTGTTTGAAGAAATCATGACTGAAAACTTCCCTAACCTGGTAAAGGAAATAGATACACAAGCCCAGGAAACAGAGTCCCAAACAAGATGAACCCAAACAGCCCCACACCAAGACACATTATAATTAAAATGGCAAAGCTTAAAGACAAAGAGAGAATCCTAAAAGCATCAAGAGAAAAGCAACTAGTAACTTACAAACAAGCTCCCATAAGATTGTCAGCTGATTTCACAACAAAATTTGCACGTCAGAAGGGATTGGCACAGAATATACAACGTGATGAAAAGCAAGGACATACAACCAAGGGTACTCTACCCAGCAAAGCCATCATTTAGAATCAAAGGACAGATAAAGGGCTTCCCAGACAAGAAAAAGCTAAAGGAATTCATCACCAGCAAACCAGTATTACAAGAAATCATAGAGGAACTTCTTTAAGACAGAAAAAAAAAAAAAAAATCAAAATTATTAATAATAAAATGGCAATAGCTACATATCTATCAACAATTACTTTCAATGTAAATGGTTTAAATGCTTCAATCTAAAGACATAGGGGGGCTGAATGGACAAGAAAACAAAATCCTTACATATGCTGCCTACAAAAGAATCACTTCAGATTGAAAGACACACACAGATGGAAAGTAAAGGGATGGAAGAAGATATTTCATAAAAATGGAAACAACAGCAAAAAAACCTGGAGTAATCACACTTATACCAGATAAAATAGACTTTAAAACTAAGGCTATAACAAGAGACAAACAAGAACCCAGTAATCCCGCTTTGGGGTATTTATCTGAAGAAACCCAAAATGCTACTTTGAGGGGACATGTACATCCATATGTTCGTTGCAGCATTGTTTACAATGGCCGAGATGTGGAAGCAGCCTGGGTGTCTGTCAATGGAAGAATGGATAAAGAGGAGGTGGTACATGTTTACAGTGGAATATTGCTCAGCCATGGAAGGGAATGGGTTCTTTTCATCTGCAGCTCCATGAATTGACCTGGAAGGTATTGTGCTGAGTGAAGTATGTCAGACAGAGAAAGACAGATACAATATGATTTTGCTTATATGTAGAATCTAAAGAACAAAATAAAGAAGAAATCAGAAACAAACTCACAGATACAGAGAATATTTTGATGGTTACCAGATGGAAGGGGGTTGGGGGTGTGTGTGATAAAAGGGGAAGGGATTAAGAAGTACAAACTGGTTGTTACAAAGTAGTCATGGGGATGTAGGGTACTGTGTAAGGAATACAGTCAATAATATTGTAATAATTATGTATGGGGTCAGATGGGCACTAGATTTCTTGGGGTGATAGGTGGGAGGAGTTTAGGGGCAGGGTAAAAATGGTGAAGGGATTAAGAAATACAAATTGGTAGTTACAAAATAATTTTGGGTATGCAAAGCATAGGGAATGTAGTCAATGATATGGCAATAACTATGTATAATGCCAGGTAGGTACTAGCCTCGTCAAGGGGATCACTTCTTAAATTATACAAATGTCTAACCATTATGCTGTACACCTGAAATTAATATAAAATAATGCTGAATGTCAACTGTAATTGAAAAATTAAAAAGGAGAGGAGAAAGTTGAAGAGAAATAAGTGGTCCAAATTTACAGGTATCAAACATATAAGTCACTGGGATGTAATATACAGCATAGGTGATATAATCAATAATATTATGAGAGCATGGTATGGTGTCAGATGGTTGTTGGACTTACCATGGTGATCATTTATTTAGGCACATAAATGTTGAATATCTGTGGTGTACCCCCGAAACTCATATAATATTGTATGTTAGCTATATTTTTAATTATTTTTTTGTTTTATGATTACTGCATAAGAGTGGGGATTTAGAAATCTTGCCCTCTACTCACACGAACTTTATCTTGGCAATCAACAGAGAAAGTTTGAAGGAACCCACCTCTGAATCAGAAATCCCTGTGGTACTGCTTATTAGATCTTGAGCAAGTTAGGTACCTGGCTGAGGCTCACTTTCCAAGGAGGGTACTAATACTTGCCGACCTCTAGAAAAGATTGCAGTGAGTCAGATGACCCAATATGTGTGTAGGTGCCTTGTGACATGTCGATCAATATGCAGATACTCACTCACCACTGTAATCATTACTACAGCGAGAAAGATAGAAAAATGACTTACAGAGACACGTGGAGGGCACCTACCGCTAGCATTACAAGTGTGTACAAATAATATTCCCTAAGTGCTGAACATTTTGAGAGAAGACAGGGAAGAGCATGGCTTTGAGGAGGGTTGGGAGCTGGGAGAGCTTAATCTAGAAGGTTTCCATAGAGAAGAGGAGACTAACAAAGACCAAAAGGAAGAAGTCATCATTTAGCATACAGAAAGAGGAAGGGATGATTGAGAGACATAACCGCTGCCCAGAGGTCAGTGATTTAAGAAAGCGAAGCAGAAGCAGGTGTAGGAAATGCCAGGCAGGTTTGTTTGACAGGAGGACAAAAGCCGGGGTTGTAACAAGAGATGAGCTGAATTAACCTAGAGAGGAACACAATGGTGGGAGGGCTTCAAACTTCAGACTAGGAGATTGCATTCAGGTCAGGAGGCAGGCAAGGATATGATTAAAAGAATATCTGGGCCCACTGAGAATCCTATCACCTTCTGCAGCAAAAGGAGCATGCCTGCATTCAAAGGCCAGACAGAGAGCTCCAAAGCACTATTCCAAGTCAGGCCACATCTGGAGAACTGGGTTTTGTCTTGAGTGCCACATTTTTCAAAGGATGTTGACTTGAAAGCATTCAGAGGAGGGTGACCAGAGTGGAGAGGTGAATGAAAATCTTGCCATGCAAGGAAGAATTGAGGGGTCTGGTATTATGATGGAACCTAGAAAAAGTCAATGAATGTGATATAACTTTCTTTTCTTTTTGGGTTGATCTCAGCTGACTTGAAGAGATTAAAGAAATTTTAAGACTTAGGAAAACTTCACAAGGGTGAGAGATCAGAGAGATGTGTGGGGCAGTCCATTTACCTAAAAGCCAGAAGGTTTGAATTTAGCTCAACTTTGTCCCAATATGTGAATACATTACTTACTTTCTAAGTCCTTAATTAATTCATGCTTTTTTAAAAAATCTGCTTAGACTAGAAAATCTCCAAATTGTTCACAGAACTAGCTAGTCTTAGGGGCACAAGAACTTGTCTAATTAATTAAATCTAGTGGTCACATAAGTTACCAGAAAGATTAACTAATTTTCCTGGTCCTCATTTGGTCTTACCTAAAAGGATGCAAAACAGAGCAGTAGAAATAGGAGGCGTTTTTCAGTAGTGAAAAATGGGCAAAATAATAAATACTTCACAGAGTATTGGAATCCAGTTACCCAAGAGATTATACCAGAGTTACATATTTAAAAAAAACTCACTAAAAGTGAGGTTTAAAAAGAAAGTAGGTGGGAAGCCAGAGAGAAAAAAGACGGTCTCAACCTGTGTTTAATAGAATCTTTGTGTTATGGACTAAATATCTGTGTTCCTCCCACATGTTTATATGATGAAGCCCTTACCCCTAATGTGATGGCATTTGGAGATGTGGCCTTTGGGAGGTAATTAGATTTAAATGAGGTCATGAGGGTGTGATTAGTGCTAAGAGAAAAGGAAGACAAACCAGGGTTCTCTCTCTCTCTCTCCCTCCCTCCTTCCTTCCCTCGCTCCCTCCCTCTTTCCCTCTCCCTCTGAATCTGTTATGTGAGGACATAGCAAGAAATTGGCCATCTACAAGCCAGAAAGAGAACCCTCACCAAAAACAAGCTTCCTGGCACCCTGATCTCAGGCTTTCAGCCTCCAGAACTGAGAGAGAAATTTCTGTTGCTAAAGCTACCCAGTCTATGGTATTTTGTTAGCTCAGCCCCAGCTATCTAAGACATCTAGTGTTTCTGAATGCTAAGTGCTATTACTTCTCAGAAAAAAAAAAAGAAAAAAAAAAGTTCTGTGGTAAAATTGGAAATGGTGGGTTCAACAAAATAAAAGAGCTTTCTTTACTGCACAATTTCTCAGCACCTTTATTATGTTCAAGGGTCTTGTGACTCAATAAGGACATTGTACAAAGCAGTTTCTTTTCTTTTCTTTTCTTTTTTTTTAAACCACAGAGGTGACCTTCCTCCTCACAACAGCCACTACCTCCTCCCTGCAAGCATTTTAGGCAGAGGAATGTTTATCAAACACCACTTTACAAAAAGCCTGGAGAGCGCTGCCCCTGGGTTGGATGGTCCCAGTAGGGACGATAAGAGTGCTCAACTCATTCTGTGGGAATAGAACAAGAATCCCTAAATCAATCATTAAACACTAATTAAGCACCTACTATTTGTCAATTGCTGTAGCAGATACGGAGATTAAAACCTACCACCACTATTCCCAGAAGTTTTCAGGATACTGAGAAAATAAAACTTGCACATATAAAAAGACAAATAACTGTGTAAGCCTCTTTTATTTGCCAAGTATCAAAAAGAGCAGGCTAGTGTAGATTGAAAACATGGCAGGAGCCTGGCAAGCTCGCCATAACTTCAGCAGCAAGCGAGATTTCTCCAGGAGGGGAGTTTGTTGCCATTTCTGGAAAGATGAGCAGGACCTGACCAGTTTATAGGAAGAGTCCGGCATCATAGTAGTGAGAAGTGTGATCAAAGGGGCAGGCAAACCACAGGGGTATTGAGAGACATTGACGTTATGAGCTGAAAGTTCTAGAACAATGGGGGCTAATGCTGGTAAATGGAGGGGGAGGGGTACTGATTAAAAAGAGACTCAAATACCAAATGCAGGACGTTTGAGCCCTGCCGTACAGGCAATGGTAAGCTGCTAAAGTTTTAGAGCAAGTGTGTGACATGATCAGAATACTCATGTCACCAACTTCACAGAAACAGACTGAAGTTACCAACTACTCATTGGCCTCCGTTTCAAGGCAAAGCATTCATTCAGTTCCAGGAAGAATTCAGGGAGAAGGGTGGAGAGAGAAGTTTCTGTTTTCTCTCTTCTTCTGGCAAATAAACAATCCTTCTGCCACAGGAAAGGGTTCTGTGGGCTATTCTTAGCCTCCTGCCAGTGGACCCCAGTGATAGAAGACATAGGTACGTTCTAATAAGAGATTCAGATATCCTGCTCGGCCAGCTCTGCTCGCTGTTTAAGTCAACATTCTAAAAATAATACAATAAACTTATACAACCAGGAAAGACAAGTGTGGATTGCAACGTGATATAAAGTGTTTCCTCGTTCGTTTTGGAAGTTTCTTTGAATTTCAGCCAAGAAAAAGCCACCATCGTGTCTGCGGAAAGGAGCCTCAAAGGAAGTGTGGAGAGACGGTCTTTCTGAGTATTTTTACACGAATGGGATTGCGATGCTCTGAGCCATCCTTTGCCCAGCAGGAGTGATGCGTTAGTGGAGGAGCAGAGCAGGACGGCCGGAGCACTCTGGACCCTCTGCATTCACGTCACTTGTGTCCACGCGCTGCCTGACCCCCGGAAGAATTTCAGTGGATGAGTCTAAGTTGAGGAATGGGGATGGCAGTGAAGAAGGGAGAGAGAGTTATGGAGTGACTGGTCCTGCATCATCCTTCCTCATCCTGCCCCGTCACGGTCGGCCTCACTCGCCATCTGACCACTGACACTGTAGGACCATGAAGGAAGTCGCCATGCTCCCAGGAGCTGTGTCTGCCACAAAGGCTTTCTCAGGGGACAGGGTGAGGGAGAGGTACCGCCTAGGGTACCACAGCCTTCCTCGTAGGACTAGATCCCTCGGTTACTAGTTCTACTCAATTTGCAAGCGTCATTTTAGAAATCTGATCTTTTTTCCCATGACTATCCCTAAACATTACGCACTGCTTCCAGGAAAAATACCATGCATCCATATTGGAAAGCTTTTTCCTTTTCAAACTGTATTTGATTTAGGCAGGTCTGGATTCCCCTTATGCTTTAGTAAACCTAAGACTTAGGAGAGCAGCCCACTGGCAAGTCTGGTTAGAAATAAAAGAAACTGCAACAAAGGACTGGCACGGCCAGAAGATCAAAATTTTCAAATATTCTGAAATTATTTTCCAGGCTACTCTGCTGACCTCCTAGAAAACCTTTGGTTCCCATTGAGTGTTAGTCAGAAACCACTGCTGCCTTTGCTGCTGCTGCCCCTTCTGACATATGTGGTTGGCCTCTGCACCCATAGGTGGTAGATGTCCTGGTAAGTGCATGGACATTCGTTCTGCCTTGTGAACGAACGCAACTGGACGGAACAACAAGCAAAAATGAAGTCCCCGTAGAACAGACCACAAATTGAATATTCAGTTGTCACTCCCCCCGTTTTAAATGAAACTGCCTTCAGCTCTCCTCTTTTGAAGGAAAAGCCTGAAAGTTAAGCCTTTCACTTTTTTTGGGCTTGTGCTTACTCTAAATAATGCAATCAATCGAGCTCTACTGTGGAGGAGAGCGTGGAGTGACAATATCCAATCCTATCACCAGTCCAGCCAGTTCTATCACCAGTGCTCCCCTGAAAGCTCATTTATGAAAAAATACAATCAAGCGGGTCTGCCAGGGCCTGCCCCTTGGGGAACTTTGTGTCATGTCCTTGAGGAGAAAGAAATTCACCTTGAGCTGCAATAAAGTGACTGACGTTCTCTGCACATGGTGTTATGTGCCTGATTGAATGCAGTGAAAAATAGAGCCAGACTGCCCAGCATCTATACGCTGATGGTGACGTTGGAGCTAGGAGGCAGACAAGATGATGTTACAGCGTCAGGACACGTGGCATTCATCTTCCTAAGATGATAAATCAAGAGACACACTATTCACTCTGTTAGAAACAAGAATCTACAAACCCGGGAAGAAAAGCAGCAGCTCATTACCATTTCAAAACCACAAACTAAGCAGGGATTTGAGCCCTGAATACAAGGAAGCAGAGATGCAAAGCAAGGACACAAGCCCTCTCTGTAAGGGCTTGACAGAGGGAAATAAATCAGCCGCATGGAAGACACAAAGCAGCCCCACAGGCAAGGGAGTGAGGGAGTGCATTTGTTCTTCCTGAAGTTTCTGAAGCATCTTTGAGGCTCATCAACTGTGGAGGAACCTAGATGAGAGATGAGCAGGATTGGAGTGGCTGCTGGAAACTGTGATGAGCCCTGTTCTCCTGAGTGAGCAGGCAAAGTGCCAGCTGTGTGCTGAATGGGGCAGGGCAATAGATACTGAGCCTTAGGTCCTGGGGCCTTACGATTCTCTCTGACCATGGCTGGGCTCTGAGCTGGCTCAATAGTGCATTAGCAGGGCCTATAGCTTGGTAACTGCACCAGTCAGCCACTACCTGGGAGAGCCAATGTGTTAAAGCACAGAAAGCAAGTCACTGGCCAATGTGTTAAAGCACAGAAAGCAAGTCACTGGCAGTATATGAGGAGGAAAGCAGGAAGAGGAGGCTGAAAAACCAGCTACTCGCCAAATGGAACAGTTGTGGACAGAGTGACCCTGTGGTTTATTGTGCATACAGGGACACTTCCTATTAATAATTATACAACTGGAGTAAACTGAAACTGCTCTGGCAAATCAGGATGGAGGGTCCCTTCAGTTAAGGAAAATGTCAAGAGAGAAAATGGAAGTGACTTCATTTTAGCTCTTCTTTCTCCAAGGGATAGCTATGCCTATTCCCCCATCCAACTCCAGAGTCTGGGCAAAGAGTAGAAGATCCTGCTCTTCTTGGGCAGAGTCAGAAGTCAAGGTCAGCCCTACAAGGATGGAGTCTCCTCTGCAAATGGTGTGACACAGGCACTCCTAACTGGAGATAGAAAGATGGTTATTGGGTCAGATGGACGTGGGTTTGGGTCCAGACTCTGGCACTCCTTAACCTTTTTAAGCCCCACTAAATTTTCTCAAATCTAACATAAGCAGAGACTTCTACTTGGGGTGACCGGGGGAACGCAACGCGAGAAGGTGTGCTTATAAATATTACTGCAGCTCACAAAACACCAGGCACTCTTCTAATCCCACACATGATTTGCCTGTATTTATGTGTATTATTTCTTTCAAGGCAGAGTGCCAGGCAAAGAGCAAGTTTTCAAAATCTGCTAATTGTCAGCTCAGATGATTCTGTCTC
Organism: Rhinolophus sinicus; assembly: GCF_057876585.1. Taxonomy (NCBI): domain Eukaryota; kingdom Metazoa; phylum Chordata; class Mammalia; order Chiroptera; family Rhinolophidae; genus Rhinolophus; species Rhinolophus sinicus. The sequence goes on from NC_142517.1 coordinate 199,209,680, forward strand.
TTCTTCTTTCTTGGTTTACAGTTTTCATTATTATGGGAAGAAAGCATGAAGAAGACAATCATGAGCCAAATACAGTTTTTGTCACTGTCCTAGAGGCCTCATGATCAACTTATTTCGCAATTAGATGTATAAACACAAACTCTGAGAAGTTACGTGTAGGAAAACAAGGCCGGGTGGTATGGGAGAAAAATCACAGAATGAATCTAGTTTGGACAAAGTTTTCAGGAAAGGCCTCACAGAGGAGGGAGCACCTCCATGCTGTGCCCTGAAGGGCAAGGAGAAGGCAACCCTCTGAGAGTGGGGCAACAACATTCGAAGGGGGAAGAGGAAAGAGGAACAGGAGAAGGGCAGAAGACTACCCCAAAGTAAGCCTCTAGCTGTGGGGAGTAGACATACCATGGAGGACCTTGATAATAATTTATTAATACATGTTTGCTGTGTACCTACTATGTGCTCTTCTAGCCCCCAACTGTTTGAATTTAATAGAAGCCATTGAAGAAGTCAAACTGGGAAGAAGCACGACCTATTTACGCTTAGAAAGTATCTTGCTGAATGCTGAGTAGAGAATCAGTGGGGAAGGGGAGAGGAATTGAAGAATGCAAGTAGAAAGATTCAAAGCAGAGTGAATGGTGACCTGGATGGATGCCATTTCAATGGAACCTAAGAGAAGTGGCTAGACTGAGAATATATGTGAGGTGATGCTGATGAGACTTGTTGACCCAGAGTGTGGAGAGGAAGACGAAGGTACCAAGAATAATTCCACTCTGAGACTTGGATCCCTGGATAAAGACTGGGAGATGACTAAGCTTGAGGAGGAAATTTAAACTGCTGTTTGAATATGTAAATCTTCAGATATTTGTCAGATAATGAAATGGAGAGTTCAAGTAGGCAGTTGCATATGGATCTGAAGCCCAAAGAAAAGATGTACATAACTGGCAATAGTTAGAATATACATGATATTTAAAGACAAAGATAGATGCGATCATTTTGAAAACCTATAGAAAGAGAAAAGGACAATTCATGTTAAAAACATTCATTTCCCAATTCCCTCACTGACCTTAAGAATTACTTTAAAAATAATAATAATTAGTTTGATCTTTGGCAAAAAGAAGATATCTCATTAATAGCCACTTGATTTTTTTATTGTAGCTGTGTAAGGCCTTTCCCCATATTTCTGTTAGTATATCCATATTTTTGACTTGTGAACGCTCTTTATATATTGAGGATATATATTTTTACTATGTATGTTACAAATAATTTCTACTCTGTCATTTGCCGTTTAAAATTCTTTAGGAGATTGTGTATGTTTCTGATCTTTTTTTCAGTAGTACGGTTTCTTTTGGGGGGGGCGGGGGGGTGGGAGTAGATAAATTTAGACTTTTTCTTCATGATTTTGCCTTTGGTGTAATGTTTAGAGTGTCCTTGTCCACTACGAAGGTTTTAGAATAAAAGCATAGAAACTCATAAGTTTGTTTTATCTTGGTAATTTTTTAAAAAACTAAAAATAGCCTAAGAACGTATTAAAAATATATTTGCTAAATATGGGACTTCATATAATAGAATGCTTTTCAGCCATTAAAAATAATATTGCCTCTATTTACTGACATTGAACCATGTCTACTGTATATTTTGTAAAAAAAAAAAGAAGAGAGAGAATATAAAATATCATTATAACATGATCCCCTTTTTGAAAAGCTTTCTGTATTAACAACTATATTTCTACCTATTTCTGTTTCTATAATGAAAGAGTGAACTATTTACATATACCTTATCTCCCAATTAATTCTTGAGCTTATATATTCTCTCCATATGATACGTACTCAAAACAATTAATTAAATTGTATACACATTAATAAGCGATCATCTACGATTTAAAAAATGTATACTACTAATAATCATAACTATCCTTTATTTACATATAATATGTTCCAAAATTTGGCACATGCATATATCAGCGTAAAGGGATAGACAAAGGCAACAAAATTTCAAGTAACACATGACGAAGGTATCACTGTCATGTAATTAGCAAGTCAGACATTTGTTGACTTCCTTTCATAAAAGTCTTCCAGCAGTTTTCCGGGAGGCCATCATTCTGGGAGCTAACCTGCCTTTCATAGCCAGGGGCAAACAGTTCAAATAATTCAGCATTGACATTGACAGCCTCCCACCTACCTATTTTTGCTCCACTCGGCACACCTCTAGATACCCAGAACAGCAAGCTATCCTAAGCCTCAGGTTCTGTTACCCATATAAAACCCCTTTGCCCGCCCTCCACCCAGTTCTTGCCACCAAATCCCCTCCCTATCCTGCAGTGATCTTATATCCTTAGCACAGCTGGTCTTATCCAGGAAGTATAGGGAAGGCAATCTGATTCAATTAATTTATTCTGAAGTATTAATAGCTGACAGCCTTTTGATCTTCCAGGATTCATTTGCATTGAAAATAAAATTAAGATGTATAAAGGGAGCCACAAAAATGACTCTCATTGATTGAATGTTAGCGAGTATGGCCAATTGAAGTGACAAAATCCAGACAGATATCTTTGGACTGTCCTGCTCTGGCTAAAGGTCTAGCTGGAGGTGAGAGCAAGAAGGCAATTTTGGGGTGGGGAGGAGGGACCGGGAACATAAGCAAGGAGGCTTCCTTTTGTGATGCACTTTGAAATCCACAGATCCTCTGAAATCTTCACATTTGATCTTATCTTGGTTTATTGTAGATCTTTTCCCCTACTTTGGTGGGAGTGACCTCTTTGGCGATAGACAGGGACCAGCAAGAGTAAGTGGGCTCCTTGGGTCTGATAGTACTCCCCATGGAGAAAGTCAAGGAGGCGTACAGTGCAAGAAAGCCCCCACTTCACTCATTTTTACTCTACGTCCAACCTCCCATTTCCTGTCTCCAAAGAGTCTCACCAGATCCTAAGTTGGCCAGGCCTTGAGAAAGCTGAGAAACCACACTGTCTTGGTCCAAAGAAATGGGGATACGGGGCTAACATTTTTTTCTCTCCCATTAACATTCAAGTATTTTAATGAACACCAGATTTTACTATTTGTTCCTCAGGGAGGACATTTGAGTTTTCTGTGGCTCATTTTATTTTTAATATTTAAAAATCTTTTCCCTCAATGAGGCATAACCATAATTGCATTTGTAAGAAGTAGGCTGTATTTGGTTAGTAGAACTGTTTTATGAATGTGGTGACAAAAATTAACTTCATGTTCCTTTTGTAAGGTGTCTCTCTCTTTCTCTCTCTCTCTCTCTCTCTCTCTCTCTCTCTCTCTCTCTCTCTCTCTCTCTTTCTCTCTCAGTTTGTCTTAATTTATCTGAAAGACCTGAAATTTTTTAAGGCAACGTCGATCCTATAATGTGTGACTACCAAAGCACAATGACTTATAAGAAGCCCTTTAAGCAGGTATATATATATAAAGAAAAACTCCCGTACAATGGAAAGGGTATTCAAATTGCCCAATCTAACCACAAATACAGCAAATCATCCCCAAAGTAGAAAGTGGTTTAAGGACAGGGAATTGAGAACTAAATTTGAAGCTGACATCTTGACAGCCTTATGACCTAGTTTCAAGCACAAAGCTCTACAAGAGCGACAAATGAGGAACAAAAAAGGAGAAGCAGATAGAGAGAATCATACAAAGAGAAAGAGAAAGAAGGTGATGTGGTGGAGTGAGGAGAAGAAAAGGCATTAAAAAACAATTAATAATACAGAGAACAAACTGATGGTTGCCAGATGGGAGGGGGGTTGGGGGCTCGGTAAAAAGGTGAAGGGATTAAGAAGTACAAATTATTAGTTACAAAAGAATCACTGGGATGTAAACTACAGTACAGGGAATATAGTCAGTAATATTGTAAAAACTATGTATAGTGTCAGAGCATTACTAGACTTATCGGTGGGAATCACTTCATAAATTATATAAATGTCTAAACACTACAGTGTACACCTGAAACTAATATAAAATAATGTTAAATGTCAACTATAATTAAAAAAAATAGTCACAGGGATATATAGTACAGTATAGGGAATATAGTCAATAAATTGTAATAACTATGTACCATGTCAGATGGGTAACAGACTTGTTTGGGTTATCACTTTGCGAGGTATCTAAACGTCTAATCATTATATTGTTTTGTACACCTGAAACTAATAAAAAATTAAGAATGAAATACTGTAACAACATAGCAGATAGAGAGTCTTAATGCTGTTCTTTAGTAGGTGATCAAGTCGTGGAATAAATATTATATATTAAAATACTTATAATATTTATTATTACATTTATGAATACAAATTTACACTTTTCAATACACTGCTGGACCAATGCTCTCTGTCTACCAAAACAACAATGCAGTGAAAACTGGGAGAGCAGATAACTTTTAGGCTCATTTTCTAACTTATTAGACAGTTAATACCAAGCACATCAAATATCTGACGTTTTTTTCAACTTCTGTGTTCATGTATGGGTAGACATAACATTGGAGGAGATGAATTTCCCAAGACATTGGCCCAGAGTTTATGGTCAGTGGATCTTTTTAAATCTGTGCCTTTCTTTCGACAAGGAGATGATTTCCAAACTTTCCTTTTCACTCTCAATGTCTCTGGGTTTAAGAGATAACATTAGGACCCTCTCCACCCCTACCCTCTCACCCCCTCCCCAAAAAAAAGCAGAGGAAAGAGAAATATTACAGCATAAACTGGAGTTAGTTGCAGTCTGTATTTCAGCTTTTGGCCCAAACCTAGATTCTACCACTTTTAATTAAAGGTTTATCAGGAAAGCACTACTTTCTGTTTTGTTTACTATTACTATAAGCAATCTTTCTGAGTTGTGAGCCTCTTACACAGTATTGATATGGCATCAACCAATTGGATGAAATCTGAAGAATATACTCTTACTCGTAGATGGATATTTTTAAAACATGTAGGTATTTGTTGATATATATCTGGCACTGAACTTCAATTCAAGATAATCCTCTTGGTGGGAATATTGCTAGACGGAATATTCCAAAATAGTCAATCCAAGGTCAGGAGAGACCCCTTGGGGACATAGGTTTAAAGGATTGATTGAAAAGGATCAGGGTCATATTATAAATTCATTATACACAGCTTTCTAGCAAATATGCACATGTATAGAAAATTACTAATACTAGATAGATATATTTACAGTGTAATCTTGCTGTTTACCGCTACACTTGCTCACTAACAGGTTCCTAGGTCCCACCCTGTTTGTTGGGGAACATGGTAGGAATCAGTATTTTTAGACTGTCCAGATGATTCTATTATTGATGATTCCAGAACCACATTTTGACGTAGTCTTCAGCTTCAATAATTGCAAACTGCAAAAGTAAACTTGTAGAGTTTTTCAGTCTCCACAACCTAGAGTTCAACAACAGCATTTTTACTTCTTTTATGCTTGAATGGAGAAAATATGGGGCTCAAACATGGTGGTAAAAGGGCTCCATAACAATTCCTACCCTGAATAATCCATTAGCATTTAAGGCTTGGATTTTGATAGTAGTAGAATTGGTTGGATCCCTCCTCCCAAGAATCTGTTTGCTTTTAATTTGCATAGGTGCAAAGGAGTCCTGCTGGGGAGAAAGGGGTGGAGGAGTTGAAAAAAGAAAAGAAACAAGACTGCATTCTGTTCTTATTAGAGATTCAAATATTCATCCCTGATTTCTTAGAATAACCCCGACTGAGACTGGATTATAAGAAAGACAAGGGAGATCCTTGGAGTGACCTCACCTCGAGGGTGGGAGTGCATACAGCAGCCAGATACAATGTTAAGGCCTGAAGATCATAGGGAGAGACACAAGTAATGCTCCTGGTACACTGTGCAGGTGGTCCTGGAACCCAGACTGGCACAGCCACCCTGGCAGCATGGACATCAAAGGATGGAGAAGGATACTGTCACCCTCCTATAAAGAGTGGCGGTGTGTCTCCCGAACATCACATATAATACAGCAGCAGCAACAAGATGACAGAAGGTAAGTCTTGCCCCAACAGGGCAATTTTCCAGCATCACTCAGGCATAGGCTGCTGGGAACTGGCATGGATTACGGCAGATTACTGGGGAGCAGTGACCAGGACTGATGCATGGACTTGATAAACAAACCTGGGAGGCTTTCACAGACTGTATCTCTTGACATCAGGTGAGGGTTTAGAGCCAATAAAAATTGGTTATTAAAGTCAGTGTAACCCATTCATGATCCCAAATAGATAAGGGTGGGTAAACTGGTTCTATTTGTACTGTTTGTTTTCCCTGTTGGCTATTACATAAATCCACTCAACAAAGGAAATCCTGAAGGCTTAACTCCCCTGAGTGAAGACTTTGAATGCCTGGAATTCCTTTTGTTAATCATCTCCAATTTATGCCTCAGAAATGGAAGGATTGTTTTTTTCTGTTTGTTTGTTTTTTTAAGATAGAATTTAGGGTGAGATAGATAGATAGATAGATAGATAGATAGATAGATAGATAGATAGATAGATAGATAGTTTTTTTCCCCACCAAGTTGAGTGTTACCTAGCACACTCTCTCATTGTATAAATGCCTATTCTTCTGCTTATGCTTTTCCTCATTTCAGCAAAGCTAGTCAAGGCAAGGAGCTTTGATGTTAACTGTTTTGTGAATACTATCCATGGATTTTATTCTGGAATCCAGCCCTAGCTTTTCCACATTCAGGGTTTGATAAGAAGCATCTCTGTGGGTTTGTCCAATGCTTAATTTCAAATTCCATTTACCGCCCTCCTAAGGTGTTTCCAAAATGAATGAACTGAGATTTTATTTACATATAATTTGAGCTTTTTAAATATTTAAGTTAAAATTTGTCATTCCAACAATGAAGCACTGGTTGAGAAATATGTTCTGTCTGGAGCTCAATACACTTGTAAAGAGTCAAATAGTAAATATGTGTTTGGCTCTGTGTGCCATATAGTCTCTGTCACAACGACCGAACTCTACCATTGAATCATGAAATATACAATGATAATAAACAAACATATGAATGTGGCTATGTTCCAATAAAACTTTATTTACAAAAACAGGCAGCCAGTCCACAGGTCACAGTTTGTTTACTCCTAGACCTTTATGCTCTGCCATAGATATTTTTGTTTCGCTCTGTTGTGTTTTAACAATGGCAGCTGTCTTTAGGGATCACCCATGAGTAGAGAGGAGACAATAGATTTCAGAAGATAGGGGTACAGCCATGAGAACTGTGAAATGCCTAGCTCTGTACAAAAGCATCAGATTGCAACAAATTAAGTTGTTTTAGTAAACAAATACTCTTCCATGTTAAGAAAAAACATTACAAAGGGGAAAATATATACTGAGGTAAACTCTTGGTATTAATAATGTAACATAAAGATCTGGTAAATTTGTAGCCTAATCATAAAACCATACCCATCGATACACATAGTGAATAGGATGATGCTGCACAAAAATGATAAAAGAATTACCTTATGTAGATCAATGAATATTTGAAATGCACAGCTACACAAAGTCACATGTGACCATGTAAGCAACAAAGCTGTATCTCTTAATTGCTGATTAAGCCCATAAATTCTCAGAATGATAGGTATGAACAGCTAAAGCCAAAGAGAGAAGCAAAAAATAAAAAGGGAAACTTGCCTTACTTTGCTCTGGTGTCTGTCCATGGCAACCAGCCTCAAAACAGCAAAAGGTAGGGGCCAAAACTTGCCTATTAAAGAAGCTAATGGTTTTTCATTAGCAAGTGTCATTTCCAAAGATAATATGTTGATTTAAACTTTCAACTTTCCTCAGGAAATATTTTTTATTGGCCCACATTTTAGTAAAGCCTTTTTTACTGGCAATGAATATACAAAAGAGGAAAATGTGGCTTCTCTACGGTTTCTGTCATCATATAAATTCCTCTTGTAATTCTCCACTTTGTAGATCAAAAAAAAATGAGTTTATTTCAAACTTAAAAAAATAAAATGACAAATTCCTACCAGTTTATCTGGTAGATAGATGTTCAGGAGCTTCTGTGGCTTCTTTGTGCGGCTAGAAAAAAATATTTTTGCACTGGCTTCTTGTGTAAAAAGTATACTTAAGTTTTAAAGAAAGAGTGCGTTGTGTTAAGTATTCTTTTCTGCCCATCTTCTTACCTCTTTTCCTAATTTTACTTTTTAATTAACTTATAGTAAAATTGATTTCTTTAAATGTGCAGCTCTGTGAATTTTAACACATGTATAGATTCTCAATCTCAAGCTCTTCTCTATTCCTTTCTCTTAAACATTCATATCATTCCTACCTCCACTAGCATCTTTACGTAAGCACCGCAAGCACCAGGATGATGAACGGTTCCAGGACACCCCCAAATTCCCTCATGCTACCCCTTTATAGTCACCTCTTTCTCCACCTCTGTCCCCTGGCAACCTCTGTCCTGTTCTGTCACTAGAGTTTTGTCTTTTTGAGACTTTCACATAAAAAGAATCATGTAGTATGCACTTTTTTGAAACTGCGTTCTTTCTCGGAGCATAACGCCTTTGAAATCCAGGCAAACTGTAGCATGTGTCAATAGTCCATTCCTTTTCATTGCTGACTGATTTTCCATTATATTTATGTACCACAGATTGTTTACTCATCCACTGAAAACATTTGAGTTTTTTCCAGTTTTGATAATGATGAGTAGAACTGCTATAAACATTCACGGACAGGTTTTTGTATGAGTGTAAGTTTTCATCTCACTGGGGTAACTACCTAAGAATGGGATGCCGAATCATATGGTAAGTACATATTTAGCTTTCTAAGAAGCTGCCAACTGTCTTCCAAAGTGGCTGTACAATTTTTCATTCCCACCAGGAGTGTAGGAGACTTCCAATTCCTCTGCATCCTTACCGGCACCCAATATTTGATTTTAGTCATCCTAGTTGGTATACAGTAGCAGCTCATCATCCTCCCTTTAGAAAAGCTCTTTTTTTTTTTTCCTTTCTGCATTTCAATTTTATACTCTTACTAAAAACGATATCTTCTAACTCCCTGTTCTGTTCTACGTGCTACAGAATCTGTGCCCTAAGGAAGATTACACTCACTCCTTCAACATCTTTCTTTCCTTTTCCCCATTCTTGGTGGTTCCAAGCTAATTGTAGATAAGATTCCTATTTCAGAAGTAGTGAATAAGTGGGTAATAGAGAGTGAATCACCTACTTTGGAGCAAACACCCTGTTTCCAGGGAATAGCCATGTTGAGTCAGGTGTGTGTGTGTGTGTGTGGTATTTCTTCAGGAGCAGAACTGGATTGTCCAGTAATGCACCTACAAATTATCTTACACATCCAGGCTTGCACCTACAGGAGATTCCTACCAAACACAATGTACCTCCATATATATTGACAATGTACACACCATGATAGCATTACACAGGCCTTGGGGAGCCTTGGGGTAGCCTTCATATGGGCATAAGTAATGGGGAAGAGATAAGCTTTGCAGAAGTGTGGAGGTAAGAATGGGAACAATGAGGTTATGAGAACATGGATGGGGGTGTCCTAAAGAAAGTGTTTGCATTTTATGCATTGGAGGTTTTCAAGATGACAAGTAATATACAATTTTAAAAAGTTTTATGTATGGTGCCAGGTGAGTACTAAACTTACCTGGGGGAATCACTTCATAAGTTATATGTCTAACCACTGTGCTGTACGCCTGAAACTAATATAATATTGAATGTCAACAGCACTTGAAAAATACAAATAAATAAATAAATAAATAAAATCATTTTAAAGAGGGACAACTTGAGAGCTTAGAATAACTTAGAGAGGGTGAAACAGAAGGAAGGAAAACTGGTTGGGAGGCTCTTGGAATAACTTTCCCCTAAAAATCTTAAAGTAGACTCTGCTTTTCCTCTCATGCTCCGTCCATCTCAAGCTCTTCTCTATTCCTTTCTCTTAAACATTCACATCATTCCTACCTCCACCAGCACCTTGATGCTTCGATCTCAGGTTACTAATGGTTCCACATTTACCATATTATTCTCTCCTGGAGAATGTTTGGAACAATTAGCTCATGTAGACAGCAAACATATGGATAACATTTAGATGGGGAAGGGCAGTGGCTTACAAAGTTTTCCTCAATAATACTTTCAGTGTAAACTTTTTGTTTCATACTTTCCTTCCCACGAAAAGAGAGGTTCGAGTTCAGTGCGATGTGAGTGAGTGAAGCCCCTCACCACTCCTTTCTGCCACTGTGTATCCCAGGAGACCCCCACCTCCCACCCCCGGACCTTGGAATAGACTCTCGACCTTCCTCAGGACTACTTTTTCTTGATGGATTTAAAGAAAGGTAGCTGCTAGAATCTGGACATTCTCAGGGTCAGGTCCCTAAGAACTGCATAAACAAAGTCTGTGAAAATGACTAGACTCAAAATTACTGGTGCATTCAAGAATTTAGCCCAGGGCCTTGTCCATAGCAGTCACTTAACATGTAGTTAGTAAATGGAATTGGATCTCACCATTTTATGTGATGAAGCATTTTTTTTTTTCTGTTTCATTTCATCCTTGCTAGTAGAACAAGTAAAAATGAGTAGTTAGAGGAAAAAAGTTTTTGAAATAGAAATACACTAACCAACTAGATGTAGAAATTTAAAATAACTATAAAACTCTTGGCCTGTAGAAACACAATTGTCATAGAGTCATACAATAAAGCAGTACGTGACGTGTGTATAAAATTCCCTGCGTGGGAAGTTTGCTGAATCCCCTTACCTTCATTAGGGGATAATGTGGAATTCCCCTGCTAAATTACATACACTTGGTCAACAGTTCACTAAATAAAACTATCAGAAAGTCAGATAATGTTACTGCTACTTGCTAAGTGTTACTTGGCTGTACTAACCTTCATCCATTCAATAACTCCAACAATTTATAACTCAGTCATTCTACATTTTCGGAATAAATCTGCCCGTCTATTGATTAAAAACCAAGAATCCAAATTAATGCACTATCATCTGACAAGATATATGTTAGCATGTTTTGTTTTGTTTTTTAATATCTGAATGTAAAACGAATCTCATCATTTTGGAGTTAGGATGGCAGACATCATGGTTTTTTTTTTTCTTTCTTTTTAAGTAAGAAGAGTGAGCGAGATACTCCAGTAAGGAATATATTACATACACCAACAATCTATCTCTCGGTGTAGAGCAGACCTCACGTGCAGTGCTTCCATAAAAGATAAACTTACCAGTATCAGACTGACCATACCAACTCACATTGGTAATGATATCTATTAGGTTGGTGCAAGAGTAATTGCAGTTTAAAAGGTTAAAAAGAAAAACCGCAATTACTTTTGCACCAACCTAATAGTATTCCTACTTATTGGGGAGTATGTTTTTAATTGATCACATTTTTAAAAGCATCTATAAGATCAGTTCTATCATTTTTAGTGTTAACCACTACAATTATTTTTTAAATTCTTTTTTGGAAATTCACAGAATTTCTCACTGTGTTTCCATGGTCAGAATCTAAGCTTGAAATTTCAGAAAAGTTACACTATAGGAACCCCACACATTTCCCCCTTTTCCTATTCTCGTTTGTCTCATATAATCACATATCTGCATATTATCTATCAAAAAGATTATCAAATGTAACCCTGGAAAAAGCCAGGGTCAGTGTACTTTCACAAATACTTATAGGCTTTGTGTCTCAAGCTTTGCATGCAGACGTTTACCATTTTCATTTGCGTTGAGGTTTTGCGTATCTAGATTATTGGATTCAAAAAGAAGAATTAAAAAGACCTGTATTCTAACCGACTCTGTTACTCACGTGATATGTGGCCTTAGGCAGAATACTTCTTGCATCTCAGTTTCTATTTTGATAAATGTTGAGGTGAGAGAGAGATAACTCTACTAGGTAATCTGCAATGCTCCTGCCATCAGCAGCAAAGACACATTTCCTTTTGTTGTCACCAATCACCCTGTACTTATTTACATGTTTAGAAACCAGTCAAGACAGTTCCAAGCACAGCTTCCTGGGGCCATTCTTTGACTTGTGCTCCAGCTCCTGCTGTCTCTGCCTAATTTCCAAGCATAGTTTACCAACCATAAGATGGCTCCCTCAACAAAATTCTGTGCTTGGCTCTTTAAGGTTGTGGAATTCATCTTTTCACTTCTCTCCCCTCTGCCTCCATTTCATAACCTCGAAAATAGCCAGGTGGCCTAGTCTCAATCATTTAGGGTTAATTAGTCACTGTTTATTTGTAAGCGTCAGTCCTCTCTGCTTCCAACATCTGCTTCTTGTACTCAATGTTTAGCATCTATCACTGCTCACCGTTACCTCTTGATGAGGTTGGTTGGTCACTGGTGCAAGGTTTCAGCCAGTCTTTAAGTCAATTTTCTTCATGTTGGCACCCTGAACAAATATTTGTTGAATAATGACTGAATTTGTTTAGGGAGAAACTAGAGGCTCATGTAAAGTCTGTGGTTTATACCAAGTTTAGTGTAAATGTTATCAGTCTATGTTATTAACTACCATTGCATTGCCATAATTGTCGTAAAGAAAGATAAGAGTTTTAGATAAAGTTCTTTTACTATCATCAACTACAAGAAACGACTGCTGAACAGCTGGGCCCTAACTTTTACCTTGGTATCTCCAACAGGCCTTTGTCAACCTGAGAGAAAATTATGAAGTTGATTTCCAAAAGATTCTTATCCTGGAAGACCACATTCCACCCCTCTCCAAAGAGTTCTTAAGTGGCCTATGCCTCATGAGGCATCTTGGCTGACACTACATGGGAAGTATCTTGTCCAGTTTCCCAAAAGTAGTTTAGTTAAGGTGTTCCCCAAGAGGCACATGGAGGGGTGATCAAGAAGCTTCGCCCTGCCTGTCACAAATGTGGCTCAAAGTGGCAATCCGACAGGACTTAGTTCTTTACTCCCAAAAAACATGGAGCTGGAGTCCTCACAAAAGTAGAGAGTGGGAGAGAGAATAAATATGACATCTATTTCTAACACTATACATTGTTTAAAATTTTTGACTATATCTGCCATTTCCATTTCAAACAATAGCTGCAAATGTTTTCAGCTACTCCACCAACTACCCCAAGGTTTAAAAAACAAACAAATGACCAAAAGCCAAAGGACTTTCTATTTGCTCTCCGTCTTGAGGTATTAGAAGTTTTAACTCCAGCCCATCATGACTCCATGCTTCCTTCCAGATAACCTCAGCCACAGTGCAGGGATTCAGACACAAGTGGAAGTGGGAACTCGGCTGCTTTCAACATCAATAAACTTGCTTTTATAATGAAAGACAAGACTTGTTTGCCAGACCTATAAGGAAAATACATCTGCTTTGTGTACTGCAGAAAACTGGTCCGTGCACAGTGTCACTAAATGAAGGCAGAGGCCTTCCAGGCCGGAAAGAAAGGCCTGATGAGAACAGAGGTTGCTGGCCATGCCAGGGTTGCCTGATTTTACCAAACACTCTCAGATGCTGCCTTCAAAAGATGAACTGTTTTTTATCCACTAGTGATTGTCCCTTTCTAGCTGGCCCTGAAATCTATTTAAACTTTGCCAGTCGCATTTCTGGGGATTGATACCAAATTAAGTCAGGCTGATTGACTCTGATTTGGAGTTTATACAAAACAGGAAAAGTGCATACGTTTTCCATATGATTTTTTACAGAAAAACATCTGAATCTGGATATGTTCATTTATAAGTGAAATCTTGAGGTTTATTTATTTATGTTTGTCAGTTCCTTAAAGAGAAAGAGAGGAGAGAGACAGAAGTTGATTGCCTTTACAGCGTACGTTTCATAAAACCACTCTAAAATGGAGCAAAATAAGTTGCTTCGAATAACCAAAATGTTTACGTCTTTAAACTGTCTTGGTAAGCTTAGTTGGCTGGTATGAGAACAATAATTTAATTAGGAAAAGGAACTAGGAAATTGCATTAATGTAGTGACTTAAGTATGAATATTACGGTAAAAAAAAAAAAAAAGTGCATGGGCCAGATGCTTTTTTCTATTCATGAAATAAACCCTTTTCTTGTTTTCCCTTTTGGCATGCTGGAGAGTTTACAGGAGCTAAGGAAGAAGAACTGATCTTGTTAGAAGCGACAGCCTAAGCCATGCAGCCATGTTGAGCTTATTTATTTATTTATTTTTTTTTTTTTTATTTATTTATTTTTGCCCTTTCGCTCTAGACATTCTCCACCTTAAAATTCTACTATTCTGTTTCATCTCTTTTAGAGAGGCATGAAAAGCGGACACCAGAGCCCTGAACTTGAGATACCAATTATTTGTATGTCCCGTCTTGTGAAATAAGTTGTTCCACTTGGTCAGAGCAGTCGAGTGAGATAGCTAGCGTGTAGGCCTCGGAAACACAAAACTCTAAATTCTGGCTCCAGGACTACCCTCTGGTTGAACTCGGGGAAAATGTTTTTAGCTCCAAAATGGGAATAATAATTCCCATTTCAGGAGGCCATTGGGAGGATTTAAACAAGGCTCAGCTTGGTCACTGGTGAGTTGTTCCATGGTACCTGGCACTTGTGCTGGGCTCTGAGCTTGGCAATGCTGGTGGGGTGTATATTGCTTTATGTAATTTTAAACAGGGGGAAGTCAGAGATTCTACTCGAATCCTCTCTTGTCAGTAATACTATTCTATAGATCTAGCGCTTCTCTTCCAGCAAACAAAGAAGCAAACAGAGGAGGCTTACACCCTTAATCATAAAACAAATGAGAGCTATCATTGGCGGTGCCCAGAAGAAGCAACAAGGAGGTAGTAAATATAGTAATTATTAAAATAAAAAGAATTAGAACAAGAGAAATTTAAGCTTGTCCTTTGTCCCAAATTAAAATAATGAACAATAAACACCAGAGGCATATTTCTCACGAAGACAAAGATATTCAAGCTTCTGAGCCCTAACTTCCTAGGCCCTTTCTAAGTCAATGTTTACATTTATTTTCAGGCCTCATTTTGTATTATTTTCCTTAAGAAAGGCCCTCAAAATTGTATCAGCTTCAAGCTGCACAATACCCAGACCTACTTCTGTGAAAGTTGTCTCTAATTATGTTTCCTTATGTTACTCCTGCTCCTTCTCCATACTGAACTTTTGATTTTAATTTTGAGTATAAAATTTGGAATTTGATGTGTGAAACAAACAAAAGAAAAGTGATCATCTGATTAATTGGCAAAACTCTCATACTCTGAAAAGCACTGAGCACTGACATATGTTCACTCAGCAGTATAACAATACATCGCATTTGGGTATTTCTTACTCAATTATAAAGCACCATTTTAAAACATTTTAATTGACAAATAGTCCATATGTGTAAGAGCACACAAATCATAAGTGAATAGCTGGGTGAATTATTAGAAATTGAAGACATTCTTGCTACAACCACCCATGTCTAAATATGTGACATTACCAACTTCCTAGAAAACCCCCCTTGTGCACTACCACTCATTTATTTTCTCCATTTTTTGACTTGAAAAACTTAAAACTTTCAAAAAATTAATTGATACAATAAACATCTGCACCATTTTTAGCCAAATTCGTCAATTGTTAACATTTGCCTACATTTGCTATCTCTTGCACCCCCACCTCCACCCTCTCTTTTATTTAACCATTTGAGAAGTATTATAACACCTCACTCCTAAAAATTTCATACATTTTCTAAGAGAGGGACATTCTCCTATGTAACCACGATACCACCGTGTTTCCCCGAAAATAAGACCTAGCCGGACAATCAGCTCTAATGCGTCTTTTGGAGCCAAAATTAATATAATACCCTGCATTGTATTATATTATATCATATCCTATCCTATCATATCATACTATATTATGAAGAACTGGTTTTATATTATACTAAAATAAGACCCTGTCTTATATTAACTTTTGCTCCGAAAGATGCATTAGAGCTGATTGTCTGGCTAGGTCTTATTTTTGGGGAAACATGGCATTATCACAACAAATTGAACATTGATTCAGTGACATCATCTAATATCAAGTCCACATGTAACCTTCACCATCATCCCCAAAACTTCCTTAATAGTTTTCTATCCATTCAGGATCCAACCGAGTTTCTGTATTACTTCTGTTTATCATGTCTCTTAAATCTCCTTTACTCTAACTGGCTCAGCACCATCTTTGCCTTCAGCACATTGCAAACACAAACAAAATGTTTTACAGAATGTTCCAGAGATGAGTTTGAAACTGTTTACTGTTGTTCATGTTTATTTCTAATCCTAAGGGTGGCTACCTTAGATGGCACAGGTAAGACCAGCTACATAATTTGTGAGACCTATTCAAAATGAAAATTCAGGACTTCTAATTCAAAAAACAGGGAAGAAATGCTATTTAAGATGCTAAAAAGAAAGCTTTTATTTAAAAACATATTTTTTATTACTATTAAACCTAATGGGGCAGCAGTAATACAACAGTAAGAACATAAATTTATAAATTGCAAAAAAGTTGTCATATTTTACAAAATTAATAATACTAATAACGTCAATATTTCACTAATAACAAATACTGGTATGCTACCTGGATTGATTATAAGGTTTTTCTGATTCTCTTTTCTGCCTGCTAATTTATTAGATCAATGAAATTTATAGTTTCAGCAACTTCATTTTCAAGCAATACAATTGAAAGCAATCATTCTTGGCAAGTGAAAGATAGCAAATGATTTTTGATAATTTTTAACTTTGACAAGGATGTTTATTTAATACCAATGCAACTGTTACTACAGTCATTAAGAGAATTTTCTAGGCTGTGACAATATTAGGATAAGTTTTTTATAAGTTATTTTGAAGTATAACTTTTAGTACATCTAAAGCTGATGATTCTTGAGAAACAACTTTTCTAAAAGGATTTAACTCCATACAAATCAGTTTTGTGTAAGTATGAATTTGCTTTTAAGTATAATTTTATACAATGGCATTTTAATGTTTCCTCTGACATTTTATGTAACTCGTGGAGTTCATACAAGAAACCGAAAGTGGCTTCATGGTTTATATATAATTTAAATACCGATTTATGTATTATATCCCTGTAACTTCATTTGCAAAGAAACATTAATCTTAAAATTGTTTTCCTGTCATATAAAAATAGCATTCTTTTCTACCAAGTGTGATCATTTTTAAATTTAAATTTTTATTTCTAAGCCTGTAGATATTTGCTTTGCAATGGTGCAGTGATTTTCAAACTTAGGGATTCTAAACTCTTTGAAGAATTCTAATAACCCCTTGATATGCTTTATTACAACGTCCATGCGTCCACTATTATTTTGCAGTAATTTACTGACAACGTTTACTGCCTGAGTGCCGCTAGTTTCTGTCCTGGTTGTATATAATAGAAAGGCCTATTTGTGCATTCTATCGCTCCCTTGGGGCTCCCTGGTGCCCTGCACTGCAGCAGGCATGCACATGTGCATGGGGCAGCGAGGCCACTGCACAGCATGCATGCTTCTCACTACCCCTCTGTCCCCATTGGCCTGAGCCCACGCCTGCTGATACCTGGTATGTTTCCTCTGATTATACACATGCTCCATTGTCCACCACACTTTACTTACCAAACACAGATCCAAAGTTAAATTTGAGAATTTCAAGATAGAAGATCAGAGCATTATACCAAACCCAGACCTCTTCTGAGAGCAGAGTGCTGTGACAGCACAGGTCACATACCCATGAAGCTGGCTGGGCCCAGGAACTGGTTAGGAAATTGTACCCATGAAGGTCAGGGGCGCATGCATATGTGTGCACACTCTATGGCAAGCTGGAACATCAAAGACTAGTGGGAAGATGCCTGCATCCCAAGGACAGCAGCAGGCTGCTACCAGGCGGAGGTCCCCACACTCAGAGCCCTTAAGAATGACCCGGAGGGTGGTTAAAATCTAGGTTACAGGGCCTAACCCAAGAGTTTCTGACCTAGTAGGCCTAGGGGGTGCCCATGAATTTGCATGTCACCAAGTTCCTACGGGATGTTGATGCTACTGATATATTCACTTTGAGAACCACAGCCATAGAGTACAGTGGGAACAGTGTACATGGTATTTTTGTCAAGAGAGAGCAAAACTCTAGATGTTATGTGAAACCTTCCAATTAAAAAAAACATATTTACTTGAAAGTTTTCAATCATCAAATAAAACATATTTGTAGGTTGAATTTGACCTGAGTGGTTCTTTGTTTATAATTCTCCCACAAAGCAATTATGCTAAATTAGATAGAGCTAACACTCAAGACCTTCATGTTTAAAAATCCAGTAGGAAATTGAATCAGGAGAACAGTTTTTTAAAAGCCATAACCAATAGAAGCAGACTGCATTATTTATTCTTTTATGTCAAACTATTATTTTTCCCTTGGATTCCAGGAAAAAACAAAAATGATGAGAAAATGCATGGATACAGTATCAATTAAAATGAAAACAAACCTCACAGATTAGGTAATGAATTTCCTGCTGTCAGTAGGAGCTAGGATGCAAAATAGAGAGATACTGTCTCAGCCTCATCTTCATCTGAAATATGAAGTGCCTCTTTCACATTACACCTTGTCTCTCTAACACTTTCATCTTTCCTTCCAATCCCCAAACTTCCCTTTATCACAAATACGGTGCAGTTGGCTGCACAAATTCAATATTCAACAGTTGTAATCACGATAGGGAGAAAGGAATGAAGTCATCTTTTTAATAAGGTGAACACTACAGCTGAATTCATTTTACTTAGCAGCAATTAAAACACATTTGTGAATTTATAAATATTTTGTAGCATGGTTCTGCAAGTGTTGCTAATTTGAGCAACGACAGGTGTTTGTTGTTTAAAATAAATAGCAATCCTGGGGTCTTTTACTTAGGATTCGAAATATGTCACTGAAGAAGAACAAAATTGAATGCCAGCTAAATTTTCTTCAGAAGCAAGTAGTGACATGCCCTGCTTAGTTAACGCTGACATGTCAGAGCGGCCAGTGAAGAAGTGCTTACTACCAGCCAGGTGCTATTGCACCTACTTCCATTTGTTCTTCAGAATAGTTCTGAGACCTAGGTCATAGTAGCCCCATGCTATGGATGAGGAAACTGAGCTCAGAAAGGATAAATGCCTTACCCAAGTTCATAATGCCAGGAAGTAACAGAGCAGGAATTTGAACACAAAGCCTGAACTTGACCTATCAGGGTGGCTCACTGGTCAGGATCCTTGTCTTTGTCAACCACAGATGAGCTGAATACCTGCAGGAGCCGTCACAGAAGGGCACTGCCAGCCAGTCTTTAATGCAGCTGAAGGGAAGGAATTGTGGGTTTCAAGTGAATGGTCACCAAATGTCTTCCTGTATTTGTTTTTAGGAGACGACTGCAAGATTAAATCCTAGACTCTGAAGTCAGACTGTTTGTATTCAAATTCTACCTCTGTCACGTAGTAGTTTATGAACTTTGGCAAGCTGCTTGGCTATTCAAAGCCTCAGTTTCCTCCCTTGGTAGGTGAAGGGTCCACTGAGATTAAATTAAATGATGAGTATAATTCACTGAGCACTCTACCTGGCACATTGTGAATGTTCGATAAAGCTTGGGTACTATAACCTTGTTTGATTTAAGGGGATTTTTGGAAGCCTCCATATCCCCAGATATTCTATCTACACAAGAGCCAAATCCGAAGCCACGTGTTAGGAAAAAGTAAATCTTAAAGGTCACTGTCTCCTACTTTTCTTTTAAGTTCAGGTGTCACTTCTCCCAGGAAACTTTCCCAAACATCTCATACACAATTGCCTAGGTTCTGTCTATCAGATTATACACCGTATTAAAGTAAGTTATTAAGTTGGTGCAAAAGTAATTGAGGTTTTTGCAAAAATTTTTTTAACCCTTTAAACTGCAATTACTTTAACACCAACATATTATACCATATTATGGTGTTTATTTATTTGATTTTTGCCCTACTTGGACTGTGTGCTTTTCGAAGGCCAACATCTTCCTGTCTTACCCACTTTTGGGTATATCTAGGAGTGCTGGCTGTTACCCTAACCAGCTGGCACAGGAACCTACCTCTACAAAGCAGTCCCTCTACCTCTCAAGCATTTCTGGGAATTCCCAACAGTGTCACTCTCTCTGGCAGGCACCATGGCCCTGCTAAGGCTTGTGGACACACCTGTCCTTCCCTCTGGGTATCACTTTTCCTGTCCACCATGGTTATCACCAGCCAGGCACTCTAAATAGCAAAATTGAGCAGTGGGAAAGATCTTCCTCTTTCCATCTGCATTTGCTTTGTTCTAGGATTGCCCAAAGTAGTGGTAGAGTAGGAATTACGGGAAAATGGGAGTGGCACACATTAAGTGAAGGCAGTACAGGGGTGCATTGTGTGCAGAGAACAAAAAATAATAAACCTGATTAAAAGTCCATCTGCTTTTTACTGTCACTATGCACTGGCAATTCTAACAATAATAAACTAATCCTCCCGGAAAAAAACAGATCTTTAGTTGATCTATGCATAAGTTCTAAACAACTACTATGGTTATGGTTGAGTTTTAATAAGAAGACCAAAACAACAACGTTAACAATAACAGTATAGGCTGCAAATTAGCAAGTTTTGTTACTTGTCCTTATACAGTCAGCCTCCAAACACACAGACTCAGCTACACAATTTTCATTTGAAGAACAAGGAATTGTGTGGAATCAGTCCAGCTCACTTTGGGTGAAGTTTGTGTCTTCAATTCCCCAAACACTACAAATTCCTGCATTTAAACATAGGTTCAAAATAATGCCAGCATAATGATTGTAAAGATGGAAAGACAGAACTTGAGTTACTTCAACTTTATCATTTTATGTGCTCACTTGGATTTTTTTTTGTGTTTGAAATTTTTAAAAAATGAAATATAGTACAAATGATGACTTTGTTGGGTAGGTGCACATTTTAGTGTATATACTAAATACTACACTGTATTTTAATAATATCATTAAATTAAAATTTCTTTTAAAATATTTTTCAATTAAAACATGAATCAAAAAATAATAATTATTATTATTACATGATTATTACCAAAAATAATTTTGTTCAGTTGGAGTATTAAAAAGTGATCTGGATTCAAGATGGCGGAGTACATAAACACAGTGCCTGCATGCTTTCACAAACACATTAAAATTGTAACTAACTTATAGAACAATCAACCTGGAAAACAATGCAAGTCTAGTGGAACATAAGTCTTACAATTAAAAATATAAAGAAGCCATGTTGAAACTGGTTGGAGGGGTGAAGATGCGGAACATGCACCAAATCTCCAAGTGCTGGTTGAGAATCAGGAGGGATATCTCAGCTGCGGAGCTTCCCCTCAGAGCAGCTAGGGACCGCAGGCTCACACCAGGCTCCCTAGGCCGGAGTACTGGTGCATGGAAGAAAAACCCAACATCTGCCTGTTAAAAACAGTGGGGATTCCAAACATCTGGGTAGGAAGGAAGGCAGCAGAAAGCACAAACGTCCTCTTAAACAAGCGCACGCAGAAACTCACCTGCTCACGGCACTCATCTTGGGCTCCACTAGAAAGATGGTGACTCGGGAGGCCTCAAAGGACACACGGAGGACAGACTGAGGAGTGTGGCTTCAGGAAGAGGATGGAGGACAGCCATCATTATCCCTGTGTGGGGTCCCAGGGAGCTGGCAGGTAGGCACCATCTTTCCTGTGTTGAGCCTGCCCCCACAGGCCAAATCTGAATCTGATTGCTCTTGTAAGCTCTGCTGCTCCACCCTGCTTACAAACTGGGACCCTGTCCCAACCAATTCCGCCAACACCAGAGGCACTTTCTCCAAGAGCAGCCAGCCCCATCGCTGTTACACTCTTGAAAAACTATCACACAGTCCAGCAGGTTCCAGAAGGACAGCAATTGGCCTTGGTTTGCTCTGAGACTTTTACTGAGTAGCTCCAGGCTCAGCACCAAACCAGAATTTACATTAACCACCTCACCACAGCTCTTCCCATTCTAGTGACTCCCTGAAACCCTGCCTCACCCAACTTGTGTACCGCACAAGGCTCTATCAGCAGCTGAAACTTAAGAGAGCCAGCATGTGTCAGCAGGCTTCAGGGTCCTGGCTTTTTTCAGAGATACCCCAGGCCCAGTACTCAAGGCAGACATCCTCAGTTCACAACATGGTCTTTTCCACGCATCTCCAGGTTTAGCACAGGTAGCAAACAACTTTGGATCTCTTTGTAGCTCCTACTATGTAGCCACTGGCCAGTCACAGGCAGTGGGTGACATAGGCCTGCACCAAATCCCCTCCCATAAGGCCCCAGAACAAAGATACCTGGAGGTTGACTTCAGACTACAGCAGAGCACCACCCAATTAGCCCCACAAGTAGCATATACAAAGGGCGATCTCATCAGATACAAGAGCCCACTTGGGAAACTTCCACTCAGTGGGGTCAGTCCCCCACACAGCATCCCATAAGCTATAGACGTGGCCAAACTCCACAGGCAATTAGCCTGAGGGTCAATCCCACCCACTGATGTGCCAATAGCAATCAAGGCTCACTATAGCTTCAGGGCATACACAACCCACACAAGAGACACTCCTGGAGCACCCAGAGCATGTGACCAGAGAGACTGTGCCAAGGACCCACAGGGCACCATGTTTCCCTGAAAATAAGACCTAACCAGAGCATCAGCTCTAATAAGTCTTTTGGAGCAAAAATTAATATAAGACCAGTATTTTAATATAACATAAGACTGGTATAATACAATACAATACAATACAATACAATACAATACAATACAATACAATACAATACAATACAATACAATACAATATAATATAATTAATACCAGATCTCATACTAATTTTTGCTCCAAAAGATGCATTAGAGCTGATGGTATGGCTAAGTTTTATTTTTGGGGAAATGCAGTACACAAGGCCACCCAGCCAAGACTGGGAGACATAACAGATTTACCTAATACATAGAAACAAACACAGAGAGGCAGCCAAAATCCTTTAAAATCAAAGGACAGAAAAATAGCTTTCCAGACAAGAAAAACCTAAAGAAATTCATCACCACCAAACAAGTATTACAAGGAATCTTAGAGGGACTACTTTAAGATAGAAAAAAAAATCAAAATTATGAATAATAAAATGGCAATAGCTACATATCTATCAATAATTACTTGCAATGTAAATGGATTAAATATTCCAGTCAAAAGACATATGAGGGATGAATGGAAAACAACCCTAACATATGCTGCCTACAAGAGACTCACTTCAGATTCAAAGACACACAGACAGAAAGTAAATGGATGGGGAAAAGATATTTCATGAAAATAGAAATGAAGAAACAATACAAAAAAAGCTGCGGTAGTCATACTGATACCAGACAAAATAGAGTTTAAAACAAAGACTGTAGGAAATGACAAAGAAAGACCCAGTAATCCCACTTCAAGGTATTTATCTGAAGATACCCAAAATGATTCTTCAAGGGTAATGTGCATCCATATGTTCAGTGCAGCCTTGTTTACAATGGTCCTGATGCAAAGGCAGCCTGGGTGTCCATTGATGGAAGAATGGATAAAAAGGAGGTGGTACATATACGCAATGGAATATTCCTCGGCCCTGGAAGGGAATGGGTTCTTGCCACCTGCGGGGTCATGGATGGACATGGAAGGTATTGTGCTGAGTGAAGTGTTAGGCAGAGAAAGATAGATGCAATGTGATTTTCCTTACATGTGAAATCTAAAGAAAAAAGTTAACAAACAAAACAGAAACAAACTCATAGATACAGAAAATATTTTGATCGTTGCCAGATGGGAGGGGAGTTGAGGGTGTGGGTTAAAAGGGGGGAAGGGATTAAGAAGTACAAATAGTCAATAATATTGTAATAACTATGTATTGTGTCAGAGGGGTACTAGATTTGTTGGGATGATAGAAGGTAGGGGTTGGGGGGCAGAGTGAAAAATGTGAAGGGATTAAGAAGTACAAATTGATAGTTACAAAACAGTCATGGGGATGTGATATACAGCATAGGAAATATAGTCAATATTGTGATAGCATGGTACAGTGTCAGATGGTTGCTGGACTTATAATGATCACTTCTTTGGGTATATAAACATTGAATAACTATGGTGTACCCCTGAAACTAATATAATATTGTATGGTAACTATATTTTTAATAAATACTTGAAAAAAAAGAGATCTGCTCCAGATATATATATGTGTGTGTGTGTATATATATATATATGTATATATATATACACACATATATAGACATATATACATATATAGACATATATACATATATAGACATATATACATATACATACACATATACATACATATATACATATATATGTGTGTATATATATAAATATATAGGTATATATATATATATAAATCCATGCTACTTAATATATCTGTATTGCTAAAATACATCATAGAAAATATATATTACTAAAATTCAGACCAGAAGCAACAAAGTCTAAGCTGGAGACAGAGGTCAAAACCCTTGTTTCTAGGTCAAGCTTGTTCTGCTCCCCATCCTCTACTGTTCCCAAGGTTTCTCAGGCTGCTGTGCAGAGTCCTGAGAAGCCTGCTTCACTGGTTCTCCCACTTGCTCAGATATGTGGGCACACAGCCATTCATCTTTTCATGCAGCTTAGGCTCAAACTGGGACCTCTCTACGTATGTAACCAGGTCAAGTGTAGAGCCCAAACAGAGCAGGTATACAATCGATGTTAAGTGAATAAATCAAAGAATGAAATTAAACCACACTGACGAGAGTGCGTTTAATCAGATGTACTTTCCTCTCGGCTGCACGGGGAAAGGAAAGGAGGATGGGTGGGTATCAGGAGGGAGCAGCAGTGTGAATGCTGGGCTAGTCACTGGGGAAGTTTAGCTCACTTCTCAGCCTAAACTAGCTGAAGCCTGAGTGGGGTCATGTTTCAAGAGCTGCTCCTTCGAGTTGAGCAACCAACAAGGAGAGTCCCTTTAATGTTGCTTTTCTGTTTCCATAGCACTTTGGGTTTCAGGCTTTGCAACCATTAATTATTTATTCCACAAGGCACTCCAGAGAGATTTAACAGACTCGGAAATATATGAAGCAGGATTGAGTGCCTTGCCAGGTCTACGAAGCACTTCAGTGAGAGGAGGGATGTCTGGCTTCCTCGTTTCCACTCCTGCCCTCAGTGCTCCACCTCCCTTCCATCAGCCTTTTCTGCTAGAGGTAAAGAAGTATTGTGTGGCTTCCAGAAGCCATTCAAAAAGTGGGATCCACTCGTTTGTGCTTAATCATAATTGAAGACGTTAAGGAAAATGATTTTAGCCTCTTGAGACTAATTGAAGAGGAGATAAGGAAAAAGAACCTGTGAAGTATTAAATGTGGAGTCTTGACTCAATGTTCCCTTCTTTGTCAAGTGGTGAGCAGGGGTAAAACAAGGTTTTATTGACTCCACCACTTTGAACCCTAAGGATAGTTGGTACTTTGTTCTATCAATAGGGCAGACAGTTAGTATGCAGCCAATAAGGATTTAAGTAAGACTTGCAGACTTCTGTGGAGACTGCCAGCAGTGCTGTTTGGACTGTGGTACCACCCAGAGTGTCTTCTGAAAGCCCACACCATCCTCAAGGGCATTCAGGAAGGCAAACAAGCTCCATGTATTCCTGAAAACATCCCCTCCCCTGCAGCCATGTTGCCACTATCTTGATTTTAAGCATTGTACGCTCTGACCATCAGCTCTATTTTTCTAGCTCACATATTCAAACACCACTCCCATTGAAACAATTTGTTGCTCTTCACATAGCTGTTCCCAGGAGTCTTTAGTTCCTCACCATGTGGACCTTTCCAGGGGCAGCTTGAGGGTCTTCCCAACATGGAAGCTAACTTCCCCAAGAGGAAAGTATCCAAGAGTGGGAGTAAGCAGCAAGCTACAATACATTTTATGACTTACTCTTGGAAGCCACACACCACTACTTCCACCATATTCTGTTTAAAAAAAAAAAAAAAAAGTCACTAAGTCCGGTATACACTCAAAAGGAGGAAAATTATATTCCACCTTTTGAAGGGCGGAGTGTCAGAGTTTGTACACATATTTTAGAGTCCCTACACCATTTTTCAGATGAGGAAATTGATGTGCATAGAAGACAAATAATAACTTGCCTGTGGTCACACAGTCTCAAATATGAAGGGTTCTATTTTTCGCTCATGTAAAGTCCTGCTCAGTGGGTGTTCCTCCAAGTGGTAGCTCAAAGACCCAGTATTCTTCCATTTTATGGCTCCACTATCTTCAATATATGGCTTCCAAGATTGACATTTTTGTCTGCATCAAGCCCTGGAAGGGGAAAAAATATGAAAAAATAAACATGAGATGTTTTTATGGGAAAATCTTAAAAATGATGTAACATCATTTCTACTCACATTCTATTGGCTCAGTCACACATGACCTCACCTGCAAGGAACTTGCAAAATGTAATTTAGCTGTGTATTCAAGAAGAAGAGGCAATGGATTTGGAAAGAAGTCAGCAATCTCTGACACACTCAAATCCCATGCTCATGCTGTAGCCACTGTAGTGTGACCATGTTTATATGTATGTGTTAGCAGGGGCAGGTTGCCAGACAGACGGAAGAGCAGGTAGGAGCATGAGCTGCTTCCACAAATAGAACTTTTGTGACTTTTCAGGATAAAATGGCAAAACCATATTGCATACCTTCAAATTGTTTCCATGTTTGTTTGTTTAATTGTTTGTCAACTGAAACCACCATTGGGTGTACAGATTGATTCCATTATATATCTAAAAATATATTGTATAGGCCATCCTATACATAAACATACAGTTGCAGACCAAATAGTTTCTTTCCCTCTTTACAATACAGATATGAGACTCATTTGGGCTTTATTTTGGAATTATCTCGAAAATGAATGCAATCTCCCACTTCATTTATGAAACAACAGTGTCCAAAGGCAACAAATACAAAGCTGTACCAATTCTCCTGTTTGTTCGGAAGTTGAATACCCATGAAATTCTCCCCCAGGTATTCCTTAGATTTCCCAGGAGTAGTAGCAACTCATGTGTGCTCAGCAATAAGGACACCCCTGCTCCACTGCTCCAATATCTTGCCAAGGCAATTAGCCACTGACTACAGGCAAGGGGCCCCTGGAGAAATAGTGTTCCACCATGTTATCAGTTCTCCACTGGTGGCTCCTCTAAACCCTGGGAGCGCCGACTCTGCACTATGGTCTATAGCATGATTGGACCGTGACTCATGAATATTTCATGAACATATATTCTTTACTTTCTGGCTTCACCACTGTGGTAGATTATAATATTGTTCAGAAAGCATTTACTCACTTGCTCCTTTCTCTTCACACCCATTGATATTGATCTTAGCTATGTGACTGGCTTTGACCCCACGTTGGGTGGAATGTACTTCCCTACCCTTAAGATTGAGCTCAGTCACATAACTTGTTTTTGCCAATAGGATATTAGTATATATAATGTATGCAGAAGGCTCAAATGTGCATGGCATTGTAGGGTGGTTTGTATACTGAATCTATGTGCAACGGCCAACTTATATCCTCCTTCTAGTCTCCAAATCAGTTCATCAGGCTAAAGCCAGAGTTGTAGACACCAATCCCTTCCAATGTTCATCTACGCTCTCTGTCCCCTTCAGATACTTCAGGACCAAACCAATCAAAATGAAACAAGGACCTGAATCCAGTTTTGGACTCAACTCGGATGTCTCGATGCATTTAACTAACAGTGACCTAACCATGTTCTTCATGAGTCAGCTTCTAGGATTTCATAAAAATGCCATTTGAAAACAAAACTTCAGAATAAGTTTTCAGTGCCACCTTAAAAATTCAGGCTTAACATTTCCTTTTAGAGAGCAGTTTATAAAGTTTTCTCTGTTTAATTAGGCTATCATGAATCATAGGTCTTTCACATAAGTTAACTTACCACACAGGGTTAGTGGTATCTTTGCTGGCAAATATTTTACAAAGAATGCATTTGTTTCAAAAATAAACAGTTAATTTGGATGAATTTTAATAGCCACAGTATTTGATTCTGATGAAAATGTTTACTAGCAGCGTTTCTGCTTTAAAACCATTTGTTTCTATTATTTTGACAGAAACAAAATTTGGTTCGTTGTTGTTTGGGATGTGAAATGGTTTTGTAAGCATTTCAGCTTGATGCCCAGGCAGGCCGTCACAATAATTCTTCTCCAAATAAATGGGAACCACCATTTCTATTCATTACTTCAATAAGAAAAGTTTAAGCAGTGAAAGGATTTGCAAAACATGCATTATAAAAACCTTAAAGTAAATTGCAACAAAAGTTAGTACACTGTAAATATTTTTGCAAGGTTTTGGGCAATCTTTTCTTTCTATAAATATTTGTCTGTGCAGTAAAGTAATGCAAAATCAAAAGAGAAAAGCGTGTTGTCTCATTTATAATTTGTAACAGCAACTATTATTGAATTCAGCAGAATTGTATTGTGTGCCTTATGAATTATATGTAAGGTGGAAAAGTGGAGTAAATTTCATGCCAACATATTAAGCAACATAGAAGTGACTTCTGTAATTAAATCATTTTTTAATCATCAAAATTGAAAATAAGAGAAAACAACTTCTGAAGAAGTCCATGGTCAATCAGCTAAATAAACTAAAGTCATTCAGTCAACTAGCATTGATTGGAT
Organism: Rhinolophus sinicus; assembly: GCF_057876585.1. Classification (NCBI taxonomy): domain Eukaryota; kingdom Metazoa; phylum Chordata; class Mammalia; order Chiroptera; family Rhinolophidae; genus Rhinolophus; species Rhinolophus sinicus. Next base: position 199,238,264 of record NC_142517.1, read on the forward strand.
TTTAGCAGATGAAATTGACTTTGCTCCAACTCCACCCACTTCACAAACTAATTAAAAAAGCACATCAGCAACATCTTTAATCAGCTAAGGAAGATAAGTGGGCTTCAAAGCAATCAACTACAAAATCTGTCAAGAATAGCAATAGATCCTCAAAGAACTTCAGAGAGCTTTCTGAAAGTTACTCACGTCAATCAGAAGAACAAAAACTCAGAGCCATGTGCTTGTAATTTGGGGGGACCTTTCTGGACAATGTGGCTGACTTATAAGAAAACCATACACCAGCAGGGCATATATTAGCATCCAAGTCTCACTCGACTTCAGTCCATCCAAATTCCCATCAAGTAAGAGTAATAACAATGCGTGGATCAGAAGGGCTTGAAGGGTCATTGGACAAATCATTTAAAATGTCTAGAAATGTACAAGCTCATATAGTCCTTAAATGGAATAGAGGATTATTAGATTACCTTTTGCAAGAAAGACTGGCTGCAGATCGGTAAAAGACTTTGCTTTGTGTCTCAGTCTCTTTACCATCCAAGACACCACAAAACATTTTGTTCATTTTTGAATAGAGGAATAAATAAAAGAAACACTTATGGCACAAAAAATGTTTTCTGCATTCAATGTATTTCCATTCTCAAAGTACTGGAAATCTAATTTCTTAATGAAAGATATCTAACTAGTCAAAGCTCTGTGCTATTGACAATCCTAGGTAAAGGATTCAGGACAAATCTGAAAATAGAAATTTCTTTCCTTCAATTCTCGGATGAAGAAAAGAAGAAACTAGAAAGGAAAGAGGAAAAAAAAAAAAAGAAAGAAAAGACACAGAAAGACAAGGGAGACTATGCATGTCTAGTATGGTGTTAAGCTCAGACAGCCCTTATTAATCTTTAGTGACAACAATTTCTCTCTCTCTCTCGCTCTCCCTCTCCTCACTTTCTTTTCTATGGCCCAAGTCTTTATTCAGAATTATTGTTACCTTATACATATGACAATATGTATAAACCTTCCAAAAAATAATAAACTTTCATGAAATACCTTGACTCGGTGATTATGGGGTGGCATGGTGGATAATTAGGAAAACTGGGGTAATAGAAGCCACTCAGGGTGCTTCAGAATAGAAGCCATATACCAACTGGCATGGAAGTACTTAAATATTGTAACAATGGCTTCAGCTGTACCAGGGCCTATCTGTTAAATATCAGTGCTGCCTGTTTTTTTCTGTGTCTGTCTACAAACTTTCCTGCATTCAGAAACTTATACTTTGGAACCAAGAAATTTAAAGTGCACATTGAATTTTAGAACCGAAAGGTATTAGAGATTAGGAAGCCCAAGTCCTAGTTTTAGAATCAGGAGTCATAAGTGACATGCTGGCCCTCACAAAGCTCTTTGTGGCAGTGTTCAGGCTAGATCTAGCTTTTTCTGAACTGCACAATATTCTTTTTCAGCAGCATCAAGCATAGAGTGTCTATTACACTAAGGAGATTTTCTATCACATTGGTCTACAGCTAGGAGAAAATCAATTTTAGGCTATCAACCAGAGAATTAAAAGTCTCACTTAAGATGTGACGTGTTACTGGGACTCATGAAGACGTGAATGTCTCCTACATCCTCCTCCTTCGAGACATTTGGTCAGATAACAATAATTATGGTTTCTTATACCAAAAGAATTGCCGAAACAAATGGAAAGCAATACTTTCACAGGTCTGCTTTGTGGAAATGCCACAGGAAATTAACCAGTGAACCATACATTCCTCTCCAGTTCTAGTTCACTCCTTCAAGAGGTTTTTTGGTATTATAGGAAGAACATCATCTTTGGCAGCAGATGGATATAGTGCAAATCTCAGCACAGCCATTTTACAAGCAGTTAAACCTTGAGCAACTGCTTAATCTATTTCATACTCAGCTTTACAGCTATAGCTGTAAAATTAGAGTAATACCACTTGCAACCTGGTTGCGGTGGGAATTAAATAAGATAAGAAAGCTATTTATAGCTTAAAAGTCACCAACCTCACTTGCCTGTGGGTACAGAATAATGTTACATTTTCTTTTCATGTCTAGACTATTATGATCTGAACTGTTTCCATCCAACTCCTGGCCAATAGCCTTATCAAAGTCTTCTGAATGTTTCCAGCATCCTGCCTCCCATGTGGTCCAGAACAAATCCGTTGGCCTCTTCTCCTTGGATCAGCAATGCTGCTGACAACCCTTGTGATAGCGTTCCTCTTCTGGGAGATATCTTTTCACTATGGGACCCCACCCCCCTTCCCTGGTCTTATCATGAGCTTACTACTCAACCCTATCCCCCATTTCACAACTGGGAAAGGATTAGGGAGGATGAGGCTTACCCCAGTTTAACTGAAGTTTAAGGTCACAGGGAATAACTCACAACTGCTACCATCCCACATGCCCAGATTCTGCCTTAGATCTTCTTAGTAGGTCAACACCCATCTTATCTCCCAGCCCGCCTCCTTATGCCAGGGCTCACTCATTCTAACCACCAGAAAGACACAAATACTCTCATGTCCAGAGTCTAGGACCACCTTCACTTCTCCCGTTGGAGTCCCATAGAAGATAAATATCCTCTCCAGCAGCTCTAGGGCCAGCCATAGAGCTCCTTCCTTTCAGGACGATTGACAGTGATTAACCTTCTACCCAAGGAAAAATTGCCACCCTTACAAATGGTCTGGCCCAATGGCTCAGACATGACATTTACAGGAGTGTACGGGATATTTCCCAAAGTTGGTCATATTCAATCTTAACATCTATATATATATATATATATATACATATGTATATATATATATATATATATATATATATATATATATATATATATACACACATATATATATATATAAAAAGAGTAAGGAGTTATTCAGTCCAAATTGCTGAACCAGCCAAGGGTTTGTTGTTGTTGTTGTTGTTTTTAATTTTTCAAAGTATTTCTTCCAAAATGAAATAGAAAATCATAACAAAGTATGTTATGGTTTGATCTCAATTTCTGCTTTCCTGTGAGCAAGTCTCAGTCACACACACACACACACACACACACACACACACACACACACACAATCTAACTGAAAAATAGTAGGGATCCAAAGACAAATAATAGCCTGACCCTAAAAATAAGAACTTTTTTACAAACCCATAAATGATAGGGTTTCATCTTAAAAGCTTAAGTAATTTGTTTAGTCTCCCATCTACCACAGTACATAGTAATATCTGTGGCTATTGTTAATTATAACTAGGATTAATAGGACGCAGTAGTAGTCTGTAATAGCCACACAAATAAATGATACTCAATCTTAGGTAATAGTTCTCAGGAAATGGGAAAGCAGTAGGACCTGAAGATAAAGAATACCATTTCTTAAGTGTCTATTACTGTGCACCTGGCCATTTATACCCTCCATTTACTTTCACACAGCAACTTTGAGTGTTAGACATCATTTCTGTTTTACAAATGAGGACAGCATGCGATTTGCCCAAGATGACCCAGGCAACAAATGATGGAACTACAATTCATGTCCAGTCATTTGGCACAAAAGTCAGTGATCTTTCTTGTATCCCTCACACATTCTTCTATCTGCCTGGTAGCTGGTGATGAAGACAATGACACTAAAGATGAGAGAAGTGAAGGAGGAAGTACACGAGGAGTTTTGATAGCTTTATGATGCTTCACATATTTAATATAAGACTATGAGTTAAGGGTAATGACCGAGTATGTCTTCTTCCCTTGAATTTCAATGCAGTAAGAACAAATCACAAGATTCATTCATTCAAGTAATTTAGCATTGCTTGGGCAGCTACCATGTGGCAGCCATGGTACGAGGCATAAAGATATTGACAAGAAAAATTAAAAATTCCTAAGATTTTTAAGAGTCTGTTGATCTTAGAGTCTAGTGGGGGGAAGCAACAAGAAAATCAATAAGTACTCTGCATTGCTGGAAGCATTCTAAGCATGGTAGGCACAGGGTGATGTGAAGAATCACCTGGCTCAGACTAAGAAGATGCAGAAGACCTCCATGAGGCACCGATCAGCATCCTGAAGGATGGGCAGGCATTAACTAGGTGGACACAATGTACAGAAAGAGGAAACAGCATAGGTAAGGCACTGAGCCATGGAAAAAGGCTTGATGCACTTGGAACAGTCTCAGTAGGACAAGTTATACTTGGACAAGTTAAATTTGTACTCTATGGTTTACTTTCTCCACATGTGAATTAGAAATCATGAAAGTAACTTCTCTGTAGAGGCAGATGGCTTGTTTGAGATTAGGTGAATTCACACTTAGCACAGCTCTTGGTCCTCGGTAAAGGCTTAGTAAGTGGTAGTTCTTGTTATCATGGAGAACTTTGCAGGCCATCACGGATATGCTTTTGGTTAATAGTAGCAGAAAACCATGTGGGTCAAACTGACTGAACCATAAAGGAGACTTCTGAACTTCTGATATGAAAAGTCAGGTGTAAGGCCAGCTTCAAGCCCAGTTCAATTGGAGGTACAGCCAGTGGAAAACTAGTCAATTTTTAACAACCAACTGCAGGTAGAGGAAGAGGAGGAGGAAGAGGAGTGAAAGGAGGAGAAGAAAAAGAAGCAGCAGGCCTGATTTTCAGTGTTTGCAGATTTCTATGGTATAAATACTCCCATTGTGGCCAATTCCAAGCTACTGACATGTCAACCAGCTCAAAAGATTCATGGAAATTTAACAATCCACTCTTGTAAGCTAGTTGGTACTTGCTGGTTCCAGTACCCCATTGAGTCCTGTTCTGTTTCTTTGAGATTCTCTTCATCTGTGTGTGTCACCTCTACCTAAGGATGACTTTTCTTTTCTCATGATCCCAAAAGGGCTACCGAGGAAATGATGCTTTTTGTTCATGAGGGGGTGAGGTAGGGTTCCAGACAGATTGCTCCCCACAATATGGAAAAGACATCTCAAGTTTAACTCTGATTGGACCTCCAATGAACCAGTCATTGTGTGTCAAATGTTTACTCTGGTTTAGACTCATTGGGGTAACTACGAGGTCTGACAGTTAAGCTCACGAACTTGTTGCAACAATGTCGCTAAGCTTTTTTGATATCAGAGGGATTATTCATTACGCATTTGTACCAACTGGACAAACAATTAACCAGGTTTACTATTTGGAAGTGCTAAAAAGGCTGTGTGAAAAAGATGAAAACAACCTGAACTTTTCTCCAATAATTCATGGCTCTTGCATCATGACAATGTACCAGCTCACACGCCACTGTCTGTGAGGGAGTTTTTAGCCAGTAAACAAATAACTGTATTGGAACACCCTCCCTACTCACCTGATCTGGCCCCCAATGACTTCTTTCTTTACTCAAAGATAAAGGAAATATTGAAAGGAAGATATTTTGATGACATTCAGGACATCAAGTGTGATACGACAACAGCTCTGGTGGCCATTCCAGAAAAAGAGTTATAAAAGTGCTTTGAAGGGTGGACTGGGCACTGGCATCAGCACCTAGCTTCCCAAGGGGAGTAATTTGAAGGTGACCATAATGATATTCAGCAATGAGGTATGTAGCACTTTTTCTAGGAACTTACTTGTCAGACCTCCTATAGCTGGGCACTAGTGTCCCACTCAAATGACATAAAGAGAGAACACATGTCCTAAATTAAAATGTGCTAGGTGCTATGAGAAAAAAAAAAAAAAACAAAGGGGATGGGGCAAAAAATCTCAAGACAGTCTGGGGAGTTTAAAACGTATTGAGATGATAATGCAAAGATACTGGGAACGCAAATCATTGGAAAATTTGTCTCCCAATATCAGATGCCAATCCTTACTTGAAAAGCAAAGACTATTTCTAGCATCATGGCAGACTACATCAAGGAAATATGTGTATTACGTTAGCTCAGGCTTTAACTTCAGATATTTTATAAACAGCCAAGACCTAAGTTATAAAGATGCAATTTATGAGGATCTTCTCATTTCACAAATGATCATTTGTTTTGATTCTTAAGTTCCTGACCGTTTTGAAGGGGAAAAAGATGAACTCAATTAAACCTTAACTGAATGGTAAATGAGGTGGTGATTCTATTATGTCATCCACTAGATAATGCATAAACAAGAAGAAACTATAGGGCAATTAGACCCCTGAGAGATTCTAATATTTCAATAAATCACAGAAATAAATTCTGAGCAATTTAAAGAATAAAAACTCTATTAATTGTAATGTTCTCTTGCCCATATAAAGAAAATTGTTGTGCATGTGTGTCTTTTTGCCTTTTTCTATCCAGTATTTCTTGAACTACTTTGCAACTTTTCAGCCCCTCACATTTGCCTCTGGCTGATTTTAAATTATGCTAATTGAAAGAGGGAAAAATGCTGGTAATGGAATAAAATGGAATGCTATTTCTTATAGCATCTGGTGCAATCTGAGCCATTTAAAAGTGCATCTTGTGGAATAGAGATCTGAATAAGCAATGCCAGTCTGATTACAAACAACATGGGTCTCATTAGAATACGTCAATCTGATTGCTAGGTAGTGATACACTGCAGATTACTAGGCCATAATTGCCTCTTACATATCATGTGTATAATATATAGTTTCTCTGGATATATGTTGAAGCTACTTTCTCTCATGGCTATATTTTCCAGCTCTACACAAAGCAATGTCTATGTTCAACTAAGTTGATTTTAACTAGGTCCGTAAGTCCTAATTCTATTTTCTTATAAGTATTCAAGTTTTCTACAGCAGTGCTGTAAACAAGGAATTATGTCCAGGGTGATTGCCAGAAACAAGATATGTCAGGGGTCTATTACCCATTCAACTGGGAGCAGTCAATGGCCCAAGGCACTTCCTCCAAAGGGAAAGGGTAAAATAACTGAGGCCAAAGCCCACAATATCGCTGCAAGTCTTAATTAGGTTGTTGATGTAAGTGTGCCATACATTTTTTCATTGTCAAAATCCATTTTGTTCTTTACTATTACTAGAAGAATCCAGACATTTTAGCCCAGGTCATGACTTTGGCTTACATACTTCAGTTCATAGTTTAAACCCCCTATAGGTGCTCTGAAATCAGGACTTGATAGTCATACTTTCTAGGATAGAAAGTCATACTTTCTCTGCAAAGCAGTCTCTCACTTCACATGCTTTATCCCCAACCAGTCCTGAAGCCACTTAGACCACAATGGAGAAAACGCAAATCTCCAAGCAGCTGCAAACCTAGGTAAGTATTATAAGTCCCCACTTAACAATGGTCAATACCGTGTTTCCCTGAAAATAAGACCTACCCTGAAAATAAGCCCGTTAAGATATCTGCCAGACGGATGCATTTAGTACGTTATGACGATGTTCCGGAAGAAGATGACATGACTGTATTTGAATAAATGTAGATTGTTGTACATGGAAAAATAAGAAATCCCCTGAAAATAAGCCCCAAAGGAGCAAGCATTAATGTAAGACCCAGTCTTATTTTCAGGGAAACACGGTAGGTTCTTGGAACCTGTGAGTTGAAGTGAAATGACGTATAATGAAACAAATGTTACCATAGGCTAATTGCTATAAACAAGAGTTGTTTCTACAGCATATTTTGGTCACAGAAACATCATTAAACTTCTAAATAAAGACCCAAAACACTTCTAATATTAAACACTGAAATAAACGTGAACTATACACACACTTAAGAAAGATGAATAAAAACAAGGCAGATAATGATTTTCCAACCTGCTTATTCCACGTCGGGGTCATGGTGGCTGGAGCCTGTCCTGGCAGCTTAGGGTGCAAGGCGGGAACCCATCCCTGCACAGGACATCCTTCCATCCCAGAGTCCCTCACACACGTACTTATACTCACTCTGACTGGGATCATTTAGGCCAATTCACCTCACCTGTACATCACTGGCCGCAGCTGGGAGTCAGCGGTTTTTGGTTTTTTTTTATCTCACCAACGTTAGAACAAAATGATGTTGAACAAAACAATGTCAATGGAGGACCTGCTGGATTCAAAATATGCCTTGGGGTGTGGAGGTACGTGCACTGTGGCTGGGGTCACGGAGCAGGAGCAAACAACAACATGAGGTGTATCTGCTTGCCTCTCTCTTTCAGTTTTCTTATTTGAAACCCCAAAGGATAGGTGTCCAAAATGTGTTTCAGAGAACTGTCCACGGCGATGTCAAAAGGGTTTCTTCTTCAAATACATTTGGAAAATGCTAGTTAAACTGGGGAAACTGGTGTCTTTATCACAGGACTTCTCAGAGCCTTTCATGTACCAATGTGTTTTATGGGTCTCCAAAAGGGGGTAGAGGAATGCATCACTGCTTTCCAATCTTACATGGCCATAGAACCCTCCTGGCCCCAACTTACCATCCACTGACTAATACTCATTAATATCTTAAAATCTAATGATTTATCTAAATAGTTACCCAGTCTATTGTGTTACATTTGGACAGTATCACTCATTCACATGGCCTAACTAACCCATATAAACATTTGTGTTTGCCGCCCCTGCTTTCCACAGAATGATTACACCATATTCTCACAAGATCCTGACAAAGTAGGGAATCCTTACTCCCATTTTAAAGATGAGTAAACTGAGTGCCAGGGGCTTTACGTGACTTGCCAAAGGTCACACAGGTAGTGAGTAGCCGAGGCAGGATTCACATTAAGTCTGTGTACTTTATTACATCATGCCCAACCTCTATTTCAGTTCATTTTTCTCTTGTCTTTGGATCCATCTTTGGTTTCTCTTTGGTTAATGACTAGCCTCTCTTTGTCACAGGCTGTCATCAAAATGAAGAATGGCATTTGAGAAGTGCTGTCCATAGCTTTTATGCTTAGAACACAAAAATGATAATTAAGGGAAATCACTGCTTCTTCTCTCACGCTATATAAGATAGTGGTATCTTAGTGAAAATAGATTACATTCTGCTTTTAGTGAAAAGTAGACTTTGGAAATTAATTCTCACAAAACACGGTGTGTAAGATGAATATTGTACTTAAGTTAGAGTTTGTTTCACTAGAGTGTAACAAAAATAATCCACAAGACAAATTGGTTCAAAGTAAGGCACCTGGCAATGGAATAGGTAGGCGGTGTTTAGGGAGGACTGCACAGGAATATACACCTGCTAACTATGGCATGTAGCGTCCTCATCAATCTGGAACAGTGGACTCAGTGGATTGCCCTGCCCATGAGTGCGGGCATCATCCTGTATGTTAAGGGCCCCAATAGAAAGACAGTCAGAGGAAGGAGAAATTTCCCTTTTTTTTACCTTCTGCAATGAATGACTCCATATCCTCAGTATTTAACATATCTAAAGGCTTATTTCTAGCTCCTATCACAGCCTGATAAAGATCCAGGGTATCTTTTGGCAACTTTCCAGGGATCCAAGGTCCTTCCCTCTTGTGAGGCTGCCATGTTTAACATATGGCCTCTAAGGCTGCCACATAAGGGGAAGAGAAAGTGGACAACTGTGTTGAAGGCTTTATGGCCTGGCTTGGAAGGGGCTTGCATGTCGACCTCCCTTATCTCATTGGCCAGCACCCAATCACATGGGCCTAACCTAATGATTTGAAGGCTGGGAAATGGAGTCTTGTGTGCACAGGAACAGAAACTGAAACTGTTGGGCAGCTAGCCTGTCTCTACAAGTACATGGAGCACCATCCACCTAGGGGAGGTCAGTGAGCGCTTCCTGTAGGAGTCCAGTGCATCCACACGCTTTTTGTCCTGCCTCACTGCTGAGCTGGGACATCTCATCGTCTCCCGCCCTGGGACCTCATTTATGTCACTGGTTGAATTGGTTCTCAGGTCTTTGGACTTGAACTGAATTACAGCACTGAGTCTCCAGCTGGAATATCATGGGATTTCTCAGCCTCCACGATTACGTGAGCCAATTCCACATGAAAAGTCTCTCGCTACGTATCTGTATTTCTTTATCTCCATACAGAGAGATCAATAGATGTTATTTCTTCTTGGTTCTGCTTCTCTGCAGGATTCTGACTAATGCAGTTGAGTTTCTATCTTGTTAAACAAGTGGGAGAAAAATGTCAAGCCTATCGCCTTCAAGTCCCAAATATGTTAACTACTCTCTGTATTAATATACTTGATTCTAGAGAAGTGTTTATTTAAGAAATAAACACAAAATAACCAGACATAATGCAGATTATTTTCATTTCAAAGCCCTACTGGTAAAACTGAAATGCCCATCCCTGCTCTCTAAAGCCAGCTGCTCGTTGGGCTTCAGTTACTACATCATAATAAGTCTCGAGCCTCATTTTCAATTAACAGGGGCTTAGTCAATTAATAGTTTATTTAATGAAATGGTATCATATCTTCCTCCTTAGAACTGTGACCCTTAATATTTTTGTAACCCAGATCAATTTGGAATTTAATGAAATTTATGATCTTTCTCCCCATCAAATCACACATGTACATATAATCCTTAATACACACTGAACATACATTTGCACCATGTTTCAGTGACTCTCGTGGATCTCTGGGCGTTCCAATGTTCCCTCAAGAAATCCAAGTATCCCAGGTTAAAAGACCACGGTAAACATCGGTAGCTGGCCACTTAGATTAGCACCAAGGCTGTGTGAGAGGATATAGAACAGGGGATATTAGGCTTTTTCTCATTAAAAAGCCTCCTGAGCATAGCCACCATTTGTTGAGTTCTGGTTAAATGTTAGACCCTGTGCTAATGTTTTAATGCATTTCGTTTTTATAAAAGCTCTTGGCACTATAATCACCACTCTACATACAAGGAAATGGGCACAGGGACATTAAGAAACTAGTCCTGGACTGAAAGATCCGTAAGAGGTAGAGGCTGAATTCCAACCAGTTTAGTCTTAATTACAATGTTAATAGAGAAACTTACAGAATCGAAGGCAGATTTGCTAATTCATTGTTCTCAAGCACGAGGATCATTTAGAAGTCAATGCTCTCTACCTTCTAAATAAGCACATTCAATCAGAATGTAAGATTTTCTTGTTTAACCAAATGACAATCAACAATTAATTTAAACCACCATGCATATGGCAAAACTTATTGAAGACACAAGTAGATTCCAGGTTTGTATATGGCAACCACTTTATTATTTTCAAATGCAAACTCTTTGCATTTAGTTTGCTATTTTACAATTTTACAAACTAGGTATAAAAGACCATAAATAAATGACATAAGTTATGTGTACCTAAGTTTCATGAAGGGAAGAAAAATACCTTGACAAATTAAAACAAAATAGAAAAATCTATGTCTAACTCAAGAGATTGCTCAAATTTCAGAACATGTATGAACCAAGCAATGTTCTGTTAATTTCTTTTTCAGTATGAACTAAATTATAATACGCCTTATACATTCTAATTTTAACCACAGTCCTTGCATATTCCAACATACTTGGAGTGATAAAAAATAATAATAAATGCACTCTTCAGTGTGTATCAATGCTTGATGTTGTTTGGAGAATGTTAAATAAGTGAAAATATTGCTTCTAGAACTTTCCTTTACTGGTCAGAATTTAAGTGTCTTCAGACAAATATTGAGGCTATAAGTGTGTATGGATTAATACACATATCCTTCACAGATTGAATACAAGAGGTCTCAAAACACACACACACAAGCAGTGTAGTGAGCACAACCTTTCTTTAAAATAACTATTTTAAAAACACACCAGAACGTTATATTCGTAGTATTGTTCAAAATAATTTGGGGCCAGTGGACACATGGTGAAGCTACTTGATTTGGTGCAGGGGATCAGCTTAATGCTTCCTCATGGAAGATCTGAGCTCACTCGGCCAGCACTCACAGGCCAGCACTCACACTCACGGGGCTAGACACAGCCCCTGCAGTTGACCTCCTGACCTGACCTCTGGGGAAAGGTGACCTGCTCAGAGATTCAACATCATTTCTTTATACATATTTTTCAGGCATCAATGCATAGGCACATCCCTTTAAAAATATATTAAAGTCCCCAAAAAGGGGTGAATTAACTTTGTCACTCTGGCATAGTTCTAAGAATACAATGCCATGCACCCTGTCAGAACGCAATAAATATTTATTGATGATTTTCTTTACTTATTCAACAACATAGGGTTCAGAATCTTTTGTTTCCCATTTTTCCCTGATTTGATGTTATAGCTTATATAAATGGCTACAGTTTCTGCAACCATAGCTTAGAATAAGCAAGGCAGCCACTCAAATTATGAAACATGGCAGTATGTTGGCTGGAGTTTGGTATACATATCATATTAAAACAGAATCTTCACACAGTGGGCCTCAGATTCTAGAAGGCTGATACACTTTTGAGGGCCATAGGATTTAACTGTATATTAATAACTGTAGAACTTTCCTTGTAATGGGGAACCTGAAATTGCTTGAGGCCATTTAATCCCAACTATGCTAACCTCAAGAGTCACTGGCATATATTTTTCTGTGACATTGGGAGACAAAGTATTAATCCAGGACACATCATCTCAAAGCTGACACACATGTCTACGTTCATCTCCAAAAGTATATGAATTGCATATATTTGTTCGCATTCAACAAGTCCATTTATGCAGGAAAACAAAGGCTACTTTTATTCCACTTGGGGTTACCAGATAAATTCCATCCCCTTCACTCTCTCCATCAAGGAACTGGTGATTCAGACGAGGAATTCAATCAGAATTTGTGACTTTGATGATGGGTTGTCACTCAAATGGGTTCATATTCTAAAATTATTTCACCACTAAGGTGAAAATGCCTCTGCCCAAAGCTGTAGAATTACTTATTAAGGTTAGTGTGGCAGCTACAAAACACACTTATAGATACAGGACATTTAATATTTCTGGGTTGTCTTTCTAAGGGGATGGGCATGGTTTCAAGGCCCACTAGCTCGTGTGGCTCTTATCTCAGAACTGGTGGAAAACCAGAACTTTCCAGGTGTAGCATTCCACAACATTCACAGGCAGTTCTAAGCATGAGGTTATACACGCACACACGCGCACACACACACACACACATTCACACCTATGTACACACATCAAAACAGATAATCAAGCTCATATTTAGTCTAGGAAAAAAATATATTTATATCACTGCAATGGCACACCCTGGGTAAAATGTTACTTCAGCAATGCATATCATCAGCAGCTCCTGGGAACTGGCTTTGTTTCGTGTGGTGGCACCTGACCTGGTGTCCATAGTAAAACCTGTAGCCTTTGGTCACTTGCTGCCACACCAATACAGCAGTGACATACAGGGATGAGATATGGAAATACATATAAATAAAACCACGAGGAGTTTGGGAACAGGGTTCTGCAGAGCTGGTGCTTCCAGACAGTACATTCCTCAGTGCAACCGGAGAACAGATGCCGAACCTTGAATGTTTGCTGTTTCTTTCACTGTGAAAGGGGATTTGAAAGTCATATGTTTATTCTTTTCAGGTAGGGGTGCTGTTTCATGTGTCTTTGCTCCAGAACTGGCACAGTAGAAGCAGAAGAAACACATTTAGAAGGAACCCAGGAGGGTGTGTTCTGTTTTCTTCTGTGCGCTTTGTAATCAACAGGAAGGGCTGTGAGGCCAAGAATCCACTCCCTGTAGAGAAAAGAACAAGACTTGAGACAAAACATCAACCAATGTGGCCAGCCAGCTGTCAACCAATATTGCCAGAAAGAATATAAGTACTCAGAAGTTGGTAGGGCTCAGTACGAAGTAGTTCAGGAGGGACATCTGAATTCTTACTTTGCTCCTGCGAAAAACGACAACTGTAACAACCAAAAAATAATGTGTGTTTGCAGCTTAATTATAACTCCTCTCAGGAAGGGACTATTCTTATTGCTGTTACATGGATGAGGACATTGAAGCATAGAGAGGCTAAGCTGCCAGCTCATGTCAGTCACACTTTCTGAAGCAGCAAAACCAGGATTCGAAGCGACACAGTGTGAGTCTCTAGCAGTGTGAGAACAGCCTCTCTTTGAAATAAAAATGCTGAGTTGTTTGTGGTTCAATTGTACAAGATGAGATGGGCTCGGAATTGGTGAAAGGACATACGAGGCCAATTGTCCCTACTGTAAGAGCCTGGATACTAGCAGCCTGTCTTTCCAATGAGGGAAATTGTATATCTTGGGAATAAATCTGCAAATCACAATCTGCCCACAGTCAACACTATGACTAAAACAAATGCAAACTAAGACATGAAAAGTACTGGATGTTTTTCTTAAAAAGAAAGGAACTTCTAAAGAATCAGATTATCTAATGAGTAAAGGCTCCATACAATCTGTATGTAGAAGGCAGAGAAAGGGCACCTGGGGTCAGGGGCACAGTGAGAGGTTTGGTGCTCCAGTGAGAGTGGTCTTGGGGGCTCAGGCCCAGCGAGAACTAATCTGCCACAGATGCCCCATCAGTCTAGAATCGAACAAGGCTGGCACAGCACAATGAAATCATTGGGGCCCCTCACTCATAAATAATGAACTCAAGACAAAAGAAGCAATTTCTCTTCTTTCCTTTGTGACATCTAATAAGATTTCCTCTTGGACTATATCGCCCACCCTAGTGGCCATGTCGGCAGTTGGTGGCCTTGAGTGTACAGCAAAGATTAAGACCAAAGTGCATCTTTACAGACAATTTTGCTTATTTTATTAAACCACTTATTTATCTGCTTATATATATATGTATGTATGTATGTGTGTGTGTATATATATATATAGGTTTATTTATTGTGTGAGGGAGATAAATAAAATTTAGTTTCTTTGAGGTAGATGACCATTATTTAAACTTACATAAAATACTTTAGTCTATTTGGAGAGAGAGAAATAAAGTTTTCTTATAAAATAGTCAGATAGAAATTACTTCGTAAACAATTTAAAATTATAAATGTGGCTAAGGGTGTAACTACCAAGGAAATCAAGATGCCACTTGTCAACATTCTTTATTGTGACAATCATGAAAATAATGAAAGAAAAGGGATAAGGTCTCTTTTTGCATTTGATAGACTTACTGATTTGCAGATTCACAACTGAAAGATGGATGCATAACACTTGGGAAAACTTGGAGGAAGAGTATACCTCTCTTCTGTGAAATCCAGTGTGTCCCACATAAGACTATTTCATATACACTTACAGCATGTGTCAGGAAAGAAGTTAGTATTAAAGTATCATTATCTCTAATTTACAGGTGGAAGAATTGAGTTATAAAGAAACGTGGACTGAATTTCCCAGTGTTGACATCTCAGTTGGCTTGAGAACCCATCGCTGTGTATCTGGATGCCAGAGTCTGGACCCACGCCCTGGGAAACAATGCAGCATTCCTATTGTCCTGACCTTGATCTTGTAAAATGTGTAACTTCACGGAAGCAGTGAAGTCAACACTCTTACTGCTACTGGATATTATTTTAGACATCCGGAAAATACATTTTCTGGCTTTCCCGTTGGCCTGGAGTCTAACTCATACATGTGTTAAAATTAAGATTCAGGAGGCAACCTTTGAATGAACGTTTCATATTCAACCTTTTTCCAATCCTCACCTGATTATTTCATTTCCAGAGGTACTTGCTGAGAAGTAACAAAACGACACTAACTTGTTAGGATTGATCTTAAAATGGATACACTCTCTTTTGAAATGTTCTGCTTTGAATATGCTCAACGTTCAGAAAAATACCTCAAGTCTTGAGTTGTTGACTTTAAGAAAGCAAAACTTTTCATTATTCAATGCATGCAAGGGAACATTCCCTTTTTACTTATAAGATAATGCTATAATGCTATCTTACTTGAATTAGTCTGTTGGGATTAAAAATAAAATACTCCACAGCTTTGCTGAAAGCAAAAATGTTATAAACGTTTTTTTAAAGCAAGCAAAAAAAAAAAAGAAAGAAAGAAAGGAAGAAACCCCAAACTGAAAACAACCTACATTTATCAACTTTTACATGAATATCCAGAGCGCCTAGACTTTAGCAAAAGTGGTGATATGATAAAACAAAAATTGCTGGGACAGTTTAAAAAACAAATTTCACATTCCTTTTGAACAGAAAAGCTTTTATAACTAATGTTGCAAAAGGTTTTTACTAAACTTCCATGATTTGACAGCATCACATTTAACATTCCTTGCTCTATAAGAAATAGCTTTCAGGATAAAACCTGAGGGGTGGGGTGGGCAGAAATGTCATTAAAATTAGCCAAGCTCTTGTTTAAAAGTGATAAAAATGGAAGTTAAAAAAATAAATTTGTCCAGTCAAAAAAGTCAGGCTGTTGGCTTCTAAGAATGAATAAAGCCATTTATTTTACATGTTTCAAGAAGAAAATTCCAGGATTAAAATAGAAGCATCTTAATGTTAATGGGCTTTCTGGATGAAATGCATGTTTTTACGTAGGTTACTTTCTGATAATGAGAAAGTTGAGTTCCAAGTCTTACCATTGACATCTAGGTAAATTTCCCTGGATGACCCTGTTTGATACAAGGGGTACTAGAGCAGAAAATAAAATGAAACTAATAGAAAAGATCCTCTAGCACTTCTCAACTGAAACCAACTCAACAAAGAATGAGACAAGTTCACGACCCAACAAGGTTTGAGGTTACTACCTGGTACCCAGAAGACGCTCAATAAATATTTGTGTCATGAATGAAGGGCACCAAAGGGCAAGAGGAAACCCATGGAAGAGAAAGCACAGCCAGCAGGGACCCATTCTCTCAAACCTGACAGCATATATAAGACCAGGTCTTATATTAATTTTTGCTCCAAAGGACGCATTAGAGCTGATGGTCCAGCTAGGTCTTAGTTTTGGGGAAACATGGTAGTTCGTAGTTTATTTCTTCCTAGAAGAACAGTGGGGAAGGCATATTGGTTTTTGTCTCCACTCCCATTGAAAAGAGAAGACCGAAATCTTGAAAGAACCCCAAGCTAGCTGATAGATATGAAAGAATATTTACTGCTCAGTGTTTCAAATAAGATCAAGTTTTTTAACAAAAATAGTTTTACTTGGAGAAAGATTTATTGAGGGTTCTTTTGCCTTACCTTGGAGATTTGGGTTTGCTTCTTCAAAGAAGGGAAATGTGAACGTTCCCCATTCAAGATTGTCACAGTCCACTATCCGTAAGGTAGTTATGATAAGTTTGTAGCGTCCCAAAATAAGATTTTATATGGCACAGCCTCAGACCTAAAGAAACAGAACTCATTTGTCCACTTAGGGGGTATGGTGCTTGGGTCTTACTATTATTATTATTATTTTAAATCCACTTTCCTTTTATTTCCAGCCCCTCATGTCTCCGTAATCCACCAGATGGCCTGAGCACTGAAGGAGCAACACTGACATGTGGTTTTCACCTAGGTTTTTATCCCCATGGTATGAACCAAGCCTTAAAAGCTACAACTGAGTCCTTCAAATATGTTCCAGGGCCTGGTCTTCATTCCAGTGAAAGGAAGATGACTGTAAATTATGCCACAAACAAAATACTATGGTTGTAATTCCAAATGGAGAGAGGAGCCAGGATGTCTCAGAGAAGCTCAGTGTTGTCTGGCAGCAAAGACGGCAGCAAAACTCGGAGGCAGTGTCCTATTTATACAGGTACATGTATTTTACAAATTGGTGACGTACGGAAGAACTTCTGAGAAACGATTTGTTCCAGGTCTAATTCAAAGGATGGTGGTCATTTCTGTAAGCCCCCCATTTTCAGCAATCTGTACACCAAGCAATACTGCAGATTTTTTTTTTTTTTTTTTTTTTTTAAATTTCAGAGGGTGAAGACGAAGTAAAAAAAGTGCAGTTCTTCAATTAAAGTGCATGGATGAGGTAAACTAATTTCAAGAGTTTTGAGTTTATTCAGTACGGGCTCAGACGGGAACCATTCTGCCATGTATCTGCTGCATTTGGGTTCTCATTGCCTGGACACTGTTCAAAATCTTATTCTGGTGTGTGACAGCTGTGATGCCAATTCGTGCCAGGTCACTGTATGGGGGAGAAAAATGAGGAAGAGAAAATGTTATGAGGGCTGAGAACCTCTTTCCCGAGCTTCATGCAGACACACATTTGAATCAGCCACAATTCATACAGCACAACAAGGCAGGTGTATTAAAATGTTTAATTAAGCAATTTAATGCAACAATGTAGGTGCTTTATAGAGGCTGTGTAAAATCATACTCAATTAAAATGAAAAGCATTCCAGTTTTCTTTTTTTTTAATGGGTAGGATGATTATGCAGCTCAAAGCAAAAAAAGGAAAATACTATTAAATCTAGATTTACCCTTTCGTGTTACATCGCTGAGTACTTACTCCTGGTTCACGTGCACTACAGCCTCTAGTGTGGTATAACCAGCAGCCGTGAAATTATCCTTATACCGGTCCATTTTAATGGCCTGCAGCCAATCACCCACCGATACCACGGCAGAGAATTCAGGGGAGCTTGGATCCAACAAGGCAGTGTTGGGTCTGGAAATGGAACGAGAAAGTGTCACAGTGAGAAGACAACAAGACTCAGAAGTCAGATTGCCTGAAACAGGCAAGGGGAGCTGAAACACCGCGAGAAGGCTGTAGATGGAAGAACCATCATCAATCGGCATGTGATTTTTTTGCCCCTAATTTCACAAAGCTTCTAAGGCATGTGTCAGTCACCCTATTTGCTTTTAATTTCATGTCCCACATTTTTTATGTGACCCTCTTAATGCATTAATGATCATAGCAAGTCTTTTAAACACCCTAGCCTGGGGTAAAGACTGGCGGGGCCCTTATGGCTGCTCTGGACACAGTCGTTGCAGAAGGAGCCCAGTGCCTGTCCGCACTGAATATTACAGACTTTATTTCAGCAACTATGGAAACCCTGGTGAAGTATGAGTAAGGAAAACGGTGAGCTTGCAACCTGCCAGACTTGATGGAAACAGAGAAAGCAGCAAGAGTTCAAGTCCAGAGTGCTACCAGCCAGATTTGCAGGCAGTCTCCGTGCATCCGAACAAACTTGGGACAACAGGGAGTTAATCCCCTCTTTAATCAACCTATGCCTGACCAGCACGTGTGCCAAGACTGGCAGGAAGAATGGCTACTTTGATCACTGTTTGACTGTGGAATGTGCTTCTCGTATTCCCTTGCTGGGGCTCCTAAATAATCATTTCAACAAAACCTGAGCACTTCTTATTAACTTATTTATTAGTTTACACATTTCTCAGGCCAGGTGTTTTATATTAGGTCATGGTTAAGACCTACTATAGTTCAAGGCAGGAATTCTGCCATTCTTCATAATATTACTATATAATAAATCATACATTAATGGAAAGTATTTAGTAAGAGAATTAGTCATCTTCATCATCAAAATATCTAATAATCACAGGGTAGACATTTACAGGGTAATTTCTACTGCCCTTGCGACAAATGCCTGTATAGCAACACCGCCACTTAAGTTATATTTTCTTAAAGTTGCCTTTTCTCTAGAAATTATGAAATGAGTTTGATCTTAACATTTTGACCTGATTTTCATCCTGAGACTATGTTGCTTGAATACAAACATTTACATCAGAAGTATACCATCACCATTGAATTTTCAACCAAAAAACACAATTATTTTCTTGTAAAAACAAAATTAAGTCAGTATAATGCCTTGACTCATTTTCTACATAGCAGAAGTAATCCAATTCCATTTTTTATTTTCATGTTTACCCAAGTTATTTTGATTTGCATTACGTCTTTTTCATGTAACTATCTCAACAGACTTGTTTTATTAATGTTTTGTGCCCAAATAATAGCTTGCCTTTGTAACCTTTCTTTTATGTCCATTATTTCAATCATATCCAATTTTCTAAGTCAAATTCTGCAGACTTTTATGGAAAGAACAATCAAGATTTCATGCTTCCCCCAATTTTGAGTCAATAACAAACATTATACCACATGGAATTTTAGACAATAGAGTTAAATATTTGTCGACTGAAATATTTATTAAACAAAGACCAAACAGTTTGTGTTTACTTCTAACTTTAACCAAGAGCATTAATAGGCAACATGTAGACTCCCTGAGAAGGTCAAAATGACCTTAGGATGAAAATATCCTCCGTCCATATCAATTAACTCGAAGGGACATTCTCAAGCTTGTTCTGGAAGTCTCTGTGCCCTTTGGGGAACACCAAGACATTTGCCTAATTTTGTGCTCAGTCATATATCATGTTACACTAACCCCCCATTATCAGCAAGCGGTGATAAGCATCAAAGCTGTTTAAGTACCATCAGTGAGAGAGAAAAAAAATTAGAATTGAGAAAAGTGTATCCAGTAACTCAATTTGTTCTGCACTTTGGTGCTAAGCACACATTATGCAATATTAGCAGCTGCATAGTTTATGCTAGCAGGAGAAGCAGCAAGTATTGGCCTTAGGACCCTCCGACAAAATACAGGGGAGCTGGAGCTGGAGATGGAAAAGCTAGAGGTTTACCTGGGAATAGAAGAAACCACCTACATGTAAAAGAGGACTTAGAGCCATCTATTTTCATCATCTCAGTAAACGGGAAACAACAACTGGCCCAGAAATGTTAGTTGTTTTTGTTTTTTCTTTTTTTCTTTTTAGGTCACATAAGCTACCAAATGGCAAGAGTAAAATGCGAATCCAGCCCCGATGTTATAGCACTGGACACTATACAAAGAGCTTGACCATTAAGCTCTTTGTATAGTGCCCAGTGCTAAGGGATCTGAAACCCTAAAAGAGAATAGGAAGTATCTCTTGCTACAATTAACACTTTCTAAGTCAACTTAAAATTGCAGTGCATAAAGAGGCCATCCTTATTTTTCACTTACCCAACGTTCCTTTCCCTTTTCAAAATATAGCATCTAGTAACCTGATCGTTTTCCTTAAGTACTTCTCATCCTTCTTCCTAAATTTTCAGGTCCAGCATCATAAAATAAGCACTTTAGTTATTTCTTTGTTGGTTTTTTAAAGAATTTGTTTTTCTTACTACTCTATGAGGCCTGACAGGTATTTGGCTCTTCAAAATGGTGAAGAGAACTAGCATAAATACGCCAGTAATTGAGAAAGAAACCACCCAGGTTGCAGAGAGCTGTGAAGTGACCTCTGAGTAAAAAGACAAGAATTAACCTGAGTCAGCACTCGCCCTGCCATCTCTAATGTGTTCTTTCATACATCACTATTAGGAAAGCATGGCTCACCTGGAGCTCTCGGTTCCCGTCCTCTTCAAGCTGTTGGGGTTGCGGATGAGTTTGTCCAACATGTTGACAATCTGCCCAAATTTAGGCCTGTCACTTCTCTCCTTCTGCCAGCAGTCTAGCATCAGCTGGTGGAGTGCAATGGGGCAGTCCATTGGAGGGGGGAGCCGATAGCCTTCTTCAATGGCTTTAATCACCTACGGAAGAAAACACAATGGTTTATGTTAAGCTGCCAGGCAAGCTTTGTTAGATGTTCGCCCTCTTTATCAGCAAGTTCCCTATACATCAAGCTGCCAGCAAGCTTTGGGAACGGCTCCAATTCCTTCACAGAAGCCAAAGCTGGACCTGAGTATCACTGGCAACAGGGCAGGCAAGCCAGCTGCTGCTATGAGGTGTTCTCAAATGGTAGGCAATGCGAATCTGAAACTCTAGAGTGAAGATGCATCAGTGTTCCCAAGTGATGGACCCAATGAGATCAACAACATGGTGTTGGCCTGACCCTCAGAAATCACATGGCAATGACCCTCCCCAGTCTGCTATCCAGCATCAGCTAAACATTGATAGCAAAAGGGACTCAAACCCAGACTTAAAGACCTTTCTCAGGGAGTATTAATAGTTTCCCCCAAAATGGAATTCCCCTGCATCATTTTAAGCCTGTGTCCTCTTGTCTGACAAGAACCCATCTTCCAGACCTCCCAATCCAGAAGATACCACCTGTCTCTGACATAGCATACTTTTCAACCGCTCCAGATGCCAACCCATTTTTACTTTTGGGAGGCCAAAATATACCAGAATATAATTCTGTATCTCTTTTTTGGTCTCAGTTGGCTGTCAACTGACCCCATTTAAGGTGTTAGTGAGTAGATTTTTTTTTAAAAGTATTAACAAAAAACTTTTTCTAAAAATTAAAATTTATATTTTAAAGGGGGCACTTACACATCTAAGGAAAGAAGTTATAATGGTAGATGATAATTATCTTACTGGCCAGAGGGGTTTCCTTTCTAATAAGACAAATAAGTTATTCAATGGTCTTTCTTCTAATTCTAATTTTACCAGTCTGTTTTTAGAGGTATTTTTTCTCATTGGCTTTTCTCTAAACCCTCCTTCTTCATGGCATAAATTCCAGTAATCCAGTATGGTATGACTCATGTCAAATTTAAAGAGGGGAATTACTTCATAAAATCTTGGCTACTCATATGATTTGTTTATCAGTATCCTATGCAATTTTGGAGGTGCTTTTACTTGTTTGGGGAATTTAAAAAGTTGTATGTGTTTTAAATCAATCTCCTCCCCTCACCCTGCTAGTAAAACATGCAGTGGTTGCGGCCATCTCAATGAACACACTGGATTCACCCTGAGGTGAGTCTATCTACTGCTGAACAGAAAATGTTCATTCAGTTGGGTCTAGTTTCTGAGCCCTGGTATGACTGTTGTCTTTTTAACCAGCACACTGTTTTAGTTTAACCTTGTGATTTATTAAGCCCTCTGATCCTTTTCCTCCCATGTATTTTTGCCAACATCCTATTGTAGTAGTATTTTTTTTTTACCTCTTCTAAAGTAGACTTCTATATGCTTGCTATCTTACTAACCATTATTCTATTTATTTCTGGCAGTTTCGTTAGGTCAGCTTGATCCCCTCACTTGCTTTTATCTTCCAGGTGCATGGTGTTGATTCTGGACTTGATGAAAACGTTTTACACTGGATTAATGAGAATGCGAGCAGCACTGAGCTAATGCCAGGGTAACACAATTTGTTATAAACCCTCAGACTGTTTAATACTTTTTCATTAGCTCTCTATCCACTGCCAGTTTGGAAGATGGCTTGTGGGTTAACAAAGCATATTTTCTCAGTTTACTGCTGAATGTTTTGTGGGGGGCAGAGGATTAAAACCAACAAAAAGCTTGATGTTTGACATATTTTCAACAATTACTTTGACTCACTTGACACATGCCAGCTGAATTCTACCCATGAAAGTTAATTCTCCCACTACATTTTCTATTGATTCCTGTTGTACACAGAATCCAACACAGAGACATATACACATGAATGACCAATATTATTTGTAGGACAGAAATAGCTTCAGATGGTTTTTCATGGATAAAGCCTGAACACTAAAAATTTAAAACAACGAAAATTGTTTTAATATAGAAACTGCAAAACTATAGATCTGAAAATACTTAGGGCAGGGATACTAACAAAATGTTTAGATAATCTGCTGATATGGGCATTTGGCCATGACTCGCAACTGAAATAAAGGAAAGTTTAAATACTGAAAATTAACGAAGTCAAGGCAAGCACTATTTGCTCATTTAGGTTAGTTGTCCTTGTCCCTTTGAAAGTCTCTTAACCCAAAATCAAATGTTGCTACAAGAAAGGTACCTGAAGGTATCTGTGTAGCATAATCACATCAAATAATAGATTACACACCAGTCAGCTCTATCGTCTTTTTCTAGCCTGTAATTACCTATCAGTTATGCTAGCTGCTGTCTTTCTTTCCACCTGCTATGAAACTTCCTTTATAATTTACAGATAATTCAATGTCAACACGACCATTCCTCTTAATCTTGTTAGGGAATTCTTTTTGCCCCACTAGACATGACATTCATCAGCTTCTTTATTGCTCTGGACATTCTTTTATTATTAAGGTAACTAGCATCCTGTTTCTTAAGTGTACCTGGTTCTTCACTGAATTGTCAAGGCTTCTCGACTTCCTGCTGTTTCAGGACAAGGCAGATGGTCGGGTAACATTCAGATCAGAAAGAATTTTTTAAAAGAAGACTTTTTCTAAAATATAATTTTTATTGATACATAAAGTACCATGCATTTATACAACTCTATGCTAATATTCTACACCTCATACATATAAACATTTTGAAAGTTCAAGTGAGGGGCCATTTTATTGTGATCTGATTTCCAACCCTCCCAAAACGAATGAAAGTCTAGCCAGAATTAGCTAATAAGTGTTCTAGGAAAACCCTTAGGTCTAGGTTTTTTTTTTTTTTTTTTTTCTTCTTTCTCACTGGAGATGTTTGTAATTAAATTCTATTACTCTGGAATCTTATTAGTGTCATTATTGAATGCTTTTCTGAAATTGCAGGCATTGTGGATACTCCCTTACGAAGTAGTCCAGATGGTACATTTAAAGGGATGTGCATAATTTACAAAGGGTCATTTAGTGAAGCTTTATTTTAGAGTCCTCAAGGGGCAAGCTCTAATTACAACTCTGTCAGCTTTAAAATATTCACTAGTTTTCTTCCAATAAACCTTTCATGTCAATTTCATCACATGTGAAATGTGTTTTTCATATGTCCTTGCATTTTCTTAAAATTCACTGTTCAATTTTGTTTTAGTTTGAATTGTAAATTTAACCAAGTAGAAATACTGTTCCATATTACTAACCTATGCATCTTTCTATATCTATGTAACTAATCTATTTCTCTCCTATTCTCCATTTAGGCTATGTAATTTTGCTCCTTGAAATCCATGACCATTATGTTTAACTACATTACTAGACACATTTGTAGTAAGAATCTTGAGTTTAATGTGTCATTTCAACTTCAACGCTCACTCCATCATACACCAATGTGGAACTTTCTGAATCTCAATGCAAAGGCATATATTCTAGAACATCAACACTCACGTCTTGATTGGACATATCCCAATAGGGTCTCTCTCCATATGACATCACTTCCCACATAACGATTCCATAGCTCCATACATCACTCGCTGATGTGAATTTACGATAGGCAATTGCTTCTGGCGCAGTCCACCGGATAGGAATCTTGCCACCCTGTGAACATTCGAGCCATAAGTTGATGCTTCAGTACATTAGTGATGTGCCATTTTAGTTTCTGAATGTTGTTACTGTTTGCCAGGCAGGACAACATTCCTGAGATAGCTCTCCAAACAATAAGAGACTTGTTTATTTTAACTAAAGTCTTCCAGGTAGAGACAGTTCTCCTTAGATGTTTTCTTTTGTCATAGGGAAGTGAACAAGTAATCTGTTTAGTTAATTTTGAAAAGCTTACCTATTATATGAGCTCTGCTTAAGACAATATTGTAGAAGAAAAGGAATCTCAGGTTTTACAAAATACATATGTTAGCCATGGTATATCAATGGATGTGCAGCTGATACTCATTTTGACTTCTAGAACTCTTTCAGCCAGCAGCACAAAGGCAATGCTTAATATTGCTTCTAAAATCATGAACTAAAAAGTTAAAATATGAAAATTTCTATCCATCACATTGTCATCCTACTCTTACATAGCATGAGAAACATGACCAACATATGCTAGAAGGTAATACCCTAAATAGGCTCTTAGAGGAAGCCAAATAATACCAGATGCTAGAGCCATTATTGACTGTAACAAAGTGAAGGCAGGATTTTGGTTATCATTTTATTAAAAAAAAAAAAAAAAAACCCAGCAAAAATGATAAAGCAATTGACTATTACCCAGGAAAAAATGTAAATGTATTTTGTTTGTTTGTTTTTTGCTTCAAATGTCTTTTGTTTGATTATGTTTATGAGCAAGGTGTTTTTAAGGAAGTTTCAAATTTCCTAGAGTTGCATCTGGAGAGATTTAATTCAATTTGAATTCGGACTCTTAAATTGTTTCAAATGTTCACATCATTTAAAAGTTTGTATTCTTAGGGTTACTGAAGAGGACAATAAATTATACTAGAAATTGCACTAATTCACTGCAGTTTACTCTAAAACCCAGTGTATCACATTTATATTTGTTACATACAGAAGGACACTTGTGCTGCCTTCTAACTTGCTTAAATATTTGGCTAAGGTATTATTTATGTAAATGTATCATTCTAGAAGCCTCCTTTAACTTTTTTCCCTCTAACTACTGAGACAAAATAAAAGATCTTCAGCATTCACACAGATGTATTCTTTCCTAAATGAATGGAGTTGGCATTCAAAAGAAGATACTGTAAGAATAAAAATTAGAGGCAAAGATACCAAACACCACAAGAAAAAAAAAATTACTGCACCAAAAAATATCCCCAATAAGCAAGCAAGCAAAACCCAACAACAACAAAAAAATGCTTAGGGTTATAGATGCAAAATGGTTGCATTAAATGGCCGGTAAGTGGGTGTGTGTTTCGTGTTGATTTTAACAGTGTCAGCCCTAATGGCCAATAACTTTTATGATTCCATGTTTATTCCATTAGTATCTTATATTCAGATGGTCCAACTAAGATAGCATAGCCATTAACTGGATACTGATAACTCTTAACTTGTGCCCTAATCCTGGCTTATCTGCCAGTAGTAAAATGAAGGCCATTAGATACTGGAAAACTTTGCATAGTGTAAATGTTTTATAAATCCTGTATATACATTCTCAGAGTCAGTAGCCAAACAACTAGAAACATTACTCTGTCTTGTTTAAAATAAGATTTTTTTTTTTTAAATGATAGAATGAACCAAATAGAAAATCTGAAACAAATAGGAAAGAAGGAAGGAAGGGGGGGGGGGGAGGGAGAGAGGGAGAGGGAGAGGGAGGGGGAGAGAGAGAGAGAGAGAGAGAGAGAGAGAGAGAGAGAGAGAGAGAGAGAGAGAAATTAAGTGTAAAAAACTACAATAATAAGTGAAGCTCTACTTTGTGGCTTTGTGAAATGGACATACATCTAGAGGCTGTTTCCAAACCCACCTCTTGGAAACATGGCTGAAAAACGAATGTATGGATATGAAGAGGCTCTACAGGATGAGAAACTTGTAAAATCACAAAGGGCTTAAACATGAAAGTGAGAAGTGAGTAACAGTTTTATCAGAGTTAAAACCCACAGGTTGCCAATCCTCCTTACCCTCGTGGTATAAGCTGCTTCCGGGTCATCCTCAAGCACCCGGGACATGCCAAAATCAGACACTTTGCAGACCAGGTTGCTATTTACCAGAATGTTCCGTGCAGCCAGATCTCGATGCACATAACTCATATCAGATAAATACTTCATCCCAGACCCAATGCCACGGAGCATGCCCACCAGCTGAATGACTGTAAATCGGCCATCATTCTTCTACATAGGGAAGGAATGAGGAACCATCTCATTAGCATTAGGCCAAATTAATTTTCACTAAGCATTTATTACTTGGATGTTTTTTAATAACTGTATCCGGTATGCAATCAAACTCAACATTATTTCCGGGCCATTTTGACCAAAGTCACTAATTCACTAGCAAAGTGAGTATATCCTAGAAGCTGGGTTTGCTTCCTGTGATAGATGGAAATTATCCAACTATAATGAATCTGTGGCTCAAACAGCCCCACGATACAAGAATAAATCAAATACTACTCTCATCGAACATGGGTTATGGAATAGTCTTTAAAAAATCACATAATTAGCTACTTCTCCTGTTCTTCCTTCAACTCCGTTAAAAAAAGTCCATGAACACCACCAAACAAGGTGGGGCAAGGAGTCTGTTAGAGTTTTCTAAACACCAAAACTCTTGGGTTTAATATAAAGTAGTCACATACCCTGAGGAATGCATCCAAGGAGCCATTCTCCATGTACTCTGTTATGATCATTACTGGTTTACCTAGAGTTTTCAGAAAAAAAACACAAACCCTTGATGAGCACTGTAGTTAATGAGATAAAAATGGGCTGTGCACAATTTTTACTGCCAAGACACCTGTCTTGTGCGATCTAATTTAATTAAAACAAGCCAAGCTTATGCCTCAGCTGTGGGGAACTAGGAATGAAATATTAAAAAGACGAGTAGGTTTAAATTCCATCTGGAAGGTTAACCCTTTGGGTGGCTTGTTGACAAGGTCTTTAACTAAAGTGGCCTCTGGTATCCAGGGAGCACATGAATGGATAATTGCTCTCTCAAGCAAAAGGGGAAGAAGATAAATGGGCAGGCCTGCTTAAAGGCAAAAAAAAAAAAAAGATCTTTAGTATAATTAATTTATTTTGTCCCCAGAAGAGCCACATGTGCGATGCTAAAGGAATCAATGAACAGAGAAACTTTACTTATTCAGAGAAACCTGAGTTTCAGGAAGCAGGAGCTACGTTGGATCTGTCATTGTTCAGACACATCTTAAAGCTCAAGCATGCACGTTAACTGCTTTCCCCTTGTCTTGCTCACATTAGGAGCTGTAGTCTTTCTGTTCCCTTTTCCTCTCTATACACGAACTTATTCTATTTGTTTCCTTAAGCCACCTACCTCAACAGCAACAAAATCACAGAAAAGGTTCATTAAATTATTTTGTCCTAGATAGCAGTTTTAATTCAGTACTAGAAGATTCTTGCTCCCCCCACCTTTTTGTTTTTTAATGATTTTAAGGTTTGGGAGAAGTAGGGAGAAACACCACTTTTATTTCACTTTAGATTTCTTTCTGAGAACCTTAGGAAATAAGAACCATTCTTTAGTTTCTTAATCACTGGCAATGGATTCAAGGTCTGAAATTCCTTCTTTCTAAAGGGGATTGTGGGAGAGGGGTGGGGTTGGGGCTGGGGCATAAATCCTCAATATTTTACTAAGGGAAGGGTTAGAGCTAAGAGAATATAAAAGATTCCCTGAGAGGAAAATAAAATGTTAGTTTGATGATAAATCAAACATATTTACACTTTCATTGCTGTAATTGTGGACTGTTTGGACTTAGGGAAAACGGACTGGGACACATCACTGTTGAAAAGCCCCCCCAATTATTCTAAACTAATACATTTCCCAACCAGAGCCCCTATCAGAATAGACTCTGCTCTAGTGTGGGGAAAAGTGAAAACGTCTTTGTTTCAGAGGCAAACATTTGGAAAGAACTGAAGTTTTTAATTTCAACAAAGTCTAATTTATGAATTTGTTTTTTTGATTGTGTTTTTGGTGTCCCAACAAATTTTTTCAAAGCAAAAATTCTGGACTAGAAGCCAACACTATGAAGATTTTAGTTTCAAGTGATGAATGAAAGCTGGCAGAAAAGGCAGGGATCTTGGTGTAGACCAAAGGATGAGTCAAATCATTTCGTCTTTCCCTTTGGCAGTAGGGGAGGGTCCCCGAACACCTTTCCATCCTCCATCCACACAGGAAAACACTCTTAGTTCTTAGATTCATTTACCCTCTACATCTGTGACCGCGGTCTTCTGACAGCACAAATGCATCTAAATGAATTTTAATTAACCTGCCTCAATCAAAAGATACTTTGTCAAGTAATGAGAAAGGGTGACTCTCTTGGCAGTGTCATTAACTCCTACTTCCATTTCACCAGATCCTTTGGAGGTGTAGAAAAGAGAGTAGAAGGCCCAAAAGACAGGGGGGTAGTAGAGAGAATTTATAGTCTCCCCGTCCACTCAAAAAAAGTTACTCGAGTAACTGCTGGTAATGAATTCACACTCTTCCACTCCACCTTTTCACCCTCACACCTCCCGAGTCTGACTATTGGCACCATCTTCGTGATTTTTCTACATTCCTTTTTCTGTTTATTAACAGTATCCATTTGTCAGAATCTTTATGAGCTCTACAAGAGAAATAAAGATGAATGTCTCCATAAGCAGAGGGGCTAATAAAGTGGGTGCAGGCTGGGCTCATGGATGGAGGCCGTTCCTTCCCTTTGGACAGACACGGACAGGAACGGATGCAGTGGGGAGGGCAACCATGGGGGAAGGGGACAGCTCCTCCGGTGGAAATTTTAAATCATTTTAATTCAGTGACAACTGCATTATGCAAATGCACCCAGTGGTTTATAACAGTTACAGCTGTAATAGCTGTGGGTTTTAGCAGCACGGTGGGACTTTAACACAAAGATCCCCTGTTTCTTCTCTCTTCTACCAAGGTGCTGTGAAAATCACTGTCTGCCGCAGGAAAAACACCCCAAGCTGAACAGAGCCTCCTTTTGAGAAGCTGGACCTGCAGAAGTATTTAAACGGAATGTTATCTTTTAATTAAAGTAGTGAAGGGCTCTGGGCAGCCCTGAAAGGCCACAGGCAACAGAAAAATATCCTGTCTGTGAAACTAATCTTAAAAAGCAAATAGAGCTATTCTATGCTAATTATAGCCTTCACCTTAGGTGGAAAATTATACTATATCCTTAGCACCAAGGTTCCTTTTTTGAAGGATTCTGAAGATGGGGAAAGATGTACTTCCTAAGACATAATAACACCAGTTAACACTTAAAGAGTTTGGTTTTTGTTTTGTTTTTAATTTGCCCAGCATTATGCTAAACACAGTAAATAATTCATCCAAAATAACCTTGTAAGGCAAGTTCTATTTTTATCTCTATTTTATAGATCCGGAAACTGAAAGACTGAGCAACTAGCCAAAGCCACGTGCCTGACTAGCAGCAGAGGTGGGAGGCAAGTCTTTGATTACTAGGCCAAGGGTCTCAAAGTGTGGCCCCAGGAACTGCAGCTTTGGCTTAACTTGGAGCTTAGCCATCCCAATGCATGGACCTCATCCCACTTGCTGAATCAAGCCTCTGAGGATAGACTTGAAAAAGTCTTCCAGAATTCTGATGGATGCTTGAGGATCTCTGAACTAGTGACTACTTTCTCTTTTTCAGGCACCTCATTTTCTCTTCTTAAAGAGTCTGTACCCTTGGTTCCTAATTTCCCTCTGCCCCAGACCTAATATCTAGAGTTTACTCTTTAACCTACCCATGTCCCCTTCCCTTCACCCACCGGAGCAGTCACTCTGCACATAGTGATTGAAGGTGCCTTCACAGGCACCTCGGATAGGTAAGAAGCACTGTGGCCTTCCTGGAGACATAGCCCCAGGTTTACGAGATCCTTGAGAGGTAGTAACTATAGTAGGTACTATGGTCCTGGAACAGAGCCACCTTCAGTAACGACCACTTCAGCTGCACAATCCATGTGGCAATTTATAAGTTGGTCTTAGCCAGCCTTACAGATGCATTCAGGGTTTGCTTTGCAAAATACATCTGTTGAGCTGTGTCGTATTTTAACTGAAGCATGGTTCACAGGCTCAGTGAATGCTAATGGACTAAAAATGGAAAGTTCAACCAGGTGTTACTGTAAATAGGTGCTGAACTGAAACAACCATAAATCAGGCAGAGCAGACAAGCAAATCCCCCTAAACATAATAAAGATTCCCAAGATCCACCCCCTTGCATGTGCAATTAAAGCCTCAAGCACAAGGTGTGGTGAGGTTTTGTTGTGTTTTATATGAAAAGTACTTAAAATTTATTTTGCTTACCATCTGCTTGTGCCTATCCTGTGACAATCAGTTGGGTCTAGCAAAGATTTGAAAGATGGCAAGGCATAACAAAAATCTGCAATATTAATTTCCCTAAAACCTCACACAAGCTGCCTTGGTAAGAGGGTATCAGCCTAAACCATAGACCCATTTAGAGCTGACTATAAGATTAATGACTTGTCCTGCACTGATTTCCTCCTATTAGCAATCAGTGGGTCTGCTCCATCTGTCATTTCCCTGGAAAGAAAATGTGTGTTTAATTTGCCAGTAACTTCTAAGTTGGCTTTGTAAAGGGAGTGACCCACATACATTTGGTGACGACGCCTTCCAAGTGAATTATATTCGGGTGGTCAAACTGTCCCATGATGCTGGCCTCACTCAGAAAGTCTCTCCTCTGTTTGTCTGTGTAACCCGCTTTCAGAGTCTTAATGGCCACACAGATCTCTCTCTTGCCAGGCACTTTGAGACGCCCACTGCAGACTTCACCAAATTCACCTTTGGGAGAGCAGAAGAATTGACCATGGATTAGAAGCACAGCATATTCTGGATTAGAGAGTAATAGTTAACATTTGTTGAGTGCTTATTACATGCCAGCCACCGTGCTAGTGTTTTCCATAGATCAAGGAAATTTCATGTTTGTAGATATTTACATATATATGTGTACATACAGTACACTCACACACATTTATATAACCCCACATGGATATTTAACATCCACCAAGAAAATAGGCTTATTAGACAGACACTCAGATACTTACCAACTCCTATGACTTTTTCAATCTTAATGCAGGATGCATCAATTTCTTTGGCAAATTCTCGAACTGCTTGGTTGGGATCTTCGTATGTGAAGGGATCCACATAAGTTCTAACACCTAAGAAATAAACATGTGATAGATTGACCGAACACTTTTCGGGAACCAATAATACACTGAAGTTGTCTCAGTCTAAAAATACGTAGCACAGGAAAAGTTTTCTTAGCAGGAGAAAAATCCTCCGCATAGACAGATGAAAATGTTTAAATTCTTGCTCTGGTTTTCATTAGTGGGTAAACAAGAAATTGTTAGCTACTTAAGAGGCTGTAGCTCCACTTGACTTCCTGGAATGTCTTCACACTTCAAGGACAAAATTTTTAAAATGACCTATCCCGTGGAGAAAAAAAGTCCCTCTAAGGAAATTTAGAATGTGTTAGCTGAATATTGTTGTCTCAATCAATTGTTCATGTCCTACCCATCGTCACCAGCTATCCTCCTTTGGGGAAGATAATAGTAACTTTCTTTCTCAACTGGCAGTTCCTACCTGGTACCACCTTTGGCCAAATGTCTGGACCAGTAAAACATATGACCAACGATTAACAAACTAAGATTGAACCTAGGTTAAAATGGATAAAAGGGATAATATCAGCTAGTTGATTTGAGAATATAGCCTCTGTATTGGATCTCCACTTTTATTCTGTTTTGGGAAGAAGATGATGTAAGTAAAGACACTGGAGTTCACTTAGACGATCCATGGGAGAAAATGTAGCCTAATTGTGATTAGTTTGAACACCAGGAAGTGTCACTCAGCCGTACCCCATAATCACTTGCGAACTAAGTTCAGAATGTGAGCTCTAAAGACCATTAGCAATCACGGGGAACTTTCTACTGGCATTAGCATCTCTCCTTTCCTAAGGGCTTTGGATAAGGAACCTGAGAGGATACAGGACAATGGTTGGCCAATCTCTTTGATTTTCCAGGCACGTCAGTCCTGTCCTCATCTCAAAATAAATCACAACATTTTTGTTTTAAAATATAGATGCCACATGCAAATTACAAGGTATGGTTTTAGAAAGGAAAAAAGGTGAACACATGGAAAGCTGTCACACATCCCATGCCCTTCATCACTTTATATGCTCTAGCCAAGAAAATCTGTCTCAAGATTATTCTTCCTACCCTTAGTCTCTCTCTTCCTTTTACCTCCATGGGCTGTTTAATAAGGTACCTATACCTGTTAGCCAGAGGTTGCTATTTAAATGTAAATTAGTCAAAATAAAATAAAATTTAAAATTTACTTCCTCATTCACTTTGGCTACTTTTCAAGTGTTCAATAATAGTACTTGTGGCTATTGGCCACTGTATTAGATGGTGCAGACATGTAACATTGTGCCATCAACTCAGAAAGTTCTATCTGACAGCATTCCTGGAGAGTCATCAACTATTGTCCATTTAAGAGTCTTCTATCTTGCTCATGTCCTTCTGGAGCCAATTCTTCAAATTTATTCTTTGACCCACTTGGAACATAAAAATACCTAGAATCCACTAAAGAAATACTGACAGTCCTGAATTCTACAGCACACATTCTTTGGGGTTTAGCAATTACTTTTCAATTCCTTATTCTTTCTTCTCCAAAAAATTTACCTTGAGAAATTGAGAAAAATTGTTACCTGTTAAATCTTGCCACCCAGATACAAAATTAAAATAGCTCCTCTAATTCCTTTTCAGGGCAAAGGATAAAGGAAGGGAAAAAAAGAATCTAAAGGAATGTCCCCAACCCTCATCTTTAATCTCACTTTCAACAATCCCCAGTCATGTATGTCAGTCTGATACTCTGAAGTACATTATTTGGATAATTCCATGAAAGGAATAGAATATGAATAGCCACATGAATATTATTTAGAAATTACTAAACTGAAAACAGGACACATGCTCTTAAAACAAAATTATTTTTAATCCAATTTTTTGTACCTTGATTCAAATGTTTCTCTTCATCTGCTTCTTGTTTCGCTTTACTGTATTTACTCCGTCTATTAGAAATTTAAAAAAAAAAGAAAGAAACAAAATTATTTTCAAAAGCTGAAAGCCATAAGTTTTTTGCTACCATAATATAAGTCAGGCAGATATACTATGCACATTTCACAGATGAGAAAACTGAGGTTTATGAGAGGTGAACTAACAAGGTGAATAGCTTCTCATCTTGGTAGTGAATAATGGTTTCACTGCAAGCAGTCAGAGTTTAGTCTCTGCTCTTAGCCACTATATTAAAGTCGTACAGCAAATATTTTATAATTATAATTTCAAATCCCCAAAAGAAATTTGTATTATTGAAGATATATTATAAATTTATTGGCTAGTTGTCCCATAAGTATTCTTAATTAAAATAAGTTTCCTTGGGTAAATTCTGCATAAATCAAAGGGCAATAATGTTCAATATGTGATAGGTAATTCCTTATCATATTATACGATATTCTGTGGTTATTGGTTTCAGCTATTGCATGCAAAATCCTCAATTATTAACGGAAATTTCAAAGGTAAATATTTGCATTGTACTGGATTACATTCCTTAAGAATTTGTAGAAAACTTGCAAGAGTGAAAATGAGAAGTTTCCATTTGTAGCCTAATTCTCTTTCCAAAAAATAGTGTATGATTTTACAGTTGTCATTCTGCTCTAAGTGTCCTCTAGGCATGTGATCTGGCTTTGCTATAAAGTCCTGGGAATCAGAAATCTTGACTACATATAAATCTTGAATCAATAATCTTGATACGTCATAGATATGTGTGTGTGTGTGTAGGTGTATGTGTATACGGTGAGTGCCAAAAAAATGTACACAAGTGGACACTTTGGTCAACGTTGCTCAAGCAGTAGTTTGTCATAATCAGAAGTGTCTGGATGCTGATGGTAACCACTTTGAGCCCCTCTTGTAATTGCAGAAGTCAAATGTGACTTGCATTCATCTTTTGTTATCGGTATATATTGAGTATTACAATTTTATTAATAATACAGTTTTCCTTTCTTAAAATGTATATACAGTTTTTTGACACCCTCTGTATATTACTTAAATGAACTGGAAATCAACTTAGTTGATATTACAGGTTTCCAAAGTTTGGGAAGATGAGACTAAATTAGTGAACAAAATGGGTTCACTTATGTTTCTATCAAAAATGCAAAGTTGACATGCAGTTTTATAATCATCTTGCATTTCCTCAGAGCTTTAACATCAAGATAAGTCAGGACTCTTACATATGAGGAAACTGAGGCTCTGAGATGACAAAAAACTCCCTAGAGGCCACAGTGCGTCTCAGCAGAGTGGTTCTGTCAGAATCTGGAACCCCTGACTGAACAGTAGAGAGGGGCAGATGATCACGGAAAAGAGAGAACAACAGAGAACCTGAAGGAGCCAGGCAGTGCAGCCCCACCACGGTCACATGCTTCAAGCTCCTCACCCACATCCCTCTCATTGTGAGTAGTGCAGGACCCAGCTCCACATTCAGACCCTCAAAGCCTACAGATGTTCCTCCGTGTGTGTAATTCCCTTGCAAATAATAATACCTTGCGCTTTTACACTGCATTTAACTTTTCAAAGTGTTCTCATCACATATATTATTTCCTCCCCTAACTGTTTGCAAAGCAGGAACCAGCTTAGTAAACAGAGACCCAGTTACTAGAGTTAACTGCAAAGCGTGTGTAATTCAGTCCCAAATAATAGCTTGCCTTCTTAGCATTTAACTCTTTGAAGAGGCTTCACATCCTTTACAGAATTGCATCTTCACAACAAACCTCTGAAAGCAATCAGGCAGACAGACACGCATTCTGTACAGGTACAGACACGGAGGCAACGGGCAAGTGATTCAGCCACGACCCCTCAGCCAAGTACAGGTGTGTCTGCCTTGACTCGGCTCATGCTTCACACGCCTCTCATAGTGGAGATGAAGTTATATGATGATATGAGAGTTAATTGTAAGTAATTTTACATTTTATATCAGTAACTCCACTTAAAATATATTTCACTACTCTCAAAATACATCGCTTCATCAAAGACACTAAACAGGTTTAAATATCCTGAAACCAAACATTCCTATCAAAGATGTGCTCCCCCCCAATCTTCCCCCCCTCTTTCCCCTTTTAAAGGAAATATAAGAGTGTTAGGCAGGGACTATGAAAACAACATTTTATGCTGGGGAAACGCGTGGCTAGGTCCCAAGGGTGTGATAGCGTCCTGCCAGCTGAG
The DNA here is from genome assembly GCF_057876585.1 of Rhinolophus sinicus. NCBI lineage: Eukaryota > Metazoa > Chordata > Mammalia > Chiroptera > Rhinolophidae > Rhinolophus > Rhinolophus sinicus. The sequence goes on from NC_142517.1 coordinate 199,274,455, forward strand.
AGACTGTATCTTATCAGAGCTCCTAAAAGCATTATCTAAAATTACTAGTATATCTTTTAAATCACTTTAGATCTCCAATTTGAATTTCTTTCCTTTAAAGAAGGACAAAATTGCAGAGAGCAGGAGAGGTTTGGTACGAACTTTAAATTGTGAGTTCGTCAAAAACTCTGGTATCTACCAATAGAAACAAGTGGCCTCAAGCTGCCAGGAGTGTGGTAATCTGTTTTACATCAAGTCCATTCATTAAATGTGTGCAAAGCCAGAGGAAATGCAAAATGGCAGGGATCATTAATTATAAGGCTGCTGTGCCTATCTCTTCCTCCGATTTCTAAACATAAGGGAGGAATTAAATTAGAGGTGAAGGTGTATCTTTAAGGAAACTTCTTTTCTTTGGAGGGTGAGCTGGAGAAGGGGGCCCTACAAAAGTACAGGGAATGCCGAAAACAGAAACACAAGGATTACTGTTCAAAGGCTAATTGCAGACTATTAGCTTTTTAATAATACCTTGAAAACTAAAATGCCTGAGTCCCACTCTACCTTTGTCACCTGATGACCCTTTCTCCTTGTCTCAGGGGAGGACAACAGGTCCCTTATTGTCCCAAGAAAGAAAGCCCATTGAAGCGTATTATTGGGTCAGCCAGCCTGGAGGAAACCACACAGCCCAAAGAAGTGCTAACTTCAGACTGACATCCGAGGCAGATCACCAGAATGGCAGAAGGAAACCTTTGTTGTAGATTTTCTAATTATTGAGAGGTGGGCAAGCTGATTTAAAAAGGGTAAGGAGGGGAGTGGTTGGCTAGTGAATGTTCCAGAAGGAAACATGGAACCTGCTCGAGTTAGATAAAAGGGTCTCCTTTGCAGGTGAAACTTTGAAAGAGTGTGAGCTAAGCCCTGCTTCTGTCAAAGGGAGGCGTAAAGGGGTATTAACAGACATTGTTGAGGAGCAGCATGAGCCCCCAGTGCTGCCCTCCCTACCAAAGTGTTGTTCCTGGCACCCTGACTATTCAACAAAACAAACGAAATAGCGGAAGGGGAGCGGGGCAGAGGCCCAGCATAAACCCGGCTTTTATTAAAATACTAACTTTCCTGACTGAGTGGATAGATTTGATTGATGTGGTTCACTGTTCCAAAACTAATTAGTAAAAGGTAAGTAATTTATGCAGCTAAAGTGCAGATTAAAGAAGATAAAGCAGGGTAATAACTAGCACGGCTCCAGGAGGAGCCTTTTCAGCGTTCAATGGCATCACCCGTGACAATTCATAGAAGCCATCTTTCTTTTTCCCCTTCCTTAAGCTGTCATTGTTCTAGCACCAAATGATGTCTAAATGTTCTTTCATGAGCAACATTTTGAAACGGTTGGAATTGAACCGTACGATTGCATGCAAGTTGTTTAGAAATGTTCCCGCAGTACCATCTGCCCTCTAATTGTATGAATTTACATGACTTCATCAGAGCCGATTTAGGCTACCATTTAAGTGTATTCATTCTTATGTGATCGTAACATTCCAACGAGGACACCAGGGAAGACAGATACCGACTGAATGGTAACTATTTTACCATTACGTGAACAGTTAGCTCCAAAGTGGAAAATCTTAACCTTCCCAAGAACAAAAAACCAACTTGCAGTGTCTAACTTTATATTGTGCACTAGACTTGCACATTAATTCACAGATTACAAATGTTACCAACATCACTGAGGAGACTTTTGAAATTTGGGGTCAACAGAACTGTTAATGTTAGCTTTTCACATAGGTCAAATTTTCAATTAAGGAGACAGTAAAATGATCTATGCCAGTATTGGAAATCAGGAGAGATGGACTCCTGTCCTGATCAGGCAACTAACTAGTTGTGTGGACTTGGTTTACTTAGTTGTTTAATCTCCACTCTGGTCCTCAAGTTCTTAACATACAAGATGCCAGTGTTAGAATTACACCATTTCCTAAACCAGACCCATTCCCTCACTAATTTTGCAATAGACACTTCATTTTTTCTTAAAAATCAGTTCACTTTCTTTTGGTTTACGATTTAAGGTAAAAGGGGTACTTTACAACCCAAACATAAAGGGAAACCCAGTATCGCTGGCAATCATTAGAAGGTCAGTATCAAATCAGCCTATGCAACAATTATAGGCAATACTTTTCTCTGATCACCAAACTGTCCTTTAGAAAAGAGAGTCCTCTTGTGTTCTAGTCCTTTCTTAAAAGTGTTTCCCATACATGAACAATGAAATACTCTTTGGGAAGACACCCTAGCCTGAAGCAAACTGAATTAATACTGTTTGGGGTGTTTCTGGAGGTAACCCAATGAAATCATTAATAGAAAAGAGGGGGATTAGAGAAAAGAAATTTAACACATTTGATGACCAGTCCTGGAGGTTATGACCTTATCATTGCATCTTATGATGTTCTTTCAAAAATCACTTCCGAAAGCAATAAAGAGGTAACCCTGTAGAGCTTGCTAATATGTATACCTAGAAGGACATGGGGAAATGATCTTGTGCTGCTAAGAGAAGGCACATATGTGGTTTGGGGTAAAATTTCTACGTACGGCATCACATAGGTACAAGATGTGCTGCACCTTAAACAGCCCACTTAGCAAATACCATTAATTGTGTTTGCTGAAAAGCTGACAGAATCCTTAAATTATAACTCGACTAATGAGGAAGACACTGATCAAACACGACTATAAAAAAGCGTAAATCAATTTGCTTAACATAACATGCGTGGTAAACACATACAGTATATCTAAGTCCACGTACTTTGTATAGCATGCCATTTTAAATATATAAAGTTTATCAGCTTAGCAGTTTGACTCTTTCACTGAGATCCATAGATGTGTACACATCCAAGTTGGCCAAAAGGAAAAAGTGGATCTTTACATTGAAAAAAAAAATCAAAGATTACTCTGGCTTCTCTAAAGTTCAGGCTTCTTAATATAAAGTAATGAAATAAATGACATAATTACTCTAAAAAATCTAGCAGGATACCAGCTGTGAGCTGTAGACTGTTTCTTCTTTCTTCAATAACAAATTTGCACCAGATAGTCTTTCTCTTTGAGGTAATCAGAAGGACTGAAACTTTTCTCACTGTGTGGGTTCCTGTCAATCTACCTCTTACAAATCTCCCATGGCATCAGCAGCGTGGGGTTCAGGTGGAAGAGGCATCAACCTGGAAGGGATCTGTCTCTAGCATCCATCCTGCCGTCAACATTCTGTGGCTCTAAGAAGCGAGAAGCAGCTCCATCACTTTCCCGGCTAGAGTGTCTCCTTTGTTGTTTGCCCAGGCCGCTAGCTGCAGTACAGCGAGATTATTTTGCAGGTACCATCTACCATCTTTCATTCGTAGCATGGACCAGACTTTTATCTGTACTACCTGTCTCCTCTGTCTTCACCTGTTCTCGTCCCATTTAGACATTTGCCGTGGAACATGACAGAGCACACAGCTTGCGTGCGGAGAAGCCTCAGCTGAGTGTGCGACAGCTGCAGCAATGCCTGTCAGCTACCTGGCTCCAGGCAGCCTTTCCCATGACAGCTTTATGGCCAACACTAAAGCAGAATCAATAGGAGGGCAAAGGGCTGACATTTCATTTTCTAAAAAGTGATCCATTGTGGACCAATCACCAAGCAGTGTTTATCAGCCTTGGGAAGTGACATTTTTTTTTTTAATGGGAAAGAAGGAACAGGAATCATCACTGGGTAACTCGACAGGCTCAATTCTCCAAGGTGGGCACTCATAATTGGAAATCCAATGCATCCTGCTATCAATCCTGCCTTAAATAATAAAGTGATCAATAAAATCAGAAAGGAAATTAAGCTATCAAGCTTGCAATGCTATTTTCTAGAGCAACGGCTTTTAATAAACTTGTCTTCCCGCATTACATTTTCCTTCCTTTTCGTCAACGCAGAACCTCCAAAAGAAACTTATAATGAGGTGACTTATTTCTAATTACTCCGGTTTGACTGCTAAAATTAAAGGAAAAAAAGGAAATCTAAAGGCAAGCTGGACTACAACTAGACAATGCTTCCAAACAATATCAGAGAAGGTTGAGACTCACTTTCTGCAAACAATATTCTGTCAAGTGGAAATGTAATGGCTGTATGCGATGTCAGAGGGGTAGTGGATGGGGGAGGGGAGCTTATCATTTTGTGAGGGGTATAAATGATAAATGTCTAACTAGTACAATGTTTTGTACACATGAAACTAATCAAAAACAAAAAACAAACAAATCCAATATTCCGTCAAGTGGTTCTGAGCATCATGTGGTGCTAGATTTCAGCCAAATATTTTTGAAGTAAAGGTAATTAATATTTTTTCTATTTTTAGATTTTTAAACATCTACATTTTCTGATAATGCAAGTTATTTATATATACTGTAAAATTTTCAAAAGCAGGAATGTGTGATAATGAAAGCAAAAGCCCATGTAATTTCTACATCCACCCCCAACGCATTCCTTACTTCCCACTATCAAATGGATTTCTATGTATTAATGCATACAGTTCCCCATGTGTTTATGTGCCCGGCAAGTATACAGACACAGAATCAAATGTCAATGAACAAGAAAAAGGTCCATCTTGATTAACTTTCAAAATCAATGCCTGGGGAGAAAAGAATACTGGAAATTCAAATTCTGTTCAAGGCCAGTTGAAGTTTCCAAGGGCAGAGATAGACGATTACATAGGATGGAGTAAGCATGTCCATTTGTATGTTTGCAGGTGTGTACGACAGCAACACGGATGACAGTTTGTGGCAGATTTAACTTCTTCAAGATGGAACCCGCTGCTCTAATCAAACACCTAGTGACAGACTTTGCACCAAAAAGAACAAAGACGATGACAAATGCAGGTGTCCACACACAATGAGGACTTGTTCCATACAAGGTTAGAGTGACCATAATGGATCTCTATGATAGGACATTTTGGAGAGGACGGGTGGAGACATGATATTAATAAATACAAGTGACAACTGGGACCATATCCAGGCAAAGTAAGACATATGGTCATCACCCTAATTATAATGCATCACAAAGTGAGGGAAAGGCATGGTGGCTTGCCCAGGCCAGTGGAAACAGCCGGAGGCATTTTTGTGACATCAGCAAGATCACCACCAGGAGAGAAAGAGACAGACAATGTAACAGTGGCCTGAGAGCCCAGCATGGCTAGTGGGGGTCCTGTAGAAGCTCTATCACTAGAGCAGTATAATGCCCTGGGCTATAAAGATATAATATATAAAGTACTATGTTTTTCTGAGTGTCATTTCCCTCTTCTATAACATGACACATTGATATTTAAGAGGATCATTTCAACATCCTCAGATTCTGCTTTTTTGTGTGTGCCAAAAGCCTCACCTTGTGAAACAGTTGATAGTATAGGGAGTGAAGGTGGGAAAAGGGGTGGACTCTCTCACCTGAGACCAAGAAGGCCTAATGTAGGCACATACTGAAGAAGAGAAGCTAGCGCCCGCCCCCCCTGCCCCCCCATTCCTCCAGAGGCTCCAGGCAGTGTTATAAGTAGACAGAAGCAACAACAATAAGAAAAACTGGTTCAAACGAATATGCTGCCAAACCATTGTTATTTCTCTTTTCTAGATTGTTTTTCAAGTACCAAGTGAGATTGTAAATAATCTGCTGGTTTAGATTTATTTCCAAGAACAATGCCATATCCACAACGTGCTCAATAGATATTCTCTGAAAGTGTTCTCCTAAGGGAGGATTGAGTGTAGTGCCCGTTTCTTTGCTTTGGTTACCAGTATTATTAACCAGTATCCTGTTGAAGCACCTACTGTGTGCCGCATTATCTACTTTGCCTATCAAAATTCTCCTGTCAAGAACTCCTTGAGGCAGATACTGTTATCGCTATTTTATAAAAGGGAAACAAAGACCCAAAGAGGTTAAGGAATACAGCTGACAAATGGCAAAGCTCACATTTTGGGCCCGAGTTTTATATGGCTTCTTTTTTGCCTTTGGCAGTAAGTCCAAGCTTATGAGACATATAAATGTAACACCTTACAGCTTAGAGTATCTAGAAATCTCCCATTGGCTTGCTTTTTAGCTTTGTTTCCTGGAATTAGCGGGTCTTTCCAGGCTCTGGGCTGTGAGAGCTGCCAGCCGGGTACAGTGGGCAGCTCCAGGAAGGGTGTGGGGAGATCAAAGCAAGGGGAAAGGGGCTTGCAACACAAATGCACAAATGCCGTGTTTAGAATGCTAATCAAAAGCCTCAGCTTTGTGAGGAGGAGACAAAAGTCTCCCTCATAAAAACTGGGAAGGGAGAGGGGTGCAGTGAGTGTCTTAAGTACCTACCTCCTGCTGATGACAAAGGCTGCGATGAGAATGACCACCAGCACCACACTGCCTGAGACGGAGACCAGAAGGACGGTGGAGTTGGCCCCATCACCGATGATCCGCGAAGGCACTGGTAAACACAGTTACACAGGAATCACCTTTGGGAAGGTCCTAAGAGCTAGAACTTCTCCCTGGGTCACAAGGGGCAACTTTCTGAAGCCATTTAGAATGCTCACGGCCTCTCTGCCCTTTGTGAAGTATTCATGCAACAGCATTTTCTAAGACAGCCTTAATGAGACAAAGGCACCCTTTTTATAATTGTATGAAGAAGTTCAACCAGAAGATTTGTATTAAATCCTATGGTAAACAGTACCACTCCTTGGTTTTTCTTCTTTTCCTTTTTACTCTCAGCCCTAACACATAATGATCTGGTGCATTCTTTAGTGAGAAAGACACTTGGAAATTTCAGAGAGGACAACAGTTCTGACTGACTATTCCTCTGCCTCCCATCCCTACCAAATCTATCAAAAACCTGCCTGTTACTACCCAGCTCAAAAGCCACTTCCTCCATGAAGCCTTCCAGGATAATCCCAATGGATGTCAAACTCCTTCAGATTCAATTCTGGAGTACTTTCTCTTCTGCCTTTTTTTTTTTTTTTTTCAATTCTTATTTTATTGAATAATTTGTGAATAAAATTCCTTTCTAGAACTGATGTTGAAAATTCTGCTCCATTGTCTCCTTATCAAGTAGGCTCAATTTTGGTTTGTTAATTATGGAGGTGGAGATATCTTATGTAACCTACTTATAGATGGGTATGCCCTCTTGTTAACATTTTTGATTAAATCAACCAGTTGGCTCAACTCACAATATTGATGGAATTGATATAATTGCCCAAAGGAGCTTTAAAACTGGTCTGACTTGATTTAAAACATTCCTAGAAACAAATAGGAAATTTAAAAAATTGTCCCTGTCTTTAATTTTCCCAGGGAGACACTCCCTATCTTAATGTAAGATAGTTATGCAACTCTCAGTTGGTTTAGCAATCCCATTTTTCATGGTTTATAGAACTCTGAAAACAAGAGAAAAAAAAGATGACATTTTTCTTTTTTTTAAAGACATTTTTCCATCATATGAAAAGGCAGGTCAGAAAATATTATGGAAAAATGCTCTTCTCTAAATAGCATTAAGTTCTCTAAATAACATTAAGTATTCTAAGTTACAGACATTGCCACCTAATTTCAAGCAACGTTCATTGGAACAGAATGTTTGCCTAATCAAAAATTATGTACAACCCCTTGGACTTCACTGTAATGGAATTTGCTCTGGATGGTAAAACAACCTCAGGTTTTGTTACCTGTGTTGGTTGTGACCTCCAGTGGCTCGCTGAAGTCTCCATAGCCCGCTGCTGTCCTGGCCCGGACATGGAAAACATATGAAGTCAGAGGGTTCAGACCTTTGATATCTGTGTTCCTGGCAGCGGTCCGGACAATCCGATAGCTTCGCTCATTCTGATCCTACATCACAGAAAGAGAAAATGAAGGCCGATGGCAAAATAAACCCTCCACTTATCCTACATATAATAGTCAAGGAGCCAAGCCAATGTACTCAGAGGTTGAAAAGAAAATGGAGATTGGTGAATTCTCTAAACCCTATATTCTCTCAATGTTAGAAGTACTTCTGGTACTTCTTAGATGTTGAAAGAAATGCAGAGTCGTGTATGATCATTGTCGACACTGAGCATATCCAGATCTTCACACATAATCTTTTTTGAAAGAAACATTAGATTATGGTTGGTGGCTTTTCTCACTCCACACACAGCAATTTAAGAGAAACAACTGTAAGAAAGTCCCTTGTATTTTTCTACTTTCTGTCTAGAAAATGTCAAAAATGTTTTAATTTGGTTTCAATGAAAAAAAAAAAAAAATCCTGTCCCTTTTCTGCTTTTAATAAGGAAACTAATAAGTAATTATCTTTAAAAAGAAAGAAAAGACAATTGCTCATTTTCTAGACAAACTTGAATGCAAATAGCTCTCTTCAGAATTCTGTCCTTTAAGAGAGACAAGTTATTTGTAAAAATAACGTCTTTCTGTAACTTTAAGAGGCTGAAGAATATAATTTACCTTCCCTGATTTTTTATTAAAAGTCACCAAAAGCCACACCTTGATTCTGAATGGCAGTGATCTACTGAAACAGATTATTATTTCCACTTTTCTGAATTACTCTTGATAGAAGGTTTCTAGATTAGAACTAGCTATCTTGATTTCCATTACTAGAAAGAAGAAATATGGTAATATCAGAACAGTGTATTTAAAACATTTTTTTTCAAGATAACCAATTTAATACATAAAATTCATAAATGGATTTGATTAGGAAGCAAAATGCATTTGGCTGTGAGATTCACTGGTACTCCAGGATTTGTAACTGGCCCAAACTACAAGACATGGAGGGGGGGAGGGAAGGAAGGAAGGAAAGAAGGAAGGAAGGAGGGAAGAATGCAAGAGAGAGCAGAGGGGAGGGGAGGGGAGGGGAGGGGAGGGGAGGGGAGGGGAGGGGAGGGGAGGGGAGGGGAGGGGAGGAGAAAAGAAAAAGGAAAGGAAAGAAAAGGAGGGAGGAACCTTGCTCATTCAAGTAATACCTTCTCATAATACTTGACTTCATACTCCAAGATGACCCCATTGGGCCGATCCGGTTCCAGCCAAGCCAGAGCAACACTATATCTGGTAACTTCTTTAGCCTGGACCAAAGCAATGGATGATGGTGCTATTGGAAAAAAACAAAAACAAAAGACAGTTTGCTTTAGGGGGAAAAAAAATTAGTGGTATCAATCAATAATTTCATTTTACTTACAAAAATGAAAAGTGTGAAGGACTGTCTTGCTTTATTCCCAATTCCTATCTCTCTGTTGCCCAGTAAAAAGCATACTGCCATTTTTAGGGTTCTCTCCAGTATTATTTTGTATATGATTTGTCTTAGAAAAACAACCTCTGAAGTGAAAGCCTGGTAGGTCCACATGCCTGAGCATTACTTCCATAGCACCAGTAACCATTCCCCATAAAAAGCTGTAGGTATAGAGAATGCTATGTGCTTCTCATTTTTTGCAAGCCATGAAAGCCTTTGGCAGATTTCCTTTTAATCCCAGTGAAACTGCATCTCATCCTGCCTCCAAAGTATTGAGTGTCATCTTACTGGTCTTTCATTTTATACAAGCAACAGAATGTGCAACTCTTCCAAGGGCACTGGAGGGAATGCCATAAGGCAAACAATTTACATACTTTCCAATATAAATAAAAGCATTGCTTAATTACAGTGCAAGTTGAACACAACAATGCAAATAACGAAGAACAAAAATAAAGCAATGATAGTCTCTCCGGACATATACAGTGTTCTGCAACAGTTTTATAAGAGTTGAAATACTGCTTTTGCCTGCTGAGTAGCAAACTTTCTTTCCCGGGAGGAAGACACAAAAGCAGTCCGCCACCAGGTGTGTTATCAGGGGTGGGGAGGAAGAACCCAGTTGAGACTTATGTAACCAGGCTGCCTAATGCTTGCTTCTCCACTGGTGGTCACATCTCCTGCCAGCTGTTATCCAACTCCACTGTGACTGGCAAGGGTACAAAGGTACCATCTCCAGGGGGAAGAGGAAGCAGTCATGAAATCTGCAATCTTATCTAATGAGCTGCCGCTCGCTCTGCAGAACCAGAGATTAGGGGTCTTCCTAAATTGAATATATATTCTTTTTTGTTACCAAATTGTGAAAACGTCAAAAAATGGTCACTGTGGAACAAGAACGTAGCGTTGGGTCTTTCTACTGTTCTACACACACACACACACACACACACACACACACACACACTTGCCAAACCCTAACTCAAAGGAAAATAATCTGTCACTGAACATGGAATGAGGCTAGCTAGCTTCAAACCCACTTGACCATATCTGACAGGTATACTGATGGCAAGGAAAGCACACACACACACCATAATCACACAGGGAATCTTCTAGCTGAAGCCAGTCCAGCAGGGAACATTTCTTGGAGGTGGTCATTTGACAGCCCAGCATCTCTGTTAAGGTTGATTTGAGACAGTCACACACAAACAAACTTCCCTACTTCTCTCTCTGTCTTCTCCAAAGCAATTCCAGATTGGATCTCAGGCATAAACACACGTGAAAAGACACAGTGGATACACATGTCTTCCATCAAAGGCAACCCTAAGGTTAGTAATGCCAAACTAGATGAACAGAAAGCTGCACGCAGCAGACATATGGAAGCCACTGAACATCTGAAGAAAATGAAAAACGGAAATGTGCTCATTAGCTGTATTATAGCTCCCCTCCCCCAACACCCACACCTCCCTGCCCCACACACGCGTTTTCTCTTTCTTTACTGGTTGACACAGAGCCATTGTCCAACAAAATGCAAGGAGTGACTTTCATAAATATAGAGGAAGCAAAGGAGGCTAAGAAGGCTGCCTGGCTGTGAAAAGCCATTTCCCTCCAGGTAATAAATATATTGCCTAACAGAGCACTTTAGCATACACTCCATAAAAAGAGGCTCTTTACACTCTGATGTTCAGGATTGGGAAATGAAATAGAAAAGCAAGGCTGTCAGAAAGAAAGCAGGAGGGAGGAAAATCATAAAGTTATAAAATGAACTTTCTCTCAGCAATGGTCTGGGTCAGATTGTGATTATCAACAGATTTCTCAGGAAAGGATTGCCTGGTGGCCCTTGGACTGTCCTGATTAACTAAGCCAGTTTCTGTCTAGCTGGGTTATCACCGAACTGCTGCACGTGAGCAATGAATCTGATTAGCATTTTGGAAGTTGGAGCAGCAGTGCCCCTGCGCCTATGTAAAGGCAATACGAGCTCAGCCGAAGTGCTCCACAAATTTCAGGCAGAGAGTCCATATGATCGTGTTAATAGACTATTTCTAATGCAGCCCTAGTTGGGAAATTCATATGCCCAAAGGTGAAGACAAACCAATAGAGTGGACGCTGACTCAGCTGTCGTAAAAATGGAGAAAAGTGAGGTTCAAGAGGAACGTAGAATAAATAGCTCTAGTTCACACAAAGTATTATATTGTGTGGCTGTAAAGCCTGAGTTCTTCCTGAACAGATGCTTTTCAGAAGAGCACTTTTATCAGGCCATAGTGACAACAGCAATCCATGACCAAGTGAGACTGAGACACATAGTAAAACAAGCAACTGCATTATAGTGTAGCATGGCAGTCGTCTCTCCCCCTGGAGGCGAACATCTCACCTTCTGTGGGAAGAAAGATACGGGTTTGGGAAAAGCTGGGCTTTGCCACACTGCCAGTTTGGAGAGAAGAGTCAACTGGGTGTGCTGCACATTATAAGCCACACAAGGGTTCTTCCCTCACCTTTCCTACTAGACTTCCAATACAGCCTCCAACTCTACATCTGGAAGCCATCACCCTACCGTGTGTGACTGCCTGTGGCTTGTTTCCCTAGGTGAAGCTTTTGGCAATGGCATTTCTCCATCATTTCCCTGCCCCAGTGGTTCCCAAGCATCAGTCTTCTCATGTCACTCATATAATTAATCACTGCCACATTCCTCTGCAACTTGTACTATGATTTAAGTTATATATATACATATATATATATAATATATATAATATTATATGTATATATACATATATTTTTTAAATAGACACACTGTATTATTTTGAAAGGAAATTTCCCATTACTGTTATGACTTGCAATCATGGCAGGTAACCATAGAAACGAAAAGAATATCTAAGTAAAACAATGCTATCAATATTTGCTGGCCACTTTTGTGAGATTCTCCATACTTTGCCAAAAACAGGGATAAGCCGGTATTAGATCTGAAAAGAAACTAATTTTCACACAGGGCGATTCAGTATTATGTGACATTCCATCTGGGTCTTCCCTAAAAATCACCTCTGATGCCACCAACGGTATGTTTCCACACTTTGGTAAACACTGCCAAACCCTACTCAATGTAGAAATGTTTTGGGCCATGAGTCCCAAATACCCCAGGGTTCTGCTCTTTGTTAACAGAATCAGAAGAGGAGATAATAGACTAATAAAATAACAAATCGAACACTTGCTCCAAATTTATGGTTCAATGGGAGCTTTGACAAATCAATACCTTAATTCAAAAGAGGGCTTCTAATTCATGGTGGGAATTATGGTCAATAGGAAAAGACGAAGCAAAGAAAAGGTCCTGCTTGCCTTTCACTTCTCTGATTCACATTCTGAAACCTTATACAGACCTGGTTCTCCAGCAACACTGACTCGTCTTCTGAGCAAACACTTACTGAGCACCAATGGAACAAGGCAGAAATGCGGAAGGGCAAGCAAGCTGTACCAGATACAACCCATGCTGTCAAACTAAGTACCGTTTTATTCTTTAGACTCCTTATAAATGAAAACATTATGAAGACATTTTTGCAATAGTCTCACAGAGAAGACATTCTTTAATGTCAACTTGGAGGGCCCATCTTCTAGAACTCAAGAGGAGACAGTTCCTGCAAACGCTCTTTTTATCCAAGTTCTCTCGTGGCAACTGGGAGAAACAAGAGGTGGGTGTTTCCTCATCAAACTCCGTCTTGAAACACACAATGCACCTGCTTTGGAGTCAGGGAAAAAGCCCAGAGGAAGCTGAGGTCTGATGTAAGTATCCTCACTGATAGAAAGGGATGCATCTTAGATGGAAAAGCATTCCTATTTCCTCAGAGTTCTTTCCTAAAAGAGAGGTTTGCGCTTCTGGATGTAAGCAGGCATTCTTTAATGGCTAGAATTTTGACATAACACTCAGCAAGAAGAGGAGGTCATGCTAGTTGACGGTAGTATGGTTAGAGAAAGGTGATTGATGTAAACATCACAAAGACAAGAACTACTAAAGGGTAGTTTAAAAAAAAATAAAAGGCTTTGTGATTTAATTCAATTAAGTTCTTAATTTTTCAAAGATTTGAAGCAGAATTTTCCATGACCAATAGATAGCCACACTTGGCTAAATAAAGACTGTGACTGACACAAGAAGCCAGAATGGGGAGAAATGCATTATGGGAGGCAGAAAGAACCATGGATGGATTTAGAGGAAGGTTGGGGAGTATGGTCAAGATTTACAGGGACAAACAGAGAGGCATGGCTGAGCAGAGGTGCACGCCTCCAAATATGATTGGAATTTTCAGGAAATCACTAGCATCCTGGTTCTTGAAGGGCAGAGGGTTCATCTAGGACGTGAGAAATGCGGTAAATATTAAAATATATTAGACCGGCATATTTAAAGTATTCTTCACTTCACTAATTTGTTGGGAACAATCAACACATTTAAAAAGGTTTTTGGATAAAATTCCTGGTTTTGGATAAAATTTGATGGTTACTAATTGTCATCTTGGGCAAGTCACTAAAATTTTCTCACCTCAGTTCTTCTGTTTGTAAAACAGCTTCCCTTCCAGATATAAGGACGTCAGCTATTAAAATGTACCTCCCGTCAGGGTAGGGCTTTACCTTGCTCATCTCTATATCCCCACTAAGATGATGTCTGGCACATAGTGGGTGCTCAATAAATTTGTCAAGTGAATAAAAGTGAAGTGAATGTCAAAATCGATCGAAAATATTCTTTGTAGACAGCGAAAAGATTTCCTAAATACACAGTGGCAGAAGTAAGTCATTCCTAAAACAACGTTTTTTATCTGCATCTGTTTCAGATGACCTTTTGTGAGTTTGATTTTGCTATTTAGGTTCACCAAGATATTGACAATTAGGAGGGAAGCAAATGACGATTCTAATTATAAATGGAGTCTATTTTCTAAGGGATATGTGATGCTTCTGAACTTTTTTTGAACACACAACCTGTAAAATGTCATTCAAATTGTAAGTTAACATGAAAACCAGTTTTCACTGCGCCTGTTACAGGCAGCATTTGAGGCAGTGCTCTTTTGGTTGAGGAAGGTGCTGACCATCTACTCAGTATTTCTCCTCTGTATCTGGAGGGCATATACAAATAGTTCTCTTGACTTCCTAACCACAAAGGTGCCAAGGTGTTGAGACCCATCCCCCAAATCATAATCCTATATCCAGAAAGAGCCATAAGCATACCCCTTGTTTTATAACTCTGTGATACCCAGAGTTATCTGCAAAGATACACGCGTGTAAGCAAAGTGACTGCCAGGAGAGGCCATCAGCTCCTGCAGCGACCCCTGAAACCCCACCAAAAGAACATCATTGTTGAAGTGTCAAAGCCCTAAAAGAACCCTCCGCAGTCAGGGGAAAGGAGGCAAGATTAAGCATGTGGAAGAGACTCTGTATCCATACATCTATCGGAAACAAGTAAAATATCATTGTTTTTAATGATGGAGCAAAAACCAAAAGGAAAAATTCACCAAAGCTTGGAGGTTGAATGATCTGAGCTTTCTACGAGGAAGCCAAGATAAATCCCCTTCCCCCCAAATCATTCTGTATTCAAAATTCTACATATCCCTGAGAAATTGAGAATACTTGCTAAATCAAAACCCCATTTGCTATGTACCTGTGGTTCCATTTGGTTTAAGAGCAGACCACAATGCATCCAGAAGGCACATGTGGGTTTTATCTCTGTGTGTGTTTTTGATAAACAGAAACAGCACAGATTAGGGGCTGGATCATGACTCTCTAACAGTGGTACGTTTCACAACGAAGAATTACAGGAGATGCTTTGATGTCAAACAGAGGTGGTTCCTTTTAAGAAAATGGTAAATTTAACTTTCTTTGGTTCAAAGCTCAGCAGTTCTCCTTGCTCCCCACCTACGTGAATGCTGCAATTTTCTTTTATTCACTTCCTCAATGACTTGCCATTAAACACCTACAAGTCATTTTACTGCAGCAGTTTGGTATTTGTAACACTCAAATGGGATAGAGAAGAGAATAGGAGATATGGAGAAAAGAAAGAGAGGACGAATTCACTACAAATCTTTACTTTGTGGGCTACAAAACTGTTGTCTTGGGTCCAGCATCACAAGCAATGAATCAAAAACAGTTTGGGGGAATTTAAAGCGGGTGGGGGTGGGGAGCTGAAACAGATCGACTGCATTTCACTACTGGCTCAAATTAGGAGGTCAGGTCGGAGGGAGTAAGGCAGAAAATAAACAGATGCAAATAAAGGTCTCCAGCCTGTGGGCAAGGAAGAGTGAAAAAATCCTTTATGAAAGTTAAGAAACCTAAAGTGTGGATGTCAGTGACACACAGTGCCCAGTGTTTGGAGGAAAAATGACTTCTTATCTACAGCAGGATTGCAGGTGCCTCCCCAGGACCTGAATTTAAAGAGATGATGTTTACTCAAGGGGTCTTTCACTGATAGGAAAAACAAATCTACAGTTTATACATCTCTCTGCTTAATGCAAATACCCAATTTAAATTTAATTACTTGGCGCTTAAGGTGGTTTTTGTTCCCCCTTTTTTCTCATTTCAACGCCACAGTTCTGATTTGCTTTTTATCAAAGGTTTGCGCGTTTTAAAATGCTGTCAAGCATCAAAATTAAATGCTTCAGAGCACTAATGATATCCTTGTGATGAAGGGTTTTGCCGTCACAGAGATGCGACGAACTCTGGAGCTAATACAGCTTTCTTCTGCATCCCACCAAATGGAGGGAAGGGTTTCCCTGAGCTTTGCACTAACCTATGGCACCAAACAACACTGAGCACATTTTTTTGGTTTGTTTTCACAATTATCACTGCAGTATTTTGCAGTACTGCACAGTGTAGAGTGCTTTCATGTACTCATGCTCTCAGTTGCACGGCTTTCAATGAGCTGGGTAGCCCTCTGCTATTTTCTAGGTAAAAATCATTAAAAGACTCAAGCAAGCCCCTTCCACTCTCCTGGGATACATCACTGATGTCAGAACTCAGCCCTGCACCCCATAGCTTCTGGGTGCTATGTCATTAGTAAGCATGTAAGCACATTTTCTCATAGTTGAGAAGTGAAATTGTTTTTAAAACAAACCAACCGATCAACAAACAAAGGTATAGAAAAACTCAATTATTCCAAAATTGATACGGAATTATTTTCCTTCAACAAAAGGCCCAGAACAAAATTCTTAATTAAAACCTTTGGAAGACTCTGAATTCAATGGAGTTCATTTATATTTAAATATGAAAATATTAATATTAAGTTTATACTTAGAATATATGAGGGATGCATTTTTTTTTTTCATAAGGTGATTTCCAAGGTCAATACATACAAAGTCTATTTCAAACAAATACTATAAAATAAAGCAGGGCACAATAACACTTACCAAAAGATACAATAGACCCATGTTCCCAATGATTTTCAGAATCTGATTTTGGGACAATAATGATGCTTTAACTAAGTGATTCAAGAGTAAGACTTTACAAAGCATTTAAATGAGACTTTTTTACTTATTTTCCCTGAGAAATGGTTGGCAGATTATTTTAGACAAATCTTTTATAGAGAACTCTTAACCACATTTTAAAGAATGGAATGTGGTTAAAGCTATTCTTAGCCTTTGCATTAGGTGTGTGCATAGGAAGTTGAAGGTGTTGGGACTGGCCTCTGTGGCTAACTGTCCAAAGACCTGAGTTTCCCTCCCATAAATAACTACTTGGGATGGAACTGCTCAGACAAGAACTACATTTCCCAGACTGCTTTGCATGTCGTCTAGTTCTGGGCCATGAAATGTGGGTAGAAGTGATTACTCCTGTTCTAAACTGACACATAATAACAGCACCCTTGGGACCCACCATCCTCTCTAACCTACAATCTGCCAGCTGGATGTTGGTGCTCAGGCTCATGTGGGAAGCTCCCCCTCACGCAATACCACAACTAGATGCAAGTTGATCAAGAAATAATGTTCTATTGCATTAACCCAATAACTGGCATGTTTGGTTACAACAGGTAGCCATTCAGGTGAAGCGGAGTCATTCAGCAAAAAAAAAAAAAAAAAGCAATTTCATATAACATTTTCATATCATAACTAACTAAAATAAAGCATAGTAGTACTGTAGTCTATAGAAGACTGAGCTATGGTTTAAAGCTGCCTGAATTGCCTTTAGTTTCCTTCTTGAAAATTCCAGCTCCTGGGCAAGCGCAGTGAGCAGACATCCATTCCTTTGTGAGAGACTGGTGAGTGCGGCCCTGGGGCCAGCAATGCCAGGAATACACTGTGCAGCTTTGCAGGGACACAACACAATCACAGCCACAGGTCTTCCCACCTTCCCACGTGAAGGTATTCAGCAGAATCACACAACCCTGTGCTAAAAGATTCAGCTAAACTTGCTTTAATGCTAAACCGGCAAAGACAGTGGGGGTCTCAAAATGGCTAGGTTGAGTTTTCTTTTTAGAAAAGTGTTAGTTTCGTCTTCGTTGCATAGGTAACAGCTGACACAGTTGAAGCTTGGGGCCACGTGAATCAGAGCTAAACAGAGAAGACTGAGCAGAAATAGCATCTTTCTGCCAGGTACCTCCACACAGTTAACATCATTTAATCTTTGCAACTCGCTGAGGTAGTTATACTTATCACCTTTGACTTCGTATTTGGAAACACATGCAGCACAAAGAAATTAAATACTTTGACCAAAGCTATAAAATGAGATTCTAAACCCAAGTCTGCCGGACTCAAATGGAAGCATATGATTCTCTCTCCATACGTCACATGCCTGTAACAACACACACATTGAACTAGCATTTATTGAGTAACTACTGTGTGCCAAGCACTGTTGGAAATCTCTTGCATGGATGAATTCATAGAATCCTCACATAAACCCTAGGAGGCAGATACTATTATTATTCCCAGTTTATATATCAGGAAAATAAGGTCCAGAGAGTTGGAATAACTTGCCCCAAGTTACAGCTTAGAAGTGGTGAATTAAAAAGTCATGTGCTAGAGGCCACATTTTCAACCACTGATCTATAGAAAGCCTCGATCTAGTCTTTCCCTTCCTTTCACTGGTAAGAAATCAGAGACTTGAAGGTTAAATGGCTTGGTCTCCCACAGCAGCAGCAGCAGCATTAGTAACAGAGCAAATCTTAGGCCCGCCATGGGTTAGGTACAGGGCTTTCTATGTGCATTGCTGGTTGCCGGCAACCCAGAGGTCCATTAGTCATGACCCTTGTTCACAGAGAAAGCTTAAAGCTTTTGATGATGAGTCACCTCATATTAGACCTACCTACAGAGCTAAGAAGAGAATCATCTGAAACCGAAAAATTCAATTGCAAAATACAATAATAGTCATTGGAGTTAGGGAAGGGGTAGGAGGTACAAAGCAAGCTTCTGGAAGGTTGGCAATGTTACATTCTTTAACCCGGTGGATGTCACACAGGTGTTTGCTTTTCCGAGATTCACTGACTATACATTTGAGCTTTGTTCATGTTTCTATATGTGTATATGTTTCACAATGAAAAGGTTAAAAACAAATATTAACTAACTAAAATAACTAAAGTTATTTTAGAAAGACCCATCCAAAACCTTTAATTAACCCCCGGGTATAGATCTAAAGGTGTCGTGAAAGTTCTACGTTCTTGCAAATTAGTATTTTAATTATTAGGTTGGTGCAAAAGTAATTGTGGTCGGTTTAAAAGGTTAAAAAGAATTGCAAATATGGCAATTACTTGTGCACCAACCTAATATTTAAAAAAAAAAAAAAAACACTATTTTTTTGTAACTATTTAATCATTATGCTGAATACCTGAGCTGTACAGCAATCAATGCTCTCTGCAGTAGAGAAAATCTATTACTCAAATGCCTGTTTTAGCTTTAAAAATAGCTACTATCTTTAATTAGCATTACTACATGTACAGCCATAGCATTTGCAGTAGAATTACAAGTGAGTGACAGTTCATCTGAAAACCAAGACCCTGGTCCCCCAGAATTCACTGGGAATGACTTAGGCAGCACCCAACTGTCTCTGATGCAGTTCAAGTATGTCTTCTGTTTCGTCTGAGAGCTGCTTGTTTTACATTCTATTTGCTTGCTAAGAAATTTGTTGGCAGGTTCTGACAAGGGTAGCCCCACACTTGCCAACAAAAACATGGTAGGATCCAGTGTGTATTTCCTGTTAAGTAAGAATGCCAGTTCCAGGCAAACAGGAAAACAAGTCTTTCCATGGGAAGGCAATTTATAAGAATTTGCCTGAGCAAGACAACTGTTGTAAGATAAGAAAACAGGGCAAAGCCAGCAGCAACAGAAAAATTAAACACATTTTTTTTTCTGTGAATGCCTCTAGGAAAATGCATCTTCTCATTGCGCCTCTGTTTATTGAAAAGTATCTGGCATAAACTCTTAACTGACATTATTTTATATGTGTCTTGGTTAGACAGGAGGAAGATGCCTGGGCACAGGGAGCCCTTCCATGATCAATAATGCCCTCCAAAATTAATCTAGAATATGGAGGATGGTATAAAGGAAAAGGTCTCTTCTACTGAGCAGAAATACAGCAGAGTGGAAAAGGATTAGCAGCTGTGAATCAAGGCTTCTGTTCCTTTTGCTGTCAACTCCACTGGAGAGCTGCAGGCATTCCAAACCTGGAAAAATCAAAGCTGTGCTGTGGGCCTCAGGTTCTCTTTGTTACTCAGACAGCTGCTAATCGTCCTGCTGTGTGAGGAACGGTGAGACAATGCTGCAACATTTAGCTTTCTGACATCCAAGGCTTCTAGATCAGTCCCCAATTAAAGATGTATTAATCACAAAGACTCTAAAAGCCCGGATGATAGATGCGCCCAGTAAATCTCTGCTCTCTCCTTTCACTTTCCCCACTCAGGTTTCTACATTTACAGGCAGAAATGCTTAAAAGCCTGCTCCAGAAACGGACCAATAAAAAGCCATGTTCATTACTTTATATCAGATGCTTGACAATTTCCTACCCCCGAAAAGCCTTTCTGAAAAGAGGTGAGACATTGATCATTCTGCTAAAAGAGCCTGTCTGCTTCAAGAAAGAGAGCCACTGTGGCTGTTGTTATCTCTACTTTTTAAGTGTGATAACTAATTCAGGAATGTGTTTTTGCCACTTGCTACAGGGAAATCCCAATCATCTGTGTAGTTAAAACAAAAAATGCCATTAGATAAACCTAGGAAACTTCATGGGACAAAATATTAATAATACTAGTACTACCAATAATCTCCTCCAAGTTGGGTCAGGTCACCCTGAGGTCATGGCCCCAAGTGAGAGGGAATAATAAATGGTAGCTCATTCTGGATTGACACACCTGGAACAACAGAAAAGTGTATAGCTGGATGAAGACTCTTAAATTCCATGCTTTCTAATTTATGTTAATAAAAAAGTCTCAAAGTTACTTTTTCACATTGGTCTCCATTTCACAAGGGCACTGAAAATGGCCTTATTAAATCCTCCATCAAAGAGTATCATCCATAACTTATTCATAGCTATGAATAAGTGACCTGGTAACCAACCCCAAAACAAACAAATAAAAAAATAAAAAATAAAAGCAGATAGCCTGACTGATATTATCATAGAGTCCCAGAATCCAATTTTCTTTTTTCTTCCTTATATATAATTTTCAAAGGAGGCATCTAATCACTCTGATACAAAATGAAGAGAAATGTCTCAACACATGATGCTTATGTAACCTCACAAAGGCAGCATTAGCCATTCCGAGTTATTGGAAATCTTTTGAAATTAGATTCCTATTTTTCATTTCTGAGGCTAATGGAACCCATGAGAGACAAGAACAATATTTGCAAGGTGCCAGGTTGGTACCAGCTCAAGGTGCTGAGTTCCTTGGCTTTCAGTGGAGTCTGGTTATATCATGAATAACTCCTTCCCCACCCATCACCATCACAGGGACGGTCCACCATCCTCCAAACTGAAAGACTAGAAGTCAATTAGTGTCACTTATGATGTGAACACCTGTCTACTAAGACCTGGACCGAGACCAATTCCATTATAATAGCCACTCAATGGCTGCCAGATGGTCGGGCCTTGGACCACTTAGGATGTCGTCCAGATTCAAGGAGGTGACCTAAAGACAGTAAGGTCTAGAGTCCCATTAGTCGTCTCCTGAGTCACCCAATTCCCCATCACATATACAGTTGGAACAGGATAACTATTTTTCCTAATGGTTATTTTAAAAGACTACATGAGCTGCCCACAAAAAAGTCATAGTAACCAAAAATTGAGGATATATAAACTCCTTAAATTGTAGGCATTTTCATCATCCATTTTCATTTTTCTCTGAAATTACTTTTTAGTAACTTACTTTGTTTCTCTTATTTCATTTTGAAATGCATAGGCAGAAAAGAGGGGGATAAAAACAAATGATAAATATCTGTCAAAGAATAAACTGGAGTATGAAATGATAGGCTACAGATGATCACTGACAGGGTGAGATGGGCAGAGGAAACATTTCAATACAATTTTGGTTGCAAATCTGTGTTCTATGCTACTCAGAATTTTCCCCAGTCCAAATGTTGCTTGGCTTAAAGAATAATGACTAATGTTGAGAGGTACTAGCCATGTATGATAAAGTAGAATGTTACGGGTGGAAGAAAGAGAGAGACGGAAAGAAGGAAAAAGGAAAGAAAAAGAAAAGAGAGAGAGGGAAGGAAGGAAGGAAAGAATGGAGAAAGGAAGGAAGATAACCAATTGGGGGAAGAAGCACTTGAGACTCTCCAGTTTAATCCCAGATTGCTTTCACTGCCTAGAAGTCTGGGCAAATTCTGAACACAACCTATCAAAATATTCAGGGGACAACATCCATTAACCATAGAATGTTGAGGAGCAGGTTTTTCATACTACCTAAGGAAGTCTTCTTTTTATTTGTAGCCAAATGTTTCCTGTCCAGTTTCTTGCTTGCTACTTAGAAAAGCACAAAGAACTAACTGGTAAGTGGAGAGAAGAGATATAGAGACCTTTGGGTTAAATTACAACCAGCACATTTTGAAAATACTTCATATACAAATGGTCACCACATGCTATGCTCTCAAAAAAAATGTGGCCATGAAATGATATTCTTGCAGCCCTCATATTTGAAACTCTATCTTTTTGGCAATTCTCTTAAAAGCTATGATAAAGTTTAGGGAAAAGAGCATAATTTATGAGAAGGGATTTTAAGCTTGGGAATTTGCAACCATAGGATTAATTTTTTTTTTTTTTTTTGGAGTATCAGCCAGATACATAAATTGTATGTGCCAGATAGTTTAAACTCCTACAGGCAGTATATGATCGAGGCTGAAACAACAGAGCTATTAAATTTTAAAATATTATTAAGACCAATAGATGTCTCCAACTAGATCTGTGCTGGAGAATTCAAGATGACTTTTGTGAACATAAAGAATAACAAAGAATGTATTAGGAAAGCTTTAACTTTTTAGGACTTGAATTCTTTTCTTTTCTTTTCTTTTTTCTTTTCTTTCTTTTCTTTTCGTTAACTAGGTGGTTCACAACATCTCACTAGGGCCTCTTTTTAACACAACTTGCTGAAGTGTGAAATTCAGTATTACTGGCTCTACCCAGGAGTCAATCTGTAAATACCGGAAGGACCTCATTAGAACAACATCTCATCCCAACATCCCAGCATGGTATCTAAGAAAGACATCAGCGTAGGGCTCCAGCACACTATGGGCAGTTTTGGGCAAGTATTTCATGTTTGTTCTGAAATAGGAAGGGAGGAAGAGGTAGAGAGAAAGAGAAAACAACCACCATCCAAAGAACACGTACAGTTAAAGTTATACCCTTGAAGAGCTAAGGGACTTCTCATCTGTCATTCTCCCCAAACAATACATTTTACATTATATAAAGATTCCTTAACTATATTGCCCGCCACTCAGAGCCACACCTAAATTAGTCCACTACTTGGCATTTGTGTCTACAATGAGGGATCCAAACACAATGTGTGCTTTTTAGGGTCTATGACCACTGTTTCTGGTTACAAAAAGACACACTGAATTTTCACAGGATGCTATATCTGTACTCCTTGCTTTCAGTGGAAAACAAAGCAACAAGAATCCTGATTACCTACATGGGTGACAGTCCCACCCCTATTTTAAATGGTGAGAATGAGATGATAATAGCGCCAAGAACTCCCCAGCCTCCAAAAGCATCCCGCTAGAAAGTTTCCTAAAATCATGCTCTCCCAGAGCCCTGTAGGACCAGGATCAGATTCAGTGAAATTCAACGCAAGTAAGGACTCCACCAGCAATTTGGAGTTTAAATTTTAGGATCACCTGCTATTTGGGGATTTAAAAAAAAAGGCCTTCATTGTCTTGGAGAGTGGAAGGAAGACTTGCTTAAGCTCTCAGCCTGTTGCATATTCAAAATCTCGGCCTGTTTGTATGTTGTGACCCTGGCTTCGATAGAGGAACATGGAGAAAGCTGCGCTCTCATCTACATTCACACTTATGTTCAAAATACACAACTATTATGCTAAAAAAAATTAGGGTTGATTCAGGAGGCAGATTTATAGCTTGTAGTATGTTATCTAGACAACGCCAGCTCTCCAGGGAGCCATTGTGGATTTGCCCCTTTCAGTGCTTGTTCTAATGGATGGATCTTGTCCCAAGCTTTCCACACACAGTGAAACTGTTGGTGGCAGATCCCAATTTGGCACCCACTGAGAAGTTGAAGCTACACATTTAAGTCTTGTTTGTATGCACTTGTCACCAACAAAAGGTTCCTAGATAAGAATTTTCTTTTTAAATTATCTACCCACAGCCTTCATCACAGGGGCTTTTTTTGACAGTGAGGATCAAACTGCCTGCAAAATTCATGTATAAGTACAGATTAACATTTGAAAGATGCCAGGCTAAAAGGAGTGCTCCGCCCTTCCTCTTTTTCTCTCTCCCCTCTCCTTTCAAGAGCCATAGCAAAATAAAACAAGTATTTCAAATTATTGTCATTTTATCCATAAGACATTTTAAACAGATTATGTTTTAGAAAGTAGCCCTTCTGCTTTACCATAACGGAAAACAAAACATGGTTCAGGAGAGCCATAGTAGAATTCCATTAGGGTGGGCTGGCCAATTTATCAGAAGAGAGAAAGAAGGAATTGAATACAAGAGTTGTTTCTTTGGCTATGTGTCTATATTGGCAGCCATTTTGCTGACTGTTCAGCCCGATTCCCACAGCACTCTGGGTACTGACTTTCACGTGTGGGACCAAATATTTAGTGACATTTCCCAATGAAAGCCACAATGTTCACTAGGCAAGAGACCACACTGATGTCTGGCACCGTCTCTCTCTTTCTGTTATTTCAGTTTTGGGACAGGCTATATAAACTTTTTCATTCTTCTGGCACCGGCAATCATGGAAAATGTGTATGCGTGCATGCACGCACACTGGGGGCAACGGGTAGACACTGGGGGAAAACTCCTTTAAAAAGAGACATTTTTAATACTGGTGGACAGAGCTAAATCTTGCTTATCTTGACAGATTAAAATGTAAAACCAAAAAACCACTCACAAGTCTTTACAAGACAACATAGCAATACTCTCTTATTGTATACCCACATGAAAATAGCACAGGAACGCTGAAATTTGGAGAAAGCTCTGTATATTGGAGTGACATGGACAGGCATTTTAATTAGTTCCTGTAGATTTAAGATCTCTCAATGCAAGATTAGTCCTGCAGCATGGCTGTTGGTTTTCCTGGTGTTTCAAGGGGAAAAAAAAAATCTTTAGAGCTATCAGTAGGGGGTTAATGGAAGCTTTGATAAAGTTTCTCTGGATCTTTTTATTGATGCTCAATTGCAAACTGAAATTAGAGTCCCTTCTGGCTCCTCTGAGGAGACAGTAATTAATTTAGCCAGTTGGAGTGACAACTGGACAATTCAGGAGCCCATATGAAACCTCTGCTTGCCCTGCACTGTTCTTTCCTCATGTCAGCCTGGCACTTATTTTTCACATCCCTTGATGGCTTCTCCAGAGGGTGTAAAAGTTGGCAGTAGTATTCAAAGTAACAAGCACAACTCTGAGAAATAAAAAACAAATCAGAATTAGACTGTCAAGGGTTTAGGCTGAATGCTACTGAATGGATTTCCCTTCTCACAAACGAACATGTGTGCATATTTATGTAGGAGAGAAGGGAAAGGCGTCAGGAAAAATAGTGTTCTCAGTCCTGGGTGTATAAATAAAACTTTCATTTTCCTAGAGTGAAATATTCACATCTTAAAAAAAGTGCAACCCATTTTTTACTTATATGCAATAATTACCAGTAGGCTCTATAGACATTTGTCTATGCTGCTCAGTCAGCCTTGACGCTGGATAATTTAGTGGGCTCTTTTGGAAGGCTTTTGTTTTTTCTCCTCACCACGACTGGTGGCACCCACCCTGAATACAAATTCATGGACCCTGGCGCCACACACCAGAGGCTATACTGTTGCATATCTACAGGTTTATTTTATTCTTAATTATGATCATAATTAGTGAGTATGTGTAATAATTATAGGGGTGGCAACAATATTGCATAAATACGAAATTATTTTATGTGTAAAGTTAGATCAAGAGACAGTTCCCTTAAAAACCAAGGTCCTGCATGTTTCTAAAATGTACATTTCCTAGTCATTAAGAATGACACCAGGAGCCCATAGCTGGATCAGAGCTGCCAATGAGAAAAGCGCAGTCTGGCTTCTCTGAAGCTCCAGGTGTGCTTCTTCAGGTACAGAAAGGACTTTCGAATTAGCTTCCACTGTAGAGATAGATCCCAACAATTACACACCGACTACAGTTGGCCCTTGAACAATGTGGCATTAGGGGGCTGACACCCCTGCAGTCCAAGCTCCAGGTATAACTTTTGACTCCAAAACTTAGCTAACAGCCTACCGTTGACAGGAATCCTTACTGATAACATAAACAGTTGATTAACACATATTTTGTATATGACATGCGTTAATACTGTATTCTTACAATAAAGTAAGCGACAGACAAGAACATGTCATTAAGAAAATCATACGAAAAAGCACATTTACAGTCCTTACTGAAGAAAAATTCGCGTATTAGTGGACCTGCGCAGTTCAAACCCCAGTTGTTTGAGGGTCAAGTATTCTGAGGAGGCGCAAACAACTTTTCAGCAAAATTTCTCTCAGTGGAATTACTTTACAATTTGTTTGGAAGAGTTTAAAATACGTCTCTAGAAAGATTTCTGACTTAACTAAGCGATTTCGCTAGTTTCATGGCCTGTTTGTTTCCTTTCAAATTCCGAGTAGTAATCAAAAAAAAACACAACATGATTTACTTGAGATCAAAAGCAAACCAGAGAGTTTCATTATAAAGGAAGCTGGAACCATAGAGCTCTTCCTATGGGGGTCTCCTGTGAACGTCCATAACCCTAGCTCCTCCCATAACCTCCCCCGCCCCCACGCTGCCTGATCCTGTTTCCTTCCAGTTCCAGCTCATCTTTATCACTATCTAGAAGACAGGTAGCAATTATACCCAGTGGGGATGAGAATTCCCACTGTTCTCCATTATCTCACTCAAATAACATAATATGTCTAATTAAAAGATGGCAGACAAAGAGAGAATGGGGTCTTACCAGTTGAGTAATAAAAGACAGTATGCCTCTCGTACTTAGTTATTTTCTTTTCTCTATGCATTATTTTGGCTTTATGAAATTTATCACTACTTGACAAGGAGTTCACTGGTTGTTTCCACTGTAAATAAATGTGTTAATCAACAAACAGGGAGTGAGCCTCTGCTACATGCTGGGTAGTGGTATCCTGTCCCTTTACTGTTGGTGTGGTATTTTCTGGCAGTTTTTTTAATTGTCTATCTGAAAGAATAAGGCCAGTCTAACAAGCAGCACCAGTTCTTCTGATGGCACAGCAACTGGGATTCTTCATAAGAGGCCCCAAAGGGCCTTTTTTAACCGAGACCAGTGGTGAGTGTGTTATGTTCCCAGCACAAAGTAATGGAACTAAGCAAAGACAGGTTGGTGATGGAACCCTTAGAAATGGGCATTGCTATGAAGTCACAAGATCTGTGTGTAAACATATCTTTAGAACAGAGTTCTCAATCTTGGCACTAAAGATATTTTGGACCAGATAATTCTGGGGGGTGGGGTGGGGGGGGAGTGACGGGACTGTCCTCTGCATTATAGAGTGTTTAGCAACATCCCTGGCCTTTACCTGCCAGATGCAATAGCACATCCCCTCCTCCCAGGAGTGACAACCAAACATGTCCCCAGACATTGCCACATGTCTGGGGAGGGACCTGGAACAATTATAGTAGAGGTGCAGCTAGCTTACTGCTTTACCCTACCAAGTAAATACTTCGTCAGGGTGGGGGCTGGAGGGGTGAAGGGAAGGCAGGATTCAGATGCATTCTGATAATTCTGCTGAAGCATTTTTGGAATTTTCCCCATTCTTTTGAGAATTGTCTTTAGAGCCAGGTTTGTAAACATCACAGGGAAATAAGCCCCATTTCTTCACGCTCATAGCTCATGTCTATATTCTTGGAATTACAGAATTTTAGGATTGGAAAAGAACCTAAAAGATTATCTAGGTTCAAATAATTATGTAATCCATTAAATATTTGAACTCCTGCAAACTCAGAGTGTTAAAGATGTTTGTCACTAACACACTATAGCTGTGCTAAAGAGATTACCAGATGTATTGCACTGTAAAGCATGGGAAACAGTGTCATATGCAAAACAGAAATCAAAATGGTTATCACTCTCCCTGGGTGCAATCTGGGGGTAGTATAGAATAAGCCACAGGGGTTCATAATGATTTAAAACCAAGCAACCTAGAATATGGTCGAGCCCCATAGGGGGGAGACAAGTGTGAGGGGTGGGGCGTTGGGGGTGCACAGTGAAAACGGGCTCAGTGATATTAAGATCGGCTGGCTGCCATCCCAGCATTTTCAGCAAAAATATTCACAGTTCTGTTGCCTGGCCAGGGAAACCTTATTTCATTTATACAGCATTTCTCTCTCCTAGTGACACATCCTGTATTTATTTGCCTGAGATGGTCCACTTAAGTAAAAGTAAACCGAAGGAAAGTCATCTAGAAAACAAATCACCCAGCAGTTTGCTAATTCATTTTTCATAAACATCAGAACCATCTCCCCCTGAACAAAAGGCAAAACAGTTGCTTGAGGACAGAAAATGGAGGAAGGGAAATAAGAGTTTCCAAGGAGCTCTCACTGTGTTCCTCGTGGACTGTAATGTCGGAAAGTAACTGTTTCCTTGTCTGATGCTCTCCTGTGGGGTGACTTTCACGGGCGCTCCCACTCTCACCCTCTTCCGATTTCTCCTTCACTGCTCTTAACGTAGAGGTGGGGGTTGGGGTAACTTGGCTCATGAAGAGACTCTGGGAGAAGCACTGCGTCTCAGATCAAGCCCCTCTGCTCTCTCGCATCTCAATGCACAGAGCGCCCATTTGGCCAAACGTAGGGATGCAGGCTTTGCTCTTGCAGGAAACCTGCAATCAGCCAGCTGGGCTACACTGTCTCTGGGTGACACTGGGTAGGTGTCACTAGTCAGCACTTTTGGTCACAGCTATAAAACTCATCTCCTTCTATCAGAGGATCAGCAGGGACAACAAAGCAGGGACATTCTGAGGTCCCTTTGTCTCCTCTTCTGGGTCAACTGGTTTTGAACTCAGGAGGGGAGAGGAAAAAGAAAAGGTGTTAATTAGCCCCTAAAACACTGCCATAGATTTGGGTTAGAATGGTCTAAATAACCATGTGAGAATACTGGCCCACTCACACCACATTCTACAAGGAAAGGATCAAAGCCCCGTGAGTTAAAGCTACATTTCCATGCCCAGATATTCAGAGTCTGCTCTCACAAGTGGGGAGAATCCCAAGCTGAATACAGGACTGCTATTAGTTATCTAATAATTTTAGAAGAAAGAGCATGGCTTTCTCTGGTTTCAAGTAGTACTGGCTCTGACATTGGCTTGGGGGAGTCATTTCACCTGTGGGGAACTGTTCAACGATGAAAAGTCCCAGAGGTGGTGATGATAAAGCCAGGAATTCTAGCAGGCTTTGGGTTTGTTGGTTCTTAAATAGGTTACTGATCAGAGAAAGGAGCCTGTGAAAACAGAGCAAAAATGGAGAGCCACGCAACTGTGGCCTCCAGGTGGCAAATGCTGCCATTCATTTATTCTGTGTATTCCTTACAGAGTAAGACATCATTGCCTATAAAGGTCCCTAAGGAACTGAATTGAATGAAATTATAGGGACGATGACAATTAGAATATAATTGGGCATATGTAAATATGCTTAGGGGAGTGTTGATGGAGTTTATGGTTGCTACAGTCACCCAGAATTTTGGCCTACATTATGAATTTGCACTACTATGAAGAAAGGGTTTGTTAATCAAAGGTAAACTGCCCCAATGATTTTGAATTTGTGAACTCGAAATTATGGTCGGATAATGAGGCAGTGCTGTGCACGTATACAGCTCTCTGCTAAGTGAAAACTTTCTGGTTGGCCACATAGGAGGTCTCCTTATTGAAAGATTTATTTTTAATTTTGAGCAGCTTCCCAGCATTACCCTTCATGAAAATTAAAATAAGGAGCTGGAATTTTGTCCTATTCAGCAAACCTCCTGGCAGGACTGCTCACCATGGCAGAGAAAACAACCTCATTGTGTCAGAGGAATTCACCCCACCCCCACCCCCACCGTCCACCTTTCTCCTAGATCTAAAAGAATGACACCTACATTTTTAATAAAACTTTGCATTTTTTCTTCCCTCTTTCATAATGTTTTTGTACATTTTCTTCTTTGGGGGGGATCCTGAACCTGTCTTCTTCGTGCTCCTTGTAACTTCTGGCCCGGTGGGAGCTGACATAATCCTTTGGCTTGAATCCTTAGGTACACAGACAGGCATAGAAGTCTCCCCACAAAATCTGTGGGAGCCAAGCCTGTCCTCAGCACGTCTCCCAGAGGCTATTCTCTGCCAAAAAGAATGACTTCACCTTGTACACTGAAGCTTCAAAATGTCCATTCCTAGTTTTAATTCAGTTTTGGATACAGAGTAGTGGTGTGTTCAGAGGGTCGCCGAAAAGGTACTGCGGGGCTGAACCTAAGAATATTGACTGGGTCACGAATCAGATTCTCTAGGAAGTGCGGAGATCGCTCTGTACCTTGTGGGCTCCTTGTAACTCAGAGATACCAGTGGCACCAATGCATTTCCCAGGATCTATGTACACTATTTCCATTGCATTTTTCTAAAAGAGAACTAATAAGCTGGCAATCACAGAGTACTTGTGATGCTATCACAACCTCCTAAATCATACTAGTCTTTGTAGAAAAATAGAACCGATTGCCACTAACAGTGTTCACAACCTTAAAGGGCAGAAATAAAAGACAAAAGCATAACCAGATGATCTGTTCACACCACGTATTTTAAACAACTGGTCACATTTGTATAACCAAAGTGGCCTTCAGGGAAGATGTGCCATTCTAGCTCCAGTTCAAAATCTTCCCCAAGTCTTAACTTGTTATTTATTCTAGCAAGTTCAGGGGAAAGTGGAAAAATAATGGCTTTGGATTGGGCCACTGGAATACTTCTTACTATAGATCAATTAGTACAGATACATTTTACTTAACTATTGAGTGCACTTACTGAAACATTCATTTAAGAGAAAAGTGCAGTAAGAGGTGATATGTAGGATTGTTGGCAATTTATAATCCTTTTCCGGTGAAGTTTGTTGTTCTTAAGTGTCTCACAAAAGGATAAACCACGGTCCTTTTTCCTGCTCCCCCTTAACTCTCCAGAAGTAACAGGGAGCCCGCAATGAGAAACATGTGGCGGAAATCCAGGATGGAAAATTAGCTTGAGGAAGTGTGGAGACTGTTTTAGGGGAGGAATGGGAATGAATGGGTCAGGAGCTGGAGCTTAGAAACCCAGATTCTACTTTGCACTTTGAAATATCTGCTAGTCAAGATTTTGTAAGAGTTTTGCAATTAACTCAGCAGAAACACTTCATGCACAGAAAATGTTTTCTAGTCATCTCAATTACAAGAGGAAAGTGATGCAGGAAATGAGGTAAATTAACTCTCTTCCCCCACGTGTCAATTGTGGATTCAACTATGAAAGTGGCTGCAAAAGTTGTATGTGTTTTAAGGGACATTTTTTCAACACACAGATAGAGCTGCCCATTAAACCACTGACTGTTCACAAATTTATATGGTGACTCTAGTACAGATCCTTGTTGATTATTTTTTAAATTTTGAAATAAGAAAACAAGACCAAAACTATAGCTGCCAATGCTTTTGTTGGCAAATGTAGCAAATATGAATATACCAATACAGATTGGTAAAAATCCATTTTATAATCCTAAATAGTTTGTAAATGCTCTACTGTCCAACCACAGACCTTGTGATTAAAATGGCCAATATAAATCCCTTAGAAGAGAAGTCCAGCCTGGAGTGAGTGACCCAACTCACTGGACTGTCATCTGGTTTCAATCACTGTCTTGGTCTTCACTGAATCTCCACCACCCAGTACAAGGCATGCTATGCAGCTGATGTCCAAAACAATATTTGCTG
This sequence comes from Rhinolophus sinicus, assembly GCF_057876585.1. Lineage (NCBI taxonomy): Eukaryota > Metazoa > Chordata > Mammalia > Chiroptera > Rhinolophidae > Rhinolophus > Rhinolophus sinicus. Next base: position 199,306,161 of record NC_142517.1, read on the forward strand.
AATGAATGAACATCCCTCTAAGTGTCTTTTGTATTATAACACAGCTCCCAGGTTTATAATTAGATCCACGTAGTCCTATTTCAGTTGTAGAAATTTAATATCATTCATGAATATCAACACAAGCCCTTTTTCTATATTCACTTAGATCATACAATAAAGTGGGTTGATTCCTACCTGCTTGGTTGGTTGTCACGGTGACAGACACTGATTGATCTGGGCTAGGGTTATACTTGGACACTCCATTCACCGCCCAGATTTCAAATGTGTAGTTGGTATGAGCCAGGAGGTCAGTGATAGAGACTTTGGTGGTCTTCAGGCCATTCTGCTGTGGGGTATAGTGGACCCCACTTCCGCAGGGTCGGCACTTGCTGGAATCCCCAGCTCCGCACTTCTTGCATACCACATTGTAGGAAATGTCCTGACGGCCACCTGTGTTCTGAGGACTGCTCCATTCCAAGTTCACCGAAGTCTCATTGACATTTGAAATCAAATTGAGGGGAGCAGATGGTGGGCCTGAAGAAAGAAAGAAAACATATTATCACACCAAGAATTGAAGCGATCCTTTTGGGATCTTTCAGGGCTTATACTAGTCTCTGCAGCTATAAGAAGATGGGCCCACTGGGCAAAGAAAGTGAAAAGCAAGTCAAGCCAGCAAAAAGATCATTTCAAAGAAGAATAGAAGGCTGTACGTGTGTCATCCTCATTTCTATGCAAACAAATGTAGCATTGTCTGCTACTCTGTCAAGCAACTGTACCTCAAATGAGCTCCAAGCCCAGGCTTTCTCTCTGAAGCGGCAGGAAAATACCATAACTTATCTAGTCTCAATCTGCTCATCTGAAAATAGGTATGCAAATGTGACTCCAGTCCCCAGGGCGGTGGTGGGGCTCTGGTAAATTAAGAGGTATATACCACTTTTAAAGATAAATGATGATCGTAAGTACAGCATGTCACCAATATGGAATAAAATTAACTGAGTTGGATAGATGCGCCTCTTCGGTTCAACATGGCAGTTGAGGATGAAAGTGTTTGTGGTGATTAGTAGGAACTGGGTTAACCTGGTCGCAGAGATGTTGAAGGGAGGTACTGTTGTTGACAGATCTCAACTAGAGGCAGGTATTGTACAAAGGCTCACAGTCCCCACTGCCTGCCCGCCCTTCAACGGACCAGGGATGCAGCAGACCCTCTGAAAGCACACAGCTATCCCCCCGCTTTTCGAAAGTACATTTTACACCGCTCTGCTTTTAGGAAAGACCTGTTTTTGCTATCCAGAAGAAATCCAAAGAGGATTTTCACTTTTTACAAAAAAAAAAGGGCAAAAACAGTGCTCAGCACGTACTCTGCAGCGAGCCGTTATGAGAGGCAGCGTGCACCCTGCACCACCAGGCTCCTTCCCCAGGAAGTACACTCAGCATCTCAGCATCGAGCCGCCATAGCTTTGAATGTGCTTTGAACTGTGTCTGTGAGCATCTGTGCTTTATCTCGATTTATTTTGTGCATCTTTTAGTAAGATGGGCCCTCATGTGATAGCTTCTTCACTTTACACTGTTTCAGCTTAAGAAAGGTTTCATAGCAACTCTCTGCTTTCGGAGAGTAGGGAAAACCTGTTCGTATTCCCACTGACACCAAAGAGTTTCAAAAATATGAATGGTGGTGGTGGCTGTTTTGAAACATTACAACTGGTTGCAAACAGCATAGGGGTTAATTTAATAGTAATAAAAATAATAAAAATGAAATAGGAGTACAGGGCCAATGATGAACCCTCTTGCTTCTTGCTGTACATTAGTCTTTACATGCTGAGAAGTTGTGACACAAATTACATTCAGGGAGAAGAATCAGGATGGGAGAAGAGAGTGTCTTCCTGGTCTGAGCTGAGCTGGTTCCAAAGGTTTAAAAGATGCCTGTCACATGTGAATGAAAAATATTTACTCAATGTGACAGTTGGAAAGCCCTCTCTTTTCTTTCTTCTCCTGTATTTTGGTCTTCCAAGAAAAGAGCAGAAGTAAGTTTTAAGGAAAATGAGAGATCTTTTGCTCACTGTATCTATTCCACTTCAAATGTATTTGCAATTACTGCTTTCAGGAAAATTTGTTCAGTTTTTCCGAAAAAGGAAGTTAACCGCAGGCTTGGAGGTTAACTGGGAAGTCACGAGAAGCTTTATCTAGTCGACCATAATGGAATGTAGTCTTCCAGAGTAGCTACTGACAGACAATGGGAAGAGGTAACCTATGAATAAGGACCATGTTTCATATGTATTATTAGCTCATGGTGATGAATGGCGAGAGGATTTTGGTGGTAACATTGGCTAAGGGTAATTCACTCTCCTTTTCTCTTTATACAGCTTAGTTGAAAACTGTTGAACAAGGTAAGTAGGTCCTGCGAGTCTCCCGTGTAGACTAAGTATGATCTCTCTTTGTGTTAAGACCTACTCCTCATTCTGGGAACCTTAAAGAAAAAACAGTGTTATAAAATTTGTGTTAAAGGTAACATTACCCCACAGAAGTCCTCAGAAAGAAAATTCAAATTTCCTTTTTGTTTAAGATTTCAAATTTGTGTCTATGGTCCTTAGCACAGTGACTGGAAAATAACAGGGTCATATTAATGGTTTTTGAATAAATGAATAGAACTCTGTAAAATCATTGACTCTTAGAGCCAGATAGTATAGTAAAGACCATTTGGTCAAATAGCCTCATTTTAAAGATGAGCAAATTGAGATCCAGAAAGTGAGTCTGATAATATGGGAAGTTTGTGCAATCTAATGAGTGACAGAATCTAAAATTCATGAAGTACCGACTCCCACTCTGGGGTTATTTCCAGTCTACCACATGGCCCCATTAAAGGTATAACAACAAAATCAGTACTTTGAACCAAATTTTGAGACGTAAAGGTAGAAAGTGGGAGTGTGTATCTTCAATCTTGTTCAGATTCTGTAGGTACTTTCCACTGTGATGAAATCCATCACTAGTCTGCAGCTGACGCTGACCACAGCTTGGTTTATAAAATGGTTCCTATTTTGCTGCAACTTCCAGGGTTAAATAAGAGTGACTCTTAAAACCATTAACCTCTTTGCCAAGGTTCCTGGTCCACTTTCACATGGGAAAATGTGACACAATGAATCAAGCACCGCAGAAGCAAAAAGTCAGTAATTAGTATGTGGGACGGGGCACGGCGGTGTCTAAACAGAGAAGAAATGGAGCAGAAAACTAAATGGTCACAGGCCTCAGAGATACAACACTGAAACATGGAAAAAAAAAAAAAAATGCTGCAGGATTTCAAATTGGAGGGCTGGCAGGAAAGACAAGTGGTAGATAGCCCAGAATGAACTTCTTCCTTTGGGAAGAAGATTCTAGTAGATGCTGAAGGAAAAACAGAGAACTAGGCAAATTCAAGTTTAACGTTGCCTTCATGAATGGTTTGGGGAATTGTACTGCACATGTTTTAAGTTTCGCTGCCATAGGGAGTGATGGGTATAGTAGCAGGTTAGAAATTAAAGTATGACAGGAAGGAAATACAGCAATGTCCACAGAGTATGATTATAACATTTGTCGGCACAGGCCTGGGAAAAGACGCTTGCTTTATAAATTAAAATCATAATGGTGGCTGTATTATGTTTGTGGGATTGTGTGTTTTTCTTTTACTTTTCTTTTTTTTTTTTAACTTTTGCCAGTTAAAAGACAATAAACATATGAAGTGCGTTTCTATTTACTAGGAGGGGCCATCTCTTCCTCAGAAAAGAAAGTATTCTCCTCTCAAGACAATGAGAAAAGAATACAGACTTTAAATACAGTCAAAAGTCAGTATGGACCCAACAGTTATACTTAGCAGCACCTTAAAGCAATTACCTGTAGAGCCGGCTACACAGAAAAGGAAACAGGCATTCTGAGTAACATGAGTTTTCTCATGTTACGAAGCATCCAGAAGGAAGAAATCTTAACTCTCAGATCATCTTCTCTTTTGTTTACAGAAATACTGTATCTGGCTATTTAGGTACAATTACATTTTTGACAAGTGACTGACTTGCTCATCAGAAATATGTCCACCAAGTCTCCAATTACAAATATGAGATGTATAACAAAGAGGAATACAGGTAACGTTTGTTTTATTTTTCTAGTCTTCACACTGACATCATCTCTATCGAGCAGATCCTAGCTGTGGGTCACTGTGAACACAGTAGGGTTTTAAGCTTTCTAAAACCACCCACGAGCCTGAATGTAGGACAGGCAGCAATTCTGCTTATGGCGTTGTTTTGCAGTTTAGGTCTTTATTTCCACTCCCTATTTTGTTTGGAACATGGTCATGCTAATCAGACACATATCTGCCCCTATCATCAGTCTATAGGCTCCTCAAGAGAAAAACTGGTCTTCATCGTTTTCCAGTGTCTACCATGATTTCTAGTTCAGCACAAGCTCAATAAATGTTCGATGAGTCAATGAATCAGTGAATGGCTGGATGGAAAAACTAACGCAGTCCTTCAATGCACCCATGCCCAACTACCTAGTGGTTTCTCAAATGTGTGAATTAATACAGGTTTCTGAGTATTAGCTTTTCACAGACAAATTCATGAGCATTAAGCCCTGTAAAGGAGTATCTCAATGTAACTAATTTAATTTAATTTCCTCTTTTCTATAATTTAAAAATCCTTTGGAAAAAGTAAGGAGCGCTATAACACACACACACACACTCACACACACACACACACACACACGGTTACTTCTGTTGGGAGGGACTGTGGGGTCATTCATTTATTCAGCTAATATTTATTGAGTGTCCACTATTTGTCACCTGCTCTAGAACAGAGTGGGGAAAAAAGTATTGATTCATTTTGACACTTTGCTGAGTAGCTGAAGGAAGGGAAGATGGTGGTGGGGAAAGGAAGAGACTAAAGGAAGTTAACTGTGGATCGTGTGATCTTCTGGAGGATGCAAGGACAAGTCCTCTGTCCTCTCGGTTTTTTGTTGTTGTTTTTTTACAGCTCCCTAACCAACCAGCATGGCTGTGAATTAAAAACGTGGGCCCTGTCAGTTAAAGTTTTGTTAATTTGGGATGGGTTATTATGACTTTTCTCTCTCCATTTTGACTTCAGGTGATGATTTACTCAGGCATCAAGTTACAGAAAATGTTAGCTCTGAAGACAGTAAATTTTAACATTTTCAATGGTAGGCTGGCATTTTCCTTATTAGACTTTATCGAGCTACAATTTTTCTTTTAATTTTACCATCAAAATTAAGACATTTTAAAATACAAATCAATCAAATACTTTTATTGGAAGGATGTTTAAGGGAACCTAAGTGTCCTTTCTTCACATTTTTTATTTTATTTGTAAAACCCCCTTGGAAACTTAAGAAGCCTCAGTTTCTCTCTCTCCCTGCATCTACGCATGAGGCTAGCATGTGAAACTATTTTCAAGTTCTCTTGTGTAAAACGCACTTCACATTTTAAGTATAATTTGGTGGCATAGGTAACAGCGGTACGACCGGAACCAGAAGTGAAATGCAGTAATCCTGACCTTAAGAATCCTTCAGTGTGGGTTCAGCAGACTTTTTCTGTAAAGGGCCAGGTCATCAGTATGTCAGCTTCTATGGGCCACATGGGTGGATATGTATAGCAACTATTCCACTTTGCTGTTGTACCTCAAAAGCAGGCATAGAAAATACCTAAACAAGTGGGTGTGTTTGTGTTCCTAGGAAATTTGATTTGCAAAAACAGGGGGCACTTGAATTTTGCCTTCAGGCCACAGTTGACCAACTCCTGCTTTAGAGAATTTGACAGGCACAATGCAACCTCTTCCCAGGAAGATGCTCACGGGGATCCTCATGATTATGCCCATAATTCTACGGACATCAAGCGTACCCTGAACCTATCAGTGGAGCTCAGTCCAAGAAGCCCTGATTTACACATTTTTACAGCCCAGATAACAGCTCTGGCTTCTAAAGCCCGTTACATCTCCCTTCATTGATAAGGAAGGAATGAAATACGTGGAATATTTTGGCCTGTTTCTTGAGTTTCTCATTGCTCTGAAAAAAATGGGCACTGCATTTCTTGCCACTGTGGGTAAATTTAATGAGCATCCGTTCGCTTCACTGCTATGAAATACTTTCTGTATCGCACAGCAGGTACTGGTGAAAGGTGCTCCAATGGGTAATTATTATTTTCTAGTGGGACGTCTACTTGAATTCAGTTGACAGGAGTTTGACAGTATGAAGCCTCGAAGCAACTAGAGCCAAATGACAGCAAAAGCAAAGGACAATCATATCACACCATAAAATATATCATCTTATATCATAAAATAAATCTTGATCTTCCTTCACCTATCATGTGTTCTCCTCTGGAAAACAAGCTTCCATAAATGAACCACATATTATGTAGAAAAATTAAGTGAAAGTGATAATTTAAGGGCAATATTCCAAGTATAAAAGAAAATGCCAGTAATTCCACAAATCTTAGTTTTTCTCTCCCATGTATTACACTGAAGTATAATTTCTGAGTAGTTTAGGGAACACACTTGCTGGCTTATGTCAGGATTTAAAGTAGTCCCACTCAGGACAACCTAATGTTTACACATCCACCTGAAATCTGTAGGAGCCCTAAATTCAAAAAGGATCAGCCAACGTTGAACCTAAAGTCATAAATGCCTCTGGAGTTTGGTACAAACTATTCAGTGGAAAGTCCAGGTCAAAATAACTGCACCCACTGTATCCCACCCCAAGCTACCAAGTTAGGTAAAATGTACTTCTGCATTCTTATAGGAAGTAACTGGAACTTGAGCAAAAGATTGAAACCCACTAAGATAGTTGAACAGAAGTAGATTCTGCCGAAGGGTTCAAATCTATATGGTCACATGGGGTAATGTGACATACAAATCTGAAATTTCTATTTCTTGTAACAACTGGAATTAAAAAGTACTAACAGACTCTGGGACCAGGGGGCAAAATGAGTCAAGTTTAAAACTCACATTGTTAGCAACACTTTAAACATGCAACTCAGATACTTCAGACATTTTAGCTCTGCTTGGAATTCTCTCCCCTGGCTCTTTTAACAGCTGCCTCCTTAAGCCTCTGGTTTCAGCTCAAAACTCACCCTCCTCACTCCTCACTATTCTATGCAAAGTAAAATTCTCCCCTTTTTTCTATTTTACCTAATGACATCACCTTTTGTTCTTCTTGTGAGAATTTTCAATTACCTTGTTTATTATATATATGCTCATTAGAACAGAAGCGCCACAAGAACAGGAGTCTCTTCTCTTTGCTGATTTACGAGAGTATCCTCAGCCCTTACAAAGATGCTAAACAGACATGCTTATCGAGTATCTGCTGAATAAATAAAAAAGTGATGCGTTCTTAGCCCAGTCAGGCTCACTCCTCAGAAGCATCACCTCCACAGCACCTCTGTAGATCACAAAAGTTGATCCAAAGAAAAGAAAAGGCAATTGCATGCTAAAGGACTTAAAAAAAAAAAAAAATTCAAGTCTGCAACGAAGTCCAGGAAAGAGTTGATAGGAAACCAAAGTAGCTGGGCTCATGTATAGTGTAGCTTCCAGAGCTATCACAGACTTTTAATACTTAACTGATTTTTAATCACCATTTTAAAATTCAATGCCTGAGCCATGAAATTAATTCTGGATGTGGAAAGAAACATTCCCCAAGAGCATGCATGGGCAGAAACGTAACTTTTAAATGATCAATTTCTTTAAGCTCTACCGTCACCCTAGTAAAATGCCAAAGCAACCAGAACAAGACCTATCTTCTGAGGAAGAGGCAGCTTGGGTCTCACGTTCCATTCCATAAGGCTTCATTAATCATGTACAACTTTTGGACAGTCAGTGACACTTCAGTGCCTTAGCTATAAAACCCTCCAACCCTTCAGATAAGCCTTTGCTAATCTTTCTCCAGCTGAAAGACAGGTTATAAGGCGGAGGAAACGGGGTGTGTAAGTTTTGACTGAAATGAAGCTCATGCTTTCCCCCCTGACAGTTGTATAGGTTGCCACCACTAATTGCTTTCTCCTGGCCCTTGCTGCCAGGGGTTAGTTTACATAAAGACTGCTGTTCAGGGACACCTCTTCTGAGATACATGAACAGCGCATAACCTTTTATCACAGCGGTTTGTGTGTTTTAACAATGAATAGAGCCAAAGCAGAACTGCCCATTATTAAAACACAGAGCCATTTGGATCCATCAGTCATTTCTTACTGTCATGAAAAACTCTTGGCTTCCCATAGAGGTAACTCCTTGCTGTAATTTTGCCACCCTGCATTTTTCTAGTATATTTATTCTCCCATTCTCCTCTCCCGGAACCTTTCAGCTTTTCTTTACTGGGTTAATTGGGGTTTGGGTTTCTTTATTTTAACATGACTAGTTCATGGCTGAAGTACTTTATAAAGTACACTCAGTTATCCATGAGCAAGCTAGAGTATGAAAGACAGGAAAAAGTAATACATATATTTTTAAAACCATGAGTATTTTGTTTTAGAATTAGTTAGCTTGTGAACTAATTTGTACTTCTTGTGAAGCACTTTTTCATACTTTATCCTACTTCACCCCCAGAACAAAATCTGTCAGACAAGTATTTATTAGCCACAGCCATCTGAAACTAGATTAAGCAACTCTCCCAAATTAGCATGGCCAATACGAAGCTAAAACATAGCAAGGCTAAAATAACCCCAGTCACGGAGATACGAAAAATTAAATAAAATAAAAAAAAGGACTGTTACTATGAATTCTTTGTAGACTAACCAGAAACGTTTCCACTTTCTCAATTCACCCAATGCCACATTTCTCTTAGCTTCTCTGCCCTTGATGCTGAAGGCTGCTGAGAATACTTCATGGATGGTGCTATTGCCTTAGCTTGAGTTGAGTTGTCCTCTTTGCCTGGTTCTTACTTTCCACACAGGAGGGTAATTAGGAATTTCTGTTCAAGTTGTTTCCCTGGGTGGAAGGTCACAGGAGGTGGGGGGGCAATTATATCTATGTAACTAGACTCTTCCCTCAGTTCTTCTTCTGCTGAGCTCTAGATAGCATGTAGAATAAGAGTCAACTACGAAAGGAAAATCAAAATGCCGATAGCAAGAAGGTAGCTAGTTCTTACCCCAGGGGAGCTCAGGAAAATGTCTAATTGACCCTGTTTCATAGAAGCACGCTGTGCACAACCACTGTATGACTTCCATGAACAGCATCAAAAAAGTTATCCGGAAATGACAGGGCTCGGCTGCTAACATGCCATTCTTAATTATTCATGGTAGTGGGAAAACTGGAATAACATGATTAAATGGCATTGGCAGATTATTCAAGCTTTTCACTTGGACATATATTAGTGTTCCCCAAACCTACGCATTTTCCAGTGGAATCCACAATATACTATTAAGCCCTATAAAGTGAACAGTAGGTTGGGAGGTAAAGAGGACACTAAAATAGCATTATTTTAAATCCAATAATTCAATGAGATGATATGTGATCTTCACTAAATATCTTAAAGCTTTTAAAAATTGTGCAAACAACCGAATGGCAAGTGTTCAGCTTGGAGTCAATCCAGTGCTTTTCATTCAGCACACCTGGTGATCTTTTCCACTATATTCTAAATTTTCTTTAGACAAGAATCGTGCACTTAGGTTCTTTAGATGTACCTTTTCCTATTAGTAGTCAAAATGCTGAAAGGTAATCCCAAAGGAGGAAGCAAGGATGTGACTTAATCAGGAGCTGTGTCAAACCTTGCACCACTGAGGATCTAACTAAAGGAGCAGCCTAGAAATGGAAGAGGTCGATGAAGGCTGCAACTAAATCATCAAAATATCTTCGGTTGCTTTGATCAGTTTGTACATTCCAGGGGACAGGCACATTAGCTGGCTTATTAAGTGGTTAACAAGCAACAGGACCATATGTTCTGAACTAAAAACCAGGTCACGTGCTATGGCAGTAGGACAGTTGGTCTTTCAGTTTGAGTTTTCATCTTGTGACAAATGAAATGGAGTATGAAACTACACTCTTATATTGCAAAATTTGATAACATGAAATAAATTCCCCTGAAAAATCTTCGATTCAAGAATTTTCATAAAAATATGTTCACAAAAATGATTGATTGCATGGATGATAAAATGTAAAATGATTAGAGATCAACCAGTGGACCTTCTGAAACACTTTCATTAACACAACTTTGGGAATCGTTGGCCTTTGTTCTCACCCTTCGACTAACTAGTCTTTCACTAGAGCTAACTGCACTCCCATTAATCAATTCCAGAGGATGTCCTTCCCCCTATCATTATATTATTAGCTACTTACATGTCTAAAGCAAAAAGAAATATGTTTGGGGGTAGAAAAAAATGCAGTTTACTTGAAAAGGAAGACTGCTTTTTATCCTACGGTTTTTCAACATCAAAGCCTCATACTAGACCTCCCTCCCAAAGTCCCTCAGCCAGACTATTCAGCATAGAAATCTTTGGATTAGAGGACTGAACTGAACATTGTACCTTCAAGGGTTTGTTTGAAAACGGATGTGAGATTTCCAAAATTAAAGCACTTAAAAAAAAGGTATCTCTCTTCTGCTGACCTTGGAAACAAGTAAGGACGATGTTATTTTAATTTGCATTCAAATTTTAACAACACAGTCACACAGCACCACTGGGATCCACACTGGGTTTCCACTGAAGATTGCTCATCATTTCATTATGGTTCATTATGTTGATAACTGTCAGAAAGCATTAGAAGCCAGGGCTTTGAGTAATAGAACTGAAATGGTAATTTTAGAACAATACACTTTCTGGAGGAAATACAGTGGCACAGTAAATTCAATTAGAAAAGGCAACTGTAGAAACGAAGTAAGTGATGTTTGCTGTTTGGAGTTAGGCTGTTTCAATCTCTTGATAACCCAAACCTGCACGAAGCTTTTTCAAATCAGGACCTTTCTTCATAGATCTTGGTAAATTTGCCCTCATTAGCTCTAAGCAACTCCAGGATAAATTGTCTTAAAAGCTGCAATTTTGGAATATTTTAGACCATGTCTAAGTATCAATCAATCACTCTTTGTTTGTTTGGCACAGCTGACTGAATTATTCAAGGCCGTTTAGTTGGAGACAGATGTGTGAAGGCCCTTCAAGTCGGCAACCTGAAATAATAATCTCTTATCTACAGAATGCTCCCAATCACGAGGCTCTAATAAGTTTCATCAAACAAGTTAAATAAAGGGTACCCAAAAGCACGAGGACAGATTTCCAATTGAAAAAGACAGAAAACCACTCTGGTAATGGTGCTCAGAAGTAAAGTTGGCAAAATAACAAATTAGCTATTTCTTCCTAGATATGCAAAGCCAATTTACTTCTTCTAGAAGGCTGCCACCCCCCACCCCCCACCTGAAGCTTTGAAACACAATAAAGGGTTGGAAAGTCACCTTAAATGCAATATTGGTTCAGCTTCCAACGGGGGAAAAGAAGACCTTTCTATTATAATCACAGTACAAGCGCTAAATGACTAAGGCAATCAAAGTCTTCCTGCACAGGCATGCAGCTGACTTTTCCAACACTACTGACTGCCAGACTACATTCCTGATGATGGGGAAAGGTAAAGGGAAGGTGAAGGAGATCTGGAGGGGAAGGGTGGTTATCTGGAGAGTTAAGGGACATTATTAGTTCCACTAATAAAACAAAATCACATTGAAATTCCTTCTAAAATATGATTCACGAAATCAAAATTCCTTCATCAACTTAACTGGCATCTTTGTGTGTATCAAGGTCTCTGTGTCTGCCTGGCTAGCAACGTCACAGAAAAACCCCATTGCCTTTCTTGACTGGTACATGGGTCCTAGGTGAACATTTATATTTCCACTCCCTAGCAGTTACCTAATGGGGACTCTGGGAAAAAATAAAGAGGCACAAAGCTCCACAGTGAGTGTATTGGATTATGCAACTTCAAACCTGGTGGATTTTCTTCCTCCAGCAGGCAAATCAAGTATTCAATTTCCATTTCAAGGAGAATGTTCAGAACCCTGGAAATCTCTTCCTAGAGTCACCACTGTACTGAAGAACCGCCCTGAAAGTGACGGGCGTGGAAGACAGGGTCTCCATCCCCTGCCACCCATCAGGAAGGAGCTAACTCTTTGCTACAGAAAAGTGGCCCACATACCAGCAGCATCAGCAACGTCTGGGGACTCGTTAGCAAAGCAGAATGTCAGGCCTGACTTCTCCTAATCGCCAGGTGATTTCCATGCACATTAACATGTAAGAGGCATTGTTCTAACTCTACTCTAACAGGTATGGATTCGTTTCTTGAAAATAGTCAGATGATGCTTCTACTGAAATGCTGTCCATCCGACAGGCCACCATTCATGTTAGCCTAACCAGAGGCTCCATTAAAAGTCCGCCCACAGATAAAGTTTATTTCCCATTAAATTCTCTCAAGTTCTCTAGCAATATAGATGGTGTGAAGAACTTCTTAGGTGTTTCCTTCTAAATTAGCCAATGCTGCTTCTATTCACCTGGTCTAATCGTTCTCCAAGTTAACAAAAACCTGATTTTACAAGCCAGTGGAGCAGAGTCTCTCTTCGGCTAGAAGAATGAGTCTCAGATAGTGTGTTTTATTTCTTCATTAGTGTGCCGTCACAGTGAGCGCTCACTAAATGCAGGGCTGCATAAGAATGCTGGGGTTAAAGACAGCACAATGAACAAAGAAGGTGCCTCATTATCATGGCTGTCAGCACAAGGGAATTGGGTTTGTCACCTGGTTTAACCAACTGGTAAGAAGTGATTAGAGGCTGGAATCAGTTTGAAAGGATCCCTGATGTTTACGTTCCTTTTCATCTCCACAACTTGTCAAGAGAATCCGATAAAGCTGGGGGTGGGGCAAAGAGGGAGGGCTTCATTCTGTGGCTATTTGAAGAAGAGGTTCTCGGAGAAACTCCCACTGTCTTCTTCTCTATTGAAATGTCTACTACAGCGCTGTCCCACACAACATTCTGCGGTGATAGAAATATTCTATAGCAGTGCTGTCCAGTATGGTGGCCACTGACCACATATGGCTATTGAGCTCTTGAAACGTGGCAAGCGTAAGTTAGAAACTGAGTTTTAAACTGCATGTTAATAAGTTTAAATGGAAATAGTCACATGAACCTGGGTGCTACTGTATTGGGCAGTGCAGGTCCGCTACGTCCATCAGGAAGGGAGAAATGTAGAGGGAGCCATAGGCCAGCATAGATTCTAATTCTGCTACTTCACTTACTAGTACACCCGTTAGCAAAACAGGGTCACCTCCCTGATGATCCCTGTCTCAGCGGAGGTCTTCAGAGTCATATGTAGTGAACATTGATTACATTTTTAAAAGAACTTAAAAATTCAACTCTGCAGAAAAGTGGTTTCAACTTTGTAGAGTACAATGATGCGGGCAACTTTTCAAAACACTGATGCCTGAGTCCTACCCCTGGAAGGAGATTCTGGAGTGCACGGCAGCCATTGGGTAATTTAATTGTACAGTCAAATGAGAAAACCACCATAGAAAAGCAGTGACATGCATGGGCAATCTGCTGTGGAGGGAGTCTGGGGGAGGAAGTGAACAGCTAGGGTAAAAAATAATACAGAGAGAGAGAGAGAGAGAGAGAGAGAGAGAGAGAGAGAGAGAGAGAGAGAGAGAGAGAGAGAGAGAACAAACATTTGTTAGATCCCTGCCATGTGCCAGACCTTTGCAAATATTTTCTTATTTAAATTTTAAAACTGTCCCACAGGTAGATCGTGAGAATCCCATTTTACAGATGAGTAAACTGGGACTTGGAGAGGTTAAACCTCACAAGTTCATGGCATTAACAACAGCACTGTGTCGCCTCTTAATTTGGGTCAGAGGGATGCAACACACATTAGAATAATGCTGCGAGTTTGAGTTAGTGTAGTGTAGAAAGAGTTCCAAGAGGACGGACTAGGATTAAAAAAAAGGTCATACATAGCTTTGGTATTTTCATGGACCTTTTATCAATGACACAAAAAGCCACCAGTCTTCCTCTCTAAAAAAATGCAAGAATTACTTTAGTTTTTAAAATTTTTGTTTCACCCATATGCTAAAAGTCAATATTTGCCTTTTCTCATTTGCATCCTCAAGAGAAAGCTAACAATTTATTCCTACAGAAATGTAAAATTTCAAGGGTTCAGCTGCCACACTTACTCATACGACAAACGTTCTAGTGACTCAGGCATGTGGCAATCTTTGGAGTCTCCCTAAACTTCTACACAGCAAGCTGCAGTAATTAAGTGATTGGTGCATGGTCTTCTGGAATGCTAGACAACAGAGCAGAATCATGAGACTGAAAATACCTGGGAGAAACAGCCAGGCCGTCTTGCCATCCGCGATGAATTGTATGAGGTTCCTCACACAACTAAGACCCAACCTAGAGAAGGCTTCACCTGTACAGACCATAGGTGGTGAACTACTTGATGGCAATTATCACACTGTCAGCCCACAATATTTCCCTATGAGTTTACTAAAATCCCACAACTGGAGAACTGCTCGCAGTGTGTGTGTGGATAGAGGAGAAAAGTTTATTAGTAAAGTAATCACACACAATGGAACATAAGATAAGAACATTTAGATGGGAAGAAAAGCAGAAAAGGCTGGGACGTGAGCCTGTCAGATGTATGTGGCCATCCAGAGAAAAGTACTTTGTCTGTGGAAGGACCAGAAAAAGAAGTGGACAAGGAAATCTTTGCCCACTTACGTTCACACCTAAGGCTGGCCCCAGTGCATTCCTTCCCTCTGGAAGTTTGTGCTTGACCTGGGGTGGCTCCCATCATCCCAGTATGTAGGAGTGAGGGGAGGCCTTTGGTTGTGTAGCCCTGTCACTAAGCTGGGGTGGAGTCTTGCATATGCTATTTAACATCTCTGAGCTGCAGTAATCTCCTCCCTAAAATAAAGATGATCCTACCTTATAGATTTATTATAATATGAGCCCTGTGATAAGGTGTATTGAAAGCCTAATACATCACCGGGGTATAATTATAAAATGGTTGTTATTATTATTATTGCTTTTGGTTATGAAAGAAACTCCGGCGTGGATGGCAATTTCAGCAAAAATTTGGGATGGACCTAAAAATCTTTCTCCCCACTCCTTTTAAAAGTGGTTCTTGACTGGTCTGGAGAATAGCCTCACAACTGGCCCAACTGCTCCCAAACTAGAAAATACTTCTATTTTTAGTGATGTTGGCTCCAGGACGGCCAAGATGGACTTTACAGTAGTTAGGGGACAAAATAATCGTCATCAGGACAGTAAAAACTAAACTATATTGAGCAGCATCATTTTATGCATTTTACGCAGTATGCAAACAACATGAGGGTATTGAGTAGCAATAACCACGAGGGAGGGACTATTCTCAACTCCATTCCACAGAAGAAGAGACAGAGACATAAAAGCTAAACAGCCACTCAGCTACGAAACGGTGGGCTGGGAAACAAAGCCAAACCCCGTGGACAGCCTGTGTGCCGGACACGAGGCTCTGTCCCTCCACACACAGACTCACCGAAGGGAAACATACGGGTGGAATGCCTGGGCTCACCACTCCCTGTTCTGGTCAAGGTCAGAGTCATCGCAAGGTCTGTGAAGCCCTGAGTGTACATGAAAGGAATGCGGACACCTAGGAACACTGTCCATATAAAGTGTAAGAAAAGATTTCGCTACTCCTCTGCATACCAAGGTGCCAACCCTAGGCATTCATTAACCCAGCGTTTATGGCGTGCCTAGCATGAAGCAAGGATCCAAGCCTAAATGTTATGAATACAAAACTATGAGGAAAGAAGGAAGAAGGGTAATAACAATACAAGCTATGACATCATATCACACAGAACTGAAACCACTTGTCCACACGCGATCCCACCCTCGGAACCCTGCCCTGTACCTGTTTCCCCCACAGCTGTCAAGCTTCCCCAAGAGTCCTCAATGAAATGGTAAGCCATTTATAAACTCCAATCTCAGCTCTAATTACACTGTCAGACAACGCCTGAACGCTCAGTCTCTGTTCCACAAAGTGGTCTGTTGGCAGCTGTGCATCTTGAAGGCAAGCAGAACAGCCAGAGCGAGAAAGATCCTTTCTTTTCATAAGCACTTCCTCTGCTACAATTGAGAAAAGATGCCTGTTGGATCTAATTTGGCCCCTGCACAGATATCCTGGGAGAAGACCTGGCAGCACCCTGCTAGGTGGTAATGAAAGCTATTGGCATCACAGAAACGGGAGACAAGCACACAACTTACGGGTGCAGGGCATAGAAGCAGCATCATTGTCGGCCCTGAAAAAGCCTCGATCACAGGTGCACGATGTGGCTCCTTCCCAGACAGAGTAGCTGTGGGGTGGGCACTTGGCACAGCTGGCATCCGTGGAGAGGGCCTTGTAATATCCAATTTTGCAGGCTAAAGAAAAGGAGAAAAAAAACAAACCAATGTAAACCACTGCTAACGTAACAAAGCAAAATGTCACCTCCTTTAATCAGAAGAAAGAGACATTTTTGTTAATCACTATTGATTATCTGGCATGAGATGCAGGTAAAAGCATCCCAAAACATTAATGGATTACCTTTAAGGGTCATTACCACTTCCGGTCAGATGACCAAGGAGCCCTACAGAAGAAATTTTCTGAAATCTGGTGGCATCGAGAAAATCACAGCTAAAGTTGCCCAAGTGTTTCCTATGTGCCAAGTAGCCTGCTTATATGCATGATGTTTAATCCTTACAACACCCGCTTTCCACAGGCCCTGTTATTAGCCTTACCTTAGAAATGAGGAATATCAGCTGTGAGCAGTAAATTGCCAGGACCTGACCATGCATCTGGTAAATGTCAGGGACCAGCTTTGACCCCAAATGATCTGCCCCCAAAGCATGGGCTCTTGATCACATGCTATGAAATCTGAGAGCATGGTCTTGAACCAACCAGTTGGAAGCGTGTCCACGTGCTAACAAAAAATTGGTTGATGATTGTTTCCTAATTACAGCTACAGAGAGGACCCAAAGTGAAAGACCACAAAAAAAAAGCAACCAAGCATAAAAGAAGAGTTAGTAAGACGCGGGTCACCATTTCAGGGGAAAGTGCTAGAACCGACTATCGATTCTAGAATATGCTAAGTTTTTTTTAAAAGATCAGCAGATAGTTTGTATTTATTTTCAAAATAATAAAATCCTCCCGTTTTGCCCTCTTTCCATTTTTTCAACACCCCCCTCCATTCCTCCACACACACCCTCAAATGGCTGGTACAGAGAACCTGGGCCATATAGTTCTTTATGTACTTGATACACTTTCCATGACTTCATCTTTACAAACATCATCACACTGGCACTAAGGACTGTGTTTACTAATGTGGAAAAACTCACTAATTCTGGGAAACCTTACAATAAAACATAATTAATACAGCCTTGTTCTCCTTTTTTTCTCCCCCTTCACGATCACCTCCCAAATCTGTCTCTATCTGAAATAAAAATGGACCAACACCATCACTATTAAATCCACAGTGACAAGGCCATTAAACATAAAGTTACTTCATAAGCCCAGAGGTAAGAAAAGAAAAAGTGACAGTTACCCACAATCTTTCCAGTATGATTCAGTCTCAGTTCTCTCCACTTATCACATCCTTACGATGTTTCTGTACTATCAAAAATACCAGGGGGAGAAGAAGCCATCAGGCACTTTTCCATCAGCCTGACGATCAAAAGAGACCAACCATGCCAGCAAGCCAGCAGATTTTACTCAAATGAGTAGCTAGAGATCCACAAAACCGACTCTCTGAGCAGATATGGCCACATTCCCTCATCGCGTTACTCATCCATCAAACATCCGTATGGCTTCCACTTGAAGTCTGTTCCTCCCTCTTGCACATCCTGTTGGTATTTTCTTAATCATGGCTCTTGTAATGGCAAGCGGAAAGGGAGTTTAGCAGAAGCTCCAGAAAGGCACAGTTACTTCACCACTATTAACTAAAGTTGTTTATGGAATTTCCTTTAACGAGTTCAAACTTTATGACGTGTGGAGCACCGACAATAAAAGCGCTTGGAGATCAATCTCTCCCTTATTTGCTTTCATCTTTCACTGGACCGGAGCATCTTAGAAAAACAAGTTGCTCCAATGACTGAGATTTATGTGTCTCAAGTTTATACACTTCACATAATTAGATAGGGTTCAACATGCAAGGTGCTTTTTGGTCATGCTTAAGATGGCCCTAGGGTTTCGATAAAAATTAGAAACCCCGGCTTTGGCAGGAAGAAGCACTGAGAGTCAGGCTGTCCATTCCACATCAAACGCAATGAGTCCCTGAACTCGGACACAAAACCACCGAGTCCCATCTGCCACTCAGTCAGTCACAGTCCACAAAGGCAACTTTCAGGAACCTGGTACCTCAGTACCAGGACAGGGAAGGCATAAATGGTTCGTTTTTTCGTATCTGGATGTTGGAGGAAAACCCTTCATGTTCCTGATTGATCTTTGTGCTCCTTCATTTCATCAGGCATCAAAATCTAAAAACTCACAATGGGACTGCAAGGTTGACAACAAAAATTGGTCTGTAACTGATTCATTGCAACGTGAAAACAGCACATTCAAAACCTTGTAAGAAAGAAAAGGGGGGTGGGGAGCATTGTTGATTCCTCAACTTCTACGACTATTTCCAGTTAAATTCATAGTTCACAAAAATCAAATTGGAAGATGTCTTGAATTTCTTAAAGTTCAAAAGTTAGTTGTGTGTATATATATGTATATAGATCTATATTAAATTAACATATATACATATGTTAATAAAGCAAAAATGATTTTGGAACTTTATATATATTTTTTCTACATTTCCTTGAAGCTGGTATTAATATGTTATCAAGAATACGTATACATGATTTCGTTTAGATAATACATTTTTATTCCCATTTGTAAAATTGAAGGCTGCTATTCTTGAAACACACTATTTTTTCTTCTTGCTTTTACAAGCACAAGCAGAAATTTCAAAATCGTCATGGTGCTATTCTCGGCAATCCTTGCTACCCCGTAACACATTCCTTTGTCTTCAACTACATTAAGACCATGTTATTAATATTTCAGGATTCTTAGAAAGGATCTCAAAATATGGTAGTGGTATCTCATGCACACAGCCATTTTGCTGTCAACATTCAAAATGACCTACTAAATTGATGGTTCAGTAGTACATTGCTTTGCTTTGCGTGGCTCACAGCCTTCCAGTACTTGGTGCGTGGATGCGTAAGTACATCCCATATTTATTCACCACTTATTTACATCTTAAAGTTTTTACTACATCTTTCATTCTAAACAAAATCCCCATGAAAGGTGTCTCTGGTATAGCAAGCATTGATTCATGTCAGGATTTTCCATCATTCTCTTTTAGGTGAGAACGGTTACACTGTGCTTTGGAATGGAAATGACTTCCAAAGACAAATTACACACCCAAGAAATAACTTCCTTTGGCCCCCTTTCTGGTAAAGGTTCACTAGATGGGGTGAAGTATGATGGAACATTCTGAATATGCCATTGTGGGAAGATTAGTTCACATGTGCTATGAAAACTTTGAATTTATTTCCTTTAGCTTTCCCTTAATTAATTAGTTTGTTCTGCTTACTCTAAATAAAACAAAAAGATAAATGAGGACAAGCAGGAAGAAAAAAACTATTTTCTTTCACTGACTCACCCACGACCATAAGGAGGTTTCATTTTAGGATTAAGTCTTCTGTAGAAGGCTCTCTGTGGAATGCTTAAAAGTAATTACTTTTGGTTAAAAACAAAAATAAAATGTTCTTAAGGTTCTGTAATATCTTCACAATTTCTTGGTGCGTGGATGACTTACATGAGATGTAAAACCCAATTTTAGGAATTACCCTGTTTCCCCGAAAATTAGACCTAGTCGGACAATCAGCTCTAATGGGTCTTTTGGAGCAAAATTAATAAAGACCCGGTCTTATTTTACTATAATATAAGACCGGGTCTTATATAATATAATGTAATGTAATAATATAATATAATATAATATAATTAATATAATATAATATAATATAATATAATATAATATAATATAATATAATATAATATAATATAATAAATATAATATAATATAATATAATATAATATAATACCGGGTCTTATATCTTATAAACCTATTCTTAAAACATGTTGTAGATATAGATGGTATGGTCATTTTTCTTTTTAGAGAAATACATAAACATCAATAGTACCTGATTGTCTTTATAGTAGTTTATTTTTAAACTAATTTAGTTTGTATTTTGGATTCTTTTTTTTTCTTTCCCTCTTCTTCCACCTCCCCCCTCCACTCTGGTTCAAGCAGCTTATGCCAACCTCCGGCTACTCGCGGCAGCCCAGCTCCAGGCAGAGCCGTTGGTCACAATCTTAGCTGTACAGGGCACAGCTCACTGGCCCATGTGGGAATCGAACTGACAACCTCAGTGCTAGGAGCATGGCGCTCCAACCACCTGAGCCACCGGGCTGGCCCTGTATTTTGGATGCTATATCGAGTTAAATAAAATATCATTAAATTTAATTTTACTTTTTTAAATGTGATTACTAAAATATTTATCAGTGTGGTGTGTATTATATTTGTATTGGGCAATGCTACCTAGAGATTGAACCACTAAGTGTCTTGTGTGCTTGTGGGTATGTGCACACATACACGCAGCTATTCATGCAAAAACTGGGTAGTGACAGTGGTGGGGGACACGTCACCATCACCCTAGGATCCTTATTCAAAACTTACCCTTAGCCCACCTCACAGACTGATTCACTTCTACTTAACTACTGCTCTCAGTCAGCTAGGTAATTACAAAAATAAAAAATAAAAAAATAACTAATTTGAGCTAAGGTATTAACAAATAGACATTAAAGGATTCAAAATGACCTTCCTAGGTAACAAATTTACATTTTAATATTATGGATCAAAGCTGAAATTCCAACAGTGGCTCTCCTGGGAAAATTTGAGCCATTTATGCAAACTGGTACTCAGGAAACACTTGGCTCAAGTGGGCATGAAATTAGGCACACAGTTCCAAACAGGTACTATGGGGAGCTCTGCCTTCAGTGTACTGGATGTATAGTATTTTCAGTATGCTTAGGAATGTATTTTAGAAATATCAGTCATTTAATGGCCATTATTGAATTAGTTCTGATTAATTGTTTGCTGGCTAGACTATTTATTATAATATTAATAATGTAAAAGTACATGATGGGAAAGGAAAACGGTCTGTCAAAGAGGGTTTCTGTTTTGAGGTTTTTGTAAAATGTACAATCCCCAGCCCTCTCCGGGGAAGCTGTGAACATTAATAAACAGACTCCCATAGCACAGATGGGGAAACTGAGGCAGAGAGGTTAAAGATTTACCCAAGGCAGGGTTGGTTTTCTAACCCAGGCAGTGTAGCTTGAACTACTATGCGTATAGACCTCTTCTCTTGCATTGGAACCCTACGGGGTAAAGATGAACAACTGTTACAGGGAATGGGGCTCTGCTGTGAAGCAGTCTCATTCTATTCCATTTGCAAATACTAGCAAAACATGACCAAACACTGGCCAAGCCACTTTGTCCCCGTCATCCGCATTCCACAATTGGTTTTATTGATATGTGTTGAGAAAAAAACCCCAAAAAACTGGGGTTTTTTTAAGGGACCTCGAAGGTCACCTCATCCAGGGGTAGGTAAACATTTCTGTAAAGAGTCAGATAGTAAGTAATTTAGGCTTTGCAGGCCAAGAGGAAGACCAAGGATATTAAGAAGGTATTTACATGACAAGATAAAATTCTAACAAATTTCTACATTTTTCAGTTGATGTAGTTCAAAATATAATAGTAATTAAGTAGTTTTTTGTTTGTTTGTTTGTAATACGGACTTACAAATGAGAAGAATGGAATTCCTATCGGAAGAGATAACATTTCGCTTAACTGGGGTTTAAAGAAAGTGTTCCCTATTATCAAATTGATTGCAAATGTCCTATATAAAAAACATTCTTAGCTCTCAGACCATACAAAAACAGGTGTTGAGCCCGGGGGCCATACTTCTTTGACACTTGATCTAGTCCAACATATTCATTTTCAAGATGAATGACTTGCCCACCATTTCTAGAGCCTGCTAGGATCAAGTCTGGAATCCAAGTTTCCTTGATTTCTATTACCCTGCAGTGCCTCCCTGAGTTCTGAACAACAATATTTAATTAAAATTACTATCTTACCACTGCTGCAAAAGAGTAAACTTTCCATCAACCATCTTTTCAGAAACTGATTTGACTCAGTATTATAACAAGTAAATCCACCTATATGTTGATTTTCTTGATCAAATGATGTAACCTGGATATTCCTCCTCCATTTCGGGGGTAATTTCTCTTGGCACTTGAAATTTTCGCAATTATAAGATTAATTTTCATATTACATTCTTCTAGTTTGTTTTTTTCCCCCCCCTGGGAATTCTTAGCTTGAATTGTTTTTCATCTATGAAATAAGAGAATGACACTGACTTTTGGTTTCTGAGTCACTAAGATTATGGAACTAAAGTAGTAGTTGAAATGCTTTGCATTTATGCCTCGTGGACAAACGCTGTGGTAACCTTCTGCCAGTGGAGATGGGTTTACTCTCAACCCCAACCTAGACGTATGCATAAACACAGAAGTGGTCAAGCATTTTGAAAGATATAACTTGGCCCAAACTCTAGTTTGGGACATCAGTTGACTAAAGAATCAAAGAGGGAAGATGAACTGCATCCAAGTTCAGCTAGGATATCAAGCCACTATTCTCAGCAGCCGTCATTCTCAGATTTTGGCATGCAGCAGAATGAGCAGGAGGCCCCACCAGATAATCATCAGCTTGGATTGGGACCCAGTAATTGGTCTTTTAACAAGTCCTCCACGGATCATAGACAAGATAGGCATCCGATAAAAATTTATTTTTATTTTTAAAATATGCAAATACACTTTTTTAATTAAATAAATTATTGGATTGGGTTTTTAAGGTTTCTTCTTTCCACCAATAGTTTATGATGCAGACCATCTCTTTAAGGAAGTCACTCAATCCTATTCTCTACACTCTATCTCCTTTCATTGTTTCCACTCTTACCTCAAGACTAGCTTTCATAAAAACAGGCAAAGGTAACTGACACAAAAGAAACAAAAAAAAATCTATGCCAAAAATTGACTTGCTCTTTCAAGAACAGAATGCAGTATAATCCCATAAATAGGTGGGTAATTCTAAAATGTCAGAAGCAGACAGTTTTCATGTAAGATGCAGTAAATCCTGCAGAAGCAAGTTCACATAAAGCCTGCTAAATTGAAATTAACTCCATAAAAATTACTGAACACAAAAGAATGCAATGGAGAAACAATTTGTTATTTCCCGTTTGCCTTGAAAACAGACAATCTAATTATTTGAGGAGCTATTTCTCTCTGGTGAATTTGGGGAGAGTCAAATTAACCAGCCTAAGTTCCAAAGTAGACAAACTTCAACTAAACATGGAAGAGAAGCAAAGTACTTAGTAGATTCAGCATAGTAACAAGGGTTAATTCCATTGTCAGAAACTCTGCTTAAAAGCGGTCTTCCTCTGTATAGGTGCAAATGTACTGATAAAAATGAAGGTTGCTAGTTCCAATCTCTGCACCTCCCATCTTTGGCCTGGGATCTCTCTCATGGGGGAGTTTTGAAGGCAATTAGGCTTCTGAATTTAGATACAAGTGACTTGACTGATAGGACAAGTGAAGAAGGACTTCAGTATCTTTGAAAAAGATATAATCCATTCTGATCTCAAGTCCAGAGGTTGCTACCAGGTTTGACCACAGGCAGTGTGGTGAGAAACATTTATTGAGTTTGAGCATCACAATTTTCTTTAAAATGGGTTAGTATGAATTTGTACATCTAACAATCGAGCATTGTTAGAAACAAGCTATTTCAATTTGATAAGGGTGACAATTTTAAAATAGGCAGCAATCTGCAATCACAATATTTTTTCACATATATATACAGTTTGTTAATTAAGATTCCTGATTTCTACTCTAATGCTTGCTCTTATTCTCCCACTTAGAACATTGAAAATTTGCTATATATATATATATATATATATATATATATATATATATATATATATATATGTATATATATCATGAATTTCAACATTGCCTTGAAAACCAATTAATTCGGGGAAACAGTCTAATCCCCAGAGCGCTACACATTTTGTGGGTATTTTTTTCCCTTTATCTCACACCAAAATATCACAGATCAATGACCATAATTTTCTTTGGTAAACTTTGAGATTAAAGAAATGTTGGCTTGATTTTTTTTTTTTCAGTTTCTCAATCCTACTGAAGATATAAATTCAAGTAGATTGAGCAGAACTTAATTGAATGACTTAAAATTATAATTTTTAAGGTTATGACAAAATTTAAGCTTATTGACCCTTCTCATACGCTAAAGTTTATATTAGGAAACACATGGAAGGTAAAAACCACAAATGACCACAATATAAAAAAATATAAAAAAATCAAGGAAAACAAACACTTTAATCATGTTTTTTAAAACACCTAATCCCTAGCTTGAATTTGAATATAAAATTACTGAAAATATATGGGAATACTTCTGAATGCTTTCAATACGTGCAGCCATATAAACTATCAATCCTGCCCCAATTGTACCTCAACCACAGGGATAGCATGCAAATCCCAGCCATTCACACTGAACTTGATTACCCCTGACATTTCAGAGAGCGACAGGCTTTTTGATGAGCCGCTATTGTCTTCTTCACCCTTTGATATTTGGGGTACATAAAGACTAGTGGTTCATTACACATCCACTGATTGCAAATAACAGGTCAGAGCTTTGAAGAAAGGAAGCAGCTGTTCTTTTCTTCCACTCCTCACACTACCTCATCTGAATTTAATACTGGAGTCTAGGCAATTAGCATCATTATGTAAAAAAGAGTCCGTCCATTAGGAGGTATGTGTATTCATTCACTCACTCATTCATTCATTCACTCATTCATTCATTCATATTTTAGCAAACACTTATTAAGCCTTGACCTATTAATAGTAATAGTAATAACGGCAGCATTTATTGAGCACACACTAAGCAATAAGAGGCTGAAGAATGTGAAGATTTTGCCTCAGGGAGGGAGCAGACCCCTGTTACCGTGGTGTCTGAAGGAGCTCGGCCTGGCAGAGGTGCCTCCAGGCAATTATGGGGCCCTATCCTGTGCACCTACCTTAGACTGTCTGCCTACAGAAGGAACCGAGTTAGAAAAATGGTATCTGAAAGATTAGGTGATTCCTGAGTGGACTTCCTGAAGAAAACGAGTTTAGCCAGGAAGCGGGTTCCACCCAGAAGTGAATGTAACAGTGATTGGCAGGAACAAATCACTGTGGTGGCCACTGGGGGTGTTTCCACAGCTGACTTCGAGAAGAACCCTCTTTTTAGGGAGCTCACAGCTCAGTTGGCATTTCTTCTCTCATTCACTCTACGACGTACATCCTAGACTGGTGCAGTTCCTCCATTTAGTATTAAAGGTTGTAGGAAGACTGGAAATGAATGAAATATGTTCTGAAGCCAGGACCAGACGAAGAGGGACACGAGTTAAATAATTATTTGATTAACTCCGTGCTAGTCATTGTCAACCCAATGACTTTATAGCCTGAGTTGTCACAAACCATGATTTATGCAGCTGAAATGACTGCAGTAATAACTGCTCAGTACCCCCTCCTCTTCTTTTTTGTTATGTTGATGGGGCCTGAGCATCTGAAAAAAAAAAAAAAGCTTTAAAAGACTGACTTCCCCAATGTTACAGTTATTAGCAATGCATTAGGATTCTCTGCTGAGGTCTCCCTTTCCTGTTTACTTTTTAAGTATTATTGAGAATTTTTTGAAAGAGAATTTTAAGTTTTTAGTATTCATGATTAAAAACAGTGACTTATTTTAAAGGCTATTATCAGGTGAAATATGTGTTTTTGGTATTGCATATAGTAGATTAATGATTTTACATAATTACCTGCCAACATTTCATATTGTATGTGTTTGACTATTCTAACACAGCTTCTGTCTGAGAGAACAAAATAAAAATTCTCAAGGAGCTCCCTGAAGAGTCCTAGTCTAGACCAAGTGAACTTTATAAGGAATTTGTACTGTCTGTGTTTGGGGCGGGAGAGGCAATCTGAGAGACCAGAGCAAGAACCAGCAGAGCAAACAGTTGAGATGACATTGAGGACTTCACTATTACATACAAACAGTGCTAGTAGTACCAACCCACCCTCTGCCACTGACTCCCACTTCCTGAAAGCTGGGGGGATTTGATGATTTATTTAATGCATTGTGAACACATCCAGTTGATAAATCACTGTCCCAAGAGCGCAGTTTATCTTGCTCGCAGGAATATGCAGCATGACATGGAGAGCCCACATGCGCCCAACTGGACAAGAACGACCTAGCAACTTGTCAAGGCTTACCTGGGAGTTCCCTAAAGGAGCCCCTGGACATAAGGGAAGTGAGGAGAGCTGGGCATTCACAGATCTGAACGCCACAGCACTAGGGCAATTTCCTTGCTTCCATTTCTTTGAACCCCTCTTATAAAACACAAAGGGCCAGTCTGGGGCTCCTCCACACAGGGTGGCAGGTCCCACCCCCAGGGGCACTGGGAGGTTCTCCTGCGGAGGAAAGTGCTTTGGCAGCCTCAGCTTTCTCTGTCATCAGTTTAAATTCATGGGAAAGGGCAAAGTGCCAAAAGTGCTTGCAGGTGAATTCTTTGTCCCTTTCAAGTGCGTCTGACTTAACACTGGTGACTTATAAGTGTGTTTATCTTTTGTTGGGAAGGATTATCAGTTAGGTCAGTAAATCTTTTCCAGGTATAAATTACGAATCACAATCAGGGATGCCAGGAGAAATAGCAAGTCATAATCTGCTCGTTTGTCTGTATCTCATCCCAAGTATCAAACACAAGCAATCGTGATGAAAATTGCTATTCATAAAAACAAAAACAAGACCATGATGCTGACATGTTCCCACAGTGTTGGGTCACAAAGGAAGAAACAGCGGCTGACTCCCCTTTGTAAAATATTGATAGGATAGCAGTGAGAGATGACCCTTTTAAAGAAAGCAGAAGAACAGATCAAGCAGATTACCAAACCCAAAAAAACTGAGAACCACTAACATAACCTCAATTCATCTCAGATGCACAGAAATCTGTACCTATCCAAAACAAACTCCTGGACCAACCTTCAAATATGATATAAATGGCACAGGAAATTGAAAACTTTCTCTAGGTTTTTATTTACAAGATGTGGCCTACCAGGATTTAGGGAAATGGTCTAACCCTCTTTGCTAATTACTCTTCCTTTCTGTACATAACAAAGCAGTTGAAAATCATTAAAAAGTCCTTTCAACCAGCCATCAAAAGTAGATAATTTTTGTGTCAGGAAAGCTGAGACCATGAGAAAACTTGTATTTTATTTATTAGAATAGGAAACTTCTTTTCCTAGCCCTGAGGCAGGAACATTCTGAAAGAGGCTCAGATTTTGTGGGGAGGAGGGGGAAGGATGAAGTCATAAATCCTTGTCCCATGGGGGGTGGGGGGGGGAGGCATTTAAAAAATTTGGTAGGTGGATGAGCGTTTCCATGAACAAAATGAACAAAATGAAGCTTTTTCCCCCCTCAAGTCTATGTCAAGGTTACACTTGGTATGTCCAAAACACAACCGGAAATCCACAGCACGCATGCGTAGGTTCTGGAAGTGGATGCAGAGAGCAGACCCGCCCAGAGACCAGGCTCTGTGGGGAGCAGACCTGGATTCCAGTCCCAACATTTCCCAACTTAAGGTCTCTGGACTTCAGTGTCCTCTGGAGACATTAGACTAAGTGGTTTATAAAATCTCTTTTTAAACCTCTAAAATTTTTATTGTAAGTCTGTACTCTTCCCATGGTCTGATAGACACAATGATTCTGAAACAGCCACAGACGTTTTAATAAACAATTGAAGTAAAATAAATAAATAAATAAATAAGAAACACTGAAGTCTTTTACAGTGTGGTTCGAATACTATTCAGCAGATGAGTTTGGTGCATTCGCTTTCCTTTCCAGGACTGGTGTGGGCTCATCAGGGAAGTCAGGATCTGAGCTTCACCACTTACCAGCTGTGGAACCATGAGCAAGGAGCCAAGTTATGGACGTACCTAAACAACCTTTTTTCCCCCAATACATTCTTAACTTCAAACTCTGTATTGAACTTGCTCGTATCTGTCTTAGCAGAGATTTTTGAGTGCTCTTATGTTCTTTCTGCCACTTACAAAAATCAGAAAAGAGAACGAAAGAAAGAAATGTCTTTTCTCTACAGTGTCAAAGTTCCCTCATGACATATGTCTTGCTAAGTACCTTCATGTGCCTGGAATAGGAAGGGGGTGACTGACAAGGGCTGTGCTTTAGAAGCACACATACTTCAGTGGCAGGGATATAATTTAACAAGGGAACAAAACCAGTGATGTGAATGGGACTGAGGGTGGGGTGGGGAAAGGGCTTAGAGCAGGTGCTCAGGAAAGGCCTTTCTTTCATAGGTGACACACGAGTTGGGCCAGGCTAAGAAAGGAACAGCAAATGTGAAGATTTCCAATTACAAAGGAAAAGCATTCTGAGAAAAAGAGAAAGCTGTTCAGGTCCTGCGTTGAGCGGGTATTTGGGGAACAGGAAGCACAGTGCTGCTGTCTTTGGCGAATGGTTGCAGACCAATGCCAAGATCGAGCTCCAAGTGACCATCAGGGGCCATATTAAAGGACGAAGAGTTTAGAGCTTATACGTAATATGGCAATGTGATTTTCTAGAGATTTTTCAAAAGATCGTTTTGGCTGCTGGTGGAGCATGGATGGTTAGAAGTACTAACAGAAGCAGGGCGACAAGTTAGGCGGCTCCCAGAGAGAGATGATGGTCACCTGGACCATGGGGGAGGCAGTGGAGCTGGAATTAGTGGTTGAGTTCCAAGAGAGTGACATAAGGGACTAAGATGGCTTTTCCCCATGCTCACATGATGTTCCTTTAAGCGAATTTAAGATACCAAACAAGTAACATAAGGGGCAAATTTTGATTTTTTCCCCCGTGGCTCTGTCCTTCAGAATGAGTCACGTCTAGATCTACCTGAGCAGACTGGGCCATCACTTCCATCCACTAATTGCAGAACGCCTCCCACCTTTGCTAACACAACAGCCTTCACCAGGCTGGTAACTGAGCCCTGGGTTCTGACCACTCACCGTGGGCCACACCTTAATGGCAGATGCATGACAGCACCCACTGACTCAAGGGAGCTGGCCGAGGGGCCAAATTCCTGAGCGTGATTCCAACCAGAACGAAGAGCACAGCTGACAAGAACTTGTCGACAGCAACGTAAGCAAATAAGAGTTATTAGGTTTCGAGCTGCCATGAGGTAGCGGTTGGTGTGGGCAGCACTTTGTTGTTATTTGAGTGAGATCTTTACTTTCCTGTTTCCTCACAGAGCCAACTTTGACCTAATTGGGAGACTACAGATAGCAAGCTGGTTTCCAGGAAAACTGAAAAATGAGAGCAGGTTTTTCAAATCTGGTACCATTAATGCCCCTTTTTTCCCCAATTGCCCCTGGGTCACAGAGCTTAGCCCTTAGCCTCCAGTGCAAAATGGTCCTCATTCCAGCTTGTTAGAAACAAGCAAACTCCCCTGGTGCTTGTACCGGCCAGGAGGAAAGCCTCTCCTACAGACCCTCTCTTTCTGCACAACTGTAATTCAATCATGAACTGTGTTTTTAGAGGTTTATTGTCCATCTTCTCCTGTAGAACACACTCCTAGCTCAGCAGCAACAGCAACCGTGCCTATTCTGTTTGCTATGAAATCTCTAGCACTGAGTACAGTATCTTGTAATGGTAGCTGCTCATTACATGTTTGTAGACTAAATAAATAGATGCATGAATGATGACACAATTGCCTTTAGCATCTAAACTATGATGACCATCTTTAGAAGTCTGGACACAGGAGGCAACTCAGACCATCCTGGCTGTGAACCTAGCTTTAGAAAGATCATTTTCCGGTTCACTTTTCCTATTCCAATGTGTCTTGGCCACTGGGACTTAGATTTCCCTTCAAACAACCTGGTAACATTACAGGCTTTGCTGAAAGTTGCCAAAAGGGAAACAGGACAATCCTAACACAGGCAGGCGAGAAGGCCTCCGGATAATACTCAAAGGGTGGGAGGAGTGGGGACGCAGAATTTTAATGCTCTTACATTTGAGTACCTGTCACTCAGAGGCATAGGAAACCAGTGGTTCAGATCACCCAAAAGAAAATGAATCCACAGAGTAGATTCGTTTTTTTTAAAAGTTAAAATATTTAGATATGAATAATTTGGGTAGGAAAAATAGCAATGAAGGTTGGAGAGGGCGGGCTGGTGGGGAAAGAAATAAGTCATATCAAAGGCAGCCTTGAGAGCTCGGGCAGATAGGATAAGAGATAAGGCCTTTGCTAAGTTAGTCACACCCTCCCACATACAATTCTCTTGGCAAAGGTTCTTTTACTAACAAAGCAGGCACATGTTTTAAACAAAACAGTGCAGTATAACAGCTAGGATGGCTTTAAATGTAGTTTTTAAAAAAATTTTTAAAGCATCAAAGCGGGCAAAATATAAGAAAACACGATGCGTGGTTTGAGAATACTTAGATTACTCGAGTCCTATGACTACAAAGGAAACACAGATTTCCTCATTGTACTTCAAATGATGGGGGAGGGGGGCGGGTTTGGACTTGAGTCACACACAACAGAGCTGACTGTCATCCCAAAGCATGGTGAGGTGGAAAACAGATGGTGTTTCAAAGCAAGAATCAGAGGAAAAGGAGAAGTAGAGAAGAGAAAGAGGCAATGGACATCAAGTAAACTCATTCCCTTTTCTTCAGCTCTCCAGGCTAATCCAACAGAACTTATTTCTTGTGCTCCATCTATAAAGACATCCCACCTAGGAGACTCTGGTCCTGGAGGGTACTAATGCCGCTGGCATTGCCACTGAAATTCAACTCTACCACTAACTATCCCGGAGGAAGGGAGCCTTTCTGGATTTAAGAATAAAAGAACATTAAAAGACCTGTTAATCAGCCTACAATCAGCCACCACCTCTTCTGTGCTTAGAGGTAGAACAACCAAATTATCCTTTCAAATGCAAGGCAAAGATAACATTCTAAACTCAGCCCAAATCAACAAAAGCAGGCTACATCCAACACAACCTAGAGTTCCAGCCATGCCCTTTCTATGTCTTAGACTGAGCTCTTTTTTGCTTCCTATGTAGCTTCTGCTTCCATTTCCCTTTACCAGACATTAGCTAGATTTAAGGTTAATTGTTAAATACCCACGTTGTGTAATAAAGAAAATAGGATGCTCATACTGGTCTGCAGAACGTGTCACGCGTGTGTTAATATCTTTGGGAGGCCCCCATTGTCAATATCATAAAATTCAAACAAAAGAGCAGAGAAACTAAAGAACCCTAGACCCAGCCCCAATTTGTCCTTCAAATGTCCTACACTTCAATCAAACCAGACTGGGTACCATTTGTCCTCATTTGGATCATTCGCACATTCTCAATCACTTCGGAATAATAGAATCTTAACCTCTCTTCAAAGCCTACAATCAGCCACCACCTCGTCTATCAAGCATTACTACACTCGGAATCAGAACCCAAATTTATTTTTGTGTACACAGCACTTCTACCTTAATGCTTGTTTGCACATATATTTATTTTCCTTAATATCCAGCAAGCAACTAGTAAACCCAGAGGACAAGACTTATCTTAGACACACACACACACACACACACATCCATTATCTTATCTTGAATATAACAGATGTGTTTGTAGGAAATAGTTCTAAACTTACTAGTCAAGTGTTTTGAGACTTTCAGTTGCAATCTCTCTCCCCCCAAATCTTATTTTTGAAAGCTCAATTGTAATTTCTGGCATTTTTCCCTATTCATTGGTGACTCTGAACAAATGAAAGTCAATTGTCCTTGAAATCCATGTTTCATAATACAACATCTTAACATTTTGATGAAACCTCTCGTCAGTGGCACTTTTAGTATGCATTACTTGGAAAATTATACAATGACAAAAGGCGACTACACACTCAATAACTCTTTAAACTATATTTGCATTTTATTAACCATAGTAGCATCTGCATATATTTGAAAAATAGGATTGAGAAAGACTGGTTTTTCCATATAGAGCAAAGTTTGGCCTGGTCCATATAATGTTAACCCAGAGACATCTTGCAGTAATTCCTTCCCTATCTTCAATCCCTCATATTCTGTGACCTACTATTGTGAATGTCAGTCAAGAAGCTATTGCTTGGCCTAACTTCAAGCAACCAACTTCACTTCCAAATTTCCCCTTCAATGAGGAAAGAAAGAAAGCTCTATCCAAGACCAAACCAACAGTTCTGATTAGATGTTGCAGGATATAGAAAAAGTGAAAGGGTGTCCGTTAGCTCAGTTGGTTAGATATAGTGTGGTGTTAATAACACCAAGGTTGCCGGTTCGATCCCTGCATGGGCCACTGTGAGCTGCACCCTCCTTAAAAAAACAAAAAGAAAAGAAAAAGTGAAATTGAAACTGGCCTTAAGGTTTCCATACCAAATGCTTAAGAGAGTAGCGATACCATAACCAAAATGGGCACTAGAGGAAGAAGAGTCAGTTTGGGAAGGAAGGGCATGAGGTCAGTTAGGCAGTCATTAAATCTGAGATAATTTGAATTGAGATGTTCAGGAAGCAATTGGAAATAAAGGTCTGGAGGTCAGCACAAGCAGAGACAGAGGTTTGGAAAACATCTGCAAAGAGCACAAGACTTACAGGAGTGCATAAGTTGTAGATTCAGAAGAAGTTCAGGAAAGGATCTTGAAAACATCATTCTTCACATACAGTCAGAGAAGAAGAAATTAAAAAGGCAGGATGATAAGAGAACACAGAGTAAGAAGGAAGCTAGCATTTACTGACCACCACCGGGGAGTTGACCAGATATGTCAAAGATGTGATTTTACTTAACCCTTGCCATTTGCTCTTGACGCGGGTATTGCCAGTTATCCCCACTGTGCACATTAGGCACCTGAGAATTTCAGTGACCAATGCCACAGATCAAAAGCTAGATTCATCATGGAAGAACCAGGAGAGTACATGAAGAAAGCTAAAGGAGATTAGAATCTCAGCTAAAGAGAGTATCAAGGAGGATGAAACTCAGAAAGACACTTGGATAGTCAACGTCAAAGATGTTTGTAACCTTTGAGAACAGTACTAGGGGAGTGATGTAGGTGGAAGCTAAACTGCAGGTTTGATCCAATTGACAAATCACAATGAATCAAAAAGTTAGCTAATTATATCGCTATCTACACAATGGCCAATCTAGGTACTATACAGACAACAGATTGCTGTTACAACGAAGCTCATTATTACAGGGATTTAAACCCAATAGACATACCCAATAAACACCCACCACAGAACATGGTTCTAGAAGAGTCTCCCATACTTCCCTGACTTGTGTTCCATTTTCATGCTGTTTACCTTCTGAGAGTTCAATAATGTTCTTATTATCTTAACTCATAAGCCAATACCCCTTGCCTTAAATTGAAGATGATAATAAAAATTAAATCCTAATTATTACAATTTTAACTGTCTATCACCACCCAGAATTTGAGAAACCTAGTATGCCTCCCACATTTATGGAAACACTGGATGATAGTTTGGGTGATACAAGTAGCAAGTAGTTCCTTTTATTACTTTAATTATTCCTTTCAACAATTCTAAGAAGTAGAGGCTATTATTAATTGACTAATTTATCCAACAAATATTTTTTGAGCATTAGTATGTGTTAGTCAGTGTTCTAGGGATAAAACAAAACCTCTTTCATTAAAATGATGTGGGGAGAGAGGGAAGTGAAGAGAAACAAAAAAACAAATATATATAAAACGCCCGGTGGTTGGAAGTGTGTTGACAGGAGGTGAGGATAAGAAGATGTATTTCAATTGAGAAAACTGAGGCACACAAACAATATTTGACTTACAGAGGGCAAGGAAGTGTTTATTAAGTGGTGGGCTGGATGTCAGACGCAGAGAGAATCCGGAGGAAAGACTTCTGACCACTCCTGTATGTTGCCTCCTGTCAGATGCTAACCTTGCTCCTTAGCACCAGTACTCCCCAACAGAAAAGTATGAAAGCCATCAGATTGAGCCTGAGTGCACTTTAATGCCATACTTCTAGATGAAAGAAAGAAAAATGAAACTTGCAAAACCATAATCACCTATGTACAATCAATAAGGCAGGGGTAAGTTAAATGTATCTCACTATTCCTCCAGTGCTTGCCTGTCTTTTCAGGTTATTTTTGTTAAAGATGAGAATGCAAAGCAATGGTGAACCCACGTTAACTTGTGGTAGATCTATAAGTAGTTAGGACACTCCAACTTAGCCTTATCAACAGTTTACATGAGGGCGAATGTTACCTGGGTAGTACAGTTGTCATTTCATAATGAAGGCAGCCTCCGTTGAATGAAAAATCAAGGAAGTATAATTCTACGAAGTGACCTTTCAGAATTTCCCAAATGCCTAATCATCTACATAAATTTTAAACATAACTTAATGGCTTTACTTAAGCCAGGAAAATACAACATACAAGAAATGTGTACTTGGGGAGAATGATCCAAGATGGAGGAGTAGATAAATGCTGTGCTTGCCTCATCCCATGAACACATCAAAATTACAACTAAATAGTACAACAATCAACCTGGAGAACCATCTGAAGCCTGGCTGAACAGAAGTTTTATAACTAAGGATATAAAGAAGAAGCCATGTTGAGACTGGTAGGAGGGGAGGAGAAACAAAACAGGTTGGCCCCAAACCTCCATGTGTTGGATACAGACTGGGAGGAGTATCTTGGTCATGTAGTTTCCCCAAAGGAAGAGCAAGAAACCCCAGTCCCAGTGCGAGGAAGAAGGGCCCCCACAACATCTGACTGTGAAAATCAGTGGGGATTCTGATCGTCCGCAAGAGATGGAAGGCTGCAGGAAACCCAGGCATCCTCTTAAAGGGCTCATGCACAGACTCATTCGTAGGCACTCACCCTGGACTCCAGTGGAGGGACAGTGACTCCGGGGCATGGGAGACATCCAGGGGGCAGACTGAGGTGTGTAACTTGGGGCATGGCCTGGAAGATAGTCACCCATTCCCCTGTGGGGAAGCATCCTCCGATGCAGCCAGCAGGTGGGTGCCATCTTTCCTGTGTTGAGCCCGCCCCCATAGGCCAAATTTGAATCTGATTGGTCTGGTGAGCTCCAATGCTCTACCCTATGACTCACTGAGACCCCGCTACATCCATTATGCTGCCTGAAACTTACCATTTAATTGGATGTTAATTCACATTAGACTCAATGTCCATGTGCATTATGTTAAAAGGTTAATTTTCTGACTTGTGGTCTAGATATTAGAGTTATAGAGGAAAACAAGTTAGTTTTCATATGCTCCTTAAATTCCCTTTCAGTGAAACAAGATAAAGGAGGTGAGAAAAGGATAAGCCCTTTATTTAGCTTCATTAGTTCCAGCAGTGGGCATGCTCATGGTGACGCCTTTCTTATGTTTCATCAGTGGAAGCAGAATAGCCCCCAATGGCTAGGCACACAATCAGAGGTCAGACAGACTTGAATTAAATGATGGGGCTGCCACTTAGCAATGAGATGTGACACTTAACCCTCAGCTGTGTCTTCCTAAGTGAAATAAGAACATAATTATGTGAGGAATAATGAGAAACTGCCTACAAGTACTTGGCATAGCAGTCAAAATGTATTGCTACTAGGCTGCCCTGAGGTCCTCACCAGGAAAGCAACTTAGAGCGCCCCCACCTCCAACAAGGGAGGTCCACCTGGGTCTGCTCAACACTCAGGTGTGTTCAGAGCCACGGAACCTGGAAGCCCATGCTTTCTTAGGACCACCTCCTCAAATCCCTCATAAACATTCAACACAAAGAAGACGTGGATCAGTCCTGAAGATATCAATGGCTTATATATATCCCACAACAGCCTTATGACGTAGACACTATTAGTATTACACCAGTTTACAGAAGAGGAAATTGAAGCACAAAAAGATAAAGGAACTTGCCTGTGACATAGTGAAATAACTGATGGGATATGGTTTAGACTGAGGCAATTGGACTCCAGAGCTCACTCTGTAAACCCCTTCTTTTAATGCACCTCCCCCCCTCCAATTTCTGAGGCGCAAGAGCAGAGACAAAGGAATTCTTTCACATATTAAAAGGTGTTTATACATCTTTCCCAGGCTCCACCCCCACCCAACTACTCCCTATTTCCCCACCCTTCCCTTCTCCGCACACACACAACACAAACCTTATCTGTTGTTTAAAACACAGAGCTATGCCTGTCCTGTTCACTCTTGTGTAAATGCAGCAAGATTCCTGATATGGGAGGCCTGTAATCCCTAGTAAAAGTCTGATAACAGTCTCTTAGGTGAGAGAGCAAACATATTAGCTTTACAGGAGAATGTACTCATTGAGTTAAAAATACACAGACAAAAAGAAGAAAGAGTGACCAGCACAAAATAACAAATAAAATAATCCTAATTCCAGGTTGGATAACCAACTTCACAGAAAGTACACATGAACCATTAGGTGCATCAACAACAACAAAATCAATCAGCTAATTACACATTTTATCTGCTCACCCACCTACATCTCCCAAACACCTTTGTTCGCTTTATCCTTTCTTTGAATCACCATGGCCAAGTCTGAATACCTTTCTCATTATAATAATATTACCTGATTCTTGCAGTGCTTGTTTGCAAATCATCTGCATAAAGAGTACCTCATTTCCTGAACTGAATCATCAGTACAACCCAGAAAAGTACTCCCACTTCCCAGATGAGGAAACTGAACTCCTGGGAGGTGACCAGGTAGCAGAGCAGGACTCCGACCTTCTGATTCTCAATCCAGTGCTGCTCCCTCCCTTTTCACCAAAGTCAATCCCTTAGAGGGCCATCTCCATACCCTTCCTTTTCTATCCTAGCCTTCTTTTTTTAGGTTCTCCTATGCCATCATCAAATCTGCTACATTTTCAAATGTTCACACAGCTAAAGACAGGCTGTTAGCCTCTGTCAGACAGCCCCCTCTGATACAAACAGATAAAGAATTGAATTAGCATTTGCAGTCTCTCAAATAAATTAAAAGCAGAGAGAGCATTAAGAAAAACATCTGTACGTATGGAAAAAAAAGAGAGAAAATGATAAAAATCTCAAGAATATACATAATACAGTAATAGTGGGTCTCTCTGAGTGATAGGATTGTGGGTAATTTTTTTCACTGTAATAGTCTATACTTTCTAAATTTTTATGTAATTACTATATATTATATGGTTTGACATGGGGAAAACATGATTTTTAAAATGTTAAGCAATGAAAACATTGAAAGGTCAAGTCTCCTGAGGAAGCAAAGAAGGCAACAGTGGCCACTGGAGACTTATTTTGCTCAGTCCGGAGGGGGGGGCTGTGTTAAAGGTGGGTGAAGGTAGCACCACCATTGAGAGCTCAGGGTGGAAACAGAATGGATGGCTCCCTCTCTCCACCAGGAACTGTGACTTCTGGGAAACAGACCCCCAACCCCCCCAAAGGCTGCTAACCCTTTCCACATCTAACCACGCTGACTTGTGCCAACAGAGACTGCCTAGCCTCTAAAACAAAGATGGTTTGGCTCTGAGCAGAGCTCATTATTTGGACCTAATGCTTTGAGATCCCCCTAGTATCAAAATCTGACTCACAAGCATCTCAGAGGTCATCACAAATTGTCTTTAAGCCCAGACTTAAAAGCAAAACTTGAGATAGTACAGAAGGGCATAGGCTCGAACATTTCATAACTCTATAGTAACGTCACTCAACGAGGCAGATGAAAGTCAGCTCATCAACTGTAAAGGTTTCTGGGTGCGACACATGGAGCCTTTAGACCCAAATCAAACAACCTTTTTGTTCCTTCATTTGGGCAAACCCACCCGTATATTTTCCTCAATGTGAAGACAGAATACTGGAAACAGAAAAGGTATTTTAATGCGAGGGCTGTTTTCCTATGAGGAAATCCGACCTACCACAAAACCACTCCTGAAGAGGGAAAAAACGGCTTCAGAAAGTGAAATGATTTCAAGTGTTATGTTAACTGAATATCAAAATAATAAACATTCAAAGCAAACAGGCCAGTAGGAGCAGGTAATAAATCAAAATACTTGTGGGAATCGGACCTCATTAGGTTTGAAAAAAGGAACACTGTTGTACAAACTGGTTATTAGCACCAGGTTCTCTCTCCTTCCCTTTTTTTTTTTTCCTCTTAGAAAAAAATTGGGACAAAGCCCAAATCTTTTCATATGGAAGTTCTTTCCTTATGGTACATGTCTCAGCAAGTCACCATCGGCTGTTATTTGTTATTAACGATCTATATAAACATCAAGGTGAGGAGACTGACTCAGGTATCAGAACAGGAAGAGAAAGGATCTGATCACACTTACTTCCGATGGCCTTCCTGCTCAGAATTAGGCATTATAGAGGAGATGGCAGTTAACATTCTCTAACAGGAACACATCTGAGCACAGTAGGAAGCAAATTCTAGAAAGGCACAACACAGCAGCAGGTGGGCTGATAAATTTAGGGACGGGCAAATACCCATGCCCAGCATGGGACTAGAGGTGTCTCTGCTACACGGCAGAACTGTGGGGGTACCAGAGGTGGGGTTGGGGGGCGTGGAACCCTGGGCATCTCAGGGAAGCCTGGGCATTCCCAGGAATCCTAGGAACCCAGGAGCAGAGCAGCCACCAAGAAAAGCTGCTAGGCTAGGAATCCTTCAATCTGTGGGCTGAGAGCTCAGTGTGTATGATTTGGGAATGGGGGACAGGGAATTCTGTTCTCCAACTCCACTGGATGTATCCAGAGCCAGGAAGGGAAGAATTACGGCGGGATATTGCAGTCTGCAGGAAGGCAGTTCTTTTTGTTGTCCAAGAAGCAGAGCATCCCATACTCAGCCCAGATTCTACTACTCCTTTGTGGTATGGTAAGTGTGATTCTTTGAGCACCCTCCTGCCCCCAAGGACCCTGGAAGTCCTTCAAATACCACCTATATAAGTGGTTGAAGGCAGAACTGACACCTCAAAGGCTGGGGTATTAACTTATAAAGGATCGTTTGGAGTCACATGACCAGCCCTGTGTACCCAGCTACAATCAAGTTAGGAAAACTATCAGATGTTAACTAGACTTATTATTGTGGTGATCATTTTGCAATATATACAAATAAAAACCATTACAACTGAAACTAACATAATGTCAATTATAGCTCAATAAAAATTATTTTAATAAAAGAATTAGGGTACAAATTGTAGCAAACAAACTGTAGCAAATAAATATGCTTTAAGGGCACTTAGGAAAGCAAGGTCAAGCAAGAATTATACTAGAAAACTCCAACAAGGGTTTCTAACCATGTTTAGTATTGACACTGCAAAATTAGAACCGTAATGTTAAACTTTCTCTCTGAGATAAGCTCAGAACACTAAAACCTAGTTAGAAAATATTTATTCTGGGGGTTTATTACTCTAGCATAGATTAATAGATTAACCACTTCAATGCCTTTGAAATACTGATCATTTCTTACATTCTTCAAAGCATTAGACCTGTTTCTGCTTGCAAAAGCCAGGTGTACTTTTTGAGTTTAAAAAGCTAGTAGTATACCTGGGACTCAAAATCCTCTTTCAAAGAACTTTCACATTGTATAATTTTTACAAAATTCCTTGCGGTCCTCAGGCATGATTTTCATAGTAATCACAAATGGAAGAAGAAAAACAAAAGATATTCTAATTCAAGACGGAACCATGATAGAAAGGAAAAATATGCAAATTTACTTCCTATACAAATAAGCACACTTGCCTTCCAATTCAAGGGCTGATTCTGGATATCCTTTTTCTTCATTGATGTACAAGAACAAAAGTAATATAAACAGCATAACAGTTATATCCATCTAGCTGTATCATACCTATATCATACCAAACAATTTCTACATTGTCTAGAAATAGACAAAAGCATTTTATCTAGGTGTCTACTTTATTTTTATTTTTTTACATTACAGCTATTCAAACCCAAACCGAATTTTGTACTTGTGCAAATTCCATGCTTTGATTTTCCTCTCAGTAAAACAGAGACTTGGAAGATAAATGTTTGCTGAATCAAAGGAGGAATTAATGAGGAGATACCATGTGCAGAATTTCCCAATGAAAATGTGTCCAGAGCACAGACCTCTAGCTGCTTTACTGACCCTTTTCCTTTATTAAGGGAGTGCCCACTGCTTTCAAAAGGGGCCCATTGAGACAAATCAAACACATGGAGACATTTGCAAGGGAAATTTCAAACATGGGATCAACTGTCACATGGATATTTGAATGTATCCTATTAAAAGATGAGAAAAACTGATCAGTTGAGATTTAACAATCTAGTGCTCATTACTGGCCACTTTAATTTGCTAAGTAGACACATGAATTAACCAAAGTCCTCATCATTATGAGGGCAGTTTATTAACTTCCAGTTCCTGTTCAAGGAACCAACATTTCTGGGCCATTTTATGAGCTTCCAGGAAACAAGAGTGAAAGTCAAAGAAGTCATGTCAAAGTTGCCTATTACATCTCATGTGAGTCACACAAATAGCCTTGGCATGTAAACTATGAGAAAGGTACATTTAACAATGTACGTGTATTATAATAAACCCACTGTTTATCCTTATTAGTTGGCAGCTCTGCATCTCCAAACACTGGCTTTTTTTTTTTTTTTTTTAGCTCCAAATACGTTACAACAAATCATAAGCCTGGTCTATCTTCTTTTTACTTGGTATTTTTGTTTTGGGCCCTCTGCTAATGTTTGAACCTGGAAATGGAGGCTGTGGCAGTGACCACTCCCACCCCCACCCCCACACCAATATTGATGTGTATC
The DNA here is from genome assembly GCF_057876585.1 of Rhinolophus sinicus. NCBI lineage: Eukaryota > Metazoa > Chordata > Mammalia > Chiroptera > Rhinolophidae > Rhinolophus > Rhinolophus sinicus. Next base: position 199,347,095 of record NC_142517.1, read on the forward strand.
AATAAAGGACACAGACATGCTCTTGACTACAGGGGTTGATGACTTTGAGGGAGGAGGAAAGCTGAGGTGTTCAAAGCACAAATTCAAAGGTGTGTCCCTCAGTGTTGAAATCCTCATCTACACCTATCTGTGACTCCTCAAATCAGCACAGCTTCTGACACACAGATGGTAACACACCAAACGAATTCTAGTTTACAGAGTTTCAAAAAATATGTAACAGTGATGGTTCCTGGGACTGGGCCTCTTCTGAAGAAATCAGTATGATTTCAGACATCCTGACATTTACCTTTTCTGTGACTACTCTGTTGAAAATATGCTTGTGAGGTAGGACTGGGGCTGTAAAGATTGAAGCGATAACCTCTCCTGCCTGAAAATCGAAACAGCCTTTCCTACAGGGCTATTATTACATTCCGATTTCCAACTCTTTGTCAACTAGGGGCCACACTGTGAGAGAGCCAGCAGAGCCACACCAGAAGAGTGGGGACAAAAGCCAGTTGTGAGACCACCTGCTCCCACATCTCTGGGGCACATGTTTCATTCCTAAGTAAATAAAATCACATATAAGAAAAGCCTTAGTCAGGGCACCCACTGCTTTATTCAGGTTGCCTCATCTGGATTGCAAATGTCAACGCAACTACTACTTCTCTTGAAGGGTATGAGCAGGGACTGTTTTAAGTGATATCTTTATAAGGATAACTAAAAGGATGGTTTGAGAAAGGCCCATGAGGACAGTAAACTCTACCTTGTTTCTAAAGAAGGAATTTGTGCAAACACAGACCTCCAATGAATAAACAACTCATTGGTGTTCTAGTTACCTAGAGATGGCATTGGAAAATGTCTGCCCTGGTCCCAGCTCTGGTGCTGGCCCTGATTCTATTTCCTTTTGTTGATCTTCTTGGTTAATACACATCCAATCTTGCTCTATACAAGTTTCCTTTTTAACCAAAAAGCTATGCTATAACTCCAGAACATTCTGAGACCCTTAACCTGCAAATGTTCCAAGTTCTAACCCTGGCACCTGGGAAGGATCCCCTCCCCGAAAAAAATGCATCTTGCACTGTAGATGCCAGATAGCCGGAAATGGCCGTCCTGGTCTGGCTGCAGTGGGTGGGGTCATGTGAATTTCCCTACCTTTCAGAGGGAAGAGAACTAACAACTTCCAGGCTGTGACTACCTTGAAACTCAAAATCAATTCGCTGGCTCTCTCTAAAAATCTCAATAGTTAATGACGTTTTGATTGGTTCAAAAAGTGTTCTAGTAGGGCAGCCTCATTCAGTTGATAATTGTATCCCTGCAACCAAACTAAACAGCCTTTCTCTTCCGTGCAGTTGTACTTCCAACTATATTTTCTCCCAAGAAACAATTTCTGTAGAAAAGAGGTAAGGAACTCACCTCTCCAGGAGACAAAACTGCTCTTCACTGGAGTATGTACATGATCTAATTTTTTTACAGAAAGAATATTATTCACAGCATTCAACCAAAAAGCGTGATATTGGCTAAATTCTGTCTATCTGGGATTGACCTCATTGGTCCAGATGGGTGCGGGCGATGCATTTTCTCAGATCCATAGTATCTAAGATCCACCTACCAGGTTAAAAAGAAACAAGCAACACTATTATCTCCCTTTGAGCTTATACTTAGCCCGGGGACCAGCAAATCACTATCAGTTCAGTGTCAGGATCAGTCTTAGTGATGGGGCAGCCGATAGGTTTACGAAATGTTATTCCTCATCCTAAATGTACCAGAACCATCCATGGGCTTGTTAAAAATTCAGATCACAAACTCGAAACTCTTGGGATGTGACCTTAAAAATACGTACTTGTAGCACGCACCCCAAATGATTCTAATATACAAAACTCCTTTTTTGAACCACTGGGGTTTATCGTCAGAGAGAAAAGCCCAAAAAGCAATCACCTTCCACCAACTTATATTAGGCCATTCTTACACCGAAAAGTATGAACAACCATCTGTTGACCTTCTAGAACAGTTCCAAATTCCAAATCTAAATAAACACCATCATTATTTATTTACCCTCCTAAATTACCCATCTACAGGGTAATAATGCATCAATCATGGCAAATCAAGGGCACCTTTTTTTTTTTTTGCTCTTCAAACAACAGATTTGTTATTTTCCCCTTTATTTAAATAAATCCAATCATCCTTTAAATATAACCTTCAAGTCAACTTTACTCTGAGGCTTTCCTTATCTTTCTCCTGCATACCTAAAATAGTAGAACAAAGATTTGCGTAAACATTACAAGCCTTCAATCAATGAAACATTCCCTTTAGTTGAATGAAATATCTAGAATTTTCCAAGATCAAGGGCTCTCAATGGCCAGAACGCAGCAGGCAATCAATGACTACCTGATGAATGAGCCAAAAGGGAGACCAAACTCCCGCTCTGCCCTTTAAAGTCTTCCACAAATCCAGTGTCCTCACCATCCCGTTCTGGGCTCAGGAGGTATTCATTCCTATTCTTCCACCTTTATTTATCTACGTTTTATCTAGTTTCTCTTCTCCTTAGAAGCCTTTCCAGATAACTCCAGTCAACATAGACTTTGTGTGTTTTTTCTGATCTAAAGGGAAATAGCATCTATTATCCTATCACACATTTTAACACTTAAGAGCTAAAAGGCATCCTGCAGATGACCTATTCCAGCTAATTATTTTCTAGATGAGGAAATTGATGTGAGAAAGCTAAGGCAGTGTCTATGATCAGATAATTGGATACTTTCAGAACAGAGGTTAGAAGCTCAGTGTTTTCACCCCGAAGTATTCTTTCTCAGGAAGGCTGTAGGCATTTGGGGAGTGTGGGCTTTAGATGAGAAATTATTTTTTAATGAATGTCCTAGTGCTTAAGTCTTTCACTGAAGGCTGACCTTCAGATTGCTTGCCTGGGGATGTTCTGCAGTAGACCCTTTATATTCTTGAAAGATATTTCCCCAAATCTCCATTTATTCCCAAATTAGAAAATCCTTCTATAGGATACAATTCAGCCCATTCCCTTATCTCTGAAAGGGGGTTATACTATCCCCAGCTTAGTGTGATTAAAAGCAAAATGTGAGAACATGTATCAAATAAGAAAATCAAAGATTCACTGAAAGAAAGCACAGAATCTTGGTCATGAGTGTCAGAATTCTCAGACTGAACCCAGACTCCTCATTTATCTGCTGTGTGACTTTGGGCAAGTTGCTTCACTTCTCTGAGCTTTACTTTCCTCATCCATGAAAAGGGGATAATGCCAGTCACTACTTCACCAAGTGGTTGTTATGCTACAATGCAATATTGATAGTAAGGTGCTTAGCACAGGAGCCAGTCTCACCAGATAAGGGCACAGCAATTTCAAATGACTTAAATGAATGCTGGGGGTGGGGGAAGGGTGGGGGGGCGAGGGGGAGATAAGCTAATCTATGCCACAGGCCTTTGAGTGCATTTGGAGCTGCTATGACCATTCATTCATGCATACATTCGTTTACTCCTTCATTCATTTCATTAGCAGCTAGGTGTCAGCCTCAGTTAGAGGCTGTGAGGATGCAGCAGGGAACAAAGTAAGCCCGCCTTTATGGAGGTTACATTGAAATTGACAGCTAAGCCCAGGAACGCTGAAAACCTACCATGTCCTTATTCTACAAATGTCAACAATGCTCCGAATAGTTCTTTTGAAGCTGCATTCAAAGCAAGTTAAAAGTTAATCATGAAAAGAGTTTGCTACTTTGCAATCACTCATCGTTCTGGACTAAAACACAGTATTTCACAGCGTGATTGAGCTCATTTATCAACAACCTTGTCTACCAAGTATTTGACTCCCCAAAATTACATTCACCTTAAGAGACAAAATCGTCCAGGACTTCAGCACACTTGAAAAGAGAGTATTACACATTTTGAAGAAGCCAGCTCTAAAAAAGTTACTACATTATAGTAATCCTGTAAAATCATCCAGGTGACCGCTTTCAAGGATCCTTTGCATGCAAGTATCTGTATTTATTCTTTGAAAAAAATCATGTTGTACTTCAGAGTTACATAGACGTTTGTGTAATGGAATATAGACTCATGCTCAGCAACAGTGAGGGCTGGGCATGTAGCAAACACAAAATGAGTAATTTATTGAATTGAACTAAGAGCCTAAAACATCCTAGACTGAAACAGACATGTGAGTAGGGTGATAAGTCTTCTAGTCTAAGACACAAATGAAAATCTCCTTAGGGATACAGCTCTACCTGTAATTTATTTCGACATTATTCTTGTGTGTAATATTATTTTTGGCATGTTAATGTATTGTCAAAGAATTCCAATCTAGTGACATGACAAAAGTTGTATTTTATTTTGGAATGTAAAAAGTGTGAAAATCAATTGAATTATATATCAATGACATGCAATAAGGATAACCAGTATATTCTGGGTAACGTCACTTTTCTAGACTGATTAGCAGCCTCGAGCTATTAATTAATAGAGTTTTATTCTCATTATTATAAGCAATTGGCTTTGCTGAAGGGCGATAAAGAGTCAAAGCTCTTTTCCCTTTTTTTCCCCAAAAAGAAAGAGTGATTTGCCAGAATCCACATAATTCAGATGATTAACTTATTTTCTTGGCACTTGACTAAACCCATGAGTTTATGCTCGCAAATAAAATAAGTGCTGAAATTTGAAGTCACTCTTTGATCTAGTAAATAAACCCACAGAAAATTCAGCCTGAATTACATTCTTTAAATGTACGACATACCCAGTATTGTAGAAGATGGTGACAGATACTGGTTTCTTACTGAAAACACATGATACATTATATAAGTGTGCTTCAAAAATCAATGGGTTGCTTAGAGAGAAACAAAACCACAGTGACATTTTTCTTTTTCCACTTGTTGATTCGTTCATTTCAGTGATCACAAATGGAGTGCCAGGGCAGATTAAAACTCTGTACTACATTGTTTCTGGCACTACAGGGGATGCAAAGAAAGATACACGGAATATAGACTTAGTCCTGGGAACGCATAGATTCTGGTACTGAACTGCCATATACACTGAACAAGGGTATGCAACTGAAGGGGAAAGTGGGGTCTAAAATGGAGCTTAAACTCCTCCCACCAAGCTCAGAGCCCTGACGTGGGCCCTGCCAACCTAATAGTAGTTTATAGGAGGAGGAGGACTAAGAGCTAATATTTATTGAGTGATTACTATGCTCCAGGCACGGTTTATTTACAAGTATTTACACGTTTAATCCACACAACTCCTGGATGGAGTAGGTATTATTACTATCCACATTTTATATACTAGTAAACTAAATCACAGAGAAACTAATTGACTTGCCTGATTTACAGCTAAAAGTTGTAGGGAGTTTCCTCACTAAGTATGCTCTGTGGCCTGGAAGTGAGAAAATGTCAATAGAAAGTAGAAGTGACATTAAGGAGTACGATCAAAATAGGAGGTTGGTGCCAAAAATAGTTGCAGTTTAAAAGGTTGGCAACAATTGCAAAAACCACAATTACCTTTGCACCAACCTAATACTTGTGAAAATTCAAACACATAGTGCTGCTTGAGCAGGGCCTGGATTCTGACAGGCCGGAAGGCACGTGGGGCAGGTGGACCGGTGGACGAAAGCCCAGCAGCTGGGAGCTTAGAGCAATGAAGGAACACGGAAGAAAGGAGGAGCTTCGACCACCTTTCCCTGGAGGGCCGTCTGGAAAAGCCAGGGGTGGTTTCACAGTAGGAGGGTCACATGATCACCGCTCAGGTTTGCGGAGATTTCTAATCCCAGACTAGTTACAGCCTATTTATGCGTGGATAGCCTCTCGTAATTATATAATCCAACCCATATAGTGAAGGCTGAACAGGTTGGGAAGAGAGGAGCAAATAGCAAAGGGGAGCTTTGTCATTACGCTGCTTCATTGATTAGCACTCCATTTTTACAAGACAATTTTCTTAATTAATGCAATAAATTTCTCCATTCAAAGCAAAATATCCAGATGCTGCTCTTGTGATGACTCAAGTTTCCATGATGTGCAAAACAAAACAAATACGCATCCAACTAGTGAGGCTCTGTAGCCAGTGAATCAAGCTGTCTTCCTCAGTTGTCTTAACATCAGACAGACGTAAACAGGAGCCATATGTAATTGAAGTAATTTGGCCCATGCAGCTTACATTACCAAACACGCCATTTTTTATCAACTTATTCTTTTTCCTCCCTTTTATTGATATGAGCTGTTTAAAATTTGATTTTACATTTGACGGGCACACCGCAAAGCCTTCTGTACCAAACAGTGCTCTCAGTACAGGGTTGGGGTAATAGCAAGTGACAAAGTTTTGATTGACTCTGTGAGTGGGAGGGGCAATTACTGTTGAATTGTAATGATCTTAAAATCGTGAGGGACCAGAGAGCAGTTACTGCAGTCCCTCTTTCCAGTGAGGGATGCTGCTGACGCTTCTCTTACTCAAGACTTCCTCTAGTTTCTGCTTAAACATTTTCCATGGCGTACAGCTTACTGCTTATCTTGGATGGGCTGGCTGGCCAGGCATGTAGAAACCTCACTGACACAGACAACAGAGAAAGACAGGAAGTACTGGTAACTGGAATCCAGGGGACTAGAGCTAAGGAAACGGACGTAGAGCCAAAATGTTGTGGAGAACTAAGTCTTGATTTAAGACAACATCAAATTCTCAGGGCATCCATTCTAACGAAAGGGCAGAGAACAGAAGCAGCTACCGGCGTCCTAAGAAAGGACCCCTCTAGAAGCCAGGGGAGCGACCCACATTCAAGTTCCTGCTGATGCAGAACAAGATTCCGTGGGACTGAGAAACAAGGTGCAGCAGCTTAGGGGAAGGGAAAGGCAAGTTCATTCATAGAGGATTTCAGGCTTGCAGCCAAAGGTGCTGTTGTTCCCAGTGGGAAACTGGAAGGCTACGCTGAAAAGAGAGACACAGAAGTAGTTCCTGGGTCAACAAAGTGTGTGGCAGCTATAACGCCATAGGCATCTAGATGCCAATATACGTCTCAAGCAGGACAGCAATGCAGTGGACAACCCAAAACCGATCCCTACCCAGCAAACAGCAGGTTCTGAGGTTACCGATGAAGAACCACTTCCTGGGTCTGCACAGGTGGCGGAAAGGAAAAGGCCAGCCCCACCACGCAAGCAGAGTAAAGCCATTCTGTGCTTGGGCACATGGGATAAGAAGCCAGGATAGGTGCCACGAGGTTCCTCAATGTGACTTCAGGTTCACTTTGTGTGTGAATGTGTTCCTTTCTCGGCATGTTCCCTCTTGTCTATCATGAACAGAATTCGTTTCGTGGATAACATGTGTTTATTCATTTAACAGGAAAAACAAAAATCTAAAGACTAATATGGTTTAATTTTTATACTGCCATGCGATGAGTGGCAGAAGGTAGAATGCATGTTTTAGGTTCCAGGAAATGCATCGAGGGATTCACTGTCCTTGGAGACGTCACCCTATTTTGAAGTGACCTGGTCTTCAAAATTAGCGCCAGGGTGTGCAGGATTCTCGTACTGAGAAGGAGGGAGGCAAAGGAGTGAGGGGAGGTTGGGATGAAAGGAGAAAGCATTGTTCTGTATTCTGTCCGTGCACTTGGGAAAATAATTTGCAAGGTGTTTGATTTGTTTTTAAAAGGGGAAGGGTGCAAAAGCAAACTAGATAATTAATATTCCATGGTGAATAGTGGTTCTGGGAGATGAGCCCGGGGAATGCTAGCACAGACATTTAGTTGAAAGGTATGAGCGCTCTGGAGGATAACAGAATGAATTTTGAGGTCACAGAAACAATTGATTACATAACAATCCATTCATTTAACTCATAAAGAAGGACAATTAGCCAACCCTCCAGGGATTTCTTGTCCTGGTTTTTGTGTGTGTAGGTATTTTAAAGTTCATGCATAGTCCATGAAGTCATGCTCCCTTCCAGTTGGTGAAACCCTGAAGGCATTCTCTAAAATCAGAAGACACCGGCGCCTAAGTGATTATATAAAAACAATCAGGTTCATCACGCTTAATTTAAAAATGTCTTTTTGAAAGGCAGTGTGTCTCCGTGTTAGGGGAGCAAAGACGTCCCTTAGATGTGGGAGCGAAAAACTTATAATAGATTTAGAGGCAATAATTTACATCAAGTGACTGAACTCTATTATTCTTTTTTTTTTTTTTTTAATTGGGGAATATTGGAGAACAGTATGTTTTCCAGGATCCATCCGCTCCAAATCAAATCGTTGTTTTCACTCTAGTTGTGGAGGGTGCAGCTCACTGGCCCATGGGGGAATTGAACCAGCAACCTTGGTGTTATGAGCACTGCATTCTAACCAACTGAGCCATCCGGCTGCCCCTATATCATTCTTGATATTAAAGGGTATCCTTTACATGACCGGGTAGCTGCCCACAGCTGTCACAGGTAGCTAAAGAATCCTACATTTGTTTAAAACAAGCATAAAAATTAATTGATTTTTAGAATAAAAAGAAAGGCCTTGTTGGCAAAATCCATAAAAGAAGTTTTCTCACAGGCAAGTGCTAATGAGCAAAACTACCTCCCCTTTGGAGTTCATGTTGTTAATGAGCATTGCAGGAAATTAACACATCATGTCAGAGAGGTGTGCTGTTCCTCATTGTTTCAAGCTTAGGTAAGCATGGATCTCAAAACTGAGTATCAAAGCCTTCAAAATCGCATATCTTTCAACCCAACCATTATTTGAAAATAATGAAGGCTATGGTTGAAGATTTTGCTGTGAGAATATTCAGGGTAAGATTAAAAGCACCAAAAACAACTGAAATGTCCAGCAAGAGAGGAGAGCTGCAGAAATCGTGGTACATTGAAGCGACAGAAAACTCGGTGCCATTAAAAATGATGTTATAGTTATGTTTCTTGATCTGGTAAGATTTTAGGATCGTGCTGCATGATCAATAATGGGGTGTGTGTGTGTGTGTGTGTGTGTGTGTGTGTGTGTGCGTGTGTACATCAAAGACAATCTGGAAGTACAGAACCCAATTGATAAGCATGACTCTCAGTACGTGGTCATATTACAGATGGTTCTGCTTGTCTTTTTACTTCCTGTATATTACCACGTTTTTCTACAAACAACATGAATTTCTTGTTTTTGTTTTCTATCAACTGGATAGCTTTGTGATTTGTCATTTCTCTTCAACATGGCTTAAAACCTTATTTAGGTACCCCCATCGGTAGGGTTTCCCATGCTCTACTTAGCAGATACGCACACAAAAAAAGTGGGGTGCAATGAATAAGAACTCTTACTATGCTTTCATCTAGCAAGTGAAGTATTGATCAGCTGAAATTAAAAAAAATATTACACTATCTTCTTTAAGACACAGCAAATGTATAAATAAATTTAACACGTATATGACTCATATAAATTATATTGGGAAATGAACAGGAATAGTATCTCCACATCACAGACGAAGAATACGAGAGACTAGTGATAAGAGGGGCTAAGTAATTCATACAAGATCCATATTCATAGAAGAGCCCTGGTCAGTAGGGTTCAAGTTCTAGGCCACCAAGCCACACTGTCATCATGAGAAACCCACACAGGCATAGACGGATAAACAAAATATTCCCTAAGACATGAAGATAGAGAAGTGATACAAAAGCTGAGGCTTAACAAACTGCCACATGTTCACATAACTTACAAAACAAACAGAACGGCATTTTTCATCTCCTGTGATAGAATGAACTGTGTCCCGCTTCAAATTCGTATGTGGAAAACCAAGCTCCCGATGTGACTGCATTTGGAGACAGGGCCTGTGGGGAGGTTACAAGTGTGGGGCCCTAAGCCTGCAGGACTGGTGTGCTTGTAAGAAGAGGAAGAGACACCAGAGATCGCTCACTCACCGTGCACACGCAGAGGACAGGCCATGGGGACCCAGTGACAGGGCAACTATCTACACCCAGCAAAAGAACCCTCACCAGAAACCAACCATGACGGCACCTTCATCTTGGACTTCTGGCCTTCAGGAGTGTGAAAAAATACATTTGTGTTTAAGCCACCCATCTGTGGTATGGTGGTATGGCAGCCCAAGCAGACTGAGATACTTCCGAAATGGTGTACCGGATTGAAGCCTCTCAAAACTTATTTTTCTACTAAGTCAAGTTCAGAACTGAAAAGCAAATAAAACATGATCATCCTCCTTTCCTAGTTGGTATCTTCATCCATGTATATATTCTACATCTAGCAAGTATAAACTAATCCTTCATTCTGCCACGCCAAACCACCATCCCTTAAAAATTACTTCATTCTCTAGGATTTCCTTAATCTAAAAATGGAATCACCATGCACTGATGGACCAACCTTAAAACCTAGAAGCTACTAAAAACTTTCCTTTTCACACATGCTCTATATCCCATAGGCCACTGCATCCACTGGTGGGTTTTATGTCATACGCATATTTGCCTCCCCACTGAGTAAATAATTAAGAATTATTTACCGTTGAAGTCAGCTGTTCTTCAATACTCTGTTAAAGTTTCCAAAAAACTTTCCTTCACATCTCATCCACAATGGGACTCAGCAAATCTCTACTCCAGGTCCTTACCTGAGCTTACTTCACTTATCGCGTTATAAACATTTTTATAGGGCTGTCCACTCCCTTAGGCTGCAAACTTTGCAAAGGGAACAATGCATAGAAAGACATGATGACCTCAGGATGTACTGATGCAGACAGAAAGAGGCATAGTATATTCGGGGGTTTCAAGCCTACATGGGGGGAAAAGTTTACTGAAACTCTAAGGATTGCTATAAAGGACCAAATCTGATCTCATTTCTGAAGCCTTAAGTTGGGGAGAGGTCTTAGGTATTTGCTTCTCCAAGGACAACCTCAACAATATGCAGATAGTACTCCACTTTGGCTTCCCCATTTTTTCTGGATTTTTCTTCTCTATAGCATGACCAAGACAGCAAGACTTAAATTCCAGACTTCAGGTGCCAGTCTTTATTAATTGATTATGTACTTCATTAATTTGAGTCTCAGTGTCTTCATGTGTAAAATGAAAAATATGAACCAAATAAAGGATTTCTAAGGTCCTTCCAGCTTGAATATTCTCCAGTTCTAAGAAGACAGATGCCCCACTTCAGGAAGCCACAGCATGGAGAAGAGGGTCCCCCTGTGCCTCTGTCAGCAACAGAACCCAAACTAGCCCATCTTGCCCTCAGGCTGAGCAGGTAGGACAAATAGTCTCCAACAGGTTTCCATAGTTTATGGGACTATAAAGAAACCTTTGGGAAGGGTAACTACTCAGTCTGGGCAAACATATTATGTTTCCTATGTGCAACATTTGTGTACAGAAAACTAGTTTGCATGCTCAAGTAATTGCCATGTTAAAGTAATGATCGCCTTTATTAATTAGGGTTGTGTTGCAATCAACAGAAAACCTGACTTTAAATGGTTTAAGCTTTAAAAAAAAAAAAGAGGAATTTTTGTGACTAGCATAATTTACCAATTCAGGAAGTAATTGTTTTTAGGTGCTGAAAGGTGAGTCATTTCTACTGAAGTTACAAGGTAGCAACATAATGGTGAAAGGAGAGAATGGATGTGTGGGTACCAAAGAAATGAACACATCCCACCATTTGCAATTGTTTACCCCATCTTTCTTCACTTTCCCCTGATTACATAAATGAACTGCCTTCCAAATTGTTTCATTGTCGTTTCCTTTTTTTTTCTGCACACATTTGCAAACACACACTCTAAATGAATCAGCTTAAAAGCACACACACAACAAAAAGATTATTAAAAGTTAAGCCTTTTTAGATTGACTTTCCTTCTAAATCTCCTGCACTTTTTGCACAGCATTTGCAAAATCAAAAAATTCTTATTTGGTTAGGCTATCGCCTGGTAGGATGAACGGATGCTCTGTCTCTTGTAAATTTGGGTCGATGCTTGTAACCTCCCTCTCTGCTGTGATACAGAGTCAAAGTAAGAATAATTCAGTAATACACTCTATGCCAAGGTCTTCAGCCTTAATGATCGGGAAGTCACATTTTGCTCTTGGCAAGGCCATTGACAATAATACAAAGGCAACTCACTGGCAGATGAGTGTTTGACAAATCTTAGGGTACACACAGGGCACTGTTTACATAATTCTGTAACTCAGGCATTTTAAATATTTTTCTTACCTTCTAAGACTACAAAGTGGCTCCCATATTGTTAGTTAACTTGGGATGAGGTTTCTTTCTTTCTAACAGTTCTTCCCCTGAGGAAAGTATGGTCTAGAGTTAGCAGCTGCAGAGGCTAGAGCCAGTCTATCAGGTTTCAAGTCATCTTGAGTAGTCCACATAGCCTTAGGCACCTTTCCCTGCCTCAGCTTTCCCAACTGTAAAATGGGAATAATAACAGACCTGCCTTACGAGGCTGTTTTAGGAATAAAAAAATTAAAGTCAGTAGAGCTTGGTTGATGGTCATCATTACAGTATTATAAAAACGCATTATAAAACATTGATCATTTCTTCCAAAAGACATTCCCCATCTCCATTCATTGGTGCCCCCTGGGAAAATATGATATCAACTTTGAAATGCTGTGGTGTACACTTAGATTTAAGGAAATAAAAATAGAGAGGTTGATAATTGGGATTGTTTGAAGAACTTATCCCCCACCTTTCCTATGCCACAAGATCTTAGACCTAGATTACCTACCCTACAGGAAATGTAAAATATTTAAAACAGGGTACCAAATAGCCTACTATCTAAATAGAGTTGCAAGTAATCTTACAGTTTGTCTAGTCTAGAAATTTACAACAGAAATATCCATTCCTGAGGCATGTGGAAAACTGAGGAGAGGTGTTGGCCTGTCAGAGTGACTGGAGGACGCCACGGGCATCCATTAAGATGCAACTGGCCCAGGGACTAGTCAGGATACGCAGGGTATTAAATACCTTGCCATGTGCATGCCTGCCGTGCACAGGACAGACCCACAATACTTGGCAAATATTACTCAAGGAAGAAGCATCCTGCTCAAAATGACAAGGGGGCCCCTTTTGAGCCACACGGGGTCTCTGATCTCTTACTGCAGGGATATTGTTAGATGCCCTGGGGTCATTGGCCAGAGTGCACACCGGCTCCAAAGATGCAAACTCATCATCTCAGAAGGCATTGCACTCCACTCATGTCTAGTTCACCACATTAGACCGTTTTTCCGTCTTCTGAGGCCATACCTGTCCTCTGGTGTTCGTTCTGCCTGTTGTGGCCCACAGAATAACTTGAAAGGAAAAATAAAACTTGCCAACCCTCAAAACCAACAGAAAAAATTTACAAATTATTATGTCAAAGTTGCAGCTCGAAGGAGCACCAGATGTTTCTACAACAGTGGATCTGTCATTTCACGTTCTCTCTCTCTCAATAAAAAAAGAGAGCAAAGCACCACAGCTCCAAGGGGCTAAATCCACATTCACTCAGCAGTGAAATGCAGCTTTCCCAAATGGGCTATTAAATATTTTCTCAACTAGATTCTCATTAGCAGCCAGGTTTATGATTAATGAATAGCTCAATCATGCCTATGCACCAACTCCAGGTTTAATGATCCCATTACCTTTAACTTATATGCTTAAGACCTACACAGGTAATGAGAAATCTCAATAATGTAATTATAGATGACAGCAACGTGGCATCTTCGCTTTTTACCCTAAAGTCAGCAGAGGCTGGGAATAGCCCAAATCACAGTCAAAGAACATGTCTACTATGCTGGACTGGAAAAGCCATTTATGTGACTTGGAAAGCAACTGAACAAGATTCCAGAGCCAGTTTCCTTTCTGTGGTTGTTGCACTTTTTATCGAAGTCTAGCAAACATACAGAAAAGTGCCCAAATCATAAGTGCATGGTCCAGAGCCAGTTTGAATGGTCAACTCTTTTAAACTTGCAGAGAAATGCTAGTTCTCAAGCACATTAATTTCCTACAATGTTAATTAAAAAATAGAGAACTATCATGATTAAGTTTACAAATTGACTATAATACTAAAACTTGGTAAGAATAGGAAAACAGAGAGAGCAAGAAAGAGAATTAGAAAGAGAGAGAATATGTAGGTTAATATCACTTGAATATTTATAAAAGATTCAAAATAAAATAAAAACTTCTACATTTTGCTGAGCACTGAATAGATGACACTTCTTAGGTGAGACTTACACGCACTGTCTTATTCAATCCTAAGTACACCCATGGGGTAAGTATCGTTATTCTCATGTTACAGAGTAGAAAACCAAAGTACTATAAAGTAACTAGCCCTGTTGCATTGTAAGTGACAAAACTGAGATTAAAATGCAGTTCTTATTCCAAAGCGCTGGCTCTTAATTGCTATTTTCAATTAACAAATAGAATTTAAGAGTCTATCCAAATCCCCTGCCACCTTATAGGTTTCCCCTCACCCACAAAGGCAAAGAGAGTTTATGATTTATTATCAGAAAAATCTACTAATGATTCAATCTCATAAAGACAATAAATAAAAAAAGATCACATAAATAAAAAGAAATACTTGAAGTAATTTGACAAAATTCAAATTCTATCCAAGAAATGTTTAACACTCGGTAATATGGAATTAAGAAAATATATCTCGTAGCATACTTAAATTATGCCCACTCAAATAGGGCATAAAATAAAGATGCTCACAATCTACACTATTATTTATTACTGGTTTAAAAATTCTGACCAATGTTGTAAGATAAAAATCAGAAATAAGAGGTCTGATTTTTGGAAAGGAGAAAAACAAAATTGCTTGCAGTCAAAAGTATTAGTTCTCCAGAGAACCCCGGAGAATTAACTGAAAACCTATTAGTATTCACAAGATAGTTTAATAAAAAGAGTGGATGCAAGATAAACATACAAAAATCAATAGCTTCCCTGTAGATCAGTGATAACCAGCTAGAAGATATAATGGAAAATATTGGAAAAACTCAATAGGTTTGTGTATTTCAATCATTATCTGTAGTAGAACTCAACAATCCATTTTTGGAAAGGGGTCACTTTTTACTCCATCTATTTTTTAAAGCTGCAATAATAGTTGTGATTTTTATAAGGTCAGACATTACTTTTCTTAAATAAATGACTGTTTCTCTAGGAAAAGATCTAATGATGCACTTAAAAAAAAGTTTCAGTATAATTGCTAAAATCATACTGCAAGATTCTGGCCCTATCAATTACCCATTTAAAAATTATTAGAATAGTTATAGCTACAACATTTTGTGAATGTGGATCCCAGAATCCCTCATGGAGTTTAGAATAAATTATGTACTTGAGTTTATTTTAGCTAAGGATAATAGCTATTTTTGCCTTGTGGAGACTAACTTCCTAAAAGTAAGACCACTCGAGACCCTCAGGTTGTGTGTTTCAAACCTTTTTTTAAAGCTTTTTGTTCATTCATGTAATGTTTTCACTTGTAAATCAACATGAGTTCCTTTCTTTAAAAAAAAACAAAAACACACACACAAAAAAACAAAGAAAACAACAACAAAAAACCCAGTACATTTTTCTATTGTTTTAATGTAGCCCTGCATTAATACTAATTTTAAACTCTAGGATACAAATAGAGAAGCAGATATTAAAGAAAATGCTATAAATGGAAACCTGAATGTTCAAATATTACTTTCAGCTGCACGTCTTCGCTGGCACCTCACTTAGAAACACAGTAATGAAATCTCAATTTCTCCCATTACTTAATTAGCACCTTTGCATTTTAAGTACTGGAAGCATTACACTGTTAATTATTTACAAGTCCGCTCTCAAAAATCAGTGGCTGCTTATTTTGTTTTTCTTATGCATAGGCTTACACAACCCTTAAGAAAAACAACAAACCTATAAAATATTCTTCTCTGTGCGCAGGTTAAATGTTACAAAATGGAGTGCTCGAACAGCTAAAGGTGAGTTCAGTCAACTAGTGCCCTTGTATTGATCTCTTATTTCTCCCAACACTTTTCTTCTAATCCTCTCCATAATTACATGAACTGCAAGAGCTTTCCTGAAGCTGTCAATTCCACTTGCATCCATTTTCAAATGGCCAGAGGAGCAGCAGTCTGGGCACTAGATCAAACTGTCAGTGTTCCCCACTCCAAAATCGACAAGCCTCTTGAAGGCTCCTGGCACATCTGTCAAGGGCCCCTCAGGTTCTTCAAAACTCTTCCCCTTGGGAAGAGAGCAAGAAGGGTGGAGGAGCCAGAAACGTATTGATCTGTGCTTTTAACATGGTAATTTGCCTGGGGGCTGCTTCAGTCATTGCCAAGCTGGACACTTGTAAAGGAAACTGTTTTTCAAAGTGGGGATGTCTTTTTCAAACACTTAAAACTAAAAACAAATGAATCTAAGCATCAAGTTCACGGGTACGGTGCAATGCGAAGGAGGTTGGCCAAAGAGCAATGGGAGAGCTGATACATTGAAAAGTGGCCTAAAATTAATTGATGATAACAAGATGTCTGGAATTTGAAAGATAGTTCAAACTTTTAAAACCTATGTGTGTGCATCACAACCAATTAGAAAGTAGCCTATGGAGTTACATGAATCTCAGGAGAAAAATTAAGACTGATATCATTAAACCGATGTAAAACATTAATAACATTGATATTGATGAATGTTTGGACATCTCCATAAATGATGAGAATGGAAAATAAAATCGATTGTTCGTTTAATGACACGTGTAACTGGCAATACACCGTGAAGGCAAGACAGAAAAAGCGGCGAAAGGGGGTGGGAACAGCACTGTTATTAAAGCATCCTTGTCTTCTGCCTTTGTTATCAGTTTATTATTTCATCAATGAAACATACAGTACAGATTAAGACGACAAGACATGATTAACTGTGCAAAGATTGCAAAGTATTACCATCTTAAGTTTGTAAAATGAATTAATCAAAAGAGAGGATTTGCTCATACTTTTCAGGTCGTGTATTTCTGGGGATATAGTGTTAGTTGGGGGCGTGAAACAGCCACATAAAAAGAGAAGGCAGCGCTCATAACGAAGTAGGTACTGGGAAAGCAAGAGCTGGGAAACTTGGGTCTGAAATCAGGGCCGTTCTTAAGGACAATAGCCCCTGAGAAAGGCATTCCTGACTGAGCTGTGTCTTAACTGATCACGAGGTTGGCCCATATTTACCTGCCATGGTATGATGGGAGGAAATCAGTATTCTGTTAACCTCTGACCTGTGGGATCTGAAGCAGACAAAGGACCAATCTGGAGCCCAGGGAGAACACAGCCAAATGTCAAACAGCGGGGAGGCGATTGTTAGGGAAACATTGGGCTTGGGTGCAGCCAGCTTCATTGGGGCAAACTGCTATTCACAGAAACAAGCCATGAAGAGATAACGCCATAAAATATGAACAAAATGGAAACTCTTTTGCCTGGCTTCTGAATTGTTGGCTTATGGGACTTCACGCTGAACAGTATGAAAAAAATCCAATTTGCTTTGAAGCGCATTAGTCTGTCTCTCGTCCTAATTATTGTTTGCATTGCCATTTGCCTTCTATTAAGAATTGAATAATTACTCAGCACTTCATAGTTTAAAAATACAAGCAAACAGGATTATCTGGGTAATTAAGAAACTGTACCATAGCTTTGTACTGCTGCGGAAAATATCTGCACACAGAGGGGAGATGATAATTATCAATCAACTTACTTCAAATGGAATTTTAAGGATTTCGGGCAATTTGAGATCTGTAACTTATTAAGAAGAGGTTAGTAAGATCACCGTTGAGAAGTGTGGGTCTGTTTAAATCCATCCTTAAAAATGAGCCAGATAAGCAGCTGAATTTTCTCATCCACTAATGACACCAGAGAACACACCAAGTACAGAGCCTTCTGCTGTTCTTTAATCCTAATAATCCATCCCAAATGGACTTTGAACAGCATCATCAAACTTTGTCAGACCATGTGGAGCTAAACCAAAGCTCTTCCACATTTAGATGTTGTCTTAGCTGACCCTGCCTCCACTTAATTACACTGCGAAGTCTGGCTATGCCCATTTTCTGCCCTGTGAAATTAGCTTAAACTAAAAACTAATTGAACTTCAAAAACATTTCATGCAATGTCCTCTTCTCCTAGGTTATAGAATACATAAGCTCACGGGCTTCTGAAGATAGGGCTGTTTTCAAGCAGAGAGTAAAGTTTGTTGGGCAAAATATACAGTGTGCTTGTGTGTCCATGCTAGGGGAATAAAGCAAAGGGTAAAGGAAATTTGGAGACACTGGGTGGGTTGGGAAGACAGGAATCCAGAAGGCAATATTTCACCCAAGGTGAATACACATATGGAATAAGGAACAGAATTATAGTCAATGCACCTTTTAAAGAGATTTATCTGGGACCTAAGTGATTCTAGGTATCACAGCTGATGTATTCATTCATAAATACAGAAACACAGATGAAAATACCAATGGTGGTTTGTACATTATCCACTTTCAATATCTGTTTGTCGAAGAAAGGAATGAACGGGCTCCAGCTGTGGAAGAAAAAGAGGCCACACACTAAACATGACAAGCCAGCATGGCAGGCCCTACAATCTGGACAGACAGAAATTAACCACATAGGATGGTGTGAACACAAAAATTCCTAACTAAAAGTGGCTGTAGTCACGTCCTGGGCCTGTAGCTTCCTTGACAAAGGTCACTCTTTGCCTTGAATGAGCCGGTCTGCGGTCTTTTTGCATCTAAGATAACATACCTTTGAAACGTCAGCGTTTGCTCCTTTTCCAGACCCCTCAGGGCACAAGGACCACCATCACCGCAACCCCTGTTGTTATCTGCTCCTCTACTACCATCTCTATGTGCTGTAAATGTTCATTATTAACTTTGCTGTGCCCACCAATGTAAAAAAAAGTATGCATCTCTCCATTTTATTGTTTATCCAATCCCAGACATTTCCCCGCTTTGCTCTCTCTCACAGCCTGAATCTACCACCAATGGAGTTCGCGTAACCCTCCTTATGTCTTCTCCTTTGAGGCTGACGTATAAAACAAGCTGCAAAACTGCCATTCTCCGAAGCATTTTTTCAATCCGTTGAGATTTTGTTTCCTGGCAACTGTAGTCAGTTTTCCCTATAGGTTTGGACATTACTTAGGTCGACACAGCTCACAAGTGACCTAAAGCTTATCTTTGGAACTTCCTGAGATCTGACCATTCTTTTTCAAAGAATTTTATCTTTTTTACTCTACAATTTTTCAAGCCCTTTGTTGGGACACTTTCAAACATGCCTCACATAATCTGGAGCGTTCCATCTCATCTCTTCCCACCTCAGAAAGTACAGCAAGACTCCAGGTGAAGCTGGCACTAACTAGACAAGCCAAGGGATTCACCAACTGCAAGGTTTCTTTCCAAAGGTGAAAGTAAAACGAGCAGCAGAAGCTTGGGTTGTTTTTCACGGGGCAAAGGGCCAGAGTGACAAGCGGCCACCTCGGATCAGTGGTGGGAGGTGCACAAAAAGAGCCCTGTGCAAAGAGTCCATCCTCTGCCCCCCAACCCCAACCTCTGGAAGCATTCAAATCAAAACCGAATTAATTTGCATGGCATCTAAATCATTGGGTTCTGCATAAACAGACGGAGATTTTGGCTGGAGTTGCCAAAGGAAGCCTTTGTGAAAGGGGGAAATGGGTGTGCTGTTTTGCAAGAGGGCAAATACAGAATATGCAAATGAAGAATCTGCTGCCTGGAAAAGCAACCCTCGGCAGACAGCTGACGACCCAAACTCACCCAGAAAAAGCTTGGTGTCTCCAAAGGGAGTTGTAAGCAGTACCAACTTGACTGTTTCCCATGAAGCCAAAATAGACCCTGAATATTCATAAAATGTCCATTTATTCATGGGACTATTAATTACCCTCCAGATCGTGGAACCCACTGACCTCACCTGCTCTCCAAAACAGCTCAGAGGTACCAGCTGTAAGGGGATTCAATGAGGAAAGGTTTTATGCCCTAAGTGAAAAAGATACCGTCTCTGAGGGTCTTGGGGACAGCTGAGGCCTAGTTTAATCATTCCTTCTCACAAAGACCACGAAACTAAAGAGAACTGAGCCATGATATTGGACACAGATAAACGGTTTTCCAAAAAAGCCAAGAGCTATAAATTGATGTCTAATTTTATAGAAACATCTAAAAAAGGTTGAATAAATAAAATGCCATTCTCCTAAGCTAGCTAAATCTCCCAGATTCTGAAACAGTTTTCAGAGCTTTCTGATTTCATTTTAAGTTTTGAAGGGTCTGCAACAAGACAGTAGCACACTCTGTACCTGCCAGAGAAACTTAACAGGCTGCAGTGGTTCTCAAACTTTTGGGTCTCGGAACCCCTTTCCACTCTTAAAAATATTGAAGATCCTGAAGTGCTTTTGTTTGTGTGACTTAAAACTGCCATTATGTCCCACTGGGAACTGAAACTGAAAAATTTGTAAGTAATTGTTAATTCATTTTTAAAACACTAATAATCAACCCATGATATGTGAACACAAATAACATTTTAATGAAAAAATAACTATATTTCCCAGAGCAAAAGAAATTAGTGAGAAGAATGCTATTATTTTTATTTATTTATTTATATATACTTCTTTGCAAATCTTTTTAATGCCTGGCTTACCAGAGGACAGCTATATTCTCGTATGTATTCAATCTGATGAGATAGTACGTATCAGGTAGCCTCTGGAAAACTCCACGCAGGAGAGTAGGACAGGGCAAGGGCAGATAACATCTTGGGGCAGATAACATCTTAATATTATTAAAAGAGTTTTAACCTTGCAGACTCCATGACCTTGGGGAACCCAACTGGAACACACTTGGGGAACCACTGTACTAGTGCGGTAACTTGGGGAATAGAGGATTTGATCAATATAAAATTACCAAGATCAGCCATTTCACACCATCCCGTACCCCTGGTGATGTGTCACGTGACATCGCTGCACCCCTCTCTCCCCCCCAAAAAAAATCTCTACTGTGCACCAAAACGAAATGCTTTCCTTGTTGAACAGACAGTGACCAAATAGCTTACAATGTCACCATTATTTCTGTCAAACAACAAAAGTTTAACAATAAATTTCCACTGATTGTTTCATGATTCTAGGCACTGTGCTACACCCTTTATGCATAAATGATTATACGCGTATGGGTGTGTCCTACATAGTAACATCCTATTGCCATCAATTTGCAAATGTGAATTTGAGATTAGAGGGGTTAAGTTAGTCTCCAGGATCACACATCTGGTTAAGTAGCACAACTAGAAACTAAACGCAAGTCTCCAACTTCAAAGGCAGGGCTTAGCCAAGTTGTACTACAATAACGTGGTGTTCACTCATGCGCTTCGCGATTTCTGAACATTCAGGCACAGCGATGATTCATAAACATGATGAAAATATGTAAGATCCAACTGAAGCTAAGAAATGTAAACAAGGCCCTCATTAATACATTAGCTGCATACAAAGATTTTGATATATCATGTTGACTCCATGAAACATTACTCCGCCAAATAAATATTTAATATGAAACAGGCCGCCATTCCTTATGTATTTATTTATTCATTTATTCAATGAACATTTAATGAGATCCCACCATGTTCCATAATCGTCGCTGGTGTCACTTGTCTGGTTATACTGGACTGCACTCCTCCACATGCGTTCTCATGACAGGAAAGGTTTACTAAATTCACTTGTCCAGAAAAGTTACAAAGCAAGACTAATCACTCATTGTTTAATAAAAATGTATGTGTATGATTTATAAAGTGTTTACTTAAAAATATTACCAAGAAACACTAAGAACCTAAATATCTACTAATAAGGGAAAAATTAAAGTATGAGATATTCATACTGCAGCATATTAAACATCAATTATGAAGAATGAAGAAAAGTTATCACCTTCATGATCAAGTCAACAATCATAAAAACAAGATGACAATTAAGAGGATAACTCCATTTGCTATTTCTTAAAATACATGTAATAAAGATATATTTGAGTTACCTGCCAAATTGTAAAGAGTGGTAACTCAAACAAAATTAAGCCCGCAGTTGTCTAGTAATGTTAAATGCATCAATTAAATGTTGCTCCCCCCTCCCAAGAACAACTTTAAGTTCAATGATGTGAAAGTCAAATTTATATCATGACCATCTCTGCTTCGCATAGTAACTAAAAAGCCATTTAATCAGTCTTTCTAAAGTCTTATGTCTTAAAAGAATAATTATGTCTCAATTCATTTTTTGAAAGGTATAAGGAGGCTCAGTGAAACTAAAATAAGTCATCAAATCTAAAGTACCATATTCAAAAATCCCTAACTGAGATAATTCATATGTGATGCTTTGGTGAACTGAAAATAGACACCATTGCATCATTCACACTCAAAAAGAAGCCTGGTCACACAAAGGAGAAATAAAAAAGTATAACAGAAAAAGGACAATAATTAAACCCTGTTCTTCTCGTATATGAATAATTGCATCTTTCTATGATCATAGCCACGCTTCAAAGCTGGAGATAAAAGCAGCCGTGTGATTCCAGCAATTGAATCTTAATGACATGATTCAAAGGTAGAAGAAAATTTCAAAAGTGGAAAGGATATGAAACAGCATCTCTCTGAACTATATTTTAAATGCTTCCTTTCCAGTAATCTTTCTCCTAAGGTCCTTAGGAAAACCAAGTAATCTTTTTTTTTTTTTTTTTTTTTTTTTAAACAGCTCAGTCTCTCTTTTCAGAGCACAAACTTGAAATATTTCAGTTTTACAGCCATCAAAGTATTTCTGTCTTGTTCTTTGTCAGAAGAGCGTTTAATAAGATACCTTTTGCTGATATGAAGGCATCATATATGTAATGATATATAAGTCCCAGATATATATGACCCCAAACAATTTATAGCAAAATTGTGTATTTCACCAAGTCCTGATTTCTATCTGGCTAAATTTTGTCACAGGTGTGAATATTTACTTGACCTTAAGAGTCGACTCTATAAGAATGTTTTCTTTTTATTAGTTTTATTTTTCTATACACTCTCTGAACATATTACTCATTAATATTTCACAAAGGGTAAATCTGTGACTTTCCTTTCATTTTTCAGCTTTTTCATTAAGCAAAAAATAAGTTCATAAAGAATTTTTTCCTCTCGTCCTTCTGCTTAATATTTTTTCTGAGGTAATGAAAACAACCCTGTAAAACACCTGGAACATTTCCTCACTGGGGTGTGTGTGTGTGTGTCAGGCGAGAGAGGGTCTGAGGTGGATTTTGTTTCCTTTCTCAGACAGTCTGAGGAGGCCTTGTAACTAGACTCACTAGAATAGTTTCTTATCCTTTGCACCCAATCACTAGGCAAGTGAGTGCTGTGACCTCCAGCCAGCCCCTCTCCTGGGGAGGACAGATGAGTGGCTCACACTCTTTGTTGTTCTGCCGAGACTGAGCCAAATAGGTTCAGAAAATGTTATTCAAGAGCAGAATGAACTTGCGGCTGCTTCAGAGGGCAAGCCCGCCATCACCCTGCCCCTCTCCACACTTTTGACACGGCTCTCCATCCTTCAGTCTCCATTAGCATGTACAGCTTGGAAGTAAGAACTCCAAGAGGAAGTGTAGTTCTGTCCCCAAGGTCCCTCGAGGACTCCAGCAGATGACCAGGGTTAAATTTAAACAACAGCGCGCCCCAGGCCCCCTCCCGCCCTGCCCATTTTTGCCAAGGGATCCTTTGTCAAACATTTAAGATCTTAATCAATCTTCACTCTGACCTCCCAGACCCCAAGGAAGATGGATGAGGAAGTAGGTGACCTTTCACCTGTTCTTCTATTTGTCCTGCCACAGTAGACCCATTGAAGAGACAATTGGGGAGGAACCTGCTGCCACAGTTCTGAAGACTTGCCAGTTCTCCATTATGTCCCTTCTTAAGCTCTCTTTACACCCTCGCTTTCTTGTCCCACCCTCAAATCACTTTTCTCTCACTCAAAGGAAAGTTAGTTCTCTTTCTTACAGGGGTGGGGAAAAAAAATGACACTCTCCAAATATCACTTGCAATATGAACTGTGAAAATAGACATTATTCTTTATTAAGGTAAGGCAATGTTTCTTATCTTTAGTCTTAACTTCCAAGAGTGGCTGGGAGATGGACCTCCCTTTTCCCACTTCAACTCAACATCTTTAAAAGTCATTAGCTATGACCTTGGGAAGAGCCGAGTAGTAAAAGAAATGCTAGCATTAACATTGGTTTCATGCTTGGTGATCTACAAGTGACTTTTACCAATCTTACATCACCATGTACTCATAGCAAGTCTGTAAGCTAAGTATAATTACTATCAATTCATTTTATAGATGAACAAGCCAAGACTCAGAGGGTTGAATAAACATGCTCAAAGTCACTTAGCTAAGTGACCAAACTGAGACACATGTCCTTATCTTGATGTTCCTTCTGTTCCACTTGGATGCTTTTCTGATACCCTGGTAATGATGTCAAGATGAAGACAACCATTTTTGTTACTCCCAAAATTTTTACAGTTGTGTCATCTTTTAAAATTCTCACTCAAGTTTGGAATTTAAGAATCCTTTGTCATTCTAGATATTCCTTCCTTCCTAACTTCATCAGAGATTCTTACTTGGTAGCATTAAAAACAAAGAAAGTGCAAGGTTTTGTGCAAAAGCTCTCTTCTTGAAAGAGTTAATCATTTTATCAGTAGCAAAGAAAATACCTGGATAACAGGTGTGGAAACACAAAAGAGTCTCAAAAGTGGCTCAGCCCACCTTCCCCTTCTACTCAATATCTAACTTTGTGTTAGGAACAGTTTCCTCAGAAATGGACTCAACCTAGAACATGGAGCCTCTCCCCTTCCATGAGTCACATGATTAACTAGGTACCTGAGATTATTTCCATAAAGCAAACCACTAACATGTTCAATTGCCTTTATACTCACTTCCCCCTCCATCTTTTTCTCTTTTCCTTCTAATTTGGGTTGTAAAACTGTCAAGGAGTTTCACACTGTAGCAATGTATGAGTTACTGGGCTCTGTGACAATTGAAAATCAATGACACATTAGATAGATGTACTAATGCCAGATATGTGAACATCTGAGCAGGAAATGGAAGGCAATGGTGTGTTGTTTTTTTTAATATATATAAATAAGAATCTTGACATATGAAGATATGTAAGTCCTATCTTACAAAAATAAAAAAGGCAGAATACTTTACTCTAAAAAGTGATGTGGTGTCATTGCCCTGCTCACTTCACTATTCCTTCTATGATTATTGTAATTTACGTGCCAATAGCAATGCATTTATATACTTTATGATATTAACGCCAGAATATACTTCAGGGTTTAAATTTGGTCCAGTTTATCTAGTAGCTGCTAACTCAACAACAAATAAAACAGTAAGAATTTCCTTTAAATTCCAACTTTTAAATTTCCAAGTTTACCTTATTACTTTCTGTCAACAGAAAAAGTAGTCAGCCTTTACTCTGTTTTATTTATGATTAAGTTAAAAGACATTCATTGTTAGTTACTCCTAGAAATAACTATAGCCAATCAGGAATTCAGGAATGACACTTTAGAAAAGTATAAACGATGAAAGGAAAAACACATAACTCGACACCAAACTACCAAAAATGCAATTTTTTTTTAGGTTATAATTGTTAATTTCCAGTCAGTCAAGTGGATTACCCCATAGTTAATCCCACCCTTTCATTAAAATGGTTGAAATGCCAGACAAATTGTTTGGCAGTCAGGCTCTTTAATCACCAAATCAGATGAACCATGGGCAATCCAGTCTACAGCTCAACAATCAACCTGAGAAAAGATTAATCTGATCGGCTCCATAGATGAGACCACAGTTACACTGTTTAATAGTAACCATAATAAGATTGGCAGTAGCAGACTATGGATAACCACTAAAAATAAAAACCAAGCCAAAAAAAAACAAAAAACACGTTGGATAACTGATTTTTTAGCCTTATTCCACACATGAAATGAGCAATCCATATACAAATGAATTACTTTCATCCCTCACTCAGAAACAAAGCTGCTATAAGAAAAAATGTTTACAAACTTCCCAATATTCCAACAGAAAGCAACATAAGGGAAGAAGGAATTGCATATACTGAACTTTAGGTGAGAAAAAAAAACACTTCAGTAATATGATACATAGGAATCAACATGATAAAAACACTTAGATTTCTTCCAAAACTCAATAACCAAAATGGATTACAATTTAGTATTGCCTCTGACCACAGATCAAATAAGAAGACTCTTACTAGCTCTTTATCACCTCCTCTGGGAAATAAAGAAGTCTTTTGTCAAGATTAATTTCACTTAGGGACCCTATCAATGGATGCTTGGCGGAACAAATGTACTTGAAACACTGTCACTCCATGTCTATACTGAGTCACGTCTATACTGGCCCACTAAGTGGGGAAGACTGGACTTTCTTCACAGTTCGAGGAAATTGAAACAACAATCCTAATTTCACACATAAATTGTTCATGTACAAATATATATACATTTGATGAGAGATTTTACCATTTTACTATGTCTATAGACAGGAACACTATGGTTTGAAAATGTGTCACCCTCTTTAAGTAAGGATCAATCAAGCCCAGTTTCTTCTGCGTGTTCATTTACATCAAGCCAGTTCAGATCTAAGTGCCTGCTAGCAAATGTGTTTGGCCTTTACTGATTACAGCAGCACCATTTATTTTGTCAGTATTAGAACGGTCTTAGCCTTGCCACCTGGAGCTACAGCACTTACTCATTAGAACCCTCTGTCCCACCACATCCCACAGGGGCTGCTAATTACTGGCTTGACTCCATTTAGTCTCATCTCTGATTTAATTATGTGCACTAAGCCCTAATGAAAAGTACAATATGGCTCGTCTTACCTTGGCATTCTCCATTCCGCTCTTCATGTCCAGCATTGCATAGACAGTTGCCAATGGGTACCAGCCATTCACCATCTGCCCCACAGTACATTTTTGGCACATCTTTCTCTTCTGAGTTGTTGACACAGGAGCCTCGGACTTCCACCAGAGAAGATGTATCAGCCCCTGTGATGGTGTCTGGAAACTGGGCCAGATTGCGAACTGTGAGCGGACACTTCTTGTAGAACACACGGACCGATACCAGGGCGATGCAGGCGCCCACATCCTGAAAAGCGAGATAAAACCCCTTTTTGCTCAGTGGCCCTACATCCCGGATCTCGGTGTTCAGCTTCATGATCCTGTCGCCAATGTCCACTTGGGTGAAGCTCTCATCGGCGGCGATGGTGTCGATTTTGGCAAACTGGCTCTCTCGGATAAACCGCTCTTTGTCGTTGTCTGATTCATAGTAGTACAGATTAAACGTCTCCTTGCAAGTCCCCATGACGCCTGGAAGACTATTGCAGTCCCTCAAGGTGAACTTGATTTCAATGTACACCCTCTGAGCCCCCTCTCGAGTGATCCAATCAGTTCGGAGCCAGTTATTCTGGCTGGGTTCCATCACGTTGCACACTTGGTAGGTTCGGATAGGTGTATTTTTTTCATCCATAATACTCACTTCCTCCCACTGCAAAATTCCAAAGGAAATGTATTCATTACAAAACTTCCTAATGCAGTGCTCTGACAATCCTGCATTCCTCTCATAAGACTTTCGTGATTTTTGTTTCAGTAAGAAAACTGAGCACCAATCCTCACTAGTAAAGCCTCTTATGTTAATAAGACAGTATTTTACTGGGGAAGTGGTTTCTTTTGTTTGTTTGTTTTTTGTTTGTTTCTTTCTCTTTTTGATTGTTCCATTCTTTTGCCTAACACCCAGAGGCAATGGTGGATGTATTGCTTATGAGTTCTCAGCAGTTCCTTGTGGTGGTCTAACAACCTGAAATCCACCTATTACAACAGCTACAATTTCAAGTGGCAACAGTTCAAATTTAATCATCAATGAAAAACTAGTATGCATATTGTTTCAACAACAGAGCTGAGACCTGCAAATTAAGAGCAGGAAGAGTAGAGCTTGCCAAAGGAAGACAATTATCAGTTAATTAGTGGTGCTCCTGTCAGAACTTTGCTCTCTAATACCTAAAAAAATGTCAGTCGATTTTTTTTTTTTTTTTTTTTTTTGGCACTGTCACTACTCTTTAAAGAGGAAAAGAAAATCTCACCATTCTGGTTTTGGTAATCCTGGGAAGACAGAGAGTAAATTCTCTGATTGGATTTCTCAATTACACTGTCATTTATAATGGTGGAACACTTTTAAAGAGCATTCATTCAATTCAATGTTTGTATATTGTGCCTATTTTAAAACATATACACATAAGTAAACAAGAATGCACATATGCTTTGCTTCTAAATATTCTGAGGATGTTGAAAATAAAATGTTAAGTGGTATTTATGATTGAAAGCCCAGGCAAATTAAAGAAGGACGGTAGAGGTTTCTTCTCAATGTACTTCCTAACATAAAGATTCCAATGTGGGGCAACCTGAATTCACTGTGACTACAGTAATAATTTCACTCTCGCATAGCTTTCAAAAATAACACTAAAAGCAGGAAGATTGTTTGGGGGCTGCAAGGCTGGTAGGCAGCCTCTAATTCTTCATTAATATCTACCGTAGTGCATTTACATAGACTTGGTATAAATCGGCTTAAGTATCTAACACGTGACTATAGCTAGAAGAAAAAAAAGATAGTTTAAAAAAATGTGTGTTGTATAATAGCTCCACTTAAAGCTCCATTCAATAAAATGAAGTACATACAATCAGAATGTATCTTTTAACAGGTTTTCCATCTGTACATTGGAAAACCATTAATGAATGGAAATGCTACTATGTGAAGGGCTCTAGTGCATCCAGTTCTGAATCCCTTTCATCTGCTACCGTTATGAAAGTTGGAGCTGGGAGGGATTAAGTGCCCTGTGGTGATTAAAATTTCTTTTTATTCACTAAGTAATAAATTACCAGTAATTTACTTATTTGGGAAATTCATGTAAATCCAAAAATAGATCCCCACCTTCAAAAATTAAAAACTACTCAGCATTCTTCTCATCTCAGAACAAAGAGAATATAGAAAAACACATTTATCAATGTAAATGAAAGCATATAGAGATTATCTCCACAGAGTTCAGGCAGGATAATTCAGGTCTAATATGAATTTTCCAGGCTGAACTTGATTGTCTAAACACACTGATCAATTCACCAGAACAATGACAAATCTCCCCTTAGTTTTGTATTTCACAATCCATGTCAGAAACTCAATATACCCCTTTAAATGAACATTGCCAAGAAATTAGTTTTTTGCTACAATGTTGCCATCAGGAGCTATCACTTTCCATTATTCTCATGTTGTGCTTGTGATAGAAAAACAAGAGAATTAGTGAGTTGTCTCTGACTATCTTTTATTTTTCACTTGGTAGTATTGTCAAATAAGATTTCTCTGTCTTTTTAAAAAAAATAATAACAACGACAAATAAATGTCATTATTGGGTAAAATTCTAATCCCAAATTTCCAGCCAAGAAAGATGTGATCTGTTCTAACTGTAAGTAGAGATTTCAAAATAATCAAAAGACTCAAATATGCTTTACCGCTCAGCTAGGAAGAACTTTTGAAAGGCAATTCATCCCTATTTGGTAGACATCTAATTCGTCCACCACTCTAGGCGTGAAAAAGTCCTCTTCAATTACAAAATCTAGAGATTAATTAAACTTTTTACAATTTGGGACATAATTTCTCAATGGCTACTATGTATTTTGGAATGACTATTTCTCTTATGCACAAGTAAAATTTAATTTCTAACCCCACGCAGTAATACTTAAAATGTTACATACAGAATATTTAAGGACAGGAAAACTCTGTCTACATTCAGCCCATAAAAAGTTCTCGGTTGTGTACAACAATCAGTATGCATGTTTTTTTTAGAGACCTCAAGAGAGAGCAGTTTTGTGTCTAGAAAACATGACCAGGTGCTTTTTCAGCAGTTTGAGGGAGGGGGTGGGGTGGAGGTGGGGGGAAGCCTGCAGCATATTAAATCGCAATAAAAGCTTTCCAGAAACTAGATAGACCATAGATTGTACTACAAAATGTATCACCCTTTGCTTTTAAATAGGTTCATGTATGTTTAGTGTAACAAGTCAGATCCAACATCATACATGATGCATTCTCTCTCTTCAAACTTCAGAGCAGCCAGTAAGAAAAACAAGGCTCATTAAAAATTTTAATGGAAATTCTGACACCTTCAATCCTCAATTTTACGGACAGTTCTAATACATTCAACCTACAGAGCAATAGCCCTGGTGTAGCATGGGAAAGCCTTCCCAAATCAGTGACCTTTCCAGGGTATAGGATTAACAAGAGTCTGACTCTCACAAGATAAAGCTGTACCTTTCTTCGCATTCAAAGGATGAGGGCAATTGCCTGCAATCAGTGGTGAATACAGCCTGTCTACACTGCCAGAGGCCTGCCAATCATTCTCCCTCCCTTTAAAAAAAAATGGTTTTGAGGGCAGACTGGAATTTTTTTCAACAGAGACCCAACCAACTGCAGTCAAGTTCAGGCAGAAAAACAGGAAGGCAGGGCAATCTCCGTTTTATTTCAAATGGATTACAAGACCTGCTTTGGGAAAAGACCGCTTAAAATTCTCCATTTTCATGACTATTTCTTGCCTTGTCTTATTTTTGAAACCTGTCTTCTATAACATTTTTTATGGATCTTAATTTTTTAAAAACCTTTTATTGCTTATTCAGTGGACAGAATGAAGCACTATACTGGGTGTTGGCATTACAATTTTTGCCTGGTTAAGACTCCTAATCTTTCTTTCCTCCCTATTGTTTTTAATCACTTGACTCCGTCATAGACTATCAAGCATGTAAAGGTAGGATGATATGCTTAATTTTGAAAGGATTTGAGAGTTATTTCAATTTGGCAGAAGCCAGAGATACCTGTTGTGCTGATTTCTTTCCAAACCTGATTCATTCTAACCTGTTATTAAAGGGGGAGGATAGGGTAGGCGAATGTGGCCACTGACCTAATTCTATTCTCTCAATCTTCCAGTGGAGAGAGTGATGGCAAATTTGAGAATAAAGGAACAGTGATGAGCTCCCTCATACTTTATAATCAGGCCTCCCCTTCCCCAAAGATTCAAGATTTCAGATACTTGAACTTTTCACATGCAACACCAACAATGCTCAAGTTTCTGCTGTTGTCTGCATATCCTGTGCCCCTGGAACAAGTTCATACTGCTTTCTCTCAGTGTGGAAGGGGACAGCAGCTGCATTGGGGTCGTGCTGACAGCAAGGTAAAGAGTGTCTGCTGCCTCTGCACAGAACTATATCTGCGTCAGTTACAATTAGAAGTGTTTTCTCCCTGCTCTCTTGACTTATTCATTTTCCTCATCTGGAAACAAAATGATTGCTTTAATATCAACCCTGTCAGGACTTCATAGCCATCACTGTAATAGACATAAATTCTAATTTGGTCCCCAGATTGTGTTTCTTGTCAGTATATTAGTTTTAAATAGACATCTAAGTCTATGCCTCTACCAATCTCCTAATTCTGAAAACCCTTTCTGCCCTTTTGGTTCCATGACAGACCTATCCAAGGGGAGTATAGGATTTCTGCAACAAAGCGTAATTCACTTCATAGGCTGAGGCGGAAATCTGACCCCTCACCACAATCAACAAGAATCAAGCCATTAGGACTCTTAGAAAGTTGCTAATCACTCCTTTTTAGCCTTTGGAGCAGAGAGGAACTCGGAACTTACCCCTCCCTCCAGAGGGCTCGCTATCCACCCAAGTTCTCCCTGAACGGATCTGGAATCCAATAAGGTAACTGTAAAAAAAACAAAGAAAAATAGATTAATTTCCAATTGCAAAAAGCCAATACTACAAAAACCATTTGCTTGAGCGTTTCCATATGTGCCGAGGGCGCACATATCCAACCCTGATCAAAACCTAAACTTGGTCTCACTTATGTAAATAATCATTACTCACTTGATCTTCTCCCCTCTTTAAATCTGCAAGTTCTTATTTATTTAACTTGCTTAGCATTTAAAATTCCATCCCAGGACTCAGTTGATTCATTTTCTTAAAAGGATGAATACAGAATCTCAAGTACAATTCAAAAAATAAATATATCTATGTAGGGCAGTTGCACTCCAGAGCAAAATCTGCATTCGTCTTTGTCTGGTATCTACTGGAGTTATTTGTTTTTGCAAGTTTCAGATGACCACATAACTCATCATCATGGTGACAGAGCCACAAGTGAATTCTATCTGAGAGTACTCAAAGGGTCATGAAAAGGCTCTCTCCCCTACCATTTTTCCCCCCTCCACCATCGGCCCTGGATGTGGTATCCGCTGGCTTTTTAAATATCAAAGTTTCAGAAGGGGGAATGGCAGACGTGTAGAATTAGAATGCAAATGAATGGAAGTATTCTCTTTCCCAGGTCTTTTTGAGGACAATCGGAGACTCCTTCCCCACCCAAGAGGAAATCACGGGAGTTTGAATTTTAGGTCTAGACTGCTGCCTAATAGATTTTGTAGGCTTGTGGTACACCTAAAATTGTGTGTCAAAGCTTCGGGGACCGGGAGAGAGGCTACCCAGCTGCTGTGCCCCCTCCCGGGCTGAAACAGTCCTAGGCACCTAGGGCATCGAAAA
This sequence comes from Rhinolophus sinicus, assembly GCF_057876585.1. NCBI lineage: Eukaryota > Metazoa > Chordata > Mammalia > Chiroptera > Rhinolophidae > Rhinolophus > Rhinolophus sinicus. The sequence continues at coordinate 199,379,596 of NC_142517.1, forward strand.
GGATGCAGTAAATTCCTAACCTCTCCACGTTTCCTTTCCCACCGAGATCTGCAGGCCTGGAGGTCGAAAGGCCCATCTCAAAGGAACCACTGAGTTATTAATTTGATCGGCGAGGCTGGCTCTTCAGGCTGGGGGAGGGGTGGGAATGGGAAGCTTTCATCCTTGCCCCTGCGCACCCCGACTCTCAATCTCGCCCCAGGCCCCTGTATTCTGCCCATTTCTCCTCTCATTTCTCCCCGAAGTCAGAGGAGTTAAAGCCAGCCTTTCTCCTGGTTTTCCCGAGAAGCCTGAATTCCTGGGGTCTGTTAATTATTTTAAAATGTAGAGCCTGCCCTGGGTCGCTCTCGCCCGGAGTTGTGCCCCCATCCCTGGCCTCATTCTCTCTTCTGGGTCCCTAGAGAAAAGCCCGCTACATCCATTTGGATTTATGTAAGGTGGATTAGGGACACAAAGGGAACAATAAGACCCAATTTACAAAAAAAGGGAGGGAGTAGAATGGGAGGGTAAAGGAGAAAAGAAAACGTGATGGGAATAAAAAGCAACAAAATGAATTAATTTTTAAGGGGGAGGAGGGGTCCGAGAGGGGGGCAACTTATCCCCCCCTTTTTTTCTTCTACCTCCGCCTACGGCTCCATCAGCGCCTTTTTGTGTCTAGGGCTCCCAAGTTTTGCTTCCAAAAAAGAAAAAAAAAGTGGGGTAAAAAAAAAAATCTGTGCGTCTGGTGCGGGGGGGTCTTGGGGACTGCCTAACAAGTGTGCGAAGTAGTCAGGAGAAAATGGTTATCCACGATTCCGCTTAGAGAAATGACCCTGGGGCCCGAGGGACGGCAGCGGCCGAGATGGCACCTGGAGCTACGTCGGGAAAAGGGAGGCGATCGGGAGGGTGAGAGCGCGCCCCTGTCCTCCCACGCGGTGTCTGACGGCAGGTGTGTGAATCTCTCCAAGCCTCAGTCTGGCGAGCTCTGGGTACCGGCTGCCCAGCTAAAGCTAAGTTGGTTTTTGGCTCCCTCCTTCGGAGCAGGGAAAATGATAGATAGCATAGGGATGGATGGACGGATCCTGGAGAGACGGACAGACGGATGGATGGATGGATGGATGGATGGATGGATGGATGGATGGATGGATGGGGAGGGGTGAAAGAGTCGGCGAGACAGATGCAAGGGTAGATGCACAGAGACTCGAGCACGAGCACTCGCCGGAACACTCGCGCACACAATCAAGGGACTTGCGCATAGACACACAATCGTCCGCGCGCGGGTACCCACGCACCCCACACTCGCATTTGCGCGCGCGCGCACACACACGGACACACGCACACACACACGCACACTCAATTCGCTTTTCTCTGAGATCATCAGAAACTAAACGATTAACCCCCACCTCCTCGACACAGACACACACAGTCCTTCCAGCACGTCCGCACAGACGCACAGAACACGGCACTGAGACGGGTCCAGTCGGTTCCGCACGTTCCCTCCAAACTAACCCGTGTATACTCTTCTGGGCCCAAACGCAAAAACTCGAGTATATTCAACTTGCGGGTGGGTTCCCCAGGTCTGAGGGACGATGTGAGGAGCATAAGACCCCTTAGACCAGTGATCGCACCCCCGGGGCGCGGAGCCCAGCGGGGAGAAAGGTTTCTTCTGACGCCGGGTGCTAGAAATCAGGTCACTGGCGACCGGCGCGCGGCACCAAGACCGCTGCGCAGCGGAGGCCCGGCAGCCGGGTCCCGGGAAGCGCAGGGTCGTGAAACTTTGCAGAAACCAGAGCTTGCAAAGCTTTCACAAGAACCCGGGAACACCAAGCCCTCACTAAGCTCCAGGTTTCCGTTTCCCCTCGACCCGGGCTGGGGTTAGCAAGGACTAGGGCCACAGAATTATTGTTTTAAATCCTGGGGTTGGCTCTCGTCTATTCTACCGAGATGCTGGCCTCGCTGGCGGATGCTGATAAACTTTGTCCTTGCGCTACTAACTTGGGCACCCTCGCCGCAAGCACGGATCACCGACTCCGGGAAAGCTACTCCGCTGATCCCCGCCTCCCTTTCGTGGATCCCTTCACCCCGGTCCCTTTCTCCCCAGTCGGGGCGCACCGCTCACGCCGGGATACCCTACACCCGCCGGCCTCGCGCTCCCGAGGAACATTCACCCGCGCGGATCGTCCCCTCTCGGTCCCCAACCGCAGAAAGGCTGCCCACTCTTACCTTCATTCGCGGGGTACACCCTGGAACCCGTGACAGCGTCGCAAATCCCAAAGAGAAACGAAAAGAGAACGAAATAGAATATCCCAGCCATGGTTCGCTGGTGCCAACGCTGCTCCTGCCGCTTCTATCCCAGTGGAATAAATGCTTAAGTTAGGAGTGCAGCAGGCTGAAGACATTGCCAAGGGGGTGTGCCCCGTCCGTGACGTGCACCCGCCAGTCCGGGGCCTGCGGCCAATGGTTGTGCAGACGGGGAGGCCTGGCCCCCGCCCCTACGAAGCCGAGCCCGTCTTTAGGCCCCGCCCCTCCGGTCTCGGCGGGGTGCGAGTTCTCCCCCAGCTTGTGAGAGCGAACTCCGCGGGGGTCCCCGCCCCTGCCCGCGGAGGCGGCGGGGTCCCCAGACGTCACCTCAGGGGACCAGCCTCTGGGCGATGGAAGGAGCTTCGAAAGACTCTGAATTGATTGGGGGGAGCTCGAGGAAAGGTTAGCAAATCCTTTTTACCCCCACGGAAGGTTTGAGGTGGAGGAAAAGGCTCTTTTATTACAATAAAATAAATATGAAGTTGACCTGCCTCTTTGCTGTTGCTCTTTTTTGAGGGTAGAAGTGTTCACGTCTCGCGCGCCCGGGCTGGGGGTGCACACTCCTGCGCACGTCCACAGCTACCCTCTGCTACCTTGCCCTGTCTTGTGTCTTTATGGCGCATCTCCACAAGAAATGCTTTTTGAAGGGAGTTTTGTGGCTTAATTACCCCTTTCTTCCCGGGATCCCCAGCCGCCTGGAAAGAGGGGACCTAATCGGTACCCAACGTCGAGTGCAGCGCCTGGCCGGAAGCAGAACTCAGTCACTGTCTCCAGAGACAGGAAAAATGGCTTTCTAGCAACAGAGAAGCCTCCTCTAGTCCCATCTCGGCGCTCACGCTGTGGGTTTCATTCCGGTCCCGGGACAGGACTCCCCACCGCGGCAAGACGCCCCGAAAGGGCCCTGGCTGCAGGGAACCAACTGCGTGTTGGCGCGGAGGATAGAAGCGAAGGGCATAGCTATGTAGGGAATGGGGACCTGCAGCTGCCCAGACATCGCAAACGGGAACTCAGAAGCTGCCGGGAGCGGTCTGCTGCGGCTCTGCTCTCGGACCGCAGCCCGCGATGGTCGGGACAACTGTCCCTCCCTGCCTCAAGAGACGGTGGTGCGAAGCAGGACCCGCAGAAATTTGCGCAGCTGCCCCAGCCGAGGTGCCGCAGGAGTCACTGCCGACCCCCTGGGGCGCTGACACCTTGGGCCGTCGTCCATCCCCCAGTGCTCGGGCCGCGGGTGCAGCCACCTGAGCTCCGTCCCGCCACCGCATCGCAGCCGGCGATGCAGGGACCGGCCCCCGACGCGACTCCGTGCGTTTCTGCGGAAGTTTGCAGGGGCCTGGATTACAGACGAAGCCTCCCTCTTTCCCTCCTCCTAGGCTGCCCCTCCTCTTGCTCCCTCCGGGGTTGGGCCGGGTTTTCCTCCGGAGCCTGGGTCCCAGCGGGAGGGCGATCTCCGCGCGGTGGAAGCGCCTTTTGGTCTTTGGCAGCGGCTCATCGTGAACCAACTGCGCCACCTGCCGGCCATATGCGGGAGTACGCGACGCCGGCGGAAGGGCAAGCGGACAAAGACCGCAAAGCGCAATCCGCAACCCGCAGAGAGGTGGGTTGGTGAGGCATCTTTTGATCCACCCGCCCAAGTCCTGCGCACCCAGGCAACCCCTGCGGTGTGGTGGCAGGAGGCGGTGGAGAGGACCGGGAGTCCTGTTACGCTCCTCGCCAGCTAGATTACGCAAAACGGATAACATCCCAGGGGTTGCCTGAGTAGCTGGTGTCCCTGAAAAAAGAATCCTAAAGTGGAAGGGGTGCACGAACGCTGTGGAGCAGAGAGCAGATCGCGGCCACGATTTGAGGTCATTGGCCTGCGCAGCATACCGTGTCTTCTCCGTGGCGGGACAGCTGCACCCGTGCAAACTCAGACCCGGGGTAATAAGATGGGCAACTTTTTGCTCCAGCGCCCTTGGCAAGACGCTGGGCAGTAGTTGTGAGTCAGTGGACAAGAGCGACAGCTTGTGCGGCTTCAGGCATTTGGGCATTTCAGTGAAAGACCTGCTGAAATGTCACACTGAGGAAGTGGATGTCAGTTATTGCAGCTACTGACTTCACAAATAAAAAGGGGGCGAAATGCACACGGGGGATATGGTATATGTATGTGTGTATAAATTATTTAAAATAACTGCACGAAATTCCTTTAAGGAATGCGTTTCCAGGTTCTTTCATGTGTCTTCCTGAGCTTGGCAGGAAAAGATGATGAGTATTGGTCCCTGTCATTTGGTACACAGTATCAAACGGGAAAGCCATCCGAACTCTGTTTAAAACATTCGAAACGATAGTTGCTGGCTGCCTCTCTGCAGGAGCTTGAGTTTTGCATGTATGTATGGTTGAAATGGGAAATTGACTGCCTGCCGCCTTAAAAACAGTAAAATTTCTGAAACATACCATTTTTTTCTCCTGGTATACACATTCTGAATATTAAACAAAGTCTTTCCAGCCGCAGCTGCCTGAATGCAGGCTTGATATGCTAGGGTACATTTAGTGACTTCCCATTTTTCCTTCCTCTTTTCCCTTTTTAGACCTCAGAGCAACCCAATAATCTGGAGATCCAAGAGGCAGGAAATTCCAACTGGGAAAAACTGAACTATAACTTCCTCTTGAAAGCAGTACGGGGTGGAAGACCAGGAATGAGCTGTGGAAAATTCTTCTGTCCATTTTGACTACCTAGAGGAAAAGTGTTCTAATCTGACACCATTTCTCCTAAAAACAGGGCAACATGAAAAAATGATGGTGACCACGATCCACCACCATTGCAGAACTCCCCCCCACACACACTTAATTGGAAAACACCCATGAATTTTCAAACACTTGAGAGCGTTTATAACAAATCAATTGTCTAGTGGAATCACAAGCATGCACTAGAATACCACACTTTTAAAAAGTACCTAAATCACCTACTTTAAAGATAAAGTAACTTGATTCTTGAGTAAAAACCCCCCAACTGCTATAAGAATTTGAGGGTATTTTGAATCCATTAAGAGATATGTCAAAATATATATGCTTCTAAGCTTAAGGAACATAGTAATTAAATAATTTGAAAATTTCCATATACTTTTCCCTTTTTTGTACAGTACCGACAACAAAGACTTGAGCTGCAAAGTATATTTTAAATGGTGAGTTGAATTAAGGTTGAATTTCAAAGGTATTTCTAAAGACATTTTAAAACAGCACCAAGTCTCCCAGTGTTTCCACCTCTACGTGGAGAGCCAATTTCACCAAAGTAATGAGAAAAGGGCCTTTGACCTGTGGACAAATAAGCAACGATAAAGAGAATGCATGGAAGCCTAGAGAGAGAGTGACTATGAGAAGGTGAATGCCCTCTGCCTTTTACTAGACACTCTGCCAGGTTTGTTTTAGCTAGTTTAGTGGGACTTCCCTGGATATCAGCATTATTAACAATAAAATGGAGCCTCCAACATGGCTGCAAAGACTCTGTCATTGCCAGAACAAGAGTTTTCAAGACAGACACATCCTCGGTTTAACTTATATCTTGTCTTCTACTAGCTGTGTGTCTTTGGGTAAGTTACTTAACTTCTCTGAGATATGGTTTCCTCACCTGCAAATTGTAGTTGAGATGTGATTCTTCTAAAAACTGAATGAATTTTGGACAGCACGGAGTGTAGTATCTGGCACATGGTAGGCAGTTATTACTGTCAAATAATATTTCATTAAGAACTATTTAATAGCTAATAATTTAATATTAGTAATTTAATATTATTAAATGCAAAATCATTGATTCAGCTTAAATCTTCCCTTCCATGAGGAAACCAGGCACTGTGATTTACCTTTTGAGCCCCCTGAGAGGAGAATGCTTAATTTCACCAACATCTGCAGTAGCAGAAGAAAATAAATTCTAAATTATTCCCTTCTTTCATTGTTCATTTGTGACAGCTCACACTCAACTTATATTCCTAAGTGATTCTACTGGTTTTGAACCTAAGGAATGGATCTGTCTCCAAATATAATAGTTTCAAAAAGAATTAAGTGAAATGTGATGTGAGGAATCAAAAATCTCATAACCAAATCAAAAGATTGGTGATAATGAATAACCAAAACTCTGCCTGACGAAATATTCACCTTTGTCAGAACAACACTCCTTATCATGAGCTAGCATCTGAACTACAGTAACCTGGAACATTTGGTGGGTTTCCTCGGAGCTGTAAGTTTCATCTTTTGATCTCTAGGCTTTGGTACTATTTCTTATGCAAAGAAGAAGCAGGACTCTTGTTAGTCCTTTAAATCAGAGTGGGAAGGATGGGAACAGGGCTCAGGTTTTGAGTCAGAAGCGTGAGAGAACAAGACATAGGAAAAGTCTTTTGGGGTCACCGAGATGGAAAAGGATAAGAAAGAAAAGCTGAGTTTTCAAGAGGGCAAGACTTTTCTGAAACTATTTGGTACTATACCTAAATTTTCATTCAGTTGTAACAAACATTTCTCAAGCACCTATTATGTGCCAAAAACCACTTAAGATGAGCGTTTAAGATGTCAGAGGTTTCTTCTGAGCACTGAGCATGCATGACGCCCACTGTGAGGGGATGTGGGACCCAAGCAGGAACTTTACTTCTCCTGGGTGGCTGCAGACAGGGAGGTGCAGAGAGAGGAAGACACTCCCTTCAGTCTGGCAAAAACTCTAGATCCCTAGAACTAAATATTTTGTAGAGAGGATGAATTTTTCACCAGGGGAATTCAGAGGAGATCATGTGCATCTGTTTTTGGCTGTATTGGGAATGTGAGTTAAATATCAAAACTATGCTTAATTTTCAGGCATAAAAGCCATTCCCGCAAAGAAATACAAAATGTTTTTTTACTTGGAAGCCCTCAATACAACATCTATGAAGTGGCCTTCACTCATTCTAACTCCAAATGCCAACATAAACCTTCAAGTTACAGCCATAAAATATTTCAGCTATTAAATACTTGAATATTTAATAACTAGGTTGATTTATGATCATTAAAAGAGCTTTCAGAATTATAGTTGTTTCATAATGAAAAACTAAAGATAATATATATGTGAATAACATAAACTGGTATAGTTTTTTAGCCATTTTTAAAAGAGAAATAATTATCTAGTTAGAGAACCAATTTATGTGAATACTGTCACAGCTCCTCTTTTTTTCTCTTTTCTTTTTGAAAAACAATGTGTAATTGCAATGACATGCTGTAAGTAAGAAAAAAAATATATATGTGACCATGAACATAATTTATGATTTACTACATAATGAGAATGTAAGTTTGGAAACCTAACTTTTCTTTCCTCCATCATAGTCCAAAGCGGAGTACTATGTTACAGAGGATTTATGTCTCAAGCATTTATTTTGTACTTTTAAAAGTTCTTTGAGTATTCTAAAGATGTCTAAAATGACAGATAATGTACTTTCATGTAAAATATAAATCCTTTACATGCTTTTTTAGATAATGGAAATTTATAAGCACACTTATAGAGCAAATGCTACTTTTGAAATTGTATTTATATTTTATTTCTTTGACCTAATCATTTATGCCAATTGGTAAATTAAAAAAAAAAAAGCCTATTGCCTGCAAAAAGCCTATTGTGCTCCTTGACCATTCATTCAAAAGAACTAAAGAGGAAACTCGGTATGGGTTTTTTTCTTGAATAATATTCTACTTGAGCTCCACTGTAAATTAATGCAACCTTATTAAAATCAATTGAACATAAACTCTCTATGTAAAGAAATACAAAAGAGAGATTTATAAACATGGTTTGGTTAGAACTGGAATTATTTGGGGACTTTCTGGACATATAATGTTTAAAAACAATGAGGCATTCATATAAAATAAATGTTAACTCAAGAGTCTGTATACATACATACATCATACAACTTTAACGTATACTCTGTAAGCAGCTTTCTTCGCCTTAGTTATACGTGGAATCACTTTTTCTTAGAACTTGACTATCTCTGCACAAATAAACTGGCTTAAATTCAGGCAGACAATGAGTTATTTGAAGTAGAGAGGTAAAAAGAAATTCAGTTAGTAACGGATCATTTGACTCAAACTGACATTTAAAGTATATCAACTCAATCATTTGTTTTTCTTGTTATTCAATTCTATGCATACACACCCCAGGTTTTCTTTTTGCTGGGCAATGAGAGAATGAGTTAAAAACTTAGGCATTAAAATACAGAGAATGGTATTTTCATGAGATTTATTATTTAAATTTGTGACTGTGTGTGAAAATAGCACTCTGAGAAGGATCCCCTTAACCATTTCTATCTGGATTAAAGACCGAGTTATCTTAGTTTGGGATAAAACTTTTTTTCTATATGGAACATTTCTACATTACAAATATTGTAGGTGGGGTTTACTTAGACACTGAGGATTAACTGAGGATAATATGTATGTCATCACTTTTAAGTCTCAATCCCCTTCCTCTCCTGCAGCTCTGAATGAAAACAAATTTGAATGCAAACACTCTCAGGTGATTATGCGACGGATTCCAACATACGTTAACTTGAAGAGCGAGGTCCCATCGCTGCAACCCAACCTGCCTATTTATGTTACATTAGACACCTATCAGAGGTAATTGAACATCGGTAGGAAATTAATTAAGTCTGTTCCACTAAATGGTCAGTTTACTGCAGCTCAGTAAAGCTGGGCCTCACTTCCTCTGTGTGTCTCATTATGTTCTCATCTGAAACTTTTATAGTTTTCACTTGGATTATTATCATTTAAATTACGTCGATAAATGCCTAGTTGTGCCCATTCTGCTTAGCCAGCCACCCTGGTCAAGTTACTCCAAGAATGACATTTGCAATGTGGAACTCACTTCAAAGGTTGAACTGAAAAGGTAATGAGGAAATTCAGGATGCCTTGCGTCTTCCCACTGACAGTTTTCTTTAGCAATGCACTTCTTGTGCCACTTTACAATGTGTATTTATGTGTTATAGATATCCATCTATTTATAAACTCGAGTACTTGTTTTAGAATCCTGACTTCGATTAAAAATAAGATTAGCCCGCTTTAAGTCTCCTAAAGCCTTCTAAGTCTGGAAAGGTCTGTGATTTAGAACCTTCCTCTTGCTGTATTCTGATTTAATCTGCTCAGCTCTCTGTTTTTTTCCATGTCCACCTACACACAGCTGTCTATCTCCCTGCAACCTTTTTACTGTCAGTCAAGTGACAGCCTGGGATGGAAGCTTTGTTTCCCCAAGCCTCCTGAGCCCAGCACTACATTTAGATGGAAAGAGTGGGGGGCCACAACCAATTCTTTCAAAGCTGGGGGTGGGAGACTACTGGTGGGAGGGTTTTGATGCATGGCCCTTCAGAAACTGCTTTTTCCAACATAGGCAAAAAATGCAAACACATATGCCAACCCCCCGCATCAGTAACCAAAGGCCAACGTAACGTGAAATTATCCCGGGAGGGCAAGCATTCCAAGGCTTGTTGATGCAAAGAATAAAGCACCCTTGCTGAAATTTATCAGGGCTTGGTGCCCACGAATAGTGCTAGTTTCTCTCCTAGGGTGAGGGAACACATGTGTCTAGCTTCCCTTTTCTTGGATTGACTGATTCTTAGCTGACCTGTAAGTACTAACATCTCTTCATAAAATTACGTGAGAGTATTTGTTCTTGCTAATTGGAGAGTAGCTGGAGGAATGTTCTGCTTATGACTTTGTACAGATTGCATCCTGTATAATTTAATGTCTTAATATCAGAGGGAGGCTGCATCCTGGAATATGAAACCACACTATTGAGACATTTCTATTTGTACAGCAGATTACTTCCCCGAAAAGTCAGATAGGTCATTAGCATAAATTGAAATTTTGATCTCTAGAAAGAGAGCCTGAATTAAGATATAGGCCTTATTTTAATTACTTTGTTTTTATTTGGTGATATCTGCATTCTAATTATGAGTCTCTTCACTTTGACAACATATTCCTGACCAGCTAAAGTCGTCGTATCTTTAACAAAATTTTCCAAGTTTATGTGAAAATCACTAGGAGCCCTGCTATCCTCCAAACAGATTAATTTTCACCTTCTCATTGGAAATGAAATATATTTGCCTCCATTTCAGTTAAGGTACATGTCACTTAACGTATAGAATACATTATAACATAGTATAATGCATTATACTTTACTTTTTGTATTAGCTAGCTATACTCACGTTTTACTTTCATTGTGTTTCTACTTTTAGTTTTGTTGTACTGGAGATAAGAACACATAAAAGAGAAAAGTGTGACTGATACAAATTTGAGTATTATAGTTCATTGTCCTATATAAATGGTCTGTTTCGCTGTCTTTCTGGGAGCGCTGTCACTTGTAACAATTGGGTTTCTCGTCTACCAAGCAAAAGGCAGCAGTTGTTCAGGGGCAAGAGTATAACCAATAAACCAGAGTAAAGAATTTTATAACCCTGGAGTTTATTTGGGATGTTAACACAGATGCTTGGCAAATCCACTGGGAATGTTTCACAAATGTTTGATTCACCAGTGCCTTAAAGCTGTTGAGTGTAAAGCTAATAATTACCAAGAAAATAATTTTGTGATTTTTTTTTTTTTCTGAACCCAGCTAACCTTCAAAAACAGTGCTTCTTCTGGTACGTAGAATAAAAAAAATAGAACAAGTCTAAAAGTAAAGAATTCTGGAAAATCATACAAACACAGCTCACACACACACACACACACACCTCTGAAGAACAACAGAGATAGTAAAGACTTTAACTTTTAATGTTAAAGCCATATTATTGATTATTCTCAGTTTACATAGATTCTTCATCAAAGATTATTTGCCTCTTTATTATTCTATAATATGTTTTGCTCTTCATGTTTTGATAAAACACACATGCATAATTTAAACCTAATATCACTTAGAGTTCAACTTTTTTGACAGTTGATTAATTTTCAAAATGATAAAATCGGTGAGAACAAATGAAGTAGTACTTGGAATTAATATTTTAAAACTCTGGAAACTCCCCACCTCCCATAAATTACACTTACTCATGGATAGAAATAGGCTTTTAGTAAACTGTCTTCTTAGTAAGATAATGCCAAGAATACTATTGGCCTTTAGATTTCAATTTGGGTTGGTTTGGTGTATTTAAATACAAAGTGTGCCTCTGGATTATCTGTACAAATTTCACACACACATATGCACACACATAGGAACAAACTCATACAAATCTAGAAATACACTTGGTAAGCCACTGAAGTTCATTATCTCTAAAGAATATTACTCGGAATAATACCATCTTGCCTTCTAACTCAGAATAAATGCAATTTATATGGGGGGAGGAAGGAAGGATGTTTGACTGTTAAAGAAAAAATAAGATCCGTAAAAATTGGCATCTGTATCAAATTGCCTCTTTAAACCTCAAAATAAGTTATTGATTTTTGCTTTTAGGTCCATATTATTGAATTTCTTTTTAATTCTTTCTTCACCATGGAAAAATACATTTTCCATTTATGTTCTGTGTATTTAATTTGGGAAATAATAACCATAAAAATGAATTTCAGTAGGTAGTCACACTGTGTGTGGAGGGGTGTTTTCCTGCATATGTATTCCAAATAAATTAGGTTGTGATTAATCTATTCAATAAAATAAAATTGAACTAGCTGATGGTGAAAATTTTCCCAACACTTTGGAAGGTTTACTTCTTTTCTGTGACCAGATAGGATTTGCATTGACTTTCCTCCTGGGGCACATCCATTATAGCCATTTGGGGAATAAATTCAGATTTTCACACAATTACTTGCTTGCTGTCAAACCAAAATGAATGGCCTTGTGTTATACCATATTGGACAAATGTGCCCACCTCTCTAAACAGAGTATCTAATTACATTCTCCATTGTCTCTGCAGTGGAGTTTTGATTTAAGGAGCTTAAAGATTGTCCCCCAAACCACCGACCTTTGCTTCTTTTAGTTGATTATTTGCTCCCAACAAGAACAGGAATAAAACCCCAAACAAACACAAATAAGTTAGCTAATTGTCAGCAACTGTGCTTAAAGGTTAGATGGTTCAGAATGTCCAAATTGGTGATTAAAATGTGGGTTAGAGAAACAAATGCTTTTATATTTTATCTGGATCTCACTTTTCTTCAGGAATCAAGGATAATTTAGAATTGGCTGACCTTTCAAAAAACATGGTCAGAATTACGTATTGTGTAAAAATCTATTTCTTCATGGTTATAGTGTAGTGATTGAATGACAGATTTAATGTTGAAAGTTTTGACCATTTGAACGTGGCCTCAATTGCCCATGACATGTGATTTGTAACTTTACTGAGACTCAAATTCAAGTTTCGCATTTTATGGACAAAGCAAGAGGGGGAGTCACTTAATTAAAGGATCCTAACTGTCCATCCAATATTTATCCTCATCTGAGCCCTCACTTTTTCTGCTCTTCATCTCACACACAGTAATTTTCATTATGTCCCAGTTTCTTTATCTGTAAGTGGGGGAGTCAGGATTGTTATAGGAGTTAATTAAGATATATACAGCCATAAACAGAATACCTGACACAAAATTATTGTTTGCCATTAATATTATTGTGCCTTAATTTGGTGTTCAATGGGTGAGGTACTGGGTAATTAGGGCAACTCATTTTTTAACAAATTGAACCATATGTTTCTATTATTTAATATAATTGTCTGAGATGGTTTTAAAGAGCATCACGAGTACTTTCCTGCCAAAGATTACTGTTTCTATTGTCATTAGTCTTAACTTCAGAGGTAGACTCATTGTGAGTCCACAGAGAACTGTCTTCTTTCCAAGTATCATATCTTGCAGAGACTAACCTGTTTTTATAGCTATAGATTTTATGTGTTAGGCTTCATCTGTTGCAGAATGCGTGTATGTACATGTGTGTGCATGTGGGCATGTACACATACACTGCTTTTTTGTTTGGCTGTCACAAAGTATGAGCCATTACTTCTTTCTTATACCTGAAATTTATATTGAAACATAGATGTCAGTCAAAATTGCTCTCTCCCAAACACAGATGACAAAATCTTAACTCATGGAATGTGGACTCTGTTTATAATATAACAAAGCAGAGCAGGGAAATTAAATAATTTAGCTCAGGGTGCCACATAAACTCATTAAACAATGAAAGGAATGAACTATTAGAAAGCAAGAGTCCTGGATTCCAAATTGCTTGATGTTGGACAAGTAATCACATCTCTTTAAGCCTCAGTTTCCAATCTATGGTTCCTTTCAACTCTAATATAATATAATCCTACTTCTAGTGATTGCCACACTTTTTTCCTTGGGGGCAAATAAAGCTTCATATTCAATCACTTCAAAGTAATTCTCTGCTATTCATAAACAAAGCAAACACTGAATGAGTCATATGAATCTTTTTTTGTATGTAAAATCTTGAGTTCTGTAAAAATTCTATAAGGAGAATAGCTAAAACTTATTTTGCATTTTATATTAAAAAGCTCTGTTTTTCAAAATTACATTAAAAACTCAAACCTATTAAAGAAATATGAAATGCTCTGTATGTTTAACTTTTGTTGTAATGTTAACCTTTATTGTGCTTATGAATGCAAGCTTATGATTTCATAATTCACAGCTAGAGGGTCTTCATAAATAAAATCCACTTAGATCTGCATGTTTCAAATAGCAAGACAACAAGCTACCAACAGATGGATGCATTTTTAATTAGTCAATCCATTGCTATCTTTTAGTTAGAAAAATTTCTTACAGGTTGTAATAAAATCATTGGGTGCAAAAATAAGGACTATCTGAGAATCACAGTTTTCCTAAAAGAATTATATATTTCAATACTTTGATAACCTATTCAGATTTTGTATAGAGATAAATTAAACTAAATTATTGGTGGAAAAACAAATCAAGCGAAATACTTTGAGGCTATTGTAAATCTGAGATGTGAATAAAATTGCGATCAGTATCTACTTGCAGTTATGTTTAGTGATTTTAACTGAGTTAAGTAAGCCAGTATGATCCAAATCAATTCAAGGCTGTTTTTGAAATATTGTAAGGAAAAATATACAATATTATGCTACAATTTTTAATTTGCATTATTCTGACAAAAAACTTTTTAAAAGATGCTGTTTGTTTTGGAAAAATTGCTGTAAAAATGAGAAGATAATATTTATCAAAAGAAGCCAGATGCAAAAATGTGAAAGGTTTTCAGAGATTATATTGGGTGGTTCCCAATTTTAAATGACTGTCTTTTTCTAAAAAGAGAAAAAAAAACATAGTCTATCAGATTATGTCTTCATATGCACAGAGCAAAGGGAATGGAGAAATGAAGTAATTATTTCCATAATTCAGGCACTTAGATTTTTCTTTTGAAATATACAAATGATTGATATGATAATTTTGAGTGAATTAGACAAATTACTCTTTCACAGTTTGCCTTCTCATTACACGAGTAGATACAATCTAAGTGTGCATGTAACATTTATAAATGCAGAACACCAAACTCTTACTTACGGTACTTTTCAAGATTCATTCAATTATATATAATCACTTGCCTTTGGCAACACGGATAGCAACAATTTATCATCCTCTTTTTCAAAGGCACCTGTTTAGAACTTTCCCTCTGGGGCCTTGTAGCATTTGCTATACAAAAGATTTCAATGTATGACACTAGACCATTATAACCACACAACTATTGCTGATCACAGTGGCATATACGGATATGAAATATAGGTGACAATGCAAACATTGAGCTTAGAAATAAATGAATAATGAGTTTCACAATATTTTATTAGTCTATTTTATAAAATGTGTTAATAGAAAGATAGTATATGCTTCTGCAGAAGCTACCCCAAACAAGAAAACATCAGTCCCAAATGGGAAATGAATGGATTGTTTCTATAGAAAACCTGATGACAATTTGCATAAATTTTTCATTTTAATTGATTACATCTTTACAAGTTGGAAACATAGTATAGAAAAGAAAAATAAGTATTCAAAGCCTTCAAATGGTCTACTAATAAATCCAGGTATAGAAACCAAGAGAGCCTCCTGGAATCTATCTCATTGTTTTGATGAAAACTGTGTATATAAAACTAGGGGGTACCTTTTGCTTTCAGAAAATGAATAAGGAACAGATTCATTGAGCATGCCTGAGGCAAGATGCTTTAATATTAATAATAAAGGGAGAGGCAGAAGACCTGTTTAACTTACTGTTCCTTCTTTTTCACTGCGATGAAGAGATAGGCTTTCATACTGGGAAAGCAAGGAAAAAAGATTGAAAATGTAAGCAGTCAGCAATTAGGTCCAGTATTAGATACCAGACTACACTGGTATCCAAGGCAGATACAGTTTCCCCAGGATGGGGGAAGAGAAAGAGGAGAATTGAGAACAACTCTCTAAATAACTATAAATCTCCAAGTACAGTTGAACTCTTTCCTAGGAAAATAAAATAACTTCTACAATTGAGAAATCATGGTTGATAATTTTAAAGACACACTAAGAATTAATGGGTTGTGGAAAAACTTGCAAATGACAAAAGGCATCCTGTTATTTGAAAAGTGAAAAGGTTGGACTACAGAAATTATAAACCAGCAAGATTAATAAGGCTTTCTGGCAAAATGTCCTAGCAGTCCTCACAGGTTACCAAAGACATAGTTTGGGAACACATATGGGGCATCAGTAGGCATCAGAATTGTTTCACCAAATTTAAGTCTTACCTCAGTACTTCAAAAATTTCTGGCACATAGTAGACACACAATAAAGAGTTGCCAAATGTTATTTTTTCTGGTAGAACAGACCATGAAGTATCTTGATTTTAGAAAGATAGTTGACAAAGTCTCTCATATTTTAACGGACAAGATGGCTCTTTCTAGGTCAACACATTTATCAATGATTAAGATGATAGCAAAAATGATTAATAGCATCTTTGGTACACAACTGACAAGAATAGCTAATTTACTGAGCAAGGACCAGACTTAAAATTTTCTTGGTACACTGGAATAGTAGAATGAAGCCCCCAAAGTGAAATTTTATTAAGAGACACATTAAGTCTTGGGTTTCAATTTTAAAAGATTAATTACGTAAGTCTGTGACAAAGAAGCTAGGACTTCATACCAGTTTATATATAAAAAAAAGATCTGTTAGGTTTAATGGATAAAAAGCTCCAATGTGTCAACAATGGGAGATCGGAGATAAGACAACAAAAGCAGTTTTAGGCTTAAATAAACCAAACTCTAGAGTCCAGATGAAAAGATGGAATGCTCTTATCATCTTCTACTCAGTGTGTACCACATCTGGAATTGGGTGTTCTTTTCTGGGTTCCACATTTTTGCAGGGACATTGACAAATGGCAAAAATCCGGAAGGGGACAACAAGGATAGTTGGGCCTCAAAGCCATGATTTATGAGAAATTGTTGAGGGGAGTGGGTAATGTTTAACAAAGAGGAGCTTAGTGTAGCAGACCATGACAGCTGTCTTCAAGTAAATGGAAGACTGTCATGAGGAAGCCCTCCTTACTCTATTTTGTTCCAAGGGCAGAACTAAAACCAGCGGGAGCTTTGATAAGGAAGCAGATTTCTTGTCAATGTAAGGAAACACTTTCTTACGATTTGAGTTTTTCTCTAGCTGCTGTTCTGTAAAGTGGTGGCCCCGAGGAAAGGCTCAAGCAAAACCCTACAGTTAAACATCTATCAGCCATGCTTTCAGAGGAAATTCCTCTCATGATGGGAAAATTGAATTCCTTAACCTCTAAGAATTTTTATGAAATTATGGCTTAAACAAGCAAATTGGTAGGCAATCCAGAAAGAATTAGGTGTGGAATTTCTGCCTGGGATAACATCTACTATCAATTCTATAGGGATAAAGAAGGCAGCGCTGATCAGAGGAGAGATTTGGAAGAGGAATCCATCATCCCGGACAGTGCTGCCCACAAAAATATAATATGAAACATATATATGAACCACGTATTTAATTTTAAATGTTTTAGTAAACATAATTGAAAACAAAAAGAGCTAGGTGAAATTGACATCAATAATATATTTTATTTAGTTCCATACAGCTGAAATAGTTCCATTTCAACATACACTCAAAATTAAGAAAATTATTGAGATCATTTACACTCATTGTGTTCAAACGAAGTCTTTGAGGACCTTTGTGTATATTATTAGCCTTACAAAGCACACCTCAGTTCCTACTAATCCCATTTCAAGGGCTTCATTGCCCCATGTGGCGACAGGCTACTGTATTGGACAACACAGGCTCAAATCCCCAGCATGGCTCGCTAAAATAAAAGGAGTTATTAGTAAAATCGAGCAGAACTGTACAGGTTACCAAGAAATTCCAGAGACACAGCCAAAAGAAAGAGGGTAAAGCTGTGGAATGTTTTCGTTCTGGCAACCAAAGTGTGGTAAGAGCCAGGAATCCAGGTGGAGCTTGACCAAACCACCGAGAAGCCATTTGAGGCTGAATTGCACCTGCCCCACTCCTGGTTGCTATGGCAACCAGACTCCCTCCCCCATGCTAATAACATTATAATGAGAACATCCACATGCAAATGAATTAAGCAGTAATTACATGCAGATCTTCACTTGTCTACTAGCTTCACTTAAGCGGTGCTGGTTGACAGAGGACTTTGGGAGAGTTTGCTACTGCACAGAGGAGGTCGCAAAAGGAATGGATTTGAGTCACGAAGTAAAATGGTATCCGGAGCCTGTACACCGGGCAGTGAAATGGTACCTGGAGCCTGGGCACTGGGCAGTAAGATGGTACCCGGGGCCTGGGCACCTGGCAGTAAAGTCATATCATTACACATCCGCATTGTCCCATCTGTTGGACTTCCCTGCTTCCACCTTCACTCAGAGGGAGAGAGACCACACGGGAAAGAGGGAAAAGAACAGGGAGACACAGCAATTCTGCAAAGAAGGAGCAGGTTCAGGGATAAAAGCCAACTCTCCTTACACACACACACACACACACACACACACACACACACACACACGCCACCAATGTCAAAATAACTTACGAATTGCGCCACTTCCCAACCCACCCATAGGGAGCTACAGTGAAAAATACTGAACCTCTAGCAAAAGAAAAAAAGCCTGTCCTTTATTCTTGGGTCTGGTTTGCTCTTAATTGCTTTTTACAGTTTTCCCAAGTAGATCAGAGCCACATATTAATTCATAGCGAACAAACTGGATATGGAACTTCAGAAACTTGATAACCCTGGCAACCAGGAGAACTTTGCTGTGGGAACAGTGAGTATGCCAAGGTTTTTGCATCATGTAGAAATTTTTAGGTTTCCAGAATCTTTTAGGGCCGCTCAAGATAAATAAATAAATAAACATATATATACATATATATATATATATATATATATATATATATATATATATACACACACATATGTGTGTATATATATACACACACACACACACATATATATATATATACACACACACACATATATATATATATATATATATATATATATGGGGAGAGAGGGAGAGATTACAAAAATCTGGTTGATGATATTTTCAGAAAACACTCAGCAATTGATCAAACAATTAGTGCATTAGAGAGTGCATCATTTTGGCTGCCACACCACTAGGCACAAGAGCATTACACTACACATCAGTAATGACCTTCAGATGAGAGTTGATAAAGAAAATACTATAGCACTCTTTCCTTTCGGAATAATAGTGAATATTATAGTGCTTACTATATGCCAGGGACTATTCTAAGTTACACAGTAATCTTATGAAATAATTATTATTGTTAGCCCATTTTACAGATGGGGAGATAAAGTAACTTTTCTAAGCTAGTCAGTGGCAGAGATAAGAACTGTTTCCAATTAGCCTGACCCCAGAGTCCTCAGATGTCTAGGATAAAATCTTCCCCCAAATAAACCAATTTTTGTCAATCATTTTGCTATCTAATAGGTCTACTAACATAGAATTATTAAGTTGGTTATTACATTTAGACAAAAAAATGGAATGATGAGTAGGCCAGTTTGGCTATAATGGAAAGTTTGTATGAGGCATATGAGGAAGGTGGTGGTAAGGGCCCAGCTGTGAAGGAATCCTAAAATAGGGAGGTTCCAGAAAGGAATCATTGGAAATTTTTGATGTGGGGAAAACAGTATTTGAGGGAATTTAATTTAGCAGTAAAGTATAAGGATAGGAGGGAAAAAAGACTGGAGCTATTGAGACCTGTGAAAGTATAATTTTTTACCCAAGTGCATGCATGCAATGATGGTGGTAGTAGGAATGAAGAAAACAACCGATGACCAGAAATTTCCAAGGAAAAAACCCAAGTGAAACTCTGGATATTGAATGGAATAGGAAAAATGAGGAAAACAGAAAAGAAGGATAACAACTCAGGATTAAATCCAGGACTTTTGGCCAAAGTGACCAGGTGACAGAAATAGGGAAATTTCAGTGGCAATTGGGTGAGGGCTGGGTTTCAGCCTGGACACTATGTATACTGGGGCGAGATAATTTCTTGTTGGGGGTGGGGGCTGCCCTGTACACTGCGGGATATTCCACATCACCCTTGGTCTCTACCCACTCGCTGCCAGTAGCACCCCTCCCCAGTGTGCCAATGTCTCCGGACATTGCTAAATGTCCCCAGGAGGTAGGGTGGGGGGCAGCAGCAAACTCACCTTCAATTGAAAACTACTGGTGCAGGGAAATCAGGTGTGACAAGGGAAAGGCCAGGGTATTGGAGAAAGATCGAGGGCCCTGATATGATCCTTCAAACAAGAAGGCAGAACTTTTAGAATGAACATCACACTATAAACACCTCATCCTAGAAGTTCCCAAGAACAAGATGTAGAACAGAAACAAAGATGCAAATTTACTTCTTGGTGACACTGGGAAACCAACTCCAAAAAACTTTGCAATGGAAGGGGGCTTTTCACTTTTGTATTTTTTGATGTTTGTCTCGTGTAAATGTATATAAACTTTTGCAAAAAATGAAATAATTTTGTTTAAAGAAAGGCAGGAGCTGGAAAATAAATATCATGTTTTTTGTGTGTGTTTGTTTGTTATGTTTTCTCTCAAAGAGAATTCTAGAATGACATTGTGCACAAGTTTTAAAAAATATTATCTGTGGGTTTGAGACTATGTAAAATTGGTCTTTAGCCAATTGTTTGGATGAATTCAGTCAGTTGTTTGGATGGTGAAGCCAGATAACCATGGTCATAAGTGCAGCTGAAGGGGACTATCTTAGACAATTGGTAAGAAAATCAGATTTTTAAGTTTTGGGAATCATCCAGATTTTTTTTCAGGTGTCCAAAGGATAATCTCAAGTGCCCTAGAGGAAAGAATTTTCAACACCCAAATCTCTCATTATGAAATTTACTTTCCTTTATATCAATGTTTCCACCTGTCAATGCATTTAGAGCTAACTAGAATTAAAGGTGTTTACTATATAGACAAATTTCAGATTGTTTTTAATTATCAGTTATTCTAGAGTTACACATATTCAATGAAACTTTAAAAATAGTACACATGCTATTCTCTGTGATCATGACAATCTCCCCATTTATTGCTGTAGCTGTTCACCATCAGGAAATTTAATGTAGGCATAAATAATGCATCCTTTTTGGCAAACAAAAAAATTGTCTAAAATTCAGAAAATCTAAGTATTGAATACAACATGCCGGACTTGGTTTCATTTAATTGATTTTACAGGCCTTTATTTCTTGAGTCCTGGAATAATACCATGAGGATTTCAGAGATTTTAATCATGGAGCTCTGTTATGTTTCATCGGTAACCTTCTTTCACACTCCCTTTCCAATTGCTCGGTGGAAAAGTACTTATTGAAAATGATTTACTGAAAAAGATTATTTGTGCGATGCATACTAAAATACTCTGTGTAAAACACTTAATTTGAGTGAAACACTTTATATTACAATTGACATTATAAGATCCTAATTACACACATGCAAAGCCTTCCTGGTGTTCTTCTTTTATCTGTTTCCAAAAGAACACATGTTCCGTATATATATTCAAATATTCACACATATTTTTTTGAGTGTCAGGCACTATGTGAAGTGCTAGAAATGTGATTAGGACCAAAGTAGCAAAGTCCCCATCCTCCTGGAGGTGAACTTCTAATGGAGGAGAGGGACAATAAAGCAAATGACCAAGTCACACGATGTAATAAATGATAAAGGTCACCACAGCTGAAAGTGAAGGAACATTGCTGCTACAGGAATAAGATGTCAGAGAGGGCCACTCAAATGAGGGGACACATGCACATATGGACTATGTTCCCTGGTGTGTCCTCAGTGTTTATATATGTAATATATATATAATTACATATATATGTAAAGTTTCAAACTTAATTGTCCCACCAACCAACACACACACACACACACACACACACACACACACACACACACATCTTTATGCTGAGTTAAAACAAAGCTTTACTCATCAAAGGTAGAATGTCGGTCACCAAGTGCCTGACCTGAACAGATACTTAAAATACAAATTAATTTATTTTAGCATAATCTCTTCCTTTCATTTAAAACGTTTATTTAAATTACGGTTTAATTCTAACAAGAAAACATTGTTTATAGGAAATATATATTGAATAAATTCTTACTGTCCTTAGATTGATATTTTTGTTTGAGTTTAAAAACTAGGTTAGATACATTATCTTCATTGTGTCTTATATAACATCAATTTGTTCTTAATAATTACTAATAATTATGTGTTGGATTTTGTTTTGTTAATCTCCCAACTCAGGTTTTTTTTAAAATTTATTAGGGTGACAATTGTTAATAAAATTACATAGATTTCAGGTGTACTATTCTGTATTACATCATCTATAAATCCCATTGTGTGTTCACCACCCAGAGTCGGTTCTCCTTCTATCACCATATATTTGATCCCCCTTCCAACTCAGATTTTGGTCCACAGTTTATAAATTGAAACTACATGTGAAATTTCCATCAAACAGAATAAGAACTTGTCATTTCTACCAGGCCATCTCTGCCATTTTTATACTTGTATAAATATAAAATATTTTTATTGCATCAATGCCCAAAATAAAAGTTGTTTCAGGATGAAAAGCAAGGTTGAAATTGTACCAACTTCTGGAACTCAAACAAAAGAATTTATTGAGGAATGGATACAATAATCTGACCAGAATATAAATTGTCTTTTCAAGTGTGTGGTTAAGATGTATAAAATATCAGCAGAAACAAGAATAATTAATATCTAAGAAAAAGTAATTAATATGGACATATACAAAGGATATTGGAATAGAGATGAAAATAGTACACAAACTCTAGCTTACGTGGAATTTATTTCCTAGCTAAGTGTGAAGTGGCAACTTTAGTATATGGCTAGTTTAAAAATCCTGAAACTCATCCAGTCAGCCAGAATCCTAGTTACTGGACACTCGAACAAGTTATTGCTCTGGAAATTGTCCTTTATTTGTAGTTTTTATGGATTCCTGAATTCCATACACACAGACATTGATTCACAGGCAAGTGGGCTACTTACACAGGGGTATAAACAAGCCTAAAACATAAAGCGTTGGCATAATTTTGAGGATATTAACCTGAAAAAGCATTCTGAACAATCATAGAATCTTGGGCTACTAATGTCTTCAATTCAAGTGATGAAATTTAACTGCTTAGCTTTCTATTTCTTTACCAAGGTCTACATCAGTGGTGTCCAACCTTGGTTTTTTTTACTTTATATATTGTCTTCAGTTTTCTTATCCAGTTTTTGGAAATATGAAAAACAAAAACCCTTTTAAGATCAGCTGATTAGCCATGAAGCAACTACTATGTGTCCAGTGTTGAATTAGGTCCTGTGAGAGCCAAAGGGATAGCACGACTCATGGTCCCAGCATCTGGAAAGCTTGGGAAGATGAGATAAAAACAAGTATTATACAGAAATTAAAGCAAGAGAATATAATACAAATTTAATAACTCATTCTAAGTGTGTGTGTGTGTGTGTGTGTGTGTGTGTGTGTGTGTGTGTGTATGCGCCTGCATGCCACATGGTAGTTTAAAATTAAATGAACAACACTTGGATATAAGTGACAGGCTGCTATCACATAGTGATATGAAAACATAGCTTATATATTTTACTTGCTCATCTTAACCTAATCTGAATTTTAAATTTTGAGATAATTAGTGAAAACTAAGCCATGTAAGGAAAACTGAAAGAAGTGAATGGAAGCCTCTGCCTAATCTCTGTGTCTCTGAGCAGCTGTCTGCATGGGGGCTTCTGAGTGGCCGTGTGTCCTTGCCTGGCCCACATTGTTCTGACCCTCTTGGAACAGTGTGGTTGTGCTAACCGAATTTATGAGGTCCAGCAACATCTGGTGGCATTGGCAGCCTTGTTACGCTCTGACTGTCACTCTCTGACACGGGATGAATGTGTCCTGAGTGCCTGTTGGGGTGGGTGATAATAAAGCCCGCATTAGCAAACGTTGGGGCGGGGGTGGGCAGAGTCATTCTTGGGCCTCCCCATGCACTGTAGCAAGTGGGTGACAAAGGCGAGGTGGCAGGATGCACAAAAGTGCTGATGCCAGAAGGCCTGACACGCTGCAGGCGGTACATGACATCTCATGGCTTTTGGCTGTTGTTGGGTGTGATGTATGTCACAGTCATGATGGATGACTTTCAGATCATTCCCATTATATCATATCTGTAAGAAATTCCCTTTCCTCAAATGCCTTTTTGTTCCCCAACCCCTGAGCTGCAGATGGCATCTACCCACGCAGTCCCATTGTGTGAAGCCCACAGAGAACTTCACCATTCTTCTGGGGATGCTGCTCATGGCTGAATTGGGAGCATTTCAATTAAGACTTTAAATTATGGCTTTGGGCAGTTTAACCTCTTTTAACACAAAAGTAATGGTAGTTTGTGACCATTTAGGAATTTCCAGAGGTGCCACAGACACATTTCATTAAAATCTGGAGGAATAGAATCAGTGGATACAATAAAGGCAAGTGTTTTTTCTATCCACCTCAGAATAAATTACTCTTTAGAAAGAACATATATTCCCTTTACGAATAAAGCCATTTGTATACATGCATGAGTTCCAAACAAAATGTGTGGTGTTCTCTCAGTTGCAAAATTCAGCCTACCAACATTCACATAGGTAGAGAGGTTAAAAATGCATGTGTTGATAGTAAGCCAAAGAAATAGGATTTTCTCTCTCTCTCTTTAGCTCAAGGACGTAGATTTTACACATTTGATTTATGCAGCAAATATTTTTTTTTTCCTTAGGAGAAGCTGCAATGATGAGTAATATGGAAAAGAGCAGCGTGATTACACACACCCTATCCTGCTCCTTTTTTAGGATTGTTGCAAGCGTTATATAAAAGAGAATATAGAAACTGTAATGATGGATAAGTCAGTGAATGGGCATAAGGATTTCTACTGAGTTATAAAGATCAAAATGTCACGTGGGTGCTCCCAGTTTCAGTGTTCCCACATCTTCCATGATATGTGCAAATGGAACACTCCAAATTAATGTTTAAATATTTGTGGATTGAAGTAACATTAGTTATAGAGGGTGAAAGCTACACAGATCCCTGGAAATCTCCGATTTATTTTAAATAATCAGACTCACACCCCCGGTTATGGGTCAATTGGGCTTAGAAGGCATGATAAAGGTGCATACCTTGATGGTTATCAATGGAATGTTAGAATTCCCAGGAAGGGCTCCTTGTGTGCACAGATAAAAATTAAATGACTCTCGGAAAAGTCAGTATCAGGAGGAATACTCAATTAAAAGGAGAGCTAAGATAGCAATCAAAATAGGAGAGTTAATGAAAAAGCGACAGGAATTTGGTGACATGCCTGAGTAAAAGGGAGACAGGAGCCACAGATGTAATAAATACACAGTTCAGGGCCACTGTCTGCAAAGGCTAATGGTTTTTGAAGGCTGATTTGGTGAAACGATAATTCTTATCTACACTGAATATGACAAGGGAAAACAATAATATCTAACCTTTATTAAGAGTTTGCTATGTGCCGGACACTTTGCTAAGTACTCTTTATGTATCAAACAACCTTTTGATCTTGATCAAGCTACCGAATCTGTTAATAGTTTAATGTGGTATCTTTTGTAGTCTTCCATAGATGTGCATTCTTCTAAGGCATTGTTTCCCAAAATACCAAATCATATGACTCTCTGGGCACTGTTTAAAAATACAGATTTCTAGGACCCTCCTAAGGAGGTCTTAGTTGTGCTAAAAGACTAAGAGACCTTTCTTTTAATAAGTAATAAGACATTTTGGAAAACACCGACTTTAGGAAAAATAAAAAGTTTCCTAGATTTCTTCTTTTTTTTTTTTTTTTTTTTTTCACTTTTTTATGACAATATTTCCACATTCTGAAGTAAGCCTACCAAAAATTTATGCTTCACGTACCTTTCAGGCAGTGAACACGCAATACATATCTTTGAATGATTCTATGAAAACCTTAGATTATAAAATATGACTAAAGAAACGTAGCCTAAACATCAGGGGTAGCTTGACAATGGATAAGAGGAGTTTTCTAGTAAAATTCTTGCCTGATCTGTTTTAATCAGAATCCTTGGAAATAAATGACTTGTAATGAGTACATTGTATGTTATTAAATGACCGCATGATTTCCTGTCCAGTGGATCCTGTCACAGTGTGTGGGTCAAGGCTCGTTTCTGAGACCATAATGGTGTCTATCGCATGTCTTTTACTGAACTGTGAAACAGCTAAAGGAGAGTGTTGCATCTGAATCAGATGCTACATTAAACAGCACAAGCAAGCTCAGTCTCCTTCCCATCAAATCCAAATCGTCTAGAATTCTCACTTGAACTAGCAGGACTTTATGAGTCAAAAAGACTAGAAAAGAAGATATTATGATTGGTTTCTTTTTTGGAAATTCCTACCATAGCAAGTCTCTTATTCAAAAAATGCGTTTGATTTTTCTGAGGAAATCAACAAAAATCACCTTTGTGTTACAGGAGAGAAAGGGGTACAAAGTGGTTGAAAATCACTTCCCTTTTGTAAAAGCCATCATTTGTAAAAGACGTCAAATAATTTTTCAAAGTAAAAATGTTACCTATAGTATGCCCAGCTTTCAAGAAGTCCCCACACAAAGAAAAGTGTGGAGTGCGGTAAGCCAAGCCATTTCTGGGCATCAGACCCCTAATCATGAGAGAGATGCAAAAGTGAAACAATGGGGTGGAGAATTACTTCATCTCAACAAAAGGTTTGGGCTTAAGCCCAGTTGCTAAATTATGAATCCAAAAATCAAGCCGAATATTTATAAAACTTTACATTTTCAATGCATGAATCTGAGGCATCACAAACATCATTGCTGTACATGGATTATGAATATGTGATTGTTCCCTAACAAAAGTTGTGATTTGATTATCCTTAAAGAAAATATAAACTTTATCTAGAAATCAGAGTAAGTGCAGGGGATATCCAAGATGGCAGAGTAGATAAACATTGTGCCTGCTTCCTTCTGTGAACACATTAAAATTACAACTAAATTATAGAACAGTCAACCTGAAGAACCACCTGAAGTCTGTCTGAACAGAAGTTGTATACCTAAGGATATAAAGAAAAATCCGCGGTGAATTCGGTAGGCAAGGTGGAGATACAAAATGAGCTGGCCCCAAACTTCAGTGTGGCGGTTAAGAACCAGGAGGGATACCTCACCCGTGAACATTCCCCCCACCCAGAGAAGCGAGAGGCCTCAGCCCCACACAGACCTACCCAGCCCAGAGTACTGGTGCTGGGAAGAGGGACCCCCCACAACATCTGGCTGTGAAAAACAGTGGAGATTCCAATCATCCAGGTGGAATGGAAGGTGGCGGGAAGTCCAAACATCCTCTTAAATGGCCTGTGCAGACTCACTCACTCGCAGGCACTCACCTTGGGCTCCAGTGGAGAGACGGTGACTCAGGGGGCATCAGAGGCACACGGGGCCAGACAGAGGTGAGTGGCTTCGAGGCCAGAGTTGGAGTACAGTTGCCATTCTCCCTGTGTGGGGCCCTATTCCCATGCATCTGGCAGGCCAACTGCTATGTTTCCTATGTTGAGCTCTCTGTCACAGGCCAAATCTGAATCTGATTGGCCTGCTGAGCTCTGCTGCTCCACCCGAGTGACTTACTGGGACCCTGGCGCACTGAACTCGCCTAAACCAGAGGCACTTTCTCCGAGAGCAGCCAGCCCCACCCACATTGCACTCTGAAAAACTATCAAAGTCTACAGGACCCAGGCAGGCAGCAGCTGGCCTCAGTGTGCTCTGAGACTTTTGCTGAGTAGCTCCAGGCTCAGCCACTGGCAACAAACCAGAGTCTACATTAACCTGGTGACTACAACTCTTGCCACTCTAGTGACTCCTTAAGACCCTGCCTCATCCAACTTGTGTATTGCAAAAGGCTTTATCAGGGTCTGAACCTTAAGGCAGCCGGCAGGTGGCAGCAGGCAGCAGGGTGTCCTGGCTTTTTGCAGAGCTACCCCAGGCCCAGCACTGGTGACAGCAATCCTCAGTTTGCAGCGTGGCCGCTCCCACATGCCTCCACGTTTAGCACAGGCAGTAAACAACCCCAGACCACTTTGTAGCTACTATGAAGTAGTTCCCAGACAATCACAGGCAGTGGGTGACCTAGGCCTGCACTGAAACCCCTCCCAAGAGATCCCAGAACCAACATACTTGGAGATTGGCTTCAGACCACAGCAGAGTACCACCCAATAGCCCCATAAATGGCACACCCAAAGGGCAGTCTCAAAAGGCATTAGAGCCTGCTGGGGCAAATCCCACTCAGTGGGGTAAGCCCCCCAAACAGCTGCCCACAAGCTGTGGACATGACCAAACCCCACAGCCAATCAACCTGAGGGTCAGTCCCACCCACTAATGTGCCAATAGCAACCAAGGCTCAACTATAACAGGAGGGCACACACAACCCACACAAAGAACACTCCTGGAGCACCTGGAACAGGTGATTAAGGAGACGGTGCCAAGGCCCCACAGGGCACCTAATACATGAGACCACCAGACAAGATTGGGAGACATCGCAGATCTACCTAATACATAGAAACAAACAGACAGGCAGCTACAATGAGGACACAAATATATCCCAAATGAAAGAACAGGAGAAAACTCCAGATAAAGAACTAAACAAATGGAGGCAAGCAACCTATCAGAGTCAGAGTTCAAAACAATGGTTATAAGGATGATCAAGGAACTTAGTGAGAACTTCAACAAAGAGACAAGAAGCATAAAAAGTGACATAGAGACCATAAAAAGAAAAAAAAAAAGAACCAGTCAGAAAAGAAGATAATAACTGAAATGAAAAATGCACTAGAAGGAATCACCACCAGACTAGATGAAGCATAGGATTGAATCAGAGATTTGGAAGACAAAATGGTAGAAAACACCGAATCAGCATAGCAAAAAGAATCCAAAAAATGAGGATAGTTTAAGAGACCTCTGGGACAACATCAAATATAACAACATTCACATCATAGGGGAACCAGAAGGTGAAGAGAGAAAGCCAAGGATTAAGAACCTGTTTGAAGAGATGACTGAAAGCTTTCCTAACATGGTGAAGGAAATCCACATACAAGTCCAGGGAACTCACAGAGTCCCAAACAAGATGACCCCAAACAGGCCCACACCAAGACACATTATAAAGTAGCAAAAGTTAAAGACAAAAACAGAATCCTAAAAGCAGCAAGAGAAAGTACCTTATAAGTGAGCTCCCATAAGATTGTCAGCTAACTTCTTAACAGAAACTTTGCAGGCCAGAAGGGATTGGCACAAAATATTCAATGTGATGAAAAGCAAGGATCTACAACCAAGACTACTCTACCCAGCAAGGCTATCATTTAAAATCAAAGGACAGAAAGAGCTTCCCAGACAAGGAAAACCTAAAGGAGTTCATCACCACCAAACCAGCATTACAAGGAATGTTAGAAGGACTTCTTTAAGGTGGAAAAAAAAAAAGATAAAAATTATGAATAAAACGGCAATTGCTACATTTCTATCAACAATTACTTTCAAAGTAAATGGAGTAAATGTTCCACTGGAAAGACATAGGAGAGCTGAATGGATGAGAAAACAAAACCCTTACATATGCTGCCTACAAAAGACTCACTTCAGATTGAAATACATACACAGACAGAAAGTGAAAAGATGGAAAAAGATCTTTCATGAAAATGGGGAAAAAAAGAAAGAAAAAAAAAAGAAAAAAAAAGCTGGGATAGCACTAATTACACCAGACAAAATAAACTTTAAAACAAAGGCTATAACAAAGAACAACCCAGTAATCCCACTCAGGGTATTTATCTGAAGAAACCCAAAGACCCAAAGGCTATTTTGAGGGGACATGTACATCTATATGTTCACTGCAGTACTGTTTACAGTGGCCAAGATGTGGAGGCAGCCTGATTATGTCGATGGATGAATGGATAAAGAGGATGTGGTACATATCTACAATGGAATGTTGCTTGGCCATGGAAGGGAATGGGTTCTTGCCATCTGTGGCAGCATGGATGGACCTGGAGGGTACTGTGCTGAATGCAGTGTAAGACAGACAAAAACAGATGCTATGTGATTTTGCTTATATGTGGAATCTAAAGAACAAAATAGACAAATAAAACAGAAACAAACTCATAGTTACACAGAACATTTTGATGGTTGTGAGATGGGAGGGGGATTGGGGATAAGTGAAAAATGGGAAGGGATTAGAAGTACAAATTGGTTTTTACACAGTAATCATGGAGGTGTAGGGTGTAGCATCAGAAATATAGTCAATAATATTGTAATAACTATGGATGGTGTCAGATGGGTATTAGATTTATTGGGGTGATAAATGGGAGGGGTTGGGGTCAGGGTGAAAAAGGTGACGGGATTAAGAAGTACAAACTGGTAGTTACAAAATAGTCATGAGGATGTAAAGTAAAACACAGGGAATATAGTCAATAATATGGTAATAACTATGTATAGTGTCAGGTGGATACTAGACTATTCAGGGGGATCATTTCTTAAATTAAGTAAATGTCTAAGCACTATGCTGTACACCTGAAATTAATATAAAATAATATTGAATGTCAATTATAAGGAAAAATTTAAAAAGAGGGGAAAAGGTGAAGGGGAATAAGAGGTCCAAATTTCCATGTATGAAACAAATAAGTCATGAGGCTATAATATACAGCATAGGAAATATTGTCAATAATATTGTGATAGCATGGTACGGTGTCAGATGGTTGCTGGATTTATCATGGTGACCACTTTTTTAGGTATATAAATATTAAATAACTATGGTGTACCCCTGAAACTAATATAATATTGTATGTTAGCTATAGTTTAATAAAAAATATTTAAAGAAAACAAAGAGTAAGTAGAGGGAAGAGTGAAGGGACTGTCTAATGCAGGATATTTCAATTTCGGCACTATTGACCTTTTGGGTAGAACAATTCTTTCTTGGGAGGTGGGCTGACCCCTGTGCATTGGAGAATGTTGAGCAGCATCCTTGGTCTTTAACTTCTAGATGACAGCAGCATTTCTCATCTCATTGTGACAACGAAAAATGTCTCCAAATATCGCCACATGTTCCCTGGTGGGGAGGGAGGATTACCCCTTCTTGAAAACCACTACTCTAATGTGAACGTCACTCAGAGGAATGCTATTCCATTTCATCAGATCATTTTACTAGCTTGTCAAGAAAATGGCCCCAAAGGTGTTTGTGGTCATTGGTGGTACAGCACTGTTCTTTTTGGCTATGGGACAGTGTCATTTTTTTTTTTTTTTTTTTTTTTTTTTATCCTGACATTTCTAAAGTCCCTGAAAATGGAGTCTATAAAAGCCTCCAAGGCAGCCCAACTACAGCAATGTTGACATGAATGGATGAATTGGGGAAAAAGCATTTAGAAATTCCAGATGCTGCAGGAAGAGGACTAACTTCTTAAGTAGTCCTCTCTTATTCTTCCAAAAAATAATGTGGGAATATCTGTGATTGGGAAGTGACTTCCCTTCTCTGCACAAGTTTTATTGTTATTCTCTTGTTTCACCATATTTAGGGCTAAGGAGACATTAGCCCCAGTGCCTTCTAGGTTTATTTATAACAGCTTGTATTCCCCTCCCACTATAGCCCCTTGCATATTCCACTAAACATAGCACTGGTTTTCTTTGACTTTACACTGCAATTGAAATCACTGTGGTAAGAAACCCTAGGTCCTTGAATGGTGCTTTGTTTCATGCAGGTAAAGGTGCATTTTTCTTTCAGGTGAAGTGAGCCCAGGAAATTAACTTATGAAACATGTAAAGACCTTTGACTAGAATAAAAGTCAGATAGTACTCAGGGGTCTAGAATGATATGAAAATAACACTACAATAAAATAAATGTCTCAAAATGAATTCAGGGATATGGTTGGGCACATTTGCTGCATACAAACAGATTGCCCCAAATTAATATTATTTTTCAAAAAATTGTTTGTAATTATTATATCTGTATTCTAAGGGTTAAAAAGTATGTATATGTTAATGTACATATCAAAGCTAAATATCATTAGAAAATGTATTGCTTCCTTTTTTTTTTTTTGTTTCCAAGAATCAAGTTCAGAAAATTTGCACTAAGTGCCAGCAATGTATCTGATCAAACTTTACCTTGGATCTGAAATCTGTTTTCCCCCTAGTAGGCTAAATAGAATCACAGATTATTAATTTGCCATTTCTCCTCTTTCTGCAAGTATGAGCTTACATTTCTGATAATCATCTGCTCTCAAGTGTTCTCCCTCTCACTCTGTTCCATGCTCCCTCTCCCCCTTCCTCTCTCTCCTACACCCTGTTACTGTAGAGTGGTAGAAAAGAGTTAAGGTCATTGATTTGAATGAGATGAAAGATCTATAAGGTCAGAGACAGACATTTTAAAAAGACTGAATTACTTAAAATTAAGTGTATGCAGTAAGACACACTGAAAGAGCAGTGTCTAACTAAGACTCTTAAGAACTTTTTTTTCCAAGAAATCAGCAATTGTTATGTAGTGTAGAGTACTACTTAATATTCACTTCAATCAATGTCCCATCTCTAATGATTGCTTCTCTGAGCGGCATCCACCCACGGCTCCAGTGATAAATATTTAATAAAAAAAAAAACCTCCTCCTATTTTTTTTATTCTTTTTCCCACATGCATTAAATTAATTACTTCATTTTAACAAGCCAAGCTGCTCTCTGAAATGCTTCTACCTCCATATTTCACACTCTTGAAAACTCTATCTGTACCAGGTTGATTTACAGTGAAACATTTTTAAAGATTGGAGTTTTGGGGGTGAGTTTTGGCAGGGAAAAAACAAAAAAAGCGTAAAAGACGTTTGGCCCACAAAATAGAAGGTTTGTGACATGCCTCTCTCCCTCAGATTTGACGGGCATTGCTCCATATTTGGTTATTTCAATGGAATGGCATAGACATTTTGCTTACTGCGAAGGGGGAAAATAAAGACATTTTCCTTGCTGTGTGGAGGGTTTGATTTCACAGAGACTTTTTCTCCCCCTCTTTTTCTTTTTTGAGTAGAGTTCTCTGTGTGCTGAAGACATTTTGTTCTGGTGAGCTTTGCATTTCTTACTCATGGCAATTACGCTCACGTCTTTGATCTTGGATGAGATCTCTTGTGCATATTTTGTTCTATTTATGTCTTTGATCTGGTTTCTTACGATTTTTTTTTTAAGGCTGTGTTTTTACTCAAAAGACATTCAGCCTACAATATTTAAGAAGGGAAAAGAGGTGAAATTCAGTTTGTCTATATGACATTGTCTTTTTAGGCATATGGGTAAATTAGACTGTCTTAGTAACTCTCAGTTCCTTCTTCCTACATCCCAATAATTTGTGTTTTTCAGCTGTCATAACAGTGAAAAGCTCAACAATCAGATGGATTGCAACATGGTTGATCAAATTCGGCTCAATAGTTTTGCAATCTTGTTATTCCATTTGTCATAAAAGAATCAAATCGGTCTTCCAGTGATAGAGATGGTGATATAGCTTGAGAATAGTAAGGGAATAAATTCATAGAGCTCCAGCTAATGGATGGCTTAAGGAGTCTTATTTATTTGTTCTCACCATTATCATTTTAGTTCATATGAATATATTTTCTTGTTTATGTAACATGTCATTTATACTCGGGTTTCAAGAATTCACCCAGGTAACTTAAAGGTGATATGTATTACTAAGGGGAGATTAGATAATAAGATAACAGCTAGCAGTTGCTGTAGTTATGGCAAAGTGCTATGAATCAGGGGGCCGCCCGGGACCTGGGAATGTACAAGACAAAAATTGGTCACCATGGCAACATTTGAGCAGTGGGAGACAGGAGCTGAACTGAGCAGCACAGAACCGCAGTGGCCTGATTGAAAAGAACTGCCTATAATTCAGCTTGACTGACTTGTTATGTAATATGTTTTCAATACTATGCAAATGACTATGGAAATGTGAGAATCCAAAACAGTCTATAGATTCAGACTGAAAAAAAAAAAAAAAAAAAACGAAAAAAATACACCTTCTTGGGGGGATAAGATTGGGAATTCCGATTCCTAGCAAGCCAGAGTGTTCTTTGTTCCTAATGATTTTCGACTATAAGCATTATCACAGGTATTTCTCTATATAGCCATGTCTATAAATAAGATTTCCATGTTTTAGAGGCCTATTTATGCAAACACTCAATATCATTTTTATAAAAGCAAGTAAAACCAGAATTAAAAGGCATAGAGATGTGGCACAAATATAAGAAACTGCTAAGTTGAACACCTTCACGGTAACCTTCATCATAGAAACTATACTTCAATAAATTTTAATTTATTTCTAGCAAGCTGTTTGCTCCTTGAATTACGTGGATAATTGTCCTTGTTTTCTTTTCAATTGATTTGTGTGGCATAGCGTCACAAAGACATAAAGCACCTCACACAGCTATATGATCTGGTAGCCAAAGGCTAAATGACACTTTTGTTTTAGATTTGCATTGTAGGATAGGGGATCCCAAAGGAGTGTGGAGAAGGACACTCAGAATATAACCTATTAAAAATGTTCTAAGCATAACAATACTTCAGTCAATAAATTTTTTAAATATGAATTATCTTCCTAAGATTCAGTAATGTTGAGCATACAAGCACTTTATATATCATGTAAGACAGAATTATGAAGAATCAGATAGCTTAATGATAACAGCTCTGCTGAGCTGCAATGTGATAATAGCAATAATAACAATAAAATTATTAGTAATTATAGAAATAATTAGACATAAGACTGAGTATTATGTATTCGCCAGGTACTAGGCTGCCTCATTTAACCCTCTCTAAGTTTCTGCAAGGTAGAAACAAACTTTCTCGTGTTTTGCAGACAGAGGCTTAGAGAGGTAATGTAATTCGCCCAAAGTTATATATAGTAAATGATCCTGATTAGAACCTAGGGCCATCTGGCTCCAAAGCCTACTTTTCTAAGCATGGTCTCTTTCCAGCATGTATTCATATGACCTCTTAATGAAACCTTTCTTCTCTATTTCTATTACTAACACTTTTCTCTGCCCAGCTCATCTCTTATCAACCAGATGCAGCCCTTCCTTGATGAGTCCCAGCTTCGTCATGCATCCAGACACTATTATAGAAACTTACCTTCTTTGCTTTGCAATCTAAAACTCACAAATTTGTCTCTTACAAATTTTCTAATTGTAAAATGTCCTTATTTTTTAAAAATTTCTTTCAGATTATAAAACTTGGCTCTGAAACGTACTTAATACCTTTCCAAGGCAACAATCCCCAACATGAATAGGGTTTCAAAAGTTTTCCCCTAATGGATTAAGAGCTTGCAATAAAAGTTTCACAGGGAAACAAAGTTAGACATACTCAGATTGTGGATTAAGGTCACATTATTTATAAACCAGTTACAATGTTTAGTGGTATTGTGTTAATTTTCTGGGGCTGCTGTAACAAACACTACAGATTAGGTGGCTTAAATCACAGAGAATTATTTTCTCACAATTATGGGGGTTAGAAGTCTGAGATCAAGGTGTACGTAGAATTGATTTTTCTGAGGCTTCTCATCTTGGTTTCTAGATGGCCATCATCTCCTTTTGTTTTCAAATGGTCTTTCTGCTTTTCTTATAAATATACCAGTCATATAGGATTAGGTGACCACCTTGGTGAGTCAGTTTTAACTTAATCATCTCTTAAAGACCTTACCTATAAATATAGACACATTCTGTGGTACTAGGGGCACGGATTGCAGTGAATGAATTTGGAAGGGGACACAATCACGCTAATAACTAGTGTAGAAGGAAGATTAGTTGACTGTGGTGGTGTAAGTATCTACACAAATTAAACTTTACCAAAGTAAATGAACTTTTGTGACAAATTTCAGGGCAGCAGTTTTCAGCTGGGTTATTTACTTTTGATGACTTCTACAGTTTCCAGAGTGTTACATCTCTCCCCAACAATAATTCAGCATCCATCCATGGACAAAAGTGACTTTGTGGGAATTGGTGGCTCCAGGTAAGAGATTATGGAGCCTAGCAGAGTACAAGAACAAGGAGAGCTGTTTCAAGAAGACACGTCCACACCCAGGTGGCTTACTTGCCGACCATGGTCCCAGCTATACACCTGGAAATAGCTCCATACCCATGAGGACCTGACTAGAGCCTCATCTGGTTTTGGTTCTGTTACCAGCACAATAAACCAAGGGACCTGGCTGTGGACTCCAAAGTGCCTCATTAACTGGCTCTAGCCCCTCACCATGGTCTGGGAGTCCCTAAAGAACACTGTCTTTGACAATCACCCACGGATGAGAAAGCCTTTGTGAATTTCCAGGAGTCCAGCCTAGAAATGTCAGCATATCGCTGCAGAAAGAAAACTGATGTTGGGTGCACTGGAGAGGGTGAGAGGAACAACTGGACTTTATTTGCATCCATCAGCAGCACTGTTCCAGGGCCAAGAGGGCCTTTCTGGCCCAGGATTCCTCCTGCTAGAGAAAGTGGGAGTGTGCGAATGAACACCTGGCTTCCTCAGCGTTGCAGAACACTGCCACAGAGGCCCAGCTCTCTCTTGTCACATCCAGAGTGCTGAGTTGTGAGCTGCACAACTGTGGGGTATGAGCGACTGTGACAACAGCAGCCAGGGCTCAAAATGGAACATATTAAGGGGACATGGATCCTACTGACGACATCAGGGACTTAATTGGGAGGCTTGCCCATGAGTCACTGCAGATGTCTCACATACGAATTCTCCCAGCTGGCTTATGGTCACCCACAGCACTCCATGTGCCTCATCCACACCCCACCCCCACCCCAGGGGGTCTCCCTAGATACGCTTAAGGTGCTGCCAAGAGCAAACTTTTGCAATAAGCATGTAGAGAAGGCCAACCTCCACCTGTGGGCCTGAGAGACCACCACTGGGAAAGTAAAAGAGAAGTTGTCCATGTAAGGCCTGGTTCTGCAGGATCTAGAGAAGGTATGCAATCTTAAGAATTCTGCCACAAGGGGGAGCAAGAAGTGTGGAACAGGTGTATTCAGAGAAAGCCTGAGAAAAATTTCAGAATACCTAGCAGGTATTCTGCTGACAGAAGATATTTCTCTCCTGAAGCCGGTCAGTAAAGACGGGAAGAGGTGCTACTTCAAATGTGAATACAACAATGCAAAACTTCAAGGAACATGAAAAATTAAGGAAACATAACACTACAAAAGGATCACAATAATTTTGTAGTAACTTACCCTGAAGACATAGAGATCTGAGATTTACCCCATAAAGAATTCAAAATAGCTGTTTTAAGATAGCTCAATGAGCTGTAGTACAAGAAAAAACAGCAAGGCAATGATTTCATTTCCTCAATGAAGTCAGGAAAACAATGCACACAAAAAGTGATAATTTTAGCAATAAGATATAAATTATTAAAAAGAACAAAACAAAAATTCTGGAGCTGAAGAATACAATGAATGAAATAAAAAGTACAATAAACAGCATTAGTAACAAATGAATCATCAGAAGAATGAATTTGTGAATTGGAAGACAGGACATTTAAAATTATCCAGTCAATGGAAAATAAAGACAAAAAATGAAGAGTAAAGAAAGCCTACTTTATCTATTTGGTATACCACTAAAAGAAGTAATCTGAATTATTGGAGTCCTAGAGGAGAGGAGAGAGAGAAAGTGTCAAAAAGCTTACTTTAAGAAATAATGGCTGAGAATTTCTCAAATATGGGGAGATCTGGACATACCAGTTAATGACATTCATGGGCCCACAAACAAAGTCAACTGAAAAGTATCTTCTCCAAGATATATTATAATAAAACAGTAAAAAATTCAAAGAAAAAAAGGGACTCAAAAGCAGCAACAGAACAGATACTTATAACTTACAAGGGAACCCCCATAAGCTATCAGCAGATTTCTTCACAGAAATCTTACCGACCCGGAGGGCATGGGATGATATATTCAAAGTGCTGAAAGAAGAAAAAAAAATGTCAACCCAAAATAGTCCATGCAGCATAGTTGTCCTGAAATAAAGAAGAGATAGTCTTTTCCAGACAAACAAAAGCTAAGGGGGTTTGTCACCACTAGACCTGACTTACAAAAAATGCTGAAAGTTCTTCAAGCTGAAATAAAAGAACACTAATTAGCAATGAAAACTTGTGAAAATATTCAACATAGTGTAAGCATATAGTTAAATTCAGATTACTATAGTATGGTGATGTGTTAGCCACTTAAATCTAGTGTAAAGGTTAAGGAACAAAAGTATTAAAAATAACTATAGCTACAATAATTTTTAAACGAATACACAATAGAAAAGAACTAAAGTGTGATATAAAATATATAAAAGAGGGGAAGTAAAAGGGTAGCGGTTTTTGTATGTGATCAAAGTTGTTATCAGCATAAAACAGACAGCTACATCTATAAGATGTTTTATGTAAGCCTCATGGTAATTAGAAAGCAAAAATCTGCAGTAGATAGAGAGAAGATTAAAAAAAAAGGGAATCAAAGCATACCACTAGGGAAAATTATCAATTAACAAAAGAAGCCAGCAATACAAGAAAAAAGAAAGATGGGCCAAAAAACAATAAGATGACATTAGTAAGCCCTTACCTACCAATAATTACACTATATGTAAATGGATTAAGTTCTCTAATCAAAAGGCATAGATTAGCTGGCTGGGTAAAAAAAACAAGACCTGACTACATGCTGCCTACACAATATTCACTTCAGCTTCAAGGGCACACACAGGCTCAAAGTGAAGAAATGGAAAAAGATATGACATGAAAGTGGAAACCAAAAGAGAGCAGGATAGCTATACTTATAGCAGATAAATATATTTTACTCAAAAGCTGTAACAAAAAGGCCATTATATA
The DNA here is from genome assembly GCF_057876585.1 of Rhinolophus sinicus. Classification (NCBI taxonomy): domain Eukaryota; kingdom Metazoa; phylum Chordata; class Mammalia; order Chiroptera; family Rhinolophidae; genus Rhinolophus; species Rhinolophus sinicus. Next base: position 199,418,168 of record NC_142517.1, read on the forward strand.
ATGACAAAGGGGTCAATTCATCAAGAGAATATATCAATTGTAAATATATGTGCACCCACCATGGAAACACCAATAATATATTAAGAAAATACTAACAGATCTGAAGGGAAAATTAGACAATACAATAATAGTAGCGGACTTTAATACCCCACTTTCACACTTTCACCCCACTGGCTAAATCACCCAGGTAGAAAAATCAATAAGGAAACAGATTGAAATTGTACTTTAGACCACATTAAACTAACAGATATATACAGAACATTTCATCCCACAGCAGAAAAACACACATTCCTCTCAAGTGCACATGGAACATTCTCCAGGATGTCATATGTTAGGTCACAAACCAAGTGTTAGCAAATTCAAGATGACTGAAATCGTACCAAGTACCTATTATGACCACAATAGTATGAAAGTAGAAACCAATAACAGAAAGAAAACTGGAAATTTGACAATACATAGAAATTAAACAATATGCTCCTGAACAGCCAATGGGTCAAAGAAGAAATCATAAGGGAAATCAAATACCTTGAAACAAACAAAAATGGAAACATAACATACTTAAATTTACAGGATACAGCAAAAGCAGTTCTAAGGGGGAAATATATGTTGATCAATACCTACATTAAGAATATTATTCATCATGGTGGCCAAGAAGTATCCTTTGATAGGGGACTAGATAAGAAGATGTATATATATATACACACAATGGACTATTACTCAACCATAAGAAAAGATGAAATACTACCATTTGTGACAACATGGATAGATCTTGAGATTATAATGCTAAGCAAAATAACTCAGACAGAAAAAGTCAAGAACCATATGATTTCATTCATATGCGGGATATAAAACTAAAATCAACAAACAAGAAAAAGAAACAAAAACTCATAGACACAGATAACAGTTTAGTAGTTACCAGAGGGTAAGGGCAGGGGGGAGGTAGAAGAGGATAAAGGGTGTCACATATATAGTGATGGGAGGAGAATTGACTCTGGGTGGTGATCATACAATGTGATACATAGATGATGTATTATAGAATTATACACTTGAAACCTATGTACTATTATTAAGCAATGTAATCCCAATAAATTTAATATAGATAAATAAATAGGAAAAAATATTACTCAGCTATAAAAAATAAGGATATCTGAAAAAAGAAAAAGGGATATCTGCCATTTGCGACAACGGAGATAGACACATACTATGTGATCTCACTTATATCTGGAATCTGAAAAAGCCAAACTCAGAAACAGAGGAGAATGGAGGTTGCCAAGGCTTGGTGGTGGGGCAAATAGAAAGATGTCGCTCAAAGGGTTCAAAGTTCCAGTTAAAAGATAAATAAGTTCTGGGGATCTAATGTACAACATAGTAACTATAGTTAATAATACTGTACTATAGACTTGAAAGTTGCTAAGAGAGTAAACCTTAAATGTCACACACACACATACACACACACACGGGACTTATGTGAGGCAATGGAGTTGTTAACAAACCTTATTGGTAATAATTGTGCAATAGGTACGTGTATCAAATCATGACACGCACGCCATAAACTTACACACTGCTATATGTCAATTATATTTCCATACAACTGGGGAAAAACTCCAACAGTTGCAAAGTTTCTCCCTTCCCTTGTGGACTTGCACTGTGAGTGTTTGTGGGGATTAACCCCACTTTTCCCATTCTCGCTTACTTCGCTGTGTGGTACTGAAGATGTCCATCACCAAATGTGGCAATGTTCCTAAGGGCAGTGAAGGCTAGAGCCAAAGTGAATGCCAGTAACATGCTGGCTCCTAACTGCCGGCCTGGAAGCGAGAGCAGAGTTTTCTTTCCACACACTTAACCTTCCTATGTTGATTGTAGGCTTGAAGCTACTGGTGGGGTTTCTGATGGCCAGACAAAGAAGATTTGGGACTTGGGATAAAAGATCCTTATGCTCTGAATATAGAAATCAGGGCAGAAACGCTGGAATCAGGCATGCAATATGAGGGGCACACTGAGACACTGGGACAGGTGCAGGAGCAATAACAGGGGAGCAGGGGCTGGGATGAGCAGGGGCTGCAGTGGGGAAAAAGAAAGGCCTGGATGGAGAGAGTGGTTCATGGTCATGATGGTGGAAACAAGGCATAACTCTGTCCCTCCTCTGCCTGTGCCGTTCTGTCTCACCTCTCTTGCCATCACTGACAAGTTGATAAGAAAGGTATTTAGAGCAATGGAGAGAATATAAGGGTTGGGTAGGAAAGAATTGCAAAGTCTGCAGTAGCTGGAGGAAGGAGGAACTGATAGAGAAGCGGGGGAAACTGAGTTTCTATAGAAACGCAGCTGGAGTTGCTACCCCAGGAATATCAAAATGTGAGTTCCCATGTTCATCATAGTAAACTCACATCATCTTTTAATCATTTGTAATTTTATGTTTTGTTTTTCCACCAGGAACCATGGTAATGTAGTCCTTTTTTTCCAATTGACAAAAAAATAAATGATATTACAAAGACGAGCTGAATTAGTTTAATTCGTTTAATGAAGTCATTCAGATATAAAAATTTTGAGCTCTCTCCATACACATTCACCCTTTTCATTTGCATCTTTCTGTACACTTATTGCATATAGTGTCAAAACAGCTCACCCTGTGCATAGGGCCACATTCCCACCAGAGCCATTACCTGCATATGGTGATGACATAATTGTAAACAAATAAGTAAGTTATTAACTAGTTTCTCTTTTGTGTCCTCATTTCTATTGTCCATCCGCCTCTTTGCATTGAACCCTTACTAGAAGAAAAGCACCATGCTAGCTGTGATAAAGTTTCACCTGGTGTTAAGAAATGCTCTTTTGCCCTTCAGCAATGTAGGAATTAAGTGGGTGACAGTCCTCCCAATTCCCAGCCTATATGTGAGGAGAGAGGACTGTCATATGGCTACATCATGATGATCACTCTGCAGAGGTTCTCTCCTCTGCAGGCACAGAACACTGTGGCCTTTTCAGACTCGACATATATTAGATTTGCTGTCTGAAAGATCTGTGCATTCTGGGACCTGGTGCGATGATCAAAAGGACCACTCGTGGTATAGTCCCTATGAGTTTTCAGGCAGCTAGGCAGTAATGCTGTGTGAGCTTGAAGCAGTCCACGTAACAAGGCTCTTAACGCATACAGGGTTGGAGATGGAGCAGCATTTCTCTTTAATCTGAGAAGACTTCAGAGGGCAGGTGAGAAGCCTGTGGAAAGGAGACACAGTACAGGGGAGGGGCAGGGAAAGAAGCGTATTTTTACGAATTAGCTATTATTTGTCTGTATTTACAATAGAATCAAGAAGAGGGGGAGAAAGAAGGAATGGTGGTAAGTCCTTTCCTCATTCACATGCTTTGGAAATAAGTCATTCAGGAAAGACTTACGGCGTGTCTACTGTGTACAAGGGAGTGTCCTATATCCTGGGAAGACAACCGTGAAGAAAACAAATACCCCCACTTTTCTGGAGTTTATGTTTTAATGGAGAAAGACACAAAGCAAGAAAAATAAACAGATATGCTATATATTATCTTAGGAAGTGACAAGTGCTATAGGAAAAAGTCAAGCAGGCTTAAGAGAATGGAGGGTTATAGGAAAAAATGGCACTGTGCAGAAACTTGAAAGAAATGAGGGTAGTAAGCCATGGGTAAGACTGGACAGAAGAAACAAGAAGTGCAAAGTGCTGAAGGGCAGCAACGATAACGTGAGAAGGTCAGTGTGCCCAGAGCCATGAGGGGAAGGCAGAGCACAGGGGTGACAAGACAGTAAGACAGGAATAGAAGCCAGACTGCTTTGGGCCCTAGTGAGGACTTTGGCTTTTACTCTGAGTCAAGAGGGCAGCCACTGACGTTTGAGCAGCAGAATGTGCTCATTCTTTCAAATATTCAGTGAGCCTGGGTTTCAGACACAATGTTGTGCCAACTAATGGAGATAATAACGGTGAATGCGAAGGTCGTCTTTGCCCTTAAGGAATTCTCCAGTTTATTGGAGAATTCGGTCCCTGGTGCCACCTAATAAAGGGACATAGCAGGCTAGGAACAGAAGTAGCAGAGAAAGTGAAAAAAGTGTCAAAAATTTTAGATGTGGGCAGTAGCTTGGGCAAATCCTTTGAGAAGCATGAGGAAGCCTCATCTTCAGTGAGGCCCAGCCAACCTCTACAAACCAGCCTCTGGAAAACAGTATCCCCCGGGGTGGGTTTTTCACTCTCTGAAGCCTGAAGTGTCAACAGGTACATTTAATGGTCTCCTGTAATGATATCAAATGCTTTTGGAGGGAGGGACTGTAGTCCTGATCTTATTATGTACTATACCCTAGTTAGTAAAAGGAGTTTGTATCCTCTCCTTTGAATGTGTTTTTGAACAGAAAAAAAAGAGAATCTGAAATGACAAAATGCTTGAGGTGGGAATGGGGACAGAGACAAGGGAAAGGCAGAGGCTTAGCATTATAAGGTTTGGTGACATCAAAAGTAAACAAATCTTGAGAGACAGAGTAGGAGGACATGGACTATGTGACTGAGTGAATGTATAACCAGGTGTAAAGGAGCTAAGCCAGATAGTGACAAAAACTATGGAAGGTGTTGTCAGAGAAATGAGTGAATTTAGTCAACAGGATGGAAACTAAAGCATTATCAATTGGTAATAAACTGAATAAAAAGTGTAGAGACAGGATCTCCTACTTTTTTTTTATAGTGCTTTCTGAATATCTGAGTAAATGAACTATACCGGCGCATTTATTTCTTCTGGAATGCTCCAAAACCTCAATTTCCCTCTAGATGTTGATTCTCATTGGGATTACCCTTTGGATACCCTTTTGGAATTGACCAGTATCTTAAGTCAGTATTATTGTCCTGCACGTTTGGATGTTTTGTGCCGAGAAAGAGAAAGAGCGAGAGAGAGAGAGAGGGAGAGAGGGAGGGAGGGAGGGAGAGAGAGAGAAGAAGCTTCCATCTTATTTCTATTTTGTTGTTGTTGTTAAGGGAGAAAATATCTATGTATTTTAGGTGTTCTACCAGGAGTTGAAAAACATTTTCTGTATAAAGCTGTAAATATTTTAGGCTTTGCAGGTCACACCTTGTCTGTCAGAGGAGCTCAGGTCTGCTTCTGTAGTGCAAAAGCAGCCATAGACAATATGTAAATGAATGAGTGTGGCTGTGTCCCAATAAAACTTTATTTACAAAGACAGGCAGTGGGCCAGATTTGGCCCACCAGCCACAGTTGGCCAACCTGCATTCCAACCTTCCATCTTTAAAATCTGTCTCTGTTGAGTATTTCTTCACTTGCAACTGTTTGCTGTTGCGTTGATGTGACTTGTTTTCAGTCCTATTCTATAATATTTTATACCCAAATCTAATGAATTTAAGCAGAATTTTAAAAGGTTAAAATTTTTGTGTTTTCTTTATTTTTCAAATTTTTATCTTCTATGGACATTTAGGATGGACACAGACAGTGTTAAAGCTTTTGATTGTCTACTTTCTTTTTACTGAAGGAAATAAAATTCATAGTTTCTTGTGTCATTTTTATGCTACAACAGTTATGTCCTCAGTAGTTTTCCATTGTAAATGTAATAAAAAAGTGAAAATTAATTTTCTATCATTTGAATCAAAGTGTCCCAATGTCTCAATATGGTGCTAAAGTAAAACTGTAAAGTTAATGGAATATTGTAATCTGTAAGATGCTCTTTTGTTGAAGAAGGAAAATTGGCTTATCCTCCATGGTTTGAAAGGTTTATAGCAACAGAACTACCTAATCAGCAATTACCAGTAAAAACACCATATAAAAATGGATTGGTCCCATCCTCTTTACTGTGAGAATAGAAATTCCTATCAAAATACTCAAACATTCTTTCTGTTTCATTTTTAATACTTAGGTAAACAAACTTCTCTGCTTCTAAATCTTGCATTAAAAAAAAAGATTAGCAGTATTAAAAAAGAGCAACATTTATTGTTTGCCTGCATGGCAGCGATTAAAATCTTGACAGCATACCAATGTCCCCGAGCTTTGTGATAACTGCCATTACAACTGAGCACAGACATAGAACCAGGGTGGGATTTATTGGTAAACTGCTCTGCTGGGTCACAGACTCTCTGCCTCCGTTTCACACGAGCATCTGTTGCTGCATTTTAAAGCTGTATGCCACAAACTTTGACAAAGACAAAGATTCCATATCATACACATTTGTTGCTCCAACAGAGCTGCATTTGGTCCGTTTTCCAGGGCTGAGACCATAAGCTTTTGTTCCTAGAAATTGACACTGCATTTGCCCCCATTTTGTTAATATCCAAAACATTTTTACTTCTTGTACAATCTAGGTTTAGGAAATGGCAATTATGCTTAGTTAGATTTTTCATTTTTGGCAGAAGAGAGAATGACTGCTTCAGTCGAGCCTCGCCAAATAGGACTTACAGCATCTTTCAGGCATTTTCAGTTTGTCCCAGCTTGTGGAGACAGCCCTAATCACACGTCATCTCCTGATGACAACAGCCTCAAACATGGCTGTACCAGTGCTGTGGAGCTACCCATTTAAAAAGAGAAGCATGTAAAAGCCAGATTTGAAATTCAATAAGGGGTTCAGAGGAACGTCTAGCTTTCAGGCCATCTTCTTGCTAAATGAATAGGCAAACTATCACACACACACACACACACACACACACACACACACACAATTCTAGAAGGCAACCAAAGGAAGCCTGGCTCACTAATGTCTGAAAATAGCTCAGTCTGGAAAGGTATGCTTTTAGACTAAGAAGGCAGAAAAAACTAATTAGACAAGAAGCAACCGTGAACAAACATGTTAGCAGAATCAATAACTGGAACTGATCAGCTATTTCTTTAATTGTGCCAGCTGGTCATCTGTGATGTGCTTAGCAGAGCATAATTACCAGTTTCCATCCCATAGCGAAGATCTTTTCTTTTTCCTTCTTTTTATACAAATAGCTGGGCATATGTCATTTAATAATAATCATAATATTTTTTAAGAACTGAAAAAATTAGTGGAAATGGAAACACCTCATGTAAGATGATATTTTATGAATAAGTAGAAGGAGGCCAAGTAAGTATGCCAGTTGTGCTAATAAGAATGTGAGCTATCAAGGAAATGTAACTAATTTCTTAATTTAAAGGCCATTATGTGCTCCGTCTGCAAAGCTGCATTATTAAAAGTAGGGATAATTTACTTTGCTATTTTAGCATGAGGTCCATAGTTTGTTCTCATTTGTAGAGCTGTGATTGACTTGAGCCTAACGGATTGCATCTACTACAACCTCAGGGACCGTGCAATACAGTTGTCTGGTACCATTAGGAGAAATTAAAACAGACTGAGTTGTATAAGTAAAAGGAATAGAAAAGACAAAGGTTTCACAAGTTAATTCAAAGACCAAAAAAAAAAAAAAAAAAGAAAGAAAGAAAAAAGAAGTGCTGGCCCAATTGATTTGTACACTTTTTCCACCCAAGTGACAGCAAAACAAAGGTTTGTAAGCATGTAATAGACTAGAAAGACCAGTGTTTAAAACTCCACGTTTAGCTGTGTGTAACCGAAGAATGCTTATCGTTTCTGACATATTGCTGTGGGAAACTGGCCTCTTTAGGGCAGTTGTCACATGGAAAAGTGACATGTTAAAAGAAATATGTACATAGGGAGTGAAGGGCAAACCAGAAAATACTGGAAGATTCTGATAAAAGTAAGGATTTTCTGATGCATATTCAAAACTTACCTAAGAGGTCTTTTAGGTAACACAATTAGTGCCCTTAGTTTTCTCATCTAGAACGAAAATTTCTGCTCAATTTTTTTGAAAAGAATGAAAGATCCCATAATGATAAATGCCTTGACACATATGCTCCCAGAGCTTATTAGTTAAGTAAGTAAATAAATAATCATCAAGTGACAAAGGGTCTTAGGTCCTTTTTTCCCCCTGAGTTTCATTGTTACACACGAAATTAGAAAGAGGACTGTTTTCCTCAGCAGGCATCACTTACTACAGCTGGACAGACTTAACCTATGTTAAAGTTGCTGATTCCTAGGTTCAACCAGCCCTGGAGAAATGGTCATTGTTTCTTCCATCATGTTCTGGAAGACAAATCCCTGCACCATCACCCGTCATTACCAAAAATTCAGTTCAATTCAATTGAATTTTCTTCAGTTCAGTTCAACCCAACAAATCTTTATGATACAACTACTATGCACCAGCCATACAGCCCATCCGGCCAAGGGTTTCAGCACCCCTTCTTCCTTTTCTGCTTTTCATCAGTCTTTATGAAGTGTTTGGAGCACAGGGGGTGGAAGGTTATTTTAAATTATGAATTTATGGAGCCATCTTGAGTAGCGGTTCCTAGGATTACTATTAATTCTTTTCAGAATTTACTCTCAATTAAATAGAAGAGCATGAATGCATGTTGTGCTATAACAAAAAAATCTAGATTTAGTAGAAAAAAAGTAAATGCCTAAATGATTATCTAAATTGAATTCTAAGCAAATTCAACAAATTCTGCTCTTGGCATCTTTGCATATGATAGTAGTCAATGAAAATAAAAGGTACGTATTCATGAAGCTGTCAGAAATGGCATGTCTGCCTACTCCCAGCTCCTGCCTGCCCCCTGCCTAATTAATAACACTGAAAGCTAGTTGTTCTCCTCAACCTGTAGCAGTGGTTTTAAGACTATGTTCTGTAAGGTCCATAGATGCCAAATTGAGGAGCTCTGTCTTTTTGCTTTATGTTTTGGGGTTCCATAATGTTCCATTTTAAAGAAAGTTCCACTGCTATAAATGTGTTTGAAAATTCATGGTCTATGGTAGAACCAATCTGTAAATTGTTAACTATAATAGAACCTTGTTGTTTTCCAGGATTATATCCTGCGACCTTCACAGTTCTCAAAGTAGTCTTTACAAATAGCGACTACACAATTAGTGTCCTTAGTTTTCTCATCTGCAAAGTGGTCATAATAATAATAATTATATCACAGGTTGTTGTGGGAGTTAGATAAGATGATACATTGAAAAAAATGAGCTTGCAAAGCTGCATTGAGGGGAAAGTTGGTTGATGAGCAAGTCTCTCTTTAGTTAAGTGACTTTCTCTTATATCCTGCCTCAGAATACATGCAATTCTAGTTCTTGTTAAGGGGGAACATGATTAATATAAACTGTGACATTTGATTTATCAGTAATCAGAACTGCAAATGTCTGCTTGGAAATGGCAAGAGCCCTTGAAATGAAAAGTCCCCAAACCATCAAAACACCTTGGTCTGAGATCTCTTTGCCTTTCTAGGAAATGTCTATAATACTGCATGAGCATATTGACCCAGGTAAAACACATCTGAAAAGGACACTTTCATTTTTAGTAAATAAAATGCCCATAGTGTCTCAATAACTCCAAGATCAATAAGGATCAAAGTAGAATTCAGTGCCTAAGTATTTATGGAGCACGGTGCTGGGTTAGTATTCTCCCAAAGAAATTAAGAGCATATATCTGAAATGTTATTCAACAATACGAGATAAGAACCCTCAGTGAACATCTGGAGGAACAGACACATGCTAAGGAGTTCCCTGGAAAGAGAGCTCATCCCGGTGGCTCAGGATGAGCCAAGGATGCTTCATAGAAGCCAGGAGACTTCCCTCTATGGTGAGGGATGCTGATGGGGATGGTACAAAGGCAGCATAGCTTAGTGGTTAATGACCTGGGTTCTGGATCCAGGCTTCCTGAGTATAAATCTCAATCCTGACTTTTTCTATTTCGTGATCTTGGGTAAATTACTTAACTACGCTGTCTGTGTGTTTTAACATCTGCAAAACATACTTTAATAATAGTACTTGCCTTAATAGTGCTGTTGTGAAGATTAAATATTTTAATTTTTCAAGTGCTCAGAACAGTGCCTGGCATCTCAATAAGTACTGTGCCAGTGTTTGTTAAGTAAAACAAATAAGGGTCTGAGAATGGCTGACTTGACCCAAACGAACCAGCTTTTTCAGAGCTCTAAAAGCACTCAGTGATAAGAAAGGGGAGCTTTTCTGAGTATCCAAACAGATGAGCTTGATTTCTTCTCCTGCTAAGATTGTTGGACTATTTCTAGACACATATGAAAACAGTGGGTGAGAGAATGGTCTTGACTCTCATGTTGCTTGCTCAGTGGTTTATGCAAGTTAGATTTGTGCAGATGGAACAGAAAGCAAATTTCGATTGGATGCAGTATTCTATAAAGTCCAGCTCCTTTCCATGAGTCTGGTCCTGTGTGGAGTGAGCTAAGCACACTGGTCTTTGATAGTAATTGCTTCTTGTGGTGAGATGAATTAGCTCTTCCAGAGTCCCAGAGTGTTGCTGAATATGTTACTTTTCCCAATTAGGAGCTCTAAAAGAAGTTGTATTTTTTTGGATTCTGTGATTTAAAATGTTCTGCTCCCTTGTACCAAATGTAATTTGGCATAAGTCGAATTAGACTTCCTACCCTCTCTGCCTAAATTGCTATCACCAAAGTGCTAATTTGAAACAGCACCTGGAGAGAAAAAGAATATAAATCTGTCATGTATGTGTGCACACCGAGGCTCGGAGGTAAGTCAACTTAAAGCCATGTAATTGTCAGCTAAGACAACAAAACTCTTCGAAGGGTAACTTTCTGGCATCAAATTACAGCCCGTCCAAACAGATAAAATTAAATTAGACTGCTTATAAATTAAACCTCTTCTACTAGTGAGATTGCTGCTGCCCTAAAGGAAGTATTCTTTTCGGGCAATAAGCAGCTTCAATGACATGACAGCTGCATCTGCTACAGAATTCATAAAGCTATTCAAAAAAGGTGTCTTCTCTTTGCCCAGCTCCTACGTCACTCAGAAAGAATGAAATTGGCACTGGCAGGCTGTCTGGAATTAGAGCTAGTGAAGGCCAATTTGCGTATCAGATGTTTGGCCTGTTCATCCATTTAGAGTGGGCTTTACAAGGTTGGTCTCCGATATTTGTGGGAGGCCATATTCATTATGTGTCTTAGGAGCACCACCCAAAGATTGCCAAGCTCCGAAATGTCTTCTCCACTATTCTTCCATCAGATCCATTCTTTTGAGAGTTGCTCTTGTGAGTTAGATTAGGGAAGGGGTCAGCAAATTTTTCAGTGAAGGGCCAGGTAGGAAATATTTTAGGTTTTGCAGGGCCATTTAGTCTCTGTTGCAGCTATTGAACCTGCCATTGTAACACATGAAAGTAGTCATAGACAACATGTAAATGAATGACTGTGGCTGTATCCCAATAGAGCTTTATTTACAGAAAGAAGCAGCTGGACAGACTTGACCCTCTTCATGGCTATAAAAAAATTGATTACATAAGTTGAAAAAAAAAATCAGAGAAGTATCAGTTTCCTTTTGTAAACCTGGAACCTAAGAAGACATTGGAACAATGTGCACACCCTTATAAATCCCAAGATTTCTATAACCACTGAAGATATCCTTCACTTATGTGGGAAAGGAGAACATGTTCAGCTATCTGGAACTTCACAAGTTGTACCACCAAAGAATTCTCACAAAAACTTTGGGAATTTCTTCAGCCAAATAAAAATTAAATTGGATCAAGATGGGGGGAGGGAATATAAGAAACAATGATGAATAATGACTTGTAATATGTAAAGTAAAATTTAATAAATTTAAAATTTAAGTGCATAATAATAATAAATATTACATGTTAAAAATGCACTTTTATAAAAGACTAGCTATACTTTAAGAGAAAACTTATATCCTGGATTAAAAGCAACTATAATCAAAGAGCCAGGAAAAGAGCTAAGGCTTAAAGCAAGACACGCTAAAGCAACAGGAATGGTGTAGGCTTAAAATAAATTTCAGGTTTAGTTAGAAATACTCTTTTAATAGTTAACCTGACCCCAGCTCAAGAATTCAAGACACTGAGGGGAGAGATCCAAAATGGTAGAGTAGATAAACCCTGTGCCTGTATCCTTCCATGAACACATTAAAATTACAACTAAATTATACAAAAATCAACCTGGAAAACCATCTGAAGTCAAGCTGAAAAAAAGTCCTATAACTGAAAATATAAAGAAGGAACCACGTTGAGATTGGTCTGACAGCAGTGACGCGGAACAGGTCCCCAACCGCCCTGTGGTGGTTGCGAATCAGGAGGTGTCATGCAGGGTGTCATGCGGGGTGGACCCTGCTGCCCACATAAGAATGCAGGACATGGTGAGGCCAAAAAGGAACACCTATAGAGCCATAGATAGGGGAGTCATACCACTATATTCTCGCTGGCGGCTGGGTTGGAGACACAGGAAGCAGGAGCCACATGATCTGCAACCCACCGTCCACTTCTCTCTGCCAACCAACCTCACTTGCTAGCTGCAATCCGCCGTACTAACTGCAATCCACTCTTGCTAGGTCAACCACCATCTTCTTGCTAGCCTCCATTTTCTGCTAGTGTAGGCATGGCAGTTATATTAGTGGCCAATGGTTCACTGGTTACAGCTGACGGCCAACTAACCACAGATGATGGCCATCCAATCACAGTTGATGGCCATTTACTACCCAAGTGAGCACCTTTCCACATGAGGGCAAGAGCCTGGAAACTGCACTCCTGGCTCTGTCCCCACAGGAGGGATATCTCAGCTATGGAGATTCCCCCTGGAGGAGCAAGGGACCCTAGCCTCCAACACCAGGATCCCCAGTCTGGAGCACTGATGCCTGGAAGAGGAGCCCCAACAAAATCTGGCTGTGAAAAACAGTGGGGATTCTAACAGCTCAGGTGGGACAGAAGACTGTGGGAAACTCAGATGGCCAGCACACGGACTCACTTGCTCGCAGGCACTCACCTTGGGCTCCAGCGGAAAAATGGTGACTTGTGGGGCCTCAGGGACATACAGACAACAGACTGAGAAGTGTGGCTTCAGGAGAAGAACTGGAGGACAGTCCACATTTTCCCAGTAAAGGTTTTTTCCACCCCCATGCAGAAGGTAGGCAGGTACCATCTTTAATATGTTAAACCTGCCCCCACAGGCTAAATCTGAATCTGATTGGCCTGGTGACCTCCGCTGCTCCACCCTCCTGACTCAGCTGGGACCTTGCCCTACTCAACTTGCGCACTGCTGGAGGCACTTTCTCTGGGAACAGCCAGCCCTCCCAAATTACACTCTTTCTAAGAAAACTATCATAGTCCACAGGCCCCAGGCCAGTGGCAACTGATCTCAGTGTGCTCTGAGACTTTTGTTGAGTAGCTTCAGGCTCAGCACTGCCACCAAACCAGAGTCTGCATTAAATTGATGGCCACAACTCTTCCTACTCTAGTGACTCACTGAGACCCTGCCTCACTTAACTCACTGCATGAGGCTTTATCAGTGGCTGAACCTGAAGAAAGCTGGCAGGTGGCAGCAGGCCTCTGGGTGTCCTGGATTTTTGTGGAGTTACCCCAGGCCTCATACTGGTGCCAGCCATTCTAGGTTCACAGTGTGGACTCTCCCATGCACCTCCAGGTTTAGAACAGGCAGTGAACAACTGTGGGTTGCTTGGTAGCTCCTACCAGGTAGCCTCTGGCTAGTCACAGGCAGTGGGTGACCTGGGCCTGCATAGGAGTCCCTCCCACTAGGCCCCAGAACCAACATACTTGGAGTTTGGCTTCAGACCACAGAAGAACACCACCCAATTAGCCCCACAAGTGGCACACACAAAGGGCGGTCTCAACAGACACCAAAGCCCACTAGAGCAAATCCCACTCAGTGGGGTAAGCCTCCCACACAGCAGCCCATAAGCTGTGGACATGGCCAAATCCCACAGCCAGTCAGCCTGAGGGTCAATCCCACCCACTGAGTGCCAATGCAAGCAAGTCTCAACTATCAGAGAAGAGCACACACAACCCACACAAGGGACACTCCTGTAGCACCTCGCTCAGGTGACCAGGGAGGCTGTGACACTGAGCCCCACAAGAATCTTACATAAGGCCACCTAGCCAAGACTGGCAGACCTAGCAGATCCACCTCATACAGAGAAACAAACACAGAGAGGCAGCCAAAATGAGGAAACAAAAATATGTCCTAAATGAAAGAACAGGAAGAAACTTCAGAAAAAGAACTAACCAAAATGGAGGCAAGCAACATACCAAATACAGAGTTCAAAACAATGGTTATAAAGATGCTCAAGTAACTTAGTGAGATCTTCAACAAAGAGATAGCAAGCATAAACAAGGACATAGAAACCATAAAAAAAAAGAACCAGTCAGAAGTGAAGAATTCAACAACTGAAATGAAGACTGCACTAGAAGGAATCACCAGTAGACTAGATGAAGCAGAGGATTGAATCAGCAATTTGGAAGACAGGTAGAAGAAAACACCAAATTGGAACAACAGAGTCCCCCCCAAATAAGGATAGTTTAAGAGATCTCTGGGACAACATCAAGGGTAACAACATTTGCATCATAGGGGCACCAGAAGGAGAAGAGAGCAAACATGGGATTGAGAACCTATTTGAAGAAACAATGATGGAAATCTTTCTTAACCTGGTGAAAGAAATAGACATACAAGTCCAGGAAGGTCACAGAGAGTTCCAAATAAGATAAACCAAAACAGGCCCACACCAAGACACATTATAATTAAAATGGAAAAGTTTAAAGACAAAGAGAGAATCCTAAAAGCAGCAAGAGAAAGGCAAGTACTACCTTATACGTGAGCTCCCATAAGATTGTCAGCTAATTTCTCAACAGAAACTTTGCAGGCCAGAAGGGATTGGCACAAAATATTCAACGTAATGAAAAGCAAAGACCTACAACTAAGACTACTCTACCCAACAAGGCTATCATTTAAAATCAAAGGACAGCACAAGAACTTCCCAGACAAACAAAAGCAAAGGAGTTGATCACCAGCAAACCAGTATTATAAGGAATGTTAGAAGGACTTCAGATGGAAAAAAATAATCAAAATTATGAATAATAAAATGGCAATAGCTACGTAGCTACATATCTATCAAGAATTACTTTCAATGTAAATGGATTAAATGCCCCAGATAAAGGACAAAGGAGGACCGAATGAATAAGAAAACAAAACCTTTACATATGCTGCCCACAAGAGACTCACTTCAGATTGAAAGACACAGACAGAAAGTAAAGGGATGGAAAAAAATGTTTCATGAAAATAGAAATAATGAAAAAAAAAAAAAAAAAAGCTAGGGTAGCAATACTTACACCAGACAAAATAGACTTAAAAAAAAAAAAAAAAAAAAAAAAAAAACGCTATAAGAAGAGACAATGAAGCGTCCAGTAATCCCTTCTGGGTACTTATCCAAAGAAATCTAAGCTACTTCGAGGGGAACGTGCATTCGTATGTTCATTACAGCATTATTTACAATAGCCAAGATGTGGAGACAGCCTGGGTGTCCACTGATGGAAGAATGGATAAAGAGGAGTTAGTACATATATACAGTGGAAAATTGCTTGGCCAAAGAAAAGAATGGGTTCTTGCCATTTGTGTTAGCATGGACGGACCTGGAGGGTGTTGTGCTGAGTGGAGTGTATCAGACAGAGAAAGACAGACGCAGTGCGATTTTGCTTATATGTGGAATCTAAAATAGACAAACAAAACAGAAACAAACTCATAGATACAGAAAACATTTTGATGGTTTCCAGATGAGATGGGGCTGGGGGGTGTAGATGAAAAAAGGGGAGGGATTAAGAAGTACAAGTTGGTTGTTACACAGTAATCATGGGGATGTAGGGTGTAGCATAAGGGATGAAGTCAGTAACCTTGTGATAACTATGTATGGTGTCAGATTTAGATTTATTGGGGTGATAGATGGGATAGGGTTGGGGCAGAGTGAAAAAGATGAAGAAATTATAATGTACAAATTGGTAGTTACAAAATAGTCATGGGGATATAAAATAAAGCATAGGGAATGTAGTCAATAATATGGTAATAAGTATTTATATTTCTAGGTGAGTAGTAGACTAATCAGGGGGATCACTTCTTAAATTATGTAACTGTCTAACCACTATGCTCTACACCTGAAATTAATATAAAATAATGTTGAATGTCAGCTGTAATTGATAAATTTAAAAAGGAGAGAAAGGGGAATAAGAGGTCCAAACTTCTAGGTATAAAACAAATAAGTCATGGGGATGTAATATACAGCATGGGGAATATAGTCAATAATATTATGATAGCATGGTACGGTGTCAGATGGTAGACTTATCATGGTGATCACTTTTTTAGGTATGTAAATGTTTAATAACTATGGTGCACCCCTGAAACTAATATAATATTGTATTTGAGTTATATTTTTAATAAAAATCTTAAAAAGAAAAATATTTTTAAAAACCAACTATAATCAAGAGTTTGATACTGGCATATGGTTAGCAAAATATATCATTGAAATCTAGATGTCCTTAGATATCATTAAAATCTGAAGTACAGAAATAGAAATAAAGGCAATTTCAAATGGAGACATACATGATAAAGGTAGTGCTATAGGCCAATGGAAAAATGATGGATTATTCAATATAGCATTGGAGCAACTGACTAGCTCTCTGAGAGACTAACAAAGGACTTCTATCTCACATACAAAAATTGCTTGCAAGAAGATTGAATACCCATGTAAATTGAAAACATCAGGAAAATATAGCCAAATATTCTTTAAAGTTGGAGGTGGAGGGGGCCCTTATCAGCAAAAAAAAAAAAAAAAAAAAAAATCAGCATTCTTTCCTTAAAGGATTAACAAGTTTGAATCTATAAAAATACAAAGGTTATGTGTAAACAGTCTAGATAAAAGATAGAGTGAGAAAAATATTCAGAATGCCATAAATGACCTCAGAATACAACAAAAAAACATGAGAAAAAAATAAAACATTTTAATAGGTCATGACAGGTCTGCCTCTGAGTGTAGCACCACTTAATCCCTACACGTAACCTGAACTTTGATTCAGAGAGATGATTGCACATATAAACAAACAAAATGTATAATAACAAACAATAACACACATTAAAATGTAAATGTTCCTTTTCCCTTAACTGTGCATAAAAAGGGTTCTATAGAGTCTTACAGAATCTATGAAAGAAAGCATATAAGCTCATAAAATTGGATATATAAAGACAATCTCCGACAACACACTTATGTATACACACTCACACACTCTCTACAATCCATAAATAAAGAATATAGAAAAAAAAATCATAAGACATCCGAAAAGACTATGAAGTCTTTTTTGACCTTCAGGTACAATCTGAGGCATGAGGTTAAATGCTTCTATACAAATCCAACTTATAAGAAACAAAATTT
Source organism: Rhinolophus sinicus (assembly GCF_057876585.1). Classification (NCBI taxonomy): domain Eukaryota; kingdom Metazoa; phylum Chordata; class Mammalia; order Chiroptera; family Rhinolophidae; genus Rhinolophus; species Rhinolophus sinicus. The sequence continues at coordinate 199,435,401 of NC_142517.1, forward strand.
AGAAATTATCAAATATATATTATCTATGTAATTCCTTAGGATATTAAGTAATAAAAGCAGAAATAAGTAAGATGAGAGAAGACTGGATTTCCATAAAAGTTTAATTTTAAAATAAAGTGGAGGCAGAAAATAGCAGACTGGCTAGTACAGAAAGCCAATTCAAGTATTAGAACAAATCATGAAATTCTTTTATTCTAAGTAAGCACTCATAAAACACCCACATATTTTCATAATTAAAATTATGAAGAAATGCTACAGCTGACTAATAACTTAATCATAATAATGTATTAAAGAATAAAGAAGATGTATAAAGTGATAACTAAAATAAATAAATCATAATTTATATATAAATAATGGTTAGAAAAAATGAAAACATTAACATTCTTGGAATTTTCTATTTTCTTAAAATTTTTGAGCAAGGAGGAACAAAATGTGTCTGTTTATGCATAATGATCTGTTTACTCCTATAAAATCTTTTTATGCCTATAAAAATCTGGTTCATAAATTCAGAAGATAGAGGAATTAATTTTTTTCTAAATGTAGGAGCCTCTATGAAAAGCATTAGAAGATGCTATGTATCATTTATTAGAGATGCATAATTTTTCTTTTCTTTTCTTTTACTTCAAAATAACTAACAGGAAAATAGAATGTATTCTCCAAATCAGAGAATGTATTTTTCCAAATAAAACTTAATTGATATAACAAATGAGATTAAAAATAAAAGCAATCAAGGATGCACAGAAAACAAAACAGTAGGTAGAAAACAGGAGTGGGAGGAATGGGTGTTTTGTTTTTGTTTAAATAAATTGATTTATTAAAAAATAAAACAGACAGTACATATTTGGTTATTAAAATTAATGTGAATAGGCCAAATTTTCCTAATTAAAAACAAAAATTTCAGATTGGTTTAAGATGCACACGTAAAATAAAACAGATGATTTACAAAATAAAGCAGATGAGCAAAGACATGTAGAATAGAAAGAAACCAAAAATAATTTGTCTACAAACATTTTCTTTTATCATTAAAATATCTATAGTCTCAATTTGTAAGCAACCTTGTATCCATTGATAAGGGACTGGCTAAATAATTTCTGGCACATTCATACAGTGGAATCCTAAAAGTGTTGAAGATTCAGTGTTAATAAAGTGGATTACGAAGCATTGTTATACTGACACCAATGTGAATGACATTTTAAAACTACACCTTCTCCTTAGAAGTGTACTTTAGGGAAAGGTGGCCTCAATTAGTTATTTGCTTCATAAATTGCTTGGAAGGCATGAAACTAGTCATATGATTCTCCACAGCTGATTGATGGCCTCTGTACAGGAACACATGGCTGGGTATAAAAGAGGATGGCAGCTTTGGAGATGGTTTGAAATGAATTATATCCAAAGGTGATGTAGACATGCTCTATGTAGAGAGTAGAAAACAAACTCAACTGAATCTCTCTTTAAGTAATAAAAATGCTAAAAGCATTTGATGAACTAGGATTAGATGTATAAAGAGAAGGTCCTGGCCAAATTCTTGTCTTGGAAGCACTTGAATGTGGAATGGCTATACTGCTGATGGTTACTTTGTGTCCCTATGCATCTCTGAAACAAATCCTCATTATTGATGTTTCTTCTTTGATATCTGATAGAGCTTGATATATATGTATGTACAATATGACCCCATTGTTTACACAAATGAAGAAATATCTGGAAGTGTATGCAATAAGGTGTTATGTGGTTAACTCTGAGTACTAGAATCGCTCATGATTTTTTCCCCTTCTTTTTATATATCTGCATTGTCTAATTTTTCTATAATGAAAATGTACTATTTGTGCAGTAGAAAAACAATAAAGGTTATTTCAAAATGAAATTTAATTTAAAGGCAAATTAATCTTATAAATGAACAACAATGCTTTCTAAGCAATTTGGTAATATTCATATATATGCTTTAAAATTGTTCAGATTCTTTGACCCAGTCATTATATTTCTGGGAATCTACCCAAAGAAAATTATCTTTGATACAGAAAAAGCATTATTTATAGTAGTTCAGAATTGGAAGCAACCCAAAATATTCACTAAACAAAGTTTGGTAATGGAACTTAATGGAATATTAAGGAATAAAAGATAATACCAAAGTTTATAATAACAGGGAAAACTGCTTGTGAAGGAGTGAAACAAATCACAACTAGGGGTAAGTACAACTTGTATAATGAAAAATTAGGTAAATTATACATTAAATAAATAAGAATATAAGTAGAATAAGCATCAATTCTTTCTTTCCACCTTGATAAAATTTGACTATAATTCCCCAGTGGTGAGATCAGATAAACTCTGAGCTACTTAATATCACACTCAATACATGTTCATGGTCTGTACAGAGACTCCTAACCAATTACCAACTCCTACAATGCCCAGTTCAGCTACTTCTGCCTGGTGGACACTACTTGTAGATGTCTAATTCTCTTTGAGAGTGGGGAAGAGAAAATGATGGAAAAAAGAAAGTAAAATCTCCTAGTGATAGGAAGGACCCTGTCATCCATGAGTCTAACCCAAGGGTGAGAGCAGGATATACCAAGTCATGGAAGGCAATGCTTTGATACCTCTCCTTGGCTCTGAATCTGTCCTAGTGCACTATCTTACCTTAAGGCCCAAGAACACCACCTGAAGAGGAGGTTTGGCCGATATGGAGCAAAGAAAGGGGTAGCAGATTGTTTAACTGGTCTTTGGACTTGCTCCCCAGGTATCCTTGAGCTCCTGTGTCCAGTTCAGTTCATAAATATCTATTAAGCAACCATTCATTCATTCAGTCACTTACTCAGCAATATTTGAGTACTCTGTGGCATACTTGTGCTGGGCTAATTGTCTCTGTTCTCAGTGTAATGGGAAATCAGATTTAAATCAAAATCTTACACAGTATTTGAACACTGACAGGATATTTGGTAATTTTAAGAAACTCGTTAATTTTTGGAATTCTGATACTGTGAAAATATTTTATGGATTTTTTTTTTTTTTATTAAGAAAGAGTCCTTAAAAAAAAAAGGAAGAGTCCTTATTCTCTAGAGATACAGACTACAGTATATAAGGACAAAATGTGGTGTTTGGGGAGGAAGTAGGGCAGTATAAAAGACACAAAAGAGGAAAGATCCACATGTTAATTATTAATGCGGGGAGAAGGAAACGGGAGTTCGTTATATTCTACTTGTGCAGGTTTGAAAATTTCCATAATAAAATGCGGGTTTTTTTTGTGGATACAAAGAAAACTAGATGCCATTAAACAAAAATAATTGCACAGAAACATCATGAACTGAGATGAGTGCTGAAAAAGGGAAGATCAAACTAGGAAAATAAATACCATGTTTCCCCGAAAATAAGACCTAGCCAGACAATCAGCTCTATTATGTCTTTTGGAGCAAAAATTAATATAAGACCCAGTCTTATTTTACTATAAGATCAGGTATAATATAATATAATATAATATAATATAATATAATATAATATAATATAATATAATATAATATAATATAATATTATAACATAATACTGGGTCTTACATTAATTTTTGCTCCAAAAGATGCATTAATGCTGAGTGTCCAGCTAGGTCTTATTTTCAGGGACACAGGGTAGCAGGGAACTTGACCTAGATTTAGGCATCTAGGAAGCTTGAAATAGTGATTCCTGGACTGACATGAGGAGGAAGAACTGTTAATTTGGTGAAATAATGGAGGGGGTAAAACATTTGAAGCAGTGAGACCTGCCCGTGTCCAGACTATTAGGTGGAGGACTGCATGGAATATTCTAGAACTGAAAGATAGTTGGAATATGAAGAACAATGGTTCGAGTTTAATGAGATTAGCTATAGAGGTCAGACAAGGCCAAACCATGCAAGGGAGTTTTATGCTAACATAAGAATGTGAATGAACTCTTGTCCTGAAAACAATAAGAAGCCATTCAAGTTTGGAGACATAGTCCTATTTACATTTTTCAAAGATTCCCATGACTGCAATGAAAAAAACAAATGAGAGTGGTGGGCTGAGGTGTGTGCAAGTACACATGGGATGGCCCAGTGAGAAGATCTTGTAACAATGCAGGTAAGTGATAGATAATAGCCTTGTGTTTGAGTGGAGGTGGAGAGAGGCAGATGGCATTGAAAGATGTGTAGGGGGTAATGGCCACATGATTTAGTGATAGATTAGATATGGGGGACCAGAGAGAGGGAGAATTTCAAGGATGACTCACCTAGCTCTCTATGCTGTAAAGATGAGTAATGCTGTAAAGTTGAGTCTTCAGAGAGTTTAGACTCAAGGAGTGGGGGGAGATAAGTAGTTTGTAACTAATACAATAAATGCTAAAATAGAAGAAAGCTCAGAGCTCCTAGGAAGTACAGAGGATATGAATAACTTATACCCAGCCTGGGAGGCAGGGAATGCTTCCTAGGAAATACACAGTTAAGGCAAATCTAAAATATATGAATGACAATTGGTAGGAAAAGGCAGGTGAAAATGGTGGTCCAGCAAAGGCAAGGAGTGGAAGATATAAAACGGTATGAAGTGCAAATTAGAGACCAGGGTGAGGCAAGAGAGGTGCTTAGGGAGAAAATTTAAGGAGGAACTCATTCTCAGGTGCACTTGTATGATTCTGAGGATTAGTACACCCTTCAAGTTTCTTCCCTAGATACCTTGCTTGTATCACTCCAATCTCTGACCTAATGATGTGTCTACTTATGGGTGCATGGGTCTGAGGCGGAAAGTACTAGGAGGTGAGGTAGTAGGGATAATTCCAGGTCTTGTTTTGTATACTAAAAAACTTGGACTTTATTCTACAGGAAAAGGAGAATGTTAGAGGACAACATGCATGGGAGTTAGAGGTTAGTTTTATATTTTTTATAATTCTTTCTGATTTAGAATGGACAGGTAGAAAAGACTGGGAAAAGAGGGACTTGTTAAGAGAGACTTGCAACATAATCCAGGGGTCAGATGGTGATAGTTTGGTTAGGATGATAGTACGATAGAGAAAAGAAGTTTACATATTCAAGGGATATTTAGGAAAACTTGGAAAAGATGAGTCAAAGATAACTTGAAGAATTTTGGGTAACTGCGTAGATGATAATGTCATTTATTGAGATTTTCTATATGCACACATAGACACACACATACATATTTTCATAAAGCCATTGTAATATTTACTGCATTCAGCAACCATATTTTCTAATTATACTTCTCTGCTTTGGGGGGAAAAAACCCAAAACTAAAAGTTAGCACACTGTCTAGTTTCTACACCATGAAATATTATGACCATGAATATTTTTCAAGACTCAAGTTTAATTAGTAGATAATAGAGGGAAGTGATTTGCCATATGAAAAGAATTCTTTTTCTTTTTAACACAAAGAATATAAGTTTCATGACTGTAAGCTCTGTGAGATCAGTCTGAATCAGTTCCGTATAATGAATACAATATTGACATTAACACAATCTTATTCAGATTTCCACCACTTTTCTTACACTCATTTGTATGTGTTTGCATGTGTTTAGTTGTATGCAGGTTTATCATGTGCGTATGTATCAAGATAGAGAATAGCTCCATTACCACAGAGATCAGAGATTTATTTTTGAATGGATGAATAGTCCTTAAAATAGAATGGAGTTTTCTAATCTGTTACTTAAGTTTCCCCCCATATCCTGCCTTGCATATTGTGGAAATTTATCATTAAGCACTTCCTTGCTTCTTAAACTAGGAAACATGTTGTGAGGTTCATAGCAGTGTGATGTGCCAAGGGTCCATGAAATTACAAGGAGAAAGTGCTACATCTACTGGGAGCACCCATTCTAGTCAATGGTAAGTAATTTTTAAATTTATTTTTACATTAAAAAAAACATGGATAGATTATGGAGTAGAATGAAATATACATATATACGTATATGTATATGTATATATACATATACATATGCATATATACGTATACATATATATGAATATACCGTGTTCCCCCGAAAATAAGACCTAGCCGGACCATCAGGTCTAATGCATCTTTTGGAGCAAAAATTAATATAAGACCCATTCTTAATTTTTGCTCCAAAAGACGCATTAGAGCTGATAGTCCGGCTAGGTCTTATTTTCAGGGAAACACGGTATATGTTTATGTATATGTGTGAATACACATATATATACATATATATATATATGACTTCAAAGATATGCCATGCCCACTTTAGTCATTTGGGTCACATGTACAGATCCTCTGAATTACAAAAGAATCTTTACCGCACTAAAAGGACATCAGTAAAAACTTTAAGAAGTACTGCTAGTTACTTCAGTACCTACTATTTTCCACCTCCTGGTTCAGGGTATTCCTTGAAGCTAGGGACTCTGCAGTTGCCACTGTAATATACCTGGAAGGAGCTAGCACAGGGTATGCCACAGAAAAAGCACTCAGCAGATGCTGGTTGAATTGTGTAATGCCTTGCTGATAGCATCCTATAGCTGTAACCCTGATAAAAAGTCAGACAAACCTCAGCTTGAATCCTGACTCTATCCCTCATGGTTATGTTAAGCTACTTACCTTCTCTGAGATTCCGTTGCCATGTCTGTAAAATCTAAGTAAAAGTACCCATTTCACAGAGTTATTGTAAGACTTCAAGGAAATATTGTGTAAAGTACCCAGGACAATTTGTGATACAAAATACGTACTCAAGGAATGAGAGCTGTTACCACAGTAATGATGACACTGGGGCATTGATGATGTGAGCTTAATCTTAGCAACGGGAAGAAATAATGAAAGAGCTATAAAGCAAATTAACAGTAATGAATGGGGTAAGACATTTTAAAAAGAAAAAATGTTTTTCTTCACATCAAATATTGATCTTATTTCATCTAGTAAAAAGGGTAAAACTGATGTCTGCTCCACGTCTGCTAAGAGATACTAACTTAAGCAAACACTGTCATCAATATTCTTTCATAAATCTAAGTATTAATTGGAAAGCCCACGTCTTACTCATATTTTCTAAGTTAATTATGAGTCAGTTGTAATCAATGATATTATAGGGAAAACACTAAAAAGAAAACAAATGTGTCTAGGGGGAGAAGCCTTTAAACAAAGCTGCGAGAAATGGAAACCACCAGAGTCATTTTTCTCTGTCCATTTTGGTGACAGCACTTTAAGAAGATACTTTTTCCCAAGGCTTATCGCTATCAAAGAGTGATAATACGAGAAAAAAAAATGTTCTCTCAGGCCTAGAGCATCTAATGAAAAATGTACAGCCTTCTGTTCTCAGTACATCTGCGGGCCACATCCAGGAAAGGGATGGTTCTGTGCCACCTCGCATATCGGTTCAGTCTGAGAGAACGTCACCTCCGCCTCAGCCTATCAATGAGGGCCGCACTCTCCACATTATCAAACTGGGTTCAGTCTTTAATCAGAAATCTTCGTTTCTGAAGTGGCTCATGTCTGCGAGTCCACTGTCCCAGCAGTGCTGGCTAGACAATGGCTTTGAACATATCTTTAAGCTCCTTACTTCCTAAGCATGTAGAGCCATTTCCTGATAACAAGAGCAAGTCACTGCATATCTGTCTAGACACAGCCTGCTCCTGGAAGTGACTGTCCATGCAGAAGAACTCACACCCCCCACCCCAAGAGTGAAATACTTGTAGGGCAGGATGTCCCAAATGAGACAAATTCATGTGTCTTAATGTAGCTCAAACATGGCTTATTTGGGAAACTCGGATGACCATAAATAGCATTTGTTTTCCCATCTGAATTCTGAACCAAGTAAGAGGTTTATACATGTCGTAGGTGCAGACAAACAATGGGTTCACTGGTACAGAATCGCCAAATTAGACAGACACAGCTGCTCAGGTTCAGGCTGGGTGGCCCTTCCTCAGCTGTCCCGCGGGCCTGAACTGTAAAGCTTGCATGGAGGAGTAGAGCAGAAGCCAGTGGGCTGCTCATTCCCAAAAAGGAAGAAGTGAGGAAAGTGCCAGTTTTTGTATGCGTATGTCCAAGTTTGCAGCTAGGTCTCACCAATCCCTGGATCACCCCCCTCTTCTGTTCAGGGAGCAGAGTGAGGCCATGGGTGTTAAGATAATGAAGACACCTCCAGTGGAAAGAAAACCTAAGGAGTGAGGGACCACCTTTAACCACTAAATAGCCTATGCCAGGGTTTCTACCCTTAGCACTACTGACAATTTGAACCAGATGCTTCTTTGTTGGGCTGTCCTGCACACTCCAGGGTATTTAGCAGCATCCTGGCCTGTAGTCACTAGACACTAACAGCATGCCACCCTCTATGTTGTGGCAACTAAAAATGTCTCTGGACATTGTCAAATGCCCCGTTGGGGGTGGTGGCAAAATTACCCTCTGTTGAGAACTACTGGCCTAGACTCCAGTTCTGTTTGCTATAAACTGGTTCATTCTGATCACTTCTGCTGAACACTGACTATGTGACAGGCTGGGAAGATAAGGCAACGAATATCTACTTCTGGCCTTAAAGAGCTCATGTCTGGTAGGCTCCACAGACGTGTCTAAGGAGACATCTGGTGGTGTGCACAAATGTCTAATCATTCCCCAGCAATGCCCTCGAGTCAGGAAAAGCCAGGCTGGCCATTTGGACGCTGATCTGTCATTCCCTCCCTGACAAAATGCATCTTAGGGAAATAGACATTTCTCTGCTGGTCCTTCGATTTCTGCTTCAAGAATGACTACTGTATCCAGGCTTGACATTCAGAATGTATGCTTGCAGCCTGTGAAATTTGTTTTTTTCTCTGAGTAATAGGGCTCTTTCACTCTGTCTTCCCTGGCATCTGTGAGATCAAAGCCATTTTCTTCGCGACAAATACTAAGGCCTGAACAACTTAATCTTGACAGAAGGCAGAAACTCTAGGGAAAATGCAGAGTTTAAACAAAAATAACTCACTAATACCCTCATTCCAGTACTTCTGAATCTTCTATACCAAATATATTGAACTATTCAGTGATATGATTGTTATATTTAGGATAGCATGTCATCATTTTTAAGGAATTAACTTTTCTACTTTCACTATCTAATTTTCAAGGCAGATTACAGCAGCCTAACTGTAAAGACCTCACAGGCAAACATTTTCAATGACACCTTTTCCACAAAGGTATCACATATCTGGGGACCAAAGGATAGGAACATTGGGCCTGATTTTTTTTGTTTGCTTTTTTGTTGTTGTTTTAAAAGATTTTAAAGGAATAGGAAGGAAAATAATGTCTTTTTATGATAGCAGCTCTCACATTTTCTAGGGCACAAGACATTTTTGTGAAAGATTCCCTTTGAGCCTTCTACTTTTAATACATAGAAACATTGCCAGGAAAAATGGAAATATAGTTCTTATTTTTAACAGGATGCTGATTTGGGGAGGGTAAGAAACACAATAGGAGTCAGTTGAGCTCTAGACCCAGATCTGCTTCTGTCTATGAGATGACGTTTTAAGTAATTTCCCTGTTATAGAATTAAGGCTTAGAAACAAGGTTCTTGCTCTAAGTCTGAGATTCTTTTTTTCTTGTCTTTATTATTATTGCTATTATTAGTTTCAGTTGTACAATATAGTGATTGGACATTTATACACCTCACAAAGTGATAACACCAATAAGTCTATTACCCATCTGACACTGTGCATAGTTATTACAATATTATTGACTATATTCCCTATGCTGTGCTGTATATCCCGTGACTTTTTAAAAATTATAGTTGGCATTCAATATTACTTTATATTAGTTTCAGGTGTACAATGTGGTGGCTAGACATTTATATACTGTATGAAGGGATCCCCCGATAAGTCTAGTACCCATCTGACACTATACGTAGCTTTTACAATGTTATTGACTATATTCCCCATACTGTACTTGATATCCCATGACTATTTTGTAAATACCAATTTGTACTTCTTAAACCCTTCACCTTTCTCACTGTGACCCCCAAACCTGCTCCTTTCTAGTAACCATCAGTTTGTTTTCTATCTATGAAGCTATTTCTGTTTTGTTTGTTAGTTTATTCTGTTCTTTAGATTTCACACATAAGTGAGGTCATATGATATCTGTCTTTCTCAGTCTGATTTATTTCACTTTGCATAGTACCCTCTAGGTCCATCCATGTTGTTGCAAAAGGTAAGATTTCATTCATGTTTAAGGCAGAGTAATAACTCCATTGTATATAAGTACCACAATTTCTTTATCCAATCATCTATTGATGGGCATTTCAGTTGTTTCCATGTTTTGGCTATTGCAAATAGAGCTGCAGTAAACATAGAGGTGCATACAGCTTTTCAAATTAGTGTTTTGGATTTCTTTGGATAAATATCCAGGAGCAGAATTGTTGGGTTATAAGGTAGTTCTATTTTTAATTTTTTTGAGGACACTCCATACTGTTTTCCATAGTGGCTGCACCAACTTCCAATGCCACAAACAGTGCACAAGTGTACACTTTGTCCACATCCTCGTCAACACTTGTTTGTTGATTTATTGATGATAGCCATTTGGACAGGTGTGAGGTGATGTCTCATTGTGGTTTTTATTTGCATTTTTCTGATGATTAGTGATTAAACATCTTTTCATATCTATTGGCCATTTGTATTGTCCTCTTTGTAGAAATGTCTATTCGGGTCCTCTGCCCATTTTTTAATTGGATTTTTTCTTTTTTTTTCTTTTAGTTGTTGTTGAGTTGTATGAGTTTGTTAAAATAAATTTTTAATATTAACCCTGTATCAGATCTATCATTGGCAAATATCTTCTCCCATTCAGTAGGATGTCTTTTTGTTTTATTGATGGTTTCCTTTGCTGTGAAAAAACTTTTTAGTTTGATGTAGTCCCATTTGTTTAGTTTTTTCTTCTGTTTCCCTTGCCCGAGGTGATATATCAGTAAAAGTATTACTAACAGTAATGTCTGAGAATTTACTTCCTATTTTTTCTTCTAGAAGTTTTATGGTTATGAGTCTTAAATTTAAGTCTTTAACCCATTTTGAGTTTTTCTTGTATTGGAGTAAGAAGGTAGTCCAGTTTCATTTTTTTGCATACATCTGTCCAGTTTTCCCAGCACCATTTATTGAATAGACTGTCTTTCCCCCAATGTAAATTCTTGCTTCCTTTATCATAGATTAAATGAGCATATAGGTATGGATTTACTTCTGGACTTTCTATTCTGTTCTATTGATCTATGTGTCTGTTTTTATGTCAGTACCATCCTGTTTTGCTTACTATGGACTTATAGTATAGTTTGATATCAGGTAGTATAATACCTCGAGCTTTGTTCTTCTTTCTCAGGATATTTGTGGCTATTCTGGGTCATTTATGGTTCCATATAAATTTTAGGATTATTTGTTCTAGTTCTGTACATAATACCACTAGTATTTAGATAGGGATTGCACTGAATCTATATATTGCTTTAGTTAATATGGACATTTTAACTATATAAATTCTTCCTATCCATGTGCATGGTATATGTTTTCATTTATTTCTATCTTCTCCAATTTGTCTCTTCCATGTGGTATACTTTTCTGACTACAGGTCTTTTACTTCCTTGATTAAATTTATTCCTAAGTATTTTTTTTTTTTGAGGCAAATGTAAATAGGATTATTTTCTTAATTTTCTTTCGGATAGTTCATTATCAGTATATAAAAATGCAACTGATTTCTGAATATTAATTTTGTATCCTGTTTTTTGGTGCAGTCTTTGGGGTTCCCTTATATAGTATCATGTCATCTGCAAGTAATGACAGTTTTACTTCTCCTTTCCAATTTGGATCCATTTATTTCTTTTACTTGTCTGATTGCTGTGGCAAGGACTTCCAGTACTATGCTGAATAAAAGTGGTGAAAGTGGACATCCTTGTCTTGTTCCTGATCTTAAGGAGAATGTTTTAGCTTTTCCCTCATTGAGTATGATATTAGCTATAGGTTTGTCATGTATGGCCTTTCTTATGTTGAGATATGTTCTCTCTATTCCCACATTGCTGAGAGCTTTTATCAAACATGGATGCTGGATTTTGTCAAATGCTTTATCTGCACCTATTGATATGATCACTTGATTTTTATTTTTCATTTTGTTTATGTGGTGTATCATGTTAATTGATTTGTGGACATTGAACCAAACTTGCATACCAGGAATGAATTACGGCGTTGATAGTGGTGTATGATCTTTTTAATGTATTGCTGAATTTGGTTTGCTGACATTTTGTTGAGGATTTTCACCTTGATGTTCATCAGGGATATTGGCCTATAATTGTCTTTTTCTGGTTTTGGAATCAGAGTAATAGATGCTTGATATGACTTCAATATTCTTAAATTTATTGAGCTTTGTTTTGTGGCCTAACATGGGTCTATCTTGAAAAATGTTCCATGTGCACTTGAAAAGAATGTATATTCTGCTGCTTTGGGGTGAAATGCTCTAAAAATATCATTTAAATCCATCTGGTCAAGTGTGTAATTTAAGGCTGTTGTTTCCTTGTTGATTTTCTGTCTGGAAGATCTTTCCATTGGTGTCAGTGGGATGTTAAAGTCCCTTACTATGACTGTGTTACTGTCAAGCTCTGCTTTTATGTTGGTCAATATTTGTTTTATATATTTAGGTGCTCCTATGTTGGGTTCATAGATGTTTACTAGGGTTATGTCCTCTTGTTGGATTGATCCCTTTATCATTATGTAATCTCCTTCTTTGTCTCTTATTATCGTTTTCATTTTAAAGTCTATTTTGTCTGATGTAAGATCCCTACCCCAGCTTTTTTCTCATTTCCCTTTGCATGAAACATCTTTTTCTATCCCTTTATTTTCAGTCTATGTGTGTCTTTCAATCTGAGGTGGGTCTCTTGTAGACAGCATATGCATGGCTCTTGTTTTCTTAAGCATTCATCTACCCTTTTTCTTTTGATTGGAGCATTTAATCTAGTTACGTTTAAAGTGATTATTGATAGGTACATAGTTATTGCCATTTTGTTATTCATATTTTTTATCTTTTTTGTTTGTTTGTTTTCCCCCTTTTTATTAAAGAAGCCCTCTTAACATTTCTTGTAACACTGGCTTGGTTGTAATGAAGTCGTTTGGCTTTTTCTTGGCTGGGAAGCTCCTTATCTCTCAATTTTAAATGACAGCCTTGCTGGGTAGAATAGTCTTGGTTGTTGGCCCTTGTTTTTCATCACTTTGAGTATTTCCCCCCACTCTCTTTGGGCCTGCAAAATTTCTGGTGAGAAATCAGCTGATTTCTTTGTCTTTAACATTTGCCATTTTAATTATAATGTGTCTTGGTGTGGGCCTGTTTGGGTTCATCTTGTTTAAGATTCTGCACTTCCTGGGCTTGTATGTCTATTGTTTCACCAGGTTAGGGAAGCTTTCGGTCATTATTTCTTCAAATAGGTTCTCGATCCCTTGTTCCCTGTCTTCTTCTGGTATTCTTATGACGCAAATGTTGTTATTCTTGATGTTGTCCCAAAGACCTCTTAAACTCTCTTTGTTTTTCTTTTTTTATTATTATTATTTTCCCTTTTTGTTCTGATTGGTGTTTTCAGATACCTTGTCTTCTAAATCTCTGTCTGATTCAATACTCTGCTTCATCTAATCTGCTGTTTGTTTCTTCTAGTATATTCTTCATTTTACTTATTATATTCTTTATTTCTGACTAGTTCTCTTTTATGATTTCTATGTCCTTCTTTATGCTTACTATCTCTGCTGAAGTTCTCACTAAGTCCCTTAAGCATTCTTATAACCAGCGTTTTCACCTCTGACTCTGGTAGGTTGTCTGCCTCCATGTCATTTAGTTCTATTTGTGGATTTTTTTTTCTCCTGTTCTTTTACTTAGGATCTGTTTCTTTGTTTCCTCATTTAGCAGCCTCTCTATGTTTGCTTCTATGTGTTAGGTAGATTTCCTTTTTCTCTCAGTCTTTGTTGGGTGGCCTATGTAGTATGTGTCCTGTATGGTCCAGTCTCCCTGATCACCTGTGTGTGTGTTCCAGGAGTGTCCTTTCAGTGTGTTTTATGTGTTCTCTTCTTGTAGTTGAGCCTTTTTTGCTTTTGGCATGCAATCCCTGTAAGTTTCCCCTATAATTACAATCTGCTAAAATTCCAAACAGATAGAAGGTTGTAAACTAGTTTTAAATTCTATTGGTAGGATAGCTTTTATTCAGGCACGCTGAATTCCACCAAACAGAAAAAAAGTGCAGGAGAGGAATCAGATAGACAAGACACAAAGAGTAAGAATGTCATTGGGATAAACGCACAGGCCTAGATGGCATTCCTGAGACACACTTTTCTCTGTTCTTCCATGGCTGTGCCTAGAAGATCCTAAGCACAGTTTCAAAATCCTTTGCAACCCAGGCAGCCATGACCACTTGATTATCCTGGGTACTAGGCATGAAGCCTATTTATCTTTTTTTTTTTTTTTTTTTTTTTTTTTTTTTTGGGTAGGATTTGTGGGGTAAAAGACAAGAAATAATGGTCAACTGAATGAAACATATTTCTAAACACTCACTAAGCAGATGACCTAGAAGGCCCAATTTGAAAAATGCCTTAGATATAAATTTTACAAATGAGGATGCTAAGTTTCAGAAGGCTGTTCCTTGACAAACACCAATACAATTGATGACAACCATACACTGTATGTTCCAATGGCATCACCATGTATACCATCCCACTTATCAATCAGTAGCAGGCACCTGCATTTTAAAATATGTTTATAATTGCTTAGTATGCAAATCTACCATTCAGAAAAACTCTTGGTCCTATGTATTGTGAGTAATTGAGTCTCTACTGTACATGGTTAAATGATTTGCATGATCTGGACTCCGAGGTCCTAGCATGACATTTCCCTCTTTTCCCATTACTGGCCATTCGCAGCATCCAAAGAAATGACAGAGGCCCCAACTGTGATGCCCTGGATCCCTGCCAGGCCCCAGGCACTGAAGCCATGTTTGCTGCAATTCTCTTTGGCTAAGTTAGACATATGCCAAAATGGATACAAGAATCCCAGAGCAATTGCCTTGTAGGACACTTAAATGAAGGCAAGTGAACACAAGGTGGACAAGGGAAAGCTTTCAAGAACATTGAAATTGAATTTGGAGTCACTAATACAGCTGGGAAATGATAGTGCTGAATGTCTCAAGGTCACTTACAACAGAAAAGGGGGCTTTATTTCAAAGAAATTGCCCTGTCTGCCAAGATAAAAAGGAGGCATATATACAGCAAAGAAAAGGAACAGCTGCTACAGAGCACTACCAAGGGAGAGGCTGCAAAACAAATCGTCAGTGGGCAAAAGGATGAGAAATGCCACACACTTCTCCCTTCATTGGGCAAGAAGAGCTCTCCTCTCTGACTCACAGGATGAAAGTCGGCTGGCTCCGAAAGGCTGTTTAGACCAATAGGGCCATTTGGAAAAATGGGAAAAGCTAGAGCATGGTATGATTTTCTCCACTCTGCGAAATCAATGGCTATATTATTACACCTTCTGCAGCTAACGCATATTTGGAACCATTTAGGAGCCCATGGTCCCTACAGTCAGAGGATACTCCCAGAAATACCATTTTCTATTATGTGTGAATCAGACATCCAGCAAATTCCAGGAGACAGTGTAAATAGACTGAAACGTCTCTTGTTTCTAGAGGTGAAATAGAAGTATTGCAGAGCCAAGATTTTCTTCTATACTCTCTTTTAGAAGTTTTAAACCTTTAGGTTTCACATTAAGCCTGTGATCATCATTTTGAGTGAAATTTTTGCATGTAGTATAAGACACGGATCAACGTTTGAATCTGCATATGGGTATCCAATTTCTCCAGTACCATTTGCTGAAAAAAACAATTCTTTCTCCACTAAATTGCATTTCCAACTTTGAAAAGAATCAATTAACCCATATATCTGTGTGTCTATTTCTGGACTCTATTTCATTCCAATATCCTTTTACAATTACCACACTGGCTTGATTACTGCAGCTTTATAGTAAGTCTTGAAGTCAAGTAATGTGAGTCCTTAAACATTGCTCATTTTCAAAATTGTTTTGGCTATTTTCATTCCTTTGCCTGACCATACATTTTAGAATCACCTTGTCTATTTACACACACACACACACACACACACACACACACACACAATCCCTCTGGGATTTTTAAATTAGATTTATATTGAATTTATACATCTATATTATTATTTTAAGATAAATTGCTTCATGAATATATATTGATAATTCCAATTAAAATTCAGGATGACAGGGTTTTTCACTTACCCTCTTTTCTGTTACATATGGGCTTCTTTTCTTCCATACCAAATATCCTGGTTCTCTAGGACATTGAAAATGATATAATTAGACTATTCCACATTACTTATTAACTTTATTCCTTATTACATACAAAATAATATAATAACACTTATACTATCTAAATAATAATATTCATACTATCACCAATATAATTGCTGATAACAATTAAAAACTTTTTGTTTCTTTGTTCTCCCATTTTTATTACTATATTTACATTTTCTGAACATATAGTCGTCCCATAATAAACACTATTCCATAGTTAAGATTTATTGCTGAAAGACACTCTTTCAGTTATACTCTGCCTCCTTCAAAGTTGATTTTAAGCTGCTTTAGAAAGAGGAAAATACCGTTGGAAAAAAAGGTATAGGCGATATGCTAATCATAGTTTAAGTAAGTGTTGTAATTAAGCACAATAGTTAGGTCTATGAATCTTAATAATCGGATTAAAAGTAGAAATGTGATAGGTTACACAAACTGGTAGGTTTTACAAAATGTTCTATTTTGTTTTGTTTTGTTCCTCAACACTAAATGCCAAAAACATTTGTTTCATTCATAGGAGACAAAATCTGAGATGTATAATAACATTCTCAACAAGAGTTGCACAGAAATGCAGAAGTGAAATTCATATGGAAAAGAGTTCAAAACATGATATTGAAGTGCAAATCAGTAACACTGCTTCATGACCTTGCTTTATGAAATAGCATCTCATTTCCTTAATAGAGACAGCTTGCCCATTTTCAGCTAACTAAATTCTTATTACCATGTGAGAGCAGGTGGGCTCTTTCAGAAAATCTTAAACTGATATAGACTGCATGGTCTTATATTTTTTATGCTGACTTCCCTATTTATTTCTTGTTACCCTCTATTTTATCTTTGTACTGGGAAGGCATTCTGACCTCCTAATTCCTGGAGGGCTGCAATTGACCAGAAACACTCCTGACTGTGGAGGGAATTGAGTGGGAAGTCTTGATAGGTCTTTTGGTCAATCACTTAATAAGGTCTATTTCATTTACATCATTCCAGGACATTTTTTGTATTACTTAATCATGCTGTACACCATTTTGCTTTTCTCTCATGATGTAAGGACACACAGGTTAATGTGAAAGAAGCATATCCAGCTGCTAAAAAAAATCAAGCTTTTATAGTGGTAAGTATATGGGTTAGTTGTAATCCTGTTAACACCAATTCCTTATGCTCTTTCCTTATGACACTTATATAACACATTATTTACATTCAGAAATTATTGAAATTTCTTATGATTAGTCATAAAATGTCCTTATTAGAAAACACATCTCACCAATGGGAAACAAGAGTGTCACTTGAAAAGCATGGAAAATATATTCCCTTAGTAAAGTAAGACAGAAAGGCTGGTTTATTGGACAGAATACTGTACTTCGGGCCAGAGACATGGTCTCAAACCTACCGTCTGTAATTTACAAGTTGTATAATATTAGATGAGTCATTGAATATCTTTGGGCCTTGATGTCTCCAGTGTTAAAAATAGAGATAATGGTAATAATTACCTCATGAGATTGTAGTCGTGATCAAATGAAATAGTAAGTAAAAGTGTTCTCAGTAAATGCTGGAGTATTCTGTAAGTATAATCTGCAGTGTGTGGCTGTTTTGTTAAACTCCAGGTTGCTCTGTTTGCTCCCAAATTCCTATTTAGACTGTTCTGGTGTGGAACCTGCCTCCATGCTCCCATTTGTCCCAAACAGCTGTAATCGGTCATTAAGAGTTGTCAGTCATTCCCCCCGCCTGGTGTGTGACTGGCTTGTGTATGACCCCTCTAAGCCCTCCAGAGACTAGGAGCCAGGGAGCTGGGAGGACAGGGAGTGACACTGGCTCCATAGTCAGCACATCATGTCCCCACCACCGGTCATGATAGCTTCCAACTACAAAGAACCTCAAGGCAACTATTCTTTTCATCTTCAGGGCAAGACACTGGCTGCTTTAAGATTATGGATGCTACTTTTATGGTTGAGAGCAGAAATGACCACACACACTAATATATTTTCATCAGCTTTTGAAAGACACCCTTCCGTCCACACCCCCTCCACATACACCCACTGGTTATGTACCAAAACATGCTATTAAAGAATAAGTTTTTCATTTTGCTGACAAACAAAATCAGATGCTAATCAATAGGAATTCAGTTGGCAGAGATGTCTTGCTCATCAGTGAAATTACATCTGGATCTTGTTGGCTTGATGGCAGAAACCCTTCTAATGGCAAACTAAAATGAACAAAAATGTCCTCTGTCACTTATCATAAGAAAATGTAAACAACCACAACACTCAATCAATCACGGCAAGCAAACAAAATACCCTTCAGTTGCTAGACTGCTGCAAACCAGTTGTATCACTCTGTGTCACCCTTCTAATAAAATATGAGGAAGGAAGATATAATGATTAGATTTGCTTGTTTAAAATTTAAACGCTCTCTCTAGGTGATTAATCCTTACTCCTAAAAACAGTTGGGGCTCAAACGGACCAGTCCTATTGTTTCTCAGATCACCTTAACAAGCCTGTGTCAGTCAGAAGTGACCCTTTCTGTCATATTCAATGAGATCACTACCCTAGCATTGTAGCTATTGTCCACCCTTTGAAAGGAACACATAAAACATTAGCATTTCCTGACAATAAGTCTCCCCAGGTGGTCTTACTTAGGTAAAAGCCCTTCATCCATCAGTGAAGATACTTCAGCCAACTTATAGATTTAGGTTGGGTTTGACACTTTTGTTATTAACATGCTAGTAGAACATGAAAAGGAAGTCGCTTACTCTTTCTCTTCCCCACCAAATGTTGTGAAGAAAATAGAATGAGAAACACACACACACACACACACACACACAGACATACACACACACACACAGTATTTAATTTAGGATGGCCATTAGCCAGAATATAGTAGCACTGTCAGAAATATTTCTCACCTCACTTTAAAGAGTGTTTTTATTCCCTTGGATATATACCCAAGGGAATTGCTGGATCATTTTTTAATTTCTGGAGGAAGCTCCATACTGTTTTCCATAGTGGCTCTACCAGTTTACATTCCCACCAAGCGTGCACAAGGGTCCCCTCCAATCCACATCCTTGTCAAGACTTGTCATCTCTTGTCTTTTTGATGATAGATATCCTAGCAGGTGTGAGTTGACATCTCCTCCTGCTTTTGATTTGCATTTCCCTAATGATTAGTGATGCTGAGCACCTTTTCATGAATCTGTTGGCCATTTGTATATCTTCTCTGAAAAAAATGTCCATTCAAGAGGTCCTTTGCCCATTTATTAATTTTTCTTTTTGCTATTAAGTTATACAAGTTTCTTGTATGTTTTGGATATTGGATATGTGGTTGGCAATTATTTTCTCCCATTCTCCAGGTTGCCTTTTTCATTTTGTTAGGGTTTCCTTTACTGAGCAGAAGCTTTTAGTTTGCTGTAGTCATTATCTCGAAGAGATATCTGTATGCTCATCTTCATTGCAGCATTATTCACAATAGCCAAAGTATGAAAACAACCTAAACGTTTTGATGATGGATGAATGGATCAAGAAAATGTTATGTATAACACACACACACACACACACACACACACACACACACACACACAGAGTAGAGTATTATTCAGCCTTAAAAACGAAAGAAATCCTGTCATTTGTGACAACATGAAGGAATGTGAAGAACATCTTGCTAAGTGAAATAAACCAGATGGAGACAGATAAATAGTGCCTGGTATCATTTATACGTGGAATCTAAAAAAAATAAAATAAAATTGAAGTCAGAAACAAAGAGTAGCAAAGTGGTTGCCAGAAGCTAAGGATTGGTAGAAATAGGTTAGATCAGAAGAGGTTGGCAAAAGGGTACAAATTTTCATTTATAAGATGAATAACATTTGAGAAGCTAATGTATAACATTGGGATTATAGTTGATAACACTGTGTTGTATAATTCAAATTTGCTGAGAGAGTAGAACTTAAATGTTCTCACCAACAAAACAAGTAAATCTGTGAAGTGATAGATGTGTTAATAAACTCAATGCAGGGAATCCTTTCACAATGTATACGTATATCAAACCATCACATTGTACACTTTAAATATGTACATTACAATTTTATTTGTCAATGATACCTCAGTAAAACTGAAAAAAGAGTGTTTCGAACTGGCCAATCCTTAAAAATAGAATATTGAAGGCCATAGGTTTCTTTCTTCTTTCTGTTTTTTTCTTTCTATCTAGCTATAGAATCGCCAAATGCTTTCATATATAGCAATTTATCCTATCTTTAGAGAAATTTTAAGAAATAGGACCACTAAAATGATAAGGTATTACAAATAAGTCTAATAATGTTTTTAAGGTCAACTAACTAATAGTTGATACATCTGGGATTCAAACTCAGGTTTCTTAACACCTGATGCAGAGATTTTACAATTTTTTTTTCAATATCTCTAACCACTCCTTTGCTATTTAATTTAGGGGTGGAGAGGCTGTTGGTTAATCCAAACCTTATGGATGCATTTAATAGAACCAGTTCTAATTATGAACGCCCAAGCAAGCAAAAAAGCATATTGAAAACAGTTTCACATTTCTGGGAGAACTACTAAAAATATCAACAAGAATAAGCATTTTCTAGCTTAATCCTTCACATAAATAGATGCTACTGCTGACAGTGTTTCTTCCAGAGCTGGACTTCCCACTGTCAGCAAGACACATGCTGAGATATTTACAGTGATTGTGTTCTACATCACGCCATCTACATCCTCCCTGCCTTTCTCAGCATTCTCTGAGCAAGGCTGATAAAGGACTGGTATCATGTCGCGATGACCTCAAAAGCCCCAGGCTGGGCTCTGTCAATATGGCACGTTCTGCAGCTTCCAGTTCTTTGAATGCTGGCTGAGCAACTAGATGGATTGCTATGCACTTGCTTTTGTAATTTGGCCCCAATGTTAAACTGATCACCTCTCTAATTTCTTATAGACAAGGACGGAGAATTCACATTAAAACTGAGTTTCCCAACTGTTCTCACTCTGCACACTCAATGCTGAGTATCTACTTGCCTGGAATAAAAGAGGGATGACCACCACTGCGGCTCACCAGAATGTACCAGTAATTTACATTCACTCTGATACCACCACGTTGTATGGGGGTGGTATCCATACTTTCAAGAACCAGAATGGCAAACATATAAAACCCATTATTTAGGAAGGAGAAATAGTGAAAAGAAAAGGAAAGCAAAAGGACTACCAGAATGCACAGAGATGATTGGTTTAGCACAAGTTTAATTAAAACAACAACAACAACGAAAAATCTCACAAAGTCTGACATTTCCCTTAGGTCCTTTCATTCTGATTCTTCCTCTCTGCCCTTGCTATTTTAAAGTTCAATTTCCCTGCACAAACTCTCATCTAGTCAGTCTCCCACAAACATTCCCTTAGCAACAACTATATTGAAATTCACCTTCAGTGGTGAGTTAACCAAGAGTCAAAGGCTGCCTTTCTGATCTCCAGACTGACACTGAAGGAAATTTCCCTTGTGCTGTTCATTGAATGCAACCTCCACTGTCCAAATCTTGGCTCCTTCTGTGCCTCCAATGCCTTGAATTTGTGCTACTTTTATAGCACTCATACTTTTGGGTATGTTTTACAGGGAGTTGCTTATGTATCTATCTGACCCTCTAGCTCATAATGTCCCTGAGACAGGGATTGCGTCGTTTTAGAAAATTGTGTTCCATATATTAGGATAATGACGTGGACATAATGTGTCTCTGAAATCTCTAACAGTGGTTCTTAACAGCGTGATTCTGTCCCCTGCCCTGGAGATAGGAAGCAGGGTAGAAGGCATTTGGCCACGTCTGGTATCATTTTGGTTGTCACAACTAGCATCCAGTGTGGAAAGGCCAGGGATTCCGCTAAATGTCTTCCAATGCACAGGACAGCCCCCACTACAAAGAAGTACCCAACTCAAAATATCAATAGTGCTGAGGTTGGAAACAGTTGCTAACAAAACAAACTATCATTCTCAAATAAATCCATTTGTATCTCTCCAAATGCGCTGTTTTTCTTAGGTAGACCTGACCAACATGTGTGTCAGGACTCACATCTTCATCTAACCAATGTTTCTAGCACATTATGTCTTCTTTCTCCAGCATTAGCTTGTTTAATCTTCAAAATCCTTTGCGAAGCCTACTAGGTCAATTTTATTATTTCCATTTTAAGGAAATTGAGACAGAAGAGTTAAACGATCTATGCAAGTTTCAAATCTATGAAGGTGTCAGCAGAACTTGAATCCAGGACTTCTGGCAAGAAAAGAAAAAGTAAAGACAAGAAGGAATAAAAAATCAGGGCATGTTGAGAGACCAGCATGTAATAGTAACGTGCTGCTAAATCTTAGTGTAGAATAGGGTGAAATTACCCCTTAAACTGAATGAAGCTCACTTCATTTGAGGTCAGATGGTTGAGGCCCCTGAATGCCATTGTAGGCAATTTGAATTTAATACTAGTAGAGGGCTGGGGTAGATCTCTGAGTAGCTGCTTAGAAATTTTCTTTAGAAAGATTACTCTGGCAGTAGACGCACTGTTTGGAGAAGGGAAGATCATTTAAAAGATGGCTGCAATTCTTCAGGTCCTGCTTCTGACCACTGGGAGTGGATGACAGAAAGTGCAACACATCAAATCTTAGAAGTTGCTAGAAGCTGCCATAGTCCACTCCAGGTAACGTCAAAGTATCTGGGAGGGTAAATACCTACCCTATGGAGGTCTTTTTATACATTTTGTGTCTGTGCTACCACAGACTGATTGAAAGCCACAAATCCTTAGACTTTACAATTCAGACCAATAATCTAGACATATATAACCTATAGACGTGCATATCCTTGATACATGGTGAATAAACAATGAACTTACGTCCAGAATTTGAAGGCAACATGGCAAGACTTCTTTCTACTTAAACGAGTTGAGCCTTTATTATAAACAAAGTGACACACTATTGAGGATTGAGGAAACATATTGTAGATGAAGGAAGGGGGTTCTTCTCAATAAATCTGAGCCTGCTTTTGAGTTTTATTTTGAGATGAAAAATATTCTAAGCAGCTCAGATATCAGGGAGTCTACATATGTTCTAAAAAGTAATATATGAACACAGCCCAGAAGCCTCCCACCAGTTACACCTGGAGTGAAATGTTATTCTTCTGTGAATGTATTTCTTCTTAACCTCCCACAGATGAAACAGAAGCCAGTGGCACCTGTGATCTATTTCTCACATAACTAGTGGTGGCAGCTTGTTTTGCATTTTTTTTTTTTTTTTTTGCCTTCTTTTTAAACCTCAGACTAATCCATCATGAACAGCAATTGCTTTCATTGTATAGGCCTTTGAATTTCAGAATGTCTAATTTGTTTATTTAAATGAAAAAGAGTTTCCAAAAGAAAGCAGAAAAGCTAAGAAGAGGTTTAGCTTCTCATTTGCAACCCAATATCCATTTTGTCTCTGGGATCACCATTTTCAGAGCTGTCAAAGCACAAATATTCGTAAAAGCCTCATGAGAGGAAGGATCTCCATTGAAGTGGTCAGAAGACATGTCTGCAGGTCACAGCCACGCTGACTTTCCAGCCCTTTGGCCATTTTCATGGTATGGCATACTTAGTGACGTTGTGAGAATTCTCTTCACAAACCTGTAATACCTGAGCAAGGGTTTACCCCATGCATCATTGCTCTGATTTAGTGGTATCTAGGATGGAACTGGAAACAATCTCCGACAAAAGAGATGATATTCATCAGAGAGTATGCTTCTCTCTTTTGACTTAGAAAAGATCTCAACTCTCTTATACTTGTTCTTCATTGCTAGCCAGGAGGGAAGGACATTTTCCTAGGCAAGGCATGCCTTTTTTGACGTGTCAGAAAAACGTTCCAGAACATTGGACAGCCATATTCATGTCTATGAGTTCTCCTCTCCAGGAAAGCATTCTTTCTGCTCCAACAATAACAACACTTCAGAAAGCTTTCTGTCAGGATGTAGTGAGGAGAATCAATTACATTGGTCCAAACTGTGGATTATGTGTCAAACACTAAGAATTTACTGAGCTCCTATTAAGCGCCCTTTCCTGCAGAGGTTACCTTGAGCCAGGATATGCATTTATACTGTCGTTGAGCACTTTAACATGTGGTTAGATGGCAATGCTGATTCACTCAAAGCAACTGCAGACAGATAAACAATAGTGTCTGATCAGGGAGAAGCATCATATGGGGCGGACGTTAAGTGTGCTCTTAGAATTCAGAGAAGGAGACAAATGAAGGTTGGCATGCTCAGAGAATACTTTCTTGAGGAGATAACACTTGAACTGGATTTTAAGTCTGAGCATTTGAATATATCACAAATGAGGAGATGGAATTTCAAATCTGGAGAGCAACCTATATTAAAAATTGGCATGACACAGTAGGATTAGAGGATAGGAAAGTGGCAGGGTAGACAGGAGTTCTTTCTAACAAAACCTAGGTTTTATGTGTATTGAATAACATTGAAAAGACCACATTGGCTTATTAAATGATTCATAAATTGAGCAATATCCCATCTAGCAAAGGGAAAGCAGCTCCAGAGGGAGGGAGAGGTTTTAAAGGCAGAAAAGGCGTGAGACGAAGACATCATAAACAAACAAACAGAAAAAAAAGGATTATTTTGGGCAAGCTCATCATCCTTTTGGGGATGATAGAGTCTGTTAGGAGGATTACCTCATTGGAAAGGTAAATGACTAGGAAATTCCAGACTGATGAGTTGGAAATACATTTCTAGGGAAGGTTGAAACTGAAATTAGTTCAGGTATTAAGTTTTGGTTTGGTATCTTGGGCTTAGCCCAAGTTCCTCTATTTTGGGCCTGTTGTTTCTTTTTAACAGAGAATAGAAAATAAGATTGGAGAAGCGTAACGGGAACAGACGGAAGGACCTGGAAAACTTATCAGAGAAGGGGGACATGATGCCACATGCAATGGAGTCATTGTAGATTCTTGGAAGAGAGACCTGTAGTAAAAGCAGCACTAATATGAA
Organism: Rhinolophus sinicus; assembly: GCF_057876585.1. Lineage (NCBI taxonomy): Eukaryota > Metazoa > Chordata > Mammalia > Chiroptera > Rhinolophidae > Rhinolophus > Rhinolophus sinicus. The sequence continues at coordinate 199,460,661 of NC_142517.1, forward strand.
AAATTAATTAAGCAGGGCATAGGTTGGGGGATAAGTTAGAAAAATGTAGGTATGAGGCAAAGAGGACTTGTGCTTTCAGACACTGAAGGGGAAGGAAGAAGGCAGGGGCAAATCTGAGAGCCCTGTCAAAGGCTTGGTGACTGATGAGAGTTGGAGGAGGGGGCACCATTGAAGGGGATTCCAAGACTCAACGTGGGGTTGTTATAACCCAGAGAAGGTAGTCTTCACAGATTTAGGGAGGAGTTCCTGTTTCTTCCCCCAGGAGCAGAGACTCCTTTTAGGCTTTCCCTAAAGAGATTCTGGAATGGAAAAACAAAACAAAATATAGCTATTACTCTCTTAAAGCTGGTGGAAGACTAAATGGTATTTCTAAAGAATAAGTCCTTTCACACGCGAAAAGTTATTGATTTGATGGAGTTCTTGATTTAGTTCATTTTTTATTCTATTATAACCACATCAGGGTATATATTTTTTTGAGAAGTAAAATCAATAGAGGAAAAACATAGCACTCCATCCTCATTGTTTTATATTCTCATAATCCAGGCTCTTAACTGCATAGGGAAACCAAACCTCTTTCTTGGTCTGTGTTGACACAGCCTTCTTTTACCTTTTACATTTGTAAAATTCCTGATCACTAATAAAAAAATCCTCTTCCATATAGTGTACAGAGACTCAAACAGACTTCCACTTCCTTTTCAATGACCTCTGTCAGCTCTCCACTTTCCTACCATGAACTCTTCCCCTCTACCCTCAACCCCTCCAGGACAATCTAGTTAACTAGAAAGTAAGTTAGTATACAGAGTCTTGTTGTGCTTTATCTCAATTCTTTTCACTCTATGCCAAGTAATCATATAGCTAAAGCAATGGGAATAAAGTGCTTGGATTTCATGCTACTCTGGCCTCTTATGCAATATATAAGGCAGTGGAAAACTACTTTGGAAATAAATGTAGCTTTACACATGTAACAGGTCATATTTAAATATTAATATGTTTCTATTAATTGTTTATTTATTTATTTATTTTTAAATTAAAATTTATTGGGGTGACAATGGTTAGTAAAATTACATAGGTTCCAGGTGTACAATTCTGTATTACATCATCTATAAATCCCATTGTGTGTTCACCACCCAGAGTCACTTCTCCTTCCATCACAACATATTTGACCCCACTTACCCTCATCTACCATGCCCCTCCCGCCTTACCCTCTGGCAACCACTAAACTATTGTCTGTGTCTATGTGTTTTTGTTTCCTTATTTGTTTGTCTTGTGCCTTTGTTGCTTTCAGTTTTATATCTTACATATCAGTGAAGTAACTGTTTATTTTTAATGTTATGCTGAAATTGCATGTCTATCACTCTGTGCAAACAATCACATAGAGGGTGTTTTAAAGGAATATCTTGACTGCAGTGAGCTTTAATTTATGGGGTTTTAAATCAAATTAATGACTTTTTTAATAAGAAGAAGATGAGCAGAAGCAAATAGTATAGACCAAGAGCATTGGATTTGGTGCAGAAATTGATCTCAAAAGAAGCTGGAATACTTAGCATAGTTCCAGTATGCACTGATGATATTTTCACCAGCCTCTTCTCTTGCCTTAGTAATTGTCTCTTTTCTGATTTAGTCCAAGAGAACACTGTCTTTAAATGTGTGGATAAAATCCAGTCCGTAGATGCTGTAGCTAGGCTTCTTCCCCATGAAAATGTCATTTATTTGCTCCAATAGACTTTTTTTCAACTGCGGAATTCTAAGGTATAACTTTTAGCAGAGAAGTTCAGAATATGGTCTCGAGCCAGATGGGAAGAACACCAAGGTTTGAATTCTGTCTGCCATTTGCCAGGTTTTTTACCTTAGCAAAATCACTTAATATTCTGAACCTTGATTTTTCTGTAAAATTAGAATCGTAATATCTACTTAGCTGTTGTGAGAATTAAATAAAGATTATATAATGGGCTTAACAAGCTCCTGATAAAATATTTAGCATCCAATAAATATTTAGCAGTGAATAAAATATAATTATTTGTCATGTGTTCTGTGAGCCTGAGGGACATCTTTATAATGGCGAAGTTCAAAAGTCTGACGTTTGTTCTCTATAAAAGAGAACATGTTTTATTTTCCAACAAAGCTCCTCTTTTCATCATTCTTGTGTTGACTAATAATATTATCAATCTCCAACTAATTTTAGGTTGAGAACTATTGGAAATTTTATTTATTTATTTTTTCCCCAGTACCTTATCATCCTCCTTCTTCCAACCCAGTTAATCAATTCTGCACCACAGCTGGTCTTTCCTTTAAAACAATGATTTTCCAACATTTTTGTTGTTTTATAGACTACATTAAGAATTTGTGGGCTGGCCCAGTGGCTCAGGCGGTTAGAGCTCCATGCTCCTAACTCCGAAGGCTGCCGGTTCGATTCCCACATGGGCCAGTGGGCTCTCAACCACAAGGTTGCCGGTTCAACTCCTCGAGTCCCACAAGGGATGGTGGGTTCCACCCCCTGCAACTAAGATTGAACATGGCACCTTGAGTTGAGCTGCCTCCTGAATGGCTCAGTTGGTTGGAGCGCGGGCTCTCAACCACAAAGTTGCCAGTTCGATTCCTCGACTCCCGCAAGGGATGGTGGGCTGTGCCCCCTGCTACTAGAAAACGGCAACTGGACCTGGAGCTGAGCTGCGCCCTCCATAACTAAGATTGAAAGGACAACAACTTGACTTGGAAAAAAGTCCTGGAAGTACACACTGTTCCCCTATAAAGTCCTGTTCCCCTAAAAAAAAAAACATTAAAAAAAAAAAGAATTTTTGATATCATGAACCTTCTCCATAGAATAATGCACTCAAGTGTATAAAATTTACAGGCCATTTTTAGGATAAACAGACCCCACCCCAGATCCCACGTAGGTACCCTCTAGGTGTCTAGGAACTCAAGGTGGAGAACCCAAGCTCTGAAATATTTTTCGTCTAGATGATCCTTTTCATGTCTCTGGCCTCCACTCTAGTGTCACCCCTCACCATCTCTTGCATAAATCCAACTAGGTCTCCAATTCCAGTACGTCCTTTCTGCTCCCAGAATCTTGTTTTCCTAAAACAACATTTTCTTACTCAAATTCTCTTGAAAAATGTTTTGTTCTTGATACACAGTGATCCTCAAACTTAACTGTGCATAGTGAGCTGGAAAGATTCGGAATGTAGACCTTGGACAGGTCCCCAAGATTTATATACTTTTAAAAAGTTGCCTATAGGTGATTCAGATACTAGTAGACCCAGACCACACTTTAAGAAACACTATCCTGAGATGGTCGCTTGAAGCTAATTTCTTCACTCATCACTTTCTTTAATTTTGCCTTTCTACTTTCACAGACAGTGTGTTTAGAACTCTTCCTTTGCTTTCATTTGCCCTTCAGTCTAGGAAACTCCCTTTACTCTCACAACTTTATTGAAAAACTACTTATTCTTTATTGCTCATTACTACTACTAACTCTTTGATGGATTCTTTCTTCATCAATGCCCCTCATAAGAATGTATTCACACTCTGTTCCAATGCACTGCCATTACAGCCCATGGTAGACTTTCCCCTGCATTATTGCTGATTCTGTGCATGTCTCTTACCATCACTACATTATACAATTCTTGAAGGTAGACCAGATCCTACCTACTCCTTATACTATCACAGCGCTCAACAAAGAGCCTTATACATTGTAGATATTCTCAAATGTTTGCTGAATGATCACATTTTCTGTGTTTCTAATGTGCCACACTCATTGACATATTGCATCTGTGTCCTCAGAGCAGCACACCTCACAGTTATGATCTAGAGGGTCCTCCTTAGAATCGTGAAGAGCTGTGCTGTAGTGCTGGGGCTGGCTTGTCACGGCTTGGAAGAACCATTTGTGTGCCTTCTTCCCAGTTCTGAGTTTAGTGATGTCTTTTTGGTAAGCAGTCATGGGGATAGTATTTATACTACAGACAGGAGTTGGCAAAGGCTACAAATCAAGTTTTCATTTTGTCTCTTTTTGAGCATGATTTACCAGTACACCACTGCCAGTAACCAAAAGCAACATAGAATTCCTGTGTGCCTCCACAGAGTCCAATCTAATAGGAAAAACTCATTTAGTAAGCTTGAGAGCCACCATGTGTAAGTAAAAGAATGACATATAGACCAAGACCCTGAAAATTTTCCTGTGCAGAATGGCATGGAGTAGGCTATACCAAAGCACCAATCTGGGATTTTCCATTTAGAAATGATGGGACATTAGGCAAATTGCTTGAATCTCTGCGGGGGTTTAATGTCATCACCTACACAGTAGAAAAATCAATGACTTTCCCTACCTATCTAAACAGCCACATTGAAAAAAAGGTGAGGGAAGCCATATGTGAATAAGCATTTTTAAAATTGCAAACTTACCATCAAAATGGATTCTTCTTTTTACCTTTGAGTTCTTTGATTCAGTTTTATAAAGGAGACCTCAGCCAAAAAGAGAGTGACAGCTCTTCATTTATCTTGACTAATCAATTTAAATTCATGAAGTTGGTGCATGTTTTAAATGCCACAAGCACTACTCGTTTCCTACCCATTACGACATCAACCAGGTTATAAATGTTACCTTCCCTGCCAAAGAGTTTCCCCTTATTTGCATAGAATTCTCCCTTTCTGTAGACCGTAAACCCTAGAATAATCTGATCTTTATCGCAAAATTTAATGAAATACAGACATTCTGTGTAACTACTCTCTCTGTTCCCCCAATACAAAAATAAATGGAATTGATTAGTGATTGACTTCAAAGTGAGTAATTGAGCTTTAATGGGTTGATAAAAGGGATTGAAATCAAGGCAATAAATTAAAAGCAAAATAAAAGAGTAAACAAGAAAGGATGTTTTACAACTTGGTTCCATTACAGTCTATGCTAACCAGATTAAAAAGTAATTGCCATGTCAAGAAAAATTATAGTGGCCTCTGAACAAAATGAAAGAGCAATGAGCTCTCTTAGTGTGCAGGGTGTAAAACAGACAGAAAGGAAAGGAAAGGCGTACAGGGAGTGGGAGAGGGCAGACTCCTTTTTCCTCGTGGTCATTATGCTTTCAACATATGAGATCTCTTTATAGAAATAGACATTATCATCAGCACATGCTAATGAGTTGCTTGACTTCTACTGAACTCTTTAAAGTCCTCTATTATCTTTGTACAACATATCGGAGTATATTTATTACTGTGTGGTTTATCCATTTCAAATGTCCCTAAATCAATGACATTGAAAAGACAGAACATTCTCAATAATTTAGAGAGCTTTTTAAATAGACCTTTTTTTTTTTCTTTAAGTAAAGAGGGTCACATATGATCTAAAATAAGAGGCACTTGTGATTGGAGAACCAAAAGCCACCATAAAATAGGGAGATTCTGTAAGTAAATTGGATGTAGCTATCATCTCTTTGAGCCTTGATGATATGTCATGAGGCACTTACGGAATTGAACGCACAGAACCACAGCGTATTATCTCTGAGAATTCATGGATGGCTGGTGAGAAGCCTAAACAGTGGTAAAGGGCAAATGTAGTAGCAATTTTTAAAATAACTGTCTCTAGAATCTCCACAGAGTGAGAACCTGCTCTAAAAAACAACGGAAAAGATGTAAACATCAAGATTCAAGAGAGAACGCTTGTTGATTCGTCTGATAAGCGAAGCCATTGTCATTTAAAGTATATACAGGGGATTGTGCTGAATGCCACGTCTACAGCAGAGAATAGAACTTAATCAAATGTTCCCACAGACACATCTGTCCATTGATGGGTCTTCCAAGTTAGAGGGGGAGGACTTGTACTGGATTCTTGAGAAAGTCAAGGTTGCCAAACGAACAATCAGTCATGAGATAATAAAAATGTTTCTTAGGGGTGCTGAGACCAGCCCTTCAGCAGGTGGAGAATCTTGACCACTAACGGAGTCTTACATATCACAGAGAAAGTGTGGCCATGCCAGTAAAAAAGGAGGACGGTCTGTTTGTACTTTTATCATTTGCTAAATAAGGACTAACACTGGCTTTTATTGTACATTTACTATAAAAATCTGTAATCCTGGCTAGATTGAGATTAAGAAAATACATAGACAGATATTCAGATAATCACACAAGTTAATCACCTCCTTAAAGATTAGTCACTCACTTAATACTATTTACATTTAATAGCCCCTTTACAAATCTTTCATTGAGTAGCTTTGGCTGGAGATGATATGTTGATTAAACTGAAAAGATCAATTGTTACTTCGCGTCACATAATAAGAATTGAGTAAAAAAGTGTCTCTCCTTCTTTTTCTAGTTTTCTTAAAAATAAATAAATAAATACACTTTCTTTTCTTCAGGGTTTATTTTAAAAAGCCCTTGACCACAAAAGAAGAGACACAGTTCAAACTGATTTAAAAACTTGGAAAGAATTTTATGTCAAGTTGAACAATTGTTTATCCTCATTTGCGTGATACTTCTGTTTTAAGTTTCTGTTATTTTAAGCAAGTTTGCTCAGGTAAGTTAGCCCAGTTGCCTAGAGCTATTGCAGGATTTTAAACAACAACAACAAACATAGACCTCTTAATTTTGCAGATATTACAAAACAAAACATTGATTAGGGAAAAACCAGTGATCTGATTCAGAGTGGAATGGTATATGACCAGGCAGGGAAAAAATATATATCACTAATCGTCCTTAGACATACTAAGATGTGCCCAAATTCTTTAAAGATAAAATAGAAGCCAAGTAAAAAAACACTGGGTATCTTTTTTTTTTCTTCACACATCACAGTGACAAAAATCCAAAAATTTAAGAAAGCATACTTTATTGGAAAGCTATGGGGAAATAGAATCACAAAGATATTTGTCAATATCTAGAAAAGGTAGAAAGTGACTAAAGCTTGCCAAGCTACACTGTAGATATACTCATGAATAATACATATTTTCAAGGTCATTCATCCCATCATGGTTGTAATAGCCAAATAAAAGAAACAATATTCATGTTTGTCAAGAGAATACTGATAAAATAAATTATGGTAGATTCATATAATAGACTATTATATAGTGGTGAAAAAGAATGAGAAGAGGTAAAGAATGAAATCAAACTCCCAAATAGATAAGAGCAAAGAAAGTGTTATGAAGAGCAGTTTGTGCAGTAAGATGTCTTTTGAGCACCAACAAACAGGAAGAAAACTATATGTTCATATTTGCTTGTACATACCTAGAAACTCTGAAAGGATATACGAACATTAATATCAATAATAACCCAGACAGGCAGAAAGCAGGGTAAGAAAACATGCTCAATAATTCTAAGGAAGCACATTTTAGGGGACAGCCACAAAATATCTTGCTATTTTTCCTCAGATAATTGGAAAGAAGAACTTTGGGGAGTCTTGAATGAGTATTTACTTCTTAATTCTGAAACTATCAGGGTTTGGCATTTTGCTAAACTTACGAGTTTTCATTTGTTTCAAAGTGTATTTAATTTGACTCATTCATTACAGATGCTAAGGTCCTAAATTCCAGCTCATCCATGAAGTCAATTGACTATTCTTTACAGACAAACGCATACATAATTAGATAGGGTAGGCACATGCCTTTTTTTGTGAGGCTGTGTTCAGAAGGCCATATTGAATCTCTTCCTTTGCAAGTGTGGAAGTATCTCTATGTGTTTGGGGCTTTCTCCTGAGTCACATTTGCATTAAATGTCTCCTGTGTCCTGCAGATATCCTCATATCAGAAAATAACCACCTTTTCAACTTCTGGTAAATGTTTATCTTTCCCATGATGATCATTTCTCAGGTTTAACTAGTTCCTGTAATTTACCTTCTTATAGCACCAACTACTTTCCTTGAACTTCCAAAGTTATTTCTGTGATTATTTGTTTAAAGATAATCCATGGCCCCCAAATGTATATTCCAGGAGGAGAGAATGCATCTATTTTGATCTCTGCTGTATCCTGTAGTCCTAGCACAATGTAGGTCAATCAATATGTGTCGAATTTGTGAAATATTGTTCTAAGTACACTCAGTTTTTACTTTCATTTTTATTCTCAATAAGTCTCTTATTTTTATCATTAGCTAGTACATAACAATGCATCGATAGCAGACAAGAAAATGCTGTGTGGGCTTGCATTTCAGGCAGACCTGAGTTAGTGTTGGTTAGCATTGATCCTCATTCCTTGTTTGTCCTTAGGCAATTTATTTGATGTTCCTAAGCCTCAGTTATTTTATGTATAAAATAGAAAAAAATCATAGTAAGTGTCTTCTACCCATAGTGTTATGTTGAAGATTGAATGAAATCAAGAACACAACAGACTTAGCTCAATGTCTGGCCTAGGAAAAGAACTCAGCAATGGGCTGTTATTATTATCTTTATTCCTGAGCTGCAGAATTCAGCAGTTAACTATGCTCACTTAGAAGATAAATCTGTTGCTCCCAAGCATCATCATTAAATTCGTGGGATTCAAATTTATGACACAGAAAACTGATACATTTTTGAGCCTTTGACCCCTCTCCCAAAGTACCACAATTGAGTATTAAGTCTATACATACAAAGAGTTGACTGTAACTCATTTAACTTCCTGGGGTCATCTAGCACTTGATTGGCGATTATATCTTAAGATATATGATTCTAAATGAATGTTCTGATTATATTGGGTGAGAATTTTCTGTGGGAATAAAAGTCATTCCTCTATAATGAATCAATTCCAGGTATTTCCTTTATTAAAGTTTAACTATAGTATTTCAGAAGTAAATATTCAATATACTTCTCCATTAGAGTAAATAAAAATGGACTGCCATTTTACTACTAATATTTGCATTGACTCTTTCCAAGAAACCGTAAAAACTGTGTCAATGAAAGAGGTAAAACTCAGCTCTGTTTTTGTGAGTCTATGAATTTTCTTTTGCACACATTCTTGCTCACAAAGCTCACCTAACCATAGCAGCTAATGCATTAAGAGGAGGGTTAAAGTGGTGATTAAAATCAGAGACTGGATTCAGACTGTTTAATCCTACCTCCACTACGCACCACTTTCTAGCTGTGTAGCCTTGAGCAAGTTTTTTAAACCTCTCTGTACCTCAGTTTCATTACCTGTAAAGTGGAGATAATATGAAGCTCATTGGACTGTTGACTAAATGATGCAAAACACCTAGAAAACTGTCTGATATATAGAGGCTAAGTTCAGGCTCTTCTTATTTCATGTGAGGAAAGGATTATTGTCATCCCTCTTTCTGTAGATTGGATATTGAACCAGGTTTACACATCCAGGAATTGCAATCAAGACCTGAGCATAGTTCTTTCAACTCTAAGGCTCACATTTGTTTTTTTGTTTTTTGATACCAGTTGTTCCTTAGTCTAAAGCACCTATTCTTCATAAGGGATGACATCGCCCCTCAGGGGGTGAAAATTGAGTTTCTGGAGGGAAGCAAAAATTCTTAGCGATTACAGTGGTTTGTGGCCTTCCGAAGCATCATTATGTATCAACAGATATACAGCATATCTGTGGTACTATTAACATTTCATGGAAGGAGGTGATTGGGGAAAACAATGTCTAAAAAGGCTGTTTAGGGGGATGATAATGAAAACAAGTTGAGAATTCCTGCTCTAAGAGTAAAACGGGGTCACCCATATCAGTCTCCTCCCATACCTGCTGAAAACGCAAGTTCAAGGCTCATTCCCCAGACCTCTACCCCTCTTGCCCCCACCTTCATTAGAAAGTCTACCGTGGGGGCCTGGGAATTTGCGTGAATGCCAAATACCCCCGTGATTCCCACTCAGGTTTAACTCTGAGACCCCATAGTCTGTACGCAGACCTTCTGACCGACCCCCGTGCCCACACAACACGGACGGCTCTCCTCAGTGCCGCCTACTGGATGCTCTCCTCTGCCCGCTGAGGTCAGCATGAGGGCGGCAAGCATCTGACTGCTGTGATTTGACCATGTGCTTCAGCATTGCGGTCAGTAAATTTAGTGGGTTTCAGTATTTAAAAAAGTGTAAAAGCTAGATTTCGACAAATGTGTATTGTGAAGGAATTCCCCTCTGGAAGAGCAGAGGGGAAAAAATAAACTATAGCCACTTCTGCCATTTCCCCTAGGCTCTGCACCAAGCTTGAGCTAAAGTCATTTTTATATCCAGCTCTTCCAACAGTACATTGCAAAGTGTTTACAAAAAGTAAGTTCTAGGAAAGAGAACATGGTCTATTTAAAAGAAGAACACCCATGTTGCAGGGCCAGAGGGTAAAATCTGCAGGGAATCCACAAGCAATGGCAAGAGACTGGGTGCCTCTTCCCAGGGACAAGCCCACATTTGGGACCTAAGAGACTGGATTTAAGCTATAGCTTGGCCATCACTGGCTGCGGCCGTTGGATAAGGTCTCAATTTCCTCCTCTGTGAAGTGAAGGAATTGGGCTAGATTTCTAGATCCCAAATAGATCTAAGGTCATTGAAATTAATCATTAAACACCACTGGGAAGATGAATTCTTAATGAGGGAGGGGGACCTGAGCAATTAATTCAAGAGGGAGAGGGTACTCGTATTCCTTTCAGAAAGTGACAAAATGATCAGCTGTTTTCCTTTTGAGTCTTCACAGACCGGGAGAACATAAGAATAGAGGTGCAGAGAGCATCGGAGTAATGGGAAGAAAAGGCTATCCTTCCTAATCGCTGAAAGCCAGCTGGGGCCCAGAGTGGGTAACAGGGAGGCCCACACACATCATGGGGCCAGAGGGCGGGAAGGGGCCAGGCTCAACCACCTTTCATAGCAACGCACGCACCCATGTGAAGGTTTGCGTTGTTCTTTTAAACTCCATGTGCCCTTGGCTGGAGGGCTTGAAATGTTTTTCCACAATGGCTAAACCAGCTCTCTCAGTATCCCTGAGGCCAATCCCCATATTTAAAAATAAAAGAAACAGAAAAGAAAGAAAGAAAGAAAAATACACATATACTCACATATTTCAGAATTATGTGTTAGGAAAAACTGTGCTTTCCCTAGAGACCACATACACCTTTCCCTTCTGTGACATGCAAAATTGTGTAACTGATCATACTTGCTTCCGTGCTTTATCCACCGGGGAGATAGGAGCCAGTATGATATTCAAACTTCAAGTCAACAGTGTTGGTGGATGGCTCTGTACATCCATCTTGTGATTCTACTGCCTGCTGTCCTCCCTTCCCCTATCTTTGCCCTTTCCCGGCTCTATTCTGAGTCCCAGCACAGTTGCCCCTCCACCTGCCAGCTATAGAGAGCACAGAAAAGCTAGTCACCTATATTTCCTTTGGAATGTTTGCTTGTCATCTTGCTTTACAGCATAACCTTTTTTTCCCCCCTAGTTGTACCTTCATACCACTTCTAGCCACAATTATCTCCTCAATCCTGTCTGTTGCTCTTCTCTTTGGTTTTAGTGATTCATGATTTTTATCTGTTTGTATTTTCCCATTTTATAAGTACTTTTATTAACCACCAAAAATCATTGGTGAAAACAAATGAAGCATAAATCAACAAAATTTCAAAATATATTTTAACTTTTCATGAAGGAAATTTTCAAATATATTTAAAAGTAGAATCCGCATGTACTCAATTCCATATTCAACAATTAGGAATTCAGGTCTCATTTTCTTTTATCTATACCCTAACCACTAAGCAACATTCCCAACTCCATGTTACTTTGAAACAAATTCCATTTAGCAGACCACTTCATTTGTAACTGTATTAGTACATAACTCTAAAAGAGAAGGATTTTCTAAAAAGATATATTTTTTAAAACAGACAGCTGACAATTATTGGATAGAAAGAAAATTATAGGTGGAGGTTTTGGTTCAAAACTAAGTAGTGATTCCTGAACCATGAACAAAAATATGGATATATTCCAGGTAAAAAGAAAATTTCAGGGTTAATTACTTACAAAACTAGGGAATAATGAGATTATACTAAGCAGTGATTAATAATACCTGAAGTCTGATTTTGTAATAAGGTAGAGAAGATTTAACTACCTTGATAGCTAGTATCACAATAGCTACCACAAACCACAGGGAGATACCACCACCTTCCCACCAGAATGACTAAAACTAAAAAGATTGGCAATGCCAAGTGCTGGTGAGAATATGGAAAAATTAAACCTCTCTTACTTGCTTGTATGCGTGTAAACTGATATAACCATTTTTTTTTTTATATAACCATTTTGAAAACGTGTTTGGCAGTTTCTTATAAAATTAAGTGTATACCTATTCTATAGCCCAGGAATTGTACTCTTAGATATTTGCCCAAGATATACAAAACCAAACGTCTATGAAAGCAATTGTTAAAGAATGTTCAGAACAGCTCTTTCATAATAACAAAAACCTGGAAACAACCCAAATGTCCATCAACTTCAGAATGGATACCATGGAACTCAATACAGAAAAGAAACAAACTACTGATACACATTGAGTAACCATTATGGTTACTCAGGTAGTCATCAGATAAGTTTGTTAGAATTCATCAAACTGTGTACTCATAAAAATATACCTCAATAAAAACTACCTTTAAGAGAAAACTGACGTACCTGGGAACATGCATTGATCAGGGCTCAAGGTAGAAAGGGAATCTTTCTTTGCCTCTCACTGCACCTTTCACTTCCTGCCCTGTGTGAGGCATCAGAGTCAGTGTGCCAAGGCTTAGGAAAAGGGACTAAAATTGTTCCACATAATAGAGTGAGCTTCCAGGAGGAAGAAGAGAGGAGAAATGGAGCAAGGAGCAATATTTAAGGGCTGAAAATACAATGCCTTCCTCATACCCCTTAAAGTGTAGTAAAATTTACCAAACAAAAAAATCTTTGCAAGTGATTTTGTTATTGTTGTGGTAAAAACTAAAGGTGGGTCTAGATTTCACTTTGAGAAAGATCCAATGAGGAGGAAAAACAGCTGAAGAGGAAAGTAGAGTTCCAGAGGCAAACGAGGTCGGGGCACATATGAGGTTGGACAATTCAATTCGTGAACTCATCCTAGAAAAAGTGCTACATACTTCATTGCTAAACATCACTACAGTCACCTTCGAAGAACTCCCCTTGGGAAGCTATGCACCGACACCAGCGCCTAGTTCACCCTTCAAAGCAATTATGGAACTCTTTTTTCTGGAATGGCCATCAGAGTTGTCATAGTATTACCCTTGATGTCCTAAATGCCATCAAAATGTCTTCCTTTCAATATTTCCTTTATCTTTGGGTAAAGAAAGAAGTCATTGGGAGCCAGATCAGGTGAGTAGGGAGGGTGTTCCAATACAGTTATTTGTTTACTGGCTAAAAACTCCCTCACAGACAGTGCCGTGTGAGCTGGTGCATTGTCGTGATGCAAGAGCCATGAATTGTTGGCGAAAAGTTCAGGTTGTCTAACTTTTTCATGCAGCCTTTTCAGCACTTTCAAATAGTAAACTTGGTTAACGGTTTGTCCAGTTGGTACAAATTCATAATGAATAATCCCTCTGATATCAAAACAGTTTGCAACATTATTGCAACAAGTTCATGAACTTAATGGTCAGACTTTGTATGTGTAGAGTGGTATGCAGTTCAGACTTCTTGGAGCTGTGCAGGTGATAGGTCAAAGCCATGTCAGCTAGATCTCATGAGGCATGGAGGCCTCACAGAGGGAATGTGGATGAATGTATGATATCTAATTCTACCTAGCTTTTCTTATTTTTTGAATCATACTTTTTTTTGGTGGTCTGAAACTATGCTCTTCAGGGTTTTGCTCAATTGTTTTAATAGAAGTCTTCTTCCTCTTCTCTTTTCTTCTCCTCTTTTCCCATCCTCCTCCTTCTTTTTCTTGGAAAAATTATACTTGATGAGTTTCATGCATATACTGGATTCTCTAAATTAATTCCCTGTTATACCAGCAAATATCATAACTGAACTTCCCATTAGCAGGAAGCTGGCACTGACTAAAAAGCTAGGTGCCTAGAAAAAAATAGGCATCTCTATTAGTGGCATTGAATATAAGTCAAGAACATGATAAACTACACAACACCCCATTTTTAGACTGTATAGGTTCGACGATCCAAATAACCTTGAATGGAGAGATGCTCAATAGAGTAAGTACTTAAGCAATAGTGAGGGAAGGGACCTCAATAATTCCTGTGGGCCAAGCCAATATAGATTTCACACGACTCTTATCTTTGAATGCAGAAGATAGTATAAGAATTCTTTGTGTTTTTTCAACTTTATTGAGCTATGCTATACAAAATTTGCACATATTTAATATACACATTTGAATGAGTTTGGCTACATGCATACACCTGTGATACCATCAACACAAAGTAATAGACATATCCATCACCTCCAAAAGATTTCTTGTGTCCCCTTCCTGTGTGTGTGCGCACGGTAAGAACACTCTGCATGAGATCTACTCTCTTAAGTTTTCAAAGCACAGAACACTGGGTCGTGAATCATAGGCTCTATGTTGGAGAGCAGATCTCTGGAACTTACTTGTCTTGTGTAACTGCAACTTTATAACCACTGATAACTTTCCATTTCCTCTCCAAGCATCCCTAGCAACTATCATTGTAGTCTCCGCTTCTATGAATCTGACTTCATACTTCATACAAGTGGAATCATATTTGCATTTTCTTAAAATTGCCTTCTTTTTATTTCTCCTGGTCTCCTTTCATTTTTTAGCTTCTTATATTCGGATATCATGAGAGAGTCTGGCTTGGACCTGAATCTCTCACATAAAGGCATTTACACTTGTTTAATTAATTGACCCAGTGAGTGCTACTCCAAAAATAGGATGACTCTCACTTTCCTATTAGATAATTGCCCAGCGCCACCATGACACTGTGGAATTTACCATTTGCAAGATTATATATTAAGGGGTAGAAACTCCCAATGAATGATGCTCTATACTCCCAGAAACCACTTATCTTCATATCATATTGTGTTATCTTTAAAACACAAAGAAGTGCAAAAAAAAAAGTCTTTTCACGTCTCTTGTTGCCATTCACTGACCTCTTGGTTAGCTTCTCCCATAAAGGAGTCATTTATGACAGCGAGCCCAGGAAACCAGGGGAGTTTTATGCCCGACGGAGCCTCATAAGCCTTTCATACTTGAATTCAGCTTTACTGAAAGACATATTAACAACAGTAAATCTTGGCCCCCGTGACTTCGTGGCATCTCAATAAAAACGAGTGTAAAAGATTTTTTCAGAACGCAAGTAAAAACTGATCAGAGATCATTAAAGGCAAATTCCACCCCCACCAGCTTTCTTCTTTTCTTTTATTGTGTCTGAAGCTCTTTTCTTGGCATGTTAACCATTAGCTAAATGAATGCATTCCAAATATTAGACAGTTGTATTCACACCAAAGAGTCCATTCTTACATAAAACTTAAATGGAAATCATCTTATGTTTAATAGAAACAGACGTGTATTTAAAATGTGAAGTGGTGGGAGTAGAAAACCTATAAAAACGGATTTTATTTTTATAGGAAGTAGAAGCAGCAGAAAGTCATTTTTAAAGGAATTTCCTAATTGATGGGGTTCTGGGTGATTTTATACACTTCTTTACACTTGTCTGAATTGTCTAATTTTCCTCCAATAAATATTTTATTTCCACAATAAGAAAAGACGTCTAAGAATGGGTAAATCATGCATTTATTTAATGAATATGGAATTAAAGCAATAGGGTTTACTATATGAGTCAGACCTCTGTTTTCGTCTGGTTGTGGGGAAGTCTAACAAAAACATCCCTAAAATACTGAGCAACTGGTCAGCTGCAGAACCTTTCCTAGCCTCAGTTTCCTCATATGTAAAAAGGGTTCAAGTGAGGGTACCAATCTGATAGGGTTGTGAGAATTGAAAGATGAGCTATGAAAAGCTTTGAGCACAAGGCATATAGTCAACATCCACTATATCCATTACTACGAGTAATTCCAACAGTAAGGCTAGGCTAAAAGCTGTTTCTTCTTCCTGCTCTAGCTTAGAAAATTTTCTGTCTTGAGGGATGGGAAGTTTGTAGATAGCTAATCTCATTGCAAATGTTTTTTAGGATGCAATGTCCTTTGCTTCCAGTTGTATAGACCTACTTACACAAGCAAACACACACATACACATGTAGCACACACTTCTGTGTAAAAATTAAGTGATTTCCTGCGGTAAGTGCAGGTCTGGAAGGGGGCTGTTGGGGGATATAAGACACGAGGCTCACCAGCAGCCACCAAAGCGGCTGGCCAAAGGGTGTGTGAGGGCAGGTCCCTGTGCATGGGGTGGTGGGGCTCAGATGGCCACAGGTCATCAGGGCAGGAGGAGAGTGGGGACAAACCAGGACCCACATCTTTAACCCCAAGTGATGTGAATGAATACAGAAGATGCTTGAAACCTTCACTGGGGAGCTGCACACACAACCGTTCCTGGCCTGGAGAGCTGAAGGGAGGCAGAGCAGCTGTAAGCACAGACACTGGCCTTTGGAATAAGGCGGGCCAACAACATGCCATCACACGCCAGGGCTTCAATCTCACCTGACACTTTGCATTGACCTTTAGAGAGCGAAGGCTGCTGCTTCCCATCCACCTTCCCAACCTACGCACGTCTCTTGGGGCCTGCCCTCATCTGGAACCACACTAGAAATGGGCTTCTTGGGGACACGTTTCCAGTTTAGCTAAGCTGACCGTGTATAAAACCACCCCAGGTGGCCTTCTGTTTAGATGCAGTTCCTTATAGGTACAATGCTCATTTGGATCCAAGCTCAACTGATGTCTAAACTGTTGGCTCTGACTTTAATTGGCAAGATAGAAATACTGCTTTCTTCTTTTCAGGGGAACAATCTCAGACTCAGTGAAATCTGCATAAAATGTATCACATGTTTCTGAAATCTGAGCAGAGAAAACGTCCCTGGAGAAAACACTGCCGGGCAGTCAGTTCCACTCATTGCCCCAGATCAGTGGTTCTCACAGAGAGTCAACTTGAGATGATTGCAGGACCCACAACAGAGTTTCCAACATATACTCGTAGGTCTGAAGCATGGTCCAAGAATTTGCATCAAGTCCCACCTTGAAAACCTCTGCTCCCAGTAATGGTTGGAATTATGTTGGGATTACCGAAGGAACTTTCTAAAATTCAGATAATCATGTCAACTCTTTATCACTGAATCAGTCTCTTGGTTTGGAGTGGAAGGTGGGTCTTTTCTTTTTGAAAAGGTTTTACAAATGATTATCATATACACGTCTATTTAAAAACTACAGTTTTGGATTTTTCACACAGCTTATTTCCAGCATGTTAATAGCTGTTCTCAGAAAGAAAGGAGGCTTCAGTGATCAAACATGCCGTGAAACACAGAATTCAAAAATAGTAAGCTGGCTCCTATGCAGGACAAATCTATAGTTGATATGTACATACAGCAGTCACTGGTATCAGGCATTTTGCATAATGACTTAACCAGAACAGCAACCCTATGAAAAAGGTAGTGTTGTTTTTATTCCCACTTTGCAGATGATGACACTGAGGTCGGTGAGGTTAATAACATGCCCCAGGTTACACAGCTAGTGAATGGGAAAGTCAAAATAAACCCAGGCACTTGGGGTCCAGAGCCTGGACCCTTGACACCATGCTTTACTGATTTACCCAAGCCCTTAGCAGGGTAATGTGCCCTGAGAATCTCCATGAATAACGCATTCTTTTCTAAACTTGTTTGATTATGGACTATTTTCCCCAACCCCTTTTTGTTTGGGAGGAGCTTTCAGAACTAGTGTTCCTGGAAAACACTGTTTTACAAACTCTAAAATCCATTCTTGGATTAAACTTGGTTACCTAAGTGTTGGCCATTCAGGAAAAACCATCAGTCTTGTATACAACATCTTCACCTAACCATTGGGCTCTGGTGAGGAGCCATTCACTTATATCATGAGCTACGATGGAAACATAACCCCATGGAAATCACAGTTGCCCTTGTCTCAGGAGGATCATTTTTGCATCTCACAGTGTCCTGGTTGTGTGATTCCAGCCTTGGTCCCAGGAATAAATGTAACTTTTCAGACGTGAGCAACTGACTTGTTGTTGTTGTTGTTGTTGTTGTTGTTTTTTAAATCTCTGGGACACTATGAATCATATAGCTGATTGTGTTTTGCTCCTGGATTTTGCTCCTGGAAAATGGGGCTCCACTCTTATAAGCGCAGATAAGGTACTAATTATTAGCACTAATACTAAAAAACAAACCCTTTAAATCAGAGACCAAAATTTTCTAGTAAATGATCATGGTGACTGAGCAGGAAGTGGGAGATAGAATGCTGGGGTTAGAGAGGTTGATACAAACTTCATGTCAAAAGCAAAATGATACAAAGTTGATTTTAAAAAATATTTAACAAACTTAGAAACTATGCATTAACATATCAACCAAAAAACAAACCTTACATTGATTATATATTTGGCATTTCTTTCTGATAAAATTATGGTAGCTTAGTAAGACATCTTTCACATTTGACTTTACTGGTAAAATATAGAAGGTCATTTCAGCAGAAATATTCAAGAGTTTCATCCATTTTCCCCCAGGGCCTTTCTTAATCTTTTGATATTCAAATCATCTGCTTTTCATGCATACACCAGTGGTGTCTTTTGCATGCATTTTCCCTTATTTAGTTGTTAACTAATCTAACTCTGCTCCATCCTCATTTGCCACTGACTTGTGATTCCAGCAGTTATTCAATCTGACTTTCAACTGCTACATGGAGCCCTGCCTCTTTGTCAAGATTTGCAAGTTCACTATACAGTGCGCTATGCTTGCATCGTACAATGGTGACAACCAGGGACAGATCGATAGAGGACTCAATTGGTGAGGACTGGTGCTAGGGTTAAGCAAGGCGACCCTTTTCAGAGTGGGCGCTAATTACTGAACTTCTTCATGATGACTTTGCTTTCCTTATGAAACCTTGGAATAGCTGGGACTCTGTAAATCCATTAGCTCATCCCAACTCCCTCTGTGTAGCATTTCCTGGTAGGCATGTTTGTACCTTGACTTCATCCATGTCTTTATTTATGACCTGACTCTTGTATTTCTCGCGTTTTATCTTTCTCAATTGATTAAAACTTATGTAATTGTGCTCTATTTTTTGCATCTTTGTAAGGAAAATCACAGTGCTTTTGGAAAGGGGTGAAAGTGGAATAAGAGGACCAAGTAGGTAAATAGGACACATTTTATAGCCTCTTCCTTCACACTGTTGTGTATTGCCACAGGGTCCCAGGATTGTGACAGACACCCTTCACATTGCACTGCCTTTGATCCATGGCGTATTGGCTGGGTACCATTCAAGTTTACATCTCCAGTTAAACCTCGTGACACTTGGTTTAAGATCCTATCTAAACTCGCATCCTGTGCTTCTGTTTTCCAAATATTTACACGAATCTTTATATTATTTTAATGCAAGAGAGGTCCTGCTGTCAGCATTCAGGACATCCATATCTAAAGAAAATGAAGTATAAAATGACTCACTGGGGCTCTTTGTCCAAAAGGCAAGTGAGAAACATGTTAACCAATATATGTAATCCTCACAGCTAATTATGATTTTTCTCATTGTAATTTTAATTATTTTTTTAAATCCACATTTCTTTCATCCCTCATGGCAATTTCATTGTCATTAAAAGTACTGCTCTATTGTGTACACCCTCCATTCATATTCATGAGGTCAGGACCATTCAACCACAGTAATTGAGCACCCTGATTGGCTGAATGTCCCCCAGTGGTTTAGACTGATACTGATTAACAAAAGACACCCAAGCCTCTGCCATGATAGGAAACATAATTATGTAGGACCCTAAACGGGGACTCCAATCATCTGACAATACCCATTGGACTTGCATAATATTAGCTATCATTTACCATGTCACTCTGATTAAGTACTATTTAATTATTCTTTTTTTTTTTTTTTTATGAGGATTATCCCCGATAAATACTCCCAACTCAATACAATATCTTCCTGGGTTTCCTGGAAAGGATGCTTTTTTATCTAGTATGGAAATCAGACATCAGAACATCTAAAATGACCATCACCAGAAGCGCAAGATATTTTCAGGAACATCTTGATACATAACAATCATGTTGAATTGGACATAGATCATTTCACTGCCCACTGGGTAAAGGAGGACTGTCTTTTATCTCATGGTTCCTTTCTTTGAACTCCAAGGGAGATTCCTTTTTTTATTTTTTCCAGTATTCTGGAGCCATATAACCTTTGGCACAGTATTTAATTGCTCTGGATTTCTGATACTTTATCCATAAAACAGTAGAGGCTAGGGAAAATGGTTCAGAAGCTGCCTTCCAGCTTTAGAATTCGGCGATTATATGTAAATGAATATCTGTTCTACTTCCTGAATGGGATTTTGCCAGGATTCCATAGCCTGCATGATGCTAGGACAGGGGTCTTCAAGGGGGCGTCTGTGGGCCACAGGAGGCACATAAAACCATTTCCAGGAATATGAGAAGAACTCATTAGAACTTTACTTATTTATATTTATTTCAAAGTTACGTTCAAATTGTTTCTGTTATATATTTATGTTCTGTATTCGCTAAGATTTATGGTTACTTAATTTGTGCCAGGCACTAATCTAGGTGTTTTGAAATTATTATTAGTATTTAATCCTTAAAGCAACTCTATGAGGTAGATAGATACTCTTACCATACTGATTTTACTCATGAGGAAATTGAGACACAGGGGTTTTGAAAATCGCCCGAGATCATGCAAAGCTGGATATATTTGAACTGATACTTGAATCCAGGCATGGGTTTAATCTCTTAACCACTCATTATTCACTAACAGTACAGTTACAGAATCCAAAACAAACAAACACACAAATCGATCCTTATAATATAGGAGATGTGATAGATAATATGGGAGAGAGAGTCTAAGATGACTCTCCCCACCCTCTGTGATCCCTGGTTTCTGATGTTTCTTGGTTTGTATAATCCTCTTCCTTTGAGTATGGTTAAAACTTGTGACTCATTTTTTAAAAGCATGCCAAAACTGAGGGGCTGTCAGTCCCACAATTACATTTGTTAACAAATTTGCTCTAACAGATTCTCCCTTTGGTGGCTCTGAAGAAGTGAGCTGCCATCTTGTGAACTGCCTCTGGAGAGAGGCACATGGCAGGGAGCTGTGAGTGGCCTCTCTAGGAGCTGAGGGTGATCTCCAGCCCATAGCCAGCAAAAAGAAGTGAATCTCCCAACAAGATTATATGAGTGAATAAGTAGGTCCTTCCCCAGGCAAGCTTCGAATAAGGCCTCACCCCAGTGGACACTTAATTGCTTCTTTGCCGAGGACCCAGTTAAGCTGTACTCAGACTCGTGATCCATAGAAACTGTGAGATAATAA
The DNA here is from genome assembly GCF_057876585.1 of Rhinolophus sinicus. Classification (NCBI taxonomy): domain Eukaryota; kingdom Metazoa; phylum Chordata; class Mammalia; order Chiroptera; family Rhinolophidae; genus Rhinolophus; species Rhinolophus sinicus. The sequence continues at coordinate 199,481,964 of NC_142517.1, forward strand.
ATGCATACTGTTTTAAGCCTTTAACTTTGTGCTAATTTGTTACACAGCAATAGAAAACTAATACAGGAAGTACCCACTCATTTTTAGCCTAAAAAGATGAGATATTAAAAAATATATACCACTTTAGTTCCTCTCTCTAACCAATAAGGTGGAAGCAGAGAATTTGGGTTTGGCCTATTCTATTTCCATTGGGAAAGTCAAACTTTAAAAAATGGCATTGATTCATGCATAATTATGAAAAGAAATCTGGGAACCCCCCCACTCCACTTTATACATTTGAAAACAATTTGCCCTATAAGAGAAAATGGCATAATTTTCAAAATTTACAAAGCTCTTTGTACGTATTTCAGAAAGAATCATTATAATGTCCCTCTCTCTCCTTCTTCTTCCTCTCCCTCACTTCAAAACCCAATTACTTTGGTAAATGTTCCCCAAAACAGAGGTTCAATTGACTTTCCAGCTTATTTCATTTGCTTTACTATGTTTTTATAATGCTGATAATACTTTTAATTATGGTCATCTTTATACAAGACAACAGCCCCCAGACCAATATTCTTATGTAAATATTAATTAGTTGAATTATTGGTTCCCCAAAAGAGAAATTACTTAACATCAAACTTAATTCAAGAGAAGGCAGAGGATTCTGGGAAAATGGAAAGTTCCCTGTTTCTCTGCTCTCAACTCCAGTTCAACTCATCTGTCTCTTCTCAGTGAACAATTCCTGAGGCCAGAAGTTAGATAAGCTTGGAGAGCATTGGGAAAGAGCCATGGAGGTCCTTTTCTGCTCTGGTCCTGGGACCAGCAGAGGAGAACACCAGACACTTGAGAAGCACCTGGCCTGTGGGGAGTCCCAGAGCTCTCAGCAAAGTTTGCCTTCTGCCCGTGGGAGTGTGTTGGGTCATCCCGGCACACAAAGATCTAAGTAAAGTGAGTAGGAGGGCAGAGTCCTCTCCACCCATTAGGCTAGGAAAACCCCAGTACAAGGAAAACAGATAGATTACATCAAGAATTCTGAATACCTTCCTGCTGCTGCACCATTAGCCCACAGGGACCACTGCCTCTTAATATCCTCTTGCAGCTGGGTATATGACACTTTAGGAACACAATGGAGAAGCAAGAAAGAAAATCTGTATATATAAGCAAACTCAAAACCTGGGGTAAGGAATATAAATAGAATAGTCTCCTAGTGAAATTGAGCTATTTAAGGAGACAGATGTCAACTTGCACAATTAAAATAATTGAGTGGATTTAAACCCAACACATAAAAGTCTTTCTGGGATGAAAAACACTATCTTGAACTAAAAGAAAATCCATAATAAATGAATTGAAATAGAGGACAGTCACAACTAACCTAAAAGATCAAGTGGAAGAAATCTCTCAAATTCTAGAACTAAAATAACAAAGCGATCAAAATTTGGAAGAAAACAGAAGAGACTTTCAGGATGGACAAATGAGACCTCATGTGTTTGTAATAATAACCATTGCAGAATAGAAATGAAAAAAAAATGAAGGAAGGAGAAGGCAAATATAAACTAGTCATAGAAGAAAAGTTCCCTGAGCTGAAGAACTGAACTCGTAATTTAAGGGTTCACCAAGCAAGAGTCATAAGATACTTTTGTAGGCATATTATTAAAAAAAATTACTGAATTTCAAGGATAAAGAAAAAATTCTTACACTTCTTTTAAAGAAAGAATAAAATGATTCAAATATATAGAGTGGAGGGTGTTGGAAATCCCAGATTTCTTTTCATAATTATGTATAAATCAATGCCGTTTCTTAAAGTTTTTCTTTTTTAAGTGAGAGTTTGGCTTTCCCACTGGAAACAGAAGAGACCAAAACCAAATTCTCTGCTTCTACTTTATTGGTTAAGGAGAGGAACTAAAGTGGTATATATTTTTAATGGCTCATCCTTTTAGGCTCAAAATGAATGGGTACTTAAAAAGATACAGGCTTAAATTGTCATCAGACTTTGTAAAGGCCACGTTGGAGTATAGCTACACTCATGCACACTATTCCCAGCCAATATATGAGTATTGGCATCAACAAAATTCGCAGTGAGTAAGGAGATAGCAGAGTATCAGAAATGGCTATTGAGGGCTTTCTCTCCAGTGGGTGGGGCTAGTCACGAGAAAACAGGTTCAGGAGTTTATCTATTAAATAATATACTTGGTTGGGGTGCTCAGTTAGCTCAGCTGGGTAGAGCGTGGTGCTGATAACACCAAGGTTGCCGGTTCAATTCCTGCGTGGGCCACTGTGAGATGTACCCTCCTTAAAAGGAAAGGAAAGGAGAGGAGAGGAGAGGAGAGGAGAGGAGAGGAGAGGAGAGGAGAGGAGAGGAGAGGAGAGGAGAGGAGAGAAAAGAATATCCATGGAGAGAGAATTATTTAATAAATAATACCAGAACAACTGTTTACCTATGTAGACGAAAATAAAACTGGACAAGAGGCAGACTAGAGGAGTGTTTGCCTTTGTCTTTGAATGGCATGGAATACCTCTTTAAAATAAGTATATATCAAATTTCAGCTTGAAATATGTTTAATAAAATTTTAAAATGAAACATAGAGCAAGGTATATTTTACTTTCTTGCTTAAAAAACACCTATATGGTTCTCTTTTCATTTTCTGTGTATTGTTTTTATTCACTTCATTAGAATTTGTAAACGGCAAAAGTAGTGCTTGGTCATGGCAAAAAGTCAATCTATGTAAAGATGTTCTCATCCTTTTTTCAGTCTGCTCACTGCTCACCCTCCCCATTCTATTATCATTCTACTCTTTGATGCATATTTTTCAACTTTCTCTATATCCATACAAGTGTAGAACATAGGGAGAAAGGCATTTGGAAAGCAAGATCTAGGCACTTAATGCATTCACTACTACTGATACTATCACTACCTCTGAGGTCTTTTCAATGGACAGGGCTAAGACTCAAGACTTATAAATCATAAATTCACATTGGATACCTTCAGATGAAGCATTATAGGATTATTTCTTGTCTTTCTCTATTTCACATTTATATCTACTTCTGCCATAATTAGAGTGCTAATTTCTAACAACATCAGTGTATTTACTCACTTGTTTTGTCCTATAATGTATGCAAAATTGTTTCTTATTTACATCAATGTTATTTTCAAAGACAAACATTCTAACTAAAGTTCAAGGTTTCTTTGCAATTCCTTTGAACTTTAGAGTGTAACCCATTAACAGTATAGTTAGATTATTGTGTGTAAAAATTATTAGAACTAATTATTTTATCTGTGATTACATTATCAATTTGCTACACAGCTTCATTTGTTTCTGTATCTATTAAATTTTAGAGTTAGCCCTTTTATCTTTTTTATTTACTGTAATATTTCAACATGCAACAAACATTTGCATATTTTGAAGGTCAAAACTATATAAAAACATACACTGGAGGTAAAACACTATAATCGCTAACGCTTCCTCCACATGACTACCTACCTACCCCCTTAGTTAAAACTTCTTTTCATTAGAATCTGAATTATCCTTCCTATGTTTCTTCCTGCAAAAATAAGTGCCTGCATGTCTATATACAGATTTATTTGTGCATTTTTATTTTCTCTTCTTTCTTACATAAAACATAACATAATATGTGTTTCTTTTCTTTCTTGCCTTGTTCTTTTACTTTACAATATATTCTGGAAATCATTCCATATCAGTTCTTAACGGTTTTCCTCATTTTCACAATACCATGTGGATACACCATAGAGAATAATCGTGTGTGTGTGTGTGTGTATCTGAATTCAAATAAAAAAAGAAAAATCTTAAAGTGCTAAAAAGGAAGAGAAAATTGAGTATCAAATGGTTGGTACGTGTAGTTATACTATAGCTGCACTGGGAATGAGCATACTGAGGGGAATCACAGGATTTGTGGCCTAGGGTCATGAGTTTTTATGACTATTGTTCTTGGGTCTGTTTGAGGTACACTTGGAACTGAAACTCCCCACATTAAGCCAAACTTCTCAAAGAACTTCATGAAAGGACAGACCAGAAAATACTTGCTCTTTGGCGTAGGTAGAACACAAGAAACTTTATGTTTGCCTAGATATTATACACCCTTGTGGTCTCGTAAGCCTTAAATTAAGAATTTATCATAAAAATCGATCCTTGGGTTGTGATATCCAAGGTGGGTCCTGGGAAAAGCAATATAAAACTATTTTCAAAAAGGTCACAAAGGATATTTCCAGAGGAAAGGCTATGTTATCATAAAAATAATTACAGTGCTGACTCAATAAATAGCAGGACTGGAATCTCATGAACTTGAGATAACAGAACAACAATCATAAGTATCAAATAATGTTCAAAATGTTTAAAGACAGAAAAGAACAATCAAAAGCCTCAAAATGGATGGGGTATTATAAAAAACAGACCAGCAGAAAAAAAATGATATTTCTTAAAAAAAACTGAGTAAATTAATTAAACATATTAGCTACAACCAATGAAGGACCTAACAAAGGACCATAAACTGGAAAATAGATAGGACAATTACACAGAATAAAGTTCAGAGACATAAAGGAATCGAAATTATAAAAAAAATAAGTATGTGTAGGACAGAATAAGGAAGTCTAGTATTCATTAGTAGAGTTTCCGGAAAAGAGAGTAGAGAGATGGAAAAAAGATAATTTAAGAAGATAAGAATAAAATACTTCCAAAATTGGCCAAAGAAATTAATTCTCAGATCAAGAAAGGAAAAATTTCCCTTGATGGACAAATACATAGTAACCTATATCTAGACTTACAGTAGCACTCCAAAATACCAAAGGGAAAGGTCAATCTTAGAAATAATCATAAATGCCTAGGAGTGGAATTGCTGGGTCATAAGGTAGTTCCATTTTCAGTTTTCTGAGATACCTCCATACTGTTTTCGATAGTGGCTGCACCAATCTGCAATCCCACCAACAGGTATCTATCTGGAGAAATCCAAAACTCTAATTCCAAAAAATGTATGCAGCCCGGTGTTTATTACAGCACTATACACAATAGCCAAGACATGGAAACAACTAAAAATGCCCATCGGTAGATGACTGGATTAAGAAGCTGTGGTACATTTATACAATGGAGTATACGCAGCCATAAAGAAGAATGAAATCTTACCATTTGCAACAATATGGATGGACCTAGAGAACATTATGCTAAGTGAAATAAGTCAGACAGAGAAAGACAAATACCATATGATCTCACTTACATGTGGAATCTAAAGAAAAGAATAAATGAATGAACTAATCAGAAACAGTCTCAGAGACATAGAGGAAAAACTGAGGGTTGCTAGATGGGAGGGGGGGTGAGGATAAGGGGGAAGGTGAGGGGATTAGAAAGCACAGTCAGTAACCACAAGATTGCCACGGGGATATGAAAGTCAGTTTGGGTAATATAACCTATAATGTTGTAAAGATTTCGTAGGGTATCCGATGGACACGTCTCATTAGGGAGACCACCTCAAGGATAATGTAGATGTCTGATCACTGCACTGTACACTTGAAGCTGAAGCTGAACAATAATGAATGTCAACTATAATTTTATATATATATATATATATATATATATATATATATATATATATATATTTACAAGAAGTGGAGTACTGCATTAGGAATAGAGACTGGAAATGTAATGGCTGTGTGCAATGTCAGAGGGGTAGTGGATGGGGGAGGGGGTTGTCACTGTGTGAGAGATATAAATGATAAACGTCTATTACATTGTTTTGTACACCTCAAACAAACAAACAAACAAATAAATTTAAAAAAGAAATAATCATAAACAAGATAGATGACTTTCAAAAGAACAACTTCAAATGAAAAAGGCTTTAAAAAAAGCATTATCCTTTTTAAAAAGCACTATAAGACATACACAAGAGCAATACATGACACTAAAGGGAAAGTTTTAAAAGAAAATTCCCAACTCATATTCATCTAACACCACAGGCTCAAAAAAATAAAGCAGAAGCTAAAAGGATTGCAGGGAGAAATCAACAGATCCACACTCATAGTGGGAGATTTTAACATATTGTTTTAGTAATAGGTAAAGCTGAATTAAATATTGGCATTATTTAATAATATAACTTACAAGCCTGCCAATAAATATTTATAAATATAAATACTGCACCTAACGATTAGAGAATACAGATTGTTTTAAAGCACACTCAGAAAATAACTAAATGTGAACACATATTATACCACAAAGCAAATCTCTAAACTATTGAAGAATCAATGCCTTATAGGCCACATTCTCTCTAAAAAGAAGTAAAAATAAATAAATAAGAGACAGAGAGAGACAGAGAGAGAGAGGAAGAGGGAGGGAGGGAGGGAGGGAGGGAGGGAGGGAGGGAGGGAGAGAGAGAGAGAGAGAGAGAGAGAGAGAGAGAGAGAGAGAGAGAAATAGACTAACCATTGAATAAAAGTTAACCAGATTAAAAAAGCAGTGGGGTGTGATTGGAAATCAAGGAGACACGATTCTAGGCCTAGAGAGAAGCTTTAGCAGATCTCCTTAAAATGGGGCATGGGGTTTGGCATATCTGAGTGAAAGGAGAACAGCGTGGCTGGAATTCACTGGTGGAGGAGGAGAGGCAGAGTAGCAGGTGACTGGAAAGATAATCAGAAGCTTGGCTAAGCGACTGTTTGTGGATGATCATTTTTTGATGGACAAAGATTTTGGTTTTGAGTTGAAAACAATGGAAAGGCACTAAAAAAGCTTAAGAAAAGAGGCAGACGTGAGTATATTTGCACCTACCAACTGCGAGGAGATTGAATCAGACAAGAGCAGGACCAGTTAGGAAGCAAAGTTGTGGCTCAGGCAAGAGATGATGGGGCTTTGGACCAAGATGGGAGCGGAAGGAATGATGGAGATGAAAATGAATGGACTAATATGAGAGATATTTAGGAGATATTTACAGGATTCAGTGATGTTTTAGCTGTGGGGTTAGAAAGGAGAGTGGGAAGCGTCTAACTGTGCTGAAATGAATACATGATAGTGCCAATAAGAAAAGAGCCAGGTGTCATGTTCCACAATAGGTTGAATTCTTTCTTGCCTCTGAGCCTTTTGTGTGGAATGCTGAAGTTCTTGCTCTTATTTGAAATATACTACACATCCTTCAAGGCCCAGCAGACATCTCATTTTTTCCCCATTTATGGTAATTGATATTCACACAGCACTATCTGCCCTTTACAATTTCACTTAATTATTGCAGGAATAGACCCAAGCTGACCTGACGGTCTACTCGTGGGATGGATGCTAAGCAATATCAATCTGGGAAACTGAGTTTTGATTCACCTTAAGCACTCAGAAATATACCAGCCATATCAGGGTTGTTTCCAGTTGAGTCTGGCAAGAAGGCACACGTATACCCAGAGTCTCCAGAAACACTGAGAAGGGACTAGAGACTATAAAACTTCTGTTAACATGGCAAGTAACTCCTCAAAGGACCTATGGTTTTTTCTTTTCCTAAATGGTAGGAAATTGGAAGCTTCAACTGAAAGCTGCCCTATCACCTGCTCCATGCAGTAGCCATCTGTGCATACTCAATTAATTTGTTTACCCATATTAAAGGAGCTCATATTCGTTTTGTGATTTATTTTCTGTATTTTAGGGCTTCAGCTGGTGTTTAGAAAAAAGAGCTGAGGGATTTATTCAGGTGCAATCAAAACCTTGGAACTGCCTGTATCTTAAAACCATTTGGGTCTCTTTCTATTTATCCAACTGATTAGGATCTCTTCCTTCCCCTTCCATATTTATTCAGTTTGATAGTCTATCTTTCTTTTCTCTGTTCATGATTCCTGCCTCTATGTTGCTGTCTCTTTGTGATACCAGGAGTGAGTCATTAATCAGATATTATCAGTCGCAGGTTCAAATTTTTCCCAGTGGATTCTCATCATACTTAGAAGAATAATGATGGGCTACAAGACTCTACATGATCTGACCCTTGATTACCTCTTCAAACTCACTTTTCCTTCTCCTCTTAACTTACGGTACTCCAACCACATTGCCTACCTTCCTAGAACACAACAAGCGTATACACATCCCAGGACCTTTGCCATTTCTGGACACTTTAGACTCTTCCTCCAGATATTGATATGTGTACCTTACTCTTTGTAGTAAACATCGCAAATGTTCACTGATCTCTAGCTGTCTTTTCTTCTGGGTACCCCAAAGTTCACTCTGCTGATAGGCCAATGACATGTGAGTAGAAAGGACATGTCACTTCTCAGTGAAGTGTTTACTGTCATTTAGTTGTGTTGCTTGACTCTGCAGCCCTCTGCTTTCTTGTCATGATCAGGAAGGCCACGTGTTCAGATGGCACTGCTACAAGCCTGTGGAGCCCCTGTTGGCTGGCATTACTGCTTAATGGCTGCACAGCCCTCACCAACCCAAGTTGGACATCGGAGTGGGTGAGGAACATATTCCCTTTGTTATTTTAAGCCACTCAGGGTTTGTGTTTGTTGGTTATTCCAGCATAACCAAGACTTTACTGACTAATGTCCTACTTAAGTCCTTGCTCAAATGTTACCTCGACACAGAGGTCTCTGATCACCGTATCTCTGTGTCTCTCTGTGTTCCAACTTGGCTTTGTTTTTCTTTATCAGATCTATTTTCCTCAATATAATGGAAGCTCTGTGCAGGTAGGGACTTTAATTTGTTCATTCACATACTAATTAACAGTAAAAAGAGTCCCTGGAACATAATAAGTGATCAATAGCTAATTGTTGGATAAATGACTACTCATTGCAAAAATTGAAATATTATAGATAAGAATAATTTAGAAAGTAAAGTCCCATGTAATTAGCTCTCCCAGAAATAATTACTATTATTTATAAACTTTTTCTAAAGTGTGGTTTATTTATATACTAACTCATGTGTAAATAATTGCATATTTTACCTTTTTTACTAAAATGGAACATGCGCCTCTAAATGAATTATTCTGTAACTTATTTTTCCTTGTAGCAATTACTCTTTGATGGTTTCTATGTCATTGTTTAAAGATTTGTCATGTTTTTAACTACTCAGTAGTATTCACCTTCTTAATAATCATGAGTTTTCCAAGCTTTCTTTTAAAAAAATTTTTTTATTGAATTTATAGGGGTGACATTGGTTAGTAAAGGTATATATGTTTCAAGTGTACAATTCTATGATACTCATCTGTATATTGCATTGCGTGTTCACCACCCCAAGTCAAATCTCCTTCCATCACCATATTCCTAAGCTTTCTGAAACCTAGTATTCATTCATTTCAACTCATGTTTCTCACTGGCCTGCCATTCCAGTGTCTGGAGATTTGACAGTAAGCAAGAAGACAAGGTTTTTATACTCAAGGAGTTTATGCTAAATGTGTAAGAGACAGATAATTAACACAAGCAGACCAAAATATTTCAGATTATGATAAATGCAGCAAAGAAAATAAAAATAAATACGGTAATGTGATAGAGAGTGACTGAGGACTTTTGAGCTCCATCCAAAGGCAAACAGGAGCTAACGCTATATACATTCGGGGGAAGAGAGTTCCACGCAGAAGGTACTTATGGGCAAGCTTGTATAAGGAACAGAAGCCATGTATGAGGAACAGAAAGGCCAGTGCAGCTGAAATGTGGTCTGTGAGAAGGAACATGACACAGACAGAAGGCAACAAAGAAGATTCTGATAATGTGGAATATTAATACATAGTAGGTGCTCAAAAATAAAACTGATAGCGTCTTTGTTAACAGGGATAAATACAATTTCACTACCTATGCAAAATGAGAAAAAGGTCCTGTTTCAGTCTCTACTTATAGCATTCCATAAGATATATTGAATCTAAAGGCTGAGCAAAACCCTAGAATGTTTCAGCTCTTTTATAAGGCACCATTAGGATGGCCATAAAATGTGTAGCCCTTAAAAATACTTTCTACAGCTCGGCACTATGTCTGAGATAACTTTAAATGTTAATGAAATGTTTCATAAGTCCACTGTTTTTAAGGCTGTTAGGAGTTTAAGGAACTTCTTAAATACCATCTCATAAAATAAAAGAATCTAACTTAAGATTAACTTGCATAGAAAAAATATGTCCCTGAAGACCTTGTATATGACTTGAATTCAATTATTATTTTCTTCTGAGAAGAAAACAGGATTGATTCAGTACTGGCCTCAAGTAGGCTCTTGAAAAGATCTATTCCTTTCCAAATGAAAACATATCAATGGGAATAAAACTCTTTATAGCTTGTAACTCAGAGGTGAACTTTTATGAAACCCTTTGGCATTGTGACTATATGTCCAATGGAATCACATATAACTGAAATATCTAGATGGTTTTGTTCCTGGTGACCCAACAGAATAAGCCCTGAGGCTATAGAAACCATATTTCTTGACCCATCCTTCCATTCAACTTGAGATAGGTGAAGGGAAAGCAGAGCATGATGTTCTTATAGGCACATTTTTTGTTGTTGCTGTTTTTGCTAATTATTTTTTAATGTGCTTTTTAATCCCCAGTGGTGACAACATTCTGAAGTGACACTAAAGAAATAGCTAGGGGAGAAGTTACAGAAGTTGAATCCGGGACATCAAAGGAGAGTAGCAGCTACAGGACAATAACAACACCTTAAATTTATAAAGATCCCTCATGTCTCTGTGAAGTTTCATGTGGATTTGCCTTGTTTAATTAACTTCCTTTAGTTTACTTTCCATCTTTCACACTGGGAGATATATGTGGGTTTAATCAGAGCAGCATGACAATACTTTTTGTCAATGCTGGAAAAGCAAATTGCTCCTTTCAACTACCCAATTCCTTTCTCGCTGGACCAATACACACAATCAAGTTAAAACTTACAGGAGACGCAAATGTCATTCCTCTTTCCCCTAGGATATTCCGACCAAGAACCCCTATTTCTCCTTTGGTTTGCTTTGGGTTTGCTGTCACCACTGAAGTAATGAAGGCGACATTCATTGGAGGTAATAATTGCCAGCCAGCATGGGCGCTGATGTTAAAACCAAGAAAAAGCCTTTTCAATCATGGCCCATGCATTTCAATCCAAGCCCTTGTTGTAGAACACTGGAGAACAAGGTGTAAATCAGTTTAAGAACACAGTTCTGCATTCAAGGCATTGTGGTTTACGGCTCCCAAATGACCTCCATCTATCTTCCTTAGCTGTAGAGGTGTATAATTGAACTAAAGAGAGTCTTGAGTAAAGAGGCTGAGTGGCAGCTCCATTGCTGTGGCGTAATGGTGTAACTGCCACATGCTTTTTTTTGTTGTTTTGTTTTTTTATCTTCTAAAATGTAACAAAATAGTCTGGTAGTCCCAATTCTTCAGGGTGACACTTACTGAGAGTCTGTATTTTAAAATAGAAATAGGTTTTTATAAGCAAAAAACAAACAAACTATAAATCTCTCTACAGGAGAGTTCCCAAAATACAATTATATTAGGTTGGTGCAAAAGTAATGGCGGTTTTTGCAATTATTTTTAACCTTTTAAATTGCAATTACTTTTGCACCAACCTAATATAAGCCATTCTCTGCTGTAGCAGAAACTAATACAAATACATGCAACAACCTGTACTTCTTTTTGGGGGGAAACCATTTTTAAGCCTTTATTTTTCTCATGCAACAAGCAGCTGCTTTTGTAGTCTCCAAAGGGACTGGGGAGTGATAGCATCTCACATGTACTGCTGAGAGCTACAGCCAGAAGACACGTGTTATTTCAAGTTTTCATTTCTTTTCTTTTTCTTTCTTTTCTTTTATTTGGTTGGATCAGTGAAACTTGGGAAACATTGCTTTTAGAGAATTCCTTTTGCCAAGGAGCAGTTCACTTGCAAATGAATGTTTTTTGTTTTCTGTTTTTTGTTTTTCTTTTGAGGATATATAGTTTACATGCATTCATCAGGTCTCAACCGTGTACAAATTGCTGTGTGAGGATGCTGGTAGAGCATAAAAACTGAACAAAGACACACCTACCTCCTCGTGGAACTCTCTGGGAGTGTAATACTGGCTGAACATTAAGAATGAGTTCATTAACACAGTCATTCAATATGAGTAATTAGGACTGCATGGACAGTTTCAGGGGCTCTGAAATCTCTATCTTTCCCAACATCTAAACCCTAAAATTAAAGAGTATATATAACCTGCTTGCTGACTGTGCCTGAAATCCCATCATTGGACATTCAGTCCGATTGCACAAGACATCCCTGGCTAATATGCAAATCTCACTAGAAGGAATAAACTATTAAATATTACTACTAATAATAACTAACTCTTGCCACTAGCTTACAACATTCAGGAGAGTTCTAAACACTTTATATTATTTAATTGTTGAATTCTCCAAACAACCTATTCATTGTTCCCATTTTACAAGTGCAAAAACGGAAACAAGGACACAGAAGTTCATCTGCCCAGGGTTACAGTTCATATAAGGCAGAGCCTAGACTGTCTGATGTCAGCACCCTTGGTCTTAACCACTCTATTAAAGTTTATCAGATCCCTCAGTGAGAAGACAGAAGGGAAACTAGGAGGGTAGGTAAATATAAAGTTTATACTATGGAGAGCATCTCTTCAGAACTCACAACTCAGTGTGGGACCAACAGTGGGGATGGTCTGTTGCTGCAGACCATGATGTCATCAAGTTCACAATGCTACATCATTTATGCCATTAGTGTGTCACAGAAGGGTGTTGAGGTCAAAATTATTTTCGTAATAATATACGTTATTTGCCATTTTTTACTTTGTTGACATTTGCAATGATGGTACAAAAGCAAATGGTGGGTCAAATGGCTGGCAACTCAGCATGAATTACGGCAATGGCACCAAACACTGAATTCTCTGACACATACTTCCATTAAAAAATATGCCAATTTCACTTAAGAGTGACATTAGTGTAGCAGTAAAAATTACTAATTTTATTAAATATTGACCCTAAATACATGTGATTTTAAAATATTCTTTGTAATAAAATATGCATTTAGCACTTCTGCTGAATACCAAATTACTAATGTTGCCTCTAGAAAAGATACTCATGCAATTATTTAAGTAATAAGTTAAACTAGCCACAGTTTTCATGGAATACTATTTTTTACTTGAAAGACTGATTGACAGACAAAATGAGTTACTTGGTAGATATGTTATCTAAAATAAGGCCACCCCTCCAAGGAAAGCAACTGACAAGATTTAATGATGATAAAATTAGAGATTTCAAGAGAAAATTAGAATGTTGGGAAACTTGAATTGGCCACTGTGAGCTTCTCAGCATCCTAAAACTTGAGACTTTTCTGACGAGCTCAGTAGTGGTATTAACAAATGTGACTTTTTAATATTATACGATGAAATATATATAATGAAATGTGTTAACAATAGAAGATTTGCATAACTCTGAACCAATTTTTTTTCCTGGTGATCAATGTGTGTTGTTATATATGAATGATGTTATAGAAACAAGCCTGATAATAGAGTACAAAAAGTTTATTAATATGATTTCAGATTCTACAATGCAACTAATCTTTAAGAAATGATCACCTGTTGGGTTTAGCTAATGTATCAGAAAAAGAAATACACAAATATATGAAAAAAACTATTAAAATGCTCTTTTTCCAACTACATTTCAGCACGAGACTGAATTTTCTTCATACACTTTAATCAAAACAACATAGTGGAACATATCAGAGAAGCAGGTATAAGAATCCAGCCATCAGCTACTGAACTAGACATTTAAGATTTTTTCAGAACTGTAAAACAATGTTGTTTTTCTCAGTTCGGTGGGAAACACAGTTAATAGATTTTATATCTATATAGTCATAAATTCTTATGTTGACATGTTATAGATTTATTATTGTTATTTTTAAATGGATTACTAAACATTTTTAACTTTTTGTTTTAATTTTGAACACAGTAAATACCAACAGATGTGATCTATATAAAATTACTTGAAGTCTCCAATATTTTTTAAAGAGTGTAAAGGGGTCCAGAGACCAAAAAGTTTGTGAACCACTGGAGGATCCTTTAGGATGAATTTTGCTTCTATGACAATAGACTGTCCAACTGACAGTGGCTTAATGGGTAGAATATGCTGTTCTCTGTGAAGAGTTTTAGCCAACTGTGAGGGTTAGAGGGAATAGTCACAAGACTAATCCCCTCACTTCTAATATAAATTGAAAATTTGAGGGGTTCCCAAAATAACCCTCAGTTTCCATAATTCACTAGAAGAACTCACTTATTACAGGGAAAGCATACAGATTAAAATCAGCCAAAGGCAGAGTCCAGAAGGGGCCCATATGTGGAGCTTCTGGTCATCTTCTCCCCATGGAATCAAGGACAGTGTTAACTCCTCCCACTATGTGTGAAAACCCAGATACTCTTTCCAACCAGGTAAAGCTCACCCAAACCTCAGTGTCCAGAGTTTTTATTGGGACCCAATCACATACTGCCTATATGGTTGATTTGTAATCTCCAACCCTTCCTGAAGTCAGGTTGATCCATTTAGTCTCCAGTCCACCCAGAGGCAGAAGCAATACCACTACCTCCACGAAAAGCCCACATTGTAAATCACATTATTAAATTCCCTGGGGGCCAAAGCCCAGAACTTTGTTAAAATACAGATTCTAATTCAACAGGTTTGGGATGGGGCCTGAGCTTCTACATTTCTTTAAAGCTACCACATGACTCTAGTGCAGGTCTATGGATGACAATTTTAGTAGCAGGAAGTCAGGAAACTATTTGCCACAGTGAGTTTGGAACAGAGATACAGGGAGTGTGTCTCTCATAGGAATAAACTTGTCTCCTGTTCAACTACTATCTGGATGAAGCTATATCATAATCATAAATGGTAGATTTTCAGATCACATAATAATGATAATTGTTGTAGATAGAAATTATCGAGAAGTTATGTACCAGGACTTTATTACACTGTTTCATTTACTCTTCATAACAACCTCATGGAGTAGGTATTCTTTTCATCCTTATTGTATATACCGTGTTTCCCCGAAAATAAGTCCTAGCCAGACAATCAGCTCTAAGGCGTCTTTGGGAGCAAAAATTAATATAAGACCAGGTTTTATATAATATAATTGACCAGGTCTTATATAATATAAGACCAGGTCTCATATAATATAATAGACTGGGTCTTATATTAATTTTTGCTCCCAAAGACGCCTTAGAGCTGATTGTCCGAATAGGTCTTATTTTCGGGGAAACACAGTATGAAAAAACAAAGACTGGAAAAGCTTAAGTAAATAGTCCTTGATGGCAAAGCTGGAAACCAAGTCTGTTGGTCTCCAGAGATTAAATTTTAAACACTAGAATATTGGCAATTGCTCTCATTACAATAGATTTTTAAAAATTGACTTCTTTGCGATTTTAGCGAGTGGTAGAATAGACATTAAACAGTCGTTTCTTTGTGCTGATTCCTGTTCCACTCCCACAGTTGGCAGCAATTTGTTAACCCAATTCCCACTATCGCACACAATAAGATTCTAATGGATTTTATTTTCTTTGAAATAAAACATCTCTTTTCTAAATTGAGTGTCCTATTATTTTCTAAATATAATTTGAGTTCTTTCTAAACCTTCCCATCATGTTTCTGATCCTGGAAGTATGATTTCTTTAAGGAAATTGTGTCTTAGGATACGAAACACTCATAAATGCACATAGACTGGGCTGTAGGTTTTCTCATTGATTTGTTTGCATTTCTCTTTTGTTCATTTGTTCATTCATTTATTCAACAAATATATATTGAGCAGCTTCTATGTGCCAAACACTGTTCTAGATGTAGACCATATGGATAACGTCTTAAAATATTTTATAAATGAGTAGGATAAAATAGAACATTTTGTTGAAAAAATTGCCCCTGTCCTAGGAATGGTTACCCAGCCATTTAATCACATGATCCTTGTACAGCCTTCAACCACGTAATAACCTATATATCTACATCAACTCTACTTCAACAATCTTTTCCCAAATGCTGATCTCTACAAACACTAAGCAAGATGAACAATAAAGGAGAGGAAGTTATCTTTCTCAAGGACACAGCTATGTCTGCAGCTGTTTATTGCAGCATTCTTTTCTAAGAGCAAGATATGTAAAAAATGACTAATAGCTTATAGATCCAACAATAGAGAAATGCTCAAGTAAACTAAGGTGCATCACCTTGATCAACTTTTATACCATAAGACAATTACAAATGATGTCTCCAAATTCTAACAACATAATGAAAAATATTTAAGACATGATGCAAATATGTCAAGTAGTTAATATGTATTAATACTAGGTGGTAAACAGATTATTTTCTATACTGCTAAATATTTAATGTAGTTCAGAATAAAAAAGAGAAAAGAATAGCTAATGAACTGAAAGGCAAATACAGTCTTTTAAAGTTCTATCGTCTAGAGAATTCATCCTGTAATTCCCATCTCCACTGTGACTTTCTTAATTCAGGCCTTCTTATTTCTTGCCTCTATCACTGTGGCAGTCCTTTTATTCGTACATGTGTTCAACAAAAATTGCTTAGGCCCTGGAGATTTAGAAATGAAAGACTCATACCTTGTTTAGTCTAGAGTCTAGACATTGCTTCTTTAAAAAAAAAAAGACTTTTATTAAAATATAGTTAACATATAACATTGTATTAGTGTCAGGCGTACCCCATAGTCATTCAACATTTATATACCTAAAATAGTGATCAGCCTGATAAGTCCAGCCACCATCTGATACCGCACCACGCTATCACAGTATTATTGACTATATTCCCTATACTGTGTAATACATCCCCAAGACTTATTTTTTGTACCTGGAAATTGGAATTTCTTATTCCCCTCCTTCTTTTCCCCCATTTTTATTTTTTTTTATTTTTCAATTACAGTTGACATTCAATATTATTTTATATTAATTTCAGGTGTACATTTCTTCCTAATTAAGTCTCCCAGCTGCTGACCTCTATACTGCCTCCAGGAGTGACCTTTCTAAGTTATTAATTTGATCATGTTTAAAATCCTTCAGAGGTTAGCCATTGCATCCGGATTAAATCCACGGTCCTTAGTGTAATATACAACAACACCTTTTCATGCAACTGTCATTTGCTTTTCTAGTTAATCTGTTGCTGCTGTTCTCCATCCCAACCTAAGGACCATCTCTACCAAACCTTATGCCATTCAATGAGTGCACACTACCACCACCTTCTCACATGTGTTTGCACTTCTGTTTCGTTCCACCCAGAAACTTTTGCCGCCCTTACTCAACTGGTCAACTGTAGCTCAGCCCCAGGATTTACCTCAGGTTGCGTCTTCAGGGAAACCTTCCTCCCAGACTGGGTCAGGTGCCTCCTCACCCCAGGTATTCTTCTCATTTGTAAAACAATGCTTACCAATGTCATAGTACTTATTACTTTGGACAGCATTTGTCTATTGTTCAATGATCATCTTTGGGACAGGGACAGTATCCCTCATTTCAGACAGTCTTGCAGCTGTACACAAGGATTAGGAGTCAAAGAGCTTAGGATCACATCACAAACATAGCACTTGGTTACTTTAAAAATAATCGAGTTACTGTATGATTAAATGAGATAATACAGGCACAGCAGTTGGCACATGGTGATCACTCAACACATTTAAGCTATTATGATTTCTATTTTTTTAAATATCTTTATCCCCATAGTTCCTGAAAAGAGGTCAACAAGTACTTGATGAATAAAAGCATGATTAAAAGAAACAGTAGCTTCCTAATTTAGGGCTGATTGCTTTTAATCTGGACAGTTCAACTGGTGCTTTTGTGCTTTGAAAAATACCTGGAAAAGGCATCCCAGAGAGAAGGAGCCACTTTCCTAAGGAACAGGGAGAGACCATACAAAGAGGAAGGGAGGATGGTCAGCGGGAGGGACACTGGATGGAAATTCACACGTTGGGGCAGAGAGGAAAAGAAGAAAAGAAAGAAGATCATTGAAAGGTAAATTAGACTCCTGAAAGTTGTTAGTGATAGTATTGCCACTTGCTATGTGCAGTAGAAATCTGTGGGGCTACTTGTACGGCACGGCCCCCACCAGCTTTCTTCTTTCAGGAAATGTCTTTCTGTGTTCCTGCTGAAGTTGAGTGCGTTAAGGTGGGTGCCTGCCCCAAGCTGGGTCAATGAGCCCAAATCTGTAGCATAGAAAACCGATGAGCGTGTGGATCACTGTCTTCATGAAGACTGAAGAAGTATAAGGACACCATTTGGAGACAAAAGGGAGGAGAATAACGTGACCATTTTCTTCAAGGAATTGTTTCTCCTGGTTTCTGAGGCTCAGAGGTTTCCATGAATTCTCTCTTATATGGGAGGCCCTTGAAATAAATAACCTAGCATCCTTCCATTGATCTCTTATTGCTTATACTAGTTTAATTTAACTTTCTATCACTTACATTCAAAGAGTCATACCTAAACTTGATCTATTTGGCTCCATTTCCCACTGTGAGCCTCTATGCACCTTCTGTTTTACTCATTCTAAAATACTCAATGTAAGCTAAAAAAAACTATTTATGCATTTTCACATGCCTTTTTCTTCTACTAAGCTGCTCTTTCATTGCAAAATTATTTTTCTTTCTATCAAAACTCTTTTATTTCTACAGCCTCCAGTTAAATACCACCTACTCAATTGAACCTTCCCAGGTTCACCCACACAATCACACATCTCTAGAATATTCTCATTATGCTCTGTATTCCTTTATTGCTTTTTTCATTTAGCTCTGTATTATGGTTATTTTACCACCTGTCTCTCTCACTAGATTTTGTTTTCCTGTGGAAAGTCCAGCATCATCTCTGATGTTTAAACCTAAGTACCTCAATCACAGCATTTTGTTGGGCTCAATAAAGATTTGTGGAATGGATGATTCAGGTGAGAGGGATCTCTAAAGAGTTTGTCTGCATCTATGGATATAATCAGATGATTTCTACCTTTTATTATATCAATAGATGTAGAAAAAACATTTGACAAGATATAACATCCAGTGTATGATTAAAGCACTTAATAAAATGGGTATAGAAGGAAAATACCTTAACATAATAAAGGCCATATATGACAAACCCTCAGCTAATATCATAATTAACGGTGAAAAACTGAAGCCTTTTGCTCTATGTCCAGGAACAAGACAGGGTCGTCCCCTATCACCACTCTTATTCAACATACCATGTTTCCCCTAAAATAAGACCTAACCGGATCATCAGCTCTAATGCGTCTTTTGGAGCAAAAATTAATATAAGACCTGGTATGTTATATTATATTATATTATATTATATTATATTATATTATATTATATTAAATACCCAGTCTTATATTACAATAAAATAAGACCTGTTCTTATATTAATTTTTGCTCCAAAAGACCCATTAGAGCTGATGGTCCAGCTAAGTCTTATTTTCAGGGAAATATGGTAGTATTGGAAGTCCTCGCCAGAGCAATCAGGAAAGAGAAAGAAATAAAAGGCATCCAAATTGGGAATGAAGAAATTAAATTGTCACTTTTTGCAGATGACATGATTCTTTATATAGAAAACCCTAAAGATTCCACCACAAAGCTATTAGAAACAATACACAAATACAGTAAAGTTGCCAGTTACAAAATCAACGTACAGAAATCTATTGCATTCCTATATACTAACAATGAAATTTCAGAAAAACAAATGAAATAAACAGTTCCTTTTGCAATTGCAACAAAAAGAATAAAATACCTAGGAATAAACTTAACAAAGGATATGAAAGACCGATACACTGAAAACTGTAAGACATTTTAAAAAAAATTGAAAAAGACACAGAAATGGAAAAACATTTCATGTTCATGGATTGGAAGAATCAACATAGTTAAAAATAGCCATATTACCCAAAGTAATATACAGATTTAATGCAATCCCCATCAAAATCCCAAAGCATTTTTTAAAGAAATAGAACAAAAAATCATCAGATTTGTATGGAATCACAAAAGACCCTGAATAGCCAAAGCAATCCGAAGAAAAAAGAATAATGCTGGAGGTGTCACACTCCCTGACTTCAACTTGTACTACAGGGCAACAATAATCAAAATAGCATGGTATTTGCTGAAAAACAGACAAACAAACCAATGGAATTGAAAACTCAGAAATAAACCCACAGAAATAAACCCACAGAAATAAACCCACAGAAATATGGACAGATAATTTTCAATAAAGGGGCCAAAAACATACAATGGAGAAAAGAAAGCCTCTTCAATAAAAGGTACTAGGAAAATTAGAAAGCAATGTGCAAAAGAATGAAACTAGACTGCTGTCGCCATATAGCAAAATTAACTCAAAATGGATCAAAGACCTAAACATAAGACCTGAAACAATAAACTGCATAGAAGAAAGCATAGGTACTAAACTTATGGACTTTAGGTTCAAAGAAGATTTTATTAATTTGACTCCAAAGGGAAGTAAAAGCTAAAATAAGTGAATGGGACTATATCATACTAAAAAGCTTGTGCACAGCAAAAGAAACCATCGACAAAACAAAGAGACAACTGAAGGGAGAAGATATTTGCAAACAACATCTTAGATAAGGGACTAATATCCAAAATATATAAGGAACTCATACAACCCAACAACAAAAAGACAAACAATTCAATTAAACAATGGGCAAGGGACATGAACAGAAACTTCTCCCAAGAAGACATATAAACGGCCAACAGATATATGAAAAAATGCTCAACTTCACTAGCTATTAGGGAAAGGCAAATGAAAACCACAATGAGATATCACCACACACTGGTTAGAATGGCTATCATCAAGAAGACAAATAATAACAAGTGCTGGAGATGCGTGGAGAAAAAGGAACCCTCATACACTGTTGGTGGGAATGCAGATTGGTACAGCCACTCTAGAAAATAGTATGAAGGTTCCTCAAAGAATTAAGAATAGAATTACCATATGACCCAGCAATCTCTTTCCTGGGTATATACCCCAAAAATCTGAAAACATTTATCCGTAAAGATATATGTACTCCGATGTTCACTGCAGCTTTATTTACGGTGGCCATGACATGGAAACAACCAAATTATCTTTTGATAGATGATTGGATAAAGAAGATGTGGTATATATACACAATGGAATATTACTCTGCCATAAGAAACATTAAATACTGCCATTTGTGACAACATGAATGGATCTTGAAATTGTTATGCTAAGCAAAATAAGTCAGACAGAAAAAGTCGAGAACCATATGACTTTACTGATATGTGGGATATAAAACTGAAACCAACAAAGGAACAAGACAAACAAAAAAAGAAACAAAATCTCATAGACAGAGACAACAGTTTGGTGGTTACCAGAACGTAAGAGGGAAGGGGAGTGGTAGATGAGGGTAAAAGGGATCAAATATATGATGATGGAAGAACTGATTCTGGGTGGTGAATACACAATGTGATATATAGATGATATATTATAGAACTGTACACTTGAAACCTATGTAATTTTACTAACCATTGTCACCCCAATAAATTTAACTAAAAAAAAAAAAAAAAAAAAAAAATTATCATTGATGTCTCTAAACCTGCAGTGTGAATGTCTTCTTTTTTGTGATATTTGTTCCTATAATTGACAATGTCTCCATTCTTTGTATTAATGCCATATTTTTCTGACTTGTCAATACTCTTAACCTTTATTGGCCCAATTTTTTTCATTATAAAAATATTTGATATCAGAGCCATATGCTCTATTTACTAAAATAACACTTTATCTGGATAATGTGGTTTTCTCCTGTCTCTTGTTTCTCTTATTATTATACCTCCCATTTACACTATTCAAAGTTTGTTTTTGTTTTTTTTAATATGATCAACCTGGACATTACATCCATTTCAGCATAGATATATGCAAAATCAATATATGGATTCTTTCTGAGTTACATTAACTTCTATTTCTTTGTACTTTGTATTTTATGCTATAAAAGCTGAGGTTTGAAGGTTGAGTAAAGACAGTATACCTATACAACTTCTACAGAGAAGTTTGCAATCAATAAAGATCTAATAATCTCATTATAATAAAGTTACACTGAAGATAAATCGTAAATCTTGGGTCAACGGAACCAAATATATAATTCAGAAAGACTTGTTAGGATTTTAATAGTGGAAGACACTTAGGTATCAGACAGAACTGAGTTCAAATCTCAGTTATATCACTTATGAACTGCATGACCTCACACAACTGATCACGCATCTTCATAAATGAATTTAGTCCTGAAGTTAGGTCTTAAGTACTTAGATAGACTTGACTACATAAAAAGTGAAATTTAAGTATCAAAAGACCCACTTAGTGAATAAATAAGGGAAATTTGGACTTTGCATATGGTATCATATTTAGATATCTATTTTGTTTTCACATTTTTTACATTAGAAAGAATACCTAAGTTAATAAGAAAAAATAAAGTTCTAGATAGAAAAGTAGATGAATGACATGAATAAACAATTCACAAAAATAAACATACAAATGATCAACAAACCTTTAAAAAAATCTTAAATTCACTAAAAATAGAGGTACATAGGTTAAAGTTTTTTAAAATCCAAAATATTTTACAATAGTTAATTATAAAAGATAATCATATATTACAATGCCAGGAGTTCAAAAACAATAACAATAATATTAAGTAAGGAGAGAACAGGAATTCTTACACATTGGTGGAGGATAGTTACAACTGTCCTGGATGTTAATTGGGAATTAAAAGGCTTAAAATTTTCCATATGTTATATTTTTAATGTAGATTTTAATACTATTGCTAAAGAAATAGTTGAACAAGTGTACAGTGATGCAGTGTTTTTTTTGTTTGTTTGTTTGTTTTTTGATTTAGCACTTTTTATATGGCAGGTAATTAGCAATAGTTTAAACAACCAATCATAAGAAAAAGATGAAGATGGAGATATTATTTAGCACCTATGTATAATGCAACACTGGTCAACCATTTTAAAAAGTGCCAAGAAAAATATTTTTCGACATGAAAATATACTGGAGATAAAAAAAAAAAAGGTTTAGTAAAAAAGAAGCTATGAAATGTAGAATTAGGGAAACATACATAGATAGGCTGATGTTAGGACTTTGGCCAGTGGTTTTTCTCTAGCCGGTGAGATAATGGGTAAATTGTGATTAAAACAAAATCTTTGTATTTTTTGTGTTTTCCAAATTTTCTGCAGTAAGCATCAATCCCCTTGCAACCCGCCTTAAATCCTCTTAATAAAACCACTACCATGGCACTCAGTTTCCTGCAGATGGAACCCCACCATCTCTGGCCTCCTCCCAGTTTCTCCATTTTTCTCTGACAACAGGTGACACACACTGGAGCATTAACACCCCAAGAGGGAACCTTTGACCAGTGAGGGTGGAGTCATTAGATAAATGCTCTAACCCACCCGCCCTCAGGTGGACACATGCATTTTTAGGGCCCCCGGCAGGTCCCAGCAACAGACACTGGATATCCACAGTGGTGACCAGATCGAGGTCCCATTTGGAACACCAGCACAATCACCAACTTTTGTATTGTCCTCTTCTCCTTCTCTTTCACTCTTCCCAGTTCCTCTCTCCTCCTCCCAAATAAACTTTCTGTATGTAGATAAGCCTTATTTCAGACATTGTCTTTGGGAGTACCCAGGCTAAGGCACACACGTATTCATTTCATCATCATAAAATGAACACTAAAACAAGAACACTAAAAGCATTTGATATAACCTTAATATAAACAATTAGAGGCTCAAAGTTCTAAAGCTCATGGGTAACAATGCCACCAGCATTAGAGATTTTTAGTGGGATTTTTTTCTTTTGGGCTCTTGAAGCTACAGGGGAACTCTCTGCTGCCCGTTAGGAAAACTCAGTATTACACAACGTTTTCCCCTTAATTGTTTTCAATGTACTGCTCAGATTGTGTAGGAAATAGATCTGTATTGCTGCTAGAAATGGTGTGGAAATTGTTGAGCAAATGACTCCTGTTCCCACCTCCAGGGGAGGAGCCATAGTCCCAAGACACCACCCGCTGCGTAGTTTGCAGGTGTTGGACTCACCACTCAAGATATGACTCACACGGGCACTGAATGGAATGAGACTCCATTCACATAGCAGAGAGACAGAATAAGATAGATTTCAACAGAGTATTGGTCTCCGTGGCCGGCAGGTCTCACCTCACAGCCAATACAGCGAGATGGTTGGCACACACACCCTTTTGTGCAACAAGTAAAGGACCCTATTCCCTCCATGCCGAGAACAGACCAAGTGGGGTTGGCCAGGTGCCATATGATGCATGCACTTAACCTTTTCACTGCGTTCATTGATTTCAAGTTTGTTCTCCAAAATGTCTCAAACGTCCACAGAAAATAATTATAGGATTTATATTTTTAAGTAAATACAGTTAAGGTGCTACCTTTTATTAAAACAAATGATTAAAGTACAAACATTTCCTATTGATATTTAGTCTTAAAAAACACAAAAATATGCAAAAATATACTTCTGCTTTCCTAAACTTCCTTTCTGGAACACTGAGCTCATGGGGTAAAGTCGGACGCCGCAGTCAGAAGCATGGAAATATCATTTGACTAGAGTCGAACATCACAGCAAAATTGTTACGCAGAACAAAGACGTACACATCAAGCCCAGAACAGGGAAAAATAGTCCCAAACAAAGATATATGCCCAGCACAGGGTGTGGGGGGTCTTTATAAGGAAATGTTCTGGACACATTCTTATACAACCACGGAAAAACAGCATGCATGTGACTGCCTTTCCTAAAGGGATTCTGCGGGCTAAGCCATGACATTAATAGAGAGCAGTCCCACAGTAGTCATAGAACAAAACCGGCCTCTAGGCTTTACATTCTGTCCAGGTGAACCTTTGGGTATAGGTCAGCAGAGCTAATTTTTTTTTTTTTTTTTTTTAACAAGAGTACCTACTCTATGGAAAGTTCTATTCTTTTTCTAATGACCTCCCCCTTTCTGGCAAGCCTCGACAATCCAATTCAGCAATGCTCAGAAGAGCCACCAAAGTTACCATCAAAATTGATTGATGGCAGTCATTTCTCACATCCCAGGGAAAATTAAATTAATGGATACCATATTTCCCATTTTAAGTATTTCTTCTACAACTTTGGCCTGAACATTTAGCACCTTGACTCGTTGGTCCCCATTAGAATATAGTCTACTGGGGTATCTGATTTAGTACAGTCACATAGTTATCTTGTTATATGAACTTGATAACCTTATAGTGTTCTTCAAAAATGTCATCCCTTTGCGTGGCTATGCCACCTGAAATTGTTTTAAATACTGTCCTAGTGGAGCATATTATAGCTGTTGTTCCTTTTATGTCGCTTCCTAAATATCTGTGTGAGTGTTTCACCAGAATTGCCTCAACACTAAGCGGGAATCAAAATGGTGGGAAAATTGGAATCTGGCCAAGATTTCGTCTGCTGACTTTAATCCTATCCTATTTCCTCTCGTTGCCTATAGCAGGAGTTCTAGAGGAACATCTAGAGGGGACTGGCATTCTTCTGATGCAGCCCAGAGCCTTCCACAGTCAAACCTCTGACCCTAGTTGTGACAGCCTTATTCCTAACCAGGTCATCACTAGAAGTGATAATGTCCTAATACAGTGCAAATGGAAGGGTGAATTCTGTAGCAAAAACTTACTTTAAGAGATGAACAGATGCCTTTTGGGTGAGAAATTGCCTGTCTTAAGAAGGCTGAGGTCATGCAGTAAGGATGCACTGCGGAACCTGAGAAATCCAGAGAAATACGTAAGTCAGGAATTGTCCAAATGAGTGAGCTACTGTGGAATAGGTATTCTACAAGAAACCAAGACCACCACTGGTGTATCAAGGAACTGTGAAAACAAGCAAGGGGGCAAGTGGACTCTCGTCAATAAATACTGCAAGTGCTTCAGTGATTTGAGCTCTGGAAGCATCCTGAAAACTTTTCATTAGAGTCAGAGCCCTTTCTTCAAGGCAAATTGTAGAGAAAGATGAAACCAGAGCTTTTCTATTTGCATGTAAAATGAGGAGACCTGAAGCCCCAGTGATGATTAATTTGACGTGTCAACTTGACCTCATGTCAACTTGACCATAGAACGCTCAGATATTTGGTTAAACATTATTTCTGGGTATGTCTATTTCTGGGTGTGTCTGGGTGAAGATGTGTCTGGATGAGAGTAACATTCGAATTGATAAACTGCATAAAGCAAATTGCTCTCCCAAATGTGGGCAGGTCTCATCTAATCCATTGAAGGCTTGAATGCAGCAAAAAAAGTGGCATAAAAGAGAATTCCCTCTTTTTGCTTGACTGCCTTCGAACTGAAGACAACCTGACTTCTCTTGCCTTCAGTCTCAGACTTAGACTGGAACTTAGACCATCAGCTCTTTTGATTCTCAGACCTTCAGTCTGCCTAAAACCATACCATCGGCTCTCCTGGGTCTCCAGCTTGCTGACTGCAGGTCTTCTCAGCCCCCATAACCATGTGAGCACATTCCTTATAATAAATTATTATCATATTGGTTCTGTTTCTGTGGGAACCCAGATGAATATATCCCCCTATTCTTCCCCCCAGTTTCCTCCCCCATTCATCCTCTCCAGGAGCTAGTATGAGTGCATTTAGGCAGATTTCTGGATTGAGGTTCTAGCCAAACAAATTTGATAAATTCCTAGAATATATACCAATCCCTCATGAGCAGCCTCTGGCCTGAGGATTATACTATAATTTACTGAATTTGGCTAGTATATCTTCCTGGATTGTCTTTGACTGCCTGTCAACCCTGGAAACTATTTACCTCCCCAGAGTTTATACTAATCCCTAGTTTTCTTCTTTCCATTGCCACATTGCTTATTCGCCTGTCAGATGGCAACTATATTTCTTTTAGCACCAAGGAGTCTACTGGCTTTGAACCTACTGGGTAGATTATAGGGCCTGAGTATCTTAATTTCTGAGAATTCCACAGATGTCTTTTAACCACTGGAAAAATCTGATCACAGCTTTTCAATTGTGTCTGTCTCTTCATGTTTCTTTAAAATCTGAACCTATCACTGAATATACATAAGGAGTGAGGATATAAGTCCACAGCATAATTTTCCCAACTTCACTCACCAAGGCCAAATTTGCCCTATTAAGTCCAGAACCCAGGAAGAAGTGCAGAGAGATAATTTCCCACTTTTTTGGTAATGAAAAAATTGGGGAATGAAAGGTGAGGGTTGGACCCTGTTGTTAAGCCAGAACTCTAAGCATCAATCTTGATTTTTCTCTACCTCTTACACCCCACGTTCGAGCCATCACAAAGTGTTGTCAGTTTCACCTACCAACTGTCTCTCCAATCTCCCTACTGCTCTCTATTCCCATTGTCACCGCAGGGAAGTCACACTTCCCTTAAGGATTAGGCGCTGAACAGTTGAGGGTAGGTGTAAGACATGTATAGTTATGATTACCCTTGAGAATTCCTCAGGAAGCTACCTCTGTGGAGACAGACATACTGCTTCATAGCAAATCTAACAGTTTTCTCTCCAATGTTGGAACAAATTTCTGTTTCTTCAGTTGAACACTAGATAAAGACATTGATTTGTATTTAGGGGCCATATTGGATGAAAATATATACATGTTTGAACCCTACAATAACATTTGGCATGGTGACAGTCCTGTACATGGGATGCACAGAAATTGATGGAACAAGAGTATTGTGTCTCCCATTTTGAGCTTTCTCCCTTTATTGGATGGTGGAGTAGAACTGCTGGCATTATTTAAAGTGCTATTTCTCCATGTCTTTTTCTTTCTTCAATTCCCTCCTCTCACTTTGTTGCTTAGAGCATATAATTGAATTCCAATAAACATATGACAGGACTTGACTGTGTTTATTTTAAGGAACCAACAACCCTTGTGTGAATTGCAATGACAGTCTTCTAAATAGACTCTCATCCTCCATTATCAGTCTTCTCCAAGCCATTCACTACACTGCAGCAGAATGAGAACTCAAAAGCATAGATATTTGATCATGACTCTCGCCCTTACTTCCCTGTGTAAAATCTTTCAATTGCTTCCTATTGTCCTTGGAATTCATCTAACATCTTTGGCATGACGTAAGAAGCCATCACACTCACCTCCCTATCTTTTGCAAGCATCTTCTCTCACCACCTTTATATCTAACCCACAACCACTTCCAATGACATTGAACTACTTGCACTCTCTAAAAGGGCAATACTTTCCCTTACCTTTGGGCCTTTACACGTGCCCTCCATTTCCACCTTTGCCTGGCTAATTTATCGTGGTCCTTAAGATCTCAATTTAGACATCATCTCCTCTGGGACCTTCCTTGCATATCTGTAGCACTGCCACTGCTGCCAGTGGCTAAGCCTTTATGTTTCTAATCCACAGCTGGTGGTTCAAGGTTAAAGCTCTAAAGTGTTAAAAAATACTCCATATTTTTAATACTTTGAGGAAAGTGAAAGACTTAGAAACACTGGTTCCATGGGGCCATGCTATTGACTTGTTTTCCTGTTATACTAGCTAATTTACAACCCAACAGTAATGATAATTATCATTATAATTACATCATCAATAACAACAAATACTGATGTTTACCGTATGTAAGTGTATATGATATACATATATATATACATATGATATACTTACATGATATACATATATATCAGGCATTCTTATAAGATATTTATATATATATATATATATATATATATATATATATATATATATATATATATATATATTACTTTTTAATATGCACTGTATTGCTATTCCATTCTTATCTAACAGATGAGAAACCTGGGTCACAGAGAGACAAATTAACTTGCTTGGTAGAGACAGAGAAACATATAATTCGCAGTAAATCCAACACAGCCAGTCTTTCTTCTAGTGTTGGAACAAACTGGAAAAACCAGGATCCAAGCCTAGAAAATCTGACCCAAGAACTTGCCCAACCAGTGCACACTCAGTGTCTCACATTTGGTTGGACTAACTTCTGACACAGATGTCAGTTTACCATTCTTTTCCGTTGACAGCTACCCACAGCACTTGCTACCTGCTCCATGGAAATTCACGCTGCCTCGAACAGAAAGTATTAAAATAAATAAATAAATAAATAAATAAATAAACAAACAAACAAACAAACAAACCTTAACCTTGAAAGACTTATTGAACAAACATGAATCAATTGCAGCAATGCCCTCCTCCCCTATTACTGCTTACCAAAACGAGGGGCCCTTTTCACCCCAACAGTCTCTCTTTTATAATATGATTGAATTCCACACACGAACCCTGCTGAACATTACCCTGGATTACCCTGACCCAGGTATTATGTGACTTGTATTCATTAAAACGGATTAAGGTTTTCTTCACATTTATCACCAGTTTGGCTTTCATAGCTGAGACTTACTCTCCTATCAGCAGGACTCCTGGTCTCCTTTGGAAGTTTTCAAAGTGACAGTCCAAGAACACAAATGAATCCTGGCAGCCAGAAGCCCCTACTTTAGTGTGTATGGTCCAGCGAGATGAGAGGAGCTGTATTTCAGGGTAAAACAATTAAATAACCGTAATTTAAAACCATGGTGTACTCATCATATTCTTCTCTTGGATTCATGTGCAGCGTAAATGTACTTGACGTGATTCGATTATATCTTAAATTCCTGATTGCCAAAGCTAATCAAATAATAAAAGTAATAATATACCAGTCATGTTTACAAAAGTTGTGTAGAGCCATTGGCCCTGGAAAGGGCATCTTACCTCTAATTGTGCATTATGGGCAATGTGGACCCTGCAAATCACAAAGAATAATCATTAAAATGCTAAAATAAGATTATGAGTTCAACAAAAGGTAGGGGCTCTCCATTCCATTGTATTAATATTGAAGGAGGACGAGGAGCATAAATGGGGACAAACCAGAGCATCTTTTTCTGGTCTGCTGTGAGGCTCCGACCTTAGCATCCTCACTTACTGTAATGACCAAATGACTATAATCCTTTGCACATCTGAACAATCTCATTAAGGAGAGAGGGGTCGTGCATTCCGCTCGGGATTTTTCTGTTGAAGTAAGTAAAAGACTTTAACTTCAGAAGAATATGATATGCATATCCATGACCTTTTCAACTTCACACCGCTGCAAATAGCCCACATTAGTTGGAAACAATGAGTGTTGTCTCCCAAAGTTTGTGTCTCCCATTTATAAGGACACACAGCTGCTGCTTATAAGGATACCTTGAGGGTCATTTCTGTTCAGGGCACTGCCACCATACATGCCTCAAGGAAAAGATAAACCTGGGAGAAAATGGTTAGCTTCTGGAGTCTGTCTAATGCTATGCTTGGGTTTGTGGATAAAGAAAGACAATTTATTGCTTTTCTCATAAGTGTATTCTATCTTTGGCTTGTACTTCTTCATTGGAAGTAAATTTCTTTCTTCTCCCTTTTATTCTTCCTCTAAACTTAGATTCCAAAGGAATAGAGTTCTGTAATTTGGAATAACAAATCCTTCCCACCTTTCAGACCTGGCTACAATCCCACCTCTCTATACCCTAAGCACCAGACTATTACAAATTCTTATTGATCTGCTGTTGTTTGTCCTCTTTCAGATCCTTATTCACTTTTCATGTGTTTGGATCTTATCTTTCCAACTAGCCCATGAGCTCCTTGCCATGAGCTCCTTGAAGGCAAAGACTGTCTTACATGGTTAGGCATCCCATAGTCCCTACGCTCAGAACCTAACACATCACAGTTACCTGGTCATTACCTTTAATGACTTAATTTATTAGGAAGAGCCACTGGCTGACAACAAATCTAAGCTCCAAATTAGAGCCACTGTATCTTAGATCAGTGCTTCTCACACTTGAATATGCACACCACTCACTGGGGGATCTTAAAATGTATCTTCTGATTCTTAGCGCTGCTGCGGTGCCTGGGATTCTGCCTTTACAACTCCCAGGGAGTGTCAATGACGGTGGTTTGGAGATCTCACTTTGAGTAGCAAGATCTTAGACATGTAGGAAACCAGGCATGACTAAATCATTGAGAAATCACTTCTTTGCTTTTTATGCTTTTGCAGAGTCAGACGTACATCACATTTCTGGTTGATGTGATTCTATCCAGTTTAGAGACTTAGAAATATTCAATGACCAATTAATGGTCTTCTGTACAATAATAATAGCTAGTGTGGCAGGGTAATTCCCTGAGTTACTAATTTGCATTTGTTCTCCTTTATTGCTCATTCATTTGTTCTGAGCAGGTAGTCAAGCCCATTCAAATTATTTGAGATTCAAGAGGCAGGAGGTGGGAGAACAAGAGATGCTGAAGACAACCCTTTTTCCTGTCTCTTTTGAAATCCGAGTGATTGAAAACATCATACTAGACAGTTTGGAGGAAGATGAAGGAGAAAAAGAAAGAGATATGAGGAAAAACTTGTCCCCAGGCCTGGGAAGGAAAGGGAAATCAGTGTGTTTCATAAATTTAAGAACACTTTGGGAAGTACACAGGACACCTCCAAGGTGCACTCGGCAGGCTGCTCACCAGCTGCTGGGCTCCCACCCTGCCATGTGCCTGGGCTGTGGATGGCACGCAAGCCACAAATTTCTGGGAATATCTGAGCTCCACAAATGGACATTTCAACAGCAGCTGGAGAGACTGATGCTTGGAGGGTCTCAATGCTTTGGCACTGTATACGCCCGGCCATTCCCCTTACCACCACACAAAAACCACATTCCTTAATTAGTTAAAAATGTAAAAGAGAAAGAAAGGGAAGAGGAATGACAATCATGATTTGGAATATATTTCAACATAGAAAGTAGAGTTTAGACCTAGGTTTAATTTGATTTTAAAGAAATAAATCAAAGAGATATTTCTTGTTTAACCAAGTGAAGTAAGATTCATAATTGATGAAACATCGATTAAGTGATGATTTGAAAATGAAATCAAGTCATGTCAGCTCACCCCCCATGCTGACTGCGAGACATAACTACCCCAGCTCTCAACCATTCAATGGTTTCCTATTCCGCTTAAAATAATATCCAAATTGCTTTCCACGAACTGCAGTGCTCTGTGCACTCTATGTGCACACCCAGGATGGTAGCCACTGGCCACCTGTGGCAACTGACCACTTGAACTATGGCTAGTCTGAATTGAGATGTATTGTAAGCAGAAAATGCTTGCAGCTTTCAAAGATTTAGTACAAAACAAAAAGGAAAGAAAGAATGGAGGGAGGGAAGGAGGGAGGGAAGGAGGAAGGAAGGAAGGAAGGAAGGAAGGAAGGAAGGAAGGAAGGAAGGAAGGAAGGAAGGAAGGAAGGAAAGAAAGAAGGAAGGGGAGAGAAAGAAAGATGTACTTTCTCCTGCCTATCTCTCTGCAGTGTCCCAGCCTTACTGAGCCCTGGGGTCCTCTAGGCTACGAGGTGCCTGCCCACAAAGGCCCAGGACATGCGTGTTTGGCTCTGTCCAGAAGCTTCCTTTTGGCTTTTTCACTCTATTTCATTCAGCTGAGGTGCTGCTCAAAGTCTACCTCTTGGGGAAGGCGTTTCCTCACTACCACATCTAAGCCACTCCCTTCCTTCGCTGTGTCCCTGACCTGCTCTGCTTTTTTCACGTGGCATCCATGGCCTGTCTCGTCTCACTAGGATGCCAGTGTCTTACCTGTTTCCTTCACTGACACAGCTCCAGTCACTAGGAAAGTGTCTGGTGTGCAGCGGGCATACAATAAATATTTACTGAGTGATTGAATTAAGTAGTTATTCAAAGTGAGCACTTGCTACAGACTAATCATTTTGCAGACACCTTTGCATACTTTTTTCGTGTTGGTCACAGTGTGTCTATAAATAAATACTATTAAATCTTCATTTTACACAGTAGGAAAATCAGGTCTTAGAAGGGTTCATTTAAAAAGCTTAGTGTGTCCCTAAAACTTTACATAGACTTGCTTACTTAATCCAGAGAGGTGGGCACTGTCTTGATTTACAGGAGAGGAAACTGAGGCACAGGTGGTTAAGTAACTTGCCTGAGGTCTCGCAGTCAGCAAGCAACAGGACTAGGAGATAAAGACAGGAGAGGCTAAGCCTAGAATCCAAGATCTCTTGCCTCATGTCAAGTTCACACATTAGTGAACGCAAAGCAGGTCTGCCAGCACCCCCGCTCTCAGCTCCCGTTTTAACTTTATGTGATTTCTACTGTCAGTCAGAGCTGATCACCTCCTGGTGCTTTTATACACACTTACCTCCTCCATCCACATTCACTGCCTAAAAAATTGAAGACCACCTCATTAGGCTCCTCAAAATACGTCTGCTTTCCTTCACTCCCCCTTCTTTATAAAAGTACCACACATTTGCTCAGTTTCCCAGACCTAAAGCCTCACAGGCATTTCTGTCTGGTTCCTCTTACTTCTTGCTCTTACCTAGACAATGCTCTCTTCCCAATGTTTTGTTTTTCGGTCTTTCTTTCAATTCCTACTGCCACCGCCCTGTTCAGGATTTTGTCAATACCCTCCTGAACGTCGGGAATAACGTGTTAACTTTTCTGCTTGTTCTCACTCTCTCCTCTTTAAACTCATTCTCACGAATGATGGAAATTTTAAAAAATAAAGTATTTCAATCCATTGCTGTCTTTTCAAAAAGTTTTGAGTGTGCTCGTATTGCCTAAGGGATAAAATCCTTTGAAGATTCTCCATTCGATGTCATTCAATGTCATTCCTAGTTAGGGTGAACTTGGTTTTCAAGCCTTAGCTCCCTCTACCACCATGTGCATGTCCTGCAATCTGGCTGCTTTATTCACTGTTAGAAAAACATCCTCTGTATGGTCCCACCTTTGCACTCTTACTCTTGGCATCCACTACTTGATGCACCTTTTACATTCCTTAACACATTTTAACTTACATCAAACTCTTCTGTAAAGCTTTCTCTGAGCACCCCAGCCTGAAATAGTCTCATCCTCCTAAGCTCCGACACCAAGAAGAATCTGTGTAATTTACTCACATAATGTCGCCTCAGATTAAACTGAGATTCCTTACACTAAAGCATTAATTCCTGTTCCATTACTTCCCTAGTGCCACATACTCAGTAAGTGCTTCAATAAAAATAATTTTGAAATGATCTATATTAATAGATATAACTCAATATCAGAAGCATTTCAGAATCAAAGACCATGTCTAAGTTTGAGATATTGACATCTTTTAAGCTCACATATACTTTAATTCTGTTGTGATGGTTTATCATGAAATGTTCCCCTTTCCACCCCCTCTTTCTGTAACAAGATTGAAATCAAAGTTATCTTATTAATGAATTGCTTTTTTCTCCATGCTAATAGAAATAAAAAAAGTGGTGGATTTCCTATAGAATATTCTTTCTGTTTGCCCTGCCACCCTTCATATAAGTGAAAGGACTGACAGCTAAATCTGACAACATTTTGTTTACTGATAGAAAGAGAAGAGAATTGAGAAATGAACCTGTTCAACGTCATAATTACACAGAAAAAAAAAAGTGAAGCTCAGATTAGACACAAAGCCAGTGGCAAATCCAGAGTTGGAATGCAGATTTTCTGAATCCCAGGACATACAATATTCCATCTTACAGCCTCTTATCTGGGGGGAAGAAATACTGCTCTACCTAACCGATGTTTGCGGAATCCTCTAAATTTGACTTATGTCAAATTAGTCATTGTCTTATTACTCTGTTGTGGACTTTCGATTGTAACATTAATCATGTACAATCAGGTTGCAGCTTATAGGTCGCCACAAATTCCACACGCACCATCTAACGTGATCCTCTCAACTCCCCTGGATGTTGGTGTGAGCAAGTCGGACAGCGAAGTGAGGTGGGCTGGAAGAACGAGGGTGCATCAGATGTAGCTGTCTAAAATTCTCCATCTTGACAATTGTATCTCTTCATGATCCCTTGATCAAGAAACACATCAGGTATCTATTTTTGGGGACACATGATCCCTGTCTGCAAGGGTTTGGGGGAAAAAACAGGCAGGTCACATGACAGGTTATGCACGTGAAATGTCAAATCCTAGCTCTGCAGGGCAGCATAAGTGAGAGAGAAGGTCTGGGACTGACTGTAAACTTCTTAATGGAGGGGAGACATGAGTAGAGTCTTGGAGCCCCAGCAGGATCTATATAACAGTGATGCCCAAATTGAACATGTGCATTCATTCTTTTTTTGTCATATAAAATCTGCACTTCATAAAGCATTCTTATATTCATTACTCCATTTAATCCCTTTGAGATCCTGACCCTTTAAATGAATAGTTTTCTTGGAGTTAAGAAGGCCAGTGTAATCTCTGAGTATTACCTATTCTAGAGAAAATTCTTTTTAATGTTGGCTCCCTGTTAAGTGAAAATTAAATTCTCAAGAAGTAGGGCAGGGGTGGGTGAAGGAGAAGGGATGGGCATTGCTCAGCATCGCCCAGAGTCCCTTGGCTCAACTTTGTCATTCTAATGAGGCAGCCATCTTCTACATGCAGTAGGTTTAATCAATGGAATGGAGCTTAATTGTGCTAATTGCATATTAAACTGGTGTTAGATCACCAAAGTGCTGAGTTAACTATTAGATATGGGCTCCTCCATCTTTTATCAACATGAAATTTCTCTTGTCATTGGATAGAAATGCTAGGATAAGGCGACACTTTGCAAGTTGTCCATTTCATGAGTTAGGTGTTTGGAAAAGACTTTCAAAAAGTTTATTGCAGAATACTTGTAAGTAGCCTTTCTAAAACTGGAGGTTTCTCAGACTAGTCTAGAGTGGTTACATCTCATTTCACATATTGATTAAAATGCTAGTTACAAGTTTTGAAACTTCACAAAGGCAACACAACATTAAAGAAAATAACTGTCAAACACTTATTATTATATTTTAATATTCCACATGAAGCTGTGCATAGAAATTCCATACTGTCTTTGACCTTTATACTTTCCTTTGACCCACAGGCTCTATGTACTCTCCTCCCCAGAAGTGGCTGCTTCTGTTGACATAACTATTACATGGCTCACATTAGGACTGGTTTCTATGGTTGCAGAGAGAAAAATGGGTTTTCTATTATATTGTCTAACACACTGTGAACAAGAGGAACAGCCAAGCCTGTTGGAGAAAGTCCAAATGCCAAAACAGGATATAGAGCCAGGAATTGAGGATGAGTTGGGAAACAGAATAAAAAAGCTGGACCTGGACAGATATGGAATTAAAATGAGAATGGATCAGGTGTCTGACGGGCTGGCTTGGATGCCTTGGAGCAGAATAGCCAGCACAGGGTCCAGCATGGAGAAGCAGCTCAGGTATTTGCATTTGTGATGGTCACCTTAGCCAGGCTTAGAAGTGATGCACTGGATGACAAATGAGCACTTCTCAATAGATTGATCCTTGGGAAACTGTCATGGAAAAGTTGGTCCTGGTCAGGGGAGGGATGAGTGAGAGAGATCAAGCAAGTGAGACTCCATCACCCACTGACAGTGGGTCACAATGGCCAGTTTGTACATTGAGAAAAGCAGCCTTAATATAATACCTTCTCACTATGGACTGTTTTCATTTCCAGCCCAGATGCACCACACAGGTGTAGGTAAAGATGTAGTAGCCCATCTTGTTCAGAGAAACACCTGCAATCTGGCCAATATTCCATACTTTATGTCAGGATTTCTCAACTGTGGTGATATTTCCAGAACTGAACCAAGAATTTGGTCCCAATGGGAACTTTAAGGATCACACTACTTGGTACACAGGACCAATGATTTACTAAATAGAACATCAGTGCCTTTTTAAGAGTTAGTGAAGCTTCCCAAGAGTCTTGCTAGTTACACTGGAGTAATAAGGCTGTCTGTCCTTTCTTACACGTGTGATGTTAAGACTACGATGTAACAAGGACATCAAAACCCTACTGTATGATCCCTCCCTGATGATAGTTATGCTTCTTTATTAGTGCCAATTTAAGGTAAATGGAGGGCAAGAAAATTCTTGAGACACGTTATTGGACATTTTTGAGATTCCTCCAAAGTAACGAGCTCATTTATATCATCTCAACACTTTTAGAACTTTCATTATAAGAAAAAATAGATAAATAAAAGCAAATCATTGGGAAACAATATTATTTGTGAAATCTAAAGAGAATTGTCAAGCTATTTCACTTCACATGCTATAAATGTATGAAAAATGCTATTTAAGGGCAAACTATTGGCTTAATTTATAATTTTGTTTTCCAGGACTCCAGGGAGTTGTCTTTCAGGTGAGAAAAATTACAATGTTTTTCATTTCCTTTCTTGGTACATGCACCAAATGTACTGAACACCCACTGTGTGCAGACACCCCCTTCCCATGCCTGGAAAGCAAAGCCATAATCAGAAACAGGAAAGGTATAAAAATGGTAAGTAGCTGTACAGAAGGCTCCCTACACCATTGTACTGCAGGGGACAAGGCACAGGGAAGGCAGTGAGGGAAGGCCCATGCCACATTGCTGCCATCTAAGTGACACCTAAACTGTTACACACACACTCTACTGTGCCAGGGATTAAAAACCAAACCAAACAAACAAAAAACACAAGCTGTCCTTGACTGTGAGCAACTGACCTTAAGTATAATCTCTTCCACAGAATGGCTTTGCCCTCCACCAAAGCCCCTTTGTGTTTATACTTGATGTCTGTACTCCTGAGAGACCTACCATTTTTCTGTCCTCGGAGTTTATGCTGATTCTGGTCCTATCCTTCAATATCCTGCAATAGTGTGGGTGACCATGGCTATACTCTGACTCTATAAGATGGGAACTATGATTTACTGAGGGCCATCTTGGGAAATAGTAGTAAAAAGACAACAGTACATTAGTTAAAAGGTTTTGAGTCAGACGGACTTAGTGAAAACGCTGCTCCTCCACTTCCAATCTAGGGAATCTTGGGCAAATTTCTTAACCCCTCTGTGTCTCAGTCTTCTTATCTGTAAGATGGGAATAGCATCTACTTCATAGGGTCATTGTGAGGACTGAATGAGAGGCTACATGCATCAGGCTATCCTGGGCATAACTGAATGATCATTAAAGGACAGCTATTAGTCATTCATTGGCTCTTTGTTTAAAAAAAAAAGTGCTTCTAAGGCTCATTTGTCAACTTAGAAATGAACTTATAGGAAACAGCCTATTTTAGGTTGAAGATCAGGGAAACTTGTTAAATATACCTCAGAGAATGAATATACAAACAATGGCCAGATTACATATAAAAATAAAACTCTGACCTACAATCTGGAGCAAACAGCAAAAATGGCCAACCTGTCTAGAGTAACCAATGTAAGAAGTGAAACTATTATCTGAAGCAACTAGTCCACAAAGCCAAATAATAATTCCAAAACAATAATCCAAAACAATAACAATCACCCCAAAATAGCCAGGGTTTGATTAACAACTCACAGCTTCTCTAATTTTTACCCCAGCTTCCAACTTAGGACCAACTGGGGAAATCAAAATATGCATCCCTAACCAATCCCTAGGATGCCCCACTTCTGGTCAGCCTGCCCACAGCTTCCACAGGCCAGCATCCTTCCCTAAGAGCACACCTCAAGCCTTCATTTTACCCACTGTAAAGCTTCCCCATGCCTCTGCCTACCTTTGAGTCTGACAAAATGCAAGTGATGGTAGATGATGCTCTGACATCTGCAGCCTTGCTGAGCCTGGCAGGACTGTCCCTTCCAGAGCTAGCCAATTCCTAGAGATGTAAACACTTTACATGTACAAACCAATGAAGTCAGAATCCATATCCCAACCACCTCTTTTACCTGTTCTCACACCCTGGGCCACTATTCCCCTGACCTAATCCCCCAGGACCAGGACAGTTCCTATGCCCCAGAACCTGCTGACTTTTTCCAACCTAGCCCACCCTAAACTTGCTGACCATGCTTCACCAGTTCCTTCTCACAGAAATCACAGTAAAAGGCATTTGCCCACAGCTCCCTCCTCACTCTGCTTCCTGAACAACCCTGGTACTTCCTTGTGTGACCCCCACCCCCGGCCCCGTGCCATGGAGCGGTATGCCTCTTTGTCTTGGGGACTGTGAATAAAAAAACATATTTTCAATGGCAATCATTTCCTCTTCTGTTAGCCTTACTATGAGGCAGGACAATTAAGTTCGCGAACTCTTCCTAGAAAAAGTGCTACATACCTCATTGCTGAATATCACTATGGTCACCTTCAAAGTATTCCCCTTGGGAAGCTATGCACTGATGCCAGTGCCTAGTCCTCCCTTCAAAGCAATTTTGGAACTCTCTTCTGGAATGGCCATCAGAGCTACTGTTGTATTACCCTTAATGTCCTAAATGCCATCAAAATGTCTTCCTTTCGATATTTCCTTTATCTTCAGGTAAAGAAAGAAGTCATTGGGGGCCAGATGAGGTGAGTAGGGAGGGTGTTCCAATATAGTTATTTGTTTACTGGCTAGAAACTTCCTCACAGACAGTGCTGTGTGAGCTGGTGCATTGTTGTGATGCAAGAGCCATGAATTGTTGGTGTAAACTCAAGTCATCTAACTTTTTTACTCAGTCTTTTCAGCACTTCCAAATAGTAAAGTTGGTTAACTGTTTGTCCAGTTGGTACAAATTCATAATGAATAATCCCTCTGATATCAAAAAAGTTAGCAAGATCATTACAACAAGTTAACAAACTTAATTGTCAGACCTCGTATACCTCAAATCTTCTATTAATACACCATATGTTAAAACATAGAGTGGTTGTTTTCAACAAGGGGATGGTGAGCAACTCAACTGCAGACACATGATACAGTCACCTTTAGAAGGCAGCCTATAACTCAGTGTTTGGCACACAGTAGGTTCTCAATAACTATATATTAACTGAATTAATGGGAATAACATAAATCAATATATTCAATATGTTTTCTTCAAAACAGGAGTATACCAATAATAAAATCTTTGGGAATACCCACATTTGAAGGTGGTTGGGAGAAAGAAAGAAGGAAGAGAAAGTTATGAGTAAACCGGTATAGTGTAGAGCCACAGATGCCAGACCAAAAATTCCAACAAGGAATGGTGATAAAGATATAAAGATTTTTAAGGGGGATTAAAGAAAAGCAGCAACAATAGTGAACGCAGTATTATTCAGAGGCTATGTTGATGAGCTCATTATCACCCTGCCCCATGCTCAACTTGCAAATGAGGAAACATTACTTCCTGGCAGTTAAATTTTAAGATCAACACATAATGGATCATATCACATATATGCAAATTAAGAAGTTTGAGGGAGAGACAAACAATAGACAAATTAAAACACAAATAAATGTACTACTACGAACTGTGAAAATTGCTCTCCAGGAAAATGTGCACATTAATATGACACAGTGCAGGAAGGGACTAAATTTAGATTAATATCAGGGAAGTTCCCGATGAAGTGACATTAAAGCTGAGACCTGCGGAACGAACTATAACCTGATTGAAAATATTAGCATACCTAACAAATGAAGATGGCTGTACCCAGCCATGGAAGCAAAGAAATGAAGATTCACAGAGGGAGAAGTCTCAGTGTCCAGACTTTGGGGGTCGGCAAAGCCATCACTAGCTTGGCAGTGAATGAAAGTTTCCCAAGGCAAGATTCTTGTTATCATGAATAGCCGGCTCCCTTATTCTCTTCTATTAAACCTTAGCTTCAGCCATTAGACTTTCAATTCATCTACCGTCCCCTGTGCTGATCCATGCCAAATTTCTGATTAAAATTTGGACTCCCATGTGGGTCTGACTATAGAGAAAGTACACATTGATCACGTGAACTTGAGTTATTCCTGATTTTAATGGTTGTTTCTCTTGGTTAATTAATAAAGCAACTTCTGATTATGACTTGGCTTTACATACAAATGACAATGGGGAGAGTGATGCAAATAGATGTTTTGTTTCCTGCATCTTTTAAGCCTTGCCCTACAGATGAACAAATCTGTGTTCTGGTTTCTGCCCGAGACTCCAGAGCACTGAGCTGAGCTTCATTCAGGCAGCATGTTGGGACCTCACCTGAGAACCCAGGGGCCCCTTAACAGCCAAACAGCCTCAAGGCAGAAAGATAAACTCTAGGACACAGTGACCTACTTGAGAAGTCCTATCTCTCATAGAGAGATGACTATTATTTCCACCTTTCTCTTGACCACACACTTCCTCAACTACTAGTAAAGCAATGGGAGTAGAAACCACATTATATCTGTTTACGTAGCTAGTTGCTTGGCATTGCAGATACTTAAGCAGAAATTAGATGATCACTTATCACCTATCAAGATGCTTTCAAGGCCATTAGATGGAGTATGACCTAAGGTCACTCCAGCCTTTGCATGAATGAATGAATGAATGAATGAATGAATGATGATTATGTGCTTTGATTCAGGATTATTCCTCCCTTCTGATGACTGAGACTGACTAGGTGCTGACTTTCTCATTGCTTAGGATGAGTTCTTCATATAAATTAACTCCAGCAGGAACCAGTTTCCCCACAGTCTCTCAGAAATATTCAGACACATAAAGATCTCAGCAGGGAATACAGCTTGGACCCTACAGGATCCTAGGCTGCACACAACACAGCAGGTCCCAGGGATAAGGCTAAACAAAGGAGATGAAAACCTAAGCTGGGTGGGAATAACTCTTTGTATAAAGGAAGCGGCAAGGCTGGGTAACAGCAATAAAGGAAATAGGACATTGAGAGAGTGGCTGAAGACACACATAAGTAGTAAGAAGCAGAAAGTTGCTGAATAGTCAGAGTTTAGCATCTGGAAAAGGATCAAGAGTTGAGATGAGAAACCCTAATTTCTTGTGAGAATGTTGGGGTGGTGGATTGTTCACGTGGTGGATGCTGGCGGATGGTGCAGACCCCTGTTTTACTTTCCTAGAGTAAAATTCCTAGGGTTTGGGTGTGTTACACCACCTCCATTCACGATTCAGTAAGTAGCTTTTATTAGTGAAAGTACTTTGTCTTATAATGTATAAGTGGTAAAAACAGTATACATAATGCAGATAGATGGGTATAATTAATCTAATACGGCACACCAAGAGGGAAGAAATGCCAACACCTATCACTGCCCTGGATCCTTGATGTTTTTCTGTCCTTAGATTCAGTGACACAAATTTCATTATAGGGAAAACTATAATATAATGAGATCCTTCTGGGGGATTAGGTAACTAAGTTCTCTTGGATGAGGTCCATTCAGACTACATGACACTGAATTCCACGTGCTAAGTAGTCATCTGTGAATCTAGTGCATTTTAATAGTGTCCATCAATTTAAAAAAATCCATTTAAGTGGGTAAATATATGACTATACATTTGACTCTATTTCTTTTTCTAGTATATGCCCAAACTTGACATATTAAAAATATAAAGAGCACTGGTGATCTTCCAATTTTTAGAGTCAGAGTTTATGTAGTAGAGATAAGTAGTTGACTACACTTTACTGCTAAAGTTATTTAGGTTGTAGTAATCATAATCATAATAATAGCTTACATTTGTGGAATCCCTACAATGTGCCAGGTGGCTTTCTAAATGCTTCAGGTGCATTACCTTTAATTCATTCTTACAAAAACGTCAAATAAATACTTTTTTGCATTTGAAGATAAGAAACTAAATCTTCACTCTCCGGAGGATGTACAATTGTTTAGTGTTGGAGTAGGAATTTGGTTCCTAGCCTAGAAGACTGTACAGCCACGTTCTTGACTGCTACTTAATATTGCTCCTCTTTTCTTAACAAAACCAGAATAAAGATCTTCAATATGGTTTCTTAGTTTTAGGTCCTATTACTGAGAAAAGAAAACAGAACAATGTCAGATCTGCTAGGTTTAATCAACAAGTAATTCTTGAACATGTAGAAAGTTTTTAGCGAAGATAAAAGGCATAAGAGTTGATCTCTGCCTTGAGAAATTTATGATCTTGGAAGAAAAACAGAACCCACATAAAATAATAGCAAACAGAACAAGAATGAATAGGATTAATGGGGGAAAGAAAAGTATATGGTACAGACTCCAAATCCCTGAGCTAATGGGATCACAGGTGGATGAAGTGACCAGCAGATTTAGAGTAGATGAGACTTGATCTCATTCTGGGGAAAAGAGAGCATCTCTGTTATATGCTCTTTGTCTCAATAGATATGTGCTCGATTTGCATATGCAAATGAATCACATTTTTTTAAAATGTGAAATATATATATACGTAAAAGTATCCAATACATATATGATGTTTGGTCTGATGAATAAATATAAAGTGTACACAATATAAGTCACTCCCTTGTAAAGGACTCAAATATAACTAGTTTGCAGAATCTTCCCATGTGTTCTTCCCAATTCAAATGCCAATGAAGCACATTTGATAAATTTTTATTATGTGAAGAAAAATCTGTAAGTAAAAGCCCAACAATTATATTCCTGGCAGTTTAGTGTCATTCTGTATTAGAAGTGGCTTAAGGCATAGACAAAGTAAAATTCTAATTGTCTTAAAAAAACAGAAAGCCTTGCCACTAATCAAGCTAGTCTCCACATAACCAACCCAGCATGTATCTCACAATGAAAAACTGATCAACAAAGAGTTTCTTAAGTAACTTTCCAGATGTTGGTGATTGAAACATCCGTCACCAACCATGACAAATAGGGCAGAATGAAGTGAATGGCAGGCGTGTGACACAAAGGTAGCCACGCCTATCTGGGCAGGACCCTCCCAGTCAGCAGCAGACCCCTGAAGCTGAATAATCTGAATGAACACAACTGAACAAAGGTTAAACCCACTCCAGCTTGGCAACTCTAACCCTGCCCCAGCTGGGGCTCATTAGGTTTAAGGACTGGAACAGTCATATTTTCTGAAACATAGTAACAAGAAAACCCTAATTAGAGAGCAAAGGGTAGAAGTTTAGCAGCTCTAATAAATATGATGTGCTGAATGCATTATCTATTTGGCAGAAAACAAATTATGGAGTAATCTGCAGTATTCAGACAGTCTTAATTTATGGCTGCTCATTTAAGGAAATGCTTTAACCCAGTGTTTTGAGATCATAAAGCACATTTTAACAAGTGCAAGCACGATTTTCTGGAATGTAGCGAGACCTTAAAGAGATGGGAATTTTCTGGACTATATTAAGGTCATGTGAATGTATTTTAAAGATTAATTTCTTCACAAAACTATTCTAGCAACTTGACATTACTAAATGATGGAAAAACATCTCTTCATATATTGTTTTTCTTGAATAAATGGAAAACTGTTCAGGGGACAATTGTGTTATGGGACTCATGTGACCCTTGATCACTGATGTCTTCTGTTGTCTTCTGTTGTGCTCAGAAACCCAACCTCCAGCCCTCCCATTCCTCAATTCTCCCTACCAGTTAGACTTTGGCCATAGTGACTTAACTATCTGATACTCTACCATGCTACTTCTGGTCTTGGGGTCCTAGCATTGGCTCCCTGCCATCTGAAAAGCTCCTCCACAAATCCTGTGTGGCTTGTTTCTTCTATGGCTTAGTTCCAGTGTCTCTTCTACAGGTGTCTTTTCTGACCACTCTGTTCAAGGTTGTCCAGACACTCTCTTGCTCCCCTCTGATTTTCTTCACAGCACTTATTGACTGTCTGAAATTAACTCGTTGTTTATTTATTCCCCGTCTCTCCTGTTAGAATGTATATTCCACTTAGCA
Source organism: Rhinolophus sinicus (assembly GCF_057876585.1). Taxonomy (NCBI): domain Eukaryota; kingdom Metazoa; phylum Chordata; class Mammalia; order Chiroptera; family Rhinolophidae; genus Rhinolophus; species Rhinolophus sinicus. The sequence goes on from NC_142517.1 coordinate 199,526,496, forward strand.
GTGATCTTGTCTTTCTCATTCACCTTTGACCTCTGATATCAAGAACAGGATCTGGCATATGATAGGTACCCACCATATTAATATAAATATGAATAAATGAATGAATAGAGACAAACAGGTAAATCTCAGTTCCAGAACTGTGGAACACAATTCAATTTCACAACATATATGCATTTTAGAAATTAGATGTTCTTAATTTACATAGGAAAACTATTTAATAGAGCCAAATAGTTTTAATGGGTTAAATCCCTTTGGAGCCAAATAATACTGGGACTAATATCTTCTTTGTGTGTATAATTACAACAACTTTTCTATGACTGACTGAAAAAAGCAGTACAAATACATATTGTCTTTTTCTTGCAAGTGGGAAAACTAAGGTCCAGATTGGCCCCTATATTTGTTCAAGCCAGAGCAAATCCAAGATAAATCCAAAGTTAGAATTCAATGATTTCTAAACCCTAAATTTATCTAAACCCTGGATTTATCTTCCCACAATTTTCTTCTCACTGGAAATATACAAAATAGATGATAAATGAAGAAAAAGTAATGTAATATCACAGTCTCTTTGTAAGAATAATTGATAAATTTGCCTTGCATTATTAATTTTTTTTAATTGCTTGTTTTTTTTCCTTAAAATCAAATTGAATATTCTCTTGCCCTTTATTATATACAAATAAAAAACTGATTCTCATTTTAGCATTTTTTTGTCAATGTATATTATCAAAATGACTTTCAATGATTGAAAGATGGTCAACTGTCCACATTAAAATATAATTATGGTACAGTTGATTACTTACATGATTGCTGTTAATTGAGACATTACACTAATAGTAGGCTTGATATGCAAACCACATTTGTGTAAGTTTTATAAAATATAGTATTTCCCATCATTATATTATGCCATCTTAGTGATCTCAGGGAGAGCAAATGATGAGCTACTTTTCAAATGACTAAACAAATTGAAAATGTTTATTCTAAATGTTAGCATGTTGGTTGGGTTTTTTCATTAGACCGCCCACAGTATCACACAGGTGCCCAGTGTCAAGCATTCAACCAAAAGTTGTACAAAGGCTCTAGAATATTTACCCCACATTGTCTGTACATGGCCCAGCCAACAGATCAAAATAAGAGTTGGCATTTTTATTGCTTTCACAGGAGTCAATAAAAATCATTACATGTTTAATGGGTTCAATCCCTTTGGAAGTCCAATAATATATATCCTACTCATTTTGTAAGTCTTGCCTTCTGGATTGGATCTGATTCTAGCAAACACTTCTTCACTATAGATACTCTTACATGTGTTTAGTTCTATTCATGGTCCATATCCCATCTTTCCTTAAGGGGAACATGTTGCTGCAGAAGGTTCAGGTTTTGCTCATTTTAGCACACCTCATGGTCTGAGGTCATGGCTATAAGCAATTGATTTGACCATTTTAACTCCATGGAGCCTCTAACAAATTAGCACTAACAGGAACTGAGCAATTTTTATCTTACAAATGGTAGTAATTTGAACATTTAAATTAGTTATGCACATGTGAATGTAGCTAATGTCTATATCAGTGATTCTTGGACTCCGTGACGTATATATCCTCAAACAGTACATCAAATACTCTAGACTTCATGAAAATAATCTTGTTTAAAAATTATTGTAAACAATGTAAAAAGAATAATCTTAACACTTAAGGAAAATTACTGTTAACACTTAGGTATATATCCATGAATCTAAACAATTATGTAAATTATGCATAATTTTCCATTACATAATCAAATATACTTCTACGACTTTATTGTCAATGAATTCATGGCATTCTTATATGCATAACTTATTTAAACATTCCTTATTTTGGACATTTAAATTGTTTCCAGGTCTTGTGTTGTTTTTATTTTGCATTTATAAACAATGCTGCAAAAAGAATCCTGACAGCTATGTTTCAGCACATTACCTTGCATGATTTTTTTTTTTTTAAGATTTTTTTATTTTTATTGGGGAAGGGGAACAGGACTGTATTGGGGAACAGTGTGTACTTCCAGGACTTTTTTTCCAAGTCAAGTTGTTGTCCTTTTAGTCTTAGTTGTGGAGGGCGCAGCTCAGCTCCAGGTCCAGTTGCCGTTTCTAGTTGCAGGGGGCGCAGCCCACCATCCCTTGCGGGAGTCGAAATGGTAACCTTGTGGTTGAGAGCCCACTGGCCCATGTGGGAATCGAACCAGCAGCCTTTGGAGTTAGGAGCACGGAGCTCCAACTGCCTGAGCCACCAGGCCGGCTCCACCTTGCATTATTTTTATTTATTTATTTATTTATTTTTATTTATTTATTTTTTTCCCTTGCATTATTTTAAAATGAGATATGGCACACATAATCAAATAATTTACCTGACCTAAAAGTAAAATTAGAGGTATTATTATATTATAATCATGATCTTTTCAGAGGTCAGGAATTTTAGGTAATAGTGATTACAGTAACAGTATTATTATTATTATTATTATTATTATTATTATTATTTTCATTTATTGAGCACTTAGGTACCAAGTACTATGTTAAACTAAAGCATGGTTATCCTGTGGCAAAAGAAGTATGTACACTGGGTAACTATCCCAGTGTGGGAGGAGTAAGATGATGTCAGAATGGAGCATTGGAAGAAGTGACATTTCAGTTAATACCTGCAGGGTGAGTAGAAATTGGCCAGTTGAAGAGGCGATTGTCTCCCCAAATCGTTAAGAACCACAGAATAGATATAGCACTTTCACTTAATATAGGAAGAAACTGAGACCTAAAAACACAGCAAATTTTTTATCATGACTGGAATGGAGCAGATGGTAAAGAAAAGTGTGACATACAAATACAAATGTGTAAACAAATAATGACAACAAAGACCCCTCTGTTGTGGAACACTGACTTGCTCTTTTTCCTCTCACCTGGGCTGATCCACTCATGTTGGTGGTTAGAAATGAAATGCCCCAATGCCATGAAGGGAATAAATCCATCAGGCCAAAAAGGCTAGTTTTCCCATAGATTGTGGCTTTGGCAGACCTGGTCTCATTCTTTGCCTGATGGAATTGTACCCGCCCCTCCACGCAGGTCTATTTTTAACCCATGATAACTTTGGACAATGGGTATAAAACTTAGTGTCCTCACCTTTAGGGCCCCAAATACCCTGTCCTTCCCCTGAAGGGTTGGATACTGGGAAACACTATTTGTGTAACTGCCAATTCTAAAAGACTTCTGGGGTGAGAGCTCTGCCCTTGCTTCATGCCATGTTTCCAGAGCCGGTCTTTCAGGTTTGCTTTCTAAACATGTAGTCATTGAAATACTTACTGTCTATCCTTTTCTTCTTCCTCATGACACATAATATATAATTATTTTACCCCAAGCCTCTGTGTGGTACTCACTCTTCAGGAAACGCATATTAACAATAACTGTCATTTTATATTAAATAAAACTTTTTCTGTTATCTCTGAGATTATTGGGTAACAAATGTCAAAAGATTCTAAAGAAAGGCTCTAGACACCTACCTGTGAGACTTGCTAAAAGTTGGCCAAAACCTTAATTCAAGTGCTCATGTAACTTAGCCCAACTGGGACAATTTTGAGAGTGAAAGGTGGGCAGTATTAAAAACTGCACCAGCCAAGAGGTACATGGCCACTTTTTCCTTAACTCAACCTCCACCTCTAGTCAAAATGAGAGAAAGAGTAGGAATATTATTAACCTCCTCTGGCTAAATGAGGGAGAATCCAAGACTAATCAGGACTTTTTTTCCTTGCTCCCTGGTGACTGCTGAGATAAAGGAACTCACAGACTATAATTGAATGGTAGCCTCTAAGAAGATACGTCTTCACCCTACCCTCTACAACTGGTGAATGTCACCTTTTCTTTCCCGTCTCCTTATTTGGTAAAAAGGGTCTTTGTAGATGTAATTAAATGCTCTTGAAAGCATCCTACCGTGTTTCTCTGAAAATAAGACCTAACCAGAAAATGAGCCCTAGCATGATTTTTCAGGATGACATCCCCTGAACGTAAGCCCTAATGCGTCTTTTGGAGCAAACCTTAATATAAGACCCACTCTTATTTTCGGGGAAACATGGTAGATTACCCAGGTGGGCCCTAAATCCAATGACAAGTGTTCTTATAAGGGACAGAAGAGGAAAAGACACTGACAGAGGAGAAATCCATATGAAGGTGGAGGCAAATATGGGAGTTACTCAGCCATAGCCAAGGAATGTCTGTAGCTACCAGAAGCTGAAAGAGGAAAAGAAAGATTCTCCCCTAGAGTCTTTGGAGAGAACGTGGCACTTGATTTTAGAATTCTGCCTCCAGAACTATAAGAAAATAAGTTTTAGTTGTTTAAGCCATCAAGTTTGTGGGAATTTGTTGCAACAGCTCTAGGAAATTAATATGCAAGCCCATCTCAAAATGGAGCCCAAGCAAATGTTTGGAAGGTTATTATTCCTTGAAGCTTAGGGTTACAGAGCTTGGTGCCTGCTCCCTGCAACACCAAGGTGAAGAAGAAAGCTACAGTCAGAGCCAACTGCACTTTCACAGAGGCAAGGATGCATGTTTTCTTTGGACTAAGTGAACACTTCTGAGAGAAACTAGGTTTGACCTGCAATGAAAGGACCATTCCCTAGAATACTTCTTTCAGGGGTCAAGCTAACCCAGGCAGGTACTGCTAGGGCCAGAGCTGAGGACGTGTGATAGTTATCTACTGCTGTGTAACAAATTATCCCTGAATTTAGCAGCTTAAAACAGCCAATATCTCATAATACCTCATATAAGTTCTAAGGGTCTTGAATCTGAGAGCGGCTTGGCTAGGTGATTCTGGCTCAGGGTGTCTTATGAGGTTGCCCTCAAGCTGTCAGCTGGGGCTATAGTCATCTGAAGGCTTGACTGGTCATTAGGATCTATATTCAACCTCATTCACATGCTGTTTGAAGGCAGCTTCAGTTTCTCAGTATGTTGACTTCTTCATAGGGTTGCTTACATGGCAGCTGATTTTCTTGGAGCAAGTAATGAGAGAGAGAGAGAAGCTGCAGAGAGATGGAAGCTGCAGTGTGTTTTATAACCCAATGTCAGAAGTTATATATCATTTCTCTTCTGTTCAATACCACCCCTGGCACAATGTGGGAGGGGCTACACAAGGGGAATCATTGGGACACATCTGGCTGGTTATGACAAGGGGAGTTGTAAGATGTTGGCTAGAGAGTGCTCTGTAGCCATCAGAAATTAGTGGAGGCAATGGCCAAGAGAGAATTACAGATAGCACCTGCTAAGAGAAGCTAGCTTTCTTTCTCTTCTCCTTTATTTTGTTGTCCTGCTATTCCCCTCTCTGAAGGAATCAGAAGCAGCACAAGCAATTGGAGAGAAGGTGGATCAAACAAAACAAAACAAAAAGACTGATAAATGCCTCATGCTTCATTGCTGGTCAGCAGAAATACAGAGGAGGTGTGAGCTGGTGAAAACGTAGAACATTTGCATTTGGTGAAAAACTAAAGTTTTTGTTTGTTTTGTTGTGTTTTTCTATGCAAAAGTAGAGAAAGAAGTATAATGTAACAAGCTTCAGCAAATTTAACATTTTGCTTGCCTTCCCTTATTGATGGACTTGTTTTCTTTCCCTTGCCATCTTCGTTGTTTCTTGTTCCCTACAGTCTCTTAGCTTTTCCTGATCAACATAGCCCGAGTCCTTTCTCTCTTCTGAAGTTCTGGAAGGTTTTGTAGAGCCTGGAGCCCAAACCCTACGGCCTCATGGTGGGCTGCTGATCTCTGCTCTTTTCTGGAATGTCCCAGTTGATGTCATTGTTGACTGTTCAGGCTCTAAGAAAGAATAAGAAAGAGGGGGAAAAAAGAAACAGGCCAGAAGATGGACATCCACTGGCAGATGCAGAAGCAGCCTCTCTGGACTAAAGATGGAGGGCGATGTGCAACTTGAGCTGATGTTTGTCCAATGCACAGAAGCCGCTCAAAAGCCTGGGAGAGATTTCATATTCAAGGAGCCAAGAAAGACCAAAATAGTCTGTACAGTGAAAAAAATCTAGAAGTTAAAGTCAAGAGTGGGTGTTCATCCCAGATCTGCTTCTAATTTGCAATGTGACCTGGGTCAAATCAAGTCATCTCTCTAGGGCTTTCCTTTGCAAAAATCAGAAGGAGGAATTGACAAGCTAATTCCAAAGTTCATCTAGAATAGTGTCTTTCAATTCTTTTAAAATTATCATTGTTATTATTAATATTATTACCACCCTGAAGGGACTTTTTAATAGCTTTTTCTAATCACACCCGCTATGAAATATTAATACCAAAGATATAGAATATATCTAAGTACTATATGTATATCTGTCAGCACATACTATATAAAAAGAGTAAGATTTTTCACCCCTCAAGAACTAATTTCTGCCCTCTAAGGGGAGATATTCCCATTGAGTGTATATGATCTAGAATTTGAAAGATAGAAAATAATGTGAAAAACAATACAGACAAGAATTATGAAAGATCCTTTTCCCAACCTAATATCAAAGCATGTTAAAAATTACATTAATTAAAAGAGTGTGTTGGTATAGAAATAGGCAAGAGAACAGCATCTTGAAATAGATTCACATATATATGGAATACTTAGGAATTTATTATGATCACCTTGGCATTTCAAAATCAGTGAAGAAAAGGGGAACTATTGAAACAACAATTTTGGAGAAATAGACAGACATTCATTTGGAAAAATAAGTGACATCCCTGCATCATCTGAATAAACAAATTATAGGTGGATTAAAGAGTAACACACAAAGCAACACCAGAGTTCTGGACGCCTATTTATGTTAATAATTATTGTTTGAGGATCCCATACCACCCAGGTGATATATATATATATATATATATATATATATCTTTCCCCCACAAACATACATGGCCTAGGAGTTTCAATTTCTCACAGGAGACATTTTCATGTCACTTAAAGCCCATGGAAGACTGTGCAGGTCTCCCTCTTTCATACTAGGAGGTCTTCAAGGATTCTGTCTTAATGAAAAGTGCTCAGTTAGAGCCAACTGCTTCTCACAGAGGTCTTGAGAGGCCAGAAGAACCCACACATGTCCCCTAAGTAAACCAGCGTTTGACACCTGCCACACAGGAGGCTTCAATCATCACCAACTCCATGCTGGCTGCACTCCCAGGCAAGGGAAGTGACATTTGCTCCTTTGGCCCAGCACCACCACTGCTGCCCCCACCCCAATCTTAATCAGCAGAGAAACAGAGCATCTGCAGGACAGCCCTGAATGGGGATGGAGAAGATGGGAGTTTCATGCTGGACTATGGTTAAGTTTGCTGTTGTTTAAATTTTGAAAGATCAGGTCTAGATGTCACAAAGAGGCTTGAAAGGGGTGTTAGATGGCATATGGTTGGAGAAAAATTAAACACTTTCCTGTTTGTAGTCCAGTCATAATGTTCATCAAGCTAATAACACAGCTCCTAAAAAGGCTGTGGGACTCTTAAGTCAAATCAAATGAGCTTCTATTTTCACAGTTCAGTGAAAAAAACAAGTACTACAGTGGCATGTAATATAAAAACTCAAATCTATAAAAATAAATTTAAAAAAATGATGTTTCTGTATACCTTTCTACCTGTATCTGTTCATCTGTCTGTTTATCTAAGTGACGTGTATCACATCACACACTAGGTCTGTGACCCTGGGCAAGTTGCTTAGCGTCTGTGTGCCTGAGGTTCTCCACCTATAGCTGTACAAAAAGAATATCAATGGTAAATGCTTTATGAGGGCTTGTCAAGATTATATGAGTTGATCTAGGTCAATGTCTTAGAATCATGTCTGGCATTTGGTGTGCTCTAAGATTTGAAATTATTATTCTCTCTCTATTTCATGAAGAGAAAAAGGTCTGGAAAGATAGTTACCAAACTATTTATGGCAATTATCTCAGAATGAAGGAGCATGATTAGGTAGAGAGCTAAATATTCAATTTTACATTTTACCTCCCTCCAAAATTTAGGATTATTAGAAGATTTATGCAGAAGGTGTAGCTGTGCAATATCTATGTCATTTTAAACCATAAAAATAAAATGTTCTCTCTAAACGGTAATCACATGTCCTTTCAATAACCTTCTATGAATCTTTCAACACTTACTGGGCTTTCTTGCCTCTTATCATCTCCCTACTGATACTAGCCCCTGTTCGTAATCCTCTCCCATGAGTTATCTTTTCTGTGTGAAAGTTTCTTCTTTCTATGTAGACTTTTGATGGCAGCACCACCTCACACTTCTGTGTGTAACCCCACCATGATAAATGCAATGTGGCAAGTACGGGCAATGTGCAGGTTAACCCATTAACCACCTCTTCAATCCAGACCCACAGAAGAGACCAGCGCTTTTAAACTCAGTTTAACCATTCAATCCTCAGGCTTCTTTAACCACCTTGCTCCCCTGAGTCACCAACAGAAACCCCATCACAAACAATCTAGCTTTTAAGTGTCACATTAACAGTAATACTAACTGTTAACATTTAGGTAGTTTTTGAATGAGTCAGACAATGTTCTAAGTTAGTTGTTCTCAAACTTTTTGGTCTTCAGCCCCATTTATATTCTTCCTTGAAGACACCAAAGAGCTTTATGTGGGTCATATTAATCAATATTTACAATATTAAAAATTAAAGCTGGTAAAATTTCAACATATTTTTAAATTCATTTAAAAATAATGATTCAGATAAAAATGATACACATAATTTTAACGAAAATAATGTATTTTTAATAACAAAAAATTGCATTTCTATAAATTGCTTTGATGTCTCACTTAGTAGACTACATCTGGATTCTCCCATTTTCTTCTGCATTTAATCTATTGAGATATCATATATCAGGTGACCGCTTGAAAATTCCACGGTACACTCATGAAAGAGTAACAGGGAAAAAGCATATAAAATCTTATTATTGTTATAAAAAAAAAAGAAAAAGAGTGAAAAGGATAAATATTTCTTCACATTACTATGAAAACAGTTGTTTTGTTTTGTTTATTTTTAAGATTGTGATGAAAATAGTTTTGATCTTGCAGAACCCCTGAAAGAATCTCAGCGATCCCAGGAGTCCCCAGTCCACACTTTCAGAATAGCTATTCTAATTTAATCCTCAAAAAGACTCTGTCAGGTGAATAATATTATTATTCCTCTTTCACAGATGAGGTAACTAATGCCCAGAGCGGTCATGGAATTTGCCTCAAGTGACTACAGTTCATTGAGTGGAAGAGTCAGGAGTTGAGCTCAAATCCAACCCTCAGGCACTACGCTGTTTTGCCTTTATAGCAGCCTGTGCTTCTCTACACATCCTGTTACACTGACCACACAGAGGTCAATGATTGCCCTTGTCTGTCTCATCCACTCAACTCTTTACTACCTTCTTACCTACCTACCTACCTTGGAGCGACCCTTCAGGATTCACATTTCTACCTCTTTTCCCAACAGTGACGGGTAATGTAATTTGAATAAATGAATGAGTAAAAACATGGGATTTTTCACCTTCACACAAGTGACATTTACACTGAAAAAGAACTTCGATGGTTACTTCAACTCCTACAACTGCCCCAGCGATGTGATTCCTTGTCTTAAAGCTGGGAATAGATATAGGTAGGGAGGCCTTTGCAATCAATTCTAGAGTAAGTGGAATTGGCGATGCAGTCAGAGAAAGCCGAGATCTAAGGCTGTTTAATATTCTGCCTGTGATTTAGAACCAGTGTACCTGAAGTCCACAATCTTAGCAAAACTTCATTTGCTTTTCCAATATTAAGTTCATGTCAGATGGCTCGGAATTATACATTGTCATAGGCTTGGAAAGTCTGTTTCCAGTCTTGCCTTTCAGTACAACCACATAAATATCCATAGGTCCTTTGTGCATTCAGTTGTGAACATCAATTATTTAATGGATCTGGAACGTGAGAAGTAGGAAACAAAATCCTTGAGCTCATATATCTGACAATATTTCACTATGGTCAACTTCATTCGAATGCTAGTGCTAAGGAACAAACACTTGGTTTATAACTTTACCGTGAGTTGATTGTTGAAAGTGATATTTTGTACATGACCACAGTTGGCGGGAGGGGTCTGACGAGACCCACACTGTGAAACATGGGAAGTGATGGGCTGGAGTTTAAGCATGAGCATCACAGTATGGTAGGCCATTGTTTTACTTTGGCGGGCTAACATTACGAAAACAAAAGCAAAGCAAGATAAAACAAACAAACAAAAAACCTGTGAGTGTGTAAAACAGAACGATCAGATAAGGAGGAGAAAAGGGAACATTTCTGTGCTTACTTTAAATCAAGTAAACCTTACTAAATAATTTACTTTTCCAGATTATTCTCAAAGAATGCCCTGAGTGCTCTCAAGATCTTGTCCTCACTGCCAGCATCCTGACTCATTTCATTTCTCATGTAGATTTTGACCAGTAGGTACTCTAGAGTCCATGGGAGATTTATTGCTCTTGAACTTGTCTTTCTGACAAGAAAGGAGCAAAAGGGATCTGGGTCTAAGGTGATTAAGCCTTGGGAAGACAATGTGGATCAGTCAAACTCAGAGGATCTAACATCTACAAAAGTTGCCATCTCTGACTCTTGACAATCATTCCAACCTACAGGCTCCCATACAATCCAGGACAGAATAGAAACCATCAAGGCAAATGCCCCTCCTTTTCCTGGAGAAAATGCCTCTCTGTCAGAGCACATTGACCTCATGGCATCTAAAGCCAGATGATTCAGTTCCATTTGTATCGCCTTCATCACCTCCTGCTCTGCAAAATACAAAAATATGACCAATAGTTCACTAAGGGTAAGCAGAAAAATCCTCTAAACAGAGACAAAACAGTAGCACCTCCAGATGTTCACTTAGGAAAACCACCATTCAGAAAAGAGATGGAGAGGAAGCTGATACAAGAGTATGAAAACCTGAAACAAGTAATTAGAAACAAAATGCTGGGGAAAGAAGCACTATTTGATGAGAAAATGCTATTAAATGCTAAATATTAATATGAAAAAATAGGTAAATGATTTCCATTTTATGATGGTAATTCATTCAAATTTAAATAATCCCAAGAGAGATGAAAATGAGTAGATGTTTTCTAAAGAAATGTTCATTTCACAGAAACAAAAATTATTTACAGTTTTACCTTATTTCTAAGATAAGAGACATACAGTAATATCTTCTAGGACAGTTTTGCTTGAGCAATGTGTTTTGGAATAGAGAATGTATATGATGAGTAAAATGACCCTTAATACCCTATTATCTGCCTCATTTGAAGTTCAATAGATGTATAACCACAATTAAATATTTCCAGCTAAAATGACAATTCTGGGAAAAATTACCATGCTCATTATGAAACCTTCCCACTTTCTAATTTCCATTGTCTGGAAAGGTCTGAGCATACCGTGTTTCTGGCGTGGCCCAGAGTTTTGAGCCATTGGGTCTACTCCCTGAGGTGGACAAGATTTCAGTTGGTTGCCACTGGCCTGCTGCTTGAGCTATGAACCCAGACACAGTCCACACATACACATCTGAGCCTGACTATTGATGATTTCCCGACTCTTCCATTTTGAACCTCACCCCTCACATCGGACTTGAGGCTTATCACTGCCTTCCTAACCATGACGCGGTGCTGTGTTGTTTCAGTGAGTCACTCAAGATGCTTAAGTATAAACAATAGAAATGACTCTGGCTAATTTCAGTAGGAAAAAAAATAAAGGTCTATTGACTAGCTCATAGACTATCTGGGAAGTCTGAAGGCCTTGAGATTACATGATGACGACGGATACTGCAAATTCATGGTGCAAGATGGTCTGGTGAAGACACCTCTGGTTAGGTCATGGTTATCACTGCTTGCACTGGCACCACCACTGGCACTGGACACAGGATGTCTGTGTTAGAGGTCTCTGTGATTGAGCCTCTCCACAATTCCCATCACTACCACAAAACCGTGTCACATCATCTATTCAGGTTGGCTGGGCAAAGAGACTTCTGCAAAACATGGGGCATTTGACCTCTTAATGTTTGGATTTCCCCAAGGCTAACATGGCTACTCCCTCTACTAAGTGCCCTGCCTATCAGTAGGAGAAGCGAATGCCTAGTCCCAGAGTGGCTATTCCTGGAAAAGGGACAGTTGGACAGGATGAAAGCACAAGGAGTTAAACTAGTTTCTGGTCTTCTTCTTTTCCATTTTTTAATTTTCTCTCAGTTTCTCTTTTCCTCTATTCTATTTCCCTTCCTTTTTTATATCAATTAATCACAGTTCTGCTGATAAGTGATATAGCGAATCAAGATAGCAAACCGACCAGTCCTTTCATTAGGATTTCATTTTAAGAAATATTCCCGACATTATATAGCTCTTCTGCTAAAGCAACACTAATGAATTATAGTGTTGGACTCTTGTTTCTTCTTGGCAGAGTTTGAATTTGAAGGTGATAAACCTCTATATTTTATTACCCCAATTCCCGTGGTGATAGCAAAATCTTGGAAGTAGTGGTTAAAGAGAGATTTATGCATTTCCTGAATGACTGCATCTGGTTTTTCCAGAATGACTTTTTTTCTCTAGAGAAGTTTTAAAGTATCAACATACAATTCATACATGTATGCAATTGATGAAACAAAGAAATAGAGAGGCAGTGAAAGAGAAGTGAATAATTGCAAATCAACTGTATTAGTCAGGGCTTTTTAGTTTCAAGTGACAAAAACCCAACTCAAAACAGGTTCAAGGAGTTTATTCACTTACATAACTAGAAAGAACATGGATGAACAGGTATGTCTGTACCCAGGGTCTCAAATGATATTTCCAGGCTGTGCTCTGTCTCAGGACTTTGCTGTTCTCTGTGGCTGGCCTCAGGCCCTCACAATGGGGACTGGTCTGTTACGTGTGATATGGATATTGGGGGAAGCATGGCCACAGGCAGTCTTAAGTTTATATCACCCCAGCTTAGCCATCCCCGAGAAAAAAGAGAAAACTTAATTTCCCTAGCATTTATCTAAAAAATCATCATGGAAGGACTGATTGGTTGGCTGAGGTCACATGTTCATTCTGGGCTTATTACTATGGTCAGGGTAATTTTGATTGGCCAAACCTGGGTCATGTTTTTATATCTGTGATCAAGAAATAGGACAGTATAATTGGCAGTGTCACAACAGCTACCTAAAGGAGGGAGAGAGTTTTTATCTAAAAGAAGCAGAATGCAGTTCCAAGAGATAGGGAGTAAGAGATACTGACTCAAAGAAAAACCAGATGTCTACTCAGTTGTGTGCTAGTAAAAGTTTAACCACTATCCTCCTCTCTCAAAAAAATAAAAGAAAGAAAAAAAAAAGTCCTGATTTGTAGCATTCTCCAATTTCCATAGAGTGAATACCAGATCCCCGTGTGACATCACTGAATGTGAAGTTGGGAAGATAAGCTCTGTAGCACATTTTATAGTTGTGTTTTTTTTCTTCTCTGTACAGATACAATAGAAGTAAATAACTTCAAGGGCACAGATCTTAGGAAAATGCAGTAAAGTAATTGGAGGTAATGAATTTGAATATTTATTACCTTTGTGTTTAATACAATTTGTTTAATTGCAAGTTTCTATAACCTGATTTGTAATAATTGTTGGGTTCAACAACTAGCTCACAGATTTCCTGAAAATTTACAAGTGGCAATACAAGCTGGCTCCAATATACCACACAGGATTAAAACAAAACTGAGCAAAATATGATATAAAACTAATCAAAATAACCACACACACACACACACACACACACACACACACACACACACACACACTGAGGCAGCCACAATGGGAGGAAGGAATTGGTGCCTCTTTTCAAAATGAGTTCAGGTAACTACAGTGTCAGTATGCATGATGGCTCTGGGTTCCTGCCTCTGCCCACCCTGGCAGGGTCTGGGTCTGCAACCTCAGCTCTGCCCACTCTTGGCCCCACAGTACTTGGAGTGTAGGGAAATATTAGTCACACTGTCAAGGGAGGAGGTGACCTGGATTCAAAATACAATCTGCCTCTACTTCCTTTCCTCTGTCAAATCACAGCCAGCCCCAATTCACTCAGTTACATGGTATATTATTTAATTTCAGTTAATGTGCATAATAGATACAAGAAAACCCTAAAGCTTGCTTCATCCTTCTTCCTTTCTCTCTCCCCCTCCCTTCTTCCTTGCAGACTTATTGATAGCCTACTATGTGTCTAGCACTGTATCAGAGATGGAATCTAACTGTGGTGTTTAAATATAAAATGTCACCCTACCAGACTCAATGAACACATGTACATAGAGTTCTCATATAATACATCTGAAAATGATGCTATTATTAACAATATTATGTGTCCTATAATTCTCACCATCTGTAGGATGTGTGTGTCTTATTGCACAGATGGCTTATCTCAAATTATCCATAAATTTCTTTTAAAGCAAGAAGAGCTGGTTTCCTATTTTGGGTGGTATGGCCTGGTTTTTTAAATCCCTTCCCTAGAAATTATTACACATTGACAAAGACATCTGGTCACTTACCTGGTAAATATAGGACTCCCCAGAAAGTCCACCCTGACGCATGACCACATATGCTAGATTTGCCGAAATAGGTCCTAGAGAGCCCCAAGACAGCTGCTGAGCTGCTCACGTCCTCCCGCTTCCTTTATGTCCTAACTTCCTCAACATTTTCCTATTTATACTAAAGTCACTCTCTTCTTTGACCTCACAGCAGCCTACATCTATGCTTGCTTATTTCATTTATTTATAAATAAACAATGATTTTTTATTTTTTATTTTTTTTGCTTCTTTTACATGGTGTTCTCAAATACTTTTCCAACCTCAAGTTTATTCCATTTTCTGTAGTCAGTGTCCTGCCATGCATTCCCATTCCCGACTTCTGAATACACCAATGGAAAGGCAGTGGATATCAGTTCTGGATTAAGCACTTGACCCAACATGCACCAATAAAGTGCTTAGCCTAAGAGAAAATTGATTAAAAGCAAGTTTTGATTTTCTGTGTGTTTCTTTTCTAAGAATCTAAAGGTAAAACAAAGAAACGATAAAGCTATCACAACAATTGGCCCCCAAAGAGGACCAGTTCTAGACCTACTGTGGCTAAGCCATTTGCTATCTCAAGAGCTAGTTAAAGATTCTCATCTTTCGCTGGGAAATCAGCACAGTAAAGAGGCCCAACCCTCTCAAGACCTAGATCCCAAATTCTAACCCCTGTCCAGGTCTACACTAAGAAAGAGGTTTGGGGACTGACCACAGCACCAGGGGGGAAAAAATCACATCCTTTTAAGTGGAACTATTTAATTTTTTTTTACATGCTGTTATTTTATGCTCATCTTCACAAAAGTTGGAAATAAAGGGAAACAAGTTTGATTGGGTAAAACCAAGAATCACATTTATTATAAAGGAATAATGGATAGTAGACTGAACCTCCTAAGCCCATCACGCAATCAATATATCTCTGCTTTTTCTTCCTTTCATAGTTTCCATTTATAGTAGCAATAAATACACTGGTGCATGAAATTTACTGGCGTATAATGACCAGCTGGTGTTGCTGACCAGAAGCAGGACCACACAACCTCATCCCTTCCCCACCGTCATCAACTCAGATAATGCTGCGAGCCTCAGTTATTAATCCCCAAATGACATTTCATTATAGTTTTAATTGGAGGTCTCATGGCTATTCTGCTAAATTGAGGTATGCTCATCGAAGTCTTTGTAAAATGATGCAAAACCCACTGAGCAGTTAAAGAATGTCATATCCATGCTTTTGGTTTATCTCCATGGGTAACAGAAGCTGCTTATATTTCTTTCTCCCAACACTTTCCTTCAAAATTAGGAAATAACTGAACTATGTTCTTCACTGCGGAACCCAAGTTGTATCAGGAAAACATCATCTGCTAAAGGATATTTTCTACAGAGGCAGTCAAGTGTACACCCAGCATATGCCCAACGAAGTGTTTGTTCTGAATTCTGTTTAGATTCTCACAAGGTGTAAGAGTGAATAGTCTGACATATGGTTATGAAGCACATCAAAAGAACTGTCGGGTATTATGTATTTACTATTACTCGTCACGTTATAACTTTCTTTTTTCTTTTTTCATTAATTCTTTTGATAAGTGATTCTAAAGGTCATGATAACCATTTTTTTTCTCTCATAGATTTTCCTTATGTAATTCATTTGTGTAATTCACACTTTGTGTTCTTTTAAATGAAAGTTATAACACAAAAGTGGACCACCAGGGTCTTGTTTTCATTTTACATTTCAGCTTTAGAAATTTATATATAATGATACATTTTTAATGTATTTTTTTCCTATAAGCTCCATTAAAAAAAAATGGACGTTATCTTTTTACCAATGAATCCCTACCGTCTAACACAGGTCTGGTATTTAACAGCCACTCAAATACATGCTGAATGACATTTGACGGAATGTATATGGATTTGATATATTATAACTATTTTGTTCTGTTACATATTTTGCTTGTGGTGTCACGCCAGTCAGGATACTCAGTGTCAGTTTTTAAAACACTTCTTATTTATACATCATATTGTAAGAAATTGGATTTTATGATAAATGAAGGCTAATGTAGGAAATAAAATGATTCTACCTAAAATATTGTGAAATAAAAAGATTTCCTTGGTGGTGAATTTACACTTCAAAGAATGAGCCTTCATGTTAAATAAGAAAACGTGCACCTGCAGGCTCCCTTTTACCTTATTCTTTACTCTTTATAACACATTCAGAAGGTTTTCTGACCACTTACTCTGATACTGGGTAAGTCTCTGTTTCCTCAATCTGTGAAATGGGGATAATAGTCTGACCTATTCATCAGGGTTGTTGGAAAGATAAAGTAAAATCAGGCTTCTGGTTCTTTCTGCCTGGGCCAGGCACATAGTGAGAACTCCCCACAAAGCAGCTGTTAGTTTGCTTCCCTCTTTCTACTCCCTGGCCGGCCCTCACTCACTTCCCTGGTATGGACTGATCAAAACTGCGGCAGACAGTGGCGTCCCAGGGGCTGATGAAAGGGCATCCTCTGCATCTCTGGTTGAAGATAAAAACAGCAGATGATCTGCTGTACAACAGAAAACAGATAATCTCCAATCAAGAGAGGTAGGTTTCATTTTATCCACAGCAATATCTGGGCCATTCCATGTGCCTCAAAAGTGTGCAGATTCTAATGGTATCTCCAAGGAGCTATTTCTTTTTCACTGTTATACAAGCATGTGAAGGCCTAATTAGCCTGGGGAATTCAGGAATATCGCAACAAGGCGATTAGCTTTTGTTCACACAGGCGCCTGTATGTGCCATTGCCCAGATATGATGTGGACAGCATCCTTCCAGAGATTGCAGCATCCAGCTTCCCATTTTGATGGCTTTCTGACAGTTTACAAAGCCAAGCAGCCCAGAGGAGCACAAAGGAAAAGACTGTTTGAACTGTGATCAGTGGAGACTTCATAAGAGAAGAGCATCTTGTCCTTTCCCCGTCCCACATACACATGGGGGCAGGTACACAGGACAGGGACACGGAATTGCCTCATGGCCTTGTCAGATCCCTGTTGTCTCTGCTTCTGACCATGTTGGTCTTTAAGAAAAATGAAGCTTAACACTCTCCCTGTAAATCAGGAAAGAGACCCAGTGTCCCTAAGGGGCCAAGTAAGGATGGGATTAAATAGTAACCCAGAGGTTTTAGGGAATAAACCAAAAGGGTAATTTACACTAGCGATGGTGTCTGATTCTAGGAGGGTTATGCTTTCCTGTACTGCAAGAATGTTCACCATGCTGCCCAAATGATAATCTACTTCTTGTTAAATCGATCATCAGATGACCAAATGATTAATCTCCTCTTATGAATTTGAATTATGTAATCAACCATTTGCTATATTGCCATTTTTCTTCTCTAAGTAAACAGTCTTGGAGACCTGGGCATAGTTGGACGTCAGAAGGTGCACTTTGGCTTTCCATTCTGTTTTCATTTTCCTTGGATAGAGGCGGCCGTGGAAGGTAGGGCAAAGCTTGGGGTTTGAGCTCATACATCTGGATTTGAGATTCATGTTTACTTATAAATGTGCGATTGCGGGTATGTTACTTAAACTCACTGGGTCCCTGACTCTTTGTTTATGAAATGAGAATGATGACTGTCCTTACTACCAACACTCAAGACGGCTGTGGAGAGAAAAGTCGTGTGGAAAAACTGGATTTGAAAGGAGAAAGCCATGGGTCATTGCTGTTGTTATTAGAAGTGAGAATGGGATTATTTAAGCAAAACGTAACCAAATTAGAACTGATTGATTGTAATAATAGATAGTCTATCCACTCAAAAATAAGTGAAGGAATCTGAATTCCATCATTTGCTATTTATAGCTGAATAACCAGGCAAGTGATCTAGGATCTCTGGGCCTTGGCTTCCTCGTTTATAAAGGGGGGCAATAATAGTGACCGTGGGCTGTGGGGGAGCAGGAGCAGTACACGTATCAAGCCCCTGGCCTAAAGCCATTTCTCTTTGCCTGTTACCTAAATGACACTGGTGTGGACACATAGGATGGTGTCAGTAATGCAAAAAAAGCACAGTTATCTTGCAAACGTGAAAGGAGCAGCAATAGTTCTCCCCATCCAGCCTCTGAAATACCATTTACCTTCTTCCATTTGCTCCTCCTTCAAAACTAAATGCTAACTTCTTATCCTAGGCAAGCGCAACTGAACCAAAATCTAAACCACAAGGGTGAACCAGCAGAGGAAAACGAAAGAATTAAACCAAAAAAAAGTTCAATATGTTTCCTAAATAGTAATCTGATCTATTGACTGAGCTGAGAAGCCCAAATCCATCACTATTGTAGGACATACGTAGACACGTAAGCACTATAAAATGGGTTTGTTGATTCCAGTAGATACTATTGACTCTTCATTGTAAGATGCTGTAAGAACAAACTCAGGTCTCTTTTAGTGGGACACCATCCTGTTTCATTTGATATATTTTCAGGCTTTGGAAAGAAAAGGCATTTTTATCTAACGTGCTCTCTGACATGTTGATTCAGAAAATGCACCAGTTCTAGACCTCAAATTCAATTTCTGGGTTCATTCACATTTACTCCTAATAAATTTAGCTAATTAGATTACTAGTGCCGTCTTTTTAATGGCAGGCTGAAGCAATTTTCTTAATTCTAAATCTGATTATTCTTATTTTTGTTTAGAAGCAAATTTGTGGAACATTTATCGGGTCAGTGCTTTGCAGGGTTAACAATTAATGAGATAAAGTCAATTGGCTTTTAAATACTTTTCTTATGGGTATGCAACAAATTAGTCCTCTTTGGCACAGGAAGGTTTGGCCTCACCTACATGACCATTTGTGATGATGTTCCCGAAATTTTCTGATCTTGAGTGCTCTCAGTAAATCTTGTTAGTATTTACGAAGCATTTTGAACTATCTCTCCTTTTCTCTTTCTCTTTTTTTTCAATTCTCCACTTATCCTCTGCTGGTCCACCCACTGCTTATAAAGTTTAGATTTTGGTTCAGTTGTAATTGCCAAAGAGGAGAAGTTAGCAATGAGTTCTGGGGCCTGGGAAAGGTAGAAATATGAAATTTCCATGAGAATTCCAACCATCTGAACTGGTTGAAAGGGCAGCACATAGAAACTCCCAGCTTTCCAGGTTATCTCAAGTGAGATGGAAACC
The DNA here is from genome assembly GCF_057876585.1 of Rhinolophus sinicus. Lineage (NCBI taxonomy): Eukaryota > Metazoa > Chordata > Mammalia > Chiroptera > Rhinolophidae > Rhinolophus > Rhinolophus sinicus. The sequence continues at coordinate 199,546,150 of NC_142517.1, forward strand.
CTGAAGCTGTGTGGACCTCGATGCCAACAGCACTTTTTACCTCCCTTGGACACCACAGGAGGTTTGGGGACTTTTTAATGCAGCATTTTACAAGGTATAAGAAACTACTGGAATGAGAAATAAAGGAGAGGCCTTTACTGCAAGATTTCTGATTGTTCTTCAGTCTTAAAACATCTTATGAGTAATGACATACAGGTGAAAAATTCTCGGATAGCTCTTTTGAAGGTCTGCATGTGTGTGGTTCAGTTTAACAAAGGCTGTGCCCCAAATGGCCAATTTTCTGTGTTCTTCCTGAAATGCATTAGAACCCAGGCTTGATGACAGCCAACGTAAGGATAAGCACCCATCACAAACTGGGATGGATGTTTCCTTTTTCCTATACTTTCACCTATAAAAGAAGCTGTTTACTGTTCCCAGATCTTTTGTTTTCTATGCTTTGGTGTTGACAATGAAATGTCACTCAGGACACAAATTCTCCTTGCAAAAGGAACCATGGGCATCTGGGGTAAAGAGATAACAATGATGTCACCACTAGAAGTGGAAACAGTTGTGATGGTAGACAACGTGGAACACTCGCTATGTGTCAGGCAACCTTTTGAAGAAGAGGTTCAGATGGTTATGCCGCCGCCTTTGACATATAGTCCGTGTGGACTTAGCTGGGCTGGAGCTGTCACTCAAGTTTGGGAGGGAAGAGGGGACAGAAGGAAATCACCAGTACCAAATGGTAGCAATAGATGCACAGGCTAGATCCTGGGATCATGGCTGAATCTCTAACCAAGGCAGGAGTGGGAAAACAGATACCCAGAGCCTGTTCTCACTGCTTTATAGACCTGGTCACATTCGATCCTTATAATGTCCCTAAGAGGTAAGTGCTGAAAGTGATAAGCCCCATCCAAAATCCTGACATCCAAAAAGTTCTGAAACACAGAACAGTTTTATTGGGTCTGTGACAGACCCCCTGATGCAAAATCTGACCTAAATTGATGTGACGCCTACTTATGGTCCTTGCCCAGAAGGTGTAGATATCCCAAATGTTTCCCTGGAGACATGGTGTAATTGCAGGTGTTTGTACAAACCTCAGTGATGCATCTATACAAAATACAGTATATTAACTGCTTGGGCTATCTAACATCTTAAAATTCTGAAATCTGAAATATTTCTGGCCCAAAGACTTCAATGAAGGGTTAGTGGATCCAATTTATAGATGACAAAATTGAGGCTTTGAGAGGTTTATAACACTTTCCAAGGTCAAACAGCTTTTATGTACAGAGTCATTTCCACAACATACCTTATCTAGACCAAGTGATTATTGTGGGATTTGGGGGCAATTGTTGAGGGCTACAGTCATGTGTGGACAAAGTTAGGGAATTACTTTTGTTTCCCAAACCTTAACAACTTCTCTGACTATAACCAAAGATTATAAATGGGAGAAAAGAAACATACGCAACTTTAATGGCATGATTTGTGATAGCAAAGGGTAGATTATAGCTCCCACTTGAACACTTTCAATGTCAGTACATTCATGTAGACAGTTTCAATCACTAAACGAGATCCATTTACCTGTAACTTATACCACTTGTCCTGGTTTTAGCATCTGGAGGATAAGGAGACGGAAAGAGGAGACATTGAGTTAGGATTTCTTCAGGATTTTTTGATTTCAAGGAATAGAGAACCTACTTAAAATAGCTTACAAAAAGGGTGGGGGTGCGCAGGGGTTATTAAAAGGATGCAGGATTGTCTTGGCTAATTGAATTCAGGACTTCAAGAATCTGGAATACCATCAATTATTTTTTTCTCCATCAGTTTCTCTGGGCTTTCGAAGTCTCTTATCTCTTCTTCTCCCTGAACATCTGCTTCTTTCTAATTTTTATAGACTGGATGCATCTGGCAGGCTCCAGTAACACTGACTTGCCATTAAGCCAACTCTGATCTTATAGCCAGGTCCACCTCAGCCTTCTGACTACAGTTTCTTTCCTTGCATTTTTGAGAAAGGGGATCTGAGATATGTGGCCCCTGGCACAGTTAGATGGAGCCAAGAAAGCAGAGTCATCTTGTAAAAACATGACCTCCAAGTTAGCTTCATTCAGGACATGTGTGTTTCTGGTCTACATACTTATGAGAGGACAGGCAGTTATAAAGTAGCAGGCAGTGCCCTAAAGATACATTTTCCGCCTTTGTGCCAGGAATTCTTCTGGGGATTTTACCTTTTTTTAACACTTTCTTTTTTTTTTCTTTTTTTTTTCTGGAACAACACAAAATAAATTCAGTCCTTTTTTCACCTAACGCATCTTCAACTTTCATAGGTGTTCTTAGATCTAGGAACTTCAAATATCTTTCATACAACATGTTCTCTACTAGTTACTCAGCAATTTGCCAGTACTGCAGAAAAAAATGAATGGAAACTTTTACAATCTAGTTTTAACTCTAAAGGAAGCATCTGTGATTACAACAAAATATATCTGACTATGTTTTCTAATCATGAAAAGCTTCAGATTCTACAAATGGTTTTTGCATAGATATTGACTCTATTTGTAGACACTTGTAGGTGATCTTTACAAAAGTTTGCATCTATCGTTATGTTTTTAAACAATGAATGTTTCTGATTCATGATGACAAAATATCAGTGAACACTTTCATGATAAGAAAAAGTCTTCAAAGTCTATTTTAGCCTCTCTTGCTTTGACCACATTTGTATTACCACATACACAAGAGAAAGACTGAGAGGACATAAAGTTCGCTTTAACTTGCTCAGATGGGCCACAGGTAGGTGTCTGCTATTCCTGAGGCTTTGCTACTTCTGGGTCATATAAAGAAGCTTATGTGAAATAGAAAAACCAAAAAAAAAAAAAAAAAAGTTGATTATTTTGGTGTCATGTTACTCTGGTTCAGTCTAGAGGTAAATGAAGTCTTCAGAACAGAAAAAAAAAAAAAAAAAAATCGCTTCAATGGCCTTGAAAACCTACCTCCAAAAGCTTGCAATTTGTTACCAGGCATTCTCTTGGCTCTGTTGATAAAAGCTTTTCTCTCATTCACTTGTTTATTCCCCCAAAGCTCAGTTTGTTGTTTAAATCAAAATGATTTAAGTGAAGAACTTGATCGGTGAGAATAAATTTACAGGTTTTCTCCTGCACAGATTCTTATTTTTTCAGGTGATAAACTTAAAAATATGTTCTGTTCAATACTTGTGCTTCTCATTTCTCTTTTTAAATGATAGTGCAATGTTATGTCATCTGCTGGTAAATCACTGCAGCATTTCATTCCAGAGATGACAGGATTTTTAATGGTCCAGAAAATGACACCACATATATCAATCTAAAGACCTCTCACCTGCACGCAGGTACAAGGCAGTGAGGACTCTTACTGATTTCTCTCTCTTTTTTCCTCTAATGAGTTTCGAAGGAACCCTATTGTTTTGCGTTTCTTTGCTTGACACCCCTGTTGGCTTGCTTCAAGGAGCAAAGAGAAATGAAAAGTCAAAATCACAGTCAGTATATCTACTTATGCATTTGTGAGGCTTGGCAGATAAACTACACTATGAGTTAGCAGTTATCACCTGGTGATAATGGTTGTAGTATTGCACTAATGTTGATTGAAGCAAATCTGTAGCATATAAGACCAGTACAAAGTATTTCTCATAAATTTAACATATTTATAAATTTGACTTCCAGCCTTAGAGTTAACATGAGTATATGTCAGGGTACCTAGGATGGGGGGAGTTGGTGATGTTGTTTGAGTCAGCAAGACTGTCCTTGTGTGTTGAACAGCAAAATCATGCATCAAATTGAAAGCATGTTTCATGTGATGTGTTTGCCAGGTAAATACTGGGGATTGATCAAGTATAAGTGTCCTGTATACAGTGAATATCCTATAAAGAATACGATTCAACAAGAGATGTCCATGCTGGGTGTCGGTACATGATCAAGAACATACTATAAAACAGTTATATAAAAGTCCATAGAAGATTCTACTTTGAAACAAAGCTCTAATAACACTGATGTCTCTTGTCTCAGAAATTCCATATCTACAAATTTCATGAATGTGGAAAAATGCTTTCTTGCAGGAATGTTCATTTTAGGACAAAAAAGAGGAAACAACAGATATGGTCAACACTAGAAGATGAAAACACAAGTTTTGGTATAACCACACAATGAGATCATAGGTAGTCACAAATATCATGATGATGTAAAAAATAGTTAATGATGTTACTTATTAAATGATGGAAGTTTGTAGAGTAGAATATAACATATTTTAGCACTTTGGTATAAACATAATATGTACTCTATCATATTCATACATGAATATATGCATAGGAATAATTGTGAAAGGATATGTCCTAAAATATTAACAGTGGAAATCTCTGGATGGTGAGATTATAAGTGGTTTACCATCCCCTTCTTTTTGGTTCTGCGCATTTCTTTTTTCTAAAATGAGGATAACTTATTACTTGTGTAAATAATTTAAAAATTTTAAATCAGGAGCAAAGCAACAAATATATTACAAAGTAAGGACATAAACTAAAATGCTGATAAAGGCTATCCTTAGGGAATGGACCATGAATGCTTCTATTTTCTCCTTTCAGTTGTTTATATTGTCAAAGTTTTCCATAATAAATGTACATTAGTTTAGAAAAAAATAATAAAGGTGTGGATAAATTAATTAAAGCCTCTGCTTTAGGGAATTTAAGTTTAGAAACACATGATAATTATACAAATAATGAGGATTAATTGCAAGGTCTTAGAAGGAGCATGCTTAGAGGTTATCAGTGACCATGTGAAGAAATATTTGACCACCTGCATTAGAGCTAAGCCTTCCCTAAAGTCTCAAATTACAAAAGATATTTTCTTTTTTATGTGACTTTAACTTCTTGAGCAATGGCTCACGTAGCCATGACTCATTTGCGAGTATGTTGGGAGAAGGAAAAACTTGGGGTATGTGAGGTGAGAGGGAAAAAAAATAAGAGAAAAAGCTCTTGACCTTGAGGAGGTTACAGTATGTTGATGTAAGCTTTGACTACAATAATGATTAGGGTTTTATATGTGGTTTATGGAAATTGGTTATATCAGAAGGACATAATTAGCTAGCATTTTAAAGTAAAAAATAAACAAGAGCATATAAATTCAGCACAGACAAGAGCTGGGAAGAGAGGGGGATCATAAAAGTCATAAGTTTCCCATTGAGGAAGTTCACTGTACAACTCAATCTGTCATACAAGGGTCAATAGACTTTAGTTAACTTAATGCGTCACACAGGAGAATAGGACATGGGATGTGATTAGGTTCAGAATCATAGACAATATGTCCAGATCCACACTAATGTAAATATAATGCTTTCCTCTATCAAGCAAACATTTACACAGTACCAGTTTCCATTGCTTTCAATCTGGAGATTTGAGGTAATATGCCAGCCAATACCAATATCACAGACTCATCTCCCTAACACTTCTGTTTTGATTTAAGGAACTAAAAAGAAAAATTAACCCTAAAATAATAATGGATAAATTTCAGAACCAAATTTTGGAATTTGAATGAAATACAATAATATTTTATTGAGTAACTACTATGTATTTTTACGTTCTAGGCTCCAAGGGAACAAAATGCCTACCCTTATCAAGCTTACATTCTGGTATGTGTGTGTGGTGAGATGTATATAAAAGTGAAGATGTGTTTATTCTATATGCTTGTTGTGATAAATGCAATGAAAAAAAAAAAAATGAAGTGGAACTGGGGGACTTTGATCATCTGCAAAAGTAATTTTAAGTAGACACCTGATGGAAATAAGGGAGGAGGTGATCAGATATCTTAGAGAAGAGCATTCTAAGCAGGGGAAGCAGCAAGAAAGAGGTCGCTGGGGTGGGCGTGTGCTTGGTGGGTTCCAGGAACAATAAGGAGGCCAATGTAGCAGGAGATGGGAAACTGAGGGAAAAACAGTAGGAGATGATATGGCAGGTGAGGAGTACAGAATTCGGCTTTCACTCTGACTGGTTGGGAAGTCACAGGGAGATATTAATATTAAGCAGAAGACTGATTTGATCTGACTTGGATTTCAAGAGGCTCCCTCTGGCTGTTATGCTGTGGGTAGACAGTAAGGGATGCCAGGATGGAGACAAGGGTCAGGCTAGGGAAACCAGTTAGGAGGCTCTTGTAAAGTTCTGGACAGGACATGATGGTAGCTCAGACTGCAGCAGTAGCAGTGAGAGTGCTGAGAAGAGGTTAGTGTCTGGATAGATTGGTCAGGATTTACCAATGGAAGTAGGCATTAGAGAGAGAGTCCAGGATGACTTCAGGGGTCTTGGCCTAAGCAACTGAAAAATTGGATCTGCCATGCTGCAAGATGGGTTGGGAAGAAACAAATTTTGTGTGACTTCTTAAAATGTAGGGAAGACTTTAAAGGCATTTCCGGCCTGTGGTGAGAAACATTGGATCCACCTCTAAAATGCACATTCAATAGTGTAGTTCTTAAACTTTAGCAAGAGAAGTTTCTACCCGAAGCTCTGGTCTTCCTTCAGCTATACCCCTTGTCATGGGTGGAGTGCACAAGGCCAAGAGGATGTGCCATTCAGAGCCCGCCCTCCTTCTAGAACATCACCAGGTAACCAGAACTCCAGAATTCCCTACCCAATGGCCCTAGACCCACTTTCAGGGCTGGTGCAGGCCTCTTCTCAGGGTGCACCCTTCTGAGGTAGACCACAGCCCTGTATGGGCCCCTCTGCACCAATAGTTGATGTTTGCAAGGTGTTTGGATGGAGCGTGTACATGTGGGCTGGGTTATCCATACAAAGAGCCATGAGCCCCTCAAGGTTCAGCCAGAGCCTGGGGTGAGAAGAAAAGGCAAGGAGACCAACCTAACTGTCACAGGCTGGGGCAGGGGTCAGTCTCCCCACCCAGCTTGGCACTTGGAGGAGTCAGCCTACCAAGTAATTATAAAAGTATTGTTTGCCAAGGTAGGAGACAGAACTAATTTTCTTAATAGCTCGTGAGCTTGATTTAGAATATAAATTTTAATATTTTACTGCATATGCATGTCTCTAGGTAGGTGTAGGAAACTTACAATAGGATTAACATAGGGTCCTTGTCTTTAAAAGTGTTCCTGGATCAGTCCTTTGTCCCATCAGACACTGTTAAGCCTCCTGCCTTGGGAAGTCCCCTGAGCACACTAATCCCTTCATGTGCTAATTGCCTGCTTTATTCTCTCTCTCACCAGCCTGTGAGTTACAGGAAGGCAGAAGAATGACTTACCGCCTCCTTAACTCTGTAAAATCTAATAGAATGCCAAGCTGGTGGGTCAGGTTTATGGGGGAAAGGAAGGGAAGCGGGGCAGCAAAGACGGAAGGAGAGAAATGATTGATCTGATCATTGAAGACCTAGTTGAAAAGATTAAATATCACAGTGTATCCATAACTGGACAAAGTGGTGGGTGCTCTAGGTGAAGGGTGTCAAGTTCCAGGCAGTTCAGCAGTCAAGATGGGTCTTCAGTGCTTCCTACTGGGTGGTTCAGTGGTCAGAGCATACGGCTGACCTTGGATGTCAGGTAACCTACCTGCTTCTGGTCTCTCGTCTGTAAAATGGGGCTAATAATATCTCACCCGGGTGTCGAGAGGATACATGAGATAATATATGCAAAAACTCTTTTACTTTTTCAAAAGAAAGACACTATATAAACCTAAGGTATTATTATCATTCATTTTAACTTTGGAATAGCATCATCCTGTCATTTTTGATCCCATAATTACAATACATCAGGTAAGCACAGATTTTAAAATCAAGGGAGCACTGTACAATAAACGGAGATGTGAAAACTGTGTCACATGAGAACAGCCCTGACAACTTCAAAAGTGCCTTAGGGCTGCATGTATTTCCATATTAATGCAAACCACAGACAGCATTAAAGAGAAATGCAAACATGTAGTATTTGCTAGACTGTACCTCTTATTTGACAGATACACAAAAATCATCTGTTTGGGCTTTGTGGAAATGAGTAACCACTGGCAACAAGCACTCCTTATTGAGAAAAGGGAGTGAAAGTGCTTTTTGTTTGAAGCCCTGGACCACCACTGCCCAGCTGGGACAATCAGAGTTCCCTGATTCCAAAGCAAAAATTGAAATCTAGCAATATTCAGTCTATGGTCCCTTTTTAAATTAGATATCCTTGCAGCCTGGTGGCAGGCGGTTTTGAATGTGGCAATTCTGAGAAAGCTATGAGTGCTGAGTACAGCAATTTCAATACCTTTTGCTAAAGAAAACGCTGTAGAAAGTTTGGGTCAAAAATGTTTTCTTTCTTTGTTTGCCTTTGCCCCTACAAGGGCCCACATATTCCCATTAAATGGGGATAAAAGAAAGAACCTAAGGGTCATAGTCAGGAGACCTTAGTTTTACCAGGATCTGACATGGTGTCAGTTTCCTGACGCAAGGGTGGAGCTGAGGTCCTGCGGTCCTCAGGCTCAGGCAACAAAGAAAGACAAGGCCCTGTTTAGATCTGTGGGTTGGCAGAGTAGGGATTAGAAGAAAAATGATCTTCCCAGCTACCTTTCAATCCTTCTGTGCACCATTCTTACCTAACAGTATTTTGTGAGTGTTCAAGGGTATTTCTGGAATCACCATCAATTTAAGAAATGATACCAAGGAAGACTTCAGTTGCTTCTCTGTGGAGGAGAGAAACCCTGTAGTGACATGCAGCTTTGACTAACGGTGACAGGTAACTGTTTTGGATGGAGACCAATATATAGCTCTTCGGATACCATTTTGGCATTCACAGTGATGCCATCCCTTACATTCCTTAGGCAAGACAGCGATGCTGAGCTGAAGTGCACATGGGCAGTGAGGTACGGGCTCTCCTTAACCAATGTTTTCACAAGACTCTTAGCTGTGAGAGCCAGAGTGTGTGCCCCACTCTATGGATCGAGCCCAAGATGTTGGAATGGGCTTCTTTCATCTCTCTCTCTCTCTCTCTCTCTCTCTCTCTCTCTCTCTCTCTCTCTCTGCCTGTGGGTCAGAGGCTACCTGCTTTCAAGTACAACCACTGGGTGTATAATGTGCACTGCGCATCTTGCCATCAGAGCTCCAGTAGCTCAGGGAACAAATGTTTCTTTAGCCCAATTGATGGGGAACAAATTTTATTCCACAGGGGACCCACTGAAGATGTATATGGAGCAGAAAGCACAGGGATTTTATCCCCCAATTTTTTCTCTACCTTTTCTCTTGGTACAAAATTCAGCAATATTTCACTAGTTTTGTATTGTTTTTAAAATGGGAGATAATGGGTCTGTAGATACTAGTTTTGATTTTTTAATTGATGACGCCAGAGATAGCTCTTGATTAGAAAATCATATTAGGAATAAAAATGACTCTTCTACCTCACATGGGCAGATGGGGGTAAAAATCGTCTGATGGCATAATTCAGATATTCTTCACTGATCCAGATGTGAGATCCATTTAACTCTTTATGTGCCAGATAGAGTGGAAGGAATGGTTACAAACATTGCTTCACTTAATTCTTACAACCTTGTACTGTAGTCTCATTTATAGGTAAGGAAACTCAGTTGAGGACTTAGGCAATGACACAGCTGTGAATGGAAACTAGGACTTCTGATTCCAAATTCAAGATACCCTTTCCACTATACACACTGTCTAGGACAAATCACAATTTATTTGGAGGATGCTCCACTTTAAGGAAATAATTTTTCCCAGCAACTGGAGAGCAGACAGAAAGGGGTGGTCATAAGGGAAAGGGGCTTAAATCAGAAATGAAACTCAATGATGCCCTGGGGCCTCGAGCCCAGTCTCTGCCTATTGATGTATCACCCAGAACAACACACATCTGACCTCAGAAGTCTTGATGAATGATCTAAATCTTTCTATTTTGTTTTCTTGAAAGAGATGTGTATGAGTTTACATAACACATTACGCAGAGAAACATCCTAAAATCCCTAATGATACATCCTTCTGCCAAAAGACTCCACACTACTTTCCCTCATGCATTCTTTCTGTGTGTGTGCTTGTCTGTTTCCCTGTGTATCTGTGTGTGTGTGTGTGTGTGTGTGTGTGTGTGTGTGTGAATGTCTCTTCCTTTCCTGATACCACTGCGCTAATTGGCCCTCCCTCTTTCCCATCTAATCGTTCCTCTCACGAACTTCACTCCCAACGCATGACCCCCTGCTTCACAAGGAGCCCCCAGGGAAGCCCTCTGACTGCTATTAATCTCATAGGGAACAGGTCCTGGAATTTTAGTGAATAAAACTCTCCCTCTCATTATATAGTTAATCAGCTCCAGAGCATGTTCGGATCCTATGAAATATTAACGACATGCCACGGAGGTTGTAGGCTGAGGATATCTGATGGTTGGAGCATTAGAGCCTTTGCCAATTGAGCGCCAATCAGAAATGAAAACAAAACATTTCTAAATGTGTCATAAAACTCGGTGGGAAAATATTTGACTTCTAAATGTCTGGTACAGATGCAAATTTGGGGGAGAACATTCACGGCCACTTAAAGATAGATTTTAAACTGAATACATGTGTAAGCTTCCTCCTAGGATGTACATGGCATGTATTTGTCATTCAGGACAAAACAAAACTGAATTGGAAGTTAAGAAACGAGTTGTAAAGTTAACATTTAGTGATGGCTGTTCTTTATACTACATAAAGTATATAGTCGATAAGCAGCAGATAATATAAATAGCACTCACCTTCCAGGTCAGAACTTGGTGGAATCAGGTGTCTCTCTCTGAGCACACCTGTAAAGTAAGGCCCCCTGAAGCTTTCAAAACAATAGAGAAGTTTGAACACAAAGCCAAAGCTCCTCTGACAGAAGTTCTGATCTTACGTGTTCCTCAAAAACAAACGTAGATCTAACTTGTACAACCTAGTGCCCTGCTTTGACCTCTTATGTTAAAAATAGCAACTCTGAGTATTGAAGAAACCACAGAAGAGTTTCTTTCTTTCCTTGAGGGTCTTTTCTTAACTCCTTTTAACTGTGATAACACATTTAATTGTTACAATATTGCCATTTTTGGAGGAATACTTCAGTGGTCCACGTAGCACAAGACAGAGCCTGAAGCTTTCTTGGCAAATTCAAAATTGTGCAGTCTGTGTTCCAGCCTCAAGCATCACCTTGCCCAGACAAGCCTCCCACATCCAGGTGTCCAACCTGCTCACAAATTTCTGGAAATAATCCTCCACAGGACTTATGGCTAAAGTTTGCCAGAGTCCTGGTCAAATGCCACAGGTTCTGTGTCATTTACATAGGTTCTCTGTCAGGTCAAAGTTCTTCCCACTTTTCCACTTTGGGGGACAGTTTGGAGGCATCTATGATTGCCTAGACTTTTAATACATATGGGAAGATTCAACGTGGTTAGACAGTAATCATATCATTTTTATACAGACTTTAGAAAATGACTGATCAAGTTCCAGAATATAGAGAAAGTTTCAAGAGAGGGAGAAAATAAATCACAAGAGGTTAAGTTGATTGTTAAGCCATCAGCCTAATCAAGGCATTCACCGTGGACCAGGCCTGGGCTCCAGATTCCAAGGTCAGGGAATAACTGTCACGACACCGTAACTTCCTAATGGCGGAATCGTAATTCATAGGCTGACTCCACAATTATCCCAAATTTCCTTTTTATTTTCTGCCTTCCCTGAGCTTTCCTTGCAGCTAGAGGCAGCCATGTGACACAGTGCTAGGCATGGAAACACAAGCAGAAGTCTCAAAGGCAAAGCAATAAGATGTGGAAGATTATTCTTCCTTAATAAAAGAAACCAATGTAACTTGAATCTGCTTTTTGCCCCCACCTCAAAAGTAAGTTCTGTGTCTAGAGATGCAGTAACCATCTAGAGACCACAAGAGAAAAGAGAAGACAACGGCAGACACCAGCTCTGGCATCATCGAGCCATGAAACCAACACCAGCAGCTGCCTCTTTTCAGGTAGGAAATAATGAAAAGACTTCCTTTCATTAAAAGGAAAAAAAAAATTGTAACTATGTGGTGATAGATGTTAGCTAAACTTGTGGTGATTGTTTTGTAATATACCCATATATCAAATCATTATGATGTGTACCTAAGCTAAAACAACATTGTATTTCAGTTATATCTCAACAAAAAATAAAAATATATACTTGCACATAAATAAAAAATCCCTCTCTATTTGAACCATTCTGTGACGGGTTTTCTGTTACTTGAGTCAAATACATTCCTAAAACAGATACAGAGCCCTACCTAGTTCTTAGCTAACAACCAGCAAGGTGGAGGGAGAACTGAGGAAATCAGGTTTCAATAACCACCTCAACAGCAATCACTCTACAAACTGCTGCACCAACCCCAATCTGCTTCCTGGATTTTAGAACCCATCGCCTAAAGGCCACTCCCAACAAGATGTCGCGCAGCACCTCAAACTCTTCTTGTACCAGCCTGAACCCCTTTTTTTCCCTAAACCTGACCCTCTAAGTGCCTAATTTCAGTTAATGGCACCAGAGTCCCCAACCTGTTGGTCGGGAGGCAGGCACCATCCTTAGCTGTACTCTGTTGGGCTTTAACAGAGTTTCAAAGTCTTCATCAGAGATCCATAACTGATTCCAGAGTCTTATCTTTTCTAAATCTGGATACTAGCCACATAGTGAACAGAGAAAAAATACCCAGTGACATGGGGTTCTCTCACGTCACTGCTCTTCTTCCTGCTACCATTTCTTTAGACCCCAAAACAAAAAAGAAGGGGAACAGAGAAGGGTACAAACCCTGCCATCTAGCTCATCTTGGTGTCACCCCCACCTCCCTGGTTTTGGTGAGGGAAGGAGTCTCTAGAGAGGGGAGGGGAGGGTCAGGCATCCAACTTATCAGAAGGCAAGAGATAGTAGGAACACTCTTGGGAAGAAGCTTTATGAGGACCAAAATGTTAAATATACGTTGTTGTAGGATTTTGTTTGTTTTCAAGTTATGTAATTCAGTCTACCCACAAGGGGCTTGAACATGGGTCCCTCCCTTCATGTCCTCAGCAATAGTTAGGACTTTTTAGTTGAAAGTGGTCGAGACCCAACTCCAACCAGCTAAAGCCAATAAAGGCGATGCTTTGGTTCCCCTAAACCGCCCAAGATAAATGTGAGAGCAGAGCTGGCCCTACAGCTGATTGGAACCTGCGATCCAAAGTCAGCTTTATTCTCTAAGGCAGTGAGGCTGCTTCACACCATGGCCACCAGCTTCTCAGCTTAAACCGGGGGAGAAAAAGGAGTCCTGCTCCTGTCTCAGGTCAAACAAATCCCAGCAAGAAGTCAAGAGTTTTCTGGGGTCCTGGAGGCCAGCTTTTGTGCATATAAAACACTGTTTGCAGCTACTTGGTTTCTAAGATAAATATTCAATATACCGAAGTAATGAATTTTTTTTTCTCCTTTAAGCTTTTAAGTTCAAACTACAAATCTTATTTTTCTATCTATAAATCTAATAAAATTTTAAGGGGTACTTTACAATTTTGGCAATTAAGTTCCCTTAAACAGTCTAAACCACATTTATAAATGTAATATATACTCTTTATATATTTTCTTTTTAAGTACTCCAAATGCTTGACTAACAAGCAAAGCTTTCCCGAGTACCTAAGCAGTTCTTATAAATCTAATAAATTAAACTTTTAAATACCATGACCTTCAAGTTCTCTTAAATCTTTCAATACTGTTTACAAACTTAGCCAACCTCTCTTGGAACTTTCAACTTTAAAGCTTTAGTCTGAAGTCAACCACTTAATTAGTCGTTTAAACTAGAATCACATGGCTAATTATAAGGTCAACTATGCCAGAATCTCTTAAACATTAAAAACACATTACAAACATTACAAACAATTTCATTTAGCAGACATACAGGGATTGTCTTAAATTCAACACAAAAATGTTAGAAGTGTGGGTATGTTTACTTTATCTTCTGTAGAGTTAATTTTAAAAACTTCCAACATTGGAAAACACTTACGTGATAAGGGAACAGTTTTGTAATTTTCAGCGAGTTCGAGCAACCTTCTCCCAGGATGGCTTTTTTCATTAACCAGACATTCAGGCCCAGACGTGAGCTCAGGAGCGAGAGAACTTGGACTTGAGAAGCTCTTTCTAAAACAGTCAGCCTTCAGGGGTTGCGGAGCCTGTGTCCCACAAATGGGACCCGTTTGGCTAACCTGAGTCTCCTGAGAAGAGCTAAAAGTTTACCGAATTCATGTGTAACTTCCTTCACTGGTTTTCACCAGATTTGAGTCCAGGGATTCCGCAATCCCCCACCTACATTGCTTCTTCACTTGACGGGATTCCGCTGATCTATTTAGGGTTTATTCTTGGCCTGCCTGCCCGCCCATGGGCTACAGCTTCAAAGGCCATGTTATAAGAGGAAGTACGTAGGAAAGCTCTGGTTAGTTTGGTCACATAACCACCCACTGGTCCAGGTGAGCTAAATATCTAGTTATGTACCTTTTATTCCTTGGTCCAGAGAGAGGGTAGGGGAAGAAGACAGAGAAATAGAGTTACTGCTTAGAGAACCACAAGCAGCTACCAGCAATGGCTCCCCCTTCACCCACCCCACTCACCCTGTCCTAACTCTGTCTTCCACTCTGCAGCCAGTGTGACTTCTCAGATGTACACCTGGCCATGCATGCTCCTCTTTAAAATCCTTCTATGGACCTTCATCGTCTTCACTTGTAGATCATGACCAAGATCCATTAGTAGCACATAAGGCCTCTGTGGATACAGCTACTGGGACCCTTTTCAGCCTCATCTCCCAACATTCTTCCTGCCATTTCTTATCTTTTGATCATTCTGACAGATGTCATTTATTGTATCAGCCATCATTTACTGATATAAAATGCTATAAATATGCTATGATCTTTTATACCTTTTTTCTTTTTATAAGCCTACCTACCAAAAAAAAAAAAAAATGCCTTTTCCTGCCTCGTTTGCTTACTAAACTCCTGTTCCTACTTTAGGAATTTATTCCAGGACTCTCCCCCTCAACACCTCTCTCCCTTTCAGCTGTGCCCGTTCTGAGGCCCCAGCCCATCTCTGTGCTGTAGTTAACACTCAGCAGTGTTGGGCAATTCTTTGTCAGCATATCCACTGGCTAATTAGACCATCAGTTCCTTGAAGGGAGGATTATGTCTCATGGTTCTTTACACCCCAGCACCTTCCACGATACCTACCATATAAGTGATCCCAATAGAGACCTCCATTTTGAGGCCTCTGGAACTTATCAAACTGTGAAATGTAGAAATGACTCATACATATTACAGTGCACAATGAAAAGTCATGAGTGTGTGTGTGTGTGTGTGTGTGTGTGTGTGAGAGAGAGAGAGAGAGAGAGAGAGAAAGAGAGAGGGTGAAAGTGAGAGAGAGAAGGAATTTAGAAACCATAGTTAAATCCATGAATGACCACAGAACCAGCACAGGCCAATGTGGAGCATGGAATACTCAAGGCCCTTTAAATCCCATCTAAATAATAATAGCAAATACTTAAATAGTGATTACTACATGCCAGGCATTACTTAATCACCATATATTAGCTAATTTAGTTCTTGCCAAAATCCTGTGACGTAGGTACTACTATTTTCTTCCTCTTAAAGAGGAGGAATCTAAGGAACAGAGAGGTTATGTAACTTACTCATGCCTCTAAACTCACTCATGCAGCTCACCTGTTTGAACACTCAGTGGTCTGTCATGACATGGAACCAGGTAATAACAAGCCAAGAAATGAAGATGACAGAATAGAAAGAATAGATGGGGAATCTAGGAAAAGAAGGTACTTGTAAAGGATGACTTTTGCATGACGGTGTTACTATTATTTGCTGTCTATGGTCTTATCTGAATGAACATATTCAGTTTGGTTAGTCACCACCCAGTTGCTAACAGAGGAGGTCCAGATTTTGATATTTCATCAGATTCATTCACAACAGCCCATGTAGGGTGGCTATCTTTGCATGGGTTGGCCAAAAGCATAATTAGCAATCCCAACCACTCTTGCCTAAACAAGAAGATTTTATATTATCCTTAACTGAACTAACTAGTTTAAACTGGAATCCTATTACATGAGCAAAGATGAGCCTCCAGCCTGCGGTGCTCTTGGCTGACCATCGGGATCTCCCCAAAGTCTTACCTTGCCGTGCATCGCTGCACTGTAACTGCCACTTCTACATTTTCCCCACAGGGTCAACCTAAGATGGAATGTCAGAGAGTGAATGGATCCATGTTTCCTGACTGCAGGCACTCCTGTCTGTTTCTTGGTTTGAGTCAGTTTTGTAGTTTCTGCAGAACTGGAAGGCTGTCACTCCAACTGATCACTCTTTCAGGGGTCAGTCCCAGCTGGTGACACAATTGTTAGCAAATAAGATAGGGATAGTCAAGTCACCCTTGGATGGACTGCTGGCAGGAAGGACTCTCTGGGATGGGTTTCTGCACTGGTGACATCAGTTGACACCATGAACTGACATATGGGATTAAGATTATAGAAAACGGAAGAGTGAGTTTAGGGAACAATGCCTTTCTGTTTGAATCATGTGCTGACACACATCCGTATCGTCTCTTTAGTTTGAGAAAAAAGGCCATTTCCCTGGTTACAAATACAGGGTGGATTTGCCTCCATGAGTTGTTAGGATGATGAATTCCGTGTGTGTGTGTGTGTGTGCGCTGTGTTTGAAGGATGCTGTGCAGATTTCTGTAATTAATAAATGTTTTAAACTAGTAACTGCTATTATATTTCTAATAATTCTCTCTTCTTGATCTTGGATGGATTCCTTTATGCTTACTGTTGGGGGTCCATTTTAAGAGGATGTTGCTTGTAAAACTTACTGAGTGATCTTCAGCAAACATTTTATCCTCTTTAGTCCCTCAGCTCCCTCATCTATAAAATAAAGGATTTGGGGCCAATCATCTCCATGATTTCTTCTAGGTTTACAGTTCTAGAATTGGAGATGACTAATAAATACTTGTTGATGTGTTATAAATGCCTTTCATTTGCAATACATTTGACAGTCAGGGACTAATTTATTTAGAAATAACACTCTCCAGGGGAAGAAAGAAAGGATGTATCATACTATTAGCAGTTGGCTCGTTGCTGATCTGTTTCTCTGGACCTAACACCAAATCAATTAATTGGCAGTAAAGGTTGCCGGTCACACATAAGGTAATAAGGTAACTCTTCTGTCCAAGGGACATGACAGGCAATGGATGAGGGGTCTCACGCACTCTCTCCTGTCTGGGTATATTCATTCACCTGGAACATGTGACATGTTCATTGGACAGTTCATCTGTCCCCAAGGCTTCCTCTGGAATGGGCTGGGGTCCTTCTAGAATTCAACCCTCTCCTTTAGTTCTCTGGTGAACTCAGATTCAAAGCTGACCCGTTGATCCCTGGAGACCTTTAGCAAAAACTGTAATGGCTTACAAACCGGTTCCATACTGTGCTAGCCTCTTTCTTGGTCATCATGTTGTGATTACTTTGTCTTATCAGAGAAGTGTTTCTGATTCAACCTGGGTCGGATTCCAGGGACGGAAATGAAGTGCACGAGTATTCTTCTGGAGCACGAGCCACTGCCTTCATTAGCTTCACTGCCCTCTCTGCTCCGGACTTCTGCTTCATGCACTTCTCATAGCGCTGACACCTCTGCCCAATACCTCTTGTCATTCCTGGCTAATCAAATTGGTCTTATGCCAAGTCAACCATTCTCTCAAATCCTGGGTGTCCTATCTCATCACGTCTTCCTTTCATCGCTGAATAAGGTACAGTACAGTTTGACCAATTTTGTGTATGTGTTTTCTTATTCAGTCCTACAAATGCAAACCTCTTCTAATATAAGACTGAACCATTTTCTCAAATATGATTTGTTTCTTCTCACTGTCCCACAACTAAGGAAGGTTCTAAGAGAGAGATTTTTTTTGAGATGTGTGGCTCTTTTATTCCCTTTGAACATACTCAATGACGAAGAGAATTTATATTCTCTATAAGTCCATCAATTTCTTTAAGAACCACATCTTCCTCTGGGACACGCTGCTTCTTATTACAAGTATTTCAGTCTGTGTTACAGACCAGATGTTCAGCTTCTCATTATGTTGCCCCCAAAAACGCTAAGAGCCAGGAAATCTGTGTTGTTTAGTCCCTTTTGCCTTGTTGCCCACTTTTAGTTAAATTTTTATACATATACACATAATGTATAAAATGTTAAATGTGATATTGTGTATTTTTGTATATTTTTCAGTTTTGGTTAATTTAGTACAGACTTTTTCTTTCTTTTTCTTTCGCAGCTCTCTTCTCTCCCCTGTTCTACCTACCACTGTTCCCACTACATCAATCCCTTCCACCCAACTTCTGTATCTCATTTTAACTACATAATATAGATCTTTTTATGTTTCTCCATGTTTATGTAATTGTATACAAACATGGATCTACACATATAAACATGCAAAAATAGAGGTTGTATTAACCAGGGTCTCAGCAGGAAACAGCAACTTCCATTTAAGATCATTCAAGGAAAATCTAATAATGGGATTATGTATAAAAGTGCAAACAGGGTATTAAAAAATGGAATAGGATTGAAGCTATATCCCAGGGATGTTAACATCACTAAAATTAAAGGAAGGAAGGGAGGAGATGGTTGCCAGAGATGGAAGGGAAGTCATGTACAAAGGGCTAGCTTAAGAGAAGCTAGGATGTCCAGAGGCTCAGCCAGCCCTGACCAACCGCTCCTGTCAGTGCTTTTGATTGGTGGAGCTTGACAGGAAGTCCCTGGTCTCAGAGAGCCCCTGGGTCTAGTCATAAGGTCAGCCTCCCAGGGGAAAGAGCAGAGTAGAGAGGGGAGACATTGCATATGCAGGGGAGGAATGAAGACATCGATTTAGAGTTATCTTTGTGGTTATTTGTTTTCTAAAAATGGGACTATGTTAGTCACACTTTGCTACATTTATGTTTCTCCACCATATTTAGCAGATATCTTTCCAAATTAACTAGTATAGTTTTTATTTAATGTTTTTAATGGCGGCCTAAGAGTCCATGAGGTGCGAAGTTCCAAAATGTATTTAATTTTTTTTTCTATTTTGAATATTGTTTGAATTATGTGTGTAAGCATGCATATTTGCATGTATATGTGTATGTTGCATGTGTGTATGGATAGATATATATATATGCATATACTTTTTCTTTTAATAGGTTAAGCCAGATTGCTTTCCACAAGGCTCTGACTTTTCACATGAACAAAGCATATGAGTCCATTTTCCTCCCCATCCACTGTCACAAGTAGGTGTTACAGTCTTTCTCATTCTTTCTCGTCTGAAGGTAAAGTGATACTTCATTGTTCCTCTAATTGGTATTTCCCTAGAACTACTGAACTTGATATCTTTTCCTACATTGGTTAGTCATGTGGAAAACCACCTGAACAATCTAACCCACTGGCTCTTTGCTGGTAGAGCTCTCTGGGATTATGGTTCTCTTGCTGATGTTTGTGTCCAGCTGGCGGTAGTTGTCTACACCTTTGTTCTCTTCTGCATGGACATATTTCCCCAGGGGTAATGCTCTTTATCTGTCTATGCATTTGTGCTTTCTCTGTACTGGTATTGGCCTTCTCTGTGGTGCCCATGAGCAAAGCGGAGGAGTTGATTCTTTTTGGTTGGAGTACAATCTAAAAATCTTTTTCTTTCTGATTAGCATCAGTCTGGATGCCCCCGGAAGCAGTAGCTCTGAGGCATTACCTACTCACAGTCACTTCTCATACTAGTACCTTGTAGGCTATGGTATCACGTTAATGGCACGTAAGGTCTCACTCATTTGAAATGTATCTTGCAGAAAAGGATACTACTATTATGTGCCTACCTAGTGTGCCTATCTCTGTGCCTCTGTCATCTCACTTATCTTACCCCAAATGCAAAACCTTGACAGACATCAAGGCATAACAAACACTAGTGTGCATACAGATCAGCTGAGGGCCTTGTTAACGTACAGACTCTAGTTCAATAGGCTGGAATAGGGGGTCTGAGCTTCTGCATTTCTAACAAGCTCCCAGGGGTGCTGATTAGAGTAGCCAGAAGGTGGACGACAGAGGCATCAGTAGACTAAGCAGCATATAAACAGACTAGGGTATCATGTAGCTACTAGTAAGTAGAGAGCAATATTTCATCACAATCTGCCTGAGTCCAGAGCTTCTGGAATCAGGTTGCCTGCCTGCTTATTTTCTGTCGCCAGAATTGGAAACCTTGTGTTGATGGCATCAGTTTACTTGTCTTTCCTCCAGCAGATTCTAAGCTCGTCTAAGGCAGAGGCTTTATTCTGATCATCTCTCCATCCTCGGCCTTGCATGTGTCTGATACACAAATGTTTGCCAAATGACCAGTGCCAGAATTGTACAGTTAAGCAAAAATATGTGGGACCTGAGTAGACAAGCAATCTTCAAACATAACTGTGCACATCAGAGGCAGCAGGAAAGAAGCTTCTGGCACCTGGGTCCAGAGCAGAGAATCTCTGAGCTGTAGCGCTCCCAATGTAGAGGGCCATTTTGCTACAGGTGCCTAACTTAACTACTGCTCAGCTCAGTGAATTACTGAGGAACTAAGCTCATGAGGTAATTTACGACCATTATCCTGAAACAGAGGCAAAACATGTCCTTGGTGTAAAACATAGCAAGACAATGGGAAATGTTGTCTGGAAGAGCATTA
Source organism: Rhinolophus sinicus (assembly GCF_057876585.1). Taxonomy (NCBI): domain Eukaryota; kingdom Metazoa; phylum Chordata; class Mammalia; order Chiroptera; family Rhinolophidae; genus Rhinolophus; species Rhinolophus sinicus. The sequence goes on from NC_142517.1 coordinate 199,566,791, forward strand.
ATTGGGCACCTCTCTGTTCCTCCAAGTACTTTTGAATACAGGATAACAAAATAAAAACAACCATTTATTGAGTGGGTCAGGTCTTGTGTAAGGACCTGGCACCTCCCATGCATTATCTCATTGCATTTCATTTTCACCACAGCTCTAAGGAGTGGGCACCACCCTCACTTCTAAGACGAGAACAGTGAGGTTCAGAGATGCTAAGTAACTTGGGCAAGTCACGCAACAAGTCAAGGTAAAGGCCAGAATTAGGATTTACATCAAGATCCATCTGATTTGTTTTTGTTTCCATTCAATAAGAATTCATCTAGTGCCTGCTCTGGGCTTGGTAATGTGTTAAGTGCCCAGATCATGTTTCTTCTATTATACATGGCCACCTCTTCCCTTTTCTCCCTTATTTTTGAATAAAAGTTAAATATCTTAGGGGGGGTTCTATCAACATATTCAAATAAAAGAGATAGAGAGAGAAAGAGAGAGGGTGAGGGGAGAGACACTAACTGGACATCTCACATTCCCAACCACTTTTTTCCTGAGGGGGATAAAACAACAACACACACACACACACACACACACACACAAACACAAATCCCTCAGCACATTGTTAGGTTAATTTATATACATGGTTATCTCATTTGAACCAACTTATGCAGATAAAACTAGAGATGCCAACTCCTTCACAAAGGGTTAGACACCATATTTTCTATGCGTGTTGTGGAGTGTGTGTGTGTGTGTGTGTGTGTGTGTGTTTGAGAACTTTCTGGAAGCTTCTGAGAAATATTGTTTAATAATATAATACTTATTGAATAAATGAAGAAACTTGTTTGGTTTTGGCATTAGTAAAGCAGATCAAAGGTATTCATTTTCTCGGTGCTGTGTGGGAGCAGAGTGTCATTCTCCCTTTGGATAGCGCCATGTTATCAATTAGCTGACCTCCCCCCATCTCTGTCAGTGTAGTTGCAAGGAGTGGTAAACTATTAACTTCTAGTGACAGGAAGCTTAAATTACAATGCTAATATTGTTTGGTACAAAATTTGCAAGTTGAATTCTATGAGAACAATCCCTTTTTCTGGCTGAGTCCTGCTGGGAGATTGGGAGGAATGGTGCAGGAAAGCTCACTCAGCCCTCAGGATCCTTTGAAACCTTCTTCTGCTTTGTGAACCTTAGGCCACCGAAGGAATGGACTCCACTGAGGCCACCCTCATGTTCTTCTCTTATCTTTCCCCAACATGGCTGAGTAACCATGGTGACAGGAAGGACCTATGGGAGGAACAGCGCCAGCATGGTGTTTTGTTCTGTCACTGTGCTCCACTAGCAAAAAGCTTTATAGTCAAACAGCTTTACAATCAAATAATATAGTCGGAGACATTAAGTCAATGCAAGCTGAAGGCAGGTCAGGTGAAGAGAACACAATGCTTGTGACTCAGGAAGATGTCGCAAATCTGTCCAGTAATCGCCCAGCTGAGAAGTCACTGATAAATTCCTTCCACTTAATCTTCACTTAAGGAACACTGTTAATTAGCTGTGACTATCTCATGCAATTATCTTAATACAGGATGGGTATTAATTGCTGATAAAGGCAATCTTAAAAGGCAATAATGGGTGTTGTTAGTTTGAAGTATTTTATTTAAACTAAATAGAGGTGAATATGGTGAAATAAGAAATATTGTTGACCATGGATGGACATGGTCGTTCATGCTCCAGATAGAAAGTAGGAGACAAAATGTTTACTGGAACTTCCTATGTGCTCTAGGTGCCTGACAATTACTTTTCCTTTAGTCCCAGATGCACTTTCTGAAATGTGGAACATGTTTTATTAACTCTATCATCCAATCTATTACTCAATAAAATATTTATTGAGGAACTATAATCTTCAAGTTGTGGACAATACACAAAAAAGACAAGATATGGTCACACACACACATACCCTTAAGGAAGTTATCATCTGCTTGGGATGTGTGAGGTGTTTATGAAATTCTTAACCAGAGTTACTGAGGACACTGTGGAATTGGCTCTAACTTTGCTTTGTCTGTGAAATAATTTTTACCCTTGACTCCTACCAAGACTTGGGGATATGCTCACCAATTGAAGATAACTTCAGAGACTAAAACACCCCATACCTCTGGGAACATTCTGTTTTTAAGTATGACTTGATTTTTCAGCAGAATTGAGTTGCAAAAAGATTCCAATGGGTGGGAATGATGGACTAAACCTAACATGGTTAACTTTCACCAGTTTAAGCAGGAAGGTCTGCATTCTAGAAGATTGATGAGATTCCAAGCTTTGTGAGACCAGAGACAGAGTGTGTCTACTCCATCTGGGGGCAGTATCTTCAGGGCCTAGCATAGTATTTCTGACATAGTGCTTGCATGAATGAACCCACCCACGTTACACAGCCAGTGAATGAGAAATGCTGAGATTTCACAGTGGTGGATTCTACAGGCACAGCAAAGGGAACATTTAACATGGTGGAAGACTTGGTTAAAGGAAAGGCTTTCAGTTCACTCCACAGTGTTTTTCCATTAATGGGTTGACCTATTCTCAATTGAAACCCATTACCGGGGAGAGGGAGGTGGCAGATGAGAGCAAAGGGGTCAAATATATGGTGATGGAAGAACTGACTCTGGGTGGTGAACACACAATGTGATATATAGATGATGTATTACAGAATTGTACACTTGAAACCTATGTAACTTTATTAACCATTGTCACCCCAATAAATTTGAGAAAAGAGAGAGAGAAAAGAAACCTATTACTGGGAAAAGGAAACTCATTAGAAGAGGAGGGAAGAGATGAGATTGGAATATGAGTTCATGGAAGGTAGAAAGCATAAGTTGTTTTTTTCTCTAATAAATTGTATTACAATATTAGTCATAACCAAAAGATTTTTGACAGTATTTCTCTAGAAAAAAACTTGGAGGTTGATCAGGAAAGAGGAAACCATTTAGACAAAGGCAGGGAGGAAGGACTGGCCCACCAACACGGAGAAACGCAAGTAATTTGGTATGACTATGGGATAGGGTACCCCAGGGTGAGCAGCAGGAGCTGAAGCTAGAAAAGCAGGCAGGAGACAACTACTAAGGCTCTTCTGCTCATCTCAGGAATTTGTACTTTATGCCCAAGGAATATTAAACAGAATGGGTAAAGGAAAGCTAACAAGGAGGAACCAGGAGAGTGGGAAAATGGGGAAAAAAACATTACAGAAATCAAGGGAAAGTTGACTTTCAAACAGAGGGTTCAGGTTGTGGTCAGTATGTCAAATGCCTCACTGTGGTCAAACACAATAATAATAAGTATGAAGCTTATAACTGGCAGTTAAAGTTCAGCAATCTTTGTTCCTTATTTTCTGGGGGAGAGCCTATGTTTCACATGGCAACCAGGCATGCATATAACACATAAATTAAGCAAAATTTTTATGAAGCAATTTTTATTGTTACCATGTGCAATGCACTCTGTCATTTTTCCTTTCCTTTTTATTTTTTAAAAACTCCTAGTTAAGGTGCACTAAACTGATTTCCCACCGAAGTAATGGCTGGGGACCAATAATTTGAAAATGACTAGATTAGATCACGATGCCACTATACTGGAATGAAGAATATGGCAGCCAGAGCAGTTCTTCTGCAATCAAGGATAGTAATCTCTTCTGTTGTGTGTACCTATCTTTGTATATTCTGTGAGCTAGATTTGACTTTGCGAGGTCAAGTCAATAGCACTTGTGTATGTATGCATATAAGTCAAAGTAAGAATTCTGTTCAGTCTAGTCTCCATTTCAGAGTCTCAGATCTTTTCTAGAAATGTGTTTTAAAAACCACTCATACTGATAGTTGTAAAATTGTTTCATGAAACTTCCTGTCTTTAAAAGCACAGAAGCAATACCCAGTCACCAATGTTTTGCAGGATTCTGGGGGTGTGGGGGTTGGGGGGAAGGGAAGGAGAGTAGAGCATGTAGATTGGAAGACTTCACTTTAGCTAATGAAAACCAAAATCAATACCCACATTCCACAGATTATCATGAGTGATTTTCCTGTCTTGGAAAGGAATAGAGTTCAGAGAATACTTGCAAACTAACTCACCTATGGTAAGAATCAGAACACATTTAACAAAAATTTTGTGATCCATATCCATGTTTTCTATCTTAAAGGTTAAAATGTTTAAAAATAAGATATATATATATACATATATATAATTTTTTTTTCAAATTACTTACATCCATCCCTGTTAAGATCTTTACAAAGACAATTAGATCTTTTTTTATGCTGTTGCACACCCAGGTCATATTTAAAAGCTTCTAGATGCTCCATGTTAGGGAAAAATGTTCTAAGCAAATATCTACTTTTCATTAAGCTTATTTGAGATAATTTTGTCAAAGAGTACTGGGTCAACATATTTTCTTATTTTTTATCCCTGACAAAATATAATTACCATCATCTGACTGTACAGCTTGATGGGTATAAACTTTATACTAATACCTTTGTACTACTTTCATTAAAACTTCATTAATCAAAAAAAATGTTTGATTTGTCATAAAGCACACTGAAAGTTCTAAAGTTTTTAGAAAAGTAAGTTTACAGTTTTGTCTGCAGGAAAGTTGTTTCCTAATGTTCCTCAGAATTGAGTGAGATCCTAAAAATCACATCTTGAAAGAAATGAGGTGATGTGTAAAAGATGAAACACTTAAGTCCTGCGTGAACTATTACTGGGCAAGATGGGGCAGGCCTGGGTGCAATAGATAATAGAACTCTCTTAACTGAATTCTACAAAATAGAAGGACTAACCAACACGTAACGTTGCTTCTGAAAAACATGCTGACCAAACACATCTAGCCTGGAGGCTCTGTCCAGTGGAGTCATGCACTTCCGTTTTCCTAAGCTAGTCCCGAGCTTACCCAGTGACAGATAGGTTTGTTCTTGAACCTACTGAAGCTAATTTCATTTGGTGTTACTGTTAGAGGGGAATTCCTTCTTCTTTCCCCACTGCTTGATTCCATAATAAGGGATTTTCCCTAACCACTCTCCAAACCTTTCCCTTCTTCATTTAATTTGCCCCTGGGGAGGTAGAGTAATTTTAAAACGGTAAAATCAGGAAGAAAATCTTGGCTGGTTGGCTCAGCTTTGCTTTCCTCTGTTGGATAAATGTGCCTACTTCTGCTCATCCAGGACCTTGGATCCTATAAGAAAAGTTATCCCAAGCCCAGTACTTCTTGGGACCAGGTGGTTAAAGTCTTGGCCTAATTCCTTGTACATTAACTTGGCTAATAAATCTAAAGTTCAGTGCTTCGACTTTGGCTCTACCATTATAAAAGTGATATTCTGACCTCAATATTTGCTCTTTGTTTTATTTTCAGCTTGTTCAGACCTTGAGTAGGAAAGCGGGGTGCTAATTACTAAGTTCCCTTTTGTAGACCTTGATAATTCTAATTATATTATTTAACTCGATATTATTTAAATTGAAGAAATGTGATTAGAATTGTCATTTTAACTAAGTTGAATACTCTGGAAAGACTTGACAAAGGCAAGTCATTTACTAAATACTATTGATTTAAGTGTGAGCATGGCAACTGCTAAAATTATAAAAATCTAGCATTCTTTATTCACATTATTTCTCCAATATCTTAAAATTTGATCAAACTGAAACAGGAATTTATGTGTGATGATTTTAATAATATGCTTTTTATAAAACAAACACAGAATTCAATCAGCTTACCCAAACAGAAAGAAAAAGTCTTTGCCCCTTCATTTAAAAAAAGGATAAAATTTGCATATGCACATGTATTAAGTCAAACAAAAGGTTTAAAGTATTTTTTTTCACAATTTCCCTCTTAAATTAAAAAAAAAAAATCTATTTTGCACTAGAAAACTTCTACTATGTTCTTCTTCAAAAGCTTTTAGTGTTTTAGGGGACTAGGAAATCTTTTGAGAATCCAGCGAAAGCTCCCTTCCTCCCCTAGAGGGCACATACACACAAAGCCATAGCTCATTGAACCCATAAAGCTCACGTTTGATGGAGTTCCATGAAAAACCTCCCATCTCCAGTTGTTAGTTGATGACTAATCTTTGCCAGCATTGCAGGATAGGCAACAGATAACATAAATGTGATCTGAGACTGCAGAAGTAGGAATGTGTCACCCACTTAATTTTGATCGCATCTGTCTATATATCTGGGACTCTGAAGGTCAGGCACCATGCTTTAAGAGATACGTTTAAAAAGCTAGAACCTGTTTAGAAGAAATGGTTGGGATAATGCAGGATTTAGAAACTATGCCACATGGCCAATAGCTAGAGAGATGTAATATGAGGAAGAGTAGCTTAGGGATGAAGGAGAACTATTTGTGATGATGGGGGGCTCTCATAAAAGTATGTTGTCAGTAGGTAGAACCTGGAACAACAGGAAGACGCTACTCCCAGGCAGGTGTGGACTTTGTACAAGAATCCCTTCAGCCAGACAGAGGAGTGATTAATTAACCAATTAACAAGCATTTATAAGGAGCCTACTATCTCATGATTTTAGATTGCCTCTCTCTTCAATGAGATATGAATGTATTTTAAATCAATCTCTGAAGATCTGAAAAAAGAAAAATGAATGTACTGTGTTACAAAGACTGCTTTTCCACCTCCATGGATAAGTTATATGTTATTCTCCATTTAAAAAAAAAGTTACATACGTATTTCAGTCAGGGGCTTCTATAGTATTACACTGATTTTTCTCAGAATTGTGTTCTTGATTTGTCTATTCAAAAGAATTCCCCCATTTTTGTCTCTTTTTCTGGGCAATTCTTTTGTACAATGATAAAACAAACTAAAATTTCCTTTGAAGTCCCATCTATCTTTTGACCTACATCCTAACCTCTCTTTGCCTCGCACCTCATTCTAATTCTCATAGAAATATTCCGGTAGAGAAAAGGAGGATTTATTCATCTTTCTAATATTTTAATCTTCTAGAGGAATTTAGTTAATGCCAACAATACTTCTTACATCCCCTTCCTGCTTCTTTTCTTTCATCTCTCTTTCACTGTACTTCCCTCTTTCCCTGTAACTTCTGCCCAGATTCTTCCCAGATAACAATATAATCAGGACCAGCTACCTAATTTGCAGAGCTCAGTGTAAAATGAAACTACAGAGCCCCTTGTTCAAAAATGATTAAGAATTTCAAAAGGCAGCAACAGAGCATTAAACAGTGGGCTCTCCTGTGTGCACAGGTTGCACACCTGTGACGCCAGTCCCATATACCCTACAATTTGTTGAGTGCCTTCTTTTTTCTAGGCACTTGGGAAAGTATTCAACATAAACTATCTCGTTTAGTTCTCCCCGAAATATTATCATCCTAATTTTGTGAAGAAGAGTTTTGAGACTTATTGGGGAGAGAGAATTTTTAAGGTCACATGCATAGTAAGTGGAGTTGTGGGATTACAACACATATCTATGCCAAAGCCCCTCTTTATAAGGAATTAGGGAAAGGGGAAAGACAGAGAAAACGGGAGCAGCTGAGACCATCACTGTCCTCAAATCAGAGCATGTTAAGTTGTAAGGAGTCAAAGAAAAATAAGATGAGCCCCTGTCTTTTAGGCATATACAGTAAAGTAAAGGAGGATCTAGGAGGAGGACGGTGTCCCAATCACTCAGACATGAGCTTAGCCTGGTAAGAATTCTGCTATAAGGGAAGGTCAAAAGTCCTTCGTATCGATGCATCCCGTAACCCAGACGTACTCTCCAGCTTGCTGTCTTTATGCAGGTCCTCCTGCCCCGCCTCCCTCCTCCTGGAAAGTCTGGAAAGATTTGGCTAGTTTTAAGTGTTACTTCTTCCAGAATCCTAAGCCCCCACTTTCTTCCAACAGAAAAAAAGTGACTTATTGGGTTAGTGGGCGGTAAAGACCTGGCAAACATTGGTCCACATACAGAGGCTGATGGGATTAATTTATCCAAAGGCGGTGTAAGCAGTAGAGATTCACTCTCTGTTCTATGCCTGCTCTGGACAAGTAGTAAGTGGTGACCTTGTATATTTACTTCTGCTCTTCAGGCTAAGAGTCCCTTTGAACATTTTCTTGATTTGAAAAATAGAAGTATTAGTAAATCTTGTGGCTGCACATATGAAATAGTATTTTCCAATTCGTGTTAACCAATAATAAAGAAAGTATTTATAATCATCTCTTGATCTTTATAATGTACTTAGGAACTGTTTTGGAGAATAAAAGCTATATTACTTCTTGCCTTCCCAAACCCCAATGATTCCCCACACCCATATACACATACATACTCATACACACATTCCCCTTTCACAGATACTTAAAACACAGCTTTGCTCAGATCTGTCACTCAGTATTGGTGGGGACAAAATTACTTCCACTGAAATTTGTATGTTCTATTAAGTACAGCCCTAAAATAGAGCCTCTGGACTGAGCTCTTTCATTAATTGGTTGTCTCAGCTTTATCATCTGTAACAAGAAGAGTGGAATCTGGTGATCTTGAGGGTACTTTGTAACTCTGACATTCTCTGAATGATTTCTTCAAGGTCAGGGTCTCAGGCACTTTCAAGATGGCAGCCCAAGGGATCCCATAGCAAATTAATCTGAATGGATACAATTATGTGACAGAAATAGAGGAGAAGACTTCGGGTAGCATGTACACTTAGCAAAGATCACGGGGACAAAATGTCTCAGCCTATATTATCGCACTAGGGGTGACTTGAAGGGCACAGGTTTGGAGCAAGAGGCAAGCATGCTGCTGTGATGGTTTGGGAGGGAGATATTTTAAGAAAGACTACGTTTCATTGAACTTAGTCGACCACTTAGGTTTTCAGGTCCAGGCATAATACTATCTTCTTTGAACTGGTTAATTCATCATTTTAATCATCCATTTTATAAGTATTTATTTTGGAGGTATTTCCAGGTGGCAGGTATGCTTCTAGACACTGGATTAAATGAATGAACAAGACAAGAGAAAGTAGCATCTCTTCCCAGGAGGAACTTACATTCTAGAGAAAGCAGAACAGAATCCCAAGTAGAAGAAAGAGGACAGAAACTCAGAGACAGAGGCAGGCTTGGCGAAGGTTTAATGATTAAAAAGAGCATAATGGTTAACTTCATGACCAACTTCACTGGGCCATGGGGTGTGCAAACATTTGGTCAAGAACATTCTGGATGTTTCTGTGAGGGTTATTTGGGATGAGACTTTGAGTAAATCACATTGTCTCCATAATGTGGGTGGTTTCCTTCCAATTGGTGAAAGACCTGAATAGAATAACAGACTGGCCTTCCCTGAGCAAGAGAGAATTCTCTAGTCGACTATCTTCAGATTTCATCTAGGACATCAGCTCTTTTTGCTTCTACAGCAAATGGCCTCTGGACTCAAAATGGAACATCAGTTCTTCTCGGTGTCCTGACTGCCAACCCACCCTGCATATTTTAGACTTGTTAGCCTCCATAATGGATGTGAGTCAATTCTATATAATAAATCTTTCTCTGTATATATACACATCCTCTTGGTTCTGTTTCTGTGGAGCATTCAGACTAACACAGTGGGACAATAAAAATGAGGTAGAGATGTAGGCAGGGGCTGTACCAATTGGAGCTTTCTGAACATGGTTTGGAATTTGTATTTTCAATAGGTAATAGGTAAGCATAAAATGGATTTTTAGCAGGGAGATGTTCACATCGGTTTACTTGGCTCACTCAGGCTGCTGTGTGGAAGACAGACAAAGGGAGGCAAACATGAAGGCGGGAAGACCAGAGAGGTGGCTACTACAAACATTAGGTGAGAGATAATGGTGCATTTAATGGTTTAAGCAAATGTATTGGAATTCATCAGAAGTGGTCAAATTCTGGAAACATTCAGGAATGAGTGCTGGCAGGATTTATTCTTGTATTTTATATTTATTTTCAAATTTGAAAAGCAAAGATGGTTTTCTTCTGTCACAAGAATACATAAACAGAGCAAATAAACAGGTTGAGACTCTGACCCAGAAGGAGCTATACTCCTTGTGTGTAGCTTGAAGAAAACAAAAGTAAAATGTGTGCTTATTAATACCAAAGTAGATCTAGGGTAATCAAAAAGCCCATGAGTACTCTAAGTGCCTCTGATGACACCGTGCCTCAGTTTCCTCATATGTAAAATGAGGATCCTAATAGGACCTACTACACAGGTTGTCATAAGGACTAACACATGCACAGGACTTAGAAAATTGCCAGACATGCACTGAGCATCATATAAATCTTAGTTGCTACTCTAATTGCTATTAATACTATCATCATTTTATAATTGGTAGAAATCCAAGGCAAATGCAACTAGCAAGACAGAATCAAAGCCCAAATACTGTCTTAAATTGAGCAAGAGTCATGCTCTGGACTAATTCTAAGCACACATTAGACAGACAGAGGAATGGCACAGACATACTTGTACTGAGCCTGTTGGTCCCAGAAATAAACAGCTCAGCAGTCAGAGCCTCCAATACACAAAAAAACAAACAGGCGAACAAGTGAAGGGGTCTGGAGAACTCCTAGACCTTAGACACCTGTTCTGATGTTAAAAATAAATTATTTAGAATGATAATAACATCCGCAAGGACCTCCATGCGCAGTGCACATACTGGCCTCACTTAATGTAATTTAATTCAACCAATGACACAACAGGATATATTTTCACCCCTGCATTAGAGATGAGGAAACTCAGGTCACAAACATTAAGGAATTTGCCCAAGATCTTGTACTAGTAAGTCGAAGATTGACACTTTCATTTGTTTCAAAATCCATGATTCACGTATTGAGTTGGGAAAGACTGGGAATTACAGAGAGAAGAAGAAACCCCATTCCTCAGTTAACAGGAAGGGAAAAGCCTTCTCTGTTGTGTTCATTCAAAGGCAGAAGGACTGAGAAGAGGAAATCCAGCCCCTGGCTCTGCCTCACTGGTGGGAGCAGCTGTCGTAAACCTTGGGCAGGAGACTTCTGATGTTTACTCTGATGTTTACTCACCACCCTTCCTTCTTTCCTCTGCCCACTTCCCAAACAGCAACCACGAACTGAAACAAACCAATGAATCACACCTCTACTCCTCACATACGCGTTCAGATGCACTCCTTGGCCCATTCGTGGGGTGAGATGTTGCCTTGGGGAGCAGGGGAGGAGTCAGAAGGGAGGAGGGCAGTGAGACTTAGGCATCCATAAATCAGCTAACTCAGTGCTTTGCCTTTCCTCGGGGGATACTTTCCTCTGCAAAGAGCTCTTGTTTGACATAAAGATAGAGCATAACTGTGGCCCTAAAGGAGCTAAAGATACCTTTCTCTTTTGTGTCTAAGGAATGTGTGGTTGAATCTTGAGCTACACGGCAAAATCAATATCTTTCACTCCCTTCTGAATGCCTGGAAAAGAAGAACAGGAAGATGGTGATTTTAAGAAGACACAAAATCCTTTGATTTGTTACTTGATGTCTCTGAGCATGCAGCTAGAAACATGGCCGAAGAATACAGTGAGCTGCACTTTGAGGAGCAGGTCCCCTGGGCACTCCCACTTGGCCTTCGGGGGGGCACCAGCTCAGTCTTCCCTTCCCCAGACATGATATTTGGAAAATATTGTACATCCACTCACATTCCCCATGTTACCATCCAGCTTGTCATTGTTTACTTGAAAAATTGGAAACAAATGGCTTTAGGGCTAACTCATCCCTGTTTCTCATCTCGCTTAGGTCCTGCAACTCAAGGTGTCATCTGTAGACCAGAAGTATGGGCATCGCCCAAGAGCTTGTGATAAATGCAGGCTCCACCTCAAACCTACTGAGCCAGAGTCTTCATTTCGATAGGAAGCCTAGATGATTCATATATACACACATTAAGGTTTGAGAGGCATTGCCTTGGAACATGAAAGACTAAACTAGGGTCTTTTAGAGTGGGCATAACTACCAGCAATAGGGTGGGGAAAGATGCAAACTTCCTTGTCAACTGTTGTCTGCAAGAGGCAGACAGAAACATCCTCATCTATCCTTCCTCAACCCAACAATGTGGCGGACGAAAATTATTGGTCCATCAGTTATGTGTAATTTGGCCCCCTAACTATCAATGAAAACTGTGCAGGTGAACAGAACAGCAATCCTATATGCACTGGTCCTCTAAAGGTGATTTGAACCATTGGTATCAGGGATGCAATTTACCCAACCGAACTGAAAATCATCACCTTCCTTCCCCCGGGAAGCCAGCAGGATGGTTTTATGTGGTAACCTCAACACCTCTGACCCTCCATTCTTACATGGTTCCTGAAACATTTGTTACGTATTATCCTTATAACATAACAAAATGAGTCCCATAAAATAGGAAATGGCAGTGTCTATAGTTTTCCCAGAGTGCTGTATGTTTTGTGATCAGGTGGGTAGAGTGAAGAAGGAAAGGGGTTCATAGGATGGATGATGGCGGGAAGGACAAAGGTAGGGCCAGGTCTCTCTCCATAGACATTAATACAGGTAACCATTGTGTGGTTTACGAAACGCTTGCATGTACTTTATCTCATCTCACTCATACAGAAACCTCATGGCAGATATTTTTTTTATTGATTGCGCCATGTAACAGATTAAGAAAATAAGGCTGGGAGAGATAAATCGACTTGCCTAGATTGGCAAAATTAGTAAGCAATGAAGTCAGTTCTCGTAACCAAAGAGATAAGCAAAGTAAGAGTATTTTCTACTGTCCAGAAAAAAAGAGGAAGGGAAGGAAGATTAGGAAGGAGCACAGAAGAGAGAATAAAGGAAGGGAAAGAAGGAGAAAGGAAAAATGGAAGGATAGAAGGAAAACGGCTCATTTTTAATTGCCATTTTCCCACATTTGACTAGGCATTTTATCCCCCTGGCCTTCTGAATTGATCTTCTGCAACTTGGTCCTTCTTCTCGTCATTGTATACTTGACATAAAAATGTCCCTAGTAGCTCTAATTACTAATTACATAAAAGAGGAAAATGAAATTTCAAATACTTTAAGTGTGTACATTTTAACTAAACTTATGACACACACAGAAGCAAAGTGTGTTTCCAAAATCTCATTTCTGCTACAGCTTGTAATTTCAGTCAGTGCAAGGTTGTTCACCCCAAAACTTCGATTGCCTTTTATCTTAACTGATTTCAAGGTTAATGTGATCATAATGGTAATTCAGGGTTTGGCCTGAAGAGGGAGTAGAGCAGTACGTAAGGAAGTATTTAGATACCACGTTTGGATTGTTATGTTGTCAGTGTCCTCACAGCTTCTGTTGACCAGGAGAATTGAAATCCTAAACCTATAGTGTTAACACTGGAAAAGACCTAGGAGGTGAACTGTTTCAATCACGATATTTCGACAGGAGGAAATGGTGGCTCATAGAAGGGGCCAGGGATTTGTCTAAGATTCCAAAACTACTTAATTAGTACTTGAGTCCAGATGTTCAGATTACATAATAAGAGCAATAATGTGTTAACAAGCTAAAGATTTCCTTTTATTGTTGGAACATTAGCATAATCACTCTGGCCTCTCATTGTCAAACTAATCAGATATTTTTGTTGTTGTTTTTCTACCTACATGGTCAAAATAAATCATTTTCACATCACCATGCTTTATTTCTTCCCTTGAGGGATAATAACAATGGAGCCTCCTTGGCGTCTTTTGCTTCTTCTCGATGATTTTAATTTCATAAAGGATAGGAAAAGACTTACGTCTGAGACACTTTCACATTTTATTCTTCCCACGTCTGAGTAGAATCTGATGATAAATTTTTGTCCTTGGCACCTGGCATTAAGGTTTGGCATTGTATTAGCTGCTGGAAGTAATTCCTTTATCTAAGTTTTAGAGTCTTATAAGTGATGGAGTCCCCATTTTACAGAGAAGAAAACAGATTCTTCAAGGTTACGTCACTTGCCCAACGCAACACAGTTAGACTACAGTGGAACCCTGACTGAAACCCAAACCTGTCTCACTTGAGACCCACTGCTTTTCTTCTATTGTGGATAAATATAAACCCAGCATCTAGATGAAAGAAATGAATAAAGAATTAAATGATTAAAAGAATATGCATCTTTACGTTAAGGCCTGGATGTTGCACCAATCATTCCAGCAAAGCCATCAAGGAAAAAAGTCTATCCCTATTTGATATCTCAATTGTTTGCTAGAATCCCCTGGAAGGGGACAAAGCTGCCGGAGGGATCACTATGACAGACAGTGACAGAGATGACAAGGGAAGTATTGCTTTCCTAACTCCTGCTGCGTCAAGGTGCCTCAAAAGAAAGCAGGGCCTGCATCTCTCTTGCTCAGCACCACCAGGGCAAGTGGCCGGCTGCCAAGCTGCTATAAATCTGCTTTTTTAATTTAACCTTCTCTCCGGCCTCACCACTGGGATGGCTGCACAAACAAGGAAAGCACGGGGAGCCCCACTGTGATTATTATGACCGGAAGAAATTCAGAGGATGAAGTAGAGAAGACAACAGCAGCCGTGGGGGCCAGGGGAAGGCTTATTTCTGGATGCCAGGAGGGTCCTTATAAATAATTGAGAATAAGAAACAGGTTAAACTGAAAATAAATGCAGCATACAAAATCAGTGTTACTCTACCAGGGAAATGTTCGAATACAGCTGGAATCCTTGGACTATAACCAGAGGACGCCTGTTGTCTCTGAAGCTACTCACAGTAAGTGGCCCCTATGACTCCAACGTGCCAATTAAACAGTTTGTCTCTGCCTCAAACCTAATTTGGCAGACAGCTCTGTTGTAAGTCTGCGTCCTGGGATGGAGGAAAGTTGTTTCTTAGCTGCCCACCCCACCTCCCAGAGTTTACTCTTTGCTTAACACATAATGTAAATATGCCATTGTGTTGACTGGAAGTCAAATGAAAGAGGCCAATTGGAATGAAATATCCAAGTCCCAGGTGAATTACTGCTTGGAATATCCTAATTTACTGCCCGCGTTTTGTATCTTGGAAGAGGCATAGGGATCTGTGGACCTTGCAGATGCAGAACTACTTCAGACTGAGGAGGGAGGAGGCTAGAAACTCAATGGAGTCGACCGTTTTTTTTTCAAGATTAGGTTTCTAGAAACTGCCTTGTCTGAAAACTACAAGGTGTCGTCAGTCAAGAGGTGAAATGCCATCAGTGTTCTGAGGACCAAACTTAGTAGCCACTTGACATAATTTAATCTTACAAAGATCAAGAACCATATTTAAATATTCTTTTGCAAAGTGTTCATTGTTTCTACTTATGGATTTAGGGGTTAGCTATGAAAAACATAAGTGGTTACCAGCTAGCTGGGATATCGTTGGCAGGTTTTTAAGGGACAGTTCCACTATAAAAACTCAAAGAGCTCTCTAGAACTCAGAGGTCTTTATTCTGTACTTCAGGTAATGATAATTCTCTTACTGAAAGAAAAAAAACGTTTTCTTTGTTTTTATACATTTTTAATTTTTCAATTATAGTTGACATTCAATATTATTTTATATTAGTTGCAGGTGTACAGCAGGGGTTAGACATTTATACAATTTATGAAGTATTCCCCTCTCCCAATAAGTCTAATACCCACCTGGCACTATATACATAGTTATTACAACATTGTTGACTATTTTTCCTATGCTGTACTTTACACCTCATACTGTTTTGTAACTACCAATTTGCATTTCTTAATCCTTTCACTTTTTTCACCCAGTTCCCCAATCCCCCCATCTGGCAACCCTCAATTTGTTCTTTGTATCTATGAGATCATTTCTGTTTTGTTTTGTTTATTTTGTTCTTTACATCCCACTTTTAAGTGAGATAATATGGTATGTGTCTCTTTCCATCTGACTTATTCCACTTGGCATAATATCCTCTGTGTCCATCCATGTTGTTGCAAATGGTAAGATTTCATTCTTTTATGGATACGTAATATTCCATTGTATATATGTACCACATATTCTTCCAGTTGTGTATTAATGGGTATTTTGGTTGCCTCCATATCTTGGCTATTGTAAATAGTGCTGTAGTGAACATAGGGGTGCATATACCTTTTTGAATTAGTGTTTGGGATTTTTTTGGATAAATACCCAGGAGTGGAATTGCTTGGTCAGAAGGTAGTTCTATTTTTAATTTTTTGAGGAACCTCCATACCATTGTCCAAAGTGGCTGCACCAATTTGTGATCCTCTCAACAGTGTACGAGGGTTTACTTTTGTCTTCATCCTCACCAACATTTGTTTGTTGATTTATTGATGATGGACATTCTGACAGGTGTGAGGTGATATCTCATTGGGGTTTTTATTTGTATTTCTCTGATGTTTAGTGATGTTGACCATCTTTTCATATGTGTATTGGCTATCTATATGTCCTCTTTGGAGAAATGTCTATTCAGTTCCTCTGCCTTTTTCAATTGGTTTGCTTGTTTTTTTTGGTGTTGAGTTGCATGAGTTTTTAATAAATTTTGGATATTAAATCCTTATCATATATATATCATTGGCAAATATCTTCTCCCATTCAGTAGGATGCCTTTTCATTTTGTTGATAGTTTCCTTTGCTGAGCAAAAATTTTTTAATGTGATGTAGTCCAGTTTGTTTATTTTTTCTCTTGTTTTCCTTGCCTGAGGAGATACATCGAAAATATATATGTTGCTAATGGCAATGTCTGAGAGGTTATTGCCTATGTTTTCTTCTAGGAGATTTATAGTTTTGGGTCTTATATGTAAGGCTTTAATTCATTTCGAGTTTATTTTTGTATATGGCATAAGAAGATGGTCCAGTTTCTTTTCTTTCTTTCTTTCTTTCTTTTTTTTTTTTTTTGCATATATCTGTCCAATTTTCCCAGTGTCATTTATTGAATGACCCCATTGTATATTCTGTCTTTACCCCAATGTATATTCTTCCTCCTTTATCATAAATTAAATGATCATATAGGTATGGGTTTATTTCTAGGCTCTCTATTCTGTTCCATTGATGTATATGTCTGTTTTTATGCCAATACCATGCTGTTTTGATTACTATGGCCTGGTCGTATAGTTTTTATATCAAGTACCATTGTACCTCCAAATTTGTTCTTCCTTTCAAGGTTGCCATGGCTATTTGGGGTCTTTCATGGTTCCATATAAATTTTAGGATTATTTGTTCTAGTTCTGTGAAAAATGCCATTGGTATTTTGATAGGGATTGCATTGAATCTGTACATTGCTTTGGATAAAATGTATGGACATTTTATATTTGTTAGTTCTCCCTATCTACAAGCATGGTATATGCTTCCATTTATTTGTATCGCCTTTAATTTATTTCTTCAGTGTCTTATAATTTTCTGAGTATAGGTATTTTGCTTCCTTGGTTAAATGTATTGCTAGATATTTTATTTGATGTAATTGTAAATGGGATTGTTTTCCTAATTTATCTTTCTGATAATTCTTTATTGGTGTACAAAAATGCAACCAATTTCTGAATATTAATTTTATATCCTGCTACATTACTGAATTCATTTATCAGTTCTAATAGATTTTTGGTGCAATCTTTGGGGTTCTCTCTCTATATATAGCATCATGTCATTAACAATTACAGTTTAACTTCTTCCTTTCCAATTTGGATATATTTCATTCCTTTTCCTCATCTGATTGCTGTTGCTAGGACTTCCAATACTATGTTGAAGAAAAGTGGTGAAAGTGGACACCCTTGTCCTGTTCCTGATGTTTCAGCTTTTCCCCATTGAGGATGATGTTAGCTGTGGGTTTGTCATGTATGGCCTATATTATGTTGAGATATATTCCCTCTATTCCCACTTTGCTGAGAGCTTTTATCATAAATGGATGCTGGATTTTGTCAAATGCTTTCTCTGCATCTATTGATATGATTATATGATTTTTATCTTTCATTTTGTTTATGTGGTGTATCATGTTAATTGATTTGAGGGTATTGAGCCAACTTTGCATCCCAGGAATAAATCCCACTTGATCATGGTGTATGATCTTTTTAATGCATTGCTGAATTAAGTTTGCCAATATTTTGTTGAGGATTTTTGCATTTATGTTCATCTGGGATATTGGCCTATAGTTTTTGTTGTTGTTTTTTTGTTTTGTTTTGTTTTGTAATTTCTTTGTCTGGCTTTGGAATCAAGGTAATGGTGGCCTTGCAGAATGAGCTTGGGTGCTTTCCCTCCTCTTGAAATTTTTGGAATAATTTGAGAAGAATAGGTTTTAATTCTTTTTTGAACGTTTGGTAAAATTTACCTGAGAAGCTGTCTGGTCCAGGATTTTTGTTTGTTGGGAGTTTTTTGATTACTGATTTGATTACTAAAAGGAAAATTTAATAACTTTCACCAGACCATCTAAGTGTTGCAGCTGCAGTGAATGCTAGCAGAAAATAAGCTGAAAGGATGTAGCCGAGTCCACTATTTACAATATTGGACTGGATCTCAAGTTCTTAGGCAATGTTATTCTGGTCCTTAAAGTAAAGCCCTTGTTTGGGACAGGCGTGAGAAAAGGGTAGTCCAAACTGGACCTGCTTTGTAATTTAACTCAGGGTTCTAACGTCATTCTTTAGGTAGATTACCATATGATTGGAAAATAGATGAAATGTGACAGTAGTATGTTAGCTGCACCCAATAATACCACTTCTGTAATACACTCTCTCTTGTTTTTTTCCTATGAAAGTGTATTTAATGGCATTGCTTTTCTTGGTTTTTCATGCAGGATTTGTAATCACATATTAATCCAGATTCCTTAGTCACTGATTCTTAAAATTAGAATGGATATACAGAACATGGAAAATAGATTAACATATTCAGAAATTAGTTGGTTATTTGATCCTGTCAGATTAACCATAAGGTAATTCTTTCCCCACACCTTCCAATCTTCACCATTTTTATCTAGAGGGAATGATGAACTAGGCAAAGCCACAAGTGAAGCATTGCCTATAGATATGCAAACCCTATTAAGCCTTCAGCCCCATCTTCTCTGGTTTCAGAAAGAGAAAGTAAGCTAAGAAGCAGTAATATATGGCTTGACTTTTTTTTTTTTTTTTTTTTACATCCACGATATGGAAGACACAACTACTCTGTCTGTTAACTGTGAACACTCTCTTTCTTTAATGAACTTTTCTATTTTTGAAAAATTGCCTATTTACCGAAAAGTTACAAAGCTAGTATAGAGCTTCCATATATCCCTCACCTACTTCCTCTTACACTACCATGGTATATTTGTCAAAAGATACAACACTGGTTTATTATTATTATCTAGACTCCAGATTTATTTGGATTTTCCACTAATACCCTTTTCTTTCTCATGCTCCCATCGAAGATATTCCATTGCAATTATTGCTCATGTCTTCATAATCTCCTCTGGTCTGTGACAGTTCTCATCTTGCCATATCTATTCTTTGGAAACTAGTCTCTAAATCCAGCTCAAAGTGAGGGTGTTGGGAGAAGGTGACTAAGCTACACCTCCTGGAGTGGAGAGTATCTATGTATATTATTTTGAATTTTTCTATAAGAAAGATTTGTCTTTTCTCCCTCATTTCTTTATTCATATCACTATGAACTCATGTGTGTTTATTTTACACAATGGTTTATATTTTGACTCACGTATATTTATTTTGTATCTTGGGTTATAACACAGTGCTATGTCATTTATTTTGTTGCTCAAATTCCAGCTTTGATCATTGCAAGCTCTTTCAGTTGGCTCCTGTATCGCTTTGACATGCCCCCATTCTTTGATTGTTTTAGTACTTCCTTATTTTCTGGTCCTACAAGATGCTCCAGGCTTATATTACATTTTTCCTGCCTCAGCCCTAGAATCAGCCATTTCTCCAAGAAAACATGATCCATTTATTGGAGAATATTGTTTTGAAATAATCTCGGTGCTGTATGTGCTCATTCCTACTGGGGTGTTATTGCTTCCAGGTGCTCTCAGATAACAGAACTAGGTACTATATGCATGTATACCAAGACTAATGTGTATATATATATATATATATATATATATATATATATATATATAGTGTATATATATATATATACACACACACACACATATATATACGTATATATATACACACATATGTATATATACACATATATACACATACATATATAATTGTTCCAGTCTATCCATCTGTGTATACACTAAGTTAAACATGAGTTCATGCTGATATCCCAGACTCTCACCCAGAATCACATGTTTCCTTCTGACCTTCCATTCACACTCATCTGTAACCTCCCTCTTCAACAGTGAGAAGTTTGGCTCCCACCATCCATCATCCATTTACTTGTGAGTTCAACCCTAATACATGTAAAACATTTTTAGAATTGATTATCTATACTACCAGAAGAAATAAATTTACCAGCTAGAAACCAATGTCATGTGTACTGTTCCCTGGCAAAATACTGTTTTCTAGAGTTATTTCTAAATACTCTTCACTCTCTTCTGTAAAGCAATGTCATACGTTTGTAATACAGTAAGATTCATATATCATAGTCTGAACACCGTTCTGGTGGTCGGTGGTAGTATTTTTTGGCTTACGTACATTAAAGTCCACTCTTTGTGATTTGCAGTTCTATTGCTTTGAGACAATCCTTCTTCTCCTTCTCCTTCTTCTTCTTCCTTTCCTTCTAACAGACCCAAGCTTCTAAAATGAGCCAGTACAAGGGACGAGGGGAACAGCCTGTCCCAACTGTCTAACTGTATTCCACCACACTCCTGCCTTCTTGCTCATCCACTGGATACCAAGATGCAGTAATTCTCTGCCCAAAAAAGCTAAACCCACTTCCAAGTCCGGCATGGACATCTTTCCTAAGTTCCTCCTCCTGAGGCTGAGGAAATGGCAAGGGAAGGCTGTTTGCTGGGTGGTGATGGGGGCAGGGAGAGACAGTGGGTGAAGGGCAACAAGCAGTGGGCTGGGCAGAGGGGTCTCCACTCACACTCTTGCCCAGAGCCCCACAAATGTGTTAGGAGCAAATCCTGTGCTAAGTGATTGAATTATCTCAGTGAATCCTTAAAACAATCCTGTGAGGTATCCACATTATACTAAGGAAAAATACAGAGAGAGGTTAGGTAGATTGTCTAAGGGGACACAGCATATAAATAGTGCAAGATAAGATACAGTCCTTCCAGGGATGCCATGTTGCACGACTCCATTCATGTTGTTGTCAGGTGAGTGTGCCTCCTGGAGCTGGGGCCTGCACAGCCAGCGTGACTGCACCAGGGAGCCATGGCTGCGGAAAGAAGCAATTGCTCACTCACAACATCCAACTGCTTACTGTGCTTAGCCTCATTTCTCATCTGCTACTCTGACCCTTTTCCCCTTTTGGATTTGTCCTCAGCCAGCAGCGTGCACTCCTGAATGTACAGCATCTGTGGTCCTCAGCTCTCTAGTGCACATGCGTGTACTTGAGAATCCATGTGTCTTTCAATCATGAGGTTTAAAATGGGTAAGCTCATTCTTAGCGAGTGGCAGGTATGCCTCTCCAGGTGGGAGGGCATGACATTTCTGCCGAGTGCTGCCTCGTCCCCCCTAGCCTCCCCCACAAAGGAGTATTTTAATAGAAGGTTAATGGAGGGCACTCAGAACAAAAAGAAAACCCTGTCATCATTAGTCCGTGTTTTCCTGTAATAGAGGTCAGCTCTCCCATATTTTTCCTAGTATCCATCTTTAAAATGAATTATTTAGCCTATGAAAACAAAACTACTTTATTTATGATGACAGAGAAGCTGTAAATGTGCTCCTGATCTGTGCATTGACTAATTAGATTAATTAAGCCAGCATGCATTTCAGAACAGGCAGGCAGGTGGCAAATAACAGTGGAGATGATTTATATGATATATTCCATCAAGCTTACAGTTGATAAATAATATCACATTCATTCCATTAAGATATAGAAGTGGAAAAAGAAAACAGTGCACTCTTGGCTGTTGAGGTGATTGCATGGGTATTATTATTACTTACCCTGCTCAAAAGAGTGAAGGAAAAAAGCACAAGCCAAGTGGAAAACTCAGGTTACTTAGTCTCATCAGTCCCTTTCATAAGGCAGAGGTCATTCTTTGCCATGGCAGTGGAATTGAATTTTAGGAATAGAGAGGAGATTTGAAGTTTCATTAAGCTATTGCTGCTTCTACCAAATGTTGTTCCGAGCACCGTACACTATACCATGGTCCCGTACTAATGAGTCTGCTTTAGTGGGTGTTCTTCGTAAAGGAGTATGAAACTGGCTGAATAGAAGATCTCTCCTGCAGTCTTCATGCTTCAACTTGCCTAAGAATTACTGGCAATGTGTGTACGAGTGCAGGTTCCTGAGTCCTGCTCCTCGTAGGTGTGGAGGGAGCCCAGTAACCTGTATTTTTGTAATCAACACCTGGGATATCCATATTACCACCACCTTCCCATACCAATAAGCTCACGTACCAAGAACTAAATCCTGTGATTTGACCTTTGGTCTTTCAGAATTCTCAAGTTCATTAACCATGTGAGACTCACTTCTCTTAGAGTAGTCAGTGTTTCTCAGTGTTTAGTGAAAGGACCACCTGCATTAGAATTTCCCAGGGGACAAGTAAAATTCGGATTCCTGGGCTTCACTTGAAACCTAATGAATTAGAATTTATAGGGGTTCTGCAAGAGAATCTGCATTTTGCCTCTAGGTCACAGGGAAGAAAGTGGTCATATGGGACATCCCTGAGCTACTGCTTCTGAGATATAATGATGTGTCGTGGTAATGACTAATGGCAGACATTGATATGTGAGACAGACTCTAATCAAAACCTGACATGCTTCCAGTCCAGGAAGAGATAATAACCTTCCTATTACAGCAGAATGGCAGGCAACACAGAGGAAGTCTTCAGAATAGAGTGACAGAGCAGTGAAACAGCCAGGTAACCCAAGAAACAGACAGCCACATTTTACAGAGCATATTAGCTGAAGCAAAGCCTCCACCAAAAGCATATGACAGTGTTTCTATCAAACTTTTCACAATCAGGTGAACAGAGATGGAAAATAATCTGAAAATTGAAACAGAATTCTAATTATGTTATCATTTCCTCCCAGACCACAACCGCTGGGTGTAAAAGACCTTTGGAAACTGAGAGAGGACTTTTTCATGATGAGAACATGCTAACTAAAATGCTCACCCATTCCACAGCGAGAGGAACTGGAATTTGATTTCAGAGCCTCTTTTATATCCATCATAATTCTCATAATAATTCCTTTCGTTTGCTACTATATTGTTCTCTCCTACCATACTATAGATTCAGGTTATTCTCAATAAATCCTCTGGTTATCTCCAAGTTTCCAAAGAAAGAACCTTCCAGGTACCAATGCATATTAGGGACCTTGTATAGGCAAACCCTCCTTGATCCATACAGAGAAGATTCTAGTTTCCAGTAAGCAGCATTCCTCCAGAGTGTCTTTCTGAATGAGTTACATCTTTGCGTAGAGAAAGGAGTAATATCACTCAACCGTGTAAAAATATATCCTAGCACATTTTCAATGCCTAAATTCATAGAGCATTTATTTTAAGATGGTCTTTGTTAAGCTTTATTTCAAGATTATAAAAATTTAAACAATTTTCCTTTATAAAGATGTTTCTGTTGGAAATCAGTTCTTAGTCTACCCTTCTGTAGCCTTGTCATAACAATGGCTCTACCTTGAACCTGTACAGCAGCAGAAAGTCAAGTAGAATCAGTAACAATGCCAGTAAGAGTTTGTTTTTGTTTTTGTGTTTTGTCAAGGGTACATGATTTTGTTCTAGCTTCTGTATTGCTAATCTCTATTAGGCCTCTATCCCGTATGACTATATGTATGTTTTAGGTTTTATTTTAGGCTCTGCCTGTTTCTGAAAAGGCTCTTAAGTGTTTGATCATAAATGACACACAAAAGGTAGGTGTATTAAAAATAAATAGGAAAAGGTCTATTATACCTACACAAAGTGCATTGCTAATCTAAAAGGCATCCATTGTTCCTATGATTGAGCATTCAGTTTAGCTATAAACTTCTTCGAAGCCAAGGTAACAGACATAAAATGTGTTACATATTTTTTGTTATTTAGAGAAAAATACCTAGCTATTCTTTAAGGCATAAACTATTCTTAATCAGTTTCATTGAGGTATTATTGACATGCAACAAGTTCACCTATTTGAAGTACAAGTATACTTGTACACTTTGACAAATGTACTGTGTTTCCTTAACAAGAAGACCTAACTGGAAAATAAGCCCTAGTATGATTTTTCAGGATGACGTCCCCTGAACAGAAGCTCTAATGCATCTTTTGGAGCAAAAATTAATATAAGACCTGGTCTTATTTTCAGGGAA
The DNA here is from genome assembly GCF_057876585.1 of Rhinolophus sinicus. Lineage (NCBI taxonomy): Eukaryota > Metazoa > Chordata > Mammalia > Chiroptera > Rhinolophidae > Rhinolophus > Rhinolophus sinicus. Next base: position 199,591,004 of record NC_142517.1, read on the forward strand.
ACATGGTATGTAATCATTGTCACAGTCCGTAGAAGGTGCCATCATCTCAAAAAGTCCCCTCTGCCTCTTTGCCATCAATATTCTCCCCTAATTGTCATCCATGGAAAATGCTCTGCTTTTTGTCACTGTATTTTTGTATTTTCTATAATTTCATATGCATGGACTCATACAATATAGAGTCTTTTATGTTTGGTGAATCACAATTTTTTTTTATCCATTCAATAATTGATGTATATTTTTTCTAATTTTTGGCTATTATCAATTGAGCCAATATGAATGTTCGAGGACAAGTAATTGTGTTAATATATGCTTTTTTTCCTCTTGGTTAAACATCGAGGAGTTATTCCACATCCTTGATACACTTGATATTGCCAGGCTTTTCATTTTAGCTATTCTAGTAGATGTATAGTGGTATCTCTGAGGTGTTAATTTGTATTTCCCCAATGACTAATGTATAGAGCATCTTTCCTTATGCTTATTTGCCATTCATATAATTTTGGTAAAAATGTTTGATCAAATTTGTGCACACTTTTTATCAAGTTGACTGCCTTCTTATTTAGGGTTGTAAGAATTCTATATATACTACATTCTACATATATTTTGGATTCTACATATATTCTAGATTCTATCAGATATGTGTTTTTCAAATACTTTCTCTTTGCATTTGGCTTGCCTTTTTTATTCCCTTAACAGTGTCTTTTGAAGAATAAAGGTTTTTTGAGTTAGGTTTTAAATTTTGATAAAGTTTCATTTATCATTTTTTTCTTTTATAGTTCATGCTTTTTGTATCCATCTAAGAACCTTTGCTTAATCCAAGACAGGAAGAAATGCTTCTATGCATTTTCTAGAAATTTTACTGCTTCAGTTTTTACATTTAGTCCCAGGATCCATTCATGTAATCTTTGTATATGGTGTAAGGTAGGGGTCCCACTTACTTTCCTGAACTTTATCCTACTACCGCCCTCCATCCAGCCGTTACCTTCAGGCAGGATGTTTGCCGTATCACACATTACTATGACTTGGCCTCCTTGCTCCCCTGACTTTGACCTTCCTTCCCCTGCCTCTAAGCTCTTACCCAGTTTTCAAGCTCAAAAACAGCCGCTTCTATAAAACGTTTGCTGACCAACTCCACTCCACAGTGGCATTTTCTTTCCTGGTTTTCAATAAAACCTCCTGTATCAATAGAACCCAATCTATCTGAAAACCTTTTTTCAGACTTAAACATAATTCAGATGGCATAGGAATAAGATGTCAGAAAAAGAGTAACGTATTACTAAATTCTAACTAAAACAAGAACAAATGATCCAGCAAACACCCTAAATTTTCCTACGTATTTCAGCAAAATAATAATAATAATAATATCGAGTAGAATTGAGACCACATCTGGGTTCAGGGGTCAGGATTGGCAGCAAGGGTCCTAACTTAGGATCCATGGACACAATTAACTAACAAAAGTGGTTCAAAGGGCAGAGCTTTCACTAGGGACCTAAGCACATACAGTTACTTACAGAGACTCAAAGGCAGATGTGGGAAGTTGGAATTGGTGTTTCTGTGCCTGTTTGCCAATTCTAGTGTCCTCTGGTGGCCACCTCCCATCTGCACAGTTCAAACCACGATAGATGGAAGACGTAATCTCTAGCTATTAGGTTGGTGCAAAAGTAACTGCGGTTTAAAACGTTGAAAATTGCAAAAAACGCAATTACTTTTCCACCAACCAAATAATAGAGGACTTCTACCAGGCCAACAGAACACGACCAGCTGAGGCAGAGCTAATACCTGGTGTGGAGAGTGTATTCCATGAAGGCTATTTTCACTTTCTTGGTACACTTCTTATATTCTAGGGATTCAGAGAGAGCTTCAGGACCCTGGAATGTTCAAACTGGATATTTGAGGTAATTTCTGAGTCAGTACATCATGGGGAAAAGGTATCAAAGAAAGACCCAGAATAATGAAGATAGATGTAATCTATATTTGTTTTAATTTGATGGCTAGATATAGGGTAGTTCAGAAAAATCATTTTTAAATAATGTTTCTGCTTCTTTTGAGGGGTAAACTTGAATTCAATTTTGATGACAAATTGCTCCTCTATTTTAGAAAAACCCAGAACTGTTTTAATGAGCCCTTTTGATTATTTCAAGCTAAGGCTTAAAAAATAGTCAACTGGCCACCTCAAAATGGAGGCAAGGGTAGGAGTCAAGAACAAAACATTCCCATAGTTGTTCATAAAAAGCGTCTTGGTCTTTGGATTCCAGTCACACAGTTGCCAGTTCAACCTATTTCCCCCTATATTATCCCCTTCTATTTTCTCTCAATTTCAGATTATCTTTAATGGGATAAAAGAGAACAAACAGTGCTAGAACTAAGGAAATTTGAGTAAAAAGTATGGACTTTAGCTAACAATCATAATTGTGTTAATGTATATTGGTGTATTAATTATACAGACATACCATACAATCCTAGCCTTTTTCTGTAAATTTAAAATTGTTTTAAATATAGAATTTATTTATTTTTAAAAAAGGAACAGTACTTTCTGAAGAACTGGACATGTCTGCGACACCTGGGATACCCACTCTTCACTGGTTTCTCAATTTTTCTTAGCTCCATTTATGTTTACCTTCACATGTTTGAAGACAAATAGAAACAGTGGGATGAAGAATTACCATTGTGTATTGCCCTGCAGGGATGCAGCTTGGGGAGAAGAACGTAGTGGAACAGCATGGTACATGCCAGACGGCGGCACGTAATTTATAACAATTTCCTTATTTATTTTTAAAGCAACTGACTGGCCTACGAAAGAGCCAAAAATTATACAGTTTCTCTCTCCTATTAGTTTATTAATCCTTTGAAGCCATGACTTCTCATTCTTTTTTGTAACATGTCATACCTTGTATTCAGTAAATATCTGTAGTTTGAATGAATACTATGAATAGAGACATTGATGAGCATAGGGCAGTCTACCCATCTGAGAAAATACATAATAACCAATTTAAATATAACAAATGCTTGTTACATTCTCTAGAAATTAACTGCTATTAATATTACTAAGGCAATTAAATCTGTATCACGAATTCATCAGATTGAAAGAGCTTCTCTACCCAGGAAAAAAAAATGAAAGGTTTTCAACTCAACAAGCAAAATCCACATTTTCAAAGATTATTTTCCATATTTTTGACATCCTTGTCACTCAAAGCCAGAAAACTTGATTCAGGGGTTTCAAATTCTGTCACTTAGAACAAATTTCAAGCTATGGATGTCTATGCAAAATTTTAGTGGTAATGTTTTCCTGGCCAAGTTATTTCAGCCTTCAAAATAGAATTTGCAGCAGAGACTCTGGCAGGTTCTAAATGTAGAAGATTGAATATTGGAATATTGAAGTAATGTCGAAAGAGTTCCATAATTAAAGGTGTTTCTTTATAGCATATCCCTTTATTAATCCAACAAATATTTATTGAGCACCACCTACATGCCAGATGCTGCATTTGCAAGTCTTGTCTATTTCCTGAATCAGATAATATTACCTGAATGAATGAAGGAATGAGCAAATGAATGAAGGAAGGAATAATGAAATGTTTCCCAAAGCCACATGACTGCACTACTGCAGAACCCACTGAGGACGATGTATATGAAGGGAAAATTGAAAACTGAAAAAGACAAAAATCTCACTGACTTAAAAAGGCTTATTTTCCCCTCACTTTCTCCATTCTTTCCAGAATTCAACCCAGAAAAGGCCAGGCAATATTCAACTGAGACCTTGCCTTGCTCTCTTCTCTCTTGCAGTCTCCTTTTTCATCTATTAGGAACTACTCTTATTTCATATTTATGAGTTTCATTTGGGGGACATGAGACTCAGTTTTATGGGCTGGGCTGTATTTTTTTTTATTCTTGTTGTTGCTGTTCATTTGTTCGTTAATTTAAACTTATATTATGAAGAATTTAGAACATACAAAAACTAAACAAAACAGTATAATAAACCTTCATGTACCCATTACACATCCCCAAAAATCATTAACCGAGGGCCAATCCTACCTCATCTACACCCTCAGCCACTACTCTATCCTAATATTATTTGGAAGCAAATTTCCAGCATCAGATATTTTCAGTTTTCCCTTGGACTTAATGACAGAAAGACTAGATGAAAAAACACTGAATTTCTGAGAGAACGAGGGGAGTGGAAAGTAGTTCAAAAAAATCATTGACTTAGAGTAGGATAATCTGAACAAATGAGAGGGAAATGGGTGAATACAGCCCTAGAAACAGCAAGATCTGGGGACCAGAAAGGAGTCTGAACTTTTTGTCTTGCTCTCATTCTCTCTCCACCTCTTATCCTTGCATTGCTCTCTTTATTGGCTCAGTCCATCCTGAAATATATTGACTCCCCACATACAGAGGAGACCATGACTACAAGAGCCATTGCTGAACTTACATCCTAAGAAGGCCATGATTGTCAAGCAAAGAGACAGTCAACCCTGCCAACTTCAGTCTGAAGAATGCTGTGGAGATTTGTGAATGGCCCAGCTTGAATGTGCCCTTACCTGGACCAATCACTGAGGTCAGGGAAATGGAATACACTATTGATGCAGCTTTGGCCACACCCACCACTCCACCACTGGATTAACTGGGTGGGGTACAGGACAAAGGCAGTGGGCACAAAGACCACAGTCATAGGAAGACAGGGGACCTGACATTTACTGAGCTTCAAGTATTTGATAGGAAGCATTACAATTTACATAAACTAAGAAATTCCTAGAAGGTAAATATGATTGTTTGCATTTTTGAATGAAAAATGGAAAACTCAGAAAAGTTAGCTCCTTTTCCAAGCCTTTGGCTCTATTACTACACCCTTATTTCCATCCTCACTCATTGTATTCCTGAGTTATGTGTTTTAAAGTGCATAATGGGCACACACTGAGTGAAGAGGACACTTCAAAAGAGAGACTACAAGTGATTCTGATTGCCGTGAATCTTAGACACATAAGACAATACAAACTTTATGACCTTGAAGGATTTTCTTAACTTCTCTGTGCCTCAGTTTCCTGGTATATAAAATCATGATAGTAATATCCAGGTTAGCTGCAAGGACTGAGAAAAAGGAATACAAGTAAAATGCCTCACACAGGGCCTGGCTCATAGTATAAAATAAGTACTAAATGGTTGCAATTATTAGTATCACTACTAGGGCCCAGTGCACCAGGTGAATACAAAGAGATGATTATCAAAAGCAAAAAGAAATCCAGGGTCACCAGCTGTGCTGAATTGCTATGATTGTGAAATGAAAACACCTTGCCTTTATTATTTCTTGAAAGGTAAGATCCAAAGTATACAAAGGCATTTGCTATTTCCCATATCAATTGAGTGCTCTTAACTCCAAATCCAGGAACTTACTGAAAGCTAAACTGAGAAGGATAATGAGGTTACTAAAAAGGAAAAAATTCAAAAGCGCACAAAACTCACTGACCTAGAAAGTAAAATGTTTGAGTGGTTTTGTCAAATTAGAGTAGATATCGGTCCTATGTCTGGTTCTTGCCTGAAAGAGAAGCCAATAAAATTGCCTTAAAGAGGAAAATTGTCCCAATAAATGATTCTAGCCTTCTAAATCTAACATCTAATGATATGACAACAGCTACACTATTTGCTGAAGACCAAGCAACAGCTACGGCTGGTACAGCTGGAAAAGATTGGCACTGAAAGTGGAAAGACAATTCTGGATAAAGACCACCCTTGGAATATATTCCGTATTCTAGATAAAACTGTCTCTTCCTCAATTTGCAGCTTGCCAAGCATGTCGGTTGTTTTGAAGGATACATCTCACTCTAGAAGGAGATTGTGTAAGCATGGCTCAGAGAAATTTAAGCAAATGGACTGCAGAAGTTTCATTCAACCCCATTGGGAAGTTTCTGGAACCAGACAACATTTGGTTACAGAAAGATCCAGACAGTCTGGAGAGGTATGCAAGGCTCCTTTCCTCACTGCAAATCATCATGCTGACCCATGGAAATGAGTTTATATCATCTTTGATCTCAGCCAGATTAAGTTCTGAAAGTTTACTCAGACACCTGAAGCACAAAAATACATACATACATACATGAGAAAATTTAATAGGGGCAGTTGGATAAAGCAGAATGTTTTGTATTGCTTGTTTTTGACTACCTTCCCCTCTTTTTGATACATAAGGAAGGTTATAGAAAGAGCAGAGGATCGCTAATAACAAGCCCTGACACGCGAACTATAAAGGCACCCTTTTTGCAAAGAGGCATCCTGTTTTCACACCATTGAAACTGCCCAAAAGACATCATAAAAACAAACCCATGAGCACTTAGGAAGAAGAAGAATATGTCACTCAGAATTTTATCCCCAGGCCTATTACTCTGCCTAGAACCAAGAAACACTCAGTGAATGTAGGCTGAGTAGATATTTGAACGAAGGACGTACATATATGATAAAAGAGTGAAATTCTAAAGAGCCTACAGAACTGATAGGAAGCAGGGGCTTTCAGCACTTGTCAGTAAGACCTGCCAAAATCTGAAATAAATCTCTATTTCCTGCACCAGAGAGACAGGCTAAAGTTGGGAACTGGCGAGAGCAAAATAGCCAACAGTGGGACCTCTCCTTTTGCATGTAACATCTTGGATTTGTGCTGAGCTTTTAGAAGAACTAGGATTCTTTTACTTATTCGTTCACAATATGTGTTTTACTTACTAAATTTATCATCTCTTTGAAATTCTTAGGTAATGGCCAGACTAAATTACGAAAGTCTGTCCACATCTGTGATTCTAGAGAGAACACGTTCCCTTGGGACTTAGTAGGGCTGAACAAATAGGTCTTGATTCCGTGCAAGCTTTTAGTGCTACTCACACACTGAGGCACTCAGGACAAGGTACTAAGCTCCAGTACTGGAGGAAACGCCTGGGATTGCCTTGCAGGCTCTGTTTATGTTGACCTAATCTCTAACCTCTCTGGTTATTTTCAGTCCTTTCTCTCCTGTTTCCTCTTTGATACCAACCAGCCTCCCAATCTCCAACATGAGCCCTAGCAGAGATTTGGCTGTGCCCACACGGGGTGGCCAGATGACTCCTCTTGCCTCTCAAGTTTTCCTTGATCTCAGCAGTAACCCACCCTGTGTTGCCTGGGCCACCCACTCTTGCTGAACCCATGAGAGCCCTGGAAAACTTGATGTCTGCATTTCAAATCTATCTCGGCCCCCCACCCCTTGCGGGGTCAAGTGCTAACATGACTAAATGATGTCAAGGGTAGCTACAAATTGGTAAGGCCAAACATGCACGTTTATAGTCCCTTTATTTAATAATGGCATTATTAATGATTATTTTTAAACTTTGACTATGGAAAATGTCCAATATACATATACGTAGAATGGGATAATGAACTCCTATACGCCCATCAGACAGCTTCACAATTACTTTTTTAAGTCTATGATTATAAAAATAGCTGCATAACTATCGAATCATTTCAACACTGCACAATTACATTTTGACTAAAGCCATACTTGCGACTTGGCAGTGTTGGCAGCCTTGCCTTTCAACATCACATCCTGCCTTGCTCAGTTATAATAAACCATTCCTCCCAGCAGACTGAGTCTGAACTGCTTAAGCAAATCTACCCAAGAGGTTATGTGTTGTGCTCCCTTTCTTAAAAATAGAAGGTGATTTAAAAGGTCATAAAAATGTACATTACATTCACTAGGTCAGCCCACGCGGTTATCCTTTTTGCCTCAGGTAGCAATTTAGCAGGAGAGCATATTTATTACCTCTGATCTGAACCATGAAAAAGCCAGGGAGGTAACACAAACCATGCCAGCCTCCCTTACTTATTAATTACACGGCCCATCCATGAGTTTATCTGAACATTTTTTGAGGCTGTTCCTATTTCTAGCCTGTACCAGTTCCGAAGAAGCCTGGTAGAGGCCATAGAGATAACAGAGCGGAATCAGGAGAGGGCAGAACAGATAATACAGCACATACGCACATTCTTCCCGCTAGACACAACTTGGATTAACTGGAATTGAAAGCCAAGCAGTGGAATTAGCAGTTCACCCAGTACAACCTTCTCTTTATTACTAAAGAACTTATCACTTAAACCAATAAATCCTCACATAGTCAAAGGTGAGTACATTTTTAAAAACTAAAGTTACCATGAGATATTTTATTACCCACAGCATAATCTAGACTGGTGGAGATAAGGGATGTATATATGTATATATCTGGTCTGGACGTTTATCTTTATTAAGTTAAAAGTGAATATTATGTGTGTATGTCTACACTTACATGCAAATCAGATGTACTTGCTGGGTTCTGTTGCCTCTTGAGGTTAAAATATAATTCTGAAGATGATGAATTTTCATCTCTAAACCCATTAGTTTTCCAAACAAACAAAACCTTTAGTTCTGTCACAGAAGTCACAGAAGCTGATCTGGGTTCCTTTCCAAGCCCCTTCCTTTTCCTAATGTATCATAAACTCATCTTTAGTAGGATGAGGTGGAAGAGAAACGAGCTGTTGGGAGATAAAACTGGGGGCCTATGGGAATAGTTGAGTAAAATGAGTCCAAGAGAAAAAGAAATTCAAAGCACGTACCATATGAGTTTTAAGGGACTTCGTATGTAAAGGACAAACATTTGTGTGTTTTGTGTAAGCACATTTTGTGTGAACTTGAATTACGCATTTGTTAGTTACAAAAAGTATACCAGTAGTACAAAAGTACTAATAAAGTCTCACTTTAAGGATACATTTTATATACTCTAAATTTTTCCACATTCGAAATTCATTCATTATAACTTGTTTTGGTTATTGCCAACTTAACAGTACTGTTTTTGTAGATACATCAAAATAACTGTCACCCATCATCAGGTTTAGTCTTGAGTCATGCACATTTCAGTGAGATTCGGAAGCATCCCTTGAATCAAATGCTAAGTTTTGTATGGCTGACAGATGCTTTTCCTTGAATACTACTTGGTTTTCTCAGCTGACACACTGAATATCTCCCCCAGAAGCCTCAGGCGATTCCTTAGTGGCTAGTGGAGCTTGGATTGTCTGTCCAGGTACTAAATAGGACACAATGACTAAGGCAGAAGACAAAAGTGAGTTACCAGAATGGTCAGTTTTACAGCTTAATCACAGAAGGAACTGTGACTCGCCAGCTGCCAAGTGCATGCTAGGACTGAGACTCTGCCCCAAGGGAAAGAAGAACCTAGGGCTGTGTTCCTTCGTCCACCCTGGGAGTCTTGCTGTGACCTACATAACCATCTGATGGCAGGCAGTGCACTGCAAGGCACCCCTAGCTCTTGTGATAGGAGGGGGCTCTTTGCACATGCTGTTCCCTTTGCCGGGAATGTTCTCACCTCCAACGCAACCCCTCCTCGTCCTGTAGACTTCAGTTCCTCCTCAGGGAAGCCACTCCCAGTCAGGGCCATGGTTCTTTCATCTGGTCATGCAAAGAACCCAGGTTATGGAAAACTTATGTGATCCATAAATTACTTGTAAATGCTTCAGTATACACAGTATGTTTGTGAATCTTGATCTCCATCTTGAGGGTGTTTCACTCATAGTTGAAGGACTTTAGTCCAAAATACACACTTAAGGTATGGTTGGCATTTAAAAGCTCTAAACTCCCTCCCCCCCCCAAAAAAAAACAAACAAACAAACAAAAAAACCCTACATTTAAAAGGCAGCTACACAAAGGCTTCCCTGAACTCCATCTCTAATCCACGAGAGAGTATGATAATCAGCAAATTTCATTTTAAAAATAAAGTTTCATTGGCTTAATGAATGACATTTAAAAACTGAATTTCGTATACCCTCTCTTGCCCCTGCAGAAATAAGATAAAACATTGAGCGAGTCCAGTAGCATAAACTCTTCAGAAGTTGCCTGAAGTTGAGGAGTCCTTCTGGTTCTGGGTCCACATGGTTCTGGAGGCTGTGGACACCTGAATCCTGCTGCTGGAATGTTGTCATATTAATTTCAAATGAACTATTAATAGAGCATCGAAAAGCCTTGCTGCTGCAAGTGTGGTTTCAGGACAGCAGCAGTAGCCATACCTGAGAGCTGGCTGGAAATGCAGACTTCCGGGTCCCACCCCACGCCTGCTGCATTTTACAAGCTCTCCTGTGATTTCTATGCACGTTGGTATTTGAGAAGCGCTGCCTGCATTTAAGGACTGAAGGCTGGACCTTCATCAAGCTTACAGACCAGGTTGTATAAACGTTTTTGTTTTTTTTCTTTTTGGATGCCAGCTTACTGATAGCCAACCATTGGTGTGACAGAATTCCATCTGAGGCTTGCTGTCACTGTAACTGACACCTGTTGTGAGGAGGTGAGTGGGGAGAACTGCAGACCTGGCCAACATTAATATTCAGACCCCGCCTTTCCTTACAGTAAATAACCTTCTCATTGTAAACTATCACATTGACTTGGGTCACTTTGTAGCTTTCTTTTTTTTTTTTTTCTTTTCTTTTTTTTTTTTTTTTTTTGTAGCTTTCTTTTTCCAGTCTGTCTCAGTTTGTAATCCTACACTTACTTGTGATTATTTAGTTAATGTGTGTCTCCCTTATTATACAAAAGGCCATAAGGGGCAGAAATAGGTTTTATTGTTTCTCTCTTTTGCCTGTCTAGCTAAGCATCTAGCACTTGTTACTAGTGGACACTGAGTACATATTTGTTGATTGAATATTATTGAAGGAAGGGAATGTTTATGATTTTCTGAGCAGGCAGGAAAAATACCTTTACATTTTTATGGGCTTTAAAACGTTGAGCTGATTCTTGGGTGCTGAATGAATAACTTCCATTGTGATTTGCTCCCCAAATCAACACATTTTCCAGACATATCTTGTGTCCCTACAGCAAAGTTCAGGGCTCGGAGAATTATTTGTAAAAGCTTTTTTCTTTTCTTTTTTTTTCTCTTTTCTCTTTGCTTATATTTATGTGGCTGAAGCTTGCTGGCCAAATATGCACACGTTTAATAATCATGGACTGCATAACCACAGTGTTAAAATGAATACTGACTAATTATTTCATGACTTCAGTGAATTGTTCTGGGCTCAGAGTGACAGACAGCCATTTTACCAGAGGGAGGAAAACCAGCCAGCGGTAACACACATATGCCTTCTCCCAACTCTAGTCTTGTGAAATAGAAAATCTTATCAGAAGTATGTAATCAATGTAAGCTTATTTTATGCAAATTATACCCTATTAAGGAAGATTGTGAACAAAAATTTCTGAAAACAAGATTCTGCAGACTTTTTTGGCACTGCTGTGATAGACAGAACTAAATGCCAGCAGACTTGCATATTTAAAATATTTAATGATGGGGAGAAAATACAAAATTAATCTTAGTGAGAAAAAAACTGTCAGACAGATAATTTATTAAAAACTATTTTGGAAAATTGTTACATAAAACATTTCTAAATAAGAGCAATAGATCAATCTAATAATAGAAATTGGAACTTATACTAAATGCGGGCCAAATTAAGATTTATGTTCAGCTCCAATCCAAACAATAGATGAAATAAATTGTACCAATAATACACATTTGATAGCCCATGGCAATATTAGCCATAAAAACAGCTTGCCAACCCAAATTTGCAAGTGCTCATATCTTAGATGTGTGTTATTTAAGGGAAGTCAATACCTTTAATGGTCTAGCCATGCCTGCAAAGGGTATTTTTCAAAAGAGTGTGCTGCGGTTCATACAGCGTGATGGTTAATTTTATGTGTCAACTTGAGTGTGCCATTTGACAAGGTGTCCAGATATTTGATCAACTATTATTCTAGGTATATCTGGGAGACTGTTTTGTGATGAGATTAACATTTGAATTAATAGACTAACACAGATTGCCCTCCCTATGTGGATTGGCCATATCCCAACAATTGAAGACCTGAAAAGAAAAAACTAAAAGGGAACTTCACCTGCCTTACTAATTGATCTGGGACATCAGTCTCCTCCTACCCTCAACTGTAACTTACACCAGCAGCTCTCAAAATTCTCAGGCCTTTGGACAGACTGGAACTATACCACCATCTCTCCTGGGTGTTCAGCTTGCAGACTACAAATCTTGGAACATCTCAGCCTCAATAATTGTGTGAGCTAATTCTTTATTCATTCGATAGATGATAGATAGATAGATAGATAGATAGATAGATAGATAGATAGATAGATAGATAGATAGATATAGATCTATATAGATCTCTCTCTCTGCCTCCCTCCCTCTCTCTGTCTCTGTCTCTCTCTGTCTCTGTCTGTCTGTCTGTCTGTCTGTCTGTCTGTCTGTCTCTCTCTCTCTCTCTCTCTCTCTCTATATATATATATATATATATATATATGATTATAACTGTATGCCTTTTCTTAAATATTGGCCTGTTTTGTCACATATTCACATGTATAATGTTACAGAAAAGCAAAATGCAATTAAACTGTGCAAATACCAAAAAAAAAAAAAAAAGAAGAAGCTGTTTTATCCATTTTCAAGCAGTTTTGTTGCCCCCATTATTTTACTTGTCCCTTCCATTTTCTAGCATTTGCCCCAACTCCACAGTTAATTCCTATTCCTATGTAGTCCTATATGTTTTCCTCATGATCATATAATCACACACGCACACACACACACACACACATGCATATACCTATCTATATTTTTGTTGATTGTTTTATAAAAATAAGATTATAATATGCACACTTATTTGTATTTCGTCTTTCTCATTCAAAAGTTCTCATATTGGGGCTGGCCCGGTGGCTCAGGCGTTTGGAGCTCTATGCTCCGAATGCCGAGGGCTGCCGGTTTGATTCCCCCATGGGCCAGTGACAGATGGCTCAGTTGGTTGGAGCGCGGGCTCTCAACCACAAGGTTGCCCATCCAACTCCCGCAGGGGATGGTGGGATGAGCCCTCCACAGCTAAGATAGAAAGGACAACAATTTGACTTGGAAAAAGTCCTGGAAATACACACTGTTCACCTATAAAAAAGTCCTGTTCCCCTTCCCACCCCCCAAAAAAAAGTTCTCAGATAAATTCCTCTAAGTCTCTTAGCAGATTTCCAATTCATTCTTTTTAATACTGTATTATATTATTCCATAGTGTAGATACACAGTGATTTTGTCAATCCTTGACATAAAAACAAAAATTTTGCCTCCAGATTTTTACTGCAATAGATGTCATGTCCATATATCTTCGGATGCTTTTACTTCTGTGGTATGGATTCCCAGGAGTAGAAATCTTAGGTCAACATGCGAGCGAGCTCTCTCTCTCTCTCCCCATTTTAATAGACACTGCCAGGCAGGTTGCTTTCAAAAAATGTTTTAATTCACACCACCAATGTGTGATAAAATATTATTTCTTTATCCCTGTCAGTAGCAGATGTTTATAATTTTTTTCAATCTTTAGGAATTGCTTTCTTCTTTTTTCAACTCTATTTAAATTTTGAATATGGAAAGCATTTAGATACCAAAGTTAAAACTATATAACTGATTATGTTCAGAGAAGCAACATTTCTGTCAGTGTCCTCTCCATGCTATTGCTTCTTTCCCCTATTTTACTCATTTTCAGTTATTTCTCTAGAATTGCTTTTTCAAATATACTTATTTACATTAACCCTTTTTCTTAAACAAAAAGCAACATTCCATTTATATTTTTCTGTACTTGGCGCTTTTCCCTTAAAATATATCCTGGTTCTCAAGCCACTGGAGTATATAAAAACTTTCCTAATTTTTTTTTTTTTTTTACACAATATTACATTGTTTGAATGCACCACAGCATATTCACCACTTTCTACTTGATGAACATTTGGGTTGATTTCAATCTTTTGCTACTATAAAAAAAATGCCATAGTGAATAATCTTGAGCATAAGTCATTTCACATTTTTCTGCTGTATTTTTAGGCTAGATTCCTAGCAGTGAGATTGCTGAGAAAAGGATAAATGCATATTTTTTTTTCTAGATATTAACAAATGTCTCTCCTTCAGGGTTGTACAACATTGTGTTCTCACAAAATATATGAGAGTGATTGTTTCCCCATAGCGTTGACAAAAGCCTATATTTTCAAATTTTTAGATTTTCATGAAACTGACACATGAGAAATGACAATGTAATTTAATTTTTATTTATCTTACTATGAGTGAGATTAATGATCTTTTCATAGGTTTAAAGACCATTTACAATTGTTTTTTCCTGTGAATTACTTGTTCATATATTTTGCCCATTTTTCCATTGGGTTATTGGTCTTTCCCCTTCAATTTTAGGGGCTGTTTATATTTTAGTGATAATAGCCTTTTGTGCAAATTGGAAATATTTTTAATTTATTTTATTGCTTGGCTTATGGTGCTTTTAATCATACAAAGTTTATTTATGTAATTGAACCTAATTATTTTAAATTGTTTATGGATTTTGAGTCACAGTTGATAAGTATCCCTAATTCTAATTTATAAAAGATTCATTCATGCCTGCTTTCAGGAGTTATATGCTTTGGGTTTTTACATTTAGATCTCCAATCATTTTGGAGTTTATCTTGGTATACAGAGTGAAGTACAGATCTATTTGTATTTCCTTCAAATGTCTCAACACCAATAATTTAAAAGTCCAACATTCCCTACAGATGTTAAATACCATTTTTATCATTTACCAAATTTCCATGTATATTAGGCTCAGTTCTGTATGATATTTCATTTATTTGTGCATGCACCAACGTCATACTCACATGAAGGGTTTATAACATATGACACCATTTGACAGGGTGAGTCACCATCCCACTGATACTCTTATTTTTCAAGGTTTTTCTGTCTATCTTTGTTTATTTTTCCACGTAAAATTTTAAATCAACTTTGGTGGTATCATTTAAATGTTTCATACTATTTTTATTGGAATTGTGTTAAATGTATAAAATAACTTAGAAAGAATGAATATCTTTATGATACTGAGTCTTCTTTTCCAAGAACAGTGTAGGTTTTTGCACTTGTTCAAGTCTAATTTTGGGTTGTTCAGAATATTTTAAAGTTTTTCTTATTTAACTTTGGTACATTTCTTAAGTTTATTACAAGGTATCCCCTTTTCCTTGGTGCAATATTAATTTGGTCTTCTCTTTCCTTATATCATCTAACTTCTATATATACAAAGCTGTGTTGACTTCTGTGTATTAACTTTATATTCTGCTTTTTTACTACATTCTTTCCTTTATAATAACTTTTGCATTATTCTTTTGAGTTTTCCAGATATAAAATTTCAAAAGTTTACCTCTTTCTAATTCTTACGCATGTAATTTCCTTCTCATCTAATTTCTTTTTGGCGCCTCCTTCTACAACCATGTTAAATTTTACTTGCTATGTTGGGCATCCTTTTCTTGTTCCTCACTTTTGCAAGAATGACTCTAATGTGTCTCCATTAAAAGGCAGGTTTCAGAGACTTTATATATATATTATATTATATATATGTATATATTTATAATATATGTATATATTTAATATATTATATTAATATATGTATATATTTATATACATATTATATTTTTATATATATATATACACACACATATTATATTTTTATATATATGTATATATATGTAAATATAGTGTAAAAGTATCTATGATTCTTATTTAATTGATTGTTTTTATCAGGAATTATGGGTGGTGAATTTTGTGAAGCATCCTTTAGACACCTATGGAAATGATCCTGATTTTTCCTCAAATATATGAATATTTGATGAGCTGTTTAGATGTTTAATATTCTGTTTACAGATTGCTTATAGATTTTCTAATATTGAAGCATCCTTACATTCTTGGAATAAATCCCTCTTTGCAATAATACATTGTTTTTAAGGTGCTCTTCAAATCTATCTGTTCATGTTTTTAAAAGATTTTTGCATTAGTACATACGTGTGCGATAGTGCATGGTTTTCTTTTTTGTGCAATCTTTATCAAGTGTTGATACATATGTTCTTGTCTCATAAAAACAATTTGGAAGTGTTCCTTATTCCTGTTTATTCAACAGCATTTCAAGTATCACTAGGATTGTCTCTTCTATAAACATTTGGTAGAATTTTACTGTGAAACTATCTTGCCCTTGTGCTTTTATATAATGGAGCTCTTTTACAACTTTGCATACATTTTTTGGTAAGAAAACATTTGTTTCTATTTTTTATCTGTACTGGGGTCATTTAGGGCAGATTATATTTTACCATAAAGTTACCCTTTCCACCTAGGTTTTCAAATTTATTCCCATAGTGCTGTACACATTTCTCATAAATTTCTCTCTCTCTTTTTTGCCCTCTCCCTTTCTTTTTTTATTTTTATGCTAATTTCATAGTTTTAGTTCCCTTGTCATTTCTTATTTTGTGTTTTGTTTCTTTTGGAGTTTTCTTTGTTAGTCTTTTCTTTTTCTTCCCTGTATTTCTATTTCTATTCATTCATATTTACTTGAGGATATTTATTCCTTTGGTATTACAGGCTACTATTTTATGTTTGAACACTGGCCATCTGCTATTTTAATTCATCTCTAAATCTTTTTTTTTTTTTTTTGAAAACTCATGTTTTTAAGCTCCAGAAATTTTTCTGTGTGTTGCATTGCTATCTTCTAATATGCTGTTATTATTTTTCTGTTCAAATTGTATCTTTCAGCAGTTCTTTTAAATTTAGCATGTACATTTGTTTTCTATTATTGCAAAAAAATTACCACAAACTTAGCTTAAAACAATACCCATATATTGCTCACAGTTCTATAAGTCAGAAGACCAAGAGGGTTCAGTGGAGAGCTACACTAAGGGTATTACATGACTAGAATCAAGGTGTCAGCCAGGTTGGGTTCTTATCTGTTGGCTCTGGGAAAGAATCCACTTTCAAGTTCATTCAAGCTGTTGGAATCCAATTCCTTGCAGTTGTAGAACTGAGACCCCCATTTGTCTTCTGACTGTCAGCTGGGAGCCTCTCATAGCTTATTAAGGCCACCCCATTTTTCCTCACATGGCCCCTCCACTTTCAAATAAACAATAGCACATTGAATCCTCTACATGCTTTGAATCACTCTGATTTCTTCTTCTGCTCTTAAGGGCTCTTGTGACTATATCAGTCCCACTTATAAATCTCCCTATCTTAGTCAACTGTGCCATATGACATAAAGTAATCATGAGAGTGATACCATCTTCACAGGTTCTAAGCATTGGAATGGGACATATTTGGGGGAACACGATGGCACATTAGAAATTCTATCTACCACAGGCCATGCTCCAGCCCCCAAAGTCACATGGCTCCCAGATGCAAATATATGTATATGCTCTCAAGGTTTTCAAGGGTCTCATCCCATTTATAGTAGCAACTCAAATCCAAAAATCTCATCAGCTCAAAAGTCCAAAATCTCATGTAAATATTAAAATAATCATTTAAATCAAGTGTCGCCGAGGCAATTTCTCTCCATCCATGAATCTATGGAATTAAAGAATCAAGTTATCTGCTCGTAACACCCAATGGTGAAACAGGTATAGGATAACAGTTATAGATATTCTGATTCAAAAGGGGATAAAATGGAAAATAAAAAGTAGTGCTTGCTGCACCACCATTTTGAAATCCAGTTGGTCAAACTTGTTTAGGTGTCAAGGTGTCTGTGGCTCTCGGGCCTCACCTCTGCCCTTGGACTCATCCTTCCTTTTTCATGAAAATGGTAACACACAATTTCAGCTGAGTAGTTTGATCAGCCTGTTTCCTGTCAGGAGAATGTTGGGTCTGAGAACATTTATAATCTCTTGGTGCTTTTCGACCCAACCTGACAATGTTTGTGCTTACATGGAATTCTCGAGAACCTCGAGGGCATGGATTTCATGGATGTTCATTTCGTCAGAGGAAAGGTTTGTCCATAGATCATCTGTGAATAAGCTCTTCTCTATTTTTAGCTTCTGCAGCGATGGCTGAGAGGCCCTTAAGTTTCCTAGAGCCGCCTGAGAAGATCTATGACGCTTAATCTCCTGCTACGGAGTACCTCACGTTTTGATCTTGCATTTTAGCAAAAGGTTTCAGGGAAACGCTGTGCAGCCACATCCTTGCCTTCTCCTCATGCCATGCTTTCAGAAGCTATTCCTTAATTTTAGCATCCTCTGCCATCTGAAAAAAATGGAGATCTTCCTGAATCATGAAGTCCTGGTTCTAAATGTCACATCACGGAGAATTTATAGAAATTCTTGAAGCTGATTGGCCTTAAAAAATATCTAAACCATTGATTCTCAAGTGGAGGGGCTATTTCCTTCCTCCCCCCTTGGAATATTGGACAATGACTAATACATTTTTGTTTCTCACAACATGGGAAGGAGGATGGGTATTTCTGGTCTCTAGCAGGTTGAGACCAGGGATGCTATAAGCGTCCTACAATGAATGCAGAAGAAAACTCCCTCCCCACAAAAACGAATTACCTGGCCCTAAATTCCAGTATTGCCAAAGTGGAGAAACTGATGTAAACAAATCCCTTTATTTTAAAGACGGAAGTCCTCAGACCCAGACAGGTAAATAGTCGGCCCAAGTCACACAGCTCTACTGTGGCAGTGAGAATTAAACATAATATCTGGTCTTTTTCCTGTTATGGTCTGTGTCTCGATGATTTTCTATCTGTAAATCCCTTATTCAACATTTGGCACACAGGCAGGCAGGCCATTCATCTTAAGTACATTTTAAAATTCTTTTTCACAATTAGGAAATTGATTAAAAATACAGTATTTCAAAATTAAGAATAATGATGATAAATATTTCTCATCAGTGAGGGAACAGCACTGCTGGAATTCTCCTTCCAATGTGTGTGCATCCAGGTTGATGACACAGATCACAGGTCCACTTTTACATGCTCAGTCAGCTGCTTTCCTTATACTTCATTTTTACAATCCACATTCACAGTTATGGGGGGTTTGAAATGTCTAACAGTTCCATATATACACATAAAATAGATCCAGAAACTACAGGGCCTTTCTTCCTTTCTCTCTCTCTCTCTCTCTCTCTCTCTCTCTCTCTCTCTCTCTCTCTCTCCTCCCTCCCTCCCTCCCTCCCTCTCCCTCTCCCTCTTTCCTTCCTTCCTTCTTTCTTTCTTTCCCACATTCTACTTTTACCAAAGCATATTATTCTCAGAAGCTTGAAGGTTAGATATTTCAACTTGGGAAATAATAACTGGATTTTGAATCTTCTCTTTGCAGCATTTTCTATGCCCTGTGTTTTACATGGAATACAAGGTTTTGTTTTATTTTTTTTCCCCAATGTACCAATAGCACCTCAATGGGTATTTTGTCACTGACTTAAAAAATAGTGCTAGAAAAAAGACAAACTGTTAGTGATTAAACCCTTTCCACCACAACTCTGGCTTTTTGAGAAATCCTGGTATTTATAATTCAGCTAAAATGGATGTTGTATCAGCCCTGAAGATTGAGCTACTCTAGACATTGAGTATAGCTGAGATACGCAATTTACACACCTCACAGGAAAATAATTAGAATCTTAACTGGTTCAATTCGCATTTGAAGTTTTTTGGGTTTTTTAAATTGTGCATCGCTTTCTCAACAACAAGAACACTATCGGGTGGAAAAGCAAATGACTGACCCCACTGTTTATCTTTCCTTGGGGCCCTGTAATGGAGAGGCTCCTCAGGGAATAAAGGACTTCCTTATCTACCTGCTGGAAGCAGTACTGAAAGATAACCCTCCTGCCAAGGGCAGTCCAAAGCCAATGTCTGATCCACACAGATACAAAAACCCAGTACCTTTGCCCCGACCAGGATGGTTCTGCAGGCCCATTGCTGCTGTTCCACAACCATTTGAGAAGTCAGCTGAGGTCTCTCATGGCACCGTTCAACTTCAGCCATTGTCTGATCCTGTTTACAGGTGTCAATCCCAAGAACACTCCCTAATAAATATCCTCCAGGCTAATTTTCCTCTCCGAGATTACTTCCTGGGGAACCCAAGCTAGAAAAGTACACTTAGGAATTGAACTTTGTTCTATGGTTTTGCATCAATACTGATGCCAATGCCCCTTTGCAAGTTATTCTGAGAAACAAATAATTTTGTCCCTTTGGTATATTTTTCAGTGATAAACAAAACAAAAAGTCATCAAGTTTTTCTACCCCATAAGCAGTGGACTGTGACCACTTAGGCTCTGGAGCTAACTCCCTGGTGGTCAAACGCTTCGGCTGCACCTCTAACCTTCTCTCGGCCATGACTTTCCGAGCTGTCAAGGGGGGAAAAGAATAGAGCCTACTTCATAGGATTTGGGGGTTGATTAAATGATATAGACCCCTAAAACAAGGAGCACAGAAGAAATGCTCAGTAAATGTTTGCTGTATTTTCTCACTTTTTCCTACTTGGCAAGAGCTAACTCACATTCTCTGACAATCAGTGGTCTCAGATACTATAAAGCAAAACATCTGCTACCATGCCATTGATATTACCACATTTCCCCCAAAATAAGACCGGGTCTTACGTTAATTTTTGCTCCAAAAAACGCATCAGGGCATATTTTTAGGGGATGTCTTATTTTTTCATGTACAACAATCTACATTTATTCAACTACAGTCATGTCATCTGCTTCTGGAACATCGTCATAATGTACTAAATGCATCCGTCTGGCTGACGATCTTAACTGGGGCTTATTTTCGAGGTAGGTCTTATTTTAGGGGAAACACAGTACGTGACATCTAACAATGTTCTTTGATAAAAGGATTTTCTAGTAGCTCATGCTACTTCCTCTCCAAGCATATTTGTCATTAAATTTGATAAGCTTGTCTACTGTATTGTGACTAGAAGAGGGTTGTGGTTTTCGTTTGTTTGCTTTGCTTTTTGTTTTCCCCCTACAAGAAGGGAAATCTTGAATGGTCTCTGCTCAACCTTCAGTAATAAAATGTGTCCATTAATTGGTCTAAAGCATTATCTTACCGTTGTCCTGAAAAAAATATTGATAAACGTTCCTGTGTGTTGACCATGCTTTAGAACGCTTTGAAAATCTGGTGGTTCCAAGTCACTATTTGACAGTATCATATCAGAGAGAGCGCTGAAGTCTTAAGGGAAAATTCGAGCTTGCTCCAAAAAAATCAGATTTTCAGACATCCATTGTTCTTATTTGCACTTTTCTCTTACAGCTTGCAAAAGTTCAACACATTTAAAAATTCAGTTATCTCGGCACATGCAGAATCACATTCTATATTTGCATCTAAGCCCTGTTCACTATTTATATTTACGATGTTATTCAAAGTTGTGGTACTTGCTTTACTATTTTCATCACTATTTTTATGCTCCAGTTAACAACTTTTGAGCCACTGATCTATTTCTATGAATCAAGAATATAACATCTTAGAAAAGGAAGAATGAAATGTGGAAATCTAACAAAGGTAAACAAAAATCTGTGAGGGAGGTGAGAATGAGTTAGTCAAGATAAACTATACCCTGTTTAGTTTATGGCAGGGAGAAAAGGGCAGCTGCAGTCCTTGTAGAATAAGTGGAGTCTTTCAGAATATAATCATTAATCGTACCTTTCAAATTCAGCGATGTCTGTGAATAAATCATTCCTTTGCATTTCCTCTGAAACCATCAAACTGCCTGCAGACCATGTGATGGACTTCCAGAACCATGGAAAACTACAAACTACACTCTGAGACATAATTATTCTACCCAGCGCTGCTTCTGTGCGACTCCCCAGGCAAAGGCACTGGTCTCCATTTTGCCCAAAGTCAGGTGTTCAAGCACTGGATCAGATTTGCTGTTTTGAATTGTAGTGAAGACTCAATGTGCAGGTGAATTTCATCGTCTTAGAAATGTTCCGTTCTACACAAGACAGAACATCAGATATCAACCACTACTTGCATCAGTTAGTTTGGCTTGTTAAGTGGATCAAAGACTTTTCCTTATATTCCCGAGTTGTTCACAAAACAGATGCCAATAGAATTAATGTAAAATTTAGCTATACTTGAAAGGATCTGCCTGAAATTAGGGTTAGCTGGGCTAATGCCTCGTACACAACAGCGATTCTGAATTCTAACTCTTATTCTGCAAATCACTTATGATAGGAACTTAAACAAATGGTTTAGCTTCTTTTATCTCTGTCTGCTCATTCATTATGAGCAAAGGATATATGTAGTTTTCTGCTGAAAAAGCAGATGTCAAAAAGTAAAAATAAAACAGACTCACAGAAGGCCCTTTCTCTGACTCCAAGATCTCAAGAATGCTCAAATAGATTAATTTATTACTACTTTAAATTCTAAAAATAATATCCTCAAACTCATGGCTATTTGAATGAAAGTCAATGTCTAAAGTGACATAACGGTTTCTCTCTTTCCTTCACCTGCTCGGTTCCATCATATTCTCATGCCTCGTGGAAAGGGGAAATTTTAGCCCCTAAGTTATACCACATGAGGAAGTCAAGGCTAGTGAGAGATTGATTTGCCCGTCTAATGGATGCTAGGAGCCACTGATGATGGTCACTCCACAAAAACTGGGGGCTAGATACTTGGGACAATATGGATGGACCTGGAAGACATTATGCTAAGTGAAATAAGTCAGTCACAGAAAGACAAATACTGCATGATTTCACTTATACGGGACGTCACAAATAGTCAAAGATATAGAAGTAGACAATAGAATGGTGGTTACCAGGGAAGAGTGGGAGGGGATAAGAGGAGTTGTTTGCTCAACTGGGTAGAAAGTTACAGTTATACAAGAAGAGTAAGTTGCAGAGATCTGCCTTATATGCATAATATAATGCCTACAGTTAACAATGAAGGATTGTGTGTTTAAAAAAATTTTTTAAAGGGTAGATCTCATGTTGTGTTCTTAACCACAAAAACAAAACAGGGAAACTTTGGAGGTGATGATTGTATTTAATACCTTGATTGTAGTGATGGTAACACAAATATAGATAGATTAGATAGCTGGAGATAGAGATACGTAAACTGACCAAATTGTATAAGTTAATTATGTGTAATTTTTTATAGAAATGATACCGCAATAACTCTGGAGGAAAAAAGCCAGGGGAGGGTAGATAGAAAAATGCTTTCTCTGGATCTAACTATGTAGGATCCTGGAAGGTTGGATCAAGAGTACTGGTAAGGGGGTGGGGTGGTTATGGGGGGCTGAGAAACAGAAAAGAGAAGCAAGAGGGAGACCAAGATAGAGGGGACGTCAGGCTCCCCTGAGTGAAGGCCAGCTCGCTGGAGTGAATGAAGACCAGATGTGTGTGGGCCAGGGACAACTATGGACATGCTGTTGGACTCTGTTTTCACAATCAGGTAATAGGGCTCTGATCTTTCTGGAAAGGGTGCTGGCCACGTGGTGCTCAATGGTTGATGGGCAGGATTCCCTTTAACATGTACCACGTCTTTGAGGAAGTACCATTTTGGGGAAGCTGATCTCCCTGGTTCCTCGACCCACCCCCCTGGGTCAGGACCCAGCGTATGCCCCTCTTCTTTCCCTCAGCACCTGTGTTCTGTTCCCAACGGGTGCAGAGGAAGCCACACTCCATTGAGAATAGCTCTTCAGCTCTCAGAGCACACAGATCAGAGCTTGTGTTTTTCCAAAGAGATTTTCACCTTGAACTTAAAGGTCCCTTTTTTGTTTGTTTTTTAATTGAGTGTTTCTGTATCAACACTGGAGACAATTAAAAAAATACTGTACGTAGTATAAAAAAATGAAGTCTCCGATCAGAGTAAACACTTAAAGCATGTAACACAGCTAAATGATGTTCAAACATTTTTATTTTGGAGGCATAAAAAAGCATCATTATTTCTTTAGTAGAAGTTTAAAAAGGAGAATTCACTTCCCAGTTATATAAATGAATCCTCCAAGCCTCAATTTATAAATTTGAAATAGGAAGAACTATCTCTGTGTCACGTAAACTGGGATATTTTTAAGGTAAGAAATAGAAAAACAGTAAAAGAGAAAATGATTTATATCTCTATTTGTGCGTGTGTTTTTAAAAACAGTCATCACCCTGATATGAAAGTGTTATTATATCTGTGCAGGACGACAAATTTCATTTCAGCTTCCTTATCTAGTCATATAGTCACATCATGTTAACAAGTCATTGCTACTCTGACTTGATAGAGACAGCCCCCCAAAATTCAAAATAATCATAAAAATATCAAGAAACGATGTTGTTGCAATATTTATATCCCTGACAGGTGCCCTCCTGCTTCAAATGAGATCTCTTACGTGTGCTGTCTATGCCTCTAGCTGTAGCTGGTACAAATAGCACATGTTCTACACTCTCAAGCCATGCTTTCCAGGGTAGACTGCAAATCACCCCACATTGATGGCAGTAGGAGCCCACCCACACAACCTCATTTACACACATTCTTTTTGTTTCATTGTACGTGTAAGAAATTATCAAATGCCAAAGAGTTTGAGAAATCCCGTGGCAAAAAAAGAGGAATGGGCTCAGGTGATAAAAGCCTTAATGTGGGAATTCAAACGTATCAGCTGAGAGCAGGGCACGTTCCGGCTGACGCTGACGTGTGTGTGTGTGTGTGTGTGTATGTGTGTGTGTGTGTGTGTGTGTGTGTCTGTATGTGTGTGTGTAAGAGAGACAGAGGGAAAGGGCTGAAAGCAAAAGGAAAACTGTTTGCAGAAACAGAAATAAGATCTGATCTAATTTGAAAGGGTGCAAGAACAACCAGAAGGAGTCTATTAATGGGTCACTAGAGTCAGCAAGAGTCAGGTAGGAACGGATGCAATAGAGAAAAATGTTCCAGGCTGATATAAAATGTCCAAAGAAAGTGAGAAATTCAGAGAGATGTTTACTCTCATAGGGGAATAGGGTCCCATGGAAAGTCAGAACCTACTTACAGGATAAAACAAGCTGAACCAAGAGGAAATTCTAGAATGCCTACATAGAATGGAATTTGTTTTGTTTTCTGCCCATGAGTGTGAAAAGAGATCCAAGCAAATGGAAAGAAAACAAGGGCTAGGAGAGAGAGGAGATTTTGGACACATCTCTACCTGGGTTGAAAACATAGCTAGGAAGAAATCAGAACGTGAAACACTGGACATTGAGGCAGGTTGAATTAATGAATGTCACCTGTACTGAAATATACACCTACCAATCTATAGGTGCCTACCTGTATCGGAGCCTGGAAACATAGGGGTCTTTCCCCAAAGCCTTCTTTAACATGCATGTTATTCTGAAAACCAACTAGGCTTGTAGGAGGCCAGAAAAAAGGAAAAGAGAAGACTCAAAGCCAATTTCTAGGCCAAATTCTCATAATTCTGAAAAATGTTCACAAGATCTGGTTATTGGAGGAGAAACTCCTCAATCCTCCTGGGGTGGCCATGGAAAATATGTAGCAGCAGAAAGTGGGGAGCTTTTCTGTGGAGTGCCCTTGGCCTGAAGACACAGAAAGGGCACAATCGCTACTTGTGTGGCGCCATGAGGGGAAGAGTTTCTCTCCCACTGAAGCAAATTTGGAAGGCCCCGGCCACTGCACGTCCAAACCAAAGTCTAATAGGATGTGGGGATTAGAAGCAGGATAAGAAAAAGAAATGGTGCGTGTTTTATCCAAACCACAGGTGCCTGACCACCTCCTGCTATTCATAAGTAAATAAAGAAAGCTGCGTTGCTCTTTGATAATCCAGGGATTATAGGCTTGTTATTTGATACCCAGGGCCGAGTTGTTCTGGGACATCATCTGTGTGAACCCATCAGGTTTCTTCCACACCACTCAGTAGGTGAGCTGGAACCAGTCGGGCCCAAAGCCTTCCCACTTTGGATGTCTTTCAAGTCATAGCCCGCATGTTCACTGCCAAGAATATTTCATCTTCTGTTCCCACACTCAAGTCCATAAAGATGAAAATCATTTGACCAGTTGTTCTCACTGTCCAATTACTTAACCTCATTTATCTTCTTTAAATTTCACTGAATAACCCGAGTCCTAGCTTCCCCACCTCTCTACTCATGCCATCCCCCACTCTTGGTGTTTGCACAATTAGTCAGAGAATTTGAGGAATAGCTCAAGTACTGTTTTGGTTTGAGTAACAATTTTCCTTTGGAATAAACTTGTTTATTCTATTTTTTTTAAAAAAACTTCACTTAATTTCTCTGATTAGTGCTTTGTCAGTCTTCCCATCACACTAATTTAGGCCTGGTCTTTTCAAAGGAGCTGCCTCTCACATTGATCATGTAGAGTCTTTTGTGCAGAAACGGGGAGGAGGACCCCCTAAATGTCTGCCGTCAAGTTATTTTCATTTGGAGTTTCCTAATATTCCTTTCCATCCTCATAGAGGGGGATGGCGCTATAGATCATCTTTATCCCACCTGTCAGAATAAAAGTCACCAATGCTTTGTGGCTCCTTCAGAGTCTAGCTGCTGCCAGGACAAAGCTTCTTTTTCAATTTGCCAACTTTCTTTCTCCATAGCTCTTCCTTGTAAAACCTTACACTTGAGGGTTTTTATTTAAAAGGAAAACTACAAGCTCTGCAAATGCTCAAGCATCAGTTTTGATAGCACTGTGGGAGCACATTAAGGAATGTGTTATAAAGTGGGAGACATATATGCTATGTGCTGAGTATAATGAGGCTTACTGATTAGTCTAACTCACTGAGGCAAATCACTGCATAGTTTTAAAGGTCTCCTCTTCCATGTACCGTAATTAAATTAAAGTTAAAATGCAGTCATTATTTAGAAACAGGATGCCATTTTTGTACTGACTTTGTGAACTCATAAGCTCCAATGAATGCAGAGATAAAATGCCGGAACACAAGTTGACTATATATTATCTTATCTATCTTGTATTTGGAATTAAATTACTCAAGAGTTCAGAGGTTAATAAGAAACACAAGAACTATTCGCTATATAATAGTAGCTTTATGTTGGTTGAATTTAAATACAACTGGAGACCATTAATTGGATTATTTCCACACCGGCATGCAAGCTTAACTATGCACACATACACATATTGTCATAGGCAAGCAGTTTCCTCACCTTTACAGAGAGCCTTTGAAGTGACAGGAACGATGCTTTACAGACACTATAGCCTGTAAAACATGGAACCATCCTGTAAGATGGGTATTACACGGCTCACTTTAGAGATGATAGGATCTCAACTTGGATCATTTTAAAGCAATTCAAACTCTAGCACGACCAGAGCTCCTTTATGATCTTGCCTCACCATTTCCTCCTCCCCAATCTAGTATTTCTCATTGTTTGTTTGTTTTGTGTGTGTGTGTGTGTGTGTGTGTGTTTTCAAGTCAAGTTGTTGTCTTTTCAGTCTTAGTGCAGAGGGCTTATTGCTTTTGACCTTGGTGAATGGCCCCACGCTGTTCAGCTGCAGAAGCCAGAAACCTGAGATTTATCCTTGATTACTTCTCCTTTACCCCCATATTTAGTTTACTATTCAGTCTTATAAGTGTTTATCTCCTCTACATCTTTCAAGTCTTTCCCTTAATTCTGTCACCCACATCACAAAACTAGACCAAACTGCTATTACACCTCTTCTGGACTGTGGCAATACTCTTCAATTCATCTGTCAGCATTCATCTTTCTCCACTTCATGTTCTTAAAGCAACTCTGACCATGCTACTTCCCTGTTTAAATTGCATCTACAGATTTCCATAACTCTTAATGAAAACACACACACACACACACACACTAATTAGTCTACAAAACCCCAAATGATTTTGCCTTTCTGTCTCTTCAGGCTCATATTGCATCCTTTCTACCTTTTTGCAGCCCTTCAGTCATATGAATTTCCCTCTGCTTCTTGAATAAATGTTCCAGGATCTGACCTGTCTCACGACCTTTGCATGTGCTATCCCCAATTGCTGACTGGAGAACTCTTCTCCATCCCCTTTGCCTAGCTAATACCTGCAAATATTATCTTGCCTTTATCGTTAATTCCTCAGAGAAGCTTTTGTTGAGTCCACCTAGGACAGGCTCCCTGTCATATGCTGTCATGCATCCTATCTCTTTTCTCTACAGCACTTAGCATAGTGCATGAATATACACTTATATTCATGAAAATTCATTTATATATACTTGTCACTCTCATTTGATTATACATTCCTTGAGGGTATGAAACTTGTCTTTTTGCACTTCACCATGACCCCGGTACTTAGCAAAATGCCATGTTTAGCAAATATTTAGTCATATATTTGATTCATATCCTGACTTTTCTTTAAGTAAAAAGCCTCTCTAATTACTGACTTCAGAAGGGAACAAATTTCCATAAAGAAAGAATAGGGAAAACAGTGGGAAGCGAGTATACAAAGTAGAACTAGTTTTCTATTTGATGTATTTTGGTGGTCGGAGGAAAAAGTGTCATTGACAAGTTGTGATGCCTAGAATGTCCACAATTGGAAACTCTCCTTTGTTTTGTTTTAATTTTTATTTTTCAATTACACTTGACATTCAATAGTATTTTATATTACTTTCAAGTGTACAGTGTAGTGGTTAGACATTTATATAATTTGCAAAGTGATCTCTCCAATAAATCTAGTCCCCACCTGGCACCATACCTAATATCATTGACTATATTCCCTATTCTGCACTTTACATCCCTGTGACTATATTGTAACTACTAATTTGTACTTTTTAATCCCTTTACCCTTTTCACCCTGTGCCTCCAACCCTGGAAACTCTCCTTTGAGTTGAGCATATTTTCTAGAAACTCAAATCAGGTGGAATATGTATCACCTTGGTTAGAACCAGCAGTTCAAATGAATCCAAAGGATAGGCAGCAGAAAGCAGATTCTCAAGAAAACTGGTCAAAAGAGAGGTAAATTTGATCAAGGAAAAAGGGTTTAAAACTCACTGGATGTGTCAAAGCTTGAGACAGTACTACTTGAGTAAGGAAAAGGTATGTACAAACATGTGCCCAGACAGGTAATAGTTAAGCGGGCTCTCATAGTCATGGCTGTGTATAGTATAAAATTGAATCATCCATGGCCCCAGTTCAACCTTGGGTGCCATTGAAAGACACATCAGTTCAGCATCCAAAATAATTGGAAAACACTTAACTAACCCTAGCATATTTTTAAACCATCAAAGAAAAATCACACTGATGATGCAAAACAACACTTGTCAAAAACCTTATTCCCCCCTCTCTCTCTCTCTCTCTCTCTCTCCATTTCACGCACATGCCACAACTGCTCCAATACCCTGCCTTCAAATTCCAAGCTCCCTCACATTCTCACAAGTGCAGCTCTTGGAGGCTCTCTAGTCTCATACCCTTGTCCTCTCTGGCTCAGCTCTTTTTATTATATGGATAAATGTATCTGAGATCTCTGGCTGCTGTTTGCCCATTCCCCAGCTCCTCCCAACAACAGGACGTGACCCAGCCAATAGAAATCTCACTTGCTTAGAAGTGAGTGAGAGAGTAAGGAAGAGACTGAAAATATTTATAATTAATTGATATAGCATTAAAAATGCTACCATTGTCCCTATTGTTGTTGAAAATATGCAATTTTATACTACACCAGAGCAAATAAAACCCTGATTTCCATTTCATAATTTATGAGTTGGACTTCATGCACTACCATGCTTTGGAAAGCTATGATTTTTCTCTTCTTTGGGGCATTGAAAGATGGGGTGGGGTGCAGACCTTCTGGTGCCTTTTAACCATAAACTGTTGGATGCAATGTGTCTGAGTAGAACATTAGATTGAACAACTCTGTGAGAGAGAAAGCAAAAAGATGTATTAGACACCAAGATAAGAAGTCAGGGAAGATGCCAAAAGAGAGGAGAAAGATGCTCAAAAAGACTAATAACACTAAAAACAACCCATTCAAGTTGTCATTTTGTTTCAGCTAAGCCCTGGTGTAGAGCTCTATGAGCCATCAACAATGAATACACTCCAGGAAAATTGCCTGGAGATAATTAATCAAAACTTGGGGGTCCGAAATGTTTATCATCATCAATTTACACAGATGAGCCATGTATCTTCAGAAGCGAAAGACGGTCCCTTGCTGATGTCTCCTCTAATGGCCTGGTTAGCACTGGGCTCCGAAGTGAAACACTCCAAGTAATATAGATTTCAAAGGATGGCATGCTTTCTGCAGTGAGCACATTTAATGATTTTCTCATTTGATATCTAATGAGATTTTTCAAACTAATTGCAGGCTTACGAAAATTTTTGAAAGAAGACAGGAACAGCAGTAAGAAAATAAACCATGGTAATGATACCATGCTGGAAGAATTGAATATGATACCTTTGGTCCCAGAAATCTGGTCTTAAATAAGATGGTAACCAACGTATCTTTCATCAAATTAATTAAAAAATAATTTTAATACATAAATACCAGATTGCAACTGTTTCGAAACTCTCCATGACTTGCAGGTAGACCTGACCATTATAAAGGCCAGTCAACTGCAAACCACCATTGCTACATTTTAATTTCAATTTCCAGTGAAATTTCTAGTAAAATACAAGGTCTGACAATTATGTTCGCAAACTTGCCATTGTGTACTTACATTGGCAACACTGTATAAACAGCTTAGTAGGGTTTCATAACCTTACAGTGTCTCACAGCTGTGTTCATGTTGACGTGTGGTGGTGTCTTGCTGACTGGCGTTCATTATTGTTGTTGCATTATTTTTCATTAGTATTTTTGTGTGCCATCGCGAGAATGTCTGAGCTCGAATTAGAGCAACGAACATTAAATTTCTTGTTAACCTTGGCAAGAGTGGAAGTGAAATCAGGGACATGTTAGTCTAAGTTTATGGGGATGATGCTATGAAGAAAATGGCAGTGTACAAATGGATTAAATGTTTTTCTGAGGGGAGAGAAGGCATCACTGATGAAGAGAGGTCAGGGCGGCCAGTAATGAGCAGAACTGATGAAAACATTTCAAAAATTCATTGAAGTTTGCATCAAAATCATGGGCTGACTGTGAGAAGCATAGCAGACCAAGTAAACATTGACAGAGAAAACAGTTAGGAAAATCTTCAGTGAAAATCTTGGCATGAGAAAGGTGTGTGCAAAAATGGTCCTGAAGAAACTCACCAATGAACAAAAGCAAAAGAGAGTCAAAGTTTGACAAGATCTTTTGGAGAGGCAGACGATGTTTTGGGCCATGTTATCACTGGTGATAAAACATGGGTGTACCAATACGACCCTGAAACAAAGCATCAAAATGCACAATGTAAGTTAGCCAATTCTCCATGACCAAAAATGTTCCATCAGTCCAAATCAAGAGTCAAAACAAAGTTGCTAACTTATTTGATATCAGAGGGATTACTCATTATGAATTTGTACCAACTGGAGAAACTGTTGACCAAGTTTGGAAGTGCTGAAAAGGCTGTGTGAAAAAGTTAGATGAAAACGACCTGTACTTTTTGCCAATAATTCATGGCTCTTTCGTCACAACAATGCACCAGCTCACATGGCACTGTCTGTGAGGGAGTTTTTAGCCAGTAAACAAATAACTGTATTGGCACATCCTCCCTACTCACCTGATCTGGCCCCCAATGACTTCTTTCTTTACCTGAACATAAAGGAAATATTGAAAGGAAGACATTTTGGTGACATTCAGGATATCAAGAGTAATACGACCATAGCTCTGATGGCCATTCCAAAAAAAGAGTTCCAAAATTGCTTTAAAGGATGGACTAGACACTGGCATCGGTGCATAGCTTCCCAAGAGGAGTACTTCAAAGGTGACTGTAGTGATATTCAGTAATGAGGCATGTAGCACTTTTTCTAGGATGAGTTCTCGAACCAATTGTCAGACCTCGTACATATGAGGTGGTCTCCATGAATTTTTTATAATGCAGAAAAGCCTATGAAATATATCCTAGCAGTTCTCTAGTTTAATTATAGACTGTTCCATCTTCTACATAGCCATATGATTTTTGATATGATGCTTGTCTAGTACAATATATTTGAAATAAACAGCATATGTAATCCCATTCCACTCTAAACCTTCACATTAAAAAACAAAATTATGCTACTCATTTTAACTTCCTGACTTATTCTTCAAATTATTTTTCAAAGAGAAGGAGAGAAAGAAAAAAGATAAATGAAGCAAAGGAAACCTGCTAAGTGTCTGAGATTAAATTTAACAGCGACAGAGGCAATCGCAGCCTATTTTTATAACCTAGTAAGGAGACTCCACGTGGATGATTGCATAATCAATTGTTTTTGTTCATTAATAGGATGCATGTGCCAAAAGATAAACTGTTTGGGTTCAAAGGACAGTGAATTCGTTTAAAGACGTTCCTAATAAAAGTGATTCAATCTTTGTATTTAGCTTTTAATACAAAAAAATTAATTAACATTTGCATTATGAGATCTGACCTCCCCAGGGAAATATAATCAATTCTCCCAATATAGAATGGATTCTGCAGAAGACATAATTTCTTATTGTGGTGCTAATCAATCATGTCACTGGTGCACGGGAACTGTAAATGATGCACAAAACTATTAAACGCTGGGCTTTTAAAAAGCCAGTTGTCAACGCCATAGCATATAAATATATACTTATAGTGGGGACTCTTTAATTATAATATTGATTACATTATTGCAGTTCCTGGCATAATACATGATGATGGTGTGCTATCTGGCAGGAATACAAGACAACTGAAAATACATCTATAGTTTTGCAAATGTAATTTCACAAGAAAATTGTATTAATTATAGCAACATGATGCATGCCGCTACTGCAAAGGCTGCATTACTGAGGAAACATAAAAGTGCTTGGTTGAAGACTATAACTCAAGAAGAAAGAGTTGAGTTGATTTGAGGCCATTTTTAAACCTTTAGTTTTGTTCCTTTTTGTTCACTTGAAGCATCTTTTTTCATCGTGTACCTGATTGTTTTCTACTGAGGTAAAAGTTACATGACATAAAATTCACTATTTTAACCATTTTAAAATGTACAATTCAGTGGCTTTCAGTCAAAATGTTGTGCAACTATTACCACTATCTAATTCCAGAACATTTTCCTCACCCCAAAAAGGTACTCTTCACCCATTAAGCAGTCACTCCTTGTAAAAGGAATCACACAATATGTGACTTTCTATGTGTCTTCTCTCATTTTGAATATTGTTTGCAAGGTTCATCCATGTTGTAGCATGTATCAGTACTTCATTCCTTTTTATGGCTAAACAATATTTCATTAATACATATAACACATTTGTTTATCTGTTCTTCAGTTGATAGACATTGGGTTATAATAGCCACTTTCTGGTTATTATGAGTTATGCTGCTATTAACATTCATGTAAACATTTTTGCTTGAACACTGTTTTCAATTCTCTTGATATATATACCTAAGAGTAGAATTGTTGGTTATAAAGCAAGTCTATATTTAACACTTTGAGGAAACACCAAACTGTTTTCCGCAGTGGCTATACCATTTTTATATTCCTATCAGTGGTGTATGAGAGTTCCAGTTTCTCTACATCCTTGCTAACACTTATTTTTTGTTTGTTTTTGTTTTGTTTTAGAAATATCTATTGAGTTCCTTTGCCCATTTTTAAATTGATTTTATTTTGGTCTTTTTGTTGTTCAACTGCACAAGTACTTTTTGTATTATGAGTACTAGACCCTTATCAGATTTATGACTTACAAACATTCTGGAGATTGTCTTTTCATTTTCTTGATAGTGTCTTTTGATGCGTAAGAGTTTACATTTTGTAAAGCCTAATTTATTTTTTTGTTGTTGTTACTACTGTTGCTTGTACTTTGGTTGTAAACCATTGCTAAATCCAAGGTCATGAACATTTACATCTACACTTTCTTCTAAGGATTTTTATACTTTTAGCTCTTACATTTAGATCTTTGATTCATTTTGAGATACTTTTTGTATGTGGTATAAGGTAAGGGTATAGCTTCTTTTTTTTTTCATGTGGATATCAAGTTGCCCTAGCACCATTTGTTGAAAAGACGACTCTTTCCCCATTGAACGGTCTTGTCAAAAATAAATTAACCATAGATACACAGGTTTATTTCTGGACATTCAATTCTATTTCATTGATATAGAATAGAACGTCAGTACCACATTCTTTTCATTATTGTAGCTTATACAATAATTTGTAGCTTATACAATATTGTAACTTATACAATAATTTGAAGTCAGTAAGTATGTGTCTTCCTGCATTATTCCTCTTTTTCAAGATTGTGTTAGCCATTTGAGGTCCCTAACAATGCCATATGATTTTTAGGATCAGCTTTTCCGCTTTTGAAGAAAAGACCATTGGGATTTTGGCAAAGATTGCATTGACTCTATAAATTTTTTTTAAGTTTATTGGGGTGACAATTGTTAGTAAAATTACGTAGATTTCAGGTGTACAATTCTGTATTACATTATCTATAAATCCCACTGTGTGTTCACCACCCAGAGTCAGTTCTCCTTCCATCACCATATATTCGATCCCCCTTACCCTCATCTCCCACCCCCCTCCCCCCTTATATAAATTCTTTTAAACAACATCTTAACAATATTAAAGCTTTCCATCCATGAACAAGCTATGTCTTTCCATTTATTTAATTTTGTTTAATTTTTTTAAACAATATCTTTTAGTTTTCAATGTACAAGTCCTGCACCTCCTAGATTAAATTTAACCCTAAGTATTTTATTCATTTTTATGTTATTGTAAATGGAATGGTTTTCTTAATTTTATTTTCAGATTATTTATTGCTGATATATAGAAATACTGTTGATTTTGTGTTTGTCTTAGGAATACTACATATTCTGTATGTTGGTGTTGTCGAATCTTGAAATTTTGCTGAATTTGTTTATTAAATAGTTTTTACATAGATTCTTATAATTTTTCTTTATATATGCCTTGGCCAATAAATACAATTTTACTTCTTCCTTTCCAATTTGGATGTCTCTTATTTGTTGTTCTTGACTGCTTTCCCTGGCTAAAACTTGCAGTGCAATACAGAATAGAAATAAACATTCTTGTCTTGTTCCTGATCTTAGGGGGAATTATTTCAGTTTTTCACCATTAAGTACGATGTTATTATAGGGTTTTCATAGATATCCTTTATCAGGTTGAGAAAGTTCCTTTTTATTCCTCCTTTGCTGTGTATTCTTATCATTAAAGGGGGTTGGATTTTGTCAAATGTTTTCTTTTCTTTTTTTTTTTTTTTCTTCCTGGATTTAGGTGATCATGTGTTTTGTTTTGTTTGACATATTTTCTCTTGTTTTATTTTTCATTTTAATGCACTGATGAATTTTTCTATGTTGAACCACCCTTCCTAAGTACTAAATAGTATTTAGGAGTGGTGTATAATCTTTTGAATATGTTGCTGGATTTAATGTGCTACTATTTTGTTAAGAATTTTGCATCTATGTTCATAAAGAATATTGGTCTGTAATTTTCTTGTTATGTCTTTGTCTGGCTTTAGTATCAAGATAACACTTGTCTCATAGAATAAGTTAAGAAGTATCCCCTCCTACTCAGTTTTTAGAAAAGTTTGAAAAAAATGGTGTTACTTTTTCTTTATACATTTGATAGAACGCACCAATGAATCAAGCAGGTTTCATCTTTCCTTTGTTGGAAGGTTTTTGATTATTGATTCAGTTTCTGTACTTGCTATAGATTTTTCAGATTTTCTATTTCATCTAGACTGTGTTTTGGTAGTTTGCGTGTTTGTAGGAATTTATCTGTTTCTCTATATTATCTAATTTGATGGCATAGAACTGTTCATAATATTACTTTATAATTCTTTGTACTTCTGTAAGGTTGGCAATCATGTCTCCACTTTCATTCCTGATTTTAGTAATTTGAGACTTCTTTTGAGGGGTCAATCTTATCTAAAGGCTTGCTGCCACTTTTGTTGATCTTTTCAAAAAACCAACTTTTGGTTTCATTGACTCTCTCTTGTTCATATAGTCTCTGTTTTATTTATTTTTGCTCTAACTTTTATCAAGTCCTTCCTTCTGTTTGCTTTAGGTGTAGTTTGATCTTTTTTTTTTTTTTTCTAATTTAAGGTAGAAGATTAAGTTGTTGATTTGATATCTTCCTTTTTAATGAAGGCATTTAAAGCTATAAATTTCTGAGTGCTGCTTTTACTGCATCACATAAATGTTGGTATGTTGTGTTTTTGTCTTCATTCAACTCCAAGTATTTTCTAATTTCTCTTGTGATTTCTTTTTGACCCACTAGTTATGAGTATGTTGTTTAATTTCCAAATATTTGAGAATTTTCCAAATTTCCTTGTTATTAATTTCTAATTTATTCCATTGGGGATAGAGAAGATACTTTGTATGATTTCACTCTTTTAAGCTTTATAATTGTTCTGCGGCCTACTATATGGTCCATCCTGGAGAAGGTCCCATGTACACTTGAGAAGAATGTGTATTCTGCTATTATTAGGTGGAATGTTCTATGTATGTCTGTTAGTACAAGCGAGTTAACAATGATTTTGAGGTTTTTTATTTCCTTGTTTATCTTTTGTCTAATTGTTCTATTTATTATTGAAAGTGGGGTGAAGTTTCTAACTATGTTTTTTCAACTATCTATTTTATCCTTGAATTCTGTCAGTTTTGCTTTATACATTTTGGGGACTATGTTGTTAGGTGTGTATATATGTTTATAATTGTTATATCTTCTTAATGAATTGACTCTTTTATTATCATATAACGTCTTTCTTTGTTTCTCACAATAAGTTTTGTTTTAAAGTCTATTTTGTTGATATTAATACAGTGATGCTAACTCTCTTGATTACTATTTGCATGAAATAACTGTTTCCATCTTTTTACTTCTCACGGTTATAAAGTGAGTCTCTTGAAAAAAACAAATATTTGGATTAGGTGTTTTTTTTTAATTTATCTGTCAATTTCTGCCTTTTAATTGGAGAGTTTAATCTATTTATATGTAATATAATTATTTATAAGAAAAATATTGCATCATTTTGCTATGTGTTTTCTACGTCATAGCTTTTATTTCCTGAATTCCTTCATATTGCCTTCTTTTGTGTTAGATAAACTTTTTCTGGTATAATATTTTCATTCCCTTCTTGTTTCTTTTATACTGTATATATTTTTAAAGTTTGGTTTGTTTTGTTGTTGTTTTTTTGTTTGTTTGTTTTTTAGCGGCTGCTCGAGGGATTGCAGTCAATATCTTAATTTATAACAATCTAGTTCAAATTAATTCCAACTTAGTTCCAATAGTATATAAAACTTTTGCTCCTATATAGCTCCATGGCCCTCCTTTTATGTTATTATTGTGACACATTACATCTTTATACCTGTATTGCTAACAACATAGTTTTATAATTGTTGTTTTATGTAGTTGTTTTTAAAAATCATACAAGAAAAAAGTTTACTAACCAGAAACACATTAATACTGACTTTTATATTCACCCATGTAATTAGTGATCTTTTATTTTTTAATTTATTTTTTCCATATAGATTTGAGTTTCTTTTTAGTGTCCCATCATTTTAGCCTGAAGGACACCCTTTAGGATTTCTTGTACAGCAGGTCTCCTAGAAACTAACTCTCTATTTTTATCCATCAGGAAATGTTTTAATATCTCCAGTTTTGAGGGATATTTTTGCCAAATAAAGAATTATTGCTTAAGAGTCTTTTCTTTGTTTAATC
Organism: Rhinolophus sinicus; assembly: GCF_057876585.1. Taxonomy (NCBI): domain Eukaryota; kingdom Metazoa; phylum Chordata; class Mammalia; order Chiroptera; family Rhinolophidae; genus Rhinolophus; species Rhinolophus sinicus. The sequence continues at coordinate 199,628,481 of NC_142517.1, forward strand.
ACTTTGACTATGTCATGTCACTGCCCTCTGTTTCCCATGATTTCTGATGAGAGATCAGCTGTTGCTCTTATTAAGGATCAATTGTACATGACAATCACTTTTCTTTTGCTGTTTTTAGGATTCTCTCTTTGTCTTTGGTGCATAACAGTTTGATTATAATGTGTTTCAAAGTAGATTTCTTTTGAGTTTATCTTATTTAGGGTTCATTGAACTTCTTGAATATGTAGATTTTGATCTTTCTTTAAATTTTGGACATTGTCAGCTATTATTTCTTCAAATATTATTTTTTCTTTCAAGTCTTTTTCCTTTCTTTTCTCCTTGTAAGATTTATTTTATGCCTATGTTAGTATGCTTGATGATGTCCCACAGTATCTTAGGCTCTGTTCATTTTCCTTCATTTTTTCTTTCTTTTCAGATTGGATAATTTCAACTGACCTAGGTTTAAGTTTGCTGATTCTTTCTTCTGCCTGCTCAAATCTGCTGTTAAATACCTTTAATGACTTTTCCATTTGTTTATCTTTTCAATCTCCAGTGTTTCAACTTGGTTCCTTTTTATTGATATTGTCTATTTGGTGGGACGTAATTCTCAACTCTTCTTTAATTCTTTGTATATGACTTTCTTTACTTTCTTTAATTCTTTGTACATGACTTTATTTAAAACAGTTGACTTAAAGTTTTTTTCTATTAAGTACAATGTCTAAGCTTCCTCAGGGATAATCTCTGTGAATTTTTATTTTTCCATTGTATAGACCATACACTCTTGTTTCTTTGAATGCCTCATAACTTTTTTTGTGAAAACTAAACATTTTGATTATTATAACTTGGCAACTCTTGAAATAAGATTCTCCACCATCCCAGGGTTTGTTATTGCTACTTCCTGCTGCTGTTATTGCTTGTTTGTTATCTAAACTAATTTTGTAAAATCTGTATTTTTTTGTCATGTATAGCCACTGATATCTCTATTTGGTCAGTTTAGTGGTCAACTAGTGATTTGACAGATATTTCCTTAAACACCTAGAACACTCCCCCTCAAAAAAAAAATCTTTCAGTTTTTACAGATAAACTATGTACATGTTGGGGTACACCTCCAATATTCAGTTTGGAAGTTTATAACTCTGTCTTAACTTTTACTTTCTGCTTTCACAGAGCCTGAAGGTGAGCCAAGATGAGAACTAAATTTCCCAGAATGTGTGGAAGTTTTTCAAAGTCCTTATTCTCCAAAGCATATCACTTTCCAGATTTTTCTCCCATGCTTTTTAGTGTGTCTATTATTCGCTCCAACTGTTATCACTTGCCCCAAATGGTAGCAGGTAATGTTTCTGACAAATATCCCCAGGTAGCCATCTCTACACCCTGGGAGAGCTTTGGGTTAGGTGAGATAAAGACAAGCCCTTTGATCCAGTCATTCAGGGAGCCACGAGACAGGTCAAAACCCAAAACCATAACTATTTGAGAACAGATCTGCTCTGTGTCAGCCAGCACCAGGAACCCATACCAGAAATGCAGGCTGACATCTTCATGTCACTCCTGAGCTGCGAAGGGAGTACAGGGTAGGGCAAAGATTAATTCAAAATACCACAGAGCTATCCAACTGAGATTCAGCCACCTTTTCCCTGATTATATGTCTGGTTGATGTAAATCTTTGGCTAGTTTCCTAAATTCTGATAAAATGTATTCTGGCATGACAGCGTTTTGTGTTTATTCATTGTTTGTTTGTGGAAAGACAGGGCCTTGGAGTTCACTACTCCACAATTTCTTCTAGTGTTACCCTATCCCTTTTTATTCACAAAAATAGCTGAGGTAGAGAGGAGAATTCACCAAGAAACTGTTTTTTAAAAAACAGTGTAGCTCATAAAACAGTGAATGACTTAATTAATTGTGTTATTTTGTCACATTGCTTAGAGTTGACATTGTACATAACTGTAAATTATTTGGAGGGTAATAAATTTTGCAGGTGATATAGAGGCTGTACTGTGTGAGAAAAGCATACCAAAGTATATCAATGATTTTCCCCCAAGTTGAAATTTTCTAGTTCCGTTGACTCTGGATCTATTTTTCAAACCCCTGAATTTTAAAAAGAGAGCAAGATGCTATGGTCCAATTTAGTGCAGAGTCAATTTCCATTTCATATCCAGATATGTTTGATTTGTTTGTTTTTTTAACTGAATGCACTAGTAGCAAACCTCTCAAAAGGAGTTATAAACATGGGGGATAATTTATTCAACACAGAGAAGAAAGGAAAAGGAAGCTGTAAGATAAGAAGCATATGAGGTTCTTCATCAAGTTGAAGCTGACAATGTTTGGACATTCCAGAAAAATCCAACTTCCCTTGATGATATCCATCCATTTATTCCTTATTTAGCCTAACCATGCATCTTCAATCAGATATTGACTCAATACATATTTATCACATTAATATTATCATTGTAAACGATGGAAATGCTGACCTCACAGTCTATAAGGTATTCTATTTCCCCTCTGGACACGGACAGAAGATCAATATAAAGATTATCTTCTGCATGTCTTGGAATATTACCACAACCCCTGCAAATTAAGGACAATAACAGCTCCTTGAATTTATGAACCAATGATGAGTTCTTTTTCTCATTTAATAGCTTCCATTTTCTCTATGAAGTGGACAATATCGTTTGTCAAAAGTGAGATAGATGGTGATGGGTTGAAGGTTTATGCCAGCTATTGCCCTCTGCGCATAACATTTAATAAGCACAACAGAGCATGAGTCCATTGCTTTTATATTCCCATTATACAGGTAAGTAAATGGAATCACAAGAAGAAAAAAAAATGTTGAGTAACTTGCCCCAGATCTCACTTCTGGTCAGTGGTGAATGAGGACCTGAATCTAGTCAGTCTGATCCCAGAGTTTACATCCTTAAACGCTACACTAACTCTCTTGAGTTGAGTTTATGACTATGAATTTATGGGCACAGATCTTTGTAGTTGTGTAGATTTTCTTCTCCAATATTCCAGTCCAGATAAGGGCACTAATAATATAGAATTCCAGACTTGAATTTTTGACATGCAGATGCATTCGAAAAATAAGAGGATAAGGAGGTGAAATGAATACGAGGATGATTAACGTGATGGAGCCTAGACACTGAGCATGGAAGGAAGGGCAGGAGGGGCTGGGTAGTGGTGCAGGAGGCCTTGGGACTTTGGAGGTCTCAATAAGATTTAAGACCAGAGGCTGTGAAAGTAGCTAAGTGAGAGAGCTTTTAGGATAGGAGCTAGTGGAGAGGGAGTGGGAGCTGTTTTGGCCTTATTTGTGGAAGTCTGAGGATAATTGGAGATGATGGTCAATTCGAAAGGATTCCGTAATTTGAGAATCCTGACTGTTAAACTGGCTGCTCACATGGATGTTAAAGATATTTTAAAAGATGGTGAAATCTGGGCAAGGGAAGGTCTTTGAACAGGTCAAGCCTTGAGCTCATTCACTGTCTATTTGACCAACCCCCTTACTTTCCAGTCATCCCTCAGCCTTGCCCTTTGTTTTTGTGGCTTACTTAGAAGACTAACATGAAATTATAGGTGGTGATATTCTTACAGTAGTGCTCCTGTGATCCCCAAGAGTCCTTTTTTTTAGCCCTCCAATTGAAGGAGAAATAAAGAGATGCACATTGTTTGTTCACAGCATATTCTTACTTGCAAGTATTTTATTCCTGAGTTCGTCACTTGCGAGGATTCTGAATTAAGGAAGGAGGATGTAAGGGCTGTAAGATTTTTATTCACAATTTTATTACAATTTGTTTGTTTTTTCTCTTCCTGGGTTTACCTTTCTCCATAGCAAGAAGTTAGAAAGGAAAGCACACTTTGAAGATTTCCCTGTGTTTTCTAAGTAAGCTACATTAACCACAGGCCTCTCAGTAAATTACAGTGGTTTGTGCATCCCATAATTATAAGTAACCATCTCTGTGCCCTCTTTAGCATAGAGAGAAAGGGACCTGCCCTATCAAATCTCAGTTCTCATAGCACCATTGCTGGCTGCTTGATAAATCTCATGTCCTGAGAGAAAAGTCATTTCAGCTAGTCTAAATGAAAGGGCTTGGCAAACGTCTTCCAAAGTGCTGGCACTGCTAATGCTCTCCTCCCTTTGGAGACTTATCCAAGAATCCATACAGATCATGTGTGAGCTAGCAAGCCCTAAAGGGACTGGAAAACCCCGCAGCCACACACAAAGCTGACGAGAACCAACTGACAAGCACGATGTACATGTGTACAAGAGACAGAAGCCATAAGGTAAGAGCCAAGGGGGTGAGCATTACTCATCACTCTGAGCCAAGATGACAAATCAGTTAGACTGGGATAATGTGGAAGGAAGTAAGGCAAGTCCCTGACAACCAATGACTAGTTCCCAATGTCCTCATGAAACTTCCTCACGCATCACAGATTGTCATTCCTACACGTCATCATCAGAGGGCTAAGCAAGCTTTCAACCACTAAGGGCTCCTTCTTCCCAGGACACCTGGGAAATTTCCTGGGAAGAAACTCACAACTGTTTGATCAGTGATTACCTTCAGGTGGCAGACTTATGGGGAATTGGTATTCTTTCCTCTATTTTTTAAAATTTCTATTTTTTTCCTACAGTAAGCATGCATATTGTAAAATAAATGTAAGCTTCCTTAAACTTCATTCCCCTTGCCTTCCTTCAAATGAGGTTCTTTTATCATTTTATCTTGTGAGTAGAGCAGACATGAAACCCTTCCAGCAACTCCTGACCCAGGATATCTGGCCAAAGTGGGTAGAGTTCCTGCAATGGCTCCTCATTTTATTGAAGTAGTGGCCCCCACAGAGGAGCCACTCAATGAATGCTGGAATGTTCTTTGCACAGGAGAGTAACATGAGAGGACACATAACACCATCAGCGCCAACACCTCTCAGAGAAATAGTCTACTATTATTTGAAATATTTTGATGTCTTGCCTTTTAAAGAAGATAACAACTCATATGTAAACTAAATGAAATCAAATGTTTCTCCCTACCCCACTTTCACCCAAATTGTCTTTGCTCACTGGCTAGCAACCTCCAGCCCAACACTCAGACTCAAGCAGTCAGGAGCCAGCTTTGTCTTTTATCAGTTAAGTCTCTATCCCTATATCTAGAGCGCAGCAAAGGAAACAGTCTTATCTTCATGTCATGGTTTGAGGAAGAAGAGAACATGAAAAGGAGCTAGAAATAAAGTTTGGATAGTCAAGTATTTGAAGTAAACAAACATAAAAAAGCACTCATTCAAAATGTATTTAAAATTCCTAAATCTGAAGTACTCTGAATGCAATTGAACTTTAATTCTGATTTAAATAATAATATACAACCCAACGCCATGCCCCCTTCCCCTGGGAAAGGGATGTGAAAAGGAGCGGCAGCAGGAGTCCAAAATGGGTGAATAAACCATTAGCTATGGAAACTTTGAGTAAGTTTTAGTAGAATGAAACCTCTGTAGGTTAGAAATGTACCATTTTATAATTGAGTAGAACTTCATAATCATCCTCCTTATCTCTGCCACAAGGCAGCTATTTCTTTCTAAACTAGGACAAATTTACATAAATTAAAATCTTGCTTTGTTAAGTTTCAAGTTTCAGAGGGAAGGCAAGGGGGATCTATTAATAATCTATAATTATTAGGTATCTACTGTCAGCTGGTACTGTGGTTTTTGTTCAGGAAAGTATCTTGCATCATTTTTGCCAAATCTTCTATGTTGGGAACACTAAGGTTCAGAGGCAAAGTGACTTGTGCAAGATCCTACAGCGGCTTTAGAGGCAGGCCTCAATTCAAGATGTATTTGAGTCCAAAGCCAACAACTCCTTTCTCCTAAACATTCTTCAGAACACTTGTTTCCATTAGTTCTAACTAACGTAATTGGAATTCTGAATCATATGCATTTAGCCTTACAAAAAAAAGAAGACAGATAATACAAGAAAAATAAGACCCATGAATATAATAAATTCATCACAGGAGTTTTGCCTAGCCTGATGATTGAATGCATTCAATATAAAGTTCCCTTTTCAAATGCCATAAGTAATCTATTTTATTATTTAAATTTTAAAACATTTTAAATGATTTCTCTTGAGGCTATCATACCTTTTGAAAGAACCATATGGTATTGCTAAAAACATGTAGAATTTCTCTTGCAGAGTCATAAGGACTTATATGTAAACCAAATTCATTCACATGCTCCTAACTTATTCCCCTTGCTCCCCATTTCCACTTGTTTGCAAGAGTCTAAAACAGGTTTTCAAAATAGCTTTTTGTAGTTTTTCATCTTTGGAGATTTAAATTTTAAATTTATGTCTTTGCTACCCCAGGCCTTCTTGTTTCCTAATTTATTTTTCACTTACTTCAAGCCATCAACATATCCCTGCCATCAGGTTTGATTTATATTGTTTAGGAACATAATCCAATCATGAGTCTTCCTTGGGAATGCCAACATGGCAAGAGAGAGAGAGCTCACTTTAATGATCTTACTAGAGTAGAAAACAAAAAGTGAAAAATCAGTAGAACTTTAAAAATACTATTAGGCAAGACTGTAAGCCTATGGTAACATAAGAAACTTGGCCCTTCCCTGAATCCAGAATTGAAAGCAACAAGCTTTCAGTCTACTCCCCTTTGCTATTTTCCCCTTTTTACATACAGGAACTGGAATCCAGTGTTGAAGTTATACATATAATACCCCAAATAACCACAATCTTTTCCCCATCTCTAGCCCAGGTCCTGTGTGCATCTCCACTAAACCCAGTCTCTTCCCATTGTACTTAACCAGGTGAACTATTTGAACTTACCACTAAATGAACATGGACACCCCCGACCACAGAATGTTTGTGTTGGTTCTTTGTGTTGCTAATCACAGAAACCAACACTGGTGATTCAGCTAAAAAGGATATTTGTTAGTGGGACATTGCAGTATCTCCCAGTCACAAGCAAGCTTCAGCTAGGGCAGGAATCAGGGAGACTCCAGGGACATCAGCTGCAAGAGTTCCTGGACATTCTAACCATTGTTCTACACTTAAATGACTCAGATTCAAAGACTCTTAGACTTGGTGTCTCTTTGTTCCCTGGTTATAGTCTCAGGAGAGACTATATCATTAGTCGAGCCTGGACAGGTGACCGTCCCCAGGTTCCATCGTTTAGCTCAGTGTCCCTGAGTGTACACATAGCCCACAAGAGTCAAACCTTGGGTCCTGGGATCTATGCCCTGACAAGGGAAAGTTGCTGTGTCCCAAGAGGCTTCCCTAAGAGGCATCTCATAGATGCAGACTCCATGCTAATGCATAGCACCACTGAATCTTCTGAGGCTCTCCAGAAGGGTGGTGGTCCAGGAGACACCCCAAGTTTAATTTGCAAAGACTTAGTTAGGAAATACAAAATTAGCATATATGACATGTCAATAGAAATCTCTATTTTTACTTAGTTTAATTTGCAAATGTCAACAGTACACACGTACTATGTGCAAAACATTAGTTTATATAACAGTTTTCTTAAAAAGGAAAAAAAGAACTGACACATGCCATCAAATCAAGCATTTTCTGAAACTGACCCAAAAGTCTTAATTAATGGTTATTCATTCACTTATTCATTCTTTCAACCAATATTTACTGAGCTCCTACTAAGTATATGCCAGGCATTGTTGTCGTTGTGAGGGGTTCAATAGTGAACATAAGTGAGAAAAATTCCTGCCCTCTTCAACATTCATTACTACATAAGTCAAGTAAGTAATGGCTAAGAGATGGGATTAAATCTTGGCTCTACCACTTACTGTGTGAAAGGCACATTTTTGAATCTCTCTGTTGTTCAGTTTTCTCATGTTTAAACTGAGAATGATAATAGTACCTATCTAATAATGTTGTCATAGAAGTGCATTTATCACATGGTATGAGCTGCTATTATCACCGTCACCACCATTATTATGTGACTCTTCAGCCAGGTCTCATCCCCTCAACGCTAAGATCAATGCCTACAGTTACCCCTGTGTCAACCAAACTTCACCCAAAAGCTCTCAAACCAGACTGATGAAGCTGAGCATGAGAGTTTCACTTACTTACTCACTGAGTGTGTAAAGGACTTATCCAATGTTGGGTTCACCAGAAGTAGATGCTGAGATGGAGTTTGTGGTTCACATGTTTATTGGGCTCAACACCTGTGAATGTAGGAGACAGGAAGCAGGATTAGGCCAAGGGAAAAGATGAACTGCAGCTCAGGTCTAGCAAATTCCTGACCAACTTGCAAGATGTCCTGAAGCAAGTATTGTCTGTTAGAGTGTGTCTTATTAGGCCAAAATGGCTGGGTCTTTATATCCTCATTACTATCGCTCACTGCAGAATCTAGAGTATCTAGCCAGGGTGCCTCCATGTCTACCACAGCCTGCGATAAGGCCCACATAAGAAGAAAATAAATGGTATTAAGCCCTACAAAGCATACTGTTTAGTAAGTGAAAGGAGTCTTACATGGGTAATGGTAGCAGACAGAATGTGTTCAGGTAAAGATTTACTAAGTGTTATGAGAGTTCATTTAATAGAAAGACTACTTCTAGCTGAGATAACAGCACAAAATAATAGTGTTTAACTCTTCAGGCTAAGAAAATGTTCAAAGATGAATTAAACAAAAAATTGATAAACTCTTGCAAGATTAGTGTATTAGTTGTTCTCATTTAATTGAATTTTATCTCTTCAATTAAATTGGCATGAGAATATCTGATAGTTTATATAAATGCAATTCAATGTACGGTCGACAGACTATGATAGTCTGCAAACTGTTCGTTACCAGTCCTTAATGAGATATAGAGAGTAAGAATAAGCAATTTAAAAAGGTTTATAGCAACTTGACGTAGTAATTTCCTATCTATTGCATCTAATAATAATAAATTGGGGCTTTTATTTTGTATATGGTTTTTTTTTTTCCACTTGTTTTTATGGCAATACATTTTATTGTATTTTACAAAATGGCTAGTCTGAAATGGATTAGATTTCTTTAAAATACATGTTCCCTCATATAGTTTGAGCCATCTGTAGATATCATATATGTCTTATTTTTATTAAACATATTTTTCAATATTTTTAAAACTATATCTCAAATCAAATTCTTTGTCATGTTTATGATTGTTAATTTGGAAGGTACAGTGTATCTCATTTTGAATTAGTGTACTTTTCCTACAAATTGCCTATAAAGAAAATTATTTTTATGGTACAATAAAATACATATATTTGGTCTTTGTCTCTGGTTCCTGGCACAGAGCTCCTAAAACCCTTGGAAACTTTGAAGCGATAAGAATGCCTTTTGTGCACTAAAGAGATGACTGGTGGCTGGAGGCCCCTAGACAGTTTCAGGATGGGAGCAGGCCACTGGAAATACCAAGCCATGATTAGAGAATTGGAACTTTTAACTCCAAACCCTAGAACTGGTTGGTGATTTAATCAATCATGCTTACATAAGAAAGCGCCATAAAAACACTTAACTACAGGATTTGGAGAACTTCCGGATTGGTGAACAGATGGAAGTGCTGGGAAGGTGGCGTACTCAGAGATGATGTGGAATTGCCGTACGCCCCCTCCATTCTGCCCTGTTTATCTCTTCTGTTTAGCTAGTCCTGACTTGTATTTTATAATAAACAGGTAAACATAAGTAAAGTGTGTTCTTGAGTTCTGTGAGTTGTTCTGCAAATTATCAAACCAGCAGAAGGTGTCATAAGAACTTCCAAATTTGTAGTAAGCCAAGTAGAGCTATGAGGAGCTTGCACACCTCCTTTGCAGCTGGCATCTGAAGAGGGGGCAGTCCTGTGGGACCGAGCGCTTGACCTGTGGGGTCTGTGTTAATTCCGTAGTTAATGCCAGAATCGAATTCAATTGTAGGACACCCAGTTGATGTTAAAGAATCAGAGATGGGAGAATTGGTTGGTGTCAGAAAACACTACACATTTGGTGTCAGAAGTGATGCCAGAAAACAGACAAAAATTTTATATGAGTCCAATTTTCTACTAATGTTCAACTAATTATAATTTTGTTGATGTCACATGAGTGACAACAACAGAATTAAATAAAACAAAATAAGAAAGTAATAAAGCCCTAAAATAGTATTGGTAAAGTTTTCTGATAAAATGTGAGTAATCCTCAAAATAAGTTAACAAACATAAATGAAGAAACATCATGATTTAAATTGCTTTTCAACTATACCCTCAGGTTGTAAAAGAAAAGCAGTGAAGGATTAACAGCAAAATACACTGAGCTGAAAAGTTGCTCTTTCCACAAATCTTGCCCCAAGATATTTTACAATAAACCACTCTGCCACAAGACTTGTTTCCATAGCTCTTTTAGAAACTCCCAGCCATCATAAATTATTATTTGTTTTAATGTGAGTTAGAGGAAGGAAAAAAAAACCTCAAACATCATAGAGGTATTAAATTAAAATCCAGAATACAAACAATAGTAAATGAGACAGTGGGAATGCATTTGTTAAAAAAAAAAACCTCTGAAAATTTTTTAAGAAAGAAAAGATGTTGGTAACATAATAATTCAAACCTTTGGCTTATAATTTCTAAAACAGAGTGTTTAGAAATAATTATTAGTATAACAAGATTTGTTTCATATAACTGAATGTAGACTTGGACATTTTAAAGAATCCTAATATATTCAAATCTGATTTTACTGAATCAATATATTATTTGTACTACAAAAGATTTCTACCTGTTTAAAAGGAACCATCACAATGATTTTATTTAAATTTGTTTTGTTTTGTTTACATGTTCCCTCCTAATATAATAGAGACTGGAAGTAATGTGGTTTAGGAGTTCTGGGAAAAGACATAAAGCCAAGAAGTTAAAATCCCTTCACAGTTGATGAATAAGAAGAGTTTAAGAAAGAGAAAAACAGACATTGTTAGACACTTGAAAAACATAATTTATTAAAAAGAAAAACTTTTTCAAAGGCGTGTCTGAAATACATAAGTAACACGCTATAGAAAGCATGTGAGTTTGAGATTCAGAATCTGGGTAAGGAATCACCAGAAAGAATCATTCTAAAACTGAAGCTAGTGATCATTAATGACCAATAAATAAAATTAATTATAATTACTTTTAAATTGTGATTTGAACACAGCCGATTTTTAAAGTAAATGTTCTTCTCTACTTTCTATTATTTGTCATTTAAGAGTCTCTCTAAATTGTAAATAATGTAAGTCAAAACCTTGTATATGTAAAAAATAATAAGCTATGAAATGATTCAGTACATGAAATTTGTGTATTGAATTGAGTACAAAAAAAAGAACCAGATACTAAGTACTGGTTTGTGGGTACTTGACGGAGACCAATATTCTGATTCTACAGGAAAAATTTTTTGTGTATATACGGTAGGCACTCAATAAATGGTTGTTGGCCAGTTAACGTGTGTGAATAAACTAATGAATAAATGACATAACATCCCTAAAAAGGAGATCCTAATACCCAAATAATTTCTTATTATAACTGCCTCTAGCTACATCTAATTTTCTTGAGGGATGAATCTGCTTACTAAGAAAGTCTCCAATTTACAGTTGAGTTTTCTGACTGAAACTAATCCTCATAAACTGGACCTGTTCCTTAGGTGAAGTCAATCTTATAGTATAAATACAGTATAAACTGACATTTTGTGTTTATATTGGATTGTTATGAGTTTGGTGAAAATCAACTGATTTCCCAAGATCTGACCAGTAATAAGATAAAGCACAAAAGTTGAGTGCTGCCCTGCAATGAACAAGTTCAAACCATGAACCCTAGTGAGTCTAAAGTAGAAATCTTCATGAATCCAGCCTGGAGCGATCACCTGTATTTATCTACCTTGTCTATCATGGGCTTCCCCACTCATATATTTTCACACACGTGTGCATAAAACACACACTCATATTGGAATAAATTCATAGGCAAACTTAACCTGTTCACTTTTCCCTCTTCTTTTTCAGTTTAACCCCTAAAGAGATACATGTTAAAGCCAGAGCACTTTACTTTTCTAGGGCAAAACAAGACTTAAGAACTCCAATTGGCTTCTTGCCACTGTTGAGAGGAGAGACAGAATACACCTGATCACCACTCTCCATTGCTGCCCAGCTTGCCACTTCCTCATGGGCTGATGGCTTATGCATGCCATCCCCTGAATATCACTTCAATCTTTGAATTGACAGAAGTAATGATTTAGGACTCTAATAGATACTTTAGTTTTAAAGAACCAACAGAGTTGTAGATCTTAAAAATAAAGAAAAAACTTACAGTCACCACACTCAGTCAATGTTCAATCACTCCTTTATAATTTTCTTATGAAGATTACTTAAGAAAATCTTTCATTTTAAGCGTTATGGAATGACTGAAGAAAGGTAGAAATCTTAGATGCTTTGAGTTCAATACAATTTGCCACTTATTCATGTGTAACTCCAAGTAACTTGGTGCTTTAGAGTAAATGGAGGCAAAAATATGAAAGGTTGGTGGGAATTCCCAAAAGTATCAAGGAATTAAAAACCCATAAAAACAGCATGCTGGAATTGGGATGAAATCTAGGAATCAATTGGGCTTGGCTTGCTGAAATTGTGAACTTAGAAACCGTAGGTCAGCATATATTATAAAATATTTGCTAATAAAAGGGTTAAGCAGTCAAATAAATTTTGGAATTACTGGGTTAAATGAACTAAAATTATGTCTATTTCCTGTTTTGCCTCTCACAGCCCTTAATATGCTAATATACTTAGTGCACCTCCAAGCAAGTCACATAAAAAGTACATAGCAGAGCACTAGGAGGGACATGTCTGTGGTGGAGGTACCCCCTGAAGAGTGAGGGGTCCCAGCCCCACACCAGGCTCCCCAGCTAAGGGATTGTGTGCTGGGAAGAAGAGTCCCCACAACATCCAGTGGTGAAAATCAGTAAAGGTTCTATCTGACCATCCAGGTGAGATGGAAGGCAGCTAGAAACCCAGATGTCTTCTTAAAGGACCCACATACAGTCTCACTCACTTGCAAGCACTCATCCTGGGCTCTGGCATGGGGACAGACCTTGAGAGGTGCCAGAGATATATGGGGAAGGACTGGGTTGTATGGCGAGGGCTGGTGGGACAGTCACAATCAACCCTGTGCAGAGCCTGCCTCACATGTAACCAAAAGGAGGGCACCATCCTTCCTGTGTTGAATCCACCATCAAAGGGCCAAATCTGAGACCCCATCGGTCTGGTCAAATCTGTGCCAGTGTGAACCACCTTGGTATTAGGTTGATGCAAAAGTAACTGTGGTTTAAATGTTTAAAAATAATTGCCAAAAACCGCAATTACTTTTGCACCAACCTAATAACTCCGTTGGATTCTGCTCTGCACAGCTAGTGTTGTATCGCCCGTGGTACTCCCAGCTCCTGGGCCGTCAGGCGTGCCCCACAAGCTGCTGGAGGCGTGTACAGCAGTGGACAGCCCACAGCAGCCAGGGAAACTTTTGGTGGCAGATAGTCAGCCCCAGCGCACACTCTCATGTCCTGTGGGCCTAAGGTAAACAATGACTGGCTGCAGGGGTCTCAGGGCATTTTGCAGAGTGGCCACATGCTCAGCACTCGCATAAGCCCTGAATCTGTATTAACTCTGTGGAAACCACCAGCCACACCCCGCAACTCCCTGGAACCCAGCCCCACTCAGCTCAGGCAGCGTCGCCAGGGGCACTGTCAACACCTGTCAACCAGCCCAGGCTGTGCACCTAAGGAGGCTCTTTCAATGGCTGAGACTTACAAGCAGCCAGTAGGTGACAACAGGCCTAGGGGGGACCTGAGCCATTTGTTAAGCTGTCCTAGGACTAAAACTGGTGGCAGCCAGCCTCAGTTCACAGCAAGGTCACCCCCAGATGCCTCCCAGGCCAACACCGGCAGCAACCAATTGTGCATAGTTTTGTAGCTTTTACCAGGTAGTGCTGGGAAGATCACAGGCCAGGCTGAAATTAGCATGGGAAACCCACCCAGGAGGCACAAGAAACAACACACCCACAGGCTGGCATCGAAGCATAGCAAATTAGCCCCACAAGTGGCACAAGCAAAGGATGGTCTCAACAGGCACAAGAGCCCACTAGTGCAAATCACCCTTTTAGGGTTCAGCCCCCATACAGCAGCTTATATGCTATGGGCTAGCCAATTCTCACAGCCAGTCAGCCTGCAAGCCAATCCCACCCACTGAGTCACCAAAACCAATGAAGTTTCCATTACAACAGGAGAACACATACAACACACACAAAAGACACTCCTGGAGCACATGCATAGGTCATAAGGGAGACTGCTCCACTGGACCACATACTATTAGGTTGGTGCAAAAGTAATTGCCGGGTTTTAACCTTTTAAACCACAATTACTTTTGCACTAACCTAATACATACGACATATACTCCATAAGGCCACCTGGCAAAGACTGAGAGACATAGGAGATCTATTTAATACATAGAAGCAAACACAGGGAAGCAGCCAGAATGAGGAAACAAAGAAACATATTCCAAAGAAAGGGAAAAATGTCCAGAAAAAGAAGTAAATGAAATGGAGGCAATCAACCTACCAGAGAAAGCTTGAAACACTGGTTATAAGAATGATTAAGGAACTTAGTGAGAACTTCAATGAAGAGATAGTAGGCATAAAGACGGAAATAGAAGCCATAAGATGAACCAATCAGAAATAAAGAATACAATAACAACAACAACAAAAAAGACTACACTAGAAGAAATCAAAAACAGATTAGATGAAGTAGAGGATCAAATCAGTGATTTAGAAGACAAGATTGTAGGAAACACTCATGTTGTCATTGTTTTAATTGAGTGTTTCCTACAATCTTGATGACAACAAACAAGAATTTTAAAAAGTGAAGATAGTTTAAGGGATCTGTGGGACAACATCAAGCTTAACAACATTTGCATCATAGGAGTACCAGAAAGAGAAGAAAGGGATCAAGGTATCAAAAACCTATTTGAAGAAATAATGACTGACAACGTCCCTAACCTGAAGAAGAAAATAGACATACCACACCAAGACACATTACAATTAAAATGGCAAAGGTTAAAAACAAAGAAAGAATCTTAAAAGCAACAAGAGAAAGACACGTAGTTACATACAAGGGAGCTCCCCTAAAACTGTCAGCTGATTTCTCAACAGAAACTGTGCAGGCAAGAAGAGAGTGGCAGGAAATATTCAAAGTGATGAAAACAAGGAGGGCCTACCACCAAGACTACTCTTCAATTTAAAATTGTAGGAAAGATAAAGAGCTTCCCTGACAAGAAAAAGCTAAAGGAATTTATTACAAACAAGCCAGTATTACTAGAAATGTTAAAGAGACGCTTTTAAGAAGAGGGGAAAAACAAACAAACAAAAGAAGACCAAAAATATGAAAAATAAAATGGCAATAACTATGTACCTATCAATACTCATTCTAAATGTAACTGGAATAAATGCTGCAATCAAAAGACATAGGGTAGATGAATGGATAAGAAAAGAAGACCCATATATATGGAACCACAAGAGACCAACCTCAGCTCGAAAGACACACACAGTCTCTGAAAGTTAAGGAATGGAAAAAGATATTTCATGCAAAAGGAAATGAGATAAAAGCTGGGGTAGCAATACTTAGACAAAATAGACTTTAAAACAAAGACTATAATAAGAGACAAAGAAGGACATTACATAATGATAAAGGGATCAACCCAACAAGAGGACACTCCCTAGTAAATATCTACGCACCCAACATAAGAGCACCTCAATGTATAAAACAAATATTGACAGACATAAACACAGAGATCAACAGTAACACAATCATAGTAGGCGAACTTAACACTCCACAGACACCAACGGGCAGATCCTCCAGACAGAAAATCGACACAGAAACAGTGGACTTAAATGACACTGTAGACGAGGTGGGTTTAATTGATATTTTAGAGCATTTTACCCCAAAGCAGCAGAATATACATTCTTTTCAAGTGAACATGGAACATTTTCCAAGATAGACTACATGTTAGGCCACAAAACTAGTCTCAAGAAGATTGAAATCATATCAAGAGTCTTCTCTGACCACAATGGTATGAAACTAGAAATCAATTACCAAAAAAAAATAGTAAAGAAAAGAAAAACACAGGAACACATACAGGATAAATAATATGCTATTAACAATGAATGAGTTAACAATGAAATCAAAGAAGCAATCAAAAGATACCCTGAAACAAACAAAAATGAAAACACAATGGCCCAAAAATCTATGGGGCACAGCGAAAGCAGTCCTCAGAGAAATTCATAGCAATGCAGGCCTACTTCAAGAAACAAGAAAAATCTCAAATAACCAATCTAACTTTACACCAGCAAAGTCCAAATTGAGTAAAAGGAAGGAAATAATAAAGATCAGAGTGGAAATAAATAAAATAGAGGCTAAAAAATAGAAAAGATTAGTGAAACCAAGAGGTGGTCCTTTGAAAACATAAATAAAATAGATAAACCTTTAACCAGACTCATCAAGAAAAAAGAGAGAGGACCCAAATAAATAAAATTAGAAGTGAAGGAGATGTGACAACGAACACCACAGAAATACATAAAAAAAATGTAAGAAAATACTATGAGCAGCTATACGCCAACAAATTGTACAGTCTGGAAGAAATGGATAAATTCCTGGAAGCATACAATCTTCCCAAATTGAATCAAGAACAAAAGAAAATATGAACAGACCTATTACCACCAACAGAATTGAATTAGTAATCAATGAGTTCCCAACAAACAAAAGTCCTGGACCAGATGGCTGCACAGGTGAATTCTACCAAACATTCAAATATTAACACCTATTCTCAAACTGTCCTAAAAATTCCAAGAGGAGGAAAGGCTCCCAGGCTTGTTTCACGAGGCCACCATTACCCTGATTCCAAAACCAGACAAAGACATTACAAAAAAACAAAAAACAAACAAACAAACAAAAAATTATAGGCCACTATCCCTAATGAAAATAGAATGCAAAAATCCTCAATAAAATATTAGCAAACCAATTTCAGCTATACGTTAAAAAAAATCATACACCACGATCAGGTGGGATTCATTCCTGATATACAAGGTTGGTTCAATGTCTGTAGTTCAATTCACGTGATACACCACACAAACAAAATGAAAAATAAAAGTCATATGGTGATATCAATAGATGCAGAGAAAACATTTAACAAAATCCAGCATCCATGTATGATAAAAACTCTCAGAGAAGTAGGAATAGAGGGAACATATCTCAACATAGTAAAGGCCATATATGACAAACCCACTGCTAATCTCATACTCCATGGGGAAAAGCTAAAAGCATTCCCCTTAATATTAGGAACAAAAGAAGGATGTCTACTTTCACCACTTTATTCAACATACTACTGCAACTCCTAGCCACAGCAATCAGAAAAGAAAAAGAAATAAATGGCATCCAATAAGAAAGGAAGAAATAAAACTGTCATTATTTGCAGATGACATGACACTATATAGAGAACCCCAAAGATAGATTCCACCTAAAAACTATTAGAATGGATAAATGAATTCAGTAATGTAGCAGGATACAAAATTAATATTCAGAAATAGGTTGTATTTTTATATATAAAGAACAAACTAGCAGAAGGAGAAAGTAAGAAAACAATCCCATTTAAAATTGCATCAAAAAATAAAATAGTTAGGAATAAATTTAACAAAGGAAGTAAAAGAACAGTACTTAGAAAATTATAAGACTTTAAAGAGGGAAATTAAAGAAGATACATATAAGTGTAAACACATATCATGCTCATGGATAGGGAGAATTAGTATAATTAAAATGTCCATACTGCCCAAAGCAAAGTACAGATTTAATGCAATCCCCATCACAATATAATGTCATTTTTCACAGAACTAGAACAAATAATCCTAAAATTTATATGAAACCATAACAGACCCTGAAAAGCCACAGCAATCCTGAGGAAGAAGAACAAAGCTGGAAGTATCATGCTACCTAATATCAAATTATACTACAAAGCTATAGTAATCAAAACAGCATGGTACTGGCATAAAAACAGAACAGAGATCAACACAACAGAATAGAGATCCCAGAAATAAATACACACCTAAATGGTCTTTTAATCTATAACAAAGGAAGCAAAAATTTACATTGGGGTAAATACATTTTATTCAATAAATGGTGCTCAGAAAACTGGACAGATACATGCAAAAAAAAAAAAAAAAAAAAAAAACAATGAAACTGGACCACTTTCTTACTCCATATACAGGAATAGACTCAAAATGGATTAAAGACTTGCATATAAGACCCATAACCATAAAACTCCTAAAAGAAAACATAGGCAGTAAACTCTCAGACATTACCCTTAATAATATTTTTACTGATATATCGCCTCAGGCAAGGGAAACAAAAGAAAAAAACAAGCAAATGGGACTACATCAAACTAAAAAGTTTTTGCACAGCAAAGGAAATTATGAACAAAATGAAAAGACATCCTACTTAATGGGAGAAGATATTTGCCAATGATAAATCTGATAAGGGGTTAATATCCAAAACGTGTGTGTGTATATATATATACATATATATACGTGTGTGTGTGTATATATATATATATGTGTATGAGATATATATATATATATATATATATATATATATATATATATATATGTATATATATATATATATATATATATATATATATATATCTCATACAACTCAACATCAAAAAAATCCAATTAAAAAATGGGCAGAGGACATGAATAGACATTTCTCCAAACAGGACACACAGATGGCCAATAGACATGTGAAAAGATGTTCAACATCAGAGAAATGCAAATAAAAACCACTACAAGATACCACCTCACTCCTGTCAGAATGGCCATTCACAATAAAACAAACAAGTGTTGGCGAGCATATGGACAAAGGGAACCCTCGTGCACTGTTGGTGGGATTGCAAATTGATACAACCACTATGGAAAACCACTACAGAAGTTCCTCAAAAAATTCAAAATAGAACTATCTTATGATCCAGCAATTCCTCTCCTGGGTATTTATCCAAAGAAAGCCAAAACACTAATTCAAAAAAATATATTCACCCCTATTTTTACTGCAGCACTATTCACGATATCCAAGATATGAAAACAACTGACATGCCCACCATTTGATATTTGAATAAAGAAACTGTAGTACATATATACTATGACTATTACTTTCCTATTAAAAAGAATGAGATCTTACCATTTGCAACAATATGGATGGATCTAGAGATTCTTATGCAAAGTGAAATAAGTCAGGCTGAGAAAGACAAATACCATATGATCTCACTTACCTGTGGAATCTAAAGAACAAAATAAACACACAAACAAAACTGAAGCATACCCATAGATACAGAAACCAGACTGATGGTTACCAGATGGAATGGGGGTGATAAAGGTGAGGGGATTAAGAAGTACCAATCAGTAGTTACAAAAGAGTCACAGGGATGTAAAATACAGTATGGGGAACACAGTCAATAATATTGTAAAAATCGTGTATAGTGTGAGATGGGTACTAGATTTATCAGGGAAATCACTTCATAAATGATATACGTGTAAATGTCTAACCACTAACCACGCTCCTCCAGCCTCATTGGATGGTTCTCATGTTCACGGTCATGCATCACAGCCATACCTCTAGGCATTTTGTCTGAGTTCCAGTATTGAAAATGGGAGCTGAGAAGGGATCAAAGATTTGTTCCAGCCTAATTAATTCTATTTTTATTGGGAAAATGTTATCTTTCCTGGAAGTGCCACCAAGTAGACTCTGTTTATATCTAATTGGCCAGAACTATCCCATAATCTTCACTGCAAGGAACCCTAGAAAACTGAGTTCAATTTTCTCTTCTTTAAAAGCCAGACACATCGTTGCCCCAAACCAAATCAGGGTAATGTGAAAAAAGAGAAAGGACAAAGGACTTGTATAAAGTGACTAGCTGACTCTACCCGTACTGGCATCATCCCTATTTTCATATGTGGAGACTGAGAGTTAGGAGGTTATATATTTGGTCAATGTCACATAGCTAATAGGTGAACATCAAAGAATGAAACCAGAAATGTATGGGATCTCAAAACTGATGTATTTCCCGTTAGCAGGCAGCTTCTCCGGGAGGGAAACACAGGCAACCAGGAAACACTGGAACATAATTTAGACGGAATATCTGTTGATTTGGCTCATAAAAAGGAAAGAAAAACAGAGGTCAAAAGTGCTTGTTTGTTCAATTTATTCATCCCACAAAATAAGCTCTAAATTGGTGAATAAGCATCATTTGTCTTAGCCTCTACAGAATACATCCACGTAGTTTGGGTTACAAAGAGAATACACACTCCTAAAATTCTTCTGTCATTTTCATTAAGACTCTTCAGGTCATTCATTTTCCCCTTGTTTCCTTCCTTATATCCCTCTCTAGATACATACTGACCACCCCCTCCCCCACCTTGGCTCCCTACATACACACCTTTTTCAATACATCTTATGTTCTGGAAGTTTTCCAGATTAATATATTCTCATAGAGTCTGAGAGACAATGAAGAGAAGATGCAAAAATGACCCTCCATCCTAGCTGCAGGAAAGTTTTGTGTTGCTAGGAAACCATCAGTAGGTGTTAACCATCCCTCACTAAATGAGGTCAGCTCCCAGCAGAATAATTCTTTTTTTTATGGAAGAATTTAGACCACAAGTTCATTTCCTACCTCCAACTGGCTCTGTCTACATATATGCTTTTATTCTCCAATAATAAGCAGCGGAAATGATTAAAAGTAATTTTAGGGATATGAAATTGCACCTATGAGGAAGATCAGAGGAGTTGTGTAACAGAATATAGAGCCATAAGATTAAAGCGTTTCTTATTTTCTTATTCTTCAAATACTGAGACCATTGTTGGGAGCGGGGTGCTGTTCTGCATGGGAGTAAACTAGAAAAACAGTAAATCAGATTTGGATTAAATATATGATGGAAAAACTATTGTTGGAAGTTTTTACATTTCAGCAGAGATAGGCATACTGTTAGATATAAGTAATTAAATATGATGTCTCTATAGAGCATATCATTGCTTATATTATTAACAAGACACGTCCTCTAAATTGATTTTCTTAATGTTGTTTGTTGTTTTTTTGTGTGTTTTTTTGGTCAGAGATGTATGTTGTAAGTTGTTTGCTCAAGTCTGACTTGAAGGTAGCTAAACTTAGAAGTCTAGAATTATATCATTTCAGAGTGCGAGTAAGGATAATAGAGATTCATTGAACAGTTTTAAGAGGAATAATTCATTCATTCATTGAACAATTATTTGCATGCCAAATACATGCCTGGCTCTTTCTGGATATTGGAACTAAAAGGTCTGACCTCACGAAGTTTATATTTTAGAGGAAGAGATAATTAATAAACAAGATAAGTACACAGACAATGGTTTGGTGGTTGCTAGAGGGTAAGGGGGGTGGGGGGTGGGGGGTGGGAGATGAGGGTAAGGGGGATCGAATATATGGTGATGGAAGGAGAACTGACTCTGGGTGATGAACACACAATGGGATTTATAGATGATGTAATACAGAATTGTACACCTGAAATCTATGTAATTTTACTAACAATTGTCACCCCAATAAATTTAATAAAATAAAATTTAAAAAAAAAAAGATAAGTAGGAAATCTCAAGATCCATCCATGTTGCTGCAAATGGCACTATTTCATCTTTTCTTATGGCAGAATAGTATTCCATTGTGTATATATATACACACTATTTCTTTATCCAATCATCTATCGAAGGATACTTGTCAGACAGAAAAAGTAGAGAACCATATAATTTCACTGGTATGTGGTATATAAAACTGAAAACAACAAAAGAACAAGAAAAACAAATGAAGAAACAAAACTCATAGACACAGACAATAGTTTAGTGGTTACCAGAGGGTAAGGGGGTAGGAGGGTGGTAGATGAGGGTAAAGGGGATCAAATATATGGTGATGGAAGGAGAACTGACTCTGGGTGGTGAATACACAATATGATATATAGATGATGTATTACAGAATTGTACACCTGAAATCTATGTAACTTTGCTAACAATTGTTACCCCAATAAACTTTAATTTAAAAAAAAGATAATTAAGAAAAATATATATGTTGGATAATACCATGTTAAAGAGAAACATGCAACAGAAAACGGCAGGTGCTGAAACATAAATTTTGAATTAGAATATGATAGAAGTGAGGGAGCGAGGCATGCAACGTCTAGGGAAGTGTGTTCTGGACACAATGAACAGCAGGTGAAAAGCTCCGTAGCAGAACTGCACCTGACATGTGCAAGGAATAACAAGGAGGCCAATGAAGCTGGAATAGTGGTGCTGAAGAGGAAAATGGTAGGGATGCAGTCCGAGTTATAGGGTAGTGGGGTGTTGATGTGAGAAGGGGGGAAGATCCTGTAAGGCTTGTAGTTCATAGCAAGGATTTTTTTATTTTTCCTGAGAGAGATGGTGTGACCAAAGAGTCAGTACTCACAGAATAATCATGGGTTCGTCTACATATCCCAGTCTCCCTTAAAGCTGGGTTTATGCCCTGTGCCTCGCTCTGAGCAGAAGTGATGGCTATCATTTCCAGGAGAGGGCAGTAAAGAGACATTATTCCTCCTTCATGTCATTTTGTTCTACTGCCATGACCTTCAAATTTAAGTGTTCCAAATGGAAATGGTAAGAACAATCTGACCTACATCAGACTTCTCCTGGGTAAAATATAGCTTTATGCCTTACGCCATTATGATTGTTAGGGTACATTTGTTTCTGCAGCAAAGCCTGGCTCTGCCTGACTAATACAGTGGTACTAGTCGAGTTCTAGGCAGAGGACTGACATTATCTGCCTTACATTTTAACAAGATGATTCCAGATGCCATGTTAAGAATAGCCTATGAGGTTGGGGGGAGCAAATGGAGAGGGAGAGGAATGAAGTAGGAGTCTCCTGCACTAGTTCAGGTGGCAATCATGGTGGTTGGGCAAGGCTTGTCTCAGTGAATGTGGTGAGAAGTGGTTGCATTCCAGGTAGGCTGCTGATTAACTGAAAGTGAGGTGTGAGTAGAAGAGACACAGAGGTTTCTGATCCAGCAAGTGGAAGGATGGAGTTTCCATCATGTGAGATGGGGAAGGCTGGGAGAGAGCGTAAGAGCAGGAATTTGATTTTAAACAACTACACATTAAACTAAGGATATGGAGTAGGCAGTTGGATATAAGCATCTGAAGTTCAGGAGAGACAGCTTGTGGTATATATTTGAGAGTCACCAGCACATATATTATTTTAGTCATGAGACTGGATAAAATTCCCTGGGGAATGAGTATTGTAGAAGAAAAAAGAAACCTCTAACTGTGGTACTTAGGGAATAAGAATACAGAGCCTAGAATTGACTTCTAGGTCAATTTATGCTAATAAATGTCATCCAGGAAAAAGCAGACCAATGCTATGCTGAAAAATACCTTGACAAATTCTTTTCAGTGTTTTCCAGCTGGGAAGCAGAATTTATGATGAGAGTGGACTCAGTGCAATGGGTTTTCACCTGTGAATTAGGACTGGTCTAAAAAGAAGCTACCCCAAGAATGTGTATATTGGACACAAATGTCTGTGTGGAGAAAAGAATGAAAGTGGTGTCTGCCCATAAAGAGCAGCATAACTGAATGGAAGAGAAAGCATGTATTAAAGATTCCATCTCTCACTGCCAGGCATATTGACTCTTGAATCTTGTCAGATCACTGTAATCCATTTTTGCTCATGTGCTGGTCACACAGCCATGTGGCAAGAAAAACCAGCAGAGGTCTTTTTTTTTTTTTTTTTCCAGTGCTACTTCTGGAGGGGAACAGGTGATATCTCCACTCTGACTTGGTTCTACTTGCACATGTACCTACCACCCTTTTTCCCCTGGTGAAGGATCTGAGTGGCTATTAGATTAAATAACATAAATATGTGTGCATTCTTGCAATTGTGTGTTTTCAGGGTAAGCTAAATGCTATAACAAATAACCTCATGACCTTAGTAGCTGAATATAATAAAAGGTTTATTTTTTTATTTCTATCACAATCTATTTAGATATTTGGTGAGTGGCTTTCTATGAGGTGGTTCTGCTGGTACACAACTCCACCATTTTCTAGGGCCTCCTACTTTTCCACTAAGACCTTCTGCATCCAGGCAGGGAAAGAGAGAAGAGAATGAATGTGAAACAATTCTAGGTGTTCGACCTGGAAGTGGCATTTATTGCTTCCATCCACATTTCATTGGCCTGAGCTCTAGCCACACCTAACTTCCAGGGCCACTGGAAGACACCTGTGTGCGGGAAGAAGAGCAAAGTGTTGGGTGAATGTCTAGTTATTCTCTGCCCCTGTGTGAAAGGCTGCCTTATTGTCTGCAGCCTTACCCAGATCTTGGGTAGATTGACAACTCTGAACTTACAAATTCAACTTAGATTTGTGACAAAACAGACACAGACAGAATTCTCATTGAATTCAAAGTTATTCACTTCCATTTCCACCAGCCTTAGGACTGAAATAACTTCTCTTTAGAAGATGATCACAGAACTGGTCTGGAACCTTTGTCAACCAATTATTGTTAAATAATTAAACAAAGTTATAGAGCCTGTCTGACTAGACACAGTTCTGAGCACTGAATATCTACAGATGAATAAGCGATAGTCCCTGTCTTCCATGAGCTCACAGGTGAGGAGAGGAAACACACATATGGAACAATGTTACAGGTATCAGAGGGAGGTGTGAAAATTAATTCCAGTTAGCACGGCAGAGTTTGGGGCAGGGTTCTGGGAAAAATATAAAAAAGGAGATGGTGCTTAATATGAAAGACAGAAGATGAGAGACAATTCTTTGGGTAGAGAAACAAAAAGGAAGAGAGGTACAGAAGAAGGAAATCACAAATGCACCAGAGCTGAGCTCCGAAGGAGCAGCTGAAGAGACCAGTTATGTGAGACGTCTTTAGATGCTGGACTAAGGAATTTAGCCTTTGTCCCATAAGCCAAGAGGAGCCATAAAGAAGTGGTCAAGAGTGACAAGGATCAATTCGTACCTTAGAAGATGATTTAGGCAAATAGAGACTATGGATTGGAGCTGATGGGGACAGAGCGCGCTGTTAGGAGGTTAGTGCAATCACACACATAAGAATGGAGAGGAGATAAACCTTCTTCTTTGAAACATAAAATCAATAGACCTTGGTAACTTTGAAGGGTGGGGGGAAGAGAGAGAAAAGGGACCATAAAACCTAACACATTTACCTTTGTTTCCCTAATTATTGGCACAATGCCTAGAACATAGCAAGTATTGCTTTGTTGTTTCTGCCCAAGGGAAGTGGTTTCAGAAGATTGAGAAGGTTTTTAGATATAAAATACATTCTTTACTCAAAAGCTCTTGAATACTGGAAATTTGTTTAATCAGGATTAAAAACCTTTCATTATAACATACTTCATTGTTGAGGCTGTGAGCAAATGGCCACTCTCAGACATCACCAGTGGGACTATAAATGGGTACCAATCGAATGGAGGGAGATTTGGCAATATCTGTTACAATTACAAATGCATATACCCTTGCACCCAGAGATTCCATTTCTGGGAAATTTTCCTGCAGATATATTTGTACATGTTCAAAATGGCTTACAAAAGTGTTCTTCATTGCAGCCTTTTATTTTTAACAGCAAAAGAGGGAAACAACTCACTATTCCTAAATAACAAACTGATTAAATAATTTATGACGTACCCATAAAATGGAATTCTATATGGATGTAAGAATGAGTATACTTTCTATGTACTGACAAAGATCTTCAAGATGTATAAAGTGAAAAAAGTGAAATGTGAACAGTGTACATAACATGAGAACTTTTGAGTAAAGGGGGGATCAGAAATTACATTTATTTTTTCTTTTATTGCATAGAAATTCTGAATTTATACAAAATAAATAAGAGAGGTCTTTAAAACACATGAATGCATTACCTACTCAAAAAAATTGAACTAAAAACGCTATCTCGTTCTACGGTTGTTTAAAAGGTAAAACACTTCCCCCACCCTCATCCTATTTCCTATCCCCTGATTCCAGGTGATGCACTGACTTAAATTTGCATCAAGATGCACATAATATGAGAACCTTTCATAGAACAGTCTTTGAGAGGAAGAGGGAGCAGAGATTACAAATCTTGAGAATTCTGAACACCTGAAAAAGTGAGATAAGGGGGTACCACACTAGAAAGAAAAGTGCATGTGAAAAAGTGGGGCACCAAAGAAGAATCCTACTTGCTTTATAGTATCGCAACATATTTGAAACGCACGAATAATTTGTTGGACTATTAATCACAAAGATACTATTTCTTTAGGGCCTTTTCAATAGGCATGGCATGGCCATTAGTTAATCAGAAGTACAGGCAGAGTTTTCTAGAATTGAAATATTAATAAACCTGAGGTTTGTGGTTCCTTGAAATTTTCCTCTAGGTGTTTCATAAAAATTGGATTACTCTTAACAGTTAAAGTAAATTTGTCTGGATTCTCTGGCAATTTACCAACCTATGAAGCCTTCATTTGAAGAATACTGATAGACATATCTATTTGAGTGTTGGTGCTTGGCTAACATCTGTGCACCCAAGAAAATTAATTATTGCTACCCAAACAGCAAAATTCTCACAGAAAATTCTGACCCATCAGAGTAATACATTATTCACATTACCTATTATATATTACTTATATTCTTGAAGAGTTCTCCATGTTCTTATAGCCAAGATATCACTTCCATATCAGCAACTCAAAAAAAAAAAAATGCTAAGCTCCCTAAAAGTTCAGTTGTTCAGTATGTTCATCAACAAAACGTTGTAAGTAACTGAGTGGCACACAACCCAAACGGGGTGGGAAACAGTGAGTAAAGGGAGTCTCTCTTCATTTATCTCCTTACTACACTCAGGGAATCTTCAGAGAGCAAAATGGAAGACACTTGCTGATAATCTTGGGTCAAAATCAACAAAGTAGTACACTCAATCCTGGTTTGAATTACACAATCCAACTTTTCAACCACCACCAGCATTCATTCTGGAGTTAAGAAGACGACTTTTACCATTTGCCGCCCAGCATAAATTTTTCCTTTCCTACTGTCAGTAAGACCACGTATTATATCCATTTTCTTCTACCACAAACCCGTCTGACATTTCTCATGAGTTTTGGGAGACACGCTTGTCGCTTCACAGAAGAAGGAAACTTGGTGTTATCTGTCCTCAGCACACGCCCTCAGACCATGGAAAAGGAGACATAGTGAATATCATTTCTGCAGATGGCCTAGAAAAACCCACGAGCCCTGACTAATGATGGTACACTTGAAGTTATGGCAGATTTTGAAGCCTCCAGTTTTTATTTGCTGTTTCTTCATGGAAGACTCCCACCACCCATCTGCCTACACGTCAGCCTTTGCTACTAATTGGGAGAAACTGCTGACCTTGGGCACAGAGTGTGAGTGTCTTGATATTATTATTATTCTTTACTAAGAGACATTAGACTCTGTTCCTGACAAAGGACAGGGGTGAGAGAGGAAAAGAGCTTCTATGTTGCTGGGTTCTCTCTTCTATGTATTCCAGACACTCGTATTCACTCAAACCAGCATGTCTGGGTAATATTCCCAAGCAAGTTGTGTTTATTTCTTCTGTTGCTAACCATTGCATGCTTCAGAAATCTCTTTTTTAATATTTCTGGTTGAATAGAATCTCATTCCTCCAACATCCCTCATACAGCATTTCTTTACTCAGCCTTATTAAATGGTTACATTCCAATCAGTCTGGTCAACTAGGTGATATTTTCTCAAAGTCAGAGACCACACCTTATTCACCTGTAGCATCAGACCCTCCACACAGCCAAAGCATTTGGCAATCAGAAGGTTCTCATGAATATCTGCTCATACTTTCCGAGACACGCATCTGGAATCATCTCTCTGACATCAGTATGCAGAGCTACAAAAAACTTAAAGATAATCAAGCCTTATAAAATTCCTTTAGGGGTGGCCTGATGGCTCAGTTGGTTAGAGCCCAAGCTTTGAACCACAGGGCTGCCGGTTGATTACCACATGGGCCAGTGAGCTGCACCCTCCACAACTAAATTGAAGACAAGGAGCTGCCACTGAGCTTCCGGAGGGGCAGGTGGATGGCTCAGTTGGTTAGAGCATGAGCTCTCAACAACAAGGTTGCCGGTTCAATTCCTGCATGGGATGGTGGGCTGCGCCCCCTGCAACTAAAGACTGAAAACAGCGACTGGACTTGGAGCTGAGCTGCACCCTTCACAACTAGATTTAAGGACAGTGACTTGGAGCTGATGGGCTCTGGAAAAACACACTGTTCCCCAGTATTCCCCAATAAAATTCAAAAACAAACAAAATCTCAACGAATACCTACTTTCCCATAGGAAACCATCTCTTTCTTAGATCTTTTTTTGTTCTTTCTTTACTTTTATCATTAGAATTGCCCTGAAGAAACATACTGTTCCCCAATATTCCCCCCCAAAAAAAACTTTTTTTTAAATCCCTTTAGTCTTGATTTAGATATTTCTAGCTGTATTGTAAAGATTCACCTCTTGTGCCGATATTTTTGTGGCTTTCAGGGGGATTGCATTTTTATTTGTCATATTTATTTATGCTATAGTTGTTAGTACTAGGGACTATTGGATATACTTTTAAAAATTAAAATTTCTTGCTTGGCAGACAACCCGTACTCTGTTAGTTACTTTGGGTGAGAAAGAAAAGTTAAAATGTCTCACCTTAACTTAAAGCTACTATGGTTGCTCCTGTGCTTCTTGGTCTTATCAGTGAATCAATCAATCAAACTATAGAGTCAGTTTTACAAAAGTGTTGGGGGTAGGAAATGACCTAAAGGAAATGATCAGCAAAAGCATTGTCTAGAAAGTGAGTCTTGATGTCAGGAGGCCAATCATGCCTTCAGTAGGCCAGGTATGACTGAGCACCTACTATACACCGGAACTGTTTTTGTCTCTATGGAATTTTCTATCTGTCAGGAGAGACTGACATTAATACAATATTAAGCACATTTAGACATAGAAGAAATTCTTTTAACTACTGACTACGTAACCGTTTGAGGGATTAACCAACACTATCCATTGCTCTATGAAACCTCCTGACTAATTCTCAGTCTGCTCATCATTCTCTGCCTGCGTGCTCAGCTCCTCTGTTCCCCTCAATTGCATGTTTCCAAGATCCAGTTGTGTTTGTTCCCAAACCCATTGATACCAGTTGTATAATTTATTGTAATTAAATAACTTGGATACATATTATATAAATCTATGAAATAAGAATGAAAAAAGAGTTGCTTCTGTGAAAACTGTATGAATGCTATAGAAAGTACAATAAAGTCATGCTACCAAATTAAATTTGTTCAAGCCGTTGTTTCTCACTCTAGTTGTGTAGGACACAGCTCCCTGGCCCCGCTGGTATTATGGGCCTTGTGCTCCCCCCGGCTGAGGTAGTCGGTCGGCGGCTCACAGCAGCTCTCAGCTGCTGACCGCTCAGGCTGGCTGCTGGCCACTCATGCTGGTTGCCAGCGGCTCACAGCAGCCCAGCTCCAGGGAGAGCTGTTGTTCACAATCTTAGCTGTAAAGAGCGCAGCTCACTGGCCCATGTGGGAATCCAACCAGCAACCGTGGCATTAGGAGCACAGCGCTCCAACCACCTGAGCCATGGGGCCGACCCTAAATTTATTTATTAAATTAAGTATGAGTAAGAAAACTGTAAAAGACTGGGGAGAATAACATAAAATATAAAAGATGCTGTTTTCAGCTTGCCCCTCAAATGTCTTTTATTTCTCTTTGCTTAAAAAAAAGCTAGAAAATGTAGCTACTACATTTTATTTTTGATAATACAAGGAAGACGATGGAGGGCTTCCAGTCAGTGGACACAAATTAAGACAAAAGGCGTGATTCCACATCATGAGATTGGAAAACAGATGTATATTAAAACATTTATATATATATATATATGTTTTAACTTAGAATGTTTAAATATATGTTTTACCCCTCACCCCCCTCACCCCAATTCACTACTTTAAAAGACTTAATTAACCAACTACAAATCCTGGACTATTCAGAAAAAAGTGCCTCCTCTGAGCATAATGTGTTTATGGTACGTGTCCCTGAGGTTTGGCTGGATATTGCTTTTCTCTGGCCACTCCATCCAAAGAACAAATAGACATTCAGTGATTGGGGAAATCTTGCCTGCAGATTTATAAGATACAAGTGACAAACTAATTATAAGAATTAACTAAAATTTTAAACACACACTCACTTAAAATTTTGATATTTTTCTTAAAATGTTTACCATATGTACCTATTTTATTTACCTTTTTTTTAAAACCAGATGTATCACCTATTCAAAACTTAATGCAATGCAAGAAAAACGTTTATAGAAATGTATGAGTTCCTGAACTGGTTACAAAGACAGAACTACAACCAAATTTTCTAATACTTTCCAGAATCAGGCACCCCTGAGATCACTGTTATCTCTAAAAATGCCATTTTTTCATAATAAACCAGGAAACATATACTTTGTGAATTTTTGTTAATAACTATTAATATCCGATAAAAACATGCATATTGTCCTGGGTATAGCTAGCAATTATTTAATTAAAGTTATGGTGCTTGCTGTAAAGAAAAAGTATGGTGTAAAAGGCATCTTTGGAGGAGGGATTGCGCTGATCAGAGTGTCCATTGAAGGCTTGCTTGAGGAGGCAGTGTTATGCTGTGACTAGAAGAATGAGTAGGAGCCAGCCCAGCCATGTGGGAAGGAGCAGGGCATTGAAGAAGAGCAGCTCAGGTGAAAGGAATAGCAAGTGCAAAGGTCCTGAGGCAGAGAGAAACTGCCCCTTTAAAGAAACTGTCTAGTTTGTGTGATTCCAGATTTACTGGAGCAGAGGGGAAACACTGAGAGTTGAAGACAGTGAAATGGAGGAGAAGGATGATAAGTGGTCATAAGAGACTAATACAGAAGATGATAAAGAGGGTGAGGACACAGGAGCTGCTCCTGAGTTTATACAATGTAGCCAGGTTCCCTTCCAACTACTTGAGAACCCAGATCGTCATATAGTGAAAAGAAACTGAGGTAGTGAACTACTTCCTCTCGTCTGTCATGAAAGAATTCAATTCAGTCCTCTTTTCGGGATTACGAAAATAATTGTTTTATATGCCAAGTACAGCTGCCTTGCAGTCAGATTATTCCTGTAGTTACCACATTGTAATTCAACTCTCCCACCTTACACCCATGAAATAAGTAAGACCATTTCAGCTACTCCAGAGACCATCTCAGTGCTACACAGTTCCTGCCTTCATTAAGACACCTCCCCTCACTTCTCTCCCCCTGCTCAGCTGCGCACCCCCACCACTTCCTGGTCCTCCTACCACTCCACCAAAAAAAAAAAAATTACTCAGGACCCCAGCCAGCAAAAGTTGTTAAAACCTGTCCTCTGCAACTTCACAGCACATTTGCTTTAATACCAAAAGAGGATTCATCTTGGCCAATGAGAAATAAATGAATATTCAGTGATTCGCCACTTGCTGTAAAACACTGCCAACAAGTCCCACGGCTATGTTCTCTTCGGCTCTTATAATCAATTAAAAAGGTGCAGTTCATTAGGGGCATTTTTTTCCCCTGGTGAAAATGGGAAGAAGAAGCAAGCAGCCCTCAGAAGAGAAGCACACAGCTCTTCTGAGAAATGTCTAGCAGACAGAGCTTCTTACAGTAACACTTTATTTTAATGATCCTTTAATGCAGAATTCACAATGGAACTCCCACTAAAGCCCTCACAGCAGCCGCATTCACCCTAAATAAAAATGACTCCTTTGCCAGAGATAGGTCACAATCAACATATCAACCTCAGAGGACCCCCCAGGGGAGGCGGAGGGGAAAGAAGAAACCCTCCCTATGTTTCCATATAAATCCTGTCTTCATCCCTGCACCTCTACTCTAACTCTCCATTTCCTCATTAACATGAGCATCCCCTACACAGTTCAGGACTTAGTCCTCTGCGGAGATGCCATAGGTATCAGCTCTCTGAGATTTGGATCGTTCTTCCCAGAAATCAAAGGGACCCCGTTGGTTTGAATGCTCTCCTGTGGGTGAACCAAGGACACGGGGAAGGCAGCAGCTCATGACGAACCAGCATGACACAGCTCACAGAAGTACGCGGCATCCACTCATCCCTAGCAGCAGATTGAACGCAAGGTTTACAAGCTGCTGGGAAATGGTGGGTTTGTGAAATGTTCTTTAAACCTTTTGAAATTCAAATTCCATTTCAGCAAAGACGTGGAAATGGTACCCAGAGGAATGGACAAAAGACTGACAGTTCCCCCATTCATCGCAGCCCTTCCTGGCTCCCCCGCCCATCACCCAGCCCTTCAGATGGACAGTTGGTCGACTTCTTAAAGGCCCACCAAGGGGCAGACGTGGGAGGAAGGCACAGAGGCCGGGAGAGCTGACATTAGAAACAGCCTGGCTGAGAGTCTGCTGCGGTGTGGCTGGGGGCTGGTGCCAGGCTGCTTGGTAGCAGGAGCCAAAAACAAACGCGGGTAATGTTAACACTGTTTTATTAAGCAAGGGAAGTGTAAGGAGCACGGGTAGCGTCATAATCACAGTAACCACAGGAAGGCGCTCTGCCGGCTTGCCTCCTAGGCTAATACTGTTCATCCCTTCAGACACTGCCTCGTAGTACCTGGCATCCAGATCGTGATACTACTAGGGAATAACAAAGTAGCAAGTGCGACCCGGCAGGGCTATGAGAAAGTCACAATCTAAAAATATCCATCTCACCCACATAAACAGGAGGTCAAAGTCAAGCTGCTAAAGGAAAGAGGCAGACCAAGTGGTCAGCCTAGGGGATATGGCAGTGTACCATTAAGGACCTGGGCCCTGGGACCCTACAGCTCGAGGTTCACAGTCTTCCCCTGCCATTTGCTATTCTGTGGGACCTTCAATGAGTCACTTGTGTATTAAATGAAGTCAATGGCCACATCTAGCTCATAAGGTTGCCTATATTAACTGAAACGATCCACAAAAAGTACTTAACCTAGTGCCTATCATAACAACAACAAATTGTATCTATTGTGTGTGTGTTAAGAGCATCCAGACACCAACCCCCAGCCCAAATGCACAGGTTTCCATAAGCTCCTATTCTCACATATTTGAGATGTTCTGAATATACTGGTTAGCATGTCCATGCACCTGCAATGATTATATAGATTCCTTGTTCCTTGTCTTTACTGATTTTTTTTCCATTGCATTTATCAGTCGTCAAATCCTTCTCCGGCTAGCTGTCACTTGATATTAGATGGAGAGAAAGTGGCTGCCCCAAATAAACTGGTATGAGCTTGAAATAAACCATCTGTAATGACTGGTGGAAGGTCTGGGTCTGAGTCTGGTCAAATACGTGGAGTTCCAAGATAAGCTGGAAACACACCAGATCCAGTCTTATCTTGTCTCTGATTAAGCAGCATAAGGAGAAAGGTCTGGAATTGATGGGGAAATATGGTTCCTCGTGTAAGAAGAGGAGGAAGAGGACACACAGTCTCTAACATGCATTGATGTTGAGGTCCTGTTCCACAAAGAGTATTGCATGGAGTTTAGAGGAAATAGTATGTGAGTGTTAAGTCTAAAAATGAAAAATTATTCATTTCAGGAAACTGCATGTTATTTAACACACTTCTCCAAGTAACTCAAGTTGTTTATAAAAAGACTAAAAAACACTAAACAATACTTTAATAAAACCCAACTGTTTCACTGCTAACTTTTAACTCACTTGTCTTATTTGGCCTAGCAGCCTCTAGAAAGAAAATCAATACTCAATGTCATCAGAGGCCCTACGGAATCCTTTATCAAAGTCCTAACCAATTTATCATGTGTAGATTTCCCACCTCATGAATGAAGTATCTAAATCTCTTTTCATTAGCCATCTCAGGAATGGTCACCCCCTTTCCTATTGGCACAAACTTTGCTGAGGAGCAAGTTAGAAAGGAAGGCAGAGAGGTAAAGAATGAAACGAAATGCCCAGTTCTTAAGCTAGAGCTCCATCCTATTGTGATATGTGGGACAACTATCACTCACTCTCCAGATAACAGTTCTCCTTGTGGAAAAGTGAGTAGGGATGGGGTAAGAGATCTGGACTATGACTGGAGGGAAGTCTCTCTACATAGAGTTATGAGGATGGGGTCCGCATCACACTCTACCCAACAATTAGACCTGCGTGATCTGAAGCTGTTCACCATTCCCATTCGATGCTTGTCTATTCCTGACGCCCCTTCCAATCTCATCTTAGATATCTCTTCCTCCAAGATTTCCCTGTCCTACCAATTAAGTGGCATCACACGCCTCTCGTATGTGATTCTCTGGCAAAGCAGGCATCATCTACCTTAGCATCTATCACAAATCTGTTAGTTAAGACATGGAAATCTTGAGGGAATTTAAGCAATGAATAGATGTGGTGTTATCTTACATAATCCAAGGGAAGGCTGGAAATTAGGGTTTAAGAAAGGACTAGAACCAGAAATTGCAAGTTGATAGGATTCTCTCTCCCTCATGTTTTGGCTATCGTCTGCATATCTTCTTCCTTCCTGTCAGTATGTCCAAACCAACTTTCTCTGCAGTCTAGTCATAGCTCTGGCCACATGCAGGCTGCAGCTCTAGCCACATGCAGAAAACTAAACGTCCCCAAATGACAACCCCAGGTCTCTGTCATAATCGTATTGCATCTAATTGAGTTAGGCATCTAACAGACGGCCCATTTTAGAGAAGAGAGTCTGCGGCCATACCACTGTGAGCGCACCTGATCTCGTCTTCACAGAGAAGAGAGCAACGGCAATGAAATGAGCTGTCACCCTAAAGATGGACAGCACAACACCATTTGTAATTGCCTCCTTGCCGTCTGTATCCTTGATCATCAGCAAACTTTGTAAAAGTAGATCAATCTACTATGTCTATCTTATTCACCATTACATCCTTATGAAACTATGCCAAACAGATTAAAAATCTTAATTTGTGATATAAAAGAAACACCTATACATGTCAGTGGTTTTCTTTTTCCTATCTCCCAAACTCATTTGAAGCCCCCACACACACACATACACCCTACCATTACTACCAACTTCAGATGATGGTTATATTTCTTGCATATTTTAACCTTCATAAAATTGTCCCTTATCCTCCACAAACGTTCACAGGGACTTTATACTTTATATAGCTCTCCACCTGGAATGGCAATAAGAAATACAAATTATTTACGTCTGACTATGTTGCAGGCATAGTGATAGGCATATCACATACTTTTAGTTTAATCCTATAACACTCAACATTTTTTTCCAGTTAAAGCTTGGAAATAACTGAATAACTTGTTCAAGGTCACAACTCATAAATAACCTTAGCCCATCTGAGTGCAAAACTTCATATCTTTCTACTCTAATCTTTTCACTCATACAAACTCCTAGGCTGAAATCTTCTCAAACCCAGTCATCATTGCTAAATTTATTACTACATCTCCAGAGTCTGGCATAGTTTACATTTCATATAGCATATTAAATATGCTCAATTCATATTTTTTGAGGAATGAATAAATTAATGAATGAATGAGTAGATAGACTCTAATGGGGGGAAAAGACGCATTCACCAGGGGTAAAGATTTTCTCTAGCCTAACAACTTTGTAATCTTTATATGTCAACAAAATAATTAGCTCAGATGGAAAAAATTATACTGTTGGTTCTATAAAGTTGACATGGCTTGAGGACTAGCTTTGATCAGATAAAAACTTCTCACGGAGAAAAAAAATATAAAAGCTGTATGCAATATAAAACAAAACAAAATAAAACAGCAGCTATTTCAGGCTTTGGAAAACAATCAAAGCATCTAGGATTAAAAGCAGAGATATAAAAGAAAATAGAATCTCAGAGAAGGGAGCTGAACATAGTGTGCAGCTTATGACCATTCAGCATTTGATGAATCCTAAGATTTTGGAAGCTAGAGACCTATAAATTGAGACAAATGTTGCTACTAAGAGGGTAAAAAGAATAGGCAGAGCACCATGGACTTTTAGGGCAGTGGAACTATTCTGTACGATATTGCAATGGTGGATACATGTTATTAAACGTTATCAAAATCCACAGAATGCACATGAAGAGCGAACCCCAATGTAAACTTTGGGCGATGATGAGGTGAAAATTTCAATGATGTGTCAATTGTAACAAATGTACCACTCTGGTACAGTGTCGTAGTGAGGGAGGATGATTTTTGTGGGGGGTCATAGAGTATGTGGGAACTGTCTGAACTGTCTACTCACTTTTGTTATGAACCTAAAACTGCTCTAAAAAGCCAAGTTTACTAATAATAACAATTTCAAAAAGTGAAGAAGAGCTTTCAACTGTCCCACAGAGCTGGGGATAAATAAATTGGCATTCAAGACCTGCCAAGAAGAAGGGACTCTGGTTAACATCACAGGTTTTTAGTTGAGATTCTTGAACAGTAACATCCTAAGAGTCAGGGAAAACTGAAAATAGACAATTTCTCACAAAAGTTGAACCTCAGTCTCAAAATATCTCAACACCTAATTGGATCAAGGCGATCTACATGTATGCTGACTTCTCACAAGAAAGGAAATAAATCCTCTCTGGACAAATGAAAATGCCCAAGACTGTAAAGACTTTTTTCTCATACAGTGTCCAAAATTGAAAATTACCAATTATGCAAGAAAGCAGGGCCAAATGACTGAAATTCAAGAGAAAAATCAAACAATAAAATGTCATGCACTAAAAACTCAAACATTAAAGTTATACCTGAAATCCTAAAACAACTATGATTCATATATTTCAGAACGTAAAGTAGAAAAAAATAGATGACATAATGGATATTTTCACTAGAAAAGAAGACTAGAATCATTTTTGAAGCTCAAAGTTAATACTGGAACTGAAGTATACAACAACTGAAATCAAGGACTCACTAATGGGTTATTATTAACAGCAGATTAGACAAAGGAGAAAATTAGTGAACTGGAAGATAGTTCTGTATAAAATATTGAGACTGAAACTTAAAAATACTTAACAGAAAACACCAAAAAGAATTTGAGACATATAAACCGTAGAGAAAATACTAGTGTATGTGCAGTTGGAGTCTCATGAGAAGAAGAAAGAGAATATGAGCATGTGTGATATTTGGAGATATTGACAAAGACTATTTTAAAACTGACAAAAGTCTTCAAGCTACAGATTCAAGAAACAGAAAGTAAAAGTAAATGTTGCAAGTAAAAGCTACCAAAAGAAAATATTGGCAGCTAGCTTCATGACCTTTAGAAAGACAAAGATTTCTTCAACAGTCAAAACAGCTCTCTAAAAGGAGAAAAGATTGATAAATTATGCTATGTTAACATTAAGAACTTCTGTGTATCAAAATCATCATTAAGAAAGTATGAAAGCAAGGCATAGAGTGGCGAAAGATACTCAGGAGTCATACCCAGAATATATAAAGAACTCCTACAAACCAATAAGAAAAATCTGGATAAGTAATAGAAAAAGTCAAATGTGAATAGACACTTCACATAAAAGAACAGATGAATGATCAATAAACATATATTAAAATATGCTCAACATCATTAGACAGAGAATCTAAGTAAAGAAAAAATATAAAAGTGACAATACCAAATGTGGGAAAGTATGTGGAACAACTGGAATTTTCCTACCCTACTGGTGGCAATGTAGACTGGTACAATCATTTGATTAAACTCTGACAGGATCTACAAAACTAAACCTATACATAATCTGTGACCAGTGATTCCACACCAATTCAACTGATTTGCATACAAGCATCAAAGTACATGTACAAGAATGTTTAGAGCAGCATTATTCATAGTGCTCTAAGACAGGAAATAACCACAATTTTATCAACACTGGCATGGATACATACTCTGTGGAATAATTATACAATGTGTGTTAGTTCCCATTCTCTGGGAAGAAAACAATCAGAGTTAGGAGTACAAGATATATATTGAGAGTATGCCTGTGAAATAGAGGAGCAGGAGTAGGCAGGGTAAGTCTTCAGAAGGCCATGCAGGTCCAACACTTGTGAAAGGGAGGGGGAAGGTAGGGGGACTGGGAAGGGAGGAACTGCAGACGAAAGAGGCCCTCTGAGAATGGCCCAGTCACTCCAAAGAGGAGCCCCCATGCAAATATTGCCTATGGAGGAGTCCCACACTGATCAGAAATACTAAAGCCTTATACCAGCCCCCTCTGGCCATGCTCAGCCATTAGCTGAATGTTGCCCAGAGAGAGCATGTCCTAGGTTTGAATGCTACAGCAGATCCTAAAGGCGCTGTAGCTGGAGGCTACGGGCTCACTGCGCTCCTCCGGGACGACACTCATCCCTCCATGGCTGCCATATGGAACCCTGTGACACCAATACAAATAAACTACTATGGAATACTGTACAACAACATGGAAAGATCTTACAAACATATTATCTAGCCAAAGAACCCAGCCCCCAAAATACACATACTGCGTGATTCCGCTGTTTTGATTCCAAAACAGTCAAAAGCAATCTATGGTGGTGGATATCAGAATAATGAGTTCCTTTGACCAAGGGCCTAATGAGTGAGAATCCGCATTCATTAGGTTGTTGTGGCTTACACACTGTAGTCTGCGTGATGGTTATACACACGTTCACTTGGTAAAAAGTCATTGAGTCTTACACCATGATTT
The DNA here is from genome assembly GCF_057876585.1 of Rhinolophus sinicus. Lineage (NCBI taxonomy): Eukaryota > Metazoa > Chordata > Mammalia > Chiroptera > Rhinolophidae > Rhinolophus > Rhinolophus sinicus. Next base: position 199,667,185 of record NC_142517.1, read on the forward strand.
CTGTATGTATGTCACACTTCAGTGAAAAACAAGTTACTTTAAAAAAAAAATTAGTATGGTCGGATCAACGTATTAACAGAAATAGATGCCATATAAATCCAGGAAACAAAAGCCAGGAGAATAATGGCTTTGTAGAATGTGAACTATGAAGAGGATAAATTATATTTATTTTGATACAGAAGACTCGAATAGTTTTACCAAAATATTTCTATAATTTCTAAATCTCTACTATTATTAATGGAAAACAGGTGATATGCGGCTGCTTTATTTATTTTCATAAACAACGTTTTAGATGGCTTAATAGCTACCGTAATTTTATTCTAATAAAGCTCATGCAGCCCAATATTAACTTTACACCGCACTTGTAAACTTCTTTCAGCCTGACACAAGTGAAAGCTTAGAAAAATTATCATTATGATGCTCCTTTTAATTGAATTTGCATACTGGTTTACATAACAATTGATGTCTATGTTACTTAAATATCGTCTTCGTAACATGCTTCTCCACACAAGATGTGTTGTTTCCTTTTTCCCTTGGCTAATCCATAGGTACTAGCACTGGATATGAATAAGCACAAATGAAACCAGTGCAAGGAATGGAATACAGAACTGGGATGCAGCCAAACTGAGTTTTGTTCACACCTCTAGTACTAACTAGATCTCTGTAATATTGAGCAAATGATTAAACACTCTGACCTGCGGGTTCCTGAATTGTAAAATGAGGAGGCTGAACTCTATAGTCTCTAAGAGACGTTCTGGCACTTGTGTGTGTCCTGAATTTAGATCCCACTCTTCAGCCTTGTGACCTTAAGCAAATTACCTCACCTTTTACGTCTAACTTTTCTTGTTTAACGAAATGGTTGTGGCAGATACTTTAGGTAGTCTTTCACTTCTTCCTTCTCCAGTAGAAAATACAGTTTTGTTCACTGATTTCCCCCTTCCCTGAGGAGTCAAGAGAAAGTGACCCTTCTTAGCTCTAGCTATGGTATCTGAACAGTCAAGCCATTGCAATCATCACATTCCTCTCTCCAGGGAGGGTTTTAGACATGGGCACGTGACAGAATGCTGGTCAATGAGACTGAGGGCATGACCACTGCGAGGCACACAGCTTTTCTCCTCTGGACTTGGTCATATCTGAACGCGCCATGTGGAACTGTGGCATCATCCTGTGACTCTGAGGGAAGCCAGACTGAGGTGAGGGCATAGCTGAACCAGTGCGGAGGACACAGAGGTTCTGGTACCAAGACCCTAGGTACTTGATAACATTCCTCAACCAAAGATTCTGTTGTGCCCTCCCTCGGACTCCTTATTATGTGAAACAATACATTTACTTGTTGTTGAAGCCAGTGTGATCATTCATTTCTTACTTGCTGCCAAAAACAGCCTAACTGATACAGTGACTATAATCATACATGTATTTACCATACAGAGAAGTTGTAAAGTTGAAGGATATCTTGATGCCAGGACTCTTTAAGTAATTTTATCATATTTGTCATATATAACTGTATGTACAATATATATATGTACTATACATAATATATTTTAGTCTTCAACTTCACTTCATTTCAGTATGCACAGTATAGCATATAGTTGATGCATGCACACATACACACACACACTAAAATATGGTGAATTTGAAGCTTAAAACTATAAAACAATGAGTGGTAAAGGAAGCTACACTTCCCTTTAAAATTAGCCATTTTCACAGCTTTAGTTAATAAGCTACATTTTGTTTGAAACTGATTTTTCTCCCCACTATAACCATCTACTGCTTACTAAGATAAACTATTCACCCAAAAAAGTATTTTGTGATCTGTTCTGTTTTGGATACTGAGAAAAGAGGAAGGAAATACAAGAAATAGCTACTTGATTCAGGAACTAAAAGCACATATGCATAAGAAATGATTGTAGGAAATACTTAAGTAACAAAGCCCAAAATCTCTGAAAGTATTTCAGGTGATATATACTCTATAAATTCAAATAATGTAGAGATAGTTGTAGGTTGGAAGGATTAGTTGTACCAATTCACAGGAAGCAGATCACCAGAGGGATTATAACCCTCAAATACCACTTCAGATCCCTTAGGCCTGGGATATACTGACCTCCTTCCTACCATCTCTGTTGAACGTCCGGGCAATAAAGAGTTTAGGTGAAAGGTGATCCTCTAAGTGGTACAGCAGTGGAAATACATGGCCAAGAGGATTTACATATGGGTAGGAAACCTTTCAAAGCCAAAAAAAAAAAAGATGTAACAGATCAGTTTGAGATGGAAATATAACGTCCCCCCCCCCCATCACACCAATAGTCATCACCTGGTTCGCTGTGGAGCAATGGGCAAGACCAGGTAATCATTTAAAATGATAAGAATAAGTTATTATAAGACTAAGTGATTCTTCTATCAACCATCAGATAAGTGAGTTACAAGGCTACAATAAATCTGCAGAGCAGTCCCGAGAGATGTGGCTTCTTTCCAACATGTTTATATTCTGATGTTATGAGAAGCAAAGGCTTTGGAGCAGTGGCTAAGGGTTAGATTATAAAAATGACCAGACCAGTAGATTGTCCTTTGTGATAGGAAGTGTTTCAGTGCCACAAAGATTAGACAAGAGACTAGTCAAGTCCTCAGAGATAAGCCTGTCATCACTAACATTTTACTTTCTCTTCAGGAGAAACACATGTACATTTCTCTCTTATTTTTGATTCTCTATGGAGAACCCAGCTAAGCTGAGTCTACTATGTATGGAAATTTGTCACTCAGCCATTAGAAAACTACTATGATTGGTATAGGACAAGAGGTACACAGCAATGGCGAAAACTATGAAGGTGGTGACTCAAATGACTGAGGCTTGAAAACATTGCCACACCAGGGGACACAACTACTTTTAGACACAGAGAAGACGAGCTCCCACCTTGGCTCTTGCATAGTAGCAGCATCAAATATCACAGATATACACAAAATGAGCACACACATGGGCTTCTGTCTCCCTGGGGTCCAGCACTCAAGGAGGCCCAGGTCAATCTATAGGTCTAGTAGGTGTAAACATCTGATCTTGTGGCTAGTACCACCATTCAGTCCTCAAGGAAATGCTTCTATCTATTTCTCACCCGATGGCCTTCGTGAGGCAAGCCACACCTAAGGTCTGGGAGGCTGCATGTGTTGTGCTGATTCTAATAGCAGAGACAAAGAGAATGGAGTGGGGAAAGCCTAGGTAAGACACAAATCAAATGACTTGTGAACTCTTTCTCTCAAGTGCAAACACAATAAGCTTCTTGCATAATAAAGTATAGTTTCCCAGTAGTGTCTAGCATCTCGTTTCTTGCTTCTCTTCAGGTTTCAATTCTTAGTTCTGGGAAGTACTAGTGAATTTGCAGGATAAGTGCAAGAGTTACACAGTGGCTGAGGAAAAATTTGCCATATTAAACCATTCATGTTACTCTTAAATGTATGTCTGTGTGCATGCGCGCGTGTACACACACACATACACACACACACAATTCTTTACATTAGCGACTAATTGGATGTTGGATGTTAAAATTGAAAATACTTGTAATTTTACAAAATATTAAATAAGGTTTCATTAAATCTGAATATCAAAACTGTTAAATAACACAACAGAAATGCAATCAACAAAACTAAGACTGGGGAAAATTCTATAGGACAAACAATGTGGTTCCTTCAAGAAACAAAGTGAAAAGAAGAAAGAGAGAATCAGAGAAACAGAGAGAAAGAGAGGAAAACCTAAAGATTAAAAGAGACTTAAAAGACTTCAACAAATTGCAATTTGCGACCTTAACTTGGATTTTGATTCAAACAATTAAAAATATATGCAACATTTGCAGCAGTTGAAATATTAAATGATACTAAGGAATTATTGTCATGTTTTTGGTACAATAATAATAGTGTGGTTATGTTAAAAACCTCTCATCTTTAGAGACATTGCTGATATGTATACAGATCAAATTATATAACAGGTGTGATTTACTTTAAAATAATAGGGGAGGAGATAGAAGGGTGAGATGAAATAAGATTGGCCATGATCTGATCAATAATGAGCTGATCAATCACTAAAGCTAGATAATAGGTGTATGGATATTTATTATACTACTTGGCCTACTTTTGTATGTTTGAAATTCTCCATAATAAAAAAAAAATTTTAAATATATATTTTAAATAAAAATTTTCAATTCACTTTAACTTACTTAGAATTTTTATCTTTATTAACAACATTTTCTTTTTAATCTTAGTAGGTAATTTTGAATAACTTAGAGGAAAATTAAACTGTTTTGGAAAGCTAAGTATTTTAGTAAGGAAAGTTAAATAATTTTAGTAATTAAAAAATGTTTTATTTACTTGAATTTACATTATTGATGACAATATTTTCAAGTTTTGTAAGCTGTGAGTGCATATACACGTTCTTTTATAATCCTTTAGATTTTTAAGAGTGACTAGCAATTGAGAGCATGATAGAAATGGGAAATACAAAAGGGGAGCTCAGAAAAGAATAAAACACTGAAAAGAAAAACAGAAATAGAAATTTTCCAAAGAAGAGGGTTGCTTAAATTTTTGGAAATCAGAAACAATGAGAGTGGATTAGTATTAAACATCACACACGTGAAAGCCATGAAGAGAATATTACACACTTGATGTAATTACTCATCAAAACAATGAAAATGAGCAAGACAATTATTGTCATCAAGATTTCAACTTGAACAGATCCAATAAAATCCCTGTAATTTCACATCTTTTACTGCACAAGGATCTAATCCTAAACAAAATGATGAGAATGTGTGAGCATCCTGGTTTGACTCTTGCCCTGGCCCTGTCCGGGGCAGTGCTGGGGAAGAAGGGCTGCCAGGAAGACATGTAATGTCATCTGCTCATAAATGCTATGTAGTCCCTTTTAGAAAACAATCACCCAGTAAATAAAATAAGTAAAAACATCATATTTTGTATTATAGGAGTTCTAAGAAGAAAGCAAATTGTAAAGCTCTGATAATATTAAAAATTAAAGAAGACTCATGGGAGAAGGTAGGACTTGTCTGAGTTTTGGTGGAAGAAAGAATTCCACTAGGTGAAATGGAGAAGGCACAAGAATTCACAAAATTCCAGGCACAAGAATTCACAAAAGTGTAGCTGTAAGAACGAGGGGTCCAAATAGGCTAGGGGATTCTGATGAATGGAGACAGGCCTCAATCAATTTTACACCACGAGTGCAAATGGAAGCTAAATTAGTCTGGCCCTGCTAAGTGCCTTGTTCAGAAATTGAAATATAGCTGTAACATGGCTACCAGAGGAAATGAAATGGAAGCCTATAAACCCTGAAATGTAGAGCAAGAATGCAAATTCAGAGAACTAAGGAGAGTTTTATTTTGGGACTGTACCATAAAGGTGACTTAGGTAGACCCAAGGGCCAGGGTTCTGTGTGCATGTGTGCGGGCCCTTAGTGATCATTAACGTGTGAGGGTAAAGAAGAAAAAAAAACGTTACGTGGCTCTGCAAATAAAAATGATTAAGGTATTTCTTGTAGCTATTTCTGTGTGTCATAAAAACAGCGTGATTTTTTTAGAATGGGCCGATATTCTTTATCCCAGTCCTCCCTGAAGGGAATTAAAGAGCTTAGACCTCTAGGAATTTATTGGTCTGATGGGATAAAAACACAGTGCCAAAAGGAGCACATACATTCCCAGGGACTCATTTCAGTCTCTATCTAAATGCAAAGCCTGGTCTTACTTTTTGAAACCACCTTTCTCGTAGACTGTTTAAGAGTTAAGGGATTACAAGAGTAAGTCATTGATCTCCCATTTCTAAGGCTAACAAAGAATTTCATATTACTGAAACCAGACATTGCCTTTAAACCCACAAGATTTTAACCAGAGGGAGAGTGTTTTTGTTTGCTCTGTGATAATTTGAAAACTGTGTGACATTCTTGGGAAGAAAAGAAAGAGAAAACACTAAGTCTTACAGGAGCATTTTCCATGCTCTCCTTGAGAAAAGGCAAATTAGAAATTACCTTGGACAGAATGTACAAAGTGGAATGACCCAAAGCTCTTTGAAGGGTGTCCTATCTTTTAAAATCAAGCAGCATGATTCACTGTATACTTAAAAAAAAACATGGTTTTCAATCAGAACAATTCCAGGTGAAAGATGAGGTACTTGTAGATGAGATAGTTCTGTGGCTATAGTGATGAAACTAAACTAAATAACTATTTCACAGCCCTTTTGACAATAGATTTTCATTAAAAGAATTAGAGGAAACCTACCACTAGTGAAGATGAGACACTCCAATAACACAAAGCAACTGAGTTTTAACTCAAATATACCAAACTTATAAACCTTAGTGAGCAGCGCCTGCCCCCTGCAAAGGGGTGACCTAGGAAGCAATAAGCTTAGAGAAGATTGCAGCAATTTCTTAAAAGAGTTTCCAACTCTTCTGTTCAAGCCTTCAGAGGAAACAGTCTATTGTTTTGACTATCTTCAAAAATAAGAAAACTTCAACACATGAAAATAGATTTTCACTTTTGAAAAATAATCAATAGTCCATTGAAAGCAAGTCTGGAGACTGAGAGGTGATTAAGCTGCGTAATACTGTTTTTATTTAAAACTAAATTGTAAATTGAATATAAAGAGGTAACTGCTAAGCCCCTTTGGAAATGGATCTGCAGACAATTTCCAAGAAGAATTACAAAAATAATTTGTTGAAATAAGTGTAATGACTTCCAACTACTTTGAAGAGAAAAAAGATCTTTCTTAGCATATTATAGATATACCACATTTAGACGTTCTAATATTCACACAATTATTCTGAAATGGCAATATGTATCAAAATATAAAATGTGCATACCCTTTGACCTAGCAATTCCTCTCCAAAGACATTATCTTGAAGACAAGAGAAGTAAACAAAAATATCTAGGTAAAAGTACTCATTATTGAATTGATAAAAAATTAAAAACATACTAATTGTCACCAGTTAGGGACTAGGTAAATAAAATACACTGTAACCACCGTAGAAAGCATGAAGTTGTTTAAAAGACGATGTGGAGCTGGGAGGCCACGCAGCTTTTATGTCATTGTTAACTGCAATCAAACACTGTGTTAAGAAGGAAGAAGAAAGCTGTTATCCATTAGTGATGCCTGAGGCACAGAAGACTAAAGGAAGTGGCGATACAGCGCCCAGGTCTTTGGCATCCCTAATGCAGCTAGCAGTCAGGGTTAAGATAGGAAGTTCCGTAGAAGGAATTTACTAGGGAGAATTAATTACAGAAGTACTAGAAAAGCTGAAAAAGGAGACATAGAAAGATCTACAATCACGGGAAGCCATTGCTACCCATGGGCTAAAAGACAATTGAAGAGGTGCCCACTGGGTGGTCACCCAAAGAGCTGTGTGGCTAAGGCCACCAGATGTGACTCAGAATCGTAGAAGAGAGTGAGCCCCTGCCAGAGAGCTTGGCGTGTAATCAATGCAGTTACCCAGAATACCATACTCAGAAGGCCGCTGGGACAAACAAGGTTTAATGCTCTGCTACCATCTTGAAGTTTTTAATAATTTTGAACAAGGGTCCTGCATTTCCATTTTGTACTGGGCCGCAGATATTATACAGCGTGTCCTGCCAGAGACTCTACACAAAGCAGAAAGGGATGAAGTTAAATATCCCGGCTGTCCCATCTTTCCACCTTGTATTTATCTACTATTTCCCACTAGCCTAACTTACAAGGCAGCTCTTGGCAAAAGTACCTGTAGTTTGCAGAGATTGGTCCCAAGGAGCAGGGCATAGCAGGAGAATGGCGGGGAAGAGATCTGACAACTAACAAGAAAACAGCTGGCATATCCAAGGTAGGTAGACATGTGTGCTGAGGGACAGATATTCAAATATATTAAGGATTTAAAAAGGTTTAGAACATGGAATCGTGCGTGATCCTGTTTATCTAAATGTCTATATATTTACTTCATTTTTAACAGTCACGTGGTATATACATCAAGGTGTTAGAGTACAAACAGGAGGACATAAATCAAGGTGTCTAAGATAGTGGTAGATGAGATTATGACAACTTTTCTACTCCTCTTGTTTAGCTGTATTTTCTAACATTTCATATATGTGTGTGAATTTATACGTTCCTATATACAATTTATATATACCTACATATGTATTTGTATAATACATTTACATATAATGTACAATGCATATGATATTGTAATAAATAAAGTAGCTTTATTTTTTAAGTTAAAAATATACAAAGAGGACCTGGTTGTAGAAGGCGCTGTCTTATCTTTTACCACTAGGGAGAGGCTAGAACTGAAATTTAGCTGCTAACCGAGGCTTGTCAAATACGGCAAGAGACAGAGTAGGATGAGAATTAAGGAAACAGATCTTGGACAAGGTGACGGGAGACCACGTGGACAATCTGAAATACAGTGTTAGTAAATCAGTGAAAGTCAACGTTCAATTCAATGAGAAAATGTAAGCAGCAAACGAAGGCAACTCCCTCCAAAATAGGGCTGAAGGTTATAGCAATGGGCTGGCCTTTTTACAATTTACTTATACAATCTTATATTGGGTGTATTAGATTTATGTGTACAATATAGTGATCTGTCATTTTTATACCTTACAATCTGATCACTCAGCTGATTCTAGGAATCCTCTGTCACTGTGCAAACTTATCACAATACTATTGACTATAATCCCCTTCCCCTTTTCACCCATCTCCTGACCCCCTCCCTTCTGGTAACCATCCCTTGGGTCTCTGTTTCTATGAGTCTGTTTTTGTTTTGTTTTGTTTTCAGATTCCACATATAAGTAAAGCCATATGGTATTTGTCTTTCTCTACCTGACTTTTTTGAAAGGCACAGTGGAAGGCTAAAGGAGAGAGGCAGGGCTTTCAACCTGGCAACCAGGGCTGATGTCACCCAACTCTCAGGCCCAGAGTCCCTTCTGGGGTGGGCCTGGGGAGCTGGACCATTTATTTTGTAGAGCAGAGGTTCCTGGTATTTTTTTATTTTCTTTTGAAAGCCCTGCTAGGAATGAATGGTGGTTGTTTAAGAAAACCAGAGCCTCAGGTGCAAATGTGATGTGGGCCAGTCTCAGCCCACCTTTTACCTCCCGGATCCTTTCCCTCTGTGCCTACATTAGGCTACAGTTTAGTTTTTTTGTTTAAATTCTGGGCACTTTCAAATTTTCTGATTTCCCATTGGCTAGTGCATTCTTGGTAGGAACATAGACTAGAATTTCAATTTTTAAGAATGTCTAATTAGTGCCATACAAAGCAGATGATTTATATATAATTATTTTTAAAGCAAAGCTACAATTGCTTTCCTGCTAAATAAAGGACCATTTTAAAAGTTAAACTTAGCTTAAATCTACTCATTTAAGGAATTATTTCTCAAGATGCTGAGCTTAAAGTCACCCACTCTCAGCTTTTTTAAAAAAGTGATTAAAATTTTGTACAGATATGTGACTATGCCATGTTTTTATAAAACTTCGAAAACACATTTGAGGGACAATCACCTTTTCTATCATTTATTCATAAAATGCCCTGAGAAATGTGGCCTTGATGGGAAGCAAATGATGCTCTAGGCTAAACATTGTGAAAGCAATCTTAAAATGAGTGGCTTAAGTTGAATGTATTTCTCTCTTCACAAAGAAGCTGAGAACTTAGGGAGGAAAACTCTTCGAAGTTCTGTGTATTAATCCATCCGATGGAAAATTCTGCAATTCAGCAAGGATATTCTTTGGAATTGAGATCAGACAGTGTACTGCTGCCTTGGTTAATTTTACATTGTCAGTTCCAGAAACACAATCCTAATCTATGTTTACTCATTCTTCTCATATGGAATCATTAACCCTGCTCTCCTCCTTTATGCTAATACACATGTAAGTCCCACTGGATATAACCTAGCTTTTTCCTTAATTATCATGCATCACATATAAACCTGCCTCCCTCTCAGAAGAGCTCTGTTTACCCACCCTTATCACCTATCCACAGTCGGCTCAGCTACAGGATAGTGTGTGGCAAAGGGCCAGAAACATGACACTGTCCTTGAAAGATATCAGTAAAATTTTATATTATTACCCTGATTGAGAGGGAAAAAAAGAAGACTCGTGAAAAGCTGTCAGATTATTTCCTTTTTTCAGAGGTTAAATGGATAATTAATTTGCATTTCTGCCTTTCCACAGCCATTTTACACCTGTCTGATAGAATAAAGTATAAACCATGAAAAATGAACAGTTCCTTTATTTGGACTTTGCTGACTAAAATCTTTGAAAATGTTTCTTTTTTTAAATGATTTCAAAATAATAAACCTCAGGTTCTTGTTTCCATCATTGTCAGCTCCAACTTCAGTTTGATCCATGAGCAGTGAGTGCCGCCTCCAGGTGCCAGGTATTTTGAGGGAGTCAAGATAAACAGACTCTCAAATATTCAAAGTGATGAAAAACAAGGGTCTACAACCAAGACTACTCTACCCAGCAAAGCTATCATTAAAAATTAAAGGAGAGATAAAGAGCTTCCCAGATAAGAAAAAGCTAAAGGAATTCATTACAACTAAGCCAGTATTACAAGAAATGTTAAAAGGACTTCTTTAAGCAGAAGAAAGGAGAAACAAACAAACTAGTGAAGATCAAAAATATGAATAACAGGATGGCAATAACAATGTACCTATCAATAATCACTTTAAACATAAATGGATTAAATGCTTCAATCAAAAGACATAGGGCAGCTGAGTGGATAAGAAAAGAAGACCCATGCATATGCTGTCTACAAGACACCCACCTTAGATCAAAAGACTCACACAGATTGAAAATAAAGGGATGGAAAAAGATATTTCACACAAATGGAAACAAGAAAATACCAGGGGTAGCAATACTTATGTCAGACAAAATAGACTTTAAAATGAAGACTATAATAAGAGACAAAGAAAGACAGTACATAATAATAAAAGGATCAATCCAACAGAAGGACATAACCCTAGTGACATGTACGCACCCAACATAAGAGCACCTAAATATATAAAACAAATATCGACAGACATAAAGGCTGAGATCAATAGCAACACAATCACAGGAAGGGACTTCAACACCCCACTGACAGCAATGATCAGATTTTCCAGACAGAAAATCAAAACAGAAACAGCAGCCTTAAATGATACACTAGACCAGATAGATTTAATTGATATTTTTAGACCATTTCACCCCAAAGCAGCAGAGTATACATACTTTTCAAGTGCACATGGAACATTTTCCAAGATAGACCACATGTTAGACCAGAAAACAAGTCTCAATACATTTAAGAAAATTGTAATCATATCAAGTGTCTTCTGTGATCACGTGGTATGAAACTAGAAACCAATTACAAGAAAAAATTGAAAAACACACAAACACATGGAGACTACATAACATGTTACTAAATAATGAATGGGTCAACAATGAGATCAAGGAAGAAATCAAAAGATACTATGAGACAAACAAAAATGAAAACATAATGACACAAAATCTATGGGACACAGAGAAAGCAGTCCTCACAGTGAAATTCATAGCAATGCAGGTCTACCCAAAGAAACAAGAAAAATCTCAAATCAGTCTACATTTACAACTAAGATAACTGGAAAAAGAACAGTAAAATAAGCCCAAAGTGAGTACAAGAAAGGAAATAATGAATATAACAGCAGAAATAAACAAAATACAGACTAAAAAAAACCAAAAAAATCAATGAAACCAAGAGCTGGTGTTTTGAAAACATAAACAAAATTGACTAATCTTTAACCAGACTCATCAAGAAAAAAAGAGAGAGGACCCAAATAAAATCAGAAATGAAAGAAGAGAAGTGAAAAGTGACACCACAGAAATACAAAAAGATTTAAGAAAAAACTACGAGCAACTATACACCAACAACTTACACAGTCCGGAAGAAATGGATAAATTCTTAGAAGCATACAATCTTCCAAGGCTGACTCAAGAAGAAACAGAAAATCTCAATAGATGATTACTACCAATGAAAATGAATCAGTAATCAACAAGCTCCCAACAAATAAAAGTCCTGGACCAGATGGCTACACAGGTGAAATTTACCAAACATTCAAACAAGAATTAACACTTATTCTCCTCAAACTATTCCAAAAAATCCAAGAAGACGGAAGATTCCCAAGCTCATTTTATGAGGTCACCATTATCCTGAGTCCAAAACCAAACAAAGACATTACAAAAAAAGAAAACTATAGGCCGATATCCCTAATGAACATAGGTGCAAAAATCCTCAATAAAATATTAACAAACCTAATTCAGCAATATACTAAAAATATCATACACCACAATCAAATGGGATTCATTTCTGGTATGCAAGTAGGTTCAGTATCCACAAATCAATTAACGTAACACACCACATAAACAAAATGAAAAATAAAAGTCATATGGTCATATTAATAGATGCAAAACCCAGCATCCATGTATGATAAAAGCATTTGACAAAACCCAGCATCCCTGTATGAAAAAAACTCTCAGCAAAATGGGAATAGAGGGAGCACGTCTCAACATAATAAAGTCCATATATGACAAACCCACCACTAATATCATACTCCATGGGGAAAAGCTAAAAGCATTCCCCTTAAGAACAGGAACAAGACAAGAATGTCTACTTTCACCACTTTATTCAACATAGTACTGCAAGTCCTAGCCACAGCAATCAGACAAGAAAAAGAAATCAGTGGCATCCATAGAAACAGAAGAAGTAAAACTGTCACTATGCGCATATGACATGATATATATAGACAGAGAACCCCAAAGACAGTTTCCACCAAAAAACTATTAGAACTGATAAATGAGTTTAGTAAAGCAGCAGCATAAAAAATTAAGATTCAGAAATTGGTTGCATTTTTATACACCAATAATAAACCATCAGAAAGAGAATGTAAGAAAACAATCCCACTTACAATTGCATCAAAAAAATAATAAAATACTTAGGAATACATTTAACAAAGGAAATAAGAGACCTGTACTCAGAAAATTATAAGACATTGAAGAGACAAGTTAAAGAAGATACAAATAAATGGAAACATATGTCATGCTCATGGATATGAAAAGTTAATATATTAACAGTTAAATTGCCCATACTACCCAAAGTAATATATAGATTCAACATAATCCCTGTCAAAATATCAATGGCATTTTTCACAGAACTAGAACAAATAATCCTAAAATTTATATGGAACCATAAAAGACCCTGAATATCCACAGCAATCCTGAGAAAGAAGAACAAAGCTAGAGGTATCATGCTACCTGATATCAAATTACCTGAGGTTATACAATCAAAACCGCATGGTATTTGCATAAAAACAGATACATAGATCAATGGAACGGAATAGAGAGCCCAGAAATAAATCCATGCCTATATGGTCATTTAATTATGACAAAGGAAGCAAGAATTTACACTGGGGTAAAGCCACTCTATTCAATAAATGGTGCTGGGAAAACTGTACAAATACATGCAAATGAAAAAAAAAAGAAAGAAACTGGACCTCCTACTTACACCATATACAAGAATAAACACAAAATGGATTAAAGACTTAAATGTAAGACCCGAATCCATAAAACTCCTAGAAGAAAACATAGACAGTAAACTCTCAGACGTTACCCTCAGTAATTCTTTTACTGATATATCTCCTTGGGCAAGGGAAACAAAAGAAAAAATAAACAAATGGGACTAAGTCAAACTAGAAAGTTTTATATAGCAAAGGAAACCATCAATAAAATGAAAAGACACCCTACTGAATGGGAGAAGATATTTGCCCATAATACATATGATAAAGGCTTAATATCTAAAATTTATAAGAAACTCATATAACTCAACACCAAAAATATAACCCAATTTAAAAAATGGGCAGAAGACATGAATAGACATTTCTCCAAAGAGGACATTCAGATGGCCAAGACATATGAAAAGATGTTTAATGTTACTAATCATCAGAGAAATGCAAATAAGAACAACAATGAGATACCACCTCACTCCTGTCAGAATGGCTACCGTCTATAGGTCAACAAACAACAAGTGCTGGCGAGGATGTGGAGAAAAGGGAACCTTGGTGCCCTGTTGGTGGGATTACAAATAGGTGAAGCCACTATGGAAAATTGTATGGAGGTTCTTCAAAATATTAAAAATAGAACTACCTTATGACCCAGCAATTCCACTCCTGGGTATTTATCCAAAGAAATCCAAAATACTAATTCGAAAAAATATATGAACCCCTATGGTTACTGCAGCGCTATTCACAAAAGCCAAGATATGGAAACAACTGATATGCTCATCAATAAGTGATTGGGTAAAGAAACAGTGGTACATTTATACAATGAAGTATTACTCTTGCCTTTTGCAACAACATGGGTGGACGTCGACGGTATTATGCTAAGTGAAATAAATCAGACTGAGAAGGACAAATACTTATACGATCTCACTTATATGTGGAATCTGAAGAGCAGAATAAATGAGCAAACAAAACAGAAATAGACTCATAGATACAGAGAACAAACTGATGGTTGCTAGATGAGGGATGGGTGAGAAAGGTGAAGGGATTAGGAAGTACAAATTGGTAGTAACAGAATAGTCATGGGGATGTGAAATACAGTATGAGGCATATAGTCAATAATGTTGTAAAGACTACGTAGGGGCTCAGATGGGTACTGGACTTATCGGGAATCACTTCACACATTGTATAAATGTCTAACCAATGTGCTGTACACCTGCAACTAATATAAAATAATGTTGACTATCAACTATTATATATATATATATATATATATATATATATATATATATATATATATATATAATCACAGGATGTAAAGTACAGCATAGTGAATATAGTCAATGGTACATTGTAATAGCTATGTAACAATTGTCAGAGGGGTAACAGACTTGGGGGGGTTATCACTTTGTGAGGGGTGTAAATGTCTAACTATTATGTTCCTTTGTACACTTGAAACTAATTTAAAAGATGATGGCAGAGTATTAATGGACATATAAATGGAAGTTACCAGTGGAACTGGGAATAAGTTATTGGAACTCTGGGCAGAGAATGGGATAGGGATATAGATTTTGGAAGCAGTGTCATGAGGATATTAGTTAAAATATGAAAATGAATGAAATCTCCAAGATGTCCTAATGTTTGATAACACGGACACCTGACTAGACAATGGGAGAGAGATTAAGAACATGAGAAGGATCCACCAAAGAAAAAGAAGAAAACAGGAAAAGGCAGTAACGCAGAAGCAAAAACAAAAGATTGTGGATTTTTTGCCAGTATGTAAGGGCTTGAGGTACAAATGAGAGGGGAGAAAACAGAAGCAATCCACATAAAAATTCAATTTTCAGATGTTCAGCACAGAAAAAGAGAGATGGTCAGTAGCTGGAAAGAATAATAGGTTTGAGGGAAAGTAGTTTCAAAATAGAATTCCATAAAGACAGCGTCACTGAAGGTGCAAGAGGCAGAAGCCAGGAGCTAGGATATACTCTGGAATGTTCCTGCACCAGGCAAGTTCAGGCACTACCATGGGGTCATCAAACTCAGTGGTCCAGCTTGCAAGGAAGTCTGTGGAGCACAGTAAACAAACAACTTTAGCTGAATTCCTGCAACAGAGAAGCAAAGGAGAGAGGGGTCTTGCAAAGCTCTGAAATATAATGCTGGAGGATGGAGCAAGAAGTTTCTAGATCCGGACACTAAAAGCATGGAAAAGAGTAAGACCAAGGCTACACATGAAAGGTCTTGCTTGGAAAAGGAGGAAAATAAAGAAAGCCTCTGAGAAAGGAGCCATCAGCCAGAGCATGTTGAGGAGTGGAGCCTGTTGGAGTTACAAAAAGCTTGTACTGGCCGTAAGGGACAGTGTGATAGGAAGTTGGATAAATAACAGAGTTTCGGAACAGCACTGAAGGCACAGCTGAGATTAGAGAGCATTGATTTGTGGTGTGTCCATTGATATATAAAAATTATACCACGTACATGAGAATTGGCTATCTAGCCAAGAGCTAATGCATACATATAATATTTTATCTTCAGTAATGGTACTTAAGTTTTTTTAGTAAACTCCAGCAGTCAAACACAATTGTAACTTGACCTCCCTCCTGAAGCTGCTGCATTTACTGAACACTGCCTCATTGCCTTTTACTCACTCAGCATTTCTTGTTAGTTTTTGAAAACCAAGAAGAATTGATTTGTTTTCCTCGGCAGTTCTGAAATCACCCCACTCATTAAGTTGTATTTAGGAGAAAAGGAAGAAAAAAAAGTTTCCATCTTGAACGTGCTTATATTTTTGGCAAGAAAAATACTCTTTTAAATATATATCTATCCTTGGGTGGAAAATGACCAGTGCTATCTTTGCAACTAGTGCACATTGAACCAGTGGGAATGTGTTGGCTCTAAGCATTGGAAATCACCTTCATTTGTCCTGGTTCTGTGACACTTGTCAGACACCTACCTACCCCTGAGCCCTCTGCCCTCCTGTTGGAGTTGGCCAAAATCATATTGAAGAGTAACAAACACAGAGAAACACAGGAGCAGATGGCAATTTGAAAAGTGTTTTTTCCCTGGGGTGGGGGTGGGGGGGGAGGTTACAAAAAATGGATTCTGCTCTCCCCTAAGTTAATTGAATAGCTAGCTCCTGATCTACTGTATCTAACACAAATGAGTTGGGGGCGGGGCCCGTTATTTGGGAGGAAGACGTTTCCATGAATACGTTCCACGTCTATAACTCTGTAGAATACTTACAAACACTTACCAGGGAACCCTCACTGAAGACCCAAAATGACAAAGCATTCCTTTGTACTGAGGACTCATTAGAGAAGGATCATTGGTTCCCAGGACCAAGATGTTTGTCTCTAAGCCACTGATAGGAAACGCTGAGGCTCTGGTTCAGGAGGTCTTGGAAATTAATGGTAAGGCTATTGCCTTTGATTTCAGTCCCTGGAAAGCATCAGATTTTCGGTTTTGCGTTTTCAGTCTTCATGCCAGCAAGCATCGTGTGTATGCTCCAACCTCACTGCGCATTTCTCATCGACAGATCTTCTTGGCATTTTAGCAGGGGGAGATATTATTCTGGTTTTTATGTGGAGCCATGAAACCGCACAAGCGTTAAATCATAAGTCCTAAAGGTGGCAGGCAAGGAGTGAACCCAGACCTCAGACCTATTCGTAACCGGGGCCAGAATTCAAAGCAGACAAGCGACGCTCCTTCTGCTCTCCTTACTTTATGCCACCCACCCCCAGGCATTGCATTTTCCTAGCTCTGCCCTATGGTCTCAATTACTATCGTTATACTTTTTATTGTTACCTTCATTATAAGAAGAAGCAGTACCCAGCACTGTATCCAATAGTTAGTGCCTTAGAGGTGATGTCTCACTTAATTCTCACACACCCTGTGAATGTATAATATACAGTAGTCTATTAATGCATTTCAAAAGTACTGCAAGTGTATGCATGCCCATCTACACAAAAATTAGGACTGTGTCATCACTAACTTCTTGCCCTTCACTCTAATAAGTTGGTGTTTAAAACAATGGGGTGACTTGGAATTTCAGCCAAGAGATACTGAGGAATGCCTCAGAACATGACAAATAAGAAGCATGTGTCATTCTTCTCAACCCATTCTGTTTTCTTGGACACATCCTAACTTCCCTCTTGCCTTATTCTCTCATGATGCCAGCCAATACTGCAAACGGAGTAGCCAATCCTAGACCTTTTCTGCTTTCTACATATCTGTCTTGTAACTTGCTAACAATAGGAGGGTCACCTGTTTTCAATGACCAATCAGTAATTCATTTGCCATTTTGAATGGCAGCCTTTTAATTATGCAGCACACATAAAAATGACTCAAACCATTGAAAGTGCTAAGAGTCTTTAGAATATATAAATGTCTATTCAACATATCCAGTCCTTAGCTATAGTCTGGAAGTCAGATTCTGGACTAATATTGACTGAGCCACAATAATTATGGCTGGGGGGGGGGGGGGGGCAGGCCCCAAAACTAATACTTTATCATTTCTAATATAAATGTATTTCAGATGTTTAAAAGAAAAGATGCTTGCTTAATGGTTGTGACTTTTACTTTGACAACTAATAAGGGGAAATCCATTTCATTGGAAAGTGAGGGAGTAGATCAAGTGCTAGGATCAGAATTTAATGCCGTTTTGGTCTAATAGACAAGAAAGCAAACACATTCTAGAGAGACGCCTCCTCCTGAAGGGAGTCGTCAGAGGATACAGGTGGGCACTGTTATCCATTATCCTGATATTAACAGGCCAGCAAGAAGTAGAATTTTATTTTACTCCAGAGACCATATTTTTTGTTGTTTTTTAATTTTTCTTTTACTTTCAGGTGTACAAAGCAATGTAATAGTTAGACATTTACACCTCTCACAAAATGATACCCCCAATTTATTATCTCTCTAACATTGTATATAGCTGTTACTATACCATTGACCATATTCCCTATGTTGTACTCCACATCCCATGAATATACATATATATATATTTAATTATAATTGAATTAATATTATTCAACTTCAGCTTCAGGTGTATAGCACAGTGGTCAGGCATCTACACAGTCCATGAAGTGATCTCAGTACTCATCTGGTACCCCCACATAATCTTTATGACATTATTGATTATAGTCCCCATAGTGCATTTCATATCCCTGTGACTATATTGTGACTACTAGTTTGTACTTTCTAATGATACATCTGACAAGGCGTTACTTTCCAAAATTTATTAAAAAACTCATACAACTCAACACCAAAAAAACAAACAACCCAATTAAAACATGGGCAGATAACATAAAGAGACATTTCTCTGAAGAGGAAATACACATGGCCAACAGACATATGAAAAAATGCTCAACGTCACTAATCATCAGAGAAATGCAAATAAAAACCACAATGAGATACCACCTCATTCCTGCTAGAATGGCTGTCATCAGTAAATCAACAAAAAACAAGAGTTGGTGAGGATGTGGAGAAAAGGGAACCCTTGTGCACTGTTGGTGGGACTGCAAATTGGTTCAGCCACTATGGAAAACAGTATGGAGGTACCTCAAAAAATTGAGAATGGAACTACCTTATGACCCAGCAATTCCACTCCTGGGTATTTATCCAAAGAAATCCAAAACACTAATTCAGAAAAAATATATGCTCCCCTACATTTACCGCAGCTGTATTTGCAATAGCCAAGATAGGGAAACAAATGAAATGCCCATCAGTAGATGATTGGATAAAGAAGCTGTGGTACATTTATACAATGGAGTACTCGACCATAAAAAAGAATGAAATCTTACTATTTGCAACAATAGAGCCCATAGTTTTAACCAGTATTTTTATATTGCCTGCCTCTTATGCATCCCCCTGTCCTCCATGAAAGAGTAATTACTGCTAAAAAGCTAATTGTGTTATACTTTGAAAAGTCCCAATCACTATGGACAGCCAAAATGTGTCTCCGTATGGTGTCTAAACCTATGCAGTGTCATATGCTGTAAATGTCAAAGACAGGTCTGGCCCTGTCATATGCCAGTTGGGTCAGGCTATCATTCAGCCTGTTGTTACAGGTTTCCACATCTGTCACCAAAGAATAATAGGGATGATGTCAGATTACTGTTCAAAGATCCCCTGAAATAAGTATTCAGTAAATGGTATGTTTCTATACAAATATTAGGTGCTCTTTATTATCACAATTATTCCTCCCAGCAGTTCTTTTTCAAATGCACACTTTATTATGAAGAGTGTCGTTCCAGAATGCCAAAATAATGTTGAAGGCAATCAATAATTCATGGTTTATATTACCCTGCAATGAGGTTACAGAGGCAGCATGGCTTAATGCAAAGCAAACTGAATAAAGAAATGGAAGACAGGGATTGTGATCTGGTTTTCCCACTCAAAACCCAGCTTCAATTTTCTCATCTATCAAGTGGGAAAGATAACACTCTGTTTTGTGAAGGTAAACTGAGATTTTTTTTAAATGCAAGTGTTTTATATACTTGGATAGTACATAAATGCGTATTATTGCTATCATTCCTCTAATGATACTGGAATATATGCTTTCTGGTACAAATAAAGCATTAACAGTTTGTTTACGATCATTCTCATTAGCATCTGATTGAAGAAGCAATATATTTTCCATGAATAAACCCATTTATTTTTTTTCCTTTCTTTTGTAGTGACAAGTGAAGTTACAGGATGAATCATGTATGAAGCCTTTTGTCCTGCCTAAATAGTTCATAGCACGAAGATATTTAAAAACAATAGGATTGAAGGTCAATTTTCCCCTCTTGACTAAAAAAAAAAAAAAAAAAAAAAAAAAAGTTATCTCTCTAAAGAATACAGAGAAAGGATATCAGTGAAATATTCTTACATTTTTACCTAGGCATCATATCATATCCTACCAGAGCTAGAACACACCTAAACATCTTGATTAAAAAACAAAAGAGCAAAGAAATAAAATCCCCAAATTGACTACAGCTATAAGAAATTAAATCCTGTGTTCAAGGTCGGGTTGACAGCTTTGTCACGACAGAGTTGGGACCAGAACTCCCCCATCTCCTTACTCTCTATCTAGGATGTTTCTCATCACAATGCATTTCTCCTGAATCAGTGCACAAGCCAATTTAGGTGCTTATTACAGCACTTTGTTTCCAGAAAAATGGTGAAAACCATATCATACAAAACTCTTTGCTGGTAAAGAAAGTCATTTATTTCAGCCATGAAGCAGGCTATTTTATTATTATTATTTGGCTATAGCACCATACAGAACAAGGGCAAATTTCATTTCAGATGATTTTCTATTTTAATATTAAGACTCCCTCATCAAAAGCAAATGCTGGGAAGGGGTTGGAAACCAAACTTATTTATACAACAGACACTTATCCAAGGAAATGGGTTGCAGGGAAATTAGCGTGTCTTGAATGATGTTATTCCTGAAATGTCAATCAGTCATTACAGTATTTGCTTCTGTCGTGGTATTCTCAAAATGGATTATTGTCCCTGAATTTTTAATAACAATTTAGTGGTTCAAAATACTGACAGTGATATATGACGACAGCTTAAAAAAGTGCTTTGGCTTTCTATATTGCATAAACAGAACACAATTGTATCTCTCTAGCCAGTGTCAGAATCATTCTCAACGAAGATAATGTTGAAGCCATCTGCCAAGAGAAGGTCAAGATCATATATAGAAAATAAATCATGACAAACATGGAATTGGCTAAAGGTTAAGGATTTAAAGGACAAACACATATTTGAAAGCACAAATCAGCCCTCGTAGAGTAATAATTTAAATAGCCCCACCTCTCGACTCCTAAATAGCTGGCTTAGTAGCTACATGTATTTCCAGAAATCTTGCAATATTGAATGGAGCAACAAATGGAAAGTGTAACTGGTAAGGATGTTAGAAATGTTTAGCTCCATCATAGCTTTCCTCATTCGTACAGTACCTCAAGACTAATAACCTGCTTAATTGCACTACAGAAATCCAATAAATGAGTTGATTCCAGAAATGTCATTCCAGTGACATTTCTAGGAGTTATTAGATAACTTGGTCACAGCCCGTGGGTGGTGGGCAGGACAATAAGAGTCGGCACTTAAGCAGTGGCTTCAGACCATGGAGTCCAGGAGGCCGTGCAGGAGCCCCAAAGCCCAATGAGTTGTCTCATTGCCTTGTCCTCCCAGCGTCCATTCAGAGGGTCTCAGCAGCCTGCAACATCGGCTCATGCAAAGCCAGCACCACGAGTGAGCAAGCTATATTAGCATGTTCAGAAGCAAAAGGAGGCCTCAGGAAACCTACTCCCGGGGAAGTAAGTACTGCATGAACACAGTGGAGCTCTGCCTATATTAAGACAAAAGCTAAAGCCAAAGCATTCTTCCCATTGCTTCCTATGGTTTCTTTCTGATGAAATTAGTATTTATAAATCCAATGTTTCCCAGAAGAAAGCTCTCCGAACATAAAAAGTTAAAAATGGATTAAAAGAACTTTATGCACTCCTTGACCTGTAACTCTGTTATAGCCCTAATCACACACAGCCTGGAAAGATAATTAATGTTCCGGTCCAACTTCACCATTAAACTGCAAACTCGTTGAAGATAGGACATTTTCTATTCTTCTCACCCCACACTCAGAGTACCTCATTGGCTTGCACATGAGATTACATATTTGTGAATCTGTCAGTTGTCAGCTATATGAAGGTAGAAACTGCGCCTTAGTCCTCATTAGAACCCATTGCCAACGGAGACCAGGCACAGAGTAGGTGCTTTATACATATTTATCGAATGAATAAATGAGTGAATGACAAGGTGATCCCTAAGCCACCTTTTTCAGTCTGCCCAAGTAATTCCTCTTGACTAAGCTCAGTCAGCTCACTAAATTTAACCCATGTTCACGAGATCCTCTCCAGGGGGCTCCTCCCTCACACATATAGCTTCTCCATCACGCGTGAGGGAAAACTCTCATTCCTACAGTTGGGCTAATTTTTCTCCATTTCTTAATTTTAAAATCCTAACGCAGGCTAATGCTTGCTTACATTAATTAAATAAAAGACAAAGGTGTTTAACATAAAAGGGAAGGTCCCCTCTTCATCCACACCCAATTCTGTTCTTTGGAGCTACTTTTACATGCACAAAGTGAGTAGAAGAAAGATTCTATTTGGACACAATTCAACTATAACTTACCTGTAATAACAGACACAGTTGAGGTTTTTGGTTTTTTGCGGGGGTGGGAGGGGGTGGGGAGAGATAGAAAGGTATTAGATTCTCTTTTATTTAAAGTCCTACCCAGAAAATGGGTAGTAAATGTCCTATTGGACAGTCAAATATTCATGCCTGTCAATTCTCTGACCAAAGTATTCTATAGGTGTTTTAAAGTAAGATAAAGCATAGTCAACCACCCTGTGGCATATGTTAGTTACCCAAAACACCACAGTCTTTTAGAGGACCCACAAGGATCCAAAATGGCACAAGAGTGACTGAAGGATTGCTCCCCCTGAATTCCTTACATTTTTGGCAGTCAGCTTGGCTCATTGAGTTCCAGAGGTATACTAGTTCTACGTTAGGGGTTCTCTTTCCAGGTGGCCAGCATGGCTTTCTCAGCAGCCTGTTCCAACTGAGACACCAAATAGGTTCTTCCTAGCTTGTGGTATTATCTCCCAGAACTCAAGGACCTGCAATGCCCCTTGGGAACCTTGAGTATCTGTAGGGAGAAGACAGAGCAGAATCCCCTTTCTCTGGCCTAGCTGGAGACGTTTGCCCTTATCCCTGAGTCTCTCAATGGTCACGGTCATGTCTGGGCAAAGTCATCGGAGCACAGAGCAAGGCCTTGATGGCTTCTCTGAGCAGGATTCACCAGGTTTTCATCTGGGCCTCTTTCATTCTGAAAGGGGTTCAGATGGGTGTTTGCCTTGGTCCTCCTGGTTGCTGTAAAACAGCATCTTTCTCCTCCCTATGCTTCTGCTTGCTGGGCTGAGCACACAGATTAAGAAGAGGTGCTGAGAAACAATGATTCCTCTAAGTCACCTTTGATTTTTCCACATTTTATCATAAATTTGACACTCAACACTTGCTGTTTCTTTTCAAGGTGTGTGTGTGTGTGTGTGTGTGTGTGTGTGTGTGTGTGTGACAATCACTTCTAGTGAACTAAGGCTATGACCCTTCTATGTCTGCATAATGCTGATCACACTGACTATTAACTGTGTCCCCATAATCAATCAAATTCTACAACACATGAATTCTCTTCTAGTCAGCAATACTTTCTTCCTAAGATTTCAGCCTATGACAGACTCAGCGTCTGGAGATGATGAACTGTATGTGAGTCTGTCTCTGGAATATCACTATTTCAGGGTCTGCTAACAATACTTGCCAACTTAGATGGGGTAGGGTAGAGAATGGAAGCAAGTTGTACATTATCCTAATAGATTAAGAAAATATAATCCCATTTGGACCATTTCCTGGGCCTCCATCCAAACCATGAGATAGCTTTGCTAATCATTAAAATGTACAGGGAGAGGGTGGGCTTCTTTTTCTCATAACTATATTGCATTTCTAAAGGGCACTGGATTCATTTCTTTATGAGTGTAATCTAATCAGGAAAATAATTGATTCAAAGGATGATTGTTCTCTAAACAAACTTACCATTGTTTTAGACTGGAATAGCAACCCTCATCCCATTTTAGAGTTTTAGTTCATATGTGTACATCAATGAATAATTATTTTCAGGAAATATCTTTAAATATTTTCAATTGCTTCTTTACTGCTTCAGCAAATTTTGGTTGCCCTGTAGTTAAGGTCAGGCTCATAAAGACAAGGACAACTAAGAATAACTAAGGTTTGGAAAAACTAGAAATGCAACTTAAAGTCAAATAAACACTTTATACATGCCCTGGGTCAACAGAAGATAAACTGATTATCCATTAACATGACATTAATTTATCATGTGTGCCCATTAAACAATAATAACAATATGAGGGTAATTCACCAGGATGCCCTTTGGGTTACCACATTATTTTTATTTCTTTTTTATGTGCCAGCCAGTCCTGGGGTCAATAAAAAACGGATTTATTGGTTATATTACCAATATGATATGGAGACTGCTACAATTACAACTCATAATCAGAAATCCATACCCTTCAGCCAAAATAACTCTTAATAAATAAATTTTGGCTGTTTAAGTTTCCAGTTATCCTCTTCATTCTGTATGAGGGAAAGCCATATCCAGTGAGTATCAATCTCAGCCTGTTAGCTTTCCTAAACTGTGCCAAGACCTGGACTAACCATTTAATTATATTGTTTAAATGTGTTTATGAATTCATTATGCCAAATAAATGGGATATTATTGGGTTATTATTTTAAGATGTATGTGAAACATTATATCTGTTTCAAAAAAAAAAAAAAGCTTTCTCCTATTTAAATGTATTTTTTCAGGGCAAATTCTGAATTGATTTTTCAATACCAAAGGGGTTTCCATACATAGAAAGGGAGCAAACTTAAGAAGATATATTAGGTATCAGAAACTGTGTTATCTGAATTATTTAATCTTCAAAACAACCCAGGCACTAAATGGTATTATCCTTATTTTATGGATGACCAAAAAAAAACAAGGCTCTGAACATTAAGAAAATATGTCAGAAGTCATGCAGCTTATGTGGCACTCAGGGCCATCAAATGCCAAAACTATGTGATGTACTGTGCTATGAAATTGCAGAGTCTCTGAAATGGTACATTGGTTAAAATACTGATCTGTAGAGTAGGCAGCCAAAGCACCTTTCCTCATAGAGAAAAGTTTGTAAAACTGGCTTACTTATTTGTGTCTGATGGCCATTAAAATAGCCTGTAAACTCCTTGAGAGAGTAGACTTACGCTTCTCTGTCTTCTCCAAAATATCCACTATAGGCACTATATATACATATGTCAGACACCTTCTGATTGATGGAAGTGACAGAAAACAAGACCCTTGCATATGCTACCTACAAGAGATTCACTTCAGATCGAAAGACACACACAGATGGAAAAAGATATTTCATGAAAATGGAAATACACAAAAAAGCTGGGGTAACAATACTTATACCATAAAAAACAAACTTTAAAACAAAGGCTTTAACAAGAGACAAAGAAGGACCAAGTAATCCCACGTCTGGGAATTTATCCAAAAAAAAAACAAAACACTACTTGGAAGGGACATGTGTGTCCATGTGTTCATTGCCGCATTGTTTACAATAACCAAGATGTGGAGGCAGCATGAGTATCCATCAGTGGATGAATGAATAAAGAAAAGATCGTACATATACAAAATGGAATAGTACTCAGTCATAAAACAGAATGAAATCTTGCCGTTTGCAACAACATGGATGGACCTAGAGAGTATTGTGCTGAGTGGAGTAAGTCAGACAGAGAAAGACAAATGCCATATGATTTCATTCATATGTGGGAATCTAAAAAAGTAAAATAAGCAAACAAAACAGAAACAAACTTAGATACAGAGAACGTTTTGATGGTTGCCAGCTGGGAGGAATGTTAGGAGAATGGGTTAAAAAGGGGAAGGGATTAAGAAATACAAATTGGTTGTTACAAAGTAGTCATGGGGATATAAATTATAGCGTAAGGAATATAGTAATTAATACTGTGATAACTATGGATGGTGTCAGGTGGGTTCTAGATTTAATGAGGTTATCACTTTGTAAGTTATAAGTGTCTAATCACTATATGGCACACTTGAAACTAATATAGCATTGTTTTTCAACTATAATTGGAAAATAAAATAATTAATTATAAAAGAGAAAAAAATAGATTCTGAATTTTACTATTTAAGTTTAATAATTATAAAAGTTTATAAATGTGCTTGTAATTTTGATTATTTTATAATAATTGTAGGGTTAAGTTAATCTGAAAACACATATAACGTTTAGGCCTCATGGTCGCAGGTAATTAAAAGTAATATTTCAGTATATATGTATATATATATGTATAGATATTTGTTGTTCTCAAAGTGAAAGATAGGTAATTAGTAAAGGGTTATGAAGTTATAAAAGCATATCCATTAGAACGAAATTCTGTGGGAGAAAATGGAATGGAAATGTAAACTCAGGGACTAAAAAATACATGGAAATTTCCAACCGTTAAAAAATATTTAATTAATTTAAAAAGAAATTCAACTTAAATTATGCACACACACACATACACACACACACAAATGAACTGAAAAAATGCAGCGGTAGATCTGGCTGCTGGTCCAGATGGATCAAGTACTTCAAATTATACAATCTCTCTCATAATATCTAAGAGAGATACTTTCCATGTGGTGCAAAAGTCATATTCCTTTAGCACAGTGGTCCCAGCAGCAGATGGCATCCTCCTTGATAGCTCTGATTGACAGATCCCATGCAGGACTCTAATTTCCCTAGGTTGAGTCATATACCAATCCCTGAACTGATCACTCTAACCAGGAAGAGGTGTATTTCAATTAGCTGCACTTCTGGAAAAAGAGAATGTTGACTCTGAGATTCTCATAAGAACATAAGAATCAGTTGCCATAAATGAGAAATAATTCCCAGAAGGAAGCAGGTTAAAAAAAAAATATGGAGCAGGTTAAAAATAAAAATCTACTAGTGCCTTGCATTGACCTTAAATACTAAAAGCAAGCTTTAAAAAGGTTTATTCCAACATTCCAAGAAGACACTGAACATGTCTTATTCAATATACAGGTAAAATTCCTGAGGTCCAGAGAGGAAAAGTGGCTCTTCCATGGCCACAAAACTTGATAGAAGGCATGCATTACATTATGCTTAACTAACTCTGATTTCATTGGATTTGAAAAGGTGAAATGCCCAAGAGATCCAAGATTGCAGAGTAGATAAACACTGCCTGCTTCCTTCCATGAACATATTAAATTTACAAATAAATTATAAAACAGATAACCTGGAGAATCATCTGAAGTCTAGCTGAAGAGAAGTTTTATAACTAAGATAAAGAAGAAGCCACACTGAGACTGGTAGGAGAGATGGAAATGTGAAACAGGCTGGCCCCAAACCTCCATGTGGCGGTTGAGAATCAGGAGGGAAATCTTGCCCACGAAGGTTTCCCCTGGAGGACTGAGAGACCTGAGCCCCACCCATGAGACTCCCCAGCACAGAGTACTAGTGCTGAAAAGGGGACCGCCTACAACATCTGGCTGTGAAAAACAACGGGGATTCCAACTGTCCAGGTGGGATGAAAGGCTGGGGGAAACCCAGACGTCCTCTTAAATGGCCCGCACACACATTCACTCGCTCGCAGGCACTCACCTTTGGCTCCTGCAGAGGGTCGGTGACTCAGGAGGCATTAGAGGCATATGGGGGGCAGACTGAGGTGCGTGGCTTTGAGGTGAGGGCTGGAGGACAGTCCCCGTTTCCCCTGTAAGGGGGCCTCCTCCCATACAGCTTGCAGGTGGGCGCCATCTTTTGTATGTTGAGTCCGCCCCCTATGCTTACGGCCAAATCTGAATCTGATTGGTCTGCTGAGCTCCACTGCTCCACCCTGCTGACTCACTGGGAACCAGCCCTACCTAACTGCCCCAGTGCTGGGGGGCACTTTCTCGGGGAGCAGCCAGCCCCACAGGCATTGCACTCTTTCTTGGAAAACTATCGGAGTCCACGGGCCCCAGGTGGTCAGTGATTGGCCTCAGTGTGTTCTGAGACTTTTGCTGAATAACTCCATGCTCAGCATTGGCACCAAATCAGTGTGTGTCTTTCAATCTGAAGTGATAGTGCCGGGTGGGTACTAGACTAGTCAGAGGAACATGTCTTAAATTATATAAATGTCTAACTACTGTACACCTGAAATTAATATAAAATAATACTGAATGTCAATTGTAA
The DNA here is from genome assembly GCF_057876585.1 of Rhinolophus sinicus. Lineage (NCBI taxonomy): Eukaryota > Metazoa > Chordata > Mammalia > Chiroptera > Rhinolophidae > Rhinolophus > Rhinolophus sinicus. The sequence goes on from NC_142517.1 coordinate 199,695,532, forward strand.
TTGAAATATTTAAAAGGGGAGGAAGGTGAAGGGGAATAAGAGATCTAAATTTCCAGGTATAAAACAAATACATCATGGGGATATAAGGTACAGTATGGGGAATATAGTCAATATTATTGTGATAACATAGTATGGTGTCAGATGTTTGCTGGATTTATTTTGGTGATCACTTCTTTAGGTATATAAATGTTGAATAAGTCTGGTATACCCCTGAAATTAATATAATATGTTAGCTATATTTTTAATAAAAATCTTTTTTAAAAATTAAAAAAGAAAAGCAGAAATAACAAAGAAAATGTTCAATGCTGAAGGACAACCACAGCTTTCATTTTAGTCAACAATCTCCACTACTTCTTTTCTTTCTTGCAGCTGTACAGGAATTTCTTTTCTGTACAGCTGCAAAATGAGAGAAGTCTCAAGGAAAGCAAATTGCTAGATAAAAAAGAATGCTGGGATATCCTCCAAAGGCCATTCTTCTTAAATCAGATTCAACCTGACACTAGGGAGTCAATAATAAAAATGGAAACAATAACAAGTGGTGCAGATATGGAGAAATTAGAATCCTCATACACTGCTGATGGGAATGTAAAAAGGTGCAGCTACTTGTGTATGAATGTTCTTAGCAGCATTATAATAATAAAAAAAGTGGAGGGAAAAACACAAATGTCCATCAACTGACTAATGGATAAACAAATGTAATATATCAATACAAGGGAATATTATTCAGCTATAAAGGCATGAAGTACTAATACATGCTACAACATGAGCAAACCTTGAAAATAGTATGTTATGTGAAAGAAGTCAAACACAAAAGGCCACATCTTGTATGATTTCACTTATGTTAAATGTCCAGAATAAGCAAATCTGTAGAGACAGAAATTATATTAGTGGTTACCAGAGGATTTGGGAAGGGATTTATTGAGTGGTACAGGGTTTCTTTTGGGGGTGATAGAAATGTTCTGGAATTAGATAATAGTGATGGTTGTACAACCTTATGAATATAGTAAAACCCACTGAATGGTGCAATAAATACACACATACATATATAAATTACATGCATATTATAAATTGAAGTGTACTTATTAAGAGCTTACCATGCACTCAATCTTTTGTTACCTGCTGGAGATACAGAGACAAACAAAATAGCTATGGCTCCTCCCTTACCAGCCGTCTTAAAGGAAAGTGTGTTTAGCTTACCAAAGAAGAATACAGAGTAATGGCAATAAAAAGCAAAGTGGTCGCATTGATTAAGAGACATTTACAAGAATTTCCTTTAGAAACGGACTAAAGATCTGAATCAGGCATTGTGTTATCTCTATCATTTTGTCTAATCTTCAAGAGAGAAAATCCAGTGACGGGTACATTATTAATGAGTGGGTTGTAGCTGCAGGAACCTGAGGCTCAGTGCTTCAGGACCCACTGAGGTATCACGCATTTCACATTGTAGTTGCCTCCCACTGACGAACACTGGCTTGCAGCCTCATCAGTGCCATTGCCTGCATGAAAAACGGGCAGCCCCTGTCCTGCTGGAAAGAGCCTCCAGCAGACAATGGTCAGTGTGCACAAAAACTGTCCACTGTGGCTACAAATGAATTTAGAAATAGGCCAAGGGTATATGAGACAGGCATTAACAATCACTGTTAGAGAAAACACCCATTAAAAATCTGTATATCATCTCTTCTACCCATCAGTTCAGCCAATAGAAAACCTGCTGTTTGCATTGGGAACATGCATCCCTGCAATGGCAGCATACCAAAATGGCAGATCCAATATCTAGGAGATTAGGTTTGTCCAAATATTTGCCTCACAAACCCCAATTCTATAAAATGATAGCAAATAAACATTGATATTAACATTCTAGATTAGACTCCAATCTATAAATAGCAGATAATTTTCCTTTCTAGTCACACTGTCAGGTTTTCATAAAGATGAGTATGTACCATCCTCAAATTTTTTTGGACATAGTAAACCTCCCACTTTTGAGATTGCTTTCCACATTTCTGGCATATCTCTCAAAGGCTCACTTTACTTATCAGAATCAAGCAATGGGTGTATTTACTTAAAATCCCAATGAATAAAAGAAATAGATATATTTGTCCTTTAAAAATGAAAAGTGAGCAAAGCAGAGCCTGTGGGACCCTGGATTCCGGCTGGGGGTGAAGGAGTGAGGAGGAAGTATCAATTAGAAGGTGTGGGCTGGTGAACAAGGGGGTAAAACCATGATGTCAAACTAGATCCTTGTAAATACATACATTTTTAAAAACTTGAAATGAATTTATTGTTATTTTATTAAGTTTGCAATATTTTGATGCTACATGGAAATGCAACATGAGTTACTTTGGGTTCTAAAGGCCTGGGGCCAGGGGGCAAACATTGCTTGCTTCTTACCTGTCCTTTGCCTATAGAAACCCACAAAATATTTTGGATAGAATTGTAAGTGTTGATATCATTGGGCTGAGCTACAGACCAAGGAGGGGAGGCATGAAGAGCACTACGCAGCAACCAAAGTGACCCTGAGTCCTTACAGTAGACCTAATGTCATGAGCTGTCAGATTAATGAGGTTCAACCGTCATCTGCTGAGCACTTACTATTTACCCAACATTGCTTCCAGCTAAGTACAATCCTGAAGTTCAAATCAAATCATAGTTCCAGGTCTTAACGAGCTCATTCCCTAATTGAAGACACAAAATAAACGTGTATAAAGTGGAATAGAAGGCAGGCTCACTTTTGTTAATTACAAGTCCAAGCATGGTCTTCAGCTCTGCAGTTTGGGAAACTGATCTAAGCAGCCTCGAGGGTGGAGTTCTCTCTCAGATGTCCCAGGATGAACTATGCCAGCCTTTGTGTTTATAATTTTCATTTTCTGTGCTTCATTGCTAACTAACTACTCTTCTGACAGTCACACTCCTTCCTTGGGCATTGAATGCATTCAATCGAGTTGCAGTGTGGATAAGGTTAAACACTTGGGATTTGGGCTTAGATAGCTCAGGATAGAGTCCCTTCATCTCCACTGAGCATTACTGAACCACTCCGAGACCCTGTGACTATATTTCAGAGGCACAAATCAAAAGAGCGTTAAGAGAGGTTTGGAATGATTAAATGACTTTACACCTGTAAGGTGCCTAGCTTGTGCCTGGCGTCTAGTAGGTGTTAATCATCACATCATCGTCATCGGTTTGTATTTTCACAGCTCTTCCTTCAGAAGATCTACAAATATTTCAGAAACATTGTCTCCTTTATATTTACAAGTTTCCTGCCAGTGGAACAGAGGACAGAAGAACATGTAAATCGGAAGGAAAATACAGTGATTGTCTCACTGGGGTAGGTCTTTCATTATTTTGAGTCCCTGGGATGAAAGACAATTTATTTGGAGATGGGAAAATGCTCAGAATGAAAATATAAAAAGCAGCTAATGAACAAATATATGAATGAGCAAATTAACAAATAACAATAAATAAAAAGATATATGATGTGTACACTGTGGGTGTGTTATGCATGTTATGTAATTTGAGGAGTTGAGAACTATAGAACTGGGACCATTTCCTGGGTCCATTTTATTCTGCACCACATAGAAAATTGCTTTCAGTGAAGAGCTGGAGAGCAGGACTTTTGTACCCAGAGTGAAAAGATATTTCTACAGTGCTACTGAGAGATATTTCAGCAACTCTTTTAAAAATATATCACTCAGGTGTTACGTCACTTTTCTTCTTGAGAACTAAGATTAAGGAATACTTTAGAGAGTATTTCCATTTACTTGTTGTTCTGATATTAGGAGCGAAAAAGGAGGAAAAGATGGCAGAGTGACAGAATAAATGTCATCAGGGTTTAAAAGATTATTTTTCTAGAAGATTTCTGTTTTGTTTTTTTTTTAATCTAATGGTTTTAGAATACTCTTTGCAAGGTTGACCCATCACAATGAAGGAATTCAGTGAATAGTAAAGGAGAAAAAGAAATGAGTATTTGAGTTTGAAAGATGCTTGTGGCATTAAGTAATTTTAGGCAGTTGTTCAGGTGTTTTAAAAATAAAAACAGCTTTGTAGTTGTGAGAAAAAAACGTATTCTGTAAGTCACCGTCTCCAACAACCTCACACTGTGGAGCTGTTCTTGAAATGAAAGCACTATGGTAAAATGAAATAATGGACTGGAACGAGAAAACAAGGCATCCGGGCCTGATTCTCCAGTCTGTCATTTGACAGTTGTGTGACTTTAGGTGGGCTGACCTAAAGTTGTGTGACCTTTAGGTGGGTTTCTTCAGCCATCAAATACAGACAATATCAAACACAGCATTTGTGAACATAAAATGAAAGTGACACTCGAAGACACATTTCACACCAAAATAGCCCAAAGAAAGTGTACAGCATTTTTTGGATAATAACTCCATGACATTTTTTTTCCTTATCACTGGCAAAATTTGATGGCATCTATGGTTGTTTCTCTCCCTTGTTGACGTAAGTTTACTACTACAAAGCTGTATCAATCATGAAAGCTAAAATAGACCCAGCCTGTAAATTACACAGGCTTCTTACGCTTCCCACTTCTGAGAAAACCAGACAGTCCTACCAAGGGGCCTTTATTGACTACCTCAAGGAGTGGAGCCTAAACTGGGGACAGCCCAATGAAGCGATGCCACATCCCGTGGTGGCCGACTGGACTAATCCAATTCCTCGTTGCTTGAAGAGACTGGAGACAGGAGGCAGCGATCATCAGGGACAGACACCTTGAAAAGTGCAAAGAGAGACCAGGCCATTGGGTAGCACTATGCAGCCCTAGCTCAGCTCACCAAGTCATGAGCCCTAGCTTCAGTTACAACAACCCAGACAAAGGGACACCATTTAGTGGGAGTACCTTTTATAATTTGCACTAAGACTCCTTATATTCCAGCTATGGCTTAGGAAAGATGACAGAATGGCTCAGAACTAGAAGATCTGGGATTTTTTTCAATAATCTCCATTACCTAAGAGTTCTCTGATTCATTTACTTATGGTGTTCTTAGGGACATAAAGCAAGGTATGGAAGGGGTATGCGTGCAAGCCACAGATTATTTATGTGTTCAGTAAATATGTATTAAACTCCTTACCTGGATACACAAATAAATTCAACAAAGATGACCTATTCCCCTCGACTTTACATTCTACACAAGAAGACAGTCAATAACAACAACAACAACAACAAAAAAGACAGTCAGTAAAGAACCAAGTTAGAATATGTACTTTGGAAGCTAGGAAGGGCAATAGAGAATATACGTGGGTACCGGGGGTGGGGAATTTTCTTAGTGTTGGTCTTACCATAAACACCATGTGTGGGGTGGGGGAATTTTAATATGAAAACTAAAGGATATATTATAGAGTATTATACAAATCTCTAATGACTCTTCAGGATAAAACATGAGCCTTCAAAGACTTGGAGAGGAGGAGGGAACTGCAACAGTCAACAGGAGACTGAGTTCCAGATCCCCGAGGGAGTGCATTTACTTCTCACTGTAATTAATGGTAATTTGATGTGGATTTTGGAAAACACTGACTTATGATTATCTGGGTATATCTTTGTTCCATTCAACCAAATGAACCTAAGACAAAATGTACACCCAAGTCATTGCCTGAAACCACCTACTTTGGCCTATATTGTTCACGAGAGTTTGCAATTTTTAATGAATCCTCTGAATGATTTCTTCTGTGTTACAAAAATTCAATCCTTGCTAAATGTGACGAAGGTATCATGGTGGGTTATCCTCCCATTTAAAATCTATATATGATTTTCAACTGGCATCTCACATCCTGTGGGAAATTCAAAGTTCAACCAGGGACTATTTAGAAATTGTAGGGATTTCTACTACTCCTTAGTCACCTCTGGTTCCAGTGTCCATGTCCCACTCAATTCTCTCTCTCTGTGCATTTTCAGCCTGTGACTTTGCCTTGCTTTTTCTTTTCTTAGTGGCTTCTCTTTACTGCATTCCCATCCTCTCAATACAAATGCATACATCATCCTGCTCATAGAAGGCAGTTCTTAGAGATAGAAATTTACTGGAAAAGAGGAATTAAGCTACAGAAATCTTCAGCAGAAAAATTTAGTATTGGACATCACTTTTTTCTCTTTTTTAACCAGTCCTGTAATATTTGTTGTCAACTTGGATACAAATTTTCATCAATTGACACAGTAACCCCTACTTTCGCTTCCTATTCTGTTATATTTCATCTGCTTATCTTTGCCCATTCTTCCCACCAATTTATTTCTTTAAAGAAAAGTTTAGCTGTCTCTCTATTGTCTCCTTCCAATCTGTTCCCAAAAGCCTAACCTTTCACTTCCAAACAGTTTATCAACATGTTTTCCCTAAACCAATGTAACTTCTTTCCTTAGGGGAGAGAAATTACCCATCAGGAAAATATTTTATTAATTTCATTATATAAAGACATTCTGAGAGGTTCTGGTTAAGATGGTGCAGTAGATAAACACTGTGCTTACCTTTACTCACAACAACATCAAAATTACAACTAAACTACAGAACAACCATCATTGAGAATCGCCTAAAATCTTGCTGAACTAAAGCCTTGCATTGAAGGACATACAGAAGAAGCCTCCTGGAGACTGGTAGGAGGGGCAGAGACATGGAACGGGCTGGTCCCACACCTATCTATGTGTGACCACTAAAAACCAGGAAGGATATCTCAGCTGTGGAGGTCCCCCCTGGAGGAGCAAGAGGTCCCAGCCCCACCGCAGCCCAGGATTCCAGTTCCAGGGAGAGAAGCCCCCATAATTTCTGGTTGTAAAAACCAGTCGAGATTGGAGTTGAGTGAGATGGAAGGCCATTGGAGTGCCAGACACTCCTCTTAAAGGGACTGCACAAAGACTTACCCACCAAAGGAATTGCTGGCTCTGAGCTCCAGTGCTGGGGCAGCAGCTGGAAAGGTGGTGGGGACATATGGTGGGGAACTGAGTTTTCTGGCTTGGGATAGGGGCTGGAAGGGCAGCTTTCTCCCAGAGGAACGGGTGGAAGCCACTATTTCTTTGTTGAGCCCTCCTCTTTCCTGGAGTGCAGATGCAGGCGGCCCCCATACCTGAGTCTCATTTGCCATGCCCAGGTGACTTGAGATACTGTCCTCCAAATTTTGGGCATACCCAAGTCACTTCCAGTGGCTTTTTCTTGCAAATTTCCTGCCTTAGGTCATTTTGCAGACTTTCCTAAAGTCTCTCAAACTTTGCAGAACCCAGACAAGCAGCATCTGGTTTGAGCATGTCCTGTACCTCTGCCTGAGCAGCCCCAAGCCTAGCACTAGTAGCAGCTGGCCTTGGTTTATGGCTTGGCCTCTCAAGGCACTTATAACATAGCATAGACAGCAGCTATCTGCCGCTGTTGAATGTTGAGCATTCAACAAAGAAAACTCAGTTCCCCACCATATGTGGAGTTCTTTGTGGCTCCTGCCAGGTAACACCAGGTAGGGCCTGGGCTGCAGCTGACCTGCAATGGATCCCCTCCAAGGCAGTCTTGGGGCTGGTGCCCCCAGTAGCCAGCTTCAAAATGAGCAGGAATATCACCCAGCCACTTCCAAGAATGACACCCAAAGGACAGATTGGGAAGGCACCTGTTTTCCTCTGGAAGAAAGCCTCCTTCAGCTTGATGCAGGTCCTGCTTGGTAGGGTCAGCACCTACACCACAACTCCTCCACTGTAGTCATGGCCAGTCCTCATAACCAATGAACCCAAAGGTCAACCCCTCTCACTGATGTGCAAATAGCAACCAAGGCTCAACTACAACAGGAGGGCACACACAACCCACACAAGGGAGACACCTGGAGTACATGGCTCAAGTGACCAGGAAGACTGCACCACTGAGCCCCACAACACACCTACTACATAAGGCCACTACTAAAATGGGAAGACATGGCAGCCCTACCTACTACATAGAAACAAACACATGGAGACAGCCAAAGTGGGGAGACAAAGAAACATGTCCCAAATAAAAGAACAGAACAAAGCTCCAGAAAAAGAACTAAACAAAATGGAGACAAGCAATCTACCAGACGCATTATTCCAAACTCTGGTTATAAGGATGCTCAGTGATCTCAGAGAGAACTTCAACAAAGCTCTGGTACATTGTCAGATGGTTGCTGGACTTACCATGGTGATCACTTCTTTAGCATAGAGAATATAATCAGTAATGTGCTAATCACTGTATAGTGCTAGGTGGGTACTGTTGAATAACAATGATGTATACCTGAAACTCATATAATATTGTACGTTAGCTGTATTTCAATAAAATATCTTTTTTAAAAAAGAAATTCTGAAAAACTAAGTTGTTTCAGACAAAAGTGTGACCATCTCAGTGTAACCTCTCATTGTCTTGTGCAAGTGGAAAAACGTCATGACTCTCACCATCACCTCTACAACTACCACCATTATGGTGTTTTAATAATGAATAGTTATGTATTCTCATATCATATTCCTTCAGCTAACAAAAGAAAATGGAATAGGAATGTATTTTTAAATTTTTGAGTTGGCCTAGCTTAAAAGCAAGAGTAATTTTAAAGCTGGGCCTTTTGTGCTAAGAAGCATTCTCAACAGACAAATAACTCAGTTATGGTCATAATCTTTTAGCCGTTCCCTATGCTCAGGAAGCCCAGGGGCATGGTGTGAAATGGAAAACAAAGAGTAACTATCTGTTTGGCAAAATATATAAAAATTTGGCATCATTTGTGGGCAGAGCTGTGGTATGGAACAGAGAGAAAAAATGTCATTTCCATATATATTTAGATTTCACTATCTATGAAATTACGTTTGTCCTTGTGCATGTGCGTGTGTGCGTGCGTGTGTGTGTGTGTGTGTGTGTGTGCCTGTCAATGTGTACCCACTTGATGCCAATATAATTAGAAAACCTATCTGCTGGTAGGAAACTCTTGAAGAGACTAAACTTAAATGTCCTCACCAACCTACACAGTTGGGTGAGACTTAGCGTATCAAAGATCATGAATCTGCTCCTATTGGAACCTCTAGGACATTATTTTATACTTATTAGCTCTAACTTGAGAAAATACACAGATGAGGGAAGAAATCTTGGGGTGAGACAAATCCTTGGTTAGTAGAAGTATTTCCAAAAGATGGATCAAGCTGAAGGAGGCTTTCTTCCAGAGGAAAACAACTTGGAGCACAGGGAAGAAAGGAATGGCAGGGACCCTGGTGGACCCACAGACTCTCTTTGGTTTCGTAAGGGTTCAGCTTCCCTCACTTATTTTCCCCACTCGCATTCTCATTCTTTTTTATTTCCCCCCACCAAACAACATTTGAGAGAGCCACATAACCATCTGTATAACGTAGTGCCAGAGACTAAGAACAAGGTTGTAAAAGGATACAGGTTCTGCCCCATATTCTCCCTTCTGCTGGGCCCAAGAAGGAAGCAGCCCTCCACAGGGAACATTGCCAGGGGTTCCAGGCCATGAAAGACAGTGGACAGAACTGAGCAGTGGCTCCTGCAGAGCCAGGAGCCATGAAATAGAACATGAGGTATGGAAGAGCAGTTGCCAGGAGATGACTCAGAAGGGACAAGAGTCCAACTATTCTATTCTCCAACATACACCAAAGGAGAGGACCTCTGAAGGGGTGGGATGCTGATGCTTGACTTACTCCTGGCAGAAGAACAGGGCAACATTTGGCACTTTCAGGTGCATCTGCAAGGTCAACTTGGAGGGAAAGGGCACTTTATCCTAGTAATGTTAAATAAAAGAAAAGAATGTTCTTCCTTTAATTCTTATCTGTAGACACATCCAATTCAGGCAAAAGAAATGTGAGCTCTTTTGGGAGATGCAATTTTGGAGTTGAATTCTGAAAGGTATTTTGGAAGTAAGTGCTAGCTATGACTTTTAATAATATTAATTTCTCACAGTAGTGGAGTCGTTTCCAATTTAAAAAGGACTAACATTTACAAAATGGATTGCTTTGGAAAGGCATAGATCTGGTAAACGCGAAAATTATTACTTTGTTCACTGGGGAGGTGCTCAGGAGAGACTTCCACCACCTCACGTCACCTGCGGGGCTTTTCTTGTCTCCACACACAAGTGGGCATCCAACATGTTAATCCATATTAGACACTCCTCCTTTTGGCTCTTTAGATAGAACGTGGTTAACAATTTAGTTTTAGACAGTGAGTTCATACTTTCGGTAATCAAAGCTTATTTCTGACTTATCTGAAAAGGAAATAACCACAGTGCTTTTGTTGAAAGTGACATCGCTGAACTATAATTATTTCTAGCACAGTGGGGTGCACAAGGAGAAATTTTATAAAGTATGTACAGTATAACAGTAATTCATCAAGTAGTCCAAGACTTTTCTACCATATTGGGATAGTTAATTTTATGTGTCAACTTGGCTAGGCCATGGTAGCCAGATATTTGGTCAAACATTATTCTGGATGTTTCTGTGAAGGTATGTTTTTTGGATGAGATTAATATTTAAATCAGGAGACTTTGAGTAAAGCAGATTATCCTCCACAATGTAGCTCAGCTTCATCCAATCACCATAGATAGATAGATGATAGATAGATAGATAGATAGATAGATAGATAGATAGATAGATAGATAGATAGATAGATAGACAAATAGATAGACAAATATATGTGTATATATATGCAATTTTGGAGTTGAACTCTTAAAGATATTTTGGAAGTAAGAGTTAGCTATGACTTTTAATAATATTAATTTCTCACAGTAGTGGAGTGGTTTTCAATTTAAAAAGGACTAACATTTACAAACATGGATTGCTTCGGAAAGGCGTAGGTCTGGTAAAAGTAAAAATGATCAGATAGATAGAGAGAGAGATAGATATAGATATAGATATAGATATAGATATAGATATAGATATAGATGTAGATGTAGATGTAGATGTAGATGTAGATGTAGATGTAGATGTAGATGTAGATGTAGATATAGATATAGATATAGATATATGGATATATAGATATAGAAATATAAAATTTGGTTCTGTTCCTCTAGAGAACCCTAACACAGATATTAAAAACATTCTGTACCATTCTTATTTTACTAATAAAATTTCATTCTCATTTTTCCTATTTAATGGAGAAGAGGTCATTTTATAAGTCAAAAAGATATACCAGTTTATAACAACGGTTTTTCCAAATACCTACTTACCTTCTTTCATTTATGGATACTCTTGACAGAAGATAGAAATAGCCACCCTTTCCATTAGCCACACAATTGGTAGAGAATCCCTTGATCAAAACCAAATGTCATATTTGTGCTGAAGACATTTCACATAATTAGGTGGGAATTCAGTAAGAGTCATACTCCTGCCACTGGATGATGGTGGGGATCTGAGAGAACAAAACAGAGACAAAGCAGGTGACACAGTGGCCACAGTCTACATGGTGTGGTGTCGAGGGGGGTAGGGGACACTGGAAACAGTGGATACCACAGCATTTGTATTAGTACAATAGCAAGAAAGCTTCCAGTGGCTCATCCTATCACAGCTACTTTACTGCCAATAAATCCCAGAAACCCTGAAAGCATAACATTTGAACCATAAGAATAACAGAGAAACCTCTTATCTTCAGAACTCTTTACCCCCACGAAAGTCCTAATGGCTTAGCTCAAAAGCCAGAAGCATTTGAAAGGAATACTATCTATCTGTTAATCACTGATCTCTCTACCAACATTTTCAGACTGAAGAATTTTGCTGATAATGTAAGAAATTCAGAAGGAACACTAGGTTCACTTTTAGTAAGACCACACTTTATAGTACAACTTAGGAGTTATTTTTCTCAAAAGCATTGATCTCTAGAGTTTTGGGCTAATGTATTTCTATCAATGTCATTTTAACTATTCACCAAAATGTACAAAATAACCGAGTTAAAGGAGAATTTAACAAATACATATTTCAAGAATTAGAATGTCGAAATATGCAGCCCCAACTATGAATATTTATTTATAAATTATGTACTTGTAATACTAATATGTCATGGATATTTTGACACAAAGGTAGAATGTTTTAAAGAATAACATAAAAATGGATTTATAAAGACTCAGCACTTTCTTTTTTCCAGTAGATGGTCTTCTGCTGACCCCATTGGAAGGATCATGGCATGGAGGGCACCTCTTCAATCCCTAGCTGTCTGAGTTTCTATCTGATATTAATCCACTGGAAATATAAAAGTGATAACCTTATTTTAGCGTGCTAAGTACAAGTCAATCCAATGTGGCCTAAGATATCTTACAAAAATCTGTCATAGAAATCCCTTTGTAATAGTGATATAATAAAAATCTCTGACTTTTCTTCCTTATATGTTTGCAAGTAAAGTGCTTCTCTCCAGCCTTTCCTTAAGCTGCTGCATCAGTGCGTCCTTGGAACATGGTTCTATCCCTCTCTGTTCAGAACACTCATCTTGGCTGCTTGTTTTTAATGGCACATTGTGTTCTACTTTTGTGGATTTATTTTGTTTTCATTCTGTCTCCCTCAGGACAAATTTAAACTTCCAAGAGCAGGCACATGTCTTCTGTGCCTCTTCCTCCTCTGGATGATCCTTAGTCATGCTTACTCAGTTCCTCAGAGAAGGAGACGAATTCATGATCTCAGTCTGGTCAGAGACAGCAAAATCACTGTAATGGTGTCAAAGAAACGATGGCGGCCTCTATTCAGAATGCATTCTCTTGAAAGGCCAGCTTGTGGAAATACAAATACAAGCCGCAGACCAGCTGAACAATAAAAGGAACAAGGGTTCGTGACACAGTGGTCCACACAATCTGCAGAGCACGTCCCTGGGCCCTCCATGGGCCAGGAAGAGGGCTATGAGCTTCCAGTGCAAACAGCCCAGGAGACTATGAAGATGTACTTGGCCACCGTTTCCTAAACGTAATGTCAGACCCTTGAACTTTCCTTATGCAAAGATGGTGAAGGGCTGAAGATCTTTCTGGCCCACAGATGGACACTCAGGATATTCAGAACAAAAAGCAAGACTACATAGAGTATTATGAAATCATTGTAGGTCATTTCTCCAATAAAGTAATAGGCTATTTTCTGTAAAAGATGAAGTATGGTGGGGGGGAAAAGTACTAAGTTGCAAAAAACCATGAAGGATATTTACTTTCAACAAAACACAGTATCTCAAAACAAAACTGGAGGAAAATTTCTTTGCCCAACCCTTTCATTTACTTCAAACCCTTTTATTTTATAAATGAGAAAGTTTAGGGTGAAATGGCTCTTTTGAGATACACAACAAGCTAGTGAACAAGGCAGGATTAGATGCAGGGCAGGAAAACACAGACCCAGCACCCAAAACTAATTAACTTTACATATTGACCTTAGATTTTTAAAGCATATCAGTGTTAAACTGTTAGGGGAAAAAGAAGGACCAGAATGAATGTGCTGATTTCCCAAGTCATTTCAAGACCTAGACTCATATTTAATGTTATTTTCTATTGCAAACATATTATATTTGTGGTGACAAGGTAACCACAACAGAATTGCATTAAAAAAATTCTAACCCAGGAGTAATCACTCTCAACAGCGACGCATGTATCATTTCAAGTATTTGTCTGTTAGCCTAATATATATATGCAAATGAAAATATATTTTTGTTTCAAAATGGGTACATACTAAACATATTGCTCAGTAATTTGCTTTTTTTCACCTAACAATAAATAGTAAACAGTTTCTCATAGCTGCATGCATAGAGGTGCTTTACTCTGCTTAATGGCAATATCACATTTCAGGGTATGTACTTTTATTTATTCTCCTATAGACAGAAAAGTAGGCCATTTCCAATTAGCTACGCTTAAAGAAAATGCTACCTGACCCATATGAATGAACCCCACTCCTTTTATTATGAGGTCAAATATCTGAAAGTATGATTATTGGGTCTTATACCTGAGTCATTTTAACAGGGTTTAAACAGAGGTGGTTATTTTGGTGGGGGGAGACTTTTCCTATGCACTCAAGTAAAACCCTTAAAAATCTACTTCTGCTAGATGCTGCCTGCACTGCTGCTGGAAGATTCTCTTGTCTTCTGAGGCCACTTTTAAGATCATTTGATTATAAGGATTTCTTTCCCATTTATCTTGAAAACCAATGTAATTTTAAAAAAATGAGTACATGTCAATGAATATTTATTGCCCAACAGTATAAGTCTTTGGAGATGACTTTCCTTTTCAAACTCAGACAAGTTATTACTCTTGAAATTAAAAGATTACATTTGATATAAAACAGTTTTACATCACAGATCATAAAACAAAAGGGTTAGAAAGTATCAGAGGTATCATATTTAATATATGAACTGACCCTGTCCTTCTTCACCATCTACTCCTCTCTTGATATTTCCTGGGAAATCTAACATTAAATTTTTAATCTTTCACATGTACCGTGTGTAAGCCGTACCCTTGAGAGAGCAGCAGTTACAAACCTGATCCCACTTCTGTTCAAATACACTGCAGGAAAGACTTTATTGTATTCAATTAATACTTTGCAGAATTTAAAATTGGAAAAATCTTTCAAGTTAAGAGCGGGAAAAAACTGACATTTATCAGGAAACCTGCAAGTGTGGGCTCTCCATGTCCATTGCCGATTTTGTCCTCCACAGGCAACCCTGCCAGAGAGGAATGGTCCATGTCTTCTAAATGAAAACCTAGGTTGTTCAGGAAGCTGACACAACTGGGAAGCAATGGATAGGGAATGCAAAGCCAGATCTTCTGACTCTAAAAACTATGCTCATTCTGTTCCCAGAACTGCCTTTGTAATTGTCAATCCAGTCACACTACATCCCATCGTTGAGAGAACAGCCCAGGACATATAGCAATACTTCTGATCTCTGATTCAACATGCTTCCTACAACCCTGCTGAGTTTAGTGAGATTTTGCAGCTGGCATTAAATCTAAGTCTGAGTATTAAACTGGGTCTCTATCTCCTCCTGCTGCTTCAGAGTAACTATGTTCCTATTCACCTCGAGGGGCTGGGTTTCTAAGGTGGATGTGGCCAATATTCATTCTGTGTAATTCCACCTCTCAAAAGCTCTCCTCTCCACTGCAGAGCATAAACCAGAATGTCATTCCCCATGGCTTTTAACGTTTTTACTGCAAAATCGAAAATATGGCAATATCTAATATCAATCTTAAATCCACACATGGCTACAGAGAAAGGAGACAGCAAACAGCCATGGTCTGGCTGCCATTGTCCAGCTACTCCAAGGAGCTGGAATTGTACTTTTCACTGTCGAGATGGAAACACAGCTCCCAGTTCCAGTGATGAGGACAAAGGTCCCCGCAGTGGCCTCTTGGACAGCCATTGTGGTCCCCACTACCATTAAAAATACAACTCAACAACAAAAACAAACAAACAATCCAACTGAAAAATGGGCAGAAGACCTGAATAGATATTTCTCCAAAGAGGACATACAAATGGCCAATAGACATATGAAAAAAGTCTCAACATCACTAATCATCAGAGAAATGCAAATAAAAACCACAATGAGATATCACCTCACACAAGTTAGAATGGCTATCATCAGCAAGACAAAATAACAAGTGTTGGAGAAAAAGAACCCTCATACACCGTTGGTGGGAATGCAGACTGGTGCAGCCGCTATGGAAGGCAGTGTGGAGGTTCCTCAAAAAATTACAAATAGAATTACCATATGACCCAGCAATCCCTCTCCTGGGTATCTACCAAAAAAATCTGAAAACATTTATCCATAAAGACTCGTGTGCTCCAAAGTTCATTGCAGCTTTATTTACGGTGGCCAAGACATGGAAACAACGAAAATGTCCTTCGATAGATGAATGGATAAAGAAGTTGTGGTATATATATACACAATGGAATATTATTCTGCCATAAGAAAAGAAGAACTAGTGCCATTTGTAACAAGGATGGATCTTGAGATTACAATGCTAAGCGAAATAAGTCAGACAGAAAAAGTCGAGAACCATATGATTTCACTGATATGTGGAATATAAAACTGAAAACAACCAAAGAACAAGACAAAAAAAATGAAGAAACAAAAACTCATAGACACAGACAATAGTTTAGTGGTTACCAGAGGGTAAGCGGGGAGGGGGGTAGTAGGCGAGGGTAAAGGGGATCAAACACATGCTGATGGAAAGAGAACTGGTGAAACACAATGTGAGCTATAGATAATGTATTACAGAATTGTACACCTGAAATCTATGTAACTTTGCTAACAATTGTCATCCCAATAAACTTTAATTAAAAAAAAGAAAGAAAAGAAAATACTCTTAAAATCTTCAGCAATTAAGGCAACAACCTCTCTCTTCTGTAACTTTCTGAAAAGGCTCTCTGACTAAAACTTCATGTTTCATAGTGATTATACAAATAACCATTGAATGAATGGTAACTCACCAAGGCTCCCTTCAGTTTGATTTTCTCTTTAGTCACTAGGTTTGAACTGCAGCAATGTCTGCAGTAGACATACATACTGCATAGTTTTTTTTTCTTTACTGGGAATTTATGAACTATAAAAGGGTTCCATTTTATTTACACTATTCATCAAAATGCACCAAACTAAGTAGATTAAAGTAGAATTTACTATACACACTTAAAGGAACTAAATAACTGACTAAATAACTTTCAGCTAAAGATACTAACTTAAAAACTGTGTACTACTTTACTTCTCAGTAAATTAAGAGATGATCATTGAAGTTTCGTTATCTTTTGTTTACATACCCAAGATCAAACAAAAATGAATACGCTTCAATTGTCTTTTGAGATCTATCCTCTATAAATACTTTCTAAAACTCATCTATGTGACAAAATCTGTTCTGAATTTTCTGCTTCAACAAAAACAGCTATTTCTCTGATTTTTTTTTTTAAAGCAAAGTGATAACCTGTGTGGGCTTAGCAAAATCAGGCCATATACCTGGTGATTCTTTGTTAGAGCCCTTAGAAGAATTATTCAGAGAACTCTGGCATTAGGGATTCTGACCTCATTATCTTTCTTCCCACGTGAGACAAGCTGAAATATATTCATGAAAGATTGACCAGGGCCAATTTGCTACGAGTGAAAACAACAGCAACATCAATATTTCAGGGTCTGAAAAAATCCTGGCCATTCTCTTGCCTTGAAAAGATTGTTAGAAATAATTGCATTTTAATGAATTCAAAATAATAGGAGATTTGGTTGGCTTCTGAAAGTACAGACACAAATCAGACTTTCCATAACTTATGTTTGAATAAAACAGATCTGATACTGTTCCTCCATAGACCTACGGCAGGATGAGGTACAAGGTAACAGGTGATCTTTTCATCGTGGTCCTGGTGGACTCCTGGTTTCCAGGCAGTTTCAGCTGTCACAGTTGCTTCGAGTTTCCTGAGCTGTTTTCAGTTACTCACTCAAATATTCATAAGATGCAAGGACGACAGTATGCTGTCTGGTAACAACTTCATTTTCAGCCCACACTAAGCTTGTCCTTGCAGATTGCTTCTTTTGACTCAGACAGGGCTTTATGCCATCACGTGGCCTTTCAAGAATAATGGAGTTTTGGGGAGTAGGCAAAAAGAAGCAAGTTCCATCTTTTATCTTTGCTTGGTTGGATGATGAAAATAATGACAGAAGACAGTTATGCATTATCAAAGAGACAAGTGAAATAACCAAACTTCTAACAAGCACTGCTTTGTGCTACCCAAGAAGGCAGGTCCTTTCATTATTTACCTTGTGAGACTACACACACCTCAGGAAATCCTAAAATCGCAGCATATTAGTGTAAATATTTACCCAACAATATTGTTCTGGAATACAGAAATGAAAACGTGTCATCTCATGATATGTTCTTGGAAGAAACTGAGGTGCTGTACCATTTCTTAGCACATAATGAAGAAAGTCTCTTCATTATGACCTCTCCATTAATTTGATTAAAACTCAGGTTAAATAAACTCTTTCAGTAGAGAAATTCTACTGCTTAGAGACTAATATTTAATTGCTGAATTAGCTGCAGTAATACATAAATTACCATAAGTAAGCAACAGTATAAAATACAAAGTTCAATTATTTAATTAAACAATGACATCAGCTGTATTCCAATCATTTTATCATCTATAGCCTTTATGTTGCTGGGGGAAAAAAAGTCTTGTCAGTCAAGATACATTTCCAAAATAACTTTATGCTTTGACCTTAAAACTCTGAATTATTCTGGCTATAATTTACACTATATTTACAGAAAGGGATTAATTTATTTACCAACTTATTATTTACATAAAATAATGCTCTTTTTATAGGAAGACATTCATGCCATTTTTTTCACTGAATGTACAAGTCCTTTTTTTTTTTTTGACTACCTTGCATTTGCACAGTTCTTCTTAATATGAATATATACAATAGTACTCCTGAGACCACTTGTATATTCTAAAAAAAAGACCAACCAGATAAATTCTGTAAATTCATTTAGACTAGGGGGGAAAAAATAATCCTGTCTGAGGCAAAGCAAAAGGAATTTCAGTCTCGCAACCACTGCCAGATAAAAACCTGGAAATGATCATTAATCTCATTTGTTTTCATTATAGCTACACTTGTTATCACAACTTTAGTCAGGATGTGCCAACATTTATACCCACAATTATATATCAGCAAAATTAGTTCTAAAATATGAAGCTCCTGGTACTAAAAACTCTGTTATTGCTAAGGTCTTTACGAGTTACGATGAAGAGAGTACACATTATGAATGCAAAATAGAATAAACAATTGATAGAATAATGGTTGGCAGGAACAGTAATATAATATTAGTTCCTAAATGGAGTACCAACATTTTAACATATCTGATATAGTGTTTCATCCTTCAAAGGCAGATTTTTCCCTAATATATTTCTTCCATCTTTATAAGGAGATGATGTAAATACTTGCCCATTTCTGTTCATCTTTTTAACCACAGCTCCATGAGTGAAATCTTTCTCCATGGTAGAGAATTCAAGCACAATTTGATCGTAAAGAAGTCCTGTGTTAGCACTATGCTGTACTTTTAAACAGAGGCAATGAAACTTAAGGTTTCATTAATCAGAACATCCAACTCTAGCAATGTTAGCACACCTGCTTTCTGTGGTCAACAACAGGCCATGTGGTAAAATGCTGGTCTTCATAAAACTTAGACAAGAGATTTGAATCAATATTTCCAGTATTTCAGTATTCAATATTGGAATTTTTCAATAGTCCGACAAACCAATATTTCAGAAGTGACCTCACTAAGTGCAAAAATTCATTTCGAGCAGAAGAAAACAGCTAAGATTTAGTGGGGTTTTGCTTTTTCAAAAATCTATGTATGATGGCTGCACCATTCATGCTATTGAAGGAAATCCTTCCTTTCCCACCGGCAATGAGGTAGCCCAAGAAAGACTCCAGAAAGCTCATCAGTTGAAGGGTAGCGAAATCATTTCCAAAGGGGAGGTCTCAATGCTAGGCTGTTCACAGAATGCAAGATGAAAGCACACTTCATAATTGCAATTATTTATTAAAGCCTTTGCCTATGTCAAGCACTTTACAAATACCGTCTTATATACTATTCACGTTAACTCAGCAAATATTATCTCCATTTTATAAATGAGAAAACTGAGGTACAGAGACATTACGTGAAATGGTGACAGTCCCACGACTAGTGAATGGCAGAGTAAAAATTCACACCCAGATTACCTAAATCCAATCCCCATGCTCCTTTCACTGCAATCATGCTTGTGAGTAGAGGTAATTGAAGTAAGAGTTAATGGCACCATCCCATCCCCTGGGACTTGTAGAGATGACTGTTTCAGCAATGTAATACTCATCAAAGAGAACATCTATATGAATGTAATCTAAGTGCAAGTGCATGTTAAGAGAAAATCCAAGGAGACAAGCTGGTTTTGGCCCTAGCTGCTGCTGGCAACATCTAAGAGAGGGAAAACAGAAGCATAAAAGAAAAGATTTCTGAGCAAAAAGCAAGGAAAGGAGATAGGCTTAGAAAAACCCCTATCACTTTGTAGCAGAAGGAAGTTTGCAGCATTCATTTTAATGGAGAGGTTAGTAGACCACATATGTGTTAGAAGAAACTGTGCAATAATGGATAGGACTAGGAGCATTAGCACAAAATAAATATATGTAGCTGATAAATATTGATAAGTTCAAGACCTATGCTTTGCACACCAGAGAATGAAAACTCTCAGCCACGGCTGCATGACCAATGATGGAAGAAAACAGCCAGTCCATCAGAGATTGATATGGAGCCACACACAGTCACTACAGTAGAGCAGAAGGTGCTGCTGAGTCAGATACTAAGAGAAGATGATTCATAACAGGACCAGATGTGAAATACAGCCATTGTCATTCCTAGCTAAGAGCTCAACCAACCCAGTCTGATGACAAGAAACTGGAAGCTAGTGTGCCAAAACTATATCATAAATGATCCATAACACCATCTGAAGTTCATGCATACCTGTATATTTGAGTATAAATCATTTTTTAAACTTTACATCATTTATTTACTCCAATAGATGAAATCATCACCCTGATACCCAGATAGGAGTAGACCACACAATAACAATTAAGCTGTTTTTGAATGCGCACTAGATTTCAACAACTCTAATCTCTAAAATAATCCTGAAAATAAATATTAATATACCTCTTTGTATAGAAAAGAAAAAGAAACAAAGAGACTCTCTCAAGGTCTTCCAGTCACCGCTTACAGAGCCAAGATTTAGCACCAAGATTGTCAGGCTTCAAAGCGCATGCCATTGGCCTGGCAGCCAGCTGCCTCACTCCCAGGAAATGGACCTGAGCATCATCTATTAGTGGGTGCTTAAACCACCTCTTACTTAAGGAACAAGCCTGAAATCTTACCGCTTATTGTTTGTTTCAATGTCGCATAATTTCTCTAAGATTTGGAATCAACAAAAAAGTAAGATGACTGAAAATATTATGGTCAATGCATTTTAGAATAAGGTCACGTTTAATGACTCATAATGGGAAAATGAGTGATTAGTTCAGCAACTCCTTTTTGTAGAATAATCAAACATGATGGCTGCCATCTAATAAAATATCCGTTTTTTCTCATCAATTCTGAGGACAGTTTTTTCATATTTTACATCTATAAAATCAGAGTGCATCTCACAATTGTTGTTAGTTGGGTGGAATTTCAAAGTAGTTATCATTACCTGTGCCCGTTGGAACTCAGTTGTCATTCCTAGTGACCAAACTGGACAATCATAACCCTTCAATGTTTCTGTCAACAGAGCATTTAAGGTCCATTTGAGGGAGGACTACGAGTCCTGGTTATTATCTGAAAATGTTCTGTTGATACCTTCTGGTACAATCAAGAAAACACAGGCATCAAAACATGCAAATAAGGATCAGCTGCTTCAAAGAAAATTCCAGAGACAATATTGGAGCACTCTTTAAGAAATGCTACATCTTCAACACCACCCGCCTCCCCCCCTGCCGACAGCCCAGCAGGAGGCAATGAGTGAAAGAATCATGGACACCAGTAGCTCTGAGCCAACAGTAATTCTAATGACCCAGGGTCTGGATGTGAACAATTTTAGGAATCCCTTAACCACTTTTCCTTTCTTTTCTTTTTGATGTGTACACAAAACTGAAGCATGGTTTTTAAAAATACATTAAGTTTAAAGAAATCTTTTAAAAGGCATAAATTCATAACTGAATTTATGAATTTCAGTTGTAGCTCAGCTGTGTGAATATATATGTGTGATATAAGCTAATGACACAATTTTTAATTGACAGTGTCTCAAATTTTACAAAATTTGTGAATTTTTCCATATGTTTAAAAAATGTATTTAACTCTTATTTTCATTTCTTTGTATGTGGCTATATTTTCTCCAAGTGAAGTTTCAGAAAGGTTTAAGTTCTAAAAAAAGACATTAGCCTCATTTTTGGAAGATTTTTAATGATGCTTAGAAAAATATTTTATTTAGGCCTAAATCGGGTTACCAAACAATGTGGGTTTATCATATCTCACATTATGTAATAATCATAGAACACCTACCATGTACTAGAAGATGCTCCTTAGAATGTCAAGAAAATCTTTGCTTTCTTAAAAGCTTACCTTCCAAGCTATGTCCATAGAGTGGTGTATCCATTTTCTGTTGTGAATTTGCCTCATCACATGACCTATAATAATGGAAATAATTGGTACAGATATATAGTATATATAAGTATACAGTGTTTTCTGCTCAAATGCTATAGATTCATTCTTTTTAGGAGATTGGATGCCATAGTTTCCAACTCCAGGATTTGAAATAAGATGGAAAATTTGAGAGTGGGGAAAGAGAAGTCTACAAAGGAAAATTAGATGTCTCAATTTAGGTATAAAGGGGACAAAATTAATGTGTGGATAGTCCCGCTCCTTCTACCCCATACACTAAAAACTTTTTATCTTTGTCACTCAGCTTCATCTCTTCATCCCACCCTTCACCTAGGAGGTTTTTTGTTTGTTTGTTTGTTTGTTTGTTTTTGTTGTTGTTTGTTTTACCAACCTAGCTAGACTTTTATGGGGCATAACAGGTTAAATAATTAAAGCAAGACACAGTTTCAGACAGGTGGGAGGAAAGGGAGAGGAGAAAAGGAAGAAGAATTTCACTGAACTAGGCTAGGGAGAAAGGTCAACTACTGGTTTGAGGAAAATCTTCACAGCAGCCATGAGGTGAGAGAGTTTTGAAGATGAGACAAAAGATATTTTATTAAATTGGCTGGATTTTAAAATTGGAATCAACTCAAAAAATTCGAACAGTACACAGAGTGTGTCATAAGAAATTCACACAACTGTCCTGATTTGTATTTATCCGTCTTTTTTTCAATTGTCGTTTCCATAATATTTCATTTGTCATAAATAAGAAGGATGGGAAAGAAAAGAAGAGGGAAGGACGCCCAAGGATGGCGAGGTGCGCTCACTAAACCTGCAGAGTGTGTGTGACATTCTTAGCTTGTTGCAACATACGTTGCAAATTAAAAGTAATTTCTGTTCTTTGAATTTCTACCTGAAATCCACCAAAATTATCAATTAGAAAGCGTCTTAAAAAGGTAAGTGGAAAAAACATATAGTATAAAAAAAAAAAAAAAAAAAAAAAACATATAGTATATAAAGGAACAACTAAGTCAAGCTCTCCTGTTTTGGCTGGTGGTTAGGTGGGGTATGAGAATGGGGTGATAGGTGGAAAAGTGATAGTTACAAGTGTGGGGAAAGGAGGAAAATACCTGCAAATATGACTTTCTAAACTATAACATAGTTAAAAATGGGGAGGAAAGACTGAATTTTACAAAAGAATTAAGATTTATTTATGATTTAAGGGGAAAAAAAACGTAATTTCTGCAGGAACATAGGATAAAAACGTGCAGAAACATAAAAAAAAAATTCTACTTTCAAATTGTTACAAATCTGCTAACTTGGCTACAAGCCCAGTGGGGTACTGATATTTGGTGCTCATTTAGAGGATTTATTGTTGACTTTGAGAATCAGATGTACATTGAGCAATCCCAGGTTGCATATCAAAAGTAGAATGATTACTCAATGAAAATTTACAGTTCTAATTTCACTTTACAAAGTAGACATGCCATAATCTAGGAAGAAGAGAAAAAGATTCACAACACATATGTTAAAAACATAAAAACAAATGGGGGAAAAAATGAACGGTTTGAAGACTAGTTTTCAACTTTCACCAAAACTCTTGGGAATCCTAGAAAATGATTTGGAGGTATGCCCAATTATCATATTATATACTATTGCTGCATTTCAGCTCTCTTCCCCAGAGGTATTAATTGAGATTATAGGATACACAGAGCAAATGATGGAGGCTCAGATTTTTACCTTCCTTAAAAGGATTAAGATAGAGTTTTAATCCTTTTTTCAAACAAGCTTTTATGTGTGTGCGTGTATATATAAACAGAGGGTGCCAAAAAGATGTATACACATTTTAAGAAAAGAAAACTATATTAAAATTGTAATACTCAATATATACTGATAACAAAAGATGAATCCAAGTCACGTTTGACTTCTGTAATTACAAGAGGTGCTCAAAGTGGTTCCCATCAGTGACCAGACACTTCTGATTACGGCAAACTACTGCTTGAGCAACGTTGATCAAAGTGTCCACTTGTGTACATTTTTTGGCACCCCAGTATATACACATATATATGTACATGTATGTATATTTTTCATGGAGATAAATTATACCTATCCTCTTTGGATCCTAATAACCAAAATGTAATGTACCAACCTCGTGTGGACTAACAAATATAGGTCTGGAACACTCCACACACTCTGATTTTAGCACTTCTTGAAATCCATAATTTCAGATTAGCCTTAATTTTATAAAAATGCAGTTGCTATTTTCCTTTGCCTCTGGTGATAAAATGTGAAGAATCAACGCATTGTTTCATATCACTCACTTTCAAAATTCTATTTCAGTTACAGTAATAGAAAAATGTCTTTTTTATACTGGCATCTACTCCAGTTTTCAAAAGCAAATACATAAAGAACACGCTTCAAGAATGAAAAGATGATATAAGCTAAAATAAATAAGTCCTTTCTAGGACATAAGTAATAATTGCACTGTAAGTTATATAAGCCTCGGTGACAGTGCTCTGGCAAAGACATCCGTTTATCAGTCAAAGCAAGTAATTCTATGTTCTTTCTGTGGATGGCAGAATGAGACCAACTTCGACTGATTTATGAAGTGCTTCTTTTTTATTTTATTTTTTTGTTCTAGTGAATAATTGAGACAAAGAACCTGCAGGGATGGTGGTTCATCTTTTCTACCCAAGTGCCAATTCTTTTTATTACTTTTGTTTTGTTGCTAATGCAGACATTGTTGCCTCATTTGCCATCTGCTAATGTTAAATAAGCATGTTTAAATTTGGGCTACTCGGGACGAATTGCCCTGAGAAAGAAATCTGATAGTTCCTGTCATTCTTACATGCTGCTTTGAGTGTCATGGAGGGAAAAAGTTTCTGGCTTGGCAGGCAGCAGGGAGCATGTCTTTTTCATCTTTGTATATCCTTTTAAGTCTAGCATAGTCTCTTGGATGTAGGAGGCACTAAAACAAATGTAGAATCAACTTGGAAAGGCCTCAAAACCCACGGGTGAAATAGGAAAGTGGGTTGGGGAACAACAGCATGGAGCCAGTTTCTTGATACTGACAACGCCATTTACAAGCTGAATAGACAATGGGCAAACTTTGTCACCTCTCTGAGACTCAGTTTGTCCATCTATCAAATAACAATAACCAACCTCTCTCTTTCAGGGCTGAAATGAGGACAAAATAACATAATGTATGCATGTTTCCAGTAACCAAAATAAGGAGGATGGGCCAGGCTATCCCTTCATAGATTTAGAAAAAAAAAGGGATGCTTTAAAAAAAAAAATGACACTCTGTCTTTCCCTTTTCCCCAGCTTTAAAAAAAAAAAATGACACTCTGTCTTTCCCTTTTCCTCAACTTTTATATAGGCAAATGGATTCCAAGTGTTGTGTTAAAGGGTGTGTGCATATATACGCAGGCATGTGCACATACACGTGCATGTACACACACACACACACACACACACAGTCTCAAAAGGCAGCCAGAAGGCAATAAAGAGCAGTTAGAGACAAGGCTGATCTGTCAATCTGTTTTGGCAATAAACACAGCCCTCTCTGTATTGTTGTTGACAGTGTTTTGTTCTTGCTTCTCCTCACCCTCCACCTTCACATCAATGGGAGAACCACTTCAGCCTCTCCCCACTAGCTCTATCAGCTCATTGCTGAACCAGCTGTCACTGCGCCCATATAAGGATTCCCTAACACTTCAAGGCTCAGGACATCAGTCCTGGTTCTGTGGTTTTCCAAGAGCAGTATCAGTGCCCTGGGGTGTATCAGTACATCAGGGACAAGTAGGCTCAGACAAACGCACGCAGTGTCTATTTTACTTGAGGATTTGGACTACAGAGCAATATTTTTTGTATTAAAACAAATACAGACAAATGATGGAGTAGATTCTAATAGTCTCATGAATTTTAAGACAACACAGTGGATCTTAAAGAAAATCCAAGCCTGTTGGGAATAAGCAGGACCCCAGGCTGGGTTCTAAATGCATCCATTTCCCAACTCCTAAGTACACTTTCCCTCTTTCAGACATTCAGAGAAATTTGGGGACAATGACTGAGAAGCACTACCCAACGGATTTCCTTAGGTATGGCTTTAAATGTTTCATAAAAAGGTGGGTGTTCTTTGTAAAAAGCTGTGTCCCTGAAGGTAGAATTCCAGTGTACTGAATAATACAAAAATATCTAACATAACACTTTGCTATTTAGCTCTTTTCCCCGTTGCTGATTTACAACACATATTAATAGTGTTTAATTTTAGAGCAACTAGACAATCTATCAGGTGAAAAATATCATGTAGAGCCACAAACACAGTTGGTAAAAATTGCTGGATACAAATCTTCCCTATTGGCTCAATTTTATGCATCAGTACAATAATATATATTTTTAATAAAATAACTTTTATTTAACAAGAATTCATGCAGCAAATATTGAGAAGCTTCTATAGGCAGATGATATTTGATCATGCGATGAGGAATAATATATGGGTTTTCCCTTCAAGAAATTCACAATCCAAATAAGCACTGGCCAATAAAAATATAATGTAAGCCACATATGTATAATAATTTTAAATGTTCTAGTAACCATATTAATAAAAGAAATAGGTAAAACTAATTTTAATAATTTAATATTAAATTAAATAACATACTACTTAACCAATATGTCCAAAATAACACCATTTCAACAGGCAACTAAGATAAAATATTAATGTATATATTTAGTATATTTAAATATTGATTTTATATTTTTAAAATATAAAGATATTTTGCATTCTTTTCTCACACAAAGACTTAGAAATCTGGTATTTTCCACTTATAATCCATCTCAGTTTGGAATAGCCATACTGTCAGTGATCAAAGCAACACATAACTAGTGGCTACTGCTTTGGCCAGCATAGACCGGGATCATTTATAAACATGTATGAAGCACATGATTACGAAGTTGCAGGTGCTAGTTCCTGAAGCTACAATGGTGAATGAGGTATTAACCCTGCCCTCGGACAGCATACAGTCTAGTGAAGACGAAAAAGAATAAGGTTACCAGTGGCGAGTTTTACTATGAAAGAATGAAACAAGGGACTGAAGCAGAGACTATGGGGTGGGAACAAGAGTGAGAGAGGGATCAGTAAGGAATAAGGGGTCCTGTTTTAGGTAGGGTTGTTGGGGAAAGGGGTCCCTGTAAAGATGGCATTTTAGTCAGAGGCCTTGTATTAGCTTCCTATGCTGCTGTGAGAAATAATCCCACATTTAGTGGCATAAGACAATACAATTAATTATCTGGAGATCAGAAGTCTGAAATGAGTTTTATGTGGTTAAAATCAAGATGACTGTATGGTTGCGTTCCTTCTGGAGGCTCCAGGGGAAAGACCATTCCTCATCTTTGCCATCGTGTAGAGGTTTCCCACCTTCCCTATTCATGGCTCCCTTCACCTTCAAAGCCAACAATCTCATCACCTCTGCTTCCATCCTCACATTTCTGTGACTCTGAGACTCCTGCTTCCTTCCTTCACTTACTTTCACATTGTGATTTCATGGGGCCCACCCAGATAATCCAGGATCATCATCCATCTCAAGATCGTTAATTTACTCATACCTGCAAAGTCCCCTTTGCTATGGAGGGTGACACAGTCCCCGTTTCCAGGAATTAGGACACAGACATCTTTGGGAGGCCATCACGTACTTATCACAGACCCAAAGATAAGAAGTGGAAAAGAGTGTTTCAATCTAAGAGTCTAGAATGAAAAAGAACTTGGCAAGTTCAAGGAACTGAAGGAAGACGAGTGTTGCAGAAGCACAGAATGCAAGATAAAGAATGGTAAGTCAAGGCTAGGAGAGGGCAGGTGCCACAAGACCTTTTGGGTTATGGTGCAGGATTTGGATTTATTCCGTTACTGGGAAGCCCCTGGAGACTCTTCAGCAGTAGACTCAAATTCAGTTTCTGTAAGAATTGAATCAGTCTGGTTGCTGGAGGAGAAAGAAACACAAATGCAAGGAGGAAGACCAATGAGTAATGACACCAAGCTGACTAAGACAATGGCAGTGGATATGGGTTGAAGTAGCTCAATCAATTGGGGCGCTATATATTTATCAAAACTTACTGAACTGTGCACGTTAAGTCATACATTTTACTGCATGTAAATTACTAAACATTGTAAGTTATTAAATATTATAAAATATTATGAAGTTAATATTTCCTTTTTTACAATAAAGTAGAAATAACTTCAGGCTTGGTGGGTTTTAAGATCAACATGTCTTTAGAGCTTTATTGCTCATGGCAGGTTGTATAAAACACTGTGATGGTATTCCCTCATTCCATTTACCTATTTGACCTGCCCTTTCTGACAGCTCATTATTACACCCAAGGTGTCATCCAATTTGACCTCAAAATGAAAACTCTGTTAGACCCACCTTCATTCATTCATTCATTTTTAAAAAGAGCTATTGAACACCGACAATGTGTAGCATACTATGCAGGCATCAGGGAGCCAGCGGTCAGCAAAAGCAGATAAAATCCCTAGGCTATTTACCGCAGTGCACAGTCTAGTGGGGAAGATAGATTTGATCAAATATTCCCATATATACATATAAAATTATGTCAGTGATAAGTGCTATGAATTTGGTCATTTGAGAAATGTTATGAGAAGAGGAAATACCTGCAAGGCAAGAGTGCTGCAGTAGAAAAATCACCCCACATCGACGTCCTTGTCTCAGCTCTGGCATTGACCTTGGACAAACTTAGCATCTTTGCTTTTTTCACCTGTAAAATGAGAGGGCTGGACCAAATGGTCCCTTCAGGATCCCACAGCTTCCGAAGTTACTGAGACACCAGGAAGTCAAATGGAGCTCATCTCCTATGTTTCTGAAACAGCAGAATCATTGCTAAGAAATAACCCTGAACAATAGGTAACCCAGGCCCTTGACACAAAGATTATATAAGTAGGTAAATTCAAACAAACAAACAAAAGAGAAATTCTGCAAACCTTACATAACATGAGCATTTTTACTAAGATTATCTCAAACTGCACTGAAATATAATTGTAAAAGAAATACAAACATCTGTCCTCCTCAATGTTCCAGATTCTCTCAAAAATTGTGTTTGCTAAAATCTATTTCTTTCTCCTCACCCTCTCCACCTTATTAATTGTACAAATAAGGGGCAGAGTAAACATTTGTTTCAAGTATGCAAATTTTAAAAATAATGAATAGTATTATAAGCTTCCTTTGTGTTCCACTGGAATAGAATCTGTTGTTCCATCAGTCTCATTACAGTAGGTTTTGACCTATACTGGCACACCACTCAAATGTGCAGGCTCATCTGTGAAATGAGAGGACTTTTGGGGACGATTGCCACTGTTCCCTCCCCCATGGGCTATTATATGAGTCTCTGTGGAAATTAGTATAATAGGTCAGCAGCATTGTCATCTCACACAAAGAGTAGGACCTCACCCACAGGCTGGAAACCTGGAAACAGGATGTGCCTACATATCTCAGTGGTACAGAAAAATCTGCTTATGGTTAATGGTGTATTTTCCTAATGGTGGTAAAATTTTAAGAAAGAATGTAGAGATCTCAAACTCTGTTTCCTTTTCAAAGGACAGGATCTGGAAAAATACTATTAACGGGTATCTTAATGTAGCTTTTCTGTTATTCACAGCAAATTAAATAAATAAACAAAACTTGCTGAAAGCATAGCCATGGAAGAAGTTACCTCCCAACCAGGTTTTCAACGAATTATATTACAGGCATGTGAAATGGAAGGGCCAGAATTTTGATAATGATTATATTTTTAATTTGGGAACATGTGTGGCTCTTATTTTTAAAATATGTTCATCCAAAACTTAAGACCTTTAAAAAATTCTTAGTGGGTACTGGATTCCAAGATTGAGTCTATATAAGTCCACATATATTCGTTGCCAAGGTGTCAGACCATTTTGCCACAGATTTCCTTCATTTGTATTTACTATTTCCACAATAAAGACAATGAGCAATTAAATCAATAAATTAACTGAATGAATCGATTGAACATTCAATTCAACTATTTCTAGCAAAGGCAACAAGCAACCTCTTGGGCTAGACAAGTCTATTGATTTTTTCTTATTCTTGTTTATCCTATGTCATTACATAAGACCAACAGCAAACCAAACAATTGTAATCTTCTACTATTGACAAAAAACAAACAAACAAAAAACATGCTTCATAGGAAAGAATGTGTTAAGAAAGAAATGATCAAAATCCCAATGGCATTTTGAAAGAAAGAAAACAAAAAATCATCAGATTTGTATGGAACCACAAAAGACCCCGAATAGCCAAAGCAATACTAAGAAAAAAGGACAATGTTGGAGGTATCACACTCCCTGACTTTAGCTTGTACTACAGGGCAACAACAATAAAAACAGCATGGTGTTGGCAGAAAAACAGACACATAGACCAATGGAATAGAATTGAGAACCCAGAAAAAAACACACATAAATATGGACAGATAATTTTTGACAAAGAAGCAAGAAATATACAATGGAGAAAAGACAGCCTCTTCAATAAACAGTGCTGGGAGAATTGGATAGCCATGTACAAAAGAATGAAACTGGACTGCTATTTGTCACCGTGTACCAAAACTAATTTAAAATGGATCAAAGACCTAAGCATAAGACCTGAAACAATAAACTGCATAGGAGAAAACATAGGAACTAACTTTATGGATCTTGGGTTCAAAGAGTATTTTATGAATTTGACCTCAAAGGCAAGGGAAGTAAAAGCTAAAATAAATGGATGGGACTATATCAAACTAAAAAGCGTCTGCACAGCAAAAGAAACCGTCGACAAAATAAAGAGGCAACCAACCAACCGAATGGAGAAGAGTTTTGCAAACAATGCCTCTGATAAGGGGCTAATATCCAAAGTATATAAGGAACTCATATAATTCAACAACAATGACAAAACAATCTAAAAAATGGGCAGAGGACCTAAATAGACATTTCTCCAAAGAAGACATATAAATGGCCAATAAACATATGAAAAAATGTCCAACATCACTAATCATCAGAGAAATGCAAATGAAAACCACAATGAGATATCACCTCACACCAGCCACAGCATCAACAAGACAAATAATAAAAAGTATTGGAGAGGCTGTGGAGAAAAAGAAACCCTCACACACTATTAGTGGGAATGCAGACTGGTGCAGCCACTATGGAAGGTTGTGTGGAGGTTCCTCAAAATTAAGAACAGAATTACCATATGACCTAGAAATCCCTCTCCTGGGTATCTACCAAAAAACTCTGAAAAACGTTTATTAGTAAAGACATATGTGCTTCAATGTTCATTGGAACTTTATTTACGGTGGTCAAGACATGGAAACAACCAAAATGTCCTTCGATAGATGAATGGATAAAGAAGTTATGGTATATATACACAATGGAATACTATTCTGCCATAAGAAAAGATGAAATAGGACCATTTGTGACAACGTGGATGGGAGATTATTATGCTAAACGAAATAAGTCAGATAGAAAAAGTCGAGAACCACATGATTTCACTGATACGTAGGATATAGAACTGAAAACAACAAAACAACAAGACAAACAAATGAAGAAACAAAAACTCATTGACCCAGCCAATAGTTTAGTGGTTACCAGAGGGTAAGGGGGCAGGAAGGTTGTAGAAGAGGGTAAACGGGGTCAAATATATGGTGATGGAAAGAGAACTGACTCTGAGTGGTGAACACACAATGTGATATATACAGATGATGTAATACAGAATTGTACACCTGAAATCTATGTAACTTTACTAACAATTGTCACCCCAATAAACTAAAAAAAAAAAAGGAATTAAAAACAGATTAATACATCGGTCAATGCACCAAGTAATTTACAGATGACGATATTTTTATAATCACTCCGGAGGGAGACTTGAGTTTCTTCCTTGTTTTCTGAATTCTTTTCTTCCCTTCTTAGTTGCTACTGGGAAATCTAAGAGCTGAAGGCAGCCCTGAGTGTGGCATTAAGGCCTCACAGTCATGTGACTGTAGAAAAGTGTCTTAAGAAAGGACTGGGACTGCCATCCCTTGGCACTCCTGCAATTCAGTTAAGCAGCTGCAGCTGAGTGGAGCCACCAGCGGTCCATTCGGTTATGACTCTGCTCCTTCACCGTCAACCTAAGCAAAGACCTAGTGAAATCTGATCTGATCAATTCTCCTGAAGACCCCAAAACTGTACCACAAACTTTGTCCTTCCAACAAGGGTTAACTTATACTTCTTCTCTGTGTTTTTAAACATTATGTGTCTACATTTTTCCATTAATCAGCCGTGATTAATATAATTTAGTTAGCGGCTAACTAAAATGTTAAGTAAGTCCTATAAATTAAAAATGCGTAATATTCCATTTTAAGAAACACCATCTTCTAAGCATGCATATCTTTAGAATATCATAAATAAAACATCAAGGAAGATGCTTATACATAAATCTTTGACCACATCTCTAACTTTGCTTCAGGATAAAAATTTTAAAATAATTCTGTCAAATTGAGAGGTAATAAAAATGCTCTCATCTTCTTTCTTACTAGAGATTAAGTGTTTTGCATATGTTTGTTGACATATGTATTTCCTTTGTGAAATATCTATGTCCTTTGTTTATTTTTCTAAGTCTTAAGTTTTTAATATCTCATTCATTTGTATGTGTAATGTTTAATGAAAAGTATGGTTTTGGGGGAAAATAGTTTAAAATGTAATACACATCATCATTTATTTCTGTAAAGCTTCCTCTTAAAGTTGTTTTTAAAGTATCTACTTTTCATTAAAATGCCATTTCAAGACCCAGACAGGCTGTCTAAATACCCAAATGCAGTGTTAGACTGCCATCTAGTATTTCAATGTGGAGCTGCCCAAAATAGTCAACGAAGGTTTTCCCATATTCATAACATGCAGAATACAGTAAACATAAAAATGTCACCTTATGTCCTGAATCCAGAAAGGCTAAAGACTAATGTCAATGAAGGCAGAAACCAAGGCTCTCATCGACTCAGGAATGAGATAGGCTACATATACCCTCTATATTTAATACTTGGCACTGTTTATCTTCGCTTCAATGAAAAGATCACCACTCTGAAAGTCAAGAAAGCTTGGGTCTTCATTCTTAGTGTACTAGTAACAGATGTACTTTTCTCTCATAACTTGCTGAGTCTCTTTGGGACTCAACTTTTCTATAATACAAGCAAAGACAAAGGAAAGCTTTACTCTCCCTCACCCTCCTCTGGTGTGCCTATTAGCAGTGCATCATGAGGAAAACTGTGGTCTTCTAGGACGGTAATAGCTTTGTAAGATCAGATTGGCCTTTTCCTGGTCACCTTCCCTTTTTTTCCTGCCCCTCACCCCACAGAAATGAAAGACACTTCTCGGGCAGAAATACTTGACCATATGGCCGTGGTCTAATGGAGAGCTTTGGTGAGGGAAAGAGGTAAGTTGTAGGAGAATTAAAGATCTGCCTTCACAATTGGACTGTCTACAATGACAGTGACAACGCTCAGAGTGCTATTGTCACAAATGTCCAGTACCCGTTGGATATGTACTATTCCTGACAACTTCCTGATTTTGCTAAATTTTTCCCCAGCCCCTTCCCACCTTCTTCATGTTCCCTTCTTCCTTCCCTAGGCTGTAAATATTCCCCAAAGCAGTCTTAATAATCTGCTCTTCTTTCTTCATATTTCTGCCCTAAAAGGAATTACTTATTGACACATCTTAAACTCAGTAGGTTTAGATTTAAAAAAATCTTTAACTCCTGGGTAGAACTCTCGCTTGAGTACCAGTTGTGTATGTTCAGCTGCCTCCTGGAATTTTTGATGTCCCAACACCTCTAAAACCATCCTCTTTCTTCACAATGTATGACCACTCACAAAACTCTGAACAAAAAAAGTGTTATTTTCCGTTGTATCTCTTGCTCACTGCAGCGGCCCACGGGCCAACTGCAGCCCGCAATCCATTTTTAATTGGCCCGCAGCAAATTCCAAAAATATGTTTAGTTTACGTAAATAAACCAGGTGAGGCAATACATACTTTACCTTGAGTGAGTGGCCTGCCTGTTTGTGTATTTTACTGCATACGGCCCTTGAAAAAAGTTTGGACACCCCTGTCCTATAGAATCAGTTCAAACACCCAATCACACAGTCACTTCAAATGTTTCTTGTGCATATATCTCCTAAGAATGTAAACTTCAGGAGGCAGAGTCTATGTTTTATACCTTTTTGGTATTTCCCAGAGTTTGGCTGCATGTTGGTGAATGCATTCATTCTATGAGAAAAGAAAGACCCACCAAAAGAGTTATAGAGAAATCCTATAAAGTATAAAATTTAGAAAATGATTTGCATAAATCTCTCCATTGAATAGATTTTGAGTGGGTCTTATACCAACCTGGCATACGCTTTCTTACCATAATTGGGTAAATGCGTGTTATTTAATTCTTATAATTGAATCATATCACTTCCCAGTTATGTTTTACATTTTAATGTTATTATATAGTCTCATCGAGATTACTTCAAAATAATTTCTTATCACAGTATGAAATTTGCATCTAAAGTTATGTTTCAAGATTCCATATCACATTCTTTGATAGTAACATTCAGTTTGAATTAAATTTAGGACACATGAGCTCCTAGCTACCACTTTGGTTTTCAGTAAGATCTTCTTATGTTTGAATTTGAAAGTAGGGCTAATCTCAGCTTGGTGGATCTAGAAGTATTTACTTTAGAGGTTCAGATTTTGTCATGTCTGTGAGATTTGGAAGTTCCAGACATGTATTACGGCACTTGCTTGCCCATTCTTACACGGTGTGCTGCCCATATCCTCCCAAATATGCCAAGAGGGCTGACTAATCAATGCACGAATCTTGACAGAATGCCTGGAAATACCCTAAAGAATTACACAAAGTCATACTTTGTGTCACAGACACAATACAAGCTGGAAAAGAGTTTCAAGCCATAGATTAAACATCCGTCCCATACCAGCTATCTAAATTTATTACAGTTTTCCATCTTCTTTTCCATCTTCAAGGTGGCAGTTAGCATAAAATATTTACACCCTTGCATGATACTAAATAGAAAACACTTTTACATTTTAAAAAGAAAGAAAATTATGAGTATTCAATAAAAATAGTTGCCAAAAATTAAGTGTAGGGTAAGTCTGAGTTCTCTGCCTACCATAGGTCACAGAGGCCCAAAACAAAGTAAACACTAGGGGAATAAACTGATGCACATGACCTTGGCGTCCAATGAGTTTGATTTATATCGAAGCCCAAAGTAGTGCTTTCCTTACTAATCACTTACATGGAAAGGAGTGAATGAAAACATTATTTTTTTTTTCATCTGGACCCAGAACTTACATGAAATTCAAGTGACGTGAAGTCAGTCATCCAAAAACAAGAAAAATTTCCTTCTACGCCTCAGAACTGAAACTCAAATTTTGTGAAGTCCTGATAAATCGCTCATCTAATTACAACACCCATTGTAATTATAAACTGGCCAGACTGGTGCAGGTTTCTTCAAGTCTGAGTTGAGAGTCGTGTTTTCCCATTAGGTTATCATCCATTTATTAGATTGTGTTGCTTATTAAACACCTCAGGAACATGTTAAATATAGGGTTGGGTTTTTTCCTAAGCTGTATGAGTGATCATTTTTCTACTGGGCTTAGGACAATACTCTCTGAGGTCGTCTATGTGGCTGAGAGAATAAACCTAGAGCTGTGGCAACAACTCTCTCCTGATTCATCACCTCATCCAAGGTGCTCATGCCTGTACTTGAACCCATGCAGTGGCCTTGTGTATCTATTCTAGGTTGGCTCACTTGTCTTGATATTATGTATACTTGGTGTGTGTTTTCCCCTTGGCAATCCCAGTTTTTATATTTAAGCTACTGGAGTACCCGGGATGGAGGGGAAAATATTAAAATTTTATTTGTACATTTTCTATTAGAAATATTTGCACTCTTAGAAATATGAATATTGCACAGCTGCCTAACAACATGAGGGATAATTACAGAACATTTGAAATTAAGTACAGAAAGGAAAATCGTTCAACTAAAGGGAAAGACACGTTGAATGTGTTGTTTCTAAAGCGTAAGAAATTGTAGCTTGATTTGCTTCTACAACACAATGCCCATTTTGTAAATGGGCATTTTTATTTTTTTGTTTGCTGGTTTGTTTGTTTTGATGAGTAGGCTAAACTACTACTACTGTCCTACGTAAAGGGCCTGAAAAGGATTAAGACAACTTGCAAAGATCAGCTGAGTTTACAATTTGATCTGTAATCCTAGAAGAATTTGGAAAATCTGATTCCTTATGTGCTCTTTTCCCAAAGGATATAATCAAAATGAACATATTAATAATTGCCATTTACAAAAATGATTTAAAGACTCTGTAAATTTTAATTGATAATAAGCTACATAGCTCTTAACTCCTCAGCGCCCTCCTGTCAGGTGGGGCAAAATTAAAACCTATGTACAAAAAAAAGGGGAAGACTTCAAAGAAGGAGACCTAAGAGATGGATTATAAATCATGGTAAGGGGAATAACAGGTATAATTTCCCCCATCTGAAAATTCAGGGTTTCAGTGAGTTCAGTAAGAACCACTTTGAAGAATTTTACCAGCACCCCTAACAGAGTCTAAAAGGCTTCCTTTACAAAAGTGCCCATTTGATCTACGCGTGTTGAAGACCCATCTACTTTTGAGATGAAATTACTCCTGTGGATCTGATCAGCATGAGCAATAGGGGAAATGCTCTATGTTTTCTGTCTTAGACTTGAAACTACCACCTAAGCATGGTCTCCAGAGAGGAAAGAAATGAGAAGAGAGAAAAACATTAGCCATCTGAGTTAGCCAGCAGTATCTACTCTGAAATTCTTGCTTAGAAGACTCTATTTCCAAGGACAGACCTGGTTACCGAGACGAGCAAGTTAAATGATCTAGCCCAAGGTCATTTCCTATGTATGCATGTTTTCTCTTTTTTAGAAATTTAAGATTTATACAACCATATGAAAAGGACTCAGGGTCCCTAATGAATCCAACAAGAGACAAAAATTGTTTGCCTCAAAACACAAACATTTTAACTGATGTTTTAAAATGAATTTCGTTTGTGAAACTTACAAAAGCTGACCAGTAGGTTTCAGCTCTAACAGGGGGCCTGGCTCTGATAGAGCCAAGACGTACTATGCTAGCCGGGTGCCAAGAAGTAGACAACACCCACACCTGTGTGCAGCAATGATGGAGAGACAGAGACAGTCACAGATGCTCAAAGGGTGTCATGGGTCAAGGTGGGTCAGTGTCAACATTTGAATGACACAAGTGGGCTGGCCAAGGCAGCACCAAAGCAATGAATAGAGAACAGTGACATGGAACATATGGCCATCGCTCCCTTTCCCATTTCTTTGTTTCCTACTATATAAGGGTCAATATTCACTGCTTCCACGTCTTCTCCTTCTCAAGTCTCCTCTCCAATCAGGCTCTCCTCATCCCCAGAAACTGCTCTTCTCTAAGCCAGCAATGGGTCAAGCCCAACCATCTATTCTCAGTCTCACGCCTCAGCAGTGTTTGGACCTCTTTTCTATGCCAAATCACCTCAACCACAATCGCATTTAGTCCCATAGGCTTTAAATATACTGATGGCTCCCCAATTTAATTCTTCATCCTCAACCTGTCCCCTGAGCGTCAGATTTGCCTATTGGATTGCCTATCTGATATCTCCAATTGGAAATTGAATGAACATCTCCAAGTTAGTACGTCTAAAACCAAACTTGATTTTCACCAGCACCCACCCCCAAAACTTCTCCTGCAGTATTTCCCATCTCAGAGTCTACCAATGCATATGTCGAGCCAAAAACTTGAAGTCATCCTTGATGCTCCTTTTTAT
The DNA here is from genome assembly GCF_057876585.1 of Rhinolophus sinicus. Classification (NCBI taxonomy): domain Eukaryota; kingdom Metazoa; phylum Chordata; class Mammalia; order Chiroptera; family Rhinolophidae; genus Rhinolophus; species Rhinolophus sinicus. The sequence continues at coordinate 199,733,466 of NC_142517.1, forward strand.
GTCACACCTCACATCAGCAAACCTATCAACTGTACCTCTCTCTTGAATCTGGCCACTTCTCAACACTTCCATCACTACCACCTTAATTCAAGCCACCATATTGCAATAGCTTTCTAATGGGTCTCCCCATGTCTACTTTCATCCTACTACAGACTGTCTTCCCCTTAGCAGTCTGAGTAATCCTTTTGAATAATAATTCAAATCATGTCACTTGTCTGCTCAAAAGCCATCATTCAGAGTACGATTCAAAATTCTTATCCTTGCCTGTAAGTGCTGCATGATCTGATCTCTAGCCACTTTTCCAATCTCATCTCCTATTAACTTTTCACTCTAGCCTTCTTGCTAATTCAAAAAAGGAAAAAAAAATCTAAGCACATACCCAACTTAGGACCCTGAATTTACTGTTCCTGCATCTGAGATACTGAGATACTCTTCTCTCAAATCTCTGCATATGCTTTTCTCCTGTGACCCTGCAAGGCTCTGGTTTATCACCCTTTCAGAAAGGCCTTCCCTGTTCTTTGTGAAACAGCACACCTCTCATCCCCCTTTACCCTGCTTTGTTTTCTTCCTACTACCTTCACCATTTGATACATTAAATATCTATCTGCATGTGATGATACTTCTCCAACTAGAAGACATATTTACTGAGGACAGAGAACTCTGTGGAGTTCCTTGTTGTATTGTCAGCACCTAAAACCATGTCTGGTGAACAAAAGCTCCCCCATAAAGAACTTGTTTATTGAAGAGGCTATTGATGCAGCTGTTAATCAATTAGCTAAATTGATCCTATCTTAACAAAAAGTTTAGGTGACTTCTGCTAGGATTCACAAACTGATGGGACCTTGGAGAGACTCATTATATTATTGAAGACAGGAAAAATGTGGTTCCAACTACAAATATAAGAGGCATAAAATTATATTTGATAGAAGGATTTATAGAGACAGAAAGCAGTCTTCACTAAGGTATGAAAGCTATCACAGCTAGAGATTCCCTAATTGAGATTACCCAGCAATGGCCCAAGTATGAAGGGAGAACAGGGGCCCTCAGGCTCCATGGCTAAGCACCAACTGGTTTTGGAGGCCTCCAGAAACCAGGGGTCCCTTTTATGCTCCAAAAGTAGCATTTCACATTCAAATGCCTACAGACCACTCAAGTAAAGCAGAGTGAAGGAGGCCTGGAGGGACAAACTGGAGAGAGCAGGCCACATCCAGAGCGGGGGAAGGGGACAGCTGTGCTCCTCAGCGGCAGCCAGGTCCCACATGCGAATGTTGGAATGCAAGGATATTTGAAAAAAACTCCCTGAGTTTTGACTCTCCTTTTGACTCCTGGTTCTATGGAGTGAGCTCGTTATCATTGCCTGGGTTTCACAGGGCTCCTCTCCCCCATCCCTTTGAGGCCAACATTGTGAGACAATCGCAAAAAGTCTGCCTCCATCTTCTGTCCGCAAGTCACCCATTCACAACCTTGATTTTTAAAACAATAATTGTCAGCCGTCCTGTTAGAAACACTGTTATGTCACAACCAGTTTTAAAGTTTTTCACAAATAATGTGTTATTCCATAAGCATTAAAGGACCAGCATTTGCAAATGATTTTCTTTTTGATGAATTATATTGTTTTCAATCGTGCCACTGCCTTCCTTGTAGTGGACTTGCATTCTAATCGATGTCTTTGAACTAGAGATAAAAGGGTGGGGTTAACTTACAAGAAATTAGAAATATCCTATCTACGAAGGACGTGCTGCACGCCAACATTTTTTTTCTATGTCTGCCATGATAGAATGAAAAAACGTTGAGAACAGTGCTTCAAAATTATCCATGTAAGAGGGTATAATATTTTCCATTAAATTGGGACTAGAAATTTTAATTATATATAAATTTAGTCCCATTAAATAGAAAAGAATGTCTTGGCAGGAAGTCAAGCCAGAACACTTAGTCTGAATTATAAGGTCCCTAAGAAAATATCCCTTAATACTTTTCCAAGTTTACCTCCCACTCTAGACCTTTGATTTCAGCCACCACATCACAGACTGTACCTTTCACATTTTTATATCCAAGCCCTTACCCATGATATGCCTCATTCCTGGTATCTAGTTGCCCCTCTTCTCTCTCTTATTTAAATCCTGGCCAGCCTTCGAGGCACAAGTGATTTTCATGTTATACATAAACCCCTCCTTCACACTATGGCCTATAGTGATCTGCCCTTCGTTAGAGATTTGAAGGTCACACAACCCAGCATTTATTACGTGGCCTTATGTTGGCAGCTCTCTCTTCAAGATAGGACAGAGCTAAAAGCGAGGCCCGAGCAGTACAAGGGGTGGACTATTCCAGATGTTGTCAGTGCCATCTTTATAGCCCCTTGGATATCTCCAGCAGTCACCGACAGCTTAGTGCCCAGTTCCCATGTATGCCCATGGTTTCTTGGCCCCAGCACCTGCATCTCTGCCTGTCTCCAGCAGTGTCCATGCTGAGGATGGACAAGTACCACCAATAAGCTAACATCCTTAGAAGCAACCCTCAATCAATGAAGGATGAGAGTGGGTGGATCGTACCCCAACTTCCTCCTTCGGCGGGGGGATCCTGAGACAGGCTCCACGTAGCTCCTGAGAAGATCCTTAACACGATGGTGTCCTACTTGCTCAGAACATTGACCTGTTTGGACACCTCCCTTCCCTTCTCTCTCCATGTTTCCTGGGATCATCTCACAAATAAACTACTAGTATCTAAATATGTATCTCATGGCCTGCTTTTTTGAAGAACCTAAACTAAGACACTCCCTGACTAGATTTTAACTTCTTTAAATACAGGTCACCTGTCATATCACCCTGTACAGAGCCCTGCATGGCCTTTTGAATAAGAGTGATACTTAATAACAGCAGTCAGTAACTATCTGAACTCTGCTGATCGATAGAACTCTTATTGATTTGAACACATTGAAAAACATTTTAACACTTTTGATCTTGTCTTCCCTTCTCTTCATATAAAGAGATCAGTCTGTTTTATAATGTCCATAAAACAGAGCTAGAACTAGACAAATTTCTGATCCATTTTCCTCCCAGCTTCAGGCTTAAGTAAGAAGGTTTCAATAAGGGAAGCGCTATATTGACCACGGTCTCTGAAATCGACCTGGTGTCAATCATTCACCCTTTAAGGAATGCTGAAGTCAATATAGTATAATTCTCAGGGTCTCATGTTCATTAATTCCTTTAACAAACTGTGAGATGATGGGCTTTAGGCCTTTTTGAAAGAATCCCAAACATTAAGGAGCAAATTTATAAAGGAAGTTTTGAGAATTGGGGACCACTAATAAACTACTTAGCATTCAGTTTGACTGGAAGTAATGGAAAAGCCAAAATAGACAAGGAAATATTTTTTTTTCTCTCTCAAGGAAGTTGGCACTGGATGGTCCAGGGCTATATGTCACTTGGCAGAGCCAGGGACCCAGGCTCCTTCTCTCTTGATGTTACTCAGTCCATGGATTCATTCCCTAGATCACCTCTGTCTAAGACGGTCGCGCCCACGTCAGCCATCACATCCACATGCCAGCTGGCAGGAAGGAGAAAATGAGAGGGAAAAGAAATGTTGCCTCCCCTAAGGACATTTCCCAGAGTTGAACAGCCTGCTCAAACATACACTGAGAATTTAGTCCCATGGCATTCCTTAGCTGTAGGGGAAGCTTTAGTCCAAGCAGCCCTAGGCCAAGCTAAAAGGTAGAGGTTGTATCTCAGATATTTCTATAGAAGGGGAGAATGGACATTGGGAGACAATTAGCTGTCTCTACCACAACTGACATAGCCCAAAGATAGCAACAGACGCTGCCCAAATCAGAATCTAATGCTAGGAAATAGAATATGCACATACTAAGTGAGTAGTGGATATGGGTTATCATGCAAATGCCTATTGTTGATCCAACAACAATTTCACAGTCACAGAATGAGGAGGTTGGGTGAAGACAGTTTCAAAACATAGATGACCTCAGTTAAATTAAGTTCATACTGGAATGTCATATGCATGCATCTTTTGATGATGCCAGTTACGAAAGGATACCAAAACTAGAAATTATCATAACAGAGTCTAGTGTGATTTGTGGGAGAATAATCTGGGTGTAGTGCTCAGAAAAATTATCTAGAACATTCCAAAAAGAAAAAAAAAAAAACCTTCAGAATTCCAAATCATACACTGAGTTAGAATGGACCAGGAGATAAAATTGTGAGGGATTTGAAGACCGTCAACCATTTAAATCAGCTCAAAAATCAGGCATAGGTCCAGAATTTTACCATCTACAAATGGTTATATAGCACCATACTTGGTATCTGTGCTTTCTGTCATTCTTCTTCAGGATGCCATATTGAAATCAGCATACGTTCCAAAGATTCTACCTCTCTTTACATTATGGAACACCTACACCTTAGCACAGGGGAACCAGGTTATCACTCTGTACAAAGCTGCAGGAAGAATTGTTCTTTGAAGAAGGACATACAGGGAGTGCAAGATGTCATCTTGTAATAGATAAGCTTGAAGGGCCTTTGAAAAACCAGACAAGGGTCATATTCATACTCACCATGGTGGTCCCAGAGTCCTGGTATGAAGAGATGCCGTGAGCATCGCAACTGGACAATGAGAGCCAGGCAGAGCATTCAAGTTCCCTCTGTCCTATGAGGTGCTAGTGGACATTCCCCAAACTCTCATGGACCATACATTGTACGAAATGGTGAGTTCCGTATGTGTTGCCTCTTTGGCTATCTTAGGAAATTCTGTAAAAAGAAATGAGATCATGGGCATTGAAAAATTCTCATTAAATGGTTATCAATTGTTTTAAGAGAAATGCAAAAGTGGTCATTTTCTACCAAAAAAAAAAAAGGACCATCATTGGTAAGTCACTAATGAACAAGTTTTAACCTTCTTCTCTCTTTGCATTTTTGCTTGGTCAGCAACCAGTTTGAGCTGCCTCAGACTTTATGGGTTTTCCCATGCTTTTAATTAACTTTAAAATCTTATTAGCCCAATTATTAGCAATATGTTACAAGGCACCAAGCCTGCAGCTGTGAATGTGTCTTTATTAAAAAGGCACTGCCATGAATTAAGAAATTTTCGGCATTATTATAAACTCTACCAAGGCTAGAGAGACAATTCAGTTTGCAAATTGGTCCCAATTCAAACTTGGCAAGGGAATGCAAATTAGGTATGAATTAATTTGCTCCCCCTACTACTATTCTCTCAAAACATGTAATTCTTATTAGCAATTAGCATCAGTAGACTTTACACTGGCACTTGCAAAAGTGTACCAACTCATAAAATAAGAACCAAAGGTGTGATGTTATTTTAACTTAAGAATTAATGTGTGAAGAAGGAAGAGAAATGTGCTTTTAGATATATCATCTTTCCTAAGGGACACATAAATAACCCTAAAATTTACCCAGCTTGAAGGGCTAGCATATAGTAAACTGTTTCTGCTTTACAAATCCAGGCATTTCTTAGAGGAACAAGAATGAATTTGTCATGAACTCAGCCCCGCAGAACATTCTAAATATAGAATCAGCGTACCTTTGTCCACAGCTGTTCCATTCTAATAGCTTTACCGAGGGCTCAAACGGTGGTTTCCTTTATTGAACGTGGCACTAATATCTTCAGGTAGAGAAAGATTTTGAAGCCCTTTTCAGGACAAAAATAAAAGAAAATGCTAAACCAAAGAGCTCTAGGGATCTATTCATTCTAATCCAGGTTCACAGACTGTCTGATGTAAAAATATAAGTCCACAACTCTACTTGCTACCCTTTGACACGTCTTATATATTGTACTCCAGTGGTTCTCAAACCTTAAAATGCTTTGACTCACTTGGACTCTTTTGGCAAATACAGATTCCCTGGCCTTACCTACCAAAGAAAGATTCTGACTCAGTACATCTCAGGTGGAACGCAGAAATTCTCCTTGCACTGAAATGTTTTAGGATTCTGAGCAGGGAGTCTTTGAATCATCTTTTAAGAAACATAATTCTAATTTTTGTACGATTTGACCCAAAAAAGAAAAAAATAAAGTTGTATAAACAATAACTTCTCTCTTCTTTCATTCCAGTTATATAAGTGGCCAATTTGGCAATGATCAAAAATTCACAACAAATATGAGTAGCACTAAGTCAGACAGACCTCCTATTCACAATGATTTAATTTTAAAATTTTCTCCACATGGATGTGTCCACCAGAATAGCTGAGAAGCACATTTCATACCCATAAAGCAATTGGACAAAATCTTTCTGAGTCATTGGAACAATACCTCAGGTAGTACCTACTAGCAGGAAATAACTATACAAAGGACCTAACAACCTGTTAGCCTTCAATATTAATCGAGAAAAACAAAACAACATAGTTTTAGATGCATTTGTATATTCCAGAATTCCTATCATACCTCTCATAAATGAGCTCACGCCTTTACTACAGAGTTTCTCAACTTTGGCACTACAGACGCACTGGGCAGGATAATTCTTTGTTGGTGGAAGACATCCTGTACGTTGTAGGATGTTTAGCAGCAACCTCAGTTTCTACCTAGTTGATGCCAGTAGCATCTCCTTCTCACAGGTGAAAACCAAAATTTCTCCCCATTGCCAAATGTCCCCCGGTGGACAGAATCAACCCCGGTTGTGAATTGCTACTTTACTATATCTCAACAATCATATAATTCTCATCAAGTGCTAATATGCACACTATTATAATGGGTTGATCCAATGATACTACTCCAAATATAGATAACATTTACTATATGCCAGGCACCATGATTTAAAAAAAAAAAAAAAAAAAGCACCTCATATATCTGATCTTGCTTAATTGTCCTTATTAACCCTTTTTTTTCCCCAAATGAAAACACTCAGATTTAGAGTGCCCAAAATGGTATGTAGTAGAATGGAATTTCGCACCAGTAGCTTTACTCTGGTTAAAATGATGTCTCTGAAAAGGGACCCTCATACACTGTTGGTGGGAATGCAGACTGGTGCAGCCGCTATGGAACGCAGTGTGGAGGTGCCTCAAAAAAATTACAAATAGAATTACCGTATGACCCAGCAATCCCTCTCCTGGGTATCTACCCAAAAAATCTGAAAACATTTATAAAATGTGACAAAAGCATGTGTTTCTTGTGACAAAAAGAGGTTTGTGTGGCAGGAGTGGATGAGCAAGGAGGAGAGTAGTGGGAGGTGAGGCTGCAAAGGTAAGCATGGCCCAACCCTGCAGAGCCTCAGGAGCCACCCGGAAGGTTTTCATCTTTATCTTCAGAACGATCAAGAGGCATTGAAGAGTTTCATGGCTGGGGAATTACTTGATTCTATTTGCATTTTGAAAAAATTCTAGCTTCAAAGTGGAGAATAGACTGGACAGAGGCCAAACGGAGCCTCTTAGGAGGCTGTTAAGGACAGGGCAAAAATGATGGAAGCTTGAATAGGTGAGAAACAGAGTAGATAGGGAGACTTTATACGTAAAGACAAGTGTGCTCCAATGTTCATTGCAGCTTTGTTTACGGTGGCCAAGACATGGAAACAACCAAAATGTCCTTCAGTAGAGGAATGGATAAAGAAGTTGTGGTATATATACACAATGGAATACTATTCGGCGGTAAGAAAAGATGATATAGGAACATTTGTGACAACATGGATGGATCTTGAGAGTATAATGCTAAGCGAAACAAGTCAGACAGAAAAAGCAGAGAACCATATGATTTCACTGATATGTGGTATATAAACCAAAAACAACAAAAGAACAAGACAAACAAATAAGAGACAAAAACTCATAGACACAGAAAACAGTTTAGTGGTTACCAGAGGGTAAGGGGAGGAGGGGGGTGGTAGATGAGGGTAAAGGGGATCAAATATATGGTGATGGAAGGAGAACTGACTCTGGGTGGTGAACACACAATGGGATTTATAGATGATGTAATACAGAATTGTACACCTGAAATCTATGTAATTTTACTAACAATTGTCACCCCAATAAACTTTAATTATAAAAAAAGGATGTCTCTGAACACTCATAGTTTTTATTTCAAAACAGGCAACACTAACACAGGCATTCATAAAGAAACCAAACACCAAGCACAGAGACAGCTATTCAACAAATCAAAAAGAGACAAAATTCTGTAAATAAATAACAAAAAATAAATCGCATTAATTCTGACTTCATCCATTTAGAATTTGCCATAATTCAGGAAGGAGCTGGGCTGGTATTGACCTTTCTACTGTGTACAAAATAAATATCTGTGAAGTGTTACTATACATAAGATTCCCAAGGGAGTGCTTAAGTACTCCAGAAAACACACCAACACCCACTTTTATACAATCCAGTTACCGTCTGTGCAAAGACCAACCCTGCTTAGATGCTGAATGCAAATAGCTCATCTAGTTATTGAAGTGGGTCCTTTCCCGGGCCACACTTTGCCTATTTACAGTGACAGCATCCACTCAAAAGTAATAAAAATGCATATCTTTAAAACCAGTATTCAGATATACTTTTATACTATTTGAGACCTTCCGCACCCTGGGCTTAGGGACGGCCAATCATTCTGAGACTGGCACTAATGGCTCTCAACACAACTGTCATGGGAAGCCATCACAAACGGCTCAGAATGGGTCCTCAAGAAGACATTATTTATCCTTCCTGCCCTGGTACATCAGAATGCACAACTGTGAATTTCTTTTATGCATAGGCATATCCTCGACATTTTAAACATTTAAGCATTTATTGTGTTTCAGGCATTGTGCTAAATGCTGGGGATACACAGACGAGGTAAACACCATTTCTCCACTAAAAAAGTTAACAAACTGGTGGGGATATGGATAGGGCACTAGATGAGCTCAGTACGTGTATAGGTAAAGTGAATTTGGGTCAAGCCGAAGCACAGAAGGAATGATTAAAAGGAAAGAGTTCCTGCAGAGGGTAGCTCCTGAAAGATGACCACGAAAAGACTAGAAAGAAATAGTTCAGAACAATAAACGTGATTACCTATGATGATGAGGTTCTGGGAATTTTTCATTTTCTTCTTTATGCTTTTATGTCTTCATTAAAATGTATCGATACAAATGTATTTCTGATATAACTGGAAATGTGCATTAAAGAGTAAATAAAAAGTGAGTGGGAAGAAAGGGAAGACAGAAATTCCAGTTTACCATTTCCAGGAATTTTGCTGTGCAGGGGAGGAATGAAATAATGACACAGCAGAAGGTAACTCAAGGTCAAGAAGGGACTTCCTCATTTTCCCTTTGTCTCCTTTTTAAACTGAAAGTGACTTGAGTATACTTACAAGCCTGAGGAGATGTGGCAGTTGAAATTATAAGAGAGAGCAGGACTAATAGATAGAAGAAGATACTCACTCTAGTCCCTGGAAGATATAGGAATCCACCTGTCCAAAAGAGCAATTTAGAATATTAGCATTAGATAATTGAAATGGGTCTCTAAAGAAAAAAGTGGGAGTAGGTTTACCTGCATGTAGTGGGAGAGACTGAATGGGACTTTGTCTGCTCCCCTGAGGTTACTAAAAATGGCAGGACTACAGTAGAGATACTGCCCGTTATGAAGAAAGTTACTAAAGTCTGCAGACCCTAGTTCAAAAAAAGTCTCCATTCTCTGCTTGAGATTCCCACAGGCCCTGGGGTGAGGGGTGAGAATACAGGTTGACAGTTTTACCATAAAAGCTATAAGACCATTACCACAAATATGGCAAACTACAGTGGCTCATGAAGTGAGACTGCCTTTCCTTCTCACAGGGGGTAAGGGTACTCCCTTCTCCAGTGCCAGGAAAGGGAGTCCCCACGTTCATCACTTCTAATATCTGCACATATCTGCAAGAAGGGGACCTAGCATTTTGTCACTTGATTGGAAGTTGACTCAACACCAGGCTTATATCTCCTGCCCTGGTTCTATGGAAGAGAAGGGAAGCACCCAGCGGCAAGATGGCGCTGGGCGGCAGCCTGCCATAGAGGGATCCAGGGCCATCTTGTCAATTTCCAGTTTGTTGGTGACATCTCTACTTTCTAGAACTGGACAAAGGGGGTAAATCTTATGAAGGTAACAACAACCTGAGTCAAAGAACTGAGTGAAGCAGAGGGCTGTGATGGGAAACCAACTGGGGCATCAAAGGAAAGACATAGCTGAGCTTGAGAAGCAACCACCAAAACCCACGGAAACTGCTAGAAGCTAACTCTCTTCCATGAAGTTTGTAAAGATTTGCTCCAATCCACAGTGAGCCTACAGACTCATGAGCATGAGTCACATCAGCAGTCATAACTATCCCCCTTTCCTTTTTCTCCTCCCCAATACCAGAGAAGCAAAGGAAGGGGCTGGGGGTGTGGGGAATTGAGAGAGTACTCACCAAGTCTGGTTCCCTAGCTGCTGCTATAACCACAAGTCCAACCTGTGCTGGGAAAACAGGGAGAAGGGTTGTAAGTGGACTAGAACTAAGTTTTAATATATGGGAATAGACTTTTAACAATTGAATTTGATCAAAACTATGGAATCATACTAATTTGAACATAGAGGTACCATCTACCCAATGGGAAATGTGAGTTATAAAAATCCTAGTGGAGGCAATCACTGGACAGGGGTGGGAGTTGGGTGGGGGGGCATTTCATGCTTTACTTCACAATTTGAGACTCTTTCAAACTAATTATATACATATGTGAATAAATATATATATTTTTAAGGTCATCATTTTAATGACCACCAACTAGATTGCTCGTAAAAGAACATTTGTGTAGTTTTAATACTGATTTATTCTGTCACTTTGCTTTATGGTGTTGTTGGAAAGAGAGATAAGATGACAAAGGAAATAGAGTTGTATAATTTAACTCTTATCTGTAAATACCACCTTCTTTAGAGGTAAGACAGATATTTCTCAAAACTTAACAAGAAAAGGAGATGTTTTCTATTCCTTTATTCATAGGATAACTAACAGGCACTTGGATATCTGCCCAGAGGTCTGGCTGTTGTCTGAAGCTGGAATCACTTTGTTCTTGAACAGCTGGGCCCTGATTGCTCAAGCCTCCCACAGCTGGCCTACCAGTCAGCCCTATACTGGGGCAGTAGAACACCTCACCCAGCACTCACTACTTGCCCCACAGTGCAGGTGGCACCTTGGATGCTTGTTTTTTCCTAAACACAGTATTTTCTGTGCACATGCTCTCCCACCTCCATTCCCTGCCTAGCAAAACACAACCTCTAAACTCTGTCAAAATGTCATCTCCCCAGGAGAGTTCCGGTCAAGATGGTGGAGTAGGTAAATGCTGTGCTCACATCCTCTCAGGACCACGTCAATTACAACTCCTGAACCACTGAACAACCATCATTGAGAATTGCCTGAACTCTAGCTGAACTGAAGCCCTACAACCACGGATATACAGAAGAAGCCACCTCAAGACTGGTAGGAGGGTCAGAGACACGGAATGGGCTGGCCCCACACATGCATGTGACCATTAAAACTCAGAAGGGATATCTCGGCTGTGAAGGTTCTCTCTTGAGGAGCAAGGGTGTCTCAGCACCTCTCCAGCACAGGGTTTCAGTGCTGGAAAGAGAAGTCTCCATAACTTCTGGCTGTGAAAACCAGTCGAGACTGTGGCTGAGTGAGATGGAGGGCAGCAGAAAGGAACATAGTACCAAGCAACCAAACCTAAATGGTGTTGAAAGCTGACAAAGTAAGAGATAAGCAGCAGCCTGGAGGGTTGAGGGTGGAGAGGGATCCAGGAGTAGGGAACCGTCTGTGCTGCGGCTCCATGTGTTTCTTGTGACAGAAAGAGGTTTGTGTGGCAGGAGTGGATGAGCAAGGAGGAGAGTAGTGGGAGGTGAGGCTGCAAAGGTAAGCATGGCCCAACCCTGCAGAGCCTCAGGAGCCACCTGGAAGGTTTTCATCTTTATCTTCAGAACGATCAAGAGGCATTGAAAAGTTTCATGGCTGGGGAATTACTTGATTCTATTTGCATTTTGAAAAAATTCTAGCTTCAAAGTGGAGAATAGACTGGACGGAGGCCAGAGAGGATGTGGGGAGGCCTCTTAGGAGGCTGTTAAGGACAGGGCAAAGATGATGGAAGCTTGAATAGGCGAGAAACAGAGCACACAGGGAGACTTCAGGTGAGTTCAAATTGAAGTCCTTCCCAAAACTTTTAAGACCCAAACAGATTAAGCACTTATGTTAAATACTTAGGTGATATTTAAAAAGAAAAGAAAAACCAAAACAGTCAAGTTATGATTACGCTATAGAGCTTATCATAAAATAAAGTAGTTAAAAATGGGTGTGGTTAAATTTTAATACTGAGAAGAAAGCAAAGCGTGAAATTACATGTGTATAATATGGTAAGAAGAGTAAAACTCTCTTAAGCTACCTACTTAAAAGAGCACTTGTTACTTTAAGGAAGTTCGAGGAGGCACTGAAAAACAAAAATAAAGATTTTAAAAATTTAAAACAGACAATTTTCTTATTTTATACCAGCTTTTTGAGATATACTTTACGTACTATATAATTCATCCATTTGAGTGTGCAATTCAGTAGTTTGTAGTATTTTCACAGAATTGTGTAACCATCACCAGTGTCTAATTCTAGAACATTTTCATACTTCTCAGAGAAACCCCATCCCCATTCATAGTCAATGCCCACTTATTCCCAACTTCCCTAGCCCTAGGCAACTCCTAATCTACTTTACTGCCTGCTCTGGACATTATATGTAAATGACACCATGTACTATGTAGTCATTTGTGCCTGGCTTCTTTCATTTAGCATAAAGTTTTCAAAGTTCATTCATGTGGTAACATGTATCCATACTCCATTCCTTTTTATTGCCAGATAATATTACACTATATGGAAAACTCCATTTTGTGTATCCATCCATCAGTTGATGTACATTTGTGTTGTTTTCACTTTGGGGTTATTACGAATAATGCTGCTATGGACATTTATGTATAAATTGAGTGGACACATGTTTTCATTTCTCTTGGGTAGATACCTAGAAGTGAAATCTCTGGGTCTCACGCATTTAGTCATTTGAAGTACTGCCCAACTGTTTCCCAAAACAGCTGTGCATTTTCCATTTTCATCATCTGTGTATGAGGGTTCCCATCTCTCCATATCCCCATCAACTCCTGTTATTATCTGCCTCTTCGATTCTAGCCATCTTAGTGGGTGTGAAGTGGTATCTCGTGGTTTTGATTTGCATTTGCTGATGGATAATGATGTAGAGTGTCTCTTCATGCACAAACAAGCCAGCTGTACATCTTCTTTGGACAAATATCTACTTCTCCACTTGGAGAAATTATTTCCTTTGCCTATTTTTTAATTTGGTCATTTGTCCTTTTATTATTGAGTTTAAGACTCCTTTATATATGCTAGATACAAGTTCCTTATCAAATTCATGATTTACAAAAATTTTCTCCCATTCTGTGGGTTGTCTTTTCACTTTCTTGATGGTGTACTCTGAAGTATGCATTTTTAAAAATTTGTTTGTTTTGTTCTTTTGTTGTTTTCAGTTTTATATCACTCCAATAAATTTTAATTAAAAATGTCTTTCTAATTTTTGATCATATCCAATTTATCTATTTTTTTCATTGCTGTAATTTATTATCTTTCAGAAAATAATTTTTATGAAATTATATAGTTATAGAACAGAGTCGTGCCTAAAATTGTTTTATATTCTTTCCTATGAACAAGAACAGAAACCGAGTTCCATTTTCCTCAAGTTCATAGTAATTTTCTCTAACATTTGTATTGCTTCTTTGAAGTTAAAAGACTGTAACGAATGCCAGCCAACTCTATCTTTAGCAAAGGCAATTAAGTAGCATTAGTCAGGCTTATCAGTTCCATGGCATTTTATTAGCTAAAGCAATTAGAAGAACTTATCATTTTTAAAAATCACATAATTATTGACTATCACAAATCCTGTTACTAAGAAAGGTGATGACTTGTAACACTGCTATGAGGTAAAAAGAAAATAAAGAGTGAAAAGAAAGCCTTACAGATAGAGGTCAAAGGAGGAAAGAAACATAAATTACCATTAAAGTGAACCATTGTGGGTCCTTAATGCATTTTTTAAGACCCTTTAAGTTAAATTAATGAAAATGAGAGAGGTTCAATATTTGTATTGGTAGAATTCTGATTTAAAAGTTAAATTATTCCTTTTAACTAAACCTATTCATTTTCACCTAAAAGCTGTTAGGAGACAAAGTCAAATGTTTTCAAGATTTTTATTTATAAGGGAGTCAATAAATAGCAAAGGATTCAGGCATGAATCTAAAAGAACATGCAGAAAATCTTTATTTAGATCATCTCAAATTCTACGTGTGTCTCAAAGGCTGGGGTCCTAAATTATTTGTCTTTGGGTCTCCAGTACCCAACACGTGTCTGCACCAGAAAGGTACTCAAAAAAACCAAAATTGTTTAATTAAATGAAGATATTGAATTTATCTTTATATAAAGTCTTCTGATTAAACTCAGAAGTAGTAGGGTAGGCCTGCAAAAGTTCAAAGATATTTCTTCTCAGTTTTACATTTAATAGCATAGAAAAATCTTTACATGTACTTTATTTCCCTCCAGTTTTCACTGAATGTCATTGACAGAACTCTTTTTAACTATCATTTCATCTTATTGAGAAATAAACTAAAATGATTCACCAGCATGACTAACTTATTTGGTTTGATTTGGATAACATTGATGGATTTATGCTCTGGGACCATCCTACCACCTTTTAGCTCAAAACCTGCCACTTCACCTCTGTCTATTTTCAGTGATCGTTTTTCCTCCCCGTGTGTCTTCCAGTAGTAGACAGAGATCATAAACACATGGGGCAACTGGCACAGCAGCCAATTAACCACCCATGCATCCCAGATAAGCTCTTCTCTTTCTCCCCGCCCTTCTATTCTCTGTACCTGCTCAATTCAGATCAGTTGATTTCCCATTGTCACATACATTCCTGTCTGAAGAGAAAGGCCATAAAATTTAGATGGTCTTGCTCTGCCCCTCTCTGGCTATGCCTCTCTGCCTAGGTTGGGGAGTCCACAGAGGGAAGGGATCGTACTCACCCAGAGCCTGGAACCACCACCCCAGCATGCTCCAGGAGTATATTGGAGGCTGCTGCTCAAACACAGCCCAAGTCCACTTCCAGGGTCTCGGAGGGCTCTTCCCGGGCTCCAACCGCTTGTTGGCAGAACTTCAGGCCCAAGGACCATCCAAGGCACAACTTTTTTTTATATATATATTTTATTGGGGAAAGGGAACAGGACCTTATTGGGGAACAGTGTGTACTTCCAGGCCTTTTTTCCAAGTCAAGTTGTCCTTTCAATCTTAGTTGTGGAGGGTGCCATTCAGCTTCAAGTTGTTGTCCTTTCAGTCTTAGTTGTGGAGGGCGCAGCTCAGCTCCAGGTCCAGTTGCCGTTGCTAGTTGCAGGGGGTGCAGTCCACCATCCCTTGTGGGAGTCGAATCGGCAACCTTGTGGTTGAGAGCCCACTGGCCCATGTGGGAATCAAACCGGCAGCCTTCGGAGTTAGGAGCATGGAGCTCCAAACGCCTGAGCCACCGGGCCGGCCCCCAAGGGGCAACTATTTGCAACAGGGATATAGAAAGAGCTTGACTATATGGGCTAAAGTGTCCAAACATGTGCTTATTTAGTATCCTCAGTGTATGAAATGAAGCCGAGGGTGAGAGGAGAAGGCGTGGGCCATGAGCGTGGATGGCCAGTCAGGGACAACTCTGCCCAGGCCCCTGCATTTCAGTCTGTAACTTTGGAACGCTAAAGTCCTAGAATCCAAAATTCTGTTCTCCTACATTGGTACAAAAGATTATCTAGCAAGCTAATCTATCAAGGTAAAAGAATAGAATACATTTTATTTAATATGTTAGTGTGATATATAAATATTTGGACATAGGGTGTGTAGATGTCTATTTGTACTTCTGCCCTGGACCTTGATAATGTAAGCAGTAGGCCTGCTAGGTTTGGAGTCCAAGTTTAATTGATTCATTAAAAATATTTTTATAAGTCATTAATATTATATCTATGTATAGTGCCAGGTGGTACTAAACAGGGGGATTACCTTGTCAATTATATAAATGTCTCACCACTATGCTGTATACCTGAAACTAATATAAAATAATATTGAATGTCAAGTGTAATTGAAAAATAGTAAATTAATAAATACAAATATTTATTATGTTCCTACCTGTGCTAGGCATTGTTTTAGTATAAGGACGTGCTCTCAAGGAGCTTACATTCCAACAAGGGAAGGTAAGTAACATCTAGGTAAACCAATGCATGCCTGCGTTCATTCATTCAGTCACGCAACAAGTCTCTATTACCAAATACATTTCCAGGCACTAGAGACTGTGAGCAAAACAGACAAGAATACCTGGCCTCATGAAGTCTACTTTAGAATTTCAAATATTAATAAAAGTAAAGAAAGAAAGAAAAATGGGTAAATCGTTAGAGTAACAAGTGAGAGACCTGGGCCCCATAGGTGAGATGGTGAAGATGTCAGCTCTGATGGGAGTCTATAGGACGGTAAGAAGCCACGAGTGCAAAAAGCTGAGAAAAGAGCCTTGTATGGAAGGAAGAACAAGTACAAATGCTAGGAGGAGGGAACTGGGAGTGTCGTAGGAACAGACGGAAAACGTCCGTGGCTGGAGCATCATAAAGCAGATAATGAGCGTTGCTGTAGGGATGACAGGGAGGCAGCCGAGGGTGTTTTTACTCATTGTGCATCAGAGCTGAGACCCCAATTCCTGTGTTTGCTGAAGGAGTCAGGAAGGAGACAACAAAAGATGACAGCAGGAAAGCAGCAGCAGTGAAAGGAGGACTCTGCCACTGTCTGGCTTACTCCTGGCTGTGCCATGAAATCTTGTAACAGAAACCATGCACTCAGGCTTGGGAGTCATCAGCAGCAAAGCGAAAGGCTTGTCAAGTCCACAGCAGACCTCCAAAGGTCTATTGCTACCAGTGGATGAGCTTTAGTGGCACTCAGTCCACATCTTTATCCAAAAGGTTGCTGCATATGCCTGCACTGGTCCGCAGTCTGTAGCAATTGACTGCCATATTTCAGGTTGAGGAACTCCCGCTCTAGGAAGAAACTAACGTACAGACTTGTATGTGTGCCAGGCTCTGACTCAATGCGGCCTGCATCTTTCCTCACTCAAATGAATTCTCACAAATCAGTGCTGAAGGTATCATTGTCTCCCTTAAATAGGAGAAACCAGAGAAGGTAATTACCCCAAGTCACATGTTGATAAACAGTAGAACTCTTTGCAGGATCTGATGTTGCCTGCCTAATGAACAGAACACACTCATTGCCCTGAAAGAAGTGCTCAGCTCTAGAACAAGACATATCTGGAATCCCAGCGTGGCCACTGTGCCACTGTGTGAACTTGGGTGAATTACTTCACTCCTCCGAGTCTCTGTAAAGTGGAGACAATTGCAGTACCCACTGTAAAGGGTTGTGGGGAGATAATGTATGTGTAATATTGTGATTTATAATAAGAACTATATATTTGGTCGTCATCCCCATTTCTTTTACAGAGCTTCTAAAACCCATGGGCTTTCCTAAGTGGTGAGAGAGATAAAGGTGACTTTTGGAATGTCCTGGGTCACCGAAAGGTGGGGGCTGGTTGCCAGGGGAGCCAAGCATGGATTAGAAGGTAGAATTAAAAGTTCCCTTAACTTCCAGGGAGGGTAGAGGGGCTGGAGGTTGTATCACTTGCCAATGGCCAATGATTCAATCAATCATGCCTAGGTAATCAAACCTCCATAAAACCCCAGAAGGACCGAGTTAGAGAGCTTCTGGGTTGGTGCACATGTGGACATTCAGGGAGAGTGGTGTGCTCAGAGAGGGCATGACAGTTCCAAGTTCTGACCATATCTTTCCTTATGCATCACCTCCATCCAGCTGAGTTATATTCTTTTATAATAAACCATTAATGTAGTAAGTGAAATGTGTCTCTGAGTTCTGTGAGTCACTCTAGCAAATTAATGGCACCCAAGGCAGGGGTTGTTGGAACCTCGAATCTAGAGTCTACTGCCTATAGCACAGGTGGTCAGAAGCACAGGGGGTAACCTGGACTTGTGACTAGTATCTGAAATGAGTGAAGGAGGAAGTCTTGTGGGACTGAGCCCTTAACCTGTGGGATCTGACACTATGTCCAGTTACATAGTGTCAGAATTGAGTTGAATACTGTGACACCCAGCTGATGTTAGAACGTTTCTTGTTGGTTTGGGGAAACCTCCCACCACCACAGCAGAACTGGGTACTCAGACCCCTGAGCACATCAGGTGCCTGGAATGTACCAAACCCTCAACAAATGTCAGCTGGTTGTATTATTCTTCCTTTGCTTTGCCTCTCTCTTCTATTCAGCACCTACCATAGAGTCCCAGTTGTTTATCGATCCTGGGTATTGTTTCACTAGGGACCACCAATCACTAATTTAAAGATGTGCCAGAGCTTGTCAAATGGGGGTGCTACAAATGAAATATGAGGCGTGAAGCCTTAAGGAGCAAACCATCTGGGGAGTCAACTCTAATATTCACAGAAGAGTTAAATGCTAGGCAGGGAGTTACTGAGGCAGCTGAGAAACAGCCATCCTCATGGGTGGGTGCAGCTTTGCTTGAAGCTCCTCCTGGTTTTTGCTGAGCCCCATTGCGACACTCCAGTCCAAACCCTGATGAATGTCACAGATGTCTTTCTCTTCTCTGGCTAAATAAACATCCCATGAAGATTGCACCCACTCTAGCATAAGCGAGCCTACTCAGAGGACAGTTTCACAAGGAAAGCACATTCTAAGATCTACTGGAGCAGAATCCAAATCGCTGTACTTATGCACACTTGAATCTCCAGGCTTCTCCATGGCTTCTCATAGGGTTTCACCATTTCTCCCTGGCACCAGATGTTTTCATTTGTTTAAAACGTTGAACATCTTCTTTGGACAGGTGATAGAGAGGGCTATATGCAATTGAGGAAAAGGTGAGGGGAACTGCTCCATATCCACCTGCACTGCCATGCACATCCACATACGGGCGTTCTGGCCAGCTCGTTCACAGCCCTCAGATGAGTCTCTCATGGGCTTCATTTCCCATCTGCAGCAGCTGCTCTCTGCATAGTTTATGAGATAGTTATTGCTACGGATAAGATCGTATCATTCATAAAGTACCGGGAGTGCTTCAGAGGGAAAGGCAATTGGGTAAATTTAAGGTATTGGCATTGTTATTACTTTTCATTCTTTTATTACTTTTTATTCTTAATGGCTAAAGGGAGAGATGAGTGATCTAAAACAGTGGTTCTCAATTTATATTGTTGCAAGCCACAATAAAAATCATATATAATTTAAACTTTAACTCAGTAACTAATCCTGAAACTAAAGTTTCATATAATAGTACTTACCCTTCCTAAATGCCATATACTCTGATATTTTCTATTCTAGCTTTAGAAAATATGTACTGGTTACAATCTACTCAGTTGATTTTATGAGCCATTAATGAGTCACAACTTGCAGTTTGTAAAACACTGTTGAAAAGTCTAAACATATATTCATATATTTTAGTAGAAGACATTAGGCTCACGTCACATATATTCCGCTCTCCCAACAAACATATGCAGTATATGCATTCAAAAACTACCCGTGCTTTTAGAGCAAATAATATTAGCCCTAGATAATTGGTCACTTCCCTGATTATCCTTACAATACTCAAGAGAGAAAAGAGTTGTTCATTTGATGAGCTATTTGCATCCTTTCTGAACATGTCATTTTATTTTAGGAACACAAAAACCACAAAATATGAGTCTTCTGAAAAGTATGCATATTTACATGTACTTCTGGTTAAGAACTCTTCAACAGGCATATTATTCTCTTGAGATTTTTGCATGGGCTCATTTCTTAACAGAAAATGCAAACAGGCATATTCTCATTTTTAAAGCATTGAGAGTTCAGTTTAATCATGAAAGAAGGAAAAGTAGAAAAGGGGAAGAAAATTTTAAAAATCAGGAATAGAATGAAAAGGGAGATGATGCAAATTTAAGAATATTTTTTTGCTTATAAGTTTTTCTCAAAATATTAATTAGCATTAATTAAGTATCCCAAGTTTATAGTATAATCCCAATCAAAATATATCTCACTAAAGAGAACGTTGTTTTTCACTTGTGAATAGAATTCATGACATGTTTACACCCTTGCTTTATAAATTATTTTTTTCTTAACAAGAAAATGAGATAAGCTTAGTTGATTGTTTTGTTTTAATTAATAAAATTTATATTTTTTGAGCAGTTTTAGGTTCACAGCAAAACTGGGGGGAAAGTACAAAGATTTCCTATATACCCCCATATCCACACAAGCAAGACCTCCCCCATTATCAACAGCCCCACCATAGTGGTACATTTATTACAATCAATGAACCCATATTGATGTATCATAATCACCCCAAGTCCATATTAGGGTCCATATCACCCCAAGTTTATATTAGGGTTCACTCTTAGCGTTGTACATTCTATGGGTTTGGATAAATGTATAACAGTGAGGGAACTAAAAAAATAATTACTTTTCCTCCCACCTTCTAAGTTCTTCTAGCTGGGCTAATAAATTAACAGAGACAGATTAACAGGAAAAATATCTAAATTTTAATACGTGCACATTGGGAATTCATATAAGCATAAAAATTCCAAAGACAGTGAGGCAATATTGGGTATATAATATAAGATCTTTTGGGACAAAGGAGAAGGGGGGTTTATTAGATTTCAGAAGTGAGAATGAGAATGGGCGGTTTACAGGTTTGAGGGAGAATGGAACATACATGGCAGGAAATTTCTCGCTGGGCATCTTGGAAACAATGGGACACAGGCGCCTGTCTGACGTCCTCTTATTCATCATCCTTAAGCCAACTCAGGCTAAGGCAGCACTCTAAGATTTCCTTCTGAAGCAGTTTCTGTCTGAATCTCTTGGGCAGAAAAACAGGGCAGGTCAAAGCTTCTTTCACAGTCTTATTTCTTAATAAACAGCTTAAAATCAATACCCAAAAGGCAGTTCCAGGCTGGCAAGCTTTTGAGTCCCTTAAGCAGGAATCCACCAAAGAATAGTTTCACTGCACTAAAAACCCTCCATGCTCTGCCTGTTCATCTTCACCCTTGGCAACCACTGATCTCTTTATTGTCTCCATAATTTTGCCTTCTCCAGAATGTCATATAGTTGGAATCATACAGTATGTAGCCTTCTCACAATGGCTTCTTTCATTTAGTAATATACACTTGTTTCCTCCATGTCTTTTCGTGGCTTGATAGTTCATTTCTTTTTAGCGTTAAATATTAGTCCATTGTCTGGGTGAACCACAGTTTATTTATCCATCACCTACTGAAGCACATCTTGGTAGCTTCCGAGTTTTGACAATTATGAGTAGAGCTGCTATAAATATCTGTGTACAGTTTTTGTGTGAACATCAGTTCTCTGTTCCTTTGGGTAAATACCAAGGAGCATGATTGCTAGGTCATATGGTAAGAAACCACCAAACTGCCTTCCACGGTGGCTGTACCATTCTGCATTCCCACCAGCAATGAATGAGAATTCCTTCTGATCCACGTTCTCACCAGCATTTGGTGTCAGTGTTCTGAATTTTGGCCATTCTAATAGGTGTGTAGTTGTGTCTGGTTGCTGTTTTTTTTTTTTTTTTTTAAATTATTTCTTTTTCAGTTACACATGACATTCAGTATTATTTTATATTAGTTTCAGGTGTGCAGCATAGCAGTTAGACATTTATATAATTTATGCAGTGACCCCCCCCCCCACCCCGATTAGTCTAGTACCCACCTGGCACTACACATAGTTGTTGCAACAAATTCCCTAATGACATATGATGTTGAGCTTCTTTTCCCATGTTTACTTACCATCTTTTTTGGTGAGGAGTTGTCTCTTCAGGTCTTTTGCAATTTTCCAATCAGGTTGATTATTTTGTTATTATTGAATTTTAAGAGTTCTTCGTATACGTTGGATAATAGTCCTTAATCAGATGTGTCTTTTGCAAATATCTCCTAGTCTGTGGCTTGCCCTTTCATTCTTTTCATATGTAGTAGTTTTTAGCATTCACAAACACGTTGAGTTATGCAGTTTCCTAATGAAAAGAGAAAGATGTATATAATTTTCAGGTTGAATTGTCAAGTAAATTTTTCTCTGGTGTTTCGCTTTTATTGATATTGATTATAGAGCCCGTGACAAAATCATGTTCCTTTCATAAATGTCCCAAAAAAATGCATTTTAATCTTCTCCAGTTTGCTTTTTAATAAAACTTTAGTTTTTCATAGCAAGTAAAATTTCATCACACACAAATTGTTTCCCTTTTTGGAGAGAGGGGTATGCAACCAAAATGTGTTTTTCATAAAATAAAAAAGAGATACTATTGGCAAAAGAATAGGCAAATAGATCAATGGAACAGAACAACAAAGATGCCAGACAAATAAATCAGTCAATTAATCTTTGACAAAGGAGCAAACGCAATAAAATAGAGAGCAACGATGATCTTTTCAACCAATGGTGCTAGAACAACTGGACATCCACATGCAAAAAAGTAAATTTAGACACAAATCTTGCATCCTTCAGAAAAATTAACTCAGAATGGATTCTAAATGCAAATGTAAAACTATCTAAATCCCAGAAGACAATGTATGAGAAAACCTAAATTACCTTGGGTATGATGGCAACATTTTAGATACAACACTAAAGGTCCATGAAATAAATAATTGGTAAGCTGGACTTCATCAAAATTTTAAATTTCTGCTCTGTGAAAAGCAATGTCAAGGGAATGAGAAGACAAGCCACAGAGAAAAAATATTTGCAAAAGATATATCTGATAAAATACTGTTATTCAAAATATACAAAGAACCCTTGAAACTCAACAATTGGAAAACAAACAACTCAATTTGCAAATCAGCAAAAGACCTTAACAGAAACCTCACTAGAGAAGATATATAAATACACTAAAGAAGATAATATAAACAGCAAATAAGCATATGAAAAGATACTTCACATCACATGTCATCAGGGCAGTGCAAATTAAATTAAAACAACAACAAGATACCACTCCACACCAACTATTAGAATCGCCAAAATCCAGAACACCGACATCACCAAATGCTGGAGAGGATGTGGATGAACAGGAACTCTCACTCATTGCTGGTGGGGCAAAACGGTACAATAGCTTTGTAAGACAGTTTCACAATTTCTTATAGAACTAACCATACCCTTACCATACAATCCAGCAATTGTGCTCTTTGATATTTACCCAAAAGAGTTGAAAACTTACGTCTACACAAAAACCTGCACACGGCTTTTTATAGCAGCGTTATTCATATTTGTCAAACTCAGAAGCAACCAAGACGTCCTTCAGTAGGTGAATAGATCAACCATGGTGTGTCCAGACAATGTAATATTCAGCAGTAAAAAGAAATGAGCTATCAAACCATGAAAAAATATATAGAGAAACCTTTAATACATATTACTAAGTGAAAAAAGTGAATCTGAAAAGGCTGCATACTGTGTGATTTCAACTATGTGATATTCTGGAAAAGGCAAAACTACTTCCTGGGGCATGAAGGGGCGGTGAATAGGCAGAGCACAGAGGATTTTTAAGGCAGTGAAAATACTCTGTATGATATTATAATGTGAATACATGTCATTATACATTTGCCTAAACACATAGAATTTATAAAACCAAGAGTGAACCCTAATGTAAACTATGATGGACTTTGGGTAATCTATAGTGTTACTATAGATTCATCAATTGTAATAAATCCATCGCTCTGGTAAGAGATGTTGATAGTGGGAGAAACCATGCATGTGGGGGGACAGGGAAAGTATAGGAATTCTCTATACTTTCCCCTCAGTGTTGCTGTGAACTTAAAACTGCTCTAAAAAAATAATAAAGTCTTAAATTTTAAAGAAGGGAACTCTTGTGTAAGACAAACCTGCTGGATTGACTTTTTTAGAAAGTGGTAGAGAATAACAAATATATGCTTTTATTTGAGTATAGATACACTTCTACCCGTGAAAAACACTAGCCCCTTCTTCATAAAACTTCATATAACTAAAAGGATAAAAGTACTTATTTCTGTTATTATTGTATACAAGCATAATAATTGTATACAAGCATAATGAAGCATGTAGATTCTTCTGTGTTTCCACATTTATTTAGGATGTCATCACTTCTGCATGAATGGTCAGGTTGATTTTCAGCCAGCAGAGGAAACCATCCTGACTGTTGAAGTGTGTTTAATATTTAAAGAGTGTTTTTATAGCTCCAAAATACTTTATCTACATTAAACACTAAAAAACATGAATCAATGGGTAACTTCATCCAATTACATGCAAAAATTCTTCAATAGCTAATGTGCTGCAAAGCACAGAAAGGAAGAGCATTTAGGGAAGAGTCATTGTTTAGACAGATTTCCGTTCTGATATTATCCTAAGTTTATTTTTCCAAATAGCATTTGTGCCTACTGTCCCTGGAGGTTCTATCTGCAAATGCTAATAAGATCCCATGAAAGGTCTAGCTTGACCTTGCATTGTTGATTGAGCATGATTTACTCACCAGTGTTTAGGCTTTCAACAGTAGCATTCAGGAACCGTTGTGTGATCACTCAGCCATTGTACAAGGGGAGTTTGGGGTAGGAGATAAAAACATTTGAGATTCTTACATGATCGCAATACATTCTCGGTTTGACCCAAAGACTGCCCCTTAAATTACTCAAATTTATAGCCATTAAAACACAGATCTGGGGTTTGGGTAATTGAAGCTGTCAGTTTTATCTAGAAACAGTTCTGAATGAATAACCCAGACATGAGACAACCAGCAACTGAATAAATCAAGTGGGGTTTCTAACAGAACTATTTATGTAATTACTTCAATTATTCACGAGGCTTTGAATGTGGAAGCTTGACCTATGAAATCTTGGAGGTCAAAGACTTAGCTTCTATCCAGAACACCAATAACTACAAAAAAATTACTTCTTTTTCCTGTTCTATATGTCATTGGGAGTGTCTTTACCAAATTTCTTTATACCTCTTCTCCCCCAATTCAGAAAAAAAAAAGATCCAAGCAGTTATAAAAATATATTGGATTCAACCACTTCTGAGATCAAGCCTTGGAAATTCTGAAAAAGTGAAAATGGGGCATTCAAGAATAACCACAAAATAAAAAATAAAGATTCCCCCTTGTAATAATATAAAAAGTTCCATGCTTTAGCCAGAATGACTTTTAGCAGTTGTCTATAAAATAAGACTTCTATTTCCACAAAAGCTATAATATATGAGCTCTTGAAGAAAGAATAGAATGAGCTATGGTGATAGTTACCCAGCATCTAATTAAAACAAAAGAGCCTGAGAATGGCTTTCGTATTATTCGAGGTATTATTAAAGATGACGGATTGTCCTAGCAGAGGACATCCTCTTGCTTCTGGGAAAAGGGCAGTTAATCAGAACAAAATATGGCTGTTGAAAATACCTCCAAAGTCCACACTTTGAGATTTGTGTTTCATTCATTGATTCTTTTACC
This sequence comes from Rhinolophus sinicus, assembly GCF_057876585.1. Classification (NCBI taxonomy): domain Eukaryota; kingdom Metazoa; phylum Chordata; class Mammalia; order Chiroptera; family Rhinolophidae; genus Rhinolophus; species Rhinolophus sinicus. Next base: position 199,758,983 of record NC_142517.1, read on the forward strand.
ACCTCTCTTGCGTTTGCCAACCCACTAAAACCCTTGTCAGACCAGAAATTCAACTTCTATAAAATGGTCATTTCTTTTCACTATAAAACATTTAATTGAGTTAATATTTCAAGGTTTTCATTACCGTCATAAGGAAGCATTAATGGTGAGAGAAAAAAAAAAATCAGTCAGCAAAAATTCTATTACTTTTCCTTTAGTGAATATGGTCGTTAGATCCTACCTCAGGAAGATCTCATTTCCTGAAGGAATCTGAACAACAATGAGCTCAGAGGGATGGTTGAAACAGATAAATACATAATCTTAACCAAATATGGGGAGAATCAGTCCAGTGCACATCCACCAGCTCTATTCCTTCAGCAGGTTCCCTGCCCCATTTATATTCCTTTCCCTGAAGAAGTAGGTAAAGCAAATAACCATCCATTGGCTCACCATCTGCATTCTTGTGCAGGTTAAATGTCATACTTCTCTTGTAGCTTTTCAATTTGCGTATTTAAATTTTTTACCTGCGTATGACTTCTTTTGGATATAAATGAGTGTGGCAAACACTCTGATGCACGGCATATTCTTTTAACAGAAGTATTCACTGTGCAAAGATCCTGCAAGTGACGCTTAGGGTCGAATCTTTTATATAACCTCAAAGCGGAAAAATTTTACATCTCTTGAACTCTTGAGCTTTTTATGCTTAAGAGTATAGAAAAGTTTTCTTTTTCCCCTTCCCTCAATTTAAAGGTCTCCACAGACGCAGCTCTAACTCACCTGCTGGTTCATTATTTCTAAGAATGCAATCTTAACTTAAACCATAAATTCTGCATAAAGATAACGGCAGGCAGCACTTGGTGTAAAAACCAATTTGAAACAAGGAAGGGGATCGGCAGAAGGCCATTTGGGGAATTAAGCTGTTTGGTTTGTATAAGCTTCTAAACTTTGCACACCAAGGACTGTAGACAGCATAAGGGACAAGGCGGAAATCAGTGGGTATACAGCATGAAAAATAGGAGGCTGCAGAGGTGAGGGCTGAGGCAGCAACGACTGGCTCTAGATTGGGCTTTTCAGGTCATGGAAGGTTCAGTTCTACACACTGTACATCAGGAAGGGTCTGCCCAACGTCATGTAAATAGCAGTGGAAGGGAGACAGCATGCTAAACCTGGAGAAGGAAAGAACCCAGACTCTGAAGCTACTACTGCAAGATGAATGTCCTAAGGGAAAATGAAGACAATTGGAGGGAAAAGACAGGAAGGCACTGACAGCCTTATCTGAGGAAGACCTCTCTAGCTTTTGGAGTTGTCTAAAACTTAGATTCTATCAAGGTATTGTACTTCCCATGACTGGAGCTGTTCAAACAGGAACGAGAAAACCTCTTATATGAGATGTTATTGAGGGGGGTTGTATGCTAAGCCTGGGGGTGAAGAGAGGTGATTCTGGGATTTCTTCAGTCCTGCCTCTGACTTCTGCAATGCTTACTAAATAGGGTACGTATTATATGCTGGACCTCAGAGATGAACAGTCTGTTTATTAAAAATAAGTAAGAACAAGAAGAAAGCCAGCATAATAAAAACTCAACTTAAAATGGTTCCAATGAGCCGGGTTTTATTTTCCTTTTCTTCACCGCAAGCTCACAGATAGGCGGAAGCTGACAATGCATTAGCTGGGATCCCAGCAAAGAACCAGCTTCTGGATACAATCTGGTTCCCTCAAGAGCAGTTTTTATGTTCAGAAAGACTGTCAAGAGGTATGTTTTGGTTAGTAGATTAATATTCAATGTATTAAATTTACATGTTTTATCTTCAGTTTATGGTTCAGCTTATTACTCTTGTTTTATTGTAAGTTTAACAGAATTGAAGGGCTCTGAATAAATTTACTCTAATTTGTAAACTTAATTATACACCTTTAAACATTTTAACTGCAATATAAATGTAATGCTTTTTTTTTTAAATACTTCAATTTTCTGCTTGACAAACCTTCCCAAGTACTTAAATAATTCTAAAAAGTCTACTAAATTAAATTTATAGAAACAATTCTTGTTACCTAAAATGTCCTAAGGGGATTACATACATATATGAATATATACATACATACATATATATCAGATATATAAATGTTAAATGTGTGTGTGTGTGTGAGAGAGAGAGAGAGAGAGAGAGGTAGAGGCTGGAGGCTGGGGATGCAACAGCTGAATGGTCTATATTCAAAAATTAAATAAGAACAAGCAAGCTGGCATAAAAAAATTACAGTGGTTCAAATAAACTGGATCTTATTTTTGCATATATTTTATGTTATATGTATTATTTCTACATACGTATGTTAAATTTCTAATTTAGTGAAATTTCAACTTAAAATCACAAGTCTATCTCAATTACTCAATGACATGTCCATGCATGTGCTAACCTCCTCTTCCTTCCCCTTCAGCGTGGAAACAGATTTTGTTTCATAGTAGCACATTCATAATTACCCTGTATTTTTACTCTCTCCCTCTCTATTACCTTCTCTGTTGCAGTATTTAAACAGATTCATATCTTTCTGAACATAAAGACAGAAAACTCCTGAGTGACCTGGTGTTCTCAGAAGCTATGCTTTGTCTCTTTAATTCCCTTCACAACGAATCCTCTGAAAATACTGATTTATAAGCACTGTCTCTTCCTGTTCAACTTCACACCACCCAAACTATCCCCAAAAGGTAGACCTTGACAACCAAATTGCCAAGTGCCATGAACTTTCCCCCAGTCCAGTCTCTTTGATCTTATGTAGTCATATTTGATATTGCACATTCTTCAGATTCTTCCCTTAGCTTCCATGACTTGATTCTATTCTGGTTATTCTCCAGCCTCTCTGCTAGCTCGTTCTCAGTTTTTTCCTTTGTTGACGTCTCCTTATATTCCCAATCTACAAATATTTGATCTCTCCTTGGTCCTACCCTTAATCCCAACCATGGAAGATCTCTTCCACATCTTTGGCCTTTCTCACATCTATTTATATGTTATAGGTTCCAAAATCTGTATTTCTATCATCTCAGTTGTCCCTACTAAGCGCCTGTCCTCCAACCACTCTCCTTTACTCAGCTAACTTCTACTCATTTTTCAGCATTCATCTCATGCATCACCTCTTCTGGGAAGCCTCTCCTGATTGCCCCTGTTTAGTGCTTCTCTGCGTTGCAGTACCCTATATTCTCCTCAATCAAAGCAGTTATCAGCCTGTATAGGAACTATCTGTTAATATTCTTCTCTCTCAAGACTATAAAATCCTTGAGGCAGTAATTATGCTGTGTATATCTTTGTGGCTGGCATATAAAAGACATTTAATAAAAGTTTAATGAATGAATAAAAGAATAGTGGTTGTTGATTATCACAGATCCTTACACTGGACTATTTTGTGGAATCGTGCAGCTGAAAAATATTCTAAAATTTCTTCCTCATAAATTTTTTAGTTGGGGTGGCATTTTGGAGCCTTATTCTAACAAATGCCTGTAACTGAGATAATGAATAACTCAATATCATTTGCTGTTCAACTCAAATAACAAATATTATGTATAGTCTTTATATCTTCCTGCATAAGAACCATATTTTTGTCAACTCTTTTCTCTTAAGTTAATGTACAATTCCTTGGTAACCTCCCCTTAATGTCCTGTGAGGTGAGCCAATGAGGAATTATTAGGAGAAAGAAAGAAGTTTGTATTTATTAGCTTGTCGTACTATATAGCTAAAAGCCATTCCCCTGCATCAGCCAGGGTCCAAGCAAAAAAAAACAAAAAACAAAAACAAACAAAAAAGATGGCCTTACTCAAAGTTTAGCTGAGGAAAGATTAATGAAGGGACTTTTACAGGGTGTGGACAATGGATGCTGAGTGACCAAAGGACTATCCGCAGTAGGAAGCCAATACCAGCCCCTAGAGGCAAGGGGAGGAAATAGTGCAACATGTAACAGGAGCTAGGATGAGAGTTGAAGCCACCACTCAACTGAAGCTCTGGTCATGGAAAGACATAGACACTGAATGAACTATGACAAAGGAAAAGGGATAAACTCTTGAGGCTTCTCTCCTCGCTCCCTCAGTCTCCCATAGGAGCTTCCCCTGAGAAGAGCCCACCTGGAAGCCAGAAAGCAAGAGAGAATAGGCCATGTATTCTGGAAGTGAGAGTAGGACAGACAGTAGGAGGCCAGCTGGATGATAACCTGCACACGCCCTGCCTTTGCCTGGGTCTGCTGTGGAGTAGAGGTTCGAAGAAGTGGTCCAACGAAGGACTTGACTATGACTTTTATTCACATCAGTAAAGTAAAAACCCTCTTAAATAATTTCCTCTTAACCAACTCTCCAGATTAACGCTTCACCCCCTCTGTGCAATACCCTGTGTGCTACCCACTGGAACTCTCACTCAATTCTACTCTCAACAGGTGAGTCATCAACTTCTCAAGAATCGTTGTATGTTTTTCTAAACCTACTTGTGCCAGTTGTACTTGTTGTATTATTATGCTATTTAATTATCATGCCAACTATAAAACATAAATACAAAATGAAAGAAGTCCTTAAACTTCCTCTCATTTTAATCTTCATTCACTCTATAGGTGATCTCAACCAGTCTCATGGCGTAAATTCTTATCTATATACTGATAATTTACAAAGATATATCTCCTGTCTGGATCAATCCTCAGCATCTTCATTTGAATGTCTAATTGGTGTTGCTAATTTAATGTATGCAAAACCGAGCTTCAGACCTCCACTACCACCACCACCAGCCCAAACCTCTCCCTGAGCCTTGCCCATCTCCATCCTGCAAACTGCTCAAGCCAAAAGTCTTGGATTTATCCCTTTTTTCACCTTTCATACCTCATCTGTCAGAAAATCTGTTGTCTTTATGTTTAAATTATATCCAAAATTTGGTCACTTCTTATCACCTCCACTATTATTCTATTGGTCTGAGCCAACATCACCTGTCCCTAATCCTTTGTAACTTGGGTTCATCACAGCCCTTCCCCTAGCACTACTGTTTCTTCTCATCTTATTATATTTTCCCCATAGCATTTAGCACCTTCTAATATACTTTGTATTTTGATCATGTGTTGAGCTTATGGTTTGATGTCTACTCTTAGTAGAATGTAAGCTCCTTTAGGCACGTCACTGTAGATGTTTTCTTCACTGATAGGTCTAAGATACTCAGCACAGTGACAAGTATATGGCAGAGGCTCAAATATTTGTTGAAATAATTAAAGAAAAAATATTTTAAGAAGTGTAACATTTTGAAAGTAGTGTTTTTGGTAATGTAGATTTGTTCTTGATTTTCTGTTTCTAAATTACCACTTCACCTACTTGGCCCTCACAGCAATTCAGAAAGAAAAGAAAGTGTTGTGAAATTTCTAGAAGGCAGAGAATTTTATAAGCTCAGAATATAACTGCTTAGAACTACTGAATGGAAGTAAAAATTGAGTTTGCTCATCAGAACACAAAATAGGAGCCATTCTTTTCATGTAGGTAAGTCCTTATAACTCTTTTTTAATACTCTATAAAATTGTCATTCTTTCAGTTCCAGGTCTGGGAGATTTTTCCCTTTTAAAATTTTTCTATAAAAATTGTCACAAATCTAATAGGACAGGAACTCTTAAAACCACAGATATGATTAAGGCTCAGTTCTCTAATAAATGTGCAACGAGACGCTGTAGGCCCTTGAAATAATGAGCTGTGATCGATGATAAATGTGCCAAGAACACATTTTCCAGGGAAGCATATTTCAGATTGGTAGGAAATAGTTGAAGCACAGCAGGATCTTATTTTTACACAAATTACTTCTAAACTCCAAACACATCTAAAATTAATTTCTTTCACCACATTAACACGGGGCTGTTAACCACTGGAATGTGAGCTGGTAAGTCACAGACATAAAAAGAAATGGATCTGCATTTGTGAGAGGAGGAAGGCACACATACAAGAAGCATGTTCTTCATGTGTAATAAAGTTTTGCATATCCTGGTCTATAAAATATATTGCTTGTTTACTACTCACAGATGATTGTAAAGATGAATGCCATAGTGGCTTAATGAACTTCAGATGAAAAGATCTGACCTTCCTTTAACAGTGTGCACGAATTAAGAATAGTGTATAACGCAATATTCCTGTAACAAAAAGAATGAAATTACAAAATGCTTAAAACGCTCTAGTTAATTCCTGGGAGTTAATCTACTCACTCAGTCAGTCATAAATACACACACAAAATTTCATGGAATTTTTATGATTCCACACTCACCTAGAGCTTCAAGTCCAAGGTAGAAATAATTCAAAGTACATCGTGCAGTTCCGGCTATGACAGCGGATGATGTGGGAATACAGGTGAAGGGCAGGCTAACTGCCTCCTCTACAAAATAGGCACTAATGATAGTTTATGTCTCAGGGGATTAAGGTAAAGATTAAATGAGCTAACGCATATGGAAGAGCTTAAACAGAGCCCGAGCCATGGTAAGCATTCAGTGTGTATTGGCCTTTATTACAGGAGGCCTATTCAAGCCACACATTATTAAATATCCAGGTCAGGCATAGAACCAGGCACAGAGAATACATTAGTGGGTAAAACAAAGGTTGTTCCTGCCAATCTCATGGTGCTTACATTCCAGTGGGAAAGACCACATCAAGTAACAAGTGTTCCAGGAGAGGATGCAAAAGAACCTATGTAAAAGGAGAGCCAGGGCCCTAGCAAATCTAGGAATTCTGGAAAGTTCTACAGAGATTGTATTAGAAACAGAACCAGTGGGTACCGTCTCAAAATCCTGGCCACTAGGTTTATAACTAGGGTTAAGTCATAGCATTACCCAGCTGAGGGTGTGCTGACCTGATACAGGAGGAAAGGACCATATCCCAAAAGAGCGGTGAGACTCAGCCAGCATGCACTAGCAGGAGGACCGGTGGGGCTGAATTCTGTAATAAGACTGCTCGGCTAAGAGAGGCAGAACATAAATTGAGTAAGGAAGAGTTTGTTGACGCAATTGAAGCCTATCTTTCTCTCCTGAGAGACAGGATTCAACACCCTGGCAGTGACCCTAGCAGAGGATGCTAATTCATTACTTTCATGGCTCCCAGATGCATGAAACAAGCAGTGGCCAATGCTGAAAGAACAGAACTGTGATGGCAAATGGTGGAGGAAGAGATTAAAAGGCTCAGGAAAGCGGGCATGCTGGAAGATATACTGCGGGTGACGAGAAGACCCTCCCGATGATGATGTGCCATGGTAGGGCCCAGGGGACACAACACACCCAAGGCCATAGGAACGTGCTGGGGAGAGGGGCCCCAGCATCAGTAAGAAGTTCACAGTGGCTGTCCTTGGCAGGTCCAGACTGTCCTTTGCCCAGGACCTGACAGCAGAAGAAGCTGTTAGAGAACTCGGTTCACTTGTAGCAACTGAATGATAGAATGCCAAAATAAGGGCAGGGATACTTAACTGCAAGCAGCCTGGGGTAGGGGTGGGAGGGTCTCAAAATGGCTGGCCAAACTGGAAATGGCAGCCAACGAGGTCCCACCTGCATAAGTTATGGAGATGGTTAACGAAATAGAGCAACTCTGGGTGGGGGATGAAATAGATGGGCAACTGACAACAATACTACTCAGTTTGTAGCAGCAGAAGAAATCAAGGATGGATGACCAGGAGGCTGAGGGCAGTCACCCGATGGACAGTGGTCATCCCTTTCCCAGTTTCCAGACCTGAGTCAGCTTTCTGAACTGCCCAAGTCCCCAGAAGGAAGGCTCAATCCCCGAGTCCTGCTGCCAAGGGACCCACAGCCACGTATGTATAATTGCACACTAGAGAAAGTGTGCTGCCCAGACATCTCAAGAATGATTGGACACAAGATCTGAATCAACATTAACACCCAGACAGCTGAAGTATGCCAGGCCTCTCCCATTGTTAGAGTTGGGGCATAGAGAAGCCACATAATAAGTGGAATCTTGACCACATTTGGCATCCCGTGGGTCACACTAGGCCTACAGACCCATTCAGTACCATTTCTGCAGACCCGAAATATATAACTGAGACCAATGCTCTTGGCAGTTGACACCTTGTTCTATGGCCACGAGCTATCAGGGAGGGGAAAGCAAACTTGAAGTCTCTAAAGCTGACCTCCTCTGGCCAAGAAAATGAATCAAAAGCAATCCTGCATCCCTGAAGGATGGCAGATGTGAGTGACTAACCTAAGGATCTAAAGGATATGAGGTCACGGTCCCCATCACACCTCTGTTCACTTCACCATGCCAGCCCCCAAGTAAATCCTGGAAGAGGACTGTGACTACCACAGCCTCAACTCCAACTGCCAGCTGTGGTATCCTTACCTCAGATGTGTGGTGCACGGCCACTGATTTGATTAAACTGTTCATTTCTATTATTATGAGAAAAGAGGATCAGAAACACTTAGTAGTCACATAGAATAAACAACAGAATACATTTAAAGCCTTGCCCCAAGGCTGTATCAACTCTCCTGCTCTCTCGCTCTCTCTTTCTCTCTGACATAAAATAGACAGAGGAGATCAGAACTATCTGAACATCGCACAGAACAGCACATTGCTCCACTACATCAATAATATCAGGCTGGATGAGCAAGGGGTGGTTTGCAGGCTGCAGGCTACTCGTGCACTACAGAGGGTAGGAAATCAACCTTGCAAAGATACAGAACCTGCCACATCTGCAAAATGCTTAATGATTCAGTGGTTGGGGGAATCCCGAGACATCCATTCCAAAGTAAAAGGCAGTTGATTGTGTTGTACACTATAGCAAAGAAGCAAGTGCAATGCCTAGTGGGCCTGTTTAGATTCTGGGGGCATTATATTCCACACCTAGAACTGTTATACTAGCCCATACACAGAGTGATATGAAAAGCTGTGATCTATGAGTAGAGCTGGAGCAGGAAAAGGCCCTGATGCAGATCCAGGCTGTGATGCAAACAACCTGTCACTAGGGAAAAATAATCTGACAGACTGTGATGTCAGAGACATCAACAGTAAGACAAGACTCTGTATAGTCTGTGGCATGTCCGGTGGGAGAACCACACCACAGGCCCTTGGGGTTCGGGAGCAAGACCATGTCTTCTGCAGTGGAGAATCTGCAGCTATTGAAAAGCAACCCCCACCATGCTGCTTGACCCTGGTAGAGATGGGACCACAAGAAACCATCCAGCCAGAAGTACTGACCATGATCTGAGACCCATGGGATCCACCAAGTCATAAGGGCCCTGCAGAAATCCATCATAAGATGGAAGTGGTACATCTGGATTGGGCATGAAAAGATCAGAGATGACAAGCATGTTCCAACATCACACAAACATCACATTAGAACCGTCGTCATCTCACACTTTCCACCATATGGAGAATCGGTACAATCAGCTGGAGGAAGGGGACAAAGCCAGGGCTTGGTTTCATACGAGTCAGCTCCATTTCACGTGTCCAAGATGAAAGTGGTGGCAGCTGTGCTACAGCCTCCCTCAGGAGTGGCCTTGAAAGACAAAGATGAGGGAAAAGCTGCTCACAGGCAGGGGGTTAGGTACAGCAGCGGATCATCCACTCTGGGGAGAGAGAAGGGGCCCGACTCAGGGGCAGCCGTGAGTGGCCTGACCAGCTGGGCAGAGACCGGGAAAGAAAACAACTGACAGATCAAGGCCAAGGAGCAGAAGTATGGGGATGGATACATGTATGGGAGTGGACCCCCAAGTGTGGACTCCTCGTATTACATAATTAGGAAGTGATGGGGTTTACATATTTGTAATCTTTCTTTTCAATATAATTTGTTTAGTTGTAAGTCTATACAATTATTTTTAACAATGAATTTTTTATAATAACCAGTGTGTAGAATTCCTGAAAATTTAACAATTGGTTCTGAAATTTTAACAGTTGATTCTTGCACGTGGATACCGCCCAACACAAGTGCACCACCAGATCTGGAAGTGACTTGGTTAAGGTTTTTTTTTTTGCTAAAAAGCAGAAATAGGAATCAAGATACATATTGTCAGGTGACAGGAAAATAAAGACAGTGAAATATTTGTACATTTAATTGTGTGTCTTGTGAAACTTACATTGCTACATTGTATTTACTGAGATGTCCCAAAAAGGAATGAAAAATGTTGGCATAAAGCTCAAAGGTTGGTGAAGATGTACCCATGTCAATTTAAAACAATATAAGCACTCAGTAATTCCATGGGAAAAAAAAAAATCTAATGCATTAGTGTATTGTATGCTAATGTGATTAAATGCCTGTCATTATTCTAGAATTATGGGAACGTTCATTTCTCTGCCCTTTCTCTACTCTCCAGGAGCAGGGTCTTTTAAAACACACAGCATCAGCCACTTTAGTTCATAATCTTGATTGAGGTTATTTAATTTGAAGCCAAATCAAAGCAAAATAAATTAAGGCAAAATTCTACTTAGCATTCACATTACAATTATGACCATAAAAATACCACCCGGTCAGAATAAAATTAAACTAATTCTGAAAATTTTACTTGTCTTCAATGGCTTAAAAAGCCAGCGGAATATATAATATTGTAAAACATAAATAGCTCATTGGAAAAGTGGTCGAGTAAATATCTAGCAGCCAAATTAAATTAGTAAAGACGTGACAGTACAATTCAAAAAGCAGAATAAACTAGTAATTCAGAGTAGCCTGTTTAAAAAGCAGTGTGACAAGTTCATAAATTCATAGACTGTCTTTCTCATGGGCCACACTAGAGGGCGAACTTTCTCTTCTCTAGAAATCTTCCTGCCCTACATCCTTTCAAAGGGATGAGATGGTCTTTTCTAAGGAGGATTGTTAATTTCCAGGAAATCTTTAAAACAAGTGGGTAGGCTCAAAGAGAAAAACCTGCATCAGAGGCTGCCAGGATTATGCTGTGTTTAAAGAGCAGAGGTCAATTTAAAAAACAAAACAAAAACCCACCTGGTCTCTACCGATAACTAATATGCTTTGTACTTGGCACTTTATAAAGTATGTTATGAAAATCATCCCTCCATATTCTCACAGAGACATTATGTGTAATATTTTAGCCCATTTTTAATGCTGAGAAAATGAAAGCTCAGTGATTTTGAAGAGACCAGCTCAAGGTTAAACAGGTTTAAGGCAAGCCACTGAATCAAGGTATGATTTAAACCAATTTCTTCTTGCTTCCTGCACGCTGCATACCCCACAGTCCTCTGCAGCCTTTCATCAAAGAGCTCAGGACACCTCAGGGTAACAGCCGTTCTTAGCCCTTCTTAGAAGAACAAACCAGACTCTGGCTGTCACTGCTTTGTAAGAGCTAATGAGCAGAAACCTTTCGTGACATCTGTATCTCTCCTAAGGCTATGATTAAATCATTGACTTAAAATATAATTACAAGAATGACACATCTATGATCATTTTGCCCTGGGGAAAATATTATAGGATACGCACTAATCTATTTACTCACATTAAGTAAAGATTTATAAGGAAACTCTTTAAATTACAATCCAAATTAAGAGAAAATATAAATTAGAATGTGATTACTTAAGTCACAGAGGAACCTTGCTTTCAAAAGGATTCACTCCAGGGTTCCTTTGAGCTGAGAGCTGCCCAGCTGTATGTTAAATGATTCCATTTACTGTACAAGGGCTTAATTTACATGGAAATGCCCAGAAACGTGGCTGTTACACAAAGTGAGATGCGTCTGCACTGTACTTTGGTATTAGCAGCAAGATTTAAATTTATGGAAAATACAGAGGAGTATCTACAGCTGAGCATGGCTCTACCTCCAGCCCACAAGTCATGAGGCCGAAAAGATTCTAAAGGATCACAGTGTTGCTCCCCCAGTCCCCAGTTGCAGACCTGGGACTAAGTTATCTTACAATCAGAGTTATCTATTCTGCTGTTACAGCCATTTCCACAGCCCTCCCCGCCACACACAGAAGCCCCATTCTGCTCAGCATCAAACACATTCCACTTGTGATGAGAAATGTAGTAGGTACCTGGAGTTGACTAAAGAAAAGACCTGTTCTCTCCTTTCACGAAATTTTGTTTTCCTGTGTGTATTTGTGCCTCCTCCTGCAACACACAGCAAGTCACCAACCTGGGATGGAGCAATAAAGCGTGTGATTGGATGATTTAGTCATGTGACCCTCAGTTACTCTTCAGCAAATACTCATGAGCCTATCAGGCATTCTGCTTCATCCCAGGTGTTTCTCCCCTCTTTGTAGAGGGTTTGTGGAACCCATGCAATGGAAAGGGAAGTGGGGGGGAAAGCAGTGAGGATTTCCAAAGACAGATGAGAAATTCATTTCCTCTCCATGTAAGTATTCATTTGTTTACGTTTGTATTTAGTACTTCGCCTCATTTTTTAAGAAATTATTTAAAGCAGCAATTATACAAGCACCATGTCAATATAAAAACAGAAAATCAAAGGGAAGCAGGGAAAAGGGAATTAACATAAGGGGAAGGTTACTATTCCAATAACGTGACAAAACCCTACACATTTTGGTAGAGTTCTGCCAAAATATGCCTACAAAGTAGTTCTGAAAATCCAGACAGTCTAAAATCTTGAATGGGTTTTGTTCTCAGCAATCCATTCCAAAGGGGAAACCATGACAGTGTCATGATTTACATCAGATTAAAAAGCAGAGCAGCTCTTCCAGAGAGGCCCATGTCTCCCAGGTCCTGAGACCTCTGGGAAACCTCTTCCCTCAGTTCTCAACTTGTGGGCAACACCACCCATAACAATTAATTCAACACTAGGAGGTGGCTGTCTATGGCTTGTAAATTTTCCCAAAATAGATTGATAGACCAATGACAAAGCTCAGCCTGAAGTAAGGGGTTCTGTGACAGACAAAGCAAAGTAGATGTTAGATGGTGCTGTGCATGTAGAGAGGGCAAAGTCAGAGGAAGGAGAGAGGAAAGAAGGGAAGTAACAAGATGTACAGGGCAGACTCATCTCTTCTGAATACAGAGAGATGACATGGGAAGCAGAGACTGGACATGGGGTCTTACCAGCCATCATCTTTCTCAAGCTGGTCCTAACACTGTCTCTCTCCTCTAGGAGGAAAGAAGCCTGGCCAAACCCTTTTTAGATTTTATGTGTCTGCCTAGATTTGAGAAGATGAAGGAGATATAGAATACGATCTGTGAAGCTGTGGTGTGGCCCACAGACCATGGCTCCCGTGTCTTGGCCGTGTTGCAAGCCCCAAGCTGCCATGAAAAAAGGACAATAAGAAAAGATACCTGGGGCTTACATAAAAACCCAAGAGAAAGGGTGTATCTGAACATGGAGGAACAGTTCCAGTGGTTAAGCAACTTCAGTGCCCGATAAGAACTATGGTAGAACATAGAGCTTCCTGACATTTTTCAGATGGCGACATGCATAAAACATGCAGTGCTCATAGCCAGAGGGAGCAGCCAGGGATGTCTACTGCCATTGCCCCACCTAGCTGCCCCCACCTGGCTGCCCCCAGGGGACTCTTATCTCCTCATTCCCGTGAGCCCATTATTGCATGGTTCTGTGGGAAGTCCTATTACTAGAAAAACACCCTTGGAAAGAGAAGGCTTGGGTTCAAGCCCACATCTAGTCAGCCATAAAGTTTGGTTCATTTTCTCTAAGAAAGAATGCAGACAAGGTACAGAGCACTGTAGGAACACAGAAGAAAGAGAAAAATTCTAAATGAACAATTCGGGAGGTAGTATTTAAACTAAACCTTAAAGAAACAGATACATTACTTTTTTCACTAAGCAAGCAAATGCTCAAGAGGAAAGAGCTTTATCTATTCTCATAATATCTGTGCCCTCTTCTGGGCTGGACCAGCACATAAGAGATGCCTGGTGTGATGATTTAACAACTGTTCACGAATGCATGGAGACTCGAGGTTTTTCCCTCAATTCAAACAGTGACGCAGATAATGTTCCTACAGCAGATTCTGGAAATACTGCTGACAGAGTCAGCTTCATGGATGGGCAACCTCTGTGGTAGCACAGGGCCCCACGCTTAGAAGGACCCAGCACTTTGTTTAGTGTTCTGCTGCCACCATTCTGAAATTCTTAATCATTTGCAGACAAAGGGGGCATATTTTCATTTTGCACTGAGCACCACAAATGATGTAGGCCATCCTGGCTGTTGCTTTTACGCTCTGCCAACAGACCCTATCGGTCTCTGTGGAGAAAGTATTAACAGGGGGGCTTCAGTGTTTTCGACAAGTGGCCATTTTCCAAACAGAAGAGGTGTCCTATAAAGTGCCTGTATAATGGAAGGGAGCCTGAAAAAAGTCACTAAGACTGGACAAAGACTACTTCCAACAGTCATACAACTCTGGACATAGGCTTTTGACAATGAAGCAGAGCCTGAACAATTTATCTCTCCACCGGGGAACTTCCCCCCTGCTGTATCCCTCTCTGTCACCCAAATTCTTGGACACCCTATGAAAAATTCACATTCCTCCTTATTTTGTAGGCCCAGATATTTTTTCCAGGCCCTTCATTAATTGCAAGCTCCATGAGAGAAGGGTTTCATCTTTTCTCACTTTACATACCACACTGCTAAGATTCGTGGTATAAACACAGTGATCATACAATAATACTAAGATCTTACAATTGCATCCCTTTGCACGTTAAAAATACTCTGATGTAAATTATCCCATTTGATGACTGCAATAACCCCATGAATTGGTCAGGGCGTGTGTTCCTCCTTTACTGACACACACAATACTTCTGACACCTGATGTATGGATTTTCCACACGTCAAGCACTTCAGTGACACCATCTGGGAATCCTACTGGTCACTTCAGTTCTGACACTCTCTACCTCGAGTTAGTGTCAGATACCACAAGTTTAGGGCTCAGTCCCACAAGAGTGCTCCCAGTTCAGATGCCAATCACAAGTCCAAGATTGCCACCTGTGTTTCTAACCAACCAGGTATAAGTCAGGTACCCATGAACCCCTCCTTGGGTTTGATAATTCTCTGGAATGACTCCAAAACTCAACAAAAAAAAAACTCCCTTACATTTAGCTGTTTATTATAAAGGATATGACTGAAGAGGCATGGTGAGATATGGTGAGGTCCAGAAGGGTACCGAGTGCAGAAATTTCTTTCCCTCCTGTGATGTTGGGGTGAGCCACCCTCCTGTACATCTCTTCACCAACCCAGAAGTTCCCCAAACCCTGTGATTTTCAGATTTTTATGGAGGCTCCATCACATAGGCATTACCAGTCATTAATTCTGTCTCCAATCCCTCTCCCCTTCCCAGACAACGCAGGGTAAGGTGGAGAGTTCCAAGCTTCTAAGCATCGTTTGGCCTTTCTGAGGACCAGATCCCATCCTGAAGCTTCCAGGAGCCCACTAGGGTTCACCTCATTAGAAGAAAAGACTGTGCTATTATCCAGGACATTCCAAGGGGTTTAGGAGCTCTGCATCAGGAATTGGGACAAAAGACCAAATATTAGAACAAAACATTCTCTTAGTAGTCCTATCCCTTAGGAAATTAAAATGGTCTCAAGAGATCTGTGCCAGGAAACAGTTGTAGACCAACACACACTTTTTCTATTACTTCACAGCACATATTTATTCCATTTACCCATCCTAGGAAACCTAAAGACAGAATGGCTTTAGTAACTGGCTCTACCTGCACGTACGACTCCCAGATCAAGTTTCCAATCCTGAACTCTCCCTATTGAACCTACAACTTATACTTCCACCCATTTGCAAAATCTCCATTTGGATGCCTTAATGGTGTGCTGCTCTCAGCACCCACCAAACCAAACATAGCATTCCCCACTCCTTCCTGCCTCACCTTGCTCAAACCTGCTCCTGTTGTGGTCCTTTTGTGCCCTAACATCATCACCTTCCTCCTAATTGCCCAAGCAGGATACCTGGGAACCATCCTCTACCACACCCTTGCTCCAACTTCGCAGGTCCAATGAGGTAACAAATACTGCCAATCCTTTACTGTATTTAGCTTTTAGGACACCGGAACCTAACCCAGGATCTGGCACATTTTAGTTCTTCATGCAATTTAGGCAAATTAAATTAAAGTCCTATGTAGTAGCCAAAGTGACTTTCCTGGCTTGAGAAGAATTGTGCTTCTGGATTCCTTTTTTTGGTAGGTGGAGGCCGGGTGGAAAGCCTGAGAAAGGAAACCCTTCTCCTCCCACACAGGTGGCTGCTGGAGAAGAAATAATCTCTTACACAAACACCTCTGTTTTATGGTGTCAGAACTTTTCACTCTGCTTTTGTTGTTTTGTTTTGTTTTGTTTTGATTTGCTTTGTTTTTATTTTTGACATTCCTTTCCATACCAGAGTATCACCACCCTTAAAGCTATAGAGAAGTCTGGCCACCCTCCAGTCTCCAAATGCCTCCACGCCCCAGAATTTTCAGACAAGGAGAGCAAGCGTATTTAAAATGAAAATTCTAAGTGATGGCTACAGAGACCAAACTTTTTGGGGATCCAATGAACGAACATTCCAGAGAACATCCTGAGTAATCCCCTTGGATTATGCCAGGAAAGAGCATAGAGATTCCAGTCTCTAGAGACTAGAGATTCAGATTTAAAAACATAAGCCACAAAAAGCCTTCTCCTGGGCCAGAATTGAACAGATTGTGTTAAATCTGAGGAAAATAAATAAATAAAGGTTAGAGGGGACAGAGGACACATGAGCGGGAGAGAGATGCAAAGGGCAGCTCCCTGGGGAAGATCAGTGGAAAAATAAAAGCGAGAAGTAAATAAAGACAGGTGACTTTTACTGGACAAATGAAGAAAATATAACTTACTAAATATAGCTTTATTAAAAGTTTGGGAAACCTTCATTTCTCTGCTTCATTTTTGATATTTTCTTTTCCATTGCTTCTCTTCTAGTCTGTTCATATTTCTCTTTGTTTTAAATCCCTGTACACACACACACACACACACACACACACACACACACAAAGGAGTCACTTACTGTTCCTGTTGAAGCAACTTAGCTAAAAGTCAACCAAAATAACTTGCCTCAACCAGTTGAACCAAGGTAGGAAGATGGGTGAGAACACTGTTTCTGGGCCACTCTCTGGCTCCTGTGTGTCTGCAAGGGCTTGCCTCATGCAACCATGTTCCTCCCTGAATATTCCCCCTGAATATTTGGAAGGTAATTTAACACTGAACAAAAGAAGGGGAGTGACAGTAGCAGATTCCTTTAATTAAAAGAGAAACAGCCACAAAATATCAGCTCAGTAGAAGAAAGATAGCTACAAGCCCTTAACACCGACAATAAGACATTAAATTATAGAGAAATATGGGGATCCCAGTAGAAAGCGAGGGAGAAAACATGGAGCCTCCATGTGTCACCAAGTGTAGAAGACAACGTGTACATGGAGGGTCCTTGGCGACGTAACGGTGAGAGAGAAACAAGACAGACTGTAGTGCCCCATCTCAACACTCACCCAGAGTCTCCAAAACTTGAGCCGTCAGCCACACAACTCAGAGCTAAAAAGAGTACAGAAGTACATGGAATTTGCTTTCTCATAAGGCTAGAATACACTAAATTTGGCTCCTGTAACTTCTCTCTGGGGAATTCTGGGAAACGCATGCAAATTCTAATGTACATGTAGTGAAGTTCACAGTGAAACCCAAGAGAGGCAACCACTAAAACTTCTAGCCACAGTTTAGGTTGGGAGTTAAAGAGAAGGATGCTCTGTCGTGTAACAGAAAAAGAGACCCTAAAAGAAGGCTGCATTTCAATCACACTGAGCCCAGGCTCTGGTACATGGTGAGCACTCAATTCATGTCAGTTCTGACTCTTCCCTTGTTGTGAGGAGACGGACTTGCTCAGGCAGCATCCAGCCTACTGACTTAAACACCTGCCCACTCTGACCAAAAGGGTTTACAGCCCTTCCCACCTTTGCAGGCACCGTGGAGAGAGGCCATGTGTGGGTGATTTTGAGAATACTCCAACTTGGGTATTTTTCAGTGTGCTTTGAAGGAGAGCCGTACTTTTTGATATTCCAGTGTTGCAATGACCTACACAGAAGCTAACAGAAAAAGAAACGAGTGGAATCTAATCTTGTAGTCTGAATTTTATAGTCTGAATTTTAAGCATTATGAAGAGGCTAAATTATCTGCATGAATCAGGATGGAATATAAACCAGAGAGCAACATCAAAGCGGATCAAACATAAGTAGAAGTAAGTGATCTAAATAGAAGCAGAACCTAAACAGAAGCAGACACATTTGTCTCTTGTCTCCTCCTGGTTTAAAGGTTCATTAGTACCTTAGTGGAGCATTAAAGCCAGTATTATCCTCTTTTGGGGGGCATGTTTTATTGCATTTGCTATATATACATCTTTATATATGGAGAGCAAATAAATATTTAATATACATTTATATTACGTGTGTGTGCCTGTGCGTGTGTGTGTGTGTGTGTGTGTATGTTTATGCCAGCGTAAACGGAATGGAAATTCATTCCATAGAGTGGTTTCTGTTTGGCCTCGTTAATACTTTTATTGTCTCTACAGAATGCCTTGAGGTATTGTTAAGAAGTGGTACCTGAGACCTACATGAGGACTGAAGTCAAGAAGTGGATTCTCAGAGAAGACGAGACAAGCAGGAAACATATGGTACAGAATTTCTCTTAACTAGGACTCTTCCTGTCTGGGTGTGACATCCATTATGGGTATGACAAAGCATGATGAAACTTAAGGTTGCAGGAAAGGAACACCTGTGCAGAATCACCTGGCAGCAAGAAATAATGATACCTTGTATTTATGGACCGCCTTTCTTGCAATAAGCTTAAAGCCCCTTTGAACATTATCTCATTAATGCTCTCCATTGCCAGGGGCACTGGCAGGGCGGGAGAGGAGGCTGAAAAGAATTCTTCTTTAGACTTTGAGCTGAACAGCGATGAATGTACAGTCTCCATTCTGTTTCTGAGGTCTGATGGTAACTGGTGTTTAACCAAATCACCTAGGAAGCTGTCAGATGGAAGGGTTAGGTGACTGTGAGCAAAACATGTGTGGTAAGCCAGGAGAATAATTCAAGTTCCCTATTTCACGGTGCCATGTATTAGTTCATAGTTTAATCAAGTAATGGCTGTTTCTGTGTTTGTTTTTGTTTTCCAGAGTGCGCCTGGAATGAGGTAAAAGCCCAGTTGCTCATGCTTCCAGGCCACTTCTCCTCCCTCAAGAACCCCAGTGCTATTAAAGGTCATGCCATCAGACCAGTCCTTTGCTACCATTCCCTCTAGAAATAATCGGGCCATCTCCTAGATATCCCCTCCTCATCCTCTGATTGCATTCCACATCTTTGTCTCCACCTCTATTCCCTGATAGCAATTTTAGTGACTTCAGCATCCACAAAGATGTCCCCAGGAATGAACATGTATTCGCCCCACTCAGAGATGGGCATGGACCAGGCCTCCGTGTATTTCCTATTATCCAAAACCCCACTCTAACTGGGATGGTTTCTGGATTCTTCTGGTAGGCCTGAGTGCCCAGACACCCTTGATCCAGCCGTCCTCTGAAAGTCTAGGCATTCCCTTTTCCCTAATACCCTGTTACCTGAGAGGATGTCCACAGGTCTCTTTGGGGAATGTTCAGGGGAATGTTTATCATGTAAACTGGAATGTTCTTGTCTTAGTCCATTCGGACAGTAATAACAAAATACCACAGACTGGGTGGCTTATACACAACATACATTTACTTTTCATGGTTCTGGAGGCTGGAAGTCTAAGATCAGTGGCCAGCACGGTTAGGTTCTTCTGGATTGCTGACTGTCAACTGTTCGCTGTGCCCTCACATGGCAGAAGGCTCTGTGGGGTCTCCTTTATAATCCCATTCGTGAGGGCTCCACCCCCATAACCTAAGCCCCACCTCAAAGCCCCGCCTACTAGTTCTATCACATTAGGCATTAGGATTTCAACATATGAATTTTGAGGGGACACAAGCATTCAGACCACAGCTGTTCTTCAAGGGCATCTAAACTCCCCTTCAGTGGCCTCCCAGTCTGTGAACTGACTTTGATTTGGGAACTGGGTGAGAAAACTGCACATTTTGATTGCAGCAGCTGACTGTCTCATTGTGAGTCTTACTAACTCGCAGCTTTTTTTGTACTATATTAATTAGCAGCCCTATAAGCTTTCCATCTATCTCCCCTGTCAGAAACCATGATCAGAAGCCATCTCTACAAAACCCTAGAGGTCAAGCCGCCACGACTACCCTCGAGCCTTACTACCCATCGTGGTATTTATGTCCACTTTGCATCTGATGGTTAAGTTCTGACCCCTGACCTCTCCCACACCAGAATCCCATTATTTCTAATGATGTGGGGAGCCCAGGCCCATGGCAGTATCTCTTACTTTCACCCTAGTCTACAGAGGACAGCCACCCTTGGAGCTGTCCACACCAGTGCCCCTCACCAGTGCTTTCCTTACCTTTGTGAAGAAGACAAATGGCTTCTGGGCCCCCACAGGTGCTCGACATCACATGATAAACTTCCCTCCCAACATCCGCTCTTCCCTAACCCCTTCCTCAATACCATGCCATGGCAGTTCCAGTAGCTCCATATAACTTACTGAATTGGCCATCATTTAGGCCAAGCTTTCGGGAGCTATCCCAGCAGTGTTCTGGGAGCAGTTCCAGTGTCTTTGTCAGAAGGTTCAACTCCAAGTCAAAAGAAAATCTTTCTACGTTAATCAGTTCTTTCCTATCTAGCTTCATATTCCATTGTATCGTCCCCACCCCATCAGGTAGCCACCTTGCCAGATGATCTGTGTTCTGACGAACCATATCTGCATGTGTTTTCCTAATTCCTACCAATACATACCACCCAGGTGCTTATTCAGTGTGTAAGCTCTTTCATCTAAAAGCAAGTATTCTACGTCCCAACTGGACCATGCTGAGACGTGACCCAGGGCAGCCTGGCAGAAATGGGAATGACAGAAGCATATCTTAGGAAGACTAAATGTAACACTCTGGCATGGAGAAAAGGCTGGCTTGAGGAAGTTTACTTTGGAATGTGATTCCAGGGAGCAGGAGTGAAGGACACCAGAAGTGAAACAGGAAAAATGGGAAGGGACTACAAGGATATAAAATTAAGTTGACCGCCATTATGGATGACTGGTGCTCAGTCCCTCTTAGACCTTCTGTGGACCTTATAAGATGCATCTCAGAACTGTTCACCATGGGGATACGAGTAGGAAACATTAATCCATAGGTTCATATTCCCCTCTACTCAAGGGGTGCCTGTGCACAATAAATTCCCCACACTTGCTGGCTGTACTAATGCAGAGCAAATTACAGCAGGGGACTCACCCTGAGGTACCAGGGCTGAAGACAGAGGTGTCCAAGGTAGACTAGCAGCAAGGTGCTGTCTGCTTGCATGAGGAAGAAGCTGGCAGAGCTGGACTGGGCATTGCCCACTGCAGCAATGACTAGAGTCAGAGATGGGGCAGAGAAGATTCTGAGGTCGTTCTCAAGGGTGTTCAGTACAAGTGCTCTTGTCTTCCTCTTGCCTCATCCAATGGTTCCCTCTCATCCTCATCTTCCTTCTCCTCTCTGCCAAGTTTCAGGCTCAGTCATCTTTGAAACCCATCACTTGGCTTCTGGGTCATTACTCTTTTCTGATGTTGCTTCTACTTTTTCAGCTCTTCTTTCTTACCCTCCTTTACGTGTTACAGTATACCAGGACTTAATATTCAGGGGTTTTTGTTGTTGTTTTTGTGTTTATCAAGGTTCATTTCCCAGTGTTACAGGAGCATAAATACAATCTATAAAGTGAAGCATCTCAAATTTATATCTCTATCCCAGAATACCCCAAATTCCAGATTTAAAGATCTGTCTGTGCAACACCTCAAATTTGACATGTCTACAACATAACTCTTGAGTTCCCACCACCTTAAAAACATACTTCTCTAATCTCCTCTAGCTGTATTGCACCACAGCTTATCAAGTTGCACAGATCGAAACCTCAAGATAGCCCTTGAAGAATCTCTTCCTCCTTTCCCCATATCCTGTCAAAATGTACCTTGAAACTGACCTTTGTGCATCATCCACACCACTATCATCCACGTCTAAACAATCATCACCTCTCAAGGAACACAACAAAAGCTGTCTCATTCATCCCATTGCTGTCAATCCTCCATAGAGCAGCCATGTGATCTGTGCAGACGTGAATCAGAGAGTATCATGATCCTACCCAAATTTCCCAGTGGCTTCTATCACACTTGGACTAAAGCACAAACTCCTTTCCATGGTCAACAAAGTTATTCATATTTTCACTGACCTACCCAGTCCTACCCAGTCTCTACAAGGCTTGCTCCACTAATGTGGCTTCCTTGCTCTTTCTGCCTCAGATCATTGATACTTGCTCTTCCTTCATCTGGAATCATTTTTCCTCCACCTCACCCTCATTATTTATGAGCCATTGTTTCACTGTTTTCTCTTTCTTCATAGAAATATATATATATATATATATATATATATATATATATATAGAGAGAGAGAGAGAGAGAGAGAGAGAGAGAGAGAGATTTGTGAGGGAGGGAACACTGTCTTTTTACCACTAGCCCCCTATCCCCAGAAAACAGAACAGCAATTGTCACACAGTAGGCACTCAGTTACAAAGAGATCAAAGAATCTATAAATGACAATATAAGATGATAACAGAAACAATACAATCACAATGAGGAACAGCAAAAATGTTAAACAATGGAAGAGATAAATATTATGAAAGCCAATAAAAAGCTGAGGGCAAACTGGAAGAATTTAAAAATCAAAAGAGTAAAGGAAGAGACACATAAAGAAAAGAATACTTCATTTAAATGTCGATTTAAAAATTGAAAAGCTCTTAAGATTAGAGCAGTGCCATAAACATTCTACATTTCAAGTCAGTATCTTAAACTAATTTCACGGTGTTTAGTAACTTTGCTCATTGAACAGTACATTGCATCTGTGGTACTTCACAGTTTAAAAATGCTTCCATGTGAATTGTTTTATTGGATGCTCCAAATGATCTTGGTGAGTTTGCTGAGCAAGTATTCCATCCCCGTTTCATGTTTATGGAGACAGAGTTTTCTGCACATTGAGAACCTTGCCCAAGAGATCTGGCATTCATTGTTAGTGGCAAAAAGGGGGTTTTCTAGCACGTTTTCCTCTAGAGTCTAGACACTTACACTGTGCTTTGCAATTGCAAACACCCATGATGATTTCTTAAAGTAAACATACCCCAAAATTAAATATAAGAGAAAAATATTTCTGACTATGAAAAACGTCTTACATAAAATTTTTTGGGTTACCATACCTGTCATTATCTATATTTGCCACAAGAGGGCTGACTGCAGAGTTTTGCTGAATTTTGTCCTTGTCAAAAAGAAGCCGTTTTCATAGCTCAAAATAAACTTTAAAGTTCTCATTATGATTTAGAAATGCACCAGTCTTGACATTCTACATCCCTGCCTAAGTCAGTAATTATTTCATACAAGCTTATTTTTAAGCTATTCCATTAAACTGCTTTGCCACAATTTGGTTCTTTTCATATGAATTGTTTTTATCTTTTGGTTCCATATTTCAAGCTGAGCAGCTACAAATATTTTTTGCTTGATAGTCAAGAAATACAATCTTTTTCTCAAGTAGATGGAAATAATTCATTTTGTATCTTATAGCATTTTCTTGTACAGGGAGGTGAAAATCTTGGATTATTTTCTCAGGAAGAGATTGTAGAGCTATACAGGAAATGGAAGCTTTTGTCAGCCATTTGGAGTAGAAACACACTATCACTTTACTGTTTTACTTGAATTTATAATAAAAACTATTTTTGTTCACTTTAAGGAGAAGACTTGGAAAAAGCAATCTTGAAGATAGTAAATTTCTCCACAGAAATGGGTTTTGTATATTTTCATTCAAATAGCAAATTTGTAAAAAAGTATATTCCCTAGTTAGTCTGAAAGTAAATACAGTAGCCCCTCCCTTTCCTACGGGGACTATGTTCCAAGACGCCCAGGGGATGCCTGAAACTGCAGATAGTACTAAACCCTATACATACTATGTTTTTTCCTATACATACATACCTATGAAATAAGGCAATTTCACAGATAGAAGATTTCTTCTTACCATAGAGCTCAGCAACCCCAGCATAGACTTTTTTTTCTTTCCTTATTAAGTTGAGAATTTTCACCTTTTCACTTATAGGAAGCACTTTATGGCTTCTCTTTGGCATATCTGAATTTCCAGCATCACTATTCTTGCACTTTGGGGCCATGAGTAGGTAATATTAGAGTTATGAACACAAGCACTGTGAAACTGTGACAGTTCTTCTGATAACTAAGAGGGATGCTAAGTGACTAACGGGCGGGAGTATCTACAGTGTGGATACACTGGACAAGGGACAATTCACGTCCCAAGTGGGACAGAGCAGAATGGCGGGGGATTTCATCATGCTATTCAGAAGGATGCGAAATTTAAAACTTATGAATTGTTTACTTCTGGAATTTTCCATTTAATGTTTTCTGACCACAGTTAATCTCAAGTAACCAAAACCATGGAAAGTAAAACCACCGATAAGGGGGGCGGGGGGCGCTACTGTAGTCCAAACTAAACTCTGAGTATGTGTGAACCCCCACTGCTAAGGGCTGATGAGCCCAGATTCTGGTGAGCTTCTTAAGTGACCTGTTAAGGCACTGTGCTGCTTCATGACCATCGTTTTCACATTTAACTTAGGGACACAAATAACACAGCTCTTTCTTCTCAGGCTGGCTAGAGCTACCATCGTTGGACTTGGTCTTTGGATTTCAGTCATTACCTGTTAAACCCTGACATTTCTGCCTCTCTGGGACTTTTCCAATAGCTGCAAAGAACAAATCAATTAGATGAAGATAAAAAGACTCGATCAAGTCTGCTTCTCATTACAGCCAAAATTAGTCGCATCTCTATTTTAAGGCTGTTGAGTAGAGGTTAGGAATAGATCGATATTATTATGGAAGACTGAGGAATTCTGAATGTCAAAAATGAGAAGGGAGGAAACATGATCTAAAGTCTGATAGAACTATAGATACACTAATGGACAAAAATAGAAACACACACACACACACACACACACATTGTAGTGTTATATTATTTTTTCAAGGGTTTCAAAACATTTTCTCCTTTATGGTCCTCAAGATACAAGAATTAATGGGTATGTCCGCCCAGAAAGGCACCCTATTATTGCTGAACACAATTTTACTCACATTTACTATGGTCACATTTTAGAGCACCATAGTTTTGAAATACTGAACTTACTCAAAAGTAAAAATCTAAATATTGAAAAGATATACGTTAAAAGGAAAATACATTTAATGTGATTCAATAATACGTGCAGTAATGACCATACTTCATCCACTTTAGGAGGAACAATTTTCACATTTTAACATATCTGAAATTGACATATATCTTACCATAGACTGCATTTTACAATTAAAATTAGCAGCATTTTTGCTCTTTCCCAGTGGAATACACACCACTGAGAAAGAAATAATGGTGCATGCTATAATCGATGGCTTATTAAATTTGATGAAATACAGCATTACAAAGAGGCACAGGAACTTTTAGGAATGCAATGAGCTCCTGAAACAGCGCCTTGCACCCAATAGAAAGCAGACCCCTGTCAGGTGATGTCTGTAGGTAGTTCAATAGGTTCTAACGAAATGTTTGAATCTTCAATTTACAAAGACTGAATAGTGATGATTCACTGGGCTCCAGCCAGGTAAACGCAAACACAGTAGTTGTGTCTGCCGATTGTGAAGCAGGGTTTTCCAGTAGCTCCCGTTCTACTGTGGCCGATGAAAACAGGCTTAGAGTGGGCTGACATAGGCATGAAGGAGTAAAGGGGGGAAATGCCAGGTTACATCATCTAAGCCTTAGTTACCTATATCAAGTGTCTTTGGCCATGTCATATAATTTAAGTCAAGAAAGTGAGGATGAAAGAAATTATCTAGGTCGGGGTTCCTCAACCCTAACATTACTGACATTTTGTTGGGGGTGGAGGGATTGTCCTGTGCACTGTGGGATGGTTTGCAGCCTCCCTGACCTCTAGCCTCAAGATGTTAGTAGCACCATCCCCCCAGCCACCTCCCAGTTTTGACATAAAAAAATGTCTCCAGACGTTGCCAAATGTCCCCCGGGGTGTGTGGGAGGGGAGGGGGCAGTTCTCACGGTTGACAACCCCTGCTCTGGGTCTTTTCCCATTTACAGCACTTCCCAAAAATTCAGATGAGGGATACAGATAAATAAATGCAAAAATTAACATCATTCATAAAATATCCCTTGAAAATGATAGAAGTGATCTGAAGATTCAAAGATATTTTCAAGTATTTGGGTTACCAAAATTCCAGTAGACTCAAGATTAGAAAAAAAATTATGCACTGCATTTGAATGTATAATTGAAACAATATTTACACAGCATTTACTATCACACTTTTATCTATACTATTGTTAAAATTATGATTTGATACATATGTGGTCAAAAGGGAATCTGAAAGAATAAAGTGATTGATTTGCTTAGTTGATGGAATTGTAAATGTACTCCATTAATGTAATTATTTATGCAGTGAGTGATTAAATGTACCCTGCTTTGGGTTGTCTGCTAATAACCAATGAAGATCAATGTGAAAAAGGTCAGAATGATTAACTACCACTGGGGCATATCTAGCATTTTCTAAGTGATTACTAAGTACCCAGCACAGGGGTGTGCTTTATATGTACGAATATTGATCCATTTAATATTTACAAACATCCTGAGAGTTAGGCACCATTTCCACGAAGAAAATTTGTCTTACCCAAGATTACAGAGTTTGTAAGTAGCAGAGCCCAGAATGATGAAGCTCTGGCCTATCTCACTTCATACCGTGTCGCTCTCGACCACCACACTTTGCCACAACCATTTTATCCTGACGGCCAACCGCTTACCTATCTGGATTCTGCACCCCAGCTGGACTGGTCAACTCATCCTTGCTAGCCATGTACCTTGCATTTCTGTTCCCACGCCTTTGCTCATGTTGCTTTCCCCATTGGAAAATTTACTTCCATCTTTTTTTGAAACCATATCCTTTCTCCGATGCTTAGTTTGAGGTCCATTTCTCCAGGACATTTTCTAGGATTATTCTAACCACAGTGACTTCCCCTTTCTCTGAACACTTTTTACTGCGTTCCTAATTAAACTCTTAATGTATAAAATTTCAATTCATAACTCCTGATAAGAGCTAATACATATAGGCCCTTTGGTAAAGAGTTCTAAATACATTATGTCATTTTATTCTGACCACAAACCTGATTTTTGTTACAGTCATTTTGCAGATTAAAGAGCCTAAGGGTCAGAGTTAACTGGATTGTTCAAGGAGTCACTTGGTAAGTGGCATGCCGGAACTTGAATTGAAGTCTTCCAGCTCCAAACCTCATGTTCTTCCTTAGAAACCAGGCCTGGTAGCCCAGGTAGGCATAAATAAGTACAAGTATGTCAGCCTCACCAGATAAATTGCAGTTTCCATGTTTTAAGTGCTTTCACTTCCCTCACTTGTACCCCAGTGCTTAGTAAGCAATTAGGATAACTGTTTATCTGTTGGATGATCTTTGCCTCCTAAACCTCAGAGCATACAACAATAATAACAATAGTAATAATTAATGTTTACCAATTTCTGTGTACCAGGCACCATGCTCACTACTCTACAGGGACCGCAAATGAGGAAACTGAGAGAGGTTAGGGGACTAGAAAATTGTCCTGTCAGCTGAAACCCCAATCTATCTACATGTAAAATTCTGTTTGAACTTGGTTGATAATGAACTCCAATACATGTTAGTGTTCCTAACTCATGAGTGGTTCCTTGTCAGATACTTGTACGTGCATCATTTTCCTCATTTAACCCTGAACAAAACCCAATGAGAAATTACTATTTTATCCTGATTTTAGGAAGAAGAAAATGAGTTCGGAGAGAACAAGTAGAAGGTTGAAACAGATTTCAATCTAGCAGGCTAACTCCTGACTTTTAATACCTTGTTTCCCCAAAAATAAGACCTAGCCAGACAATCAGCTCTAATGCATCTTTTGGAGCAAAAATTAATATAAGACCCAGTCTTATTTTACTATAATATAATACCGGGTCTTAGAATAGAATAGGATAGGATAGGATAGGATAGGATAGGATAGGATAGAATAGAATAGAATAGAATAGAATAGAATAGAATAGAATAGAATAGAATAGAATAGAATAGAATAGAATACCGAGTCTTATATTAATTTTTGCTCCAAAAGACACATTAGAGCTGATTGTCCAGCTAGGTCTTATTTTCGGGGAAACACGGTAGCTCTTCACTGTAGAAAACAAACATCTCTAAGATGTATGTGTGTGTGTGTGTGTATACATATATGTGTATGTGTGTATGTATATTTAGTGTTTGTATTCAAGTTTCCAAAACAGATCTAATGTCTAAAATATGGAATTTTCTGATGTCATAATGTCAATAGCACTTTAGAAGTTCCCGAGCAGAGGAGATTGCCAGAAGGACAAGTGTCAGATTGTTCGTTCTTGGTGGAAGGCTCAGGAGCTGTCTGGGAGCACCAACCCATCAGAGGAGATAATGGCCATGAGGCTTCCCTAACCAGGGTGAAGGCAGACCAGTGCAGGCCTGCGACAGTGTGGAAGCCAGTTCATTTCCCTGAACCAGTCCGCCTACCTGGCAACACACATGACATGAAAAAAGCAGGCGCCTTCAGCAGGCCAGTATTGTTGGTAATTCCTTGTTGTCTGAGAGGTATTTGGCACATTCTCAGGTAGCTGACATCCAAACAATAACTAATCTGGATTTCAGTGAGGTAATTACCAAGCAAA
Organism: Rhinolophus sinicus; assembly: GCF_057876585.1. Lineage (NCBI taxonomy): Eukaryota > Metazoa > Chordata > Mammalia > Chiroptera > Rhinolophidae > Rhinolophus > Rhinolophus sinicus. The sequence continues at coordinate 199,787,750 of NC_142517.1, forward strand.
TCTGCATGGTCTGGAGACCTGAGTGGCACGTCACAACACACTGAACAAACGGCACACCTGAGTAAGCTTACAGTCACTAAACAACGATCCCCTTTAATCACAAGAACATGTCAGAATCATTACTTTATTTGTGTGCAGGCTTAAACCACCTGCTCTAAAGCCACATTGTAGGCACTGTCTCACTCTTTCTTTTTTAGGGTACTGGGGACCTTGGAAGTGTTTTCACCTGTAAGTGTAGTTTAGGAACATACCCACTAGAGTCTGGTCCACTTCACAACCTCCCACCCAGGGACCTCCCTGCCCAGGGAGACCCCAGCCTGGCAATCTTGGGCCTCATCACCAAGTGCTCCTATTTGCAGGAATTGGACTAAAATTTCATACAAATTCCTCCGTCCTTGAGCAAGCATCCTTTCAGCTATTTTTACATAGAAATAATATGGAAATACTTAAAAACATAGTTATTTCAGAGGCTGGTGGAGAATGTCTGTAGTTTTTTCATCAGCTATCGCAAACCCTTTCACAGTGGTGAATTCATCAACTAGTCAGTGATCATATTCGAGAAATTTTCAGAATGCTCTGCCAAAGTCAATCAACTTAAAAAATGGTAACTAATTTCTAGAGCCATCTTGCCAATGTGAGGAAGTTCATTATATATATATATATATATATATATATATATATATATATATATATATACAAAAAATGAATTTTAGTGTGAAAATAAGGTCCAAATGCAGGGTATTGATTTTCCTGAAAAGCAGCTCTTAGCATTTATCAGTTCACTTAATCTCCCATGCCTCAGTTGCCTTCCATTCTTTAATGAACAGTACAAGTTCTGACAATTACGTTCACGAACTCATCCTAGAAAAAGTGCTACATACCTCATTGCTGAATATCACTATGGTCACTTTCAAAGTACTCCCCTTGGGAAGCTATGTACTAATGTGAGTGCCTAGTCCGCCCTTCAAAGCAATTTTGGAACTCTTTTTCTGGAATGGCCATCAGAGCTATCGTCCTATTACCCTTGATGTCCTGAATGTCATCAAAATGTCTTCCTTTCAATATTTCCTTTATCTTTGGGTAAAGAAAGAAGTCATTGGGGGCCAGATCAGGTGAGTAAGGAGGGTGTTCCAATACAGTTATTTGTTTACTGGCTAAAAACTCCCTCACAGACAGTGCCGTGTGAGCTGGTACATTGTCGTGATGCAAGAGCCATGAATTGTTGGCGAAAGTTCAGGCTGTCTAACTTTTTCATGCAGCCTTTTCAGCACTTCCAAATAGTAAACTTGGTTCACAGTTTCTCCAGTTGGTCAAATTCATAATGAATAATCCCTCTGATATCAAAAACAATTAGCAACATCATAGAAACAAGTTCACGAACTTAATTGTCAGACCTAGTATACTCGTTGACTCTCCTATGTGCCATTCTGTAGTCTAGGCTCTGCAGACAAAATGCCAATGGGAGACCAAAAAAGAAAAAAGAAAAAAATCCTGCCTCAGAGAGTTTACACTCAAGGGGAGGAAAGTGTACAACAAAGTATAATACATAGTATGTCAGGTAGTGATAAAAATCAATGAAAATAAAACAGGAGAAAAAAAGAGGGAATCCCAGTGTAGAAAGACATGGAAAGAATTGCAGTTTTCAAGGGAGTTGTCCCAGATCTTTCCTAAGGAGGTGACATTTGAGCAAAGTCCTGAAGGAGTAAAGCAGTGAGCCATGGGGTATCTGGGGTAGAGCATTCCAGAAGGGTCCGGAGGGAAAAGGAAATGCAAAGACCTTGAGTTACGAGGATGTCCGGTGCATTCCAGGAATGGCAAGGTGACCAGCGTAGCTGGAGCAGCAGAAAAAAAGGGGAGGCAACAGGAGGCCAGATCTTGTTAGGCTTTTAGGTCAAGGATGTGCGTTTAAACCACTAGCCTTAGAGCTTAGAGCATTGGTTTTCAGCAGTGTGGCAGGCTCTGACTTGCATTTTAAAAGGATTATGCTAACTTCTGTGTGAGGATTAGACTACAGGGAACCAAAAGCAATGGCTTAGTCATCAAAGGACATCAAGGAGCAGCATTGCAAGAAACCATGCGTGATAACTGTGACTCAGTTTGAAATAAGACTGCTGAGTGTTGTTAGATCGAGACATATTTTTGAGGTAGAGTCAACAGAATTTCAATGAAATGAATGAGGGATGGGAAAGGACTAAGGATAAGTCCAAGGTTTGAGCCTAAGGAACTAGAAGAATGGAGTTGCCCTCCACTGAGCTGAGAAAGATAGCACGAGAAGCAGTTTTGCTAGGCAGGGGTGTTGGGGGAGACACTGTGGAAAGCAGGAGGTCAGCTGTGAACATGACAGTGTGAGTTAGACATCCAGTGCACGTGATGAATAAGGAAGTGTTTACATGAATCTGGAGTGCAGGGGACCGGTCTGTACTGGAAATAGACGTCTGGGAATCATCAGCATACAGATGGCATTTTAAACCCTGAGAGTCTCAGGATAAGATCATCGAGAGGTAAGCCTCCCAAATTCAGTGGTCTAAGCCATGATGAGGAGGCAGAGGAGACGAAGGAAGAGCTGCTAGTGACGTAGGAACTCTTGGAGAGTTGATGGAAGTGTGTGGAGGAGGAGGGCGTGCGCAGCTTTGTAAAGCAGTGCTGACATCTCGTAAGATGAGGACTTAGAATGTACCCCTGAAGCCACAACACTGAGGTCGTCGGACCCTGATAAGAGTCCTTTCTCCTAAAGAGAATCAGTGGAGAGGAATTGAAAAGAATATACTCGTAGACAGTTCTTTTGAGAAGTTTTGCTCTAAATGGGGACCAAAGAGACAGTAGCTGGTCAGAGATGTGGTGTCAAGAGAAACTTCTTAAAAATCAACTTCACTGTGTGATTTACAGCCAATAAAATCACCAGTCTCAGGTGTACAGTTTCATGAGTTTTGATAAGTGTATAAAGCTGTGTGAGCAAAACCACAGTAAAATGCAGAACACTTTCATCACCTCAAAAACTTCTTTTGTGCCTTTTTCCGTCAATCAGCTTCTCGCTGCCATGCCTGGACAACCACTAATGTGTTTTTTGTCGTTATAAATGAAATTTGTCTTTTTAGAGTTTCACATAAATGTGATCATGCAATATGTAATCTTTCGTGTCCAGCTCATTTTGTTCAGCATAATGTTTCAGAGAATTTTCCATGTTGGTGTACTACTTTCTTTCTATTGCTAAGTAGTAGTCTATTGTATGGATACAGTGTGTTTATCCATTCCCCTATTGATGGACACTTAGTTGTGTTCAGTTTGAGATTTTATGAATAAAGCTGCTATAAGCATTCATGTCTAAGTCTTTTGTGGATATTTGTTTTTATTTAACAGAGAAGGATTAAAGACAATTTCAATTATGGTGGTGATGAGATTTTGAGTTTGTTATAAAATCTTAGTACTGGGATGATATACCTCAGTAGAAACTAAATAAGCATCATTCACCACAGTCACTTATTCAGTATTGCACTCTAGCAGTCCGTGAGGCTATATTCCTTGCCTTCAAGTAGCACATAATCTAGTGAAAAAAGTATAAATAAATTGAATGGGGGCATGGTCCTTAACAGAATGGTCAGTAAACTCAAGGGTCTTATTGTCCAGAGAGAAAAAACGGGTCAAAACTAAAACGGCTCAAAAAATGTTTGTAGATAATGATATAATGGGTTGTGTTAAAGAATGAACATATCTCTGTTACAGAAAAGTCAGGTATGCTTAAAATACATTCCTAACCCTGAAGACTATCATCATCTTCATCACCACCTGCACCACCATGCTCCCCTACAAAGCCACCTTGGGTGCACTGCTAGCGACAGGCAGCCTTCCCATGACTTTGGTGACAACTAGTGTGATGAGAGAAGCTTAGCCTGTGTCGTTCCTAATTCTTTCTGGTTTACCTTTCGCATGATTGGCGGTAACTTCCTTAACTTTCTATGCCACCACTTCTCTTTTTTTAATGTAAATAACAACATCTCAGTAGAATTAATGAAGTGTTATGGAATGTACTGTATTTCCTGACTGTAACGTGAAGTATGAGAATTGACAGTCAAATATTATCATGGGAACATGAGTTTCTCTGTGTTCCCAAAATTTTGACTATCAAAAATACACATATTAAAGCCACTTCTTCTAACCTGCTAGGAATGGATGGGCCAGAGTACGTTGACATCCGAGAACTGGTCTCCACTTCCAACTAGGTTGAGGTATTGTTAGGAGCTGAGCCATGGTGTCTTCTGTTGGACATCTCACGGAACACTGACCTCAAACACAGTCACTCTGGGGCCGTGGCAAAGTGAGACGAAACAAGAGCACTTCATCATTTTGTCTAAGAACAGACAAAAATATGGTCATTATTCAGTTCACAAAACACCAAAACATTCCCGTCATTTCTGGCTAATATGATTGACTGCTATTTCTTTACCAATTACTTTTATCTTTTCTCTATATTCTCTTCCCTTTTGATAAGGCTATCATATTAAGATGCCTAATCAGGGAAGTGTCCCTGTTTGCTGACTGAAGCCATTCTAGAACAAATCCCTGCTTCTTTAGACCCTCTCTCAAAGTCACCAAACCCAAGTCCAGATCCTATAATAAGTCATTTCAAATACCTTCTCATTGAGACATCTCACAGATCCCTACAGTGTGTGTTCTCCCTCCTTGCAAAGAGTCATCAACTCAACTTATTTAACTACAAATGTGTCCCTGATGGTCTGGGTGGGAGGACATTGCCCCAGAATTTTCAGTACAGAAAAATGGAAGCACGGCTTAAGATGTTACATCTCTCAGAAGCATTAACACTTGAGAAAATTACTCTTGTTTAAAAAAACCTTCCTGAGACAAGGAAGTGATTTCCTCCCAGCATAATGTAAGGTAGGGTGTTGCCTCCTACCACATCAGGGATGGATGTGACAACAACGGGACTGAGGATATCCACCAGAGTTCCTCCTCTGATTTTCTCTTCATGATCACTGCCTTGCCCGTCCTGGCCAGTTACAGACACAGCCCTGCCCAGACTCTGAGTAATCCCCCAGGGCAAGGATTGACACCAGTGTGTGGAGTCTGGAAATCATCTTGCCACTGCAGGCTTGGTGTCTGATGAGCCCTGAGCACCAGGCAGCAGCCTTGTTCTCTCACCAGACTTCAGCCTCAATTTCCTGCTTAGTATTCCAGTCCATGGCTGGGTCTGGAGCTTTGCCTAGAACCATCACAGTCCATTGGGCAGGTATTCAACACCTGGCAGCATCCCTGCCCTTGTCCCTCCCCTGGAGGATGTAGCTTGTTGCCTCTATTCCAAGTTGCTGGCAGGGGCACCCTCCCAAATGTGCTTATTCTCAGGATCCATGAGGTGGCTGGCCTTTCTGGACACTGTAAATTGCACTGTTGGCTCTGGAGGAAGCCCTTCAGCTGAGAAATTTCCCAGCCCTGGTCCCATCTGGTCCTAGATTTCTCCAGCACTTCCTCTTGGCCAGAGCCAGCATCCCTGATAGTCGAGCTCACCCACGTTAAAACAGCCCCAGATCACAGACATGGTTTATTCATATGCATCTGGACACCTTCCTTGGCCATCACCCAACAGAGAAAGTTCCTACAAAAAGCAGCCTGCTGAGTCTTCAGGACCTCCAGTCACGATCTCAGATTCAGGAAAGCAACAGGAAACAGGAGGGTGTTGCCTCCTACCACATCAAGGAGCACAAAGCAAGAAACAGAATCTTAATTCTTTGGGCCTAAATCATTTCTTGGGAGCAAGTACATGCAAACTTCAAAAATCCAATGACTTAAACAGACATAAGAATTTGATCAATGCTTGAGCATTGAGTACTTACTAGATGCCTAAAGACCCCGTAGTGAGTACTCAATAAACATTTGTTCGACTAATGAATTGGTTTGACAGATGGGAAAACTGAAGCTCAGTGTCCATTGCTATTGCTTAGGACACAGTGAGAGTAGAGTTGAAACAGAACCAAACTCACTTAGCTCCCATCCGGTATCCTTTCTATGAGAGGGATGCCCTTATTAAATAGATATTGGCTAACTCCTAGTAGCACAAATTCTGACCCCAATTTTTTACTGGTCTTTTATCTCTAAAATTATTGAAACTTGACTAGTGTTTAGAAGCCAATATTGGCTATTCAGGCACTTGGTCAAGAAATACGCTGTAATGCACCCGAATTCTGTGGCAAAAGGGGGATATGAACCCATCCAGTATCAAGAATTTATAAACATTTTTATCATGCAAGAGTATGTCATATTTATAATTTATAAGAATTATAATAATATTATAAAAACTTGTAGCTTTATCTGCCCTTGAATTACAGAGTAGAAAGGGGGTATGGGAAAGACAAGCCACGGATGGAAGAGAAGGAAAGGGTCATAGAAAAGGGGTGGGAAGCCAAAGAAACACTTTTCCAAATTTCCTGGAATTAACCCTATCCCTCCGCAGTCATCATTTCAGCAAAGGAGGCTTAAAAGGAAGAGTATGGATTACACCACTGTTCTTTCTGAAATCTCCCAGGGTTTCTCAAAAGAACACAAGTGCCATTAATATGCAAACACCAGCTGTGTTGGGCCTCACATTCATTTGCACTTTAATTAGAAGGAATCCCTTTAATCAGATGATTAGATTGCCGTGCTACTCAAAGTGCGGTCCATAGAGGACTAGCAGTGTCAGCATCACCTGGAAGTGTGTATCAGAAGCTTGATTCGTGTGCAAGATACTTCAAACTATGTAAAACGCAGAATTGTGTGATTAGGTAGAGAATGAGGAGCAAGAGATGCTGTTCTGAATATTGGAATAAACCACTTGTGTTTGCTTAAATTCACTGAAACAAAATTACCTAAGGAGTATCTTTTCCAACATAATTACCTATGTTTAAGATTCAAATAAAAACAAGAAAACGATTCCAACCTCTATTATATCTATCTCTCACTCTTCTTTTTTTTTTTCAATCTAACTATCTGCGTGGAAGCCGGACTAAATAAACGTTTGAAAGTTTTTTGATCGTATTTTCTGAGATAGAATCCAAACCTTAAGGGTTAACGGAAGTGACCTCTTTGGCCAGTAGAGGGCACTAAAAGGCAGCAGAACTGGAATAGTCTGCCCACCACCAACTAGGTCCTCCCTGGAGAAAATGATGGCAAACGGAGCCGCAATTAGAGACCAAGAGATCAGTTGTTGGGCCTGGTAGGGAGGTAAGGGAACACTAATTAAAGAGGGAAGGGCTCAGAAGGAGCAGAAATCACCAAGGATTTCAGGACAGAGAAGTCCGGGAAGCAGTTAGAAAGGAGGCCGGGAGGAAAAACAGCTCTGATTGCATCAGGAGTGAGCAGTTGTTGAAGTGCGCTGCCTCCAGGCTTGGCCTCACGGAGCTTCTTCAAACAGAGCTAGAATTCATTTCTTTGGAAAGAATAGCGCAGCGTGAGCCACTGACGCCTTCATCTTTCTTGCTGAAGAAGCCCCTTGTTTGTGCCAGAGGAATGCAATGAAGGTTGAGGTCCTAACATGCCAATTAGTCCACAATAAGAAGAGCTGGTGGGATTTGGGGGGGGGGGGGGAGAAGAGAGAGAGAGGGGGAGAGGGGGAGAGGGAGAGAGAGAGAGAGAGAGAGAGAGAAAGTGAGAGAGAGAGAGAACGCGTGTGCCAAGAGGAAAAAAATCACTCCTCAACCAAAGCAACATGTTGAGAAGTAAATTTGGACCCAGCCCTATGGAGTGGTTCCAGGGCATAACTTTGTAAAGATGATGGGAGGCCAGGTATTTAAATTTAAATTTTGGTTTTAAAAATAAACTCCCTCATCAGAGAAATGTAATAAAAACCACAATGAGATATCACCTCACCCCAGTCAGAATGGCTATCATCAAAAAGACAAATAGTATCAAGTGTTGGAGAGGCTGTGGAGAAAAAGGAACCCTCATCCACTGTTGGTGGGAATGCAGACTGGTGCAGCCGTTATGGAAGGCAGTGTGGAGGTTCCTCAAAAAATTATGAATAAAATTACCATATGACCCAGCAATCCCTCTCCTGGGTATCTACCTAAAAAATCTGAAAACATTTATCCATAAAGACACGTGTGCTCCAATGTTCATTGCAGTTTTGTTTATGGTGGCCAAGACATGTAAACAATCAAAATGTCCTTCCATAGATGAATGGATAAAGAAGTTGTGGTATATATACACAATGGAATACTATTCAGCGGTAAGAAAAGATGATATAGGAACATGTGTGACAACATGGATGGATCTTGAGAGTATAATGCTAAGCGAAATAAGTCAGACAGAAAAAGCAGAGAACCATATGATTTCACTGATATGTGGTATATAAACCAAAAACAACAAAAGAACAAGACAAACAAATGAGAAACAAAAACTCATAGACACAGACAATAGTTTAGTGGTTACCAGAGGTAAGGGTGGTGGGGGGTGGGAGATGAGGGTAAGGGGGTTCAAATATATGGTGATGGAAGGAGAACTGACTCTGGGTGGTGAACACACAGTGGGATTTATAGATGATGTAATACAGAATTGTACACCTGAAATCTATGTAATTTTACTAACAATTGCCACCCCAATAAATTTTTAAAAAATAAAAAATAAAATAAATAAACTCCCTTCCTATTTAATTCCCATCAATAACAGTTTGTGCCTACAGTGTCAAACTTCCTCAAATTTAAATATTCAGTGCTGTTGTGCCATTAATATACCCACACTGATCGGATAATTGTGAGGTCAGCGGTGAGGGGGGAGGGCGGGAATCTGGTCCCTACAAACACGTTTTCTCTTCTAGAGATAGGCAACACCTCATGAGGGGTATATACCTGATTTCTCGTTTATATATGAAGCCAGAGAAAAGTTGAAATGTGAAGATACACTTTTGGAGGGACACTGATTAAAAGCTTCTGATTTCCTAATTAACAAAGAAAAAACTACACTAGTTGTTATTCCTATGTCTTCCTTTAAATTGAACACTTCTAGCCTTTTTAATGTTTTCTCTCTTTTTAGGCTTTTTCATCAAAATATTCCAGTCTTTGTACTAAAAACATCAACAGTATCTTAATCCAAATTTGTACCAGATTTTACAAACCACCTAGTTAGTATGTGCTTCATTAGACTCATAAGCAGTAATAATCACAACACACACAAGTTCCTGACTGCTTGTCCTGTGCCAGAATCTCTGCTAGATGCATCACACTGTCTCTTGCTGATACCTCAACCATCACCCTGTTTAGCAGACACTATCTGCATAAGAGATGAAGATAAGATTCAACAAGTAGAGCTCTACGTTGAACAGAATACACATCCACTGCCTCCTTGGTTAATTCCACAAGTGAATAATAACAGATAGTGCCACATCCACGGCAGAGTTATTGCGTGCCTGCCATTGGACCGTCCTTCCTTCTAGATGTTGAGAAACATTAGCTTATTTAATCCTCACAAAAAGCCTTGCGAGATACCTCTAATTTTTACCCTGATGGTGAGAAAACCGAAACTCGGTCATCCTGCTAACAGGTTGCAAAGCAGAGATTCTAACACAGCTCTCTTGATGCCAGTTTCAGTGCTTTTCCACTAACATTCATTTACAACCCCCAACAACAAACAGAAATTCATGCTCACTTGAGTGATGTGGCGGGAGGATGATGTGTATTGCTATGTCTGTATACGAAGGAATCTTCCACTCTTGAAAGCATGCCTGGGCTTCTCCCAGAAAGCACTGAAAGTGTCATGGAATTACCACAGGTGTCCAATCAGCAAAAACTCGAGTCTCGTCCTCTGCTGTTGTATCAGCAGCTCTTTGAACTTAACATGGGTTCATTATCTATCTATCCCTTGACTCTTTTCTCCATCAACCAAATGGTCATACTTACCTGTCCCTCACCCTCACCTGAGGAAATTAAACTCCATGATGACAAGGAGATCTTATGTATCTTGTCCACTCTTCTTACCCCAAAGGTCTAAAATATGGTGTGCACTTAAAATATTTTTGTAGGCAAAACCATGATCCATAAGTTCGTCGCTAAGATCATTCCAATTTTAGTATATGTGCTGCCGAAGTAAGTCCATCGTCTCTAAGATCAGATGAGTTCACAAGTGTGAAAGCACTCTGTGTACTCTTTCTTCTTCCCCTTCTGGTGTGGGATAAATCCTCAAATTACTTTAGCTTAGCCTTGTAAATAAGGTTTATTTTATTTACTTTTTTTACAAATATAGATATGGATTCCCCAACTTTTAAAAAGTCTTCTCTTTCAAGCACATTTTGAGAACTCCTAAAGCGTTTGGATTTTGAAGATTAGGGAAGTGAAAAATAATTCTGCAAATATTTTAATTTGTGTTCTAGTCACTTCATCTATATGACTTTGAATCAGGCACTTAACTATCCAAGGTTTTGAAAATGGGGTTACGAATACCCTCTGAAGGTTATTTGAAGTATTAGTTAAAAAGGATACAAAATATATTTTTCTTCTTAAATGAAATATTTGAAACATTTACTTTCTAATTAAACATCTGTCAAAGCATGTTTGGTAGTCAAAACTGTTGGTAGTTTACATTGTAAATTTAGGTCATTAATCTTCATTTTTTGGCTAGAGGCTTCCAAACTCAGTAACTGCACTGTGCCATGGCAAGTATCAACACTCCCTGATAACGTCTAAAGGTTAAGTGTTCATTTCAACACTTCACGTGCATTAACTCATTTAAAGCTCACACCTCCTCTATGAGGTGGGTTCGTATGTGGGTAAACAGAGGCACAGAGCAGCTAAGTAAAAGATCCAGCTAGAGAGGGATGTGAACCCAAGTAACTGAATCAGGAGACTGAGCTCTGAACTACTAAATTATGCGTGTTCCAACTTCATGATTTAACTATTTCTTTAGGTCAGAGTTTACCTTTTTGCACACGGACCTTTTGGCAGTCTAATGAAGGGTATGGACCCCTCTCAGAGTAATGTTTGTAAATGCCTTAAATAAAATATGTAAGATCACAAAGAGAATGAAATATATTGAAAGCAGTTATTTAAATGTTTTTAAAACCAAATGTATGACACAGAAATACATTTGCTTCCTTATTACCCATTAAATAGCATTATCTGGTGTCAGATCTAATAACTATTATTCTTTGTGAGTAGTGAAGAACATGTACAATGGTACGAAAATATCTGATTTCTTTTGGTGTCGAAGTTCCAGGAATTGCCAACACTATTGTGCTTTGCTACCTATATTCTTATTGAGGGAAGTCCTAAATGTCAGATTTAGGGTAGAAAATAAAATTGTAAATTTTTTTCCCATCCATCCAAGATCATGGACCCTTTGATTCTATTCCATTCCTCTTGAACAGACCCTCAGGACAGTGATCTAACTTTAGATTTAGATTCCGTTTATTATTTACAGATACCAAAACTCTCATTAACATGATGTTTTGAAATATGTGCAGATTTTGTATCCATAAATGTCACTTGGTAGTTTTAACTCAGACATAGTTGAAGCATAGCAAAATTATATGTTCAAAATACATTGAAGGGCTTCTTTGCTATACGTTACTTTTCAGGGCTTAACTCTTTTCTGTTTAGTCTTCATCAGGAATATTTAAAACTGCTGCCACATCACTTGATGGTCATTACTTCATGAATAAATGGAGACATAAATGTAAGCCAGCCTTCTCTCAGAATCTACAGTTTGGCTTGATTATACATTTCTCAGGCACTGCAGTTATAAAAATTAGTCCCCAGTTTGCTACAATTCTCTGTCTTTATCCTATGCAACCACTAGATGGCACTGATTGTTTGATATTCCTCTTTGCGCCTGACGCTCCCCCCTTCCCAAAATTGATTTTGAAATGAGAAAGATTATCTGGCAACTTTATCCAAAAGCACTAAGAGTTGACATCTCTTTCTGAAATGAATTAAAGCTTTTTTCATTCCGTTTGTATTTTATCTTTTAAAGACTATTACATCATTGTGTTCTTCCTTTGATTCTCCAGAGGCTTTTTCAAGTCCATTAGAACTTCAGCAATTCAAGATGTTTCACACCAATTAGAACTACCTTCTCTCAAACATTCTATGCTTTTCCTGCAGAAGCAGAAGCCATGGGAAGCTTTGCTTCCTACGTGGAATGCTGGCAACAGGAGCATTTTTATAGTAAAACGATTCTAAGAAATGCCTTCCTGCCGTCGGAACTGAGATACTTGTCCCGCTCTGCTTCAGGGAAATCACATTTTTGGGCCCAGGTCCTCAGTGGTGGGTCATAAATAGGACAAGGACGGCTCTCGATAAAAGATTGGGCCGACATGCTTTTCAGTGATATGGATTTGTGAGAACTACTTTTAAAGTAGTAATAAAGTGTAACTTGTGGCTTAAAATTGTCTCTTGAAATAAACACATTTATTATATTAGCAACCGAAGTCACCTACCAGCAAGCACAATCAAGGTGGATCCCTAGTAATACTGCGTCCCACTGTTGGAAGCCCTGGGTGTATAACATATTACTGTTGTTAACGTTTCATGACTGCATATTGCAAGTAAGATTACGTAAAATAAATCAATGAGTACCAGCTACTGTATTTATCACTTGGATAGAGAGGAAGGAATTTGACTGCTTATCGACGAGGAGGTGGTACCTCATTCTCTCAGCCTCTGATCGGGAATCACCCCGGGAGCCATGATTGACAGCCCTACATCTGAATGTATGGAATTTGATTGTGCATTCTAAATATTTATTTTACCATCCAAAGCCAAACTTACGTTTTGCTTCCCCCAATCTAAAATTTCATCCCAGAATCGATTGACCTTCAAAGTGTTTATCATATCTGCTAAAATTAAGATTGTCATGAATACAAAAATATGGATTTTCTTTTCCAACAAGAAAAAGTGGAAATAAACTCTCACAGCTCAGGAGCCATTCTTATTGTTGGATGCCACTCTACTTCTTTGGGGCAAATACGTGTGAGTCCGTGTAGGGAAGGGTAGTTTGAGAAAGAGAAGGCTGGCATTAAGCAAAACCCAAAAATGCTCAAAAGCATGAAATGAGACTACATCCCAATAAGAGTTTGTCTCATCTCTGGGTTTGCTTGTGGCCGTGTTTACCTGTTTATGTGAGAACTATTTATTTCACCATGGCATTCAAAAAGTACTTGGCTTCCTCGTCTCATCTCCCAACCCGCGTGCCAGGTCGCAGGGAACCAATTTTGTGCACTTCAACACTGGTTGCAGGTGGTGACTCCAGGATCTCCAGCATCGTCCTATGGGTTACAAGGGAAATGTTTTCCTCCTAGGCAGGAAGGGAAGGAGGGGACCAATCTCAGAATGTATTTGGTGCTTTAGTCACGGTGGTTCTTTGAAACATTTCAAGAGCAGTTTCCCCTATAGTGAGAAGAAAGGAAGGAGCCAGCTCAGCCCCTGGAAATGGAATGTTAGGGGGGAAAATATGCTTTCCAGCTCTAATACATTTTTCTTCCTAGATGCTTCTAATTTGTACTCTTTTTTTCCCCAAAAAATTATTACCTTTAGGTCTGGATATGGGAGAACCACTTTAAAAGCTTCATTTAGTTAAGTGCTTTTTAAGCATTTGTTTTGACTTAAGTTGACCACATTCTTTTTTCTCAGATTGCTCTACAAATTAGCATGGAGTTATTGCCTTTGCCCATAGAAAAAGAGGTGGCAAATAGTAAGGCAAATAATAATAACGGTAATAAAATTATAGACCAGAACTCTGAATCTTGAAAGAATTTACTTACTTTGCAACAAAAAGGGTGGGATATAGTAATAGATAGTGTGAGTGTGTCTGTGTGTGTGTGTGTGTGTGTGTGTGTGTGCGTGTGTGTGTTTCATATATGCCACATAAGAGTTATTTTATGTTTCAAAAACTTTGTTTCTTTGGAAAATCGACTTTGTTGGAGGTAGACTCACTTTTTCCAATATTTTTGGACATGCTCACCAGTCTTTCTTTCCCTGGGTGTTTTCATCTGACTTGCTTGCATGATTGGACTACAAATCAATCAATATCACTCTTGATTTTCTGCGATCTCTAACTTTGTGCTCTACGATGATACAATGAGCTCACCATCGTCTGCTTCAGCCAGACACCGAATCTGCCAGGCATCTAAAGCGGGTGCCAGCAGGCGAACATGAACTACATTTCAGGAAAAACAGACTGATTTGTTCAGGTGTGAGCAGTGGTTTCTTAACTGCCGAAGCTTTCCAGTTCAACAAGATGTTCCAGGAAAATAGAATTTTGGAACCAGTCGGTTCAGCTCTAGGTAGGAGAGGCCACTTAATTACTCTCAGGTGGTCAAAGCAGAAACAGCAAACCGGGCCTTAGCCTCACAGCAACTGAGGCCTGCCAAGGGCAGGTAGGTGGACCAGAGCCCTCCTTAAAAATAAGGTATGGAAAGTAAGGGAAGACATGGGGGCCAGATCTCTTTCACAACAGAAGTTACTGGAAAGTGCCAGGGACCAAGTCCTGGGCAGAGAGCGAGGGAGGCACTACATAGAAGGCATCACAAGCCAGAATCGGATTTGTCTCAGATTCCCTCAGATTTTATCAATCCCTCTCTGATGTTTTGCTGTCTGCATTCCTATCTCTCTCCTGCCACTTCTCATTACTTTATCTCCCAATTGAAAAGGTTTCATTGTTTAATAATCTGCAGCATTTCTGCTAATGAATCCAGTCCAAATTTTTGAACTGTAAGACGAGTATGTCCTGACTCTGCTTTCTCCCTCATTTTGCTTCGACTGGATGTGAACAAGGCAGAAGGTTATGGGAGAGAGAAACCATCGGAAAATAAATCACACAGTAAGTTCTCATTGTGTACATGCTCAGTGACTTTTTCCAAAAACTTAAATTCCAAAAATTGCACTGAGCTGCATGCTTTTAATAATCAGTACCCTCCCAGCTGTCTAACTGAAGCTCACCCTTCTCTGAAAAAGGACCAATGACTACTGATGGTTGAAGAGGACTGTAATTCAGAACTCTGACTTGCAAGACGAAACATATTCCCATAAGCCTCAAGAGGAAACCTAGTTTATGTAGGAGCTGATTTACAAGTTTACGTGTTTGCAGGGTGGCAAAAGAGAGAAAACATCTGAATGTATAAGTTAAGACAACTTCACACAGTGATAATGAGAACACACAGTTTTTGGAATGGGTAAACCTCATACTGTCAAAGAATTTAAAATCTATCGTTCATGGCCAGGATTTCTCATAGCGCTAAATCAAAAATAAGGTTTCACAGGGATTCAAGCTAGATCCAAATGTTAATGTATCACTAACAACAGTCAGTCTGTCTGAGCTGGTGTCTACATGCACAAATGAATTTGGCTCTTTGATGCATATGAAAATCATTTTAGTTCTGAGAACAGATTAAATTCACAAGTGCCTTTCCCTCCGCTGTATATTGCCAACTGCTCAACTGATTTTTCCCCCCACTATCCCAGCATAGAATAAATAATCATGTGTATATTGAAAACACAAAGGGAAAAGCAATAAGGCCTGAAGAATTTGAATAAAGCTAAGCCGGAGCCGGAAGCACTGTTGCTATAACAATATAGTGAGAATCAGTGAGGAAATGTGATCAGTGTCATTTGCTGTAACTTAGCAATTGGTCTAAGTCATGGCACCAAGTACTAGTCATATTTTCCTCATCTTTACAACTGATTCACAAAACAAAGAGGCAACCAACCCAATGGGAGAAGATATTTGCAAACAACACTTCTGATATGGGGCTAATGTCTAAAATATTATAAAGAACTCATACAACTCAACAACAACAACAAAATCCAGTTTTTAAATGGGCAGAGGACCTAAACAGACAGTTCTCCCAAGAAGACATACAAATGGCCAACCGATATATGAAAAGATGCTCAACTTCACTAGCTATTAGGGAAACGCAAATCCAAACCACGATGAGATACCACCTCACACATGTTAGAATTACTATTATCAACAAGATAAAAAACAACAAGTGTTGGAAAGGCTGTGGAGAAAAAGGAACCCTCCTACACTGACGGTATGGATGCAAATTGGTAGAGCCACTATGGAAAACAGTATGGAGGTTCCTCAAAAAATTAAGAATAGAATTACCATATGGCACAGCAATCCCTCTTCTGGGCATATACCCAAAAAGTTGATAACATTTATCTGTAAAGATATATGTACCCCTATGTTCATTGCAGCATTATTCATGATGGCCAAAACATGGAAATAACTGAAGTGTCCTTCAATAGATCATTGGATAAAGAAAATGTGGTAATATATACAATGGAAAATTACTCAGCCATAAGAAAAGATGAAATACTGCCATTTGCAAAAACATGGATGGATCTTGAGATTATCATGCTAAGCAAAATAAGTCAGACAGAAAAAGTTGAGAACCATATGATTTCATTCACATGTGGGAAATAAAACGGAAAGCAACAAATGAATAAGACAAACAAACAAACAAAAACTCATAGCTACAGACAACAGTTTAGTGGTTACCAGAGGGTAAGGGGTGAGGAGGTGACGTAGAAGAGTATAAAGGGGGTCCAAAGGAGGTTTGACTTTGGGTGGTGAATACATAATGCAATATAGAGATGATGTATTACAGAATTACATACTTGAAACCTATATAATTTTATTAACCAATGTCACCTCAATAAATTTAATAATAATTTTAAAATAGAACATTTCCATCACTGTTACAGAGCTTTTAAATTTTTATTTTGGTGTAATTTAATTTTTAATAAATATTCATATGCTTAAAAAATAAAATTAAAATAAAACTGATTCATAGTATTTCTCATTTACCTCACGGAAGCATTTTAAAGGATAAAGCAATACACTGGGCCCCAGGAATGAAAGGAGCTTTATAATGAAAAATTTATTTTATTTTTGCTACTATTTTCACATCAAGATGTTTTAAAACATAGTTTAGGTTTGTACACCCCCTTCATCCAATGTGTAACTCTCAAAAAAGGAGTATGTTTAATCTGCGAAAAAATAAAAAAGATAAAATAGCCAATTTGGCAAATAGTAAAGAAATTCAAGTTAGATTTTAAAGCAAGGTAAACATTTTCACCAATTCAAAAAATGATAAAATTCAGTTCTAACAAGAGTGCAGTGGCACTGATATTGGCATACATTATTGGAGACCCTGTACTTAGCTTCAGTCACTTAGGAAAGCTGTTCGGAAATATGCATCCAAAGTTCCTAACAAAATAACCTAAAACATAAAAAAAGAAGCCTTAAGTGCAAGATGTCCAACAAAGAACAATTTACAGTAATAGAAAAACTGGAGGCAATTCTAGTATCTTCTAATAGTCTGACTGAGTGAATTATAATACAAACTTAGAATTCTCATTAGTACAGTGAGCATTGTGCTTATTTTCCAAGAAGCAATGGAGATAAATGCGCACGTGAATCTCCAAACCAAACTACAATTTAAAGAATGCAAAATAGCAAATACACTCTTACCTTAACCCTGTGAAAAGATAAATATGAATAAAGACAAAGGGGAATGTGAAAAAATAATAGATGCTATGTTAAGAGAGTGGGATACTTTGCCTTTTTAAAAGAACTTGAACTCCCAAATCAAAGAAAAAAGGAAAAGAGAAGCTCTTCAAACTTGGAAATAGGCTAGAAGTTATTGTCTTATTAGAAAGATGCCAAAACAGGAAAACAACCTATCTTTCTTAAAGCCCAGCTACAAAATACAAATTTAACCTCAAGACTGTCAGTTTATGCAGGTAATGTCACTGGTGGATTTGCGATGAAGCACCCAGCACTGGTTTTAGTTATTCAACTTGAAAACCACCTCCAGGTTGCAGGGAAATGAGAAAGGGGAAGCTCGGGCTTCTGAAGAAAGCCTTGAAAAGTTAAATATGTTTCGTCTGGGAAAAAAGATTGAGAGGTGATCTCATTTCAGTGTTTGGATACCTGCAGCAGATATTCCAGGCTGAAGGATGTGACCTGTCCTATTCACTCAGAAGCAATAGGAAATTGCAGAAGGAAAGGGTTACATTAGAAAGATTTCCTCTCAAAGATAATTATATGTTTATTCCAGTTTTAGTCTGAATGACAGATTACAGGCCCCTCCCCATCTGTAATCCAGGGAGAATAATGCCTGCCACATACATTTTAATGGATATAACATCTGTAAAATACTTTGAGCTCTTCAGATGAAAGATGTCATATGAATGCAAAGAATTATTGTTATTATTTTTGTCTCCTGCCTCCCCTATTGGTATGAGTATCCCAGTGACATTTATGGGACCCCTCCAGCCAGCCAGCTGCTCTGTAACATGTCATCCCGGTGATATTTTAAATCCTTCACGTGGTTCTGATTGTACCCAGAACAAGAGCAGCTGAAATGTTCATTGTCTGTCTTGAAGGAAGTAGAAGTCGTCACAACACCCCTTCAGGGTTCAGGGGTCAAAATTTTTCCTAATCTCCACTTGAAGGCTTAAGTCCAGGCTTCATAGGTGGCATGTTTGATGGGTCTTGTCTTTCCATTGATTTCCTCTGAACAGCATCACCCGATGGCAGAGCCTTGGACGTATATCCTCCTTCCGCGACTTCTTTTCTAAGAGTTCATTCAGATCCAACTGACACCTATGAAGTCCCCTATTTGCTGTGTGCCTGGTACTGTTGGCAGACCTTTGACACACATTATTTCATGTTTTAAAGTAAGTGTTTCCCCTATTAAGTAGCAATACATAGTTATGATATTTTTTTTAATGGAAAATGCTGGGACGTTCAAACAAGAAAAATTTTTTAAATAACGTATAATCCTAATTCTCGGAAAAACAAACACTATTGATGTTTTGGCATACTTCTTCTCAGTTGTTTTTCTCCCCCCCCCCCCTCTTTGTGTGCATACTCGGGCATGTGTCTTTTTCCCCACTTAATATGTTTTAATTTTCTTCACAAACACAATTGGACAGTATCACATATTCCACCCCAGGCAGGGGCCATAACTTTTATGCTTTACCTCACCTAATTTTTATAAAACCTACAATTCAGATGAACTCAATAATCAATGGATTATATGTCTAAATGTTTATGTTGGAACTCCCACAACATATTTGGCCTCCAAAACAACACTACGAGACGGAAAGAACAGCTAGTCTTAGCATTTTATAGCTGAGGAGGTAGAGCCAGAGGGATGAACTCTCTGGTCCAGTTACATACACCAAGGAAACTGAAGAACAGAATCCAGGACTAATAACAGGTCTTCCCTGGGTCGGCCCGTCTTGCTCTCAATGAAATCACCAAATAACGTACTTCTGGATTGTTCTATTGGTTTCCATTGGGGTTTTCCTTCTCAAGCTGTGTTGCTAGACTGAGGTCAAAAAATGCTCCTTAAATAAGAGAAGGTAGATAATTTGTAGGGTTTTTGAAAAAGATGCCCTCGTTTTCATTCCTAAATGTCTGCATCCACACAACCTATTTACGGCCTGTTACATTTACAAAGCCCATTCATGAGGTCATTATTTCTCTTCTGATTTTCACATTAGCCTTCTGAGTCAGGCAGGCCAGGAATACGTTCCCTACATTACTTATGATGAAACTGAGGCCTAGAGAGAGCCAGTGACTTTCTAAGGCCACTTGAGGGATGCGGACCCCTAGTCGGTTGCTTTTCCCACTGTACCTACCATATTACTCATGACTTACATTTATTTCTCACTTTCCAGCATTTTGATTACTGTCAGTTTTGTTCATCCTTCTTGTTTTCCAACTATAACAACTTTCTGGCTCTTGCTTCTAGAAATATATTCATCTAATTTCTTCCAGAGTTCCTAGTTGCAGCAGTATTGGTTTGGATAGAAAAATAATTTTTCTTACTTTGATATACCTCCATGAAAAAGTATATCAAAGTAACTAATAAATGCTGAGCCCTTTGTATATGCCAAAGCCTGTGGCAAGGCTTGGTATATGTTTTCTCATTTAATTCTCCTAACAGCTCTCAGAGGTAGATTCTGTTATTCCACATTTTATTTTATAAATTAAACTAATGCAACTTAAAAAGGACAAATAACTGGTAAGGAGGCAGGAAGTTAGAACTTGAACTGAGGCCATTGCTTGTCCATCATACATTCACTCTTAAAATACACTTTTCCAAATACATTTTACTTAGCCTCACATAAGAAGTAAATAGTAATAAGATTCTCTCTCCACCTCCAATTTTTAAAAGAAACTAAGGCAGTAAAGTGGCTTCACTAATAGAATCATGTGCCTCTATTCTCTATTGCAAGAACATGTATTAATTAATGACTTACCTTTTGCAAACTCGAGGTCTAGCTAATAAAAAAAAAATGTATCACCCAACTGAAATTTCATAAAGAAGCAGTTAAGCAATAGGTAAATCCAGATTTTTGTGCCTTGGCAAACTCTCCGGTACAGCACACACACAATTCTTTCCACCCCCACCTCACCCCTGCCTTTCCGTTTTAATCGCCACAACTATAATATTGACCCACACACATTCTCGTAGTTTATTTTAGACCAGTTCAGAAACCAACAAAAAAGAACAGAAGTGGCTAGGATATGTCTAAAAGTGGGCAGCTGAGGAATACAAAAATATAAGTTGTATTCTACAATAAGTTGTATTGTACAAAAATATTCTTAATAGCCTTGTTCACTTCACAAATCTATGTGCTTTAGTTCCTGGGTTCAATGTAACAACTGGTATGAAAGTTTAGCAGGAGTTTCTATTTTAGTTAAATTGGGCTATACAAAAAAAAAAAAAAACAGTTGGAAGAATTAAAAAGAGAGTTGCAAAAACAAAACAAAAAAAATGAGGTCATGAGGTAATTCTACCTAATTTGAATTCCATCTTTGCAAAGTAGTCTTCACACCGTCTTCGTTGAGGTTTAACCCATCCTCCTCCATCCTCTATACCTTCCTCCTGGCAGTCATAATGAATCTTCCTTTGAACTTTGAGGTCCACCTCTAGCTCTCAGTCTTGTCTCCACCCAACTGTCACCATGAATGACCTCAACACCCATATTGACAATCTATCTGACATACTCTTCTCAAAATTCTGTTAATCTTTGTAATGCTAACAATCTTTTACCATCCTCAGCCACCCACAAGACTTTGTCATTGTCCAGAATTGCTTCATCCCTGGCATGTTTAAGCCCAATATACTAATCCTTGGCCTCAGGGCTCTCATTAAGTATTCCAGTTTCTCCATCCTTCCCTGTCATTTCATCCCTGCACTTATCCACGGAGACATACTTTCCTATCCAGCCCAGACCCTATGGATTCTCATTTTAACCACTTTCCTTTCAGTCCACTCACTCCTCTCTTTAAGCAGGTGTTCATGCCTTCAATTTCATTGAGAGAAAAATTAAAATAAGGCTGTTGGACACATACTCCCTCGACTCCTAATCCTTATTTCAAAATCGATGGCTACACAGCCAATATTTTCTTTTTCCCAGGCTAACGGGAGAAGTGTCTCTACTCTCAAATAACACTGTTGTCTACCTAAATTCTTGATCTCACCCGCTATGACCTTGCTCCATTCATTATTCTTCCCTTTTCCTTTATTTTCAATCTTTCCGTTTCAACTGATCTCCTCACAGACTGTCAATAAAGTCAAAAGCCTTCCATTTAAAATTTTACTTCTGCTTCCCCCTGTCTACATTCTAATCCTTTCTCCTTCTACTCCCAGGTAGTTTCCTAGAAGGAATGGTTTAGCCTCTAGCTCAGTGACTCAACTTTAATTTATGGGCATCTTATTCAAATGAGATTATGATTCAGTAGATCTCAGATGGGGCCTGAGATTCTGAACTCCTGACAAGCTCCTAGGTGAGGCCAGTGCACAGGGTCTCTAGACAATCGAATTCTTCAACTCACATTTACTCTTCAATCCACTGTGATCTGGCTTCCATCCACCTCCCTGGCAAAGTCATCAATGACTTACTGTTTGTCAAACGTAATAAACATGTGTCCAACATTATGACTTTTTGGAGGCATATCCAGTTTACTATTCCCTTTGTGAAACTCCTACCTTGACTTCCATGCTATCACTCTACCAGGGTACCTTTTCTGACCATCCATTCTTAGACTGCACAACTACCTCCTCTTCTGTCTGATTGGTCTACCATAACAAAATACCATAGGCTAGATGGCTTAAACAAGATAAATTTATTCCTCAAAATTCTGAAGGCTGGAAGTCCAAGATCAACATCCAGCAGGGTCAGCTTCTGGTGAGAACTCTCTTCTTCACTTGCAGATGGCTGACTTCTTGCTGGGTCTTCCCGTGACTTCCCGTGTGGAAAGAGAGATATCTCTTTTCTTGTTCTTGTAAGGTCACCAATCCTATTGGATTAGGACCCCACCCTTATGACTTCATCAAACTTTAATTATCTCCAAAAGCAGTCATATGGGGGTTAGTGCTTTAGCATATGAATTTTGTTTTATGAACAATTCAGTTTATAGCATCTTCCTCTGTTCTATCTTCAAAAGTTCACATCCACCAGAGTTTTGTCCTATGCTTTCTTTTTTCATTTCTCATATCTTCTCTGGATCATTTTATTCATACCGCTGGCTTCAGTTACCACCTTTATGTAAATGAGAGTTAATCTTTATTGCAATCCTGGTTGTGTGATTCCAAATACCTTCTGGATGTCTCCAACTGAATGACCCTCAGGACTTTCAGCCTCAAAATAACCTGCTCCTCCTCTTCTTTCGTCATCTCCATAATCCATTAGTCACACCAGACAGAAGCTGGAGCACCATCTCCACAGCATCCATATTACTTTTGGACTTCTGTGTGTTTACATATCTGTCTCCAGTTTTTACAAATGATGACATTCTTGTAAATAGAGACTATGTCTTATGTCTTTGTATCTCCAGCTCTTAGCCCAGATAAACGAATACATGAGTAAATGTATGAATAAATGAATGGCAAGTTCTACTTGAATAATGGTTCAAAGAAGGTTCATGCAATTTATTTGATCAATATTAGTCTCTTAAGTCTCTTTAATATATAACAGCTCTCCACCCTTTTTCTTCATCTTATTTCTTTATTGAAGAAACTGGATTATTTCTCCTGTGGAATTCTTATATCCCAAGTTCGGTTGATTATACCTTCTTAGTATTGCTTAAATGGTTTTTTTTCCCCTTTTATAACCATGAGTTATATGAGTTTATGGTTGAATGAGTTTATGTCATGAACTATGATGGGCCTGAGGTTTTTATCCTACTTGTAAGCTAACAGGTATGAGTTGCATGGATGCTGAGAAAAAACACAAAACTCCTGTGGCAGAGACAAAGGACAGTTATTACTCACAACAATAACAGTAACCAGAATATCAGCATTTGTTCTGGTTCCTAAGTCCCAATTCCCACAAAGTGCCACAAAATGGAATTTTATAAGCTCTTCAGGTGATTCTAATGTGCAGCCAGGTTTAAGAACCACTGATTTAGAGGATGGATCGGATTCAATTATAATATTTATTCTTATATCACCAATGCTTAACAGTGTGCTGAACATCAAATTATTTTGCAATAAATAACAATATGTAATATTTGTTGAATATTTATTATATATTCTAGGCATCTTATACATTTTACCACTTAATTCTCCCAACAATCCTTTGAGTTAAGTACTAGTGCCATTGTTCTCCCTTTATATCTAAGGTAATGAGGCACAAAGAAGTTAAGTACATTGCCCAGAGTCAGGGAATTGGCAAAGCTGAAATTCAAGCTCAGGCTCCAATGTACATACTATATCCACTATACCATAGGTCTGGACAGAACTATAGAATGAATGAATGAATTAATTAATTAATTAATTTCCTGGTTTCCTTGAGCAAACAATTTCTTTGTATTAAATAAACTCACAAATAAAGGATTTGATGCCTCTTTCCCTTCCTTAATTGTTAAACCTGGAAAGACCTTAGTCTACTCCAATTTTTTTTTTCACAAATACGGAAGTTAAAGTAAAAATGACATGAAACAAAATGACGTGCCCAAGTTACACAGCTAATTAATGGCAGAGCTGGAACTAGAACACAAGTATCAGAGTGCTACACACAGATGAAAATTTGGTAAATACTTTGATGTTGATGAAGCATTGGGAAACAAATATAGCTTGTCTATTTTCTTTGAAAAAAATTATTCCAATTTAACTGAAAAACAAATGCTGGAGTTCACAGAAATAAAAATGTTTTCAGCGCAAATGACTCTTGCCTCAGTGTATTCTTTCCTCTTCCCCTCAGAGGTGAAGGAAAGGCCTGGGGCACCAGTCCTAGAAGATGGTCATACCACTGGCCTCTATTGGTCCATCTCTTTGGTCTGAAAGGCGAAGAAGCAAAGAGAACTCAAGGGGAGCAGCATTTAGTCACCTCCACTCACCCTATGAGTGCTCACAATGGGGGGCCAGATGCTTCCTGCTTCCATGTATTCAAATATAAAACACGTGTACTTCATATCCACAGACAGTGTTCAAGAGCATCACAGGGCATAGGCCATTTTTGGAGACAGTATTTTAAAAATAAAAACCGATGTTGACTTTGTATTTTGGCTGTCTGCCATTTCTTTTTTCATGTTCCCCTCCTCTATTATTTAGAATTACCTGTTGCTTGTGAAGCAGATTTTATTTCATGAATGAATATGACTAAAAAATGTACTTTCTCTTTTACTCATTTAGTCATTGAACAAATATTGCTTTGAGTACCTAATACATTAACGCCTGTGTTAGATGTAGGGCATCCAAACAATGAACAAAAATATGGTACCTATCTGATCTTCATGAGGTTATAGTTAGAGAAGGCATTAATCAAATAAACTTATAAGTGTGTAATTGTAAATTATATTAAGTGCTATAAAAGAAGAAAACAGAAGAATGAGACAGTTTAATAGAGGAAATTTAATATAGATTGAAACCTAGGAAAGGGTCTTCTAACATTTAACCTGATATCAACACTGGTGATCTTAGCCAGAGCAAATATAATAGAATGATGAGGGCAGCAATATTTGAGAGACTTCCGTGTACAAAGTATCCAACTACGTTATCAACAAATAATAAAGGGGTCACAAAAATAAAGGGGTAATTGATACACGAATGAGAAAGTAGGAGTAAGCTGACAGTGGAGTATCAGATTCACTCATAGGACATTGGATTGTTTTGAGAGGAGCAGTTAGACATTGGGTTTGTTCTGAGGTGACCACTCAACCTATATCCATTGTGCCAAGCCTTGTGCCTGGTATTCAAGCGTAGACTCAAAGGGTTAAATCCTCTGAATTGCACAGTGGCTCTGGGTCATATATCCAGACCTCGTGAAGGTCTTATCAGGTCAATAGCTACCCTGGGAAGTCCACATTATATGGCAGTACCAGAGCAATCCTGGGCAAACTGTTGGAAACTAATGTGAATGCCAATTCTGTATAAAATCCAGTAGTACCCGTGTAATTTCATCACATTATTCACCATAGGAAAATAATAACAAACAGTTCCCTGTGAAGTGCTGATTTGCAATACTAGGAAAGCATGTAACCTGAAATATTAAAATGCAATTATTAAATAACTAAGTTCATTCAGCCACAGATATTAATTGATGTCACTATTCCAAAGCATACAACATGATTAAATTGGCCATGGCTGGCTAACATGGTATTTTCAAATGTCTTCACAAGGGATTTTGTAAAGACAGACCAAGCAGTTATAGTGGTAGACAATTAATAATTAGTCTATCTAGGACCACTCGTTTTTTCTGAAAACAGAACTTGCCTTCTTTTGGGAAACTGTTTCTCCCCACTCTTTAACTCCTTTAAGTTCCCTGTTGTAATAATTAGGTTCAAAAGATTGCTGCCATCTTTTTTCATAACTCCCCTCCCTGGACACAGTAACTGCCCCTTAGAGGGGCCTATGATCCAGTCTAAGCCAAGTCTAGTTCTTCACCCTCCTGGTCATGGTCATGAGTCCAGGAATTGAGCAGATAATGCAAAACAAGGCGATCTGATGGTCCTAAGGAGTTTCAACTGTTTCTGAGAGAAAAGTTGCTTCCTAGTGGATGGCAATGCTAGTAGGATATGATCCCAGGAGGTGTTGTTCTAGCAGCCACAGTTCTGGCTTCATGGAGAAAGCTGGTCTACAGAGAGCAATGAAGATGAGGCATGGAGTTCCAAAAGCATGCCAGTCCCGGTTTCAGTCTCTGAATTTCCTGGAGCAGCCCTGGTTCTTGTTTGCCTGAGGCTTGTGGTAGACAGCTGTTCCTCAATTCTGGGAACCTTTCACCCAACCAATATCCACTCACATATTCCCCATGTTGTTTGAGGTGGAGTTGAATTTCTGCCTCTGGAAACCGATAGGGTCTGGCTGAAAACATGATCCATCATTTGTTAAGATGACTGGAACAACCCCATTCAAGGTGCTCATGTAGATATGAGTAACAGCCCAACACTCCCGCCCTTACCAACTACACGACACAAGCGAAAAATAGATCTCTCCCTCTCTGAACCACTAGACACCTTTGAGAGATTCCTCTAAAAGAAAAATGCAGAAAGGGGTTCAGAGCACAATGGAGAATGCGTAAAATTACTTCAGAAGTCGAATGAGATCTCATGAAATCAGGCAAGGTGAGTCTTGATTTGCACTGTGAAGAATGAGAAGTTTGCCAGGCAGACAGCAACCGAGACAGAGGTAAGAAAGGTATCTGTAAAAACTTAAGGGTTTACCTATTTCAAGAAAGCATATGTGGCACTTGTTTTTACAAATTAGTTTCCTTCTCAAGGTAGGGAAGTCAGAATTTCTTTTTAATTGGTGCAAAAGCCTGTGTTATGATAAACATTGGCAATTAGCAACAGTTAAAGCTGCATCTTTTGATTATTAGAAGTTATTCTGCACAAAAGAACATAATAAATTTGATCCAATTCAAACCCAAAAAGATTTGTCTCAAGGCACTGTGTTCTCTACCTACCATGCTAAAATGTGAATAAGATCCAGTCCCTGAATTTCCCAAGGGGACCACATAGTGAGTATACAAATGAGCCATACAAAGGAGGAAGCCATGCCATCTACCGTGTTTCCCTGAAAATAAGACCAGGTCTTAAATTAAGTTTTGCTCCAAAAGACGCATTAGGGCTTACGTTCAGGGATGTCCTCCTGAAAAATCATGCTAGGACTTATTTTCCGGTTAGGTCTTATTTTGGGGTAAACACGGTACATGGGAAGTGGTCAAGATGCCTGGAGAAGAGAGAATTTAAGGTGGTGCTTGAAATGTTGGTAGAACTTCCTTAAGTAAAAATGGATTACATATATCTTTATGGATAAATGTTTTCAAATTTTGGGGGTAAATATCCAGGAGAGGGATTGCTGGGTCATATGGCAATTCTATTCTTAATTTTTTGAAGAGCCTCTACGCTGCCTTCCATAGTGGCTACACCAATCTGCATTCCCACCAACAGTGTATGAGGGTTCATTACAGCTTTATTTATAGTGGCCAAGACATGGAAACAACCAAAGTGTCCTTCGATAGATGATTGAATAAAGAAGACGTGGTATATACACACAATGGAATACTATTCTGTCATAAGAAAAGATGAAATTGTGCCATTTGTGACAAAATGGATGGATCTTGAGATTATTATACAAAGCAAAGTAAGTCACACAGAAAAAGTCAAGAACCATATGATTTCGCTGACATGTGGGATACATAACTGAAAAACAAACAAAGAAACAAAAACTCATAGACACAGACAATAGTTTAGTGGTTACCAGAGTATAAGGGGGGAGAAGTGGGGTAGATAAGGGTGAAAGGGGTCAAATATATGGTGATGGAAGGAAAACTGACTCTGGGTGGTGAATACACAATGTGATATATAGACGATATATTATGGAATTGTACACTCGGAACTTATGTAACTTTACTAACCATTGTCACGCAAACAAACTTCAATAAAAAAAAATGGATTAGAACACAAGTTCTCAAAGTGTGGACTGGGGACCAGTGGGGGTCCCTGAGATTCTTTTAGTTGATCCACATGGTAAAAAATATTTCGTAAAAATACAAAGACAGGGGCCCCAGTTCAATCCCTCGAGTCCCGCGAGGGAGGGATGGTGGGCTCTGCCCCCTGCAACTAAGATTGAACACGGCACCTTGAGCTGAGCTGCCGCTGAGCTCCCGGATGGCTCAGTTGGTTGGAGCCTGTCCTCTCAACCACAAGGTTGCCGGTTCAACTCCCACAAGGGATGGTGGGCTGTGCCCCCTGCAACTAGCAACGGCAACTGGACCTGGAGCTGAGCTGTGCCCTCCACAACTAAGACTGAAAGAACAACAACTTGAAGCTGAACGTTCAGAACCCTCCACAACTAAGATTCAAAGGACAACAATTTGACCATTGTTCCCCAATAAAGTCCTGAAAAAAAAAAAAATACAAAGACATCACATGCCTTTTTTCTTCCCATTCACTCATAAGAGTACAGTGGAGTTTTCCACTATATTTACTATATTTAGTAAATCTGCATAATTCAGGGACTGATATTTTTTAAATGACCATTGATGATATTACGAAATCATGCATGGATAAAAGAAATCTTCAAATTGCAAGACATACCAATGAATTTTAAGTAACAACATGTGAAAAGTTTATGAACATGATTTCAGTTCCACAGAGCAATGATCTTTATGAAACTATAATTTGTCAAGTTTTGGTATAGAATCATAGAAAATTATTCACCGCCATCTTAAAAGGGTTTTAAAATAACCCCCCATTTTCACCTACATTTCTGTGTGAAATCAGATCTTCTCAATATACTTCAACTAAAACAATAGATCCAAGCAATTTGGGAAGTTGAATTTACTTACCTTCTACTGAGCCAGATGTTAAAGAGATTTATAAAAATATAAAACAATGTCCATCTTTTCATTCAATGTTTTTATGTTGGAAATATGGTTATTTTCACAAAAATATTTTGTGTCAACATGTGTTATGGTTTGAATTGTGTTTCCTCAAAATATGTTGAATTCCTAACCCCCAGTGCCTGTGATTGTGAAGGTGACCTTGTTGAAAATAGAATCTTTGGGTGGCCGGTTGGCTCAGTTGGTTAGAGCGTGGTGCTCATAAAACCAAGGTCACTGGTTCGATTCCCACATTGGCCAGGGAGCTGCGCCCTCCACAAGTAGATTGAAAACAATGACTTGACTTGGAGCTGATGGGTCCTGGAAAAAAAAAACACTGTTCCCTAATATTCCCCAATAAAAAATTTAAAAAAAGAAAAAGAAAATAGAATCTTTGCAGATGACTAAGTTAAAATGAAGTGATTAAGGTGGGCCTTGGTCCAATATGACTGGTGTCCTTATAAAAAGAAAAAATGTGGACACAGAAACAGACATACAAAGTAGGAAAATGATGAGAAGGCCCAGGGAAAACGTCAGCTGCAAACCAAGGAACACCTGAGGCTCCAGAAGTTGGGGAAGAGACATGACACGGCTTCTTCCTCGCAGGCCTCGAAGGAACCAACCTTGCCTATATGATTTCAGACTTCTAGTCTACGATAGTATGAAACGATAAGTTTCTGTTGTTAAGTCACTTTGTAACAGCACCAGGAAACTAATACAACATGTAATTGGTGTATTATTCTTAATTTTTTTTTTAATTCTCAATTTTAACTTCTATGCTAACTCCTGAGACCACAGGATTAGAGGGTGCCTATAAAAGAGACAAGAGAACCAAGGCAGTGATTCCCGAACACCAGTGCCCTGACAGCTACATCAGAAAAAAAAAAAAAAAAAAGGCAGACTCCAGGCCTTTCTCCATATTGAGTAAATCAGAATCATCAGAGTTCTGTTCTAGGAAACTATATTTCTAACAAGTTCCCCAGTTAATTCTTATATGTAATAGGCAGAAATGCCTAAAATGAGTTGAGAAGTGTTTCAGCCAACTCCTTGGTTTGCAGAAATAGAGACACTCAAGTTAGCTTAAGTAATAGGGGTCTGTATTGCAAAGGTACACTTGGCAACCCCAGGGGAATCCATTCCCTCCCCAAACAGGTGCTGAGATACCCACCTCAGAAAGAACTAAGAGAACACAGTATCTCCAGGAACGTGAGCAAGAAGTTTGGGTCTCTTCACTTTATGCTCTGCCATCAGTATGACTAAGCTTTATGACAACAGGGGACTCTAAACACTCCACAGTCTGCATCTTTCTCTCCCTCCTCCAAATTTCTCCTTCTTCATACTTCTGGCTACACATGGCTTTGGCTTATGATGCTCCGAATTCACCCCAAGGCAACTTTTCAGCTTCTGTTTTATTGCCAATTGGCAGATTCCTTCGTCCTTTTTTTATTTCAATCCCTGGGGTGGAAAATCTGATTGGTCCAGTTTATCTCCTAGCACCAGGTCATGGTTTAGCGGCCCTGGAATCAGATGCCCATATCTGGCTTAATAATCTGTGAGCACATGGCCTAAATAAACAAGGATAAAATATGAGAGCCATTTCAACAGGCACTGTGGGTGGGGCATTATTCCCTTAGGGCTGTGCGCAAAACAGCTATTGCAGTTCTTATCTTCAGAACAATTTTTGGTTTTGCTCTTATAATCCCAAAAACTTTGATTTCAATTTTTGTTAAGATAACTGATTTGACCAATGCAAATGGCTTTTTTGACATACTCATGACCATAACTAAACTGATGGGTTGGTTGAAGATAATAATGATGTTGATGATGGGACTTAAAGATCCCAGAAATATTGTCTATGCATTTCCCTCTGGCCTCTAATTTACCGATTACTCATTTGCTAAATAACATAATTCTAGTTCTCATTCTCTTCCTCCTTCTTTTTCTTCACTCTTTCTTACCCAGACCTCTATCTTTTTCTTCCTCCTTTGTTCTACCTGCCTTGTGGTCTTAGATTTTAAAAAGAAGAGGAGGAGGAAGTCAAGGCCCTTTCTAATTCCATTAGTTTTACATTAGGGTTTGATTTGGTTCTTGGACAACTTTATGTAATGGCTTTGTTCTTCGCTTTCTTAAAGAAAAACATGCAAATATTAAAATATTCATCATAAATTTAATAACCACTGGGTATTTCAATTATTTGGGTTGTCATGTTAGAGCAAACTGTAATTGCTTAAGTAGGGAAGGTACCCTTTCTTCGTGCATTGTCACCCGTGGATTTCAGCATGTGAGATAGTTTAGTTTTGTGTTTGGGTAAGTTATTTGTGTGCATATCACTGGATAATTTTTTTCTGTGTTTGCGTATGTATATATGTTTGTAGTTTTCTTGGTATGTGTGTGTGTCTTTCAATTGAAGAAAATTGTATTGTTTTCTTATGTTGTACTGTATATTTTTCATTTGTTGCTATGAAGTGAAAGAAGACAGTTTCTATTTTGACTAAATTGTTGGATTGCTCAAAAAACAAGCAGAAACATCTCCAAGGTTTTGTTGAATCCAATTAGTTATATGCAACTTGTAATACATCTGATTCTTATTATATGCTTTTGTGTTTTCTCCAGTAAATCAGTTGAAACTAAGTGACTGTGACATTTGACCTACATAAAAAAGGTGTAGATTTTAATTTGCATGTTTTATTGTTCTTTGTCTTTTACATGTTAATGTTCCTCTTAGGACACTTGTAAAAAATTAATGTGCATTTTTGTATGTATGATAGCTAAAAAAAGTATAGCATATCAATTCTTCTTTAGGGAGTAATGTTAATTCAAGTTTATTTAAATCAACTCATGTTTCCAACTCAACCAATTTATTTATTTGTAACACAAAATACTGGCTCACAAAACTGAAAGTTGAGGAAAGTGAAAAACTTCAGGAGAGGTTGGATCAAGGTTTCAATCCCACGTCTCTATAGTTGCTTAGACTCTGCCTCTTCCATGTGCTGGCTCTGTCCTCAGGTAACCTTCCTTCACTGTAGCAAAATGGCCTCATATTCCCATGCCATATCACCCAGAAGTGAGAATTTTTGTCCTTCCAACCACTGAATAAAAGTTATCAGCTTCTCCCTTAAGGACCTACTCTAATAATGTGTCTACCTCCAAACTAATCGGAAAATATAATATGGCCAAGAGAATAATGTGCATTGATTGGCTTAGTCCTCACTGGATTACATTCAAGCGGGCTTTCTCTGTCATGGTAGCAAAATGGCTATAGTAATTCCAGGCCTCAAATCCATAGACGACCCTTTAGAAGAGAGACTGCTTCTAATTTAGCAACAAAAGACATGAGCTTCACCCTGTTGGTCACACACTCACCTGTGAACTACTCACTATAGCAGCCAGTGAGGCAGAATTACTCTGGGGTCTGGTCTTTGGGGTCTACCCAAAAAGCCAGAGCTGGGGATCAACTGTACTCAAACCAAATGCAGCCATCAAACCAAATGTCCTCCACACTGATGACCATCTCACTGGAGGAGAATACCACCGTCTTACTCCTCTATTCCATGTGCACGTCTCCCAAACATTCACACTCCCTTGAAGAACACAGCCTTCCCAGATTTACAGGACTATTTTTCAATCAAACATACACAACTTTTTAAAAGTTGAGTTGACTGTAAAGAAAACCTGCTGGAGAAATGTCAGTATAAACACGTTCACCCTACTTTTTTCTTAAGTCTGATAAGTTTTTTGTAAATCATTGAAGAAGACAGTCCAAGACAATTCCCCAGCCATCCAATTATTTTTAACTTTTTTATTATGATGTTTTCAAATATTTGCTTTCTACCTATGCATACTTCAATTTTGAACTTCTTGTTTAGTTCTGTATCTAAAATGCAGGCCTTGCAAAGCGTATTATAACACCTTAAAAACATTTCACAATCAGGCAGTGCTCCAGCACTCATGTTTTAAAAATCAGGCTGTTGTAAATTCTCCAAGAAGTCCAAGAACAACTGTGAATTGCTTCCTTGAGCATTCTCAGGCGCACAGGAAAGAGTCCAGGCCAGCAGACTGGGAGGTGCCAGTGTGAGGGACAAAAATTCACTCTCCGAACAGACAGACATTCACCTGAGGGACCTTCTATCAAAAAATGGCCTGGGTAACACCTTCTTGACCTACACAACCAGAGAAGGCATTGCCTCCATGTTTTCAGACTCCCCTTTATTTCCCAGAGACTGAAAAGCTTTGCCAGGAGTACCAGAGAAAGAAAAATTATTCTATCTGTAGCCATGTGAAATATTTACGATAAAACTCAAAGCTTTTGGAAACTCTTTCCATTCATACCTATCTTCATAATCGTAAGAAAATGTTAAAACATTTGGAAAGCAAGTGAAATTTTTGAACGTACTAACATTTCTATTTCCAAAATGGTTCCAACTTAATAAAGGTTCAATTTTTTAGGTCAACTTAAAGTTTCATAGAAAAAGTTCTCTAGAGACCTTCATTAGCTGGCATTTTTCCTTAAGGGTCAAACAATCACAATACACTATAGTATAATATTGTATGGGAAAATTTTTTTTTTGCCTCTAGAAGCCAAATTTTCAATACCAAAATCAGTTTGTATTATAGATAATCATGGAAGAGGATTGCAGAATGCCAGACTCAACCAGCTGGCCATTTAAGGATGACTTCTGCAACCCTCTCTGTCTCCCTTGGTCCATGCCAGTTCTCTCTCTATTCAGGTTAACATCCATAATTCCTCACGCATCCATAATCATGATGTTCTCTCTTCCATTCCCCAGAACCACCCTGTGTAATATCCCTTTTCATGTTTGTTTGGAAAGCTAGAAATTGTGTTTTTCATATGCTGCATTTCCCATACGGCATGCGTGTGGTATGATGTGTAATTGAAAGTTTCAACTAATCCCTACTGTTGCACAGGTGGGTAAGAAACAGAAACTGATTACTGGAAAACTGTAGCCTGAAAGAACATGTGTTTACGCACTTAAATGTTTCTGAAAATTGAGGCTAGGTTATTATTCCCATTTCCATTTCAGTGGAAATGATTAAATCATTCCATCATGACGATTGTTGTGTTGCTAAGTAAACTTCCCTAGTGTCATTGTTATTTGTCTTAATTGGTTCTGAAAGGCTAATCTAGTTTCTATTTGTAAGAAATTTCTGGACGTTCCTTTCAGTATCATGAAACACTCCAAAAAGTGGAAAATTTAGGAGCAGAAAATGCTGTAGGTCTCCAAACTGAAAGGGAATGAGGGCTGATGTACCTCCTGCCCAGGGATCAGAGAAAGACATAGGAATCAGATGCTTGGACATCCAAATATTAGCTTTACTGCATATGATGAAGAAAGTGAAGAAGAAGGAGAAGGAAGCAAAGCTGGATGGGAGGATGTGGCTTTAAACTTATGACTGAAAGTGTTGATACTTCACCTTTGAATTTAACAGTCATGTCCATTTCTTTGGTGTCTGGAGCTAGGCCAGCAGTAGACCAGATGTGCTATCTCTGCAGGTTGATAGAAACAGAAAAAGAAGAGAAATACAGAGACAGAGAACAGAGAAAGAGAAGGAAAGGGCTGTATCATGTTCTTCCTCCCAAACTAACCCATCAGATAGCCCCATTTTATCCCCTAAAGACAAATGAAAGTGGGGTAACAGGGGCTTTCCTCTAACCCATGTCCTCCCCACACATAGACACATGAGGTGGTACAAAAGAAGGTTCTCATCCTAACACATACAAGCTCATAAACATGACGAGATTTTCCTTGTCCTCAAGACTTGAATACAACCAAAATGTCACTAAGACTGGCAGTGTACTCACGCTGAGCAATTTCCAATGAAACAGAATCATGAAAAAGAAAAGGAAGTCAAGGAGCAATTTTTTAAAAATGACAAAGCAACCAAAGAACTCAGAGAATTCCTTGATGTTCACTATAAAATGTGATGATTTAAGCTTCCATCTACCCTCTCATCATGGTCACCCTCCACCTGGGTGTCTCCACCTCAGTGTCTCAGATAACAGGGTCGTGGAACTGACCTTGGAGAGCAGACATGGCTCCGGATGCCAGTGCGGCTGCTGGGTCTCTCTCTCTCCTGGTAACACACCCCACACACACACTGACAATGGGAAAATACAAATGTCAGTGTGAGTCAGGACACACAAGTATTTCAGGCACAGAGGCCCTTCCCTCTACACGGGTAATTACATGAGGCTGGCTTTTAGAAAGGCTGAGACTGAGAAAAGTGGACTCTGGTTTCAGTAGAACAGACCAACCATGATGGCAATTAACTCTCAATGATTAAAATCCCATTTTCCTTCAACAGGAACTCAGTGAGAAGGCCATGTGGCCCCAGTTTGGAAGAAATGGGAAAAGTAAACCACTGAGAGCTGGAAGAACAGACTATCCAAAAAACACAGGGAGATGAATACACATCCAAGATTATACGTACTCTTACATTCCTGTAAGGCCTAAAGGTATACAGGGGGAAATAGTGAAATAATCATTTGGGGCTTTTGCTTTCTGGTTCAAAAAGATCAAACTTGGAATACGTAAACATGAAACATTTGCCAAAACTAAATTTCTTAATTATTTTTATTTACTTGTTCTTTAAACCACCTAAAGGCACAATATCCTAAAAATAATTAATGCATAAAAAATACGGAATCACAGAGCTTTCAGAACTCAAAAGTTCCATTCAGAGAAGAAAACTGAAGTCTGGAGAGAAGGTCTGACTTTCCCCATTTCACACAGCTCATTAATCCAGTGTTTTATCTGCTATCCAAGTCTACGCCCTTCCGGAGGCGTAATCTTTTGGGGGCACAACCTCAAAAGAGCACCCACAATATTACCCTTACGAAGGCACACCTTCGGTGAGGCCCAGGTATGAAAGCCCAGTTGTTTACAAGCATTGTTTCCAGAATACCCCAGGCAGAGACCACACACTGACCATAGCCATACACCTGAGGAAGGAGTGCTTGTCAAGAAAAGTGGGATATTGACTTGGTTAACCGGGTTTTTTATTCATTTTTCTTCTTTTCCTGATAAATTTGTTTTGAGCTGTTGAGTTTTCTCTGATGTAGGGTTAAAGGTAATGAGACCAATTTCTGAAAGCCACATATTAAAGGCAACTTCAGGATTTCATTGGCCTGCCTTACATTTGCAGAAGGTCTAACGAAAGATGGAACGGGTGTGCTTCATTGCAGTTTTCAAAGGAGCACCACGGATGAGGGCAGTGCACCGAGTCTCACAGTTCTGTGTTCCATAAATATACATTAGTGTTTATGGCCCCCCTGCACAAATCAGGGATTATTTCATTCTGAAACACATAAAGTTTCATGTGAATTCCATTTCTTGTGTCTTGAAATATATCATTCATAGCGGGTACATTTCTCATCTGATATCCATAGTGGAATTTATCTAGCATTTTAACGATGTGGTTATGGTGGACTCTTTAAAACTATTATGTTTCAGATAAGTCATAAATCAGAAGACTAGCCATTAGAAGAGATGTCCCAACAGTTGAGCCAGGATCTAGTAAGACTGCATAGTTCTCATCTTGATTAAGTTTTATCTTTACAGCTGACCTGATAAAAAAAAATTGGGGGAACATTTCAAAGTAAAAAGATCAGTTGATTAAATTTATATAAAGATAAAACTTTTTGAACTCTTAATATACCCTCTTAGTTCTGTGGACTTAGTGCATTCAACACCTCTGTGAACAGGACAAGAATATGTCTACAGGAAACTGAAGAAACTAATTCCTGAGAATTCTGATCACCCAAAGAGGAAGTCATCAATTTATGAAATCAATTACCTCACGTGTGTGTGTGTGTGTGTGTGTGTGTGTGTGTGTGGTGTGTTGTGAATTTTTAAGTAAGCAGTTCCCAAAAGTATCTAGATATTTTCTTCCGATCCCACCTTTCATTGAAGCAATTATTGATCAGTTCTATGAAAATTCCATGTAGAAAAACATACTTTTTTTAATGGAATTCAATCACAAAGTTTCGTTTTGTTTTTAAATTATGCCACTCCCCAAGTTATGACTCCTGGGGGCAGCAGTTGCACCTTAGAACTCCTTGTATCCCCCAACCTCCCCAACTGTGACCTCCCCAGCCTCATCTGTTTCCTGCACTGCCCCTCTCACTCACTGCACTTAGCTCCATTCAGTCTCACCAAGGCCAGTCCTGGCTCAGGCTTTTGCATTTCCCATTCACGTGCTTTAAACGTTCTTCCCAAAGATGTCATATGACTCGCTCCCCCCTTTCATCCAAGGCTCTATGAAAATCACTCCCCCTCCTATTCGTTATCATTCCTTTTCCTCTTACCCTGTTTTATTTTTCTTCAGAGCACATAACACTGCCTGGCATTACATCACCTTTTCATTTATTTCTGGATGGTCTCTATGCTCATGCTCACCCATGAGCACAGAGACTATGCTTTGTTCACTGCTACAGTATACTCTTAGTCTCTGAAGCATTGCCCATTACACCTAGAAATAAATCTGTACTTATTGAAATAACCAATCAAAGAATCTTCAAGAAAAAGATGACTCAGAGGAAGACCCAATTTTTGATTGTTTTACAATCAGTTCTATTAAAGGAGCTTCAAACTAGGATCTCCCAACCCCACTTCACAGATAAATATGTAATTTTCAAATTAAATATAATATTAGCCTTTGAAAACTAAAAGGTAATGGGAAAGAAGCATATTAAGAGAATAGCCTGTATCCTACCAGCTGGATGTGAAACAGAGGAAGTCTTTTGGAAGTCATTCCGTGCCAACCAACTAGTTGGAATTGACCACTGTATTTCATCCTCACTTGTTTTCTTTTCATTTGATTTTTGACAGCAGCTCGTAGGAACACTAAAGATAGAGGATCAAGATGGGTATCAAGAAAACTATGTTCTTCCCCCATCAGCTTTGCCACTAACTTGAGCAAATCATTGAAACTCTCTAAACCACCTTCTTCAATGTTCATCTACTCACTAGGTCCATGGAACCCAGCTTGGAACAATTCTGTTTTATAAATATGTTAATATTACTAGTCTCAATTACTTGTTGATATGATCTATGCTCAGATAAATTTAGGAGATGTTGGGTTAAAGAGTTAACAGGTTATAATCACAGAACTTCTCAGGGCCTTTAATATACTGACATATACTATAATCCTCCAAGATAAGGGTAACAATAAGCAGAGGTCTCCACGTTTCCTTAAACAAGGAGCTCTTTCAACAATGCCTAAAACATTCCTCCCTGGACCACCACTTTAAGAAATACTAGAAATGATCTCCAAGGCCACTTAATGTATTAACATTATCTCACCAAGACACCATCACTCAGGGCACAATCCTGATGCTACTGAAGAGAAAAGCAACAAACAAAAGAGCTTTAAAAATATTACACTACTGAAAACTTAATTGGAAGAAGGTAAACAACCAAGTTAAAATTGGGTTTGAATAGACATTTTATCAAAGAAGATATATAAATAACTAATAAGATTATGAGAAGATGCTCAACAGTAGTCATTAGGAAAATTAAAACCACAATGAGATGCGACATCACACCCATTAGACTAGCTGTAATCAAAAAGACTAGCAATACCAAGTGTTGGTGAAGGTATGGAGAAACTCAAACACTCATGTAAATTCACTCATGTTGTGAATGTAAAATGATACAGCAATTTTGGAAAACAGGCAGGTTCTCAGAAAATTAAACATACACTTACCATATGCCTATCGTGTATCCATTATCGTGTATCTACTTAAGAAAAGTGAACACATATATTGCCATAAAAACTTTTACTCAAATTTTCATAGTAGCATTATTTATAATAGCTAGCTAAAACCTAGAAACAACCCAAATGTCCATCAACTAGAGAATGGATAAAAAATTTGGTTTACCCATACAATAAAAAGGAACAAACTACTTATATGTGCAATAACATGCATGAACCTGAAAACATTACGCCAAGTGAAAGAAACCAGACACAAAATATGACATGTCCTAAGACTTCATTTGTATGAAGTTTCTAGAAAAACAAAATTACAGAGCCAGAAAGTAGATTAGTGGTTACTTAGAAATGGAGGTGGAAATGGAAATCAACTGCAAATGGGACTGAATGAGGATGCTTTATGGGGTGACAGAAATATTCTAAAACTGGATTGTGGTGATGGGTGCACACTGCCTAAACTAACTAAAAATCATTGAACTGCACAGTTACAATGTGTGAATTGCATGGCATGTAAATTATACCTCAAAAAAGAGATGTTAAAAAAATAACAGTTCAAGGATGTCCACATGTGAGGATGTTTTCAAATATGATGGAAGATATCAGTGAAGGACTCATATATTATCTTTGAATTAGAATATTCCTCCTATAGACACAACTGCATATATATATATACACACACACACACACATTGGTGTAGTTTACTTGATCAAAACAATAAGTTTTATTAGTGCTAATGACACTAAGACAGATATGCTGCTCAATGACAAATATGTCAAATGATAAAGTCACTTCCTATAAATAAACAACTATATATATATATACTATATATATACATATATAGTATATATATAGTTGTTATAGTATATATATATATAGTTGTTTGTGTATTTATAGAAAGTATCTTTGTGTGTGTGCGTGTGTGTGTGTCTGTGTATAACTTATGGTGTTTGTGTATTATACTCCCTTCTAGATAAGGATAGGGCAAGCCACCAATGATTCATAGCTCAGTTTTACAGAAATCTAATTTGTTGTGTCATATTTGGGCCAGAGATCTTCTATGAGGAGGTGACATTTATGTCAAGATCAAAATGATAAGAAGGAGCCAGCTATACAAAAACCCAAGAGAAAGGCATTCCAAGCTGAGGGAACGGGGAGTGCAAAGACCATAAGTGGGAATAAGCTTAAATGTTAGAAGACAGAAGGGGGCCAGGCCAGTGCATTTGGAGCTTAAAGGGCCAGGTGAATATGGTGCACTGAAATTGAAGAGGTAAAGAGGGGCTAGATCGTATAGAGTCTTGTACACATTGGTATGACTTTTGGATTTTATTCCAAAAGCAATGAGAAACTGCCGTGTTCCCCCAAAAACAAGACATAGCCAGACAATCAGCTTTAATGCGTCTTTTAGAGCAAAAATTAATATAAGACCCAGTCTTATTTTACTATAAGACCCGGCCTTTAATATAATATAATACAATAATATAATATAAATATAATACTGGGTCATATATTAATTTCTGCTCCAAAAGACGCATTAGAGCTGATTGTCTGGCTAGGTCTTATTTTGGGGGAAACATGGTAGTGGAGGAGAAAGACATGACCTGAATTTGTGTTTTGGAAAAATCACTCTGGCTGCTCTGTGGCAGGCAAGAGTGACATCAGGGAGAAGAGCTGGGCGACCATTGCAGGAGTCCAGAAGAGACATCATAGTAAAAGTGTTAGAACAGTATCATGGTTAAGAGCGAGGATTATGGCATCAAAAAGATGGCGGTTCACATTGCAATTCTGCCACTTCCTATCCAAATAACTTTGGAGCACTTACTAAACTTCTGTGAGCCCCCATTTCCTCATCTGTGAAAAATGGTAATATTAATACTTATTCCATAGGACGGTTATTTTGATTCAATAACTTAATACATATAAAACACTTGGAATATAGTAAGTGGACCCCAAATGATAGTGAGTATGACACTTCAAAACCCATTCTAATTGACTTCAGCAACCACGTAACAGATGCTATTTCTGCCCTGTGCCATACCCCCTTGACTGTCACCAGTTGGAATGGCGATAGTTTCTAGCAGTCAACTTGCCACCTTAAGCACCAACATTTCTCTTT
Organism: Rhinolophus sinicus; assembly: GCF_057876585.1. Classification (NCBI taxonomy): domain Eukaryota; kingdom Metazoa; phylum Chordata; class Mammalia; order Chiroptera; family Rhinolophidae; genus Rhinolophus; species Rhinolophus sinicus. The sequence continues at coordinate 199,828,421 of NC_142517.1, forward strand.
TCTGACTGAAGGATTTCTCTGGCATCATAAAAACTTGCACAACTAAGAGCAGGAGTTAAGTGCCTAGCCACAGGCAACAATCAACCAGAGGATGGTAGTCAGTGGATAAATCTACCAGGCTCTCCATCCTCTGGCAGCATATTTCTGGGGTACATCCCATGCAGTCCCTTGGGGGCATCTCCAGTGAGATTGAGCGTCAGTTGTTCATGTGGTTAATCCACTCATTGGCTTGCCTTTTGATGGGTTTCCTCCTTCCCTGTCACTTTCCCCACTTCCTCACATCTGCTTTCTGGGATCACTTTTCAAACTGACTACTATGACCAAGTCCTTGCCTTAAGGTCTGCCTTAAGGGAAACCCAAACTAAGACAAATTGCTCTGTGTGTTTAGGAAATCTCACCAGAACCTCTTATCTATAAAAGGGGTAATTAAGCAGACTTCCATGATTCTAAACTCAGGCTATTTATTTTTGCCGTGTTTCCATTCTAGACTTTCATTGTTTAGTAATTAAAAATGAACACATAAACATAGCTACACCTTTTCCTTTGTATAGAGAATGAATGGTTTCTGCTTATTTAACAATATGAAACGATATGCTATTTGGTTTTTGTGATTACAGAACACGTATCATGAACTGGATACCTGTTTATAACGGCTGTTGAAATAAAGATATTGTTAAGCTAATCCAGACATTGAGAATGTGGCAAATTGTATTAGGTTGGTACAAAAGTAATTGCAGTTTTTGCAATTATTTTTAACCTTTTACACCGCAATTACTTTTGCACCAACCTAAGACTTTCCAAAGATGGTCACAATGTTCTTTCTCATCTCCCACAAGTGCTTGCACTAGGACCTTGTCATTATCCCATCAGCAAGCAGAATGTGTTTCCCCCCCTTGAGTTGAGGTGGGTCTGTGACTTCTTTGTCCAATAGGTATGATGGAAGTGACACTGTTCTAGTTTTAGCTGAAGCATTAACTAGCCTGGCAGGGTCCACTTCCTGTCTTTTGGAAGACAGCCAGTGGGAAAGAAGGGTGACTTTCCTGAGACTTCCAGGCTGTGTGAAGCCCAAACCACGTGGAGAGGCCATGTAGGGAGAGAGTGGCATCAAAGTGAGTGAAGAAGCCATCTTGAAAGTGGGCCCTACAACTCCTGCTGCCCCGGCTAATGCCAGATAGAACAGAGACGAGGGGCCGAGTTAGCCCTCCATGAATTCCTACCCCACAAGATTGTGAGCAAAATAAATGGCTGTTTTAAGCCACTAAGTGTTGGGCTAGTTTATGACACAACAATAGAGAATGGAGATGAAATATTTTAAAGCAATAATTAAAAATTAAGAATTTGAAAATGCATAAAAAGTCTTCCAGGATTAGACCAACTTCAGAAAAAATAAATTGTAGATATGGTTTCAGAAAACGTGATGAAGGTCTTTTTGGGGAAAGAGAAATAATGAAAGCAGAATCCTATTTGAAGTCTCACTTTTTTTCATTAGCTGCAGAGTAATGAGAAACAGACACCCTGAATATCCAATTTCCCCCAATACTTTAATTCTTTTCTTAGGCTGGAAATTTTAACAATTCATCCTTTACTACAAGTTGAAAAAAATACATAATGATTTTTTAAACTTTTTTATTTCTGGGCAGCAGATTTTGAAGGTGAAGCTTTAATCACATGCTAGTCTTATAATCACCGCTGGTTTTCAACTAAAGTATTACAAATTGGGCTTTGGTTCAATTTAAATTGCATGGGCCAAATCCTACCCTTGGTTATTATGGGCAACTCCCATTGAAATCATTAGTAGTTGTACATGTGTAACTGAGGAGATAATTTGGCCATATGTGCTTTTGTCTCCATGTGTCTTTACACAGGGCAGGCACAGAGGCTGGGCTACATAGGGGAAACATCTTGTGCTATTTGGAAAAAGTTATCTTTTGCCATACTGCGCTCATGTCAACATGATGAAAAGAAAATGTAAATGTAAGGACAAGCAACATTTCCTTTCATAGCTTTTAATGTCCTGAAGGTTCCTGGCAGCACTGACTGTAGAAGCAGCTGCAGCTCCTATCAGGAACCACGAGAACGGTCCTGGCGGCCTCCCACTGCCTGCCCACTCCTGGAAGACCCTGTTCCATGCACAGAGATTGGAGGGGCAGCGCCTCAATGGAAGGTCCTGCTTCCAGTTCTGCCAGGGCCAACTATCTTCCCTGGCAAAGTGTTTGCTTCTGACCAAACATATGGCCAGTGCACAAGCAGTCCACACCACAGGCCAGAGGACTTTTTGACAGAAAGTCCTGTGGGGGGCGGGGCGGGGCGGGATACACTTCGCTCATTCAATACTAAACAAACTTTTTTTTTTTTTTTTAGCATCTAGAACGGTGATTCTTAGTCTTCAGCGTGCTTCAGAGTCACCCTTAGGGCAGTTTAAAACACAGAGTACTGGGCACCCCACTCCCCAGAATTTCTGATTCAGTAGGTCTGGGATAGCGTCCTGAGAATTTGAACATCTAAGTTCCCAGATAATGATAATGCTGCTGGTTCTGGGGGCAGACTTTGAGGACCACTGTTCTAGGAATCAGGTAACACTGTAGACATAGTATCAAATAAGATACAATCATGAATGTACAAATCTTAGATTCTAGCAGGGAAGAGGAAAAGGCAGATCAACAGTTGCAGTATAGTCTGAGGAATGCCATCACAGAGAAAAATACAGGCTTCCTGGTGACACACGAGCTGATTTAGATTAACGAGGGGACAGCATACATTATTTAATGGTTAAAGAAATCAACTGTAGTGAACATTGATTGTTTTTATCTGTCAATATCCCCTTTTCCTTCTGGTCTCAAGAAAACTACTTTCCTTTGGGGAACCGACTGCCACTGGCTTACTGTAGCCTTGTCAGCATCTGCTGTCAATCACGCGGCCCTACTTCTCTGCCACTGGGGACCATGTGACCCAGGCTGGCCAATGAGAGCTTTTTTCTTGGGATTAACAATGACACTGAGAGAGAATCTTTCTCTTTCTGAGATCCCCAGTAATAAGGACTATATGTACCTGGGGCTCTTGTAGACCATCCTCACCACCATGTGGATAGAGTCAGGTGAGAGTGAGCCCCTTGGGTGATCATGTTTTCACAAAAATGTCCCCCATCCCACATTCTTTCCTTTGACATGCTTCCTGTGAAGCAATGGAGTCTATATTCCCTCCCCTTGAAACTGGGCTATGTGACTTCTGAGCTAGGACATACATGTCAAACCAGATTCACCTGGTTCTCTTGGGATGCTTGTTCATGGACCAGCCACCATGTTATGAGGAAGCCCACGCAGCCACAAGGAAAGGACACATGTGAGTACACTGGACAACAGCTCCAGCTGAGTTCCCAGCTAACCACTAGCATGAATCATTACTCATGTGTGTGAATGAGCCTACAGATGATTCTGGCTGCCAGTCACCACCCAGGTTGTTTCCAGTTGTGTCTCCAGACATTGTATCTCAGACAAAAGCCATCCCTGCTGTGTCCTTCCTAACTTCTGACCCACAGAATATCATATGCCTATTTGATAGACTACTTGATGCCTCTTAGGATTCTACCAAAGATACTATAAATGTGACTAAAAAGCCTTTCAGAGAAGAAAATCATTAAAGTGGGAGGAAACTAAATGTCAGAATCAGGGAAATGTCAGGTATAGATGGACATCTAAATCAAGTGCATCTAGACATGAGCCTAGACCCCATGCTAGAATGGCTGGCTTCTCATCTCAGGTCCAGCTCGTATGGCCGAGTCACATCACATGCACCTCAGTTATAGTGTTGAATAAATAATAATACAAAGGATAAGATGCTTCTGAGAAAGAGCTATAAAAAATCTAGAAAAGAAAGTTTGTGAAGAAAAAAAGATTAGGGCAAGGAAATTATTAACCGAATGGATAATACAGCAGGATTTTGACAAATTTTAAAACATTCTGTAACTTTAGAGGAGTAATTACTTTCTATGGAATAATCTTTCCCACTTAATTTTTCTTTCTCCAGAGGTTTTCTGAGCCTTTCCTGCCCCATTTTTTTTTTCTATTTGAGTGTGATTATTTATTTCCAGCCATATCAACTATGAAAAAATATACCTATACCAAAAAAAAAAGAAAAAGAATTTTAATTTCTTTGAGATTTCTGAGTATCATTCTTCTCATTGTATCGTTCTTCTACAGGTGCCCTGAGAAATAGGCAATGACATTATTTTTAAAGTTTATAAACAAAGATAGAAAACCTAAAATGAGTCTTGTCCTTATACTATGGGGAATACAAAGCTAAATTACTCTTCTTCAACATATTGTGTTAATTATTGTGATTAGTCCAAGAAAAATGCTCTGTTATACAGTAAATCAGGCTTAAAAAACTGACTTAGCTCTCTGCAAATATGGGATAATGGAAAGAACACTGAGTTTGGAGCTATGGCTCCTCCACTCAATAATAGATATATTGTTTTGGACAAATCATTTAACTTCTGAGGCAAAATGTCTTCATCTTCAGAATGATGAAAATCTCAACCACATAGGTGCTTTGGGTCTCAAAACAAGTCACGTGAAAATTCTTTACCCACCCTATGTTCTACATACTGTGAAGGTCTATCCAAGTTTAAGTTACACAAAGTATGTTATACATAACTAGATGACTTTAACATTCCCCATGTCTATATAACTGCTAACCGTCATCAAAGAAAAAAGCATTTTAAGGTATATCTTATAAAGGTTCCCATATCTAAAAGTCACTCTTAACATAAATCCTTAAATAAGCACCTGAAAGCATTGCTTCATAAAGTCCAGACAGCATGGGAAGCACCTTGCCCAGAGTTGGAGGCTCCATTAGATTTTAAAAGTTGAGGAATGGAGAACTAGTTATTACATACTAAAAGAACCCACCAATTAGAATCCACCAATTATATAAGCCTCTCATCTGCAAACTACAGATTTGATTGGAAATCTCTTTTTATGGCTAAATGCACATATTTCATACAATTGATTTCATGTGACAGTTAGTGGGAGTTAACTAATTGGACAAGTAGGGTCAATATAGAGCTTTCTCCTAAAACACATTTGCCTTCGTTAATAAAGGAACATTCTAAGCATCAGCCTGAGAACTGGTTGCTTAGCAGTTGGCTATGCATAGAAGACCGGGAAGTGAGCTAGGAGCCCTCGTTGCTTTCCCTTCTTTGAAATTCACACCAAGGAAGTGCTAAAATGTTCCCACACATGACAAGACATGACTTCCCGTGATATTGATGATACATCGTAATCATTTCATAAGTGGCACAGGAGTCAACGACAGCTCTGTTGTGCTACTTTCCTGCTTCGGGAGCCACTCAAAGAGCAGGACTGTGTGTTAGGACAAAAATCTAGGGACAAAGGTCAATAGAGAAATTTTTTAATTATTCAAATTTCTGCCTTAAGTCTCTAGTTACCTTTCTCAGTATACTCATGCAACAAAGTATCATTATTCAAGGAACCAACATATTTCATAGCATTATCAGATGGCCTCAATATAACTTCCAAATATCACACAACCCCCCTCCTAGGGGCTGAATTGTATCCCCCAAATATTCATATGTTGGAGTCCTAACACCCAGTACCTCAGAATGTGACTATATTTGGAGATAGAGTCTTTAAAGGGATAATTAAGCTAAATGACGTTATTAGGGTGGATTGTAATCCAATGTTACTGGTGCGTTTATAAGAAGAGGAGATTAGGACACAGTCACACAGAGGAAAGACCATGAGAAGACACAGTGAGAAGACAGCCATCTATAAGACAAGGAGGGAGACCTCAGAGGAAACAACCCTAACAAAGCCTTGATCATAGGCCTCCACAACTGTGAGAAAATACGTATCTGTTGTTTAAGTCCCCCAGTCTGCCTGCTTTGTTATGGAAGTCCTGGAAAACGCATACACTATCCATTTGCTTTTAGCCAAAACAATGATCTAATGGTTTCCAGATTTCTAGAGGAGAAATCCCACTGATAGTATAATGAATACTTCTCGAAGACTGACCCATTTCTGTGCTCACAGAGGTGTTTTTTGTAGTCACCAAGTTCATTTGTTCAAGGCAGAAAACCAGTTATGCTCTCACACCCACACCCAACTCTTCTGCTACTTTTCTCGTCGTTTTCAGCTTGGAAAGTGTAGCCTGGTGCGGTTTCCAAACAATTAAACTCTGTGTGTTTCCCTCTTATAATTATGTTCCTTTGAAGACTCAACTAAATTCTAAGTATGTCCATATCCATTAAATGTTCTCTGACTGAAAGGAACTCTAAGAAGTTCACTTTCATTTCTTCGTTTGGCTTTTCAGCCTAACACCTTCGAGCTAACATTTAGATTCAACATTGAGCATAAAAATCGATCTTATTTAGAACATGCACATCACTTCCATTCTGATCTTCATCTTTTCATTCCATTGATTCCATAGTCAAAAGTTGAGAAACATGGCTCTCCTCCCTTCCTCCAGAGGAGAGAAATTAATTTTCCCACCATGTAAACAGACACAGGTTTATGGCTTTCTGACTTCTGAGTCACAGATTAAAAAACAGACTAAGGACGTTATAAACAGTTATGATTATAGTTGTTTAGATGTTTAGAAAATGGCATTTAATTTTGTCATTCATCTACTTCAAGCAAGGAAAATCAGAAATTATATTTGTAATAATATGATATTTACTTCGGCAGAGTTTATTAGAATGTCATTCAACAAATTTAGTGCAGTAATTGCAATTAAATTACCTCCAATTGCGATCAAAGGCAAGTAACATTTTCTCGAATTTCAGAATCCTAGTGGCAGGTGTCTTCAACTCTTAACTATTCCATGGATTTTAAAGATGAATTAAATTAAATCATCAGTTACAGTTCGAAGTTTATATCTTTCCTTGTTGAATCAAAGTCAACAACATATTTTTGTACCCTAATATGAGGCCCTTTGTTTTCCTGCTTACTTTATGGGATATGGTGTTTGTTATTACCATGTTGTATTTTAAATACTTTGTTCAGCCCTCAGCATGTTATAAAGGAAAAGGGAAGCCTATAATCCATTGAGGAATCCATTTCTAAAAAACACTACCATGGCATCAAAGAAATTTACTACATTTGTTTGGATAAGTTCTAACTACAATGCAGTGATCTTTTCTGAGAAGAAGTCAGAAAATTTGATAGTTATAAACATTGATAGTTATTAAACAAAAGCAGACAGTGAGAGGTCTATAGTATACTAAGGGAGTGATTTCCTCTTTGTGTGTTTTTGTTTATTACTGACCATGGAATAAGTGATTCAATCCTTCTCCAAACTGTTGCAGAATCAATACACACTTATTCCCAGAAAGATAAATCTGTACCTTGTTTAGCTCCAGGTGTAATGTATCTGTTGAGAATTAAAAATGTGTTGGCATTCTTTGGGGAGAAACAAAGAAAGAGTGTTTACTGTGACTTTTAGCCTCATATTTCCTTTTGCCAATTGCCAACTGGGTCATTCTTTCACAGCTTCGCCTGGCTAAGATGGAAAGCTTCGCATAAATACCCCTTTCCTAAGTTAACAAGCTCTTACTCTTCCAGCATTTTTCCTTAATACACATCAATCAAGGCTCTTCCTGTCACTGGCTGCTTTCTGGTGAAAGCTATTGCCATCTGGCCCCACTTCAACTTGTAAAGGATGGTTTAAAAGTCCATAAAGTACTGAAATCTTCAGGAAAAAAAAGAGATTAATGTTAGAGCTTTTACTACTGTCTTGCACAGCAGCTGCCACAGTTGAGGAAATTTATGACTGCAATAGCTTCTACTGTGTTGAAAGAAATCCATAAGTGAGTCTTAACTTTACAGGCCAGACACTAGCATTAATCAAAATTGTGATAGTCTGTTATCAGCATAGCAAGTGTATCAGCAAAATTGTATATAAGTTAAAAATAAGCCATTATCTCTATGACCTTGGGTAAACCACTTTTCTTCCATAAACCTCTATTTCTTAATCTCTCTAAAGTTCATTTCCAGCATAGAATGCTAAGAGTCTGTGTTCTATAGAAGAATTTTAAATTTCTATATATAAATATCAATGTTGTTATTTGAATTCTGGAATCTGTCTTCTCTTTACTTGGTAGGAAGGAGGTACAAGTAGATCTGATCAAAATTAGTCACCGCCTAGGAACAAAGAAACAACCAGATGTGTAGCAGAGTCTGCTCTGCCAGAGTTCTTGAACTGAGACTTTACAACCAAAGTACCCCTTAGAATGACTTAATGCACATGCCATATGCATAAGCATATAACCAAAATTTACCAAGCATTCAAATTAAGCATATACAATGCAATACAAATCTCTTATACAACCGTTTCTACAAATAAACTACGCATATGTGAATTTCATTTAGATTACCCATACTTCCCCCAACTCAGAATTAGAAACAGAGTTGATATGGGTCTTTGTTCGTCTCTCTACTAGCTCACAGGAGTCTAGCTAGCTCAGTTGAATGTCAGGTTCAGTCACTGAGCACTACTTCCTGCTTAAGACACAAGCAAAATGTTTCTTTCATCAAGCCAATTAACAAGCATGGAGTTAAAAGAACCAAAAACAGCAGAAAAGTGGATCTGACCTGTCATTTATAAAAATGTTAGTCATGGAAGACATGCACACTTATATTTGGAAAACACAAGTCATTCTCATAGATCCAAATTACCAAATAATATAGAATACCCTGCACTACTGCCATGCATTTTGCAACCCTTTGTAGACTCTGGCTTTCCTTGCAATGTTTTCTCTGTGTTCCTCAGCAATCATCCAGAGTGGAAAAGCTACAGCCATACATCAGAGATATTGCAGGTTCAGTTCCAGACTACCACAAAAATGCGAGTATCTCAATAAAAGCAAGTCATAATCTAATCGTTGCTAGGAGGTCTTCCCTTCAATTTGTAAAAAATATACAACATCTGTGATGCAGAACAAAGCAAAGCCCAATAAAAAGAGGTATGCCGGGGCGGCCACTTAACTCAGTTGGTTAGTGCACGGTGCTCATAACCCCAAGGTTGCTAGTTTGATCCCCACATAGGCCACTGTGAGCTGCGCCCTCCTTAAAAAAAAAAAAAAAGTGCCTGTATTTAGTTACCTCTCAGGAACCTCAGGTGTTGCCTTTGGTGGGAAGAGCTATCCAAAAAGATAATACCCCCACCCCAGGAAATAAATTCTCCATCATTAGCACTTCCTGGTAACAGTTCCTTCAAATGAGTTTTTTAAAGCCTGACTATTGAGAATTAATGTGGCAAACGATGCCAGTACCTTACCCATATCTGACACAGCCCATTCCAGTAGTCACCTACAGCTTTGTAGACCTTCTTGAAGGTGCTGACAAGGTTTTTTTTACCTCAAGTTCCTGCGTCCTTTTGTCAGAGCGCTTTATCGCACCAAAGGAGAACACTGGGCAGGCTGGAAATGTCAGGAGCTAACACCTAGCTCAGTACACACCTCAAACCATTAGGGACAGTGAGTAAATACATACTTCAACCTTCAATCCTCATTCTTGGATAAGTCTGAGTTGTTTCTGCCAGTCTCTCTGAGGCCTTCCCTACAGATTGGATCTGTTTCTCACAGCAGTGGTCCCAATAATTAACAGATAATTAACATACTCATTTTTCCCCCTCTCTTTCCCATCTCACTTCCCAACTCTCTCTCTTTGTGCTTCCTGACATCATCTCATCTTTTTCTGAGATCTGCTATGGAGTCACTCAAGATAAGCAAAGAGTAAAGATAAAACTCTGATTACAGAATTATCAGGACTCAAGTTAGGGTGTGGGGGTCAGAAGCAGAAGGGGTTTGTTCCAGAGACCTAGCTGCTGAGCTAAGACAAGTGAAACTGGCCACTGACTGTAAATATTCAGGCCGGGGTCTGGTCAAAAACACAGAGCACCAATAAGCTATAGAGATGGACCTTCCTACCACTTCATCAGGTGATCAAGGATCAAGACTGAGGGATTTGATGTGACTCCAGGAGAAGGTTGGCCAACTAAAGTTAAAAGGGCCAGTGCTGAGAAGTTGAGCCAGGCAAGGAAAACCCGGAGCCAGGAGCTAATTTAGGCAAATGAGCTCATAGAAAGGCTTGAAGTCTACAAATCATAAACCAATGGTACTTCTAGCGAATTACAGTAGAGTCTTAACTGAAAGTGGGGTCATGAAACTGTATTTTTCCCAGAAAGCCAAGTTACACCAGGGAAACTGGATGTCTGATTTTACTTTATCAATGAGATGAAATGAAGTGTCATGAGAATCTCTCTACCCAGCAGGGAACGATGACTTCTGGATTAAAGGGCTAGCTTTGTAACCTAGGTCTTCTGATTTCTTGAGTAGGGCATGCTGTTGACTTACCAGTAAACATCTGAGCTCTTTAAAATGAAAACACACACACACACACACACACACACACACACACACACACTTCTGTCATATCTTCTGTACCTAGGCACATATTTGACGATTAGATGAAATGAAGAAGCAACAAGACTAGTAGAGTTCTTTTTCAAATCTTTTCATTCACATAAAAAACAAAATATAGCTTGTACTGCTAAAAGACTACTCTTATGTTTCTGTTATTGCTGAGTTTCAAAGATAATAAAATAAAGATCCTAATTCCAAAAGGGTGGAATCAACACATCAACTCTGCCGATTACATCATGGGTTTATTCCATCTTCCCAAGGCTTGCATTCTTTCTATTGAGTTTGACGTGCCAGGTCCCAAAATTGGGAATTGCATCAAGACAAATATTTTTTAAATAAAGTAAGTATTGTTGGTTTCAAGTATGATTGTCTCAAATATAAACAACTACACAAATTCAAAACATGTTGGATGAAATGGTAGAAGGAAAACAGAGGAAGAAGCAATGTAAAAATAGAAGTCATACACATAAGGACACAGTGTATGAAGCAGAGGACTTATTCTGGAATTATATGAAGCCAGTGTAAAAGATATCATTTGGAACATAGCATTTTGCAATTCTAGTCAATGTAACAGGCAATCAAAATGTTTCGGGGGGCTGAAATGTTTGAAACATGAGGACAAGTGTTGGCCTTTTCAATACCTCAGAGAAAAGAAAACTATGGGAAAATTTTTTTCCAAGGATATATGCATGAGCCAAATTCTTCGCTCACATACTTGTACATGGGACCTCATTCTGCACTTGGATATTTGTGGCAACTCTGCATTCTGCAAACTTAGTGCTTGTGTGAAACAGGAGTTAAGCATATGGCAGACTTCAGCTTGCATGACAATGTAGCTTCTGTAGCATTAAGCTGCTCATTAGTATGCAATGGAACCTTTTAAAAGGAAAACAACATTAATGACTAAGCCACTTGTATGCCATTTTAAAAGTTGGCATTCAAAATAAGATTGAATGACATAAAGCAAATATGGGTGTAATGTACCACCCCCATCCATCAATTCCCTCTCCCAGAGCAGATGATGCAGCTAACCCAGCTTAATCTAAGAAAGTATAAATCCAATTTAGCAGCCCGTGGTATGTTTCTGAGAGGCACGCCAGAGACATATGGGGAGACTTGATGACTCATAACTTTATATCATTCGTGTCTTCCAGGAACGGAAAGGAAGAAGAGCTGCCTGGATAAGGTGGTACTCGGACCCCCTGTATCTTCTTACCTGGGAAGTAAACACTGCCCAACTGTCAGGAAAACACTTCACTCTTGTGCTGTGAATCATGTTTTCTTCCTCTTGTTTACCCAGCCACTATCTTCAAACTATAGAACAGAGAAACAAGCTCTCACTTTAAAATTCAAAAGGCTTTGAAAAGAGAGCAAATCACTTCCGTGAACAGAATGGTGACAGTCACTGTGTTTTCAGTAGCACAAACTGTTCAATGGATGGATGTGGTATTTCAAGCTACTACATCCCCATGGTCTCCTTCCGCTCTTTCATATGTTTGGTGTACTTGACATTCACCTATAAAAACACACATATGTGCTTGTGAGAGTCCCCTGGATCTTCCAAGTCTGTTCTTTCTTGGCAAAAATTTGGTTTGACAACTATGGAGTATGTAGCAAGTGCCACGTGGAAAAACTTAGAAGGGGAAAGCAATTAGTTTTAGCCCAAGTTCATTGGGGGTGGTGTGGAACATAATGATAAAAGACAAGATGTCGAGAGAGCAAGACAGGCAGAGAGAGAAAAGGGGGGAGAGAGGCGGGGAGGGAGGGAGAGAGAGACAGAGAGAGAGACACAGAGAGAGATATTACACTTGAAAACTAAAGAGACCACAGAAACATAAGGATCCAGGTCTTCACCTGTCTTCTTTTTTCTTCTTTTTAACAGCAAAAAAAAATAAGGGAGCAGAACACAATGATATTCAACAGGACATACCCCACATGGAATGTACCCGGGGAATCACTTCACTTGGCTGAACCACTGTCTGACTATAAATGAGCAGAGTGTGAAATCAGAACAGACGTTTAGGTCAAGGTGCATACTGAAGAGCAGACAGGGAAAAGACAGTTGTCCATTGGAGAACAATAAAACAAAATGCCCTTAACTTCAGACACTAAAGGAGGCAAGCACATATACTAAAAACGTGGTCAACAGAGGCCCATAGCCAGAGGGAAAATTTACCAAAAAAGTACTAAGCTTCTACACAAGCCATGGAAAACCTAGATTATTTACTCAAGAGAAGGAGCTTAAGAGGGTCCAGAGAACAGACAGTGGGAACAAAGAAACTCAGTCATTGAATATGCCAAGAGAAATAAGCGGTAGCAACAACCATTTTAAAACCCTAATTTATGGGGAAAAGAAGAAAATTATCAGTCTCAGCCAAGAAAAATAATAGCTCTGCATATCTTCAGCTATTGGATTTTTGCATTCCTTAGTAGATGTCTGTGGTCTGTGATTCCCAAGTCCTTTTGTGAGCCTGAAAACTGACTTCCCAAAACATTTCACTAAGCCACCTCTCTGCTACCAAAATGTGGAAATGGTGCTTGCTATCCTGACTCAGCTGGTGCACCCCACAACATAACAGACTCATCGTTTGCTGTGACGCTCTTCACGCTCTCTGTTAGCTCAGGGGCATTTTCTTTACTGCCAGTAGACCCATCCTCTGGCTTCTTAGGAGGGGAAGTCAGTAAGGAAGGGAGTCTGTTCATTGACCTTAATTATAACAGAGGAAAACTTGGAAATAATATAAGAGCCCCGAAGGGTATTCTTCAACTTTATCTGAAGAGTTTCATTTCAGTTATTAATAAAAAAAGTCTCAGCAAATGTGATCAAATGTTAACAAGTATTAATATCTGGGTGGTGGAAACACAGATGGTTTTGTAAGTTATTATTTCCTTCATTTTGTTCTAAATACTTAACATTTTAAAGAAAATTAGTTAAAAGTAAAGTCAGATCAATGGGAGATTGTATAGTACAAAGTTTGACAAAGAATGTCGGTGGTCTTTCTCAGCAAAAATCATAAAGTTTAGGGGAGAAATGCACAGCATTTCAGAATTGCCTGTTCTGTAACACCAATGAGTTTTGACCGCAGCTATAAATCACCAGCACGGGGTGATTTTTATAAAATACTGCTCCTGTTCCAGGCTCAGTCCAGGCCAAGTAAAAGTGAAAATCAATGAGCATAGGGCCCAATTATCTATATTTTTTAACTGCTGGTTCAAATGTGTAGCCAGCATTGAGAACAACTCATATTTCTTGGTACATTATTCTCTGGGATGAAATCAGAAAGAGTCTGAAAACAAAAAGCGCTCTAGACTAAACACCAGGAGATCTGGGTTCTAGACTCAATTTTATTACAAGCTGAATAACCTTAAACAATTCATTGAACCTCTTGGGAAGGAATCCACTTCCCTTTTCTGGAACATGAAAACACTGAACTAAATAAACACACAGGTCTGCTCCTTGTTCCAATTTTCTATTAATTAAATACAAAAAGAAGAAAACAACTCCGCCTTGATAGAATAATTGGAAATGTTTTCTGCAACAGTCTTTTCAATAGGTTAATGGAGTACACACTCATTGCAGTTAACTGGTATCTGGCTTGCTTAATTTATCACAGACCCCTACTTATGGCTAATTCTGAGGGTCCTTTTAAGCCACTGTTGTAAGAGGGGACTTCGTCTTTCATTATCATGAATCGGTGGGATGCCTCAGCCATGAATAAAGTTACCTAACGGTGATTAGTGGAATTTCTTGCTTTCTGTTAAATAAAGATGGATCTTGCATGTTCAAACTACAACAGTAAAGGTGTACCAATATAAAGGGGATAATGTTATAAAGTAGCTGTTTTCCCAGCAACTGACTATAGAGAAATATTGATGCAGATGGGGTTAGAATTCAACAAACTACCCCCTCCATCTTTATCACTTCTCTAAACTCCTACCCTCTCCCCCTAACTTTCCATTTTCTGTGAAAACAACCAGCTCTGTGTGTGTCTTAAAGTCATGTGAGTAAATCTGGCCTGTGGCAAATTAGTTCCATTGGATGAAAGAAAAATACTTGGATTCACTAATTATTCAAAAGACATTGGATGTAATAAGAGGAATTCCTTTTTTGTAGGCTACTCACCCAAAGGGGGGAAAAATTACCTGCAGGTCACATGTAAGTCAACATGGCGGTGTCTTGTGACACAACGGAAAACAAGTGGGTTAGCAGCAGGGGGTGAGGGACAGCAAGTGGCCCTGGGTGCTGCAGCTAGACAGTGGAGGTGGGAAGAAGGCATGCAACCAGGCCAATGACACTTTTTAAAGAGTATGATAACAAATAACCGTCTACCACCCACCCCTGGGATCATTATCATTCCTTCAACTCTGACAAAAACTGAGTAAGACTTTTGTCCTACAAGGCCTAGAGAACAGGGCAGCATATCATAAGCAAGAATTGGGCATAAGGGAATATGACAGGAACTTGGATACATGACCCAGGCTACATGGTAGGACTCAAGATTACGGCGGAGAGCAGCCCGTCAACAAGCCCAGCATCCCAGGGATGGAGTGAGGTGGGCAGGAAGATGACTGGATGCTGATTCACTGGGTGTAGATTGGGAACCACTAACTTGCCCTCTGACTAAAATGAGTACTGGAGACGGGGACTTAGCTGGCAGTTTGGGTTAAGAGGTCTTTCCTATGGAGATGGGAAGATAGAGGGACAAGCAACCAGAGTATTACGAAAAGCAACTTAGAATTAACTTTAGTGAGTTTTCCTATTTTTAGGGGGGGAAAGGAGAAAAAATGAAATATCTAGCAAAAGTAACTATAATTTCATGCATAAGAGTATCATTAATGCATGTTTTCTAAAAACTAGGTATAGAGAACATGAAAAAGCCAAATGATTGGAAAATGGGAAAGATGTGGAAAACCATGGGATGAGAGACAAAACTAGAAGGAAAAAAAGAAAAGGAGAAAGAACAAGCTAGAAATGAACCAGCAATTCCTATCCATACAATGTCTAGTCCATAAAACCTCACCCTCTCCCTTCATAATTTGTCCCTCTGGCTTCTGTTTTAATACTTTTGCTTCTATGTTTCCTGTTGAATGGACAAAACATGAGCTCTTGGGGCTGGATGTACTGGAACTTCCTTTCTGTTCCCTTCCCCCACCACAGTGCCAATCACTACTACTGGCATACATCCTTCTAAAATTAGTTTTGACCCTTTCAAGCCACTTGTCCTTCCCCTTCACCTCTCCCTCCTTCCCTCCAGACAATTATAACCTCCTCGCCTATGTGGCTGTTGCAGGACCTCACATATTCCCTAGGCTTCACCCAGTTCCAGTGTTCCAGAAAGGTCTGGGCTGCTCACAGCAGCCCTGGCAACGACCTCCTGTGATGGAGCACAACCACCCTGGAAGATGTCTCTGCTACAGAAAATGAACCTAACTCTTTGGGAAAACAGTAAGAATGCCTGCAATACACACTAGATATAAGAAGGACACTTCCTCTGACCTACAGTTTAGAAAACAATCTCTCAGTTGTTTTGCATTCACATCATTTAATTACATAAGACAAATTTTGCAGTGAATTGCTGTCTTTTGCATTGGTAAGGATCACGATAGTTCTGGCTTTGAGTGCAAAGCCTGAGTTTTTCAACAGAAAGATTTATTATGGAAACCCTACTGAAGTTCTCAAAGAAGGGTGAAGAGACAGAGCAAGGACTTTCAAACCACCACCAGTTTCAATCTCTCCTCATCTATCCAGATGTTGATGTGGAATTAGGGGGCCGGGAGTGGATGGTTTTCCATGACCCTTGGTCTTTACAGCAGCTTTGATAGCCCTTGTCTTTGGTCCAGCATCTTAGCGCGTCCCATTACTTCTTTCATCAAGCTCAGAATCCACCATGTTAGGGTCACAAAGCGTATAAAGTCTATTACTATTTCTTATTTATTTAAATATTAATGTTATGTAATGAGTTTGAGTAGTATGGGTGGGTATGTGTGTTTGTCGCATGGTGATAGTCAGAACACATTTAAACGTTTTTACATTAGTTCCTGTGGGGGGAAAAATCCAACAGTATAAGTCTACTCACTATAAACTATATTTTCCTGGAATGCAAACTTGAAGTATGACAGAGACCCCCCCTTCACCCTGAATAATGGCGCTGGCTCCCTTTTCACCCCTCTGTGAGCAAGCCATCCTTCCTCTAGTGAATACTGAAAATTCATTCCAATCTAGATGGTGTCTTTGCTGACCCCCCTTTGTCGGGATTAAGTGTGTTAACCTTTAAGCTCCAGTTCTTTTTCCCCAGAACAGAGGAGTTCTCTTTTGTAAACGAAGAGAAGTGTGCCTTCCTTACTAAATTTAATCAGCATTCCCAAAAGAGATGCGTATTTTCGTTCTGTACCTCCATGGTGGTTTACCTCTAGAACTTTATCATCTGATAATAAAATAAAATTGGCATGGATTAGAAAAGCCCACAGACACTTCATTTTAGAAAAACTTGAAAGAGAGAAAATAAAATTGAATTACATTTAAACAATTTTTAAAACTCCTTAATCCTAAAAACTTCTTAGCATTCCATGAAATCTAGAAGACATTAAAAAAAAGTTAAATTTTTATTGGAATGTCTAACTCAACAACAACAAAAAACAAACAATCCAATTCAAAAATGGACAGAGGACCTGAACAGACACTTCTCCTAGACATACAAATGGCCAACAGACACATGAAAAAATGCTCAACTTCACTTGTTATTAGGGAAATGCAAATCAAAACCACAACGAGATATCACCTCACACCTTTTGGAATGGCTATCATCAACGAGACAAATAATAACAGTGTTGTAAAGACTATAGAGAAAAAGGAACCCTCATACACTGTTGGTTGGAACGTAAATTTGTACAGCCACTATGGAAAACAGTATGGAGGTTCCTCAAAAAATTAAGAATAGAATTACCATATGACCCAGCAATCCCTCTCCTGGGTATCTTCCCGAAAAATCACTTATGAACATTTTTTACAGTGGGTAAGACATGGAAACAACTAAAGTGTCCTTCTTTAGATGATTGGATAAAGAAGATGTGGTATATATACACAATGGAATAGTACTGAGCCATAAGAAGAGACAAAATACTGCCATTTGCGATAATATGGATGGATCTTGAGATTATTATGCTAAGCAAAATAAATCAGACAGAAAAAGTCAAGAACCATATCACTTCACTCATATGTGGGATATAAAACTGAAAGCAACAAAGAAACAAAAACTCCTAGACACAGACAATAGTTTAGTGGTTACCAGAGGATAAGAGGGGAGGGGGGATGGTAGAAGAGGAAAAAGGAGATCAAATATATGGTGATGGAAGGAAAACTAACTGTGGGTGGTGAGCACACAATGTGATATAAAGATGATGCATTATAGAGATGTACACTTGAAACCTATATAATTTTACTAACCATTGCTACCCCAAAAAATTTAATTAAAAATTATATTTAAAAAATCTATAGGAATATACATACATATATGTAGGTAGATAGGAAGATAGATATTTGATAGATACATAGATACAGTAGAGGAAAAAAACAAGGAAAAACAGGAAAAATAAGATTTGCCGTCATGTACTTAGGGCTTTAACAAATCAACAAAAAAGAATAAATACCCAATAGAAAAATTAGCAAATTCTATCAATGGGTAGTTCTCAGAAAATGAAATCCAAATACCTAATAAATATATGAAAAGGTGCTTAACTTCACACATAATTAAATACATGCAAATTAAAACAATGGGATTATTTTATTTTCTCAATTATAAAATGAATTTTTTTAATATTTAAAAGTTTAATTAAAATCTGATGTGTCTCATGGTGTAAAAACTGGCTTTCTCATCGATTGTAAACTTATAAAATAGTGCAACATTTTTAGAGGACAGTTTGGCAATATCTATCAAAATTTTAAACATACATGCACTTGACCCAATAAATCCAATAGATATAGCTTCCTTAATAAACAGATATACGGACAACAAAAAACTAGAAACAATATTAATTTGTACCAAGAAGTTATAATATCTCCATACAGCAGAATACTGAGAAGCCAAAAGAGAAAAAATTAGATTTTTATATGTTGTTTTAGAAGAATCCCTAAGATTAAGGCACAAGTGATATATATTCTATGATTTCATTTGTATAAACACAGAAAGAACAAGTACAGAGAGATATTTAAGTATATGCAGAGATATATTTGTATACGTTCACCAGCACTTGCATAAACCTTTTTTGGAAGGATAGGCAAGAAACAGTGAAGAGGGTCAGAGGGTTCCTCCCACTTAAGCCCCTGTGTTTTCCTTTTGTATTTGACAAGCTTTGAGTAAAAGAAGGCTTTTCTAGGTGAATTTGTCACTCCATGAGCCCAGAGATGGGAGAAGAATGACTAGAAATTTCCCCAAACTTGTCTGCTTCCTGTTCATTGTCTAGAGGGAAACCATTGGAGTTTATACAAGTTGCCTTCCTGACAGTCCCTTCATACGGCTCATTTTCACTGTGATCAACTCCTTGTAGGCCACCAAGACCCCATATAGCAATGTCATTCACTAAGCCTCAGATGCTCCAGCAGCTACTGTCCTGGTGGGATGGAAAGGCTCCTCCAGTGACTTGGAGCTTGACCGTGCAGAAGACGTAGTGAGTGGTGCCATCAGCCATCAGAGACATAACCTCCTTGGCCTCTCCAGAGGCACAGAAACATAAGGAAGACCTGTCATAAGATGTGATTACTCTCTCTCATAAATCGCTTTGAAATCCCAGCCTCTGAGATTAGGGGCTACAGGTAGACAGGCCAGAGAAGCTCGATTTTATATGCATTTCAGAGCTCCTTCATGAATGTGAATTATTTTCTTTGTCCTAACTGGTTATTCATCTTCATTCATTTGTTTCTTCCCTACCCTATTTCTCTCACCCCACAACCCACTTCCAAGATTTTGGATATACATATATATATTTTTTTTTTTTTTTGGAAGAGTGTTCTTTCTTGTCTACATGAGTGAATGAAGACCCACTGGTGTGTGGACGAATTTAACGAATTTCCAAATACAGTACTTTATACAATTGCTATATACATTTTCTTGAATAACGTAGGTTATATTATATTACATCATTGCTTTCAACCCTAGACACTATTAATTTTCCATCCAGGGGTGTGGGAAAATAATAACCACTATTATATTCATTTTCATTTATGCACTGCAAAAACACTGATAAAGAATTCTCTGAATTGGAATGGTGATGACTGAATCGAATTTTTTAAAGAAGACTGTTTTCCAAATTGTTTACAGAGAAACATTCCAGAAAGAACTGAGGACTTTGCACAGCATTAATTTCACTGCACAAATCTATTTTGGGTATACATTGTCAACAGATCCCAGTGGCTAGTTTATTTCAAATGCACAGTTAGCATACTTTACATACTAGGAAATAATGCCAAGAGGAACCATAACCATATCCACACCCTCAAGTCTTGGTCTAAAGAGGACATGGAGAAGTCAAATAAGGATGCACGTACATCATGGTAGGATTGCACACATGATTTTAGAAGTCTGGAGTCCTGGCTCTAGTATTAGCCTTGCTTTTACCTATCAATGAGACCTGGGACAAGTCACATAAACATCCCAGCCTCATCTGGACAAGAAAGGAAATAGGCTGGATGATCTTGGAGGTCCCTTCCAGAGTTCCAGACTTGTAAAGGCAGGGATGCCCTTATTAAAACCTGATTTTTCCAATGAGACCTTTTGTTTCAAGACATTGTCATTCCTTCCTCAGACAGTTAAACTCATTTTATCTGAAAAGCAGTTTCAAGGGAAGAAGTTATTTGTGGTACATAGAGACAATACACCTAAATGTTCCAAACAGTCCCCAGTACAGCAGGATCTCAGACTAGCTCACCACCTGAGGTGTGCAGAGATAATACGATTCCCTTATTTCTCTGATTGTGTTGTCCTCATGAATCCTCATCAATATGGTCAGTGAACAAACTTGATTTTCATTTAACCCAGTAAGATTAGTCTGATTCAGTAAATATTCTCTTCAGGTAACTCTTCAGTCTCCTTCAGGTATAGCATTCACCCTTGTAGAATTTTGTTCCCTTCCCCGAATTTCTCCAAGAAGATTGCTGCAGAATGGCTGGTCTGAGCTGTTCCCCGGAGTTGTGGCTGCTGAGGTGTAACTGGTTCAGTTGGCTTTTTAACTGACATCCCAGCACCCATCACAGGCTCCACGGTCCTGACACTTCCCAGAGATGTTGTAGTCTAGGCACAGAACCACTTCTTAGCTGATGTCAGGGCTCTGCCCATGTGCCAGCCCTGCCACATCTCTGCCTTCCCTTCCACAAACTCTCTGTCCCCTCCCATGCATACTGCTGGCCAACTCGCTGCAGCCCCATGAAAGTGGATCTTTTGGGAAAGGGGCCATTAGCCCCATTAGTTTCAGGTTCTTTCCATATGGAACTGGGTATTTCTAAGGCCCATCTCCCCTGAGATTAAGGCCAGAGTGGGGGTCATGGAGGGAGAGAATGTGATTGGATGAGACTTTTAGAATCTGACCTACTTGTTCTACCTCTGGCATCTTTCTTACTACAATGTTCAAGGACCAGAAGAGGTGGGCTTCAGACTTTCCACTTCCTCTAAGCCTTCCTTGTCTTCTACTCCAGAGCAGCATACCTCAGGCCCAGATGTCACAGTCAGAGGGCAGAAAAAAGAGTGTCCATCCTGAGCTACAGAAGAATCTGTCTGAAGTCTGTGAACTGAGTCTTCCAGGCTTGGTCCTGATATGTTAAGAGGAGCTCAAAGAATTTAGAAAATCCTTTTCCTCTGGACTCAGCTTGACCCAGATTGTTTCAAGATTTCAAGATTATTGGCCTGCTGAGAAATCCAATTTGTGTCTTTGTCTTTACATTACTATATAGTAATATTTTTACTAAGGGAAAGGAAAGTAAGAGAAATAAATAAACCTATGGAATTACATCAAACTAAAAGGTGTTTTTTTACAGCAAAGGAAACCATCAATAAAAAGGCATCCTACTGAATGGGAGAAGATATTTGTCAATGATACATCTGATAAAGGGTTAATATCCAAAATTTATAAAAACACTCATTCAACTCTACACCAGAAAAACAATTAAAAATGGGCAGAGGACATGAACATACATTTTTCTAAAGAGGACATACAGATGGCAAACAGACATATGAAAAAATGCTCAACCTCACTAATCATCAGAGAAATACAAATAAAAACCACAATGAGATACCACCTCACCCCAGTCAAAATGGCTATCACCAATAAATCAACAAACAAGTGCTGGTGCGGATGTGGAGAAAAGGGATCCCTCATGCACTGCTGGTGGGATTGCAGATTGGTGCAGCCACTATGGAAATCAGTATGGAGGTATCTCAAAAAACTGGAAATGGAACTATCTTATGACCCAGCAATTCCACTCTTAGGTATCTATCCAGAGAAATTCAAAATGCTAACTCAAAAAAATTTATGCACCCCTATTTATTACAGTGCTATTCACAACAGTCAGGATATGGAAATAACCGAAATGCACATTGTAAATGACTGGATTAAGAAACTGTGGTACATTTATACAATGGAGTATACGCAGCCATAAAGAAGAATGAAAGCTTAGCATTTGCAACAACATGGATGGACCTAGAGAACATTATGCGAAGTGAAATAAGTCAGACAGAGAAAGACAAATAACATATGATCTCACTTATATGTGGAATCTAAAGAGTAGAAAAAATGAACAAACTAACCAGAAATAGTCTGAGATATAGAAAAAAAACGGAGGGTTGCTAGAGAGGAGATGGGTGGGGATGAGGTAGAAGGTGAGGGGATTAGAAAACACAATTGGCAACAGCAAGATTGCCATGGGGTATGAAAGACAGTTTGGGGAATATAATCAATAATGTAAAGATTTTGTAGGGTGTCAGATGGGCACTTGTCTTATTAGGAGACCACTTCATGGACAGTATAGGTGTCTGACCACTACACTATACACCTGAAGCTGAAGCTAAATAATAATAAATGTCGCCTATAATTTTATATATTATATATAAAATATAATATATATATATATATATATATATATATATATATATATATATATATATATATATATATACATAGTCACAGGATGTGGGGTATAGCATAAGGAATAGAGTCAGTGGAATTCTAACAGCTATATACGATGTCAGAGGGGTAACAGAGTGGGGGAGGAGGGTTATCCCTTTGTGAGAGGCATAAATGTCTAACTATTCAGGTGTACTGTTTGTATACCTGAAACTAATACCAAAAAAAAGCTAAACATAGAGTTACCATAAGCCAGCCATTCTACTCCTAGCTGTATACCCAAGGGAAATGAAAACATGCCCATGCAAATGCTTGTATGCGAGTGTTCATAGCACCATTATTCTTAATAGCCAAAAGGCGTAAAGTGCGCAAATGTCCATTAACTGAAATATGGATAAATAAAATGTGGTATACCCATAAAAAAAACAGTTAATACCATGGTATTCAAGAACGTCTGTATTTAGTATGAATTATTTTCATAATAAAAGCAATTTTTGTAAATGCTTTTAAAAAAATACCTCAGTTCCCTCACTCCTTGGATAGGATATCTCTGAAGTATGTGTTCTCTCTACACTGGCTATCAGAAGTGTCCCAGTGGGATTAACTTCCAAAGGCCCACAGCAGTAACTAGATTAATCACCCATACTTCATTGGCTGTCTTTCTTTCCTACCTCTCTTCCCTGATCCCTTCCTAGTATTTCATTCGCCTCCCAAACCAACCACTTACGCTGAGCCCGTCTTAGGCAGGGACTCTTTCTGAACAAGCCCAAACTAAGACACAAACCAGTGTTACCACAGGGAGCAGAGCTAGGTTGTGCTATGTACGATTTGGGAAACCTCAGTTACTAAGTTGGAGAATTTGGCAGGTGAGCAGGGATGGGGAGGGTGGAGACCACTGACCCCAGCATCTGAAGAGTTGGGTTTGACCAGCACTGCCACTTACTAGCTGATAGAAATAGGCAACTCATGTGACTGGTATCAGCTTTTCCTGCTCGATTTTAAATGAGAATAACATGGTTGCTGTACTGCAAGCGAGGTTGTGAGGATCTAATGAGAAAATAGTCTTTAAAGTACCCCTGACTGTGCCTTACTCGGTAAGTATTAATGGGGATTGAATGAAGAAGTGAATGACACAAACGAGGGGATAAAAATGTAAAAATTCTAAAATGATACAAAAAACAAGGTCTTCTGACATACCTGTGTGAAGAAAAACCTTCCTAATGGCAACTGCCCTTACTCTGCTCCCAGTTCCTACTCAGGATTACTAACTTCCTCTCCATTATCTGTCCTCTAAACTAAAAGAAACCGCTGTTTCCTCAGTAAGCGCCAGCGCCAGACACCAGCTATGTCACACCACATCAAGCATCCAAATGAAAATGGTAAATTCTGCTCACTTCGTATTCCAAATATCCAACTGTTGGACACTTTATAGACAAGTTGCTTGACTATTATGTCTGAAGTTACTGGTTTTTGTTTAGATGCTTAGCATGGTGTAACAGATAATAAGTATGAATTTGTTTCTCAACATCAGGTGTAAGATGTATTACAGCTTTTCATGGCCGGTGGGAGAGTGAAGACTCCATCAACTATATCTACCTCTCTGGGCCAGTTCAGCTGCAGTGACCTTTGGGGGGCTGCCAAAGCTAAAGCACCTGGAGTTCTGAGTCTCAGCATCCATGAAGCCTTATCACAGTTGCTGCTACTTCCCAGAGCACCGTGTTCAAGTAGGACTCAGGTGACTCCCTTTAGGAAACACACCAACCTCTCCTTTGAACAGTCCAAATACAAATTTCCATTCTCTCTTGAGGCAAAAGAATTCCTTCCATCTGACAAAGTCACTAACTAACTTCTTGACTCAGGAAAAGCAGGAAATACCACCCTCTGGTTAACAACGGACCAACAGTGAAAAACAAGAGTTATTCATTTTTCCATCAGAAAATCCCTCTCCATGTGCATGGCTTTGCTCATTACATAACAGCTCTGCTTCTCCCCTCCAAATAGGGAGTGTGGACAGGGTGGAGACAGATGCTGATGTTTGCTGAAAAGAATTAAGTCTTGGGAAACAAAATGAACAGTGATGCAGTTTGTATTTACCCAACTTATTTACCCAATTTACTTAGACTTGGGTACCAAACATGGCTTGTGTTGCAACAGACTATGTATAGTAACAAAAAATACATATCACTAAAAAGACATTAGGAATGCTAAATCATCCAAAGGCCAGAAGTCCTAACTTAGAAAATGAACAACAAAAAAACCAGGGAAATATAAAGACTTGGCAACTGGAACCACAATAAAATTCTTACAAGAACTGTCCGGTCTCACTTGACGTGGCAATGACTCCTAGCTTCACACAGCTTTGTGTTCTCCCTCAAAGCCAAACTCCCCACAGAAAGGGGCTAATTGGCCAAACCTCGGTCATTTGTCTTCCTTTGGCTGCAGTGCCACAGAGAACAGGAAGCAGACCCCTCCCAGACAAATTACGCTCCAGGAGGAATTTCCCCCAAAAGATGAGGAGGTGGTCAATGTAAAAGGGGAGGTTAGATGATGGAGAAAATTCCATCATTGACACTCACCGATCACTGATCTTTGATAGGCCTCTTCCTTTCTCCATCTCAGTTTCACCATCTGTAAATAAAAGGTTTGGATTCAATAATATTTAAGATTCCTTTCAGCTCTTACAGGTTCTATCACCTGCTGCCCCACTTCTTCCTCTGACAGTTGGTTGCACTTCTGAGGGCTAGCATTAAAGAGCGCTTACAGATCTGTAGCATGTAACTGGAGGTGAGACTATAACAAATGCTGATGAAGCTCATCATAAGAAGAAAAATGGTCTGACATCCCACTGTCATTTCTCCCTCTTTATCTGCATTTTCTGAAGAGCCACCATTTATTTTGTTCAATCACAAAGAAAAATGCCTCATTTCCTGCTTTCTTTCAAATGGGTTTCTCCATGCTGATTCTGCTCTTAGAACCAAAACATTTGTTTTTCTGGACCAAAGTAACCTGCCTGAATTTTTCATCAAATCCTCCACTTCACGGCCTTTGTACTTGAATCACCCATCTAACCAAATCTAGAAAGCTTATAATTTATTTATTAAACTACAGTTTAGTTAATCCCAGTTGTCCGTTAAAGAGCCCAGTCTCCTTTAAAGAGTGAAACTGATTGTTTAAAATCAATCATTTCCCTGTTTTAGGCTTCTATTCTCTCGAGCATGCCTTTTTGTTTTTGTTTAATTTTGTCCTTATTCTGGGTAAAAATTGCTGTACCATCAATGACTAAAACTAACCAACTTTTATTGTTTCTGTCCTTTTTTTTTTTTTTCCAGCAAGGGCTTCAGATAATTCTCTGTATTCATTTTCTGTGCAGCCTTCTCCAGCTCCCCTATTATTTCCATTTAGAAGACAGGACAGTCGCTCTGTAGTGATTTGTTTTTCTCTCTCAGCTCCCCTGGAATTCTCCAGGGTGTTATGCACATACTATTTTTGTTAAGTCCCACATTCTTCATTTTTCAGAAGGGCTGCGGTTCTTTGAGCTTTAATTATGGTGTCTTAAAAGATTCTTCAGCTGCTTTCATGCTCGTGAATTTTATACTTCCTCTTATTGCACCTTATTCACTAGATTTCTTAATTCCCAAAAATTTACTTTCTGGAAACTGGATACCTTTGTATAGCTGCATTGTTTGAACCTACATCTTATTATTCTCAATGTGAGTCATCTGTGGACATGGAAACCTGCCTGCCAACTATCTTCAAATAACGATTTTTTTTTTAGTCCCCCCTCCATCCTACTGCAAAAAGCTACATATATTATTCTTTCTTTCCAGCAATTTAGACTCTCCAAAGGTAATCAAAATTCTAACATATCATTAAATGAAAATAATTTTTTAATCAAAATCCTGTAATAATTTTCAGCCTTCAGTTTATCCCTCAATAAACACCTTCGTTAGAAGGATCAGGCAGGAATTACCTAAACACAGTGTGAAACTTGTTTTCAACCCTCAGTGATTAATTTCTCAATGAGACACATCTAGTCTAAAAAGAAGGAAATACGGTCTGCGATCCCAATGTCTGAATCAATTGAAAAGAATTGATTCAAAGAAAGCTAGGGTTCCAGACAAGTTGGAAATATGTATATTAAATGTACAAGCATCTATCTTTTTAAAAACAAGTCACAGATACAGAACTTGAATATGGAAAATTGGAGGTTAAAACCACTTCCTGAAACAAACTTAGTTCTTGGAATTCTTTTGGCTCAGATGTAGGGTTATTATCGTAAAAGTCGTCATGTACTGCAACCCTGTACCGACTTCAAAGTGAATTATCAACAAAGACCATCACTCTTAGACATGAGAAAGAATATCTTGATGCAGGCAGGGCAAATAACATGAATTCTGGCTGGTTTGAGTAGAAAGAGAACTAGTAATTGAGGGAAAGGGTTTAACCAAAAGGATTTGAGTCCATTTGATTAAAAGTATTTTTTTAGAGTCTCACATAAGCACCCCTGAATATTAGAGTTTCTGAGGTTTATACATCACTAGTCATTTTCCAATTAACTGTACATCCTAATACCCCCGATCCTAGTTCAATGGCTTCCGTGACTGATAATTTTGCTTCTTTTCAGAACAGATATTTAAAGCTGAAGCCTTAGGACTGTGATTACTATCATTTTGTGGGTTTGGGTTTGCAATCCTGATTCTTCAGAGGCTGTTTATTTCTCCTGGGTCATCATTTTGGCATCAGGTAGCTTCCACCAGATAAATTCGGGTGCAACTCTGTAGATCTACTGGCTGGGCTTTCCTCAAAAACCAATAATTCAGTATCATAACAGCTCAGTTAATTGGATCTAGCAACAAATATGAAAAAACTACAAAAGTACAACATGGATGACTCTTAATAAATGTTGACTCAGACAAATATGGAGTGAGGAATAGTCTATTTAAAAGGGGGTGGGGAGGACACATGCATTACAAAAGGAATTATCAGCTAAGAAGAAAAGGTGGGGAAATATATTCCAGATTAAAGGAAGCCAGAGAGACATGACAACTAAGTGCAACAACTGACCCTAGGCTGAGTCCTATACTAGAGGGAAAAACTTCACTGAAAGGGGAAAAATTCTGTAAAGGGTTCTGAGGTTAGTTAACAAAATTGGATTCTGGACAAATTGTATCAATGTAAATTTATAAAGTTGAGCACTGTACTGTGGTTGCATAAGAGAATATCTTTATTCTCAGGAAAAATACACACACTAAAGTATCTATGGATAAAGTGCCATGATGTATACAATTAACTCTCAAATGGTTCAGAAAAATTATGTATATATGGGAGAGAGGACACACAAATAATACAGCAAATGAGGTAAAATGTTAACAACAGGTAGATCTGGATAAAAAGTAAATGGGTGTTCTTTGCACTCTTTTATTTTTGTCATTTAAAAAATTTTTTCATTGTTTCCTTCCAAATTAAAAAAAAAAGATACACAATTGACCAAAATAAACCAGATTGAACAGAATATATTTCATGTGGTTCCATTTATGTAAAATTCCAAACCAGGAAAAATTAAACTATATTCTTTAAGCATGCATACTTCAGTAGTAAAACTATAAAGAAAAGCAAGGAAATGAATGCTATAATAGGTATGTGGGTAGCATAATCCCATAATAGGATACAATAATAGGATAGTGGTTATTAATAGCAGGGAGGGAGTCAATTACTTAGGGAAGGGACCTGCTGAGGGCTTTGACGTGCTGGTAATATTCTATTTTGCATGTTGGAAGATGGTTGCATGAATATTGTTTTATAATTATTTAAGCAGAATATTTACATTTTATGAACTTCTCTGTCATGTTTTCTTTATAAAGGAATGAAGGAGGAAGAAAGGAGAATTAGGTGAGAGAAGAGAGGGAGGAGAGGCAGGGAGGAAAGACACAAAGGTACAGTTTACTACCTGCCTTTATACTCTTACTGATGAATGATTTGCTCTACTCTAGTCATCCTTGTCAAGACTAAGAAGTAAATTGCCCCTGAATCTTATTTTACAGCAGAAGGCCACTACTGCTTCCAGGTTTCTGACTTAGCACAAGCCGGAGCTTTAGAGCTGTCATATATCAGGTGTCACTAGATGTGGTGCCGTTAAGTATAGAAACAGGTAATTGCCAGGAGCAAGATCCAACTGCAGACTTGGAGAAAAGCCAGAGCAATAGGTACACTTGGCATGAAAAAGAAAAGACAAGAAACCAATAATAACCAGTCAGCACCCATACATCTTAACTCTTTAGAGCCTTTTCCTGCGACATATGACTTGGCACGCATGTGGAGGAGTGTTATATGGCCGCATGATGCTGGGAACCCATCCTCAAGGCTGAATAGGCACCTCCTAGCCTCAGCTTCGCTAGGGTCTCTCATACCACCAGCTCCGACCAGGAGTGTTCCTCAGTAGCTCAGCGGGCACTCTTCTTTCCTGCCTCTTCACACACGGTTCCTCCCCAGCTCCTTGCCTCACCATTTCACTGCCTTCAGGTCTCAGCTGAAAGTTTACTTCTTGGAGAATCCTCTCCTACCCCCCCCCCCGCCCCCCCAATCTAAATCGAGTCTGCTTGTAATACTCTCTTGTGGCCTTCCATCCTTTTCCTTCATAGCGTTTATCACAGCTTATAATTACATACTTATTTGTGGGACTACTTACTTTCCCACCATCCTGGAGTGCCTGAGAGCAATATAATATTTATCGGATAACAGTTGTTTGCCCGTTTCCTAGCACACTGGAGGGTAGCACTCATGTGTTCTTCCTGACTCCTGAAAGAATGAAGGAAGGAAGGACGCATTTATCAATCAGCCTCTCTAATAATGTCTACTCTCTCTCTTCCCCACAGGTAATAAAATGACGGAATAAATTGGTTAAATGGTATCATTACAAATACTTCGGTAACCATAGTGGATTTTCAGTAACTTTGGTAGTTTCAAAGGAGATCATGCTTGTGAAAGCACTTTATTATCAATTAATCTTTTCTGCTAGTTTGGAGTTCCAATAGAGGAGACAGGTTCATTTTCCCTTTTCTTGCTAATAGCTACCACAAACCCAAACACATACTGGGTATACAAATGAACTTTGTCGAATGAATGAAAATCTAGTTCCTTAAAGTGATTACACTTTTTAAAGAATATTTTAATACATCAGTGAACAAAAGTTACATAGAGAAAGAGAGGCAGGGAAAATATCTAAACAAAACATAGTTTGCTAATCGTTTTCCCTTAAGAATCACCAAAGAACACATATCTCCAGCTCTCAAATGCCATTATTAGAGGAAATAGCAAGGAGAGTAAGCAGATAACTGGTCTCAGAGTTAGGAGACAGGGGTTTTGCTGAGGACTCAGTTAATTTTCACCTACCCTTTTAAGTCTTGATTTCCTCACTATAAATGGAGGCCATTGAAGTTGACTTTTGGGGCCCATTGCATAGCTGTTGGAAAGCTTTGTGAGATCAATAACTTACTTAAAGTTGTTAAAATATGAGACTAAAATTTTCTAACCAAGAATTGTCTTTCTTTTTAAAAGATTAAAGATAAACACCATTTCTTAAATGTTTTGATGGGAAATCTACCATTGTCCTCAGGAAGTTTATGCTTGCTCTTGAACATAAAAGAAGAATCCTACAGAAAGAGCTCTCATTTTTTTTGCAGATGTGTATACATAGGATTTGTCACTGGGGCAACCTGATACAGCACGGTTAACTTATAATTCCGGCATCAGTCCTGTCTCACTGACATACACAACATAAAGGAACTCAACCATATGATAACAGCATATAGAAAAAAACTGCACTGTTTCTGAAAATTGCCAACTGACCAGCTCTGCTTATAGACCTAATTGAAGAAAGGGGTTCAAAAAAAATCAATGAGGTCTTATATATTAATTTGTGCAAATGCATAGGGAAACCATGAAATTAATCCATTCTGCATTGGGTGGTACTCAAACCATAAAACTTTAAGTAATATGTGACCAATATTTCTTTATATAAGCACAACAACAGTTACATAACAGTGCTCTGTTTACTAACTGGTTTGGGAAATATTTCCTGCCTTAAGTTTAAAGTAATAATTATGGACTTTTCTTAAGATTCAAACTTCCCTACAAGGAAGGGTTCTGGTCCTAAAAATGCCCCCATGTGCAATCAAGCCAAATGATACAGTGCTGGTTAATATGACATTCTATTTGTATTAGGGTGCTGTCCTCAGTTTCCTTGAAGCACACTGATAAGAGACCCTAGAAATCAATACAGTTTAGTCTATATTGTCACCACTGAGTGGTAACCACTGAATGTTCACCACTTAATAAAATCTTGAAAAGCAGTTTAGAAAAAACTCCCATCCAGGTTTTTGTCTTATACTTGTGTATTTTTAATCTGGCATACACTAAGGAGGTTGATAAGAAACATTTCACCAAGAAGATGTCATTCAGAACCAAAAATGAGAAAGAAAAATTTTTCAAATCTATGATATGTCTACAATTGTTGGTCCTAGCTCCTTGACCATTGCTGATTCACAAATTTAGTTTAAAACCTATTTTTTAGAGATATATTGTCTGATTTGAATCATTTGAGAGATGTTAGCAAGATTCAATGTAAAAGATCAAAAATGTAGATTAAATAGATCATACTTGCATAAAAAATCAGACTTTTCTTTAAAGACTTCTTAAATCAGTAGCCCCTAGTCAAAGGACGCTAGGGATTTCAAAAATTCTCGTGCACTGTGGGTCAACTATGTTTACTGAAGTACAAGGTCAGCC
Source organism: Rhinolophus sinicus (assembly GCF_057876585.1). Classification (NCBI taxonomy): domain Eukaryota; kingdom Metazoa; phylum Chordata; class Mammalia; order Chiroptera; family Rhinolophidae; genus Rhinolophus; species Rhinolophus sinicus. The sequence goes on from NC_142517.1 coordinate 199,859,754, forward strand.
AATTATGTTTGTGAAATCATCCTAGAAAAAGTGCTACGTGCCTCATTGCTGAATATCACTACGGTCACCTTTGAAGTACTCCTCTTGGGAAGCTATGCACTGACGCCAGTGCCTAGTCCACTCTTCAAAGCAATTTTGGAACTCTTTTTCTGGAATGGGCAGCAGAGTTGTTGTCCTATTACCCTTGAAGTCCTGAATGTCATGAAAATGTCTTTCTTGCAATATTTCTTTTATCTTCGGGTAAAGAAAAAAGTCACTGGGGGCCAGATCAGGTGAGTAGGGAGAAACTGCCTCACAGACAGTGCCATGTGAGCTGGTGCATTGTTGTGATGCAAGAGCCATGAATTGTTGGCTAAAAGTTCAAGTCGTCTAACTTTTTCATGCAGCCTTTACAGCACTTCCAAATAGTAAACTTGATTAACTGTTTATCCAGTTGGTACAAATTCATAATGAATAATCCCTCTGATATCAAAAAGAGGTTAGCAACATTGTTGCAACAAGTTTGCAAACTTCATTGTCAGACCTTGTATACCATCTCTATAGAGGGATTGCCTCCAGCTATCACATGGCCTTCAATCTTGTCTCCCAATTCCAATATTTTAAAGAGAGTTCCAAAGGGGTATAGTCCTTTAAAGAAGCAGAGTGCCTAATAGCCAAATATTGAGGTCAGACCCTAGGAATGGCAGTTCCAGTTCCACACCTGACATTCTGCATTACCACAGAAGTTTGCTTAATCTTGCAATGTCTCAGTTTTTCAATGCATAAAGTGACTATAATAATAACCACTTTATTCTCTCAGGGATGCAGTAAAGACAGCTTTAAGTTCTCATAGGAAGACTTATACCAATTGAGACATCTTCTGATTTCAGTCATGTCTTTCCCAAAAATATAAACACGTGGTCTATTATCAGCTAATAATAATAGCTTAATAATAATGTCAATCCTCTAATATGTTAAGTAATAAATGAGGTACTTTTAAAGACATTATCTGGTTTAATCCTCACAACATTTTTCATATGAGGAACCTGAGATTCAAAGGAATCAAATGACTTTCCCAAGACCATACAACTAATCATGGTGTAAAGTGAATTTAAACCCAGGTCTGTCTATAGTACTCAAATAATAGTTATTTCCACTATATCAGAATTACTGTTTCCAATCAAATTATAATTTCCAAAAATCTTCCATAAAATTTTGAAGGATAAAAATGACTGGGTTATCTGTCAAGCTTAACTACATGAAATTAATGACTAAAAATAATAGTCAGTAGTGTATTGGACATATGTTGTGAAGTCCATATTTATAAAGTACCCTCAAAAAGCTGTTTAAGCTTATCAAATAAGTCAATTCACTCAGGCAAATTAGACACTTCCATTAAGAAAGTCAATAAAATTATTTATGCTTTTCATTTTTAATCTTGCAAGTCAAAACCACAACCAGTTGACTGTTTAACATCCCTGTGAGTTGCACGCATGTGTGGAAGACACAATCAGAAGGCAGACCTTCATGTTCTCAAAGGTAATGATGTAATATGGTGGTATGGGTTAGGGGGAAGGTCTGAAGACTATTTTTCAGCATTTCAAAGAGTCCAACAGATATCAACTATGTCTCCCAAATAAAGCAGAACAGGCTAGCTACATAATCATGTTCCTAAGTGTTCCAGAATACTTCAACTCAATGAAACAATACTGATGCTCTCACCCTGATCAGGGAGACTGATTGGGAGTTGCACGTGTCTTTGATCAATAAAAAAGTTTCAAAAAATATAATGATTACTTAACGTCATAAAGAATGTATGTGCCAGGATATTTATGCTTATTTTGCAGTATTGTGGTAAAAGGTGGGGAGAAGAAACTAGATGATCAACAATAAAGGAATAACTAAATACATTATAGCTTATTCATGCAATGGAATACTATGAAACTATGAAAAGGGCAGGCATCGTTTCAGCATATGTCATAGGATAAAATAAACAGGTCATAGAACAACATATATTACATGGGTATTATGCATCTTATGCTCTCATCTAGGTTAAGAAATTGTGAGTAGAGATATATATGGATATGGATAGAGATATGCATATTCTCTAGGTACCTTCTAAGTAGATTAACAGAAAAGGAAATGGAGAGAGGTCATCTGAACTAGCAATAGCAGTTACTGCCAGGCAGAGGAAGAGGACAGGGGTGGATAAATACGGTCTTTCACTTTCTACTCTAAACTTTCATAAGGTTTGAATTTAGACAATGAATATGAATTGTGTTGTATTTTTTTAATTCCTTAATAAATGCAAGGGTTTTGTTTGTTTGCTTGCTTGCTTGGCAAACCTTTCCAAACATGGATTCCATATGGAAATAAAAAAGAAAAGGGGTCGACGGTGGTGAAAATTGGGTGACCAGCCAGCGCAGACATTCCTTTTCAGTGCATATACGTAACACACACATTCACTCTACCTGGAAGTAATGGGATCATGAAGGATTTATGAAAAAGTTCTGTTTCCCATTGCCAGAAATCTGTACCATGCGATGACTCTTCTTTACAACCTTCAAAATATTGCAAGCTGGTAGCTAAGTAGTGTAAACAACTTGGAGGCCCAGCACGAAGATCCTTCAGGAACACTGGCTCCTTCCTGAGACTTGGAAATAACCCTGCTCCTACCTGGACAAGGGGTGCATGAACGGGAAGCTGTCGTGTAAGTCTGCCCTGGGACGAGCCGAACCAGCTATTCCCACTAAACGAACGAGCCATTCCCACTAAAGGAACTGTGGATCGGGACTTATTCCATCAGCTGTGGCCCCAAGCAGCTTGCTGTCTGCCCAGTTCCACTCTAGCACAAGAGCTCAGCCCATATAATGTGTGGCTTGGTGTGTGCCAGGAATACCAAAAAGCTCTGCTAGATGTTGACCATCTTCCCCTAAAAGGTAAGACATGGGCTTCACAAGGACTTGTAAAAAATGCACTTCTTAGGATGTTCCAGTGACTACTTCAGAGTGAGTTCAAAGTCAATCTCCACTGCAGGCTCAGTATCAGAAGATAGGAAGGAGGCTTAGCAGGGCCTCTTTTCTCCCCCATCTCAATGCAATCAAGTCTTTTACTCAAAGTTTCTTAGTGCTCATTGGAAAGGCCCAACCATCCACATATTTTGTGTTCTCCACGACTAGGCTTTGCCAGGAACTAGATAAATATGAGTCTGTGCCATGTCAAGGTAGCCAGTTACAGGGGCAGGTCCCATCAAATGAAGGACATGGAGGGTGTGGGGAGAGGACAATCTGAGGAAGGAGGAAAGAAGTACAACCAGAAGAACTTGCAGTACAACTTCTGGACAGTTTTGCTGAGCCCCACCCCTCCCGGTTGTGGGGAGAATGGATAGGATAGGGTAGGTGTGGCCTCTCGTTCCCCTCCTGATAAAGCAGGGATAATGAGACCAGAATAGGTGGTATTAACAGACTGCAGGTGTGTGTGTAGCAATTAAAGCAGCCAAACCTGCTAAAGTCAGTAGTAGTGTGTGGGGTGAGAGCAAAAGGAGACACAGGCACGTGGGGCTCTCCAGAGTGAAAGGACGACAACTGAGAAACAAACACTGTAAGAAAAAAATAATAATGCAGGACTGAGCATCTTAATAGGCATAAACAAAATGACACACCAAGTCCTTATTTGTTGTCAGTTAGTGGTGCCTGTTCAGCACCTTAAACTTCAGGTACAATGAAAGAGCGCTTTTAAAAGCTCTGAACAAAAATGAAGGCACACGCTTAGCAGCCTTTGCTTTTTCTTTTGAAAGCACTTAGTGGAGATCAAAAACAACAGGTTGTCCAGTGAGAGCTGGTGGTTTGGTGGGAGAGGACAAAGATTGTTGGAGCCTACAGCTGGCTGCCAGACCCGCCAAGAAAATGTCTGTCCATAGTGGCTGTCTCTTTTCCGGCCCTGGCATCCCAAGCTCCAGGCTTCAGCCTCAGGTCATCCCAGCCTCCATGGTCTCCAGCAGCACATTCTCTACCTGAACATCTCTCCATGTTTCAACTTGTCACCTCCTGGAAGTCGCAGACTTACTCACCCTCCTCATAGAACCTAAAGCCTGCCTCCACCCACACCCTGGGCCCCACTCCTGCTCACCCTGGGTTTTCACAACTTCTCAGCAGATGGCTTTCACTGTACAACTCCAGCTCACAGTCGGACAAACTGCGCAAGACGTCAAGTATCCTTCCATAAATGCGTATGATCTTGAGTCACAAGACGTGGATTGACTTCTGTCACTTACTTGTTATTGTTTATTATCTGTCTTCCACAGGAAGGCAAGTTTTATGTCACCAGAGAACTTGTCTTGTAACCTCCACATCGTTGATGTCTAGAGATGTGCTGCCCAAAACTACAACCACAAGCCACATTCAGCTGTACTGAGCACTTAAATAGTGTCTCCTCCAAATTCTGATGTGCTATAATCTTTGAAACTGGATTTCAATGACTCCTTAGACAGAAAAGAATGAAATACAGCTCACAAATAATTTACATTGATTACTTGTTGAAATGATAATATTTTCAATATATAAGGTTAAATAAAATATTATTTAAATTAATTTACCTGTTTTTCTATTTTTTTTAATGGGGCTACAAGAAAATTTTAAATTACCTTGTGGTTTACTTTCTATTTCTATTGAGTACTGTTGGCCTAGACTTTTACCTGGCATACTGTAAATGGCCAATATTTATTAAATATCTACATACATACACACATACATACATACAGTGGCTCCCTGGGCCCATCATTTAAACTTATTATGCCTCTTTTTATTTTTCACTCTTTGACATGAAAATAAAAATACCTATTCCACAACACTTGTTGTGAAGACTGAGATAGTGCCACCTAAAATTTAAAATACTACCTAAAGATATGTTATTTCTTTTTAAAGTATGTTGAATGCTTAAAGGATAATAAATGCAGTTTCATTGAATAATCCACTAATTATTAAGACAGTTCTAATATCAGAGCATGTAAACATTGAAAACAACTACTTTGAAAAAGGATAGGATTAAAACCACATTATCAAACTTACACAGTCAGAAAGCAGACTTCAGCAGAAAATCAAGGATTTGCCAAAATGATGATGGAAAATAGATTTCTTTAACAGCTTGGTGAAAAACATAGATACCTAATTCTTTTGCATTCTAGATTTCAGCTTGGGTAGAGTGTTTCTTTTGGGAGTAATTAAGCATTCAGTTTGATAAAGTACATTTTACATGTCAAATAGAAGATGGATTCAAACTGAAAAGTAAGATAAGACAATAAATGAAAAAAGTCAAATTCACTCAGGAAGAGGCAAATCAACTTAGGAAAATCAAAGCCATTTTGACCTAGACATCCCTGGCCATCTGTCAGTAATAAACATATTCTCAACTCTCACTAATAAAATTGAAAAACACAACTTAGAGGGAAAAGCAGAATCAAAATATCCCAGGTTTTCCTCTTTACTATAGAACAGGTGATTCAAATATAAGTGTTTAAGGCAGATAAAAATTTGCCTAATTTGAGAGATTCCAAGATAGTGAAGTAAGTAAACACTGCCTGCTTCCTTCCATGAAGACATTAAAATTGTTCTAAATAAAGTATAGAACAATCAACCTAAAGAACCATCTGAAGTCTGGCTGAATGTTTTATAACTAACAATATAAAGAAGAAGCCACGTTGAGACTGGTAGGAGGGACAGAGACGCAAAACAGGCTGGCCCCACACCTCCATGCAGTGGTTGAGAACCAGGAGGGATACCTTGGCTGCTGCAGTGGTTCCCCACAGAGAAGCGACAGATCCCAGCCCTATACTGACCTCCCCAGGCCAGAGTACTGGTGCCAGGAAGAGGAACACCCACAACATCAGGGTGTGAAAAACAGTGGGGATTCTGACCATCCATGTGGGATAGAAGGCTGAGGGAAACCCAGATCCTCTTAAACGGCCCACACACAGACTCACTCACTCTTAGGCACTCACCCTGGGCTCCAGCAGAGGGACAGTAACTCAGGGTGGGAGGCATCAGAGGCATATGGGGGAGCAGACTAAGGTGTGTGGCTTTGGAGCAAAGGCTGGAGGACAGACGCCATTTCTTCCTGTGGGGTTTTCCTCCTGTGCAGTTGGCAAGCAGGCGCCATCTTTTCTGTGTTGAGCCCACCCCCACCTAGCCAAATCTGAATCTGATTGGCCTGGTGAGCTCCTCTGGGACCCCACCCCACCCAACTCCCCCAATACTGGAGGCACTTTCTCCCAAGCAGCCAGTTTTCTTGGAAAACTATCATAATCCACCAGCCCCAGGTGGGCAGCTGCTGGCCTTGGTGTGCTCTGAGACTTTTGTTGAGTAGCTCCATTGTTACAAAGTAGTCATGGGGATGTAGGGTATAGCATAAGGAATATAGTCAATAATACTGTAATAACTATGGATGGTGTCAGATGGGTATTAGATTTGTTGGGATGATAGATGGGAGGGGTTGGGGAGAAAGGTGAAAAAAGTGAAGGGATTAAGAAGTACAAACTAGTAGTTACAAAATAGTCATGGGGATGTAAAGTAAAGCATAGGGAATGTAGTCAATAATATGGTAATAACTATGTATAGTGCCAGGTGGGTACTAGTTGGAGGTCACTTCTTAAATTATGTAAATATCTAACCACTATGCTGTACACCTGAAATTAATATAAAATAATATTGAATATCAACTGTAATTGAAAAATTTAAAAGCAGGGGGGAAGGTGAAGGGGAATAAAAGGTCCAAATTTCCAGGTATAAAACAAACAAGTCATGGGGATGTAATGTACTACATAGGAAATATAGTCAATAATATTGTAATAGTGTGGTACAGTGTCAGATGGTTGCTGGACTTATCATGGCGATCACTTCTTTAGGCATATAAATGTTAAATAACTATGACGTACCCCTGGAACTAATATAATATTGTATGTTAGCTATATTTTTAATAAAAAACTTTTAAAAATCAACTAATTTGCAACCCAGTGAATATCAAATAAAGTTAAGGGAAAGGTGAATATTGATCTAATTTCATGTTCCAAATTTAATCAAATAAAACCCCTTCTTAAGCATGGACATATTCAGCTTCTTTAAAAGGTGCCTTTCATTAGGAAGCCTGGATTTTGTTGTACATATAGACGTCTTTGTGAGTGTGTGGTTTTTTTTCTCTCTTGGTTACTATATGTTTGTAATATACTAAAGCAGTGGTTCTCCACTGGGGGGAGGGGAGTAATTTTGCTCCCTAGGGGACAACTGGCAATGTCTGGGGAATTTTTCATTGTCACATGGAAGGAGGGTGCACCTGGCATCTAGTCCAGGGATTCTGCTAAACAACATGCTATAACACACAGGACAGCCCCCAAGAACAAAGAATGATCCAAAAGTTCAATGGGTGCCACCATTGAGAAACCCGGTATGAAAAGAACAGGTGTCTATAAGATGTTTCAGAATTTTTTTTTCTGTGCTTTTTTTTTTTTTTTTAAATTTTTTAAGGGCTTTTGCTGCACATAACAGAAGATCAAATAAAGTTGGGCACATCCTTTATGGCCTCGGGCAACCATCAACGCATGATTACAAGGCTAAGGAAGCAGTGAATAAGTTAACTCATTATAATTCATTATAGGAAAACTTAGGGATAAACCATCAGTGCAGAAGAATTGATCAAGAAGAAGGGAAAAGCAGACAAAATGCTTAATGTAACTGAAGCAAAGTTTATAAGGATGAAAGGTTTTCCTTTATATATTTTCTTCAATATTAACTCATTGAGTCTTTGGTATACAGAGGGCTGTGCTAGTGACGTTGGAGGTTATAAAAATCCCATTGTTACCATCTGTAAATTTACCATAGGCTCAAGTTAAAAATAGCCCTTCAAGAAATATCTCTGTAATTAAAGAAAATCTGGTAGGCATTGCACCATAGAAAACAAGAACCCTGGTTTTGGACTCATCAAAGGACAAACCAGGATTTGAATCAAGACATGCCCTGAGGAGAGCCTCTTAATTCCTCAGATTTCTCATCTATAAAATGGGGATAACACCCACTCAGTGGGGTAGTTGTGAGGATCATGTGTGGTTATGTATGTAAATTACCTGGCATGATGCCCCAGCCATGGCGGTTACTCAACACATGCCAGTGCCTGGCTTCTTAAAAGACAATTAGTGTTTTCATTTTAACTATACCTAAGTAATCACGCTTAGTTGAGATGAAAGGGAAGGTTTCTTCAGGTGTTATGGAAATGTTGGCTTTTTTTGACAAAAAGCTAACTCAAAACAAACAAACAAAAACCTTTAATCCCCAAAAAAACTATTATAAAAGAAAGAAGTAGTAGAGGAATCTGGAAATCTGGTTATAACAATACTGATGACAAATCTTAGAAGACTTAAAAGTCTGTTAATGATGGAACATGCCCAGGTGAAAGAAACACTACTCAAGAACACAGTATAATTTATGTTACTTCAATAAAATAAGACATGACCTGGACTTTGAGAAAGAACCTGATACCTATAGCTTAAGTAGAAACTAAGAACCAGTTGCAGATGTCCTCAGATCAAAATTTATTTGGAAAAAATCTTTTAGGATCAATATGACAGCTCCTGGATGTTCAAAGGGTTTGAATCATAGACTTAGTTAAAAACTAGTAAATATGTATTTTTTTGTATTGGACGCAGTGTAAAACTTCCCATAGAAATCCTTAACCTCTTTGGTGCAGTCACCAACAACAGATTTCTGTGGTTCTCAATATTTTCTAAGTATGTTGATATCCACATGTTAAAACATTTTTTTATTTGTCACGACCCTATAAGACAAATAAGACATTAATATTAATTAATATTCCCATTTTGTTGGCGAGCATATGCAGACTGTAAGGGTAAGTAATTTGGGAGAATTCAGCACAAATTGGTGGAAAAATTGGCTCTAACACCCTGACTCTTCAACCTTCTTTTCATATAATAACTCTTTTTTGTCAAATGCATAATTCAATTTAACAATATTTTGTAGTATCTGGTCAGCAAAGATAAGTAATTTACAGTCTGCCTCAAAGATCTAAAATCCATTGTGTACATAATTATAATGTGGGGGTGACAGGAAGACATAAGAAAAGTGCAAAAATATGCTCTGTGAATTGAAAGGAGGGAGACATCATATTGGGTAGGCAGGAAAGAAGGGAGGTAGCATTCCGAGTGGGCATTGACGTTTGAGAAGCATATTTAAAGAAGAAGATGCAGAAAAATGGGACACAGGAGAGGGAAAAAAATAGCACATTTGATGTATTTTCAGAGATCAGAGAAGTAAAATTTGGAACATAGAGTACCGTATACCCAACGAGAAGTGGGAGGTGAATTTAGAAAGTTAGGTTTATGCCGTAACATGGAAGCATTTGAACACTTGAGTGAGGGGTTTAGATTTAATGGTGTAAACACGGTGGAAACTTCGTAAAGTGAGATCGGTTAGAATTTCTAGAACATTCCTAGTAGTCCTGCCTCTATAGCCTGGTCACCCAGGCTAATATCTAAACTCCTAAAGAATAAAAAATGGTATCTTAATCATCTTTAAATTTCAGTGGCAAGATTCCTCTACAAATCACACAGTAAGCATTCCGTAAAGGTTTTCAGAGTAAATATCAATGAACTAATTAACGAATCAATAAGCTAAAGAGGTGATAATGGAAAGGAAGAGCATAAATATAGGAAATAATGTAGAAAGAAACCGACAGTACTTGGTCTGAGTCGACTTGTTAGGAGGCAGTGGAGAGGAAAGAATAGCAATGAGCTGGAGGCTTTGCTTCAGGGTAACTGGGCCAATGGTAGGTATCAGAAACAAGAAGTTAGGACATACAGATTATTTAAGGTAGGAGATGGTGAGGGTACATAGAATATCAACAGGGTGTTCCATAAAGTTAATTGAAAGCACCAGCTGCATTTCCACATTTTAGTGCAAATGGAATCTGGATTGAGTACTTTGGCAGAAACCATGCAGGGCTTATTATATATTCTCTCAGTGAAGGAAAAGTGTGGTTATCCAAAAACTGTACTATGACAAAAGTGGAGGTTTTAAAGATCATGGTAATTAATTACCCGTGACATTAATGGAGCCTTGAGAACATTAGATATCAGATTACGGACTCAGGAAATCTGTATAATTCATCTTTGTACAATCCCAACACTGGAAGAGTTCAGAGATGAGCAGAGGTGAGTGCTGCACAAATTGCAATGCTGAACAAAATAAGGACTACAAAAGAAGCATAATCACGTGACAATGAACACAGCACTGCAAACATGTTCAAGATCTTTTCCCATGCTTAAATGAATGAGTGAATGAATTAGTATATGAGTGAAGGAATAAATGTGGCTCTGAAAAGAACTGTTTTCTGTTCTGTGCATCTGCATTTGATATATTCCATATCAACCATAGTTCTTAAAATCATGTCTAGACAATTGAGATGGATATAGGAGGAGTGTTGATTCATTTCCGGGTATTTTGGGGTATTTCACTTTACCATGACAGACTTGGGTAGCCTTCTCTGATCAAGGAATTGGGTAAGATGTAAGGCTGGCAAAGACTGAGTAAAAGGAAGTAAAAGAATAGGTGGATCATTTCTTACACAAGATTACAGCACACAGAGCACATAAATTCCACACCTATCACATGCACACGTGCACACACCGAGGCCAAGGGATTCAAGCCCAAGGTTGCTGAGTAGAAAGCAGAGCCAAATGTTGAAGCCAACACAAGAAGCCACAGCAGTCCTCGGTGAGGAATGGCAAAGCAGATAGAGAGCAAGGGTGGAGGAATTCCCAAGATGCTGAGGGGGCACCCACCACAATTGCTAATGGGGTTCCAACTGGTACATTCAAATGCACTAAAAGAGAACAGATGGAAGTATCCTGGTTACAGAGTAACCATTAGTAGAGGAAATTTCTTATAGGCCGATATATAGAGTCTCTGTCTGAAAAATACCACCTGAAACTTCATACAAAAGTTTCTTTCTTTAATTTGTTTTCTTTCCTATACACATGGACTCAGAGACTTTTTTTAACTTTTGAGACTATAATAATTCAAATAGGCTTTGATAATAATCTATTAGTGTAAGAAGGTTCCAGTAAGACAACTGAGCATTAATATTTCTGGTATGGTAAGAATTTTAATTTCTTTGGATGTGATACATATAAATGGGGCTTCTGTAATTCCAAATAACAGAAATGTTTAGTTGATTTCATGTATTGTAGGTATTATTAGTATCTCAACTTAATTTTCCTTAAATTTGATACCAGTAGACTTGGGCGCAAGCTCTCTGGCATTTTTGCCTGATGAGTAATCTTACCCCAGTTGAAAGAGTGGCACTCCAACTACATATACGTATGTTTATCTGCTAGGTATGGCAGATAAACAGCCTCAGTAGATACTATGAAGCCACAAAGCTAAGAAAGATCTGTGTATTGTTCAATGGTAAAATGACATTTTCACATTGTATGGAATTTGTGGTATGTTATTTGGCCTTATGAAAACAGACATTTGCAAAAGTGTAGAGACAAAGTGAGAAGAAATGGAACGATAAATTATGGAGGAATATAAAGAAAACGGGGTTTGGGGATAGCCAATGTACGTAAAAGTAATCTGAAAATCTCAGAATTGGTTACTTGGGGCCACTCTTGGGGACTTTGGGCTTGAGATAATCAGGGTCTAATGTTGAAATGTCCATCCTGGAAATAACATTTAGAGCAAGTTATTGCAACTAATATAAAGGGGACGACCAAATTATTTGGTCAAATTGGAATTTCATTACATCAGAATGTGTAGATGTCAGTGGTTTCTAATCTGGAAACAAGGAAAGAATCAAATACTCCTGGGGCTCCTGTTACTCTTTTGTAATTGTAGAGGAGAAGGCTAGCTGATCTCTAGGGTCCTTTCCGTGATTCTGCAGTGCTCCCCCGTATCATCCATAGTGGAAAATGTCTGTCCTATTCCTAAATGGTTGTCTGAGCTAAAGAAAGGGCCTTTGTTCCAGGAAAGGGGCTGCTCATCCTCACCATCTTATTTCTTAACACTTAGAACTTTCATGAAAGATCTAATCAAGAAGACACCAGATGTCATAGTATCCTAATTGCTGTAGATAATCACCAAGAGCTTAAAGGCGTTGTACATTTATGCGAAACATTTGCTGGGGGCCAGGTTCCCAGGCAAGAACATGGAAACAGCTGTCTCACTTATGATTAAGGGGATATGCAATTTCCAAATCAGATGAATTAGCTTTTAAAATAAAAATCATCCTTCTGTAGTTACACAAAGTAAATGCTTAGTTTTAATCAAACCAAATACTGGGGACAGAAAGACCTCACTCGAATTAATTAAAGCGTGTGTGTGTGTGTGTGTGTGTGTGTGTGTGTGTGTGTGTGAGAGAGAGAGAGAGACAGAGACAGAGAGAGAGAGAGACAGAGAGACAGAGAGACAGAGACAGAGAGAGACAGAGAGAGAGAGAGAGATGGGGGGCAAAACAGAAGAGTCTCAAGCTCAAATGTCACTTTTAATATTTTCTGTTTATCACTGGTTTTAAACAAGTTGATTATAATGTTTTGATATAATTTTCTTTATGTTTCTGGGGCTTGGGATTTGTTAACCTTTTCATATCTGTGAATTTATACTTTTCTTCAAATTTCAAAAGTTTCCAGCCATTCAAATATATTTTGTGCCCTGCCTCATCCCCTATCCTCTCCTATGGGCACTACGATTACATATAGGCTTGTCCATTTGAAATTTTCCTACAGCTCACTGATGTTCTGTCCTTTCTTTTTTCAGTCTTTTTTTTCCCTTGTGTGTCATTTTGAATAGTTCTTATTACTATGTCTTCAAATTCATTAATATTTTCTTCTGCAATGTTCAATCTATGATTAATCCCATCCAGTGTTGGTTTTTCTTTTGTTGTTTGTTTGGGTTTTTTTTAATCAGACACTGAGGTTGTTATCTCTAGAAGATTGACTTGGGTCATTTGGATATCTTCCAATAACATGTTCAATCTTTCTTCTAGCTTCTAGAATATATGGAATACAGTAATAACTATTTTAATGTCCTTGTCTACTAATTCTATCATCTGTGTCATTTCTCAGTCAATTTTGATTAATTTTTCTCCTCGTTATTAGTAGTATTTGCCTACTTCTTTGTATGCCCGGTAATTTTTTATTGGATGCCAGACATTGTGAACTTCAGTTTGTTGGGAGCTAACTACTCATATTTCTGTATTCCTATAAACATTCTTGAACTTTATTCTACGACACAGTTAAATTAATCAAAAATAGTTTGTGACTTCCAGATCTTGCTTAATTAGGCAAAACCAGAGCAGTGTTTAGTCTAGTTTTATTTTCCCTGATACTGAGGAAAGACAATTCTTAGTACCTCTAACTGATACCTCTTGAATTATGAGATTCTTCACTCTGGCCATTGGGAACAATCACTATTTCTGGCCCTGTGTGACCTTCATGCACCATGCTCTTGAATGATTCTTTCCCAGCCTCAAGAAGTTTCTTTATATACATATGTTCAGCAACACTCAAATGAATACTTAGGGGAGAGGAGACTTTCCACAGATCTCTGGCATTCTTTCTCTGAACAACTCTCTCCTTTTTGGTGTCCTGTCCTGCCCACTCTAGCTGCCTTGTGTTCCCCAAGACTGTCATCTCAACTCAGAGAGCTTGTGTGCATCTTCCTGCGTGCCATTGTGTGTATTAATGTCTGGAAACTTCCTAAAGGAAATAAACTGGGGTAATCCTAAGGGTCACTTCATTTGTTTCCTATCTATTGAGGATTGCTGACCTTGGTTGCCCAATGTCCAATATCTTGAGTGTTGTCATTTTAGTGTCCAGTTTTTTAGTTGTTTCAGATGGGAGGGTAAATCCAATTCCTGTTATTCCACATTGATTGGAAGTGGAAGTCCTCAAATCCAATCATTACTAAACTACTTAAATATTTTTATAAAGCAACAAATATCAAGACATAATGCAAAATTTGGAGGCGATACCCATGAGGAAAAAAGAAAAAGACAAATGAATAACGTGCACTGAAAAACAAATCTTCTAAAAAAATTTGTCGGGCCGGCCTGGTGGCTCAGGCGGTTAGAGCTCCGTGCTCCTAACTCCGAAGGCTGCCGGTTCGATTCCCACATGGGCCAGTGGGCTCCCAACCACAAGGTTGCCAGTTCAATTCCTTGAGTCCCGCAAGGGATGGTGGGCTCTGCCCCCTGCAACTAAGATTGAACACAGCACCTTGAGCTGAGCTGCCTCCCGGATGGCTCAGTTGGTTGGAGTATGCCCTCTCAACCACAAGGTTGCCGGTTCGACTCCCGCAAGGGATGGTGGGCTGTGCCCCCTGCAACTAGCAACGGCAACTGGACCTGGAGCTGAGCTGCACCCTCCACAACTAAGACTGAAAGAACAACAACTTGAAGCTGAACAGAACCCTCCACAACTAAGAAAGGACAACAACTTGACTTGGAGAAAAGTCCTGAAAGTGCACACTGTTCCCCAATAAAGTCCTGTTCCCCTTCCCCAATAAAATCTTTAACAAAAAAAAAAAAAAAAATTGTCAACAATTGACAAATCTTTGTGGTTAAAAAAACACAAATTTAATAAGTATATGGTTCTGCAAATTTTGTGAAATTTTGCTTAACTTCACAATAATCTGAAATTCTGAGCCTTGGAGGTTAGCAGAAGAAATTATGTTAACAGAAATTTGATCTCCTAATCATGGGAAGAATGCTACACTTGGGAGTGCTTTCATAAGGAGACAGAAACATGCCTGCACAGTGCCTAACATACACCCATAAATGCTTGTGCAGTGATAACAATTACTGCAGGAGAATATAGAAATGAATGGTCCATACAAGAATGTAAAATAGTTTGATATAGTTATGACAAAATGTATTGATTACACAAAAAATATACATTTAAAGATTCTATGACAACACGGGGCTCCTAGGGCATCTGCAATATTATTTCCTGACCTGGATAAGGATTCTGCGGTATTCTTTTTATATCAATTTGTTAAGTTTTTTCTTTATAGTTTATGCACTTTTTTGTATGTTTATTATAGTACACAAATATAAAAGTTTTTTTTTTAAGATCATATGAGAAACCACAAGAGAACTAGGCTCAGTTGTTAGCTTTGAAATGGAAAAGCTGAATAATTTTATTATTCATAAGACGTCATCATCATATCATCGTAATATATTAGCTATACATCTAAATAAATATTGAAGAGAACTCTTTTGATAAATGGCTTTCACATACATTATCTTCTTATGACCCTGAGGAACAAGAATAATTATTCACCACCATTTAGCAAATGGAAAAAAATGAGGCTTGAAAGGCTAAATGACTTATCCAACATCATCTACAGTAAGAAACTGGTGGTTCATGTTATCGCCACTGCACCACAATCCTTTGTTTTTCTTGATTTTATAATAATGTAGTTGGTTGTCTCCAAACATCCATTCCTCCACTTTTTCCTTGTTAAAAGGACCTGAATTTTGCTCAGTAATCAGGTGACCATCATCTGGAAAAAAGTGGGAATGATTCTCCTCAGCCCCAGGAGGTAATACCTGGTTAATTTAAGCCAGTTGTAGTAAACCCAACCCTCTTTCCAATGATTGGTTTATAAAATGGTCATGTGATGCATGTCGACCAATAATATACAAAAGGAGTCCTGCTGTGGGCCTTATTATGCAAGCACATGAGGTTTGAAGCTGCTTCAACCTCTTGACAAGCCTGAAAATAAAAGCAACATGATGAGGAAGGCATAATTATTCACCTCATCTTACAGATGGAAAAACTGAGGCTTAAAAGGCTAACTGACTTGTCCAGCATCAAATACAGTAAGGAATTGGTGGAGAAAGCAGAAAGATTTTAAAAATGTGGATCTCTGACGATGTGATTGAATCCTATAAGTCAAGCCCTATAATTCCCTACTTCCAAACTTCTTATTATATGGGATAACAAATTCCCCTATTGTTTGAGCTATTTTGACTTGGATCTTTCTGTTACCTGAAGCTGAAAGCGTTCTTACTAATCTACTAAGTACTAAACTGATAATTTTCTTTCATTATCTTACTTAATTTTCACTACAAATTCTATGAGAAAGATATGACTATTGCCATTTTTCAGAAGAGGACTTAAAACTTAAAAACAATTTAGTAATTTACACCAGTTCATGGAATTATAACTAGGATTCAAATCTATTATGCCTGACTCCAGACGTGTCACATGATAAACTTAGCAATAGAATCTGTTTCAAAAAATGATGGTTCAGTCACATGGGATCATTAAAAGTTATTTTGTTGCCATCATTTTAGTTGTGGCTAAAATCAAAGTGAGAATCAATGTCTTCTTCTCTTTTCTCCAGTCCTCAGACAGAGCCCCTCAGGGCAAAATTCTTGCTTCCTGTTACTCTGCAAATCATAAAGATTTCTTAAAAGCAAAGGGAAGACAAATATTCCTCATTCTGGGAAAGTACTTCCTGATAATAAGATGATTACCAAAATAATTAATTAATTAACTAACTATCTCAGGAAGTAGTCAGTTCGCTGTCACAGGAGCTTCACAATAGATACTGGGTGGCCATTTAGCAAAGATGTGACATTAATCTGGCAGGTAGCTGGGCAAAATATTCTTAAACTATGATGATAAGGCTTTATGAAACTCACAACTTTTCTGTGGAATATCTTATCTGTACTCATTGTATTTGCCATCTTTCCCTTTTACTCCATATCTCAAAAGGGTGAAAGGATCAATGTGCTAAAAAACCTAAATAACTTCTAACTTCTCCAAGAAAATATTTTTAAAAGGTGCACTGTGAATATTGGTATTTTATAGTCTGTCATTTCTTTCAATCTGCAACTGCTGTTTCTGCTCTATGCATATCTCTTTGCTAGGTATTTTCTAAATACAAAAATACACAAATAAAAATATAACAGATAACCCTTCCCTTGAAGAATCTGCAACAATTACCTTGCTCAGATGTATGCACATAAAAAGTTAAACAAAAAATACAAATCAAAGGGTGCTATTTGACAGAATATAATTATAGGCAAAATGGGGTAAACTTTAGTGGGTCTGGATTTTTAAAAGGAAAGATGTCCTTCTTCTTGCACTTTTAAAGAAAGAACCTCAAGCCAAACAAATAAACCACGTTCCAGTTGTTGCGTTTTGTGTGTGTGTGTGGTTTTCTTTTTTTTTTTTGCTTTTTATAGCCTTGGAGTAAATACCCAGGTGGTAAACACTACTCACTTACTAAGATGACGAAAATATTGTAGGCAAAATCTTGACCAAAGTCAAACCCATGGAACAGAATATTAGAATATTTGTGGCCATGGCCTTACACGTTATATTTAGAGCAGGACTTCCTAACTTGGGGTCCACAGATCCTGAAGGGGTGCTTCAGTGGACCTCAGGGAGTCTGTGAAGTTGAATAGAAAGAAAGTATATCTTCAGATTCACTAACCTTAACTAAAATCTAGCATTTCCCTCAACAAACTACAGTATTATTAGGAGTTTCTATAATATTGCAACCAATAGAAATCGCAGATATTTTCATATCACATTATAACTTTGCAGACATCTCAATGTATCGTATATGTTTATGCTTACTTCCAAATGACAGTTGTTATCAAACCTCTTGGTATTCAATGTATTAATAAAGATGCAAGTATTACTAAGTCACAGACTGGGTGTTTTTTAAATATTTTGACCATTACTTTATTTCAATATAATTGGTTTTCTTTGTAATCCTGTGCATTTTGTTTTATGGCACATAGAAATACTATTTTGAGACAGGGTCCATTACCTGATCACCAAAGAGTCTATGGCACAGAGAAGCTTAAGAACCCGTGGTTCAGGTATCCTCATCTTTTTCTTGAATTTTAATGAATATATTGTTGTTGGCTTAGCAGATATTCATCAATGCTTTGGTCTGTCCAAAGCATTGGTTTGTTCCACATTTCAGTTTTGCATTTTCAATGTTTGAAAGGTTGGATTTATAAAAGGAGATCATTAGTGTTAAACAGGGCAGAATTTTAATTACTTTAATTTTTTAAACTTGTCTCTCACATATACTTTGGGCATTTTTATTCTTGTTCAGTAAATGAAAGGAAACGGGTTCCAAGTTTCTCTCTCTAGCAGAAGTAGAGTGTCCAGATAGGATGCATGAACTCATCAGATCTTGGATCTGGAACATATTTTATGGGTTTCAGGGGTTTCTACCCTGGAAATGAACTTCTTCCTGCCATAAGAGTATAATCTCCTTTTTTCTTTTTTACCCTAAACTCTCTGAACACAATTTAACCTCAATGAACTCAGTTTTTAAAGATCAGATGCTTTCTTCTTTGAAGAGTCTATATTTCTTCTATACACAAAACATTTTTGTCAAGGCATACGAATTTGCATTATTTTTATAGACTATGTTTGCTCTAAAATTAAATATGCGGTGCATGTATTTCAAAGAAATAAACATAAAAAAGTGAGTTATGGTCAATTTATATTGCTCTACTTGTGATGTTACCTATCTATATGTGGTAAAGACCAATAAAAGTTAAACATAACAGAGAATATTACAAAGAGATGGCTATGCTGCTTTAGTTTACATGAATTTGGGTAAAGAATTTTAGAATGACACACTCAGAAAAGACTTCATATGCGTGGGGTGTTTTAAATTTATGAATTTCTTAAAATTCTCCCATTACAAACAGCCTCTGGGCATAAGTACGCATTGAAGAAAGAAAAACAAGAAACTGGCCATCAACAGCAGCCCTGTAGGAAGTCATGGTCCAATCATGACATTTTAGGCCAGAACCTTGGTCTCAGACTGCTAATTCCCATGGAATTCCAAATAAGAATTTAACCATTTCTGTGTATGTTGATTTGCCCTTCCAGCCATTGGAAAACATGTTTTTTAAGGAATAGAGAAATGGGAGTTCCGCAACAAAAGTCATCTCTATCCTTTTTTGCTTTTCATGTGATAAGTCACATGAATCTTAACAGAGGACAACAGTGCTATTTCAAGTACTTAACTGTTTAAAATAAATGAGAGTGGTTTCAGCCTCAAGCAAATTTCACAAAAGACATGTTCTTGAAACAATTGCTCCAATGAAACTCATTTCTGTCACTCACGCAGTTTCATATCTATCATTAGATATCTTTATTTCTTTTTCAAAGAACCGTACTTTGCCTCGACTTACATGTGTTTCTTTTGTTTTTGTTTTTATTTTTGTTTTGGTCCCATGTACCTTCACAAGAAATCTGGTACGAAAATTAGGGACAGGTCAGATGACCCAAGTTTTTAAGATACATTGGTAATACCAGTTTTGGTATCTCTTTCATGTTTTCAAACACACGTATGCAATAAAAACTAGTTAATTTCCGTTTTTTAAACCCTACTAGAGAGATTATGAGGTGGTTTTTAAAGGCTTAGTGTTTCATCAAACACAGAAAAACAGGGTTTGCCTTGAAATCACCTAGACCTGGGTGGAGGTGTGTTTCACGGGATTAAGGAAGATTATGACATCTGATATGCTAATGACATCCAGCAATAATGAAAGTTACAGACTGAGTGGAGCATCAGAGTTGCAGCAATTCATGCACACTTAATTCTTCTGGAATGTGGCTGTGGTTGTTACTATGGAATGCACCAAGGGTGGGTAATTTCCACAATGACATTACATTCTTAAAGCTTATAGATGATTTCCCATTTTGAGGAGGTGGGGACGGGTAGAGAAGAGACGTAAGATTCTTTTTTCAAAATAAAAAGCTATTTATATTGAGAAAAACTGGGATGAATGGCAGATTTTTGAGAGAGAAAAAGACAAATCCTTTCCATGAGACTCTTGTAGCACTAAAAATGACCTTATTAATAAAAGCTCATGCTCAGAAGCTGAAAAGTTCTTTACACTCGGATATGGAATATCCAACTAAATGTGTTCTGATACAGAGAACCCCTGATAAAATGCTACATGACGTCTTTCTGAAAACTATCATCCCGCTTTGTGATTGTTTCCTTCCAAGTCTATGGAGTCACTATTTGATTCACAGTTGATGATACTAACTACATAACCAAGGCTGATTTTGAAATATCTCCTAAGAAAATTAAATGACTTGTTTTCACAGATATATAATGTTTCAAGTGACAATATCAGGCCAAATGTAATCTAGGCAGCCAAAGTAAGATGTGGCCTATGCAACTTGGCCCAAATGCAGAGAAAATCTTCAAGGACATTTCAAAACAATGAATCCAAGAAGACTTATCCTGTTAGAAGAACATGGGTTTGCAAAGCAATAAAAAAAAGTCTTACTATTTTATCCCCCTTCCCAAAACTTTTAAGTAATCTCATTGTAAGTCAGTTGTAAACACAAGCTCTGGAAAGAAGTAGATCAGAATTAAAATCCGAATTGCAACTTCATCTCAGTGTGACTTTGGGCAAGTTATTTAACTTTTCAAAGCCTCATTTTTGCTGTAAATAGAACTCCTCATACCTACTTCTTGGGGTTGTGTGAAAACTAAATAAGCAAGTGTCTGTGAAATACACTTAGCAAAACACCTAGCACTCAATGGCACATAGCACTCAGCAAAAGAAAACTGTAATGATATGAATCATTTTACTGCTCTTTGATTCAAGGCAGCTTAGAAATATACATGAACTACACAATGAAAGAAATACACGAGTAAATCAGTGCAAAGGGAAACCAGGGTAAGAAAATAGTATGAGGCCGGCAAAGAGGTAAGTACATGAAAAGTATGCTGCTTATTCTTTCATCCATTCAATCAACAAATACCAAGTGCCTACTATGCACCCCTCTCTGTGCTGTGGGACAGTGCAATGAACAAGGCAGAAGATCCTTCAGTCATAGGACATATAGTCCCGTATATTTTGGAAAGACAAGGGATATATAAGCTACCATCAATGTCATCTCCACATTTTTTATATTACCTTCAAATCACAGATATATCAATATAAATTCATGGGATGAAGTTCCTTACTTGAATAATTTATAATAAGATTATTATAATAAGAAATGTAGATGCAGGGCTTCCTTGACTAGCGTGATTAGGATGATGGAAGCATGTGTGCACACGTGCGTACACACACACACAAACACACACATTTTTGGAGTGAGTGTAGTGTGCTCTGTACTGTGTATCTCAGCATACACGCGGTCTCAGGGATGGATCTAAAGGGTCCCAGCTGGATCTCCTGCACCCTGCTGTCCTACATCTGTGAGTACCTCCCCAGTTATCCTCTATGGCTGTCATCTCTAAGGAGTGGTAGAACAACACACCACAGGGGATGCTTAAAGTGATTACTGGGGTGGAGGAAGACAATTTCAGACATTCTACTTATATTTTGTAATAGTAATGAAGAGAAATTATGCTTTCTTAATATTTAATGTATGGGTTGCTGCTAATGCCCTCACTCAGCCCGTATGCCAGGTGTTCCTTGGTACCTGGGGTACGTGAGGGAGGGGCAGAAACTTCCTAACACAGCAAGGCTTGACAGGGGCACCTGCTCTCCTGCATTCATGGGCAGCATACTGGAAAATTCTGCAGTTTACATGGGTCAGACTAAACTGTTTTAGGCGTGATGTCATCTGATTTTAACTGAACCAAGTAACAAAATGGACAAGTGAATTAAAGAGTCTGGCAAAGAAACCATGTAATAAACATAATACAAATAGGACTCCCATTGGTGGGTAAAGAACAATGACAATCTAATCAAATCTGACAAAAAGACGACCAGCAAAATTAGACATCATCAAAACCCTTTGAAGTATGAGTTTGTATCCACTATACCGAATAATGACCTCGTCCTAAGTATGTATGATGCGACCAGAGATATTACTTAAGGATGGGTTTCAGGTATCCAGATGAGGAAGACATTTGAAAGCTCAGCATCAACAACATAAAATCCAAACTGTGATTTTTTTCAGCAATTTTTAAAGTCATGTAATAGTCAAGGATGTACAAAATTTCTCTGAATCTTAATGGAAAATATTTTGAACTCACTTTGGAGGTATTTTGCATAACGAAAGACAAAAAAAAAATGTTTGTCTGACACAAACAAACAATTCTGGGCTAAGATTACAGAGATATTATCGCATTTGAAACTCATACCCGGCCCTGCTCAGAGCTATTGCAACAGAACATGAAAGCCAGAAACGCAGAATTCCTCACATGCTTACTTTTCAAAAAAAAGAAAATAGCACTTTCCTGTAACAGAATGTTCATCATGCTTTGTCATGACATGGAATAATCATGACAAGCTTTGGTACCTCAGAAGTTCCTGGTCATCCCTTAATAAAGTAATTTTGAAAGTTTCCCAGCTGAAAAAAGAGTTACGTATCTTTCTTTGATTACAACACAAGTGTTCCAAATTTTCTGTTCCAGCATTTTCTGTGTTGACCAGTAACTCTCAGTTGTGCGCTACTTAGCAGATCTATACCATCTATAGCTAAACCTAAATCTATCTATATATTTACATTTCATTGTCCCTTCAAAATAAAGGTGATACTTGAATAATTACTGAAAAATGATATTGCTTTTAGAGAGTAATTCAAGCTATGAATTTCAAGCATTTGAAAACAGAAGTTCAGAAATGTTTTCACTATTACATGGCTTGTAGAAGGAAAAACAGGCATGTCACTAGAAAAATTTAGAGCCATGCACTCATGCCTGGAGAACTTCCTAACCTGTTTTGAAATTTTCCAAATAGGGAAACTCAGAGTTCTTTTTTTAATTGTGAAAAATACAAAAATTCAGCACATTCTGATTAATTTGAAAAATAAAAAAAAACTAAATGACATCATAAAATATGGAAATGTACCAGCCACACTGCAATTAAAATATTGCGTGATTGATGAACAGAATTAAAAAATGAGTATCATAGTTTAGAAAGCCCAGCCATGGATGCACGTTTTTCATTTGACTCTATACATCTTGACCGATCTTCAAATAAATGCTTCATAATATATTTAAGCCATAGTTTCAAAATAATGGGGCAAAATAATGGGGTCAATTACACTGCTCTTATTAAAATATAATTAGTAATAATGAAGAGTTAAAACATATTAATATTTTAGTGAGAGCAAAAGTATATACAACAATGAATAAAAATAAGGTTCTAATATTTATAAAAGAGTATTGTCTCCTCTTGAGAGCATCCTAAAATGTTTAGCTTTCATTCTTACATATGTTACAATGTACAGAATGTATGTATATGTAAAAAATTAGATCAGTAGCAGTTTATAAATAAATAAACAAATGTTAATGGGAGTGCAAGCATTTATTACTATGGGTTTCAGGTCAAAGAAAAATGGAAAAAGTGGATAACTCTTCTGCAGATGAGTGTTTCTTCAAACGTGGTCCATGAATTACCTGCTTCTGGGTTACCTAGGGTGTTTGTTAAAAAGGGAAATTCACCCGGGACTACTGATTCAGAATCGCTAGAAGTGCAGCCCAAGGTTTCCCATTGTTAGCAAGCTCTTCAGGTGATTCCTATGCATGTTGCGGTTTGTAAACCAGGGCCTCCAGCCAAGAAAATCCTGCCTGACTCGGAGCCATCATACACCCTCCCTGTTCCCAGAGACCATAGACCGTGTAGAAAGGATGCATCCCCTTAGTTGACAACGAAAAGCCTATTAGCCCAATCTCAGACTAACTGAGAATAACTGTGGGGAAAGTAGCAGCTATATGACCCGGAGCGGAATGTCACATCACACATTCCTACCTTTAAAGAACTGGGTTCATTTACTGAGAATTTTTTTAAACTTGTTTAGGATTTTTCTTCCAGAGTTCATGGTAACTTATGGATGTT
The DNA here is from genome assembly GCF_057876585.1 of Rhinolophus sinicus. NCBI lineage: Eukaryota > Metazoa > Chordata > Mammalia > Chiroptera > Rhinolophidae > Rhinolophus > Rhinolophus sinicus. The sequence continues at coordinate 199,883,598 of NC_142517.1, forward strand.
AACTTTTTGGACTGTACAAATACCTATGGGATAGTCAGGAGGCCAGACCGAAAAATTCTGAATATAAAATGAAGTAGCTCAGCAAATTAAGTCAGACAGAAAAAGTAGAGAACCATATCATTTCACTGATATGTGGAATATAAAACTGAAAACAACAAAAGAACAAGACAAACAAATGAAGGAACAAAAATTCATAGACTTAGACAATAGTTTAGGGGTTACCAGAGGGTAAGGGGGGAGGGAGGCTCTAGAAGAGGGTAAACGGGGTCTATTATATGGTGATGGAGAGAGAACTGACTCTGGGTGGTGAACACACAATGGGACTTACAGATGATGTATTACAGAATTGTACACCTGAAATCTATGTAACTATACTAACAATTGTCACCCCAATAAACTTTAATTTAAATAAATAAATAAAAACAAATAAAAAAATAAAACCACACTATCACCTCAAAAAATAATAATAATAAAATAAAATAAAATAGCTAAAGGATAACACAGTAAAGAAACACACAAATTTAAACAGGCATTCAAAAATAAAAACTTATCTCCAAGTAAAATTACACCAGTGGGAAAAAGTGTCTTTTGTATCAAAATTTTTGAGAACTTATAAATCCAGGTCCCTCTCCCCCCATTTTAAAGACAAATAGGACTTTCTTCAGTAATTCAGACCCAAGCATAGCAATTCCAGTACTTCCTGAGGCCCTCCCTGGCCTTATAACCACAAAGTCATATGCTTTTTGGGATCTTACCTTACAAATTGAAGGAACATCTCAGCTTTCCTTGTCAAGTGAAACCTTTCTGCATTTTCTTAGTCCTGTTCTGTGTCATCTGCCTGTCAAGAAAGCAGTTGCTTGTTTGATTGTTAATTGCCCTTGTTTTTATTATAGGACGCATTCAAATTTTGGTAAGGAACATGTTCTTCTTTGTAATTAGATATAGTAGTTAAAACATCTTTCAATCCACCATGCCGTTTTCCTTTAATCAGCACATCAGGCTTTACGATGATGGAACCATATCTGTATTTTTACCACAGCAGTACTTACTGCTCAAAGAAAATTGGGCTGTGAATACATTTTGTAATTGGAATGAAATTCAAAGGTAGGAGTGCTTTTATTTTGCAGGCCTGAAATGTGTCAACTAAATGAAAGTAAATGTGGAAACTTCAATTATTTGTATCACCAAGGTTCAAGGATTTTCTATGGGCCTTAGGATATCTATAGCTGTAGTTACCCAGTGACCATGTATGAAGTGCCTGTCAGAGGCTGGATCAATCAGAATTCTCCAGAACCTAATCTGTAGGGCAGATGGACAGGCTAGAAAATCAGGCAGGATTTCTAGTTAGAGTCTTAAGGCAGAGTTTCTTCATCAGGGAACCTGAGTTTTTGCTCTAAAGGCCTCCAACTGATCGGAAGAAGTCCACCCTTATTATCAGGAATGATCTCCCTTACTTAAAGTCAACAGATTGTGATGTTAATCACATTTAGAAAATACCAGCATCTCGATTAATGTTTGATTTAAACCGCAGGTCTCTAGCCTCGCCAAGCTGATCCTGAAAACTAAGCATCAAAAAAGACAAGAACATTTTAAACAGTTTCTCTCATTAAATTCCCTTCTGGGGAAGTTTTATTAGCTCCATTTTACAGATAAGGAAGTTGAGGATTAGAGAGATTGTGATTTACCTGAGATCAATGAGGAAATAAGCAGGTCAACCAAGCCTCCAGATTCAAGCTCATGATCCATGGAGCACACTCAGTCTGTGTGACCCTCCTCTCCTCTGTTGATCAGGAAACAGGGTAGAAATGGGGCTCTGTCATCCCTGCTTCCTGTGTTTATCAACTTGTGAACAAGACCCACTTCCCTCCTTTACCCTGGAATCAACTTGTTCATGAATCAAGGGTTGATCCCAGTGACAAACCAAAACAATGGGGACCATTGGACACAGGCAATGATTGAAAGAAGTTCTGGAGTCAGACACTTGAGGTCCCAATCTTAATTTTGCCATTTACCACCTATGTGATCTTGGGCAAGAAAGGTAATCTCTCTAAACATGTTAAGTGCCTGGGTGCTAGAACACAGACTGCCTGCATTTGAATCCCAGCTCTGCCTCTCACCAGCTGAGCAACGCCAGACAGCTTCTCACCCCTTCATGCCGTGGTTTTCACATCTGTAAAATAAGGACAATGGTACCAACTGCTTTAGGGTTGGGGTTCAATGACACAACTCATGTAAAGCACTTAGAGCTGAGTCTTGAAGATAGTAGGTGCCCAGATATCATTAGTTATTATTCTAAGTTCTACTTCCTATCTGTAAATGACGATAAAAATAGGACATCAAGGGGTTATTGTGGAAGCTAAATATGATGATGAGTGAGGAGTGCTTAGCCTTAAGTCGTGGCTCACTGGCAGATGTCCAGCACACGTGAGTTGTCCAGCTGTCCAATCAGATGCAGTTCCTAAGAGTGGGACCTATCACCCCTTCTCACCACTGTATCCCTGCATGACATACGGTAGGCAATTTAAAACTTTAAGAAATGTGCTTAATATTATCTATAACCAAAGCCCATGCCTAGCAGAAAGGCATCCTGGGGACTGACCCATTCGTTGGGCAAGAAAGGGCTAGAATCTACCACTGTGAGCTCAGGCAGAGAGAACCATACTTCTTAAATTAAAAAAAAAAAAAAAAAGTGGAGATAAACTACTACTTTTGTTTCATACATACATTCTTAAACATATATATTTCTCTACATTTGCTATGCTTCCTCAAGCAGCAGAAATAAACTCAGACAAAGCATCCAGAGAATGGTGCTTTGTGTGGGTTCTCTTAGCATATGGCCCATGGGCCAAATCCAGCTTCCCACTTGTTTGTGTATGGCCCACCAGCTAAGAATGGCTTTTACAGATGAATATTTCCAATTGATTTGATGATGGCAACCAACTTTGAACCCCAATTAAGTGAAATGTTATCCCCCCCACAAAGAAAACATTGTTTTCATCAATAGACCTGCATTACAAAAATTGTACACAATAATTATTGTTTTTATTGTATTTTTAATCTTGCCAGTAAAAAAAATTGTGGAAAATGCTTTCTCGTTTGTTATATAAGTATTTACATAATAGCTTCGATTTTGCCTCTTAGCCTGCAAAAATTACAATGTTTAGTCTCTGGTTTTTTCAACATTTACAGAAAAAAAAAGTTGTCTATTTCCTGTCTTAGAGAAGCTACCTTGTGACTTTCCTTCCCAACAGCTGGTTACTAGGATCTGTAAGCTCTTTGCTGATGAGTACCTTCGCTTTAAGAAGAGTGTATTGGTGTCTCAGAACACATCTTAAACCACAGGGGAAAACAAGTTTTATGCCTTGGTGGTTTTAAACTAAGAAAACTTTGCCCACCCACTTCCAGTCCCACACACTAAGCCATAAAATATATTTCTAAAGCCATGTGATCTGAAAACATTGTGCAGTGTTTTCTGGTCGTGGGAAACAGTCATCTTGTTGCTTAAATGGACCCATTCTTTGGGAAGAAGTTATCTCATATCACATGATTAAATATAAACTTCTAAGTTCTGAAAGCTACCACCTTCTAATTTATTTCACTCATTTGTTGAAAATGTTACCTTTTCCTAAGAGCCCTTAAAAGAGTACATTCTATCTCAGTTTCATGCCGGATGAAGACATTTTTGGCTGTTGACATTTCTTAAGTGATGACAATAATTTCAAACATTAAAAGCCTATTAAAATAGCTTCAAACATTAAAAGTCTATTAAACATGAGCTGATTCTCCATTAGGGGAACACAGCTCCTGCCCAATAGCCCAAAGTTAAAATCTAGACCGCTAAAGCCGGAAGGAGAAAAGAAATTACAGAGACAATGCCCTTGATGGAGAGTCAAACGAGGGTCTCTGGACATTCAAAAATCAGGACCTGCATCAAATGTCAAAAAGGAAAAAAAAAAACACTATCACCAAAATAAGCCAGAAAGTTTCAGCAGTCTTCAGTTAACATGTTAACAAAATATTAACAAGCTATTCTAAAGCTTGTCAGAATATGAGAGAAACAAAAATGCAGAAGTGCAGAAAGAGGATGTCAGTACCAGATGGACCTTGATTGTGTTTTGTCTCAAGAAAATGGGTAAGAAAATGAGGTTGGAGGCCAATTGTGACACCTCAGTGCTGTCAGATCAGCAGATAATCAGGGAACATCACAAATACTGCTCTCCCAAAATAGCAGTTCTTTACTTATAGAAGCCAGAGGTTATGACCTCCTGGATTTGGCCTCGTTATGTATTGCCCATTTCTAAAATTACCATCGCTTCTGCCTGCAGGGTCCATGCTGGGAAGAGAAACAAAGAGGTTTTGACAATTCTTAAAAAGTAGCAAATGAAAGAAGACATGCTTTTGCCTCTTTTTTTTTTCTTTTCACCCATTTGGATAGAGCATGAGATTCCATACATAGCAAGTTACAGATAATTTATTAACACATCAGAGTATTAAAACAGTTTTGTGCAGCTTAAGCTATCATAAGCATCCATACAACAACCTTTTAAAAAGGCAAATACCTATAATTTCTCACCACAAAAATTTTAAATACACATTTGAACTAAATAATGTAAACTGTCAAAAGACCTTCAGTGGTGTTTTTCACTGACCTGAAGTTCTCATAAAAAGTGATATAACTCCATCACTTCTATAACAAGTTTAACTACAGAAAGAAAAAAAATCAAAGAGAAACCACAGAACCACAAGTCTTAAAGATGAAATTGACCTTGAGCCATTAATTACTCCATCACTCAGCTGCTCCTGCTGCCTCCACATTTACCCCACACCACAGCCCAGGAAATAGCTTTCATTTTAAGCTTCAAAATATGAGCTACTACAAATTTCCAAAGCAAACTACTGCCTCTTAGAGAAACTTTGACTTACAATTGACCTGTGCATATAAATGGCCATTTCCTGCCCCTTTTGATTCCGCACTCATAGGTACCAGGGCTGTACCTTCCTCCGGAACCCCTTGGCCCCCATCGGCTTTCCTGAGAAAAATCTCCATCCCACCACCCACCCCAATATGTACCAGTTCTCATATCTGCATCTTCCTAGTAGAAGTCACAGGACTCCCCAGATCCTATTCCCAGTAGCCAACTACCTGTACCCAACGACCGACCTATACCCCAACTTTGTCTAAATAGACCAAAAGTGGAATTGGAAAGCACCAAAATTAAAAGGCTTGTATTTATAAGCATACAGATCCGCAAACGCATAACATATACACATTGTAAGTATACACATATACATAGAGCATAGGTATACCTGCATACCTGCATGTGTGTTGCATGTGCATGGAATTTATAGATACATATAAACGTACGTGTAGGGAAGGAACACTTGACACACGGAGCCAGATCAGGAGTGTAGCAAACACAACGGGTGCCCCACCCAGAACACCCACTACTGAACTGGTCCTCCCAACCCTCGGTTGAGAAGAGTGCTAATAGTCCATGGCTATACCCTTCACCTAAGAATTATCCGTGGCTAGAGGAGATGCATTGCTCAAAGATGCCAGGTTATTGCAGCCCTTTCTGCAAGGTGGGACAACTCTTGGTGTCACACACGCTCCCGATCCACGTGGGATCAGACTGAGGCTGGGCTTCCGCCGAAACCACAATTTGCCGGGCTTCTGTCTCACTCAGCCACGCTTACTTCCTGACAGTGTTCACTTGAGAGCATTCCTCCATGAGTCAGTTGCTCAAGAATCCTTGTCTGAGGTTCTCAGCATCCAGGGAATCTAATCCAACCAGGAAGCAGCAGAGGGAACAACCAAATAGAGAATCAGGAAAAAGGGTGTGAGTTCATGCAAGCAAAGTCATCTGTGACATTGGCAGTTTGCTAAGGAGTATTTCCACTGGAAAAGAATCACACAAGGAAAGGTATTCCTGCTGTTGCTCCCAAGAGGGAATTGGAACGAGGGTGGAACGAGGGTAGAGGAAGCACAAGAATTACAACAGATTGCAGGGAGGGGTGGTGTCTTAGCTCTGCATTTATTTGGTGTTCTTTTCGTGTCTGTATTTCATTTTAAACCTTGAAGCTTAAGAAAAAAATCCCAGGATAGAAATATGATTAGTAGAGCTGAGACAACTGTCCTTGCTGAAGTCTGGGGGATTTTTTTTCCTGCAATGACAACGATTTAATAAATGTATTGGGAACTTTTCCCTGAAATTAGTACGTGATTATTAATCCATCACTCCCTATCTCGATTTTATCCAACTAATGTAGTTCTTTTTCTCCTAAATGAGTTCATTACGTCTGAAAAATGAATATTTAAATTATGAGATGCCAAAGATCCAACCCATTAGAGCTTATTGCACTAAAAGAATAACAATTTCATGATCGAAAATGATGTCTCTCATTAATATGGATGATTTCACATCTTAATTATGTACGGCTTAAGTTCACACTAAGACGAAGCAAAACTGGATTTTGGATCGTACACAGAACTGAGCCACAGAAGAACAACGGAGCAGACCTGTGGTTGATAACACCAGCCTGTGCACAATCTACATAGTCGTACAAGCAGCCATGAGCCCAAGACGCATCATTTCTCACCTCGACCGTTTTAGTCGCTTCCTCACTGATCTCTGACGCCACCACTCTTGCCTCCCTAGAATCAGCTCTTCACACAACAGTGAGAGCAATCTTTAAAAAAACAAAAACAAAATCCTCCAGGGCCTTTCCTTCATGCTTAGAATAAAATCTAGGGATCTTCCCGTAACCAACCAGGCCTTGCATGATCTGGACCTTCCCAAATCTCCCAGACTCGTGTCCGCCATTTTCTCCCCCTCATTCCTCCCCCACCCCGCTGACTTTATCTCCCCACATTGCCAACCTCTTCCCTTGGCATTGCCTTCACACTTTCTTAGCCTTCTGCATTGAATCTTCTTGACCCAGATAATCACATTCCTCTTTCTTGTCATTCAAGCCTGCTCAAATACCCACACACTGGACGTCACCCCCTACCTAAAACAGCTCCCCCAACCCTAACCTTTTATCCTGCTTTATTTTTCTTCTTACCATTACAACTTGACCTGGCATTTATTTATTGTCTGTCTCCTCCACTAGGATATAACTTCCATGAAGGTGAGCACTTTGGTTTTCACATCTCTCTATCCCTGGCTCCTAGAGCTGTGTCTGTCACATAGTAGACACTCAATTAATGAATTTGTAGCACAGTAGCAAATGTTAGCCTCAACACAATAATTGTGATGCTTTTATAGACAGTGAGAGCCAGCCTTATTTATTAAGAATGTTTGCAAAGTAACATTTGTTAATATTGATGATGTTGTCATTCTTATAACCCTTTCAAGAATGCCACTGAAAATTGTGATATCAAAACAAACACAAAGGGCCTCTAAATTGGTCTATCATGTCAAAGAAAGCCTTGATAAAAAGAGTTAGATGATCTGATACATTGTAAATAAATACACATTAAAGGCCTTTGCCTTAATCAGTATTTAAAAATATACTTTTTTTGTTTTACACTCATGGGACTAACTTTTGGAAATAAATGACCATTAATGGCCACCAATGAAAATCAGAGAAACACTAGTGTTATAAGATTTATGAATGTTTTCAAGTCATGGAAAGGAAAGATTTCAGCTTTCAACTCGTAACTTTCCAGTAAGAGGATCTAAAACAGCACTGTAATTATGTTCTGCAGATGTTGTACTAATAATTTTCCCATTGCATATGAACTCAATCAGGATGGGGGGGCGGGCAGGCAAGGAACTGATATACTTCCATATTCAGTGGTATTAGCTCATAAGGAAGGGTAAATCATGTTCTGCTACACCACACATACTCCCAGAGTTAATTCCCATGAAAGCAAAAACCCATGGTTTTTCCAGCCAGATAATATCGTAAGTGACAAATTGACAAATTCCTTGGAACTATTCACCATTCTTGATTCAAATGGTTTTTCTTCTTTTTCTGCCCCAAATTTAAAAGAACACAATCTAAAAAATTCCATTACTCATGATTCATGATAAATTAGTGGCATGCGAATACCAACTTATAAAGGGAGAAAAAGTCATTGTAAGTCGTGTTGCTTCTTGAAAGTTCTTTAGTAAATAAATCAGTGTTTTTGGAAGTTGGGCCTTTTTTTTCTTTTGCTTCAGGCATGATCTCAGTTTAGGCAATAATTCTGCCTTATCAAGCTGGAATTAGCTGACTATGTTGTCTACAACCCCCATGAGATAGGAGCCTGTACTAGTATTTAGTGCAGGATTCTTGTTTCAGTCTTCAAAGAATACGTTCGTAAGACGTTCGTCTTCAAAGTGACATTGTCATTTTAGCGCTTACTCTCACGGAACCCCTGGTACAGATCTTTCTTTGAAATGGCTTTTTGGAGCAACTATAACCCAAAAAGACAGTTAATGCCAGGAAAGAGCAAAACAGCATGACAAAGAAAGCGAAGAAATAGGCATTGTCATATGGTTTGGATTTTGTCTCTTCTGTAGCATTTTTTACTTTGCTTTCCAGTAGTTGAAAAACACTGAGAGATTCGAGAATCCAGTTCTCTTGATTCCTACTGCAGCCTTTCTCAAGAATAAAAAAGGGGAAACCAACTTCGGATCAAGTTTGTGTCCTGTTCATTTCTTCCTTTGTTTCCTCCTTTGTAAGCCAACAACTTCTCTACTCACTGAATTCTAGCTACTTGATTGTGGATGATTTGCCCTAAAACCTTAAGTTCCCTGAGAAGAAAATGCATTTCTAAAACTGAAACTAAAACGCACTTGCAGAATGAACACAAATGTAAATGTTCATTTCACCTTTAATTAAAACAAGTTTTAATATTAGGGTAACATGCAGGCTTCCCATTTTGTTCCCTAGGAAAAATAAATTGAAGTTGAGAAGGAATCACTGATTTTGTATATATTATTTTCAAATAACAATCTGAATCATACCTCTCATTTCACTTATGTGCCCTTGAAAAAATAAGATATAAAAAGCATAATTTCAAATCTTCAGAATAGACTCCAAATTTAGTATTTTCATTTCAGTTCCCAAATAAAACTACGTTCTAAGCTCACCCCCCACCAAAAAATAAAATGCTTTCATAAGTTTCTCAGAAAATGAAACCCTGAATTGTCTGTCCTAGGCAGGTCAACCACGTGGGGAAATTTCAGATGTCTTTTTAGTGTAGTTTGTCCTGGATCAGGTCCCCTGGCTTGATACTACTGACCCAGGCATCTGTGGACTCTAACTTCCTATTGTGTTTTACCAGCACAACCATCTAAAGTAAATTGTTGTTTTACAAAGTAGTGAAATCCTATCTCAGCTACAAACATGCTCAAACACACACAAACCTTCCATCTCTGGACAAACGACAATCCCAGCTGTTTCTGCCCGGGATACAAATTCTCATAGCCAAGCACGCCCCCTTTGAAGTGGAGAGCGCCTCTGCCGACCTGCATTTTGCAAACTTTGCACTGTTTCTCTAAGCCTGACCCCTGAACTGATTGTCTGATGACTAATTCACATGCTAAGCTGGCGGTATATCAGTATCACTGGCTCGCCTGCGTTTGCCATTAAGGGTTTGTAGTAAAAAGAAAGATGAAAGAGAAAGGTGTAATATTAGACCAGCAGCCAAACATCTCATGAGTGTGTTTGGAAAATGTGACTTATAAGAGAAATAGGCAACTCATTTTAAATGACTTTCAAGTCATTTAGAAGGCCTATATGTTTTTATTTTTAATATCTCTTTCATTCCTTTTTTTCCAAACTATTGGCTATTGTTAAAAGCATATTTACCTTATACATGAACAATAAGACTGCTATGTGAGTTTCAAAATTGCATAAGAAAATAAAACTAACTCTTCAACAGTGTTTGCATCTGAAATTTACCTGTCCTTCAGCCACTATCACTGTCACCAAAGTAGTCTATCAGAAATTAAAGAAAAGGGTATGTACGGATGCTTCTGATTGAAAAAGCCAAGTGGCTTGTTAAATCAATTACCAATTTTCTGAGTTGTTAAGATAAACTTTTATCTTACGCATACATGCAGAAGATGAAAAATCTAATTTTAAAAAATTTTTCATCATAGGAAATAATTTCATTAAGCATTATTTTGTCCACAGGATTTACGTTCTATTAATACTGTGCAAGATAAGTCTGCTGGAACATCTTGGCAATTGCTGCAGCAAAATTCTTTAAAGAAATAGTGGGGCCTCTAAATGTGGATAATGGCTCTTTGAACAGACTCTAAAGACCCATTTCCATTGACTGGACCAATTCTTTTAAAGAAATACATAACGAGAAGTCAAATAAAAGGGGTGGGGCTAAATGAGAAGATTAAAAAGGGAGTAAAAGATTAAAAGAGGGAAAGAATATAAGGAAAATTCAAAAGGAAAAAAGATCAAAAAGAGGATTAAACATGTTACTTGTTGTTTTTCAAAAATTAAAAAAGTATGGAGGATAAGGAATTTGTTTCCTTTTGGCCCAAGAAAAATGCCAATTATGGTAGCTAAACTGCCCGGATCACATATCAGCATGCTTTGGAAATGTGAGAAATGGATGGGAAATATAAACACGGAGCAATAGCTTACAGTTATGTTATGAATTAAGCCAGAAAAATATCAAGATTTAGTCACTGACTAAGCTGCCAAGGTTAATTTTCCCTGATGAACTTGAGTAAGATCAGAATAAGAAGCAATAGCACTATAGTTGCATGTTTTGTGCTACAACTCCGCTGCTTTCTAGAATCAAATTCTTCATTTTCCCGTGGAAAAAACCTCAGGCTAAGAGAACGTAGTCAACAATAATGAAGTCAAGAAATTCCCTTTCATTTCTTGGTTTTTATTTGATCAGTGCCCTAGGTTCTAAGTTTAAGTCTCTGATATAGTAAAACCAGGTAGCCAACACTGTTATATAGAGTCATTCAATAATGATCTTTCTGTATTACTACCTTTTGGCTTTTTAATTATATCCTTTTCATATCAGGAATTAGTCATTTAAATTCACTTTAAAATATAGGAAGTGTTTCAAGTTGTATATATTTTATAAAATTAATTTTACACATCTTATAAAGGAACGTATACTTTATTATTGAATGTGCGTGCACGTGTGTGTGTGTGTGTGTGTGTGTGTGTGTGTGTGTGACCATTTCTTTTATTTTATTCCTGGTGAATTTATAGTAATATTTCTTTTCTTTTCTTTTTTTTTCTGGTCCACATATTTCCTTTGAGTTTGGGCTTTTTTTGTTGTCATGGTTGCCATTACTACAGCTAACCTAAATCTAAAGCTATTTGGGGTTGTTTTTCACTACAGGTTTTTTAATTGTCAAATATTAATTACTGGAAAAATAAAAATACCAAATAACTTAGAAGGTCTAAAATATAAAACAGAGAAACAGCAAATCATAAAAGAGAAGCTAGAATGAAGGGTAAAAATTAAAAAGTTGTTATAGTATGTACACTAATGCCAAATAAATTCTAATAAAAATAAAGATTTAAATTCCAATGTGGTAAAGTTATATAAAAAATTGCTTATGGCACTTTGGTACTCTAATGATATATTTAATATATTCTTTCTCAGTAATTCAATTTAATGGAACTTTGAATACCATTTAGCAGCATCTCATTTTTCCCTTCCTCTTTTATAAACTATGTAAATTTTTTCCTAAACTCCAGGTGCTTTTAGTTTTATTCAAATTCCTCTTAAAGGCAGGTAGCACAGAATACAATCCGGAAAAGCACGTGAATTTTATATTAATTGCCTCCTTTGTCAGGGGTCAAAAGGAGCAGACTGTCACTTCTGGGGGTGGTCACTAGAAACAACTTAGGTCAGGAGCCACAACAGCTACTTTACCACCTGCTGTTGCCATCATGTGTGCACTGTGGTGGGATGGTTGAGGGTGGGAACCGTACTGAAGCTAAGGCAAGAAGGATGATACGTTACTGAAGCCAGTGGGAACGTGACCGAAAATAGAGTTGCTTACCACAGCAAAATCCCACTTCTGGAAATCCATGCTATGGAAATAAAAGTGCCAATATGGAAGGATATATAAATTTATACAAGAGGCTTACCCCCAATATATTTACTAACAGTAAAAAAATCCATCCATCAGGAAACGGTGTAATAAATTACGATAGATCCACCCTCTGCGGTATTACGTAGCAAGATGCTCATTATATAAACTGTTTCATGAAAAAATATAGCACAGGATAATGTGCTAAAAATGAAACAAAACAAAAACCAGTATATGCAAATATGGTTATAGATAAACATAAGGAGTAAGTGAAAGAATACTGTTAATATTGCGAGACTAGAGGGAGATGTGTAGACTCTTAAATTTGTATTGACATGACTCTCTCTGGTTTGGTTATAAGAAGCATAGAATCAATCATGATATTGAATGAATCAATTATATATAATATATAGTATTAGACTATGAATGTGAGCAAAGATTCCATTTGGGGAGAATTGAGATGCTGGTCCTGTAAGAAAGGGTGATACATATATATAATCTAAAAAAGGATTATCCAGGAGAAAAACTTAAGTTTTGCCCCCTATCTTTTCTTTTTTCAATTCTTTGTTCTACAATCTAATATTTTGAACCAACCTTCAGTCCTCTGAAGATGACAAAGAAGAATGGGAGGAGAGTCTCCAAGTAGGTAAAGAAAACTGAAGTTGCAGAATAACGGGAGGATGAATGGTTTAAGACGTACCTGACTACCTGTGAGGGGCCACAGGTAACGGGTGCTTGAGGTGTTAAGAAATAGCAAGGAGGCCAACGTGGTTAGGGCTGAGTAAGCAGGGAGATTAGGACAAAGGAGGTTATAAAAGGACCCAGGGGCCAGATTATAAAAGGTAGGGTTTTCAAAAATTCTTACTGCAATTAAAAGTAAGAAAAACACTTTTACACCATAAGCCAGCCTACATACGTGTACTTACACCCAAACCACACACATATCACAAACCACAGTTTGAAAAATACTGATTGAATGTTATTCTATGTGTGAGAAAAAGTCATTAGAAGCACAGGTGTTACAAGATTTGACCTACATTTTAAAGAGTCACCTTGGCTGCTGTATGGAAAACAGACTTGGGGGTGGGGTAGCAAGAATGGGAGCAAAGATTCCATTTGGGGAGCATTGAGGTGCTGGTCTAGGTAAGAGAGGGTGGTGGCTACACTGGAATCTTAGCAGTAGGAGTAATAGTAGATTGGATTTGAATATGTTTTTATGCAAATCTACTACAAAGCACTGATAATTTGGATGTGCCGCATGAGAAAAAAAAGAAGAGTTAAAAATGACTCCTAATTTGGGGTTATGATCAACTGGCTTAATGGTGATGCCATTTACTTAACTGAGGAGCAATATGATAAAATCAGAACACGACAGAGGGAATAAAGCTTTTTACTTAGGATACATCAAGTTTGAGTTGCGTTCTAGACGTCCATTTGGAAAAGTTGAGTGGCTCCTTTTGAAGTTGAAATGGTTATATGGCTTGCTTTGGCTAATAAAATATAAGAAATGAAGTGTATTATTCTAGTGGAAATAAATTTGGGTGATATCACTGTCTAGATGGCTAGCAGCATGACTAAATGGAAAGTTTTGAGGGCATGATTTTTCCAACTGTGAATCTTGACCATGAAGTGAATGTAGGGGTCTTGATCAGAATTTTTTAATGACATGAAATAAAACAAAATTAACAGAATAGGATAGGGTAGGATAGGATAAAATAGGATAGCACCAAATAGGATAGGACAGGACAGGACAGGACAGGACAGGAGGACAGGACAGGACAGGACAGGATAGGATAGATCAAAGGATACCACATGTTCACTTAGCAAGAACTACACACTTGGCAAAAAAACTTCAGCCCATGATGAAGTGTAAGAGAGACACTTAGTAAGGAAGATGCAATGAATGCAGGTATTGGCAAACAATATTTGATCTTTAGCTAACCTGCATCTCATTTACCTTTGCAGTAGGCAATGGTTTACCATAACAGGATAGTTCATTTTGTCCATATTGTCAGTTAGGACATTGGAAATGAAAGTAGATCGATAGAGAAAATCCCCAGCTCACAACCTAATGCTAGACCTTCCCCCACTGACACTTTTCTGCCTTGTTCTCTTTCTTTATAGCAGTTTATCACTCATCGGAAAGCATAATATTAACAGGACTGAAGGGCCCAGTCATGAGCACTTCTTCCATGGTTATTTTTGCATGTGCACAAGGATCTTGATGATGGTATCAGTTTTTTTCTTTTCTTTTCTTTCTTTTTTTATTTTTATTTTTTTGCATTTATATCCAAACCTCTGTTAATACAATGACAATAGAAAAAAGAATCTCCATGGTGCCACACATTTGAACGCTTACTGTTACCTACTATTAAATAAGATTCAATATGAACAAGCCCTTAAATTCAAGTTCAATGACTTGAAACACTCACCCAGCAAATATTTACTGAACAGACATTACGTTGCAGGAAAATGATCTTTTTTACTTCTTGTCACAACCCTGTGAGGGGTGAGTGACTATTTCTATTTTACAGCTAAGAAAACCAAGATTCATGAGGTTTAATGAGTTGCCTATTCAGATAATCAGTGGGATTTGGGATTGCAAACCAGGTCTTTGCGAAGCCAAGCCACGTTGGGTCTTGTTACACTATATCCCAGCAGCTTCATCCAAGTGCACTGTCAGTATTGTTTTCAAAGGAAGAGATTGTAAGCACCTTACTTCTCAGGCTAAAAGGGAGTGGTTAGGTAAATCACGGTACGTCTGACAATGACTACTAATGCAGGAGAACTACATAATATATAGGAAGGTTTTCAACATATACGTGTTGTGTAGAAATAAAACAATCCAACAGCCAAGAAAAAAAAGACAGAAAAGTGTTGTTTGAACATTCGTATTTGAATACCAAACAAGAGATATATACATATATCCATATACCCACCACACATGTCTATGTATCTTGAGCACAATATACCAGAGCCTATTAATAGTGGCTGGTTCTTTAGAGAAGGACTGGTTGTCTAGGGTAAGAAATTAAATTACTTTTCATTGTCGACCAAGTATTCTATTAAACTATGTTGTCAACATGAGTCCTATTGTAAGAATAATGCCAGATCTTGGCACACAGTGGGGATGCATTTCCGCCATCCTTTCTGAGATTAAATCATATGGCTTGCTTTGGTCAATAAAATGTGAGCAGATACAAAATGTGCCATGTTTGAGCAGAAGTTTTAAGAGCCAAGGCCCAACTCACTCTTCTATCCCAGCCACCCTGAAAGCATGTGCAGAGATAAAACCTCCATCAGCCAGAGTGACCATGAGCAGAGCTCTCCTGCCAACCCACATTGCACATGTCGAGAGAGCAAGAAACAGACTTTCATTATCTTAAGCCACGAAGAGCTAAGGTTGTTTGTTTCGGCAGCATCACTCAGCCTTTCCTGGCTAATAACAACATAAAAAAGAAATGCCACTGTATAGAGAAACAGAAACCTACCAATCACATTCAAACTATTCAGTATTTTTTAATGTTAAGAGGAAAATGTGTTTTAAAATAATAAATTGGTTCATTCGTTAATTAAGCAAATATTTACTGAGCAATAAATATGTCTCAGGCAATTCCAGCCACAGGGGAAGTTCCAATAAATAAGGCAGACAAAATCCCCACTTATCACAATTCACACAAACAAATAAATAAGCGAGAAGAGATCAGGTAATAATGTGGGCTCTGATGAAAATAAAGCCACATGATGTCCTGGGAGGGACCAGGTGACTAGTTTGGGACATCAGAGAGGCCTCTGGGAAGAAATCATTTCAGCTGATGGTTGCAATTACGATTCTAGTTCTAAAACCAGAAAGAAGTTTCTTTAAACTTCTCCAGAGTCTCCAAATATTCTCGAGTAGGCCTATATTTCATTTTACATCAGAATAACACCATAAAGTAAATACATAACAGCAGATAAAGTGATGGGGAAAATAGAGTCCTCAGTTAGAAAACCTAGGAGGTCCAGCTTTCACCCAGAAAGTGAGGGGCCATATTCAGTTACACCTGCAGATGGAACCGATAGAGTCCTAAGTGGATACAGAAGCGAACGTTGGCACCTCTCTAAATGGAGGAGGCCACCAATTGAAAATGTATCCCATAAAACATCAATCAAGATAGCAGTAAAAGGGGTGAAATGTGTACACACATAAAAACAATTGAAAACATTTGCCTAATTATACAGACAAAGATATCAAGACCAGTGCTGAAAGGGGACGAAAACTTAGGAGACGCAGAATGTCTGCTCTAATGGAACCCAATCCAGAGCTGGTAACATGGCCTCAGGGACAAATGCCATCAATTACAAAAGCATTAAAGAGTTAATAAAGCCTGTGAAGTGTTTCCAAAGAAAGGAGGATCTGAAAGAAGGAAGCCACAATTCCACTTTTATCAGCAATTACTCTTTCATAGTTTTGTATCAAGCTAACTTTATTAAATCATTCTGCAAAGGTCAAGTGGGATGTGTCTTTCCTGGACTATTTTCCTATTTCATTACACAGACTGAGTAACTGGATAATATACACTGTATTTCCAAAGACTGGAAGACATTTACGCCCAAGTGCTGATTTCCTGTGGTGTGATATTAGTCACTTAGACAATGGGGTCTTATATGATGTTGTGTGTGGGTAGGAACTCAGCCAATTCCTTTTTTGATGCCTGAAAATCTTCCAGCTGTCAGAAACAGTTTAACTACTTATCATTTGAAAAACCAACTAGTTCCAAGTCATCTCTACAGCCATAGGGCATAATAGCCTCAGTTTTCATAATTAACACTTTTGCTTAAATGAAATAAATTATTCAAAAGGTATAAAAGCCATTTAGCGGCTAGGTAATAATTTATGAGGTACCAAGTTTCTTGTAGTCAAGATGTCTTCTTTTCCCCAATATTGGGGCAATGCTTGAAACTCTGAAAGGCTGAACAATACAAAAGAGGACCCCAATATTTAAAATTTGTATAGCAATATTGTTATGATCATTTTGGAAGTGACGACAAAACAACAGTGCATTATATTTATATATTATCTCTTACGCAAACATTTTAAAACTTTTCACAAATATGATCTCATTTTTCTTTCAGCACCTTTAACAAGTAGGCACTGTCTGGTGTCATTATCACCAATGCAGAGGTAAAGAAAACCAAAATATTATCAGCAGTTGTGTTTGTGGGGTTGTGGCTCTTCAGATGAATTTTTTTTCTTCTTTCTATACATTTCTGTGTTTTCTAATTTTTCTTTAATGGACCTCTATTATTTTTACAATGAAAACAAAATTTTTAACATTTTGAAGTAAATACCAGCAGATATTGCTACCCCCATAATAAATTAATGTCCTTTCTCTGTTTGTTTGTTTGTTTGTTTGTTTGTTTGTTTTTTCCACCAACCCAAAGGCCTCTATGACACACACTCTTCCTCACTAAGAAGCAGAGTAACATGTTCTTTATCTATACCCAGTAGGGAAAGCAAGAGAATTAACATTTGTTGAAAGTTCACTATATGTGCTAGAACTATGCTAGGACACTTAAAATTAACCTAGCTAATCTCACCATCTGAATGAGGTAAGTGTTAATTAATTTTGAAAATGGCAGCTCTGAGAAGCTATGGCCTCAAGGGCATAAGTAGGCTAATAATAGGAGAACCAATAGGAGGATGCAAACCCACATCTGACTGATTCCACAGCCAGTACTCTCAACAGAGTGATACGTTCAGGTCGAGTCTTCTCATCTATCCTCCCAGCATTTCCAGTCCTCCATAGAGGGTGGGAATTAGATAGCATCTGTCATCTGCTTGAAAGCCTTCAGTCACTTGCCACTGCATACAGAATCGAAGCTCCTTACTGTGGCCCACAGGTGGGCCCGGCACGATCCAGCCAGGCCAGGCTCATCTTCCACCACACTCCTCTTCCGCATACTGGACTGGAGGACCTAATTTCAGTACCTCAAAGAAGCAAAGCTTTTTCTCAAATCTGGATCATCACATATGCTGTCCCCTTTACTTAGAAAGCACCTCTATTCACTTCCCAAGGCTCATTTCCTCTCATTCCCTTCTCGGCCTTCCCTGATAACTCAGTCTAAGTACTTAGGTCCCATGATTCTTTCTTTGTATCTTATTCATTTCCTTTCCAACACTCAGCACAACTTCCAATTATGTGTTCGTTTCTTTACTCATTTATATCTAACCTCCTACATGAACTTCTGCAGGGACAAAGTCTGTTCAACAAAACATTGAAGACACTAAAACAATTCCTGGCTGGCAGAAAATTCTGAAAAAGTATTTACCAAATAAATGAATTAAAAAGTTAGATCTCAGGCTTTAATGACTCTCAGTTCCCATTCTAATTGTTAATATAATTTGTAGCATTTATTCAAAAGGTCATTTGGCCTGCCTGGGTCCGGCTGTGCTATCAGTTAACACCGGCCTCCCTCTCATCTTCAAGAGTATGTCAATGGCATTATTGGGACACAATTCTTCTTTCCCTCCCCACCCCTGCCCTGGATTCCACGGAGTCCATCTGACTCAGCTACATGGCTGCCGTGCAACTAAACAAAGCTGGATCTCTTTCAGCAAAGAAGACAGAGGGGAATGACCATCTAGGTAGTCAAACACTAGATGACTTCCTGCCCCGGCCATGAGGTTAAAAGCCCACAGACATGTGCCTGAAAAAAATCTACTCACACTTTCCCTCCTGCATATACAGCTTTCCATAAAAATTAGAAAAGTTTCTTTTCAAGAGATTTCTAATATCCCCAGTAAACACTTCCACAGTGCTCTCACACCATTGTTAGGAGTCAGATTTCCAGCGAAACATTTCTTCCATGTATAAGCTCTGGGGGTGGGGAATTGGAGACCACTGCCTCAGACTGGTCGTTACTGCACTTTCTTTGGGTCTTAGAAATATACCTGTTTTTATGACAAAAGTTGCTATGATAAATAAGCTACTGCCATTAAAGATTCTCTAGAGCAGAGGTCAGCTTATTATTTTCTTGTTTGTAACTTCTGTCCCATTATTTTTGGAACTCAGAGTGGTAAGAGAGAGTCATTTAAAAACTGTGACCATATATGGCAAAAAAAAAAAGAAACTATGAATACATCTTCTCAATATATTCTATTCACATAAAAGAGCTATTCGGTGACTTCTCCATTCATGGTCATTAAAAACAATCCCTCCATGTCTGTCAACTATAATTAAAAATAAATTTTAAAAAATAATCCCACCATTATTTTAGTAACTTGGATAGCTTAATGTGCTAGTTTAAAAGCCCAGAAACACGTTTGATAATCTGTACATTGTGATTAATGTGATTAACTAATAATATTAATAGCCAAGTTTTATTGATTGCTCACCATTGGCCAAGCATATTGCAAGCTCACATTTAACCCTCAACAGAGTTCAATAAAGAAACCATCACCATTTTTCTTTACAGAATTTGAAATTAGTTTAGAAATATTAGATAACTTATCCAAAATCACACAGCTAGTACAAATTTTTAAATTTCTGACCCAGAATTTAAGACCTAGGTCTGCAGTCCCCAAAGACTATAGCACTTCTCTCCAACTGAGGCATGGACTTTACCCTTAATGCTTTAGGACAACAGCTAAGGCCTGACTTTTCTAAAGGGTTGGGTATAACAGAAAGCGACTGCAAAACAGAAAACTTAAACCTTGGTACACTCTGTAGGCCCTCTCAGATCCCTCTCCACCCTTATCCACCCTGCTCGTTCTGTAGGGAACTGCTGTATGGACCTAAATGCTTGGCTCCTGTGCCCACTGGATTCTGAGTGGGTTCAGACAATGGGATCCCCAGCAGGAGTTAGGAGAGAGGAGGAAAGTGAGGCCAGGACAGTTTTCCCTACCCTAGCTTCCCTCACAATTACCTCTGGTTTCTCTGTCCCTTCATCAGAGGCTACTCTCTGAGCCAACTACTCTCTCTTCTGCCAGTTTCCAGTAATCTCTCCTTCCCCACTTCATAGCAGCTCTACTACTCTCCTGGGATTTGTGCATGATCCCTTGGGATTCCCCTATACACTTCCAATTTTGTAAAGTATCTCTTTATTAAAAAACCTTCTCTGTATTTCCAAATTCAAGTGTGGCATCTGTTTCTTGTTGACCCTGACTGACATGACCGATGATCACCTGACTGTGCAGCACCCTCAGGCCCAAACGTTCCCACGGGGCCCTCCACCTGCCCCTGTGCTTCTGGGAGCCGTTTAGTTCTCTTCAGCAGTCCTCTATTCTTCCAAGCCCAGAAAGGAGAAATTGGTTTCCTATAAGTAAATATAACATGCAAACATAAAACTCCACCTACAAATGTAGCCTTTGACATCCATCTGCAAAGCTCCTTAGTTCTTCATTGTCTGTAGTACAGCTATGTGTTCTTTCCTCTCCAACCCGGAGTAGGATATTTGCTTTTCCTTTACATAATCAAGAGACCCACTAGAGTGTGTTTGGGGAAGGAGAGCGGTACAGTTTTCCCCCAAAAAAATTACACTTGGAGCTTAAAAAACAAAAAGAAAAGAAGGCAGGTCTTCCCATTTTTGGTCATGAAGGCTAAACAAAAAAACTTTGGGGCCCATCCTCAGAAAAGCACCCAATTACACACATTTGGATAATTAGCAAGAATGATCATCCCAATCAGCTTGTAACAAAGGGCCCTGCAGCTTCCAGACCTTCAACGAAGAGCTCTCCATTGATGAAAATGCAGCTGGACCACTAAGTGCTGGCATTGCATCCTTACCAAGCTTTTGATGGGACAGCTTAGCAAGATGATAATCATGGCAGATATATGTTCCTTCTCCATTGAATTTCCTATTAGGCCCCTGAGATTGAAAGTCTCTCAATCTATTTTTAATGAAGCAAGAATTGTCCCGTGTTGCTTAATCTCAGATCCCCTAACCCTATAAACTGGAGATTCCAGTAGCCATGGACCTCTCTTACTGGATAATTTGGGAGTCCCAGCCTCTGTCTGAACACCTTGGCTTCTTTTGTCTGGCAACCACACAGCTGGCATCATATAAAAATGGAGCTGAGAAATGGGCTAGCCCCAAACCTCACTGTGGCGGTTGAGAACTGGGAGGGATAGCTTGGCTGCAGAGGTTCCCCCTGGAGGAGCGAGGGACCCCAACCACACACGAGTCCCTCCAGCCTGGAGTACTGGTGCCAGGAAATGGAGCCCCCACAATATCTGCCTGTGAAAAACAGTGGAGATTCCAACCATCCAGGTGGGATGGAAGGCTGCGGGAAACCCAGATGTCCTCTTAAACGGCCCACGCACAGATTCACTCACTTCCACACACTCACCTCGGGCTCCAGGGGAGGGATGGTGATTTGGGGGGTGTCAGAGGCACTGGAAGAACAGTCACCATTTTTCCTCTGTGGGGTCCTTCCTCCATGCAGCCAGCAAGAGCTACCATTTTTAATGTGTTGAGCCCGCCCCACAGGCCAAATCTGAATCTGATTGGTCTGCTGACTCACTGGGACCCCACCCCATCCAACTTCCCCAACACTGGAGGCATTTAATCTGTGAGCAGCCAGACCCAAACAAATTGCTCTTGTTCTTGGAAAACTATCAGAGTCCATGGGCCCCAGGTGGGAGGCAACTGGCTTCCATGTGCTCTGAGACTTTTGCTGAGTAGCTCCAGGGTCTGCACCGGCACCAAACCAGGGTCTACATTAACCTGGTGACCACAACTCTTCCCACTCTACTGACTCCCTGAGACCCAGCCTCACCCAACTCACATACCACACATGGTTTTATCAGTAGCTGAACTTAAGGGAGCTGGAAGGTGGCAGCAGGCCTCTGTGTCCTGGAATTTTGCCTAGCTACCCCAGGCCCTGTACTGGTGGCAGACATCCTCAGTTTGCAGCATAGCCTCTCCCACCTGCCACCAGGGTTAGCTCAGGCAGTGAACAACTGCAGATCACTTTACTGTTCCTACCAGGTAGTCCCCAGCTGGTCACAGGCAGTGGGTGACCTGGGCCTGCCCCAGATCCCCTCCCAAGAGGTCCCAGAACCAACATACTTGGAGGTTGGCTCACACCACAGCAGAGCACTGCCCAATTAGCCCTATAAGCAGCACACACAAAGGGTGGTCCTAAG
Organism: Rhinolophus sinicus; assembly: GCF_057876585.1. Classification (NCBI taxonomy): domain Eukaryota; kingdom Metazoa; phylum Chordata; class Mammalia; order Chiroptera; family Rhinolophidae; genus Rhinolophus; species Rhinolophus sinicus. The sequence continues at coordinate 199,905,748 of NC_142517.1, forward strand.
AGGCACCAGAGCCCACTGGGGTGAATTCCACTCATTGGGGTAATCTCCCCACACAGCAGCCTATAAGCTGTGGATGTGGCCAAACCCCACAGCCAATTAGCCTGAGGGTCAATCCCACGTACTGACATGTCAATAGCAATCAAGGCTCAACCATAACAGGAGGGCACATACAACCTATGCAAGGGGCACTCCTGGAGCACCTGGAGCAGGTGACCAGGGAGACAGTGTCAGAGCCCCACAGGGCACCTAACTACATAAGGCCACCCGGCCTAGACAGGGACACATAGCAGAGCTACCTCATAGATAGAAACAAACACAGGGAGGCAGCCAAAATGAGGAAACAAAGAAATATGTCCTAAATGAAAGAACAGGAGAAAACTCCAGAAAAATAACTAAGTTAAATCGAGGCAAGAAACCTATCAGATACAGAATTCAAGACAATGGTTGTAAGGTTGCTCAAGGAACTTAGTGAGAACTTCAACAAAGAGATGGCAAGCACGAACAAGGACATAAAAACCATAAAAAAGAACCAGTCAGAAGTGAAAAATTATAATAACTGAAGTGAAGACTGCACTAGAAAGAATCACCAGCAGACTAGATGAGCAGAGAGATCAAATCAGCGATTTGGAAGACAAGGTAGCAAAAAACCCAATCGGAACAGCAAAAAGAAAAAAGAATACAAAAAAAATGAGTATAGTTTAAGAGACCTCTGGGATAACATCAAGCATAACAATAGTCCCATCATAGGGGTACCAGAAGGAGAAGAGAGAAAACAAGGGATTGAGAACCTATTTGAATAATTAATGACTAAAAATGTTCTTAACCTGGTAAAGGAAATAGACCTACAAGTCCAGGAAGCACAGAGAATCGTAGTCAAGATGAACCCAAACAGGCCCACACCAAGACACATTGTAATTAAAATGCCAAAAGTTAAAGACAAAGACAGAATCTTAAAAGCAGCAAGAGAATGGCAACTAGGAACTTATAAGGGAGCCCCCAGAAGATTGTCAGCTGTTTCCCAACAGAAGCTTTGCAGGCCAGTAGGGAATGGCACAAAATATTCAATGTGGTAAAAAGCAAGGATCTACAATCAAGGCTACTCTACAGAGCAAGGCCATCATTTAAAATCAAAAGACAGATAAAGACAAGAAAAAGATAAAGGAGTTCATCACCACCAAACCAATATTATAAGGAATGTTAGAGGGACTTCTTCAAGATGGAAAAAGAAAAACATAAAAATTATGAATAATAAAATGGCAATAACTGTATATGTATCAATAATTACTTGTAATGTAAGTAAATTAAATGCTCCACTCAGAAGACATAGGGGGGCTGAATGGATGAGAAAATAAAACCCTTACATATACTGCCTATAAGAGACTCACTTCAGATTGAAAGACACACACAGATGGAAAGCAAAGGAATGGAAAAAGATATTTCGTGAAAATGGAAAGGAAAAAGAAGGGAAAAAAAGCTGGAGTGGCAATACTTATGCCAGACAAATAGACTTTAAAACAAAGGCTATAACAAGAGGCAAAAAGGACCTAGTAATCCCACTATGGGGTATTTATTTGAAGAAACCAAATACTACTTCGAAGGGACATGTGCATCTATATGTTCATTGCAGCATTGTTTACGATGGCCATGATGTAGAGGAATCCTGGGTGTGTGTTGATGGAAGATTGGATAAAGAGGATGTGATACATATGTACAATGAAATATTGCTTGGAATAAAATGGGTTCTTGCCATCTTTGGCAGCATGGATGGACCTGGAAGATACTGTGCTGAGTGAAATATGTCAGACAGAGAAAGACAGATGCAATGTGATTTTGCTTATATGTGAAATCTGAAGAACAAAATAAATAAATGAAACAGAAATAAACTCATAGATACTGAGAACATTTTGATGGTTGCCAGACAGAGGGGGGTTGGGGATGAGTGAAAAGGGGAAGGGATTAAGACGTACAAGTTGGTGGTTACACAGTAGACATGGGGATATAGGGTGTAGCATAAGGAATACAGCCAATAATATTGTAATAACTATGTATGCGGTCAGATGAATACTAGATTTGTTGGGATAATAGATGGGAGGGGATGGGAGCACAGTGAAAAAGATGAAAGGATTAGGAAGTACAACCTGGTAGTTACAAAATAATCATGGGGATGTAAAGTCAAGCATAGGGAATATAGTCAATAATATGGTAATAACTATGTATAGTGCCAGGTGGGTACTAGACTAATCAGGAGGAATCATTTCTTAAATTATATAAATGTCTAACCACTATGCTGTACACCTGAAATTAATATAAAATAATATTGAATGTCAAATATAATTGATAAATTGAAATGGGGGGGAAGGTGAAGGGGAATAAGAGGTCCAAATTGCCAGGTATAAAACAAACAAGTCATGGGGATGTAATGTACAACATAGGGAATATAGTCCATAATATTGTGATAACGTGGTACAGTGTCAGATGTTTGCTGGACTTGTCATGGTGATCACTTCTTTAGGGATATAAATGTTGAAGAACTGTGGTGTACACCTGAAACTAATATAATATTGTATGTTAGCTCTATTTTAATAAAAATCTTTTTTAAAAATGGAGCTGACATGCACTTTGCCACTGCATCTGCCCAGTAACTTATTGTTTATCCCTAGAGATTCAGCTCCAGGGTCACTTTTTCAGAGAAGTGTTCCAATGCTGGGTGGAAGTGTACCCTCTCTTCCTGGGTTCCGGTCCTCACTTTTCCTTGCATGTTACTTGATGTTCCCACTCTTTGTTTACTGTTCCAGCTCATTCACAGAGAAGCGTCTTCCTCACCATCATCACCCGCTGCCCAACATACAGCAGGAACTCGATAAGTATCAAGAACACGAATTAGTTAGGAAATAACGCTGCCTGTTGCCCTCACTCTACAAGTAGTGAAAAGAGCTGACATTTGTCAAGATGATTTTCAGACTCAGGAGCTCTACAAATGCTCGGCTTCGTGGAGCGGGGGGAGCCAGATGAGCAGGATCAAAAGGCAGTTATGTTTTCAGTTCCCTGATTAAAAGTCTCCTGAATGCCGCAGGATTACAAGAGCTGGGGAACGAGATGTCAACACACCTCTTGGGGAAAAACCTCAGCACTACTGATTTTTGTGTGGTGGGGCTTTGTCAACCTCCAGCTGGGGAGACGGTGGGACCAGAGCTCAGTGCCGACCAAACCATAATTCCACTGCTCACCCTCACACAGTGTCACTGCTTCTCTCCGTATCTCTCCCACTGGGTCAAGAGCAGGTGGTGGGGTTTGAGGGCAGATAAGGCTAAAGTGTCTCCACATTTCAAAGTGACTTCCCTCTCTCAGTTCTGCTGTGGTGAGTGACCCTACCCACTGCTTCAGGTCCCCGAAAACTCATCAGTCAGTTTTCTGGTCAAGTGTGGCCAAGGCTTCAATGCAGCCAAAGCCTTCTCTCCCTGAGATCTTGATACATGGACCCCGAATCCATCTCTATGGATTCTAAGTCCATCAGTGTGGATGGACACAAGTTTTAGTGCTTTGTTTTTATTTTATAATTCCTCAGATTATTATATAACCAGGGCTAAGAACCAGTGCTCTAAGCAATAAACCAACTATCTATCTCCCTTTTCTGTTCTAATCTTCCCAGTGGTGAATCGGGGGGGAAAAAAAATCAAAAAGTTGTGCCATCTGCATTGTTCAGAAAGACCAGAAATGTGGCTTTCAAGTGACTTGTTAGGCCCCCAGCCTCCCACTTCTTCCCTAAAGCCTGGCACCAATCCAATCTCAAGACCATCTGCGAGCCTCTGGTCTTTACATGAGCAAAACAGCTGGTCCCTGTACTGCAGGGATTATTGCAATATCACCCTCATTCCCCCAATTCACACACTCTTGAGGTTGAGCTCCTTCTTCAGAAGATCATGTGGGGACAGGGAGCATAAGAGAGTCACTCTTCATTCATTTATTTATTTGTTCGTTCCTTCAACAAGCAGGTACTGAGTACCCATCATGGGTCAGCCATGGCACTGGGCACTTAGGATCCAATGGTCTGCAATACTGAAGAGTGGATCTAGGAAACAAATAGAACTAGCTTACATCAGTGGATTTGGTAAGAAGCATAAGCCTACTTCCATTTCTTCCTTTCTCGTTTCTTCCTTTTCTCGTATAGATCATCTAACACTTAATTCCGGATCTGTGAGGGCTTGTCTATGGCTGAGGTGAGCCGTGTGGCTCTCTTGGCATAAATACTGCCCCTTGTCAAACTTGTTCTGCTCCTCAATGTTCGACATCAGCTCTCTTTATCCATAAGTGATGAAACATCAAAAATCATTTACTCAGAATGGTTGAGGCCTAAGTCTTCGTCTCCAAAATAGATTTCTTTCCTCTAGAGATCTTGGTTCTGGTTCCATGTGGTAATTAGGTAAGGTGAGGATTAATTCTTCCGTGGCATCTCCACACACAGAGTATTAATTAATCTATCCTCCTCTCCCACTCAAGGCTCTTTCTAAACTCACACCATGAGCCAGTGACCTTGCTCACTACACTGGTTCTATATGCCAGCACTAATGAAGGTCCCTTCTAACATAGGATGTTCCCCAAATATCCAAGGGTATGTGAAAATACGTTTGTAAATTGGGCTGATTAAAAGCCTAAAACAATATGCTTGTTCCCATTACAGATGTGCAATATGGTATCTATTCCTAGGAAAATTGTTGTCAAGGAATGACTCAGCATCTGACATTAATACATCAATTATTGAATAAGTTCAAGTTTTTATTTTCAGTTTTTACTTTTAACTTTACAAATTAAAGTGTATAACTATGTGGACAAAGGGGAAGCCCTCCATACACAATCAAGTTGAAACTCAGTTGAATGCCAAGGGCTCAAAGTCCTTAGGGCTGCTTGTCCCAGGGGATGAAAGTAAGAACTTGGACTGGGGAAGTCAGATCCCTATTCCCTCGGAAATGGATTAAATACAGAAAAGAGAAAAAAAAACCTACGGAGACTTTCAACATGAAAAATATGAGCAGAGGAACAGATCTCAAGAGATATGCAGAAATGAGAGAATGGCATAAAGAAGTATATTAAAAAGAGATATGAGCCATACATGGCAAGTTCTGAGATCAGGAGGGAAGGGAAAGTGATATGTAAAATCAGTTTCATGGTGTAATCCCACATCCTGGTAGCTTTTCTCTCATGTAATGGGAATCAATGCTTTTTTTTTTTTTTTTTTAATGCCTATTTTCAAGTTGAGTTTGGCACGAATATAGATTGACATAACAAAGTGAGTATTGCAAGCACCATTTGGAAGGGTAAATAAAAATAGGTTCTGACACTAGGCTGAGCAGAAGTCAAGCCTGTTTCTGCTATGTCTGGCTCTGTGCGACCCTGGGCAAACTGATGAACAACTGCAGACCTCAGTCCACACATCTGTAAATTGGGGCTATAAACGTCTGCCTTACAGGATTTTGTGACGATCAAACAAGATAACGAAAGTAAGTGTTCAGTAAGGATGACCTCTTCTTATAATATTTTTTGAATAGATAATTGTGAGAAAAAGGGCACTATATTTGACTGAATGGACAAGTGTGTGAGCTAAAGAGATCTAAGGCACTTAAAAGAATTTGGGAAATTTTACCTAGTGCACTTCAAGTCCTTGAGGTTTTGAAAAGATGAACTCACATGCTTTAGAACAGCGCTGCCCAACAGAAATGTCTGCGATAATGGGCATGTTCTCTGTCTATACTGCTCAATACAGTAGCTTTGGGCCTCGTGTGGCTGTTGCACACTCAGAATGTGGCTGGTACAACCGAGGAACTGACTTTTAAATTTTATTTATTTTTAATTACTTTTAATTTAAATGGCCATACATGGCTAGTTGCTACCAAACTGAACAGCAAGCACTCCTGTAGATCTTTGTGACTATAAGATTCTCTCTCACAAGTCTCGACTTGGACAAGCAGGAGAGTGTGAGTTGGAGCACATTGGCTCTGGAATCAGACTGCCAGGATTCAAATCCAAGCTCTGCCACTGAGTGATCTCACTTAAGCTCCTTGTGCCTCAGTTTCCTCATCTATAAAAGAGGGCTGTTAATGCCATCACCAGCTTTATATAAGATGTTGGGAGGGATAAGTTAAGACAAGTAAGAACCTCAGAGGGTATTGTAATTATTTCCCTGCTTAAGAAAAAAGTCCTCTTGCTTTATACTATGTATTTACTCCTCTGCCTTATCCACTAGGTTATAAGCACAGCTATAACCCAGTCCAAGCACCAGGATTGGCATATTTAGACTCTCATTAAATAAATAAGTGTTTAAATAAGTGTTGAAGGAAGAGAAGGAGAGTAGAAGGGAGGGAGAAAGGAAGGACGACTGAATGAAATAGGTACTAATGTTTTTCATGAGTGAAGAGAGTTTCTAAAACAAAATACGAGGTGTGATCAAACAATGTGGTGAATGCGGCTGCCGAGTGCCATCCAATCGAAAGGCAGGGATCTTCAATACAGGAAGTGGCAAGTTGAACCTTAGTAACAGTGTGTGACAAGTTTCAACTTGTTCGGTGCAGTTAGTCAGGTGTGAGCTACGGTTGAGAGCAGGTGTGTTTTAAAGTGTGCTGTAAATCACCCTCCAGCATGACAACACTCTGTGCTGTCATCGTTTCTGGTATACGGCGATTGCTGTCAAATAAAAACATTACGGTGTGTCCTCATCCACCGTATTCACTGGATCTGACACCATGCAACTTCTGGCTCTTCCCCAAAGTCCAAATGATTCAGGACATCGAGGCAGCCACGACCTCGCAACTAAAGAGGCTCACGAAAGAGGACTTACAGAACTGCTTCAGAAAGTGGTAAGAACGACGGGATAAATGTGTTCAAAGTGAGGGGGAGCATTTTGAGGGGGATTAATCACAATCCTGTTATAAAAAAATTACTGTTATAATTTTTTTTTATTTAAACAGTCACCGTATTGTTTGATCACACCTCATATGAGATTTTTCAATAAAAATTTCAGTGGTGAAAACCATTGCAGATGAAGATAGAGGTAAGTGTTCTGCAGGAACATATGCTCCCCTGTAACAGTGAAGGGATGTGATAACTCTGAGAGCACCAAGGAAAGAGAAAGCTGGACTTGAGGGTGTTTTCTGGATACCACATCCATGGAAACACAAAATTAAATCCTTAAAACTGTTCAACTAAGCCTCTTCATGAGAATACAGCTGTGAGCTGTGGAACTTTATTTGTCCATGTTACAGTCTAATCTAAAAGGCACCATTAGAAGTGAGGTATACATTTTGTTGGCTCCCCATTTCCAAGTTTTTATTAATATGACATTCACCAGTTCCCTCAAAAAAGCAATGTTGGGCAAGTTTTCATAACTGTTTATTCATTATAAATAGTAAATATTTACTGCACTTTTTACATGAAAGACATTTTTACAACACATTGTTGTTGGCTGAGGCTGCAATACAAAGATAGAACTCTTGACCCATCACCCTCTAAGACCAATGTATGAACTAAACTCGGTACTACGTCTAGTCTCACTAACTCACTATGTCAGAGTTTGTAGCTCTAAAAGGAATGGATTTGTGCCTACCTCGTTCATGATTCCAAGGATAGAAAGAAATAAATAACACTGGCTTCCACCTTCTTATTCCTCTTAACATCTCAAAAAACAAATTTATTGACATTCTAAAATGTCACCACATAAATGTATGTAAACCTCAGTTCCTATAATCTTTTAATATTGGATATCATTGTATAATTTAAAAGTATGTGAGAGCCATGTGGCCATTTCTGTTCTTGCCCTGCCTTTCATAGAAAAGAGAAGAATGTAAACGTAGTCATCGTAAAAGCATTATTCTCAATCGTGGTCTCTAATCGAAAGGAGTGAGCCAGGTTGTTCACTGTCCAGCAAATAGCAAACATCACTGCATTCTACCACAATGAATCACGGGCTGCGAAAATAAAGCACCTGCAAAAATATAGTTCTGATTCTGTTTATATGGCCCTGGCCTTCGCCAAAGCCTCGGTGAGGTACACAGTATTGCACACTGATAAGCAGCTGTGGGAATGCACATCACTCTCCTCCCCCCCCACCCAGGTTGGCTTCCAAATGGAAATGAATTGGGAAAACATCATGCACCTCTCCCACAATGGGAAAAAAAACAAGCTCTTCTTCCTCTTATCCCATATCCTGTTAGCAAGACGTGTCCTTCCGGGACATTTATTAACAACTAAATTACAAATGAGGATAAGATAACAAATAATTTATTTGGGAGGTCCTTTACATCTAGTCTAACTTCCTACAAACGGTGGCATTTATTTTCATATCAATTTCCAGTGTGTAAAAGTCAAGGATTCCTGCTTCATTAGGTGAGCAGTTTTAAAGTTGTAGAAGTGTCAGCATTGGACATCAATCATGTTACACCTTAGAGAATTCTCCGACTATATTTTAGAACATTCTGCTTGCCCAAACCAGTCCAGATAAATCACACACACACATGCACACACAAGCACACACACACGCGCAGACACACGCACACACACACACACACACACACACACACACACACACGGAATGTTTTAGCTCCTTGATCATCAGCACTAAAGAGTTGGGATATTTGATACATAGCCATGTTAACTCATTGCCTTAAAATGTTACATTTGTCTTTTATTGTTCCGGGTCTTCCTTTTCTCCACTGCTTTTGTCCAATGTGTTCAAAAGAATTTGAAACCAACTACTGGAGAAAGAAAATCAATCATTCTCCTTTGTCTCCTGTCAAGGCTGCCCCCCACAGGGGTGATTTTTTTTTTTCTGAGAATATTCTTCATGTCTCGGCTGTGAAGACCGAAAACAGGGCCAGGTTTATCTCCAAGTGGACAGTCCACTTATGCGATATCTGGCTTGAGATAATGAAAGGCACCTGTAAGGAAACACACACACAGCTTTTTAGGTCACGCTGGGACAATTCACAGCAAGGGGCAAAATCAGCTACAGGCTGACAATGTCATATTTAATACTGCGGTATCAAAGGATCCAGACTAATATTTTTATTCCTGAGACAAGTCTGACACAACTGTGTGTCCTTGGGATTACACTCCATATGCTCCTTGAACCGACCCCATTAAGAACATGTGTTTCTAATGCCAGGGGTTATTGCATTTTGGCCAACCCTTGTGTTTTATCTCGTGGCAATCAGGTTTCACATCTTCTCAATTAATAACCACAAGACGCTGTTGACATCAGTTAAGAAAATAATTACACAAGCGAGCCCTGGCTGGAACAATCCGCTGGCTTTAGCACAAAATTGACACTGGGATGTAAGGCCTGAATCGTACCAGTGCCTCCCCTTTCTCGAGGAAGAGTGGCAACTGTTCACCCTGGCAGGAGTCACACCCCCAAGAAAGTCCAAGGCTTACTTTGTCCGTACTGTCCGTATTGGTAGCCTGTGACAGGGTCCATGCTGTAGCCTGTGGTGCTGTAGGTGGGTGGACAATAGGACTGAGAGGTTGGCAGACTGTCCAAGCTCTTCATATGGTCTAGTCTCTGACTGCAGCTGGCCGACACCGTGGTGGTGGGCTCCAGGCCCCCCGTGAGAGGGGAGAGAGCATAATCGGTCTGGGGCTGGTGGGGTACCCCACCATGGTTGGTCAGGAGTCCCATTACCTAAAATAAACAGGCAGATTGGGAAGAAGTGAGAATGCAGAGAGGACCAGATCACAGCTGACAGAATACCTGGGAAAGGCCCAGTTTTATTTCTTTAGAAATCTACTGTTGAAGAGCTTTCCAGAAGATGGTGACCTCAATTCAAAGTGGCAAAGATATTACATCATACATCATGCCCAATGATAACATCTGACCGCAGTTTCAGAAAGAAGCAAGGGGAGGGAAAGGGGGGAGGAAGGGAAAAGAAAAGAAGGAAGACGGGAAAGAGATATTACACCCCGCTCCTTATGATAAAATCAGACTAGAATATCAAAGGGGAAAGGAAGGAGGGACAGAGACACGGGGACAGAGGGACAGAGCTAGGGAGAAATTAGATCTGTTCATATAGAAGACTGTCTAACCATATAGTATATCTGGAAGTTTCACATGTGATTTTAAACAGGCATTTGCATATATACATATATTTAAGTTAAATGAATCTAAATCAAATCCTTTTTGTGTATTTTGAGATCCCCATGTCTTTTTTCATAGTGTTCCCTCTCAAGAAACTTCCTCTCCCTATCTTGGCTGTCTCCTTCAGTGATTAGAAATAATTGCTCCCTCCCTGATGCTTCCTTCTACTTTGCTCACCCCTCCCACTGTGTAATTATTACCTTAGTCACCCACATTGAATTGTGACAGCTCTGAGGGGGTAACCTACTCAGCTTCATATCCCTGCACTTAGCAGAGAGCTTTGCACATATGAGGTACTGAATGAATGAATGAATGAATGAATGACGAACAAACTATAAAGTAATTGCCTCCATTATCTATCCTTTCATTTCTTCTCTAAACTAACATTTCATATAAAGAAATGTTACATGGAAAGAAAAGCCTGAAATGCAAAAATGTTGTAAAAAGTCTGTTCAGTTTCGTCAATAACCCCAGAACAAGAGAACTTTCAAACAAAACAGAACTGTGATAACAGAACAACTTGCAGATTAGCACGGTGACATGTTTCACAATCACAAGCTCGCTGACCCTTACAACACCTTGTGACAGAAGTAAGTGGATAATTAATTTTGTAGCTGGAAACCTGTCACAGGAGAGAGAAAGTGATTTTTCTCAACTTCACACAATTCAGTGGCAGGGCTCAAAAACCAGTTGTGGAATTCTACTGCCAGGTGAAGGGTCTCCTTTGCTTTCAAAATATCACCTGTTTACAAAGTATGTACATGCAGGGGCCCGCAGTCACACAATATTGCCATAATAGTCCTGTTGTGTTTTAGGACGTTTGAAGCATATGGAGATTAAAGTGTACAAATAAGAGCGAGAGGAGCCAGCAGCAATGAAACCCGATGCCTGACTCAAGGCCCTGTGCTATCCTCCAAGGAAATTCAGGCCACACAAGCCTGGATCTAGGGGATCCAGCAAGGCAGGAGGGAGAGACAAGTCTTGCATCCCAGAAAGCATCCTAAATTAGATTCCAAAAACAATGAGACCACAATCCCCTTTGGGAAAGGTTTGCATAATCCTCATAGCTAAACAAAATCTTCTTGAAATACAGCTTTAAATGGATCCATCTTCAATTAGCCCCAAGAGACGGAGGAGGATGGGGGGAGAAGAAGAGAGAATCTGTTCACCACCTTCTGTGGAGAGAGAAGCTGTTCACCACCACCTTTTCTTACTCCATTTTAATAACCTGCTGATTTCCCTCACCTTTCCCCAGAGGTCCTATTTTCCCTTTCATTTGAGTTACTACCGTGTTTCCCCAAAAATAAGCCCTAGCGTGATTTTTCAGGAGGACATCCCCTGAACATAAACCCTAATGCGTCTTTTGGAGCAAAACTTAATATAAGACCTGGTCTTATTTTCGGGGAAACACTGTATGTGTGTGAGCACATGCGGAGGTGGGCCATTGTGGGGAAAGCAATACAGTAACACCCAACTTTTAAAAGATATTCCTAGATTTTCTGGAACTATGTGGTGAAATATCTTTTTTGAAATCTCTAAAAATTACTTATATTCTAAAAAAAAATATCATATTGACAGAGCACTGTTATGTTTTATGGGAGATTGGGGGGAAATGAAAATCACAAAATAAAAATCAATAGGACTCACAGCTCCATGAGGCTGGAAATTCAGTGGAATGCTGGAACCCTCTCGGGGTCCTACCCAACACTGTTTATACTAAGTTAATCACTTCATTTTCTCATTTTAAAAACGTGAACACAACCTACAATGCATTTATTTCCTGAATGTTCTTTCAACTACATTGGTTTGGTTTGAGAGGGTTTTTTTATTGGTGTTGGTTGAGTTTTGGGTTGTTTTGTTTTTTGTGTTTTGTGTTTTTTTGCCTTTCTTCGAGCTTATAGAGATGATTTTATAGTAGTATACTTGGAAAATTCATAAACTTCAATTGATATACTAATTTATTAAATATTTTATTTCAAGCCAAAATGACTTGTGTCTATTAGAAGAAAATAGTCTTCAAAGTAGAGGTTGCTAAGTGCCAAATACACTCCTTTTTAATCAGGGGTACCTCCTCATATACTGGCCTAATGGACAAGAATGGATAGAAAAAATAAAAATATGAAAAATGTGACTTTTTAATGAAAGGGGGATAATGACACAGCGTACAAATATTTCACTGTAAATAAGCTGTGCTGTGTAAAAAATAAAAAACACTTAGAAAAAGCAATGTTGTAACTGTATCAATTCAGAGAAGAAAATTATCCAGCAGTACTAGATTAAAAAAAGAATTTTTTTTAAAAAAAGGAAATATATTTTAAATTAACAGTGTCCTTCATGAAGATATGTACTTGAAACCCAGTTAATGGTATATCACTTTAAGGGAGAAATGGAATACTCCATATGCAGTTAAAGTTGGGGAGTAAGAGCAGAATTTTATTCAAAACATGCATAGTCTTCCATGGACTATATGTACATTGCTGTGATAAACTTAATCCTCTGCCTTCATTTTTTGCTTGCATAACTTTGAAGGCAGCAATAACTGTCCATAGGGGGAAAAAAGCCATTAAGATCCTAAAAGAGAAGACATGAGTCCTTCCTATAAGCAAAATCCAGCTTATGATGGTCATGAAGCAACTTTTGAAGTTGCTGAATGTGAAAAAAACTGTAGGTCAGGATTTAAATCTAACACCTTGACTGTATCTAATGGAGGATAAAGATATCTGCCAGGGCCGTATTCTAGGGCAACAGAAAGATAGTTCCTCACAGATTCCAGGGCAAAATGTCTTTAAGACATCCAGGAGGATGACTCAGTCCGGAGGGATGGATGCTGGGTGAATGGAATAAAGAGATTCTATTGGGTCTTCCTGTCAGTATTGCCACTGTCACACAGGAAGCTAGTGACAGCTTCTGCTTTAGCAATAGCTCTTAGCTCAGCAGCCCAATACTTGCAGTCGCCAATGTGAAGAAATTAAGACGACCAGAGACTAATTATCTTTGGTCCCTTGGACTTCCCTGATAGAGCCCAAAATGCAGACATTGTCCCACAAATTCTTATTTCCACTGTGATTGTCACATACTGTAATTGTGATTTGTTTCTTAAGAATTGTAGAAGGATGGGGAAAGAGGCATTAATATTATCTTATATTTGGTCTGAAATTGAAATTAATAAAAAAATTATAACTAATACAATGTATTTCAATATTTTGCACTCAGATTTGAGAAACATACATCTTTCTAATCACTTCTAATTTAAAAATTAAAAATGAAACCTCTGTTGGAAAAAAATAGTGAATACATAATTACAAAATACATTACTTTCCCCCAACATCATTTAAAACCTCAAATCTCTATGGAAGGGTCCCATTACACTTTTATGTATGTTTCTTTGAAAGCTATTTTGTGTTTCATATGGTTCAAGGGAAGCTATGGAAATTTCTTTTTGCTACACAAAGAAGTTGGTAAACGAACTTCTTGGAATTCCCCCAATATGGTTATGGAATGTCTTTCAGTCATATTTTCTCTTTAAGAATATCCTCAGGATTTCTTTTATACATGCTTTTCCTATAGCAATTTGTAATTCAGAGATAAAATAAAATCATTTGTTGCAAAACGTGTGTTTTTTTTTTTCCCTCAGAAACCATTAGCAAGCTATTTCTACTATAGGCTTGGCATTTTTGTCTGATTTTTTTTTTCTTTAAATTTGGGGTAGAGGAAAACACAATTGCATGTCTTTCACAAACAATTTCAAAGGAAAAGAAATAAACTCAGGGTTACTCAGATCTGTCTACTGAACATTAACCACGTTCTTATTAAACGCCAGATAAATCCAGTAGATGCAATGACCAGGAAGCGAGTTGTCCTTCAATAAAAATCTGTTCTGTCCTATAGGGAAGGGACATGGGGGAAGAACTTAGTTTTTACTTTTAGTTGAGTACAACTCTTAAGTGTGGTACCTGAAAAATATCTATTAAGTATATTTCTAAATTTTTACCTCCAAAAACATTTCCTAGACACCATTTCTTAACTGTGTTATGGATTACTTTTAAAAACAAATGCAAAGCCTCAGAATTACGAGCTGACACTTCTCCAGCCATCCGCATTAGAGACATTTTCTGAAGATCTCTTTAAGCTCATTATCAAATTTCAGAATTCCAAATAGGTTGTTTATATCTTGATTGGAAGATTATATGGTTCAGGAAAAACTAACTCTTTACAATTGCTTCATGCCATATTTCTCTTGAATTAATTTTCCTATTGTAAGATTAAATATAAAAGATAAAAACTATGGCCCAAATTAAGATTTACATTTAAACAATGTGTCTGGAAAATATTTGTCTTGGCATAAGCATTAGCGTTTTGCCTTCATTTGAAAGTGCTCAGAGCTTATCAGAAATCTAAAATGATTTAGCAAATTATGAGGTACATCTAGATGCTTCTTTTTTCGTTAGTAGAAGTCCTGGTTCCTGTCTTTATTTTCTTTTTTGTTCTTAAGTAACCAGATGTTCTTCTGATTTAACATTTAATAACATACATTTAGTTGCTTTTTTAGAAAACCGCTGTGAATTACAGTTTTGTATAAAAGTTTTTGTTTTTAACTTTCTACTTTTCCATCCAAGTCCACTGACTATATATATTTTTTTTTAATTTGGATATCATTTATTTCCAGAACCAAAACAAAAATATTCAAATGTTTGTCCAAATGATTTTTGCCCATACAGATGGAGTCATCTAATGGTTAATTTTCAGTGACTATATCTTGGAGACTGAAAAGCCTAAGAGACTTTCCTGAACATGTTGTTTTCAGATTCAAATGCCTTAGGAATTATCCTGCAGTTGATTAGCATCTAAATAATTAGATTTTTTGGCCCTGTCTGTTTGAAAGCTGTAAGAGGGAAGTTGCCTGAAGGCAGAAGTTTCTCTTAAGGTAGGTATGGTGACCTTCTCACCCAGACCTAGAGAGTTATGGGAAGGGCATGGCTGACCTTTACCAAACCAGATAGAAAAACAGTAGATTTAAATGTCCAGCTAAATACATCCTTATTGTTTATTTTAATCCTTAGCTAACATTTTACAAGTAGCTATGTTTAATGCATAATGAAACAGTACTAGTACCAGACATATGTGCATATATTTTCCAGTTTTATTTGTGAAGAGCACAGTAAATACTGTCTCTATTAAACTCTAAGTAACACATATACTTTAATCTCCAGCTCTGTGACAAATTACAGAATGACTTTTATTTTATCAATCCTTTAGAGTACCTATTTCTCAATACAGCTAAGCTGTTAAATTGATAGCAATGTTTTTTAGGGACTAATGACTAAAATATAAATCTAGGTAAAGCATTAACAGAAAATGGCTTGCAAGATGCATATATACATACCTTATATGTTATATATAGTGTATACGCGTATACAGTATATACACATTTTAAGAAAGGAAAAAAACTGTATTAAAATTGTAATGCTCAATATATACCAATAACAAAAGATGAATACAAGTCGTGTGTATACATTTTTGGCACCCCTGGTATATGCATATATACACATATGGGGGGGCAAAAAAATGTATACAAGTGGACACTTTGGTCAACGTTGCTCAAGCAGTAGTTCACCATAATCAGAAGTGTCTGGACACTGATGGTAACCACTTTGAGAACCTCTTGTAATTGCAGAAGTCAAATGTGACTTGTATTCATCTTTTGTTATTGGTATATATTGAGTATTACAATTTTAGTACAGTTTTCCTTTCTTAAAATGTGTAGACATTTTTTTGGCACCCTCTGTAGTTTACTTCTACTTAATGATGAACAATCATATTATGTCCACCTATTATCAATAAAATAATGCCCATTAAGAAAAAGCTTATTTCACCTAAATGAAAAAGTATGCCAGTTAATACATTTGGTATTTGACTGTTAGACCCACCAAGGGCCGTAATAAAATTCTCATATGTTTTAATTCATTTACGCATGCCTGCATTTAATATGCTTTGTGACCATGTCTACAATTAATATGATTTATGAGAAAAGAACATGTGCAATAATAAAGGGGTATAGCATATATATTTTTTCTTCTATGAATGAAAAATATAACAAAACGGCTCAAGGAAAATTGTTGGCCGTTAGCATATTAAGATGGACTGACAGAGCCTTGAGTAAACTTGGGGGAGTTAATGATATCCTCTTATCTGACCCTGACACATTTGCAGCATGTAATTTACAGAAGCTCTGTCCAGGGAATCTTGACAAATGCTCCTAAGGATGTCAGGGCAATGCTCCATTCTAATGTAAAACAGATGTGGGTCAGATACCCTCATTCATCACTTAACACAGAGAGTCTCACACTAAACTCTTTCTAGGAGGAATTACATTACCTGCTGTTAACTCTTCTTAGTTCAGGAAATTTCTCACAACCACAGTAGCCCTCTAAAGGGTAAGCACTCAAACCTCTCATCGTTTCAAAAACCTGTCTGAAAACATGACTGTGGAAAATCCAACATATATCTTGGTTTAATTTCATGACTACTTCAGGACACGTTTACTGAATATTAATTGACCCTTTGGGACCTAGGATGCCAAATATAGAAAAGGAAAAGCTCTGTGCTTGGGCATCCCACACTACTTCAATGAGATGGCATTTAAAACTTATCTTTAATTGCCCATAAACTAAACCTGCATTCAAGGAAATGCAGGGGTGGTTCACCCTTGCACGCATTCATAAATGCAAACCTTGCTCAACCTTAACTGCCCAGCTCTGTCATAAAGTCACCAAAACACTCTTATAATAAACTAGAAATCCACACTGCCTTTTGGAAAGAAGGGACTCAGTTCTGTCCCTCCAATACATAGGGATATTGGGCTCCACTGAATTCCCATTCCACTAAAATTTCCCTTTCACCCAAAACTCTAACAACATGGAGGGCAGACATTCCAGCTCACTAAGAGGAAAACAGTTGCCTAACTCAACAAGGAAATTTCTTCTTTCTTCCAAACTATGTGTGAAGGAGGCAAATATGTTGGTGGCTGCCCGAACTCAATGTCATAACACTCCATCTACTAAACAACTGAAGATTTAGAAGAGAGCCTTCCTTTCCCTTCTCTTCATGTGAAGGAGGGTATGTCCTTAGGATAGGAAAAAAAGCCAAGTGAACAGACCAAGTGATAGTGATTTAATGAGTAGATGTCAAGGATGAACATACCCTTTAGGAAATGTTTTCTGTTCAGTTTCATGGGCTTTGTGTAAGGCAGAATAAGCATTCATTTAAGATGCATGGAAACTTGTAGCAACTCAACAAATATGGGAAAACATCTGAGCACACAGTCTTCTAAGAACCAGAAGCTATGACTCCACAAAGCTAAGGTCCTATCTATCTTAATTCCTTCCCTTATCCAATTCCAGGGGCACTGGACCAATCAAAATGTTGTGTTGCTTTTCTGCTTGAAAAAGTGCTTGTGTCTTTGATTAAATTGAGCAGTGGTTATGTCTCCTATTGCACAGGCAACTTTATGTGGGCTGGCACCATACAGGGAAGCCCCTTCCATAGGTCTTGGATCTACAGAAGTGAAATCTGCTCCTACAGATCTTGACAAAAGACAGTCCTCGTGATTTAGTGATTAAAAGAATGCTCCACAATCGGTTAACTCAAAATTACTTAGATTGCTCCTTCCTTCCTAAAACCTTTCTACCATACCTGTTGTTCTATCTACCTTTACCTTTTGCTGGTGACGGAGAAGCACAGATTCGTCAGATTGCCTGCCACTGAGGTAAGCAGCATGCTTCCAATTTACCTAGTATCCAGTATCCCACAAGATGGACTGCATATTTCTCAAAACGTATGCATTTCGGTACTCTATTTCAATAAATCAAAACAAAAATATGGAGAGGAAAACAATAAGACAATCCTCTTTCCTCCCCACACTTAGCCTCAGGGAATGAGGAGTCGTTGGTTCTTGTTTCCATTGTAGTGAATTTTCATGAGACTATGATCTGAATTATTGAAACAAACCCAGTTTTGTACATTGCATTTCTGGGGACTCTCATACCCCAAGCACATTACAAATACTGCAGTCTGAATAGAAACCAACATGAGTCCTCAGTTCTTTAAAACGTCTAAGTGGAATACCTGAAAATACTTCAGTCCACCAATAGAGTGCCTTTTTTTTATATATATAATTTCTCAGTTTCCACATTTGCTTTCTTTGTCGGCAACAATCAAAATTACTTTTTTGTCAGAGGTTTGCATGCTATCTCTAAGTAAACAAAAATGAAAGCCATGTTGCAATAGTATTATTACTTTGTCAAAAATATTTGTGTTTCTCAGCATAACTCTATGGGGCAATTCTTTTTTTAATATTTTCCAGTTTACCAAGAAGATGAAATAGAAACTGAGATAGTTTAGACAACTTGTCTGATGACACACAGTGATGGGGCTGATAAGTATTGGAATCTAGTACCTTTGACCTTGGGGCTCTTTCTAGAAATGGACGAGTTTTACCCACATTACAATCAATTCACTAAACAGGAATTCTCTTTCTTTCCTTTACTCCCTTATCTGCCTCATCTAAACATTATTAAGCAGTTTATAGCTTTGTCTTTAAAATTACTCTCTTTCCTGCTAACTTGTTATACCGAGGGTTGACAATATGTTGAAGTAGAAGATAACGTCAGATGTAAAATAGAAAGAAACATTGACTTGTAAAAAAAAAAAAAATCAAGGGAACTATTTTAGAAATGGAAGAATCATGAGTTGGGCCTCCACATGTGTTTTCTCTCATTCAGTACTTCCTAGGAAATGTTCCTCAAAATGTGGTAGTTTGATTACTCAACAAAAGGGTTCCATAGTTAAATTAGAAAACACTAAGTTGTAAACCACGTTTCCACACCACAAGCCTTGTCAGAGCCTTTAGTAGGCTAATGTGTACTGAGACTCTGAAAGACAAAGGGATATAGTTTGTTAACATTTACCAAATTGCTGATTCAGAATTCTTTTTCCCCAAACCACTCTTCCAAGGAGCCCACTTTGGGGAACAATATTTTATTATGAGGCACTGCTTGGTTTCTGGGTGTTCAAAGATGATTATGACCTAGCACCATTCCTCTACAAGCTCATAGTCAAAGGAGTGAATGGATACTTTATAATATATTACAGCGTGGTATGTGTTTTAACAAGGTATAAACACAGCAGTGTGACATCAGCAGAGGCTAACACAAGAAATTTTGCCTGGAAGAGTTATGGAAGGGTTGACATTGAACTAGAAATTTTCCCATCAAGTCATGAAGATCAGCTCTACAAAGGGCTTTTTAATCTCAGAACAGATGTAATAGTTTAATTCAATTTTTCAAGGCAAGCTGCACACAATGAGACAGCAGCATTTTGTGGGAAAAACAAAAGGTAATGATTTCTTTGAATAATGCTTGTCTCTTTCATTAGTTCAAGGCTGAAGACTAGCTGTACCATCATCTCACAGCTAAGAAATATTCCCTTTAAGGTAGAAATACTACCCTGGGATTCTACAAAACGCACCGCCTCAAAGGGTTTCCCAATTTTCCATCTTGCCCATTGATCAACAGGGACAATGCAATCACTAATCTCTGAAATTCTAGTTACTAAACTCTAGCGAAATGTCAAGAGTAATTTTTAAATATTATACTGTACAGTGAAAAATATACACCTCTGATGAAACCCAGACTGTTTTGCAGAGGCAAATTCTTCAGGAAAAAAAAAAATAGTACACAACTAATGACTGAATCCAGTTTTTTGTGTCTGCAGTACAAAGCATACATTCAGCCTCTAATTGAATAAATATGCAAGTATTCAGATTTCTGTAGATATTGCCATTTTGCAAATGCAGTAATAAATTAAAAGCTTTACATTGCATTCCAACCACATATAAAGGGTTGATTCAGACCATTGGCCTCACACTAGAATTCAGCGCAGCTTTACCCTATATTACAAACTACAAAGAAAAACTTTTCATTCTAGTAGCTTCGTTGTAGACCAAGTAATCACACTCCTTTTTTCCTCCGCAATGGCTAAAAGAATTCAAATGGGCCTAAAAATGCTGGGATTGTGGCATTTAATTTGTGCAATGTACAACAGAAAGTCACTCACTGATGGAGTTTCTATTTAAACCAATTCAGCAGAAACCAAAAATTTTTAATTCAGCAAGAAAGGTTTCCTTGTGGCTCCTTTCAGTGATATGATGAGATTCAGTCACTGGCTGCTCTTCCCTCCCTTTCTTTAAAACGGAGATTTTGGCCTAGTGGCTGTTTCTCTCACAATTCTCCAAATTTGTAACTAAATTCAAGAGACTGTGGCTAGAGTTGACATAAACCAGGGCTCTCCTCCTATGCTTTAAGGGTAGCAACCACAGCCTTCGGAGAAAAACCAACGGCACCAAGTCAATTGCTGTCTGCATCGATTCAACAAATGGGTTAGCAGCAGTGTTTTTACCACAGAGAGAACATCTCAAAAACCTAATATGGCAGAATGGAAACATGCAAATGGCTAATGGTTATTCTGGTACAGCTGAAATGGGCTCATTTATGATCATAAACATCCTTGAGTCTTCATAAACATCTGAGGCTTCTGTAGCCATGGTTTTGAGCTCATGAACTACTTTAGAAATGAAACAGAAAGAGACTCAAGCTTTGGAGAAGCTGCCACTTTGGTACAGATTGTTTCTCTGTCCAAGCTTTGTTTGACACCCTACCAATCTCTTCCTTCAAAATCACTCCTTTTTCTTCCACAAATGAACTTCTGGGAAGTGTAAATGGAAGGAAGTAGTTCTCTTGGGAAACGGGCTAGTGGCAGGCCACCTGGTTGCCTGGTTTTGCACAAGGATAAAAGTAGGCTGTGGGCACAGGATCCGCAACCCGTGTGAAATGCACAGAACAACTGACCGGGCATCTGGATGTGTGCTTACAAATGTCCAGAAAATCACCTGTCTTGAAACAGAAGCTGGACCTGCCACCAGGGAAAATTGTACTGCTTTTACATGTACCAAGAGCACAAGTGAAGGTCAAGGAACAATCACGCCACAGTGAAAAACACGGTCTCCTGATATGAAACAGAAAAGCATCCATCACAACCAGTCTTAATAATTGTACCTCATCCACAAAACAAGCTGATCTCTAGTAAGCCCTTACACCTACGATGGACCAAGAACCATCATCTGGCCTGGCAGTTAAGGAATTCAAGATAATTGTGAATACTGTGGTCCACAAAATGACAAGCTAAATCAAAAGCAGTCTTGAGTTTTGGGTACACATATTAACACTTAAATGTCCCTCCCTAATAAGTTTCAGGATTAACAAATGTTTGTCAAAAGAAACTGTGCTGAGCAATTGAAATCGAATTTGAACTGGAACCTCGACAGTCTAATACATATATGCATGAAATGGAGAAACTGCCTAATAAGCGTAGCTGACACCAAATATGCAATTTACATACATTACACACTAATAATCTCGATTTTAATATTATTCTTTAAAAGCAACTGGAGGGGTGGTGAAGTTAAAGGTTTTCTTTTGTGAAATGGGAATCAGAACAAAAGTTCATCCTGACATCGTTTGTCATTAACCACAATCTCGTTAATATAAAGATCTATCTGTTCTTTCTTGAGTTTACTTCTGGGACCGTGTCTCATGCCCACAAAGCTGTGATGATTCAACCAGACTTAAAAGATGAATGGTCGATAAACTTGATGAGATCTGCAGACCTAGTCTTTGTTCCTGAGTTGCTGAGTGGTGAGCAAACATTCAAGCATTTTCAAGCCAGGGACACAAATCTTTATGAGATTTTTTTTTTCTTTCCTCAGTAGATTATCCATGAAATAGGACAGGTGTACTGGTTACTCAATTACATCTTACCAAGGACCCGGACAAACTTTGAAATGAGGCCTCTGAGCATAGCTCTCACCATGGGGATTTATTAATAACAGTTAAACATTCTCTAAAACAAAACTTTTTTTTGTAATTTAACCCTATTTTCTTATTTTGTCATTCGTTTCACTCGTAAAACAGAAACGAAAATCTGCCCATCTGCTCTAGACACAAAATGTGTTCGTAATAATCCAGATTTATACCAAATGTATTTTTAAGTATTGCTGAATTGAGAGAGTACTCAAAATTTATGGCCTCTGAGGCTGCAAAGAGGACTTCCTCTTTTTAAGGAGGGAAATCTTAAAACAAACGTAAGAAAGGCTCAGAAAGCTTCTTGGATATCAAATGGCTCCATAGGAAAAAAAAAAAATGTCAATGATATAAGAGTAAATGAATTAAAACCATATGGATCAAATTTTCCCTAAAATACAGTTTGAAAAATTAAGAAGGAAAAGTGCTTGGCAAAATGTGTTTTAGGTTTTACCAAACCCAAAACATTTGAAGAATCATTTGCAATGGTTGATGAACACTAAATGCAGCCAAGTTGGCCCATTTCTGTATACTACATCACAATAAAAAAAAAAGCTTCCTAGAAACCATGTAACCCACTGATACTGTATTTCACTCAAGAAATCATTAGAAGCTGTCACCAAAAAGTGCAGAGTTAGTAGAAGTAGGGTGGGGGTAGGCCGTGAAATGATAAGTTTGTTAATTTAATTGGCCTTGTTTGGGGGGTTTGATTGTGTGTGTTTTGGAGGTGGGGGACACAGTGAGGGTAGTGTTTCTCGCAAAGGAAAGTTAATTAGAAGAACATGTTAATCCATCTCATGTCTTGAGCATATGGTGGTATTTCCTTGGTATCCCATATTCCAAATCAATATTCCTTTTTCTCTCCTGCACATGCAGGAAGGTGTTGGTAACATACCATCTGGGTTCGAAGGGGAACTACATGGTCTCTCTTCACTGTGTTCTTCTGTATTGTTCCACAACAAGGGTATACAACCTTTCGAAAGAAGGCTGCTACTGCAGGAGAAAACCCTCTATGGAGTGAGTTGAATGGTTTTCTTCTCAGAGGGTGTTTTGTCATTCATATACGAGTGTAAGCCCCATCTCCTAAAATGGTCATGTAGTTCAAACAAAATACAATTCAGAGACAACAGAAATTTTTGAGGTCATTAGCCTCCCTGACAGATCTAGTTTTTGAAGGAATAGGAAGCCAAACACGCCAATTTTGAAGACTTTCAACCATGCCTGTAGGAAAATCAGGTTGAATATGAGTGCCGGAGCTCACAAAAAGCTTTCTTGGACACTGTGCTTCTCCAACAAATGAAATGTGTAATTTCTATTTATAGAAGAATTAGTAATAACTGGAAAAGAGATAGATTCAGCTCTTAACTCTGCTGGTAACTCACTCTGTCATCTAGATGATTATGTTGCATTGGCCTCAGTTTTTCGGTAACTAAAATGGGAATGTTCCCCAGATATAGTCACTGATTCCTTCAGAACAAGATAAACTTGCCAATGATTCAGTAGTGCACAAAACCTGTCAGCACCTCGAGGAAAAATATGAATAGTTTCTAAAATTTTTGACAGTATTCTGAGATTTATAATGTCACAAATATATAGCAGTCCATTGCTACTCCAATCTGAGCAGCTGGACAGATGGGGACCTTCCTGAGTCATGCTCCATACCCATCCTTCGCAAAGCTGAAACCTTCCACGAGAGGACTGAGGGCATCTAACACGCACCATTTGGCTAATGGCTTTGATGCCAAGTTTTGAAAGAATCTTGGCTTGAGGGGGCAGACATGTCAGAAACCCCAAAAGAAAAGCAACTGAAGTCCACACATACAGAGGCACAATATGCCTATGATGGCGTCTATTAATTCCTTGACAAGAAACTAGAAAGCCCAGTGTACAATAGTTCACACACATTCTCACCCATCATTTTCAAGCTTGAATGGCAAATAATACATCCATCTCAATGACACTAGGAAAAAAGTGAAATAAAATGCACAAATATTTTGACCATGGCAAATAGCCTCCACTGAAGAGATCTACAGTGAATTCATCATAATGACTCAAAAAACTTTTGCTCCAATTCAATTTAAATTAATAGGCGGGAAAGGTCTATGATGAAAGGTGAAGATAGAAAAAAGGCAAGATGCAAAATTGCATGCACTACTACAGCAGTTATAGATATTTTTCAAAGGCCTAAGACCCAAAAAGAAGAGCTAGAAAACAACATTAACAGTGGTTGTCATGGGTAATTTTGTCCTACTCTAAAGACAGTTTTAAAAATATTTCCATTTTATACAATAAGCGTATAGATTATTATGGGGGGTGTATTAGAAGATTAATAGAAAAAGTGTGTAAAGCAAAAAAAAAATAAAAAACACGTAGAGGGTATTAGCAAAAAGAATGTAAATTAACCCGAACCCAAAAGTTTAGAAAACCAGTTGCTACTAAATGATTTTAAAATATGACTAAAGCCCCCTGCCTCTCTTTTGCAAGAAATCTGTTTCCTCATCATTCAACTGTGAACAGACTAGGATGGATGCGATGTAGAGCAGGAGCCAGGAATCCTAGGTTCTAATCCCAGTTCTCTTACTACGAGTCCTGTGCCTTCAGCAGGTCACAAGCTCTCTGAGCCTCGGGTGATTTGTCTGCATTTCAGATGTCCAGATACAGGCAGAGGAAGTGGAAGAGTAGGCGGAAAAGAAGAGGAGAATGGTAATCATAGGATTAGTTTCACTTTAACATTCTATCGTCCAAGAATATATTAATAAGCACTTCCATGTAATAAAAATAAGACTGAAGGGTCACCACCCTTTCTTTACTCTCTGCTTTAGTTAACAGGTAAACAAGGCTGGTAGACGTGAGCTCCTTTCTTCATAATACTTCTAATAAAGCCAAACAATCGGAAGTAGGGTAACCCTGCCCCCTTTGCTTACAGTCCTGAGAAGTGATAAATCCCAAAAGCTACTGAAATCTGAGTTCTAATACCCAATTCTCTTATTCCCTTGTTGTAAGATGTTTATAAAGATACCTATTTCATTCACTGTCTTTCATTCTTCAACTTTGCCTGAGGAAGTAAGGGGGAGCTTCTATTTCTTGTCTCTTTTCTAACTCTTTGGGGATGCTACAAGAACTGAAACAACATGGATTCCCTACTGGTGGTTTGAGGCAGAAATGTATTGTAGGAATGCAAAATATCCTGGAAATTTGCAATGTTTTCAGTAAGGAGTTAACATAATATGTAAGGGCATTGTAAAGAAATACAGGAAAGGCTGCCTGTGGAATTTTCCATTGCTTGATATTGGAAGGATTCCTACCCTACTGCCAACTCTAGACTCATAGCCAGTCTTCTTGAAAAATCAAGGATTAACAGTGTCAAGATCAAGTGCTAATAATTCCACTTATGCAATGCTTATATAATACAATAAAATACATGTATATAAAATACAAGGTGATACACTTATAACACAAAAAATTAAGAGTTTCACTTTTAGAAAACAGATTTGTGCTATTATATTTATTATGATTGAACACTAAGAAACACTGAGGGAATCTGGGTCTCACCTTACAGAACTGGTGAGGGTTGAAGTTCACTATTATTAACACTTTCTACCAAATCACATTCCTAAGAAGCTTTTCTATGGCCCAAAACCACTTACGTTAAAAAAAAAACTGAAGGGATAACTACTTCTGATGTTACTTCTAAACTGTGGAAGACACTTAATATGCTATAAATCTGGGCATTTTAAAGATGCAACTATTAATATAAGTCCATGATTTTCATGCAAAATCACATTCACAAGTACCAGCCCTTGGAAATTAAATGTATTAAAGTCCTATAGGAAGCATGTTTATTGTTTTCATGTTGTTATTTTTCGGCTGAGGTTTAAAGCCACCTCTTTTTTTTTTTAATCCCAGGATGTGCTACAGGAATCTGTGAAACTTAATTACATTTACTGTTACAAAAAAGGATTTATGAACTTTTGCCTTCAGGCAGAAATGTTTATTTCATTGCCTTTACTATTCATTCTTTTCAACTCCAATGGCTTTGAACTTTTCAGCTGCTCAGAGTTATCACTGTTGAGCAGAGCCCAGGAACTCCACTCCCAAGACGCAAACCACAAGTTGAAGAAAACGAAGAAGGCAAAGATATATGAGTCGTTATTTTGGCCACCCTTTGTGCCATTAAAATCTCATTTTCTGCCTATTAGAATGCCCTCTTGGTGCTTAGGCAGCGGTGATAGTCAGTGATTAGTGTGTAATTGACTATAATTGTCTTTTCACTTTTCATTTGTGTCATTCTGAGCTCCTCTCTGTTTTTCTAACCACCAAGAAGAAAAAGGGGGTTAAGAAAAGATAAAGCTGTTAAAACTCTCACTCTCAGCCCCGAAGAGATTCTCGATTGCAATTATAGATTGCAACCCCTTTGTGACATTTCTCCAAATTTAGCGGGCAGCTATCCTTGCCACCTGGGCTAAGAGCTCTCTAATAAAATCAAGCGATCTGTATTTAAACAACTGCTAATAATGTCAACCTCAGACAGATGCCACATGTAGGAAATTTAACCAACCCTCTGACATGCAATTATCAAGGCAATTTATTAATATGATCTCTCAAGAAAAGCTCATAGTCCAATGCAAATTAGAAAAACAATTACAACATTCAAATATCTCTATAGTCCCAAAGAGCAGTAATTCTCCTAATTCGTGCATTTATAAATCATTTATACTGTAGTCATCAGCTGGGTCTCTCCCCAAACAACTTGTTTGCATCCTCTTCAATTGTTTTATAAAAGCTGGTTTCTTATTAGTTGGTTTTGCTCACAATCCTATCAGCTGACCAAATACCTTTAAAAAAAAATGTGTGTGAGTTCCTTACCCAAAGGCTGGAACTAGGAGTGGAGATGACAAATGCCTTCACAACTGAGTATAAACATAAAATCTCTGTGATTACATTAAAAATCACTTGAATTTTAAGTCTAAGCTACAACTTTTAGTACAGCCTGTAGGAAGGTTGGAGAGAAAGGAAACTAGGAAACTGAAATCATGTGGCTTGTATAAAGAATACATTATGGTTTAAATTTGGCAATTCATTATACGACTGCCTCAGGGAATTGACTGTTTGGTTCTCGTATACAGCAAATCGTCTGTCTGGAAACACGGGACTGACCTGAGGTGAAAGGCCATTGCCAATGGTGGGGTTCATGGGGTTGGAGGGTCCGGACGGAGGCACAAAGCTGTCTGTATAGCTGGAAAATCCATGCCTGGTGCTGGGGAGACAGTAGGCAGAGCTGCTGTCCGGATTGGAAGGCAGAGTGCTTTGGTGTACAGTGCTTGGAGGGAGCGGCTGAGGTCTGTGGACGGTGCTGCTGGGGTCTGACACGGCTGCAAGGAAGAAGATGGTTAGTCAGAGAGGCCCTGTGCGGGTCAGCGGCATAAGTCCAGGGCCAAAGTTCACCGTCACCAAGCCATCAGCAGTGTCTGTAGGTCAGGCCAAATGCTAATTTCGGGCTTCATTTCTTCCCATGCAGGTATAGAACCACTTGTAACGAATATAGGCACATCTCTGCACAATTCCAGGTCTGACAATTAAGTTTGCAAACTTGTTGCAACAATGTTGCTAACCATTTTTTGATATCAGAGGAATTATTCATTATGAATTTGTATCAACTGGACAAACAGTTAACCAAGTTTACTACTTGGAAGTGCTGAAAAGGCTGCGTGAAAAAGTTAGACAACCTGAACTTTTGGCCAACAATTCATGGCTCTTGCATCACGACAATGCACCAGCTCACACAGCACTGTCTGTGAGGGAGTTTTTAGCCAGTAAACAAGTAACTGTATTGGAATACCCTCCCTACTCACCTGATCTGGCCCCCAATGACTTCTTTCTTTACCCAAACATAAAGGAAATATTGAAAGGAAGACATTTTGATGACATTCAGGACATCAAGGGTAATACAACAGCTCTGATGGACATTCCAGAAAAAGAGTTCCAAAATTGCTTTGAAGGGTGGACTAGGTGCTGGCATCAGTGCATAGCTTCCCAAGGGGAGTACTTCCAAGGTGACCATAGGGATATTCAGCAATGAGGTATGTAGCACTTTTCCTAGGATGAGTTCACGAACTTAATCGTCAGACCTCGTACGTGCAAGTACATAATTTATTTATATATTAATAATATTTTCATGGCACACTCCCACAGAATGGGAATTCAGAAATCAGACTAACATGCCAACAAACCTATTTTGGTAGTGAGTATTATTAATCAACATAAGAATTAACCACTGTAAGAATTCCAAATCTCAAGTTTCTTTAGCAAATACACATTCGAGTCATGTAAGTATTAATACCACAGTATGGTTTTGAATGCCTGGAACGCTACCTTTCATAATCCAAAATAATTTTGTCTTATCGTTTATCCCATTCACCTCGATGTGCTAACAAATAGTGACTTAGTCAAAGCTTAGCTTCCCTCTATCACTACTGCAGTCAGTAACCATCACAGAACTTCAGTTAACTGCAGACTGGAATACAAATGTAGAGGTAAGATTTTAACCAAAGAAAAGCGAATTGCATATTTATTTAGAAAGGTTGTTTAGTTTCATTGTTTTGTTTTGTTTTCAAATACTGACATCGTATTATATCACAACACAGTTCATCTAGAGAGATTAAGATATGTCCCAGAACAAACTATGTTTCTGGAATGTGACTGTACTATGTTTCTGGTGAATTCAGGACAACCTAGTAGAATGTAATTAACATACAAACAGCAACAATGTCAGCATGACATAAAATAAGCAGCAGGAAAAGTGATGGGAAGTTACACTGTAACCCTGGACTCCCTTCCTCCATACCTTGTGGAATAGCGGTGGGCTGGTAAGAGGTCTCCGACAGCTGGTATGTTGGCAAGGTCGGCATGGCAGTGGGAGGGAATCCCCCCGGAATGAGATGGTTGAAGGCCATCAGTTGATTGGCCCCAGCTTGCTTCCTCCATCTTGCACGGCGGTTGCTAAACCAGACCTATGGATTTAATTTAAAATTTGAGGATTTCACTGATGAAATAATAGTACATTCTTAATGAATTTTTCATGCTAAAACAGATTAAAGACCGCTTACTGACAGGGCAAATAGAAGCAAGAGCTCTCCACCCTCTGTGTTGTATTGTCAGGGGAGAAAGGAGAGTTAAATGTCAGGGGTCACTGAGGGGCTTCCAGGGCTTTCCATGGTCTTGCAGAGGCCCCCACAAATCCAGTGATGGCCTTGGGCAGGGATGGCTGAACAGGAGATGGACAAGAAGAACTTCCTACTGTCACCATCAGCACCCTCCCACTTTCATGTATTCTAGGGAGGATCCATGAGCCTCTGACCTCCACAGGACATTGTCCCAATTTGACCTTGCCTATTACACTAACCCTTGTAGGTTATATTCCTATCAGTCTGTCTCGGTATTTCTATTGTCATTATGGGCATAGCTCCTGGACAGTCATATAAACTGACCAAGAGGATAAATGTTTTACATCCCTTTCAAAGTGTGAGGCATTGTACTGATCTTGGTGGAAACACAGGCCAAAGAGGTTAAGTATTTCATTCAAAAAATGAAAGCATTTCCTCTAAGGAGATCCCTTAAGTAATTAATTCTTTCTTTCATCAACAGCTTTATGCAGCTAGGCTAATCTGTGCCAGACACTATGATAACCAGGTTCATTCAGGAAAATTGGATGTAATATAAGAAAATGCCTTCAAGGAACGTAACGCCCAAGTGTTTTGTGAGAGTAGCTAGAGAAAAACAGCAGTGACTGGAGCAAGCAATGTAACTGAACGTCTAAAATATTGAGAAATTGTGATGTAAGGTGTTGAATGGGCCTCATGATCTTGCCCAGCTCTGATACCTGCAGAATTTAAATGCAGAACTTTGAACGATTTTTCCAGAGTGTATATGTGATGGTGCCCCCTACATGAGAGAGGATGTCTACCAATTAAAGATATGCCAATTCCTATATCAAAAGTTCATTGAAAACTTTATATGGGGAAAAGCCCTGTGCTTGGGGTCAGAGGGATAAAGGGGTGAATAAGATGATAGAATAAGATAAGATTCCTGCACTTGAGCAGCTTATAGTCTCATCCTCCTAGAATTCACAGTCTTCAAAGAATTCAAAATAATTGCTCACTAGAGGTAGAAGCTCCATTCTAGAAATGCAGAGAATCAGGAAAAGTTTAGAGTGGAGACAGAGTTTCAACTCATTTTAACAGACATGATTTCAACAGAAAGTCACTCCACATGGAGGTGATACATGCAGGAGACCAGTATGTCTAAGAAAAGATAAGACTTAATTTCCTCCTAGAACGAAGTTAACAATTATACCACTTATTTGCAATTTTTTACGTCATGAAATTTTTAAAAAGAATGGAGGGTGGAATTTCTCCCTTCTGGAGCAAGAAAGTCCAACTTAGCAAATATTTTGCCAAGGCCTCTGGTTAAATGTTTGCTATTCCCTCAAGCATTTGTCTGCAAAAGAGTTTGGTCTTCTCTAAGCACGTTGCAAGATACTGGTAAGGAAAGCTGTTTCAACGTCTTCAAATACTAACATTGAATACCCCTTAAGTCTCCAACAGGAAAAGAAGGTAAGTCAATATTTTCCTATGTTGATACATAATTGAATTAGCGTTTTACTTAACTTAATGACTTGCCACCTGGGATAATAGAAGCATGAATGGCACTCAGTTTGAGGTCCACATCAATTGTGTTTTCTCACCACAAATCTGAGTGTCTGTTACTATGACTCCCAGAGGCATGGGGTAAGAAAACCGTTTTTAGAGATGTGCTTCGAACAAGCTGTGTTAGCCAGAGGAGGCTGAGGATGAAAAATTAGAGCCATACTCATGCCTGAGTGTACTGTGCTATCCCACACACTGTGATCAGATACTATAAAACTTTGAGATTAACAAGGCCACCTGGCTCAGGTGAAATGGTCCCCTACCTCTATCTAAACCAACCTTCGTGCAGCACATCTCCAGCGTTCTGTGCTAAGCTGGGAGAAGAGTGGAATTTCCAAAAGTTCTCATGTGACTTCATTCATTCAGACATACTGTTTTCAATTGGACCAGTGAGCTCTTTTAAGAAGAGCTCAGGAGCTTGCACTTCTGGCGTTATCAGAACCATGTTGTCAATCTCTCTATGCCACATTCCTTCCGTAACCTTGAGATAAGTAAACCAAGTCTGATTTATCCAGTGGGTGGCTATGCCTGTTCACTCCAATAATCTCAATTTACCTTTCATTCAAGTTCATTCTAATTCCTCTATAACCCAATTATCGAATCAAAAATGTCTTTCTTCAAATAATAAATGAGAAGAAGCATCATAATTTTCTACAAATAGCTTCAAATGATTGAATCCAAAAGACTAGGGGTATAAGGTTTCTGGGGGTTTGTTTATAGTTTTCCAAAACAATACAAAAAATATTGAAGACATTGAGTAAATCCAGCAAGAGTTGGATTTTAAAGTTCTTATATTTATAGTACAATAAAACATGAAGAGAAATAGTTGGGAAGCAAATCTTTACTGAAAAACAAACCTTCAACAGGAAGTTCAAGAGTTTGCCACAGGAAGGAATTTAAATGTTGTTTAAATTTAGGCTACCTAAGTCCAGAGGGCCAGTCCTCTGGGAGAACCAGGGCTTACTAAAGATGGATCTGCCTGTCTCTGGACATTTAACCAAATTTTTTATCATCTTGCCACTGCTAACCTTCTGCATCTCCTAGAACCAGTTGATCTGCCACAAGAAACATTAAAGAAAAAACAGACTGAAGTTGCAAATTGGGAAGTGGTCTTTTCCTTCTTTATTCTTTGAAACACATAAAAGACATATCCTCTATTTTTAATAGACATAAAAGATTGACCTTAAAATAACCTTCATTTAAATACCCAAACTAGCCAAGCACAGTGATCTTGGGATACTGTTACCACCCCATCTTTAACTGAAAGACATTCCCTCGAAGTTTTTACTTCATTTGATGAACTGCAGCCTGGTTCATTTTCATCTGCCCCATGGATCTCTCCTTACTTGTAAATCCCCCTACAGAGCTCTTCTTCAAAGCTATATTCATGCCTTTTGGAAATGATCTTTAGATCCATTTCTGGAGTCATACAATATCCAATGATCTTTATGAGAAAAAAATTTAAATTGACAGAAAGACCCCCATAACATCATAACTAGGGGGAAAAGATATAGAATCACAAAAGAAAAATAAGGGTTTAATAAATTTTTCTCTCCATGAGTAAAAGAAGTAACCAATTTGTTCAGACTCTCAACAATATAAGATGGGATAAACTTAGTACTTTAAAAGATACAGTAATACTTTTTATTAATATGGGTGCAAACACAGACCATGCAAAAGTTGAATCGCAGCTCCCCATTCCCCCCTTTGTACCTCTATGACCTTGAACAATATCTGTGGAACTCTTGTTTTCTAATCTGCTTAATGGAAGAAATAAAATAAAAAACTATTTCATAAGACTGTTGTGACAACTAAATGAGACAGTGTAATCAAAGCCCTTAAAAGAATCCCAAAGAGATATTAAGTGTTCAATAAATGTTAGCTATTACGTAAAAATGTCACATTGCCACCTCTGTCTGAGAAACTCAAGAATTAAAGGCTGCTTTGTTTTCTTAGCTCTATGGTCTACAGCCAAAGTCTTTTGTGCCCATGAGCAAACAGGAAAATGCCCAAATAACACCTCAAATAATTGAAAGCCAGTTTGGCTTGAATGGAGACTTAGGTCAAATTTGCTTCCAAGTTTCATGGATTAGTGCTAATTGTCCCACGGTGTAAGCCTAATTTTGTCCATCCATAAATTACTGGTTCACATTTTTGGTGTGGTCCTCAAAGGCAATCTAACCTACATTATTCCAGATGGGTTATTTCAAATGCAATTTGGAAAATAAGGAAAGAATGTAACACTTAATCCTTAGAAAGAGAATTCAAAACAAGATTATAAAATGCTTGATTAAACACTAGATTTGGTGATGTCTAATGCTACAAAGCCAAATACAGTACTTTCCAAGCAGGTAAATTCAGGACAAGCTGCTAGTTCCCCTGGACCTTCTCATTCACTCCAGCCCCTGTCTTTTCAGACCACACTCTCCCAGCTCCCCTATTATTGCTGCCATCCAGCTTTGACCACTGTATGGTGAGAGGCTGGGGACAGGATGAGCAAAGTTGATGAGGAGAAATGCCATGCTCCCTCCCACAAGTGTCAGAGGACCACAGACACACATGACAGCATACTGAACTGCATCCCTGTACATTCCAAGAGCCAAGTCCTGCAATGAATTGCAGGATGACCATATTTTTGCTTCTTTATGGAATTTAGGTTCAAAGATTCCATACCTATCTCAGCTTCTGAACTTTGAAGATCTGTTAGATGGCTTTCAGTCACCATTGGGTTTCCTTGAGAACCCCAAATTACTGATGCCAGCAGGGTCCTGAGTGACAGATCATGCATCCTAGTAGTTTTTAATTGGGAGACATAACAAGGGGAGGTGGTATTTGACAATATGATAAAAGCCAGAGGCCCTCTCCACAGTTAACACTGTACACACATATACACACATACACACACACACACACACACACACACACACACACACACACAATCTCATTTTGTGTACAAATCTCAATTCTCCTAAAGTCATCCATGATTATCCTGGTCATCCACAGACTCAGACTGACTGAGATCATCTCATCTAACCCACACAAATATAAAAAAACAAAACAAAACAAACAAACAAAAAAACAAAAAAACCCGAAGCATAGCAGGATTACAGCAATTATAGCAGAATTAAGTGACTTGCTCAACGAAATGCTTTTGGCAAGCTGAGACCAAAACCCACACCTTCTGACTCCTAGTTAAATTCTCTTTCTACAAGCAGAAATTGTGTTTCTATGTCCTGTCTTCCATTATCTTGGCGATGAAAGAGAATGATATTTGCCTGCTTCGTGGAGTTCTTAGATAAAATAGTTACTAAAACTTTCTCCTATCACAAATATTTGCAAGGCATTCTTCCCCACAAAACCTGAATGCTTGCCATTATTTACGAAATAACAGCTACCTAGGAAGTAAACTGGGCAAATTAGTCTTTGGTGTACAACAATTCTTAGATTGTGTACTTAGATTTGGCTATGATAAACATAACAGCTACTGCCCAAACAGATTTTTCTGAAATACTGACAAAAGCCTAATTTATTATAGCTTTAGTCTTATCTCTATTCTGAAGAGTTTTGAAATACATTTCCTCAGGAAAAAAGGAAAAATGGAATGGAATGTGTTTGGGGTGTTGTTTTCTTTTCTTTTCTTTTCTTTCTTTCTTTTTTTATTTTTTTTATTTGGTGTTTGGTTTTCCCAGGTGCCCCAAATTAAACTAACTCACACTTTCTGGCTATCACTCAAACTGAGCTGACTTTGCTACTGCTTTCCCAGATCCTTCTAAAAACTAAAGGATTTTGTTCTGGCATTTTAATCAGTGATTAACTACTCCCTTCTTTTTCCTGCTGGGTTAAGTAAAAGATCCATATGCTGGGTGTTGTAGGGAATTTGTTAGGCTGTACATCACAGCCATAGTGCAGGACATGATGTGTCTCAAGGGAACTAATGAAGCCATAAGGAATGTAAAAAGTCACCGGGTTAAAGCCACATTAGGACAGCTGTTAGGTTAATGAGGGCCCTGCTTTGGAGACGAGGTCACTGTATAGAAAAATATGAACCACTCTTTATTGGTTTGATCCCATGTCCTCTGGAAGTTAATGGGCCATTCTCATTCTCCTTTGACATTCATTGAGCCAGATGCAAATGCCAGGCACTGTACAAGCTTCACGGGCTTCAGCTTTATCCCATCCCCCATCCTTGTCTTCACCAAGGCAAGAATGAGACAGAGCAACACTGAACACTCTTTTCAGTGTTCCATCACTCTCTGCTTGATTTCTTTAAAATCGGTGTTTATTTTTGGACTCTGAGTTCAGAGCTGATAGTTGATCTATCTTAAGGACACACCCCGTATGTGAACTTGGCCAGCCATGGAGGGACCAAATCCTGGACTATAGTGGGTACACAATAAAGGTTTGCTGAAAGAGTCAAGTGATGAATGAACTTTACTTCACATTGAAACCAGGTAATCATAGAACTGTTATAAAAGCAAAATAGATTTGAGATATATATATATGTGTATATATATATATATATACACACATATATACCAGTTGTAACATTGTTATATATATAATATAATATGTATGCTATATATTATTATGTAATAATATAATATTTATGTATATACATGATCATGATGTGTGGTTAGAGGTGGTCATTTCTGGGAAGAACTCTGTATCCCAATGTAACAGGCAGAGGGATTGAATAGCACCAACAGTAAACATGTACACCATATATCTTGGACCCTCTCTTCAGTCCCCCCTCCACCCACCTCCAGCTTATACAATCAGTTGCTTACATTCCACTTCTGAATACCGTTCACTGCCATCCTTTCCATTCCCACTGCCACAGACCTATTTCATGCCTACAGCCTCCACTGCTATTGCACCAAGTGTGTGTGTCCTAGCCTGAAACCCAAGCCTTCCACAGACGTCCTCAGCCTTGACTTCCAACCATAGTCCTTCCTGCCACCCACCACTGCTTATCCACCAATCCTATTGAACTCTTCACTGTTCCCTCAACATGAGTGAAAACGAAAGATCACCTATATGTAACTGATGTGCTTCCAACTCTCTGTGCTTTTGTTCCTCTTGTTCCCTCTTACTACTGTACTCCCCCCACCCACCCTGTCCAATGAATATCTATTTAGCCTCAAAAGTCCATCTCAAATCTGCCTTTTCCATGAGCTTCTCTTGTTTACTCCAACAAGATCTCACCCTTTCCTCTTCTCAATTCCCACTGCCCTTGGTCTCTTTCTTATGGTACTTATCACATCTGCTTTGTCTTTAAATTATTTGCATGATTACTTTATCACCCATATTAGCTTGTAGCTCCTTGAGAGACTTGTCTTAACTAATCTGAGCATTCCTTGACATCCTAAGCACTATGATGATCCTATGGAAACAAGATTAAATAAGACAATCTCTGGCTCAGCTCTGAAACCTGGAAAATGTTGTTTCTGTAAAATTCTATGATAGGAGAGGAAAATGGCTGCCTATGAGAAGTGTTGATCACTCTAGAGACCATATCACTCTGGAGACCATATCAATGGACCAGTCCACTGCCGAGTTCTCCTCACTTTGACTATGAAAGTCAAGTATCTGGGAATAACACAACATTGCCAGATAAGGTAACTTAACTTCTGGGGCAGCAAGAAGTTCCAGGCTACCTAAGACATTTGTAATCTTTCAAACAGTGTTTTACTACCTGGACGGGGAGGTTCATCATTTCTGATGAAAACATTATTGTATCACTCACTAGAAACATATTATACCAAACATATTATGCCTTTTCCTGAGGGTTCAGAGTACAGGTAAATCTTGAACAACACAGGTGTAAACTGCGTGGGTCCACTTACACGCAGATTTCTGTTTTTTCAGTAAATACCTGTGTTCATTGATCTGCATCATTTTATATAAGGCACTTGAGCATCCTTGGAGTTTCGTGTCCGCCAGGGTTCCTGGAACCAATCCCCCACAGACACCGAGGGACAGCTAAGTTTTCCTGGAGTCAAAAGTTAGATACAGATTTTTGACTGGGCAGGGGTCGGTGCCACTAACCCGCATGTTGTTCTAGGGTCAACTGTACTTCTAAAAATTCTAAAAAGGATAATTCAAATGGTTCTGAAAATATTATGGTTACTTGAAATGCTTCTGAACAATAAAACCCTTCTAGGAAAGGAGTTTTACCTTATATACCTTTGCACAGCTTCATATTTGAAAGGACATGGAGGACAAGTATATGGAATCCAATTACCTCTATCATTTATGAGTGATTTAACTTTGGGTGGTTACTTAAATAGCCTGATAAATAAATTGGAGATGATAGTAGTACATACTACCCAGGATTTCAATGACAAGTAAATGGGTTAATTCATGCAAGGCACTTAGAACAGTGCCTGACATGGAGGAACCACTCAGATTTGGTTTTATCATGATTTGTGCGCCACCCCCAAAATCCATATAGTGCCCCACACACAATTAGGATTCTTGAAATGAGGAGTGACTACCATGAATTGACACATGATACAATCATATTCTCCTAGTAATAATAACCAGATTTTAAAATAAGAATGCACATTTTCATAAGTACCTCCCAAATACGGAGAACACAATGAAAGCAAATTCAATAGATCACATTTCAAAATCTATACATATAAAATACTTGTATCAAACAACATGAGAAAAATGAAGCC
This sequence comes from Rhinolophus sinicus, assembly GCF_057876585.1. Classification (NCBI taxonomy): domain Eukaryota; kingdom Metazoa; phylum Chordata; class Mammalia; order Chiroptera; family Rhinolophidae; genus Rhinolophus; species Rhinolophus sinicus. The sequence goes on from NC_142517.1 coordinate 199,943,171, forward strand.
AAACGTATACATCGTTGTCAACCAATTTAATTGGATTTACCAACCTATTAAGGAAAAAAAAATGATTTTCTGACTGGTTAGCAAAGTAAAATACTGCTGTATATAATCAAAAACAAAAGAGATGGCGGGGGGGGGGGGGGTTGAACCAGGCAAATGCAAATAAAAAGAAATAAGAGGTCATCACATTGTTATCATGACAAGGCAAAATATAAAGAAAAGGCCTTAGAGACAAAAGAACTTTATAATGCTTACAGGCTACAATTCATAGATGTGCCGTTCCTACTGTATCTACTTTCCTGGTTTGAAATAGGCTTTAAACGAGAAGACGCTTTATGTTTTCCTGCCTGGATCGAAGCAGGACGTGGGTGTAGACGTCAGTACCTGTACTCGGGCCTCCGTGAGCTTCGCCCTCTGTGCCAGCTCCTCCCTGGTATAAATATCAGGGTAGTGGGTTCTCTCAAAAGCGCGTTCCAGTTCTTCCAGCTGTTCTGCTGTGAAGGTGGTTCGGCTCCTGCGCTGTTTCCTCTTTAGTGGCAAATCTGGTTCAGAGTCGATGTCAGAGCCTTCATCCGACTGGGGTGCAGAGGCTAAGAGCACAGGAGAAAACAAATGATAAAATGTGAATCAGAAGCAAGTGTGACCAAGCCATAATGATTCAGACTCAAGTCTAAGGGGCATTTCCAAGGTCTTCCACAGACACCAAGCCCCTCTTGGAGGTATTATATTATTAAATGGTATTTATTCTCTTCCCCTACCCTATCTGCAAGCCCCTCAGGGAAAAATAATCACTCTCTGCATCTGTCATTCTAGGCCTCTTATGAGTTCTTAAAAAACAGGGACAGGTCTTATTCCATTTTTAAGACTCTCATCCTTAGCATTTAATAGGTCATTTAATGCATGGCTAATGAATGAGTCATATTTCATTTGGTTCTTCATCAACTTTCACCAATGTTTACACCAAAAAAATCTGTTAACAAAAGGGGCTTTTTACATAAATATTCCAAAATTGACTTAGCATCTAAAAAAATCAATCATAGTGAACTGTTACAGGATTCCTATAAATTTATGGAGTCTAATGCTCCTAGAAGAAAAATCTAGTTTAAATGTAGTATCTCCTTACCAGATTCTGGGAAATGCTTTAAGGAGAGTTTGGATACCTCTAATGCAAATCTCAAGAACAGACTCAAGAAGAAGCAGGGGTAGTCTGGTAAATTGCCCCTAAAAGGAAGTTCCGAATCTGGGGTCTGCTGACTGCATGGGCAGCTGCCCAGGACCACTGCCTAATTGGAGGAATTCGGCTCGAAATGAAAATACAGGTCCCTATATTCAAAAATTTCAAGATAGCAACAGAGCATAAAGCTGAGCACAGGACCCTCGGGAGTGTGGGGCCCTGGGCAACGACATAGGTCTCTCCATAGAACCAGACCTTCTGTGGCCCCCTCCCCACCAAAGCTTGCATTCACCGGTATTAATATGCATTGGGGAGGGAGACCTTCCAATCTGTGTGTCGGTTCCTAGGAAAGGAGGAAGAGCTGGGAAATTAGATAGGAATTCGAGTTCACGATACAGTATGGTGTCTCTGAGTTGTGAGGACCTGTTTGCTTATAGAGGATTCTGCAGTTTGAGGGTGCACTAGACACAGGGCTCTGGGCAGAAGAGCAGCCCTCCCCCGGAAGCCCTGCACACGGGGGCGGTGGCTGAGGGCCATCAGAAAGCTATCAGGCCACAGGCTGTAAGTATAACCAGGAACCCGAGCAGCCTTGCTCCTGACCACATCCAAACGTGCTCTGAAAACTCCCCAAATAACTGGGATCCTCTGGGAAAGGGGCTGAAATGTGCTCTCAGCAGATGGGGAAGGAAAGCCAGAAAATTGTAGACTATTAACGTCAAAGTCAAGGTCACTCATTGTAACCTCAGACTGGTTGGACCTGGGGAAATGCAGGTGGCACTAGAAGCAATATGAGAATGCAATATGAGAATCTCCTGTGTTACTATTCTCTTACATCTTCAGTTCAAACTTAACTCTGCCCTACAGAAATCTAAACTTTCATTATACGTCAGTATGAATTATAAGCTGCCCAAAGAGATGCCCATCCAAAATACCCATAAATATAATTTTAAGTTTTCTAATATTTTCATACTCTACATTTTATGCACATCCAAACACTGTGAAATTTAAAGACGACTTAATATATATGACAAATTTTAAAAAATATTTGTGCATAAAAGCAAAAGGGAACTATAATGTACAATGCATCAACTGTATGTTGACCATCATACTTGGTTTTTCAATTATGTTATCTAATTTAACATAAAATAATGTAGTTTAATATAAATTCATTATTTTAGGACATTTTAGTATTCCTTTAGGATATTTTCATAATAACTTAAAAAAAGAAAATAGTCCTTAAGTATGGGAATATCATAAAGAAGTATTAACATGCTAAGAAATATGTTATGCATTGCATTATAAACTTCAAAAACTCCCAGTGCAACTTATATGTTTATATGTGTGATAAATGTGAGCCAAATTCAAAGAGCAAGAGTTTGTGCCTCATGGTAGGGCAGTGGTTCTCAAACTTTCGGAGTGTCAGAATCACCTGGAAAACTTGTTAAAACACTGTCCATGCTTCCACAGTCTCTGATGTGTAGGTCTAGGGTATACTCTGAGACTTTGCATTTCTAACACAGTCCCAGGTGATTGATGACAATGTTACCGATCCTGGACAACATTTTGAGAACCACCTCTCTAGACTATTCCAGATTCACTACTGTTTACCCTCTCAGAATTCCCATGTATAGAAAATATTTCCTGCCACAATTTATCCAAAAAAAAAATTGCTTTCACTTCTATCTTTTTAAATCAAAAATAATACACACCACAAGAAACAACCTACTTATTTCCCTAAGAGGACAATAAATTTCCTTCCATGTTTTCCTTCCATGCTTTGGGTCTCTGTTGGGTTTTGGGTTTTCTTTCTAATGTGAAATCAGGCAAAAAACTCAACAGCATTGAAGGACTGACCAAAAGCTTCCTCTGCCTGTGAGAACCTTATATCGGTGGTTGCGCTTTCTCTTACTATGATCCCATTAGGATAATAGTATATGGAAATTTTCATGATGCCTTTGGGAGTCTCCGAGGTTATTAAATCCTCCCAAGTAAATATGATGTGCCATGGGCTGTCAGGTCAATTAATCAAAATCGTCTCTGGTTTCTGAAGAAAAAGGGCTGCGCAGAGTTACAAGTAACCAGCAAGAGCTAATTCTGAGAGTCAAGACCACTTTGTTTCACCTTGACAATCAACATCCCCCACCCTGCAAATATAAACTCTGGGAGCTAAAGGCTCTTCTCTGCCTTGCTCACTGTTAGAAGCCTGAGAACATAGTAGGTGCTCAATAAATACATTTTGAATAAATGAAAGTGCAGGTAAAATTTCGGTTTTGAACTAACATTGATTTTTTTGCCACCGTTTTATCTTCTTAAATGGAAATTCTGATTTAATGAGTCTCCCATCTATTTACATGAGCCTTTTTTTTTGGATGGGGGGGGTGTGAATCCTCTAAAATTATTTGAAAATTCTTACGTATTTGCATTTTTCTGGAAAGCAATTATAATTGTTTTCAGAGGACATGACTTTAAAAAAAAATGATGAAGCACCAGCAACAGTTGGTGATTAAAGACTCATACTCTCTAAGAGTTCAATAGGATAGCCTTTACCATCAAAAATAAAATTTTCTTTAACAAGCTAACAAATCGCTACTGTTATTGAGGAAATGATTTTTCTGAGGGAAATTATCTGAACCAACTGATCATTTCTGGCAATAAGAAGTCATAATCTTCCAGGCTAGTTCTAACTTTTCCCCATCTGTAAATCCCAAAAGGATGTGGGCCTTTGAAATATGTTAAGTCAACAACCCAAGATTAATCTACCAGCTGAGAAATACTAGCTATTTCTAAAGATGGAAATACTACTATTTCTTATATCATTCAATGGGAATCAAATTCATTATTTACACAGATCATGATTCACAATGTCCTGAATTTGAATTATTCAGTTTTTACCAAAAAAAAATCTAAAACTTAAGACGGTTACCTACATGTGTAATAAATGGCCAGGAGAAGGCAACTAGATTAAATGTAATCTCCTCAGTAATATAATCTCTTCAGATGATTTCTACTGTCCAGCCTTAATTTTAAGGAGACATTTTCAATTACATTTAAGTTGCTCGATCATAGTCTACACATATCTTCACAAAGTTTGCTTTATTATTCCTTAAATAAAGATAGCAACCCTCCAATTTCAAATTCCGGAATCACTCTCATAAGAAAATACGTATCAATACATAATACATGGTCTTTTAAGTGGAAATTTTACTGCTTTAAATTGCATAACAATTCTCAGATTCTATCCCAATCCATATTCTTATCAGACTTTGAAAGTTTTGACTCTATTACTAAAACCCCCTCATAATCCATTCTTGACTTACATAGGAGTTTAACTCAATGTCACCAATGAACCTGGAGCAAATCTTACCAAAAGGATGAGGATTTCTGTCCCTTGCCAGGTAACTACACAAAAACCCTGTGAAATAAATACTTATCTCATACAGAAAAAGGAAACTGAGACTCAGAGACTCAGAGAAGTTATTCAAGTCACACAATTAGGGAAACTTACTTATTTACTCAGGATTTAACCCTGGTCTATGAGACCGCTAAGAACATACTCTCTCTTTTGCAGCCTGGTATGTCCTAAATAGGTGTTGATTTCCTTTATATCACACACACACACACACACACACACACACACACACACACACACACACACTGCTTTTGAAGAGGATACCAGAAACAAATCAAAACAGGAATTCCAATGTAAATCATTTAGCTGATTGTCACTGTTGCCCTCATTTGTCCCAAATTTTCAAAACCTTTCTAGAATCAAATGAAATTTTAAGAAATACAACAATTTCATCAGCACTTTATACTAAGTCAAACAACTTTTCTAATTGAATTCAATAAACATATATTGAACTCGTCATATAGACAAGGTATAATTATTAAACATAATAAAGCGCTAAGAAGAATCCATTTGCCAAGGTATTGAGTGGATTTAAGAAGTCAAAATAGTCAGTCTGGCCATTAGCAGTCTCCAATAAGAATCATCACAGACCCTTGATTCTAAGACCCAAGGTTAATCTAGAACATACTATTGTTCACAAGCCGTTGAACTAATCACTCATTTTATATCTTTATTAAGATCTAAGGTCTTCTTTTTTTGATATTAAAGACACCTTAGTGGGTGGCTGGTTGGCTCAGTTGGTTAGAGCTGGTTGGCTCAGTTGGCTCAGTTGGTGCTCATAACACCAAGGTTGCCAGTCCGATCCCCACATGGGCCAGTGAGCTGCGCCCTCTACAACTAGATTGAAAACAATGACTTGACTTGGAGCTGATGGGTCCTGGAAAAACACACTGTTCCCCAATATTCCCCAATAGAAAGAAAGAAAAAGGAAGGAAGGAAGGAAGGAAGGTTTTGTGTTGTTTTTTTTTAAAAGACACCTTAGTGAAAGATATCAAGAGCTATAAAGAACCTCAAATTTTTTAAAATATTTTTTTAAATTAATGTAATTTATTTTTATAGCAGTTTTAGGTTAAAAATACTGAGCAGAAAGTGCGGAGCTTGCATATACCCGCCTTCCTCTCCCCTCACTTATTTTTCTCTTGTTATCAATACCTTGCATTAGTGTGGTACTTTTATTACCCTTGATAAACCACTGTTTATACATTATAAACTAAAGTCCATAGTTTACATTAGGATTCTCTCTTTTTTTGGACAGTTTCATGGGTTTTAACTAATTTATAATGATATGGATCCACCATTAGTATCATACAGACCAGTTTCACTGCCCTAAAAATACCCACCTATTCACTCCTCTTTCCCTGGTCACCAGGATGTATTTTTAAAATTTTATAGTAAACACTAAATCAATTTTTATTTAGGGTGTTTACATCCATATTTCAAATTATTTTTAGATAAAAGTACAGCAATAAATCACTTGAAATCTGTTGAATATTCACAAGTTATTCAGCAGAAATCCCAGAGTGATCACAGGGAAATGTCACCTCTCACCAGGTGCCTCAGTGTTTCCACTCTGCACTTGGTAAGCAAGTTCATTTCTTCTTTTTCTATCTTAGGCTAATTTTAGGTCTTAGGAACCACAGCTTTAGTTATCCCAATGGCTTCACATTAACCCCCAAGAATAACCTCAGGAAAATGAATATTGTCAGTGGGGGGGAAAAAAAGGATCAAGCGTAAGCAACAATCACACCCCCACAGGATTACAAATTTTTCCTTCGGAAACAAATCAAACTGGGAGGAGAAGGCAGGAGTATTACCACCAGCGGACCAACCATGAAGTTTAATTAAAGAAGGAATTACAGAATTAGAGAGTATGTCTTTGTCCGTTAACCCCTTGTGACCTCTCCTGTAGCCTCAGGAACTATTTCATCCTAGTTAACGCTATTATACATGCGATCTAACCTCAATTTTATAGAGACTTAGTCATGTGGAATTCTATAATTATTGGTTTCCAGACCAATATAATTCAGAGACGGGAGACAGGCAAAAAATGGAGAAACAAAATAATTCACAAGCATGAATTTGGCACACTACCTTCCTTCTCAGCAAGACCTTTCATTTAAATAATTAAAGAATCAAAACATGACAACCATTTAAACTTGATGTTTGCCCCAGATATAATACAATGTGCTTACAGACTGGGGAGGAGGTGGGGGATCTCACTCTGCGAGAATTGGGGCTGAACTTCCTTAGTCATCTGTGCTTTAAGATGGCCTCAGACCAAATCAGATGATCTTTCCATCTGTACCAATCTTTCCAAGCTAGACCGGTCAGCATTTGTAGTCAAAGTTGTGTTTCATGGACTTCAAAAAAAAAAATAGAAGTTGTTCCTGAGAGGTCCATGAGGTCATTTCCTCCTGTGTCTCAATTTAAGAGTACTTCATAGGTATATCCCATAAGGTCTTTACCAGGTCAACTTGAAGTTTGATGCACCTACTTGGCTAATTGCAGAACGTCTCCTGTGTTTGTGAGTTTCTCCATTCCACATAAAGGGGACAATGGGACAACTAACTGTTTTCTGATCTGAAGTAGCCCTTTTACACTGAGAGAGATGTGAATGACCTCTCTCGTGTTTACTCGGGTGAAATCCAGGAGTGAAGCAAGACTGATATTCCCTCACAGACCCAGAGTAAATGACAAATGACATTTTCCCTTTGTGATCTTTGGGATTTTTGTTGACTTATTTGGGGGCTTTTGTTGGATCCCAAGAAATGGCCTGTGGCTGAGGCCTATTCTCCCGATTTCCACGCTCCATCTGTGGAATCCATCAACGGGGCATTTACCCTCATTCAGAGCTCTGACACCTGCCTGGCAGGGAGCAGCAGACACAAAGAAAGCCGGAGTAGATGAGAAAAGGGAGGTTGGTTTTTTGTGGGTTTTTTTGTTTTGTTTTTTTCTCCAGAGGAGGGAGGAGGAGGGGAGGCTGAAATGGATGCACAGTAGGGGTTAATCCAACCCAGTTGAGAAACTTCAGCACCTGGAAGCTTCTCTTCCACATTAATTCACAAGCTAAGAAGTACTTGGTGACATTGTTTTCCTGTTTTAAAATTGTATGTATGTCGAGAAAAGAAAAGAGATACACCTCCAAAAGGAACAAACCCGGGATTTACAACAAAATCCTAAGGTAGATCTAGAAAGTGTGTACAACCGAACAATCTATGAAGTAACAAATGAACAGAATTCCCTAACCCAGAACTAGGATCCGTGTAAGTTTTATTTTGTTAAGTTGGTAAGCTAGGAGAGATCGTTTATAAACGAAGCAGTGGTCTACTTGGGGGTGGAGGAGGGTCTTCTTTCGTTTTTATTACCTCTACACTTTCTCCTGCAAATATGCCAGCACAAGAATCTTTAGCAAATGCAAAAAAAAAGTTGGGACAATGTATGGCAAGGCTATTCTGGGCTTCCTGGAGGCGCAGAAAGGTGCTTTGAAGAACAGTAAATCTAATGAAGACCCTCCAGCCATTGACCCATTCTTACCCTGCCCAGCAGTCCCCATTTCAGGGCTGCCGAAATGTAACGCTATTCCCCTCCCCTCTGACCCAAGTCCTTCCCTCGGAAGCCGCCTTCTCACAGCACGGGGTCATTAGAAGGAAAATAAGCTCCTGCCAGGTTGGTGCTAATCAAAATAGCACAAATAAACCCTGACACTCAACAACTCCCCGAGTGCCTGCTGCCCTGGGAGGAGAGTACAGATTGGTTATGAATATGGCCGGCTGTAGAGGCAGTTCAGGAAGACCCGCCCCTGTGCTCCAACGTCCAGGAGTTATTTTTAAACACAACTTGGACCACTGGGTGTTTATTTAAGATAAGGGCTGACAAGCAGAGGCTGGCAGAACCGCCAAGCTGCCTCCAAGGCACTGAGTTGTGCAGCCCCAACAACCCTGCATCCTAAGGTTCCAAAAACTGAATTTCAGGTGCGAGCTGAATTTCTATCCATGTTACACTGAGAAACCTTTCTCTGGATGGAGTTCTCTCCCAACAGCCACCACTTTACTCTTAGTTGCTTAAAAAAGTAATGAAGTAAGGGGGGGTGGGGGGGGAAAGGCTTATTTTTCTTTCATTCATGGCAGCCTTGCTAGGGATTATTTTTAGTAGCTGAGTTTAAGTAAAAACATGGTTATATCCTTTCTCTTCCCCTGACACAAGCAACATTTTGCTTAAGGGAGCCACAAAATTCCAACCAAACTGTGTTTCCACATGTCCTTCCAAAGGCGTAAAGTGAAGGAGGAATGCTAGTGGCTTAGGGACCCTGACACTGACCCAAATTAACCCAGTGGCTTCCTAAACCCTTTATTTTGAGACTTACGTGTGTAACAAGAATTCCATTGACAACATGAATCTCTCCCATGGAGTAAAGCTGAAGTCATGCTTCCTTACTCCAACCTTGCAAATAATTTCTGTTTGCAAAGTTTTTTAAATGGCTTTTTTAAACTCCATGGTAACCGCCACCAGAGCATTTCAAAGAGAAAAAAACGAGAGGAAAGCCCCAAGAAAATGTGTTGCTATTCAATTAGGAAAACTGATTAGTTAACTAATTAATCAGCTAACAGCTTTCTAAGAATAGTCTCCCCTGATAAGAACTTTCCCCCTCAAGAGCTTAAAAGTCAGTCATAATTACAATTAAGAGGCAGTGCTCAATCCTTGTGACTTCTCCATGTCTCTAAAAGCAGTAAACCAGGCTCTGGTCCAGTGGGATTGGATTGCATGGGGCAAAGAAAGGTAATTTGCACGGTAAGGGGAACAGGAAAACAGTAGTTCTCGTGAAAGGAAAAGGGCCAAGTGACTTTTATTTACAATTGCCAAGAGAGAGGCTATTATTGACCATATGCGCCACAATTGCCCCTCTTATCACGGGCTGGCCATCATGTCCTTTGGGAGCTGTTAATGAACTGGGTAATTGAGCTGCTGACATGTGTTACCAAAACAAAACAATAGGAAGAAGAGACAAATGAACATTTTATTTGCCAATCAGAGTAGGTTCGGCTTTTCACAGAGCTGCAGCTAAGTAACTGACTGAATACATAAAACAGTGCATTGAAAGCAAGCAGATGCAGACACAATAATAGTTAACTGACAGCTTATGGCCCATCTGTGCTTAACATTTTGTTAAAGAAATTACTTGACTTGCTAAAGAGACAAATCATACAGCTGCCCCAAGTGCTGCATTATAAGAGATAAATCGTTAGCTAAACTGTTTCATTCTTAAAATGACAATGCTTATGAACAGTTACGTTGGGACATTTTGTTAGCACAGCTTGACACAGTTATTACTTACTAAAAATGTGACAACTCATAGATATTCCACGGAATTGAGTTAGGAAAAAAACCAAACCCCTGCAAACAATTTGAAAGAACAACAGGCATTTTTAATCTCCCATGATTAAATACGCATTTCTAAGATGTTATGTATGAAAAAAAAAGAAAAAAAACCCTATGAAATAGAACAGAAAATCATGTTCCATGTAGTAATTACGTACCTTTCTTCCATTTATACTGTATTTATTCAGAACTGTAGAATATTAGAAATACTCGTATTCTGGGTTGGTTACCATTAATTTTCTCAATGCTATCAGAACAAAAAATAAGTAGTTTAAGCGATAATTGTGTCTGGCCACTTCACTTTCCCAAGCACACTCACCTTCCTCTTTTGGAAAAATATATCTTTAATAGGGAAACGAAAACCATGTTGCAAAAGACTCACTTTATGAGGAGATTTAGCTTATGTTTTTGTTACTGCATCTGAATTAAAACCAGATTTTCTGGTGCATGTGTCATTCATCCACTGCCATGTAGAACAACTTACCTCTGAAAAAATTTCCATGTAAACTGGCTAACCAGAGGCAGAGCAAGGATCTCTCAGAGCCCTTCTTGGGATGGTTCCTTCAAAAATTCTGGGCAAAATTAACTCAATAATAGTTAATAGTGATATAAGAAAAGCTACTCTTCACTGACTCAGTGATAGCTTACTATAGCCAACCCCTGCTGCCAGTGTCCTTAAGTACATTTTCTTTCATCTTTACCAAAACCCTCTTAGGAGGGGTATTGTCATCCCCATCTTAGAGATGAGAACAATTAAGATCTAGAGAGAAATGTACCTGCTCCATGAGAACTCAGAGAGACTACCCAGATATAAGATCATATATGTCTAATATAAGATTTTATTGACATTGTCATTTCAGGAGTAGGTTTGACATGAGTTGGAAGAAAGACCAAGGCAAATATTGTCACATTTATTTTCTTCCTGGTCTACAGTGCCAGGACTCAGATGTTACAGTCAACGCTGTAAATCAGCTGTGAAAACATGACCATAAAAGGTGAGTGACACTTTCAGTGATGGTTGGTGTTTGTGAAAATACGGTTACTAAGAAAGAATTCTGGCTATGACACCTAAACCTTAGCTATATGTACAGAGCTTTAAATAAGACACAAGGAGACTCATGACCCAATCAACAAAGAAAGAACCACCCTGACTTCAACTTGATTTTCTACGATCGAATATTTTTGCTATTGTGCGCATCCGTCATTTTAAAGTCAACAAATAAACCAAGGCTTAATATATAAAAGAGGTAACAAGTTATACAGGGAAGCTTCGAGGGGGTAGAAAACAAAAGGATGCTTTTGCCACACTTATTAAGACAAGACTACCCTAAAACACACAAAATCTAAACAGCTTTTTCCACAACTAAACTTTGCTAGGGTTAGCATGCCAGGAAATGTTCGGAAAATAAAAGAAAGGCAGATTTAAGAAGAAAGTCAAGAACTACACTGCTTGTGTCAGAAGCTACATAAGGAGGTTAAGGAGCTAAATGACTCAGAGACCTGAATTATCAGAGCACAGCACTTACAAAATGGCAGCTCATTGGAAGAAAACTTAGTTCAGTCCCTTCATTTGTCAGCTAAAACCAGGAGAGAGCAAGTAGCGTTGCCTCAAATCACTCATCTTTTAGTAAAGTTTTTTAATACCTAAGATATGACTGATATTGTCCTTGGTGCCAGGATGCAAATATGAGTAATAATATGGAGCTTAAACTCAGAAAGTAAAACTCAAATCACCTAACTCCCAAGTGTTCTTTCCACTAAAGTATTGGTACATACACAAGATAATCCAGCCATGCCCTGCAGCAACAGAAAGATTAACTAGCCTCTGGAGGCTGAAAAACCTAGATACATTATTTACTAAATAACAGAGCCATAGATCCCGTGAGCCTGTGATCTTTAATATAGAGATCAAATTAATACCTCACTGCTTTAACTGACACCTCCCATATGGCATTTCAAGATTGTTTCTTTGCTTTTTGTTTTCTATTGGGCTCCATGAGGAAGAAAAGCAGCAGCACAGGAAGCTTGTTTTGAAAATCCAAATCTTATCTGGGTCAATTACTGCTTGTTGGAAGATAGAAAGAAGTAATCACTGAACACAAATGAAAGAGGAAACTCTTTTCCTGGAGGCAACAGAGAAAGCTGAGCTTAATTCTCACTGGCAAAGGAATTAGTAGCAACATCAAGGTCATCATCAGAAATCACTCATGGAATACCTACTGTGCAAGAAGTACTTTGCTGGAGGCTAGGAGGAAAGGGATAATACAGAAGAAGAGAGTGTGATTTCTCCCTTTCCTCTTGCAAAGGTATGAGGGTCAGGTCTGGAAGATTGACTTTCAGATCAGTGCCACAGCCCACCGGAGGACCCCAGAAGGAATTGGCAAACCAGTCGAGATGACTAAGTAGATGATATGAATGATTTTTCACTGTCCTCAGGTAGGGACAGCTGCTTTTTGAAATTCTTCTTTCTTCTCTTTATGCCTAAGCAACAGTCAGTCAGCATTGCACTCAGAAGAGGTAGTACCAGAGGTTTGGGCAAATGAAGCTGTGTGTCATGGTGGGAAGACCTCCAGCTCTGGAAAAAGGCCAATCTCCTCCAGATACCCTCTTGGTCACTTCCTTTATGATTTGGGGCAAGATATCTAACCCTTTGAACCAGCTTTTTCAATAGTAAAATAGTAAAAACACCTGCTTCAAAGTCTGGTTTTAAGGAAAGGAGATGGTTTGTAAAGCATAGAACAGTCCCTAACCCACAATGTAACCTTAGCAAAGGTAGCCCCTCTGCATCCCTTCATCTTCATATTACTCAAGCCCACTGGGCTGAAAGGAGTAGCGTGGGTTGGCGGGGGCAGAGGGGAATGTTCTGTATGTTTATTCTAAGAGTGAGGGAGAAAAATCATCACCAAAACTTTGAAGATATTTGTAGACATTCCCGAATTTATGAAATTCTCTTCTGAACACCCTGCCATAATCAGCCAGTATATATGTATCCATTTAAAATGGATGTTCAGCTCTTGATCCATATCTAATTCCCTTAAAAATCTAAGTTACAGGCCAGGGTCCTCCGCTCCTCCTCGTCCTGGACATGTGTCTGTAATATGAGATCAATGATTAAGGTAGCTATGAAAGTAAATAAAGTCTGTGCTCCCAAATACCCCAAGGCCTAAACAAGAAGGCTGAGCTTAACAAAATCAGGCAACAAGCCTAAAAGAAATTAAGTGTACTTGGCCTCCCCTTTATGCCAACATTCACTTCAGTTTCCATGAGGAAGAACTTTGAATATGTTTGCTTGGAGGCAAATTCTTCACTTCCTTTACGTATACTGACATGAATCTATACAGACAACATGAAGCATAGTTTTGAGAAATGCACTATCTGATCATTTTGTTTCATGTCAACAACCAATGTGAATATGTGAGGCAGCCAAATCAAAAAAATATCAAGAATTTCTTCAGTAGCGGGTTTCTACATGAGTTACTGGACAATTGCCTTGCCTCTCCATGTTGCCTTTTCAGGAATCATCTGGCAGAACTGGAGGGAAATGAGTAAGAAAGTGCTATGTAGAAGAGAGTAAGGGAGAGAATGGGAGAAGAGAGAAGACTAGAAGGTCAACCCTCTTTCCAAGAAAAGAGGAATAATGACGCAGCAAGTGATTTCAGAGTCAGTGGGTTGACCCCAAACACTCCTTTCTCCAAAAGACCCTGATGACAAGTCTTTTTGAGTTAGGAAAATCTGCTCAGAGGGCCTACAGTGGGGAGTGAGGGTCTGAAAACATGTCCTGATCCTTAGCAGATTTGAATAAGGTAAGCACCCTCGTGGATGCAGTTGGAAGACGGTCCTACTCATCCTCCCACCCACCCCAGCCAGTAATTTTAACTGGAAATCACTCCATCAAATCAGTCCCGACAAATGCCAACATTTAAAGACTGTTGCCAATTCAATTCAAACCCAAACCCTACTTTTCACCACCCAATTATAAGTTCATTCTTAAGAAGAGTTTCTTGGACAAAATATATTTCTTATTTTTGTGGGTATGTTTGTTTTTATAGTGTAAAAGTACATTACATTATCAAATAAAATTTGATTTTTGTATGGTAAAAGTACATTAGATTATCAAATAAAATTTGGAAAGTGTCTGAAAACAATAATAGTCCCAGAATACAAAACAATCACTACTGATTTTAAATTAGAAAGTTAGATTAATGGATGGGTAAAAGGATGGATGGATGGATGGATGAATTGACTGATCGATCGATAGATAGATGTATCCATAGAGTGACCAAAGTCCTTTACTGTGTTTCCTTCCATTCTTTTGTTCTGGTATACTATTAAAAATATGAGTTTTTTAAAACTCTTTCTGGATTAGCTACATATTTAAAAAGTAGACACAACTCCTTCCTCCAGTAAGTATTCAAATGAATTTATCTTTGTTGTTTTGGTAATAACAAAATTGTTTGGTTGATAGTACTGTTACGTGAAAATTTAACATGAGTTCTGAAATCATATTGCATTACTCCTTCCAATGTGATAATATACACCTGTAGATACATTTGAATATGCAAATATAAACATTTGCACATCTCTAGATATGAGGACCAAGATAAACGACATATTTTCTCATTGCAGTCACATAACTCAGGTATATAATTTATTCAAAAAAGCATTGAAGCCACTCAAATATCTTTCTCTCTACTGTCACAATAAATAAGTCACAGTTTTAAGAAAGGTTTTCAAAGGCATAAGGTATTCGAGGTAGTTGTTCTTACTGACTGCTCCTCCCCAGTCCCCATCCTCATTTCTAACCAGCCTGCAACTAAGTAAGAGGAGGTCTTTGAAGTGGTTTCTTCTTCCTGATAGAAGACGCCAGAGCGGGGGGCAGTGTGTGAATGCCTGAGCTTAAGACTACGGGTAGAGAGAGATGACGGGCCAGAGAAGAAAACCAGCGGAAGCACAGGAACACAATGTCCCAGGTAACTAACAACGTAAACTGCAGAGGAAAAAATTAGGAATATGTCACTCTTTAAAATCTTTTGTTCACTACTTGCTAGTGATGTTCATGGTTTGTGTTAAATGTGCTGCTTAGCATAGAATTTTAAAAGTTGGAAATCACTTTAAAGATTGTCAGACCACACTTTACCTTACAAGTAAAAAAATAAGAACTGAGCTTCAAATGGATCAAAGAATATCTCTGTCATCACCTAGCTTGTTAGTGGCTGAGTTAAATCTCAAATCTAGATCTTCAAACTCTAAATTCTGGTTCTTTCCTCTTTGTCACACCATCAACACATTTGAATCTGTGGGTGACCTGACTTCCATTTCCCAGTTGCCTATGTTAGTCCTTCTCTCACTGACAGACCCACCGAATCCAAAAATTAGTGAAATGAGGTGAAACGAGTTGGACTCAAGATTGGGCCTAGAGGAAAAATAAATAAATGTTTAGCATTGCTATCATTCGACATACATCTAACCATTATATGATGCTGTTTTTGTTTCTGATTTTTTTTTTATTCTTTACCTTATTATATCTTTATAACAACACAGTGAGTTAGACATTTTTATTCTTGTTTTTAAAACGAAGTTGACACTCAAAGTATTTAAAAGAACTTGCCTACAGTCTCAGCAAGACAATTAGGTGTCAGAGTTAAGTAGGTAATCACCATTTTTCACTCTAAAAATACATTAAAAAATGATTTCTAGATCATCTATTTCTTAATATAATTCACAAACTTCACTGAAGTAACACGTGTATTCAAATATTTATCACTAATGACCAATATTTACAACAAATAATAATTAATATATTCCTGACTAAATCAGCTTTGAAATGAAAAAAAAACAATTACTATGAGGTTGAACACGTACACAAAAACCTGCTAAGAGTTCACCGTGTGGAATTTTAAGTTTTCACTGGACTGTTACAAATCTACTTCCCAGAATCCCATGTGCTTGCCAAAATGGACAAAGGATTTGTTGTCATAGCTTAAATCTGGTACCCTAACTCACTGTCGGTTTTACCTAGCATGCCTATCTGTCCATCTTTATACAATGTCATACATAAGTCTCAAAACCCAGTTCCTTAAAACCTTCCCTGAACCTCCCAGTCACAAATACGCCTCCATTCTTTATACTACAAGAATACTGCATAGTTTTCATACATTCTACACCTTTCCCTCTTAATTGAACTAGTGACTAAACTTTTAGGTCAAGTCTTTTGCAACCACACTTACTTCTCTGATTGACTGCTTCCTTGAATTTGTGTAAATTTAGTTTTGTGTCCCAGTGATACTTTTTCACTTAAAGGGTCAAACAGTCAGAGGTCAGCAAAGCCACTAGTAAGTTCATATAGACAAATCTAACAAACGCAAACACCACCTTACTAAGAGCCAGTTTTGAGGAGACGTGGCCCTTTGCTTGCCAGTTGAATAGTTTTGCAAGCAAAAAATTAGAGGCCATTCTAAGAGAAATGACTTTGTGTGTCAAAGTTCAATGGGTATTTTGACTACTATGATGTTGAAGAATTCACAGAAAAAGAGAAATTGACTGATGGTGTCATGGTTTTACCACAAAGTCAGGAAAGAATAATTGAAAGGCACATGGAGACCATTCTACCTCAATTTTTCATAGGATTTCAGTTCATCTTGGAGGCATCCACAGGCAATAAAGAGACACTTTCTTGACTTCAAGAGTTACCAATGAGAGAAAATATGTGGAAGTGTTTAGTGAACTGTAACATTCACGTAACATAAGCATTTTCGTCATCATCATCTTCACCACATTGTCTTTATTCTAATAGGCAATGGAACACCAATTAAACAGAGTTAATTGGCTAATATGAAATTAAGAGGCATTATAATTACCCTTTCACTTTCTACAGAAAATAAAAATAGGAGTGTATGAGGTTCTTCTCTGATCAACTAAAGACATTTGCCCCTTTTTCTCAAACTTTCTGGTTTTCTTTGAACACAGGAGGACACCAACAGTATCATTCCTCTCTCAGCCGAGAAAAATCTTTCCTTTTCATGATTTCTTCTATAGTCTGAGGACTTAGGGAAGATCTATTCTCAACTTCCAGAATCCTACATATGTATCAACAAAGATGTTTTTCTTCTCCCCTTCCTGAAAAGTCTAAGTCCCAGCCTGAAAATACAGAACCGGAAGCAGATCATGCTTTGTGGGGCCTGAAGCTTTTAAACATCATGGGAGGGAGTTCTTCTTTACAAAAAAAAAAGAAGGAAGGAAGGAAAGAAAGAAAGAGAGAAAGAGGGAGGGAAGGAGGGAGGGAGGGAGGGAGGGAGGGAGGGAGGGAGGGAGGGAGGGAGGAAGGAAGGAAGGAAGGAAGGAAGGAAGGAAGGAAGGAAAGAAAGAAAGAAAGAAAGAAAGGAAAGAAAAGAAAGAAAGAAAGGAAGAAAGAAAGAAAGAAAGAAAGAAAGAAAGAAAGAAAGAAAAACAAACAACCTAGCTTACTTTTGCATGTTTTTTAAAAATCACATGACTATGTGACACAGTGTCGGGGCCCCTTGCGGGGATTCGGAAGGAGTCCGTGCCAATGAGAGCTCTGAAGTCAGCTTCATTGTGAAACCATTTCTGTTCAATAACCTCTGGTAAACCCGAGTGCCTAAGTGCAATGCTCAAGAAAAAGACACTCACTTCCTACATGCACCCTTTCGGCCATGCACACAATTAAACATCCCCAAACTACCACAATGACAGCCTACTCTACCCCCTCCCACAGATAGTAGAAACAGACAAGTCAACCAATACTCATGATTATGGAATCTTTCACGCGGGCATGGGGTTTGTTCCCCAATTCCACTGACATCTACCCTCAGAGGTAGCCACTTCCTCAGCCTGTGAGTAAAGCTCATCCTATAAAATGTAATAATGGAAACATACAGGTCATGGATAGTTCAGAGAACCTCATAATAAATATGGAAAGCCATTTTGCTTTGTTTTCTAACCTTCATGAATTATCTTAGTCACCTGGACCTATCCTACTAGGTAGGGATCTCATGAGTATGGTGATACCCTCCTAAAATCAATACCGTGAGTGTGGTTCCTTCATGTGCATGTTCCTTATATTCATTAGGCCTCAGAAGGAAGGCAACTGAAACAACTCTTGAAATTTTATTTTAAATATTATTTTTTTCTGCAATGATTATGTATTACTTTTGTAATAATAGAAACTGTTCCAGTATTGAGATGTACCCCCAAACAGCTTGGGACTTTTATGAGAATTTGCAAACAACCTTGAGTCAATTCAACATTGTAGCCAGCATGTGAAATCTTTTTTAATTTGTAACATCTTGCATAGAAAATATTTGCACCACAGAAACTTGGAACAAATTATTATAAAAAGGAGGACTTGCACCAGACTTAGACCAGATATAATATACTAGAAACTGGAGTGGAAGAAATGGGACAATTACAAAGTTACAAGAAAAAACAATGCTTTTGCTTAAGTTGGTTGGCTATTTCACACACAAGGGCATTAGAGTCTCTCTTACTAAAATAATTCCTTGCATTTCTTCTTTACTTGCGTTTGAAGATACGGCTTTATTCTCATCTGAGATTTCTTAAATTCTGATATAGGACCTCACACAGTTTTCCCCCAAATGATTCCCTTGGGACTAAATTTCTTTACATTTCTTCATATTTTGAAATAGATCAAACACTAATTTTCCCTCATCTCAGCAGTTCTAACACATTATCATTTAAGGAAGTTTTAGTAAACATGAAATATTGAGCTGACTTTGCCAAGACTCCACAAAATTGAAAATGTACTTTTTTTTTTTTTCCAGTTTAAAGAGCCACCTATCCCATCACTTTAATCATCTTCTACAAGTGTTCCACTTTGTGGGTATAGCCGATCTCAGGTGAATGAGAAAGACTGTCAACACCCCACCGCATATTTTGTTGCATAGTCAGAAGTTACCAACAGAACTCTAATAATTGAATCACTACAAACATAAATGTGGTGCTAGGAAATAAAATATTATTTCCAAATTGAAGATATGAAGGTCTATACCAGTCAGACAAACACGACACACTGCCAGCCTTTGCATGTCCTGTGATCTAAGAATGATTTCCACATTTTTAAATGGTTGACACAAATCAAAAGAAGAATAACATCAACACAGGAAAAGTAAATGGAATCTTAGTATCCATAAATAAAGTTTATTGGAACATAAAAGTTACGCCCATTCATTTACGTATTTTTTATGGCTATGCGCTACAAAGACAAGCTGAGTGGCTGTGACAGAGACCAACGGTCCATAACCAAAATTTTTCACTACATAGCCCTTTACAGAAAAAAAAATTTCCTTGTCTATACAACAGCCAACATTTTATAGGTACTTTATATGCACCAGGTACCTTACCAATCATCCTTACTTGCTCTCATTTATCTAATCTTCAAACTAACATTATTATCCACTATTTTACAGATTTTAAAAACTGAGACACAGAGAGATTTACATGGAGATGAGGTGGGCTAGGCATATCTTTCTTTCTCATGTAGATACTTATGTTTATGAACTCTGTGCCACATTCCCTGTCACCACCAAAACCCGCTGCCATACTCATCACCCAAGGGCAGGCACAGCACACAACCCAAACTCTCATTTTCCCATAGCATGAGGGAAGTCCCGATCTCTCTGCAGTGTGGATGGAGGGATGCTTCACCCTACTCCTGCTGCTGTCACTCCCCCATGTCCACGCAGGCATGAAGCCAGCGTTGTGGGGATATTTTCCCATGAGGGCCCATGTGTCTGAGATGCTACTCAACTTCATAGAGCAGGTGCCAAGTGTAATTAATGGATTAATTACACCCAAGTACCAAACAACTGCTCAGTTCACAAGGAGATAGAGAACCAGGAAACTCTGACTTAAACAACTCCTTTCCAGGTGGTCTGAAGTCTTGCTGCTGGTGGTTATGTTAACTTAATGTTGACCTTACTTTGACTTCAGACCCTTGGATTGTCTTGGATCTCCATGCCATGAACTCAGTGACCTCTGACATGAACCACTGGCTAACCCTGCAGAAATGCTGGAATCACAGTTGTCGTTTAATTCCGCAGTCCTATGCCCTGATGCCCCATACACCATTCCCGTTTTTTTAATCTAAATGACCACCACTAGGGCAGCAAATTCACCTCTTTGGTAAACAAGGAAACTAGCAACAGAACAAAAGAGGGCACTGCTATTCTATTTCCAGGATTCTATTCTCAACCCAGACGTTCAGTTAGGCAAGTTGCCTAAACTGTATGGCTCTCAGATTCCCCATCTGTAGAGTAATAACAATCCACAGATGATTGTGAGGAACAATTTATAGGGGTATGCGCAGACTTTGGAAAATGTAAAGTAGAAATGTAAAATGAAAGGAAATTATAGTGTTGAAGTATAAAATGTATATCCTGATTTGAGATTAGTATGCTAACTTTCTCAAACGCTAAGGACATTTTGGGGGTTGATTCAGGATCCAAAACTTCATGCTGTCTGTACATCTAAACCCTAAATGGTGCACCCCCAGAAATAGCAATAAAACAGGTGTCAAAGATAACAGGACACAACCTACATCGTGCATATGTTTAGATATATATTTTCTTGCCTGGGGGGAAAAAAGAAATCAAAATTTTTAATAACTTCATCACAAAATTGTTCTCTAATTCCACATTTATTTATTCCCCAAATGCTATTTAGTGCCCACTCTATGTCTAGTTCTGTGCAAAGCAGTGCATGCAAGAAGGTGAACACAACAGAGCTCACAGTCTAGCAAATGTCAAATTAAAAAAAAAAAAACCTGACATCCAATCTCCAGGAAACATCAATCGCAAATGTTTTTGTTTTTTTAATGGAGAGTTTCACTTTATGTTAGATGGTGAACCAGATAATAGTTGGACTTCTAATCCCATTTTGTGTTCAGTGGATATGTCATTTGCCGGGATTGAAGGGGAGTAGCTGACACAGTCTTTTTTTTTTTTTTAACCTTACATTTTTCAGTCTTTTCTCACCTTCCATTTAGACTGGTTCTGTTGTACTGAACTATTTTTGTCTGTTCTGACGTGCTTCCTCCTGCAGCAAGTATTGTCCAACGCTTCAGACATATAAGGTTACCCTGAAAGTCTGCAATTCAGGCCCTCTTAAATAGCCAGAAAAACCTTTGGAAATCTGGATTTCCCAGTCTGTGAGTATTATTTTATCACACTGGCATCTCTGAGACCATCTCTCTACTGCTAAACTGATTTTCTGTCAATGCAATGATTAGTTAGGATGCAAGAGAGTTTTGTGGCTGGCTGAAATCATGCGATGATCGCTTAGAGATCTTATTTTCATATCACCCTGCAAGTATGTCAAACATCTTAACTAATATCAGCCTGCATTTATCATAGAATCTCATATACTTAAGGTTTACTATTCCACTTTCTATTCTCAACTCAGTCAGTGGGGCAAATTGCAATATTAATAGAAATAGAGATTCTGTTTTGTTCAATAGCCAGACTCATTTACAGATTTCACTAGAGAAAGAGGGAACGTATAGTCTTCAAAAACATGAGTCCTGGAATCTGATTTTAATACTGAGAATGAATGAGGTAGTCCCACTCTAGAGGTAGGTGGTAGAAAATGTCTGCCGCCCTAAATGCAGTCAAGGTGTCAAGGAGATGGGGAAGGGTATCAGGACTTCCTAGCAGGAGAGTCCCCTTTAGGTGATAACTGCTCAGCATTACTATTACACAGGGATGTCATCCACCAGCAACTACATCACAATCACCTGAGGTGTTTGTTTAAAATGATGATTTCTGAGCCCCACCCCGGATCTGCAAAATCAAAATCCCTTGACTTGATCCCAGAAATATTTTTTGAGCAAGCAACCCAGAAATTAATTGTAATAATACTAACACTTACCCGGCATTTACCATGTCAGTCAATGTTCTGAGCATTTTACAGGTATGAACTCAGGTTCTCTTATGTATGACTCTTGGGTTCTGTGAAGTTGGTGAACCACTGGTTAAATTTTTTTTTTTTTAAAGATTGTATCACTGGGTTAAATTTTGAAGTAAGATGCACGTAGAGTCGAATCCCAGATGTCACATTTCTAACAACCTGGCCATCTACAGGTTATTTAACCTCCCCCACCCTAGAGAACTCCTGTGTAAAACAGGGGTGACAATTCCTACTTTACACAGTGTTTGTGATGACGTAATTTCTGGCACACATAAAGCACCAAATGGACGCGCCCTAAAACATCCCCATGAAGTGACAAGATGCATGCTGTCTTACAGCGGGTGCTCAAGTGCATTTAGGAAAATGTCTACTCTTGAACAGTAAAGACACACCCAGCCGCATTCTTTACTCACAGGTGTGAGAACTGACTTTGAGAATGAGCAATCAAGTCTCTATAGCTTGTGCCAGGCCCTGTCCTTGGAAGCCTTGGAGCCCATTGCTTCTTTTCTTTCTCCTGGGATTGGGAGTGTGCCAGAACAAATCACATTCCACGGGGACAAACTGGCTGGCAGGCACACCCTTGTAAGCTGTTTTCAGAGTTTCCATGAAGGACTTTGCTCACAGAAAACCATTCTTCCCTCCGACCAGCCCCAAGGACTGTGCTCACTGTAGCCTGGAAGATTCCTTGATCCTAGCCGGACCTCCTCACATTCGCGAATGCCATCCCTCCCTCTCAGAGCCCCCTGCAGTCCTTCCTTGATCCCTGGGGCTCCCCCAGGGGCAGGCGCTTCCTGATCTGGCCCCCTCACTATCCACTCCCACGGAGACAATCCCCCAGGCACTGAGACCCCTAACCTCCTCCAGGCCTTCAGCCCAGGAGACTTGGAAATCGCTCTTTGATTTCTCTACTGCAAGGAATTCACTTTCTTTACTGGTAACCTAGAAGTTTCATTTTCTCATGAATACAGTGTAACAGTGATGTTTAAACCAATAATCATTTAAATTTCCTTTCCCTAAAAATCCGAAGGCAATGACGAAGGCAAGTATTTTTAATGTTGGCTTTCACTATACAACTCGTTTTAGGGAGAGTAACCTGACTCCATCTCAGAAAGCAGTTATTGGATTTGATGAACTGGGTCTCCATTTTGAAATGTTACACTGGCCTGACTGATCTCCTCTGGTACAGATGCAACCACCAAACACTAAACTTTGGCTCAACCTGCATTGAAATAGACCCTGTAGTTGTGAGACAGTTTTGTTTAATTAGGCAAATTGGAGATGGTAAATATAATGAATAATAGTTATAACTTGCTGGTAAAATCTGGAAAATGTTCACAGAATGGGCACACAGAGGCACGCTATGCCACAGGCTTGTGTGTGAAGAAAAACTACCTAAACAGGGGGGAAACACTTCCACATAGATATACATTTTAAACTGTCTACACCTCACTTAAATGTCTCCAGGTGTCTTCGCTGAATGAGGACACGATAAATATTTGATGAATAAACATTTCAGTATTTTTAGACCTTTAGATCGTATCTAATTCTTCACGCTCTTTGTCCAACTACTGAAGTTTTCACATCTTAGTAATTAAAGATGTATTTTATTACCTTTGCTTTTAACTCATATAGCCAAACATAATTAATTAATGTTTAATAATACACTTTGATGTTTAATAATTACACTTTTATATTTTAACAATACATTTGTTTTTTAATAATACACTTTTATGTTTAAAGAATTAGTACCAGTCAAAACAAATCCTTTTTTGCCTCCCCAGTTACCAGAAAAATTAAAACCTCCTTAGCTTGAGAATTTTTAAAAAATAATTATTTGAGGTTTTATCATGCTCATTGGGGAGACTCCTGTTCTCAATGACTTCCACCGAGAAACTGCCTATTTTCCAGACATTGTTTCAAAACATCCTGTATTTTGTGTAGAAAAAGTAATCATATTAACTACTTGTCTCAATTCATCTTTCTGAATGCAGGTAAGAAGGCATGCAATGGTCACTGATTGAAATGTCCTCCCAGAATATTATCCTAAAAAAAAAACAATGAAAAGTCATGACTACTCCAGAGCCCTGCACATCTGAGATCAGCTGGGAGTCCCGGCCTCCTGAGGCTCAGGGCTTGTGGCCTAGCAGGAAATGGGCCCTTTTGAGCTCACCAGGGCCCCGCTTGTTGGTCGCCCCAGCGCTGCTGACCGAGTTCCCACACCACCCCTGCTGGGGGGCCATCCAGGCGGGGACAGAAGGAGCTTTGTAAAGGGACAGACAGAAAACCCTTCTGGGGATAAGGGAAGGAAAAAAAGAACCGCTTCAAGTAAGAGGAATATTCGGGACACCCTTCCATCCTAAAACTGACTTGACTTTCTGGAGTGCTCTCAAGCACACTCACTGGGGGTGCCGAAAATTTGTATACACGTGACTTGTATTCATCTTTTGTTATTGGTATATATTGAGTATTATAATTCTAATACAATTTTTTTCCTTTCTTAAAATATGTATACTTTTTTTTGGCACCCTCTGTATACTTGATGTTAAATCAAATTAGAACTAATTCATATCACATCATCCATGTTGTTTTGGAGGGAACTGTAGTGGTGGAAAGAACAGTATATTTGTCTGTCCCTTCCTACGACCTTTGAAAAGGTGTTCGTGTGTCTAAGCCTCAATTAGTTCATCTGCAAAGTGGGAATAATATTTGCCTCATAGCATTGTTGCAAGGATTAAATTACATAATGTATGTGAAGCTTTATTGTTATTATTTCTTCATATTAATTATGTGAGAACATTTTCCTGATTCTATTATTAAATAATATTTAATAAACTTCATAAGGTAATTTTTTTGCAACATGACTATCTTGCCTCAAATGTATTTAATACAAAGATTATATTCAGAGTCTGAATGACAAGCTCCCACCCCTTTTGCATTGACCTAGAGATAAACTTTGACCTGTTGTTTGATAATCACACTTTTTCTGAAGGTACCTTGTTCCTTTTAGGAACGACAGCTTGACCCCAGAATCTGGAAACGGACATGGGTCAATATACCTCCTCCCTCCTCCCTTGGCACGCCAGCAAGAACCTTTAACCTTTGGACTTGATTCCTAAACCTTGTATATTGTTTGCAATTAGAAAACATTTGGGACAGATGGAGGATTCTTGTTGGGATGGAGGGATTGTGATGGTAGCACCAAATCTTCTATTTAATTACACTTATTAATTTGAATTATACCAGAGATCCAAATCTCAAAAATAGAAGACTTAGTGCCACCATCACAATCCCTCCATCCCAACAATTTTTTTTTTTAATCTGAATTTTATTGGGTGCTGACTAAAGTGTGGATCTGAAATTCGGTTCTTAAAAAAAGAAAGTTTTCTTATTGGTAAGACTGAGTTGTTTGTTCGTTTTTCTCCGACTTCTATTCTCTTGGGTCCAATATGGGATTGACTACATGGCACTGATTTAACACATGCTCTAAAAATCTCAAACCCTGAGGCCCACTGTGAAGTGAGGCGATGAACTGGCCTGGACAAGAAAGCTGGAATAAGGAACCTTGATTCTGCAGATTTGTACCTCTATGGCTTCCTTTTTAAAAAAATTAATCTTAACATTTTTTCTTAAACTAAATTTATTCTATATTTTACCTCACCTACAGCAGCTGAGATCTACCTTCCAGGAGTAGTTTGTTGGAAGAAGAAAAACTTACTTTTCTTGCTTCTAAATGAAAACACACACACACACACACACACACACACACACACACACACACACACACACACACGAGTTAGAAGCAACCAACACAACTTATCCAACAGAACATCATTGTTGGATAAGTGCGTTCACCACTTACTTCCTGATACATTCCGAGATGGAAATTCCTAATTCCTGGAATCATGTTACATTAACGGCAGGAATCACATTGCTTTTGCCTGTTTTACATCTTGATCAAAAGGTAAGACGAAAAGGTTGTACAAAGAAATAAGCACTTTGCAGGTAACAGATGATACATCACATACAAATACCAGGTGCAGCATTATACTAATCAACATCTATTAGAAACATAAAAATAAAAGGGGTTTATAACTACTGGTCCAAACAGAGGAACTACACTGGGAAATAACACTGACTATGTTTAGAGAAAGAATAATGCAAATGCCCATATCTTTTGATATCTATCAAAGCCAGAGCTGCTGCTACAGAATCCAGCATTTCTGTCTTCTTTTTGTTTTAATGGAAAATATTTTAAAATACCTAATAACTTTTGTCTTAGAATCAGAGCTTCAGTATTTTGAGTCATCCTTTCCCTTAGGAATTTATCATAAAAAGTAAAATGTCCTAACAGACTGGTCTCAGGAAAATGACTT
Organism: Rhinolophus sinicus; assembly: GCF_057876585.1. Lineage (NCBI taxonomy): Eukaryota > Metazoa > Chordata > Mammalia > Chiroptera > Rhinolophidae > Rhinolophus > Rhinolophus sinicus. Next base: position 199,969,440 of record NC_142517.1, read on the forward strand.
ATCTTTCTGGTTCTGCTACTTACTACCAGCTCAGTGGCCTTGGATCAGTCACTTAACTTCTCTGAGTCTCACTTTCTTCATGTCTGAGGTGGGGAAAGCAATGGCCTCTGCAGCCCATCACAACATTGAAGTTGTATTGCTAATAAACATGACATGTAAACGAACGACTCTAATCACCATTGCAGGACTGTGATCATTTTACTAAACCATATTTCTACTTGTTCTTTAACTAAGACATCAAATAACTACCTTTCATTTACATGTGGCTGCATTTCAACACCATAAAGTCTTGATTGAGGAACGAAAAAAGTATTTCTGGCAACACGAAATTTAAAAATAATGCTTTCCTGGGAACCATTGGAGCATCACCTAGAGCCACTTAGATTTCATACATATAATTAAAATGAGCTCAAGTAGCCACAAACACAAACGTGTGGCACCACACCCTTCAATGCAGTTCCATCTCAAGGCAAAATTCCTAAAATTACTTAACTGACAAACTTTAACCTTGGATAGTCATCTCAGCATACAGTTTTTAAGGACTGATCTGCAATACACAGATTTTAACCCAAAGTTTCCAAATTTACATCGAAAAACTGAATTATTCTAGCAGACGTGATATGCACATAACAAGCCCCCAAGATGTCCAAATGACTGACCTCCCAGAAAACCCAAGAGTTTCACAGGTAATCTCTGCCCAATTTGAGATTCACTTGTTGAATCCTTGATTATATTTTAAGCTCATTTTCATAATGCTCACATTAACTTTGTAAGTTAAATATTAATTCTATTCTAAATGTTAGAAAATTGTTATAAAAGAAAAAACATGCTAAGTACCTGGGATACATATTCACTTGTATAAAACATGTGGATATGGCATTCAAAATTCATTGAAACTTTGCAATGAAATTCTACACCTGGAGGAAAAGATACCAGGAAGTTTGTAACATCTTTCTAAGTATCCCCTTCTGAGGGTGGATTTCTTTCGTCACTCAAAGCAGAAAAGGAAAGCCAAATTGCCTACCTTCTACCTCTCTACCTGAGTTTCTGATATTCTAGTTTTTAATTCATGGGCAAGAACACTGGCCTTGAAACCCTATAATATTGTACATTTGCAAATGCTTTGAAAGGACCCAAAGGCTTAAAACTATATAAATTAAATAAATGATACGAAAGCCAAGGGTAGGTTGATGTGTTCTTCATGAACATATATTAGACGTTTCATGTATGCCTTCCTTGTTCTCTGAAACTGAATTTGAGCGTTGCATGACAAATGCAGAAAGCAGGTTAAACATGTGGAGACTCAAAGTTTATCGCTGATATAGGCATGACTTTGTTTAACCTCTCTGATGTACAGCCAATCATTTCACCAAAATGGAGCACTTACGTAGAAAAAGAATTTGTAATAGAATGACATCCCCAACTTGGTCAATAATTTTATTAATTTTTTATGTAATAAAAATAGATTCATTTCATCTCCCTGATTTCCAAAACTCTTCTAAATCAAAACACCTTTCAGAAAACAAACTGTTCCCAGCATGAATTTTGTAGATATAAGCAAACTGATTCTTAAATGTATGTGAAAATGCACCAGAATAGCAGAAAACAATTTTGGAAAAGAAAATTGGAGGAATCACATTACTGGATTTCAAGAATTACTACAAAATTACAGTGATCGATACATTTGTGATACTGGCAAAGTAAAGGGACACATATCAGTGGAACAGAACAGAGTTACAGAAACAGACCCACACAAATATGGCCAGTTGATTTTGACAAAGGTACAAATGCAATTCAAAGGAGAAAGGATAGTCTTTTCAACAAATGGTGTTGGAACAACTGTACATCCAATTGCACAAAATAAATAAACAAACCTTGCCCTAAACACAAAGCCACATACAAAAATTAGCTGAAAATGGATCATAGTCCTAAATGTAAAATCTATGCTTTATAGGAGAAATAGCTCCATGATCAGGAGCTAGGCAAACATTTCTTAAACATGATACTAAAAGGCACAGCCATAAAATAAAAAGAATTGACCTATTGGACTTCATTGAAATCAAAATCTTTTGTTCTGCAAATGACACTGTTAGAAGAATGAAAAGACAAGCTAAAGACTGAGAGAAGATATTTGCAAACCACATATTTGACAAAGGAGTTGTATCCAGAACATGAAAAGGAACTCTCAAAATTCAACAGTAAGAACACAAAATAATTTTTAAATGAGCAAAAGAATTAAACAGAGACTTCACCCAAGAGGATATCTGGATGGTAAATAAACACATAAAAAGATGTTCAATATTGTTAGCCATTAGGGAAATGTGAATTAAATCATGATTAGATAGTCAGAATAGCTAAAATCTAGTCAGAATTTAGTCAGAATGGCTAAAATACAATACCATGGGCTGCCACCAGTGCAGAGCTACTGGAACCCTCATGCATTGCTGGTGGAATGCAGAATGGCACAGCCATTGTGGAAAACAGTTTGGCAGTTTCTTATAAAGTTAAACATACACTTAACATATAACCCAGCAATCCCACCCCCATTTCTAGAGAAATGGAAATTTGTGTTTGCACAAAACCTTTACTCAAATGTCTATACCAGCTCTATTCATAAGGAACAAAAACTGGAAATAACCTAAATGTCCCTTAACATGTGAATGGATAAACAAATAAAATAGAACTCCATTCAATAGAGCACTTTACAGCAATAAAAAGGAACAGAATATTGACACATTCAATGACTTGGATGAGTCTCAAAATTAATATACTGAGTGAAAGAAGCCAGTCACAAAAAGTTACATAGCATGACTCAATTTATGGGATTCTTAGAAGAACAAAACTGCACTGATGGAGAACAGACCAGTGGCTGCCAGGAGCTAAGGGCTGGAGGAGGGTGTGATTTCAAAAAGATAGCACAAGGGAGTTTATTCGGGATGATGGAACCATACTGTATCTTGATTGTGAGGGTGGTTACATGAATTTATACATGTGTTGCAATTTCAAAACAGAACAACTACATGTAACATACATCTTCAGAGCAGCACTACTCATAACAGCCAAACGGTGGGAACAGCCCAAATGTTCAACAATCGACGACTGGATAAACAAATTGTAATATATGCAGACAGTGGAATACTACTCAGCCATAAAAAGCAATGAAGTACTGATGCATGCTACAGCATGAAGGAACCTCTAAAACATTATGCCAAGTGAAAAAAGGGAGACACAAAAAGTTACATATTGTATAAATCCATTTGTATGAAATAACCAGAATAATTAAATCATAGAGACAGAACTGAGATTGGTGGTTACTAGGGAATGGAGGAATGGGGAATGCTTGCTTAATGGGTCCAGGGTTTCCTTTTAGGGTGAAGAAAATGTTTTAAAACTAGAGAGAGCTGGTGGTTGTACTCCATTGTGAATGTACTAAATGCCACTGAATTGTTCATTTTAAGATGATTAATTCTATGTGATACGACTTTACCTCATTACCAAAAAAAATCCAAAAACACCTGTTTTACTATATGATGAATTCATAGTCAATTTAAAGCCACAAAAAGAAGGAAACTAAAAAAAGTTAATAAGAGTCTGAAACTCCATGCTCAGCTTACCTCCCTGAACAAAGCATAAAGGAAGAGTTCTCATCACAAAAAAGAAATATTATGTGATGTGATGCAGGTGTGTGTCAACTAATGTTATAGTGGTAATCATTTTGCTATTTATAAATTTATCAAATCAACACTTTGTATCAAATCAACACCTTCAACTTACACAACGTTAGATGTGAATTATATCTCAGTAAAACTGGGGGCAAAGTGACCTACCTAGCCTTTGAAAACGTGGTTGTATTTGAGAGTATATTGCTTGTTCATTTTTAACAGAACAGAAGAGAGACAAAAGGGGGGGGGGCGTATTTCGCCTTTAAGGCGAATTAATTCTGGTGACAGGCTCCCTTGTTGTCTTCAGCCGCCTGCCATTTCCTATACACACTACGTGTTTGACTGCTCAGTTCCTTTGCCCACGCTGTTCCTTCTGCATGGAATGCCTTTCCTTTTAGTCTTCCTTGTGCTGGTCCTAGTCCCAGGACCAGAACTCCTAGTCGCCCTGCCAAATGCAGCTCTGAGATCTTCTCCAGGAAGCATTCCTGACCCGGGGATAGCCAGACGACCTTCCCCAGCAATGCCACAGCACCCTGGACTTTAAAAGCACTTCAACACATTAGAGCTGTGTGGTCTGCTCATGTGATCACGTTCCTCCCAGGCTATAGGGGGCATGTCTTGTTACTCATTATTCTCTCCAGTCACTGACATACAGTAGTCACTCGATAAGTGGTTTGTGCGGATGTTTGTATCTTTCTCATAACACAGTCTGAACTGGTTTCTGAACAAGCCCTAGTCTCCTTATTCATATAGGTTCTGTTATCCTTGCCTTCAAATGGATTCTGAGTCCCCAGGTTTTATGCTTTCCCAGTAGTTCTAAGTTAGCCTCCTGTGGTTTCCAGAGCAAGATTTTTCCTCTCTTTCAGGATATTGGGAATTAGAAATTTAGCAAGCCAGACTACAAACAATTCCAGAATAGGATGGTGGTTTGGACTTCTTTAGTATATGCACGTATGCCTAGAAACTGACAGAACAGCTAGAAGTCTCAGTTAGAGCCAGTGAATTAATCCAAATCTTAACTAACCAATCAGTTTAAAAGCACCCCCTGCCCAATACTGCTGGCAGTAGCCAGTAGCTGAACCCGGTTTGGGGGGAGCCTCTTTTTAAAAGAACATAAATTTGCAAATACAAAATCCAGGTACAAAGTGAATATTTGTTTAGAATAGGGGGGAAATCACAATAAGTTACCAGGGCTCCCTTTTGTGTGTATCTCTTGAGGCGATTTACTAGGAATGCTCACATAGAAACACATCTTGATTGCATCCTGGTTTCCTCTCGCCACCTACAACCCTCTACAGCAGTCAGCAAACTCGCAGCACTGTCAGGGGTCTTTGCATGGGAGAGCCCTGACGTTTACGCTCTATTAGCTTCCTGGGAAACCCACCTTAGAGCCACACCCCACAGATAAGATCAACAAGGACAATACCTGATGCTTATTGAGGGGCCCTGGTGCTGCTGCATATTCTCTCATATCATTTTTATCACCATTTTATAAGGTAAACACTACTATTGGTCCCATTTTATAGACCAGCCAGCTGGAGCGGCGCTAGGCACACTCCCTGAAAACAGGTTCCCTCCTCAATAATTTCTTAATGCCTCTTGTCTTCCCAGAAGCCACGAGGCAGTTACACAGTGTGACAGTTAAGAGTGCCAGTTCTGGAATCAGGCAAACTTGGATTCCCAGCCCCACTCTGCCTTTGACGAGCTGTGTTACTCAGCCTCTCTAAACCTCTGCGTTCCTTAGCTATAAAATAGGAAGTACAGTTCTATGGTTGCTTTGTCATCATCATCTGTCTGGTCCTTGAAGGGCTGACTGTCGATCCAAGGGTCAAGTCTGATTTGGGGGAACCACTAAAAGTGTGAGATCCCAAAGATCAGACAGATTCCAGGAGTTCCTTATGCACCGCTAGGCAGCAAGTTACGGAGTGACAGAATTGGGTCCTTTGCATTGTAAAACTATGAAAGCATATGACATTGAACCTGTATGCAGTAGGAGCCACAGAGCTACACGTGGAATAACTGTAGATTCAGCCATTTCAATCCAAGTTCACCAAGGTATAGGCAGAGCAAAGGGTAAAGTTCATCTTGACTTCAGAACCAGTCTCACCTAGAGATGGCACATGATGCTCACTGATAGCTCAGGACAGGGGGCAACATTAAAATGGGAGACAAAAAGAAAAACAAGTTGTGCTTCTTCGCCACTATTCCCCAGGCTTCACTTCTTGAAATAAAATAATGTTGGGTTTCTGTGGGACAGAGAGGAAGGAAAAAGAGGCTAGAAGGGTAAAAGTTGGCGGAAATTTGCACACCCCCCAGAAAGAGGGGGGGCAGAGCCCAGTGAAAAGCAGAAGCTCCGTCTTTCCTCCCAAATTCGCGCTGATTTTGGTCTGAAAGGTATGGCTATATTCTCAGTGTTCTAAGATCCTGGACATTTCTTAAGATTTCCAGATACTATGATTTGTAGTCATCCTAAAAAAGGACATCAAAACGAGCTATGTATTTTTGGAACTAAACAAGAAAACTTTTCAAAATTACTGAAAAATGAAATGTCCTCTTTCTATAAATGGAAAAGTTTCATGGTCATTATTGGTGAAAATGTCCTAGTTTGTTCTATTTCTATTGCTTGCTCCCCCTCTCCCCTTTTTTTTTATGATTATTGTTTAATTACAATTTTTTTATTATTATTTGTGGTACCTTTCTCCCACGACATCTAAGGAAATTTACCAATTCACATAGTGGACTCCTGTTAGTTAATCAGCTACTGCTCTGTTGACTGTTTCTGGAGTAGAAATGCCTCCTAACCCCTCAAACATTTTTCTGACACAACATTAAACAGGACAGGAGAGAGAATTTATGGATTGGCTCTACTAAATAGTCAAAGTTACCAATATGTTCAAAAAATTAACCATATAATTTGTTTTCCAGGTTTTGTATACAATTTGCCCTGGGTGACCCCACAAATCAAGATTTTTTTTTAAGAAGAGAAAGTTTTCAATGTACGATTGGTGTGTTAAAAGACAGAGCATTTGAGTACTTAGTTCAATAATGGATTTTTTACAAAGGCAGAGACTTTTATATTAATAGCTACATTCTGGAACAGTATGTCAAAAAGCTGCATAACAGATCCTTCAGATTTATTACTGCTCCTCCAAACAAAACCCATTATGCACAAATGCAACATCAAACAAAAAATCTGCAACAGCCCGTGTTGCAAATAATCTGAACAGAGTCCACAAAGGCCTCTTGAAATCCAGCGGCGTCCCTGCAATTCAGAGATGCGCTCCCACCTCTTTGCAGACATTTACATGGGTGCTTGGGGTTTTCCCCTCTCTTACCTAATTACCCCTGGGAGAGTCTGGAAGTCTTTTTTAAAATCTGCTCACACTTTCAAAAGAAGGACTTGGTTGATGTTGTTCTTTCGTTTTTTTTATAATGACCAATAAAAGTGGAATCCAAAGCTATCAGTTCTCGCCACACTAATAGAAACCCATCCAGCCTCCAATCAGCTCCCCAGTCCTCCCCCGCCCCTCTCACGCCTCTAGGTAACGTCTGCAACTCCCAGCTGTTACCAAGGAGTGCTTTTGGGCCACCTTCCCCCCCAAGGGTGTGTCAACATCCAGGCCCTATGGGGACAGCGAGAAGCCAAGTGGCTGCCTTCACTCTGAATCTCCGCCTTTTCACGGGGACAGAGGGGGCTGCTGGCCAAAACCTTCATATTATTCCAGCACAGCTTTTGCAGGCTAATTTTTTTTCCCCCTAAAAAAGAACTTTCCTAGATGGGTAAACGTGTTTGTCTTTAAGGGTTGTTAAAAAACATCATGCATATTTCAGCCAGCTCCAGATGAAACGAGTTAAGTGATCCTCCAGCATGCTAATGTTTGAAAATGCCATATTTGTGCCATATTTGGCCCTTTAACTAGCAACTCAACTTCAATGCAGCCCCTGCCCCCCTCTGGCCCCCTCCCACCCTCCTCCTACTCCTTTATGTATATATGTTGCATAATTATGGAGCAGTGAGTATTTATCACCTTTTCTGGGCAGTAAGCAGAAAGAAATACAATACCATTACTTCCAGTTACTGCCTTTCCCAAGATAATTAGGTAACACGGGGAGGGAGCCTCAGGAGGCCTAACGCTGTTCAAGTTAAGTGATTGACATGCCTCTGTCTGGCTGCTCTATTAACTGTTTCATTTTGTTGCTATTTGCAGTTTGCTTGGCTAATACTCCGAACAAATACAGACTGTTTCTTTAGCCCCTTTTTTCTCTTTGACCTTCTCCTGCCCATTTTCTTTGACTCACTTCAAACTGCCTTGAAAAGGCCTGTTGAATACACACAGTCGTCAGAGGCCCAGGTTCATCCTCACCCTTGCCTCGAATGCCTCACTTCAAAGATGGGCCGCATTCTTTAATTGCCCTTTGAATTAATATCAAAGGGTCACAATGCGAGTGCCAAAAGAGAAAGGGGCTTTAATGAAGCAAAGAGCTGCCATTCATTTGCAGATAAGCACGTTTTTATGCCTGAATGGTCACCGAGGCTAAAGGCTTCGGGAAGGGGAGGCTGTCCTGTGAGGACTCTTCCCTAAGTAGTGATTAGTTCAAACAAACAAGGGTAAACAAATCAAAAAAAAAAAGGCTACAAACAGCAACAACATAAATAAGGCGAAGTTCATGAGCTGCACATCGCCCTAGGATACGTCCCTTTAAAAAAAAAAAAGCTGCACTTAATTAGCAAATCCATTCACCATTTTAATCCCAGGTTTAAATATTGAAATTCCAAGGGCCGAGTTCAACAGCGTGGATGGAGATAAAGTAGTTGCAGTCTGAAATGTTATGCCATGGGCAACGCAAAGGGAAAATGGTATGACTTTAAAATGGAGGTGGGGGAATATGTAACTTTTCACCAAATAAAGTCCCCATACTCAAGACATAATTACTTTTCATATGAATATTTGTGCTTAAATTATCGATGCTTCACTGCCTCAGCACACAGAATTTAGTTTGAGCCTGAACTAGTAAACCACACCTATCTATCTATCTATCTATCTATCTATCTATCTATCTATCATCTATCTACCATCTATCTATCTATCTACCTATCCATCCATCCATCCATCCACCCATCCATCCAGGTCGGCCATATTTTCCATTTGTCCCAGAGAAATCACCACTTACAGGGCACTGTCGTCACTGCCCCCTTGTAATACTGGAGCTGCAACCAGAGAATGAGTACATCAGCAGCAGCAGAGGTCAGCGTAAGGTAAAATACAGCTCAAATCCTAAATGATTACAGAGTGAAATAGTAAGCCATGCTTCCCCTCTTCCTCATCCTGCTTTTGGAGAGGTTGGTGATTAAGGAAGGATTTCAGTCCTGGTGAATTATCATCTTAGCAAAAGCTCAGACAGCACCGCTGATGCCCAGCTACAAAGTGGCCGGTTGGCCTCTGGTAGACATAACATTCAGACCATCGCCTGGACCGCCTGGACCTTTCTTCGATGGGTGTCTTGGTAAACAGAGCTTATGTTACTTACTCTCGATGATGTAACAAGGAAGGTCCTTGTTCAAACGTTTCAATCAGTCTCCAAGAGTGAGTTGCCAGTTTTGAATCTGTGCACATAAAATTGCTACTATGATTTTAAAAGAGAGAAAGAGTTCTCCCTTATCTTTGAAGAAATCAAAAGCATGTTCTCTTCACTGGCCTGATTTTCCATGAGCTTGTCCATCTGGTTCAGAGTTGCCAAAATAGAGTGAGAAAAGGGCAGCAAATAAATGTCAGAGAGTCAGCCTGTCTGCATAAATCTCCAGCTCCTTCCAGAGGAACTCCTTCCTGGCCTGCCGGGCCTTCCAATCTGGTGACATGAGCCAATAGGCATTGGAACAATGTGGAAATGAAAAGACTTATTTTGCCCCAATCCAAACCCTTAAAAGCAGTTTCTCCCATACGACTCTTCCACTAGATATGCTTGCTGCTTGCACTAAAGCGATGTCATCCTAGCAAGTAGGTCCCCTATGTCCTGGATACAGAATTATTTCAGTGTATTTTGGACTGAACACAGGAAAATCCATTTAATTCGTATTAATCTGGACTCTGAGAAAGCATTAAGGCAAATCGATAGGACACCAAATCTTATTCCAATGAGAACAAAAGCAACAAGCAGGCTATGAGTCAATAATATTTGTTCTGAACTTTGAATGTGTTCAGAGCCAGGAAGACATCACAGCAATTCTTAGAAGGAGTGAAACGACAGTATCGCCCCCTGCTCAGAATGTCGACTGACTTTCCCTGGATCACACAGCTAGTTAGAGAGTGAACTAGGGTGAAAAGCCAAGTCTTCAGCCCCAAAACCTTTCACAAAAACCGCAGTCTTACCTGGTGCAGAGCTAGATTTGGGCAGCCCAACATGCTGTGGTTTCTTTATCAAAATCACACGTGGAATAAACTTCAAGACACTGCAAACCCAGCTTAATGAGCCACAAGATAAGTGGCCCATATATTTCAATGCTTCCCCAGGAGCGACAGTCATATAGACACAGCCATTGATAAACTCCATTCAAACAGTAATAATCTGATGCTGGCGATAATGATTATATCTTGCATTTGTCTAAGGCTTCACACTTCTTAAACTGTTTTTCACACTCACTCTCTGATGGAATACTATGATTCTTTGAGATAAGAAAAAAATTTATTTTTTCACTTTAATTTCAAGTACCAAGGAATAAGGCAATGTAAGTCTCCAATGTGCCTTGATGTCAGGTGAAATTTTAAAATCTAAACAGCCTAGCCACTGAAGCTACCCACGTAATAGGTTTCTTATTTCCTATGTAACTCTCAATTAAACTAAGGGGCATTTGATACCCACGTAAAACTTATATTCCCAAGGGAAAAATCCTTCCTGATAGCATTCTCTTTTCTAGCCAACGTCCTATTTGCAGCTTGAAAAAGGTGCTCTGAAATTCAGGTCCAGGTGAAAGACACCCTCTCTGAAGCTTCACCTGCAAGCTGCAAAACTGCAAAAGAAAAGGTGTCCAGCTCCACAAATAGCTGTCCCATGAAAGGGCTTTCCTAGACTTAAATGAAAAGCTTGTCTAGATGCCAGCTGGATCTCTCTCCAAAGTGAAGGTTTTCACTTTTTCTGTGTCACCAAGTCATAACCACAAAGCTGCTGGCGTTGCATGCAACCCTCCTACCAGACAACGTGGACCTGGGATCTGGTGAGTATCTAGTTCAGGAAACACTGCATGGTAGCCTCCGCTGTTTACCCCAGTTAGGAATCAGAAGCACACTTGAAAGAAACTCTCACCTTCAATGAAGAAAAAGCAGGGCAGGCTGTCCTGAAATTTGTAGACTTACAAAAGTTTGTTAGCTGACTTTGTAAAAAAGGGAAGCCAGTCTCTTCCGAGCTTGCTGCCACTTCTCCCAAGAACCAGCCCAGAGTAAGTGTTACGTCAACTAAAGAGGCTTAAAGGGTAAGAAAATGTGATCTAAACAAACCTCTAGGAGCAGACATCCTGCTGTAGGCTTCAGTGGGAAACATTTGTTATGAAGTAATAAGAATTTGCATAATTTGGGGGAAGACTTTGTTTTCAAAGTAATTCTCTTTTTCACCTGCTTAGGTCTTTGCCGAGTATGGCTTTGGTTAAGTTTTGTTGATGGAGGCTCATGTTTAACCAACTGTTTTTAATTTACAAATTAAACTTGTCAGAAGTAGAAATCCTTCCCTTGGAACTCTTCCAATATGTCAAGAATTAATTCTAATGAAAACGGCATTGCCTAAATGCAGGATGGCCAGTCACTTATTTTATTTACACAAAGTCCTTCTCAGTTTCTTTGATAAAAGCAGCTAAATCTTTTTCCTCTTTCATGTTTTGTCAGCACTTGATTCCTTTTGTCCCTTGGCTATTTGCCTAGCTGTGGACAATAAGGCAGGAAGAATAGAAGCAGATTGTTGGAATGGTCCTCAATAAACCGAATTATGACATGTTGACTGCCCTCACCATGACACAGTCAAGGGACCCAGGCTTATTCAATTACCCTTGCCAGGTTTCTCTTTCAGACCTCAAGTTATCCTGACTGTTTGTATTTCTGAACAGTATTCATGTTCATTGTGAAAGAAAATCCCCCGGACTTTGAGGGGTTTTTAAGTTGATGCTGTTATTGTAGCTAATTTTTATTAACTGAATGATAACATGATAAAGAAATAGACTTTTGTTATGTAATAAGAACAAATCAGGGTGTGCTTAGAGTTACACCTTTTTTTCCTTTCTATTCCAGCCAGCCTGGCAGGCCGTGCAACCTGAATTAATAAACAAAATAATTTCTTCAACCTGCATGTCCCTGAAAACACTAAGTCTAGCTCCACGGACAGGACTGTCGCTGCTTTGCTGTGATTCTTCTTAACTTTAAAAATAATAACCATCACATGATTTGGGGTGGGGTCGTTTTGTGTGCGTGTGTTTTAACCACACATAGGGTTTTCTTCCCTATTAATACCAGAAAACATAAGTTTGTTGGTACCTTTATGCCAACAGCTATTTCTTCAGCTGCTTGAGACAGACAGGATGAACAGTATTTAATTAAAACTCTGGCTGCTGGTTGGAGGAAGCCGTTCCTCCTCGAACAGATTGTTCAGAGATCACGCCAGTGGTTGCCGCAAAGCCAGTGTATAAAAGCTGTGTGTCAAGTGAACAAAAGAGTGGAAAAATGAAGGAATGCCAAAAATCAGCTCCTGATCCATCCTAGCTTTTAAGTCAACTAGGTCTGATAGAATTAATATTCAGTTGTATTTAAAGCTGCACAAAGCTTAGTGGGGACAATTGCTTTGTAAGTTGCAGCATCTCTGGGTAATTTTTTCCTTTTCTTTTTTCCTGTCGTGAAACTCATTGTTTTCGTTGGGTAATTTGACAATTCCTGCAACCACAATGGAATAAAAAATACAATATTACATAGTAGGTGCTATAATTTCTTAAATTTGTTCCTCAACTCATTTCCTTCATTAGACATTCTCACCATTTGAAGAAAAGAAAGTCTAAATTATAATCTGCTCTGCACGTGAATTTGGAGTTTGGCATTTACTTGGTTTCTAGGGACATTACCTTTTTAATCCTAATGTGAGAAATAAACTTCACAAAGAACTTGTGAAATAAAATATGCAGACTTCTTAGCGTTTGAAGAATGTTTCGAATAAGGATATTCTAGCATGTGTTCTGCTCTACTGGTGCCTCTCCTTGCAAATAACAACAGTTTCATTTTTCCATATTTTAAAAGGATGTGTTTAATTTCAAATATCCAAAATGAATTGTACAACAAAGTCTTTAAACATTATTAATATAATTAATGTCAGTGGAATGTATATTTACCTCATGTTACAGAATGTCATGTCACTCTGCAGTTTAGTTTTAGCATTTGGTGATTTCATTTTCTTTTATACATATAAACTTGTATTCACATTGACTGTTAAAATCTTTCTGAACAATTGTAAATAGTCATAGTAGTATTCTACCTATAAATTTTTAAAAAATAAATAAAAACACCTCATTCATTAGCAGCATGGAAAATAGTAAATGTCTGTCTCGCCTTTAGAAAGTTCAAGTGTTCTTCCAAAGTGTTCAAATTACTTTAATCAGCAAATGTAACCTCCTGTATAAAGGCAGTTAAAAAATAAGTCTTCCTTTGCTACTTTATAATAAATAGAAATGTTATTAAAATATCCAAAACGTCTCAATACTTTAACCTGAAGCATATGTATTTTTGCATTCCCTAAAATGTTTTAATGTTTTTATATAGTTAAACAGAATAACAACTCTTCTTCGAATCTCAACTGGCACTTCCCTAAGAAAACATGAAAAAAAAAAAAGTAGAAGAAATCAAATACTCAGATCCAGTACTGCTCACCACCCCAAACTTGGCAAAGTATTATAAATGCCTGCTGTTTTAAAAGTCACACAATAATCTTGCTATTCATACTATATTAGATAAATGCGTGCCATAACTTTCACAAATTCAACTTCTTCTAACCTGTTAGAACCCAATTCACGTGGCAGTATAAGTCAAAGTTTTGTTTTTGAGAGTCAATAATTTGAATTGTTTTGATTTGTATGGAGTTACTCAACAAAAATGTGAATGTTGACCAAAAGTAGCTAAGATCAGATTTCTTCTTTACCTATAGGTCAAATAGTGACTCTTATCAAATAAAAATTTTAATTTGCGATTCAAAGTTCAAAATTGTAACACATTTGATCTGACTACAGGAAAATCACTAAGAAAAATAGAAACAAACTCTTTCATATGGTAAACAGTAGTACTTATTATTCAGAACGTCTAAAGGGGTATAGTTCCTCTTCCTGAGGTTTTCACTTTATAACGTTCAGCTTCTATTTTAAAAGATTAGTAGATAATATTTGTAGCATTATTTGTTTAAGATAAAGAAAACTACAACAAAACTTGAGCCACGGATATCAGATTCAGAAGAAAAACTGTTCATGCAAATATTAGTGTGGATATTTTATACGCTCTAAAAGTCCTCAAACGAAAAATGAATTCTCACAGTGCTTTCCACATTGTTTATTTTATCATTTGGTCTTTGCAATAAAGGATTGCAGAATGGGAATGAATCATTTTCTATTTCCAGAGTATATATATACCTAAGAAGTCAATATGCAATAGATGTTGACTTGAAATAATTTTCCTCTACAAAAATAAGAGTAAAATAGTGAAGGGAAAAAATAGTAGAATCTACTCTTGATGGGCTATGACATCTTGCTTGAGTTGTTTTCAGTGTAACAGAAAATGCTTCTTATATTTTTCCAAGTTTCTAAAATGCTTCATAGCAAAGTCTTTACAAAAACAAAAGGTTTTGAACTTGAAATTATCTCCTGTTTAATCTTTACAAGTTTTCTCACAAGATGTTTTTCATGGAAACATTTAATTGATTCCAATACTATTTTTTTTTTGTAAGTATATATGCATGTATTTTAACTCAGAGGCAAAAAATTTTTTTTCGTTTGTGCAATTCAGTTTCTGACAACTGCTAGCGAGGGAGCTAATTTAAGAGATGACAGCAGAATCGCATAAAGTGAAGGTATCATTGTCTGAGTCTCTCTCTCCTCAAGCCCAGATTTGGTCAGCTATCTATCAGAAGTCGCGCGTGTCCCTCTGTGGGCTCAGGGGAAACAGTCTAGGCACAGATGATTTGAAAGAGAGAATGCTATAGTCTTGCTTAAGCAACTCTAACTTTGGGGGAAGCTCTCCAAACAATACCCTCAGGCCTTTCCAGCCTCATCTGGAAGTCACAGCTATGACAGGAGATGCAATAAAGGATGCATTTCCCACCCTTGATGGGGAAGAGCCTGTGAGTCTACCTGTTCAACGGCACAACAAACTTCTGTTCCCACCCTCACTGTTCCAGCAGCAAGGCATCCTTCCCCTCAGAGACAGGACTGATAGGAGTTGCTCACTTAAGTAATCGAGGGACCACAGCTCTATCCTGATTCCCTGGCTGCCTGAAGGTCCCACTGTATCCTCACACAGCTGCCTGGCGCTTCTAAGAGTTGGCTGGGAGCAGGACGTGGCCACAGCTGCCATACCTGCCCAAGCTGTGAGGGACTATAACCTTCACCTTGCCAATGCTTCCATTTCTCAGAGGAAGAGAGAATGAGGTCCAGTGAGGGGAAGGAAAGAGTTATAGTTTCAGAAACCTACAAGAAACATCTAAAAATTGCCTCATGCAACCTTTACAGCTGAGGGAACCAAGGCCCAAAATATATTAATGGCTTTACCCACCTGCCCGTATCCAGTGAGTGGATGGATGCTCCTTTGCTTCTTGTGAGGAGTCAATCCAAAATCCCTCTCCACAGGAGGTCCCTGCAAGGACCAAGGCTGCTGTGTGGTGTGAGGGCCACAGGGGTAAATTCTCAGCAGCTCTGGGCTGCCAGACCCAGACTTTGGCTCCATAGTAAACAAAATACTAAGGCATAAGAAATGAGGAAGCATCCTGGAAACACTAAAGTCCAAGATACAAGTAGAGGGTAACTGCGGATTATTATTATTATTATTGTTATTATTATTATTTTGCTCTCACACACAGCTGTGCCAAGGCCACACTCCATGCACCCCTGCCTTTCCCACCCTAAACTGAACGATTCATTCTTCGATGCTAAGCTGACAAGGGTAGATGCAGTTTTGTGGGACCTGAAGCTTTTATAATTTAGGGGGCCCCTCTTGAGAAATAAGTACCAACATACCTTAATTTTGCAACATGTACAAACACCTAATGACATGAGGACATTATTAGGGCCCCTTCCAGAGCCTGGAAGGGCCCACACAGGTGAGGTGCCCTGGAACTGAAGGTTCATTCGCTCTCCAGTAAACCCACTTCTGACAAAGGCTCCTCTGTCATCCTCCACTTGACAGGGCCTGGAGGAGAAGTAGGCTGTTTCTAGATGTATCCGCCACCATTACCTAATACTTATAAATCACCGATCAAGTCTAAGTGCCAACGCTGGGGATTCAGCAGCGATCAGTTTAATTATCCACACACACCACAGGCTGGTGTGAGCCCCATCTATCCCACGCAGGTGGAATAAATCACAGCTGTTTCACTGGGACCCTCGTGGCTTCCATCCTCCCAAGCAATGTGTTTCTGTGGCTCTCCAGGATCCCAGCACTGAAAGTCTAGAAGACTCTGGCCTTCCAGAAACTCTCCCAGCCAGTGGATCAATTATGGATGCCCCTAGTCTTCTTGTGGAGGGCAATTTCATTTCTTCTGACCTCTGACCACTGTCCAAGTGCCACTGGAAGTGTGAGAGTTCAGATCAAGCATCTGCTCCTTGGGGAGCATTGTGAGCTCTGAGGCAAGGTGGGCCCCACAGTGATAGGCCAAAACAGACCCTTTATGCCCTTCTGGCCCTGCTCTTGGCCGGAAAGCCCAAAGGACACAAGCCCAGGCCCTTCTTTGGCACACAGGAAGTGTGCAAAACCCACCTGTGGTGCAGGCTGCTCTCCGCCCCACCTGGCCTTGCCGCCTTCTGGGTAGCTCAGCATGGTATCGTGTACTGGCAGGCCATGCTCACCAGCAAGGAGCTCCTTCCTGGCAGAACTAGTCCTGCCCATTCACAGTGAAGATAGGATCTGCTGGAGTGTGATTTGAGGAGCATCAGAAACTATCCCCACCAAAAACCCTTCCTGCATGGATACTGGAATTCTGCCATTAGGGATTCATTCTTCCATGCTAAGCTGTCAGCTCCCAGGGTCCTTTTGGAGGTACCGGGTTGAGTCTCGATGTGGAGCTCAGTGGAAGCATATGTTATATGTGTGTGTGGAGTTGGGGTGCACAAGGGGAGGGTAAGCCAGATGGAAATGGGACAGGGTGGGGGGGACAGGAAAAGGAGAGGGAACATTTGAGACTGGCCTCTGTTTTTGTTGTTGTTGTTGTTTGTTTGTTTTTTATGCTAAGGTCAGCCCATAGAGGACTTCGTGAATGGTAAGTGGGGGAAAACATTTTCAAAGAGTTTGGGGGAGGACGCTTGGGAGTAGGGAGATTTTCAAATATCCCTATAAAAAAACCCAAACTTGTTCTGGTAATATCATTTCCTATAAACTACAGTCTGAGGGACTGTTCTTTCTATTTTTCCTAAAGATTTTCTAAAAGTATTTTCCAAGTACCAAAAATTTGACTGTGAATGATAATCATTGTCTTTCCTAGTGAATTTAATTTTGATTTTCCATTTGAAAAAAAATAATAATAATAAAGGATTCATTTCAGGGGGAAATCATTAGTTTAAATTAGTAACATTAAATTATAGTAATTCAATAAAATGATGAAAGTTAGCCAGCAAACAAAGATTCAGACCAAATTTATTCCTCTGTCATTTGTATTTTGTAATAAGGAAATTGTTCCCCTCCTTATCTGCCCAAGGGACCCCATCAGGAAGAAAAGCCTGTGCAGTGAGTGGCTTAGTTTCTATTTGCCTACAAAGGACAACATAACACAAGGGTGCGACTCATAATGAATGCTGGCTTTGACCTGCAGAAGAATCTATATGTCCCCACACTCTACTGGCCACTTGTTGAGCCTCTGATGAAAACAAGATGTGATCTTCCCACCTACCAAGTGGCTTTTTGCTCAGGAATGCCCTGAGAATACCAGCTGACACCTTCCACAGGCAAAAACAAGACACAGAAGTCAAGTTCACTGAGAAAAGCCCAGAAGCTGAAGCCAACATAGGCCAGGCCTTGAGTGTCCACTCTGGCCTTCTACCTGGAGCCGATTCCCTGAATAAGGGGGAACTCACTGATACCCCAGCATACCCCTGGCCCTCCATTCTTAGGCCTCGCTCTTCGCAGTTTCTGACCTGATGCTAAGTCCCTGGTCTTCCATTTGCCTTCTTCTTTCAGACAAAAATTCAGCAAGTATTCAGAGCTTGGCAGAGCCAGTGACCACAAGCAGACATTGGCTTCCAGTAAGAAACTATAGAAGTTGCCTTCTACTGCCCTCTGATGAATGTGTGTCGTGCACACACACGAGTCCCGGATGTGCCCTGTCTGCACAAAAGCCAAGCAAATCTACCGGAAAGTTTCCACACTGGATGGCTTCCCAAATCATACTCCGCTCTGGCAAATTGCTGGTCTGCCGGAGGCACTGTGAGAAGAACACCCCCCCCCCCCCATTTCTTTGCTAGACTTCCGGAAGTAGACTCCCAGCTCCCTTCAAAAATGGTCTGAGAGGATATTAGAAGTTCCATATTTTTCCAAAATATAACCAACAATTCCAGACTCTGAGATCCCATTCACTTGGGAATCATGAAATGGAAAGTTGAAGCATTTTCCCCAGATGAACTCATGGGTTCCTCTTTATTTTAAAAAGTTGCAAATCTGCAATTCAGAAGAGAGGGGCATCCCTCCCACTGACACCCTGCTGGCTGACACAGAGCCAGCCCCCTGAAGAATGCCTCCACTTGCTACTTCCCTGTACCTATGTGGATGACAACAACGTGAAGATGTGTTGTGAATCTCAAGTGTGGTTACTCTGCCGATGCGGGCCTGAAAACCACTTATTTTCTAGGGTCCAAATTTCTGTTGGGAACATCACAGCCACCTGACGAAAAAATAAAAAAACATTTTTCTCATTGGGATTAACGCTCCCTACACCCTCCTTTCTATGTGGAGAGCTGCATACTTCTGCAGGTAGTAATCAGATGTCACAAATTATGGGCCTCATTCAATCCAAATTATGCACAGAGCTGGGAGACAGAAGGAAAAAACTGCTTTTAATTCCTCTCAGCTCTTCGCAGATGCTCTTAACGGCAGGCCTGTTTACATCCACAAACTGACTCCCTTAGATTTCCATAAGCAAGTCAGAGGGGAGGCAGGAAGAGAACCCAGAGCACCCAGCTAGCTGCCTTCTAAGTGCAAACGAAAGTTCTAGCATTGAACTATCTTCCTGTCTCATACCCAGTAGATCAGGGCTACATGCTCTGGGGCCAGCGGCAAGAACAATCAAGAAAGAAGACTTGTTTTTGTTTTTCTGTTATTTTTTAAACCGAATCAAAATTTTGACTTTCAAAAATAAATCCGTAGACCCTACCTCGTTCTCCGATTTCTGAAAGGCCCGTTCCTAACAAGAAATGACTTGAAACATTTACTTTCTAATTATTTATTGGCGTTTGCATCTCCAAGTTTTCTCAGGAGGGTTTGGAGAGAGTTGTTTTTCTCTGTAGTTGGAGCATAGTTCTTTCTGGCTCCTTTCACAGACTTGGACTTCCAGCTTAGTAAGCCAGGTACATGGCAGCATGAAAAGCTGAATTCCCAAGTATTGGACTTAAGAAAAAATAGGCTGATATGAGGGAGGCAAGGTATGTGCAAAAACATAAAAAGTCTTTTGTGCACAGAAAGAAACAGATACATATGCCCTAAAAGTTCATAAAATTCAAAATTAGCCTTTATCAAACTTATGAAACCCCTAGACCATCAGGCCAGCACTTTTCAAAAATTATTAATACAAGGCCAGGTTTTAGTATTCATAATCTACCCTCTCACTAGTTGAAACCTAATTTGGTGACTCAGGAAGACAATTTCTCTTTTGTAGCTAAATAATCAGAACATGTTGCCTCTAAAGTGTTATAAAACTATAATTTTCTCAGCACGGAAAGAAAACTAAGTAAGAATGCTTAACATAAAATATGCTAATTTTGATGGCAGTGAAAGCCAAGTTAACAGTAGACAAGGAAAAAAGAATAAAAAGAGGAACAAATAAGTCAAAAAAAAGCTCTTCTTGGATTTAGAGAAATGTTCTATTTGGAGAAATAACTGAATATTACAGGAATTTGCAGAGTGTAACCACTGTTAGCAGAACAACTTCTGAAGCAGAAATTTCAAAACGTATGCTTCTCTAGACCTATAGTGGCCGAGAAAAGTGTCTCTTTTCTTGAGCGAAAGTGGCCACTCCACGGTTCCTAAGTATTCCTCCACCATTTGTTGTCAGCACAGAACCCAAATGCCACCAAAGCTATCAAAAGTACAAATGCCATTCCTTTTGTCCCTACCACGGAGGAATTATTTTACAAATAAACTCACACATGTGCCAAATGGTGTTGTGAGAGTGGAAACAATCTGATGTTGTTAAATCATCACTTGCCAATATGATGGAATACTATGCAGCTCTACAAACAGGCTGAGCCAACCATCAGACCCTGGTGTGGGGTCATTGCGGAGATATATTCTAAAGTGGAAGAAAAAAGAAAAAAAATACGCAAAGCACAGAATAGCTTCCATGGTAGGCTACCATCTCTGCAAACAGGGAGGAGAGAATATTTTTAAAAGAAAGAAAGAAATGTAATTGCTTGTTTATGCACATATACTCTAGAAAGATAGCCAAGATACTGAGAGACATGGGTGAGAGGACAAGTTGTCGCTGTACATCTCATTCTATCTTCTGAATTCTGTACAGAGTGAAAGTTTTACCCAGTCGAAAATAAATACGATGATTTTAAAATAAAACCTGACAGAGCATGT
The DNA here is from genome assembly GCF_057876585.1 of Rhinolophus sinicus. NCBI lineage: Eukaryota > Metazoa > Chordata > Mammalia > Chiroptera > Rhinolophidae > Rhinolophus > Rhinolophus sinicus. The sequence continues at coordinate 199,990,108 of NC_142517.1, forward strand.
ATTTCACTTGAGTGTTTGGAGCCACAAGAGTACAACCCTCAGAATAAAGAATGCTTCCCTTTTGAGGCTGAGAGTTGTCCTCCATCATCCAAGAGTCCCCTTGCATCTAAAAGCCTTCAGGGGGCCAGCAGAGACCAGAAGGAAGGCCCCATGACTGGCCAGTGAATTTTTATCAGTTCACTGGGGGCCTGCCGGCCAAGGAGCCCCGGCTGCCTGCTGAGACGCCTAAGCCACAACAGCTGCATAAACTGGCTGTGCCCCAGCCTGACCTATTTCGGAGACAGGTCAGGCCAGTGCATGTGGGGATAAGAAAACAGCCTTCTTCTCTCCAGTGGCTATACTGGCAAGCTGCTCCAGCAGGAGAAACAGGGCAGGAGCACTCCAGCCTCCCCAAAGCCTCACGAGCCAGGCTGCTTTCTTTCACCCTCTCATCGCACCCCAGTAAGACAGAAATCCCAAGCTTTTGAGATTGGCTAGAGAGAAATCCAATAGAAAGATCACTGAAATGTATCCTCCAGCTTAACAAATTGGAAAGTTTCCTTAATATTTCTGAACTTAAATTTTAAAGGAGAGGGATTAAGAAGAATCATGCACCAAGAAAGAATGTACAGTCTCATCTGCGGAGTTATAAGGATGTTTAAGAACAATGAAGTAGGCTGAAGAAGGGACATAAGGAGAAATTATACCCCAAAATGCCACAAAACCAATTATTGTGGCAGGATTTCAGGAGTAAGAATGTATGTAGGAGTCCTGTTTTCAAAAACAACTTGTTCATCAAAGTCATTGAGCAAAAAGAACTTCTACGAAAGACAAAGAAAAGTTTGATTTGGAGGTGGCTTACAGAGCCATGCTAATCTAAAGGAGAAAAGGAATCTTTATAGAAGTAGGAGAAAAAGTAAGCAATATCTCAGTGAATGGATTTAGAATTTTGTTGTTTTTCATCTCTATTAAATCAATAAGATCTGTTACTTAAATAGTTGCTTATAAACTCAATTTTTTTGATTCAGTAAAAGTGGACTTTGGGGGTGTGTGTGTGTGTGTGTGTGTGTGTGTGTGTGTGTGTGTTGGTCTTCATTGTTGCTCCTAAGCCCTGAATTAAGCTTTTATCTGCCCTTGGGCAGAGCCCATCTGCTAGTAGGCTGGTCAGTTTCTGCATATTCAGAGGTTATTTTTCCCCAAGATTTTGAGTTTTCCTGTGATAGGTGTTATTTGCACATAACTTGCATCTTCTCACTTTATTCTCATGTTACCCTGGGAAGTTGGTGTGATGTGCCCGCACTTTACCAATGTTGAAACTGAACTGCAAAGGGTCACACCTGAATTTTGCTATGTCTCAATTTTAGACCAAAATTAATGATGCAAGAACAGATCACTTTTACCTTGGTACTCTGCTCTCGTAACACAAAGACATGGAAAAGGATTTGGGGATGTGTTGAAGTCAGAGAAGACAGGAAACACTCAATTGATTTAAGGAACCTCAATCAGGAAACTGGCCAAGTGGGGATTCAGAAAGAAGAAACCTGTTGCTTTTCATATAATAAAATGAATTGGACCAATTAATTTTCTTTAGTTCAGGTTAAACTCAACCATGGTAATTGAGACACACACACACACACACACACACACACACACACACACACACCCTTTGGCCATTATCATTAACCATGATAATGTATTTGAATATTGGGAGAATTTTAAAATGTGTGTTTGAAGATAGACTCGATGAGTCTTTAATTATTTAAAAATAAAATGGTTGTTGTAAAAGATAGACCTTATAAAGGAAACAAGAAGATATTGATAACCCCATACAATGCCCCAGTGCCTGCTGACTGGCTAAGTTATGCCTTATACTAGGGTTTGCCAAAAATAATAATAATAATAATAAAATAAGATCAGAGGGCTAGAGTGGCTTTATTTGTAACAAATCCATGTACCTATAAAAAATCACAAGCCTACAAATGTAGGCTTTCTGTTCAAAATGCAAATTTGCATGTGATTATATAAGCATTTACTATGAAAGTACACAAAAACTAAACCAATTCCATGTTGCAATATAAATTGCACAGCAATTGGCTTTCCTTTTTTAACTAGTCTACCCTAACTTACTTACCATTTCCATCTAATGATATTATTTCTGCAGTTGTTTCCAAAAATATGCCTACCATCCAATTATAAAACTTTTGAACATATTCATTTAAGCCATGATAAAGTCTCAATATTTCAAGTCTCAATATGATCCTGGAAATTTTTTAAGTGCTGAATATCAGTACCATTTCCTCTTCCTTAATCCTATATTAATCAGCCAAGAAGATCTCTTGTCCTTTTCACAAAGCATTTTGATCAGCTACTTTAAAATGAAATCCATTGGAATTAGATCCAGGATGAATGGGAAATTGGCTCCTAGCATCGGGAGTTGATGTTAATGTACTATTGTAGTTGCAGTAAATCTAGCCAAATAAAAGTACGTTAGAGTCAAGAAATCACTGGATGGGTTTAATGAGGTAAATATACAGCTAGTTTGCTGTTATGTCATGAGTTCTAATTTGTTATATTGGGGAAAATTCATTTCCCAATAACTGCACTAAGGACATAAAAACTGAGGCTGCTTTGATCCAGTTGCTTTACCCCAAAGAGAAGGGGTTCTTCGTTATTGTTGTTTACTTAAAATCCTGCAGCAAAAATTTAAATGTTGCAAACTTTGCTACGTGCAATGTGCAAGGTAGAAGTCTTTCTCAAGATTTTCCTTTCTAAGAGAAATGTGCATCCAATCAAATTCTAAATTTCATACCACGGTTCTTTATTAAAATACAATTTCTTTTTTATAGAGAAGTGGCCACTTCGATAGCAGAAATTATCTGTTAGTCTTTTTAGTTTTCATCAGGAAGGAAGGAAAACAGACATTGAAGGTAAGAATCAAAAAAAGCCTATTATTCCTCAAGTGTCTTCAACAAACACTTCCCATGGATTTCGTTATCTCCTGTTGACAATGGTGAAGGTTCTAACTCATCTCTTTTGAATAGATATTTTATCATGTTAATGGTCATTTTGAAAACTGAGCATGTAATTTCCAATCACAAACTGGAAATTATGTGTTTTCTGTTCATTTGGGAGCATAATCCCAACACAGATAATATGAAGGGAAGCTTTCTTAGAGGAGAGATGTCCTGATTCCAGCAAAAGTTCAACACTGTTGGAGCTCAGTGTTTGACCTAACACTGCAAGGGAGAGCTGAAAGTTGAGCTGTGCCACTCTCCACCAGAGACTGGCATAAATGAAGCAGGGATATCTTTCCCAACAGAGCAGAAGATGGTCCTCAATTCCCACTTTGGTATGCATCTTCCAAGAGAATGCCAACTTCTAAAATTCCCTTTCACTTTCTCGGATCACAATTCCCCAGCTAAAGGAAGCCAATTTTTTTTTTTTTTTTTTAACAATGATGTCAAAGTTTTATTTCTTTTTTCCATCTTTATTGAGACATAATTGACATAAGCCAGTTCTTATACCTTGGTATTGAGATCAGGCCCAAGTTGGTGCTCAACTCTGCTGTCTCCCTGGCAGTATATGCACACATAACCTGAGACCCAAGGGAGAAAAGTCACTTTAACTGCGTAGGTATATGAAATATACATGTACATGTGGGGTATGCAACACGGAACTCTCTAATGCTTCATCTGGACCCAGGATAAGGTAACCATAACAGATCTGAGCTGACTCCCACTTCCAGCTTAATCAATTTTAGGCAGTTGTTCTACACTGCAATGATTGGGACTATATCAAAGAACCTTTGAGCATGGGTAGATTATTAATTAATTGGGAGATAATAATAGAAAATATGGCTAAGGATTCTGACTCTGTATGTCAAGATCCATCTTGTTCAAAAATAAACAAGAAAGACTAGAAACTAAAATGAAATAAAAATAAAGCCTTATGAACAACTATTTAGTACTAAAATGAGCATAATCAGAGAAGGGGCTTCAGGAAATCCCCCCACACAGGCAGATCCATGACGCACAGCTGAATATCCAAAGCCTGAATCTGGCATAAATTTCACAACCTCACTTAGAGTGGCTCATTGGAATTTGCAAATTAAGCGCAGAGATGGTATTTCCAAAAAAGCCCTTGCAGGAATTTTAGCTTTCATAGCAAAAAAAAAAAAAAAAAAAAAAAAAAAATCTATCCAAATACATTGAATTTTTAACACACACACACCCCAAAAAAGAGTCTACTAGTTCATCCAAAAATCAACAGCAAATAAAAGTCATAAAATCACTCAGGGAAATATTTTTCCTAGCATTCAACAGCAGTGGTTGAGATCAATTAAGAGGCAATGCCGTTACCTCAAATTCTGATGACTCTAGAAAGTGTAATCCATAGAACCAATAAACCTTTATTTTGTGCAAATGGGTATAGTTTACTGCCAGCATAATTCATAGTGACCAACTTATAAATAAACTCTAATGATGCACAAACTATGCACATAAACACATATCTACTCTTTCACTATAGGGAGCTTAAAAATATACGAGATCCATCTAGGCATCTATAAACTATGGAAACAAATGTAGAGAAATGTAGTCAATATAACTCCCACTTTCCTGTGTATTTAATTATTCCCTACCTAGTTTTACATAAAAATCTGGCATCTTTCCTTTACATCATTGCAGCTTGGAAGGCAACTTCAGTGAAACTTCCATATTTAGAAATTTAGCGACATGCAGTTAGTAGTTTTCATGCCTCCTTCCACCCCCCCCCCCACCAAATGAGAATCTATATGATGATAAATTCACCATCTTAGCCTAAGTTCTAAACAAGAAATCACTGTAGGATAATTAAAAACACCCCATGAATTTCTTTTCTACAAACCCACGACATGTAACTGCTTTCGGTTCCTATTTCTTAAAGAGAATTTGGTCAATCCTCCTTAGAGGTTTCAGAGGAAAAGGAGGATTTTCCAAGACAGATAAGTTGAAATGATCCCTCTTTGATCTCAGTGGTTAAGAATCTCTCACAATAGAAGATGGCCACTGAGGGGCCACGATCCCGGCCTTTTAATGTGTAACAATGGTATCAACAAACAGCTACTTAATCAATATTTGGCCAGAGCTGCTGAAAACCTTCCTTTTCAGATTTTAATTCCTAGTTGTAAAACAACCCCAGAGCAGCCAATGAGATAAGGCATTAAACTGACTGCTTAATTGCCTTTTCGTGTCTTGTTAGTTCTATATCTACATTCTTAATGGTTCTTTAATCTTTATTTACCCGCATAAATAAGTTACCAGTGGCAGAACCTCCCGGAAAAGAACCTCCTCTGCCCCAGCCCTGGCCAAATTCTCTCTCTTCCATCCTTTGTGCGTTTGTTGCTGCTGCAGCTTTTTATTCTCATTGACTGTTAAGTTATGTACAATTTAAACACTTAACTTCATGGTTAGGAAGAATTTTTTTTTTTCTCCTCAAAAATATATGAATTCGTGGATGTTAAAACAGGGCTCAGTGGCGATGCTCCTATCCACCTGATTGATTTCCGCATATTGCTCTCCCCTGAACCCAGGCGCACTTGCAGGTTCCGCCTCATCGCCCGGGTGGGTTTTATTACGCAGCCCTGGGGACTCTTAAATGACCCTTCAGTAATTATTACGCACTTGAAGCCCTTCGTCCTCGTTCCGGTGCTATCAACAATCAAATCAAGACCCAAAATAAACATACGATTTCAAGCATTAATTAGAAAATCTGCATGTTTTCAATAAGGCTAGAAAGTAAACATACAGCAGTCAACCCAACAAAGCAAACAAGCGAAAAAGAAAAACCTACATCGGAACTCGGGTGCTTCCCTCTCAATCGTTCCAACGGGAAAAATCGCTACCGCTACGTTCTTGAAAAGAACGCAGCGTGGTGTTCTAATTTAGTTCAAATTCTGACGTTTCCAACACATTTTTAAACATACTGTTGAGCGCTGCAAGGACTTCGAAATATATGAAATGTACTTTGAAGACTTGGACGACATTGGGGTCAAATTCGTGATTCTGACAAATGGGCTTGGAGAGTGGGCTGTCCACTTTAATAAAGGTTCCGATGCCACAAACCTCAGATCTTATTATACCCCATGATTTTAATCTGTGGGAAAGTTCGTCCCCCACCCCCTTGCCTCGCGCCAAAATGTCCTTCCCAGCTAACTCCGGGGAAAGAAACGGCCTTCGTTCGGTTCCCCTCGATTGCAGTGGCACGCCAGTTAATGATAAAGTACTCTTTTCACGATTCCACTGAAAATGAAGTACTTCAAGGACCTTTAAAACTTTTGTGCGTTGTCATTCGCCTTATCTATGCCCTGCTGGAAAGCTGACGTCGTTCTCGTTAATTTTAGCAAAGCTCACAAGTTTACAAACAGAACGGGGACCCGAGCACAACTTTTGGCACTTTGACTTTCTCAAATTAAAAACAAAACAAAACAAAACAAAACCGGCACTGCTTTTCATAAATGTCAAAAAGGAAGGGATTGATATGAAAAGAATATAAGCGCCAATGGACCGCCTATGCTTGGGATCTCCTAACTCAACCTTTGAAATTGTTGCAAACCTCCCACGCTCACTCGTGATTTTAAAAAGAGGGAAAGTCCTGTGAAAGTGTATCTCCAGCCACAATCAAAACATCAATTTGGCGATCTGGCCTCTCTCCCCCTGCACCCTCGAGCCTCCACTTCAAAGTCGTTGCAACAAGTCAGTAATTGTAACGTTGCATCTAAATATTTAAGCGAGAGCCTTGCAGTCGCGTGCCCATGTACAGTCCTCATCTGTCCTCTAATTCCATTACGGCACAAAGCAAAAATGTTTCCCAAAACTCACAAACAGGAAAAGCGTCACCCTGCTGAAGGAGGAGGAGGAGGAAAAGAAGGAGAAGAAGAAGAAGGAGCAGTTTCTATTGATTAGTCACTGCTTTTGTGTTAAGGGCTTTCTTTAAAATAAGGGGGGGAAATAGGGGGAGGTTGCAGAAATTTCACTAATGTGAGCCTCAGGCAAGGGAGAAAAAAAAGAGGAGGGGGGGCGGGCTGTGTCTAGATGAAAGTGAGAAGGACATAAAGGAGGCAATTGAGTCGGCTGCAGCCCGGCGAGCTAAGCTGCGAGCGGGCCGGAGCGCAGGGGAGGGGGCGGTGCGGCGCTTTGGCGCAGGGCGCAGAAGTGGGGGCCGGCCCATTGTGGCGGCGCCCGAGGGCCTGCTCGGCCGCGCCGGGGGAGGAACAGAGGCGCCCATTGAGTGGCCGCAGCGCAGGCCAGCGCAGGCCGTGCCCACAGCCCCCGGTGCCGCGACCGGGGCTTGGCTCCTCCGGCTGCGCCTGCTCAGATCTCGGTGAGGGCCAGGGACTGGGCGATGGGGGGGTTGGGTGTTCCCTAGCCGCCCTACTCGCTCCTAGACGCAGAGAAGTTGGGAGGATGGACCAAGCACCGGCGCAAGGGTCTGAGCGCACCCGGCCCGCACGCTGCGCCGCTCTTGGATTGGTCGTGGGACAGGGAATAGTTGGTAAGATGAAAGGAGCCATCTAGAAGAAAGAGCCCCTGGAGAGAAGACCGAGAGCGGTTCTGACCTTTCAGGGTGCTTCTCACCCTATGCCCTACTGTCTGACAAGCAGAAAGATGCCCCTGGAAAGCCAGTGTCAGCACCACCCGCCAGGCCCACAAGGAAGCTGGAACCTCCAGAGAAAGCTTGTCACCCTCGTCAGGGCACCCAAAGACCCTCCTCGGCCAGGGCGCTCAGAGCCCTTTACTAACAACATTCATTGTATTTCACAAGCGGGGTGACTTGTGACTTTTGATGCCCTAACAACAGGGAATTTTTTGAAGTTTCTAAACTTCCCTTCTAACTCCACTTCACTCTCCTTTCTCTGGGCCCCTCTTGCCCTCCAGGGCTCATCTGGAAAGGGAGCTAGAGGCGCTGGAGAGACTGACGCTGCATCATCCTTGACAACCCCAAATTAAATTAGGCTTCAGCCTCCGAGGTGTGTGTGTGTGTGTGTGTGTGTGTGTGTGTGTGTGTGTGTGTGTGTGTGTTCAACGGTACAGCTCCCGCTGGGGAGAATACTCTGGTTTTTAAAATGGTAGCAATTGCCCTTGAATGGCAGCCGTTCCAGCTAGACGGCCCAAAAGACTAGAAACATTTTGTAGGTGAAATGGCCACTTTTTCCACGCTGGAGAGTCCATAAAACTTCCTGGCGCAGCAGCTATCGGGGCTCATTGAATAATTCATCCCTCATTGCAAGCCCATAATGTCTATTCGTGGCCCTTTGTGGAGCTGTTTTCTCTTCTTTTCTCCTTGAATTATAAAAAGGTTGCCTTCCTTTGTTCACATCAAGCTGCTCCGAGCTGGAGCTTTGTCTGGACCAAGCTAAAGTGTGAGTTTCAATGGACTCTCCAGGCTTTGTCTCCCAAGTTCATCTCCAAGTGTAGATTGTGTAGAGAAGGCCTTCTTTGTAAAAGCTGGAAAAGTTGTACAAATGTTTGACCAGCTCATTTGGGGCGTTTTGTCTCCTGGGCCTTGGTTGCCTGTGCTGCCATAGAGCCTTGGATCTACTGCGCCGGTGCCTCTGGCAACATGTAGCAAAGCCACGTCACCCCGACCCTTCCCTAGCATCTCCGACGCTCTGGTTTCCTGGCTCCGCTACCCACGGGGCCCGTTGTATTGCGTGTTGGCTGATTTCTTGCCTTCCTCCCTCCCCAGCACCTCTATGCTATATCTAGGCCTGGAATAAAAGCCGGGGTGTCTTCTCAGAGACTAGGGCAATAATGCACCCCTCCAAAAGGAGGGGCTTAGACCTGAGACCATGTGAGGCCACGACTTTAAAGGGAAGGAAGCAACCTGCCATGGTTTTTGGTGTTTTTCTTTTTTTCCTTGATTGTGTGTGTGTGTGTGTGTGTGTGCCAGAGCATCTAGGTTTCTGTTTACCCCTGAAATCAGCCGTTTGGATTTGTAACATCCAAATCTGTGTCTCTTCGAGGTTTGAACAGATTTTTGTGTTAGTTCATAAAGCTGCTGTTCCAGAAAGCCATCAGTCCCGGCAGGGGATGGACAATGAAGGTAAATGAAGGGACCACCTTCACAACCACAGTCTCACCGTGGACGCCACCGGCTGAGGGCGCAGACCTAGCTGGTCACAGTGTGTGACTGCTCCGAGCAACTCAAAACTCAACTCAGCTCAACAAAATCGGGGCCCCGAGGAGGGAACACGAGGCACGGGCAGGGGCACCCAGCAACTCTAGACCCTTTGTGCATTTGAAAAGGTGCAACCATCTCCAAAGCAAAAACTGCTAAGGTGCAAAACTGCTGAGACTCCCCCTCTGTAGTCCTCCCTTCCGGTTTCACTAGATGAGATTGACTTCCCTTTGGAGTCAATACCTTTACAGTCTAAAGGTGACGCTACAGCACGTAAAAGGGGAGCAGCCTGCACTTATGATTCTACGAAGGAGAGATTTGCTCCTGAGGCAGACAGGTCGTAGCTAAGTAGGAGCGGGTGGTCCAAACCCCTGGGCATAGAGAGTTTCACCACTGCGGGCGCAAGACCCAAATCCCCTCGGGCCCAAGACCCAAATCCCCTCACACAAATCAAACTCCATCATATCAGAAAACCAATTTAAAACAAAAAACCAGCCAACTTACACATATATATTCATAAGGCAGCTGATATGGTGCAAGTTTGGGGGCCCACTGGTTTAAAAAGTTCTCGCTGGCGCTCTCTTGCTCTCTCCCGCCCTCCCTCCTCTGAAGTGGGAAACTCTGGAGATCCCGGACTGTCCTGAGGACGCAAAAGTTCCTTCAACCTCCAGAGACTCACGGACTGTCCCCAGACCCCCACCCCCACCCCCAATCGCTCAGAGAAGCCCAGTCCCGTGTGCGTGAGGGCTAGAGGGTGGCCCTGTACCTAAAGTGCAACCCGAAGTTCTAGACTCCGGGGAGGGAGGCTGAAGGTGATGCAGAAGAAAGATTTACAAAACAGAGCACGTTAACAGAACAGAGTTTTTTGTTTTCATTGCAAATGCGTCTCTGGTCTCTCACTTGGAGGCTCTTACCCGGGAGCAGTGAGTATGAGCCAGAAGGACCTTGACACGAGCAGGGGCCGGGCGGCCCTCGGGCCCCCAGCGTCAGAGCGCGGCTGTCCGCCTAGGCGCAGGCCCTCAGCGCGCCGCCGCTTACCTCGCTCGCTCAGGATGCCGTCGATGCTATGTTTCGCCTTCTTCTCACTCTCCTCTGCCTCCTTCCTCTCCAGGTCGACCTCCTCCTCTTCGCCTTTCCCGAATTTACTCCTCAAGATGCGGCTGATGGAACTCACTGGGGGGGGGGGGGGGGGGGAGGAGGAAGAGAGAGCAGAAGACTGAGACCGGCAGGGCTGGGAAGGAGGGAGCGCCCCACCCGCAGCCGGTGCCCTAGAGCGGGTGTCCCGCAAAGCCCGCTTCTGTCTCCTCCTGTTTCCTGGGGCCTCTTGGGCCTTTTACCGCCCCCTCAGCCTCCCATTTAAACATTTTACCCCGTAATCAGCATCTAGTAACAGGGAAAGGGGAGCCTGGGAGCTCGCATCTCCAAGTTAAGGCTGGGAACTGCCGTCTCTGTCCCTCTTTTTCAGCAGGAAGCGTTTCCCTTCTGGACTCTGTAAGCAGGGCTCTGTGTCTCCAATCTGAGAGAATTCTCCCTCCAGCCCACGCTGCACCCCCCCCCAACACACACACACACACACACACACACACACACACACACCTGAAGGCATTGGGCCCTGCAATTCGAGTTAAGGGAGGAGGCACCACAGCGGACTGTCCCCAGGAATTCAGCTATGTTTTTCTTTTTGGAGGCTATAAAGGGTTTAAATTTCAACTGCAGAATCGTTTCCTATTGTAAAAATCAAAAGAAAATGCACTCTCCCCCATTTATTTTTTCCAGATTCCAGTGTGGTAAACAAATCCATGCTCTGAAATATCTCGTTCTCGCAGGGGGAAAAGGGAGGTTCCTTTTAATTAAAAACAAACTCCCGCGCGCCCTGCGCTCGCCCCTCTTCTCCCTCCGCCTCCCCCGGCTGCTGGGGGCGCCGGACCGTCCCTGGAACCTTGGGGGACACTGCCGGCCGTTGCGAAGCCTCCCCTCCATTGCGAACACTGCAAAGCCTCAGCGGCCACGGCCCCGTCTCCCTTCGGTTGGGGTTACCAAAACATTTGTTTCTCTTTAAAAAGGGACATCAATATTAATAAACGCTTGGCCTCCGCCTCGCGTTTCCTGCTCTGCTTCCTCAACAGAAATCCTCTTTGGGGACCTCTCTGCGGCGGTCTCTCAACCCCAGGCCTAACAGCTCGTAGCTCCCTCCCTCCGTAAAACGCCAACAATGCCTGTTTCGTGGATATTTCTGGTGGGGGCCTGGAACGATTACTGGGATGATTACATCTCAGATGACCCGCCTGGTAACAGCGAGAGACCGCCAGCCGCTCCTCAGAAAGACGTTAATGAGCCTGGTACCTGAGGGCACTGTGTTTCGATCACAGACTGCGTCTTTGAGTAACTTGTCTCGAATTTCCCAGCTGAACATGCCCGGGTTCTCTCTTTTGTATTCCTCAATTTTCTTCTCCACGTCAGGCGTTGTTACCTGCTTTAAGAGAACAGGCAGGCAGGTGTTGGTACCCAGTCCTCTGAGTCACATGTGGTGGCCCCACTGCCTCCCAGCGAGGCCCGAGGACCCTTCCTGCACCCCCTGGGAAGGTCTCCCTTGTTAGTAAAATGACCCCAACTCTCGGAGGCAGTTTACTTTCAGGTCAGGGCGTACAAGAAAGCACCCCACTCTAGAGCAGCCTCGGGACCCCCCTTTCCCAGGTAAGCTGGGACAATCGGGACAAATGAAGAAGAGTATAACATTTGGGGAGAAAGGGATGCATTTCCTGATCCCTGGAAATAAAGAAAGGCAACTCCTGACACAGAATCAACAGAAAAATGAACCTTAAAAAAAAAGTGCTTGAAAGAAAAGCAGAACAATCAAGTTAGATCTGCAACTTGTGCCTCTCCAGAGGAGCACAAGATTTTAACTAAAGTGAAGAGCGAAATGAAATGGAAAAGGTAAAGATCTGTGTTTCTAGATTTTAGTTAGAGAGGATAACAACTATGGATAATTTGAGAGACTGGCTTTTAATTTTTTTTTTCCAGTTATGAGTTTCCAGAGAGTCTTAGGCTGCAAAGGGCATTGTGGTGGGAGAGGAGAGGAGAGTGTTTGGAAACCTAAAGTTTACCAGAACTCTCCTTTTGATTTTGCCCTATGGCAACTAGAAAACTATATTGCATTTTCCCCACATCCAGAAGAAAAGGCAGACCTGATGCAATCCCCTCCCACTCAGCCCTAGCCTGAGTGACTCTCTTTCCTTTTTTAAGGGGAACCAAAATAATTTGATGATAGCACCAAACTACTTTTTAAAAGCGAGTCATCGGCTCATTACACAGAAAGCAAATCATCCAGCTTTTGACTCCTTGAAGACAATTTGGATTGGAGGAGATTGGGGACCGGAGTTGGGAGAGAAAACATTAAAAAAACAAAAGTGGCTCCTTAGATTTGTTTTGGAAAGGGCACTGCAGTGGTGGGAACTGGGGAGATACTTGGGGAAGAAACCATCAACAGGTGGGCGCATACAGCTTGGTGTTTCCCTATTTAAATAATTTGAGGAGGAATTACAGGATTTGGGGTATTAAAAAAAATGCTCTATCTCCTTGCAAAAGGCCTGCAGTATTCCCTTAGCGTTTATTAAGGAGCCTTGGCTCAGCCAGCAACCAAGTTTCCTCACACCCACCACACACACACACACACACACACAATTTTCCAGACTTGAAAAATAACTCTTTGGAAAGCCCCAGATGGCAGTTCACTGCCACCCCCCACCCCCACCCCACCCGACCCTCACCCCCTGCCCGTTCTCCCCTAAACCTGGAGACTGCAGGCCCAAAAGCCTCCAGAACCTTGCTCACCTTGGGCTTGCTGCCACCGATGGCACCCGGACGGATGGAACCCGTCTCCTGGTACCTGCACAAGATCTTAGAAACGCAGCCGTGGGACACGCGCAACTGGCGGGAGATGACGCAGGGCCGGATCCCGTGGTGAGCCATCTCTACGATCTTGTGTCGGATGTGGTTGGGTAGCGGCCTGCCGTTGATAAATACACCGCCGAGCTGGTTGACGCGGCCCTGGCCGAGGGGAGTGGACACTGGGGGCAGAAGATGAAAAGAGAGGCAAACGCAAAGTTATTTCCGGCGAATTAAGAGTAGCAACCCGAAAGATGAGCCCACCTAACTTGCACTCTTCTGGCCAATGCGCATGTTACAACCTCAGCGCTGAAACTACTGGACAACAAACCCTTTTCAGTTACATTTATTTAAATTATTAAGCAATTCGGGGGCACGAAATCTTGCGTGAAGAGAACAGCTAGGGTAAAATAACTTGCCCCAGAAAAGCTGCCTTCCCTTTAGGCCCAGGAAAGGTGGCAACTCTGGGGAACCGGGGGACCCTGGGGCTGGCACCAAGTGTATCTTGCTCAAGAAACAGCCTCCTGGCAGAAGGAAGTTCAGCCGGGCTCTGGCCTTCTGAAACTCTGCTCACACCAAATGCTGTACAATTGGGGCTGCTCCCTTTCTAAGGGACTTGGAATTGCTGATAGCCTTTGGGGTTTCCGGCTAAGAGGACAGCAGACAAGGATCAAAGAGGGTCCCAAAAGGAGGCCGCAGGTGGCAGCGCGTGTCACCTGTTACACCTTGGGACCTAGACGACAGCCAGGTCTGTTTGCAGGGCTCCTCGCCCCCATTCATGCTCTGGCTATTACATTCTCTTCTGCACCAAGGTCGAAGGGCAGGAGCCCCCGGATGAGCATCCCTGCTGGGACGTCCCAACCTCTCAAACTGTCTAGAAAGCTTTGGGCTTACAAAACTTCCTGCGTTCCCGGGATTCCCCAAACCCTCAAGCTAACAGAAAGGCAGTTTCCAAAACGGGTTATAGAAACTTCAAGATGCCAATTAAGATGAATGAAATTCTAAATAATTAATCAATGAATATTAAAAACCGCAAGCACGAAGCCGAACGGCGCCCGCCACCACAACTTTGCCCCAGCAAGAAAATTCTTTCGGAAGTAACAAGAGTTTAGCAAATATGGACTTAAGCCGAGACAATTTTGAGAAGCCTTTGGGCAGACAAAATGCGCAGGAGTTGCTTTCTGGTGCTCATAAGCTGGTTGATCCCTTCCCCACTACGGCTTTTCCAAAACAACAGGGGAAAGAGGACCTGCCCGGAGCAGGCCTGGCCGCCTAGCTATGCAAGCGCTTGCGGAGAGAACCGGCCCTTCTTTTGCAGAGAGAAAATCGGGTAAGATATCACCCCGACTATTCCCTCCTGGGGTGGGGGTGTTCAGGGAATGGGGTCCCTTGGGGCGCCAAAAAAGCCTGCGGAGACTTAGGATAGGCTGGAGCAGCCCCGGCCCAGACCCGGCTCCTTACGCTGCTGAGGCCCTTACCTTCCAGAGGAAACCCGCTGCGCGGGTAATTCTGTCCTGGGCCGGGCCGCATCATCCTGGGCACAGCTCCGGCCAGCGTGGTCATCCTGGGGGCAGCTTCTCTTGGAAATTATATCCAGGTAAAGGCGAGATAGAAAAGCGAGCGTGGCGCTGGTGACCCTCGGAAACTTCTCCGAGCGTGGAGAGCCCCTCCCCAAAAAGGCTGGAGAGAGAGGGAGGGCCACGGGAAGGGAAGGGGGACTGCTCTCTCCTAGTCCAGGGAGAGGCTCGAGGTGGAACCAGGAAAAGGGGCAGGCTGGGAGGCCTCTGAGTCCGGGATCTCGAGCCGAGGGCAAAAAAGTTTGGTAGGAGTCTGGGCTAGTGGCCCCGCTGCTGGGGGCGCTGGGCAGGGGGCTCAGAGCACCGCGACGAGCCAGGGAAGGGGGGTAGGGGCGGGAGCGCGGACGGCCGGAGTCTCCTCCCGTGGTGACACCGAGTGAGGGGATCCGGGCTCGAGAGCATTTATTAGTTCTTTCACCCAAAGCTTGGTCAGGAGCCCTGAGCTGCGATTGGCCGACGGGGAGACAGTCCCGGGTGGCGGAGACACGCGCTGATTGGGCGACAGCGGCCACTTTCTCTTCCCAACCTCCGCGATGCCGAGGCCTCAGCCGGCCCCAGAGGGACCGGCGATGAGACCCTTCCCTAGGAGAGAAAGGTAGACCCGTGGAAAGTGGGAGAGAGAGCCGAGGGAGATGACAGCTGCTGAGAGTAGGGAGGGGTCCCTGTCTCTCTGTCTGTTACTTTATGTGTCTCTCTCCTTGGCTTTCCTTCTCTCTCTCTCTCTCTCTCTCTCTCTCTCTCTCTCTCTCTCTCTCTCTCTCTCCCCGTCCCTCCCTCCCTCTCTCCGTCCCTCCCTCCCTCCCTCCCTCCCTCCCTCCCTCCCTCTTTCCCTCCTTCCCTCCCTCTCTCTTATTTTTCTTGGCTTACTGCCACTGGAGGGGGCGCAATTCCAATAAGAAGGCATTGGGAGTCCCCAGACATGTTTAGCCTTCCTTCCTCTAGTCAATGCCCCTTGGCCTAGGCTTGTTAAAGGGGTCTTCCCAGTGGGGTTCCTCCCAGGAGGAGTCCAGGCTGTGCTGATAAGTTCTTTTGTCTTCTCTGTCTGGGGGCAGAGGTAGTGTGAAGCCCAGGCAGACTGGGGAGGCCCCAGGACTAGCTAGTTGACGGCTTAGGAGGGGACCGGGAAAGAAAACCGTCTCCTCTTCTTGAATGAAAAAACCTCTCTGGAAAGCCCCAGCTCTAAATCTCGATGTATAGATCCCAATGCGTCGGCAGAGATGCGACTACGTGTTAAGGTTTTGCCCGGCTGCAGCGTTTGTTCTCAGGAATTTATTATGGTATTCAGACTAAACTGCTGGAAAAATAAAAGGAGCGAAGTCTTGGCTAGGAACTGAAGTGTCCCCAGCAGGATATGACGCCAGGAGTGTTGTAAAGACTGTCTGTCCTTAGAGAAGGTACCATTGTGCATAGCCTTTTATTTATAACTTGGTAAGTGCCAGCGAACTCGCCTCCTTTACACCCCCGAGTGCCAGCCCCGCGCTCTGCACTGCGCTTTATTCGCTAGAGTCTATTCAGGGACTGTCACTCTGTGGCTGCGAGGTATTCAGGGCCTTAATCAATCAAAAGGATGAGAATCAGGCAGGTTTTTCCCTTTGAAATAAAGGAAACAATGACTTCTGGGCTTCAAGTTCCCCCTTTTCCCTTTTACGATTTTTGAATTTTTCCTGCGCTGGAGTTCTCCACCCCTCTCTCTCAGTCCCCCCTTCCTCCGACTCCTTTGACAGTTTTTACGTGAACTCGGGTTCCCAACCCCCTAATTAAGGCAAGATCAGAAGGCTAGATGGGGGGAGTATAGCTGTTCAACAGTCTGCAGTGCAAGTTGGCCCTTTAAAAATCCACTCACACGTGGGGAAAAGCAGGCAGTTTTTGGCTGGGCCCAACCTCAAAAGGCTTGGTTGACCTGGGAGCAGCCAAGATAGGCCTCTAAAGACATCCGAAAGAGTCTGGACATCCCCTCACCCACCCAAGGGGGGGAGTGCCCCATGTGCATTCATAGTACGAAGTTGAGACGCTGCTTAGAATGAAGCCCTGTTCAACTTGGTTTTACATAAAATGATTCAATTTGTGAAAGGGAAAAGTTTCTCATTTCCTTTTTGCACACTTGGGGGCCACCAAAGTCTGTGTCCTTGTTTCCTACACCCCTCCTCAGGGAGTGCATCTCGGGAGCTGGACTTTTTCCAAGTTTTCTGTCTCCAAAAGGTTGAGTGGAGCAGACAGAGCACTTCGAAGGTCAGCGGTAATTGTTGGGGGAGGGAGGTACCGAAAGTGTATTTCAAGAGGGCAAATGCAAATTCAACTCGAGGCTAAAAGGAACCCAGGACCCGCGGTGAGCGGCTAAAGCACGTCCGGGGCTGAGTCTCACTTGATTTTGAGTCGAAGTCTCATCTCCTAGCCCTCCCGGCGCTGACCGGCGCTCTCCTGCCCAGCGTTCTCTCTCTGGAGAGCCAGCGGATACGTGAAGGGACGCGCTTGCGGCAGACTCTTTCTCCCGGATTGCGCGTCCTCGCGGAAGCGGTAGAACCAGAAAATCTTTGAAGAGGTCCTGCGGGTCGAAGTGGATCTCGAGTGTCTGCGGGTGCTGGTCTAGTACGCGCATCCACAAACCGACCACCACTTTCTATTTAAAAAAAAAAAAAAAGTGCAAATAGAGGCCACAAGGGTGTGTGTGTGGATTGGGGTCTGCAGTTCTGGAGTCTATCCTTTCCGGTTTTTCTGGTGCCCGGAGCGCTGCGAGCGTCATTAAGGCCCTTTTCCACCACCCACCCCACCCCCACCCCCAGGCCCAAAGTGGGATAGCAGGGCACCCGGAAGGGTGGGCCGTACGGGTTCCAGACCACTTCCAACGACCTCGGGAGTCTCAATTCCCTGAGGTTAGTGTCCTGGAAGTCCGACCCAGGAGGGCCAGGC
Source organism: Rhinolophus sinicus (assembly GCF_057876585.1). Lineage (NCBI taxonomy): Eukaryota > Metazoa > Chordata > Mammalia > Chiroptera > Rhinolophidae > Rhinolophus > Rhinolophus sinicus. The sequence goes on from NC_142517.1 coordinate 200,007,612, forward strand.
CAGCGATGTTGACTGAGGCTCCCCGGCGGCCGGTGGCGTCCACTCACAGTCATGCCAGACCAGGCCCAGAGCCAGCCTGGGTTCAGCCATTCACAACAGGTCGCAGGAGGGCAGGGTATTTCCCGGTTTTCCAGATCGGTTTCGAAGAACGCACCCCCAGTTCGACATTCCAGCCACTCCTTCCCTACCTCCGAAGCTTGCGCCTCCCCTCCATCTTTTCGAAGTCTCTCTCCAGAAGCCACTGGCACCCCCGAACTCCTACTCCGCGGAGCTGGAAGGGAGTCTCCACGGAGGCTCCTTCCCCTGCCAGGAGTCCCGGTGCCAAATCTGGCCGCGATACAGGCGCTAATTGGCAAAAGAGTGACCCGGTAGTGGGGCTTGGGTGGCGAGCGCCCACCCCTGCAGCCCCGGTTTGGGAGGCAGGATTTCCCCAAGCAGACAAATTACCCAGAAAGTAATCTGGAGAGTCTCTACAACAGTTCTGTGAACAAACCCTGCTGTCCACCCGCTATCTGTACACACGCAAAATAAAACTGAAGCTTCGAGGACAACAGTAGGATACTTTGATTTTTTTTTTTTTTAAGGGAAAATAATTTGCCGCTGCCTCCTCTACCCCCAGTTTCAGAGACACTGCAGGTGAACACAGCGCCTGCCTGTGCAAACCTGGAGGGAATCATGTCTCCTTTACTTGAAGATTCTCCCTCCGGGTGGGTTTGCATGCCTGGATCTACAGTCCAATCGCGGGGGAGTGGCTTCAGCTAGGTCTGCGTGAAATTCTTCAGGGCACAGCTCCCGCAATTGTGGGTTCCGGGCGCAAGCGTTTGGTGGCCCATGGACTTCTCAAGGCTCTGAGAGATGACCTCATTTGTAGCCGGACACAGACCTTAAGAGGAAATTATGATCTATGTAAAATAATATCCCTGACCTGGGGGGCGGGGTACGGCATCTGCCACCCAGGCCTTTCTTTTGCCCCCACCTGGAAGGCCAGGTTCCGCTCGAGTGGCGCAGATGCGCCTGGCCGCTAGCGGGGTCCCAGGCATGACTCTCAGGTTGCAGTCAGAAGTTTGAGCAAACGCCACGAAACCCTCAGGTCCGCAGAAACGCTTTCCCCGCATTCACCCGGAGGAAATCAACACGCTAGGTCCTTGACCACGCGCTTCTCGGCTGGCTGCGATATATCCGATTGGTGAACGCTGGGGTTAAACCCACCGCCCACCGCAGCCTGGCTTAGCGACCGTCGTTAGGCCCCCCGCAGTTATTTGTCAAAAGCTTTGGCGCCGCCGTTCTCCCCATTGGAAAATCAGTCGGAATGAGGTCGGATTTAGGGACTGGATGGGGATCTGAGCGCCGCACTGAAATGTGGTGTGGGGCCAGCTGCAGTGGTTTTGCCCCTCTGGTGCCCCTGCCGCTGGGGGAGCCGGCCGAGAACGTGTGAGTGGGTTCTCAATAAAGAACATATGGTTTGTGGGAAGAAAAGAAAGACGAAGGAAAAAGAGAAAAGGGAAAAGAAGGAGGGAAAGGAGCGAGATGGAAAATAAATTTTGTTGAAAGGCTGGGAGGGAGGGAGAGAATGAATCTAAGGGAAGCTTATCACCTATAGACGTTCATTTGGTTCTGCAAAAAATATTTTTATGTAAATACGGAAGACAAAATGCCAGAGCCCGATTCTCCAGGGCAAAAAAAAAAAAAAAAAAAAAAAAAAAAGCGACTCATAAAAAACTAGAATAAGTCCTCTCTAATCTTCAAAAAATGTTCTGCCCAACTTGGTAAGACTCCACAGGGGGATTTCAAGTTTAGAAGAGAAATTCAGTAACTGCTCTGCTGGTGTGTATCTGCGTGTGAGACTGAGGGGTGCGTGTATGGGGGGGTAAGAATTGAGGGGTCTGGGTGAGGGAGAAACCGGCTAGTGGTGGGGAAGCCTGGGCCGTGGCGGGAAAAGGAAATACGGAGGCCGGGTGGAGGGAGACAGTGGGAGTGGGAGCCGAGCTAGGGAACACGGATAGGGGTGCTGGGGAAAGGCGGAAGGTCTCTCGGGTTTCAGGGACGTCTGGAGCAAAAGGAAGGCAAATGACCACTCCAGGAACTCCTGCCTTCTGGGGGTTTGGGGCTGCGTCTGGACACAAAAAGCCGGGACCATGGATTCCGCTCCTGAGACTCCGGGGATAGGGGCGAGGGAGGAGAGGAATGGACGGAGGTGGGGGAGAAGCTAACAGGACTTTTGCCTGGATGAGGACAGGTTTCTCTCTGGCTCCACCCGACCCCAGTGTCTGAGCCAGCGCGGTGAACAGCCACGGTTTCTGGGCCTGAATCCCTCCAAGTCCCGCGGGATATTGCTCTCCACAGTGTGTTTCAGAGGGAGGGATGGGAGGCGGGTGACAGAAGGAGCAAGAAGAGAGATCTGGGAGAAGAGTGTTCAAACCCAGGGTCTCTAGCTGAGCCTGGATGCACGCTCAGTGGGGTCCCTGTATCCTAAGGCAGCAGAGCCTTGAGTGAGCCCAGGACCCCGCGCTCCCAGGTTTTAAAGGCTCACGGGAACCGAGACGACGCAGCCCACCCCGCGGAGCAAACGCAACAGGTGGAGGAGGCCGGGTCTTCGCCTGGAGCGATTTGCACAGAGCGGGAGGAGCGCTGGTGGGGGACGGGAGGCTGGTTTAGGAAGAGTGTTGGCACACTCAAGCCTCTGGGCCTCCCCACCTGGTCGGGGCGGCCCCTGGGAGCTCACAGACAAGATGAGGGGCCCGTCTGCCATAGAATACGTCATCTCCTGACCCCACCACCCTTTCTCAGGGGAAAAAGGAGTTGGGGGCGGGGAGGAGGAGAAAAGAATGGACAGAAGTTGCCTTTTCTGGAGATGAGCCTACCACTTGGGCTTTTGGGTGAAAAGTGAGAGAATAATTTTGATTTATAAGTTTGGAGGTGGGAGAACCCTGAGGGAAAACTCTGAAAAGATGAAACCTGACCATCTCCAACGCCAAGAAATGATCGAAAAAAGCTGGCCAATCGGGGTAGTCGAGCTGAAGGGAGCACCTCACAGAAGTGCAGACCAGAGGCTAACCGGCTGCCTGGAGCCCTGTCCCAGAGAGCTGTCCCGGGGTCTTTAGGTGGCCCTGCACACAAGTCACCCTGGCGGCGTTGCTTCGTTCCCCCGGAAAACCCCTCAAAGGCATCTCAGTCCCCAGACCCCCAACACCCAGCCTGGGCCGAGAGTTAAAACAAGTAGCCCCAAGAGGAACGAGCTTCAGAGCGCCGTTTCTCTTCTTTTCATTTCTAAACGAAACCGAATACTATGTGGCTGTAAAAATATATATCACTGGCCCAGAGTCTGAAAGATTAACATTTGGATATGTAGGAAATGTAATCTGCATGGCTAATTGATTCCCAGCGTATCAGTTTAAAGGATAAAGATCGATATCTACATGATGGATATTGTATTAATAGGGGCATAAATAAAGGCCGAAAAGTCGTTACCGAAACCTTTGAAGCCCTTTCCCGACTCTGGGGCTCTCCACGTGGCCACTCGGCCTCCCCCGCCTCCCCGCCCCCAGCCCCTGCTGGGTGGGAAGCACTCTTTTCCCCCACGGGAGGGGGGTGGCGGGGGAAGTCTCCAGCTAAAGAAAGAGTGTTTTACTGCCGCAATGCTTAAGAGAGAGACGGCACTTTTTTCCTGGGCTGCAGCAGGTGGACAGTTGGGTGGGAGAGAGGGTGATATTTTAGCAAAATGCACCACTCAGATACTTAGAAACACAGAAGACCCACACAAGGACATAAACAGGCAGGTTTACACACGTTCGCCCTTGCTCAGACACCTTGAAACCCACACTCAACACACACATAGCCACGCAGACCCACAACCATTTATCCGCAGACGCATTCACACGCAGGGGGAGGTTGCCCCTCCCTGAGCGCAAAGACGGGAGCCCGAGCGGAGCCCCGGGACGGGTGATCAGGGCTCCAGGAGCTCCTCTCTGGTTGGGATAAGAGGGAGGTAAGGAAGCGCTGCGGGAAGCTTGCGGTGGGGGGTGGGGGGAGACAGGCCCACTCAGAGTCAGGGTAGTTGCAGAAGGAGATGGAGTGGGGTTGAATCTCAGGGAGCAGTTCCAGGAAACAGCGAGATATGTGTGTGTGTGTGTGTGTGTGTGTGTGTGTGTGTGTGACAGCGAGATGTGTGTGTCTGTGTCGGAGCGGGCGGGGGCGGGATAGAGGGGGTGACATTTCTATGCGAAACCAACGCTGCTCAGCTCAGTGGTGGTCAATTAGTCCTGGGTCCCAGCGCCGCCTCCACCTCGAAACCCGGACCTTGGAGGGAATTTTCCAAATGCAAATAAATCACCCTTCCCGCCCTTCTGTCCACTAATTAAGAGAGACGTTTTGACAAAACGGGAGTGATCTTTATGAATTACGCAGCCATAAGTGCGCCATTCGCATCAATCACGCCCAAAGCGAAAGTACGGGGGAGGGGGGTGTGTGCCTAATCCCTTCCACGTCCACACTTGGAGAGGAGCCGGAAGCTGACGTTTCCACCCCCCTCCCGCCATGTCCACCTTTCTGGGCTCGGGTTACTGTTGCCACCAAAGGAAATACGGCTCTTGGGCCCCCCCCTCCAGGAGGCCTTTCCCGAGCTCAGAGCCTGCTGCGCGCAGGCCCAACTGCTCCCAGAGCCCACACAGGACCGGAGATGTCCCCCATTCAAGTACATACCGCATTTGGGCACTCATCACTTGTATATACACTGGAATTCATACAAACTCATACGCACACACCCCGCGGCCTGTTTTCCTCTGCCCTCCCTCCTCAGGCGCCCCGCCAGGCCCACGCACAACCCCAGCTTCCTCCTCCACCTTCGGATGCTCCAAGGAAGAAACAGACAAAAATAGATCTGCGAAGCCCAAATCCAGACTGAGCAGCGCGCCTGGGGCGACTCAGTTTACCCCTGGGGCGAGGTGACAGGTGGGGGGAGCAGAAAACCCAGTCCAGTCGCACTGAGGATGCCTGAAGGTGGGATCGCCTTAGGAGCCGATCGGGCGACCAACTCCCAGGCACCGCTGACGGTGCAAGGGGAAACTTGCATTGCACAGGTGGGGTGGGAGTGGTGGGGTAGGGACGTTCCAATTCTTGGCGGAGAAACACGGGAAAACTTGAAGGAGCCAGATCACCTGTGGGACATATGGCTGGAGAGGAAGTCGCCAAATTCAGGATCCTTCCAGGCAGGGACGCTGGACTCATTCTGGATAGTGGCTGGGGCGGAGTGTCTTGCGTGACCATCCTCCCAGCTTGGCGGGACTGGTCTCTTGCCCTGTGTCCCTCTCACCCCAACCCGTCCAACGCCTTCCTAGCAGGTCCTGTACTCTTTGCGCCTTGAGCCTCGATCATCGGGGCTTAGATTCTTCCACTCAAGCCCCTTGAAGGGCTTTTGCCTGGTTAAAACAAACAAACAAAAAACGGTGGGAGAGATTCAGGACACAAACCTAACAGGGCAATGATTTCGAGGCCACAGTGGATAAGCCATCTTCGTGGCTCTCAGCGCTGGGACAGCGAGAATCCGACCCGGAGGGACACTAGTTGCCCCTTTTGGTTTTGCAGCCCATTTATAAATTCTGTGTCAAGTCTGGCATCGGAGGTCCGCCCTTCAGCCAATTCCGCCCTAAAGGACTGGCCTGCCCGCCCTTACATCCTTGGGCGCTGTTGGCCGGCGGACCTTTCGGAGCCTCCCCCCACCCCCACCCGCAGCCCCATGCAAAGTCACACTGCGCAATCTGAGTTCTCTCCTGAGCACGGTTGCCTGGACCTGTCAAGCCCTGGCGCACTGACCTGCGGAGAAGACCGACCTGTTGCGCTGCTTTGGGCTGCGCTGACAGAGCCAAGAGATGTGGGAGGCAGTGGCCAGCTAGCACCAACGTCTCAGCTTTATCAGAGCTTGGAGCATTGCCCTCTTTTCTGCTGCTTCCTTCGTGCTTGCTCTGGGCACACTCCAGGGTCCAGCTTTCTCCCATTCAATCATTCATTACTCTCTCCTCTCGCATTAAATACTCAGGTTCCTTGCTCCCTGGTTACCTCCAGGGACTGAGATACCTGCATATCTGGCCCTCAAAGCCTTTGCCTTGGGGCAGTTTTGATCATTTTTATTCTACCCTCTCCTCCTCCACCGAATAATAGGCTGGGTTTGCCTTCCAGATGTGTCCCCAGAGCCAACCACAGTACTACACACATGGCCAGTCATTTATTCCACACACACTTATGGAGCTTCTACTAAGTGCTATTCCAAGTGCTGGGGCTACACTAGTGATGGAAACAGACCAAAGGTTTCCTTCTGGCAGAGCTGATGCTGCAGAAAATAACCACAAAGAATATACATGCAACCTGTCAGGAGATCGGTTGTAGGATGAGGCTCAGCCCTGGGAAGGCTAGAAGTACTTGGTGGGAGGAAGAATTGGGAGAAGGCAGCTATGGAACTGGGTGGGGTGGGGGTGGCGTGTTGCTATTTCAGCCCAGGAGAAGTCTGGGCAAGCTCAGCCAGGTAGCTTACAGAAGGCAGGAAGGAGTATTTGGTGAAGGAAAAAAAAGGTGGGGGTTGACGGGAGAAAGTGAAGGAACTGTATTGTTGTTCAGCAACACTTTAGTGGGTAACGACTGTGCGCTGCTGCCCATTCTGAATTCCGGCAAATTGGGGCAGGGTCTGAGCAGCCTAACCTGCAGATGTGTCCATCTGTAAAGAGGCAGCTCTTGGGTCTCCACATCCCTTGGATGTGTCCTGCTGTCCTTTTTCTGAAGATGCTTCCTTCAGACTACAGAAAGGGTAATGGGGGACTGAATCTGACAGAACTGCTGGAGGCTTCCTGGAGGCAATCCCTTTCTCCTCCTCTGGGAGTAAGGCAGATGTCACTCTTGGAGGTCAGGGGGTTGGGACTTCCTTGTCTCCTCTCTTCCTGTGTTGATGGCTCAAAAATCCAGCGTGGGCTTGGGGGCCTTCATCTTGGGGGGGGGGCTCTCCCATTGTCCTCAAATTGCATATTTATTTAAGAGAAAATGAAGGCCCAGCTTCTTGGTGTCTAGGCCTCCCACTCACCTGGACTTGTCAGTCCCATTGCCCCAAAAAGAGCAAATTCCTTCCAGGCAGGGGGAATGCTGGGTGAGCTAGAAGTGCCCTGCTCCACACTGTGGGGGCGGGGGTGCGTGTCTCTCCTGAGTGATTCTCTGCAGCTGCCACGACCTCCAGGGGAAGGGAAGAGGAAGGACTTTTCCAGAGGAGCCTAAGATCCTAGAGAAGCAGTCATCTTTGCCCAGCTGGTGGTCTTGTCAGATAAATGGAAAAGAAACCAGCAGGGCCTTCCAAGAAAGAATGACTTCACAAGGCCTCACAAATTATTAGTAATATAAAGGCTTTGAAAACATCTTTCCCTGTGGCGATCTGAGACCAAGGGACCCAACAGATGAAGTGGAGGCAACCAGACATCCCTGCAGTGGGGGCCTGCAAAGAGGGCACGGCTGTCTGAGGACAGTATGCAGGACTCGCTCAGCCAAAGGGAGCAGTTCTTACTTGTTACAAAAACTACTGATAAAACAACACTTTACAAAAAGACTTTGGAGCTACTTAGCAGAGGAGAAAAAACAGAAACTGGGTGGCTGTAGCAGAGGTAAGAAGGCTCCCGTGGAAGTGGAAGGAGAGTCCCCACAGTATCTCCACATCTAAGTTCTCTACCTCCAAAGCAGGTTCTTAGACAGCCCAGGCTGCCCTGTCACAGCGTCATATGAGGGGGTCATATGAGTCACCCCTGAAATCAAACCAAGCATCTCTTGTCCCTCAGAACAGGTCACATTTCCAAAGGAGGGACAGGGGCTTATATACTCCTGCTCTGATTGGTGGGGAAGCCCCAGTTTCAGAAATGAAAACTGTGTGGTTTCACTGGGGGGATGATGACCCAGGCAGGCAGCAGCCAGACTCTGAGGCATTCAGGAACAGAGTGGCAGGTCACCCTGGGAGAGAGAAATCAAAGAAGCTTTCTGAGCTTGAAAAGGAAGGAAGTATTATAATAATGGAAGGGTTTAGACAGAAAAAAAATAAAAAGAGAGGGGGTGGGGGGAGAGAGGGAGAGAGAGAGAGAGAGAGAGAGAGAGAGAGAGAGAGAGAGAGAGAGAGAGAGAGGATGGTCAGATAATGAAGAAACACTATGACTAAAATATTTCTGATAAAATGAATCCTAACTGATGTCAGTCAAGGGGGGCTCATACTAGACAAAAATGAATGACTCTTTCTGATTTGAAGGACATATTTGCACTGAGAAGTTTTCTGAATCCCCATTTCATCGTTCTAGAATATGTGGGCATGGAGGAGATACTTGTATATTAGGGGATAATAGGACCGAGGGGGTTGAGACGAAGAAAAGGACATTAGGAAGGAAAATACAATAGTATGTGCCAGGTATGTCACACACACCTTACTTAGTATTGACATAAGAATATTGCCATTTGGTTTGCTTCCAATGTTTTCAAATTCATTTATGTTGAAAAGGTGAAATAGAAGTTGGGTTTTGCCAGCTTATACATTGCAGAAGTACAAGGTGATGGGAGAAAGGGTGAATATGAATCAACTCAACACTTGGAACAAACCCTTTTAAAGTAGCAGTTATGGAATGTGGGGTGGGGGTGAGGGTATCAGGGAGAGAGATGCCCGATCCTCTGTCTACTACCACAGGCTGCTAAGCCATCCCTCCCTCTACCTGTTCCAGCCTCTCTCCCAGGAACCAGACTACACTTTCCAGGAGAGTTCTCTGAGGATATGTCCAGTGTCCTGGGTTGGCAGCATGAGAGCTCAGAGGGCCTGGTGGTCCTTGGGCCAGCTACTTGGGTTCCCCATTGTGAATAGGCAAGGATATCTTGGGAGAACTGGGGAAACTGGTTATGTGGTGACAACAGTACTTAATGATGCTGGCATATTACCATTATAGAATTATGTAATAGTAATATATTATACAATTACATATTACTGTACTTTATAGTTACTATAGTATTACAATAGTATATTACTATTATATACTGTGTTATATACTATACTATATATTATTAGTAGTAATTGCATATATTTATTGAGCGCTTTGTAGGTGCTGGCATTGTTCTCAGCACCTTACATAGATTAATTTACTTCTCAAAAACAGCCAGATTATATCTATTAGGTTGGTGCAAAAGTAATTGTGGTTTAACAGGTTAAAAAAATTGCAAAAACCCCAATTACTTTTGTACCAACCTAATAGTTAATATGAGAATAAGGGGGCACAGGGAAGTTAATTAACTTGCCCTAGTCTTACAGCTGGGGAAGCTGCAGAGCTAGGATTTAAACCCGGGACAAAGTTATGCTGCCAGTCCTGTTGAGTTGGAAAGCCCTAGTTTCTACCATTCAGAGCTGCCTAAATACCTTACCTCTCTTTGGTTGTCTTGTTCTGATTGTCAATACATTTCAACACAAATTACCTTTAATGCTTCTGGAATCTGTTTAATCTCTATTGAAAAAAAAATTTGGAATTTTACTCCACCTCAGTCTCCTCTTAAAACACATCCAATGTTATTATCCCACTTTAAAATTTTTGCTTATTTTAAACAACCCTTTTCCTTACTCTCGGGGAGAATTTATTAGCCTATATTTCCCTGCCTAGAAGAAACTGAGACGCGTGAGTGTCTGGCATCCGCCTCTAGTTCGGGCGGGACACGTGGCAGAAAGCTGACGAATGTTCGCAGGAAGAACCCACGGCTTTCAGTCTGCCTGTGGGGCAGCGCTAGAGTATTTGGAACGTGTTCTGTGGCGGCTTCCTGAGGTCCTCCTAGGCGCCTAGCCGGGTGACCAACCTCGCGCCCCCCAACCGCCCTGCTGTGGTGGAAGGTCTGGGGTACGACGCAGGCGGGCCCCTGCCGGGCGACTGCAAGGAATTTACAAACGGATGCCCCAAGACTCCCAAAGTGTCCCATCTTGTCCACGTCGCTCTGACCCGCCTCTGACCATGGCAGGGTTTGTCGGGACACACTGTATGCTTGAAAGCCGTGGGGGAAAGGGGCACACGGGGCGGGGACGGGTTCTCGGAACCCCTGGGGGCTGGGATTAGCCGAGGACCCAGCTGGTGGCGACAGCACCGGAGAAATGAGGGAAGAAACCAACGCGACTCCGCACCCTGATGCTCAGGCTGCTGCAGCCACCTCACTCCACGTCTCTCTTCTTCTCAACTAGGCATTTGGGGCTTCGCTGCTGCTTTTCAGAAAAGGTGTGAACGCGTAGCTTTGGGCTGTGCGCTGGAAGGGGCCCGTGGGCAACCAGGGATGGTAAATACACCACCATCGGATCATACACAACACACACTTCACATCCTGAAATGGGGTGCGGGGAATCACAAAATTCGGAGAGCTAGGGCTGAAGACCAGCTTCCGTACAAACACAAAGCAAACAAAAGCTAAGCGGTGATGTTGGGTACCTGGGTTGACAAGATCCGGTGCCAGCTGGTGCCTCCACGCCCCTCTGCGCGACACGTGAGCTTGTGACAGAGTCCTTTGCCTTCAATTTCTTCTCCCCCCGCTCCTGCCCTTCCGGCTCGTTTGGGCTGCGACGAGGACACGGTGGGGACTAGCCTGTCATCCCGGGAGGCCTCTTCCGGTCCTGTGGCACAGCCCCAATCCGTGGACCCGGTACCGCTCCCGGGAACCTGTCGCGGTGGCTGCCCCGGGTGGTCCTTACGTCTGAGGAGGGTCAGCAGTCAACGCCCCGTTCGACCCCATTTTCCCCCTGACGGTCTTTAGGTTCAGCTTGGAGCTACTAAGAGCGTCCTCTTCCAAAAGGAGAGACATCCAGGTCATTCCCCCTCCCCCCACCTCGCCTCCACCGATAGCGGACAGCTGGATCTCAGCGCAAATCCATCTACACCTGGATCTAGAGCGAGGAGTTAATTTGCACGCGGAAGGGCTATTCAGAAGCGTCTTTGAACAAATTTAATAGCTCTCCTAGTGAATATTTTAAAACACGACTCTGCGTGCTAGATATTCTCGCTTGTCCACACCTGTTGGCAACCAGGAGATTCTCCTTCAGCTGTCACTGGAGAGATTTTGTTAATTTAACCTTGAGACTTTCCGGATTATCCACATATTGCACCCTCAAATTTCCACATTGTCACTGAATTTTGATGACTCACAGGGACTTGGAAATCACCCATTTCTAAGGGGCAAGAGGAGCGCGCAGAAAAGCCTGCAATGCCGGGAGGCGCAGCAGTCACCTCACTCACCGTAGGAAAAGGTCACAGCTCTCCAAACCTGGATACAAATATTTACTTAACTTTGTTGGCAATACAAAGTCAACAGGAGTGTGTGTGTGTGTGTGTGTGTGAGAGACAGAGAGAATGAGAGAGAGAGAGAGAGAGAGAGAGAGAGAGAGAGAGAGAGAGAGAGAGAGAGAGAGAATGTGTCAGAGACCAGAACAACGATTAAATAGTTATCCAAATTATGGCCACTTCCAAAGTGCAAGCATTGGTCCATGATCTCCCAATATCTAAGAAACTTGGCCGCGTTTAGTTCATTAAAGTGAGATGAGGGAGAGCGTTGCATTTTAATAAATACGCTGTGAAATATAATGGCTTTCAAATCTTGTTGCACAGTAGAATCACCTGGGGCACCTTTAAAAAATACTGATGCGTCTCTGCTCTCCTCCCCACTCCCCTCACCAGACCAATTAAATATTAGTCTCTGGGGGCTGGAGGCGTGCTTCCACAGTTTTTTTAAAAAGCTTTCCAGATAACTCTAATTTGCGGCATCCGTTGAGAACTTCCGCTAAGGCCCTCATGAGGAAATAATTTTGCTGTGTCTAAATGTAATAAGAAATGGGCTTTAGGGATAAATGGTTGGCCTTGCAAAGCTTGGTTCCAAATTTTCTTTCCAAGCAATAACTGTCTACTTTTTGTTTCTCATTTGGAGATACTGCTTCTCCAAAACTACAAATCAGGTACAAGTGCTCTCTACCAGTCAAGTTTGACTACAGCATATTTTTAAAAGCACACACAGTAGACTATAAATCATAGAAATGCATTACTTCTATATGATGGAGAGTATTCATTGTTGTGGTGGTAAGAGATAGATGCATTCATCATGTAGTACCATAATTCTTGAAATAATAGCTGTTAAACAAGTGTTCTGTGCTTGTAATGATTAGACACTTTCTCTTCTGTTTATTTTGTGATGCGTTTTTGTAATATTAGGAGCTAGGAGAACTTTTTTGCATATTGTCTCTACCCTCTTCCCACTTCAACATATCCCCACTTCCATCCCACGGAGATGTGGTATTTCTCAGCCAAAGGTAATTCCATTTTACATGCAAAGACATTTTTTTTCCTAAAGGAAGTGTGTGCATTCTCTTTGCGCTACTAGGAATATTCTTGGAAATTGGACATCGAACAGTCTTGCTTCCCCAAATGTATTTTATCATCAGGGATAATTATAAATCTATACATACTTCTTTCTGGCGTATTTTAGTTTTGGTGAGAGAATAAGAACCTCAAGTTTTTCATAGAGACAATGCTGATGGTATATATTACAAAGCTTTTTGGACAATCAAAAGACATCAAGCAAAACGGAAATGAAATTTTTCTCACTTTCTTCATTCACATATTAATATCTCTTACCACCAACTTCCAACTAAGATCTGGCTGCAGTCATTTCTAACTCTCATTTCATAAATAGTTACTGTGGTAAATATTAGAGATTCCTCAAACTCTACATATACACTCTAACATATACAATAAAAACATATTTCAAAGGAAGAAATGTAAATGCATACTTGGTAAGGATGCAGTTCATTGACCATGTCATGAATTTAATCATCTTTGTTTCATAGCAGAAATTTAAAATACAAATGTTAGCTAATGGGAAATAAATGATTAAAGAGGATATGAGTGGGATCATAGAATAATGGGGGATTATTCATTTATCAGTTATCAAGACTGTAAGTTTAGCAAGTCTATGAAGGATAATTTATTTAAAATGGCAAAGGTGGAAGTATTAACAAAACAGGGAGTAATAAATAATGAGAAATTTAATAGACCTTGTTCTCAATGCTGTGGGAAATTTCACTGCAATGTAAGCTTGTTCTAATTACGCAGATGATGCTAGCTTTGGAGGGGATGGTGCAGACATATTCACATAGGCAGGAAGCTGAAAGGAGTCATACTCTGAAATCTCACCATGCAAAAATGATGCGAAATGGAGGCCAAATGTCCTTTAGTCTCTCCAATGGTCCCTGTCACTGAATATAATGTAGTGAGAGTTTCACCATGATAGTACTGACTTTTCTCAAAACTCAAAGGGCTTTTCAGGTATATTTCTTCACCATTCACAAATCCTTATGAGGTAGGAAAAAGCAACTATTTACCTGAGTAATCCAGGATCTCAGGAGCTACTGAACAGGGTAGTGTAAGTGAAGGGAGCCAAGTTGCTTAACAGTCAGTCCACGGTTTCCCATTCAGCCAAGTCAACAGAATATTTATGGGCCACTTACTACATATGTGCTGAAAACTGGCTAAGACTTTGTGGATGGAGTGGGTGAGAAGACAACGTTCCTGTTTTTGTTTCTACATTTTGGTTGCAGGAGACTGAGATAAAGCATGTAACAAATAAATAACTGTAGACAGTAATAACTATTAGGAAGAAAATAAAACTTCAATAGATACCCATTTGGGATAGAATGGTCGGAGCAAACGTCTCTGGGGAGGTGATATTAGACCTTTGGAGACCTGAATGAAAACAGGGCCATAGATCCACATCAGGCTTTAGTTTCCAAAGCATTTCACCCATAGACTCTCTTGTGTGTAGAAATCCTTCCACCCACCCCACAAGGTAAGCAGAACTGATACTTTTTTATTTTTATTAAATTTAGTGGGGTGACATTGGTTAGTAAAATGATACTGGTTTCAGGACTGACACTTTTTTCCCTCATTTTATAGATGAGGAGCTTGAAGCTCCAAGAGGCTAAATGACTGGCCAAGATCTTTCCAAATAAGGAGAGAGCCAGCATTTAGACTCACACTTCCTGGGTGTAGTTACTGATCTACCCCCCAAACTCAATGTTCTTTCTGGATGTGACACTGTTCACCAAATCATATTGCATTCAGAGGCCAAGTAGTTAATCCGTCACCCACAGATGAGTTTTTTTTTCCACTTGAAATTTAGGCTCTACAAGCATGACACTAACTCTAGCCTTCAGCCCCAGGACCTGGGCAGAATCTGGGCCATCGGGACTATGACTTCTTGAGCAGGTGTTTCAGGCTGAGCAGGTCTGGCTTTTTGCAGTGTCTTTACTAGTAGTTCACACTCATGAGCTGGAGATGTGTCCAGAATTGAAACAAGTTCTTCCAAGAAGATGAGAATTTCCATGGGGAGGGGGAAAAGCACCCCACTGTCACCAGAAGCCCTCCAGACAACTCATTGGTCTTTTCAACAATTGCTTCCCAAGCACCTGCTTTGTGTAAGGTACTGGCATGGACTTTCCTCATGATGCAGGTAGAACTGATTAAATCTCATCTGCAGAATAGGGGGGCACCAGAATACCAGAAAAACTAGAGACCAGACAAATGCTTCCCATCACCCCATCCTGCCACTTAATTACTGAAAAAGAAGTCAGTAATGAGCAACAAAACAAAGTCAATCAAGGGCAGAAAAATCTCTCCATGTCTGGGTGTTGGGCTACTAATTGTATCTGTTTGATTTTAAAGTATTCTAACAAATCGTTCACTGCAAGAAATTTAATGCGCAACCCATGAAAGTAGCAAAATGTGGCTTGTATTGTGACTGCGATGATTCAAAGATGTCTTTCTCATTTATGAGGAATAATTTAGTGTATATCATTGATGTATCATCCTCTGGGGAACATAAATAAACTCTATAAGAAGCAAGCTGGTCCCCAAGTAACTTCAGACAGACTTCCAGGTTTCCAATTTAAGGGAATGAAATAACAAATGTGTGTGCACACATGTACTTGTATACATGGTTATATCCACAAAGCCAAGTTCTGAATACACACACACACACACACTCACACACACACACACATACACATGTAGATGCACTTGTACAACTAAACAGTTGTGAATGCAAACAGAATCTCAGCATTGGAGGTAAAAAAAAAAAAGATAAAAAAACGAATATAGAAGTAACATAAGTTGCCTGCTGGAGGTATAAACTAAAACCAATCTCTGAAATGTGATTCTTAATATTAGGAACCTGAAAACATGTTTCAGAAACTGAGAACAAAATCTGACAACAGAGTTTAGTGGCTATTACAGTAGTGGATAGGTAAGCCACTTCTCTCTCCAGAATACAACAGATCTCACTGGGCTTTCAGCCTTGTTACACCCTAGAAATAATTCCGGGAAATACCCATGCTAGCAACGTACGTTCCCATGTGAGAG
Organism: Rhinolophus sinicus; assembly: GCF_057876585.1. Classification (NCBI taxonomy): domain Eukaryota; kingdom Metazoa; phylum Chordata; class Mammalia; order Chiroptera; family Rhinolophidae; genus Rhinolophus; species Rhinolophus sinicus. The sequence continues at coordinate 200,023,034 of NC_142517.1, forward strand.
TTAGGTCTCTCTCAGCCCCATTCAAAATGTGAAATTAAGATTGGGATGGGGATGTGTATTTCAGGAAGAGAAGTATTGCAGAAATAACTTGGAGCAATTTCCTCGTGAAATAAATTTCATGAAAGTTGGTCATAAGTTTTCTATAAATGCTTCTTGTTTTTATTAAGACAATGGAGACATAAAGCACATCATATCTCAACCATACCACTTATACCAATCAACGGCCAATAAATGACTGCACTCTATGATAGATACAAATGCTCCATTCAAGTTCAGTTACTAGAATAGTATCAGTATATCATGCAGACAGCTTGCATAAATACATGAGGAATCAGAACATACCCTCAGTAGCTTCTGTAATGTTTAGGCATGAAAACGGTCTTATTCCCAATTTCAAAAGATGGAATAAAGAATGTTTTCATATAAAACACATTTGGAACAGTTGGGTTTTTTTATTCTTTAAAAAGGCAACTAATCAACCTGCAATACACACTTGCAATTCATCTTTTAAGTTACAAAATCAGGTAGCCGTGTAATATTTTTCATCTAATGTGACTGGAGGTGAACATTTCGGTGATTTCCAATATCAAAGAGCTAAATTAAAAATAATATTTTTTCTGATAAGTGTAATAATATTTGTAATCAAAGGAAGAAAAAATGGTCAGTTTAGTCTTTGGGCACTATTTTCTATTTTATCAGATAATTGAAAGTCATTGGTTATGTCACAGTACAAAAATCTTGAATCAATCACCAACACTCGTTTATTTGAGGCTAATTTCGAAATGTGTTTGGACTGGAGGTATGGAAGAAATGTTACTGCGTATCAAACACTGTTTCTGGAAATTTTAATGCACAACATTTCCAGATTTATATATTCTTAAATAAATTATTTAAAAAATGAAATTAAGAAAAAAAGGCGAGGGAAGCCTACAGTTTATATTCTGCGTGAATAGCTTTTAGTATCTTCCAGGTGGGGGCAACAGTAAGTCAGTTTTGAGAAGAGAAGGGAGAACCGGCTCTTGCAGCTCCGAGTCCAGTTACAGAGGAGAAAATGACTTCCTAGTAGTAACGCCGTGAATAAAACAACCATGAGTTCCCAGGAGCCCAGTTTCCAGGACTTTGGGGGGCTCCGAGGGGCTGTGGGTAGCAAGGTCCACGGTGCAGTTCGCCCAGCTACCTCTCCGCTTTGCCCACCACCGGAGTGCGCACGCGCGCTGCGCACCTGCCTGACAGCGCACAGTTGCGGGCGGTTGGTTGGTCTGGCCGCCGGGTTCCCGCCCGCGCTGTGCCCCGGGGGAGTGAACACTACTCTCAGCGCTCCAGCTCATTCACTTTCCAGGACCGCCGGGAAGCAGGGAAACCTTTCTCCCGTTTCCATCTCACTCATTCTTCCTCTGGACAATTCAAGTCCATTCACAACTGCTGCAGACGTGTGCGGCGCGCCCATATACCCTTAAACTCTAAAGTCAAGATATCCAGAAAACATGCGTTCAGCCTGGGCGGCGGGGGTCCCACTCCCCTTTCCGCCTCTCTTTGCAAACCCTCGGACTCCGGGAGGGACCGCTGAACTCTCTGGCGAGGATGAGGGTGATGCAGGAAGCAGAGGTTGATCTTGCACAGCGGGGGAGATGAACGCCCCTCCCAGCATCCCCGCCTCCTCAATTTCCCAGCGTGGAGAAGGCGAGGCGTGGAAAGGCCGAGAGGCGCCAAACCCAGGCCCCGCAGCGGCGGGGAGCCCGGGGGGCCGCAGGGAGACTGGGGGGCCGCAGGGAGACCGCGGAGAAGCTCGAGCTCGCGGAGCCAGAAGCCCCGTCCTCTAGAGCCTCCCGGAGCTGGAGGTGCGGGTGGGAGGTCCAGCGTGCGGCCAGCTACCTGTCGCTCCTCCGCGCGCCGCTCGCCGCCGCCGCCCGAGCCCTCCGGCCGCCCCCGCCGCCGCCGCCCCCGGTTGAGCCGGCGGCCGCGCCGTCGGGCCGGTACTTGAGCCAGCAGATAATCCAAGTGATGACGACCGAGAAGAGCGCCAAAATGCTGGCCACCGACAGGCAAATGGGCCCCACGGGCGACGGCGACCCAGCCGCCGGGGCCGCGCCAGGGGGCGCCCCGCCGCCGGGAGGTCCCCCGCCGCCTCCACCGCTGTAGTGGTTGACAAAGATGAGGCCGGTGAAGAGCAGCACCACCATGGAGAGGAAGGAGAAGACCACGCACACGCAGCCGGCGGTGAGCGCCGCGCGCTTGCAGTTCTGGCAGCTCTCGTAGGCGGCCGGGGCGCGCAGGCTGGCGCCGGCGCGTGGCCCCGGGGCTGCCTCCTCCGCGGGCAGCGGCGGGGCTGGGGCTGGAGCGGGCAGCGGGGCAGCGGCCGGCGTGGGGCGGCGCGCGGGCAGCGGCGGGAGGAGGTCTTGGGGCAGCGGGTCGTGCGCGGCTCGCAGGGCCAGCGGGAAGGCCTCGGCGAGTTTGGTGTTGTTGGGCAGGCCGTGCACGCGGCTGTCGGGCAGCGGCGTGCGGTGGCGGCACACCGGGCACGCGATGGCGCCGGGAGGGCCATGCCAGGGCGGCGGGCGCGGCGAGCGCTCAGGCGCGGCGGGGGCGGCGGCGCGGAGCTGGAGCTGGCTCAGGCACTCCTGGCAAAAGGTGTGCAAGCACGCCAGCAGCTTGGGCGCGCGCCGGTCCGCGTCGAAGTAGTTGTAGCAGATTTTGCACTCGTAGTCCTCCAGCGGAGGGAGGCCAGGGACCATCACCGCTGCGCCTGGGGCTCCCGGGTTTCCGTGGTCCCGGGCTCCTGCTGCAGCGTCCCGGGATCCTGTCGAACTCCGGGGACTGCTGGTTGGGCTCCGCTCGCCGCCTCCACTGCCGCTGTCGCTCGCGGGCGCTGCCATGGCATGATGCGCCCCTCATCGGGGGCAAGGTGAGGTGCCTTCCTCCCCCTCCGCCGCCGCGTCGGCTTCAGGCGGGTAGGAGGCGCTTCGGCCTCCCCCCTTCTGGCTGCTGTTGCCCGGCGGGGGAGGCACCGCCAGCTGGGCCAGGCGGGGGCGCAGCGGCGACCGCCTTCCTCCAACTCCCCCAAGATGCAGGTGCCTAGGGCCCTCCCAGTCCCTGCCTCCTCTCTGCCGTCCCCCGGGAGCCTCTCTATGCAGCTCTAACGGCCGCTTTGGGTATCGGTTTTTGTTGGAATTGGGAGTTGAGGGCGGGTGTGGGGTGGGGCTGTGCTGGAACGGGATTTGGGGTGCGGCTGCTGAAGGATGTGGCGCCTGTGCAGCACACCTTCCCCCCCACACACACACACACACGGGGAGGCAGTGGGAAACCTGGTCCTGCTTCTCCCTTCCTCCCTCTTGTGCGCCTCCTCTCCCTTTATCTTTGGTAATCCCCGTTTATCCTCCTGGGTCTGGGGCTGAGTCCCTGGCGAAGCCTCCTCTCCCCGCACCAGCCAGAGCTCACCGGTGATGTAATGCGGGACCCGCTCCGGGAGGGGAAGCAGCTGCCTCCGTGGCGGCGTCAGCGGCGGTTCCTGTCCCTTAAAGTAATGATCTCATTTCTCCGTCCGAGGGCGAGAGCCAGCCATCACCAAGCCATTTACACTTTCCGCTTGTATTAGCAAAACCCAGGCAGCCCTGCAGCCTTCTTCTCAGGGTGGAAGCTGAAGGCTGGCATTTTCCTTTCACCACTGGGAGGAAATTTCGGGGCTGAGCAGTACCTTTCTTCCTCCAGAAGTATTGCTTCCTGAGATTTAAGGAGACACCGAGACAGATTCAGCCAGGTCGTGCCGGTGTCCTGACACTGACCGCAGGCAATGGAGGTGGCTGTTTGGTTGGTGCACAGGCAGCTACAGCGGCCGAGAGGGGGAATGTTACTGTCAAACGGGCTTATAGAATTTCACAGTCCAGCCTAAGCCTAGACCCTGGCACCACTCACGTCCTTCCTCCGCGTGAGCTTTCAACACACAAATGTGAAGAGCTGAAAACTGCCTGAGTAGCACAGGACAGACCTTCCTGATTGTATTAAAACTGATAGAGGCCAATTTGAGCAGGTTAGCAAGACGTAGCACTTCCTGAAGGAGCCCTCAATAGAAGACAGGAGTGGTGGGTTTTGGAAACCGTCTGAGGGGTGATGTTCAGATGTTCCTCACCAGAGAGTTCTGTTCCCCTGTTTCTCCAGGTTGAACCTAACCCTATGAAGCGAGAAGCCTCCTTGCCAACAAGGAAGGGGAAGAGGATGGTTCTCTGGGGTCCCATGAGATGAGAATGTTCCCACTTCCTCTGGAATCTCTGCAGAAGACAGCAGGATGCCCCAGGGAATATTTGGGAAGAATGAATGGGAAACAAGCTGAAGGAAAAGAAAGACACCAATAAACCACCAATGTACAGGCAAGAGGAGGCATTGTCATAAATAACTATTACATTTCTATGACATTTGAAAATAAATTTATTTTTTGTTCTACTAGGATAGTGAAAGTGATAGATGTCTTAAGTTTGAGGGGCCTTAGGTAAAGGTCATTAACAACCACCAGCTTTCCGTTTCAAATTTTATAAAATGTGAGGGTAATCGCTTTTAATCTTTTTTTTAAGTACATCATTTTTTATTGGGGTCTGTGCAGAGCATAGGGCAGGGTGATGGGACATTGGGAGAAGGCCCTAGTCTGGCCTTCAAATATTATAAAGCAACACAAACCTACCTACAGTGGAGGAGGTTTGGTGCCTGTCCTCTTTCCCTCCTTGAGCCATGTGATTATGAAGAGCCTGGAACTGTGGATTTCATGCGTAGTTTTAACCTGGGTTCTTCTACGTTAAGCTTTGATTTTCCCCGTGCTGAGAAGAGAGACATAATGGTGATGTTGGAAAAAAATTAAAAACAGGGCAATGGGAGAAGAGATGCTCATGGACGGAGGGCCTAATGTGCATTTATGTTTTTGTCCCTCCCAGTTCCTAGGACATGGGCAACCTTGCCGCTAACAGAGAATGACAAAGAATTCTGAAGGTCTGCATGTTTGCATAGGGTCCACGTTTGGGCAAATATTTAAGATTTTGAGTTTCACTCTATCATGCGTTCTCACCATTGAAAGAAAGAATTGAGCAAGGGGCTACACCAGGGTTTTCCACCTCAGCACTATTGACATTCTGAGCTGGATAATTCTTGTGGGTGCTATTCTGTGCATTGTCAGATGTTTAGCAACATCCCTGGCCACTACCGACTTGATGTTAGCAGCAACCCACTCCCCCTGGTGACAACCACAAATGTCCCCTGGGGGCAAAATCACTCCTGGTTGAGCATCACACCTCTACACTAAAGTCACAGATTTGGTTAAAGTGAAACCAAAAGCAGAAACATCTCCTGACTCTTAAGTAGTACAAGCAAAGACAGCATTACCAGTGAAAGTAATTAGTTACTAGCCACCAGCATTTCTCCTGTAGATTACAGTACCTTAGATACCACAGCACCCTCTCTGAGGGGTCCAGGTACAGTTTTTGTAGATAATGCATTCTGTTGATGGTGTCACAGAAAACTGCCAGAAGTTGGTTAACGCTGGAATTCTGTTTGGATAGTTTTTTTAGGGGAGCCCAGTATCTCCAATTATTTTATATCCCAAGGCCAGTCACTCATTTTTAGGACTCATAAAGATATGTCATGTGGGGTTTCCATCAGTGCCATGAGGAGCCATTCCGGAAGAGTGTAAGTTTGTGTGACACAGGCCACAGGTGTCACCCTAATGGACCAGAGGGCCCAGTGCTCACAGGGTCACCTACAGCAGTAGTGGTGGCAATTAGGTTTTCACTACGGTGAACGATGTGTGGATAGAGACCTTCTGTCAGAAGCAAGGAACTCAACATTCTGTTCACAGCAGGATCTGAACTGGCTTTGCAAGAATCCTGCTCATGCCTTGAATGTATTAGACACACAGTTTCTGCTAAATCGTTTTCTTTTTGAGGACCCAGGTACATGGGAGACAGCAATAGTCTCAGGTCATCTTTTGTGTACATTCCCTCCATTGACCATCTAAAGAGAGGATATTTTAGTTTTAGGGTTGAGTGTCCTGAGTTCACTTGCTGGGTCTGCTCCTCACCCTCTGTGTAACATTAGATGTGCAACTTAGCTGCTCTGGGCCTCGGTTTCCCAAACTGTAAAATGGGAAAGAGTAGTTACCGTGTAAGTCCGTTATGAGGACTGAACAAGTTGTGCACATAACACATACAGAAGAGTCCTGACTCCTGTTAATGCTCATTACTATTTATGTCAGGGGTTTCTATTCCTGATCTCAATAATCCTCAAAAGCACCATGTCAGAGAGGCCCAGAGGGGTCGTGTAACTAGCCCAAGGTGACACAGCCAGCAGTGACAGAGTGGTCCAACTGTTCCATCATTTCAAAGATAGAGATACAGGTAGCATCTCAGTTAGAGACACCAGGAGGAGGCCTGACCTATGAATCTAACGCGCATTATTCATCTGTCAGCTATAATGAGCCCTGTATAAAATACGAGGCCAAAGTGAAATCTCACTGGCAATATTGGAAGAATAGATATATAGGCAGATAAAGCCACTCAGAAGCAAGTAGCAAATGAGTCAATCAAACAGTTGACATTTTAAAAATAGGAACTGGCTTGGTTCAATTCGACATTTATTCAGGTCTTATTCTGGACGGCATTACTGCTGTGTGATAAGATACCCGGCTTCTAGAAATCAAGCATTTAAAAGAGGATATTAAATATGTAAGTGTGCAAAATGCAGAGGCAGCATGAGGCAGGTTTGTGGTCCAGGGACAAGGTCTGGTGGGAATAGGGAGGAGAGAGAAGTTATTTCTGCTGGGGGAAGTTTCTGCAGACTCATGACCAGTGAATTGGGGATTTAAGAAGATACAGAGAGAAAGACATTCAAGGCAGCAGTAGGAAAAAGCAGGTGTGTTGAGGGCATGGCAAGTGGCCTGCTTCAGAAAGAGCATGCGGTGTGTAAGATGCTGTCCCAGGAAGCCGGGATGCCATGCTAGCAGGGCTGCTGTGCTTAATTCTGTAGACGGCTGGCTGTTCCACCTCTGTGCTGGCATGCGTGCCCGTGGTGGACTGAGCTTCCGAGTGGTGGGTTGGCTGGGGTTGGAATCAAGAGGGAGACATATCAATTAAGAGGTTTCTTTAGGAGCTTTAGGAGCTAGCAACCTCTAGCTAGCTAGACAAAAATTTTAAAAGAATTAATGTGCTCCTTTAGGGCCACAAGTTCTCTTCCCTCGTGGAGCGGCAGTGTGGGCTACTGTTAAGAACAGACGCTCTGCTGCGGGATAGCCTGTGCCACTTACTAGCCATGCAATCCTGGACAAGGTGTTTAATCTCTCCATGCCTCCGTTTTCTCTTTTCTAAAATTGGATTCATATCTACCTCAGAAGGTTATTGTGCAGTTAAAGTGAGTTAGCATATATTAAGCTTCAAACAGTGCCTGGTACATGGTAAGTGTCTTAAAAATGTAAAAAAAAAGAAGAAAGTAAGCTACCCAAACAGGCCCAAATTGCTTATTCTAGGGAAATTAGTTCTTTATTGCTAAATAAAAATAATTCAGAACAAAAACCTATCTTGACCAGGGGATTAAAGTTAACAAATAGTGACACGTCAAATAGTGAATGCATTCACCCTTGATATGATGTGTTCAGAATGGCACTCTTGGTGATATTCCTCTCCAAAACTCATAACCCCCGTCTTATCATGGCAAAAACATTCAACAAATTTTAATAGAGGGACATTGTACAAAATACCTGACCAGTACCCCTCAAAACTGTCAAAGTCATCAAAAACAGGAAAGTCTGAGAAACTGCCATGGCCAGGAGGACCCTAAAGAGACAGGACGACTAAATGTGATGTGATACCCTGTATAGGATATCACTAGAATAACAACAACAAAAGGGCATTAGGTAAAAACTAAGGAAATCTGAAGAAAGCGTGGACTTTTGTGAATAGTCATGTATCAATATTGGTTCACTAGCTATGAAAATGTGGCATATAGGAATGTAAGATGTTTGTAACAGGAAAATGGGTGTGGAGTTTATGGGAACTGTGCTATCTGCAATTTTTCTGTAAATCTAAAATAAAAAGTTTATTTTTAAAAATGTGGTCAATTTATGGGGAATTGCAATCACAAAACCACTAAAATTCCTTGGGATTAAGATATATCTGATCACTCTGTATCACTTCAAATAAGATCCATTAAGTAGCTTTGAAAAACCTTTTAAGGAAACATTTGACTTAGTATTTACTGCATTAGGGGATCTTACTCCTTATTACAATGTGCAGACAGTAGTAATTTTTCAATATGTGTAGAAATAGTGCAACTACCTTAAAGAAAGTTCAGAAAAGAATTTTAAAATCACCCTGTAACCCAATGCTTCAGCATAGCTATTACCATAATTAATTTATTCTTATAGGCATATTTTTTATATAGTTGTTAAAATAATACGCATACCTTGCTTCACTTTAATTTGAATTATTCATTCAAATTACTATTTATGGTGATGGCTATGTGCCAGTGTTTTTAGAGGTTGGTGATAGAAACCAGACCGTGAACCTAACAGACAAAATTCTTGCGGTCATGGAGCTTGTATTCTAGTATATGTGTATGTGTGTGTGTGAGATAGACAACAGATAAGTGAATATATAATATGATAGGAGGTGAAAAGGACTATGGGTAGACCATTTAAAGGATTTTTGATTTTTAGTTAGAGCGAGATGAGAAGCCATCAAAGTGTTTTGAGCAGAATCTGATTTAAGTTCCAAAAGAATTACTGTAGCTATTATGTGAAGAATAGCTTAGAGGGGACAAGTTTAGAAGCAGGTAACCTGGGTAGGTGGCTCCGGTTAACAAACCAGAGAGAGAAGCTGCCTGGGCTTGGATGAGACTTCTTGGAGATTTACTGGTGTGCGAAGCGAGGGGGAGAGATCAATTGCCAAGGCTTTTTTCCTGAATCCATAAACCCCAGTGTACACTTTTTTTTTTTTATTACTCAATAGCAATCATTAATAAATACATAATAAGCATTTTTCCATGATATTATTTTTTTTAATTTTTATTGGGGAGCAGTGTGTTTATCCAGGACCCATCAGCTCCAAGTAGTTGTGCTTCAATCTAGTTGTGGAGGGCGCAGCTCACTGGCACATGTGGGAATTGAACCAGCAACCCTGTTGTTCAGAGCTCGTGCTGTAACCAACAGCCATCCCGCCACCCAATATCAGTAATTTTTATAACCAGGACAATCTTCATTGCGTTGCATAAATATCACATCAGTGACACTTTCCCTGACCACCCATTCTAAAATTGCAACCTCCTCCCCACTTCCAGTCCCTCTTACCTCGCTGTGTTTTGTTCTATAGCTGCATTATTGGTGGGGACTGGTGCAAATGGAAAATGTGGAGTCCTTCTTAAAAAATTACTAAGAATTTCAAGAAAGTTTCTGGGAGAGCATTAAAGTTTCTGGGAGAGCATTAAAGCAAGTGTGAGGCCCTTCTGAGTGTAGGGCCCTGTCGAAAGCCCCTGAAGCCAGCCTTGCATACACATGCCATATGTTTAATTAACTTGTTCGTTTCCTATCTATCCCTCCTCATATTCATGTAAGTCTATGGACAGTAGGGATTTTTGAGTTTTGTTCCCTGCCAGATCCCCTAGAATAGTACTTAACATATATTAGACACTCAATAATTTTTTTTTAAAGATTTTATTGGGGAAGGGGAACAGGACTATATTGGGGAACAGTGTGTATTTCCAGGACTTTTTCCAAGTCAAGTTGTCCTTTCAATCTTAGTTGCGGAGGGCACAGCTCACCTACAGGTCAAGTTGCTGTTAGTTGCAGGGGGGAAAGCCCACCATCCCTTGCGGGAGTCAAACCTGCAACCTTATGGTTGAGAGGACGCGCTCCAACCAACTGAGCCATCCGGGAGCTCAGTGGCAGCTCAGTTCAAGGTGCTGTGTTCAATCTTATTTGCAGGGGGTGCAGCCAACAATCCCTTGCGGGAGTCGAGGAATCAAACCGGCAACCTTGTGGTTGAGAGCCCACTGGCCCATGTGGGAATCGAATCGGCAGCCTTTGGCATTAGGAGCACGGAGCTCTAACAGCCTGAGCCACCGGGCCGGCCCCTCAATAATTTTTGAATAAATTATTTTGAATGACTGATTAACATTTTATCCATTTATTCTACCATCATTCTTTTAAGCATTCTCCCATCAATGGATATTTGGGTAGAATATTTTGCTGCTATAGATCATGTGGCAATTAAAATTATCATATCATCTTTCCCATATTTTGGATTAGGTCTCTAAGATTGGTTCTCAGAAGTGAAATTTTTGTAGGCTGTTGTCCTCAAGAACTGTAATCTGCAAAATATTATTGCCTGGATGTCTTTACATCCTATTAAGCATTAATTATCCTTTGACAATTTGAGTTTTTACTTAGGAACACATTTTACCATCCAAGAAAATGCTTTTATTCTGTTAACATTCGTGTTTATGAAGGAATCATTTTTTTAAATAATTTTTTTTCTCTTCAAGAATTTCGTGTGAAGTATTGAAACCGATTCTTTTCCTATTGCTTGTTTTAATTTTGTTTCAGTGAGATATCAGGAAGGAAAGTATAATTCGGTCAATTTTATAATGAACTCATCCCAGTTCCTTATATGTTTTCTTGGACTTTGGGTGTTTCTACACCCTGTTACTACTTAGTGTTTCGCTGCTCTAACTGTAGTTTATACAAAAAACTACATGCTTTCTGTGCTCCCCAGGGACTCTTAGGAGTTGCTTTGGAAAATTTTCAGCTCTCTGTAAGTGTAATCACTAGAGGTGCCCACCAAAAGAGAAAAGCCAGAGGGGCCAGTGGCTGGTAATCCTTTGTATTTGCCATTACTTATGTGAACCTGTGGCATGTTTAATGGCCCAGAGCTTCCACCAGCTGGCAGATTGATTGGTATTATGGTTGTTTTTTGGGTCAGCTGGCTGTTGCCAAGGCCTGTCTAGTGTCTACATCCCAAAGCTAAACAGAATCGAGTCTCAACAAGAGGGGGGTTAGGTAAGAGTGTCACAAACTCTTATGTCTTAAAATGTTTTTTTTTTTTTTAATAAGAAAGTTGAAAAATGGCATTTCTGCTCTTAAATTCACAGATCTTCACAGCAGAATTTTGCAATTCCTTTGTTTTTCTACCCATTTTACGATGAAGGTGCTCTCATAGAACATAAAGGCCCAAATTGCTTATCCAGGGCCATGGGATAAATTTAGGTAAAATCAAAAGCCCTTTTGAGGGCTCTAGCGGGAAATCCATTTCCTTGCCTTTTCCAGCTTCTAGAGGCTGCCTGCGTTCCCGGGCTTGTGGCCACATCATTCCAAGCTCATCTCCTCTCATTGACTCTGACCCTCCTGTTTCCCTCTTCTAAGGACCCTGTGATTACATTGGGCCCACTAGATAATCCAGGATACTCTCCCCATCTCAAGATCTATAACTTAATCATATCTGCAAAGTCCTTTTTGCAGGTGTATGAAGTAAGGTATTCATAGGTTCTTGGGATTAGGAGGTAGACATCTTTCGGGACCATTACTCTCTTGAGCACATAAGCTCTGCAGCCCCAACAAGGCTGCTCACAGTTGGTGACTGGCACCTGGGTTGCAGCTGCCCCACTTAGCTGCAAAAGGGCTGAGAGAATCAGTATCTCCCAATCCTTTATGGCCCACCAATGGGCTGCAGTATACCAGCTAGAAAACATTATCATAAAGTTTATAATCATGTAAAAACAGATTTCTTGCCAGCCCCTGCATTTATTTTCCTGAGAACTTTCTGCTGCATCCAGTCGCCTTTGCTGCCTGGAGTACTGAGGAAATACCCCCAGGAGCAGGCTTCAAGCAAACATTAATGGGAGTGTGTGCATACCCCAGCTCCCTCACCCCTCCAGCGGAGGTATTCTGAGGTGTGTGCTTTCTCTCTGCTCTCAGTTTCCCCAGCAGAATTTAGCTCCAGACACTAACAGGGGTAGCTCGCTCGACAGGGCACCCTTTCTTGACTTTCTTCCCTTCCTTGTTTCCCATTCCTATTCCCCTACTGGTGTTTCCTTGGGATCACCTGTTATCTCAGGGTCTGCTTCTGGGGGAACACAAGTTAAAATCTGGGGAAATGCTTTGAAAGGAAAGGGGGGCAGGAAAAGAATGTTCAGACACATTTACAAAAGCTTTTCTTGTTGAACCTGTCTTGAAGTAAAAACTGAGGGGAAGGTAATAGTAACCCATAGATCTATCTCAGGGGATTCCAGGGCATGAAGGTTTGTATCTCCCTTTCAGTGTGTGTCCTGGCTGATGAAGCAAAAAAGGGTTAATAAAAGTGAGGCTGAAGGGGGACTGCCCAGGTCTACATCCCCTCCCCAGGAACCACCCAGGCTCATCCCCTAGAAATAAATCAAGATGTCCAAGCCCTCCTAAAAAGAGGAGCTAAGACCCAACTGGTATTAACTGGTTCCTCACACGTGTACAAACTGCTGAAACCTGTTCATTAGTTGAACTCTAGCCTCATTATAATACGTGCAGAAAGAAATGAATTATATAACCAACATATGTCAATCAAATGACCTCAGTTTATACATCACATCTCCTGCTATAAGGAAATTTCCTACCCTTTCCTATAGAAGAAAGAGCTAACCTAGAGCGAGGTGCAGGGGTCTGCCCCGGCAACTTCTATGCTGGTATCTTTCTTCTTGAATAAACGTTCCTTAATCTCTTAAGTTTTTGAGGCTGTGAATTCCTTCACCTTTTGTGAATGTACAGGAGCTAATTTCAAGGACACAACATGGGAAGATACCAAACTCCAAAGACCTAAAGTATGGAGTGACAATGGTGATCCGGCAGAAACACGTGGCCAGAATTGGACACAGCTGGTTCCACTACCTAGTGTGTTATCTCCGATGCTCTAAAGCCCCCAGGAGTGTATACAAAACTTCCCAGCCCTGAGTGGGGAACAGACTGTCCGAGACTGTCCAGAGGACGGTCATGGTTGAGAGAGGGAGGAGGTGGATGGACCTGAGAGCCGAAGCCATGGCAGCACATTAGGTGCACAAGGGACCAATGTGGGACGAGGTTCACCTGAGCAGAGGCCAGCAAGGACCCCCTCATCGCTCCATCCCACCTCCCACCTCTGCCTTCTTTAAACTCAGATGCCATTCAGAGTGAAAGGAAGCAAAAGAGGAAGAAGGTCACAATCCTGAGCTGACTGAGCAGTCCTCTCTCCCAACCCCCAACAAAAAAGGTAGTTTTTACACTGGAAGAGAAGTGACTGAATTGTTAGCGAAATTAAGTTTGTTCTTTTGCTGTTATTCCAGAACAATGGGGGTGGAGCTTGTAAATTGGGAGCATAAAACATGCACCTGCCTTTAGAGAAGGTATTTTCACTTCCCATTGTTTAACTGTGGTCCACCATTCATGTGGCACCATGGAAATAGCCCTGAGGGACAATAGGTTAATTGGATAATGCAAAGTAACATAAATATGTTAAATGAAAACCAACATGCTTTTTAGTCTTCGCACTGCACACACATCATGCCCCCCTGAGCTGCTATGGTCTTATGGTTCCAAGGAAGCAGGAGGACAAGTACTACCTTGGAAAAGCAAAGGACCTATGAAGAGCACAGGTAAAGCTATCCCCGTCTGGAAGGGGTCCAGGGAGAAGGGAGACAGGAGAGTAAGGAGTCAGACAGCAATGGGAGAGTGTGTATACCCCAGCTCCCTCACCCCTCCAGCGGAGGTATTTTAAGGACGAATAATATTCCATTATATGTATAGACCACATTGTATGTCTGTTGATGGACATCTTGGCTATTGTGAATAATGCTGCTATGAACATGGGTGTGCAAAGACCTCTTTAAAACCCTGCTTTCAATGTTTTTGGATATATACCAAGAAGTGGGGTTGCTAGATCATATGGTAGTTCCATTTTTTACTTTTTGAAGAAAGAATCTGTTCTATAGGGGTTGCATCGTTTTATAATCCCGCCAACATTGGGCAAGAGTTCCAGTTTCTCCACATCTTCACCAACACTTGTTATTTTCTGTTTTGTTTTTGTCTTTGTTTTTTGATTGTAGCCATCCTAATGGGAGTGAGGTGAAATCTAATTGTAGCTTGATTTACATTTCTCTGTTGATTAGTGATGTGGAGCATCTTTTCATATGCTTGCTAACCACTTGTATATCATCTTTGGAGAAATGTCTACTCAAGTCCTTTGACTATTTTTTAATTGGGTCATTTGATTTTTGTTGTTGAGCCATAGGAGTTCTTTACGTACTCTGGACATTAATCCCTTTTCAGATATATGACTCGCAAATATTTTCTCCCATCTATAGTTTGCCTTTTCACTTAGTTGGTTGTGTCCTTTGATACATGAAGGTTTTTTAAGTTTGTTGTAGTCCCATGTGCCTATGTTGCTTTGGTTGCCTGTGCCTTTAGTGTCATATCCAAGAGATCATTGCCAAGTCCAATGTCATGAAGATTTCCCCCTTCATTTACTTCTAGGAATTTTAGATCTTATGTTTAGGGCTTTAATTTATTTTGATTTAATTTTTTATACATGTTGCAGGACAAGGATCCAACTTTATTCTCTTATATGTTTATTCTCTTATGTGACCAGTTTCCCCAGCACCATTTGTTGAACAGACTGTCCTTTCCCCATTTTCCCCATTGAGTGGTTTTGGCGTCCTTGTTGAAGGTCATTTGACCATATACGTGAGGGTTTATTCGATTGGTTTGTCTAAATTTAAGGCAGTACCACACTGTTTTGATTACTGTATCTTTGTAATATGTTTTGAAATCAGGAAGTGTGAGTCCTCCAACTTTGTTCTTCTTTTCCAAAATTGTTTTGGCTATTCAGGGTCCCTTAAGATTCCATATGAGGTTTTTTATTTGTTTGTTTGTTTGTTTTTATTGGGGAATATTGGGGAACAGTGTGTTTCTCCAGTGCCCATCAGCTCCAAGTCATTTTCCTTCAATCTAGTTGTGGAAGGCGTAGCTCAACTCCAAGTCCAGTTGCCGTTTTCAATCTTTAGTTGCAGGGGATGCAGCCCACCATCCCGTGTGAGAATTGAACCAGCAACCTTGTTGTTGAGAGTTCACACTCTAACCAATTGAGCCATCGGGCCACCCCTCTATATGAGCTTTAGGATGAATTTTTCTATTTCTTCAAAAATTTGCCATTGGGATTTTGATAGGGTTTTCATTGACAGTCACTGTTCTTTAATAAATGCAGTGAAGAATCTAAAAAAAAAAGGACAAACAAAAAAACCAGTAGTAAAAGCCACTGAGGCAACAGAGAGAAACTTGATATCTAGAAGTTTGTATCATTTTTCTCAACCTCTTTGTAAAATAAAACTATCACAGCAGAAAATTATACAAGTAAATACATTTGTCTTAGTTTGTCTTTTTTTTTTATTATCTATACAAATAGTTTAAATGTTCCCTAGTAGAAAGGAGAGAACCAATTGTTTTCTTTGAGCATAGTGGTCTTAATAATAACAGTTATTATCACAGTATCATATAATTTGTTTAATATATATATATTATATATATATATAATATATATATATAATATATATATATTATATATATATATATAAAAATCGTTTTATATATAAAGCATTTGCATTCCGTTTTCTAATTTTATTTTAGTTCAAAGCAGCATTTCTCAAAGTTATGATCCCTGGAACATTAGTTCCTCAAAAGAAGGTTTTGTAATCAAATAATTTGGAAAACATAGCAAACTACATTCTACACTCTGCATTTGGAGTTTCATTAGTATTAAAAGCTCCAAGAAGTCTTGCCGCAAATATGTAAAGAAAGCGTTGTATAATGTTGTATAAAGTTCAATGTTGTATAAACCAGCATTCACCAGACTTTTACAACCACATTTTTTTAAGTAAACCTATTCATGTCCCTTTTTTTCAGTAAACATATTTTTCAGTAAACCTATTTTTAAAATAAACCTATTAATTTTTTAGCAAACAGATATAAGGTATGACTAAAGGCACTTGGAGCAGAGAATTTAAATGAACAAGTTTTAATGCAGCATGATAAATACTGAGATTGTTCAAAGTGGTGCAGGAAATAGGATGCATAGGGCAAGGGAGCATATCTGTCAACATAGGAATTGATTTCTCCCATAATGCCTATTAGGAGCTAACGCTGGGAGTGAGATTCGGCTTGCATGGAGACCTGCGTGTGTTTGTAATAAAGAAACTGGACAATTTCCTCCATATGCTATTTGCATCATCTACACGAAACTGATTTGCAGCAATGTCCTTGCTGAAAAGAAACAAATGGATTCTGAGGATATACTGAGCCAAGCCAGACTGGTTCTGTTAGGTGAGATCTGCTTAATTGCCTCTTCACACAAGGATGATTTTGTAGTATTTCCAACAGAGGGAAATAAGAGCTAAATCACCTTTCATCAGCATGGCTCATCAGAACTGGTTGTTTATATATTTTTCTCCCTGGCCATGATATATTTATTCTCCTTCCTAATTTCTTTTAAAGAATGTGCTTCCAAAATACTGTAGGAGTTCAAAAACCTTTAAATGATGTATTATTTATCTGTCTGGCCACAAAGATTCCTTCAGAGTCATTACTGACTCATTCCTACAGGTCATTAAATCCATCAACGGTGCATGTGCTGACTTAATAATAAGCAGATTTGGTTTAGAGGAGACCAAGGCAGCTGTAAAGGGCAGAGTCATGATGTTTTATCACATCCACTACCAGTATACAGGGACGAGGTGCTCACTTCAAACACAGGGCAAATCTATGGGCCTGCATTTCATACAGTTTTGGAAAAATAATTCAAATTATTAGATGAGAAATTAAATATTTATTTAGAATTATAACATAAACCACAACAACAATAGATCATTTAAAGCTGACAAACTCTGGAAAGATGTCAAAATCTAGAAAATAACATTTAAAAATAATTAGCTAACTGATACACCACTCCATAAAATTATTGTCTGTGTAACTTTGATTGCCTGTTCTTGCATCAATAATTTTGTCATACTTTTTACAGAGAGAATAGAAGAAATCAGACTTTCCTCTAGCATGGTAGAGTAAATATTGTTGTTGTTTCTTTCTATTGATAGGTTTCTTTTGTCTTCACAAGTTGTAGTTGGTATTGGCTTGTACATTTTTTGCATCGCTATTGATTTTAGGAAAACTTCTCTCAAGTGTCTTTCATATATGCGCTGTAAGATTTCAAGGCGTTTCAGAGATTTGTTCGTTGCAGGAACTAACCTTAAATGCTATTTGAATTGACACCACTCCCTGACCAACTTGTCTTCAGTGTCCCTAATATTTTGGCAGATTCTGAGGGTCATGTCAGGACTTGTATGTTCATTCCACAAGGTGGAGGGTATTGGTGTAGTGAGTAGTAGGACCATTCCAAAAATTGTTCTTGCCCTGGAGCAGCTGGTAGTAACTAAACGATGCATGGAAGAGTTTGGATCATATAAATATCCCACTAAACCAAAACTATATGTAATCCTGTTGACTTCCTTAGTCATAGTCCAAAAATGCCCATAATTACTCCCATGCCACCCCATGCCAGGGGAAATATGACTGAGGAGAAGTGCAGGGGAAAGAGACAGTGGTCTCAACCATTTGCGATTAAAATGTTGTACTCCTGTACATTTTACAAGAGCGTATGGCCATGGGCGTACTTACAAGTTCAAGTGAGGAGCCCTAAAACTTAACTTTATTCAGGTTAGTTTCATGGTAGAGCCACTTTGCAATTTTCTTCCACTCAAGTTGTCTTCCACCAGAGCTACCGTTGTTTCTGTAGGAAGGATGTATGCTTCCTTCTTGAACTTAAGGCCCAAATCGGCAGAACATATAATGCAAACACAGGAGACGTGCACATGCCTCTGGTCCAGCTGGCCAATTTGTTACCTTTAATAGAACAATTTGACATGTCTGGCAGGTTAAAACTGTCTACATAGCTTAAAAAAATACATCTTCCTTGACCACAAACCCAGAAATTCTGACGCTTGCAGGGCGAGGCCCAGGAAGCTCCAGTGTTTAAGTTTGTGATGTACTGCCAAGGTTGAGAACCACTGATGTAGACAAAACATTTGGATGCATGCCTATGCCCACGGCAGCTCCAAGGGCAGAATAAAGGGTGAACTTACAAAGACACTTTTGGTTTGGTGAAAGCAAGAGTGTTGAGTCCCCCATCAAGTCAGCGGGGCCAGCACTTAGTAGGTTGGGAGACAATTGGTATTAGTCCAGACTCATTTGGGTGCAAATAGAAATGCCTCTTTTAAATGAATTTAGGCGTAGAAAGGAATTTATTGGCTGCTGTGTCTGAAATGTCCATTCCAGGCATAGCTGAATCAAGGTTTGAAATAGCCCTACACATGGAGCATTTCCTATGAAAAGGAAGTGCCCCTTCCATTAATTTCTCACCAAAGTCTTAGAATTTTATTGTCCATTTCTGACCCAATCACTGCATTCAGATTCGCTGATTAGCCATAGTGGGCCACAGGACTGCACAGGCACACAGGGGTTGGGTCAGCCTCACTGACCCATGTGACCCGAGAAAGGGGGTGGTTGTTCCCTTACAAAAAATTGGAGCTGCTGGAGAAACAACTGATGATTGGGTGGTTGGCCCAATAGCCTCTGGAGCCACGTTCAGCTCTGACTTGCCCAGCCTCTGGTGTGATGCATGTCACGCTCTGCCCTTGACAATCAGGGCCATGGACAGGGGTGTTGTAGAACCTGTCTGGTGATCTACAGCTTTCTACCTACTGTTTGGGTGAGGTTCCTGCAAGCAGTGTCCTAACAGTCAAAAATCAGGCTGTGAATCAAATGAAGCGAAGTGAGAGGTGGAGTCGAGTTCCAAAACCAAAGGAGGCAGCGTCAGCAGAAGTTGATGAGAGGACATTTCCAACTGCCTGGTGCTGTAGATCCTGAAATCATTTTTGAGCAGAAGCAAGGCTGGCTGACACAACCTGCAAAGCCATTTCCCGCAGCCGCTGCAGGGCACAGCACAACCACCCACATGATCCACTTACCAAATGTGTTTCTTCGCAATGACATACATAGGTGCTTTTTTGCATTTAACTATCACAGGTCAGTGGTGAGGCACACCCAGAGATGTGCCACCTGGATCCCACTCAAGGAGGGTTCACGGCTCAACTATGGGGAGGTTGATCAGAGCACAGCTTCCAGGTGACGGTTCCTTCAGGGTCTCCCTGAGCTGCAAACAGCATCTGGGTTTGAGATCATGCTAGTCCTGGGGCAGCCTGCATCTAGCGGTGGGGTATAAAGGCCCAGCCATTTCGGTCCAATGGGGCGAGGGGGAACTTCATTAGGCAATACTTGCCCCAGAGCTCCCCACTGGTCCAGGTGCTTTATGGGGCCTGCATTGGAGTTCATTTTCTCCCTCTGCCCAGTTCTTCCTACTTGCTTTTCCAGGCACTGATCTCAAATAAACATCTTGCTCTCCAAGCTTTGTTTCAGCATTTGCTTCTGAAAAAACCCAACCTGTGATAAATGTTGTTACATCATAATTGGCCTAGTAGACGTAAGAGAAACATTAAACATGCAACCTAATTTCTAATTAGTAACAAAAGATATAAGCCTTTCTGGATTCCTTCTCTTTTCCTTAAAAAAGTAAATTAAGGCTATCACATTTAAAAATCTAAACTGTTTATATGCACAATAATCAAATATAACAGAGTGGTTGATTCTAAATGAGTAGTTCTTATATAAAAATAAATGTTTTGAGTGCAGATTTTCACCCTTGGTTCTTTTTATTAGCTTCTCCAATGAATCAAAGTAGCACATTTTCTGCACCATGTTGCCAAATTTTGAGAGCCATGTAAATTCACAAGAAGTTGTACAGACAAGAAGCTCTTCTAGTTTAATCAAATATTTGGGTAATAAGGAGTCATTGTCTTCATATGTTTTCACTCAACATTTTAAAAATTGAAATAAGACTAAATACAACACTGACACTCTGAAACACAATACAATTTTTCATTAATAAAGTGGTCTCAATGTTTCACAATACATCTGAGTGATGATTTTGAACCTCAGTTTTATTTTGCTGCAACTATGGAGAGTAGCCAATTAGCAGAGGCCCCGAGTTTTAGTGTCTCTGTTATTTTCTGTAAATGGGGTAAAATATCATAACTTAGACTTTTAAAATTTTGATACGTTTTTAATTCAAGCAATACAGCACACAAAATTCAAGCAGTTCAAAAAACTTACAGTGAGGAAGGTCCAATCCCCATACCACTGCTTCTTCTAGCAGTCTTTCCAGAAGCAGACACTGTTCATCTTTTGTGTTGCAAGTTCTGTTAGTGGTTACCTCATGCATCTCTAAATTCTATTCTTTTTAAAAATTGAGATATAATTGATATACATAACATTGTGTTAGTTTAAGGTGTACAACATAATGATTTGATATGTGTACATATTGTGAAATGATTACCACCTACATTTCGTTTTCATTAGATTCCTGGTCAGTAATAGTTTCTTGTATCCATATCATCCTCTTTCTTGGTGTTCACCTTCAAGTAAATTCTTCAGAAACAGTGCAAAGTAAACTATGTGAATTCTTGCATTTAAAAAAAGGAAAGTGGCCATTTTTATTCAAAGTTGGTAGCTTTTGCATGGCACCCTTGGTACAAAATTATTTTTCCTCAGAAATTTGCTGCTGAGAAGGCGAATGCAGTTGAGTTTCATTTCCTGTGGGTGAGCTTTTGTTTCTTTCTGGCAGATTTAGAATATTCTTTTATTCTTGGTGCTCTGAAGTTTCACAATGAAATTTTACAATGAGTCTGGGTCTTTAGAAATTATTTTACTAAGAAATGTTTAAGATATATGACAGGTCATAAAGAAAAATGCAATGGAAATAAAATATTGGACATCAGTCTTCTGGATTCCTGAAGGCCCCTTATTAGTATTTTTATTATAGTTGAATGCATTGATCCTCTGTATCCCTTTTTTTATACTTCCTATTATCTATTTCTTTGGGATTTTGTTGTTATTGTTATTTTCTTGGGGGAAAATTCCTTGACTTTATCTTCCAACTATTCCATCGACTTAAAATTTTTTACTAGCAAATTTTTCTTGTTTCAAAAAGCTCATTCTTGTTTAATTTTTTTCTTTTTAAAAATTGAGATATAATTGATATATAACATTGCGTTAGTTTAAGGTATACAACATAATGATTCAATATGTGTATATATTGTGAAATGATTACCACCACAAGTTTCGTTAACATCTGTCACACACAAATTACAGTTTTTTTTCTTGTGATGAGAACTTTTCAGATTTACTCTCTTACCAACTTTCAAATATACAACACAGTATTGTTAACTACAACCGCTACGCTGACTATTACATCCCCAGGCCTTACTTATAATGCAGTTTGGTTCTTGTTTTCTGAGGGCCCCTGAATATAAGTACTTTTTATGAATGCTGTGTCTTACAGACTCTCTGAAGGTACTAATAGAGATTTTGAAAGATCTCTTACATCACCTGAATTATTTTTGTTTTCTTTGAGATCAACTTTCTCGTCCAATAGAAAGGCTGAATGGGAACTCTGAGAATTTATGTGGAGCTTGCTGACTGGTAGGATGTGATCTCGGAGGTGGCTTTTCCCTGGAGACCCACCAAATGACAGAATCTGGAAAATCTCTTGTCCTGGTTCTCAGCTGAGAGTCCATTTCTTTAAAGGAGAACCCTGCGTTTGTCCACTGGGGATAAATGCTTATTGGCCTGTCTACTGTGTGGCGAAATGGGAGAGGTAGTGAGGAGTTAACTGCTTCACACTCAACTTGCAGTTTACCCTATGTTTTCAGCTCCTCCCCACCGTCTATCATACCTGTCCATCATAACTTAACCCAGATCCACATTGGTTCCCTTCTCCACTGCAGCCACCTTCTAAAACACTATATATAGACTGTTGTCACCTCAGCCATGAAAAAACAATCAACTTCTATGTGCTGTTGTCTTCCAGAAATTAGTTTAAATCTATGATCTGCAAAGGTTACCCTCTGAATAGCTTGGCTTTTATTCCTGTATTATTATTTTAATGGGATTTCCGGAGAGAAGGGAGTCAAAAATGTGTGGTCAGCATGTGGATGCCATCTTGAATCAAAAAAAGTAAAGATTTTTCCATCCTGCCCTGATTTAAAAACTTATACAGATTTATTGTAGAAAATCTAGAATGTTTATAACACATTTCTCCGAAAGACCCATACAAGGGTAAACTTCTATATTATTTAAATATAATACGATCAAGATAACCAAACCAGGTTGGATATGGGTGCCCAAAGGTAGAAGAACAGCTGTTATTTATTGAATATCTTTTTGTGCCTGGTACTTGACAGATAATGCTTCATTGAAAACCCATTTTACAGATGAATAGACTGAGGCTCAGTCAAGCAATTTACACAAGGTCACACAGCTAGTAAGTGGAAATTCGGTTTCAAAGCCTAGTTCCATCTGATTCCTACATGTTG
Organism: Rhinolophus sinicus; assembly: GCF_057876585.1. Classification (NCBI taxonomy): domain Eukaryota; kingdom Metazoa; phylum Chordata; class Mammalia; order Chiroptera; family Rhinolophidae; genus Rhinolophus; species Rhinolophus sinicus. The sequence goes on from NC_142517.1 coordinate 200,045,528, forward strand.
TATGTTGCCAATGAGGCAACAACAGCTAGAACAAAGTGTGAATGATGTCAACAGAGGCAACTTCTGAGCATAAAATAAAAACCTAAATATCTAGTTCAATTGATCGTACCATAGAGCATGTGTACAACAAAGGGGATCAAGAAGTTATTTGTGAGTAGAAGGGACTCTTGACTTCTCTCTCTCCAAGACTGAACATTTTCAGGGAGCTGGTTTAATTGACCCACAGGTTTCCTGTGGTAAGTAGGCTGTTGTCTATTTTAGTTGTATTCTTGAGAGGCTCTGCTGAACTTTGTCCTCAACAAATGCACTATAATCATATTGGCATTTCAGCTTCAGAGAAAAGAAATCATTAATTAAAATGTACATTATTGAACACCCACAGTATATGTAGGATTCTACCGTGGGAATGGCAGTAAATGGACAACTTATTAATCAATTATTGCTATAAATTCAACCATGCTGACAAATAGTATTAGTCATGTGATTTTTCCCCTTCACGATGGAACTGCTTTACTTATATTAATCTCATGTTTCCTTTCCTCAGCTTGAAGTTTTAAAAGACTGACATTTTCCTGTGGGTGAATTAAAGCCAATATTTATTACTATTTTTAAAACCTGTTTCACGACAATGATTCTTATCTACACAGATAGGAAAAAATGGGAACTGTGGCTGTCCAGATAGAAGCCCTTCAGAGCAGCTGCCCCATTTTAGATGTGTGTTCTGGAGGAAGAGAATTGATCAAAATAAGGGATAAGTGTAGATTTTAATGGTTATGGCTGGTTTCTAATTTACAAGATGGTTGAATGTGCGGGGGAGTCAGATCACATTTAGGCAGAAGCAGAGCCTCTGCTTTAGTACAATTTGCAAAGGAGTGGGGAGCAAGGTATGCGTCTTGTCTCGTTATTTTCATTATTGTTTTAGTTAACTGCTGGAAGTGAAATTGCTGTCTCTAGAAATCTTGATGTAGACACAGCAGTAAAAAGATACAGAGACCTTATGAAGAGCTCTGACTACCAGTCTTACAGCTCTCATTTTCTTTCCTCTGCAGATTGAGGGAAAAACTTAACCTAGGGGACATTGTATCAGTTAATATTATTTTCCTCAATATCTTTTTCTATTAAGCCAATAAATCTTTAAAAGCTTTCTCTTTCTGCACTTCAGAGATTGAGAATTGGTCTTTTTCCTGCGCTATTCAAAGAAAGAAAGAAAAATACCTGGCAAAAGATGTATTTTTGTTGCAGTAGGTTAGAAGGGAAAGACTTGAATGATGAATTCAGATGAATCCTACCTATTTTCTGTCAATTTTTTTTTTTGAAGAAAAGCCATGCATACATTTGTTAAAATGTTTGCTCTAACTCAAATATTAAAGCCACATTTGCCATTGACTTCTCTCTGAGTAGCTCTACAAACTTGAGGTATACTTGAAATTTAAGCAAGGTCAGTACAAGAACCTGTGAGCTCGGGGAAGGTATTAGATCCATGCCAGATAATATTGGCCAACGAAATCGTCTTTATGAGAGAGAAGAAAACCTCAGTGATGTGAGATACCATGATGGTATGAGATGCTATGCCTGAACTAAGATCTTTAGAATTAAGATTCTAGCAGAGCAGAAAAAAAACAGAACTAAAAGAGAACTAAACTGTGGTTTAATAGAACTTGCCAATTGCCTCTATGCTGAAGTTAGAGCTCAACTCACTCTATAACGCAACATGGAATTATAAATGATGTAATACAGTTTCAGACCCACCTTCATACCCGATGGGAAATGGAGAATTGAGGCCATTATGTAGATAATGAAGACAGAGCTTTCTTTAATTGGAGATTTAGAAGACTAGAAAGACCATCTCTAGACTGGCATTGTTGCCATTGTGATGATGGGGACAAGAGGATGCACTAAAGGACAACTACTACGATCTCATGTGATAAGGCCAGGGGAGTCATGTTTTGTAGTAAAGTAGAAATGGATATGCAGTGATACATAGTTTATTGTGATAAAAATAAATATACTTGAAAACATCAAAATAGGTAATAATCTTTAGCTATTTTAAGCTTTGCAAATCAAGTGCAATTCTGCAGGTTACTCTCACTGTGAATAAAGACCTTAACTGTGGCCCTGCCGTGCTCACACTGTATAACTGATGACAGTATTGGGGCTGATAGAAATATCTTCTTGCAAAATTCAGAGTTCTGAATCAATTGCAAGTGTCTGAAAAATCTGAAGTACATACTTAATAGAAACTTTATAGATGACAAATATCTTCTCATTTTGCCAACTCTGCTGTATTTTCAAGTTAACTGCTAACTAGTCACCATGTTTAACTGATTGCTAAAACTTTAGCTAAATGTTTATATTAGCTAGATTTGTATAACACAGCACTTAAAAGTCTTGTTTCACCAAGGAGTACAAAGGAATCTGTGTAGGTCAATGACTAAGCACGTGAACTGCAGTCCGAGAAACCCTGGCTGTGTATGTGGGACTTTTACCTGCACTGTGACATTAAGCAAATGACTTCTGAACACGATGTGCCTAAATTTCTTCACTCATGTGTCTCACAATAATACTTGTTCTTTAGGTGTTGTAAGGATTAGATGAAATAATAAAGTACTTAACAAGAGCCTGACCTGTAAGTTATAACCTTTTATTTTGTTACATTATAATGGACGTTATTTCAACATGACAACACGAATTTAGTAGATATAGTTTGAGAGCATAAATACAGAGGACTGTAAATGGAACCTTTCAAATATTACAGAATTAAATATTACATAACAAAATACTACACAAATGATTATATAGAAGTATTACATAATGCAGCATCATAATGAAATAGACGGCACGATATTTCAGTTACCCTCAGTTAACTTTGCAAATCTCTATCTCTCGGTGTTTTGGGGAAATAAGTGAGTTCAATGGTTTATCTTCAATAAACATTCTAACTCACAGGAGTGTAATACTGAACTTATTCATTTATTGATCAATTTATTCAGGCATATATTCATTCATGGATTCAGTGATCACTTTCCCTCTTTCTAGACTATGAATTAAGAGACCCACAGGGAAATTTTAATCAGTGGGAGGTTGAAAGGTCATTTAGATTAAGGCTCAGACAGCTACATTGGGCCAAGTAGGAAAAGAGGAAGCAAAAGCTGGGAGGAGAGGGCCTGAGCGACAGTGAGAGCCACAGCCAGTGAGAAACAGACTGAGGCACAGGCAGAGGCAATGAGCAAGGCCTGAGAAACAGGGACAAGTCCTCGGTTTAGGACTGTGTCTCTTCCTAGACTCTTACCATTACGACCCTTAGGTTCTGGGAGATTTCCCTGATGCCCTAAATTATTGCACCTCCTGCCCCATTTTACCTACTCTAGTTTGAATGGGTTACCATGCCTTAAAACTCAAAAAGTCTGGTGCACAGTGGATGCTGACAAAAATCTTTCCTTTGGATGCTGACCCAGGTGAAAACCCTTTCTTGGAGACTGGTGGGAGTCAAGACATGCTAATATCCGTGTCTCTTATTCTAGTGAGTTAGTGAATCAACAATAATAAAGGGTCCTTTTGGGTGAGGTACTGGTAAAGGTCTTGATGTGGCATCATTAGCTCACCTGTAACTTTATTGCCACTAAGTTTGCTGGTTGACAAATGGACATAGTGACAACAGCCCCAATATTCAACTATGTACAGAAGGGAAGAATCAAAAGGTAAAAGAGTGTTTGTTGAGATGTCATTATTTCTCTGAATAACAATCATTTAGAGACATGATATCTGATTATAGGTTGGGGGGATAAAGGCTCTGAGATGCCATGTGATGGTCCAGTAAGATTGCATAAGACAATATTCCTGTTTTTCCCCTTCCTTTCTGTATCGTGTTACATGGTGTTGTTTAGCTTCTCTGCTGTGACGTACCATGGTAGAGTGTGCTATGCTGGATTAACATAATCATGCTTCTTTATTGACTATTAACATGACTTTTCAAAAGTCCTGGACACTGTAAACAGAAACTGCTTTAAGCTAATGCACAGGAATGTCCGCATAGAACCCCAGGGTTTAGTTAATGAGGGCTGAAATTCCACCCTGCTAATGAAGTATGATATTTAAGAGTTGAAGCAAATTTTCTATGAGGTTTCAGCATTGAACTCCAGGAAATAAATATTTTACAAGGTTAGATTAACTGTCCCAATATTATTTATTGCCTTACAATATTTAGCTCTTTATCCTTCAATAATTACTAAATAACTTTTATGATGGAGTAAAAAAGTACTATATGTACTAGTAAGTATTATAAATAAACTCATTATTTATATACATCACATAGAACTTTATTATATGGGAATTCAAATATTAACTATACAAATTTCATATATACTTTCATTGCATTACAAAATGTAACAACATATCCTTATATAATTACTAGTATTCAGTAGTATTAGCATTTTGTAATCATAGTACTAACAATTAGTAATAATTTACTAAATGATAATTATTATTTAGGTATAAAACATGCTACATATAGTAATGTATAAAGTCACTGTTTATACATATATTATGTTTACTTCATTATTATAAATAATAGTGTAGCACTGCTTTCATCCCTTAATAATATCCCTAAATAAAGCCTTAAACATACTTAAATAAAACTCCATTACATTTATTATAATAAGGTGCTATATAATACTAATTACTGTTTCAGAATATTTGGAAAAAACAGAAAATAGAGAAGGAAAAAAATTCCATATTAGATAACTCCCAAAGACCTCTGCTTGTTGACATTTTATTCTATTTCCCTTTGGCCTTTTTTTCTATACAAAGTTGTGTTATTTTTGCTGTCATTTTTCTTCATTGTGATCATAAGCATACAAAATTTTGTATCCTACTTTTTAGAGATAATATTATATCTCTAGCATTTTTCAAGTTTTTATAAAATCTTCTTAAATATAATTTTAAATTATAACACAATATGTCATTGTATGGTAGTAGCAGATTAACTTGATCATTTCTAAGTAGAAATTTGAGTTTATTTCAAATAATTTTAATGGTTATTCTTTGAATATTTTAGAGTAAGTTTTCATTAGAATGTAGGAGTATCTTTCTATTATTTACATTTTACTTGTTTAAATCTGCTTAGTTGTTTTTAATAGTCATTTACTATAAATCTTTTTAATTCATAGGAAACTTGGATGTTTACATTTAAGATGGAATAGAATTTACTGAAAAAATAGCTAAAAAGTTACTATTCTGATTCTTTCTAATTGTTTTACTTTTTAATTATATATGCTGCATTGAACAATTATAACCAAATAAAAATTTCTTGTATAAGGTGTGTTTTTTATAGTAAGATATCTGTTGTCATAAGAAATGTTAAAATAATATATATTTGGTGTATATAGTCCCAGTTTTATTGAGAAATAATTGACATACATCACTGTAGAAGTTTAAGGAATATAGCAGTGATGGTTTGATATCCATATATTGTGAAATGAGTACCACAATAGACTCAGCTCACATCCATCTTCTCATATACCTACAACAAAAAGAAAAAAAGGAAAACTAAAAGGAAAAAAATTTCCCTGTGATGAGAATTCTTAGGATTTACTCTTTTAACAACTTTCCTATATATCATACAGCAGTGTTGACTATAGTCATCATGCTGTATACTACATCCCTAGTACTCGTGATCTTATAACTGGAAATTGGTACCTTTTGAGCACCTTCCTCCAGTTCCCCTTCCCCCACCCACCACCTCTGGTATGCACAAGTCTGATTTAACTTACTTAACATAATGCCTTCAAGGTCCATCCATGTTGTTGCAAATGGTAGGATTTCCTTGTTTTTTTTACTGGCTGAATAATATTCCATTGCATATACACCACAATTGCTTTATCCATTCACCCATCTGATGGACGCTTAGGTTATTTCCATGTCTTGGCTATTGTAAATAATGCTGCTGTAAACATGGCGGAGCAGATATCTTTTCAAGTTAGTGTTTTTGTTTCCTTAGGATAGTCCCAGAAGTGGAATTGCTGACTTATGTGGTAGTTCTATTTTTAATTTTTTGAGCATCCTCCATACTGTTTTCTATAGTGGATATACCAATTTATGATCCCACCAAGAATGTACAAGGGTTCCCTTTTTTCTACATTCCTTCCAGCATTTGTTATCTCGTTTTAATGACATTCTAACAGGTATGAGGTGATATCTCATTGTGGTTTTAATTTGCATTTTCCTAATAACTACTGATGTTGAGCATCTTCTTATGTACCCATTGTCCTTTCATATATCTTCTTTGGAGAAATGGCTATTCAGGTCCTTTGTCCATTTTTCAATTGGGTTATTATTATTATTCTTATTTTAGCTATTGAGTTGTATGAGTCTTTTAAAATATATTGTAGATATTAATCACTTATCAAATATATGGTTTGCAAATATTTTTCTCATTCCATAGGTTTTCTTTTCACTTTGTTGATGGTTTCTTTTGCTGTGTAGAAGCTTTTTAGTTTGATGTAGTCCCACTTGTTTATTTTTTATTTTGTTGCTTGTGCTTTGGTGTCATATCCAAAAAATCATTACCAAGACGCATGTCAAGGAACTTTATTCCTATGTTTTCTTCTAGGAGTTTCATGGGTTCAAGTGTTACATTTAAGTCTTTAATGGATTTTGAGTTAATTTTTGTGAGTGGTATAAGGTATGGGCCCAGTTTCATTCTTTTACATGTGACTTTCCAATTATCTCACCATTTATTGAAGAGACTGTCTTTTCTCCATTTAGTGTTCTTGGCTCCCTTGTCAAATATTCGTTGACCATAAATGCTTAGATTTGTTTCTGCGCTTTCAAGTCTGCCCCCCTGGTCTATTGGTTTCTATGCCAGTACCATACTGTTTTGAGAACTATAATTCTCTCTGTAGCATAGCTTGAAATCAGGAAGTGTGATGCCTCCTGCTTTGTTCGTCTTTCTCAGGATTTTTTTTTAATCTAGTTTTGTTTTAACACAGTTCAGGAATTCCTAGTGTGTCTGTGATCATATTCTTGGTGACTCAGTCACTAATGCTAATGGTATTTTGGTTTTGGGAGGACCGTCCTCCTAGAATTATCTGGGTAAAGCGATTCAGTGCTAATATTTAGGATATTTTCCCTATTGGTATTTGGCTTAAACTGTATTAGATTAAAAAAAAAACACTTTTATTTATTTAAATGTGTTTTTCCAGGACCCATCAGCTCCAAGTCAAGTAGTTGTTTCAATCTAGTTGTGGAGGGCGCAGCTCACAGTGGCCCATGTGGGGATCAAACTGGCAACCTTGTTGTTAAGAGCACCGCGCTCTAACCAACTGAGCTAACCAGCCGCCCTGTATTAGATTTTTTAAATAACAAAAATTACATGTTTTAACAAATCAAGCAATGCAGAAACATTTAAGAAAATTTAAGAATATGCCTTCTGCTCCTGACCTCTCAAGATGCATGATGATAGTTTGCAGTGCAACCTTCTGTATTATTCCCTATGCTTAAGTTAAAAAATATATACATATAAACACATAGGGAGAGTTTTATTTTTTAAAATGCTTTTATACCACATGCATTATTCTACAGTATCTTTTTTCAATTAGTACTATACCATGGATATCCCTAGAGCAATAATGTACACCTAACATCATTTTTAATGGCTGCATAATAGTACATGGTGTGGGTGTATCATAATTTATTCAACTGTTCCTTACAATGGACATTCAGATTGTTTAGAGGTGGATTTTTTTCGACATTGTAAATAATACCATAATACAAATTCTTAGACATATTCTTATGTACTGGTTTTTATTTCTATAGGCTACACTCTTCCAATTGGAATTTAAAAAGCATATGGATATTTTCATTTTCAGTAGATATTCCAGATCAGTTCCATAAAAGACTGTAGCAGTGGACGTTCTCATCAGCTGTATATGAGATGCCAGTTGCAGCTCCGTCCTCACCAACACTAGATTCTGTTGCTCTAACAGTTGACAACCTGCAGTTGAAGAATTGCCTTGCTGAAGCTGCATTTCCGTACTGCCACTGGGGTTCATGCACATTTCCTGTTTGTTGATGATTGCATTTTCTTGTCTATGAATTCCCTGTTCATATCTTTGCCCATTTTTAAATTGAGTTGTGTGTCTTTTTCTTATGAGTTAATAGGAGGAATTTGTATATTAGGGGAAATAACACAGGGCCTGTCACTTGTGAGGCAGTTATTTTGCTCTAATCTACCATTTGCTTTTTTTTTTTTTTTTTTTAAAGATTTTATTGGGGAAGGGGAACAGGATTTTATTGGGGAACAATGGTCAAATTGTTGTCCTTTCAATCTTAGTTGTGGAGGGTTCTGTTCAGCTTCAAGTTGTTGTTCTTGCAGTCTTAGTTGTGGAGGGCACAGCTCAGCTCCAGGTCCAGTTGCCGTTGCTAGTTGCAGGGGGCACAGCCCACCATCCCTTGCGGGAGTCGATCCGGCAACCTTGTGGTTGAGAGGACAGGCTCCAACCAACTGAGCCATCCGGGAGCTCAGCAGCAGCTCAGCTCAAGGTGCTGTGTTCAATTTTTTTAGTTGCAGGGGGCGCTGCCCACCATCCCTTGCGGGAGTCGAGGAATTGAACTGGCAACCTTGTGGTTGAGAGCCCGCGCTCCAACCAACAACTGAGCCATCCGGAGGCAGCTCAGCTCAAGGTGCCGTGTTCAATCTTAGTTGCAGGGGGCAGAGCCCACCATCCCTTGCGGGACTCGAGGAATTGAACTGGCAACCTTGTGGTTGAGAGCCCACTGGGCCATGTGGGAATCGAACCGGCAGCCTTCGGAGTTAGGAGCACGGAGCTCTAACCGCCTGAGCCACCGGGCTGGCCCTACCATTTGCTTTTTAACATAGTTTATGACATCTTTCCCCAAATAATTTGTAAAAGTGAGGCTGAAATTTGGTTGTTTGGGGGTTTATGTGAGGGAAAGTAAATAATGCCAATAACATTTATTCAATGAATCATGCATTGTCCTGAATTGAAATGTCAATTTGGTTATATATATATTTTAATTTGTTCCTGTCATCTCTATTTTATTGCATTGCTCTGTGAACATCTCTACTATAATATGTCATGGTATAGAGTGTTCTATATTGGAGTAAATAAAGAATTAACTAGATATTATGTTAGCTTGTTGGCTATGAATAGACTGTCCTTAAATTTTTCAATATTATCCACTAGACACTCAAATATAAAATGTTTTAAGCAAATGTATAGGAACATCATTTTATCACAGTAGCTTTGTAAGAAATTTTAATATTTGGCAATGCAAGATGGTACCCAGGCCCTATACATACATATAAACATAGATGCACAATGTAATGTCTTATACCATTTTCAACAAAGGAAATTCATTTTTACATTTACACAGAATGTAAAAACAATCTTTATGTCTATACTTCACTCCCATTTTTCAGGTAGAAATTGATGGCCATTTCTTGAGAATATATGTGAAATTCCTGAAAACATATGCAAACATGTGGAATTTTCTATACAAATAAAAGATACACTTTAATCAGCTCAAAAGTGAGCCACTGTCGTTTAGCATGAATGAGAGGATGAAATAGTTAAACGCATTGATAAAATGCAAATGTCATCTTTGACATTCAGTGGATTCCATCTTTGGATTTGGCTGATAAGTGATAAAAACTCTTGTTCATCAACATAGTTCACAAACGTAGTAATGGAATCAGAGCTCCCATCGCACGCTTTGTGAGACAAGAGCAGGCTTCAATCAAGGAACACCAGATTTTTTCAGGACTCTTGGGTTAATCTATATAGCACCCATTCGGTTGTGAGGTCATTTTTGGCAGAGTTTGCATGCTTGATGTCAGAAAGTTAAGGATCATGAACACACATTTAATTTCAAGATTACTGGAGCAGAAATAACCATCAAAAGAAATCTGCGGGTTCCCAGGTGCCTACAGAGTTTTGCCTGCAGAAAAATTGAAAAAGAATTTTACTCTCTACTTCAGCCTAAACAAACTTTTTCTCTAGCGTTGAAAGGTTAATACAATTGCCTCCTCCCTTCTCCTTTTCCAGAGCAGCAGTTTGGATAGAAAAGGGGCTCAGCAGATTTCCAAATCGTTCATGAAACTTTGAATGGAAAGAATGACCTCCTTGATTTGATTTAAAAAGTATCCACCAATAAGTCAAGCCATGAATAAACTGATCCATGTCCAATTGTCCTAAGTAAATGTTCCTTTACTCTCAACATTTCCTGTTTCCCTGCTCTATTTTTTTTCCCCCTCAAGGTCATGCAAGTGTTCAAGACCTGCCTTCTAGAAAGCCAGCAAATTTGTCTATAGGAAAAGTACATTATTTGATACTGCCCTTTCTTGCTGAAAACTAACACCTTGAAAAAGTGATGATTTAAGGTGCTGAGTCTGATGAAGCTGATGTCTTTCATGGAAATCAGCACCAGACTTACTGCAGGAAGATTGGCAGCTTCCTTTGCCACCAATGTTGCTTAGGTAGAAAGCCATGATGAAGCACGTACATTTCTTCTTCAAAGCTGCAAGGACAGATTTTCTGTCAGGCCTCACAGGACTCCATCTCTACAGAGAATATTAAGATTATTCTTCTAGTGGAAGTTTTACTTTGCAGATTCCATTCGCACGTTTTCCATGGTCATTGCATATCCAAAAAGGGATAACAAACAGGGATTCACTGATGATGTCAGTGCAACATAAGGAAGGCAAACCAAACAGTGATTCCACTGGGAGGTCATACTAAAGGCATAGCTGACAATCCCTCTAGAGTCTTTTTCAAGATAGTAAAAGAAACAACAGTAATTCTGGAGTGGTGGCATCATTTCATTAAGGAACCACTTAGTTTTCTCTCTCTGCTTTAAGCCACAAGCTTGCTTTGCATTTCCAGGACTTATGGTTTCGTAAGATCTCGCAATTATATGTGGGCAATTATCTTTTCACTCAGGTATGTGGTAAATAAACTTGATGAGAGAAGATTTTGTGCTGGAGCAAATACAAAATTTGATAGAGTTTTAGTCCTTATTGAATTATCATCAATTTTCTCCAAAATGTTTTTCTTTAAGTAGAATCCAATAGAGGTTCACACATGGCATTTGTTATTCCTCATCAGTTTTCCCCCATGTTTTAACTTTTTGAAAAGACTGGGAAAATTTTCTCGGAGCCTGTCCCACATTCTGGATTTGCCTAATTATTTCATGAGATCTTATTTATTTAACTTATTCATCTATTTCTGGTATTTTCTCCAAACTTGAATTCAGGTGCTAAAGATTTAATTAGATTCAAGTTAAACCTTTTGTGTGAAAACAGGGGATGCTGTGAACTTACTGAATTATATCAGGAGACACTATTAATGACGTTAAATTTAATTAATTGGTTACTGTGGCAGCTGTTAGATATCTGTTATATAGATTTATTTTTCCCTTTTCAATTAGCAATCTGTGGGGTAATACTTTGGTAGTATACAAACATCCTATCAACTTTTAAAAGCAAACTTATTGACATAGTATTGCCAGATAATAAACTGCACATGTTTAAGAGTACAATTGGTCAATTTTGAAGTGTTCGTACAACTGTGAAATCATCCACACAATAAAGGTAATGCACATAACCATTACCCCCTCCAAAATAAAATTTCCCCTTCCTTTCCCCTTCCCCCATGATTAAGGCAACCACAGATCTGCTTTCTGGCACTATTGATTAATTTGAATTTTCTAGAATTTTCTATAAATGCAATCTCACTGTATGTACTCTTTTTTCTGGTCTGGATTCTTTTATTCAGAATAATTATTCTGAGATATATCCCCATGGTGTGTACCAACAATTCATTCCTTTTTATTGTTGAATAGACTCCATTGTATGGATATTGCACTATATATATATATATATATATATATATATATATATATATATATATATATATATATATATATATATATGTTTTATCCACTCACATGTTGATGGACATTTGGGATATTTTCCAGTTTGGGCTATTACCAATAAAGCTGTTATGAATATTCATGCTCAGGATTTTGTATGAACATATGCTTTCATTTGAAATCTCTTGAGTAAATTCCTAGCTGGTGGGTATATGATTAACTTGATAAGAAATGAAAAATAAAAGCATGATTGATAAAATTAAAAATCAACAAATTACATATAATCAAAATTTAAGAATTTTTGCTTATTGAAAGACATTGTGAATAAAATTAAAAGACAAGCCACTGGGAGAAAATATTTGCAATTCACATATTTGATAAAGGTTTTATACCCAGAGTGTCTAAAGAACTCTCAAAACTCAATAAGAAAAAAGTTTTAAACAAAAAATGGATAAGATATTTGAACACACTTTACAAAAGACACTTTACCAAATTGTTGTCCAAAGTGGTTATACCATTTTACATTTTACATTTTTGCCAGCCATGATGAGAATTCCACTTCCTCCACATCCTTGTCAGCACTTGGTGTGGTCAATCATTTTAGATTTTGGCCAGTAGTTGTATCTCCTTATGGTTTTAATTTGCATTTCCCTGATGACTAATGGTGTTGAGTATCTTTCCATGTACTTATTTGCCACCTGTATATCTTCTTTTGTAAAGTGTCTTCAAATCTTTTGCCTTGCTTAATTCACTTATTAGTTCTGATTGCTTTCCTGTAGATTCTTTAGAATTCTCTATGCACATGATCATGATATCTGAAAATAAAGACAGTTTTATGTCTTCCTCTTTTAATCCATATACCTTTTATTTCTTTTTCTTACTTTATTGCACTGACTACAATCTCCACTACAATATTGAATAGAAGCAGTGAGAACTTGCTCTTGGTGGGAAGTATTTAATTATTAAATATGATATCAACTATAGATTTTTCATAACTTCTCTTTATTGGGTTGAGAAGGTCCAATTCTATTATCAATTTGCTGGTTTTTCTTTTTTAGAGCCACTGATTTTTAAATGCTAAACCAACTTTGTATTCCTGGGATAAAACCCACTTGGTCATGATATATTGTCTTTTTCTCCTCCTCCTCCTCCTCTTCCTCTTTCTTCTTTTTCTTTTATTAGTTTCAGGTGTACCAAACAATGTAATATTTAAACAATTTCACCCCTTGCAAAGTGATAACCCCCCTCCCCCAATCTACTACCCCTCTGATATCGTATATAGCTGTTACAACTCCATTGACTCTATTCCCTATGCTGTGCTCCACATCCTGTGAATATAAATATATGTTTATATTCATAGAATGTGGAGTACAGCATACAACTATAATTTTATATATATGTATATATATATATATATATATATATATATATATATATATATATATACATATATATAAAATTATAGTTGACATTCAGTGTTATTCAGCTTCAGCTTCATGTGTACAGTGCAGTGGTCAGTCATCTACACTGTCCATAAAGTGGTCTCCCTAATAAGACAAGAGCCCATCTGACACTCTACAAAATCTTTACAACATTATTGATTATATTCCCCGTACTGTTTTTCATGTCCCCGTGGCAATATTGTAACTACTATTCGTGCTTTCTAATCCTCTCACCTTCTCCTTCATCCCCACCCTCCTCCCATCTAGCAACCATCAGTTTTTCCTCTATATCGCTGAGACTGTTTCTGTTTACTTTGCTCATTTATTCAGTTCTTTAGATTCTACATATAAGTGAGATCATATGGTATTTTTCTTTCTCCGTCTGACTTATTCTACTTGGCATAATATTCTCTAGGTCCATCCATATCATTGCAAATAGTAAGATTTCATTCTTCTTTATGGCTGAGTAATACTCCATTGTATAAATGTACCACCGTTTCTTAATCTAGTCGTCTACAGCAATTCCACTGTTAGGTATCTACCCAGAGAAATTCAAAATGCTAATTTGAAAAAATATTTGCATCCCTATGTTTATTGCAACATTATTCACAATAGCCAAGACATACAATGTCCTTTTTATATATCATTGGATTCAATTTGCTAATCTTTTGTTTTAAATTTCTACATATATGTTCATAAAGGGTACTGGTCTGCAGTTTTCTTTCTTCCTTCCTTTCTTCCTCTCTCTCTCTCTCTCTCTCTCTCTCTCTCTCTCTCTCTCTCTCTCTCTTTCTCTCTCTCCTTCATAAAGTCTGTGTCTGGTTTTGGTATGAGAGCAATGCTGACCTCATAGAATGTGTTGGAAAGTATTGCCTTCTTCAATTTTCTGGAAGACTGTAAAATTGGTGTTATTTAGCAATGGAGCCATCTGGGCCCAGGGTTTTCTTTGTTGGAAGTTTGTTTTTTGTTTTTTAACTCCAAATTTGGTCTGGTTTCTTGAACATATGCAATATAACTGTAATAAATATTTTCATGTCCCTTTTCTACCACTTGTGTCATATATGAATCACTTTTAGTTGGTTGATTTTTCTCATTAAAGGTGGTCTTTTTCTTCATTGTATGCATCTTTGATTAGATGCCAGATATTGTGAATTATACCATGTGGTTACTTTTTTTTAAATTCCTGTAAATAAAGCTCTTCATCTTTATTCTAGAACATGACTAAGTGGCTTATAAACAGTTTGATCTTTTTGGATCTCACATTACGCTTTGTTAGCTAGGACAAAGCCTGCATGTATTCTAGGGTTAATTTTATTCTAGGACTAAAGCAATATCCTTCTAAGTACTGTAGCTGGTGCTCTGTGAATTATGAGGTTTTCCACTCTGGCTGGTGGGTACAGGAACTATGCCTGGCCTTCTGTGAACTCCTAGCACTGTTCCCTCTATCTCTTAGGTGGTTCTTTCCCTGGCCTGAGGTGGTTTCCTCACATGTATGTGCTCACCGACACTCAGTTGAATACTTGAGGGACTTTCCCTTAAGATCTCCAGAATTTTCTTTGTGCAGCTCACTTCTTTTCTCCCCTGCAAACTCTAGGCACGTTGGTTTTCCTGGAATGCCAAATACATCAACTCAACTCCAGCAGACCACTAGGCTTTACCTAGGTTCCCCTTCCCCACACTGTACCCTGGAAACTGACTGAAAGCAATACACTGGGGCATTCAGAGGACTTAACTCATTCGTTTTCACTCTCTCAGGGATCACTGTCTTTCACTGGCTGATGTCCAGTGTCTTCAGTGTCATTTTTTTCATCTATTTTATCTGGTGTTTTAGTTGTTTTAGGGTATAGGAGCTTATCCCTGTTACTCCATGCTTGACAAAAGCAGATGTCCTATTCACTTTTTACCCCGTGGTTCTCATATCCATTAATAATTGCTGCATATAAATAGTTATTTCGTTGGAGTTTGGTGATTTAAAAAAACTTCCAATTTCTTTATAAATAAGGTAGCATCATCTGTAAAGAAAAGCTTTCCTCCATCTTCTGGAGATGAGCCTCCATTCCTTCTATAAGTGCAGAGTTTCTGTCTAACTTTATCTCTCCTTTCAGAATAAAGAGTTGTTATTAATAATCTCCTCCAATAGTAGCAAATGAATTTCTTCTCACCCCCTTCTTTTTGTTTAATTTTGAGGGTCATTATGAACGGGGACATTTATTTATTTATTTATTTATTTATTTATTTATTTAGTTAGTTAGTTAGTTAGTTAGTTAGTTAGCTAGTTAGTTATTGTGTAACAATCACTTTGTAGTGATGCTCAAATTGCCCCAAATTTAGCCAATGGGAGCTCCTTCATTTCAGTTTCTGAGCCCTCTTGAAACATCTCTATTAGAACTCTGAGCACTTTCTTGCTTTCCGGCAAACAGATTGCTTTGCCTCCCCCTGTACTTGGGATGTTCCAGACCTGAAATTGTTCATTTCTCTGAGAAATCCTGGTTCCCTTTAGTATAAAATATTGTCTGGAAATCAAGATCTGGTCTCTAGTGGAAGTCCATATTGTGGGGTTGTCAATGGGGAGAGATATTTTAGATGCCATAGCCTGGCAACTACAATAATGATACTTGAATCTTCTATGCACAATAGCATCCCATGCTGGCAAATCCTTAAACCATTTTTAAAGTGAGATGAGACTTTAGTAGTATACTTAGACATATATTTTTTCAAATTTTTAAAATCAAATAAAAAGATAATTTGGGGGTGATTTAAAGAACACTTGAAAGGCTCGTCAGAGATCCCCAAGAAGTGCCTGGACTTGTGGTTAGGAATGCAGTCTCAGATAGGGCAGTCATTCTTACCTGTCTGCACATTGGTATCACCTGGGGAGCTTTAAAAAATACTGATGCCAAGGTCCTACTTCAGAACATACTAAATCAGGATGTTTGTTTATTTAAATCTTCCCAGGTGATTCTAATGTGCTGCTGGGGTTGAGAACCACTTTCTTAGCATCTCGATGCCATTAAACATGCAAGCCCCTGTTGAGAATAGTAACACCTAAATTGTGTGACTGCTTCTTTGTACATTTCACTGATGCGGGGTGGGGGAGAGGTTGGGGATGGTGTGGAGGTGTCTGGGCAGTTGCTGGTAAAACTGCAAGAAAAAAAAAAAGACAGGCAACATATACAAACTGAAGTGCTTTTTTTTTTTGCTTTGATTACATCGGTGATTGAGTCCTCTAAATTGTTTACTAAAGAAGCAATAAAACTTTATCAGGAAATATTTGTTTGAGCTGTTGGCAAATTAATGCACTGTTTGGGTAATTTCAGCTTTGATGTCCCTTATCTATGTCATTGTGTCCCAAAGTTTGCCAATCACTGCTGTATTGAAATAACTTGGATCTGGAACTCAGGGCAATTGCTTCACTTTCCTTTTATTCTGTTGCACAAAATAATTTTCCAAATCAATCATGTCACTAAGTGTGTGTCTAGAGATAATGGCCTGAAATCTGAAACAATGGAACTGCTGGTGTGGTGAGAACTGCTGGTGTAGTGAGAAATGGCTTTCCCATTTAATTTGTCAAACTTCCAAGTACTCATCTATTCTCTAAGCAAAGTTGCAGCCAAGTCTTGATATTTCAGAACTCAATTATAACTGATTGAAAATATTTTCTTAAGAGCCAGTTGACTGAAGATGTCCTAGAATGTTTTGTCCTTCCAACTTTTTACCACATAAATTTTCAAATATGCAGAAAAATGGGAAAAAAATTTAGCACAATGAACGTCTGTACATTGCCCACTTAGATTTAATAATCAACAGCATTTTGCCATGTGTATTAGCCTGCTAGGGCTGCCATAATGAAGTACCACAGACTGGGTGGCTGAAATAACAGGAATTTATTTTCTCACAGTTCGGGAGGCTGGAAGCCCAAGGTCAAGGGTGGGCAGCGTTGGTTTCTTCTGAGGCCTTCCGCCTTGGAGTGTAGACAGCCTCTTCTCATGGTCTTCCCTCTATGTGTGTCTGTGTCTTACTCTCTTCTTATAACGACAGCCAGTCAGATTGGATTAGGACCTACCCTCAGGGCCTCATTTGAACTTAATCACTTCTTTAAAGGCCATATTTCTAGTCACATTCTGAAGTACCGGGAGTAAGGAAATCAACATATGAATTTTGGGGGGAAGATACAATTCAGCCCATAACACCAGGTTTGCTTTACTTTTTTTTCCCTATCATATATGACACACACACACACACACACACACACACACACACACACAGATGTATTGATTTGATAATCCATTTCAAAATACTTTACAGACATTATGACATCTCACACCTAAATATGTCGCCTTGCATCTGTTGAAAATGAGGATGATTTCTTAATGTAACCTTAATGTCATTAGCACATTTAAGAAAATTAAAAATATTCTGTATATTTAATCCATATTTGATTTTCACCAATCGTCCAAATAAGTTTTTTATGGTTGTTTGTGTTTTCCTGAATAAAGATCCATTAAGGTTTATACTTGAATTTGGTTATCTCTTTTCAGTCTTTTAAAATCCAGCATAGTCTGCCTACCTCCACCCATCTCATCATTTTTACCTATTAGCACTGACTTTTTGGAAACACTAGACCATCTATAGAATGTTTCACCTTTTAGATTTGACTAATCATTTCCTTATAATATCATTTACCTTTTCCTCTCTACACTGTGTTTATATAAGTTAGAAATTAGATGTTGTGGTTAGACTGCCAAACTGACAATATTTTCCCTAGTAAGTGATGTTTATTTCTCCTCCCCTTGACTCTGGGATCGACCGCATGACTTGCTTTGGCCAATGGAACATTAGCAAATGTGACACTTGAACCTTGCTTGTGCACTGGGGTTTGCCCATCTTTCCTGCTCTTGGGGTTTCTGGGCCTGGGCCAGTTTGCTGGCTAAGGTGAGTCATATGGCTGTGTCTCCATTACCCTGGCTGACATCAAGAGTGAAGGTATCCTCAACCATCCAGCTGGCTCAGACCAGAAGAAGAATCCTCTCTCTTAATCCACAGAATAATCAATAGTTATTGTTCTAAACCACTATGCTTTGGAATGATGTGTTCTGCACTGAAAGCAGTTGATGAAGGCATAGAAGCTTGATTAAATTCAAGTTCAATGTTTAGGCAGGAATATTTCGTAGGTGATGCTGTGTACTTCCATTGCATCACATCAGAGGGCTTCATAACATTTGAAACCTGGTTAAATGTGGATTTAGAAGATTTACACTTGTTTATATCATTCCTCAAGTTAGCAACTCCTCTGGATTTTAGTGTCAGGTCACTCTTCAGTCATCAGGATTTATAGAAAGTAATGGTGACAAGTGGTGATGCCCCTCCCCCGTGTTCAGATAGACCAACGCCAAAGAGTAGCACCAGCATTTGTCAAGGGGGAGGAAATTATCTACCAGGTGATAGCCACATATGGCACTGTTCTACAGCAATGTCGATGGGTATTTTCCTAAGGACTTTGCTCTACAGATACTCTTCTGAATAGACAGAATCAAGCTTATCTTGATTATCTTCCTTAAGATGGCCAAACGGGTGACTATTCCCTTCTTGCACGTTTAAAATAAGCCCGTAGTTATTTAATAAAAGGAGAGCTTCCACTCAGTACCACCAGGAAAGCAAAGAAATTACTAAATTACAGCATTGTTTCAGAAGCTGAAATTGAAGAAAATTAAAGAAAAGGAAGAGGAGAAAAAGAAAAACACTTTTACTGATTATCTACAATACTCTGGGCCTCTTGTTGGAAACTTTCCAAATTGCTACAGTGGAAAGGCAACACTAGTTAAATGATTAAACATTTGGGGTTCTTATCAAACCCCAACCATTTGTTTGTCATTGACTAGAACCCACCCTGGAGTAAAAGAAAATTTATTGGAAAAATAGTTGACTCCAAACCTATTTCTTTAAATAAGTATATGTAATAATAATAGAGACCAAAAGAAAATTTGTAATTGTTTCTTAAGGTGATCTTTTTTGTTTCTATTCAAATTATATATGATTTCATGTGACTTTCATCTTCTGTTTACTTTTTGTTATAGTTTTTAGTTTCCTTTAAATTGAGTATGTACTACTTTTATAGTTAGAAACAAAAAAATAGTAAATGAAGTTAATAAAAACATTTAGAAGTTGTCCTTATTAACTTTTTTCTATGTATTCCATGTAATATTTCAAAATTATATTGAATTTTATGTTGTATTAGATAAACTTCCAAGAAGTACATTTAAGTAGAGAACATTATAAATTCTCATGAATTCATCACAGGACTTCAGCAACCATCATCAATTTACCACAGTGTGGTAAAAATCTCTCTCTCTGTCTCTCTCTGTCTCTCTCTCTGTCTCTGTCTCTCTCTCTGTCTCTGTCTCTCTGTCTGTCTGTCTCTGTCTCTGTCTCTGTCTCTCTCTCTCTCTCCTCTCTATCTCTTTAACATTTTTAAAGCAAATTCCAGACATCATGCTATTTTAGTCCTAAATACTGTAGTAGGAATCTCAAAAAAGGAAGGGCACATTTTCATACCTAACCACATTGCATGGCCACACATAATAAAACTAACACTAATTCCTAATGCCATCTAATACCCAGGCCATAATCAAATTTCCCCTATTTGCTAAAAAAAATATTTTTTAAAATTGGTTTGTACATGTTAATATCCACACAAGGTCCAGTCATCGTATTTGGTTGTTTATAATCTTATATCTGGCTTAACTCTTCCCTGTAAAAGTCTTTCCTCACTTCTGTTTGTTCTAGGCCATTGACTTCTTTGAGAAACCTGCTCAAATGGTCCTTTAGAATTGTCAACACTGTGGATTTGGCTGAACACATATTTTCAACAACAACAAGAACAAAAAAGCATTGCAATTGTGATTCTGTAACACTGGTCTGCCTAAACATCTCCAAAACATGAAACCCCACCAATGATCTCTGTGAGCAAAAATTTATACTGAAATTTTTTGGCAAGATGTTGATTTAATGAACAGCACACTAAATGGATATAATAAATTTCATTCCCTTTGCTGAATAAGTGTTATTTGGGTTGAAAAAGAAATTAACTTTATGGAAAATCTAGCCTTTTAAAGAACATTTGAAATTGTGCTTTAAGGATTGTAACTAAGAAAAATATCCTCCACTGTGTACCTCGTAAGTGAATACCATTGTATGAATAGCAAACTGGCTATAGAGAAGTCAGCAAAGAATAAGAGCAGTCTTTGAAATTTGAGAATATGCATTCTTCAACTCTATTTTCATTTACGTGATGTGGTTGGATTGCCAGAAAAAAAGCACAGGATACCTAGCTAAATTTAACTTTCAGATAAAGAAAGAATAAGTTTTCTAGCATAAGTACTTTCTGAGCAATATTTGGGACATACTTATACTAAAAATTATTTGTTGTTTATCTAAAATTCACATTTGACTGGGCATCCCGTGTTTTTATTTGCTAAATCTGGCAACCTGTGAACAAACACTTGACTACAGTATGGTGGAGAAGACTCCAGAAAGAGCCACAATACTGGAGAAGTGTCTCATATGAGGTCAGGGTTGCCCTCTTGACCACACTTCTGAAATGTAGGAACAGCCACCAGGTCTGTGGTGCTCTACAGCTGTTTGCTTGGGAAGCCTGGTTTCCTATTTCTGTGCATAAGCTCCCCCCCCCCAGGTGAGATTCTGTGGGGGACCTGCCAATTCTGAGTGGAATGTGAGAATATTCCTGCCTCTGCCTTTTTTCTCTGAGAAACAGGAATCACAGAAGCCAGTATCACCAGAGATTATAAAATACAAATGGAGGCCAGGATCCCACTGCAAGTTCAGTCCTCAAGGCCTTCTCTGTAAACACCAGGGGTACCAAAAGACTAAACATAATACAAAATACAAGACAGGAGACAAAAGGAAAAAGAAGTAGAAAAATTAAATCCAAAGATCCTGGCCTAAAAATTCCCATCAGTGCACTATAACTTAACTTCCTGGCAACCAACGCGAAGAAGAAATCCACGGGGTTACAGAAATTTTGTTGGTAGGCTAGCAATAAAAAATCTCTTAATTCATGTAGAAGCAAATGGTTTTCCCAGCTCTTAGTTCTGAAGGTAATTTGTCCTGGGGATCAAGCATATTAAGGATACATAAGAATGGTACAATAGCAACTATTTCTTCAGAGCAAAACAAAAACAAAACACCCTTGCATAGAAATTTTAGAAATTCCACTGCCTGTGGGTGTTGGGATCATTTAACAGCTATTTTGTACAGCTTATGTCCTGCATGCCCTTAAATACACAAAGGTTTCACATCAAAGTTCTTCCAAACATGCTCTCCCTAGGGCAGGGTAAGATGCTCCATGGTTATCCACCCTCCACATCCCCGTTCTAGACATTTCTGTGACTCTACTTTATATAGGCATGCCTCAAATTTGATCTTGAGCTCTTGTTTAACCAACTGACTTGAATTTGAACTTCTAGGTTTTTAATATGGCAACCTTTGACTTTACTGACACACGGCCTCTGGGTTCAGCCATGTGACTTTCTTTGCTCAAAGGGATAACAGTTAACTCGACAACGCAGAAGCTTGAAAAGTGTGTGCCTGTGTCTGCTTGCCCTCTTTCTCAGGCTTGGCCCACCACCTCGAGAACATGCCTGAGCTAGCTTGTTATAGGGAAGTGAGAGACATGCGCAGCTGAGGCCCTCCTACACCACCCAGCCTTTAACAGAACAGCCAGCTGACCACAGACACATGAGCAAGCTCAGCCCAAATGAGCAGAACTGTGCAGCCAACCCACAGACTCAAGAGATGTAATAAATGGTGGTTGTTTTAAATCATTAAGTTTTGGGATATTTTATGACATAAGTAATAGTTGACTGATACAGTGGGGGAAGGTGAAGCTCATACCTAAATTTATAGAGGACCATTCTGTTTCTGCACAAAAGTCAGTTCTATGAACTTATAAGTTATATGAGGACATTTTATTTTTCCAGAAAACATGACTCTGAATCTTCTGACATTCAAATGAGTACTCTTAAACCCCCCAAACACAACCCCTTTAAGGATGAAAGTCAATGATGGCAGTCATTGACCTGAAAAATTCTAAGCAAAACTTGACGATGACTCCTCACTCATCAGATAAGAGTAAAATTATTTCAAGGCCAATGGAGTTTGCATTTGGGACAGGAGATTCTGGTATCTCTTAAACAGTACAGATTGATACCATTATTTTGTGAACCATGAAATTGGTAGCTCCTCTCTTATATTTTTGATCTAGCATTTAAAGCTGACTTCACTATTTCAATTCAAGCATGAATACTTCCTTGATTAAAAAAAGAGAAAGACACTGGAGGGGGAAAAAAAACCACAGAAGAGTAAATGCCATTCAGAAACGTAGGTTAAGCCAGTGAAAACTGTGGGAATGAGAGCAAAGAGTGAGTTGGGGTTCCTTGGCACCCACACCTGGTAGTGAGGACACAGGAGTCGCCAGGGCCAAGATCAGAGAATCGCTCCGCCAAACATATGGCAGCAAATTAAATTAACTTTCAATGAAAAATAAAATATTTCTGGAGTCAATTAGAGCTGGACCAAGTCCTGACTCTTGTAATTGAATATGGGAAATAATTTGGGGATGCAGTTTATGTTGACGAAGAAACAGAACATGTGATACAGGCTCTTTTCTTTAAAATGAAGTTCTTTTGCACTTAATTCAAATACATAGAGATTTTTTTCAGTCTTGACATAGCAGGTCCTCCTAAGGCCAGAAAATGACAAAAAAATGGTCTTCTAATACTCCATTTTTAAAAGTTAAAACTTATAGAAACATTCATCTTTATATTACTGTCTAAAAGACTATACTGTACTTCTCTGGCTTAGAGCTTAGAAGGGAATTGTTTTCTAGGCCACTAAAAGTGAGGTGGGACTTCCTGTCAAATCAATCATATGGTTACTGACCAATCGCTGATGTTGAAAAGGCTTTGACCTAATTGTGGCAAGTATTCACGAAAAGATTTGGGGTGGGGGGCGCTAGGTACAGGCCTTATCTTTATACAACAGAAGCCTGTTTTTTATGTCTGAGGTAGGGCATTTATCTATCTGAGGGGATCTAGCTATGTCTAAGATAGAAACACCTCCCTGGCCAAGGTCATAGCCTGCTGGGGATAGACCCAATTTCTAGAAATCACTTTTGGTTTTGGGGTGTCCTGCCAAGCTTCACTGTACCTGAACAGAGGACCATGGGTCTGGGAGGTGTCATGTGATTCTTGTCAACTTGACATGTTCCTAAGCAGAGCTCTAGTGTATCCAGACACAAGTCAGAATTCCTTTGTTGAAAATGACCTTCTGCTAAAGCCAGAACTGTGTCAACTGTAACCTTGACACCAGTGACCTTGCAATAGAAGCCAGTGTGAGGCAGACAGAGAACTCCAATCAAATACAGAATGGGATGCAAAATGTCTGGAGAATCCAGGGAGACACCGAATAAAAGCAGAAGTAATCAAAAGTGACTCATTTACCAACAAGAAGTAATCCAAGTAAAATACCACTCATGTAAGCATACTGGAAAGCACGTTTTCAAAGACCAGGAATCTGCTTTCCACGTCTAACGAACCACTGCTCTTTGTGTACCGTGGTACCTTCCTTCTTATATCATCATCCGTTTCTATGGATTTTATTATCATTGGCTCAACTTTATAAAAGCAATAAAAAAGGGGAAACAAAGAAAAACAAATTATTGAGGTGAGCTGGGAAAAGCAAAAGGTTGTATCAAGATGACATTTAAAACACTGGCCCAAGGTTTCCTTTGAATCGCACAGTTAAGATCACAGAACAATATGGGAAATGAGCCAAATTACACGGTACATTAAAATAAACTCGAGTTATTTTCTCAACCCCACAAACTAGGCAATGCCACGGACCACTGCCTTTCCATGAGAGGGAGAAATCCTTTCCATGTTTTGGAGAGGTTCTATTTTAGTCTTTGGAAAGTATATTTGGATTCCTTAATTTTATGTTCATTGTACTTCTCTCCCTTGTTAACATTGTACAATATGAGCCTCTTCCCTTTGGCTGGTAATATTGAGAGCTGGAACAACACACTGTTTCAAGTTTTTCAAAGTTTATCAATGATCAGGATATTTTTCTGCTTTGGAGGAGTTAAGTAGCACATTCCAAAAGTTTCTTTGGGAGGATGTTGGCTTTACTTTCCCTATGATGGGAAGCAGCCTTGTAATTCCTACCAGTCTTAGACAATTAGGTTTATTTATGTTCAGTCGGATTATAAACATGAATCACTTCAAATTAATTTAGCATCTTTTATTTGGCTTTTGAGATCCATGATAAAAACTAAAAGAGAGCCAACTGATATGAGATCCAGCTGCCAAAAATTATATTTAAAATTAGAGTTTTCTTGCTTGCTTCTTTCTGACAGAACTTGGGGGTATCTTTTCCTGCAGAACATTTTTCAGGGGCCATTTTAAAGCTACATTAAGATCATTTAGCCTAAGGTCAAAACAGAAGGTGTACAAGACTTGTTAGTTCACTTGGTCCTAGGGTCAGCTTCATAGAGTTTCAGGAAATAGTCATTCCTACAAGCAAGTTTTGTATTCTACGCAGTTAAACTAAAGATGGCAGGAGACCTGTACTTCACTGACACTTGCAAAGTATGTGTTCTTTTAATTAAATAAATGAATAAGTAAGGATTTTACTTATTAAATAAGATAATAGAATGTTAATTAGACAGCTTTTTGTCCTTTTGTAAACATCTTACACCTTGAACTGTGGAGAAAGAAACAGAAGGGTTTTTAAATAAGGCAAAGTATATTTCATTGCTATATTATTGAAATTGAGAACTTTGATTTGCAGATTTTATGATACAGAATGTGGTATATCTATCTTTGTTAAAGATGAAAATCTTTGTCTGCCTTTAAAGTTGTATTTGTATCTTGTTTTTATTTTTTAAAGCACCGTTACAACTTGGGTATTTTCCCAGTGTTCTGAAACATGACAACCCTCCGGGATCACTCCTTTGCACTCAGAGTCATCCGTCATTTTTCGTGAAGGGTAACACATATTTGTGGCTTAGAAGTTTTATCAGTGTGTAGAATTTGAGGCGTGTGATAACTTTCTTTCATTTTGTCCTCTCTCTGCCCTCTCAGTCCACGTTGGCAGTGTTTCCGATGGTATAACATTCTCAACAACACTGTAGGTCTCTTTCATTTGTCCAGAGATTCACTCTTTTAGACAGGAGGTTCCTCTACTGACCCTTCCTGGATAATGCCACATGTATTCCTGGCTTTCGGTGAGGTGGCCAAGGGCATCCCTAAGTCATATGCCTAGTGTTTCAAAGAGCCCTTTGTGTGATTGAATACACTGATCTTTTGATTTTTTCCAGGCACTAGCAAAAGGTTATTTCTTTTTCTCAAATAACTAATGAAGAAATTGAAACTTGGAGATGCTATTAACTTGCCCAAATCTCTCTCAGTCCCCTGTAGCTTCACTGTGGCACTTGCTAGTACTCTAATAACAAGGTCTTACTCATCTCAATGTTGTTGCTGTTTCCTTTGCCTGGAATTGTCTTCCTCCAGGTGTCCATTGAACTAAAGGGTTTTCTGGGATGTGGGAGTTTAGTGCTGAAACTGGACAAGTTGGCTACCCAGCTAGAATATATCAATTCACAGATCCTAAACTCAACACAAAGCAGGATAACTACAAAGGCATCACACAGTGGCACATCATAATTAAACCAAAGATGAAGCCAAACCTTAAAGACAGCCAGAAAAATAAGACACATTATGTTCAAGGCCACAATACAAATAAGAGATGACATCACCAGAAACAATAGAGGCCAGAAGACAATAAAATGACATCTTTAATGGCTGAAAGCTAGCTCCAAGGTTTTATCTTGACTGCCAAAATAGTGCTGTCAATCAGACACGCAGTATCACCAGTGTCATCATTAGGTGGTTAGAGCTGGAGTAAATCAAGAGACAGGAGGGGCTGTCAGAGATAGAGAGAAAGTAAGAGCTAGAATGTCACAATAATTTGGTGAGGGGGAAAACCAATAAAGAACATAAAGAAGGCAAGGATAGGTATGACTGGATTGCAGTAAGTCCAAAAAAAGGGTGCTATTGGCATGTGGGGTTGGGTAATTCTTCATACTGAGACAGTAACACACTGCAGGATGTTTTGCATACTTAGCTCCCAGGATCAATGAAGATGGCTAATGACTGATGACGATGGCTCTCCTTAGTCAGTCACTGTAACCACCAAAATGATGCCTGTTGTTCTTCACATTTTCAAATGCTCCTGAAGTCAATATCACTAAGTCTGACCGGATTTTCAAACCTTGGCACTATTGACATTTTGTTTCTATAGGATTCTTTGCTGTGTGTGTGTGTGTGTGTGGGGGCATCCTATACACTGTAAGATGTACAGCAGCATCCTTGACCTCTAATTGGTTAAGATCAGGAGCACCCCTCTCCCCATTGTGATAATCAAACCTATCTCCAGACATTGTCAAACATCCTGTAGGGGAGGAAGAAATTTTCCTCTAACCTTCTAGGTTCTTTCAGTTGGTGTAATAGTTAAATCTGCATAAGATAGATTAGATTAATAAGAGAAAATAAGCAAATTTAATTACATGCATATGTGTGGGAACCCCACATGCATGAGAAAGTCAGAGACCCCACATACATAAGAGGTTCAGAGACAGAAAGTTAAAATTAATATTCTTCAAGGGAGAAATAAAAGTTTCTCGTGAGCCCTGCAGGGTCTCTATATTTTCAGCTCAAAATAATTTATGTACCAAAGTGACACATCTTGGGGAGGGCTGTTTTGAACCCGTTTAGTCCCCTAGGGGCAAAATCTCACCTCTCTCTTCTCCCTGTTGAGAACCACTTGGATATGAGCTAGCATAAAACAAAAAGTGAATCTTAAAAAAAGAAAGAATGAAGCACAATATCAGAAATGAGAGAGAAGTAATGGACAATATTTAATTAAAAACAACACTTTCAATATGGCAGTGGATACTGAAGACAGATTGCAGGGTATTAAGGAGACAGTGGGTTGAGTCAAAAAGGCAGCAATAAAGGTGGACATTGATTTAAGAAATCAGTAGACAATGGAAGAAATTGGAACGATATCCAGAGAGGCAGCAGGGTCTGAAAAGGTCCTGATTTTGTTTTGCATCTTGTTTTCCCCAGAGAGTGGAGAATTTTGAAAACTTAAAGGCAGAAGGAACAAAGCTTGTAGAAGAAGGGAGACTGAGGATGTTGCTGAAATGGAAGAGAACTTAAAAATCAGCTTTACTCAGACCATGTGGCTGCAGCTGAAACTCAATTAAGCGAGTAGGTAGACATTGTGACGTAGGTATTGTATAAAGCAGTGTGTTCCGCTTCTGAAACTCATCCATCCTTTTGTAGAGATGAAAAGGGAGGAGAGAAAAGCAGAGGGGGAAGAATAGACAAAGAGAAGAGATAGGAAGTTGGTAAGGAGAAGTTTAACACAGTCATTTAATTGAATTCTAGTGGTCTCAGCTTCTGCCCTTAGTAGTTAATATATAGGGACTACCCCACTCTTGGCAAATAACAAAATCGAGAAAGATGGTAAATAAGGCCGAGCTGGGTTGAGGGAGCTAAATCCCTACCTCAGTCCCATCACCAAAACAAATTCCAGATAAATCACTATTAAACTTAAAAATTGAAATAACAAAAGCATTGGAAGAAAATGTGGGTGGATTTTTTAAAAATAATGTGAGCATATAGAAGACTTTGTAAAGTGTCGACATAAGAAATGTCCAAACCTGTAAAGAATTTTTATGAGTTTATTTGAGCCACACTGATGACAGTTGCTGGGAAGCAAAGTCTCAATGGATTGAGAAAATGCTCTGGAGAATGGCAGTTTTGCAGCTCATTTTATACATTAGGATCAAAGGAGGAGACATAAGGAGGGTTACATGAAACTCACTGGTGGATGAAGGGGGTGGGAGAAAGCAAAGCGGGGGAATCTCTGGGATTGGATAAAAAGGCCAAATAGAGAAACACACATTTCTTTTACATTGGTGGGTGCAGGATAATTAATTAATAGCACATAGAGGTGGTATGTAGTGAACAAGATAACAATGAGGGGTTCTATAGTCTCCTGCTCTGGTGGAGGTTGTGCCCTGAGGGGTCTGGAAAAGGAGATCACTCTGACATTTCAAAGGTAGGTTATCTTAGATGCAAAAAAACTACAGACAAGCTCACTTATGGTAAAGATTGACCTTTGTCAAGGAAGCTACAGGCCTAGGACGTGACTACCGGTCATGACCTACTTTTGGTTAAGAATTTTTGTTCAGACCATCCTATGTGGTTACTTTCGGTCTCTGAGTTCGCAAAGCCTGCATAGTCCTGAATTTATCAGGTTTACTATGTGGCCCCTTTTTTATCCACAACAGCATATTACAAATTCCAAATTAATTCCATGAGGGAAAAAATTGCTAAACATGACGATATAAAATTTTAAAATTCTGCATGGCAAAAATGACATCAAAATAAAAAGCTAAATGACAACTGGAAAAATACTGCCATACGTATTATGGACAAAGAGCCATTTTTGTGACTGTACGAAGCAACCATAAGCAAATATGGGAAAAAAATAGTAAAAGTAAAACGAGCAAAGGAAAATGATTAGGCAGGTCATAGCAAAGGAGATACAATAGGGCAATGTACCTTTATAATTATAAAAAACAAATTAAGGTAATGAGATACTCTTTGCCTAACAAATAGACAAACATTAAAATACTGATAATGCTCAATACCAGCGATTGACTAGGACATGAGTTTCATATGCTCTGAGAGGGCCTGGACATTGGTGTCATTTCTGCAGGATAATTTTGGAATATCTTTTAAAACTAAGAATACACGACCCTTTGACCCAGCAGGTCCACTCCCAGGAGCTTACCTAGTAGATGTTTATGGAATCTCTGCACCAAGATGAATGCAGTAGGACGGTCACTGCAATCTTGTTTCTGAGAGCAAATGCTGGGAACAGCCCTAAATGTCCAGCTATTGTGGACTAGTTCTATAAACTACGGGTTGTTTTCTCCTCATGTGCATGAATTATTAAGAAAAAAACCAAACAGGTCATTGCTCACTATGTTGTATGCCTGAAGCTAATATAATATTGTATGTCAAATGTAATTGAAAAATAACTTGAAAGAAAAAAGAAAAAAAAACACACACAAGAAAACCCCCAGTTATCACTTTTACCAAAGAGCAAGTTCAAGTACTCAGGTGAATGTGTAGCCAGAAGCTGCAGCCAGGGATGCGCTGAAGGAGTGTGAGGGTTTGGAAGCCCAGCAACTGGGATGTGCGCCCACCAGAACCAAGGGTGCCATTAATGCCAAATGGTCTCAAAAGGGGGTGTGTAAACCAACAGCAAAACTGAGTCGATCTGAGTGCTGATCCCTCTCCTTGTGGCCAGGATTTGGCCTAGAGAGTAAGGCAGGGCTTTGCACAGTGGAGAGACGGCAGTATCATGCCGTTAGCAGATCTAGACAGCACCACCCAATGCTTACACTCAGCTTTTTTAATAATTTTTTTTTTTATTATTGGGGAAGGGGAACAGGACTTTATTGGGGAACAGTGTGTATTTCCAGGACTTTTTTCCAAGTCAAGTTGTTGTCCTTTCAATCTTAGTTGTGGAGGGTACTGTTCAGCTCCAGATTCAGTTGCCATTTCTAGTTGCAGGGGGCACAGCCCACCATTCCTTGCGGGAGTCGAACTGGCAAACTTGTGGTTGAGAGGATGCACTCCAACCAACTGACACTCAGATATTTTAATAAAAAGGTCTTTCTTCACAAAATTCTTTAAAAAGCATCGTAGAGTGGAGAAGCATATGACTCATGCTACATCTTTAGTAATGACAGGTGCTTGAAAAGTCAGAGCAAAATTTCTCTGGTTAATTATGCTAGTGTGAAACTGGTTATCATGCTTCACGTCAAGTTTACATGAGAACAATTAATTTCTCTAGTACGAAAAAGTTCAAGTGTCATATTCCATACGTCAAATTATATTTTGGAAAAAATTACTCTTTCCATAAAGACATTTCAAGGAATGAGGTTGGTGAACCAAAAGCTAAATATTTGAAAAAGATATATGTAAGTATTTAAAGTGCTTTAAAAAGAGTGGAGCACCTATGAATCTTATGTAAATTATATTAAAACTTAATGCTACGGTTTCCATAAAATAGAGAGATTGTAGCACCTCATTTGGAAACTATTACGTATCTGTTGTCATCACAGTTTGCATTCTAAACGAGAGCTACTCTGTTGCCCAGATTTAGTTCAAGGTATTGATCAATACTTAGTTCAATAGTTCTTAGAAGTTTACTCTGAATATATTTTCTTCCAATTGAAATGTTTCCTCCTTTTAAAGGCACAAATCAATATGTGCTTTCTTAGGATCAACCGTTATTGCTGTTTTTGTGATTCACTTAATGTATTTATAGTAAGGAGTACATTATGTTAAAACAAAAAAAAGTAGAGACTTTTCATTTTGCAGTTAAAGCAATTCTCACTATAATTATTTTCTGCATGCCAGTTTCTTCCCCCCTGCCAACACACACACACACACACACACACACACACACACACACACACCCTTATCATCATCATCATCATCATCAACTTTGTAAACCTTGGGCCATGCCCTAACAGGTGCTCAATAAATATTTGTTGAATTAAAGATAAAATGCCCTTTCCAACTGTGAGAGACACTATCTGTTGCCTGCTCAATATTCATTCTTGCCTCTGCCCCTCCTGTGAAGAAAACCTTTATTTGTTCAGGTGGTGACAAGGGTTGCTACCCAAAGCAAAGGGATAAATTGTGGTTGGTATAAACCAGTGACAGTGATCTCATTCCCCTTGGCCAGAATTGCTCTAAGTACATGCCTAAGGGTAGGCATGTACTCCAGTTCTGGCCACGGGGATGTGAGTCTTCTGAGTGGGGCTTTCAGAAAATATTTTGCTTTCCCAATACAGAACATCTGATTCAGCTGGCGAAACCCTTTGTCCATCCCTTTCTTCCTCCTAGAAACCATGGGGTGCCTGGAGGTGTGGCAGCTGTCTTGCAATCATGACACATGAGGGCAAAGAAAACAAATTAAAAATGGCAGCGATTCAGAAAGACAGAAAAGATTATGGCAGCAGCACTGAGCAGCTATACCAGCTCTGGGAGAAAATTTGCTTGTGATACTCAATGTTCAGTATTCAGTACTAGTCGTTGAGTGTTCCACTACTTGTAGCCAAAACCATTCCTTACTGATACCACTCTTAAGTGTGCATAATTAAAGAAAATATAAGAGTGATATGGAAGGGGATGCTGGCTCCTTCTACTCTCTCAGTCTCTAGATTCCATTAGCTGCTGACTTGCTTTCCATAATATGTCTTACCCAAGTTCCCCTCTGTATTAGTTTTCTTTCACTGCATAAAAATTACCACACACTTTTCAATTCAAAACAGCACTAATTTGTTATCTCACAGTTCCCATGGGTCAGGAGTCTGGGCATGGCTGAGTTGAGTTCTCTGCTTCAGATTTCACAAGGTTGAAATCAAGCTGTCAACTGGGCTGCATTCCTTTCTGGACCTCAGGGTCCTCTTTCAGGCTCACATGATTGTAGCAGAATTCAGTTCCTTGTAATTTTAGGACTGCCCACTTCCTGGTTGGTCACAAGCCAGAGGCTGCTTTCAGCTCCCAGAGACTACCGGCATTCCTTGCCCTATTCATCTTCAAGTAAGCTTTGGAGAATGTCTCACACCTCAAATCTCTGATTTAAAGTGTTCATGTGCTTAGGTCCGGCCCACCAGGGCAATCTCCCCAGTTTAAAATCAACGGATTTTCGACCTTAACTACTTACCTCTGTACCTAGTTTAGCATTTGATTGACTATAGTCACGCACTACATATGACACGGACCACACATATGATGGTAGTCCCATAAGATTGTAATGGAGCTGAAAAATTCCTATCACCTCGTGAGGACGTAGCTGTCATACTGTCATGTTGCAAAAAGCATTACTCACCTGTTTGTGGTGAGGCTGGTGTAAATGAACTTGCTGCATTGCCAGTTGTATAAAAGTATAGCACATACCACTATGTACAGTATATAACACTTGATAATGATAATAAAAGACTCTGTTGCTGTTTTATATACTTACTATACTTTTTTATCCTTATTTTAGAGTGTGCCCTTTCTACTTGGAGAGAACTTTGCTGTGAAACAGTCTGCCGTGTTACGCCAGCTGCAGTCCCATATATCTCATGTTCACTGTGTGTCCTGATTGCATCATGTGCTCTTGTGCTTATTTTAATCTCATGCTCTTTTACGCAGTAACATGCTGTGCAGGCTATGGCCTAGGAATAACAGGCTGTATCACACAGCCTAAGTGTGTCATAGGCTATGCTGTCTAGATTTATGTAAGCGTACTAGGGTGTTCGCGCAACAACAAAACACCTAACAATGCATGACTCAGAACCTACCCCACTGGTAAAGCGGCAGGACTATAACTGGGAGAAGGTATATGGACACAAGGGCTGGGAATCCAGGGGGTTCACTCATAATTCTGTCTCCCATCCCTTTCTGAGAGCAGAGACTGGGCCTCGCATGGGTTTGTTTTTTTTTTAACTCCCTGCCTTTCCTATCACAAAATCCTCGTGATGTTTTTGTTCTGCCATCATAAGTTCTGTTCACATTCGCATGTTTCAGTGATTTCAGATTTATGTTGAAGGCTTCATAAGGTGCAGGTATGTTTATGGGCTACCTTTGAAGGGTATTAGCCAATAGCTTATCCCCAGTGGATCTGAATTAGCATATGCAGGGTGAAGCCAGGAAGTTGCATTTTTAAACAGTAAATAAAGCAACAAACAGCAAGTGCTGGCAAGGATGTGGAGAAAAGGGAACCCTCGTGCGCTGTTGATGGGATTGCAAATTGGTGCAGCCACTATGGAACACGGTATGGAGGTTTCTCAAAAAGTTGAAAATGAAACTACCTTGTGACCCAGCAATTCCACTCCTGGGTATCTATCCATAGAAATCTGAAAAACTAGTTCAAAAAAATATATGCCCCCCCCTATATTTATTGCAGCACTATTCACAATAGCCAAGATATGGTAACAACTGAAATGCCCATTGATAGATGACTGGATAAAGAAACTGTGGTACATTTATTTATACAATGGAGTATTACTCAGCAATAAAAAAGAATGAAATCTTACCATTTACAACAACATGGATGGACCTAGAGAACATTATGCTAAGTGAAATAAGTCAGACTGAGAAAGACAAAAAACATATGATCTCACTTATATGTGGAATCTAAAGAACAGAATAAATGAGAAAACAAAACAGAAATAGACTCAGAGATATAGAGAAGAAATCTGGTGGTTGCTAGATGGAAGGGGGGCTGGGGATGGGGAGAAAGTGAAGGGATTAGAAAGTACAAATTGGTAGTCAGAAAATAGTCACGGTGATGTGAACTACAGTATGGGGAATATAATCAATAATGTTGTAAAGATTAGGTAAGGTGCCAGATGGATACTGGATTTGTCAGGGGGATCACTTCATAGACTGTGTAGATGCCTGACCACTGCGCTACACACCTGAAGCCGAAGTTGAATAATATTGAATGTCAACTATAATTATATATATATTAAATACATATATATGTTTATATAGACATGGGATGTAAAGTACAGCATAGGGAATACAATCAATGCTATTCTAACAGCTATATATATGATGTCAGAGGGGTAGTTGATTGGCAGGGATTATCACTTTGAGGGGGGTGTAAATATCTAACTATTACATTGCTTTGTACACCTGAAACTAATATAAGAAAAGGGAAAACAACAACAACAGTACCATGTGAGGGTTAGGAGGTGGATAGTCCACAGGTCACTGGAGAGAAACAATTCTTAGAATGTATGTGCCTTGAAGGGAGAGGCCATTTTTTCCAGGGCTGCTGTGAGGCATTGACGGCACAAAGTATATAAATCTCCTGGCATTTAGTAGGAATGCAATAAATGCTGGTCCTTTTTTCTCTCTCTCTAATATCTAGCACCGTACCTGTCCTGTGGAGTGCACTAAATAAATACTAGTTGAGTGAAAAATTAATGTGTGTTACTAAGAATACTTTTAACTGTAAGACGCAGAAAACCCGACTAGCAGTGGTTTTTAAAAGCCACTTATGTTTTTCCCCACAAATAAGCTGTTTGTAGGCATATTGCTGCTGATACTGGTTCATCAACTAAATAATATCAGGGCCCTGGGCTGGTACCTCTGTGATTCTTTCTTTGTTTAAAGTTGTGGTGTTTTTCAAATCTCTATTGAAATATAATTTACATATCATAAATTTCACCTGTTTAAAGCATACAATTCATGGTTTATAATATAGTCACAGAGTCCTGCAATGATCACCATAATCTAATTTTGGAAGATTTTCATCATCCCCAAAAGAAACCCCCTACCAAAAGAAGGAAAAGAAACCCCGTACCCATCAGCAGTCAGTCCCCACATCTCCTCTCCTCCCCTAATCCTAGGCAACCACTGTTCTCCTTCCGTCTCTATAGATTTTCCTATTCTGAATATTTCATATAAATAGGATCATATTGTCACAGAAGTGACAATGAACACATTTATCTGAAAGAAAGACCAAGAAAGGTAATCTTGAGCACATTGCCATGCTGAATAAAATAGGGTCCTATTCCTAAGGGGGGAAAACAAAACCAGAGGGAAGAGATGCTGGACTGGCAACCAGCCTCCCAGTTACTGTTTACTGTGAATCAGTCTCAAAGCCTAGTCAACTACTTAGGGGGAGTTCCTCATTTTATTTTCAGCTTAATTTAGATTAAAGACAAAAAGGATGAGCACAGTTTCTGACAGCCTCTCTGCTTTTTTATCTTATTTTATTTCCACAGTATCCAATGGTTTCATTAAGCCCATTTGATAGATGAGAAGGTTACATCTCAGACTCAAGTGGATTTTTGCCCTAGGTTATACAGCTAGGTACTATAAGATGTCTTGACTCAAAAATCTAGTGTTCTTTATACTGAGTTACGGAAGCAATCAGGTGAATCTGTATGAAAACAAATGGACCCCGTGACAAGGAGCTATTTTGAGTATGGACGTTGGCAAATACGTATAAAATACCCTCTGTTTTACTTGATTATCCAATCTTACATGTCCATGAGCTTTTTCTTCCACGGCTAAGTTAATGATTTTGCATCCATTCTTCCAATGCGAGAACAGTTGGTACGACAGCCAAGACACAGTGGTGTATTATTGTGAGCATGGCCCAGGGCACTTTTTGCAAGGCATTCTTAGCTTTAGGCCATGGATTCTGTGTCAGCCCATTTGTTATCTAAAAGCCAAACACTGATGTATATTTTTAGCAACATGATCATGCCTCCTCCTCAATCCGAAGAAGCTGATCTCTTTGCTGTTATAAGACCTGTTAGTTGACCAGCTACCATACGAGCTCTGCTCCTGTCATCAGACACATTTTTCTTTCCTACGGTCGTTTTTAGAGGTGCCATCCTCTCCTGAAGCAACAGAAGTTTTACCAAATAATATACCCGAGGGAGATGATGCACTTGTATAATCATTGTAAACCTGATTAAAGTTGGTACAATGAAGATTTTTTCTTTGTTTGTGTCTTGAAATTAACATCATTAGATCCAACTCATCGGAGAATAAGTGGATCCTAACCCACTTTAATGGTAAGTGTCCTATGAACCAAACACGTAATTATTTGTATCAAAATAAAAGTATCCCATATATATGACCAACATCCAGTGGTACTGGCTTCTGAACATAATGGAATTCTTCTTCTTTAAAATATTTAACCAGTGAACAAACTGATGGCTGCCAGAGGGGAGGAGGGATTTGAGCGGCTGGGTGAAAAAGGTGAAGGGATTAAGAAATACAAAATAGTCACGGGGATGTAAAGTACAGCATAGAGAATATAGACAATAATATTCCAACAACTATGTATAGTGCCAGGTTGGTACTAGACTGATCAGGCGAATCACTGCATAAATTATATAAATGTCTAATCCCTATGCTGTACACCTAATATAAAATATAAATATGAAAATGAAACTAATATAAAATGAAACTAATATAAAATAATACTTAATGTCAACTGTAACTGAAAAAAAATTTTTTAATGGTTAAAATGGAAAATTTTGTTATGTATATTTTACCACAATAAAAAAGTAAAGCATTTTTTTTTTAATTTTAAAAATAAAATATTTAAACAGTATATAGAAACCTGCCCTAGTTCTGATGCTCACTTGTTTTACTTTCAGTAAAACCAATACATGTAATTTAGTGACTGTGCTAGTGGTAAATAACCGTATACAGATCTTCGTAAATCAATACTTAGCACAATTTCATCAGTCTGCTTTCAGGAAATTTATGAATCAGAAAAATATTTGGACTTGTCTAGAATAAAGTGATTTGTTATTTCAATTTCATCCCCAGACAGCCCGCTGATGGCCTCCCTTGCAGACCCTGATTCGGTCATTTTGTCATCATCTCTTCCCTCCATCTCTGACATAACTTGACTTCAACCCACACCGTTTTGTTTCTCCTTTTCTTTGTGTCATGCCTTCTGTCTTTTGTCTGTTATATCCTTCCCTGGGGTCTTCCCCACCACAGATGGACCTTCTCAAATCCTACCTCCTCTGCAATGCTTTCTTTGATCCCCTAGTTGTAATTAATTTCTACCTCTCTCATTCCCCCAATGCCCCATCTTAGATATAGTTTGGCTATTACCAGCTCTACCTATTTCTTCCCACACACAGACAACAAGGAATATGTTGATTTCTCTTTTCAGCTTTCTATCCTTATAGCATTAAAACGGAGCTTTCAGTTAGCTGGTGCTGAACGATTCAGCATTGAGTCAAATTCTGTGTTTTTTTTTGTTTTTGTTTTTTTTCTTTATCAGCTCTGACCAACAAGGATTCAGAATTCCATCATATGGTTTTTGTAGATCTTGGAGTTAGAATGGCCTTTGAGCAACACTGGGAGAATGCGTCAATGTGTAATTGGGAAACGTAGTTTTTCGACCAGGAGCAAGATCACTAAATGAGCAGTGAGCCCCACATCCCAGAGGGAGTTGGAAACCATGCAAACTCATATCCCTTCAGAATGGACTAGTTCAATCCTGTCTTCCTCACTCTGTGTTAACGGTGATTTACTGTCCAGCACAAAGTGTTGGCCTTCTCAGTAACTTCATGGGTGACTGCTGGGCAAGGGGATTAAGTGGGAATTTTCCCCACAGCAGCTGTTTTTTGTCCTATCGTACATGATTGTTCAGTAGTTATACCACTAGTGAGTTAACAATGCTAGTTGATAATGCATTAAAGTTTTATTTTATAGTAAGTGATTTAACCTTTCCAAATCTCAGTTTTCTCATCCGTCACATAGGGTACTAGTAACTTTTCTAAACTTCTCAGTTGCTAGGGTGATCAGAGATAATGTTTGTAAAGTGGCAACTTAACAACATCTGCTCTCCTGGTTCTTAGGCCATGGGACTCAGACTGGGGCTACAATTTGCTGTCTGAGTTGAGTCTCCAATTTGCTGACTCACCCTCAGATCTTGGGACTTGCCAGCCTCCATAATCACATGAGCCAATTCCTTATAGTAAGTCTCATTTTATATATGTAGCTTTTGAGTGTCACTGGGATATAAATATATATATATATATAATTTCTACTGTTGGTTCTGTTTCCTTGGAGAACCTTGACTCTAGGTACTATCTGAAGTAGAAAGAGACAAAGATTAGAAGCTCATTACCCATTGAAAAGAACAGGGATCATAGTTAGGAAATCCACCAGTGGCATTTAGGCAATCAGGAAATAAAGGAGTGACAGGATCCTGTGGTGAGTCATACAAGAGGGTGATTCCCAGCAAGCTGCCCAGAACTGCTGGCCATCCTCACTTCTGTCGTCTGTGGCAGCATCAACAATAGGCTGCCAGGGGGTGGCCGGTTAGCTCAGTTGGTTAGAGCGTGGGGCAAATAACACTAAGATTGCTGGTTTGATCCCTGCATGAGCCACTGTGAGTTGGGGTCTTCTTACAAAAACAACCACCACCACAACAACAAAACAATAGGCTGCCAGTGCTGCAGGAGCAAAATGGCTTCTGTTTGGCTCTCATTTTCAAATATCACACCAGCACCTCTCATGGGAGGACTTTAAACCAGAACTCCACCAGTAAGAATGAATTTGGGAAATACAGTCTTTCAGCGTCCAGCCACTCTGATAAAGGACGAGCTTAGAAATTTTGTTTTTTAAAAAAAATCATAGAAAAGAAAGGAATCTATGAGATAAAATTCTGTTGACTTGCATAGCAATGACAAAAACATTGTTCTTCCTCCCACGCAGCGAAGGCCCTCCACTTTAGCTGTGATGGCACTAGCAGCGGATGTGGGGTCTCCTGCCTGTTGACTCTCTGAAGGCCCATGATTCCGGGAACCCAGCACTCGGATTCAGTGGCAAAGCCACCTTCTCCAGGGGGTCCCTAAGACATGGGTGAGTTTACTGTTCCTAGGTCAGCGCATTGGACCAGATGCCGCTATGTTATCCTGATACTAACC
Source organism: Rhinolophus sinicus (assembly GCF_057876585.1). NCBI lineage: Eukaryota > Metazoa > Chordata > Mammalia > Chiroptera > Rhinolophidae > Rhinolophus > Rhinolophus sinicus. The sequence continues at coordinate 200,084,501 of NC_142517.1, forward strand.
ACCAAAATGAATGTTAACCAAGTACAGAAAAAGAAGTCGAACAGAGAGGCCAGTCTAGGCAGAAGACTTTGCATTCACTGAAACAAGGGGACAAGTTCCTGGTTCTTGTGAATTAAAAGCTCACTTGTTTGAAAATAATATGCAAAACTACTAAAAGCACGCTCCAGCATCCTTTCTAGTGTTCAGCACATCCACAGATAGCAATTACTTCATTTACACACATGGTATTTAATAAACTCATGGTTAATAAACTCTGTTCATGACTAGAATGTGGATTTATAAGGCTCCACAAGTATTTATTAACCAAATATTTTAATGGGGTATAATATCACCATAAGAAGCATTGTAAAAGCTGTAGTATTTAAGACTCTAGAACTGAGAGGTAACAGGCAGTTCAGAAGTCAAAGCGTGTTTGATGGTCCTGATTTTCACGTCAGCTGATCATGAAGAAATCTGTTGACTGATCAATGTCCACCATGTCAGTGTTCGGCTGTTTTATGGTATCTAAGCAACGCTTTTTACTTCCTCTTACAGAGTGAATTAGCCAAATGATGTAGGTTAAGCTATGTCACCAACGATGCAGACATGAGAAAATTGGCGGGAGGGCGGGGGACTGGAGAAAATTCTATTCTAGTTAAACAAGCATCTCATTAACTTCATGAAATGACCCTTTAAGAAGAGTATGGAATGATATTATCCCAGTTCCACAGATGGTTATACATGGGCACAGATAAGAGAATTACTCACCAACTCAGAAGACCTGGTGTCGTGCGGGAGACCCTGCTCGCTGCGCCATTTGTCGTGCGGGGCGACCTGCGGGGTCTCTGGTCCCGCTCCCCACATAAGAACGCAGGATATGGTGAGGCCAAAAAGGAACACCCACGGAGCCATAGGTAGGGGAGTCATACCACTATGGTCTCACTGGAGGCTGGGCCCACCAGACGCGTGACCTGCCGTCAGCCTTTCCGCCAATCGACTGACCTACGACTCTCCTCCACTCTCCTCGACTCTGTTCCTCTCCTCTCTTCCGCTCTCCTTGGCTCTCCTCCGTAGCCGCAGCAGTTATACCAGCGGCCAATCGGCTAACCGGCCACAGCCGACGGCCAATCAGCCACAGCCAAGCCAGCACCTTTCCACGTGAGGCCGAGAGCCTGTAAACTACTCTCTGGGGCTCTGTCCCCACACCTGGATTTGCACCTGGGTGTGCCTGACTCTGAAACCCACATTTCCAGCTTTATTGGTAAGAGGAAAGTACATTATTAGCAATGAGGGGGACTGTTAACAATGAGAAAGCACCGTGAACAAAATTCTAAAGTAGCATTCTTTTAATTATTCTTCTGGGGAGATAGGTGTTTGTTATTCAAGCACAATCACATATTCTTATTAAAATTGTCAATGTGTACATAAATAATACCCTGGAGAGAACTGCTGCAAATGTCAAGATGGATGAAATTTAAACATCTTCAAGGAAATTCGAATCCAGGATCATTTTGTGACACTCACTAACTATGGTAAGGAAGATTTGGAGGCCAAACTTGTGAGCAGATTTAATGATACCGGAGCCTGTCCTGTCTCCTCCCCTGCATTCTGGATTCCATAAGGTGAGAGACTGTCCTTTCTTTTTGTATCTAACACTGGGAGACGGGATTCCAGTGGACAGCACTACTACTGAACCACATGGCGTTCCTTGTTTACACGCAGTGAATGTCAACCAAAATGCTTCCGGGGCCCAGCTGGCAAGGAAGTGAGCAATGGAGGGAGGGTGTAAAATAACACAAAGTGGGGAGAATGGTGGAAAACGCCACAGTGATGCCCAGTCTAGAGAGACCAGCAGATACACCGCTCAGTTCAGTGTTGCCACAATGAATCATGGCCCATTGATATCAGAGTTTTTCTTTTTTTAAGAAAAGCTAGAAATCTACATTGTACATAAAATTATCTGACTTTTACAGGTTGACAGTTAACTCCACTTTTTAAGATTATGGGTGTGGACCAGGCTCTGAAGCCTCTTCTCTCAGTGTCAGTTCCGGCATGTCCGTAGCTCTGACTTTTGTCTGTAGACTGTGCTCAGGGAGCCTGGCAGCTGTAGGAATGCTGAGCGCCGCGCTGAAGCCACGCTGTAGCCCCGATTCTGAGGTCCTATATTGGCAGGGCTGATGGGTAGGGCCTTCGGACAGAGTGGGCTCCGTGGTCCTATGTGCTCAGGCCCGTTACAGAGTGGTCATTTGCCCACAGTGGACGGTAGTCAGAGTTACAGAGGCTTCGGCTAAAAGGGCCTTGGTTCACCTGCCCTTAACAATGAACACTGAGACCTGATGGGTTCCAGCACTTGCCCCGTGTCTCCACCCTGCACCCCTGGCTCTTCCCACCACCACTAGATGACATATTAGATCACAGAACTGGACACTCAAAAGCCTCCAGACCATATGTTTAAGAACATTTTTTTGTCTGTCAGGTGAGTTTGGCAGGGGTATAGTTAACTTTGTGAGAAAGACATGTACTGTGTAGTGGTTCATACCATCTCTTGGTAGAATTACTCATAATGATCTCTTTTATACAAACGGCTTCAACACCTGCTTCTCTCCCTAACCGAGCCTGGCCAGTCAGAAGAATTTTAAAAGAACAATAGAGCTTTTTAAGTAACTACCTGGGTGGACTCGGGCAGTTAGTCAATTTTTGTCTATATTGTTGTAAGTTAACCACCTGTCTAAGTTGTTTTTAATTACAAAACTAATACATGTCTGTGAAAATTCAAACAAAACTCAAGTACATAGAGTAAAAACAAAGTTCCTGTTAGCTCCTGTCCCATGCCAGATGGTAGCTATTGTTAGCAAATGGTATTCCCCCCACCCTTTTTCTATTTTGCATATGCACGCACATGCACACATATGTGTGTATTTTAATATCTTAACCATAAATGGCAACATGTTATACCCTTGCCCCATATTATTCTCAGAGTTGCCCTGTTTATTAGACAATGCACGTGGGAGGTGAACGTGAAGTTCTCCAACCACCTTTTAGCTTATGGATTTTTTTTATGAATTTGAATATGTGCATGAAGCATAACTAAAACACTTTATTCAGAATTAGAAGCTTATCCATAGGTAGATGAGGTTTTAAAATTTTGGTAACTAAGTGGTACAGCCCTACCCAGCTCTATGTAATGAATACAATCTTGGAAAGTATTATGTTAACTGAACTTGTAAATTGAATCATATTATAAAAGTGTCTAGGAAACTGGTTATTGCAAAGGACTCGACAGTGAGTGATATTAATAGGAAATGTTCTTTAGGAATAAAAGTGACCATCCCTAGTAGACCACTTGTGAACAAATACATTTTCTTTGTCCTAAGTTGGGGCACTCTGTATGTGAGCTTGACCAACCCCAGTGCAAGTCTGATGGAATTGCAAGAAATTCCCTTTTCTTTCTTAGATGTTTTGATGTTTTATCAAAGCGTAAGCCAGACAAAGAGGACTGACTTTTAAAAGTTGGTTGGCATAAGAGATCTCTCCCTTCCCCCAAGCTCTTAGGTACAGCTTGCTAAACTCTAAAACATCTCTTAGAAAGTGGTCCAAATCCATCAAAACTCATTGGACAAAACTATTTGGTCTCATATGATTTGATTCACCTGGATTCAAACCAAAGAAGTCCTGGCTAAAAGGCAAACTGTTAACCAATATTCATGGTTGTGAAAGCATGCAAACTGGATCATTCCTTGAAAATTTCCTGCAGGGGAAATCCAAGACTCCTACCTAGTCTGTCTTCTTATTGCTTTCCATCTTTCTGTCCCCGTTTGCAGGAGCATCCACCTGCAACTGTTTTATTTTAAAGCAAGGTTTTAAGCAGACATTGTTCTCAGCCTGAAAGGCTTTTTTTTTCCTTCCCTCAAAAACAGAATTTTATTATTATGCTTCATGATTTATTGAAAATGTCCAGATAGAAAACAAATGTCTTTCATTAGTTAGAGAAAAGAAAGGGGTTGCACCTGAACACACAACTTGAGTTCTGTGTTTTCCATTTCAAAATTTCCGTGAACTGGACAGTCCATGGAGGCTAGGGCTCTGATCGGTTTATCAACAAATATTGTCTCTAGTCTGTGAAAGCTATGAATCCTCAGGTACTTTGCATAACATATATGCAAAGATATAAATTAGCATTAAAAAAAACCCTGCCAGAACCAAATTCATATACATGTAGTTTGTAAATCCTGAAAGTGTTGTGTGCCCAAAGTTTGCTTGGATCGCAGAATGAATTACTATGTAACGTGACTAGATTTCTGGCAATTCCCAGGAAGCAATTTGATTCATCATGAGACGAAACATCGTCCACAGTTTCACTGAGTTCCAGAATCTCTTAGGAAATCTGGACTCTGCAGCCCTCTCCAATACCCCAAGGGGTGGGTAGGAACTGGTAATTTCTATGGCAGCAAGAAGCCTCCAACAGCAAGAAGTGGGTGGGGTTTTGGTGGTCCTGTGCTAGTGACATAAAGGTGGGAAGCTGCTCAGGTTTGAATTCTAGACTCTCAGTTTCCGTGTTCTGCCAGTTCCTGGCTGGCTGAGTTAAGCCTCTTCAGGTCACAAGTAACAGAAGCGGGAAATTTCTACCAGGGATTCAAGGGGATTCAAGGGTAGCTAAGGAACCCAGGGCAGGAAGAACCTCACAGGACTGGAACCAGGCACCGTAGGTAGAGCTGTCTCTCAGCGGTCATTCACGCACCTTGCCTGACTTCTCTGTATGTCTGCTTTATTTCTCCCTTGCTAAGCATATGGCAGAGTTGTCTGCCCCCCAGTGTGGTCTACAGTTTTGTTTTTCAAATTTTTGTTCTCTTTATTTTAACAGATACTGACTGAGGTCTTTGAATCCAAATTCCCCAAAAGAAAACATTTGATGTGTATAAATTTGGTCAAGTGTCCAGTCCAGGGTCAATTAGCCTTGGCCAGGGGTCTCAAACATGGCTGCCAATATCCTTTCCCATCCTACAGGTAGATAGTGGGTGCAGGAGGAAAGAAATTCTCTCATAAGAGCAGTGTGAGATAGCAGAACCCACAAAAGTACCTAATACATTTTGTAACTTTGGGGAAAATCACCTCACATCTCAGAGCCTCAGTTTTCCTCCTTTATAAAATGGAGAAAAAAACCACTTGCTTCCCAGGGTGGTTGTAGAATCTACATGCAACAGTTTCAAAATGGGTTGTTAACTCTAGGAGCATTAAAAACCTGTGAGGTTTTGCTTAGTCTAGAACAGCATTCACTGACTCAATATTTATTGAGCACTTACTATACACTGGGATTACTTTTCAATACAAAAGTAAAAAGTAAAGATAAATTCTGGGAGCAGAATGTATTTTAGTAATAAAGAGAACAAGTATTGGAGTCAGACAGATCTGGGTTGAATCATCCTTCTACTAGTTATTAGTTGTGTGGCTTTGGGCAAGTTTCCTATCTCTGAGCCTCAGTTTTCGCAACTGTAAAGTGGGAGCACTATTTCCTATTACAGCCTATGCAGCCCTACTTGATCTAGCTGCAGCCCACCTCTCCCAAGTCGATCCCTGTCCTCAAGTGTCTCTAGCCATATTCACCTGCCTCCTTGTGGTTCCTCCATCATGCTGAGCTTGGGCCGGTCTCAAGGCCTTTACAACTGCAATTTTCTCTGTCTAGAATGCTCTTTTTCCTGATCTTGGTAAAGTGAGCTCCTTCTTTATTTTCAGGTCTCTGCACAGATATCCGCTTCTCAGATGTAACCATGTTACCTAAATATGTCTCCCCTGTACCCCATCCACCGTGCTCCCCTCTCTCCAAAGCACTTATCACTCCCTAAAAGCGTATACTCATTTGATTTCCTATTAGCTGTCTCCCTTACTAAAATACAAGTTCCATGATGGAGGGGCTCTGTTCTGTTACACTGATGTTCCTGCAGGCCTAGAATAGAGCCTGACACTGTGTGCATACTGTCAAATACATGGATGACGAGTGGTTCCTTCATAGGGCTGCTGGGAGAAGAGGTGCTTCAACTAGTCATGGTATGAAAGTACTGATCACACACCTGGCACAGAGTAAGTACTAGTACTGGGTTGAATAGTGTGCCCTTCCAAATTCATGTCCATCCAGAACCTGTGACTATGGCTTATTTGGAAATAGAATATTTGCAGATGTTATCATGTTAACATGAGGTCACACTGGATTAAGAGTGGACCCTAATCCAATGACTGGTGTCTTTATAAGAAGATGGAGATTTTGAACAGAGAATCACACAGGGAGAATACCATTTGACAACAGAGGAGGAGATCGAAATGATACTGCCATGGGCCAAGGACTGCCACACATAACAGCCTTATAAGGAAGATAAGAAGTGAGGCTTATTGCTTTATCAAAGGAAGAAACTGAAACAACAGTCACTGAAGCTGAAGTCAGTAACTGCTCCTCCATGGAGATAAAAATGCATTGTCTGAATATACAGTTATTAGGCCTTATGTGACATGTGCCATGTTTTTTGCTTTGCGTCTTTTTCCTAATTGGGAAAAAGGAAACCTGAAGCATCAAATTTGGGAGACACATCACTCAAGTGTCTTCCTGGAAGAACATGTTCCTTTACCTCAGAAAAAGAACAGTTCCTGACCTTCTGCAACTCCAGCTTTTAAAACTAAGCCACAGGGTTTGGTCCTAGTGGCTATAGATGACAACAACATTGGGGAGAGACACCTGTGCTTCCAGGACTAGACAGCTCTGTGTGTCACTGTCATGTGGGAGACCCTGCTCGCTGCGCCATTTGTCGTGCGGGGCGGCCTGCGGGGTCTCTGCTCCCGCTCCCCACATAACTCAGGATATGGTGAGGCCCAAAAGGAACACCCATGGAGCCATAGATGGGGGAGTCATACCACTATATTCTCATTGGCGGCACTATACTCTCACTGGAGGCTGGATCCACACTGTCCGCAAACCGCCATCCATGCTTGCCAGCCCAGCCGCCATCTTCTTGCTAGCCCCCATTCTTCTTTACCTCTTTCTGCTAGCGTAGCCACAGCAGTTATATTAGTGGCCAATGGCTCACTGGTTACAGCTGACGGCCAACCAGCCACAGCTGATGGCCATGCAATCACAGTTGATGGCCATTTACTACCTGAGCCAGCACCTGTCTATGTGAGGCTGAGAGCCTGGAAACTACTTTCTGGGGCTCTGCCCCCACAGTCACACAGCTGGATTGTGACAACAGCTCTGTGCTTCTTCTGTAAGTAGAAAATGGTGTCTCCCAAGAGTTTCATTGCTCTCTCAGCCACCTTCATCTTGCTCTCTAGATGGGAAGGAGAGCGGAAACTAAGACATGAGGGAGACCAAATCATCCTTGAAAGCTTCATCCCAGAGACTTGTAGACTAAAAACCCAACTGGATAAACAAGGTAATGGCAGGTGTTTGTTGACAGTCATTTGTGTAAGCAAATGCTTAGTTCGCTACCAGGAAACGCACAGCCTTCTGCTGCAAACAGAAGACGAGGACTGAAGTGCTCTTTTGTTGCTGGCTGATGAGCTGGGCCCAATTTGTTGCCTTTCACTCCTTGTGAGAAAGCGCAGAGGCCCTTGGGTGCGATCTCAGCGCCCCTGCAAGGAGATGCCGGGGAGGAGGGAAAACCCGCCCTGAAGAATGTTTTCTTTGCAGTACTGAAATGAGCCCTAAAGTAGGCGCAGGTGCGGTGAGATGTCAAATCCTCCACCCTATCCTTGATCACCTTGTTCTCGAAAGAGCTTGGTCTGCCTTACCCGTGCCGTTGTGTAAATGCAGGCAGAGCGGAAAGAAGAGGGAGGAGGGGCAAGCGTCACCTTTCTTAATGCAGGAAACCGAGAAAGAATCGGTTTTCCTACCTACGCGTCTAAAATTGTTGCCCAGTTGCCACACCACAAAGGCAGGGGAGGGGAATGCAGAGGAAGACTCAGGGTCTACCTTGAACTGTGGCTCTTAAGCCAGGTCGAGAAAGTTCGGGACTTCCGCGAGACGTTGCATCACGCAAAGTTTGCAAAGAACTTAGGGATTTTCCCTAGGGGGCTCACTCTACTTGCCGGAAACGGTCAAAGGCAAGAGCAGAGAGCTGGGTGCGGGCAGCAGGAGGAGAAATCAGACCTCGTTTTGGGCTCAGGAGTGAAAGGAAGGTCACTGAGCGACCAGACGGCGAACTGCAGGACGGACACCCGCAGGTCCACAAGAGCTCCGCCGCTCCCCATTAGGTGGCACGTCTGCACCAGCCGGGAGCGAGTGGGGGCGCGGTCGTGCGGAGGGGGCGCGGTTTAGACACCTGTGCTCCTCCGCCCAGAGCCGAGGTGGCAGACGTCCGGGAGCGCCCGAGCCCGCCCGAGCCCGCGGCGGGCGGACGTGGTCGGAGCGAGGTGGAGGCGGACACCTGAGCCTCTGCGCGCGAGGTGCGGACGCCAGGACTCGAGAGGCGCACCTATTGGCGGGCGCCCGGGGCCCCGCCCGCCCTCCGCCCCGGGAGCCTGACCGGCAAGTGCAAGGGCGGGGGGGACAGTGCAACCTAAAGGCACTGGCGCGGCGGCGGCGGCGGACCCGGTGCACCATGGCCGAGCTGCTGTGGAGCCTGCAGGATTCCCAGCTCGTCGCCCGCTTCCAGCGCCGCTGCGGGCTCTTCCCGGCGCCGGATGAAGGTCCCCACGAGAATGGCGCGGGCCCAGCGGAGGGCGCAGTGCGAGCGCCGGAGGTCGGACATCACCCTGAAGCCAACGGCAAAGGTGGCTGGGGTCCGGCCAATGGGCTGCGGAGAGCCCCGGCCCCGCAGGTAACCGCGCGCCAGGTGTTCGCCAGGGTGGAGGGGAGGGAGGGGGCAGCTCTTTCCGCTGCCTGTCGACTAGCTGGTCCAGGAGACTCCGCGACTCCGGGACTGGAGTACGCCGCGCCTGCGGGGCCGAGAGGGCGCCATCCCCGCCAGCGACCCGGATCCCGGAGCTGTGTGTGGAGGGGAGAGGGAGGGCCTGGAGAATCCAGTCATTAGATGCCACCCTGTAACGCTGCCAGGTGGCAACCAGGTCTATTCAGACTTACAGTGCGCCTCCGAGCTTTTAAATGCAGTCTATTTAGAGATCTACCTTCATAAGTAGTTAAATTTATTATGTTCATGTATATTCTTCCAAATGTGCAAGAGTTACGTAATTGAAAAGGAGGGGAGACGTCCTTGGCATTTTCACTAGAGGCTTCCCTGGGGAGAAAATTTGAGAATTACCCCAGGAGTTTCCGCCCCATTCCCCCTTTCCTGACCCACACTAATGAGGTGGAGCGGGGGCCCTCAGTGTGCTCTTCCCCTTCTTGCATCACCAGCTCTAAGGACAGAACTTGAGGGTTAATTATTGCTCCTGGAGAGATTTGCAAACCTTACTGCCCTGTCCCCCCCCCCCCCCCCAGTGATGAGATCCTAACAGCGCTTCTCCCTCCTCCCTTCCCGAAAGTCTTGGGGGCCTTCCTGTCTGATGGGTCTTGTAAATTGGCACCAGTGACTTTCAACAGATGCTGTCAGGAGGGACGCTCACTACGCTCCCCTCTAGGCGGCCCGAAGTGTGGTTATACAACTCACTGCGGCAGTGCACAGACACTCCGGGCGGGAGGGACCAGACAGGATGCAGATGACCACGGGCCAGGGCTGCTGTCTGCCAGGGCGGAGCGCTGGCCCTGGGAAGGAGGGCTCTCTGTCGCAGTGAGATGCCCTGGGCACCCACAGAAGCTGCCCTTTCCGTGGGGGAAGTAAAACGTGTGACACAGGAGGATAGAAGCAATGTATTAACAATCCCAGCTCCCTTTTTTGGCGGGCAGACAAGGAAGCCACATTTTTTTGTTCCTAGAAGTTTTGGTGACAGGAAGATGGCATTTATGTGTTGATTTCTAGATCTAGTAACAAGAATTGTGAAGAACCTGGCTTCTATGTGGAGTGGAATATTGTGGGCATTGAATTACAGAATTCAGAGGGTGGGTGGGGGTTGTGTGTTCCACTCTAGAAGAATCCTCCTTTACAATGCTTTTTTTCTCCTTTTATTTTTCCTTCTCTGTCCCACATGACATCCACTAAATTATGGATGAGTTTGAGACACCCCTCCCTGCATTCTAGTGACTGGTCTTCAAAAAGTGATGGGATAAGAACTCATCGCATGCCTGAAAGGTGGAAGGGTGTTTCTGTGCACCCACTGTTTACACCCACAGATGCATGCACAGGCTGCTCTCTCCTTAAGCTTCTACTGTGTCCCTAATTCAGGAAACTAAAGAAGAGTGCATTTTACCACTGGTGCTTTGCAAACTCTTTTAAACATTACCATTGGTAACATGTTGTGGAAAAGGGCCCTCTTGCCCTTTAAAAGCATGTTAAGCAGATTTCTTGAGAGAGGTGTCTTCTTGCTGCTGGTCATTCAGTGGGCCAAATGGAAGGCCTTTTCTCCTTCCCATCCAACACACAACTCACTCACTATGGAGCAAGGAAAAGTAAGAGAGGGCTAAAAATAAGAAATCACCATTTTGTATGTGATGGAAAACAAAAACCATGAGAGCATTTGATAAAGGAGAGGTTAGTGAATATTTTTAAAGTTATGTTGGTTGCTAGTGATTTTGGAAGATTAATTTGCAAATACAGGTGGAGTTTCCCCCCCAAAAATTTCATACCTGCCTCAGATAATTGATGGGACTTGAAGTGAACAGTGGAAGAAACTTTTCTCCAACAGATATCCTTCCCCTTTGCCCAGCCTGTGGCCTGCCTGAGCTGCCTGTCCTTTCTCTACGTAATCCACATTCATCCTTCAGTTTCAAAGGTCAGTTCCTCAAGAGACACCTTTACTCACCTTCCAGTCTCACCCATCTTTTATAGGTTCTCTTTGCTTCTTGGGTTTCTTCATTGGGTTTTATCACACTGTGTAAAGAAGCCCTAGTGTGGAGATCTGATTATTGCCAGTGGTCTGGTGTGCTCATGATTTTCTTTCATGCCTGGCACGTGGGAGCTCAGCTGATTCTGTAAATAAATGAATGCAGATCACAATGTAAAATCAGCCCTTTTGAAGCAAGACAAGCAGATTTCTTGCAGAGAGGTGTCTTCTTGCTGCTTGAGAATCCTGGGCCTCCCGTGAGCCAAATGGAAGGGCTTTCCACCTTCGCATCCAACACACGATTGCACTCACTGTAGAGCAGGAAAAACAGAGAGGACTAAAAATATCAAGACAAAGAATTGAAGGTTTTTCAAAATTTAAAAATAAATATTGAAAATCAAAAATTTCCACATAGCCTAGAAGGTCAGGAGACATTAGAACATTGATTTAAGACCATTTAAACAGTAGAGAAGTTGTTTACTTCATTTGAGTGACGACGTTGTAGCAAATCTAATTTTCTCAAACTCTACATTTTCTTTAGTTATTTTAATTCTTAAAACAGGATGTGACTGAGTAAGGACCTTCCATTACAAATTCTCTTAACACCACATACTGCCAGCTTAAAGATTAACTACATCTTTTACAAACCAGGGCTGGTCTTGGCTTGTACAAAGCTGCCATTGAATAAGTCCAACTGGACCTCGGATACCGGTATGTCCTAGTAATCATGACTTTCACAGACAGAAGTCTGAGTTCTGAAGGATTAAATGCTTCGTTGCGAACTTACCAGATACCTGCACAGTCAGGTCTTTTGACTCTCAAGTCTAAACTTCTTGTTCTGATCAAGATGACGGAGTAGGTAAATGCTGTCCTTTCCTCCTCTCCTGACCACATCAAAATTACAACTAAACTACAGAACAACCATCATTGAGAATCACCTGAAGTCTAGCCGAACCGAAGTCCTGTAACTAAGGACATATGGAAGATGCCATCTGGAGACTGGGACGGGTGGAGAGATGTAACAGGATGTCTCATACCTTCGTGTGGTGCTTAAAAATTGGGACTATATCTCAGCAGTGGAGGTTCCCTCTGAGGAGTTTGGGGTCCCAGCCCCACACCAGGCTCCCCAGCCCAGGGTTCCAGTGCCAGGAAGTTAGTTTTCACAACTTCTGGCTATGAAAACCAGCAGAGATTGTGGCTGAGTGAGATGGAGGATGGCTGGAGTCCCAGGTGCTCCTCTTAAAGGCCCCACACATGGATTTACTCACTGATGGACTCACTCATTCTGAGTCCAGTGCTGGGACAGCAGCTTGAAAGGTACCAGGGACGTATGGGAAGGAACTGAGTTGTCTGGCTTCAGGGAGAGGGGAGGAGGGGCAGCTTTGTCCCAGACAGAAGTGCTGGCAGAAGCCATAGTTCCTTTGTTGAGCCCCCCACCACCACCTTCCTGGCATGCAGACGCAGGTAGCCACCATATCTGAGTCTCCATCAGCTTGGCTAATGCTGTTCATCCCACCCTGGTGATTCCCTAAGACCTCGCCCCACCCAAGCCACTTCCAGTGGCTTTTCCATACAAATGGCCTATCTTGGGTCATCCTAAAATTTCTCAAATGTTCACAAACCCCAAACAAGTAGCATCTGGCATTGGCATGCCCCGTACCTCTTGCTAAGCAACCCTAAGCACAGCACTGGTGGCAGCCAGCCTCAGTTTGCACCGTCAGGCACCTCCAAACCAGCCCAAGTGGCAACCATCTGCAGATCACATTGTAGCTCATACCAAGTAGTCCCGGACCAGGCACAGGCAGCAGCTGACCTTGGCCTGCAACAGAGCCCCTCCCAAGAGGTCCCAGAACCAACACACCTGGTGGCCAGCTTCAGACCACACCAGAATGCCACTCAACCACCTTCACAAAAAGACACACCCAAATGGCAGACTGGGTAGACACCCGAGCCCTGCTAAAGTGAATCCTGCTTTGTAAGGTCAGCCCCTACACAACAGCTTCTCCACTGTAGTCATGGCCAGTCTTCACAACCAATCAGCCAGAGGGTCAATCCTCCCACTGACATGCAAACAGCAACCAAAGCTCAACTACAAGAGGAGGGCATACACAACCCACACAAGTGATACACCTGGAGCACCCAGCTCAGGGGACTAGGGAGATTGTACCACTGGGCCCCACAGGACACCTACTACATAAGGCCACTCTACCAAGACTGGGAGACATAGCAGCCCTACATTGAACATACAAACACAGGGAAACAGCCAAAATGGGGAGACAAAGAAACATATCCCAAATGAAAGAACAGAACAAAGCTCCAGAAAAAGAACTAAACAAAATGGAGACAAGTAGCTTTCTCTTCTGGTCCCAGGTATTTGGGAGCTATGAACTTGGTTGCAGACATGGCCAAGTCCAAGAACCACACCATGCACAACCAGTCCTGAAAATGGCACAGAAATGGCATCAAGAACCCCTAATAACAAAGATACAAATCTCTTAAGGGGGTGGACCCCAAGTTCCTGAGGAACATGCACTTTACCAAGTAGCAGAACAAGAAGGGCCTGAAGAAGATGCACGCCAACAATGCCAAGGTCATGAGTGCATGGGCTGAGGCTATCAAGGCCCTCGTAAAACCCAAGGAGGTCATTTGTTTACTCGTACAAATAAACCTGAGGCAAGACCTGTAAAAAAAAAAAAAAAAAAAAAAAAAAAGAGACAAGTAATCTACCAGATGCTGAGTTCAAAACACTGGTTATTAGGATCCTCAATGGTCTCAGTGAGAACTTCAACAAAGAGATAGGAAACATAAAAATGGAGATATAAAACATAAAACGGAACCAGTCAGAAATAAATAGTACAATAACTGAAATGAAGAATACATTAGAGAGAATCAACAGTAGATGAGATGAAGCAGAGGATCGAATCAGCAATTTAGAAGGTAGCAGAAAACACCCAATCAGCACAGCAAAAAGAAAAGAAAGAATGCAGAAAAATGAAAATAGTTTAAAGGGCCTCTGGGACAACATCAAGCATACCAACATTCGCATCATAGGGGTACCAGAAGTAGAAGCCAGCAAGGAATTGAAAACCTAGTTGAAGAAATAATGACAGAAAACTTCCCTAACCTGGTGAAGGGAATAGACATACAAGCCCAGGAAGAGATTCCCAAACAAGATGAACCCAAAAAAGCCCACACCAAGACACATCATAATTAAAATGGCAAAGGTTAAAGACAAAGAGAGAACGTTAAAAGCAGTTACTTACCTACAAGGAAGCGCCCATCAGACTCATCTGATGTCTCAACAGAAACTTTGCAGGCCAGAAGAGATTGACTCGAAATATTCAAAGTGATGAAATGCAAGGACCTTCAAGTGTGAATATTCTATGCAGCAAGGTTATCATTTACAATTGAAAGACAGATAAAAAGCTTCCCAGATAAGTAAAAGCTAAAGGAGTTAATCACCACCAAACCTGTATAACAAGAAATGTTAAAAGGACTTCTTGAAGAAGAAGAAAGAGAAGGAGAAGAAGAATAAAAAATATGAGTACTAAAATGGCAACAACTACATATCTATCAACAATTACTTTAAAAGTAAATGGATTAAATGCTCCAATCAAAAAACATAAGGTGGCTAAATGGATAAGAAAACAAAACACTTACATATGCTGCCTACAAGAGACCCACTTCAGATTGAAAGACACACAGACTGAAAGTAAAGGGATGGCAAAAGATATTTCATGAAAATGGAAACAAAAACAAAAAGCTGGGGAAGCAATAATTATACCAGGCAAAATAGACTTTAAGACGTTATAACAAGAGACAGAGGACCCAGTAATCCCACTTCTGGGTATTTATCCAAAGAAACCCAAAATGCTGCTTTGAGAGGACATGTGCATCCATATGCTCATTGCAGCATTGTTCACAGTAGCTAAGATACGGAGGTAACCTGGGTGTTCATCAGTGGATGAATGGATAAAGAAGAGGAGGTACATATATACAGTGAAATATTACTCAACCATAAAACAAGAAGGAAATTTTGCCATCAGCGACAACCTGGATGTAGCTAGAGGGAATTTTGCCTAGTGGAGTACGCCAGACAGAGAAAGACAAATGTCATACGATTTCACTTATAGAATCTAGAGAACAGGATAAATGAACAATCAAAACAGAAACAAGCTCATAGATACAGAGAGCATTTTGATTATTGCTGGATGGGGAGGATTGATGAAGGGAGGAAGGGGATTAAGAGGTACAAATTGGTAGTTACAAAATAGTCATGGGGATGTAGAGTATAACACAGGAATACTCATATAGTCAGTGGTATTGTAATAACTATGTATGCTGTCAGATGGGTACTGGATTTATTGAGGTGATGACCTTGTAAATTATATAAATGTCTAATTACTGTGTTGTACCCCTGAAACTAATATAATATTGTATGTCAATTGTAATTGAAAAATAAAAAGCATTTTTTAAAAAGTCTAAACTTATTTCTACTGTGCACCTTCCAGGGAAAAATTCTAAGGCTTCACTTTATCTGTCTCATTGAGAAGGTGTGAGGTATTGGGGCTTGACTGGGAGCAGGGTAGAGATTTGGTAGAAAGAGAAAGAATTGTTTTTGGTGTGCAAGGGTAACTGGTTTGCAAGGGTAGACATTGGAGGACATTCCTGGCAGTCGTCCAGAGCAAGAGCCAAAAGCAAGATGCAGGGATCCTGGGATCGAGCTAGGAGGGCAAAGACCCAATCAGAATTGTGTTTATTTGTTTGGGGGTAAAGCCAGTCTTGGACATAATGGTATTTTGATTTTTATCATCCTTGCTTACTCAACACAGTTACATTAAGTTAGACTGTAGTGCTTTTGCCCATCATTACATTAGAACGAGATAATGTTTCCAAATTACACTGTGCTCAGTAAACATTCTTTGATAACTACCATGTTTCCCTGAAAATAAGACCTAGCTGGACAATCAGCTCTAATGCATCTTTTGGAGCAAAAATTAATATAAGACCGGGTCTTATATTATATGACATATATATGACATATATATATATATATATATATATATGTATGTCATATATATAAAATACAATATATATTATATTATATATATGAGATGTTATATGTATAATGTATATTATATACATGATATAATATATTATATAAGACCCGCTCTTATAGTAAAAAAAGACCGGCTATTATATTATATTACATTATATCATATAATAAAGACCTGGTCTTATAGTCAGATAAGACTGGGTCTTATATTAATTTTTGCTCCAAAAGACACATTAGAGCTGATTGTCCAGCTAGGTCTTATTTTCGGGGAAACATGGTATTTGCTGAGACATAGTTCTAAAGTTGGGTTGGGGAGGGGATCAAAGATAGGTTATTATTAGAATTCTTTGCTCTCGAAACATGTGGGCCCCCCACAAGTGTTTCAATCTAAAAAAACCCACCCTTGATTCGACTGGCTTGCTAAAGTGCCAAGAACCATCACAGGAATCTGGAGACCTGGATCTGGCTCTGTTTCGGTGTCGTTTTGAAGTTGTCTGGATCTCAGTTTTCCCATCTGCAAAATGAGCAGAGTGGAATAGAACGATGGGTTTCTAAGTGTGACTAAATTACTGTTAGTTAGAAGAGCTTTAAAATCAAAAGAAAAAGACCAGGATTCAGGTCAGAAGTGGGGACAGAGGTGGGAAGCTCTGAATTCTCTTCTCCAGTGACCCACCACACCCTTAGTGTTTTCAGGGTAAGGTGGTGATGGCTGGAGGCAATGATCATGGTAGCTGTGACATTTTAGCTTGGTTATAACTAAACTGGCTAACTGGTTGTACTTCAAGTTTTCATTATCTTTAAGATGGATGTTCAAATTTGCATTGGTAAAATCAGCCCCTTTGAAAAGGTACATTTTGATCATCTTTTTCTAGTTACAGATATCCTTGGAAAAATACAAAGACAAAGTTAGATCTATGCCCATTATACCATAGCCAGAGATCATTACTCGGTAAATATTCAACTTGAATTTTAATGGCGATGTATTATTACTTCATACCATGGATATACCATCATTTAGTTGGCCTATTGCTGGGCTTTGAAGTTGTTTCCAGTTTTTGCATTGAAAACAATATCTTTGTACAAGTATCTTTCCACCTGTCTTGATTGTCTCTTTATTTAATTGAGATATAATTGACATATAACATTATATTAGTTTCAGGTGTACAACATAATGATTCAGTATTTGCCTATGTTGTGAAATGATCACCACAGTAAGTCTAGTTAATATGCGTCACCACACATAGTTACAATTTTTTTCTTGTGATGAGAATTTTTAAGATCTATTCTCTTAGCAACTTTCAAATATACAATACAGTGTTGTTGACTGTAGTCACCATGCTGTACATCACATTCCCAGGACTTACTTATTTTATAACTGGAAGTTGGTATCTTTTGACCATCTTCACCCATTCTGCCGACCCCCTACCCCCTACCTCTGGCAACCACCAATTTGTTCTCTGTATCTGAATTCAATTCTTTTGTTGTTGTTCTTGTTGTTTCTAGATTCTACATATAAGTGAGATCACACAGTATTTGTCTTTCTCTGTCTGACTTATTTCACTTAGCACAATACCCTCAAGGTCCATCTCCAAGGTTGTTGCAAATGGCAATATTTCCTTTTTTATGGCTGAATAATATTCCATTTTGGTGTGTGTGTATGTGTGTGTGTGTGTATGTGTGAGTGTGTGTGTATCACAATTGCTTTATCCATTCATCCACCAGTGGACACTTAGGTTGCTTCCATGTCTTGGCTATTGTAAGTAATGCTGCAGTGAACATGGGGTGCATATATCTTTTTGAGTCAGTGTTTTCTTTTTCTTTGGCTAAACACCCAGAAGTGGAATTGCTGGATCATATGGTAGTTCTATTTTTAAGGTTTTGAGGAACCTCCATACTGTTTTCCACAGTGGCTGCACCAATTTACATTCCCACATTCTTGCCAACATTTGCTATTTCTTGTGTTTTTGATAATAGCTATTCTAACAGGCGCGAGGTGATATCTCATTATGGGTTTGTTTTACATTTCCCTTATGATTAGTGACATTGAGCATCTTTTCATGTACTTGTTGGCCATCTGTATGTCTTTTTTGGAAAAATGTTTATTCAGATCATCTGCCCATTTTTTAATTTAATTGTTTTGTTTTGTTTTGTTTTGTTTGCTATTGCATTGCATGAGTTCTTTATATATTTTGGAAATTAGCCCCTTGTCTTATACATGATTTACAAATAGTTTCTCCCTTTTGCTAAGTTGCCTTTTCATTTTGTTCATGGATTCTTTTGCAGTGCAGAGCCTTTTAGTTTGATGTAGTCCCACTTGCTCATTTTTGCAATTTTTGCCTTTACTTTTAGTGTCAAATTAAAAAAAACATTGTCAGGACTGAGTCAATCTTTGAATCTCGTCTTAATTTAAGTTTCCAGACTTGCAGTTGCTGGTAGAAATATGCATATATTACGGCTTTTAATAGGTGTTGTCAATTTGCTCTGCAGAAAGGATGTACTAGGATACATAGCAATGAATGTGGCACTTTCCACACCCTCACCAATATTAGGTATTAACACTCTCTTTAATCTTTGGGGAAAAATAGGCCATTTCAGCTTCTATTTCATCTCTTCTTCCTTTATTTCCAGCTGACATTTATTGATCAGCAGCTGCACTTCTAGGGCAGTCCTAAGCCTTAAGGATACAAAGATAAATAAAATTTAGCTCCTGCCTTGGGAAAGCCACAAAAAAAATGGTGCAATGCAAAAAATACTGGAATGGAAGGGTAAATACACGGTCAGGGAGATAATCACAGGAGTAACTCACCATCCCTACAGGAGCCCATGAAGTCTTGAGTTGGGGCTTAAAGAGTGAGTAGGAATTAAACAGACGAAAATGGGAGAATCTCTGTCTGGACATCTCATGTGATAAAACAAACATGTTGTCATTATGGGTGAAGAGTGACAAGTTTAACTTGGGCATAGTAAGGGTCCCAGCAGGAAATAAATGGCCTACTGAAACCCTTAAAAAGTGATTAAAATGGCAAATTTTGTGTTACGTATAATTTACCTCAATTAAAAGAAAAAAAAAGAACATAAGCTCTACTCCACCTTCTGGTGAAGGAAGTGTAACTTCCCTCTCCTGAGTGTGCGCTACACACAGTGACTTCCCTCTAAAGAGTACAATAAGGAAAGAGGGAGAAAAAGAAGAGTAATTTTGCAGCATGGAAACCTGGCAGGTGTGACTTCAGCCAGGTGAGCGAGGTTAACATCAACAGGGATCAGTCATGTTGACCGTATGTGCTCTTGATGCAAATTGAAATGATATATTCTTGATACGTGCTGAAAAGGGCCCTTCACCTCTGTGGTCTCCTCCCCAAATCCCATACCCTCAGTCTAACCACGAGAAAGACAACCAAATCCCAGTTGAGGGACATTCTACAAAGCACCTGACCTGTATTCTTCCAAACTGTCAAGGTCATCCAAAATGAGGAAAGTCTGAAAAACTGTCACAGACAAGTGGAGCCTCAGGAGACATGATGACTAAATGTAATTGTGGGATCCTGCAACAGAAAAAAAAAGAACATTAGGTAAAATGTAAGGAAGTCTGAGTAAAGTCTGGACTTTAGTCAATAATAATGCATCACTATTGTAGCAAATATATCATACTAATAATACAAGATATTGGTGATAGGGGAAACTGGCTGTATATGGGAAGGATGTGGAGTATATGGGAACTCTCTGTCCTATGTTCCAAATTTTTCTAATTGAAAACTATTCTAAAAAATGAAGTCTATTTAAAGTTTTTAAAGAGGGGGTGGGTAATTGAAGAGAGTTCAAAGATGGGCTCATTTACAAAGGCGTGGGCAGCACTGGAGAAAAGCAACATGGGTGGATGAAGCATCTTGCAGCAGGCAGCTTCAGCCTAAAGAAAGCAAGGAGAGAGGCTAGATAATGTTTTGGTAACCCCAGACCCAAGGAGGGTTCAGGTGTCAGAGAGAGGCCCCTGCCAGGAGCTGAGGCCTTAAGTAGAGAAACATAGCCACTGCCAGGCTGGAGGAGGGGGGGAAAGTATAGAGGGTGCCAAAAAAACCAAAAACGTATATATATTTTAAGAAAGGAAAAAACGATTAATTTTAATACTCAATATATACCGATAACAAAAGATGAATACAAGTTACATTTGACTTCTGCAATGACAAGAGGTGCTCAAAGTGGTTACCTTCAGATCCAGACACTTCTGATTATGATGAACTACTGCTTGAGCACAGGTAACATCGCTTAAAATGTGTATACATTTTTTTGACACCCTTGGTATATCTCAAACTCTGTATGCCCCTCATATTCTGCCAGTGCCTCCCTTTGGCCAAATTCATTCAAAACCCAGGGAACTCGGATGCCTGGCTGATACTGTGCATAATGGTCAACCTCTCTGGAGCAAGGTAGAGATTGGATCTGGAAGGACAAACGGAGAGTATCTAAGCACAGGTTGCATAAAGAATGGTGTGGTAATTTAATACTGGCTGGAATTTGGGCTTAGAAGCAGAGTTTTAGGCTGAAGACTTAGGGTGGCGATCTGCAGAATTTGGATTTCGTCCTTTAGACTGGGGGATGGCAAATCAACTTCATCCCATGTGCCAACTCAAAATTGGCAACGGGGACACTGTGAAAGGAAAGGTTCTTGGGGTGTCACTGTGCTTAATGGGAAAGAGTGTGGGATGGAATGGCGATGCCTGTATCTAGAGAGTCTGACACTGAAGCATTTCGGAAATGGTGATGTTATAGTGAAACAGCAGACAATATGGGACTAACATGAAATCAAGCCTTAATATCTGTTTTGAGATTCTTGGTGATACTTTGAGTGTCTCCCTCACCCACAAACACCTTAAGAGGTAGGAGACCACAAATGGTTTCTTAAGACATAGATTGCCATGCTCTGAATAATGGGACCCCCATCATTATAGCTATAAGCTGGTCGGATCAGGGGTCAGCCCTTGAGTCAAAGGCAGCCTTCTATTGGCTGGTCAGCATCTTCTGAAATAGCCTGGCACGAGAACTTTGTTCAACTGGGATACTGCCTAATGGAGAGTGACTAACAGACCCACTCAGATTGTTCCCTGAGGGAGTCTGACTGCAAGACCCAGACAAAGGGACATAAATAGAGTGGTGATGAACCTCAGAGACAAAGAGCAGGCCATACACAGAAGCCTTGGAGACAGAGAAAGCAGTAGGACAGCAGACTCCCGAGGTGGACAGGAGAGCAGAAAGTCTGCAGTGATGGTAAAAGCAAAAGGAAAAACTGAATGGAGAAGGAAGCTGAGTCGTGAGTATGGTAGACTCCACTTCTGAGGGACTGTTGACTTTCAGGATAGAATGGCTGGGGAGGGAGAGGGGGAGGAGGGAAACGGAGGGGGGTGGCGGCTCAGGAAATGGGGCTGGACGTGTGGCTGCTGGCACTGTTTCCTTACTTCCTGAGGAATCCTGTAGCAAACTCCTCTCACTGGAGGGAACCAGGGTGGGTATCCCCTTGCGACCAAAATGTGCTGGTCCCTACTGCCCTGGAGACTTAACACATAATTGTGATTAAATCATTAGTTCTATCTCTTTTGTGTCATTGGGAAGAGGGTGGGTCACAGGGGCCAGATTCCTCTTCCTCACCTGTGCATCCCCAGGACCTCGCATGTGCCTGAAACATGGCAGATACTTATATTACCTGTTGAACAAAACATGAAGGGTGTGCTAAACTCAACTTTTCTTTCTTGGAAGAAATGTGGTCACCTACTCTCTCCCGTCACAACTGCAGTCATTTTATACCTGCCCACTTTTCCTGACTGTGTCTTCATTTACCTTAGTTATTTATTTATTTATTTATTTATTTTTTCCTAGTGTTGGCTCCTTCCTTTTTATCCAGGAAATGATGGAGGGTTTTGCTTAATGAATAACTTTTTTATTGCTTTGCCCTCTTCTGTTGGACACAGTGAAGGGAGTTTACTGACTGCCAAAAGTTGGTGGTGAAACACCTGTCAACTTAAACAATGTAATTAAATTACGATGTCTCAGGAAGGCTGTTGACAGCAAACCTAATCTAATTTTAACTTTCTTGACTTGTAATTAAGAGGTCAAAACTTTAAAAGTTTAAAAAAAGCACTTTCACTTCTGCTTTTACACTTTGTGTTAATGATTAAATCCTCTTGATAAGAATTATGTCTTGAGCAAAGGTATTTTATCTAGCACACAGTTTTCCTGGGAGAAAATACTGTCACAGTTTCCTGGGAGCACATTTAGAGAGCTCCTGTGTGTGTTAGGAATCGGTGAGAATGCTAAAATTGAGGGCATCCACTGGTCTTTATTATTCTCCTTACCTGGTGGGATTCATTCCACATATTGAGAAAGTGAGATACTGAAAAATCCAGTTAAGACTGATTCATATTTTTCCCCCCTCACTCTTGCTTCAAACACTGTATGAACTAATTAGCAAAGTTTTAAAAACAAAGCAAAAATCCTTAGGTGTGGGCAGGGTAGATGGAAGGGGAAGGGTCAAGCACCTGAGAGCTTGAGGGCGGTGCTTGGGACTCTTGGGAAGGGAGTAATGATGTCCTTGAACTATTTTGAATATTACCTCCAGCTCTCCAAATCCTCACTGGCAGTTTCATACCCTTTAGTTTAATACAACAAAACAAAATACCAATGCATTCTTGCTTTTGTCAATGCCTGTTTATTCTGTAATTATGCCTGCGGGAGAAATGCCCTTTCTGTCATCTCTGTGTATGTTTTGATTTTTCCAAGTGGCAAAAACTTTGTTCCCATAGAATTTTATGGAAAACAGCTCATCAAAGCAGGAACTCCTATGGGTGGGAGGAAGAGGGGATGATGGTGAGAGAATAAGAAGTCTCCTGGAGGTAAAATATTGGATGTTGAGAGGCCAGGATGTTATTGGTAGAAAATGGCTTAGGTAACAACAGCGTTTTCTTTTTTTTTCTTTTTTTTTAAAAATCATCCTTTCTTGAAAGGTGACTTAAATGGTGGCCATGGCATAAAACATCAAAGATTTTGTTAAAAGCATGACAAGTGAAAGGTGGCTCTGTTAGAAGTTGGTTGGGGTTTGTTCTTCGATCTGAATTTTGATCTTCTGATGCTTTTCAGCCAGGAAGATATCAAATGTTTTAAAATTAACTTTTATAACTTTCAACTATTAAAATAATACATGCTTATGTCAGAAATGGTGGAAGACATCAAGAAGTATAAAAAAGGAAACAAATACACTGTCATAATTTTGCAACCCATAGAAAAATATTAACATTTTAGAGCACTGCTTCCTTTTATTTCTATTCAAACATAAGATATTTAAGTTATGAACATGCTATATAATATTTTAATTAGCTTTTTCACTCATGAGCTTTTCTCCGTGTCACTGAATATTCTTTAATTATATTATTTTAATTATTATGTAATAATTTATCATGTGATTTCAACGTAATGTTTTTTAACCATTTCCTAATGTGTGTATTTAGATTTTTGCAATGTTTATCTTTGTACTGCCACATAACTCTAAATATCAAATTATTTCTGAGAGCCACAAGAGAAGCTTATTTTAGAATTCTTCACACTTATACTTGACACATTAGTTTTGGAAAATGTAGTATCTCAATTTTTGCTTCTAATAGCACTCTGTATATTTGTATATGTGGTCCATCACATACAGACGTCAGTTAACATAAGCTCACAACTGATATATTTCTCATCTTTCCTCGTGAAGAGAAAATTTTTGTAGCCTGAGGGAGAGAAGGAGATAAAGAGGGATTGAGATAACTCTGAGGTATCTGTGAGTGTAGATAATATGGATAACTCATGGCTGGTCCCCTGTCTTTCTCCCTGTTCCTTCCAGGTAAGGCCCATCATTTGTATCCTGTGAAAGGTGTGTGATATTTCAGTCACTTTGGGTGGGGGTTAGGGTTTCTGAAAGGGTTAGGGAAAGCACACGGTCCCTGGCAACTCTGAGCCAGGAAGGCAATATGTGTTTAGAGGGTATTACCCCCATATTATGATATTATAATAATGAAGCAGGAAAATGAATTCATTCTGTTGTGCATTACAGACAGTGGCAGACAGCTCTAGAGATCCCACCTGAGTCCTCCCAGGCTTGGTCTCCCCATTCTGGAGGATTCCTGAGGAGGCTCCAGGAATGCCTTCTTGCTATGCTCAGTTGTATCACACATGTCCTTAAACAGAAGCAATGGAATGACTATCCTCAGTATTTATTCAGTAGTGTACTTCTGAATAACCACTACTTTTGGAGAGGAGGCACTAACATCAATCACTTTATTTTGCCTCCATCTAAACCCATCTGAAGCCACAGTCATTTTTTGTCCAAAACTTTTGACCCTGAAGAAATTATCTGAATTTTTCCACATTGGGTTATAAAAGGTCTAGCCCTGATTTCTTCATGCTTACCATCCCAGTACTGTGGTTAGGATAGAAATGGGATGTCTCACACTCATCCTGAGCACTTCCTGAGATAGACAAGCATATCTGCATAGATTATCGTGCCCATGTGTTATAATAAGGCCCCCAAACACAATACCCCCTCTTGGATTTAGAATGATTTATTTGGTAATCAATGCTTTTTCTCTCCTCTTCCCAACCTGACCCATGACCAGTTAACTCACCACATAAAAAAATCTGTGAGGGAACAATGTTACTTTTGAAAAGAGAAACTTATTTATTTAATTTTTAAAAGTTAGTACTAGATATACATTTACTATGCAACCTACAATTTCACTCCTGGGCATTTATCCCCAAGATAGGAGAACTTATTAACACAAAAATCTGTACATGATTGTTCATAGCAGCTTTATTTGTAATAACCTTCATCCAGAAACAACCAAAATGTCCCTCACTAGATGAATGGCTAAATAAACTGTGATACATCCATGGAATACTACTCAGCTATAAAAAGGAATGAACTATTGACTTACCCAATTGCTTGGATGGATCTCAAGGGCATTATGCTGAGTGAAAACACCAATCTGAAAAGGTCACATACTGTGTGATTCCATTTATATAACATTCTTAAAATGACAAAATTTTAAAGATGGAAAACAGATTAGTGGTGGCCAGGGGTTAAGAATAGGGGAATGACTATAAAGGGATTATAATGAGGGAGGTATCTGTGGTGATGGAATAGTTTTGTAATTTGATGACAGTGGTGGTTACATGAGTCTACATGTGTGCTAAAATGGCATAGAGCTGGGCTGGCCCGGTGACTCAGGCGGTTAGAGCTCCATACTCCTAACTCCGAAGGCTGCCAGTTCAATTCCCACATGGGCCAGCGGGCTCTCAACCACAAGGTTGCCCGTTCAACTCCTCGAGTCCCGCAAGGGATGGTGGGCTCTGCCCCCTGCAACTAAGATTGAACATGGCACCTTGACCTGAGCTGCCTCCCAGATGGCTCAGTTGGTTGGAATGCATCCTCTTAACCACAAGGATGCCGGTTCGACTCCCGCAAGGGATGGTGGGCTGTGCCCCCTGCAACTAGAAAACGGCAACTGGACCTGGAGCTGAGCTGCGCCCTCCACAACTAAGATTGAAAGGACAACAACTTGACTTGGAAAAAAGTCCTGGAAGTACACACTGTTCCCCAATAAAGTCCTGTTCCCCTTCCCCAATAAAATCCGTAAGAAAAAAAAAATGGCATAGAGCTATACACATACCGTTCCGATGTCAGATTCCTGGTGTTGATGTTTGTTTATAATTATATAAGATGTTGCCGTTGGAAGAAAACAGTAAAGGTATACAGGACCTCTCGGTACTACCTGTGCAATTGCTTGTGAACCTACAGTGATTTCAAAACAAAAAGTTCTTTAAAAATCAATACTGCCTTCTAAAAATTGGTCCTGCCATCCTTCCCACTGCTTTTACAGCAGGTATTCTTTGCACACTGTGCAGGAAGCCCAGGAACCACAAAGCAGCATGCGGGAGATTTTCCTCTGAGGTGCCTCTTGAGCCTGCTATGCTGCTCTATTTCTAGAGCCGACGGGCTTGGTTGGAAACCACGTGCTCACCGGCCTTGGCTGCCTGCCCAGGGAGAATATGGAGAAATGTTTGAGGGTCAGAAAAGCACATTTGCCCTCAACTTTCATTCGACTGGTTTGCATTATAGCTGCAGGTATTTTGCATTTAAAACAAGCTTTTTTGTTGTATCATGTTTTGTTCAGCCACTTTGCATTGGTGTTGCAAGTATGGCAAGTTTGCACATCAAGAACTCAGTGTCCCCTCTGTTGTCTCTAAGTCTACAATACTCTCAATATCCTCAACCCCTCTCCTTACCCACCGTAGAACAGCCTCTTTCAGCCCTAGAATCTGACAGTCTTGCTTTTCTTTACCATGAGACACCTTAACAGAGTCATCTGAGATCTACACTCTATTTCTACCTTTTTCACCCATGTGTTTTTCTCTGTGGCCTGGCTTTAGCTAGTATAGTATGAACTGAAATGAAATAAAACCAGGAGAGAGTATTTAGCCTAAAAGAATAATTTTTGATGTTTACTTTTGCCCATGTGTAATTTCCTTGAGGGTAGTGGATTAACTTTTAAATCAAAAATTATAAAACAGATAATTGTCTCTGATATACATAAAAAGTAGATTCCTCTTTATTTCATTTCTACTCTGAATGCCAGTGGCTGGGGCTACGGCGGGGGATGTGGAATAGACATGCACAAATTCACATTTTAATGGCTGCTTTTTTCTGGCCTCAAGATCAACAATATCCATTCCCCAAGTGGGAGACCCACTGCATCTGTTTGTTAGATTTTTGTTCTTCTCCCACGGGTAGTTTCTTTCCATCACCGTATCTAATTTAGCAACTATCTAATTGTAGAAACCTTTTTCTTCTATGTTCTATAAAGGGAAAAACTTAATCACATTATCCAAAGGATATCTTGAAAATAATTAAAATGCCATATATTTCTAAACATGAAACACGTCCATGATATATTGTTCAACCAAAAAAAGCAAATGTATAAGTATGACCCAATTTTTAAAACTTTTAAGCACATATTGGAACATATACTTTAAAAGGATCTAGTGTGATGAACCAAATGTTACCAGTGCTTCCCTCGGGACATTTAAAAAATTTTTTCTTATTTGTGCTTTTCTGTACTTTTGCTTTTTTTTTTTTTTACAATAGAAGTTTTTATTTTTAGAGGAAATGAAACCATTTTTATTTTATAGAAAAAATTTCTCCTATGAGGATGCTTTGTACTTATGAGGACTATTAGATAGTTACTGAGATTACTAACATTGTTTTATGTAAGAATTTTTAAAAATAACCGTTGACATCTTTGTAACAAAGTCCCAGATATTAGCTGTATTGGTTATGACCCTCAGTGAGGGGATATTTATTAAACATGGAAGTACTCCCAAGCCTTCTTAAATGAAACAAAAATGACTCCCTCCATGTCTCTGCATGAAGACCCCATGTGAACAACAGAACACTGTTTCCTACTCTGTCTAAACAACCACATGCAATGTTAAGAGCCTAAAATGCACAATGTCCTTTCGCACTAAAGGGAATATCTTAATGCATGGTAGGTTTAAGCCTCAAAAGATCTGTTCTTGGCCAAAGATGTATTTTTAGGGAACTCAGGAAAGTCTTATACAAAATAGT
Source organism: Rhinolophus sinicus (assembly GCF_057876585.1). Classification (NCBI taxonomy): domain Eukaryota; kingdom Metazoa; phylum Chordata; class Mammalia; order Chiroptera; family Rhinolophidae; genus Rhinolophus; species Rhinolophus sinicus. The sequence continues at coordinate 200,112,040 of NC_142517.1, forward strand.
CCAGCAGTGTATGAATCCACTATAATATGACGGAGTAACATTGGAGGGATTTGTCTCAGGGGCCCTTAGCTTCCTCCCTCCTCAGAGCAGACCTTGCAGTTTAGTGCTCACTAGTCAAAAGATTTCGATAATAAACACAGCAAGAATCAGCAGATCCGTCAGAGTGGAGCCTGCGTGAACAAACCTGAAATCAGAGTGACTAAATATTGAATCACAGTGTTATGCTAAGGAACACCTCTGGAGCAGTTGGCACCTTTGCATGTAGTGACCTTTATAAAGCACTCACACTTAAAAGGAAAATGACATGTTTAGTCGTTTCTTCCCTAACAATTGTCATAATATTAAAATGGAAAATTTATCACCAGAATGGTGATTGTTTTGTGAAGCAGAAATACTGCATCTTAAAATGAAAGTATGCCTGTCTGTGCCCTGTGAATCTTTTTTTTTTTTAAACTTTCAGCTTCTGTTTTTCCTGGAGGAAAGGCTTTATGAGGGGCAGGGCTGGAGAGAAGGGGCGCCAGGCAATGGGCTTTTCTGTTGCTCCTCTCACTGTTTCTGCTTCCTGTAGTACCTTGCGAGACCAGTGCGATGCCAGGAGCAGGGATTGCTCAAGTTTGGTTTCCGGTTTTTATTGATTTCTTTTTTCACCATTGTTTTCGGTATTGTTGACTGAGGTTGTGCTCTACCAGGATGTGGGTTGTGCCAAGCGCTGCTTGGCCGCACTTACCCCTGGCAGCCAGGCCGTGTGCTCCACGTCGGTGCTGTACTATGGAGGACACAGCGTGACAAATGGGCTTCCAAACCGTGTCACCTCCCACGCATCCCATAAGCGCTCGCGCCTTGGTTTCCTTCTCTGTGAAACTGGGGAAATAGTTGCATACGCCTCCTAGAGCTCTGAGCTCTGAGGCGGAAGGTCAGAGGGTGTGCTGAACACTTTGTGTCGGGTATCTCCTGGTAAGCCCTCAAACGCGAACTATTTTCACCATAGTTTCTTCCATCCCAAAGCCACGAGTAATCCCAGTCCTGCTAATGCCTCTGCTGCTCTTTCTATCCAACTGGGCTTTTCTGGAGTGAATGTCATGTTATGGTGGGACATGGGTGCTGGGGAAGGAGTGTTGGACCATACAGAGCGTGTAAATCTACTGTATGCCTCTTGAGCATGGCTTCTACCCTAAAATGAGGGCCAATCTTATGCTTTAAACGGTTGCATTGAGGCATATTAAGTTTTGCATTCCTTCCTTCTGATAGTTTGTGGCACCCAGTCAGTTGCTTTAAAAATGCCTTCCTGGGTCCCGCTTCCTCTTCTCTGAATGTCCCCTTATTGAGTAATGGAAAGTGTATTTTCGAGTGTTCCTTGCTCTGAGATAATACTATGTTTACTTAATATCTGTGAAATCCTTAACAATACGTCAAACCCTGGATTAGATTGTGAACACTCAACAAGGATATGCCGGTGGCCCGCTGCTCAGCCCATCAGGGGAGACAGGTAAACAGATGAAAGTAGCACAGATGGGGAAAGGACAAATTCTAAGATCAGCAAGATTCAGTTGAACAGGATGTTCCTTTCTCAGACTCCCTCATCCCCTCACTTAGAAAACTCAGAACATTTTGAAAGAACTGGCTTCTACGATTTATGATGGCACCACTAAGACGATTTGAGACTTACTGAATGTAGAATTAGGACAGCTGATGTTTTCCGATTTTAGGCAATGATAAATGTGGACATCAGATGGGAAAAAGAAATCCTTAGAGGTTTTTTTTTTTTTTATTATGGCATATGACATATAGATTTCATGCTTACGGCTAGAACAGTATAAGTTAAGGGAATTTAAAAATGGGAAAAGAAATTGTGTGCATGTGTAATAAGAAAGCTTTCAGCATGTGGGTGTCAAAACTGCTGTCAATCCCTGAGCAAACCCCCACCCAGGAGAGCGTTAACTATTCAGTGACTGGGAAAAGGAAGACCTCCACTGATTCGGTGTTCTCTTGACTATATGCGGAGTTTTGAGAATAAGGTGACTTTTATAAGTCCCCACATGGAGAATGGTCATCCTTGTGGGGTGAGGATGGTAACTAACTGCCACAGCTGGGACCCACCCTTGCCTGGCATGGTGGCCCGCCTTTCACCACAAAGCAGGGATCCAAAACCAGCACTTGGTAGTCCAAATGTCGGCCCCCACATGCTTTGTTCACATGTGGTTTTACTAGTGAGATCTTTCTAGGTTTTCTGGCTTTTGTCTTTTTAAGAAAATGGAAGATGCAGCAACTCCAGCCTGTATTCCTACACAACCATAAGCGGTTGGTTTCTAGTTGCAGTTGCTTCCTTGAACCAGAGTAGGCTCCCTCGGTCCCCACCACCCCACCACGTCTCACACCTGCAATGGCTTTGCTCGTTTATGGCACTTGCTTGACCCATGTAGGCATTTGAATTGGCTGCTCCTGGTCTAGAAAATTCCAGAGAAAAGGAGAATAGCGAGGGTTCCCAGAGTAGAAGCCCTCAGAACACTCAGAAATGGCAGGAGCAACTTCTCTTGGGTGCTGCCACAAGCTATCAGAAGGGATGCAAAATTTAACATGTCTCAACGTAACCATTGGAAGCATATGATTGGGCCACATTTCAGGGTAGAAGCATGCTGAAGTGGCGTAGAAAGGAGCGTTGTACTACCTGATGCTATCCTTTGAAAAACTGAGTCGCTAGGACGTTCAGGAGGTATTGCTGTGGGCAGCAAGGAACCATAGTATCCCAGCCAAGGCTGCACAATAGAAGAGACGATTAGAATGACCACTGTATAACCCTAGGGGGTACCAAGGTTGTTAAATCGGACACAGAACCAACAGATTATTTTTCGAAGGAGGAAACTGTGAGAAGCGGGTAGAACTAATCTTTATTACATTTTACATAGGGAGTTTTATTTAATCCTCCTAGTGAAAACCTTGTATTACTGAGTACTTACCATGTGCTGAGCTAGGCACTGGGGCTAGTAGTGAATAAAGCAGACAAAGCCCCTTTGCTGTTGAGCTTGCAGGCTTGAGAAGGAGGCGAAACAATGACAGGGATTAGAAATAAGTAAAGAAATACAACTGGATAAGGGGATGAAGAGTGAGGGAGAGAAGTGTGCCTCCAGCACCACTGCGAAGCAGCTTCTGCCCTCACCACTCTACTGCTGGGGCCACTGAGGCAGGCAGGAAGTGACCAGATGGTATATGGGGGAACCTGGCCTCTGATCCAGGTCGGGCTTCGGAGCACATACTTGAGAACAGTCATCCAGCTAGGACTGGGGGGTGGGGTGGGCATTTACTGTCTGTATCTAAGTGGAGACCCAGGAACTTATGTAGGACTCTGTGTATGAGACGAATTCCATCTTGGCGACATCAAGCTCCTTTGAATTTTTGCACTCTCTAGCTTCTTTGCGCTACGTAAGAAACACGGCACCGATTTTTGCCATGACGTCTTGGTCTCCACCGGTCAAGTGTGTTTGTTGAAACAGAGGGGCTGTGTTCCATGCAGTGAGCTGCCCGGACTCACCAACACCAGGTTTATGTTCAGGATGGGGGGCGGTTAAAAGGATGGCAGGCTCTGGACTCCAGCTCCTTGGGTTTGAACACTTTCTCACTCGCTGGTGTCTAAACTGGGGCAAATTAGCCTCTGCATGGCTAAATTTCCTTACCTGCAAAGCGAGACTAATCCTAACTCCTACCTTAGTGCCCCTTGCGAGGAGCATCTGAGATAATGCAGGCCATGAGAGCATAAGAAGCAGTTGACAAACGCTCGCTCTGTTTATTGTTTCTCTTGGTGGCTTTTAGAGAATCTTTGCATCGTTTGATGTTACACTCACATTGCAGAGCTAGCCTCAGAAAAACTTTTTCTTTTTTTTCCATGCAGAAAACTCTCACACATTTATAAACGATGAGCAGCCTGGTGGCATGGTGAGGGGTCGTGTTCCTGTGAGGGCACATTTCTGAGGCACACCATGCTCAAAGTTGTATCTTCCTATTTGACATGCTTTTGCAGATGGCACAATATGGAACTGGTCAGACTCCTAATTATGACAGTGGTCCAGAGCCAGAATCCAATCATCCAGTTGACAAAGAACTTGGTACAGAGAACAGTGACCAGCTGTTCCCCATCTCCAGTGAGCAGAGAGTAAGAGGAAATGGGTTTAAGCTGCGTGAAGGATTTGGGTTATTTATGGTAGGATTTCCTGACAGTGAAGGTTGCTGAACATTAGGACTGGATTAGAGGGTGAGGTTGTAGAATTTCTGTCTGTGGGGATTTTGCAAACATGGTCCTGTTTGTGCGATTACTACAGAGGCTGCCTTCCAACTGCACTCTGTCTTGTCTCTCTCCCTTTCTACCCATGTGGTGCTGCAGCCAAATTAATCTTTTCTGGAAGACTAGGGAGGAGGAGGCTCCCAGTACCCATCCAGCTTTCTGACATACTGATGGCAAGCTTTGAAACTTTGGGGGGAGGGGGTGTCACATGAACCATGCACTGGTTTAATTAACCTGGGACTGAAAAGCTCCCCTGGGCCAGGGAAGAAGCAAAGATGGGCAGACTTAGGACCTGGATGACTGTGGGGAACGCATGCCTCATCCTGAAGAAGGTGGCACATTCTGAAAACCAGCCGATTCTCGTCACAAGGCCTGTGGGAACGTACACGGTTGCCAGACTATGATTCTCAAAAGGGGTCTGAAATCTGGGGAGCTTGAAAACCCTGGCAATGAATTTTTAAACAGCCAGTTAATGTGTGGGCCACAGTGAGTGTATCTCTGTGGGTCTTCATTCCCTGTGCAGAGTGATCCTCTGTGACGCCTGCTCTGCCCAGTCACGTTGGCTCTGTCAGCCAGGAGGAGGAGGATCTCACCAAGCTCAAACACAGACGTGAGGCAGCAGAGTTTATCTGGATCTCTGCCTCAGTGTATACAAACATTGAATCATTATGTCGTCCTACTGAAACTAATATAGTGTTGTATGCCAATTATACCTCAAATAAAATAAATAAACAAAATGAGAACCTCTGTATTCATACATTGAACCATAAGAAATCACTATTTTGATGATCAAAAATTGTCAATTTCATATGCCTCCATCTAAAAGTAAGCATTCACCCGCTGAAGGAAAATAAGAGTGTAAACTATAAACTGCGTTCTCTCCTACAGCACTGAAAATTCTGCCTGTGAGACTAAGAGGACCCACTTATGGCTCCCAAGCCCCATGTTATGTCCTAGCAAACCCTGCCTGGCAGATGGAAATGACATCACCAATCGCCTGGGTGGCAGCCAGGCAGTGTGGAGAGCCTGCCCTTCCCAGGACTTACTGGCTTTGAGGTTGTTGACGCCCTCCTAACAGGAGTGTAGGCATTTGTGGAAACTTCTCAAAGACATCAGCCTTTCCTTCTTTTTCCTCTCCATCTTCCACATAGCTATAGGCTGCCTTTTATTACCCATTTTGGAAATCAGTTGTTATCACTAGCCGACAGATGGATTTCCGCTCCAAAACAGGAAGAGTTCAGTTTCAGCCAGGGTCTTGATTCAGGTGTAAATCAAGTTGCTTTCTGATGGTGCCATTTTCTGAAACAAAGATGTTTTGGGGGAGATGTGGCTGGCAGATGTCCTGATAGGAACCACGAGCAGAGGTCCTACCTCTGATGCCGTGGGTCGCCTGCGGCCCTCAGCCTGATTCCTGATAGGGAGGGCAGTGCCCAGCCCCAATCACATTGGAAGAGGAAGACAGACAGAAGAAGGACCTTACTTTTCTCTCTGCCTTTTCCATATGTCCTAGAACCCAAACGGTGATGGAAGTATTTCTTCAATCAGTTCTGAGAGCTCTCTGAATAAATAGGGTGACAGGTTTCTTTCTATCTCCTTTCTTTCTTTCTTTCTTTCTATCTTTCTTTCTTTCTTTCTTTCTCTCTCTCACTCTCTCTCTCTCTCTCTCTCTCTTTCTTTCTTTCTTTCTTTTTCTTTTTTTTAACCATTTGAGGTTTATTCTGTACTGATTTATAAATATCAACCCCTTTGCATATTTCCTTCATAACATAGAAAATGTATTTTGACCAAATGTAAAATGGATTCTTGTTCTCTTAATTAATTAGAATTCCAACTCCCCTCAGTTTCTTCACTGTTAGTAAGAAGTAGCAAATGAATAAAAACCATACTAAATAGAAAGGGGGTGTTGGGGGTGGGGCCTGGAATCAGAGACTTAACATAACTCCCCCAGTAAAACAACTTTCTAGAATTAATTTTTAGAGTACCCACGAAATCAGCCATCTGAGGGATGTTTTAAAGGAAGACATATGCCCTATTGAATGCTTAGTGTATTTTCTTCGGGTGACCTAAAAAAGAAAAAGTATAATTTACTCCTCAACCCATTGATAGTGAATACTTTGAAAGTCATATTAATATTAAGAAAACGCCTATGACCACACGTGGCCCTATCCAGCTACCTCTTTATCTAGTTTAATAAGTGTGTAAAAAATTATTTTAATGTGCCCCAAAATTATTTTGATGAACCTTCTGTGTTATCTGTGACTGACTTAAAAATTGTAGAACAGACATCTGAGGGACTGAAGAGCTGAGCCCTGAGTTGTCCCATGACCCACAGCCACCTCCAGATACAATTGTCCCTCCTCTTATTCGAGAGGAAAAATCCAGTGCTTTCTCGGTTTTCCCATTAGAGGCTTTGTGCCTTTGGTTTATGATTGATGGCATTACAAGGGCACTAAAAGAAGATAAGATCAAATTCTTTTCAATGCACCAGAGGAAGGAAGGGAAGGAAAAGAATAATGAGACATAGATTTTAAAATATTTTTCTCATGTTCACTGAGTAGGGTGGCAGGAATACATGGAAACTTACTGCCTGGTGGTTGTTGTCTAATGCCTGATGAGATGGAACAGTCATCATTATTATCATCATCAACGACTTCCGTTCACTCAGTACTTTCTATCTGCCAGGCACTGTTCTAAAGACTTCACATGCGTTGATGCCTTTTCACAACTCTGTGAGGCAGGTATTTTCTTTTTTGTAGTTGAGGAAATAGGAACAGAGCCAGTGGCACACAGCTAGTTAGTGGGTGGCAGAGCAAGGATTAAAACCAGAGTCTTAAGCGCGGTGCTGTGCTGCCTCTTTTTGGTAATGGTGCCAGAAGCCATTAGGTTATTTCCAAAAGAGAGCATGCGTTTTTGTGATCATTTTCTTTTAACACTTACCACTAATTTTCCTCTGTAATGAGGAGGTCCCTTTGGAGCCTCCAGAAATGAGACCTTTGCTAGTTCGTGTCTTGTTTGCCAATGCAAATCAGGAAATTTTCTCTCTAACCTGCCAGTAATCTCAAGATAAAGAGGGAAGGACCGGGTGGCTTTTAGTTTTCTGAAGAGAGAAGGGAAAATAGAACCCAGGTAACTCTGGATGGATGCTGTTCCTGTTGCCCATTTCCAGTGTTTTCTTTCTTTTTCTGGGGGAAGTCACTGGAGAAAAGCAGCCAAAGTGGAATGGGCTACAGCTCTCTGCCAAGGTGGAAGCCTTGATATTGGAAGAACTTGGGAGAGGAAGGAAGGGCGAACAGGACTATTTTGCGATAAACTTTGAAGTGGCCTGTTATGAAAGATCCTCCCAATCCACGTGCAGTCAGGAGCCATTGAAGGGTAGAGGTTGTTTTGTTTTGTTTGTTTTTAGAAATGATTTGGTTCTCTCTGATTTACACTACTTATTTATTTATTTATTTTAGTTTCAGGTGTAATAGACATTTACACCCCTCATAAAGTGACCCCCCCATCTACATTTGAATAAGGTCATTTTGGCTGCTCTGTGACACTTGCCAAGGTAGATTTATGAAATTATTGCTTGATATTTGATCACTTAGGCTTTGTTTTTTTCAATTGAGATATAATTCATATACCCCCGAGTTCACCCTTTTAAAATGCATAATTTGGTGTTTTTTGGTATATTACAAAGAGCTGTGCAAGGTGAAACTGTGTAGGTAGTATGTCGCCATCTACTTTTAGGGTTTAAGAGTAAATTGCCTTAAGTTGCAAAAATAATAATACAAGAAATCATTGCACCAACAACAGAGTGAGTGAAAGAAGGCTTGACTGGGACGACAGAGAAAACATGACAATGCTCCCAGTTCAGCACATCCAATAGAACTTTCGGCAAGAATGGAAATACTCTGTCCTGTCCCCGTTGGCAGCCATCATGTCACATGGGGCTGTTGAGCACTTGAAATGTGACTGGATTTTTTATCTAATTAAATTTAAAAAGCCACATATGGCTACCATATTGGGCAGAGCAGCTGTATGTCAACTTACAAATTTGGTCTTATCTGAGCTCATTTTCCCCCACCTCCCCAGTTTCCAAAATGATTGAGATTTTGAAGCATATGCTATACGAATCGTTATATTTAAACTTAGTCCTCACTACACAAAAAAAGCTGCAGAGTTCCCACAAGGAATCCAGATGACGGGATTGGGGTGGGAGAAAGGCCCAGGGATGGGGGAGCCTATTCTGGAAATAATATCTGAGTGGGAGTCTATTTAGTCGGCACCAGGCATGGGTGACATCTGTGTGCTCACAGGAGGGGAAAGGAAAGTTGTGAGCTTGGCCTCAGCTTCACAACTCACAAGGAATAAAAATAATTCCCAAAGCAGAGTATTTTGAGAGGGCACAAAAGTAAGTTTGCTTCTCTTGCTAAATTGTGGGTTGTGTGTGACCCCAAGAACTAAATCCCGGCTTTGGATTCTGTCACCAAATTATTAGTTACAAAGAATCAAAGAGTCATGAAAGATTCTTTAAGCTCTCCTAGTTAAACTCAGTAAGTCCTCTTCTCCCCCTAAAATTCCATTTAAGGTGTTTCTGTTACTTAAAAAAAAAAAAAAAAAAAAAAAAAAAAGTATCCAGTGACTCACATTTTTTTTTTTTCCTCAAGGATTTGCTTTTTCATTCTTCAGAATAAGAAAAGTAGCCCAGGAGGAACCTTAAACTTTATTAATGTAAAATATTTAGTGTCTTTTTTTATTCTTTATTTTCTGTTTTTTCCCCTCTTTTTTTTTTTAAACTACCTTGTTTTGCAAATTTGAAGCATATGTGAAGGCAAACAAATTTAAGATGCTTCTTTTCCTGAAACTTCCTGTACTGTTTTGGAGCAAAAAGAAATCCTTGGTATTTATTATGTATGAAGTTATGAAAAGATGTGATGGCCTTGAATGAATAATTAATATTTACCTATAAAATATGACATGTTAGGGACAAGACCAAAAATACTCACTTAGTATTTTTGACAAACTTAGAAGAAACAAATAATTGACCTCTAAAATTTCAGGGTTTTAGGGCAAGTGCACAAATGGAGACAGAAATTCCATAGGTCAAAATATTTTAAAGCTGTTTATTAAGCTATCAATATAACATGTTTTGACCTCCTGCCTTGACATGTATATACTTTCATATGACCTGGAAAACTAGGTTCAAATCTACAATTCTCAGACTTCAGAGTTCCAGCTGGAAGGTAGCAAAGTCAGGGAACCATCCTGTTACCCATCCCCTGTCAACCATCCATGGCAGCACAGGGGGCGCCTCCTGGGCCTGGGCCAGTCCTGGGGTCTGGGGGAGTGCACACCGGTGCTGTCATCCACACAAGGGAGCACAGACATGAGGAAGAGACCTGTGTAGGCCCCAGATGCAGGCTCAGGCATTTGGTCAGGGAAAGCTGAGGCCCCTGGTGTCGTGCTGGAGAATGATCTAGAAAACTGGGCATCTTCCCTTGCTCTACGGGGAAAGACACGGCTAGAATTTTAAATAAATAAGGCATTTATTTACATCTTTCAGCTTTATTTATATAGATACAATTTGCTGAGATACAATTCACATACCATGCAAATCACCTATTGCAGTGCTTTTGCAGAGTTGTGCAACCATCGTCACGGGCAGTTTTGGAGCATTTTCACCACCCCCATAAGAAACCTACAGCCTGTAGCAGTCCTTCCTCTCCCTCCCACGTCAACCCCTAATCTGCTTTCTGTCTTTCTGGATGTGCCTGTTCTTACTGAGTGTTTTTGCACTTTTCAAGTACTTAGCGTCCCCTTTCATGTGTGCATAGGCCCAGAGAGAATAGTACAATCTTATACAGTCAAACATTTCATTTGTTTTTTCGGTAGATATAGATTGGTGCTTCTCAAACTTGAATGTGCAGCAAATCACCTGGAGCATTGGGCTAAAATTCCCCATGTTGCCCAGGTGTGGGGTAGGGCCTGAGGAATGCCCATGATGCCGGTCCGGGACCACCACACGTCAAAGGACAAGGACATAGGTGATGCTGAAGTCACTGTTTTAACCAGAGCAGCATCTTTGCAGAGTGTGTCAAGGACTTGAGATGCCAACTGGCTTGGTGTAGCAGGTTCCCAGCATAGCATAGAAAGGAGGGGGGAAGGAAGCATATGTGTGCATATGTAGGTGTGTGTGTGTGTGTGTGTGTGTGTGTGTGTGTGTGTGTCAGGCAGAGGACGGGTTTTGCATACATTGACCTCTGTGTACTATTCTGGAATTAGGGCTGAGACGACCCCAAACATTCTGTTCCTCTTTTCTAGTCTTCAAATCCACGCTCTCCTGATTCGCCGTCAACCTTATGTAAGCAGGCAGTTACCGCGGGTTGTTGAATTTGGTCTGGTTCCCTGCCTTGTGAAGACTGCAAACCCATGTTTCTCTGACCATCTCTGACGTATGAGGGCCATCGGTTCTGGTCACACAGTGCTCTCTGGGAATTGTGTTCTGTGAAAAGAAATGAGAACCACATTTTCCACACTCTGGTATTTTCAGTGCGTTCTGCGTCCTCAGGTATAGGAACTGCGGTCCCTGTTTAGGGAAGAGGCATCTGAAGCATGGGGCCCTCGCTGGGTGACAGAGCTTAGCTAAAACCCAGTGCCTGAGGGTTTATTCAGGGTAGGTCGCTGCACAGCCTGTGGCATTCGGTGGCCCGCTGTGTGAGGACTCACTTTCTCTGGGTTTCATCAAATTGTTTTTGTTCCTGTGGTTTCTTGCTAAATAACTGTATCATCAGATCCCACATGGCAAAACCAAGACCAAAACCAGAAAGCACGCTTTCTTCATCTTCCATGATGGCCCACAGAGATGTTTGGAGCGTCCAGCTTTTATTTCAGATGGGAAATGGAGCGCAGGCAGGCTCGTGCTGGTCGGCTGAACTATGGATGGCAGAGGTCGGGTGTGTGTAAACCCCTCTACAAGCACAGTATAAGAAGGGGTCTCCTGGGCACGGTGCAGCCTGTCTGTGACCTCTCCTGGGCTACATCTGAATCTGAAAAAGATGGGAAATCACTGAGAAAGGACAAGAATGCTAGCACAGTGGTGGCCATGTAGACCACATCTCTGATCATGTCACTTCCTGGTCCAACACTGGCTCAGAGGCTCCCCCATAACTCACAGGCAAAACCCAACCTCCTATTAAGACTTTTAGGACTTCTGTATCTCTGGTCTCCCTTACAGCCTTGCTACCTACTACTCCACGTGGAAATACCTTACGCTCTCGCTGTGCTGAACCGTGTACCCTTCCGGGAACACAGTACCTTGCTGCTTCCATCCCTCCCCTCATTCCGTTCCCTTCCGCTTAATGTCTCCCTTCCCTTTCTCTTTTTGTCACAGTTCCAGTCCAGTTTCCAGGATGGCTTACCTGTCTCCTCTATGGTGTCTTTGTTTTTAAAAATCTTTTTACCTTCTTCCCGTCCTCTGTGTTCCCACCATAGCTGGACACTTCTGACATTTTCTTGTTATGTATGCTGTTTGAAAAACATTGCAAATGCAACTACCATACATTGAGCACAAACTGTGTGTTTGATGTGGCATGATTTAGTTTATATAGGTGACTTCATTTCATCTTCCTAATGCCGCTGCAAGGGCGCAGGTATTATATCCATTGCACAGGTGAGGCTACACCTACTGCACAGGTGAGAAACGTCAGACTTCCTCAGAGTTGCCCCTGCAGATCTGTCACTGGACCCAAGGCTGGTAGACACCCAGAACTTCTCAGGTTCCATTATATCCATTTATCTCAGCCAGGGGTGGCTGGAGCTGATGAAGGGGGTCTCTGGGTCATAAGAACCCCAGGACTTCCAAAGCCATGGAGGACCTGGTTTCACCTGTTGTGAGATGGATTATGGGACCCTCCCTCTGCTTCAGCACAGTGACTGTCATGCCTGTCCCCAGGTCATTCTTTGTATCTTCAACAGTGTGCTCTGAGCTCTGGCCCTCGGGTGGCCTTAACTTGTATCTCCAAAGGTTTTGCAGAATCTGGCAAAGAGACTTTATGTCCTTGGGAAACAAGACAAGCAAACAGTAGTAAGACCGAAAACTGCAGACAGGTTGTCACAGGGAACATGGTCGGTGTGGATGTCTATTTGGTCAGGTTAAGGAACGAGCAAGGTAGAGAGAGAGTCCGGGAATGGTGGCTCCAGGAGTGCCCAGCAGGTGATGTTAGCTGTCCTGATCTGTGCTGAGATCTGAGTGAGAAGGTGAAGGTGAAGTACAGAGAAGGAGGAACTAAAAAGTTAAACAGTCCAGCTTGACCAAAATCATGATCTAAGACAATAGTTAGGGACCTATGGAAATACTCACAATACAATAAAATAATACTTGCAAAATTAAGAGTCAGTGGAATCTCAGTTTTGCTAACATACAGGCCAGAACACACACTTGCACAGGAAAAGACCAGTGGAGATATTCAAAGGGTTTGAGTCTCAGGGGTGGGCTAATGGGGAAGTTTTACTTCGTTTTATGTAAGTTTTGAACTCCCAAATGTTCTTGAGTGAAATGTGTTAATCAGAAAAAAAAGAAACAGGTGATAACCAGATAACCAGAAAACAAACAAACAGAAACGAAGTGATATTAAAAAGCCCAAACATTTAACTCAAAAAATGAAAAGTGAAAAAAAAGAACAACAACCAAAAAACCCCAACATTCACAGGTACCAAGAAATCAGAGTGTGCCAGGGACAGGCTGGGTGGGGAGGACCATTGTTCTGTCTCAGCCGGCCTTTCTTCTCAATGTCCTTTTATGTGTATACACACAATTTCAAAGCTTTTCCTAAGTTTATTTTTGTGACCGGTGGCTTTAAACTTCCCCAGAGATAGCCTTCCAGAGAGGACTACCATTTGAAAGCATGACAGAAATTGATGGAACTGCCCATGACTATTTCGTGCAGGACAAGGCTTAGGAGGAATGTGGAGGGAGTGAGACCTCGGCAAAATGTCCCCCCTTTCCACCTGCCCCCCCCTTTATCTGTCCCATCCCTCCCTAACTCTGATGCCCACCACCACCACATCCTGACAGCACCCCAGGGAGGGGTTGCCAGTCAAGAAAGGAAAATCATTCCCGAGTACAGTGTTTGTCACCTTGGATTCCTTGAGCACTCTGAGGCATAGAGAGCTGTATTTAAGAAATGAGGAAGGGTAGCATTTTGCTTCCTCTTTCTCCATGTACACACACACCTACTAACATGATAATCTTGGATAAAGAAACCTCAAAGCTAAAAATTCTGTGCCCATTTCACCCGATAAACAAGAAAGATGGAAGCAGGAAAGCCTTTGGATAAAATCTCCTTGACTTCAGTGGCAAACTTGTCAGACTTCAGTTTTGTTTGTGTAATTTCAACATTCGTTTTTAAATCTTTGGACATAAAAGATCACTGAGGAGAAAACCTTACATGTGCCTGAATAGCCTTCTTATATTTTAGTGGTGCCCTTTTAAAATTTTTCAACAAACTTTTTTATTGACGTATAATTGACATATTAGTTTTAGGTGTACAACATGATTCAATATTTGTATACATTGCAAAATGATCACCACAGTAAGTCTAACTTCTGTCATCCTACATATTAATGGCTATAGAATTTTTCTTCTTGTGTTGAGAACTTTTACTCTTTATTCTCTTAGTAACTTGCAAATATGCAACACAGTGATATTAACAATAATTACTGTGCTGTCCATCATAGCCCCATGATTATTTTATTTTATTTTATTTGTATCTTTTGGCCTTCTTCACCCATATTTTTGATGGTGCCTTTTAAAGCTTTAGAAAATATTTTTTGTGACGGGAATTAGGAGTGGTGAGCTCATGCTGCCAGGTTAGAGCAGAACTGAACCAACCCTTCCAAGTTCTGAATTCTGAGTGTGTGCATAGGGGCAGGGGGTGGAATTCCTGGATTAAAACTAATGAACCCAAGTTTAAAAAACTTCTTGAACATCCTGTAGCTCTTCCAAATGTCATTTTGATAAGTTAATATAAATGAATCAGGAACATCTGCACCAAAAAAATCCCCCTGAACACACAAGGGCTTCACAATGAAATGGAAGAATGCTTGGCACAATGTGTTTCAGGTTTTAGCGGATCCAAAATGTTTTGAAAAAGAGTGAAGTTCTTAAGACACTTTGAGAATTTAAAGGGCAGCTGGTTCTCCCACCCCCTTGAAAAAAAAAAAGGAATGGTTATGTCTGTTACTTGTGTCGACTCCGGTTGCTCTTCTTGTTCATGGAGGAGATGCTCCTAGCAGAGGTCCCCACCTCTAGCCTCTGCAAACTGCTGTCCTACCCTTCTCCTAGCCCAACCCCAGGCTTACTTATGAGGCAGAAACTGTGTGATTCAGGCAGAGTTCTAAAAGGCATGACGAGGTGATGATGTTTTGTCCAGTTGTAGGACCTGCTTCGAGGTCCAGGTGGAGCAAGCATTGTTGCCACCATCACTGTCTCACAATTTCAAGAAATACACAACTTGTAGTCCTGGTTCGGCCTTTCTGATGGTGCCCGGTAGGAGAGCTGGCTCTTGAGGAAAAGAAAAAGAAGATAGCAGATGTTCAGAGGATGAGCTGAAATCTAATGGATTGTCAGGAGAGCAACAAAGCTCAAATTGTGGAAAAGGCTACAACGAAAACTCAGCTGTAAATAAAAGCCACATTGGGTTCAGTCCCCTCCAGCCTCCCTCTTATTCTTGGACACAGACTGAGGGACCCTGACAAATGCCAGCTAAGCAGATGAAAGTGATTAATGTGCAGTTCCCTTTCAAGAGCTTTTATTCTGAGAAGTTGTCCTTCTATTGTATCGACTTTCAGTCTTGCCATCCTGAAATTTTAATCACCCCAGCACTGAGCAGACATCAGTGAGATCACCCAACTTGTAATTCTATCTGGACTTGAAGATGAAATAAGAAACCCTTGCACGGTCTCATTCCTTCTGTTTTCCCCTTCAAGGGGTACTGTCAATCTTTCTTAGGCTTCCTAAGTGATCATCGTTTAATTTCCTTTATAGGTTGGAAATTCTTGATTCCCTAAACTTAAAAATAAAAATAAGAGTAATTAAAAGTGATGGGGGCATATTAGTAAACAGACATGAATTTAGGAAACCACGTGTCTACCTCACTGGGGAAACAATGTGACTCCATCTCAGTTTAAGTTTAGCACTGCTAATGAATGATATTTTCCCACTAAGTTTGGGAAATAAAAAAAAGAGAAAAAGTTAAAGCAGGGCTTCTTCCCACTATTCCTGAGCCAAAATGTGTTTTAGTCTTGCCAGAATAGATCAAATCATGCTCTTAATATGAAACCTTTCAGTGACGTACCGTTGTTCCCAACCTAAATGCCAATCTTTGGCCTGATCTAGTTTCTGATCTTAACTTCACCTCCTACTAATCTTTGTGCCACTCACTATGTTTCAGCACAGACCTGGTTCCTGCTGAGTGTTCCCTCTAACCCTGAAGGAACCAGCTCATCTCTCCCACTGGGGTTCAGCTCAAATAGCACCTCCTCGGAGAGTGTCCCCCAACACACACACGGTATCATATTATCCTGCTTTCATTTCATCATAGCACTTATTGCTAAACAAAATAATCTTTCTTATTGTCAACCTCCCGTCACTAAGGTATAGACAATGAATGAATGATCTATGTAGATATGGCCTCTGTTTAAAAAGATTTGCCATTTTCAATTTTTAACAAAATGTTGGGCATTGCTTGGTTTGTACTTGGCATGTTAACATGCTATTTGGTGAGTGATAATAGCTTGGATGGAATGTTAATTTTACAAATATTCCATCTCTGTGGTGTGTAATGGCGTGCCTGCCAAAGTCTAGTCTTTCAGAGAGAGGTGGCAGAACCCCAAACTTTGCAAAGAATAGGTTCTATTGAAAGAGGCATCAAGTTCCTTCGATTGCCCTTCCTGAGCTCTAGGCTCTAGAATAGGAATTCTGGCTGAATATATGCAGCGTATGAGAATCAGAAAGCAAGGCAATTGTTGAGTTTTAGTCCTGAATCTCCTGCCTTTTGGGATAGATCCCCTGACCATGGAAGATGCTTTTTTCTGGGGAAAATCCAGTCTCCATAAATGGCTGTCAATCTGGAGACCATTGGCTAATACCCATCTTCTCTCACAATCAAAAGCCCATGAAGACTGCCTACCTTGAAAAATGATACTGGACAGGTCTGCAGGTTGAATGTGTATTATTAGAGCTGTACCTAGCAGTGACAGAATTTCCCAGGTTGGGTTTAAAAAAAAAAATAAAAAAGTTTAGAACTTCCAAAAACCATTGCTCTTAATGGAATACTCTCCTCTTAGTTTTTAATGTTTTATTTATTTATGTATTTATTTATTTATTTTTTAAAAAGGCAAATTGCCACCTTCTTCTTGGCAGAGGACACAGGGACAAATGTTCTTGCCTGCAGTCAGAGAGCCTTGTTTCCCAGCCAGGATTCTGTCAGTGATGCAAAAGCCCTTTTTAGGGAAATGAGGTTTGTTTTTCTATATCGTGATGGTCTGAGAGGCTAGGAATGTTTTTCAAGGTCCATGACCCCTTAACTAATTTTGTATTTGTCGTCCAGGAATTTATGCAAACCCTTCTCGAATGAAGGCAAGGAGCCAGACATGGCTGATTTCTTTCTGCATAATCAGTTGTTTGTTTGTTCCATCTGTGTTCTGCGGGGCCTTCTGTGGTCGTGGAGCTTGCCTGGGCTCCGGTCCTGCGTTTGGACTGTTTTAGGAACTTGCATGGAACTCTCTAACTGTTCCCTTCTGGTTTGTCACCAGGATTTTTACCTGTCGCTTGGATCACATTATCTAAATCTCTTAAACTCCTGTTGAGGCTTCCTCTAATACTGGGGATCAAATGTAAGAGCCTACTTTTGTGTTTAAAAACTCTTCACTGGAGTTTTTATCCTTGATCCTTGCTACTCAAAGAGTGGTCCGTGGGCTGGAAACATGACGGTATAGGCATGACCTGGAAGCTCATTAGAAATAGCAGCCCTGCCTCAAGTGAACGACATCAAAACCTGCATTTTAGCAAGATCCAGGTCATTCAAATGCACATTAGAATTGAGAAGCACTTCTAGAAAGCCTCACTGCTACTGTCATCTACAGCTGGAGGTCTTACCGAGAAGTTTCTCCACTAGGCTCTGAACCGAGTGTTTTGCATACACTGTCAACAATATGTGATTTAAAATCTTTCCAGCCTCCCTATGTGGTACAGATTAGTATCATTCTCATTTGTGGAAGGGGTAACAGAGGTTCTGAGAGATCAAGCAGTCGCAGTGAGATTATTCAGGTAGTAAGTGGGGGAGCAGCCTGGATTCAATCTGAGACATGTTGCCTCCAGAGTGCGAGTTCCCAACCACGGGGCTCTGCAGCGTCCCTCCTCCCAGCCCCTTCTGCTGGCCAGGTCAGTTCACTCTGAATTCACTTGATACTTCCTCACCAGCCTCTAAAACGTCTCTAAAGCAAGCCACTGTGAATGGAATGCTGCTGTTTGGTGTGTTCTATAAAAGAGCATTGGGTCTCGTAGTTATTTTTAAGTAAGGCTGTGCCATCCCCTGTGTAGATTTGAGTCCTCTCAGCCCTAGCGAATGAGCTCCTTCTACTGTTTCCAATTGAAGAGGACTGCTTAGAGCTGCAGATGTCCTCCGGACAGGAACTCCTTTCGGCTCTGTTGAGATAGAGGAGTGACCTTTGGAAAAATACTTCCTTGTATAGCTCTAATCTATAGAGATAAAATAGAGAGAAGTAATAAGACCTTGCAATGACTTTGGTCCAGAGTTATCAAATCCTTTAAAGGATTTGAATACTGATACTCAGGGCCAAAGGTAAATTCTAGGAAGGTGGTATGTGAGGGCTGGCAGAGACAAAGGTCAGTGGTTTCCAAACTGATTACTGAATTGCTCTGAGGGTGTGTCCCAGAGAAGGACTGGGAAAGGGGGGAGGACAGGGGAGGCCGGCCTGGCCTGAAATAGGGGTTCCCTGGTCCCCTCCTCACTTACAGTCAATTAGTGCAGACTTTCAATGTTATATCATGTTATATAATGGGCCCTGGGGTAACATTTTATTTAATGGGCCTTTCCCTACTTAAACATGTTTTGTATATTAAAAAGCACTTGAACTAGTCCTAGTCCATCCTTTGCAGCTGAGGCCACTGACATGCAGAAAGGCAGACTGACTTCCCCAAAGTCACACATTGTTTGGGCTTAGAGCTACTTGTTTTCCTCCTTTGAAAGCTCAAAAGATGGGCCAGCCGCCAAGTCCTCTGGGCACTCACTCCTCTGCTGTCTGGGGCAGCCCTTAGTATATCCAGTGGTGCCGACCTGGCCATATTTCCTTTGCATTTGAACTTCTTGGTGTGTGTTTAGAAAACAAAACTCTGTTCAGGTGGTTGGGGGCAGAGCTGAATCAAGAAGTCGTATATTCTCAGTATTCTTTCTCTTCCCGTGCAGTCAGTCTGTATGGCTCCCTCGCTTTCCTGATTTATTTATGTGTTGAAGGCGGCCTTGCAGAGAACATGGAATATTCTGGTAACGGCAAAATAGAGCAGCTCTTCTTGCACCCACAGGTTAAGTTACTGAAAGCTCCACTTGGAAAATGTGCATTTGAGATGCTTATGACCAAAAAGGGAGGATGGAATTGGGAGACTGACGTCTCATTTTTTTTTTATTTTTTTTTTCAAATCTGTGAAAACACTTTTGTTTTTTAACTTTCAGGAAAATAAGCCAAAACATAAAGTATACAAGTGAGAATATCAGTGACATTTTGCAGTTAGTTATAATGGATACATGGGTAATTTTCATCTTACTCATCCCTTGTTTACTAGAAGCCTCTTCACGTGACTTTGCCACAGATGATAGGCACAGCAAAAAGTATTTTATTTCTAAAAGTAAATCTCCATCCACCTAAATGTCCAGTGCCTCCCTGATCTTCTGTCTAAAACATTAGCAGCTAATCCCAGCCTGCAAAGTATGGGCCCCAGAAATGCTGCTTTCAGCCCCTTTCGCCTGGCCAATTCTACAGGAATGTAGTGTAATCAGACTTCTGAGACTTGGTTTCCTTTCTCTCAGCTCTTTCCATTCGTCTTCTCTCTGCCCTTCACTTTGCCTACCATTTCTGTTTCTCCTTTTAACTGTTCAACACAGAGACTGGAACTGAAATTCTTATTATTTCCAAAAACATATTGAAGTCCTACACACTGAGGTTTCTTACAAGGGAGACTTAGATTCTTGTTCTGAAAAAGACAAGTACTTAACTGCTTTAATGAGGTCCATATAGTCCCCAAGCATTTGAAGGTAAACGTTGGCTCTCAAGCTATTTAATCACATATAGAGAGATATTCTCTAAAAAAGTCTTTGTGTTCCCATGTATATGCTGATATTTAAAATTTCACCTTTGCTTCCTCTGTTCCTGGAAGATTTAGAGAATACTTAGCTCTCTCCCAAAAAAAGAGAATTCCTAGGAAATTGTTACAAGCATGTCTAAAGATATTTAATTAGTAATATGCAATACTAAAGCAGTGTGCTGTCATCCTTGATGGTCTTTTCAATTACTTATGAGGATTAAGATTGAGCTTGGTCTCAGGTAAATCTCTAGGGTAGGGAAATGGTTGTTGTTTGAGTATTTATAATTTCAATAACACTTGGGACCCATGAAATGACACAAGGGAGGGGTTTGACCCTTGTCAGAGTTGGCAAAGGTTCTCCTCATAAAGCTTCACTGCAGGACAGGTTACCAGGTGTACGTGGTAGCTGTCAGGTTAAAATAATGAATCTTTATGCTAAACAGGCTCTTGACAGGGTTTGCCTCAAGGTCAAGCCTGTTGGATGTAGGTTTATAAAACAGAACTCACGGAGATTAGTCCTCACATTAGATAATGAGAGAGGAGTTTGCCATTGTTTGTTTGTCCCAGTCTGTGTCCTTGTTTTGCAAATCCAGAATGTTATCTTGGCAGAGAGATGAAACTATACACGTCCTTATTTAATCAGTTTTGTGCATTATAGTCTTTCCTATTTAGGATGGATCTATTGCCATTCTCTCTTATTCGAACTTATTTAGAAGTAAAGGCCATCTCAAAGATGCACTTGTGGCTTTCACCATGTGCTCGCCCCGATGAGTACCTGTCTCCAGGGTAGTACCATGCATTGCTTGGCTTGAGGCTATATTCTTGAACTTTCTGTGACTGGTTTAGATGAATCCAGATACACCTCTGGAGCCAAGGGTAGTGTCAGCTTCCCCCTGAGTCACAGGGCTCTGTGGGGGAGGTAGAGATGCTGGAATAAAACCGGGAACCTCTTTCAGAGGAGAGAGAAATGCATAGTTGGTAGGCAGCCAACAGTGTCAAGTATAGTTATATTCTTGCAATTTCCAAGGTCATCTGTTTTTATTCTTTAAGGATAAGAGTATTCTTGGCCTTTTTCAGGGCCTCAAACACAATATTGGTCCTTTAAAAATTCATTCCCCCAAATATACTCTTTGGCTGACTCCCCTACCCCCCCACCGACAATCCCCCCACCCCCACCCCCCACCAGATGAGAGCTCCTTGAAACCAGGTGTCACGCGTGGTTCTCCTGAACATTCTTGGCACTCAGCACAGATTCGGGGATATCATAGACACAGAAGGAATATTTGCAGAATAAATACCTATAACTTATTCTCTGAATCCTTCCAGGATTCAAGGACCTCAGCCTTTGTGTAAAACAAAACAAACAAAACAAAAATCCAGACCTACAAGAGCCTTGACACAGGCACCCCGGCGCAGGGCTGCCTCTTTTCCTCCCCATTTTCGGCGTTGGCATCTTACTTTGATTACATTTGGTTAAAGTCTATGACGACCTTACGTATAGCATGTTTTATTTCCCAACTCATCACTAATATACCATAATTTTTAAATAGATTATTTATTTCTGTTTTAACTCCCTTAAGTCTTTTTTTTTTTTTTTTTTCCTGCCTACTTCCAGGATAAGAGGGAGGGAAAGGATGGTAGAAAATGGGAGTGCGTTTTAGCAGACAGACCCGCATGCATTTACTGTGTTTCTCATACCATCACCGTAGTGGGCTGACCTTACTAGTTCCATTTAAAAGGTAAACTGAAAATATTCACCGGCAATTGATTTTTCCAAAGTCGTCATATTATCTAATGCCGCTAATTACCACACACTTTGTGGCTTAAACAACACAGATTTATTCTCTTATGCCTGTAGGGGTCAGAAGTTCACAACGGTTCTTACTTGGCCAAAATCAAGGCATCAGAGGGCTGTGTTCCTTTTGGAGGCTTAAGGGGAGAATTCGTTTCCGTACATTTTGCAGCTTCTGGAGGTTCCTGCATTCTGTGATCTGAGACCCCTTCCTCCATCCTCAAAGCCAGCAATGTAGCATCTTCAGATCACTCTCTGACTCTGGACCTTCCTGCCTCCTCCTTCCCTTTTTAAGGACCCTTGTGATGCCTTAGAGTCCACCAAGATAACTCAGGATAATATCTCTATCTCCAAATCATTAATTACATCCTTCCACTATGTAAGCTGGTAATATAGTCACAGGTTCTAAGAATTAGGAATGGGTACCTTTGGGTGTATTATTCTGCCCACCACAGTCATAGCCCAATACGATGTCCTAACAGTTCACTTCCTCTAGTTTCTGGCCTTCTGTATACACAGGAAAGGGTTTTGGCTTTTTGTGTGTGTTCCCTGGTATTTCTGTCTGGGATGTCATTTATTTACTTTTATGAAGAACTCACACCTTATCTGTGTGGACACATCGCGGTTGCTAGGTGTTCCACAACTGTGTACACTGATAGAAGTGATACCGTAAGTGATACCGTAATTATAATACATAACGGGAGGGGAGGCAGCACCTTTGCTATTGAGACCTGTGAGTTTTAGACAGGAGGTTTTATATTCGCCCTAAGGTGACATGTTCAATGCACTCACAGTGTTCATACTTTTGTCTTGTAGGCTTATGTGCAGAAGTACATCGTGAAGAATTATTTCTACTACTACCTATTCAGATTTTCTGCCGCTTTGGGTCAAGAAGTGTTCTACATCACATTTCTTCCCTTCACTCAGTGGAATATTGACCCTTATTTATCCAGAAGGCTGATCATCATATGGGTTGTAAGTATTACTGTTACTTATGAATCGTTACTACTTCTGCAATAACTACCTGCTTCGGTGTTTAAATACATTGCACGTATCTTCTTCTTCTTTTTTCTTTAATCACTTTGAGTGGAAGTTTTACCTGGTTTACTCTGGCAAAATAACAGGAAAATTTAAAAAGCTCTACTAATTGTCACCCCAATACACTTTCATTTAAAAAAAGCTGTGAACACAACTTGTTTCCTTTGTAAAAAGTACACAGGCCGGTGGATTTCGTGTACTGTGGTGTGCACCTTCCTATGGGTGAATAAAACTAGAACGAGGAGAAGTGATGTGCAGAGAAGAAACAACTTTTCTGAGAACCCAGGCAGGGCCATAAAGTGCATCCTCCCACGAGGCTCATTTTAGTAAAATTGGATCAAAAACTGAAACTAGAGGCTGTTGACTAATAATTTCAAATGCTATTAAGCAACTACTCTATACACATTGGAGAGAGAAAAACATATAAGGCAGGGCACCTTGCCTGAGGGCATGTTTCTAGTGTAGTGAGGGCAGCTGGCAGATACACAAAAACCTAGTGACAATTCCAGTTAGAGAGGTGGAGCCCCTCTCTGATGTTTTACTGGAACCCTATTGTTTAACTTTTCTCAGGACCAAATAAGTTCTAATTTTTTTCAATGGTAGGAGATGGTGGATTTTTGCAAGGCAGCCAGGCTTGTTGCCAGTGTATAGGCTGTGGGATCAGATAGACCTGGGTCCAAGGGCAGCTCAGTCACTGAACTTGGCTGCGTGCCCTTGTACTCAGTCTTACCTTCCTCATCTGTAAAATGGTAATAATGCACATCTCCCAGAATTATTGTGAAGACGTACAGAGTACACTCAGAGCTTGGGCGCTGGTACCTAGGAGGACTCTACATGTCACTACTGGAGAGGATGGTACTCCATAGTGACTAGTCCGTGAAGGTGGAGGAACCTCCAAGACCAAATTATAAGGTCAAAGATTGTCTAGCTGGGAGAGGGAGCTTCAGTGACAAGACTGCCAGCACGGCTGGTTCCGTAACTTAGATTCTGCACTGGAAACAGAAGTTCACAAGTGCTTGGTTGTGTGTAAAGGAGTTGGGGTTCTTGTACGGCTCTGCTGCTGATGGTTAGGATTATGTGACTCTTCTCTCCTTCTTCCTATTTTCTCCTTTTCTCTGTAAAACTACAAGACACTTTTTCCTTTCCCCATCCCTGCCTCTTGACCAGCCGTCTTCTGAAATCTAGCTTCTCTCTAAATGTATGATCCAAAAATCTGCAAAGGATGTCACCTTGCAAACAGAGGAATGTTAGGGCGATGTCTCTCTCCCTGTCTGAATCTGGTTTCTGTACTGCAGGGAGCAGCTGGGGTGCAGTGGGAGACGGAGTGGGGAGCAGTCCTTCCATTCTTAAGACCTGAAAGTGCATGAAAGACCCACGGTGCTTGAGTTTCTTTCCCTGCCATTTATTTTTTTGGATGGATAGATGGATGATAGATAGATGATAGATAGATAGATAGATAGATAGATAGATAGATAGATAGATAGATATGGAAGGGAGGAAGAGAGGAAGGCAGAGAAAGAAAGAGAGAGAGAGAGCCTAACTTTTATGGTGGTTGAGTGGGGCCAATGACATTAAGTACTTTTAATAACCTGGGAATATCGTGTAATATGTACATTCAGCTCAAGGCCAGGTATCTCCTCCACTGAGGATGGAAAACTTCCGGAGGGGCCCGGAAGACCTTTAGGCCTGATGGGAAGTAGTGGTCAGGGGACTCGGATAGTCATTATTGGTTGTTATTTTCTATTTTCGTGTCCTCATTTCAAAGTGCTCAAAGGATTTCCTGTTTGAGGTAGAATTACCAGTCTCTGGTCAGAGAGTGAGCAAATATAATTGAAACTCGCAACCTTTGAGCGTGCAGTTTGTCCTGAGCTCTGGTGACTTGTGACTTGCCTTTAAAAATGGGTGAATGGCCAGGTCCACAAGGCACCCACGCTGAAAGTTACATGTTATGTGTGATCAGGTGTATCTGTAGGGTGGTGTGTGCGGTCCCGGAATTTCTGGTGGTGAAGTGGAGTCCCAGTGTGTGTGTGTGTGTGTGTGTGTGTGTGTGTGTGTGTGTGTGAGAGAGAGAGAGAGAGAGAGAGAGAGAGAGAGAGAGAGAGAGAGAGATGTGAAACAGACAGATAGAGGTTGAGAGAGATTGAAAGTTGAGAAGGAAGGGAGGGTGCTCTGTTCTACAGAGATAACAATGAGAGATGCTTGGTTTGGCTCCAGTGTTGAAGGTGAACAAAGGGAAGGGAAATGCTTGGAGGTGTTAGGGGTTGGAAGGGAAGGAAAGTACGGCAGCGTCAGCTGCTGCTTCTCAGCTGCCTGCTGAGACAGCCTCTCTCCTGTAAGGGATATGCCTAAATTAGTGGCTGCCTCCTCAAGGGGGAGGATTAAGAAATGCTAATTACCTAAGAGGCAGAGCTTGAAGCCTTATAACTTGAAACATTTTATCTCACCCCAAATTCTTTGGAAGGTAGCTGCATTCAGGAGTGCCAAACCTCTTGTCAAATTTTATATTAATTCTACAGTTGTCATCGGATAAAGTCCCAACAGGTTTTATTGCTTTTAAAAGTCATTTGTTATATTAGGAGTAACTCGTATTGTCTGCAGTAGCTTAGCAGAATCTGTGGTTCTATTAACTGCTTTCCCATGACAATCATAATTGTTCCTCCCCTCTCTTGTACATCTTTTGCTTTTATTGGCATCTATGTTCATTATCTCTTTTCATTATCTTATATAATCTTCATAACAATGGGTTAGCATCATTTTCATCATTTTAGAGATTGACATGGTAATACTTCCAGTAATAATAAGATGTCGTTGAGCCCTTAGTAGGTAAGCCATTCACTGAAATAGTGCTTTATGTATTTTACCTCTTAATCCTGCCAGCAATCCTGACAACTGGTTATTGCCAGCCCATTTTACAGATCAGGAAATTGACATATAGAAAGATTAAATGACCTGCCCAAGATCACATTGGATTAAGTGGCAAAGTGGATTTGATCCTGTCCCCTTCAGGCCTTCTGTGCCAGAAGAGGGCCATCGTTTTTGTTTCTTAGAAGAACACAGCTAAATGACATGAATTCACCCTTGACTTTTTAAAGAGATGTTAAAGCTGAGGCTTTAAGCATTAAAATGACTTGTCACTGGTCGCTTCTATTGCACGTTCATTATGGTTATGGTTCAGGTTTGCCTGTGTGTCATGTTTTAACTCTATTCTATCATACAAAGCGTTTTTTACATGCCTTTGTTGACAAATCGAAGGTATTTTATCCCAGACAATTTAGATAAGTTTCTGTTAAATTAGCTCTGAATGACATTAATCAAGTCGTTATTTGCTTTATCTGTCACTTATCAAGGTTTCCACCCTGTCGTTGGATTCACCAGAATGTTGGATATTGGGGCAGAAAAGGTGGTGAATGGGTTCTCAAATTGCATAAAAAGACATTGTATGTAGTGCTTCAGGAAGAGCCACTATCCAACTGAGGGACTGTTTGATCTCTTGACTGCCATTCTGGCGTGGTGACAGCCCCAGCCACAAAATAAAACAGAGGCTTTAAAATGGTATTGTTGTGTCTTAAAAAGGTGAGAGGCAATTTCATTGAAGCTTTATGGCGTTCAACTTTGTGACATGAGGCAAAAATCTCACTTTTTGCTCAAGAAAGTTGTTCTTCATTTTATAAAATAGCAACGCAAATATTGATGCCACAATTGATCCTGGAAGGCTCATTTTCTCTGCTCTTACGCAATTTCACTTATTTATATTCTGCCTCTTTTCACAGAGAGCTCATGATATTCAAGTTGAGATGCACAAAAAAATGGGGAAAGTAGGTAAAATCAAAATTCAGAGCAATACAAATAGAAGAGCTGCTTAAGGTCTAGTCTACAGTTAAATGTAGCCTGCGGATTCAAAGCTGAGCCACGAATTTTGTTCTCAACTTGGACCCAACCAAAATGAAATGATATTATCCAGTGGGAAATAACAGTCTTATTTGTACGAGAGGAAACATTTCCTGTCACGTAGGATTGCAATTGAATGCATATTGCTAAATGATTTTCCTGGAAATATTGTTTGGTTTCAGTAACCCCTCGCTTATGCAAGAATACTCATTTTGACACTTCCTCATGAGATTTGTGTGTGGTCATTCTTTTTAATCATTGCGAATTTAAAAAATGAAAAATATCTCAGTTCATTTGCACTTCATATATTTTTAGTGCAGATAAAAACATTTTTCAGATTTTTATTAGCCGTTTGTAGTAACTCTTTTGTGAATTGTCAGTCTGCCATGTAAGTATTTTTAATTTTTAAATTAGTTTTCACCAGTTGTTAATATAAAATGATGCTGAAGTATTGATTTTCCATGTCTCAGAGGAAATGTGTCTTTATGTATAAGATTTTTAGAAGTTGAAGACATTGAGAAATGGTATATGACTTTTTAGTATCATCAGTAGACCTAAGATAGCCCTTTAAAATTGAATTGTGATGCTTTTATACTGTGTTCACTTTAGTTTAGGCACAGACCTCACCATTCCCTGTTGTCTTACCCTTTGTGACCTCCTTGGTTCTTTTAAGGCATTTGAATTTGGGACTCCTGTCTTTAGGCATTTAGTCTTTCTGGGCTGCTCTTTCCCTGATAATCAGATAGCTTAGTCAGGAGTGACCAGCCCTTAGAATACCTGGTTGGTTCATGCCGCCTTAACTACAATAAGGTTAAAATTTGTCTCTGACTTTTTCCTTGACTTTTTTCCCATTTGTAAAAAAATTTTTTACCTAACACCAAAAGATATATTCACCAGCATCCTAACCTATGTATGGTTCTTTTAAAGTAAATGTTATATCCAAACTGTTCCCTACAGTTTTTCTGATTGTGTTGAAGGCCTTGGTAGCTTCAGAGAATTTCCAGGTAGGGTTAATCTCTCCTCTGAAAATTCATGACTTTTGATGATCTTCCTGATCGGAAGCAAAGAGTGTATTTGGGGGCGAGGGGTCTGCTTTCACCTCCATCAGCAGCTTTGAGGTTTGGTCAGAGGTTTGTGGTCCTATAATACCATGAAAGGAACACCAGGCTGATGTTTATAGGTAGTGTCTTTTGGTTTCCCGAAACAGAGACCACTCCAACTGGCACAGGAAAAGGAGGATTTGTCGTAAGGTTACCAGGAATCCCATAAAAACCACAACCTCACAGGAACTGATGTCAGTAAACAGTTTGGTTGTCTGCTCCAATTAAGCTGTCACTCCACATATCTGCTTCTTTACCTCCTATTGCCAGCTGGTAACTTTCCAACCATCTTTTAGTTCAGATTTTCAAGATAATCTGACCCAGTGCATTGTGTAGCATGACTGCATCCATCTTGGGCCAGTGTATTCATTGGTTGTACTTGGTCCAAACAGCTGTGTTGGGGGGGGGGGGGCCGGGGAGGGGAGAGACAGTTAACTGGAGCACAGAGCTGTGGGTCAGGTTGCAATATCAAGAGATTTGTACTATCATGCTAGCAGCGAGACCTTGCTCAAGGTACTTCATGATTCTGGCCTGCATTGTCCCTAGCTTTAAAATGAAAGGACCCTACTAGAGAATCCTGGAGGCTTGTAACATGGTCACGAGACTTCCTATATTATCATTATGTGACACTTAAAAGAGGTCCATCCATGGCATGGAGTAAGAAAAGAGCGGAAGTTGGACGGGATGACATTAAAAAAAAAGAAAAAGAAGAAGGCATGTCATCCTTTTGCAAACTGAATGCTAATGTGGCTTTATTTTTTTTGTGTTGTGAATCCCCTCAGTAGTAGACCGTATATTTGAAATGCATATGAAATCCATTGCTAAATAATTGTTAGATTGTTTGCTGTTTTGTATTCAACACGATTGGAGGAATGCTTTAAACGAAAATGCTTAATCGCTTGGGGAATATATATTCCATTTTTTTTTGCACAATCAAAATCCTGGCAATAAGGAAGCCATAAGAGCAGATTTCTTTGGCATGTCCTTTATTCCTACTCTTCCAAGCCAAGTGAACTGCTGTTGGAAAGCTCAAGCTGAAAATGGATTTTACATCGCTCCCGTCGCTACCGTTCTGATTACTGCTGACATGTACAGGACAAAGCAGACCTAAAATTTACATTTAAATTGTGCCTACCATCTAGAGCAGGGGTGTCAAAACTGCGGTCCACGGGCCAACTATGGTCCGCAATCCATTGGTAATTGACCCACAGCAAATTCCAAAAATATATTTAGTTTACTTAAATAAACGAGGTGAGGCAATACGTACTTCAGTGGCCTGGCTGTTTGTGTATTTTACCGCATATGGCCCTTGGTGAAAAATGTTGAAAAAAGTTTTGACACCCCTGATCTAGAGAGTGTCTAAGTCCAGCAGAGTCTAGGGTATTATTTTATAAAATAGCCCCATAAATTGGTGAAGAGGCGAACTTTGTGATAGCCCATCAAAATGCAGTGGTGTCTCTGGATGTGGGCAGGCTGCCATCTGGCTGTGTCACAGGGAAATCGAGTAAAGGAAGAGGAAACAGCCTGCCCGGTCCCTGTGATTCACGATTCCTAGACTGGGGTCAATTTTAGTGCCAAAAGATGACTTTAAATGTGATTATCTCCTAATCCTCTGTTTAAACCAGTACCACCGTTCACTTCAAAAGATTGCCCTGCTTGTTAAGTTGGTTCTTGCTTGAGATTAATGAGTCTTGAAAAGTATTCAACAATGGCCAGATTGTAACCCTCCTTGACTTGCATTGAACGGAACAGAATTAGGCGTCAGAGATTCTGCCCAGTGCCTCTGAAGTAGAATCTTGTAATTTAGTCTTAGTTAAATATTAAGTGAATGTCTCTAGGGGGTTTGTTATGCAAACTGCATTGGTTTGGTTTTGAAGCACAAGAAGGAAATCTTTTGGTTTTAGTGTAGGTTGAAAAAAAGAAAAAAAAAAGAAAAAGCCTTTAAACTGAACTGCCATGGTGGAATAGATAGATTTGGGTCTCTAATTATCACCATCATTACCTGAAAAATTATTCCCTACCCTCTCTTTTATGATGATGACTGGAGAATGTGCCCACATTCTTTCCTAACTCTCCTGCCACACCCTTTACTGTCCCTGCTCCCCCAAACACCTAAGACTGCGATGGTGGTTTTTGGTTTGGTTGGCTTTGATTGAGCAGAATTGTAATCCTCCCAGATAGAGACCAGCACCCTCCTCCTCCCCCTTCACGCCCCCAAGCATCTCTTCTAAGTGCTTCCCTTAATTTATCTCCTGGGTGATTGTTTTCAAGTTTAGCGAGGTATCCCATTATTGAAAATACCACCGCTGTGGAAGCAGGATGTCTTGGATCAGCTAACATGCAAACACTGAAGCATTTCATACAGAGTTTGGATGTGCAGATGGTCCTTTCTCCTCTCCCATTGGTTGCATTGTAGCTTTTCATGTCTTAGCAAGAGAAACAAGTTGCATTTTCAAGGTCATATCCAGACCTGAAACCAAGGAGCACCCTGGTAGGTCAGAGTAAAAGTTCAGTTTATATATGAATTCAGCTGGAGTCTGGCTGGCATGTGGGACTGAGGCTCTCTTCCCACTGCCTCCAGGGGAAGAATCAGGGCCCTAGGGATCTTTACCGAGCACCCTGGCCTGGACCTTGTCCCAGATTCTCTCCCGTTCATTTATAAAACAAAAGGGGGGTGGGAGATGAGGGTAAGGGGGATCGAATATATGGTGATGGAAGGAGAACTGACTCTGGGTGATGAACACACAATGGGATTTATAGATGATGTAATACAGAATTGTACACCTGAAATCTATGTAATTTTACTAACAATTGTCACCCAAATAAATTTAATAAAAAAAAAAATCAAAAAAACAAAAAACAAACAAAAACAAAAGGAAAGAGAATGAGCTAATCATAGGCCATGGGGACCTTTCTTTCAGGTGAAATTCTCATATAAAATCTTAACAACTCTACTTTTTTTTTTTTTAACCAATCAATTCCGTTCGCAACCAAGGCTGCATTCTTGAATGGATAAGATTCTTATTGCAGCTGCTTCCTGAGCCTCCTCTAAGCCAGATGCTTTTCATATAAGCACCCCATTTCACAGGTGAGAAAACTAAAACCCAAAGAGGTGAAGTGACACATCCGGTAAGTAGAATAGGTATTGTTAACATCTGGTTCTGTCTCCCAATGCCATCTGTTCCTTTCCACTGTGCCATCTTGTGTCAAATAGCTAAACTCTACACACACACACACACACACACACACACACACACACACACACACGCAGAGTCCAATTATTCAGAAATGTACGTGGCCTCTTCGGTTAGAAAGGCTCTGTATAGGCTCAGAGTCTCATTTGCAAATGTCCTATATGTACAACAGCCATATGTCACAGATTTCCCAGACATTCGCCTTCCAATTCTCTGTGCTATGGTCCCCACACTTGTTAGACTTTGTATCCCAGACTTTTTACATTTCCCCAGAAGGCCTGGCCATCCCATGGACCTAAGAGGGTGGAGAAGGGCTGTGGTGCCTTTGTCTCAGGGCTGGAGGCCTGAAGAGAGCTGCCTGCTAATCCTGTGGTGGCTTGTCATGCCTAGGCCCACGGCTCCACTTCCTTATCCTATTTTGCAAAGCAGCCAAGTGGAAAAGAAGGAGTGAGGATAAGAGTGGCCCTTTGTCCCCTTAGGAGGTGGGGATTTGACCTAAAGGGGACTGTTGTTGCCTGAGGCCACAGAACCTCCTGGGGAAGGCCCAGCATTTTTCTTGTCAATGTGCCTTGTCCTTCCCAGGCTTCTCGCCACTGGGGGCCTTCATCTGCCCCTCTCATTCCATGCCTGCCTAGCCTCCTGTGTGAGGGATGAGGAGCCTTGTATTACTTAGTAGCTCTCCGGTAGCTTTTGAGGATTGGGAAGTGTCCCCTATACTGGGAAGGGAAAGAGAAGTCTTTTAAATGCTCTACCAGTTTGCATCTGGAGAGGCCATACTTTATTTTGGCCTCTGGAATTTTCTGGAAGCTTGAGAGCTACTAGACAAAACCCTTATTAATCTAGTGGCCATCATCTCTCCTCTTCCCTCTCCTTTTGCCAGTGCAGCAATGGGGCTTCCCCAGAGGAGCCTTTTGTAGCCTCTTCTCCCCCATGCAGATAACATGGGATATTCTCTTTAGTTAGAAGGCCCTGCCCCCAGACACCAGCTTTGACCATGCCTTTCCTTCCAGGCCCAGCTTCCACCAGACGCCAGTCAGACCCGTTTGCTCCAGTGGCCTCAGTGGGCCTGCACAGTGACCGGAGGCACTGCATTTTCTTCAGGGAGGTTGGGCCTCAGCCATCTGTGGGGGCAGAGCCCCAGAAAGTAGTTTCCAGGCTCTCGGCCTCACATAGACAGGTGCTGGCTCAGGTAGTAAATGGCCATCAACTGTGATTGGATGGCCATCAGCTGTGGCTAGTTGGCCGTCAGCTGTGACCAGTGAGCCATTGGCCACTAATATAACTGCTGTGGGTACGCTACCAGAAAGAGAAAAAAATGGGGGCTAGCAAGAAGATGGTGGCTGAGCCTGCAAGCGGAGCAATGAAGGTTGAGAATTGCGTGGCTCCTGCTTCCTGTTTCTCCTACCCAGCCGCCAGAGAGAATATAGTGGTATGACTCCCCTACCTATGGCTCCGTGGGTGTTCCTTTTTGGCCTCACCATATCCTGCGTTCTTGTGTGGGGAGTGGGAGCAGAGACCCCGCAGGCCTCCCCACACGACAAATGGCGCAGCGAGCAGGGTCTCCCGCACGACACCATCTGAAGGTTAAACTGGGAAACTGAGCCTTCCTGGCTTGACTGACTACTGGAGCACCAGCCCTTTCTCTCCGGGGATCTGACCTCCCCCTGGCCATGTGCTGGTGTCAGAGGCCCAGCCCTGGACCCAGCGTTCTCCTTGCTGGGCTGAGTCCAGCTCACATGATGTTATTATGTCCCCTGTAAGGTGGAGTGAAGGGTTTTGAATATATAATTTTCAGAGCACCCCAGTATAACTGCTTATGAATAACTAGCATTCTAAAATCCATAAATAGGCCAGCACAGGTGAACAATTCCTCCAATGAGCACAGCCTCTATGCCACCTTTCAGGGTGACGATAGCTCAAAGTGCAGCTGTAGCCAACATTGATTGAGTCTTGAGTATGTGCTACACATGGGGCTATGGGCTTTATAAACATTATTGAGTGAAGTATGGGCACTATTATTATTCTCATTTTCAGGGTGAGGAAACAGTGTGAGAAGGCCAGTCAAGCTGACGTGTCCAGTAGGGAGCAGAGTCGGGATTTGGACCCGTGACTGATCCTAGAATCCTGGCTGTGAATCCACTGCATTCTGTACTAATCTTTTCCCTTAATGATGTTAAATACACTCTGGCTTGTTTGTGTGTATTAATGTGCTCAATTCATTTTATTTATTTTACAAGTAGTGAACCACATTAGTATACAATTGAAAAAATTAGTAAAGTTCCCTAAACATATGTCATTTATTGGTTTGAGGGTAATTTACTTTTTCCATCTATTTGTCTGTCTATATCTGTCTGTCTGTCTGTCTGTCTGTCTATCTATCTATTCATACATCCATCCCTCCACCCATCATCGATCATCTATCTATCCTCTATCTATCTATCATCTGTCTATCATTTATCT
Organism: Rhinolophus sinicus; assembly: GCF_057876585.1. NCBI lineage: Eukaryota > Metazoa > Chordata > Mammalia > Chiroptera > Rhinolophidae > Rhinolophus > Rhinolophus sinicus. Next base: position 200,145,149 of record NC_142517.1, read on the forward strand.
GTACAATGTTTGATCACAGCATACAGTTTATATGCTACTTTGTGATAGATCGTTTGATAAAAGATTACACATGACTTGAAGTTCATTATGAATACCTAAGAAAAAGAGAGGCATGGGGTTGGGCTGACTCAGGAATCTTTTAACCTAAAAGAAATCATTGAATCAAAAGATGGCTTATTTACCTTAAGAATTAGAAGACTTGGGTTCTAATCCAAGTGAAAATCACTCCACCTCTGTTTATTTCACATAGCACACGTTTTAGTATTAAGATAGAAGGAAAAGACTGTGGGGTTGGGGCGGGCTGGGATGGCTCAGAGCTTTTTCCTGCTACAGGTGTGCAGTCAGTTGTAGTCTGGACACCAGCCAAGTGATGCTTCTCTCTGGGCCTCGGTTTGAAACCTATGAAATGTGGAGTTGAGCAGAATGACTACACGGCCCCTCTTATTTAGAAAGTTTTATGATTATAAAAATATTGATGGTGATGCATGTTTTAGATTATTCATTCTTTTTAGTCGTATGTTCTGGCTTCACCAATGCAACTAGCCCTTTAAAATTTCCTTGGGGTGACCTTCGACTGTGACTTAGTTGGTTCCTACCAGTTTTCTTGGGGTCCCCCAAGAGGCACAACAGTTAGTGATGGAGTCTCTGTGAAAGGGGTCCTTAGGTTGGTGGTTGGACCCACTCCAGGTCTGGGTCACTAACAGTCACAGCCTTGAAAATGCAAGCCAAGGGACAGAGGGACTCAGTGAGGGTTTAGGGTTGTCCTAGTCCAGGGACATAGCAATGACAAACATCAAGCACACAGGTCTTGCTCTGAAGTGTGTGTGTGTGTGTGTGTGTGTGTGTGTGTGTGTGTGTGTTTGTACTTAAAAATTCATTGTTTGCCTTGCATATGCTCAGATTTAACTAGAAAAAGATGTTATGTTTTTGTTTCTTTTAAAATTAAATTTCTTCTGGCATTCACAGGCATTGAGAACAGAAGGGAAAAAAATGTTTTGTTCAATTTGAAAATGTCTTTCAAATACATAGCAATTTGACTCTAGGGCATTGGGAAACAACATCCTGAAGGTTTTCCCAAAAACTCTTTAACTTGGAAATTAGCAAGTTGTGAGCAGCAGTAAGTTTGCTTCCTTTTAAACGAACACTGGTAAACAAATAAAGACTACATGAGTGAAATAGGAGACCTGATTTCTTTAGTTAGGTCATAATAGAAGGCTCAGAGGAGAAAATTGAACTCTAGATTTAATACCCCACAGTAGATAGCACACCTGTATCAGGGCTCGTGGGATGTGAGCCCATCCCAGCCTAACCGTGTCCCCAGGAGGGCTTCATAAACCTGGGCTCTGTGAAATAAAGGTTGAGGAATTTTCAGTGTTTGTCTACATAATTGAAAAAAAAAATAGCTAAAAAGAATGGGCACAGAAGAATGGACTGAAAATCTCCATTTTTCTCTAGCCAACAAAGATTACAACATGGCTGTTTAATTAGAATTTATTAAATTTGAAAAAAAGATGGAGGTTCACTCGCTTGGGTAAGCCTTCCAAACAAATTAAATGTTCTTTGAGCTTTTTGCCTGTTAGGGACTGGATCCAGAAATTTAAACCTAAATTTGCACTGTAGAAAGCTTTTAAAATGTACAAATCTGTATTTTATTCTCTCTCTTTTTAAAAGGCTACTAAGCTACAAAGAGTATTTGACTATTTGCCCTAGGGGGCAATCAAAAGGGTGTTTCTTTAACACTGAAAGGATTAAAGCATGAACACTCTGCCGAGAACCTGAATTTCAGAAAACCAGGTGCCTGTCTTTATTCAAATTATTATAACTGCCTAAAATGATAACTAAGAGTATGCCAGTCTGCTCTCTAGCTCTCTTAAGGATGTTAATTTTGCATAAGCTTATACATTCATGAGGAATATATTTTAAGGAAAATTTATAAAGGAGATATAAAGTCACCTAGGGCCTTTTTACGGTGTCGCCTTTAAAATTAATATATAAAGAGTCACACATGGATGGACCCTCGTTCAGGAAATATGATTGGTAACTGGAACAAAGGCTTTGTGATGGAAATTCTCCTAAAAAACCCTAGGTGAATGAACACCCAAATAAACACTGGCAATATTAAATATTATTTTGAGGTCCCCAAGAAATGTTTTACCTTTGTAACCTGAAATTCCAAGGTTATGTGCATTTAAAGACTAGATGTTGACACAAGTGAGAAGTATAGTAATCTTTTGAAGGCATCGCCTAAAACACCTTCTGAATCTGTTCTCACAGCTACATCAAGCTTAGGCCTTCACTGTAGTTTTTTGCTTGGGGGTCTTATAGCTGTGAACATAATTCATTAGTTATTACTGCCAACACCTTGTTCCTAAACTATGTCTAGACGCACCATAGCACTGTCTGAAAAAATGTAAAAGAAGATTAAAATATTCTCGTCTCTTAAGATGATGAGCTTGTATATGAATATGACTGATCTCATGTCAGCTCTTCACCTTTACTGTGAAAACAGCTGGACATAAGCAAACTCTATAGAAATAGGTTCTGTAGCATTTCTATGCTTAAAATATGTCTGGAGCATGTAAGTAGGAAAAAAGAATGTAATTTTCATGAGTTAGTCATTGTTTCTAAAAATAATGTTTAAAAAAATATATGTACAACTCCACAGATGGCGTAGTGCTTCCAAATATATTCTTATGTTACTTAATCTAACATCAAATTTGTAAGATATTAATACCTACATTTACATGCGATGAAACTGAGGATGAGATATTAATAACATAGATCTCATTCTCAACCCAGCCCTTTACTGACTTCACAGTACTGCATCGAGCCCAAAATAAAGACTGTCTTTGGAGCAAATGAAGACTCTTTGGAAAGGGCCCAACAGGCTAGACTGTATGTGGAAGGTGTAGAGAAAATATCCGTGGATGACTATTTCATCCCTAATGAAAGTTCAAAGATGTTGATCTTAAAAATAAAAGTTATTTTACCAGCAAATATGGGTTTAGTCAGGAATAGCAGAGAGTTGCAATTCAAAACATACAAACTATGGCAAAACCATAGGTAAGTCTGGAGAACAAAGGAGAGGACTGATCTTTTATAGAGGAAAGAGGAAGTTGGGAGGAGCTGTTGTAAACAAAGAGTCCTTTAGAGGAAACGGGGAGTTTGAAGTGTAATGGCTTTTCATTGGCTGGGTTGTGATAGTCTCTCATTGGCTGGGCTGTTGCCAGGGGAGGAAAAATCTTCCTCTTTCTGAGGTAGTAGAGTAGAAAACATCTTCCTGTTTTGGATGCAAGGCGTGCATCTTCTTGTTTGGGGCAAATCATTTATAAGAAAAAGTTGAACCCTCCCCTCAATTCCAATCTTGGTTGAAGTCTCCTTTATTTATTTTCGCAAAGAAAATCAATTGTATATCTAGTCACTATAAGGTATATCTAATCAGGATTTAAAAACATTTAAGCATTTGGTAAAGATGACGTTTCATTTTTTTAATTTTAAAGGAAAGTTTGCACCGTTTCTCTCAATACTAGAAGTCTGGCTTTGCCTAGTGTCAGCTTCTCAGAAAGCTCCTGGCAGCTTTTCTTCAGCTTGCCCTTAACCTAAGGGTTGCTGATGGTTTGAGAGCCTGAAGGGGGCTGCTAATGTCAGAGCTGATCTTAAAGTACTTTCACCAAAGCCCTTTTTAAATCTACATTTTCTCTTGTAAATCAAAATCTGATTAGATAAAGCACTCAGTGCACTGTTGGCTTAAAAAATAAAAGAAAGAAAAGAAGGTGACTCTTTTACCTGAGCCCTATATGCCAGAAAAACAGAAACCATCAAGATATTCTTTCCACCCTTTTGTGATCCTGGAAGTAACTTACTACAAGGAACCATCCTTCCCCATATAACTTAGACAAACTCACAGATGCCCCCCTTGTTTACTTCTGACAAGACCCTGCAATTCCCACTCTTCGTGTTATAAATGATTAGCTGAATTTGGTCCCCGCTGGCTCATCTGGACAAAATACCTGCTACCTTGACTTGACCAAACTTTAGTTAAGCTTCTTTCCATCCCCAAGTGCCTGGACTTTGACCCACTCTCACCCCAGCCTGCACACAGCCCCTTGTGAAGGTTCCTCCTGGGAATAAGCTGATTTCAGGATAAATGTGCTCTGATCTCCTGTCCTATCCTCCTCCCCACACTCAGGGAACATCTTTCTAACCTTGTTCGTCCCTTCCTATAGAGTCCCTTCCTGCCCAGTCTTTGAATGCTTACAAATTTCACAATCAGAGGGGTCTCCATATTGCAATGATCCTTTCCCCCCCGTTCTTGCAATAATCCTTTCAAATAAAGCCTATCCTTACCTAAATCCAGATTTGTTTTTTTAATTTGACCAAGAAGCACAGAGAATTCAATGCTAGAGTACCTCTGCATGGCTGCTCTGTAGTTCTCACTTTCCAGTATCATTTTGTGGTAAAATTTACTTTTTGTTTACTCCTTTTATGTAACACACAATCTTTTGTATTGCAGAGTACCTTCTGGGAAGGCGTTTGAATTCTTTCTCTAACCAAAGCAACATAAAAATGACAAAGAAAAGGAGCAGAAGGAGACATTTTGTTCAGGCTAATATTACCATACACTTGGGAAAGATTGCTACTCAAAGGCAAAGCTTCCTAACTTCACTTTTATAATTCTGAAGGACAAGCGCTGGATTTCACTATATTCAAATGTAACTACAAAAGCACCTCCCACCACCAAATATTAAATTACTTCTTGTGTTTTCTCTCACTTTATGTATTTTAGAGCTGACTTTCCCATGAGAACCATTGAGAATTTGCTGTATAGTATTTCCTTCTCAGCTGTGTCTAGATAATCTATTAGCTTGTTTTATCATTGTTTCTAATAGGTAAATAGTTCACAAAGAATATGGGTGTTAAGGAGTGCTATATCATTTAAAAATAATATATGGAAAAGCCATTTTAATTCTATCAGGACAGCTAAGCTATTGATGAACGCCATCAAAGATGTGTTCTACTTTATGTACTGGTTAATTCTGGGGCGTGAACTTAGCCAATTGTATGATCAGGTCTGTAGTAATGAATCATACAATATTTTTTTCACCCCTGTAGTATATCGTAAATGTTATAAACTAGATGTCACAGTGTGTTGAAGTTGCAGAGTATTTTACATTAGATTACATTATATTAGATAATTAGATTCTTAATTATCTCCTAGCGTACAGACTTCAAGTTGTAAATCCTAGGTTATTACCAATATAAATGACTTGTTTACTCTTATTTTTTCATGAGCTTGGTAGATTCAAAAAGCAGAACTTTTCAACCAAAACTTCTAAATGATCTCCCTTAACACAGGGAGAAGTGAAACAGAAAAGCTACAAAATAAGCACAGTCAACAAACAACAACAAAAACAATCCATGTCCCTGAGGTCTTCATTTATGTTTTCTAAAGTAGTGGGCAGAGTCTCGTTCTCCAGGGAGCCACAGTTTGTGCATTTATTCACTTAGTGCAGATTTTTATTCTATACTGGTAACTAGAAATTTATATTTCCAACATGTCTGGAAACATTGCCTCAGGTCAAGCCTGCATCACCTTTCCTCTGCACCATCCCATTAACCTAAGTCGCCTCCTTCCAGCTATTCTTCTGACCGTCAGACTCATCCTCCCACAGCATGTAGAGTGACCCATGTTCAATGCAAATATAACCATAAACCACTCTTTGAAACATACTGATGTCCAAGCACCTTAAAATTACCTTTCACAATCAGTATTCTGCCTAAATCTCTACCTGTAGCCCTTCCTCCTACCCATTCTCTTCTCTAGAATCACAGAATTCCTGATGACCTCCCACTCCCACCGCACTCTGTGCACTTTACACACTTCCATCCATTCTTGACTTTACGCTTTCTTCCTGGGGTTGCCCGCTCTCACCTCCTCCTTCCCGCTCCTGTAAGTCTCAGGATGGGCATTATCGCTAGAAAAGCCACCCTGAGCCTTGCATCTACATTCCCTACTAGATAGTTCTTTATTATCCCTTGAACCTGGCACATAGTAGCAACTCAATGATAATTACTGAGTATAATAAATAAAGGCTGTTTCTACAAAGATGACTTCAGAGCTGCCCCCCTATAGGGGGCAGACATATAAAGAAGTAATTACAGTTCAGGGTGCTAAAGATACATGAGAAAAATCTACAAAGAGCTAAGGTAGCATCCTGATCTTGTTAAAATGGAATTGCTCCCCCTCCTGACATGTTTCAAGGTTTTTTCAGTATGAAAGTAGTAATTCTATGTGTTTCTGAACTGCTGAGGAATCTTTGAACCAGAAGCCAGATTTTATTTGCTTTTTAAAAAAGCGCTTCAGGGCTTGGCTGGTTAGCTCTGTTGGTTGGAGCGTGGTGCTGATAAAACCAAGGTTGCCGGTTCGATTCCTGCATGGACCACTGTGAGCTGTGAACTCCTTAAAAAAAAAAAAAAAAAAAAAAAAAGAATAAAGTAATATAAAATATTTTGGGGGAAAAAAGAGCTTCAGATCTTTCTTACCTTGAAATTAGTGAACAACTTTTCAATGTATTCATTCATTCATTCATTCATTCATTCATTCATTTAACAAACATCTGACAAGGGCCCATTATGGAATACAAGTGCTAGGGAGTAAGCAATGAGCAAGACAGACTCCATTCTGCTCTCCTGGGGTTTACTTATAGGCAAAACAGACCGTAATAAGTAAATCAATGCAGTAATTCAAGATTATATGATTATTGTTTAGGTCATGATCAAGGTGAGAACAGAAACCTATTTTAAAGAAGGTGGTCAAGAAAGAGTACTTTGTGGTAGTTTCATTTAATTTAAGGCTTGAAGGATATGAAGGATCCAGCCAGGTGAGGGGTTGGGGTTGAGAGTTCCGGGCTGAAACAGGTGGAAAGGGCAAAGATCCAAAACTGTACCAGAGACTCTTCATGACTCTGGGCCTCCAACAAGGCAGAACATCCACTCAGCTTGGGAATGAGCAGATAAAATAAAAATAGGTAGTCCAAATGCAGTCAGGGTAAAGTTCTATGAAGGAAAACGAAAACAGGTATGAGTAGAGAGTGGTGACAGGCTGCTGTGTTAGGTAAGGTGGTCAGGGAAGGTTTTTCCAAGGAGGTGGAATTTGGGCAGAGGGCTGACTTATAACTGACGTATAGCTCACATTTAAATGGTTACCGCAAATCTAGATAGAATGTTTGAAATGTATCAGCAGTCCTTCTGGTTGATTTCTGTTTTCATTTGGAAACCCTGTTCCCCAGAAGTCTAACAAGTGAGCCTTTTAACATAACTAGATTTTAAAAGCGTAAGGCCACTATCTTGAAAACAAAACATTTGCTGCATTTCAAATCTGGTAAGACATGTCATCAAATAGTTGTTTTATAAAAACGTTTTTATTGTCCACCATCTATGGGCCTCAGCCTGAGAGTGGGATGTGGAAATTGCAGAGAGAAGGGCTCAGAGAGAAGAGCATGAATGTTGCCTGTTGGCCGGGAGGCAGACGCTGACAGGCTCAAGTCAAGCCTCTCTCATTACAAAGGGTCATGAGGAGGTTACAGCCCTGTTTCAGTCCTGTTGGGGAGGTACTGACTGTGTGATCAACGGTCCCTCCTAATAAGAGTTAATCACTCACTGGACGATCAATGGCGGCCTGTTCTCTCCTGCTTCACTTTGCCTACGCTGTCGGCCTCCTTCACTGCTCCCTGCAGTGAACAGGCGTCAGGCAGGGGACCCACGGGGCTCTTGCCCTTCCTGCTCAAAGACTGGCTCTTCAGGAGGACAGTCATCTAACTCCAGGGAGGGGGATAACCAATTCTTCTCTGTCTGGGAGAAACCCCATCAGGAAGCCATCCTGCCAAAGATGAGAGGGAAGCAGCAATGACAGAGGGTAAGGACAAAGGACAGTCCTTGGAGGAAAGTCATTATTGCAGCCCAAATGAAAAGGAAACTAGAGAATATTTACCTGTCTATAACCACTTGTCAAATGCAGCGCAACCTTGGTTTTTAGAATATTTTCATCTGAAGGGGTAGTGAGTGACATTTTTTTTTTTGATTGAGCTCTACAAGTTGGTGTCGTGATGTTTTTACCCCCAACAGGCCATTCCATAGAGCTTTCTAGACCAGAGGTCTTTTGGCAAAAGCCTAAAGAATCAGGACATCAGTGCCCTGGAGGAGAACTTAGAATGTGAAGTTCTCACCTCGGGCCTGGCTAGGGGTATGTCTGAAGCCTTTGGTTGGCAGAAAGGTGTTACCAGCAGGTGGAATTGAACCCCAGGGTCAAGGGAGGTGTTCATTTAGTCTTTCTGCCTGAGAGGTTTCATTCCTGAGATATGAGGGCCTCTCTCTGTCTTCAGGGTTTATCTACTGTCTCACATGCAGAAGAGACTGTCACAGGGTTTGGGCATTGCCCAGGAGAGAGGTTCAATCCCAGAGCAGGGCCAGTTACGTTCACGAGTGAGATGTGAAGTTTTGGGGGACGGTGCGCGAGGGCAGGGGTGCAGTGCAGTAATGACAGTGCGGAGCCTGACTTTCATCTGCATACGTCTGTTTTCAGTTTGGAAGGAAGAGAAGCGATACCCATAAAAAGTTGGGGGGAGGGGTACAGAGTGAGGAGTAAGTAGGAGTATTGATGAGTGTACAGCTGATTGAGGGTGTTATGGGGCTAGTATACTGGGGTCTGTAGACGGTGGGCTGATTTTGGCACCCAGCCACCCTCATTTGCGGTCATCATGTTGACAGTTGTTGGAAATGAGTCTGAGATGGGCTCTGCCCAATGTTGATAGCTCAGCCCATGACATCAAACTCAGAATGGAAATAGATGTTGTGTGAAGACATGGGAGGGTCCATTTGGCTGTTCCCCCATTCATTGAGTAGATATCCAGGGCGCCCTCACTGAAAACCGACATCATCTGCATTGTCATAAATGAATTTTCTTCCCTACCTCCTGTGATTATGGCTCCCGTAATTTTATTAGCCTGCATATTGAGTTTTCCTTCTTGTGCATTTCCTTAGCTCTCCATTTCCTTTCCAGCCTCTTAGCTGGTAATTCAGTTTGCTCATGGACTGCTGCCTGACAAAGCACCTCATCATGAAATGCTGCTTCCCCCCACCTATGTGCAGTTGTTCTGGTATGGGAAAGCAGCCAGTAGTATCATTCTTTAGAGACAAAGAACACTTAAACTTGAGGGTTTGGGGACAATCCTCTACTGTTCTTATCACCAGTTAGTTAGTTCAATGTTAAATTATTTGCCAGCTAAGAGAAGTGGGAAGATTTGGGCGTATGAAAGGAACCAAATCTAGACAGGCAGAATGCCCCTAACCTTTAAACTTTCTCAAATAAGGACCGTTAGGTCGAGTGTGCGGTTTGTTTGTGTGTTTGTCTTAACGTTGCTTTCACGATTAGAAATGGTTTAATCCCTGAGGGTTACAGCAGGAGCAGTGTCAGCCCACACCACAAATCCTAATTTCTTTCAGTGCAGTACAGCTAACTGGTCATGTGAAAGGCAAACCATTGAGACTAGACTGACTGTCATTCAGAACTGGGGTGCATGAGGTTACGTGGCTTCACTCCTTGGAATCTTTCATCCAGAAAGAAATCTTTTTTCTTTTTCTTTTTTTAATGTTTCTTGTGAGTAACCACCACTCAGTTCTTTTCTGACATCTGTAAGAACATAGACTGACAGCATCACTGAGGCAGCCTCCAGCTCCCAGGGTTCTTAAACCTTGAAAGCCATCTCTTTACAACATGAAATGATGCAACTCTGACCAAGTGTATTAGGAGAGGCTGTGGTGGCCTGAAAAACTAGGTGTTTTGCGTTAACCTTTCACCTAAAATCAGGCTCATGGTCTGTCAGGTCAGCATGGTGGCCTCCACCCCGACCTCACCACATTGAGACTTCCTCATGCACAGACGATGTCATAGAAAGACAGGAGAGTGGGGGTGCGGTCATGTTGTCTCTTGCCTCAGGCTAACTCAAGACTACACACTCTCTGGGGCTAGATATAGTTCAGAGTATACTGAGCCTGGATCCCATTTTAATGATATGTATGCTTTTTCCAGTCAATAATTTTTTTCCCCCAGAAAATTGAGACATGTTATAAAAAACCAATGGTTTAGTCTGCAGACGTGTTTTTATTTTAAAGGTTTGGGTTTGGGGAATTGTAGAGATAGGTGGGGACAGGTAAAAATATTTGTTTTTATGACCAGCGCTTTTAAGACAAATGCTTTCTCAGTCTTTACAATGAACACAAGTTTACCTGGGTGCTCCTAGCATAACTCAAGCTTTAAGAAGGTCTGAGCCGATTGTTCTTTATGTCACCCTCACAAGTCTTCTCATTGGCGAGGTACATTCATAGGACACAAGTGATAGAATTGTGGGAATTTTTGCGAAATATGGTTGAAATAGGGAAATTAGCCTAGGGAAACTAGGAGATTTGCCTGATTAAATTTAAAAAATATCACCAGGAATTGGGATATGTACATGAAAAGATCTTTGGAAAAATTTATGGGTTACAAATTGGCAATGTAAATTTAACCTACCAGTATTCCCTTCTTATTGCATCTATGGAGAAAAATAAGAGAGTGAGTTGCCAAGGTCCTTTGAAGGTAAAAAATAGTGCTTTCCTGAATTACTTCCAGAGCATAGCCCATATTTGCTTTATCATATTATAGGCTGCTGTTAGCCATGTTGGTTTGTAACATCTAAACAGCTCCTGAGCTGATGTATATATAAGCAAGTGATGGTTTAGAGAAAGGCAACAGCAGTTCATTATTAATGCACTATGCTGAAAAGCTCTGGCTTCCTGTTGCTAAAGAGAAGAGAGCTGGGGAGAATGACAGCTCATTTTGGAGGCTAATGTTAGAAATGGTTAGTATTCAAAATGGTGCCACTACTGAGCGAGTGTTTGAGACTTCTTCAGTTGCAAAGTTGAATTGCCTTATAAAAATATGAATGGAAGGAAATAAATAGTTGACGTACTCTGTCTTATTTCTAAACTTGTTGTTAAATGATATATAACTGGTTTACTTCTAATTGAAGAAACGATACCCAGTCAAAGGATATCACTTAGAATATCCCTCTGCCCTAATTATCCACTCGGAAACATTGTGCTTTGGGAAGGCCTAGGGAAATATTGAAACTTCATAATCCTGGTAAAAAGATCTCTGTTCAGACTATGCAACCCTCTCAGAAAAAAGAAAAAAAAAGACAAAAAAGGGTGAGAACCAAGAGCATTGTCACGAAATACAATGAGGGATGGTCAGGAAGTCCTGTTACAGCAAAAGCTGTATATTGAAATGATGAATCGTAAATTTCATTTAAAATTTAAAATATTTCAAACTTATTAGGGCAGAAATAATATAAAGACAGGACAAAGCAGGTGGTAAATTCTTGTTTTATTTTAAGTGTTAAGAACTATAGATTTATATTGGTTCACTTACCTTCAATATTCATGTCTACTGTCAAGAGAGATGTGAGGCCAACTGTTGTAGGGCTGTTCCCACTGCAAGAGGACAGAGGCCTTACGTCCCTGGTAATAATTGCTTTGGATCAGTGGATAAATTAGAGACCATCAAAGCTTTTTTCTGTGGTTGTAATATGGGGGATAATAATGGCAGCAATTATAATATCTATGCTATGTGTCCCCATCTGCACCCCTACTATGCACAGCATGGATTTTATTGATGGCACCAGTGGTGAAGGACAAGGGAAGACTCGCACGTTTCCTTCTTCACTGGTCCTGGGTGGGACCAGTATAGAAAGGATGGAAGATTCTCAGTGCATTGGGGGTAGAATTGGGGCAAGGATTCCTCAGTAGCTAAGGGCCTGTCAGGCTTTTGCTGGGGTGGGTAGTCCAGGATTCTTACTCCTTAGAGGCCATGTGGACCATAAGATCCCTGTGCAGTTGCTGGGGTCATATTCATGGTTACACCAAGAAATGGGCTTGATGAGGTGGTCATTGAGGCCATATCCACCCCAGCATCAAAAGTGGGATTGTGGTTGTCACAAAGGCAACTAGTTGATGCTGCTTGTAGCCCAGGGTGCTCTTCCGAGCCCTTAACACTTGCTTCATCACCTCCTTCATCCTTGACCTTCTTGATGACCTCCTTGGTCATTGTATTTGGAACTTTTCTCTAGATAGTAAATCAAATCCACAACAAATCAAATCCTTGAGAAGCCCCTCACTTCAGGGGTGGGGACTTGAAGGTCAAGTCACTGAGTTTCCCATTCAGCTCAGAGATGACCTTGCACACAACCTCTGCAGGACCAGGGATGCAGGGGTAATGACCACTGATATTAGCTCACAGCTTGCCAGAGAGGCCATCATGATCCTCATTTATGAATCTAGATGGTGCGATGTAGAGAAAAGACCATAGGATCTGGAATCAGAAACTGAAATTCAAGTCTAGCTCTTCTACACTGATTGTGTTATCTTTGAAGAGACACTCACCCCCCGTAAGGTTCAATTTCCTCATCTGTAAAATAGGACTGACATGAACATTAAAAAAAAAGACATCTATGAAAATACACTAAAAAAATTACTTCACAAATATAGGGTATTATTCAACACTGCTCCTTAATAATGAAAAGGAGACTCAGCTGGTTTGAAGTGACCTTCCTAAAGATATGCATATACTTATCTATGACTTAAATACTGATCTTTTGTGCCTTTAGTGTTTGTCTTCAAAAATTTCAGAAGCAGATTTGAGCTTGAAAAAAATGGAGCATTAGGAAGAGCAAGAAAATGTTGTAACTTCAGTATTTTATTTTTTTCACCTGGCATTTGTTGCTTTAGTTTATTCATCTTCAGTTTTAACAGAACTTGGGACTGGTTTATGATTTATGGTGTTTGCTCTGTAATTTCTTTGTTTTGATGCTTCGAGCATGGAATGGAATTTTATTTGTTTGAAATTACAATTGCTTCTCCGGAGGATTCACCACCCTCACGCCCTCCCCACAAACCCACATGACACACACACTGTAAAAGGGTCCTGAATTTTAAAAAGTAAATAAAAATAATGCCACAAGCGTGAGAGAGGGCATTCACCAGTTCGAAACACTTTTCACACTGGATGGTAAGCAGTAGTGTCTAGAATGTTCCCAAATAACCATAACAAAGAACTGCTTTTTAATTCACTCCCGGAAGGCAAAGAGGCAATCACAGAGCTGTGTGTATTCCAGGAAGAATAAAGACTGAACACTGAGTAATCAAAACACAGGCTAGGGCTGTTTCTTTTTTGTAAAACGGTTGATTTTAAAGGCCTCCACAGCTAAAGATTGCTCTTAAAATGAATTCCATACTCATGGTTTTGAGTAGGTCGATTTTCAGCATCTTTCTCCATGGCATGTATGGTCACCTCGTCAGTGCCCTGTAGAATTGGGGTTCAGGGCCAAAGCTAGGCATGACTTTTGAAGACAAGAATATTAATAGTCCCCATAGCTAATTCTGTTGAATCAATATTTGAAAACACTGTCAATAACATTTGGTACAAAGGACTTCAAGGACACGTAGAAGAGGTATTTCAGGACCCCTCTTAATGTCTAGTTTGTCTTTCTTTTTAAAATTGTGATATAATTCACATATCATAATGTTCACATTTTTAAAGAATATAATTCAATGGTTTTTAGTATATTCACAAAGTTGTGCAACCATAACCACTACCTAATTCCAGAACCTTTTTGTCTCCCCAAAAAGAAACCCCATGACCATCCGTACTCACTCCCCATTCGCCTCTTCCCCAGCCCAGAAACCACTAATCTACTTTCTGTTTCTATGGATTTACCTGTTCTGAACATTTCATATAAATGGAATCATACAATATTTGTCCTTTTCGTATCTGGCTACTTTCACTTCACATACTGTTTTCAAGGCTCGTGCATGTTGTAACATGTATCACTACTTCATAGCATTTTTATGGTCCAATATTCTGCTGTAAGGGTAGATCACATCCATTCATCCGTTGATGGACGTTTGGGTTTTTAAACATGTTGGCTGTTGTGAAGGGTGATGCTAAGAGCGGTCATGTGCAAGTTCAGTGAGGACATGTGTTTTCCGTTCTCTTGGGTGTGTATGTACCTGGGAGTGGAATGGTTGGATGTCTGATTTCCCTTTATCCAAATCATCATATTAGTAACCTAAAAAGAAGAGGCATGAGCTTAATTTGGACAGACTAAGAAGTAGGATGGGTACATACTGGTAGAGGGACTGTGGTCTTTGGGTTACATCTCATTGTTCTCTACCCTCCAACATTTAAAGAATGATATGACTAATTCTTGACTTTTTGAAAATAAATCCATGGACAGATTATAATTCCCAGTTATTCACAATGTTTCTGCCCCATGAGACCTGACACATCCCGTACACTCCTGTTAGTCTCCTGCACCATGATTTCCCAAGGTGGAGAGAGCTATGGGTATTGCCAGAAGGAAGGAAGTTGTTAGAGTTTATCAGAATCTGTGTGTGGATGGAGGGGGGTGGGTGGGTGTCATTTAAAAAGAGCCTGTTGGTGGTCCCTCCATCCTGCAGAGGATGTAGCTTCTCTTAAAATAACAGTGGAGCCTTCATACCTTGGGATGGGGATGCTTTGTGGGGAGGAGGACAAATGGGGGACAGCCAGCAATCTCCATGTATGAAAAATGAATGTGTGGCTTTGTTTTAAAAAACCTTGTAGCTGCTTTACTAGCAATAATGTTGTTTCAATGATCTTCTGTTTTCTAAACTCCTTAGGTTTAATTTATGCTCGTGTAAAGAGTAATGTCCTGTTAATCAGAGATGTGTTTGACATGGTAAATTTGTCATTTTGGAGAAAAGGCACCTTTTTCTCTGCCAGCCCCAGATGAGCCCAGCCATCAACGACAGACCCCAAGTTGGAAGTACTTCCAGGCTGTGAGGATGTGTTTCGTGTTGACAGAATCAATTCACTAGAAAAGCCTTTTATTTGCTTGGTGTCAGCAGTAGACAATCTAGAGAAACGGATTTTCTTCCCACCTATATATTTCCTTTATCCTGTCATCAGGGCAGAAGTAAGAATTTGGCTAATTCCTCATCGGGAAATGCTACTGGGCCCCAACACCACCAGGGGATGCAGCCAGTTTGCTAAGTGTTAATGACTTTTAATTACTTCCTGCCTTACCTCCTCAGAGATTTTTCTTTTACATATAGGCCTTTGGGGCCTGAGCCCAAAGGGATGTAATAGATGATGGAACACAATTTGGTCCCTTTAGGGAGGAGGGCGCTTCAACAATACAGAACTAAGTCCTCCCTTTAGGGCAAGCCCTATCAAGTTAATCATTATGCTTTTTAAATGCAAACTATGTGGAGAAATTGTTCTCTTCTGCCATGGTTCTCTTTTTAATAGATTTCATTTTTTAGAGCAGTTTAGGTTCACAGCAAAAGTGAGTGAAAAGCACAGAGAGCTTCCATATACTCACTACCCCACCCACACAGAGCCTCCAGCATTGTCAACAACCCCCACCAGAGTGGGATGTTTGTCACAACTGACGAAGCTACATTGACACGCCCTGATCACCCAAAGTCTGTCATTCCCATTTGCGTCCTTGTTGTACATTCTATGAGTTTGGACAGATGTACAATGACGCGTATCCACCATTATAGCACCAAACAGGAGAGTTTTATTGCCCCAAGAATCCGCGGTGCTCCACCTGTTAACCCTCCCTTCCCCTGACCCCTGATAACTGCTGGTCTTTGTATGGTCTCCATAGTTTTTCCTTTTCCAAAATGTCAAATAGATGTACTCATACAGTGTGTAGCCTTTTCGGATTCGCTTCTTTCACTTAATAATATGCATTTAAGTTTCCTCCATGTCTTTTCCGGGCTTGAAATCTTACTTCTTTAGTACTGAGAAGATGGCCATCTGTAACCCAGGAAGCAGGCCCTCACCGACACTGTATCTGGCAGTACCTTGATCTTCCACTTCCCATCCTCCAGAGCTGTGAGGAAGACGTTTCTGTTGCTTATTAGCCTCCCAGTCTATGCCACCCAAGCTGGCTAAGACAACCACTGTTTGAAATGTGATTGACATACAATAAACTGCATATACTTAACAGCTTTATTGAGGTGTAATTCACATACTGTAAAATTCATTTAAAGTGTACAATTGAATAATTTTTAGCGTATTCACAAAGTTTACACGTATTTAAAATGTACAACTTGGCACATTTTGACACATGTACATGCCCCTGAAATCATCATCGTAACTAAGATAAATGTGCACCACTCCCAGAAGTCTCCTCACGCCATTTGTAATTCCTTTCCCCTCCCTGGCAACCACTGATCTAGTTTCTGTCCTACGAAGTCATTTGCATTTTCAAGAATTTTATATAAATGAAATTAGTATGTACAGTTATTTTTGGTTTTGGTCTGGCTTCTTTGTTCAGCGTAATTATTTTGAGTTTCATTCGTGCTGTAATATGGTATCGGTAGTTTATTTTTGTTATTGTTGTTGCTGAGAAGTATTCAGTTGTATGATTATACCACAGTTTGTCTATCTACTCACCTATTGATGGAAATTGGGTTGCTAACAGTTTGGGGGCAATTACAAAGATGTCACCATGAACATCCACGTACAAATTTTTGTATGACTTATGCTTTCATTGTTCATAGGTAAATACCTAGGAGTGGCATGGCTGTATTATTTGGAATGCATACGTTTCTCATTTTAAGAACCTGTCAAATTGTATTCCAAAGTGTTTGCCCCATTTTGCATGTACTCCAATGGTGTCTAAGAGTTGCAGGTGCCCTCCAGACTCCCCAACACCATGCCTGGTCAGTCCCGTTCATCTTAGCAGGTCTAGTAGATGAGATGTGGTACACCTCACAGTGGAAACTCTAGTGGTCCTCACCTCCTACGAGTGCCTGCTACATACCCAGCATCATTTCTCCAAGCCTTCGCTCATGCTGTTCTTGCCAGCTGGATACCTCTCTACCCAACTCTCCTCGTAGTTCAACAGTCTTCCTTTAATGCGGAGCCTCAGTGCTCCTGGCCCCCCAGGTTGAGCCAAATTCTGTCTCTACATATACACATACCCATAGAAGTCTGTGGATAATTTTTTTTTGAAGCGTATTTGTATTCTGATGAGGTCGTCTGTTTGTGGGACAGCTTTCCCTACTCGAGGATGGGGCCCGACTGCAAGGCTTGGCACATCATAGGTTCGCTGTAATACATGCAACGGCAGAGACAGGACTTCCCACCCTATGAATGGTCCTCTTCCTGGATGACTTGAAAAATAATAGCTCTATTTTCTCGTGTTTAAAGAGAACCACCATTACAGTGATGGTTTTTAAAATTTATTGATCAGAAACAATGTGTAGCTGTGGTCATATTTTTTAAATGGAATGAACAATTGTCCTCATTCTTAAAAACATCCTTCAAACCTATAAAGTGAATAAATGGAGTCAAACTTACTCATGAATGTCCAGGAAAGTAAATTTTGTCTGGATGAGGTCTCCCAGTCTGTCTTCACTTTATGATCTGAAGGTTTCCTGTCTCCAAGGAATTTAAAGCAACTTTGCGTTAGTCATTATGCCTATAATATTTTGCTTACGTTGGTGAGTGGGGAAGGGACAGGGTTAAAAATATATCTCGAGCAGCTTCTGAGAAAATCTTGGAAGTCAATAGCATCTGTAAGTTTTTCAACTTCCCAGATAATAGTCAGTCTGATTTGGTTTTTACAGGTTCACAGGAGGGAGGCAGAAACATAAAAGAGTGAGCTGGTTTCCAGGACAGTGGTTCCTGGTAATAAGGGGATGGTAAAGAGGTTAAATTTCAAAGTCCGATTAGAAATCGTAGCTATGGAATTCGGAGTGATTGTCACTGAGGCTTTAAAGCCTGTGGATTTGGCCTGCTGTGCACAGACAGTGGTTCTTGGTTTTTAACCCAGAGCAAAGTGTCAGTGGAGCACAAAAACACACGCAGTGCCTTCTGGGGGCTACAGAGTATGCTGGACTAATGCTCAGAATTAACCAGCAACTAAATGAGTTAAAAGAAAGCACCAGAATGTGGGAAACCCTAAGGCAATCTGGCTGACTAATCAAAATTATTTTGAAGTAGTCTTCCCATAGCGGGTTTTGTTCCAAGGCAAGGTAACCCCATCCATCCTGAGCTAAATAAAGCCCTCGTAAG
Organism: Rhinolophus sinicus; assembly: GCF_057876585.1. Lineage (NCBI taxonomy): Eukaryota > Metazoa > Chordata > Mammalia > Chiroptera > Rhinolophidae > Rhinolophus > Rhinolophus sinicus. Next base: position 200,163,318 of record NC_142517.1, read on the forward strand.
ATCAATACAGTCATGGTAAGATGAGAAGTTTTATGATTAAAGCCCATGACAGAGTGACCTGTGCAAGAATACAGTGTAAAGCAGGGCTTCTCAAATTCTCAAGTGCACACACCCACCTGTGAGTCTTGTGAAAATGGGAGTTCCAATTTAGTATGTCCAGCCCGGGGCCTGGGATTCTGCATTTTAAAATAGCACCTGGGTGGGGTGGATGCTGCCATCCTCAGACCACACTTTGAGTTGCAAAAGCAGAGACTTAAGTAAACGGGTTGCTCTCCCCTCTTTTATACCAGATTATGAAATGGTCCTGTAAAGCTCTCTGACAGAATAAATGAGTCTGTTGTTAAGAGTCCTGTTCGTCTCTGGAGGATATGAAAATCAATTCTGATTTCCATCTTCTGATTTAAGAAAAAATGAAGGGGAATGGAAATTTCTTCATTAATGGCACCATGAGTCATTTGAAAAAATTCCAGATTGAGTTGTCTTTATTTTAGGGTTGAAAATACCACACCATTTATTTTACTGATGCTCCTGATTACTGAATGAAGTTAAATTAAATCCAGCACATTGCCTACATATAGCAGGAATAACAGCGACATTCAAAAATGTTTAACTAGAAGTTCCATAAGAACAGTCACTTTTCGGGTTAAAATTTGTAAACAAGGGCTGTCTGATTTGAGTATTAGATTATCTCTAGTGCAGGACCATCCTGAGTTTGGATAGTTACTAGCATGTGGTTGTTTAAAGCACAGGTTTTGAAGTCAAACTCCATGGATTCAAATCCAGTGAGTCCTGCCACTTACTGACTGTATACAATGGTTGGCTCATCTGTAAAATGGGTCTGCACTCTACACGTGTTACAGGATTAAGTGAGGTGATATTTGTAAAGCTCTTAGAACAGTGCTTGGCACCCATATGAGCAATATAAATGTTTGTTAAATATATGACTAAAATAAATAAAGTGAGTTAATGTCATGTCTTAATGGCTCTGTGGAATCCAGAAGGCCTGTGTCTCTTTTTACCAATTGAATATCAGTCTTACAAGGTTATCCCAGTAGGTATCTAGGTCAAAAAGAAAGGTGATATCAGCCAACAAACAGGACAACCCAAAACAAATTCATGAAATCTAGGAGGTCATTAATTTTACTTATTTGGGTAGACTCACCTCAGTCCTTTGGTTTTGCAGCTGGTGATGTATATTGGCCAGGTGGCCAAGGACATCTTGAAGTGGCCCCGCCCCTCCTACCCTCCCGTTGTGAACCTGGAGAAGAGAGTGATGACTGAATATGGAATGCCATCTACGCATGCCATGGCGGCCACCGCCATTTCCTTCACCTTGCTCATCTCCACCATGGACAGATACCAGGTAAGGCGACCTGACACTTCTCCCTCCCGTGTTTGGCTCTCCAACACTGAGGCAGTGGAAAGAGGTTTCACTTCTGAATTTTCTTTTAGAATTGCTTTGAGGGGCTTTGAGGTTTATGACAATAAAGACTATGGGAAGCTGTCAATGACCATTTCTTCCTAAGTCAAGTGACCGTATAATTTAGCATCCCAATCAGTTTGTGCCTAAGGATGAAAATGGACACCGTGCTCATGACACCAGACTGACATGAACTGTCCAGGAACCGGGGTGTTTTGTCTCCCCCATCAGGAAGCAGTTTCACCCTCAGCCACCTGACTAGACAGCACTGGAATCGGTGTTTTCATTTTGTTTGCATCAGACACAGGGAGTTTATGACCCTCCCGGCTGCGATGATTCCACCAAGTCCCCTTGCTAGGCTCCCCAGGGCCCAAGGCAAAAGAGTCTGTGCCCCAAACTATTCCCCAAGGATGCCTCTGCCTCTGGCTGGGGCTCAACCGCTAGAAATAATGGTTCCACGTTTTCTAGAAAACTATCTAAATGACAGAAGGTTAATAAATGTTGAAAATAGAATTTCACTTAATGAATATCTGCTTAGATGCCAGTTATAGTCAGACTTTTTAAAAAGTTACTATTGTTTTGCCTGTCTTAGAACTCTTGCTCTAGGTTTGTGTTTAATGTCATATGTCTTACCTTTGCCCCATTGAAAAATTGAGATTTCCTTAAGTCTAGCAGTCTTGTTTGTGACAGTATTGTTTCGCCCTGCCCCCTTTCCCTAGAAACCCAGGGACATTCCGAATTCCAGTTTGTACAGAGTAGGGGAGTCAGCCTGTTATGGCTGGAAGAGGACAGGCTTGCTTAGTGTTGGGTCTTGGCTCTACCTGGTCACCTAGGGTGAGACCTTAGTTTCCTAAATAGGAAAGAGACAGGTATAAGGAATATCTCCAACTAGGTGTAATCTTGTGTTGTAACTTACTTACATGTCATGCCAGGATCAAAACATGTCTGAGCACCCCAGTACTGTTGGAATTAATTTAATGCAGACTTCTGAGCTATGTTGTGCCCAGTGTCATTTGCACTGAAGGGAGGTAGTGGGGGCCCAGCATCAGCCCCCAGCAGGCTGCTCTCAGCATCAGAGAGGTCTGTAAACATGCTGATGTTAGTTTGGGGAAAAAAACAGCACATAGAGGCTGACTGAAGGAAAACAGCTACCACTGCCACTTATGCACTCATTATAAGGCCACCTGGGCCTTCTTAAAAAATTCTTTTCAGCTCCCATGATGCAATAGTTTTCATAAAGCCTTCTTTCATAAAGCCTTCTGTTGTGGTCTTCTTTCTTATTTAATTTTTAATCATCAATATACTTAGCTATTTGGGGTACTATTCATAAATAGCTCTCTATATGGATTTGTTTATATAAATATAAAGCCCAAACTCTAATTTCAGAATGCATTAACTCATTGATTTTTAACACTCCTTTGATCAAAATATGACACCCAGTTAATAATAAATATTAAGAAAAGACCGACAGCCATGTGTTTTAGTGCTCACATGTTACATTGGAAAGAATATGCTACTCGGTTTCAGAAGATGTGGCTTCTGGTTATGACTCTGTCAGTTACCGGCTCTGTGACCTTGGCAAGTCATTTTGTCTCTCTCGGCCCTGGATAAGGTCCTCAGGATCTAATGTGATGATTGATGGGAAAGTGTCCTTGTGCTAAAGTTCAATGCTAATGTAACTTATTATCATAGTTAAGGTTTCCTCATTTGTAGAATGTGGCTAAATTATAGAACCTACCTCAGAGTCCTGTACAAAGATTAAATGAGATAGTGACTATAAAGTGCTTTGATAGACAGTTTCCTATCAGCTTTATTCTTATCACCATAGAAGACCACAGACATTAGTCCTTGAAGTACGCGGATTACATCATCACGTCTAGTTTATAAGCAGAATATCCATATTTTCTTTCTATGACTCGGCATTAGCCAAATTCTTCTGGCTGCTGTTCCACCAGCAAATGTTGAGATTTAGTAAAGTCTGGACTTTAACCTTGACATCTGTATATAAATATGCCTGTTCTTAGCTTAGGCCCATGGTCCCTGGACTTCCTCAGGAAGTCAGCTGTGGCCAAGTTTTATCAGCACAGCACGTGATGAAGTAGATGATTGGACTTCCAGATTATAGCACTGTCCATCTACCTTGCCCCTTGCTCAAGTGTATACTTCCTAAGTTTTAATCTAAGAATGGGTAGAAATAAATAATTACTCCACTGAAACCGTCAGCACAATGTAGCTATAGATGTGAGCCTTAAAGCCAAGCTCTACTATAGCTTACATTGTGACACTCCCTCCCAGAACTATACTCCTAGGCCTCTTGCCCTTTCTTTCCTCAGTTTTCCCATTTGTCAAATGTTTCAGATCATCAGAATGCTGATCTAGGGCATGCGAGATGGAGACCAGCAGTTACTGGACCAGGAATCCTGTTTCTTTCTATGGCATCTAATTGTGTATGTCTGAGAATGATCCAATGTCCTTGTTTTCTCTCCTCCCCCTGCAGTATCCCTTTGTTTTGGGGCTGGTGATGGCTGTGGTGTTCTCCACATTGGTGTGTCTCAGCAGGCTCTACACTGGGATGCACACGGTCCTGGTAAGACTTTGTGGTTGGGTTTTGGGGTGATTGTCTGAACAGTATTGTAGCTGGTGTGTCAATGTGTTCTTCACACAGTATTTTCATAAAACTATTTGCATATATATATATTTTCCATCAGGCCAGGGAGTGAACTAATTATTATTTTATGTCACATGCATCATAATAATAATAATAAGAAGAAGTCATTGAGATAATACTAAGGAGACTGAACTGGGCTAAACCCTCATGACTTTGAACATTGGCTAGAATGGTGACAGAGAGTTGGGTCATTTATTTTCATGTTGGTTTACTAATGATAAAGCCAGCAGTGCGGGAGAAACATCCAGGGTCAAGGGTGTGAGTGACTGGACACAGTTCCACTCTTAGGCCCTCACAGAGATGGGCCTGAATTTCAAGGGTCTCAGCTGCTCTTGCTGAGTAAGGGTCCCACCATGTCAGAAGAGCCCAGAATCATGGGCTCACTTTCCCCTCTACTGTTCTGGAGGTGGTGGAAGTATAGAGAGACCCACATCTGTGTTTAAAGATCTGTCCATCCTTTTACCATATTAGGAATTTTTTCCAGGGCTGCCAGGCTCAGCACAGTTATAATAAAATTACCTAGAATTCTATTTCCCAGTATGCCAGCCAGCTGCCTTGAAGTTCCAGAGCCTAAGGCTGGCCACGGTTCATCATAGGCATTGTTTATCATCATAATTGGTACAAGAAAGATGTCTTTAAAAAGGAATGGGCCCTTGCTAATTATGTTCCTCTCCGTATGAAGCTCAAGAATTGCATTAGCAAAAGACCCTTGAAGAAATGGCCACCCTTGACTGGCCCTCTTGTTTCTACCTGGTGCCTTAGTGTTGGTTATCCTGGGAAAGGTGGTGGGGCGGGGCTGGAAGGGCAGAAGCAGCAGAGGTGAACAGTTTGAGGGGCAGAGTTTGTCAAAATGAGCAGAGGCACGGAACTGGGAGGAAGTCAGCCCAGAGAAAGGGTGTTGCACTAGATCTGAGAGTAACATCATGCTTTCTTCTTAAAAACACAAATCCTAACTTCTTCTTAAAAACACAAATCAAAGGAGATCGACTAGAGTCAAGTGAGGTACAAAATTGAAAGGACGCCAGACATCTCAGGAATCAAGATAAATCATTTTAATGCAACATTCTAAAAAACTAAAATTAATGCAAAAATATATCCACATTTTAAACAAAGACCAGCTCTGAGCCTGCATAGCCCAGCCTCTTTGCCCAACTCTAATCCTGGACCTACTCTCAGATCTTAAAAATACTACAGGAGCAATTAGGGGCCAAGTTTACTGTTCTACCTACCAAGGCATGTCCCTGCTGTCCCCATCCCATTGAACAGTGTGTCTAGTGGCTTCTTAGACAAGAGCAGGGAAGGGGAGGAGGGCGCTCTCAATTTACTACACTGCTGCTTTACATTATAAAGAGGTTCTCTCCAAATACGGCCACAGATTTAAATATGGAGCGAAGCAGAACTTGGGTGTTGTGGTATTTCTTTTATCTGGGGCTACTTTTTAATTTCCATAGGTTTTAATAAAAAATGATCTTGGGAATCAGGTTAAAATTAAAACCAAAGTAAACACAAGGATGTGGAACTGCAGACATGAATAGAGGATACAGAAAACCCACCTCAATAAAAATACAGCAACATGTCTCTTTTCTTTTTAAAGTGGGTTACAGGCATGGCGAACCAGATATTTGTGGGGAAGATCATTTAGGCTTCTCATTCAGATGCAGGGGGGCCACTCTTTTTGGAGCAGCTGACCTGGGAGAAACCAGAACAAGGGATGGTAGCAACCATTCCTCCCACCCCCTCCCTCTTGTTCCACCATCGCCACCTGGGGCTTCTTTCACACACGATTTTATTTCATAAAGATCTTTGACTCAGGTCCAATCCTCAGTCAGGACCAGAGGTATGGCCCAGGGTATGATGGTACCTAATTTTTAATACCAGAAGGGAACAGTTGGTTTTAATAGTAGGATAGAGTTAAATTGTGGCTTGGTAGTCTTGTTTGTTCAGCAGCAACTTAATAAGCTCCTGCCAGGTGCCAGGCTTGGAGCTAAATCTGGGAGATACTGAGGTAAACAAAAGCTACCTTACCCTCCTGAGTCTTCGAGTCTGTTGATGGAGACAGATGTATAAGGTCTGATTACTGGATATGACAAGCATTATAATTTGCATGGAACAGCTGGGTTAGGCCAACTAAGGTGGCATGCCTCTCCCCTGGAGCCCTTACAATCTCCTGGGACTGCTATACACTAACAGTTCTCAACCTTGGCTGCATATTCAAATCCCATGGAAAGCTTTTAAAGAAATATCTGGGGATATTTGGACATCCCTGTTCATAGTAGCAGCATTATTCCCTATAGCCAAAAGATGGAAGCAAACCCGTGTGTCCATTGACATTGAATTGAATGGATAAACAACATGTAGTACAGATGTACAATGGAATATTATTCAGCCTTAAAAAAGAAGGAAATTCTGACACATGCTGCAACACGGATGAACCTTAAAGACATTATGTTAACTGAACTAAACCAGTCACAAAAAGGCAAATATTATATGATTCCAATATATGAGGTCCTTAGAGTAGCTAAATTCATAGAGACAAAAAGGAGAATGATGGTTGCCCAGGACGGAGGGGAGGGGAGAGTGGGGACTTGTTCTTTAATGGGTACAATTTGGGAAGATGAATAAGTTCTGGAGATTGACAGTGGTGATGGTTGCACAAAAATGTGAGTGTACTTAATGCCAGTTATTCAGGTGGCTGCCTATTTTATGTAAAGGGGTCTCTGTTCATAAAGAGGAAGAGCAATTCATGAGGAGCTTCTCTCGCCCATTAAGAAATCACTCCTGGGATTTTTCTGGTCAAGATGGCAGAGTAGGTAAATGCTGTGATCACCTTTTCTCAGGACCACATCAATTACAACTAAACTACAGAACAACTATCATTGAGAATTGCCTGAAGTCTAGCTGAATCGAAGCCCTGCAAGTACAGACATATAGAAGAAGCCACCTCAAGACTGATAGGAAAGGCAGAGGCATGGAATGGGGTGGCCCCACACCTGTATATGACTATTAAAAATCAGGAAGGATAGCTCAGTTGCAGAGGTACCCCCAATAGGAGCGAGGGGTCCCAGCCTCATTCCAGGCTCCCCAGGGTTCCAGTGCCAGGGAGAGATGTCTCTATAACTTCTGGTTGTGAAAATCCACGGAGACTGTGGCTGAGTGAGATGAGAGTGGCTGGAGTCCCAGGCACTCCTCTTAAAGGGATCATGTACAGATTTACTTGCTGATGGACTCACCCACTCTGAGCTCCAGCACTGGGGCAGCAGCTAGAAAGCCTCCAGGAACCAAACTGCCAAACTTCAGGGTAATGGCTAGAGGGGTAGCTTTATGCTTGAGGGAGGAGCTGGTGGGAGCCATTGTTTCTTTGTTGAGCCCTCCCCTTCCCTGCATGAAGACACAGGCAGATGCCATAGCTGAGTCTCCACCATACTGGCTATCACCTTTCATCTTCCTTGCCTTAGTGATTCCTTGAGACCCTGCCTCACCCAACTTTGGGGCACACCCAAGCTGCTTCCAGTGGCTTTTCTGTACAAACAATCTGTGTTAGCTCATGCTGCAGACTTTCATAAAATCTCTCAAAGGTTCACAAAACCCAAACAAGCAATATGTAAGTTCAGCGTATATTGTACTTCTTGCTGAGCAGCCCTAAGCCTGACATTAGTGACAGCCAGCCTCGGTTCGCAGATCAGCCTCTCAAAGCACCTCCAAGCTCACTGTGGATGGTGGCCATCTGTGGATTGCTTTGTGGCTCATACCAGGTAGCCCTGGGCAAGGTACAGGCTGTGACTAAACTTGACCTGCAATAGGTCCCCTCCCAGGATGCCCCAGAGCTGGCAGGGCCAGTGGCCAGGTTTGGGCCAATCCAGGGCATCACCTGGCTGCCTCCAAGGACACCACACTCAGAGGGCAGACTAGGCAGGCACCAGACTCCCCACTAAAGTGAACCCTGCTCTGTATGGTCATAGCCAGTCCTCACAACCAATCAGTGTGAAGTTGATCTCTCCCACTGACATGTAAACACCAAGGCTCAATTACAACAGGGGGGCATACAGAACCCACATAAGGGACACACCTGGAGCACCAGGCTCTGATGATCAGAGGTACTGCAACACTGGGTCTCACAAGGCACCTACTATGTAAGGCCACTCTACTAAGACCAGGAGGCATAGCAGCTCTACATAAAAACAAATACAGGAAGGCAGCCAAAATGGGGAGAGAAATATGTTCCAAATAAAAGAACAGAACAAAACTCCAGAAAAAGAACTAAACAAAATGGAGAAAAGCAATCTATCCGACACATAGTTCCAAACACCAGTTAAAAAGATGCTCAATGATCTCAGAGAACTTCAACAAAGAGATAGGAAACATAAAAAGGAACCAGTCAGAAGTAAAGAAATACAATAACTGAAATGAAGAATATATTAGAGAGAATCAACAGTAGATTAGATGAAGAAGAGGATCAAATCAGCAATTTGGAAGAGAAGGTAGCAGAAAACACCCAATCAGAACAGCAAAATGAAAAAAGAATCCAAAAAAATGAGGACAGTTTAAGGGACCTGTGGGACAACATCAAGCGTACCAACATTTGCATCATTGGGAGACCAGAAGGAGAAGAGAGAGAGCAAAGAATTGAAAACCTATTTGAAGAAATAATAACAGAAAACTTCCTAACCTGATGAAGGAAATAGATATATAAGCCCAGGAAGCATAGAGAGTCCTAAACAGGATGAACCCAAAGAGGCCCACACCAAGACACATCATAATTAAAATGCCAAAGGTTAAAGACAAAGAAGGAATCTTGAAAGCAGCAAGAGAAAAACAGTTAGTTACCTGCAAGGGAGCTCCCATAATATTGTCTGCTGATTTCTCAACAGAAATTTTGCCAGGCCAGAAGGGATTGGCAGGAAATATTTAAAGTGATGTAAAGCAAGGACCTACACCCAAGATTACTCTATCCAGCAAAGCTATCATTTAGAATCGTAAGACAGATAAAGAGCTTCCCAGACAAGAAAAAGCTAAAGGAGTTCATCACCAAACCAGTATTAAAAGAAATGTTAAAAGGACTTCTTTAAGAAGAAGATAAAAAATATGAGTAGGAAAATGGCAATGAGTACATATCTATCAACATTCACTTTAAATGTAAATGGATTAAATGCTCCAATCAAAAGATAGAGTGGTTGAATGGATAAGACAACAAAACCCTTACATATGCTGCTTACAAGAGACTCACTTCAGATCGGAAGGCACACACAGACTGAAAGTAAAGAGATGGAAAAGATATTTCATGAAAATGGAAACAAACAAAAAGCTGGTGTAGCAATACTTATACCAGACAAAATAGACTTTAAAACAAAGGCTATAAGAAGAGACAAAGAAGGACCCAGTAATCCCAAGTCTGGGTATTTATCCAAAGAAACCCAAAACATACTTTGAGGGATGAATGCATCCATATATTCATTGCAGCATTATTTCCAATGGCCGAAATATGGAGGCAGCCTGGCTGTCTGTCAATAGAAGAATGGATAAAGAGGAGGTGGTACATATATACAATGGAATATTGCTCAGCCATGGAAGGGAATGGGTTCTTGCCATCTGCAGGGTCATGGATGGACCTGGATGTTATTGTCCTGAGTAGAGTATGTCAGACAGAGAAAGGTAGATGCAGTGTGATTTTACTTATATGTGGAATATAAGAACAAAATTAACAAACAAAACAGAAACACACCAATAGATACAACAGAGAACAATTTGATGGCTGCCAGATACGAGGGGTTTGGGGGTGAATGAAAAATCATACAAATTGGTTGTTACAAAGTAGTCATGGGGATGTAGGGTATAGCATAAGGAATATAGTCAGTAATATTGTAATTATGTATGGTGTCAGATGGGTACTAGATTTATCTGGGTAATAGATGGGAGGGGGCTTGGGGGCAAGGTGAAAAAGGTGAAGGGATTAAGAAGTACAAATCGGTAGTTACAAAATAGTCATGGGGATGTAAGTAAAGTAGAAGTAAAGCATAGAGAGTATAGTTGATAATATGGTAATAACTACATATAGTTCCAGGTGAGTACTAACTAGACTAGTCAGGGGTATTATTTCTTAAATTATGCAAATGTATAACCATGTGCTGTACACCTGAAATCAACATAAAATAATATTGAATATCAAAATAAAGTATAAAAATAATAATAAAATAAAATAAATATATTTAACTTAAAAAAAAAGAAATCAGTCCTTGTCAGAGGTGAATGGATTGCTGTGATGTCAGGCTCCAGCTGACTCCTGGTCAGGCCCCAGTGAAGTATGGAGAGTCATTAAACCTGCATGTGCTGTCACCATCCTGCCAAACCAGCCCTGATGCTGCCTCTATCTACCAAGACACCCAAGTAAGAAACTTGGGCATCCTCCTAGTTCCTCCCTTCCCACACCCCATCAGCCAGGTAGTCACCAAGCTGAATTAATTCTGACTCTTAACGATGTCTTAAAGCTGTTCTCACACCACTGCCAGGATATTAGTTCCCAATCTGATTATGCTGTTCCATGCATGGAGAAGTCTTTCCATTTCCTGGTGAATGTGAATGATGACACAGATAGCCCCAACTGTAAGCGGCATCCATTTGGGGACACTAGGGGGATCGACCATTGAGAGAAGTCAGCATTGTTTATGGCAAAGCATGGGAATAAAACACAGGACCTGATGACATTCTTGAGCTGCTGAATGTACCGTACCTGGGGCCACCCTTCCTCTAGGCTCACTATTCAAGGTGAAAAATTCTGTATTTCTCAAGCTGATTTTTATTGAAGTCTTACATTTCCCGTAGTGAAAATCATCCTAACCAAGCAATGTTTTGGTGTATAATTTCATGTTTTCTTGGTTTAAACAGTAAACCAATTGCAGCCAGCTGAAGACAATGCAGGAGGTTGGTGGGGAAAGAAAGGGTAGAATGTCTTGGAAGGAGTGGGTAGCTCCTGGAATCCAACACAGATGGAATCCAACAACTAAGCCTCAGAAAGGACCAAACCGAGTGACTGAGTATCTTCCTCTGCCTTTAGAGTGTGCCACTGTGCGCAGAACCCAGCTGCCACCAACTTCTCTCTCAGATCAATACCATAACTTCCAGAGATGAAAGTTAGATTCATCCATGCAGTACCCTTGGACCAGTGAGCCTTGGCAGGGGGGACAGGATCAGAGAGCAAAAAATGGGACCTTGAAAGCCACCTCTGTGGGCTACAAAGGTGTTGCCTAGAGATCAGGGACTAGGAAGACGACCCAATGAGTTCACCACTTCTGAAAATGCCCCAACTCAAGTGGTTACCATCTGCAAGAATCAGGACTCCTTGAATGCAAATAACAGGAACCAACTCAAACTTGTTTAAGCGTAAAAGGACATTTATTGGTTTTTGTAATCACAGTATAGGAAGGGCAGAGGTGCAGGTGGCCATTGGGAGAGTGGGACCCCAGTTTTACATCTTCATTGGAAGTCTCCCCCATTCGTTCCCAAGCCTCTTTCCACATGGTAGATCCATGCTTTTGGGTTGCCTTCTCTCTCAGACTAGACCCAGAGACTTCTGGGCTTAAATTCTTTCTGTTGCACTCCTGAAAGGATTCCAGTGGGGAGAATTTCAAGAAAGGAGCCTTGTGATCCAATCACAGTCCTCGGCACCCCTTGGACAGCGTTTGCTGCAGCAATTGGCTCGTAATCCAGGCCAGGCCAATTACATACCTTTCTTGAAATTCTCCCCACTGGAATCCTTTCAGGAGCGGGGGCTGTGATTGGCAGCCAGGGTTATGGTTAGTGTCAGCATTGGTATGTGGGAGGAGCAGGGTAGTTCTCCAAAATAAAATGGGTCTGTCACCAGAAGGAGAGTGCAGACAAAGCCCAGTGATATCCTTTCTACATTGGCATCATTGCATTCTCCTACTCTTTCAAAGACTCAGAAACTGGATATTATTAATATATTTGTGTTTGTGGGGAAAGGAGGACTAGAGCAAATAAGAGGGCTGATCATACTGTATTTGTAATGCCCCAAATTAATCAATCGCCACAGTCCTTTGACTCTAAATCTATCATCTCTAATATATTATCAGTAAAGTTAGCCAGAATTGTTGTTGTTAGATTAGTGAATAGTTGTTCCATTGTTTTGAACTTGAATTAGCTGAAATGCTGCTCTATTATGTGTTTCCTAAATTGTTTGATCTGTGGAACGATGTAGATATTAGGTCTTACTTGCTTATTCGTTTATTTTTTTTCCCTAAGTATCCTTTAGTTTTGGTTTGAGTTGGAGACTGTTGAAAAGGCTTCTCAAATATTAAATTATCTGCAGCCCATACAAAATTGTGTTCTGGCTTTGGACTAGAGCATTTTTGGTGTGTTTTTTTCAAGTCAAGTTCTTTGAAACTACTTAAAAAAAAAACCTTATTTCAAACTGCCTTACTTAATATGGAGAAGAAAGCTAATTGTAGTATAAATTACACCCTATCAAGCCTGACTTTCTGTTATACCCTGTTGGATAAGTTAGTTACTGAGATAAAAAGGGAATTTGGTTGTGTATCAGTCACCACAGTTTGATGCCTATGTTTTCTCTTTACCTTGGAGACAAATATTTCTACCCTTTTATAAAAATACAGAATTATTTCTGGTTTCAAAAGTAGTTAAGTACTCACAGTAAAACATTTGTCTTGTTTTTAAAGTTTGGTTTTTTTAAAGCAAAACAAGTCAATGTTAGTTAATCACCGTAGGAGAGGTTCAGACAGCCATTTGTTAGGATGATGTAAAGGGAAACTGAAGGCATGGTATTGCATGTGGCTGTATTAGTTGAATCAGAATTAGGGCTTAGCACAATTTCCAGCAAAAACTGCTCACGTTATGTATTCCTAACAACAAACATAAGTAAATTGATTGTTTATCTCCTTTCCCAACACTATCCAAAAAGTTACAGCTGGGCATGGTTTTCTATCTGTTCTGTAAGTGTGGGGTGAATAGGCTACTGGGACTGCTCATTCTAGGAGTGGGAGCTGGACTGAGCCTGGAGTGCAGCCCACTGAAGGTGTACAAACACAGAAGTTGGTCAAAGCATCGGAGTCCTGCAAAGGTCAGAGGTACCTACAGGGCACTGAGCTAAAATCTAAAGGGCTAATAAGCAGGCATGGATTGGTACTGGGCCAGTTTGCCGCAGACCAGAAGCCACTTAAATCCTTCCTGCTGTCATTCTGTGGCCTGGGGCCCCGGAAGCTGTTCCATTAAGGCGTTTTGTTAGACCTGAGGGAGTGTGACAATTAACTGACAATTAGCCTTACCAGGAAGGAGGGCAGGGGAACTCTCTGAGGCTAATGGCTGAGCAGCCAAGCCAAACAGACCCAGCCTGCAGCTACAGAGATGGTCCCCTGAGGCTGAGTCAACAGGTGAGGTAACTCTGAGGTAGTTTATTTACCTCAGTGAGAAGTTCCACTTCTACCCACCTGGTAAAGAGGGAGCTCAGGTAAATGCTTAAAGCCCAAGTTGCACTGAGAATGCATCCACTTTCCCAAATAAAAAAGCAACCACATTGAGAGATAGAGCACAGATTTGAGATCTGGCAGGGCTGTGGGTTGTGTTTGCGTTCTGGGTGAGTCCTAGTTACTGGTAAAATAAGAACAAGGGACTCGTTAAACCTTCCATAGAAGCCAGTCTCCATAGACAGAGCATGCCAAAAAATGTATACACATTTTAAGAAAGGAAAAAATTGTACTAATTGTAATACTCAATATATACTGAAAGCAAAAGATGAATACAAGTCACATTTGACTTCTGCAATTACAAGAGGTGCTCAAAGTGGTTACCTTCAGATCCAGACACTTCTGATTACAGCAAATTACTGCTTGAGCATAGATAACATCTCTTAAAATGTGTATACATTTTTTTTGGCACCCGCGGTGTTTCTTTCTGTTATTAGGTACTTGCTTTGTGAACTATGTAGTGGGTTACATTTTCATTGAATGGTGAAGTCTTTCTATAAGCATATAATCATATGCCTCTCCTCATGGAGAAAGGACTGTTTTCACAATTTGTGAAATCAACTTTTATGAAATGAATCAAACCTTCCCACTTATTTACTCAATTTTTTAAAAAAGATTCTTCAGCCCCTTGGGAAAATAGAAACACACATTTCTGTCATAATGCTCACCATTGCTATGACATTGTGAGAAATATTGGTGTCCATTTGCACGATTGTCATTGCAACTCTCTAAGTTATTGCTAATAGTGGAACGAAAGGAAAAAGAGATGACATGATTGGCTGTGATTCCTCAGCTAATGACGGGGGCCAGCTGACCATGTCCATCATGCTTTGGGATCCGTTTCCCATTGTCATCTAGTTTCTTCTAAGCATACTATGGAACACTCTGCTTAGGATAATTTTCTCCAAGTGGGCGTCCTAGAGGACACGATATAACATTTTACTGACAGAAAAGACAAGAGTGTGCATTTCATGACATTTGTTTAATGTCACATACAAATATTTCTATTTCAGTAGAGAAAAGGACACTTGAGAGATTTTCATTCAAAGTCTCTAAGTCATCTTGCATGTTAACGTGTAGATACCACTTTATTAGAAGTAAGAACCAGCTGTGATAAAGGTATGTGGTTGGTTACATTCATGTCTCTTTGTCCCATTAGATCGTGAGTCCCTGGAGGCTAAGAATCTTCTTTCTTCACTTTTGTATCCTCCCCTCAATTTCCAGCAGAGAGCCCGACATAAGTGCACAGTAAATGTTGAGAGCTTGTAATGGATATCATCTGTTATCTGTTCATAACTCAGATTTTCCTCTTTTATTTCTTTGTACTTTATTGAGTCAAATTTGACAAGATTCCTCCATTAGTCTGAATATTGCATTCATCATAGGAAACCAGGCCAGATCATGCATCTGATATTTTTTAAACATTATTTTGTTTTGCCTGAAAAAATAAACTTTAATTTGTGAAAAATTTGATAGAAAGTGTCATGCAGCAGTAAATACATGCAAGCTTGGATGCTCCATTGTGAGCTTCTAGAAATCCTAGAGTTGAAAGTGACAGGTGTCTCGATGTGTAAGAAGGGACCATGGAGCAGTGGTCAGCAGCATGAAGCTGGGATTCTTTGAGAGAATCTCTCCTAGCTGTTAGGAGAGACAGAAGAATAGCTGGAGACATGCTGCTTCAATGCTTTGCAGATTTCATTTACTAAATCTGGTGATGATGTAACCAGGAGGGGAGAAAACGGTTCTACAGTTCCTAATGAACTTGAGAATTTCATAAATAGAGAATCTGGTATCTGGTTCTTGGAGATAGGTGTGCAAGTGTGATGTGTGTGTGTGTGTGTGTGTGTGTGTGTGTGTGTGTGTTCCATGCCGTTGAGTTGGCTTCAGCTCCATGAATGAGTGACATCCACAATGTCCTCACAGCCCTGCTCAGCCCCTGTAGACTCACACCTATGGCTTCTTTTATGGAGTCAGTCCATCTCATATTTGGTCTTCTTCTTTTCCTGCTGCTTTCTGTTTTTCCCAGTATTAATGTCTTCTCCAAAGAACCCTGCCTTTTCATGATGTGCATGATGGAGGACAGCTTTAGTTTTGTCGTTTTTGCCTCCAGGTTTAGTTTGCTCTAGGAGATAAGTAAGCACTCCCAAGTAATCACCACCCAGGTTACTGTAAATACAGCATTACCAGTACCCCAGAATGCCTCTCATGCCCCCTACTCTGCGTCTCCCCCAGGGTACACACTTCCCAGATCTCTGGCACCATACCTTAGTTGAACTTGACATAAACAGAATTATACAGTATGCATTCTCTTGTGTTGGGTTTCTTTTACTTACTATTTTGTGGTATTCACACATTGTTGAATGTAGTTTAAATTCATTTTTATCCTTGTATAGTATTGTATGACCATTTCACGCTTTATTTATCCCTTCTATTAATGACAGATATTTGGATTGTTTCTAGTTTGAGGCTTTCATAAATGATGCTATTCTGAACTGTCTTTCATGTGCCTTTTTGAGTAAATATTTTTCCTGTTGAGTATGAATATAGAAATAAAATTGTTGGGTCATAAGGTATGTTCAGCTTTAAGGATATGCTGTTGTGTTTCTGAAGAATTATACCAATTTCCATTCCTACCAGTGGTGTATGAGATTTCCAGTTCTCCATATCTTTGCCAGCCCTTGCTAATGTCAGTTATTTTCATTTTAGCCTTTCTGGTGGGTGTGTAGCAATTATCTCATTGTGCTTTTATTTTGATTTCTCTGATGAATAATGACATTCAGCCTCTTTTCATGTTTGTTAGCCATTTCGATAAACCCTTGTGGGGTGCCTGTTTGTCTTTGACCATTTTTATTGGATTGCTTGCCTTTTCTTTATTGATTTATTGGTAAGTCACTGTCACATATATATACCTGTAGCTTGCTGTTTTACTCTATCGGTGGTGTCTTTAGGTGAACAGAAGTTCTTAATTTTCACGTAGTCCAGTTATCGATATTTACCTATGTTTCCAATTTTTTGTGTTCTGCTTAAGATATTTTTGCCTACCACAAGGTCATGAAGATAATTCTCTTATGTTTGAGAAGTTTTATTATTTTGCTTTTCTTGTTTAGATCACAGTATACTTGGAATTGATTGTGACTCATTTTGTTCTGTAGGAGTATACAATCTACTCAGCACCATTTATTAAAAGGATTGTCCTCTTTTCATTTACTGAAGCATCGGCTTTGTCATAAATCAAGTGACTATTCTCTTTCTCTCTCTCTTTCTCTCTCTCTCTCTCTCTCTCTCTCTCTCTCTCTCTATATATATATATATATATATATATATATATATATATATATATATATACATATATACATATATATTCTTTTTTCTATTAATTTGTCCATCTTCATGCCAATACGACTCTTTCAATTATTGTAGCTTTGTAAAAAGTCTTGATATCAGGTGGTGAAAGTCCTCCAACTTTGTTCTTTTTCAAAATTATGTTTGCTATTCTTGGCCCTTTAGATTTTCATATAAATTTTGGAATCACTTGTCATTTTCTCCAGTGCTATACTTTTTATTGGGATTAAATTGTATCTGTAGATCAATTTGGGAGAATTGGCACCTTTTGCAATATGGAGTATTCCAATGCATGGTTGTAGTACCTCCTTCTATTTAGATCTTTAGTTTATCTCAGTAGTGTTGTAGTTGACTGTGTAGAGAGATCTTACATATCATACATTAGATTTGTCCTTAAATATTTGATATGTGTGATGTTGAAATTTGCATTTGTTTTATTTTCTAATTATTTATAGCTCATATATAGAAATACAATTGATTTTTGTATATTGACATATCCAGTGATCTTGCTAAATTCAATTATTAATTCCATTAATAGCTTGTATATTCTTTGGAATTTTCTACTTAACACAATCAAGTAATTGGTGAATAATGCCAGGTTTACTTCTTCCTCCCCAATATTTATTTCTTTTGTTTGTCTTATCACATTGGCTTGGATCTCCACTATGATACTGAATAGAAATGGTGATGTAGTCATCCTTGTGACTAAACTCAGTGAGAAAGTGCTTTATATTTCATACTTAAGTATAATGTGAGTTTTAGGCATTTTCGTTGGTACCATTTACCAGTGTAAGAAAGTTTCATTTTATTCCTGATTTCTATGAGTTTTTAAAATCATTAATAGTAATGACTTTTATCAAATGATTTTTGCATTTATTGAGATCATCATATGATTTTTCTTTATTTTGTTAATGTTATAATTTACACTGATTGATTTTTTATTATTAAACCAACTTTGCATTTCTGGAATAAACTCAAGTTGGTCATTATATGCTATACTTTTTTTTTATAGCACTGAATTCACTTTCTCCTAACATGATTTTATGGACTTTTATATCTATATTCGTGGGAGAGATTGGTGTATGATATTTCTTTCTTGCGGGATTTGGTATCAAGGTTATGCTGGTCTTTTAAAATGATTTGGGAACAGTTTTCCTCTTTTTCTATTCTCTAAAAGAATGTGTATAAAGTCATGTTATTTTTTTTCCTTAAATATTTGGAAGAATTCATCAGTAACCCAATTAGACCTGAAATGTTAATTTTTGGGAAAAAGCCTTTCGAGTATATATTTCATGTATACATATGAGACAGTCCAGATTTTGTCTACTTCTTTATCAGTATAAGTTGTGTTTTTCTAGGAATTTGTCCATTTTATATCAATTGTCAAATTAATTGTCATAATATTGTTTATAATAGTCTCTTATTATCTTTATAGTGTCTGTAACAATGTTTCTTTTCATTCCTGATTCCATATCCTTTGTTGATCAATTTTATAGGGGATTATCAATTTTGGTAGTCTTTTCAAAGAACCAACTTTTGGTTTTGTTAATTTTCTCTATTGCATATGTATTGATTTTCTTGTTTTTCTTTTCATACTTCTTTCAGAATTACTGTGCTCTTATCTTTCTAACGTATTTGAAGTAGATTTTTAATCTCTGATTTTCAGCCCTCTTCTTTTCCAGTGTATCATTTACGGTTCTACATTTCCCTCTAAAAATATGTTTAGTTGCATTCTGCAAGAATCAATAAGTTGTTTTTCATTGTCATTCAGTTGAAAATATTCTCTAGTTTTTCTTGTCAGTTGATTAGAAGTATATTACTTAAGTTGCCAAATATTGGAGAATTTTCTAATTATTGTTTTAAAAATTATTTCTAGTCTAATAACCCTATAGAGAAGATATTCCACAAGATTTCCATTTCATGAAATTTGCTTTATTTCCCCACAGACGGTTAATTTTTGTAGATGATCTATTTATTTTGTGTAATTGTTGGTGTTTTATATGTCTGGTCATTTTTTAAAATTGTACTTTTTAATCTTCTATATCTTTATTGATTTTTTTCCTGACTTCCTCTATGAATTGCTGAGAGAGGCATATAAAAATCTCCCCCAGTGATTGTGGATTTGTCTATTTCTCTTTTTAGTTCTGTCAATTTTTTCTTCACATATTTTAAAATACTTTGTTACGTTATTTGGTGCATACAGGTTTTAAACTGTCATCTCTTTGGTAGATTTACCATTTTAGCATTATGAAATGTCTTTCTTTGTCTTTAGTTATGTTTCTTGCCTTAAAGCTACTTTGTCGAATATTAATATAGCAACACCAGCTTTTAGTTAGCATTTGCAAAGCATTTTTCCAGTCTTTTACTTTTGACTTTTCTGTATCCTTATATTTGCATTGTTTCTTATAAGCAGTATATAGCTGGGTTTTGTTTTTTAATTTAGTTTGACAATTTTACTTTTTAATTAGTGTATTTAGCCTATTACCACATAATGTAATCTGATATATGTGGGTTTAAATCTACCATATTGCTTTTTGTTAACTTTTCCCCACCTGTTCATCTTTATCTCTTTTTTGCCTTTTTTGTGTTATTAATCAAATATTTTAACTCTACCATTTTCCCTCCTCTATTAGCTTGTTATAAAACCTTTACAAATAGTGGTTACCCAAGGGATTACAACATGTATCTTTGACTTATAAGAGTCAAATGCAAGTTAGTACCTTTATTACTTCCTGAGAAGAGTGGGTTATTAAATGAAATTTAATTCCACATACAATTAAAGTCCACAAGAACTTATTTGTATCATTTTATACTTAGTATACATTTAGGTTCATCCACATATTTATCCTTTCTGTTGTCCCTCATTCCTTCCTACAGTTCTGTTCTTCCATCTGGCATCTCATTTCTTCAGCCTAAATTACTCTATCTAGTGTTTCTTTAAGCATGGTTCTGCTGGTAATGAATTCTCTCAGTTTTTGTTTTTCTGGAAATGTCTTTATTTCGCTTTCATTTTTGAAGGATATTTTTGCTAAGTATAGAATTCTCTGTGTCATTTCCTACAGGGTCCCTGGACTGCGTGCTTGCCATTTCCACATGCCCACAGTGTGCAATAAATCAGTGTAGTCAGCTGGGTCATACTGGCTGTGAATTTCCAGATCTTATGCCTGCCAAGCAAGGATGACTATTTTTGAAGTTATGGATAATCCACTAATATAAGCTTTTTGGAGGGTATTTTGTAGAATGTATTAAGATCTCAAGTGTTTGTTCATAGCCTTCTAGGCCCCTAAGCCCATTTCTAGAAGTTTGTCCTAAAGCATATAATTACAGAAGCATGAAAGTAAAAATAATAATAGCAAACCTTTATAAAGAACCTATGATCTACTAGGCACCATTTTAAGTACTTTACATACATTGATTACCTCATAAGGTAGTTAATTGCAACCCCAGGAGGGAGGTACTATTATTATCCCAATTTCAAGATGAGGCTTAGAGAGGTTCAGTAACCTAACCAAGCATATGTAGTTGGTAAGAGACTGAACTGAGATTTAAAACAAAGCAGTTGACTTCAGAATCCTTGCTTTCAATTACCGTTCAATACTAATCCTCCAGGATGTTCATTAATGCATTTAATAGCAACCAATGAGAATATACTACATGTCCATCAATCAGATCTTGTTAGTAAAGTGGGTGTTATATAACCATGAAAATACTATATAGTTCAGTAATCATAAAAAGACATGTATGACCTTGTCAATGAAAAAAAAACAGGATATAAAACAGCTTATACAGTCTGGTGCTATTCACTGTAAAATTGTGTGGGGGTTGATTATAGACAGAGGCCTCTGAAATGCATTTTTAATAGTGAGGCTGACTTGTTTTTGATAGAAACAATAATGCTATTTTTATTTACTGGACAGAGAATATATCTTATTCTTCCTCTAGCTTAGTATATTTCTTGGTATGTAAAGCTAACTGAAAATAAAAGCACACGATGGATTCTGAATGAATGAATGAATGAATGAATGAATGACTATTTGAGCTCTATTATTATTTACATGAGGACTTCCTAGAAAAGGAGGAAGATTTTAGACTACTGTTCTTCTCTGACTGGCTACTTCCATTTCTTGTGATTTCCTCCTTTGCACTGTGTCTTTTTTCTTTTTTTAAACAATACAATGTGGATTTTGGCAATAAAACAAAGAGATGGGTTTCAAAGAGCATATGTCTTTTGTCCTTTCATTATTTGGGAATCGATTTTAAAATTTGCAAACCATTGACTTGGAAAATTCTTAGTTGCTATAACCCTACCTCCCAAAGCTAATTGAAAAGGGAACCAAGTTCTCAACAGAATTAATATCCCTTCTTTGTGGTGCTGTTTCAAGAGGAGAAATTCATCTTGAAGTGTTTAAGGAGCTGATCTGGGCCGCGTTGCCTGTGGAGAGACATAGCAGTATCTATTTAGCCACAAAAGGCAGATGGACTGTTTATCTATCAGCCATAAAACTGCCTGAGAATTGGTCTCATTACCAAAGTATGTCCTGTTAGTGGTCTGATGACACTGACTAGGGAGGAGCAGACAGATATAGAGGATTAACGTAGCTGCCTTACATCTTACTCTCTGAAAATCAGCTAAAGATCTAGAACTTAACTTTAATCTCAGAACACTACTGAGGTCTGTGTTTATGTATCTCTGTAGGAATGTTCCTTAACAACATGCTCACTTGGGAATGGAAGTAAACACTTCATGTATCAGATTTTTAAATGCACAACAGGACTTCCTGTACGTGCTGTACTTTATGTGACATCTCCATAAAATCATTTCATGTGCGTAGGTCTATGGCAGTTTAGTTTCCACATCACATCCCTGAATACTCACCATGTTTGTGAAAACAAAGGGTCACCCAAGGACCACAATCTTGTACCTCATTGTATCTTAGATCTCATTTCTCCACTTTACTAAAGGTACATGGCTTTCTGTTCTTCTCACTTGACACACACTTGATGACCAGGAAGTGACACTCTGACAACTGAAGTTGTCAAGCCTCATCAAAGACATTGGATGGCCGGCCATCTTTGACATCACTAGAACAGTCTGCAAAGCAAGACTGATATTTTTTAAATGTCCAGTAATCTCCAGTTCCGAGTTTGCTCCAAAGGCTGCAAAGTATTCACTCAGGGAGTTCTGGTTTTATACAGGGAGCCACAACTCAGAGGCAGGGACGAAGGACTGAGACAGATTGACTTTTACCCTCAGTATGAGCATCCATGTTACCAGGTCTACAAAGAATTTTCAGATCTTTCTCTTGTACCTCTTCTATATTGGAATATCACTTTCAAAAATTGTGCTATCATTTTCAAGTATGGTACTCTTATAATTCAGACATTTTTACTCTCTCATGTGTGTTTCAAAAAAGCCCTGGGAAAGCTCAGACCCGCCTTGTTGCCCTCTGCGATTCAGCGAGGTGAGAGTCTTAGACGTTCACAGTGGGATCCCCATAGCCTCCGCATTACCTGGGGTGGGGGCTTGTTAGAAATACAGACTCTCAGGCCCCACCCGGACCTACTGAATCAGGACCTGCATTTTAACAAGCTTCCCAGAGGATTCTAAAGGAAGATACAGTTTGAAAAGCATTGAAACTGTCTACACTCACATCCCACCCAGCAAATATGGGGCCGATGCCAACTAAATTTCAACCTGCATCGGCTTGTTCAACAATTACATCACATTCAACATGACTTTCTTCTGTTCTCTTGTTGCTCAGAGGCCCCTCTGCCCACCCAGATTTGAGAAAAATTGCTTGAATGTTTGACAGTGTCTTTTGTGTCGTCTAGCAGATTGCCCTTCCCTGTACTTGTCATTCTTGCAAGCTGCTTAGCAATTGTCAAAGAGGATGTTATAACCTGCCTGGAAGCTTGTTTGAGTTAATGTCATAATCCTGTTGACCTGCCAAGCCCTGTGATTCATTATAGCTAAACCTGTTTATATTTATGCCAATTATGGGTGGGGAAGTTTTGTCTGTTTCATGAAGATCTACTGTTTGGACTTGTTAGATTCTGTGAAGCCAAGACAATCTAGTGATTATTTCCTAAATAATGCTGTATATGGAATAAAGTTTAGAAATATATAGTATATCTAAATATCTTTCTAGTTAATATTATAAAAGCATGCGAGAATACCTTAGTATATCATCACATTAGGAAACATAATACATGCCTTATTTACTTTTTGTTTTTAGCACACTAGTGCCATTTGAGAGAATATACAAAAGAAAACAAGATAAAAATTATAATTATTGTTGTATGGAATATGCATATCTAATCACCCAACAGTCACATGAATAAACATTGAAATAATTACCTACTTGCTAGAGTACAATCTTTAAATGGTAAAATCATAACTTTTGCCCAAATATAAAATGAATAGGTGTCAAAGATTTTATTCGACTCATTAGTGAAGGAACCAGTAAGATGTAAAGAATAAAATACTTAGACAATTTAGTAAAGAAATATTACATTAAAATTGCTGAGTTATTATATATACAAAACTGGTTACTGTCCCACAGAACAACAAACTGTAACCATTGGTGTTCTCATTTCAACTGAATAGAAATTATTCACATTCCTACCAAACAAAAATCTATCAGCTGTCACTTCACTAAGTCTGAGACCTTTAATCAATAGTAAACAGTGAATTAAACAAAGTACTTTCCATTCTATAATCCTTGGGTGGCTTTTGTCCCATATGACATTTAACTATTTTTTGCCTTATGTACAAGCTTTATATAATTGAACAAGCTTACAGAAAACCTATTTTTGTTAAAAATGTCAACCTATTTTTTTTTTAAATTTTTTATTGGGGAATATTGGGGAACAGGGCCCATCAGCTCCAAGTCAAATCGTTGCACTTCAGTCTAGTTGTGGAGGGCGCAGCTCAGCTCCAAGTCCAGTTGCCATTTTCAATCTTCAGTTGTAGGGGGCTCAGCCCACCATCCCATGCAGGAATTGAACTGGGAATTGAACCTGCAACGTTGTTAAGAGCCATCCTGCCTCCCCTCAACCTAATTTTTAATGAAGGTTTCTGTGTGCTGAGTTTCCAAGAGGTCATCTATTTTCAAAATGCAGAAGGTGAAAGCTGGCATGCTTTTTTTCTCCCTCATATAGTTGTGACTGAGCTTCCGTGAGTTTTCAAAAAGTCTTTTTTTCGAAGTCTTCTCTTTATAATTGTGGATTTCCATACCTAGTCCTAGATTTGTGCTCAGATATCTGAGGTGGCTCAGAGAACAGTCATGACACAGAAAGATGGGCATCCATGACAGAGTGCCCAGTCAGAGCTATGACTACCAGGAGATCCTACTGTAGGTGTTCTCACCACATGGCAGGGTAAATCTGCTTCCTGCTTTTTACTGACCCCTCTGGATGTTGGTGGGTTTCAATAGGAAGTTAATATTTTTGAACTTATGCATTCACTCGTCCCTATATATACGCTAATTACATGACATGTAGGTTTCTCTCTGTAATCATTTATATTCATATTCATGAACAATGTTGCTTCCCTCTTGCCATTTGTCTTCTATTGCATCTCATCTGCATGATTTTCAAATTGAATTAATTGTGAGCTAGCATGGACAAGAGTAAGTATTCTGAGTATGTTAGCTAGGAACCATTGATCGATCACTGAAAATAATTTGGTAGAACAATTGTAGGGTTTTTGTTTTATGGGAGTTTTTGTTGATGTTTTAGTTTGTTTTAATGTCAGGGTCTGCTCACATCCAGAGCGTTCACTGCATCTGCAAAGAAGTGGGTCTTGGCTTTTACTCTGCCCCTGGCTTCAGTTCCCTCTGTGAAGGCAGCCAAGGGCAGAGAAGGCCCTTCACATTCTCAGCAGGGGACCGAGCAGAGGGGAAGATGCCAGAATCATAGAGTTTTCGGCACAAATAGTTCCAAGATCTGAATGCATTCCTTCCTAACAATTGAATGAATGGGTTTGTTCTGGCCCCTTCTTTCTAGTTAGCTAATCTTGTGTTGTGTTGGTCTGCTCAAAAGCATTCTTTGGTGAAGATGTCTGGCGATAGAATGTAAATTTGTCGCTGTACACTGCATATGGGAATGTGACGTAGGGTCAGAATCCACAAATGCTGGGAGTTCTCAGGGTTTGGACCTGCTGTTGAAATATCTAGAGATGTTTACCTAAAAGAAGGGTGTTTTTGTTTGACTAAGAATAAAAGCACTATTTTATGTGTTTATATTAGCATTCACGAAAATTTGTGCTGACGCTTGGGGTAGCTCTGACAGCATTCTTTCTGCACACTTTAGATAGCCTGTCATTATTACTGTTTTCTGTAATGAGATAAAATAAATCTCAAGCTTTCATCTGAATGCTAAGTTTTATAGCTGGAAATGATAATAGATACACAAATCAAAGGGATTTAGACCTTTCTGCATTTTAACTTTGTAAAATGTTAATTTTGTGCAATGATTTTTTTTTTTTCAAATAATGCAAAAGGCTTCATTTAAACCATGGACAGTAAATTCAATGAAAGTCGATTATGTTTCAAACAATGTGATCTGCAGGGCGGTGCTAGCAACAGACCTGCTGTACTTTTGTTTTAAATGTTATTTACATCGTGGAGGAATATGTTCATTATATAGATTCTTGGGGGCATTTCATTTTTTTGACATGATGTGAACATTTATAAGCATTAGTTATTTCTATTTTCATCTAGTTTGAAACAATTCAGATTTTAACTCCTGATTTCTTGTCCTTGATTACATTTTGTTATAAAAATAATAGGTGTGGACTGTAGAAAATGTAGAAAATAGTGCAAAGTATGGAGAAGATCATCGTCTGTAGTAACCAAACAGAAAAAAAACTGCAACATTTTAGTTTATTTCCTTCTGATAGCTTATCCATGCATGCAAATATATACTATATAAAATAAGGATCATCCTATCTGTGAAGTTTGTATTCTGCGTGGTTGGTTACTTTGAAATTAAAAAAAAAAAAAAAAAAAAAGAGGTTGCAGAAATGTATCGTTTCAAATGGAAAATGTCCACACTATATTATTAAATAAGAAAGCAGCCTGTATTTTTATCTCAGTTTTGGTGTACTGTGCCAGACACATAAGCGGGCAGTTCCAAAGAAATCACCTCCTGGTTTCAAATTTGCCAAAATCGAAACAGCAGATCCAATTCCAAGATGGAGCTTTGGTGAGTTTTTATAGTTTCTGTGAATTTAGTAGCTTGAAAAAAAATTAATGTAAAAAGTTGTTCTCGAATGTTCAAGCACTACAGTTCTTATTTATAGAAGCTGTCTAGAATAGGTTTGTTGTTAGAAACTTAGAGGCCCAAAGTAGAATGCTCATTTAGCAATGGTTCAAGTATTTTCCTTACAAAAGTACCTAAAACGTCTTTGTTACAATATCACCTTTTATTGCTGAAAATCCAACTGTGTGTCTAGAAGGAAAGAAACTCTACACCAGCAGCCATGTTGGCTAAAATTACTTTCACCTCAAAGACTGGGGCTGTGAACGAAAATAGTCTAGTCTCCTGATGCATTGCAGATGAACAGAATCCGTTTATAAAGAATATTCCAACAGATGTCTGGGAATATGGTAACAGCAATTACAAAGGAAGACAGAAGGAAGGAAGGAAGGCAAACTTTCTTTTATGAATGGAACAATGGGTATTAAATATTATGGACATTCAGGAAAAGACAAAGACATTGAATTCTCTCACTCACTATGACTGAATGTCTGCTATATGTTAGGCATTATGCGAGGAGCTTGGAGGAATAACGAAAACATGCAGAGAACTCGTCCTTACTGATCGGAGTTTTATAATCAACTCGGGAAAAGCGTGTGAACACATAAACCTGCAGCAGAGGCAACATAAGGAAAGAGACACTGAGCAAGTGCTTTCATGTTCAGTTCAGGGAGAGTTGATTTCCAACTGGGGTGCTACATGAAGGTGCTTTTGAGTTGAGCCTTAGGTGAACTGATAAGATCTTAATAGGTGAAGTGTGCTGTACATAAAAGGAATGCAGAACCATGGTGATAAAATTGTACTAGGCATGTTTGGGGGAAAACAAGTAGACCTACTTGACTGGAGTGGAAAGTTCAAATTGGGAAGTAGTGAGAGAAAACCCTGGAACAATAGCTTAATTAAGCCCATAACGTGCTGGACTCTGGCTCTCTATCAATAGGCTGGTGTTTCTCAGAGTTTTCTCTTTGGATTTGCTACATCCACATTTCCTTGGGGTGTTAAAAAGCAGACTTCTGGGCCATATTTCAGCTCAGAATCAGAGGGCAGCTGCCTGGAACCTACATTTGCAAATCTTCCTGGGTGATTCCAGTGCACATGAAATTTGGGGAACACTTGCTATTGAAACAGCCGTCAGGAATGCAGTCAGTGGATGCTTTGGGGCAGGAGAATGGCAGGCAGGAGATGAAATGAAGGTTCAAACTCTGATGGCAGGAGCGGGAGCTTGTGAATGAAGGAGGGAGGGGTCTGTGGAATGCCTTGACTGGCCGATATGAGTGGTAAGAGGAAGAGGAAGGAGCTGTCAGATAGCACCATCAGGACTCTGAACTTCCGTGATCAGGGAACCTGGGGTGCCATCAACAGAAATTCCTGTAATATATGAATTTCCCTGAGCACCTGCAGGATCTCCCTGCACCTCTAGCCCTCTGCAAAACTGTGTTTTACCCCCACCCCTGACAGAAGCACCCCCGTACAATATTTCTGGAGTTTTCCAAGGGAGTCTCACCCCTAGCGCCCCTGTTGCTCTGTCTGATGACCTGGTATCAGGACAGCTGTGCTGGGTCCCTCCCTCTCTGCCCAGGCTGTGACTGAGGGCACCTTGGTCTTGCCCATGGCCCTGTAGGCCCAGCAGCGCCCTGACATTGGAATAACTGTCCCCAGCTGGTCTAGGAGATGACGCTGTCACTCTGAGAACTGCAGTTACTGCCCAGCGTCAGCGCCCTTTCCTGCTGGTCTGCATGTCGCCAGTATCTCTGTGGCTGTCCTGCCAGGCAAAGCAGGTCCATGCCCATGACTGTGGTTCAAGGGCCATATTGAATGATGCTGGTGCTCTGCCTTTGTCCTGTCAGGTGGTGTCAGAAAGTGCCCACGTGGGGCACTGTGGCCTCGGTTATGGGTACGAGAAAGAATGGATTCTTCCCCTCTGCCAGAGGGGTTTCAAAGCAACATGCTCTAGCTCTGTGTTTTCTGGACTGAGGCAAAATGACTCTTTCATTCTCTCTGACTTTCATAGGAATCAGAGGTGAAGTCCAGGGGGGCTGCAAGGAGACAATCTGAGTGGCAGGATCTTCTGTCCCGGCTGGGAGAGGAAAGGCTTTTTGGGGTGTTTAGCTCATTGTGCCTGGCTCTCTTCCTTCCCTTGAAATGCGTGTTCCTTTAAAGCACTCATGCAAGATGGCCTGAGTCCTCAGCCCCTGCCCCATCCCCCGTGTGTACCCAGTCCGCTGCAGAGGACATTGCGAGGCTCACCCAGGATCCCCACTTCATATGGAAATTGAAAGGCAGATCCTGTTTGGAGAAGCAAAGGCTGAATTTTATTTTACCCAAATTGTTTGAAGAGGCAATATGTTTACATGACATAAAATTCAAAAGGCACATAAGGGTACTGTGTATTCACATGAAAGTGTATCTATACGTTCTCCCACCTTTTTAAAATGGAATTGGTAACATTACTATACATACTGTTCTGCACCCTTTAAAAAGAGGTTTTTAAAATTCTATGTCAGAGCCTCCAGATCCTTCTTCCAGTGGCAGAACACTCCATTGTGTGACCACACCACGGGTAGGTTTACCTGCTCCCTTTAGGTGGAAACTGGCGGGTTTCCAGTCTCTTGCCATTGCAAACAAACACCAATGGACAACTTGTAAATGCCTCATTTCAGATGTGGGCAGGTGTATCTTTATGGTCCAGTCCCAGAGTGAGATTGTGGGGCAGAGGTTAAATGAACATGTGATTTAAAAAAAATATTGCCAAGTTTCTCCACATCAGAGTTGTGCCATTTTGCATTCATGTGATTAATGGCCTGAGTGCCTTTTTACTCATCCTGTTTCATCAGCAGAATGTTGTCAAACTTCTAGATTGTTGTTAATGCTGATAGGGGAGGGATACATGCTCAGCACAGTGTGTGGGGGAGGAGCGGGCGTGGTGGGGGACAGGACGTTGGAACCTTTCAGCGTCCAGTGCACTGCTTTACACACAGCAGTAGACGCTCAACAATGTTTTTCAGTGGCAAAACAAAGAGCCCACCAGCTTTCACATTTTTGTTTTAAAATGTAATTTTTAAATTTATTTTTTAAATTAACAGTAAAATTGACTGTTTGGGGTATATAGATCTGTGGATTTTAACACCCCCACAGTATAGAACAGTTCTATCACCCCAAAAAACTCCCTCATGCTCTCCCTTTGTAGTCACACACTGCCCCCACCTCTAGACCCTGGCAACCACTGATCTAGTCTCTATGTCACTATAGTTATATCTTTTGGAGAATTTCATATAAACAGACTCATACAGCATGTAGCCCTTAGAGACTGGCTGTTTGCGCTCAGCATAATTTCCCGGAGATTTCATCCAAGCTGTTGCGTGCATCGGTAGTTGGTTGCTTTTATTGCTGAGAAATAGTCCATTGTCTGCTTCTAGCAGAGTTTGTTTACCCATCCACCCACTGAATGACGTTGTGGTTGCTTCAAGTTTTTGGTGATTTTTAGTAGAACAGCTGTAAACATTCATGTACTGATTTTTATGTGAACATAAGTTTTAGTGTGCCCTCAGCATAGTTTAATTTTCACTTCTTATTATGAGACAATGTAGTACGTTTTCATATGTTTAAGTGGCATTCATATTTCCTCTTCTATAAACTGCTCATTTCCTTTACTCATTTTAATTTTTGGTTATTGGTAATTTTTATTTTAGATAAGTTGTGTTGAGGGGCTGACGAGACACCTGGATGAAAATATCTAGCACTCTGTTAGAAAATATGGGACGGAAGTTTGAGAGAGAAACACCTAAACACATAGATTTGACTCATACTGATACTGAGAATGTAGAGGTGAAGCCATTGACCTATAGAAACTTCAAGGGGGAAAACGCACAAGGACAGAAACTGTGGAAATGCCCTTATTTAGAATGTGGAAAGAGAGCAAAGATCTAAAGGAGAGACTTCTTAGAGGTCAGAGAAGAGCCAGGGTGGTGAAGGGTAACATTAATATAAGATGATTATTAAAGGTCTGCTAAATAAAAGGTATAAATCCACAGGGCACAATGTTCAGAAGAAGAACGTCTCTTTCCAAGAATTCCAAGCAAAAGCCCTACACATCCATCTGATTGTACTAGCTTTGGTCACATGACCAGGAAATCCAATGCATTGATTGGCCTACCTAAGTCACATGCTCTGACTCCATAATTTCCCAGAACCTCATGGATCCCCAAAGGCAAATAGGCCATTGTGTCACAGACATAGATGCTGAAGAAATAACCAATGAATGTCTAGAAAGTGGCCTTTGAAAATGGTGTATCATCTAAGCCTAGGAGTTTAAACAGCACTTGTGTTTCAAGTTGAAGAAGTAGAGGCAACAGGTATAGAAAAGTCAATCCAAGAGTGTGGCTTAATTTTGGTAACCAGGAAGCTTCAATGAAGGACTTTTCCTTTTTCCAAAAATAAGGCAACATCAGTGCATACTCACAGGCACAGGAAAAGGAACCACGGGAAGGGAGACAATGGAGATTCTGAGGCCTGCTTTCTCGAGGGATAATTGAAGAGAAGGATGGAAGTAAGAGCAGGTGAAGCCCAGGGTGCCGCAGGGAGGTCATGTGGAGGCACAGGCTTCCCCTGAGGAGGCAGGTTGGATGCCCCACCCCCTCTTGTTCTCCCCACTCTGTTCTCCTCACTGCAGTCAGACCGATGCTGTTAATATAAAAGTGAAAGTCTGGTCGTGTCCGTACCCAGTGAGAGCTACTTCTGTGGCTCTGCGTTGCTCCCAGGAAGTGGACTGGACTCTCGGGCCTTGTAGGAGGTGACTCCTGCCCATGTTTACTCTCTACTCTCCAGCCCCAAAGGCCATCAAGAGTGACATGCTACCCTCTTTTCCTCTTAAATCACGGAATTCTCTGTCTCTCTGCTAGACTGTAAGCTATTTGTTGAGCTCGTTTGGGATCCTCTAGCATTGTGTCGGGCGCACAGCCGGCGCTCTAGGTGGTCACTGGGACAACGAATGGATGCCTGCTAATCTTGAAATGTGCTGTAGCCTCAGTGATTTTTTTCTAAGTCTCACCCATAGTTTACTGAAATCAGATATCATTGTATTAGAAACTAAGGAAGAGAAATAATGAAGTTATTACAAAATGGAAAACCAAGCTTTTAGAATTCTAGTGTGTGTGTGTGTGTGTGTGTGTGTATGAAAAAAGTGCAAGGCAACTGCCAAAATGTAGACAGGGTTGACTGTAGGTGGAAATAAGGTTCTATTTTTTTAGTATAGTTTTCAGTGTTTTCCAGATTTTCTGCATGAAATTCATATGTATTACTTTTTAGAGTTGTTCAGATTTTCCAATACATTGGGGGAAATATTTTAAAATTTTCAACTGCAAACTTTTAAAATAATCCAGATGACTCTTCGTAACAAAACCACAATAAGCTCCTCATTCTCTGACTTAGATGTATTTGTCTATTAATTACATTGACTTCATCTAATAGATTTTGCAAGGAGAACACTAAAGGGAACAGAAAATGGATGACATTAAGGAGTTAAAGATATCCTAAACAGGCATTTAAGGAAGAAAGGAAAGGAGGGAGAGAGATAAAAAATGGGGAAGGAGAGAGGGAGGAATGGAGGAAGGAAGAAAGAAACCACCATAAAATGTTCTAAAGAAGGATTAATTAAATCAAGCATGGTACAGGCACTCACTGAAATTATATGCAAACTGTTTGAAATACTGTCACTGCAGACAGACTGGTAGTGCGAAGGCTGGCATGGGGGAGCTTTGGCACCACCTCATGCAAAGCGTCTTCTGAAGCCACCCCAAAATAAACAAGCCCTGCAAGCACTAATGGCATGACTGTGATTCTCCCAGAAGCTAACTTCCTCCTCCAGCCAGTGGCAGCCCCAACCCCTGCCTTCCAAGAAAGGATGATGCCACTTCTGTGAAAATTAGGACAATACTTGTCATATGATCTTAAATAAAAAATAATAGAAGGTTGAAGGAACAATGTGATTATAGCTATGCATCAAGAAAACAAATATGGTACTTATTCCAAAAACAGAAAAAACTGGAAGAAAATACGTAATGGGAACAGCATGATTGTTGCTTGCATTTTGCCTACTTTCAACTTTTGACTCCTTTACATTTTTGAAACCTGTATTATAAAGCAATGTAAAAATTGGATTTTCAATGTCAAATCAACTCTGTCCCAGAACGATCCCTGCGGACAGGGAAGCCCGCAATGGCTCACGGCATCCTTTTCTCTCCTTTCTATAGGATGTGCTGGGTGGTGTCCTGCTCACCGCAGCCCTCATCATCCTCACCCAGCCCGCCTGGACCCTTATCGACCAGCTAGACTCAGCCAGCCCTCTCTTCCCTGTATGTGCCATCGTGGTGCCCTTCATCTTGTGTTACAACTACCCTGTGTCTGATTACTACAGCCCGACCAGAGCGGACACTACCACCATTGTGGCCGCCGGGGCTGGGGTGACCATAGGATTCTGGCTCAACCACTTTTTCCAGCTCATGTCCAAGCCAGTGGACTCTCTCCCCGTTGTTCAGAACATCCCCCCATTCACCGCGGACATGTTACTTTTGGGTCTGACCAAATTTACGGTGGGGATTGTGTTGCTCCTTCTGGTCCGTCATCTTGTACAAAATCTCTCGCTGCAAGTGTTATACTCGTGGTTCAAGGTGGTCACCAGGAACAAGGAGGCCAGGCGGAGACTGGAGATCGAAGTGCCTTCCAAGTTCGTCACCTACACGTCTGTGGGCATCTGTGCTACCACTGTTGTGCCAATACTCCACAGGGTTTTGGGATTACTCTGAGCCTCAAATCACTGGAAATTAGCCCACTGGACAAGAACCAAGACATTGGGTGAGCAAGTCCTGACACAGATTTATTTTCTTAAAATGAAAAAAACAAATCCTTAAGTCACGTCCGTTTTGCTGATATCTGTGATAAATGCTGCTGCTGTGTGAAAGGGGAAAATGTCTCATAGGAACCATTAGTCTGTAAGGGTCAGGATGCAGGTGAAGCCAGGCTAAAGCCCAGTCACATTCTTTAAGGGTTCCTCACCCTGTCTGTGAACTCGGACT
Source organism: Rhinolophus sinicus (assembly GCF_057876585.1). Lineage (NCBI taxonomy): Eukaryota > Metazoa > Chordata > Mammalia > Chiroptera > Rhinolophidae > Rhinolophus > Rhinolophus sinicus. The sequence continues at coordinate 200,196,570 of NC_142517.1, forward strand.
TTGGCAGGAATTGAGGCCTGGATTTGGAATGGCCACAAGCCCCACTGGGCTCTGGGAGCTGGGCAGGCTCTGGAAAACCGGAGGTGGGACATTTCTTTTCAATTACCACCTTTCCCAACACGGATTGAAACTTTGGGCCGGGAAAAAGGGTGGCACCAGGTAAAACTACATTCCTCAGACAGGATGGCTTTCATGTCTTTACGATCAAATTAGGCTGCCCGACTGGGAGGTGAGAGCACTGCAGACCTCACTGTGAAGCCATGAAAGGCGGGGGCAAAGCTGGGATGTCCTGGGCGAGCGCCTGCTGCACTTACACGTCCCAGCCTCTGCAGGTGTGAATATTGAAACAGGGATCTGCTCTTCCTTGTTTGTACATTTGCAGGATTCCAGGTACCATTACTACTTTCTTCTGAACCATGAAACAAACTGGCGGCCCCCACTGCACCAGGCAGGTGGAGGTTAACCTCCTGCTTCAGAGTGACTGGGGATAAGCCCTCAGCCGGTCTTCAGCATTTTTTTTTTTTGGCTTCCTTACAATTTGGGAAGGCATTGTTGCCTGCATGTGAAAGTGTATCAGTCGAAGAACAGGTGAACTGAATCCTTCCTGGGCCTGGCAAAGACGGACTGGACCTTGGGACATTACCTGATCCTGACAAGGCCTCCCGACATTGCTCCTCTACTTCTCAGTTCCCTTCTGTAAAGCTATTTCTCAGCTACTAAATAGAATCAGGGGCTCCCTTTCTGCCTTCCCACCTCTCATCTCTTGGCAATTTCAAGGGTAATTAATGCGGGAATAACGTCTGCTTCTTTTGGGAAAACAAGCCAACCAAATACAACACTCTTGACACCAGCGGTGTGTCCTCTTAGACTCAGGAAAGCAGTCATGATGCTAATACCTGTGGATCCGCTCCCAAGGCTCCTGCTCAGTCATTGAGAATAAGGTACAAGTAGCAACAATTTTCTTAAAAGTTAATGTACGTAATTAGTTCACAAAGTATCTTCTGGGGTCCAGGGCCTGAGCCACTGAAGCAGTGATTTATCAACGTAACCCATCATCAGCACCGACACACGTTAGGGGAGAATCAGCCTGCCTGGCAAGTTAGGCTCTTTACCTGTAACCGCATCCAGAGTGAAAACTGAATACGTCTGCGGGCCTTGTTTCTGGGATGACCTTTGGGAGTAGACGGAGTGCTCCAGTTTCCTGAGAAGAAGAATTTTTAGTGAAACATCCTGGTTTTCCTTCAAATTCTTCTCTCATTTTTTCCATAGTTAGAAAACAGGGATGAAAATGACCAGCCATTTGAGTATCTAGTAGCTTTTACTGCCTGTCTCTTTAAGTCCCGCCAATAGAAAGGCCAGTCAGCGGAACTGATGTATTTAAGGCTGTATTTACACAATTTGTATTGAATATGGTATATTAGCCAGAGCACACTAAAGAATGACCATAGGATTTGCCACGGTGGGTCACTTTATAAAGTATCTTGTGACACCAACTGGAGAATAAAAAGTATATACAGGTGAGGGCAAGCTTAGTTTTTGAGCTCCTGCTTTGCCAGCCCTGTCCATTCATTTCTCATGTAGCACTTCACTGTAGTTAAGTCTTACACCCTTTCAGTCATTAGTTCATTGGCACACCCCCGCACATGTCCCTGTAGTTTGTCTGGGTTCCCTTGAGACATCTGGGTTTTCTCTCTGGGGAAAGACTGCCCCCTGCTGGTTCACCTTCAGTCTTGGTGCAAAGCCCCTCTCTTGATCCCGAGTCTTGGAGATGAAGAACTTAAAAAGTCAAGCTCACTGTGATGTATCCAATATAAGTTGAAGACTTATGGTGTCGTCAACCCTGCATTTGGAACCTGTGACACCAAAGCCCTCAGGAACAACATGCCCCTTTTCTAACTGTCCTCGTGGCCCAGGGCGTCCATTCTGTACCCACCGTTCTAAATAGCAGTCATTTCATGCCAGTTTTGCTCAGACCTACTCCGTAACACAATACACAGAAGAAAAAGCCATAGAAGAGACTCCTGAACTAAACCCTTTAAATGGGGGTGGTTGAAATCCCAACTTGCCTGGTGGTTGCACTGCAATGTCGGATTTTCTTGCCCAAATAGGGGACAGATGTTTCCCAAGTGTTATCAAGCACGTGGTGTTTCAGGGCCATATACTCTGAGTTTCTATTTTGGAAGCTTTCAGCTGTCTTGCTTATGTACCATTATGTAAATGTATTCTTTTCAAAATAAAATCATTTTTGTTTGATTATGACTTCTTATTAAGTGCTTTAAAAGCCAGTGTTCTGCTCCCTTGAATTTTCTTTTCCCCCTAGATTTTTTTTCTCAGGGTTCGTTGGACCTGAGTGGCAAAGAGGGGACAGAAAGATGCAGCAGGCCATCTAATTCTCTGTCGCCATCGTAATTCAGCAACATGCGAGTGTTGGTGAGTATCACAGCATTTACAGATGTGACTAAAAGTGTCATGTTTGCATGCTCAAGTACCCTCCTCTCACTCCTGACACTAAAGAGCATCCTTTTACCAATTCAGAGATAAATGGCACTGCGTTGAAAGGTAAATGTTACAGGTGTTGCTAGTTAAGGTAACTCCATGGTTTTCACAGGTGTGTACCCTATTTGCTCAACCAAATGAACATGATCCTGTTTCACATTCACCGCTTTACAATGAGAGGCTCTGCCTTCAAGCCTCACAGATTCGCCATTTGCAATGGTACAGAAAGCAGGCACTCCTATTTGCAAGGCCAAGGCTAGGACCCTAGTTGCACTTTGAACAGTATGTATTTGATGCCGAATATGCTGGGCACCTTGGGCATGTGTGGCTGGAGGAGACCTGACCTGCCCTGGGAATGGGAACATGGGCTCTGAGAATCTTAGTTCAAGATCCAAAGTGTTAAGACTGTTGGGAAAAGAACCTTGCTGTGGGGATGTAGAGGCATGGCACATTAATTCCAGCTTGGGGATGGCAGCAATTCAAGGAAGGCTCGAGGGAGCAGGAGTGCATGAGCCAGGCGTACAGAACAGGTGGAGTTTGCACAGGGATGTGATGGGCCGTAGGCGGGAGGTGATACTCCACGGTGAGGGCACAGCTTGTCAGTCGCGTCCCCAGACACTCCAGCATTTACAAGGAGAATCTAAACCACACCAGTGCTGGTGATCATGTGTGGGACAACAGTGGTGGCAGCGGTGGAGCAAAGGGTGAGCAAGTGGCTTTGACATTGCAAAGCCAAATCACAAGAACAGGAAGGAAGTGTGAGAAGCCCCTTCGTCCATTTCCTTGAGTCCACGTGGGACCATTCCAGAGGAGATGACATCTTCTAGAGGTAATTTCACAGTCTCCTTTCAGTGTGTCTTACTCGTGGATTTGACAGTTGGCCGTGGGTATCTCCCCTCCTGTGATCTATGAGCCTCTCATGCACAGCTTCATTCCCTGTCCTCTTTCGGGTCTCAGCAGAGGTGACAGCAGCCAGGGACGGGGTCCACGTCCTTGGTGCCTTCCTCCCTCCTCCTTTTGCTCAGATCCTCGAACTCGTCCTGTGGAATTTCATTTAAAAAACCTTTTGCCATGAGCCTGGCTCTCTGAGGGACCTGTAAACACTTCATGTCTCTAGTGATTTTGAATGAAACCCTGGTTTGCTAGTAAGAGGCTAAGTAGAACCAAATGGAACAGGGGTGAATACACATCTCATTTGAGAGAATAGATGTTTTCCTGAAAGCGGCCTGTGTTCAGAATTTTTAAACTTGAACTTTAAGGCGACTGTGGGTTTGCTGTTTACAAATCATGTGGCAATTCTTCATTTCTGAAAACATAAGGCTCTTTAATGGCTTACTGTGGATACACCATGCAACCATGGTTTTCCTAAAGTGGAGAGCACCTGTAGTCCAGACTTGACTATTTACTGGACGCATGGGAAGAAATGAGTGTTGAATGTGAACCATGAATAGAATGTTACATTCTTAAAACTGTAGCCACATGAGACAAGGGAGTTACATGAAGCCAAACATTGTTTCTCCTTTTTCCACGCCTGTCTGTTTGGCATGCAAAAATAAACAAGAAAAGCAAGGATGTAGCTAGGAGTTCCGGCTGTAAGGCTTCTTTAAGGCATACACTCAACACATCTGCTGGCCTTGCTCTTTGTTGCTAAGATATCGGGGTCCCCTTGGTTAGAGCCCTTGATTAGAGCACAAGGTTCTTCCCCAGTGGAGGTGTTCAGAGAATGTCAATGCCTCTTGACAAAGCCAGCCTCAAATCAGTGGGGGTGGGGCAAGGCGACTGTTGGTGTCACCTCCCTGCCGCCTACCTCTGTCTTTGAGCCTAAAGTGAGGCCTTCTGCCCTCCCAGTCTGTAGTGCCTCTGTCACATGGGGACCAGATGGATGGCGCTGTAAGAAGAGCCAATAATGCATAGGGCACACAAAACACAGAGCATTTTAGCTGTCTTAATTAGGTACCGATAAAAATGTTTGGCTAGAAAGCTATTTTTGTTGTGGGGGAAAGAAACCACAGCCTAATGTAAATTTTTCACAAAGTCAATCAACTCTGCTATTAAATAAGTATTAGTAGTATTTTCATCATTCTTTTCGTTTTTATCTCAGACATCATCGTTTTCATCTCTAGGAATTCAAAACATACATCTTCTGTGTCTCCACTTGTTCAGTCTTTGCTCTGACTTCTTGAACATATGGAATATTGTTGTAATATTCTTGTCTATTTTATCATCTATACGATTTTTGAGTTCGTTTTTGATCTATCCCCCCCCCCCCCCCATTAAGGGCTGTACTTCCTGGCTTCTTTGCTGCCCTGGTAATTTTTTATTGGATGCCAAGTACTATGAATGCGACATTGTTGGGTGCTGGGTATCTTTGTGTCACTTGAACTATTCTTACGCTTTGTTCTGGGAGGCCCCTCAACCTTTGGAAATAGTTTGGTTCTTCTGGGCCTTGTTTTGAAGCTTTATTAGGTGGAACCAGACTAACGTTTAGTTTAGAGCTGGTTTTCCCCAGTGCGGAGGCAAAACCCTGACTACTCTCCGCATGGCCTCGTGATCCCCGAGGTTTTCTAGCTCCGGCCTGTATGAGCCCCATGACCGATTCCTCCCTCTGTTCTTCGTGGATGGTCACAGGTAGTCAATCCCCTCTGTCATGGGAGCTGCCTTGCGTGCATGTGCAGGTCAGTACTCGACTTTAGACTCTCTGTGCAGCGCTTTCATCCTCCCTGCCGACCGTAACTGCCATGGCCGGCGAGCTGCATCTCCTCAGCTCCAGGAGACCTCCACACTCTGCCTGGGTCCCCTCCCTGCACCGCAGCCTGGAATCTCTCCAGGCAGTAAGCTGGGCGGTCACAGGAATCCCCTTGCTTTTTCTCTCAGGGATATTAGCCTTCATTGCTAATGCCCAGGGTCTTCAAAATCATTGTTTTCATCTGGATTTCTAGGAGGGTATGCAAAGTAGGAAAGTGTTCCTTGGGAAGAAAGAAGGAAAGAAAATGTGTATGGATCAGCTAGATGCTGAAGTATCTTGAGGGTCAGACAGAAGTCATGTCTAGATGACCCAGGATTGTTTTCATTACGCCCAGTATAAACCCGTTCCAGATGCCGTGTTCCCCACAGGTTCTCAGCTACACCATCTCTCTCTCCTTATAGCACGGTTTGCTTATGGGGCACCTTTTTACTATAGGCTTATCTTGCTTCGTCCACCTCAGGGTCATCCCAAGTGCTCCTTATTTAAATGTTCTGCCCAACACTCACAGCTCAGAAGTCTCTAATTAGTCCCACCCATCTGGACTGGCCCATATGTACCCAGCCCCATGTGGTTGTTTACCTGGCTTTGCATCCTTTGCAACTGGTTTCTTGCCGGCCCCAACCAAGCAGGTGTTTATTTTAGGGATGGGCGTATTCTCATTCCTCATGACAAAGTTGCGACTTGTGGAATGTAGGACATTTCTTTTGCTGTAAGGTTTGGTATCAAACAGGCACCTATCATTAACATCTTCACTTTTCTGTCTTAAAAAAAATGATCGATTTGCTTTGTATGTCTGACAAGTTCTATGGTAATTTGAATGCTGTAGACCAGTGCCTCCTGACACTGCGGGGCTTTTCAGTGTTTCCTGACACAGAATCACCTGGTGTTCCTGATTTCCTTAGAGACCGTCAAGGCCCAACCTTATGGATGGAGTGAAAAACTTGAGTATAGGCCTTGGGCGTGTTCTTACCACACTGCGTGGGTCACATAGGAGAGAAAAAACATTCAGGGCTTTAGCAAGACGTAATTCAACTAAACCCTTTGCTGGAGATACTTGTTCAACCCACTTTCTCACTACAGCATCTACAGCACCCTTTCTGTTGACTGGAGAGTCAAAGGAGAGAAGCCTGTGGCAGCAACGGGGACTAAAGTTCGCTCTGGGTCTGCTTCCCCTGCTTGTGACCCGATTGTTTGTCAAGCCTTGGCCCGTTAGCTCCTCTGCCTTTATCCAAGGAGGCCCATTTTCCTGTTGGGGGTCTCAAGGGGCTGCTGAGAGACTGTCAGAGGTGTGCTGCTGCCTTGAATTTTATTACAGATGGCAGCCTCTTTTTTTCAATAATATAGTTCTTCTAACTCCTTATAACAAGTCATAACTTGGAAGAGAACAGATGCATCAAATGCTTTTGTTGTTGACACATTTGGCTGAAGGCAGTTGTGTCCTTTTAAGGCCACCTGTCTGCTTTTGGAGAAAATGAACAAAAGAGCCAAGTCAGTACCCAAGCACTGGGGTGAAGTGATGTGTATAGAAAATCCCAAGCACAGAGGCAAAGGTTGACAAGCAAAATTGTGAGCAATGCTCTTTACCGACCTGATGGGCCCATCGCTGCTGAGGGCAGAAGCAGCAGTTCGGTGAGCTGGTTAGTTAGACTACTCCTGTTTAAAAGGTAAGGGTGGTCATTCCACATTCCTACATGTGTAGGACTACTACTAAGATAAAACATTGCTCAAGCACAAAAGTCACATCTAAGAGATAGCTAAGTAACTGCAGGCCTCTGGGAACTTGTGCGTCAAACACCAAATGTTGATGCTTATAGTGGTGCAGCCTTTAGGACTGTTTTTTTGTGGTCCCCTAAGCCCGTGCTATTGTAGGGGGAGGCACATCGGCGTCAATTGGAGTGCTGTTTGTAATTGCAGATCTGAACGTCCATCAACAGAATGTCCACAGAACGTCCATCAACAGAGGAATAGCTGAACAAATTAGAGACATCCATACAATAGAATACTGCATCATTTACAAAAACGTCTGTAGGTACTGGGCTGGAAAAATGGGACAGATTAAGTGAAATGGCATGAGATACAGTAGGTAAATTAAAAATCAAAACTTGCTGCAAACCAGTAAGTAGAGCCTGACTCACAAACTGTGAGCACATGTGTAGCTGACTGCCCAAACAAGGGAAAATGGCAGAAACAACACACACTAAATTGTTAACAGTGGTTACCTACCTTGGGAGACTGGGGGAGGAAGGGCAGATTAACTTGGGAAGGGCTTATTTTGTACATTTTAAAGTAGTGGCATTAAGATTTTTAACTTTGTGTTTCTTGGTATTTTTATATAACACTCATAAAAATCTCAACACATTGATTGGGTAAATGACACAAAACACTGAGTGATCGTGGACTCCAAGTCTCTCTTATTAGGTGTCTCAATCCCACGTATTATTAGCCATGAGACTCCGGGCACAGATTCATCTCTGAAGGTGGGCTGTTCTCCTATGAATCGGGGAGAATTCCTATTCTAACTACTTCTTACAATTGTTAAACCAGAAAATTAAAATGTTGAAATAAGATCACATGTGAAAATACTTTATAAATTGCGGAGTCATGCAGGAATGCCAGGCTGTAGGAGTTATCTATGAGAACAAGGATCTCATTTCCCTTTGAATTCTAGGGCTCCCAGTTTTTGCTAAGGTGTGTCTTCCCTAAAGGCTGCTCGGCAGTGCCCAGACTGCTTTGGCTCTGGTTCAAATGCCTCACCCGGGACAAGTGTAAGACGATCTGCCTGCAGAACCTTGGCTCGTAAGCTGAGGGCTCCTTTCTTCTTCTAAGGTACCGACATTGTTTTTCTTCCTACTGTTTCCTGCTTCAGAGGGCAGAAACAGCCACATGATGGACGGCACTGATCTTTTCCCCTTTCATGCTGGGATAGACAATTAGGTATTAGTGGGTTTTCCCTTACAAGTAGTTTCTGACCATCCCCAAAGTACCCAGGTGGCTGGCTGCTCACAGAACAAGTGGCTCCACCTACTTCAACAGTGGCTCTCGTGATCCAGGAACCATGAATTCTCCTGAAATAAGGGGAGGTCTCATTAATGGTCATGGACCAGGACTCTTGAGCAGCCATGCCTATTCTAAAAGTCAAGCCTATTCTAATAGGCTTTTTAACCCTATCCATGCATCTGCTGGGGTTGTGTAAAATTATTAAAATACTACGTTGCATTGACTTTTCTTCTTCCAGGTTTACTGAGGTATATCCTACACCTTAACTACCACCTCAGTTAAGGTATGGAATGTTTCCATCACTCCAGTTTCTTCTTAACCCTTCGTAGTCAGTTCCCTTCCACAACCTCTAGTCTTGGACTTTTCTCGAGCTGTATCTAACTGCAATCACATGTAGGTTTTTGTCTCTGCCTTCTTTCACTTAGCACAGTGCTTTGAAGTTCACTCATGTTGTTCTGAGTATCAGTTCATTCCTTTTTGCTGAGTATTCCATAGTACGGATGCACTATAACTGGTTTATGCATTCATCTCTTGAACATTTGGGTTATGGCTACTATGAGTGACACTTTGTGGGTATCTGCATAAAAATCTTTGTGCGGCCATACGGGTAAACCAAGGAGTTGGCTGGATGATAGGTGTGTGTTTCATGTTTTAAGAACTTGCCAAACTGTTTTCCAAAGTGGCTGTATCATTGTATATTCCCACCAGCAGTGCACAAAAAGTTCTAGTTGCTCCGATCTCACCAATACTTGGTATGATCAATATTTTACAATTTTAGCCATTTTAACTTGTATTGTGATTTTTATTTGTATTTCTCTGATGACTAATGATGTTGAGCATCTTTTCTTGGGCTAATTTCATTTATCTTCTTTTGGGAAATGTCAAATCTTTCGTCCATTTTTTAAAAAATTGGGTTAAGTTGTAAGAAATCTTCATGTATGGTGGATACAAATTTTTTGACAATTACTTTTTATGAGCATATCTCATTTCAATTTTTAAATGTAAGGATCTGCTTACAACAGAACTGGGAAGGAACAGATGGGAGCCTGTGTTCACAAATCTTGCTAAGTTGGACACTAACATGATTGTGTGTTTTTCTTAGAAGTAGGCTCAGCAGAAACAGAATTCTTGTCTATCTTTGTTAGCTGTTTTTACTGGACTTATTGGCAAGTTTTATATTTTATTGTTTCATAGCATCTCAAGAGTAATGGAGCACTTTTCTCACACATTAGACCCAGCATTTATCAATAGATGGTACCCACTGGATGATTCTAGATGAAAGTGTGAAAGTAGATTAAGTAAGCTAAGGTAGACTGGCAGAGATCTAATACCTCCCTATAAAATAAGACAGAAACTAGTAGCTCAATTTATTACTTAAAACCATGATTTTCTAATGATTAGGGTGAAATGTATGGCCTACGGCAAAACAAAGATTTTCACTGTTTTCTAGTGTTCACACTGCACAGACTCCAACATGTCCATGTAATTCTTCCAGCGGGATGGATCTGTGCTGTGTGTCCTGTAACTGTCTCAGTGTCAGATAGAGTAAAAAATCACCTACATACTCTCAAATATTCTGAATACTTACGTTGCAGATTTTTTGTTCACTTTAAAATGACTTCAAAGGCTGTAACTACGAGACTACCACTGCTTCTAAAAAGTTTCCAAAAATACTATTTTATCGTTTCCCAGTGATGAACACATGTCAAATGTAGTTAATAAAAACTAAAAATCCTTCCTTATGTCGCACTAATGCAGGTGTGTTCTAATCAACCATCTTGTCTCATCCGTAGGGAAAGAGTAGGATCCTGCTTTGCAGGAGGAATCAGTGTGTGATGCTCGGAGTGTCCCTGACTCAGAAGGGGACGCATCTCTCTGGCACGCCATTGGACTTTTACCAGACAAGGAAGCTTCACCCAGGCACATTTGTATCTGCACAAGCTGGCCTAACACGGCGGACGGGCGGTATTTACCTATGGAATCAGACAGTGTTCTCTGCTTTATTAAAGCACAAATGGCTTTTCCCTGTGGGGGACGACTGAGGACACCAGGGGAGGAGAAAGGGGCACGTGGAGAGAGAACCACAAAACAGAAACCCGTCTTCACAAGAAGGGCTCAATATTGATTTCCAGGGAGGAGCAGGGCATAGTCAGCTCAAACTTGGTGATAACTTCGGGGTGAAGGACCCCCAGCTTCCCGATGCTCTGACCCCTGGCAAAGATCTCAGCACATCGCCCAGGGAAGAAAGCAGGGCCTGAAAAACAGTGAGAGAAAAATAATCAATGTTTCTCCTGGCAAAAATATCAACAGACATTTAACACTAAAAGCTCACTAATCTACTATAAAAATAACTATTCTTTAAACCGTGGGCTCTGAAATGACAGTGCTTCCTTACACTTTCTAGACATAAAAAGTATTTGGTATTACATCACGAAACTCTTGTAAGGAAAAGGTTGGGACAACTATGAAAGTCAGGGACCTGTGTTTTTTATCACAGGGGTCCAAGCAGGAAGGACGAAGAAGAGGAGGCTGCAGGGGCACCATTGGGAGAATCTTAGGGGAACGGGTCCTAGAAAGGACAAAGGAAAAAATGAGATGTAAAACTGATGACCTTTGCATGGAAGAACCTGTTCTGAAACAGGTTTTTCCATAGTAATCCTCGCTGGATAAAAAGTCTCCACTGAATTCATAGATGATTCAAAACACCCCTCTTTTCTGCCTGGTTACACAGAGAAACACAAGCTGCACACCAGCAGTAGGCTTCCAGAATGCGACCCACATTCTTGTCGGGAAAGGGGCTTTCTAAGCAGCTCTGAGCATCTGCTGTAGAACCACAGCAAAGGTGGGAAACCCAAGAAGTCTGGGTTGACCTCTGATTTACTTCAAGACAGGCAGAAAGTTCTCTTCATTTGCATGGCTATGTCTTACCAAACCAGCAACAGTTCTTGAGGTTTGAACAGCTGAAAACAAGCAAATGTATAGTCCCACTCCACTTTCTGTGAAGTACCAGTCCCACAGGAGTTTATTTACGCTCAGTACTCCACTGAAGTTAACAAAATGCTGACTCATTTCTCTCACCACCAGCTTGAAAAAGGATCAGGCCCACAGCCCCTGACTGACAACCTAAACGTTTACTGGCACGAACTATAAATACGCAGCGGGGCTGGGCTGCTGGCCTCCAGCCTGCCATTTCGAGGACTGCATTATTTATGAAGGAGTGAACTGCTGAATCTCTACTAATGGCTCCAAGGTCAGCGTAACGAAGAAATACAGAAGAAGGGTGGGGGTGGGGAGGCTCCTGTCAGGTTAGCACCAGTAATACCACAGAGACATGGGACCATTACACATATTTCCCGATCAGCACAGAAGGCTGTTTGTTTATATTCCTGAAAAACAGTTTGGCATCCTTAAATAATCCCAAAGCAACCTGGATGGAATATAAAGTGGTTTATTTTTCACATTATTCACCCCAAACTAAACAACTCTGCTTCACTGTCTATTAAAGCAAGAATTTCACTGAGCTGCATCTGAAGGTGATAATTATTTGGTTATGTGCACTAATCTACACTTGGGGAGAGGGACGGGGAGGGGACTCAAAATAATACAGAAACCAAACTGGACTGAGACTGTGGAGCCTGATGTGAATGTTGTGAAATCTGATGAAGACTAAAGACAGCATATTTTAATTCTATCAAAGTGAAAACCTAACTTAAAAGACAATACCAGTCCCCCCTCCAAACTTCAAATGACAAAAAAGTGAGGTTTGGATGAAGTATTGATGGTAAGCAGTATAACCAAGAATCACAGACCTGGAAGGACTGCTGAGAAGTCATTTATTCCATCACCCACCACCCCTGGCTCCCTTTGTACAGAACCATATCTGAACAACCTACACTAGCTGAAAAAGACACCAGCCTATTTTTAAAGGCCATTCGGAAAGGAAGTTTTCAGGACCTTTGCTGATAACCTTGCTATGTTCACAATCCTCATTGTACCAAAATCCTTCCTTTTATCTATCTCCACATTCCAATTTGATTGGATTCATTTGAACTGAAGCATAAAACCAGACTATTTCAGAATCTAAGCCAGATGTGCTAGTTCTGACAGTGTTAGCAAAATAAAGCCTAAGAGATAAGAATGTAGAATTTTTTTACTTCATAAAACAACTTTTTGAATCAGCACTTTCTAGCAAAATTCAGTTCCATTCTTCTTTAGTTCCCAAGCATGATAATGCCAGCCACACCTCTCCAGGAGTTTGGACCAAACTTTGCTTTAGTTCAATTAACTGGTGAGGTACTCAGTCAAACAAAAATATTCCTATCACTAAGTATAATCTTTCCAACGAAAAGCAAAGAGAACTGAAATTCCTATTATGTATTGTTTAAAACATACCCAAGTATGAGACGATTCTAAATGACATAAACATCCAAAGCTCTCAGCCCAGCACGTGGGCCCATCCGGGTCACTGCAGCACCCTGCACTGCCCCTGGGTCAGAAGGTCCCCACTGGGCAGGAGCTGCTTCCACAGGGTCCTCTCCTTCCCACCCACGTGCAAAAATTAAGCCCAATAATGGGATTTCTGTATAAGCTTCACTGTACGGGAAACTGTACACTTAAACTGTGATGGCAATTTTAACCTTTCCTGCTATTTCTCATTTCTGAGAAGGTCGATTATGATATAAACACTTCTTACGATTTTCTTATTGGCTCTTCTGTTTCCTTAAGAGCCAGGCTCAAGTTCTCTTCTCGAGACACACATTGAGAAACACACAAAAGCGCCTTCAAGTTTGTAAGTGGTACGGAGAGAACCCCAAAAATGTACCACTTGATTGATGTATGTGAACTAGAAATACTGAACGAAAGTTTAAAGTTACAAAGTCACCAGCATTTCTTAGCACTTTTTAGAAACCTTTATGGGTCGAACCAAACTTTGCAGGCAGAAGTGAATCGCTTCAGAGAAGGGCAAGAGGAGACAGAATGAGAGAATCGCTTCACTAGCAACGGAAAGGGAACACACCCACGAAGGCAGCAATTAGGCCCCAGTTCAAAGATGAGAGCATCTCCCCGTTGGCGGGAGGGCAGTTTAGCTCAGAACCAGGGAGCTCAGTGGGACCATCCTGCTCTAACTAGAACTGATGCAACTCTAATCGGAGTCTTTTCAGAAGGAAAAGAAGTCACATAGAAACAGAATCTAAATAGGGGTCCAGGTTTACGAAAACTCAGACCTAGATAATGGCCAAAGGCGACTTTTGTCTCATCCACAAACAAGCAAAAACATATTTTTGGACAAAGAGCAGCCTGCTGTGTCTAGAGACATAAAGTCGCCAATTCAAAGAAAATCCCTGTGAATGGGAAATCTAAAAGTCAAATTCCACAAAGTGCATTTTTTTCCTTTGATTCACATGTCTAAGCCCAAACAGAGTCCCTGGCACACTGCTGTACCAAGAGGCATGAATACTACAATTTTCAACCTGTGCCCAAAATGCTCCCCAGCAAAAAGCCTCTCGGCCCACTCTCCACCTAGTTCCTTAACGCCGATTAAACCCTCAGCTTGGGTAGTGTTCATCACCGTCAAATGGCTTCCACCATGAAGCAGATCTGGGGGCAACAGTGCTCTCTGTGGAAATCCATGTGGAAGCCCAAACAAAAGAAACATCAGCTAAGCACAAACAAGAATTTAATTTCCAAATCGTAGTGGGGTGTAAGTAAGCCCCTTAATTAAAGCTTTTGTAGCATCTCCTCAAGGTCTGTAATTGTCTCTCTGTGCTCAAACGGCTGGACCACTTTGAGGACCTTGGGGGTAATTCCTGGGCCAGGAATCCAGCACAACACCCAGTCTTTAGCACATTTTCTGGCTAATTGACCTTCAAAGAGTTTGTGAGCCCCCTCTCTTGCTCGTTGCCAAACACCTTTCACAGTTTCTTTTTGCCCCTGTCTTTCTTTCAGAGTAGTATTACAGGACCAAAGTTTGGGTAAGCTTTCCACAGAGTCATTCCTATAATTTCATGAAGCGTCGGAAGTGGAAGCTTAAGGCAGTAACTGAGCAGACCCCTAATGTGAAAAAGCTCGGTTGTTATGAGGCATGAAGCTCTTAACTCCTTCATCTTAAACCCCCCGCCGTGAGTTATAGTCAACAAATTCACTTGGTACTTTATTTAGGCCACCTCTAAAATTCATCTAGTCATACAATTTTACTTTTCCCTTTCTGCACATCACTAATACAGGCTTTGGGGTTCCAACCCATATATTGTAACTACCTGCAATCTGGTACTTTACTGCCCAAATGTTCTACCATAAAAAGAACAAAATAAAAAGGAGGGCAGGGAACTTTGGAAGAGGAATCTCCGTGTGTCACATATGTTATATACAGCAAATAGCAGAAGCCATCATCATAAGCTTTAATACAAACAACCATACAGGGACCCAAATTCAGGGACAAAATACAAAATGCAGAATGATAGATGTAGCAAAGCCCTTGGGCCAACTGCATGTATTTTAAATGTGTTCTACATGACTGGTTATGTCATACGGGGTGGGAGAAAGGAACAATCATTTCACAGGCTGACTCGGGCTGGCATCTATCCAAACCCCACCCTTTCCTTCCCCAAATCCCTAATTCTAACACAGTTAGGTACATATATAAAATAATGCATTCCATGTGCCAACAACCATCCTAGGAAATCACACAAAGGACAAAAAAAGAAAAAAGAAAAACGCCCCCCGTGTTCCATTCTGGGGTGACACTGACGGAGTAGGTGACAGGGCAAAAAGTGGAATATGGGGCGGAAGCCAGAACTTGCTTTGTAGGATTTTCTCCTCCTTTCCCTCCCGTGTCCTGAGAATGTAACTCTGCTGCCAGCACATCAACCTCACTTTCCTTTTTTAAATCATGTTAATTTAAAAGAAAAGACAAGATATAAGCCTTAAAAAAACCTGAACACACTCTTGTACCATACATGTGAGCATGGTAGCTATCACTCTTTAAAGCAGTTGTTCTCAAAGTGTTAGAACCAGGAGTTTTTTTGAGCGCACCAATGGAATTACACAATGAAGGAGAACCCAAGGGGGGAAAGGCACAATGGAGGTAAGACGTCAACTTATGAACAGAAAGAAAAGGTTTTATAGGAAGATGGGGAGGAAAAAGTGGCATAGCTCCCGAGATATAAGCACACATTTTTTTTCAGATCTCAGTACACTCAAGGTCGGAAGAAAATTTCTCTGCAAAGATCATTTAATTGGTAAGTGGAGACTGAATAATTTCTAACTGGTAATGTAAAACACCCATTTCCCCCAGATGTATACAATTCTTCACTTTACATCTGAA
The DNA here is from genome assembly GCF_057876585.1 of Rhinolophus sinicus. Classification (NCBI taxonomy): domain Eukaryota; kingdom Metazoa; phylum Chordata; class Mammalia; order Chiroptera; family Rhinolophidae; genus Rhinolophus; species Rhinolophus sinicus. The sequence continues at coordinate 200,212,133 of NC_142517.1, forward strand.
GTGAAATATTTATGGGAACTCAAGTCTTTAAAGAAATGGTACCTAATCCCTTGAGTTTAATGGCTATCTTTCACCGCTTTCTGAAGATCAAAAGAAAGCAAAACCCCTTATACAACTTTACAATGCTAATCCCGACACACCTGCAGACATCATTAACTCTTACAGCAAACGCAACTGGACGCGGGAGAGGCGAGTTAGCACCTCCTTAAGCCCACAGCACGGCCCTCGGCCCTTGGAGAGGGAGCCTGTCTGTGCTCACAGCAACATTCGCGTGGCAAAGCCGCTACTGCAAGTAAGGACGGGATCACACAGGACTTGATTCTCAAAGTCATCAGCAAAGCCCAGGCTACCTAGTCTTCTAACTAATGCGAAAATGTCTTCAATAAAGTAGGTTTGGGAAATAGATCAGCACAATCACCTTATGACTAAGTATTTAAAATCGTAACTCCAAAATTTCCCAGTTGGACTTTGTTTAGAGAACTCTGTAGCTTATTTCCGTGGCTATCACTTTTTAACATTTCGTAAGATCTATTTTAAAGTTTAATCTTAACAACGTGTCTCTCACACACACATATTCATACATACTCATATTTCAGAAGCTGAAGGTCAGAAATGTTACAAGAATTTAGATGTGATCCATCTAATTGCAATTTTAAATCAGTCTCAAATTAACTCATGTAAAACCAAAGGACTTTTTAACTCTAGGTCAAAAAGTGCCCTCACTAGCTATTGGTTTGTTTTGAAAACTCCTATTCCAAAAGAATGCCATCACCCTACATTTGTCTGATACATCATTTCCCCCAAATTTTCACATTTTAAAAATATTGACAGGCCAGATTTAGAATAACTTCAAAAATAAAACCTATGGATTATCCTGTATTCCTGGACCAGTAAAATGATTTTTCCTAGTCTTTCACCTGATGAAAACTTTTACAAGGACTATTTCTCAAACCAGATATGAGCAACTTACTCCTTTCTCCACAATTAGAGTGAAACAATTAAGAACAAAAAATAATAATGAGAGCGTTGTAGGGCTAATTAAAGAAAGAATAGAAATGTTGTAGTAAAGGACATTATATCTATAATTTCCCAATTAGTTAATTTATTCAATTGAGACCTTTGGCCAACTGGGAGTAAACATAATTTCACACATTGATTATGACAGATGTGCTTTAGTTTCAGAATTAGATTTCAGCTGGCAAGTCAGGCATGCGGAAGAAAAAGAAGAGAATGATGAGACTGTGCAAATGTACTACCCTGCTCTCTACTTCCTTCCTTCCACTGGTCCCAGGCCCAGCCAAGCCCCCAAGGACAGGCAGTTACAGATGGGAAAAAGTGAAGCACAAGGAGATTAGGGGACTTGCCCAAGGCAAGCAACAGAATAGGCCAAAGAGCAGCAAAGGTGAGGACAGCCACTGACAGGGCACCTTTCTGTGTGTGGCCCAGAGGCACTCATGGGGTGGGGTTTGGATAGAAGGCCGGCAGGAGAAGGGTTTCAACATTTTGGTCAAGCTGTCCATTTTCAGGTTTGCAAACTACTTCTGGTTTAAAATTAAAGAAATAAGCAAAATTTAAGGGGAAAAAAAGTGAAGAAAAAGAGCTGATATGTTAGAGCCTATGGCAGACTGCTTCGGAAGCATTTAAACTCCTGCAAAATCTTAAAACTGGAAATGACCTTGGCGGCGATCTTGTCCATTCCTTTATTTTTAGATACAAGCAAATGGATACCAAAGAGGTTAAGAAAACCATGCAGCCAAGTAATACCAGAGCTAAGATTAGAACCCAGGTCTTCTTGAACCCCAGTCTGTGACTCTTATCTAACACCAATTTCCTGAAGGGCACATTTGGGTAAATCTACCTTGACTTGACCCATTCCAAAATGCTTTCCCAAATTCTTACATCTGCATCTCCCAACAACTCTGTGGCACGGACAGGGCCAATGTTACCATTCTGATTTTACAGAGGGAGAAACTGGCATGAAGGGATTAAGTCCTGTATCACATGGGTTATAGCGACAAAACATGAAGTCTAATTTTTACTATATCACAGTTGATCATGCAGCCTAGGGTTTAACAAAACGTACTCTTTCCTATCATTTTAATTAGTGTCTACACCATCTTGGGATCTAGCTTTTTCAACTTAGTGTATAGTCACAGGTCTAAAGATATTTTTTTCATATATTCCATTATATTTATATGTCATAGTTTGCCAAATGTTTCTTAAAGCATTTTTATGTTGGAGTTGTTTCCAATTATTCACTATTATAAATAGGGTTTCTATAACATATATACTCTTTTTTGTTTTTAGTTTCTTCCCCTCTACCAAACGTAGTACCACACAAGTAAAAAAAAAAAAAAATGAATCACTGTATAGATCATTATCAAAATGTTAAACAATGGACTTCTAGCAATGGTAGTACCAACAAACCACAAACTTAGTAGAGGATTATACTGATCTCATCTTGTATGACACTGATTAAAGAAATACTTTCCCTTGCAGAGTACCAACTACCACCTTTTTTTTTTTTTTTTCTTTTTTAGTTCCACTGGTAGGGGAAAAAAAAGACTCAAAGCAACCTAGGAAAATAATTCTAAGACGAAACCTTTGTTCAGAGAATAATTCACAAACAAGCTAGGCACCTTTAGGAATTAAGAGAATGACCAGAAACTTCTCTCCTGGAAGGTGAGTGTCAAAATCTAGTGGCCGAGCTAACAAGACTGATAAACTATTTAACAGGCACTGATGAAAATTAGGCACATTGAAAGCAGTCCCACAAAACAGACACAGGAGTCCTGGAGCTGTTTAGAGCAAGGCCTCTTATCTGCACTTTCTAATCAAGTGTCCGCTCTTTATGGGCTTCTACATTGCTCAGAAGAAAAAAGAATATTGTAACTGTATTCACATGGTTTATCACCTAAAGTAAGGCAAGTAAATGATTACTACCTGAATTGGCTAATATATTGGGCACTGTTGTTGTTCCCCACATTTCTTCTTCCACTTCTTTCTCAATATGCTCTTTCCACATAAGGAAGGCCCCCAAGTGTGTGCGGCTGTCAGCATGGTGTGGTTTCAGTGGGTGGGCAGCTTTTTCTATTCCACTGAATTTGCCCCATCCTTTGTGTTCATACCTGACACTTTCATACAGGGACCAGAATGTCCTCCTTTCACAATTAGAAAGAAGGCTAAAAATTAAAGCATCTTTACGTTCACACTGATAGGTATCAACTGAAACTGAAGTCAGATCCTTTCCTGAAAAGAAATATTTTTTTAAAAAGGCAGAGAGGAAAAAAAAAAGAGCCCTTGGTCCTGAACGGGGAGGAGTAGAAGAAGGACCAACTACGACACAAAAAGGCTACAATGGCTGCAAGAGGGGGAGGCCTGGGGGCCCTGAAGACCCGCCGCCAGCCCCACATTCGGCCTGTTCGGCCAAGAGTCATCCATCCTCTGCAGGAAGGTGACCTTCCTGACTCACAACCCACCTGAACCAGCAGGTGCTTCAGAGGCATTTTCAGAGGGGGATGGGTTGCCCAAGTCCCCATGTGACGATTAGCATTCATTTCTCAAACAGGACAAGATTAGGCACAGATATTCAACACCGAAGTACAGCAGAATAACACACCAAGGTCAAAACTGCAAATGGGACCTCAATGAAATTAAACTGTCTGCCTATCATTTACATAAAAATATTACTATCATTTACATAAAAGTTGCTGCTGGATTTCTATAATGTTAGAACCACAAGTCCTATAGAGGGGTGTTTGGCAGTATCTAGTGAAATATGGACTTACCCTTTGTTCTAATAATCCCATACCTCTAAGAATCTCTCCCTAAGATACACTAGCAAAAATACCACTCAATATATGCGCAAGACTATTTATTATAGCATTATTTGTAACAGCAAAAGATTGGAAATAGCCTAAGTGTCATTTATAGTGAATTAGTTGAATAAAATGTATACTCCACACAACAGAATACTCTGCAGAAGTCAGAACCATCTGCTGCCAGAGTGGCCTCCAATGTAGATTTTATAGAACTGTATATAAAGCATCAACTCTTCAGTTGAGAAAGTGGAGAAGAACATAAATACACACAGGCTTATACTTAAAAAAAAACACAAATTATAGAAAAATAACTGAAAACTAACAAAAATCATAAGCTAGAGAGGCAGGGAGGGAACAGACTGAAGGGATCAGAGATGGAAGCTGGAATTCTCTAAACATACTTTACTTTGCAGGATATATCCTAAGTAGAAAAAGAACTAAAGGTAATGATGCTTAAACTGTTTTAACACTCATATTGTTAGTGATAATACCGATATTTTTGGAAACTAAGATAGAGATAGAGCAAGCAAACCAGTAGTAATGTAAATTCGTTAGGAATCAAGATGTCCAATATAAAGAAAAAAGCTATAAATATTAAAGCCAAACATAGTAAAAATCCTCTAATTCTGAATATAAACGGGAAACAGCCACATGAACTCAAATTTTTTCTTTAAAAACAAGTGTTTTCCCAGCTCTGCATACTAAAAACTCCTAGGAACAATGACTCACTCGGGAGCAAGGAGCAACCCTACCACCCTGCTTGAGATCGCAGTTTGATTTCCCGTTAAAAGGAACAGGGGCCACTTGGAGACACAGCTCATTCCAGGTCTGAGGCACAAAGCTGAGACCAGAAATGTATTTTTGACATTAACACCCGCTTCCAAAAAGGATCCCACTATATACACCCATTGAACAAGAACCACCCTACCAACAAAGGTCTCTGAAGACTTAGAAAGTCTTTTCCCCTTTTCTTCCACAACAATTCAGCTCTAAAGAGGCTGGGGAAGGCAGAAACCCCCACCTTGGGCGTGGGGAGACAGGTAGGGACTCTGTGTGTCCCAGATCAAGGCAAGAAAGTCAGCACGAGCCTAAGGGATCAGGAAGGACATCCACAGGTAAGCAGGGGACAGCCCTGAGAGGCAGTAGAGTCAGAGTGATGAGCAGGGCAAACATACAGGGGGGCAGATGGAGTTCAGGTTACAAATGGGGCCATTGATCAAGAAGTAATTTCTCACTTGAATTTCTCCCGACTAATGGGAGCCAGGCTTCTCACTGTTGGAGGAGAGAGGTACACATACGAATGGGAGAAAACTGGAATGAACCCTGAAGGGCTGGGCTGGGCTGCAATGGAGGTATTATCATGGACTTATGGTCTTCAAACTATCTGCAGATGCAGAAGTAAATACGTGTGCATGCATACATGCACACACGCAAATAGCAATTCTCAACCCCTAACAGCAATAAGCACATCTTAAAGCTTGGCGTTTAGACACCATTCCCCACTAAATGGACCCTGGATGGAGAAATGGAGCAGCAGCAAGTTCCAGGTAAGCCTGGTATGTCTTTGAGTGCTAATTGTAAAGAATAACAGGAATACTAAGAGGACACAGACACCAGCAGAAAGGGATGCCCACTCACTGGCCAAACTGTGGACCTGTGAGCACCAGACGAAATAATAACAGTAATGGCTTAAAACCTGGTGTCTAAAATAGGAAATATTTAGTAAGTTCACACTGATATAAATAGAAAGCCAGGTTAGAAACAGAACATTTACATAATTTCAAACTTCTTCCCACAAAATGTTGAATTATACTGGAGAAATAGCTTTATAGTAAAGAAGCCTAGCAGACAGCACTGTCACCAGGTGATCACAACACCATCGGTTGTGAGATAGAGGGAAACTGTGTCTTGACAGGACACTTGATAGGATGCACTGAGAAGAAGCATTACTTCTGTAACATTCTTCCGAAGATGCCTAACCTGAATCGAATAGTGAGGACACATTAGGCAACCCAAAACTGAGGGATGCGCTACAAAATAAATGGCCTGTAATCTTCAAAACGTGTCAAAGTCATGAAAGTCAAGGAAAGACTATTCTAGAACTCTCCAGAAACGAATGAGACATGACAGCTAAAGGCAACAAGTGATTCTCTGATATAAAGAACAACTGATAAAACTTGCACAGGGTCTGAGGATTTAGATGGTAACACTGACATGAGTGATAGTTTCCTAATTTTGATGATTATATTGTGGTTATGTAGGATGACGTTCTTGTTTGTAGGAAATACATACTGAAATATTCAGGGGTAACAGGATATTAGGTTGGCGATTTACTCTCAAATAATTCAGGAAAACGTTCTTCATACTGTATTTCCATTTTTTAATAAGCCTGTGACTGTTTCAACAAATTTTTTAATTAACTAGCAAAATGGGGTTTAAGTTATAGGAGTTGCTTAAAAGATGCTTCCATCCAATTCTTTAAAAATACAGTAAAAAATTATTACCCTAGTCCTCCTATACCTTGAATGAAACGGACATACTACATGTGAATACATTCAGGGAAAAACATTTTGCAGATAGATAAATCCAATCAATTTATTTGTTTTAACACTTCAAAAGAAATAAGAGCATTTATCTGTTTTAAATCACTCCCAATTCTCTTAAGAACTGATCCTTTCTTTTTTTTAAAATCTGTTTTTAAGGTCACTGGAATAAATTGTTTCCTTCCTTAAGATCTATCCATTCATCTATCTATCTAAATACATGCATAATTATGTTTTTTTCTCAATCACAGTATTGCCCATTCTTTTTGGAAATGCAACAGCCCACACTTATTTCATTTTGTTAGGTTACCCTGACAAAGTATTAGATACCATACATTCTTATAAATGACTAACTGTACTGAGGACTTTCAGAAACTTAAAAGACTAAAAAAAAAAAAATCAGTATCATATCATATTAACTTGTATCATTAAACTCTTCTTCAAATTACTGAAGAGAACTTAAGAAATATGAGTTGAATTACCAATGTTTTGGCGGATTTTCCCTTTCAAGTCAGTGTTAATGAAAAATAATCACTATTAATTTTTCAGTATACAAAATGTGAGATGCTATTAAGTACCTGGTGTTATATCCAACTGGAACTAGAGAACACCCAAATGCTGACGTGTAATTATTGCTGCTCTATGAAAGAAGAGTGAGATCTCATGCTCATCACTGCAGCATTCATGAACTTCCTGGTTCTCTATAAGGGTGCGTTTCAAACTCTTAAGACCAGGGACCCTTTGTTCAAATCTTACTTAGCGGTATAGATACTTTCTCTTTCTCTCTCTCTCTCTCTCTCCCCCCTCCCTCTTTTTTTTTTTTTTTTTTTTTTTTTTTTAATGAAAGCCCAGAAGATATTTTTAAAGCCAATCTTCTAAAACATACTCCCTGGGGACAGCCAACGTCTTCATTAGCTGTAAAAATGCAAACTGGAAATAAATGCCAGTGATTGGCAACTATATCGCCTTAAAGGCCATCGGATACAAGTATGTCCATGAAGCTAATATACATGAAGGTGGTTGGAATAAAACCACTGCATATGCGGATGAGTGAGCCATCGAAACTGTTCAAAAGTCAAGAGGAAAGGGACTGGGGGTGGGGGTGGGGGAGGGAAAGAGAGGGGGAGAGGGGGGGAGAGAGAGAGAGAGAGAGAGAGAGAGAGAGAGAGAGAGAGAATGAATGAGAGCAAATGACTTTACTAAATGTTAATTTTAAAATTACTTAGAAGTTAGTCTGAAACTTGAGTCAGTTATCTTAGAGCTGGGTAGCATTTTAATACTGCCAAGTAGTTCAGGAAGGTAGAAATCAAAACATAACTTGTAAGTTAGGGTTAAACCTTGACAATATCTGACTACCAGCTATTTCCTCTCATCAAGGAAAAGTTAAATTCACTAAAAATTATTTTTAAGAAGTTTAAATTTTCAATTGTTTTACTCTTGCTGAAAAATAAGTTTTGAATGTTTTAAAACTTTTTGGTTATGGTTATTGTGCATTTAAATTAATTGCTATGTGGTACCTAATTTGATACACTACAATTTAAATAAATAAATAACATTAAAAATTATTCAGCAGATATAGTAAAGTGTTATTAGTTTTTAAATTTAACTTTTAACTTAAAATTTTTTACTTATTCTTAACCTTGAATTGAATTTTTAAAAAGCTTATACTTATTCTTTTTATGTATAAAGCACAGCTATACAGATGGTGCTAAAAATACGTATACACATTTTAAGAAAGGTAAAAACTGTATTAAAATTGTAATACTCAATATATACCGATAACAAAAGATGAATATGAGTGATGTGTATATATTTTTTGGCACTCCCGGTGCATACAGCACATAATAAATATGTGGTATATCTGTGGCATTAAAATTTTATGGAGGGGCAATTAAGAAAAAAGTCTAAAAGGACCCTTAGGGGAAAGATAATTTTTAAAAAGGTTAAGAAACACTGTGTTATGACAATATCTACCAGAAGGGAAACTGAGCTGACCAAGTCATTCCAGTGGGGCCTGGTGTGAAGCACTCTAATTTACTGGGTACTAAATTGTCAAATAAGTACCCCTTCCCCCAGAAAAAGAGTGAACATGAGTGGCGAGAGCTTTGCCTTTGTACACATAAGAAAAAGTGGGCAAGAACAATAAACAGGCTCAAAAACAAGGCAGGGCTAAGTGAATTGTGTGGCAACTGCCGAAGCTTTTATAAATACTGTGGCCCCAGGTTACACCGCTGTTTTGAATGTGGTCATCACTGTTAAAGTGTTTAATATTGCTTTGAGTCTTTTAATCCCTTCAAAGGAGGTAACAAGAATTGTAGTATTTGAAAGCTTGCCTCAAACACAATAAACAGAGAACCAGAGGGATACACACAGTAATAGGGCCAGGAGGCTTAAAAAACTTCCCAACCTTTTTTCTTTTAAACCTGATGCCTTAACAGAATAATGTCTGTGCTGATGGTAACTAAAGGTGGGTATGCCGTGCAGATCCCCCTTTATTCTAGTCCAGAACATTCTGTGTAAATCAAACCATAAATGGAACGCCTTGACTTCAACAAGTTGTTCGAGCATATATTCTCAAATATTTCCAAGCTCACATTACGCTAAAAACCAGTGTGAAGACCAGGAAAACATCACAATTTCACCCATATTTTTTTGCATCTGAAGTCTTTCAAAGGTGTCCTGAAAGAGGGAAAAGGTCATGACCTACAGGTCAATCAATGATCATTAGGTGTTACTGTAACAGAAGGTATCTAAATAACCACTGTCGGTACATATGGTGCAGGATTGAATGTGCATATTACTTACAAGGTTATTTTTCATTTCATAGAATGAATTCTGAGCAGCATGAAAACTAGAATTGTCAAAACTCAAAATTCTAAATAAAACTTCTGTCTCTCCACCAGGACTCTTGTCTCAAGTTATATTAAAATTTTCTGTAGAATTGTAAATAAGCAAAACTGAAACAGGTAACAAATTCAAGGGGAAAAAGTACACCTGGAGTCAATGCAGCCAATCCCACACAAAGCCCACTCACTAACTTCTACAAGAAAGGATGTTTGCCACTGATTTGCCCAGGAACCACATAACTGTTCTAAACACAAAAATGTTGAGAATTCTCCTTGCCCAGAAGTGGTTTTTGAAAGGGATAAGTGCATTTTAACATACATAATTTAGTTTGCAACAAACCACAAAAACAAGGGGCAAGAAGCTTGAAAAAGAGCATATAACGTATGCTATAATAAGCTGATCCAATGCCACTAAAACATTCTGAGTTGAACCTTTTTGAAACCCTCAAAACACTCTACAGCCTGCTAAAAAGTTAAAGCTTCTTGCCTTTTTTCCACTCAACAGTTGACCTTATTCTGTTAGCAACTTGCCGTTCTGTCTCACCTATGTTCTTAATTGCAAGGGTGCTCAGCAAATGAGAACTATGGAAGACCAAGCGACCATAGCTTCTAACTCAGGGGTCTTACGAGACTCCGCAGAGGCTCCCCAGGCTGCAGAGGGCTGCTGCCTGAGTAAGAAGGTGCCACGCCAGTGTCACAGAACTCCTTGGGAGCAATGTGATGATCAATCAAACGAGCTTCCAGATTTCTCTTACAATGGACAGGGCCACGTTTCTCAAAGGGGAATCAAGTTCTGCTCCACTCATCCCTACCTCCAAACAAAGCCACACAGAAGGAAGCTGGCGGTGTCCATTAGAAAGGACAGAAGAAATTAGGTATAATGGCCAGGGGACTGACATTAGCAGGAGTCTCTGGTGAACAGATTTAGCTCAACTGTAACTGCAAAGCCACCAGGGATTTTTAATTATTAAAAGGTAAACCATATGCCGGAGTAACAGAAGACAGCTCAGTAATCAAGAATGGCAGGAAATGGTACTTCTTAATCTGTTTCTAGGGTATGCTTCTTTGATACTCAGAAGGCCCTTTCTCAGCAGAAAAAGCTACGTGCAAAATATAAATTTGAAAAAAGTGATGTAGTTAAACACACCCCAGCAATCAAATTCCTGTGTTCACAGATTTACTTAGGAGATACATAGCTATATGCTTATGTGTGTGTGTGTGTATAATATATACCTATATATATAGTATATAGAGAGAGGATGCCAAAAAAACTGTATACATATTTTAAGAAAGGAAAAAAACTATTAAAATTCTAATACTCAATATATACTGATAACAAAAGATAAGTCACGCGTATACATTTTTTGGCAAGCCTGGTATATAATATATATGAAATTCATATATATATGAAATTTCAGATGAAGACCTAATACCAGCTTTGCTTCTTATTTTGACAAGCCATTTCTATGGGTCTTGATTTCTTTAACTATAAGAAACAAAAAAAACGATAATTGTATTTGTCATTAGATAATCAAAATAGACTTGGAAATCCCTGTGAAAAATGAGGAACTATTATTTATAATGACACTAATTCTCTTTGGCTTGATGGCTCTTACAGAAAACATCCTGAGAAAAATGATTTGGCCAAAGCTGGTGATAGGGACAGTGAAAGTAAACCTCTCTCTCTCTCTCTCTCTTTAAAAAAAGCCAGTTAGATTTATTGACACATGTACTGATCCAGGCCACCCATATGTATAAAGAAGTTGTACCAAAACTTCTCACGTTCATAAATCTAGGACATGTCACAGATGTAAAAACTTTAAAACCTTACAATATTCTATTATGAGAACCAAAGTAAATCCAAAAGGAAACATAACCCTGTCCTCATACTTAATCAAACCCCACAGTAACAATTTGGCCTAAAAAACTGAACAAACATATCTACAAACACATAAGCAGTTACAATTTATGAATGTATTTTCTAATAGAAAAAAAATATATTCCAAACGAAAATAACAGACATCTACATATTAGGGAAATTAAATTCTAAGTATTATATTGTTTTGGTGCTAAAATATATAGCATTCAAATGATAATATCATAGGTTTAGAAAGATAAAAATCTGACTTTTAAAAATGTGATCAATATGTGTTAGCTGTATCATAGAAAGTTCCAAGCTGCATGTATCATGAACTCTTCCAAATGCTGACTGCTAGAGCATCTCACCTTCCTAAGGTTTCTTAAATCAGCCTTCTCCTTCATTTAGCTATGGCCAACATCCAAGTTTAGTTCCTCATTCTAATTGCTCTAGATACACTATACAACCATCTCTTCACCTCTACTCTATGCCACTCCACCTCACCTTGCTGCCAGATTAATTCCTCTGAAGTACAGATCTAATGACCTGCTTAAAAAAATAAAGCAAGAAGGAACGTCACTATTTGCCCCTAATTAGCTAAAATCCCATATTCTAGCATTCAGGACTCTAAACATAGTCCTAAGCTCTTTCCTCACCCTGCAGTCAAACCAAACTGCACTAGGCCGCAGGAGTATCATTTTTGGCTTTGCTCATGTGGTTTGCCTTGCTTCCTGTCTCCACTTTTCCCTTCTTTCAAAGGCCTATCTCACTTCCCAGAAACTCACAAAAGCGTTCCCAGATGCCCTCAAGAAGGTGCACTATCTCCTGTATAGTTGGCCTAACTTAAACTCTCCAACAGAGATTTTCCTGTACTTTGGCTTTAAGACAGGATTCCCTCCCTTCTTCGGGCAACTTTATGATGTGACTAACATGTGAAGTCTTAACTTTGGAGGGTTTGTTTTGTTTGTTTGTTTGTTTATTTGTTTGTTTTTGCCTTAAAGGCCTCAGACAGGTGGCTTTTGAGTGTAAATCATCAGTTTAGGTTTCTCTCAGTTTCCAGTTTGGACTTCTGGGTTCACCATGGTGCTGGTGGCTTGCTGGTGCCAGGAACTAGGGGTTACCCATGCTCAGCTAGAACAAAAGGATATTGTGCAGTGCGACGAGAACTCTGAAAAGTGTTTTCTTAAAATGTGGGAGAGAAGTGGCATATTTTCTAGAAGATACTAACGAGTGAGGCTCTATCTCCTGCCTCCCCCCCAAATTAAAACCAAAAAAAAAAAAATAAGTTATCAAGAATAGGGCTAGGTCTCTTCATCACATTACCACTAACTCTGGATTCAGCTGCTCTGTCTTACCTTCTGATGCTTTGATCACATATCCTCCCTTCTTTTCACCCGGAGGCACATTGAGCAGCTGCATAATTCTGTCCAGTAGCCCGTGGATTATCTCAAACCCAGGATTCTTATTGTAATAAACGGCACAGAGATGCCTGTAGTTTCTTGCACCTACATCTGAAAAAAGTAAAAGAATTAGTCACAAAGCCACACTGATCACTACTTAAGAATGGGATTTACCCCAACACAAACTTGGGCCAAATCAACAAAAAAGAAAACGATTCGTAAATACATAGAGACATTCAACCTTAGAAATTCAAGATATGATAGTTTTTCAACCATCAAATTCCCTGAGGTGCTTTTATTTGGGGGAGGTGTGGAAAACCCTCAATGCTGACCCCGGAACAATAAGGCCTCATGTGGTATAAACTGATAAAAGTCTTTGTTAACAATTTAGCCACATATATCAGAGACTTAAAACTTCATACTGTTTTATTCACAATACTGTACAAATACACAAAAGGCTTCATGTATAAAGGGTGATCAAAAAATATAGTGAATGCTGAAATAAAACTTTATTACAGTAAAAAGACACATTGCCATTCATCCCCCTCAGAATACTCCCCCTCGCTTCAAACACACTCATCCCATCGTTCTTGCCACTTTCTGAAGCAGTTCTGGACGTCCTCTTTCATGAGTGTCTTCAGTTGCACTGTCGTGGCTGCCTCAATGTCCTGAATCAATTCAAAATGTTTACCTTTAATGGTCATTTTGACTTCGGGAAAGAGCCAGAAATTGCACGGTGCCAGATCCGGTGAATAAGGACACACCATAATGTTTTTATTTGACAGAAATTGCCGTACCAGAAGCGATGTGTGACATGGAGCCTTTCTGTTGTGATAAAAAAATATGGTGAATGCTGTTGCCGAGTGCCATCCAACAGAAAGACAGGGATCTTCAATATAGGAAGCGTTGCATCAAACCTTAGTAACAGTGTGTGACAAGTTTCAACTTGTTCGGTGCAGTCAGTCGAGTGTGAGCTACAACTGAGAGAAGATGTGTTTTAAAGTGTGCCGTCAATCATCCTCCATCATTTCAACACTCCATTGTCACACATTGTTTCTGGTATATGGCAATTCCTGTCAAATGAAAACAATACCGGTGTGTCCTCATCCACCTTACTCACCAGATCTGGGACCATGAGACTTCTGGCTCTTCCCCAAAGTCAAAATGATTCATGACATCGAGGCAGCCATGACAGCGCAACTAAAGACATGAAAAAGGACTTCCAGAACTGCTTCAGAAAGAGGGTAGAATGATGGGATAAGTGTATTTGAAGAAGGGGGGGAGTATTTTACTCTTAAATTAATGGCAATGTGTCTTTAACTGTAATAATTTTTTTTATTTAAACATTCACCATATTCTTTGATCACACCTTGTAGAAAGATATTATTTCTACATAAAGCATTATTTCCAATAGTGAAATCAGAAACCAACTAAATTGGGGAAAGGCTACATAAAGTACAGTACAATGACTCATCAGAATACCATGTGGCTAAAAAGCATCTTTCTAAAACATTTATCATAATAGAGCTACAGCAAATATTTAAAATAGTAAATGAAAAAACCCAGGAAGCCATGAAGTTCAAAAACAGTCAAAACTAAATTATATTGTTTAAAGAATATACGTAAGTTAGAAAACTATGAAGCAAAGACTATCACAAAAATTAGAATAGTGATTATTCTAGATAAAGGGAAGTTGATTTGGTAAGGAAGAGTCTTACAAGAAGTTTAAGATACAAGAAATATTCCACTTCTTAATTTGGATGCTTGTACTAGTGTTTGTTTTATAGTAATCTTCTCAAACCATATTTTATATACACTCTTTAAAATTAAAACATTTTAAAAAGCAATACATGAAGAATCACAACTATATAAATATAACCATAAGCCAAAAAAAACTCCATGTACAGGAAAAAGATGGAAGACAAATACACCTACATGTTGACAGAGGTTATGTTTGGGCAGGGGTAATTTTTTCAATGTTTCATCTATTTTCAATTTTTTTTCCCTGATTAGTATATATTATTCTACTTTGAAATTCAGAACTTACAAAAAGTAATATTTTTAAAAAGTCAATGGTGACCATTTAACTTTATAACAGTATATACACCTGTGGGCCTTTAATAAATTCTGGAGGAGACCACTGCTCTAATACAAACACTGAATAAATGTTGGTTTCATTTTGCTTTTCAAACTAGGAAAAGAGAGAATAAGCTCATGCCTATCTGGGGGAACAAACTGAAAATAAAAACCTGCTTCATGTTAGCATGTATTGGGCAAAAGCCCTTCCACAGGTTTATTCTCAGAAGAAAGAATTCTGAGATGTCCTACATTAGATTACAGCAGCCAGAGAGTGGGAGAAGAGACAAGAGAGGTTAATCAGTTAACAGCCAAAGACCCAAACCAACAAGTGACAGCTCACACTCCTCAAAGTATGCTGAGACTTCACATTCATGTTCAGGTGGCTATTTCCTCGATTAGACAGACAGTTGAACATCAGAAGCCACCGCATCCTGGTTACGGAGATCTTTCTAGACTGTTGCCCACAACCAATCCAAAAGCAGCAAATACACTTTCCTACAGACCATGCCCCTGTCCCCCATTTCTCCTTCTCCAGCCACCTTTATCATAGCCAATGTAAATTCTTTCAAAACAACTTACAGCTTTCTTCTCCTAACTCATTGTGTAACACAGCTCTGTCATTCCCGGGCGGCAGGCATGTTTGTGTTCTCCATTTCGCCCTGCTGCTGGCGGCTTGCACTGCGTGCCCCAGGACCTGGTCCTTTTTCTGGCTAGCACATGACTCAATAAATTCTTGCAGAAAAACTTCTGGCCTCCAAGGTTTTTTTTATTAACAATTCCCATTGCTGTAACTGACACGAATTATAGACTGCCCTTTACCTTCCAGATATCCAAATAAAACATGGGTATTTTAAGACACTGTACTCAACTACTAAAGTAATCTGAAAGTGAGAAAGCACATGAATGGGGTGAAAGGAAAAGGGAAGCTAATGTTAACTGATTATCTGCCATGTGCCAGGAACTTAGTACCTACCTATCAATTTATCTAGAATCTTATTTAATTCTCAAAACAATCATATATAAGGTAAGTTTTACTATCCCTACAAAACAGAATAGGGAAAATAAAATGGTGAAACAAAAGCTCAGAAAGATTTTGCCAAAAGTCAAGCCAACTGGCTGGAGCTAATTATTATTAATTACATAGCTAATAAGTTACAAAACCAGGATTTGACCTGGATCGTCTGACTCTAAAACCCATCCACGCTCTTTACACTATACAGGGGCTATCTCTCAATCTCCAAAGGATTTAAGTAAAATCTCCAAGTCTCTAATGGATTTAGATGAAAACAAATAAGATAAGGGCAAACTTATGTATGGATATATACCTACTTAACATGGTCAAAGCTGTGCATTCTGGAAATGTTTCTGATATAATAAACAGATGTTTGAGTTTTGAAAATTTTTCATGATATGTAAGAATTCTAGTTAAGCAACTGGAATAAATTATTTTTAGAAGTCAGTTAACCAAAGTTTCTACCCATAAGCAGTATTGTAACTCATGGAAAGTGTATTCTAAGTTAAAGGCTGACTGAACACATGTGGAGAAATAACTGTTCTTGTCATGTCACATTTCTTAGTACCTACTATGTTCAAGGCACTACACTCTTAGGTATCTCCTAGAGGGTAAAGGTCGAAGCCCACACAGGGCCTGCACAGACAGAACCCTCAACAATTACTTTCTGAATCAAGGAAGAAAGCCTGGAAAGGGAAGTAAGCACACAAAAATTTAACCAGGCCGGACCAGACAGCGGGCCACATTCTAAGTCAGCACAAGAGTCAGCTGATGGAGGAAAGTAGGACTGGACTATGTCACTCTCTAGATCATTTCCATTTGCAAGGACACAGAAATTTGGTGTCTAGAAGCTTTAATTGAAAGTGTAAGAATAAAGATTAATATTAAAATCAAGCAGGCATAAAACCTCACTAAACTAACCACATGCATAAATTAAAATGAGGGCCTCATTCCTCTGTAGGATCTCTCTCTCTCTCTCTCCCTCTCTCTCTCTCTCTCTCTCTCTCTCTCTCTCTCTCTCTCTCTCTCCCCTCTCTTTTCCTGAAGGGAATAAAATGAAATGAAACAGAACTAAATTATCCCTTTCATAACACTGACTTGCTCCTGGGCATCTCTGCCATGTGGTACCCATTTGTCGGTGTCACATGCTTCCACTTTAACATACAGACCCGTATTGAAACTGCTTTGTTGTCCCATTTTTCGCTGTGAGAGGAGAGCACAACAGTCATGCCACCATTCAGAGAGCTTAGCAACATAAACTAGAAGCTTTATTTTGGTAACCTTTGCCTTGGAATACTTATTTCCTGATCTCCAAATTATGTAAAACTTACCTTTCCGATAAGAAGAGCAACATCTGGTTTAAAGACTTAGAATTCAAAAAAAATAAAAAATAAATGATTTTGATGATCAGAATAATAAAGTTACAATAACAAAAAATATAGAACTTTAAAAACATTATATTGCAAGAAAGGCTTCAGGATGTCAGAGTACACACACACACACACACACACACACACACACACACGATAATGAGCTATATATTTTTAGATTCAATTTGCAATGTTTTTTAAAAAGGCCACTGACTTTTAGCGCTTTGTACTAAAATCAGAAGAATTACATTGAACTCCTTATTTAGGTGGCCACTCCCAACTCCAACCATTGATGGGCTGGTTTTTCACATCTCCCTAGTGCTACCACTCCCTCTAGACTTGCTTCCTCAACATCTTGCTAACATATTCCCTCTGTGGCCGAATTGAAAAAAAGAGAAAATTACCACATACTCAGCTCCATCCATTCCTCCTTGGAGAAACTGCGAGGTATAGTAAAATTCCCATTTCCTAGTATTTTGCACTGAGGGACCACATTACATCACAAAGTTCACTGACTGCAAGCCACAAAATAAGAACTATTCCAATTTCATGCCAAAACTAGGGTTTGTTGGAAATGACTCAGTTCTTTATAACTCAGTTAACAGACCTCTTGTGTCATGCCATCAAACAATTCTGCTTTTTAACTTGGCTTGCCAAGTATGTCAGCCTAAATTACCAATATATTTCACAGACTTCAAAGTACTGCCTGGAGAGGCTGATCTAAACCACCCAAAGGAGGGGCAGCTGGCTAGGATTCTGTAAGTGGAAAGAACATGCCAAATGATTTTTTTAAAGAAGAGAAAGTAAAAAAGAATAGTACATGGTGTCCCTTAGTAGATAACTACTGCATACAACTCAATATTTTTTTTTTTTTTAATTGGGGAATATTGGGGAAGAGTGTGTTTCTCCAGGGTCCATCAGCTCCAAGTCACTGTCCTTCAATCTACTTGTGGAGGGCGTAGCTCAGCTCCAAATCCAGTCGCTGTTTTCAATCTTTAGTTGCAGGGGGCGCAGCTCACCGGTCCATGCGGGAATTGAACCAGCAACCTTGTTGTTAAGAGCTCGCTTTCTAACCAACTGAGCCATCCGGCCGCCCCACCATTCAAATTTTGAGAATAGACTCTTGTTTGGTATAGATTCTCTTTCACCAAAGTACCAATGATTAAAAGCACATTCATCTAGAAGCCCAAATAGAGATGCCAGGAGAAAGCCTAACTGGGACCCAAAAAGGCTTCCAGGGTAATCGTTGACCTTGAAATGAGTAGTCTGGCCAAGCTCAGAAAATAAAACAAAGCACCTTGATTTGTAGTCTATTCCATTCAATAAATTTTTTTAATATTGGTCCGCAATAGACTGAAGCTTATACATATCTCTTGAAAAATTCCAGTGTAGTATTAAATAATTCACCAAAGCTAAAAATCCTGTAAAGACATACACTTTAAAAAAATTATACCTAATGTAGGAAAACAGGCACCTTTATATATTCTTAGCAAGACTGTAAATTTGTACAAAATCCTTTTTGGAAGAGAATCTGACAAGACAGCAAACATTTAATGTACATGCCTATGAACTGACCAGTTTTATTTCTAAAAAAATAAATTGTGTAAAAGTATGAGGCCATTCATTGAGACAGACATATTTTAACAAAAACCTGGTAGCAATCTAAATATTCATCATTAACAGTCTGAGTAAATAAATTATAGGGCATCCATATAATTGACTATTATGCAGCCATTAAAAAGAATGAGGTGGACAAAATGTGTTTGTAGCAAAAAGCAAGGTTCATAGGAAAAAGAGGACAGGTAAAGCATAATTCCATTGGTGTAAACAAAAAAAAGTATCTATGCATATCCATGGCTATATATAGAAATGTAAAACATATGGCTACATATGCATAGAAAATGTCTGGCAACTAATTGTAAGAGGAGGATTAGGGAGAACTTGGATATGTGCATTTTTTTTTAGTACCAAAAGAAAAGAATTGCTTTTGAATAGGAAATACATATTTATGAAAGTTCTTAAGAATACTACAAATATATTTTCTACAAATAAATTTTAAAAACAAACATAATAAAATTTTAAGAACAAGTTTCCTTAAAAGGCATCTATCTATAGTATAGCACTGAAATACAGCTTTTTCTTTTTTAAATAATGCTGAAAGCCAAGAAAAAAAATGCAAGGAAAAAATCTATGACCTTTTCCATGCATGCGGGAAAAAGTTATATCCTCGTAGGTTGGCTTTTATTTAGTTAACAAAAAACCTGGAACGGATTTTTATCTATTAAAAAAAATATAATATGCAACGCATGACAGAGCACATTATACTCACGTTAGCAGATCTTAACTATGTGGAACCAAATGTACTAAAATAACTTTCTATATTAAAAATGATGTTATTTACACAGTTAAGATGCCATCACATATGCGAATGATGCTACTTCAAATATTGTTAATGTCAATGTTCCTTACACCCATATTTTTTGAATTATTAATTGGAAATTCTACATGCCAAAAATATGAAGTAGTAAAATTAAATTAATCCAGACTGATGACATAAGCTCTCTTCAGAAAACCACATTCCACATGTGGATGCTAGATAATCTGCCATTATTTGATGGCTGCAGAATTAATGGACAACTTTTCAGAGCTGAAGTATTTCAGAAGCTCATAATGAAAACGCTTTTATTGGACTCTTTATTAAGCAAAGAGTTATAAAAAAACTATAAAGATCTGGCCCCTGTATTTTAGTAGGTTACAATATAAGATATACATGAATGGTACAAACCGACAGCAAATTGAAAGAACTAACGAAATCATAAAAGAACAGTGAGTTCTGTTCCATGCAGTTACAGTAGCCCAGGGAGGAGAAAGGAACACAAATCTTCGATATATATTACAAATAAAGTTAAAAATAATAAATTCTGGGACTCCATATCCAAACTAGTCGAGGTAAAAAGTAGATCATTCTCTGATTTAGAAAAACTTCAGAGAGAACACAATTTTAGAAACTGTTTACACAATGATCTGGGAAGCAGAGGAAATGCAGATTGTTCCAGGACTGTGGCAGCACTTTGGAGAAAGTAGAAATGGTCTGAGAAAGAGGTGAAGGCTTGGAGGAAGTGTGCTTGCTAAGAGAGAGGTAACCAGAGCCCTCTGAGTGGTCAAGGCCTTCCATCTGTTCCATCTACTAAAGTAATTATTAAAACCCCCAATTCTTTAAATGCAGTAGTTGAAACTAACATGCATGGCAATTTGATTATCAGGGTTCCCCACAGATATATGTCAAATTGACAACAGGATGGCTGTTTTGTGCTAAATCTGCCTCACCCTATATACACTTTACAAAGCCAAACTAAGTCATCTTTCACAGGCTATGGTTCTTTTAAACTTAAACTCAACCCAGTGATGTGTTTTGTCTTGCCGTTTCAGTGAGCTTCTAGGCACACTGGCAGCTTCAGTGACCATCATGGGATAAATGGCGATGGCAGGATTCGATCTGCGTTTAATAAAAAGCCAGAATGTTGGACTTTGTAAAACAGAACTGCCTGGGCATAAAGATTTATTCTGGGCATAAAGATTAGCAATTCACAATTAGGTCCTCTGCTCCTCTAATGTCAATTTTTACTATTTTGTTGATAGTTTAGTTACCCTTGACATCGAACAGAAAACACAAAAGTATTAACCACTGGAACCAATCAATAACTCACACAGCAACGTGAGCTGATAGCTTCAGCACTGCCCCTACTGACGTCCCCGCCATGAAGCTGAAAATTTACCCCACAGCAGACAGCATTAACTTCTCGTTCCACAGACACATGCTACTCTGCTCAGCAAAATGGATAAATCAGCTTAGTCCTTTGAGTCACGACTAATTTTTTTAAACGCTGCAGCCACTTTGGACCTTAAGACTCAATAAATGCAGAGGCTGGCACAGCCTCAAAGAACTGGAATGTGTCTGAGTCAGAGCGGAAGTCTTCCCACTTGAGAAGTGCACCTGACCTAGTCACTAAACAGGCAGCCAGCCCGACAGCCTCACAACATAGACGGTCAGTCAGAAAGTCCTCAACAGCCTAGGAAACTGTCCAATGAGGTCAAGCATGAAACTTGGGGCTAGCAGTCTTTCATTGACTCTTACAGGAAAGCAGGTCAGACACATTTGTGGGAGGCATATTGAAATCCAGTACAGATTCCTTTTGCATTTCCAGTTTGGGAGATACGCTTGCCCACACAAAACTGACGTGAGGCTGGTAGTGTTGGGTTTTCCCGAAGTGTTACAACACAAGTTAGTGGCAACTGTCACTCCCTTCTCTGTGCTATGAGGGCACCTTGTACATTCCCTCGGAGCGCTATCTATAAAAATTTGTTCCCTGGCCCATCTCCCTCAAGACTGGTAACTCTTTCTCCTATATGCCAAACAGTCCCTAGCAAAAAAAGGAACTCAAAAATTCTTTATTACCAGTGCAATGAACGAGACTGTCTTGTTCACTCCTGCCACACACTTCTACCCCTTTTGAACCAGTAGTTTGGGTATTGCCCCAACTAATAAAAATTTGGGACATTTTCATTATTAACTGGAACACTCCTTTATCATTTCACTTTTGATCATCGACACTTTTTTCTCTTCAAAATAGTTTCAATTATTTAGGAGGAAATGGCTAATGTAAATCCAACAGAAAAATGTTTACTGGTTTGAAAGGCAGTTAAAACATATGTGCTCAATTCATTAAAAAGAAGTGGGTGGTGTATTACTGAAAAAACATTCCTGTTTTTTTAAAATTCCCATATTAGTACATTTCAGTTTTCTTATCCTAAAAAAAAAACACACACAAAATAAAACAAAAAAAAACACCAGTGCGCAACAGAAGAAAAACCAATTAAGTCAAAGGTTAGGATAAAAATGAGCCCCAAGTGCCTCAGCAAGGCGACATTAACCCTTGAATGGCCACAAAGGTTTTCAAGTCATCCTCCTAGGAAATTACCAGACCAGGGTGCTATGTCTCTGACATTGGGAGTTGCTATAATAGTAGTTGCTATAATAGTACCCTCATAGTAAAAGCAGGCACCAAACCTTGCTTATTATGTGACTGCAACTTTTTCAAATGCAATTTCATTTAATCCTTATAATGAATCTAATGAATAAAGTGCTATTGTTATTCCTATGGTACAGATGAAGAAACTAAGGCACAGAGAGCTTGAATCAACTGTCTACGTTAAGCGGCTGGTACACGGCAGAACTATCACTCAATCCCAGGCCCGCTGGTTGCACAGTCTCTTCGGAACCGTGGTGCTGTGCTGCGGGTCCTATAGCGTCCTCTATGTACA
This sequence comes from Rhinolophus sinicus, assembly GCF_057876585.1. NCBI lineage: Eukaryota > Metazoa > Chordata > Mammalia > Chiroptera > Rhinolophidae > Rhinolophus > Rhinolophus sinicus. The sequence goes on from NC_142517.1 coordinate 200,234,384, forward strand.
CCAGATGACAAGTAAGGGGACCACATGTATGTATTTAGAACAATCCATCAGAAAAACCACTTTTGTTAGGAAATAAAAGCCAGGCCTACCTAAAGAGGAAACAGAGTCCAAATAAATTAAAGCAAACCTATGTTTTCAAGATGGTAAACTTACCGAGCAGATGTACCTCCTCTCATTCCTCAAATCCCACTGATATGATAGAAAATTTTAAAGGAAAATGGTGCAAGACAACAGGTAAAAGTAATTACCAGATGGAAATGGCTCAATGAGGAACACAGCGCAGAATAATCACAACTGAAAACAGGAACTAAAGACATCGGCTACAGAGATGAGCACTATCTGCCTAAAGAAACAAAGTGCAGCAGGAATCTAGCTTTTGAGTAAACAAGTACATACATGGACTGGGTTCCTGGGGTTACCACCAGGGCTGTTTGCCAAGTGACGACTGCAGCGCTAACACTTGAGACCAGCTGTCTCTCAATAGGGGAGGTTATCGCCAAGCATGGGCCCTGAGGCAGAGTGGAGTCTATGCCTGGGCCAGCCTAAGGAACACAGAGGAAAAGAGGAAACAGTACAGGCACCTCTGCCCAGGATGGCAGGACTGTCAAGTGCTCCCAAGTGCTCCGTGCCAACAGCGAAACCTTCCTTGTGGCACTTGTGGGGACTCCAGCTCTGAGCTGCCTGCTTGCAAGCAGGCCCAGCCGTGCAGTGAAGGCAGTAGCCTACTGCGGAAATAGTGTTCCAAAACTTTTGAGGATTAACCTAATCCTGTATTTACAAATGTGTCTGAATCGCCAAGGATTGAAACAATATAAAACTCAAAGAACTAAGATAAAGAAAACACGTCCAAGTTAATAGAAATATCTGACATTGGAATTTTAACCAAGTCTTACTTATCTATACCATTGGGGGATCTGAGGCAGAAGAACCCTCAAAACTATTTACAGCTGGCACTGAAAATGTTTTCAGATTTCTATGATAGTAGATTTATCACCCAATGAACATTCTACACAGACTGATATTAAAATGAACTTTCATTCTCTAAGACCAAAATTATTCTCACCCTAGCTCTAAGTCCAATATTTACGCAGCCTTGGGCAAATAACTACTTTTCTGTCTCAATTTTCCTATATTTTAAATGGGGACAATGTTTTTTTTGCGGTTGTTTTTTGTTTTTTTCTATCTCATCTGCCTAAGAGATGATTTCACAATCAAAAGAGAAAAAGTACGTTAAAAATTTTTTTTGAAAAGTAAAATGCACCATACAAATGCAGGGTGATGCTGGTAATTGAAAACAGTCACATACCGGGGAGCAGATGGAATCAGCGTTGGCTAAAAAGTTCACTATGGACAGTCCCCAGACAGTCATAGTGGACATACATCTGTAATGCCTATTTCCTCTGATAGGTTGATTTATAGCGATTGTTCTTGACTGCTTTCGCTGGTTAGAAAGATGCCATATTATCGTCTTCAGGAGCAACTGAGGAAAAGGCCTCTCTGCTTTTGTTAACTGACTCAAAAGAATATACTCCAAATTCTGCAGTCTGGAGTATAACTCTCTGAATAAGCAATGCTAAGAGTTGAACTGTTAAATCCAGAGAACCAGGAAATACTGACAGCAATTTAGTCAGCTGAGGGCACTGCTCACTAAGAAGTGACCTCTTACACAGCTCGAAACAATCAGACTTGTATAAACTTGGAAGACATGGGGAAGTCTGAATGAGACAGACTTCCTCGGAAATCAGGGGTAAGTACTCAGTAACTGTATATTTTTTAAACAACCACTGCGTTCCAAATGCTGGACCAAGCAACTTGCTCCACTAACAAGTCCAGACCACACTCAAAAGAGGCAAAAACGGCTAAAACACATTCACAATGTCTAGTACAACAGTGGTGGTATACAGTCACTTGACAAACTAGGAGGACAAGATACCAAATACCTTAAAATGATATTTACATAAATCACGTGATATAAGAAAAAAAGAAATGTTCCATAGTGCTGTTCAAGGTGAGGTTTTAACAGGGCTCGTCAAAAATATTAAATTCATTGTTAAAATTTGCTTTCTATTAAAAGAAATGAGAGCTAGAGTAACCAAATATCTGGACCTTGCTTGAATTGATTCAAATAAATCAATCATGAGAATTAAACTTATTAAACAATTGGGAAAATTTAAACACTAGCTAGATATTTGATAATAGGATAATGGTACTGGGTTATTTAAAAACAAAACAAAAATGGTAGTCTCTTTTAGAACTACACACTACAGCGTTTGTTGATGAAATGATATGATGTCTAGGAATTACATTAAAATAATGTGGAGAAGTGAGTTAGCTATGTGTTGATAATTGTTGAAGCTGGGTCCTGGATTCACACAGCTAGTTATACAATTTACCTTTATATCAGTTGAAGTTTTCATAATAACAAAATGCTGTAAGTATACAAATTAAAGGTGACTCATTCTTACCTCTGCTAGAATCTTTTACTACAATGTCAGAGATTTCAAACAGTTTCAGAGGAAGGGGCATCTTCCGATTTGCTGCTATGGTCTTTAGGAGGCCAGGAAGAAGGGTAGTGCGTGCCACCTGCAGGACAAGACATGAAATTGCACTGAACAAATAGGAACCAAACAGACCAACAGCAGATTCCCCCCTCATCTGTGGTGGGAGATGCTCCAAGAGCCCCCGTGGATGCCTGAAACCTCAGGCAGTATCAAACCCTATATATACTATGACACTATGTTTTTTCCATACATACACACATATGATAAAGTTTATGGCTTCCCTTTGGCATAATCGAACTGCCAGCATCACTACTCTTGCGCTTTGGGGCCATTATTAAGTGAAATAAGGGTTACTGGAACACAGGCACTGCCATACTGTGACAGTCGAGCTGATACCCTAGTCGGCTACTAAGTGACAAACATGCAGATGGCATACACAGTGTGGACATACTGGACAAAGGCATGATTCACGTCCTGGGCAGGATGGATGGGATGGAGTAAAATTTCATCACGCTACTCAGAACAGCATGCAACTGAAAACTTACGAACTGCTTATTTCTGGAATTTTACATTTAATACTGTTGGACCAGGTGGACCGTAGTTAATTGAAAGTCCCGAAAGTGAAACCGTGGATAAGGGGGGGAACCACTGGAATTGGTTTAAAGACAAAGCTAAAAGACTCTATGGCTGCATAGGAACACACTTCTGGAAAATGCAATGCCTAAACACCCAAGTCACCTTTAATTTTCAATTCCAGGACACTAGAATAATTGAAAATATTCTGCCTCCCAAACTTACAAAATGAAAAATCATAAATGTGATTAAAAAATAAGTGAGAAACAATTATTATAGCACACATAATTGCTTGAATCTAGGATTGGTTATTTTATTATCATTTTTAAAGTTAGCTTAAAATAAAGTTGCCTTATTTTATAAAATAATTGAAGTAGTTATAAAAAATACAAATATTTAAATAGATTAAATATGAACTAACCAAAATTTTAAAACCCACAGGGAAAATGTAAATGTAATTTAAAAACCGGGACAATGAGGAAAACAACACAAACATGTAGTGTTTTCAGCTGAGTAGCCAAAGAAGTACAAATACATATCCTAGTTCTTAAAAAAGAAAGACAGAAATCAAAACTTCCCTGCTTTTGCCTGTGACATAAATTCTCCATTCTAAGATATGTGAGATATGTTAGCTTTCAACACATCATGTTACTGGAAGGGTATGGAAAGCAGTGGTATCAGACGCCAACACCACTATCTTTTGCCCAGACTATTGTATGAGTTTCTTAGGCTGATTTCTCTGCTTCCACTCCTGCCACTTGATGGTCTATTCTCCATACAGAGGGATCCTTTAAGACCTCAATCAGATCATGCAACTCCGCTTCTCAAAATTCTCCAACAGCATAGGGAATAGAGTCAATGGAATTCTAACAGCTGTATGCGATGTCAGAGGGATAGTAGATTGGGGGAGGGGGGTTATCACTTTGCGAGGGGTGTAAATGTGTAACTAGTACATCGTTTTGTACACCTGAAACTAATAAAATAATCTCCAATAGGTTGCCATCTAATTTTGAATAAAATCCATGCCCTACATAGGGCCCTATATGAATCTGGGCCTGGTCCCTTCACCAACTTCAAGGCCTGCTCCAGCCGCACACCCACACACCGCAAGCAGGTTTCCCTCTCAGGCCTCCACACATGCGCTTTCCTTTGCCTGGTTGTGGGGGCAGAGCCTCAGAAAGTAGTTTCCAGGCTCTCGGCCTCACATAGACAGGTGCTGGCTCAGGTAGTAAATGGCCAACTGTGATTGCATGGCCATCAGCTGTGGCTAGTTGGCCGTCAGCTGTAACCAGTGAGCCATTGGCCACTAATGTAACTGCTGTGGCTATGCTAGCAGAAGGAGAGGAGAGAAGAAAATGGGGGCTAGCAAGAAGATGGTGGCTGGGCTGGCAAGTGTGGATGGCGGTTTGCGTATAGTGTGGATCCAGCCTCCAGTGAGAGTATAGTGCCGCCAGAGAGAATATAGTGGTATGACTCCCCTACCTATGGCTCCGTGGGTGTTCCTTTTTGGCCTCACCGTATCCTGCGTTATGTGGGGAGCGGGAGGAGAGACCCCGCAGGCCGCCCTGCATGACACTGGTACATTCTTCTCTAGACTCACACGTGGCTATCTAACTTCCTTCAAGTCTCTGCTCAAAGGTCGTCTCCCACGGAGGCCTGCCCTGACCACCCGAGCTAAAACAGCACCCCTCCTAGCTCCTGCATGAGCAAGAGAGTAAGCTCCTGAAAGGCCTCGCTAGATTGTGGGTTGAGGGAAAAAGAGAACATCTTTCCTATCACAGCCACGCTACCAGCAAGCGGCTATTAGCCTTCAGCCTGGTGCTTTCTTAAATACCCTTTACTTTCCCCACAACTTCCTCTCCTCTTTGAGAATAAGTGCCCAAACCATTCACAGAAACAAAAACCATGATGTTAAAAGAAAGATTAAATTATTGGAATATAAACAGCCTATTTTTGTAGGTAACTTTTCTTAGTTTATTTTTTCTTTTCAGTTTATTTTATAGATAAGCCTTATTTGCTTATTTAAAAACCTACAGAAATATAAAAAAATTTCAACTTGAATCTGATCAAGCTTCTAAATCTAACTACCAGTTTACTGGAAAAATAAAGGGCCATAGGAATATAGTCAGCAAAATCCTCAATGTGAGAACTCTATGGGACAAATGACCTAGTTTCTTCAACAAAGTAAAAAAGGGAGGGGGCGGGGAAGGAGGGGGGAAGAAAGGGAAGGAGGGAGAGGGGAGAGAGATGTGGATGGGCAACTTGTAGATTTGAGTCTTAAGATGCACATTGATCAACTCTGATGTACAGCCTCATTTGAATCACAAATTAAACAAACCATTGAAAAAAATTGAGACAACTGGGAAAATTTGAACAATGACTGGATATTTGAAGATGTTAAGGAATACTATTGCCAATTTTGGGGGATGTGGTAATAAAGTTTGTTTATAATTATAATAAAATATTAGATATTTTGTCTAAATAATATTTCTCTTATTTTATCCATTCACATAATCTATTACTACTAATAATATATCTACTATCAGAAAACAGCCCAAGGTTAAGAATCATACAGGAGAGAGAACAGGCTTAGACAATAAACTGAGTTACAAGACCCTGTGCAACTTTAAATTTAATTTAACCATAAATAAATATAAACCTGTTAGCCACATTAGCAATGGTAGGACGTACCTGTTGGTAAAGCAGGAATAAAATATAGAATCTATCAAGTCTAAAAGACAAACTCAGGGGGCTGGTTGGCTCAGTGTGGTTAGAGCACAGTGCTCATAACACCCAAGTCGCTGGTTCAATTCCCACATGGGCCAGTGAGCTGCGCCCTCCACAACTAGACTGAAAACAGCAACTTGACTTGCAACTGATGGGTCCTGGAAAAACACACTGTTCCCCAATATTCCCCAATAAAAAAACATAAAAAAAAAAACAAAAAAAACAGAGACTCACTTTCATCTGTAATGTATTTTATGCAGAAATATTGATTTTTAAATGTGCTGAGCCACAGCTACTTATAGTGACATTTAATGTGTTTCTGATTTGTTTTCCTTCTACTTATATAAAGTAGATTAAGACAGGCTATAAACCCTGAAGAACATAACATCACCACATCTTAAGAAATCTATCAAGTTTGGTAAATGAAACTGGGAGAAGAGGAAAATTTGGAACGCACATAAAAATCCATTAAGATTTACTGAAAACTCACACTACCCAAATAAATTTGAATATATCTTATTGAAAAGAACACCATGGACATCTTTTAAAAGCAGTGGAAAAGCTAGTGGACCTCAGAAAACAAAACATAAAAACTCATTATCACAACCCCTCCAAACTAGTGTAAGGATCCTTCAAAGTTCTGACACTGAGTATGAAAAATTCATGTACTTGATGCATTTTAGTACCAATTAGTTCTTTAATTACCTCTAATCTGCCACATCAGTCGGTAGTTCTATAGACCAAATTTAGATTTTTTTTAAGGTTACACTTAATACTTATAGAATTTTTTGAAATAATCCAGCCCCCTGCTTTTACAGAAGTGAAAACCAAGATTCAAAATAACTATCTCAAATCAGAGTACAGATACTATTTTATAATAGCATTAACTTTTTAAAAAGCATTTCCCTCCAATTCTAAATTTTGCCTTGATTCTCGAAGCCGTGATTTTCCTAAAGCCTAGATTTTAAAAACCATATAGAATTTGTATATACAAGAAAAACAAAACGAGAGCTTATTCGTATGAGATGAGATTATCTGAAGTTATTAATAAGCCAAGATATTATAACCTTGAAATATTCTCTGTTTATAATGAATACCCTACACTGTAATTTAAGTCATTTAACATTTGCTATTAAGGTAGCATCATTCTCATTTAAACATTCCTAAACATACTATGAAACGGTCCGTAAACTAGACAATTACTGAGAAAGACCCAACAACATCTAATTTCAAAGTGACTGACTTAAAAGGTACTCAGAACAGGTGTTGATGCATTTATGAAAACGGGTGGAAAGGAGATGAAATCTGAAAATAATGTTAAAAAGTCAACTATGAAATGGAAAGTTCAGACTGGGTTAGATAGCACAAAGCAAGTAAGAACCAGCTATAAAGTTAATCGAGAAAAGATTATGAGACGTTTTAAGAATTTTTGTCAGCAAAGTATGTGAGAACCAACTGTAAAACTTACCCAAGAAGGGATTTTTAAAAAGCTCCAAAGTTTTTGCCATCTGGGGTAGAATAATTGAAGAGACTTTACATAACTCATGTACTACACGGGAGTTTTTACCTAAATTCTTATCTACTTAAAACTCCTACCTGGAACTCAGCTGTCTTTGGATTACCGATGTGCACTGCCTTTGTTGCAGAGATATCCAGACGAAGTTTATCAGCAATATCTTCTTGGGAGCACTGAAAATAAATGCAACATAGATCAACATGGAATAGCGGTGACCAAATGGAATATAATAAATGTTTAATGCTGGAAGTCAACTTATGGTCTCGTAGCCATGTCGATTCTCTACATATGAGTTACGAATAAGCTAAGAATAAACATATCAATTAACCCAGGCCCACAGCAGATGCAACTTAACATTGACAGTTCTCTTCTAAGGAGTTCTCGCGGTGACTCAGAGCTACTGTAAGTTTTTCATATGGAGATGGTGGCATAACCTGTATTCGGGCCCTTCTCATAAGCTCTTCCCATTCACTTTACCAGTCTAATTGCCTACAATTCCTACCCATTCCCCAAACCTTACACTTTCCCCCGCCTTTACCTGAAATAGTCTCCTGCCCTACTTGCTGCCATCCCCCAGGCTCTACTTAAAAGATATCTCTTCTGCCTCTTCCATAAAACTATCTCTTATGACTCTAGGCAGTTATTCTCTCCCTCCTCGGTATTCCTATCGCTTTTTGTTTCGACTATTATTGTAATCTCTGCTAAATCCACAGATTGTGGCAGAATAGTAGGCCTGAGAGCAGAATTTACATGGCCTGAATTTTGCCCAATGTTCTTTCTACTGTATCATTTAACTTTCGTGCTTATATGCTTGCTAAAGCTCCAAGGCATAAACAAACTGCTAAGCACTCATCCACCAAAAAGAGAGAGATGCTTATCGTCCTCAAACACTAGGATGGGGGGGATGGCCAGTGAGCTCAGTTTGTTAGAGCGCGATGCTCATAACACCAGGGTTGCCATTTCGATCCCCACATGGGCCACTGTGAGCTGCGCCCTCCACAAGTAGATTGAAACAACTACTTGACTTGGAGCTGATGGGTCATGGAAAAACACACTTAAAATAAATAAAAGTTAAAAAAAAAAAGTGTTTTGTGGTTGGGTTGTTTCCAATTTGTGGCTGTTATGAATAAAGCTCCTATAAACACTAAAACAAAACAAAAACCCAGGATGGTAGGCAGAAGTTGTGAAAATAAACTTACTAGTAGACACAGCAAGTCTAATAATAAATCAGATAACGCAAAGTGCTTGGCACAACTAAGTGATCAAAAATATTAAAAACGGTAATAAATCTTTACTAAGAATAAGCAATTATCACATATATTAATACTAACTTATTGAAAAAGAGTTTAAAACTTAACATGCAAACTGATGTACCATCAGATCACTGTACTCTTTTCCAACACTGGGTGACACTGCTCACTACACTGTTGTACAAAATGGTCTTCAAAGGCTAGCTGGCCTGTATTTACCTTAAGAAAAAAAATGGGGCCGGCCCGGTGGCTCAGGCGGTTAGAGCTCCGTGCTCCTAACTCCGAAGGCTGCCGGTTCGATTCCCACATAGGCCAGTGGGCTCTCAACCACAAGTTTGCCAGTTCAATTCCTCGAGTCCCGCAAGGGATGGTGGGCTCTGCCCCCTACAACTAAGATTGAACACGGCACCTTGAGCTGAGCTGCCTCCCGGATGGCTCAGTTGTTGGTTGGAGCGCGGGCTCTCAACCACAAGGTTGCCAGTTCAATTCCTTGATTCCCCGCAAGGGATGGTGGGCAGCGCCCCCTGCAACTAAAATTGAACACAGCACCTTGAGCTGAGCTGCCGCTGAGCTCCCGGATGGCTCAGTTGGTTGGAGCCTGTCCTCTCAACCACAAGGTTGCCGATTCGACTCCCGCAAGGGATGGTGGGCTGCAACCCCTGCAACTAGCAATGGCAACTGGACCTGGAGCTGAGCTGCGCCCTCCACAACTAAGACTGAAAGAACAACAACTTGAAGCTGAACAGAACCCTCCACAACTAAGACTGAAAGGACAACAATTTGACCATTGTTCCCCAATAAAGTCCTGTTCCCCTTCCCCAATAAAATCTTTAAAAAAAAAAAAAAAAAAATGGGTTTAGATTCGCTTTACGCCAATGCCAGTTCTAACGATTCTTGCCATGCTCTCTTGGGAAGGATCGTGAAGCCACAACCAGGCACAGCAGAAAAAAGCGCCCTGGTCTGCCAGGGCTGCGGAGATAGAGAAAGGTGGCAGGCATGCTAGGAATAACCATTTTGCCCATAGCACAGAGGAGTTTTTATAACAAGACTTGAATATAATGTGAGCAATTAATTAGGAAATGTGTTCGATTCTCAAAGAGAACTAGTACTGTCTATATATAAAAAAAGATTCTACAGACACATGGCAATGCAGCTAGGTATCTTAGTGAACTTTTACTTTTCAATGGACGATAAGGCGTGGAGATAAGAAGCAGTTTAAATCAAGGTATCCTGCAGTGGCAGTAGCTGGTATACAGGAAGGAGTATTTTTTAAATGTTAATATTGCTGTATTTATTTTCAAGTGTTAGAAAAAAATATAATAAGTAAATGAAGCCCATAATTTTTACAAATATTTTTATAATAATTGTAGGGACAGAGCCAGGAGTGCAGTTTCCAGGCTCTCAGCCTAACGTGAAAGATGTTGTCTCAGGTAGTAAATGGCCATCAACTGTGATTGGATGGCCATCAGCTGTGGCTAGTTGGCTGTCAACTGTAACCAGTGAGTCATTGGCCACTAATATAACTGCTGTGTCTATGCTAGCAAACAAATGGGGGGCTAGCAAGAAGATGGTGGCTGAGCTAGCAAGAGCGGGTTGCAGTTAGCACGGAGGATTGCAGCTAACAAATGAGGTTGGTTGGCTGACAGAGAAGCAGACAGCAGGTTGCAGGTCGTGTGGATCCTGTTTCCTGTGTCTCCAACCCAGCCACCAGCGAGACTATAGTGGCATGACTCCCCTATCTATGGCTCCGTGGGTGTTCCTTTTTGGCCTCACCATGTCCTGTGGTATTATGCGGGGAGCGGGACCAGAGACCCCGCATGACACTCTGCATGACAGTAAAACTAAAGTAGATAGCTTTAAAAGTGCACTAATAAAAAACATATTATAACTAGTATATTACAACTAGTACACAGATATAACAAAAATCATAATGACAAGTTGTGAATTACACTTGGGAAACCAAGGGGTGGGTTTTAGAAAAAGCAGGGCTATCACTCTTGTGCAAAAGGAGATATAAGGCTCAGAGATGTTTAGTCTTGCTTAGAAAGTATGTAACTTTATAAATACCTTTAATGTTAAAATTCCTGTAGGGAAATCATTACTGCAAATCTGAAACTCTCTAGCACCTCCCTCCTTTCCACTCTGGTAATAAATCACGTGACGAAGTGACTCGAGACAGCTGAACAGACTGGCACTTTCGGTGGGAGATATTTCAGTCATAGACCTTGGATATAGACAGACCTGGCCTGGAATCCCTGGTCCAGAGCCAACTGGCTGAGTGGAGGGTGGCCAGTGACCTACATGACCTGCTGTGAGAGACAGGGACACCCATTTCCCAGGGCTGCACTGAGAGGTGACATCACGTACATAAAGCCCTCAGTGAGGGATGAACTCTGCACAGCAGCTGCTGGCCAGGAGGCACACAGTTACAAAAGAAATCCTGTGCCGCTGAAAATAATTTAAAAAATACATTTCTCAATGCTATCATTTTGTAGTTCATGTTCCATAAAATCACTAGGGCTCACAATATGTACCTGTGTGTATGTGCATGGCATGGTACCAGGAGCCTAGCATACCCAGGAGGAGAAAACAGAAAAGCACCGCTCCACTAGTCAAAAGGCCAGGATTCTGCTCAGGTCTCCTGCCATCTGGGTAAACTGTTAGGTGCTCATCATCTCCTGTTGGCCTCAGGCTTCCTCACTGGGACAGTGCCTGGCATACAACAGGGGCACTATCAATGTCGCTGAACAAACAGATGATAACTGAATTAGACAACAGAGGGTGGGGAACGAGATCCATAAGTTCCCTTCTGATGTTACCATCCCATGAATTACAAATACTCAATAAAGTGACGTGAGAAAGGCGGCATCTCCTGACCTGCCCTCTGTATACTGGTAGTAATTCCACGTCTGCCTTCTACTCTAAAAGATAGAGAATTTCAGGCTGGAGTTGAGTTGAGGGGGAAAAAAAGAAGTCGCTTTTCTGGTTGTCTTTGTCGTGCTTTGCTTTTTGGCCCACGTCATTCAGTTGAAACCTCCTTGAGTACTCCGGAGCTACACTGTCAGCACCACAGAAATGTGCAGCAAGAGAAAAGGGAGCTACAAGTTGCACATTTTATTCTTTTCAAATGGTCAATCTGGTGGGGAGGGGGATTTCCTTCTGATTTTGTAATAAAATTCATTTCCTGATTTAGGCCTTTTATGTCAGCTTTTCAACTCAAAACAAATGTTTGTGAACATGTTCAAAGACAAAGAAATAAGTTTAATGTGGAACAGTCCCCAAGCCCTTAACCAGGGCGGCATCTAGTGGACACAGCCACAACCAAATTACGACGCAAGATTCTAACTTAATAAATTTAGTATGAAATTCATTGGGAACCCTCAACACTTATGTGAAACTATACTATACAATACAAAAGTGTCATTTAAGACACCTTTTAAGTCACCACTTCAGGTTTTTCTGTGACAAAAAAAAAAAGTCGCCCAACATTTCTTTACCAGAAATTGTATACCAAATGACAAAGTTATTTTTCTAGAACCTGGAAATTTCAGCAGTCTAGATTTTATAAATTCATATGAGGAATCATTGAATAAATAATTCAGAGATTCAAAGTAAACAATCAGCTGAGCAAAAAAAGCATACCAGAGCAAAGGTAAGTGCCTCAGTGAATCCAGCGGCTGCCATGTCATGTCTTAGAAGTTCGGTGAGCTTATTAAGGGGAAGCTGGAGGGAAAAAAAGGTTTTTCCTTTATTTCACCTCAATAAAATTTCCAATTTTGAAAAAGAGTTATACAGAACATGTCAGTAAAAGGAAACCACCCTTCCATCATTACTGATAGACTGCTTATACCACCCTTTCCCCACCAACACCACCACCTCACTCCCGATACGTCTACACAGACATACACAGCCCACTTTCACCTCTCCCACACACAGCTTCTGCCCCCAGGCCCAGGTTGAGAAAATGAATCTCCCCGTTAGAGATTCAACAAGAGCTCCACACCCAAAACCTGTCTTTCTTCAAAGAACTAGTCATCACAGGTTTTCAACTTACTCTAATCCATTGGGCATCTGTTTTGTATCCTCTCCATAGCAAATGCCTCCCATAGCACAGCATGTCCAAATATTGCTTAATTCCTATGTTCTGGTTTTCTCGAAACCCTCCTGGCATTCAACAATCCGTTTCTAACAATAAGGAGTGTTTATTTAAGGGTGCAATCTTACTTGATTAGCTATGGTGTATGTTTTCGGGAGAATCAGCTGAATGTTGTTATATCCATAAGCAATAGCTGCGTCTTCCACAATATCACACGTGTGGATAACGTCAGCTCTTGTCGGAGGGATTTCAATCTCAATCTGATTCCCATCGCCAATGACTTCTGACTTTAAGTACATCCTGGTCAGAAGCTTAGCAAGATTCTCTGGAGTTTCTCTGAAATAGGAATGTACAAACCATAAACTTCACTGGATTATTTAAAACATGTTTATATTTTGTTTATATGCTACTACCTGAAATAGTAACCCTTCTTTTGGAATTTGATTAGACACGAGACATCCTAACTGATGTTCTATCATCACTTAACCCTCTCCAAGCATCCTTTCAGGAAAAATTAAATAATCTTGTGGGCACTTCACCCTTGAATTATCTCCAACCGTAAACAAATAAATGAAGTTTTCTGGACATACCTGATTCCAACTTTTTTGTTAATTAGATCGGCTCTCACCATCTCCTTTCGGTAAGCCAGTTCCTGAAGAGCAAGAGTTTGAGAAGCTTAAATCCTCCGTCAGATACAGCGTTAGCCTCTTTCTACTTGAACTTGTCATGAGTTTTATCACCCTCCCAAGAAACTGTCACTAGAGCAAGACACTGAAAATAAACTTGGAGTTTCAAAACATTACTGTAGAAGAATACATTTGCTACATTATATTCATACCCGTATATGAACATTCTACTTGCTACACAATTGGAACTGCTCAGAAATAATATAAAATGCCAAACATTTTTCTCTTTCAGATGGTCAATCACCATTCTCTTCAGTAAAACACCGGTGCATTACATCATTTCTAAAATGCTTGTAAATCCTGAAGCTTTTCAGCCTCATCTCATGCAAGAAGGTGTTTAGGACCAAGAATGAATAATTCATGTGTCACGATGTACTATCCATCATACTAAGCCTAAGAGTGTTATGAAGACATTCCTTTCTCATTGTTTTTCCCTGTGGGGAAATGCAGCCATGCCTCCAGTCGCAGCTATTGAGCTGCTCCAGGAGACAGTACGGCTGGGAGCATCTCATGAATTGGTACTCATTCGCCTTAGAACAGTATATAACTTCCATGTTAGGCAGGAACAAACACACATAAAATGCAGACTTTTCAGCACCTTTGGAAACACATCTGTGAACATTTCTTATCACTAAATTACTCTCAAAAGTATCACTGCCACTACCAAAAAGGCTGTAAATTTACAAACCCGTTTGGACTCAGGTAAGGACAATGAGCCTGAGCCTTGCTAGTCAAAATGTAATTCTCAGGCAGAAGTAGCACCACCACCTGAGTGCTTGTGAGAGAGGCAGACTCTCAGGCCTTGATAGCTAGTGGCCGTTACACCCGACGCACTGAACCCAAATCCCAATGTTACCAAGATCCCTAGGGGAAGTGAATACACATTAGAATTTGAGAAGCACTGGACTGGATGCTCATGTTTGCAATAGTGGTAACAAACCTGTACTGAATAGCTAGTATGAGCTCAACAGTACAAGACGCTCTTTTAAGATAATCTTAACCCTCAGAACAGGTACCACTCATATTCTCATTTGACAGATAAGGAATCTGAGTTTTAGGTTAATAAGTAGTTCCAGAGCACAATGGTAAGCTGCTTAACCCTAGTGCTGCGATATTCCCAGTGCCTGGAATAATGCTTTTTAGATAATAAGCACTTGTTATACAGTTAATGAATATAAGCATGCATGCACGCATGAAGTAACAAATAACGAATTAATAAACAACTCGAGGGAGCTTAATTCCAAAGCTCACACCATTAACCATTAGTCTCTCTGACCATCTACCACTTTCGTCCCCTCTGGTTCTCTTATTCCAAACTCTATTCTTTTATATGAAATAACAGAAGACTAGGAAAGAACTTTCAAGTGTTTGAAAAATTATGCTATGTCGTATGAAAAAGAATCAAGTTTTCCCCAGAGGATCATTCTTTTCTGGGAGGACAATCTGGGAAGAGTTGTTTTCAACTAAGTTTAGAAACAAATAAATTGACAAACGATGAATCACTGGGGTAGTACTCCTTCTCAGAAGGCCCATTTCGAATTTATGAAAGCTTTTTATAAATGATTTCAAGGAATTATCAACACGAGGAGAAAAGTGAACCAAATTTTAAGATAGGTTTCTTTTTCTTCCCAAAAGTACATATTTCACTTTTATTAACACTTAACAATTCTTCACACTGAAAAGAAAAATTGAACTTTCCAAATTAGAATTATTTTAAAATAGACTACAAAGCCATCTCTGGCTAATCCCAAATACTGCTATGGTAAACTGTACAAATGGCCACAAATTCTTCCTGCCTCTGCATCCATGGCCTTGGAGTCTTCTCCCCCGTCTCAATCTAGCAGAATTACTGGCTTTGACCAAACAAGATATTTGCTTAAAAGCACTGGACGTCCTCTCTTGCTGTTGGGAATCCCGCAACCCCCATCAAGTACTGAAGACCAAGCTAGCCCCTTGGGTGATAGAGACACCTGACCTGCTGACCCCACAGCCAGGAAGCAGACATGTGAGTGAGGCCATCCAGGTATCCGGCCACTAGCCTGCCAAGCGGCTGACTCCACAAGAGCGAGCCCAGCAGAGGTAGGCCAAGCCAGCCCAGACCAGAAGCACTACCCAGCTGACCAACAGAATCAGGAGATAAACAAATTGTTGTTAGTTGTTTTAAGTCACTAACTCTTGGGGCAGTTTGTTACGTCACAAAAGCTGGTAACAGCCACTAAAATCAATTTGAAAAATAAAATGATACTGCCCATAATTTCAGTCATGCTTTTTACAGTTATACATTTATTTTGAATTATAGTTAATACTCTAGAATAAAATAGAATGCTACATGCTAATGTTATCAGGAAAGGGAAGGTTTTGATCTTGGTAGGTTTTATCTACTTTAAAAGCGACTTAAATAGTAGAAACTATTCTAGATGCTGTTCATTTAATAAATAACAGAGAAATAGTGAAAAACCCAGAGAAAAAGAGCTCCAGGAATGGCCTCACTGAATCAGAACCATAATTAAAAGAGTGGGAGACTGTCGTGAATTATAATGGCATTTTTATATTTATAAAGCCATCTTGGGGAAAAGAGCCTAGACAATTAAGAATAAGCTGGTTCAGATTTATATTTTTTTTCACCAAGATCCTATATCTTCACAATAATTGTGCTGTTAATACGTTTGGAATTATATATTAGTTACAGTGATGGCCTTCAGCAACTGTTAATTCAAGTGTGAACAGACTAATTAGGTTTGGATGGCTGAGTAATTTTAAAGGGGTAAGACTATAAATTACCCAGTTAACTAGTTAATAAGAGAATAAATCTCAGAAATTATGGCCATATAATGCTGTGGTATAATGTAGTGTGTTGGGAACTGAAGTCAGACTGTCTGGGCTTAAATCCTAGCTCCACTATTTAATAGTAACAGGCAAGCTATTTAACATGTCAAGGTCTCCCTATCTCCACCACGAAAAGGGCATAATAACAGCACCCACCCTCACAGGGTTAATGTGCGGACTAAATCCATCTAATGCACATCTGGTGCCTGGCATGTTGGTGGATGGACAGACAGATCACGAGCAATCTATAGCTATTGTTATTATTATTATTATTATTCTATCAGCATCATCAGAACCATCATCAAGTCACTTCTTAAATACTTACTGGAAAGGTATATGATTTTCCATTAGGAAAAACGACCTCAGCTGCTTCAACCCTGAAAAAATAAAATAAAATACTTAAGAAAAAAAGGGTCCATAAAATCTAGAAATGTGTATGACTATCAAATCTTTCACTTCATCTACAACTGTAGCCTCCACACATTTAAACTATTCACCTTCCAACACGGGTGTTTGGATTCATCCTCCTAAATACAACACGACTCTACTATTCCACTTCCTATGGCTCCGTGTCTGCTCAGGTGGCGCCCACCTGATACGTTTGTTTCCCAATACAGCACATCACGCATCCTGCACGGACTCCTTGTCAATAGTGACACACACATTCCAGGTTTTACCGGGGTGTGTGTTACACAACGCAAGCTGACTGACACAACCAGTAAAATGCAAATCAATAATAAAGAAAAGAAGCAACTGATACTGCCCATAAAATTTCAGTCCTGCTTTCTACAGTCATACATTTATTTTGAATTATAATTAATACTCTAGAATAAACTATGATGCTGTGTAAGGGCCATATAGGTTTGTTGAATACATTTTTTTAAATTAAAAAATAAGCTTTGGAAAAATTATAGTAATCTTACTGATATATATATGGGATGTATGCTTTGCTCTTATATCTGCTTCTCTGCCCTTGTTTTGCTGTTCCTCCATGTTTCCATTCTCAAATTCAGTGAACCTTAAACACAGTTTAAATTTCACTGCCTCCGTAAGGCCTGCCCAGCTTGCCTCAGGTAGCAGTAACTTCCCCTTACAAACAGCCAGAACATCACTGAAACTTTTAAAAGTACTTATAACTTTTTTATTTTATACATTATTCATGCACATGTCTTAGCTCCCCACAGAGATTATATGTTCTAGTTACAGGTACACAGTTTTCATCTTTATATTTAGCACAAGTCCTTAGTGCTTTGCCTTCAGAACAACAGGCCATCGAAGAAGGTGCCAAATGAACTTACGTAAATTGATTCTCACAATATTCACTGAACATGGTGACAATAATATCAAGAACTATTTTTGCCTGCAAAGGAAAAAGACAAATGTTATGCTAATCTATAAATAAAACACATTCCCTCTTTACTCAGGTGGAAGTGAATTAATATTTAACATAATTTAGTCCCCAAACATCTAAAAATGGGCCTTTAATTAGGTTGGTGCAAAAGTAATTGTGGCTTAAAAGGTTAAAAATAATTGCAAAAACCACCATTACTTTTGCACCAACCTAATATATACATTCTAAAAAGGGGGGCGGAATAAACACTTGTGAGCTAAAGTAGGCCTGTCCTTATCTTCAAGTGTTCTGCATTTATTTGGTGCCGAGTTACAATCCATGACCAAGGCAAGTCATTTGCTTTCCCCACCCTCTCCCTTGGGTTCACCAAGTGTCGAGAGAGACATATGGCCAACTACAAGGTACAATTTATCAATCTCATAAGTCTCTGCAGCCAGATACCTGACTCATGGCTCAACCACTTACCAGCAGTCTGACTATGTGCAAGTGATTTACGGTCCTTGTACCTCAGTTCTTCATCTAAGTGGAGATAATAAAAATTCCTACTTCATTTGGTTTTTATGAGGATAAGTGTGTGTGTGTGTGTGTGTGTGTGTGTGTGTGTGTATCACAGAGAGCAATACCTGACACATAGTGAACACCACAGAGATTTGTTAAAAAAAATTTTAATTGAAAAAAATGCTTAGGAAAAATACAGTAACCTTATTGGGGTATATACTTTGCTTGTATGTGTACTTCACTCTTACACATAAGCTTCAACAAAGAAGGTCTGCTAATGTATGAATTTTAAGAAAAGTTTTTTAATAGGAACACTACTCTGACAATATTTTCCAAGGCAAATATGGTACATAAAGTTATAAACGAAATACCTTGCAGTGGACTCGAATTCTGTCAGATGTATGTGACTGCCGTTTGGCTGTCCTACTTCTACATCACAGCCCTCTCCTGCCACCCACATTTACCTTTCTTAAATTGCTTAACTGCCACCTCACTCTATGCCTTACTCAACATGCGTAAATAACTCATATGCTACAGAAAAAAACTTTCATACCAATCCAATCCAACCCATGTGGTGGCTGAAAGTGAGTGAACAACTAGTATTCTATATATTCTCGATACTGTGTGCATAAATCCTTTATCAATTTGCTAATAAAGAAAACTTCTTTATAGCCAGTTGGATTTTTGTTGTTTTTTTTTTTCTTTTCAGAATTTATATTTTACTGTCAGGAAAATTTGCTACAATTAATTGTCAAAAACTTGGAATTTATATATTTTAAATCCCATGAAATTACAGAAATTCTCATCATTTGAGATTTTTTAAATTACAATGACTTAAAGTGAAGATTAAAGGACTCTGGGTCATAGATAGAAATTTAACAGTTGTTCCCTTGTTTGTGTAATATTATCTCATATAGCCAGTTGGTTTTGAAAAATGTTTTACCAAGTACAAAAAGGTACCAAATTACTCAGCATTTAAATTAAGCCAACTAAGATAAACAATTGATACAGATCCCATTACAATACTTATCCCATTCTCTGTTTTACAATTAGGTGTATGCCTTATTTTCCCACTAACCTATGAATTCCTTGAAGTCCAAGAACATGCAACTCATTATTAAATTTATGGCACTGGAAAGACAATAGGTGCTCATTAAACATTTGTCGATTGAACGAAGGCACCATAACCAAAGTACAGAAAATCT
Organism: Rhinolophus sinicus; assembly: GCF_057876585.1. Classification (NCBI taxonomy): domain Eukaryota; kingdom Metazoa; phylum Chordata; class Mammalia; order Chiroptera; family Rhinolophidae; genus Rhinolophus; species Rhinolophus sinicus. The sequence goes on from NC_142517.1 coordinate 200,253,613, forward strand.
GTATATTTTAGAAATTTTCTAATTTTCTAAATCTCTAAAATATGTTCCCACTTTGAAAATAAACACAATTTAAAGTTTTGCCACATAGTCTTGGTCCAGACGTAAAATCTATTCTGTCTGACAGCACACACACACAAAAAGCGTTATTTACCTTAGTAAAGTCAGTTCCTGTGCATTCAATAAATATATTTTTAGTATTTATTGTTATTTTGGAATGATTTCCTATAATGAATGCAAAACAAGAACAACAAAACAGTCAGTTTCAGAAATGTAAGTACACAACATAGCTCTGTAAAATAGAAACTACATTTTGATTTAGAACACGATATAAACTAACACCTCAAAATAAGGGGATATACAACTTTTATTTTAATCCCCTTTGCAACCTAGAGAATAAATGCAAGATAACAAGCTTTACTGAGTGCATTCATCGTGTCAGGTGCTATACCAAGCACTTCACAGAGACTGTCAGCTCATCCTCACCACAACCTATGACAGACTTTTAAGTGGGACAGCTAAGATTCAGAGATGAATCTTATGACCGTGACTGTGATCACAAGGTATAAGCAGCAAGGCTAAGATTTGGGTCTGGATCTGGCTAACTCCGAAGCCCAAGTTCTTAACCACTGTAACTACTAGTGGCCAAGACCCTGAGAAGGCAAAGACTCTCCTTCCCATCGTGAATCAACTAAACCCCCTTCTCACCTCCAGAAAAGCAAATATCTATGAGTTCGATGTCATTAAATTTTGTAAATACGTCTAAGTTGCCTCATCAAAAAGCCTTCAGAAAGTAGTGAAGAGGATAAAATTCAGCTTAAAAACTTTGGTTTAAAAAAACAACAGACCAAACAGAATTTGACCTTGAGTTTACCCAAGTGAATTACCTGCTAAAACCAAAAGATTAACACCCTTTGGAGGAATATAACAGAATCTAGACTGGCATGAGAGAGTATTTATAAACTTATACATATTTACACATTTATAAATTGTATAAAAATCCCAAGTAAAATGTTGTTGAATAAATAAATGAAAAGAACTATTGCAATATAATCTACAAAACATCTGAGATTCTCAGATTAAAAGTTATTTGATTTAATTCAGCCAACTCTATTGAGAATTCTACAGAAATGCTGAGTAATAAGAAGAGACAGCAAAAAAAAAAATCTATGATGCTTAAGAAATAACTCACCATTGATGATTGGAGGCATTGAAAGGACGACACCATTGCTATCGTAGATAACTGGATACAGGGGTTTATTTTCAATGATATGTAAATAATGTTTAAGGTGGTTGTCAGTCTGAAAAAAAAATCAAACAAAATTAGTTTTTATTTCTATCAATGTAATTAGTTTACATACTTACCTACTATGAAAAGATGGGGGGAAGTCAGGGGAAAAAAAAGCCCCAAAATACAGAAAGTTCTAAGTTTATCAAGATTTTCTAATATATAATTAATATTTCAACATCTTTATACAGTCTTATCTCCTACTGTGGACAGATGAGAGCACAATTGAGACATTTTTCAAAAGTGAAAATAGATTTGCACTGGTAAGGCTGAATCATCTCAAATAAAACACACACCATCACAAAATATTTAGATAAATCAGAATAGATCACTGGCAAATCAGGCCAAGATGAACAGCTGCTTTTTTCAAAATATGCACTACTATTTGTTATGTGCAATTTAAAGTGACTACTTAATTCACTTTCACTGCTGGAGTCTAAAATGTTAATAATGGGAGGCAGACACTTTGTAATATTATTTCCCACAAAGAAAACCTAGCTAAATCTTATTGTTCTTTATACTCCACTGAGTTTAAGTATAACCAAGTATAAATATTACAATGTGGTGTGGTCTACTTCAGTGGTTCTCAATTCTAGCTGTGCACTGAAATCATCCAAGAGGACAAAAAAACAAACAAACAACCATAATAATAAACAAAACTATGCCCAGACCCTGCTATTTTTTTTAAAACACTCATTACATTTCTCTTGATATCCCAAGACCTGACTTTGAAGGAATGTCATGATTTATGCAGGGCTATTGCACGATATAAAAGACCAATTACCTTGTATATGTTCATCATTTCACAGGCTGTATACTCCTTTGTCTTATTTAGAGGCTTGAATTTGATATCTGAAGGTCGCTTCGCAGTATAAGTAAATGGGCCTGACAAAGTGTCCAAATCATGGGCACCGATAGCAACCAACGTTCTTTTCCTAAATGTTGACAGGGAGGGAGAGAGGAAGAGAGAAGAGAGAAAAAGAGATTTGTATATTCCAAAGTAGAAATTATAAAAATAACATAGACTATTTATTTAAAAAAATTATTTTTAGACACTTCCCTAAAATTGCCTGTGGTTACATGGCAACTTCAGAGGAGTATAGCCTTATACTCCTCTCCCAACCATTACAAATGAGAAATAAAGCTACTAAAAACACATTATTTCGGTAGCTGAAGTAAATTCCTTGCCACTATGCTTTCCCGAAACTGTTAACTAGGACATTTTCAAAGTCAACATTCCCTCTACCTTCTTTCAACCTTATTTCCTCTTAGTGTCCTCAAGTGAACATAAATGTTTTATTAAAATAAACTACCAAATTGCTTTAGTTTTTGGCTTTTCCGTATTTTCTTAGTTTCTGTCACATAGTTGTATTATCTTAACAATGGAGAAATTTTAAGAACTGTGAATTACATTTAAAGTTTAATGTGTAAGGAAAATTCAAAAGCTATTAATTTCGTTTGTTCTGCAGTTTATCTACAAAGGATTTAAGGTAATTTTAGGAACTTACAGTAAGTTACAAATTAGGAGAGAAAGAAATAGAAGTAGAGATATAAAACAGAGCCAGGAATGATGTTAATACTAAATTAGAATCTAAAGGCCCACAGTCTTATCACAAAGAGTCACAAATTTGGCTCTAAGCTTTCGAATAGACAATTCAAAATGACAAACTTGATCAGATTTGACGGTGTTTCTAAGATTTCTTAAAATTTGTTTTAGATGTATCTGCACACATATTTATATATTTATGCAGAACCACATAGACATAGCAAACAAATAAAATGCATTAATAACCAAAGATGTCATTAAAATCCATGTTACATGAACTATGAAAGTTTTTAAAATTTGTAAGAAACCAGTTTTGGTCAATCTCTAAGACCAATGACTAAAACTTTAATAAATATGGTTGAACTGAATAGTATTGTTGACAAGCAGAAAGGATGTGTTACTTTACTCAATGAGTTATATACTTATGGAAGATAATCACCCCAGAACTACCACAGGTTGAAATATATATGGTTTGATAAGTTTAAATAAATTAACAATTGACAAATCCGTGGGTAAGAAAGCCTGTGCTTCCTTAGATATTGATATTGGTCCCTTAATCCTAAAATGGGATCTCAAGATGTCCCTAAATTTCGACTTCAAACCAATCATAAAAAAAATGAATTTCAGACAAATCAAAAAGCTACACATTTTGAAAAACAAAAGACAAAAATGTACATACACACACACAACAGAACCCATAAAAATTAATCAAAGAAATATAGGAGAATAATGCTTAAAACTGTGGAACAGGATACCTTCTTAAGTTAGACACAAAATATAAAATTCATATAGGAAGACTGATAAATGACTACACCCAAATTGAAAATCTTATATATCCAAAAGACCCCCAAAGTCAAAAGACACACTAATAGAGAAGGTTTACAACGTATATATAGAAAATGGATTACTATCCCAAATATATATAGCTATGAAAACCAAAAATAGTTAGAAATCAAGATTTTACCTATCATACTGGCAAAAATTTTAAAGTATTGCTATGAAAAAGCAGCAGGTAGGAGCTGAAAGGACTAGTAGAAAATTCAGGGGCTGCCAACTGCAGAGGTCTCGTCTAGCCAAATGTTTCGAGTCTGAGTCTAGCTAAATATTTGGGAGTTTTTGCCTGCAAGAACAAAACCACTCCTCAGAGAAACAGAACAAAATCAAGAGCCTCTTCCATCACATAATATTCTATATGCAATCAAAAAGCAGTGGATATGAGAAGAAACAGGGAGATGTGACTCATAGACTCCAAACAAAACTTGTCCACGCACAAAAAACAATAAAATAAAATAGCTTTCAAATCACCGGATTCAAAGCTGCTAGTACAAAAACTGTTCAAGAATTACGGGCAAAATATATACATAATGAAGAAATGAAGAAATAGCAGCGGAAACTTTAAAAAGGGAACGAAATGTATTCTAAAGATGAAAAGGAAAATAACTGAAGCAAAAAACTGGACACTTCTAGCCACGATGGAAAAACAGAGACTAGATTTACTCTCTTGCATGAAATAACCATAAAAGGGGCAAAACATATGAATCAATAGTTTTCATGGCTGGCACTGGACACCAGGCAATGAAGGGCAGCCATTCCTGAGAGACCGGAAACAGCTGAGGTGAGCCCCACGATTTCCCCAGCTTATTGCCTGGAGCGGTTTCCAAACTGCAGGACAGGAAAGGGGAAGGGGAACCCGATTAGAGCCCAGAGGACTCCCCAGCTTGAAGAGACATAGCTGACTGTCTAGGGAGACCAAGATGGCTGGAGTTCAATGGACAGAGTATTGGAAAGGAGATAGCTACAGAGAGAGCGAGCTCTGGAGATCTGCAGAGGACCCTCCTCAAGTATTCAGCCAAGTATTGATCAGCTCCTGTATGTGAAGAAATGACCCCAGGCGACAGGGAAGAACCATCCAAGGTAACTCGGGGAAACAGGGCTCATACAAATAGAAAACCTCACTACTCATGTGGAATAGGTAAAAGAGGCAGGAAGGTCTTGCCTCAGTAGTAGCAACTAATTAGCCCTACACAGATCACTGCTTAATCAATGAAAAACATAAACAGAGGAAAAGAAAGCAGAGAAAAGTCAATGAAACCAAAAGCTGGTTCTTTGAGATCAATGCAATGGATAAACCTTAGCCACACTGATCAAGGGAAAAAAGACACAGAATGAAAAAGGTACTATCACTACAGATACTACAGATATTAAAAGGATAGTAAGAGAATATTACAAACAACTTTAAGCCAATAAATTTGATAACTCAGACTAAAATGAATACATTCCTTGAAAACCACAGATTTCCAAAGTTCACTCAAGAGGTTAATCAGGATTTACTGACAAGTACTCTGGTGTACCAGAGTATTAAGACAAGTACTCTGGCGTACCAGAGTATTAAGACAAGTACTCTAGCGTACCAGAGTATTAAGGATGTGATTTATTCCTCCCCTGAGTAAAAGCTCCTGATTTCCAAATGCAGCAAATAAAACAGAGCTTAAAGTTGAATTAAGTGAGGAAATGCCTTCTGATTTAGATAATAGATTCTTCAAAGAAAGTATGTCCGGCATAGATAATCTGGCTCAACCACTTACTAGCTATACCTATCCTTGTCAGAAATCTTATAACTTGTTTATTTTGAAATAATATTTAAATTCTTATTGTTTTGCTTAATGATGACCTATTAGCAAGCTAACAAGTAGACTCGTTATGAAATGTTAATAGGAATCAGAAGAAAAAAGTTTCTTCTACCACATGAGCAAAGATGTTTCAGGAAAAAGACTTCAGTGAGCTTAACTACAGGTGTGATTTTTATTCTTAAGTGTTTCTCACCCCGTAAGAAAACACGCAGTGTCCCCCTCAAGCCTGTTCCTAGCCCATCACTTACACACAAGTCTCTCCCAATCTCCATGGTTTACCAAAATGCAATTACTAAAAAATAAAAATTCCTTTTTCTATTTGTATTCAAAACACACACATATATAACTATTAATCATACCTTTTGATCAGAATGAGATAACTTGTTGATATAGTTCAAGACCAACACACAAATACCTGATACGTTAGCTAAAGCCTGATGTTTCTTAGCATCAGTAAATAGGATTGTTGAAATATTAAAATTAGTTCAAGGACTCCTACTGTTACCTTCCTTGACCTTTAAGTGCTCACGAATTTTTTAAGTTTGAAGATCACTGCACTAAAAAGACTTGGTATGGGGCATGATGTATATAGTAATGTCAGCGATACTAAGAAAATGCAGTCATTTAAAACTCTCAAGTTTTATCTGTCAATTTATAATTATACTCATTCAAAAACTCAGTTGACGCCAAAAAAAGTTCCACTTTAACATGACAGATCATTTCAAATTACCATGGTTTAATATTTAGTAGTATAATCCACTACTAATGATTTGAATCAGAAAACAAAAAATAAAACCAGGAAAATCTCTAGGACTAGATACTTCGTCTCTATATAGTAATTAAAATATATCTCTTGTTTCTCCACACACACACTGTTTAGCAGTAACAAAGTTCTGTCTGGTAAAGGAAACTTAAACTCTTGTGACTCTTACATATTATTACTTTAGAAATGCTTTGAAAAAATCTACATTTAAAAAATAAAGGAAGAAGGGAGGGAAATATGAGGCAAAGGAGAAAGGGAGAGAGAGTGAGTGATGGAAGGGATAGGGATGAAGGGAGAGTAGGGAAGGCAAGGAGAAAAGAAGATGCAACCACAAACCTGCAAATGTTCTGATGTAATTTCTCTTGAAGTTCAATGAAGCTGTCATATCGATCTTTAGTGAGCTTTATATTTCGGAGAACTGCTGCTACAGCATAAGGGCGTATTTTAGCTGTCTGAAATTCATCATATCATTAGAAATTGTAAATATTAAAGCTCTTCTTTGTAATAACATTTTGTAATATTAGGCTGCTGCAAAAGTAACTGTGGTTTTTGCAATTGTTTTTAACCTTTTAAACCATAATTACTTTTGCACCAACCTACTAGAAAGCTGCACTCTTGACACTGTCACACATTGTCATCCTAACAAGTATATATTCATTCATTCAACCAATAAGCAATCGTGATGAGAGAAAATCACTGTCCTCATGGAATTTACATTTCAGCAAGATTTCTGAAAATTTCTGAAATAACTGAGAAAAAATTAACCTTTAAGTAGTTTGCTTATCGTTGATATTTTTTAACCAAAATAACGTCCCCCCATAGTATTTCTTTTTAAGTTTATTACTATACCACAATTTAAACAATTATATCTCAAATGTATTTTACATAAACACTTGGATGTTGTTTTCCAAAATTATTCATGGAAAACAGATGCTTTGTTCCCTTTCATTTCTTGTAAAAACAAATTGACTATTTGTAAGAGCCAGAGATTAAATATATAGCCATTTTAACAAATGATCAAACAAACTACATTTGGCAGAAGGGTCAGCTTTGTTCTTTTTCCTCCCCTCCTTATAGACATTTACACAAAAGAGATTTGTTTTCAAAAGGAAAATAAAATTGTATCCTTATTACCGCTTCTGTGATGATCAATTTCTGCATTTCTCCATTAGGCATCACCCGTTTAAACACTGGGGGCTTTATCCTGAAACAATATTGAAACAAACTTTCTCATTATTAATCAAAACATTTGATAAATTAATTATATTCTCTTCTGTGTAAGGAAAAGTAAACAAAATGAACAATCAGTTGAAGTTACAACAAATTAACCTTTAAGTAGTTTGAACTGAGTTTAAGTAACTTGAACTGAGTTTTTTAAAAAAGCAAAAATTAACTTACTATTGTGTTTCCCCGAAAATGAGACCTAGCCGGACCATCAGCTCTAACGCATCTTTTGGAGCAAAAATTAATATATTATAAGACCCGGTCTTATATTAAAATAAGACCGGGTCTTATATTATATTATATTATATTATATTATATTATATTATATTATATTACATTATATTACATTATATTATATTATATCATATATTATAAGACCCGGTCTTGTATTATATTAAAATAAGACCGGGTCTTATATTAATTTTTGCTCCAAAAGACACATTAATGCTGATGGTCCAGCTAGGTCTTATTTTCAGGGAAACACGGTAACATTTAACGTTGCCCCAAAACAGTACAGGATGGCTCTGGTAATGAACATCCTGTCAGTAGAGGACAGAAAACATTAACTAAACAACTGTATGAGGGGCATTTAAACATCAGCTGAGGGGCTGGATTAAACAAGCTTTAACTTTTATTCCAAGCATGAGATTCTGAAAGCCTAAGAAAAATAGGGCTTATTACAAATACGGATCTGGACCTACTGAATCAGGATATTCAAGGGAAAGGGCTGGTAAGTGGTACATTAAAGGCACAATTCGGGTAATTCTTAGCAGGAAATGTTGGACTATTTTTTAAGTCAGTGCTTCTCAAACTTCAATCAGCTGGGGAATTTGCTTACAATCAACTGGGGAATTTGTTAAAGCACAGATTCTGAGTCAGTAGGTCCTGGGCAGAGGATGAGATTCTGCAGTTCCCACAAGCTCCCAGGTGATGCAAATGATGCTGCTCCATGGGCCACACTTTGAGCAGCAAAGCTTTTAAGTCACTTTCCTAACTGTCTGATCAGAAAAATCAAATGTGCCTGTTAAAAACTGAATTTCTAATCGGATAGGTTTGGGAAACACTCTAAGGGAATGTTCCTGACCCTAAAATTTAAGCATCACATTAGCATGCAAGAAACCAACTTAGTAAAGCCGAAATTTTAACCACCTTAACCAAATGCCCAATTACCATCCTTTCACCAACACCCATCACTCACCATAGTTTCAGAATCTAGCTCATCAGCCAGAAGCTCTTATTCTTTTGCAACCGACCAGATAATGTAGGAGTATAAGTAATCAGAACCAAAATAATTATTTTTGATAGGTGTTGTTTCACCTCTTATTCACGTTAATATATTACGTTCTATATTTATTACATGGAGGGTTGGTAGCCGACTTTAAGATATTCATGATAAATGAGGAGATTGAAATTCGAGAGGCCAATTAACTTGCCCAAGATCATACAACCATTGTAAGATCTTCAGTTTTCCAGTTAGAAAGCTCCACGCAAGCTTCCTTAGAATGCTCAAGAAAAAAGCATAGAAAGTTTTGTCACCTTCACTTTTCCTCCCAACCTTTATAACAAATCCAGTGAACCACATATTCCAATGGGATTGCCGAGGGAACTCCCATAAACCCACTAAATAATTTTTTAAAAAGTCATAAAATCCCTGACCACTGCAGTTTTAAAATATGCTCCCAAAACGAAAGGCCATGACTCAATATGCAGACAAAGTGCTAAAGGGCCACAATCTACATGAGCCTCGCCCTCCAATCGTCCATCCATGCAAACCTGGAGCTGTGTACCTGTCCAACAAGGCTTGTTTTCTACAAACTTAAACAGAGTTGCTGATCATGACAGGAAAAGAAAAGGAATCCAATGTGGCAAATTATTTAATGACTGTATCCCCTTACCTTTCCTTAAAGACTTGAAGTCCTCGAACCAGTCCTTCCAGGCACAGGAGATCATATCTATTGGCAGGGACGTCAATTTTGTAAAGAACAATATCAGATGCCCCCTCTGCCTTTTCATTCCCTTGTTCCTTACTTATAATTTCCTTCTCGGAAGTCTAAAACAAGGACAAAAAATAAAATAAAACTAAGTAAATCTAAGTTCTTTTGAAAAAGTAGTCAGCCCGATAAAGCAGTAACTATATTATACATGTTTTTTTCTGCGATAAAATATGGGTTTATTATATCTACAACAATAATAATATAAAAGTGACTGTTACTGATTCAGACATCTAGCATCCTCCTTCATTCCAAACAACACAAATCCATCTAAAGCAAGGCTCAGCAAACGATGGCCTGTGGCCACATCCTATCTGCCATCTGTTTTTGTAAACACAGTTTTATTGGAACATCGCCAGGCCCATTTGTTTACTCTCTGGCCCTTTAAGGAAGTTTGCCGGCCCTGATCTAAACTAAAATGCAAACACCACCAAGAACGTAGGACAACAATAAAAACAGCAGTGTCACCGAGGCAAAGTAAATATGATTCATCGAATAAAAACTTTAAATTTCTGATACGGTAGTAACTCTAAAAGCCACATCCTGTGGACACCCAAGCCTGGAAGCAACATGAGAATGAGAATAATCATATAAAAACAAAAGCGTTTGAAGAGCTCATCAGCTGTGGTGTAAATTAGAAGGGATTATAGGTACAAGCGGAAGCAATCTAGTGACAGTAAAGGTGTGGAGCAGCAAGAATGAAGGGAGAAGAAATACCACTAGAATAATTTCAATGCAGTGGCAAGAAACTGTGAGTCTCTCAATCACCACATTCCAGCAGAGAATGAGAACAGGTTTCCTTAAAGATAACCACTGACAAGAAGTTAAGTTCTGTTCCCTCCCACAGCAGGGAAATATACATACATTTAAAATGTTTTCAATCAAAATCCTCAAGAGTTATATTCCCACTGTTAATGTTACCCATTATCTGGAAACCCCACATAAGCAGAACTCCCCCTATTTCTATCACCAACAACCTGCTAAAATAACTGATGGATTCCTATCAAAATATGTCATGATTTTTGTTTTACATGATGCCCTCCCACTGCCACAATATGAGCAGTTCAAATTATTGCCCCCAAAAGAATGAAAGCCCACATTTGCACAGCACGCAAAGGAATTCACTTTTGGTCAATAAGCTAGAGGTTAAGTCACACTTCACTATGCGCCCAAGTCACACGTGAGGTACCACAGAGGTCCATACCATCCTGGGGCTGTGCAAGGCTGTGCTGGGCTCCACAAAACATCCTACACTGGGCATTTCAGACCTAGGGGGCATATTTTCTAAATGACAGAAGATGAAAAAATAAAAGAAGAAGAGGAAGAGGGAACAGGAGGGAAGAAAAGAGATGGGGAAATGAGGGAGTGTCAAGAGAAGAGGCAAGAGGAGGAGAAAGGATACTCAGAATTTATTTAAATAGAGTTCCGTCAGATGGCTGTTTTTTAGTGAAGAAAGATGAGTCACCTCAGAGGGGATGCTGGATTTCAGGAGGGGGGAAAATGTGGTCAGAGAAATGAAGGCATCTGAATAGAAAATGGCCTAACTCCTTTGTTAAAAAGACACTGCAGCTTAAATCTTTCATTTTTAGCATCTCAATTGCAATGACCATATGTGAAGAATGGGTTTGTCAGTATAACAAGACTCTTATGGAAATCAAAGATCACAGAAATTTCAGAGCCAGAAGGGATCTGTGGGGCTCATATAATCCAAGCTCCGTATTTCAGATGAAAAGGAAACCCAGAGAGGTTAAGTAACTGTCCAAGCTAGTGAATGTGGGAGCTCCGACTATTACTCAAATTTTCTGATGTCCAGTATAATACTCTTAGATATCACATTGCCTCAAACATCATTTTCAGGTCTAATAAAATTATTAATAACAACTTGATATAAACTACAGATATCTCAGTCAAGTTGTCAAGCATACAGATGCTCATTAATATTTAAAAATCTTCCTGTAATATTAGTAAGGCAGGAGGAGAAACAAGGCAAGACAATGTACATTTGTCAGCCTGAAGATTTTTTAACCTTATAGTTATAAAACACTGACTAGATCAAGACGATAAAAGGTTTAAGGAAAAAAGAACACTAATTACCAGAGAAACACTAAATTATCTTTTTAGTTTTAAGTACCAGTGTCTTTAATACATACCCATTATTAATTTATTTTGCAAATTAATTAGTTAATTTATTTTGCAAATAAAGCCATTTTTTAATATTTTAATCATTATACAATCAAAAGACTAGGAAAATGCTTCATAATCATTTTTAGAAGCAATTCTTCAAAAATGGTGTATCATTTTACAAGATCAATGTACTCGTATACAGTAATGAATTAGGAATGAATTAACGCTGGTTAAATAAGCATGGAGGAAGGTGGGGCTGGGGGCAAAGGAAGTGAAGGAGGGGGAGCCAGAGGCCAAGGAGACAGCAACTCACTCTGGCTAAAGCAACATTTCCACTGCTTCCCTGGCCCCTTTCCATATGGTTAATCTGTAATAAGGCACCTCTCTGCAGGGAGCTCACTTTGATTCTTGAGATACCTGAGATGGTCTACCCATCCCCACAGCACTAGCCTGATAACTTGAAGTGACTGCATACAGAATAAAGCATGACCACCTTTTTAGGTTTTAAGCAAAGCAAGACACTCTCAAAACCAGAACTTAGCCCCTTACCACAGAGAACACGGACATCACCATGGCCCACAAGCGTTTCATCTTATCCCACCATAAGGTAACAAAGATAAGCGATAGTAAACCTCTGAAAAATGTGCTTATATAGAGAACATTTGAAAAATAAATATATGATACATACGATTTCATCAAGTTCCAGGCCAAATTCAAAACACAGTTCATCAAATTCTTCGTCAGCTAGAAAAAAAAAGATTGCTAATTTTAATCTGATCAGCACAAATGAAATGAGTATATATGAGGTGTGATCAAGAAATATAGTAAATGTTTAAGTAAAAAAATTTATTACAGTAAAAGACACATTGCCATTATCCTCTTCAAAATACTCCTCCTTGCTTCGAACACACTTACCCCATTGTTCTTGCCACTTTCAGAGGCAGTTCTGGAAGACCTCTATCGAGAGAGTCTTTAGTTGTGCTGTTGTGGCTGCCTTGGTGTCCTGAATCAATTCAAAACATTTACCTTTCATGGTCATCTTGACTTTAGGGAAGAGCCAGAAGTCACACAGTGCCAGATCCACTGAATAGGATGAATAAGGACACACCGTAATGTTTTTATTTGATAGAAACTGCCATGTACCAGAAGCTATGTGTGACATGGAGCCTTTCCGATGCGATCACAAAATACAGCGAATGCTGCTGCCGAGTGCCATCCAACAGAAAGGCAGGGATCTTCAATACAGGAAGCGGTGCATCGAACCTTAGGAATAGTGTGTGACAAGTTTCAACTTGTTTGGTGCAGTCAGTTGAGTGTGAGCTACGGTTGAGAGAAGATGTGTTTTAAAGTGTGCTGTAAATCATACACCATCATGACAATGCTCTGTCACACATCGTTTCTGGTATATGGCAATTTACGGTGTGTCCTCATCCACCTTATTCACAGGATCAGACACTGTGCGACTTCTGGCTCTTCCCCAAAGTCAAACTGATTCAGGACATGGAGGCAGCCACGACAGCACAGCTAAAGACATTCACAAAAGAGGACTCCCAGAACTGCCTCAAAAAGTGGCAAGAATGATGGGATAAGAGTGTTTGAAGCAAGAAGTATTTTGACGGGGGTTAATGGCAATGTATCTTTTACTAAAATAAATGTTTCTTTATTTAAACATTCACCATATTGTTTGATCACACTTCGTAAGTTGCATTTTCTTATTAATTGCCTTATACCAAGCATACTAAATATCAGCCATGAGATACCACCATTTAAAAACAAAACAAAAAAAGCTTGAACAAAAAAAATTAAAAATAAGAAAATGCACACAAAACTATCAAAGGACTGATTCATCTAATATCAACTACAGAATTAGTTTACCAGCACTGGGAAATTTACATTTACTTATAAGAAAAACATCTTATTAAGTAGGGATTGAATGTAAAGTAAGCTCCAAATCACAGATCCAACATAATGGAATAATGTCATATAAATCCTACCATTCAAGATTCTCTGAGGCAGCCTGCCAGCTGGCTTTGGAGCCAGGGTAATCAAAATGAATTCTGACTGTCCCACTTACTAGTTCTGAGAGCTTGGCACCTTATGTAAGCTTTCTAATTCCTATGCCTCATCCATAAAGTGGATCGAAATGCCTCATTCATAAAGTAGCAGTTTACAGCCATTTATTTATAGCACAAAACTGTTGGAAAGATTTAAATGAGTTCATGCAGTCAGTGGGCCTGGCACAGTCCCCTGAATGAAATGTAGTAGGTCTGCAATAATTAATGGTTCTCTTCTTTATTTTTAAATTACATTCTACTTTGCTTTGCTACCTGATACAACATTTTCAGGGTTTTCGCATTACCAAAAATTGGACACAAACCATCATTACCAATATATTATAGTGAAAAGCTCGTCTTAAGATTCCCAATTCCCATAAGAAAAGATGAAATGTAACTTGCAACATGGATGAATCGAGATTATCATGCTAAGCAAAATAAGTCAGACAGAAAAAGTCGAGAACCATATGATTTCACTCATGTGTGGGATATAAAATTGAAAGCAACAAACAAACAAGACAAACAAAAACTCATAGACACAGACAACGGTTTAGTGGTTACCAGAGGGTAAGGGGGGGTTGGGGTGGTAGAAGTTAGTAAAGGAGGTCAAATACACGGTGATGGAAGGAGAACTGACTTTGGGTGGTGAGCACACAACGCAACATACAGATGATGTACTATAAAATTGTACTCTTGAAACCTATATAATTTTACTAACCAATGTCACCCCAATAAATTTAATAAAAATTTAAAAAATGAAAAAAAATTCCTGATCCTGACATTGAACTTCAATTAAATTCAACAAACATTTATTGAGCACCTACTATATGCCAGCACTGCACTACGTGCGAGGGCTGCAGAGATAAACCAAACACAATTGCTGTGTTAACTCCTTCCTAAAGTTGTGAAACAACCAGATGTGTAAATCTAGTGGTGCTAAGTGCAAGGTACAGAGATGGCACAATGTAAGTAAAGAGCTCCACTTAGGGTCAGCTAGGTCTTCACAGAAAGGATGAGTTCATTAGGCAGAGATTATGAGTGAGTCAACAGCATGGCAAATTTGGAAAGTTCAGTATGGATGAAACATTAAAACTCAGGTCAGGAAGAGATACCATGGAACAAGAAGTCAACACATGACAAGCCAAGGGATTTGCCCTTTCCTGCCTGCAGACAATGGGGAAGTTACACTGAGTAATTTTCAGCTGAGCAAAAGCATGATCTGCATTTTAAAGAATGATGGCAGAGTAGATAAATGTCTAATCACTATGCTGTATACCTGGAACTAATATTGGATGTCAACTGTAATTGAAAAGAAAAAAAAAAGAATAGTGGCAGGGTGGTGCATGGATGGGGGCAGGGGAGCTACTCCAACAGTACAGGTGAGACAGTGAGGATTCAATTAAAGCAGCAGCAACGAATATGAGTTAGAAGGAAGAGTGTGAGCAACGTTAGCGGCAAAATCTGTAAGACTCAGTGAGTGAATGGGAGTTGGGAACACTGAGTGAGGAGTCGAGATGACCCCTTTGTCTCTGGTAGGGGTACCATTAACGGGGGCAGGGAATACAGAGGTCCCCAGTGATCCCTGCCTCCTGGCATTCACACTCTTGTGTGAACTGAGGTCTGAAGCAAGCCCATGAGTGAGCTTAGGAGCATATTCTCCAGCCCAGCCCAACCTTGAGCTGACTGCAGGCCCAGCTGACAGCTTGACAACCTACGTGGTGACAGACCCAGAGCCAGAACCAGCCAGCTAAATCCCTCCTGACTCCTATCTCTCAAAAAGTATGTGAAATAATAAAGGCTTGTTGTTTTACACTCCTTAGTACTGGGGTAATTTGCTGTGTAGCAATAGATAATACAGACTTTAGTCCCTGGAGTGCTGTCGTAGCAGAACCGGGGAAACATGGGAATGGCTTTAGAATCAGGAGGTGGGCTTTGAGAGTGTAAATGAAAACCGAAAGTGCCTTGAAAAAGCCTCACAGTCTTTGAAAAGGATAAGGAAGAAAGTGAGGTGGTGTTATTGGAAACTGACAGAAGGGGAATCCTTTTTACGTACAGGCAGAGAGTTTAGCAATTCTGTTGCCGACAATTTTGTGGACTATAGAAAATGTACCTAACCAACTGGGTAATGTAACGGAGATTTCCAATCAATGCTGAAAGTGTCGCCTGGTTTTTTACTTGCTGCTTAGAATGTGAGAGAAGAGATAAACCGCAGGAAAGAAGTCTAAACAAAAAGAAACCAGGACTTGATGGTTTTAGAAACTCTCAGCCTCTCCAGATGTAAAACAATGCTAAAATTAAGAAATGAGTTCTGAGCAAAGAGCAAACCCAGAGCACTCCCAGGAAAACATGGTCCAAAGGTGAAATCTAAGATATGACTGTAAAATCTGAAGACTCAGAAAGATCAAAGGTACTATTCACTGAGAAAAGTAAAGGGTGTGCCTCAAAATTCACTGTCACACCGCTGAGCTTAACAAAGGGCATGGTGTCAAAAGCCCAAGGTACAGAGATTTGTGGGCGGTGTGGCTTTTGACTAATGAAATGGAAGCCAGTAAAATTCACCACAGACCCACGAAGTTTGCTAAAAGAAATACATATGCAGAAACACTGTGAGCTTGAGCTGAAAGGGACAGGAAGAGGACAAAATGACGTCTCTGAACCCCCAAAATTCTAGTTGCTGGCAGCAGCCTGAGAAAACTGATCAGCTGTAAAGCACCTGTTTTCTTTCACCTAAATAAATAAGTAAACAAATAAGGGTCACTCAGAGGGTGGAACCAAGAGCCTCGAGGGGATCCCGTAGGGCCAAGAGCCCTAGGGAATGATCCTAGGCCTTGAGACCTTCGCGAGAACATCCAGCATATGCCAGCTCGACTGCAGAACTGCCACAGACCAGTGGCTCTTTCTGTCTCCCATTTCTCCTGCTTCTGAAATGTCTATAATAGTTATCCTATGCCTGTCCCCCACTGTATGTCAGGTGTGGGAGGGGCAGATAGCCTGTTTCTTTAGCCTCTAGGCCAACAGTAACTGTATTCAAGCAGCTGTGCTTAAGGAACCACACTGGAAGAGCCTCAGCCACACCTGGCCCTGATTTAGATGAGATTCTGGATTGTGAGCTGCTGCTGTAATAGGATGACACTTCTGGGGACCTTAGGAGAGGGGGAGCATATTTTCAGTATCAGAGGAATGTGAATCATTGGGGACCAGAGGGCAGACTGTAGCAGTTAGCCTCCAAGAATACCCACCTCCTGTTCACACCCTGTGTAGTACCCTCCCACATGGTGCCAGAATTGGTCTCTGTCACCTAGAGAATATGGCAAGCTTGGGATGGCATTTCGTTTCTGAGATGTCACTGAATACTGTGGCTTCCCTTTTGAGCATTCTCTCAATTATCTGTTGTCTCGGACCTCTCACTCTGGCACAAACAAGCCAAGTTGCAAGCAGTCTTATGGAAAGGTCAAGGTGGGAGACACTGAAGTCTCTGACCAAAAATCAGCAAGGAACTAAGAGGCCCACTCGCTGTGGGGACAGAGCCAGGAGTGCAGATTCCAGGCTCTCGGCCTCTCAGGTGGAATGGTGCTGGCTCAGGTAGTAAATGGCCATCAACTGATTGGATGGCCATCAGCTGTAACCAGTGAGCCATTGGCCACTAGTATAACTGCGGTGGCTATACTAGTAGCGAATGGTGCCTGGCAAGCGGGGGATTGCAGTTAGCAGGGCTGATTGTGGATTACGGATTGTGGATTGCAGAGAGGCGGATTGCAGTTAGCAAGTGAGGTTGGTTGGCAGAGAAGTGGAGGGCAGGTTGCAGATCGTGTGGCTCCTGCTTCCTGTGTCTCCAACCCAGCTGCCAGCGAGACTATAGTGGTATGACTCGCCTATCTATGGCTCCATGGGTGTTCCTTTTTGGCCTCACCATGTCCTGCGTTCTTATGTGGGGAGCGGGACCAGAGACCCCGCATGACACCCCACGTGACACCCACCAAAAACCACTTCAGTGAACTTGGAGTTATTATAAAATAAAAAGTGTAGAGAATTAGAGCTGGGTTTAGAAGGCAAGAGTATTACCTCTATTTTCAAGGGCTTATGGCAGAACTCTTCAGGAGATAACATGTCAAGAATACATAGTACCTCAAAGAAGAACTTTAGAATCATCTTTAAAAGCTAACTTTCAGTCATATCGTATTCTACAAAGCAGTATCTGTTAAACCGCCTAGGGCTTTGTTACCATATTGAGCTCTAAAACCAAAGATAACTCACACATCAATGACTACAGCCTTTATACAAGCTGATAATTATGGGGCGGGCAGATGTAATCTCAACTGCTACATCTATATGGCAACTGATAATTGTACTTAATATTGCCTCTTGTAAAATGGTAGAACTGAAGAAAAGATGAAATGTAGCATGAATACTAAGCCCACCGAATACACTCCTACTCATTCAGGTCTCAGTCCAATTGTTACCACCCTGTCTAATGTTATTCTCAGCACAATAGCTCTTTTGTTTCCTTTATAGCATTTAACACTATCCGAAATTATTTACGTATGTGCTAATATTTACTGTTTACCTCCCTCATCAGAGTGTGATCGTGGACCTTACGTGTCATGTGCACCGCTGTATCCCCAAAGCGCTTAGAACGGTGCCTGGTATACAAACAGGCGCTCAGTAAACATTAATAAAATAAAACAGAATACTGTCCCCCACCTCCTGCTCAATCTTCTCCCACCCCTTCATAAATGGAGTTCACATATTGCTCTTACTGCACTCAACCCGTTACACTTGGGATGCAATTCCGTCCCCTGGCACCAGGCACGCAGTACGCACGCCACGCGAGATCGCCGAATGAATGGCGAGCCAGGCACGTGCGTGTGATGCAAAGGCAGCTGCGGCGAGAGGGCTTCCTAAGGCTACATCTACCCAGCTCGGCCGCTCCCGCCGTCAGCAACCCCCCTCCCGACGACCGGCCAAGGCCAAGGCTGCATGAACGTTATCACGATGCCCGTTTTGTTTCGTTCTTTGTGTGTGTGTGGGGGGGTCCCTGTCTCCGAGGAGAGCCACCGTGCCCAGGTTACGGTGCCTGCACTCACTGTAAGTCCGGCCCAGGGCTTGGAACAGCAGATCGCGCTTCACGCTGACAGTCGGCATGGCGAGTAGGGACAACTGCGCATGCTCAGAGCGCGAGCCCGGGCTCAGAGACAGAGGTACGTAGGACCAGGTCCCCCTCGTGCGGGCTGTCTTGCATAGTGGCAGTCTGCTTTCAACAGCTTCTACTTTCGTTTTCATCTGAAGGCAAGTAAATTGCCACTATTAAGCTCGGTAAATCCAGATGCGTTGCATGAATAACCTACAGGTTCATAAAGGAGACATAATTGGATAGACTATGCGAGGATTTGATGGGCAGTAAAATGGACAGACTGTGAAGGCCCTCAAGCCACCAACGCACTACGGACGGATGACGCCCAACCAAGTGGGCAGGGCAAGAGGGGCGGGTGCGCCGTAGGGGGCGGGGCCTCGAGATGGAGATGGAGAATCGTCACCAGGAGGTGGCGAGAGTGTGAATGGGCAGGACTTAAGGCGTCCGGGAGAGAAGGATGTGCAAATCCGAGTAGTGGGAGCAGGAAAACTGTTAACAGACCTCAGCTTTCACTTCATTCTTACACACAATCTCCCTTGTACATTTCTAAGTGTTATACCTGTGCTTTGTTTGACCCTTACAGCAGCCCTATAAGGGAAGTTTCACAAGACCTCTTTTGAAAAGTAGAAACAGAATCAGTGCTCTCTACTGGCAGATGCTGTGCTGGCATTATCCTCTGCTGGCATTAGCATATTTCCTCCTTTAATAACCCTGAATGTAATAGGCTGGATAAGCCTCTCCCCACCAAAAATATTAGGTCCTAATCCCTGGAACCTGTAAATGTTACCTTCAGTGGAAACAGTCTTTGCGGGTTAAGGGTTTAAAAATGGTGAGAGTATCCTGGATTGTTAGAATGGTCCCTAAATGCAATCACGTGTCCTTACAAGAAGGAGGCAGAGGGAGATTTGATAGCGAAAGAGGGGCAGCCATTGTAACCGCGGAGGCAGAGATTGAAGTGATGCAGCCCCAAACCAGGGAATGGCAAGAGCCAACATAAACTGAAGAGGCAAGGAATGATTCTCCCCTAGCCCTCTGGAGAAGGCCTGTAGTGTTCTAGACACTTTGATTTTGGCCCAGTAAAATTGATTTTGGACTTCTCCAGAGCCATGAAAATAAATTCCTTTGTCTGAAGCCACCAAGTTTGTGGTAACTTGTTACAGCAGCCGTGGGGAACTTACACACCGGGGTAGGTGCCACCATTACCCCCATTTCACAGATGATGAAAGTGAGGCACATGCTATCTGAATCACCCAACTCTCAAGGCTGAGTCAAGGTCCTTCCACGAGGGAGGCTTGCCCTTATTTTTTCTACTGTACAATGAGGAAGGGCCTCCAAGGCCATTCCAAAGAGGAGCAGTTGCTGGGTTGGATTTAAACCTCCATGATTGCCAATCAAGCAGTTTTTCATTATATTAGCTTCCCTCCATTGCTCCTGCAGTGCCTTCCCAGTGCCGAACATAACAGATTGGCAGAGTCCCCATTAATGGCAAACATCTTCAATGCCAAATAAAACTCTCTCCCCAAATTAGTCTCTGTTCAATTAATGAATAAAGGACTTCCTGAATTATTGCATGCTGACCTGCTCTCCTCTGGGCACTCCAAAGTGTTCTGTGGCCTCTGAACCTCCGTTTCCTTATCTATAAAGTAGGGATAATAATACACATCTAATAATACTCATAAATGACTAGTCTAGTTCTTATGTCATAGGTCCTGGAAACTGGGCAGCTATAATTGCTATCTATTCTCCTATTCAGTTTCCTGATTATTCTTGAACCAGATATTCTCAGACCACCCAGGGGCATTCTGTTTCACTTCCCACTTACCCCAACTCATCGGTCCTGCTTTGTGCCTTTGCGCGCGTGCACACACACACACACACACACACACACACACACAGGTCTTCTGTACCTTCTCTATAACTAGCTAAACTGTTAAAAGATTCTGATGGAAAAGGAAAAACTAGGCCACAAGTGCCCATCACAAATGGCATCGGCTGACCGATAGGAAAGATACTTGGAAACGGTGAGATAGGGTGTCATAAAATGTAGGTAGGTGCTTCTCTCATCTAATTTTAGGCCAACCTGAGAGCAAGAATGAGATGGCAGCATTTTTCTAGACATGAAAGATGAGCTGGCTAATAAACATTAAAAAAATCCTCCACTCATTAGAAATTAAGGACGTACAAATTAAAATTATAGTGAAATATATTTTCATAGCCACCAGACTGATCAAATGTGAAAGTCTGATAAAATAAGATGTTGGCAAGAAAGTGAGAGTATAAACTGATAACAACCACATTGGGAAATATGGCCTTCCCTAGGAAATCAGAGCATGTATTTGCTACCCAGCAGTTATATGCCTTACTACCCAGCAGTTACAGTCCCAGGACTATTCTCCAGGCAAGCCCCTAGCCTTGTGCACCAGAAGACCAAATATTAAGACTGTTCATAGTTATATTATTCACTATAACAAAAGCAGGAAACACTCCAATGTCTATCAATACTAGAGTTGATAAACCATTATGATAAATTCATACAATGCAGCACATACAGCTGTGAAATGAATAAACTACAGCTGTATGTATAAACTTGGATAAAAAAGTAAATCATGGAAGCATATACACAGCATGGTGCCATTTATATAAAAAAGAAACACAGGCTAACCTAAAGAGGATATTGTCTAGGCACACATAAATAGATATCACAAAAGGAAAGTGGAGGATAAACACAAAATCTCAGACTACATAGTTCTGAGTGGGATGGAAAGGATGCAGCCTGGGGAGTTGAGATACCAAAAATATTTCAGAAATATTGGTAATGTTCTATTTTACCTAGTATACCTTCATGGATGTATTGCAAGAAAGTGAAAATGAAGGTGAAAAACAAGAGATGAAAGTGGCACTCTTTTTTGAGTAGGTAGACAAATGCTTGGTGACCTATAGCTGAGTAGAATAGGAATACTCAATATTTCACTTTAAGTTATTTTTTTCATAAAGAGCTGTTTTTCAAAGTTTTAGTCTAATTTATAATTATTTTCCTTTATGGAGACTGGGTTTTACGATATGTTTTAAAAGGTCTTTCACCATCACAACATTTTTTTTTAATCATGTATATTTCTTAAAGAACTTGAATGGACTCTTTTTTTTTCCTTCCCCGTTTAAATCTCAGATCTTTCTGAAATTTGTTTTGGAGCAAGTGAATGAACCAGCTTAATTTTGTTTTCAGTGATCCAGTTAGCCCAACACAACTTATTAAACAAGTTTCTTTTGCCCACAGATTTGAAATACCTTCTTTAGCATATATTAAATCTTCATATATATTTGGATCTATTGCTGAACTATTCTGTTACCAATACCAAACTATTTTTAATTATTAGAGCTTTATCATACATTTTAATATTTGAAAGAGTTAGTGTACCTTCAACAATTTCTTTTTCAAAAATATCCTGACTGTTCTCTCATGTTTATTTTTCTAGATGAACGTTAGAATTTTGTCAAGTTCTGAAAAACATTCTGATATTTTTTTTAAGAATCAAACGTAATTTATGGGTTAATTTAGTGATCGTTCTATCCAAGAACCACAGCCTCTATGCAAGTTTTTGAACATGCCAGGGAGTGACCCACTTTAGAGCCTTTGAACCAGCAGTTCCCTCAGCTAGAATCTCCCACAAGTCTTCTCCGAAAGACCTATCCCTGACTATACTATTTATTATGGTTATTAGATATAAATGTCTCTCCCTGCTAAAGCAAAAGTTCCACAGAGCAGAGACTTCTTGTGTTTTGTTCACTAAAATATGCCAAGAGCCTCAAATGGTGACTGGCACAGAGCAGACCCTCAATAAATATTTGAAGTTTTCTTTTAATGATAGGTATACTTGGTATATTATCTTTTTTATAAAAACATATACTTCAATAGAAAATAAATGGACAAAGGAAATGAACAACCAATTCGTTAAATACAAACAGAAAACAAACAAAAAGTGAGGAGGAAAGGAGAAATGCAAATCAAAACAATGAATGCAGGCATGTCTTCTCCTGAGATACTGGCAGAGCAAGAAAGAAATGATACCACCTCGTGTTGGCAAAGATTTAGGAAGCTGGCACTCTTAGACACACCTGTCATGAATATAAATAACAGTTTGACAATATGAATCAAAATTTTAGACATGTATCCCCTTTGAATAAACTGATGGTTGCCAGATGGGAGGGGGATTGGGGAGCTGGGTGAAAAAAGGTGAAGGATTAAGAAGTAAAAATTGGCAGTTACAAAATAGTCATGGAGATGTAAAGTACAGCATAGGGAATATAGTCAATAATATTGTAATGACTATGTATAGCGCCAGTGGGGACTAGACTTATTAGAGTGATCACTGCCTAAGTTGTATAAATGTCTAACCACCATGTTGTGCACATAAAACTAATACAATATTAAATGTAAACTGTAATTGAAAAATTTTAAGAAAACTAAATATGTATTCTCTTTGATACTGAAATCCAACTCTTGGAATTATTCTAAGGAAATAATCAAGGAAGTATTTTTCTGTTTGTAATATAGAAAATTTAGAAACAACCTAAATGTCCAACAATACGGGGCTTGATTAAATAAAGTCTGATACCTCCATACAATAGAATACTATGCAAATATTAAAAATAATACTCAAGAACTACGTTTTTTAACATGGAAAATAGTCCACAACATATTATGTGAAAACAAATTACTAAACAATATACTTAAAATGACTGATTTTTTAAAAAACACATGTATGTATATGAGTGTGATCAAAAGTAAGACAGCTGGTAAGACATACACCAAAGCATTAACAGTGGCTATGAGGGAAAAAATAACCCAATAATGCGTTGAGTTCCCCTCCTGGCCTTATCAAACAATGGCAAACAACCCAACTCTTTCACCCACATAGGCCAAAGCCTGTGTAGCTCTGTACAATCATGATCAGTTTTGCCTGTAAAACATGTAACACATAGAAAGTTTCTTAAATGATTGTGCCACTTTCCTGCAATGCTTGTGGGTTGGGTAGCAATTGGGAAAGAGACGTTGTCAGGTCTGAAATCCTTCCATATTTTAGGTCCTAAAAATGCAATACTGTGTCTGATGACATTTTACATGGGAGCAGGCAATAGTTTAAAATGGTACACTGGTGTTATGTGTAGTTCTTTCCTGTCCATAAACAAACATTGTTCACTCCCAGCTTCAGTGCCCTCATCCCTAAAATGGAGTAGGATCTTATCAGGTGGTGGTGAGGATAAAGTAGGTGGAATCAGATGCAAACCTGCAAAGTGCCCTTCAAATATTAGATATTTATACTCAAGGAAACAACCCCAGTGATCCAAGACTATAAATTCTCTCTGATATTAACCTTAGTAGAACTTGGGTTACTGTCTCCAAGAAGATGAAGTAGGGCTGTAAACTCGGGTGATAAATAATACAATTTACTATAAGTGGTCTTGTTTTAATTGCTGTGTATCCCAAACTGGTTCTGTTCTGGTTAAAACCTGTTATGCCTCTCCTCTAAATTTTCCAGGGCACTCTATTCCCTTTGAAGAGTACCCTGAAGCTCTTAAGACATGGCTAAATTTCAGTTATCTTCTTGGGTTTCTATTGATGGATCTGTCTGGAATGAGGAAAGTCTGCCAGACCCATCAAGAATCATGTTGAACAGCTCTGACTTCCTCATTGTCAAATCAATGGCCATTTTTAATTGAATCTTTAAAATAAACTTGTTAGACATTATATATTATTGACCATTCCCTCATTCTTGAAATTCTCCTGTCTTCATTTTCCTGACTCAAGACTCCTGTATTTAGCTCTCTGGATTTTTCTACTATCACTATGTGAGAAGCAATACAATGCAATGTTAAGAGTTCTATAAATTAGTCACAGATTAAAATCCTGTATCTACTGCTTACTGAGACCTTGGACTAATTACTAAATACTGATAAGCCTTGGTTCCTTATAAAATGAAGATAGTAATAATACCTACCGCATAGGTACACCATAGGATGGTTGTGTAAGTTATTTCTTTTTTTATTTTTTTTCATTTTTTTTTAATTAAATTTATTGAGGTGACAATTGTTAGTAAAATTACATAGATTTCAGGTGTACAATTCTGTATTACATCATCTATAAATCCCATTGTGTGTTCATCACCCAGAGTCAGTTCTCCTTCCATCACCATATATTCGATCCCCCTTACCCTTATCTCCCACCCCCCACCCCCCACCCCCCTTACCCTCTGGCAACCACCAAACCATTGTCTGTGTCTGAGTTTCTGTTTCTCATTTGTTTGTCTTGTTCTTTTGTTGCTTTTGGTTTATATACCACATATCAGTGAAATCACATGGTTCTCTGCTTTTTCTGTCTGACTTATTTCGCTCAGCATTACACTCTCAAGATCCATCCATGTTGTCACAAATGTTCCTATATCATCTTTTCTTACCGCCGAAAAGTATTCCATTGTGTATATATACCACAACTTCTTCATCCATTCATCTATCGAAGGACATTTTGGTTGTTTCCATGTCTTGGCCACCGTAAACAAAGCTGCAATGAACATTGGAGCACACGTGTCTTTATCTCTAAATGTTTTCAGATTTTTGGGGTAGATACCCAGGAGAGGGATTGCTGGGTCATATGGCAATTCTATTCGTAATTTTTTGAGTAACCTCCACACCGCCTTCCATAACGGCTGCACCAGTCTGCATTCCCACCAACAGTGTATGAGGGTTCCTTTTTCTCCACAGCCTCTCCAACATTTGTTACTATTTGTCTTGTTGATGATCGCCATTCTGACTGGGAAGTTATTTCTTTTATTATTACTTTATTATTATTATTATTATTATTTTTAAGGAGGGCACGGCTCACAGTAGCCCATGCGGGGATCGAACCAGCAACGTTGGTGTTATTAGCACTATGCTCTAACCAACTGAGCTAACCAGCCACTCCTGGTTGTGTAAGTTTCAAGAGAAGTAGTTCATGTTGAGGTTTGGCACATCATGAACACTTAATATTAACTCTCTCATAGCCTCTTCTACCTCCTATACTACCATTTCCCTGCCTCCAGTGGGGCACCCTCCAGAGTTATGTTTTTGATGATCTTCTCAAAATATCTCAGCTCCCACTACCTCCTAAACACAGATGGCTCCCATTCTAATCTCCAAACTTTCTCTCTCTTCTTTGCATATTTCTTACCAGCTTCTGAACATCTGCACCTGGATATCCAACAGGCTGGCATCTCATACTCAACAAGTCAAAAACTGAACTTTCCCCTTAGTCCTAAAATTGTTCTTTCCCTTGTATTCCCTATCCTTTTCAATATACCATTATCCACAGAGTTATCCAATCCGTAAATACTGACATCAACCTAACGCCTCCTCTTTCATTTCTCTCTCTTAGCTAATTACGATTGAGGAAACTTGGGATCATCTACCCAGCATGCCTTTCCCCCCTTTGCACAGAGCAAACCTTTGAGTCACCATATTAGAGCAAAGGGATCCTGTATCTCATGCCAGTGAATTGGTCCAGGGGTAAGCACCTGATCCAAGCTGGATTTTGGGCTTGGTAGCACATGTAACTTAAGTTCCATTTTATTTAAAGGTGGAAGCTCTCACGTGTAAGTCCAAAGCCATTGGTGGCCATGTTTCTGACCACACAGAGAACACTAGTCTACAGTGAGATGAGATTGATACTGACCCCAAGAGAAAAGATGGTGGAGAGAGACCTAGAAGCATTTAAATTTCTGGTTGTTCTGAAGACCCAGGTGTCCCCTCCTCTTCCTGAAACTTAGTTCTTCAACTGAATGAAGTTCAGATGGCTTAAAGCTTAGCGCATGTGAGTTAGAGGGTTGAGCTGAGACTCAGGAGGAATATAAATGCTCTATAATGCAGGCTCCAAAACTATAATAGAGATTCGGACTTTATCTTAAGAGCAATGGGAAGAAATGCAAAGATCTTAAGCAAAGAAATGACATGATCAGCTTGGCATTTTGGAAAGATGACTTTAAGTTCATTGTGGAAAAAGGATTAGAAATGGTAGTTTGAAGGGCAAAGCTCAAGGCACGGAGACCAGTTAGGAGATTGTAATAATTCAGGGGAGAAATGATAGCCGCGAGGACTGGGGAAATGGTATGAGTGGAAAAAAAAAAAGTAATAGTAATAGACCAGAAGACTCAGCAGGTTGTATACCAAGTAGCCATAAACAACTAGAAAAATATCAACAAGAGTGCAAGCCCATCCACTGGATTGGACCTTCTTGGAAATTGGAAGTGATGGAGGCTGCTTTCCCACACTTCCAAAGACACTGCTGTTTGAGTTGTTGGCTGCCTCTTTCAAGAGCCTGCCCTGGACCCAGGTTGGGTACAGTAGGCCTTCCCAGTCTCTTTCTCCTCATTCCTCCCTGGCTTGAGTTGCTGGGGCCTCAAGCAAGGCCCTAGGTCAAGTGCAAACAAACGCGGAGGTGAGGGTCATGAAAAGAGAAAGGACAATTAATATATATTAGTAATTACAATAATTTATAAGAGTAATCATCATAGTGTTATAATTACTCAAAGAGCACCTATTTTTGTAGAGCAAACATCATATATTAATATGAACTATGGAAAGGTAACAATTGAACATAAATCAATGGAGCTTTCAAAGGAGAATGTGAAAGGAAGGAAGCCTCGAATGGTGCACAGAGTCTGAGACCTTGTATTTGCTCATAGCAACTAGCAAATACGGAGGAAAGGCAACCTTGGACTGTAATCATGTTGGCTATAAAGCCTCACTATCTCAGGCAAGACTCCTGCAACTTTGCCCAGAGCAAGCATATCAAGCCCCATCAGATTGATAAAATAGTTAATTAAGAAGACAATAAGAAAACAGTGGGGCCAGAGCAAATTTCTTGAACTTCGTTCAAAAGAACCTTGAAAATAGAACTTCTTGAAAGACATTCCACTGAAACTACCATAATGACAGGCTCCTATTTTACGCTCACCAGAGGTAGTCACTTTCAATGAGTTATGGTAACCATGACATTTGTATTCTGTGTGTGTGTGTGTGTATGTGTGTGTGTAAGAATATTTACTTTTACAATCAGTGTATCCCATGATAACCAGCACAGTGAACTTTGTCCTAAATTGTCTGCTCTAGGGACTCTTAATCTAGAGAGAATACTATTTCCTTTTTAACTTAAGTTACAGTCAAATGTCATGTTATAGAAAAACATTACCATCTTGCTAGTAGCAGTTAGCTATGGTAAAATGCACAGGAAAAAAAAATTAAAACAAGGAAGTGACTTTAAATTATTCATGTCCGAGAATTGGCTTTTGTAATCTATGAAGCAATCTGAACTGTCATCTTCTTATTCCTTAGAGTTGAGAAGTAGAAAAAGGAACCACTCTTGGTCAGTGGAATCTCAGATCTTCAAGCAGGACAGTCTGGATTCCCTGCCACCATGCCCTCCTCAGCACTTGTCACAGCAGAGCTGTTTGACACATGTTTGTTGAATTACTGTATTGAAAATATCTGTATATTTTATTACTCGTATGTGTCTAATGCCAAGCACGTAGTATGTGATTGGTAAATATTAGTTGATTGAATAAATAGCTAACCCCAACCCAAACCACGACAAATTGGGTCACCTGCATTCTACCCACTGTTCATTGACTTGTTCCTCTGTTTCAACAACATTCCCTTCCTTCCTGGTGGTATCATGTGAGAGACAGCTCAGCATGGCAGTTATTTGCTCAGGCTCTAAAAACAGACAAACTTATTTTCAAAACAACAGAAACCTGGTACTTCTACTTACTAGGTGAACAACTAGTTTGACGGTTAATAAAAGGAATAATAGTACCTGCCCTGGAGGGATGTTGTGAGGTTTAAATCAGACTAGGTAGCATGGTACCTGGTAGGTAGTAAGCAATCACTAACGTTGATATATCACTTATGTTTTATTTTTTAACTGTAACCCCATCCAAACAAGTGTTTCTCCAAATATTAGGCTGCCCTCTTTCCCCCTGCCCCCACAAAAGTGAAAAGAAAAAGAAAAGAGCAAATAAGCAGTGATTTTCAACGGGGGTTTTGCCAAACCCTCAGAATTTCTGTACCTATTCGATGTCGATTTCATTTTGCTAAAAGTACAATCACCTCAGGAAGAAGGAAGATGCTGAAAGGGTGGGAGCCAGGTTCCCCATTCCTATCCAACAAGAGCAGTTTCACTTGGATTTCTTTAGAAATTGGAGTTCCTTAAAAATTAAAACAATTCCCCTGCTAAAATCAACGTTTGAAACCATTCACCCATACCACGTTTCTTCTCTTTGTCTGTTTTAGTGCTGCCGGTTGTAAAGAGACCTCGCGCTACTCCCTGCCAATAACTGCCTGGGTTATCTTCAGCAAGCCACTAACTTCTCTGCTCTTGGCTCCCTATTCCATGAAATGTGTAGTTTGAAAAGACAATGTCTAAGGCTCATGCTTTCCTATTAGTTTTAGTTCTAGAAATCAACTAAACTTATATGGATGAGTTGTTTTGAATAGCCTAATCAGTTTAAACTTCCTCACCTTTTAATTCCAATAATCATTTAACTCCAATAACCTGGGAGACAATATGTACACACAAAAAAGTGTTGATATCAAACAAGAGTGAATCAAACATGAGTGAATGAGTTAATTGTTGATTAAAATGGTGATGAGCTGTTGCGTTGCCTGAGCCCCAGTGGGTCCACGCTTTGCCTTAGTGGGCTGTGGTGGGAGAGGCCAGTTATTTTTTACAAGCTAAGGGCTCTGGAAAGTGACAAAAGCATGATTCCATCCAGTAAACTCCAAGTGATTGGGACTAAGAATTGGGTGTCTTGCTTTTCCTATTCAATTGATTGTGAATCCAATTTCTCAACCTGTCCTATCATTTACATCTCCTGTGCAGATCCCAAACCCATCCGTATTCTTCTTTGTACCTTGTAGACCAAGCCACCACCCTCTACTCTCACTCTACAATAACCTCCTTAGGGTCTCTCTACTTCCACTCTTCTTACCTCCAATCTGATCTAAATAGGTGATATCACACATTTGGTTTTATACCCATGTGGTTATTTTCTGTTTCTCCCACTAGACTGCTAACCCCATGAGGACAAAGACCTTTCTTATTCACCGCTGTAGTCCATCCCCACTCCCCACCTAGTGCCAACACATAGAAGCCTTTCCACAAATAGTCAGGGGAAAAATGCTGTGAATTCTTAAAGGCTCAGGGACCATGTCTTAAGTCACTTTTGTGTCATCAGCACCGATGCAAAGCAGGCCCTTAATAAATGTGTGCTCCATGTTCAATTCAATTGATGAAGGGATGGCCCTCCTCTCCAGGTTGTAGACAAGACTGCATTTAAATCTTTTCTACTCTGCCAGCTGTGTGACTTTGAGCCTGCACATCTTGGGCTGCAAAACTGGAAACAATGCTTATTTCTCAGGGTTGCTCTAGGATGAGCTCAGGCCTGTGAAAAGCTTTGCACAATGTCTTCTTACATGGTGTGTACTCACAGTATCCCCACCTAACACGAGGGGAAGGTTCAGGGAAGAAATCTAAAATGGAAGAAGAAATGGACTCCTCAACTAGGAAAAGAACCCAAAAAGTTTTACATGCAAAAGGTCACAAACAACTCGCTGGACGACCCAATCTTGGTTTTCATTTCCCTCAATTAAAATGTTGAAGGAGAAGGGGGCATTGCACAAATGTGACATTTTGGTCAACGAAGAATCATATATAGAACAGTGGTGGTGTAAGATTATAACAGAGTTGAAAAATTTGTATCACTTAATTAACTCCAATGTGGTAACACCATGCATTACGCAAATAATTACCATTGTGCTATAATTACCTACAGTATTTAGTACAGTAACATCCTCTACAGGTTTGTAGCCTAGGAGCAATAGGAGAACAGAATTTTCACCCCCAAATATGTCTCATTAGCATAAGGATTGTTTTAGGCTGCTTAATGGTAAGAAATAACAGACCTGGGAGAAGGTCTGAAAATCAAGTAGAAGGTAAACTTGTAAGGGAAATCTCCATTTGTAAGAAGAGTGTCTCCCTCACTGTACTGGGAAGAGGGGGATGGACTTATCTCTAGACACTCTTTATCAATGCAGAAGGCAACTAGGAAATCTGTATAACAACCTTACCTTGTTTACTGTGCTTTTTCTAGTAACCTCTTACAACTGACTTCCTCCACCCCTAACACCTCTTTTGTCTTCAGTGAAAAATGGTATTTAAGGTGGTGGCTTCAGCCATTTGGGTGAGTTACTCAGTGTTCCTGGGTCTCTTCTACGTGTACAGGAGATTTACATAGTATTCAACTTCTGTTTTACTCCTATTGTCTTTTATTACAGGGACAATAATCAGATTGAATAAACAGTAATCAGATCCCGGTGGATTCTTAGCCAGGAACGCAGAAGGGTAGGGGGAAAACAATTTTTCCTCCTCTACAGAGCAATAGGCTATATGACACAGCCTAGGTGTATAGTAAGCAGGCCATACCATCTAGGCTTGTGTTCAGTATACGCTATGATGTTCACACAATGCGTTTCTCAGATGTATTCCTCCCCCCCCCCCCATTAAGTGGCACGTGGCTGTACTTTGCCCTGTTCCAACTTCATTCTAGCAATGACTTGACAGCCTCGTGCCAACTGGAGTTTTTCAACTATATAGTCATTAACATTTATAAAGAAAATGTAGTGGGTGCTCACATCCATCTATTTAACATACATAATTGAAACCCTTCAGTGGCAAGTCTTGGGCAAAAGACTTGAACTCTAAACACAGCCTGCAAGGATCTGACCCTTGGACCCTATTTTTGACGCATCTCACCCCAGTCTCCTCCTTGTTCCCTGAACCATTGGTTTTCTTTGAGTTTCAGCCATAGGACCTTTGCCTGTAAGTTTCTCTTTGCCAGGACTAGATTCAAACTTACAGTTGGAGTGAATGTTACTTCTTCAGTGACTTCCCTGACTTTTCCGTCTAAGTCCTAGAACCTTCTTCCAGTCATTCATGGTAGGGTTTCACTTTGCAATTATGCACCCAATTGTGTGGTTATTTTGCTTATGTTGGTCACCCCCTCCCCGCCCATAATTTCTACTCTGAGAGCAGAATCAATGAGCGACTTGGTCACCGGGTGTCTCCCCAGCCCCCAGAATGGTTCCTGGCACCATTGTGTTAGGTACTCAAATGTCTGTTGAATGAATGAATAAGTGAAGATTTCCAGGACTCAGGTAGGAATCTGAGGACACAAAAGTGAGGAGGCCAGGTCCCCAATCCTCCCCTCCACCTTAGTTTGGGGGTAGTGTGGGGGTCACAGACCAATAAACATGTGAGTGCCTTGCTCCCAGAGAAGCTGAATCCTGCGCCTTCCTCCAGCTGGCAGGCGATTTCTTGAACTAGCCCTTCTCCAGCAGCAGAGGGTTCAG
Source organism: Rhinolophus sinicus (assembly GCF_057876585.1). Taxonomy (NCBI): domain Eukaryota; kingdom Metazoa; phylum Chordata; class Mammalia; order Chiroptera; family Rhinolophidae; genus Rhinolophus; species Rhinolophus sinicus. Next base: position 200,285,798 of record NC_142517.1, read on the forward strand.
AGGAAGGGGTGGATTGAAAGGCGGATGCTGAAGCCGAGCGCACGGTGATCGATCAGCGGAACAGTAATCATATCCCGGTGGAGATCGCAAGGCCTGGGTAAGGTTGTAGAAGCCCACGCTGCCGGGCTCCGGCGGGCGGCCAGCTGATCCCCCTCGGCGTCCCTTGAGCCCAACGACGTGCGCTCTCCCGGCGCTCCCGGGAACCAGCCAATGCGCCCTGGGCGCGCCAGCGGCTCCCCGGCGCGGGCGCGCGTGATTGGCAGCCCCCAGCCCCGGCCCAGGCGCGTCCTCCCACCCAAGACAAAGTTCAGCCCCCGCCCGCTCCAGGGCCGCCGCCTCCTTCTCCTCTCTGCTCCGCGGATTCGCCTTGCGGGGCCCGGATCTGGCCGTGCATTTCCCGCAGGCGCTGCGGAGCAGCGAGGTTCCAGGCGGCCGAGGGCTGTCCTCTCTCCGGCGGGGCCATGAAGGTCGAGTTTGCGCCTCTCAACATCCCGCTGGCGCGGCGACTGCAGACGGCGGCGGTGTTCCAGTGGGTCCTGTCCTTCCTGCTACTCGGTAAGGACCCTGCGCGCTCCCTTCCGCGCCAGATCCACGCGAAACACTGCGGTGCACCGGGCTCGGTGTCCTCCCTCCCGGACAGTCCTTGTCCAAGGACGTGCTTAGATCCTCCGACCTTTCTTCTCCTGTAAGCCAGAGCGGCAGGTCAAAGAGGGCGTTTGGAGCTAAGTTGGGACTCTCCTCTTCGGTTTCTCTCCCCATGTGAACCTCATACCGAATGACTGTTTGCCAACTTCATTTCCCCGGTGCTATGTATTCTTTTTTTTTTTAACTGACGTATACCTTACCTACAACGAAAGGCAAATTATAAATGTACAGCCCGAGGAACTTTGGCAAATGTCTGCATTCAAATGCACCACGGCGCAATCGAGCTATAGAACATTGCACTTTCGCTCCTCAAAAGTTGATAAACTCGTTCTATGAATGGTCGATTTATAAATGGAAAAACAATGCCCAAATTTTAAACACCTGATTCCTTCCTCTCCCCACCCTCATGACAAATAACCGTGTTAGCTTTTCCGTGTTAAAGATCTTCCGGATGCAGAAAGTACTTGGCTGCAAAGAAAACTGCTCCAAACATTGGGTTGAGTTGGGTGGCCTCTATCTGTAAATAATTCCCCCCAGGAGTGTGGTCTAGCCGGTTCCCTAAGCCCTCGTAGAAACGTAGAAACCTACAGGGCCAGTCACAGATGGGGCAGAGGAGATTTTTTTTGTCTGGATGTCTGCTCTTTTTGGAGAAATGGGATGGTATGAGAGAAGAGAGGGATTATTAAGAACTTAAACTCTTCTGAAGGCTAACACCATTTGCATGCTGTAAGATCAGATCATGGGTTGTACACTGTTGAAGCAAATAACAATAACAGTAATAGTCAACTCATTGTCCCAGAGAAGTTCACGCTTTTGAAATCGTTTTACATTGTGATTGCCTGGATCAGTGGTTCCCAATGCTGGCCGCAGGTTAGAATCACTGGAGGAACTTCTGAAAGTAGACACCCAGGCTCTATCCCTAGAATTTCTTGTTCCTTTGTTTCATGATGGATCCTGTGTGTGTGTGTATGTGTGTGTGTGTGTGTGTAATATATATTTTTAAATTATGTATAATTATTATTATTTTTTAAAACAAACTCTCCAAGTGACTAGTGTGCAGCTAGGGTTTACTGAAAAAGGAAATTCAAAACATTAACTCATTTAGTGCTTACAGGCGCAGCTGAGACGGGGTTGATAGCATTACACTATGTTTCGCTCTGGACCAAAGGACCATTGAGATACTAACAGACACACTTACTGAGGGGTTAGTGTGTGCCAGGTCCCATGCTAAGCACCATCCGCTGTTAACCGTGTCATCTTCACAGCAATCCTAGGAGTTACGGACTGTTCATTCCTGCACTTGTACAGGTGAGGGAACTACTGTGAAGTAGATTGTTCAAGGTCACCCAGTTATTGGAGGTGAAGGAGAGGAGCTGGGAGCCAACCCAAGTATTCTACCTACTAGCGTCCCTGCCTGTAACCGCTGTGCTGCCCACTTCGATGCCTTGGACTTGGAGACTTGACTTCCTTGCTGATCAATCAGCACATCTCTGATTGCCCACTGTCCTTCTTTTGCATGGCACTTGTCATTGCTTGTATTCATGTGTGTCCGTGGTTACTTGAGAAAGGTCTGTATTGCCATCCTTGTCTACAAGCTCAGTGAGGGACCACCCAGGATGTGCCTGTCCCATGGAGGTTATGAAATAAATACTTGCTGAGTGACTGTCTCCACTCCGTCACCCAGAAGGGAGGCTATCCACCCTATATGTCCCTACTTGTATTAACCCATGAAATCCTCACAACAACCCTGTGAGGTAGGGGCTACCCCTGCACTCTTTTTTACAAATGAGAGACTTCAGAGGTGAAATAAATTGCCTAAGGTCACATGCTTCAAAGTGAGTAGTCGAGCCACAAGTGTCAAATGGGAGTGGACTAGTGACTTGGACACAGCCGATGATTTCTCCTTTGAATCCCACTATAGTAGCTCGGCAGACAATTCATTTAAATGCTTTTATTGCACGTGTTTGACATGTGTGTTATCAGGAGCAAATTATTTCATATTATCATGTATTTTGGAAATTTTACTATGAAAAAGTTCAAACATACAGAGAAGTAAAGAGAAGGGTATAAATTCCCATATGTGCATTACCTTGGTTTATGGCAATTTGCCCTATAGTTTTAGCTATTATTTTGCAAAACATATTTTTAAACAAATCACATTTCTTAGATTATGCCCCAAACACTTTTATTGGTGATTTATTCGAAACAGGATCCAAACAAGACCTTCGGGTTGCATTTAGTTTGTATGAGTCTTTTAATTCTGAGCAGTGCTATCGCATTTGTTTCTTGTCAATTGAGTGTTGAAGAAGCCAGGTTATCTGTCCTGCAAGGAGTCTCAACTTTAGGATTTGTGCAAGTGCTTCTTTGTAGTGTTAACTTGTTCCCTAATCCTCTGTTTTTTTTTTTTTCTAAAATGGAAGTTAGAGATAAAGGCTTGATTAGATTTGCATGAGACCTTTTTGGCACGACCTCTTCCTAAGCTGCTGTGTGCTTCACATTGCATTTTGTCAGGATGCACATAGTGTTTAGCTGCCCCATTATTAGTGTGTAAGAGTGATCAGTGGTCCAGGTAGGAAGCAATCTGAGAGGTGGTGATGGCCTTCATGCAAACAGAAGTACGCCCTTCACCTAGTGGTTTAAGTCTATTAATGATTCTTGCCTGAATTACCTGTTTTATTTGAAACCGAAAAAAAAGTAGTTTTCTTATACTTTTTAATTCTTCACATATTAGCTAGCACTTACACAAGGAATAATTTTTCTTCATCATCTAGGACCATTTGACTGCCCTACAATTCAATTCTTACAGGAAAGGTAGGATAAAATCTTATTTATTTCCGCCTAATTATCTATTTTAAAATAAGAAGCTGATGTAATAGCTACTTCTAATGGTGACTGGAGAGGTTTTATTAACTACATATTTTAAGATCTCTAAATCAAAATCTTGGAATGCATTTTTCTTTCCACCATCAGGAAATGAGTTTAGGCTATTAGCCTTTGGGATATGTTAAAAAAAAAAAATAGCAAAATGTTTCATTTGGTCATGAAATCAAACATTGTTTCCTTGAGATAAATCTTAAGTACCTGTCATCCAATCTTATAACATTGTATTAGTTTTAGGTATACAATATAATGATTTGATATGTGTATATTGCAAAATGATCCAGACAATAAGTTTAGTTAACATACATGACCACACATTGTTACAATTTGTTTTTTCCTTGTGATGAGAATTTTAAAGATTTACTCTCTTTGCATCTTTATATCTCCAGGACTTATTTATAAATCTTATAACTGCAAGTTTGTACCTTTTGACCATCATTCATTTGCCCTACCTCTACCCCTACCACACCGACCCCCTCCCCACCTCTGGCAACCACAAATCTGTTCTCTATATCTGTGAGTTAGATTTTTATTTTTCAGATTCCATGTGTAAGTGAGATCATACAGTATTTGTCTTTGTCTGTCTTACTCCACTTGGCATAATGACCTCCATTTTGTCACAAATGGCAGGCTTTCCTTCTCTCTTTTTTATGGCTGAATAATGTTCCGTTTTATATATATCGGGGTACCAAAAAATGTGTACACATGACTTGTATTCATCTTTTGTTATCGGGACATATTGGGTATTATAATTTTAATATAGTTTTTCCCTTTCTTAAAACGTATACATTTTTTGGGCACATTCTGTGGTTCATTGCCTTTTTGTTTTAAAGTGGTATTCTAGTGAAAGGATATATTGCAATTTGTCCATGCATCTGTTGAATATTTGGATTGCAGCTATTATGAATAACACTGCTGTGAATCTGCCTACAAGTCTTTGTATGAATGTATGCTTTCTTTATTGTTGGGTAAACCTAGGAATGGAATGGCTGATACGGTATGGTAGGTGTAGGTTTAACTTTTTAAGGAACTGCCAACCCGTCTTCCCAAGTGGTTGTATTATTGTACATTCCTACCAGCAGTGCATGAGCGTTCCAGTTGCTCCATAGCTTTGCCATCACTTGATATAGTCAGTCTTTTTAATCTTTGCAATTTTAGTAAGTGTGTAGTGGTTAAACATTGTGGCTTTTGTTTGCATTTCCCTAATGACTAATGATGTGGAGCATCTTTTCATGTGCTTATTTGCCATCTGTATGTCTTCTTTGTTGAAATACCTGTTTAAATATTTTGCCCATTTTAATTGGTTTGCTTATTTTCCTATGATTGAGTTTTGAAAGTTTTGTGTTCTTCTGAGTACAAGTCTTCTATAAGGTATATGCTTTGTACAAGTTTTTTTCCCAGCCTGTGGATTATCATTACATGCTCTAAACAGTATCTTTCGAAGAACAGAAGTTTGTAATTTTCATGAAACCAATTTATTAATATTTTTTAATGGATTGTGTGTTTTTGTTGTTACAGCTAAAGAATCTTTGCTTAATCCAAGGTCGTAAGATTTTTTTATGCTTTCAACAAGTTTTATAGTTTTAGGTTTTACATAGAGTTCAGTGATACCTTTTGGGTTAATGTTTGCCTATGGTGTAAGTTCTAAATTCATTTTTGGGCATATGTATGATCCAATATTTCCAGTTCCATTTGTTTAAAAGATACGCTATCTTTTTTCTACTGCACTGCCCTTGTGTCCTTGTCAAAAGTCAGTTGTCCATATACGTGTGGTTTATTTCTGGACTCTGTTCCATTCCGCTGATCTGTTTGCCTATCTTGATGCCAGTACCATACTGTTTAGATTACTGTGGCTTTATAATAATTCATGAAATAGATAGTGTTAACCCTCAGACTTTGTTCTTTTTTTTTTTCAGAGTTGTTTTGACTATTTATTATAGGTTCTTCGCATTTCCATATGCATTTTAGAATCAGCTTATCAAATTCTACAAAAAATCCTGCTGGGATTTTCATTGCAATTGCTTTTTGATTGAGAGTAGTCTATAAACTTGGAGAGAACTGACATCTCAAAAACATTGAGTCTTCCACTGTATGATTTTATTTACATCTGAAGTTTTCAAACTTTACAGCATATTTAAGAATCACCTGAGGATTTTTGTTAAAATGCAAATTCCCCAGAGGTTTTGATTCTTTAGGTCTCAGGGAGGACCATTGACATTTTTAAACTTTTTACTTTGAAGTAATTTCAGAAACTAAAAATTCTGGAAAATTACCAAAAATTCCCATATTTCTTCATTAAATTCCCTAAATGTTAAGATTTTACTATATTTCCTTTATCTGTGTCTATCTACACACACACACACACACACACACACACACACACAATTATTTTTTGAATTATTTAAGAGTAAGTTACAGACATGGTTTCCCTTTATCCTTCCATATATCAATACGGGGGGTGCCAAAAAAATGTATACACATAACTTGTACTCATCTTTTGTTATTGGTATATATTGAGTATTAAAATTTTAATACAGTTTTTTCCTTTCTTAAAATGTGTATACATTTTTTTTGGCACCCTCTGTATATATTTCCTAAAACCAAAAACATCGTCTTACATAACCACAGTATAATTAACCAAATCAGAAGAATAACAGAGATACAGTCCTGTGATATAATCTAGACATAGATCCTATTTATATTTCAGCAATTACCCCACTAATATCCTTTAAAAAAAAGGGGTTCACACATCGTGTTTCGTTATGTCTCTTTAGGCTTCTTTTATCTGGAAAATTTTGAGGGAGCGCATTTTAACATTCAGTTGAGTGATGTTATACGAGTTTGTTGGACTTCCATAAACACGATTGTTCCTCTTTTATTCTGGACTATCTCCATGATTTTTAATTGGTAGCTGTACAAAGTATTTGTGCTTATTTTGTCAGTAAGGTGGTAAACATTTAAATATTAAGAATATGGGATTGGTTTCAACTGGATCCTTGTTATAACCTATTTGTCTCCGTTAAGGCAAAGAAGTAGGTCCAATAGTAAATTTGCTTTTAAACAAGAAAAATGTGATTCCCTATAGGGGAACATTTTTGAAAAGCAGTGTGGACAGACCCACATATGAGAAATAGTGGGCTGCAAATTTCTGCAAAGGGGTCTTAGATTTTTGTCTTATAGCACTGTCTTAAGAAACTCTGGGAGACGTTTCTCTTAAAACAGGAATTTTAAAAATCAGAAGTATGTCATGCTTACATTCTTATATTTAGCAGATGGCTCTGATTGGTGTTTTGAAATACAATGCCTCAGGAATAAGAATGAAAAGAATGTGGTGGTCTAAAGGATTTTGCTTGCCTCTGAATTCCATTTTCTTTCTCCATACTATGTTAAATAATTAATGTAAGTGCAGAAACGATTTCATAGGGAGAAAAGTGAAAACTTCTTGGGTACAAGTGGGAAGGATATATATACAAGTTAAATATTTTCAATTATTTCCTTAATATTGATCACTAATGTGAGTAAATAAACTTTCAATAGTTTACACAATGTTTTCTAATGTAGTTTGCTCATGGAAATTTCATAAAATCATGTTAAAGATGAGACTATTCTTACATAAGTAGACTTGTTCTACAAAGTTTTGTTTAGTTTTTTTTCTTTCCTGTTAGTGGAGCCATTTTATTTCTTTAAAAATAACTTTTTGATTATAGAATAAGTCATGCTAGTTATTAGGAGAATTGGAAAATGTGGAGAGCTTTCAGAAGAAACTAGGAAAATTCCATATTCTCACCCAGAGATAACCATTGTTAATATTTTGGCATATTCCTTTCCTCCTGTTTTTAAATTTTTATTTTTAGCAAAATAATATATGCACTGGAGGACAAATAAAATGATATATTGGGTTGAACCACATGGAATTGGTGTTTTTGAGGGTCTCAAGCCATCAATGGGGCTAATAACTAACATTTATTGAGAGTTTCCTATGTGGTATCAGTGTTCTAAAGGCTTTCTGTGTGTTATTTTATTTGTTTCACTAGCCAATTATTTTTCCATAACATTATTGTCCATATTAAAACTTAGTGTTAGTGGTTACCAGAGGGTAAGGGGGGTGGGGCGTGGGGGGTGGGAGATGAAGGTAAGGGGGATCAAATATATGGTGATGGAAGGAGAACTGACTCTGGGTGATGAACATACAATGGGATTTATAGATGATGTAATACAGAATTGTACACCTGAAATCTATGTAATTTTACTAACAATTGTCACCCCAATAAATTTAATTAAAAAAAAAAAAACTTAGTGTCTTAAATCTTGAAAAACTGATAAAGACAAACCTAGGACTTAAAGAAATTGATCAATTTACACACATCCGGTCTTTGACTGGAGAAATGCCTGTAGACCAAGTGTGCTATTAGGAGTAATTTTCTTTTCAAGTTCTGCTGATATTGATGGAGCATCTGTCACAGATCAGACATTGTATAATGGTTTTTAATTTGTATTTTCTTGTTCAGCACAATTTCACTGATTGTAAGTATCCAGGTGAATGCACTGGAGTCAGGAAGGGTGGAAGCAGAAGAGGAATATCATTGCTAAAGGACTGCAGAGATGGGAAGTGTCCACGTAAGCACTGAAGGACCGTCCACCCAAAAGCTATACACCTGGCCATCGCTCCTTGCCAAAACTCTTCAGTTCATGGGGGGAAAGAAAAGAAATTTACATCCCTGATTTTACTAGAAATACCTGAAGGCAGCTTTGAAGCTGAAAGTGGGTTATTGCTCAATCATTCCCTCTACATATATGAGATTGGAAGTCAAGACTTTCTTGCAAATGTGGGTCTCTCTGTGAGGTTCCAACTGGTTCTCAGCCAGGCAGCAGTACTTAACCTGTTGTGCATTATTATTAGTTGTGTGTGTGTGTGTGTGTGTGTGTGTGTGTGAGTCACACATTTCCCCCGTCTTCTTTCCCTCTCATCTTTTAATTTTGAAAATTTTCATAGAAGTATTGAAGGAATAGTGTAGTAAAGATTCTTTTTTCCTTCGATTCGCCCACTCAGCATTTTGTCACATTTGCTTTCTATCTACACACACACACACACACACACACACACACACACGTTGTTATTGTTGCTGTTGAACCATTTGAATGTAAGAAATTAAGTTGTAGACATCATGACACTTCATCCCTAAATACTGTAGAGTGTGTCTCCAGAACAGAAGACATAATTACAATCCCATTATCATCCCCAAGAAATGTATCAGTGATGCAATCATTTTATTTAATATATGGTTCATATTCAAATGTCTCTAATTGTCTTCAAATTTTCCTTTAAAGCTAACACAGTTCCCACACATTTTATTTGTTTTTTAGTCTTTTATAACTGATTTTTCACAAAATAGTCCCAGCTGATTATCTCGCAGACTGTCACCCAGTCTGGAGTTGCCTAGTTTTGTTGTCATGACTCAGGTCGAGTTCGGCACAAAGACCACAAAGGTGAAGGGGTGTATTTTCCATTAGATCATGTCAGGAGGCATACGCCACTTTGTCCTTTTAGAGGTGATGCTGAATTAATGTTGGTGCATACGCTTTAGCTGAGCCTTATTTGTTTCTGACTTTCAGTACTGTTAAAGTGGGTGGGGCACGCCTGCACTAAATAGTTGCCAACAGGTGGAAACAACCCAAATGTGCATCAACTGGTGAATAAATAAATAAATTGTGGTATATCCATCCACGGGAATATTATTCCTCCATAACAAGGAATGAAGTACTGATAAACTGCTAACATGGATGAAACTCAAAAACTTGATGTTTAGTGAAAGTCTACAAAAGGTCACATATTGGATCATTCCATGTATGTGAAGTACTTAGAATAGGTAAATCCATACAAATAATGTAGGTAGTTGGTTGCCAGGGGCAGGGGAGAGGGGAGTAGGGAGTAACTGCTTAATGGGTACAGGGTTTTATTCTGGAATCATCTAAGCATTTCAGAACCAGGTAGAGGTGGTTGTTGCGCAACATTACGAATATACTAAATGCTGCCAGATTGAGTGCTTTTAAATGGTTAATTTATATTATGTGAATTTCTCCTCAGTAAAAAATGGTGGGAGGCAGCTTCCTCAACGATGCAGAGTAAGTCGAGTCCATGGGAGTATTAGTGATGGGGGCTGGCCTGTGTTCTTTCACCCAGGATATACCCAAGTCAAGTCAAGGCAGTGGAAATGCAGGCCAGTGCAGCTTGGTTTGTGACTCTAGACAGTTTTAGCAGATGTCAACGTCAGCCCTGAGAACTGCATTTGGACTAGGCTTTGTATCTTCCTTGTCCCTTTGACCTCCAATTTAAAAGAATCATGTTACCTTGGATTGCTTAATGAGATAAAAATAGAAACTGGAGGTGATCTATTCACCTAGTTTTTATAGTGTTTTCTGCTTTTGATCCAATTTAGGGTCAAGGGATTAAACAAACTATTTTGGTACTGTTTGTGATATGAAATATAAAAGAATGTATGCAATGTGTGGAGTGGGAGTTTAAATTAGAACAACTCCTTTAGATAGTAAGGTATCAAAGTGTATCAGGGGACAAGTTGTTTCCGCTTCATGGTCCACTATTTGACTTAATGTCCTGTGGAAGCAAATCAAAATGTGGGTAAATTTTATGCAAGAGTGCGTTTGTAGAGAAAATTTGTTAGAAGCCCAAATGTTCAAAAATAAAAGTGTGGTTGTTTTTATTGGGTGACCGGAATATGGGTGAAATTTTGTCTGCGTCTACTTTTTGCATGCTCCCAATGTACAATAGTAAGCAAAATTATTATGACAATGGTTTCCCTTTGTCCAGTGCTTGCTGTGTACCAGGCACTGTAGCATCTCTATGTTTTCTGCCTCCACAGTCCTCGGAGAAAGTGCTGATATTAGCCCACTTCACAGGTAAAGGAATTGAGGCGCCAGAAGTAAAAGAATTTGCCTCAGGTCAGGCAGCTAGTCGGTGGCAGATTCCAACATAAGGAGTCCAATGCCAGGTCTGTGTCTTAACCATTAGACATGCAAAACATCTGATGAATGTTAAAGAGGTATGCAGTGTATATTCAGTTAGAGGACATGTGGTTGGGTGAATTCGTAGCTGGGGGACTTTATTTCTGGAGCTGCTCGTGACTCACTCTGTGGTTGAAGTTAAATAAATTTGGTTTTGGACTTAGTTTTCCATCATTATAGTAAAAAAGAAAAAATCAGAACATCTCATCTACCTGAATTTTATGCTTATAAACCTACTTATGTACTTGTAATAGATACTTATAAGTTTATGGTGTTATTACCATTAACTGGGTATAACTTGGTTTTGTAAAAAGCAAACAAAAAAAAGAGTGCATGGGTTTAGGAATTAGGCAGATCCAGGTTCAAATCCTTTGGACATTCAAACTGCCTGAGCCTCAGTTTCCACAACTGCAAAATGGAGACAGTAATGTGTACTTTGAGGGTTGCCAGTGGGCTATGGTCGCTCCTTCAGAACAGTTCCCTTCCTTCCCTTAGAGCTTCTTAGCTCACTGTATCTGGCTTGGAATACAGAATAATGAGACCTGCCTAAGTTTCTTGTAACTTTTTTTGCACATGTTAGTAAAATAAAATTAACCATCAGTGGTAAATTGTCAGCACTCAGATCTGGGAAGAGAGAAGTAGGGGAAGAAAAATGGAGTGATCCTGGTGGGAACGAGGGCAGAGGGCACTCTTTTGACCTTGCTTCTGGACTCATTTAAACTTTGTTGGCAGTTCAAGAATGCAAGAAAACAATCCACAGAGGGGTGCAGGGCAATGCTTCTTTCACCTTTCATGCATTCTTTTAATCTGTAACTCACCCTGGGGAGAGCAAGGCAGTCGTCTATGGGGTTCCAGTCTATGTTTGGGTTAAATCTGTATGGGAAATGTATTGATTTATATAGTTCAAGAAAAAATATATACAGAGGGTGCCAAAAAAATGTATGCACATTTTAAGAAAGGAAAACATGGTATTAAAATTGTAATACTCTATACCGATAAGAAAAGATGAATGCAGGTCATGTCTGACTTCTGCAGTTACAAGAGGTGCTCAGAGTGGTTACCATCAGCGTCATTTGAATACAGTTCTTTTCCTTTCTTAAAAATGTGTATACACTTTTTGGGCACCCTCTGTATGTACACATGTTCTTGTTCTGGAAAAAAAAAAACTACGTCTATCTCTATAAAGCAATAATACATAAAGATGCTCTTACTCAGATACCATGATGCATTGTATGGGAACAAAGCTCTTTTTTAACAAAGTTGAAAAGGAGTGGATAGGAGTTTGGAGAACTGAAGTCAGCACTAGGTTAGTGGTTGCAGCACATCATAGAAGCCGAGAGGCAATGGCTCTCCTTAAAGTAACAGTAGCAGCTGGCATTTATTGAGTACTTACTATGTGCCACGCTTTATGTCTTTATGCTCCCTCCCCTCTCGTCGATGCATTTCTCTTTTTATAAATATCTTTTAGTGTAATACATAGCCCAGACATAAAAAGAAAATGTCTAGCTTAGCTTAAGTTCTTGTCTTTGCTGCCCAGGTCAAGTTTTGTCAGTTCTTGCTTCATGTATCATGAAGCTATGTCATCAGGAGCACGAATGATTTGGATTTTGCTCTGTCATTGTGACATGTTGCAAGTAATGATAGATGAGCTAAGAGGTAGGGTCCCTCCGAAGCTATTTCTCTCTCGGGCAAGAGAGTTTCTGAAGTTTGTCACTAGAACGTCCCCTCTGTGGGCATGTGAAAAATGGCTGCTCGGTCAAGGTAAATACCTGCGGCAGGAACTCCTGCATCCCTCCTGACTGACAGTTCCCCCATATCTCACGTTAGGGACGCAGGGTAGGGACGTGAACTTTGAATTTAGGTGAATCAACCACTTACATCCTGTGTGGCTTGGGCAATTCATTTAACCTCTCAGCCTCTATTTCCTCTTCTATGAAAAGGCCATTACGAGCACTGTGGCTGCTTCAATTGCCACTGTGGTTTGGTTGTATGAGGATTATAATGGTTATGATTATGATTTTTATTTGTTTGAGGATTAAATGAAAATGTTTTGGCAGAGCGCACAAGACAATACTTGGTATATAGGAAGCATCCAATTAATGTTACACGATCCTAGCTCATCGCTATCTTGTTTTATTACCCACTTGAACTGAGGCTCAGTTTAACAGTCTTTGCGTGTGTTAAACCCCCGTCCACCGGCCCATGACTATACCGCCCGGTGAGCAGACGCTGAGGCAGCCTGATTCCTGAGCACTCGCCCTTTCTTACAGCCGAGGTCTGCATTGGGATCCTTCTGCTGCTGATCGTGTACAACTACTGGTTCCTCTACATCCCTTATTTGACGTGGCTTTACTTTGACTGGCGCACCCCAGAGCAAGGAGGCAGGAGATCCAACTGGGTCAGAAGCTGGACCGTTTGGAGGTACTTTAAGGACTATTTTCCAATTCATGTGAGTAGACTTGTTTTATATCGTGTGTTTTGAGGTGGGAAAAGAATGAAACATTTTCATTACTTGTATGTCCAGCTTTTCCCCCGTTAGAGGGAGAAAGCGTGTAATTCATCCCAACTTACTAAATGGATGCTAAGCTAAGAGAAAGTGTGGAAGGCTATTGTGAGGGGCTCTGGGCTCAGGAAATAGTTAAAAATTGGGGGAACAGCTCTAACCCAGGGGAAGAAAACAAGTCCTAATCTCCATTTCCTTTTGATATAAGAATTAATCACAAATCCTTTTATTTCTTATTGGAAACGATTCAGGGAACATTTTTTTTTTATATAAAAAAATCTCAATATAAATGCGTTGTAGCTCATCAAAACTTTGGATTTGGATCCAAGTCACAACTACATATTTGGGTTTCACCCGCATGGAGTGCTCGTGGCTGGAGCCTTTGGAAATTTTTGTACAAATTATTCGGACTTCACGAAGCTGTTTCCTGGCTTTACTGCGTATCTGCATGTGCTCCCAATTTGGTTCCGGTGTCCTCTCTTCCGAGAATATCTCATGAGCAGTGGTAAGTGAAGGCAGATCGCTGCTTCTACAATGTTCTAGGGTGGCAGAACCACACAGAAGGTTCCCCCCTAAACCCAGTCAGGTTTATAGTTTTCTTAGTGTCTTTATTACGGTCTGGCACTTTATGTGCTGTTTGGATGTTTCTTGCCTCCCCCACTGCACTGTAAGTGCCCAGAAGACACCAGACTATGCCTTTTATTTTCTGTTCCACTCAAGTATTTAGCATAGTGCCTGGAATATAAGAATATTCAATCGATGTCAATTTAATGAAACAGTAAATATTTTTGCATAATTCTTTTAATGTGTTCCTTTGGATTAATTATGTTTTTAATATAATTCCGTTTAATCTCGGTAAGAGAATAAAGGGCAGAGATAAATATGTAAATCATAAAGCACCCCCTAAAAAAAAATCTTTGTGAATGTGAGTTATGGAAATTTTCAGAACTTCCTCATGTCTAAAATGGGAATAATAACCCTTACAGATAAGTTGTGATGACTAAATGAATTTTTTTTCTGTTTTCCTTTTTTCTTCTTTTCTCCCTCCTTAATGAAAGAATAAATTGATGAATGTATGTTGTGTATCCAGATGTGGCAGACAGAATCATGGATCAAATAAGTGATAAATTGCGCCTTTGGGAAGTCGCTTTGTATGCTTTTATGAGAGATGAGAAATAGCCTCTGATGTGTCTTGAAGTAATGGTAGTATATAAACTAAACATACTCAGTCTGCTATCTTTTTCTTCCCAGATTAAATATATCTTGGCTTAGAAATACTCTGAATTAGTGGAAGGCGTTTTCATTAGTGAAACCATAATTCTGAGAATAAAATTCAGCTGGAATGCTGTAGAGATACTATTTGAATGTGTACAGAAGCTAAGCTTGTGTTAATAGCTCTCCCTTCAAAGTAAAAGGCTCAGTCAGTTTGTTTGGTTTTCCAACTTGACCAACTTATTAACTAACCCTGAGCTATAGCACCTAATTTACAGAGAGAGTTCTTTATGGTTATTGTGTGGGTTAATTATTATTGTCTTTGCATTTCTTGGCTATCAAGGAAAGTCTGTAGTCTCTTTTTGAAAATTTCTGATTTCAGGATCAATAAATAGCATATTCAGAGACAGAATTTTCCATGGGCTTCCAGGTCTTCATTATTTCCTATTAATTTCCGAAGTCTCTGTTGTCATTAATACCTGGTAGGAAATCACTGAGCCCTAAAAGGCCAGGATTTTAGGTTCTGGTCTGTGTTGTTAGGTTCTGTTTACCGACCTTCTCCTCTGTAGCCCTGGGCTTTAGGGCCAGTCCAGGCTGCCTCTGAGTCTGGCCTCCAGGTGGTGCACTAAAACCCCCACACTACTGTAGAGGAAAAATATTCCTTCTCATCCTTGTTTTGCAGACATTGGATTCGAGTTTTATGAAAGGAGGAAAATTAAAGGGAAACTTAAAAAATGTGTTTAAAAATTCAAAAAAAGCGCAGAAATATATTTACAGTATACAGTTTGCTGATTTAAAGTACAGTTGTAGGTGAGTTTGGTAGTGTAATTGAGAACAGGTATTGCAAATTCATGGCACAAGAGATGTAGGTACACCCTCCCCATGGCCATGTCAGATACAAATAGTCAACCTTGAGTCCTTTTCCATATAGTGCTCCGACAGCCACTGCCATTTACTAGAGTTGGCATTTGAGGTGAAACCTGTCTGCTCTCACTGGCTTATAACATCATGAGATCATTTCCTTTGCTATGACCTAAGATGTCCTAAAGACTAAATGAAAAACATCCAAACTTATAGTCAAGGGAGGTGCAGACTTTCCTTGTCTCTAAGTTGAGTTCTCAGTCTCTCCCCGAACCCGCTTCCTAGGAGAGATCTTGGTCTGAGGCTGCCCTCCTAGCCTTTGCCTGCCTCAGTGGCTGCCACGCTAGGTGTGAAAGACAGACAGATATGTGCCCCAGACCTTCTCTGGTAAGGA
Organism: Rhinolophus sinicus; assembly: GCF_057876585.1. Classification (NCBI taxonomy): domain Eukaryota; kingdom Metazoa; phylum Chordata; class Mammalia; order Chiroptera; family Rhinolophidae; genus Rhinolophus; species Rhinolophus sinicus. Next base: position 200,301,313 of record NC_142517.1, read on the forward strand.
ATCATCAGTAGGGTTTTAGAGGCTCCTTGCTACCAGGTATCTGTTTTGCTCTTACCCGAGATTTCTGTGGCTCTAAAGCCTTGTAAGTCCCACCTCCAAACCATTCCTCTTGGCTCATTTTGGTGAATCTGTACTCAGCAGGTGTCAGCCAGAGCACACTCTGTGTTTCCAGGGCTCATGTCCCCTTCTTTCTCTCCATTTAGTCTGGGCAGATAGTGGAGATCAGATCACAACAGCCTTGTAGACCATGCAGAGGACTTTAGATTTTATCTGGTAGGCAAGCCACGGGAACTTGTGAGGGATTTTGAGCAATAGAGGAATCTGATTGGATTTTGCATCAGGTTAGAAGGCTCACGCAGGCAGCAGCTTGGAGATAAGTTGAAGGGCGGTAAGCTCGGAGATGGTGATGGTGGAAGGGGCCTATTGCAGTGCAGTGACCAAGGGAGAAGTGATAAGGGCTCAACTAGCACAGTGACGTACAGAAGAGTGGATTGATACGCAACATAGTTTATTAAACAGATTCAACAAGACTTAGTGATTGATTCAGCCTCATGAAGGCAGCGACTGTAAATTGTAATCCTCAGCATCTAGCAGAGAGTCTCACCTATAACAGGTGCGCAGTAAATGCTTTTGAATGAATCAATGATGAGTCAACCTAGTGGCTGAGAAGAGGGGACTACATATGGGACTCGGGTTCTGATTTGAATGACTGGATAGAGGATGGTGTCATTCTCCTCGATAGGTGATTTTGGAAGGGGAAGAACTTTGAGGAAGAATTTAATTCATTGGGTTTGGAAACATGACGTTTGAGGTATCTCTGAGCTGTCGAGGAAGAGATGTCCATTGAGCTATTGGAAGTATGGACTTGGAGCTTCAGGAGGAAGCTCGTCCAGGAGATAGATTTGGGAGAACTCAGCATACGTAAGTGGTAGGAGAATCCTTGTGTGTAAATCAGATGAGAAGGCAAGAGAGACAGTCAAGGAGCCTGGCTTAGTCAGTTTGGGCTGCTGTAAGGGAATTCCACAGACTTGGAGGCTTAAACAGTGTTTCTAGTTCTGGAGGCTGCAAAGTCCAAGATGAAGACACTGGCAGATGTCTAGTGAGGGCTTGCTTCCTGGTTGGCAGACACAGCTGTCTTCTCGTTGTATTCTCACGTGGTGGAAAGAGGGAGAGAGAGCATGTGTGATAGCTCTCTTCCTCTTCTTTTAAGAATACTAATTCTATCATGGGGACACCACTCTTCTGACCTAATTAACTCCCAAAGGCCCCACCTCCTAACCACCCTATTGGGGGGGGTTAAGATTTCAGCATATGAAATTTGGAGGGACACAGACATGCAGTCTCTAGTAGAGCCCTAAAAATAGCAGCATTTTAGGATGGGCTGAAGAAAGGGAGCCTAAAGCGCAAACTGAGAAATGCCAGGGGCAAACTAGAAGAGCCAGGTGTCTGGAAATCCAAGAGGTCCTCTTTCCAGTGGAAGTAATTCTTCCAGCTGTCACTCAGGACATGCAGAGAAAAACAGCCACACTTTGAACTCGATGAAAGTTCAAACCCATCTGAGCTCAGATTCTTTACCCTCTAACCCACCACCCCCACCTCCTAAAAGAGTAGTTGGTCATTCAGAATCCTGTGATAATTTTCCATTCCTCTAGTAATAGGAATCCACAGTAAAATGAGAATATAATCTCCTTCCAGAGATGAAGTTCACTGTCTTTATAAAGCCTAACACATTCTTTTATAACTAAAAAAAAAAAAAATAATAATAATAATAAATGGATAAGACCAAGAATGGAAGGAAACAATAAGACATTAAAAAGCAATTATCTCTGAAACATGGTCATGAATAGTTTGTGTTTTCATCTTTATCTTTTCCTCCAAGAGTTTAGAGTATTTTCTTCCAAGAGTACATAGTACATTTAAAATCTGAAAAAGAATCTTTGAAGTTATTTTTACATGAGAAAGCCTGATACAAAGACTGAACAATGATGTAACTTTCTTAAACAGTTTATCAAAGTCATACTAGACATTTTGGAACCATGTAGGGATCTAGCAAGTGATTAAGGTTATTTGTCAAATGTCTGATTTTTTTGGAAACTGTTTGCATTCTAAATCCGAGTTTGGAAAACAAGAATCCATATAGAACATCGGAAAACATTGTGTGTTCAGAAGACCCACAGCAACCTCTTAGAGGATATTCTTTTCAGTTCTAAGCAAAGATCTACTAGGACAATAACCAAGACTGTCATATACAACTATGCAGGTTGTGCACTGAACAACTCCAGGGGGCGTCTTTTACTTAGAATGCAATATGAATGGAGTCTGTACAATTGAACAGTGCAGAAGCCACCCAAACAAGCGGCAGACATAATGAAAACCTGATGACATTTTAGAGGCCTAACCCATCACCTGCCAAAATGTTAGATCATATTCATGGAATATATTGCTAAAGATTTGGATGTGAAAAGAATTATAAACCTGCAAAGTCCTCCAAATGTAAGCAGTGTAGGAAATTTTGTTAGGTGTTCACTGATGCCGTGGAATATTATTATGATAAAAGTGTTTTCATTTGTTTAAAAAGGATGTTTAGTTACACCTTTGGTTTTGTTCACTAAGGGCCAGTCTCAGTTTCCAAGAAAAGTTTGTCCCACGTACTGAGCAAGGAGGGAGGTGGAAACATTTCAATCATTGTGCTTGGGGGTGCAGAGGAATCACTAGATGCCCATCCTGGAAAATTCACTCTGTTCATCCGCCAGCGGAAAGGATTTGTGAAAATTGCTTTGACCCATGGGTAAGTGGCTTTTCATTTTGGGTGCCTGGGTCAAGGAAGTTAAGACATTATTAAATGAACACAAAGAAGCAAAGTAATTTTTCTGGCCCTGAAAGACAGACCCCCTCCTAACTGACCTCACCGTAAAAGCAGGTGTGGATTTTCACGGGGAATGGAATATGACCTTCCCGTTAAGGTAGCTCAATGCCACAGCATCCAGCTACGACACTTGTCTTTAAAAGCAAAGCAAACAAAAAACATACAAAATTTCCAGCCAAGGGAACAAAGGAACCATGGCCAAAACTAAAGATATAAAGAAGCTCAGTGGAACCTTGATTTTCTGCAGCATCAAATTCCACAAATTGCTAGATTACGGAAGTCCCTCCCCAAAGAATTTCTAGTACAAGTCAGTTTCCACGTGTGAAACAAGAAGTTAGCCAGATGAGGAAGGCTTTGGGGACATCAAAGAATTGTTAGAAATTTGTTGCAAAAGTCAGCTAGGCAGAATAAAATAAGTACCTCCTTTTCACTGAAAATTCTCACTCTGCCCCTTTGTGTTTTGCAGTGCCCATTTGGTCCCTGTGTTTTCTTTTGGTGAAAATGAACTATTTAAACAAGTGAGCAACCCGGAAGGTTCGTGGCTTCGTGCCGTGCAGGATAAACTACAGAAGGTCATGGGGTTTGCTTTGCCACTGTTCCACGCCAGAGGAATCTTTCAATACAGTTTTGGCCTGATGCCCTATAGGAAACCTATTCACACTGTTGGTATGTATACTGAAGACTAAATGCTTGTTACGATGAGGAAACGTTTATCTTGCTTTGAGCAATGTTTATTGTTCTTGACTGAGGTGCTAGTGCAAGTGGCTTTGAGTAAGAACTTCCAAAAATAAGAATCCTGTAGATGTTATTTGAGCTTCATTTCAAGTTGACCTTTTATTTATGAAATGACTATGTTTTCCATTGCAATGGGAATTGATTACTTTCAAGAATACTACTATTGAACTATGGGTAGAATCCAGTTTTAGAAATAAAGTTTCTGATCCTCTAGGATGGATCTATTTTTTCTGTACCAGCAGATTATAACACAGCAATTCTATGCTGAACAAGTTCAATCAGAGTCTATTAATCTATGCAAATTTCTGTATAATAGATGTCTTGATCGTGTTCGTTTCTCATAGGCATCAGTTTCTATAGCAAAAACATTTTTTTGCAACTAGCTATATTAATATATCCTATATATTAATCCTGTATGTAATATACCCTGATTTTATTTTTTAAAGTTGCATATTTGGGGGAGAGAAGATGGGGGAAGAGGAAGACAGATCATGTTGATAGAAGGACTGAGGAAAGTAATTAGCTCCTCAAATTGAAAAAGAACTAGAGAATTGAAATGAGAAAATGATGAGTCAGGTGCTGATAGGAGAATTAACCAAAATTATATACTTCCTATGAAACTGGAAGTAATAATTTCACCGTGGCTAGCCCATTAAATGAAACTCAGTTTTGGTTTTGTTTTTTAGGTCTGTTTCATTAGACTGGGATTTTACTACTGTTTATGTAAGAGCTTTGCTTTTCATATATAGTCACATGACATTATTTTAAAATACTATGTTTAACTCAAATGGAATGTTAGACTGCTGATTAGTTGGTGTAATAGAAATAACTGAGATAAATTTAAGTTTGCAATTGTGTTTTTTAGGATAAGCTGGTTACTTTTGGAGGCATATTATTAATTAGTCATTTTTTATTTCTTATGTACAAAGTACTATAATTGGTATTTTGGGGGATATAAGGAAAATTGTGGGAATGATTTTAGGAACTAAGTGTTTAATTAAGTGTAACTCATATGCACCATGAAATAAGTTGTAAATGTTGGAAACAAGGATATTTTGGAGGGTTAAATGAGTATAGTTATCACCTGGTTGGGTTAAACATATTTTTAAAAGTAAAGAGGTTTGTCATTTGATACAGCCTGGTTACACTTCTACTGACAAATAATTAATTGGTCAAGGGTCATGTGGAAATCACCAAATGTGAATTTGTTGTAAAGACTAGAAATCTACAGATCTGGCTTTGACTCATGCTTGTAGAACGTGCTTCTCTTAAAGATTCAGAAAAACGAAAACTTGCTTCGCTCCATCTTTCTACTTACCCTACAAACGATTACATAAGGAATGCCATTTCTAGTCTTTAGCATCTCCGTATCCACTATTGCTTGAAGTCTTTTGAAACCCAAGCTAAGGATATAAATGAAACATGCAAGGATTTCAATGTCTCAAGGATTCAGCTGCTGAGATCTTGTGGGGGTTGAATGGGAGTCAGATGATTGCAAGCAGCCTCATTTGTGCGGACCAGACTCTCAGACCATGTGTATGTAAAGACTTTATTGACTTGAAATAATACCAGTTGAGGATATTTTAAATTCCATAAACAAAAGCAAAGCTGTGTATCAATCAAATGCAACAGAGGATAAAACACGGTATGATATTGAAACAGTGATCTATGTTACTATGTCCATTTCTATTTTAAATCAATGCACTTCTAACCCAGAGTTGTTTCTTTGCTGATTCCCTGACACCCCAGGTAAGATTCAGGCAGCATCCAGAGCAGCACGTTATTTTGGGGCCCCTCTGCTTCTCTTTCGACTTAGTTAAGAGTTTATTGACTTAAATAAGTTCTACCTCACACTATACAAACTCAGTAAATATTAGTTAAATTCATCCTAAACCATCATTTCATCTATAATCCTCTCACTCATGGGTGTCCAGAGATGCTCTGATTCTTCATACTATAAATAGTTTCCCTTCACATCTTTCAGACCCCACTTCCTTAATGACCTCAACCAGAGTGTTCATTTCAGTGTTAGTGAGTCTCTAAAACTAGTGAGAATCACTGTAAGGGTTTTGTTAGTGTTCTATTAACAACAATGTTCTATTAGTTAACCCCCTTTAAAAATGTGTTCTCACTAAAATCAAAGTGCCACCACTGTTTGCATCACAGGGCTCCAGGAGCACAGGAATTGGGCCTTGTTTGTTTTCTGCTATGTTCCCAGTGCCCACAGAATGGGAGTTCAAGACACATTGGGGAAAAAACAAATTAGACAAATTAGTCTTTTGTTAGTCCTCTCTGATGTAATTCTTAAGTCTTCAGATATCTAACAAATAAATACACACTAAAAATTTTAAAGGGGACTAATATTACATTGAAGTACTATAGAGCCAGTACAGGTCGGATGATGGGACGGTGCATATTTCAACAAGAAAATAAGATCCAAGGGAAACTTGTTATTTAAAAGAGGAAATTTCCTGCATACGCTGTTTTTGATTTTTAAAATTTTGTGTTGAAAAGTTTCAAATGTTCAGAAAGTGTTTGTGGGTAGTAAAATGAACTCCTGTGTGCCTTTCTCCTAGATTCACTAGTTGTTAACCTTTTCTAAAGTTTTCCTCTCTCTAGTGGTATAATAAGTATACTTTCTGCTGTTACTGAGCTGTCTGAATTGTGCAGACATCGCGACCATTTGCTCCCAATTACATTTACGTATATTTCGTAAGAACAAGATGAATCTCCTTCATAATGTCAGTACAATTCAGGAAATTTAACATTGATAAAATGCGATTAATTAGTGTATAGTCTATATTCAAATTTCACCAGTTGCCACAATAATTTCTTTTTTTTTTTTTTTTTGAGAGGGAGTGGTATGTTTTCTGTACACAGAATCATACATTGCATTTAATTTTCACTTCTCTTTTGCCTACGTTAAGCTGAAATCATTTTTCAACTTTTCTTTGTCTTTATGAGAAACATGAGCAGTTTTGAAGTATACAGGTCAATTGCTCTGCAGAACGTTCCCTGCCATGGGTTGGTATGTTTCATCATGATTATATTCCGGTTATGCGTATTTGGCAGAATGCCACAGAAATGGTATTGTGTCCTCAACATATCACATCAAGAGGTACTTGATGTCACTTCGTCTCATTGTTGGTGATGTTCTCTTTGATCACTTGGGTAAGGTGTTCACCAGGGTTCTCTGCTGTAAAGATACATTTATAGACTTAGCTATATAAATCTTTATACTTATAAAGATTGTTTTTCTTCTTCATTAAGAAGTAACCTGGGGGTGATGTTACTTAGAGTCTGTCATTATCCTGTTCGTCATCAAACTTTACTTGATGGTTTTAATAGCCATTGATAATTCTTATCAGCATTAATTATTACAGTCATGGCTGCAAACTGGTGATTTTCTAACTCTAGCATTCCTTCTATGTTAATTAGTTGCCATTTACTATAAAGTCCCAGTGTTAGTCCCAGAATTATGGATACCCGGACAGGCTTACCAGCTGTTTACATGTGGCACAGAAAGTGCTCCAATCCCACCTTTTGTAGCCTTGAGATTGCCACTGACTTCCTGTTAACTCCCGAACCTCTCTTCTAATTATGGATGCCATAGAAGTGTTCGTTGCATTTTTTTTCTTATGGCAACATGAAAAAATACAAACAGTGCCATTAAGAGGTTGGTTCTTTCCACCTACAGGTGCACCGTGGTGGCTGCAGCTAACGCTCAGGCATCAGCTGCACACAAGTTAACACCAACATTCGGAAGGTGTTTATTACGCTTCAGCCAAAATGTACAGGAGGAAGTGGTATGGGTTTGAGGTCTGACTCGGAGTGACTTAGAATGTACCATTCATCCTCTCTGAGTATCAGAGATGCTCAGAGAAGAGGAGATGCTTATCATTGTCCTGTCATCTTTCAGGGGCACTGGGGGTTAGATGACATCAGACTGGGAAAGCACTCTGTACATCCAGGTGCTAGCGCAGTGAGAGTTGGTATGCAGAGTAGAAGTTCCCAGACCAGATTGTTGAGAGCTATCAAATGTGTTTCAGTTTCCCTGTGTAAGTATTCCTGCCAAAATGTTAATCTGAATCAAATCAGGAGGAAATAGACAAATCCAGATTGTGGGACCTTGTACAAAACAAGTGGTCTGGACTCTTCAGAAATATCAATGATGTGAAAGACTAAAAGGAGAAAGTGAATATTTAAAGAGACAAGGCAGCTGTGGTGGACTGGGGGGAAACAACTATAAAGGGTATTATTGAGACAATTGATCATGTTTGTGGATTAAGCACAAAATAAGATTGTGTGCAGGTTAAATTCTTTGGATGTGAAAGTGGTGTTATAATATAGGACAGTGTTTTTTATTCTTAGGTATGCATGCTGAGATATTTAGGGATGATTAACATGATCGAATCATTGGTATCTACAACTTTCCAATGGTTCTACAGAAATAAAAACAATAATAAACACACGTGTGTGCAAAAGTTTCAAAATGGGTGAGTCTGCAGGAAAGGAATGCAAGTGCCTATTGCATTATTTTTTCTATAGGTTTTAAAAATAAAAAAAGATAGGGAAGGGATTTTACTTTATTTAAATACAACTGGTTTGAAACCACATGAGGACAACAGTAGTCCATTATGTTTCAAGTCATTAGTATATCCTGATGGGGAAAAAAGCAGGCTAAGGCATTCTCTGAAATGGAGAGAAAAAGGAAACTTTCAATTTTAATTGAAGGCTGGGATTAAAGGAGATAATAATGTTAGGGGGATTAGTATGGTGCCAGTATGAGTGTGTGGAACACACACACACACACACACACACACACACTTACATTGGGCATCTTTTGACCCTCCACAATAAGCCAGAGGTGGAACCAGTTCTGAACCCGGGTTTCATTTGGCAGCCATGTTTAGACTCTGCACAGCCCCACTTCTGCCGTGCAGCTCTGCCTATTATTTCTCTACTGTATAGTATGTAGCATCTAGAGAAAGATCATTCCTGTGTGAGATCAGAGAGATAAACTCTGTGGAATTTTCATAATTATAGAAAAGTAGAACAAAGACTACTTACTGTGAAATATCTATGCTTTGTCTCAGTGAGAAGAAAATAATTCCCAGTACCAATTTTTCTCTAACTGTGTATCCCATGACCCGTGAAGCTGCTCATTCCTTATCTTGGAAAAATATAATACAGCACCATCGAAATTCGAGCAGGAGTGCTCTGTGAGAGCAATAAATGCATAACTAACCTTGAATTGTTGGATGGAATTGGAAAATGGAATAAGCAAGCATGTCAGTTATAAAAACCACTGAAACATAAACAGAAGCAACGATTCCCAATGCCACGGTAGATGTTTGCTGATTTTTCCAAAGTAAGGAGTTGTCTTTCCAACAGCAGCCTGATGCAGCTGTTTTTCTCCTTTCTGTGGTAAAATGAGAATTATGCAGCAGTTTGCGGCTAACTTAGTCTTGTGTTGAAAAGGTGTTTTTTTCTTCTCCTCAGTAGTAAAAAACTCTCCTTTTTGTGGAAAGAGATAATTCTGGTCTTGTGGGGCTCAGGGGATCCTTCTCGGATTTGCACATTTTTGTCTGTTACCTCTGTCTTTAGCTCTAAAAAGCAATTGAGAAATGTTTCTTACTCTCTAATCCAATTTCAGTGTTTAAATGAGGGGCAGGAGTACTGGGTTTAAAATCATAATTTCCTCTCGGTGTTTTGTGTGTGTGTGTGTGGTTTAGGGTCTTTCAGCATCTCACTTTCTCTGCACTTAACTAAGAGAAAGGCAAGTATGACTATGTTTCACACTTAAAGGGAAAAGTCTTATGGTGATAAATTCGACACATATGGACCTGTCTCAGCTTGCTGGAAGAGCTATCTGAAATATAATAAAACCATTAATGAGAGAAGGGCAGAACTGATGTTAACTATAGGATAGCTCATAGAAAGAAAGATTCAACTAATAATTCAGAATTCACAAGTCCTAATTAAAGTAAGCTGGGAACAACACATTTCATCATCTTAGACTAACCACTGTGTCTCTTTGTAAGTCCCAACTCCCACCCCAATAGTTGTACTTGACCTCTCTCCTTGGGACCATTTCAAAGAAAACAAGCTTTTTCTATAAAACCACAAATTTATTAGTAGATTGGCATGCAGGTTTTTCAATTTGCATGTAAATTTCTGAGATTTTCGCTCAAACAACAACAAAGTTCAGAGCTGGAAGAAAGTTTCAACATTCCAATTCTACTCTTTTATCCTATACATATAAAACTTAAGGCCAGGGAGGAAGGTACTTACTAGCTCAATATACTTGCTGGTGAGCTAGCACTAGACCTGGTGTAGCCTGGTGCTGTTTATGCAACACCAGCTCCCAGTTCTACCCCATCCCCACATTAACCTTTCCTGGTCCACATTTCCAACCACAACTGACAGCAAGATGGTTATGTTTGTAGTTATTTATGTTGAATTACAAAGGACTGATGTGTGTCATATATCAATTAGACATCTAAGCTATCAAAGAACTACCGTGTTTCCCCGAAAATAAGACCTAGCCAGACAATCAGCTCTAAGGCGTCTTTTGGAGCAAAAATTAATATAAGACCCAATCTTAGTTTATTATAAGACCGGGTCTTAGATCATATTATATAATATGATTATATAACTATTGCATTATATAATAATATTATAGTACTATAAGACTGGGTCTTATATAATATGATACAAGACCTGGTCTTATATTAATTTTTGCTCCAAAAGACACCTTAGAGCGGGTTGTCTGGCTAGGTCTTATTTTCGGGGAAACGGTATATATGAGCTTTTTGAGTCTACATGTGGTTAAAAACTTAGCAATTTAAGAACATTAGTGTTGCAGTTAGGATGTATATACAGATACACACACACACACACACACACACACACACACACACTCTTTATCTCCTTGGTCTTCCCTTAACTAACCACCTTCTGTTATTGACATGGATTCGAGCCTTGGATGGAGCACAGGATAACTCAGGGTAGGCCAAAGGAAATCGCCTCCCCTTCGAGTTCTATTCTGTGACCTACAGCCCCGTTCGATCTCATGCCCAAGCTAATCAAAGGTAGTAAGAATCAGTTTGCTGCCCAGCTGGTCGGTGAACATCCTGTATATTTTAAACTTGGCACCAGTAGCAGCATTAGACCAGCAGAGGGCGCGTTGAATAGTAGAGAAGACTCAGGAGAGCTGGCATCAAAGTCATGTGTACCTATCTGTATTCTCTAAACATCTGAGACAAGTAGATGAACGTTATTTATTATATAAATGCCTTTTAAAATACATATAGAATTTGCGATGTTTTTAAAAATTAATTGATCGATTTTGAGTAAAATTGATCTATATGAGTAAAACACAAATGTATATTCATTGTATAAAATTCACACAATACAAATAAACTGAAAGTTCCCCCATCTCTCCTCCCTCCCTCGAGGTAACAGTTACCAGTCTTTCCAGACTTTTTCAATATGCTAAAAGCTTACAATCTACCTAGAAATATAAATGTTTTTTTCATAAATGGGATCATGCTATATTATTTTACGTTTTTCCCATTTAATACATTTTAGACATCTGTGTATGTGCATACACACATATGATTTCATTTTTTAAAACTGAAGTATAATTGACACATAACATTATTAGTTTCAGGTGTACAACATCATGATTTGATAATTGCATCTATTGCAAAATGATAATAAATCTGGTTAACAATCATCACCATACATAGTTAGAAAAATATTATTTCATTAAAAAAATTGCTGCCTAGGATTCCGTTGAATGGATGTTCTGTGGTTTACTTAATAATATTTCTATTGAGACTTTCGGTTGGTTTTCATTTTCTACTGTTACAGACAGTGGAGTCCTTGTGGTTTTGTATGCTTTCTATTACAGTCATTTAGCTATGAAGATATTCTTTTACTTTTTTAGGATGACATTGAAAAGGGAGTAGAGCGCTGGTGCCTCATGATTCAAGATTTCACAGCCAGCCGTAATGGGTACTGTGGTCGGGCTGTCAGCTCAACCCGAGGAAGAATGCTGGTGACGCGCACACACAGCTGTGTCCTCTTACCTCCCAGCTGCAGTCAGCACAGTAGTTCATTTGACTCAAAGTCAAAACCACCAGGGTACTGACAATCCAGTGTCTGCTGAGAGCGAAAGTTATTTATTTGTTATCAAATGGGATGGTGTGATCAGTGTAGGCAGCCAGTAAAATGGAAGAGGGATTGGAGTGAGCAGGCCAGATGGATTCTGACTGGCAGATCTTTCCAGGGCTGTCTATTAGAGGCAGTGGTCTGTGGTGGAGTGGTTTGAGTTTCTGACATGTGACGTCTTCTCTGTATTTGCAGTTGGCCACCCAATCCCTGTTCGTCAGACTCTGAACCCAACCTCAGAGCAGATTGAGGAGCTACATCAGACTTATATGGATGAGCTAAAGAAATTATTTGAGGAGCACAAAGGGAAGTATGGTATTCCAGAGACCGAAACTCTCATTTTTAAATAACTACACCCTTCCACGGCATACAGGAGGAGGAGAGAATATCCCGTTGAGAGAATAAATATTTTAAACAAGTTTATTTTTTTTTCTTTGACTATGGAATCAAACTTGCAACTGAAAAGTATTACTTATAGTGACACGTGGATGTATATTTGTGGTAAATAAAAATACAAGGTGTGACTATAGGATGCGGTTAGAGATGACTAAATCTTTCAATCATCTTCCTCATTCAGGAAGGTGAAATCATTTTGTAGGTTAAGAAACGAATTATTCATGTGCTCAAAAAAAAAAAGACAGCTTCAGAAAAAATAATTAGACCCTTTTACTAAATGTCACAATAATATAAGGTGGTGTTTTCACTAAGTATGTAAGCTATGTAAACATTTAGGAGACAGTGTGTAAAATAATTTGCCATGTAGAGCTAAAGGAGATCATTTAATTTTTGTTTTGTTTGAACAGACCATTTGTTAGTGAATAATGATACTTTTAACACTGAGATCATTTGATCCTTTAGGTCATGTAAACCAACGCATTTTTATACAATAGTGCAGAATTTCTACGTGGTTTTCAAAGTAGGATGAATTGACCATGTGGAAACCTATGTGGATCAGAGCATGTCTCCTCATTTCTGTTCATGCTTAGAAATATTTATCCTTGTCACGTGCTTGGAACTATGTTCATTTGCTACAGACAAGGAAGTCTTTCGGAAGACATGCTTTTGCACATGTTTTAGGACACTGAAATTGCAAAAGGTTTTCATGGTAATAGAAATGGTTTTAATTTTCTTCCCAAATGGCCTCTTTGAATAAGACAAGCTCTGAAAGAAAGTGCCCTCTCTGGTGAGATGTGTCCTGTTCTCAGTTGCCTCGGGTTGCATGAGTCTCCTCTGAACCAGATCTGTGAGAGCAGACTGATGTCCTGTGCACTGATGTGTCCCTATGCCTGGGTCAGCTCATGCCACTTAGTAGGCACCAAGTAAGTACGTGTTTAATGAATGTATTTATAGATAAACACACAAACTTCGCCATAAAGTCATAAAGTGAAGAATTTTTAAAGCTGGTATACCATAGCATGAAACCTATTACAAGATAAGATCCACTTTCAGAAGGAGATGATGTGCTATGTCTTGATTGTCCCATGCCAAGAATTGACAGTACTGCAGGCTGGCTTGTAAGGAGCCAGTCAGAAGGAGGTTTCTGATAATAAGTCACTAATGGTTAAGTAATTATCCAGTAAGTAAGAAGAATGTCTAGTTTCCAAATGATCTCCACTGCTACTGTGTTTCCCCGAAAATAAGACCTAGCTGGACAATCAGCTCTCATGTGTCTTTTGGAGCAAAAATTAATATAAGATCTGGTCTTATTTTACTATAATATAAGACTGGGTCAATATAATATGATATAATATAATATAATATAATATAATATAATATAATATAATATAATATAATATAATATAATATAATAATACCAGTCTTATATTAATTTTTGCTCCAAAAGACACGTTAGAGCTGATTGTCCAGCTAGGTCTTATTTTCTGGAAAGCAGGGTAGGTGTTGCTTCTATACTTTTTTCACTCTAGGTATTTGGGGTGACTTCACAGAGTTGTTCTAACTAATTGGTTATATGTCTTCAGGCCTCTAATGTTTAAAACATCAAGCCCTGGGCTAGAGGCTGGATTGGGTTCAGCAACAGCAAAATGAAATTTTGCTGGATAATGCTGGGGTAAGAAAGCATTTCACACACAAAAAAGTGAACTTTCTCGATTGTTCTACATAAGGTTTTTGGGCCAACATCCCTCTGTCTTCACACTGAGGAATCCAGGAGTCCATTAACCATGGCCTTGAAATTAGATAATTTTTTTTTTTTTTTTTTTTTTTTTTTTGTTAAAGCAGGGAATAAGACATGACCTATTTTATTAGATGCAGAAAAATCAACTGTAAATCACTTTTGGTATTTCTCAATACCAAAAAACAAAAACAAAAAAAATAAAAATAAAAGGAGCACCATTTACACAAAATGACAGCTCCACTGGTCAGGGTTCAATCTTTCAGAATGAACAATGAGGCCCAAATCACTACAACTAAAGGCCTTTGAGTTATTATGAAACCCATGAGTTTCCTCGCTTTGGAGAAGTTTATTAAAAGCTCATGACACATAATCTTTTGCAATTTCACAAAGGTATGAAGTTTAATCTCTCACTTGGGAGTGATGAGGCCATGAACGTCAGCTGGGTTGTCCGGTAAGCAGGTAGAGCCCAGGTGGAGTAACACAGAGGCACAGAAAAATGAAAGAAGTTTTGCTCTGATGAATTTACCTAGAATTTTGCCATTTAGAAAATCTAGACAGACACCAGCAACTTTCATTTTGGCATACCTGAAATCTTACTGTTTTGGGTACATATTAGGGAGTTTTATCTCTTCCTTTCTTAGGGCCTCCAGAGGACTGAATCCAGCCAGGCCAGAAATTCTTTCATAAACTCAAAGCATGGTTGTCAATTCCACATAGTCCTACAGATTGCAAATGCATTTTTTGATGTTAATTTTTGCTACATCACAAATGTGGGCCATATATTGTCTTCACTAGAATGGTTTAATGGAGATCTTTATTTTAAAGGTACTCATCAATTCCACAATTGCACATAAAATTAGAGTAGCAAAGTCAAACAATAACAACAATGACCCCAGAACATTGGAAGAGACACTGGGCTCACCGCCTTGAGAAAATGTACATTTATGTTGTTTGATTTGGACATTTCTTTCTCCTGTTCCCTTTGCATACCAGGTGCAGGCTGAGTCATTTCCTTTGTCTGCCACCTAGAACCACTGAAGTGGTCTATATCTGGCTAAGTCCGTTATACTCATGTTGAAGGGTGCAGCTTCCATGAAGGCCAGCCAGTTTTGCTCTGTCCCCAGGGGAACTGGGCAAGGGACGCAACATGACTTATACTAACCCTTCACCATGACTGGGAAAACAATCAAAGTGTATATACTTCAGGGATGATGGCTGAGCTGTTATCGTACGTGGAGGGTTAAGAGTAAATCCCCATGCCCGGTAGAAAGTACATTTCTGTCATGGGAAGCGCAGGAAGTGGAATCTAAATGTGATGCCCATACTTACCTAATTTTACGTCTCTTCCAAACGACCTCCTAGATGCCAATTACCAAAGTCTGATGAATGTGAAAACATGTGAGGTGCATTCACTCTGTCTTCTTTTCCTCTGACGGGAGACAATGTTGATGGGATGTTTTTTGCCAATTGCCCAAGATTGCTAGTTTCTATACTGATATCTTTTTTCTACTAAGTGACAAAATGTCTATTTTTGGTGCTGGGAGACTGACTTCAAGTAAACTTTTCTATCTTTTTTAAAGAAGAAAAACAAAACAACTTGGAAATAACCAACCAATTTGCTCCCATTTCCCTAGGAAGTCGTTCTTTATATTAAAAGCCAAAGGATTTCTCAAATGCCTTCTATTTGGATTTTTGAAATCAGTCCTTCCCAAACACCTTCAGCTTTAGTGCCTTAATATCTTAAAAGAGAAGGAGAAAGTTTATCCCAATCCTTAGTTAACCTGTGGGACACTGAGTTCCTGACTACAGACGCTGTCTCGTGTGTGTTTTGAATGTGGCCCCAACAGTACCCTGCAGCAGCCTCTTAACGCATGCTTGTGGCACTAACCTCGCAGTTCGATGGACTGTGTCACAGAAGCCACCTTTTAGAGCCAGAGGGGACTTTATAGTCTGGCAGTTATTCCTCCTACAGAAGAAGCAGTTGAGCGCCAGGGAGGTGTCATGCGGATCAGACTTGACTCCATGCTCGTGTTACTCTATTCTAGATTGAACAGGAGGTGAAGCTTCTCCGTGATTGTTGCTTAATAAAACCCAGAAAGCCCCCTACAAAACAGAAATGTCAGAAAAGTTGAGCCTGATTAAAAATACACTTAAAGCAAGGGGATTGATAACTTTCAAGCAAGCTTCGTGTTACTGGGATTGAGGACATTTTTTTCTTTTTTGAGACCAGTACACCACATTGTTGATTTTTCCCTTTTGCAACAGCTATTTTGGGGATGTGTCCTGGGCAAAGTCCAAGTATTCAACCACAAGCTTAGCCACTAGAGCCTTTTGTATTGGAGCAGCGGGATAGGGCACGATGCCTATGCTCAGGATGAGTGACAGGCCCTGAAAAGGGTCTTCCCTCTCAGAAGTGTTGTGATCACTAGTGCAGGACAAAGCAATCCTGCTATTCAGACAGAGGTGGCCATAGAGCCGTCAGCTCACTGACAGCCCCAAGTCCCAAGTCCATGCTGGCTCCAGTCTCATCCAGCTGGGTTGTCACAGCTGCTTTTTTCTTTCTTTCTTTCCTTCTTTTTAAAATAGCTCTTAGATTCTGGTTGAGAATTATCTTAAGCTCTCTTGAGAATAAACATAAATCTGACCTTCCTTGTATTCCAAAGGGCTGTGTAATTCTCCCCAACTCCATTTCCAGACCAACTTGGAGCCTGGGTCTTTCTAGTTGGATTCTAAACCCCCCAGTGTGGGGGTGCAGTCATGTTGAAACAACCAGAGAACCTACCTGGCCCATTCTTTTCTACTCTCCAGGATTCTGTTTCAAAGAATCCTTTAGCCTCTGGTCCTCCATTATCTGGGTGAGCTGGGCTCAGTTCCTTCCCATGTAAATCAAGTTAGGAGTGAATGATCTCCAAGACCCCTCTGGTTCTAGCTCTGTGGTCTCTGCTGGCCGTTTTTCTGTTATCCTAATGACATCTATTTGCAGATGTAGGCTTGTCTGATGACTTGCCTCCAAGACACGCAGTGAATTCAAATGAATGTCTCACTTTCTTGGTAAATATAAAACTGAAACTGCTGCTGAAATTTCTCCAGCATCATAGTCATGATGTTGCTAACAAATAATTTTCTAAATGAAAATAGGAGAAATTCTTCCTTTATATCATTCAAAACTATGAAATGACAGTTTATTGTTAAAATCTTTATACCTAGGAGATGGTGCATTTTTGTATGTTCTATCTTGTTATATGTTGCTGCATGCATTTTTTTTTAAAAAAAGCTCTCGGTTTGTGAAGCTTCGACCAATAAATGTGTTTTCTGCCTGGGTTATAAATATGTGGGTGTGGTGTTTCATCTGAATAGGATGGGTTTTTTTTCGCACCTTGGCAAGGCTGAATTAACTTGGACTTGGGGATGAATTCAAGCAAGAAAATAGCACTGCAAATTCTATACTGAAGAGTCAGTCCTTTAAATTCTTTTGATGGGAGGAAAGTACAGAAAGGGGCAGAGCTAACTGAAAACTGCAGGTGTGCAGGAGGAAGCAAGAATGGGATGGTAAAAGGAAACAAATGAGGAAACTGCTGTGCTCTCACGTGGTTGGAATAAGGATGAAAGCTCTTAGAATCTGAATCTTCAAAAACTAGTAGAAAAATGTATTCATTATGAATTCAGTGAATCACTGCTAGTGGGTACAGGGTTTCTTTTTGGGTGATGAAAATGTTCTAAAATTAGATTGTGGTGATGGATACGGAACTCTGTGAATATACTAAAAACCCCTAAACTCTATATTTCAAATGGGGAGTTTTATGATCTGTGACTTTATATCTCAATAAAGCTGTTTTATAACACCAATTCAGTCATAACACTTGTCAAAATAATGGAAGAAGCTAAAAACTAAATTCCTTTTTTTTTTATAATGTATCAAAAGTGAAATTGCCGCCTTTTGATGTCAGCATTTTTAGTGTACAATAAAGTTTTGGCCTTGATTTTTGAGAACTGTTGGTGTTTCTGGTGTTCTTTATCAAAATAGGTGTTTCAATACTCTTTTTAAAGTATTTTATTGGATAAAGAACATGCTATTTTGTTATTGTGTATAGTACTGTTTGACTTTAATTCTTCCCCAGTATTTTATTCAAACTGTAGCATGTACTAAGTAAATGTTATCATATAAAAACAACAATCAGGGGTGGCCAGATGGCTCAGTTGGTTAGAGCACCAGCTCTTAACAAGGTTGCTGATTCGATTCCCACATGGGCCAGTGAACTGAGCCCTCTACAATTAGATTGAAAACAATGGCTTGACTTGGAGCTGAGCCACAGGTGGGTGACCGGGTTGCTCAGTGGTTAGAGCACAGTGCTCATAACACCAGGGTCGCCGGTTCAATTCCCATATGGGCCAGTGAGAAACAATGGCTCAAGCTTGGCGCTGAGCCGCTGATGGACGGCCGGTTGGCTCAGTGGTTGGAGTGTGGTGTTCATAACACCAAGGTCGCTCGTTTGATTCCCACATTGTCCAGTGAGCTGCGCCCTCCACAACCAGATTGAAAACAATTTGACTTGGAGCTGAGCTGTGCCCCCCACGACTAGATTGAAAAAACGACTTGACATCCTGGAAAAACACCCTGTTCCCCAATATTCCCCAACAATAAAACAAACAAACAAGACAATAATTAATATTTACTGATCACCTACAATGTGCCAGACACAGGGCAAGTACTTAAGTACATTATGACATTTAGCTCTTAAAATAGCCCTATGAGGTTGGTACCATTTTTATCTGATAGGAAACAGGCTCAGAGAAGCTGAGAGCTTTGCGGAGGCAGCCCTGATGGTGGGTGGTGCCAGGGTCCTCTGGGCAGAGCCCATACCCTGCATGTAGGACTCAGGAGCCCTGGGGGGGTCTGCCATCACTGTCACTAACTTGCCGTGTGACTTTAGGTAAATGACCTTGTGTTCTTCACCTAGTGAATAAGAGGCGGGACACGATCTCTAAGGTTCTTTATGGGCCAACCTACCTGGTCATCCTGTTAGAAGCCCTCTATACTTCTATACACCGCCCTTCCCACCCGCCCCCAAACCCAGAGGTCACAGGCGCCATCCTCAGCCCTAAGAACAACCCTGAGGACCCATTGTGAGTTGGAAAATGTTGTGTCCACCACAAGAAGGACAGAGTAAGAAGGTTTCATCAGTGGACTAACATTTGTTGTCAAAGTTAAACATTTAAAATGTTACATTAAGAATGACTGTTTGGGCTAAAAGTCTTGATTTTTTTGGCAGCTGTTACGACATGGAGCACTAATTGGGGAAAGGTCATTTCTACAAACTGTATTTTAAAATTCATTTTATTTCTCTCACATGTGTGGGTTTCTCAGTATTTAAAAAAAATGTTTTTCTCTATAAGATGATTACCGCATGTCCCAAATTTAAGAAGAAACTTCTCCTGTTTGACATCTGCTTCCGTTCCTTCTCCAGTTCCCCAACATCTTTAAAAACTCTAGATGGAAAGGAAATTCGAGAGTTTGACCCAGCATTGACATTTTATGTGTGATACTGAAATAAAAGAATGCTGTAATCTGTTATAGATTCGTTGACTATATAAGAGCAGGATCATAAAATTTCTAGTTCACTTAACTTAAAAATAATACTGAATCCATGAATGCAGACTGTTCAGTCATATTAAAGAATTTTAGTGGGACTTGAAGAAGCGTTTATATATTATATAGAGAGATATTAATATATAGATAAATATCCATTACTGTTATTGAAATAATACCTAAATATAGGAAACTTTAAGTAACTTGGAATAAAAGCAAATGTGATTCATTTGGGAACTAGATATACTTTCAAACATGAATTTGATATATATTTTGAATAATATATAGTTGATGGAACTTGGTGCAATTATTATTGCAAAGAAACATGGGAGATATGACACAGTGACACCCTACGATGTTTCTTAAGGAATCAACACACTTTGCTCTTTCAAACCAGGACACAAATATATCCACTCCTTAATAATGCTGCAGCTCCAGAGGGAGGGTTGACCTTCCCAACCAGGGAGGACCTTGATCAGACAGTCACCCACATGCCTACTCTTTTGTATTATTTAGTTTTTCTCTCCAGTTTTGCTTGTGTTTTGTCGATAATCCAAGAAAAAGAAAAATCAAAGCAAAAGAAAGGGAAAGTTGAATAGCAAGAAGCAATTGAGAAACTTACCTTTTGTCAGAGGTACGGTCCAGCACGATGGAAGTAGGGAAGAGCTGAAAAGGAAGCAGGGAAATGACACTGAGGAGGAAGGAAGCAGAAGGAAGAGGAAAACATCTCATCTCATCTTTATGGTAAAGGACCTTTCACATTCCATCCATGGTGTCTCCTTGTGCTGAAGGCCCTTCATTTCAGTAATATGACAGGAACAGATCTGGTGCTGCCTGAGTGAAATGTCATCTCAGAAAATGTGCGCTGCTGAAGGAAAGTGTATCTTCTTACTGGCCCGTTCTGGTCATCTGAAAGAGTGATTTCTGCATAAGAAGTTCAAACTTTCTGAACCTTTCTGGTCTCTACAATAAGGATCTGTGGTAGTCACCTGATTACTGTTAGCAAATCACTATCTCTACCTTGACAGCTAGACAGTTGAAAATGTTAGCTGAAAATTATGGGAGACCCTGAAAGCCCATCCCCACCCCCAATAGTGTGTCAAGTTGACAGATATAGCAACTAGTCCAAAGATCAAATAGTCAAATGAAAAGAGACAGGTAAAACTGTGTTTCTTCAAATCTGCATAGGCAATGTGACTTTTAGAACTATGTATTTCCACTGTTGCTGTTGAGAGTTCTATGAAAAACCATAGGATAATTTGGCTACAATTGTTGCATTTAGATGTACAGATGACAGCTTATGCAAAACAGTGTACCCTAATGGTCATCTGTGGCCAGAGAAAATAAGGAACTCTTGATATTGAACTTATGAATTACTCTGAAGCTGTTACCACATCCTTTTGGCCTGACTTTATTGCAGAAGTGATTTCCCTTTCCACATCTAGATAGGCTTAGAAACTGCCCCGGGGCCATTATTTCAGAGGAGAAATTTCTCTTCCATCCTGCCTGTGATTTCTTTTTGCTCTGGGCACTAGTTTTTGTGAAACAGGGATGCAGTGACTTCAGTCTGATCTTCTATCTGGGTTGTGTAATGTGTTTGCGGCTAATTCACTGAGTTCCGTCAGGAATATTCTTTGCCAGAATTATTTGGCAAGAATCCGCTGAAGAATTACTTTCAGCTTTGTTTGTGGTTACTAGACTCAATTGGAATTTCCTGTATCTCCTGGAGATTCAAGGATTCTCGTGGAGGGGCTGAGGCCCTGGCTGCAAGGTGTGTTTCTGCCTGTAAATGCAAGAAGTCTGGGTGCAGCGTGGAGGGAGACGCTGAGGGCCCAGTTCTTCTGAAAGCCTTCCCAGTCAATTGGACAATTTTGATCAAGCACTGACTTGGGGAAAAGTACGAAGGCGCAGGACCCATATACTGCCCTTCCAGAGCCCATAGTTAGAAAAGTATCTCATAGGAGAGAGGGAAGCACCAACCCAGAGCTTTGGCCACGTGGAGAGATGTATTCCAGCTGGAGATCTGGGAGGAGTCATGGTGGGAATGAAATTGATGGGCTTGTGATGAGGAAGTGATGAGGAAAACAGGTGAGCACGAACGGAAGGCTCAGGCAGAGGAGTCAGGATGAGGTAAGAAACTTGTCATGGTTTGCCTGGGGCTTTCCTGGTTTTAGCAGTGAAAGCCCCTGTGGGGAGAGTCCTAGAAAGCAGTTTCCAGGCTTTTGGCCTCACGTGAAAAGGTGAGTGAATTATTAGATGGCCATCAGCTGTTTCTGGTTAGCCGTTAGCCACTGATGTGACTGCCGTGGCTACGCTAGGGGGTTGGTTGTTTGGCAGAGAAGCAGATGGAGGATTGTGCATTTTGTGGAGCCTGTTTCCTGTGTCTCCAACCCAGCCGCCAGCCAGAAATAGTGGTATGAACCCCCTATCTATGGCTCCGTTGTTGTTCCTTTTTGGCCTCATATCTTGAGTTCTTGTGTGGGGAGCAGGAGCTGAGACCCTGCATGACAGCCCCCATCCTGGGAACCCATCAGTTCCAGGCAAAGTGGGTTGGTTGGCCACCCTAGATGGGGAGGGATGGCGGGGGTTGGAGGGGTGGGAGGGGCTTGGGGTTTTGGCTTTTTCTTTTGTAATGTCTCAGAGAGTAGCTTTTAAACTAGTTTTTGGAAAATGAATAATTTTCCTATGATACTCTGAAATTATGTAGTCCTATATTCCTATGAAATTCTGAAATGTCTCAGGTACTGGGAGTTCAATGTAAACCTGAGTGAGATTTTGTCATGAGTTCCCTGTAATGCACTCTTTGGTCCGAATGGCCTCAAAACTAATGACTGTGAATTCCCCAAGAGTCTGGTTCCTGTGGATATAATGATTTGGTAACTGACCATCTTTTCTGGGCTTTAGTTTCTCTCGCTGCAAGGAGAACTTATTTTCTCCTATAACGGATTTCTAAAATATTTTTAATGAAGGGGTGCCTAGACCTTGGAACTTTTAAAACTGAGGATGTACTTAGAGGACTGAAATAGCAGGAAATGCCCTACTCTTTAGATAGCATCTACTCTAATTTTTTTATTTTGTCTTGTTCTGTCTTTTACTTGTTAAAATATATATATATTTAAGTGTTTTTATTTATATCATATTCCTAAAAGGACCATAGGTGGAATAGCTCTGTTAAGAGATTTCATCATGAAAATGGTCACTTACGAAACTTAATCAAAATGAGAATTGAATATAAAAATATCAAATTCCAACTGAGTATTCATTTACATAAAAAATTATCTCTCATATACAGAAGATCTGAGTAGTAGGAAATAGTAGTCAAGAACTAGATGCTTTTACCTCTTTGCCACAGTTAAATGAACACATTTAATCTTGGAACACTGTCCTTAAACTTGTTTTTATATCTTTTTTACTCCAAGTACCTTGGCAGATTCAACTTGAGCTGAAGTTGCATTCCCCTCAATTGGAGTCTGGGGTTACGTGACCAGGATAAAATTCCTAAAGAAACGGAAAGTTTCCCATGGGAAGCATCTGTCTAAATTATTCATTCCCCAGTGACCGATGTTGAGACTACGTTTAGAAAAACAATAGGCTGTTTCAAATCAATCCAACTCCAGGGACTCAAGAAAGCATTAGATCTTTGACCAACAAAGTAATGTATCATAGAAATACTGTAACCTCATGTTTATCTCATCATGGTGGCAAAAAATGTCACTAGAGCTCCAGATATCACATCTGTATTTAATGCAGAAAGAAGAAAGGAGTCCAATCATTTTGTTTAGTGTATTAGGAACCGTGCTTTCTTTCCCAGAATCCCTCCTGCAAACTTTCTTTCACATCTCATTGGTTGGAACTGGGCCACATGGGTTACCTCCAGCTATAAATGTGGCTGGGAAAGTCATTGACTTTCTATTCTCTACAGCAGAGGTCAGCAAACGTTTTCAGTAAAGACTAAGACAGTAAATATCTTAGGCTGTGCAGGCCATTTGGTCTCTGTCACAACTACTCAGCTCTGTCATGTAGTTCAAAAGAAGCCAGAGATAATGTGTAAATGAATGAATGCATCTGCGTTCCAATACGTCTTTATTTATGGACACTGAATTTTGAATTTTATATAGTATTCATGAAGTGTTGTTTTTCTTTTGATCTTTCTTCAACCATTTAAAAATGTGGAAATCATTCTTAGCTCACAGGCTATACATGTGTGAGAGGAGGGTGAGAATGGCTTTGGGAGCCCCCCACAGTGGTCCCACAAATAGGCTCTGTACCTTGAATACAGAATATCGGAAAGTGATGACAAGTTCAGTCTATCAAGCCAACTTTAATTTTCCCAAGATCAACAAGAAAAGTTGGCTTCCAAATCATGTACTTTGTCATGAAGAAATTAAAATTTACCAGAGATTTTTAACTCAGAAAATCTGTATTGCTGATCTGGGCCAGACCTTATATATTTTACATATTTTATTTAAAGTTGCCCTATCATAATTGTAAAACTGGATCCAACCCTACATGAAAAACTTTAGAATAAAGTCTAGAAATAAACCAGAAAATTATCGACACAGTAACACAGACATTTGCATAATTATTCAAAGGTCTATTTGCATTAGCTTCATGAAAATTCGGAGATAGTACTAACCTAAATACTAGTTAAAACAGGAGAGTGATATGTTAGATGTGTTGATCTAATGATTATTCGTTTTGAATATATCTCTAAAATGTTACCTGTTGATTCCCTTAGAAACCTTCTATTTGTTCTCTTTTGAACTTCATAGTTAATTTTATAATTATACTGTGTGTTTGTGTATGAATTTGTATGTAAATATAAAAATATATACATTATGTGTGTATACATATGTACATATATGTACACACGATGTAATTATGACATAATTATAATATATACATTATGTATTATATATACATATATAACATATAAATATATATATGTAGTAATCAGAATATTCTCCTTAAAAAAAGAAATGCATTGAGTTACATAGATGAAGAGTCTAGGGTCTGGCATGGCTCCAGATATTCAGATGATATCATCAGAATTCAGTCTTGCTCCGTCTCTCCTCTCTTCTGCCAACTGTGTTGACTTCACTCTCTGATCCCTTCATGATGGTAGATGGGCACCAGCAGCTGTAGGCATGCATCTGACCAGGTCAGCATTCCCAGGGGAAAAAGAGCTGCTCTTTTTCTTAGGATTGGGTCTCACTGAACTGACTGGAATATGTGTCCACCCTTGAACACACCACTATGGTCAAGACATTGGAATAGCTGATGGGCCTGCCTGGATTGTGTAGTTAAATGTCCCTTCCTAGAGCTGGGATATTGTCAGGTTGGCTGGTTTGTCTGAACCACAGGGATAGAAAATTAAGGATAAGTAAATCCCCAAACAAAAATCAGGGTGAATAGATCCTGGAAAGACAAAAACTATGATTCATCACAACATTAACATTTGACTTTTAACAAAAGAATCAGGAAGAGACCATGGAGACTCAAAGAAAACGAATGAGGAATGGAAAAACCATAAAAATACAAAGAATAAGTTTTATAGTTAATTTGGCAAGGTCAGTGTTCATAATCTTGGCAATGCATCAGAAAAATCTAGGTAGTTAAAAAAAGAAACCCCACAAAAACAGATTTCTGCACCTGACTCCAGACTGACTGAATCAAAAGCTGAGAGTGGGACCCGGGATTCTGTGTATTTTTAGATCACCCAAGGTAATAGATATTCAGTTCATCCACAGACTTGCTTTGGGAAACACTAAATGGGGTTGTGTTAGAGTACATTAGGCTAAGCTGCCATAGCAAAGGGACCTCAAATTATAGAGGCCTAAATAAGAAGTTAATTTCTTTCTCGTGTAATTGTCTGGAGGTGAATGGTCCAGGATGGTGGGTGTGTTCTTTCCAAGACCCATGTTCCTTCTCTCCTATTGCTCCACCGTCCCCTAGGGGGATGCATGCTTGGAGCTGGTTGCTGCCACATCCACATTCCAGCCCATGGGAAAAACAAGGAAAGGGCAGAGAAGCACTGAGAGGTATGGTAAGGCCGAGGCTCAGAAGTGCACGCATCACTTCCACTTTCATTATATTGGCCAGAACTTAGTCACGTGGTATAGCAGGCTGCAAGGGAAGCTGGAAAGTATAGTCTTTCTCTTGCCTGAAGGTCTCTAAATGCACACACTCACATATACACATAAATGGCTAAGTGGGCATGTGCCCAACTAAAATTGGACACCTAAACATTAAACATTACTTCAGTTAAACACGACAAATGGAATCCTTGCATTAATCTTATTCCTTCATGAAACTCCACTGAAATGAGACTAAAGGAATAAAAATGGTAAAAAGTCCAAGAGAACAACAGAGGAGTAAGAGACAAAGGTGATGTCAGCACTATTTTGCAAAGTAGAAAACAAATGTGTGCCTTGACACACAGATGTCACAGGTGTGATTTGTTGTCGGATTTGCCTCATCCCTGGGGGTTACTTGGAGAGCTGGAGAGTGGCAGGAGTCTCTAGGGCTGGCTGCTGGAGCCCCTGGGCCAGTGAGAACGCCCTCTAGCCTGCCTTGTCAGTTTGCCCTTGATGCACTGTACAAATGTAACCCTTTCCTCTAACTAAAATGCGCCAGAAAGACATGCTTTGAGATTTGCACATGAAGTTTATGTACACTATCTCTCTTGGTCTTGCAGGAGCTTTCTGAAGTTATTATTAATCTCATCTTCCAAATGTAGAAACTGAGTCCCTGGATAAGTTAGATATTTTGTGATTTAAAACACTCAGACATCCTGTGACAACATGGATGGACCTAGAGGGTATTATGCTAAATGAAGTAAGTCAGATGGAGAAAGACAAATACCATATGATTTCATATGTGGAATCTAAACAACAAAATAAACAAACAAAACAGAAACAGACTCATAGAAACAGAGAACAAACTGATGGTTGTCAGAGGGGAGAGGGGGTTAGTGAGCTGGGTGAGAAAGGTGAAGGGATTAAGAAATATAAATTGGTAGTTACAATATAGTCCCAGGGATGCAAAGTACAGCATAGAGAATACAGTCAATAACGTTGCGACAACTATGTATAGTGCCAGGTGAGTACTACACTAATCAGGGAGATCACTGCATAAATTATATAAATGTCTAACCACTATGCTGTACACCTAACACTAATATAAAATAATATTGAATGTCCAAAAAATTTTGTTTGAATGAAAAAAAGGAAATATTTTCCCTACCAAAAATTAATTAATTAGTTAATTAATTAATTTTTAAAAACACCAGGAAAAAAAAAAATCAGACAGTCAACCACTAAAGAAAACTTTACCACATAAAAGTAGATTTTTTTTTTAATCACCCATTCTAGCTTTGGACCATTTTCATCTTTACCTATTGATTCCCATGACAGGCCATCAGCAAGAATTTTCTAGGTACCTGCTATGTGTTTATAGGCCTAAAAGAAGACCCTGTTAACTGAAGCCCTCTGAAAAGTAAGCCAAATGTAGCAAAGATGAGAAAAGGGTTAAGCCGATTAGGTTTGTGCCTAAATTCTTACCGTATTGGGTGCGTCTGCATGGCATGACATTCTGTTGATTCACGTGGATCAAAGAGGTGTTGAAAGGCCAGGAAGAAGTAATATTTCTCCCCAGGTCCTTTACAATTAGCATTCCCCAAAAACAAATATTTATACAGGCAATACAGTTTACTTCTTAAGTCCAATTTTTTTTTTACCATAGATAATAGAGTGCCCCAATTGGCACAGCTATTTGATGACAGAGTCAGAATTTGCAAGTAGGTCTCCAGACTCACTTTACTGCTGCAGAGAGAAGAGGCATGTTTATTATTTCCAGTTCTCCATTCTCATTTTACACTTCCCTCTGAGTCTACCGGACAATGATGAACTTTCATTGCTGAGAGAGGGTGGTGGGAGGAGGAAGCTAGTGGGGTGATGCGAAGGAAGGATGGTTTGGCAACCACAGAACTGAAAGCTGAGAGAATGAGGGTGGCTCGGCCAACTCAAATCTCTTTATTTGTGGCTTGTGAAGATGTGACAAGACCTGAGAAGCCAGAACAGAAGACAGTGGGTACATTGTTCTGTTGGACTGAGGCCCAAATGTTCTTCCTCACCGTTTGTTTCTTTGGCCTCCTGACCTCCACTAGATGGCGTTGTGCTAATCCCGGTGCCAACGGCCTATGGTGAGAAAATGGGGAAGAGTTTGCGTGGGAGCAGGCTGGGCTTGACCCAAGCGTGTGTAGCATTTTCACTTGTTTCTTTAACTTCTGGGACCGTTTGTCTGAGACTCTCAACCCTGAAGCTGCTGGTGGTCAGGATGTTTTATTTCCACTAAAAAATGTGCGGTGTGGTTTGATACCGTTTGGGTGCTTTTAAAGAAATTGCTGATTTCCCTTTGTAGTTTAAATGGTTTCTTGTTGGCCGAAGATTTAAACAGTTGAACTCCAGAAGTTATTTCTCTGAAGCTTTGTAATGGCAGAATATACATTCCTGCTTTCCTTTCTCCCAATCAGATATTGCTTCATGACACATGGTAGCATCTAATGGTGTCATCAAGTTCTACCCTACATCATAATTATTTAATGTGTCTTATTTCTTCTTCTGGATTTTTAGGTTTTTGGAGTCAGGGGCTAGATATGAATGAAGTTCCCAATACTCATGGTGCCTAGTAAAACGTTGCATGAAGGAAAACAATCATTTTTGCTAACTGATAAAACAATTAAGAAACAATGTATTGTTTCATAGAGAACCTGAATAAATGAAAACAAAAATCAACAAACAAAATGCTGTTTCAGTATTGTTAACTAACTGGTAGAGCCAGATTGAAGAAGCAACCTGTTGTTTCAGAGGAAACTTTAGTTGCTTGATTTAGTAAAGAGACAATCTTCTATTAACATACCAATTATTTTCAAATGAATGCTTCTGACTGAACCCGGAATTAGGGCACCTAGACTGTAATCCCAGCTGTGTGACTAGCAAACTGTGGAAATTTGGCCAAGTTACTTGAGTCCCTGAATATCAGTTTCCTCTGCTGTACAATGAAGGGATTGAAGTCATTATTAGATCATCACGAAGTTCCTTCCAGTATTAGCATCTACCAAGTGTGGGCCTCCCTGTGTCATCTCGATGCGTTGAGCACAGTGAACGCTCCGGAAATGCCTGTGAGTTAACTGACGGAGTTAGTTAAGTGGTTTCACTTTAATGTTGTTTATTTTGCAAACTTTTCTTTATGGATAATGTAAACTAAATCTTAACCAAGCTCCTCTTTACATTAGCACAAATTTCAGATTGACAGTTTCCAAGTTACTGACACGATATTTAATTTGGAGAACTTCTCACTTTTACATCTCTCATAGCTAGTCCATGAATTACAGATTTTATTTTACATAAAAGAGATATTTAGAGATCATTTTGTCCAGGGATTCTGAATCTGGGCTCTCTAAACCGGTGGGTTTTAAGGGCTTCATGTACCCCTAAAATATAGCTGTCTGAATCTTGTCACTCTTTATTGCTTTCCTCTAACTTATTTTTATTAAAAGCACTATCACTACATGAAATTATCATATATTTTAAATTTGCTTATCAAGTCTGTGCCAAAGCTCTCCATTTCTGTGGGTACATGCCCGCATGTGCGCGCGCGCGCGCGCACACACACACACACACACACACACACTTACACTCACACTCCCCACTAGACTAAAGGTATGGGAGGGTGGAACCTCACCACTGCATCTCAGTGTCCACAGAACAGGACCTGACATTCAGTAGTTGATCAATAAACATTTGTTGACTGAATGTACAAACCAAAAATAAAGCGTATAATTTTGGAACCAATCTCAAATCAATATCCCATGCCCCAAACCCCAAACTCAATTCAAAAATCCTTTAAAAATATGTAATTTCTGAAGATTCTAGAGGAAGTAACAAAAGGATGTGGGGATCCTCGTGTATCGCAAATACACATCAAACTTCCTAAAAATCCTCTTTACCCATCCATCTCTCCCACATCTCAGACAAGACAGTTGTCTTGAACTTGCTTCTCTCTTCCTTCCCAAAATTCTGACCCTGCTGGCTCTCTTGTCTTCTTCATTTCATCTCTTTCTCCTCTGCCCCCAAATCTATTCTTTTTAAAATTGAGATAAAATTCTCACACCATAAGATTCACTATTTTAAAGGGTACAATTTAGTGGGTTTTAATATAGTCACAAGGTTATGCAACCATCACCACTAATTCCAGAACATTTTTATCAACCCATAAAGAAACTGGTACCTATTAGCAGTCACTCCCCATTAACCCTTCTCTCACCCTCTGGCAACCATTAATCCACTGTCTATGTATGGATTTGCCTCTTTGGACATTTTACACAAATAAAATCAGATAACATGTGGTGTTTTGTGTCTGGCTTATTAGTATCATGTCATCAAGTTTCATTCATATTATAGCAAGTATCAATACTTCATTCCTTTTTATGGCCAAATAGTACTTCATCATTGGCTATGCCACATTTTGTTTATTTATTTGTAAGTTGGTGGGCATTTGGGTTGTTTCTACTATTTGGCTATTATGAATAATATTGCTATGAATATTCATGCACAAGTTTTTCTGTGAACATGTGTTTTCAATTCTCTTTTTTATTACAGCCATTTTAGTGAGTGTGAAGTTGTATCTCGTTGTGGTTTTGATATGCGTTTCCTTAATGATTGATGAGACTAATGATATTGAGCATCTTTTCATGATCTTACTGGCAATTTGTGTACCTTTGTTGGGGATATGTCTAATCAAGTCTCTTACCCATTTTAAAATTGGCTTATTTGTCTTTTCATTGTTGAATTGTATGAGTCAGACATATGATTTGCAAATATTTTTTCCTATTCTGTGGATTGTTTTTCACTTTCCTGATGATATCCTTGGGATCACAAAAGTTCTTAATTTTGGTGAAGTACATTTTATCTACCCCAGATCTACTCTTACTTATCTTCTACATTAACATCCTGACCCTTAGGTAAATCAATCTAGCCTCTCTTGTTACTTCCAATTCTCCTTTCTACACATTACCCTGATCTGTATAACAAAGGCCCTGAGGAAAGTCGAAGAAATGCAATATCTTCTTTAGAATGTGAAATGAAGAAGAAAGTCTGTGACCTTCTGTATTTTCATATTATTGTCCCTTTCAGATAAACAAAAGTATTTAGGCATAATGTGCATTTTTCTGAGGGTAAGGTCTGTAGGTTTATTTTATCAGATATTCAAAGCTATCTTTCATGCCCAGCATGTTAAGAAACATGCATCTAGCCTCATTCTCTTGTTTTATAGGAAAATGAGACCTAAAGCAGTTAAATGACTTGGCCCAGGTCACCCAGCTTATTAATGACAGTTCTACACACACATAGATTTCTTCATGTTACCATCTCCTCCCTCATCAACTCCATCCCAGTGTACCATGCTGCCTATAGAACTTCCGTATTGCAGGGAAATTCCTCTTGGAGCAGCATATTAATCCAGTGTAACATTTTATCAAATATTTTTTTTGTCAGAGACTAAGTCCACGATTGACCGGGAAGGGTATGTAGGAGATGGGGACCGGGCAGGTCTTGGGAGGGTACAGAAGCTTCTCCTGAGGAAAGTCACAGAATGAAAGGTGGGGGAGGATGGTGAAAATAAAAGATACAATACCACTTTGTTTGGATCTGCTGAAAACAAACGGCAGATTTAAATCATGGAAGTACATATGCTGAGGAGTAGACAAGGAATCAGAGAAACTGGAACTTTCTTAAAGCAAAATTGGGGTGGGGGGCAAGAAAGATGGTACAATTGATAACCCCAATGATCATTTCTCTCATCTAGAAAATAAAAGAAATGTCTCTATGCCACATTGAAAACAAAAAAGAGATAATTTTAGAAACTTTCTGGTCAATTTTTCACTTCTGAACTTTTTTTTTCAGTCAGCAAAGAAATTTCTAAATGATGTTTTAGATTTTGTTTATTTCTTAATGTAATACTCTTCTTCCAGACCATGCCCAGGGACTCAGTCCTTTTTCCAATTAGTAAGACACAAATGATAGCGTCTCTAGGGCAAAACACTACGCACCAATTTTTATAGAACTCTTCCCACCGCAATGTAGAAATGACTGCAATCATTTCCAATCCCCCCTCCACCCCTCTCTTTTAGACAAATAACAGTTCCTTTTTATTCTCATCACATCAATTCCTTTCATCCTGGAAAGCTGCCTCTTGGTGTGGGTCCTGGTCATGTACCCATTGGTCAGTCAAACCGTCTGTTGCAATCACTCCTCTAATTGCCAGTGATAAAGTAGTTAGGAGATGGGGCCACTACTGACTGAACTTGAGATAACCAGAACAGTATGGAATTTGCAACTGCCTTTGCAACATGAGTTGCTGTGGCAAGCTGACATGGGGAGGGGGTGCAGAAAGTCAGATTGTCAAGAAACAGAGTTTAAGGGGAGAGTCTATTCCCCCTTTCTGCTGAGGTTTTTCTGCATTTGCCATCTCTTTGTACTAAGAAGCGTAGGAGGCTCTACCAGCAAATGCTGAGCTTGTATATGCTAAAAAATAGGAAACAGACCTGTGAGCATGAGCAAAGTTGTGGATTCCAGTTTAGCATCTTCTTTTCATATCTGTTTACTTGGTGTGTTTAATTCATAGTGACCTAGTCCACGATTTCTCTGTCAAAATGTAACAATACTTAAAGATCTCTCCTCCACACATCACTGATGTTCTCTTTAATCCTTGCAGTGGCCTTGTACAGTAGTTAAAGAATGCCTACCTTTTGCACAGATGGAAATCTTTGTGCTCAGAGAAGGTGAGGGATGTACTCAAGGTTGGTATATTATTTTCCCAAGGCTGTCATAACAACAGCTTTGGGTGGCTCAAAACAACAGATATGATCAAATATATGGTCATGGAAAGAGAACTGACTCTGGGTGGTGAACACACCGCGTGATATGTAGATGATGTGTTACAGATTGTACACCTGAAATCTATATAACTTTACTAACAATTGTCACCCCAAATAAACTTTAATTAAAAAATAAATAAATAGAACAAAAAAAATAAAAATAAAAACAGATATTACTGTTTCACAGTTCTGGAGGTTAGAAGTCCAAAATCAAAGTGTTGGCAGGACCGTGCTTCCTCTGAAACCCAGCAGAGAACCCCCGTATAACATGGTTGTTAGGTTCCTAAAAATGCCGTGTTATGCGAATCCATGTTACACGAAACAAAGAATGAGTACAAAAAAGGGGGTTAGGTTCCAAAAATTTTAAAAACATACTATTTTTATAATTAACAGAAATATCTTTATTAAAGCAATTTTCACCAAAAGTATAACATATTAAAAGGTATTAAATAATGTTTTCTTTTTCATCATTACTAAACACCATTAACCGAGGGTGTTTTCTTTGTGACAAGATACTATCTTCATCCTCTGAATTTAATACCCCACGAACAAAATGGATTTAAAATTCTAATAAATTTTTAAATTCTGCAGTCAAATCTGATACGACATCCATGCTCAAATGAAAAATTTCAAATGAGATTTCTTTGGCTCGTGAAAGCTCTTATTATGCTCCATGTTGTACTAGGGTTTCCCCCAATTCTCGAACCGTATTAGAGCGAGCCCGTGTTATAGACGTGCCGTGTTATACAGGGGTTACCTGTACTTCTAGCCCCTTCCAGCTTCTGTGCGTGGCCGTCAGTCCTTGGTGCTCCTCTACCTGCAGCTGCATCATTCTGCTCTGCCTCTGTTATCATGTGGTGTTTTCCCTTTGGGTCTTTGTCTAAATTTCCCCCATCTTATAAGGACACCAGTCATATTGAACTAAGGACCACCCCAATGACCTTATCTTAACTTGGGTACATCCGCAAAGGCTCTATGTGCAAATAATGTTACATTCACAGACTTTTTGGTGGCTGTGTGGTACAATATACGTACAATGTTCCATTTTAACCATTTTTAAGTGTACAACTCAATGTCATTCGTTATAGTCACAGTGTTGTGCAACCATGACCACTATCTATTTCCAAAACTTTTTATTACCCCCAAACAGAAACTCTGGTCTCATTAAACAATAACTTCTCATCTTCTTTCCCCTCAGCTTCTGGTAACCTCTAATCTACTTTCTGTCTCTATGAATTTGCCTATTCTAGGTCCCTCATATAAGTGGCATCATACAGTGTTTGCCCTTTTGTGTCTGGGTAATTTCATTCAGCATAATGCTTTCAAGTTTCCTCCATGTTGTAGCATGTACCACCACTTCATTCCTTTTGTTGGTTGAATAAAATTTTATGGTATAGGTAGCACACTTTGTCCATTCATCCACCAGTGGACACTTGGGCTACTTCCACCTTTTGGCTAGTATGACTAATGATGCTATGAACACGGGTGTACCAATATCTGTTCAAATCCCTTTCAGTTCCTTTGGGTATATATTTAGGGGTGGAATCACTAGATTACATGGTAATTCTAAGTTTAGCTTTTTAAGGAACCTCAAACCATTTTCCATGGTGGTCATACCATTTTACATTCCCACCTCTTGATTTTAAACAACCAATTATTTCCACTCTGGGAAATTATATTTATTTCATTGTTCTTCCCCTTTTTTTCTTAAAAAGGACATGTCAATTATTGGTTCTTCAAGTGACCATCACAGAAATCTGCTGACCAACCAAAACCAAGTTTATTAGACCTACTGCAGCAAGGGAGACTATATCTTTAAAGGTTGTTAGTTGGGTCTCAGAAGGGGGAAGTCAGGGGATAATCTTGGTGACAGTAAGGCAGGCCTTGGTAGCTGAGTCACTGGCACTGGGCAGAGTTTATGACACAATTGTTTTGGATTTGTGGGTACAATGACGCGAGGGTCTTGATGAGTAAGACTGTTATTCTTGATAAGTAAGCTCTTAGAGTTGGCTCATAGTCTTATCTTCCAAGAGCAAAAGTTCATTCCCTGGAGTAAATAAGATAGTTTTGTTTCTTGTTTAACATGGGGACAACATACCCCATCCCAGTATTGTTGAACACAGGCACAGGAAGTTACGTTGGTGTCCCTCTTCAGAGGTCAAGAGGGAAGAATCTTATCTTTTCTTTAATATTGGGTATTCACTGGGTGAGAGTCACAACAGGAAGAGGAGGGATGACAGGACCGTGAATGATAGAGCTGGGATGAGCAGTCAGGTGGGAATTGTAGTCCTTCAGGCCAGTTTTCTGAACTCAGATCAAGTTGAATTTCTGGACTCTGTACTTGAACTCTAACTAGTGAATACTTTTGTTTAATGTGATACAAACTATATATCCACATGGGGGCTTCCCAATGTTTCTAGTCTTGTCAGCCATGGAGGTAACAGTTCTCGCCTCCTTTCCTCGGACTACCAACACACACACACACACACACACACACACTTCTCTCCTCCCCACATCACCTGTAACACAATTTCCGCTCAGTCAAAAATTGACAAAGAGCAGTAAGAAAAACTACAGTAGCTCCATAAAACTCTGCATTGTTTGGAGAAACAGGAAAAAACAGCACATTTGTTAGCTTTTATCTGATATGTAGTTGCACGAGTTGTTTCAATTGTTACAATATATTTTGTGCACTAAAATTCCTACACTTTAATAAAATCAGATTTTTATAACCACGGAAACAAAGGTCCACAAGGATTGGGCTAGATTTTATGTTAAACATCACTTCAATGTTTACAACACTCAGTTGAAACAACCAGTAAAAAGTTAAAGAAATTTTATTAATCAGAATTCCTCTTGGGAAAGCATTTTATTTATTGGAAAGAAATATTTTGATAGGCAAGTTTGACTGGGAGAGTGGGATCCCAAGGACATGATTAAGTAGTAGCAGCAGTAGTAGTAGTAATAATAATAATACTAGTAAACTGCCTTTTATGAAAGCCGAATCCTGGTATCAAGTGGTCATTTGTTTCGTTGGGCTATGAATTGGTTTTGTCATCCATCTTTGAGCATAGAAGCAAGAAGAAAGCAGAATCTCTCTGTGTAATAGAGAAGACCCTGCTAGGATGAGCACTGCTAGAGGAAGGAGAGAGAGAGAAACAATTCTCAGACATAGTACATCAAAAGGCAGATAGAAATGATATATCAAATGTTTGCTGTAGGATGTAAACTCTAGGCCACTGTTGACCACCCTTGGGACTATTTACATTTTAGGCCACATCATTCTTTATTGATGGGGCTGTCCTGTGCATTGTGGGATGTTTAGCAGCATCTCTGGTCACTAACCACTAGATGCCAATAGTATCTTCCTTCTTCCCCCAGTTCTGACAACCCAAAATGTCTCCAGACATTGCCAAATGTCCCCTGGGGTGCAATCACCATGGGTTGAGAACCACTGCGTTGTGTCTTTAGTAAAGTGTAGTTTGCTCTGGAATGCGGTAGGCGACAAAGGCCAACAAAGGCCAAGCTACTAAGATGAATGTTCTAATAGAAAACAGGAAGTGACTATAGGCTTCCTTTACTGGAACATTTTACTCCTGTACTGACGTTGTAGACTGGAGCCAGGGCCTACACACAGTCAATTTTCTAATACACAGTCTGATTCGTATTGCGACAGCAAGATGAGACAGAGTTTGATCTTACGAGGATTCTTAGCTCTTCTGTGCCCCGGATCAACCTTGAACCTTCCTTTGTTATAGCACATTATACTTTAAAGCCTGCATTTATCTATGGGTTTTTTTGTTTTGTTTTGGTTGTTTTTTTTTGTAGACAGCAGGCTTTTATTATCATCACTGCCCAACACAATGTCTAAAACATTCTAAGCCTGAAGTCAAAACTGGCAGCCCACTGGCCTTACTTGGCCTGCAGCTATGATGTTTTATTCAGTTCTTTCAAACATTGAGAATGTTCACACTGAAATATAGATTTACAGCTTTTCTTGAGAGAACCAGAAGATGGTTCAGTTATAAACAGGCATTGCCACGTGGCCACAATTTCTGGACCTGAGAATCAGCTTCCTCTTTAGCAGAGGGACACACCAGTTTGCAGAGCTCCTTCCATTCACTTGGTATTGTTTCAGCCCTTTCTCTTGACTATTTTACTAGCCTGCTGTCTGAAGGTATGTGAATTTTCAATCCTAGTATAAATGCTCCCAAAATGTTTACAAAATTGGTCTTTGATTTCACATTAGGTATCCTAATATTGTATGGTGTAAAAGAAAGAAAGATGGCCACATAGCAATCTGAAACAGAGCTGAATGTATTTGTTTGTCTGACCAGGGAGAGCTGCATCACTCGTGCAAAATCAGCAGGTCTTTCTGAACAAAAATTAAAAGGATTAGATATGTGTCAAAAAGAAAGTAGAGTTGACCCTTAAACAACACAGGTTTGAACGGCACTGGTCCACTTATACGTGGATATTTTTCAATAAATACTGTAAGTGTATTTTCTCTTTCTTACGATTTTCTTAATAACATTTTCTTTCGCTTTATTGTAAGAATACAGTATATAATATGTATAACATACAAAATATGTAATCAACTGTTATCGGTAAGGCTTCTGGTCAACAGGCAGCTGTTAGTAGTTAAGTTTTGGGGGAGTCAAAAGTTAGGCATGGATTTTTGACTGTGCAAGGGGTTGGCACCCCTAACTCCCATGTTGTTCAAGAATCAACAGTACATCAAATAAATACTGAGTATAGTAAGTCTGATGGCTCATGAGGTGAACTGTAACCTCCTCTCTGCAATTGGTCACAAAAAGCAGGACCAGAGTGCTGAAAGAGAACCACAATGATCTGTGTAAGGCTTGAGGTAGCACAGGGCCACACAAATCTCTATGTACATGCTGAGGCCTGGGAGAAAGTTTTTGTTTGTTTAACAATGGTTAGTACGAATAACTATTATTTAGTCAGGTGGCTAGCTGAGTGACTGAGACAATAGGTCTCCCAAGGTTTAGTTTGATCTTCAACTCTAGCACTTTCTTTCTGGATCATTAAGAATGTCTTAGTGATGTTAGATGTAGGCCACTCAGTGTATTACAGTTGGCCCTCTTGAGTTCCACAGCCTGTTCTCTCTTTGCACCTCCAGGGACTCTATCGAGTCCTTGAATTCCCCAATCACAACACTAGTTCATTGTACCAAGTGGATTCTCACAGCTCCCAGCCCTGAAGAAAAATTAGGCCAGGCTGGGTACTTCCTGTAGCAGGACTTTTCATTTTCTCCAGCCAATGTGATAAATCAGTCATTCTCATGGCCATGGATTTTGGACATTAAGATAAGTTATTGCTCAATCAGTGGACCTGCTTTTGGGCACAGACATCAAACCAAGCTTCATTTCCCTGGATCAGTAATTGACAGGGTGCTTAATAACCATTTGACATTTTGAAAGTGAATACTCAGGCAAGATAGATAGACTGAAATAATCAGTCAGCTTGTTTACAAAGTACTTGCCTCCCATTAATATGATAATATACTGAAGAGATTATTAAAACATCCTTTTCTGAAGAAAGAGGGAAAAAGGAACCCCTCTAAGATGTTAGTAATTACAATAGCAGTAATGGGAATGAAATTTGATATGTTTGGATAGTTTATAAAGCTTCCAGTGACTTATTAAAAATTTTACATTTCTGCCCCCTTATTATCATGCTCCTTTTAATTACTTTATTGTGGTAACATATAAATAACATAAAATTTTCCATTTTAACCATTTTTAAGTGTACATTTCAGGGGCCTATTTGTTTTTTAAGCTGTTGTTTTGCTAATAAAAAAAGTCAGTGGGTGAAGGGGAGAAGGAAAAATTAATTTATGTCTATTTTCACGTCTGTAAATGGAGACCTATCCTATGCCACCAAAAACCCTTTTCAACAAATCTTTACCCCCTCAAAGCCTCTGAACTTAAAGAGATGAGGACATGGCCAAGTATATAGTCTACTGTTTTTAAGAAGCAGGACTTCAATTATTCTCCTCTTTTCAAATCCAAAATAGGGTGGTTAAATTATGTAGAAATAATAAGGTATTAATTTATGATTTGGTGAGAGGAATAGTGCTAGTTAAACTTGAGTGAAGAAACCATACCAAAACAGTTTATCAACTATTAGTTGATTAGTTTCAGTCTATTTATATTATTTGTATGCCTTCTAAAAGTCATTAAAAGTAAAAACTAAAACATGCAAAGCAATACTGAGTAAACAAGTATCCATTATTCACTTTAAAAATTATTACTCTCTCAAAAATAAAAGCAGACATAAGATCAAATGCATACTTTGAACTTTGAATCTTTTTTTTTAATCTTCACATAAAGAAAAGAAAAGGTCTGCTTCAAATTTATTTTTGGGCATTATATAGGCCAGGTATTTCCAAATGATGACATAAAAAACACTGGTTTAAGGAGTTGTCAATTGGTCCACTGTCAATCACTGGAAAGCTGCAAACTAAATCCTCTCCTTGGAAATTCCCAATATATGACCACAGTGTAAAGGCTCTGAGAAGTCCCATAATGAAAGAGATATCTTTTCAATTTTCCCAGTGGTTAGCCTCACATGTGCAGCTATGGCATTTGCTCTGGAGCCATGCAATATTTAATTTCGCATCAGCACCATCTCTTCATTGTCACCAAGATTAATCTTCATCAATAGAGGAGTTCTAAAAAAATATGCTGCAATTATTCAATTCCTTCAACTTCCAGTGTGGTAATATTTTACAAATTAGGAAAGGAAATTGTGGCTGTTAAGAGGATAGAAAAATGCCTGCAACTACACAAATATTATCCAATAAGAAAAGCCTTTATTTTCATTTTATATTTCAGTGGCCTTTTTTCTTCAAAGAAATAAATCAGATTTCTATCGATTATACCAAGGATGGTCTTTATCAAGTCTCTTCCTGCAATCCCCGGAGCTGCCACCAGGTGGTGTTGAGCCAGTTTGGATGCTTAGGCTCCCTTCCTAGAGAAGTGAGGGTCTGACCAAGCTCAAAATAGTTTTATTAGGGGAGGAAGGGAGGACAGCAGAGAGGGAGGGAGGGAAACAAGTGACAGGGTATCATTATAAATTAACAAAATGCATCTATTGATACATTTTTTATAAACAGAGCTCCTAGGGGCCAACTTGCTTCTCCCTTCCAATCTCCTCTGCCCTTCTCCCGGTTCACTGGCTGCTGCGGTGGACAATTCCCAGCGCAGTGACAACTTCCCACCTCAAGGGGGTCACCCTCTGCTTTTCTGTCAGGGGTTTTTCTTTGGTGAAAAAGATTTTTGGCATCTGTTCTATCTGCTCGGGGAAGCCTGGAAGACTCAGAACTCAATAATCTCAGAGGCAGCCCTCAGTCTATGAGGGGAAGTCCGTGGATCAACACCCCAGCTTCTCCCTGTGGAGGGGCCCTTCTGTGAAGCATTTGTGTGGCTCCTCAGAGGGTTCCCAGCGAGACTGAGCCCCAGATGCCCCTACAGAAAACTGCTAATTTACATACCACTTACTTATTGGCCTTTCTCTGTACCCCTTCTCCTTTCCTGCTCCCTCACTGGTACTTACTGAGATCACCTCCCCAAAAAACGACTTGCCCTAACTTATCTCAAGGTCTGAATTGCTAAACTAGGACACTAGTACAATTTAACTCTGATATTTTTTTCCGTTTTATTAGATACTATATTAATATTAGAATCCAGGCGATGGAAATTATACCCAGATTGGTACACACACACACACACACACACACACACACACACACACACACACACAGCTTGAGCGTCTTTTTTGACCCTGCTAGCTAACTCTAAGTCTGGCAAAACAATAGCTACACAAGCTAACATCCAAACGTTATTGATTTGCTAATTGCAGTTCTTAATCTGGGCTTTGCCTCCTTGTCTATTTAGTTTAGACTGTTGGATTTTTTGGAAACCCCTTCTTTATTAGGTCTCATTACAGCTGCAAACAAGAAAAGAAAAAAGAACTAAATCGCACACACTAACATACTAGTAGACATTGTATTATTCCATGTTTATAGTTTGGCTTTTCACCTGAGCCAAACTTTTTTTTCTTCTTCTTCTCTTTTAAGTAGTCTTTAATTTTTAGAGCAGTTTTAGGTTCACAGCAAAACTGAGCAGAAAGTACAGGAAGTTTCCATATACCCCCGGCCCCTACTCATGCACAGCCTCCCCCACTATCAATGCCAAACTGTTTTTAAATTAGATATTTTTTTGGCCTTGTTGAAACTTAAAAAAATTTTTAACACCACTGTAGGGACAGAGTCCCAGAGAGCAGTTTCCAGGCTTTCGGCCTCACGTGGAAAGGTGCTGACTTGGGTAGTAGATGGCCATCAGCTGTGGCTAATTGACCATCAGCTGTAACCAGTTAGCCCATTAGCTACTGATATAACTGCCTTGGCTGCATTGGTTGGTCAGTCGGTAGGTTGGGTGGCAGGCAGAGAAGCAGACAGCAAGTTGCAGGTCATGTGGATCCAGCCTCCAGTGAGGCGATAGTGCCTCCAGTGAGGCGATAGTGCCTCCAGTGAGACTATAGTGGTATGACTCCCCTATCTACGGCTCCGTGGGTGTTTCTTTTTGGCCTAGCCATATCCTGCGTTCTTATGTGGGGAGCAGAAGCAGAGACCACTGGCCACCTCGCATGACAACCATATAGATTTTAACAGTAGTGACATGGTGATTTCCTAACACTGCCAGCTCTGCCTTTCATCTTTTTCTTCATGGCTTTGCATTCTCAGCCCTTGCTCTTCTGATGAAGGCAGGGAGAGAAACTCCTAGGACTCTGCATTGGGCCAGCAAATATCAGCAGAGTTTGCCCAAGCAGAGTGGAGCACGTGGATTTTCATCCGACAGTGGGAGGCTGGGAGAGAAGAAAGATCACAGCCTTTTGTTTGAGTAAAAAAAAGTCATCTGTATGAAAAATTAAAGTAGAATTCAATGAAAGGAAAGCTAAAGTTTTAAACTTTGGAGCCATGGTAACGACTGATGTGGCAACTTGCTTCAGTGTAAAAGTCAGAGAAGTTGGAGGAAAACACATAGATAAATTTAAAGCATTTGGAATTATTTCAACACGTATGGTTGAAAGCCTGATCTTCTATTGTCAATAAGAATCATCAGGTCCTCAAAAGTGACTGATTTTATTAATGCCATAATTTCATAGTAAACTCAACAAACACCTACTGGTTTACCAGCTGTATGCGAGACCCAAAGGGACGCTTCCTCAGACGCGGAGTCCATATTTGTCAGTGACGGGTCTGTGATTGGTGCTCTGCTGGATGCTTTCACGTGTCTCCTTGTTTAGTTCAAACAAGACTCTGATAAGAGACATCTTCCCCATTTTACAGTTGAGGAAAGTGAGTCTCAGAAAGTAGCATGTCTAAAATCATACGGCTTAAACAGGCAGAATTTGAACCTAGTTCTCTTTGACCCCAAAGCCTTTATTCATTCTAGCTCACCTCTTTAATTAAAAAATTAATTTGCCGACATGTTTTCTTTCCTAGATAGGGTCCTACTGCTTCGGAGTTGTTTAAAGAAATGTTTATTGGACTCCACCCCTCTCCCACACACCATCTACCCCCACCCCCAGCACTACAGACAAACAGGATCCCCTGAGACCCCACTGGCCTCACAAAAAGCCACATTGACCTGTTGAGAACTTAAAATGTATCTAGTTCTAACTGAGATGTGCTCTAAAATACACACAGGGTTTCAAAAACTCAAGTAAAAGATAATGTAAAACATCTCCTTAATAAAGCTTTTGGTATCTACCATGTGTTGAAGGAATATTAGGGCTATATGGGGTAAAATAAAATATTAATTAAAATGAATGCCAGCTCTTTCTTTTTACTTGTTTAGTGTAGCTACCA
Source organism: Rhinolophus sinicus (assembly GCF_057876585.1). Taxonomy (NCBI): domain Eukaryota; kingdom Metazoa; phylum Chordata; class Mammalia; order Chiroptera; family Rhinolophidae; genus Rhinolophus; species Rhinolophus sinicus. The sequence continues at coordinate 200,343,648 of NC_142517.1, forward strand.
GAGAATTTTAAATTGCCCATGTGGCTCGCATTCTATTTCTAAAGGGCAGCTCCGGGCACAGGCTGTACTTAGACCTCGTCTTTTGTTGCTTTCGTCTTAGATTAAGTTGTTCTTACTGGGAGTTGAGAGAAGATTTGTGAGGAGAGCTGACAGCTTCTCAGTGGGCCTGGATATCGAAGGAGACCCTAATGCCTGGGCTGAACCTGGAGAAACTGCTCGAGCTGGAATTTAGTGGCCTCGGATCCTTAATAGAGTTAAGCCTTCTAGTGAGCTTTGGCTGTTGAAAACACTACCTGTCTTTTTGGATTATATCTTAAGGAACTTAAAAGAGGCTAGGGCAGTGGAATCATGAAGGAACTAAACAGTCTCACTCTGTGTTGTCAAATGCTGGTTCAAGTTGAAGTTTTCTAAATTTGCCCTGCATTTACCTGGATAGCAAGCTGTGAGCTATTTCATTGTTTGCCTCCTTGCACAAAGGAAACGCCTCTCAAGACTGTAGTCCTCTTTTTTCATGCTACAGTTGAAAGGGATGGAAAAGTACATTTGCCTTGGAGAGGCTAAGAGACAGAAAGAAACCCTGCAGGGGCTATCACATTGCCTCCTCCAGCTGGGAAAGAGGCGGCTGGCCCAAGATGGGATTTCAGCCCTGTGGTTAAATAAGCAAACCATCTAACCATGTCACAGAATAATAACAATATGAAAAGAGATAGGTAAATCCAGGTCAACTCCGCACATTCAGCAGCTGGGGCCACAGAAGCCCAGGGAGGCGACACTGGCTGAGATCACTAAATGTCACTGCAGAGACAGCCCTACCACCGCAGGTGGTAGTGGTGGGAGAGAACTTCACAGATAATCCAGTCCAGGACTCTCAAACTGCTGTGTACAATAGAATCACCTGGGGATTGTTGAAAGTCCCCATACCCAGGGCTGCACCCCAGACCAATTAAGTCGTCAATGCTTGGAAAGTTTCCCAGAGAATTCCAGAATGCTGCCAAGTTTGAGAACGACTGATTTTTGCAGACGCTGAGACCTAGAAAGGATCAGGGAACTTTGCTTAACTTACAAGAGCTAGCAAGTGACTGAGGTGGGACAAGCCCCTTTTTTTCTCTCCCTCTTGGTTTTGAAATTTCCTCTTCCTTCATTCCCATACCACTATTCTTAGACCACATCGCTTTGCCTTCCTCTGAAATGTCTTTCCTCCAGATCTCTGCAGGGCTATTTCCTTCTCGTTTGGACCTCAGCATCCATGCAAGGCTTCCCGAAAGAGGCCTGCCCTGACCACCTGCACCACCTCCCACGTCACCATCATCACATCACTGTTTTTCTTCTGGGCACTTATCACTGTCTGAAATCCTCCCAGGCACTGTCAGTGTTTCCCCATAACACACACACACACACACACACACACACACACACACACACGCCACATCTTGTTGGCCAGGTTTACAGCTCTCTTGCCAGCTCCTGCAATGGTCCCTGTGCCATTGTAGGGGATCAGTAAGTATTTGTGGACTGAATGAATGTTGAACGATTCTTAACAGTGACATGCTCCTGATACTGTCTTCTGAGGGTATCATTTCAGGGGAAACATACTTCCAATTATGTAAGTTGGAGAAAATGTTATTTAATTTTGAGAAATGGATTTTCCAGTTCAGCTCTTCCAAATCGCATCTGTTCCATCATGTGAGGCTCATCTGGGTGGCCAATCTGAATACATGTGAATGCTAAGACTCCTGGGCTATTTAAAGGGACAACATTTTACCCGTGATCCAAAAATGGACTTTGATTAGATAATGGAGGGTAATGAGAATAAGAGAGTATCCCATGACCAAATGGAAACATTTGCTGCCAATGAAGATCAAATTATAATTGTACTTCTTGCAGTTGCAGGGATTAACAATGTGGCAGTTAAAGAAAAAGCTTTCCAGGTGAATAATAATATATAGAGAAAGTAATGCAGGTGGCATTCAGTGTACTTGTGAGTCCACATACTCATGAATTCTATAAAATGGTATAAAGTGACCCTGCAAGCGCACAGAGATCACTGTCAATTCTCAAATGCATGAATGGAAAGCTGCAGTAAACATGACCCCTTCCCACTGAAATCAGCACTTACGTTAGCACTTACTCCTACACAAAGTGTTTAGAGCCTGGTTTCTCAAAAGTGTTCTTCCTAGAGTAGCAGCAGCAGCAGCAGCAGCAGCACTGTAAAAACTGGTTACAAATGCAAGATCTCAGGCTCCATACCACACACACACACACTCACACACACACACACACTCTCTCACACACACACACTCACACACTGTTAGAGAAGAACTGGTCTACAATCAGACTGTATACCAGTGGTTCTCACCTTGGCGGAGGGGAGCGGATTTTACTTCCCAAGGGACGTTTGGCAATGACTGGACACATTTTTGATTGTCACACCTGGTGACAATGAGGAGGGGGGCACGTTACTGGCATCTAGTCGGGGTGCTGCTCCACATCCTTACAGTATACAGCACCGTCCCCCCACCAAGAAAGAATGACCCGGCGCAAAAAGTCAACAGTGCTGAGGTGGAGACGCCCTTCTCTAGACCAACAGACTCTAGAGTTAAAAATAGTAATGTTATTATTAATAAAGCAAATTGTAGCCTATGAGCATTGGTCAATGAGAACTAACCACAGGATCCATATAGCTGAAAACTTGAACAATGAAATTTGAAAATCAATAATAACTCAATAGCAAGGCACATAACTGATGAGTTCCCCAACCCCCAAAAACAGGAAAAGGAAACATATCACATTCTACTGCATAAGAAGCCACGAGGGTTAATGGTAAAAATATTTTAAAGTAAATTAAACTCACTGTCATCAACCTGACTATTTTCATCTCCTCTCTGCACCTTGTTCTAGTCCCAAGTTCGCATCCTCCTTCCTCCAAATACACTTTCCTGTATTGTCCCCACTGACTGAAATGCCCTTTGCCCTCTCCTTCATCGGCCACATTCCTCCCTCCCCTCCCCCTGACATGCCATCACTCACGCCCCCCACCCCTTCATGGCTCCTCTCCCAGCCTCCAGGTTCTCCCCTGGCCCTGTGCACCCTGGAGTGTCTGTGTCTAGCTATATCCACCCAGTTTACCAGGGCCTGAATCCCACCCCCAGAGAGTTTCTCTTGGTAGGTCTGGGTGTGGCCCCAGCGTCAGCCATTTTCAAGCTCCTCAGCCAGCGTTGAGAACCACTGCTCTCAGATGCTGGTCAGTCTCCTTAACTCAGGAGGAACTGAGGCCATCCTAACCACAGCTTCTTTTTCAGGCTCTTTGCCCACCCTCAGCATTTTGACCTCTCTTCACTTCCTTGCCATATTCCTAAATATGCATGCACTTTTTAAAAGGTTATCTTTTTTCCTTATTGAAAAATGTAACAGTATATTTGTATACATTTGGGAAAAAGTTGAAGAATGAAGAAGATGAACTTGATTTACCTGTAATCCCAGAACAAAGAAGTAACCAGTGTCATCATTCCGTATTTCCTAGCAGTACTGCCAGGGGCATAGTCATGCTTAACCTAACCCTGCCCTGCACGTATGCCTCTGCTCTTACGGTCCCTCTGCCTGGAGTGCCCTCCCCACTCTCATCCCTTAGCCTCCCAACAAACTGCTATAGACCCCTCAGTGACTGTCACATGTACATGCTTCTCTTTTACAAAATGTTTCCTAACCAGCTCAGGCAGAGGAGATGTCTTCTCTCATATCTGCGTTTCCATTGCACTGTGCTCACTTCTCCACATGACCTGGGACATTGTCTGCTGCTCATTCCCCCCCCCCCTCACCCCCCCCCCCCCGCAAGACTGTAAGAACTTTTGTAGGAAGTCATGACTTTTTTTTATGCTTTTTTTGTTTGTTTGTATTTTAATCGCTGAAGCATAGCACAGTGCCTGAATGGGAGAGAGACTTAGTAAATGTTTATTGCATTGGTGAATTTGCTTCTATAATTGAATGAGAGAGCAAGGTATATCCCTTGGTGAAACCACTCAGGAGGGTAGCATGTCAGCAACTGGTGATGGTCTGTTTTTCTTTTCTTGTTTAAATTTGACTTTATGCCTTTTTATGCTTAACAACATTCACTGTTTTCTTTGTTCTTGAGAGACTAAATAAGTCTACCATTTTGAGATCAAAATGACAGAGAACAACCGTAATGAATTTTTCTCTTTTATTTATGTTCTACACAATTAGACTATGTGGGAGAGGAGTGGATGGAGTTAAGGTGGCATGAAGGTAGTGGCCTGGATCTTTAACAGCAAGGAGAACATAGAGCCACGTCCCTCCCAAGCCCCACAGGTGACATTTGAACTGAGAATGTTTTGATAAATGGACTTGGTTTAACCTGGGTGTGATAGTGGATTATGCTTTAGTTTTAAAGGTGCTCCAACCTTCACAGCAGGAACATGGCAGAGGGGGGCTAGGAGGACATGTGAACTTTAATAAATAGTTACCTTTGTCAAAAGAACTACAGTTATATGCATCCTTATGTGGAGCATAAGGATGCTGACTAGCGATAGCAAAAATCAGCAAACTCTACATTTAAAATATGTAATGTTTTAAATAAAATGTAAATACCTAAATTATAAATATTCTTATAATTTTTAAAAAGCAAATGGTAAAATACCAGGGAAGTAAACTAGGTAATTCAAAGCTTCAGAAGAGAAAACAAATGTTGAATTCTGAGCAAAGCAAAGTCCTTATATGAACTCATTATCATTAATGACAATTAAGATAGCAAGACTGCTCCCTAAATCTTTCCTACCAGCTTCCATTTCAGCTTATTATCACACAAACTCTGCAGTCATTGCATTAGAACTGTTTTCAATTGTGTGCTGACAATTTGTTGGCTCATAGGGGACTCAGATTTAAAAAAAAAACCAAAAACAAACTACGAACAGTTTCAATTACATTTCAACAAAAAGTGGGACACTGCTATTTGTTTCTCTCTCCATGTCAAATTCCAAGGAGCAATTTGAGGATGGGATTTGAACATGGGCTAAAGCTGACTTACTTGTTCTACATGGCCAGGCCTTTTGATTCCATGCTAAGTGAGGGCTGCCCCTCGGCCAAGGTTGGTTCTAGAACTTTTTAGGAACACAGCTTTGGAGGCAGACCCCTTCCATATGACCTTGAACCTCAGTTTTTCATTAAAATAACACATAATTATATGAGCCCATTCCCAAGGACATTTTGGGGTTAAATAAGATATTACATAAAGGCATTCAGCACCCTATTTGGACAGAGTATGGTCTCAACAAATGGCAGCAGTTATGATAATTCCACATCATATTCATTTGAATACATTTGTAAACGTCCTGGGTATCCTGAGAGGGGTCTCTTTCCAGGGTTCATTTGATCCCCCAGAGGGGCCAGATGCTCGCCCACAGTAGATCTGGTGGACTCCTCTTTCATATCTGGACTTGGGGTTCTAACAGAACTCAGAAACAGAAAGCCAACAAAAGATTAAAGGAATATTTTTTCACCAGATTTCTGGAATTAAGTAATGAGATTTCACTGTCTATCAATAATAACCTTCCTTAATAATCTCGGTGGTATTCTGGGATTACTTAGAATGAATTCTCCTAAATATTTAAGGATCCTCAATAAATACATTTCTATGTTTTCTACTGAGTCTGATTGACTGAAGTTTTTCGCCAGGAATATTGGTTCTAACACTGTACCAGAGACACTCAAAATAGTAGTGATTTAATAAGATGAAATCTCATTTCTTTCTCAAATAAAAGTCGGTATATGTAATCCATGCCTGGTACGGTGGTTCCATAATCCTCAGGAACGAGATTCCTTCCACCTTGTTGATATGCTGTTTGTAATACGAGGATTCCATTCAATATTCCAAGATGGTTGCTTCAGTTCCCCAATTCTAAACAGTGGAAATTGGCAAGCAAGGAAAATTGAAAGCATAGGTATAACTCTTTCCTTTAAGGGCAAAACCGGGAAGTTTCACCTGTTACTTTTACTATCTCATTGTTCTGAAATTAATAACACATCCATACCTACCTGCAAAGGACACTGGGAAGTATCATCTTGATTTGGGGTGGCCATGTGCCCAAGTGAAAACTGGAGAGTATGTTAGTATGTGAGAAAAGGGGACCCATAGGAAGAGATAACTAACAATCTTCATCGTGCTCACATTTCCTTCAAGCCCCCTGCTTTCAGAGACCAGTGGGGATTGTCTCAGCTGAATGAGAAGCAAAACTAGGTTGAGTGCCATCAGTGACTCTTTCTTGACTGTATTTCCCATATTCAGAAAATGTTCTCCTGGTTGAAAAAATGGAAGCCATCCCAGTCATTGAACCTCTGTCTCTGTTATAAAGGGAATTTTTCTGCATTAAAATAAAAATAAAAAATAAAAAAACCACAACTGATTGTGAAAGTAAAATATAGAAAAAAATTTATTTTAAGATAAAAAATGAAACTTTATAGTTTCATCCATCTGGCAATAACTGTTAGCATTTTGGTGTACACTTTTTATATTAATTCACATGGTTTCTCTCTACATAAGTATATATAACTTTTTAATATAAAAATGAAATCATAGTGTTCAAACTATTTTAAAAATTAATTTTTCAGAAGGAGTCTGAAGACCTGAACAAATCTTCTCCTTCTGGTACTCCTATGATGTGAATGTTGTTACACTTGTTGTCCCAGAGATCTCTTAAACTATCCTCATTTTTTTGGATTCTTTTTGCTGTTCCAATTTGGTGTTTTTTGCTACCTTGTCTTCCAAATCACCAATTTGATCCTCTGCTTTATCTAGTCTGCTGGTGATTCCTTTCAGTGCATTGTCCATTTCAGTTATATTCTTCACTTCTGACTGGTTCTTTTTTATGGTTTCTATGTCCTGTTTTATGCTGGCTATCTCTCTTTTGAAGTTCTCACTAAGTTCCTTGAGCATCCTTATAACCAGTGTTTTAAATTCTGTCTCTGGTAAGGTTGCTCGTCTCTATTTAATTTAGTTCTTTTTCTGGAGTTTTCTCCTGTTCTTTCATTTGGGACATATTTCTTTGTTGCCTCATTTTGTCTGCCTCTCTCTCTGTTTATTTCTATATATTAGGTAGCTTTGCTGTGTCTCCCAGTCTTGCCTGTGGCCTCATGTAGTAGTTGTCCTGTAGGTCCCAATGGCACAGTCACCCTGGTCACCTGAGCCAGGTGCTCCAGGAGTATCCCTTGTGTGGGTTGTGTGTGCCCTCTTGTTATAGTTGAGCCTTGATTGCTACTGGCACATCACTGAGTGGGACTGGCTTTCAGGTTGATTGGCTGAGGGGTGGCCATATTCACTGCTTACAGGCTGTTGTGCTGGGGGCTTACCCCACTGAGTGGGATTCCCCCAGTGGGCTCTGGTGCCTGTTGAGACCACCTTTTGTGTGTGCCACTTGTGGGGCTAATTGGGTGGTGTTCTGCTGTGGTCTGAAGCCAACCTCCAAGTATGTTGGGTCCAGAGCCTCTTGGGAGGGGCTACGGTGCAGGCCTAGGTCACACATCACCTGTTACCAGTTGGGGACTACCTGGTAGGAGCTACAAAGTGATCTGCAGTTGTTCACTTCCTGTGCTAATGTTGGAGGCACGTGGGAGAGACCATGCTGCAAACCGAGGATGGTTGCCCCTAATACTGAATCTGGAGTAGCTCCATAAAAAGGTAGAACACTCTGAGGTCTGCTGCCCCTGCTGGCTCCCATCAGGTTCAGCCACTGATAAAGCCTGTGCGAGTTGAGTGAGGCGTGGGTCTCAGGGAGTCACTGGAGTGGGAAGAGTTGTGGTCACCAGGTTAACGTAGACTCTGTTTTGGTGCTAGTGCTGAGCCTGGAGCTACTCAGCAAAAGTCTCAGAGCACACCAAGGCCAGTTGCCTCCCACCTGGGGGCCACAGACTGGGATAGTTTTCCAAGAAAGAGTGCAATGTGAGTGGGGCTGGCTGCTCACAAGAAAGTGCCCCCAGTGATGGGGGAGTTCGGTGGGGCAGGGACCTAGCAGAGCTCACCAGGTTGGAGCAATGGAGCTTACCAGGCCAAGCAGTTTCAGATTTGGCCTGTAGGAGAGGTCTCAACACATTAAAGATGGCAGTCATCTGCCAGTTACACGGGAGAAGGATCCCTTGCAGGGAAAATGGAGGCTGTCCTCCAGCCTCCCCTAGAAACCATGTATCTCAGTCTGACCCCCGTATGCCTTCAACAACCCCTGAGTCACCGTTCCTCTGCCAGAGTCCAGGGTGAGTGCTTGGAAGCGAGTGAGTCTGTGTGGGGGCCATTTAAAAGAACATCTGGGTTTCTTGCAGCCTTCTGTCCCACCTGGGTGGTCAGAATCCCCACTGTTTTTCGCAGTCACATGTTGTGGAGGCCCCTCTTCCCGGCACCAGTACTACAGGCTGTGGAGGCCAGTGTGGGGTTGGGGTCCCATGCCCCTCTGGGGAGAACCTCCATGGTGGCCGAGATATTCCTCTTGAATCTTAGCTGCTAGACAGAGGTTTGTGGCCAGCCAATTTTGAGTCTCTGCTCCTTCTACCAGTCTCGATGTGGCTTCTACTTTATATCCCTAGTTATAAAACTTCTGTTCAGGCAGATTACAGCTGGTTCTCCAGGTTGATTGTTCTATAATTTAGTTGTAAATTTAATGTGTTCACGGAGGGAAGCAGGCACAGTGTTTATCTACTCTGCCATCTTGGATCTGTCCCCTATGTTTTCTTTCTTTCTTTCTTTCTTTCTTTCTTTCTTTCTTTCTTTCTTTCTTTCTTTCTTTCTTTCTTTCTTTCTTTCTTCCTTCCTTCCTTCCTTCCTTCCTTCCTTTCCTTCCTTCCTTCCTTCCTTCCTTCCTTCCTTCCTTCCTTCCTTCCTTCCTTCCTTCCTTCCTTCCTTTCTTTCTTTCTTTCTTTCTTTCTTTCTTTCTTTTTTCCATTAAAAGTCAGATGGAGTAGTAGAATGAGACCAAGGTAAAGATATTTAAACCTAGAGTTCTTGGTTCAAGTCTAATTTGCTCAAAGACTTTGGGCAAATCAATTACTGTAAAATGGGTGTATTAATTTTTAGGGCTGCCTTAACAAAACAGCACAGATTGGGTAACTTAAACAACAGAACTGTATCTCTCTTTTGGAGCCTAGAAGTCCAGATCAAGGAATCGACTGTTGATGTAAGAAACATCCAAGCCTATAAAGAATTTAATAAGAATATTTGAGCCAAACTGATGGCATGCATATACTGGGGTGCAAGATCTCAAATGCTCCCAAGAATTATAGTTTGCAGCTTCTTTTATGCATTTGAAATTAAGGAGGAAACAAAGTGGCAGAAAGAAAGGCAGGCATTGGATTACAGGATAGTTAACAAGATTATGTGCTCTCGTGAGGGTGGTTAGGGTTTATTTCAAATGTGTGTTAACTTAGATGCTCAGAAACAATGGACAGGGCTTGATTAAGGCAAAGATAAACCTTTTACTAAAAGTTACATGCCTGGGGTGTGACTACCCACCATGACATGCCCAGTTAGGAATTTATGATCTGATCGCCCTGGGAGGTTACTTTCCATACATCAGATACAACAGATTTGGTTTCTCCTAAGGCTTCTGTCCTTGGCTTGCAGGTGACCACCTTCTCGCTGTCTCCCTATGTGGCCTTTTCTCTGTGTGTCCTCATCCCTGGTGTCTCTTTCTTCTTGAGTGTGTCCTAATCTCCTTTTCTTACAAGGACACTAGTCAGGTTGGGTCAAGGCCCACCCAAATGACCTCGTTAATGTTAGATACTGTTTACAGGCCTTAGCTGCAAACACAGTCACATTTTAAGACAGTAGGGGCTTAGGGCTTTACTATGTGAATGGGGGGGCACAATTTAACTCTTAATCATGGAGATTATGATATTTGTTTTCATATCTCATTGCACGGTTGTGAGAATAAGCATTAGAAATACTGGATCTAAGCTATACCATTGTAAAGATCTAAGCATCAGGAACTGAGAATATTGTATTTCATTGCGAAGTAACTGTAGTTTTCCCCTGTGACCAGAGGCTTTTGTAAGCAATGATTTGCTTTCCATCACAGCTACCTAATATAAAGGTGGGTTGGCCGGCAGCCTCCCCAGTGTAGATTTGAGAAGGAACACCTGGCCAGTTGCACACAACTAGACAATTGTCCTGCTTCCTGCCCACTTCATTTGGGCACAGTATCTCCTCCCAGCTCATTCTGTTATCCCAGAAATCATGATTAAAATGAGTCTGTCTTTACGTTCCAGGCCAAAGACGTTTGATACTATGTTTTGGCTGCACTGTTTATTCCCCATGGGCTATGTAAAAGACTCCCGTGGCTCAAAAAATTGAAATCTGTTATTAGCTAACATAGTAAGGAAGGAAACAGTACCTAAAAAATGTAATGAGTAATCTGCACACAGATCAGATTCTGAGAATAGCTGAGATGACCCCTTCCACTGACTGTAGGCCACCTTTCCGCCCTTCCAAAGTTGTTGAGTCAAGGCAGGGTGAAAGAAGATAGAAAGGGCAGAATAAGCACTTGGTTTCTTAGGTAAAAGTCTAACCCATTGTTATTAACAACTCTCACAAACAAAAACTCACAGGCCAGTGAAGATTTGACTTCATCTACCTTTAGACAAACAAATGTGTACTTCCTTTGCGGAGAGTCTGCCATCTGTGAGGACCATAGTGGTGTGTGTGAGTGTGTGTGTGTGTGTGTGTGTGTGTGTGTGTGTATGCACACACACACCATAGGGGGTGGAGGACAGGAACCAGAGTTGAAGAACAAGAGAAAAATGAAAATAGGAATCATAGGGTCACCCACCTACAAGGTGACCTAGTTCACAGACGGTTTAAAAAGATGGCATTAATTCATTCCATGCCTCCATAAGGGCTCATTAACAAGCTGTGCGTGTTCCTTCACTCTTTCAGGCCCCTAGACACTGGGGATGCCAAGATGGATGAATTACAGTCCTTGGCCCTAAGCACCTCAGAGTCTAGAAAGATAGACGCACGAACCATCACAACTGGTGCAGTTCCTCCAGGCAGCTGGGCTTTCCTCTTGCACACACAGTCCACGCCTGAAGTTGAAATCATATGCTGGCACTAGTCCCCATGATCAGCAGAGCTCAGAATTCTTCAGCCTCTTCTTACCCAAGAACTTGTCTGGCCTCTCAGGATGCTTTAAGACACATGCTTCTCTGCTCAGTCTCCCCTAAGCTTTACTTCTCTGTGTGTTTAACGTGGGAAGTGTTCTCCCTGTCACCTACGTTATGGGCTGGGTTGTGACCCCCAAAATCTGTATGTTGAAATCCCAACCCCCAGCACCTCAGAATGTAACATGAGTTTGGAGATTAGGTCTTTAAGAGGTGATTGTGTTAATGTGAAGCCTCTTAGGTTTTTCTTTAAGAGATTTTCTTAAAGCTGTGAGCAATATTGTTAAGATTCTTTCAAGAGAGACTTTAGTTTTCTTTGGTCTTTGGTCTTGGTATCAATGGCAACAAAATATTATACCAAAATCACTCCTGTGCTAGAAAATTTCCAGTGGAATATAACTTGTCTCAAAATTAGAACAAGAAATTTTGTTGTTTATGTCATCAAACCAGTGATTGCTATCGCAGAAAATATGAATCTGATTTGAAGAAATACTGATGAGCTATCAGGGGGAAAGTTGCAATTTCAGCATCGTCTGTGTATTTAGAGACACATTCCCTAAGTTGGCAGCTTCGCACCTGTCTATTAGCCCTGCTTCCCGCATACTTCAATTTTGATGTCCAGTCCTGATCAGGGAGATTTCTATCATATTAGTATTTTCTAACTGAATTAACTTACATGATCTACAGAAACCTTGACAGCAGGTGAGAAATATATTGGCCCTTTGGCCTATATGCTGAGTTTTGTAAAAAAAGGCGTCTTTGAAAGTTCTATGCTTTAAGCTCTCTTTATAGTGATGGAGCTAGATTTCCTCACTCAATTATTAATTCCTTCGATGTCACTCACACTTTTTCTCTCTTATGATTTAATGGCATTCATAATGAAAAATTAAAGTTATAGGTATCATCAGGGTCACAAAACAGCAAAAGGTTCTCTGGGCTGCCCAGCTGTGACCTTGGTCTGCTGAGCACCAGGTGTAGGCCGTGGGCTTATGGGCTACCACTTACAAAAGGCCTGTAGGTATGTCTGCAGTCTTTCTAGTAAAAAAAAAAAAAGGCAGATCCTTTCATCTACTGGAAATAGTTCTCTGAAGGATACTAATCGTTTTATTTCTTAAAGATGACTGAATTTAGATTCCACAAATAAAACAATTTTGTGTTGCGTCCATGAATATGACAGAAGTGAGAACTGATGACAGTCATGTTAATATATTCTGGAAATTATTGCCCAGGAAAATAAATATAAACCAATAAATAACCCTGCTTCAGGAGATCCCTGTAAACTAATCCGTAAAAACAGTTTGCTCATCTGGGAAAACAGCTCCCCTATCAGGAAATGGCTGCTCACCTGTGACAAAAATCTCACCTACAAGAGCTTACTCATCAAAACCCTTACCTTGCTGTGCCCACTAATCTGAAACTTATGTCATAAGCTGTGCCCAGTGTCAGTGGGTTCCCTGTATTAAAGAACCAGCCCTATAACAACCACTTAAGCCCCTACCCTAAATCCTAAAAACAGTCTTCCTTGAAATCCTCCTTCTGAGACAATATGGATATTCTTTCAAGTTCGTGTTTTTCTTTGTCATAGTAAATCTAGTAAAATTAGCTTTTGAGGAGTTGACGGTCAACAAAAGAGAGAAAAATATTTATTGAGTATTGGTATCAGTGCTCAATATGTGTTAAACTGCTGTAGCTATTATCCACTTTCTTTGCTGATTTGTATAGAACACATGCAAGTCAGTTTTAAGCTATGCTGTAACTTGGGCTGGGAGAGAGTCAAGTTTTATATCTGGTTATTTATTCTAAGATTCATAATGAAAAGCACTGGTCTCTTCAAGCCTTCTTTACTATGAAAAGGTTAAAAAATGATAAGACTTTAAGGCCTTAAGCAACTTGCCACTTCTCACTTTCCATGAGCATTTCCATGTACCTCTACAAATGTCACGTTCACAGAAGTGGTATGGAAAATCTTCCCTTTACACTTTTTCCTTGTGCCCAGTGTCCACCTCCTGAAATTAGCTTCTGTGGCCATTACCTTTGCTCAAACCTCTAGTATGGCCTCATAATTCTTTGCTCAAGTGCAGTGTTATAGATTGAATTTTATTCCCCCAAGAAAGATACGTGGAAGCCCTGACCCTTCAATACCTCAGAATGTGACTTTATTTGGAAACAGAACCTTTACCGAGGTAATTCAGTTATACGGATCTTATTAGAATGGGCTATTATCCAATATGACTGATGTCCTTATAAGGGGAAGTTTGGATACAGAGACAGACACATAGAGAGTGAAGCGATGTGACAACACACAGCTAGAAGATAGCCATGTGACTGGAGTGATGCATCTACAGCCAAGGAATGCCAAAGATTACTGGGGAAACACCAAAATCTAGAAGAGGGAAGGAAGGATTCTCCCCCAGAGGTGTCAGGGAGAGCATGACCCTGCTCATATCTTGATTTCAGACTTTTAACCTCTAGAACTGCAAGACAACAAATTGCTGTTGTTTTGTTACAGCAGGCCTAGGATACTAATACAACCAAAGTCAACATTTTAAAGGAAAGAATGATTACATAAGCAATTCATTATTTTTTATTATACAGAGGGTGCCAAAACAATGCATACATATTTTAAGAAAGGAAACAACTATTAAAATTGTAATACTCAATATATACCAATAACAAAAGATGAATACAAGTCATGTTTGACTTCTGCAGTTACAAGAGGTGCTCAAAGTGGTTACCATCAGCGTCCAAATACTTCTGATTACGTTGCTTGAGCAACGCTGACCAAAGTGTCCATTTGTACACATTTTTTGTCACCCCCAGTATATGTAACTCATTTTAAACTGTTACTTAATGTGATTGGAGGCAATGTTAATGGATAAAAACGATGGGTTTCTGGTTACCTAGGTAGACCTTTTATATTAATTCCTATAGAAGTAATTTTCCTTTATAACTCTTCTTGAATTAAACTATATTTTCCTGAAATATGACTTGCGTGTATAACATAGACACCCGGATATACTCTGGGCTGCATACTTGACATAGATGTCTTAAACTGTTGATGCAGTTGTCAATACTTTTTCTGAAGATAGGAAAATATGTTGAAAAATGCTAACTCGCCTAAGGTCACATAACTGATAAATGATAAAGTCAGTCATGCCAACTTTCTGCCATCTTAAAACAAAGTCTACCTTTCAGCTCTACAATTTCATTATTAAAGAAACTAATTACAAGGATCAATTTACAGTAAGGGACCAACATAAGATCCATGCCCAAGGTCATGAAAGAGAAGAACTGTTTTGGAAAAATCAGATGTCAGTGGCCAAGATCTCTTCCCCAACCTTTTAATGAATAGTGACTATATATTTAATCTAGAAAGATTGAGTCAAATCTACTAGGTGTCAGATCCTGTACTAGATACTTTCACAGATGATAACTTTCAATCCTTACACCAACAAAAAAGTCTGTTACTATGTATTAAGATTATAAAGAGTTCATTTTAAAACAACCCAAATTAAGCCTTACTGAAAACATGGACAATTTTGATTTCTCTACCCTTCCCTTATTCACTGCTAGAGATGGATTTGATAAAAGGTTTAAAATGTTCCTTGATGGGCTTCCTTTTGTAAGTTTTTTTTAGTCGAGCTCAGTGGTTGTCAAGCTTTGACAAGGAAAAAGATCACTGTACTAGACTGTGTATGACAGTCACACCATGCATATCCCCGGAGACACAGTAGACAGTGGTCCAGGAGCCAAGGTTTGTGGTACAACCTTGCAAGATGGTAGAGATACTTGAGCAGAGATGCCAGGGTCAGCAGTAGAACCAGAAGGGAGTGAATCCGGTTGAGTGGGACCAGAGCTAAGGTCAATTTTGACCACAAGTGGAAACTGACACCAACCTGGTAGCTTGGTGATGTCCAAGGGCAACAATATCAAAGGAAAATGAGAGGGCACAGTTACCCGGAGGACACTGTCCTGCTTTGCCAAGAACACTGGTTTCCCAGGTAATTTGGAGGATGGACAGAAACCACATCCACCTAAGAAATGGGAGAGAACCACTGGAAACACAGCTGGGAAGTCTAGTTCATATTCCAGGAACTCTGGTTGTGGGCTTGAGCTGAAGAAAGCTCCCATTGTAACCCAGGTTCGTGATTTCTCAGCAGCAGCAGTAGCAGGTGTGGCCTTGGAAATTAGGACATTGCATATCAGATATCAGGCCATTTAATAAATGTTTTTCGTGCTGTGAACTGCAACCCATTAGTAAATCATGAAATAAACTTGGTGGGTCTCTAACAGCATCTTAAACATGAGAAATAGAATAAACTAGACTAGAAAGAAAATATCAGCGTGCATTGTCTGTATAATGAAAAAATGAAAATTTTATTTGGTGTGTGTATGTGTGTGTGTGTGCATGCACCAAATTTTCATGTCAAATATATTTCTTGTGGGCGAGGTTCAAAATATTTGAAAGCCGATGATTAAGAGGCTCGTGGCTCACTGCCTAGCTAAATACTTGATTTGAAACATATAGTCTTCAGAACATTTTGTATCCTGTTTCATTTTTATGATGAAATTAAAAGGAAGTAAAGTGATTCAGGGCACTGGCCAATATTAATTAAATGTCTCCTGATTTTGGAATAACATGTTCTGGTTTCCTATCACTGTTTTGGCTCTACAAACGTTCGTCCTTTATTCAGTAAGAGGATTGTTGGTTCTTTTGCCGGTCTTACTTCCTTAGTTTCTCATTGATAATGATTTATTTCCTGGGACATTCTCTACTTCCGTTCCCACAATTTTGGTCATTGATTCCAACAGTCCCCCTTTCAGTCTGATACAAATTTTCTGTTTTTAAAAATTAGATTATTTCTTTTCTTGAAATATTCAAGAGCCACAGTAGTGTTTATCACTTTACTTTCGCACGAGGACTCTATTTCTTTGATTTTACTAAGTGCTTATGAAGAAACAAACAAGAACACAGCTGCCAGAACCCACTGACAGATGCTGGTTCTAGAGGGGAAAGATCTGAGAAAGAAGGGAATGAGGTGTTCTGATTGAATGCATATTATTTCTGGAGAATTATCACACACATTGAAATAATGAGAGCGCTCTAACGAAATACTTAGATTTCTACTACAAAACGAAGTTCTCTCAAGGATCCTCCTAGCTGATCCATCTTTGGTCTGGAAGGACCACTGGGAATTGCTGGTCGGGTGATGCCACCAATGCCAGCATAGTCAGTCCCACGTCTTTTTTGTTTTGTTTTATTTGTATTTTTGTTTTTGTTTTTTTAGTTCCAGGTCTTTTAAAACAGCGCACCTCATGGAGAGGTGAGGCTGATAAGAAGGACTGACATTATTTCTGTTAAAAAAAATCAGCAGTAGACTGCAAGCTTTCACTGGGCCACAAAACTCACAGCCCCAGGGCATATGCTCTAAGGAGCCACCACTCAAGGATGCATTTTCTGAACTTTCCTAGGAAGCATGATCCCTGAGTAGCTGTTTTCAGTAATAATAACTAATACCCCATAGGTGTCTGGGGTTTACAAGCATTGTTTTATGTCATCTTTAAAATAATCTTATTGGTGTGTTGTTTTCCATATGTTACAGATGAGGACTAAGGCTTAGTGAGTTGAAGTAACCTGCCCAAGGTTGCGTCACTGGAACATTTTAAAGCTGGGATGTAGTGATGATGGCAGTGGCCAGAGCTCAGAACTCTGTTCCAACCAGGGATATGCGTGTGGGTTTGGTAAACATGCATAAAGAAATGTGTTTTGGTATCATTCCGCAGCCTATAAACTTTATTTCCTTGTTGGCTTCCCTCCCACTGAAACTGTACATTTCAGAGCTTTAGGCAAAAGGCTAATACTCAGTAGAGAAACACGGTTATTTCTCAGATTTGACTATTAGAGAATTGCATCCAGAAGCGACAAGACAATCAGCTTGACTATCAAACTGGAGAGAATACGTGAAAGTGTGATCAAGGATTCCTAAATTCCTTTATTTACTGAAGTTAGTGTATCTAGAGCCACCTCTAGACCCTAGAGTTTCTTCCCTAAAAATAAAAAAGCTCTTTTCCCCTTTGATGACTAGGAGAATATAATGCAGGAAAAGAGTGAAACCTACTTCTTCTTGCAAGTGGAAGAAGGGAGAAAAAGGAGAAGCAAAGAAATCAAAACAAAGATTTCTATCTCCTGTTCCCTGAAGGCAACCGTGTGTGTGTGTGTGTGTGTGTGTGTGTGTGTGTGTGTGTGTGTGTGAAGAGGGAGAGAAACCCCAAGCTAGATTTAGGGAAGCCAGAAAGCAGTAGGGCTAGTGATCCTCTTCAATGAATATGTGCGGGGAGCATCTCCAGGAGAAATGAAGCTGTAGTTTTGTAGGTCAGGTGCCATCTAACATGGCACTGCAGTGGGCGGGGACAGCTGCAGGGAGAACCTGGGGACTAGATGAGCCTGAGTCACTGCTCCTGGTTCACCAGAGCTGTCATGTGGCAAGCACGGAAATAAGACCTTCCTGCATGCCTGCAAGAGAGGGTGTGGACTTTCTGAGTCTGCAAGTGTGCCAGCAGAGGCCGGGGGCCAGCACAGGTGGGGATCCCAAGACCAGGGACACCAGGATCCCAGGTGCCAACTGGAAGAATCAGTAGATCATCCCCACGGCCAAGATGGGATCAGGCACATCTCAGCTCTCCACCGGACCAGAGAGAAGACCCACCCAGACTCTCTGCAGAGAGATCAGTGTGGACCTAGTAGACATGGTGTGGCTCCGCTCTACCCACAGGGTCCTATAAAACACAGACACGCAGTCACCCCAGAGGCCACTGTGGAGAGGAGCAGAGAAAAGTGAGAAAAGCCTAAAGAGACTCAGCATTTGTCTAAAGGAAGTGCTTAAATTATTGAACTGGAATAAATTGGACTAATGGGCAGGTGTTTCTATTGGCAACGCTGAATTGTATCTTCCCCAAATTTGTATGTTGTAAATTTGATCCCCGGTACCTCGGAATATGACTATATCTGGAGATACGTCCTTTAAAAGGTGATTAAGTTGAAATGAGGCTTTTAGGGTGGGCACTAATCCAATCTGGCTGGTGTCCTTATAAACTGAGGATATTTGGACACACAAAGAAACACCAGGGATATGTGGGCACAGAGGAAAGGCCATCTGCAAACCAAGGCGAGAAGCCTCAGGAGAAACCAAACCTGCCAAAAGCTTGATCTTGCACTTCTCGCCTCCAAAAATGTGAGAAAATACATTTCTGTGGTTTAAGCCATCTAGTCTATAATATTTTGTTACGGCAGCCCTAGCAAACTTCCCTCCCACCTCCCGTCTACCCTATAGAGGGAGGTCTTGAGGAAAACCAAACCACTCAATAAGAAAATGAAGAAGTTATATATTCTTGAACTTGTTCAAATTACTTAAAAAACTTTTTTTTTTAGAATTAAAAAAACAATTTCACCTACAAATAATCTACGCTCATTTATGTAGTCATCAAAGAAAAGGAAAGAAAACCTTTCCTTACAAAACCTAGATATATTCAAAAGCAAACCCCCATGCCCCAAACTACTTCTTTAACACTTCTAATTGGATTTTTAAAAATTAAATTAGCACAGTTTATTCCAAATTAATGAAGTATACCATACTTTAATTTCAAAGTCAGTCTTACAGAATCTTGGTTTCATTCAGTCTCCCATTCAGTAAAAACGAAAGCTCATATTTTCCCACTGAAAAATAGGCACCTGAATTAACTGTAGATATACTTCTGTACAATTAACATTTACGTGTATGTTGTTCTTTTGTTCTTTGTGGTCCCTAGTTCCATTTTATATGCTCAATTTTTAAAATGGAGACCAGGAATTTCCTCATGAGTATTTCTCATCAGGGATCTAATTTGAATGGAAATAAACGACAATGGCCAGTCCTTGGTCAGGACCGCCCTTTCTCTTTGTTGATGCCCAGGCCTTTCCCCTCCTCACTGTAAGTAGGACACTTGGTGCCTTAGCCTGTCACCCCATTTAAGCTGAATTGTACAGAACAAAACCACCGCCTTTGACTGGGAACATGGTGCCTGGACACCGTGTGCTACTCACTGTGCACATTTCCATTTGTTGTCCGTGGAAATTTTTGCCAAGTCTTTAACAGTTGCAGCCGGTTAAACACAATTTCCCAACATTCACCACTTCTGTTTGCAGTAATGTAATCTAGCACAGTGCCTTTCTGACCAGTATGGGCACTGAGACCAAACATTGTCTTAACATCTGAAAGGAGGAGTGTCTAAGCACTTGCTGCTTCCCCGCGGACCACTGTGCCCACCTCTCACCGCAGATCAAATAAACAGAAAGCTGGACTTCAGCTTTGACAGGAGGATTTTTCTGGTTAGTCACAGTCCCTCCTCCTTTTCTGAGTATAGAGTTGTCCGTCTTAGAGCAGACTGTGTGGACTCAGCACAAGGTTCCCCTGGAGATATGCAAATGCAAGAAAGGAAAGACTCTTTGGATGGAACATGCCAAGTCAATAAAGATGGCGTGAGGATGTTTGTAAGATTAGCAAGGCAAAGGAGATTTGTTGTCTGAGTCGGAGCAGGAAAGCAGGTCACCCATGGAACATAGGCAACTGTGTTTCTCTTCTTTCACAATCTATTGCTCTTCCAAAAAGATTTCCTACTAATGGGAAAGTATCCCAAAATGTGAACCCAAGGTAAAAATTGCTGTGTCATTTTTTGGAAGCCCTCCTTGTGCTCTTTATTTCCAAAATAAAACTTTCTCCTTTGCCCCCTCCTCCTCCTCCTCTTTCTTCAATAAAATGTTATTTCTGGACATGGTCAACATTCAAGATGTATAAGCACAAATATTGTAAAATAATATGTTAGTGGGATGTTAACTAGACCTATTGTGGTGATCATTTTACAATATATACAAATATCGAATCATTGTGTTATATACCTGAAACTAATATAGTGTTGTATGTCAAATATACCTTAACAACAACAACAAAAAAAACCTTACTGAAAAAAATGCTGAATACTTCCTATAAAGCATAGGGAAAAGTACAGAAATATTATATAAAAAAAAAAAAATTCCACCTGTGTCTTCATTTCAACCTCTGATGATAGTTATTATTACCAGTTTCCTGTATATGCTTCCAGAGATATTCTATATATAAATGTATTCTGACATGTTCTTTTGAGCTCTGCAAAAACAAAACAAGATTTGCAATCCAGTAAAAGACCATCATTGTTGTTCCCAATGAGAGAGGTGTGGTCATTATGTGGACTATGTGAGATCGTGAGGCTCCCTCCTAGATTTTCTATTCCTTGTAGAATTCCCTACAACAGGATTCTCTCTCTCTCTCTCTCTCTGTATTTTATTTTTTAAAATGTTTTATTATTAGTTTCAAGTGTACAAAACAACACAGTGATTAGACATTTACACCCCTCACAAAGTGATAACCCACCAAGTCTACTACCCAGCTGACACCATACGTAGCTATTACAATACCATTGACTATATTTCCCTATGCTGTTCTTTACATCCCGGGACTACATATATATTTTTTAATTATAGTTGACATTCAATATTATTTTATATTAGTTTCAGGTGTACAGTGCCGTGGTTAGGCAGTTAAATAATTTATGAGGTGATGCCCCCATAAGCCTAGTGCCCATCTGACACCCTATATAGTCTTTACAACATTTTTGACTACCTTCCCCATACTGTATGTCACATCCCCATGACTAATTTGTGACTTCCGTTTTGTACTTCCTAATCCCTTCACCTTTCTCACCCATCCCCTAACCCCTGTCCCATCTAGCAACTATCAGTTTAGTCTTTATCTTTATATTTATGAGTCTATTTCTGTTTTGTTTGTTTGTTTATTTTCTTTAGATACTTGTCCCTCTTTTTAGCCATCGGTCAGAAGACACTCCATCCCTGCCTAGGTTAGACATAATAAAATAAAATCTCATTCAGAGTGCTTCTAGTTCTAAATTGTGGGGCACAACAAACGAGTTATTTTGCCAGCAGCTTCTACATAGAGTTCATCTTTGGTCTACAAAAGTAAATCAGTTAGTGGATTAGCTTGGACTGCCATAACAAAATACCACAGACTGGGTGGCTTAAACAACAGGCGTTTGTTTTCTCAGAGTTCTGGTCGCTGGACGTCCAAGATCAAGGTGCCAGGAGTGTTGGTCTCTGGTAAGACTTCTCTTCCTGGCTTGTAGATGACTACCTTCTCGTCGTATCCTCACGTGAATGTGGCCTTTTCTCTGAATGCAGGTGGAGACAGAGAGAGAACTCTCTGAGGTCTCTTCCTCTTCTTATAAGGGCACCAGTCTAATTAGATTAGGAATCCACCATTATGACCTCACTTAACCTGAATTCTTTAAAGGCCCCTTCTCCAAATACAGTCACATTTAACATTAGGGCCTCAACATACCAATATTTGGGGCGGGGGAGGGAAACACAAGTCAGTCCACAAAGTTAGCAGTAGTGATCACTATTTTAATAAAATAATAACAGCTGCTATTTGAGTACCTACTATGTGTCAGGCAATGTACAGCAAGCTCTATGCATATTATTTCTAGTTCTCAAAAACACTCAGTACAGCTAGGATGATGCTCAAAATACTTAATGATTGGTATGGTTTGAGTGCTGACCAGTCAGACTGAACAATGGCTATAAACAACTGAGTGACTATTGTTCTGAAGCACATGTGTGCCGAAGGTGAGCCCCAAATAATTCCCTTACACAGGTAAAGAAGGGGAGATTTGGAGAATTGTACAAGCTCTCAGCTGGCAAATGGTTGAGCAGGACTGGAAGTCATGTCTGTTTGACTCAGCATCATTTTATCTCTTTGCTGCCTTGCCGGGAGCGATCTGCCAGAGGTATTCATATTCCTCTGCCTTGGTGAGCTTTTGAGTGTGTTCCATCATCTTCACAACTTAATTACAGTGCCTGCCATAGAAAAAGTTGGCTTAGGATCAAGGTCAATTTGACCTCAGGCTCCTCTCTGAGCTGACCCAGGGCTCGGTGCAGGGGTCTTCTTCACTCTCTATTCTTTGGCTCCCATCTGACAATATTGAAGGGTTTCTGAAACTGGATCTTTGCAATGGGCCCAGGCTGTCTTCCCCAGAAGAAATATCTGGGTCTCTGGGGTCCTTTGCCTCCTTCCATGAGTTTGACCTCTACTGTCTCTCTAGATATGGTGTGTGCTCCTCCTGCTCATGGTCCAGCTTATGCGTTCATCTAGTCCAATCTCAGGGCTAGTCCTTCAGCCTGATATGCATTGTGAAGTACCAAACACCAAATGAAGTGCTTTCTGAGCGCTCCAGTTCCAGTCTAAATCCTTCCTTTGATTTACTCCTACTTCAGCTGCTCATGTGTTCTTCCCTCCTTCCTAACAAACTCTGCTTCCTGTTTAAGTGCTTCTCCGTCTCTCCTTTTTTGTTGTTTTATTTTGTTTTTGCTTTCAGATTCTCCTTTTTCCTCTTCTTCTTTTTCTGTTTTCCCTCTATCTGGGGCTGTGTTAGCACATACTCAAATAAGCAGCCTCAGTCTTGACATTGGGGCTTAAGAAAATGTTTGTCTCCTAGGTTGTCAGGGGTTCAGAGTATCCATGGGACATTACATGAAACTATCCATTAGTCAGTCAGTGATATCTACAAGCAACCTGGAATCAGCCCAAGTTCAAGGCACTTTCATTAAGGATTAAAAGGCAGCATTGTTTATCTCAAATTTTACCACCCTTCCCCCAAATGTCATCTTGTCCAGAGGGAAAAAGGGAATGCTCTGTTATTGGTGAATTTGCTAACACATTCAGACTTTAGCTGGATGCATCCTCTGTTTCTTCAACAAAGTTCCAATGCGTATAGTCTTCTTTGGTCCATATCCTCCTATACTCATTGCTACTAGAATCAATATTTGTAGGACAAGCAGAATTTTGCTTGAAGAACAGATCCAAAGGAGACTTAGCACTCTGATAAATGAGAAGCCATTTTTTTGGCTTCCTTTTGTTTGATATGCACTAGATGTGTGTTCTGGGTCATGCACAATGTGCGAGCTCCAGGCACTCCTTGACGAGAGCTCCCAGTGATAAACTGCCTCTTGAACATGATGCTAGAGAGATTTCCCTTCCCTGAAAAGTATCCCTCTGTGGCTCAAAAGTTCTCAGTAAGAGCAAAATCCTGACCACTTTTCTTTTTGCACCATAAATGAGATCACAGCGAAGACATCAGTTTCTCCATATGGGAAAAATTGCCTTAGGAATAGGCAGGCGTGATGTCCTTGTGCCAAAACACCCACAGTGAGGTGTGTTTTATACCCTCAGGCCTTAGAGTTGTCCCGGGGAAGGACTCGTTTTGCATACTTGCATGACACCCAGAGATTAAGGGACATCTGGGAAAAGCAGTATAGAACTTGAACCGGAACCTCAGGAGTAGTTCCAGGCTGCTCACAAGCTGATGTTCATTCCTTTGTTTGTCACTCAACAAATACTGACTGGGCACAGCCTTTGTGCCAGGGCCCACACTGGGTGAGGATCCAGCTGTGGGGGAACCGGCTTGGGCACTGGTCTCAGGAAGCTGGCAGTCCCCCAGGAGGAGTGCCTGGGCTCTTTGCTGTGCATTGTCACCTGGGGCACTGACAGGCAGTGGCTGTGAGCTGCTGAGCTGATTACAGGGCTCCTGCAATGCTCAGTAGTTGGGCCCCAGGGAACTTCCCTTGGCTCCTGAAACACTGAAGGTGAACCTCAGCTTTTGAAATCTGGTCTTAATGGGTCAAAGGCCTTGGCTTTTTCTGGTTGGGGGAAATTTTGACAAAAATGTAAAATGGAAACCCGACCAGCACTTCCTATACCTAACATGAAGGAACGGCTTTCCAGGGTCCATGCTTTAGAGATCGTTTTCGAGAAGGTTTAATCTCATAGGACAGATTTCTGTGACTGCTTCCAGTGCTCCAAACCCTGGGCAAGTAAATACAGATGGCATTTGCTTGAGTTAATCCTACCTCAAATAAGTGTAAAAGGGTCACCGTCTTTCCCCCAAAACTCCCACCTTCCCCCAATAACCTTTTCTGCAGCTTATCTCCTTTGGCCCCAGAAAAAAAGGGTCCCATTTAAGTCTGTCTTCCTTTTGAACTTGGTGCCATCAGCCTTCTGCAAAGAACTGTCCTAATAATGCTTTCGAAAGCAATTATTTGAAAATTCTGAAAGCCAACAGTTAAAAGAAAAAGCCTTGTTAAAAAAACAAAACAGAACAAAACAACCTCTGGTCATTCAGTGACCAACTCTCTGCCTATTTATGATTGCTCTTTATTTGCTTTAAAATAATTATAATTCTTAAAGACAAGAAGACTCAGGCTCAGAAAGAGGATGATTAATGGCTTGTTTTCACTCTGGTGACTAACACACTCAACTTCCTTTTTCGAAGTGGCACTTAGAAACGTTATCTCCTCCTTTTCTGTTTTGTTATTCCAATTTTCTAGAGGATGTTTAAAGAATAGGGAGGGTGATATTCTATTGGTTCCCCTGAAAATGTGTTCATTACACAGCAAATACCTTTTAGTTGATAACGTTGACAGTTGACGCAACATGTTGACAAGGGGCTCAGTGTCGAGCCCTCCTCTGCTTGCACTTCCTGGGTCAACCGGGAGCTGTGGAATCTGCAGGAAACTCTGGAGGTATATACAGGTATGGCCCAGTGTAGCTCATGGGACCAAAGCCCTCCTTATCTTGACAGGTTTGTTCCTGTCAGAACTGACCACCCACTTGTAAGACTGGAGAATACTTCAGCAGGAAGGCAGTTAGCTCCACAGTATGAATCTCTCAGAGGTGCACAATCGTGTTCAATCTGAACCCCAATCCCAGGAGCCTTGGGAGTAAGGTGGGATCTGTGGTTTGGGCAGGATGGACCCTGGCCAAATGAAGCCTGCTGGCCTTCCTCATAGGCCCAAGGGCTCACAAAAAAAAGCCTTTCAGATTCAATTGTAGCAAGCACTGTAAAGCGAGCCATTTTACCAAGTTCTGGAAGTGAAAGCTATGCACACTTACAGGACATCCGTGAGTAGTTCCCTCTTGAACTTGTTGGCACAGTGCCTTCCATAGAAAAATTCTGTTCTGCCACACAATTCAGGGTTTGCCATTTCTAAATTCAGATAATGATACTGCCATACTTTAAAGTGATTTAAGGATGAATTTATTAAAACGTTACTTCATTTTATTGCTTGACATTGCAAATGTAATTTTGGAAGTCATATCCCTATACGAAATAATTGAGTTCTTGATAGGAAAGACATTCTTATAGGTCTCATAGTTATTGCAACTGCATTCAATTTTGTGATTACTTTCTAGAAGGTTTTTATGCCATTAATTAAAAGAAATGAGTTACTTTCATCACTCAAGAAAGGTTAAGAACTGTATTTAAGGAGAAATAATAAACATTTTAAAAATGTTATATCTTTAAGGATACAATAGCCTGGTTACAGAGGATCTAACCCGGAAATTTGTCCTTGTATTGTTTTTTTAGTTCTGGTGAAAACTGTGGCTTGGGTGAGGCAGAGGGATGAGAGAAGAGTAGGGAGGAGGTCAAATAGAATTCAATGCATAGACAGTCAAATCCAATAGGATTGGAAAATAAGTCTGTTTAGACTTATCTGCATGATCACATAGTTGGCTGATCATGCCTGACATGTAGCTTTCATCTTCCCGAAAGGAGGCAAATCATATAGAAAAACATTCATTGTACCCCTGCTTTGTGAAAGGCATGTACTAAGTAAGCTCTTTAGAGGAATACAAAGGATAGAATTTTATTGCTTGACATTGCAATAAATGTCTTTTCCCTCTGAAAGCCTTTGATTCATTAGGAGTGAAGTTAAACACCATTAGAGACAGTATTGAAGAGGTCACTAGTAGCAGTTAGGGGTGTGGGAGGTGTGGTTGGTACCTGTCCCTTCCAAACTCCTGCTTGGGTTTCCTACAGGCGCTCTGATGAATGGGACAAAAGGAGCTAGTCAGTCAGCCCCAACGTACAAAGGGCCCCTTCTCCCCAGTGCAGAGCTTTCCTCATGGTCTCCAGAAGCCTGAGTGAGAATTCCCTCACCCGCTTTCCTACCCTTGCCTGCAAGTCAGGACACATGGAACTGAGCCCAGGTCCATGTCCCAGTCGGGTATAAGAAAAAGAGTTGGACCAGAGAGCCTGTAGACGGCCTACTTCAGAACACAGAGGACATGGGAAGAGTTTTATTCACCAATAATCCCCAGGGCCAGGCACAGAGTAGGCTCTCAACAGATGCTGAGTAAATGAATGATAAAATGGTGCATTATGAGCTGACATACTCTTGATATTCTGTGAAGGAAAAATGTAGCATTGTTGTTTCTTAGACCAAAGATTAATTAGACATATATGCTTGCTGCATATAAGTCACAGCCACTCCAAAATTAATTTGAATTTTAGTAAAAATTGTTCCCATTAAGCCATCAAATTTTTTTTCTTTTAAAAATCTATTTTTCTACAACCCTAGGAAGTTAATGCAGAATAAGTACATTAAGCAAGGAGACAAATTTGGGGTTTCTGCTATTAAAATAAATTATCTTTGGATAAACTCTATTTTCTTTCACCGAAGAAAACAATTAAGCATTTCTAATGGAATGTTCATAGTCTGGAATACAAAGTACTAAGGTTTTAATATGCAACTAGGAAATTTAAAATACTACAAAACTTTGTTACATTACGCAAATGTGAAGAAAAAAAAGTCCTGACAGAAGCCCATATATATATTTTTTATTATTTTATTATTTGTTTCAGGTATTCAAAACAACATAGTGATTATACATTTACACACCTCATACAGTGATAAACCCCCCAAGTCTACTACCCATGTGACACCATACATAGCTGTTACAGTACCATTGAGTATATCCCCTATACTGTTCTTTATACTCTGTGACTATATATGTGTATATATATATATAATATTATATATAAATATGTATATTTTAATTATAGTTGACATTCCATATTATTTTACATTAGTTTCAGCTCTCATATATTTTTATTACCTTAGTTGTAGATCAAAATGCAAGTAAACTGATTTATTGAAACCACTCTTTAGAAATAACGACAAGAAATGAGTTATCGGTATGCCATGTCTAGCTGTTTAACTTATTCTGTGCATGACTACCCATTTTGTGGGAGACAAATAGAAAGGGAAATTCAGTTTTGTATTAAGCCCATTTGTATTAGAGACCATGAATTCTTTCCAAGACTGTGTTCTGATCTACTGGATGTCTATATCTATTCACCCACTTTTTTCTTTTTGAGATTTCTTATCTGTTTTCTAAAATAGAAGATATTTATTATTTTTCAGAACTATAGAAAAAAATTATACTAACTATAAAAAAATGCAGATGAGTGAAATAAAAAAAGTATCCTTACTCCCCAAACGTAATCAATGTTAAGAGTTGAATGCATATCTTTCTTCTGATCTTTTTTCCTAAATATAACAAAAATGATGCTTTTAAAAAGTAACATAATATATTATACATACTGTTTTTACAATATTCTTTTTTCATTTAATATTTTTCCATGTCAATTTTGTCTGGAACAAATGTATCATCATAAGATATTTTGCAGATTATAGACAATATTATGACATAGGAGTGAACATAGGCAAGAAGTTGTTTCAGACACAGTAGCATAAAAGACATATATAATATTATACTATTATATTATATTATATTATATTATATTATATTATATTATATTATATTATGACTCTTATAGTAAAATAAGACCAGGTCCTACATTAATTTTTGTTCCAAAAGACGCATCAGAGCTGATGGTCCGGCTAGGTCTTGTTTTGGGGGAAACACAGTATAGTCACAGAGTTGTGCACCCATCACTCACCACAATCAATTTTATAACATTTGTATTATCCCCAAAAGAAACTTTGTACCCCTTAGAGCTGTCACCTGCCAACCATCCCACCCCTACCTCTTGCCCAAGGCAACTGACCTACTTTCTGTCTTTATAGATTTGCCTATTCTGAACATTTCAGACAAATGGAATCATGCAATGTGTGGCTTCTTTCTCCTAACATAATGTTTTCAAGGTACATCCATATCGTCGCATTGCTCTTTTGTATAGCTGCATCATCTATATTTTATTGTGCACAGGTACCATCACTTAGTTAACTGTTCCCCTTTTAGATTCATGGGTTCATTCTAGTCTTTGCTCTTTCAAGCGGTGCTGCAGTGAATAACCTTGAACATATGTCATTTCCCACGTGTGCTGGCCCACATTCCCACATATGAGAGTATGGTAGCAAACGCAACCATAATTTTGTTCGATATTGCCAACTTACGCTATTGCACTCCCACCAGCACTGTATGAGAAGTTCAATTCCTCACAGCCTTCCAGTAGAGCATGTTGTCAAACTCTTGAAGTTTTGCCAATCTAGTGGTTTTCATTTGCATATTTCTTAAGATGGTTGAGATTGGTATTCATATATGAGAACATTGACAACTCATCATTTCCTTGTTTGAACTACACTTTCTCAGCTTCATGGGAGTGGTGGGGTGGTTAGAGTCTGACAACTGTGATAATTTGGTTTCCCGGAAATATTTGATTTTCACATCTTTTTCATTTTGCAGCAGGTCATTTTAGTACTGATGGTTATAATAAAGGTGTATAATATTAAGCACAACCTTTGTAACATATGTATCAAGAGGACTGTAATTTGTTTATTTCCACGTGAGTTTGCTCTTATATTTTTAGATTAATTGAAGAAGAAATCAGCTTTCACTAGTGATGGTTATTTTGGTTGGCAATATGATTGCTCTTATCATGAAACTGCGATTCACATGAAATAAAAAACAAAACATCTATTTATAACCAATTGAATTACTTCATTATGTGTTAGTTGCCTGTCACCAGTCTCATTTGGAATTTCTCAGAAAAAAATCAGCTCTAGTATTTCCTGAAAAAAAGAAATGTGTCCATCTGAATGTTCCCCTCCTTTCATTAGACATTTTAGCAAGTGAGTTTTTCTACTTGAAACTAAGGTTTCTTTAAAGAGTAAGCAAATCCATATATATTCTGATTTATTTACATTGAATGTACTGAAATTCAGAGACTTCTGCCCAAGCTTTATGCATATTTCCTTAGCAGCAAGTCATTTGTGTCTCAAAGACCACGTTAGGCACTAAGATGTAATCTGCATAGCCACCTAAGGGACTCTAGGGTGTCACAGCAGGACAGCAGAAATTCTTGAGTGGGTGCCCTGAGATTTCCTGAAAGGAGCAATGACCAAAGTGAGATTGATGGCCAGGCCCTGAGGACCTGACTTGAACACTCAAACCAGAAGCGAGCCTGCCCTAACTTGTACACGCGCTGTCCTCATGCTTCACAGAGAACCAGGCACATGACAGGAGAGCCCCCACTGACAGGTGCCAGTGTCTGAAACAGCGATTCATCACTAACGGGAGCCAGAAGTGCTCTTGAGGGTGCCGAGGGTGGTCTGGTGGCTGCCCAGCATCCACAGCAGGAAGAAGTATAAACTAAAGGTTAGATCCTCTGGTATCAGCCTGAAAAGTCAGCCAGAATTCTCTGAGAGGTCACACCATTTGTTATCAGGCAATGACAACCACCGCCACAAAAATAATGGTCGATTCTACTTATTTGTGGTAGTTGGTACAAACAGTGAATTAGCAAATACTACAAAGTTGCTGCAAACACAAATTAGTGAGTACTGAACCATTGCTCCTAGGAGTAATACACGATTAGGTTCCTTTGAACCTCAGGTCACAACATTTTTGTCAACCGATGAATGTGTAACCTTGTTTAATGTGTGCACTCCCCAGCAGCACTATGCTCACGCCTGAATGAAGCATATTCGATACGCATCTTCCCATGGAAAACACATCACATGCGTGATGTGCTCAGGAGCACCAGGCAGCCCCTCAGCATTAGGCCTGGGGGCTATTAGAAACAGCAAAATCACCAACAAATGCACAAAAAAGCAAAAGACATGGCACTAAGTAGACCATTAAAAGGACACTGTTTCCAGTCTGACAGCTGAAACAGAAGGGTACAGTGTCTGTCACCTTGTTTGACTTCAGCTCGGAATGTGTGCAAAGGGCTACTCAAATTTTGCGCTGCTCTGTGCATGCCGATGAGTAGTGAAAGAAAGTGCAGGGAGCATTGATTTGGGGTTACCATACATTTTAGTGAGTAGGAAATCTGTGAATAATGAGGGGTGACTGTAATTGTAATCATTAAGAAAAATGTTCCTCCCTACCTTTGAGAAACACGATACTGGTGGCGGAAGCAATGGAGCGCTTAAGCTAACCTATGAGTAAGAGCCGCAGGAGGGCCCTTGGGTGGCCATGATGGGGCCAGCTTGAAGGCTGACACCAATTTTCCACAGACCTCTGGACAGCTCACGGAATTTCATTGTGCCTCAGTTTCCTCATCAGCAAAACTGACATAATTCATGACCTACTTACTTCAAAGGGATGTAAAATGTAGGAAAGCTAACATGTACAAACCCTGAAGGACGAGGTAAATTAGAATGAATTAGGAAAACAAAACATCCAAGGATCCATGGTGGTTATTTCTGTGTGAGAATGGTAGAAGTAATTTTTATTTTCTTCTCTGTAGCTCTCTAAATTATTTCACAAGGATCATTATTTAGTATGTATCATATTTATAATCCCCAAACATCTTTAAAAGGAAAAAGCACCTGTGAGAATAACATAGATTCATATGAAAGTGCTTTGAAAATAAGTAAACTGCTAAAGATTAGAAAGCGTCATTTTCCATGAAATAAATCAATATTAACAATAGGTTAGTAAATGGAAGTGAAATTCCAACCTGCTCTGTCATGCATGGAAAAACAAGTTCCACCTGGTTTGTGTAGTTAATCTTGTCTTCAGAGCCATTTGGCTCAGGCCTGATTTTATACCATTAGGAAGCTCTCTGGCCCCATGCAGGCGGGCTGTGCCCACCTGCCCCCCAGGGGGGTTGCCAGAACTGCCCTGGACTTCATTTATACTGAAAGAAAAACAAAGGGGGAGGAGAGATGAGTTATTTCCCCATCCTAACAGCAACATGTAATATTAAACCAGGGAGAGGGGACTCTAGGACAATGTATGGAGAAGTCTGCTCTGTTTTCCCTTGATTTAGTAATGCATTTTTAAAAATGTATCACTAGTGTACTCCTTTGGTTCCAGGAACAAACTTGACCCACTGTTTTAAAAGCACATATTCGTCTTGGCCTTTTGAACACAGAACAGGTTTGTCTGATTTGAAAGTGCACTGCCTCCATAAATAGTCATTTATTTGCCTTCAGATTTCTCTCTGTCCTTTCAAATGGACATGCGATTCTTTTTCCTTTTCTAATCTGAACTCTCCATGGTGTGTCTGAAGGCAATTCAACAGCTGTGACGCCTGATGATAGAGATGGCTCTCCATGCTGGGAAATGTGATCCTAAAATAGATTAAAGAATGAATCTTAAGCCCTTCAGCTCTGGCCTCTGGCTTACGTAAAACACAAACCTGGTTAATAGATTTTATCAGTTCCTAAACAATGAGGTCCCTTGCAAAATTCAGCAAAAACATCACTGTTTAAAGAATGAAAAAAACAAACAAAACAAGAACCTTGCAGAAATAATAGAGAATAATCACATGGTTATTATTTAATAAGAAGAAAAATAAAGTAATTAGTGTTTACTGAAGTGAACACTGTTTTAACATTAATTCTATTAACACAACTAATGTATTGTGTCAGGCAGATTTAGAACATTAACTGTGTCCCCTGCTAATTTTCACATAAATGTCTAGTTTCACAATAATCCTTCAAAAAGTCACATGAAAGGAACCCAGAAATGTTAGCCCACATAGTGACGGAGCAGAGAACAGGAGGAGTTTGTAGTAATTAACAGCCAAGATGGACCGTTTTTGTACCCCACACAAATTATTTACAGCATTCCCAACAAGCTCTGCTCTTGAACTATACAAATGCATGAGATTTTGGTTGAACCATCCATAATTTTGTATCGTGGATTAATTATAAGGATGTTGCTTTCTATAATTCTCTTTTGGAAAAAAATCCATTATCATAGTGCTATTAGAGAGTCACTAGAAAGTTGTGGGGGCAGAGCCTCAGAAAGTAGTTTCCAGGCTCTCGGCCTCACATAGACAGGTGCTGGCTCAGGTAGTAAATGGCCAACTGTGATTGCATGGCCATCAGCTGTGGCTAGTTGGCCGTCAGCTGTAACCAGTGAGCTATTGGCCACAATATAACTGCTGTGGTTACGCTAGCAGAGAGAGAGAGAGAGAGAAGAGGGAGGAAGAATGGGGGCTAGCAAGAAGATGGTGGCTGAGCCAGCAAGAGCGGATTGCAGTTAGCACGGCGGAGTGCAGGTTGCAGATTGCAGAGAGGTGGTCGGCAGGTTGCAGATAGTGTGGCTCCTGCTTCCGGTGTCTCCAACCCAGCCTCCAGCAAGAATATAGTGGTATGACTCTTCTATCTATGGCCCCGTGAGTGTTCCTTTTTGGCCTCACCCTATCCTGCGTTCTTATGTGGGAAGCAGGAGCTGAGACCCCTGCAGGCCGCCCTGCATGACAAAAGTGCTTACCTTTGGGAGGCAGTTAATCCTGATCTGAAAGAAGGAAATTTGGTTGTGGCATTGTATCAATACCCTTGGAGGGAAACTGAGTCTGGAACATGACAAAATTGGTGATGATAACCCTGGAGGAAACTAGTCTATTCGACCTTTGTATTATTTCATATCAAAAGCTCTACTTGAAAATATTTAGTACATTCAGGTATAATTTCAGTATCTGAGAAGAGTCTTGACAGCTGTTGGACTCTCAGACTGTTGGAATTCCATGAGCAAGGGGGAAAAAAGAGAGAGAGATAAACAAGTGAAAATAAAATAAATCATGGACTGTTGGACAAAGATTTGGTTTCATGGAACATTCGAATAAGCAAAGTATCTTTGCTGACATGTATAAAATACAACTGAGATCTAAATAGATGTCAAGAAGAGATAAAAGTCTTGCCATCTTACAGTTGGAGACACCAAAGCCCCAAGAACTTAAGTGACTTGCCCAGCTGAGGCTCTTTCCTCCATGCCTCACTTCTCTTGAAAGAAAACACACTGAAGATGTCAGCAGCTCATAGAATCCCTCTGTGACTAGAAGGAAGAAGAGAAGGAAGGGAACAAGGGAGAAGGGGGAGAGCCTTGCCTGAGGAGGAAGCCATTCTTCCTGTGGTCCAGACTAAAGCCCCTTCAATGAATGTTTTTTTTTTTTTTTTTTTTTTTTTTTTAACTTACTTATTTAAGTGTGTTTTTCCAGGACCCATCAGCTCCAAGTCAAGTAGTTGTTTCAATCTAGTGGTGGAAGGTGCAGCTCACAGTGGCCCACGTGGGGATTGAACCGGCAACCTTGTTGTTAAGGGGACTGCGCTCTAACCAGCTGAGCTAACCGGCCGCCCCAATAAATATTTGTTAAACTTCAGGCTGCCTCTTCATCTCCCCTGTTGCTCCTAATTATCTATGCTAATTTCATTAGTTATGGATGTTCTGTGCCCAATTAAAAATGAAATGAACTTGGGAATAGAATGCAAGGAATTGTTAAAAACAGCATGTGATGTATCCATATTAAAGAAGAATAAATTGGCTGTTTAAAATTGAATCCTAATAAACTTGTTGTCTTACCAAAAAACTTTTTGATTAACATCTATAAATGCTGACATAATAAAAAACGCTCCATGACCCGAATGTCCCTAGTATTCATTAGCAGGAGGATGGGTGCCTATAAGCAAGAAAGAATGATTTAGCAGTCTTTGATTTTGTTTCTAATCTGTTGTGTGACCTTGGACATGTCACTATACTTTTGTTGCAGCTTCTCAGTCTATAAAAAGGGTAATAAAGTTATCCCCTGATGTAACCTCAAATAAGTGTTCTGATGATTAATGAGTTGATGATGGCTTACACGCCTGAGGTGAAAGGCAGTGTTTACAAACGTAATATCATTGTTTTTGTGATTACTGTTATTGTTCATACACAAGGAGCGAATATGGGGGCTGGCAGCCTGTCAGTCACAGCTAAAGACCAAGCTGCCCAAGAAAAAGAATGAGCACATTAATGAATGTCGGCTTCATTTGTAATTTATTTGCAAGGTTAATTATTTTAGTGAGATATATGCCTTAACTTGAATTATTGGTGAAATGAAACGTTTTCTGAACCTGACTTCCCAGGGGCACATATGGAATATGTGGAATATTCTGGTAGCCAGCATTATGACCTTCATAATATCCGTTAGATCTCAGTATCCATGTCTGTAAAATCCAGTTGTAGGTTTAGAGGATCTCTGAGTTTTCTACTTCCTCTGAGAGTTTACTATTCTACCACTACAGAAACCTCCAAGGTCAATCCTGCAGCTGATGAAAAACAGAAGCCCCAAGAGCAGGCTTCATTGCCAGTTGGGGAAGGTTAGTTACAAAACTGAACAG
This sequence comes from Rhinolophus sinicus, assembly GCF_057876585.1. Lineage (NCBI taxonomy): Eukaryota > Metazoa > Chordata > Mammalia > Chiroptera > Rhinolophidae > Rhinolophus > Rhinolophus sinicus. The sequence goes on from NC_142517.1 coordinate 200,378,299, forward strand.
TACAGTGGAGAGATTTCGAGCAGAGTGTCTGGAGTCAGAGAGCTGCACTGTGAATTCTTGCTCTGCGACTTTATTATTACCTGTGGGCAGATTTTGTGATTATGTAAAAGAATATATTTATTCTTAGGAGATGCATGCAAGAATTATTTAGGGGATCATGATACCTAAAATTGAGTTTCAAATGGTTTAGCCAAAAAACCCCACAAAAAACTCACTATGTGTGTGCCTGTGTGTGTCTGTGTGTGTGTGCACACACATATATTATCTATCTGTTGGGCAAATTGGCAAAATATTAACAATTTGATGGATCTAGGTGGAGGATATGTATTCATTCACTGCACTGTTCTTTTAATATTTCTGTAGGTTTGAACATTTTGAAAATAACAAGTTGGGGGGAAAAGAAAATACAACATATTATGAATTGAGAAAAATGTCTGTAGAGAAAGTCCCTAGGTAATCCAGATTTCCCCAGAGCTCAACAGCTGGCGGGCACAGCACATTAACTATAGTCACCTACAGTGCCCAGCATATCATTGATATTCAGTGGATGAATAAGTGAGTGGACATTTCAATGGTTCTTTGGACCACATGCTGCCACCCAACACGAACTCCCTGCAAAGTGACCCCCAAGTATACATGATGGCTTTCACAAGTGCCTGCTGCCAAGGGTGGTTCTCAGGTTTTTCATCCGTCCATCAATTCATTCAGCTAAGCACTCAGTCATCTATCTAATAAGTACTTCCTGAGTTCCTGGGACACTACATTCATTGTTAAATGCCAAGACACAGTTTTGAATAAGACAAACCCCCTCAGGTACTTACATTCTGATGACATCTGAACTACTTCTTCCCCCTTTTCCTCCCCTGGACCCTCTTTGTTTGTCTCTGGTTCCAGCCAGGACTTGTGAGGTGATAAACCTCCCAAACCAGTATTCACTGGAAAGTGGAGAAGGTGCCACTCTCCCACTCTGTGCTGGCACTGGCTTGCTATCCGCAACAGTGTGTACAGTTCTTAATCATGACAGATACCATCTACTGAACCGCTTTCTGGGCCACACACTATGCCAAATTCTTGTTTTCATTATCTCATTTAATCCTACCCAATGAAGCAAGTACAATTACCAACACTTTTTGGCAGACGAGGAAACTGCGGCATAGGAAATTTAAAGGAGGTTGTTACAGGGCCAGTAAGTGATTGAACTAGTATTTATTTTGGGGGTTAAAACCAGAATTGCCTGGCTCTATGATGCATCTTTGTCTCCTGGAGGTTTTAGTAAAATGCCTATTGGGATTCTTACACCCGCCTCTGCCCTTCCCTTTCCTCCCCCTCGCTATGATTCATGACTCTATGGAGACTGTGCCAGACAGACATGAATGAGAGACTTGGTGCTATTCTGGGAAGCACTTCTCTGTTCCGCTCCAGAGTCGAAGACTTTGCTCTTGGGTCAAGCCTCTTGGGCATCGCTCCCTCTTCCCTTAGAAGTTCTTTCTTTTGAAAGCTCATGCCAATGGACCTTTGGCAGGCAACCCCAATCCTAGAGATCATGCCCTGTCCTGTAGGATTAGGCAAGGACAGGGCATGATCATAGAGGTTTGAGTGGTCTAGGTTTTCACTATTTCTATTATGGGTATCAGCAAAACACTTTCTTGTCTACTGAGGTTAAAAAACCTCATTACATCACACCCCATTCTATCCACCCATAATGTTTTTCGTTTTGTTTTGTTTTATTTTTCACATTATTTTCTCTGGGCATGACCACTGCATGTATGTCTGCAATTGTTGGGACAGATAACAATTCCATTCACTTTCCCATACCTAGGTGCCAAAGTAGCAGTTAGCTTGTGTTAGGCTTGTGTCACTTTATACCATTCCTCCTTCTAATGGCACATAGATAGATGGGTTACAGAGAGCTGTGTATTGAGTGGGAGAGGGAAGCCTTCCCTACATGAAGGGGCAGGCTTAATAATATTCAGGCCAGCTCACTGCCCCCACGCAGAGGACTGAGATCTGAAGACCAACTTCCTCATAGCATAAATGAATGTGGTTACAGTATGTCGTCTTTGCAGATTTATCAAAAGCCATGTATAACTCAAAGTCTAATAGGCATAAAGAGTGCAACAGGAGTAGCTGTCCTCCAGGAGGAAAGGGATATGGAGAGATTGTAGTAGAACGCATCAAAGTTGTTTGTGTGTGAGTTCCAGGTACTGACAGAAGCCAGGGAGCCAGAACCCCTCCTATGTGAGAAGAGGAACTGATTATTTTGGAGGACACGGGCAAGTGCCTTCCTAGGAAGTTTGCTAGATACTACACTTCTCAAACCGTGAGTGACATACACTGGGAGTAGAAAGCACATTTAAATTAGAAACAAGTTTGTTTGTTTTTTAAATATAATATAATAGAAATGTAAGAGTTCATAATCCATGATAAGGACAAGTGTTGTTTGTACATACATACGTGTATGTATGTACTGGGTTCTTTCTGTGGGATGTGGTCAAAATGTTTGAAAGTCACTGCCAGTTTATATTATAAATTATTCTCCACAAAATTATATTATAAATTACTCCACAAAATGACCAGAGGCACAATTTCGTTGCCACTGCCACTGCAGTTTGTATTTTCTTCCTCTCTTTTCACCCCTTTGATTTTAACAAATATAATTTGCTAATGTTCAATAGTGAGTTAATGGACTTAAACCTTATTTGGGGAGACAATGGTTTTCTTTTGAAAGATCATTTTTTAAAAGAAAAGCACAAATTTTAACTGAAAGATATAGAGATATAAGAGAGAAAATGTACCATATAACTGAATACAAAGACTTACTAGCATTTAAAGTCTATTGCAAATTAGATTTTCATTCCCTCATAGGTAATCTCACTTTTTATTTTTGTCCATTTAATCCTTCTACAAATATTTGTCTGTTGCATTTAAAATTTCCAAGCTTTGTAGTCATTTCTGTCCTATGATATCCTCTCACATCTTTCTGAGAATGTTAAAATCTTTTGCCTGTCTAATTACCTGTACTTCCTTGGGAGTTCATTCTTTTGTTTGTTGAATTTGGTGCCTCTTTTGGTAGTGTTTTTCCCTAAATAGTTGATGATTCTTCCTTCCCTGTTGATTTTTGTATTTAAATGTTCTGGCCACCTGCCAGTTATATCTAACATTCTGGGGGGATGTGAGAGTGGATAGGAGAAGCTCTGTTGGAAGGAGGGGTCTACCTTTAGTTTCTCCTATGAATATGGAAGCTTCCAGTGAGTATGGTGATGTATAATTCCCCAGACCTTGCCTCTCCAGTACCAGTGTCCACACTCAAGTCTTTGTCCATGAGCAAATCCCCCAGCTCTTCAAATTGCCCAACTCTCCCTCCTCCATCTTTCCAGTGTATGCTGCTGCTTAAATCCATTGCTCTCAGCTTGGTGCTTTTCTGGGACTGATTCCCAACATTAAGGTTTTTTTCCCTTCTGGTAATTAATCCATAGTGCTGATCCTTAGAGCTCTCTATCACGAATTCTTCAACTTTTCTGGTCCATTGAGGACACTCTTGTTTTCTAAGACTATATTAATTTATTGTTGATATTGATCAGGCTTAAAATTTTCTCCAACTCCAAAAACACAAAGTATGACAGCAGGTAGTATTTCCAGATCCAGTCTTTTAACTGTCCCTTTGAGGTTTAATATTAACTTTTCATGTCTTATGTCACTACCTCTCCTAAAGTGGGTAAATTGTATTTCCATTATCAATCCTCACTTTTAGCAGAACAATACTATAGGGGATTTTTTGCTTAGAAAAAGTAAGAGGGAGAGGTCCCAAGAATATAGAATTATCCTTCCCTTGTAGAATTACCTGTATTATTAATATAGGTTGGGCCATATTTAATGACTGATATTTATGCATTTATATCTCCCTCTGGTCTATTCTAGGTCATTTCTATAGCATCAAGTGATGTAGTAAATTTCAAGTGCAGCCCATTGGTTTTGTCTATATAATAGGTTTTCATGATGGGTGTCATTTTATTTGCCACAGGAATATCAGGGCAGACCCTTAAATGACATCTTTGCCAGACCGGCCTTCTTTCACCAGTAAATAAAAACAAAGAAAGACTGTTGAATAAGAGGGTCAAAATCCAAAAAAACCTTGTCTTCTGAAAGATCAGTATCCTTGGAATTGGGCTTGTCACCTTCATCTTTGTATTTCTGCAGACTCTTTGCATTTTAGTTTAGTTGCACAAATTGTAGTCCATATCTCATTAAAATACTAGTGCAAAATAGCTTTCTAGGGTGGTTATTGAGGAAAAGACCAAGACTCTGACTAAAATCAATGCTGACCTAGAACCAGACAAAAACTGTGTGTTGGTAGGAGTCCTCCGCTCTTAACAGATCAATACAATCAATCAACAATGGAGCACTTCCCGTAACTAAATGGGGGACTCCCTCAATAGCAAAACCCATGAGAAACAAGTTTCTATAGACCTAATTTCAAGAAAGAGGAGAAAGAGAGAAGACCACAAGATCCAACAAGAAGCCACTGTAGTGACTACATGGGAGTCATTACAGGACAGAATTGGGGACATTTGCCTTCATTTGTTCTGTCATGGTAGACAAATTAGGTCCTGCTTTTCTCTGCAGCTTTATATAACAGTGTTACTTTTTCAGGTTGAATGGAATCCACTGTGGTTCTTAACTGCATTCTCTTCTAGCTCAAAAGTATGACTCATTTTATGTATGTAATTGCCTCACTTGTTCTTTTTTCAATGGCGCTAAAGGGTGGGCGGAGGGAGGGGGAGAGAAGAAAGGGTAAAGCAGGTCCTTAAGGGGAAGCCTGAAATATGAGATGAAAGATACTAATGCCTGCAAAGAAACGCAGGCTTCTGCCTGCTTAGTTTTCTGGAACTCAGTTTCTCTCTGCTTGGAATGTTGTCTCCATTCCATCTCAGCTTAAAAGTCATCTCCTCTGGGCAGCCACCTCTGACCCTCCAGACTAAACATATCCTTAACTTTCTGTCCTTATCCTTCTTTATATACTCATGTGATTATGTCCCCTGCTGGATCTTAAGATTACAAAGACGGTGCCTTTGTTTTGCTCACAAGCCATGCTGCCAAGATTTATAGAGAGCCTGGTGCATACTGGGTACTTAATAAACGTTTGCTAAGTGAGAGAATGGCTTCTCTTTCCCCCATGATCTAAACAGGAGTTCGAATTGGGTGTGTGGAGCCTTGAGTCTGCTTTGTTGGGGAAATGGAAGTTTCCCTGGCACTTACCAGAATATTTTGCTTTTTCACCTTACCTCTAGTTCAGTTTTCTTTTTCACTCACCCATTCTTACCTCAAGCTTGGCTCAAAGAGTGCTAAATATGACTTTGATAGTTTGTTGAAGGACTTGTGTCTTTTTATTAACTGTTTAAATATCTCCCTAACCCAACATTAGTTTTCTTTGTGAAAAACAGCAAGAAGTCAGTTAGAAAGCCCCTTGGACAAATGGGCTATAATTTTGTAAATTTGAACTGAAACATTAACTATGTTGTGTGAGTTCCAACAGTTACATTGCCATCACTTGAGAAAGCCACCACTTCTGAAGTCAAATCTGTGACTTAATTCTTTCAAGAAAAATAATATTTTAACTACTAAAAGTAATCAGAAAAAAAGTCTTAAATTATAACAAAAAAGTACATTATCATTCGAAATAGAATTTGTCAGTCTGATTATCTAATGTTATCAAGTGAGGCATCATTTTCACAACATGTTTAAAACTGAAGGGAAATAAAAATTGTGTAAAGCGACTTTACCTGAAGTATTAATTAAATGTAATAATTTAATAAGAAAAAATTAAATTAAAAAAGTTTTTAAATTTACTCCAAGTACTGGAAAGTATTATCAATATGATAATTTACAGAATAACAGATGTAGGAGACCAGAGATAAAAATGATTAAAACTATTAAATAAACTAATTTTTAGGTTAATAATTATGTTGCTATAAAAATTAGTTATATGGATCTATTTGCTTAATGTATATCACATTAATAAAGTTTAATTTATCCTTTGTTCATATTTTAACTCATTGTGATTAAAAATACATGAATATTACTTATTTTAAAATTCATATATATTAATAGTTTTATACCACAGGGAGAAATTTCTAGAAGCTTTTATCCAAGAATGAGAGTTCCCACATAAATGGATAGGAGTTAAATAAGTCAATTTAAAGAAATGGGATATGCACTGATTTTACTTTCAAAGTTTACCTAATCAAAAACTTAAAACTTAAAACTTATGAGTAGTTGAAATATTAAATCATTAAGGAGAGAGAAACATTAAGGTATAAGTAATAATATAAAAACAGTATATACCACATCTTTATTAGAGTTAAAAAGAAACAGATGTAAGATGTATTAACTTGGACCAACTCTATACATAGTCAAAGGTTAACTGCCTTCGATTGCAGCCTGGCCACGAATACAGAAGGGACAACAGTTATATTGAAATAAACACGCTCCTGTGGCCATTTATGGATCTAGCATAATGATAGCTGAAGAATATCCAGCACCTGCTGAGATCATAGCATTATATTATTTTAATTAGTATGGGCTGCTCTATCGTGTTCAAGGTTCAAATAAGGTCACATCTCCCTTTAATAGCCCAGTTAATCACCGGATGTGCAGGAAGTCTGCTTTCTCAGTTGGGGGACTCTCCCTAAAACACCAACAGGTTACAAAGCCTAGTAGGGCCAGTCCTGTTCCAAACATCTAGCCAACAGAATCTGGAGCATCTGATTAGGCCACTGACGAATCTCACATTTTCTGAGTTGTTGGTTTTGTGAATGCCTCTGGTTCACACTTACACGTTCAGCCGCAGTTCCCCAAAGCACAGCTTCCAAGCCAGGATAAGCCATGCATTCTGCTGGAACTACTTGTCAATAATCTAGGCCCTGATATTGGGCCTAGGAGTTAGTCAGCCCTTTCCTTCTTGGAAAGCTTTTCCTTGCAGACCATCGCAATCTCTTCTAGAGAATCAGAAACCCCAAAGGATAGGAATTGTAAATCTCTACATGTTCACCAAAGCTCCTGGTTCCCCATGCAAATTTGCCCACCTTCTCCTCAAAACATACCACTTCTACATACCATGGAGTATTGGAAGGAGCATATTTTGCTAGGTCAAAAACAAAACAACTCCAACCAAAAATAAATATTAAAATGAAGGAGCAATGCGTCCTTAAACCAAGAAAATATCCTTCAGGTTTATATGCTACTACAATCTAGGTTGAGAGGTGACCAGCATTATTTAAATAGCAAGCTCTCTAGGTAAATTTAAATTTGTCATTAAGTAGTAAAACAATATTCAAAGTACCTAGAGTTGAAAACCAGTTTATTTCCTGACCCCTTCTTGCACTAACCTTACTTTCTTCCAAGCTTGTAGGCAAATTATCTCTATTTCTGCAGAAAGGATAAAACTGACCTCACTCCATAACACATTGACAAAGAGTGGGGCCACCCTGACAGCTTTAAAATATATATATTTCATGGTACATGCAGCCAAGAAATAGCTCTTAATTTTCTCTTTCTCATAATTTAACTTCCTATATTTTTTAAATCCTTATTGAACTTCAAAGGGTCTCTTCTTGGGAGAAAATTATGAATCAAATCTAAGTTATCTGACTAAAATACAGTAAGAAACAATGTGAATTTGTTGCAGGTGGGTTACAATTCCCTCATGCTTGGCAAACCTTGGCAGTTTGACCATAATTCGATGTAGACTTAATATCCGAATCACATAAAATCAAACAAACCAAAAAACCTCTTTAGTTATCTTTCCACCAATTTTTGAATATGATGTTTTTAGATTCTGCATCTTCATGGCAGGGTCTCTTAGATATACTCTCTTAAAAAAAAACATGCCTGGTTTTTATTCTCCTAAAACTCATGCTTGCACTATTTAACCATCAGAGCTGGAAATTGTTTTCTTCTATACCTTTTAACTTAAAATCTTATTTATGGGAGCAAAAACTTTCTGTTGCTGGTCATTTATGAAGTCTCCTTTTGGATTTCAAGAATTAAATATTGTTGTTTGTAATGTACATATTTTTAAATTTCTCATTTAAATCTTGATGTCTCCAGATTTTTATGTAGTATAAAAGACTGTGAAATACCACATGTTAGCTCCAAACACTTTGATATTTTGCTGAATATCCAGTGATTTGTTAAGCAGTATTTTTAAATAATGAAGAAGTCAAACTTGAAAATTTCCTTAGGATTGTACAGAAAACCACTCAGGGTAGAAACTCTGCCACTGGTAACTCAGTCTATCCTGACAAAGGTTTTTCAAAATGTTTTAGAAACTTATTTTCAAGGTCAAAACCCGTTGTATATGGCACTCTCAGACACTGACTCCAGTTGGATTTTATGTCAGAGTCAGCACATTTGCAACACTCCATCTGGCATTGGAGGAAAGAAGTCCATTATTTAGGACTTTTTGCCAATAACAGAAAAACACCTCTAACTAATTCAGACAACGAAGGGGATTTATTGGCTCACATAATTAAAAGTCCCAAGATAGACAGCCTTCAGACAAGGTTTGAGTTCACAATTCAAACGATCTCGCCAAGAAGGATATCTGATTCTCCAGGGCACCTCACCACCCTCCACCCTGCACCAGCAGCTCCAGGTGGCAAAATGGCAGCAGCATTCTAAGACCTCACAGCTTCATATCACACCTTCTAGGGTAGCTGGCTCCTTCACAAGTCTTAGGATTTACCATTTTTGACAAAAATTGGGTAACTTGCCCATCCCTGAATCAAACTGTGGCCAAGGGGATGGAACATATCCATAATCTTAAATTAACCAGACCCTTCCCCTCCCACACCCCTTTCTCAGAGATGAGATTGATCCCTTGGGCAGGAGTGAAATTCCTGCTGTACCCTTATGACAGGAGATGGGTGATGGATGTAGGAAGAGGCAACCATCAGATACCCATGACACCCTTTCCCTCCATGCTCTTTTCTTTCCCTAATCCATTTAGCAGGAGACACTTGAATGTAGGAAACAGCTACCCAGGTGTCCGCACCCTATTTGACTGCTTCCAGATGGGTGTCCTCCAGGTAAATAACAGGGTAGCTTGTTGTCTCTGGCCATTTCTGCAGGGCAAGCAAATATTTGTATTCCTTCTGGTTGAATCATTCAGCCATCAGTTCATTATTTTGTTCACTCATTTGCTCATTCAATATATATTTACGTGCCAGATATTGTGCTTGTCTTTCCATGTCTTCTTTTAGGATTGAATGGAGGTTCTGGGCCCACTTGGGGGAGTTGAACCCAGGTAGAGCCAGTGAGCTCAGAGGTGGTGAGAGCAGAGTGGACAATGTCTGAGTAATTTTCCTCGCCCATACACAGGCCGGCCAAGAGCTTTTCTTTATGGGCTTATAACTCCACACCCACTCTTATCTAGAAATGCCTGGAGAGTTTCAAGGTCATCAATTAGTTATTCAGAGATAATCCTTGGGAAACTCCTATTTCAAACCAAGTATCTTTTCACCGTATCTTAAAATTCTTTCCTTAGATAACAAAGGGGATTGTCATTTATTCAATGCCTCCTAGACAGTACTTATTCATTTTACTTACATTATTTTATTAAATCTTTACAGCAAACCTCTGAGGTAGGAATTATGATTTCACTCACCAAAAATGAAGGCATGGAGAGACCAAGTAAATTTCTCAAGGTAGAGCGTGACAGAACCGGGATATAAACCCAGATCTGTTCAAGGCCAAAGCCAGTACTTATTCCATGGGCTTCTCTCCCCTACAGGTACACTGCACCCTGTTAGTAACTATCTTATTTTCATTAGGTATTAGGTCACACTTAACCCCATCTATAACATCAATGTCTAGTCAGTTTAGTAACTCATTCTGAAACTGACATCTGGACCTGGAATGGATCTACAAGACCACATGATAGAATTACATTTTACTGTGGCCTAGGAGTAGAACTTGAGTTTCCTGGCTTTCCGCTTAGAGTTCTTTTCAGGATCCCACAAAAGAAAATGTGACGCAGACCCTTCCTGAGCTTGCATTGTGGTTGGGGAACAAGACTTACAGAAGACAACTCTATCCTTGGTTGTCAATCCAAATTGTACAAATGCAGTCAAATGTCAAATGCTGTCAACAGTAAGAACTGCGGGACAGACCTCGAGTGTGCACAGCTCCTGTGATTCCTTTTACTTTTCATAGTTGTGGGGAGAAGTCTTTTTTTGTCTTGCCTCATTATTCCACAGGGAGGAACTACCATCAAAATACTCTGCCTGCAGTAGAAGCGAATTATCTGATTGGTGGATGGCAATGATGCATGTTTCTTGATTGGGTAAAAATGAATCTATTTAAAATGGGCAAGGCTGCAAGCATTGGTGATGCATTCTTTTTCCTCTGTGGCAGACCAGTGCAAGGCAGTGATCCTGGAAGAATGCATCTGCTCAGGGGCTTGGTCACCTGCTTCAGACTGCGGGCACAAGACGTTAGCCAGTTCTGCCCTTTGGGCTGTAGGTATAAATCCACATGCTGCAATCAGCTGCCACTGTTACCTCTGTCTGTTAGTTGCTTCAGACGTCCACAGGAGAGGTGAGAAGTATTATTATTTATTGACCTCTTAAAACTCCCAAAATAGAAAGCATACATTTTCTTCTTTATTTCAAATCCAGCAACCATCACGGCTTATCACTGAGTCAAAGGAACTCAACATAAAACTTCTTTATCTATATTTTAATTTGCATTATAAATGCTCAGCAATGATTTAGCAAGATGTACCTTGGTAAAACACCTGACTGCTTTTCCTGGGGCCCTGGGCACTTTGTGACAGGAGTAGAGGTCCTATGGCAGCCTATTTTGCAGCCCTCCCCTTGCTCTGCTTTCTGTCACAGCTGCTGAGGTGCAGTTTCTTATGAATTCAGGCCAGCCCACCTCAGGCCGATGTCCTGTGTTGTTCCATTTTCAACCCCAGAACCCTCTCCCTAGCTGCAAGGCTGCTCACCAACATGCAATCACAGGCTGGAATTGTGGGGAGTCAAGGCCTGCAGGGGCTACCCTCAGGCAGTGAGCCTTTCTTTTGTGTGGACAACTCTGGGAGGCATTGGTAACACTTCTCAAAAGGTTCCAATGGAACTGAACCCCTTTTCACACAGAAGAGATGGGAAAATACAACACACTTGTACTGGCATTTTCTCCTTTCCTGTCTCTGCTCTCTCATTCCTGTTTCTAAGGATCACCTCTCAATTAAACTACTTGTACTCAAATCCTGCCTCTGCCTTTGGGGAGACCCAAACTAAGGCAGTGACTAAAGAGGATATAATCTATGCAGGAGGAGAAGGTTCCTCCTTCCTTGGGCAGACAATACTGTCCCAACCTATCCCAACACACAAGATACTACCACCCCTTGACACACACACGTGTACACACACAGTCATACACAGGTGTGCATATACAGACACACACACACACAGATACAGGGACACAAACACAGAGACCCACAGGTGCACATACACTCAGAGACAGACACATACACAGAGACACACACACACAGACACACAGACACATACACACACAGAGCAGGCTCAGGTCATTGCCTCTGGCCAGGTTTACGTGTCACCACTGAAGAAAGACACCTGAGAAGAAAGAAAGACCATCACTCCATCAACACCACGTCCCTGAGTGCTGGCCTTTTCTCACAGTCTGGGCTTATCCAGCTATAACATTCTTAACTTGTCCTCACTACAATCAAGTAACTGGTTCAAGTGTAAGACACTCTATAACACTGAGAAAATGTCAAGGTCTTAGCTGAGCTGAATTACAAACACAGTTTCAAGTTCCTCTGCTGGCTTGCCTCAGCTTTGAACATTAAACAATACCATCTGACACTCATTGTTATCCTGTCCCCATTTTAGCCAATGGCCTTTTCCTTTGGATCCTGACCCATATTTTTCCTAGACTACTTTCTTCTTCATTCTTTTGTTTGGATTATTGCTATTGAGTTCCCATTGGGGTTTTTGGAGAAATCTGTTTTTTTTACATTTGGGTTCCAGGGCTATTGTTTGAGGCACTGGATGAAACAGTTACTTTGGAAGCGGCTTCCCAGTCTTCCCTGTCTCACCATAGCCACAGCCTAGAATCCTGCTCCATTTTTATCCCCATCATTGGCTCCTTCTCTTCGAGTCCCCATATTTAGGGTCCTGTCGCAGACTGGGTTCCCCAGAAGCATACACTGAGCTTATCATGCAAAAAGTTTTTTTAGGGAATATCCTCAACAACTGGGTGGGGGTGAGGGAATGGAAGCAGAATTAGGCAGAGAGAGAAGACGGGTCGCAGCGCAGACACAACACAGCCCCGCCCCACAGAGTCCGGAGGTTGGGAAGACTCCTGGGAGCCATCCCGAGGTGGGGCAAAAAGCTGGCCTGGAGTGCCGACCAGTCATTGGATGCAGGCTGCTCTGGGAAGAGATCGTGACCTTGGGCGTGGCTGATTAACTCAGTCTAGGCAATTCCTAAAGAGGGCTGACAGCTGCCAACATTCCCAGCAGCTGAGGAAATAAATCCTTCGGCCTCGAATGAGTCGGGGGAGGGGTCTGGGCAGCTCCGCGCATCACTCACAGACTTGCAACCCTCCCTTCCACTCCTCGTTCTCCTGCCGCCACTCGCCAGGATCGCGGCCCTAAGCTCTGTCTAGAACTGCTCAGGTTGAAAAAGCATTAGCAACGTCTCAGAAAACCTATAAAAATTGTGGTACAAGGTAGGCCTATTTTCTAAGAAAACTAAAATAGAAACATAAGATCTTTCTTTTTCTTTTTTCTTTTTGTAAATGAATGCCTATGTTCCAAAATATATTTCTGAACCCTTAGGCATTGTTTTCTAGACACACTACACTTTGTGAAATCTGTAGGGAATGGAAACTTTATTTCAAAAATAAACCTTGAAGCAATTGGAAAACACGGAGGACCTTCCTTTTTAATGGATGCTGAAAGTCAAGCAGGCCCACAGGTACTGTGAACCAAACTTCTTAGGAGTTCAAAATTTGAAAAGATTGTAATAACAGATGTCCGAGAGTACGTCGCAAGATTTTCAGGTAGCTTCAGGAATACTGAGCAGGCTCCCAGTTAGAAACCTATACTTTTTTTTTCTGAATATAAAATACATTCTAAGTTCCTTCAGACGTTATAAAGTCAAGCCCATTTGGAGGAACAAACAACTTAATATTAAGTAACTGTTATGGGTTGAGTTATGTACCCCGCAGCCCCCATAAGATAGGTTGAAGCCCCAGTTCCTCAGGATGGGACTTTTTGGAGATAGGATCTTTCCAGAGGAAGTCTCCAATATGACTGGTGTCCTCATGAAAAGGGGATTTGGGGATATAGAGAAGGACACACATTAGAGGAAAGACAATGGGAAGACATCGGGGGAAGGCCATAAGCCAAGGAGTGCCTGAGGTTCCCAGAAGCTAGGAGAGAGGACACAGAACAGACTCTCCCTCACAGACCTTAGAGGGAACCAACCCTGCTGACAGCTTAGTTTTGGACTTCCAGACTCCAGAACTGTGAGACAATGTATTTTTGTTGTTAAAACCACTCAGTTGGTGATTACTGCAACTCCAGGAAACCAATATTGCCACTCTGACAGCAACTTCTCCATTCAGCTCAGATTGTTATCGTCCATGAAGGCAGCTCAGAAGTCAGATGGGCTTGAACTTGGTTCCATCATTTGGGTAAGTTACGTAATTTCTCGGAGACTGTTTCCGCATATGTAAAATAAGAACATTAATAATACCTACTGTAGAGTTCTTTTGAGTATTAAATGAGCTAAAATAGATAAGATCCTTTCTGGGTGCTTATAAATGCAAGAGCATCGCACATGGCCAGCTGACTATCTTCTAACAGAAATGCTTATAAATCAAGTGGTGGGGAGTCTGATCCTTACAATTTTTATGCCTCTTAGAGATTCAAGTTCAGCATCCCTTCCTCTGTCCATTAGTACCCATTGTAAATATTACTGTTTTTTCTTATCAACTCTCAGCAATCAAAACCTTTAAGTCTTCTGAAACAAAACAATTAATTATCTTTATGTATTGAGGAAATCATAAATAAAAAAGACAACAAATTTGGAACAAGCATGCCACTATTCTTGACATGCCATTATGAATCAGTCTGGAGATACCACAGATTAATTAGCAAATGGGTCACAGTCAAGGAGTCATCCAGTGGGGGACGAGCTTCTAGCCTCTTTTGAGCCAGACATGTACATGGAGCTTTATTATTTTAAATGTATTTTTAAAGCCAGATAATCACCCTTGCTTTGTGTGGCACAGAGTCTTTCAAATAATACCCTAATGTTACAAATCGTCATGCAGATGGTCTTTGGGCTTTTGGTTACATTTGATCATCTGAACTGTTTTCTTTCATTGACAGAGATAAGTAAATACAGGTTAAACCACAGTGAGATACCACTTCACACCTACTAGGATGTCTATGATTAAAAAAAGGAAAACTACAAGCATTGACAAGATTGTGGAGCCTTTGTACGTTGCTAGTGGAAATATAAAGGTGTATTTACATGGAAAATATGTAAATGTTTTCTTCAAAAGTGGTTCAAAAACATTTAACGTAGAATTTCCATATGACCTAGCAATTTCACTCCTCAGTGTATGCCCAAAAGAAGTGAAACAGGGACTCAGATACTTATGCACCCATAGCCACTGCAGCATCATTCACAATAGCCAAAAGGTAGAAACAATCCAACTGTCCATCAACAAATGAATGGGGAAACAAAGTGCTATATATACACACAATGGAATATTATTCAGCCATAAAAATGGAATGAAATTCTGATATGTTACGACATAGCTAAACCTTGAAAACATTATGTTAAGTGAAATAAGGCAGACGCAAGAGGACAAATATGTATGGTCCCCTTATTTGGAATATCTAGAATAGGCAAATGCATAGGCTTAAAAAGTAGATTAGAAGTTACCAGGAGCTGGGAGTAGGATAGAATGGGCATTAATTGCTTAACGGGTACAGAGTTTCTATTTGGGATGATGGAAAATTTAGAAAACAGATATTGGTGATGATTGCACAATTTCATGCATGTAATTAATGCCATTGGATTGTACACTTAAAAATGGGAAATCTTATGTATATTTTTACTACAATAAAAGAAATAAAAACTGATTATATAATCATTCTATTCTTTTCATGTCAACCAGAGGCATGAATACAGGGGCTCTATACACACTGATGATCTCATTTCATCATCACACGATGTTATGAGGTAAGGACCATTGCCTCCATTTGACAAATAAGAAAACGAAAGCTCATGCCCAAATAGCTATTAACTGACAGAGCTGGGATTGGATTCAAGCCATAGTCCTTCCCCAGCGCTAAATAGAAAATACATAAATTTCTCTGCTATCTATGATCTGCCAAGATCGCCCAAACATAAATATTTATTTCTATTTACAGTAGCAGATCCAGGCTAGTGGGGAAGAAGGTTCCTGTGGGCCTCATAAGGAGAATTTCCTGGTTCTGAGGGGAAATTGAGCAGAGTTTTCTCAATTCCAGTTGATTATTTGTAAAGATAAGGTTTGCCTTGAAAGTGCCACTGGAATGTCTCATGTATTTGTGACTTCAGTTGACTGGAAGACATCCAAAGATCCCGAAGTGAGCAAAAGTCACCTGCTGAAGCATGAGAACTGGCTGTTGTGTTGCGGCTGCAGCCTTTCTGCATATGTTTGCAAGGCCTTTTCTTATCCCCACTCCCCATCTGCAGCTTTAGTAGGGAGGGGCTAGAGTAGAGAGGAGAATGAGGTCATTTTTTCAAAAGAGAGTTGCAAAGGGTCTATGAGGAGGAGAATCTACCCTTCCTGGTGAGGCAGACATCCTCGCTGTACCCTTCCATGTCTGGTCCTTTCATTTCTGTCTCTTTCTTGACTGCTCTCTATCTATTGGGCTTTTAAATGTTGGTGATACCCAGGGTTCTGCCCTTTCCACTTCTCTTTTCATATTATACTTTCCCTGTGACCCATCTACAAATATGGCTTCAGCTACCCCTGGTCCATTATAACCTCTGTATTTCCAGCCCTGATGGCTCTTCTGAACTTTGGACCCTTTTATCCACTTCACATCTCCAACAGGATGTCCCCAACCATATTCATCGTCTTCTTCTGAAACCTTCATTTCTGTTGGAATAACAGCATCAACCAACCAGTCACCCAAACCAGAAACTTGGAAACACTCCTAGACTTTTCTCCTCTCTCTTCTTTTCCTTCACCCTCCTTACTTTTTCTCTCCTGTCAATTCTATCTCTTGTATGTTGCCGATCCAGTCTTTCTTCTCCATCCCCACTGTGTTTTGCTTAATTCCTCCTTATCAAAACTGACCAGGACCACTGAAATAGACTGTAAGAAGTAGACTCCTTTCCTCCAGTCTTATTCCCCTGCAACCTGCTCTCCAGGGAGTGATTAAACAAACAAGCAAAACCACATTCGGTCGCATTTTTCTTCTGCCTAAA
The DNA here is from genome assembly GCF_057876585.1 of Rhinolophus sinicus. NCBI lineage: Eukaryota > Metazoa > Chordata > Mammalia > Chiroptera > Rhinolophidae > Rhinolophus > Rhinolophus sinicus. Next base: position 200,394,825 of record NC_142517.1, read on the forward strand.
AGCTTTCAGGGCTAACACTTACTTGCAAGATAAATTTCAAACATCCAGACTTGACATGGCTGACAAGTTCATTCATGTTCTTTACAGCCTTGTCTCAGGCTACTTTTCCATACACACCCTTAGCTGTGGTTATCCTGGCCTACTTAATTACAAAAAATGTGCCATGGCCCATCTTGCTTTTGTGTTTTGGCACATATTGTTTTCTCCACCTGGAATGTCCTTCCATGCTCTCAACCTCCACTTCTCTGCCCAACCTGTATACAGCCTTAGGGACTTAGCTCGAATGTCATCTCCCTGTAGAAGCATGTCCTGACTGCCCTGAGCAGACTTCGGGCCTTCTCCTTCATAGTTTTCCCTTATCAGCATGTGGAGAACTCTACCCTACTCCTTGTTGCGTTGTCTCAATATGGATTTTCTTTCATTGTGTCCTCACTAGCCTAATTCATTATTGTAGGCAGGCAGTGGGTCAAGCACATATTTGTGACATAGAACGAATAAAACATATGTTGAATGAATGTTCCCTTCCTGGAACCTGGAAAATTTTTCCTTCTCAGCCCAAATCATAAGGATAGGTAACCCCTCACAGCCTTGACAATAATTCCTGGAGAGCTCTTTGAGACTCCAAGTTTGGAGAGACAAGACAAATTGGTTGAGACCCGAAAGTCAGAGCATGTTAAGACAGACATTAGAGACATGAAAAGGACAGTAAGGATAATAAACCCGGATTATTCAGTATAGCAGCTTGTCAGGGAAATTGGTGGACATCGCTTGTTTTGTCTTCCAGCAAGGCTTTTCCTTTTTTTTTTTAGTACTAATACCTTTGTAAGTCTTTGGGATACCAACCCAATCCCTGTGGTTCAGATGCGGCTGATCCCCAACTCCCACCTCATTGGTAGTCATGTGACCTAGACCTGTCCAATCAGAACACTCCATTCCCTTCCCCTCAGCCATTGGCTCAGAGGTAGGTACATGATCCAAGCCAGAACAATGATGCTAAACATCAGGAATTTCTCTGGAGCTAAGCCTGCAGTGACTGGTTGCCAGCTTAGTCTCCATATAGGAGAAGACTTGGAATGAACCCCACGCAAAAAGAAGGAGCTCAGAGGCAGAAAAACAAATTACTGATGATAACGTTTGGGTGCCAAATCCAACTTTGCATGAAGCCAAGCTTATTTTACTTAGTTGCTGTTTCTTGTTTTTGTTTTTATCTAGTTACATGATAAAATAAATTTTCCTTTCTGAATAAGGTAATTCAATTTGGGTCTCCACCACTTGCAACCAAAAGAGGCTTTATTAACACTGAAATCAGGGTAATCATCAAATCTAGAGAGAAAGCATGAATACAGAGGACCCTGGTTCTGATAAGATGTGTTTCCTTCCATCCAAGTCATTTCACCCAGTGACCTTCTATGCTTATGGTCATTGAACCTCTGGGCATGTAGCAGAGGAAAGCATACCCTAGAAGGCACTATGAGTCTCAAACTGCTTTAACTATAGCCCACTTACAGGGGACACAGCTATTCCCCATCCCATTCGTACTTGCCAGAAAGTGTGTTTCCAAATTTATTTTGTTGTATATTTATTTTTAAATATGAAGCAAACATGAATGCATTCTTTTTGTAGAACTGAAAATATTATGTAAAATGCAGAAAGTCCCCTGGCTTTTACTTGACCATTCCCCCACGGAAGTAACCCTATATTCAGCTTGTATCCTTCAAACACTATACCTCAGTGTAGATACATATAAAAACAGAGGCTTGTTGTACATGGTAGCTAGGTAGGGGGTGGTGACTGATGATACAGGTTCTACTGACATATGCACTAAGGATAAAATTGCATTGAAAAGTCTCAGCTGCAAAAAACACCTCACTTCTCATTCTATCATCTAACCCTGGGGATAGCTGAAACTGCCCCTTCCTTTAAATTTCTTCTATGTATTTAGGAATCCTCTCTAAAAGGTTGCTATTAAAAAGTTTCATGGGAAGGGGAGTATGACTACACTATAATTTTTCTCATTTTTTTCTCACTCATTTTGTTAAAAAGTATGTCATATATGAACAGGTGCTTAATGTAAAAGATTGAAAAAATACAGGAATGAATACACGTACAAAAGGTGAAAACTGCCCTCACCTCCCAGTCTCACCTTGCCATCTCCCCTCCTCATTATACTGTGTACTTTGCAGTCCTTTTTCTCTGCATTTTCATTATATATGTAAAGCAGGCAATATATTTTAGGAACTTTTCAATGTTACTGTCATAAGATTAAAGAGTTATGAAAAACAGAGAATATGCCTTTAGGTAATGAGATACAAGATGGGCAAGTTTTGAAGGGTGGAGGGGCAGGAAATCTTTGTGCACAAGCCTGAATCGGGAAGATTGGGTCCGTGTGTTGAGAGTTCCTAGGGGGTGAAGCACACTGTGGGCCTGTAAGAAACAATCCTTGCCAACTTCCCAACTTTTCCATCTCTGCTTCTATGGGAGGATGGCTGTGTTAGTGGCAGTCATAAGACTCTCTAATTTTTTCTATTCCAAATTGCGACTTAACGCTCAGTATATATATATTTTTTAATGGAAATGAGCTTATTGAGAAACTACTTTTTTTTCTTTTCTTTTTTTTTTAGGGGAACAGGACTTTATTGGGGAACAGGTGTGTACTTCCAGGACTTGTTTTTTTCCAAGTCAAGTTGTTGTCCTTTCAGTGTTAGTTGTGGAGGACGCAGCTCAGCTCCAGGTCCAGTTGCCGTTGATAGTTGCAGGGGGCACAGCCCACCATCCCTTGCAGAAGTCGAACCAGCAACCTTGTGGTTGAGAGCCCGCACTCCAACCAACTGAGCCATCCAGGAGCTCAGCGGCAGCTCAGCCTAAGGGGCCGTGTTCAATCTTAGTTGCAGGGGGCGCAGCCCACCATCCCTTGCGGGACTCAAGGAATCGAACTGGCAACCTTGTGGTTAAGAGCCTGCATTCCAACCAACTGAGCTATCCTCGAGGCAGCTCAGCTTAAGGTGCCCTGTTCAATCTTAGTTGCAGGGGGTGGAGCCCACCATCCTTTGCAGGACTCCAGGAGTTGAACTGGCAACCTTGTGGTCTTGAGAGCCCACTGGCCCATGCGGGAATCGAACCGGCAGCCTTCAGAGTTAGGAGCACGGAGCTCCAACCGCCTGAGCCACCGGGCTGGCTCTCAGTATATATTTTTTTAAAGCACAATGTTTATCTTTCCTTTTTCAGATAAGTCAAGCTAGATATCTTTTTTTTTTTCCTCCGTATGTGCCAATTTCATAATGTGAGATGGATTTTTGTTGTTTTTTTAAGCGTGTTTTTCCAGGACCCATCAGCTCCAAGTCAAGTAGTTGTTTCAATCTAGTTGTGGAGGGCACAGCTCACAGTGGCCCATGAGGGGATCTAACTGGCAACCTTGTTTTGAGAACACCACGCTCTAACCAACTGAGCTAACCGGCCGCCCTGAGATGGATGGGTTTTGATGAATGATTCCTGTTTTGAATTTTTTTTTCTTAACTGGCAGAAATATCCTGATCCTTTTCTCCCATCTCCTCTCCTCCTTCTTCTCTTTCTTCATTAGTCTTTCCTCTCTCCCAGTATTTAACATTTTTTTGGAGGGGGGATGCATTTTCTTTCCATTTTGGACTTCCATTTAATTTAGCCTCAATATTATGATTTATTATCTAACATGTTAACTATTTTACACCGAGGCTTAGAGAATGCAATTACAGTTCCAAAATATTTGAGCACGTGGACATTTGATGTGATATCCAGATACCACCAGGATGACTGACACTACTGCTTTATTCCTACGGAAGCAACATAGGCCTCGGAGAAAATCACAAGCTTGGACTTAGACAGACGTGTGTGTGTCCGGGTTCTATCACTCACTAGTTTTAGGACCTCAAAGAGGCACCTAACAAAGTTGCAGTAGTTTCTTCTGTAAAACAGGCAAATGCTTCATTGGGGGTATTTATCAGGTTAATACATATGTAAAACATTGATTCAATACACAAGCACTATTTTTCCATCCTAACATTTTGATTTAGAGAATTGTCGATGGAAATTTCACACCATCCATCCAGTTAGCCAGGATATAGGAGAAGAGGGTGATGCAGGCAGACGTCCTGTCCAAAAGAAACACTGGTTGAATTATGCTTCTCTTTTGCTGTGTTTACTCAGAAACCTGAACTTGCCGTACCTAGTACAAGAAGAAAAGGAAGCCCTGAAAATATGATTCCCTCTTTACAAAGACAGGTTGATAGAATATAAGCAGAAAACTTGGTAAGGGTGAATGACTCTGTTTGTTTCCTAAAGATGTAACCGCAATTTCACAATAGTAACAAGCTACCTTTCTGAGCTTCAGTGAATTTCATTTTGAAGCCCTCCTTTTATTTTCCCGTTTGTATATCAGGAAGTTTGATACACTAGTCTAAATACACACATTCTGACTCATTTTACTTGTAAAAATAGGAATGGGCTCTGACTTCAAGCACCACTAGATTTGGAGTTTCTCACGCTCCTGTCTTTCCTGGGCTCCCCTCTGGGCTCGTCCTGTGTTGTCCTGATGTCTTCTAAGAGAGAGTTGATCTGAACTCAGTAAACTTTAGGTTTAGAGGATCCTAACACAGCCTGTTTCTCAAGATACAGCCATAAAATGTCCATGATGGACTCTGATTGGTCCTCCCTAGATTATGTGACTGCCCTTGATCCAATACCTGTGGCTATAGAGATAGGCTATTCTGATGGGTAGGTTGGGTCCTGTACTCACTTCTGTGGCTAGAGTGGACAAGGTTTGATGGCCAGCAGTTCTGCCAGAAATACACAGAATGAGGAGAGGACCTTTCCCAAATGGAAGGGATGGCTTTTAATAGGAAAAGTGGGGGAAGGGTTGCTGGGAAGACAATGCAACAGGTATCCATGCTAGATATAATTTTTCGTAAATGAACCTTTAGCTAGAATTTTATTGTGATTGTGTAGCTAAAAATAGAGCTTCGAAAATGTATATATCAAGTTCTTTATTCCCTATGAGAGTATGTTTGTCACATCATTAATTCTAGTAAACATCCTAAAGTATTGATGGAAACTATTATTTTTCAGAGTAGCTTTAATAGTGGTAATAAAAAAGGGCTATATTGGGATATCTTACCAAAGCAACAAAGTCTCACTAATTGTCCATTTGTGGTTTACTTCTTTCTGCCCTTGCTGAAAGCAGCTGATTAAAAAGTAGATAGAGGCAAATTTGTGATTTTATAGTTAAAACCAATGTGTGGTGGATTGCTTTGGTTTTCTTGAATTAACACCACTGGTATAAAATGAGGTTGGAAAGTGTATTCTGATTTTGTGAGTACTCGCTGGCATCACTCAGGACCCTGAGGGGTGGGAGTGGGGAAGTTTGTCCTTAACATGGTTAGGGGCCATTATTGGAGAAACTTGGTTCTTTAAAACATTTACACACATTATTTTTCTTTGCTTTGCTTCCTTCCTTTCCCTTCTTCCTTCCTTCCTTCCTTCCTTCCTTCCTTCCTTCCTTCCTTCCTTCCTTCCTTCCTTCCTTCCTTCCTTTCTTCCTTCAGCTCAGAGGGTGGCAGGAGCTTCTGCTTTTGGATAAGTAGCAAACAACCACAATAACCTTCAGGCCTATCCTTCCATCCCCTTTACCCCAGCTTTTCCTCCATCTGTGGGAAGCTCCATCATGTCCCTGTTCAGGATGCCAGGGCACTGAAAATGAGAGATTCTCTGTTTGTTCTCTGTGCCAGTTGTTTTCTTTCCGTGCCTGGCTCTCATCTAAGTTACAAGTATGTCTACTTCTGGCAGTAGACAAACTGACAATAATGTTGAATCAGTGCTTCTCAAACTTTTAATGTGCACAGGAATCGTATCTTGTTAAAATGTGGATTCTTATTCAGTAGATCTGGGAATGGCCTGAGAGTCTGCGTTTCCAACAAACTCCCATGTGAAGCAGACGCTGGCCAATGAAAACACATTTTAAGTAGCAAGATACTAAAGTCACCGGTAGGTGTTCCCCAGCCCTAATTAAAGCTGTTTCATACCCATGTGAGATAAAGCAGGGACTCTCACTAGACTTTTAGTTAATTCTTCGATACTTCCACAATTTATACTATGAGAAATACACGCTAAGCAAGGTGTGATGACATAATAAATACTAGAGTGTTGTGGTTTAGAAATTACATAGAAAGTATATGAAACAGCTAACATACAATGTTTTAATATTTGTGTATGGATCCTACAAATGTTCACAAAATCACTAGGGAATCAGTATAAACAGGAATAAACTAGCAACGTATAAATAAACAATCTTCACATGTAGTTTATTTTTTTAAAAAAAGGATGTTATGACATGGCCTTACTTCATTAAAAATTTCTGGACTAAAAACTGTCTTTATGTAGTAAGAAGAATACAAATGATATAGATTTTCAATAGTCAAGATGTGAAGGAGCGAAAGAGAAAAATTAAAATGATTTCTCTGCTTTGACATTGACCATAATTCTCAATTCTGTTCACCTGGTGCTTCTATCTTTAAGAGAGTGGAAAGAGAAGAAGAAAGAAAAGAAGAGAAGAGAGGCGAGAAAGAAGAGAAGATGGTACATAGGAGGGTGAATATTTCAGATTGATTTGTACCTTCTCAAAAGTTTAGTAGTAAACTTAACAAGCACAGGTCCTGAGGTAGATGTCACTGTGTTTTGCACACCAGCATTCTTTCCCCATCTCTGAGGTAAGTTTACTTAAAGTTCTTCCTCACTTGAAGCCTACATACTGCCTACCATTGTGGACCTCATTCGCAGCTCTGGAGATGGGCCCTGATGAACTTGATCCAGAATATTTTTTCTCCCTGCACACAAGGCCTGGTTTTGAGGTAATGATAGCAGATTAATGCCAACACAGCCAACACAATGCCCGATGTTCCCCAGGATTCCTGAAAAACATAGCCATTCTTTCTTGGGCTTGATTTAGTGATTTGAGGAAGGTTAGCTTACAGCTGGGATAGCCATGGACGAAGTCAACCCAAGAAGGAAGACAACCCCAGTGAGGCCAAAAATCTGAGGACTTTGCTGACACGTGTCTAAATAAAGCTGCATCAGAAGAAGCAAACTCTACAGCTATGGTTTCAATTACGTGACTGGATAACTGCCTTTATTTAAATCAGCTTGAGCAGGGTTTTCTGTTTCAGTGTAAATGAAAATGATCTTAATTGGGTGGGATATTCTTGGAAGTGCATGAATATCATTCTTCTTTGTATCTCTTCACCCACTGAGCTCAATATGATGCTTTTATACAAGGTAGGTGCTCACTAATGAATGATACAGTGGAAGGCTCTTTGGGTTGGAAGTTGAGACCTGAGTGTCCAATCCTAGTTTTTGTGATAAGGAATGAGTGACTATGTACAAGTCTCTTACCTGTTTGGACCCATGTTCTCATTTGAGATACGAAAGTACTGGATAAGTTTGCATGTTCTGGGCTGGTATGATGCCAGTTCTCACCAGCACGGCAATACTAGTAGTTGTTGACATCCTGTGTCAGTTTCAACAGGTATAAGAACCAATTCTGTTTGGCCAGTGCTTTTGCTGTGCTGGTTACATATTATAAATGTCCCTCCTCTCCAATTTATTCAACAAACACTTATTGAGTGCCTGCTGTGCATCAGACATCGACTTCGTGAAACCCTGGGATACAGTGGGGTAGTGAAACAGACATGGTCTGTTGTTTTCATGCATCCTACAGCCCAGAGGTGGGCTGATCAATACAGTAGCCACCAGCCATGTGTGGCTGTTGATCGCTTGAAAGGTGGCTGGTCCAAATTGAGATGAAGTAAGTATAAAAGAAACGCTAGCTTTAAAAAAGTATCCCAACAAAGTATCTCATTAATAATTTTTATATTGATTACAAGTTGAAATGATAACATTTGAGATATATTGAGTTTACATAAAATATATTACTAAAATATGACTAACTTGGCTTGCTTTCTTTGTACTTTTTTAATGTGGCTACCAGAAAATTAAAAAATACGTGTGGCTCCTGTTATATCGCCAATAGATGGCGCTAGTCTAGAGCAGGGGACCAGGAATTCTCAAATTTTAATGTGTCCATGAATCACCGGCAAAATCGTGTTAAAATGCAGATCTGGTTCAAGTAGTTCTGGGGTGGGGCCTGAGATTCTGCATTTCTTATAAGCTCCCAGGTGGTGCCGAGGCTGCTGTTCCAAGGAACACACTTTGAGTAGACTAGAAGGGTCTAGCAGACTTATGAAATAATAAATGTAGATAGATGTATATGAAAAAAAAAAGGAATGAATTCATTGTAGAAAGAATGTTATAATAAGATAAACTAAAGGTATCAAAGAAGAAATAACTGAAGTAAGTGTAGTTTGAGGTTTGTCTCTCAGTCAAACTTTTAAGAAACACTTTGATATCATGTGAGAGATTTAAATGCCCTGCAAGTCCCAACATTGGTGTATGCACCCCTCTAAACTTACGCATGCATGCATGTACAGTGCTCAATGGTTGAATTCAACAAATGTGTCTTGAGCTGACTTGGTGCAGGCATTGCATCTACCAGCACATTGGGCAGACCCGAGGGAATAACAAGATGAAGACACGCTGCTTCTTTTCAAACTGCTCATCATGGAGTTAGAAAAGAAGATAACAACAACTGACTCGATACAGCACAGGACGAGCTAAGCACAGAGTGGTGCCATCCGGTGATTCAGTTTCATTTCACCTTTCCACTAATACCACGTTTCGCCAAAAATAAGCCCTAGCCGGACAATCAGCTCTAACGCGTCTTTTGGAACAAAAATTAATATGATACCGTCTTATTTTACTGTAAGACTAGGTCTTTGTAATATAATAATAATATAATGTAATGTAATGTAATGTAATGTAATAATATAATATATAATATATAATATAATATAATATAATATAATATAATATAATATAATACCGGATCTTATATTAATTTTTGCTCCAAAAGACTCATTAGAGCTGATTGTCCAGTTAGGTCTTATTTTGGGGGAAACACGGTAAATGCACTCTGATTTCCCTGTGGGAAATCTACACCTGCCTCCCCAACACATTTCCTCAGTGATTTTGGGGTGTGGACTGCTGAACTCTACCCTAGCATCCCAGGGTGGAGCCAGTGAGTCACGTCTGGATAGACAGAACATATGTAGTGTCCTGAGCACACAGATTGGGCAAAGAGAGACACTAAATGCCTCAAGAGAAAATGAGATTTCTGGGGAGACTCTGGGTTTCCATTGGGATTGGAGTCTGCAAGGGCCTCTAGCCATCTTGTTGCGCTGGAGGGAGGGTGGGGGGGTTTCAGGATGAAGCAAATCCTGACATCAAGAAAGCCGACCTATGCAATGGAGAGTCAAACTGCTCTTTCTGGTCTGATCGAGCCTTTATCAAGCTATCCCTGAAGGCAGACATACTCCCTTTAATTCTGTAAGCCAGTAAATTCTGTTTGCTTAAGCAAGTTGAACTTGCATTTTCTATTCCTTGTAACCTAAAGAGACGTAACTAAAAAACCAATAGCATGAACAAACAGAGAATGGGACAAATAGTTCTTCATGAGAGCTTCTCAGAGCACTTGACATTTGAATGAAATGCCTTAAATGACAATGCGAGATCTAATGGTCCTTTAGATGATAGGACTGTGTTCCTCGTTATATTTATGGATTCTGCAAATTGGGCAGGATTCCTAAAAATGCCAGGTCAAGTCCACGTGATACAAGAATATGTTCCTAGTCTCTGGGAGAGGCTCTCTACAGCTGGAGGATGATTTTCCTGCAAAAAGTATTAGCCAGTTCCTCATTAGGACTTAGATATCTGTCACCCCTCAGAGTTGTCTTTACTGACCTCCCTTGGCAAAAATTGTCTCTCTTCTTCCTTTCTTCCAATTATCCCATTTACATGCCTGAAGAGCACTTTTGACTCTGTATCTTGTTTACTATATTTATTTATTTATTGATTTCATAATGATCTTGTCTTTGAATATAAGCTCCTTGAGGGTCAGGATCTTTTTTGCCTTGGTAAGTGCAATTTTTGCAGCATCTAGGTAGCACAGTATTTATCATCTGGTGGCACGTAAATATTTGTGGAATTAATGCTCAATTGCTTAGAACATTGAATCCAGGCATGGCTTCCAAAATTTGTAATGATGTACAGAAACTACAAGTCCAGAGAAAAAGAAACAACAAAGATGAGAAAAAGAAACAACAAAGTTCAGTAAGGAACTCTGAAAGGAATTAAAACAGATGGTTCTCTAGAAGAGAAGGCTCAGAGATGATTTATTTCACAATTATAATAAGGCTTTTTATCAGGAAAATGTGGAACGGTTGTTGTCTATTTGTCACAAACTTCTAAATCAATGGGATAAACAGACAGAAGCACTTTCATTGGTCCTAAGAACATGGGCATCGTTACATTAAAGGCAAGAATTTCAGTGCCCAGTGCATTGTGGGTTCCATCAGCTGCCTCACTTTTATCGAGGGGGCAGAGACTGTTGGTTGTTTACCCAATAACTATTGCCGCCTTCGTGGTTAGTCACAGAACTGTGATTTTAGTTAACCTGGCAATGTGTGCTTCTAGGAAATTTCTGTCCCAACCTACGTCGTAAGTGATGACATTCCAGAGGACGAGATGTAAGGTGAGATGTAATGTGGAAAAAAACATTCCAAAATTCTTTTTATTGCCTTAAAGGAATTACTGGGAGTTATATGCCTTATATTTTCTTCCTTCTGGATGCCTGGAATGTGGATGGGATGCACGAAGCTCTATCAGCTATTTTATGACCTTGAGTAAGGAAGTCATCCATGAAGAAGCCACACACCGAGAATGGCAGAGCAGAGAGAAGCATCTTGGGTCCCTGGTGGTTTTGTGGAGTTGCTGTACTATCCCTGAAGTGCCTGTTCCATACTCATTTTATGTGGAATAAAAACCTTTGTATGTTTCAGCCACTATTATATTGCATTCTCAGTTCCATGCAGCCATACTTAATTCTGACACATTTAGGTTATCTCTTTTTAATGAAATATATCAAATCTCTATTCCAGAATATCTTTAAACAATAATAGAAAGCCAACTATTCTGAAGGGTTTGATATAACTGCCTGAATTCAGAGATCTTTACAGCTATAAGATGGAAAGGAGATTCATATGAATTAATAAATTACAGAGGTTTAATAAAGATAACATAAAAGGCTGTCTATGCTGAGACTCATACATAGACCACCAACCAAACAAGCCTAACAATGGATTTAAAAAGACATTTAGACATATAAGAATATGTCGTTAAAAAATGTTTTCTGACTTAACTGGAAATTATCATTAATCAAAATGAACCAGGAATGAAAAAGTATGTGTTGTTACTTTAAAAAACTAATTAATTTTAGGCTATTTTAATGTAATTCTGGTGGGTAAGGGCTGGGAATAGATTATTTCAATACATTTTATAATTGTCGGGTATTCTGTTTTGTCCTCCAAATGATGAAGAAGGGAGAAGAACAATGAACATGATTAAACGGATAGAAAACAGGTCATTTGGAAAAGAGTTAAAAAATATATTTTGTAAGAGCATTTGAGATCTTGCTCCCCAGCATATGTCATCAGTTTGGCTCAGATAAACTCTTATAAAAATTCTAAAATATATATATATATTGTCTAGCCTGGTAAAAAATAAGTAAAAAGGGACTTTGAAGTATTTCATGAATATGAAGGGTTATTAAAAGGAGGCTGGTAGGTTCTTAACTACTAAAGTGGAACAAAATCAAATTACTTTAAATTGAAGAAGGCACATAGTGATAGTGTTTATGCAATCCAGTGTCATTAGAGATATTGAGATCGAGGCTGTCGATCCCTAGAGGTCTTTATAAAGTCTAAAGAGGATGTGAGGGTACCCACTGTAATGCCTCACCCCACGATCTACCATGAGTTTCCTTCCTGAAGATAACACCTGTGTTGCAAAGGACTTTCTGCAAAGACAGGACCACAGGATTTGGCCACACAACCTTTTAAAATTCTCCTGATTCTTTCTTTGAAATTCAGTAACTGGAAAATTCCCTGAAATATACTCCAGTATTTTTTTCTTTAAACAAAAAGCTAAGTGGCAGAGACTGTTGATTGCCCACCTGTATCAGATGCTGTTGGTGCCTTGTACATATCCCCTTGGCATTTCGGTGTCTAGTAGATGCTGATGGCACCTGTAAATCTGCATTTCAGGGCTATCTCTCTACCACTGTGCAGGGCAGTGATTTGTCCTTACCGGGGCTGATATGTAACTGGGTATGAGTTTGCCATTTTTGCCCATTGAGCCTTGCCGGCTCCACAATCCCAAGGCTCACAGAGTTGGATTTGCCATCATGGAATCTTGCATAAAACTGGTGTTCCACCAAGGGACCCATTTTATGGCAGAGGAGAAACAATGTGTATGTGACTATGGGATCCATGGGTCCTATCATATACTTCATCACAGATAAGTGCTGCCAGATGGAACTCCTAAAGGTCTCTTTAAAGGCCAGCAAAGGAGCCAGCTTGATGATCACTCTTTTGGGGTGGGGTCCTGTCCTTCAAAATGTGGCAAAGGAACCAAAACCTTGGAACCAAAGGTGAAATGATGCTATGTTCCCAGTTGCTAGAATACTCAATCCCAGCCCTACTAGATGATCTATAATTGAGCTAAGTTTATTAGGGTCATTTCCTTTGCTAGTGTTTGGTAGGGGAAGTGAGCTGAGTGCATCTTAGAAAGATGTAGCTCCTCAATAAATACATACTTACATGTAGGAGAAGCCATCTTTTCCTTGTGGCTTTGGATATATTGTGTAAAGATAATGCTTGCAGCAGTTGCAGCCATCTTGTAACCATGAAGGGAGAGAACATGAACACTGAGAATGGCAGAGTGAAGACATAGAAGAATCTGATTCCTTGATAACATCAGTGAGTCTTTGAAGCAACTCTGGAATTGCTTTCCTCTGGACATTTTAAGGGAGATAACAGATGGTTGTATTGTTTAAGCCACTTTTAGTCAGAGATGGGCACTTTTGGATGATATTCATGGCAGACACTGCTGATCAGGCCCTCCCACATTTATTCTTTTCCATGACTGTTTCTGTATTGATGGTGACTACTTTCCATTGGAGAAGCCCAAAATACTGAGCCTTTCTCCCTTGCAGTTAGGATATGAACATGTGGCCCAATTCTGTCCAGTGGGACTTGAGAAGCAGTCTGGTGTGAGCCTTCTGAGAAAAGGTTTCATCCTTAATAAGAAGTGGTGTTTAGGAAATATGCCCCAGTTCTTTGGCCAGATGCTGTTGTGTTTCCATGTGACACTTGAAGCTGTGGCTGCTCTCTGCGACTCTCAATTGCCTGAGGATGAAGACAAAGATGCTAATGTTAGTAGAAGTTAGAAAATGTAGGAGGAGGAGGAGGGGTGGGAAGGGGTCCATGGAGCCTACAGAAAAAGCTCATAAATAGCTTTGATTAACCTCCTCCAGCCACGAACCTGTTTTTACAACAACAGATGACCCAGAGGTGGTCTGGAGCAAGATAATGATCTGAGTCAACAGACCTCCACTCATCTTAGGAGGTCACATCCTCCCATGGAAGAGCATGCACCCACTTTTCCCATCAAATCAACATGAAACTCCCTCACCCCACACAGCAAACTGTAAGTCCTTAGGTCTCTCTCTCTCTCTCTCTCTCTCTCTCTCTCTCTCTCTCTCACCTCGGCTGGGCCCGGTCTCTTTCCTGAGAATGCATCTCTAATACTGGGAGCCTATGCCTCTCTCTCCTACCGTGTTTCCCCGAAAATAAGACCAGGTCTTATATTAATTTTTGCTCCAAAAGATGCATTAGGGTTTATAGTCAGGGGATGTCATCCTGAAAAATGATGCTAGGGCTTATTTTCTGGTTAGGTCTTATTTTCGGGGAAACCTCCACTAGGTCCATTATTTTCCCTTAGAACGTATCACTAATAAACCCTGCTTGCATATTAATCAGCTTGCTCACCTTTGATTTTTTCAGTGTCAGCAAGAACTGACAGAATGAAAGACGCTAAAAGCTCAGGTCCTCAGTGACATGGCAGAGTCCCTAATCCATCTTGGACTTGCCCTGCTTCTTGTATTATCTTCATGTGAGGTCAATAAATGTCATAGTTTAAGTTGGTTTTTGTTGAATGTTCTGCTCCTTGCAGCCAGAGCCATCTTAACTCAAACATAGTATCATTTGCCACCTTAGCTCTCTCTGCTTCCAACCCCCAGTCCACCAGAAATGAAAGAACAAAAAAGTTTCTGTTAAACTTTTAAATAACAGCTCCTCCTGGTTGTGTATTATAATGGTTATGGAAAATGCTAGCAGTAATTTGCTATACAGTAACAGACTATTTCTTCGACCCTTAACAGGAAACAGATCATTAGGTATTCATGAGAATTACAAAGGCACTTCGACTCAGTGCTTCTGAAATAACAAAACTATACAAGGAACTACTGGATATTTTCATTTAGTTGGCCATTACAGTTTCTGAATTGAATTTTTCTAAAAAGAAGGAAAATGTAGCCAGATTCCAGAACTCTCGAAAGCTCTAAGTAAAAATAAAAATACACTGAAACCCTTTCTAAAAGAAAAGCAACTATGCATGTGTTATTTTATTTAAAAAACAAAACATCTAGAATCTAAACATACTACATTTCTGTTTAGCCTAAGCAAACAAGATGAGAATTTAGAATTTTAATTCCAAGGAATATTTTCTTTAAAAAATGTCATATATATGTATATGTTTATGTGTATATATGTATTAATATATATACACCCACCATATTTTATACTATAGAAAAAGATAATGAAGAAAAAAGAAAGAAAGAATGAAAGATGATAAGATGTTGCTGGAATTCTACTTGTCTGCTTTATGCTTATTGATGGAAAAATAAGATTCAATAAGATTTTGTCCCTTGGTAATTACTTATTTTTCTAGAGGCTTTTCCTAGTTTTGGAATTACCACTTTTTTTTTTTTTTTTTTGGAACTACCACTTTTAAAATATACTTCCCTCTGCAGGTAGAAAGGTAGTAAGCTGTGAAGATAAGAAATTCTGCATTCCATTTATCTTCAGGGTGTATCCTTTGATAGCGTTTAGATTAGCAAGCATCGCATTTTGTTGTGGAAGAACAGGTTGCCTAAGTCGGGTATCCATTCTTTTGCGAAGCTAAATTGGCTTGGGACCCAAGATGAGTGAGCTTGGTTTGCTCTGTGTATCATCACTCCACCTAGTTCAAGTTCAGGCGGCTTCCCTGACTGCGATTCTCCAGGAAAATGAGCCCCTGAAGCCTTAGGCTGGCTCATGACTGTCAACTTTCACCTACTTAACAAAGTTTGCATCTCAGCGAGAATTACTATTCAAGTAACTACTATTTCTAGCTCCTTCATTACGGTACCTACAACCAAAACCGAAACCCTCCAGATTTATTTTATTTCCTGTGGTATCAAACCTGATTTAATGTTATAACTTTATTCATAGGCCAACTAAATATGTTGAATTAAAAAAAAAAAAAGCCCAATCCTACTACTACTACGATAATGAAGGTCTTTTTTTTCTTACAGTGCACTGTAATTGTCGTTTTAGTCTTTTGTGTTTTGGTTTCTGTTTTTATGCTTGTGGGGAGGCAATCTACCCGTCCTCGGTATCTTTTTTCCTTTCCATAGTGTCTAAAATGAGATCCAATGGCAAACTCTTTAAAATAAAGAAACACTTTTAGATTTATCAGAACGTCCCAAAACAATAATTTGGAGTAAACCTTATCCTTTGAACACAAGTGTCAATCTTGCATAAATAGTGAGTGAATTTGGGGAGGACGGGTTATTTGCTGGGTCAGGTGAAGACAAAAAAGGAGAAATAATAAAGGAATATGCTTTGAATTTTTGAGCCCCTCTCTCTCCTGGAATTTCCACAAATCATTTTGACAAAATGACAGAAATTTGTGCCAGAACGGAATAACGAATGCAGTTAAGAATGAAAATAATACATATTATTTTAGGATCTAGATTAAGACTTATACATTACAGCCATAACTGTGTTTGCAGTTCTTTTTTGGAGGGTTGATCTGTTTCCCCTGGAGAGACGGCCCTTCTTCAGACCCTGCTGGACCTGACTCCTCTGCCCACGAGCTGCCTCAGTGCCCGGCTCCCCTTCTCCTGCGGCCGCGGACCTGTCCCTCCCGGCGGAACCCGTCCCCGCCCCGCGCCGGCTGCGGCTAGGTCCCCTCCGCCGCGGCTGAGGCCGAATGACCCATAGTAACCCCGCTCCGCCCCCGGCCGCCTGCGCCGCGCTCCCCGGCTGGAATTCCATAGGCCCAGCCCCGCACGCGCCACCGCCCGCGGGCCAATGGGCGGCGTCCTCTCTGCATATGCAACGAGCGCCGGCCTGGGGAGCGAGTCCCGGGCGGTTCGGCTCAACAGACGCTGGTGTGCCGGCGCCGGGAGGTGTGCTGTAGTTGTCGCCGCGGCCGGGGCTGGGACGAGGCGGCGGCGGCGGCGGCAGACGGGGCAGCAGACGGTGGACCCCTCGCAGTGCGGCCGCGGCGGCTGCGTCAGAGTCTCCAGGAGGCGGCGCGGGTCGTGAATGCTCTGGGGTGCAGCCAGGCCTGCGTGGGCCCGAGGCCGCAGGAACCGGGGCCCCGGCGTCGCGGTGAGTGCGGCGCCCGTTGTGGGAGCGGCGGGGGCCGGTTGGCGGCGCGGCCTCCGCGTGCTGCCAGCCTGGGCCGGAGATGTGCTCCGGCTTGGGGGAGGGACGCGGCCGTCCTGGGAGCCCCGGGTCCCCGACGTGGCCACCGAGCCCGGCTCCGGGGGTGTGTGCGCAGGCGGCCGCGGGGTTTCGGGCCGGCCCCGCGGCATGGGGAGAACCTGCCAGGCAGGGTGGGAGGCGCCGCGGTGGGGTCCGGGAAGCGGGTGACGTGGGGCCTCGGCCGAACGGCCCACGTGAGCTGGGGGAACCGCAGCGGGAGACGCCGCGCTATCCGGGGGAGGAAGGATGCACGGGGTCTCCTGGCGCTTTGGGGGCGGGGTGGGGGCCTGGCAACTTCGATTAGATCGGCTCTGACACGATCCCTGGGAGGAAACAACCCTGCGATTTCGGAAAACCTTGCTGGAGTGGCCCGCGGGCGTGTCTTGATGCGGAGGAGAAGAAATAGGGTGTGTGAGAGGGGTCAACCTTGGTATTTATTTTAGCCACGACCTGTGGTGGTGGGACTGCGATTAAGGCTGAATTTTGGGGGTTGAGAGTTGAAGGTTCACTTTTCCCCAGGTGCGTTTAAATCATATACCAGTAATAGATTGTGCAGCACGGAGGGCGCGCTTACTGCCCGCAGTCCTGTGGGGTAGGTATTCTCAGGCCCGTTTCGTAGATGAGGAACCCGAGGGGCGGAGGCATTGAATTGGTTTGTCCAGTCTGGTTTTAAAACATGTGCCCTCAGCTACTAAATATATGGCCCTAAAAAATACAAAGGGTAGAACGACATCTTTAAAATGATATGGAAGCTAGAGAGGGAATAGGCCTCTTGAAAGTGATTACAGATGAATAAAGTGACAAATCGCTGACATTTATTGAGGCTTTAATACATGCCAGGCACTGTACTAAGAGCTTTATACATGGTATCTTTACACTGTTAACAAACCTCTAGGGCGGTGGTGGTTCCCATTTTACAGCTGGAGAAACTGCAGTCTGGAGAAACCTCAGGAAAAGCCTGGAGTCAGAGTGGCCTGTTTAAAAACCCGGAGCTCTCACCTCTAACCACTGTATTATGCTGCCTCTCCTTGGTGGCCGGCTGAATAGTTGCCACAGTGGATTTTTGTTTGGGTGGCCAGGAGAACTGTGGTTTGATGATACCATCTTTCATGATCAGTACAACCGTCTTTGTTTTCCCCAGTTTAGTTCCGAGAGTTGAAGGGTGCTGTTGAGCTGCTCCTGAAAGCATATTAGGTTATAACTGGGAAGAGGTGAGCCATGGGAGTCTGTTGCACAGACTTTATTCTTCTATTTTCTGTCATTTTCCTGTGCACTCCTCACCCTTAGGGATGAGTAAGCCTTCTGTAGTCACTCTGGCATTTTCTCTTTAGACTTTTCCTGGTTTCTCCCTTTTACGAAAAGGGTTGGTTCTGTAGAATGACAGTGTTGTTCAGTGTAGGGCTTGCATATTCCTGTAATGCTTAAATTTTCCCCTCAAAATGAACTGTTGGGAAGCAAAAATCTTTATGTGAGATTTGGACTTGAAGATGGGATTTGGATGTTTTCAGGAAAGCCAGGCCAAAAAAGGTGACAGGTTTTTCTAACTTTAGATAAGCAGCATGGTAATTATCTATAGTATCCAGTGTTGTTTACACTTTACAGAGTGATTTAAGATTTTCACTTCTTAGGAGATGAAAATGATGACGTGATTTGGGAAATACAAACTGTTGAATAATAGGTGAATATTTCAGTTGAACATGTATTCAGCTGATACAGGAATTCATTGCAGTACATTTATGGAAGGCCACCTGCATTGAAAGCACTGTACTGGGTCTGCCATGTGGAATAAACAAAAAGATGAACTTGAGAAAGTCCTTATTTTGAAGAGTTCAATTTAATGACTATCAGTACTCAGATTTAAGTGTTTTTGCCCCCCTCTTTTTTCAAAGTACTATCAATGTTAGCCCATTTAATCCTCATAAGAACCTAATATCATGAGCAGAAAAATAGAGATTTAGAGGTACAATTGCCAGATATGGTGATTAGTAGTAGACGGGATGGGAGGAGATGTTAAGTGATTACTAGTTTACCATTTTGGATTCCTCAATGTAGAGGTGATGGCTGAAACCATGGGCCTGGGTGAGATTGCTTATGGAGGTACTGGAGTAAGAACTGGAGGAAGCCTGGCATGGAGCAGGGGAGAGGAAGCTGAGCTTGCAAAGGAGATGGGAGGAGTGGCCAGGGAAGTGAGAGGACAACCAGCAGCAGGTGTCCTTGCAGCCAAGGGGGGAAGCGGTCAATACTGTGGAATGCTCCTATGAGAGGAAAATTGAGTACCATCCTTTGGATTTAGCGACTCAGAGGTCATGGGTGACCTTCCCGGAAGATTGATGTGGTGGTAGGGGTCGGGAGGGGAGCAGAAGTGAGCGGAAGGTAAGGAAAAATGGAAACAGAAAGCAAGGAAACTGCTTCCAAAAGTTTTGGTTTTAGCATGTTCAAATGCAGATGGGAAGGTGTGTGTTGAGGGAGTGGTTGAATACAGATGAGAGAAGTGTTACTTGTTAGTGCAGAGTTCCTGAGGATGGGAGGGAATGGGAGCCAAAGCACAAGCTGGAAGGAGGGACACTTCTTCTGCAGTAACGGAAGACAGCCCTGTAACTGACCTGATACGAATCAGTACCTTATTATTGAGCCCTGAACAATTTCCAAAAAATTGCCAAGAACTGTTAAATTTCTATAAAAATCAGCGCAATTTTATCTCCCTTATGACATGTCTTTTTTAGAACAATTCACCACAGAAGCATTTTTTCTCTTTTTCCTTCTTCCCCTCTCCTTTCTTTATCCTTTAATTGATATACAAAAATTGGCACATATTTAATGTATCCAATTTGATGAGTTTGGACATGCGTGCACCTGTGCAATCATCACCACAAGGTAATAGATATGGTCATCACCTCCAAGTTTCCTCGTCCCTCTCTTTTGTTTGTTTTGTTTTTCTCTGAACTTCACCAGTTTTTTTGGTAAGCAGTAACAAGGTATTCTGAATCTGGTGTGTGAGTGAACCCATTGTCTAAATAAAAGCATACATCACTTAAAGGGGACCAGGAAATATTAATTACTTAAGGGCAAAAGTATTCAGGCTGTATGAAGGTCTGCACCAGATGTGGTTAATGTGGAGTGAGCAATGCAGAGGACAGAGAGGCCATGTTTGGCCAGGAAAAGATCAGCTGAGCAAAATGAGACATAAGTTGGATTTGAGGGAAGAGTTGAGTTTGAAGAAGGTATTCAAATGGGGAAGAGCAGAATTGACAGATAAAATTGAGGCATCGACTTTTTGGGGGCACTAGGGAAGCTGTGAGGATAAATCACACATCGGGGGGAGGGACAAAAGCAGACTTGGAGGACAAGTACAATTAAGACTTGGCATAAACTCATTTATTTATTGATTCCTTCAACTTGGGAAGTAATTGTTGAATGAATGGAAGGTCCTAGGAATAGGAAGGGAGACTGAGCAGCCAGCAAGTGAAGAGAACCACGTGGGCTCTGAGTTGTTATAAGAAGGACGTTTGGGGTCTGGCCCAAGTTGTTTCTAATGCTGCTGCTGTGACTGTCAGCACGGCACTGCACACCACAGCCTGGCAGCGTGCCTCCATTTAGCCTTTCTGGAACTTAGTTTCCTTGTCTGTAATCCTTTCTTGCTTAACAAAGTTATGATCTGCTTCTCCATCAGTGCTCTTTTTCTTTTACCTCCCTCTTCACCTTTCTGTTTTACTTGGCTCAGGCTTTTTATTATCTATACCATATTTCTTATGTTTCTTTCAAACTTTATTAGTGACGTTGTGCATTTCCCCCTGGTGTATTTTATGTGTTTACTACTCGGAATTCACTGGGGTACTTGATGGGTGTTATAGATACTAATTACACAACTGCATAGATAGTCAACCTTTTTAATATTAGTTTAGTTCTGAATTGATTTTGTATTTATAACAGTTTGTTTCTCTGCATCGATGTTTCTGGTTTTTAAGATAATCAGTGTCATTTTGGCCAACATTATGAAAAGTTCCTACTTCAACCCCCAGAATTTCTTATTTTTACTTATTTTGCTTTTTTGGGGGTTGCAGTCATTCTCATTCTGGACATTGACTTTGGCTCTTTTACTGTAAGACTAAAACAACCAGAAATTCTTGTCTTCCCCTTCGAGACTGTTGCTCTCTGGACTTGATACCTCCTATTTGGGGGCAGGGTTGGGTAGTTGAGTTCTTTCTAAGATGAAGCAAGGAGTTAATTTAGTTCCATGGAATACCAGAACGAACCAGAATAAATTCATCTTAGAACTGTATTTGACATAATTTTAAGGTAAAGAGAATTGGCATTAATTGAAACTGTACCACGTGGACCATAATACATGGAGTCATTTTTTACGTATTCACAGTTGATATTTCCCTAACTCATTTTCCTTTTGTTTTGTAACTTTCCATATTGCTTATGTGTTAGAGTCTAAGAATTTGTGTTCATCATTTACTCTGGAACTCAGCTTGACTTGTAGACTGATGCCTATTTAGACAGCATAGCGCTCTCCTTAGAAACTAAAAAACGTTTACTTTGTATATCACTTACCGAGGCATAAAAAAGAATACTTGTTCTCTCCAACAGCATCTTGAAGTGGGAGCATTATGGGCCACAGTGGGTGGCTGGGAGTGAGGTGTGAGGCTTGAGGGAGCTTGTGGGACCCCAAGTATGAGGAAGGAGATTAGTGTGGTCTAGAGGAGTGACGAAGGGCTTGAGCTTTGTGACCACACTGTTGCTTGAGTCCCCAAATCTGGTTCTACCTCTTTCTAGTTTTGTGACCACCCACAGCAAATTACTTCACCTCTGAGCTTCAGTTTCTTAAGATAAAGATGATATTTGTCTTGAAGAGTACGTGTGTATGCTATCTCTGGGTGCTGGAAGAAAATGCTAGAAATTTTATTTCTTTTTAAAAGTTTCCATATTTTATGTACGAGTAGTCACAGTATGCTGGACAATATTAAAACTATATACAACGTTAAAGGTACACGTGTTTGGGATGCCAGCAGTTTACCAAAAGGGGCTTGTTGTGATCCTTAAAGTTTTGAGATGGTGAGCTAGTATATACAAGTGAGGCCCATGCTTGGAGACTTACTAGTTTGAGGGCAGCTTTAGAGATGAACTGAGTTTGGAATGGAGTTGAAGAGCTCGGGTTAGTTCGCTCTGGGAAATGAAGGAATTTGGATTTAGGGAGTGTGTGTCTGTAAGTTCATCTGAAAAGTAGTGGATGTAGTAAAATGTAGTAATGATTTGAATTACTACTTTGTGAAAGTCTTAAACTGTATATTCTCACACTATATCATGTGTTAGAAGATCGCATGGTAGAAATTTGGGTAGGACATAACCCAGAAACATGAGTCAGTATTAGGGAATTGTTCTTGAAGTCTGGCTAGTTTGCCCCCAGATAACTGAGAGCCAACTGTAGGTATACATAAGTTAATAATGTTTATATTGCATGAGCCAGAGGGCAGGCATGTTAAGTATAGGTGATTAATTACAGTTTTGTGTTTCTTATTGTTAATTTCAAATTGCTGTATGAAATAATAAATGTATTTCTTTTTAGGTAAATCTAAAACATGTTTCTTTTGGGTTCCTTTAGGGAGAATAGTGTTTAATGTATCCCTCCACTGCAAAGGAAGCTCTGTGAGGAGAGCGATATTTGTGTTTCATTTACTGATGGACACTCAGAGCCCAGCATATAGAAGAGACTCATTTTTTGAAGGGATCAATCTTTGCATCTCTGCCATGTAGCACATGGACATGAAATGCTAAGTAAATGTTTGTGAAATTGAGTTGAAAGAGTTGAGCATAATACCAGAAAATTTTTGTAAGGCCAACATCGTGACATCAAAATGACGGTATACACTTTCTAGTGGGAGCTCAGGAAATGTCTTGACAGTAGACTCACTGTTGATAAGATATGCATGTGAGTAGCTAGCTGCTTGAGTAATACATATAGATATAATGTAAAAATTATGCGATCAAGAAGGCAAGAAAGTGTGATGAATTGCCTCAGGCCAGGCCAGCTGCTTGTACTTTAATGTCATACCACTTATCAACGTCTCTGTAGCTTCTGACACTCCTGACAATGTCCTCATTGACTCTCATATCTTTCTTTGGCTTCTAGGACATTGCTTTTGGCTTCTTTACCTTTCTAGCTGGCTTTTATAGTGTCTGTCCTTAATCCTTATATCTTATAAGTAAATATGCAGTCGATTCTTGAACAACCGTATAGGGGTGAAGGATTAGGGTCATTGACCCACCTGTACAGTTGAAAGTCCACGTATGACTTTTGAGTCCCCCAAAACTTAACTACTAATAGCCTACCATTGGTTGGAAGCCTTACTGATAACAAACAATCGATTAACACATATTTTTGTATGTTGTATGTATTACACAACTGTATTTTAACAATAAAGTGAGCTAAAGAAAAAAATGCTGTTAAAATCATAAGGAAGAGAAAATACATTTACAATATTGTATGTATTTATTGAAAAAATCCCCATGCAGCTCACACCCTTCTGTTATTTTTGAGGGGTTCCATGCTTTCAACTGTAAGATGGATAGAGTCAGTGTTGACTCTAAAATCTACATCTTCAGCTGTATCTAGAGCCCCAGTCCTGTATTTCTGACAATATCCTGAATATCTCTGCTGGTCATTCCCACAAATCATAGCCAACCCTGTACCCATGCACTCTTAAATGTATCAGCTCTTTGTCCCGTATTGCTCATATCTGTCACAAGTCCCCCGTGTTCTAGAAATGGTAACGTTAATCTTCAGAGATTAATATTCACATTCCCCCTTTCCTACTGGTTTTACCTCAAGAAGTTTCTACAGTCGGTCCACTTCTTTTGTATCTACTGCCATAAACTCTGGACCTCTTCAGTTTTCACTTGGGCTCTTGTAATAACTACATACCTGGAATCCTTTCTGGTTTGTTTTCTGTGTTGATCCAAGTAGTCATTCTGCAAAAACCAATTCCTTGCCTAAAAACCTATCTTATTCTACCTGCAACACGTTTTGATATTCCATTTTCATTTTTTTCTCCCCCCCCCCCCCCCCCAGTTCAAGCCGTTGTTTCTCAGTCTAGTTGTGTAGGACACAGCTCCCTGGCCCATGCTGGTATTATGAGCCTTGCACCCCTTCCCTCTCCGTATTAAGAGCCTTGCACTTCCCCCCTGCCCCAGGTTCTGGAGAGAATATTATTGGACCAACGCGTCTGCATTTCTGATACAGGTCTCACCCGTCAGAGGCTGCTGGGTCCTTGTGGTGCCCATGTTTGCCGTAGTTTGCTTGAGTAGAGATGGGAGCAAAGTGACATCACAGAGTTCAAACACAATCAGTGCTTCTCTCCCCAGCAGTAGTCAGCCAGGCAATGTGGGCTGTGCAGACCACTGTGATAGCCCAGGAGATGGTTTTGTAATCAGAAAAAAAGACTTGGGAACAAATCATTTTTGGGATGTGGAGCTGTGGACGAGAGGTATTGCTGGGCTGGTTGTTTGCTTCAGGGATCTGCTCTCATCTTTCTAGGACTTACATTCAGCCACTGGCTTACTTCTGATTTTTCTTGGATGCTGCTGAATTGATTGAATAATCAGCGTTTTACCCACTCATCTGAAATGCCACCATCGTCACATATAAAAGTCCCCTGACTGTTTCTGATTTTTAAATTCTGTACCAGAACAATTAGTGTTAGTTTTGACATTTAATAGAGCAAGTATGCACTAACTATTCTTGTTTTGAAATTTTATTAGCTAATCTTAAAATATTTTCTTCTAGATAAACTTTGGAATTAATATATCAAATAACCATACAAAACAAACAACAAAGTCCTAGTAGGATTTTGATTAGGATTGCATTTGGTTTGGTTGATTTTGGTGGAATTATATTTATTCTTTCTACCCAGGAACTAGCCTGTCTTTTCATATATACAGGTCTTTTAGTGTCTATCAGTAGCATTTTATACGTACATAAATACATATGTATGTTTAAGGTGCTGTGTACATTAAGTATGTTAAAGTTGCCTTCACTGCTGTGACTAAGATCTTTTCCCTTTGCATGTTCTAACTGGCTATTACTAGTATATAGGAACACTATCAATTTTTATTTACCTAATTTCCAGATATCTTAGTGAATTCTCCGTCTGGTTGAATAGTTTTCAGATGATTTTTTCGTCAGACAGCCAATTATCTGCAAACAGTAGTGATTCTGTGTCTCCTTTTCCAGTATTTCTGCTACCTATTTCTTTTGTCTTCGCGTTGGCTAGACTGCAGTGCTGTTCAGAAGAAATGCTATGAGGCACACATGTGAGCCATATATGTCATTTTAAATTTCTAGTGGGCATCAACAAGAAGTAAATTCTGAGATGTCCTAAATTAAATTGCAACAGGCCAGAGGGTGGAAGGAAGAGACAAGGGGTTAATTACTTAACAACTCCAAGGGAAAACCCAAAAAAGACTACTCACACTCCTGAGTGCATTTTGGAATTTTGGGTTAACTTCCAGGTGGCTATTTGCACAATCGTCTAAAAGGGAGATGGCTCCATGGAAGCACTGGAGGCCCGCTTCTTGTTTACACATGAGCTTTCAGGACTGCTGCCTGCAGTGAACCCAAAAGAGCCAATGCTTCCTCGTGGACTCCGGCGCCTATCCCAGAACTGGCCCCACTTCACTTCCCCATCCCCTTGTCTAGAGCTAATGTAAATTCTTTCAGAAGGGCTTGTATCTTTCTACCGGCTACTTGATGTTTAAAAATACTTGCCGACTCCAGGATGGCAGATGTGCTTGGCTTGTTCACTGAGCCATGTTGCTGGTAGCTTAGACTTCACGCTCCAGGACTTGGTTTTCTTTTTTCTTGCTAGCAATTGGCTTAGCAAACCCTACCTTTTGAAGGGACTTTCCACCGTGGAAGTTAAATTTTTAGTTTAGGAGCCTGTTAAATAAAGTAAAACAAAACAGGTAAGTTTAATATATTTTACTTAATATATCCAGAATATTGTTGCCGGAAAACGGGTTCTTGGAAAACGGGTTCTTGGTATCGTCACAGGAAAGAATTCAAGGATGCCCTGAGTAAGCCAGCCCAGTGGCATTTATTTCAGAAGGACAGTACACTCAAGAAGGGAGAGTGGGCAGGCCTGGAGAAGAGCGACTGCCCCTAAGAAGAAAGAGGTTTAGGAATTGATTCTAAAATGAGGGTGCAAAATATTCAAGACTTATAGGTATTCCTAGGCAGGTGGCTGACCACGCCTTCCCCTTGTGGGGAGGGATTTTTGTCCTTATTTTGCTCTTGTCAGAAGTGTCATGGCGGCTTAGAGGGGTGGAGATTTTTCCTGACCGCAGTACTAATATTAGAATCCATTGTAATTAGCTAAAGTTTACCTTGAGGGACAAGATGGGACCTGGATCTGCTCTCGGCCACCGAAATCTAATTCTGGCCCGTCTGGTTGTTGTACTTTTTCTTAAGGAATCTCATCTCCCTTCTTTGTTTTCCCGCACTTCCGGTCCCCTCTCTGCCCTTGGCCCTGTTCTTTCTGCCTATGGTAACATCATCATTTCAACATACAATCAACATAAAAACTGAGATGTTTTACATTATTTTTTTCGTACTATGTCTGCAATTCCATGTATATTTTTTCATTTAGAGCACATCTCAATTTGGACAAGCTACACTTCAAGTGTTCAGTAGCTACATGTGGCTAGTGGTTATAGGGCTGGAGTTTTCTTAAATAGCGTATACTAATTATGGTCATAACCGGCTTTTTTGTCTTGTTCCTGACTTTAATGGACATTACCTTTGAGTATGATGTTTGCTATTGGCTTCTGAGAAATACATATACTTTTGTTAAGTTAAAGGAGTTTACTTTTGTTAAGTTAAAGGATTTTTCTTTTGTTTCTGAGTAAGAAGTCCCCCCCCCCCTTTTTTTAAATTTTATTGGGGAATGTTGGGGAACTGTGTTTTTCCAGGGCCCAACAGCTTCAGGTCAAGTTGTCCTTCAATCCAGTTGTGAAGGGTGCAGCTCAGCTCCAAGTCCAGTTGCTGTTTTTAAGAATTAGTTGCAGGCGGTGCAGTCCACCGTCCTATGTGGGAATTGAACCGGCAACCTTGTTAAGAGCTCTGCGCTCTAACCAACTGAGCCTTTTAAAGTTCTTTTTAAAGTTAATAATTGATATTTACTTTCTTTAAATACTTTTTTAAAACATATACTGACATGATCACATCACACCTTTCCTTCCCACTTAATCTAGTAAAATATAGAGAATTATAATAATAGAGTCCTATGGTATGATACAAAAACATATTTGGTTACTGTCCCCATTTTTGGAACCGAGCTCCTAAAACCCTGAGTGATAGGAGTGTCTTTTGTTATTTATAAGAGCTCCTCTGGATCACACTGGAGTTTATGCTAATGAAGTGATTTAGGGTGGGGTCCTTGGTTCCTTGGTTAGCCTCAGGATAGGGCTGGTCACCTGAAAGACACTGAGATTAGAGGATTTGAGGAATTTTCAGCACAACCCACCCACCTATCAGGAGTGAGGGAGGCAGAGATTGAGCGATATAAAAACTCTTGAATGGTGAGATTCAGTAAGGTTGGTGAATACATTCAGGTGTGGGAGTGGTGCACCTGGAGGAGTTTGGAAGCTTGGCTTTGTGCCCTCTTCCCCCCATCCCTTGTCCTGTGCATCTCTTCCATTTGATTGTACCTGAGTTATATCCTTTATAGTGTTCCTGAGTTGTGTGAGCCATTCTAGCAAATTACTGAACCCGAGGAGGGGATTGTGGGAATCCCTGGTTTATAGCTGATGGGATTTGTGACCAGCAAATGGAGAACAGTCTTATGAGACTGAACTGGTAACCTGTGGGATCTAGCTCTTGTAAAATAGATTACAAAGCTTAGATCAAGTCTGTCTTTAAAGAAATTGTCTTTAAAACTTATCAAAGGGATACATATATGAGGTGTGATTAAACAGTATGGTGAACGTTTAAATACAAAAAAGTTATTACAGCAGAAGACACATTGCCATTAATCCCCCTAAAAATACGTATTTCCCCTCGCTTCAAACACACTTATCCCATGTTCTTACCACTTTCTGAAGCAGTTCTGGAAGTCCTCTTTCGTGAGTGTCTTTAGTTGCGCTGTCGTGGCTGCCTCAATATCCTGAATCATTTTGACTTAGTGGAAGAGCCAGAAGTTGCATGGTACCAGATCCGGTGAATAAGGCAGATTAGGACACACCGTAATGTTTTTATTTGACAGAAAATGCCATATACCAGAAGCGATGTGTGACATGGAGCATTGTCGTGACTGGGGATGATTTACAGCACACTTGCAAACACACCTTCTCTCAGTTGTAGCTCACACTCGACTGACTGCACCGAACAAGTTGAAACTTGTCACATGCTGTTACTAAGGTTCAACGCGCCACTTTCCATATTGAAGATCCCTGCCTTTCCGTTGGATAGCACTCAGCAGCAGCATTTACTGTATTTTGTGCTCATAATGGAAAGGCTCCGTGTCATACATCACTTCTGGCATAAGGCAATTTCTGTCAAATAAAAACATTACAGTTTGTCCTTATCCACCTTATTCACCAGATCTCGTACCGTGCGACTTCTGTCTCTTCCCCAAAGTCAAAATGACCATGAAAGGTAAATGTTTTGAATCGATTCAGGACATCGAGGCAGCCACGGCACCACAACTAATGACACTCATGAGAGAGGACTTCCAGAACTGCTTCAGAAAGTGGCAAGAACGTTGGGTAAGTGTGTTTGAAGTGAAGGGGCGTATTTTGAGGGGGATTATGGCAATGTGTCTTTTACTGTAACATTTTTTTTATTTAAACATTCATGGTATTGTTTGATCACACTTCGTACTTGTTAACAAGATTCAATGTTTATTGAGGGCCAATTAAGTACTAGAACCTGTCATGTTGGACCATTTAATTAGCAAAACAAAACAGGGTGAAGTAAGTACACAGGTATGCCAAAGTTTCTCCAGGGCAGATTTCTCAGAAGGGATTTACTGGGTCATAGGAATTTACATTTTCAGCTTTTACTATTACAGATGTTGCCAAATCACTCTCCGAGGTGGCTGCACTTCCCCAGTAATGCCCAGAACTCACTTGTTTCCTATATCTTTGCCAATACTTGTGATTTTTTTTTCATTAAAAAAGCCTGTTGGGCAAAATGATATTTTAGTTTGCATTTCTTTGATAACTAGTGGGGTTGATCATTTTTTTCATAGTTAATCGACAGTTGGATATTTTGGTGCATATACATAGCCCATTTTTTTCTATTAAGTTATTTCTTTAAAAAATTCCACAAATATGGATATGGATTGTTCATATATGTTCTCATTTGCATAGGAAACTAACAAGTAAATTTATAAGATTTCCCCCCCTCCCAATGGATAGATAGATAGTTGGATGAATAAATGAATGAACTTGTCTAGAGTCACAGCTGCTAAGAAACAGCAGGGATGATTTTGGACCCAGATATATCTGGTTTTAAGGCCTGTCTTTTTTTTTTTTTTTTTAAGTACATCTGGCTGCCTTCCTGCGAATGAGGAAATTAATAATGAGGCAGTGGTGTGCTGAATTTTAATTCAAAATACTTAACTGTTAGTTCTGCTTGCCAGCTCTATGAATTTAGGCTGCTGTTAATATTAAAGTGATGGTGACAGCTAACTAGCTGCATCACAAGTGATTGAGAAAATCATTGAGATAATGTATAAAAGTGTTGTACATACAGTGAAGTAGTGTTTATAAAAGTACTTTTTGGCCCCATAATGAGTGAATAAACAATATACTTTTAAAGAAAGTTTTGGATGTGCCCCCTTTCTAAAAAAATAGACTATGTTTTAGAGCAGTTTCGGGTTTACAGCAAAATTGAGCAGAAGGTAAAGGTAGAGATTTCCCGGGTATCCCCTGCCCGCACATCTGCACAGCCTCCTCCATTATCGGCATCGCACACCAGATGGTACATTTATTACAGTTGGTGCATCGACAGTGATGTGTCCTTATCACTCAGCGTCCTTAGTTTACGTTAGGGATCGCTCTTGATATTGTGCATTCCGTGGGCTTCACCAAATATGTAATGACATCCATCTACATTATCCTTATCGTACGGAGTAGTTCCACTGCTTTAAAAATCCTCTGTGCTCTGCCTGTTCATTCCACCATCCTTCCAAACGCTTGGCAACCTTCTGTTGTCTCAGTATTTTCAATACTGTCTCAGTAGCTTTTTCCAGAATGTCATATAGTTGGAATCACACAGTTTATAGCCTTTTCAGATTGGCTTCTTACACGTAGTACCGTGCATTTAAGTTTCCTCCATGTCTTTTCATGGCTTGATAGCTCATTTCTTTTTAGCGCTGACTAATCTTCCGTCGTCTGAGTGGACCACAGTTTGTACATTCACTTACTGAAGGACATCTTGGTTACTTTTACGTTTTGGCAAATATGAATAAAGCTGCTGTAAATATGTGTGTGTATTTTTTTCCTGTAGACATAAATTTTCAACTCATTTGGGTAAATATCAAGGAGCTCGATTGCTGGATCATATGGTGAGAGTATGTTTAGTTTGTAAGACACCAAATTGTCTTCCAAAGTGGATGCACCTTTTTGCGTTCTCAGCAGCAGCTGCAGTCAGTGCAAATCCTTGTTGCTCTTGTTAGCATTTGGTGATGTTAATGTTTTGGATTTTGGCCACTCTAATAGGTGTGTAACGGTACATAATATGCTTTTTTTGGTGAAAGGTTACGTGATAAAATGTCACTTGCTAGTGTGATAGATGGTGTTTCCAGAAAAACACAACAGAAATTTTCCTGTGAGGTTTGGAAGTAGAAATACTTCCAGGGAAAGGTTGATATTTGCCTCTGGTTAACCATGAGTAGTAATGCCTATCTTTATGTTTTTCTTTTGTCAGGTATTGAAAGAAAGGCGCATATCTTGAAGGCACTAGCACCTCCTACCATTGTCATCTGGTAATATGTTTCATTTTTTGAATTACAGGATATTTCTGTTATTAGGCATAAAATGTATTAAAGTGTGGCTAAATGTCAAAGAAAACAAATGCTTTCCATTTTGTGATTCTAGAATTGTGAGTTACGAGAAGGTAGCTTTCTTACTAATTTTCATTCCATACAAACCCATTGGAACATGAAGCCATGTTATTCAGTATTATTTACCTTCCTTTCCTCAACTTGAATTTCATTAAGCATCTGTGAAAGAGTTTAAACTCAGTAGCCTCTTTATTTTGCGAAGCTTAGCACTAATTAGACTGGTATTGGTGGTTCAAAATGTGCTGGTCATTTTAAATTCGTGTGAGTTATTTTAAATTTCTAACAGAACATTTTAACAGAAGCAGGTTCAAGGACAGGAAAAGAGCAGTGTGCTTTTTGTTAACTTACAGCAAATTCTGCATGTTAATTACAGCTGTCATGGGGTAAAATACTTCATATATCACAGTTTTATTCTTTCCTTACTGTGGTTTCTGAAGTGAATTAGAGCTTGTGAAATTTTGGGGCAAGAATTTAAGGATTTAAGTGACCTGAAAGATTTTAGCGTTCTGAGACATTAAAGTAAAAGTGGGTGGAACTGTTACAAGGAATAATCCATGTTGGTAAAGTGCTTTGAGTCTATAAAAGCAATAAGCTTAATTTTATCTATTAGAATCATGGTTGTTGACATTTATCTTTAGTTTCAGAAAATCATTTCAAAATCTATGCTCACATCAGTTGAATTTATTAATCCTTATATTTTCTACTGATTTTAAGAAGTTATACAAGTAGTATGTTTATTATTAAAAATTGTAAACTGCATCAGAATGTGTAAGTAAAAGGGAACCTTCCCTGTCCCCTGAGTTTCTTCCTAGGGATTACCTCTTACCCACTTGGAGTGGGTCCTTCCAGACCTTTTATGTGCATATTCAAGGTCACCATCTTTTAATGAGATGGGTGTGATGAAAAAAGAAATGTACTTTGCCCATTGGTGTGCCTTCACTTTATTTTAGACATTTCTTTTCAAACTACATCTTCTTGAGTGATATACTTGGCCAAATGAAGATTGTGTTCAAGTGACTAAGTAAATACATTGGAACACAGTACTTTTCCCTCCAAATTTCTTTTACTGATTAGTGGGTATGGAAACCCCAAACTTTCAATTTCTAGCTAAGAATGGATCAACAGAGTTTAGATTTACAGTGAAATTGGTATCACAGGTGTCATTTACTGCACATTAAACAGTAGGTATGGCATTTATACAAATGACTGCAATTAATATTACCTTTATAGAGATAGAGGGTAAGCTAGATTGGGGTAGACAGAGAAGTGGTTTTGGAGTTTAGTACATCTGCCTAAGGGGCAGGGGGTGGGGCATGGGAATAAAGTGCTATGGCAAAGTGACATAGGTAACTTTGTCTCATAATTTTACCGAGACTTGAACAGGTCCCCAAAAAGGGAAAGGAAATCTGTCACTTTATAAAGGTTTACTATATTATGATGTAAAGGGAATTTCATGGACTATTTGGGGAACCCAGTGTCATGAATTCTAAAATTTAGAACCCCTTCTGTTCACATTTGGGAACTACCCATTTTCAGATATCTTACATTATTAAGAAATAATGTAAAAATTGAACTGATTCACACGTGTATGTGTCCATTGTGTAATTGTTAGATTGAAGCATTTTAAACAACTTAAAAAATCTGAATAAGCAGATTTTGATAGTTTTAATGCTGTTACTAGTCCATCAAAAAATGACATGTAGAATTTGAAAGAGAACATTAACAAACAGAATTGTGTATGAGTGAATAAATTTAGACTCATTATAATAGCGATTATATAGTGCCTTAAGTTTATGCTACAGATTCACAGCAAGTTCAATACTTACTTTTTTTCTTAATGTTCAGATGTATTGATAAAGTATATTCTGTTCGTGACTCTAGTAATTCATATTTAAATATTTTCTAAAGTAGACAAGCTTTGATAGCCTCAGGATTTAATCACTCATCTTGATGATCTAGTGTCCATATTCAGTAGCAGAAAGTGCTATCTCTGCATATGGCCATGCAATGGAGAGAAAGTATCCAGGTTATTTTCCTTTGTGTGTGAAAATGATCTAGATTAGAAGTTTGGAAGGAGAGGGGACAACAGCAGGTTTGCTACTCCCTTGGCTTATCAGGAAAGGGTTTCTTCGAGTCAGGCCAAGTATTTCTTATAACTTTGAAGGTGGATTCCTTATTTTTGGTGCCTTCTATTTTTAAAACACACTTTAGTTTTTGAACACTATGGAAAAGCTCCAGAAGCCAGAAAATTGGGCACACGGGGAATGAAGAGAAAAGGGAAGACAACTCTTTATCTTAATAGCTTTGATTTTTGAAACTTGTTTAAGAAAAGCTTTATTAGTGGTAAAATAATTGAGAATTTATGGGAAGAGGAAAATACTTTATGTAAAGAATTAAAAAAGGAAAAAGTAACAAGATTATATGAATAAAATATAATAAAGACTATTGACTAAAGGAAGTAATTGCATGTTTAAACCTTATTCTTAACTATTTAACGTTCAGATAGTACAAATAATGAAGTTGATGCAGTGTTAGTTGTGATGCAGGTAATTTATCCTGTAGTTATATATATTTCCAGAATATACTTAAACTTCTAATTATATGTGTACTTACTTTTTCTCAAGTTTGACATGCCAAGATATAAATAAGGATTTTGGGGTGAGTGGCAAATGGAGGAAAAGATAAACATCTGAGGACTCTTACTAAACAATTTGTAAATCCTTGACATTGAAAGAAAAGCTATAGACTTAGATTGGATAGTCTCAGATAGACTTAGATTGCAAAATTATGCTAAGCTGTTGCAGCTTTTACTCATAGACTATTTTAAAATGATCTTGAAAATCTTAATTAGACACTTTAATCTTTTTATATCCTCAAAGGTTAAATTTACCTGGTTCATCTTTTCTCAAATGTGAATACTTTGCTCTCAATATAATCACGTTTACTTTTGCAGACAATATTTTATATGTTTGGAACAATTATATTTAGCCTCTGACCTTTGAATTTTAATTTTATTTTTATTTTACTTTTGGAAAGGAAATAGATAAACTCGAAAGTGAAATTGTTAATCCAACTAAAACAAGCCTCACTTAAAATTACTCCGTCTGCTCCCTCTCCAGGTATAGGTTCATGTAATACTAAATATAGTACTTAGCTAGATTGAGTTGCAGTTATTAAGACTCCCAAGTATCATCTGGCCAGGCTGATACCAGTATGTATGTAATAGTTCATCTTCTGAAATGTTTGTATAGTTGGCTCCCATTGACCATTTTGAAGGTGATAGTTGGAATACATAGGAATAGTGCTAAAGGGGTAAGCAGTCCTATGCAGTATTGTCTTTACAGGCAAGGCGTTCAGCTCTTGGCTCGTTAGTCCACACTGATAAGTATGTCAAATAATTGTACTAAGGAGAGCTCCTGCCCTACCATTAGGATAATGTAGTGATGACTGAACTTGCCATTCCCCCGTCCCCGTCATTGAGTCAGTCTTGACCAAAGTTCTAATATAAAAAGCTCTACTTCTGTATAGAGAACTTCACATCACTTCTTTTGGATATAATAAAGAAAGAGGTGGGTATGTGGCTTGGGAAGGTAAGTAGAAAGCAGAGTAGGATTAGGTTTTCCCCATACGTGAGGAAGTAGAGGTGGAGGCAGTGTGACTCAGAACCCTGAACTGGGTGTGGGGTGTGTGTGTACACTCCGTGACAGTGAGATAAATGAATGGAATACAGAGCCACCTCTGAGGACTCCGCTGTGTGTGGCTGAGGTCTTGGCATGGGGTTGTTAAGGGTGGACCTGAGACTATAAATGCCTTGAGAGTTAGGAAGCATGTTGAAGACCATCTTTTTTAGATGTATGGAGGCTGCGTAAGTTGAAATGGTTAAACAGAGTTGGTTCTGAGTTATAGTCCACATGTATTCTCTACCTTTGGAATTGGAGTGGGATCCAAAAAGTAGGGTTCAACAGTTTCATAAAATTGAAGGACATTTAAAGTTTAGCATGGAATATTGGACACAAGAAAAAATATTCTTAGTGTATGAATTTCCTTAAACAGAAGTAAATTTGTCATTATCTAACTGAAGCTCGTGGAGACAAATCCCCCAAAGTGACTAGTTAACTAGGGATGTTAAATGGATCAGTACCAATTCTAGGTACAGGATGTGTTAAGTATCATTTACTTACTTTATAAGAGACTTCATGGATGGATATGTGTCAGCCTCTTCTAACCTCTGAAATTGTAAATGTATTAAACATGAATAGGAATAGCAGCTGAGATTTGAGTGCTTACTATAAGGCAGGCGTTATATGCTTTACATGTGTTAACTGTTTAATTTTCTTAATAATCTCATGATACAGATATTCTCATCATTTTATAAAGAAAGTGAAGCTTAGAAAGGTAATTTAGCTAAGGTGACATTTGGTAAATGGTAGAGCTAAGTGTCAAACCCAGTCTGTTTGGCTCCAGAGCCTGAGCTCTTAGTAAGAATAGTTGAATTGATTTCAGTGTCTTCAGAATCAGCGGGGTGTAAGAAATAAGACAGAAGAAAAATGTTGTCATACGTAGTTTTGTATAGACAACAAAATTTGAAATGCTATTAAAACATACATTGTATTTTGTAAGTTATTTAGAGTGCTTTCACCTACTTTCCTTATTTGTTCCTTAAAAGGAGTTTTGTGAGGTATTTACTATCATCACCCAGTTTTACAGTGAGCCTGAAGCTCAGGATGTTAAGGGACTTGTCCCATGTTACACAATGAATAAAGGGAGGGGGCGCAACATCAAACCCAGAGCTTACTGCTGTTATTCTGAAAAGAGAAGGTTTATTGAACACTTTTTATATGCGGTCAAACCAGTGTTGCCAGTAACAGTACCTTCATAAAACAATACCTGTCGGCTTTGAAACTGCCTGAAACAGCACTGGGTACCCGTAGCAGCTATACTAGTAACTAGCATTTATAATGCCTTTGCATTTCTCAGAAATCCTTTATGTCTGCTGCATTCCATTTTATCCTCACTGTAAATTTTTTCTATTAGATAAATGATGACATATGGGGAAGTAAGGTACAGGAACGTTATTTCAAAGAAAAAGATCAAACTTAACTAGCGGTAAGGCTCAGGCTATAGTTTGCTAGTTTGTTCTCTTACTCCATAAGATAACTAAGTGTAGGGTGACCAGCTTGGCCTGTTTGCTTGGAACTTTCTTGATTTCAGTACTGAAAGTTCTGTGTCCCTGGAAACCCCTCAGTCCCAGGCAAGCCAGAGGGGTTGGTCATGGTAATTACTTTTGTCACACTTTGTGGTGGACTGGGAATGGGAGTAGGGTCGCCATATAAAATACAAGACACCCAGTTAAATCTGCATTTCAGATAAACATCGAATAATTTTTTTTATTTTAAATTGAAGTTTATTGGGGTGACACAATGGTTAGTAAAGTTACATAGGTTTCAGGTGTACAATTCTGTAATACATCATATATATATCACGTTGTGTGTTCATCACCCAGAGTCAGTTCTCCTTCCATCACCATGTATTTGATCCCATTTACCCTCATCTACCACCATCCTCCCCCCTTACCCTCTGGTAACCACTAAACTATTGTCTGTGTCTATGAGTTTTTGTTTGTTTGTTTGTCTTATTCCTTTATTGTTTTCAGTTGTATATCCCACATATCAATGGAATCATATGGTTCTCGACTATTTCTGACTTATTTTGCTTAGCATAATAATCTCAGGATCCATCCATGTTGTCAGAAGTGGCACTACTGAATAATTTTTTACGATATATCTCAAATACTACACGGGACATGTATACTTTAAAATGTTGATTGATTATTTGAAATTCAAATTTAAATGGGCATTTTGTATTTTTATTTGTTAAATCTGGCAGCCCTAATTAAGAGTGAAGGGACATTCTGGTGTGGGAAAGTCCACTTAGCTGCTTTTTGGGTGGACCTTACTCTTCACACATTAATCTGCTTAAGGAAGCACCATCTGGCAGTTTCCTTTTCTGAGGTATTTGACTCTTGTTCTTTAGTTGGGTGGACAGAGTTAGAAGCAAGAGTCAGGATGAATATATGAAACCAGATTTTGTCTAGTGCATTAAAACGTGTGTGTGTGTTTGTGTGTGGGGGGGTGTATAGCAGTTCTCATTTACTTGTCAGGAAACAACAGACCTGTACCCATTCCATCTTTGTTGGATCAGTTTGTCAGAGACCAGCACATTTTCACAGACTGCCCGTACTGTCTTTAGGCTATATGTTCAAAAGTATTTTTGTTGTTGTTAAGATAATACATTGACATGATTCAAAATGAAAAGGAAGTGAAGGCTTTACCCACCCCTTCTCACACCTATTATTCATTTGCTCATCATGGAGACCATCTGCTCTAATTGGAAAATGTTAGAATTTTTTAAATGGACCTTAGAAGTCTTCTCAGTGAGTGTTTTTCTTAAACCAGGGGAACTCTTTCCGTACCCCTCCCCTCTGAAAAAAGTATCTGTATGGGAAAATATCTTACTGTGTTTTCCTGAAAATAAGACCTAGCCGGACAATCAGCTCTAATGCATCTTTTGGAGCAAAAATTAACACGTTGCGTACGGCGGGGTTTAAATCCCTCGTGAAGATTCTCGTGATCCGTACGCAACGTGTTAATATAAGACCTGGTATTATATGATATGATATGATATGATATGATATGATATGATATGATATGATATGATATGATATGATATGATTATATTATATTATATTATATTATATTATATTATATTATACCTGGTCCTATAGTAAAATAAGACCTGGTATTATATATTATGTTATGTTATATTATATTATATTATTATACCAGGTCTTATATTAAAATAGACTGTGTCTTTTACTGATTTTTGCTCCAAAAGACGCATTAGAGCTGATTGTCTGTCTAGGTCTTGTTTTCAGGGAAACACGGTATACAGAAGACAGAAATGGGATCTTCAGGTTCTTTGATGATTGTCAGTACTCCTGGATTGACCTGGGAGTCCTAGGCATCAGTAGATTATAGTCTAACCACATCTAGCTGAATTCTGTCATCATTAATGGTGAACCAATCAAGGTGTAGTGACTTGGACAAGGTCTCAGGTTAACTTAATGCCTAGTGTCTGCAAGTGTGTGTCATAATCCTTGTTCTGTATCAAGCTGAAAAAGGTATCAATTCCTTTGCCTAATTTCTCTTTTTCCTATTTGGTTTTATGCCAAGACCAACCATTTTTATTTTGTTTTAAGAATATTTGGTTTGGACTTTATCTAGAAAAGGAAGATAGAATAAAAGTAGATTTAAAAATGTGCCTTGATCAGGATTAGGGGAGCTTATTTGTGGATCAAGGCGAATACTCAAGAGTCCTGTTATTTCAACTATTACAATTAAAATACTAAAAGTGTTTTAAAATCACAGTAGATAACTGAAGGTTATGTAAATTTAGTTGTCTGTTCAGCTGCTTCTCAGTTTTTAATTTAAATGTATTTACGGCAAAGACTTGCTAGTTTTCCTCCCTTACTTTCTTTCCCTCCTTTCCTCCCTCCCAACATAGGTCTTTATGGCCAAAATTTCATTTTTTGAGGTTAGAATAAATACATGCCTCGTTGTTTTCTTAAAAAAGAAAAAGAAAAGGCTGAACTATTATTTCCTCATCAAATTTCCTAGTTGTGAATTGAAAGTTCATCTAATCCAGATGGTAGTATGACTCAATCCTTAATGTTTTTAATCGACTTTCTGGCCCAGAATGTCTTGATCTTTTTATTTGTTGTATTAAGGAAGTACTTACATGGATTAATGATGTTGATTTTCAGCTGTACAGTCTAATTTCATTTATAGAGAAGTGACAGCTGTGGGGTCAGAATTGAAATCTTCAAAGTTGTTAAAGATTGTCTTAAGACAGGGTTTTAGAAAGGAAAAAGCCTTTGTCTTTAATAAAGGAGAGTGAGAACCACTATATTATGCAGTACTGAGTTCTTACTGAACTTCGGCAAATAACAGCATTGCCATGAAAATAAGAGTACTCACCGAGAGATTCCAAATTCTGGAGGGATCAAGTAGGGAGAAAAAGGTAAGTTTCAGTTCTGCTTACAAAGATAATTTACCATATTGCTCTAAGTCATAGGGAGCTTAAGAGAAAAGGTTTCCTTATATCTAGTAAACAAAAGATTAAAGAACCAGTACTCTTTCAAATAAGAAGTCATAAAAATTATAACCATCCTCAAATTCATTCAGTCCCATGTTATTAATCCTTATTGGTCTTAATCTTTTAACAGTTTTATGAATCCAGTTTTTCTTAGAGTTCTGCAAATCCTCACCCAGTTCAAAAGTATGACCTGAAAGTTGATCAGAAACCCGTATTTTTAGAGTGTCAGAGTCATCTTCATGAATCTCTGAAGATGAAACATTTTTACAGAAAAGATGCAGAATACAATGGCTCTCTAAATGACAGACTGAAAATGGCATTGTTAACGATCTTTGATTATATTGCAGTTGTCAAAGTTGCTTTTCTCTGCAACACACATTTTCAGATAACTAGAATTGCAAATGGAAGTATTTTATCAGGACATTGTAGATTCGTAGAAATTTCATATAATTTCTGGAATATTTTAACAATATAGGCATACAAATACAGCATAATTATTTCTTATTTGACAGTGGTTCCCATGTAATTTTAGAATATCAAATATACTCAATTAGTTTTATTTTCGCCTTTTATGTAAGTGAGAGAAGAGAAGAGAGATCCTTTGAAATCTTTCAGGTATCGTTCTGAAAAATCTTAGTTTTTTTCAGGTTAAGAAAAAGACAATTTAATTTTGAATTTTTGGGAAGTTTGTCAAACATCGAAAGTTTTAAAACACTTGGTCAAATAGAATCATAGGTCACTATGAAACAGTGTTTAATTATCTACTTAATCATGGTGACAAACACTTCACAGGCAAATACAGAAAGTTAAATAGTTGTAAGCAAAATATAGCTCTTTAAATATTAAGAAGACTTGGTTTACCTAAGCAATCAAAGACCTAATGATACAAAGCACAGGAAATAATTTTAATAAAACACAAAATCTTTGCTTTGCCTTTACAATCCCTTATTAAGAGTATACCAGTAGTACAGGAAAACTGCCTTTTTAGCAAAAGAACCAAACTCCACAATTTTGCATCAGCTTACTTTTGATATTTAAACTCACTAATTAAATTCATTTTAATCTCATTTAGCTTGACCAGCCATAAATTTCCTTTCTCAAGATTCCTTTTCCACAAACCTTCTGCAACTTTCCTTGTTCCTTTTAGTTTGTCTCGTCTTATTCAGAAGAATTCAGCTATTTTTAGGACAAACTATGTTAATTCCCTCAATGCATTTCCATGCCTTATACCTTCTTTTACTGAAAACACATATCATTCCATATTAATTAGAATTCTTAACCCTTAGAAACCTTAATTTCTAATGACAACTAAGAATTAAGCAATCAGCATTCTTTAGATTGGCAAATTTATGAATACATTTCATAATCTCTAGAAACATAGGTTCTTTTACTGGCAGATATATTTCTTAATTTTTAGAAAATAAATGCTTCCTCAACAAGGCACAAAACATATTCGTTAAAAAGTCTAAATTTATCTTTTAATTTCTGTGTAATAAGAGGTCAAATATAGATAGACTTACTTGACTATTAATGTTTTAGTGTTTTTATCTTACTTGGAAATGATCTAGATATTCAGTGAATTCACTCATCATTTAACTTGGCAAAACTAGAAGTTACCAAAAGATTTTGGGAAACTATTTTTAAGTACATGTAGTATATAATTGCTAAAACTTTTACCTAAGAAAACCTTTTTATCTTACATATTTTTAGTTTATTCTTAATTATCTTTAGATTACCCATGAAAACTGCATGAGATATCAGACAGTGATAATAATTGCCTACTTATTATTCCAAGAATTTTTCCTGCTTGCAGATTTTGTAACAGATAATATGAACTTATTTTTGTAATCCCAGGTAAAATAAAAGTATTATGTTTAATTCTGATAATTCTAAAGACATGCCTTTTTTTTAACCAAACCAAACCCAAACCAGCTTTAATAGCGAGTATTTTCCTAGATCATGAGATCCTGAAAAGCATTTGGATTTTTTCCTATTGTACATATTTTTGAGAATTTTTTTACTACAAACACTTAATTCCTTTAAACCAATTAAACAGAATTCTTTACAATCCCATTTTAATAATGTCCTTGGGAGACAGACATAATACACACATATATAAACAAACACAACTGGAGACCTGATAGTTTTGTTTTAAAATTTCAGCCATAAGACAGGTACCATAAGGCAAAAACCGCACTAATTTATAACAGTTGGAATAAGTTAAGTTTATTCATTCAGATGGCTCAGGCCTTTTCTTACTAATATTTGTGGAGAAGACAATTAAGATTTGTATTTATTTTTGGCAAGGATTCTTGGAGTCAGAGCAGCAGTTTATGCTTTTCAAAAAAACCTTTGTTTCCTTTTTTTTTTTTTTTCCTTCCCTTTTGTCTGAGGAATTGAGCGTGGTAAAGCTAGTGAGGAATTGAACTGCTTCTACAGTTGGATTTTTGATTTCACAAAGATTTCCAACATGTAAGGACAGTTACTCTCAATTTCCCAGAGAATTAGGTTGTACTCGTCACTTAAGTGACATCATAGGTTGCTCTATGTGTCCAGTTACATCTTCCTAATTCACGACTATCCCTCTGGGAGTATAGTTGTATTTTAGCCTAGAGGAGGGGGCTTAAAAAGAAATTCCTATCAGGCTCTGAAATTTTAGCTTCCGAATTTCCCAAATTTCTGATAAAAAATTATTAAATCTTTTCAAATACCTGATCAGGTTTCAGGTGGGAGAAACAGTAAGAAATCTTAAAGGAGCTGCTCAGATGGCCAAGTTTCTTTTCGGATCCTGTTAGAGCAGTTTTAAAAGTCAGTTTGTCTTTTAGAACCTTCGGCATGTAGTCACAGAATGCATTCTATTGTCTGAGAGGTTTGGGATTCTCTTTAAGGGAGGGCCCGTGATGTCGGCTTAGTTTTTCCCTTAATGGCCATTAGAGTTTTAAATTATTTTGGCTAAGTTGGTCCATTTATTAAAAAGGCACAAAAGGAGGGACCAAATGTTTGTACATATAACCAGCTTGAGTTCCTAAGGAAGGAACTTTTGGGGGGCTTTTAGAAGGTGATGATCTCATGGTAAAGATAAATTCCCCTGAAAGCTGTCATGGTTTGACAAAAAGACAAAAGAGATGTTAAGGTTACTTTGAATCATTTAATTTTTTAGAGGCCTCTAAATACCAATTAAAAAATGTCTGCCATTCAGCTTGTTTAACATTTCTAAGATTCTGTAATTGTGCGTGTAAATACACTAATTTCAGTATCTCCCCAAATCCCCAGAGTAGCCGCTGTAATTCCAAATTGTCCTTCTTATCAGAAGTCCATTGAGACAGATACTTAGCAGAATATGGTCCATAAATCCTGCTGGCGGTCTAGAATGGGGTTGTCCTTCCGTAACAGACTTAGAAAGAGGGATTCCTGTTACAAAAATTGGTAGCAGAGTACCCAAGAGTTCGTAGCTCTGAACCTTCACTGAAAGAAGGTTTGGAACCGAGAACTCACACCACTGGAATCCTGGAGCCGTTAAGGAGACACCAAGAGCTCAAAGGGCTCAAGCAGCTGCCTTGCTTGAATCCAGTGGTGGCATTGAAGCAGAGTGTTCTTCGAATCTCAGGACACTGACATTATATAGTCAAACAAATTCAAATAGAGTCTGGAGGCTTTGGCTAGAAACAAATGATAAAAATTCAGGGGTCTTAAAGTTTATAAACCAGAAATGCAGCTAGGCAAAACCCAGAAGTGTTCCAAAGAAGAAAGAAAAGAGTTCTTATAGTAAAAGTACATTATTGAAAGTTAATCAGTCTGCAGTCTTAGCCCTCGGATTGGTCAGGATGGTTATCAGTCAGATGTTAGGAGGTCTGGTCACGTCCACTGGTCTGGGTAGTGGGTGTGGCGAATATCAGGTGGTCTGGATATGTGAGTCCTTCAGGCGTTAATCAGAGGGTCAGCTGAGGTCTGGTGTATGTCTAGATGTGTATCCAGACATTAACACAGGTCTGGAAAGTTCAGAAGATCCCAGGCTAGTGTGACCAAGAGTCTTTCCTCATGCTTCAGCCCTCATAATTAATGTTAATAATTTTAGCAGCTTAGTTGAAGTGACTCCATTTTTATATATTCCCTGTCTTCACTCTTTCCTTAAGTGTTTGCTAAATTGTCGTTGTATAAATAGTGATTGGTCATTTTCTTTTAATATTGTTTAACTTGACTTACCTTGTTATTTTAATTAGCAGTTCTCAAAGTAAAGGTGAAAGTTAATATTCTTCATGGTGGAAAATTAATGTGCTTTAAGCCATTACAGCTGCATTTAAATATTTAAAGATAACTACTGAAAATCCTTGACTTGTCCATACCTTTTACTGTAGTCAGACATAAAGCCATGCATACCTATCTACACATTTTTTGTGTGTTTTTAAATAAAGAATTAGTAAGGTTCATGGAAGTCCTCCAGGTGAGTTGCTTGTACGTTTAACTTAAAGGCTGCATAATCATCTATACGTGGGTGTGTAAGTTCTTCAGCCATTCTTTGATCGATTTAGATTGTTTTCTGTTTCAGTTGTTAAAATAAAATTTTCCACAGACAGTTTACTATCTAGTAGGATTTATTCAGTGATTCGTGAATCAGGAACCATGCAGTCTAGCAGATAAAAGGCGCTGCAAAGAGTTGTACAAGGCTAGAGAGTGTTGTGGATGGACGTGAGCAGGACTGAGACGGAGTCACTGGCGTTTGCTGATGTGTTATAGCAGGGTCACTCCTTCAGGGAGCGAGGGAGGTATTGGAGCTGGTTTGGGTAACTTGTGCCGAGCCGGCAAGCGCTTGGCTGATTTAGGCCTTCCTTTTCTGGAAGAGCCAAGCGTAGAAACTGAGTTATGTTTTGGTTTGCTGATGTGGGCTTAGCATGAGCACCTCTCTCTTGGGCCTAATCTGGTTACTTTAAAACAGACGTTTTTGCCTCGGAAACAGTACTGCTGTCCTCCAAGGTTTGCCTTCAGACTGTACTGCTCACTCTTCCTTCTTGTTTGAACATCAGGTCCTGTGACTCGACTACCATCTTGTCATGATTCTTAGTGGTTTCACTACCTTTGTAGTTCTGTGGCCTTTCGGTTCCTTAACCTCCTGTCCTTAAATGATCTCGTACTCTAGGCTGCCTTTATCCATGAGTATAATCTAGACCGCCCCAGGAAAAATCACTATACAGCCTCGCAGCCTCAGTTTCCAGCCCTCTACTCAGTCCATCACCTCCTGTGCTTCCAGTTTGCTCCCCTTTCGTTCCTCAATTCCAACAATCCTGTAACCCAACCCAGGATCAGATTTTATTGATCTCGTCTCCTTTTCACAAACCCCTCCTCCCCTCATGGCTTTCCTCAACTTAAAATTTCCTCACGAGTTATAA
Organism: Rhinolophus sinicus; assembly: GCF_057876585.1. NCBI lineage: Eukaryota > Metazoa > Chordata > Mammalia > Chiroptera > Rhinolophidae > Rhinolophus > Rhinolophus sinicus. The sequence continues at coordinate 200,439,219 of NC_142517.1, forward strand.
CCACTCCCTTGGAGATGGTTCCCTGGTCTCTCCCCTCTCCTCACTTGGGAATGCATCTTACCCTCTCCTACCCAAGGATGTGACTCTTATCTGCATAATCCTTTTCTTTCCTCTACTGGGTTACAGGCCTGAGTACGCAGACAAGTTATATCATCTCTTACCTTTGAAACAAAAGAATCTGCTTTGTCCTGTCACCCATTTCCCTGTTTCTCTTTAGCACTTTCATCCAGTCTTTCTTGAACTCTCTCCAGCTGGGCTTGGATCCTCACCACAGCTCTTCTCAAGGTCAGTAGTGACCTTCACATTGTCAAATCCAGTGTCTAATTCTCAGTCTTCATCCTTTTTTTGATGTTTTTATTGCAGTAAGATATACACAACACAGGTCACCGTTGTAACCACCTTTAACAGTTCCGTACATTCACACTGTTGTGCAACCATCGCCATCGTCCATCTCCAGAACTTTCCCATCATTCCAAACGCCGAACGCATTAAACACAATTCTCCATTTCCTCCCTCCTCTCAGCCCCCGGCAACCACCACTGATGATACTCTCGTGTCTTTGTGAATTTGCCTATTTTTGGGTATCTTATATAAGTGGAATCATACAATACTTGTCCTTTTGTGTCTGCCGTATTTCGCTTAGTATAGTATGTTCTCAAGGTCCGTGCATGTTGTAGCATGTATCAGAACTTCATTCCTTTGTAGGATTGAATAATGTGCCATTGTGTGGCTGCGCCACATTTTGTTTACCCAGTCGCCTGTCAGTGGACATTTGGGTTGTGTCCACCTTCTGGCCGTTATGAATAATGCTGCTATGAACTTCGGAGTTCAAGTAAATAATCTGTTTGAGTCCCTGCTTTCATTTCTTTTGGAAATATACCCAGAAATGGAATGTTGTAGTAATCTGTGTTTAATTTTTTGAGGCCCCACCATCCTGTTTTCCATAGCAGCTGCGCCATTTTACATTCCCATCAGCTGTGCGTGAGGGTTCCAGTTCCTTCACCTCCACATCCTCATCAATACTTGTTACCATGCTTTTGTTTTTCAATAGGAGCTGCCCTAATGGGTGTGAAGTCTCATCTCATTGGGGCTTCCATTTCCATTGCAGGCCTTTGTCGACCTGTAGATAACAGGTAAAGCTGGTCAGTGCCCCCCTCCTGTGACTTCCACCGCCCTGCTTTTCCCCTGTCAACACTGACCCCATCTCTCAGGTTCCTTTGCTGACCCTCTCGGCCCAGCCCTCTAAAGGTTGACGTGCCCCAGCACCTGCTCTTTGGGCCTCTTCTCACTCCTAGGCTGCCGCAGCCAGTCTCGGCTCTAAACCATCAATATGCTGAGAACTCCCAAAGGAACCTTTCACAAAGCTGAATACTCTTCCCCCAACCTGTTCCTCCTGCGTCTTCCTTTTCTTAGTAAATGATAGCTCAGTTTTGTTTTTCAGTGTCTCAAGCTAAAAACCTTAGTCACTGTTGACTTCTCTTTTTTTCTCACTGTATGTAAGGCCTTCAAAATAAAGTGAGAATTGGTTCATTTCTCATTACTTCCCTCATCCTTATTCTGCTGTAAGTCACTGTCTTGTTACATCCAATCCCAGCAAAGGCTCCCAAATGGTCTCCTTGCTTCCTCAGCAGCCAGTCACCCTCTTTGTGGTAGGTCAGTGTGTGACTTCACTCGTGTCAGCACAGTTCTCCCGGTGGTCTGCCAGGCCCTTCAGGATCTGTCCGCATTCGCACTGTATCCTCTGACGTCATCTCCTTTCACGGTCCCCTTCCTCCCTGGGTTCAGCTGGGCTGCTCATCTTCCGGTTGTCCCTGTGGCTCCCTCTCTCATTGTCTGCTGTAACATCTGAGATGCCTTTGCTTAACCACTTAGAAAGCAAGCACCTCTCTCCTCCCCTGGCATTCATTTCCTCGTAGCCTGCTTTATTAGCTTCTGTTACCTCATGATATTTAGTTATTTGTTCATGGTCTGTTTACCTCGCATGCTTTGTTCCTCACTGTGACTCCACCATCCAGAAGAGGGCTTGTATGAAGTCTGTTCAATAAAAGTTTTGGAAATCAATGAGCAGTTGAATCCTTGTTCATATGTGCTTAATATACACTGACTTTTCCGTAGACCAGAGTTCTGAACGTGGGCTTGCAAAGGGGGTGTGTGTGTGTGTGTGTGTGTGTGTGTGTGTGTGTGTGTGTTCAGTACTGTCGAATTGCTTGAGTGGACTCTGGATCTTGCAGTCTTTTCCATTTTTGTGACACTATTGGATGAAAATTGACACGGCTTCATTTTAAACTTGATTACGTGTTAAGGAGAACATGCTGCTTATGTGTATTAGCCATCTGCATTTCCCCTGTTTTGGCGTCTCTGCACATAGTCTTTGCCCAGTTTTCCTTTGTGTTGCTTAAAAAAAAAAATTATAGGAGCTCTATATATTTTGTCAGGTGTTTGTTTTTTTCCTGAATCTTGTTTCCCTATTGATTTTTGAATTGTTTCGCCACAGATATGTTAAACCTTTAAAATTTATATGGAAGAATAAATCTGTAAGAATTGATAAGAAAATTTTGAAAAATACGGATAGTGAGGGTCTTATCAGATATTTAAAGCCATAGTTCTGAAGTATTAGTGCACATAAATATCACATGGATGCTGTTTAAAAATGAGCCTGCCGTAAACACACAATGGGATTTATAGATGATGTAATACAGAATTGTACACCTGAAATCTATGTAATTTTACTAACAATTGTCACCCCAATAAACTGAGAAAAAAAAATGAGCCTGCCACTAGAGTTTTCAATTTATAGGTATTGGGGAGGTAAGGGCAGGGCAGATATGTCTGAGGAATCATTTTAAGTATTCTCTAAGGTAATTCTTATATGAGTGGTTCTGGGATCATAGTTGAGAAACTCTGCTGCAAATCTGCATTTGGAATAGTGTGGTATTGTCAAAGCGGTAGACAAATAGAGCCGAGAAACAGGTCCACATATGGGAACTTAGTATTGAAGGTGACATTTTGGTTAATTGACGAAAGGGTGGCTTACTTAATAAATGGTTCAAGGCAGTTCATTAGGAAGAAAAAGTTAGCTTTCTCCTTTACACAATATAGAAAAATAAACTACATACTTGATTAAAGATCTAAATGTAAAAATTATGCAAATACTAGAAAAAATACAGCTGACCATTAATTTAGCCCTGGGATGGAGGACGCCTTCTTAAACTACATTGGAAACCTAGAAGCTGTGAAGGAGAGGATTAACAAGTTTAATTGTCCAAGTTTACTTTCTGAAAGGTGATGACTGTTTCTGAGGTGTGGCAACATAATGAAGTACCTGTGACTGGGGTCCTCGTTCTCTAGATTTTCCATTCCCACTTTAGCAAACAGGATGCAGTTGGCCAAAGGTATATTACTTTACCTAGTTTATCTAAAACATTTTAGAAAAAATAAGTGTCTTAATTGTATGTGCCTGGTGCATCTCGGCTGTATTTGACACTGCTGAACCCTTACTCCTTGGCTCTTTTCCCTTGACTTGTGACACTGGCCTCTCCAAGGTCTCATGCTTCATTGTCTTGCAGTGGGATTTGTCTCCTCTTAGTCTTGGCAGTGGTTTCCCTTCAAAGTTTTCTATCTTTGAACTTGATCTTGGAGATTTCCTATGTGTTCTCTTTGGGCAGTCTCATCCTCCATCATTATCACTCCAAAATGTATGCTTCTAGCTCTGACCCCTCTTAGTTTCACAGTTTGTTTAGATGACTCAATGGCATCTTAAACCCTTTATTTTCAAGAGTTGTATTCATTTCCTTTCCACCAACCATCCAACTACTGACCAGCCCTTCTGTTTCAGTTGAAGGCATCAGTATTATTTTCCCTTTTTTCACTGCTGCTGTGTTAATTCATGATTTTGTTCTGTTGAGGATTCAGATACAGAAACCATCCTCACTATGTTAAGGAGAAAGGTTTCGGTTGTGGGGAAGGGCTGGAGTAACAGCTGCCACCGTTGCCCCCGTCTGGGCCACCAGGAGCTGGGACTCCCGGCTGCTTGGCTCATGTCACACCCCACCCTGCCTCCTGATCTAGGAGGGAAGGATTATTTTAGCTACTTTCTAATCTAATTTCCTTGCCTCCAGTTTCTGCTGCCTTGAGGTTAGTTATCCTCTGCATACAGTTATTTTCTAAAACGGCACCTGTGTACGTTGGAATGCAAACTAAGTTCCTTTCCCGGCATCAGAGACCACAACAGTTTGACCCTTACAGTTTGGGAGTTTGGGACCTTAAACACCTGGCCCTCATCTCCTCATCCCCACCCTGCTCTACCCGAGGGGCTGATTCCTACACACCTCCTGCTTTGGTGCTTTTTCAGACTTGGGGTATCATCTGCTCAGAATCTCTTCCTCTCCCCTTCTCCCCAGGCTTTAAGATCATAATAAGCTGTCATTTGGTCAAGCAGACTTCTCAGAAAATGCCAGAACCAGCCCCTTCCTTTCACTATACTCTTCCTGAAGTACTGTTTACACTCAGTGATTAGTACTTAGTTTTATGATTAGTTTTAGCTCTTACATGATCCATTTTGAGTTAATTTTTTTTTAATAAGAAAGGGCTCTATCTTTGTCGTTTTACATGTGTATACCCAGTTGTTCCAGCAACATCTGTTGAAAAGACTGTTCTTTCCCTCTCTTCCCACTTGTTGAAAGTCGGTTGTCCATGATATAAGGGTTTGTTTCTGGACCCTCAGTTTTATTTCATTGATCAGTGTCTATCCTTTTGCTAGTACCACACTGTCTTAATTACTGTTGCTTTTTAGTAACTTTTGAAATAAAGATGTTTGAGCCCTACAACTTTGTTCTTTTTCAAAACTAAATGTTGGCTGTTTGGCTGGTAACTTTGAATTTCCATGTGAATTTTAAAATCAGCTTACAGATTTCTGTATAAAAGCCAGCGGAGATTTTGATAAGGATTGTGTTGAATCTATACATTAATTTGGGGAATGTTGCCATTTTAACAATATTTAGTCTTACAATCCATATAGGGGATATTTTTCTATTTATTTAGGTCATTAATATCTTTAAACAGTGTTTTGTGGTTTTCATAGTACAAATTTGCAGTTTCATAATTCTTCACCTCATTTTCTGATTATTCATTGCTAGTGTACAGAAACCCAGTTGACTTTTGTATATTCATCTAACATCCTGCAACCTTTGATGAACTCTTATTCTATTAGTTTTTTTTTTTTTTTTAGTGGGTTACTTATGATATGTACAATCATATCTGTGGATAAAGATAGTTCTTTAAATCACAGTATGATTTTTTAACTCAAAATACAAACATCCAAAATTAAATTTCGGTGAGAGTACTTAGTTAACCTTGTTCTCCTGAGTTATTAAAGTGCATCTATTCTTTACAGCTCAAATGTCCTGTTAGTTTTCGTTGTGCCATTTTCTGCTACAGAAACCTTCAGTGGCCCCCCCACCATGCCTTTTATAGCAAAAATTCAGAGTCTTCTGGACTCGTTTTCCAGAGCACTGCACAATGCATTGTCACAGAAAACAGCTTGGAGTGGTGGAGAACAGAGCCCGGGGATCAGTTTGGAGACTTGGCTTCTCACCAGCTGTGTGGGGGCAAATTTGGAGGTGTTCCTTGTCTTGTAAAATTGGGGAATTGTACTGTTAATTTTTTAAGCATGGTTTCTTTTAGTTCTTTGAACATATTTATAATAGCTGCTCTGCTGTGTGTTCTGCTCAGTCTGACATTTGGGCCCTCAGAAGGACGATTTCTGTTTCCTGCTTTCCCCCGATGTATTAATATGTATGCGCCATACTTTCCTATTTATTTGCATGCCTTAATACCTTTCTGTTTTAAACTGGACATTTTGGTTGTTTTATAGCAATTCTGAATTCTGAGTCCCCTCCGCTTTCTCAGGGCTTCTTGTGGTGTCGTGCGCGTGTTCCTTTGTTCAGTGAAGCTTATCTTTTCTGCAGTGTGAGCCCTCTGATGCGGCTGTGCATCTAGCACGACCTCCTCTGTGCAGACGTGCAGTGTATTTGCCCACCTCGCGTGTGTAGGTTTTATGCGAAAGGGACGTAGACCTTTGTTCAGTTACATCCCCTGTACTTAGAATGGTATCTGAAACATAATAGATTCTCAGTCAATTTGATGAGTGCAAAGTATAAAATGATCAGTTTACTGCCTTGTTGCTTCACAGTTTAACTTGCCTACATTGAAAAATATCTAGAACCACTATTGGAAGTGAGTTTTATGTTGTTTGCCAACTCCAATTGCTTGCTGCTGCCTGGAGTGAGAGACTTGGGCTCACTGGGCAGGAATGCAGCGATCAGCAGTGGGTGCCTGGGCCCTAGAGAAGGGGCGATGTGCAAAGTTCTTGCCATTCTTAATTTAATGAGCCGCTGAATAACGGGAAGTGGGTGTGTTTGGTCTCCATTCTTTTGTAGGTCTTCTGCTTGCTCCCTTCTTGCCACCAGGAAGTGTTTGGGGATACTACTTGGGGTTAGGTTGGAAAAGCTACCTGTTAACAGATTGATGGTGGAAACTTTCTGTGGTAATTCCATTGTTAATAGATGTGGTACAAATGAGTCTCTTACAAGTATCGGGTGGACAGGACACTGCTGGGGCCAGTTACCACCACGTTTCCCCAAAAATAAGACCTAGCTGGACCATCAGCTTCAATGCATCTTTTGGAGCAAAACTTAATGTAAGACCCGGTATTATATTATACTGGGTATTATATAATATATTATATTATACTGGGTATTATATTACATTATATTATATAATACCCGGTCTTATATTAAAATAAGACCGGGCCTTATATTAATTTTGCTCCAAAAGACGCATTAGAGCTGATGGTCCGGCCAGGTCTTATTTTCAGGGAAACACAGTAGCTGCTGCTTGATGGCGAAAAACAAAAAATATTCATTCGCTTATCTAATGTGTAGAATTTTTCTTCAAAGTTATTTGTTATTTAAAAGTGATTTTGAATTAATATCTTTCTTTCTCTTCCTTGTAGATTCTTACGGAGATCTGTTAATTCTACTTTTTGAGCACTTATGAATAACCACGTATCTTCAAAACCAACAACCATGAAGCTAAAACAGACCATCAACCCCATTCTTTTATATTTCATACACTTTATAATATCACTTTATACTATTTTAACATACATTCCATATTATTTTTTTTCTGAGTCAAGACAAGAAAAATCAAACCAAATGAAAGCAAAGCCTGTGAATTCAAAACCCGAGTCTGCATACAGGTCTGTTAACAGTTTGGATGGCTTGGCCTCGGTATTGTACCCTGGATGTGATACACTAGATAAAGTTTTTATGTATGCGAAAAACAAATTTAAGGACAAAAGACTCTTGGGAACACGCGAAGTTTTAAATGAGGAAGATGAAGTGCAACCAAATGGAAAAATTTTTAAAAAGGTAAGGCGCTTTTTCCTTGCCTTTGAATTTCCTCTGCAGAACATGTACTCTTAGAAATGGTGGCAAGGGGCAAGGGACGTGCACGGGCCTACTTCTGTGGGGCTTTGCCCACAGGGCAGGAGGCACAGGGTAGGAAGGGACTGGTCTGCTCTAATCTCATGCCGCGCCCTCCGGCCCTCACTGGTCCTGAACTTTCACAAAGCCTGAGAAGCCCACGGGTGTGAGGTGCAGGGCGTGGGGCGTGGGGCACAGCTGAACCCGAATGGTTTCCAGGGCCTGGAGTAGAATGTCTAGGGCAGTTTGGGGTCGGACACCCACAACTCCTGGTGGTTCCTGAGCACCTGTATGTGCTTGAGGTTGCTCTGGGTTTTGGGGTGGGACCTGCTGTTTTCTGATTCTAATGTCGCTTCCACTGGGCACTTAATGTCTTGGTCCTTTGGTTGTGGCATTTGCATTGTTTTGAAGAATTTCTTTTCACCAGTGGAGAAGAACCTGCCGTTGTTGACTTGAAACAGGCTGTAAGAGCCTGGACTTCAGATCCGGTCTACGGGTTTGAATCTTAGCCTTTCCACTTACTAGCTGTGTGACTTAGTTAAAGTTAGTTAACAGTCTGGCCTCACTTTCTTTATTGATAATATGGAGATATTGATCATTGCTGATATTAGCATTTCTTTGAGCCAGGCTGCTGTAAGAGCTTTACCTATGTCAACTTAAACTTAAGGCTTTTAATAGCCCCATGAGTTAGTGTTATCCTTACTTTACCGATAACAACACAGCGGCACAGGTAGGTTGGGCAACCTACCCACGGACATTGCAGCTAGCTAGTGCTGAAGCCAGAGCTAGAACCCAGGCCCTCTCGCTCCATACCCCTTAAACTAATCCCAGCTCACATGCGCACCCAGGCACTATGCGTAGCACACTTTGGCATCTAGTGTACATGCTCTAGCTTCTGTTATTACTGGGATTTCAGTGGGAACAACTACAGTGACTACAGAGACAGATGATGGAATAGTGTGGCACTATGAAGGGTAGTAAATGTCGATGTAAGAATGTTCCAACCTGTAGAGAGTTTTTGTAAGACTTTATTTGAGCCAAACTGACGTCACATGCCGGGGAGCAAGAGCTCAAATGCTCCCGAGAATTACAGTTTTGCAGCTTCTTTTATGCATTTGAGATTGAGGAGGGGGACGTAAGGAAGATTAGAGAAATTGAGGCGGGGATTGGATTACAGGATAGTAACAAAATTATGTGCTCTTTTGAGGGTTAATGCTCCCTTCAGAGGTATTACTCCTGGTACTTCTGGTGGTAACCTAGATGGACAAGGAAAATGGACAGGCTGGCTTAAAACCTCTCACTAAGGAAGTTACGTGCCTGGGGTGTGACGGCCCACCATGACCTGCCCAGTTAGGAATTTATGGTCAGATCACCCTGTAAGGTGACTTTCTGTAAAATCCTCCCACCCCCCCTTTTTTTTTAATCCCCACAAAGCTATAGAAATGACATGAAAAGCCTGTTTTAGAACTTGGATACATGACTGTTAAAGCAGTTCTTGAATCCCCTGTAGGTAAAAACTGGAGATAAAACTTTTTAGAGGCCGTAAGATGGTCTGTAGTTGCTTGATAGCTTTGGCTGGGTTATGGGATTAATACCTGTGTAGGCAACCTTAATTTTCTCTTACCCTTTTTTCCAACTGCGTCCTGACTCCAGCTTCATTTTTCTATCAGTCATGAAGGAACTCAGATCTTGGAGGAAAGTCCAAGTAATCACACTAGGGAATGAAATTCTCAGAGCTCCTCTGCACTGCAGAGCCAGGCCGTGTTGTTTAACCTACTTAATGGTCCTTTCGCTCTGGCGCTTAGCACACGAATTCCATGTTTTTTCTCCTACACATGAAGGAGATGGAAAGCAAGCTAATGTCAGTAAGTCCTAGAAATTACATTTTTTTAACTCTAGACAAGAATCTAAATGTTCCCCACCTTCAGAGAGATCTTTTATCTTGTTTTGCCTGGCACAGCCCTGATTTATATCTGTTGATCTGACCTTAATACGTCCCCCTTAGAGTCTCAGAACTGGTTTGGATGAATGATATGGTCACTGGACTTTTAAGGCATATTCCCTGTTTCTTTGGTTTTTTCCCCCTACTAAATTAACTTAAGATCTAGCTGGAGGTAATAGCGTATTTCTAGAAATTGAAGTGATACAGTTAAGCATGTTTGATTATTTTGTAGCCTCTAGATTATAATTTACAGAACATTTTTTTCATAATGATGTCTGATTTTCGTCATGTTTTATTGGTACTTTTTATGGTATACCATCTTTGATTCTGTTTTTGAGAGATCTGGTAGTTATAAGAGGTACCGAAAACGCTGCATTTTTTCAGTTGCTAAAGTTTTCCACTCCTCTGCCTTCTTTTCTACGCTAGTCATATTATTTAAAAAGCATTTACTTTTATCTTTTGATCTGATGCTATTTGAATTCAAAGGCTGGGTTCTCTTATTCTGAATCTAAGCATATATAACAAGTCCTGTTTTAGCAGGAAGTATAACTCTTTTCCAGTACTTCACACATACTAGAGGCATTTTTATGGGGTAAGTACTATTTTTTAGTCATCATTCAGTACTCACAGCAGCGAATGAGGTCCCAAGTTTTTAAAAATATGGTGACTATGAAATACCTTCTTAATTTAGGTATCAGTATAATTAGGGCAAAGTAAAATCCCAGAACTATCAAAGTTTTCCTTAAATGTGAGCAGATAACACAGTGGGCATAAGGGCAGTTGTTTTCCGTGTGTGTGTGTGTGTGTGTGCGCGCGCGCGTGCGTGTGTGTGTGTGTGTGTGTGTGTGTGTGTGTGTGTACACACACGGCTTTTTCCTCCCTTTCCTGACCATGGTGCCTTTATGGTCATTGTTTATTCAACAAAGAAATATTTGAACTCAGAAAAGTTGGAAGGTGAGGAAAACTACTTTTTGTTAGTGACTTTTTCTGTCTATACTGCATTACCATCAGACGGTCTGTCTATCATAGGCATTTGTGATTCATCATACTTTTTTGGAAGTCTTTACATAAACTCTGGTATAGAAAACATGTTATATTTTTCTTGTGTGAAATTAGGCTCATTAGAAAATAAAATTAATGTTTAGGTTTTGTGTATAACAAATGAAGCGAATATTTTTGTTAGCCTTAAGAAGAAAGTGTGCTGTCCCACTGGTGATCTAAGACGAGTTTCTGTTGGTCTGCGTTGCAGCGGTAGCAGTGGCCTGCAGACTGGACTGTGGGGATCTCAGCTGTGTGTTAAACAAGCTAGGCCTTCTTTTTCCCTGTTGGTTTCTCGGTGTCTCGGTTTCTTTCATCCATTGTATTGCAGCAATAACAGCATCTGCTGTGGTAGGGCAGTGAAAAGGGGACCTTTCACAATTGGCGTGTAGACGTAAGGGTGGGGTTGCTTAGGCCTTGTGGCTTTTGCTCAGTGCTCACTCTCAGTACAGCGCAGACATGTTCACAAGTGTGTCTTCATTTTATAATTTCTGTATTTGAAGACAGTCTTTAATTGGGAAAGAAAGGTAATGATGTAGCAATATCTAAAAGTTTCCTCCCTGTTTTGAGGCTTTGGGGATTAACCCTAGAATGTATCTGATATAACTGAAGCAAAGATACCCAACACTGGATTTCCAATTAATGAACTGGGAATGGAATGGATTGGAAATGGGATCTTTATTTCCATCTTATTCTAAAAGTCTATTTTGAGCTCCCAAGGGAAGAGAAGTGAAAGGGAAAAGGCAGCGGTGCTGATTCTGCATTAATTATGCCAAAGCAGGGTGGCCCTCAGCTTCATCTAGACAGGTCTTCCTGGGGGGCACAAATTGAAAAACAAAAGGCAAAGAAGCAGAGGCTGCAGTATTCTTGAGGCTTGGCAAGCTTCTGCAGCTCCGTTGCCCCTTCATGTAAAGTTTCCTTTCTATGGTTTTATAACACTGGAGCAGAGTTACGCACCTGGAGTGTGTGTCAGTGTCACCTGATTGCCACCTTCCCAGCAGCGTATCTTGTGAAATGAAGAGCAGTGAAATGATTGGTTTTCAGAGCATCTCTAGAATACATGTACCTGAAGTAGAACAGAGAATAAAATAATTTTATAGTGAAACAGAAAAGAACACAATGCTGGTTCAAACATTGTGATCTAACTACCAGAAACACTATTTTCTTTCCTTCTATTTTATGCACATTAGAGAGAAGAAAATAGAAGGAATTCTCTAATCATAGTGTTTACAAAGATAAGATTTCACTATGATGTTCCTTCTAAATTGATCCAAAAAGATAATAGAAATACTTCTGTTCTTGGGAGTCGACTTAGCTTTCTTTTCCTCTTCCTCAGCACCTACTTTTGTGTTCTTGCTGCAGTCACATTTGCATATGTGTATGCTGTTTGTTTTCTGACTTATTAGGACATTTACATCATAACTGAGTCATATAATGGTCAGTCACTTGGCCAGGATTTGTGGTTTGGTTATTGTATCACTCTCCTCAACCAGGACTCTTGGTTTGCCTTTTCACACTTGTCCCTCTCCTTATCATCTCTGTTAGAGGCACCACCTGTACCAACAAACGACTCAAGGCAAAAAGACATGAGTGGTTCTTTTTTCCCCCTTCCACCCCCGCTTTTTAAAAACCAGATCTTCTGCTTCCGCTCTTGCCTCTGCTGTAACCCACTCACACCCGGCAGCTGAAACGATCCTTTAAGTTGTTATCAGGCCACCTTACTCACCTGCCCAGTAACAGCCCAGCTCCTTTCTGGAGTGCAATTGGCGATAGTGACTCAGTACTTCGATTCTGGAATGAGTTTGCCTGGTTCATATTCTAGTCCCGTCACTTAATAGCTGTGCGATTTTGAGAAAGTTATGCTTTCTCTGTGCCTCAGTATTCTCATATGTAAAATATGAATAATAATGGTAACTGTCCCTTAGAGTTATTGTGAGAGTTTGATAAGCCAATGTTTGCAGCTCACTTAGCGCATACCATGTTTCCCCGAAAATAAGCCCTCGCCGGACCATCAGCTCTAATGCGTCTTTTGGAGCAAAAATTAATATAAGGCCCGGTCTTATATAATATAAAGGACCGGGTCTTATATAATATAAAGGACCAGGTCTTATATAAAGGACTGGGTGTTATATTAGTTTTTGCTCCAAAAGACGCCTTAGAGCTGATGGTCCGGCTGGGGCTTATTTTCGGGGAAACACGGTAGTGCACATGGTAAAGGTTACCTGCCCTATCATCATCATGATTATTACCAACCATCCAGATTCCTTGAATATTTTCACTTTCTCGGACTCCCTTACAATAATTTGTTTATAATGATCTTCGTTTGCAGAGAGAAAGGTTAAATGAAACCAGGTATACTTTGCTGAAGAAGGCAGGAAAGTGTGTAATTTTGAAATATTTCTATTTTAAATGGTTGAAGTAAGAACAAAACAAAACATGTCCTAGTGCTCACAGAGGATAAACTCGCAGCTACCCAAAAACTTGATCTTTGTTATATTAGACTGTCTCATTCTTCAGGGTCCTGAATGGTTAAGTATTTGTGTGCCTTTATTCTGTCGAATGTTCTATATATTATCTCCGTTTTATTTTTATAGTTTTCTTTTGAGATCAGAGACCCTCATCATCAGCATTAGCAGACACCTAATCTCATGTTCTTGAACATGGTAAATGAAGTTCCTGTGTCCCAGGAGGTGAGAGTCTGACAACACTGATAGTTACACTTGTGTATGTCATATGTGTCATGGAATAAGAGTGTACAGCCAGCTAAATGTCAGAGGAAGGGGACGGTAGGGATCCTGGTGCTGCTCCCCTTAAGTTTACAAACAAGGAAACCGCTCAGAGACTCCCCAATAACCATTCACACGGCCACACTAGGCATTCATTTTCCTGACTGGCTCGGGAAGATTAAACATTTATGTCTTATATGGCTCATGGGTCAGGACTTTTAGGAGGTGGAAGGCAAAGGACGTTTGCGATTGAATGGTGATCAGAACAAAAGTAGCTATGGGAGTTAAATGATTAGATGGATATGGATTTTTTTTCCCCTCAAAGCAATCATTTTAAAAATGCAGCTGCTGGAGGAGAGAGGTTAGAAAACTCCCTCAAAGCCCGGAGTGAACTGAAGTTTTGTTTGATTACACCACCCATTCCACACATTTGGCAAATAATTGCTGAGTGCCTACTGTGTGCCAGGTACTTCTGTAGGCACCAGGAGGACACTAATGAAGAAAACACAGGTTCTTCTTCTCATGGATCTGACGTTTGTATGGGAGGAAGATAGACAAATAATACGTGACCAGATTTAGTGACTACTGTGAGGAAATACAGCTGACTGGAGCTCAGATATCGCCTTGCTGAGGAGGTTATGGCTCCGTGGAGGACTGAAGAATGAGGAGGACCCACCTCTGAAGGTCTGGGTAATGAACCTTGTGTGCAGTGGGACAGGAGAGTGCGGTGGCTCTCCAACAGCAGTGAGCCCAGCTGGGCGAGGCACTTAGGGTGCATTCCAAGACCCTGAGGGTGAGTGCCTCCTGAAATGTGCCCCAGGCGTCTTTCCTGCCTCTTCCTACTTCCTGCCTGGGCCCAACCTGTTTGAAGGACAGAAAGGACAAAGTTGTATTTACAGGAAGTGAGTCAGTGGAGGGGGCTTGAGATGAGCACAGACCCCTGCAACGGCCCTGTCCCTTCCGGCTTTGTAGGCCAGGGTAAGGTGTTGGGCTCCATTAACCCTGCATGGGGGAGACACTACGGAACAGCAAGCAGAGGAGTAAGCTGATTGATGTTTTTTAAAAACCACTCCCTGCTGTCGGGGAATGAGAATGGAAGCAAGTTGGCCAGTCAGCGTTGGTGAGTTCAGGAGAGAGATGGAGCACAGAGTGGAGGTGGAAGGAAATGGCTGGATTTGAGGAATGTCTGTTAGACACTGTGGTTGACTAATCAAGTAAAAAGTAAGGGGTGGGGCGGTCAGGACTGGAGATGGAAATTTGGGCAGCTCTTTGAAGCCAAGTCCTTGTGAGTTTTTGGCTTTTGTCGGGGACACTCCAACCATTGTAATACCGCAAGGACTGCAAAGATAGGGGTACAGATTTGTGCAGGTCATTAAACTTGGTGGTAGGAAGATAGGGGAGTTTCTGTTTAATTTCTGATTTCTCAGTGAAGTATGAGACATTATCATCACCTGGAAGTGGAGAAGGGAGACAGAGGTTGGAGGATATTTGAAGGGAGAGAAGGTTTCAAATAGGCATTTCAGAGGGTGAGAAAATGAATATTCCAGGGAAGCATATAGGATTGCTGGGTGGTGAAATCTGTGATTCTGGATTTAGTAAGGTTGGCTGTTCTTCAGCTGTGTTCAATAGTGTAGCAGGGAGTAAGGAAATGAGTTTAATCTCATGTTGGGGTCACCATAAGGACAAAGTTAGGATTGGAAACTTTTTGCAGCACAAGTCAGGTAAAATTATGGGGTTCACTGAATGTAATATTTATAGGAACGATCACTGCTAGAAGATTCAGTGATTTATTAAAGAATTAAATGAAGCTCGGGTTTTGATTATATTTCAGTTAAACTCATGATCTGGTTTCTTTGCCGCATGGTGGCACCATCACATGGCTTTATGTATTTGGGTTGTATACCTAATGCCTTTTCAGAACTCATGTGTCCTCTGAAACTCTTAAAGCTCATCATTTAGATTCTAGAATCAAGGCGGTAGCTCATGTGATCTTTGGAGTGTAAAATTCTTAACAGTTGTAATCCAGCTCCTGCACGTTCCGCCGAATTCTCATCTGTCTTCTCACCCCCACAGAGCTCCTTTTGAAGTCATTGGAGCTCCTCGTGCTGAGCATTTCGTGGGGGTGCAGAGCAAGGTGAGAGTTTCGGACACTGAAGTTAAATAAGTGTTTTAAGTACAGATAGTTGCCTTATCCATCACTATTATTTCTTAAGTCCTTTATGGAACAGGACACTAGAGGGCAGTATTTATCCTTTTTCCATTTTTATCTTCATCCAACCTCTTAATTTATGGAAGTCTCTTAAATGTTGTGAGCATTTTTGAAAGTGAATACAGTTTTAAGGCGTGTGAGACATATATTGATGACACAGCCCTGTTTGCGAACAGGCTGTATATTTGCAGTGAGAGGAGCTTTTTATCCATTCTGTATATAGTTGGGGATTTATAGTCCGATCTAAGTTGGAGAAAATTCCTAAAGACAACATATGTTAACCATCTTCACAACAAGATTGTTACCCATGTAGACTTGATGTTACCTACTTCTGGTAAGCACAGCTGGAATGTGGAAAGTCCAGCGGTGCTGGGGAGCATTTAAGGCTTCAGCAGAGGGACTTTGAATATACAACTAGTCCCCACCTGGTTGTGCAACTAGAGACTTGTTTACTTCGCTTATCCAGAGTTAGATACAGCAATTGAAATTGATCAGCTATAAATATTTCTATTAGCTTCGTTCTGGCCAATTTGTTTGTGAATCGTGTTTTTACCACCTAATACTGAAATTCAGGAATTCATAAGTAAAGGGAAAGTAAAATTTTGGTACCAGTAGTACTTGATACTAGGCTCAATTTTAAACTAATATCTAAATCATTTAAGTAAATAAAACCTGTAAATGAATTATTAGCATATGACCCTTGGGCCAGAAAGTTGATCTTTAAGATGCTGTCAAACCCTGAATATTTTTGAAAAAGAACCCCCCCTCCAAAAAAAAATTACAGTTGAAGATTTACCATAAAATTTGAATCGTCATAGAAGATACTGCAAAATAGCTAATTTTCAAAATAGATTTTTCACTAGAAACCCACTTTCCAGTTTTTTGTTAAAAACTAGTTTAATTACATGCAAGCATAACTTTCTGGCTTGTCAAAATTTGGAACACATCCTGGCTTTCTAGAAATTAGTATTTTGGTTTTATTGAAAGCTATTTGTATTTTGTTTTTGTTTTTTTCTTCAGGTTATTCTTGGACACTACAATTGGCTCTCCTATGAAGATGTCTTCGTTAGAGCTTTTAATTTTGGAAACGGCTTACAGATGTTGGGTCAGAGACCAAAGACCAACATTGCCATCTTCTGTGAAACCAGGGCCGAATGGATGATTGCTGCACAGGCGTGCTTTATGTATAATTTTCAGCGTATGTAGGTTTCTTATTTTCTGGAAGAGTGGATTTTTGTTACTGTGGGAGAGATGATAGTATTATTACAAGCATTTCACTCTTAAGAGTGTAAAATTCTGATGTTAATTTTTACCTTGTGTCCAGTCAGTGGAGAACTCTTTGTTAAAACTTAGAATTATTGGTCTGCTTTGGACAGGGAATCAGTTGTAGAACAAATGGTAGGTACAGTTAATGGATGTAGTAAGGGGACTTGAGCCTATTCATAGGGGACTTTCTGGGTCTAGGGAACTGTGCCTGCCCTATGGGCTCTACTGTCACCTCTTTGGAATTCCCCTTTGGAATTGGTGTCATTTTGTTACACCACTTCTGTTAGCAGTAACAGTTGTCTTCTAAAACACTTCCAGTCCTGAAACCCAATGCTAGGTTAAATGATAGGGAATGTTTATATTGTTAACTATTTGAGTGGTAATCCTGATACCTTAGTCTGTGAGGCAGTCCTGGAAGCTTAGTTCTGAGGTCTTGGTGCCAAAATGTGATGTTAAGTATGGCCGTTGTCTTATCCTTAAGATGAAACAGAAAAGATACTTTTACCAGATTTCTCGCTGTAAATGTCTCCACTGTTTTTGTTTTTGTTCTAAACTGGCATACCTTTTTGTTTTCACAGGTTTGGGTTTACAAAATGTTTCTTTGAGACGCTTTAAAACCATTGTTATCTCTTAAAAAGTCACTTTAAGTCTAACTTTTTTGAGTTAGGCAGAAAGCAAATAAAAATCTACATTTAATTTTAATATTTTTAAGAATGGTTTTCTTTATATTTTTCTACTTTAGAATAAGCAGTGCTGATGCTTGTTCATGCTATTTTCTTAACATATAATACCTTAAATCTGACCTTCAACATGTTATTTTGTTGGTATATGTTCTTTTTCATATTTTGGTACCAAGTAGTTCGTTAATAACTAAGATTTAAACATTTTAGAAATCAGACATAATTCCTTCCAGTATGACAGTCCCAGAGTAACATCTGTAGGTAAAACAAAAAGTAAGAGTTCTTTATTGTAAAATTTTGGAAATCTTGGGGGAAATTAGGTAAAGGTGAGTAAGCACAATGTTGATTAGTATAATACAGTAATTTAGTTTGATCATAAACTGTGGCCCCAATGACTGAAGGTTCAGCATATGCTCCATTATGATCCATGTCCGCTTTCAGAGGCTTTGCTTATGTTTAGTGCTCCCATGAAATATTCAAGTATCTGACTTGCCCTTCTTTTCCCTGTAGTTGTTACCTTATATGCGACTCTAGGAGGTCCAGCAATTGTTCATGGATTAAATGAAACCGAGGTGACCAACATCATTACTAGTAAGGAACTCTTACAAACAAAGTTGAAGGTGAGGACTGGAGGTATTTTATAACTACTGTCTGATGCCTTCGAATTGCAGTGTCATGAGCTATAGTGATAGCTCTTTTATGATCATTAAAATCCTTAATGTCATTATAAACTTGTAGGGGTATCATCATTCTATTCCTTTAGAAAAGAAAAAGGACATTTCGTATATAATTATGTATAAGTGGTGTAGAGAGTTAAATTAATTTTTAATATGCCCATATCTAAGATGAAGGGATTACAAATTTATTGTGCTCATGTATTTTCTACTCTGTTTTCAATAAATTTGCAATTTTGGAGGTTTATTTTTAAGCTAGTAATTCATTTATCTTATTTCTGAAGCACTGAATCATGAGTTTTCCGAATTTTTTAATGGGATAAGAGAAACTATGGAACTACAGGAAAAAGGAGTTTCTGTAGTCTCGCAACAATTCCCCATGAAAATAATTTGATTTGTTCTTTTTTTCATATACAGAGGGTGCCAAAAAAATGTATACACATTTTAAGAAAGGAAAAAATGGCATTAAAATTGTAATATTCAATATATACCGATAACCAAAGATGAATACAAGTCACGTGTGTACATTTTTTGGCACTCCCAGTATATATACAAGTTTATAAGTGAATTCCCTCCCCTCCCCCCCTGTATCTTTATTAGCCTCTTTTAAACGTGGGGGGTTTCAGCTACCCTGTAGTTCAGGCAGCTTATATTTACATGCCCATTTTGTGAGGAAGTCACTTTGTTGTTAAGATTTTATCGAAGAACTGGGTACACCCAGTAAATCTAATGCTGTAAAACAGCAATTTAAATTTCAGTCCAATATTTTCCCACCTGAAAAAAGTGCTATTCATACCAATGTACCCTCCTCCTTGGTTTTTTTTTTTTGAGGCAAGAAATTAATCACTGAATGTGGTTAATTACTTTTCTTGTGTCCTGGGCTGTTTGCTAAGCTGTTTCATGATGAATAATGAACGTGACGAGTGCTTGTGTTTTGTCCAGGATATCGTTTCTCTCGTCCCCCGCCTGCGGCACATCATCACCGTGGACGGTAAGCCACCAACGTGGTCTGAGTTCCCCAAGGGCGTCATCGTGCACACCATGGCCGCTGTGCAGGCCCTGGGGGCGAAGGCCAGCACAGGTGAGTCACAGCTCCGGTTCCTCATGTCATTTCTCTGGCCACGGTCCCCAGCGTCGTCCAAGTATGCGATCCCAAAGTTAGATCAAGTGACAAGTCAGTGTTCTAGACTATCGCTTCTAGGTGCACGTCTACCCTATAAAGGAAGGGTTAAGGAAAAATACAATTTATGAGTGTTTTAAAAGTGTATATATTTGAAATCAGTTTAAAACACATTTCGTTGTACATTATAGTTTTTCCGTTTCCTTTTTCTGACAGTTTTGAATGATACAAAGTTAGTTTTATAAATAATGACATTAAACTTGTCCTCTGTGAATTACCTGTAAGTACTAACAAATAGCTAGAGTGGCTAAACCAAGATCCCTCCTTTTACTCCCTGCTCCAACTCTACCTTTTGCAGAGGGCGCATCATTTTATCTTCCAGCTAGCGCCCCAAGGCATGGTGACTCGGGAAGTTCCTACCTTGAAATAAGTGTCCAAAAATGTTAGAGAGTGCACTCATGTTTAGGGGTGTCACAAAAAGCTGCGAGGGCGGTGGGGCCGTATTTCCTTTACAGTTGGAAACAGTGATGAATTAGAGGTAGACGTTGGCTCAGCTCCGGAATGGGTTAGGCTCACATTAATAATTTGGGGCATATTGAATTTTAGGTGCTGGGGGACATTCAGAGGTCGATATCTAATGAGCAGTGGCTTATGCAGGTCTAGTACTTGGGAGTTAAGTTTGGAGCTATGGGATTTGGAAGCTGGAAATACTTAGGTTTTAATTATAGCTGTGGAGTAGGTGAGGTCACCCACCGAGAAAGGTGCCTCCAGAGGCCAGCAAGCATTGGTCAGAGAGGAAGAAAGAAAAGTGTGGTTCGTGGGAGACAAGTGAAAGGAAAAGGGCGGTGAGACACAGGAGTCGTGAGCAGGACCGAGGTGCAGTGGAGGAGTCGGGTGACACAGGGATTGCGAGAGGACCATCCGACGTAGCAGACGTCCCCTTAGAGAGCTGTGCTGGTGGAGGAGTGTGGTGCCCTGGGATGAAGGAGTGAATGGCAGGCGAGGAAGTAAGGACTGGAGTGGCAACAATGGTCAAGAAATATATCTGGGCAGGTAGGAGAGAAAGGGTTCACCTGGGAACGTGTTTAAGATCCCCCCGCTGCCCTCTCCACACACGGATTTAAGAAGTCCACATTTAGAGTGGTTCCAAGGTTAACTCAGGCAGATCAGCAGCACCATCCATGACCCACTTCTGTGTACTGTGGGTCATGGTGCAAATGGAGCACATTGTCAATCCTCGTCCAGCCACCCGAGTGTTTAGTTGAACTGCTGGAGTAGCCTTTTGTCTCTATCTCCTTTCTGAAGTAGACACACAGCAGCCCGAACGGTCCTTACCACAGGTGATGCCAAGCCCCTGTTCAAAACAACAGCGCTCTCCACCCCACAGTGAAATCCAGAGTCCTTAGCGTGGCCTCTGAGGCTCTGCATGCACTGTTCCTGGCTTCCCCTTCATTTCCTGCTGCTTGCCCTCTTGCTCACTCCATGCCCCACCACGCTTCTTACTGGTCTTCACATGTGCCAAGCACATTCTTCCCTCAGGGCCTTTGCTTTTGCTTTTTTTCTGCTTGAAACAGTCTCCCAATTCCAGGGTGAATTTTCCTAGCTCCATTTTTCACTTTATTCAGGTCTTCACTAAAATATCAGCTCTACGGAAAGGTCTTTCCTGTCTCTTCCATCTGTATATTAATGGCTTCTACCTTCATCTCCTCACCTCGTCTTGCTTTGTTTTCTTCATAGCTCTATTATACTGTAGATTTATATGCTTGTCTGTCCCAACAGAATATATGACCCTTATGTGCAGGGACTTGATCTGTTTTGTTGACCTTTGTATGGTTACAATTAATAGATGTTGAATTGAGTTAACAAATGATTATGAAAAAAATTGGTGATGTGGCTAAATTTCTCAGAAATGTGTTGTTGTTTTTTCTCCAATACAGAAAACAAACCTCCTAGCAAACCAGCTCCCTTAGATATTGCAGTAATCATGTACACGAGTGGATCCACTGGGCTGCCCAAGGGGGTCATGATCTCGCACAGTAACATCATCGCTGGGATAACTGGGATGGCAGAGAGGATCCCACGGCTGGGGTAGGTCATGGGAGACAAGTGTGTGTTTGGGGGCTCCATTGTTTGTCTGTTGTGATGTTAAACATTTGTGTCATTTAGTAGGATGTGGTTCAATGAGTCCTTCAAAGTCTGTTCACAGTAGGCATGTCCTTCAAAAAAGGACATTAAAATTAGTTACAAAATAGTTATTGTTGTGAAGTTTAAAATACAGTTATAGGTATTATTGTTAATAATTACTTTTTACTTTAAAACTGCAAATTTTAACTGACTTAAATCCTTAATTTAAATTATTTTAATTGGTGGGTGTTGTTGCTTCTGTAGTCATTTCTATACCAAAGTATATTATAATTCAGGTGAACAAATAATATACCCAGTAAATGTTTATTGAGGGTCCGTGTTCAGTCTCTGATTTTGCTTTTTAAGACAGACTCCAGTAGTAGCAAGGGAGGGTGGGCATGTTGGCGTGGGAATGACGCTGGTGGAGGAGACAAGGTGGGATTTCGAGGGACTGGAAAGGAATCTTCCCAGAGATGGAATCAAAATGCTGATGTCTGACCTGGTCCAGTGGTTGCATATTTTTGATGCCCCTATGCATAGAAATCACACACACACACATAAACACACACACGTGCACACGCACACATGCACACACAGGTCACTGTGGAATTGAATTTGGGGATGGAGAGATTTCTCATGTATGCTTAACATTCAGAAAAAAATTAAGAGCAACAGTTTCCTTCTGGGTTTGCCTCAGTTGCCCTTCCTAGTTTGGGAATGGGGACAGTTCTTGAAATATATATACATAGACATTTCCTTATATAAGGTATAATTTGTTATCATTTAATTTGCCTCTCAGAACAGGACTGTCTTCTGTAAGATTCCTGGCAGACAGTTGTGGATTCTATTTGAACTCTGTTTGGTAGCCCACTGGCTTTAAAGACCATTTCCTCCTGAGATGATTTCTACTGTCTTAAAGAACCTTTGTTGTTTTTTGTTTTTTTCCTCCAAACTCCTATTTCCTCTTCCTTAGCACTTTGCTTCCTTAGCACTCACGATTTATTAGTGAGTGCCTTCAAATAGGACTGGAAACAGAGCCACTCACTTAGACTGTCCACCTCCTCAGTTTTAGGTTGAGCTATAGATCTTTTCCCGAGACACCTAAGTGTCTATCTGTGTGTGTGTCTCTGTCTGTCCCTCTCTGCCAGGAGCAGGAAGCCAGACTGATGCCCTGAGGGCCGTTCCATGTGCCCTTTCAAGCTTGCTCCCATCGCGGTCGCTTCAGCAGAGACGCGCCTCACTGTGTTTCTTGTGTCTCCTTTTCCTTTCAGAGAGGAAGATGTTTACATTGGATATTTGCCTCTGGCCCATGTTTTAGAATTAAGTGCTGAGCTCGTTTGTCTTTCTCATGGGTGTCGCATTGGCTACTCTTCACCACAGACTTTAGCAGATCAGGTAAGTTAAATGTCTGGGACTTGAGATCCTAAAAAATCATAATTATTTTTAACTCATTTTCCCCCATCAGTTTGACAATGTATTGTAAAGATGACAGTTAATCATTTTAAAATAAGCACTTGCCTTTTAAGTGCTTTTCAAAAATATAAGTAATTAAAATGATGCATTTATAATATGCTTCTTGATCTAAGAATTCCATTGAATTTTTAAAATAAGGATCGCTTTATACAGACCACTTTTTCTCTCTGTAGTCTTCAAAAATAAAAAAAGGAAGCAAAGGGGATACGTCCATGTTGAAACCAACACTGATGGCAGCGGTTCCGGTAAGAACTGACCATTAATTTATTATTATCTGCTGCAGAGCATAAATGCTAGTGGAAATGATACTGTTGTCAAGGTAGTTTGTATAGGATTTATTTTTTATTATCTATATTGCTTTAAGCTCTACAGGATTTAGTCAGTCTTGTTTTAGCTTTTTTTATTTTCAGCTTTACATGATATTAGCTCCTTTCCATAAATAGCTTCTTGTTCACATCATTTTCATGAGATCTCTTTGCTATTGTAGAAACCTGAAGCCCAGGACATAGGAGAGAAGGTTTAAAATCACCTCTTTCTAAGCAAGTCTTAGAATACCCTGCCTCAGTCCTCAGGGAAAGTCTGGCCTAGGCCCCAAAAAAACTGACAGAAAAGAAGTTGGTGCAACTTTGAATGACCTGAGAAGCACTCTGCATCTTAATATAATACCAGGCATGGGGTGGGGTCTGAGAATAAGCTCAGTAGGACACAGTGATTTTTCGGTCTCCTTACTGTAAGTTTTATGTGGCTTTCTGATTTTGTTTGAAAGCGTTGGGAATTATCAGATACCTGAGCACTCACATCTAAGCATAATTACATAGTTCTTCCAAAGTCAAATATAAATGGCCAGCAGTTTTGGAATTTCTGTAGGTAAATAGTTTCCTTAGTAGTAGTATCTTTAAATTTTCAGTTCATGTGAAAAATATAATTTAAAGTTGTAGAGGACAAACTATTTGAAGTCCTTAAAGTATACTTCGTAGTAATAGGCCCTGCAAGCAAAATGTAGTGCAGACAAGGAAAATTTCCTGGGTGCATCATTGAAAGACAACTAACCAAAATAACCCATGCTCCACTTATGAGCAAGAATGTGGTATTCTGTATAAGATAAAGTTATGAGAATTTGAAAAACCGTTTCATATTGTTGTTCATTTATTTAGTGAGTTTAAATTTTAGTTCAGAATAAATAAGATAAAAAAGAAAAACAATATAAAGAATCAATGATATATTACTGCCCTAAGGCTTTTCTTTTTTCACTACTCATATGAGCATCCAGATATATTTCTGTTACTAAAAATTATTTTTACAGAAACCTCATTTTTAATCCAACTGTATCTTTCTTTTAAAAGTTTGTTCCTGATAGAATGTCTATCTTTTGAAATGCCTCAATATTGACAGAAATAATAATCTGACGTTAAGATTTTAATATGTGTAAGGCAGCTGATAGCATTATTGACTGTATTAATTCATTTTTATCCATATAGGAAATCATGGATCGGATCTACAAAAACGTCATGAATAAAGTGAATGAAATGAGTAGTTTTCAACGTAATCTATTTATTCTGGCTTATAATTACAAAATGGAACAGATTTCAAAAGGGCGTAGTACTCCACTGTGTGACAGGTAAGTACAGGCTCTCCCTCTTCTTGATAATTTAGTCATTTTGTTCACATTAATTGCTTCACTAATTGAAGTAGTTATGAGAAATAAATTTATTTTAAAAAGTCAAAGAGACTCTTTAGAAATCCATCTTGCATATGAACAATAGAATATGAACAATAAAAGAAGACAATAAAAGAACAATAAAAGAATATGAACAATAAAAAATATTGTAACATTATTTGAAAAACATTTTCACTTACAATTTTGCTGTATTTAATAGTGTGCTTATATTTTATGTGGACACATGATTTTAATTATTTTGAGAAATTGTTTCTCTTTGCTTTTAAATTTATTTCAATATAAGTATAAAATACAAAATATGATTAAATGTTTTGCGTTTAAAGTGTTAAATGACCAATTTTACTATAAACCTGTTAAGTTTTTATTCTTGTAATGCTAATAGAGTGAGTAGATTTAATTACAGAATAGTTTAGAAATTTGAAAATATTACTTAAAGATTATTTTTATGGGAATATTAACATAGTTTTCAGATGCTTCACGATATTTAAAACTTTATTAAAGTTTTTTCCTGCCTTTTAATTATCTCTTTAGTGAGACATGTACCCAACTTTGTAAAGCTTGTTAACATTATTTTTCAAAAACAATTGCCACTTAGTTTTTGCCTTTCTCAAAGTTATTTAAAAAAAAAAACCCTTCCTTTTGATCAAAGTAGTAAATAATCTTTTTTTATTAGCGTATATTCAGGAACATTTCAGTTAGATGTTTGAATTGGTTTAATTTACAAGATAGTTTTTAAACAATAAACACTTCAGAACTTGAATTAGTGAAATTTTTAAGAGTTAGATTGCTGTATAAAAATATGTACACATTTCTAATGAAGCAAGCTAAAGCAAAATTAATTTGCTTTTAATACTAAATTTTATAAAGACATAATAGGATTATTCAGTATTAACATAATATATATAATGATATAAAATGAATTGCTCTGTCCATTAGCAAGGGTTTTCCATTAGGATACAAAATTAAACCTGACAATTTTGAATTCAAGTATTAATTAAAAAGTTTTTAAGAGAAAATCGTATGTTCTTTACTTGGATGAACTTCTAAAAATTACGATTTAAGTAGTGCGTCAAGAGAATCTGTTGTATTAGCTTTGCAGCCTTGGATAAATCATTTAATCTAAAAATTTCATGCATCAAAATTGGGAGATTAATCTCAGTGATTTGGGAAATGCGATTCAGCTTTAAAATCGTGTGATTCTCTGATTAACTTTTCTTAGGTTCATTTTCCGGAAAGTTCGGAGCTTGCTAGGTGGAAATATACGGCTTTTATTGTGTGGAGGTGCTCCACTTTCTGCAACCACACAGCGATTCATGAATATCTGTTTTTGCTGCCCCGTTGGTCAGGGCTATGGACTCACTGAATCTGCGGGGGCTGGGACAATTACAGAAGGTTAGTGTCACCTACAAAGTGGGGCTTCTACCAGCCTGGATGGGTGCGACTCAATTTTTTTTTGGTAAGGGTTTTCTGTAGGTACATAGAAGAGTGGTTAAGGGATTTGTATAGTAGAATAACGGTCAATTCCAGGTTCTCTGATTATTGATGTAAGGTTTTACCGTGTTTACCCGAAAATAGGACCTAGCCGAACCTTCAGCTCTAATTCATCTTTTGGAGCAAAAATTAATATAAGACTCAGTATTATATTAATTATATTATATTCACGGTCTTAATATTAAAATAAGACCGGGTCTTATATTAATTTTTTGCTCCAAAAGACGCATTAGAGCTGATTGTCCAGCTAGGTCTTATTTTCAGGTAAACACGGTAGAATATATTAGGTATATCTAATAGTAATTCACCTAGAAGTTTTCATTAAACTATGTAATATTAAAAACCACTTAGCATTCTGGAAAATAAGTTTTAGTAACAAGCATTGGCTGTGCTGTGTACATTTATTTTCTTACATCAGTGATTAAATTTTAGTTTTTGTAGAAAATTAATGTTTTTTTATTTAGTTTTTTAGTTATGTTTAATAAGTCTCAAATACAGAAATGTTTCTTGGCGGGGATGGTCTGTGCAGCTATAGAGAGAAAGTAGATTCAGGTCCAGAGAATGTTCAGAGTTTGTCATGATGATGTGGTTGAGGGAAGTGATCCAAGTGTCCCCACATGAGTCAATCCCATAGTGTCTCATGTGTCCCTTTTGTGGAAGAAAGTTACTTTGTTTCCCAGTACTAGAAAGAGCTATGTCTCTACTTCGTTTTTTCTAGATACTGAGAGGTACTAAACCCCTTAACTGATGATTTCCCCATTTATCTTGAGTACTTCTGTGTACTGTTCTTATGCCAGATTTATCTTCCATTGCTTCTGTATTTTCGTTTTTTTTTCAGTTATGTTCTCTGTATTGTATGTATTTTTGGAAGCTACTTGTAAGTCTTGTTTTGCAGGAAATAAATAAGCAATCTTAAATACATGTATGTATGATTCCTTCTGTGGATCCTTAATTTCTTCTGTTTTAAGATTAACATTGAATGTGTGATTAATCAGTCATAGTTTGTTGTAAATAAGACTGTAAAGTATTGAATATCAGCATTTCTGATATTTGAATGATCTTTGAGGAAGAAACACAGTGCAGTAGTAACTCATGATAGTGGTGGGTTCTTTTTTTAGCAATCTTACTCTCCTGCCTGGTCTTTGAAGCCTTTATTATATGAATTTACATAGGGTGTGATAGTATAACTGATGTGAGGGAGGCTTCCCAGGTCTCATGTTGAAACAATGATACACGGGAGAAGGCTGACGAGGTTATCTGTACTGCAGAGCTGCCACGTCTAATGGGAACGTGGGTAGGTGTAAACCTTTGTGCTCCATGTTCCTTACAGTAGGGGCCACACACTCATGAACCAGGCAGCTACTTACATGAGGAACTGGGCCCTGACGTAGGAATATGTAATGGGTAAGGACGCGGGGGATGGGAGCAGGCCTGCCCCATCTAATGAGGACACAGCTGGGCTGGACAGGTGGGCCCATTGTTCCCACCTGGAGAGTCCACACTCACATGTCAAAGTCTGGATTTTTAAATGTCAGTAATCAATTCAAATTAAAAACAAAACAAAAAGAAAAACTCAGTGTTGGCCACACAGCCTGTGGTTCACCAGTTTGTGACTTCTGCTTCTCAGGATTCTCTGGGGGTATCTAAGCTTTGGGTTAAATCATCAGTTTTGGTAATTTAGAAAAATGAGTCAGTTTGTTCACTACCTTAATCAAGTATTTTTTCATTTGCATCTTAGTGTGGGACTACAATACTGGCAGAGTGGGAGCACCATTAGTTTGCTGTGAAATCAAATTAAAGAACTGGGAGGAAGGTAATAACCTATTTTAACCACAGAGCATGAATTTGTATAATATTAAGCTTTAAAATTAGAATTGTGCTTCATTTTCTTTTGTATTTTAGAATATAAAATTACAAGTGCTCATGTTTGTCCTTTATAATAGAAATATTTTATCTAGATCTATCCAAATGAATTTATTTTGCTTGTTTAATAGATGATTCTGAAGTTACCATTTTTGTTTTGCTTATTATTTTATTACATAAATGCAAGTAAGAATTATGCAGAACTTGAGAACTGTGCTAAATAACGTCAGTAAATTAGGTATGATCATAACTTCATTTTGTAGAAACAAAATCGTAAAATTGATGTTATGAAATTGACAATTTTTACATTTTTTCTTTTCTCTGAGTGCATCAACTAAGAATTATCATAAGAAAATTATCACTATAATTCCATAAAAATTTCTTGTTTATGGCATTTAAATACTATTTACCTTTTAAATTTTTATTTGATTCAGTTAACACATACATATTATCTGTTTGGATACTCTTTTATCCAAAGTAAAGATAAAAATTCTAAGGCTCATGTGATTCTTCAGCTCTTATCAGAATTAGTGAAAATGTTCAATAAATTTTTCCCCCCCTTCTTCTGCCTCCCCCACCCCTCCGATTCAAGCCATTGTTTCTCAGTCTGGTTGTGTAGGACACAGCTCTTTGGCCCATGCTGGTATTACGAGCTTGTGCCCACCTCTCCCCCCGGCTGAGGCAGTTGGTCGCCAGTCATTGGTCGGCCGCTCACAACACGGCAGCTCTCACCAGCTGCCGACCACTCATGCTGGAACACGCTAGCTAGCGGCAGCACTCAGCAGCCTGCGGCAGGACTCAGCAGCCTGCGGCAGCCCAGGGCAGCCCACACCAACCCACACCCACCTCCGACTGCTCACAGCAGCCCAGCTCCAGGGAGAGCCATTGTTCACAATCTTAGCTGTAGAGGGCACAGCTCACTGGCCCATGTGGGAATCCAACCAGCAACCTTGGCGTTAGGAGTGCGGCACTCCAACCACGGAGCCACCCGGCTGGCCCGAAAATGTTCAATAAATTTAAACTTGGAGTCATTCTGAAATTATCTGTAAGGAATCTAAATATATAGTAATTTGATTTTATACAGAGATTTATTGTTCTCTTATTAAATGCATGATTTAATATTTTTATTAGTTTATTAGTATGATATTTAAGAATCTACAGAATCCTTAAAGGAATTTACCTGTAGTGTATGTGATTATTTTATATTAGGTTGGTGCAAAAGTAATTACGGTTTAAAAGGTTAATAATTGCAAAAACCACAATTACTTTTGCACTAATCTAATGCAATAGATGTAAGATTTTTTTTAGTGTAAATTTTTTTTTCTTGGAATAGTAGTTTAAAGCATAAGTGCTTATGGTTAGGCAACTAAAATTTTGCACCTGGTTTTATATTGATGAATTTTATTTCTTCCTAGTATGTGCCTTATTTCCTTTGGGAAACTCATTGGATTAAAATCAGATGTCCCTGTTTAGAAACTTACAGTTTGAAATTTTCGCATTATGCATATATATTGAATTAGCTGCAAATGACTCTGTTTGTTAGGTGGATACTTCAATTCCGATAAACCACATCCCAGGGGTGAAATTCTTATTGGTGGCCAAAATGTGACAATGGGATACTACAAAAATGAAGCAAAAACAAAAACTGATTTCTTTGAAGATGAAAATGGACAGAGGTGGCTCTGTACTGGAGATATTGGAGAGTTCGACCCTGATGGTTGTTTAAAGATTATTGGTGAGCCATGCAATCATTATTGTTTTTGGAAAGTGGATGTTTCTGAAATGGTTTTTAAAAAGAGATGCTGTGTATAATATAAGAATATATCTTTATGTAATGTTGTTATGGTCTGTTGAGTCATCCCTGGAATATAAAAATTTACAGTAGGGACCGGGCGGAATTATAAAGCTTGACATATTTTGAGGTCCCCAAATCTGTTCAACAGTGCTAGTTTTAGTTAGTACTAGATAACCCTTACAGAGTTAAGTTCCTCATAGGGAGCATTCACTTCTGTGAGATCTTTGATAACTAGAGGTTTTGGACAGGGCTCTGCCCTCCTGTCGGAACCATGTCCTTGCATTGCCTGTGAGAACCAAGGCAGGCCTGGCAGCTCAAGGGGTGCAAAACACCGCCCCCTGCTGCTCTTCTGAGGTCCTTTCTCAGTTACTGACTGTTCTAGCCCAGACTTGCTGACAGAGACCTGGGAGGCAGTGAGAGGCTCTCTGTCAGCTCCCCGTTACCTAACCCGTAGCCCACTGATTGACCGAATGAAAGGGGCCTCGAGGTCATTATCGTCTTACCACAGATCGTAGGTTAGGCCTTCTGTCACCCTATTGCAAGAAATGCCTCTCTTGCCTCGTTTGTCCCCTTAAAGCACCTTCTCAGTGCCACGGTGTGATGACTAAACACTGATCTATCTCCCTGGGCCATTTTCCTGCTGAAAACCTGATAGTGGCTTAGAGGCCCAGGCCACCTCTCCACCTTCACCTGCAGTTGCTTCTGCCTCCTCTGCTGTGGTGATTCGAGTTGCCCCCTCTGTTCTCTGCCAGTGCTGGTCCCCTGCCCCCCAGCCCCACTCCATCTTCCCTCAGGACTCAGCTCCGGCCTCAATTGCAGGAATTCTTTCCATAGCAGAGTCTTAACACTTAGCATACTTGATACCCTATTGTATTGAAGCCGTATGTTTTTGCGTCATACATCTGCAGGTAGAGTATGATCTTTCAGGTGGCACTGAGTGTATTCTTTACCTTCTGGTGTTAATGTATATCTGGACATACCTGTTCAGCAGAACATCCCTGAAGCCCTAATACTGGGTCCCTTAATCAGAAGCTAATGTTTTTATTAAATAAATTTTTATTGGGGAATATTGGGGAACAGTGTGTTTTTCCACGACCCATCAGCTCCAAGTCAAGTCATTGATTTCAATCTAGTTGTGGAGGTCGCAGCTCGCTGGCCCATGTGAGAATTGAACCGGCTACCTTGGTGTTATGAGCACTGTACTCTAGCCAACTGAGCCAAAGCGGCCTCCCAGAAGCTATTTTTTTTTTTAAGAATATATTTAATAGTACAGAAATTAGGCCTTAACATTATGTGCTTTTAATTTTAGTGTAACTATTATAATGAACTTAATTGATAGCAAATTACTTAGGGAATGGCCAATATTTATTCATATTACCTTCCATGTTTTTCCCTCCTGGTCTTTATCTCGCACAGATCGCAAAAAGGACCTTGTAAAGCTACAGGCAGGAGAATATGTTTCTCTTGGGAAAGTAGAGGCAGCATTAAAGAACCTCCCGCTAATAGATAACATTTGTGCATATGCAAACAGGTAAGTAAGAAAGTAGAATTCATGCTACTTTGACTTCAGACATTTGGTCTGCTGTTGGCATTTCCTTCCTGTATGGCCTTCTTTGTAAAATTGTGCCACGAACTCTTCCTCCTTGTCTGTTGTCCCCTAAACGGCCTGTGCTACTCACAGCCAGGAGCTGACTTGTGCCCCGCTCCTCATCTGCCGCTGTGTCCCTGTTTTCTGCTCCACGGCTCCTGCAGGCTCCTGTGTGTTCAGGAGGGGAGGACAGTAAAGCCCTTCCTCCTTCCTGCTGCCTTGGTGCCCAGCCACCTGTCCCTCTGCACGCGGAAGCTTCCAGAGCCAGTCCAGAGGAAAGGGGTGAAGGAGGAAGGTGGGGGCTGTGTTCTCACTACCCTGCCCTCTGGGGACCCTGGCCAGGGCTGAGGGCTTCTGCCTTAAGCTCTGTCAAGCCCGTGATGATTTAGAGGCAGCCTAGAAGGAGAGTTTGAAGTTAAAATCCCAGAAATGCATTCTTGGGAAATGGGTTGGAATTTGCTTGCCATTCCCACGACATTTTTCTGTAACAGCTGCAGGTGGTAATTATTCTGTGGTGTTAATGACCAGGTATTTTGTGGCCAGCCTAGGTGCCTTGCTACAGCAGTGGACATAATTATTATTACGAAAAAAAAAGATCTGGTATCAGAAGAGTCAATTTAGAACCAGACTTTAAGGGATAGCCCCAGTTAAAGATTTATTACTTTGATTTATAAATGATTCGGCCTTTTAATGAAGTATTTTTATTAGTGATGCAGTAGTTCTGGGTTTTACTTGTGTGGCATTAACCAGAACTGTCCTCTTCCTGATGCTGCTGCCATGTCTTCAGGTTACTGCCTTCAGCTGCCACACTCAGTTCCTCTAGCAACAAAAATTCTCCCAAAAGAAGGAAATAAATATAGTCACATTACTTTGATTGGCTGCCAGATTTCTTTAGGTGCATTTTCTAATTTACATTAGCTTTTATTTTTGTTTAACCTGTTGATGTGAATTACTGATTTTTTTAAATATGAATTTTCTAATATTTATAATTTTCTTTTAAAAATGTGTACATAATAGTTATGCATAGTTGAAATTGATCATGAAATGTCAGATTGAGGTTTATTTAGCAGTGAACTCTGCCAGAGCATTGGAAGGTGTTATGAATCAGACATTAAAATTGGCTGTTATATGAACTAAGTATTCCATGTACCAAATATGCTTCATGTATTTTATTTAAAACAGTAAAGAGTTGGTTACTAAAATGCCAGTGTAATCAGTAACTGTAGTTAACATGGTATGCCGTTTAGTTCCTTAGCTAAGTTATGCTTTGTACATTTCAGTTATCATTCTTATGTCATTGGATTTGTTGTGCCAAATCAAAAAGAACTAACAGAACTAGCTCGAAAGAAAGGCCTTAAAGGGACTTGGGAGGAGCTGTGCAACAGCAGTGAAATGGAAAATGAGGTACTTAAAGTGCTTTCTGAAGCTGCTATTTCAGGTGAGTGATTGTTAAACTGATTCTAAGAACTGAGATGGGAGGAGAGTACTTAAATTTATTTATCCTGTTACGTTATAAGGCTTAGGTTACATCGTTTCCTGCTCAGAAACCAATTGTATTTTCCTGCCATTAGTAGATAGAAGAACATACTTATCAGCCCCCATTTCAAGCCCTGCTACAGGACACACAAACCATCCACTCCCTGGCCTGATGTACGTGTGTCAGAATGGTCTCATCTCTGAGGTTTCTGTTTTCTGGGCTGGCCCTTTTCTCTACTTTCCTCAGCTGTCTCCTGGCTCAGCTCTTAACGAATTATCCAAGACTCTTTTTTACACTTTCTACAGTTAGTGGACTGGTAGTTCGTTGTACTAATATGTCCTATACTGTGTGTGTGTCGGGGGGGAGAGTTGGGGGAACAATGAGACTAGTTTAATGTTGATTTAATAAAAACAGCTATATCTTCTGAGTCATCAGCATTTTGTACAAGTATGCACTTTTATTCTCTTAATATTCAAGTTTATGAAAAATGTAAATTGAATTTAACCAGGTGGAATCATTACTCTGACCCTTTATTTCAGCAGTAATTATGTTTTGTTATATGTCAGCTTGCAGATAGTTCCCAAAAATTTTCGGCAACTTGAAAGCTTGGATTGATGCTAAATTGAGTTAATAGACATTGATTAGAAACATACATAATTTCTAAGTAAGATAGCATACTGAAACATTTAAGCATAATTTTAAATGTATGTACTTTTTTGCTTATTTCTAAATTTTATTTATATTTTAACAGCTTTATTGAGATAAAATTCATATACCAAACAACTCACTTGTTTAATGTGTACAAGTAAACAGTTTTCGATATATTCATAGAACTTTCCAGTCATCACCACAATCAGACCAGTTTTAGAACATTTGTCATCACCCCATAAAGAAGTCACGTGTCCATTAGCAGTCACTTCCCATCATACCCCAAACCTCTTAGCCCTTGGCAACCACTAATCTACTTTGTTTCTATAGATGTGTCTATTCTGGAGATTTTGTATAAGTAGAATCATACAATACGTGTTTTTTTGAGACTTGTTTCTTTCACTTCACATAATGTTCATCCATGTTCGTTCATGTTTCCTTGTAGCATGTATTAATACTTCATTCCCTTTTATTGCCAAACAATATTCCATCACTTGGATATGTATCACACTTGGTTTATCCATTCATCGGTTGATAGACATTTGGGTTGTTTCCACTTTGGGCTGTTATTAAATAATGCTGCTATGAACATTCACATACAAGTTTCTGTGTGGACATGTTTACTTCTCTCGGGTAGATACCTAGGATTGGAATTGCTGAGCCTGTTAGCCTTACGTTGGGCCTTTTGAGGAACTACTGAATTTCCAGAATATTTTTTCCAAACTATTAAAGTGGTGGCACTCTTTTCATTCCCACGAGTGTCATGTGAGGGTTCCAGTTTCCCCACACCCTTGCCAACACTTGTTATTGTTCAGCCATTTGATTCTAGCCATCCTAGTTTAGTGGGTGTGAAGTGGTATCTTATCTCATTGTGGTTTTGATTTTTATTTTTCTGGTGGCTAATGTTGAGCATCTTTTCATGTGCTTATTGGCCATTGTATATCTTCTCTGGAGAAATGTCTGTTCAGATCCTTTGCCCATTTTTAAAATTTATTTGTCCTTTTATTATTGAATTGTGTGAATTCTTTATATGTCTATTCTAGATACAAGTCCATTATTAGGTATGTGATTTGTAAATATTTTCTCCCATTCTATGAATTGTTTTCACTTTCTTGATGATACCCTTTAAAGCACAACAGTTTTTGATAAGGTACAATTTACTTAATTTTTTTCTTTTGTTTGTGCTTTTGGTATCAACATCTGAGAAACCATTGCCTGCCTAATCCAGGCCACAAAGATATACCCCTGTGCTTTCTCGTTTTCTAGTTTTAGCTCTTACATATAGGTCCTTAATCCATTTTGAGTTAATTTTTATATGTGATGTGAGGAAGGGATTTGGTTTCATTCTTAAGTCATATCTCTATTACTCAGCTTTACAGCACAGAAACAGAATTGGTAGTGTATGGAACTGGTATGCATGGCTATTGGGGGCTGGCTGGGCACAGCTGGCGATCCGTAGGGCAGACTGCTGAAAGGGTGGGCTGGCATCCTCAGTCTGGCACGAGCTGAGGCTCCTGCTGTCCACAGATGCCTCAGCTCTGCTTGGAAGGCCTGTGACTGACTGCAGCAGACCCACTAAGATCATCTAGGATAATTTTCCTGACGTAAAATGAAATGATTATAGACTGATCACATCTACAAAATACCTTCAAAGCAGTACCTAGATTCACCCTGCTGACACATAGTCACACTGACCATCACCCTGGTCAGCTTGGCACCCGTGTACATCTCCTCAAACCATAGTTATTTCCAAGTAAAGACAGCAATAAAGTCAGACCTGTGCCTAACATACATGGTCCAACTGTCCTGTGTACAGCGGAAAACACCTTTTTGCAGAAGAGGACGCGGACCGCTTACATGACTTTTACTCTCCTTTCATAGCCTGTAAGTTAAATACTGTGATACCACATTACTTATTAATACATGTTATGATAGCCAAGAATAAGGAGGAAGAAAACAAAAATACATATACAACAAAATAAGGAAGAGATACTCATAATTATTACAGTCTTCATTTCCCCAGTTGGTCATGTGGTCATAGCTGTGTTTATTTTCCTGAAACACTGGTTTAGATGATAGCGAGTCAGGTCATAGAGTGCAGTGCTGAGCAGTTTGAAATTTCAAAACTTGACTTGGTCTTCCAGTGCTTGCTTTTTTCTCTCCCCTATGTCTCAGTAACGTCAGACTCTGTCCCTGAAGTCCTGTGGTCTGAGCCTTGCTGCTTCTGTGCATGGTGGTTTTTCCTCTTGGAAACCCCTCCTAGACTTCTTTTAATCTTTGCAGAATAAAACCTTGTTTGTTATCGCTATGTTTATTTTTACAAGTTAGAATTAATATCTCTTTGTTTCCAAGACACTTAGGCCTTACATTCCCTCCCTCTGACCCCTCCCCCCTCCACTGTTGAGAATCTACTGAGTGTCAGACCATGTGTTGGGGACACAGTAGTGAGTGAACATAGTGTCCTTCGTTGCTTTCACAGGGAGTATCCTGGTTCAGTGACAAAGAGCATCTTCTCTTTAAACCTTTATTACTTTTTAGTTTCTAAAGTGATTGTGCTTCTTATAATAAATTCAAAGAAAATAAATAGGTATAAAGTAAAAAGTGACATTCCCTCCTTAATCTGGGGTCCTAGGCACTAGAGGTGTATACAGTTTAGAATTTGGTGTGTATCGGTCTTATGCTACACAATTAGATGCATATAAGTTTATCTAGGATTTAAAAAAACCTTTGCCTTTTTTAGCCTAATGATACATTGCAAAAATTTTATACGTCCATACCATACAGATCTAACTCATTGTTGATGACTGAATTGCATTCTGGTTTATGCCTGTATTGTAATTTATTTAACTCATTCTGTTGATGGACATGTATTTGAAAGTTTTTTGCCATTATAATTCTGATACCCATCTATATTTTTACTTATATTAGTATTTCTGAGGGAAAGATTGCTTAGAAGTGAATTCATGAGCAGCTGGTGAGCATTTGATGGGTGCTCAAGGACTGGGGAATTTACACCGTTTGCTGAGAATTGTAATTGTATAT
Organism: Rhinolophus sinicus; assembly: GCF_057876585.1. Classification (NCBI taxonomy): domain Eukaryota; kingdom Metazoa; phylum Chordata; class Mammalia; order Chiroptera; family Rhinolophidae; genus Rhinolophus; species Rhinolophus sinicus. The sequence continues at coordinate 200,475,537 of NC_142517.1, forward strand.
TTTTCATGACTTTGTATTTACTTTTGTTGTTCTACCATCTCAGCAAATCTGGAAAAGTTTGAAATTCCAGTGAAAATTCGTTTGAGCCCTGAACCGTGGACCCCTGAAACTGGTCTGGTGACAGATGCCTTCAAGCTGAAACGCAAAGAGCTTAAAACACATTACCAGGCGGACATTGAGCGAATGTACGGAAGAAAATGATTCTCTTTCGGCACCCGTTTGCTACAGGGAGCTCAGATCAAATAGGAAAATACTTGAAATGCATGTCTCAAACTATGAGGCAAACTCCATTCCTCACATTAAACCTAAACTGTTCTTTCTCATGACATCACCATTTTTAACTGACAGGATGAGTAAAATATTAAGACAGCAAACTTGTGTCTGTCTCTTCTTTCTTCCACCACCTTGTAATTTGCTCCACCACCTAGGACTGCCCTTGTCAGCATGAGGACTTTTCTGAATCGTACTGAGGAACAGTGATTTTAAAACCTCAAGTTTTTAAACATGATTTATATGTTCTGTATAATGTTCAGTTTGTAACTTTTTAAAGTTTGGATGTATAGAGGGATAAATAGGAAATATAAGAATTGGTTATTTGGGGGGCTTTTTTACTTACAGTATTTAAAAATGCAAGGGTATGGATGTGAAATTATGTAAATTTCAAATGCTTATGAATCAAATCATTGTTGAACAAAAGCTTTGTTGCTGTGTAATTATTGTCTTGTATGCATTGGAGAGAAATAAATATACCCATACTTATGTTTTAAGAAATTGAGACTTTGTGAATATATGCTTGGACAGCGTCCTTATATATTTATTTTTATTAGAAAAAAATGAAGTTTGGTTGGTGCTGCATGAAACGAAATAGCAGGAGAGGGTTATGGCTTAATAGTAAGGAAGAAAACACAGCCAGTGTAGCACCAGTGGATAATTAGCCTCTGGTAGCTTACCATCTAAATATTCAGTCTTCTAGCTAGCTGTTGAAATCAGGAAAATACCCAAACTTTTAGAATTGGAAGCAATTCATTCTAAAAGTTACACAGGGTAGAACTTAAAAAACAAAGGATAGAAAGTTATTCTTCATTTCATTGACCATATGTAAATTGAGTTGTCTATATTTATGACACGTTAATAATGGAAATGTATCCTACTTTTAGTCTAGATGTTTAATCTATTTTGCTTCAAAATTAGGATTCTGTTTTGATAGTTTGCACTGGTATGTGTGTGCGTGTGTTAGTGTCTGTTGGTAGCTTATTAAAAAGCACCTTACCCTTTCCACCATAACGTTTCTACACTAGAAAATGAAATAATTCAAAATGCTTCAAATAATACTATTCTTGCTAATTTACATGAGAACTTAATGAAGTGTGTTAAGATTCAAATTGTAGGGTTTTATGTCAATGTGCAAGTTACTTGTGATTCTAAAAACACTGCTTGTAAGATACATAGTGTTTTTTTATTGAAGCATTAGTAAGAGTAATATTGCACCAATTAAGATGCGTTCAAGTCAAAACTTAAATCATAGGTACCATGTTTTTTGTGTCATTAGTTATTTTCTTGATTTGTTGATTCTCATTTAGTTTCAGGCATCAAAAGGCAAAAGAAAACTAGGAGATGAACGGATCTGTGTAGGATGGTGGGAGTGTTGAGGCCCTGTATGTAGTTTGTGGTCAGATCACAAACATCGTACTTGGAGATACTGCAATATGGTGTTTTGTATTGAACATTACTTGTATTCTTGTATATTTATGTTATGTTTTGAATGTTTTTCTCCTCATCATAGTTTATCATAAAGTTGGGAAAAACGGCCAAGAGGTTAAAATAAGAAAGAAATTAAATGGAACCTCTCTATCAGGATGTTTTGATCTAAAAATTAAAATTGGGATGAGTGGAATTTGTTTCAGATGTTTTACCTTCAGAATAATTGTTTGCTTTCAAATGATTTTGAAAAGGTTGTGTTTAGAAAAAGAAGGTTCAATGCTCCAATGGAGAAATATCGCAAATTGTGACTTGAAATAGTGTCAGGTGAATATGTAGCTTATCACTGATTCAGAATAAAAGTTGTTTCTTTTCAGAAATACCTAATAAGACTGGATTAATCTATATCTAGTTCCATTTTTCTCATTTTTTATAATTCTTTCAGCCTTAAAAATATCAGATGTCTGGTGTCAGATGTCACAGCAGAGTAGGAAATTAAATAAGTAGAATCCCCTTTCAAACAACTCTCCTACGCAAACCACCTTTAGTGACTTGAAAAATAGTATGTTTTAATATTATCCTTTCAAAAAGGAAACGTTGGCTGATTAAAAAAACAACCCTAAACTATAACTATTCCAAGAAATACCGAGAAGATATAATGGGGGAACAAAACTTGGAATTTCAAAGTAAATTGCTAAATCTGCTACATCTGAATATAGAGCCTAAAAGAATGGTTCCTAAGACCTGTTTTCTGAAGAAGCTGAAGAATTCTTAAACCTTTCCTGTTACAGTAAGTTTCGTTTATAGCACATAGATGGGTGACTACCTCCACTCCCCCTGCTGGTATTTTGTAGTTTCAACTTCATTTTTTATCTATAACAAAGCTGAAGGTGTTACCTACTTTCTAAGGAGTACTTTGTTTTTAAGTAATGGATTTGGTACCCATAATGTTCTCTAAAGTTTGCAAGTTTTTCAGCAGTTTAAAAATGGGTTAACCTGGTATAACCTTCCTGCTAAAATTCACAAGATTTAGAATTTTTCAACAATTAGTCCCTGTGATCTTTTGTAAGAAAATTATGTACCTCTGTGACGTTTTAAAGGGGAGCCACTTTTAAACAATGTCATATTGGACCACACTGAAATGTAACGCCTCGTTTCTATACTTAACAGTTGGTTATTTACTGTGAGTTAATTTTCAATGTTTACTTGGTTATTGCTATTTTTCTGCCTGAAGTGTACATAAAGAAGCTACATGGTGTGGACTATTTGTAATTTGACATGAAGTTTGAATAATAAAGATATGTAAAAGCATTTCTGATATTAAAACTCAGTATTTTGTTTTTCAAAAACAAAACAAAACAAAAAAAAACTTCCTCTATAATAAAGTCAAACTTGAATTGACCTTCCTGAAATACTTGCTGAAAAAAGTTTGGAGGAATTTTTATTTCTTGGCCTAACAATCCATTTGAAGGGAAAGTTTTTATTCTAGGAATTCTGTTCTTTCTTTTTTAGCATTCTTCTATTATCACTTCGCTCCCACCCTTTCTGAGTGCCTCCTTTCCATTCCTTCCTTTTGGTTTTGATTACACAGAAGCTATGCTGGCAACATTTTAAAGTCTGCTGATAAAATGTTTTATACGCTTATTCACAACATGAAGTCTTGAATGCAGATAATTGAGAAATTAATAATTTGCCATTAAAGTCTGAAGGTAGAAGCAATGTGGCATATTTTGTGCCAACCTTTGAATCTTGATTGTGAGAAGGAGAGTTCTACGTGATGTCTCAGCAACCAGGCCCTCCCAGCTTCCAACTACCAGTTAGTTTGTTCCTGAAAAAACTGGGTATGTGTACCTCTACCCTAACTTACACTTTTATCATAGGAGGTCTTTGTATATAATCCTCTAAAAAGACGTACTTAAGCATCTAGCAGCTTCAATGTGTTTTTTGTTTAATGTGTCTCACTTCTGTCATTAACTTTCCTCAGATTATTCTTTTAAACATTGGTACCTTAGTATTTACATCAAATCCACCTGTAATTTTAGGATAAGGCAGGGCTATATTGTGACATATGGAGAGTCTTCTCATTGTATCAAAACAGCAAGCTATGTACACGTAGAGCCTGATCTAAGGAATAAAATACCTTCAATCTGATCCTCCCTGAGGAAAGTTCTATCTCAGGGTCCTTCTACTCGGTCCACGTGCGGCAGGGTGGCCACAGGGCATAACCATTCGGAAACCCCTCCTGCCCCGTGGCTTAACATGGTGCTTGGTCCCCCGAGCAGGTGTTCAAGAACTTTTGAGTGAATTAAAATGTCAATGAAAACGACATGCATATGTGTGTCTGCATTTAATGTTACGCACGTTGTTCTAGTTCAGACTTTGCAGAATAGCAAACACCCATTGAAGGCCTTACTGATACCGTTCAACACTGTGGTGGGATTCATTCAGAAGCAACTCACCCCATCTGGTGACTCCTTGTTAGATTTCTCCTCAGTTCTTTGTGAAGAAAAGTTAGTCTCCTGCAAGTTCTGTTATTCAGTGAAACAATCTCAGATTGAAGTCAGTTCATGAGTTACTTTTATAGGAAAGGGTTTGTCCGGTACGAGTTCTGTGATGTGGAACGTTTTTCTCTTGGAGTCTTCTGTCATGTTGAGAGAAGGATGAGCTACAGCTTTTCTCAGTCTGGCTTCACAGGGTTTCTCTACAATTCCCAGTGTGGGTTCTTCCGTGTTTATCAAGGACAAGCTACGAGGGAAGGTTTTCCCACAATAACCACATCTGTGCAGTTCCTCTAGTATAAATTCTTCAATGTGGACTAAAGGATGCATTGCAGCTAAAGATGTCCCCATTTTCTTCACGTGTAGGTTTTTAATTTTTTAAAAACGTGTGTGAACTCTCACACGTTGAATAAGGGAAGGGCAGTCCCTGAAGATTTTACCAACGTTTTAGAGGATTTTATACCTGTATGATTCTTCATATATTGATTAAAGCAGTGGCTCTCACACTTTTTGGTTTCAGGACATGTTTCCAATCTGAAAGAAACTGACAAAATTTTAGAGGACGCTAGAAAGTTTTGGTGCATTTGGCTTACATCTACTGATATTTCTAAATGACAAACTTTTTCTAAAATGTTTATTCTTTCCCATGAAACATGTAGAATTTGAAAATCATTCACTTTGGTTTTCCTTAATGACCATAGTCATATTAAGATAAAAAGTTATGAGAGGGTAGAGAGGTTCCTCAGGATGGATGTACCTCTCCCACCCCTGACTCCCAACTTTCCATTGGGAAAAAAATGTAGCTTTTAGAGGAACACAACTGTGAAAGATTTGTCCTATGATATTGCAAAATCCCATATTCATCAAAATAGGAATGAAAAACCTATGTTGCCCAAATAATTTGATGCCTCAGCTTTCTACGTTTTATTCATAAATGCCTGTCACACCTATGCCCTGCCCTGCCCAGCCATTAGGCTTTGTCAACCCTCACTGCCCTATTCTGGACCTTGTCATCCTGCCAAAATACTCGATGTCGGAAATTGGGCAAGAGGATACTGAAGACTGAAGTTCTGAATGAGATCAGAGAATGGCTTTAAGGGGAGGCTTGGATGGGCAGGGGACTTGGGCTGGCTTGGAGAGGAGGGGAGGGGCGGGAAGGAGCTCGTGTGTGAAATCTGCAGCTCTAACGCCCAGCAGTTAGAATGCTGTCCTGGGAGTCCCTGTATCTGCTGCTGAGGTGGACCTCGTGATTCCTCAGCTGCCCGCCCAGCCTTGCTGTGGGCTGCTACCTGCAAGCCAGCCCCCCAGGGCACTGCTGGGAGCTGGGCCTGCTATGCATGAGCCCCTGTGCAGCTTCCGTGCTGACATCATTGTCACACCAACCTCCTGGTTTGAATGCTTTCTGCCTCAAGAGGAATGTGGCAAGACTTGTGAGAATAAAAAGAAAAAGCCCCACGAATGGAAGGAAATATTGCTGTTCTAGAGCCATGGTCGCAAGAAGCCACCAGAATCTGTCTGAAACCTTTTCAAGTGATCAACTGCTCATCTTATTTTGGGAAGCAAGATGCATCAGAGGCCGAAAAAATGTTTATGTTTTGGGCACATGAATTCCATTTCTGGAAATCGAAGGAACTACCCAATAGATGGGGATTTAGAGTTTTTGCACAAAAACCTTCATTGTGAAGTTTACAGTAACGACCTACCTGCTGGAAGCAACCCAAGTGCCCGAGTATCTAAACAGCTAAACGCCCGCTTCATTGATTATATAGGCAACAAACGTGTTTACACAACTGTTTATAGCATGAGAGTGATTTCATATTATGAATTATTTGGGGAAAAGAAAGTAGGAATCAAAGTATAGTAGGTATTTTAGGTCACAAAGTTGTGTGCATGTGTGCAATGTGTTGCATGTATATTGCAGAGAGAAAAGTCTAGAAGGAAATGTGCTGATGTGGTGGTTATGGAATTGTGGCTGACTTATTTTTCCGTTCATATTTTTCTTTATACATTGTTTTCTTGTAATGGCGTTACTGTTATCATGAAAATCTAAACTTAATGAGAATAGTTTAAAGTTTTTAAAATTTTTCTTATCCTGGCAAAATTAATAATTTTTAAGAAGAAATTTTCTTGAAATTGTCTCATGTTTGGTAAGGAAATAACCAGAAAACCCTTTGCTTTCTCTCTTCTCCTTCTGGTACCCCTATGATACGAATGTTGTTACGCTTGATGTTGTCCCACAGGTCTCTTAACCTGTCCTCATTTTTTTGGTTATTCCTTCTAGTGCATTCTTCATTTCAATTATTGTATGCTTCACTTCTGACTGGTTCTTTTTTTTTTTTTTTTTTTTTTTTTTTTTTTATGGTTTCCATGTCCTTTTTTATGCTTGCTATCTCTTGGTTGAAATTCTCACTAAGTTCCTTGAGCATCCTTGTAACCAGTGTTTTGAACTCTGTATCTGGTAGGTTGCTGGCCTCCGTTTTGTTCTTTTTCTCGAGTTTTCTCCTGTTCTTTCATTTGGCAGGTATTTCTTTGTTTCCTCATTTTGGCTGTTTCTATGTATTAGGTAGATCTTCTATGTCTCCCAGTCTTGCTGGGTGGTCTTATGTATTAGGGGTCCTGTGGGGCCCTGGCACAGTCTCCCGACCACCTGAGCCAGGTGCTCCAGGAGTGTCCCTTGTGTGAATTGTGTGTGCCCGCCTGTTATAATTTAGCCTTGATTGCTATTGTCATGTCAGTGAGTGGTATTGACCCTCAGGCTGATTGGCTGTGGGGCTTGGCCACATCCATAGCTTATGGGCTGCTGTGTGTGTGTGTGGGGGGGCTTACTCCATGGAACGGGATTCACTCCAGTGGGCCTTGATGTCTGTTGAGACCACTCTTTGTGTGTACCACTTGTGGGGCTAATTGTTCAGTGCTCTGGCTTCAGTGGTCTGAAGCCAACCTTCAAGTGTATTGGTTCTGGGGCCTCTTGGGAGGGGCTCTGGTGCAGGCCTAGGTCACCCACTGCCTGTGACCAACCAGGGACTACCTGGTAGGAGCTACAAGGTGATCCACAGTTGGTTGCTGCCTGTGGTGTATCTGGAGGCCCATGAGAGAGACCACACTGCAAAATGAGTCCTGCTGCACCTGCTGGCTCCCTTCAGGTTCAGCAGCTGATAAAGCTTCCTGTGGTACACAAGTTGGTTGAGGCAGGGTCTCAGCGAGTCAGCAGGGTGGAGCAGTGGAGCTCACCAGGCCAATCAGATTCAGATTTGGCCTGTGCGGGCGGGCTCAACACAGGAAAAATGCCGCCTGCTTGCCGCCTGCAGGGGAGAAGGGCTCCACACATGGAAAGTGGGGACTGTCCCTTCAGTCCTCACCCCACATATCTCTGACACCCCCAGAGTTACCGTCCTTCTGCTGGAACCCAGGGTGAGTGGCTGCGCGGGCCCTTTAAGAGGACGTCTGGGTTTTCCAAAGCCTTCCATCCTACCTAGAAGGTCGGAATCCCCATTGTTTTTCACAATCAGAAGTTGTGGGGGCTCCTCTTCCAGACACCAGTAATGTGGGCTGGGGAGCCTGGTATGGGGGGTTGGGGCCCCTTGCTTCTTTGTAGGGAATGTCTGTGATTGAGATCTCTCTCCTGATTTTCAACTGCTGCAGGTGGGTGTGGGACCAGCTTGTTTTGTGTCTCCGCCCCTTCTACCAGTCTCGACCTGCCTTCTTTATATCCGTAGTTATAAAACTTCTGTTCAGCTAAACTTCAGATGGTTCTTCAGGTTGATTGTTCTGCAACTTAGTTGTAATTTTAATGTGTTCATGGAAGGACAGTGCTTATCTACTCTGCCATCTTGGGTCTCTCCCATAAAGTAACCTTTTTAATTGTCATGGACATAATATTCCATAGCATGGGTCTATTTCATGTATTTAATGATTCTTTCATTGCTGGGCATTTAGGTTACTCCAATTTCTACTGCTAGAATCCATGTGACAACAAACAGCCCTCACTAAGATTTTTGTGCGTAAGTGAAAACTCGAGTATCTGTAGGCTATTTCCCTAATGGTGACCTGGCTAGATCACACCTGAAAGGTTTTGCAAGCTATCCAATTGGTAATTTGTTTTGAATGTGTATATCTTGACTCCTTGGGTAAATCTGAATTCCTGAGAATGTGGATGCTTTCGTGATTCTTTGTATCCCCTAAGTTTAGTGTAATATGTCTTTCTATTAAGAGATTCTGAATAAGTGTGTGCTACAATATGGTTTTGATCAATCATTTTAGCCTTTAATCCAAGCTAAAACGTAGGGAATAAAAGTAAAGGTGGTGTACAATGTGACAGGCAGCCCTTATCCCTGGGAGCTTCTATGGATCCTGTGTTGGGTTAGGTTGTTTTGGTTTGGTTTTTTTGTCACGTATTTCCCCACCTACTTCCAGCCTCCCTCCCTCTTTTCCTCCTTTTATCTCTGATTATAAATAATAATTTCATATGCCTTTTGAGTCATTTGTGGGATTGTTTCGTTCTATCCTTTCCCAGTTACACACAAATCATGAGTAAAATAAAAATGAATATAGGACCATTAATCAGAGGCTTCTGCAGGCATTTGATGTAGAACCTGAAGGCGGCCTTGCCTTTGTGTATCTTTGTGTAGTCCCTCCCCCACAGCATTTACCAGAAGCAGCAGGGACTGTGTGGGGATAATTGATGTTGCTGTCTGCCACCGTCTGCCACCCATTCCCCTCCTGTGATTCACCAGCCCCGTGATGCTGACGGCCATGCATGCCGACATTCACCAGCCCTGTCTTCCTGGAGTGGCACAGACACAGAATGTTTCTCCTACGGAGTCATGAGGATCAGGTGTAACAGGAAACACTGTTTTTCTAGGTCGAGAGGATGACGGATGCAGACCCACCACAACGAGACACCCACGATCACTAATCACCTACATGCCCTTGGTGTTGAAACTGATGGTGGATCACGAAAAAAAGAGTGGTTTTGGAATTGCAGTATTGGTAATGAGAATTGCTTTGTGAATTTTACGATTGGTCTCTCCCTTTTTTTCCTCCACGTCCTTCCTGCTTTTTGATTTGCTTTAAAGATACAGAAAAAACGACTTCATTTTGTTGGAAAAAATCTCTTGAGTAGCCATGCTCTGTAAGACACTGGTAATTCTCATACTTGTGAGTTCTGGAATAATAATAATGAAAGCAGTTAGCATCGAGAATTTGCCAAGTACTTGATGTGTGTTACCGCCATGAAACCCATGACAGTGCCATGAAAATAGGTGTTTCTAATCACCCTGCTTTACGGATGAGGAAGCTGAGGCTTACAGAGCTTAACGAGTCGGTGACAGAGTTGGGGAGGAACCCAGGCCGTTGAGCTACTTTGCAAACTAGTTTGGTGGATTCTGATCTCCTAGACTCCTGGCTCTCTTGGTTACTGCTGCCTGTCAGAGCCGTCCTGCTGGTCCTGACTTGTTGACTGGCTCTAAGAACTCCGAACCTCTCTTCCCGGCCGCACTGCCTGGCTGGCCCGTGATGCCAGCCGCGTGCTACCCAGCTAGCCTCCCGCCCTTGCATCTCTGGGTCTGCCCCAGCATCCAAGCATGGCACCGACCATCTGTCCTGAATAGTCAATGACACGACACCACTCAGCTGATGGCTTACTGTGTGCCCAGCACTGTGCAAAGTGCTTTAAGTTTGATCAGGCATAAATAAACGCATCGGCTATGTGCAAACAGGAAGATTACTGTATTCTCAGAACAGAGTTTTGTTAACTTTGGCTTAGAGTAGCCAACCTACTTACCCCATTCCTGACACGTCAGTCATTCTGGCACTTTCTATTTTGGTTTGCATATGAAAACTATGGCCACATTTTCCATTTAAACTTTCCCTCCAATGGTTTCCCTTTTCTTTTCTTAAACAGCTTTATTAAGGTAGAATTTATATACCATAAAATGCACCCTTTTTAAGTGTGTAATTCAATAATATTAATACTTAGTAAATTTATGGAGTTGGGCAACCATTACCACAACTCCAAGCATTTCCCTGACCTCAGACAGATGCCTCCTGCCCATTTACAGGCACGCTGGGGTGTCTTTTCCTGCCCCCTGCCCTGGACTCTTTAGTACTTTCTCAGGGAGGGGGCAGAATTTGCACTGTGGACCCTCTGGGCTTTGCTTGCCTATCAGCTCCAGCTGTGGTGTCCTGCACCAGTGCTCACAGCCTGGCTATTGGTTTTCTCAACTCGGTGGCTTCCCATTCTGCTTCTTTAGGGGAACCCCAGACACCTGCAGCCTCTCTGGCGACTTCCCCCAGAGCCTCCTATATGGGACTCCTATGGGGACATGGACACCCTCTGTAGCTCCAGCAGGATTCCTCCCAGCTTTCTATTGGACCCTTTCACCTTGATGGGGAGATTATGGGGGAGGAACAGAGACCTGGCATGTCCTAAGCTGCCAAAGGCATCTTCTCTGGGCCCACGGTTAGCCCAGCATGCCTACCTCTGCTCAGGGAAATGGTGGTAGGGGGTGGGGTTGTGTGCGTGGTTTCTCCTGGCTCGAGAGGCTGTCGTCTTCCCACGGTCCTGCTTCAGGTTTCGGTGACACTGGAGTGGGTTGCCAGCGTTGCTGTTGAGCAGAATGCTGATGAGACATAAGCACGCCCCTTACCTCATCTCAGGAGACAGTCCAATGACAGCATGCCATGCTGCTAAGCTCCTAGACCTTTCTTCTCTGCCCCACTTATATTTTTGTTTGTTTGTTTGCAAAAGATGCTGAAGCAGATGTGCTTTCTATGACCTGGGGTGTGGCCTGAGATCCTCACAGCAGGAATTGGGCTCCTGGAGCTGAGCTATGTAGGATACAGGGTCCTTGCTGTCATCCAGTGCTTTGTCTGCAGCAAGCCTTCACCTTTCATTTGGGCACTTCACACACCAGTGTTACATCTCCATGTACAGCCCCGAGGAGGAGGAAGATTGAGGCTCAGAGACATTAAGTAAACTGGACTGGACATGGTCACACAGCATAGATGTGCATAAACTAGGTCTGACCCTAGGCAGTTTGAAACTAGGTCTGACTAGGCGGTAGCAAGGTGCAAGGAAGAAAGAAACCTCGTGTCCAACATCAGGGAAATAGATTCAAATGGTGGTACCGTCCTATGATGGACTGTTCTTCAGCTGCACGGAGACATTTCTGTTTCTTTCTACATCTATCTATCATCTATCTATCTATCTATCTATCTATCTATCTATCTATCTATCTATCTATCATCTATCTATCATCTATCTATCTATCATCTATCTATCTATCTATCTATCTATCTATCTATCTATCTATCTATCTATCTATCATCTATCTATCATCTATCTATCTATCTATCTATCATCTATCTATCATCTATCTATCATGTATCTATCTATAAGTATCTATCTATCTATCTATCTATCTATCTATCTATCTATCATCTATCTATCTATCTATCTATCTATCTATCTATCTATCTATCTATCAATCATCTATCTGTAAGTATCTATCAATCATCTACTCGTACTCGAATCTCCTCCCTCCTTCCACCCCTCCCTTCTTCCCTCCCTCCTTCCTTTCTTCTTTTCTTCCTCTTTCTATCATCTCTCTCTGTCCTTTCTCTTCTCTCTTCTCTCTCTCTCTCTACTCCCATCCATGCATTCATCCATCCATCTCTGACTGGTATTTTATTTTCCTGGAACATTTTAATCAATCAATTGCACTTGAATTCTTGTCCCAGCGTCTGCTTCTGGGGACCTAACTAACCCCAAACACCTAATCTTTATTTCCTCCCCTCTCATTCATTCTTAAATCCATGCCAATTCTGGGCCGTCACACCAATACATAGAGCCCCCACCTCCCCGATAACAGGGTCTTGCTAAACCCAATGCACACGACTGGCTCTCACCTTCCTGGACTTCACAATACCCTCTGATGCCACTGACTCATCTTTTTTTTTTTTTTTTAAACATGTATTTACTTGTGTTTTTCCAGGACCCATCAGCTCCAAGTCAAGTAGTTGTTTCAATGTAGTTGTGGAGGGCGCAGTACACAGTGGACCATGTGGGGCTCGAACTGGCAACCTTGTTGTTAAGAGCACCGCACTTTAACCAACCGAGCTAACCGGCCGCCCCATCACGGACTCATCTTGAGGCACGACTCCTCTCTGGCACCATCCCCTGGCTTTCCCCTTACATTTCTAGCTCTTTGTTTGGCTTCCCCTGTATGGGCGTATCTTCCTCTAGCCACCCATTTATGCAGAGAGTTCCTCAGGCTTAGGCCCGAGACCCTTCTCCACTCCCCACCCCACTGCCCCCACCCCAAGCCCCATGCTGCATTGCCACGTGCTGGTTGGTAACCCATACATCACTGTCTCCAGCTCCGTCTTCTCTGGGTGCCAATCCAGTGTCTCTGTTTGCTGAACATCTCTGTCTGAACGTCTCAGAAGCCCCTCTGAGCTGCATCATAACCCTGTCCACAAAGCAGGCCCGGTCCTCCTTCAGTGCGCTCCGTCTGAGTGACTGCAGCCACCTGTCCACCTACCCATCACCTCGGCATCCTCCTGTGTTCCTGCCTCACCCTTATTCCCAGTAGCCAACTAGGCACCACCTCCAGCGTTATCCTGCTTCTAAACCTCTCGTACATGCTCCACGTTTCTCCATCTCCCCCGTGGCTGGTAGTCCAGTCTGGCACCAACGCCCACCTCAGCTGTGAAAACAGTCTCCTCACTGGTCCTTCTATGTTCACTTTTTTATACTCCTTTGATTTTTCCCACAGTACTACCAGAATGATCTTTCCAAAATATCAATCTAATCATGCTTTAAAAGAACAGTCTCATTGACACATAATTTACATACCATACAATTTATGCATTTAAAACGTAAAATTCATGCGTTTTAATAAGTCACAGAGTTGTGCAAACATTACTACAATTTAATTTTAAGAATATTTCCATCACCCCCCCCCCCAAACAAACCCCGTACCCATTAGTAGTCACCTCCCATTCCCCCATTCCCCCCAGCCCTAGGCAACCTTTAATCTACTTTCTGTTCCTGGATTTGCCTATTCTGGGCATTTCCTATAAATGTAATCATACAGTATGTGGTCTTTTGGGACTACCTTCTTTCACTTAGCATAATGTTTTCAAGATTCATCCATTTTGTAGCACATATCGGTACTTCTTTCTTTTTGGGGGGCTGAATAATATTCCATTGCATGGACGTGCCATTTTGTTTACCCGTTCATCATCACTTGAGGAACATTTGGGCTGTTTCCACTTTTTGACTTTTATGAGTAATGTTGCTATGACCATTTGTGATAAGTTTTTATGTGCACATGTTTTTTTATTTCTCTTGGGTGTCTACCTAGGAATAGAATTACGGATCTTATGGTTAATCATACCTCTTTTAAAGCTTTTCAGTGACATTCCATGGTGCTTAGTCCCTCTTTTCAGTCCCTCTTTTCTTGGTGCCCTAGTTCTCACAGAATGATCCCCACCTTGCCCACCGGTCTCTCTCTAAGCTCCAGGACTTGGCCACAGTGGACTTTTTTGGCTCCTTTTTTTCACTAAGCTGTAGGTCTGAAAAGCTCTTTGGGCCTCCATCCATCCTCCGTCACTTAGTTAACTTGACTCATCCTCCAAATCCCAGCTCAACTGTCACTTCCTCAGGGAAGCCTTCTCTGAGCTCCCCAATTAGATCCAACTTCCCCCTTTTTTTCCCACTGTAATCACACCGTGTAATTTCTCCTTTATAGCACTTGCCACAGTCAGTTTTAAATTTTATAATTTTAACCCAAGGCCCTTCTTGTCTAATGATTCCAGGATCTGGGGAGTGTCAATTTTTTGTCTCGCCTTTGTATCCAGCATCCGCACAGTACCCGGTACATAATAGGTGCTGTGTGAATTGTTACACGACTGGAAATGTCATCACCACCCAACTTCATGATTAAATCACAAGCATTAGCTAGTTGACTAAGGGCTTTTTGATCTTTATATCATGAAAACACTATGAATCAGTCCAATGGTTGTAAACGCTGCTCCAGCTAACATATAACACAAATATTAACCATGAAATGGCACAATCCTCTCAAAGACCACACCAGCAGCCAAACGGAATTTCACTGGTGGGAGGTGATTTCTCAACAGTGGATGAACTCAGGAGGTTTATTGGAAAATGAACTCATGAGGGGCGAGAGAATATTGTTTCCCACAGAGCAAGGAACCCAAAAACCCACCACTGAACTAAGTTACTCCAGGGTAAAAAGATGTTTATTTCTCAGGGTGAGAGCACGTAGCATGGTTTTTGAGACACATACTGTTGTTCACCGACTTTCTGTCTGATGCCCACATCGGCCTCAGAGGGATCTAATTTAATTAGATCAGAATGTAAGCCGAGCTTCTCCTCTCCTCCAGTAAAGGCTTCCAGGTGATTTGAGTGAGTGCAGTGGGGCAGCTGTTTCTTGTACACATCTTCATTTCATGACCTCTGTCGTTCCTGCTGTGTCTGAGTTCTGAACCTTGTCAAGATTTGGCAGAGTAGACAGGCTTTTTTCTGGAATATATTCCCTTCCACGCAGACTCTAGGCTGTGATTTCCTCTGAACTCCCTTTTCACATGCCGTCATCCATCCTCTATCTTCCAGACCCTGGTTGAATTTTCATCAACAACAGGCCCCTTTTATTTTCTTTACTGTTGTGGATTTATGTCTCTTTACATTTTCTTGCTACAGTTTTAATGAGAACTCAGGAGGGGGAGGAGTTAAATACATATGTTAAATACATATGTATTTAACTAAATAAAAATATTCACCCTTCCACCTAGAACTTTCTGTTCCACTCAGTTAATGAACTATTCAAATCAGGATAGTTTTCTGCTTATGGAACTAGATTTTTAAAAATGGACAACTAGATGATAATCTGGACAGGGGAAAGGGTCCTGTTTCATTCTTTACTTCTTGGAGCCCAATATCTTTTATGTGGTAGGTGCTCACTCAGTGCTTATCAACTGAGATGGCTTTAACGTTTACACTCTACTACTTTTCTTCCTGTTTCACATTTTTATCTGTCCTCACAAGGCGATTTCTCACAGAATAGACTCACATCTGGAGAGCTGTTTGTATCCCCATTTTATATTTTCAGTCTTGACCATGCATTTCTGGGAGATCTGAAAGAGGTGAGAAAACATGGTAAGTTCCCTATGTGGAGAGATTCTTATTCTATAACTTGTGTTCAAAGTTATAGTTCTTTTGTGTTACTTGTCTTCCAGGTAAAAGCGTAACTTGGGCATTTTATTATCCTGTATCTCTTGCTTTTGTTGTTTTGGTTCACTAGGGAGAGTAGGTTATTTCCTCTTGAAAGTTCCAGAGTTCCCTGAGTAAGGGGGCACACTTCCCTCCTTCCCTGTGACCTTGAACATGTGGACGTGTGCATTTGCATGCACCCTGACCCCGCTAGTACACACTGGACATCATTCCCCTTAAAAGAAAACTAAATCAGTGGTTTTATTTCATCCAAATAAAAACCATCAAGTGGGGCAGTGTGACATGGTCCTTAAATCCCATAGGTCACATTTTTGGCTAATAGCTGTGTCCTGTAACTGTCATTCCCATGATGTGCAGCTTACTCATCATCTAATGCATGACATTTTCTTGGTCTTGGAATGTTCCATCTCAACTAAATTTGGAGGAAAAAAGTCATTCTTCTACATTGTAAATGGGAAAACAAGTACATCGCAGAGACTTTTCTCATCGAACTGTAAAAGAAGAGAAATTGCGTGCCCTGCTGGGGTCTCCCCAGGGAGATAGCTGGTCCAGGGTAGAATCAGCTCAGGAGGAAAGCTGGAAAATTCTTTTCTACTGTGTATTTTGTACTTGGAAAAATACGTTGTAATGGTTTTCTGTTTTTGTGTTTCAGTAACTGAGAAAACTACCCCCAATTAATTCACAACATCTATTCAACACACATTTTGCATAGAGTAAAATTTAACAAAGCCACAACTTAACACATTTGGAATTAGACAATATAGTAGAAAGAACATTGATTTTAGGGCTAAGGAAGACATGATTATGAATAATAACTCATCACTCTTTTCTATTACCTCTCTATCATTTAGGCATATATATATATATATATATATATATATATATTTACATATATATATTATATATACTATTTTAACCATTTAAGTACAACTCAGCACACTCACAATATCGTACAACCATCACCACTATCCATTGACAGAATGTTTTCATCATCCCAAACTGAAGCTCTGTACCTTTAACACTAACTCCCCATTCCTCCCTCCCCCCAGCTCCTAGTAACCCCTATTTTACTTTTTGTCTTTATGAATTGTATTTGCCTATTCTAGGTACATCATATAAGTCGAATCATGCAATATTTGTCCTTTTGTGTTTGTTTTCACTTAGCAGAATGCTTTCAAGTTCCATCCATGCTGTAGCATGTGTCAGAATTTCATTCCTTTTAAAGGCTGAATCCATTGTATGTATGTAACACCTGTGGTTTATTCATTCATCTGTTGATGGGTATTTGGGTTGTTTCTACCTTTTGGTTCTGGTGAATGATGCTGCTTTGAACTTTGGTGTACAAATATCTATTTGAGTTTCTGCTTTCACTTCTTTTGGGTCTATACCCAGAAGTGCAAGTTGCTGGGTCATACGATAATCCTATACTTAACTTTTTGAGGAACCATCAAACTGTTTTGCATCAGCATCTTTTCACAGATGAGGGAAATGAGGCTCAGAGAGGTTAAGCTACTATCCTGAGGTCACAGAGCTGGCCTCTAAAGAGAGTTATTAAGTTTAGATAAATATCCTGTAATATGTCTAGGTAGTGCTTTCCATAAAATGACTGTTAATAAATGTTCACTCTCTTCTCTTCTCCTTCTGATGACAATTCAGATATACTGGTTTAAATTTTAAATTGATTAAAGACTCCACACTCTTTCATTTTCTATATTGATATCACAAAAACAAACAATTCTGATGTAGGCTAAAGTGATTCAAGAACCTTCTCGTACCTCAGAAGTGCAAGCTCCTTTCGAACAATTCATGTTCTGATTACAAATCCTCGTCTTTGTCTACAATCTTCCCAAATTTGTTGGCTGTAGTTAATATTGTTTGGGGTTGTTGAGAGTAATAGAACTGCTTTATAAATTATTTTAATGGAGAATTTTCACAACCGAAGATTGACCTGTTCCCTTTCTCCTCTCCAGTCCGAAATGCACAGTGGTGGTCGCAGATGACCTGTGGGCAGATAGGCTGAACAGGAGGGAAACTGTAAGTGTGTCACGTTGCATTTGGGGGCCCTGTTGGTCTCTTCGTCAAGACCCTGGCCCTTAGTGTCCCCATTTAGACCTTCCTTCTAGGTGACAAATGGCCTTTCTCCTCTGTCCTCACTCTTTAACACCTGCCTTAGGGTGGCTATGGGTCACTTAGGTTGGTAAGATTGGAAATCAAGCTGTCATCTCTTCCAGGAGTATTTACATCTAAAACCTAGTTCTGATAGTGGAATAAGAGGCATTTAATAGAACTCCCACCAGACTGGTGGGTATTGAGTCTTGAGAACTGAGGGTGGGACAGCCTCCCAAGGTGCCACTGAAGTCATGCTGTGTAGGAGAGCCACTTTAAATAGTAAAGACTGAGCTTGTCCACGGGGTCTCCTGACTTAGGGAGTTGAATTGGATGAACAGTTTGGGAGAAATCAAAACCTCAACATTTATATTTTTCCTGAAGAAGAGTGAGAATCACCAACCTAAAACACTCCCAGCCAAGGGGGATTTGGGAAGTCCAGGACTGGCAGGAGAGAAGGTTGGCTTTGCTCTTGGGGTGGGGAGGAGACGTCAGTAAACCAAAGCATTTCACACACGCTGGAACACAGGAAGACCGTTTTCAGTAATGTAGTTCCCAGGATGTCCACACGATGGCGCAGAAACTCCGCTCACAGCCAGTCCTGAGGCGGGACTGGAACCTCAGCCAGGCTCCTTTACAGATTGATAAACTGGTTAGGAAGGCGTGATGAAGCCTTCGCTGTGGAGAAGATGCCTTTTGACATCTTAAGCACTGAGATTGAATATTCAATTAAAAATGGATCGAGTTTCCAATAAATTAAATGAAATTACTAAGGTGTACCAAAGCTCCCTACACAGCAACTGCCTATACGAGGGCTTAAAGACAGACAGGGAGGACAGATGCTTTGTGAGGTGATGCAACGCATCTCATGTGCCTAGAAAATCTTGAAGTCGAACCTGGGATTCGTTCATTCATCACATTGGGCATTTACGATGGGCAGCGCTTATCTGGGCGCTGTGCAGACAGACAACAATGTACAAAGTTCTCAGCCTTTCAAGAGCTTGCATCCTATTAGGAGGACTAGACAACAAATTGGACAAGAAAAATAAGTAGCGTGCCAGGCCGTGACATGCCCTATGGAAAAAATATTAAAACGGACAAGTGGAATAGGAGGGCTACAAATCTAGTGGCTGTGGAAGGTCGCTCTGAGACAAGGTGACATGTCGGTGAGACCTGGAGGATTGATGGGACAAGCCATGGCATTTCCCGGGAAGATGATTCTAGGCAGAGAGCACAGCGGGGGCAGAGGTCCTGAGGTGGGAACGTGTCTGGCGGCCAGCGTGGATGCACAGTGATGGGAGCAAGAGGAGGACACGTGTCAGAGCTGCTTTGGGGTAGATTAGGGGCTTTTGAAGCAGAAGGACTGTACGAAACTCTGTAAGATATGATAAGAACTTTGGCTTTTACTACGGAATGAGAGGAACCATTGACGATTCTGAATAGAGAAGGGAATGGCCTGACTTACATTTTAAAAGGATCACTCTGGCTCCTGTATGGAGAAGGGGAGAGAGGTAAAGCCTCAGACCAGTTAGGACACTACTGCAATGTTCTAGGTGACATGAGATGATGGCGGCTTGGGCCAGGGGGACCCCAGAGGAAGTGGAGAGAAGTGGTCAGATTTTGGACCTATTTTGAGTCAATAGGATTTGATGGTAGATTGAACGAGTATTTGAGAGAAAGAGAGGGGTCGAGGATGATTGCAAAGTTATTTCCCTGAGCAACTGGGTGGATGGACTTGCCATTAACTGACTTGAGTTGGAGGAGCAGATTTTTTTGGGGAAGATCAGGATCTCAGTTTTGGATGTGCTGTTCGAGGAGCCCTGGAGATGCCCAAGGGGAGATGTTTAACATCTATGAACCTGGAATTCAGGGGAAGAGTCTGGGCTGAGATCTACACTCAGGGGAGGGGTCTGGTGGGTCAGTAAATACGTAAAGGCATAGACTGGAGTGAGAATAGGTAGAGAGATGAAGTCCAAGGACAGAATCTGGGCTCACTCCAATGTTTAGAAGTTGGGGAGTTGTTCAGGGGCCAGCAGAGGAGAAAAGAGGTTGGACCAGTGAGCTTGAAGGAAACTCAAAGAGTGTGGTGTGCTAGCAGCCAAGGAGGAAAAAGTCCAGGGAGGAGGGAGACATCAGCTGTGGCAGCTGCTGCAGTGCCAGCACGCAAATCACTCTCAAGCAGGATTTCTCAACCTTGGCGCTGCAGGTGTTTGGGGCTGATAATCCCTTGTTGTGAGGTCGGTCCTGTGCGTTGTAGGATAGGTAGCAGCACCCCTGGCCTCTACTAACTAGATGCCAGGGGCACCTTCCTCCCAGTTGTGACAACCAAAAACGTCTCCAGACGTTGCCACAAGTGCCCCAATGGACAAAAATCACCCTGATGGAGAACCACTACTTTAACCTAAGGTCTGAAGAGCTCACATTTAGAATGATGATTTCTTCTAACTGAGGGGAGACAAGGCGTCTGGAGAAGCTGACAAATTTGAATTTGGCTTTACAAGTTGTGTAGACTATTGACGGAGAGTAACTGGGGCAGAGTGGACGGAGGCATCTCAGCCAGGGGAAAATTCCTGACGTTTGATAAATGCTTGTGTAGAGACCGACATCGCCTTTTGGAGTCAGAGAAACAGTTGTATCAGTTTCACCATCTCTTGCTTTAGGCGCAAGCATGGTTTCCATGACATCTTTCTTTCCCACAAAGGAAGACTGGAAGTTAAAAGATATTTTTTCCTCTGAAATATGATTTATGAAGCCTTAGGCATGACAATACATGTTATTCCATTTAAAAACTGTGATTAAAAAAGAAAAACCTCCTCTTCTGCCCTCCTTACTTCTCCTGCCTCCCCACTCCTGGCATTTTCCCAAAGTGATAAAGGAGAAACTTGTCTGTCTTCTAGTTTCCAGCTACAAGGTCAGATTGTTTTCCTCCCATTGGAATACAATATTAATTTATTGCTTTGCTTAAATCTGACTCAAAATCTCTCCTCCCCTAACACGCGCACACACACACGCACACACACACACACACACACACACACACACACACACACATGCGTGCACGTGCGCTGAGTTGAAATAAAACACTTTTTTTTTTTTTTAAAGCAGATACTCACTCCATGGGCTCATTAGAAATTTTACTGAGTACCTATTGGAATGATTTTTCTGTGATTCCTTTTCTGGACATTTAGCCAATATGTTCAGAGGGCAAACTCATGTTGCATTTACAAGACTCAACAGAAAACATCTTCAGGGTGAGAAGGGGTGAATTGAATTCTGCTTTGAGAGGGGGAAGATCAGATACGGCTCGAAGTAAAGGCCAATTTAAGTGGAAAGCGTTAGGACTTTGGAAAGAGGCACTTTTTATAGTGAGAAAACCCTGGGTAAGTAGACTTATCAGCGTCATGTGGACCTTCTTGGAACCTGCTGGGCAAGCATTCTGGTGGGAGTTACAAGGAGGACTATGAATGAGGACGTGACGTTCAGGTGCAGACACTGAAAACCTGGGCATGGAAACGGCCTGTTCCAGGGCTTCCCAAAGGTGGTTGCCCATCACCATCAGCAGGGGTCATCATGGGTGCTTAGAACGATGGGGACCACCCCTGGAGATTCCAGGGCGGTCCATGTGAGGTGAACTCACAGCATCTGTCATGTGGAAATGTGCCCTGGTGGTTCTGACCGGGTCTGGACTCCACATCGGCATTTGGGGGGATTATTTGACCAATTTTAACAGAAATGAAGGAGTTCTAGGTCTTAGACAAGGAAGAGGTTCTGTAATTTGTTGAGCCTGAGGTCCCCAACAAATTGGCATCTACCTGAAGACAAGATCAGAGAAGATCCATAACTGAGAAAAGTGATCTTTTGACTTTTTGTTTTAAGGAGCCTTCTGTTGAGCATGTGGCAAACGTTTTCCTTCCTCTTTTTAAAATTTTTTTATTTATTCTTCCACGTCTTCTTGGCCATGAACCCCAGCATCAAGCACTATTTGTGCTTTGGTCAAATGATGCTGGTGCCTAGGTCACTGAGACTCTGCTAGCCAAAGTAGTTTACATCAATGTGCCTTTGTCATTCCCCTGAAGTGATGGGACCTCATACCTTCTCTCTCTTGAGGTTGATCAGTCTCAGAGAAAAGCCCATCCCTCATATTGTCTCTTCAGAATATCCTTGGTAAACAAGACTGGATAACTCTATTTAGCCAAGGGAAGAGAAAAGCCAAGAGTTTCCCAATGAATGGCCATGGCCCCTCCATTCCCTGTTCATTAATAATCACAAACTTTGTAAGTGCCACTTGGCTTGCAGACTATGCCTGATTCCCTTGCGTTGGCCATCCCCATTGTTACGGCAACATGCCAACACCAATTCAAGAGACCCTTCTCTACTAGCAGTAGAAGAAACAAGACTGGCAGAGGACTACTCTCCAAAGATCTTGGTTTACTTTGGAACCATAAACATACCTCCATAATGTACAATATTTACTGAGTGTCTCCTTAGTCAATAGGATCTTAAAGTCTCCTTCTGTGGTCCTAACGAGGCTTGATCAAGAGATGTCTTTTAAGCATCAAGGTAGAAATCTGTACACATGACCGCTTGTTTGTAATTTTCTCCATCAGTAGGGGTCCCTTCCTCTTTTCTTGGATGGAGTAATGATTACAAAGTGGTTCAGACTCTGTAAAAAAAAACACCCAAAACGGTTAAATTATAAGACATTTTCGGAGAGTAATAAAAATAATAATAATATTTCTGTTAGCAGTTAATCAGTAAGTAGACACCCCACTAAGCCTTTTATATGTCTTGTCTCATTTAATTCTCAAAACAGTAATGAAGTAGTTCCATCATTATTGTCATTTGACAGAAGAGTAAAACCGAAGCTCAGAGGGGTTAAGAAGCTTGCTTGAGGTTGGTAAGGGGCAGAGCTAAGAACAAATCACATATGCTTGACTCTGAGTTCACGTTCTTGAAACATCTTTGCTACACTGCCTTTTATGAGCTTCTGACATGAACTCTGCAGGCTGGCTGGCCAATATGGATTCCTGCACATCTTCCCAAGAACATCCACCTGCATGTGAAGACTGCTGACCTCCACATGACCTCTGTCGGGTGTGTGTGGAGGGAGAATGCAAGAGGGTAAAATTCTTTATTCCTCTTGCTTGACTGCAGTTTTTTTTTTTTTTTATTAGTTTCAGGTGCACAAAACAAAGTAATACTTAGATGTTTATCATTTATATCCCTCACACTGTGTCAACCCCTCCTCCCCCCATCCACTATCCCTCTGACATCGCACACAGCCATTACATTTCTACTGTCTCTATTCCTAATGCTGTGCTCCGCTTCTTGTAGGTATATATATATATACATATGACTTGTAGGTGACATTCATTATTGTTCAGCTTCAGCTTCAGGTGTACAGTGCAGTGATCAGGCATCTACATGATCCCTGAGGAGGTCTCCCTAACGAGACAAGTGTCCATCGGATACCCTACAAAATCTTTACAGCATTATTGATCACATTTCCCAAATTAACTTTCGTAACCCCGTGGCAATCAGTTTTCGTATACCCATATCAAAGATCTATCACAGAGTAAGACGACCAGCCTTGCTGCTCACACCTCATCACCCCAGGAAACCAAGTTCAGGATCAAGTCCTGAATATACCAATATTATTAGTCATCACCATCGAGGGCTTTAGCCCATTAGGTAACATCAAATCCCCAATATGTCACGGATTTCTTTCACTTTTAAATTTATTGGGTTGACATTGGTTAATAACATTATGTAAGTTTCAGGTGTACAATTCTATATAAAATACATCATCTGTATATTGCATTGGAGGCTCACCACCCAGAGTCCTGTCTCCCTCTTTCCCATAAGCCTGACTCCCTTTACCCTCTTCATCAGATTTCTTCATTAGCAGCTAAAGAAGGGAAGAAACCACGACCCTGCTTTGCCAATTGAGTTGCTCTCTGAGGGCACACTCTGTATATTTTTAAAATCTCAGGTTGTCACCAGCAATTTCATGATCACCCAGGAAACTTTCAAACATTGTTAAAAGATGTTACTTTCTTGTAAGTGTTATTTGCACTAATGAGACTGAGGGCGAGGCGACCTTGTGTTTCTCCTTCAGCTCCATTCTGGGCTGTCTGCTGTTTATATTGCCACTAGAGCTGCCTTCACCTTCTCTCTGTTCCTCTGAAATGCCTCCTTGAATTTTAAACAATTTATTTTTACTTCTCTCAGAGAAGCAGTCATGCCTCAGGCTCATGATGGTGTGATTCAGTCTAACTGGATGCCCGCAAGGTAGACTCACCCTTCAGGTTCCATCCCCACAACGCAGGTGCCGCTCAGGCGTCCCACACCTGAGGCGTCTGAGGTCAGTGAGGACCAGGTGGGTGTAGCCACCGGGGAGCGAGTGGATACGAGATGAAAAGACCTGGCTTCTGTCTCAGGGTGTTGACAATCTAATATGGAGGGAAAGGAGAGTATACAAAGAAATACAAAATGAGGAAGAATCTAATGGATGTCTTGAGAAAGCCTTTCACCAAAGCGCTTTAGAAATCACGAGGAGGGAATGGTATTTGCCCACAAGCCCTGTCCTTCAGATGCATTGTAGAAAACCTCCACTTTGCTAAGTCGTCTCCAGCACAGTGCCAAATATGCTATAACCCTAAAATCAACCTCATTCTAACTCTTTCCTACGAATGATGCATTGAAAACTGAAGTCGTTTCACTTAACTGTAGGTGTTTATCAATATAACGTATCCTTCATTCAGATCCTCTCTTCTCTGCATTTGGCCAGGTGCCCCTGAAGGTCACCCCGTTGTCTGGATCAGGGGGAAACAGACCACTGGGGTCCATTTCTGAAGGGTCTGGAAGAATGGATCCCCAGCTTCCTCTGGATTCTGATGGTGGTGCCTGGATATGACTCCCATTTACCTTGAATGGAGACTTGATGCTTCTCCAGCAAGTTTTTAAATCACCCCAATAACTTCTAAACCTCGTAAGTCGTTATGGCCTTTCTCTGTATGTTATGTTCACAGTTGAGGCTGGAGGGTCTTTCTCCCCCATCACCCTATTTCCATCCTTCCATATCTAAAGTCTGTAAAGACTGAGTCAGCTGGCCTCCATGTCCCTCGCTATACTGTTTTCTTCCTCCTTCTGTGTTCTTTGCTGGTTGCCTCATCCTTCCCAGCTCAGTCTTCAGGGCAGGACTCGCTCCTAGACTCTCCGCTCTGTCCTTCAGCAAACATGTCTCTTCCAGCTATTGCCCTGCACTCATCCCCCATTGCTTTCTCCTCATTTATAAATATTGAGGTAAAACTTAGGTGCATTAATGCGAGCACGTCTTAACTATGCAGTGTGATGAATTTTCAGTTATGTGTACGCCTGTGTGGCCACCACCTAGGTCAAGGGTAGAGCATTTCCAGTGCCCAGGAAAGCTCCTGCGTGATCCTCTCAGTCAGAACCCCGCAAGGGAGCCTCTATTCTGACCTCTATGCCATAAATTAGCTTTGCTTATTTTTGAAATTCATATGCGTGGAGTCATATAGCACGTACCCTTTTTTGTTCAATTTCTTTCATTTAACATTATGTCTGTGAAATTTATTCATGTGTGCTTTGGTAACTTACTCTTTTTCATCGTGCAGTATTCAATTATAATAATATTTCAAAATTGATTTATTCGTTCTACTGTGGATGGACAGTTAGGGTGTTCTCTGTGTGGGCCTGTTCCAAAAAAGCTGCTATGAACATGTCTTTGGTGGACGTCAGAATTCTTGGGTACATGCCCAAAGGTGGGGCACAGGGTGTACACGTGCGTATGTTTAGCTTTTGTAGGTATCATCACACATTTTCCCAAAGTGATTGTACAAATGTACACACTCACCAGGAGTGTAAGAGTATTCCAGTTGGCTCTCATTCTCATCAGCGCTGAGTACTGTCACATTTTTAATTTTAACCATTCTGGTGGATATGTAGTCACATTCACATTTCACTGTGCTTTAATCTGCATTTCTCAGGTAACTAATGATGTTGAACACTGTTTCATATATCTCTTGGCCGTTTTGATATCCTTAGTGGCACACCTGTTCATGCCTTTGCCTGCTTTTTAATTGAGTTATCTGTTTCTTTTTGAGTTGTAGGAGTTTTTTTTTCTTTCTTTAATATCATCTCAGATATGAGTTTCCTATTGCTTTTTAAGTGAAATCCCAAATCATCAAAATGCTTTTCAGGCACTGCCCATGACTCCAGCCTGGTCTTCCAGCCATTCTCCCTTCTCTCTTTGCTTTCTGTTCCCTCTGCCCGTCCTCCCAGCCAACTCTTACTCACTCTCAAGGTCTCAGCTTAAACTTTGCTTCCTCCCAGACTAAGTCAAACCTTCCTGCTGGATATTCTCATCCCACCTGTACATAATCTTCATGTTACTTATTGCAAGTTTCAACCATCATTCATGAAACTCTTTAGTAAATGTGCCTTCCCGGTTCTACTGGACACTTCCAGAGGGGTAGGACTGAATTTGTTCTGTTCCCTATTGTATCTGTACCACTTAAAAGAGGGCTAGGCCTATAGAAATTGCTCAACAAATTGTTTTTTAAAAGGTGCAAGAACGGGAACATGAACAAAGCACTATTTAACCTCAGCTCTGTCTGGTTCTACACTTTGGGTTACTTATCTCTTTTACCAAGAAGCCTGCATTATTGCTGGAAACTGCACAGGTAGTAAAATTTCTAAAATTATGCGTGGATCAGAGCCTCTTTGGTCCTGAGTGTGAGAGCATGTGTGTGGTGGTTATGGTGCTACCATCGGAGCTAGGGCGTGGGAGAACTGCACAAATGGGGGGAATGGAAGTACGGAGGAGGTGTTGTGGTTGGCGTGGGAATGAGAGGGAAGTGGTCAGCGAGAGGAGAGGAGGAGGAAGAGGACAGAGAAGGAAAAAATTGTAGCTGTAATAGAATAGTGCAGGAGCCACTTCAGTTACTCTGCACTGATGGCAGGGTCTCATGAGCGTGAAGGCATACTCATGAGCGGTGGAGGGCAAGAGGGAAATTACAGAATGCACAGTTGCATTTAGGTAAAAATATAAATAGCACCAAATTTGTTGACTGTAATGGCTTGGGAATTCGAAGATATTTCTAGGATTTTTGAGACAATTTCAGGCAGTGATGGGTCTTTGGGGGTTAAAATACAGTGAGGATTGTTTCCAGCCAGATGGCCCTTTGAGTCCAATGGTACTTGAACATTGGGGGAGGTGGTTTTCCTGGGAAAGGGACAATGACCACAGGTCAGTGTCCAGTGCTCTGGTGCTTTGCTGTAATGTGGCTGAACCGGAAGCACACATTCTGAGCAGAGATGGGACCGTGTGGTCCCGGGAACTTTAAATTCCTGCGAGGAACCAGCAGATCAGTCTGTACACCAGGCATTAGACTCATGAATACGGCATCGTGCATATGAGGTCTGTCAATTAAGCTCGTGAAGTCATCCTAGAAAAAGTGCTACATACCCCTTTGCTGAATATCATCATGGTCACCTTCGAAGTACTCCCCTTGGGAAGCTATGCACTGACACCAGTGCCTAGCTCACACTTCAAGCAATTTTGGAACTCTTTTTCTGTAATGACCATTAGAGCTGTTGTCGTATTACCCTTGATGTCCTGAACGTCAGCAAAATGTCTTCCTTTCAATATTTCCTTTATCTTCGGTTAAAGAAAGATGTCATTGGGGGCTAGATCAGGTGAGTAGGGAGGGTGTTCCAATACAGTTATTTGTTTCCTGGCTAAAAACTCCCTCACAGACAGTGCCGTGTGAGCTGGTGCATTGTCGTGATGCAAGAGCCATGAATTGTTGATAAAAAGTGCAGGTTGTTTTTGTCTAACTTTTTCATGCAGCCTTTTCAGCACTTCCAAATAGTAAACTTGGTTAACTGTTTGTCCAGTTGGTATAAATTCATAATGAACAATCCCTCTGATGTCAAAAAAGATTAGTGACATCATTGCAACAAGTTCGTGAACATAATTGTCAGACATTCCTATGTGCATACTGCTACTTTTCTGATTTGTGCAGATGCTCTTTTAATATGCAAGTAATAGAGTATGACTGAATCCATTGCTTTCTGTCATTTAGATAGGTTTAAAAATGAGGCAATAAGAAAGGTGTGACAGCATTCCTGTGGGAGAGTTTTGGAAATTTTCTGGCGCTAAGGTGTGGTCTTTCATACCAACCATCTCAGTTTGTTGAACCTGGAGAATGTTCAGGGCTCAAGAGGTGCCTGTGGGATGCTGAGCACATGAGGAGATGCTGCTTCTGGGAGATTACATGACGAGGCTAAAGTCTGATTGCAGCTAGCGGAAAATGGCCCTGGATGCCCGGTCTCATGAGCCCAAGGGAGTCTGTTTTATCCCTAAGGTTCTTCATGGGTGGTGGTTCCTGGGGAAAAACCTCTACCCTGTTTGTGTTTGGGTCTTTATAATTAGAGGCTCTCCTGTGGACACCAAATTCTCCAAAAAAAAAAAATCACTGAATATTTTAGGCCTAAAATTGAAAACAAGATGATACCACTTTGTCATAGTGCAGAAGTTAAAATTTACAAGCAAATGAAAAGTTTTAAATCAGAGTGTGATTGCTTTTTAGTGATTTAAAATGTTTGGAAGGTGATTTGTGCACTGGCAGCTTAACCCGTAGCTGCCTAGAAGCTTTGTCTCCATCCAGTTCACGCTCTAAAAGGAGAAACCCACCGGCCCTCTCCTTGGGCAGCCTGACCCAGCAGAACTGCTTCCAGCCACTGCGAGTTCGTGTGTCCCAGCTGGAAGCTGCTGCTGCTCCTCCCTCCCTGACCCATTTAGCTCGTCCCATGAGACACAGTTAGTATTACTGGGGAGAATCTGATGTGGCTTCACAATGTTCAAAGGCTTCTGGGACAACCTCCAATACGGCGGTAGCTCCTTTGCCTGGCTCACCCTGAAGAATGTGCCAGGTCCCACCTGGCGTAGTGAGCAAGGTACCCACTCTCTCTCCTACGCCAAGACCATCCCCCCACCTCCCTGCATGCCTGAGGGTGTGGTGAGATAGCCTGAGGCTGCTCTCCCTCCTCCTTAAAAAAAAAAAAAAAAAAAAAAAAAATTAGCTTTTTTTTTTAAAAACAGCTTTATTGATACTCAAAAAATTGCAAAAATTGAATGTATGCAATTTTATGAGTTTGAATATAGGCATGCAAATGTATAAAACTCATTTTATAAAGGTAAATATAAAGACAGGTCAATAATACTGTACTAGTGTAATGGTTGGATGTTAACGACTCTTAATTTTAGTGTTAAAGTTAAAGGACAAAAAAATTAAGAATATCTATTACTACAAAAATTGGCCAATGGATAGCCAATATAAAAAGATGTAAATTATGACATCCGTCTCCCCCTCCTTTGTTACTCAAGTCTGTTAAGCCTCTGTTCACAGAGTGAGGACACACACTTGTCACAGGAAAAGAATCTTCTCAGCTTCATCTCCAGAATGGGGATGCTTTCGTCTTTTATGAAATAGATTACAAATAAAAGGGGCCTGATAAAAGATTCAGAAGTGGGGACCAACAAAACAAAACATGCAAAGGAAAACAAGTCATGATAAATACAAGACAGACCTATGATTGTTTCTTGAATGTGGCATGTTTTTATTTCTGGTCTTACGGCTCAAACATTAATTTAAGAGATTTTTTTTTTTAAAAGCCTTAAAACAAATCTCTTTGTTGTAAGATTAAAGAGAATTTCCCATATAAAATAAAATGAAAATACTCAGATTAAAGAAACAACATTACCAGCTAGCTTTCTCCCATTGGCTGCACCACTGACATCTTTGAACCCCAGGATCTAAGATGGAACAGCTTCTGAAGATGCTCATCTTTTCAAGTCCTGTTTCGGCAGTGAGGCTGAGGGCACTTCTGCCTCTTGCACTGGGTGTAATCACTTTGATTGTTGCACATGAGCTGGCGGAACTGAGGACGCCCCGTGCCTTACACAAACAACTCCCATTTGCAACAGACCAACAGTGCTCTTCATCGCTTCCTGCTCTTGCTTTTACTTCTGATCCTCGAAAGTAGACTGGCCTGTTTGGAAACCTGACATCTGTGCTTTGAAGTCCGGGAGAGCGAAGGCATCTTGAAAGCAAGACACAGGGACTTTCAAGGGAATCAGATTGGATTTTGATTAAAATGAAAATGTTAAGACTTTTGAAACCTTGTTTATCGAGTAGGACTCTGATTTTAAAAAAAGTCACAGTGAGTAGACAACTTCTGATCTCAAGAAGCACATATTGTAAAGTCTGTGTCACTCACCTCCCCACGGCACCCTCAGTTTTCCCAGAACCTTTGTTGCTCTTAGCAAGCTTTAATGAAAACCACTTCCTTTGGACGTCTGCCCCAGTCTCCTGCTTGTCACAATCTTCCCAGCTGCTCCCCTAGTCGTAATGTCCCCACTGCTTGCCTCTCTCCCTACCTGCTCCCGTAGCCTTGCCCAGTGTCCTCTTCAGGGAGAGGAGCAGAGGTGGAGAAATACTCACCTCAGTCAGTCATGCTTTTGGGGGATCCCAGGAGCTCAGCGTGCTTTATTCAAAGGAGAACATCAGCTATGATTTTTCATCTCTCAGCAAAATGCTTTAAATAGCAGCTTTTCCACAGAGCTCTGGCTACCATGCATCACAGCCTGGGGGCCATTTCCCTGTGGCCAGGGAAAAACCCTGCCCACAGAGCGATGACTTTCTCTTTGAAGCCAATATGCGCCTCTGACTCTGCAACATTGAACTTTTGTGGTTGCCTTCTTCGGTTGGCGTTCTGCAGCTCGATTATCTGGATATGCATGTGTATAAAGGTTTTGTTCATGACCCCACAGCCCACCTTTACCCCACATAGGAGCAGTGATAATGATGTTGAGGAAAAGAGTGAGAGCTCTGGGGCTGGAGGGACTCGTGACTTTGAGCAAGTTAGTTAATGGCTCTGCAAAATGGGCGGAGCAGTGGAACGTACGCATAGGTCATGAAAAGGGTTGTTTGAGATAGTACGCGGAGATCCTTAAATAGTCTGTGGCATAGAGTGGCCAAAAGTGTTAGCTAGTAGTCAAAACAGAAGTAGAGGGAGATTTAATTACCTTAAAGCAACCCCACTCGAGTCTGCAAACTCCCAGTCCGTCTGAGAGAGGCATGCTGTCATCCTCATCCAAATCTTGAGCTTGTTCTACCTGGAAAGCACCATCAGGGTCCACAGCTCTGTTCGGCTTTCCTCCATCTGCGAAGTGGACGTGTGAGTGCCTTTCTCCCTTTCCTTCCCCCCAGGTGCCAGTGGTAGGATAGGTAGCACATTCCACACCCGGACTTCTCAAACACTAACAGCTCAGTAATCACTTGGAAGTCTTAGAAAAATACAGATTATGGTCAGGTAGGTCTGGGCGGGACCCGAGACTCTGCATTTCTCTCACAAACTCCCAGGTGATACTGCTGTGTTCAGTCTGCAGACCACATTTTGAGTAGCAAGGGTCTATCCCATGATGCTATCTGGAGCAAGGAGGT
The DNA here is from genome assembly GCF_057876585.1 of Rhinolophus sinicus. NCBI lineage: Eukaryota > Metazoa > Chordata > Mammalia > Chiroptera > Rhinolophidae > Rhinolophus > Rhinolophus sinicus. The sequence continues at coordinate 200,506,631 of NC_142517.1, forward strand.
TATTCTGGATCAATTTTGAGCGGAAAAGAATGCCAGGAGATCTGCTGCTCTGGCTTGGCATGGTGTTCCAGGCTCCTGCATTTTCATGCTCCAGAAATACAAACATGGACTCTTGCTAAAGGCCCTGAAATGGCTATTAAATACTCATGTGGCCAAGGCCATCATATTTTCATCTCAGTCTTTTTTTTTTTTTAATTTTAAAGATACACACATACACACACACACACACACACACACACACACAGAGGAGGTCTGACAATGAAGTTTGCCAACTTGTTGCAACAATGTTGCTAACCGTTTTTGATATTAGAGGGATTATTCATTATGAATTTGTACCAACTGGACAAACCGTTAACCAAGTTTACTATTTGGAACTGCTGAAAAGGCTGCATGAAAAAGTTAGACAACCTGAACTTTTCACCAACAATTCATGGCTCTTGCATCACGACAATGCACCAGCTCACACGGCACTGTCTGTGAGGGAGTTTTTAGCCAGTAAACAAATAACTGTACTGGAACATCCTCCTTACTCACCTGACCTGGCCCCCAGTGACTTCTTTCTTTACCCAAAGATAAAGGAAATATTGAAAGGAAGACATTTTGGTGACATTCAAGACATCAAGGGTAATACGGTGACAGCTCTGATGGCCATTCCAGAAGAGAGTTCCAAAATTACTTTGAAGGGTGGACTAGACACTGTCATCAGTGCATAGCTTCCCAAGGGGAGTACTTCAAAGGTGACCATAGTGATATTCAGCAAACAGGTATGTAGCACTTTTTCTAGGATGAGTGTGAGAACTTAATTGTCTGACCTCGTGTGTGTGTGTGTGTGTGTGTGTGTGTGTGTATGTAAACATCCGAAAAGGAACTCAAATATGCAGTTTGAAAGCAAAAGCAGTCCCAGTAGATGCAGGTTAAAATATGTTTGTAAAAAAATAATTCAGATATGTAGTTAAAAAAAAAAGTCAGTATTTTTTCCGCAGTTTTTAGAAATACATGATATAAGGTTCCTTTGACATCGGTGCTTACTTTCCTCACTATTTTCCCTTCTATGTATGTATGAACCACATATTATATCTATGTTTCCTTTTGGCTAATATAGTAATTTGCTAGGGATTGTGATTCTTCACCGTTACTGCGAAAGAAATTTGAAGGTGGTGGACAAGGGAAGGGGTACGGAAGGAGCCCCTTCCTGATGAGCAGAAGCAAACTACAACTATATTAGGTCTTTAATATAATCCAGCAATGGGCAAGACTTTCTCATTTCATAGTTCACAGCGTCAGCCCAGTCGTTTTCCAGAACATACCAGCAATTCTGATGTTTCTTGTCCTGTGTTTCCTCATGGTTCTTTGAGATTTAATTTTGATCAATGAGGATGCCTTAGGGCACACATTTTCATATTCTAGGCTAATGTTACCACAGGGGAAAGAAAACTAGGGATTCCCTTCTAGATTTTTGAGGTATCTGTGATTTATAGAAGAGTCAAGTTCATCTTTCTTTCATGAGATAAGGTCTGTGGTCCATGGGTCACTGGTTGACAGAGCACAGCTGATTTGGAAGGGAGACTCTGTCCATGAAGGAGGCTGGGAGGATTTCACAGACCCAGTCTGTCTGGGTGCAGATGGTTCTTTCTTCAGACTTCATCTGTGTGGACCCATTCTACTGCTGGACTGGATATGCTGGTGCGGAGTTTGCGGTTGGCCTGGCATGGGCATTGTAACCCAGCAATGGCAGCGGTGCGTCTGGGTGTTGGGGGAAATAGCCGGGAAATAATTCAGTCTTCCTTGGGATGAACCTTCCAGTCCTCGATCCTGCAGACCCCATGAGAACAAATGGGAGGACCTTGGCACTTGAGGCTCTGTTGCAATTTATATTCTTACTAGAAGAGCTGTGGGTCAGGAGGCTATCTGGCTTGTTGTTCGTGAACTTGAGGGTATGTGTTTATGTGTTAACTTTATTAATGTTGTAATGTCAACGATTCCTTGACTTTATGAGGGGAATGTTCCCTTAGTCCACTTATGTCCACGTTACCTAATTTTTCTGTCTGCTGGGAAAAGCTCATGGCTCCTACTAAGCTGATAAGCTTTTATGATACGTACATGTCTTTCCCCTTCTATGTTTAAATCTTTGAATGTGATGGGATCTTAAGAAATGTAACTTCATAGATTTTAGAATTGTTGTAACCTTTTATATTCTTGGGACCATACAACACTTACATCTTATTTTTACGTAAAAATATCTAAAGTTATATCCTATTGGATTTTGATATTATATGTGGCTTTGCCTGATTCAAGGCCAGAACTTATTGAATCATTCTATTCCTATTGGATCATTCTATTACTATTGGATCATTCTATTCCTATTACTACAAAACATTACCATTCTATTACTATTCTTCCTTGAGTTAAAAAGTGCTACTTAAGTGATGTATTTATATTTAATGTTTCTGTTCTTTGTTGATACGTGTAATGAATCAGTTACATAAACATGACTGAATAACAAGACTCAACAGAAATCCGAGTACACTGGAGTATTTTACTTCTTTTAGAATTTTTATGTTAACCCTTTCTTACTTTGTGTATAACAAGTATTCTTCTAATCACTTCTTCTCAGATCCCTTTGAGAATCTGATACGCTATTGACCCTCTGTCCAGAAAAATACACATACATGTGCCATTTAGTCCTGGTTCTTAATTATTGGTCATTGCTGGATTATATTAGGTCTTTAATCTGTACTTCACCATTGGTTATATCGCTGTCTTCCTATGATTATAGTTTCTCAGTAATTCGTTCGTTGTCTCAGTCAGTTTCTCTTTCTTTCAGTATCATGTCTAAGTATTGTAACACAGTGTAGAGCACAGTGCTGTGGGCTCCTGGAGGCCTAAGCAAGCAACTCCACTCTGGGATCGGAGAATGTTACAAAGAGGCAGTGACCTTGGAGCTAAAAATTGAGAGATGAGCTGAAGTTTCCCAGGCAGAGTGGATGGAGGAAAAGACTCCTAGTTAAATGGAACAACATGTACAAGGGTGAGAGTTGTGGAAAATCTGGTGAGAGTTCGGTGGCAAGAGGCAGGGTACTAGAGGAGCTTGGGGAGTGTGGTTGGAACAGCTAAAGAAGAGTAAATATCAATAAGAACGTAGATAAGGAGGCCTCTCATTCTAGATTTAAGTTTTAGAATCATTGTATCAGTGGATGTCTTTGTTCTTTGGTTTGGATATTCAGCAGTGCCTGGGGGGATCCTGGTTGAAGGCAAGAATGGCCTCAACTCATAATGGTAGTGTTATCTCTGAAGATACTAGGTTGGTGCAAAAGTAATTGCAGTTTGCAATTATTTGTAACTTTTTAAACTGTAATTACTTTTGCATCAACCTAATAATACAACTTCAAACTTTTTTGTGGGAATAATTGTTCAGTCGTAATTCAGAAGGGTTTGAATTTTGATTTCATGTTCTACATGGTTTTTCATCGTCATCACCATCATCACTATCATCACCAACAATGACAATCCACCACCACCACCACCACCATCATCACTCATTTTGTGTGGAAGAGCTTAGCTTAGGCTCAGGACAAGATAATTTTTTAACAAATATAAGCAAAGAAATACACAGTCCTTGCCTTCAGATGCGGATATTCTCTTGTGTGATTCCACATCACAATATTAGAAAAAAAATGTTACCTTGGGAACTGAGTGACAAATACAAGAAGACCTCTTCTTCAAACCCGTTGCCCTGCCTTACTTTAGACCCTCATAATCTCTGGCTTGGACTGCTCAGAATCTCCTCACTAGTTTCCTTGCCTCTGGCTTTGCCCTGACTACATTATCTCCAGCACCTTCGCAAGAGGGATCTTTTTAATATGCAAATTTGATCATGATGCTTTGTTTCTCTAATTTCCATGAGATAATGTCTAAACCTCTAAATACAGAGCATAAGACCCTCCTTGCTCTGGCTTCTACCTACTTTCATGGTCTCATCTCTAATACTGCTGTTAAATGCAGTCTCCTGAATTCATAAGTTATATTTCATCTTCTCATGTTCTAAGATGATTTTCCTCTAGCCTCATAAGCTGTTTCCTTTTTTGACTGCATAGAAAATTAGTATTCATCCCTTAAGAGCCAGCTCAAATATTGCCCCTTCTAAGAAGCTTTCCTCAATATCTCTGGGGACAATTAAAAGTTTATTCTACTGTACTCCCACAATGCCTTGCTCCTATTTGTATGAAAACCTTAAGGCACAGAAACAAATTATAATAGCACTGGGATTCCTAGGGTAGCAGATTTGCATTCTGTTCACCTTGATATCTTCTGTACAGGGCTGGGTACAGAGTTGGTGTTTAATAGTTATTGAATGAGTGAAAACAGATGTTGTTTAAGATACTCTCTGAGGGTAAACACCAAAAGTTTATTTTTGTGATGAGAAATTTATACTTTCCCCGCTGCCCCCCCAAGAATTCTTTTCCCATTTACTGTGATGAGAATGGGATGGAGGCCTAAGAGCAGAGCTATGAAGGAGAGAGAGAGGGATGAAATTAGAAGAGATTACAGTGTGGAGAGTAATATTTGAAACAGCAGGGAAGGGAAAGCAAGGCTGTACCTCTTTACATTACTACATCAGGTTCAGGACCAGAGAAAAAAATCCCCGTGGATTTTCAAAAACTGAGCTGGGGTTCCCAGTCTGGCCGTGTGGGCAGGACTGTCCATCTCTCCCTGCTTGTGAGGGAAGAGAGGAGAACATGTGAGGTCTCCCTGTACAAAGTTCAGGAGGAACTCAGGCATCCATGCTCCAGCTGTCTCTCCATTCTGTTTATTTTCCTTTTCATACCCTTTCCAGAACTTCAGAACCTTCCCTTTCAGCCTGTTCAGCTAAAGTTTGCTGGAAAACATAACCTTGGCAACCCCAAAGGGCCTGTGGGGCCCATTCAGGCTTCCTTTACTCCCAATCCAAGAGCTAGATTTTAATCATCTTCCATGATGACTCATTTTGCCTAAGAACTAAGTGTCCAACGTTCTGGCATGCTCAGTCGCCATATGGGAATAGGCGGTCTTCTCCAGTGGGAGGAGTGGGTGGCCATCCATGTGGGTGAATGGGCAATAGCACTGCTGACCTGCAGAAACTGCAGAAGCAGGCTGAGGTGAAGACTCTTTCGTGCTGTTTTTTTTTTTTTTTTACCCTTTCTGTGTGGATACAGTCTGGAAAAGGGACTCTTGGAACATGCTCTGTCTGTAGAAGAGAAGGTCATGGTGGGGGCAAGAGCCCTGGAGCCTGGCTGCCCATATCACTGGCAATGATCTTCCCAGAAAGTTGTGCTGCTGCATTTAGCTCTGAAAGGAGATCTGGCCTCATTCATAGTATTAGGTTGGTGCAAAAGTAATTGCGGCTTTTGCAATTGTTTTTAACCTTTTAAACCACAATTACGTTTGCATCAACCTAATAGATTCTGCTTGGGAAAGGGCTAAAAGCTTACAGTGCTTCTTCTTTGTTCTGGAATATCCCAGACCAATTGTCCTCCTGTCAGGGCCAAAACTCCAAAGGGCCAGAGGTGAGGGAAGGGGCTCATCTCTCCCTTGAAATTGCCATATGGGCAGCAACTGCTTAATGAGAATATTCAGAGTAGGTGTGAGTAGTGGAGTGAGGGCATTGCTATCAGGAAGTCTAGCTGGTGGGAAGAAGCATTTCTGAGGGGAGGCACCAGAGAGGGATAACAAGTATCTTGAGCGCCTTACCAGGAGACAGTGGATGATGGAGGTGGTAGGATGCCTGCAGTTGCATTTTAGTTGTATTTCAACTGCCAGCTGACAGTTGCCTGCTGCCTTGGTTCCACTGGTGCCTGGGATTTTGCTCCCCAGAGTGTTTGTTGATCTAGGTGCAATTGTCCTCATTTGCCCTCTCCTAGGAATGGCTCCATTTCCTACCTGCAACGGGAGGATAAGAATGAAATATTAAAGCATTGAAATGTGTGGTTTAATCCATGGAATCACTAGACTCAAAACCTCTAATTAGTAGGACATTTTGACAGACCACATTCTCTGGTCATGGTCTAACTAGCTACACATGGACAAAAATCCTATTTTCCTCTGGATTTTAGTAATTCCAAACGTGGAATTCAATGAAAACACACACACACACACACACACACACACACACACACACACACACACGACGCACACCCCACAATGCACATATCAGCTTTATTTTGTGATTAGGGTTGGTTATGGAGGAAAAGTAGGTAATGTCTCATTCATTCACTTGTTCCGTTATTCATTCATGTAATATTTTTGGAGCAACTTATGAGATTGTTTCTCCACTAGGAGCCCGTTTCTCCACCAGGAACCCATTTCTCTAGCAGGAGCCTGTTTCCCTACCAGGAAATATAAGCTAGAGGGTGTTTGCCCTCATGAGGTTCATAACTGATACAACATGAGGCAATAAATTGACATCTCTATAATTACAATACAATATTTCAGTTGACTTCTGGCTTTCCTCTCTTTTCTGTCACGGGAGTCCTGTAGTTCCTCGCAGCTCTGAGATCTAGAGCAGATGCGTGGAGGGCACTGTCAAGAGTATATGCCTCAGCATGGACTGATGTCTGCCAGGCAATTGGACAAGCCAATGGTTTCTTGGGGGCTTCCATTTCCACAAGCGTATTAAGAAAAAGCCGATACCCACCCTAGCCGTGAGGGCCATTCTGGTGACTTCCAGTGTTGTCGCTGTTCCAGGAAGCAGCTGCGGTGCATTTGCCCATTAATGCTTCATGCCGTCTGTCCAATGTTGCTGGCTGTGTAGTGAGGACCACCTGGTCAGAGGTGGCCTGCTCTGCCTCAGGATGGAATCCTGGCTTCTCTCTTTATTTATAAGGCTCTGGCTGCCTGGTCTCAGCTGAGAGAACACTGGGCAGCCCTGCTGGCTGCTCTGAGTCCAATCTGCAGAGAGTCCTGGTATTTTTCCTCTGTGAGAAAAGGGACTGGTTGCCAGCCTTCGCCTGTGACCCCTCTGCTGTCCCCTCCAATGTCAGCGATGAAAGAAGGGCTTTGGATTTCCTTTTGCGATATTGTCTCTGATGGAGCCACCAGGGAAATGAGGCTAGACACTTCCAGGCTATCCCAGGCAGCTGAGAAATATCGCAGAGACAAAAATATTAGGCTCACCAAATTCTAGGACCCGAATCACAATGATGTACTAATAGCGCCTACGAAGATGTTATGCAGATGTAGGTTTGTGGGTAGGTTTGTGCACGTGCGTTTTTCTCCCCCAAAGTTTCTATCAGATGGGAAAGCATAATACTCCTTTTGCATTATCTTTGTTTTTCTGGATGAAGAGTAAAAACACCATTCAGCTCTTGGCTAAAAAGTGTTTCTCTTCTGTACATTTTTAGGGCAGGGTTTTGTGGGAAATCCGGGCCTTTTATCTTTTTTATATTTTTATATTCCAATTATCATGGCGGCCCTTCTTTTTGGAAAATGTAGTGGGTGTAGGATGTCTACACTTGTTGGTTGAGGCACTACCCCTCAACCCTCTAGTATATTTCACCACAGAAAGTGCGTGTGTGTGTTTATTTTTAACAATACAATCTAATCTTTTATAGGGAAAGCACATTATTTCTCTTATCATTAAGACTTTAATTCCTCCTCTTCTTGCTAAACACTGTAATAAAGTTAACAGTATTTCTCTAAGGAGATTTGATTCTTGTACCTAATTTACCTTTTAAGAAGCTCCCAGGAGCTGAGAATGGCTCTGTGTGAGCTGCCTGAAACCAGCGGGGTAGCCTTAAACAGATTATTTCTGATTCTCAGCTTTCTCCTTTGATAGAAGCAGGCATGGAGCTCAGTAAACGCTGCCAAGAATCTTTAAGTTGTGCACCCATTTACATGTAAAAGCAGTTTAAGTAATTTGTCAATTTTTTATCATTCATTTAAGTTAGTGAAATACACACTTAGATTGAGTCCCTCCCCAACTATTTTGAAATGTAACCAGCTATTTATGGGAAAAGATCGATTTGGTTGACTATCATATAGATCGGACAAGTCACATATTAACTATACTTTTCCTTTTTTGTCAGTGGCATTATATAGTCTAGGGTCATTCAACTGGTCAATTATTATGACATGGAATTTCTAAACTGTTTAAAAAACAAAGGTTGAAAAATTGCTTTTAAGAGTTATCAAGAGATCATTTTACCACAGTCTTTGGGATCTAGAAGATAGAAACCCTGAGGAAGCCCTGTCTCCTGAAGGAGTATAATGTCCCACTCTAATAATCAGCTAAGGTGCCATGTGGGATTATTTAGCTAAGTGATATGCAGTCATCTCTGTTCTGTGACACTCTAATGTCTGGAGCTGTAGTTGTTGTCATACCTTCCAGGTAACTATGGCAACAGACACTGTGCTGACAAGCTCTGAGTCTACCCTTATCAGAGATGCGACCGTCTTGTCAACTACAATTAATTGGGATTTTTTTCCTCCTGGCTTTGTAAGGCAATTGACATCACCATTTCCATGGTGCAAATAAAGACATTTTGGATGTGGAAAAAGCCAGGCTTCATTTTAAAATCGTGGCATTTACCCTGAAAAGCAGCTCAGGGAAGTGAATGCAAATGCGGAAGCATCAGTCTGGTCTTCCTTTCTCTTTTCAAAAAAAGGGCACTGTCGAGGCTTCTGTGTGTGAAATTGGAGCCTATGGTCCTAGACATACTCATGTGTGAAACCGCTCATTTTTTTCTTGCAATGTTGAGAGAGAAAACATCCCAGAGAAAATTTTCAATAGTGAGACAATATTTTGGATCGCCCTCAAAATGGCTTTTTCTCAGCTTTTCTAATGAGCTGTTTGCAGTTTTATTTCTCCAGGGTTTGTGGTGAAAAGTGGTCAGATTATTTTGACTTTCAAACTCTACTTAATGGTATTTTGATGTGTCAAAACTCCTTAGGCGAGGGAATAGGATTTCAGAAGAGCTCTGTGTTCTGGTATATTTTGTAGCGTGGTAGGGTTACAGGAAAAGTTCATCTTGGGTGCCTGTTGTGGGAAGTTAAAAGGCCCCCAGAAAGAAATTTAAGCAGATTCCTAGCATTTATTGAGTACCCAAATGTGCCTTGAATAGAAATCTCACATTTATTTCCTCACTTAAGAATTTAGTATTTTATTAAGGTAAAAAGAACTCTTAAAATTACACTTGAATACACACGCACACACACATAACACACATATAAAAACATTATATATTTGTATAATTTATATATTTGTATAAATTATATAAATACATATGATACAATATAGTACTTTTGACCCAATAAGATAAGTAACAAAGGATAAAAAAGAAAATGACTTTATTTCATTGCCTCTGAATAGAATTTGATGCAGAAGAAAAAAATAGAAGCACAGTTAGCAGATGTTTATATGATCTGATTGGGCTGTTACATCTAAGAATTTATTTTTCTCTGCTAATGTGACAGGCTATTTCATCACCTCTTCAAGGTAGGAGTTTTTTTCAAGATGTTTGTTAGGATTTGGTTGGATTTTACTCAGCTGGGTTTTTGTTCCAGGAAATTCCTGCTAGGCCAGTGACTAATTAAAATCTTGAAACCTCAGGCTGTATTTATCAAGTATAATCTGATTTCCCTGGAGCTTATATCTAGAGTGAGAAGAAATCAGGCATTGGGCCTCATCATACCCAGACTGATAGATACTCAGAAATGTCATTTGTTTCCTACTATAGAAATTTCCAGAAAGTGACTTCTAGATTGGAAGCTGAGGAATGTTGGGTTTGAAGCTGGAAGACTTGGATTTGGACTTGGCCCTACCCCTCGCTCTCTGTGGGGTGGGACAGATTGTATCATCTCTTCCTCATTTTCTAATCTCATATTGAAAAATGTTGTAATCAGCTTAATTTAAGTGTAAAATGAGATCCAGTGGGTACAAGATTTCTGTAAATTTAAAATGCTTTTGGAAAGCTCAGTATTTTGTAAAACTCACAAACTCATTATTGGCAAGAACTGGAAAATAGGATCTTGGGGAGTCAAATGGTTGGTACTGGTGTAGATTTTATTTTGTTTTTTACAATGCATTCTTGTGCAAGATACATGCAATGGGGACAAAGCACCTATGAACCTTATTCCACGCTCCGCCAATAGTGGATTGTGGGAAGAGTCTGGAAAGAAGGATCCCTATAGTCAGGCAGGTTTAAGCACATTTTGATCATTTTGGTGTAACAACATCTTGGGTGGAGTGACGTAGCTTCATAGGTTGGGCAAAGGGAATGATAATGACACTGACATTTTTTGAGCATTTACTATGTGATATGCACAGTGCAAAATACTTTATAGACATTCTGTTGTTTGTAACAACAAATCTATGCAGATGAGCTCCTACTACCCTAGTCTACATATAAAAAGACTGGATATCAACAGGTAACTACATATTAACCCGTAACTAACTTGCTCCCGGGGTTCACCTGGAGAAAAATGGCAGAGCTAGCACATAAGCCCACCAGTTCCTCAAATAAACAAACTGTGAATCGAGTTGAATGGACTAAAATTATAACTTGATTTACATAAAATACACAATGTACTCATTATTTATTCATTTACTAATAATTAATAATTTCTGCAAGTTTCTGTGCTAGGACCTGGGGGTATAAAAGGGAGCGTCTTGGCCACCTGCAGCTTCTAGTCTACTGGAGAAGACTGATACATATGAAATAAATACTTAAATACAAATCGATTAATTTATTGATTAAATACAAGTGTACTAAGTGCTGCACAGAGTGTACAGGGTGCTCTGAGAGTATGTACAGACGGTGGTAGGATAGCCAGAGGGATGGTCAGGCTTGTTTGAGGAAGTGACATTGAAGAGAATTCTTGGACCGGAATAGCCAGATGAACACACATACAGGTGACCCTTGAACAACACCGGTTTGAACTGTGTAGGTCCACTAGTACATGGATTTTTTTGGTCAATAAATATATAGTCGACATTCTATAGCCTAGGGTTTTATACACATGGATTCAACCAACTGTGGATCGAAACCAGCATTTTTGTTGGGAATCTGCAGATGTGGAGGGCCAACTGAATGCATTGTTCTATACTATTTTATATAAGGGATTTTGGCTTTTGTGGGGTGTCTTGGGACCAATCCCCTATGGATGTCAGGGGATAACTGTACATATAAGGAATCCCATCTCCCCATAGCCACATTTTATAAACAGTTCTTTAAAACTCAGCTGAAATGCTACCTCCTCACTGCTCTCCCAGCTGGACACGACTTCCTCCTCTGGAGTCCAATAACGATCCTATTAATAGTGCATATTAATTGTGTACCTACTATGTGCAGAATGTTCTAAGTGCTTTTAATGGATAATTCATTTAACCCTCCCAACAACTCCTAGGTAGTTACTATTATTGTCACCATTTTGCAGGTGAGAACATTGATGGAGTTAAAATAGCTTACCCTCAGCCACACAGAACAAGATTTAAACCCAGACAGTGCTGTGCAACCCTAGAGAGGATAGTCATAACCCCTCGGCTATGCAGGTTCTAGCTGTGCCTCTCTCATGGGACTTAGGCTTTCTAACTAGTATTAAATTAGTTTTTGGAGGTGTCATCTTCCTTATCGGACTGTAAGCTCTTTTTGATATATATAATTCACACACAACAAAGTGAACAAATTTTAAGCTGCACCGCCCCCTGCACAATTAAGCTATAAAACATTTTCACCACCTCCGAAAATTTCTTTGTGTCCCTTTGCAATCAATAGCCTCCACTCTCTATACCATTCCAGGGAACTACTCTTCAGATTTATATTATCATGGGTGTTTATTTTCTGATCTAGAACTTTGTATAAATGGAACCATACAGTATGTACTCTTTTTCATCTAGTTTCTTTCACTCAACACAACGTTTTTGAGATTCATCTACTTATTTTATTTTTGCTAGTAGTACTATATCTGTAAGTTCTTTAAGTGCAAGACGTGCCCACCTTTGTATCCACCACTGTGCTTAAAAACAGAATATTAAAAGTATTTATCAACAGGTATGACACAGGTACCCATCAGAACAGACACTGGCCAGTGAGCTGCAACAGGGTCCTGTGCCGGAGATTAACCCTTAGTCATTGGCTTGCAGGAAAGTTGGGGTGCTGGAGGAGCGACCATAGGAATGGGGGGTGGCTGTGGTGGTGATGGGGTACTTGGGGGCTCAGGGCAGTGGCTATTTACAAGCCAGTGTGGGAGTTTTCACTGTTTTGAGAACAGATGCCAGTGTACCAGTGTATACTGCTGAATATATCAGCTCTGCTTAGCAAAGTGTCCTATACAGAAAAGATAGTCAATGTTATTTGTTTCTTGAATGGATGAATAGCTACACATAAAATGTAAATTGAGGATCTCTGCTTGTATTATTTAGACTTGCTCTGTCTTGCAAGTATCTCTGAATACGTTGGTTTTGTCAGCAGTTGTGTGATATAGGTTCTAAAAACAATTCCAGAGACTATATATAGGTTGCAGCATTTGGTCCAAAGTTGATACCTATTATGGTATCAAAGACTGATGGTGACCAATCAATGCTTTAAAGTCTTGAGTTCTTAAATATGAACAGTTACACCTAGAACATCATGGAGAGGAGAGCTACTGGAGAAGAACGGGGACTTAATAGTGTACCTGGCACATTGTATTATATGTGTTTAGAAGAGAAAGAGGTCATTGGGGAGTGGAGTATCCAGCAGAGAGTTTTTGGAGAAAGGGGGTTGAAGGTAGACCATGAGGGTGGGTAGGTTTTAGAAGAGAAGGTAAGAACAGTGGATAGCATGAATAATGAAAGGGCATGGGTCCAATAGAGGACACCTGGTGCTCTTGCCTGCCCAGCATCCCTTCTTCCCTTTGGAAAACTCAACCACATTCTCTCTGTTGCTTTCAGGCTTGTAGGAAATGCCAGTCAAGGAGCCCTGTCTTCCCAGGACAAAAAGTGGATGGGTGATCCAAGCTATGCTGGTAAGAAGCTCTCTTACTAGGATATCACGTGGAGTAATCAGAGGATTACGGTTGAAATGATGACTCTTGATGACCGTACCCTGAATAGACTGTCCCTTGGTTCCTGCTATGTAGATCTCCAGAACTTCCCTGATTTTTTAATTTTCTGAAATTTTGGCCACTCTGCTTTTCCTTCATTTCTGTGAGTTATTCTATAGCCTTCCCATACTTTTCTTTTTTTAACTTAATGTAGCCAACGTCCATTTCTGTTGCCTGCAGCCATCAAGCCCTGCTCGATTTAGGTGGTTTCCAGCTTCTCAGCTCAGCCCCCACCGGTTTTTTAGGGTGCTCTGGCTGTTCAGTAGCTGATTACAGAATACTTTTGAGTATTTATTTTAGAGAATGGAATTCCTTACACTTTCCTTACGAGAAGATCTGTGGTCTCACTACTTGAGTCATAGACCAAGATGTCTGGAAATTGAATGTTTCTCTTTATGACACAGTTTCAACTTTTGTTACACACAATCCCCTAAGAGATTGCACTCAGAAGGCTGCTGAGAAGATATGAAGATAATACCAATCATCCTGTAGACTCTTGAGAGCAAAGATAGTGTAACTTTAAAAAAAATGAAGATTTTTAACTCTATAGCTGTAGCCAGTGGCTGGTGTGCGTGTGCGTGTGAGTGTGTGTGTGTGTGTGTGTGTGTGTGTATGTGTGTTTTAGTTTTTTACTCACTTCATTTACTCATTTCTCTCCCAATGAAAGTAAATATTTCCCTTTCTCTTCCCAGTTCCCTTTATTGGGCTAAACTATTGCTGTGGTGTTGCCCTCCATTTTTTTTTCTTAACCTGCACTAACGTTTCCACTAGGTTTATTTCTTGCTACTTACTTGGAACACTCCAGTATTTGCTTCTGATGAGTGCTAATTGAACTACACTCCTCATTTTTTCTCATGAATCCTGGGGAGAGTAACATTTTTCTCCTCAAGGGAAAATGAAAACATGACAGAAGACCGAAGTAGCTATTATGTAAACAAGAGAGGAACCATAGAACAGATTTCAGTGGCCTTTGTGCAAAAGGAAAGCAGATGGGAAAAGAGCAATTCAAATCCAAGGCTGGCCATGTGGACTAGTCTTTTTCAGTGATAGCACGGCATGAGAAAAAAGGAGGGCCTCTCTCAAGAGGAAGTGCTCCACGTGGGTGGCTGAGCAAGTAGCTGCTGTCACAGTCCTCAATGGACTCACAATAAATGGGGGAAAAGCCCTACAGAAATGAAATATAGTACCAATTCAAAAGAATCTGTCTGAAAACGAATATGATTCTCAACAATTTTATTCCCTCTCAATGGCTGATAATGAGAATAAGGGCGCTTAAGAAACTAAGCACAAACTTGGGGAGTGAAATCTGCCCTCTGACACCAAGGCAAGTGCTGCATCCCTTGGTGCTTTGAAAATTATCCACCATGTCTCACTCCTGTCTGCTCGTACCATCACTGATCTTATCTGAGCTCTCATTATTCCTGGCATGGTTTTCTAATGGTCTCTCTAATGATTTCTCCCTTCCTCAGCCTCTTCTCTCTGCTCCCAGAATAAGCAAGACTTAGTTATATCCATCAGCTGCTGAAAGACCTTTGATGATGCTCACTAGTCCACAGGATCAAGTTGGAGTCTTTACCGTGGCAACAAGATTCTACCCCGGTGGGTTTCCACATGCCTTCCCAGCGTCCTCTCTTGCTGCTCACTTCCCTTCTTCTCCTAGACTGGTCTACTTGCCATTCTATAAGCTCATCAAGGACTTTAAAGCCTCTGTGACTTTGCTCATGCTTCTTCCATTTGGTCTTCTCCTCAAACTTCCTCCAGAGAAATCTCTTAAAGGCCAACATTAAATGTCACAGTCTCTGCCCAGGAGAATCTATTATCTTTTCCTCTGTGCACAATTGTCTTTCTATACATACCACACCTATGGTACATACTTTGTATCAGTTCAGTCCAATAGAAACAGAACATGAACCAAATATATAATTAAAAATTTCCAGTAGCCACATTAAAAAGGTAAATAAACATGCAAAATTAACGTTAATAATATATTTTACTTAACCCAATATATATATATATATATATATATATATATATATATATATATGTCCCATGTTGTGGGACAACATCTCTTCTTGCCATCTCTTCATTTCAATATGTAATCAGTATAAAACTTATTAATGAGATATAACACATTCTTTGAAATCTGATGTGTACTAAACACTTACAGCACAACTCAGTTTAGACATAGTACATTGCTAGTGCTCAACAGTGACATTTGGCCAGGGATCCTGTACTGGACAGTCAGCATGATGTTATAGGTCATTGTATTCTTGTCTGTCCTCTGGTTCAGTGTTGCATTTCTTGAGGAGTATTCATTATTCATCTTTTGAAATCTGATATATAGTTTCATGCAGTGGACATGGCAGCTGAGTAAATGTGTGCTGATGGATGAATAATTTTTAAAGGTCTTGGAAAACTATGAATGCTGGGACCACAAATGAACTATTATATATATTTCCCCCTTTTTGGGGGTAGTGTCAAATTCCCTTGGTGGTCTCAGGGCAGGTTATAAAATAATGTTCAACACTTCCCTTAAATCAATTGCCAAATAGTTAGTGGGGTAGACCATAACAGAAATGACCTAAAAGGAAGATTAGTTGCACTGTTCAAATTCAATTTGACTATTGTAAAACTATCAGAATAGTTGGAATATACTATGCCTACAAATGATTACATTGTTACTGCATACCTTTTGGATATTTTTCTCTTGAATTGACCTAGATGCATCAACCATGCATGCATGATATAATCAATCACAGAAGGCATCCCTGAATATGTTCAGAGAAGAAGGAAGTGAAAGGGAAAAGAATTTGGTTAAATCCAATGTTATTTGATTACTATGTTCTGTGAACTCCTACAGTGTTTATAACCCGTACCAGGTAGCATGTACATACTATGGGTATAGGATCACAGGAGAACCTGTGGGATCGCTGGGAGCAATGGTTACACACCACTGGCAAAGAGCCTGTTCTTTAATCCTACACTGTTACAGCCTCAGTATCACAGGGACAGAGTCTGTGGTGGGGACTCTTGGGACTTTGGGATGAAATTACACAATATGAAGTACTGTAACATGCATCTGATGTATTATAAACAACATCTCTTCTTGCCAGAATGAAGTCCTTGAGAACCATTCAATGACTCAAAATACAAACAATGATTGTGTCTAAAAACATCCAAAACACGTGGTTTTGCATGCCTTTTCTAAAACAAAATCCCTAGTTTCTGTCCACTAGAAGATAACATTCTGGTGAGATGAGACTCTTATCATGTCTGTCACCATATTCACCATTCCAGATCATTTTGACTTTTCAAGTATTCATGTGCTTTCAATCTGTCTTATCATCCATCCATTCATTCAAAAAATTTGTGTCAAACTATTAATGCCATCACTTGCATTATGATTCATATTGGCTATGGAAACTATGAAAACCATTGTAGCTAATATTTTGGAGGATGTCTTTTATTTTGCAACATATAGACATGGCCGTAAATAATTATACTTATGCTATAAAAGCATCGATAACTGTCATCAAAGTAAAATCAGTTAAAAAAAGTAAAAAGAGGCAACGACATTAAGACTTTAGCTCCCTTCTTTCTTCTCTCCATGGAAGAAACTCCTGGCTGCTGAGAGCATGCACAGAGAGAGTCTTGGTGGAGAGTATCTAGTCTTGTGGGACAGTCTTGCCTCCAGCTCTGTAAGAATATAATTCCCTTGGCATATCTCAAGACCCAACAGAGCAAACTCTTTCATAAGCTGGAGAAGGGACTAGCCAAACATAGAATAATAATATCAATTGTCAGACCCCTTTAAATCTAACCATTAAAGCAATAATGTAGTCAATATTTTAAAATTTAAAAGTTCAGGTTGAGCCCAATTATTTGAAGTATGTATGTTTTAGTATGTCTTTTTTCTCTAGACTTAGACATTGATAATGTGAATGGATTATGTCTAAATAAATCAAAATCTAAAGGTGATGGAGATGAGGTGCTTTAAGGGAGTGACACACATGTTCTACCTGCCAGGAAAACTCTCATGGTTTTTTGGAGAAATGCTGCACTTTCTATAGTGTGTGTCTGCTTTGTTGTTGTCCTTCTCCAGGACATTCCATCGACGTGGTGTTGAGTGGAGGTGGAGAGTAGGGCTCTGGTGTCAGACAGACCTGGGCTGGGGAAGTGGCTTCACCACTTGCTGACTCTGGGATTTGGGGGACAATAATACTGCTCGTTCAACAATAATGCCTTTTCTTTACATTGTTCTTTATCCTTTTTCAATTGTGTGTACACATACAAACTCAAACTCAAGGCAAACATTCAAACTTTGAAATATTTTTAGGAGATTTGATCAATGGCACATTTAGTTTAGTTATTTATTTAGTTTTTTCCCCAAGAGTGTAACAAGGGGGAAAATTCTACTACCTTATTGCATGCTTTCAGCTTTGAAGTATTTATTAGACCAACTGGCAGAATTGTTGGTGTGGCTAATTTGGAACAGCATAAAACCAAAACAGTTTTTATTTGGGGTTCTCTTTGACTTGGGTAATTTCCAGTACGTCACCTCACCCTGCAGTCAAGGTATTGAAGGAAATAATAGTGTGTCCCCAATTTTAGGAAAGCTAATAACAAAATCAAAACTTACTAAGCAAATGAAATGGGGGGCGGTGGTTTCTTCTGAAAACAGAAATATTTAGATTAAGATTTATTCTTTTGTTCCTTTAAATCCAGCATTCTCAGCAGAACCAGTTCTGCCCTCTAGGGAGCATACTGAGTGTCACAATAATTGAAGTATGTTACTGGCATTTGGCAGGGGGAAGCTGGTTGTGCCTGAACTGGCTCAAAGCCCAATGGACCTGCACAAATGAATTGTCTCTTGGCCTTCACAACTATCAAATGCCCAATGGGACATCTATGCAGGTGGAAAACCTGTTTTTAATAAACTGAGCCTAGAGTTTAACTCTATTTTACGTATAAACGTAATGTTGGTTTTGTTGGGGTGGGGCATGGTTTTAATAACATATAATACACTTTACGGGGAGGCATTACTTTGAAAATTGAGGGAGGATTATACTACTTCGTTTTGTTTAGAAGCTTACCAAGTGTTGGTTGCTGTTATGGACTGAGTTTGCATCCCCTCCTTCAACTCATATGTTGAACCCCAATCCCCAGTACTCAGAATATGACTGTATTTGGAGATGAGGCCTGTAAAGAGGTAACTAAGTGAAAATGGGGTCAACAAAGTGGGCCCTAGCCCAATAGGACTGGTGTCCTCATAAGAGGAGGAGATTAGGACACAGACACATGGAGGAAAGACACAAGGAGAAGATGGCCAAAGAGAGAGGCCTCAGAAGCAATCAAACCTGTTGACATTTTGATCTTGGCCTCTAGACTTTGATCTCGAGACTTTGGACTTTTAGCCTCTAAAGTTGCGAGAAAATGGCTTTCTGTTGTTTAAACCATCTCGTCTGTGGTATTTTGTTATGGCAGCCCTAGTGAGCTAATACAGTTGCTTTATTTTTGAAAAATTACACCAGTAATGTTAAAGCTGCTTATTGCGTTTGAGTCCCCAATACAACACATTCGTGTCAATCTGCATTTGTGACTGTCACGTTCGTGGTGATTCTACATATAGTGCAAGTATTTGACTACATTATACGTAATATTGTGTGGATGAGCATTTTCTTAATGACATTCCTATTATTATATTATAAATTACCTTTATGTATTTTACCTTTAATGGAGTGAGATATTTTTGGAAATTATGTGTATAGGCAAATTATATTACCTATACATTTTAATGCAGAATGTAAAGAAGACATTTAAAAATATTTATTATACGTGGCTGGCTGGGCGGGTGGTCAAAATGGATGAAGGTGGTCAAAAGGTACAAACTCCCACTTATAATATGAATAAGTCATGGGATGTAATGTATAGCATGGTCACTATGGTTAATAACTCTGTGTTGTATATATTTGGAAGTTGCTAAGAGATTACATCTTAAAAGTTCTTATCACAAGAAAAAAATGTAACTGTGTGCTGATGGATATTAACTAGACTTATTGTGATGATCATTTCACAATAATACAAATACCAAATCA
Organism: Rhinolophus sinicus; assembly: GCF_057876585.1. NCBI lineage: Eukaryota > Metazoa > Chordata > Mammalia > Chiroptera > Rhinolophidae > Rhinolophus > Rhinolophus sinicus. Next base: position 200,525,782 of record NC_142517.1, read on the forward strand.
TTTTGTTGTACACCTGAAATGAATATAATGTTATATGTCAGTTCCATATCAATCAAAAATAAAATAAAAAATGTTTATGACCAAAAGCTGGCATTGTGTTTGCTGAGGTGGAGATGTGAGCATCACTTGAAGTAAGTTTTAAGTACATTTTACATTTTGCATGTCTAAAGCGGTGGTTCTTCAGCTTGGGTTTGTGTTGTCAAGAATTCGATGCTTTGGTTCCACTCTGAGAGATTCTTCTTTGGTTGAAGTGTTGCCTGGGCATCAGGAATTGCCGAAAGCTCCCTAGGTGATTCTAGTGTGTAAGCAGGGTTAAAAACCACTGTGGTGGGTTTAAAACAAGGTGGACCTAATTTCCCTTGAATGTGGGTCAGCTGGGTGACTGGCTTTGAACTGGCAGAATGCAGGAAGTATTGTCACACAACTGCTAAGGCTAGATGATTAAAGGTGACACAGCATCCACCTGGCACTCAGTCTCTCTCTGTGTTCCCCATCTCTCTCCCTTACCCCCATGCCTTTAGAGCCCTGAGCAGCCATTCAAGAAGAACACCTACCCTGAAGCCACCATGCGGAAGGGATCGTGTGGAGAGACCATCTAGGGGTAGAGAGAGCTGTCTGAGGAGTGCCAGCGATTCACCCCAGCTGTTTTGTTCTTCCCAGCTCAGACACCCATTGTGTGAGTAGGCAACTTCCAGATGAACTCTGAGTGCCATCTTGGAGAGACCTCAAGCAGAGGGCACCGCCTAGTGGAGCCCAGACAACTCTGCACTATGTGATGGTTATTGCATTAGGCCACTGTTTGGGATGGCTTGGTATGTAGTGATGGAAACATGGAACAAGCTTTGGTGGTATTTGCAAAATCTTTTTTGATGGAATTTGAGTTGCTCTGTGCCTTCGCCTTCTTTTCCAGTTCATGTTAGGATGGGAGACAGCCACTGTTTGTTCTGGCAAGACCCCTTGAGCCAGCTGGACTCATGCCCTCCCGTGGAGGTCTCACCTATTTCTAATTTGTAGGTGGGAGGAGAGGCAGCTGTCAGTCCAATACAGGAACATTCTGACCAACTCTGAAGGAATACACTGTAGGATTATCTGGATTAAAAGGACAACAGAGCAGAGAAACCTGTATTTGCTTTGCTGCATGATTAGTTTATGTCTTACGCTCTGCATTTCCAAGCGTTCTTTAAAAACTTTTATTTCTCCCACAAATGTCTGGGACATTAGGATGAATACCAGCTAGTCCGATTCTAGGCAGATACGGACCGGAGTTTTCTCTCCACTCCAAAGATCTTGCTGCAAGCTGCCCAGTGCTGACACAAGCAAAGGGTAATGGGCAGGCCATTGTTGTCCCCAACACAGTCAGAGGACAGTCCTGGTTCGCAAGCAGGCCCCGAGCGCCCTGGCTGAATCCTGTCAGAAGAAACGGGGCAATGCGCCAAATGTCGTAAGTATGTGGTCTTCCCTTGAGCAGTGAACCTAGAAGACAGGATGAACAAATACTATAATGATGGATGATGCACCTTGTCTTTTTTGAAAGCTCTTTTCTAGGCTGACTTTCATGTATTTCCTTTCCAAAGGTAGCTCTGTGCAATGATCTCTTCCTCACTCAGAATCTGGTTACAGCCATGCTGAGCAGGAGGTTGGGAGTTTGGGAGTTAATGGTTTTCTAAAACATGACGAGTCTTTTTGATTGAGTCCTTGGAAGTTGAGGACTCAGGTTCACTTACAACATTTCTGTGGTGTTTGGGCTTCACACGAGCCCGCCCTAACTTGTGTTTTTCCTCACAGCGATGGCAAAGAATTGGGGTTACTCAGACTATGAGACTGCTTAGGTACAAGATTCCTGTCTTCCGAGGAGACATTTGCAGAGGGCCCTGGAAGGAGGTGATGATCTTTGTAAGGGTCTGAAATAGTCTTCTCTGGACTGAATATGAAGCAGGATATCTGCGAACCAAAACTTCACTAATAGGTGAAGGAAACCAATGATTTGTGGAGGATGGAAGCTGCAGGCGAGGGTAGGAACATTTGCCTGGGGTTTTGGAGGGGAAAGGAAGAGGGCTGCAATAACCTTTGCCTGACTCACTGTTGCTGAAACCTCTCAGGGTGGCCAGGTGTGGCTCTGAGCCGTGCCCAGTGACACGGAAGGGCACTGAGACAAAATCTTCTTGAGGTCAGAAAGAGAGATGACCCCTCAGGTGGTGGGAGGGTTGGTGCTGGGGAGCGAGCAGGCTCTGGAACGAATCTGGTGAATTCCAGGACTCACACTGGGAGCTGGGGTGTGGAACTTGGTATTGAACTTCCTGCTAATGGCTGTCTGTGGGCGCTAGGCCCTTATTTGCAGTCTCCACAGAGAACCAGCACACTATTTCCTTGACATTTGTATAGGACTCGCAATTTACAAATTGATTTTAAGTCAATGTTTCCACTTGGGTCTCACAAAAATTTGTTGATGCTGGTAGAGCAAGTAGTATGTCGTGTTCCTGTTTACAGGTCAGAAAACCCATCAAGTTCAGCCAGGGAGAAAGCAGTTGTCTACTATTAATGGCTGACTCTTACTGAGTACTTACTATGTGCTGGGCACCATTGCAAGCGTTTTACCTTATTCATTCATGTTATCCTCTTTGCAATGCTACTGGTGCTATTATATCCCCTGTTTTACAGAGGCAGAAACGGAGGCATTGAGGAGTGTCACACAGGAGAGCCCCGATTTGACGCCCTTGTTGTGACACAAGAGGTCCTGCCCCGTATATTGAGAGGTGGTCTCTGCTGACTGCCCTTGAGAATCCTGCATCAGTGGCTGTTATTTACACAGAAATGTGACCCTTGCGTGATGTTCTGGGCATGATGCCTTCGGCTAGTGAGGGAAAACTAGGGTGAGATGAAGTCAGTGTCCATTTACTGCTGACTGTACCATTTTTCAAATATTTTTAACAAGAATTTGAATAAGGGAGGAATGCATCAGGCTCCAAGCCTGGGATTCATATCTCCTCTTTCCATTTTCATGCTGTGCTACGTGAATAGCCTGGTAATGTCACCGGAGGAAAAAGATCTTGATTCCTTCCGTTTAGTCTCAATCTCTTTTGCCAGACAGAACACGCTGGGATCAGCATGACAAAAGAGGTTATAATGAGTATTTTCAGAGTTTCTAGACCAAAGAGCAAGAGCTTTAGGAAGGTGCTTCCTGCGATGAAATGATAGGATGGAAAAAGGGACATTAGTTCTGGGGTTCAGCCCGCTGACCTGCTGGGATGTCAGTGTGGCATAAGGCCAAAACAAGGGCTCCGAGCCAAAACGCCAGGGTTCAAATGATGGCAAGTTAGTGAGCCTCTATGAGAGCCTCAGTTTCTAATCTGTGTATTGGGACAATGATATCATATCCTGTGGGACTGGGGGAGGAGTAAATGAGAGAATGCATGCCAAGCCCGAGGGCTTGACATATAGAAAGCTACTTTGTGGTCTTCATTACATCAGGGTTTCTCAACCTCCACCCCACTGACATTTGGGCCGGGCTGAGTCTCTGTTGTTGGAGGCTGTCCCGTGCATTGCAGGATGCTCTATTTCATAGATGAGGAGACAGCCACAATAATTCTGCCTGGTGGTGCCATTACTTTTGTATTTTATATATAAGGAAGCTGATGTGTGGTTGACGGCGGAGGCAGGCTTACGGGGACTGCGTACCTTGCTGACTCCACGGAGTGGCATTCTGTTCCTATGACCTTGGCCCACCTAGCCACTAAACGTGTCTCTATCACCACTCCCCAGATGTGCACCATCTGTTCTTTTCAAGTGAGGCCTCTCCACTGGCGTTGGTTCTATTATGGACTGAACGTTTGTGTGTCTCCAAAATTCATAGGTTGAAAGCCTTTATCCCAATGTTATGGTATTAGGCGGTGGGCACTTTGGGATGTGATTAGGCCGTGAAAGAGGAACTGTCACGAATGGGGGACATTCATGAAGTGCCCTTCTATGAAGACACCTCAGAGAGCTCTCTCACCCCTTTTGCCACGTGAGGACACAGTAAGAAGACAGCTGTCTGCAGTCGGGAAGAGGGCCCTCACCCGACCAAGCTGGCACCCCGATTTCAGACTTCCAGCCTCCAGAACTGTGAGAAGTAGATTTCTGTTCTGTTGTTTGTACACCACCCAGTCTATTGTATCTCCTTGCTCAGCTGCCCCCCTTTCCTACTTTTCTGCAGATCCACAGCCCTCTGGTCACACGAGGGATGTGGACCCTAAACCCGCAGCATCTTTGCATGGTTATCTGTCCTGCCCGTGGCAATGATTATCTGTCTTGCTACTGTCAACAGGGACTCATTCCAGCTTCCACCTTAAATTCTGTCTTGACTGTGGATCCTTTCTCTCTAGCTGAGTTGTGAGCTGCCTCATACTTCTTTCAGGGTTTATAATAATAATAATAATAATAATAATAATAATAATAATAAATAGTGGCTTACATTTGTCTAACAGGTTATGTTTACAAGCATGCCTTATTATTAAATGGATGGTAGAGAAGATTCATTTTGCCAGTGTTGCCTCAGACTGATGAAGCTGAGCCAGGGTCTCACAACCTTGGGACACCCCCTGGCCTGCTGGGGGAAGCCGATGAGTGATGGACAGAGGGGACCGGTCAGCTGCCCTGATGCTCTCTGCAATGCTGCAATGGGGAGTTGTCCCAGAGCCCTGAACCAACTGACTTAAGGTATTTGGGAAGAGGCCAGACAATCCCTCTGGCAGGCATGGAGGCTTTTTTCTCTAGGTCAGTATTTTATTAGAAGTCTGCCCACCACTACATCCTGGAGCATTACAGTCCTGCCATGGGAGACATGGGAGGTTAAGCTGTGTGGTCCAACACACCACTTAGAAGATTGAAGAGCTAGGCTGTGAACACAAGTCCACTTATCATTACTGACTATGCTCTTTCTGCTGTACCAGTGCTATATGCAGAAGATACATCGGGGCTGGTGGGCAAAAATCTAGATTCATGCTCCATCTACGAAGCTACATTTTTACTAATCACCCCTAGTAATACCAGTATAGGTAATCCATCCATCACACTCCCTTTCAGAGACGGCTTTCTAGTCCAAGTTGCCTCACAGACATGACTGCGTAGATCTCTAAAGTACTTTCCAGTTTACAAAGTTCCAGGACATAAATGTCCTCATCTGTGCAATGAGGCCGTTGGTACAGAATGGAGATGGTCTCCAGGAACCCTTCCATCTCTGTACACCATGACCCTGGGTGTTTACAGTGGAGGCGGCTGCACAAATTGACCTCAGAGCCAGAAGATAAGTGTCTGTGGATATGCTCCCAATGTAGGCAGCAAAGTCTGAGACAGAGCTTGCATAAACACATCTAGAGAAGAAGCACTGTGAGCAACAGCCCATTGCCTGGAAAGAGCAGTGGCCTGGGAGTCTGGAGACAATTTCCAGTCCTAGCCCAATGGAGATAGGCATGCGACTGTGCCTCAGTTTCTTTCTTGGTAATGGAAATGTATTGACCAGATAAATTGTTTTCGTATGATCTTTGAAACCCAAGGGTTTGGCAGAGGAGCTCTAGGGGGCACCAGAGAGAAAGGGAGCAGTGGTGGAGGAGCTCTGGGACCCCCAACCCTGTTTCAATTGCAGCAGCTCAGAATTTGCCTACTTGCTTTATTTGGGTTCTCTGTAAGCTCTCTTTAGAAATATGGGTTCCAGTGTTTAAAAAAATGTTTGAAAATCACTGGGCTTTGCTACAAGGCAGACTGAAGCTTCATGTCTCTAAGGCTAGTGTCTCTGAACACCCGGAACAAACTTTTGGTGATTCATCTGAATTTAAATGCAAATAAACACATCATAAGCATTTAATTCATTGGTCCTAATTCTCTGCAACTAAGAACCCCTAGTTCAGGTGAGCAGATGGGGGTTGAATAGTAAATATTGGCCCTAGTTAGGGCCCATATTTAATTTAAATAAACACAGCTGATCAAACAGAGGGCTTTAAGCTAGGGCTGTATTTATGTAGCCATTTCCTCAGTGGGTTATGTGCCAAATGAATTCAATGGCTTTTTGACTTTTTTCCTTCTGATCTTAATTGTGACCTGTTTGACGAAGTCAATGGAACCAAATGAAAAGTGCAGACATGAAATTCTGGGGAACCTTTTTTGTAAAGGGCATTTCTAGCTAAGTTTTTCATTATTTTGTGAGGGTAAAACAGAGGGTTTAAGGGACTTCCAGAAATTTAAAACAGAATGACTTGTGTATCTAAAATTTCCACATTCTTTATCCCACTTAAGAAAGGGTGGAAATCGTTTTGGGGTTGTTATGGAGACAGTCTGGGTGCTGTATGTTGGGCAAGTCAGCAGAATCGTCCCTGGTGGTTATTGTGGGTTTTTCCTGGGGCTGATCTGACTTGGGTCATTGCTGTTTTTTAGGAAGGCACTGATGTCACAACCTTGGGAACTGCAATCTCATCATTTAAGTAACAAACAGAACATGCAGACAGGGTCTCCATGCAATTTACTGGCTTGGGATATAGTTTTATGTTTTTGAGATGCTTCTCATTTGATCCATGTGTTAGAGATCACGCAAGCTGCTGTAACAGCGGAACTCCTAAACCTCAGCATCTTAACACGATAGAAGTTATTGCTCACTCCTATAAAGTTTAAAGTGGGTTTGATGAGAACTGCCCCTCCTAAGTGTAGAATAGACTGGCGACATTGTCCTGGATTGGCAGCCACTTCCCAATGAAAATGATACAATGGAAAGAAAGCACAAGTTTTGGTGGACAGCTAGTTATCTTTGCTACAACTAGCGACAATAAACTAAGGATTGTTGGATAATCGTCAACTAAGCATGCCATTTGACCTCTTCAATCCCAAAGAGTCAAGTTGTGGCAGTATTGACCTTAGGTAAAGCAGGAGGAGAAAAATGCCTAAGGTAATGGTACATTCCGAGGCTTGTAAAAATTTCCCATCCTGGTACTACCGTGGACAAAAACTCGTCTGTGTGAGCTGTGTAAAGAGTATTCCCAAGCAGAGGTCAATGTCTTCCCTGGAGGTCCAATGAATTCCTTCCTTTATTTGTGCCTCAGAGATTTTTTTGTAGAAAGACATTATTGGATTAGATCATCTCTAATACCTATATTCTGGCAACATAAGTTTCTTAGATTCTTGAAATCATTGAAATGAATATGTGTGGGTTTGGTGTGATTAATCATTGTTCTCCCATAATGGCATAGACAAAAGTGGTCTAAAAATTAGTCAGAGGAAATAAGGAGCTAAATGTTTGCTTTTCTTAATGAGTCTTGCCCGTGTTTCCAAATATTTAAATATAAAATATGTATCATTTAACCACAACTTCAATGCTAAAAGCAAACACAAAGCAGATGGTTAGATGGTTAGATGGATCTTACGGTTTTAATCCCAAACAACCTACACATGCAATTTTCAAATAAGAATAAGCCTATTAAGTTTCCACAAATATGAATTTTTCTCCCCTTCTTCCGCTCCCCCCCACCACTCCATTTCAAGCCATTGTTTGTCAGTCTAGTTGTGTAGGACACAGCTCCCCGGCTCAGGCTGGTATTATGAGCCTTGTGCTCCCCCCAGCTGAGGCAGTTGGTCACCAGTTGTCGGTAAGCTGCTCACGGCAACTCATGGCAGCTCTTGCCGGCTGCCTGATGCTCAAGATGACTGCCAGCCGCTCACGCTGGCCACCGGCCACTCATGTGGCACACGGTAGCTTGCAGCATCACTCAGCAGCCCGCAGCAGCTCACGCCAACCTCTGGCTGCTCACGGCAGCCCAGCTCCAAGGAGAGCCGTTGTTCACAGTCTTAGCTGTAGAGGGTGCAGCTCACTGGCCCATGAGGGATTCGAACAGGCGACTTTGGCATTAGGAGCATGGCGCTCTAACCACCTGAGCCACCGGCCTGGCCCCAAATATGAATTTTAAGAATTATTGTTTGATCAGCTTCAAATTTTTCTAAGGATGGATTTTCTCTCCCACTACTTCATGCCCTTGTTGGTTTTTAAAAAGACACATAGTCGCAAAGGTGCAGATTTGGTGAGGTTCCCTCTTGAGTCACTGTCCGTAATGGCATTTGATACTGATCTGTTGGACCAATGCAGTTAGTTATTCATTCTAGCACCAGGAAAGCAGCTTTTCATCAAAAAAGACCTTCTCAGCTTGCTTCATCACTGTTCACAGGACTGCGGGTTTGTAAATGCAGAAAAGCATCTACGTTTTGGTGCTGAAGTGTCAACTAATGTGAGTTAAAACAGAAGGGAAGATTTAAAATGGCCAACTGTTGACAAATGCTATGATGCTCTCTGCAGTTATTTGTGCGTCTCTTCCATGAGACAGTGAGAAGGGCCAAACCTCACTCAGTGGCAGGCAGAAATCAGGATGACAGCGGGTGGATCCTGGGAGACAGTGTTCCTGTCTACCCTGAGAACAACTGGTTTTGTTCCTACAATTTATCTTTATTTACGTGTTGTTTTATTTCTCAAGCTCCCCACACTCTGGATTTCTAAAGGAAGGACTTCTAAAGGAAATCCTCCTTATTTCAAATGGCATTACGATGCAGGAAATCAGCAGAGTATTGGGCTCAGGGTCACCAGGGCTTGATTTGGGGGTTTGCTACCTGATAGCTCGGAGAACATAGGTTCTTTGTGTCTTAGTTGTCTCATTTGTAAGATGGGTCATTGTAAGGATTAAATAAGATAGTTATGAAAAGCACTTGACACATGATATTAAGTTGGTGCAAAAGTAATTGTGGTTTAAAAGGTTAAAAATAATTGCAAAAACCACAATTACTTTTGAACCAACCCAATAATAATTCTCTCTCTCTCTCTCTCTCTCTCTCTCTCTCCCCCCCCTCATAGATCTATCACCTGTCTATCTAATCTACCTATTTATCCTCCCCCTCCCATATATATATATATATATATATATATATATATATATATATAATATAATATTATATTATATATATAATATATATTTTATATATATGTAAAATATGGGTCATATATAGATCAATATATACTGAGAAGTCAGAAGAGAGATGGAGAGGAAGAAAGAGGCATTGCAAGAAGTGTTTCAGTTCTTTTGTGGTAACTTTGACAGTTATTTTTGGTTATAAACTATTTCAGGTATACAAAAGCATATAATAATAATGTAGCAAACACGTATATATTCACCGTCCAGCTTAAGAAACAGAACCATAGAAAGTCAATTGAAGCTACCTTCATCTCTTCTTCTAGTCTGTTCCTTTCTTTCCTCCCCCTTCCCTTCTCCCCAGAAGTAGGCACCAGCTTGTTTAGGTGATCAGTACCTGTGTGCAAGTGTTTATACTTTTTCTATTATGTCTGTGTCCACTAACAACTTATAGTATTGTTTTTCATGCTTTTAAACTTTAGATAAATGCTATCATACTGTATGTATATTTCTGCAATTTGCTTTCAATGTCTAATATTACGTTTTTTGAGATTTGTGTGTTGAAATGTACATCTCTCGTGCACTCATTTTAACTACTGTGGACTATTCCACGTATTTTCCTTTTTTTTCCTGGTCAAGTGTCTTTTTCCAGCTTTCCCTCCTCCTGCCCTGTTTTGTTCCGTTTGTTCTTCTCTTCTTCTCTTCAATTTCTCCCCCCCCACCCCCGCCCCGTGTTCCACCCAATGAGATCTACATTGGCAAAAGAGGACCGAAAAACCATCCTTGGTTTATGGCTAACCTATGAGAACTCTTTGTTCTGATCTCTGTGATGGAGAGGCGGCATTCTGATATGGCTTACAAAATGCATTATTAACATATCAGGTATACAAACATTCCACCAAATAACATATGGAAAAGATCTCCTCACCCTCGGGTAGAGATCCGATGGCTATTGTGTACATTGTATGACAACAATAAAGCAATCCTTGAACAGCTTTCTCGAAATGCCCTTCTTTGCTAGAATAAACTCTTCTAACAGTTCTCAGGGTGCTTTTTCTCCTGTCTCCCCCTCTCCTCTTTGCTTGAAGGAAAGAAGGTAGATAGAACTCAATCACATGCTGTTTCCTTTGTAATCTTTAAAAAGTATTACATTTGATGCATATTAAAATGATGATGTACATATATGTTATAAAGAAAATACCATAATTAACATTCATGAAACTATTTGTCAACCTGAGATCTAGAATATCACAACAACTTGCATCAACCCATAGGCTCCATGGTGTGACATCCTGGAGTTGAAGATATCATTTACAGCATTTCTTAGCTCTAGTCTTGAGCATCTGTACTTTGAAAGTGTTAGGAAGTAGGTGAACGAGGAACCATTCTGTTTTTGTCTGAAATTGTAATTGCAGGTGACTGGACACGAGCCCAGTTAATGACAATACATTTAGGTGTCTGTTTAATTCATTTCCACTCTTTGAGCCTTAGTTGTCTTGTGTGTAAATGGAAAGAACTGCATTGCATGATCTCTGAGGTCCCTTCTGTCTGTTGAGTAAGACACATGCTTCTGTTAGGTCTCCATAGCTCCACTAAGGTAGTACTGGTCTGCAGAAAATTTGCACTCAATTGCTGCGGGGATGAAAGCATTACCGAGCTACTGTGTCCACTTCCAGAATGCCCTTCCTTGGTGCCCTTGGAGGGGGTGGCTGAATTTCACTGTTTTCCCTGAGCATTCCAAGGAATTGTGTCTTTCTTCCCTGAGAATGAATCATGGAATCGTCCCTCTGGATGTCATCCAAACCTCAGACCAACCCAAGTCATTCATTGTATTTGAACTCAGATTTCCTCTCCCATCACTGCCCCACCCCCATGTCTAGTTACTGAGTCAAAATTAGGGCCCCTTTCAGACTATGATTATGCTGAAAAAGAGGGAGATGAGCTTTAGTGGGGGTAGACAGCAGGTGAATGCTGACTTCAAATATTGGTGGCTGTCATGTTGCACATGGAAGAAAATATTCTACGATAGTCACAAGAGGGAAGCTATGACTAAAGGTCAGGGGCTACAGGGACACAGTTTTAGGCTGATACAAGAACTTTCTGACAATTCCAGCCATCTTGTGAGGAAGATCTTTGTCCTTTGTCTTGTGAGAAAGGTGTCAAACACTGAGTCATTGACTAGGTCAGTAAATATATAATATGAGTCTACTTGGGCTCTGGATTGGTTCTGTGGGGGGAAACAAACATGAACAAGATTGTGCCCCCACAGTCAGGAGCTTACAGCCTGGTGGACACGTACCACATTCTGCTTCACTGAGTAGTTAGATGCCCATCTTTGGAGCCATCAGTCAGCCATAAGCAAAGCATTTTGGAGAGTGGAGTGTGGGGGTGTCTCCTCAGGTTGAGGGAAGGGAAGTGGTTTTGGGGGAGGCATGTGGTCCTGGCACTAGAATTAAGCCTTGAAGGTAGAGAGCAGGTGAAGATGTGGGTGGGAGGAGACAGTGCTCCAGAGTGGACAATTTGGGGACCAGACCAACGGCAGCTCAGAGGAACATTGCTATTGAAGAACTTTCTGCACAATATGGGGCAGGTTACGTGAATAGGCCGTTGGGCACTTGCATCCAAAGGAAACACATCATTTCTCTTCCAAGCGAGCGTATCCTTCCAACTTCACTCTTCATGCAGGACAGCAAACTTTATCCTTTGATCTTCTTCTTGTCTTCCCACATCTCTTGGGATGCTCTAGTGTCCCCCAGTCCTGCCTCCGGGTGGATGGATCGGATTCTTCCTACACCTACACCACACCACCCAGCTCCAGGTATACAGTGGGGGAGGGAGGTAGCTTGTGGAGGCCTCACTGACTGGCTGAGTGGTTTAGAAATAAGTTCTCGAGGTGCAGATGGCAATTACCCCTCTCACCAGAAGGCCTGCAAGGTGCTAGTGAGGTCTAAATGCATATGCTCCACCTCTAGCAAAGGGCAGCCTATGTCTGAGCTCCTATGGTGTTGGATTGACCCTCAGTGCCCCTCAGCTCCTCCACTTGGCACCATGTGTCAGAATGCCCTTCAGTGCTTCTCACAGGGGCTTGGTCCTCCGCCCAGATGTTTTCTATGGCACTGGCCATGGCCCGAGTGCTGGAAAGGGTGACTAGGAGCCCAGACATCCAGACCCTGGTTCCTCAGTTTCCTTCTCTCTAAGCCCAGACGCTGCAGGACACATTTGTCCTCTCCCATATTTCGGGGTGCTTCCCTTCCATGCCCTAAAGATGATGATCTCATACCACACACTTACCCATTTTAGGGGGAGAGTGGTGGGTAGGAAATGACTGTCATTACCCTGAAGATGATTTCAGAGAAAGAAAAAACCAAGTGCAGTGTGAGCTGCCTGTGCCACAGCCCACAGTGTCTTTCACATCCAGTGCCTCTTTCTCTTCGCACTGATGACACTCCAGCTGTCTTCCCAGAAGTAGAGCAATAACCTTCCAGCCTATTTCTGTTTTCCATTCCTTGCTGGTCTGGGCCACGCTTCCTGCCTGTGACTGAATATTGGGAGAATCCAGCTCTTGCCAGCTCCAGAATGAGCCCTGGACCATTCCCACTAGGTTTTCTAGCTGACCATGCTCTAAAGGCATATTGACCCATGATGGGTGAGGCGCTAAGAATGTCTGAATGTGGGTGACCTATCCAATCCAGCCCTCACCCCTGTGCTACACTCTGGACAAGCCACCACTCTCAGCTCTTCCTGCCCTGTTAACAAACCTAGATCCCACACCTTTTCCAAATTTACCCACACTTGTATTGTGCCCACATTGTTTGGTCTGATATGAGAGCCCTCCCTCCCACGGCTTTCACTTTCCTAGTGCTCACTGGCATGTACCCAGCTTGTCCCGGAACATACTCTGTGTTCTCTGTTTCCCCGAGGCTGGTTCAGCCGCCAGGGCATACTCCTACCACCTGCTAAACTCCCACTCAGCTCCTACCATTTATTCAGGCCCGTGCCACCCCCCCCCCCATCTACCCAGGCTGAAGAAGCACTTCCTTCAGAACCTTCTAGATCCATGGTCTCTATCTCATTGTGGCCCTTGGAGCTAATGGCTCTCCATTTGCTTGAGCCCCTGCTTTATTTTCATACTCAACTCTTGGCTTCTTGAAGATGGTGATTGTTCCTTATCTTTGAACTCCCCTCTACCAATGAAGAATGCCTCTAAGGGTCATGGTGTTTTTTGCCCCCCACGGAGGATGCTCTCAGTATTTGTTAAGTGGAGCTGCCTAGGGCATGTGCCAGGAGAGGTCAAAGGTTGGGAGTTGGCCTGTAAGGGTTTTACACCTCCTAGTGGGGTGTTTATTGAGGCAAGGAGAGAAGTTTGGAGTGGCTGACCATGTCTCCTGGATGCCACCAGATTGTAGAAACCAGGTAATGTAAATATAAATGGGAACTGATGAAACAATCTTTTCCCTCTCAATGGTAAGGATGAAATCAATGTGGAGAAAATAAGCTCACTGATTTTTACTTCATTGAGCCCTTTCTCCATTTGCACTTTCCCCTTTGTTAGCTTATTTTACCTTTGGAACATATTTTGCCACCTGTGTGCATCACCTGTCACTCTTCCTTCCCTGTTGGGTGTACTGAGAAGAGGGAAGGGCAATGGGAGTCTCCAGTCTTCAGGGGATTACAGTGTTAACAGGCTCAAAACTCAGTCTGCGTCTCTGCCTCTGGGCCCTGACTTCTCTTATGGCTGGTCAGTGGCCTATGAAGGCATACACTTGAGGGGCGCTTTGCATCTTGCTGTGTAGCGTCATAGCCAGGACTACGAGCTAGGTGACCCTTGGCATTGTTGCAGGACACATGAACAATGTATACAATTAATTGTATTTCTATGCACTAGCAATAAACAATCTGAAAATAAAATGAAAAAAGCAATTTCATTTATTGTAGCGTCAAAAATAATAAAATACTTAGTTATAAATTGACCAAATGAAGTATAAGGCTTGCACACTGAAACCTTGGGAGCATTGTTGTAAGAAATCAAAGACCTAAATAAATGGAAAGTCATTCTGTATTTATGGCTTGGAAAACTTGATATAACGGAGATGGCAATACTTACTAAATTGATCTACAGATTCAGTACAATCCTTACCACAATTCCAATTCTTTTTTTTTTTTTTCCAGAAATAGACAAGCTCATTCTAAATTTATATGAAATTACAAGGGACCCAGACTAGCCAAAATAATATTAAAAACATTTCATCCCATTCCGTGAGTTGCTTTTTCATGTTCTTGTTAGTATCCTTTGATGCACAAATGTTTTTAATGTTGATGAAGTCCAATTAATCTCTTTTTCCTTTTGTTCCCTATTCTTTGGGTGTCATATCTAATAAATTATTGCCTAGTTCAAGGTCACAAAGATTTACATCTATGTTTCTTTCCAAAATGTTATAGTTTTTGCTCTTACATGTAATTCCTTGATACATTTTGAGTTGATTTTTGTATATGGTGTGAGGCAGAGGTCCAAATTCATTATTTTGCATGTGGATATTCAGTTGTCCGAACACTATTTGTTGAAAAGACTATTTCTTTCCCTGTTGAATGGGCTTGGTATCTTTGTGGAAAATCAATTGATCATAGGTGTATGGGTTTATTTTGAGGCTCTTAATTCTATTCTGTTGGTCTATATGTCTAGTTTTATGCCAGCATCACAATGTTTTGAATTTGGTACCTTTGTGGTAAGTTTTGAAATCAGGAAATGTGAGTTCTCCAACTGTTACTCTTTTTTAAAGATTGTTATACATGTATATTGCAGAAGGATCGCCGAGAGCAAGATAATGAACACATCCCTCACCTCACATAGTTAACCTAGTGAACTTTTTTTTTTTGGTAATGAGAATGCTTACGTTCCGCTCTCAGCAAGTATACGAGAACGTATTATTAATCATAGTATATCTCTTAGTTATTGGGTTCTGTATTATAATCTGGAATGTAGAAGGTTTAAGAAAATCTTTAAAGGTTTTCAACACTTTTTATTTTTATTTATTTATTTATTTTTTAGAAAGAGAATCACTTTGCCCGCCTCAGCTGGAATCCCCGAAGCCCTTCATTAGCACCCTTTTCCTATGGTGATCTGAAGCTGGCCATAACCCCCGATTAGCTGGAGCCAGAGGAAGTGACCCAAAACAATTGAGCAGTGTGCGTCCCAGGAATGGAGTACGTGTCTGGCATGGTTTCAATAGGAGGCAGGATGGTCCAGTGCAGGTCAGTTATGTCCTGCTGTGTGAGCAGAACAAGTTACTGACCTTTTCAGGCTCTAGTCTTCACATTTATAAAATTCTGCTCATAATAGCCCTTATTTAACTCTTTTGAAATTTACATAAAATCTGTGAAGAACACTGAGCACATTCTTTCTATATTCATTTAACAGGTATTTCTTGAAGGTCTACTGTGGGCCAGGTACCATTTTATGTGCTGGGAATAAAACAGTGCCCAGTCACTATGGTTCTTTAACTTAAATTTAAGATAGATAATGCCACAGAGCTCCCCAAATGTTGTCTTTTTGCGTTTTTCTAGCATTGTTTAATATTTATGATAAATGAACACTTGCTAATTCTGGGCACTGTTCCAAGCATTTTGCACACATAATCTTATGATAAGCAAGCAGCACTTGCAGGATGTCATCATAAAGCAAACCTTTATAATGAGTCCCACGATTTCTTCAGACTTATGCGCTAACGCCAGTTCCTCCCCAGCCCAAGGGTAGAGGTCTGGAGACAGATCCCACGACTTTTCTGGTCATTCTTAGGTAAAAAATATCCCTGGCTGCTCTAGTCTCCTCAAACAGCCTCAGTTCAGTAATTAACATGTCCATTCCCACAGGATTGTCAAACCTTCTCCTGTTCATTTATAGTTAAACTTTTTCTGCCACACCTCTTCTCCCCCTTCATTTGCCTCCACCTCCCTCGGGTCTTGGGCAGACTGGAAGCCACTGGTGGGAAGGGCTATGACTTCCGACCCCATTCCAGGCACTTCCTTTGGACGTGGGGAAAATATCAGCTCCTCAGCCCCGGGCTGCCATCTTGGGTGGGAACTAGTCTGTATCCCAGGTCTGTGTGATCCCTTCTGTGTGGCCTACATCTGGTCTATTGGAAACACTCCAATGTCAAGAGTAGGATGATAAATAATAAACTTTCTCCTGACAAACTCTGGGAGCATGAGCTTCTCTAACTCAGCAACCTCTCTCCAGGGCTGGGGCTGCACACAGTCTCCTACCCTTCATATTTTTCCAGGTGTGGGTATGACCCTAGTCGTCTGAGTCCAGCAGGTTGCAGGCTGCAGTGGACACTTAAGACTCTCTCTCTCTCTCTCTCTCTCTCTCTCTCTCTCTCTCTCTCTCTCTCTCTCTCTCCTTGCACCTATTATAGTTCCAGTGCAGAATGCTATGCTTGAAACACTCAGTAACTAGAAGAGACCACACAATGTACTGGTTAGAGCCAAAGGCTCTGGGTTCAAAATCTCAGATCTGGGTTCCAATGCCAGCTCGGCCATGTACTGGTTGTGTGATCTAAGGCAGGTACTCTAACTACTCTGTGCCCCAGTTTCCTTATCTGCATAATAGGGATGATAATAGAGCCTACCTCATAGGATTTCTAGGAAGATTAAAAAATATAAAATTTATAAAATACTTGGAGGCAGCATGCAAGTATCTGTTAAATATCTGGTGAAAAAAATGTTTGAATAATAACAAAGGTGAGTTAATGGCAATTTTGCCCGGCACTTTTCAATTTCAGGAGTTCTGGGTTCTTCCTTCCTAATCAGTTTTTGATGATGTCCAAGCACAATTTGCCTGCAGCCACCTCCCTGTGAAATACCCTTGGTATCATAGGAGGGTCTGGAGGTATTATTAAGCGCTAGAAAATACTCAGTCATGTTTTATTTGAAGTGCCAGGAATGCTGAAATGTATGTGCCTCTGGAGGGTGACTCAGGGTATTAGAAGGGATGACCACAGCAAGAGTTCCCAGACACAACTTTTCAGAAAAGGTTTCTGGGAAAAACAAATTCCAGGATAGGCACTAAGGGTTTCATTTCCCAATACACTGCCAGCCCTGCAGCCAGGCTATGCCACTTCTTGTTTTGCCCTGTTCTTTACTATCTACGCACAAGAGGGATATCCTCATGGATTATGGGACATTGGGAATATCTTGAGACAATTATTTATTCTACGCTCGACATGCCTAAGGGGCTAAAACTGAAACACAGGGAAATTATGCAACTTAGCCAGTCACGTAGCATGGATGAGGTTAAGGAGGGTCAGATCTCCAGACTCCAGACTTACGTTTACTCTGATGAGATTCACCGCCGTGCTGGTATCCCAGCACGGACTTTGTTTAGTCACAGAAGCTACTAACTTAATTTCAGAGATGTGTGGCCAGGGAATCCTGGGTCATCTGGTGAAAATGACATTACCAGGAAATTAAAACACTTAAACTTCTGCAGAAAGTTGTGTGTCAGGATCAAGTAGGGAAAAATCAAAATCAAAACAAGGCCAGAAGTTAGCTGTATATATAAACAAAAGGGAAATTGTTTTACTATGAAAAATACGGATAAAAGCTGAAAGTATTACTACTTTACAGATACCTTCTAGAACATACTAAGGTTGCTGCAACCTCTAGTATTTAAGATAGCATGAATTAGAAAGAAACAAGTTGTAACTGAAAGTTTGCATTTATGTTTGACTATCTGGCCATCTAGGAATTCACTTTTTAAAAAAAAAAAGTTTTTCATTTATTCATAAAGACACGTGTGCTCCAATGTTCGTTGCAGCTTTGTTTACGGTGGCCAAGACATGGAAACAACCAAAATGTCCTTCGATAGATGAATAGATAAAGAAGTTGTGGTATATATACACAATGGAATACTTTTCGGCGGTAAGAAAAGATGATATAGGAACATTTGTGACAACATGGATGGATCTTGAGAGTGTAATGCTGAGCGAAATAAGTCAGACAGAAAAAGCAGAGAACCATGTGATTTCACTGATATGTGGTATATAAACCAAAAACAACAAAAGAACAAGACAAACAAATGAGAAACAGAAACTCATAGACAGAGACGATAGTTTAGTGGTTACCAGAGGGTAAGGGGGGTGGGGGGTGGGAGATGAGGGTAAGGGGGATCAAATATATGGTGATGGAAGGAGAACTGACTCTGGGTGGTGAACACACAATGGGATTTATAGATGATGTAATACAGAATTGTACACCTGAAATCTATGTAATTGTACTAACAATTGTCACCCCAATAAATTAAAAAAAAAAAAAAAAGTTTTTGAAGATTCAAATGAAGTTGGAAAAATACCCATATTTTATTTCTTACTCTTTCCCAGTTTGCTGGTCCCACTGAGTGGGACAAAGGGTAGTGGAAAGTGAATGGGATGTGGAATTGTACAGACTTGGGTTCAAATTCTTGCTCTCCTACTAATAGCATGGCCTTGAGCAATTTGCTGAGCCTCTCTGACCTTCAGTTTCTTTATCTGTGGAGTGGATGTGATAGCACTGACCTGACAAGATTGAAGTAGGCAGAGCCTCTACCAAATGCCTGGTACATAATAGACACTCAGCCCGGTCTGGACTGCAGCATATCTTAGACTCATTTAAAATGTCAGTTCAAAACAGATTTATCAAAAGCGTGACATTGATGCCAGGGTAGACAGATAGATCAAAAGAACAGAATAAAGAGCTCAGAAATAGACCTGCATGTATATGGTTAATTGATTTTGACAAAAGCTCCAAGATAATTCAATGGGAAAAGGACAGTCTTTTCAACAAATGGTGCTGGAACAATTGGACGTCCACATGAGACAAGTAAATGAACCTTGACCCATCCCTTGCATCATATAAAAAAGATAGCTTGAAATGGATCAGAGATCTAAATGTAAGAACTGGAGCTACAAAACTTCTAAGAGAAAAATAGGACAAAATCATTGTGACCTTCGGTTAGACAAAAATTTCTTGGGATACAAAAAGTACAAACCATAAAACTTTTTGATAAACTGGACTTCATCAATATTAAGAAACATTTGCTCTTCAAAAGAAAATGAAGAAGCAAGTCACAGACTAGGAGAAAATATTTGTAAAGTAAATTTATTTATTTAACATTACTGTCTCCTGAATCTGTGGCATAGATATAATTAATACTTTTTGAGTGCCCCCATCTTCTCCCTCATAAAATATACCTCCTAGATGTTTTCCTTCCTCCTTCACTATTTATGCAATTGTTCACTACCATAATTCTCATAATACTCTAATGGGAGAGAAGATTGAGCTATGTGTTATGACATTGTAAGCCCCACATCTTAAATTCCATTCTTGGCAGGAGAGAAAATAGCAACAATTAAAATCTGGAGATAGGCACACGCCCATCAGAATGCAATCTGAAGCTTTTGGTAGCAACAGGGCGCTCTCAACAATGACAACAAAAAGCAGAGATTGAACATACACATTCTGCCAGACATGGCATTAAATGCTGTACTTGCATCATTTCATTTAACTGCAGGAGAAACATCCCTGCACGAAGTCAGCACCGAGTCCCAGAGGAAGTAGGGACACCAAATAGGCATCCAGCAGAGTTTCATTCGGGCTGTTCTCTCCCTTATGCCTGCCTGCAATGGATTTTGTTCTTCCTATGCCTCTGCATTGCTTTGTCCTTGGACTGCATTCTAGATTCATCATGTCTTTTTTTGGTTTTACTGTCTTGGAACTGTTGGCTTACTTTAAGGGATTTATCTTGTTTGAAACTTCAGCCTCGTTGGCTCCTGGCACTAGGCTTTGTACTTCCTTGCTCCTTAACTCTGGCGACCCCTTCCCCCACCTCCTCTTTGCTTCCTTAAAACTTCCATTTATAGCGTTTGATCATCCCTGGGTGACTACGACTCTCATATGTCCCAAGGTACATAATCAACAGTATTGGCATCGACTATCAACAGGCATCTCTTTTCTAGTGTCTTCCACAAACCACTGTAGGCATAGCTGAAGATGGAAGTCTTCAGGTATTTATGATGAATACAGGTTGAGAAAGCCAAGTCTACCTTAACCAAGGTAGCTGTGGAGCTTTTTAAGTATAGCTGTTACTGTGAGGGTGTCTTTATGGATGAGCAAAGTTCCAGTGTATGGATTATCTGGGTGTTGGACTGTTAGCAGTTGATACCTCTGAGCCAACTGGGGACTTATGGTGAGGACAACCTAAACCATAGGGTGAATAAACCGGAGGGGAACACAGCAGCAGTTGCTCACTATCCCGCTCTTTCCACAGGTATCCTAGAAGAACTAAGACCAGGCATTAACCCAGATGGGTTCACGTAGCAGCACTGAAAGTATCAGTCCAGGGCCATATATGTTCCAGATGGTGCGGGGGGACGCCACCATGCTTTCCCTCAGCTTCAATTTAACAACAGTTGAACCACAAGAGATGTTTTCTCTAGAGTTAATTTCCTGAGAGTCTGGCTGCAATTTATGAGCCACAGACAGCTGGGGGCAGAGCATTCTTCCCAGTTGACTTTCACGTCGAATGAGAGCTGAGAGCCGTTCAGAATAAACATCCCGGGAAGCAGATGGACTGACATCAAAGTCTTCAGTTCCTTTTCCAATTTTGATCACAGCAACCCTTTTCACACAAGGTCTACTTAGGTTTTAAAAGCTTGCACTGTGCTCAGTTGCTCACCAGAAGAATCCCTCCTCCTCCCGTGACCTGGCAGAGGCAGCAAAGAGATGTGTGGATGGTCTCTGCATGATGCTGTGAAGAGCAGCTGTGCCCACAGAGCTGGAGAAAAACCTGCCGCAGTGTCTGGCACCGTAACCCATTTCCATTTCATGTAGACTATTGAAAAGAATCTAGAAGACATATTTTTAAATTATAAACAATACATCAATGAGCTTGATGCAGAAGACAGGTAGAATCCCTCTGTATTTTAAAGGGCTACCCTGCACCAGCGGGCCTTAAATCTCAGAATGATTAAACTAACAGGGGCTCAAAAAGTCACATAGTTCTCATAATCCTACGTGTTGAAACCTTCCAGGTCCAACAATTTTGCAAACCAGGAATCTGAAGCGCAGAAAGGTTCAGTGGAGATTTTTAAAATTTGCATCGTTAGTGGAAGAACTGAAACCTAAGCCTTGGATTCTTGACAGTAAATCCTGCACTTGCTTCCAACTGTCTTTTATCCAGAGTATGGTACTTTGTACTGTCTCTGAAAACCTGCAGACGGTACCATGGTTATTCCCTAACAGGGAGATGAAACGTGAGCTAATTTTCAATGAGAGTGGACGCTGGGGTAGCAGCTCTACCTGGCCACTTTCTTTTCTTCTCTCATTCATTTTTATGGCCCCCTGAAAACTCGGGCTGGGTGCTGGGGAGTGAGCAGCGTGGCTGCTTCGTTCCCAGTCTGTTTCTTTTCACAGCTGCAGAGTTCAGTGAGTTGAGCTGCAATGCTTGGAGTTCACTGTTCACTCTGCCACGACCAAACTCTGTTGTAAATTTTCCTCCCAGAACACGTGACGATGCATTTCTTGACTATATATCCCAAGTGCAACAGCCGAATTGTCAGAGCGCTGAGCCGTGCTTGGAGGAAGAATACCCTTGGACTTGGCGATTCAGGAAATCAGGACTTGGGAGGAATTTGCCAGCCTTTGGTAAGTTAGCCATGCTCCTTGAAAGAAGGCTATTTTTAGCCATTAGATGAAGGTTTCCTGTCCTTTTTTTTGTTCAAAGGGAACTTTGGTTTGAATTAAAAATAGTTATAAGTTTGAGAAATGTAAACTTTCTTTTTTTTTTCCTGTTCAGTTAAAAAAGTTTCCCTGTGATCACAATGTTATTTATTTTCTCTATGCTCCCTTGTCTTCTATTGATTTTCTCTTTTGTTTTTAAAATTATAAAAGCAATGCTTTTGATATGCTTCCTCTATGAAATGCAAACATAACGGGCATGTATACACTAAAAAATAAAAGTCCTCCTTAGGTTCCCCCCACCTCTCTCTGCATTCTCCCCCATGCACTCGACCCCTCGGAGCTAACCCGTTAGCTGTTTGGTGGAACCTCTTAGGCTTTCTCCGTGCATTTATAAGCTGTTTTGATTTTGCAACAACACACACCTCCATTCACCCTCCTCTCTATACCGTGCAGCCGGGGGAGAGTTCTAACCTGCAGGTTTCTCCCCAGACCCTGGCTGTGTGAGCCGTGCTTCAATGCTGAAGATGGAACCTCTGAACAGCACGCACCCCAGCACCGAAGCCCCCGGCAGCCCCCTCGAGTCCCATGTGCCCCGCAGCAGTAGCGGCAACGGTAACGAATACTTCTACATCTTGGTGGTCATGTCCTTCTATGGCATTTTCTTGATTGGGATCATGCTGGGCTACATGAAATCCAAGAGGCGGGAGAAGAAGTCCAGCCTCCTGCTGTTGTACAAGGACGAGGAGAGGCTCTGGGGGGAGGCCATGAAGCCGCTGCCCGTCGTGTCGGGCCTGAGGTCCACGCAGGTGCCCCTGATGCTCAACATGCTGCAAGAGAGCGTGGCGCCCGCCCTGTCCTGTACCCTCTGCTCCATGGAAGGGGACAGCGTGAGCTCCGAGTCTTCCTCGCCAGACGTGCATCTCACCATCCAGGAGGAGGGGGCCGATGATGAGCTGGGGGAGACTTCGGAGACGCCCCTGAACGAAAGCAGTGAAGGGTCCTCGGAGAACATCCATCAGAATTCCTAGCACCCCCAGGGGCTGTGGAGGTGGCCCCATCCACTAGCACGCTTAGAGAGAAGAAGGACACTTTTCGTGTCTGGTTTCACTTTTGCAGTGCAGCTGCCACTTTGAAGAGACCCTCGGCAAGCCCCTGAATGGGGGGTGGTGGGGGACACTGCTCGGCTGGAGCCAGCAGCAGCCAGGAGTCCATGATTCAACTGTAATGTGGACCCACCACTGCAAACGCCCTGAAGACGTGTAGTGTGTACATTTACTTTGGGGCCTGGGGGTCAGGGTTCCTGTTCAGAATTTGGCAGGTCGGCGTGGTGTTGTTTTCTCACTGGATGCCCTGGGTGACTCCTGCAGCCTCTGCCCACTCCCAGGGCTGCCATGCCTAGGACATGCTGAGTAACTAGTTTTGATTTGCTAATTTGCCTAGAGCTTTGTTCTTCTAGATTTGATTGGCTATGGGTACCTCTACTGGGTACCTGTGGCATTAGTTCACAGCGGGTAACTGCGCTTCCTTTGGGGGTCTTTTGGGTGGCAGGGGGACATTTGATGGAAGACTTTTGATGGGAGAAAGCTGGAGGTCTGAACCTGGCCCATTAGCATACTGTAAGGGAAAAAATGCAACTTTTAAACCTGTTAACATTGGCTGGGATTATAAGACACGATCTGCTATTTTGACTATTTCTCTAACATATGGCCTTGAACTCTGATCTGGGACTGTCCAGCATCTCACGCTGGCATGAAGTTTTTTGGTTGGAAGGCCTTCCCCAGAATCTAACCTGCACTCTGAATAGCCATGTAGGGGACTCTTCCCGAGCTTTCCAGAAGGGGTAATGGTAGAGTTGAACAAAGCCAACCGTTAGCTCTCTCGCTGCTCATTTCTCCGCCTAGTTTTCTGAGTTGGGAGAGGACATAACGTGGGCCTCCATCACATGGCCTTTCGTCACGTAGCTGAGACCTAGAAGGACATACTCAGGCAGATTGTATAAAGCTGGGGTCCAAGTTCTGTTTCCTGATCTTGAGCCCTGACACTGATTTGCTGTGTGGTCCTGGGCATGTCATCAAGAGACTTACCGCCTTCATGAGACTCCTGATGATCTATATCCCCAGGGGGCTGGGAGGATGTCTTCAGATTTTAAGACTCTGTGATAAATTCTGCAAGGCTTGGTGTGAGGAAGCTTGGACAAAATATTTCCCCCTTGGCCAGTCAGTCTGAAAATGGATCTGCTCATTTAAAGGAGCAGTTGGAGATGAGAAACACAAGTAACTGGGAGATTCAGGGCGAATTATCAACTCATTCAGGCTGTCATTTTCCCCAGCAGTGAACCCAAGAGCAGATATCACATTTTACTCTGCAACGTTCTCTGGGTGCTGGAACGTTAACACTCCAGCTAAGGGAAGAAGAAAGCTGAAAGAAAGTGCTCAGGAATGCTCGCTAGTGTTTCCATGTATTCCTGTGCTCAGTAACTTTGCAGCATAGCCTGTAGGCACTGGAAGAGAGGAGGAAGAGAAACACACCAAAGGTCAAGTTTAATTCTATTAAAAACAACACCCCCCCTTTTTAAAAACATACTCTCTCCTTGGATTGGAGACAGCAATAACTACTGTTCCCACAGAAGGGTTAACAGTGTAGGAGCTGGTTTACCAGTTCGCCTTCACACAGTACTAGAGGAAATTTACGTTTTAGGGGAAAAGAGGCCTCCTTTCACTTTAAAATTCAGAGCATGGATTTACTCCAAAGGGGGCTGTTTAAGGTGAAAGAAGCCAAGCTGAGTTGGCCCCTTGCCTGGAATCACTTGAATTCTGAAACTTTACTGCGATGGACATGTGCGTTGTCACATTTTCCATTGCTTAATCCTGAAGTTTGGTGCAAATCTATCTGCGCCCATTAAAAAGTGATGTATATACTTCCTTCTTATTCTATTAAGTTGTACAAAATTGTCTGCTGTATTTAACAGTTTGTAATTCCCACGATATTTTTTAATTTAAATAAACACATTTTTTTCCCGAGGAAGTTTTGAGTTCTTTCTTTGATTCTGCAATATAACTCGTAGTTTCCAAGACACATCTCCGGACACATTCTCCAAGCCGGCTCTGGATCCAGGTCATTGTTCAAGGTAGACTCGTACGAAGGTGTATCTTATTTCTGCCTGAATCGTGGACTGAATGGGGCTGGGTTTTTTCATCCCGTGATATGCTTTGCGGTGAATGAAAAACAAGCTATAGATGGTCTTAACATCAGTTTCTCTTTTAAAATGTGGTGGCTGTGGGGCCTCTGAACTTCAATGTGCAGTGACATGGCAACTGCTACAAAGATGTTGCCCCCAATTTGGTGGCAAGACAATGTTTGATTTGCATGCTGGCTTGGCAGATATTATTTGCATGTGGTCACAGCCGCACAGACTGATGACCAGGCGTTTGCAGCAACACAAACTTAGAGAGACACCCGAGAACAAAAGCTGTGACTTGGGATCGTCCCTCCTTCCTCTCCCAGTCACCTCTGTACAAAAACTGACTTTCTAAGCTCCTCCTACTTGGTCTGGCTGTAACCTGCCTGCTGCAGCCTCTGCTTTATGATTTTACTTACACGGTCAGAAGGGCTAAAGGAAATTTACTCAAACCAACGACCTACTTTGAATCAAGCAGATGGTATAGAACATTTTTACTTTTATGTTTCTCTGTGTCCTGTGAGTTTGGCTTTCCTGTTTCAAGTAAATGTTTCTATTAGGTTCACAAGTAACTGTCTCCCTAAAGGATTTATGTAGTGAAGGTACAGGGGAGCCTGGACCCTTCCCAAAACACATCAGGGATCTTCATCCATTACTTGGTATTTGGACAATGTAAGATGAGAAGATTATTTTAAAAGACAAGAAAGCCCTTCCATTTATCCCAGCTTAATGTCATTCTTGGTAAGGAAATAGTTAAGGAAAACATTTTTTTTTTTTTTTACCAGGGGCGGAAGGAGAGGGAATTCTAAACTCTAATTGTCCTAAAAATATGCATAGTACACTATGTCGTTTTAATGGAATATTTGTTTTCTTTAAAAAACAAAAAACTTCTAAGCAGAACCTAAGGCCCAAGGGGTTTAGTCTGTGTGGATTTACTCATGCATGTGAAAAACGGAGCAGGGAATTTGGCTCCGTGCACCTAGGATATTAGAAACATATTTTAAAGCACTTAAATGTTAGGGATGAGGTAAATGGATCGTCCTGCTTGTTCCATGCTGTTCTAATTACACCTTTGTACGTCAAAGTCAGGCAGGGATGCTGTAGAGAAACAGATTTTTTTCATGGATGGAATCGTGGGATAAAAACTACTGGGAGAGGTTGAAGTTGGGCTCATGACTCTGGTTGGAAAATAGACCCCATGGTACATTTGAGAGCTGCAATTAGAGGGTTTTTTGGTCAGGCTTGCACTTCCAGGTTCAGCTGAAGAAGGGTCATTTATCATCCTGTAAAATGCTGCTCTGATTGTAGACATTGTGAAACAGACAGAACAGGGAGCTTACAATGTACTTGATATGCCAGGTTTAGACAGAGCATACGTTTGCTCAATTGCCTTACCCAAAATCTGGGCACCCTGCTGGAGAAAATCACAGGGAGTATCATGGGTCAGGGGACAGGAGGTGGTGTCTAGGGCCGGAGGGAGACATATCAGATGACTGGCCAGGATGGTGGCTTAGGCAGGGGCTGGACTGCAGGAAGGCAGGATGTAAATGGGGCTCAGCAGAGGCTCAGCCTTGTTAGGTGTGGCTTTCTAAACTAACTCTGCTGCCGCGTTGCTCTGTAGCTCTGGGGAAGCTACCCAACTTCTCTGATCTGAAGTCTTTCTCTTTCAAAATGAGAGGACATGCTGGCCTTCTGCTCTGGGGAGCGGTTAATGAAAAGAACGGTGAAACACAGAGATACTGAGCTCTGCTTGAAACTAAAGGAAACACAATTTTGGCTTCTACTTTTTAAAATGTGTCCTGGGCATCCATCTGCAAATAAAATTCCTAAAACCTCCTCTTCTATGGATGGTTTCCTCAGGAGACTGCAATGTTCAGGAAAAGGATACAATTTGCCAAAGGAGAAGGGTCATAAGAAAGAAAAAACACTGTTCGGTCCTGCTTTTCCCCATTTCTGTAATGTTTCCTCCCACACAGGAAGGAACAGTTTGGGATGTAAGCTGTTACTATGGAGATAACCAGCCAAGGTCACTTGTTTGAAGGAGCCCATGGCCCCACAGCAGTGGATCATTAGAATGACACTACGAAGTTGGGATTTGGTCCTTGACTCAGGTGACAAGCTTTGAGCCCATGGCAGCCCCCATCCATGGCATGGAGGAAGGATGCAGTGAGTCCATGGTTCTCCTTTTGTCCTGACAACCCTGTCTTTCGTCTCCTTGTACCTTCCCTGCCTCATGAAACACAGGGCTAACCTTTTGTTCTCCCAGGAATCTCTTTTCTTACCTTGCGTTTTTTTGGCTAAGAAACACAATCAAAGAATGCTTCACATCAGTAACTATAGTCTTTTCTTGTCCTGAGAGGTTTTCCAACTCCTATTTAAAGAAGGTGAATGGTGTATTCTCGCTTCTCTTAGTTCTGGCTGCTATAACAAAATACCATAGACTGGGTGGCCTATAAACAACAGAAATGATTTCTCACAGTTCTGAAGGCTGCAAATCCATGATCAGGGGTCCAGCATGGTCAAGTTCTGGTAAGGACCCACTTCCGGTTTGCACATAGCTGTCTTCTCGTTGTATCCTCACATGGAAAAAAGAGAGCAAGCTAACTCTTGGGGTTCTTCTTATGAAAGCACTAACCCCATTCATGAGGGCTTCACCTTCATAACCTAATTACCTCCTGAAGGCCCATCTCCAAATACCACCACATTGGGGATTAGATTTCAACATATGAATTGTTGGAGAGACACAAATATTCAGGCCATATCTTCTCTTTTCCCAACTTCCCTCCATCTCTTCTTCTCTCACTTCATTCTATTACAGAAAAGGAACAAAAAATAGCAGTAACCACAATGCTTAATACTTATTATTAGGCACTTCTTACATGCCAATCATTACGACCCCGTGCTCTGAGCTTCTACTCTCTTCTAGGCACTTCACTAGGTGCTGGGAAAAACATAACACCTGTTCAACCCCCCAAAGAGGTCATAGTCTTCGTATAGATGAATGCCAATAAAAATAACTCTATTTCTGGTTGACATATAACATTAGTTGAGCATTTCTGTGTGTAGGGTCCTCTGGTTCTAGAAGGGTGTAAGAATATGTGGTCTTGGAACAGTTGAGGACACCATGATGTGATTAGTTGGATAAAATGTATTGTTTTCTTAATATTTGCTTTGCTCTGTGGTAGGCGTATTCCCTTTATCTTAGCTCATCCTCCCAAGGGAACTCTGAGCGAGGTCTCTAACACTGTTGATGCAGATATGAAAGTTGAAGTTCAAGGAGTTGTTGCTGGCCAGTGAAACGAATGATCATGATTCCAACATAGATCTTCTGACACAAAATCTTTACATCAGAATCTCTTGAAATCATAAGAAAGCAGAGAGCGTAAGACATGGAATCTAGTGCTGTCCCAGACAATAGGCAGCTCTGTGACATTGCATATGTTGCTCAACCTTTCTGGGAATGTTTCTTCATTGGTAGCTTCTCTACTGACCTCAAAACATTGTCAGGACAGTTTAATAAGCAACTGGAAGAATGAAAAAAAGTCTTTGTCATTGATAGGGGGCTGTGTGCAGACACTACTAGCATTCACCAGTATCCGGTTCTTCTCTGCTTCTGAGAACATGGAAATTTCTACTTCTCACCCCTTCCTGTGCCCCTCCTCCCCTACTACCAGGGGTCAGGCAGGTATGTGACTCGTTCTGGTTGATGTAAACTGAGTGGAAGTGACGTATGTCACATATAAGCTGAGTCAGTGAAAAGCCCATGTATGATTCGATAGTCACCCTCTTTACCTGCATGTCACCAATGAGACCAGATGGTATAAATAATAGATACAGCCTGTGTCAGGCTGAAATATTGAGTTACTGCATGGAAGGCAATTGCTCTGGAGAGCTGCCCAAACTTGCATCTGCCTTTGCATGAAGCAATAATGATCTAAGTTATGGTAAATATTGAGAAGTTGGGGTTCTTGCTACTGCAGCATAACCTTGCCCATCTAATTCATACAGAGTATGATGATATTAGGGAGATGAAGAATGTTGGAAGGTGCTCTCTAGATCATTAACCTAACCCCTCTGTTTAATTACAGGGAAATTAAGGCTCAGAGCTGTTAAAGGACTTGTTCAAAGTCATAGAGGGAGACAGGAGCAGAGCTGGAGTTGCAACTCAGGTCTCTTGGCATCTGGCTCAAGATCCCCATGGTGGGCATGGCCATGGAGGTTTCTGCCAAGGCTTAGTGAAAACAAAGCCTGAGAGGGTCTTCTTCCTTGAGCCTCTGACCTTGAGCTTTCCTGAGAAGAATTGAGTCACTGGTGTTTTCTCTATTTGTTGCCCCATGAGCCCTGCTGGGAAGTGACTTCTTTTTTTCCTGGTCAAACCCTGGCACTTATCACCCTTTGTGGGGGGGGTGGATCTAAGTGGGCATAGTCCCCCAAAGCAGTGTGATGTGACACCACTGGAAGTGTTAATAAAAGGGAAGAAGCTATAAATAGGAGGAGGGAAATATTCAAGCAGATTGAATGTAGTTGTCTTGCATGTGGCTTACTGACTTTGGCTTCAGTTTTATTTGTTTGCATGTTTCAGCTTAGTGCCAGTGCCCGAGCGGGTCACAGGCTATTCCCCAGTGTAGAATGCTCTCAGGACTGATGTCCCTAGGTGCCGGGTAAAGATCCTTGAAGATAGATGCTTCAGCTCTAGACTGAGGTTTTAGATGATGTGGAAACCAGTGGACACTTCACTGCCCATTATTTTCATATTCTTGGCCCTGATATGGAAGGAACGGTCTCTCCCTCATCTCTATCTTCCTTTTTCACTCAGAACTTCTGCCAAAGAACTGGATATAGTGCTTGGATGGAGAAATTCTGTTTCTTTTTCAAAATGTTCTCCTTTTTTGTGCTCTCATCGTACTATCCTGATGCCTCCATTACAGCAGAAGTTATACTTTTTCCCATAGGGTTAGAAACCTCTTGAAAGCTAGAACCGTATATTATTGTTTCTTTAGTCAGAGCCTACTTCAGACTGGAATTCCTAAGGACTTTCTCTCATCCTGTTCTTTTGTTTTTGTATTTCTTATTTTCTCTTTGGGTGACCTCATTCATCCTCAAATCTTCATTAACTATTATGTAAATAATTATAGCAAATACCTATTAAGTGCTTTCCATGTGCCAGGCATTGTTCTCATGACATTTGATTCACATGACAAGTTAAGAGATAGGGATTTGAAAGCCCATTCTAAAGATGAGGAAACTGAGGCACACAGCGGTTAAGAACGTTGACCAGGTAGGTTCACCCAGCTAGTTAGCAGCAGAACTGGGATTTGACCCTGGCAATCTGGCTGCAGAGTTGATGCACCTAACTGCGTGTTGTACTGCCTCCCTATCTTCAAGTCCCCATCATTCAGTTCTATTCTAGACTTTTCTCATGAACACCAATACCTGTGACACTATCAACCAGATGTCCCATGAGCACTTCAAATTCCTGATGTCAAAAGTCAAACTCATTATCTTTCCCCCCAAACCTGTCCTCCAAGTTACATTTTGCAGGTATCAGACACATAGGTAGAACCCAAGCTTTTCTACTTTCCCTTAGTAGACACCAGACCCTCTCTGAAATCTCACTCCATTAACATGTTTATTATTTATCCCCCAAATATTTCATTAATCAGGAACATACTGAGGACCAGAGAACTGTTGGAACAGGAAAAGATAACGTGATTGGAACTGTGCTTCCATAAATTAAAAAATGTTAATATTTAACAAGGAGCATGCTAGGTACTGGCTGTGCAATGATAAAAACCCAGTCTCTGTCACCATGGTGCTCACAATTTTCCCCATTCTGTAAAACGAACTAAAGAAGACAGAGGCGGGAGGTAAAGAAAGCAGGATTCTGGCGACAGGCAAGAAGTGCCTGTACTAGAGCAATGGCAGGTGAAGTGAAGACACAGAAGCTAGAATGACCGAGGAGTTGCAATCGACAAGCTGAATGTTAGGTAGTGAAGAAGAGGGATGCAAGATGACCCCAAGCCTTGGAGTCTGCATAATTGAGAGAGTGGAAGTGCAAATAATACAAATGAGTGGTAAATCCTGGAAAGGATTTATTTCGTTGTGCCTTTTAAGTTGCCGGGGTTGACATGATATCCAGAAAGCATTGGCAAATCAGTGTGGGAACTTTTGAGAGAAGTTGGAACTAGAGACAGAGATTTTGGAGCCATGCACATGAATACATAGACTTGAAACCTTGAGCATGGCGGAAATAGCCAAGGATAAGTGGGAACAGAGAGTAGGGCAAAGAGCAGTCCTTCAGGGACCAGCTACTTCTTGGGGTTGGAAGAGAAAAGGCAGAAAGCACAGGAGCAGTCCAAGAAATAAAATCAGGATGGCAGAGCGCCCAGGAGCCGAGCAAACTGAGGTTTTACAGGAAGAGGACGTCAACCATAGAGAGATGGAGGGGACAGATGCTTCTTTTTGATGACCTGTAGGTGATCAGTATCTATAAGATATAGCACTTGTAGAGTGGTGGGGTGGAGATATTACAAGCATAAAAGTGTTGAATAACAGGTCACTCTCGTTATCAACTAACTGGGGAGGTTAGGCTGTGAAAAGCCAATGATCCTGTGGCTAATTCAAGGAGTTGTAACCACACTACTCAGAGCTCACATTCTTTTCTACTTGCTGTTAATGGCTACTTAGCTGAGGTTGCAGACCTACTTCCACTCCCTTTGGTAGTAAGGGACACTCCAATTCCTTTCTGTGTGTGCTTCTGCAGGGGTTCACGTTTTCACAGGTTTATGATGGATCTCCATTAAAAATACCCAGGATGGGGATTAAGCCAGCCTGGAGAAGATGTGCTACAGGGCTGATTTAGGGAAGTTAAAGTAACAGAACATTCTCTTTCCCAGGGCAGATGGCAGAATACACGTATTTTGCTGCCAAATCTCCGCCTTTCCATGATTTTCGCTTTGGGTTATTCTCTCTTTGAAACACCAAAGATAGCAGGGCTACCTTTTATCTAGAATTTCCCTGAATTTTATATTTTTCCAAAGTGATTTTAATTCAGGAACTCAATTTTTTAAAAAGATCTTTATTAAAGTGTAGTTAGCATACAATATTATATTAGTTTCAGGTGTATACAATAGTTAATCAACATTTATATACCTAAAAAGGTGATCACCATGATAAGTCCAGCAAACTTCTGACACTGTACCATGTTATCACAATATTGTTGACTATATTCCCCATGGTGTACATTACATCCCCATGACATATTTGTTTTATACCTGGAAATTTGACCTCTTGTCCCCCTTTACCTTTCCCCTTCCTTTTTAATTTTTCAGTTACAGTTGACATTCAATATTATTTTATATTAATTTCAGGTGTACAGCATATGGTTAGATATTTATGTAATTTACGAAGTGATCCCCCTGACTAGTCTAGTACCCACCTGGCACTATACATAGTTATTACCATTTTATTGACTACATTCCCTGTGGTTTACTTTACATCCCCATGATTGTTTTGTAACTACCAATTTGTACTTCTGAGTCCCTTCACCTTTTTCACCCTGTCCCCAACCCCCTCCCATCTATCACATCAATAAATCTAGTACCCACCATACACCATACATAGTACATAGTAAGTATAATACTATGTAAGTACAATACATAGTACATAGTAAGTACAATACATAGTACATAGTAAGTACAATACTACAAGACACCATACATAGTAAATACAATATTATTGATTATAATCCTTATGCTATACCCCATGACTACTTTGTAACAACGAATTTGCACTTGTTAATCCCTTTCCTTTTTTTCATCCACACCCCCAACCCCATTTCTGTTTGGCAAGCATCAAAATGTTCTCTGTATCTATGAGTTTGTTTCTGTTTTATTTTGTTCTTTAGATTCTACATATAAAGCAAAAATCACATTGCATCTATCTTTCTCTGCCTGACACTTCACTCAGCACAATACCTTCCAGGTCCATCCATGACCCCGCAGATGGCAAGAACCCATTCCCTTCCATGGCCGAGCAATGTTCTATTGTATATATGTACCACCTCCTCTTTATCCATTCTTACATCTACGGACACCCAGGCTGCCTCCACGTTTTGGCCGTTGCAAACAATGCTGCAATGAACATATGGATGCACATGTCCCCTCATAGTAGCATTCTGGGTTTCTTTAGATAAATACCCAGAAGTGGGATTACTGGGTCCTTCTTTGTCTCTTGTTATAGCCTTTGTTTTAAACTCTATTTTGTCTGGTATAAGTATTGCTACCCTAGCTTTTTGTTTGTATCTATTTTCATGAAATAACTTTTTTCATCCCTTTACTTTCAGTCTGTGTGTTTTTTCAATCTGAAGTGAGTCTCTTGTGGGCAGCATATGTAAGGATTTTGTTTTCTTATCCATTTAGCCACCCTATGTTTTTGATTGGAGCATTTAACCCACTTACACCAAAAGCAATAGTTGATAGGTATGTAGTTATTGCCATTTTATTATTCATATTTTTAAACTTTTTTTCCACCTTAAAGAAGTCCCTCTAACATTCCCTGTAATACTGACTTGGTGGTGATGAACTCCTTTAACTTTTTCTTGTCTGGGAAGCTCTTTATCTGTCCTTTG
Source organism: Rhinolophus sinicus (assembly GCF_057876585.1). Taxonomy (NCBI): domain Eukaryota; kingdom Metazoa; phylum Chordata; class Mammalia; order Chiroptera; family Rhinolophidae; genus Rhinolophus; species Rhinolophus sinicus. Next base: position 200,559,212 of record NC_142517.1, read on the forward strand.
ATTTTAAATGAAAGCCTTGCTGGGTAGAGTACCCTTGGTTGTATGTCCTTGCTTTTCACCACTTTGAATATTTTGTGCCATTTCCTCGGGCCTGGAAAGTTTCTATTGAGAAATCAACCGGCAGTCTTATAGGATCTCCCTTGTAGGTAACTAACTACCTTGTAGGTAACTCTTGCTGCTTTTAGGACTCTACTTTTGTCTTTAACCATTGCCATCTTAATTACAATGTGTTTTGGTGTGGGCCTGTTTGGGTGCATCTTTTTTTGGACTCTCTGTGCTTTCTGGGCTTGTATGTCTATTTCCTTCACCAGGTTAGAAAAATTTTCAGTCATTATTTCTTCAAATAGGTTCTGAATGCCTTGCTTTCACTCTTCTCCTTCTGGTACCCTTATGATGTGAATTTTGTTATGCTTGATGTTGTCCCAGAGGTCTCTTAAACTATTCTCATTTTTTTTTTTTTTTTTTTTTTGATTCTTTTTCCTTTTTTCTGTTCTGACTGGGTGTTTTCTGCTACCTTGTCTTCCAAATTGCTGATTCAATCTGCTGCTTCATCTAGTCTGCTGGTGATTCCTTCTAGTACATTATTCATTTCAGTTATTGTATTCTTCACTTCTGACTCGTTCTTTTTTATGGTTTCTATGTCCTTTTCTATGCTTGCTATCTCTGTTGAAGTTCTCACTAAGTTCCTTGAGCATCCTTATAACCATTGTTTGAACTCTATATCTGGTAGATTGTTTGCCTCCGCTTTGTGTAGTTCTTTTTCTGGAGTTTTCTCCTGTTCTTTCATTTGGGATGTATTTTTTTGTTTCCTCATTTTGGCTGCCTCTCTGTGTTTGTTTCTATGTATTAGGTAGAGCTGCTATGTCTCCCAGTCTTGCCGGGTGGCCTAATGTAGTAGGGGGTCCTTTGGGGCCCGGTGGCACAGTCTCCCTGGTCAGCTGAGCCAGCTGCTCCAGGAATGTCCCTTGTATGTTGTGTGTACCCTCCTGTTACAGTTGAGACTTAATTGCTGTTGGCATATCAGTGGGTGGTGTTGACCCTCAGGCTGACTGGCTGTGGGGTTTGGCTGCATCCACAGCTTATGAGCTGCTGTGGGGGAGGGGCTTACCCCAGGGTGTGGGATTCACCCCAGTGGGCGCTGGTGCCTGTTAAGACCGCCCTTTGTGTGTGCCGCTTGTGGGGCTAATTGGGTGGTGCTCTGCTGTGATCTGAAGCCAACCTATAAATATATTGGTTCTGGGCCCTCTTAGGAGGGGCTCCAGTGCAGGCCCAGATCACCTACTGCCTGTGACCAACCAGGGACTACCTGGTAGGAGCTACAAAGAGATTTAGTTGGTTGCTGCCTGCGCTGTACCTGGAGTCCCATGGGAGAGGCCATGCAACAAAATGAGGCCTGCTGCCACCTGCTGGCTCCTGTAAGGTTCAGCTGCTGATAAAGCCTCCTGTTAGGTAGGGCAGACTCTTAGTGAGTCAGTCGGATGGAGCAGTGGAGCTCACCATGCCAATCAGATTCAGATTTGGCCTGTGGGGGCGGGCTCAACACAGAAAAAATGGCGCCCACCTGCTGGCTGCATGGGAGAAGGTCCCCACACAGGAAAAACTGGGACTGTCTCTTCAGTCCTCATCCCATTTGTCTCCAACAACCCTAGAGTCAGCGTCGCTCTGCTGGAGCCCAAGGTGAGCGCCTGCACGGGTCATTTAATACGATGTCTGGGTTTCCTGCCCGTCCCACCTGGAGGGTTGAATCCCCACTATTTTTCGCTGTCAGAAGTTGTGGTGGCTCCATTTTCTGGCACCAGTACTGTGGGCTGGGGAGCCTGGTGTGAGGGCTGGGGTTCCTCACTTCTTCATGGGGAACCTCTGTGGCTGAGATATCTTTCCTGATTTTCAACCACCACAGGTGGGTGCGGGACCAGCCTGTTTCGCCTCTCCGTCCCTCCTACCAGTCTCCGTACTTACATCCTTAGTTATAAAACTTATGCTCTGCTAGACTTCAGATGTTTCTCCAGGTTGATTGTCCTATAATTTAGTTGTGATTTTGATGTGTTCATGGGATGAGGCAAGCACGGCATTTATCTACTCCACCATCTTTGACCTCAGGAACTCAATTTTTGTAATTTCTGGGTCTTGAGAAAATGGTTAAGGTGTCTTTTATGTGTATGAGTTGTGATTCAAATTATTTTTTAAAATTCATGGTTTTGAATAACTAAGTGGATAATGAAAAAAACGTTTCTGGTGGAGAGTGGGTAGTACTGTAAGATTCATGGTTACATCATGGCCTTCCACCAAAACATTAAAAATAAGTGTTTTAAAAATCTTCCTTTGTTTCTTGGTCCATGAACATACACCATCATGAAAATCACACACAAACAAGATGGTCATCCTCAACATGAAAGGAGGGAGGCTTTAGGCTACCCAGGGGCAGATGTTATAGACCAGAGAAACAATGCAGCACCTCGAACCACAGGTAAATTCAAGCTATTTTGGCTCTCTTTTTGTAATTCAATGAATGACATTATTTTGTGGCTATAATGATTAAACATTTGGACTTCGTCAGTTTAAAAGCAGCTGAAAACAGAAGGCTAAAGACATATTACTATATTTCAATTGGAAAAATGATACAACAGAATGATAGTTACCAGAAAGGAGAGGGGGTGAGGGAATGGTAAATTGGGTAAAGGGGTCAAAATATAACCCCTTTGTGCTCATGACCCAAAAAAACTAGGCTTTGGGTCATGAGCACACAATAGAGCATACAGCTATCACATTGTAATGTTGTACACCTGAAGTTTATATAATCTGTTAACCAATGTTACCCCAATGAATTCAATTTAAAATAATAAAATATAATTTTGGTCTTCAGATAAATCAAATGATACTATTAAAACAAAGATAAAAAGCAGGAAAAAGTCTAAAACTGGCACGTGAATGTCAAAATGTTTGTATTTTACTACTGGAATCCATATTTTTAATAGAAAGTGGGATCTGATTTTACTTCAGGGATTAGGTTCTACAATCAGAGTGTAAGGAAAAATTATCCTTCAGAGACCCTTAGTTGCTCTTACAATTTAAATTTCTGTGCTTTCTCGGAGTGCTTTGGTCATGGCCTCCCTGTTCCTGGGTAGTGCCGTCTAAGGGCAACTTTGGATACGAGAAAGGCATAGGGGATTCCCCTCTGTCCCTTTCTCTCTCTCTCTCTCTCTCTCTCTCTCTCTCTCTCTCTCTCTCTCTCTCTCTCATACACTCAACACACACACACACACACACACACACACACACACACACACACACACACACGAATTCCCATAAATGCAATGTGCCTGGACTTTGCTATAGAATAGATGCGTTATGTCTCTCTACTGTGACTTTTTTGCAAGCAATCCATATTGCACATCGATGCCATCCTTCTTTCTCCTTAAGTAAGAGACACTGCCTGTCAGCCATCGTCTTGATTACCGCTGTGATGAGAATGTATTACTGAAGAGGAAAACAAAGTTGCTTGTTGAGGCATAACCCAAAACTCAACCAGAGATTGTCATCAGAGTTTAGAGTTTAGAGTTTTAATGATCACTTCTTTTGTATCTTAAATTATTTGTGTGCTAGATCAATTAACATTTACCGAATGCCCACTATGTGCCTTAGTCCCTTTCAGTATGTAACCTCATTCAGTCCTTACAGTGACTCTGTGATGTTCAACTCACACGAGAGAGACTGAGGCTTTGGGAAGTGTCCAAAGTCAAATCGCTAAGGAGCATAGTTAGGATGTGAACCCATATCCACCCGATGCAAGCGCAGGTATTTTTTTCCGTGTACAATATAGTCTTCCTCATTTTGCCCACAATATTAAAATTATATTTATTTCTGTTTAAGAGCATTCACATGAGGTTTTATCTAAAGCACACATTTTTTTGCCCATGAGTCTGAAAATTTGCAACCAGTTGGGAAAGCTGTGAAACCTTTTAAAATCCTCAGCCATCCCCCCAAATTATCTTGACTGTCTTCTCAGCATCCTTCAAAGGAGAAGGAGCAGAGTTATTGTAATACATGTTGGAAATGAAGTGATGCTCTGAACTGAGACTGCAGTGCTTTGGGGATCTTCCTGGGGTGGGTGGGGGGTAACGATCTGGTCAGGAGGAGCAACTGGGGCCTGAGGGGTCATGGACCAGGTGGTCACCGAGGGAAGAGAGCGGAGGCTCTGGGATGCTCGCCTGAGACTAGGAGGGGCTTGAACAAAGCCTGAGAGACACTTTGGATGGGAAATTTAGTCACTGTTGATTTGCATAGAATAGTTATCTCAGGACTTATTGTTGAGGCAAGAAAGTGACTGGAAAGAAGGGGAACAGGTCACTGGAATTTATTTATTCATTAATTCAATAAACATTCATTTTGGCGTCTTGTGTACAAGATCATTTTTTCTTGAGCTACGAATGATTCAGAGAAAAACAAGGTAACTTTTTTTTTTTTTTTAGGGTTGGAAATATTAAATATCTGACAATGATAACAAGATGGCACCTTCAAAATGCTTGGAAACATATTTTAATTAAAAAAGAAATGTCATTAAGTTTGTGTGCCAGAAGTCTTATTATAAAACAAATGCAATTGAATTTAAGCCTTTATGGAGTCAAACAATTCTTTTGTTTCTCTTTTTCATGGAAATTTTCATTCCAGTCCTCCTGATTGAAGTTCGTTTGTGAGGTTCATACTCTCTTATCTACCAAATCTTCTCCAGTTCCATGGTGACAGACAACGCAGACAGGGAAAACATTTGGGGCCAAAGTTTGGGAACACTTGCCTCAGATAAATTCACTCTAAGCTCAGTTCTAGATTTTGAAGTGTACATTGTCATTGAAAAAAGTGTAACCCTCATGCTTTTAGCCCCTTACACTGTTAATCATAATGTCATTATAAAGAACAATTTGACATCTAAAGAATATTTTCAGTTTTTTAAGAAAGTCTGGTTTTAAAAAATGGAACATTACAATAGGCTGTGGACAAGAAATCTGTAAACAAAGATTGTTAGGGAAAGTTTGACAACAGTCATTTAAAACCATTATTTGTTTTGTTTTCTTTATTTTTAACTTAAAAAAATTTTGGCTCACCAGTCTATTTTACTTCTTCCCCCCTATTATCAAGATAGAATTGACATGTAACAAGTATAAGATTGTTATAAGGTATATAACAGAATGATTTATCTATGTATTGTGAAATGATTACCATATAGAATTAACATCCATTATCTTTGGTTTTCATTTAGTCACATGTAAACAAAAATCAGTTTCAAACTGTAAAATCAAGTGCCATATAGTTTTAGTGATAAGCATACACTAAATGCTTTCCAATTAGTTAAATGCGCTAATAAACATATAATTTTTAGAATACTTCCTCACATATGATAAGTACTCAAGTGTTAGTTACTATCACTATTATGTTGAAATTGATATTACTACAGCAAATATCTTTTCTATTTTAATTTCTATATATTACAATATTCTTATTATATCAAGAATTCTGCTGACTTTTACAGTTTACTTTGTAAATGTTTTCTTTATCCAAAGAAACCTTAAGATGCTCAGGTTTTAGTGCTTGGGTCTAAATTGTTAGTCTAAAATGTCTATTGCATTTCACTGTCACCATTTCAACATGGTTATGGAGAAAGAATGTATTCAAAGTTCAAATTTATTCAGATTCTCAACCCAAGTTCAACCAATGGCCACTCTTCGTGCACTCTTTATGTGCTATGATTTAGGTGTACAGGCTTGTGGTCCTGTTCGTAGGTAGTTTATAATGTAAGTGGAGGAGACAGATGTCTACACGGATAAATTGCATGTGATGGGTAAATACTAGAATGAGGTAGGTGCTAGCCGTCTGCTGTGGGAGCCAGAGTAGAGAGCAGCCTGGAGAGGTGGAGAAAGTCCCTCCAGAGGAGATGGCGTTTGATCAAGGTTTTAAAGGACGGATAGGAGTTGCCTCAATTTCTTCATCTGTAAACAGCTGGACGGGAATCCTCGATGCTCCAAATCCATGATTTTAATGCTTTGGATCCCACTTGGTCAATTATGAGGGCCACTGGCATTGGGCCTTCACATTTTGATTTTTGCAGAAGACCTTATTTGCACAAGTCTAGGCTTCTCAAGGCACGGCAGAAGCGTCTGTTCACTGTTCAACGGGTCTGCTATCCAGCCAAATAGCTGAGCTTTTAGATTTCAGGACAAAGAATTCACACAACTGGCTGCCTGTTTCACTTTTCATCAGGATATTTTGGCATCAGGTAGAGAATAACTATGGATGAATTTCAGGAATTTGAGTGATTTGAATTCAGTACAGAGAAAATAATAGCTTAGATTCTGATTTGAAGTGAAGCTCAATTATCCTGAGCCAAAAAATAGCCTTTCTTTTTCCAAGTGGTCTAAGATGCTCATTAGCTCTGGCTTTGGTCCTGGGGTATTTTTATAATGAAGTCTGATGAAAGTTTGCAGGACAGATGGAGTTGCCATCCTTCATGGGGCTGGAGAGGAGAGCAGAGCTGTGATAAAGACTGGAAGAAATAAAAAATTCAATGGAGAGAAAGGACCAAATGTCACCTGAGTAATGATACCATTGGGCCCTGTTCTACCTCAACAATTGCTTGGTAATTGTAGTGGTATTTTTTTTTTTTTAAACCAGCCTTATTGAGGTAAAATGCACAATTTTGTAAGTGAAACGTTCTTTGAGTTTTGACAAATTTCTATACTCAAGAAACCATCACAGAATAGAGATATAGAATAACATCATCAGCCAAAAACACTGGATTCCTTCACAGCCCATCTCTATCCCACACCCTTACTTAGCCTCTAATCTGCTTTCAATTATTGTAGATTAGACTTGTCTTTTCTAGAATTTCATATAAGTGGAATCATACAATATACTCTTTTGTGTTTGCCTTCTATTGCTCGGCATGTTTCTGAGATTCATCCATATTGCTGAGTGTATCAGTAGTTCGTTTCTTTCTTTTTAAACTTTTGAAAATGTATTTTAAGTGTGTTTTTCCAGGACCCATCAGTTCCAAGTCATGAAGTGGTTTCAATCTAGTCGTGGAGGGTGCAGCTCATAGTGGCCCCTGTGGAGATCGAACTAGTAACCTTATTGTTAAGATCACCGCGCTCTAACCAACTGAGCTAACCAGCCACCCCCAGGAGTTCGTTCCTTTTAATTGCTGATTAGTATTTCTTTGTATGGAATACCACAATTTATTTACCTGTGTACCTGTTCCTGGACATTTGCGCTGTTTTCAATTTTGGGCGTTTATGACTGAAGCTGCTGTGGACATTCACATACAAGTCTTGGTGTGAATGTATCTTTTTATTTCTCTTGGGTAATTATGTAGGCGTGAAATTGCTGGGTCATACATGGTAATGATACATTTTAACTTGATAAGAAGATGCCAAACTATTTTCCAAAAGAGCTGTACTATGTTGCATTCCCACTAGCGAAGTTTAAGAGCTCCAGTTGCTCTGCATCCGTGCTTTGCTAGTCTTTTAAATTTTAGCTTTTCCAATAGGTGTTAGTGGTTTTACATGGTTGTTTTAATATGCATTTCCCTGATGATTACAGATTTGGAACAAGTTTTGACGTGCTCAGTGGCCATTTGCATGTTCTTATTTGTGGAGTGCTCGTTTCCATCTTTTCTGCCATGGTTTTGAAGCTTTTACATGGCACTCACATAGTTCAGGGACTGGGCCTTGGGGCTTCCATGGTGGGTGGGTTGGGTTTTTGCCTAAGGGTATTTTGAAAGCAGGGGTTCCATGGTTAAAAGCAAAATTTGAAAACCATTGCTTTAAAGCAAAATTGGAAAGGAGGTAAATTTGGCTTTTGGTGTCTCCATTCCTTTTTTTCCTCAAGGTCCTATGCAGTAAGCAACACACTGCTATGCTGGGCCCTCTGGGGGATAAGGCCTCTGAATTGTAAGAAGCCACGCAGGACAGAGAACATGCCTGGGCTCCGGAGTCATGGAGACATGAGTTTATATTCAGATTCTATTGTTTGTTAGCTTTTTGAACTTGGACAAACGTATTCTCTCTTTTAAGCCTGTAGTTTCATCAGCTGTAAGATAATACAGCTATTATAATAATACTATAATGGAGCTAATAATGTCTAACCAACAGGTTATTCTGAGGATAAAATGAGAGAATAAATGTAAAGTGTCCTCTAGAAGTGTACCCAACAAAGAGTAGCTATGCATCAAATGTTACTTTCCTTCTCTTTCTCCCCAGCCTTACCTTCCCTCCCTTTAGTTTAGGGTCTCTGGATTTTTCACTCCAGCACTCCATCCTTTCTACCCTTCAGAGGTGCTAGACTTAGATGAATTCTTCCTCCATTCCAACATTTACCTGTTTGTATTCTCCTCCTAAGGAGTCGTGCTGAATGTGTGAGTGGTTAATCTTACAAAACACAATTTCTGTGAAGGTGGTAATTGTTGATAATGTTTAAAGGTTTTACTAGGTAGCTTATCTAAGGAGTAGGACCAAGGAAAGAATGAGTAATAGGAGAATTTGAGGCCTGCGGAAGGCTAATTAGAGTAGGTAGTGTTTTTGGTATGGTTGACCTTTCCCAGAACCCCATAAATCGCATTACATAAGTGTTTTTCTCCAGGGAGTTTGCCCGCGTTTGGATAGTTTCAATTAGTTGATTCTTTTCAAATTTTTGTCCCTTTTTTTATGAGGTCTTTCCCACCATCTTCTAGCAGTCCAGAGCCATCTGAATGACTTTACAAGCCAAGCAATTCTTCTTTATTAAATGTCTTATTTTTCTCCAAAGTTGTAGTTTTACCAGGCTCCAGTATTTGTTGATTGCTTGTGATTTAGTGGAACATTTCATAATGATTTTAAGACTTCTGGTAAAACTCTACTTATCTATAGTTGTAGCAAAAGCCTGACTGCGTAGGCAGACCTCATATAGGCCTTCGGGATCATACTTTGGGAAAATATTTAGCATTAGGCTAACAACTCTTCAAGGCAATTTGGATGATAATTAGCTCTACTTCAAAGATGTGAAATTACAGAATCTTACAAACGCAAAGGCCTTTAGGAACAGTTAGTCTGACCCTATGTCCAGTGTTTAGATATATTATTGTGGTTAAGAAGCAATTTCTTGATGAATGCTGATCTGTTTCACTGGTCGTGATGTGGACCTGAACATCGGCACTGCTGACCATATTCAGAGACAGCGGATTCATTCATTTCTTGGATGTCACATAATGAAATCCACAATCCCTGATTCTGGTTATTGCTAGTCTGTTTAGTTTTATTAGCACATCTTATTTTCCTTTGTGAAAATAAGCACATTTTATTTTTCTTTCTTATTTTGCTTTGTGAGCCAGAGAGTTCTACCAAATATTAATATTATGCAAAGAAAACCTCATTACCTACAATAAACTTCTGGTCCTAGAGTGAGCTGGCTTTGTCCTCATCAAATTATCTTTAGGGGCAAGTAAAGAAACAACTGAAAAAAAGAAAAAGTTTATAGCTTATGAGATAGTTATCCACTAAATGGGTTCTTATTTTGAAAGTTTATCCACTTTACGAACAAAAATGTTTCCCCAGATGACTGAAAAAGATTGCTTCCAAGCAGAGTAACTGGAATGACACACATCCAAGATATCCCAATTGAATATTCCTAGAAAACTCAGCTCTGTTCGGAGAACGAAAAGTTATAAGGGAAAGGCAACTCCTTGTGGACTACCCTAAAGAATTTTTGACATATTAAAATGCCCTTCCTAAAACAGTATATACCTCCACCCATTGAGCATGATTTGTTACTATCAAATCTTTACTGGAAAAACAGAAGGTAGCTTAGAAGAGTATAGCAGTGGACCAGACGAACTCTGATGACTTGGAACTAGATAAAAAGAGGGAGATTCAACATCCAAGTGCTGGGAGTGTGGAAAGAGAATCGAGTTTTAATTTAAAATTTAAAATTCGTTTTTTAAGAACTTTCAACTGCGCATATATATCCTGTTTGGATTCCCCTGGGCAGTCTGGCTAACAGTATCTGCCAGGAGTTCCTGTAACTCATGCTGCTCCCCACTGGTCGCATGTGGTTGGTGGTGGCTGTATTGTCCCATTGAGTTATGCTCATGGCTTGTTGTAGAGGCAGCTGCATTTCCCTGTGGGAAGGGGGTGCATGCTATTTGTTTCATATTGTGTGAAATGCTGAAGAACCCTGGGGGAAGGAGGTTCTGTGAAGGCAGGCGCTGTGGATATGGAGCCAACCATGAAAAATAAGTACTCAGGCTATGAGGACATTTACCGGAAAGAGGCTGGCAATTACCATCACTAATTAGCTTATAAAGTGGCATCAAGAATGCTTATCATTTAGCACAAAGACAGAATCAGGAGAGAAAACTACAAAATACTTTTTTAAACCCCCAAACTTGGAAAGCCTAAATGCAAGCTTTTTTTTTTCTTTTTTTTTTTTTTCGGTATTATAAAATGAGTGTTGAATATTGCTTACAAAACTTCGGGAGGCCTGGCTAAAAAGATAAAGATTTTCTTTTGGGATTTGTGTTGATATTGATTTTTTTAAAAAAGAAAAAGCCTGAAGGGCTTGGTAAAACTCACATTGCTAGGTTCCACTCCCTGAGTTTATGATTCAATTGTTGTGGCATGGAATCTGAGAATTTCCATTTCTAACAAGTCCCAAGATAATTCTGATGCCACTGAGTTGGGGATCACACTTTGAGAACCAATTATTGGCCAATTCTATTGTTTTTTCAGAGGCAAAACTCATGAAGGCCTAATTTTATTATTTTCGTGATCTGACCAGAGTTACATGGTGAGGTCTGGTCAAGCCAGGATTAGAACCTAAATCTATGGATATCAACTCCATAAGGACTCAGAAGACAAGGTAGTTCTAGAGCAAAATAAATAGTATTTTAAAAACAGGAATCTTTGACTTCTAATTTCATCCTAAAGGCTCAAAATGTATGGCAACCAATGGCAACAATACATTGTAGGCCAGCAAATGTGTTCAGTAGAAAAGGAGAGTGAATTTAGTGGGAGGCAGGGGCTGGTGCAGAATTATGGGAGGGTCCTAGGACCTGTAATTCTCTTATTTTTAAGAATAATTTGCTTATTTTATTTATTGTATGTCTCCCAAATGGCCAGAATTTGGATTTATTTTCATTGTGGCAGCCCCAGCTTCTGTACTGTGCCTGGTACACAGTGAGAACTCAATATTTGTTGAATGAGATGAATGAGATGGTGCATTTATTGAGGAGTCAACATTAGAATAGGAACATTTTCCCTTGTTTTCTTTTGTGAATGGGTAAGGCTGGAGATAAAGTAAACTATGTTCTTCTCAAGGCCAAGAATAAACCTTACAGCTCTTACAGACTGGATATGCATTTGGTAAAATGCTGCCAAGTTTTGCGGGGCTCCCAAACCAAAAGTTAGTGGCATGTCTGCACCAGTGGTGACCAACCTCTTAGCTCTCTCTCCAGGAATGATAGTGAATTTCAAAGCCATCTTTAATAATAATGAACATTTATGGAGCCTTACAATTTGCCAAGTACTGTTCCAAGGCCCTTGTATTAGCTCACTTAATCTTTATAACTTCCCTAGAAGGGGGGTGCTATTATAGGCTCTGTTTGATAGGTGATGAAACTAAAGCCTGTAGAGGTTAATGAATCATCAAAGGCATGCAGCTGCTAAGTGTGGGAGCTGGGGTTGAAAACCAGGCTGTCTGACTCCACACACCACGCTCTTAACCACCAGACCATTGGACTTTTTTATGGCCTCATGAGCCAACCAGAGCTACACACATCCTGTAGATGGAAGGGGAATTCTTGAGGCATACCTAAACCGGGTCTGGATTTCACCCTCCCTGGGCTGATTCAAACAGAGTAAAACTTGCCTTAACTTAGGGGAAAAGTTCTTGGGAATAAAAATAATTGGAGGACTATGGAAGGGAATACATATATATATATCCTGGAAAACATATCATAACTTTGCAATGCTTTCTTTGAACTCCAGTGGCTAAGAGTTCAGAGCAGAATTTTCTATAACATGTTACCTATCTGTCTAGAGAGTAAAACATTTTAGGCAGTCTTTCTCTCTGTACTTGAAAGGGAAAAAAGTAGTCCAAAAAATAATATAGAAAGTTTGTCTTAAATTTGTCTTTAAATAAGCATGTGGACATTGAAATTGATACTTGAGTTCTGATCTAATTTTTCTCTTGATGTCATCTCGGTCATTACATTGAATAAACCCAGAGTAGGATATTCTTTCTCTGGGGACTTGGAATATCGAACACTATTTACCTACTAATTCCTCTGTCGTGATTATAAGGACATCTTTGGACACCATGATTACGTCGATGAATGGTTCTGAGGAAATCCCACTAGCTTTGAGCATTAGAAATGGAAGGGGCAGGGCTGGCTCCCCAAGTGCTCTTCTTATCCCAGCCAAGGGTTCCTTTAGGGTCCCCATCACTCATTGTGCACTCTCCTTATCTCTGTGATTTATGCATCGCTAAGCTGCCCAGATTTGTTGCTTCCGTGCAACTCCTCATTAAAACTGGTTGGAGTTCCTCTTTTTACAGGGTAAGATGCTGTGGTTTTCAAGGAATTTGCTAGTTAATTGCTGTTGGATTTGCTAGTAAATTGGTACAATTATCAGATTTCAATGAATTGTGCTGCATAACAAACAGTCTAAATCTTGGTGTCTTACCATATACATTTATTTTTTGCTCATGTAACAGAGGACTGCAGGTCTCTAGGTGGTCTGCTCCATATGACCTTCCCCTTGCAGACTCAGACTGAACCAACAGCCCCCATCTGGGACATGCTTTTTATTATGGGTTCAATTGTTTCCTCACAAAATTCATGTTAATAATAATGGTATGTCCTTTATATAGGCTATTGTGAGGTTTAAACAAAGTAATACATGTAAATTGCTTAGACCAGTGACTGACAGTTAAGCCCTTAGTCTCTGAATAAACCTCACCCCAGTGGTTCTTTTGTACAGCATTTGAATGTATTACCAACTATTAGGTTTCTATGGTTGCTTTGGAGTTATTTCCGTTTTATATTGCTGTTTTTCAAACCACCCTAAAACTTGATGGCTTAAAACAGCAATAACAATGTTTTATTTCTCATATTTCTCTAGTCTTGGCTGGGCTTTGCTAGGTGATTCTTCTTGTGGGTCTGCTAGGGCTAGACTGTCCAAGATGGCTTCTTTATTCCCAAATCTGTGCATTACTTGAGATGGCTTGAATGGCTGGGGGTTGGTAGGGCAGCTCCTTTTCTCTGTCTGTCTGTCTGTCTGTCTGTCTGTCTGTCTCTCTCTGGATAGCTTAGACTTCTTCACAGCATGTTGGTTTCAGAGGAATTGGTGACTGGTTTCCCATAGAGAGAGAACAGAAGCTATCTGTCCTCTTAAGACCTGGCTCAGATGTCCCAGAATATCACTTCTGCCATATTGGTCAACAGAAAGTCTCAAAGCTGGCCCAGTTAGAAAGGGAGGAGAAATGGGCTTCACCTCTTGAAAGGTGGAGGAGCATGCATGTACAAAGGAAAGGAAATGATGGAACCGTCTTTGGAGACTACCTACCACTAGAATATTCTTAAATGATGTCAAGACTATATAATTTATTTCTCATAAATTTCTCATAGATTGCCCTCACCTTGAATCCTGGGACAACGTATTTTCTGTATCATTTATACTTCCACATAGTGCTCTGTAAACACCATGCATTCCACAAATAGTTATTGGTAAGTTGATTTTAGCACAAAAAGCCCAAGGTTGAGCAAAGGTAGAGAGAGTAATTGATCCTTTCAACTGGAAGAAAATCCAAGAAAGAAGAAAAAAATAAAAAGGTGAAAATTCTGTTAGGAAACTGTGAGTTTCTATGCTATGTCTCAACTTCTAGGGAATAATACATACCTAATTTTTGTTTCTTTATTCGTTCCCTCCCTTATTTCTTCCTTTTTGTTCCTTGCTAGGCAACATTAAATTATCTCCAGTTTCCGAGGAGAAATGAGGGGATGCGCTCATGGCTGTGCCACCTCTGTATGTGTTACCATGGTTACAGGAGTGGCCTATTCCTCCAGCTCCAGCCTGCAGGCACTTCTAAAAACCCAAGGGCTCCTTTATTTTGTATCAATTCTGGATGCTAGCACTTGATTGCCACACAGCCTCTTTCTTGAATTGTATTTTAATGATTAATGGTTTGTTAAGATCTTTCAAGGTTTAGATTTCCATCAAGAGACTCGTAAAATAAGCATATAAAATAGAACTGTGGAAACAGAGCATGGTTCCTGAGGATTTCAAAATATGAATCTAAAGCTGTTTACATCTCGATCTTTATCTATTTCCCACTGGGAACTAAAATGGTTCAACTTTTGGATCAGAGTGCATAGCACTTTAGGCCTCAGGGTTACCAATGCCTTTTAGTCATATTTTTTTTTCTAGGCAGCCCTTCACCTTGTTTATGGCAGGCACCCATTGGTTGTGAGTGTTAGAAAGTAAAGAGGAGCAACGGGAGGGAACAGTCCCAGCCTTGCCCTGTGGGGGAGAGCTGTCAGATGTTGGGTTCCGAAGGCTTTTGCCCATGTCAGATAAAAATGGCTTGGCTTTCCCAAGAGATGTTGTTTGCTTTATCTCTAACTCAGAATGGTTTTAGGATTTCTAATAAGTTAGAATAAAAATTTCTAACGTGTGTGTGTGTGTGTGTGTGTGTGTGTGTGTGTATAAAATGAAGACAGGCGTGAGGTGCTGGAGGAACATGTGAGAGACACAATGGTCATTGCTCGGGTGGAGAGGGAGGTACCAAAATAGGCTTCTTGTGAGAACGGAATTGGAAATGCTGAGTGCGAATCCTATTGTCTTGGCAATTTCCTAAGATGTTTTGAATTTTGGCTTAGTCTACTGGGAGCCTATGATTTCAAGAGCATTTGCCTTTGTTGATTTTTATCTTTCAGTCAGAGTTGTGACTTCCTCTGTGCATCAAGAATGAGCCTATGTGTATGATTGATAGGTGCCCAAACACTACTTTGTTCAACAACTAATTAGGAGTTCAGATGTTGAAGGCAGAGAGACTATAGTTTCAAGCACTTTCTATTATTTTTAAATTAATTACTTAAAATTATAGTTGACCTGCAATATTATATTAGTGTCAGGTGTATAACATTTTATACCTTGCAAAGTGCTCACCATGATAAGTCTAAAACCCACCTCATACCATACATAGTTATTAGGATAATAGTGACTATATTCCCTGTGTTGTGCATTACATCCGGTGACTATTTTTATAACTGGCCGTTTGTACTTGTAAAGCCCCTTCACCGTTTTCACCCATCTTCCACCCTCACCCCTGTAGCAACTGTCAGTTTGTTCTCTGTATCTATGAGTCTATTTCTGTTTAGTTTGTTTGTTTTGTTTTTTAGATTCCATGTATAAGTGAAATCATGCAGTATTTGTCTTTCTCTGTCTGACTTATTTCACTTAGCATAATACCCTCTAGGTCCATCCACGTTGTCACAAAAAGATTCCATTCCATTACTTTTTGCTTATGTAAACTTGGACAAGTCACTTAGTTCCTCTAAACCTTGGTTTCATCATAATACAAATGGGATAGTGTGCACTCAGGACCCTAAAGTGTAGGCATCACTCTGGCTTAAGACTCATCGACCCCAGCTTCTCACCCCACAAGCCCTTAGGGAAGTACTGACGAGGAAGAGGGAAATGAGCTACATGTTTGGGGTCACAGTTAGGAGGCCTGCATTCTAGTCCTGGTTCTGCTACTCTCACTATGTGCCTTTAATCAAGTCCTTGAACTCTTCATGGCCTCAATCTCTTCATTAAAATGAGACCATCAAACAAGGTTATGCCCAAGGCCCTTCCCAGCTCCGATGTGCTATGTGTGGTCTCATGGCTTCTATCTCTGCTCAGCACTGGCCAGTTTCTACCACCACCTCAGCCATCACTTTCCCTTTCAAATGCCTTTCGGTTTTTCCTTTTGAAATCAGCCCTCACTTTGGATTTCAGTTAAGTCGGAAAAGGATACATAATTGTTTTTTCTTTTCCATCATGATTAAGTCATACCTCTTGGACATTAATCTATAAGTAAACCAGGTTTCTAAGTAAAAGAAGAATAACAACAAGGTGTGTTAAAGACAAACTAACCATCACAAGTCCTACTTACTATTCCTTGAGTCTCAGCTTGATCCTGCCTCAGGGCCTTTGCACATCCTGCTCCTCTTGGTAGTCCCTCTCTAGTAGAGGACCTAGGTTATCTGTCTCTGAAATGATTGTGCTTAGGCTTTGTTCAGTCAGCATCTGTCTCCTGCTGGCAGAGCGTTTGCCTCAGGAGAGAAGGGACCTTGTCTGCCTCATTCACGTCCACATCTTCAGCCCCTGGAACAGTGCCTGGCCCTTGGTCAGAACGCAGTTTAGGCCCTGACCCTGTGTTCCTAACCACTACCCTACACGGCTGTTAGGAATGAGGAATGCAGGCAGCTGCTGTAGATAACATTGGATAATGATGACATAGTCATCAATCATGTTCTCTTAAATCCTGACCCTGAGGATCCTGGTGCCCAGTGCCAAATAGCTCACTATATTGAGCTGTGATTTAACTTCTCTGGAGCTCATATTATGCATTTTTGCAGTCGATGAGTTGTATTACTAAAATTAACATCTCACATGTGTGAAGCCCCTTTTCTGCACCAGGCACTGGCCCAGGATTTTACAGGCATTATCTCACTCAGTGCTCACACTAGCCCTTTGAGGTACGTCTATGATTGTCTCCGTTTACAGACGGGACCTGCGACTGAGTTTGAAAAACTTGCCTGTGTTAGTGTGTTAAGGCTGCCATAACAAACTACCATAGACTGGGTGCCTTAAACAACAGATGTTTATTTTCTTACAGTTCTGGAGGCTGGAAGTCCAAAATGAAGGTGTCACAGGTTTGGTTTCTCCTGCAGCGTCTCTCTCTTTGGCTTCCAGATGACCACCTTACATGGCCTCTCCTCTGCTCACACATCCCTGTGTCTCTTCCTCTTCTTATAAGGACACCAGTCATTAGGGCCTCGTTCTTATGATCTCATTTAACTGTAATTACCTCTGTAAAGGCCCTGTTTCCCAAGACAGTCACATTGGGGGCTCGGGCTTCGACACAGGAATTCAGGAGGCACAATTCCGTTCACAACACTACGCAAAGCCACTTATCTAATAAGCAATGGAGACATTACTTGAATCAGGGCTCATCCGCACGTCCCTAACCATTACTCTATCCTGCCGTGAGGATTTTCTCCCAAGTGTCATCCATGAAAGCCCAAGCTGGGAAGAGCTGGAGGCCTCACCTCCATCTCTGCAAAGTGGACATTGGGAATGGAAGGGCCGATAGCTGAAGATGAAGTGACCTCATGCTATTACTCTTGCATTCATGTGCTCAGACTGGGTAATGAAATGAATGCTGCCATCTCCCATTACTCACGGTGTGTCAGACAGGAAGGTCACTCTTAACAGAAGCTACTGAGCACTGTAATTAGTCAGAAACCTCTTCTACCCTTCTCTAAAATTATTGGGGGATAAATCTCCCTTCAGTTCATTCATGAATAAAGTGGCAGTTATCTAGGGACCTAAAGAGGCCAGGAAAGTAGAAAGAAGCAGATTGGTGTTTGCAGGAGTGTCTTGTTGGAGCCTGTCTCCTAGGTTGACAGGAGGAGTGAGTGCTGCCGCAGGGGCCCAGGACGCGAAATCTTCCCATCATGCTGGGTGAATGGCTCTGAGCTGCTGGGCATCGCTGAGTTTGTCTGGGCTGTCATTTGCCACCTGTTTAGTAACATTCTCTGAGCAGCTACTATGCACCAGGCACCCTTCCAAGAGGCGGTGATTCCTGCCCACTTTAGCAGATGAGCTCACCATCTAAATCATTAGCCATACGACAGGGCAATGCATTCTCCCTGAGGGCCATTGATGGAACATTCCAGAAACCCAGATAACAATTTTAGTGAAATCAAACCCCTTCTCTTTCTTCTACTCCCATCCCTCCTGCTCTTCCTCCTGTTACCCCCTTTCTTTATATTTACTGTATGGCAGGTGCTTGTTAGATATTGTCTTACTGCATCCTCATTAAGATCCATAGAAGGTTCTTATTGCTATCACTGCCATTTTATGTATAGAACCAGCCTACGGAACAGTCCTGAATGGTGGGGTGTAAAGGTGACATTGTTCCATTGTCTTCAATCAGTGCCTGTGCTGTGATGAAGGCACCTTCTCTGTGAGGCTGAAGGCTTCTGGATGACATGGTGAACAGTTTTATAGCTTCCTATTCCCCTCAATTCTTTAAAACCTCAGTCTAATCTCAAACTCTTTTCTGTCCTGCATCCCTAGCCCACTAACACCTATGAATCCATCATTCTGTAATGAAATTTTTTACATCGAATACTATTTTAGATCAGAGTTGTGTCTATGTCATGTGACATCATGTCAATGTGCTTACCCTTAGGATTAGTTTTCAAACACAGTGTTGAGGGCTTTTATACGGGCGGGTCAAATGAGGGATGCTGCAGTATGGTGAGGGATTTTGGCATTAGCTGTTAATTGTGACATGTTGTAACTAGCAGCTTATTGCAGTCTGTCTAGTACCACTGTGACCAATCTCATCAAAGGACTTTGATCCTTTCTTTGCACTTTGAGATACTTAGAAATAAATATTCAAATCCTTTTCTCTGTGAGATAGATATTTTGCAAGGTGCTGGATTCAGTTTACATGGCACCATGGCTTTTCTTGATAACTTGAGCATGAAAACAAGGCGTTTGGGCAGAAAAATAGAAGAAAGATTGGGTCTCACATATCCAAATTTGTGATAATCCTCCTCAGATTGCTTAAATCAGGTCTCACACATTTTTCAGACCTTTTGTTTTCGGAGTCTAAGGGCCTTCTGGCTTTAATCAAAGTCTTGTCCATTATGATGAGAAAATAAATGTCAGGAGAATTTAAATCTACTTAAATACAAGATAATTCAGAGAATTATAGCCATTCTTTGGTTTCAGAAAAATTGGCTTTTCAAAAAAGTTTTTTAGGTCAACTGCATTTTAAAGAATATTAAAAACTAAATTCCATGAAAATATTGAAAAACTAAGTCCATGTAAGCAAAACAACAAGTACTGAAATACAAATTTTCAATTAATTCTATAATCAACATTCTAAAATTTCACAAGATATCATTTTTCCATGTATTCATGTATGTTCAAATATATTTTGAAAATAGATGTTCTGAAGCTATAAACATCTATAATACTCTTTACAATCTAGTTATTTAAATTATATTTAAACATTATTTATTTTTAGAAGTAAGCATTATTTTTCTGTCTAGATAGTACTTAAGAAATTCTGTCGCGAATCAGACTTGAGCTTATTGTTGACATCTAAAGCCAATATAAATAAATTATTATTAGGTTGGTGCAAAAGTAATTGTGGTTTAAAAGGTTAAAAAAAATTTGCAAAACCCACAATTACTTTTGCACCAACCTAATAATTAAAAAGGCAAGAAGAAACAATTAAGAAAATAAAATCGACTATATTCTGTTTAGGAATATGTAGTAATAACAGATAACAGTAACAAGAATAAAAATCATGTCTGGCTCCTTTATTTGTAGAAAAGATTATGCAAAACGGGATAAATGAAAAAAATTTACATGCACTCTCCAAACAAAACTCATCACTGGTGATAAATAAATGACTAAAATAAAAACCAGTTTAACTGGCCTGATTTGCCAGGCTGGTCAAGGAGACCCGTTCCTTGGTACAGCCCCTATATGGACCAAAATAATAGTTACCGACTTGAGAAATTTATTGGAAGAATCATACGAAGGTTTTTCAAGTATAACTTCAATTGTTGGACATATTTGAGTGGTTTTAAACACGGAATTTGATTTGTAAACATTCTACAATGTTTTCCCACCAGGTCTCCCAGCACAAGAATGAGCTGTGGCTTCCCAGAGGGGAAGGTCTGTGCTGTTGAACGCAATGGTATTTTTTCATTAGTTTCAGGCATACAAAGCAACATAATAGTTAGACATTTAACCCCTCACAAAGTGATAACCCCCCTCCCCCAAGCTACTACCCCTCTGATATCTTATATACGAGTTACAATACCATTGACTATCTTTCTTATGTTATACTCTACATCCCATGACTATATATATATATATATATATATATATATATATATATATATATATATATAATTTTACTTCAACTTCAGTTGTACAGTGCACTTAGGTCAGTGGTATTTTTCATGGAGGAGAACATCAACCCTTTTCTGGCTTGTTAGAACTTTCGAGGCCCTTACGTCTTTGATGCTAAGCATTTGTCCGTGGTCATTTGTGAACAAGACAATGAGAGCTTCTTGGAATTTATATGGAAGCTGTGGACGTATGATAGGTGTTCATAGAGCAGTACGGTTGCCATTACCACTGTGTGTGCTGGGAGAGTTTGTATGAAATATACATTCTCTTAGCAGTTAGCACTTGAATTCTTAGGGAGAAAACTGTCTTTGTTTATTATAACACTCTATTAAGACATTTGGGATAGCAGGTGCGAAAGAGCCTGAGGTCAACAAAATAAAGCCAGAGCAATAACAATAACACTTGAAGTGCACAGAACAAGAAAGCAAAAATTGTTCTGCTCTCAGAGGAACAGACTGGGACTCACGGGGTGAATTGGCCAGTGGAAATGCCCAACAGGCAGATGGTTTGATGTTGAAATAGATTGGGAGTGGGGATGCCTCATTTTTAAATGGGTTGTTTATATTTCTGTTTATGTATTCCTTGTATCCCTTTTAAATCTGTAGTAAAGCCACCACTCCCATTTCTGTTAGAAACAGGAGAAATGTAGAAAAGGGATGAGTTTTACATTTAAGTCCTTGGGGGACAGATATGAAATGACAAAAATGATACATCAACTGAGCAAGCCAAGGTTAGCACAGGAAGTTCATGTAAGACCAAAAACTGCCTCAGGAGATTGTAGAAATTATGGCAGATGGGTTTGGACTTGCACAGTGTTTGGAATTGGGATTTTGATGTATCTTAGAGGTATCACCTGACATCTTGGTTACATAGAAAAAGGAAAGTAAACCCTAAATGGATAAAAAATGGGAGTGATCCATTTATTAAAGTAATGTCCTTCTGACATTAACTTTTAATAGTAGGACATCAGCATGGAAAGAGACTGCCCAGAACCTCTTCCCTAATGTGTGAATATTTTGCCAATGGGGAAACAGGCCCAGAGAGATGTAATCCCCAGTCAGATACCCTAAGTTAGAGATAAGAAAGAAGTGCACTTGAAACAAGCTTTGTATCATGAGAATTGTAAAATATTGCCTCGAGAGGAGAACTGCCAGTATCCTAAAATGTATCTGGCTTAGAAAGGAGAGACATCATTAATCAACAGAATGATTTGTCTGTCCTGCTAAGTCTGCATTGTGAAACTCATTTCCTGGCCTTACAGAGTCTCCTGGCAGATCCAATTCCTTTTGCTGAACTGCACTTTCTTGGGACTCTTAACATCTCATTACAGGTGAGAAAGCTGATAAGAGCTGTACCCATTCATTCTTGGTGTCACGGCTGATTGGGGATCTGTATGTGCAACCAGGGCCGAAGTGGACTTTGCAGAAACATGAAGTGCAAAATAAATTCCGGGTTCATGATTGATTTTTGTCAATCCCCTTTTCTAAGATTGCCTTTTTTGGAACAAAAAGTACACAGTAAATTTAAAGGCAACATCACATTCTGGTGACCCAATTGCTCTTTAGAGATACTAAAAATGTGGTTCATTTTATATATTATATTATATTATATTATGTAAATATGTAATATAAAAATATATGTATGTATTAGTCAGGATTCTCTAGGGAAACTGAACCAGTAGAATACATATATTCCACTGTTACATATTATGTAAATACATTTACATATATACATATACATATATACGAGTACATATGCTTATGTATGTATATAGCCTACTATTACATATATATGTAAAGAGATTTCTTATAAAGAATTGGACCATGTGATTACAGAAGTCAACAAGTTCCAAGATCTGTCAGCAAACTGGAGACCCAGAAACTGATGGTATACTTCTTGTGGTATGAAGGCCAGCAGGCTCCAAACCCAGGAAGAGCTAATATTTCAATCTGCATTGAAAGCAGGAAAAACATGGTGTCCCAGGTCAAAAACAGTCAGCCTGGAGGAGTTCCCTCATAGTCACAGAAGGGTCTGCCTTTTTGTTCTAGTCAGGCCTTCAACTGATTAGATGAGGCCCACCCACATTAGGAAGGGCCATCTGCCTGTCTTAGCCTACTGTTTCAAATGTTAATCTCATCAAGAAACACCCTCACAGACACACACAAAATGTTTGACCAAATGTCTGGGCACCCTGTGGTTCAGTCAAGTTGACACATAAATTTAACCATCACAATATATATAAGATCAGTTTCTTCATATGGTTTATGAAAATTGATCATTGTAGCATTATTTACAATAGCTAAGATATAGAAACAGTCCAAGTGTCTGTCAACAGATGAGTAGATAAAGGTGTGAGACATATATATGAACATTATTCATCCATAAGAAGGACATTCTGCCGTTTGCGACAACGTGGATGGAACCTGAGGGCATTGAGCTAAGTGAAAAAAGTCAGAGGAAAACAAATACTGGATGACATCACTTACATGTGGAATCTGAACAAGCCAAACTCACAGAAACAGAGGCTGGAAAGGAGGTTACCAGTGGCTGGGGGCTGGGGGAAAAGAAGGCATATTGATTAAGAGTACACATTTACAGTTATAAAGCGTGTAAGTTCTGGGGCTCTAATGTACAGCAGAGTGATTACAGTTAATAATGCTGTGTGTTAGACTTGAGAGTTTCTAAAAGAGTAGATCTTCAATGTTCTCACCACGAAAAAAGAAATGGCAATCACGTGACATGGGGCAGGTGTTAGCTAACACTAAGCTGATAATCATTTGCAATACACAAGTGTATCAAACCAACATGCACACCTTAAACTTACAAAATGTTATATGTCAGTTATAGCTCAATAAAGCTAGAAAGAAAAAGAAATTGATCTTATTTAAGCAGAACTTTCGAGCACCTAATTAGTTTTTTTGTCTATGTTTGATTTGAAGAGTTTGTTTCTTCTCTTATGTGAAATGTCGAGGTCATAATATACTTGTGATTTGTGAAAAAGGCTATTCTGTCAGATTTGAAATATGACAGGACTCACTCCTTAGAAAAGTGTCAGTTTTTAGATTGTAGTTATCTGAGGATTCTTTTTCTATTTTTTATGCCAAACGTTTGAAGATATGTACAAAAATATAATTGGTTATTTTTTACCCAACATTTCATTGATCTTTGTCCTTTTTATTTCCGGACACCCTCCCAAGTGGGTGCTGCTCTGCTTCTGATTATCCCAGACATTTAATCCCCTTTCTGCCTTGAACCCCACTGACTTCTCAAGCGTGTCTAAGCTTTTCATTGTTGTTGTTCTCTTTGAGCCTTTCATTTACCTCCAGCCCTATCATGCTCAGTAATGATACTTTTTCCTAATTTCTGAGAAGGGCAAGGCTACCTGCTGGAAACGTCTTCAAGCCTTCCATAAATTCAAATATAGCCATCTTGGCCAATACTTGCTTCTTCCTCTTCCTTATCAGATGATGACTTTCTCCTGTTTCTGTCAGGTTAACTCGTCCATCTGTGCTCTGATCGCTTCTCCCCTTTATTCTTCCTGGTCACTCTTCTGATTTCTCTCCTTACATTGAATTCTTTTTGACACTAAAGGTGTTCTTGTAGATCCCTTATCTTCAACCACCGGGGTGGCTCCCAGGCTTCCTTCTGATGTGTCCCCTCTTGCACAGCCAGCTCGGCATGGGGAGACAGTCAGAAAATTCAACCTGCCCCAAACCCAAATCACCTCTCCTTATGCTCTTGACCTCACTATCTTCTCCCGCTCTCATAATTTCTACCTTGATTGGCAGCATTAGCATCATTCCTATAACCCAAGTGAGAAGCTCTCCCTTATTGGTACTGTTCCCTTCACTCACAACCCCAATCCACCGTAAACTTGTCCTGACTTTCCATTCACAAGACTTCTCTGTCCAATGCCTAATTTTCATCCTATGGCTCTAGTTCCAGTCCCCATTTTCTATTGCCTGGAATATAGCCGCAGCCCTGGTTTCTCTGTCTCCATGATGTTGCTAGAAACAGAATATGTAGCCACCCAGTACAAGCCTGAGGGACCCAGGAAGCACTTTGTTATAAAACACATCACAAATGAGAGGATTTACACCTACTGAGTGTCCATTTAGCTCTGGGTTCTCTAGGCAAGAATAAGTCCAGGGTCTTTGAATTCTGAAATAGTCAGCCATTTCCCTCAAGGCAGGGCTGGACAACTCTAAATCCAGACTACAATGAAGCACGAAAATTGTGGTTCAAAAGTTCTTTTGAAAGTGTTGATATTGCAAGAGAAGCAACAGAGTGGCATTATGGGCTAGTTTTTACTCCTGGACTTTCTTAGTCTTATTTTATGGTTTAGCATAATTATTGTTTTGCATGACATTTATAGTGGGGATGGCAATTGGATAGAAAACATACTCTTGTCAGTATTTAGGGCCTCTGAAGGTCTTAAACTGACCTTGCCTTGAGGACACACTCAGGTTGTCATGGTGACTAATTTAGGAAGGATCCCATGACATCAACAGCCATGAAACATTCCCAGTACTGGGGCTCCAGTTTTAAACCCAGACCACCCAACTCGACTCCACCTTCTGGAAAATTTCCCATCTGGTTGTTTTATTTTCTTACTATTGGCCCCAATCTAAACAGACTGAGCTTAAAACGTTGAGCCTTAAAGAGAGGTATCTAGAACTACTTCCCTATATCTCACAGAAGGCCCCAAATAAATTCATAGTTTCAAACTAGTTAATTGGGAGGGGTACAGGCATTTTGATTGCCAGTAGGATTTCAGTCAGGGCCACTGCAAATCTCAGCAACACTCTTGAACTTTCTCCCCAGAACGGCTGGAAGTCACTTGCTTCAAAACTTATTTATAAGGGGCTATTTCTGGTGAACTTCCTGAAACAAAGAATCTGATCCAAGGTGACTCCCTGTTCCCACCTCCTCGAATAGAAACTGCCACTGCGCATCTCAGGAGAGGCGAGAAAGCTAGCTTATTTGTGTCCTAGCACCTTTTTCAGTCTTGAGAAAATGGACATTTATGTTGTTGCGCCTATGATTTTCCATCTGGCTTTGACTTTGGTCTGCTGACTTCTTTGACTCCACCCTTGCCTGGAAGGATTGTCTCCTGGGACATGCATATCAGAATTATGCTAATGAGGCTGCTGAATGCCAGTTTGCCCCGCCCGGGACACCACACTCAAAATCCTGCTGGGCAAATGGTCAAAAGCCCAGTTCTCAGTCAGTCCTTAGAGAATATGAAATAAAAAACAAAACCACCTTGGTCAACAGCATTAAACACATTTTCGCATGACTCAGAAAACAGGATTGGCCAAAAACCATTTAGTTTATTTAAAAATTCCATTGTCTTATCACTGTATGAGGATTTGAAACTGGCAGCTTCGGTAGATGCCTTAGATGTTTTCGGTATGTCTTTGAAACAGGCTCAGAATGTTCGAGACAAGCCAAGTCCTGGAAAGGGGTAAACAACAATTTTTTAAATATAAATATTTATGATGATATTTTTTATATTTGGTTACCTTCCCTGAGGCCCTACCAGATTTATATAAAGGAACAGCAAAAATAACTATATTGTGAAGAAATATTGGC
This sequence comes from Rhinolophus sinicus, assembly GCF_057876585.1. NCBI lineage: Eukaryota > Metazoa > Chordata > Mammalia > Chiroptera > Rhinolophidae > Rhinolophus > Rhinolophus sinicus. Next base: position 200,585,038 of record NC_142517.1, read on the forward strand.
CTGAATTTTTCAGACTTTCTGTAGGCAAGAGTGTCAGAAAGATTGGCAGGAATTTTGCTTCCATAAGAAATATAGGTTGGACTCTGATGTTTATAGCTATCAAGGGAACTATATTTTAGATCAAAATTGGAACATTCTTTTCAAGAGAGAAGTTAAAGTAGCTCACTGTGACCCAAAATATCTCAATAGAATATTTTTTCAAATAAATGTATACTTTTCCAAGGTTTTAATAGAAGGAATAGTCCAGATCATCATGATGTGTCGTATTACATAAAATTATATAACATAAATTATATAAAATAAAACTTTTTCATTGGCATAATTGGTATGAAAAAATCAGACTGAATTGGAAATGTTTTAAAAACAATTATTTGAATAAGGAAATGTTGGGGTTCTTGACATAGCTTCATTTCTTGTAATAATTCTATATGAAGTATTATTTCAATTTTATGGATGAGAAAACCAAGGGTCCTAGAACTTACAGGCTAATTAATGGGTTCTTGAATCCAAATTTGAATCTGTGTCTTAGATTAAAATGTTGGGCCAGCCCGGTGGCTCAAGTGGTTAGAGCTCCATGCTCCTAACTCCGAAGGCTGCCGGTTCGATTCCCACATGGGCCAGTACGCTCTCAACCACAAGGTTGCCAGTTCAACTCCTCTGAATCCTGCAAGGGATGGTGGGTTCCGCCCCCTGCAACTAAGATTGAACACGGCACCTTGAGCTGAGCTGCTGCTGAGCTCCCAGATGGCTCAGTTGGTTGGAGCAAATCCTCTCAACCACAAGGTTGGTGGTTCGACTCCCACAAGGGATGGTGGGCTGTGCCCCCTGCAACTAGAAAACAGCAACTGGACCTGGAGCTGAGCTGCGCCCTCCACAACTAAGATTGAAAGGACAACAACTTGACTTGGAAAAAAAAAGGCCTGTTCCCCAATAAAGTCCTGTTCCCCTTCCCCAATTAAAAAAAAGAAAGAAAATGTCTATACATGTTTCCCTGGACCACAATCACTTCCCCAATGCAGGTTGATTACTCTCAGGCTTTCATCCTAAAAGGTATCACAAGTAACATTTTTAGGGGCCTGCTGTCATGAGATTAATAACAAAGTATCATGAGCACTTAAATTATGCTTTTGCTTTAAAAACTCTTAGAAATATTTTGAAGTGAACATTTTTTTCTTGAAATCTGTCTAAAAATGGCTAATTTGCTTACTAAGTCTATTTTTGTAAGTATTGTAAAGGGTACTATATAACCTTGCTGATCTCATGTTTTAATTCAAGGTTTAGCAAAGCATGTACTTATTTGTGAATATATCTTTGTAGTTTGGAGAGCCTTAGAAATGGATTTCCTTTTAAGTTTAATTAATTGCTCTCTAAAACTGTTTGTGCATGGATGGAATGAAGTGGAAGACTTTCTTTTCTCTTGTGCAGAGAAAACTTTAAAGATAAATAGCAATCTGGAAATGAAAATTTGAGCAGTGATAGTAGTTCCAATAATAGTCTTGTCCCATGACAGTAAATATCTGATAGGAATGACTAAAAGACTCTGTTACTTTAATAAATGTCAGCATCTCAATGTTGAGTATCATTTCTTCTTTGTTGGTTAAAAATGTACAAGATTTGGTTGACAATAGCAGCAGTAGTTGCTTTAATTGAGAATTGACTAGGCTCTAGGCTCTGCTTAGGCTTCATTTCTGTGTTCTTTAAGGAATCACACTTTGTGGAAGGTGACCCTAACTAGCAAGCTACAGATGGGGAGAGTGGCTTGCCCAAGGTCGCATGACAGGTGCATGGCCAGACTAGGATTCCTTCTTGTCTTTGCACCTGAAGCGCTTCAAAGATGGTGGAGAGGATGGTGTCAGAATACTTCATAGAGGCACCATTAGGTTAGGTTATGGGGAAACTGAGGCCAGAGGAAGTTAAATTATGTGACCCAGAATCCTCAGTGTAATTAATGGTGATGTTTGCCTTTTAGCCAAATGCTGTTTCCTTTAGATAGCTGGTATTGTAAAACTGCTCTATACAGGTCTTGTATTCTGTGGGTCATCTCTAGGAGATCCTGGGAAAAAGTAAGAGCCATGGCTGACCTGAGGGGCTTTGTCTTGACAGGGTCTTAGATGAGGTTAAATATAGAAAGACCTCCCCAATGCCTGACCATAGTTGACGACTGTAGTTGAATCGAGCTGCCGCATCATTTTTAGCAGCCGATTCAATGACTCTGAGTGGGGCAGGGACATGACCAGAAAGAGCTCAAAAGAGCAGGAATTTATGTCTCATTTGTTGCATGCTTCACATAGGAATCTTGGTTAGATCTTGGTTAAATCTGGCTAAGACCTGGTTTTGTATCTCTCAGTGATTTGTAATGTTCTTATTGTTATTTATTTTTGAGCCACTGACCTCCAAAGTTAGTGCTTTTTCTTTCAATAAATTCCAGTTGAATACTTCAGGGGGCAAGTTTATTATTTTTCTCAAGAATTGCCTGATGTTGAAGGCCTCTGGTTCCTTGTCCAGTTTCTGCTACCCTAGCAAAATACTGACATAAATATAAGGGGCAGGACTTGCCGTTAGTAGGACTTCATTAGTAGATGCATATCAGGTAAAACACTGAAACACTTCCATGCCAGTTGGTAATTAGCTACTCTTATGAGCCTACTCAATACTCTTCTACCATGTTTCTCCCTCCCCCGATGGCCACCTCCACTGGGACACTACAGAACATCTCATGATCTGGCAACTAAAGGATTCATACCTAGTCGGGGGCTGATTTAGATTTTGTGGGACCTGAAGCTTATTTAATTTGGAGTCCCCACTTTCATAACAAGAACACAATATTAGGCACAGGCAAGAAAAGGTATGTAGAATAAGAAATCATAACAAATTATAAATTTTGAACACCTGACAAATAACACAGCATCACAAAAATTCAGAAACAACAATAAAAGCAACAGTAAAAAAAAAAAGCATACCCAAATGAAAAATGAACAAAAGACATACACAGACATTTCATTGAAGGGGATACACAGATGGCAAATAAGCACATGACAAGGTCTTCAACATTATTGGCTATTAGAGCAACACAAATTAAGATCACAATAGGCTATCACTAGTCACCTATCAGAATGGCTAAAAGAAAATGTAGTGATAATACATAATGCTGCTGAGGCTGCAGAGAGACAGGTTAACTCACACATTGCTGGTGGGAATGTTAAATGGTATAGCTGTATAGAAAAAAAGTTTGTCAGTTTTTAAAAAAAATGTAAACATGTGACTATCACATGACAGCAATTGCATGTCTGGACACTTACCCAAGAGAAATGAAAACTTATGTTCACGTAAATTCACGAAAACCTGGACCTGAATGTTCATAGCAGCTGGAATCAGCTCAGACGTCCTACATCAGGTCAGTGGCTAAAAATCTATGGTACATCCCTTCCACGGAACACTACTCTGAAATAAAAAAGGAATGAACTATTGATACGCACAACAACTTGGGTGCATCTCAAGGGAATTACGCTGAGTGATTAAAAAGCCAATCCCAAAAGGTTACATACTATGTGATTCAATTTATACATTTTTAAATGACAAATTTTAGAGATGGAGGACAGGTTAGTGGTTGCTGGGGGTTAGGGAGAAGAGGGGATGAGGGAAGGTGGGTGTGCTTATAAGGGGCCACTTGGGGGTTCCTAGTGTTTGCATTGCTCAGTAATTTGACTGTGATAATAGATACACAAACCTACACAAGTGATAAAACTGATATAACTTAATACACACACAAACAAATGAATATAAGTAAAATGGGAAATACCGATATGATAACTGAATTGCATCTAAGTTGATAGCTGGTTGTCATATTGCACCATTGTTTGGCAAAAGTTATTAGGGGAAACTGGGAAACACGTACAAAGGATCTTTGTATTTATTTCTTACAACTGCATGTGAACCTCCAATTATTTCAATGAAAATGTCATTAAAAATAAATCTAAAAATACTCCTGCAAATTATTTCTACCCTACAACAGTTAACAATAACTACACACAGAGGTGACTGCAAACTACATGTGTTATTTCTAAGCCCAAACCAACATATTCTTACATCAATTTTTCTCTAGCCAGATCCCAAAATGCCCACAGCTACTTCAGTACCACACAACCTGGAGGGAAGTGTGACAGGGGCAGCAGGGTGGAAATAGACAGTGAACACCCCTGAACCAATAAGGATTAATTTCGCTTAGTTTTGCAAATTTGACAAAAACCTACCACCATGTGTATACACTGCTGACGCCCCTCCCAGGGCTTGTAGGCATGAGTGCTTGTCAGCACTCTTGGCTGCTTTACCTTATGGATTGTGCTTCATCCATAAGTCTGGGCCTGCACATGGCCCAGCAGGAATCTCCATGACTGAGGTCACCAGCCTGTCGTCTGATTGTTGGTGCCTGGGTTGGGCTGATGGGTAGGTATTTTGAAACAGGGCTGCTAATCGTCACATTTTTTTAAATGAAAATTTTACTTGTTTATTCTGAACTCATGAAAACCAAAGAATGCGGTGAAGGCATGGCCGAGTACAAAGTGGTATAAGACATTTGCCGTAGGACCCTTTGTTTTCATTTGGACTTTGGGAAAGGGGTTCATTGGAGAGTGCTTTTAGGGAGTTTATTTTTAGGAGAATCTACAGTCTTAGTGAGAAGCCACTTTTACCTGTAAGTTACGTCTTTCTGAACTCTGAGGGCAATGTTGTTGAACCTTTGGATAAAGCAATGGGCAAACTCCTTCTGAATTTCCTTCTGTGACTGCCTCCTCCTGGGATAGGGCGTGATTTATCCAATTGGTGGGATGGGCAAAGGGAGTCATACAACACTCATGCTCTGGCCCGTAATGGCTCTTTCCTTCACAGCTGCCTACCCACAGCCCTCCTCATCTTCTTGTAGAAAGCTCACCAAGGCCGGGCCTGGAGGGAATGGAGCAGGCAGGTGTCCAGCTCTTCTGCCTCCCCCGAGTCAGGAGGGCTCAGGAGGGAGAAGGGAGCTTCTTTTGTCCCCAGGCTTAAGCGAAGACCTCTACTCCAGCTTGAGCAAGGATAAAAGTGATGCTTGGATCATGATGTGACCCTTCCGTCTACTTGTCCACTGGTCTAGAACCGGTAGGGTTGAGAAATGTGAAGAAACAAATTCTTACACACCGCACACATGAAACTCCCACTTACCCAATTTGTTATGCGCCAGACACATAGTCTTGTGATAGTTGGTGAGCAAAACAGTAATGGTCCCTGCCCTCAAGAGCCTGGCAGGCACATTTGGATGTATCATGGGTTATAAGCACCCTCTTCTGACTCTGGATCTAGTCTACGGAGAGGAAAATTCCTTCAGTTCAGTACTGTACATTCCTCCAAGATTTTTTAAAGCAGTTGGATTGGAGCCCAGCACTCCTGGGGGAATCACTTGGCCATTGTGTCCCAGACTCCCTCCCAAACATGTGGCAGTCAAGCGGAATATTCCTTTTATGATCTCAAGTCAGCTTAGAGTAAACCCAGCTCAGGCTATAAGAGAAGAGGCGGGGGGCAGGGCAAATAAATCACCTGCAGAGCAGACAGCTGGGCTCCCCTCCCCACATCCTGGTGAGCCCCTGGCTATACTGCCAAGATGTGGAAGGAGAGAGCAGACCAGCTGAGCCCTGAGCAGCTCAGGTGACAAGAAGGGACAAAGCCTTCCTTGTGCTTTCCCCACCCCCACCCGAAATCCAGGATGGTGAATGGTTGGTTATTACAGTCTCTCCTCTTCATCCCCTCTGCCTCCCACCCCCTCCCCAGGATCATTTGCTTTGGGAAAGGCATTTATAAACACAGCTGGGAGCTTCATTTTGAGAATGAATTTTATTTTCCTAAGAAGAGAACAAAGTCTGAAGGTAGCTTCTGAATCTTACAGTGTCACTGGGTATTGATCCGCTTCATTATTATGTGGTTAGAAGAATGGGTCCCTCCGACTTGAATTCAAGTCTGCATTTCAGGGGAAAGACTTCTCTTGGTTGGGACAGGTGCTCCTGGCGCAGGAGAAGAGCCCTGGTAACGACCTGTGAGGATTCTAGACTGATGTCCAGTTAGCAAGATTGCTCAGGTGAGCCCTTACTCTGGGCTGGCTCCTGGCACTGCCCAGACATGTGTAGGTAGAGTCTCCTTGGGCTGTGAGAGATTCCTCCTCTTCTTTGCATCAACAGGCTGGCCTTCTGAGAAAATAAGATTTGGGGTTCATGATGTGATGGAAATAGCAGTAGATAGAACACAGGAGGGCTGGTTCTAGTTCTGACTTCATCACTAGCTGCAGGGCTCTAGCTAAGTCAGTTTTTACCTGTGTCTCAGCGTCCATATCTGTAAAATAAGCTTTCGGAACAAGTGCACCTCTATTTCCAGCCCTCACTCTGTAGAGTTTATGAGTGGTCTTGCTTTTAAATGAGGAGGCAACAACACTATATGCCAGGCATTAGGACAGACACTTGACTCTGGTTCCTTTGATCTTCAGAAAATATCATTCCAGCTTTGCAGATGAACGAACTAGGCTCAGAGAGGTTAAGCAACTTGTACAATATTGCACAATGAATGCATTAGTGAGCAGACTTTTTGTTGCGCGTGTCGGGAAATCCAAGTTCATCTAAGTTTAAGCAAAAACAAGTTTAAGGAAATCCAAGTTTAAGCAAAAAACAAACACAAACACAAAAGCACAAATCAGCTCTTACAATGAGAGGTTCCAAGGGCTTTCGGCTACAGGAATGGCTATATCCAGGGATTTGAAGACCTGACTAGGCACTGACGTCTCTCCATCTCTCAGCAACTTTCTTTGTGCTGATTTCATTTTGGGGTTTCATATGGTAACAACATGGTTGCAGCAGCTCCATCCCTCACAACCAGGGTGACCAACCACTCTGGTTTGCCTGAGACAAAGAGGGTTCCCTGGACACTCGACTTTCAGTTTGAAAGCCAAGAAAGTACGAGACAAACTGTCACAGTTGGTCCCTGGTATGGGGTCAGCTTCATGTCCAGCAGGAAAGAGCATGCTTATTTGAGTAGCTCTTGCAAACTGTTCTGACTTGCTCGGACTCGACTGTCTCAGACCAAGGCCTGTCCCTGAACCCGTGGCTGTATCCAGGGGAATACAAGTGTGCTGATTGGCTCAGACTCTGGGGGAGCCCTGCTTGGACCACATGCATGGGAGGTGGCGGCGGGGAGCAGTCCTAAAAGAAAACAGTGGTGTGGTCAGAAAAGGGAGTGAAGGGTCCCATGGAGGTGAAAAGGAATGACCCTTCTGCTGGTAAGTGGCAGGATCAAGTTTCTAATCCCGTCCCCTTACTGCAAGCGCAGTGTTCTTCCTCCAGAGCCACGGGGAGGTGGATGATTCCAAGAGATGGTGTGGCCCCTTGCCAGGAGTGGGTTAAGAAACAACACGAGGCAGAGTTAGAGAAGGGTGATTCTGACGCAAGAACTTTGAGAGTTCTTGGCTCCTCAGCCTTTGAAGAGAGAACAGATCTGTTTCCTGGCCGGTACACTGCGGTAGCGGTTACGGAGGGGCGTGGGAGGGGTGTGCTGCGGCTGCCTGGCTGGTTCTCACCATGTGAACACGTGGGCAGGAACACTGAGTGGGGCTGCACTCCGCGCGTCCATCTGCGTCTCGGAGACTCCTGCTCCACACCAAGGGCAGAGCCAAGCCTGTTTCCTGCAGAGAAACAGTCTTCTCCAAGGGAGAAAGACATCTGCCTGCGATATCGATCCCCAAAGGAATTTGAAAGATGCTTTCTGTGCACTACCAGCTTGGAGTGCCCTGGCTGCTAAAACTGCTTTTTATTAAAGCTACCAGCCACACTCACTGGAGAGCTACTAGGCTTAAAGGAAAGATTATTTTTGGCTCTCGTACTTCCTGTTTTAGGGGAAAATAGTGTTCCAGAAAGATCTACAAAGACAGAAAAGCTGCTAACATAATGGCATTGAAGACAGGAGAGAAATTTCACACTGAAATTTTTACTTCAAGTGAGAGAAAAAGAGTGAAACTTATTATAAGGGTGATGATAGAAACATGCTGTCATCAGCAGACAGAAATATGTTCTACTTAACTTAGAGGTACATGGTACAGTTTTAGGGCCAAGTTTAGCTTCCTGCCTACAGAAAATTTTTAGGAGTGTTACTATCAGATACAACTTTCCAGCAAAATGATTATTCCAAAATTTCCTTGTATTAGACCCCTTGGAAACCTAGACTAAAGTGACCTGTGATGAACATCAATGGACATCTCTTATGTTTGCCTGCCTCTATTCTTTCCTCTGCAACAGCCCATATATGCTGGTGGCCAGCTTTGCCTGAGATCAAAGGCAACATGTCAGAAAGTAGAGGCAAAGATGTTGAGAGATAGAGCTTTCACAATATTGTTTAAGCACCTGGATCTGGCCATGCCTGGATTGGATGGATTTTTCAGCTGTATGAGTCAATACACTCCCTATTTTGTTTAAGCCAATCTGGGTTGGTCTTGGGTAACTTGCAAATACAAGCCCTCACTAAGAGATGACGAATGTATAGTTCACCATATCATTTATTTGGAACTCAGTTGTCCAGTTGGATGACACTGTGCAACAAAAGAAACTGTGAACCGATCATGAGGGAACGCTGAAGCACAGAAAGCAATGGCACATACGCTCAAGATTCTGAGACGAACTCGGAGGCAAGTCTTTCATTTAAGATAGTGCGTAAAGTAAGAGTCAAAATGCTCCGAGTAGTTTTGCTATTTGGTTTTCAAACCTACAGCAATCGAGGACCAAATCGCGAGGCCAGAAGGGAGCCACTCCAAGGCAGGAAGAGAGAAGTAGGAGCCACCGGAGTAGCCCCACATGGGAAGAGTCAGAGAGCCCATAGGATTCCCAGACTCATTTAATGTAAAGGGTGAAAAGATCCTGTATCCTGTGAATGTCCTTGATGAGCCCTGAATCAGCAAAAAAAGACTGCTGGCTGTTCCATGGTTTTGTTTGAAAAGGTATGAAGTACATGACACATTTTAGAGAGTGTTCCTAATGTTTTAACTTTTAAAAACAAGTTTTGGTTTTAAAAAGGATACATTTCACGAATTGGAAGAGCTTTCCATCTAGACCGATTTCCTGAGGGTAACGAATATCCTAGAAATGCTTTTATATTGATTTCGACGTAATGGTGTCTGAAACGTTTTACAGTTTGCTACGAGGCAGCCTGTATTTCTGGATTTTTGATTTTTCTCTGCTTTAGTTTAGCCACAAGATGATTGCTGGTGCTGGTGAGAGAGAGAGGGACATGCCAAAATGGTGATGAAGTCTGAAGAGGTCACACTCAAAGGGAGGCAGCATTTTTCCTCGGTGCTATATTTTGTCTGATAGGTAGATGCTATCTGGGTTCACTTCTAATGCAAAGGATCTATAAACTGCATGCTTGGTTGTTGTTGTTTTTTTTTTTTGTTTTTTTTTAAATGGCCATTTAATTTTAAGTAGTATCCCAATGAATACATCAGTGTCTTCAGTTTAGTTTTTTAGAATGCATATGACACCATGACATTCTTTCAAAAGTCGTTTCAGCCATAGATAATGGTTTTGAGGCACTGCCAAACTGCTTTCCAAAATGGCTACACCTTTTTACATGCCCACCAGCAGTGTCTGAGAGTTCCAGTTTCTCCACATCTTCACCAGCACTTGTGATTGTCCCTTTAATAACAGTCATCCTAGTGGATATGAAGTGATAGCTCCTACTTGTTTTGATTTTCATTTCCTTGCTGGTCAGTGATTTTGTACATCTTTCCCTGTGCTTACTGGCCATTTGGATGTCTTCCTGGAGCAATGCTAGTCAGTTCATTTGCTCAGTTTTAATTGGGTTATTTATTATTTTGTTATTGCGTTTTAGGAGTTCTTTATATATTCTAGATACAAGTCTCTTATCAGATATATGATTTGCAAATATTTTCTCCCATTCTGTTGGTTGTCTTTTTGCTTTCTTGATGGTATTTTTTTTTGTGGCACTCCATGATATTTTAGAGCCTCTATGACCTCAGAATTTTATTCATCCACCCATCCATCCATTCATTCAAAAATATACTAAGGTGATGAACCAAGTCTTGATTGATTTACTTTCTTGGATTGTGAGCAGGAGGGTTTTCTGTGATGTAAACCAAACATAATTGAAGATGTATTAGGGAAAATTGTTTTTCACTGGCTAGCTAATTCAATACTTATTTAAAAGGGTCTTGTATGTGAAGGTATTGTGACCATGCCTGACAATTCTACTTGCAAGAGAATGTGGCTTTGGAAAACATGCCAAGAAATCCATATCCTTTTAAATGGTGACTTCAGTGTTGCCTATATTTCAATGACAGATTCGTATAGTTGCAGAAAAGCATTTTATTTAAAAGGTTTGTATTCACTTCCTATTACTTTGTATTCACTTCCTACTACTTTGTATTCACTTCCATACACACATCACTCTTTTCATCTTAAGGAACAACAAAATACCCCCTCCAAAAACCAACTCGTCCCATTTCCTTTGGAAAGGTCTGGATGCATCAGAACACTCTGAGGTAAACTGTACTATATTCTGATCAACTGGTCATTGCAAATAGTTACTTGATGATTGGTTTGTTCAGTCAGTGAGGGAACCAAGGAGTGTGACCATGCTTAATGAGCTTTGCCTTTTTCTTTGAGTTGCAATCTTTGACTTGTTTCAAATTACAGCTGGCCTCAATTTCCTCATTTGTATTATGGTTATAACAATATTTACCTTGTAAAATTTTAAGAAAGATTAACTATGTGTACATGCCTTGTTCAGTGCCTGGCTTACAGTAGGTGCTCAATTAATGTTTATTAACTCTCATCTTTTCTTGATTATGAGTACAGAGGGTCAAGCCTAGACTTGAGGGTCAAGTCTAGATTAACTCCATGGAAAAACACAGTTGTGGATCAGGCATGTCTATACCAAGAGCACATATTGCAAATGTTTTCTCCTGCAGGATTGGTGAGGGTGGGAATATGCAGTAAGATATATGCTTGGAAATGCCAGATTCTGACTCACAGAGGCCACAGCGTGCCTGGCGCCCCATGGGTCAGTGGAGACTCATGCAGATCAGATGGCTGGCTCTGGCGCCTGCTCCTTGTATGATCTCTCCGAGAACACGTGCTTTATGGAAAGAAGTAATCAAATGGCTCAAGAAAAGATCAGGGTCAGAAGGGAAAAAAAATTAAGTCTCTTAAGCCCTAGGCTTAAATTCATTTCCCCAAAACAGGCACGTGGTGTCCATAGTAGCATTTTTCAGAGGAGTATAATTCCTTGGCATTTGGTGTGATGGTCTGGGGCAGGCTTCTGAGTCAGGATGGGTTGGAAAAAAGGCAGAGTCTTGAGATCAGGCCCAGTGAATAGGGAGCTTGTCACCTTTGTTTTATGATTCATGATCTTGCTTCAGCGCTGGGTGATTCTTTTTGACTTGAATGTCCCTTCTCATTAGCAGACGTAGAGACAGAGCATGTGTCTTAAAATTGAGTTTAGTAATCTGACAGCATGTATTTCTTGAACGTCTACTAGCTGCAAAGCACTGTGTGAAGCTTTGTGTGGATTATTGACCGATAGGTATATGATACAATTATTATTTCAAAAAGCTGGCAGTGAAATGGAGGAGATCAACAAGGCATCTGTGAGGTTAGTTTAACATATCAACTTAGCTCGACTATAGTACCCAGTTATTTAAACAAACACTAATCTGGGTGTTGCTGTGAAGGTATTTGGTACATGTGAAGACATTTACAATAAGCTGACTTTAAGTAGGGGAGCTCAACCTTGATAATGTGGGTGGGCCTCATTCAATCAGTTGAGGGCCTTAATAGGGAAAAACTAAGTTTCCCAAATAAGAAGAAATTCTGCTTCAAAACTGCATCAGTTCCTATCTGAGTTCCCAGGCTGCTGTCCTGACCTACAGATTTTAGACTTGCCAGCCACCACAATTGTGTAAGTGAATTTCTTAAAATCTATCATCTATCTATCTATCTATCTATCTATCTATCTATCTATCTATCTATCTATCAACTATCATCTATCTATCTATCTAATTACCTACCTACTACCTATCATCTTCTATTGGTTCTGTTTCCCTGGAACTCTGATTGATACAGTATTAAAATAATTCTAACACAAGGCATAAGAATACATGCTTCATAACATCAGGGACTCTGTTTTGTTCACTTTTGTTCAGCAACTAGACTAATGCCTGGCACATACTTGGCACTCAATATACACCTCTTAGATGGCTGGCTGGCTGAAAAAAATGTGTAAGGATGATAAGAATGGTATGGAATGCTGTTAATTCCCAGAGAAAAATAATAGAATTCTTAAAATCAACCTTCAATGTCAAATTTTATTCTCATCTTTTTTTTCTCCTAAACCTAGAATTTAGCAAATGTAACATGATGACGAATCTAAACCAAAGGCAGTCGGTTCCACTCATCGGTGATTAGTTTAAAGATGGCATGTGCTTTGAGTCTGGTCTGTGAAATGTTAAGAAGTCTTTTGGGTGCCACTGAGAAACATTTTCTTTGAAAACAAAAATGCTGTCTTTGGATGTAGAGTTAATGTGCATGATGCTTTAAATTCCTGCAGCCATCTTCACCAGCTGGAGAAGGGCTGAGCCGAGGGAATTGCAGAGAAGTAGACGAAGAGTCGTGACCACATCTGGGGCTCGCTTTAACTCTGGATTTGTGTGTGTGTGTGAGAGAGATAATAACGTTCCCTCTTGTTGAAGACAGTTTGAATCATAGTATTTCGTTACCTGAGCTCAAAGCATCTTGGTTCATTAAATTAATATAAAACCATGCTAGAATGGCTGTTAGTGGATAGTAGTTTAAAAAAAAACACTTTAAAAATCTTAGTTTTATGTCACCAAGGATGAACTGCTTACTAGGATACTTTAGTTGTTGGTTATTAGTTATTCCTTAGTTATGACAATTCTTAAAAATCACAGAAAATCTTTTGAAGAATTGAAAAGAACATAAGAGTACCCATGTGTCAAGAGTAGAACAGATCTTTAAAAATTGCAATCCAGGTTCCTTCACTCTAAAACCAGTGGAGGTTGTTTTCAAGAGGGCTACAGATAGCAAACTGCCTAGTTCTCAACAGCCCTTTGCTTTTCCTGAGGGAATTACCTCATTTTATTACCTGGGTTATTGAATGCAGACATCCTGTTTAATAGCCTTTAGGGTTATTAATGCTAGGCTGGAGATGGGAACATTGTGTTTGTGTCTGTCTTGTTAATTTGTTCTCTAGAGGCTCAGGAATATGTAGGGTCTGAGGTTTTACTTTCCCTATTGGTAAGTTATCAAGTTAGTCTACCACAGTTTTATGGATGATGGCAGAAGACATGAGACTCCTAGGTCAGAGACAAAGGACTTATCATTGCTTTACAACAGAACAAGCATCATGATGTCACGTTACTTTGGTCATATGTCTCCCAGGTCCCAGGGGGATGATGGGAAGGGACCCAGGTAGATGTTGTTTGTGCGTTGTGGGTTTGCATCACACCTGAGGAAACCTGAGCTTGGAGACCTGCATCTTTTATGATGGGCTGCAAGCAACTGGCTCTGTGACCTGGAGAGAGACATTATTTTTATTATCCTGGACAGTGGGCATATCTGCCCTTTGCTCTGGAGGGCTCTGCTATCTCTATTTTCCAAGGCTGTTCAGTATGCAAACATGGTTGAAAAGATAGTCCAGAACAAAAAGCTGTTAGTGCCATTTACCAGGATATTCAGAGGTACAAGAGTCCCAGAGAAAACTGTCTCCCAGGATGGGCATGGTGATGGACTTAGGGAATTGTGGTGGGCTCAGTGCGTTTATAGGAGGGGAAGGCTGAGACCTACTGATCCACCAGTATAGATATAAAGTAGTGTTTATGTGGATGGCTCAGTAGCCAGAAGGTATGAACCTCACAGACAGTTTGGGATGATCATAAAATAAGAAGGAACATTGCTGCACCTGTCCCTTCAGGGCAATAATGTATTCCACTGAGCTGCTTGGACATAAACTGTTCTTTCTCATTACCAAGAAGAAGAACAGTTAACATTTATTGGGTGCATACTATGTACCAGTGCTGGTGCCAAAGCTTTGCACAAATAATGCCATGACAAATAATAACCTTATTTATCATCACTATAACATTATGAGGTAGGCCTCATAATTCTCCTCACTATAGAGATGAGCAAAATGAGGCACAGAACAAGATTATGATGATAAGAAATTAATTTTAGGAGAGATTGAGGGCCTGCATGGAAAAATGCCAGGGAAGGTACTTCCTGTCCAAAGCATACCTTGGTCAGCTTGTTTTTCGACGGTGGGGAGCAAGATATAGAGCGATAAAAGTCAGTGCTTTGCATTCTCATATTTAATATCTATCAACCCAAAGACTGAAAATCAGAAACTAACAAGAGATGGTGCCGTGGTTTGTATTCATGTCTGTCTTACTGGGTACCTTTGGTCACCTTCACAAGGAATTTATCAAAAGGATGTGGGGATATTACATACTATGTAAGGGTAGAGATGCAGCTGAACATCAGGAAAGCACTAGAACTATGAAATGGAAAGGGGACCCTCCTATCAATAGCAAGTAGATAGAAGACAGACTGAAGCCAGACTCTGCAGTTTCAACTCCCTATTCTACTACAGGCAGCTGCTTCAGAGAAGGACCTTTGTCATGAGTCAGGTTGGGCTGCTTTGACAAATTACCATAGGCTGGGTGGCGTAAGCAACAAACACCTAATTCTCACGGTTCCGGAGGCTGGAAGTCTGAGATCAGGGTACCAGCACCGCTGAGTTCTTGGTGAGGGCTCTTTCCCTGGTTTATAGACAGTCACCTTCTTGCTGCATCATCTCATGGCAAAGAGAGAAAAAGCTCTGGTCTCTTCATCTTATAAAGGCACCAATCCTGTTATGGGGGCTCTATCCTCATGACCTCATCTAAATCTAATTGGCCCCCCAAAATCCCACCTCCAAATATCACTGCATTTGGAGTTAGGGCTTCAGCATATGAATTTTGAGGGATACAAATATTTAATCCATAGCAATGGGTAACCATGGTCAAAATATTTATCCCCAGTTTTCAGATAAGAAAATTAAACATTAGAAAAGTTAGCAATACCTACCCCACACAATTAAAAGAGATAGCATTTCGTATAGTGTCTGGCATATAATGGGTGCTCAGTAAACATAAGGTCCATCTCTTCCCTATGTAGTTCAGTTATTTAGTAGATGTAGTGGCATTAGGTATATGTCTAAATGCTATGAGTACTTCTGGTTGCATGTAAGGTATTGAGCTTTCCAGTTGAAGAATAACACATTTCTCTAATTCTGCCCATAGAGTTTGTTCTATACTTTTGGTGATGACATATAGAGAAATGTAGTGGACCTGCAGGGAGTTTAGAAAGTGGAAAATGATTTGATGATGGAAGAGAAGGATTAATTTATGACAGAGGTCCTCTTCTCTGAAAGCAGCTGCCTGTGGTAGAACAGGGACTTGAGCCTTCAGAGTCTGGCCTCAGTGTGCCTTCTGACGGTCTACTTGCTGCTGACAGGAGGGTCCCCTGGTTCCAGAGTCTTTCCATTTCATAGTTCCAGTGCTTTCCTGATGTTCAGCCTCATCATTATCCGTACGTAGTATGTAATATCCCCACATCCTTATAATAAGTTCTTTGTGAAGTTGACAAAATTGGTTTCTGTTACTTGCATACAGAAGAAATTTAACTAAGAGGGTGTTGGCTTGTGAAAGAAAAAGCAGCGAAGACCTCATGATTATTGTTTAAGATATACAAAGTAAATATCATTATCTAGCTCCCTAGAATCCAATAGGAAATAGGTATAAGTGTCTGGAAAGAGTGTTTTGTTAGACCACTGGAGCCCATACGTAGCCTAATGAGCAAGAAAAAATATGTATTACGTTCTAGAGGTCTTCAAAAACTAACTCCTTCAGAAACTTCTGTGAAGCAGGGGACTAGATCTTTTGAGGTCTGTTTCTGCAACATATTTCTAAAAATAAAAGAGTGCATGATTCCAACATTCTGGAGAGTAGGGAACAGAGGGAGTTGACCAGTGGAGGGCTCTCTGGGGATTTAATTTGAGCTGAACAGAACCTCTTAGATATGGACTGTATGATGGTTCATTTTATGTGTCAGCTAGACTGGACTAAGGGATGCCCAGATAGCAGAGAAAACATAATATTTGGGTGTGTCTGAGAGGGTTTTTCTGGAAGAGATGGACATTTGAATTGTTAGAAGTAAAGAAAGTCCACTTTTACCCATGTGGGTGAGCGTCATCCAATCCATTAAGGACCCAAATAGAACAAAAAGGCAGATGGAGGACAAACTCTCTCTCTCTTCTCGAGCTGGGATGTCCATCTCTCTTTCCTTCTAACATCAGAGCTCCTGGTTCTTGGGCCTTCAGATCCTAGGACTCATACCAGTGGAAGCATAGGCCTTCTCAAAATTTTGTGACAGATGATGGCATGTACTTATCATTTGAGAGGCATTGTGCTGTAATGAAAAGAGGTCAGGTTTTGGCATCACCAGGTACATGCTCTGTAATTTTTGGAAGTTGCTTAGCCTCCCTGAGCTTTTATGTTCTCATCTGGAAGCTGAGGATAAAAACGATACCTCCTAAAGTGGTTATGAAGCTCAATGAAACTCTGGAAGTGACAGCACCGACCAGCTGTAGAACACAGTGCCAGCCTTGGTTGTCAGGTCTGCAGTGGCAGAGGGTGGGCTCTGACGTCTGCACCTGTGTTCAGATCCAGGTCCAGCCCACTCAGTGGTCACACAACCTTTGACAAGTTATCCATTCCGAGCGTCAGTTTTTCAAATCTGTAAAATTCGGATAATAAAGGAATAGCAGCTGTTTCATGGGGTTGTTGGAAGGAGTAAGTGAATAGTGGAAAGTTCTTGGTTTGGTTCACATTAAGCCCAATAAGTGTTCATTCCTACCATTGCTGGTAGTAGCCCAGATTATATAGCTAAAGTGCATCAGTTGGAGGTTCTCATTTTGGGGCTTTTCTTGTCTTTAATGTCCTAGACACAACTAGCTTCTCATTTTTAAAGTGAAAGTTGGGGAAATATTCGTTTTTTCCTCATAGACATTTTATAAAAATACCATAGAATCTGGGTTGTAGGTACAATGTCATGTCTAATTTTTTTCCTCGTAAAACGTTTAAAAATGGAAGCACAGAAGAAAAGTTTATTGTCTTTCTTTCCTGTTGTTAATTTCATGTGTGTATGGGGCCCATCGCTGGAGCTTTTTGCTTGAGGACCAGGACCAAATCTTTTAGCTTTATTTTATGCATAACTTCCACACCATCTCAGTGCTTTGTGGACTGATGGGTGGAAGGTTTAATTTGAATTGAGAACATTTTCTGTTTTCATTGCTATGTTGAGGCATATGAAGGAAAGAGACAGTACTTTACCTAGTTGAACCCACTTACTTCTGTTGACCCCACCCATTTAATTTCTCAGAAATATTCATTCATTTGTTTAACAAATACTGAAATCCCTATGAGCCACGTGCTATGCTGAAAGCTGGGGAGAGTTGTGTGAAGACAGACACAGGAACTAAGTTCCAGTTAATATCATATTAAGAAGAATCTTTTAGATCTACAGTTGCAAGGCTCTCTCAAATCTTGATTATATTTTGAGTTTATTATGTACTTTTCCCTTTGTACTTTGCTTACCTTTGGGTCTGCAAATTATTCCCCCCAAATAGTCAATCCAAAATTATTCTGTCAGCACATTTATGACATTTAAATAAAAATTTGTATTTTCATAAAAAGGCAAGGTATGCTGTCAAAACATTTTCTATTGAATTTTATTGGGATATTGCAATGGTAGATAATCACCGGGCAATCTTATTTAGAACATGAAGACTATCCCACTATTTTTTCTTAGAACTTCCTGTGAAAGTCAGGAATGCTATGCAAACTTTACTTTCATGGGCTTGTACACTGCCAGAGGAAAGAGGTCCAAAGGGGAACATAATTTATAGCAGGAAAAACACCATGGAGATGAAAAAAAACAAGTTTTGGGACACTTGCAAAGAAGGAATGGGTCCCAGCATGCAGAACAGCTCTGGCTGAAGACCGGAAAACACCAGAGCTGAAAATACACATAAACATATTTTAGTTTCGAGAAATGGCTCATAGGAGAGTTAATGGCTGTGAAAAGCCCCCTTTTATTTCACATAGGAAGGGGACTTAAAATAGCTCATTTATAGCAGTGGGAAATCCCATCCCCAAGGGTCTTGGTTCACTTGAGCTCAATTAACAGTTGCAGAGAACCTGCTTTGTGCAGGCAGCTCCGGATGGAGATGCAGGGAGGAGGAGACACACACCCCAGTCTGGAGAGGCTCCCAGTCCAATGTGGAAGCAGATATCTATGGGGTCTGACAATTAAGTCCACAAACTCATCCTAGAAAAAGTGCTACATACCTCATTGCTGACTATCACTATGGTCACCTTCGAAGTACTCCCTTTGGGAAGCTATGCACCGATGCCAGTGCCTAGTCCACCCTTCAAAGCAATTTTGGAACTCTTTTTCTGGAATGGCCATCAGAGCTGTTGTCGTATTACCCATGATGTCCTGAATGTCATCAAAATGTCTTCTTTCAATATTTCCTTTATATTCGGGTAAAGAAAGAAGTCATTGGGTGCCAGATCAGGTGAGTAGGGAGGGTGTTCCAATACAGTTATTTGTTTACTGGCTGAAAACTCCCTCACAGACAGTGCCGTGTGAGCTGGTGCATTGTTGTGATGCAAGAGCCATGAATTGTTGGTGAAAAGTTCAGGTTGTCTAACTTTTTCACACAGCCTTTTCAGCACTTCCAAATAGTAAACTTGGTTAACTGTTTGTCCAGTTGGTACAAATTCATAATGAATAATCCCTCTGACATCAAAAAAAGGTTAGTAACATCGTTGCAACAAGTCCGCGAACTTAACTGTCCAACCTTCATAAGCACACAATTTCTCTACACTGTGATAAGACCTGTGATGCAGGCAAGCCCAGGTTACCATGGCAGCTTGGAGGGTACGGCATGGGGCCTGAAAGGGGGTATCATAGAAAAATTTCTGGAGCAGGTGCTGCCTGAGCTGTG
Organism: Rhinolophus sinicus; assembly: GCF_057876585.1. Classification (NCBI taxonomy): domain Eukaryota; kingdom Metazoa; phylum Chordata; class Mammalia; order Chiroptera; family Rhinolophidae; genus Rhinolophus; species Rhinolophus sinicus. Next base: position 200,604,178 of record NC_142517.1, read on the forward strand.
TCTCCAAAGAGTGAGTAACGAATGGCCTATGTCAGTGAAGTAGCGTTTTTATTATAAAACACTTTTTTTTTTTTTTTTTAAAAGAATGAGAGCTTCTATGAAGTGATACACTCAGTGTTGAAACTTTCAAAGTTGAATACTAAAAGCAGTAATCACAGCCCAGGTCTGCTGATTCCTACCTTGCCAAAGAGCAGAGGCAAAATCATTGAACAATGTGTATTTGTTCAAATAAAATTATTATTTTCCTGTACATACATCCCTTGGACTCTGCCCACTGGATTCCCTAAATAGCACATTTGCCCCAGGTGACTTTCTGGTAATGGGCAAACTAAAGAGCCCTGTCACTAGAACTCTTTCTTGTTGCCAGCTGGCCAAAATCAACCTTGTGAGGGGAATTGCACCTGGAGTTTCTTCACTTGGTGTCAAGTATCAAGGTCATAGCGTTCCCATAGGGTTATTTCTAGGTAGCTGTGAACATACATAGCGCTTGCTTTAACCCTTCCTCAGATGGTATCAATCACTCAAGCCTCGTCAAGAGGCACCAGCTTGTTTCATTCATAAACTCTGTTGCTGATAAGATGGATTTCTCGCTTTTTGTTCTCGGGAAAATAAGTAAATCACGTCTAAGTCAATGGTGGCATAAACTCATGACCTCTTCCTGGTTGGGATAGTTTCTCCTTCAGGAAAATGCTTTAGTGGCACACAATAATTTTGGGAATGGGAAGTAAGGGTCTCTTGATTCCCTGAAAGTGTGTCTGTTCTGAGAAATACTTAAAAAATGATTGAATTTCTGAATAAGTCTCTTTCACAACATTTAAACAACTTAAGAATGTGGGGATTTTCTTCATAATGCTCTTATAATAGAAGATTCTCTATTCACACTTTTCCTCTCCATCCTTTCGCCTCTGCCCTCCGCCCCTCCCCCCTGCCACAAAAAAAGAAAAAAAAAAAGAAAGGAAAATAACAGAGAAAGAAGCATCCCACATTGCCATAGAGCATATTGTATTGCCTTTCATTTAGCCATTCAAGTTCTTGTTCATTTTGGAGCAAAGGTATAGCTTGGAAGGACTTTAGCCCCATTGGAATTTCCATCAGCCTCACTCCAAATAAATGTAAATAAAAACTGTACATACAGCTTCAAAAGGAGAGCCCCTAACCATCAGAGTATGTGCTCTGTTGTGTGCAAGTCAATTCTTCAGAAACTCTAGCAGGACACATTTGCAGGGAGCAGCTGTGCCCTATGTGTTTGGAATTTGGGGCTGGTGCAATGACTTGAATAACAGACAACTGTTTTCAGTCAGCCTGGCATAATGCTTTAATTTCATACTTTGCAAGGGTTCCCTTTAGAGTCATTTAAATCCTATTAAACTGTCGTGGATGTGTTTCTGGGTTCCTTTTCTTAATTTTCCTCATTCTGAGAGAGTGGGAGTAGGACCCAAGACAGATGAGTCCATCTCATACTCCTGCTGTTTTTACTCAACTCATCAGAGTCTGTAGAAGCCGGCTCTTGCTTCCTGTCTCTGTCAGATGACAATGTTGAGCAGTTTGTAGATATGGCTTGGACATACTGAGGGGAAATCCCATCCACATCTTTTAGCCGGCTTCCCGTAACCATGAGCAGGCAGATGTAGAGGTCAACATCATGCCATTTCAGTCCCCATGGCTGACCTTGTTCGCTGCACACTCAAACGTAATTGGGAACCACTGCTTCATTATCTGTAACTGAAATGCAGTTAGCTTTTGTTCCACTGGGTGTTATGAACTGAATGTGTCCTCACTTTTCCCTACTCCATATGTTGAAGCCCTAACCCCTAAAGTGATGGTATTTGGAGATGGAGACTTTAGGAGCTGAGCAGGTTTAGATGAGGACGTGAGTGTGGGACCCTCGTGAATGGATTAGTGCCCTTAGAAGAAGAGAAGGAGACCAGAGCTCTCTCTCTAGCATGTGAAAATAAGAGATCGCACAATTAAGTTTGTGAACTTTCCACCGTCATACAGTAAGAAGGAGGCTATCTGCAAGTCAGAAAGAGGGCTTCATCAAGAAATAAATTTGCTGGAACCTTGATCTTATACTTCTTAGCGTCTAGAACTGTGAAAAGATAACTTTCTATTGTTTACATCACCCAGTCTGTGGTATTTTGTTATAGCAGCCGGAGCAAACTGAGACAGGCTGCCATTCCTCTTATTGCATATAGGCTTCACCGAAACGTAAGGGGTAGAAATGATCTTAACTCTACAAATGGATAAACGGAGACACAGAGAGGTTACGTCTGGGATTCAAAACCAAGGAAAGAGCAGATTCACCACAAAACCCGGAGCTGGGGCTAGAGCAAGCATTTATTTAGAGCTACACTGTCCAATATAAAATTAAATATTTCAATTTAAGTGAAAAACTTCAGTCCGGTAGTTGCTTCATTTCAAAGTGCTTGATAGCCATGTGTAGCAGTGGCTATCAAATTGACAGTACAGATGTAGAATATTTCTACCACCACATAAAGTTTTATTGGACAGTGTTGCAATCTCCCTTTAGCCAAGCAACTTGAAGTGACGTATGACGGACAGTAACCTTGTTTTCCCTGAGTGACACACATGGCATGGGAGGGAACATGTCACTCAACATTGGGTACAGGGTGCCATTCCATTCTCCATGTGTTGTGACGGGAGAAAGTACACACAAGAAGCACTGAAGGGAGAAGATTTGGGTTACCATCCAGATCATAAATAACTCTTAAATCATATGTCAGTTAAAAGTGCATGAGATAAGAACTGGAAAGTAGACTGGTGGTTGCTAGGGACTGTGGGGAGAATGGGGAGTTATTGTTTAATGGGTATAGTTTTTCAGTACTACAAGATGCAAAGAGTGATGCTTGTACAACAATAGGAATGTATGTAGTGCTGCTGAACTGTACACTTAAAAATGGTCAAGGTGGTACATTTTATGTTATGTATATTTTACCATCATAAAAGATAATATACTGTGCAAATATTCTCATGTCAAGAAATACTGCAACATCAAAAAAGAGTGCACTCCCTACCCCCATATCCATTTCTCCCCTTTCACTAAGATTTGGAGTTTGAGACACTCTCAGGGTGCACTATATGGTCCTCACCAAAATTCAGTGTCGGGCAAAGGCAATGAGATCTCTGAAAGAAATTGACCTTCAGGTGCCGTTTCTGGGTGAGTCTGGGCTGGCAAGGTCATCCCAGGAACAGATAAGCTGCACCCACAGAGTGCTGCAGAACCGCCTTGCGGCCGGGGCACCTGATGGTAATGAGACACAATGGCAACAACGGGACGTCAGGCTCTATGGGTCTCTCCCTGCCTGGCATTTGGAAGTAATACTGGCTCTCAGCTACTCCAAAACATGAACCAAATGAATCCCCCATTAGTTTAATAATTAGGACTGAGTGTGTTTTGAGAAGAAACAATTAGCTTTCGTGCTAATAGATCAGGTCTTAAGTCATTAACCAAAGCTGCATGACTGCATTGGTGCCCTGTTTTCAGAATGTGTCTAACTATTTAAACCCTTACCTTCCCTGCATATGGTCATCACTCAGGCAACTTTACAAAGTGCTGATGCCTGGGTCCATACCCCTAGGGATTCTGATTTAGTTGGCCTGGGTGTGGCCTGGGCATTTGGGGTTAAAAAACACATAAACCCAAAACTCCCTAAGTGATTCTAATATACCAGCAAGGTTGAGAACCGTGGGCTATGGCATAGAGGTTGTATCAAGCATTTTTTTAAATTTTTTATTTTATGTATCAAGCATTTTAATGCATGTAAAGTGCTCAGAAGATTACCTGCCACATAGAAGAGACACAGTAAATATTACTGTTTTTGTGGTTACTATCAGCACATGGCTGTAAAGCAGACCAAACACGGAATACATAAACAAAATATCTCAGTACTCACACACTTTACCATAGCCTGCCCAAAGATCCAGTTTAGGTCTCTAACTGCTGGGAGAAGTTATCCACTCACAAGGAACTGTGTTTCTCTACTTAAGTAATTAGCCTTGGGAAGGGGAGAGCGGGGCTTTGATGTCTGCCTTCCAAAAGGTTTAATGGCCTGGGTCCTGAAATGAGAAAGGCAAGTTTATGAAACTGAAATGTTTCTTTATGTGTTAACACCTCCAGATCTTGGAAGACTTTAGGTGAATATATAATGAGCCTTAAGAAGGGACTAAGGGCCAATAATTTGCCAATTATTCTTCTTTGATGGGGACATTACTGCTGATTAATTTGCACTGAGCACCTATTATTGTAGGCCCTATTAGAAACCCAGTACATGATATAGTACAAATATAAGACCTAAGCTTCTCAATTAAGGAGCTTATAATATTTATTCATAATATATATACATATATACATATATATATAATTTTAATGAGAATTCATTTCTTATGCTCAAAAAAATTTATTTTTAGAATTGTAGAAAGTCGATTTACTTACTATAACAGATTTCTGTCTACTTTGTTTCTTGTTGCTCATGCATTACTACATGAAATATAATGGTATACACGGTATTTCAGTGGGTTTCTCATTCTCCTTCGTATTAAAAAAGGGAACTTCCCCTGGAAACAAAAGATTACGTTTTCCATCTAAATTTTACTATTTTAAAGTTTTAAGTCTGTCTTTATGGGTTGACATTGCCAAATAAATTGTTTTGGTATAGGCTGAAAAATAACTCTCAGTTGCCTTTGTATTTTATGTATGTTTGCTGAAAAATGATCTGGACACATTATCTTAGTAGAGCCTTGTTTTTCTTTTACGCAGTACTCTAGCAAGATGATACTGTTGTCCTCAGTCAGTGAGGAGGAGAGTATGCACTGGACATGTAATTTAAGATTTTTCTTACAAATTGTTCAACTCTGGTTTGAGCTGTCACAGAAAGGCCAGGCTGGAAATATTACACAGTAGCTCGGTCCCTCCGAATGAAAAGTACCCAGAGTCTCAATGCAGGCTACTGCAATAGCTTTTTGGCTCCAGTTCAGGATGCAGGCTGGCCAGCCTCCCTGGTGCCTCTTTTTAAATATAAAGACGGAGCCTTTCAGTGTTGACACAGTTCCTTCGGCTTATTTGTGTTGACAGTTCTGCCAGTGATGACTTGTCCTCATGAGAGCCGTGAAAGGTGACACTGAGAGGGTTACTTTGTAAATGATTTTTTTCAACTTAATTATGCCAATAGGTCTTTTCTGTAAATTAACTGCTAAGATTAAAAACTGGGCAGAGTCAAGTTTCCATTGTCATTCAGTAGTTCATTTACTCATCCATCGTTTATTAATTCATTCGGACAAGTATTTATTGAATAGCTGTCTGGTACTTAGTGCTGTGCTAAGCGCAGAGAGAACAGCAGAAATCGTTCTGACAAAGATCTTGGGGGAATCCTCTTACTATTTGGGTGACCTAAGCATGTGACACCTTATATAATTATATATCCCCATCCTGTTGCTCTCAGATGTCATCTTATGATTTGCTTTGACCAATGAAATGGGTAGAAGTCACACACATCATTTGCATGTGAAAGCTTTAAGAGTCAACTTTTGATTAGTCATCTGTCTCTCCAGCTTCCCTTTTCTGTGAGCCCAACAATGTCCCCAATATGGGCTGCTCCTTCTATTTAGTTCCAAGAGTAAAGGCAGGATGGAGCAGAAGGGACCTGACACCTGATGGCCAGGGATCATACAAAAAGAAACCATTCCTGAGATTTTGGGCTTGTTACCACAGCAGAACCTAGCCTGTCCTGACCTAGGGACAGTGTGGTATTTCTTCAGGGTCACACTATAGCTACAGTAATATTGCTGTAAGACTGAAGTTGGAAAGGTCACCGCTGGTCAACTTCCTCCCTGTTCTGGACCCATTGGAGCCTGTGTCATCCCATCAGCCAGGTTCTTTTCCTTTTGAAACTTTCCCAAGTGAAATGTCTCTCCTGCAGACGTCTATTACACACACACACACACACACACACACACACACACACACACACACACTGCTGCTGCTGCTGCTCAGAGGGAGGAGCCCAGAGGATGGGAGGGGAAGAGAAAGGGGCCGCTGAGCATGCTGGGGAACTTAAGAGTCGGAGCCAGGAAGAGCTCAGGGAGTTGCTTCAGGGGCTGCATCTGCAGGGACTTCTGCTCAATTCTTGCCCCAGATGTCACAGCGCACAGCTGCTTCCAATCATTAGATGCACGCATTTCCTGTCCAAACCAAATGGCGAAAAAGAAGAGACACACATCATCAGAACCCCCATCTCCTGTTTCCCTCCCCGTTGTCCTCCGCCCCTCCAAATCTCCAGATTCATATTTCTGTATTTAAACCAACAGATTCAGAAAGACGCAGCTTTTTTAATTTTGTTTTTTGAAAAAGAGCTCCTTTTGGAGTCAGAAGTGGCTCCTGAATTGGTGGTGCAATTGCTCCCTCAGCAGTGGGTGTTGACCTCACGATGCAATGCCGATGCCTGAGCTGTGCTCTGACCTAGTCTCCCTGGGGAAGGACTGAGACGCACTGGAGAGAAGTTGAAAGCCTTTGGCCAAGACTCTCTGGTTTTAATGTCAGCTTATCCTTTAGCCCATTGAATTGGTTGAAAACACTGTTGATTCACTCATTCTACAAATATTTACTGAGCACCTACTATGAGCCAAGATCTCTCTAGATGCTGGATGTAATGGATTTTCTGACTCTTCTCGGGCTTTTGAATGCACAGCCAAAGCACCCTACTACCTTTTTAAATACTACACTCATTGGAATTATATTAAGGATCCAAAACTCATCTTTAGGTGACCACCAACCTGCTTTGGATGGCTCCTCAGGTGTGGATTCTGAAGCTGAACTCAGCATGCACAAAGTTTATTGGGGAATGTGTTCTGCAGCAACGCCTGTGAGAAAGTGAGGGGAGTAGCACTGGGCAGAGGGAGAAGCTGCACTGTGAAGCAGCAGCTACAGGGGCTCAGCCAACACCGCTGGAGCCAAGGAACCGAGATGGCTCTCTGTTATTCCACTTTGGGGTAATGGGGCATCTGTTCTCCCCCTTCCTGGTATCTACAGTCATTGAATGTGAGTGGCTCCTGGGGAGGGAATAGAACCTCTGCTGGAGGGCAATTCCAAAATTCCACTTAAGTCAGCAGATGTCACTTCCAGTAGCTGAAGGCTGAGTGTCTCTACCTTAGGGGACCCTGAGAAACCCACTGCATCAACCACGGCAGATGGGATCAAGGCAGGACTACACCTTACCACCGTTTTCCATAAAGGGCCTTCCTGAGTCAAACTCGTGAGTTAGTAGTCTTGTGAGTTAGGAGACAAACTTGTCTCCAGCTCTCACACTTTCAGTCTATATCCTTCCTTGGGGTTCCCATTTTACTCACTGAGAAACCAATGATCTGATAAAAATGTCTTTAAAAAAAATACTGGATTTTGAATTTGCTTAGAGGAGGATACCATCCCCTTGGAGGAATGTTCCTGCACTAATGCTTCAAAGAAGCAATGTTTATGTCTAACCAGCACTTTGGAGGTTAGAAAATCCATGTGTGTGTTCATTATCTTTTCCAGACATGCCTTGTTAATCAGGCAGGGCATTTCACTGACACAGCACTGAGACGGGAAGAGGTGAAGGACATGTCAAGGACGTGTCCAGCATCTGAGTGCTGCAGGCAGGTTTGAGCCGAAGCCCCAGCACTTTCTGCTTCAGCCTCTAAATTCCAGGAGTTCAGCAGAGAAGAGATTTCAGGGGCCGAAGACCATTCTTGCCTACAGCCCAACCTTGATCTTCTTGTTTTTAGATTGTAGTACTAATGATGTACAAGACCACTTTTAAATTAAGTGGGTTTGCTTTCTTCTTCCTTGTTCTTTGGGAACAGATGTCCATGTTTGATTCTTACTAACAATATGAATTTTGGGTCATTGAAAAAATAGTGTTCATTGATGGACTGATTGGATTGATTCATTTAACAAATATTTATTGATTAAGGACTATGTGCCAAACAGCACGACAAGAGCTGAATAAAAGGAGGTCTGTTTTGCCAACTTCTACTTGAAATTTTTCATTCGGTGGTCTGTTTCACAAAATCACAGGAGAAAATCAGTAGCATCCAATACATCCAATATAATTAAAAATTACTTGAGAACACATCTCATTGGTTTCAGTTTCCTCATCTGAAGGATTTGAACGAGGGGATAAAATTGGGTAGACAGAGAGGGCACACCTGAACATCTTAAATTCAATTTGTCATCAAATCCAATCTCTTAAAACATAAAGACAGCTAAAATTTTTTCAAATGAGTGTGTGTCATCTGGAATTTTAGATGAATTTCAGTAGAACTTGATATGTGTGTAGAGATCACAAATTTAGGTATTTGTATAGAGTAACATCTGTGATACACAGAATCACCAGTTTTTAGTTGAAGCATTGTTTCTTATGTGTGATGGAGTTGGCCATTTATAGACTGACAATTATATACAATCACAACAGAAAAAGAATCAAAATTAAAATATTAACAATAACTCTTCTGTGTCCCAATAGATAAAAGTTTGCTCCTCTGTTCAGCACTTAGGACATTGCTTTATATTGCTAGCAAATCTTGCACACTGAACTAATCTTGGGAACAGAAACATCTAGTGAGTGCTTCTCTTGGGAGTTTGGAAGGTCAAAGAGTTTCAGAGATGCCAAATCACCTCTATAGCACCCATGAAGCCAGATAGAAGAAATGGAAGTCTACATAGATACAGGAGATGGGACATTTTCATTCACTAGAATTCATGATTGTTCATCAAGAGAAAAAGGGGAGTTGGAACAAACTTCCAGAAGGACTCCATGCTATGAGGAGGGGGAAGTGTTGGGAACATGAGCTCCTAGAAGGTGGCAGGAACTACATAGCAGGGAAAGGAAGATGTGAGTGAGGCACCTTATGTTGGTGAATGAGAGAGAGGCAACCAGCTATGTGGTGAGAAATTTGGGGGAAAAGGAGAGATGTTTAGAGTGGGTTTTTTATAGTTTCATGTGTTGTATCCGCTCCATAAAATCTACAGGAAAACATGGTTCTATTTTTATTGGATGAAAGAATGGGAGTGTACTAGTGGCTGTCTCTCCAGCCAGAGGCACGCTTAGGGAAAGGTTTGGGATCTGTGGCATTATGCGCTCACTAGAGAAGGAACCTCTACACACCAGTGGGTTTACATGGTCACATGAGTACCGGGGAGATGGGTTTTTGTAACCCAAGAACATGTCAAGGATTGAGGAGACTTAGAGTCACTAATTCAACCCCCTCCCCCGGTTTATTGGTGAGAAAACTGAGGAGCAGAAGGTTAGCTTCCCTGTTATCTGCCCCACAGCTGCCTGACTAGTGCAGAACTGGAATAGAACTCAGAGTCCTGAAATCCTGACTGTTAGCTCCTCTAGTGCTTTGTCTAATATCCACAGTGCACACACTGGTCTTTGAGAAATAGAGGGGAAATGGAGACTTAATTTAGTCAAGGAAAAACTGATAAGGTGATTCCTGCTCTATGTAATAATGAGAAGGGTGATATAATATATGATACATCATATATAAGATGTGTATATAATTTCCTTCAATATTATAAGTAATTTGGTTGATAAAGGAATCTTGAAAATTCAAATTATGGAGAATGCTTTGCACAGAAAATCAGCAGTTTATTGAGGACTGAAATCCTTGTTCTTTTTCTTTTTACGTCATCTCAGAATTCTTGGCTTTGATGTTCTAAGATATCACTGCTTATTTACATTATTGCATAATGTATCTGGAACCTTTGGTATTCAAATTTGCCCAAATACAGTTAGGTTTGGCTCCTAAGGATTTAGATACTGAACTAGACAAACATCCTGCCCATGTAAATGACAGTTTGGCCCACAATTTAACCAGAATTAGGTTAGTTCTTTCTAATTGAATGTACATACTTATTTAGTGGAATGCATTTATTTAGTGAAATGGCTCCTTTATCCTCCTTTTACAAGCATCAGAATGCTTGGCTTTGATGCTCATAAGATGCCACCGCATATTGATTTTGCTGCATAATAGTATCTGAATTCTTTGATATTCAAACTTACCAAATACAGTTAGATTTTCTTCCTGAGGATTTAGATGCTGATCCAGACTAGCATCCTGACCATATAAATGACATTTTGGCCCACAATTCAACCAGAATTAGGTTAGTTCTTTCTAATTAAGTGTGTTTATTTAGTGGAACAGCTAGCTTGAAATTGATGGCAGTGTTGCTATATCCTGTTCCTCTAGTCTTCGGAGGGTATATAATGTGATCCTACTGACTGCACAAGCTGTACAAGAGTAAACTAAGCTAACATTTAAAGACTTCATTAGAAAGCTCTTTTTGGGGGAAATATGTTTTCTGATAGAAGAAATCTCTATGTCTTCAAATTTGTTTTGTAGATGAGACTACAAAGAGAATGAGATCTATGACATTACTACCTCTTTATTCCTTAGATTCACAGGGTTTTTTTTTTTTTTTTTTTTTTTTTTTTTTAATGTCAATCTAGGAATATGGATGGGCTCCTTTGAATGGTGGGATGCCTTGGGACATTCTTCCAATCAAAATAATAATAGTAACAAATCCGGCTCTTCAGATCCTCTGTCTCCCACTCTTCTGTGGGCACAGAAATCTACTTAAGTCACCCCAACTATGTCTCAGAATCTTAGAGAAAAAGAGTCTATGAATTCCCTTGGAAGATTTTTCCAGATGAAACAGATTGTAGGCTCTTTACCCACAGGCATATCTTTTTGAGCTTGAGTCCATATTATTCTTATCAATAAATATTTCCTTTCCATGAAGTTCCCTGAGTAGGCAGAGGTCCTGAGAACTTGCCAGAAACCAGGAGTGCTGTCCCCTGTGGGCCATGTTATGAGTATGTGTCCAACTCTCAGAGATATTTACTCAAAACTTTAGAGAAAGATAGCCTATTAACAAATAAAAGGTGGAATTTTAGTAACAGGCCAAGAAAAGTTTATGAACTTTCTTTGTAGATATGTCCCTGGTTATAGGCCTCATGGTTACTGCTGAGAATGACTTAGCCTACTTTTACACAGTTGTTGAGATGTGGACTATGTATTTACACAGCATGCATCTCCATTCTCGTTCCAAGCTGACATCTCTGATGATGAAGCAAAGCTAGTTTCAAAGAGCCCAGATAGCCTAAGAATTATTTAGAGGATAGACATGTGGAAAAAGAAATGATAAGAGATGAACATTTTCTTGATTAACAGAATACGTCTTTGTTGCCTACTCATTTCCATCTCAGTCTCCTTTTTATCTGCACCACGATTTCCATTTGAGAGCTGTCCTTCTGCATTCTCAGCCCTCAGTTGGGTATGATTGTCACTATCTGCAGCTGACAATTGGTTGGCTAAGACACAGGGTATTCCCCCCAACCCCCGGGGTTGGCATCGGGTAGATATGGGAAAGTCCAATTGCTTTCGAGCCTGGGACTTTTCCTTGATGGTGAGAGAGAAAGAATCTTCCTCTCCTGAGGTTCTGATGAGCTATCTTTTCAACCTTTTAACAAATCTGAGCAAAGAGAACAGCCAGTTGTCAGAAGTTCTCATAGTATTATAGATTCTCTTGAGATTCTCATTTCCAGAAATTGATAAATGAAAATATTACATAAAGAAAAAAAGCACTAAAACATAGGCCAAAATATTAAGAATGAAATATATGAGAAAGACATTCCATCAGTAAAGTTACAATTATAGTTTCTGAAGAAATAGATTCCAGTCTTTGAAACAAGAACACCATGGCCTCAAACTGCTTACATTTACCTATAATAGAAATCAATGCTAGGAAAAGGGACTGCAAAGCACACTTTGCAAATCAACTTATACAAAAAACTACACAGTGTTCCCAAGTTTATGCTCAGCTTCTTTGATGATGGTGTCTGAATTCTCTCATGTTGAAAAATGTGTTTTTCCCATTTTTGTCTTTTTAAGAGTAATAAAATTTTAATTAGAAAGGTTAGAATCCTATATATTCTTACACAAGTCTAGAACTAGGTAGCATGCTAAATATAGTCTTATTCTACTTACTGGTCTATTATCGCATTTATTTTCTATACTTTAGAATATATTTATTGTAGAATATGTTCTTCTATCATTTATAATTAATTAAATGAGCTGTCTGTGGTCATTACTTTAAAAATTGAGCATCTGACCCTTGGTCAAAACCCCAAAATGCAAGAAAGCATGCAAAATATCTGATGAAAGATGGCTTCACATGCGAATTTATTTTTCTGTGATTGCTGTCTGCCGTGAAATTAACCAGAAAAAATTAATTTTGAATCTTTCTTTTCTTCTTACGAAGAATTTCTTATTTCTCATAACTTAATTTCCAAGATAAAAATTAAAATTTGGGTTTTAGCGCCTTTACCATAACAATCTTGATTCATTTTACAAACATTGGCTGCCATGTATGAAGGACTTCCTGTAGAAGAAAATATTGAAACGATGATCTTTTGTGTTAGCGCCAATGTGACAGTGGAAAGAAAAGCATTGACCACCCTTGACCCTGGGAAGTTCTTAAACTCTTTGAATATCAGTTTCTCTTCTGTTAAAATGGGGATTTCCATAAGAAAAGAATCCATGAGGATTGTCTTTAATAATACCAGCAAATCATCTGGCCCATGAGACATAGTTGGTGCTTACAAAACATTAGTTTCTATCTTCTTTATGCTTTTCATCCCTTTTGCTATTTCACCTGTTGCTGCCACATCTGGGAAGTTACCAGAAGAAGTATATTGTAATCTGTAGCCCACAGAATTTAAACCCTACCACATTACTTCTATTAATAAATAAGGTACGGTTAAAACCACAGTGAAATATTCCTCACCTGCTAAGTGTGGTTAAGGGACGTGTCCAGACCACGCAAGACTTGTGAGAGTGGAGTTAACAGGATCTTCCAATGACGGGAATGAAAGTTGACACAATGACTTTGGGAAGTATTTCAGAATTTTCTTTTTTCCCCCCTTGCTTCCCATAATGCCAAGATTTTCAATTTTAGAGAAATAGTTTTTAATAAATAAAAGTAGAGAAATGTATGCACTTTTGAGAATTAACTGCTAGTAAATAAAGTTTTGAACAGGCAGAAACTGTAGGCTTTCCTTGTACAGAAAATGTTAATTTTGTAAAGCATTACATTTTACAGATACAACAGAGTTGGTTTTCCATTGGGAAGTAGATGTCTTCACATTGAACTACTTCCCATGATATACAGACACAAGCTTGGGCTTTATCCGTTGACCCTGACCTCATGTAGGACCATGCAGAAAGGACAGTCTGTCTTTAACATACTATTGGTATCAAGATCTGCTTAGTTATGTTTGTTCATTGCTCAGTGTCAGGAAATATCCTCAGAAGGATTTCCCTCAGCTGGTTGGTTTTTGCTGTGTCTGGAGCTATCATGGCCGGTCTGCTGGTTGTTGAGAAGGATCCATAGGACTGGGAGGTCGGGTTTCTGGGGAAGCCATGAGTTGGAGGAGCTCCCTGAATCTTGGTTGGAGGCAGGAGACTGGTGCTACCGTGTGGGTTGAAAATGCCTTTACTTGGCAGGGCACTGAGACGTGGCTGCATATTCCTTCCTAGGGAAGACTTCTTTATAGAGAAATTCTTCTAAACGACATCTTGACTTTATTTATTTATTTATTGATAGATAATTTAAACATAGTTGGTACACAATGTTATATTAGTTTCAGGTGGACAATGTAGTGCTTCAGGACTTTTGTCCCTTACGATGTCATCACCCCAGTAATGCTGCTAATCATCTGTCACTGTACAATCTTTTCACAATATCATTGTCTCTATTTTAATGGCAAGGAAACATATACAGAATATGCCAACCTTATTAGTTATCAGAGCAATGCAAATAACATCACAATTTCATAACATCAGGTTTACAAAAATGAAAACATCTGATGATAAAGAGCAGAAACTCATGGAATGCTGGTGAGAACATAAATTGGTAAAATGGCTTTTGGAAACGATTTAGCATTGTTTTGTAAAACTTAAAATGCACCTGAGTGTTCACCCAGAATTTCATCTTTCAGGTCTCTACCCAACAAACTCCTGTGTATATACACTTATGGATGCACATATGGTAAGTGTATATACAGGTTTATTCCAAACACCTAAAAACTGGAAACATGCCAATGTTCCTCAACATTGGAATGTCTAAATAACTTATATATTTAGACAGTGGAATACTTTACAGCAATGAAAAAATGAATGCACCATGACTACATATACCAATGTTAGATTTAAAAACATAGTGATTGAAATGCAAGGTACAGATTCTGTGTGTGTGTGTGTGTGTGTGTGTGTGTGTGTGTGTGTGTGTATACACATATATTTTTTTAATATATAACCTGAATAAATCCTCCTGACCCTCCAACCAGTCGGTCTATTTATACAGTCATTTTATCTCCAAGCTTTATTGAGATCTAACATTGCGTAGTTTTAAGGTATACAATCTGTTGATTTCATACATTTATATATTGCAAAATGATTACCACCATAGCATTAGCTAACATCTCCGTGCCATTACATATTGTCATTTCTTTTTTGTGGTAAGAACATTTAAGATAAGCTATAATCATCATGCTCTATATTATATCTCAAGAACTCTTTAACCTTATCATTAGAAGTTTGTACCCTTTGACTAATATTTCCCCATTTCCCCCCGCACCCCTTCAGTCTCTGACAACTACTTCTGTGTGTTTCTCTGATTTGGGCCTTATTAGATTCCACATATAAGTGATATCATAGTATTTGTTTTTCTCTGTCTGACTTATTTCACTTAGCATATATAGTCATTTTGTTTTCTAACTCAAGTTTATTGGGGTGACAATGGTTAGTAAAATTACATAGGTTTCAAGTGTACAATTCTGTAATACATCATCTATATATCACATTGTGTGCTCACCACCCAGAGTCAGTTCTCCTTTCATCACCATATATTTGACCTTGTTTGCCCTCATCTCCCACCTCCCTCCCCCTTACCCTCTGGTAACCATTAAACTATTGTCTGTGTCTATGAGTTTTTGTTTCTTCATTTGTTTGTCTTGTTCCTTTGTTGCTTTCAGTTGTATATCCCACATATCAGTGAAATCATATGGTTCTCGACTTTTTCTGTGTGACTTATTTTGCTTAGCATAATAATCTCCATCCATTTTGCTGCATTTTTTTAAAGAACAAATTCCAGTAGCCAAAAGTTATTAAATAGGAATTGAATGTTTTACTTGGAGTTCTTAAAAAAAAAAATGAAAGGGAATCCAGATTGTAACTAGGAGGAAATACTCCTCTTTCTCACCCCCTCTGTTGTCTCACAACCTTTGACAGTTAACTGGCCAACAGCGCCCTCCTCCCCACAAGATCCTTCTAACGTATCTTGTCCTGCATTGATATTCTCTCTTTGGCTTTTCCTCTTTCTCTTTCTCCTCTCTGTCTCGAAGAATAAACTAGCTACATAAAATGTGTTTTGTATATCTTCCTCTTTTTCTACTTGCTGCTAGAAGATTGAAAATTTCCCTTCTTTGTTAAAAAAAATCTCTGAAACCTTCGAGGCCTAGTGCCTTCTAGGAGTTGTTTGCTGAGCACCAATCCAATTTATTTGATTGTTTTTGTTCTTTGGGTTTTCTAGTTCTTCTTGAGTCAATTCTGAGAAGTGATATTTTAAATTATTTTTATTTCATTTAAGATTTGTGAAGCACTGAACTAATGTTTTTTCAAAGTAACCTCATTATTTTAAAATTGTCTATTGTGTGTGAGTTTTGACACATTTTTTTATTCCAATATTGTTTGTATCGCTTTTCCCTTGTTCAGTTTTACCACAGGTTTTCCTGTGTTATAGCTTTCAAAAAAACACCTCTAGTTTTTAAAAAAATAAATACTTAAAAATTTTTTTCCAACTCATTGATTTCTGCTATTTGTGTATCTCTTTATTTTGAATTACTTTGGTGTTCTTTTTCTCATTTCTTGATTCAAATATTTAGGTCAATGATTTTCAAAACTTAAAAAAATCTATATAGAATAAAAAAGTCTCTGAGCTCTGTTTTTAAGTTTAGAAACTGTCAGAGGCTCTTTTATTTAATTCAAGCTTGTTATAAACAGTTGTGGCAGGGAGACAGGAAAATAACCAATATTTCAAAATATTAGAAGTTGTACTGAGTTTTTATTGAGGATTAGAAATAAAAACTTTAGTCTAAGATAGGAATAGAGGAAAACATTATCTGTTTATGCCCTGTCAGTTCAATTATATGTGAAGTGATAAACAATAGGTATTATGCATGAATTATCATGATTTATGACTTCCTACAATTATTCAAATATACTTCAAAAACAAATACGCTTCAAATATACTCAGACATAGACATTTTCATTTCCCTTGGATAAAAACAGGCTCTGCAGTAACACAACGTGAAAACAAAACAAAACAAAATTATCTCTTGATGTAGAATGGCGGTAGAGAAGGAACTTTCAAGCAAGAGAGGCAGGAAAACCCCAAAGAGGAATCTAGTCCATAGAATAAACACTAGGGTATAATCAGATTAAATACTACTTGGGAACTTGGCCTTAGTTGGTTTTCTAGCCATGAAGCTGTTTGTTTAAGTCACTAGGTCATGGATTCTGCTTCCCTTACACAACAGTGTAAGATGCTTTATAGCATAACATCTGAGTAAATAAAGGGCTTTGGGTATTCTTCTGTCATTTCCCGCCCCCATTGCTATGTACAAGAGAGCCTTGATTAAACTTTATGATCAGGTTTCTAGATTTTGCTCATGATATGGAAAGGTAATTTAGGAAATCTTCATTTCAAGAATATTGCTTGCTAATGGGCTTAACAAATCAGGTTTGCCACTGATACTTTTGACAAATGACCCCTTGGTTGCAGGATGTACTTGGTTTCACCCTGAGGCAACGAATGCCAGTGATTCAGTGGCTGGTGCAGCCATAGGAAATGAGCGGGTAAGGCCGATGAGGAAAGGAATGTCGTCAGCATTGTAAGAGGTTAAGCCACACTCAGGTTTCTGACAGCAGCACCCAGGGTACCTGACCGGCAGCAGTGTGAGCATGGAGGACAGGTCTGGCAGCTCTGGGGACAAAGGAAGACAGCTCTCCTTGGCAGGCAGGATACCCTTGATGAAAAGCTTGGAGAACAGAAAAACAGACAAGTCAAAAGGGCCTGAACAGGAAACAAGGAAAATGGCATATGTCGTATAATAACTGAGAATACTTATTCATGAGCACCCCCTGGGGATTCTGTGAAATAAATGAAAGGGAATAGGCAGTCCGTTTAGGTTTTAGGTTTTTGTGACATGCATGGGGGAAACTTAGGCAAAATATATAAAGGGCCAGGACACCTGGAATAGGAGGGAAAGAAGGAGAACATGGGTTAAGTAGAAGTAGTAGCAGTAGTAGTAGTAGTAATAATAATAACTAATAATAATAATAATAATAATAATAATATCCAGGTTCTGCTGAGTATAAAGCTTCACCATCCTTAAGTCATTGAATTTCATTTGAATCTCAATAATTGAACAAATGAAGTATAGAAAATTGTTAACCTTGCTATTCCAGATCATGATGCTTATAAAGGTTATTTAACTTGCTTAGGGTCCTATGTTAAAATGCAGTATCATCATTTGAACTTGGGGCATTTCTGACTTTGGAAGCTCAAGTTTACCCCTGGCTCTTCAGGCATTGCTGAGTGTTGGGACCAGGAAGGAGTCAGGAGTCCAGGAAACTTTGGGGCTGCTCATTCCAACTTCAAGGGCAGTTTTTGAGTGTAGGACATTGGAGGATACCACGAGACTGGCCTTTCTGAAAAGGGGTCCAGCAGTGAAACTGCCCATGACAAAAGAAGAAGCAGAAGGGTGCTCTAAAAATCCAGGGAAGGAAGCATGAGAAGCAGCAGCAGTTGTGAGCCTGGCCAGTGGGGACAAGGGGCATCGAACGCATTGTAACACCTGTGCACGAGCCTCATTCTCTGAGGTCAGTCAAACACATCACAATAAATCTACAGACTAATATCTTTTCTGATTATAGGCACAAAAATCCTCAACAAAATACTAGAAAACTGAATCCAGCAACTAAAAATAATAATATATCATGACCAAGTGGGATTACCCCAGAAATGCAAGATTGGCTTAACATCTGATGATCAATGAATGTAATACACTATATCAATAAAGGACAAAAACCACACTATAATCTCAATAGATACAGAAAATGCATTTGAAAAGTCCAACACCCCTTCTTGAAGACACTGAACAAACTAGAAATAGAAGGGAACTTCCTCGTTCTAATAAGGAATATGTATAAAAGCCAACAATGAACATCATCCTTAATGGTGAGAGACTGAATCTTTCTCCCTAGGGTCAGGAACAATACGAGGATGTCCACTCTTGCCACTTCCATTAAACATTATACTGGAGATTCTAGCCAGGACAGGTAGCAATAAAAAAGTTATAAAAGACATTCATATTGGGAAGGAAGAAATAAAGTTATTTCTATTTGTAGATGACATTATGTTATGCATAGAAAATCCTGAGGAAACCACTAAAACAACAATAACAAGTACTAAATGGGTTCCACATGGTTGCGCAGTATAGATTCAATATATAAAAGTCAATTGCATTTTCATACACTAGCAATGAACAACCAAAAAATAAAATTAAGAGAACAAATCCATGTACAATGACATTAAAAGGAATATAAAATGTAGGAATAAATTTAAGTGTAAAACTCTTAACTCTAAATACTATAAAACATTGTTGAAATAAATTAAAGAGGACCTAAATAAATAAAACTTGATATCCTATGTTCATAGATCAAGAAACTTAATATTGTTAAGATGGTAATACTTGCCAAATTTATTGATAGGTTCAACACAATCATTATCAAAATATCAGCTGAAATAAATCCTTAGATTTATGGTCAATTGATTTTTGACAAGGGTATCAAGAAAATTCAATGGAGGAAAACAATCTTTCAATAAATGCTGGAATAACTGGATATCTACTTGCAAAAGAACAAAGTTGGACTTCTTCCTTACACAGTACACAAAAATTAACTCAAGATAGATCATAGGCCAAATATAAGCTAAACCATAAAACCCTTTAAAAAGAAAATATAGGAATAAATCTTCATGATCTTGAGTTAGGCAAAGCTTTTAAAATATGGCACCAAAAAAAAAAAAAAAAATGACAGGAAAGGTGAAGGGGAATAAGAGATTCAAATTTCTAATATAAAACAAATAAGTCATGGTGATATAATGTACAGCATAGGGAATAATATTGTGATATAATATTGAGTAATATTGTGTTGTGAATAATATTGTGATAGTGTGTTATGGTGTCAGAAGGTTGCTGGATTCATCATGGTGATCACTTCTTTAGGTGTATAAATGTCGAATAACTATGGCGTACGCCTGAAACTAATATAATATTGTATGTTAGCTATGTTTTTTGATGAAAATCTTAAAACAATTACAGCGATGAAAAGGGAATAGCTATAAAAACATGAAAAAAAAGTAAATAAGTATGACACTAAAAGCACAAGTGACAAAAGAAAAAGAGATACATTGGATTTTATCAAATTCAAAATGTTGGTGCTTCAAAAATACCTCGAGAAAGTGAAAAGGCAAGGGGAAAATATTAGGTAACAAGTTTGTAACCTAATAGGTAACATATATCTGATAAAAACCTTGTATCTAGACTATACACAAATTCTTACAATTCAATAATTAAAAGACAAGAAACTCAGTTAAAAATGAATAAAGGATCTGAATAGACGTTTATCCAAAGAAGATATATAAATGACTTATTAATAAACCCATTAAAAAATGCTCAACATTATTAATCATTAGGTAAGTGCAAATCACAACCACTTTTCACTCACTGGAATGGCTATAATAAAAAAGACAGATGGTAAGAAACTGTTGGAAAGAATGTAGGCAAATTTGAACATTTATACTCTGTTGATAGGAATGTAAAATAGTATAGTTGTTTGTAGATTGTTTTGAAAAACAACCTGGCTGTTCCTAAAAAGGTTAAACATAGAGTTATCATATGATGCAGCTATTCCACTTTGAAGAGAAGTGAACACATATGTCCACACAAAATTTAGTACATTAATGTTCAGAGATAATTTATAATAGCTAAAAAGTGGAAACAATTCAATGTCCCTCACCTGATGAATGGGTAAACAAAATGTGGTTTAACCATATAATTGAGTATTATTCAGTAATAAAAGTAATGAAGTACTGCTGATAGATGCTTGGATGAATCTTGAAACATTATGTTAAGTGAAAGAAGCCAGTCAGAAAAGACCACCTATTGTATGATTACCTTCATGTGAAATATCCATACCAGGAAAATATATAGAGACAGAAAGTAGATTACTGGTTGCCCAGGACGAGGAGACTTGGGAGGAAATGGGGAGTGACTGTTAAAGGGTTCTTTTTGAGTGATATAAATACTCTAAAATTGACTATGATCTTTGAATATACTAAAAACCATTGAATGGTCTATGTCAAATGGTTTAATTGCTGGGTATGTGAATCATATCTTCATACATTTGTTAATGAGAAAATGACTAGAATCTGGAAGGGACTGACATTGGCTCTGAGTGGGAGAGGAGATCTAAAAGGAGGAGGACACAGAGGGTGTGGGCTGCTGGGTGAAGTGACTCATGGTGAAGAGGGTTCGTGATCCCCAGAAAAGCTGCTGGCAGCAGGGAAAAGGAGAAGCGGGGAAACAAAGGGAAGAGACTGTCGGAGCTCAGCACTGTGATAGATGCTTTAGGTGTACTCACTGGGTCTTGTGAGCAATCCTACTGTGTGAGGTGTTGTTATCCACACTTTATGAATGAGGACAGAGTCTCAGAGAGGTCCACAGACTCACGCTGAGTTACACAGCCAGTGAGAAATAGAACTAGAATTCAAGACGAGCCTGAGTCACTCCAAACCCTAGTTCTTCTTCCAGTACCTGAGTGCCCCCGAAACCCTACCAGGACCAGACGCCAGTGGCTGCTGTCAGACCAGCTCCTGGCCCCTCTTTATTAAGGGCGAAATCTCTTGCAAAAGAGCAGAAACAGTGAGAGGGCTGGATTCTATCAAGTGACTGGGGTGGTGAGAATAAGGAAATCAGCAGTGAGGCACAATAGCACCTGGGGTCCCCAAGTCAGCTTTCGTTTTTCTGCTGCTGTTTTCTGGGGTCAGTTATATAACCAACGGAGGGTGCCGAGAGACTGGCCTAGTGTGTACTAATCAGAAAGCAGAGGACCTCTAGATGTTTCCTAGGGAACGCTTCTAAAGCTAGTTTGACTAAAAAGAGTTAAATGTCACAATTTGGAATTTACTGCTGGAGAAACTGAGATTCAGATCAAAAGAATTTCCTAAGCCAGAAGAACTCGTCAATGTCTAAGATTTCTACTGCATTCCCTACCATGATATCACCACGCTGCTTACTTTGTATAGCTAGGGTTTATACAGCAACTGCAAAGAAAGACATGGCAGAAATATAAATATTTGTTAAATCTTTCCACTATGGGTCTTTTGGCCTGTTTTCTGGTATAGACTCAGGGTTTATTAGATCGCCCAGAAACTGACACAATGCTTAGTTCCTAATATAGTGCCTGGAGCTTGGTGAGAGCGTCATACATATTTACAGATTGAATGTGTTGGAAAACATTGTATATTCCCCTATTTTTATCATCTTTCTCTCACTGCCTTTGAAATGCCACTTAGCCTTTTTGTGTTTAAAATGATTTCGTAAGACCTCAAATTGAAATCATTCATCTTTCATTTTGCTGATTAAAATCTATCGTTTCTTTAAAAAAAAAAAAAAAAAAAGCCCAGCAACAAGAAGAGAAAGACAAAGATCTGTGAAATAAGAGTACACGAACTGTAACTGGATGGCTGCCTTTGGAAACTGAAGTCAGCAGACAGATTGTTTTGGCTTCCTAATGTTTCAACGTTTTTAAGAGCAGTTTTTATTATGTTTAAGCATTTCCATCAGCCATGGCAGTGATTTGCAAAAAGTACCCTTCCTCCAACACTTGTCACCAGCCAGGTCTGATCCCAAATCCAACTGACAGAATGCTCTGGCATTTCAGCCACCCAGGAAGGAAAGCTGCCTACGCTTGTTGTTATCTGATGGCACCATGGGATACAAAGATTAAAAAAGAGTGTGATTTCCACCATCAGGATGGCATATCCTGGGATGGAGAGTCCCTCATCTTCACATTCATTTTCTAATCCATTCAGTTGACTTTATATTCACCTAAGATTTGAACTGAGAATCACGACAAAGGTCAATAACAAAGCTATTTTCCTATCTAGTTCAATCAGTGTCAAGAAGATTTGTAACATGCTGAACTCAACTTCCTCTCCTCTGGGAGGATGAAGAGCCTTTAATTAAAGGAGAGGTCAGGGGTTTTCCCTAAGGGGACATTGTGTCTCGGGACAGCTCCCTCAGATGGTGGATGTGCTCAGGGAGTCCTTGAGGGACTGTTCTTCTACTAAGAGGCGCTTTGTCGGTGCATGTTTGGGTGGGCTCTGGGATCTTTCCTGCCGCCGAGAGTGGTCAAATAAGAAAGTTCTCGTGAGGCCCATTTGTTGAAATCTTTGTTGCCAGCAGGCTTCGGATTGATTGTACTGTAGAATCTGGGAGACAGTGGCCGCTGTGCATCAGCCAGAACCCATATTATTCCCAATGCTCAAAAAGATGAGATTCCTTTCTTGATCACACATATTCAATTTCTGATTATATCCATCAATGGAATTCTCAACATTTCTGAATAGGATGGGCCCAGGGGCAACAGTCTTTTTGAAAAGGAGGGCTGGAGGAACTGTCTTGAAGGTGTAGACAGTCACGTTGTAAGGTTTATTTGCAGATGATTAATTGAATGGTTACTTAGGCTGACTTTGGAGAGAGATTACTGGTGAGGGTCTTACGCCTTCCTCCCCACCAGGCTGCTTTATTTACTGCCCTGGTTCTGACACAGCACATGGGGCAGTTAATACAAAGCCAGTTGCAGAAAAGAGAAAACAATTCTAATTTTAAGGTTTCCTTTTTGGACTCTCATGACCTCCACCCCCCATTCTTCTCTCTCGTTCTCCGACATTGTCTTCAGATGGCGATGATGTCCGCTGTCTAAGCTGCACCCATATTCAGCTCCTCCCTCTTCATTTGTTACCTTTGTAGCTGTGCTCATTTTCCATCAAAAGCAAACCTTCGCCTGTGTTCTGGACGCTGTCTCCTTTATCTTCCTCTGACACCTCTTTTACTTTCCCTTTGATGTGGAGCCCCTGGTTCTCCATGTGGTCTACAAATCTGTTTTAGGTTATTTGTAAAACCCTTAGAATTACACACAAAAAGGTCTTTATATACATTTTTGTTTATTTAATTAAATTTAATTCAGTTTGTATACAAGTTATATTTGTATATAGTTAAATGAAATAACCAAATAATGCCAGTAAACCTATAATGAAAAAATTAGCAATTGTTTCCCTCACTTGACTCCAACCCACTAGTTAGTTTCACTCCCAAGGGTAACTGTTTGCAACCCTTTTAGCTAATTATTTTTTATGTTCCTCCAGACGTATAAATAGAGTGCTTACATTTTCTATTTTATAATATTCTATTTTAGACATAATATATTGGAATTTCTGTTATGTTGGCTAAGGATTTAGCTCCACTTAAGCCACCCATGTACCAAGTTCACCTTCCCACATGTTGCCAATTTAGTTGTGTTACAAAATTTGATTACATTATTTTGCTTTTTAAAATACGATTGATGCTTTACTAAGATTTTTTCTCATGCAACTTAATTTTTTTGCTGTTCCACTCTGACATTTGATTAACAGTTATAGTATAAAATTGTAATGGAAAATCATTTGAAGGCCTAGCTCAACTACCTTTCAGCAAGTAGCATTGGTGTTGAGAAGTTCAATTGTATTTTGAATCGTGTTCCTTGTTACCTGTCCTTTCTTTATGGACATTTTAGCAGTTTTCTTTTTATCCTTGTGTATTTAAAGTTCACAACAATATATTTGATAGTGGATCTTTTTATTCATTGTACTGGCCCCTCACTCAGCATGTTTATTCTGAGTATCCATGTCCTTCAAGTTTTTACTTTTTCTTTTTTCTTTTGTGTGTGTTATCTCTCTTTAGGGGAGATTATTTTTACCTTCTATTCCAATCCTTCTATTTAATTTAAAATTTTGTGTACTATATATATTTTTTTAATTTCTAGGAGATTTTTATTATTTTGTAATTGTTTATTTTTTAAAAAAATTATCTCAGACACACAAAGTGGTGTAGAGAAAAACATAATGAATAACACACACCACCATTTAAAAAAAATCACCACAAATAGAGTTGAAGTTCATTGTAAATAATTTCCCAATTATAGTGCCATCTTTTCCTTTCCAGAGGTAACTGTATTGGTATTTATCACTGTCATGTATATTTTTATGGTTTTGCTTATTTTCCCCTACATATTTTTTATATTTTTTAAAATTTTGTATAAAGACATCGTATCATAAGAATTGTCACATAACTTGCTTTTTTTGCTCAAGATTGTGTTTGTGAGGCTTACTCATGGTGATATAAGGAGCTCTCGTTTATTCATTTTCATAGTTCCTGTTGTATGACTATTCTACAGTGGGAACTACACTACATTTTACTGCTCCATATTCCTCTTGATGGACATTTTGGTTGTTTCCATTTTTCCTTTTTCTTTTTCGCTATTTCAAACAATGTGACCATGAACATTCTTCTACAGGCTCCTTGTGTACATGTTCATGAGTTTTTCTGGGGTTCATACCTAAGAGTAGAATTTCTATTCATAAGATATGCTTACCTTCACCATGGCAAGATATTGTTTTCAAAAGATGATTTAAAAAATGTACTCTCCCACTACCTGAACTTATGTCACTTCACATCCTTGCCAACACTTAATATTTTCAGACTTAAATTTTCTCCATGTTAATGATTATAAAGTTGCATTATGTAGAGTGGTTTTAATTATCATTTCTCACACTACTGGCCATTTATATTTTCCTCTCTTTTTTTGATTTGCTGGTGTACGAGGTCTGACAATTAAGTTCACAAACTTGTTGCAATGATCTTGCTAAACTTTTTTGATATCAGAGGGATTATCCATTATGAATTTGTACCAATTGGACAAACAGTTAATCAAGTTTACTATTTGGAAGTGCTGAAAAGGCTGTGTGAAAAAGTTAGACAACCTGAACTTTTCACCAACAATTCATATCTCTTGCATCACGACAATGCACCAGCTCACACAGCACTGTCTGTAAGGGAGTTTTTAGCCAGTAAACAAATAACTGTATTGGAACACCCTCCCTACTCACCTGACCTGGCCCCCAATGACTTCTTTCATTACCCAAAGAGAAAGGAAATATTGAAAGGAAGACATTTTGATGATATTTCAGGATATCGAGGGTAATATGACGACAGCTCTGATGGCCATTCTAGAAAAAGAGTTCCAAAGTTGCTTTGAAGGGTGGACTAGGCACTGGCGTCAGTGCATAGCTTCCCAAGGGGAGTACTTCAAGGTGACCATAGCGATATTCAACAGTGAGGTACGTAGCACTTTTTCTAGAATGAGTTCTCGAACTTAATTGCCGTACCTCGTATGTTTATCACCTAGTGCCCTATGCTAAGTTAGCACTTACACCTTTGTGTCCCAGGTGTCTGCTTATTTACCTGATCTTATTAAGCTGTGTATTCCTTGAGGTCAGTGCTGCACGTGTTGTCTCAGGCAGGGTGCTTTGTGCAGTGCCTGACATGAAACAGAAACTTAGCAAACATTTGCTCGGTGAATCAAAAGCCAGAATGGACTCCTTCATTTTATGATAAAGAACCTGAGACCAGCTGGTTAGAGCCAGGGAAGGATCACATTTCCAGATTTCTATTCTAGATCTCTTGCCACTGTTTCATGCTGTTTTATATATAACACTATGATAGTGTTAGTGGAAAAACCTATCTTGGATAACAACAAAGGCTTTCCCACCAAAATGTTGATAGCTATTTAACAGAAAAAGCAAAGGGACTTGTGAGAGGGCTTGCAGGTATACAGATGGGAGTTTCCAATATGCCACACATCTCAGTGATGCTTTTTTCCCCCTGTAGCAGTAAAAGGATTCATAGCTTGTTTCATACAGATCTGAGGGAAGGTTAGAGGTTGCAGAGTCTGAGAAAACATGTTACTTCTTGAGACCTGCTTGATAGACAGTTAATGGCTGTGTTCAAAGAACTGGTGTCATTGAAAATTGAACTGAACAAACCCCAGCTTTGTTTCAAAGCTTTGTGATCAGCGGTAAGAAAACTTCTATTTGTTAGTGATAAACAGACTGAATTATATACACCTTGAGCTTTAAAAGCAGCTGTGGCTCTCACAGCGGGACTCACACAGTGCTTAGGGGTTGTCACTTCCCACAAAAGTGGCACAACATGCCCACCCTCCTTAGGGCGTGGAGCTGCCGAGGATCAGAATGGATTCTGGATTCTCATTCTGAGCTAGCTTTTGGACAATCCAAACCTGCAGGAAAGGGAAGGGATGAATTAATTTTTCAGAATTCCTAACACTTTAAGGTTCAACAAGAGCTCCAGGCTGTCATCAGTAACATCCTTTGGTCAGTGTGGAAATGAAAGAGCTTTCCTGGTAAGTGAACCAGAACAGAGAATGCATGAGAAGCTCCACTTGGCACAAAAACTGTTCTGAAAAGGTTTTGTGAGCTACATGGGTCAAAAAAATGTATTCACTCACCTCTCCTAAAGCACTTCATTCTCCCTCATACTTATGGAAAGAAAGGAGGATGGAGAAACATAGAAGACCACTCATTACTGACTTAGACGGCAATTAAAAAACATGTATTCTCTTGCATGGCGTGGAGCTTTTAAAATGGGGCAGGGAGAGGACCCTTAATTGCGATCTATGGGTGAGGTTGCTTTTTTTCCCCTTCTAATATATTTTTAAAGATTTTTATTAAAAACATAGCTAACATACAATATTATATGAGTTTCAGGGCTACACCATAGTTGTTCAAAATTTATAGACCTAAAAGAGTGATCACCATGATAAGCCCAGCAATCATCTGACACCGTACCATGCTATCACAATATTATTGACTATATTCCCCATGCTGTATGTTACATCCCCATGACCTATTTGTTTTATACCTGGAAATTGGAACCACTTATTGCCCTTCATCTTCCCTCCATCCATTTAAAATTTTTCAATTATAGTTGACATTCAATATTATTTTATGTTAATTTCAGGTGTACAGCACAGTGGTTAGACATTTATGATTTAAGAAGTGATCCCCCTGACTAGTCTAGTATCCACTTGGCATTATACATAGTTATCACCATATTATTGACTATATTCCCTATGCTTGACTTTACATCCCCATGATTATTTTGTGACTTTCAATTTGTACTACTTAATCCCTTCCCTTTTTTCACCCCCACTTTCACCCCCCTCCCAATCTGGCAGCCATCAACATTTTCTCTGTGTCTATGAGTTTATTTCTGATTTGTTTGTTAATTTTGTTCTTTAGATTCCACACATAAGTGAAATCACACTGCATCTGTCTTTCTCTGTCAGACATACTCCACTCAGCACAACACCCTCCAGGGCCATCCATGCTGCTGCAGATGGCAAGAACCCATTTCCTTTCATGGCTGAGCAATATTCTACTGTATATACGTATGTACCACCTCCTATTTATTTGTGTGAGCCAGTGAGTCTGTGCATAGGCCATTTAAGAGGATGTCTGTGTTTCCTGCAGCTTCCATACCACTGGTTGGTTGGAATCTCTGCTGTTTTTCGCAGCCAGACGTGGAGGCTCCTCTTCCCAGCACCAGTAGCCTGGAGTATGACTAGGGTCCTTTGCTCTTCTAGGGGGAACCTCCATGGCTGAGGTAACCCTGCCTATTTTCAGCCATCACAGAGGTTTGGGACCAGCCTGGTTCACATCCTCACCTATCCTACCAGTCTCGACGTGGCTTCTTCCTTATATCCTTAGTCATAAAACTTCTGTTCAGCCAGACTTCAGATGGTTCTCCAGGTTTTATAATTTAGTTGTAATTTTAATGTGTTCATGGAAGGAAGCAGGCATGGTATTAATCTACTTGGCCATCTTGAATCTCCTGTCTCCTTCTAATATTTTATATGGCTTTTATTTTCCTTTAAAAAACTTTTTAGGTGCTAGAGAAAACAGTCCTCATTTCCACATTCATAAGTCTGTTTCCTTCTAATGTCCGTTTCTCACGGAAAAAGGTTTCTTACGCTGGGGGAAAGAAGTAGAGGATGCACCCCCACACTGGAGAGACCATGAATGGCGTGGAAAACACTAGACAATGGAGTGAAGCACCAAAGTTGGGTAGGAAATATGTTGCTGACTCATGCAGTCCTGGGAAAGATACGTGGTCTTGCTAACCCACCATGCTCAGCACCTGTGTCTCCTCTTTCTGGGAACTGTATCCAGTACAATTTCATTGGAGAGCCACCGAGAGAAACACTCTTATGTGATGGTTTGCGTGATTTTGACTCTACTCCAGCTCTAGAGCGGTTCTTGATTAAGCAGAGCAAATGGATCTGTTCCATCCCTTTGTTAACTAATCAGAACCAGTGTAATCTGAT
Source organism: Rhinolophus sinicus (assembly GCF_057876585.1). NCBI lineage: Eukaryota > Metazoa > Chordata > Mammalia > Chiroptera > Rhinolophidae > Rhinolophus > Rhinolophus sinicus. The sequence continues at coordinate 200,632,864 of NC_142517.1, forward strand.
GGAGGCATTTGCTGTTGTTGTTGTTGGGGAAAAAAAATATTTCCTCTCTTCTGCAGCAGCTACCAGAGTCTCTCTCTTTTCTCGTGTATTAGTTTCCTGGGGCGGTCATAACACAGCACCACAGACTGGGTGACTTTGAGAACAGACATTATTTTCTCACAATTCTGGAGGCTCAGAGTCCAAGATCGAGGTGTCAGCAGGTTTGGTTTCTCTTGTAAGCCTCTTCCCTTGGCTTACGGATGGCTGACCTCTTGTTGTGTCTTCGTGTGGTTTTTCCTCTGTGACCATGTATTCCGGGTATCTCTATGTGTGTCCAAATTTCTTCTTTTAAGGATACCAGTCAGATTGGGTGAGGGCCCACTTTGGTGGCATCATTTTAGCTTAATTACCTCTTCGAAGGTCCTATTTCCAAATATGGTCACATTCTGAGGTCCTGGGGGTTAGGGCTTCAACATACGAATTTTGAAGGGACACCCCTTGATTAGTGTACTTGAAGATGTAGAGTGTGGAATTACTGCAGCCATTTCACTGCTGTGAGGAGAGCCAACCTGAGAATGACACTTGCTCCACAGCTGATAACAGCTGAATGATGGGAGGAAACCGGATTTTTGAATTACATTATTTTACCTGCTGGCTTAAACCTCAGTGGAAGCTCAGGACTCATTCTGGACTTCTGAGTTACTTGAAATTTTACATTTCCTTTATTGTTAAAATCAATATTGAATTTGAGTTCTGTTATGCATTTAGGATCATTTGTTTGGTCCTGTAATCAAAGGCTTCCTAATTGACTCAGTGACACATGTAGCTTTTATTCATAAGTCACTGAGAATGAAATCACATATGATAATTTACTTAAAGTGGAAAGAATAATATTTCACTAAATCTAAAATGCCATTGATTGTAAGACACATCACTGTTTTGTGTACCATTAAGAAAGGAAAAAGCACTGTCAATTAAATGAGGATCTAATGACTTGTTACTTAGACTTTTTAAAATTTAATCACAGAGTACATATAGACTTATTTAAACATAGGTTTTTTATGTTATAACATAATTATTTCATATACAAAAAGGAAAATGTAAGCAAAATAAGTTGGCTCAGGTACACCTAAAACTTCACACCCACAGCCACACTATTTGGAATCAGTTTTCAATTCAGAGTTGTGGAAGTCAGAGTTTGACTCTGCCCGCAAGAGTGTTGGTGATGCAGTATTTCTGAAAATGGTGCTCTGTTATTGTGCCCAGAATTTTCTTCTGAAGCTGAATGTCTGATGTGCTGGCACAGGAGACGATAGTTTCAATCACAATTGCTGCCTGTCCAATAGTAGTCATAAATAAGATGCCTACAGATTTCAGAGATTTAAAAAATTTGGATCGTCTTAACTGTATATTTGTCATGTAGTCCCTGGATGAAAAGTTTGCCATAATTTGAAATTCCATTTTTCTTGCAATACTGAATTACATAATTTTATGTGCACGATGTTATAGGAATCTGATTTGTCTTTTTAAAATAACATTAGCATTTGGTTTGCTTCCTTATTTTTAGTGTTTTTTTCAGAGATGAGTGAAAAGCTAAATGCAATTAGATTTATATTTGTATTCACCCATCTATACGCACTGTATGGGAGATGAATCTTTTTGAAACTGAAACTTTTTCTGAATGTTCTTTAATTTCTTGCATTTAAAGAATCGCTCAAAAGAGCACATTGTCATTTACTTGTAAAGATCAACATGTAAGATGGGACTCTTCATTCATGTTCAGCTTCACTTAGTCTCAGTTGAAGTTTAGCTGCACTTTTGAGAAATGTCAGGGAAAGTTCTTCGGCCCAAAATGTCACCCTCATACATTTGCCTGAAGCCCTGAAATTTCATCCTTGAGACTCATTCCTTTGGGCTCAGACATCATCCCTCTTTGTATCTTTCATTAGAATGCTCTGGTCTCATATCAGTAGGTTAAGAGAGTAAATAAATTTCGTGGGTTTGCCAGATCCCATAATAAAGGTTTTAGGCAAATTTTAAAAATAGATTTTCAAACTTAAAACCTTTTCTCTTTTGGTATGCACATATTCTGAGTATATTTGTAGATACTGTGAATGGCAAGTTAGAGACTGACTGAGGAAAATATCAACCAGCGATAACAGGTTATTTTAGGTTATATTGCTAACCTTACACAATGTTGTATATGTAAATCATGCATAAAACATTAACCCTATGTATTCAAACCAAGAATAAATGGAGATATTGTGTGTGGGGGGTGCCCAGCTGAAATATTAATACAACATTGGGTTGAGACAAGGGAGGACTGGCTGAGCATCCCCAAATTTGGAAGGACAGGGAGGCCTCAGGGAAAGGGCTCAGGCTAAGGGGAGTCGAGCAGCCAAGCTCGGCGCTGAAACAGGTCCTTAGTCATCATAGGACCTGCCTGATATCTTCCCATTAGGCCCAGGGCTCTATAGACTCCTGTCTAGGTCCTGGGGAAAACAAACTGAGAGTAAATACCCAGAGAACTTTTCCTGCTAACTACTCCCTCCAAGACAGTAGCAAACAGGGCAGTGCTGCTCTGTCCTCTCTTGCTTCCACACAAACACCGTACTTCCTGGTACTGTGGGGCTGCCACACAGTAGGGGTGGTGCCCTAGGGAAGCACTGGAAATGCCCAGAAGAACCAAAGGCACCTGATGGATGTGCAGAGTTCAGCAGAGAAGGGATGGACAGAAGGAAAAATGGTGGCTGTCCCTGGAAGGGCCTGGGAATCCATGTGAGATATGTGCTTGAATCGTTTGGTAATACTTGGGGGTCGTTTGTAGAAAGCTGTGGTTCTGCAAGTGGGAGGAATGGTCAGCAAAATATGGCTAAATGATGGACTTATGTGGCCTTTTAAACTGGGAGCTAGAATTCTTTGGAAAAAAGGGTTTCATACACATGTATTTATGGCTAACTTTATAGATTCATTCATTTATTCACACATCATTCATTCATTCAGTACTTACTAAGTGCCAGGAAATTCTGCTAGGAAAAAAATACCCATCATCTTCTGACGGAAGGTGTTGTAAGTAAATCTCTACCAGATCTTGGCTGGTGAAAACAGGATATAGACTTATCTTTTTCTTGGGGAGTTGGTAGAGTTATCTTTTCAGACAGTGACTTTTGGAAGATTGTAAAGAGTAATATCTAAGATTACAGGCTCTGGAGTCAGATCACCTATTTTGAAGTAAGCTCTGTCCCTGACTTGCTGTGTGGCCACAGCCAAGTTACTCAATATCTCTGAGCCTCAATATCCTCATCTTTAGAATGAGGATAAAAAGTACTACTAAACTCATAATTATCGGGATTATTGCAAGATGCTAAATTTCATCTGTAGCAGATATGTAGCTGTACCACCTACAGCTCTTGAGCCTCCCTACTTCATGCCTGTAGGTCAACTTCCAGGGGTCTCTGTCTCCATTTCTTTGCCTAAAGCTTTTTCGGAAGCTGTGGAGCCCTGAGGGTCTAGGGAATTCATGACCACAGAGCATCTCACAAATAATGACTGAAGGCAATGGGGGGGTAAACACCCAATTCCCTCACCCCTCAGGCAGGATAACTGGGTGGCAAATGTTTTATAATACTTTCTAGCATTTTCCTAAGGGATTAAGCTTCAGGCTCCTACAGTGGTAACTGGCTTGATCATTAATACTTTATTGGTTTCTTTCCCTTCCTTGTCTCATCTCTCTACCCCCTTTCCAGTTTTCCCTGTACCTTACAAGTGAACCACGTGCCCTTTGTCTTAGCGTCTCCTTCTGGGGAACTCCAAATGAAGAATAATCCATGTGAAGGATTTAACACTTGGCAAACAGTCACAAACAAAACAAAGCAAATAAATTATTATTATTAGATAACGTCTTCTTTCATCTCAAAAGTTCCTAATGGTTGAATATTCTGAAGCAATTCACTGTTCTTCTGAACTCTTTATGTTTCCTTTTTAAGCTGCTAATTTCATAGTCTACCTAAGGGGAAAAAAAGTTAATTTGAGATAAAATGATAGCGACTATGAAAGATTGCTCCCCAAGCTACAGTTTTTGTAACAATTTTCTCCCCATGGATCTCTTGATATTTTGGTGAGTAACCAATGAACTCCATCCTATTTATATTTCTGTATAAATTTAGCTGTTTACAGGATGCTTGCCTGATTAATGAACAGAGAAGAATGAATAATGAAAATATACCGATGATAATAAGTTAATGAGTCCAAAGTACATTTGTGTTATGACATAAATATTAAAGGTCAGGCTGTTCTAAGAATTCTAAATTTGTCTTAGAGGACATTCTCATCTTTAACTAACAGAAAGGTGAACTTCAAACAAAATGACCTTAAGCCTTTGTTTTGTTTAATAGTTTTGATATGAATTTATATGAAGAAAGTTTTTTATTATTGATTAGTGCTTTCCAAGTGGAATAAGCACTATTCTTTGGATAGATATTATTTGTGTTTCTTGCTTGAAAGAAATATAGGGAAATAAGCATCACACAGAAGAGTATTGGAAATAGAAGGTATGTGGCTCTCATTCATATATTTTATTTAACAGACGTGTTAAGAAACAAGGCTCTGAGTCAGGCAGCCTAGGATCAAATTCTGGTTCCACGACTAACAAAATATTTGATCCTGGTCAAGTTGCTCAGTGTATCTACTAAGCCTCGTTTTCTGTATCTATAAAATGAGGCTAAGATAATGCCAGTCTCATGAGGCTGTTGTGAAGGTGAAGTGGGGTGGTCCATGTAAACACATGGCACAGTAGGCACTCAGCAAATGTCAGCCCCGGCTACTGTTTTTAAAGGAACTCTGTTTCTTCTACTTTTTCTCTTTCGAAATGGTAAAAAAATCAATGGTGTAAAGGGTTTGCAAAGCTTCTAAAGTTTTGTGGATGTGTGCCATAGTCTGAATATTTGTGCCTTCCTACTCCTATGTTGAAAACCCAATGACCAAGACGATGCTATCAGAGGTGGGGCCTTTGGGAGGTAGTTGTTAGATCAGGAGGGTGAAGCCCTCATGAATGGGATTAGAGCTCTTATAAAATAGGCCCCAGAGACCTAGCTTGTCCGTCCCATCATGTGAGGACACAATGAACTCTTTGATCCAGAAGGGGGCCTTCACCCAACCATGCTTGCACCCTGATCTCAGACTCCAGCCTCCAGAACTGTGAGCAATACATTTCTGTTCTTTATAAGCCACCCAGTCTATGGTATTTTGTTAGAGCAGCCTGAATAAACTAAGATAATATGAAACAATTTGTTTGGGTCTGTCTCCAAATTTAAGTCCTTATATTTTTGAGGAAATGCTAATTCCAGAGTTACAGCTTTATACTGTCTCATAAAAGAGCTTTTTGAACGTTAGATGCCACGTTTACAATCGAAATCCTCTACTTAGTGGCTCCTATAATGCATTTTCAGTATGACAGTGTCCTAGCGCATTCACATTCATATTTCATAAGAAAGTTAAAGAAGTTATAGCTATTAGTTAGCCCTGTTTAATGTGAGAAAGAAAAACAAATATCTCTAGCAAGAATATAAGTATATTTGGCAGCCTACATTTATTTTTCTGTTGAAATATTTTATTCAAGATTTCTTCTCAAATCCATGCTTCTTGAACAATTAACGTGGGGGTTTTAATCTTTTCTTCCTTTCTTTTTCTTCCTTTCTTTCTCTTTCTCTCTTTCTTTTTTTCTTTCCTTCCTTCCTTCCTTCCTTCCTTCCTTCCTTCCTTCCTTCCTTCCTTCCTTCCTTCCTTCCTTCCTTCTTCCTTCCCATCACTTTAGCATTAATAAGTCTTTGCAAAATTAAATAGTTATGTATGTTCCACTACTGGGCCATGCAGACAAGGGTACAAGCAGAAGATACACCTTACCTCAATTTCCCCATAGCTGATAACTTATCAACTAGTCCAGAGATTCTGGGATATTGACAGTGCTTGTGAAGGTAGCAGCACAGCTGATTTTCATGATGCATGGTTACTTACCGGTTAATGTGATATACATTTTTTTCCTTTCATATTTGGAATACGAACTCCTGAAGCTCAATTAAGTCAGACGAGCTGAATTAGACTCTCTGGGGATGAGGCTCAGCTATCTCTATTTTGTAATCTGGCCAGGTGGCTCTGGTGCTCAAGGAGGGTTGAGAGCTACTGTCTGAGATGGAAGGCTCTGCTGCTCTGCACCCCACAGAAGGGGCCAGAGTAGACACTTTTCAACCAAATGAACGTTTCTTCAGTGTTCCACTTGCTTTCCTGCCTTGAAGCCTTCTTCCATGGCATTCCCTGTGCCTAAGAGATCATCTAGCTCCTTTCGAGGTGTCCATGTTCCATTTGTCTTTCAAGCCCCAGCTCAATTTCTGTCTGTTTTTACAAAGCTTACTATCCCAGCCACTACTGGGGGGCCCCGCCCACCTATGACACCTGCAGCCTCAGTGTTCAAAGTGTGGTTCATGAACCAGTCACCCAGAGCCTCAGGTGAGAGCTTGTTAGCAATGCAGACTCTCAGGCCCCACCCCAAACTCATGAATCAGCAACTGCATTTTAGCAAGAGCCCCAGGAGATTGGTGTTCACATTAAGGTCTGAGAAGCACCAGTCCACAGTACTTAAACTGCTTAGCACTTCCCTGTGGGTGTCTCACATAGTCCATGACCAATTTGTCTGTTGGGCTCATTTTATCAAAGAGATTATATGTTCATTGATGGAAAGGACCACCTCTTACTGGCTATTGCATCTCTCTACAGCATTTTGCATATGGACATACAATAACTAATAGTAATAGTTACAGTTATTGAATTCAGAAGGCAGGGTGCCATACGCTTTATATAAATCATTAGACCCCCACAGCAATCCTATGATATAGGATTGAATACCCATTCTAGATAAGAGAATTGAGGTTCCCAGTAGTTAATTAAGCTGCCTCAGGTCTCAGGCAAGTGGCAGAGTTGGAACCTAAAGCCATGACTCTTTTTGTTTTTATTCTCAAGATAGTCTTTAATTCATCATCAGTGGCGTTCTATGATTAGCATGTGCTTTCCCCTTAGAAGCCTTTTGAAAGTGCAGGCAGATGGCTGGGTACCTTATGCATGATGGTGTGGCAGGGGCCACAGAGGTATGTGACATTGTCCTTTTACTTCAGTACCAACTGACAACTGAAAAGCACGATGAAACCCAGGCGCCTGATTCCCATGACACCTCATGGAAATTCTGGAACCTCTTCTCCCTGGTGAGTCCTGCCGCTCTCTATTCCTAATGGCACTCCAGTTGTTCTCTGATTGTTTTGAGGGTTGGTGAGTCTAAGTTCCTAGCATCACACGGGGAGCTTGGTGTTGAGGAGAACTAAGCTCATGGAGTCTCTAGTATACATGCCACAAAAAGAGTGGAGCCGAACTTGCCTTGAGAGGCATATTGATAGATAGGCATCTTGGCAAAATGGAATCCAGAACGGTTCTCTGTCAAGTCTGCTTAAGTAGCAGCTGTATCTGGATCAGATCCATTGACTATTTCTACTGTGACTCCTAATTCTAGTCCCTGATGTGTAATTCATGAGGTTTCAGAGCTAGAAAAAACTTTAAAGATTATCCAGCCAACCTTTTTTACTGACTAAAGACAGTGAATTCCAGTGTGGTTAAGTCATTAGCGCAGAGTCAAACAGCTAGTGAAGAGCTGTGCTGACGGGTGTGAGGCAGTCTTTTCCCACTTCTCTGTGAAACTAGTAAGTTAAAGCAGCAGGATTTTTCATCGGCTTCAGTAGAAATAAATGTTCGGTTCCACAAAGTTTTTGAATACATGCTCAAGACAGTGCAAGGCATTGTGGGGATCTGAAGAACAAGATATGGTGCTCTGTCAGGCTCTTAGCAATGCAGATGTGGGGAAATAACTACACAGTCTAGCAGAGAGTTTTGTTTTTTTATGTGGGTCCATATGATACACTGAGGCACTCATCCTGGAACTCGTATTCTGATAAGCCTACTGCTATGGTCAGGAATCCAGCCTTCCGAATCTTTGCTGGCACCTGGGGCTAGTTCTGGAGGCTGAAGTCCGAAATCAGCTGCCAGCATGGTCAGGTTTGGTGGGAGTTCTCTTTCTGGCTTGCCTGTCCCTACAGGGCCTCCCCACATCTGAAGCCAGGACTCTTAACCACTATGTAAACTACAAGATGCACTCATTAAACTGTTATTTAATTATTCAACCCTTATAAAAAGATGACATTAATTTAAAAGCTCTATATCCTTTTCTTACAAGTGTTGAGCTCATAGATAGAGGTTCAGTGCCTCAGTTGGAATATTTGGCAGGTTTGTGAAAATCATTATGGGCAACAGATCTTCCCTCACCTATTTTAACCTTCATGGTAGCATATTACCACAGTCTTCATCTGGTTTCTCTTCTTTAGTTTAAGCAGTTTCTAGAACTAATCTCATTTGTGTTGTTTTGGGTGGCAAGGATTGACCTGACTTCTATTACTGTTTGTCTCTTGGTTGGTTTTAGCCAAGCGAGAGCTGGTCTGGTTTTGTTAACGGAGCTGAGCGGGGCTGCCCTGCATCTTTATTACTTCCACTGTCTTTGTTTTTGGCACCACCACGGCAGCGGTGGATAAGAGCACAGACTTTAGTAACAGATAGGTTTGGGTTTGATTCCTGCCTCTGCCACTTGGGGAAGTGATTTCACCTCTCTATACCTCACTTCGCCCATTTATAAAATAGTGCCAATAATATCTACCTCACCGGGTTGTGAAGATAAAATAAAATAATTTAAACTTCCCAAGATATAGTAAACACTCAGTAACTATGAGCTCCTATTATGAACGTAAACCAGCTGCCCTATTTTTATTATTTATTTATTTATTTATTTATTTATTTATTTATTTATTTATTTATCTATTTATCTATTTATTTATCTATTTCTTCATTCATTCATCCATTCATTCAGCCTCTTCCTAAGTAAACTCTTGGTACAAGACAGGTCATCACCAGGCCATCTGGAAGGCACTGCTTTATTCCTAGTACGTTGCACAGGGTAATGCATGTATGTAATAGATGGATGGGAAATCTTGGTTGGATGTTTTGTGCTCAATTTAGGAGATAACAATGGCTCATATTTCCCACTTCATTACCTCTCTTATTCTTAAGTTAGTGCCAATAAAAGTTTGACAACTGGGGAAGGCAGGGCTCCAGGGGAAGCTCCAGGCAGCCAGGGCTCAGTTTGTCTGGTTCTCTCCTAGATGACCAGCCCCTACACGGTATGGCGTCAGCAGGGATGTAGAGATATCTAATTGGCTTTGTAGGCAACGAGCTGGATATAATTGTTAACTGTGGACAGGATTTTTTTTTAACTTTTTCAGTTTTTTAAACAGAGAAATGTAAATATTTTCATTCAAATAGCATACTGTTCTTTTCCAGAATCACGTAACAGATTAAACACAATAGTAATTAAATCAGTACAGCTTAATATACTATGAATGTATGCCTTCCTATATATCTATATTATCAATTTTTGAATCTATACTAATCTATAAATTAATAAGAATAGCAGTTTTTTCAAGTTGGGAATGTTTAACTCCTTTTAGTTTTAATTTTTTCATCTGTAAAATGAGACGTTTGAAATTCTAGAATTTTAGGAAATTAAAATAAAGTAGGATAAATGGACCCTGGCATCAGGATTAAATGGAAAGCCACATTTAGAAATTAATGCTCTTAGAATGCCATCATTTTCCTAAAAACTATCAGAGTTGAGGCACCTCTCTGACTTTTGTCCACCAGGGCACTTGACAACAAACACATAAAATGTGTGGCTGGTGCCCTCATCTGTACTACAGAGCTGACAATGCTTAGCTTACCTCAAAGGGACATTGTGTAGGATTGCTAATTCACGTCAGCAATGAGTTTTAGAGCTACGGATGAGTGCAGAATCAATGTTAATTGTTAGGAATAATTAGATTCAGACGCATTCTGATGCTCAGTGCTTCGGCATCCAATAATCTCAGGATTTCAATTCTAGACCCTTTCTAGGTGAATCAAATTAGACGTAAAGGAAATTGAAGTCTGGGCAATGCATGTACGCCTGAGACTCTGCCGTCACATATTATATACGGTAAGTAGCTTTACTGGTTGGGGAGCTCAGAACCCTGCCTTTGGTTTCAAGTCTTCAACTGTATCACCTTGGGCAACAGTAAGCTTCCTGGAGCTTCAGTTTCCTTATTTGTAAAATAAGAGAAATGGCCAAGAGCTTTTAGTCATTTATAGCTTTGAAGTCCACGACCAAGCTTAGCTTGGCTTTCCTCTGGGCTTCTAGAGTGCAAGAGATTTTAAAATTCTCAACTATAGGAAAGAGGAAACTACTGTGCAATGTTTTTAGACTCTAATATTGTACCTTGTAACTATTAAATATTCAATATATAGAAGCATTTGTGGATTTATTTGGCCTAGGCAATTGTTTTTGGAATTAAAATTCAGAAATGCATAAGTAACAGTCTTCTCCATCCCGTAAGGCCTCTTCCTCTTCTTTTGAACAAAAGAGACACAGACGGGGCAAGTAGGGGAGTGGGAGGTGAAATGGGACAGCAGGATGGGTCCCCCACCTGCTCTTTCCCATTTCTCATGATGACATCTTGTAGAGCAGGGGAGGCAAACAGGCACCCCCCGCAATGTACCACATGGCTATCCAGAGGACCCAGTCCTGATGGCCAGGGAGCAGCACCTGACTTCCTTTTTCTATGCAATGCAATGTTCCTTAGTTGTTTTGGTTAATGTCATAGTAATGTGGCCCATCTGTCCTCCTGGTGAACGACAACAGCAAACAGAAAGCAAACAAAACCATTCTTCTCTCACTGAGAAGGTGTGGAAGGATGAACAAGAGAATATTAGTGACCTACGGTGATCTGAAAACAAGTACCAGCCTTGAATCTGCCAAGTACTCCTCCACGCCCACGAGGTGCGGCTGTTTTGTTTGATACCTGGTTCTGTTCATAATTTACGACGTGTTTGAGGGAAGAAATCCTTGAATATTATTGCTCATCTAAATACAAGTACATTTTGTGCCAGGCTGAGTGGAAAGGAATATGGTTTTTGCTTCGTTTATTATGTGCCTACTCCTTTGGGGAAACAGGCTACTAAAAATTATGGGCTGGTAAATATTTTCCACTTGTTTCCAAGACTCCAATAAGTGATACAACACTTCAGGGCTCAAGAACATTTTCCATTTGGATAATATGTCCCTTGCACCACAATTCCATTTGCCAATTCTGTTGAGGTCAAAAATTGTGATAAAAATGTTCATACTGATCTCTTAAAACTGATCACATTTAACAGAAAAGAAGGCTGGGTTTTAGTAATGCAAAATAAAATCTTAAACTTCTGAAGAGTGTTATGAAGAAATGTGACAAGCCTTTTAATTTTTTCATAAGTGTATTTCTACCTGTTACAGGTAGGTTGCTGCATGACAACATCTACCTACTTCTGAAATGGATTTGAGGTGATCATGGTACTAAAAACAATTGAGCTGCAATTTCAATTTGCCGTGCTGCTGGTGATTTGGTTAATGGAAGCTTACGGGGCTAAAACTGTCATTATTCAGTAAGGATTTATACGTTCTTCTATTGCTTCTTTATTTTCACACGGTTTTGAAACACGAACATTGATGGTTCAGAAAATGAATACAAGTGCTTTTGAGACCTGCTGTTTTGAGAAAGCAGATTCCAAAGCATTGATACTGAATTTGTATAAAATAAAGTGCACACTTGTGTGAATATAGCTATGTGGGGGTTATTCAAATTTTAAGAATTGAGTAAATATCTCCTGGAATGTTGATTTTTATGGCAAAACAGTGGAAACAGGGCTGAAATTTTTTTCTGGGATCTTTTATTGCCATCTTGTCATTTTAGTGGTTAGGATAGTACAAAATGATAGAATTATTGTATTAATTCAAGCATGCACTTAAAAAAAATTTCAACATCTATGAAATCAGGATGCATCTTACGGTGTCTTACAATTGCTATCAATCAAGACTATAGTTTTCATGACTTGAGTATGAGCAAATTTGGTTATAATTCCTAGTTGGGTAAAAAAACAATAACAGCCCTGGAGGTTACTGTTAACAGACTGTTTATAAACCATTTGACAGAGCACCTGAATTCTAGTTACTGTCTGAAAACTTTTAGTTGACAACTTGGTAAGACGAAGAAAGTATCAAAAACAAAGCTTTCAGGACAGATGTCAGAGGACTGGCAGGAAATCCAGAGATAGCAGAGAACTCTTTGAGAGTGTTGTATCACTAACACTCTAAGTTGAAAATTTATCCAGAAGATAATTCTGAATGAGAAGAAGTTTTAGGAATACCTTAACCAATTTATTTCTCTTACATTGTATTTTACCTATGTACATATATGTGCATAACAAGAACACATGATAAACTTTTGTACTTACAAGTATAAAGTAAATATTGGTGAAAACATGGTTCATAATTTAATTAGCTGATAAATTTTTCTTTCTTAAAAGTATACAAACTAATAATTTATGGTGTTGTATTTTAAACAAAATACACTACTTAATATTGCTTCAATCTTTACAACCAAAAGGGTTGGGGCAACCAATGAAGAAAATTAAGCCCATATCCTCAAAAAGTCAAAAAGACTTAGGACATTGTAAATTCAGGACATCCTGCTTTATTGTTTCAAATAGCCTTGTACACTTTTGAAAGACCCCCCCACTGTTTCAGGAGCAGAAAAAGTGAACTTTGACAATACAGATGTTTCCAATTTGGAGAAGGAGAAAGCCTGTGTGTCTGCATTTTATTCTGGTTCTTAAGGATCATGGGAATCTGTTTTCCAGCTTTCCCTCCATGATCAACATATACACAGCAATAAGCTTTTATGACTGTGCTGTATGCAAATTCCTGCCCAAACCCAATAACCATAAAAAAAATTGTAGAATTTTCTTCTTAACTTCCTCAGGGAATTTTGGGTAAAGTGTTATAAATGTTGATGTTAATGTTAACTCCTATAATAATGAAGTGTCTACCCTTCTGATTTACCCTACCCCATTGATGTGAAGGGCAGGTGAAAATGTCCTATTTGTATGGGGAATAGATGTCCTGTAAGTGGCCTGCTGCTACCTGTAAGCTGCCTTAATGTTCAGCCCCCAATAAAGCCTTGTGTGGTATGCGAGTTGGGTGAGGTAGGGCCTCAGGGAGTCACTAGAGTGGGAAGTTAATGTAGATTCTAGTTTAGTGCCAGTGCAGAGCCTGAAGCTACTCAACAAAAGTCTTAGAGCACATTGAGGCCAGCTGCCACCTGCCTGGGACCCATGGACTCTGATAGTTTTTCAAGAAAGAGTGCAATGTGGGTGGGGCTGGCTGCTCTTGAATAAAGTGCCTCTGTTGTTCTGCAAGTTGGGTGGGTGGGGTTCCAGCAGAGCTCACCAGACCAATTAGATTCAGATTTGGCTTGTGGGGGCAGGCTCAACAGAGGAAAGATGGCTCCTACCTCCCAGCTGCTTGGGAGACGGACCTCACACAGGTAAAATGGTGACTCTCTTCCATCCCTCACTTTGAAACTACAAGCTTCATTCTGCCCCCCCCCCCCCCATATCCTTCTGATGCCCCTCAAGTCACTGTCCCTCTGCCAGAGCCCAAGGTAAGACCTGCAAGAGAGTGAGTCTGTGTGTGGTCCATTTAAGAGGATGTCTGGGTTTCCTGCAGCCCTTCATCCCACTTAGTTGAAATTTTCACAGCCTTTTGTTATGGGGGCTCCTGTTCCCAGCACCAGTACTCTGGGTTGCGGATGCCGATGTGGAGCTGGGGTTTCTTGCTCTTCCAGGGAGAACCTCCATGGCCAGGATATCCCACCTGTTTCTTAACTACCACATGGAGGTTTGGGGCCAGCCAGTTTTGCTTCTCCGTCCCTCCTACAAGTCTATATGTGGCTTTTTCTTTATATCCTTAGTTATAAACCTTCTGTTTAGCTAGACTTCAAATGGTTCTCCAGGTAGATTGTTCTATAGTTTAGTTGTAATTTTAATCTGTTCATGGAAGGACACAGGCATAGTATTTATCTACTCCACCATCTTGGATCTTCATCAGCTGGTTTGTTCTAGTGTGATAAAGTTCTAAATAGAATAGTCAGGGTAGGCCTTGTTGAATGGTGAAAACTGAGCAAAGGCTTGAAGGAAGGAGAGAGTTGGACAGGCAAATATGAATGGAAAAGCATTCCAGGGAGAGAGAAGAGCCAGCAAATGGTCCTGAGGCTGAAGGATGCCTGGAATATTAGAAGGGGTATAAGGACGCAAGAGTGGCTTACGTGGAGGATGAAGGGCAGAGTAGTAACAGAGAAGAAAGCGGATCAGATCCTCCAGGACCATGCATGGCGCAGTGTGGTCTCCTTTGACTGGCGCTCCAGGCCTCCTTTCTGACACCGAGTACCCATGGTCATCTTAGACTTTGTACCTGCCATTTCTGAATATGGAATGCTCTTCCTCCAGATCATGGTATGGCTCCCATTTTTCTTCATTCAGGTCTCAACTTTAGAGAGAGATCTTTTCTCGTCACCTCATCCACCCCCATATCACTGCACTTTAGCTTATGAACTTGTAGCTGGCAACAAAAAGAAAAACCATGTATGGTGCAACAAACCTGTGACTTCCATTTAAGGAAAACTGCTTCCTCTCAGAAGGGGCTTACATTTATTCTTTCCCACCAAGTGGGAGCTACAAGCTGCATAGATGCTCCCTTCCAGCAATAGAGCAATGGTGGCCAAAGACTTAGGTCTTATGTAGTTTCACTAAGTCTGAGCTGAAAGATGTCAGAGAAAACAGCTCATCTTACACTCTCGAATGAAACCATGAAAGGTCTTTGTTTTATAATAGTTCACATTTCTTCACTCATTTTCTGAAATAGAACTCTTGTTTTCTCCCCTGGTCATTGTTCCAGTGGTAAGTTTGGAAATAGACATGTGTCCAAGTGTAACTGGAGCTGTCATTGGAGCTTTTATGCTAGAGCCATCAGGGAATGCCTCGGTTCTGGTGGAATTGCTAAGTGTGTGTTGGGTTGTTGGTGGCCATAGTGTTTGCCATATGGAAAAAAGCTTCCCTAGCAGGTAATGAGAGAGACTGAGATGGTAAATTTTATATGTTTTTCACTACAATAAGAATACAAAAAGCTTGTTAAAAAGGAAAAACAAAACAAAAACAATACTGGAGCTCTTCCAGGGTCTTCATGAAGCACCTGTGGCTGGGAGGTCAGTGTCACAGAGAGTCAGAAACCAGCTGAGGGATGGAATACTAAAGCTGGAAGACTACTCAATGAGGTTGGTTTCTTGAAACTCATCCTTTGTTTTGCTTGTTTATTTGGAACACAGCCACCCACATTTGTTTGTATTGTGTCTGGCTGCTTTCAAACTGTAATCATGGAATTGAGTATTTGTGACAGAGATCAAATGGCCCACAAAGCTGTCCCTTTAAGAAAAAGTTTGTTGATTGTTATAGGTTGAAATCCATATGTTGAAGTCTTAACCCCTAGAACCTCAGAATGTGACTGTATTTAGAGATAGGGTCTTAAACAGGTAATTAAATTAAAGTGAGTCAATTTAATATGACTGGTGTCATTATAAGAAGAGGAAATTTGGACAGAGATACGTGGAGGGAAGACCATGTGGAGACACAGGGTCTTGTAGACAGCTATCTACAAGGCATGGAAAAAGAACTCAGAAGAAAGCAGCCCTCCCAACACCTTGGTCCTAGACTTCTAGCCTCTAGTGCTGTGAGAAAATAAATTCCTGTTGTTTAAGTCACCCAGTCTGTGGTAGTTTTGTATGACAGCCCTAGGAAACTAATCCACCAGTCCTTAGAAAGTTTTTTGTTTTCTGGTGTTTTTAATTCCAGCCTTGTAGTTAATGTGTCTTCACCCATTTTCTGGTAACAGAAGTTCTGTTTACTGTTTGTTTTGTCTTATGAGGAGCCATGGTTACATCTGACCTTAACAGTTGTAACAGGGTAAGGGCCATTGTGGCCATTTCACTTGTTACGAAGACAATAACTAAGCAGCTTAATATTTTTAAATATGTAATTTAGTTTTATAGTTGGCTGAATGGTGCCCCCACCCCAAAGATATATTCAGGTCCTAATCCATGGAATGTGAATGTGAGTTTATTTGGAGGGTCTTTGCAGGTTAACTAAGAATCTTGAGATGAGATCATCTTGGATTATCTGGGTGGGCCTTATAGCTAATGACAACTGCCCTTATGAGACACACACAGAAAAGATATTCAGAAAAGGACGCAATGTGACCACAGAATCAGTGATTTAGAGTGATGGGACCATGAACCAAGAATACCTGGAGTTAACAGAAGTTGGGAAAAGTAGGAAACAAGTTCTCCTAAAGAGCCCTTGGTGCAGAGTACAACTGCCAACGCCTTGGTCTTGGATATCCGGCCTCCAGGACTGTGAGAGAACATTCCTGTTGTTTGAAGCCATTTTTAATGGCAGCCCTAGTAAACTAATTCAAGCCTTGGTGATATTCAAGGTACGCACTCCAATGCTGTCAAAGGCAGTGCATGCTGCATTTATTATGACCCGGCTTACACAAGAGACAATGTTATAGCTAAGGGATTGCTTTGGTCGTGAACTGATCTCTTCCTTATCTGAATTTTTGTTGCCTGGATGATAAGGTTTTACTTTATCAATATACATTGTAATTTCTAAAGGGTTTTCAACGATACAGTCTCTCACTTGAGAGAATGCCACACACAGTCTCTCGTAGACAGAAACATGGTTGTCTCCAATTTGCTGATCCAGACTTACTGATACCCATTGGGTTTTCTTTCTACTCCCCCAGCAGTGCCTGTAGGCCAGTGTTCACGGTGCAAGTGACTGGCCAAGGACCGGCAATGAAATACAGTCTGGACTGCAGTGCTAGATACTCGTAGTTTCCTCAGGTCACCTCAAATACAGTGCTATACTTCCCGTTCATTCAGATTTTTCTTTTTGGAAAAACAAACATAAGTTAAAATATTATCATAGTGTAAAATTTTAGACCCTCTGGCCATTAAGCTGAGTGCTTTGTGTCTGTGAGGCGAAGGGAAATGTTGAGAATGAGAATGGTTCATCTCCATGGCAGGAACCTCAAAAGTTGAGGCAAGTGCTACTATTTCCCATTTAGTTTCCTTCATCGTTACTATAAGCCTCACAGAGAAAAATGATATAGAACTTGTATGTTCATTTTTATTTCACACACAATAATGAACATTTTGAGTGTTTGTTTTGTGCACATATTTTCTCATTTAGCTTTCAGAATATCTCTATAGGTAAGCACTGAAATTCCTTGGCATAAAAAAACTTGAGGCTCAGAGAGGTTAGGCCACTTATTCATGTTGCAGAGCTCTGAGTGTTGGAGCCAGGATCCAAAGCCCAGGTCACTTGATTCCAGAGTCTCAGGTAATAAACACGCTCTACCTGGCAGGACCTAAGTGCCATTGACGCATCTCTAGTGGTCATGGCTATTATCAGACCTGTGTGGACATGGTGCCTCCCTTTGGCTGACCATTTGTCACAAAGCAAAGCATCTGTGTTTTGGCAGCTCGGGGCTGCTGGGCTATTGGCTCCCTGATACAACATTGACACAAGTGTCATAATTTCCTATCTGGTTTCACTGCTTTTCACAGGGCTGTTTGTTAGTATACAGCAGTAAGGGAGCATAAACACACCTCTGACTTTTGGAAAGTAAATATCAGCTAGAAAAAGCATTTGGTATCCCTTAAGACTTTTAAATCTATTGAAATGTCAAGTGCAATGAGATTCTAGGCAAAGGACAGAAGAGCACATCTCTGGATTTTATCAAGTTCCCTGAATGATTAGTGCCTTACATGAGCCAACAAAGCCAAGCTGTGGCCAGTGTCTTCCTGGATGATTTGCACAGTTCTGAGTTTCTTTCTTTTGGTGGACAATGAGTGGAGATTTTAACTTAGCTGTCAATTCAGGTAAGTGTTTAGACTGCAAGCCCAGCTCACTGACGCATTTCCCTGTCATTACACTTGGAACATCACGTGAAACAGAACTGCCTGAGTCACGCTCAGTCCGAGGGAGGAAGCAGTCGAGAAAGAACACACTTGTAATTCAATGAAGTTGGCCTTTCTGGGGCTCTTGGTAGAGGAAGCTTTTCATATCTGTATTGTCAGGAGAAAATTTATTTGGGTTTGCGTTGATGTTTAATAGAAATATAAACTCTTCAGGCGAATGTACAACACGAGCTGGAATCTACAGCAATCCTAACAAGAGCATTCCTAACATTCCACCCATATCTTTCCATCCAGAGCACCTCTGGATTTCCACCAAAACAGTGTACACATGGGTCGCCTCATATTTTCCTATCAGAATCTTGGGACTTTGTACGTGAACATTTTATGTGCTTTTTGAATATTATTAAAAGATGAACTTTTCTCACGTCTACTAGGATCTCCTGTGTAAATATTGTAAATGCCCCAAAAGTTACTGATAGTGTTTATAGGCCATTTGAGTGAAGTGGTTATACTTACTCCTTAACATATTTTTCCCATAATTTGTATGTCTCTAGACTTGATGGCAACTATTCCCAAAGCCAATATCAAAAATTACAAAGCTGTGCCTAAACAACAATCAACAACAATCACCTATAATATAGGTCTTGGCACCAGGAGGGGCAAACATCAGAAGGATTGCTGTAATTAAACATACTCATTTAAATATCTTTCTTATTCATTGTGTTAAAACTATTATCAGAATTTGCTCCCTGCTAGTATTTTATTGGTCAAGTCTCTGACACAAAAATTTCTGTTGAGTATTTTTTATTAGCTATTTTTGTTCTCCAAGAATCTATGGAAACACAAAGAAACACCCGTAAGCTATCATACTTTTAAAGATTTTTAATTAATTCAGTATCTTCCAGAAGTTAAGTCTTCCTTAATAGGAATTTAAAGGACATGTTGGGAGCTCATAAAACTCTAAGACAGCCTATTAATTATAGGAGGCTTGGGTAATTTATAGTAGTTTTGAGAGATGCTAAGTAACCAAAAAAAATTGCCCTTAAATTCATGTTCCCATCATTCTGACTTCTAGAAAAATCTTAACAAGATTTATGATTTTATGTTTGGCTGGTTGAGATATCCTGCAGATAAAAATTCAGATAGGGCATGCAGTCTGCAGGAACTTTGTAGTTCTGGGAGTCTGCTTATGGGGTACAAGGCAGTGATCCTTTGGGGTGTGCAAACTTCATGTTATCATGTCCGTTATACTCAGGTTGCACAGGGGCTTCCAAGTCAGTGAAGCCCCTAGACCTTGAACTGACTTTTAGAGTGCATCGTCTCCAGAAGATTTGATGCTGTTATTTCTATCTCGGTCTTAATGTTTGGTTGTGGTCCCTGATTGTAATCGCCTTCTTTACATATCAGGCTGGAGGTTTATGAAGACTTCCTTTGCCCAAGAGAGTTGATGAGACCCTACCAGCTCTAGTGATTACTTTGATAGATGTTATATGCCCCTTTTCTCCCATGGCTGCCCACCCTCATGGCCTTTCCCTGAGTTAGGCAGAAAAAGCAGAGAGCACTGTCTTCTGGAGTCCATGGTAAAAAGTACAAAGGCTATCTGGAAGCAAAGGGAAGATCTGAGGAATTTGTTTATTCCCATGGACCCTACTGAGATGATCATTTGGTTTATGACTTGGGGAGGCACAGAGATACAGTGCAGTGATAGAATCAGTGATGGAGCAGGAGGGAAGAAGTGAGCAGAGACCAGCCTTTGGTGACCTCCTGGCCACTTGTAAAGACTGACCCTGAGGAAGGGTGCACTCCATGGTGGTCTTTTCAGTAGGGAGGCAATAGGCTCATCGGTCAGATGTTGAAGGATGGCGGAGCAAGGAATCCACTTCACCTAGTCCATCATTATGCCTGACAAAACCTTATAAATAGGATGATTGGATTCTAAAGGCTCTGGGCCTCTGGCCAGCACTAATTTTAAACATATTTTCCAAGCTTTGTTTGGGAGCATTTGTGTACTAGGCCAAGAGTTCACAGCAGCTCTGTTATTTGTAATAGTTCATTTAAATCTTGGTCACTTTGCTAATTGAATCGTGTTTTAATGTTGGCGTACGAAGAATAAATACTGGAATCTACTCTGCTGGCTTAGTATAGCTTCAGCTTAGCATAGACTTCACTGTTTCGGAAACTCCTCTGTTCCCCTAACTCCACTGATGTTGTCAGCTCAGTTTTTGGGATCCAGGAAGATCATCCTTGGCTGTGAATTGTTTACCTACAATCCTTCAGAAGGTTTGACAGTCACCATCTTAGGCATATCTATACTTGAACCATATAAGGAATAAAAGCAAGCAGGGTTGGCCGGCTAACGTATTGTTGATTAGGGGCTTTTTAGTTTTATCCAGCAAAATGCTGACATCCGGAAGGTTGCTGGTTGAAGGTTAAGATGAAGAGTTGTACTTGATTGAAGTTCTAGTCAATGGGCTCAGGAGATGCAGGACTGGAACTCAGAAGAGAGTCCAGGGATGGGCTGAGACAGGTGAGAGTCATTCTCCTGAGGGGGTGAGCTGTTGCCTTAAGAGTGCTGTGAGTTGTATCAGTCGGGGAAAACAAAATAATTGCTTAAACAAAATGGAAGTTATGTCTCTCTCTTGTCACAAAGAGCTGGTGGTTGGTAGCAGGCCTAGTCTGGTGGTTCACAAAGCAGTGACCTAGAGTCCTTCCAGCTCATGACTCCTTATCGTTAAGGTGTGGTCCTCATTTGCCTTATGGTTTAAGATGGCTGCTAGAGCTCTGACCATCACATCGGAGTTCCTGGGAGCAAGAAAGGCACACATATTCAATTTAATGAGAGCTTCAGTAAATTTCATAATGTTTCATCTGGCGTCTAATTAGCCCAGACTGTCACTTGGGAGCCTGCTAGGTAGGCTGGCAAATGTAGTGCTTTGGCTGGGGAGAAAGTGAATATTGGGAGGCATTTGTCAGTGTATCAGTGTGCGCCATAAAGAGTTTTAAAGGAAAGCATATGAGGTGGTGAGCACAGCCCAGGATGGAGTGGAGGGTTTTCTGGAGAAGGAGGTATTAATTGTGTTGCCAAGTAGGGAGAGAAATAAGGAGAATAGAAGCCAAGACAAATTCAGTGGATTTCGTGTTATTGGATAATTTCATACTTTAGCAGTGCTTACTTTGAATTCTTTGGGGGCCCTGTTGAGGAAGCAAACAAAGCATGAACTCCCTTGACTCCTAGAGCTTACTGTTTATTTAGGTGCACAGGAAACCAACCAATGAACAAACAAATATATAATATAATTCTTCACATACAACTAAAGCAGGAAGAGAGAATTAGTGGTGTGCTAGCTTGGAGAGAGTGGTCAGGAAAACCCACTTAGAAGAGGTGAGTCAAGCAACTCCTTAGTAGTCGAATATTATGGGCAGAGGGCAGCAAAAGCAAAACCATGATGGTGCAGTGTGCCTGCAATATTACAGGAACCAGAGGAGGTCATGTGACCAGGAAGGCGAGAGCAATAGGAGGAGTTTAGGAAATACGTCAGAGTAATACCCAGTGCTGAATCATAAAAGCCACTTCAAAGCCTAATAAAATTGTATTCTAAGATCAATGGGGAGCCATTAGAAAGGTGAGCGGAGGAGTGTGACATGTTATGATCCACATGTTAAAAGATTCTCTTTGACTATGTGTGGAGCATTGGCTATAGGTGAGCAAAAGCAAAGCAAGGAATCCAGTCAGGTCTTTGCTACTGCAAAACGATCCAGGCAAGCGATAATGGTGCCTTAGATTTGGGTTGTAAGTTGGAGGTGGGAAGAAAGTGGTTGGGTCCAGAAGATGTTTTGAAGGTGGTTTAAATAATGATTGCTAGAGGATTTTATGTGGGGTATAAAAGAAAGAGAGAAGTCAAGGATGCTTCCAGAGAATTTTGTCTTGGAAAATGGGGGAATAGAGTTGTTATTAACTGAGATGAGAAGTTAGTGAACTGGTTAGAGCAAAGGTAGCATGACTAATGGTAGAGATACATATGCAATGGGATCTTTAAAACAAGAGTAAAAGATCAGGAGTCCTGTATTTGAGATACAGTGTGGTTATTTATACCAGAAACCATATTTATAATAATTTATGCAATTAAACATTGACTTATGCTCTGGGTTTTTTGGCAGCCAGGCAAGTGAGCAATCAAAATAAACCATAATGGCTTATATAACCTTTTCTTGTCTGATAAACAAAGCATACCATTTTTCTAGGAAAGTCAAAAAGATTTTAGCACAGTATTCGAAGAGAAATTTATTTTGTAGGTTTGTTTACAATTAACGTAATTGCAAATCTCCTAAATGGCAATTTTTACACAAATTTTATACACAGTTTTTCTATGTGTTTTCATATTTTCCTATGATCATTTCATATTCCAAATCTACTTACAAGCCGGTGGTATTATGTGAATTCTTATTTTGAGAAGACATTTATATGGAGTGTAAAAATAATGTAGTGGCTTTCTGCTGTTCAGCTTATATTGGGTAATAACTGAGTGACTCCAGAGGAGAAAAAAGTGATTAGCATGTCCTTTATTCTTCAAATATAAATTATGTCAATGAGGTTTTGGGAAAGAACTGAATAACATTTCATTTGAGATTAAATTCTCTGCAAAGTATTGAAAGTTTTGATATATTGTGCTATTAGCAAACAAAGTTGAGGCATGGGGACAAATGGCATTTTGTTATTTATTCATGTAAAGTATTTATTGTGTACCCACTATATATCTGGCACTCTTTTAGACATTTGGATACATCAGTGAACAAAATAAACAATGATTCCTGCCCTCATGGGTCTATGTTTTGAAAACTAAAGATTCTGACCTGCTTCATGCCCAGATGGATGACAGCTAACGGCTGTGGGGAGATGGACTAACTAGTCAAGAGAGGAAAGGTCTTCAAACTTCATTTATTTGTTCATTCATTCATTCATTCAGTTACATTTAGTAAATGATTGCTAATAAATCAGCCACTGACCCAGACTGAGATGGATGATTCGAGCCACGAGACAGTCATCAGACTGTCTGGGACTTTTCAAGCAGAAGCTGAATTAGATGCATCTGATAAGAACTGACTGGAAATTCATGAAAATCAATTGCAACTCTGAGTTTTTTTCATTCTTACAGTACTGCCTCCCTAAATCAATGTCCAATGTATGTGTGTCTCTGGGGCCCTCTGGGCTGTGAGTTTGTATTAGGTTGGTGCAAAAGTAATTGTGGTTTAAAAGGTTAAAAATAATTGCAAAAACTGCAATTACTTTTGCACTGACCTAATACTTGAGCCTAACAGTGTATCCTGAAGGAAAGGGCCTAGAAATGAGGAGGAGATCCTTGGGCAATAGGTTATTTGACATGATACTATTAAGTCCTCATTCCCATGATGCCCCACTAAACATGGTATTTCTGGAAGCTATCTTAACAGGGATGGAAGTGGAAGAGAGCTGGTCTTTGGAACAGATTTTCAGTATTTGTGCTTCTCTGCTCTGTGTCAGGACCATTTGCTGCCTGACTTCTGTCTGCAGAGTTAAAATTGGTTTAGAATAAATGTTAAATATGTGAGTTTTCAAAGACCTTTAGTTACCCATGTTGATTTGATGGATTTTGATAGAATGTTCACTGTGACGTGCAGTGGCAATAAAAAGTGCTTGAAGCCTAAAGGTGAGTAGAAAAATAACTTTTTTGAGAGGCTGATCATTCCATGAGATTAATTTATCTTGTACTTAGGTGTGGATGCTTGCTCTCTCATCTTACTGACATATCCCCCCACTTTGGAATTGCAGCAGTCACAAAAGTCATATAGGTGGGACTTGTAACTCTTAGTGTACAATTCCTTGGAACACAGGACCTGGGCATCCTGCTCTTGACACTATATATTTATAAAAATTATGAAATTTGCACTTGCAAACATGCTTATGGCTTCCATAAGTTCCAGATTAGTAGT
The DNA here is from genome assembly GCF_057876585.1 of Rhinolophus sinicus. Lineage (NCBI taxonomy): Eukaryota > Metazoa > Chordata > Mammalia > Chiroptera > Rhinolophidae > Rhinolophus > Rhinolophus sinicus. Next base: position 200,656,836 of record NC_142517.1, read on the forward strand.
TCAGAACAACCTTTTTGATAAGAATAAGCAGACAAACTATCATGCAGTGTGCCATGTGGGGTCTCTGGTCCCGATCCCCACATAAGAACGCAGGATATGGTGAGGCCAAAAAGGAACACCCACAGAGCCATAGATAGGGGAGTCATACCACTATAGGCTCGCTGGCGGCTGGGTTGGAGACACATGATCCGCAACCTGCCGTCCACTTGTCTCTGCCAACCAACCCCACTTGCTAGCCGCAATCCGCCATGCTAACTGCAATCCGCCTCTCTGCAATCCATAATCCACACTCTGCCACGCCTCTACACCACTACACAACCACACCTTGCTAGCTCAGCCACGACACTTATATCAGTGGCTAATGGCTAACTGATAACAGCCGATGGCCAACTAGTCACATCTGATGACCATCTACTACCTGAGCCAGCACCTTTCCACATGAGGCCGATAACCTGGAAACTGCTCTCTGGGGCGCTGTCCCCACACAAACAGAACAAAATATTTTTTTAAAGTATCTGTTTGAAAGCACAGGAGACCTTCCAAGGAAATGGGAGGCCAAGATATGAAAGAGCAAAAAATCCCAGAAGTGAGACAAGGTGCTTTTTTCCCCTTAAAGTTACCTGACAATTCCAGCAAAGATTCTGCAAAAATTGGATGTTAGGGCCCACCAAGGAGGAAAAGCTCTAATAAATTACTAAAGTTTTTGCTGGTACTTTAAAGGGCTAAATGCTGAGAAGAATGAGCTAGAAATGACCAGTTCTCATAAGGGCTGGAGTACATCGTCCTAATCTACAATTAGATGAAGGTGATCTGAAATCGCTAGTAATAAACTCTGGTGAACAGTAATATCCAGAGCCTCAAATTATCTGTTCAATTTTTAATACATAACATCAGCCATCCACATAAAGATAACCAGCCATGTGAACAGAATGTGACCCCGAATCACAAGAAAACAACAGACAGTAAAAAATGACCCACTGGACATCCAGATAATAGGCACATACACAAACCTTAAAATAGCTGTATTTAATATACCTAGGAAATAAAAGAAAAGAGGTAATCTTGGCAGAGAACAGGAAACTCTAAAAAGAACAAAATGAAGTTTTAGAACTGAAAAATACAAAACAGAAATTAGTGACTCAATGGAGGGATTAATAGCAGACGAATCACAATTGAAAAGTGAATTAAGGAGCCGGCCCTGCGGCTCAGGTGGTTGGAGTGCCATACTCCTAACACTGAGGTCACCAGTTGGATTTCCACATCCGACCAATGACGGCCTCAGCCGGGGGAGCTCAAGGCTCATAATACCAGCATGGGCCAGGGAGCTGTGTCCTACACAACTAGGCTGAGAAACAACGGCTTGAACAGAGGTGGGGGGGGGGGGGAGGCGGAAGAAGGGGGAAAGAAAAAAAAGTGAATTAGTGAACTGGAAAAGAAATCAAAATAAAATAAGGTAGACTGCAGTACAGACAGACAAAAGAATGGAAGATAAAAGAATACCAGTAAGAGACGTATCGGATATAGTGAAAAAGTCTAATATATGCATAACTAAAATTGTAAAAATAAAATGAGAGAGAATAGAGCAAAATCAATTTTTGAAGAGAAAATAGTTGAGAGTTTTATAAACTGATGAAAAATATCAAGATATATTCAAGAGGTACCCCCCAAAAAGTAAAAGGAAACTCGCATAAACGCTATTCAGTAAAACTACTGAAAACCAGATTTAAAGAGAAAATCTCAAAAAAAAGACAGAGAGAGATATATTTCTGCTAAACAGCAACAAAGACTTTTATCTCAAGAAGCTAATAAGAAAACACCAGTAAATTAAACTCATAATAAAGAGAGCGAAGGGAATGTTAATGATTAGATCAGAAGTTAATGAATTTGAAAATAATCATGTGAGAGGATCAACAAAACACAGAGTCAATTCTTTCAAAAGAATAAAATTAATATCTGGTGAAATTGATAACTAAAAATGAGAGAAGGCACAGAAAACCAACTTTAGGAATTAAAAAGGGGGCATCATTTCAGAGTCTATGATCATTCAAAATATTTAAGAGGCTATTATAACCAACTTTATGCCAATATATTTGATATTTTAGATGAAATTGATAAATTCCTATAAAACACCATTTAAAAAAGCTGACACAGAAGAAATAGAAAAATCTTAATGTATTATAAATGTATCTGTACTTAAAAACTTTCCCACAAAAAAAACTCCAGCACATAACATCAGTCTTCCACAACTTTTATAGAGAACAGAAAAAAAAAGAAATATTTCTCAAACTGTTTTATAAGGCCAGTATAACTTTGATACTCATACCTGACAAAGACGTAAGAAAATTATAAGGCAATATCAATTATGAACATAGATAAAAAATATCCTATTATTTAGTCATTCAAATCCCAGAATTAAAAAAAAAAAAAATACATCACAGCTGAGTTTTGTTCATTCCAGGATCACAAGGTTGGTTTTTCACTTGAATTCTTAATCAATGTATTTCACTACATTAGCAAAATAAAATAACTACATTAGTTCAATAAGTATAGAAAAGGCATTTGAAAAAAAATTAAACCCATTCATTGTAGAAGAAAAACGTTCTTAGTGAACTAGCAAGAGAAGGAATCTTTCCTAGCTAATAAAAAATATTTACCAAGAAACGAGTGTACATATCACATTTAATGATGAAATATTTACAACTTCTGAGATGGTAATGAGGAACAGATGATCACTATCAACATTTTTTTCTGAATTATTATTTTTAAATTTATTTTTTATTAAATTTATTGAGATTTAACACTTCTATTTATCATTGTTCTGAAAGTCCATGTTGGGGCCATAAGGCAAGAAAATAAAACAAATATTATAAGGAGTGGAAAGAAGAACTAAGACCATCATACTTTGCAGATTACATGATTACGTAAGTAAAAATCTAAACGTGTCTACAGATTAATTATTAGAGTTGATAGGTGATTTTAACATTTTGTTGGATTCATGATCGATATCAACTATCAGTTATATTTATGTGTACTATCCACAAGTAGTTAGAAAATAAAATTTAAAAGTACCATATGCAATAGAACAACAACATATATCATAAAAATGTCAGATCTCCCCAAATCTATATATTCAGTGCAATCAGAATCGAAATCCCAGAGGATGGTGTGTGTATATTTTGTAATGTGTGTACATATGATTGTAGATTGACAAACAGATTCTTAAACATATGTGGAAATGCAAAGAGTCAAGGATACAAGATAAACTTGAAGAAGAAGAACAAATTGAGAGGACCTACTGGTACTGACTTAATATAAATTAGAGAAATTCAGACTAATCCACATTTAATTTATGACAAACGTGGCACTGCAGAATGGTGGGAATGAGATAGTCTTTTCAATAAATTGTGCTGAGTTAACTGGATATCCTTATGTTAAAAAGGAAATTTGAATCCTACACCACACACAAAATCAATTCCAGATACATCTAAATCTAATTATAAAGGAAAAAGAAACAATAAAGCTTATAAAGGATAATATAGGAGAATAATATTTTCATAATTTTGAGACTGGAAAAGATTTCTTAAACAGGATATAAAACCACTAATGTAAAGAAAAAGTCTAATAAATTAAATTACTTTAAAATTAAGACTTTTTTTGTTCTTTAAAAACACCAGTGATAGAGTGAGAAGATAAATTATCATGTGGGAGAAGAAAATTGCTACTCATAAAACTGGCAATAAGCTTTTATATAGACTGTATAAAGAGTTCCTACGAATTTATTTAAAAGTGAGACAATATAAGCTAAAAAAATAAAAAAGGAGAGGGAGCAAGAGATGCAAATAGTTACTTCACAAAGAACGATATCAAAATGGCCAATAGACATCTGAAAAGATGGTCAACCTCATTAACAATCAGGGAAATAAAATTACAGCTACTATGAGATACCTCTATGGAACCACCAGAATAGGTAAAATTAAACAGAATGACAGTACCAAGTCTGAAGCAAAGGGAACACTCTCACACTTTTAGTAGAACCACCCTGGAAAACTGCATTACCTGTTATAAAACAAATGCAAATGTTATGACATAACAACTATCTGCCAAACATAATATTAAGCAAAAGAAGCCCTACATAGAATAACATTTTCTATGTGACTTCATTTGTACTTCAATAACCAGGCAAGAGAAATCTAAGGAGTCAAATGTTAGGTGAGTAGTTACCATTGAGAAGGAGGAGAGAATTAGCGTTTCATTTCTTGGTCTCGGTGGTGGTCACTGTGTAGTAATTCATTTAGCTGCAGCCTTATGATTTGTGTTTTCTTTTTCTGAATTTACGTCATAGTTATTTTTTTGTTTGTTTGTTTTTAATTTAAAGGATTTTTAATTTCCCAGGAGAAGATTTATTTTGAAGGCTCCCTGGGAACTGTCAAAACTTAATGACCCCAGTTTCCCCAAATTTTTATCTCACACTCTGCCTTGGGGATAAGAGGGAGAGGTGCAAAATTTGAATTCTTGCAGCCATCTGTATTTTGTAGATTTTATTATCATCCCAGATGTTTTTTCTTTCAGAAAATTCTTTGCTTATTTTCTCTAAACACACACTATAAATTATAGGCAAATAAAAGCTCATTTTCTCTATTCACACTTATGTCTTCCTTGCGAATCACTTCTGAGCCAGCCAACTGTGGTAAAACCCATTTAAATAATATCTCTCTTATAATAAATATGTGTTTATCATTAAAGAGAACAAGAAAAGCTTTATTTTTTATTCCCTGCAGATTGATATGATTTGTTTCCTCTTGAAGTTAGAAAACATACTTTCTCTGCTACAGAGTCAATTCTATAATAAAAAGTGAAAAAACATTATTTAGCCAAACTTTCATAAGGCATTTTTTTCTATCAGGGCATATGTAGGACAAACGGAATCTTTAGCTATTTTTTTGGATCATTTTAATCCAGAGGGATCAGCAGGGTGGGACCCATGGAGGTGGTGACAGGGAGCATCCATGATTGTTTAGGTCTTTGATTGAAAACGCAAGTCAGGAAGCTTGAGAAGAAAACATGCCTGAATCCAAGTTTCTCTTTCTATGGCAGCAGCTCACTTGGACTTCTCTCCAGTGTTACTTCTGCCTGTTTCCTTGGAGCTTTTGATTTTCCAAGCTAAACTCATGGTGATGAAGAGACCATGAAAATACTTGAGGCCAGATGGTGATATCGGTAAGTATTATAGGCAAGTGGTATATAATCCACCTTTGCATTACAAACCATTAGAAGAATGTTCCTCATATATGGGAATAGGACTTCAAGAGACTATCTAGCCAGCCATTTTTCTGGGTTTTGCTGGGACTGCGAAGCCAGATTTCAAGTTGTTTTCACAGTCCCATTGATAGAATTGGATGATCTCTTCAAATCAGGGTAGGCCAATTTCCATGGTGCTGGGCCCTTCACAGAGATTCTATTTGGCCTGTAGCCACTCTGCCTGTCAAATTCTAGCCTGGCTCCCCAAACAATGTGCCCCTACCCTCTGGCTTCGTCTGAGGCTTTTCTCTGCCGTGACTCATATCTGGAGGTCCTCATTATCCCAAGTTTGGTCTGAAGACCAGCAGATCTAACGGTCAACTTATTGGAAATGCTGAAACGCAGGTCCCATCATGCACCTACTGAGAAGGGCCCACTTTTTAACAAGGTCTCCTGTGGTCTCTACGTGATGAAGATGGAGAAGCACTGCTATAGATGAAAGTCTCTCAGAATGCAGGAATAGAAAGACAGATTAGAGCCTTGCATGAATCTTCAGATGTTTAAAATGCTGCTAGTTGCTTTGAAAGATAGAGAAAAACAATTATTAGGTATTATTTGATGCTTTCTGTCACTGACTGTCTAAATCAAAACATTGTTTTTAACCACTTTTTTAGGAATTGGAACTTAGAACATTGTTTGAGAAATTATACAGGACACTCAGATATATATATTGTACTTAGTTCCATTTTCTGGAATTTGCAGAAGATTATTAGGTGATTCTAGGTACAAAAAAAAATATTAGTTCAGGCTCTACTACAGAGAGTTTGTTGTGAGTTAGCTAGGGAATAAAATTATATTGCTGGTGAAAAAAAGGTTTGCAAGAGGAACCAGGCACAATAACAGTAGCTCCTATTAGTATATATTATCATAACTATAATTATTATAATCATAATAACGTTATGTGCCAGGTATATGGTAACTCTCCTGTGAGGCAGGTATTATACTTATCACTGAGGGTCATCATGGTTAAGTAATTTGCCCAAAGTAACCCAACCAAGAAGTATTAGAGCTAGGATTCAAAGCCAGAGTCTGGTCCCAGCGTCCATCCCTTTAGAAATCCTATGTCATGCTGTTTCTCAGCTGTGGGAGTAGAAACATTTGAAGTTTCTATCAGGGGAGTTCCAAGAGTTGTGGCAGTTTTAATTTCAGGGCTTGCAACTGCTGTCGATGTCTTAGGTGCATCATGTCATTTCCCTGGGCCAACTTCTGACTTCAGCCGTTGGACGGTTCCATGCCAGCTCATGCGCACGTCGTGCTGCTATGTTTCACCTCAGGTGTGCTCTGAGCATCTCTCGACTTTGCACTCCAGGGCTTCTCTGACAACTGGCAGGCCTGGGAACAAGGTTTGATGATGCTTGGGCAGCCTTCAACCAGGGGGGTCCAGGAACCACCTTTCTGTCCCTATGATCCAGTTCTGGGAGATATTCTGTTTGCTTCTCAAAGATCTGGTACCTACAGTGGTGACATTGATGTCACAGCTTCACAGAGGTCTTTCCTCTTTTTTTATCTCTTACTCTCCCCACTCCTCCATTCCTGCTTCCTGGAATCACCTCTCAGATAAGCTGCCTGTACTTGAATCCTGGCTCAGGCTCTGCTTTGGGGGACCTAAACTCAGGAGGCAACTCAAATAGCTATAGGGATCAGGTAGAGAGAAAACAGTTGAAGAGAACAAGTGAAATTTCTATACAGACACTCTTGCTCAAAGAACATGTGCAGAAATCATTTCAGCTTTTATAAACATGTTCTCATTCAATTTTTCTAAAAAAGCTTGGCGATCTTGATCTAGTTTTAATTTTCCCATTTTTGGTAGAGACATAGGTGGAAGAAATATTCACTTTCATGTTGACTTACAGAAAAACAGTGGGCAAGCACAGGGGTATCCAGGACACCCCAAAGAGTGGAGAGCACAGGATGATCGGGGAGCGCACGCCCAGAGGAAGGAGCTTCCGCACATTGACATCGTGTGTGAACGTGGGCTCAGCCTTGCCGGAACTTTCCATTAAAAACAAGCTAAATGTCCTGATATTCACCTGGGATTTACGGATTTTTAAATGTTGGAAACTAATTCAAATTATTAAAAAAAAAAACACAAAAAAAACAAACAAAAAAAAAACATTCTGGGGCAAAATTTTCTAAGGTTGCCAATTGGAGACCAATGTCATATATAATTTCCGTTTCATTAAAACCTCGACGTGCTAATCTCAAATAATTATTTTTCCACTTCTTAAAGCCTTCTTTCCGGGACTATGCAACACTTTGTTAACGTATTCTTGCATTTCTTCAGGTAATATTTTATAGTCAGACATTTTAGTAATCCAGGTTGGCCTCAGTTTCTCCCTGGTCTGACTCTACTTTCAGAGGCACTGGCTGCGTAAAGACAGCTGGGAGAACATGGATGGGTCAGCCATGGGCTTGGCCAGTAACAGTTTCCTGTGAGTCAACAGCATCTTGTTCTGATATCATTTTCCTGAAAGCAGGACAGTTCACACAGTCTCCTGCTGCTCTGTGGAATCTGGGACACCAGTTTTCTTGAAGGAATGCCTTGTTATGTAAGGGAGACCACAGAGAGGCAGAAACAGGAAACATTCTTCACCGGAGGTTACTCTGAGGACCAAAAGCTGCTCTCTAGAAGGGTCATGATTTAACTGGAGTTCATCTGTGATGCTTTATCAGGAGAGAGTTCCAGGGGCCTTCACAGATTCCATTACTTCTGTGTCTTCTCGACCCTGAACTCTCAAACACCTTACTTGTGCTGGACCTTTACCAGACTTCTTCCCCGGCTCCCTGCTCCTTCCCCAGCCGCTCTCTTCAGTCAATGGCATCACTCTGCACCCAATCGCACCAACAAGCCTAAATCCTAGAAGCTACCCGACATCCCTGACGAGGGCTCCTATAGCTAAGCCTCCTCAAGTCCTAGGAATTTGATCCCAACGAGCTTTTGAATCTCTCTTTCTCTTCTACCCACTCCCACTGTCATATGCTGGTCACCATTATGTCTTATCAAAGGATTTTCCATACCCACACTGGCCCAGCTCATGCTGCTGTAACAAGCTACCATAGACTGGGTGGCTGAAACAACAGACATTTATTTCTCACGGTTCTGGAGGCTGGGAAGGCAAGGACCACGGGGCCTTCTCACTGTGTCCGTATATGGTGGCCAGAGAGCTCTGGTGTCTCTTCCTCTGCTTCTAATGGCACTAATTCCATCCTACGGGCTCCTATTGTCATGACTTCATATAAACCTAATTACTTCCCGAAGGCTGCCACCTCCAAATACTGTTACATGGGGGGTTAGAGCTTCATCAGAGGAACTTGGGCATGACACAAGCATTCAGCCCATAACAATAACCTTTAAAAATGCAAATTTGATGATATCACTGGCTTTCCACCTCAGTATCCTACAAGGCCCATGGCCAGGCCTCTCTCCAGCCTCCATACTCTGTTATGTACTGTGCTGCAAGCTTCCTGGCCTTCTCTTAGTTTTCCTAAATTCCCTATGCCCTATCACCATTAGGCAACACTCCACCCCTTTGCTAAGTAAACTCTTGCTAATCCTTTGCAACACAACTCAAAAATTTGTTCCTCAGGCAAAGGTTCCCCACCCCCAGGCTAGGCCTGGTCTCCTTCTAATAATATAATAATAACAATAATAATGGTAATAAGAAGAATAGTAATAATAAGCATAATAGTAATAATAATGTTGATGATGGTAGTATTCATAATGACTAAAACCAGGCCCTGGCTCTCTTCTAAACATTTTATATTTAATTTCTGCAACAACAGTAGGAGGCGTATTCTTGTGTTCTGATTTTACAGATGAGAAAACCAAGGCAGAGGGGGTTAAGTAACTTTCCTGCAAAACTATAATAACTTGGTTTAGACACTTTTATTGTATCATGAAGCTTTTCTTGGTCGTGCTCATTAGGCTTTATCAGTACATATTTATTTTTGTAAACTTCAAAAAAATCAATGTCTGCCATTCCACTGGACGTTAGGGTCTGAGAAGGCAGAGCGTTTTGGGCATGTGTATTTGCTGCCCAACGAATTGCAGGTACGGAGCACCCTGCCTGGAGTGTAGCAGGTTCTCAGTCAGAGTGCTTCTGGGAAATTGTCACTCAAATGACCATGCAAAATATCCTGCAATAGGGAGAAGATTCCTGTTGTTTCTGAAGGGATCCCATGAAGAAGAACTTGAAGGATTATTCAGGGTGAGGAGCAAGCACAGAGGACAACAATGAGTTACCGCCAAGATGCCAGAGGTCTTCCCTCCTAGCCTTAGAGGGAATGTCCTGGAAATGAATCCTGATTGGCTAGGTGTGGGTCATGTGCACACCTGTGAACCAATCACTTTGGCCCAGGGGATGGGAGTGCCTTGAATAGCTAAGCCTGGTTATGCCCACCCTTATGGCAAGGGCAGTGTTTTCTGTCACCAGATTGGAGGTGGGCTGATAGCAGAAGCATTGGAGACAACCAAAACCGAGAGCTTCCACGTGGTCTCATGGGCAAGATTGGCCTGGTAGTAATGAAGTTGGGTGCATGCTATCTTAGTGGACAATGCTGCCTAAAATCACCTTACTTTTCATCATTTAGTTTCTCATGTAGCTCTGCCTGCTGTGAAATAATACGTTATTTGTGCTGGTTTATCCAAGAGTCATATTTCTTAGTATAAATTAATCAATTGACAGATGTTCTCCTCAGGGTGCTACCAATTCAGGTTTCTTAGGCGGCAAGTCCTCCCCGAATCCTGATGAATTCACCATGGTGACACTACTTTGTGGGGGTCCCTGTCCAGAGGCCAGAGAGCTGTAGCTCACGGATATCACGACCTTACCTCACTGCTTCCATTCAACTTTCAATACATTGTAAATATGAGAAAGCAATTAAACAGGAGTTACAAAGGTGTCCCAAACTGTTAGGTCCAGATGTCATCCATGATCCATGGCTGGTCTCAGACTTTGGATAATTCTCCTCTAGGTGTTTTCCTCTTGCCTTTGCCACTCTTTGTCCTGTGTATGTAGCTGCTCAAGAGGGTGGGATCACGTCTTTTTCCTACATTGCTGTATCCTCAGTCTTGAGACCAGTGGCTGCACATAGATAGAAGCTCAGCAAATATTTGTTGAATGAATAAATAAATGAATGCATCAATGAATAACTCCTGACATTTTCCATTCCGCTTTTCCTTCTAACCTCTCTTCTACCCAAGCAGTAGTAATGAAAACATTCCAGATTGCCTAGATTCTAGATACACATTTCTTCCACCTTCTTTGTGATGTCTCACTGTGGACGGTGCCTTGGAATGGAAATCAATCCAGTTCTTCCCCACATGCTGCTGGGCCCTGTATTACAGCAGCATTGCAATGGCCACATCGAATATTCCACATCTTTCGCGGAAGAACCCTTTTGTTCCTTCTAAACGGTTGAATTACCTGGCTTATTTGAAGTTTTCTTTGTTGTCAGGCTTCCCTTTTGCAAGCAAAGAGTTCATTAAAATTGGATGAAAAGCACACAGCTTCCTGTTGCTAAACCTTCAGCCTTGGCAAAAATAGTGGTGAAGGTTAACGGAAGCTTTCAAGAGAGCACATTCTCACCGGCTGAACTGACGAAGTCCAGACACCCTGCTGAATCCTCAAACATGTCAGTTGACACAAATGAGTTGAAAAATGCCTTTCAGTTTTAGCACTTTGGCTAGGCAGTTCCTTTCCCTAGTTTGTCATGGCTGTTTTATTATTCTTGACCAAAAAGGGCAAAATGGCATGGACAATCTTTAAAGAGAGCCACAGATGGTTTTGAGGATGCACTGACTCCTGAAATAGGGAAGAAGTCATTCTTTTAAAATGTCCAATCAGCTTCCCTCAGTTTTGAACAAAATCAGCAACAAAGCAAAACTGGTTTTCAACTGTTATTATAGTTTCCAGAACGAATTCAAAAGCATAGCAGAGGACCAGTGAGGTCCTTCAAGGGTCCCCCAACATTTGAGTTGAATTTTATTCTTACATAAGTGTTAAACTCTAAATATTGCAATCTTTACATAGACAAATGTAATATATTTTAAATATAAATTTACAGAGGACATCAATCAAGGATTTGCTTCTTCTGATGGATTTATATTTTTCTGAGTAAGAATAAGTATAATATTTCTCCGGGCTATTCAGTATCCTGAGCTTCCAAGGCAAATAGTGAAATGACCTGTAGTATTTACAACTACTTGTCTTTCTTGAATAAGGATTTTTTTAAATAAAATACTGCCCAAAGAAAGTATATTAATGAATTGTAAGCTTAAACTGCAAGGATCCTTTCACTGCCATCTATGAGCCTGGATTTCTGTTTTTTTCTGTTAAAGAAAAGGAAATTGTTTTCATTACATGACTTTACAGCAAATGCTATCAACCTAAGCCAATAAAGTGAATTTATCCTAATAAGAAACACTTTATTTTAAATACCTGAGTAAGAAGTTTTTAGAAAGAGTTTTAGCGCTAAGAGATATTTTGAAGACCACTAGATGATATTTTCTCTAAATTTGTCAAGTTCTGAAATTATATGATTCTATGATATGTTTAAAATCATGAAGTGAGTTAGTGATTCCATAGTGAAGTTAGTATTTATCAGTGATTATAGGCTACCTTTAGCTAGAATATCTTTGGTTTGTGTTTCAATGATCTGTTGTGTTACAAAATACCCCAAATTCAGCGGCTATTATTTTTATGATTCTGTGGGTTGACTGGCTGGTCCTCCTGCTAATCTTACCTGGGCGCACTCGTGCAGGACTTGTGAGACCTGGGCTCGTCTGAGCTCCTCTTTCTGCATGGCCTTTCATCTCATGTTTCTTTATGGCATGCCATTCTCATGGTGGTATTCCAAGAGAACAAGCCTCAACGTACAAGCCTTTATCAAGCCTCTCTGCTTGTTCTCTATTTGCTGATGTTCCATGGACCAAAGCAAGTCCATGGACAAGTCCAGAGTCAATACGGAAAGGGATACACAAAGGCATGGATACAGAGAGGTGTGTGATTCATTGGGTACTATTACTGTAATAATTTATCCAAGTTTCCAATCAACAGGATTATAAAAGACTCTGCTAAACTTTACATAATTTGAAAGCAGGAATTCTAGGCTACAAGGCAGGAGGGAGGTCATTATAATAATGTCTCCAATATAAACAATTCCTTATGTTCACACTCTTTGCAGTATGATGCTGCCATTCTTCCCACTGAGCGGTATATCCTGTTTCTCTGCCTTGAATGTTGGCTGGCCTTGTAACTTGTTTTGTCTAATAGACTGTGGCCATCGTGGTATTGTAGAAGCTCCAGAGCCTAACCTTAAGGTGACTTGAAGCTTCTACCTTTGCTTTCTTGGGATGTAGGTGCCATACAAAGAAATTGGACTAATCTACTGAATGATGAGAGAATATAAAGAGAGATGGCCCAGTTTTCCAACCATCCCCATCAGGGTGAGGCCATCACATACCCTTATAAGTTAATATTTGCCTTTCTCTTGCTGCTTTTAGGATTCTCTCTTTGTCTTTGACCTTTGCGTTTTAATTATAATGTGTCTTAGTGTCGGCCTGTTTGGGTTCATTTTTTTTGGGACTCTGTGCTTCCTGGGCTTGCATGTCTATTTCCTTTGCCAGGTTAGGAAATTCTTCAGTTATTATTTCTTCAAGTAGGTTCTCAATTCCTTGCTTTCTCTTTTCTCTTTCTGGTACCCTTATAATACAAATGTTGTTATGCTTGAAGTCCCAGAGGTCTCTTAAACCATCCTCATTTTTTTGGATTCTTTTTGCTATTCTGACTGGGTGTTTTCTGCTACCTTGTCTTCCAAATTGCTGATTCGATTCTCTGCTTCATCTAGTCAGCTGGTGATTCCTTCTTCTGCATTCTTCATTTCAGTTGTTGTATTCTTCACTTCTGACTGGTGCTTTTTTATGCTTTCTATGTCATTTTTCATGCTTGCTATCTCTTTATTGAAGTTCTCACTAAGTTCCTTGAACATCCTTATAACCATTGTTTTGACCTCTGTCTCTGGTAGGTTGCTCACCTCCATTTCATTTAGTTCTTTTTCTGGAGTTTTCTCCTGTCCTTTTATTTGGGAGGTATTTCTTTGTTTCCTCATTTTGGCTGCCTCCCTGTGTTTGTTTCTTTGTATTAGGTAGATCTGCTATGTCTCTCAGTCTTGGGGGGGGGCTTCTTTATTTAGTAGGTGCCCTGTGGGGCCCTGGCACAGTCTCCCTGGTCACCTGCGCTGGGGGCTCCAGAAGTGTTCCTTGTGTGGGTTGTATGTGCCTTCCTGTTATAGTTGAGCCTTGATTGCTGTTGGCATGTCAGTAGGTGGAATTGACCCTCAGGCTGATTGGCTGTGGGGTTTGGCCACATCCACAGCTGATGGGCTACTGTGTGGGGGACTGACCCCACTGAGTGGGATTCACCCAGTGGGCTCTGGTGCCTGTTGAGACCATCCATTTTGTGTGCCACTTGTGGGGCTAACTGGGCAGCGCTCTTCTGTGGTCTGAAGCCACACGTATATTGGTCCCGGGTCCCCTTGGGAGGGGCTCTGGTGCAGGTCTATGTCACCCACTACCTGTGACCAGCTGGGGACTTCCTGGTAGAAACTACAAAGCAGTCCATGGTTTTATGTTGCCTGTGCTAACCCTGGAGGTGCACTGACAACCAAGGATGTCTGCCACTAGTACCGGGCCTGGGGTAGCTCTGCAAAACTCCAGGACACCCTGAGGCCTGCTACCACTTGCCGGCTGCCTTAAGGCCCAGCTATTGGTAAAGCCTCGTGTAGTATGTGTTGTGCGGGGCGTCCGGCAGGGTCTCTGCTCCCGCTCTCCACAAGAGAACGCAGGATATGGTGAGGCCAAAAAGGATCACCCACGGAGCCATAAGTAGGGGAGTCATATCACTATATTCTCTCTGGCGGCATCCGCCTCTCTGCAATCTGCTCTTGTTAGCTCAGCCGCCATCTTCTTGCTAGCCCCCATTTTTCTGCTAGCAAAGCCACAGTAGTTATATTAGTGGCCAATGGCTCACTGGTTACAGCTGATGGCCAACTAGCCACAGCTGATGGCCATCCAATCACAGTTGATGGCCATTTACTACCTGAGCCAGCACCTTTCTATGTGAGGCTGAGTGCCTGGAAACTACTTTTTGGGGCTCTGTCCCCACAGTATGCAAATTGGGTGAGGCAGGGGGTCTCAGGGAATCAATAGAGTGGGAAGAGTTGTAGTCACCAGGTTAATGTAAATTCTGGTTTGATGCCAGTACTGAACCTGGAGCTTCCAGAAAAAGTCTCAGAGCACACTGAGGCCATTGGTCGACCTCCTGGGTCCTGTGGACTCTGATAATTTTCCAAGAAAGTGCAATGCCTGCAGGGCTGGCTACTTGCTGAGAAAGTGCCTTCGGCATTGGGAGTGTTGATTGGGGTGGGGTCCCAGTGAGTCAGCAGGATGGAGCCGTGAAGCTCATCAGACCAATCAGGTTTGGCCGTAAGCATAGGGGGCGGGCACAATACACTAAAGATGGCGTCTGCCTGCCCAAGTTCATGGGTGGAAGCTCTCACCCAGGGAAAATAGCAACTGTTTTCCAGCCCTGGTCTCTAAGCCACACACTTCAGTCTGCTCTCCATATGCCTCTGAGGCCCTCTGAGTCACCATTCCTCTGCTGGAGCCCAAGGTGAGTGCCTGCGAGTGAGTGAGTTTGTGCGTGGTCGTCTAAGAGGCTGTCTGGGTTTCCCGCAGCCTTCCATCCCACCCAGATGGTTGGAGTCTCCACTGTTTTTCACAGCCAGTTTTTATGGGTGTTCCCCTTCCAAGCACCAGTATGCTGAGCTGGGGAGCCTGAAGTAGGGCTGGGGTCCTTTGCTTCTCCGGGGGGAACCTACACAGCTGAGGTATCCGTCCCTATTTTCAACCACTACGTGGAAGTTTGGGACCAGCCTGGTTCGCATCTCCACCACTTCTACCAGTCTCAACGTGGCATCTTTATATTCTTAGTTATAAAACTTCTGTTCATCCAGACTTCAGATGGTTCTCCAGGTTGATTTTTCTGTAATTTAGTTGTAATTTTAATGTGTTCATGAAAGGAAGAAAACATGGTGTTTATCTATTCCACCATCTTGGATCTCCTCCATAGTAACTTTTAATGGAACATATGGTCCATGTCATTAGTCACCTTTATATGAACATTTAAATGGATTTCCATTTTTCACTATTTTCATTTTTCACTATTATAAATTACATTATGATAAACAACGTCTATATACATGTTTGTGCATTTTTCTGGTTAATATCTTAGGATACATTCCCAAAAGTGAAAATTTAAGTTAAATGCAACATGAATTTTGGGAAGAATTTATTTGTATGCCCAAATTGTCCATCATGAAGGTGAAACCAATTTATAATATCCTTAATCATTATCGTTAGTATTCTGTTAAATCTTTGCCAATAGAATAAGTATCTCAATATTATTTTAATATGTGCTTCTCAGAATACCAATGAGGTAGAATATATTTCCATATATTTATCAGTTGTTGGCTTTTCTTTTCTTGTGACTACTTTTGCTAATGTGATTCAATCTGCAGTTCTCTCCAAAATTTCATCTTTTCACCTTATTTAAATCTTTCATGTTTAGTCCTTAAAAAAAAGAATAGGAACCTAATACTCACCAAAACAAATTCTTTCATATGCAGCTGATTTTTCCAACCTACTTGAATCTTCTCCTTTAGTGTTTTAATAAAGTGCAAAACAGAGTCTTTTTCAAAATGTGACATGAAAATAATGGCATTTTTGAGGTTTGGAGTGGGACAAGGGCTGTGGCAAAAGAGAGGAAAGACTTCTGGTCAAAGAAATTGAGGGGAAATGGAGTTTAAAGGCTTTCTTTCCTTTAGTATTTTTCAGAGCTTTTACCATATGAAAACTCTTTTTACGAGCAAAAATCTTAAAGAAGCAGAAAATAATATATACAAGCCTCTCCAAACTTATTGTTTTCACACTTCTTGGGGTCTCTTTCTTAGCTGTTAGCATTTGTGCTCATTACAGGTGAATGGTGGCAGCTGAGTAAGGCTGGATCTGTGCAAATCTTCCGTGCACTGCTTTAAAAAATCAGCTTCAAATATCAGCTCACTAATGGGGAGTCAGAAACATCATTGTTCTATATGAAATATGAAATGATGATTATAATTAGTGTTACTAAAAATAGACCTCAGCAAGATTTATGTTTACTGGGTAAAAGGAACTCCCCTTTCTTACTACACCAGATGGTCTGGAAACTGAACTACTACTAAGCTGAAATGTTCTTTGGATCATCTCCTGCATCTCAGTTCCCTTATCTGTACAGTGAAAGTTGCAAGTAAGTGAAATATCTTGCCCCAGGTCATTTAGGAACACTGATAGAAGTCCCAGATCTAAAGACTTCAGGCTCTGCTGTGTAGCCATTACCTATGGCTGCTTTGGGCCACAGCTGTAATATCCAGCCTGCAGGTGAGGTGAAATCTTGCTCTGAGCACACTTTGAATCAGTGTTAGACACTAAACACTGATGCACTTACGAGATGTGTTCTTATCGGGTCCTAGGGCTTATTATTATATTTATTGGTTATATTTTCAAGTTTATACTTCACAAAGATGACAGAGCTGATTATAACTTCTAAAGCCCAGAAAAGTCATTATTTCTGGGAGATTCAGATTTCTGTTTACACCATGAAGCCCACACCTCATGAGAGATAAGGAATTTTGCAGCTTCTCTGCTTTTGCAAAACACGTGTTTGATGAAAAGATATTTCATGGTCCAAAGCCTCATATACTCCAGACCAGCTTTAACTTTAGTCCCTTCTAAACCAATGTCAGCTGCCTTGCAGGAGGGGAAGTCTTCTTGGAGAATGTTCCCATTCAGATGAAATACGGGATGTGCATGGACTGTAAAAAAGAGAACACAGAGACTAAATTTCTTTTCTGGAAGAAAAGTTCTTGGAACATGTGAGTCAGGAGGCAGCAGTTTGTACTTCCTTATGAAGAACAGTGCAAACTGCAGTCCGTGTCTGGAACTTTGCAGAAAACCCTTCTGATAAAAAGGAAGGTGATAAGCTGACGAGGCTCCTACTCGCGATGGAAATTTCAGAGGCTTCCTTTGAGCTGCAGCCCACTGATAAGCTGCTTCATATTTTCCAATTTCCCCTAGTGAGGAAAACATTCAAGTGTGTAGTCAACACAATTGACGATCTGACGAAAACCCACGGAGGTGGGGTCAGCAGCTCAGCGCCCAGGCCCCCGCCCCGTGTCTGGGCCTCCCCCCCCTCTCACTTTCTTCCTTGCTACTACCCCACAAGGAGCTTTGGAGTCAGCTTGTTCTCTTTAACATTCTGTGAACACGGCTTGTTCTTTCCTGCCTTGCTCCCTTTTTCACACTGTTCCCTGGGCCTGGAGCACAATCAGTGACATCGTCTTAGAGAAATATGCTCCTCAGACACAGATATAGCCTGTGTTTATGGAACACATTTTGGATAGGTGCTTTTTCCAGTGTGAACAAGACCTCATTCTCCTTCAAGATATTCATGATCCAGTGAAATCCCAAATCCCTGTGTTCGCACCCGTCCCTTGTAACCCTTTCGCTAGATAAATGTCCATAATATTTCTTTTCTAAACCTTTCTGTGTCTAGGTACCAATTATTGTTGTCTTAGAAGAATTCCCCAAACTCTTTTGGCTGCTTCCTTCATGAAGTTGAACAAATATATTCCTTAATGTACAAATATTTTTGATATGTTTCTATAGATTTAATCTTTTTAAAAATATATTAAATTTAAAAGAATAACATTTTATCAGTATTTTAAATAGAAAACCAGCATTACTTGCCTGAAGTAAGAGGTAACTACACAGAATTCAGTAAAACCAAAGCATTATTATTAAATTCTAGGGAGAAGCAAAAGAATGTTCATAGCAATATTCATTAAAGCAAAAACTGGAAAAAACACAAATGTCCATAATAGTACAACGGAGAAGTAAATTATGGTGCATTCACTCAATAGGATTTTACACAGCTACAAAAAAGAACAAACTATTGTAACATCCACTGGCTGACTTTTATGCACATAATGATGAATGAAGGAAGCTAGGGCATATACTAAATGATTTCATTTCTATAAAAATCAAAAACAGAACTGAAGCACCCAGTTTGCTTTGTCAACAGAGTAGGGAAGGAAGAACAACAACATTTCAAAGATTCTTCATCACATTGTATCCCTTACTAGAATGCACGTGCCATAAAATAGTAATCCTACCTGCTTTGCTCAGTGCTGCATCCTTAGTGCCTAGAATGGTACCTGCACGGGATACGTAGGCAGTAAACATTTGAATAAATTAAATGGAGTTCCTTCGTCCAGGAGTTTCTGCTAAGTCCTCATTCTTGGATCTTGAGTTTCAGCTAGGAAAGGATTGTGAATCCTCATGTCTCATTTGCTGAGGTCTGAACTAAAGGACCTCCAAGAGTCCTTTAGCTTTTCTGGGTGTCCGCAGCTCTCTACCGCTCTTTGACTTCCTCCAACATTACATCTGTCACATTCAAACTCCTCTCCCATAGACACTTGGACAGAAGTACCACTGGGCTTTTACCACCAGCCCTTTCTCCCATCCTGAATATACGTCTTGAATATATATCTTATATTGGGACATATCTAAGTTTTGCTGAAATTCTAGCCTTTTGTAATTGAGTCCTCTCCTGAGAAAGAACCACACTGCTGGATGTATGTCCAGGTTGGAAGACATATGGTATTCCTTTAGTCTGCTGGCCTATGCTTTCTTGAAAGACAAAACCCTTTCTACAAAGAGGAAACACTCATATTCCAGAATGAAAATAAAACCTTAATATGCATGAATAAGCTTTGCAGTACTCCTTTTCCTTTGATATTTTCTAACATAAGAAGCTCAAGGCAAACAGACACATGATAAAATCAAAATGATGAGATTTTTAAAAAATCCTACTTTGATCAAAGGCTGTTTTATGAAATGATGGCAGCTGTGTATTTCCTCATTCTGTACAGTAGCGTCATGTATCACATTTTTCTTAGGAAATAATAACATAATGGCAAAAATGACATTAAGTTCTTTTGCTTATGAAGGTAATTTCTGAAGTATTAGAAAAAAATTTAAAAATTACTTATCAGTGCTCTCTGTTCACAAACCTGGAAACTCCTCCCTGGACCCCAGGTTAACAATGCAGCTCGAGCTCATGTCTTGGTATGAAGGTGACGCGGCCTCATTAGGGGTTTCTGGCTCCAAAAGGCTGAGAAAACTTTCCTACGATCCACCCAAAAATAACGGGATTTTTGGAAGTTGGGACATAACATTGAAGAAAGGGAGCCACAGGTTGAGAAGTAGCTGATTTTACTGCCTGTTTTAATGATCCCCAAATAATGTCAGTTAAGTCTCTGACCACTTTTTTTTTCTTTCTCTCCTTTCTTCTTTTCTGCATCTCATGGGGTTTGAAGATAGAATATAGATGTTTTATATCATGTTAATAAAATCTACCAGAAGGTCAAATTTACCTATTTGCCAATGAGAGATATAGAACTTCAAGAAATTTTCAGATTAAGATTCTAGTCCCCAAAGTACCAGGGAAAATGTGATATTGTTTTGATTTCTTTTTTTTTTTTTTTAATCTCCGTAAACTCCATCTCTTCTGTCCCCAGGCCTTGCTTCTGGAACCCTCCCTGAAGGTATGGAGTGATCTTGTTTTCTCTGTTACATTAATTTCCAAGGTACCTTAAGTTCCATATTTCCTATATACTAAGATGCCATTAATTACAAGAAAGGTCACTGATTTTATAGCAGAGAGTGGTGAATTACTCCTGTTAAATGTACACATTGACATTGAGTATAAAGAATATTCAGATTTTAGAAATGGGAAAATATGAAAAGTATCTTAGAATAGATAAAATATGTTATTGCCCTTGTTAGGGAAATTGCATTTTAATGGAAGAATTTAAGCATTTGATGGGTGTGTGAGAAGGAATGATAGATACTGTCACATGTTGTGGGGAACCCTCTTTCTGCCCCTCCTCCTATCACTGCACAGCAGGTCATCTGTCCTCTCCCACCTTCATTTCTGGTGAGACCCGTCTGAGGTGTGTGACTCGTTTATTGTCATATGAAATTAATAGGTTGTCGAACTCTTTAAACTTCTTGGAGCAAAATTCCTTAAAGAAAAGTGATAAAGGGAAATTTAAACCACATTTTTAATTTTCTAAGTCCAATGAAAATATATCCTGTTAAATTCATCTTCTTTCCCCAAAACAAGTCTCAGTGAAAAAGCAGTATATGGTAATTGCAATATTTATAAAGCCGTAGGTTACAGTCCATCAGCAGAGGAACGGTTATGAGAGAATATATAATTCAAGTATTCTTTAATCAGCAGCTATCAACTTATCTACTCTTTGTTTTTATGTAGTATAATAAATGGAAGATTCGATAAAAGTAATGTCAGGGCAAAAGCAAACTCTAAAATTTAGAAATAGATATAAATACAGTAGTTTCTTTGTAGAGGATGTCCACCAGTGGCATTTATAGTCAAATAAGAATTAAATAAGACTATGCATTTAAAGCACTTAACTTTGTGTCTGGCACAGAGTTGAGTGCTCAGTGAAGATATCCAGTGAGTATTACTCTATATAAAGTCAGAAGTTGTTTTGAAGGCATATTCTGACAAAGACTGAAAATGTTTATCCTTCCAGACATTTGGTTTAGAAAACATAGGTTTGTTGAAGTTTCACAGCTTTAACCAGACAATGTAGCTGGATTATTTATTTTTTTAAATGATGTCATTTAAAACTGAATCCCCATATTATACCGGGTGCCAAAAAAATATATACACACTTTAAGAGATGTTAACACTTTGGTCAACGTTGCTCAGGCAGTAGTTCGCCATAATCAGAAGTGTCTGGACTCTGATGGTAACCACTTTGAGCACCTCTTCAAATTGCAGAAGTCAGACGTGACTTGTATTCATCTTTTGTTATCGGTGTATATTAATACAGTTTTTTCCTTTCTTAAAATGTGTATACTATTTTTGGCACCCTCTATGTGTGTGAGTTCAGAGATAAAAGTTTATCATAGCTCTGGTAATGGCTTAGTCCTTTCAGGAGGAAGTGCAGGTCTCCCTCCTAGTTAATGAGCCAGAAGAACCTTTACAGAGCATCTTCACTTCTTCAACATTTCACACACAAGAGTCAGAGAGAAGTACTGGGAAATCCAGGTCTTTTGATTTTCAAAGTGATTTCCTTTCTACTCTGGAACAAATTCTATGTGAAAAGCTCTCTTGGTTGGTTAGATAATGGTATGTTTTTAAAATGAATGCGTTGTTTGGGGAAAGGTGCAGTGTAACTCATTGAGCTCTTATCGGATCCTTTTGAGGCAGAAAGTTGATCTAATAGAAGTAGTACAAGGAAGCATTGTGGTAAGGCCTGGAGTGCTTCTCAGTCAGGGTGAGCAGGGACACGGCTTCAGAGACAGGAATGAAGCATCCCAGTGGGGAGAAGGCTAATGGAAGGGGAGCTGGGAGAAGGCTGATGGCCATCATTTTGCCCAATCAACTTTCTCTGTACATAGTGTGTATATATATGTATACACACACACACACACACACACACACACACACACGCACGCATATATATATATATATATATATATATATATATATATATATATATATATATATGACAAAGATTGTCATTCTTTAATTATTCTACAATATTGCTAACTTCTATCCTTGTCAGTGACATATTTAGGGCTTATGGACTTTAAGACCTCCCCTCAGTATAATCCCTTGCTGGTGTGGCTCTGAGCCTAGCCTTGGAAAGGCGTAACCTTTCCCACTGTGTTACTCTCTATCTGCACGAAAACCTCACTCTCCTTGTTAATGGCAGCTTGTTCCCAGATGCCTACAGTGTGATCATTCTTTTTCGCTGTGCTTCATTTCAGCTTCATGGGAGCTCTAATCATCCCTCAATATCCACATTAAAACTACACGTGCAGTTGGAAAATGAGAAACAGAATCCCCATGAAGTTTATAGTGACCTTAGAGTATAGAATTAGATCTACTGACCCAGTGGCTCCTCCTCAGAAATATTTGATGTAACACTGTCATTTCTATTTTCAAGATGGAGAAAATGCCCAAGTGACCAGCTGGCAAATGCAAGAATAGTGGTTATCATAGGGAAAGGCGGGCGATTTTGCTTCCAGGAGACATTTGGCAATTATGGAGACATATTTGATTGTCACAACTTCAGTGTGGGGGGTGGGATGCTGGCATCTTATGGGTAGAGGCCAAGATGATGCTACTAATTCTACAACGTCAACATAGTCCCCCCACAACAAAGAGTTTTCTGGTCTAAATGTCAATATTGCCAAGGATGAGAAACCTGTAGTCGATCCTTTATTCGGATACGGTTTCTCTGACTTTGGAGCTCAATGTTCCCACTACATGGTACAAAAAAGATGGTTCCTCCCAGTATATCTTCTATTTCCAAGGGGGGAGTGAAAAAGGTGAGAACAGAACTTGATATGCTCCAAAAAGAAAAACGGAGGAGAAAAATAATTATTGACATTTTCCTTTGCCAGACACTGTTCTAAGTGCTTTACATGGTTCAATTCACTCAATTTTAAGTGAAAATTGTTCTGAAAAATGGGGTTCAGAGCATTACGGGAGGCATGGCCCATTGTTGAGACCAGTGACATTTTATCCAGTGTAACAGGGGAAATTATGAGAGATGAGGAATTTTGCTGATGGACTGATGAAGGCGTTACTTTTTTCTTTAACTCAGTAAAGGAGAGGCAAGGCAATTGGCTCTTTGTTTCCTTTACATGGCAAGACAAAAAAAAGAGTTAATTTGGAATAGTTGCCTTTCAGAACCAAGTAAGGAAATACTAATTGTACTAAAAAATTCACGAGGCCTGGGAACTTTAACTAGAAGTAATTTTAAGCTTTGATTTATAGGGCAGTTTTTAAATTAAAAAAAAAAAAAAAATCTATATTTTCTCCTGTTCAAAAGGTTAGTAAAGAATTTCTCTTCCTGAAACATGCAGTTTAATCTTCATAACATTATTTTCCAAAGGCATTTTGGAAGTCTTTTTTTTTTCCATAGATGGAAAGTTTTATGAAACTCTATTTATCTTAAAAAATTCTCTTATGATAATACGGAACAGAGAGAGAAAAAACACTCTCTGAAAAACCAAACCAGTGTTCACTCAACAAAAATGATCCACTTGTTTAATCCATTATACAGCATCAATAACATAAGATTTAAAAAAATGTAGCTAGGTCAAGCTTAATATGCTTTAAACTGTATTACAGAAATAGATACAATCTATTTTCTCTATGTATTTCAACAGCAAGACACAATTTCATTTTAAAAAATTCTATATCAGATAAGATGTATATGCTGTAAATAATACAAAAAGTCTAAAATAAAACGTTTTTAAAAATTTAACTTAATATAGTCAGTTGCAGCTGTTTAGTACCCAAACATTTGAAGAATGAGTACACAAGAAATGTACAAACTCTGAACATGAATATCACACCTGCTCTTTCAAATTTGTCTAATATAATATTGTAATATCTTCATTTGAAGTTGGACATACCTGGTTTTACATTTTCTGAATCACCAAGAAACGTGGAGGTCACAGTCAGTTGGTGGCCTGGGCCTCCTTCTGATCTACAGATGTAGTGCCCTTGGATTTTCACCAAACCTAGTGATAAAATCCATAGTATCCATAATATCCTAACTTCTGTAGCTTCTTAATAGAAGAAACTACCATAGCCTCCTTAGCGGTCAACCCAGAACTAAAATTAGAGATACTGCTTTGATTCTTGAGGGTTTTTAAAAATATATATTTATTTTATTTTCAATAGTTTAGTGGTTACCAGAGGGTAAGGGGGGAGAGGGGCGGTAGATGAGGGTAAAGGGGATCAAATATATGGTGATGGAAGGAAAACTGACTGTGGGTAGTGAACACACAGTGGGATTTATAGATGATGTAATACAGAATTGTACACCTGAAATCTATGTAACTTTACTAACAATTGTCACCCCAATAAACTTAAAAAAAAAATTTTTTTTGAGCGACAATGGTTAGTATAGTTACATAGTTTTCAAGTGCACAATTCTGTATCACATCGTCTGTAAATCCCATTGTGTGTTCACCACCCAGAGTCAGTTCTCTTTCCATCACCATATATTTGATCCCTTTTACCCTCATGTACCATCCCTCCCCCCTTACCCTCCGGTAATCACTAAATTATTGTCTATGTCTATGAGTTGTGTTTTTTTTTTATATGTTTGTCTTGTTCCTTTGTTGCTTTCAGTTTTATATACCACATATCAGTGAAATCATATGGTTCTCGATTTTTTTCTGTGTGACTTATTTTGCTTAGCACAATAATCTCAAGAGAAATTTTTTTTTTATTGTTTTTGGTAACTCAGACAGTGGGTAACTTTCAGGCCATCTGAATCAATATCCAGCTAAAGAATTCCAGACAAAGTTGCTCAGAAGCAAGTGATTTATGCTGAATTAAAAGTTTTAGGAACTGTACTCAAGATCTGTGTGTGTTGTGCATGAATTACCTCTGTGGGAGACAGCTCCACTGTGTCCCACAGAAATCATTAATATATGTCCAGAACTAGCACCTGAAGTTCTAATCTTCATCTGCAAGTTCGTATTTTAAATCTTGCAAGCTGTGCTGATGACCAGGATTATTTTATGTTTGAGAAAATAAAAGAAATTGTGCCATTGTTGTTCTAGCTGTTATTGATGCAGGGTTCAGGTCGTTTTAAATTACTTCCTGGTTCAGCATCTCACAAGACCATTTTACTGTAAGATTAGAGAAAGTGAATACCAAAACTTGGACTTTTCTGTGATAATTATAGGTTGTTCTTTTCTATCAAGCCAGTGGATAAAATGCTATTTTTCTCTAACGGAAATGCTTATAAACATTTAGGTGACTTTCTGTGTTTGGGGCTATTAATCTAGTGCTTTCATTATAGCATGAAACATTCATTTAAAAAAGACAACGAAGAATAAAATATGAAAGGATGATTGCCTAGACGTCTCTGACACACCTACCACTTTCCCAATAAACTTTTATAAAACAATGAAAATTCATGATCTATTGTACTCCATTCGAGCTTCTATCAGAATACCATAGACTGGGAACAGGGGCTTATAAACACCAGAAATTTATTTCTCACAGTTCTAGAGGCTGTGAAGTCTGAGATCATGGTGCCAGCAGATTCGGTGTCTAGTGAGAGCCCACTTTTCGGGTCATAGGTGGCAGTATCCCCTGTGTTCTCATATGGCGAAAGGGGCAGAGGAGCTCTCTGGGGCCTCTATCCTAAGAGCACTGATCCCATTCACGAGGGCTCCACTCTCATGACCTAACCACCTCCCAAATGCCCCACCTCCAAATACCATTGGGAACTGGGTTTCAACATATAAATTTGGGGGAGACATATTCAGTCTATAACAGTTACCAAAAAAATGAGACGAAAAGCCAACCTATTACCAGAATCTGGGTGAATTACTTAGTCACTCCAAGGTTAGTGGAAGTAGATGGAGAAAATCCAGTCACCAGAGAGACAGCTGCAGAAAGACCCTCCTGCAGAAAGATTAGAAGATATCCTGTCCTTCTATCCTTTTCTCAAAATCACAGTCTTTCAACAACTAGAAACTCAGGCAGTTTTGCCCGGAGGCTAATTTTTGTGGGAGGTAGAGGGTGTTTTCTTAGAGCCCAGGCATGCTAATACTTTGTATCTATGTATTTGGATCTGTTCTTGGCAGTAAGAAGGGGTAATAGCAGATGTCATCCTAAGATATGTTGTTCCCACAGGTGAAGCACCTCCAGTAGGGAGAACATAGGAAGGACCTACAGGATTATAAATGTGGAAAATTATAATTTCCCTGTTCTTCATTAGTTCAGTGAGTTAGAGAATCCAGTAATGTGGGCAGGAGACGATGTCCTCAGAGTTTCACAAGACACTCCTTAAGTACCTGAACATAGATCTTTAATGGCATTTCTTTGACCTTAGGTCTATTCTTTGGTTTTATTGAAAACAAGCCATTTCCACTAGTTTTTCAAATTTGTTACTACATAACTACATGTAGTGTTAGCACGTAATTTCCAAGACAGTGTACCATGTTTCCTCCTTCCCTCCCTCCCTCTCTCCCTTCCTGTCTCCTTCTCCCAGAACTGGAAATACAGAAAATTCAGACCAGTTGTTCAATAGATAGGAAGACTTGGCACCTGTATTCTATGAATGTTCACCTCCTCTGCAGAATCCAGGGATCTTCTGAGGCCAAGTTCTTCAAATAGCATGGCATTAAAATCCTTGGGACCTCTTCCATTCCTGTCATCAGGTTCCCACCTAGTCACATTAGGTTCCCACCTAGTCACAGAGCCCTGCAATAGCTCTATTCCCTTGGACCCTGCCTACTTGTTGGCCCTAGCAGATATAAATGGTTGGAGCTGGAGTTAGACTAGAGAATCATGGGAAGCAGTCGGCTACTCTTTCCAGAATCCTTTTCTCCAGAAAAAAGACTCCTTCAGTGGGAGGATTCATTTTGAGATCATGATATGTATCTCACACAATATGCAGAAAGCTCTCTTGGATTGGCAGCCTCATTATCTGTTTCTATATTTCGTCACTGCAATGATGACTGATGTTCACAATGGTACACTTGAGCCACTATGAGATACTAAAGAACTTACAATATTACTATGGTGTTTCCTTGAAAATAAGACTGGGTCTTATATTAAGTTTTGCTCCAAAAGACACATTAGGGCTTATGTTCAGGGGATGTCATCCTGAAAAATCATACTAGGGCGTGTTTTCTGGTTAGGTCTTATTTTGGGGAAAACACGATAAAGAAAGTCAAATTCCACTCAGCACAAGCTTTAGTGTTGTCTGACTTTATACTCTTCAGATACTTTGAAATGTAAGAGTTTGCTGGTTATTTCCTATGTTGGGTCGAGTGGAATTATTCTAAATCTTACATAATACCATAGAATGCATTTTTAAAGTTTTTTTTCAAAGTATTAAAATACTTTCACTTTTTGCAAAATTCAGCAGATTAAAATTCAAGCCAATCATGATTATTTGTTTTGCGTTTTATACAAGTAGGTTTTTCCTCTTTTACTCTGTGACTGTTTTTCCATTGAAGAGAAAAGGTTTCTTTTTCAACTTCCTAGACATTCTTACTAGAGACGATTTTTATGCCTTAAGGGCTGAGATTTGAGATTCTCTCTCAGCTTTGTTTCTCTTAAGAGATCAGTGACAGGAGATGAAATGTGAGCAATAGGAATCTAGAACATGACTTTATGGCAATGGAACATAAGCTAATTTATTACGCTATGTCATAGGCAGTTCTTGGCACAAGAGTATGTACACTGCTGATCTCACAATGTCCTTTTCCTTACTTAATAGCTTCAAGGAAAGGCATAAAAATTTTAGTTTCATAAAGTGTTATTCTCAAGCTCAAAGGCTTTCAAATGTGTAGTTTATTTGTTATAAATTTACTTTGCTTCTATTTTTCAGGCCCTCTCTAAAACATATTTTTATATTGGTAAGTTAGAAAAATGGAATTGTGACTTGTGTTTCAAGCTGATAAATACATGTTTTTGATATTTTGGTAACGATTTATCATAATAGAAAGATAACCCTTATATGTTGGTGATGCCTATTTTATTTTTCCATTTAGACCTTTTGAATTGGAAATATAAATGTAACAGCCTACTTGGCTTTTCTACTAGGATATCTAAGAAGCATCCTAAATGTTTCATATCCAAGTAGACCCCTTTATTTCCCACTTGCAGGAGTTTAATAGTATCCTCCCAAAGTTATATCTATTTAGAACCTCAGAAAGTGACCTCATTTAGAATAAAAGACTTTGAAATTTTAATTAAGGTAATGAATTCAAGATGAGATCATCCTGGATTAGGACAGGCTCTAAATCCAATGACAAGTTTTCCTTATAAGAGACAGAAGAAAAGACAAGAGATAAACGGGGAAAGGCCATCTAAGGATGAAAGTAGGTATTAGGGTCATGCTTACCACAAGTCAAGGGCCATCAGGAACCATGAGAAGCAGGAAGAAGCGAAGAAGGATTCCCCCCTGGAGACTTTGGAGGGAATGTGGCCCTACCAACACTTTTGATTTCAGAATGCTGGCCTCCAAAACTGTGAAAAGATAAATTCCTGATGTTTTTAAGCCAACTAGTTCATGACAATTTGCCATGGTAATCTCAGGAAACGAATCCAAAGCCTGCTATTCCTCAGTCTTCCAAATTCAAGTGAATGACAGCTCCATTCCCGAAATGTTGAAGGCATCCATGACCGCTTTCTTTATCTCACATCTAAAAGCCAGTGCATTAGCTTATCCTGTTGGTTTTACCCTCCACCTCTAGCTGAAATTCAACTCCTCCTCCTCACCACCGTTACGATAGCCCTGACCCAGGACAACTTCTTCCTGTGCCCACATCTCAACAGTAGCTGCCTAGCCAGTCTTCTTGGCCCCGCCTCTGCCCTTTCCTTACCTGTGGTGGATTCTTCATATAGCAGCCAGGATGATCCTCTTAAAGCTAAGTCAAGCCAATCCTCTGCTCAAAACCCTTTATGCGATGGGTGTCCATCTTACTGAGGGTTAAAAACCAAAGATCCTGCCCACTTCTCTGTGGTCTGCCTCCTCCCAGTGACGCTCGGCTAGTTCTCTCTACCTCTATTCTCCCCACCTCTGCCTTGACTCACACACACACACACACACACACACACACTCTCTGCTCCAACTACGGAGACTGATTTCTTTGCTTGTCATCTCAGGGCTTTTGCATCAGGTGTGCCTTCTGCCTGAAGTGTTTTGCATGGTTTGCCCACCTCTTCATGTCTCTGTTCAAATGTCCCTGGAGGCTTTCTCTGACTCTCCTGAAAAAAAATCGCCTCTATCACTCTCTGGCCCCTTCGCTTAGCTCAGTCTTCTTGGGAGCACTGATCATGACCTGGCATGTTACTTGTTTATTTTCTATCTACCACTGCCCCCACCCTCAGCCGTGAGTCTAAACCTCAGTAGAACAAGAGCTTTGATTTGTTCACTAGTTTAGTTTTTATATCCCCAGTGTCTGGCACACAGCAAGGGCTCAGTGATTATTTATTGAATGAAAAGGCAGCTCAGACTGTGCTATGAGATTCATTTGTTGATACTTACTTTTAATACACTACGAAAAGCAGACATGTTTGGGATTTTATCAGTCATTGAATTTTATTTTAAATGAATTAAAATAATTTCGATGTAATGGGTTCACAGATGACTATTCGAATCCAACCCTATATGCTGTATCTAAAAATAATCAAACAACCCAAAAGAAAACCTAAAAGGATCTTTCCATCTCTAGAATCTTCTACTTGTGACTCAACTTCCACACTCTTCTTATGCAGCTTTAAATCTGCTTTTTAATATATATACATATATATGTATATATATATTTGCTTCTGAAATTTTTTGTTAGCAGTTAAGTTGACTCAATTAAAATGCAGAAGGCCTAATCTTGGCACACTCTCTCTCTCTCTTTCTTTTTTACTTCAATGGCATTAAAGTTTTATAATGTTGGGAGCCAGAGGAGATGTCAGCCCCCCCTCATTCTTCCAACATGTCCACCTGCTGGAGGTCAGATAGTAGCTACACCCACCTACACAAGCTGTCTTTGTCAAGCATACCAGTGACATATTGGTGACTCAACTCACGACTCCCTGCGTTGGTTTCTCAACATATTTTGTACTTGCAGTTTGTCCTCTTGGTTGTTTTATGGTTTTCCCTCCACTCAGACAGGGGCTGGCCCTCTCCCTATCTCTCCATAGGATCTGTCCCTTCTGCTCTCTAAGCAGAGACAGATCATGGAACCCAGTCCTTAGAGCCCTCTGCAGCTCCTTGGCAATGCCAGCCATTGCCCTCCCAAACTATATCTCTAATCCAGACCTTTCTTGACACCTGTTCCCGCAGCCCCGTGTATCTGGCGGGCATTTTTTCTTTGAGCAGTTGTCATTAAACATATCCAAAAATAAAGTCTCTCCTCTCCTCCATTGGTTTCTCTCCCCATCTTTCTTTTCTGATCTTGGTGGTCTGAATTTCTCAGCCCTGCAGGTTCTAAATCATGGGCTCATTAAAATTTTTTTTCTTGAATTTGTTTTTCACACCCAGACAGAATATTCTATGCAGAGTTCTTCCTCAAACTGCTACTCATGCACTAGTTTATTTTCATGCCTATGTCGTCCGTTAAAACACGCTTATCGCCATGAGTTTAAACATTGCTGAGGACCTGTAAATGGGTTCTCTGCTTTTAGATTTTCCTTATTTGGCAGATACATCAAAATATTTCTTATAAAATTGCTCTCTGATCACCCCATTCTCTCTCCCACTAAACAAAGCTGAAAATCTTTAGCATCTCCGTAGTCCTATAGATTACCCTACGCTCCAATGATAAGATGTAAACATCTTGGCCTTGTTTAAGGTCTAGCCCCAGTCTCCTTGTCCAATACTGTCCTGATACCATTTCATTGTCCCCAACTCACTGCTGCAGCTAGTCTGATTTCCCATCATCCCCTGAATAGGCCAAGTGCATTTCCACCTTCATGTTTTTATTCTGCTG
This sequence comes from Rhinolophus sinicus, assembly GCF_057876585.1. Classification (NCBI taxonomy): domain Eukaryota; kingdom Metazoa; phylum Chordata; class Mammalia; order Chiroptera; family Rhinolophidae; genus Rhinolophus; species Rhinolophus sinicus. The sequence goes on from NC_142517.1 coordinate 200,687,806, forward strand.
TCCTTTGATCTTATCCTACCTATTCTTTAAAATCTAGATGAATTCACCTTTGCTGGTCTCACCAGCATTCAATTATTTCTCCTTTTTTGTTTTTTTTTTTTGTTTTTTATTAGTTTCAGGTGTACAAAGCAATGTAATAGACATTTGCACCCCTCACAAAGTAATACCCCTCCCCAATCTACTATCCCTCTGACATCGTATACAGCTGTTACTATACCATTGACTATCTTCACTATGCTGTACTCCACAGTCCGTGGCAATACACATAATTCCTCTGATGTTAAAAAATGTTAGCTACATCATTCATTGCAACAAGTTCACGAACTTAATTGTCAGAACTTGTGTGTGTGTGTATTTAATTACAGTTGACATTCAATATCTTCAGCTTCACATGTATAGCATATTGGTCAGGCATCTACACAGTCTATGAATTGACCCCCTGATAAGTCCAGTGCCCATGTGGCACCTTACATAATCTTTACAACGTTATTGATTATATTCCCCATACTGTATTTCATATCCCCATGACTATATTATGACTACTAATTTGCACTTTCTAATCCCTCCACCTTCTCCCCCACCCCCACCCCTCCCATCTAGCAACCATCAATTTTTTCTCCATATCTCTGAATCTATTTCTGTTTAATTTGCTCATTTATTTTGTTCTTTAGATTCCACATCTAAGTGAGATCATATAGTATTTGTCTTTCTCAGTCTGACTTCTTTCACTTAGCCTAATATTTTCTAGGTCCATTCATGTTGTTGCAAATGGTAAGATTTCATTCTTTTTTGTGGCCGAGTAATACTCCATTGTATAAATGTACCACAGTTTCTTTATCCAGTCGTCTATTGATGGGCATTTTGGTTGTTTCCATGTCTTGGCTATTGTGAATAGCACTGCAATAATCACTAGGGGTGCATATACTTTTTTCAAATTAGTGTTTTGGATTCCTTTGGATAGATACCCAGATGTGGAATTGCTGGGACATAAGGTAGTTCCATTTTCAATTTTTTGAGGTACCCCCATACTGTTTTCCATAGTGGCTGCACCAATCTGCAATCTCACCAACAGTGGGAATCCTACTGTTGGAACTGGAATTAGGCTAGAGAATCATGGGAAGTAGTCGGCTACTCTTTCCAGGATCCTTTTCTCCAGAAAAAAAGACTCTTTCGGTGGGTTCCCTTTTCTCCACAACCATTCCAGCACTTGTTTGTTGATTTATTGATGATACCCATTCTGACAGGAAAAAAAAAAAAATTTCTCCTTCCTCAGAGTTCTTTTCTAGCACTTTTTGTTCATTAAATTAATTTCAATTGTATTGTAGATATCTTTTTATGTTCTTCCCAATAAATTTTATGACTCTTATGTATATAGACTGTCTTCCATTTTTTCAAAATCCTTCACTTCTCCAGTAAAGAATCTTGTCTGTTTAAATTGCCATCTGTCTCTGTCTCACTGTCTGTTTCTGTCTGTCTCATACACACACACATGCACATATGTTTAATTATCTCTGCTTTATAGCCAACATTACTAAGATTATCTTGTAATTTAGGCAATAACATTCAATTTAAGTAGTTTTAATTTTTTTCCAAGCTGATGGTAGAAGCAACATGTTGTCACTCTAGAGAACTTCAAAAATGTAGAAACTGGGACAATTTTGAGAGTGGAAAGCATGTGCTAAATATAATTAAAATTTTTTTTTGACTTATTTATTTATTATATTGCCTAGCTAATGAAATGATCTATTCAAAACTTATTTTCAAAATTAAAATCCTTTCAAAAGTGAAATAACAGCTATTTGTGCACATTAAAGCAAATATTCTTTAAATCTCTACACATTAATATTTGAACATTAAGAAATATAAGCCAACTAATTTTTCTTGGTACACGTTCATGTTCTTTAATCAATTTCTTAGCTTCCTCTATTTCTACCACTTGTGGTACTTATATTTTCTAAAGAATGTATTTTTTCCATGTTTTATTTCTATTTTTTCATAAAATTGAAACTTTGATGTTTCATCTTATGGTTAATAAATGTGATTCACTGATGCCATTCATTGATTTAAAAAAATTTAATTGAAACATATTTGGCATACAACGTTATATTAGTTTGTTGTACAACATAGTAATTCAACATTTATGTACCTTACCATGTGATCATCATACTAAGTCTAGTAACCATCTGTCACCGTACAAAGTTATTACTATATTATTGATTATATTTCTTGTGCTGTACATTACAGCTCTGTGGTCATTAATTGACTTTTTGAACAAATGTTATTCACTGATACCTTGATTGACTCAATTTTCAATTAGGAAACTATTCTGTCCACAGTTATGGAAATATCTGGTAAGCACAGAAATTTTGTTAAGTGGAGATTATCCTTAATTGTAATTTTTCATATTAAAATGTATAAAAATTTCCACCGACGCATTTTCAGAGACACTGTCATTTTGACTCTAGTGTCAGCAAATATTTTTACAAGACAAAACACATTAAGTTTTCTATTTACGATTTTTTGGGAAGTTTTGTCAAATTTTGATGTTACAAAACAGAGGCCTTCTGAATTTCATTCCACTGTGGTTTAGAAAGTGAATTTATTAAGTTCAAAGTAGCTCCATTAAAAGGTTCTTCCTATTGGTTCAGATAGTTCAAAGCATAGTTATTTAATCTTTAATCTTTAATTTTGAATACTCTTTGAGTTCCCATTGTTTAATTTGTCAAATTCCTCCCAAATTTTATTGGAATAAATTTCAACGACTTCCTATTTTAAGCTTTGTTTTCAAATATTGCAATTCTCTGAATGCTGAACTTTTTCAGGGTACCATTCATTGAATAGCTTGATCAAAGATTTACAACTCATTCCAATGACTTAGAAAATGTCAATATTATTGTAAGATATTTAGGTCGACTTTTAAAGAAATCCATCAAACATTCTTAAAATCTAAATTATTATTGATTTAAGAAAGTATTTTTAAAAATTTAGCATATTTTGATCACAAAATATTTGGAGGTCATTTGCTTTAACTGTGTATATAGAAAATTATCTGTATATTTTGGTATATATAGCTTCTATCTCTATTAGTAGCATACTATAGCTTGTTTATCTATAGTTAAGATTTGTGTGTACTACACAACCAATTCCAAGTACATTTCTGCTCTGTAGAGTTCTTAATAGGAATACATTTTTTACCATGGCATATTCTTCACCAAAATTATATTCATATTATCACTGTAAAAAATATCACACATAAAATTCTGTCTTCAATGTTGAATTTTGAAACTAAATTTATGATAGCATTCACAATAGTACTGGATGTTTTGTCTTTGATTGAATAAGCTTCTAAAGCTTTCACTTTGATTCCATGAATTAGATTTTAAAAAATGAATCTTTATTGGAATTGACTTTATTGATTTTCCATTTTGAAGCATCCAATGACACTGATATAAAAATGGCTCCATTTCGTTGTTTGGACCGTTATTCTGTCAATGAAACCAAGACATTAGCAAGTATCATTTCACTATTTTTTACGTGCAAAGGAAACCTAATATTGAAAAGAAGTGAAATTAACTTAGAAAGAACTGTCATTTGATTTAAATGAAAAATCTTGTTTCACAGAGTGATATATTCCAGCATCAACAAATGCATTTATTAAGTCGTCATTTTGGGGGCAGAGTCCTCATAAATAAATACAAATAACTTTTAAAGTAGATGCTGAAAGATAGTAGATTTGAGTCTTGTAATTGTTATGTGGCCCATATTATTCCTACAGCCCCCAAAGTGGGTGGTCAACATTAAAAAACAATTTGTACAAGTTACATGTTCATCAGGAACTTTCTTAAGAAACGGAAATTAGTCTTAATTCATTAAATGTGCACTTTTTCTGAGCTCATTAGCAGCCAGAAGTGTTCAATAAAAAACACTAAAAAAAACAACAACAACAACAACAATACAATATTTGTCAATTTAGACCATAAAACAAACTAACAAAACTACCCTAAAAGAGCAATCAGACAACTGTATACACTGTATATCTGAACTGCTCAGACTCTATTTTCTGCATTTATTTTGTGTTCATTTCTGCTATAACTTTTCACTTTGCCCACTGACCCCGCTAACCCCACTCTAGCAGTTTGGCAGTTTCCTGCATTTCACAGGCCACAGAACAGGCCTCAGCATAACCAACTGGCACTCCCAATGGCTGGCAGCATCCAATACTTCTCCCACCATCTGTGTCCATTCAGTGTTTTTTGAGCAAGTCTCATTATACTATCAAGCTTCCATGAGTGGAAGGTTTAGTCATATTGTGTCTGGGTGTGGTCAGGAGAGGAGAGATGAGTGATCATTGGTTGTCTTTCAGGTTTACTACACGTGCGCGTGGTCACCCTTCTCACGGCACTCTTGTCTCACACGCTACTAGACAAGACGTTGGCAGAAACTACAAGTTCAGAGTGGAGTTCTACTTTGAATTCTAGTTCAAACTCAAAACTCATCCTAGCTTATTGCAACACACCCAAACCATCAGGACAAGTGCTAAACAAGACAGGGCTTCGGGACAACAGGAGTTATCTGTGTCAGATAACCAGGATATGAGCCGTGCCAGACAACGGATTTTATCCATGCAACTCTCTTGCCTCCTTCTGGCTCCTATTATCCAACTTCTCCACTTAGTCTTCTAATTGCTTTTTCATTTTAAGAGGAGTAACTTGGCTCCCTCTCTTTTCCTTAGCTTTTTACAAGCAATAAAACCCAATTATTGATTTAGAGCTTTGCTATACAGGTTTTATGAGAGCTTTAACAGCCCTTACAGGTTTTTTTTATTTTTTTATTCAACAACAACAACAAAAGAATTTTAAATCATGTTACTGAAAAGTCACTCTAAAACTAGAAGTGCACTTGGATTTTAACATGTTTATTACAGGTACCTTTATATGTATGTACCTGTACTTTATATGTATGTACCTGTAGTAGTAGAAATCAAAATAGGAAGAATAAGAGAGATGTGAGTTCTCCTATGACTGAAAATCCTCTTTTAGAGTTGGCTACACCTCAGAGAAAGCCAGTGGCATGGCACTGTATTAATTTGCTCTTACGTTGTTTTATAAAAGTTCTATATAATTTAGCGTATTGTTTTTCTCCAGCTAGACTGTAAACTCTTGGAGGGCTGTTGTTTATCTTATTAGTATTACTCCACAGATTTTAGTAGTTTCTATGTTAATTATTATTTACTGCCTATATTTATTGACTGAGAAGTCAATAAACGTTCACTGACTGTTTTTACCTGTAAACAGAATCCATTTATCTTTTTCTTTGAATTCTCATCATCTTTGAGTCCCAGTCAGTGAGGAGAGAAATGAACCAGAAGTTTAGCCCTTGAACATACCAAAAGCGATGCATTTTCAATAGGATAAATGAGACTGATAAGGATTATTTCCCATAGGACTCAACGTCTTTTATTGAATCAAGTGCACAATCTTAACTTTACAATACAATGACCTTTCACAAATGTATGCGCCCATGTAACCACTAAGGTCAAGGTGTGAATTGTTTCTGGCACCCAGAAACCCCCTGCTTCTACCTCCCAGTCAATACTCCCCATAAAACCAATACCATTCTGATTTCTTTCACCGTAGATTCCTTTTGTTTGTCTGGATTTTAAAAAACGGGACTCACAGGGTATCAATTTTTTGGTGTCAGTCTTCTTCTTACTTTTTAAAATCAAATTTCTAATTGAATTATAACATGCAGTAAAATGTTCACTGAGTTTCTATTAAGTGAATCCATTTAAGTAACCAGCAACCAGATCGAGAATAACATATTCCCAGCCCTGCAGAATCCCCCATGATGGCCCTTCTAGCCAGTTCTTCAATGTTAAGGGTAACCACTTTCCTGACTTCTAAGATCATAGATTAGTCTTGCCTGTCTTTGAACTTTATATAAATGGCATCATAGTGAGTACACTTCTGTGTTTGGCTTCTTTCACCCCAAATAACATTTGATAGATTTATCTACTATTCAGTATATAGCTGCAGTTTTTCCTTTACATTTCTGTTTTGTATTCCATTATATGAAGATGTCGTCATTTTTTAAAAAATCCATTTTTTGGGACACTTTTGGAATGTTTCCAGTTTGGTGCCATTATGAATAATGCTGCTGTGGATATTATTGTTCATGACTATATGTGTGTATTTCTGTTGGGTATATACCTAGGAGTGGAACTACATTTGTTCATGTTTGGGATATACAGCCAGTTTTCCAAAATAATTATCAATTTACAGTTACATTGGCATTATATGAAAATTTGATTGTTTTATAGCCTTCCCAACACTACACAGTGGTGTCTTGATAAATTGGCCTTTTGTGGGGAAAAAAGCCCTGATTTGTAGTGTTTGCCAATTTTTGTGGTGTAAATACTCCTGCTATGATTGGTTTCAAAAACTATTTAATATAAAGATTAGCCTCTGGTTTCACTCTATCATGTCTCTCTGCAGAAAGCAGAATAATGAGCTTCTAAAGACATCTAGACCCTTATTATGGGAACCTGAGAATATGTTACCTTATATGGCAAAAGTGAGTTTATAGATGTGATTGGGTTACAGACCTTGAAATGGTCTTAGATTATTCAGGTGAATTCAACCTAATCCCATGAGTCCTTAAAAATGGAAAACCTTTTTTGAGGTCAGAGAGATATGTAAGTGAGGAACAGGTCAGGGGCAGATGCAATGTTGCTGGTTTACAGATGGAGGAAGCGGGCTAAGAGCCAAGGAGAGTAGGCAGCCTCTGGAAGCTGGCAAAGCCAAGAGAATGGATTTTCTTCTAGAATATCCAGAGAAGAGCACAGCACAGCTGTTGACACCTTGATTTCAGCCCAGAAAGACCCGTGTTGGGCTTCTGATTTCCAGAATCGACGGATAATGAATTTGAGTTATTTTAAGCCCCTAAATTTGTGATAATTTTTCACAGCAGCAGTAGAAAATTAATGTACTCTCTTAATTAGACAGCATATATCTACCCACAGCCTCTGCACAAAGCAGGTGCCGTATAGAGTATTCTGTAATATTGTCAGGTATGAATCATAAAGCTGTTTTAGGTAAACATGATATTTAGATTATAAAGTATATTTTACATTTTAGTAAAATAGAAATTGTACCAATCTATATTCTTATGCATTGGTAGGTCTTGGGATAAACTAAACATGTTTGAAAATCAGAATTTAAATCCTCCTTTGTTTCTTATGTGAATTAGCTGGTTTTCCATGTTGATTGAATCAGTGCTACCAATGACAATGTACCTGTCTGAACTTACAGAAAATATATTTCTGTTAAGTTAGTCAGATTTCATAGTTATACCTATGTCCTGGGTAATTGTTTCATTGAGGGCTGAGAAAGAAGAATAGACTTTGCTTTGAGGATGACAGCAAGGCCTGTGGGTGTCGGGAAGGCCTGTGGTGGCAGTTTGGTAGGTTGCTTAAATGTTGTGTCAGGCTCCCTACTGAGCCAGTCTCGGTCTGAATATCAGAGGCAGGTGGTAAAAATGATAATGGGAAAACTTTCTAACATGAGAGAGTACAGGGCTTATAAGCAGACCCGTGAAGTAGCCAGCATCTCTGTGGGGAAGAGACCACGGCCGATATCCAAGAAAGCAAGCAATGTTGTTCCCACTGTGAAAATTACAATGCTGAGCTCTAGTCCCGGTTCACCAGGGCATTTCTCAGCAGCTGAGTCATATTGGAAGAAAGGGATAACGTGTTATTACCTCAGTGAGAGCCCGATAGGAGTTGTAAGCCAATTTTTCTCACTCAATCTTTCTTCCTCGAGGTTCCCAGGTAATACGCTGTGGCCTTCTGAAATGAGACCAAGGTTTCAGGTGCTTTCAGTGGCTGCTTGCTCGGTCTTTTCTCCTGCTAATGCGTTTTTGTCTTCCGCTATTTTAATAGCATCGTGTGACATTTAGCTCTTAGTGCAGAAATGTGAATCCCACCAAACGAAAAACCAGGGTGGCTGAAATCGCTGACCCTAGGCAGCAGCAACATTATATTCAGAAGAGCGTTGTCTAGTGACTGCTAGATTAGAATACCTTGTGTTTTATCCTGGCCCTGTATCAAGATTTATTTTATACATTGATAAATTAGTTAGTGATAAACTAAATAGCATTGAAAAAAAGAACAGAAAATATAACTCAACAGAACCACACATTATTTTTTTTCTCTTTTCCCCATTTTCAAGGGAAAAATAAAGACCACAAAACAAGCTTGCATTGGCATACTATTTTTCATAATTCTCCTTAAAGCCATTCTTGATATCTGGGGTACTGTCAGTATAGACTCAGACTAACTCACAACAAGGCAACACATTCTATACATTGGTGATAAATATTCAAAGTAATAGTCCTGAGCCTCTTGTAAGGTCTTCAAATAAACAGCAGAGATTAACATTTTTCTCTGTACTTATGCTTAATAAGGCAGTACTGAAGTGTACTTCATTTTAGGAGGGATTTTTCAATAAAAGGGAAATTAAACATGGTGTGCATCTCAGTAAATTGCACCATTATAAGCTCTGTTTCTCAGGCTAAAAACTTGGGAGACATCCTGGTTTTCTTTCTTTTTCATGGACTTCACATCTGATCCATTAGCCCATCCCACTGGATTTGTCTTCAAAATAGATTCCAACCTAATTATGTCCGATTACCTGTAATAGTAAATCCTTAGACCCCGCTACCACTGGGTCCTACGTGCATGACTGCAGTATCCTCCCAAACAGGTCCGACTCCCCCTTTGTCCTGCTGTTCTCCACACAGCAGCTACATGATCCGTTAAAAATGGAAGTCAGATAATGTCTGACACCTCTCTCGAGACTTGCAGTGGCTCCCTATTTCACTTGGAGTAAAATCCCAAGTCCTGTCCTATGCTGCCTACGTATCCTGGCCCCCATTCCCTCTCAAGCCCTGGCCCTCACTCCCGTATGCACTCAGTTCTATCCACTTCGACGTCCTTGTAGGCTCCTGACTTAAAACTGCTACTTCATCTTCTCAAAATGATTCCTATCTCCCAAGAAATACACAGGGCTCATTCTCTTGTTTCTTCTGTGGTTTCTGCTTACATGCCATCTTTTCAAGAAAGACTTTTCTTGATCACCCGTCCTAAAATGCACTATTAGTCTCTCCCTGATAAGATACTATTAAAATAGCATCCCCTTAACCTGTGTATCTTTCTTCATAGTACTCATTGCTACTTGACACACACACACACACACACACACACACACACACACACACACTTAATTGCTGGTTTATTATTTTACTTCACCATAGTATAAGCCCCTTGAGGATGGAGAGTTTGTCTGTTTTGTTTATTGCTGCTTTTCCAGCACTTGGAACAGTACCTAGCACTGAAAAGAAGCTCAATAATAACCTTTTCTTGACTGCGTATATGAATGACTGTGAATAAAAGAGGCCTGATAAGCTAATGATACACAGCCTGAACAACAGTGTGTAGAAATAGTCAATAGAAAATGTCATTCCCCAAATTCACTGAGGTTTTATGCTACTAGAAAATTTCTTAAATCGTTCTGTATTTTTCTTAGAATATCAACCCTAATGCGGCAGACAAACTTTAGTACCTTGGCAGAAAAATGCCATGTTTGCAAGATCTTGGATGGTCCCCAACAATTCCTTCATCCCTCAAACTTGGCTGGTCTTGTGATTTGTTTGGCCAAGAGAACATGATGGAGGTGACGTTTTACCAGTTTCATATCTAGGCCTTAAGAGACCTTGAAAGCTTCCATTTTTGTCATCTTAGAAGTCAGTCACTATGTACAGAAGTTTCAGCTAGATTATTGAATGGTGACTGTCCATAAGAGGGGAGTGAGGACACGTGGAGGACAACTGAGTTATCATACATGGCGGTCAACACCCAGGCACCCGTCTGTGAGTGAGACCATCTAAGATCCTCCAGCACCAGTTGTGCCATCCCAGCCAGCTTCTCACCATAGGAGCCACCGGGCAGAGGCATCCCAGCGTAGCCCCAGGTATTGTGGGGGTACAAGCAGTCTTCCCTGCAGAGCCCTGCCTGAATGTCTGAGCCACACAATCAGCAGCAAATGGCGCCATAATTTTGAGCCACTAAATTTTGTTAAGTAGCAATAGCTAACTGACAGACACCATTCTGAAATATCATTATAGAAGAATAACACTAAGAACACTGGATCTCTGAAACGGTGATCTGGCTTAGTAAAATATTTGCGTGTGTGTGTGTGTGTGTGTGTGTGTGTGTGTGTGTGTGTATTTACTATGTATATACATATATGAAACTTTGTATATAAACTTTGTAAATATATCAACATCTGTTTTTCTGTTTTCAGTTTATTGAAAGGGTTAATATAAAATTAAATACCCCACTAATAATGCATTGGCAGTAATATTTTATTACTTTTAGATGATATCCTAGGAGCTTTGCAGTTTTCAAATATCGTACATTTAATTGTATTTGTTTATTTACTTCCTTTTAATGAAGTAGAAAATTATTTTCCAAAGAAAAGTGTGAAAGGTCTTTCAGTATGCCTCTGAAAGTGCACAACTCCAGAACATATAAAGTCCTTCTGTCCACACCTTCCGTCTTCTGCTCCTAATTTGAATAGTCAGCAAACTGCAAGAAATCAGCGTTCTTAATACATTTCATTCAACAGTATAGATATAAAAACTACCTGAAATTTTTAAAAGAGAGTCAAGCCAAAATTCTCAAGCACACCAGTAGAATTTGTAGGATAAAAGAGCAATAAAATTGAGCTTTCTCAGATGTCTAGTGTTGATAGTCCATTATCAAAACAGTGATGCATTTCCACAGCTTGGGAAGCTTCTGTGAGGCTGTCCCTTGTGACAACATGTATTTTGCCTCTGTTCTCACAGGATATTAAAATCTGACTTGGATTAAATTGGTTTCTAACAGGCTCTTTCAAAGTCAGCTTTTTCTCGCTTCACAGCCAGGAGCTGCACCTTCTGAATGCAATTAGTGAGCTTCCCAGCCTGCTTTGGGGATATGTTCAAGGGATGTTAGCTAATTGTCCCTTAAAACAAGGGAAATCTGAAAATCAAATGTATTTAATTCCCACGGCTTAAAGAAATTACGAAGGTGTGATAAAAAACTATGGTGAATGTTTAAATAAAAAATGTTTATTACAGTAAAAGACACATTGCCATTAATCCCCTCAAAATAGTCTCCCTCACTTCAAACACACTCATCCCTTCATTCTTGCCATTTTCTGAAGCAGTTCTGGGGAAGTCCTCTATCGTGAGTGTCTTTAGTTGCACTGTCGTGGCTGCCTCCATGTCCTGAATCAATTGAAAATGTTTACTTTCCATGGTTGTCTTGATTTTGGGGAAGAGCCAGAAGTCTCACAGTGCCAGATCTGGTGAATAAGGTGGATGAGGACACACTGTAATGTTTTTATTTGACAGAAATTGCCGTACCAGAAGCGATGTGTGACACAGCATTGTCATGATGGAGGATGATTGACGGCACACTTTAAAACACACCTTCTCTCAACCGTAGCTCACACCCAACTGACTGCACTGAACAAGTTGAAACTTGTCACACACTATTACTAAGTTTTGATGTGCCACTTCCCTTATTGAAGATCCACACCTTTCTATTACTTTCTGGTATTCTCAGCAGCAGCTTTCACAGTATATTTTGATCACCTTTGTACATGCCTATATTTCCATACCATTTGTAGAAGGGAGTGGGAAGAGAAATGCAGGTTGGAGAAGAATGCCGGGAAATCAAGCAATACAATGATAAAAACCCACAAAGATTATAAACCATTGGTCTAGATAATTCCCACTTCTTTTTAACCATGCATTTATTTCTGACAGTCTACAATGTGCACTTTGGCTAGTTGTTGTAATTAAAATGGATCCAGACATGTAACAGCCTGTTTGCTTCTCAGAGAGATTATTGTGCTGCGAGCAGGTTTACTTTATTGATCCTGTTTTTATTACTTTGAAAATGGAAAAAAAAAAACATGCTTTTGTCAGTCATGCAAAAGAAAGGAAAGCAAAATTCAAGCAAGTAGTTTCAGTTTGTTCAGAGTAAGAGAAAATAATCCACAACAAAAAGAAAATGAAAATAATCTTTTAAGTTTTGTTAACCAGTTAGCAATATATTTTTGTTGTTGTTATTTTTCCCTGAAAGGAAAAAGACCATCAGTTTAATCATATGAAAGAGTACTATTTTCTCAATAAATATGCATTTATTAATTAAATGTGATTACCTGTGAATAATTATTTATAATGTATTATCTAATGTCAAACACTGGTGTTGTATGAGCTTAAACTCAAAGACTTGTTTTTAATTTATAGAGCAATATTTTTGTTATTCTTCAGGTACTATTACACATTTATTCTTTAGACTGTGAATATTTTTTAAATTGTATTAGTGTTGTAAAACCTAGAAAGTTCTCCTCCTCTACCTCACACCTCCAGTCCTTTAGGTGCTGTCATAGTTTATTCTTTAGTATGATCATGGTTTCGGATATTCCCCCTTTTTATGTTGAAGAGGAAATTCTCTTCTCTATAAAAATGAATTTCACTAAAAGGTTTATGGTGAGTGCTATTAATGGCATATTGTTGTGATCACTAGCAGACAGTTTCTTTAAGAAGTTTTGAAAATAATATTTTGCTTGGCTATTTTTTCTGATTAGAAGCCAAAACATGTTTATGGGAGAAAAATAGGAAAAATACAGAAAAAATTTTTAAAAAAAGAAAGCAGAGACACCCATACTTTCTAGTTTCCTTGGAAGATGTAAATCCTTTCAGTTGTTATATAAACATCCATAGATATGGATACCTAGGTTCTTTAAAATTAGACTACAAAAGGCATGGAATGTTAAAGATCTGTATTTTCATTTAAAATAGTGTAAACAATTTTCCAAGATATTCTTTTTCAGTTTCATATTTAGTGGCTATATATATTTCAATTTTGCAGGTGGCCAGTTATTTATTTAACCAATCTCCTTTTATTGAACCTTTAGATTGTTTCACAATTTTGTTACAGTAATTAATACTACGATGGATGGGCTTTGTGTAGAAATCTTTTTGTACATCTTTGATCGTGTCCTTGGGGTAAATTCCTTAAAGGAACATTAGATCAGTTAGTATGAATCAGAAAAATTAGTTCTTAGCCTTACTATGCAAACTTTAAAAAAATAACCCCATGGGAGCAGGTTGTGACAGAATCACTTACTCACATTGATGAAACTTCATGTTATTTTCTATGGCAAGTGGATGGTGTGGGGATTCTAGGCAAAGGGAAAAACCATATTCTATGTCCAGAGGCATAAACAACAGGAAGGAGTACTTCAGTCTGATTGGAGCTTAGGTGCCAAGAGACTGGTCGTGAGGGCGTCAGGGCCAGGTGAAGGAGGGGCTCACATGTCATGCGAAACAAAGAGACTTTAGTCTTATCCTAGAAGATGAGTAGTTGTCAGAAGGGCTTAAGTATTAATGCAATAGGATCAGTTAGTGGCGGAAGATCAGGCAGGAGCTTATTACAGTAGTTCAGGGTCTGAACGGGAGTAGCTGAAACAGATATAGAGCAGAGCAGTTTGAAGTGAAAGATTTAGGGCTCAGTTAGTGGAAGAGAGGGAGGCATAGAGACAGAGATATTGGAAAGCGAGGAAGTGTTGGTTCAGGTCTTCTGAGAAGAAGCCTCCATGATGGGCTCGATGCCACGGGGTTTGTTAGGAGAAGTACCTGTATGGACTAAAGGCTGAGGGAGCAGGAGGAGGCAGCCGGTGGTGGCGTTCTGTGAAAGGGGAGAAGAAAGGGAGGGCCATGCAGGAGGCACTCCAGGCTGCAGCTTAGTTCTGAGGACGTTCTGGTCATGCTGACCTGTTGTTCTTGAGGAAATGCTGCCCATTGGAAGAGTCCTACCTCGGGCAGGGATGAGCAGGCACTCATATCCCCACCATGCTCCGTCATTCGCAGGACTCAGCTTGGGGCAAGTGTGGTCTCGATACAAAGCCAGGGGTGCATCCTGTGAGTGGTAGCTGGGGCTCAGCCAACAGTGTCCCCTCCCCATGGTAGGGTGTCTTGAAAGGTCTGAGCTTCACATATCCGTGGCGGCACAGACAGTAACTGTTTTCTGGCTTTTATAATGGATGGAGGCTACACAGAAAATACTAAGTGTAAAATCAATCCTAGGTGTAAGCTTGGGCTTCCAAGGGTAGAATTCAGGGGGGAAACAGTGTTTCTTGTTAAGGAAGAAAACACAGTGTTACAGAAAAAGAAAGGACATCTAAATCAGGCAGGACTCTTGCTTTCTGACTCTGAATTTCGAACTATGGAACCTTGAAGGAGTAATAAATTCTCTGATTTTCAATTTTTTCTTATTCATAGAGTGGGAATTAAGATTATGTACCCCACGCAGATTTTTTGAAGATTATTTGAGATTTTAGATATAGGCTGTTGCATGGCACATGATAAACACGTGGCAGTTATTTGTTTCTGAATAATTGGAAGAAGATCGTCTTATTGTTTTAGACTTGTGACATGTCTGGAGTGTGTAGTTATAAACCTTCCTTCTTTTTACTTTCTCCAATGCGAAAACTTTCACTCTCAGAGATCTGTCCTCCCAGCACACCCATTTTTCTTCTGGGTCTGACATGATTAATAGATAAAAAACCTCAGGAGCTAAGAAGATGCTGGCCAGAGAACACACTGAGAAATGCTTGTGTTGCCAAAATGGCCAGGAGTGCTGGCATAGTTGGCAGACATTACGATTCCAGATTAAGAAATTCTGGTGTGGCTAATTCTACCTTATTCAAGTAAAAACCAAGGACTTTTAAACTATGATTTTTAACTGATAAGATTGGTGGAAAAATCACTGTAAGCAAGCTCAGGTTTTAATTTAGTTTTCCGTATACTATGTAGATCAGAGATAGTGTGGAGGCAGATTCCAGGCACAACTTCCAGATGATTCTATTCTTCATTTTTATTGATTTATTTTTGTGCCTTTTATTGTGGTTTTGAAAACCATGGATTTTGATAGGTAAGCATGCTTCTTAAGCATGCTCAGTGTCACTGTTAAATATTTAGGCATGTTTGTTAGGTTTGGTATTTGGTTTTTTAAAGTAATTTGAGATGAAAAGCATATACTCTTTTTTTTAACTTAGCTTTATTTTTTTAAATCTTTTATTTTTCAATTACAGTTGACGTACAATATTATATTAGTTCCAGGTATACAACATAGTGATTAGACATTTATATAACTTACAAAGTCATCACCCCAATAAATCTAGTACCCATCTGACACTATACATAGTTATTACAATATTATTGACTATATTCCTTATGCTATACCCTACATCCCCATGACTACTTTGTAACAACCAATTTGTACTTCTTAATCCCTTCCCCTTTCTCATCTGGAAGCCCTTAAAATGTTCTCTGTATCTATGAATTTATTTCTGTTTTGTTTGTTTGTTTATTTTGTTCTTTAGATTCCACATATAAGATAAATCATACGGTATTTGTCATTCTCTGTCTGACTTACTCCACTCAGCATAATATGTTCTAGGTCCATCCATGTTGTTACAGATGGCAAGATTTCATTCTTTTTCATGGCTAAGAAATAGTCCATTGTCTATAAAAATCACCTCTATTTTATCCATTCATATATTGATGGATACTTATGTTGCCTGCACATCTTGGCTACTGTAAATAATGCTGAAATGAACATAGAGATGCTTATGTGTTTTCAAATTAGTGTTTTAAGGACTATTTTGTTTGGTATGCTCTTCTCAATACCAGGGAGCGCCTGTGCTGGGAGCCCAAGAGGATTTGGAAGCACAGCTGTTTAATTGCACATCAATCGAGAATCCATAGCCTCTCCAGGCTTCTGCGCCTAATCCCAGCAGCTCACCTCACCGCCCTCTGAGATGTGAGGGGGAGAAAATGATTTCATCTTCCTCTCCTGTTAACTGTCGGGAACTCAGGGTTTCCATTGTATACATAATAGTAAAACATCTAAGCCCAGTGAACTTGGCAAATTGTTTTGGAAAAGAAATTAACTTCCACTCACAGCAATATCCAAACTTTTGAGAAAAAAGATTGAAATGATAATTTTTAAGACTGAATTTAGAATTGCTGTGTAGAGGAAATAGTTTGGCTTGGTTATCTTTTTAGTACCTTAGGTACCTATGTGTCTGTGTGCCTGCAGTGAAGGTTCTGGGGACTGGTCTGAAATGCTTTGCAGAGGCAAAGGCTGGACCCAAACACATTCTGATACAATACAATCCTCCCAGCTCAGCACCTGCAGGAGAAGCAGACCCCTCTCTATGCAGGGACTGCAAGAAGGGGCAGTTGTCAGTGAGCTCTAGAGTGAAAGAATCCTGACTTTAAACCCTCGTTCTATGGTATACTAATGGCCAGTCCTTGGGCAAGTTACTTAGCTTATCTAATTTATCAGTTTCGTCTTCTATAAAATGGGGATAATGACAATGCATATTTATATTCATCCAATAGGAAACAAAAGAAGAACCTAAAAATTGTGGCCTTGGGAAGGTTCCAGTGGGTACCCTGAGACACATGGGGCGTTGTAAAAGTTTGGGGGACATGAGTGAAGGTGGAGACAGGAGATTTGAGGCAAATAACGACGGTCTTCCATTTGGCTAGGTCTAGCCCTACTGTAGCGCCTTGTGTGCTCTTTTCATTTTCAGGCAAATGTCGGTGATGTAAAAGCGAGAAGTCCCCGGAACCCTCCCTGCTGGTGTATGCTCTTTCAGCTTTCCATTCGCTTATTCTCTTGGGAGTCCCTAAGCAGCCTGGTTCTGCCTAAGCCAGTAAAAGTGGCCAATTTCACTCCAGACCACTAGGCAACCTTGGAGAAAAGTTCAGAACTTTGACCTTGACGTGAGAAAGTAAAGAGGATGGGAAATGATGAGCTAAGTAGTGAATCCAAATGTAACCTAAAACTGGTTAGGAATGAATTAATCCTCACATTTCAAACCATCGTTCCTCCACCAGGTTGTTTGACCATCATTTACTGAGTCCCTGGTACACACGGAGTTTTGAATCAAACACAGAATCCTAAAACGCAGAAAGAGAGTGCTCTCTCTTAAAGATCTTACAGTCTAATTGGGAGAATGTGATATACCACCTTACTTTGCTTCTCTCTTTTATGTGTGTGTCCCAAATGTCAACATGAGTAGCTGAGACTCTAGAAGGACGTAGATTTTAGAGGAGAGAATAAAGTGATTCTAAGGCCTGTGATGGCCCGAGAATGTTTATGAATGAGGTTCAGAAAGGTTAGCTGAGGAAAAGTAGAAAAATGTACAGCTTTTCCAAATGAAAATAGAACACACTTGGCTACAGCAATTTTTGTTAAGAAAAGTGGTAAAAATCATTAAAGCAGTGGATGGAGGAGTCAGAGGGTTGGACTTGATCTTGGAGACAATGACCAGCTACTGAATGTTTCTTCAGAGTGAGAAAGGGGATTGTTATATGAACAATACATAATTTAACAAAATAATATGTATTTTATGTACAATATTTTTAACAAAATAATAACATGTATAATCAATAGCATTTATCGTGTGCTTACCATGTCCTGGGCAGTACTGTAAGCGCTTCACATGTCTTTATTTAATCAGACAACAATCCTAGTGGTAGTTACAATTTCCCACTTCATGCATGGGAAACAAGAACTGGTAGGGGTGATTTCTCTGGTGGGGATACACGTAAAAAATGGGGAAAAGATGCCGAGGAAGGGACACTGAGGCAAGAAGCTGGTAAGAGAGCCAGACAAAGGCAACAAGCTGCTGAATTTAGATGAAGACTGTGGTAGCGAACAAATTTTGTTGAATGTCAAGGAAAATTTCCAAGTTAAATATTTAATGTATACAGGAACATGTAAGGTAGTTTCCTTCCTTCACAAAAAGGGGCAACAGTTCTCCTTTGTAGAGTAAAATGGAACCTTAAAAGGATTTCTTATAACATTGACAGAAGCACAAACCCCACATTTCTTCTGAAGTTGTCCCTCAGTTTTCATTCTAGAAACAGCTCTTTTGTCTGTCATCACTTTGTATGTCAAAGTCAATATTTTATAAGTGATAGTCCTTTTAGATTAAAAATTGAAGAAAGTTTTATCATTTTATATTTATTTCTGCTTTCCAGACAAAACAGTATTTTTCTATTTATTTATAAAATATTTAAGACATACCAAGAAATATTGAGAAACAGATCAGACAACCCTGTACCACTATTCAGATCTATTATGTTATCTTTTTCCATGTTTTCTTTATAACTTTTAACTTTTGTTTTTAATAGCTTTATTGAGCTTTAGTTGATCTACGTGTATACATATAACTGAAAATATTTTTTGAATTTGCTTTCTCCCTCCAATAAAATATTTTTGATATAACCCTGCTTCTGTATGTAGATTAAATGTGTTCATTTATCTACTTTACAAAAGTATCTAACGTACTGAAGAATGAGACAAATTTGAGGTGCAGATCAAGCTTTTTGCATTATATCATTGTTGCCTTCTAAGGTGGCAGAAAAATATAATTTTAAACTCATCAATTGTTAATAGTAGCTTATTTATATTGTAGGACTATGGGTGATTCTTATTTTATTCTTTGTATCCTTCCTTGATTTCCAAATTGTCCATCATTAATATGTAATAAGGAAAATGAAAATAAGTTAAATAATAGAGCCATTTTACTGTAAAACTATGTGGTTAAAAAGTTTATGGGAAAACATGAGAATGAAAAAAATGATTCTGAAAGTGTGTATAGCAGCTGAGAGTTGAGGAAAACTTTGGGTTTGTAGAGGTTTTCCTACCGTTAAGTTGTGGTGTATGTTTCATAGAGGGGATACATTGGTTTTTATTCAGTGGGACTCTTGCAAACAGATGTGAAGGAAGCTCATTAGGTTTCTCTGGGAGACTCCTAGTGGGCAGTAGTGGATCTGTGTGTCCTTTTTCTCTAGGCAGATCACTGATCTATTCATTCAATGAACAAAAGGGCTCATTCCATTCTCAAGGAAGCTGATGGAGTTCTTGGTACCAATTTTCTCTACTTTTATCCAGTCGAGAAAATACATCTTTTCCACTTTGTCTTGATCTCACACATTTCTCATTGATTTTTCTTTATTCTTTTTTAATAAATTTTTTTCTAAGTACTCCCAGGTAAAATGATTAAATAATTCCTTGAGTGTCCATAATTAAAGTAAAAATAGAGGATCATAATAATTTCTAACATTTTCCTTATAATTGAAAAATGTTGAGTTGTATATTTCTGAAATATCTGTTTTGAAGGAAACTCAGGACACAGGATATGGTGGGCAAATTTCCTGCTCTATTGTTAAAGTTTGTATCATTCCAGAATGCTGGTGATTTATCTTCCTTTTAAAATTAACTTAAGTAGAGGTTATAGTGCCTTTGTAACTCACCATAAAATGGTATTGTGAGTACCGAAGGATAATACTGAGGGTTGTGTGTGTGTTGGCTGTCCATGCAAATTACACTGAGTGAATGAATGAACTCATTCTTCTCTCTTTGTTACTCTAAGTTAACATGAAGCATCTTTATAAGGATGTACAATTTTGACCTAGATAGTTGGAAAATATTTATATAGACATGCAAATTCGACATTGCATCTCTCTCCATTTGAGATATTTCTTCCTCTTGATCTATTTAACTGCCTTCTGCATTATTCTTCCTCAAATCGTGTGTGTGTATATTTCTACACACACACACACACACACATTATCCTACTTGTGGCAGCTGTGTAACTCCTTTGCCCTCACCCAGAATTGCATTTGATAGCGACATACCACTATTCCAATTATCTGTATGGTGTGTATAAAATGTGGGAATACTTCAAGCTGTAATCAAATAACACTAAGTGGTGAAATTTGATTTATTGAATAGGAGAAAATTTTCAAGAAACTCTGTTCCATGGAAACATTTTGTATATGTTCTTGGGATTGAGTGTATAGTGTGTATCTTGTGTTCAGAAAGTCTCAAAATACTGAAAAAAATGATTCTGTGCATTAAAAATGCACAAATTTATGTTACTGGTAAATGTCTTAGTGGAAATGGCTTTGAATACTATCAATGCTGATTAGTCTACAAAGAAAGGGAAAATTTAATTAACTAGTAGCATTGTAGTCTGATTACACACATCCCATTTTATTTCTCAAAGGATAATACTAGCAATTAGAGTAGGTGAATAATAGTATTCCAAAATACCTTCTACTGTAATGTATTTTTATAAATGCTAACAAAGTAGCAAAAATCCTGAGGATTAATATTTTTTTAAAACTATGGGTAGGTAAGGGATAAATATTGTTTATTGTGAATTTCAAAATTATTTTCTTTTTAAATAATATTGTCCTTTTTAAAGAACATAATTAGTGAAAATTGTGTAATAAAACATTAAATTTTTTTCCACATTTATTATTTTATTATATTGCCGTGTTTTACTCATGAGATACCACTTACAAAAAGGGTATTTGGAGACATTATAACCATATAGCTTCTATAATATAAATGATTATTTTGACTATACAGCACATGGTTCAATAACACTTCACTTGATAAGATAACACTCAGAATCATAGTGGGTACAAGACCACTGTCATTTATTGTTCACCTACTTTCTAAAGATATCTTCGCTTGTGTTCTTTTGTTCAAGTTAGCTGTTATTATTATGACCATTATACAAGTAAGGAAACAGGCTTGGGAAGAGTTCATAGCTTGTCCAAGGTCACTTATCAGGTAAGCAGTGAATATAGGATTCAAATACTATTATTCTGGCATCATTATCTGTGTCCTTTCACCTTCAACATGTTCTCTTTCAAGAAAAGATTATGAGAGATGGGACAGGGAAGGGAGAGAGATGAAAACAAAGCCAGTATTGAGATAGAAAAGTTATCACTCATTTCAACAACTTGATTTTGGTCCAGGTAAGCTCATGAAATAATTAGAGAACAACAAAGAGACCAGACGACCTTCAAGAGAGTAAGAGCTTGTGTTCTCAGAGATTGGGACGTGGGGCCATGGAGACCTGGGACGCAGGGTTTTTGTTCCTGTCCTATTTTGTGCCGACCTAGCAGAAAAGTTTAAAAAAAGAGTACAATGTGCCAAGAAAAGCTACAAGACGGGTGGGAAAGCAGATACTCAGAACCGATGATGATTTTTGGCAGAGGAGTTATCATTGTATTAAAGGAATAAAACAAAAGGGCTCCATAGTTTTGACTGTTACAGGAAAGGGGTAATTGACTAGTTTATAGACAACTAATATTCCCTGTGGATAAAAAAAATGAAGAGACAATTTTAAATATAAACTAAATGGCAGGATTTGCTGAAAGGAGTGAAAAGGGGAGAAGAGGACACAAAAATAAAATTAGTTGGCCATTCCTTCTCTGTGACTTTGTATTATATTAGTCATATAATTATAGCTATCAGGGATAAAATATTCCTGTTAGGATAGCACATAATGGCTGTTATCCTTTTATTATTGAAATTATATAAAAATAAGGGCAGAAAAATCAGAGAAACAGGTTTTTTAGCAATAAAACTAGGATATGGGACAGACTTCTAGATTTACATTACATTACTTTTTATAAAGGCAGGGTAAGAATAAGCTCCAATAACATCTCTTCATTAAATGAAAAAAAAAAAAAAATAGTGGTGGTTACATGGCCTAAAGAGGGATTATGGTAAGTATAGCCCTGGCGAGTAGAGAAGTATTGACTTTCAAAATGGAGCCTTCAGAGTGATGATGGCTTGAGCCAACTGGTCTGCATCTGCCAGGGCTTTTTATAGAGTTTTTGTGGCCTCCTATAGAAGTATTCAGTAAAGATATAGGAATCTTAATGATTGGGTTTCCACCTTGGCTTGTTTGAAGACCTAACTTTACTTTTTAGAAGCTTTTTAGAAGAGGGAGAAACAAAATGAATTTTTTTTTTTAAATTAAATTTATTGGGGTGACAATTGTTAGTAAAATTACATAGATTTCAGGTGTACAATTCTGTATTACATCATCTATAAATCCCATTGTGTGTTCATCACCCAGAGTCAGTTCTCCTTCCATCACCATATATTCGGTCCCCCTTACCCTCATCTCCTACCCCCCACCCCCCGCCCCCCTTACCCTCTGGCAACCACTAAACTATTGTCTGTGTCTATGAGTTTCTGTTTCTCATTTGTTTGTCTTGTTCTTTTGTTGTTTTTGGTTTATATACCACATATCAGTGAAATCACATGGTTCTCTGCTTTTTCTGTCTGACTTGTTTCGCTCAGCATTACTCTCTCAAGATCCATCCATGTTGTCACAAATGTTCCTATATCATCTTTTCTTACTGCCGAATAGTATTCCATTGTGTATATATACCACAACTTCTTCATCCATTCATCTATCGAAGGACATTTTGGTTGTTTCCATGTCTTGGCCACAGTAAACAAAGCTGCAATGAACATTGGAGCACACGTGTCTTTATCTCTAAATGTTTTCAGATTTTTGGGGTAGATACCCAGGAGAGGGATTGCTGGGTCATATGGCAATTCTATTCGTAATTCTTTGAGGAACCTCCACACTGCCTTCCATAACGGCTGCACCAGTCTGCATTCCCACCAACAGTATATGAGGGTTCCTTTTTCTCCACAGCCTCTCCAACACTTGTTACTATTTGTCTTGTTGATGATAGCCATTCTGACTGGGGTGAGGTGATATCTCATTGTGGTTTTGATTTGCATTTCTCTGATGATTAGTGATGTTGAGCATTTTTTCATATGTCTATTTGCCAACAAAATGAATTTTATTGTCGTTTTTGTTTTGTTTTGTTTTTAATTGAGAAAAGGAGCTGTCCGTGGTATCACTTGAATATCTGTTTACCAGGAAACAAGGTCTCCAGCCTGGGTTATGAGTCCGGGGATCCAGTAAGCCAGGGTTAAAAGTAGATGGAAATAAATCAGGGTGAATGGACAAGGATGGAGAGAGGCAACTGAAGTTTCAAGGGGTTGTTGTGTGGACTTCTGTCACCTTAAATTATATCACCTAGACATTTGTCTCCCTTTGTTGGTTATTAGAGAAAACATAAGTTTTTACTAAGGAAATTTAAGAAAATTTTCCAGTATAAAAATGAAAAAAGGATTGTTTCCAAGTCCTCTAGAAATACATGGCACTGGCAGTCCTCTTTCTATTTAATTTCTGCTGCTTATTTTAAGAGTCAGACTCCTTCCTTAATTGGATTCAGTTAAGATAGCCCTCATGGAAATTTTAGTATGTTCGCCATAATTATTGAATTAGTGATTCACAAACACGATTAGAAAGAAATTACCAAAGCCACCTGACTCTTGTTAAGGTTCTAATTGATTCTGGTTATAGAAGTTGTCCCAATTATATTAGTGATGTCCACCTCAAACTCAAGATTGCCTAACGCTACTAAATTGACTTCCATTTATGCAAAAACTATTCTTGTTAATGTTGGGCAAAGAAAATAATTCTATTTCTTAAATGTATGTATTTGAAAAGTGGAATTCTTTTTTTCTGGTAATAATTTAGGTTCCTTCTATAGCACTTCTTCCTGATACAGACGAAATCATATCCTGAATCCCAGAAGAAGAAAAAACTGGAGGTGACCTTAGAGATCTATTTCAGCCAAGAGCACTCTATTGTGTTATTTTAAACTTAAAATTGAACACTTCCCCTAAAGGAAAGTTCAGTAGCAGGCCATTTAATCTTTGGGAGTATATATGCTGACAAATTATTTTTAATACTGGGTTCACTCATTCATTTAACAAATATTTATTGTGTGCCTATTATTTGCCGAGAATTGCATCAGGGTGCTGTATATGTAGAGGTAAATGAAAGGTCTTCTACACTGAAGGAAATTAAAATATGAGCTGAAATATCTGTATTTTTTACCCATTAGTCCCTGTGCTACCCTGTTGGTTACAAACACAGCTTCTTAGGGAGCTAACAATCGCTGTTATGTGCCTATAGATTCTTTTCTTCCCCTAGATAAGTACTTTGTTGTTTGTTTTAGAATTCTCATATGAGATGATTTCAAGTCCTTTTGCCATCCTGTAATTCTTCCTTTAATGCCCTTTAGTTTCTCTCTACCCCTTTTAAAGTGTTATACTCAGTATCAAATATGATTTGCCAGAGCAATGGTTAGTTCTGCTCATGGACTTCCTAAAAACGCTTTGAAAATGTATGTACTCATTTGAATATTTTTAGATAGATATCTAAAATTTTTTATTGTAAGTATAAATAGTTGCAGAGGATGCAATTTCCAGTATATTGGAGGCATTGATTTTAAAAATAAAAGTGTTACATCATTCTTTTTAATGTACCCAAAGGGATATAAATGTCAAGGTGATTTAACACCCACCATTATCCATTTTGAAAATACACATATACATTTGTATTTTGTTCATGATTTAGACTCACTCTTATTTCTCCTTGAAGTCATAATTTTATTTCATTTCCCCCAAAGAATTTTATCCTAAAGTAATATGCTATTTTACTTAATGTCGTATATCAATGATACTAATTCTTCTTTGCAATAATGAAATCTTATGAGTCTATAATACAATAATAATATTAGTATACTATTTGTCAAAGCATAAACATACTACAAATTTTGATAAACAAAAAAAGTAAGTACTTTTTAAATGAGTGAGATAGGGAAGGTATTTAAATGAATTACCCTTGATTGAATGATTCAATTGTCCCTTTTGTTTCTTTTTCTCTTTCTGTTTATTTTATTTTATTTTTTTTCAATTACAGTTGACATTCAAAAATATATTAGTTTCAGGTTTACAGAATATTGGTTAGACACTTATATAACTTATGAATTGATCCCCCTAATAAGTCTAGTACCCACCTGGCACCATATATGCTTATTACAATATTATTGACTATATTCCCTATGCTGTACTTTACATTCCCCTGACTATTTTGTAACTGCCAATATATACTTCTTAATCCCTTGACCTCTCTGAAGTGTTTTAAACTTTTCAGCAACACCCAAGACCGTGATGAGTGAGAACTATGTCTTCTTCCCCCAACATGGGAAAATGATGTTGGGGCCCGGGATGACAGAGAAAAATTTTGGCCATAGTCCCCTTCGCAAAGAGGACAGGTTTAGAAAAGAATAAGTGTGGATGATGATGGTCTGGAAATGGATTTCCTTGAAAATATCTGTGTGATTGTTCCCTCTCAAGTCTGCCTAACTCCAGGGGTAATTGTACTCCAGGTTGATGACCATTACTCCAGGATATAGTCTAGTCAGAATACAGTAGAATATATAATTTTTATCTTCCTCATTTTAGAAACAATATTTTATTAACACAACTGAAGAACACACTATATTTTTCAGGGACCAAATCATACTCCAAATTTATACAAAGCCCGTGGTTACCTTTAAATTAATTTTAAGTTGTTTTCAGCTATGTTCTTGCCGAGTTATGTCCCTCCCCCATCATGTACTTGCACAAAAGCTTAAATTTATCTCTGTCAGATTTCATCCTCTTAGATTCAGCATTTACTCCAACATGTTGAGATATTTTTGGATCATGATTTGATGTTCAATACTTAGAATATTTGAAGTGCAGAGGCATATACTCCTAGGAACTTTTCAGTTCCTAACATTTCCCCAGGATTGTCTTTTCAGTAGTCAAGGTATATTTTGATGACACTAGTGTTTGAGAAAACGTGATTTTTTTTGAGATAGTTTATCATAAAAAAATTAAAAGAGCACTGGACTTATGAGACGTGCTGGATTCTGATTTCAGTTCTTCCACAATGTGCATTCATTCATCAACAAGCATCGACTGTCTTTGTGCTGGGCCCTGTGTTAATCACGGTGGAAACAGAGATGAAGAAGATTTTTTTTACCTGAGCAGAACAAGCATAAAAGAGTTAGACAAACCATTGATAATAGTACAGAGTGACAAGCACTATGAAATGTATATGTACAAGATGGTCTCGGAATACCCAGGAGAAGCACCAAATTCATATGGAAGGGAGGTGGTCAAGGGAAGCTTCTTAGAATAGGAATTGTCATAGGAATCTACAAGGACAAATGGAAGCAAAATCTGCAAAGAACAGGGGCTATGTGATGAGTGGGAAGAAAGGTATTTCAGGAAGGGTGAGTGACCCATATATAATGCATGGAAGCGTGGAAAGTGTCTACTTTAAATTGTTAAACCTACAGAATGACAAGGAAAAATCTGGCTGAAATACAGTGAGAGTTCTTACAAGAAAAGCAGCAAGAATAAATAATTTATTCATTTTGCTAGCATAGGACAACAGTAATCAAAGATGATAAAATTCCTTGAATTATGTAAAAATAAGAACTCACATTAGTAAAATGTGTGCCTGACACAGAGGCAGTTAAAATCTTATCTCACGACATCTGCACTTTCAGTGTTGGATTTCTAGGGAATTTTACTATTGAGTACACATGTTATTAATTAGTGCAAAAGTAATTGTGGTTTAAAAGTTTAAAAATAATTGCAAAAACTGCAATTACTTTTGCATGAACATAATTCTTCTTGGGTGCCCTTCCCCTCATCTCTGGCTGCAGAAATTCTGATTTTCCTTAAGTGTCAGATAACAGGCCACAACATGCCTACTCTCAGAATCCTCATGACACTTTAAACCCAGTACCCCATGAATGTATCTGCATGTCACGGTATAGTATATGGAGTATTTGTTTCCTCAAAGAAATCACGATGTCCTTGAGAGCAGGGACCACGTCTTGGTCAATTTTGTATCCCTATCACTTAGAACTGCCACCTTTGGTGCTCAAGAAATGTTTCCTTTTGTTTTTTTAATTGAATAAGTAGGCCTCCTTTGGATATTGTAAATGCATGCATATGATGAAGTAATTAATGTTCCTAGTAAGTGTCATTACTACCCCTGGGGTGGGTCAGTGAAACACTGAACCTACTGACTGAGAAAGTAGGGTTAGCTAGTTGTAGATAAGACAACCTAGTCACTGAAAGTGTACCACAGTAATATCAACTACCCACATGTTAGTTTGGTAGGGTGCCTTGGACAATCTTCCTTTCCGAATTCTAGGTCCCCAAGTAAATGCTGCTTTAAAGGAAACTTTCCTCCTGTAGTTACCAGATTGTTCCCGAACTTCGATGAAGCCTGTCGACCTCATATGATCAGGAATGCGATACAACTTTGTTACACTGCAGTAACTGGAATACAGATGAGAATGCCATGATTGAATTGTAAGGGTATAGTTGGTTATGATGGTATAACACAAAGGAGTTGGGTTTCTCAGCTCATGCAGGGATAATTGCCCTTAACAAGAACTAACGCTACTCTCAGTCACCCCATGAAGGAAAGAGAAAATGGCTTCTCACTCAAATAGCAGCCGGGAGTCATATAATTTATGGCACAGCCTATGACATTGCTGGGCCACTGCTGAACCCACAGGCTTCTGGGGTGACACCTAAGGGCCCCCACTCTTCCTTATTATATCCTATGTGTTTTCAGAGGTATTTTAAAGAAAATGTTCATCTAATTTTGGGAAAATAGTGAAAAAAAATATTATTCATACTCAGCCAATCAGCTGAGTTTGTGTAATTTTTGCTGAGTAATTATGCTTCAGGTAAGAATACTTTTATAAACAGAGTCCTAGGATCAATTTGAATTCAGTTTGTGGATATAAGAATGAATACACAAATTTCTGGGTTAGCGTAAAAATAAACTGTCTTGCCCAGCTTCCAGACAAGCCCCATGAGATGCTGGAGTCAGCAGGTGTCCACCTGATCCAGGTGAGGGATTTTACTTTAGAGAGCTTTGTCACCAGCTCCTATGTCTTCATCTTCTGCTGTGCACCTATCTGGAGTTCCTCTCATTAGCCCTCTTGCTTTGGGTTAAGACCTTGAGCTTCTCAAAGACTTATGTACAATGGAGCTATGTCTCAAGAGGGTGGCACGCTGAGCCATTAGTTGACTGTCATACAATTAACCCAGAGCAATGGATCACCTTGAACAGTCAGCACCCAACAGAGTCAGGAAATAATAGGGCGTCTCATCTGTAAGTTTGGTGTGAGCAATGGGAGAAAGGAATAGGGAAAAAAACAGGTTGAAGATGTAAGAATAAGGTTCTTTATGGGGAAGGTAGGCCTTGGTGGACAGTTCCTAAGAAACCAAATTGCGTAACAAAGCCACATATAGAACATTAGCTGAAAGCTTGGCTTAGTTAAGATTTTTGCCTGCCTTCTATTTTGTTACCTTTCCTGTAATTTCTTTGTTCCAGGAAAATTTGCCTCCATAATTTTAATGAAGCAGCTTTTCTTATCAGTCAGCCTGAGAGAGTTTCCCAAAATATTCTGGTGGAATTCTCACAAGAGATACTTGATTATCTCTTTGGTGCATGGCATGGAATTTTTTATCACATTATTTGAAGACTTAAATATTTTTATCCTTTGATGACTCTTCATAATTTAACAGATTTAAATTACCACCTGTATTTTCATTTCTCACAATTTTTTTCATAACCATTTTTTTTAAAGGAATATCTAAAGCTCCCCTACTGTAGTTTAAAAATATACAAATAGAACATTTTGAAGGTAGGAAATGCACAGGTCTTTGAATCTAGAAGTCCAAGTTTTATACCTAAATTGACAACTCAAAGGGCTAATTCTGGATTAAAACCCTTAAACCACCTTGGGATATCAACTTCCTACCCGAGGGATCTGAGCAAGTAACAATAATAAGAGTTATAATCAGAAACATTTATTGAACCCTTAATGTATTCCATGCTTTATAGATAGTATTTATTTTAATCTCCTGTAAACTGGTGTGGCTTGTAATGTTTCCCATTTTATAAATGAAGAAACTAAGGCACAAAAAATTTAAGGCACTTGCCCAGATCCACACAGGTGGTAATTAGCTGAGCCAAGATTAATCTGCCTCCAGAATTTACACTTTATTGCTGTACTGCTTCTTCGGTGATCCCAATGGGCTCTAATTCTATGATGGTTTAATCCTAAAACAAGTTAAACTGAAAAGAAAACTACAATAGAAAGCACTCAGATGTCCTTTTATTTTTCTAGGAGCATAGACTTGATATGATAGGAAGATAGAGATTTATAATTAAAAACCTTCCAGTCCATCAGAATGGATATTTCAATGTCTTGTGGTCACTCTCATCCTCCTGATAGAAATCAATTTTTGTTTTTTTTTTCTTTTTTAAATCTGTGTTTACACGGAAATCTTTTCCTGTCAGTCATATCCCTAATTAACAGCTGTCAGACAGTACATTCTTTGTCTCATATCTCTAATTTTCTTTCATGCTTTTAAAGATTTCTCCAAATACTGGATACCTTAGTGGACAGTAATGGTGTTATTTCTTGCTCTGCAGGATAGACTTTGACAATGAAAAGGACAGGATACAAAGTTAAATTGGGAAGACAGAATATAGGAAGGTGTGAGTGGAGGAACAGTTGACAGTTTTGTGCTGCTCCAAAGACTGGGAAAAAATCACAGATGGCTTCCTGAATTAGGTGTGATGACTCTGTATAAATAGTCAGACTCTTCTTCGTGAGGGTGGGCCACTCTCATGCCTGGCACTTCAGTATGCTCGTCTACTTCCTCAGGGCTCTGAGTCCCTCTCAGGACAAGAACAGTTGGCTTGATGCCTACAGAGAAAGTTCAGGTTAATTGAGACTGCTCCCATCCCTCAAATGTTGAAGTCTAAAATTTCTTTACCAAGGAACAAAGACTTTCAATCTGTTACCTAAAGTAAATAGATTCAAATGCCCCTGGCAGAAATAACCTGAATTATTTAGAAAGTCCTTGCAAGTTACTTTAAATAAAAAGGTGTTTTGTTCACGTGATTAAGGTTCAGTCCAGATATTCAAAAGTGGTCATTAGGATTTCTTCATTGTCACCCAAACTTTGAGCTGTCCTTGAGGTGGCAGGATGTTTGCCAGTGATACTTGGTAACATCGTATCCACTCAGTAGCCCCAGGGGAATAAAAATGTCCCCTTCTACTGCTCTTTAAAAAGACTCAAAGTTAAGTCTTACTGACTGGTATTTATCTCACTTGACTTACCTGCCAGCTCTATATGTGTACAAGTGAATGCAACGTTTTGATGAATATAGCCTGAGTCATATGCCCATTTTTGAAGTCAGAAGAAGGATAGTCCCCACGCGAAATGAAATGCCTTTAGCAAAAGAATGCGTAACAGATGCTAGACAGGCAAAAACAGTAGATGCTTACTATGTAGACTTGTAGCCTAAAAGATGTCTCCTCTATCTTATGTAACTTGGTGGCTCAGTTGAAATGATGTTTTTTTAACTGATCAGCTGCTGAGCAAAAAGTTTTCTCACCATTTTTTCAGTGTGCCAAGAAGACATGATTTTAATCATCCATTGGGTGAAATGTGCCATTTTAATGACAATTTCTGTGTATCATTCCACCATGGTTGGTAATTTTTAACCCTGGTTGTAGGGACGGAGTCCCAGAGAGCAGCTTCCAGGCTCTCGACCTCACGTGGAAAGGTGCTGGATCAGTTATTAGATGGCCATCAGCTGTAACTGGTTGGCCATCAGCTGTAACCGGTTAGCCATTAGCCACTAATATAACTGCCATGGCTACGTTGCCAAGTTGGTTGCTTGGCAGAGAAGCGGACGGCAGATTGTGGCTAGTATGTGGATCCTGCATCCTGTATCTCCAACCTAGCCACCAGCGAGAATATACTGGTATGAAACCCCTATGTACGGCTCCGTTGGTGTTCCTTTTTGGCCTCACCATATTCTGTGTCCACCCGCCGATCACGGGAGCAGGACCAGAGACCCTGCACCGGTGTTATTTGTCACTTTTCTACATCAGGTTTTCTGAAGCCACCAACCTCAATGACAGCCTACAAGGGCAACTGCTTGTTAATTTTACAAGTTGCAACAAATAGATGGGAAGTCCAGAGCTTAAGACAAAGGGATTTTTCTAAGGAGGTCTGCTTGTCAGTTGTTTCTCACCATCATGTGGGGTCGAATGGGTCTGTCTGCCTGGTGGATTTTCCTGAGGCTTGGGATTGAATGAGCTGAGCGTAAGGAAGCTCAGGAAAAACATGTCCCTGAGAGAATGAGTTGTCACTGCTCTGAGACCACCAACACCCACAGCGCTGAGACGGGATGCAGTGGATCCAAGCATGGTCTCCTATCGTGACGTCCCATTCCTCCTTCTTTTTTTAAGTCACCAAACTTTACTATAGCATATGGAGTTAAACAAAAATACCTTATACGTTATTTGTTGTGGCAATGGACATGGCTTGATATAAAAGACAGTGCTTTCCAAAAGGCCCCGACACACGTGGTGCAGCACATTGCTCCCAGTAGGAACTCAGTATGTGTTCTGTGTGTTGAATGAGTGATATTACAAGAGTTCTCAGAGTTTGTCCTTGGGGTGTCCCCCTAAATGATGACCCCTCTTCTTAGTACTGATGCTCAGAACGTAGCACAGTAGCCCTGCCAGTTGTTGAGGGTCTGTGACCACTGTGATTGGGTCGGAGTCCCCAATAATGTACTATTACAAAATACTGTATGCATCACTCTTGCCTCTTCTTCACCAGACACTCAAGGCAAGCCCACTGAAATCTGCTTTTCTCATGCACTGATTCTCTCTTCAGCCTCTTTTCTATGAAAACTTGTATCTTGTGTCCCATTATGACTCTAAGTACTTTCTGATTCATGCTCAGATGTCAGTTGTCCCGTGTGATACTTTACCCAGTTCATGAACAGTGGAGATATAAGGCCTGAATCCAGAGATTTCAGTCCCTAATGATAGGTGACAATGTCAGGCACAACAGCCGGTGACAAGAAATACTTCTTTGATTTTAAGAATGTCCCCTTGCCTTCCAATCAACCCAGTCAGTAAGGTTCTACTTTTCCAGACACGAAACCAGCTTACCTCCTGTTTCTTCCCTGCTGGGTTCCCTGTGATCCCTTCCTCTGCTTTAGAAAATGGTGATCAGAAACTGCTGGTGATTTTGCAGGTGGAGAGAGGGGGGTCTCATCATTAATATCACAGACTAGAAAGACCAGACCTGAGTTCTAACACTTGCATTCAGGAGTCTATCCTTTAAACTAGTGGTGTCAAAACTGCGGCCCGCAATCCACTGTTAATTGGCCCGCAGCAAATTCCAAACATATATTTAGTTTACTTAAATAAACCAGGTGAGGCAATACGTACTTCACCTCGAGTGAATGGCCTGGCTGTTTGTGTATTTTACCGCATATGGCCCTTGGTAAAAAATGTTGAAAAAAGTTTGGACACCTCTGCTTTAAACTTAGGAAATTAAAAGTCTGTGAAACTGAAAGTCTCCTGACCCTGCCGGTGGCCTCCATGTCTCCATGCCACGTCCATCAGCCCTCCCATTATTGTCAAGTACAGGCAGAGGAGCATGCATAATTAACTGTGGCGTGGTTCGCTGGGGATTCCTAGATATAGAGAAGGACATTTATTTTTCAACTCACAAATTTTAAGCAAGTCATGAGCTCTCAGGTTAAACTCAGTGGATGGCCTCTCAGAGCTGCAGGCTCTTGAAAATGAGGGAGAGAGATACCTGTTAGTTTAACATTGCAAATGGTCAAAACTGCATATCAAGTGAGTATTGGTGTTAGCACATCAGAGGGCTATGTATATTTTGCTGATGGGCGGTACAGTGGAGCGTTTGGTGGGGGGGGGGGAGCGCCCCCAATGATTATAACAATAACAGCAGTATGGTGACACAGGATCCCAGAGTGTCGGAAGGGCCTCCTCATATTGTGTTGCCAGGGGCACCTAGAAGTTAGCTCTGGGTCAGCTTCTGGGCAGAAGCAGGAGATTCTTAATTTTTAGACTTGACCCAAAGGAGGAGGCCTTGTAATGAAAGGTTTTCTACAACCTCATTAAGGTGCATCTGTTATTACTTCTCTACACATACTTTTACTTCAGTGGAAGTGCTCTGCTCCCTGCCTTCTGAGGCTGTTTCTCATTAGATTCGAACCTCCCACCCCTGTATCTACAGGCCATATTCTCAACCACTGCAAACCCCACTCCTCTCCCACTGCCCAGTGCCAAATCCACGTCTTCCATGATGGCCTCTCAGAACCTGACAAAGCCAGTTGCCAATAGTGACTCTGTCCTCTCCAAATATACTACTTACGCCTCTACCACACACTCCATTTTATTACAATTTTCATTGTTCTTGCAACGCTTTCATATTTGTTGCCATATCAGTGCACCATCTGGGTCAGTGTTTACTTTAAAAAAAATTAAATTGGACTCACTTTTAAAATTTTTAAATGAAGTAATTTGAAAAGAAAACATTATACCACCACTGAAAATAGAAAAGCATTTCACTTGCCATAAACAGAAGGTATCCATGGAAATAGATACAACAGAAGCCAAACAATGTAATTAAAGTCTAGCTACACTTGGGCCAGTCTGGGTCCCTCAGCCGGAGGCTCCTTCTCCCAAGGGTGCAGAGGGAGACAATCCAAGAACGAGAATGTCAAGCGCACCCTAGCATGAAACTAAGGTTTTCTTCTGAAAGCAGTCAGAGGATGGAAAGCAGAGTGGCTTTCTGAGTTGCTGGTATTTAGTGTTCTGTTCTTACACAGCCTGAAACCACTGTGCATTCCTTAGTGTGTATGTCCCACACCTGGAGACGCCCATCTTCTAATGCATTGCCCTACATTGCCAGTTACGTTTAGGCATGTGGTTTAATCTCCCCACTAGTTCGTAAATTCCCTGGAGATAGGACTGGCACTAAAATCTTGGTTCCCCTTACTACCTGCAAGTGTTTTGATCCTAAGGGTCAGTTAATTAGTAGGAGACATGGTTAGAAAGGTAAGTAGGTAAAAGCTACCCCGGTACTTCTTACAGTGATTCCACCCCATTTAGCAAACACTGGGCAGCTCTTTTGTGGTGACTACTGGTTGGGAGTTGGCTATGCCAGAGCTGGGCATACAGTGGTGAATAAACAGAAAAGGAAGGAAAATAAAGATGTACTGGCAATAGTAAGATGAACACCTCTCATGAAATATATTGGTTTGGGGGTTTGACATAGGATTCAAATCTTACTTTGTTGCTAAATGTATTAAGCAAAATCCAGAGGAAATTGCTTTACCAGAATGAAAAAAAAAGAAAAAAAATAGAACGTTAGGTTTTAAAAGGTCAGCGGCACTTCATTCGGTGTACTGGATAGTGTTAAAAATATCGTTCATTTGGTCACCTTCCTTTGGGGCTCTGGCATCAGGAACTTGCAGCTTATTACATGACACATGTGAACATTAAAAGGGATTTATTTGGAAATAAATAGTATGTGGAGACATTCCTTAAGCCATTTTTCAGCTGGGCTATGTTTTTCCATCTATAAACTAAGAACTCCCAGGTTGCAGGGTCACAGTAATGACAAACACATGCACAGTGCTTGCTTACTGCATGACAGATGCATTTCCAGTGTCCTCAACATACATTAATGAATTGAACGCTTATTACAGTTCTCTGAGTAAGGGGGTTCATTTTCTATTGCTGCCATGATGAATCACCATGAACTTAGCTGAAAACAACACAGATCTGTTATCTTACAGTCCTGCCGTTCGGAAGTTCTGAGTCGAATCTCGCGGGACTAAAACCAGTGCCTGCAGCACCGTGCTCCTTTTTTGGAAGCTCTAGGAGAGAATCTGTTTCCTTGCTCATTTGGGCTTTGGCAAAATCGATTGTCTTCCGTTGTAGGCCTGAGGTCTCCGTGTGCTTGTTGGTTACCGATTTAGGACTGTTCCCAGCTTCTAGAGGACACCCACATTCCTTGGTTCTGGCTCTCTTCCTCCATCTTCATGCCTTGAATCTCTTCTGTCTCTTCTGCTGTGGCGTCTCTCTGCCCCACGCTTTGACCTTCCTTTTCCACTTTGAAGGACTCATGGGATTAAATCAGATTCACCCAGATAGTCCAGGATAATTGACATTTCTCAAGATCCTTACCCTTAATCACATCTGAAAAGTCCCTTTTGCCAGGGTAGGTAACAAATTCTAGAAATCAGGATATGCATATTCTGGGTGGTACTGGTAGGTGCACTATTCTGCCAGTCACAGTAAAATACTGGTGTTATCCCTATTTTACAAGTGGGGGCTACTCTCGGAAACAATAAGAAAACAACAACCATGCAGAGTCCCCCAGTTCTTTCTTTTCTCCATTATGGCAGGGGCCTTCCCTACTAAATTTGCTTTCACAAAGAATCTGACATCCAGCTGTTTGCACCTTAGCTTGAGTGTAGGACAAGGTCTGACCTGTTCTGGAAACATTTGCTTGAGAATGCATTTGTAATAAAGAAATGAGAGGCATTCTCCTCTTGTAAACAGAGGAGCAGTTTTTGCAGCAGCAGTTTTGAAGCAGCAGTTTTATTGGAGGAGTTATTTTTTGCTTTGCAATTACTTCCTATTAGCACCCCTATGCCCCATCTATCTTAGGACTTGCCTTAGTGAGTTGTAAGAAAGTAATGCAGAGACCCAGCTCTCATGTATGTATCTGACCCAAAACCTATGAGGAAGCATAGCTGAATCTCTCTACTCTCCTGTTTTGTCCTTTGTCTTCATCTTATAGATTTCCCTTGGAGTTTCATAATTCAGTATCCAAACCCAGACAGCGAACTTCTAGAGGGAGGGCAGCCTTATTTGTTTGGGTTGTCACCATATCTTCATCGCTAAGCACAGAGCCTGCCATAGAGGGGGTTGGTGGGCGACTTCTGACACGACTCTCAACGATGCCTCTGTGTTGGTATCACCCCCTTGTGTAATCTCCTACGTTTGAACATTGGAAGGACCTATGCCTTGTTTCTAATAATAGTATTTGGCCACATTAATGGGATACCACATCTATGATTATGTTACAAAAGATTTTGACCTCTTGCTAGCAGACTGTCTCCCTTGCCTCACTGGCTAATATCTTAATGAAGTAGGCTGCCATGTTGGAGAAGCCCATGGAGCAAGGAAGTCAGGGTGGCCTCTGGGCAAGATCCTGTAAGGAACTTGGGAATGCCAACAACCACATGCGTGAGAAAGTGCATCCTTCCCTAGTCTTACAATGACGACAGCCGCATGACCCCTTGCTTACAGCCTGTGAGATCACCTGAAGGAGAGGACCCAGGTGATCAGTACCCAGATTCCTGACACACAGAAACTGTGATATGATCAATGTATATTGCGTTAGGCCACCAAGATTCTGGTGATTTGTTATGCGGTAGTAGAATACTAACACAAGTGGGCACTCAATATCCGTTTAAGGAATGACTGAAGGAAGAAGACTAGGCCGAGATATTTATTTATTCTTTATTCAGTTGAAGGAGGGTTCAGCATGGCAGTGAGAAGTTTGAAGTTGAAGAGGTTTGAATAACACTGTAGTCGGCTGTAGCTCAGCTACTACTGCAGTTCAAATATATACACCTTGGGAAAATTCGATTAAGAATCCTAGAAGATAGCCCATGGCTTAATTCCTTTCCCCAGTGCTTAATGCAGAGGGGCTTGAAATCAGATGCAGTCAGTTTTCAGCAGCAGGCCGCTGCCTCACCCTATTTGTCCTCAGAGATGCATTTTTCAGGAAAGACTGTGGGCCAGGAGGACGCTGCAAATTCCATCTGGTTGTTCCTAGGCAGAGCTGCTGGCGTGTTTCTCTGCTGTCTTGATTTCCCCTGCCATGAACCAGTTCATTACTTTCTCTTTCCTGTTGTGATTAACTGTATGTTAGAGAAGAGTAATTCTGAAGCACTTCCTGGGGATGGAAAGAGGTATGACTCACCTTTCCTAATAATATGTATATTGACTGTCCAAAGGAGGAGACTGGTGCATTAAAACCAAAATGTATCATTCCCAACAGACTCAAAGTCAGGTCTGTGCTAGGCAGCTGAAATGCAGAAATATCAGTGGTAGTGTTTATTAAGACGGTCCTTGAATCACTAGCTGATATTATGCTTTTGCTTATTTGCTTATTGTCACTAGAACGTAACAACCACGAAATCAGCGGCCTGTCCTTCTCTCCTGTTATCCTTAGAGCCTGGCATAGAGTAGGAGCTCAATACACATTTGCTAGATAAAACAAAAACAAAAAAAAAACGGTGGCCAAGACATGGAAACAACCAAAATGTCCTTCAATAGATGAATGGATAAAGAAGTTGTGGTATATATACACAATGGAATACTATTCGGTGGTTAGAAAAGATGAAATAGAACCGTTTGTGACAACATGGATGGATCTTGAGATTATAATGCTAAGCGAAATAAGTCAGACAGAACAAGTCGAGAACCATATGATTTCACTGATATGTGGTTATAAACCAAAAGCAATAAAAGAACAAGACAAACAAATGAGAAACAGAAACTCATAGACACAGACAATAGTTTAGTGGTTACCAGAGGGTAAGGGGGGTGGGGGGTGGTAGATGAGGGTAAAGGGGATCAAATATATGGTGATGGAAGGAGAACTGACTCTGGGTGGTGAACACACAATGGGATTTATAGATGATGTAATACAAAATTGTACACCTGAAATCTATGTAACTTTACTAACAATTGTCACCCCAATAAACTTTAATTAAAAAAAAACTTGAAAGAGAGGAAGATGGCACTTGAAAAGTTCAGCTGGAATTTTGGTTTAGGATTTCTTTCCAACTTGGCTTAGTTGAATGGTTAAATGATTTGAAACAATAAAGTTTTTAAAGGACTAATTGGGGGAGTAAATAGGTGCCCATACCCCATGCAAAGATCTGAGGACACACAAACAATAATTTATGACACCTAACCAGGTATTAGGTTGGTGCAAAAGTAATTGCAGTTTTTGCAATTATTTTTAACCTTTTAAACCACAATTACTTTTGCACCAACCTAATAGTTCCAGTGGCTGCAGATGTAGCAGCAGAAGCAAGCATCGGAGGGGATATCTGCTCATTAGATACTCACTTCCTCCAGCCACATGGCAAGTCGCCGGTTTTGTTCTGAGACCCTGGGCTCTCGTGCACAGACTCGCTTTGCCAATTTGAAACTCACCAACTCTTCCTCTGGCCTCCATTTAATCAGCATCATAGCCATAAGGCGAGGGACCACATTACTCAAACTTGAAGGGACACATTCCAAAACTGAAAAATGCAAAACAAAGACAGCAAAATGGATCTGGTGTTATCTGAGTTTTTTTCAAGCTACTCTTTTTGCTTCAGTCATCTCAGTGTCATCTGGAAACTAGTATGACTGTAGACATCACATTTTCCCTTAAGAACATTTTTACCCTTGTTTAATTATTTTCACCCTCATCCACAAACTTTTTTTTTTTTTACTAGGAAAGTAGATGGGAAAACATGAGGAAACAACATCTCTTCCTGCTATTCCTATTGCGGCCAGCTGTCCTCTCCTGGCTAGCCAGACCTCATCCAGCTGGAGAATAGCTCAGGGTTCAGGACAAATGCGATTCCTGGCTCTATCAGTGTCGGTCAGAGATGGCATTTCTTCATCTTCAGGATGCTGTATTCACCACTGTAAGGAATGGCGTCTGTAAGCTGCTGCCACAGTTCTACACATAGGGAGGGACTCATGGCCTCAAGTCCCTCCATGTTTAAGACACAATGTGACACCGTGCAGCTCTCAAGTGCACGAATTCTGAAGCCAGTCTGTCTGCTTCAAGTTCTGGTCCAACCACTTGTTCACTGCATGGACTTGTGTGAATTATTTACCCCCTGATGGGACAGTAACAGTGTCCTCCTAGTGAGGCTCATGTTCAGAATGACAGGTGTGAAGAGCCTAGGACATAATAAGCATTCAGTTGGTGACAGCAACTATTATTGTTATTTAATTTTATGTCCACAAAACATAATGAGTCGGTCATACTATGACCAGAAATGGTAAATTTAAGCAATTCATTCAAGAAGTTCAGCTGAAATGGAAGGAAACAACATTTGAGCTATTATTTAATTTTTATAGCAACACGGAAAACATTTGATTCTTTTAAAAGAAGAGAAATGTGCTTTTCACTCTGAATGGCGTCAGATTTTTGTGTTATTGGAAGTTAAGAATCAAAGGCTTCTGAGAAGGCGAAGAAATTTTTTGTTTTGTTTTGCTTATTCATAGACTGTTCGGGCTTAGATTTTATTTCATTAGGGTTTTTTTATTTGTTTGTTTCTAAATCATCCTTCACTAATAATTCAAAACTAAAGTTTTCTTTACCTCTAACTATCTGAATTGCTTCTGATTCTACCCTGCCTGTTGAAGAGCATTGGTTTTAGTCTTCTACAGACTTTTGGGCCTTTAAAACTGCTAGTACGTAAGGCAGCACCCTTTCTCTCTTTATCTCTTGTTGGAACCCTGGACTGACATTGGCATAATGTACACACACCTGCTCCATAAATCACCCCCAAATACTGTTGAGTAGTGCAGGATACAGCCACGAGGCTCTACATGGGAACAGATAAGGGTTGGTTGGTCCTGTTTTCCATTTCCCTCGACACATTCTGCTTTGCCTAAACTTCAAGCAAATTAAAAGCATACATTAAAGAACTTGAAGAATTACATAAATAAAAATAATAGATTACCTAAATGAAAGCCATTGTGTCACATCAGGTACTTAGTCAGTTAGAGCTGCATACAAGAGAGAGGCTAGAAGCATGGACAGGTTCTGACTTTGAAATGAAAGTTTTGCTATAAATCACCATTTCCTTGAAAGGGAGAAAGATTGATTCTTTCTACCCCCTGGTAATAGGCATTTATATATCCATCTGTCTTCTTGTAATATTCTGTTATTCCCTATGGGGTTTAAATTTGGGTAATTCAGGTCTTTTGTTTTTGTCCCCTTTGTTAAATAGTAAGAAATGCTGCTCTTAAACATGAATGCCATTTAAAAATTACCATAAAGAGTTTGATAATTTGTTCCTGAGTAGGAGAAAAAAGGGTTGAGACAGCTCACAAGGTTTTTGGGGTTTTTTTGGCTGTGTGATTTTTTAAAAAAAATTGTGGTAAAAACCACA
The DNA here is from genome assembly GCF_057876585.1 of Rhinolophus sinicus. Classification (NCBI taxonomy): domain Eukaryota; kingdom Metazoa; phylum Chordata; class Mammalia; order Chiroptera; family Rhinolophidae; genus Rhinolophus; species Rhinolophus sinicus. The sequence goes on from NC_142517.1 coordinate 200,727,828, forward strand.
TAATATAAAATGTACCATTTTAACCATTTTAAAGTGTAAAATTCAGTGACATTTAGTATATTCATGATGTTGAGCAATCATCACCACTGTTGAGTTTCAAAACATTTCATCTCTGAAGAAACCCCATACACACTGAGCAGTCACTTCCCATTCTCACCTGCCCCTCGCCCCTGGCAACCACCAATCTGCTTTCTCTATGGATTTGCCTGTTATGGAGATTTCAAATAAGTGGAATCTTACAGCATGTGACCTTTTGTGTCCAGCTTCTTTTAGTTAGCACGATGTTTTCAAGGTTCTATTATTTTGTAGCATGTATCAGCACCTCCTTCCTCTCTGTGGCTAAACAACATTCAATTGTATGGACAAAAAATGCTCGTTGTTTACCCATGTGTCAGTTGATGGACATTTGGGTTATCTCTACCTTTTGGCTATTGAGAATAGTGGGGCTATGTACATGTGTGCACATGTTTTTGTTTGAACAACTGTTTTCAGTTCTTTTAGGTACATACTCTGGAGTGGAATTTCTGGGTCACATGGCAGTAATTCTTTGTTTATCTCACTGAGGAGCTGCCAAACTACTTTCCATTGTGATTGCACTGTTTCACATTGCCATCTAGCAAGCTTTTAAAAAAAAAAATCTTAATAGCACAATTCATGAAAATTACCTCCCAGAAGCATATACATTTTCTAAGCACACATACGTGGACATGCCTAAGATATAACTAAAACCACGGATCAGGAGGATGTGGCTATTCTAGCCATGAGAATGAGGTCTTCGGGAGTGAAGTAAAATGAATCCATCAGACGCCATATTGTTTCTTGTTGAAGATCCCCGACAGGGTGAAGATCAGCCAAATCCCTTTGCTCTGGTTTTCAGTCACTTAGCAATCTCCTGATACCGGATCGAATTTCCCAGGCGTCTAGGTAATTGGTAAAGCCAGGACTGGGGATGCTCCTGGGACTGGGGCACACACATACCGTTCCTAGAAAAGTGCCTATATCTCCCATCTGCATGTCCTGGGAGATGGGTTGTTATAAATCAGGCACCCCGAGCTTAGACAACCATCCCCACGTGAACTGCCACTCATACCTGGTTGTTTTCTTTCTTTTTCCTTCATGTTTTAACATGTCTGAAATCAATAATTTCTTAGATTCCATGAAATGAAGTGATTTTGAGAAAGCAAGGCTCAGATTTTTGACCCAGGGCCTTAGTGACCCCAGCAGAGTTTACTGAATTTGTGAGGGGGATAAAAGAGCCCTACACTGGCCTTCTCTGGCACATCATATGGATTATTTGCAAAGACCTGTTACTTTACCTCCAAACACACACACACACACACACACACACACACACACACACACACACACTTCCATCTTCAGCCATCCCCATCTCTGTCACCTGCCTAATCCTTTCCTCATCATCCTTCAAGACTCAGCACGGTTTCCCTCCCTGACATCTCCTACTGGGCTTAGCGCAGCCTACAGATCCCATAGCATCCTCTACATGTTTCTGTGTTGGATCCAAAATACCAGGAGGCCCATCTCATCACTCCTGTTGCCATAGAGCTTTGTTCTGTTGGACTCCAGAGGCTGTCCTTCCCTTTCCCAGCACCTGACAAATGTGTGCCTGGGGAAAGTCAAGAGGGAGAGTGACAATGACCCAGGGAAAACTTGTCACCGTCACTGAAAGCAACTCATAGCACCAGCCTAACTGGCTATGGGTTAATAGTATAAGTCTATGTGTGCAGACTAGCCTATTTTGGCCAACATAGCTCTTGGTAGATTTTTTTGCTCTAATTTTTAAGTTATGATTACATCAGACAAAATTGCGAAGATCCTGTCTGAAACATGACCCAAAAAAGGAAAAGTCTAAAGACCTACTAATCTAGTAGCCTTCAAACTGGGCTCCACAAGAGATACACAAAACCTTCACAAGAATTACCTGAACATGAATAATTTTAAAGGAATTAATTTCCAGATCCTTAACCTGTATCCTAAAATAGATCTGCCTGAAAACAATCTTGTGGTGGTCAAAACACGTGATGTTTTTTCTTTTTTCTTTTTTCCTTTTCACAGTCTATTTCCAGCCACTTTGCAAAAGAAAGGCATATGTCCCATCCTTCCAACATTTTCTATAATTGCATTGTACTTTTAGATATACAACCACTGGACCAAAAATGAATGGACATTTTGAAGTATTGATGTCCAGTGTTTTCCCTTGTCTTATGCATCATTCTTTTAACAGCAAAGCATGGAATTTGATACGGAGTCTCTTGATTCATGTTGAGATATCCAGGATTCATATACACTAAGAAGGAGAAGGCAGGAGTACTGATTATTTTCTCCTACTAACTTTTCCTCTCTCATCCTGTGGCTAGTGCTACAAAATGTGTCCCTCTGAGGAGATGCTCCCTTGAGAGTGAAGCAAAGATAAAGTTATTGGTGAAAAGTACTGAAAGAGCACTGCCTTATTTCACCATGGCCTGGTGCCATATTTTATCCATTACTGTTAAAATTGTGTTAAGAAATAAGATGGTCATCATGGGAAGGCATCTCAGCACAGTGATGTAAATTGAAAAGAGAAGCTTAGACATTTCCTGCCAGAAAACTAGTCTGATTTTGCTACTAATGAGGAATTCCTTTTCCAGGTAGATTAGATGCTGGGTGTTGTCTATAAGTTGAATGAGCTACATCAGCAGCTCCAAAATTATGATGAAAATATGTTTAAAACACAGAATAAAACAAAAGTGTTGTATCAAAAATATTGTACTGGATAAATGTTTTCAGATTTTTTGGGTAGATACCCAGGAGAGGGATTCCTGGATCATATGGTAATGGTATTTTTAATTTTTGAGTAAACTTTAATTAAAAAAATATACATTGTACTGGCAAAGGTGAAATGAAACATTTCAATTTTCCCCACTCTTTCTGAGTATGTTGTAATAAACAGTTTGTCTCTGAAGGAAAGCATAACAGGAAGTCATTTTTTTGTTAAAATATTGGCATAATTTTTTTGTTAAAATATTGACATACTTTTTACTGGTTGGTGACTATTAATAACTATTTATCTTCCTGAATCCTAGAGTGGACACATCTCAGCCCCTTCCCCAGGACCTGGAACCTGTAGGACTTCTTCACAATCCAGCAACTGTAAGTTTAACACCTTGCACAACTGGGGATCTGTAGGACCCTGTTCTAGCATTAAGGCCTGCATTCAAATCCCATTGGGTTGGTCAATTGTCTATTTTACTGTAAGTTAATATTTGGGTATCACTCCTAGTCATGTGTATTACTAATAGTCCTTTTACAAATCTTAGTAAAGCTTGTGTGGTAAACTGAAAAATGACTCCAAAGATGGATAACAAATAATTTTGCGGGTCAGATTGTTCCCGATTTTTAAAATGTTTCAATAAACTTGAAGGAGGATCTGAATTGCCAATTAAGTGAATACAAAAGCATTTTTTGATATCACTGTGTGCTTTTAGCATGGAACTATGATGGGGTTTAAAGAGTTGTATGAGATTGTTCTAATAAAATTTTCATTCTCAGCTACATATTTTTGAGAACAATGTCTTTCAGGGCTTGTATTACCAGAAAGGAAAAGTAGAAATAATATTGATGCTGAACTACCATTTATTTTATAATGAAGTGATTCTCATCCATAAATACATGAGCCAATTAGGAAAAAACAACCTCATTGATATATAATTAGCAAATGCATTTAGAGTGAAATCTTACTTTATATGTTTAAAAATTACCAAGTTTCATAATGTGATTGTGTTGTTTGGTCAATTGTGTATTTCTAATCATTGCAATGACAGTTCAATCCAGAAGGAAATAAATGAACACATAGAGCCTGTAGCCATTGGAAAAAAACGTATTTTAATTTATGTACATATTGTTATTGCAGAGGAAATTTATAAAATGATTAAAAAAATTTTTCTAAACATAATATATATTTATTTAAGATAAAATTCTTAATAGGCAGTAGAATGGAAATAAGAGTCAAAGATCTAAAAGAACCATACACTATTTCTGCCTTTTAAAGGAAAGCTTCTTCATGTATTTAAAAATGCATGATAATGTGTATCAAATTAACACAGAATTTATATTCTATTGGATGCATTAATAAGAATGGTATAATAAATTTGCCCTAGCCATGTACCATTGCGTTGGCTTGTCTGGTATTATCCTAAACAAGCACTGGATTTATTGAAAATAGTCCCTTGGATTTCTGAAGGGCTGCTGTGGCTCTCACTCCACACACAGCCATGAATCATGGTTGCTCAGCTTCAGGAAATCCTTCGAGTGTAGCCCAGCTCTTCATTTTCATGCACAAAACAAAGGTTTAGGGAATCTAGTTACTTATCCATTGTCACCTGACATGTACATGGCCAACTGGGATCTAGAATCTAGGTCTCTAATTCCTGATCTAATCTGGTACTCCATGTTTTAAACTACAACCCACACATTGAATAAATACTAAATTAAAGTAGTGTTTTTTTGAGAGAACAAATCATGAGCCAAACTGAATTAAGTGTTTTAAAAGTCTAATATACGTTAGAACCAAACATTTTCATTTTCAGTTAACTATTTAATGAGCCAGGTAAGAATAGTCTCTGACATAAAACTAGTATTTGAGTTTTTAGAGTCTCTAAAAGTAATAGCAGTCTTCGGGAAAACCCAGGGTTCCACGGAAAGAACAGAAGCTTTGTGATATAGACCAGGGCTCAATTTCTAGTTGCATTAGTTAACAGCTGTGGGCTTTTGGACTGTTTACCCAACTCCCCTGAGTTTGTTTCCTTTACCTGGAAAATAGAGATAAAAATCCCTCCCTGATGAGGTTAAGGGTAAGATTGTGCATGTCAAGGAAGAAACATGACACTTGGCATCTGTTAGGAAAGTGAAAACACTGGTTTTCTTTTGGATATTTCTCCCTATTTTCTATCTCTAATTCTTAATGCATTTGTCTGTTACACTGTAGCCTCATGTCCTTGATAGCTCCTTAGATGGTATGAGAAGCCAATAGTTTAATGCTTAGAGAAGTAATTTTCAAGCTGTGAGCTACAGGGGTTCTGTGGAGGTGAGGGGGTGGAGATGGGGGCTTAGAGAAAAAGAAAACCATGGGGCTCCAGCTCCTTCATTAAAAAGTGAAACTTTGCTTGTCTCCAACATTTGCTGATGATTTTGTTGGGAAAAAATGTTGCCTTGGGCTTCATGGGGCATTTGAATTGGGACTTGACTCCTGGAGATGCAGTCCTTAGCCCAAGGCATTGATGCTTGAAGGTGGGAATTTCTGGCACTGAGCTCCTTTATTTGGAGATATGTTTTGAGATGGGCTTAGAAGTGAGGATGTTTGGTTGAAGCCAAGTAAGGAATGACCCCAGAGTCAACCCTTATCAAAGTACAATGCACAATACAGACTATCCATGTAAAGCAAGGCAACTTGGGTTGCATTCAAGTAGGAAAAACTCAAGTACTTGAGATCATGACTTTTGCTGGCTTTCAAATTCTGAGTATGGAAAAGGATGCTTGCTCGCATTCTCAATCATCCTGCCGTTTTATATGATGTCTGTTGTTGGGGCTTTTTCCTGTTTCAGTATTTGGAACATCGTTACAGTTATTATCCCCATTTATGAGGTAGAAGAAGACAGATTGAAGGTGATCAGGCTTCTATTCTACTGTTAACTGGAATAGTGATGTCCTGGAGTTTAAATCGAACAATTTGGAATTCTTGTTAACTTACATGTATTCTCTCTCTCTATGGTTCTAAAAATATTCCCGTTGTGTCCTTTTCATAATTGTGTTACAGACATTCTGTACACCCTTTGCCTTTTGAAAAGATAGACTTTTGTACCTTCTGAAAATGTAATAAAAACATTAAGTAGCAATAGACTCATCATTAAATTAGCCATGACAGCGAGCTGACTGGGGCATCCTAAGATTAAAAGAAATTCATCAGTAAGCTTTGGAGATAACATGTGCCCTTCTTGCGTCCCCATGATGTTCTCTGGGGACGGTCCTGCCCATTCTGTATCTATCATCGAACTGTTCCCCTCACCTCCTTTCTGAAGGCTCTTTATATCAAGGGGTCATGACTATTCTCTTTAGTTATTATATTTTTCTCTGCTATTTCAAAGTTATATAACCTGTGTTTTCCCAGTTCTTTAGAAAGATGATATTTTTATAGTGTTAACCCTCTTCTACTTTTGCAGACAATCCAGATCCTTAAAAACCAAACCACTCTGTCTAGTTATTCCTGGGAATTTCTAGAAGGTGTTCCATGTATAGCCACAAGCAAGTGGAATCCACCGCTTTCTTCCTATCTTGTACCCTCCTCTTTGCACACTTTGGATTGTGTTTTTGCACAGTAGGTTGGGAGGGTTCTTCTCCCTATTCCCTGAGCATTTGGAAGGATTGGATAGGCAGCAGCCGTATCTATTCCTTAAAAATCTATGATCTAACTTGATGAGGCCACTGTTATGAGCCTGTCACCTACTTTGAATCAGGGGTGCGTGCGTGTGTGTGTGTGTGTGTGTGTGTGTGTGTGTGTGTGTGTGTTTGTACTAGAGATAGTATGGGGAAGCAACAGGAGGGATATGCTTTTTGGGGGCCTCCTTTCAATCATTTGCATTTGTGTAATGTTTCATATTTGTGGTACTTTCTTTGTAGATTTTCCCTTGTATATTTCTGTGTAATAAAGAAAAAAAGCATGAGCTCCCTCATTGCAAAATGAATATAAAGTTGTCTTTTTTGGAAACCAAAACCAGAACACTAGCTGAAAAACCATGTAATTTCTGGTTGGAGGAAGTAATAATGAAAGATTAAGGGTGCAAAAACAAGTGGAGATGTAAATGTGGTGACATACCTGTGCCACTCAGGAATTGGGAAGAAACCCAGGTAGGACATTTACATAAAGTCATTTGAGGAGGTTTAATAAAGGGAGGATTTACAAAGGCATGGACAAGCTTTCAGGGAAAAGATAGAGAGAAGTGCCTCAGGGCTGGGAGGAGTGAGGAGCAGCAAACAGCAGTAGGTCTGAAGGGGCTAGTGGAGGAAGCAGTGACTGGAGACTGGAAAGAGTAGCTGTATGCAGAGAGCCTCTGACAGGACCTGGCCTTTGATGAAGAGACACAGCCAGCCCACAGTGACTAGGCTAGAGGAAAACAAGCAGTACATACTATCACCTCATTCTCCTCCACCCTCTGGTGTTCTGCCAGTGCCTCCAGAAAAATGAGAGAAATTGAAGAGAAGGCAAGGGAGCCCACCGATACAACCCATGTGTGTCACCCTCCTTGGGCAGGGAGCACGGTGAAAAAGGGTAGAGCATGGATGAGGGGTACAAACAGAAGATATTTAGCCAAGACACTTCTAGACCAATTCATAAGCGTGGCAGACTTTAAAGGAGATCTTAGTAGTAGACTATCAGAGAAGTAAAGGGATCCTAACTGGGAACTGCTAACAGAAAGACTTCATTATAAGCAATTATAAACATTTACACTTATGAGGCGCTTAGTAGTCTACAAAGCAATGAAAAAAATGTTTTCCCATTGAATACTCACAAAAAAGGCAGGGTAAAATAATATTCAAAAATTCTTTTCCCCATTTTACAGTTAAGGAATCTGAAGCAAAGAGAGTTTAAGTGATGTGTCCCCCAAAAAAGATACTGAGTGCCTTTTGATTTTTAAACTTCTCGCACAGAAGCTTTTTACTTTTGATTTCTATTTATACTTTACTGCACTGCTCTCAGGGGACAGAATTACAGATTTACTGGAAATTCTCAACCCAAATTTCAAAAAGTAGATATAAACAGAGAACACTTGCTCTGCATCAGGGTCAGTTTCAGTACATCAGTGCAGCCGTAAGAAAAACAACTGGAACCCCAAAGCTTTGAGAAATAATGTAGCCGTTTACTGAAGATCTGGCTTAGGTGGGAGGGTAAGGGAGAAGAGAATTACAGCACATCACCCAAAGTAAAACCTCACCAAATCCTGTTTTCCAACCATTTCTTCAAAACTCTACCCAAATCTCTCATTTAGCCTGGTAGCCAAATAAGGCAAGCAAGCATGCTCCCCTCCTTTTGTAGCAGGAAGAGGTGCAGGCTATAAAGATGTCTACAGTAAAAGTTTAATAGTTTGTCTTCATTCTTTGAAAGTCTGACTGAGGTAATTCTTGTGTATGCATGGGTGGGCACACACATTTCTCTTGATTCTCGAGATCAGAAATTATTTTTCTTTTTTCCTTTTTCTGTTACACAAGCATCCGTAAGTAGCTCAAGCTTGGTGTGAAATGGTAGAAATACCCAGCAGTTTTAGTCCTAATCAAATCAGTGTATAAAATCCACTTAAAATGTCAGCTGTCTAAAAAAATTACAAGAAATACCCGTGTTTTCTTTTTCTTTTCACTTTTGCTTTTTACAGTAAGAGTTGACCACATGTCTGGCATACATTTTATCAGCAGAAGAGACATTTAGTCACTAGGCAGAGACTGCAAAACTCACCGAGAAATATGGGAAGATTTTAATATGCTACTTTATTAATTCCAATATGTATTCAGTTCGTGTTTTAGGACTAATGCCTGTTTTATCAATTTCACTGCCAAGAAAAGTCTTCCAAAGAAGACGACAGAGACTTTTCTTTGATTAAGGAAGAGAAGACATATGAAAACAATTTGAAAAATAGAAATAATTCCTAGGAAGGAATACCATGCAGCCATTAACACCATCAAGACATTTTTCTGTACTATCCAACTTTAAAATACTACACTCACACAACTAGAAGGAGATATTAAATATATTATACATCGTATTTAATACTGGTGATTTTTTCTTTACTGTACTTTCCAAATTTCCTATGAGTATGTGTTTTACAATTACAAAAATCAACATTGTTTATTCTTTAAGCAAAAAGTGTAAAGCACTATCCTGAAGATTAATTGCAAACTCAGTAAATGATCCTTGGGCATACAAGCAGCTAGACAATTTCACACTGAGAGACAGTACCTAAAATAGGCCTGACAGAACTGAAAGCAAGAACAATTCCTGCTTCTGGAGGAACATTATAATTGAGACAATTTGAAGAGGAAAGGCGAGTGAACACAGAATAAGAACATCAAGCTGCTACTTTTTATGGTCGATTGATATAGAACAGATGGTATTATATACCTCAAAAATATTCTGATGCTTTACCACCAAACATCAAACCTTTACGCTCATGCATCTAAATGCTATTTTCAGCCATCATACACTTAAGGGTGTATGGTCTGTCTAGAGCTGTGTGCTCATAAAAACCATTTGGGTTTAAAACCTCTACTTGTATAAATCACAGCTTCACCTTCAGAAACAATCCATTTCTCATTTTATTAGAAAAATATTGTCTAATTTTACAGAGTTTTAACCAGTCGTATAAGTAACAGTGCCTAAAATCTGGGATCGAGACATAAAATGACTTAGAATGTAAAATGTTTACTCTGGACTACTCCACAGGAAGGGAAGTACTTACGATTAAGGCTATGTAGATTTGATGTAGAATCTTAGAGGAGTAATGCGTTTTTATCAGTCTATTAGGATATTTATACTTTTGACAAATGCACTGAAATTCTTAAGGGATTTACCTATGATTACACAACTAATTAGTTACAAATAAATCACTATACGTAGTATGTGATCTTTTTAGTCTTTTCAAGTCTGGATATTTATTTCAATTGCCATTGATTAATGTTTCTTCTAAAAATAGATCTTAGATAAATGGGATTTTTTTGGCTTTGATGGAAAAAAAAATCAAGGAACATGAGAACTTTAAGAGATCCAAGATTCTTCTAATCCAGACTCCTTGCTTTAGAGGACATGAGTAAACTCAGGCTCAGTAGGGTTTTAGAGAGCCCAGTGTCCCCCTTTTGTCCTTCTTTGGTAACCAGAAGATTCAGAGGGATGCCAAATGGATGCCCTATCTATGCAAGTCTAGACCCAAGTGAGGCTGAAGGGAGTCTCCTTTCCAGGGTGACAGGAGGATGGAAGCTGGTTGTGACCAAGCCCTTCCATGTCTGAGCTCTGGAGAGACTTCCCTTGGGTTCTTGCTCCTGTGACCCTGACAGCAGCTGCCCCGTGTCCTCTTCCTCCCAAAACCTGATGCCTCAAATTTTCCTTGATCCTGGGAGCGACTCAGTATCCTTCCACTAAATTTCTTTGTTTTCCTTAAAATACTCCTGAGTTGGTTTCTGTACCTCTCAACAGAGACCCTTATTGATATACCCAGAACACATAAATTGAGTTGCCCAGTGTCCCACAGTTAGTCAATGGGTAGCACAAATCTGCCTCCTGATTCTCAAGGATTTGAAGTGAATAAACACTCTTCTTTCACTTCTTCTTCTTCTCCTTTTTTTTTTTAAAAAAAAAAAGAAAGAAAAAAAACCCTCTGTAGACATGCTTTATAATTAATCCTTTATGGTCTTTGCCTTATTCCGATATTTCAAAGTTTCTGATTCATTCCGGGGATAATAGGTCAGATTGACATTTCAGTACAGAGTTTTATTCTTGGCAGAAAATGTAACCCAATTAACTTCCATAGACACTGTGTTTTCATTCATCTCAACAGAATTTTCTCTTCACCTCAGAAATTGTTTATCAGGTTATTTCAATACTTTTTGCCATTTTCTTCAACTACTAGTAATTAACCAATTCTTTTTAATTGTCTGGAGTCAGTGTTTCTGTACAGAACTGACATAGCAAGTGCTTGATAAATAATTGTTGGTTGGTTAATATCTTATTAACAGCTAAATAAATTCTGGGCAAGTTAAAACAGATGAATGTTTACAACTACAGCAGTGGGTGATTTAACTGGCATGTCACAAATTCTATTAGATTCTGCTCTGAATCACACCCAATACACTTAACTCTGGAAATAAGACAGAAATGAATGTAATCCATCTCACTCAGGTCATTTCAGGGAACATCACTTATACATTTTACTCACATAGGAATCTCAATCAAATTAGGCAGTGATTTGGTTGCTTTTATTATCTCTTGTTCAGTGTCTAACTCTGTCTTTGCTGCTTAATTATGTACATGGCACCTGAGGTGATAATTATAGTGAGGATTATTAGTTAAATTCTAGAGAGTAAAAGAAAGATTTTGACATTGTGGAGTGCCATAAATTGGGTAGCATGCAAAATATATAATAAATAAACATTTTATATCTAAAATTGTGATACTTCTGCAATTCCTTTGGTTTTATTGATTATATACCACATTTTGTGGAAAAGAGAGAGGCAAGGCTTCTTTTACTTTACTGAGATGATGACAAATTTGCCTGGAAAAATTATGGATAATCCTTCTCTTATCTCAAATACATTAGTTTCAATTTTAGAAGCATTCATTGTCTACTCTGCATGCATTATTCATATAATGGTCACTGAATCACTGACGTGTATATAACTTAGTATGTCTCAAATAGTAAGCATTCAACCAAGTGATTAAGAGGCAGCCCCTTGGCCAATAGTGGTTTATTTCTATGAAGCATTAGATAACTAAAGAAATAACTATCATACAAGGAAAAGGACATCATAAGAAAACAGTAAAGGAATTTCTGGTTTAAAGGAAAGAGAAATTATACTTGGAAAAGGAGAATTTAGGAAATTGTGTTATTAAGCACGTGTTATAAGATGTGATCAAACAATATGGTGAATGTTTAAATAAAAAAATGTATTACAGTAAAAGACACATTGCCATTAATTCCCCTCAAAATACCTACTCTCACTTCGAACACACTTCTCCTATCATTCTTGCCACCTTCTGAAGCAGTTCTGGAAGTCCTCCTTTAATGAGTGTCTTTAGTTGCGCTGTCATTTGTGGCTTCCTCGATGTCCTGAATCATTTTGACTTTTGGGAAGAGCCAGAAGTCACACAGTGCCAGATCCGGTGAATAAGGTGGATGAGGACACACCATAATGTTTTTATTTGACAGAAATTGCTGTACCAGAGCGATGTGTGACACAGAGCATTGTCATGATGGAGGATGTAGTAAAGACACTCACGAAACATGAGTGACTTGTCACTGTGACATGAGATAAGTAGGTAGAATACAATGCAAGAGATAAGAATGGAAAAGCATGCTCAGAAGTATCTAGAATGGTATCTAGAATGAAGTATGTGTAACAAGTTTAGTTAGTATTGCAGCAATAATTGGACATGTGTCCAATTACATGGACTTGTCTTAGCAAGAGTTCCTTTGCACCAGCATATAGGATGACCTAGTGTTAAGTAGAAATTAAAAACAAGCAAAAACCAACAAGACAGCATTTGGAAGATATTAGAGCAGTTGAATAAAGATATCATAGGAATCTGAAAAGGAACTGGAAAAGAGGAAAAATTGAAGAAATATGGTGGAAGTAGCATTTATAAGTCTGAGCATGTGGCTGAATCTGGACAGAGCAAGGAGTCAAAAATAACTTCAGAGTTGGAGTTCTGAGAGCCTGGAACTGCTGATAACAGTAACAGGAACTGTTACTGCAAAGGAACTGTTTTCAAGTCAATTATGGACATGTGTTAAAATACATGTAACATATGTAGGAGATGGGCAATATCGCATGGTGGTTAAAGTTAAGGGAGAGCTTGCTGGTGTCAGTCATCCTGAATTTAGAATCCTAACTCTGCTACTTGCTGATTATGTATGTGGCTTAGTCTCTCTAAACTTCAGTGTACTCATCTGAAAAATACGGATAGTAAGAGCAATTCCCTAATACGGTTGTTGTGAGCATGAGTTGCTTCTTGTAAAAATTTTTACCGCACAGGAGGTGCACAATAAACGATTAAATGTTAGCTTAAAAGAGATATTATAGAATGGATAGAGCTTTTGTCTTCTTTCCAGAAGAGGGGTGTGGGGTGTGATGATTAAATTAGATGGCATCTGGCGGGAGGAGAAGTCATCAGGAAAAGTACATGATCATTATTTGATCTCTCAATTCATTAGTGCTCACCCTGCATTTTCCTCACTCTCCTGTTCCAGCAATCAGACACATGTTACCATTTCCTTGTCTCAGAAATGTTTTGCAGGGCAGAAATCAAATACTGCTTGAATGTTTTTTCTTGTCCTTTATTATAAAAAGCTTAAGTTAGTTGAAGAGATAATGTTGCTTGCCCTAAAAGAAGGACAAAGAGAGGGATTTAGGTGTTTTTGAGGTCAAGGAAAGAATAAGATGAATGACTTTGTTCCTCATATTTGGAAGAGGTTGAAGGTTTATAGATCCTGCAGAGTTGGGGGTCTAGAGCTGCTATCTGTCAGCACTTGGGGTGGTGGGCAGGATTTGCCTGAGGATAAAGGATCTAGACTGCAGGCAGGTATCCAGACTTACTGAATATTACTCTGCCCCAAGTACAGTCTGGAAACAGCCATGCAGCTCAACCTGAGACAGAGGACATTTAAATAACATCTAGCACTGCCTGATGACAGATGACTGGAAAGGCTTCCAGATAGATTTGAAGCTGTGCCATATCTTCATGAAGCAAGAAATGGCAATAGCAACAGATTGATTTCCCACAAGCCTCGGTGCTCAGAGAGAGCTTCAGGTAGCTTCATGAAGAGAAATCTAGAAATGTAATACTTTCTTGCACACATGGATTTTTAATGTAGCGTCTATACCCACAACACAGCCACATGGGGATTATGAACTTGAAGTGCAAGAAGATTGGAGCTAAATGTGAAAATGAAAATATCTACACAGAGGTAGAGTGGAAGGTGCAGGGATGCATGAGCTCTGTTAGGGGAAGTACATAGGGAGAAGAGTTCCAAGGAGGGAAGAGTTCCAGGGGGTGGGGTTCCATGATGTAGAGAGAGAAGTTTGGTTAGAAACCACAGATAACACTGTGTTGTGAAAACCATGGTTGGGGGTAAGGGTATCCAGGAAAATGATACTTCCATTTACCAAATGCTACAGAAAGTTTGATGTGGTCAGAGACAAGCCCATTGGAGCTGGAATTTAAAAGGCTGTTGGGGTTACTTTTTATGCCAGCACACACACACTGACTGTATTAGCAAGCAGGTTGTGTTCTTTAATTTAAAAAGAACATCCAAATGGAAAGGAGCTTTTCATAAGAAGATCATTGAAAGTATTAACAAGCTTGGTTCCTTAATTAGTTGGAGGAATGTCCAAACAAGCAGGATAGGTGTACCCAGAGGAAAAAGTAAACTGTGTTAATAAAATGTATGCGAATGACGATTGAAATCTCTGAAAGATATCTATGCATTTTAATTTAATTTTATGGTCAGAAAATAATCTCTACGGGATGTCAGTTCTTTTAAATGTATTGAGACTTATTTTATGGCCAAACATGGTCTACATTGGTGAAAGTATGAAGAATGTGCCTTCTGCTTTTGTTGAGTATAGTGATCTGTAAGTATCAATAAGGTCAAGATAGTTGATAATGTCATTTCAGATCTACATTTTTACAGACTCTTTTTTTTGTCTAGTAATTACACAAATTGCTGAGAAAGGGTGTTAAAATGTCCTAGTATAGTCACAGAATGGTTTACTTATCTCTTTAATTGGTCAGTTTTCGATTTGTATATAGTAAAGCTGTTATTAGGTGCATATACATTTAAGGTTTTTAGGTCTTGTGAAGAATTAACTAATTACGAAATAGTCCTTTTTATATTTTGTATATTTGTCTTCAAGACTTTTATCTGACATTAATATAGCTCCTTCAGCCTTCCTATGCTTATTGCTTGCATGTCATAATAGCATATGTAGTACATACAGACTATGTATAATCTTTCCATCCTTTATTCAACCTACCTGTGTCTATATTTAAAGAGTATCTCTTGTAGACAGCATATAGTTGAGTCTTGCTTTATGATTCATTCTGAGTATCTCTACATTTTAATTGCAGTGTTTAGTCCATCAAAATTTGTGTAATTATTGATATGGTGGCTTATTAATTGTTTTTAGTCATCACTTCTGTTTTTTGTTCCCCTTGTTCCTCTTTCCTGACTTCTTATGTTCTGTTTATTTTATTTTTTTTAGAATTCCATTTTATCTATTGGCTTTTATCTATATTTAGTTAATGCATTTTAAATATATTTTAAGAATGTGAAATAATATATAATCAAAGCAATATTTATGGTTATATTTACTATCAGAGACTTATATAAAAATATGAAACCTCATTTCAATCTGTATAATTTTAGAAATGTGGAACATTTATGGGGTGACAGAAGAGAAAAACAGAAATGATAAAAGGTTTGGAACTAGAAACAAAGGGGAAAAATGAGCAGACATAATTTGGCCTGAAGAAGAGAAAGCTCAGAGATAACATTTGCCTTTAAATAGATGAAGTATTTTCATGTGGTAACCAGCTGTTTTCATCTCTACCCCAAAGAGAAGAAAATAGAATTAATTATAACAAAGTGGAATTTATGGTTACCAAGGGGAAAAAAGTGTATCAATTCTGCAAATGTGCCATGATGGTAAGTTACTGAGAAATGTTCAATAACGTATTTATCTCAATGTTTTTAAGAAAGCACTCTGTATATCCTTGATATCTACCTGCCTGCCCTCATTCCTACAGAAAGCCCATAATCAATTTGCCCTTGATTGTTTCTAATTAGATATAGATTACCTAGATGCAGAAGAAAGGATTAAATTATGTTAGGGATTTATTAAAACCTAATTTTGAAACCAAGTGCAAAAGTTATTCTCGACTTGATATGCTTGAGGACAAAATTCTGAAATAAAATCACAATATAACTCAGGGATAGGCCTGCAGATTTAGCAAGTAAAAATACAGGATGCTCAGTTAAATTTGAATTTCAGATCATCACTGAATTATTTTTACCATAAACATATCCCAGGCAATAACTGGAACATACATACATGAAAATGTTGTTTATATGATATTCAGATTTAAGTGAACATAGTGTATTTTATCTGGCAATGCTAAGGGATAAATAAATAAATAAATAATTATAAGAGCACCTGATGTTTAAGATTTTTTTTTCTATATAGAGGCAAAGAATGAGATATCTTCCTCATGTATTTGAGTGTTTCTCTGAACTAACCAGATATATTTGTAACTTTGGCCAGTGGGAGGTATGTTCCTGATGTAGTGAGCAGCATTAGTAATATTTTCCCTTGTTTAAATCTCACGGAAACATCTACAACCATTTACCAAGAGGAACACGGTTTTCAGAATACTTTCTGTTAAGTTGTATGGCTGTAGATAAACTGCCTGAGCTTTCTCTTCCTTCTGTTTATAAAGTTTCAGAAATTTATGTTGTAGAAGTCAAGGACACTGTACAACGTGAAGTATGGATGTGGTGATAGTCTCCAAAGACAGCTGCCATCAATTGTTTCCCTCTGCTCTGCATAGCAAGAGGTGGAGAGGATATTTTCTTCCCCTCACATCAAATCTGGTCTTAGTGACTCATTGACAAGTAACATGCATTAGACATGACATTCTAATGCCTCTGAGGCCAGGTCATAAAACTTGTAGCTTCCACCCAAGTCTCTTGGAATGCTTGACCCTGGGACACTCTCTCTCACAACCCAGAAGTCATGTGAGAAATGCAAGCCACCTGGAGACATCACATTTGGTGACCTAACTGTTTCCATTGGTGTCTCAGCCCACAGTCAGCACCAGGTGACGTTCATTCAACTGGTTCGTCTTGAATATCGAAAGATTCTCCTTAACCAAATTTTAGTCAAGCTCTTCTGAGCCCTTTTCTAGACTAGGCCTTGACCTGGGCATCGTCTTTGCCAGATCCACATAGCCCAGTTTTAACAAGAATTCTGATTAGTCAGTTTAGAGAAAATCCCTCACTCTGGTCACTCTTGATGTATAATCAAATTCCTCACCCCTCTCACCCTTGACATCTAGTCACTCTGCCCTGCCCTCAGCAAGAGTCCTTTTTGGTTAGTCTAATAACCCCTGCACTACTCTTGATATCTCCTCTTAGTAATTTTCTACTCACCAACCCCCACCCTCAACCTGCTATTGACTGAAAATCTCCATTTGTTCTTGTTGTGTTTGGTACTGAGCCTCATTCTCTATTGAAATCCAATTCCTTTTCCTCTGCTGCAGTAGTTGCTTAATAAAATCTGTTTTTGCCACATTAACTACGATCAGGCTCTGGTAGTGTTTTCACTGTATTATCAAATTTAATTTTCTTAAGAAATATATGATGCTGCTTTTATTATTTCTGTTTTGCTAAAGAGGAAACTGAGGTCTAAAATGGTTAAGAAATTTATTCAATATTTCACACAATTTAAAGCAATGTCTTCTCATTTTTAATTCCAGGCTTTTTTCCCCAGGAAACTCAGGCCAGACTCAAATAACAAACTGAAATCAAAATGTGAAAGCCTCATCCCCAGTTTCTGAATTCTGAGGCCATTACTGTCCTGAGGCATGAATGTTGTTTTACTTTTGGGAAATTCACGTTGGGAGAGACTTGGTGTTTTTAGAGGTAATCACGCAATGAAAATTCCACTTAGATTGAATTTCACTCTGGAGATGATAGTATTGGCTCTTTCAAGTTTCAGTTTTGACTTTTACTTTAATGAGAACAAAATGTGCCTTTATAGAAGGAATATGAGACCCAGAGAGGAAAGTGCCTTGATTCAGGTCTCAGAATAGATGATGGCAGAGAAAGTGCTAGAACGCTCATCTTCTGACTCCTAATCCAGAAACCGTCCTACTTCTCAGACGTTTCAGACCAAAGACTGTAATTTGGTAACATATGTGTGAGTTCTCAAGGAAATCTCAGTTAAAAGTGCCTCTAATATGTGTTAAATCAATATAGTGATTTGTAACTGCAGGAGATAAAGAAACACCAAAGAACAGGTGCCAGGTGCTGTTTGGTGGCAAGGCCTCTTCCCAGGGCAGTCACAGAAACATACTTCTTGACATGCCGTTTGTCACCGCTTTCCTCATAGTTAGATCATGATACGATAGGTAATCTAGACCAGGGATGTCTAATAGGATATTCCACTTTAATAGAAATGTTTTCTAATTAGCACTCTCCAATATGGCAGCCATGACCCACATGTGGCTATTGAATGTTTAAAATGTGGCTGGTGTGACACAGAAGAACTGAAATTTTCATTGTGTTGAATTTTAAGTAATTTAAGTTTAAATCCCCAGATGTGACTAGTGGTTACCACGTTGGCTAGCACAAGCCAGACTACAAAGGGATCTTGCTCATCTTTGAAAAAAAGGGGAAAAGGAACAGCATCATTCTCTTCTTTCTAGGCTATGGGGTTTCTGCTGTGTGGGGTTGTGAGGCTGGATGGAAGCACATGCCCTTGGTTTTGCATCTTAAAACCATATTCAAGTTTTTTTGCATGTTCTTTTTACTAAATTTCAATTCAATAGACTGAAAAAAACAAACAAACAGGTTACAGTGGTGTATGTTTCCTTTAGCAGCTGCTTTATTGTTCCTCCCTCTTTGTTCCACCTCTATTCATCCAACGAGCAAAGGAAATGGGCCAGGAGTAGCGTTGTCAGAAAAAAAATGCAGGATGTTCAGTTAAGTTGAAGATAAACAACAAACACTGTTTTAGTATAGGTATGTCCCCCATGCGATATTTGAGACACATTATACTAAAACATTATTGTTTATCTGAAATTCAAATTTAATTCAGCATCTTATATTTTTAGTTGCTAAGGCTGGCAGCCTTAGCTGGGAGAGGAGCGTGAGATCAGTTTTTGGGTTGTGGTTTGTGCTCTCTAAGCAATGAAGAAAAGAGTCGTGTCCTTGGTGTCAGTGGACATTTGAGAGCTCTAATCTGATGGACAAGGCAGAGAGACTGCTCATCCTCACAGGACATCAAGGTGCAAACTGTGCGCAAGGCTACTCTGAGAAGGAATGGTTGGCAGGAAGCTTAATCTACTCAGCTGGATGGACTCCTGGTGGTGTCAGTAAAATCTGAAAGCTCAGAGAATTGTTACAAAATTCTTAGTCTCATGTAACCACCACCCAGGTCGAGAAATAAAACAGAATCAGCTCCCCAGAAGTGCCCCTCATTCTCTCAATCAGTACCCCTTGTTCCTCCTCAAAGATAACTGCTGTGCTTCCTACACTATAGATGAGTTTTGCCTGTTTTGGACTTTATATAAATGGAAGCCTGCACTGTGTCTGCTGCAGTATAAGTTTGTATATGGGATGGAAATCATTCCAAGCTAGTCTTTACTCTTGGTGGACTATGGGTTTCTATTTACAGTTCTCTCTTACTCCTGGGTGATAGCCCTTTGTGGTCCCAACCCCACAAACCTCCCCTCCTCAGTAGAACCTGAAACTTACTTTTGATCCACCAGCCCTGTGATTCTATCTAAAGTTCTTATCATTTTCTCCATTTCCCAGAGAATCAGCAGACACCTCTAGGTGAAAGCTGACTCCTGCCTGGCTCACCTCTGGGTTTCTTTCTCTTGGATTTTGGCTCTGTAATTCTTCACTGCTTTGGTAGCTATTTAATACTGTCAAGTAGATTTTTGTTGCTGTTCAACTTTTCTAGTTGTTCTCAGCAGGAGAGCCAGTCTGGATCACCCAGTCTGCCACTTGTGAAGCGGATTCCTCAATATGTGAGAACTTCATGCATTCCACTGATTATGGGCAGGCCCAGACACCCAATCAGCCTCAAATCCAGCTGTATTTCTGCCAGGAAAGGGCAAAGTTCTGGGCACGAGGCAAGTTCTTTAGGGCACAGAGGTTGAGATACATTTCACTGAATCATATACTAAGGAAGCAAAGCCATATTTGTGCAGTATTCATGCTGTCTCCTCTGCTCCAACTAGGAGAACAAAAACTCAATAATATGTTGAAATATGCTACAATGATTTTCCTAAATCTGGTTCATAACTTAAGGTCATGAGCTTTTATCTACTTTCCAAAAAAAGGAGTTGACTATTATGGTTGAATTACATATTACAATCATCCTGTCAAAAATCCATTTGTTAGTTTAACATTCATTTAAGTTGAGTGATTAAATCCTATTAAATCAAGACCCCCCTTCCCTTAAAATGTATTATTGGCTTTACCTAACATTGTAATCAGCTAGCTAGTACACATGGATTGTTGGTTGAATTTAAAAAGGATACGCTGAAGTTAAAATGACAGTTTTATGAAATGTTTTCTACGCACCCACCTCCCATCACAACAGCAGAAATGAAAAATGTAATATTGAGGCACATATGAGATGAAGCGAAATATTCTTTATTTGTTGCCATATCTTGTGTTATGATCATGGTTTTAATAACTTTCTGGATGAATCACTGAGAAGAGCATTGACATGTTTTCAGTCCAAATTTCCGAAACTATATTTTATTTTCTCCCCTCTAGACCTTAATTTTCTTCCTGTACTCTGCCAGGAAGGAAAGATTGTCAATACTTTTATTAGTTCTCATAGGCAAAGGGTAGAAAGAACATCGTTCAGGCTGTACAGTGTGTGGAAGCTATGATACAACCCAGAACATAATTTGTGAAATTACTTTTAGAATGTATTTCCCTGGCATTTTCAATATCAAATTCTTCTGCTTTGAAGCAGTATCACAAATGTTATAGTAATTTAACTAATGAATTTTACCAATGAAATTCTTACTTCATTGCTTTTTCTTATAATGAAGAGAACTTTATAACTGCTAAAATGACCCCTCCACCAAGGCAAGGAGCTTTGGTTAATTTTCTTCACTCTAGTATCCTACATGTCTAGAAATGGATGGCCCAGCAGTTACCTTTAGTAAACACATGTTGAATGAACAAATGAATAAAACTATAGATCTATAAAATATTAGAAACTGGATGAATTTCAGAGGACATTGATGCAAAACCTCTCTTCCAGAGGCAGGAAAATTGTCAAGTGACACATGCAAAGATGGCAGAATGATGGAGAAGCATCTAGAACTCATATTTGATCTCATGATCCCAGCTTAGTGCCCTTGGCCTCCTGGTCTCATAAATTCAAAATCCAATATGGTCTTGAGGTTGAAACTGAGATATGTCACCTAGGTCCCACTATAAGGAAGGATTTGCTGCAATCAAGGTCTGCAGAGAGCCACCTCAAAAGAGGTACAGCCTTCCCAGGATGTGTTTATTTGGTAGGATACACGAAGGCCTGGCCACTTCTGCTCAATGTGGGACAATCTGACAAAACATACTTGTTGGGTTTGCCAACACTTTGAATCCCATTCAATTCCACCCTCTGCTCTTCTCCCTTCCTTTTATTGGTGTCAATCACTAATAAAACTTTACTTCAATGCCTGCTTCTGGAGTACCCAAACTTTGATAGTTCCCTTACTCTGTTAACTCGGTCCTGTCTAAACAATTACTATAAAGATGGTATTCCTTTATACTGTTTTTGAGATCACCAACGTCTTTATGTTGCCACCAAGTGCCCCGCCACCTTATGAACTTAGTATTGACTGAAGCTCATATCCTGAGTTCAAATCTTAGTGCCCCCCACCCAAAAGCTATGATCTTCCTAATATACCACAGTGTCTCAATAAAACTCATTTCTATTGAGTCTTATTCCTTTAGACCTTATTAATATCATAAAGACAGTTACGAAGTCAAGTAAAATAACCTCCACTATATTGGTGTTCTTAATAAGTAATTTAGATGTAAGTCATTTAATTAAAAACTGTAAATTTGTCTCCATCACTTCATGTCTCTTTTCCCCCTGCAGTGACAAGTACATGAGTCAAGCAATATTTATTGAATATCTACTATTTCCAGCATTTACTATAAGTTATCTTCTTTAATTCTATCAACAACTCTATATGGTAGATACTACTACTGATATTTCTAGGTATTATAATACCCATTATACAGATGAGGAAATTGAGGCTCAGAGAAGTGAAAAGACAAATCCAGGGTCACAAAGCTGGTATGTGGCAATTCGAGTCAAGGCCTTTGATTGGAACTTCATCTCCTAAGTCCAGTGCTTCTTTGAGATCCTAAAGGAAAAACAACAAATACTCAGACAATCTGTTGGCTGAAGAGTTTTCAAAGAACCTGTGGATAAAACACAGTAAATCCTGGAGAGACAGGCTATGCTTTGGAGACTCATATACATAAGTTTGAATACTGACATTGGGCAAGTTACATGACTTTTTGACCTTAGTTTCCTTAATCGTAAAATGGGGATTATGTTGTGTCTGCTACACATTTTCCATGTGCATTAGAGTTGATGGATTAATGTTCCTTGCACAATTCTTGGCAAATCAAAATGAAAGGTAGTTAGAATTATTAGTAACCATAGGGCATTTGCTTAATGCATCACTTAAATTAGATATAGATTGTAAGGAGGGCATTTACCTGTGGGAACGAAAGGTCCAGGAACCATGTTTTCATCGCCCTCTTCCTCCACTCTGCTTTTATCCCGACTGAAACGTGGCAAGTGCATTTTAATGAGTTCCACATACCAAATATTCTTTCAGCTTAGACAACTGTACTTATAGACCTCTTAAGTGTTATAATGGCACAAACCCATGGACTGCAGCTTTTAGCTAATCTACTTGGTGCTTTGTAACCAAATAATTACTTAGCTTTCACAGAAAGGTCAGAAAATGTCTGTTTTAGTGACTATATTTGAAGGGAATGGTGCTAACTTAACCTCATAGAAGTCCTGTGTCAAGAATAGTATTTATGTTTAATGAAATGATAAACATTATTCAAAATAGACTAGTAAAATGCCTTTATTTTCCTTTTAAATATGAAATTTAAAATATTTACATGCCTAATTGTAATTTTTATTTAGTGGCTGCTGTTTCCCTTAAAGAATATAATTCTAAATGTAAAAATAAAATAAATAAGTAATGAAAATAATTCAGTTACTTTAGTTTACAGACTGTAAATATTAAGTGACAGCCACCCCACTTCTTGAAAGCACTATTCTGGTCATTTATAAATTCATGCAAATTCCATTCGTTTCGCTGGAGTTCTTTACAAGTCTTTATGATAGGATTATCATTATAGTAACAGATTACTGGTATCTCATTGATATTGTATAACTGGATTTCAATAAGACATTTGACAAATAGAGATTTCAAGGGGAGGAGCAGACATTAACCGGAAAGTAGGCAGGGTCACAGTTTTAAAAGAAAGAGTCAGGTGTAGAGAGCTAACTGGCTACCTCATATTTAATTCCCCCTTCATTCTTAATTATATCATTAACTATTGGGAGTGGTGGTGGTGGTGGTGGTGGTGGTGGTGGTGGTGGTGGTGGTAGCAATGTGCTCAGCTAAAAAAATGTATCTCCCAGCCCCTTTGCAGATAAAAGTGATTAAACATCTAAATTGTGCTTAATGAGATACTGAACAAATTATTGATTGTGTTGGACCTGTTGGGTTGGACATTGGGGACAAAAATTCTTTAAAAGGTGCTAACTTGGCTGGCATGCACCTTTTGTCCCCTGCTCTTCTCTTTCTTCCTATTTGGAACAAGAACATGGATCAGCCCATTTATGATCAAAAAAAGATAAACACAGGTTACAATGATAGGAGACAAAGATAACTTTTCACTATTTTAAAGTTTCTGGTTTCTGTAACCAAGAGCTGAATATAATTCCTAAGCAGTAAGGAAGTATACTTTTAAAAAAAAAGTATAATCTGGAAGTATTTATTTTTTTCTTAACGTAAATTACAGAGAGTAAAACTAAATCAATCCCCTTAGCTATCAGGGAAAAGTAGAACATAAGAGGAAATCTGAAGAAAGTTTGGAAAAAACTAGATTCTAGGTGGTATGATCCTTGAGAGCACAGATTGCGCTTTATTTTGAGTTTTTTAGTAGCCCACCACGAAGTGAGGCACACCACACTGAAATTTAGAGTGGCTAATGAACCCCATTTGTCTGGGACTGTCCCAAGTTTAGTACTGAAAGTCCCTAATCCCAGGAAACTCCTCCATGCCAGGCAAGCCGGGATGGCTGGTCACGCTACTGTAGGTACTCAATCCATGTTGTCGAATGAATGAATGAAGCCAGAGGGGAGACTGTAGGTTGTGCCATAGAACCCTGTCCTCTGCCTGTCCTCTTCCAGGGCTTCATTAATTACCTGGATGAGGATATTAATGGGACCAAAGTCAAGTTTGTAGAACACAATCAATTGGAAAAGACAGCAGATATGTTGGAATCCAAATCCCATGATATTTTTGCACACTAGATGATGGACAAAATGTCACTAGAGAATTGGGGCAGGTGTTGCTTTACAGTAGCACCTGTGAAAAAGAGTGTGTATGGGTGAGGGGAGCTGGTTAACTGAGAACTTTGTTCATTCAATAACGAGCTGTGTCTCCCCTAAAAGCAAAAACATTCCTAGCTTTCATAGACAGAAATGATATAAGGTCCAGGCAAGGGCCTGGTCCCCATGGATGGACATTTTTGTCCCATGACAGGTGACATACTGTAAGTGCCATGTCAGCCAAGCAGACTTTTGTCCAGAGGACACTGACCAGGTTGGTTAGGGACATGGATTAATGGCATTTGAGCAGTTGTTGGAGAATCTAAGGAGGCTTAAAGTTAGAAGAAAACTCTCTGAGAGACAGAATAATACTGTTCAGTTTCATCAAGGGTTTCCCTCTGGATAAGAGGTTATATTTACTGGGCACCCAGTTTTCTAATGTCGCTCTAACAAGTTATTTACAACTTAGTGGCTTAGAACAATATAAATCTATTAACTCAGAGTGCTGGAGGTCTGACTGAGTATCAACGGGCTAAAGTCAAGGTGTTGGCAAGTTGCGTTCCTTCTGGATGCTCTAAAGGAAAATCCATTTCCTTGCTTTTTTCTAGATTCAGAGGTTGCTCACATTTCTTGGCTCATGGCCCCCTTCCTCCATCTTCAAATTCAGCAATGGAGCATTTCTGACCCTGCTTCCATCATCACATCTCTTTTTCCAACTGTCTTCTTCCTCTTCTTTCCTCTTGCTTTTAAGGGTACTTGTGATTATATTGGGACCACTTACATAATCCAGGATAACCTACTGGTTAGCAACCTTAATTCCGTTTGCAATTCAGTTTCCCTTTGCCACGTAATATATTGACACATCCCAGGAATTAGGCAGTGGCTAATTTTTTTTTTTTTTTTATTTTTTTTTTTATTTTTTTTTTTTAGGAGGGTGATTATTCTGCCTACCACTGTATGCCTGTTATTTGTATTTACAGATACAGATTTACAACCAATTGGGTTAAAATTACAAATCCAATGAGTGGAGGAAACTGCTTCAGATATATAGTTTCCTATCACTGTAGGTGCTGAATCAGACTTGATTAGGAAGCAGGTTCTAGAATCATGTTGCCAATACAGTAGACACTTGACAAATTTAATTTTTTAAACTAAATTAAAAAATTGATTAAGTATTTCCTCAGTTGTACTGGCCACATTTTAAGGGCTTAATAGCCACGGGTGGCCAGTGGCTCGTGCAGATTTAGAATATTTCTATCATTGTAGAAAGTTTGTTGTCCAGCTCTAGTCTAGCCTTCCTACTCAATGTGTGGTGCAGATACCAACATATCACTTACCACCGGGGATCTGTACCCACATTGAGGTTATCAACCCATGACCGAGGGAACATCCAAACATCAGACAAAATGCCATGAAATTCTAGGGGCTCTTTCCTGGGTTCTTTCTTTTTAAAATTGGTTTTCCTTTTTATTATAATCTCAAAGTAAATTTGGTTATGTTAGTCTTTTGATGATTGTTCATTTCCTAGTTGCTTTATTGTGAATAGAAAGTATGCTATATAGAGAATTCCCCTACTTTTTTAAATTAAAAAAAAAAAAAAATCACTCCAAGAAAGGAGCAGATGAAAACATGTGAGGGAATATTCCAGATCAGTGATCATTCTCCTTATGTAAATGAGGGCACAGAGACAGAAATACTAACACACACAAGGAAACACATCTGTTTCAGTTACTATTGTGCAGTAAATTACCCCAAAATGTAGTAGTTTAAGCAACCATTTTATTTTTTGACTTTGTGCATCAGAAATGCAGAAGTTATGCAGCTTAGCTGTTCCCTCTTGGAGTCTTTCATTTTGGTTGGATATCAGCTGGCATTGCCGTCATCTGAAGGCTCACCAAGTTGGACATCCACTACAGTGTGCTCACGTGGCTGGGAGCGTGGTCTCATCAGTGTTCAGTCTCAGTTCAGAGGCATTTCTTACATGGTGGATGATTCTCCTCAAAGTAGGTGTCTCATGAGAATCAAATGAAGGCCGCATGACATTTCCTGACCTAGCTTCACAAGTCACACACAGTCACTACCACTACAATCTATTTTTCACAAAGGGGTCACAGAAGGCAATAGAGATGAACAGGGATGGGGCATAAACTTTGCCCTCTTACTGGACGACATATCAAACAATAGCAAACATGTTTAAAGCTACCCCAACATCTAATGAGTGAAATACGAGCCCAGGCATTCTGATTACAATGTCAGCACTCTTAACCAATGTGCATATTATGTTTTACGTTGTTTTAGAAAAAGCAAAGATATCACTGCATTTTCTTTAGTCACTGGTTGAGAAAGAGGTAAAATCAGTTAGTCTTTTAAACTACATACAAAAATGTTAGAAAGTCCTTACAAAAATTAATACTAATCAACAGAGTCAACCCTAGGAAACTTGCAAAGAAGATGTGGTATTCCTGCCTTGGTTGTACCTCTGCCCACATTCCGTCTGTATTGCTCTTCCCTTCTTAGTGTTCTCTCCAGTTTTGCGATTCTCTTTGCCACAGATGGTCTGTCCCTTGTTCCAAAGATCCTATTCCCTTTCCTGAAGGTTTCATTGAATACGTAATCTTCAATTGTGCAAATTACAGAAGTCATGTCTCATGGGCATACTTGCATTTTAATGAAGACCAAAGGAAAGATTCTAAAAGTGAATTGTCAGACACCGATAGGAGTAACAGTGGAGATATTTCGGAGTTAATCATGTGACCTTGAGCAACTTTCTTAATTTCTTATTTCTCTCCTCTGTAAAATGAGAAAACCGGACTAAGATTTCTTTCTTGACACAAATATTATGACCACAGTTTCTAAGGCCACAAAGGTCTTTAGTCCCTATCACAGGATCATGCCAACCTTAGCCAGAGACAAAATGACTCAAATGCAGTCAGCCCCTTGGACGCTTCTCTAACAACTCATTGTTGATAACCAAGCTCTTAGTGACAGTTCAGCTTAGGGGCCTCTTCTCTGCCCAATGAATAGCTACTTTGTGGCCCTAATAACTATTACTATTTAAAATAAGAAAAGAAAAAAAATTACCCCATTAAATTGAATATCCATTTTTCTAATGTTCTTTCTGTTTTAGATGAGAGGCACTTTATCTTTCATTATTTTAATTTGAGGAGGAAGGGAGTTGAGGTCAGATTCAATGTGTTTTTCTTTTTTTTTTCATTTAATGGGAGAAAAAACTCATTAGTACATTTCCTTTCATTCTTATGAAATGAGTTTTGAGTCACAGAAGCATTTCTAAAGGACATCGATGTCACAGAAATCAGCTTTCCCCATGGCATGTGTTGTGTATGCAAGTCACATACATGTGTATGTTAGAATAAGGATGACCACAGGTACCATTTATCGAGCATCTGCAAGAACCAGATACTGAGCTACAGACTTTTCGTTCAAACGTCTGAAAGGCAAGTGCTAAGAATTGAGGCCAGGATTTGCTCTCATGTCTGTTTAACTCCATATTCCAAAGTTGTGCAGAGAAATATTCTTTTCAAGTTGCCACTAGAGATAATATAAGGATTGTGGTATGGGTTGCTTTGTGAATTTTATTTCAGAGGCACTGGTGACATATTGCATCAAGGGTCATGAAACTCCTTCTCTTTGGTCTGTCTTTTGATCATTGTTTTTAAATATGTGCCCACGGTATCTCAGTACTGTTGAATTCTAATGAAAGTATCCAGATCTCCTGAGGACAGACGGTATGATGAGAACTGATAACCTGAGCCCAACTTTCAACATTTTTAGTATCAGAAGAGAAAATGTATGAATTAAGCTTTCAATCTAAGATATGATAGGCACCTGCAAATTAACATGTAACTTCCCAGAGTCTAAACACTAACCAACAGCAAATAGTAAATCAAACATAGGTATAATCCACTAGGACTCTAGATAATCTTTAAGCAAGCCTGTGATTCACTACTTTGGTATGATATTAACAAGGTATCTAGTGATCCTTTTCCCCTCTTGCCAGGTTTTGGATTATAATATTTCTTTGCAGTAGAAAACAAAACAATAAAAAAGAAAATGGAAATTATGAAGTAATGGTCTTTCATCCCCTTCTTAGGACACAGGGAGGATTTGGCTGTGTGCCTTTACCTTTCTGAGGCTCAGGACACCAGCCTCAGGTTTTTCTGCATCCAGGGTAGCTCAGGGAATTCCACGCACCAGGGCTGCCTGCCACTTATGAGTTCTAGACTGAGAGCTAGGACTACTCAGTTCTCAGACTCCCAAACTTTTCTGGATGCCATTGCCTCCCTCGCTTGAGGCTAACAAGAGGCTATGAGGTAGTGGCGGGGGACAGAGCCCCTTCTCCTCAACCTTCACCAACATCTAACACTTCCCTTCCTTCTCTGATCTGAAAGAATGCTTTGTTTTCCTTGGGCTGAGAAGGAGGGTTGAGCTGTACAAGTGAAAGTAAAAACTGGCTCAGCAAGTATTCATTCAATATCTTTCTTCCATGTATGTTATGTAAGTAGGCTGAGGCTTTGGAACCAAGTCATCTGAAACACAACCCTTTTGTTCTCATATCTGGCAAAAGGAAAAGTCAGATTTCAAATGGCATCTTGCCATACTAAATGTCATATATTAGGTAACTTGGTTGCATGAACTATGTGTGTTTTCTACATAATGCAATATTATATACCACTAAAATTCATGTCGGAGGAGAATATTGTATGATATGCAATGTGAATTTTAATTCTGAAAAATATATATGCAATAAAAACACAGATAAACATATCAACAAATTCTCCGTGATTATCTCTAGGTGAGATTATGCATAGTTTTAATTTTTATTTTTAGTATTTCCAAAATGTCCTCATGAATGTGCATTACTTTTATAATAAAATAAATTCAACAGAAAATAGCGCTAAATGAGCTATGGCATTTTCTGACCCCAAAGGACTCATGACTAGGAGACATTATTCTCTCGGTGTCCTGTGGGAGTTGAGTTCCATCCTGAGGCTGATTTAAGAGCCCTTGCACGTCCTCCAGACTTAAAGCTAAGTAAACCTGAGGTGATTTCTGACTAGAGTGTTCTCTGAACAGCAGCTGGGGTGGGGGTAACTCTGAACAGGAAGGAAACCCCAACGCAATGTTGTGAGTGCTAAGTAAATAATGGAACAACTACTGACTGCATTGCATTAGGTTTTATAAGGCCATCTGTCAGGATTTTCCAAATATAACAAAAATGAAGGCTGTGGAAGACAGAGACTGGAAGTTTTCAAAAAAGAAACACCACAGATAAGTGGCACGAGTGGAATAAGATGATTCCACATTGCATGGCTCAGGAGGCTCTAGAAGATATAACAGAAATCGTAGCTAAATGTAGAATCTAGAAGCCCAGTATATATATTAAGAAGGGTTCCCCCACAAACATGTTGCCTTAAAGAGTAAACACAAATGGACATCTAGCAGAGAGGGCCCCACCAGTTGTATGCCCTTCCTGCCCAAGTCCTTCCCCACTCTGCCACCTTTCTGCCCTTTCTTCTGATAATTAGACTTATGCCTGGAATTTGTCTAAGGTAATATTGGAGTGATTTCTGACTTCACCTAGAAAAAGTTCTATAGGGCATTCTTCTGATCCTGTCTAGGAACGTTAGAAATGTCATCCTGGGATGGGCCAATGGTGTCATGTTTCTCAGTAGGACCAAAGCCTGCTTTATGGGAATTTATGGTTCTTTCTGTGACATCATAAGGATACATATTAATGCTATATTGTTAGATGTCCTTAAAAATACATTGGGATTATCTGTTAGAAAATTATCCAAAATCTCTTTGCACGTAATATTGTTAGGATGAACCATCTTTTGGGATAGTGAGTTTTTGGTACCAGTGAATGTCACAAAACAAATTAGACTTGGGATCACTAAATCAAGGTACAAAATTGTTCTTCTACCAGCTCAGACAATTATTTTAACCTCTATAGAATCTATGTTGTCTCATTCCTAAATGTAAAAAAAGATAATAATTTTTCCCTCCTAGAACTGCTGTGTAATTAAATGAGAAATTTTATGAAGCATTTTTAACACACATCAAACCCTATTTTCCATCTATTATCCATTCTACAAAATAATATTTCTCTGTATTTTTTCTGAAACCCCATTTTTTCAAACCTACTGGGAGTACATTATCAAGTTCAAGTTCTGGTGAGGAAATTAACCTATGCATTTAACCTTCGTAATTCCATGGATTTTGATAAGATGCTCTATCTGTCTTTGTCTTTCTAGGTCATCACTCTATTTTAATAGTTTATGTTCATGTAAGAATTGTTCTATTCCTTATGATAAAGCCATAGACCTTTTGGGAGACTCTGGGGAAGACTTCCCTAGCACGGCTAATCACTATATGTAGGTCATAACATAAACTTTTTAAAGATTGCCAACATTTTAACTCTAGTACGCGAAAAACTTAAAATGAGAACGTGCAGATTAGATTAAAAATTTTGTGTTGTTAAAAATTTACCATTCCATCCTTTATCACTGTGGATAAGATCTTATTAACAGGGATAGTATCCCTGTTCTTAAAGCTAATAATCATGATAAGAAGGTGTATCATACAGAAGAAGCACAATAGGGACGTTTATAAAATGCTAAGAAATACTGTGACTCACAGGACAGCCACTATTCCCACCTCTACTATCACAAAGTAGCGGTACTTTTCTAGTTACAGGATTAATGTAATGAAGAATATAAAATCCCTACAGATTTATAAACCGTAAAATTGTTATATAGGGTAAGAAGTCTTCTTCATTATAACTTTCTTTATATTCCCCTTCCAGTTCAATAGCTCCGCCTGCCCATTATGTAATGACCAATATCCCATAACACGCTTGTTATGACCATCGCCAGAAGGGGAGAAGGAAGGAAGCACTGGTGTTGGCTTTGTGATATAATCTGGGGACCTCTGAGAGGTGGAGATCTGTTTTTCTGAGCAATCAGATTTGAGAATCTCTCTTCTAAATCAAGGAGCCACTGACAGCTTGGTGGCAGCAATCCTGCTCGGCAGACATATTTCCCACCCCAAGTCAATACACAAAGACAAACACCTTAGATACATAGTCCTGACTGAGCAATGGACAAGGTCAAAAACTCCATTTCTGGCTCTATGCTTATCATGCGTAAGACTATGACACTTTCTAATTTCAAGCAGGATGCAGTTTCACCAAGAGTATGCAGTATTGGAGAGTGTTTTAACCATCCTTAAAGATACTTTTCTCAGAATCAAAAGGGGAAAGAAATGCAGGCCAAACTGAAAGTTTGGTGTGCAGGTGGGATTAGGGGAGTTTTGAAATATTCTCTGAATTCTTTTCTTCCCAGAAATTGAGGACCTTCATTCCATTTCTTTGCAGGCCTCTCCAACCCAAAGTATAGTATAATTAATGCCGTCTTGGGTGAAAGGACTGTGTATACTGCAGGTGTTAGAGAGAAGAGAACTCAGTGGGTTGGTGACTTGGGGTAGTTTTCATGGATGAGGTAGAATTTTGCCAATAAAAAAATAGTAAAAGATTTCAAAAGACATAGGGTAATGAGCAAGACATTCTTCCGCATAGAAGACGTAAAATTGATGCACATGAAAGTAAGTTAATGTTTATAATTTCTCCTTCGTTCTCATCTTTCCATACGATTTGATTCACCATGTCCTCCAATCTGGAAGGACACAGAGATGATGAATTTATTAAACTGTGTTCTTAATTCCTAACTGCAGCCTCTTTATTTAGCTGAGAAAATAAATTTATCTGAAGTGGCCAATTTACATGTTTTTTTTTTTTGCTTAAGCTACAGAGATTGTAAAGTCTCCACTTGGTGAAAAAAAAAAAATATCATAACTAATACCCTCCCTGATTATGCTTTAACCTAATCACTGTATTAAACAACATCGACACCAGAATCTCATACTAAGTATGTAACTTAGAATAATGGTTTTAGTCCCTCCATTGTAACCAGCTGCTACTGGTCTATCTATTTTGCAGAATTAATTGCTTATATGTTTCAGTGTTGCTATAGTTAGCCCAGCTTCTTCCCTTTGCTTTGTTAACAGCAAATAGTTTAGAAATTTTTGTACTTGATACTCTTACTGATATTTTTTCTACTTTGTGATATGAAGTTAGAATCAATATCTCTGTCCTTCCACTTAAGTTATTTATGAGAATATAAGCTCAAACTGATTCAAAGTCAAAATTTCAATGGAAATGGAAACAGGACCCTCAGAAATGAGTTCCACTCATGAGATTAGAAGATGATGATCTTTGGGTTCCCCAACTATCCCTCGATGAAAAGCTACCCCTTACCTTTCATAAGTGTGACCCTCTCACCCTGCTCTTTTTACGTCTGTCTCAGGCCAGGCAGCTGCCACTCTCATTTTCTCCAGGGTCTCACCTTAAGTGGAAGAAAATAAAAAGCTCACACAATAAAAATTCTGACCATGAGGAACTCAAGAGGAAAGAACTGAGCCAATGGGAATGGGTCGCATATTATGAATTATCAGGAATTATAGAAGGCTAAGAAGAAAGTACATGAAATCCTTCCTCCTACTTATAGAATCACACTGACTTTTTAAATCTAATATCAGTGAGACAATTATTGTTACAACAATCAGTGTTTAGACGGAAATAGGTGGTGTAAAGAATAAACATTGGAAGCTGGGGTAGATGATGTGCATCCATGACCTCTGGTGTGACTGCAGTTTCAGTTTGCAAGAACATAGTTCACACAATTCCCTCCTAGGTGCTTTGGTGTCTGCAACATGTGCGACCTTTGCTGTTTGAAAATAAATTTCTCCCAAGGGCATACGTAACTGATCAAGGATGCTACAAATAGAACTACAAATGGACAGTCTTTCTCCAACTCTTCATTTCAAAATGTACAAACAAGTCTAGGTTTCTAAAGGAAATTAACCATTTTTTATGGATGATAATGTGATTTTGAACTTTCTTGAACTAACTTTAGCATTTCACAAGGACTTTCCACTCTTTGCACTGACTGTCCTTGCTCAGCACTGAGCTGAGATTGGTTTGACTGGCATGTCTTCTTTCACTGCATGTGACTTCATGGATGGCAGAAGCAGCGTCTTATGTTGGTGTCACTAGCACTTAGCAGAGTGCTGGCCAAAGCACAGGCGCTCAATAAATGCTGATTGAATTGAAAACAGCCATTGTATCCTCTTGGGTGGCTTGAGAGACAGACCCTGAACGCGGTTCCCTTGGTCTGGGTGAAGCATCATTATGTGGCTGTTCTACATCCTAATTCCCAGGACAAGAATTTCCTATCGTTTAATTTATAAATTGAAAGCATTTTTATTTTCTAGTCCATGTTCATGGCTGCTACCAGCTGTTCATTTCTCCTGTCATGGTAACGAGGAAGCGTAATACTGTATCAGCGCATTTATGTTTATTATTTATAACCCGTCTTGTTCCCAAAAGGACATGAAGTGACTTACATGGAAGCAGGAATGCTTTGCCAAGGAACAAAATGAGCAAAGACAAGAGGCTCACATGCCCTGGTGTCTATCAGTAGTTATGAGTGGTTCTGTGTAATTAGCAGTGGAGTTCAAGTGGGGTCAAAGCACAAGCAGAAGTGATGGAAGGAAGGGCAGTGCACAGAGTTCCTAGAACTGAGGCCTAGGAGACAGCATGGCTAATGCTGAAGCAATTAGACTCCACTAGTACTAGTAGGTAGAAAACAAGGAGTCATCGATGGGCCTTAAGCAAGAGAATGAGAGAGAATCAGATTTTTGTTTTTAGAAAGATCATTCCAGCACTAAAAAAAAAAAAAAGGTGCTTTGGAGAGAGAGAGAATTGGCTGCAGAAAGACCCCAAACTGGAAACTTTTACATCAGTCTATATGGGGAGGAACTAAGGGCATACCACTAAGGGTGGAAAGGAGGGGTGAATATAAGTATTTTAAAGGAGGTGAATCAGCTCATCTTGGCCACCAATGTAGAATATGCTGGGGAAGGGAAAGCATAAATGACCACAGGGTTTCCAACTTTGGAGGTAGATGGTAGTGTCATTCACCAACCTGGGAAGTATTAGAAGAAAGAGCAAGACCATTTGAACATGTTGAGTTTCCTGAGGTGGGCAGAACGGATGAGGGTATGGTAATTAAGAATATTTCAAGTCAATAGGAGAGAAGGCCCGAGGCATCACTTATACTCTATACTGTTCAATGTTCTGATGAACCTTGGCTCTTGGAGTGGATTTAAGGAGAAGGTTTTATAAAGTATCATCACCTAGTGTCTATAACGAGCACGTGCAGACATCATCACTCACCTGCTCTCTGCAGAGCCAAGAAAAGGGCAATAAATGCTGTAAACACTATTATTTGTACGGAAGAGTCTTGGGATGCCGCATGAAACACAGAGATACTGCAGCACTTTT
Organism: Rhinolophus sinicus; assembly: GCF_057876585.1. NCBI lineage: Eukaryota > Metazoa > Chordata > Mammalia > Chiroptera > Rhinolophidae > Rhinolophus > Rhinolophus sinicus. Next base: position 200,762,410 of record NC_142517.1, read on the forward strand.
TACATTTTCAAGGGAAACACAGCAACAGCTGTCAAATACTGTCGAACAGCATTATCAAGTTATCTGAACCCAACTACTTTACAAACTAAAGTGTTAAGTAGTACTTTTGACTTAGGGACACCATGAAAGCATTACTGAGAAACTAAGGACAAGGTTGACTGAGAAAGTTTGGAAACCTCTACACTATTATAATATTCTGGACAGATTTCTCATTAAGTAACCATAGACTCCACTCTCTAGAGTCCCACATGGGTAACACATTCTGGAATTTATCTCGTTACTAGTTCTGATAGTCAAAGACAGGTTCTCCCACCATAATTTCTCTCGAGTTTCAGCATCCAATAGTGACTTTACAATAGGATTTAAATCTAGAAATTTCCCACTTGGACTTCTTTGGAATGTTGTTTTCCAAGTCTTTTTCACCTGGCTTAGATTTAAAGTTAGCTGTTCTATGATTCTTATCAACCAGGTGACCCCACATTTGCCCAAACATGGAATACATTAAAATGATTTTGTTTTACAATAATCCATGAATGAGATGTAAGATGGTCAACTTTCTTTCTTACAATACCAAGTTTAAAATTTTCCTCAGATAAAAACATGATTTTAGTATTTCATTCCTCTTAATTCCTTCTCACCATCAATACTAACAGTGGCCAAGTATTAAAGCAAGAATTAAGGTCTGAAGCAAATAGTCACTTTCTACGTAAGCTAAAATACCCACCTTGACCATGGACTATGACACTGACCTGAAGCTTAGAGGAATAAGCACAACTCCTTCCAGGTTTTCCTGGACACACTTCCATTCACCACGACATTTTTCTAAGTATAATACATGCAGTGGGGGATTTTGAAACTGCTATCACCCCCACTCCAAAGATTCTTAAACTTAAGTGTGCAGAAGACTCACCCAAGGCGCTTGCTAAACATGTAGGTTCCTAAGATCCACTCCCAGAGATTCTGATTCATGAAATGCAGGAGGCGGTCCAGGAGTCTAAGTTGGATACAAAAGCCTCTCAGTTGACCCTGAGGTGGGTGGTCCTAGGTGGGTGGGAACATTGCCCTAGAGGAATGTTCCCTGAAAAATCAGTTTGCCATGGTGTAGTTGCTTCAAGTTAGTCCTTAAAACATCTGCCAAGAGCCTAGGATTCAGGGTTCTAGAGATAGTTGCACTGTGGTCTTTTTCCAGGGAGACTTTTATCAATTTTTTAGTTGCAGACATGAAGCCCACTTGTAATTGCCGTATAGTTGATGACTTTTACGGGTTCCCTTGTAAGAAAAAAAAAAAAAAAAGACGGAAATAAGCTGTTATAGTTAGGTACTGTTTTTAATTAACACATACCAAGAACTGTGAGTTTTTATTTCAATGAATGGACTAACAGGACTTTGAAGTTTCTGTGAGTAAAATTTATCCCCAAATTATGCCAGCTAGCTTTTAAAATGTTGGCACTAAGTAACCAGAGAGCTATCGCCTTAAAGACTCCTTATTGAAAGAGTTAATGGATTTGTGATTAGACCTCATCACTGTCAATCACTTTTGGAGTTGAGGAGGGTGGTTATTAAAGGGGCCAGAATATGTTCCACTTTTGAAGAAAATGCCCAGCTGAGGGCAAAATCTTTGTGTTCATTTTCTGAAAGTTAGGGAGTGAAATGGTATTCTATCTCTTATCAGTTAAAAAAATATTTTTTCAGAAGCAAGCCAAGATGCTAAGTTTTGTATGGTAATAATTGAATGTTGTGTAATACTTTTTTAAATAAAGAGACAGCAGACCCCTTGGTCTCTAGGTCTCTTGGTGCCCTGAAATGTCTTCTTCATCGATAATCTTAAAAGAACTGAAATTAGGTCCAATTTGGAGAATAAAAAGAGATTGAAATGTTACTGGATACTTGAGAAGACTCTTCCATTGGTTTATATGTCTGTTTTGTTTATCGCCCCAGTACCATACTTTTTTGATTATTGAACCTTTGCAGTATATTTGAAGAAAGGAAGTTTGATGCCTCCAGCCCTGTTCTTTTTATTTAGTATTGTTTTCGCTATTTGGGATGTCTTGCAGTTCCATATAAGTTTTAGCATTATTTTTTCTATTTCTGTAAAATATGCTATTGAAATATTAGTAAAATTGTACTGCATCTGTAGATCGCTTCAGGTATTTTCATAATGTTATTTCAATATTATAGCAGTATTAAATAATATTAATATTTTAGCAATATTAATTATTCTATCCATGGAATGTCTTTTCATTTATTTGGGTTTGCTTTAATTTCTCTCATCAGTACTTTATAGTTTCCATATACAAGTCTTTCATCTCCTTGGTTAAGTTTATTCGTATTTTATTATTTTTGATGCTATTATAAATGGAATTATTTTCTCAATTTCCTTTTCGGATAATTCATTGTTTGTGCTGTTCTAGAATTTGTAATCTGGGTTTCCTTTATCAGATTAAAATGTTTCCTTCTCAGTTTATTTTAAATTACGTGTCAGTGTCTAATTTTCCAGGTGTTTTTTTTCCACTTATTGAGATGATTATATGATTTTCAGTCTTTTATTTTATTTTAATGTAGTAAGCTACATTGATATACTTAAAAATATTAAATCAAATGTAGATTCCTGAAATTAACCCAATTTGGTGATGATTTTTATATATCATTGGATTTTATTTGATAACAATTTGTTTATAAGTTTTGCATCTATGTTTACTTAAGATCTTTTTTTTCTTTTCTTTTTCTGTTAAAGTCTTTTCCAGTTTTGATCGCGAGGTTATATTGACCTCATAAAATTAGTAGAGAAACATTCCTTATTTTTTTAATTCCCTAGATGTGTTTGAATTATTTTTTCCCTAATGCTTTGTAGTAATTACCAAGGAAACCGTCTGGGCCTGGTGCTTCGTTGTGGGAAAATTTAAATTAAGATTCAATTTCTTTAATAGCTATAGGAGAAATCAGATTTTCTTTTTCTTCCTGTTTCAGTTTTGGAAGTTTGTGCTTTTCTAGATATTTGTCTACTTCATATACATTTTCAATATTATTGGCATAAAATTGTACAGAGTAGTCTCTTATTATCTTTCTAATGCCTAGGATTCCTATGATGTCCATCTTTTCATTCCTGATTTTTGTTACTTGTTTCTTCTGTCTTTGTTCTTATCGGATTTGTTATGTGTTTATAATTTTTTTTATTTTTTCAATTACAGTTGACATACAATGTTGTAGTTAAATTACATAAACATCTAATCACTAGGTTGTATACATGTTTATAAATTTTGTTAGATTTTTTTGAAAACAAACTTTTGGCTTCACTGAGCCTCTAATGTGCGCTAATTTTATATTTCATAAATTCTGCCATTGTTATTTATTATTCTTTTCTCAGTATTTAGTTTTCTAATAATTTCACTTTTTTGGATGTATATGTAGATCATGCATTTGTTCTGAGCCTTTCTTGTTCTTCTACTACTACACACATATTAAAATTTCCTTCAATGCAAAGCTTTATTTACATCCCACAATGTCGATTATGTTCATTATCAGTCAGTTTAAAATATGTTCTAACTTCCCATTGTCATTTCTTATTTTTATCCATGAGTTATTTAAGCAGTATGTTGCTCAATTTTCCAAAATAGTTCTCTATTTTATTAGCTCTTTTAAAAGTAAACTTCTTATTTTAAAATAGTTTTAGATGTGCAGAAAAATTGCAGAGATAGTGCAAAGAGTTCCTACATACCCCAAACACTGTCCACTATTATTAGTGTGTACATTTGTCACAGTTAATGAAACAATATTGTTCCCTTAGTATTAGTGAAAGTCTACACTTTCTTCAGACTTCCTTAGTTTTTACCTAATGTCTTCCTTCTAGTCCAGGGTCCCAGCCAGCATCCCACATTATAATTATTCTTCCGGTCTCCCTGGGCTCCCCTTCTCTGTGGCCGTTTCTCAGATTTTCCTTGTATTTGATGATCTTGCCAATTCTGAGGAGTACAGGTCAGGTATTCAGCAGAATGTGCCTCAGTCAGGATTTGTCTGATGTTTGTCTCAGGATTCAACAGGAATTATTTGTTTTTGGAGGGAAGACCACAAATGAAGAAAACTAGCTAAGTCTCTCACAAAGAAGAATAACAAATAGCTTATGTAGATAGGCCACCCTCAAGGAGAAGAAACATAACTCCACTCCTCTATGGGCAGCACAACTGACTTCCTTCTAAAGATGAGAGCATGGGTGTTGGGGCAGGGAGGAGGTAACTTTACAATTGAGAAACTTAACAAACACTACCTCAGCCATGGGATCAAGGTCAACACCAACAATAAGTCATACTGATGGTATGCACACTCGACATGATGTGATGAGAATGGTTCTTCACCTTTATGAAAGGTAGTTTGTGTCTGACAAAGAATTGGCCCATGTCATGTAAGTCCTTAAATTTGTGGGCATAGACTTATTTACATTATTCCTTTATTATACTTTTAATGTTCATTGGGTCAGTTGTAATGACCCTTCTTTTATTTATGATATCGGTAATTTGTGTCTTCTCTCTTTTTTTTTCTTGGCTAATTTATCTAGAAGTTTATCTTTTTGTTGATCTTTTTTTGTTTTGTTGATTTTTTTTTCCAAAGAATCCGGTATTGATTTCATTGATTTTCTCTATTGATTACCTGTTATCAATTTCATTAATTTCTGATCTGCTTTTGTTATATCTTGTTTAAAAGTTATATCTTTACTTGTATAAAAGTTCTTTCTCTACTTTCCTAAAGTAGAAAAATTGTTATGGCTCTTAGGTATTTCTTCTTTTCTGGTGTATTAATTACATGCTATAAATTTCCCTCTAAGAGGTGTTTTCACTTCACCCCACAAATTTTGATAATTTGTATTTTCATCTTCACATAGTTCAAAATATTTTAAAACTTTTCTTGAGACTTCTTCTTTTTCTCATGGGTTATTTAGAAGCATTTTTGTTTAATTTTCAAATAGTTGGAGATTTTCCAGATATATTTTTGTTCTTCTAGTTTAATTCCATTTTGGTCAGAGAATATGCTTTATATGATTTGAAATGTTTCAAATTTATTTATGTGTAAACTATGTCCCAGAATTCAGTCTTGATGAGTGTTCCATGAGTTTGAGGAGATTGTGTATTCTCGTGTATTCTGCAAGATGAGGATGGAGTAGTCTATAAATGCATAAATTAGATCAAGTTGATTAATAGTGATGTTCAAGTCATCTATGTCCTTGCTGATTTTCTGCCTATTTGATTTATCAATTACTGAAAAAAGGGTATTGAATTCTCCACCATAATAGTGGATTTGTCTATTTCTCCTCTCCGTTCAATCAGGTTTGCTTCATACATTTTGATGCATTGTTCTTAGGTGTACACACCTTTACAATTCGTATGTAATCTCAGAGAATTGACTCCTTTATCATTATTTAATGGTCTCCTTACTCTTCATGATTTTCCTTGTTCTGAAATCTGCTTTGACTTAAAATTAATATTGTTCATCCACATTTCTTTTGAATAGTGTTACCTTGGCATATCTCTTTCCATTGCTTTACTTTTAAATTACATAAATCTTCATGGTTAAAGTAAACTTCTTGTAGACAACAGATAGTTGAGTCTTGTTTTGTAATCCATTCTGACAATCTCTTTTTTATTGATGTATTCAGGTCATTACTTTGGATATTTAGAATCTTAGTAACAGCCTAGTTTACCAAAGCTTTGATCACACAAAATTTGAGAGATAATAAAAAAGTATGCACACATTTCTCTCTTTCTCTTTATTCAGCTCTCTATATAAATAATTTGCATCATTTTATATAACTATATTAAAATTATAAACAACATACAACAAATAAATTTAGTTGAAACTGGATAAAGATTAAATAAACAGCATTTATAATATATTATCTTATATTATAAATGAATTTTTATCCTCACTAAAATAATATTATTAAGTATATTTAAATGAAATCAAAAGAATTAAATTTGTATTTTTATAATCTATTAATACTTTGTGATATAGCAATTTGAATTTATAGAAGTTTATCTAATAATTATTTTGACAAAAATTATCTCATGGGGCGGGCCCGGTGGCTCAGGCTGTAAGAGCTCTATGTTCCTAACTCCAAAGGCTGCCGGTTCGATTCCCACAGGGGCCAGTGGGCTCTCAACCACAAGGTTGCCAGTTCAGTTCCTCGAGTCCCACAAGGCTCGCCCCCTGCCACTAAGATTGAACACGGCACCTTGAGCTGAGCTTTCACTGAGCTCCCAGATGGCTCAGTTGGTTGGAGCGCATCCTCTCAACCACAAGGTTGCCAGTTTGACTCCCACAAGGGATGGTGGTCTGCGTCCCCTGCAACTAACAACGGCAACTGGACGTGGAGCTGAGCTGTGCCCTCCACAACTAAGACTGAAAGGACAACAACTTGAAGCTGAATGGCACCCTCCACAACTAAGATGGAAAGGACAACAACTTGACTTAGGGAAAAAAAGAAAAACCGTCCTGGAAGTACACACTGTTCCCCAATAAAGTCCTGTTCCCCTTCCCCAATAAAAAAATCTTTTAAAAGAATATTATCTCATGAGGAAATGTTGATATAAATAGAAAAAAATCACATTATTGATTCTGCTTGCTGAATAATGGTGTCCTTTTTAATTCCCACTTTAAATTAGACAAAGATTTGTTTATTTGTTTTAAATTTTGGAGTTAATTCCCTTTATCCATGATTCAATCAGTTGTTCTTGAGCACTAATCAGAAGGAATTACATTTTAAAAATTGAATTAAGAAGCCACTGAAACTCTTTGGAAAATTGTTAAACAGAAAGTTATGTTCCAAGTTTGTAAGTATTTGGATGTGAAATTTTTTATGTGACACTTTACTTTTAGTATAATGATAAAAATGTTTCAAATATTCTTCAAAATGATCTTTCTGATACACGAGTTTTCCCCTTTCTGTTAAAATGTCATCTTTAGCTTTAAAAGACAGATTAAGTGTGCTTATATTTTTCAGACATATCTACAAGGTACCATATTGCTAGAAGCCATTTGTTATCATAAGTAAGGTCAGAAAATTTGGAATACTAATTATTTTGAGCAAAAAAATTATGACTCATATTTAAGCTCCGTAGCCTTTAAGTACCTTGCCATAAAAGGAGTAGTTAACATTTTGTGAGTGTTAACCATGTGTCATGCAGTGCACTGTGTTCTTTATAAAATTTAGCTCATATTATTCCTCATAATTAATCTATCATCACCCCTGTTTCCCAAGTGAGGAAACTGGATTTAATGTACTGGTTCAGTTGCTTGCCCAAGATCACCTAGAGAGTGTTTTATGTCAGATTTTTTCAGAACAAGACCCCCATGCTGAGGATTTTTGTGTGCAAGTGACTTATTAAGAAAATGCCGCTAGGATTAATGGGTAAAGGAGTGGGGGAAGCAGAAAAGATAAGGGAAGAAGCCAAGCCAGAGTGCAATTTCAGGAAAGTCTCAGATTTGGTCTGATTAGGAGGGGATCTCCTGAGTATCAGCACAGAGTTTGTCAAACTTCAAAGCAGTTGATCTAGGCTTTTACAGTCTGGTCCAGTCAGCAATGGCTGTGTCATTCTGGAAGGATAAACTGTCAGGAAGGCTTTCTACCGGTTTTGGCAAGAGCCTTTTGTAGCCCCCAACAGCAGTCCTCTGAAGGGAGTCACAGGTACATGTCTTAAAAGAAAAGCACATAGAAGCTGGAGGATATGTATAGAGAACCTTTCAGAAGGAACGAAGTCGATCTGAGTGGAACATTGTCAGTGTGTTTTACAGCTAGTAAATGGCAGGACAAGGATTAAATCCAAACGGTGTGGCTCCAGACCCCATGCTCTTAATCAAGATACTAGGCTATCTGAAACAACCAGCAAACATCTAGGTAGGAAATAGACTCCCATGGTCATTCCCCAATTATTTGCAAAAACTATTAATAGTTTACTCTGTTTTAAAGGTATTATTTTTCTGATAAAATTTACCAAATCAATGACATCTTTTAACATTTTGGCCCTTTGACTCAACTTTTTGCTGTAACGGTTTGCCCATGAATTATACATTAAATGAATTTTACATGTGATGTTATCTCTGTAAATTACCACCAGAATTATTTTAAAATTCCAATCAAAGGAGCAGCCAACTTAACTAAGGAAATATCTTTGTTTCCCAGGGTGGATTTAGATGTAGATCATTCAGAAATTAACTCTCCATGTGAAATATATATGTACACTAACCTAAACAGTCTCCTACTTTGCTTAGAAGATATTCCTACCAGACCAGTAATGTGGATATGGAAAAGAAAATAATTAATCCGCCTTACCATAGTTGACCTTGAGACCCAAAGTGCTTCTTCCTACTGATTTTTTTTTCTTTTTTGTGAGGTAGTCATCATTGAGTGGACATCTACGTAAATTATGGGGGGAGAGGGGTTGCTCCAGATTAAGTATATCAGCTCTGGAACTTTGCAGGGAGATGGAGGGAAGAGAATGGGTTTACGGGGTAAGTTCTCTCCTGACGGGAGGATAGGTCACCCTAAAGGAGGTGAGTGAAGATGGAAGGGCCTGAGTCGTGGGTCTATTCCCTTTGAGTCATCAGGGAGCTTTAACTTTCCTCTTCTATACTAGAAATCACCTCTGAAATGAGTCTAACCATTCAGTGTGATAATTAACATATATTGGCAGACCAATTACAGCTTAAGACTGGGAGACATGGGTGGTAAAGGACCAGTGGACTTGTTCTACTCCGACGCCTCACTGGCTATTTGGGAACAGATTTCTTATCTCATTAAAAGGGCCAGGTTAGAAAATTTCAGTTGTCCTAATCACTAAAAAAAAATAATAACTAACACCTATATGGTAATTTCTGAGTGCCAGTGTTTTATATATATGTAATATATATTAATACACACACATATATATACACTTATTTAGTAAATGTTATTATCCCCATGTTAAAACTAAAGAAACTGAGGCACAAAGATGTTAAGTAATTTGTCGAAGGCTGTGCAGCTTGGAAGAAATAAATCTGGAATGTAATCATTCTATGGTTTAACTACTAAGATATATAGTACCTAAGGTGGCAGAAGGAAAACAAGAAATTAGATTCAGAAAAGATCAATAGAGGGCAGCTTCATCTATATTTGTATAAATATTTTGCTTCTTAAGATGAGTGGTAGCTAAGCAGTAATATTCTTTATATTTTTGTATATCTAAATAGCTTTACCCTGGACAAGGACAGTCTATAGAATGAGACAGCAGAGATTCCATTAGCCTAGGAAATTCTGCTGAATGATCATGCATAGCATTAATAAAATACCAAGATATGGCACATGATTAAAAATAATAATTTGGGGGTCTGAAATATTTTTATATGTTTGGTATGATTCAATATTTTCCTGAAGAGCATATCACCAGTTTTCCCTGGTTCAAGATGATAATATCCTATTTGGTAAGATTCCCCTCCCCCACCCCCCATTCTTCCCTAATATGGAAATATAACAACCACTAAGCAGTGGCTGTGATAAGTAAGGAGACTATCAGATCTGTATCTTTCTCTCCATCTCCATGGCCATCAACCTAATCTAAGCTATGGTCATTTCTTGCCTGGATGACTATGATAGCTTCTTCTTACATATGTTCTTACTCCCTCCAATCTGTTCCCAAGTTTTAGTCCGAGTGAATTTTTCATTTTGATATGGTTCCAATCACACTCATCTGTGACTTCCTGTTGCTCTTAAGATTAGTCCTTACTGTTGGTAAGGTCCTGGGAGGCCCTGCCTTGTCTGATCCACGCTGGCCTTGTCAGTTTTATCACAGGTCACAGTTCTCACTGCTTTGACTGGAGCCACATCTCAGTTCTTAAATGCACTGTGTTCTTTCCCTCCACAGAAACTCATATCTCAGTTTAGAAATCACTTCCTTAGGAAAGACTGCTGATATCAAGGTAGAGTAAGATTCTTTCATTTTATGTTATAGCATTCTTCCTTCATAGCATTTTTCTCACTTGGAACATTTTAAAAATGCCCAATTATTTTGTTTAGTCTTTAACCAGGTATTACATTCATGTGGTTCAAAAATTATTTAAAAAATACAGTGAAATTAATGTATGAAATCAAGAATGAACCCTAACGGAAATTATGGACTTTGGGTGATAATGATGTGTTAATGTACATTCATCAGTTGTAACAAATATATCACTCTGGTGCAGGATATCGACAGAGGAGGAGCTGATGCATGTGTGGGGGCAGGGTGTGTATGAGACTCTCTGTACGTTCCATTTAATTTTGCTGTAAACCTAAAACTGCTCTAAAAAATAGAGTCGATTTTAAAAACACGGTGAAGTATCACCTTCCTAGTCCTTTCTCCCATGTCCTTTTTTCTGTCCACCTACTGAAAACTGAATGGAGAGTTATGACCTTGAATAGAAAAATAAAATGACACCAACCACAGCCCAGAACAGAGAGACCAGCTAGCTGTCTCTCCTTCAGCCCTCTGATCTGTTGGTACCTATCAATGGCTCGAACTCAATGAGAAACCAGGAGCCAGGCAGCTCAGGTTGCAGTCTGTAGAGGCAGATCTAACTAACAAGGGCAGGAAACAGGGTAGAGAAAGGTGGAGAGTGGATTAAGTAAGGATTGGCAACTATTTTCTGTAAAGGATCAGATAGTAAATATATGATGTTTTGTGGACCATATTGTTTTTGTGGTAACCAATCAATTCTGCCAGCACAAAAGCAGCCATACGTGATCGGTCGACAAACATGTGTGACTGTGTTCCCATAAAACTTTGTTTATAAAATGAGTCGGGGGTTCAGATTTGACTTGCAAGTTGTAGTGCCAACCATTGGATTAGAGGAGAAAACAAAGGCTATCTGGCTCATCATATGAGGAGTGTTTCCTCAATCTTTTAATGGCTGTGGTGTAGCCCATTGTACACTTGGAATAAATAAACTATTTACCCAGTTTCTTACTGATGTGTATTGTTTCTAATGTTTACCATCACAAATAGTGTATAGCGAGTAACTGCATACATGCATCATACGCGTATTATGAATGTGGAAGTAACATTAATTCCTAGAAGGGAAACTGCTGGGATAAAGTATATATGCATTTATAATTATGACAGGATTCAAACCTGCCCTTCATAAAAGTGATACCAATTAAAATTCTGCACTACAGTGTATGAGAGTGTCTTTTCCTCTAGAGTCTTACAACGTGAAAAATAATAAAAAATTTGGGAGTTTTGCCATCCTGAGGAGTGAAGAAATATGTACCAGTGTAATTTTAATTTGTGTTGTTGCATAATAAGATGAGCATCATTTCTTCTTTGTAAGAGACACTTTTATGCTCTTTCCTGTGAACTGTTAACCATATACTTTGTCCATTTTTCTCTTCTTCTTGGTTACTTTCTTCACAATTTCTCAATATGGGAGACATTAGCCCTTTGTGATATAAGTAGCAAATATTTTTTCCCCCTACCATGGTACTGGAATTTGATTTTCTATGGTATTTTCGACATTCAAGAGCTTCCAATTTTTATTTAGTAAGGTTTATTCATCTTTTCTATTATAACACCTGGAGTTTTTAGTTATGGCAGATTTTTTTCTTTGTAACATTTAAACCTTTGATTCATTTGGAGTTTATTCTGGTGTGCAGTGTCCTCACTGCATTGATTAGTATGCTGATCCAGAAAAGTGTCCAGTTGCTGCAATACTATTTACTGGCTGGTCTTTTTGCTAGTGATTTGAGGGTCCACTTTTGCCATATACTGAATTTTGGTATCTATTTGGGTCTATTTCTGAACTTTCTATACTGGTCCAGAGGTCATCAGTCTATTCATGTATGAGTGTCTTCCTGTTTCAGTTAATAGTATTGTTTTTTCCTATTTGAGTTTGCATTACTAGATATTCTTGTAGGTTAATTATTTAATTTGTTAGCTTTAAATGATATTTTTTATAATAACGATTACAGAAGCGACTTCCGTGAACTTATCCTGCCTGCAATATCTTTTTCTCTTTCTCTCCAGATTTCTTATTGGTCATAATTTCTACATTGTCAGGGCATTGTCAGGGCTTATATTCTTATCTGTAATTTTAAATCCCACATTAAAGAAATCTTAGTTCTATCATTAAATAATTTAACCTTTAACACCTCTTGTTTTACTGGTGTCCTCGGTCATATTTTATTTGGTTGATGCAGACTAAGAAATAGACAAAAACGGAGAAGAGTAGATGATGAATCTGGAGGTGTAACATGAATATATCCAACACCATACTTGACACAGAGCTCTTGCATTCTAAATCACATGGGGAAGAAAGTGAAAATAGGAACGGATCAAAGTATATGAAAGAATAACAAATGTCTACGTATTAGAGGTTCTGATAAGAAGCAAGATCTTTGGAGTAGATGAGGGAGAAAACTGGAGAGGTGACTATTGTCAGAGAGGGAAGTAACTGATTTTTATTGTTTCTGATTTCAGAGTGAGGAAATTTCTGAGTGATCACAGTATCCAGGTTACGACCATGAGAGTAAATGGCTGAAATGGAAGTGAGGAGGTCATTAGATATGAAAATTGCCAAGAACCTGAGAGGCCAGAATATTGGAAGAGTCATTGACAGAGAGTGAAGTGATCAAATCACTCAGGGAAATGACAGAAATTGGGGTTGGGAGGAGACTCTTGGCAAAGTGCCCATGACTCATATTAAGACATAGCTGGTGGAATGAGCACCAAAGGAATAGGGAGTCACACATGAAGACGGAGGAATAATTGTCTGGAAGCCATCTGAGCGGAGAGGAAATTGGCCTCCTCCCCTTACCGTGGGCAGCGCGAGTGGAGTTTTCTGGGGCATGCCATGTTTCATTTAAGTGAGAAAATGAGCGGAATGCATCAGGAAGAGTTTAAGATTGTCCAGTTTTGTTCATTGTGAAATGGGCATTCCAGAGAGCACAGTAAACAAAGAAAATAAAAGAAGAAAGTTGAGTTAAGGGATAGAAAGAAAGAACTTCAATGGGGATGGATGTTTGGGGGCATCTAGATACCTGGAGGGACTTTCACCTCAAGTTCTAAGAACAGCTAGCCAAGATGTGTCACTTAGGAGCAATCAATCGTTATTCCTATTCAAATTGTATATTGTATACATGTTTAAGGGCATTTCTTTATTTCTATCTCCAGGTACAATCTTGATTTTCCGGAATATTTTTCTATCTTAAGTCATTTGAAATCTATGTCCCTCCAAAACATCTCACCAAATGTAATAAATCTGCAAGGGCATCAAACTTTAACAGACATTTTTCTTTAATACGCATCTGCTAAATTATTGATGTACTTCTCTTTAATAATACACCAAATTACAAATCATGAACTTACTAGTTTTGTTACAACATACATCACTCAGGAAAACAATGGCAAAAGCATATGTTTTTGACACCATAGTTTGTTCTTTGCTCAGCCAATGTTGTGGACAGTTAATATTTACTACACTAAATGTCAACAGTGTATGGAAGAATTGTCTCAATAGCATAATAGGGCAACTCTGGGCATAGCATGGAGGAATCTTCCTAATGGAAGTTCCTAGCAGAGCATCCTGCCGAAAAAATAGGCAGTTGGGTTAAAGAAGAAAGTGAAATGATTCAAGCTCCTAAAATGAACTCAGCAATAACAAACAGAAAAGAAATATAAGGTATTGTGTTTTTCTCTAGTGATGGGTTCCTGCCCCTTGTAGGTTTAGCTAAGTGAGGAAACTTAGTGTCTCCTTTAAGTTACAATTCCAGGAAGTAAATGATTAAAACTGCACCTTCAGTAAGTGCTGTAGTTGGTCTATGAAGAATGTGGTGAGAAAGTGGTGAGAATGTGAAGAAGGTGGTATGATTTAGAAAAACTTATGAGCATGAAGAACACTTTTATCACTTCCTCTTGTAAGTGTTGTGTTGAGGTGATCGAAGAGCTTGATGACTTTTGAGGCCAAAAAGAATCAAATGAGGTAATTTTTGTGAAAACAAAAATTTGAAAGCTCCCACAAGTGTTTACTGTTATTGCTTTGTTATTGTTAATAACAGCTCATCATAATTACACGAGTTTTTAGGAGTGCCATCAGAGCCAGCACAAAGAATTGCAGAGGTTAAATGATATGATGAAGGTGAAACAAATTCAAAGGCTGAAAAGGTTGTAGCATTCTTAGATGGCCAAAGCCCATCATCTCAAGAGTCCTTTGCTTTAACGATAGATCCTTTCCCTAATGAAGTGGGCCATCCTGGACTTCAAAACCATTTTTTTCCTAGTGAGACAAACTATTTTTATTTTTTTATTTTTATTTTTTTTTACTGTAGTTACGTTCATTGTGATGGGGCTTGGCTTACATTACCTAATGAAGGGCCAAACTGTTGAGCTTTAACATAATCACTTCTGTATACATTACTGAAAACTGGAAAAGACCCATTAGATTCCTAGTGGAAATAATACTTTGCTCAGGGGTCATATCTGGGAAAAGATCATTACAAAAATATGTGTGCTGTATGGAACCAAAAGACATTTGTGCTTGTCTTTGCAGTTACAGCACTTAAGACATTTGACTGAAATATTATATGTTGATTATGACGGTGATGAATCTGTGCTTCTAATCATCACTAAAAAAATAGAGCCATGACTTGGACATTAGTTTGTTTCACATCGTGCAGTTTGCAGATGCTGAGTGTCAGTCGTACTATTCCATATACTTTATCTTTTAGGATTCCTATACTGAAAAATTAGAATAGACTTACTGAAGACACACCATACTACCAAATATGGATAAAATTCCCATATAGCAAATGCTATAGGATTTACAAAACTTCCCCTTTTTTAAATAGTGGAATTTCATTAAACTTATCTGTTATTGGAAATTATAGGACATGCTATTTTTGTTAGGGGGTTAAGAGGCTTGAGGTTTGCTGTAGTTAGGTTCAACAGAAACAGACACTGAGGTGGAGTTAGGCGTAAAGAAAATGGTCGTTATTAAAACCTGAGAAGGGAAGGGAGAGGAAGAAGAATTGGGCCAAGGATGAAACTGAACAATGATGCAGGCCTAACAAAGTCTTGGCAAGCAGATGAGAGCTGTTGAGCAAGAGTTGACCATCAGAGTGTCCTGCACTGGGCCAGGTAAAGGTGACTCTGGGAAAAGCATGGCCTCGGGCAAAAAGGTTCCTTGAAGTCAAGGAGGGACCCGAAGGAGCTGACAGCCATAGATGTCTGCTGAGTACCTTCCCCACAGCTGAAGGAGGAGCTGAGACTTCATGGCATATCTCCCTGCCAACCACAATCCAGAAGGGACTAAAGGGGCCTTGAAGGATACGTAGATTGCCTCCAACTTCCTCCGTCTACCGCTGTGCTATTTGTATATGTCATGCTAATTTGCTCCCAGTGGATAGAAGTACACTGTTGGCAAGTTGATTGGTGGTGGAAACTGGACAGAACTTTCTGAGATTTGGAGAACAATGGGATTAAGAATGAATCAGGAATCTGGGCTAAAAGGTGGAAAGACAATTGGAAAAGAGTTCACAAGAAGCGTACCTGAAACAGGTAGATATTTTGGGAACTCACCAAAGGACAAATCCAATATGAAACTTGGTGAAATAGAAGAGAATTGTGTCTTGAAAGCATATCCAAAATAATGTTATATTTTTTTAATTGAAGTTTATTGGGGTGACAGTTGTTCGTAAAGTTACATAGATTTCAGGTGTGCAATTCTGTATTACATCATCTATAAATCCCATTGTGTGTTCACCATCCAGAGTCAGTTCTCCTTCCATCACCATATATTTGATCCCCTTTACCCTCATCTCTCACCCCCCACCCCCCTTACCCTCTGATAACCACTAAACTATTGTCTGTGTCTATGAGTTTTTGTTTCTCATGTGTTTGTCTTGTTCTTCTGTTGTTTTTCGTTTATATACCACATATCAGTGAAATCATATGGTTCTCTGCTTTTTCAGTCTGACTTATTTTGCGAAATAATGTTAGATTTTAAGAGTAGATATCCAGCCTGGGGCTCTAGATATAATTCTACATGCTTAGATTTCTTCTTTGTAAACATATTTTTAATAGCTTTATTGAGGTATAACTGATATGCAACAAACTGTACATATTTAATGTGTACAATCTGATGAGTTTGGACATGCATGCACCTGTGAAACTATCACCACAATCAAGGTAATAGACATATCCATCACCTCCAAATGTTTGCTTATGACTCTTTGTTATTATTTTGTTTTGGAAGAGGTGATGATACATAACATGGGATCTCTACCCTCTTACAACTTTTTCTGTGCAACCCAGTATAGTTCAGCACAGCAGATCTCCGAACTTATCCATCTGCATGACTGAAAGTTTATACCAATTAAACAATTCCCTATTTTCTCCTCCCCTCAGTTCCTTGGTAAACACCATTTTATTCTCTGCTTCTATGAGTTTGACTATTGTAGGTAACTCATAACTAGAATTGGCTAATATTTGTCTTTTTGTGACTGGCTTACATTAAAAAATTGCAAAATACTATCAAGAAAAAAGAAGATTAAAAATGTAAAAATAAAAAATGTGTTCTTGCTAAGATGACTTATTGGATAGGTGGTTGGATGCAGTGCCCCAGCAAAATAAGAATTAGTGGTGAAAGCTTTGCTGTCAAGATCATTTCTACCAGAAGGACATCGTATACTGAAGACGATGATAGCAAAAGCACGGTTTAGAGCCTGCTCTGGCTATGATGTCATAAAGGCTAATCTCTCACAAAGAGTAAAATATGATAATTCCATATCTTTGTGGAAGAAGGAGCTGATGTTTATTGAGTTCTCACTCTACGTCAGATACTGGGCTTAGCATTTGATGCGTCATCACAGTTGAGCTCAGACTTCTGAAGCAGGAGCTGTCTCCTGCTGTGGAGCATGGCCAAAGTGACACCACAGCATCCGTTATGGAAAGAGCTTGCATCTGAGAAGGCTGTTGCTGAGAGCTTGCTGTGAGCTGATTGGTTAGGCTTCATCTGTGTGCGACATGTCACAGGACCTGGACCTTACTGCAAAGGAGCGATGGGACTTCAGGAAGAAAAGGCCACCATGCTGTTCCTACTCAGTTCAGATCATCCTTCTTCTGCTGGGGCCTAACTTCACCAAAACCGTAGTGTGCTTTTGGGCTCTGGGGATTTCATAGTCAAATCATTTTCGGATATTTATTGACTATATCACAGGAAAACTTTTAAAAATCCAAGAGTCAATAGGTAACAATTTTCCTTTTCCCTGAAACTAACTCAAATTCCAATCAGAGCTATATAGAGAACCCCTTGAAGTGACCATTAGCTTTTTTTATCTGCCCAGCACCCTTTCCCCCTCATCTGGTCCCTGAGTCCCATCTCCTTTCTTCTTTCTTTGTGGTACCTATTCTATGTGACTTGAGCAGGGAGCAACACTGCCATAAGTAAGCAGATAGTAATATTTGATCATTTGTGGGTAATGAGCAAATGAGTGACTGTTAACCATCCACCTCTCCAAGGCTTGGCAATGCAGAAATGGAAGGGATTCTAATTTTTTTTGCTACAGCAATCACGAAAGTTTCCTCATGTGGAATGACCCTGTTTGAGAGATGGAGGACACAAGAGCAATGAATCCTTGGGCTGAGTTATGCCCCAGGAAAAGTATTCCCTTTTGATTTTTCAGTCACGTGAACCAATGAAGTCCCTTGCTTTGCTTAACCTAGTCTAAGCTGTCTTTCTGTTTTTCTATCACTTGTAACCAAATGAACCCTGACTATTGTATAGACTTTTCCCTGAAAAGGACACAGTGGAGGAAGGAGAAAGTAATATTGTTCTCAGTTCCTGTTGCAATGTTCTAGGCATAAAGTAGACACTATTGTTTCATTAATTAATATATGTTCTTTACTTATGAGGATAGAAAAGACAAACTTAGCTTATGTGATTTGCCTATTATCTCACTATAAGTTACCGATTCAGGGCCAAATCTATCCCAGTGTGACTCTATGTCAAATGTACCATGTTGCCCTCCCATTTTACAATTATATTGGTTATATATGTGCATATATGCAAATAGTCAGAAGAATTTTAGCAATAGTGAGAAATGTTGCTACAAAAGCACAACCAAACAGATTGAAGTGGAAAAAAAGTAGAGTTAGGCAGGAATTTCAAAAGCCGTCCAGAGCTGTCCAAAGGCCTGACCTCTGCCCAGACATCTCTGGCCATCAGTCTTTAGGTAAATTCCCATTCTTACTACATTATAGCCTTGTTTACCATCACTTATCTAACATTTATTTACTTCTGTGCTTCTTCCAATGAACGTTGTGAACTCTGTTAGGCTGGCTCATATAAAAAGGTTTAGAATCATCTAGACTAACTGAGTTTTCAATAATTTTGCTTAAATTGAGTCTTATGTGACTTTGAACAAGTCACATAACGTAAGACTCAACTTTTTTATCCATAAAACTAGGGGGAATAAACTAGGACTTGCAGTAACTGGAGAAAAGAAAGAACTCAAACAAAAGTTAGTTCCCTTCTCACCTTCTTTACTTATGGAATAGAAGTTGAAAAAAAAAAAAGGTTTATTGGCAGAATTCTTTTTTGAAATGATATTTGCTGTGACAAAAATTTACCCATGGATATTTTCAGCCCCATATTAGAAGTTTCCATTTTCACTTACAAAAGCTTTGTCTTCCTGAAGTTAAGATCTGGGCAGCTTCCTATGTAGACTGAGTGACAGATTTCCATAGATTTATAGAAGGAAATATTCCATCCCAACTGAATCCAACTGATTTGGGATAGCAATTGGCAAACCTCCCTTCATCCTGTCTCCTACTTGGTAATGCTTTCATTTACAAAAATAGAAGCAAAGCAAATTGGATTATTCCTGATCATTTTTTTTTTCTTTCAGCAAGGATGGCAACAGTTGGTAGCTGGGATATGGGCAAAATATTTCCTCTGATTTAAACCACAAATATAATCAGGTAGAGTATGTAGGTGAGAATTTTAGCTTTCAATTATATATATATATATATATATATATATATATATATATATATATATATATATATATATATTTAAATCAGACATTAGCTTGACAATGTGTTTTGCACATTTCAGGTTTTACATAAAATAGTTAAATGCAAGTGCCAGTTTCTATATGACTGAGAAGAAAAGCAGCTTCTGAGAGGGCACAAAATACATGGAATAAAGATCTACTTGCTCCCCCACTTACTAGTATACTTTTTCTTTTAAATCTTCAGTTTTACCCCACAGTCATTATTTCTTTTTCCAGCAATTTGTGCTCTTCAGGAAATTGTGCATCAGTTCTAAATACAGCTACTTTTTTTTTTAGCTCTTCTTATTACACAATTTTTTTTTTCCTTAGCAATGTGTCTCTCCCCTAAGATTTTACCATGAAATAAAACTGGTAAAACAGAAGCCATCAAAGTTACCTTGTTAACCTCATTAAGGGTTTTGCAGGATCATTATGCATTTTGCTTAACATGTGTATGTGCGTACTTAGGCCTAAAAAAAAAATTACATATTCCTGTGAATACTTTCAAATGGTCTCCATACACTATGGCATAAAATAATTTGTTTCTATTTTTATAACTCAATCTAGATTTTTTTTTTTTTTTTACGGTATAAGAAAATGCAGTGTGGAGTGATTGGAAGTGTGTGGGCCTTGGGGTCGAGAAGCGCTGGGTTTGAACCCTGACTGTGATTTATTTTGCTGCTTGACTTTAAGTCGCTTATTTGAAATCTCTAAGCCTCAGTTCCCAAATATGTGATAATACTAAAGATCAAGTTAAGTAAATATGCAAAAGAACTGTGGCAGAAACTGTTGGTTGGCTAATCTAATGCTGTTACGAATCCTCTACCCTCTATCCACCTTTCACCTCTCAGTGGGTTGTTTATGGAATTCTCCTTGGGAAGGGCTTCTCTTTTCAACTAAAGTGATGAAGCCTTTGATCCTACCCCTTTCTTCCTTTTTGGGAAGAAGACATGATGCTTGGAGGTGGCACAGCTATTTTGGAACCATGAGTATGAAACCAAGGTTGATGCAGAAGGAAACTAGAAGGAGCCTGGTTTTATATGAGATTCTTGAGTGACTAGAGCTGACCTAGAGTAGTTTTCTCAACACTTCTTACTATGTGCAACGCCTGGCTCCTTATCTCACGTTTCTGTTACTCAGAGTTGCAGTATTCCTGTGGGATACAAGAGCAAACATGGTACCTAGGACATAGGAAGGAAGTTCAAATAATGCTAATCGCCTTCTCCCCTCCACTAGTAACAGCCGTATAATGGATGAGGTATAGTCTCAGCATACATTAAAAAAAATAAAATAAATGATAGATTACAAATCCCAGGCATCATTTCCTTGTGAATGGTGTCACCATTCGGCCTGTTTATATTTCAGAATCTTAGAAAGCGTCCTGATGCTTCCTTCTCTCTTGTATATCTTTTGCAATCCAAGTCCCAGGGATTTTGTCTCTAACTATCTGTCCCATCACCGACTTCTTTCCCTGTCCCATGCCATCATCACCTTAGTCCATTACTGTTCACCTGGGCTGTCATATTCTCACATTCTTATAAGGGAACTTCTGCCCACATTGTTCTCTCTGACTAGAATGTTCTCTCCCCCTAATTCCTACTTATCTTTCAGATCTTAGCTAAATCAGTACAAACTCAGAAGACATCACCCCAACATCTTTACCCTGACCATCTTTCTTTTATATCTTGTGGATTAATAAAAAGGGGTTCTATGCAAAGTAACCTAACAGAGATTTTATCATAAATTTCTAACTGGGCAGGTTATGGCAGGTAGTCATGCCCCAGGCCTGTAACTTCTTAGTAAAGGGCTTATCTTTGCTTTACCCAAGGTTTGTTCATCATTTCTGTGCATCTAGATTAATACACCTTTGAAATAAAATGTAACCACCTTCAAGAGAGCACACAATCTTGTTAACTATCCTGTAATCCAATACTCACCTTGCTTTCTCCAGTCTTCCTTACGTTCCCTCCTTAATTTCAAATGCATAAAAGAAGATGCAAAACTGTTATTCGCAAGAGCTTTTGAGATTTTGCTCCCCAGCATATGTTATCAATTTAGTTCAGATAAACTCTCATGAAAATTCTTTATAGGTTTGGACGAAATGATAGTCACTTTTGTTCTGAAGCTCTGATGGTCGACAAGAAATAAATAGAAGCTGATTTGTACAAGCTATTCTACTGGAACTCAGTGGATAAGATGGAGTCTAAAGGCACCCAATCTGTATTTTAAAGGCTCTATGTAGCCACATACTAATTTGTGCATATAAAACAAATTTGTCTTATATATTTATATCTTCCTTGAAAACAAAATACTAATGCGTTATATAACTAATGGCTTTTCTCTTCAATTTGCTTGACCCACCTATTCATGTGAGAAAACACATATATTTTACTAGATTTCTTCTTTATTGTGCCATATTTGGTAACGCTATATTGTTTGTTTGTTTGCTTTACTCCAAAACCAAAATTATTTTGAAAGAGTGAAGAAAACACCATCTGTAACAAGTGAAATCATACTAACGTCTTTTTTTCTGTTCTCAAAGCATATCAATGTTATACAAAGAAGGAAAAAATGAGTAGTCCCAGGATGAGCTTAGCTGTGCCAAATAAGTATGCTGAGTTTCTTGGTTTGGTTGAAAAATACTGAAATTGGAGATTTACACAGGGATTTGCAAATGGCAGTTTATTTATGTACATCCGTAACTCTGTACTTCAACCACTAGTGCATTTGGTGGGATTGTGTTCTAGGGAAGAAACAAGAATAAAGGAAGAAAATCAATAAAGGAATGGAGAGAGGCTTGGGGGAAAATATGGGATCTACGTTTGGCTATAAATTAGCTGAATTTTTTGATGAGCCTACAATGAGTAATGATGCTATAGTACTAATTCAAATGTGTCTAGCATGTTATAATTTTCAAAGCACTGTCACATTATTAATTTCAGGTAATATTTACAACATTCCTGAAAGTTTAGTCATATGGTTATTCCCATTTTATCAACTAGAATCCTGAAGCTCAGATGAGTTAACAGATGGAAGCAACCTGCAATAGGAACTATAAAGAGAGGGCTTCTGGTGTGCTGTGCAACCTCACCCCAGGGTTTGGAGTTTGGAGGACACAGGTAGTGGTGTCTCCACTCTATGTGGGAGAAGGTTAGAAACTGGTTGGAGTTGGCAGAGCAGAGAGAGAAGGCTGTATTGGAAATGTGATGCTACTTCTACTGAATGGGGACCAAAGATGCATGATTTCCTCTTACCAGATCTAGGGGCATCCTAAATTGAACTTCCGCCAAGGTGACCTGGAAGAGTGTGACTCCACCAAAAGAGTGGGTTGCTTGGAAGTCCTGGCTGATAAGGGAGAAACTGAAAGTAGATCTCTAGGGGAGGTATTGCCTACATTAAGGGAACAGCAGTTAGAGGTCCCTGAATAAACGTGCCCGTGCTGTTCATGTGGGGAGGGAAGGAGAAGTAAGCAAAGAGAGTAGGGGTCAATGATATCTCCTCTACTAAAATATTCTTTGTATTGTCAAACAGTTTTTCTTCAGTTTTATCTGTGACCAATGCAAAGGAATCTGATGTACTCCTGGTTGATTGATGCAATAGTAACTACGGCCATTGTTGTCTCCAACCCATCTTGGAACTATCAATGGAAACATCAAGTTTGCTCACTAACAATAATGAGCATCCTTCAGTGAGAAAGGGAGGATAGTCTAATAACAAGTGGGTTCAGATTCTGACCTTTCCTCTAATTGTTCATGTAACTGAAGGCAATTAAC
Organism: Rhinolophus sinicus; assembly: GCF_057876585.1. NCBI lineage: Eukaryota > Metazoa > Chordata > Mammalia > Chiroptera > Rhinolophidae > Rhinolophus > Rhinolophus sinicus. The sequence goes on from NC_142517.1 coordinate 200,785,228, forward strand.
TTGGCTTTATGGATTAAAATTCTTCTGTTTGTGAAATAGAGATTTGAGGAAAATGTTTTTTAAGATCTCTTTCCATTCTAATTATAGGATTTAGTGAGAAACCTTAGAGATTTGAACTTCACATTCAAAATTTGTGATAATTTTCCAAAATTACTGCCAATATTCTTCTGCTTTCACTCTGGGAAAACAAACAAAAGGATTTACTGAGTAAAATTATCATGTAAACAGGGATTTAAAGAAAATTGACTGAGTTTAAATATTTTACAAGTACCAGTATGTGTACAAAACTGAATATTCTATTAGGCAAATCCTAGTTACAGTGAAATATAAAAGAAAAAAAGCCAATTTTCTGTGTCTGAGGTTCTATAAGGTAACCTTTGTATCAGTTCCGATTAGTGTTTCTCTTGAAGACCAAGTAAATTTTCAGTTTTTTTCTATTTCCTATGCAGTAAGATTTCTCCTTACATTGTTGAAATGTATTTGATTTTCTTCAGATTGAATTGGAAATGACATATCAAGGTAAAGCAATTTTCAAGTCTTTGAAAAGTGAAAGTATTTTTTCTTATTTGATGGGGAATATAAGGAAAGAGAGTCATAGATACTAAAGCATATGTATTTCTAAGAAGATGGGTAGAAACTTACAACATCCTTTTACAACATCCAAAATCAGAGAAAAGAACCCTGATTTTATACACACACACACACACACACACACACACACACACACACACACACACACATATATAGTCTCTTTGTATGAAAACTAATGCTCAGAGAGTTTGACTTTTTTCAAGATCAAACAATAATAATGTCAAAGCATGGGCTGGACCTCAGATCTTGGCTCCCCCGTTATATTTGTCTCTTTGCCGCCTGTTCCTTTGATAGATGCCGGCATGTCTTGTTTTCAGTTGGATTTCTTGCTTCTAGAAAGCACAGCAGGGAGCACTCTGTCAATAGCACCAGGTTTCCTTGAAATTGATTGAGGCTGTGGGCTTCCGGCTAAAATACTGCTCTTGTGTCAAATGACATGAAATAAGCACTTTTCTTAAATAAATGTGAACTCTGCCTTTTGTAGCAGTGAGGACTATTCAAGGTACCAAATGAAAACAGCAAGTTCTCTTGGGAAGGAGACCGGAAATTGGCATTCTCTTCAAAAGCAAAATTGGGGCATTTCGCTCAACAGAACATTAGCTGTGAGAAGACAATTTGGTCTGCACTAAGGAACCACACTTCCTGAGTCAGTCTTCTGGGATTTGTCTTTTGGGAATTTGAGGTGTTTGTCCGCTGTAGGGGTAAAAATGAGGATAGAAGAAATTAAATGTCTGCTACCTTTATTTGGCACCTAGGTACCTGGCCATGTGACCAACTCTGCCTTCCACCCCTCTCTTCTTTGCCACTTTGGTGTCACATCCCGCGCAACACAGGCAGTGAGAGAACAAGAAGGGGCGACAAAGGGTTAAGAAAGAAACAGAAATCAAGAAAGTTATGAAATAGGGGGCCAAGAGTCTCCCAGCCTCAAAGGACTGAGAGCCCCGAATCGGGCCACCTTGTGGCTTTTATTGATATACACACAAGGAAGTAGCATTGTTTTCTCCACGGTCTGTGAGTCTCATACATCATACTAGAAAACTGATTCAAACCAATCACCCTTGCCTGCAAACAGCCGGAATTGAAAGTCCCAGGATGTCTTAACAATTATGGTATGTGGCTCTCCAGGGACAAATCCTTTATGCTGAAACTTATTGATAAGAATGGAAGGAGAACTGATGTGATCACATCATTGACTCACTTCCCAAGCAGGTTGTGGGAAGGAATATAGCCACATAGGCAGAAGCTCTCCTTAGCCAGGGGGAGGTGGGGGTCTGTGCCCACCTCTGTCAACCCCGTGAATTCTTCTGGTGGTCCCCACTCAGCTGTGCCTGGCTTGGGTTGTTCCTTCTGTGAGGAATCTTACCCATCATTGGCTGACCAACCATCTTTTGGGGGCCAAACAAAGAGACATGATGTGTAAGCACAAAGGTGAAGCAAAGTCCCTGAAAGGAACAGTCTCAGACTCTTCTTTCTTTACGGGTAGGCACGATGGGACAGACGGTTAGGCTGCTGCATGACAACACTTTGGGATTTTCCTTCCTTCCTTCCCTCCTTCCTTCCTTCCTTCCTTCCTTCCTTCCTTCCTTCCTTCCTTCCTTCCTTCCTTCCTTCCTTCCTTCCTTCCTTTGCAATGGTTATCCTATTCCCCTGATCAAGGGCAAACTTTTTGAGGATTCCTTGACTACTCTTTCCAGTTTTCTCCCTCTTTCCTCTTTTCCTTCTCTTTGCCTAATGCCATTTCTCTTTTCTCCCCAAAGGCTTAACATTCAGAGGGTGCCAAAAATATGTATGCACATTTTAAGAAAGGAAAAAACAATTCAAATTGTAATACTCAATATATACCGATAACAAAAGATGAATACAAGTCACATTTCACTTCTGCAATTACAAGAGGTGCTCAAAGTGGTTACCATCAATATCCAGACACTTATGAAAATGGCAAACTACTGCTTGAGCAATTTTGACCAAAATGTCCACTTGTATACATTTTTTGGCACCCCTGGTGTTCCCCCAATCCCTGCCTGCTACAAGAGCTAGAGTCTTTTAACAAGCTAAAAATGCAGTCAGAGAACTGTGATGGTGACATGCTGTGTGCCAAATACTCTGAGCAGAGTTGTACAACAGATGTGGTTCCTTCACAAGAAGCCCCCCCGGCTCCCAGGCCTGGGGCACCCTGTGGGGAGGATGGTTATGACATCTTTAAATCTGAGAAACTTAGAATTGGAGGAATCTTGGAGATCAAGTTGTCAAACTCTCACATTTATGAGATGACAACAGTGAGACCCAAAGGGGTTAAATTCCAGGTGAAGGCAGTGCCTTCATATGAATCAGGGTCTTCTGACCTCTAGACCAGTGTTCTTTGCATGTAAAACTGCCATGTTTAGCTGTACTTCAAAGGTACAAGGGAGGGGAGAGAGGAGGCCTGAATAGACTATAGGATTTGGGCATTTGCTGTGGACCTGTTATTCCCTGCAATTTGTTGCCAAGAGTAATTTTCAGATATTCTTTTTTATCAAGGTGTCCCAAATGCAAGTCCACCATGGGGCAATTTCACCTCCAAGAAATACTGTGTGGTTTTCGTTTTGTTCTGACTTATACCACTGTCCACCAGGAAGCAGCGTTTGTTTCCTTTTCCTAAGAAACTGTGCCTCTTGGAGGCCTTTCTCTGATGATCCCAAGATCCCGTACCACGTTGCGTTTCTGTTTCTATGGCTCCTTTTTTTGCCTCTTAATCTTAACCAAGTGCATTTTTAAAAAATTGTATGAACAGGTATTTCAACTTTTGGCTAACTTTTGACATTCTGTGTATATTTGATTTGAGGCTCCCTTGCTCCTTTGAGGGGCATTGGGAGGCAGAGATGAGTACTCAGAAGAACGCTGCATTGTGTAACCCCACTGTGAGATCCGGCATCACCTCCCACAGCCTGCCCCCCAACACAACCCCTCAGGAGTGTGACAGGCAGAACCAAGGCAGCTGGAACAGGTGGTGAAATTGTTAGTTAAGATTAAAGGCATTTGTACCATAGAATAACTGGAAGATGTTGAGACACAGAACATACACACAGGCCATTTTTTCCAAACACAAGACCACAACACACGGTCTGACATGCTCATTATCTGACAAAAAGATAGAAGTAGTTAAAATTAGGATTTCCCCCGAGAACCCTGTTTGAGAAGTCACTGTACATACAGATTACAGACAAAAGGGAAACCAAACTGGCAGGCAGTGAATTGTGTGTGCCTCACACAGGACTTCTCAGCCAGTTGTGTGCGCATGAATCGTGGGGAATGGTGTTAAAATATAGATTTTGACTTTGTAGGTCTGGGGTAGTGCCTGAGCTTGTGCATTTCTAACAAGACCCTGTGATGCAGGCACTGCTGCTCTGAGAACCACACTTCAGCACCAAGGCCCTCTGGGACATGTCTTACTCATCTTGATATCCCTGCCATCTAGTAGGTTTGGTAAGCTGAGTTTCAGGAGTTTGCAGGCACACGACACTATTGAATCTGCTCAGTAGTATGATAGCATAGGTGTTCTATCTTGTTTTATTGATGCGTAAATGTGAGTGACAGATTCAGGACTCAAAATTTGTTGATGCAAAGAGCATCTTTCTTTCCAAACTCTTTTCCTAATGTGTCAGGAAGACATTGGGAAGGGATTATACTTAAGCACATGGATCCTAGAGCCAGTTAGACTAGATTGAATCCCAATTTCAATCCTTCCTAACTATGAAGCTTGGCAAGTTCATTATCAACAAGTGTCACTGTACTCTGTGAAATGGGAATAACTGTGGTTCTTTCCTCATAGGAATATTACAAAATTTATATGACTCTTTGTAAAGCAGTTAAAACAGTTCCCGGCATATATCACATGACAAAGCATGGATCACATGGGGGGCCCAAGAAAAAGCTAATGACCTATTGCCCAAAAAGTAATATATACAATGCTTTAAAGATGGTACTTTTTCTCAGAAATATGTCCTGGAAATTCTTGTGGTTTGCAGTTAGTAGGTTAATTTGTTCTATAAGAAAATTGTATCCCTCTATCCCAGAGCTCCCAAATCAAAGTGAATACATCTCTGTTTGCAAAATAAACTAGCTTTCTTTCATTGGATATTTAATAATACACTCAGAACATGATTAGAGAGGTATTGTCAAGGGTGACATTAAAATTCTCATAGAAACCCTTTTTGAGAACATAGCACATACTTGCTTAAGGATGTCTCTAATATTTCTCTTTCTTTTTAGAACAAGTGTGACATACTGAGTTTTCTCTTATAAGGCTTTTGTCTCTGGCAGGAGGCACATTGTGTATTTCCACCCACTGGCTTTTAATGACAAGCAGAGAACAATGATTCACCCTAGTCAACATTTTAATTTTATAAAATATCTCCCTTAGTCCCCAACACAATTTTCAAAACATGTGATTCAATGAGAACAAAGGGCATCAAACTGTCTTAGCTAAGTCATTTTCTTTTCTTTTTTTTTTTTAATTAAAGTTTATTGGGGTGAAAATTGTTAGCAAATTTACATAGGTTTCAAGTGTACAATTCTGTAATACATCATCTATATGTCACATTGCGTGTTCACGATCCAGAGTCAGTTCTCTTTCCATCAACATATATTTGATCCCTTTTACCTTCATCTACCACCCCCCTCCCCACTTACCCTCTGGTAACCACTAAACTATTGTCTGTGTCTATGAGTTTTTGTTCATTGCCACTGTATTTATGGTGACCAAAACATGGAAACATCCAAGGTGTCCTTCGATAGATGATTGGATAAAGAAGATGTGGTATATATACACAGTGGAATACTATTCTGCCATAAGAAAAGATGAAATAGTGCCATTTGCAACAACATGGATGTTTCTTGAGAATATTACGCTAAGTGAAATAAGCAGAAAAAGTTGAGAATGACTTTCTCTGATATGTGGGATATATTGATAAAACTGAAAACAACAACGGAACAAGACAAACAAAGAAGCTAAACCATTTTCTATTTCTCTCCCTCTGTCCAAATTCCCCCGATCCATAGTTTATCAGCCAGCAAGAAGACAAATGCTATTCCTAGTTAATTAAACTCAATCCGTTGTCCTTTAGTAATATCCACCATTGGTTACAGACTGGCCACATTTCAGCCTATTTAGTTGGTCTTTCCTGGATTCAATTGTGCTTTAGCTACGGGCAAAGAGTAGCATTGAATCTATTTCACCCCACAATTTTCACTTAATCTGATGCATCTTTTGGCCTCATTTGGAAACGATCGTGTCATTCTCAAGGCAGGGTCAGTATGTACGGGTACGATTAGGAGCTGGACGCTCCAAAATGGCGCTGACCAGTGGTCGCTGCTGCTTTGATGTCCAGCCTTTGATAATGGAAACAAGTTAGAAGGAGGGTTTCAAAAGGGGTGCAGCAAACCCAGTTTCCTTAATTTAGCCACTCAGTACCAAGGGAAATAGCCTTTCTGACTCCTGCCTGATCAGCTCGTGCCCAGGCTCAAGGGTTCTAAATATTTTAATATCATCTTTGGCTTCCAGCCCCACAGATTGTTAATAGAAGGCTCAAGTTAACAATGAATTAGCACAGTCACGCAGGATTGAAACGGGTTTAGACTAGTCTGAAAGAAAAGCAGCTGGCAGCAAGTACACCGTGTGACTGCTAGACTGGTGTGACCATGGCACTCCTGTTCCTGGGCCTTCGATTCTCTTTGTGAAAGGGCCTAAGCATGCCAGTGATAATTGGCTTGCTTGTTTTCTCTTTCCCTTTTCTCCCTCCCTCCCTTCTTTTTCTCCTTCCCATCCCTGTCCTCCTCTCTCTCTTTCTAAATAATGGTAAGAGAGTTGTTTTTTTCTTAATTGGTGAGTATTTTAGGCCAGTAGAAATACCAAACTAGGAGTTGAATAAAAATGAATTTTATTTTTTAATCAACATTCTCTGTCATCCCAAGCACATCACTTTTTGAGGCCAAGAATTTTAATCTGAAGATGAAGGAGTTGAATTAGTCTCTGAAGTCTGTTCAAACTCTGAAAGGTTATTACTCAGAGCAGGCTGGGCACAGGACACATGTGATATATTAATACTCTATGGGGACTCTGTTAAATAGGGCATGACAATCTACCAAAGGAAAGTAGGTCTTGTTGCCCTTGCTTATATGTTTTCATAGGCAAGAATGGTGAGGAGCACAGTGAAATTGGTTAAAGCCTTGGATGCATGCCCCAGCTGGGTTTGGGAATTCAGCCTCACCACATGACTTTACTAGGTCAGAAGGGAATATTAACTGTATGAATTATCATTCGTTCAGGCATTCATTCATTCATTCACTGAAATTCATCCGCTGTATTGTATGCCAGACTCTCTGACTTGTGCCAGGGGTACAGAGATGAATCAAACATTACCAATGCAGTTCGTAGTATTGTTCTCAGTGAAATATAGATTAGAGTTGTCTGGCAGCCTTCCTGACGCCTCTCTTTCTTTTAGTCTATATATTTCTTTACATTGTGAGAAAAACACAACATAAGATGTGTAACAACATTTTGTACCCCAAACTTTTAGAACTGGAAAGACTTGAAAGACTTTTTTATTCTACAAGGAAGATTGCTTTTTCCTTCCTTTTATCTCCCAAGCCCCTAGCAAAGGCTAAGACATTGGTAAAATCAAATACTTATTAACACTATGTTCCAGCTACTGTGCTATGTATTATTTGATTAATTTTCTTCATTTGTTAAACTACATTGAGGTATAATTTACATATAAGTCATTCATATTTTAAATACAAGGTTTGATGACATTGAGATGTGTATATATCATGTATCTCCCAACCCAGTCAATATGTAAACCATTTATTTAACCCGGAAAGTCCTCTCATGACCTCTTTGTACCCCATCCCCTGCTCCAAGAACCACTAACATAATTTCTATCACCATAGATTACTTCCACCTACCTTAATACTTCATAACAACGAAATCATACAGTATGTACTATTTAGTGTATGATTCCTTTAGCTCAACATATTGTCTGTAAAATTCACCCATGTTGTTTCATACATGCGCAGTTTGTTCATTTTTGTTGCTGAGAGGTATTCCATAATGTGAATATACCATACTTTGTTTATGCATTCATTTGTTGAGGGACATTTGGGTTTTGTTTTTTTTAGTTTAGGGTAATAACAAAGTTATAATTAATATACATGCACAAACCTTGTGAACATACATTTTTCTTGAGTAAATATCTACAAGTGGAAATACTGGGTCTTAGAATAACTTGTGTTTAACATTTTAAGAAATAGATTACAGTTATTCAACAATAGTTTTATTCTCTATACTCCTGCCAAATATATTAAGATTTCCAGATGTTCCTCATCTTCACCAGCATATAATGTTAATCTTTTAAATTTTAACCATTCTAATGTGTGTAATTTGCTTACTGGGGTTATAACAACATTTTTTTTTCTAATGACTAATGATGTCGAGCATCTTTTCATGTCTTAATAACCATTTATATAATTTATTTTGTGAAGATTCTGCTCAGACTTGAGTTGTAAGAGTTCTTAATAGATTCTGGATACAAAGTTTTTGTGAGATATGTGTTTTGCAAATATTTTCTTTCAATTTGTGTCTTGCCTTTCTATTTTCTTAATGGTTTTTTGGTAAGCTGGAGATTTTACCTGTGATAAAGTTCAATTTACAAATTTTGTTTCTATGTTTACTGCATTTATTGTTTATCTATACCTGTCGTTATCAAGATTGCAGATTTTTTGTTGTAGTTGTTTTCTTTTAGAAGGTTTATAGTTTAACTTTTACCTCTAGGTCTGTGATTCACCTTGAATTTATTTTTGTGTATGAGTAGAAGTCGAGGCGGTTGTTTTCCTTGATGAATATACATTTATTTTCTCCCAATTTATCAAAGATATTTTTCTTTCCCCATTAAATTGCTTTGACACTTCTGTTAAAATCAATTACTCATATATATGTGGGTTTTATTTCTGGAATGTTGATTTCGTTTCATTGATCTAATTATATAACCTCATGTCAATACCATACTTCCTTGACCACTGAGGCTTTATAGTAAGTATTGAAATCATGTAGGATAAGTCCCATAACTTTGATTTAAAAAAACATTATTTTAGCTATGCTAGGTCCTTTGCATTTCCGTATTTCAATAAAATTCACCGAGATATTAATTGTGATTGAGCTGCATCTATAGAGCAATTTAGAGTGAAAGGACATCTTAGCAATATTAAGTGTCCAAATATATGAATTTGGGATAGCTCTCTTTTCATTTCATTTTTCTTTAATTTATCTCAACAGTGTAGAAGAGTGGCATATCTTTTATAAAATTTTTCTCAATATTTCACTTGAATTATTCCATTTGAAATAGAATAGTTCTTTAAGTTTATTTCCTTTTAAATGGAATGGTTCTTTAATTTTATTTTCCTTTTCCTAAAACAGCTGATATTTCACATAAATTTTGTATTGTACTTATTAAACGGGTAAAATCTACCTATTAACTAATAAGGTTTAAAAAATTCCTTAGGATGTTGCATGCAAACAATTAGTTGTTTGTGAATAAAGACATGTTTGCTTATTGTTTGGGAAATATTACATCTTTTATTTTATTTTCCTTCCTTATTGCACTTGCTATGACTTCCAATAAAAATGTTAAAAGCAAATATTTTTGTCCTTTTTCCAAGTTTAGTAAGGAAGTGTCCACTATAGCATGATTAAGTATGATGTTACCTGTAAATATTTCATATATATGCCCTTTATCAAATTGAGAAAGTTCCTCTTTTTTATTTTGCTGAGAGTTTTTCTTATGAATTGGTGATTTATCAATTTTACCAGGCAATGATGGACTTTATTGTTCTTTTTAAAGAACCATGTTTGTTTTGGTTGATTTTCCTCTATGCTTGTCTTTCTCTACTTTTTTTTTTTAAATTTATTGGGGTGACAATTGTTAGTAAAATTACATAGATTTCAGGTGTACAATTCTGTGTTACATCATCTATAAATCCCATTGTGTGTTCACCACCCAGAGTCAGTTCTCCTTCCATCACCATATATTTGATCCCCCTTACCCTCATCTCCCACCCCCCACCCCCCTTACCCTCTGGTAACCACTAAACTATTGTCTGTGTCTATGAGTTTTTGTTTCTCATTTGTTTGTCTTGTTCTTTTGTTGTTTTTGTTTATATACCACATATCAGTGAAATCATATGGTTCTCTGCTTTTTCTGTCTGACTTATTTCGCTCAGCATTACACTCTCGAGATCCATCCATGTTGTCACAAATGTTCCTATAACGTCTTTTCTTACCACCGAATAGTATTCCATTGTGTACATATACTACTACTTCTTTATCCATCCATCTATCGAAGGACATTTTGGTTGTTTCCATGTCTTGGCCACCGTAAACAAAGCTGCAATGACCATTGGAGCACACGTGTCTTTATGTATATAAATGTTTTCAGATGTTTTGGGTAGTTACCCAGGAGAAGGATTGCTGGGTCATATGGTAATTCTATTCATAATTTTTTCAGGAACCTCCACACTGCCTTCCATAACAGCTGCACCAGTCTGCATTCCCACCAACAGTGTATGAGGGTTCCTTTTTCTCCACAGCCTCTCCAACACTTGTTACTATTTGTCTTGTTGATGATAGCCATTCTGACTGGGGTGGGGTGATACCTCATTGTGGTTTTTACTTGCATTTCTCTGATGATGGGTGATGGTGAGCATTTTTTCATATGTCTATTTGCCATTTGTATGTCCTCTTCGGAGAAATGTCTCTTCAGGTTGTCTGCCCATTTTTCAATTGGGCTGTTTGTGTTTTTGTTGTTGAGTTGCATGAGTTCCTTGTATATTTTGGATATTAGCCCCTTATCGGAGGCACTGTTTGCAAAAATCTTCTCCCATTCAGTTGGTTGCCTCTTTATTTTGTCGATGGTTTCTTTTGCTGTGCAGAAGCTTTTAAGTTTCATATAGTCCCATTTGTTTATTTTAGCTTTTACTTCCCTTGTCTTTGGAGTCAAATTCATAAATTGCTCTTTGAACCCAAGGTCCATAAGTTTAGTACCTATGTTTTCTTCTATGCAGTTTATTATGTCTGGTCTTATGCTTAAGTCTTTGATCCACTTTGAATTAATTTTGGTACATGGTGACAGATAGCAGTACAATTTCATTCTTTTGCACGTGGCTATCCAATTCTCCCAGCACCATTTGTTGAAGTGGCTGTCTTTTCTCCATCGTATGTTTTTTGCTTCTTTGTAAAAAATTATATGTCCATATATATGTGGCTTTATTTCTGGGTTCTCAGTTCTATTCCATTGGTCTGTGTGTCTGTTTTTCTGCCAATACCATGCTGTTTTGATTATTGTAGCCCTGTTGTACAACCTGGAATCTGGGAGTGTGATACCTCCAGTATTGTTCTTTTTTCTTAAGGTTGCTTTGGCTATTCGGGGTCTTTTGTGGTTCCAAACATATCTGATGACTTTTTGTTCTATTTCTTTAAAAAATGCCATTGGGATTTTGATGGGGATTGCATTGAATCTGTATATTGCTTTGGGTAATACAGCCATTTTAACTATGTTGATTCTTCCAATCCATGAGCACGGAATGTCTTTCCATTTCTTTGTGTCTTCTTCAATTTCTTTTAAAAATGTCTTATAGTTTTCAGCATATAGGTCTTTCACATCCTTGGTTAAGTTTATTCCTAGGTATTTTATTTTTTTTGCTGCAAATGCAAAAGGAATTGTTTTTTCTATTTCTTTTTCTGAGATTTCATTGTTAGTATATAAGAATGCAATGGACTTTTGTATGTTGATTTTGTAGCCAGCAACTTTACTGTATTCGTTAATTGTTTCTAATAGCTTTTTGGTGGAGTCTTTAGGGTTTTCTATATACAGCATCATGTCATCTGCAAAGAGTGACAATTTAACTTCTTCATTCCCAATTTGGATGCCTTTTATTTCTTTCTCTTGCCTGATTGCTTACAGTATATATTTCAGTTCTGGATTTTTTTTGAGTGGTTACCCTTAAGTTTATGTAAAAGAAAGTTTGATATTTAGAGTATTCCATTTTCTTCAGCATGCTTACTTTCTCCATTCCCATATTCCAGTTCAGGCCTTTACTCTCCCCCTTTTCATGATTTGGTTGCCACAAATTGTCCCTGTTGATGGTGGTCGAATAGCCTCCTTTAGTGTTTCTTGTAGTGCAGGTCGAGTATTAGAAAATTCCCTCAGCTTCTGTATGTCTGGAAAAGTCTTTATCCCTCCTTCATATCTGAAGGATATCGTTGCTGGATATATTATCCTTGGCTCATAATTTCTCTCTTTCAATAGTTTGAATATTTGGCTCCACTTCCTCCTGGCTTGTAGAGATTCTGCTGAAAAATCTGATGATAATCTAATGGGCTTTCCTTTGTAGGTTACCGTCTTCTTTTCCCTGGCTGCCTTGAGGATTCTTTCTTTGTCATTGATTTTAGACAGCTTCAATACAATGTGCCTTGGAGAAGGTCTGTGGGATTGAGGTAATTAGGTGTTCTATTTGCTACTCGGATTTGAGTATCCAGTTCATTCCATAAGTTTGGGAAGTTCTCATCGATGATTTGGTTGAGTATATTCTCTGTTCCCTTCTCTCTTTCTTCTCCTTCTGGTATGCCCATTATTCTTATATTGCTCTTTCTGATGAAGTCAGAAAGTTCTTGTATAGTTCTTTCATTTCTTTTAAGCCTCAAGACTTTCTTCTTCCATCTGTGTCATTTCCAGGTTTCTATCTTCTATGTCACTGATTCTTTCCTCCATCTGGTCAATTCTACTACCTAAGCTGGCTATTTCATTCTTAATTTCTTCTATTGAGTTCTTAATCTCCAGAAATTCTATTTGGTTCTTTTTTAAAATTTCAATCTCTTTCGTAAAATGCTCATGTTGTTCTTTGATTGTGTTTCTGAGTTCATTAAACTGCTTTTCTGTGTTTTCTTGCATCTCATTGAGTATTTTTAAGAACTGCAAGCTTGAATTCTCTGTCATTTAAGTCACATATTTCCATATCTTTAAGTTCCTTTTTCTGGAGACTTTTCACTTTCTTTCTGAGCTGTCTTGTTGCCTTGGTTATTCATGGCAATTACTGATTTATTAGTTCTCTTCCTAGACATCTACAGGAGTGGCTTCTGCAACAGGTTGATAGGAAGAGGTCTGTCTTTCTTTTGTTTTCCAGTACATGTTGGTAGAATGTTTTATTTTCTCTCCGACTGCAGCCTTTTTTCTTCTCTCACACTTTAGTGCTATGTTTTCTCTGCACTATTCCAGCTTCTCACACAATGGGGGGAATCCCTGGGAGATGGGCTTCTCCTCTGTTAACAGTTCACCTGGGTCACAGGGTGCAGTGTCCGTGTGGGTATGCGGAGAGCTTTTGAAGTTCCAAAGCTCTTCCTACACCAGATTCAGAGCCTGTGTGTTTCAGCAGTTCTGTTTACTCCTGCAGGGATGCGCCCAGATAGGTGGAGACAGGGGCGGGGTGAGCTGTGAGAGGTGGCCCAGAGCAATGGTGGCGACCACCACCACAGCCAGTCCTGCTTCCACAGCTCCCTCCCCTTTGCCGGAACTAGTTGTGCTGCGAATCTGTGTCTGAGGACCACAGTTCTCAGAAGAGCAAATATTCTGTTCTTTTGATCTGACACTGCTACTGTTCTGCTTCTAGCACCGGGCAGGTGAGGGCAGGGCGAGCTCTGGGAGGGTAGGGAGGGGGTGGCTAGTCTCAGTACCTAAGGCTTCTCTGAGGCAGTGAGGGCTTAAACCACTATTTTCAGCCTTCTTCCCTCAGTCTTTTCTCCGAGGTCTTTGCCATGAGCGTTGGGTTCAGCCGTGTTATATGCTGTCCCCTCAGCCCTGTGGGCCATAAACCGAGCCCTAGCAGTCTGAGTTCTTCCCTCTCCTGCAGCTGTGGTAGTTTCGGGAAGCAGCGAGCTCAGAGCACTGAGCTAGGCCTGCGTCCTGCACCCATGGGCCTCCATCTCCACACTTCTCCCTACCCTCCTCCCCAGCTCTCACGATTCACCCACCTTTAGGTGAATTCAGAAGTGGGTCTCTTCATCTTTCCTGTCTGCTGTGCAGGGAGTCCTTTGTGGAGTTATAGTTGTTCGATTTGTTGTAAATTCCAGGGGAAATTTACAGAGGCTCACCTCATATGGCCATTTTGATGACCTCTCTCGCATTGTACATTCTTTCATGTATATATTTCTTAAAAAGTGTCTTAGACATATGCAATGATAAATATAAATTTCTGAGTCAAAGAATGTAAGAATTAATAGTTATTAAATGTTATTAAATTCTCTCAAAGTAGCTATGCTAATTTATTCTCATAGGTATCATCTTTTCATTACCAATTTTGTTATGTTAGAAATGAAACTAATAGTAATGGAGAAATAAATAAATACCTAGTTAACTTGAAATCACAAGTCCAGAACTTTTTGTTTATAACAGATTTTACCAGAAGTTTTAATAACAAAAGTCATTTTAGAGCATTTGTTTAGAATTTAGTTATTAAAGCATGTACAATGCTGAATGGTCTCTTAGTATAATAAGGTATGATTATCTTTATTATTCAAAAGCACAAAGTTTTAAATATGAAAAGAGAATATTTTTAACTTTTCAATATTCTTAACATTAATTTAACTGAAGACATGTTTAAGAAATGATAAAACGCACAATTTCCAAATATAATGTTTTACTTCTTTGTATTTTACATTTGATATCAAAATAATCCTATTCAAAATGAAAATGTATTCATCAGGATTTTTAACTACATAATGCCATATTTACTTTGGAAAATTTTGTTTTAGTAGAAAAAAATTTTACTTAATTTTTATGAAATTAATTTTTATAGCACATACCAATTTAAGTGCATTTACATTTGATGCTTTTCTGAAAAAATAAAACATATTGCTGTTGTATATATACAGAGGGTGCCAAAAAAAGTATACACATTTTAAGAAAGAAAAATTGTATTAAAATTCTAGTACTCAACATATACCAATAACAAAAGATGAATACAAGTCATGTCTGACTTCTGCAATCACAAGAGGTGTTCAAAGTGGTTACCATCAGTGTCCAGACACTTCTGGTTATGGTGAACTACTACTTGAGCAACATTGACCAAAGTGTCCACTTGTATACATGTTTTTGCCACCCCCAGTATTTTATTTTTGTTACAATAGAACACTGATATAAACTACCTAATCACTATGTTAACTAAATCAACTATCAAGATTCATGAGTGAAATGAAACCAAGTTCTATTTTAAACAGCATATATAATTTTTGTTCACAAATGCTAATGTTACCCAACTAGTATACTTACTCGCTACTACCCTGTTTCTCTGAAAATAAGACCTAGCTGGACAATTAGCTCTAATGCATTTTTTGGAGCAAAAATTAATATAAGACCTGGTCTTATGTTTTATATTATATTAATTAGATTAGATTAGATTAGATTAGATTAGATTAGATTAGATCTGGTCTTATAGTAAAATAAGACCGGTCTTATATTAATTTTTGCTCCAAAAGACACATTAGAGCTGATTGTCCAGCTAGGTCTTATTTTCGGGGAAACATGGTATACATATTAGAGACAAATCCCAGAAAACAGAATGGCTATTTTAGAATTTATACAGTCAATACACATATGCTTTATGCTCACATACACCAGTCAATCAAAATCATCAGGAAAAAAGAACCAACCTTATTTACCAGTTGCCTGAGAAACTCACTTTTATGGGCTGCACCTCTCAAACTGAAATATTAAAAAATATATTGTCTACAACATGGATCTATATGCTCCCAAAGAGGTTTACCAGTTGTATTAGTCTGCTAGGGCTTCCCTAACAAAACACTACAGACTGGGTGGCTTAAACAACAGATATTTTCTCACAGTTCTGGAGGTTAGAAGTCCAAGATGAAGGTGTTGGCAGGTTTGGTTTCTCTTGAGGTCTCTCTCCTTGCTGTGTCCTCAAATGACCTTTTTTTCCTTTTCTCTGTGGGAGCACATCCCTGCTATCTCTCTCTCTATGTCCTGATCTCTTCTTCTTATAAGAACACCAGCCAGATTGGATTAGAACCCATCCATCTAACCTCATTTAACCTGAATTTCCTCTTTAAAGACCCTATCTCCAAATACAGTCACATTCTAAGGATCTGAGGGTTAGGGCCTCAACATGAGAATTCTGGGGGTATACAATTCAGCCCACAATTACAGATCTACCTCAAAATAATCTATAGTGTTCTAATAGCAATAATCTGAGGAAAGGAATTTGTCTACACCAGAGATTTAACTAATGTCAATGAGCAAGAAAGAGCTAGTGTGTGGATAGGACAGGCATCATTCATACTTGTTGTTTAGTGTATATATACTATAGAGCTATATACTATACTTTAGAGCAGTATACTATACTTTCAACAGTGGCTGACAACCCAAGTCTGGAGCCAGAATTATAAGTGTCAGTCTGTTTCACTATTTATTAACTGTGCTCTTATGCAAAATACCAAACAAAACTCTTTCTGCCTCAGTGTCCCGCCTAAATTTGGAGTAAAAATAGTGCCCCTCATAGGGATTGTGCAGGATTAAATTAATTCACCCATGTAAAATGCTGAAAACAGTGTCTAGCACATGGTCTGAGCTTTAAGTCTTTCCTAATTTTTGTTGTTGTTAAGAATAATTCATCTATATTGGCTACTTGGAAAATTTCTAGAGATCAAACAGTGAATTACATGGAAAATAATGAACAGGGATGCTAACGATCCAGGTGGTATACATAAGACAGTTTTTGCATTTATCAGGAAGATGGTGATATTTTGAGGGTTAAATAGTGAAATCTTGAAACCAGAGCAGTCTGGGTTCATGCAAAAGGACATTTTAACTAGGTCACTTTGACAGGAAATTTTGACAGCAATGACATTTTGATGTAATCATTTTATCTTGACCACACAAAGCCCTGTTTCAGAATGCAGCTTCAAAATGTAAAAGCCCTGTTTTATTACCAAATGAAATGTGCAGGGCAAACATCTTGTCTCCTCTCCAGTTATGAACAGTATTGTCCCCTGGCAATCCTTCAAATGTGCATTTCAATGTTGTCTGTATTTTTATTCTTTCCAGTCTTTCTGATAATAAGTACTTTTGCAATTGTAATGAAAATAAAAGTATGGTTAAAGATTCTTGGCACGATTTTCTCTATGTTTTCTCACAGTGTATTTTGGAGCAGGACCATTGCTATACAGGTAACCCCCTGATTACCTGACACTTTTTAAAACTAGGTATTTCAAAGAAGTTGCAGTGGGGTTAGCTGTAGCTCAGTTCAAATGCAACAAAGCTCTGAACCAAAGATTAATTCTGGATCTAGCTTTAAATCAAAACCAAAGACAGCTCTGATAACTTTCATAGCAAATTTTCAATTATAAATTGGCACTAGCAAAATCATTGAAGCACAACTCTGTCCCCAAAGAAAATACAATAAAACACAGATTCAGGAAATGGTACTCATTAGAAATTGGAGAAAAGAATGACCGACAGAACTTATCTAATGCTTGACCTATAGGAAAGCTGTCATATCATTCCTGTGCATTTTTACAGTCTACAATGTGAATTATATACATGTAGGATGGAATTTTTGGAGTTGTGCACTTCAGCAGTACTAATGCAAGATTTCTACACAACGGTTTTATCACTAGATATTTGAAATGTGTCTGTAGACTCTCTCCTGCATTCAAGTTCACTCTCTCTTCTTATTGTTGGTTTGAGATGGGCAAATCTGAGAAGCAACATATATAGGAAAACTGCAAGCCTCAAGTTTAAGGTGCTGATAACCCTTCATGTGTCAAGGTTTCTCTTGTATGTTTTTAAGTAAATGGCAATTTTCAAAAACATTAAGAAAAGAATGCTAGGCCTATGTTACATAATAGCCTATTTTAAACATCCAGTGATTCCTGGGAAGATTTTATGGCAAAGTTCATCCATAATGTCTTCAAAAATGGAAACACACCTCAGGGCATTTGTTTCTGCTTCTGGAGAGTGAACAAAAAGCTATAAAGAAAAAAAAGAGGAAAGGAAGGAAGGAAGGAAGGAAGGAAGGAAGGAAGGAAGGAAGGAAGGAAGGAAGGAAGGAAAGAAAGAAGGAAGGGAAAAAGGAAACCTTGATTGTCGCTGGTGCTGAAAATGGTGCTGCCTTGCTCTCACTTGGGGCCCGCAGAGCACAGGTGAGTCCTGCGGTTCACAACCTGCGTGGCCACAGAGGACTAGCTTATCGCCTAAAGAGAGAAGGCCCCATCTTGTAACTAACTACAAATCAGGTCACATTCTCTTTTGACTCTTAAGTTGTTAACAACCTAGGCACCTCCTGACCTAACTGACCTGGAAAGAAAAGATCCCTCTAAAATGTCTCCCAGCTTCTTTTGGGAGTTGGCCAAAGGGACCAGGGACCATTGTCTCATCTTTCTCTGCTTCTCCCTGCTGTCCTGCCACCCACACCACAGCGACTTCTTGCCTTATGATCCTTGTGCCAGTCTTGCCTGGAGGGGACCACCCCCTCTGAGGGTAATTGTACTGATTCTTCCACTGTTGCCAAGTCAGAGGGCTGGCCCTTCCTATTCTTCACATCACATCTAGGACCAGGTGTAACTTTTACCTAGACTTCTGGAAGGCTTGGGAGAGAAAGAAAGAGGGAATGGTGGGAAGAGAAAGAGAGAAAGGGATAGAGAGAGATGAAAAAGAAATGCCTGCCACTGACCCCTTCTCCCCAACAAAGAAGCATGAAAAAATTATCCATATTCTAGGCTATTAAAATATTAACACAAAAAATACAATACTGCATGGACCCCATTCTTTAGTCATGATAAAATACATTTAGAAATGTAAATTAAAAGACATGGAAAATATTCATATATTTCTATACTAAAAAAATCCCCACACTTCTAAATAATTCATGAGTTAAACAAGAAATCACCATGAAAATTATGAATTATATAGCACTAAATTAATAACATAAAAATCAGCATATATCAAAAGGTAGAAGAGGAATAATTAGTCCAAGAAACCCTGGACAATCTGAGTGGATCAGGTAATAAGTAAAACAAAACTTCTGCCACATTAGAGAAAGGTAACAAATAGTTAGGGGTCTTTATGGATAAGTTTTACCAAACACATTGGAAATAATAATTCCTATTTTATACAAATTATTTCTTAGATCTTCAAAGGTCATACAATGTCTTCTAATAATTTCTTTTTTGAGCCTTTTTATGACCTTGTTTTGAAGAAGCCACAATTTATTTACTGGTTTCATGGAGAACTATTTACTGAAATTTTTTAATCATTTCAGATAATACCAATATGTATCTTAGCTTGGACTTTGATCCATTCATCTGTTGTCTCTGAACATTTTTCTCATGAACATTCTTCACCAGGGAGTTTAATTCTGCTCAGGACAGGTAGTCTACACAGCTTAGATTAAAGTCTGATGTGTGACCAGCCTTGATCAGCCTTGACCCACCGTTTCTCCACTGTCTTGCCACACCATCAGCCTTCTTCTTGAAATGATGCCATGTCTTTACCTCTCTTCTTGAAGCCTCACCTCTCCTGTGTCTCTAAGATGTCAACAGGGTTCAGGGAAATTCTCACAACCTGCCCATAGTGCCTGATGAATTCAGAGTCTCTGCTCCAAATCTGTAATGGCAGGTTGCATGCTCCCTCACTCTGTCTGTCTCCATTTGTGTCATTTGGAGTGATGAGTGCTTGTGTGTTTAATGAAGAAAATTTTTTTGTCTTCTGTTCTCTTGTTTACTTTTGGCTAGATTCAAAGAGGAGAGGTGAGAAGATATGTCTTTATACCACTGTCTAAAGCTGGGAGACCCTGTCATTGTTTTAGCACCTAGGACTGTAAAGGAATACAGATCTTACAGTTCACAGATTCACATCCAAGTAATTTGTCACACAGAGCTGATGTCAGGAATTTCACCATTTATTTAATTTAAGAACCTAATTTAAGAAATAAGTAGGATAGAATGTGTTAGGGCTGAATGTGTATTACTACTCTTTCTTTAAAGTGATTTTAGAGCCAGATCAAAATGTTCTTGTAGCTGAGTCAAAACATAATAATGTCCTTGACATTAAAACAGCCACATCAAAACACAGAAGCATCAAAACGGCATGTGCCTGATGATAAATGTTTGAAAAGAACATGGACCACAACTCTGTGCTTCACCGGGACACTGGCGAGAACTAGTAGGTTTATCCTCAGTTGTTACAAAAGACACTTCGGGCCACATCTCACTTTCCTACTGCACATCTGCCGATGAGCATTTCGGAGGTCATTTTATTTTATTTTATTTTATTTTTTTTTATATTTTTTTTTATTAAATTTATTGGGGTGACAATTATTAGTAAAATTACATAGATTTCAGGTGTACAATTCTGTATTACATCATCTATAAATCCCATTGTGTGTTCATCACCCAGAGTCAGTTCTCCTTCCATCACCATATATTCGATCCCCCTTACCCTCATCTCCCACCCCCCACCCCCCGCCCCCCTTACCCTCTGGCAACCACTAAACTATTGTCTGTGTCTATGAGTTTCTGTTTCTCGGAGGTCATTTTATAGAGTTAATGAGAGACGGGATTAATTAAGGTTGACCTACAAGTGATGAGTAGCTACAAACTTGGAAATCAGGATTCCCATTGAAGAGTGGGCTAGATTTATACATGAGTGACATGGTCGTTCAAATGTGTGTAAAGAGCCCCTGAATCAAAGTATCTCCTTTACTGGGGGTTGGCCCGGTGGCTCAGGCGGTTAGAGCTCCGTGCTCCTAACTCCGAAGGCTGCCGGTTCGATTCCCACATGGGCCAGTGGGCTCTCAACCACAAGGTTGCCAGTTCAACTCCTCGAGTCCCGCAAGAGATGGTGGGCTCCGCCCCCTGCAACTAAGATTGAACATGGCACCTTGAGCTGAGCTGCCGCTGAGCTCCCAGATGGCTCAGTTGGTTGGAGCGGGTCCTCTCAACCACAAGGTTGCTGGTTGGACTCCTGCAAGGGATGGTGGGCTGCACCCCCTTCAACTAGCAACGGCAACTGGACCTGGAGCTGAGCTGCGCCCTCTACAACTAAGACTGAAAGGACACAACTTGAAGCTGAACAGCACCCTCCACACCTAAGACTGAAAGGACAACAACTTGACTTGGAAAAAATCCTGGAAGTACAATGTTCCCCCAAAAAGTCCTGTTCCCCTTCCCCAATAAAATCTTTAGGAAAAAAAAATCTCCTTTACTGGGCTTCCTTTTATGTCTGGAATCCACATACTGCTCCTCATTCCTTAAATTACATGCATCTAAAGTATTCTTTGAATTGAATAAAAAGCAAGATACATAGTGAAAGAGAGATGAGCATGACCCTTGGGGTCAGACAGCTCCAAGTCAAATCCTGACTCTGTTGCTTACTAGTTGTGTAGCCTGTGGCAAGATACCTAACCTCTTTCACTCCATTTCCTCAGCTGCATAGGGTAGCAACAATAATAGCTACCCTGTAGGGTTGTCAAAAGGAATAAGTAGAATAACATAATGAAAGTATCTAGCAATAGGTAGGTGACCAGGAAATGGTAGTTTTAGAACTTGAAAGATCTGGTACAGCACATCAGAACCAGAAAGATCTGTTATAGCTTCCACATAACATGTAAGCTATAAAATACATGTTACCATCCTGGTTTACCAGCTCCTTGGAGAAAGGTGTCAGAGAAGCTGGGATAGAACCCAAGTTTTGAAGAAGGGAGAGTAAAAACTAGCATGAGACACTTTCAACCAATAGGAACTTCTTCTTCCAGGGAGACCCGGGGTTTTTATAACACTTGACCCCCAGGGCAAAGTAGTGGAATATTAAGGATTGACCCGAAAATGAATCAAAATGTTTTGGGGAATGTATTTGAAGCAAATTATTCTGAATCTAAAGGTAAGAGAATAAGAGAGACATATTAAACGACACAGGTGATAAGAATTCAAGTCTTGCTGTGGGCAAAAGAGAACCCAATGAATTAGTTTCGGATGACTGTGCAAGGAACAAGCTATTGACTGCAAAGTGCTTCCTCTAGGGTTTGGCACTTCTAAACTTTTTTCTGTCTTCCAAGTCTCACCCAGGGAAAAATGTAGGACATATAGGGAAGCCATTCTGAAATAGAATCAACTCTATGAATGGCTCACGAGTCAATAGGATGTACTCCGGAGAGAAGTATTTACTTAATTTCAGATGAACTATCACACCCACGGCACTTAGCGTACTGGCAAACTGGCAGCCATATTCTTCCTTCCCTGTGAATATCCAAATAATCACATTTCTTGACCTTGCTTGAAAACAAATGATATTTACAACACCTACCAATATAACATGATATATATTTACGTGATAATTCTAAACCATAAAATACATGGTTTAGAAATGTGACTGTATACATTCATAATTATTTTACAATGTATACTTTTTCCCTATGATTTAGGATTCTCGCCATATCCTAGGCCTGAAAAATAACTTTAGTCGAACCACTTTTCCTCTTTTATTTATCTTTAAATCACTTTTATTCATCTTTAAAGTGAAGCGTTTCAATGTCATGATTCCCTACCTTCAACTTCTGTACCCTGCAAGGCTGAACTTTATAGATAGTCATGCACATTCACTCTGGTTAGTCATGAAAATATATAAACACAATCACATACTTGCATAGTTAAGAGCATACGCCTTCGTGTTGCTATAGTAATACCAAAGACACATCTGTACCAAGGTCCACAAACACAATTATGTTAGTAAAACACTTTGACATGGTACACATTACTTTGAATATATCGAGTTGACATCTGAAGGTCCTTTGAGAAAAAGTACTTTAAAAAAAAAAAAGATGTCTCATTTCTATTAGAAGAACACAATCTCCTCCAATTGTTCCTCAGAAAAATGATTCAAAATTTCACATTTTCATCACATTGTGGCAAAGATGAAATAGATTGTACATCTTTGTGCCTTTACCTAGAATAATTTTTTTTTTTTTTAAGTAGAGGAACCAAAAGTGAAATTGTGAAGTTTGAAATAAGGCTTTCAGAGAAATCACCTTTCACCATAATTACTTTCTTCTGATACAAGTTTCTTTAGCCAGATACATACTCTTTTCTTCAAAAAGCTTACATAAATATTGGTAAGTACATAAAGTTCCAGGTATAGTTAATATAACTAGGACAATGACTATCACTTCTTAGGCATTTGGCAAATATTATTCCCTTGCCTTAGACCATTTGATTGTCTTATTTATAGGTTACATTTTTCAGGATAGAATTTTTGAATTGCACTTGAAAAGAAAGCTAAGGAATTTAATGTCTGAATATATATTTTTGTTGGTTGCCTAAGGATTAACATTTGCCCATGAAACTCTTTCTAAAAGATTAATGTTAATATGTTAGTAAAAACCGTAATGTGAATGAACTTAATTGAAACTTAAAATGGAATGGAATTTTTATAACTGAAGTTTTTTAAGCCATAGGCCATCATTCCTATCTTTATAGCAGAGGCTTTTATGGTAGAAATATGAAAGATGGGGATAAATGTGCACTAATGTATAAAATAACCTAAAGACGATAGGATTTATTTTTTTTAAATAAATATCTTTGTTTTTCTTCTTTGTTCTAAAAAGTAGGATGAATTAAAAATAAATTAAATTGAAGGCTCTCATTAATTGATTGGGTTTTAATTAATTGATGTTTTACTATATCTTAATAGCAAAATATTGGTTTCATTGGTAGGCATGGCATAAAAGAGTAGAAAATGATGATTAAATCTAAAATAAATTTGTTTTTCAGTCATCAAAAATACTAATTAAAAGCTGACTGTATTTTCTTAAAAAAAACCAACTTTGATATTAAAAGAATAATGTTTATTCAGTTCACGTATTGTTATTGACTGACTTTTATACCTATGGTAGCACTTACATGTAACTGTGAAATGAGAATGAACAAGGACTGATAAATTGTTTGGATAGTATATATAAATACTCACATAGGACTTTAGACAGTGGCAAAGTACATCTCTAAGTTAAACACACACACATACACATACAGAGACACACCCCTAAAGAGCTGAAGTATGGATGGCCCAATTAACTAATCATTTTTTAAAAAGTTACTTTTTTTAAGATTAGAAATATTAGCTATTTTTTTTCTGTCAGAAGGACTTATTAACTGGAAACATTTTTAGCTATGGCTAAATAAATGTTAAAGAATACTGAAATACCACAGTGCACTGTAGTAAATAAGCTTTTAGCCTTCTTCATGTAAGACATTTAGGAAAAGGATAATGTATAAAATATAAATGGAAGTTTTATTAGAATTGAGGGCATGTTATCAAGGAGGCAGGGATGGCTTCATCAGTCAAGGTGTATTTAATCTCCTGGACTCACCCATAGTCAGGGAGGATCTGAAAGTGGGTATAGCAGCATCTCCCCATATGTTACTTCTGTAATAATGCCCATTATTTACACATAGGACATAAACATGAACTGAAAAAAAATGCATCTTAAAAATCCTTGGGACAAAAATTTAAAATAAAACAGAAATCGCAAAATCCTCTCAATGAAGCTTACTTGTTTTATTCTTGGAAAAGCCTCTTGGAGCCTATTGCTTATTTTCAATTTGAATGTAATTCTAACAATCTTCAAATTATGTACCCTAGGAAGTCCAGTGGTTAACTGTAATCACATAATTTAGAGTGGGGTTAATAAGAACAACCAAATTGATGATGATGATGATAATGACAGTGATGATGGTTTTCCTTTTGTAAACTGCTCAAAGTTAGTAAACAGCTTAGAGAGCTGGTAACTTGCCCAAGGTCATCCAATCAAATATGTGTTGAGCATCTATTCCATGGTAGATCCTCTTCTGGGCTATCTCAATGAACAAAATAGACAAAAATCCTTGCCTTTGCGGACCTCATAACTTAAAAAAAACAGAGGGTAAAAAAGAATATAATAAATAAAATATATGGTACGTTAGAAGATAGAAAGTCACACAGAAAAAGGAAAAATAGAGCAAGATAAGGGAGAAGGACCCGTGCGTCAAGGTGAGCTGTGATTTTAAATGGAATATTCAGGGTGAGCCTCACAGATAGAAGTAACATTTGGGCAGACTTGAACTTCATGAAGGAATTGGTTACATGAAGATATGGAGGGAGAGATGCAGGCTGAGGAAACAGCCATGGCAAAGATCACAGACTGGAATGTATCTTAAATAGCCTAAAAAAACAAGAAGCTTTAGCTGGAATAGATTGTGAGGAAAGTAGAGGAATAACAGGAAGGAGGTAAAAAAGATAACAGACCAAGTCAGGTGAAGCGTTCTAGGTCATTGTAAGGACCCTGGCTTTTACTCTGAGTGAAATTGGGAGCTTTGGAGGGTTTGGGGTGACAAAGGACGTAATCTGACTTATAATTTTAGTTCATTTCTAGGCTGCTGGTTGAGATTAGACTTCAGGAAAGCCAAGTGTAAAATCAGGGAGGCTAGTTAAAAGGCTCCTGCAGGAATCTACTTGAGAGATGACAATGGCTGGGGTCCCAGAGGTGTTGAATCACTCATGGCTGTATGTGAGGATGGAGTAAACAGAAATTTCTGGCAGATTGTACGTGGGTGTAAAGAAATGGAAGGAGGTAAGAATAACAAAATTACTTTTGGGAGTCAACTGGAAGGACAGTGTTGCCTTCCAGCAAAATGGGCTTTCCCCGCCTCAACTTCTAGGAAGGAGAGACCACTAAAGGTTTCTTAAGGATTTAGAGAGGCTCATGTACAGGGGGAGAGAAGATAGCAGTGTCTAGATTGGAGAGTGACAGAATCTGAGAAAGGTTAGTTTCCCCATGATGGAAAAAGACAGCAGGATTCCTGCAATTTCCACTTGGGGATGAGGACCTCTGAGTCCCCTGGTCATTACAGAACCCCTAGAGAGGTAACCAGACCTCCAAAAGATGGTCTGGAGGAGCTGGGGTCCTGTATTGCTAACACAAAGACTGGAAAAGAAGATGCTTCAGTCGGAAATTGGCACAGAAGCAGCAGAGTCAATACCATTCTAATTATAATAAGCATGTATATTAGATTATATGTTAAAATTTATGTTTGCTTAGCTAAAAAATGTTAATCAAAGAAATCAAAGAACATCTAAATAAATTGAGAGACATACCATGTTCATGAATTGGGAGACTCAACCTAGTAAAGATGTTGATTCTCCCCAAACAGGTTTAACACAATTCTATCAAAATTCCAGAAGGAGTCTTTGTAGATATAGACAATATTATTCTAAAATTTATATGTAAATTAAAAGGAGTAAGAATAAACAAAACAAATTTGGAAAATAATAATGTTAGAGGCATCACGTTACCTGATTTTTAGACTTATAAAGCTATAGTAATCAAGACAGTGTGATATTGGCAGAGGAATAGACATGTAAATCAATATAACAGAACAGAAAATCCAGAATAGATCCACCCAAGTACAGCTAACTGGCATTTGACAAAGATGCAAATGCAATTCAATGGAAGAAAGTATAGTCTTTTCAACAAATGGTTCAATGGGGCATTGCAAAGCAAAATAATGAACCTTGACTTAAGCCTCATACTTTATACAAAAATTAACTCAAAGTAGATCATAGATGTAAATGTAAACACAAACTATAAAACTGATAAGGAAAACCTTTATTGTGAAGAGTTAGGCAAAAACTTCTTAGAATGACACCAAAGGCACAATCCATGAAGGAAAATCTGTTAAATTAGGTTCCATCAAAATTAAAAACTTTTGCTCTGTGAAAAACCATATTAAGTTGATGGAAAAAGCCAGACAAGGGGAGAAAATATTTGCAGATCATGTATGACACAAAATATTTATATCCATAATATATTTAAAAACTTCTCTAAATACAAAATTTAAAAAAAAATCAGTTATAATGGGCAAAAGACACAAACACTTCACAAAGAAGATATACAGATGGCAAAATAAGTTCATGAAAACGTATTTAACATCATTAGCTATTAAACAAATGCAGACTAAAACCCCAATCAAATGTCAATACACACCTGCCAGAATAAAAAATGCTGACTAAAATAAAAAATGCTGAATAAAAAGTAAAATTAAAAAGTACCAAATACCATCAAGAAATTGAATCACTCATTGCTGCTGGAAGTGGAAATGATACAGCCACCCTGGAAAATAGTTTGGCAGTTTCTTAAGAAACAAAACATACACTTACCATACAACCCAACCATCACACTCTTGGGTGTTTATCTTAAAGAAATAAAAAACTTAGGTTTACACACACACACACACACACACACACTACATAAATGCTCATAGCAGCATTAAGCCAAACACTGGAAATCAGCCAAATGTTCTTCAATGGATGAATAAATAAATAAATTATGGTACATCTATGAAATATTATTCAGCAATAAAAATGAAAAACTACTAATATACACACTTGGATGTATCTCAAGGATATTATATTAAGTGCAAGAATCCAGTCCTAAAGAGTTATGCATTTTTTTATTCCATTTGTAAAGCATTTTCAAAGTGACAGAATTATGGTGATGAAAAAGAGATTAGTGATTGCCAAGCATTAAGTTTGGGAAAACACTGGGATTATTAAGGGATAATGTAAGGGAGCTGTGTGTTTGTGTGTGTGTGTGTGTGTGTGGGGGGGGTGACGGAATAGTTCTATATCCTGATAGCATTGAAGATTACTTGAATCTATACATACAATAAACTTCATAGAACTATACACCAACTTTTTGAAAAAAGAATGCATGCAAAAGATGGTAAAATAAGAGCTGTACCTCAGTTCATAATATTGTACCAATAGGAATTTCCTAGTTTTAATAATATATTATGGTTATGGTTATATGAGATATTATCATTAAGGAAAGCTGGATGAAAGGTACATGGGAACTGTATAATTTTCACAACTTCTTGTGAATCTTAAAATATTTAAAAATAGAAGGTACCTTTTTAAATGCTCATGAAGGTCAGGGGTATATAAGAACTCACTGTACTTTCTAGTCAATTTTTCTATGAACCTAAAACTACTCTAAAAAAAAAAAATGGTCTATTTTTTAAAAGTAAAATACAGATAAAAATAAAGCTCCATCAACAATTTAAAAAACGTTTATGAAGGATACCCCCAATGGTTAATGCTGCAGCAACATTTGGCTTTTATATTGCTTTAAGGAAAAGCTCAAATTACACCTGGATATACGTCACAGAAATAAAAGACTGTCTTTTAATAACAACTCATCCACAACACCTGAGCATAAAACTCTTGTCAACAGGCAAGTGTTTCATACTGGAATTGCACTTTCCAGAATATCTGCAGATCTATTTGGACTATTAGCCTCTGCATGGGTTATAGATTCAGTGATGCAGTGTGTGGATTCCAAAACTCAAGTCTCAAGTAAGCCTTGAGAAAGTACACTTTTCAAATCCTTTCAAGTGAAAACTAAGAATTAGTGTAGCTGTTCACATAACCTAGCTTTAGGAGATCTTGGTTATTTGTGAGGCTCTGAAGTTCAAATTTATATATATTTAGTCAAGGAGTCTTTCTTCTTGATTTACAATAACCCTTGATAAATGGCTACAATCACAAGATTGAAGCTATAACTCTAATGAGTAAAGGTATCTTTTACAATATTTTCTCAAGAGAACTTTTGCCAAGTTGTTTAGGTCTCCATGAACCCTTATAGATTATGCTAATCCCAGGGCTACTGGTGTAAGAAGCTTTTTTGTAAGTGTTCAGTTTGTCTTCTTTTCAGAAAGTTTATACTAGTTAACACAAGAGCTAATAAAAAAGCCTTTTGTCAAAGATCCTGCTATCTCGAGATATATTCACACCATTATAGGAGGCTGTCCATTCATTTCCCAAGGAACCTGTCAAAGCATCTTAAATCCAACTAGCAGAAGTAAAATTTCACCTGGATCTAGCCAATGAATCAATTTATTTGAAAGCTAGAACCATAACTTTGCTTGGGGAGAAAATATTGAAGAAATATTTAAGGACATTTATCATGTGAGGTGCCCTTGAGTTCTTACACTGATCTAAGTTGCTATACAAATCATGCTGGTGCTGAAGCTTAATTTTAAAGAAAAACTTTGTGGGAGCTACTAAAAAGAACACTCATATCAAGTTTCCATAGTCGATCAATACTGTGCTGGGATGTAGGTCTTAAAAAGCCTAATATTGCTTGTCACTAATTGTTCCCTATAAAAATGGCAGGGCATCCAAAATATATTGTTAATGCTGTTATAAGGAAAATTAAATGCATATTGTAAAACTTGAGGAAATATAGTCTCATTCATATTTAAGAAATGCATTTATTTGTAATCATTAAATAGTTTAATATATGAAGGCAGTTGATTCGGGAAAATGAGACAAATGGTATAATCTCTAGAATCTGATTTTCACTAAATTGTTAAAAATGCTATAAATTTTTTTTGGTCTAGTTTATTAAGATATAGTAAGTGATTCAAATGAATACCAATGTATTTGCTGCTATATAGTATGATTCTAAATTTCAAAATTTTTTCACATATTGCTCTCAAAGCTTCTGCACACACAACCTAGGCATTTTAATAGATACCAGTTTAGCAATACTGCCAAAATCTTACAAGACATTTTCAGTGATTTATTTGAGACTCTCTGAATGTCAATTTTAAGATTGTATTTTTATTGAAAGAATTTCTCAAACAATCCAGAAAGTCAACACCTGGGAAGTTACACTGCATTCATTCATTTTTCTGTAATTGGTTGACTAAATAAACATAATAGAAAATAATAAAATTACAACTTTGAAAAACTAAAAAAAGTCAACAGAGAATTCTATAGCTAGGAAAAATGAGAGTGAAATACTCAGTTCTCACATAAACAAAATCTGAGAGAATTTGTCACCACCACACTTGTACTGCAAGAAATAGTTGAGAAAATTCCTTAAGTGGTAAGAAATGATACCATATGGAAAATCAAATATATAGAAAAATAATTAAGATCACCAAAAAAAAGGTAAATAAGTGAGCTAATATAAAATTTTGGCATTTTATTCTCTTAATTTCCTTAGAAGAAAAATGTCTGTCCAAATCAAAAAGTAATATTACTGTAGGAAGTGATTTAAAATGTACATACAAGTAAATATGATAGTACTATACCAGGAAAAAAGAGATAAGTGGAACTATATTGTTATAAGATGCACATATTGAGAAGTGGTAAGAGCAAACTGTGAAGTATAAAGTGAAATCTGAAGTAGAAAAATATTAATTTTAAGTGTATTTTGTTAAATCAGAATGTATACTATAGTGCCCAGAGCAACCACAGAAAAATATCTAATACATGAAGTGAACTTAAAAGCTAACAAAGGGAACAAATGAAACAATTAAAAAGTTCATTCACCCAAATAAAAGTTACAAAAGGGTAACAGAGGAACAACAATAAAAAAAAAAAAAAAAAAAAAAAAAACAAGTTAGGACAAATAATAATATGGCAGTTTTAAATTCAACCACATGAATAATTATATTAAATGTAAATGGACTTCCAATTAAAGGAAAGATATTGTCTTATTGTATAAAAATCATGACCCAAGTACATTTGCAATGCAAGATGTATAGTGATACCAAAGAGTATAAAGTACAAGGATGAAAAAAGATAGACTATACATACAATCAGCATTAGAAAGCAAGCAGATATGGGTTTATTAATATCATACAAAGCAAACTTCAAGAAAACAGTACCAAGAGGGACATTTCATAATGATGAAAGGGAAAATATAGTCATTTTAAGTGAGTATGCTCATAATGATAAAAATTCAAAATACGTGAAAAAGAAGCTGACAAAATAAAGGGAGAAATAGACAAATCAACAAATATAGTTGAAGATTTTAATAATCCTCTATAAGCAATTTCTTAAACAGGTAAGAGTATAAAAGTTATTAATACAAACTTAACCAACTTAAATTAATTGATAATTACAGAACACTATACCACAAGTTCAAAATAAACATATTTACAAGTGCATGTGGAATCTTCATAATGTATGATGGGTCATAAAATAAGTATATATATAATGAATTATTCTCTGCCTACAATGAATAAATTGTTTCAAAATTTATGGGATTTTTCTTAAGCTATGCTTAGATGAAAATGTACAGCTTTAATTGAAATACCAGAAAAGAAAACCTGTTCAAAACAATAATCTAAAAGTTTTTACCTCAAAAAGCTCAAAAAAGAAAAACAAACCCAAGATACAAAGAAAGAAAGAAATACTAACTATAAGAGCCACAATTAATAAAATGGGGAAGGGGGATTGTCATCAACATGGCGGCATGAGGTAAGCCTCTGTAAATCTCCCCTGGAATTTACAACTAATTGAACAATTATAACTCCACAAAGGACTCCCTGCACAGCAGACAGGCAAGATGAAGAGGCCCATTACTGAATTCACCTAAAGGTGAGCGAATCGAACGAGCGGGGGAGGAGGGAAGGGAGAAGTGGGGAGATGGAGCCCTGCAGGCGCAGGATGCAGACCTAGCTCAGTGCTCCGAGCTTGCTGTATCCCGGAACTACCGCAGCTGCGGGAGAGGGAAGAACTTGGACTGCTAGGGCTCGGTTTATGGCCCACAGGACTGAGGGGACAGCATATAACACGGCTGAACCCAACACTCACGGCAGAAAGCTCGGAGAAAAGGCTGAGGGAAGAAGGCTGAAAACGATGGTTTAAGCCCTCACTGCCACAGAGAATGGAAACCTTAGGCACTCAGACTAGCCGTCCCCTACCTACCCTCTCAGAGCTCACCCTGCCCCCTCTTGCCCCGGGCTAGAAGCAGAACAGTAGCAGTGTCAGATCAAAAGAACAGAATATTTGCTGTTCTGAGAACTATGGACCACAGACAGAGATTCACAGCCAAACTAGTTCCAGCAAAGGGGAGGGAGCTGTGGAAGCAAGACCCACTGTGGTGGTGGTCGCCGCCATTGCTCTGGGCCACCTCTCACAACTCACCCCACCCCTGGCCCCACCTATCTGGGCAGATCCCTGCAGGAGTAAACAGAACTGCTGAAACACACGGGCCCTGAAGCTGGTGCAGGAAGAGCTTTGGAACTTCAAAAGCCCTCTGCATACCCACAAAGACACTGCACCCTGTGACCCAGGTGAACTATTAACAGAGGAGAAGCCCGTCTCCCAGGGAATCCCCCCATTGGGTGAGAAGCTGGAATAGTGCAGAGAAAACATACCACTGGATCCTCAAATCCAAGAAGCAAATAGAACACCTACTTACCTCAATCCCAACAGGCATTCTCCAAGGCACATTGTATTGAAGCTGTCTAAAATCAATGACAAAGAAAGAATCCTCAAGGCAGCCAGGGAAAAGAAGACGGTAACCTACAAAGGAAAGCCCATTAGATTATCACCAGATTTTTCAGCAGAATCTCTACAAGCCAGGAGGGAGTGGAACCAAATATTCAAACTATTAAAAGACAGAAATTATGAGCCAAGAATAATATATCCAGCAAAGATATCCTTTAGATATGAAGGAGGGATAAAGACTTTTCCAGACATACAGAAGCTGAGGGAATTTTCTAATACTCGACCTGCACTACAAGAAACACTAAAGGAGGCTGTTCGACCACCATCAACAGGCACAATTTGTGGCAACCAAAACATAAAAAGGGGGAGAGTAAAGGCCTGAACTGGAATATGGGAATGGAGAAAGTAAGCGTGCTGAAGAAAATGGAATACTCTAAATATCAAACTTTCTTTTACATAAACTTAAGGGTAACCACTCAAAATAGAATCCAGAACTGAAATATATATTGTAATAAAAGAAGAAACAGAGGGAAACATCACAGAATACCACCACACAGAAATAATAGACAACAACAAAAAGGCAAAGAAACAATGGAGACACAGCTTTACCAGAAAACTAAAGATAGAATGACAGGAAATCCTCACATACCAATAATCACCCTAAATGTAAATGGACTGAACTCACCAATAAAAAGGCACAGAGTAGCAAATCATATAAAAAAACTAAAGCCAACCATATGCTGTCTCCAAGAGACACATCTCAGCTATAAGGACAAGCATAGACTCAAAGTGAAAGGGTGAAAATTGACACTCCAAGCAAATGGTACCCAGAGAAAATCAGGTGTAGCCATACTGATATCAGATGAAACAGACCTCAAGGTGAAAAAGGTAACAAGAGACAAAGATGGACATTTCATAATGGTAAAGGGGACTATACAACAAGAAGACATAACAGTCATCAATATTTATGCCCCCAATCAGGGAGCACCGAAATATACAAAGCAACTACTAACAGAACTAAAGGGAGAAATTGACCAAAACACAATTATACTAGGGGACTTAAATACATCATTGACAGCTATGGATAGATCATCCAAACAGAAAATAAATAACAAAATAGCAGCCCTAAACGACACATTAGGTGAAATGGACATAATTGACATATATAGAGCACTTCATCCTAAAACATCAGACTATACATTTTTTTCTAGTGTACATGGAACATTCTCAAGGATAGACCACATATTGGGACATAAAATCAGCCTCAGCAAATTTAAGAAGATTGAAATCATACCAAGCATATTCTCTGGTCACAAGGCTTTGAAATTGGATATCAACTGCAAAAAGAAAGCAGGAAAAAACACAAATACATGGAGATTAAACAACATACTTTTAAAGAACGACCAGGTCAAAGAAGAAATTAGAGGAGAGATCAAAAGATACATAGAAACAAATGACAATGAAAATACATCCTACCAAAATTTTTGGGATGCAGCAAAAGCAGTTTTAAGAGGGAAATGTATATCATTACAGGCCTATCTCAAGAAACAAGAAAAATCCCAAATAAACAACCTCATGTTACACCTTACAGAACTAGAAAAAGAACAAATGAAACCCAAGATGAGCAGAAGAAAGGAAATAACAAAAATTTGAGCAGAATTAAATGAAATAGAGAACAAAAAGACAATAGAAAAAATTAATGTGACAAAGAACTGGTTCTTTGAAAAGATTAACAAAATCAACAAACCCTTGGCTAGACTCACTAACATAAAAAGAGAGAAGACACTAATTGACAAAATCAGAAACGAAAAAGGGGAAGTTATCACGGACACCACAGAAATACAAACGATCATCCAAGAATACTATGAAGGACTATATGCCACCAAATTCAATAACCTAGAAGAAATGGACAAGTTCTTAGAAACATATAGCCTTCCTAGGCTGAACCATGAAGAACTGGAAAATCTAAACAGACCGATCACCAGTAACGAAATTGAATCAGTCATCCAAAACCTTCCCAAAAGTGAAAGTCCTGGACCAGATGGCTTCACTAGTGAATTCTACCAAACCTTCAAAGAGGATCTAATACCAATCCTGCTCAAACTCTTCCAAAAAATTGAAGAAGAGACAGTACTCCCTAACTCATTTTATGAGGCCAATATTACCCTGATACCAAAACCTGGTAAGGACAATGCAAAAAAGAAAACTACAGACCAATATCTCTGATGAATACAGATGCAAAAATCCTAAACAAAATTCTAGCAAATCGAATACAACAATGCATTGAAAAGATTATTTATCACGACCAAGTGGGGTTCATCCCCAGGGCACAAGGATGGTTCAACATACGCAAATCCATCAATGTGATACATCACATAAACAAAATAAAGGACAAAAATCATATGATTATATCAATTGATGCAGAAAAAGCATTTGACAAGATACAACATCCATTTATGATTAAAACACTTAATAAAATAGGTATAGAAGGAAAATACCTTAACATAATAAAGGCCATATATGACAAACCCTCAGCTAATCTCATAATTAATGGTGAAAAACTGAAGCCCTTTGCTCTACTTTCAGGAACACGACAGGGCTGTCCCCTATCACATCTGCTTTTCAACATAGTGTTGGAAGTCCTCGCCAGAGCCATCAGGCAAGAGAAAGAAATAAAAGGCATCCAAATTGGGAATGAAGAAGTTAAATTGTCACTCTTTGCAGATGACATGATGCTGTATATAGAAAACCCTAAAGACTCCACCAAAAAGCTATTAGAAACAATCAACGAATATGGTAAAGTTGCTGGCTACAAAATCAACGTACAAAAGTCCATTGCATTCCTATATACTAGCAATGAAATCTCAGAAAAAGAAATACAAAAAACAATTCCTTTTGCAATTGCAGCAAAAAGAATAAAATACCTAGGAATAAACTTAACCAAGGATGTGAAAGACCTATATGCTGAAAACTATAAGACTTTTTTGAAAGAAATTGAAGAAGACACAAAGAAATGGAAAGACAATCCGTGCTCATGGATTTGAAGAATCAACATAGTTAAAATGGCCATATTACCCAAAGCAATATACAGCTTTAATGCAATCCCCATCAAATCCCAATGGCATTTTTTAAAGAAATAGAACAAAACATCATCAGATTTGTTTGGAACCACAAAATACCCTGAATAGCCAAAGCAACCTTAAGAAAAAAGAACAATAATGGAGGTATCACACTCCCTGACTTTAGCTTGTACTACAGGTCTACAATAATCAAAACAGCATGGTATTGGCAGAAAAACAGACATATAGACCAATGGAATAGAATTGAGAACCCAGAAATAAAACCACATAAATATGGACAGATAGTTTTTGACAAAAAAGCAAAAAACATACGATGGAGAAAAGACAGCCTCTTCAATAAATGGTGCTGGGAGAATTGGATAGCCACATGCAAAAGAATGAAACTGGACTGCTATCTGTCACCATGTACCAAAATTAATTCAAAATGGATCAAAGACTTAAGCATAAGACCCTACACAATAAACTGCATAGAAGAAAACATAGGTACTAAACTTATGGACCTTGGGTTCAAAGAGCATTTTATGAATTTGACCCCAAAGGCAAGGGAAGTAAAAGCTGAAATAAACAAATGGAACTATATGAAACTTAAAAGCTTCTGCACAGCAAAAGAAACCATTGACAAAATAAAGTGGAAACCAACTGAATGGGAGAAGATTTTTGCAAACAGTGCCTCCGATAAGGGGCTAATATCCAAAATATACAAGGAACTCATGAAACTCAACAACAAAAAAACAAGCAACCCAATTGAAAAATGGGCAGACGACCTGAAGAGACATTTCTCCAAAGAGGACATACAAATGGCAAATAGACATATGAAAAAATGCTCAACATCACTAATCATCAGAGAAATGCAAGTAAAAACCACAATGAGATATCACCTCACCCCAGTCAGAATGGCTATCATCAACAAGACAAATAGTAACAAGTGTTGGAGAGGCTGTGGAGAAAAAGGAACCCTCATACACTGTTGGTGGGAATGCAGACTGGTACAGCCGTTATGGAAGGCAGTGTGGAGGTTCCTCAAAAAATTACGAATAGAATTACCATATGACCCAGCAATCCCTCCCCTGGGTAACTACCAAAAAAAATCTGAAAACATTTATACATAAAGACACATGTGCTCCAATGTTCATTGCAGCTTTGTTTACGGTGGCCAAGACATGAAAACAATCAAAATGTCCTTCGATAGATGAATGGATAAAGAAATTGTGGTATATATACACAATGGAATACTATTCGGCGGTAAGAAAAGATGATATAGGAACATTTGTGACAACATGGATGGATCTTGAGAGTGTAATGCAGAGCGAAATAAGTCAGACAGAAAAAGCAGAGAACCATATGATTTCACTGATATGTGGTATATAAACAAAAAACAACAAAAGAACAAGACAAACAAATAAAAGACAAAAACTCATAGACACAGACAATAGTTTAGTGATTACCAAAGGGTAAGGGGGGTGGGGGGTGGGAGATGAGGGTAAAGGGGATCAAATATATGGTGATGGAAGGAGAACTGACTATGGGTGGTGAACACACAATGGGATTTATAGATGATGTAATACAGAATTGTATACCTGAAATCTATGTAATTTTACTAACAATTGTCACCCTAATAAATTTAAAAAAAGAATGTATAATGTAACATTATTTATAGTATTAACAATTTCATCAATATGGGACGAGGAAAATAATTTAGAATGAAACCAAGTGGAAGAATACTATGTAACTGTCAAAAAAATTGGGTAGTGTTTTGAAAATATTCCTAAGAGGTAGTGAAAAGAGCAAAATGCAAAAACACCTTGTATAGCTTGAGCACTTTCATATAAATTTTTACACGGCAAAATTCTGTATAAATATACACATGCTAGAAGCTGCATACAATTTTGTTTGTCTGCTTTTCCTGAAGTTGGTCAGGAGACTATAACAGAAATTCCTTTAGAGGAGTAAGACTGAAGGCGAAGAGAAGGGAAGCTTTCTCTTTGTTGTGTGCCTTCCCATGTCTTTGAATTTCTAACCAAATGCATAAATTGCATAGAATTAGTGAACTAATGAGCCATTTCATCTATATCCTTTCAGACACTTTTTTGTGTTAAAAAAATATGAACAAATAGAGTAGAACTTAAATATTCTCACACACACACAAAGATGAGTATGTGAGGTGGCGGATGTGTTAATTAATTTGATGGGGGAATCCTTTCATAGTGTAAATGTATACTAAATAACCAAATTGTACACTGTAAATAGCTTACAATTTTATTTGTCAGTTATACCTGCATAAAGCTGAGAAAAGAAAAGAAAAAAACTTAGAAATATTATTTTAACACATAGTTTGCAATCAGAAGATTCCTTCTGTCTTATTCAAAATCATATTTAAAATGGTTTATTTGTTACTTTCAAATTGATTGTTGTAGTATTCACTACTGATATCAATGGACTTTTTTTTTTTGGACACTAGAGGGAGATTAGAAATGAGATAAAATACACTGAAAAACCAAAATGGCTCCTAAAAATCTGTGAGTGAATCTCTTTACTCCGGCTGAGGCTCTATAGAACTAAAACATTACTACAACCATGGTTGATTTTGTAGATATATTCCTAAGAGCCTGTGTATAATTTGAATAATATTTTAATTTCTCCTGGGGAGGTTGCTATTGAGAACAGAGTCCTATGAATTGTCTTGGGGAAAAAAATGAAGATGTCATAAAACAGAAAATCACTTTCAGTTTATCATTAGATGAAAAGAATCTACTATTTTGCTATCTTATTTACCACAAGATACTGTAAACTTGAAATGTGATTATATTGGTGCAATCAGTTTTGCAAACCGTAGAAAGTACAAGTACCCAATAAATGCTTAATCGTCTAATTCTCCCTGGATAAAGGAATAAATAGTTACTGTGTGTGTGTGTCTGTGTGTGTGTGTGTTTTAAATCTACTAACCTAATTTAAATGACTCACTGTCTAAATTCTACTAGACAGCCCTTCATCTTTACCTATTCTTTCATTCAACAATTTCTTTGAGTGTTTACTATATGCCAGGCAGAGTAACAGTCACTGGTTATAAACCAAAGATCCTGTCCTCAAAGATTTTGCACTACTATAAACAGACGAGAACCAAATAGGCAAATAGATACATGATTTTATTGCAGAAGGTGAGTATAATGGACAAACATTAAGAATCATATGCTAAACATTGCAAATAAATACCTGGTTCTTCTGTACTTCTGAGTATATATAGGTTTTACTTCTCCACCCTCTTGAAGTCATGTATGGGTATTTGACTAATTCTGGTTGAAAAAGTGTGAGTAAAATAGTTATGTGACTCTCACACTGAAGGAATGCTAATATTTGACTCTCCAACTCTTTCTCCCTTTAACGTGGCAATCAGGACAGCACATGCTGACATGGAGGAGTCATGAGACAGAAGGAAACTAGGATGCGAGCCACCAAATAAAGAACTACCTAGTTAATTTGAAATCACAAGTACAGAACTGTTTGTTTATAACAGATTTTACCACAAGTTTTGGTGGTTTAGCTAAAAAGTTGCCTAGACCTTCCTTACCTGAAAAGTTTATGTGAGTAAAAAAAAAAATAATAATAATAACTTTTGTTGTTTAAGTCAATAAAAATTGGAACTGATTGTCACACAGCATAGCCATGCCTGTCCTGACTGACACAGAAGCGTGATAGGGAATGCTCCTCTGTTAGGGTGGTCAAGGAAGGGCTTTCTGACAAAGTGGCAATAACAATACAATTATTGCTATTGTTATTGTCATTGTTATTGTTGTTGTTATTGTTGTTAGTGTTATTTGGAGGTGAGGCTGAGTTGCGGAGGGTTAGCCATAGAGAGAGATGGTTCTTGGCTATTCTCCAATGGACTCCCTGCTGCAGAATCACTGGAGGGCCCCTGTCAGTAGCACAGATACCGTGGCCACACCCTAACCTGTTGAATTAAAATCTCCAAGGAGTGGCCTCATGATTATATCATTTTAATAAACTCCCCCAGATTACTCTGATGCACAGCCAGCTCTTGAAACCACTGAATTCAGCTTCAAGCCCCAATTGTTTACATTTTTGATATGTATATTGTGGAATATAATTTTTTTTTTTTTTATGAAATACTTCTCAGTCTTTTCCTTACTCTGAAATAGTGATGTGACTGAATGGGGGAAGTTAAAGGGAAGCCCACATTTTGATTCTCCTCAAAACCACTTTCTTTTCTTTTTATAGTTCTTACAGAATAAGACTCCAGATGTGTCTGTCTTAATTTTATGGAATCTATGAACTTTAAGTTTTTACATAATAATATCCAAAAAAAAAACCACCAAAAACCAAGCAGATTTTTTGGTTTGTTTGTTTGACTTATATCAACAGGATCAAATTGTAACGTAAAGAATGTCATTTTGAGAAAGAGAAACGTCAAGGTAGCCCAGAATGTTTTTGCTGTTTGAATCTAAAAACAATAAAAGCTGTTTATTGAGTTCTTACCATGAGAACACAAGTACCCTTCCAGGTAACATATACTTCTCAATGGCACTTTGTTTTCAGAAAAATGTTGGAGCTGTAAGATTTTTGCTCTTTTCCTTTTAAAGATATTCTAAGAAAAACATTACCATTTAAATAACTACACTTATGGGGTATATTAAATAATTTAATCAATGGGCTATTAAATGATTGATTCTTGAGCAATTGTGAGTTTAGAGCCTCATTCTAGTGCTTTTTATATATACGGAGACTGAATGACTGAACCTACACTCAAGGCTCTAAATTTAGGACTAAAACAAGAAAGCTGGTGCTGAGGGGAGCACGTACCCTCAACAATTAATCTGTAAGGCTGCCCACATTAGGTATTTCAATTGCATGCTTTTCAAAGACAAATACAAGTAATGTATCAGGCCTAAGCCTCATTACAATATTGTATAAAAATACGTATTTCAATTAAAATGGGGAGAAAAGTTATACAAGACAGACTGATCACGAACGTTTATCTCTGCTCCATTGCAAACACCCCGGTAGTAACAGTAAAATATATAAGGTATACAATTTTATGCTTTTATACAAAGGCAAGAGAATAGGATAAAACCCTGTTGGCTGCAAATAATAGAAGAGATGTTGATGGCCGTAAATCCTGTCTCCAGCTACCACAAAGACACTCTGTAATGTATGTGTAGGCCAATGAGCTATAGCGATGGTGGAGAAAAGGTCAGTTTCTCAGCACTGCAGCCCCCTCCCATAGGAACCCCAATATTCTTCCATTAGAGTTGGAGCCACTCATTGAGTGA
Organism: Rhinolophus sinicus; assembly: GCF_057876585.1. Taxonomy (NCBI): domain Eukaryota; kingdom Metazoa; phylum Chordata; class Mammalia; order Chiroptera; family Rhinolophidae; genus Rhinolophus; species Rhinolophus sinicus. The sequence continues at coordinate 200,825,557 of NC_142517.1, forward strand.
GTGAGTGAATAAATGGATGATTCTACAAATTTTCTACAAAACGGTATCACTGGATTTCTGAGTCGGCTTTTTATTTTAAGTGCCAGATAACTCCGGCAAAATAAATAAATAAATAAATATTCTATGTCGATCTATTTCCCTAGCCCAGAGCCTGGGAAAGAATCTAACTGTAATTAGGAAAGTCACAAATGCTAACAATTCAAAGATCCTTTAAATTCCATCTGACCTTTGGGTTAAACAATAGCATTTGTTCAAGTACTATTATTATTGTTAAGTTCACCACCAGAGGGAGCTCGTATATCCCCCTTCATCTAGAGACCAACAGGCTCTAAAGTAACAATGACTTTTTTTTCTGATTTTAGTATTATAAATATATAATTTTTGTGTGGGATAAATATTGGAATATTTATTTAGATGTATGTTATTGTAGTTGTCTCAGAAGCAGCAGAGAAACTTCAATCAACCACAAATTTGGTCTTTAATTTATTACCTCCTCACAACTTTCCCCGATTGAAAACAGAAGCAAAAACTAATCTAGCTGGAGAATCACATTTTCCTTATGTATGCCTGTCTAGGACCCTGAGATTCATTCTCTTTCGTATGCTCTGATTTACATTTTACTATATTTTTCTTTTCTTTCTTTCTTTTTTTAATTAAAGTTTATTGGGGTGAACACACAATGTGATATATAGATGATGTATTACAGAATTGTACACCTGAAACCTATGTATGTAACTTTACTAACAATTGTCACCCCAGTAGACATTTTGCTATATTTTTATAATAAAGCATCACATGAAAATTTTCTAGGTTCTTTGAGTCAAAGTTCAGAGAAGAAAGATCTTTGGAGAAAAATGATTGGCTGGTTGGGGACTGATAAGTCATTTGAAAGAAATTGGGAAGCTGCTATGCATGAGGTATACCATTTCACTAATGTAAGATGAGTGAGTTCTAGAGATCTATACAACGCTGCTGCCACAGTTAAGACTATACATTGTACATTTAAAAATTTCCTAAGGGGGTAAATCTCATTTAAGTGTTTTATCAAAATAAAATAAAAACTAAAATTAAAAGAAAAAAGAAAGAAAGAAAGTCTTGGCTATCCCAAATTGAAGTCATCATCGGTGGTGACATAAAATAAATCTATCTTTGATGTTAATAGTCATTAATATTAAGCGTAAATGAGCAGAGAAAAGATCTTAGGACCCTTATCACTCACCAAATGACTTCGTCTATAACTAATACGAAAAATGAAGTCCATCTTTTTGTGTGTGGAAATAAATGATCTCTGAAAGAAACTTAAATCAAGTCTTGGGAGATTACATTTTAGTTTTCTCTTAGTACTGCTTGTCAAAAGCAGGAATTTATTTGTGTCCTTTTAACTGCCAGTAGCCAAGTTATGCCCTTTGGAAGCAGGCCTACTTAGATATTTTTGAGAACTCAGTAAGCCTGCTATACCTGTAAATATTTGAATGCTATAAAGATCTGGTGCTGAGGAGAGGGATATGGTATTTCATTATTTATTTCCTCCATTTTTATAGAGCCTGTGACCATGGCAACCAGCTGCTACAAACTGACCCCAATGGAGGGCACATTTACCACTTTATCTAAATTGCTACTGGAAGCACAGAAGCTTTATAGATTTATCGAATTGAATTAAATTATGGGCATTTATTTTAAGAAGATCACAATGGGAGAAGTGGCTTGTTTTTATCCGAAGAAGTAGAATTGTTACGTTTGCACTGTTTCCTGCAGGTAATAGTCATGCATGACTTGAGGTTTTAAGAAACAAAGGAAGGAGATTTGTAGATGCATAAGGCAGATGGATCATATACACATATCTCTGCTCCATCCCAGAACCCCCTTCAATAACAGGAAAAGGATGTAAGGTATTCAATTCTGTGCCTTTACACAAAGATAAGAGAGAAGGAGCAGAGATGACAGCAGGCCAGATTGTCAACAGAATTTTGAAGGTTGGAAAATAGATGGATGAGTCATAACTGATTTAGCAGAGCAAAGATGCTGAAATCAAACTGTCTGTTGGGGAAGGAAGGAATGACAATAATTGGAAAACTGATTCATGCTATAGAATCCTCAAAGGCACAGTGATTGAAGGACTAGAATGTTCCAAATGAAATTCAGGACATGGAGTGAAGCTGAAAACAGAGTGGGGTTGATTGAGTACTCATATGCCCAAATTCACACCCCAGACAATGTGTTAGGTAACTCTTCTGGAAAGAGAAGCTGAGGGACCAGTTGAATCACTGGGCTGAAAACAAATGAAAACCTGACCTCCCAAAGAGCCAGACACCCAGCCCCCTGCCCTGCCCAGCTCTGAGATATGTCCCAACCAGGCTGAATAATAGATGAGTTTTCTTGGGAAATAGGTAAGTTACTTCTGTTTTAAATGATCAGCCTTATAATAGTATTAGACTTCTTAAACTATGCATACATATTCATCACTAAATTCTAAAAATAAATTACTAATGTCAGGAAGGAGCTGCTTTGAATCTGTGCCCCAAACTGTGTAGATTATGGATGTGGTATACAGTCAAAATTTCTAATGTGCCTCCTCCCACCACTCAGTTCTACATATCTGACAGCATGTTGTTGGACTTACCCTGTTACCTCGGTTTAGGAACAGGACCAAGGAGAGGCTTGAGAATTGGAAGTAACTCTTCATCAGGAAAAGACTTGTCAATAATGAGAACCAGACATCTTCTCCTGGGCCTATGAAGATGTAGCAAGACACAGCCTGCTACCGTGTTTCCCCAAAACTAAGACCTAGCCAGACAATCAGCTCTAATGCGTCTTTTGGAGCAAAAAGTAATATAAGACCCGGTGTGAGTTTACTATAAGACTGGGTATAATGTAATGTAATGTAATATAATATAACATAGCATAACATAATGCAACGCAACACAACACAACACAACACAACACAACACAACACAACACAACACAATACAATACAATACAATACAATACAATACAATACAATACAATATAATATATACCGGGTCTTATATTAATTTTTATTCCAAAAAATGCTTTAGAGCTGATTGTCTGGCTAGGTCTTATTTTCAGGGAAACAGGGTACTCCCAAGCACTGTATCAGTACATATCCTCTCCCTCTCTGTTCCCTCCAGGAGATAAAAAGAAAGGGGACTTGGGAGCAGGGATGGAAGAAGAGAAAAGTACTATTGGAATCCTGAGCCTTGACCCTCCCTAGAGAGCAGTACACATCTTTGGGGAGGGAGTGATCTCCAGCCACTCTCCAAGCTAAGAAAAAGGCTGCATTAGTTTCCTATCACTATTGTAACAAACTACCACCAACAGAGTGGTTTAAAACAATACAAGTAGAAGAGGAGCTTTCTTGGGCCTCTTTTCTAAGGGCACTAATCTCATTCATGAGGGCCTCACCCCTCATGATCTAATCACTTCTTCAAAGATCCCACCTCTAAATACCATCACCTTGCAGGTTAGAATATCAATGTGGGAATTTTGAGGGATCACATTCAGACCATAGGCCCTCAGCAGCGATGGAGTATTCCCAAGTCTACTGGTGACTCCTGCGCCTGTTGGAGTCAACTGCTAAAGTCTGCAGCCTAAGGTCTCATGGTTTGTCTTCTCTCAGTTTGGTACCATGATCCTCTCTGCTGACTCAGCCCACTTGGACTCTTCCTGGCGGTGGTATCACCCTGAGGTCTGGTTGTGATGCTCATCTGATTCCTGGCCTAGGTGATCACCCTAGGTATGCAGTCTTCGGCACAGATTCATTTAGACCCCAGCACAATGACCTGTCTGGGAAGGTACTGTCAGGCACCACCATCTTTAGTTTCTCTCCACAGGGCAGGCTGAAAGTCTTGGACACCTTCCATTACTGTCACCAAGGACACAGAGAGAACTCAGGGTGTTTGACTCAGAACTTCCCTCTGACTCGGCAGCTCATGCTGCTAATCTTATGGCCTCTTTCTCTCCCCAACTCAGGGCTGGAATCTCCTCCTAGAAACCCAAACATGAATCAGAGCAAGGCCTATGGTTTGCATTTCCTTTCATTCTATTTAACAATACCCTCCAATAGCAGAAGGAAGAGGTACAGGGTAGAGAAGGGATCATGAACCTTGTGGAAAATTATTTACAAAAATGGCCACTATTATTCTCCTTCATGCTTCTTGGCAATGTGACATTGAAGTCCTTCCATCGAGATGTGAGGGTATCTTTCTCTACCCCTTGAATCTGGGCTAACCTGGTGAATTGCTTTGACCAATAAAATGCAACAGACATGGTGCCATGTCATTTCTGACTGTAAGCCTCAAAAGGTCTTGCATGTCTTGGTCCTTTTTACTGGAACACTGTCACCACCATATGAATGAGCCCAGGTTAGGGGACACATTGGAAAATAGAGACAAGCTGGTCCCTCTGAGGCCATCCTAGACCAGCCAGTCAACCTAGCAGCCAATCACAGACTTAAAAGTGAAACCAGCCAAGACTAGAACTACCTAGCTGAGCTCTACCAGATTAGATGGCAGACAGATTTATGCACTAAATAAATTACTATGGTTGGAAGACAGTCAATTTTGAGGTGGCTTATTCTGTAGCAAAAGCTGATCCATCTCTCACTGTCTCCTTCCCCTTCCCACACTTCCCCAGGAGTACGTAAAGGCAGGTTTTCATCTCATCTCCCTTTCTGTCATGGACTGTACTTAAGTATATCACTGATCACCATTCGTCTTCCTGGGAGCACTCGGCCTCACAGTGCAGTCTTAATGGCAGAATCAATCTTGTCTCCACACTGTGGAAGAAACTGTGATCTAATCTGTCAGGCCTAGTTCATTATATGTTAATGATCTCTAAAAGAATTTTTAAAATTACTTTCTTTTTCGGTGAAGTCTGGCTTCTAAGACAACTTTATTGTTGCAGACTCAAAAATTCCACTTGTATGCAAGTGTTGAATGACTCCTCTTTCTGTTGGTATCTCTGCTTTAATAATTCTAATCCTTTTAAGATGAGTGGATGACCCTGAAAAAATGGGGATTGAGGAGGAGAAGGTCACAGTGACACTAATACAAAGAGAAAAGAACAATAAAATATGTTGAAAATCATTATCTTCCTACCATGTATGGCCTATGTTTCCTTGGGTGAGTGAGGCACATCCTAGATTCCCCATATATAGGAGGAGTGGATTGGACTCATGATCTTCTGTGTCTAGATGAAATGTTCTTTTTGGTACTTACTATGAACCAGTTGGAGCTGCAATGAAAGAGTAAGTCACAGACTTCACCAATCATTATTTACTCATTCACATACTATGATGGCTGATATAACGTTGAATAGAGTTGGTAATAATTGACATCCTTGCCTTGTTTCAGTCTTAATGAGGAAAGGATAAGTCCCTCATCATTAAGTCTGATGTTCGCTCTCGGCTTTTCATAGTGCCATATGACAGGTTGAGGAAGGTACCTTTTATTTCTGATTTGCTGAGAGATTTTGTCATGAATGTTGAATTTAGTCAAATTCTTCTAATATGATGAATGTTAAATTTCAGATACTATACTTTTTTTTCATCTTTAGAACTTCTGTTTGGTTTTCATGTCCTCCATTTCTCTTCTCATTATCATCATGTTTTTCTGTGACTCTGAGCATATTAAAAACAGCGGTAAGAAAAGATGATATAGGAACATTTGTGACAACGTGGATGGATCTTGAGAGTATGATGCTAAGCGAAATAAGTCAGACAGAAAAAGCAGAGAACCATATGATTTCACTGATATATGGTATATAAACCAAAAACAACAAAAGAACAAGACAAACAAATGAGAAACAAAATCTCATAGACACAGACAATAGTTTAGTGGTTACCAGAGGGTAAGTGGGGTGGGGGGTGGGAGATGAGGGTAAGGGGGATCAAATATATGGTGATGGAAGGAGAACTGACTCTGGGTGGTGAACACACAATGGGATTTATAGATGATGTAATACAGAATTGTACACCTGAAATCTATGTAATTTTACTAACAATTGTCACCCCAATAAATTTAAACAAAATAAAAAAAATAGTTATTTTTAAATTGTTGTTTTATAATTCTATTAACTATCTTATTTCTGGATTTGTACATATTGGGGTTTTTTTTCTCCAGATTACAGGTCATAATGACCTGCTTCTTAATATTTTTAGATTTTTTTTTTTTTTTTTTTTTTGCAGGATCCTGAACGTCGTGATTTTACACTGTTGAGTATCTGAATTGTGATTGTTGTCCTCTAAAGAATATTAAACTTTGTTCTGGCCAGCAATGAAGGTTCTTGCTGACTAGTTGGATTGTTCCAAGCCTTGACTTTAGCTTTGTTGGGGTGTACCAGATCAGCCTTTACTTTGGGGCGCTAGTACTAAGGCATGATCCTCTGCTGTCGTCTCCACTGAGTGCCTCAGGTGATCAATGAGGAAACTCCACGCTAGCTAGTCATAACTCAGTATCTCCTAGAATTGAATAAGCTCTGGGAGCAGTTCAGTCTGGAGCTCCCCAGCTGTTCATTACCTGTCCTTAGGGTATTTTATCCTTTGAGAGTATGGCTTAGTATCCAGCCACAGATTCGAGGGAAACTCCACCCTGATTTCTAAAATTCTTTCTCTGGGTGGTTTTCTCTTTTTTGGGACTCTGCCCCACAAATTCCAACCACTTTTAAGCTCCTGAACTACAACTTCTGTCTCTTCTCCTCAGTGCGATCACTGTAATCTGCTTCAGTTAGCCCACCTCATACTACCATTTAGAAAGCGCCTCCAGGCAGAAAGTAGCATGATTTTTAAGTCTCACCACATTTTATTCCATTCTCTCTGGGATCACAGTCCTGTGCTGCTTATTGTTCTAAAAACAGTTGTTGGATATATTTTGTCCAATTTTCTAACTGGTAAGGCATATGGCAAGTTCAGTTCCTGTTACTTCATTAAAATAAAAAACGAAAGTTCTTTCCATACCCTTGCAGATATTTTTTCCAACTTTGTTACTTATAAGAAAGAGTAAGATTGAAAATCTCCAACTATTGTGGATTTATTTCTCCTTTTAGTTTTGGCGTTTTTCTTGTTGTTGTTTTTATTTGAAACTAGGACATACGCATCTAGGATTGCTTTGTGCTCTTGATAAATTAGTCTATTATCATTGAAATCTCTCTCTTTATCTCCGATAATGTCCCTTGTTCTGAAGTCTACTTATATTGATATAACCATTACAGCTTTTTATGACTACTCTGTGCATGAAATTTCAATTGTCACCCATTTAGGTTTAAGCTATATGTGTATTTATATTTAAAGTACATTTTTTGAAGACAGTATATGTTGAGTCTTGCTTTTTTATTTTGTCTGAATATCTCTGTACTTTAAGTAGAACAATTAGACTACATCTACTTAATGCAAATATTGATACTGTTGTATTTAAATCTAACATGTAGCTCTTTATTATTTTTTTTATCCAATCTGCTTTTCTACTTCTATTACTCTTTTACTGCCTTCTTCTCAATTCATTGTATATTTTTTAGTATTCCATTTCAAGTTTTCCATTGGTCTTTTAACAATAACTTCTGTTTTATTTAGTAGTTGCTTCAGGGATTAAAACATACATCTTTAATTTATCACATTCTACTTGGAGTTAACATTGTAGCACTTCATATAAAATATAAAAACTTTGCAGCAGTGCAATTAATTCCATTTTACTGCCCAATAATTTACATCACAATTGTCATATATTTTATATAAACATTCGTTTAAAATCTCAAACAAATGTTATAATTTTTGAAATAAACATTCAGGGTTTTTTTTTTTTAATTTTAAAAAGGAAAATATATTATTTTACTTTTCCCCATGCATATGATTTATTTTGTTCTTCATTTCTTTCTGTATATCTGCGTTTCCATTTGGTATTTTTTCCATTCAGCCTAAACAAATTTCTTTAGCATTTCTTGTAATGTAAATTTATGCATTGGTAATTACTTCTCTCAGCTTCTGTTCATCTGAAAATGTCTTTATTGATATTCATTTCTGAAGAATATCTTTGCTGGATATTAAACTGTGGGTTGATGCCATTTTCTTTTTACACCTGTTGTTCCGTTGTCTTTTGGCCATCACTGTTGCTGAAGAGATAGCAGCCATTTTCTTATCATTTTTCTCCAGTTTGTGATGTCTTTTTTCCTATGAATGTTTTCAAGATTTTCTTTTTGTCACTGTTTTGACCAGTTTGCCTGTGATTTGGCTCTGTGGTTTTAATCGTATTTATCCTTATTGGGGTTGTCTGAATTTCTTGAATGTGTCACTTTAAGTTTTTCATGAAATTAAGGAAAAAGTCAGGCATAATTATCTTAATTTCTTTTACATCTCCTCTACTCTGAAATTTCATGCAGGCACCGGCTCTCTGGATACTGCCCCTTGATCAATGAGTACACTTGGTCTGATATTGAGTTCAGGCCACCCTCTCTACTTTGGATGTTTTCTCTGTAATGGGTTTTCTAACTTATTCCCTCAAATTGTGAATATGCACAGGGGCCCTGCACACCCTCAGGGAGGCTCCAATAATAGTAGTGTTTACTTCACTGGATTGTTATGAAGATTAAGTGAATTAATATAAAGGGCTTATCACAGTTACGAATATCAAGTACACAATTAATGTTAGCCACTATCATTTGATCTTAGAAACTATCCCCAGGTACAGGAAGACAGAGATTGTTCTACACATTTTGTACCTGAGGAAACTGAGCCTCAGGAGGTTAAATGGCTCCTTCAGTGTCATACAATAAGTGAAGAGCTTGGAGTCAATCCCAGACCTTCTAAATGCCAAGTCCCTTGTACTTCCTGCCATTGATTGTTTTTGCAGAGATTCCTATTAGCACAATGATGTCAAAGTTCTTTATCTTTAACAGACAAATCTGCACAAAGTCAGATTCTCAGAATGACACAGCAAATGAAAGCCACAGCAAATGAAAGTGGAGAGCATAAAACAACTCTCACCTGAGACGCTTGCTACTCAAAGTGTGGCCCCTCTACCAATAGCATCAGCCTGATAGAAATGTTAGACATCAACCAATTTAGAAATACAGATTACTGTGCCTTACCTAAGACCTACTGAATCACCGTCAGCATTTAGCAAGGTGCCCAGGTGGTTCATATGCACACGAAAGTTTAAGAAGCACAGCTTAAGACTTTTGACCTCCTTCCCCGTACATGTGGGGGTCTCCATCTGAGTTCAGCTGGGTTCAAAATTTTCTCCAAGCTAACTTAGTGCCTTTATATATTATTCCATTGTTTCAATAATAGAATTCCTTTATTCTAGCCACTAATAGTACATTTCAAGTTTTTGAACATTTTCCGAAAAAGGAGGAGTTGACTTCACTCATTATTGATTTTTTTTTAATAAATTTGAAACAAATTTTTAAAACTTACATTTTAATATCTTTTTCTCCAAATCCATAGTTAGGACACCCCAGACCACGATGCCTAGTAATAAAGTGCAGCCCAATTACAGGTCTAAATTGATTTGGGGGAAATTACTGTGACCCAGAGCTTTTTGAATTAGTTTTATGCTATACTTACATTAATATTGTCAGCTCTCTCCTTGTTCTAGTCCCATCTGAGCTCTTCCTAATGTACGACAGTAGTTCCTCAGGCTGTTATGACTCGCAGAACAGGAGAGTGATAGTTACTCTCCACCTCCACCCAGAATCCCAGGGAAGTTTAGATATAATTCTGTCCACCCCATGTAATGGGTGATAGTACCAGAATGTAGTCAAGCTATGGTTAGACTGCTTCCTCGTCCCTTAATACGGGATCTGTCTGATCCTTGTCAAAGAAACTGAGTCCTGATGCTCCAGCCAGATGACTGGAATACACCCTAACAATCATTACATGCAGCAGTTTATTTGAATGGGCACCAATGTGTCCCTCCAGGAGTAGACAGCAAAAGGAGCTACCCTTCCGTCTCTCTGATTAGGGAAAGTGGGCTTGGCTAAACAAAGATATATTTGCTGTCCTGGGAGTGCCCTTTGGAGAGGAGAGAAGTTTTTCAATGAAAGAGAGATTGATAGGAAGTCTCTCCAGACACACACACACAGCCCAGGCTCACTCAAGTTTGAGAGGGATGTTTGCCTCAAGTTTCCCTTCTTATTCTGGGTCCACAGTCCTGGGTCACAGAGGGGTAGTATGTTAGTATTCCCAAAGCTTTGAACCTTGAGCAGATACATTAAGTATGAAAACAATTACTAATAAGTGCAGCCAACTCCTTCCTTCCCTGAAAAATGTTTTAAAAATTGAAACGTACTATGAGATGCTAGAATAAAGACATTATATTATTAAACAATTGACTCATTTTACATCTATGGGATGTGATACCACATGTTGGCTTATTGAGCTTTGTTTGCCACTGTGCCCATATCCCACTTCCAAGAGGGCCAAACCCTGCCCTTGTTCTCACCTTCCCTGTATGGATGGACTATTTGATATAGCACCATGCTTTTGACATCTTCTCTGTTTCCAAGCTTATCTATCCGTCCCATATCCCCAGATTAAATATTTATCCTAAATCGCCTTCTAATCTCCGATAAGGTATTAGCTACAAGAGAGTGCTTTCCCAGACCTCCCATGGCCCTAATTAACTCTTCTTCCTCTGTCATACCACAGTGCTCTCTTTTTAATTCGATGGTGGCATTTGTCAGAGGGGATTTTAATTGTCTACTTGCATATTTATCTCTCCTACTGGAACGTGAACTTCTTAAAAGCAAGGCTGATGTCTTCTTCATTTTTCGTAAAGCCAATGAATGAATTGGGCTGCCAATTCATTCCCTAGGACCTACATCTCCTAACTGTCCCATTAACTGCTTCTCAATCCCCCACACTGGGTCTGCCCTTTATGTCCAGTTTGCTGGTTGACCAGCCTAATGGGTATTACATTTGAATCTCCTGCCGGAAAAAGCCCTGACAAATTACTTGCAGCATTTACCCTGAGACATTGCAGAGTTTATCAGGCTTCAAGAGCCATTGTTTTCAGCATGTTCCCCTGCCAGGCTCCTCTAGGAACTTCTTGCCTCTAGGCCATTGTATCACTTGGAAAGTGAATTTGTCACTTGATGGTTATGATTCTTACAAGAGCCTCTTCCTCTGGGTTCTTCTAGGTCCCTGAATTCCACTTGCCTTTGGGGTCTTAAACTGAAAGTTTGTTTCTCCTCCTATCTCTTTGCTGATGTTTTGTTCTTGGTGACATCCTTGCTTATATTTCATAGTTGTGTCCTTGGCTGGAGCACACAGCTGGGAGCAAGCAGCAGCAGGTTCTATTTGTTTAATTGTTTATTCTGAAAAGCTAGAATAATTTGTGAGATGGTCACCATGTGCATCTATGTCTCATGTAAATCCAAAGATGGTGTGAGATTTCTGCTGAGCCTGTGCAAGGCACACACTTTTAGAAATCTGGGCTACTCAAAGGAAGGAAGTATACGGTCACTGAAATTTGGTAACCTGTCCAGAGGAAATCTGATGTTTGATTATTACATGTGGTTGCTGTGTGCCTACAGCAGAAGCTGCGAGTTCTTTCTCTGCTCAACTGTCAGGTCACTAGCCTGGTCCCTTTCTGGGTGTGGGACCTTGCTCAGTCAGGGCGAACCTGGAGAAAACCAGAAGCCAGGAGAACCAATGGCTCAGGGATGACCCTCAAGCAGTGACATAAATTCTCTAGCTCCCTCACTTCTTGGAAAGAGATGTTGAGTTAGTTTTCAAATGGTCCCCCATAGGATTGAACCCCAAATGCTCAAAGCAGTGACTCACTTATTAATTCACCATTTAATGAATTTTCCTCTTTCCCTTTATTACTTCTCCACTCCCCAAATGAACTACTTGCATCCAAATCCTTGTCTCAGGATCTCATTTTAGGAGAACCAAATTTGGACAAATGAATAGAAAACAGCAAAAGCTATATGCTCTAATAAACCACTCACTACTCATGTGTTAGTTGTTTGTGGACCAGGATTGTGGATCTGATTGCTAAGGGAAAGGGATCAAATTTATTTTGCCTCTCTATACGTGCTATGGAATGTGCCAGCTGCCTCATGTGATTTTATTTATTCCTAAGTACTTTCCTCATGGAGTCAATGTAAGAATTAAGTGAGTTCATGTATATAAAGTATTTTGGATAATGACTAGTCATTATTACTATTATTTACTTTTTATAGACTAACAAATTGATGTTCAAAGATATTAAATATGTTTCTCAAGGCACTGGGTAAGGAATTCACACCCAAGTCTGCCTAATTCCAACATCTACCATACTCTCTGCATGCCGCCTCCTGTTTCAATGATGGCCCAACCTAATGAATATTTGCAGGATTTAATGAGTAGATAGACATGGTTCACTCAATAGTTGACCTATGGTTGGACAATTTGGTGGTTGTCAAGTTTTTGGTGTTATAAATAATGATGTAAATTTTCTGTATTAAGGACAATTTTATTAGACTCAAATAACCTGTGGGTCTTGAGAAAAAAATAATTTACCAACATAAGCACCTTTTCTCTGAAATATCAAATATATGCCTAGGTTCCTTTCAGTACTAAAATAATACCTTGTCCTTGTTTAAAAAGGCTGGCACCCTCACATGAATCATCATGCAACATGTTTTTCTTTAAGATTTCCACTATAAAAGAGCAACCTTCACCAAATTCTCCATTGGCAGGGATATCTTTTAAAATGTCAAATCTCTAAGGGAAGAAAATAGATCCATCTCTATTTCTGTCTCCTAACAGAACAAAATCCAATTATGGTAGCAAGAACTGCTCATCTGAGTACTATCAAGATCACCCAGCATTGGACTTTCAAGATGACAGATGATGTACATGTCCCCACATTACCCCTAGAGCAGGCCCTAGCTTTCTGGCTAACTTTTATGCAAACCGAAAAATTATTCAGAAGATATTGAAATTTTGTACCAAAACTTAACCACATTTACATTTTTCATCTAACAGACAGAACATAACTAGTTGATCTGATACAATGATCTTAATGTATTCTTTTTCCATACGATGCTGGTCAATTTTTCATTCTTGTTTAGAGACTCTGCTAGGAAAGAAAAATTAATCCTATATCCTTGACCCAGGGAATCTCTCTTCTGTCTTGGATTGTTGTCAGTGATTAAACCCAAGACTTTCAGAAGGTCTTAATATCCCTCTAAGAGAAACTGTTAGTGTCCTGTGGTTCCAGTGGGGCTCGAACCCAGGACCTACTGTCTGTAAAACAAATGTGCTAACTGATACACTATGGAACAAACAATAATTTAGTGGTTACCAGAAGGTTAGGGGGAGAGGAGTTGGTAGAAGAAGAAAAATGGGGTCAAATATATGTTTATGGAAGGAGAACTAACTCTGGGTGGTGAACACACAATGCAATATATAGATGAAGTATTATAGAAATGTGTACTTGAAACCTATTTAATTTTACTAACCAATGTCACCCCAATAAATTTAATAAATAAATAATAAAAATCCAAGACTTTCAGAGGAAAGGAATACACAGCAAGCTAGCCGTGGGGTCTAGCCTTGAGATCACAGTGATGTTGATACTTAAATAATTTCCATTACAAAAGTAATAGTCACTTATTAAAGAGAATTTGGAAAATATAGATTGTCCAGGTGGAGGTAGGGGGTTAATCACCTATAACCCTGGCACCGAAACACATTCACTTAGAACAGTTTGATATGCCCCAGTCAATATGTTAATGCGCCTTTAGTATAACAATCACTCTATGCATCAATTTTGTATATTTTTATTTAACTCAGCTTTATATCATAAACATGTTTGTTACATATTCTTTAAAACATAACTTTGAAAGTATTGGCAAGATTTAATTGAGTAAATAGACATGGTTTACTCATGCGATTAACCTATGGTTGGACATGTTGATGGTTGCCAAGTTTGAGGTATGATAAATAATGATGTGAATTTTCTATATTTAGGATTATTTTATTAAACTCAAATCTTCAAAATAGAATTACTAAACCAAAGACATAAACAAAGTTTAAGCCTCTTGGTAAATATTGTCAACTTGACAACTCGACTTGTATATATTTAAGCTCAATTCCTGGCAAAATTTTGAAGTTTCCAGTATGTCTAATGTTTCTTTCAAAACTTTTATCTTCTGCTTGTCTCTTCCTCTGTTATCCCTTCTCTCTTCATTTCCTGGCTCAGTCTCTTACCTTGCCCCCAGTTGCCCACTGGGCCCCGGCCAAGCTCTGGTTCCTCCTCCATTCCCATGTCCCTATGTCATCTCTCTCCTGATTCTCTTTCTAGTCTTGGATCTCCTTCCCTTGAAAACTTGCTCTCCTTAGGTACTTGTTATTATTATCATGACCTCAGGTAGCACCACTATCAGATATTTCCATTTTCACAAATACCTTCTCTGATCTTAATCCAAATAAGTAAGAAATGTGGGAGTTGTACACTTCGTGGTCAAAACTGTGGAAAAGAATTTAGGACAAGGATCTCTCTGATAGTGTCATTGATATTCTACCACATAGAAAATTGCCCAGCCTACCCATTGGTTATGAGACATCGCCTTCTTTTCAATAGGTCAGTTTCGATGTCTACTGACATTTCCTCAGCATTTCTCTTCTTGTGGGGACATATCAGTAACATTTAAGCTAATGGAAATTCTGATTTTCCATTAGAATTTCTGACTGGGAGATATACTGTAGAATATTATGAGTCTCTTTCCCTTTGTAGTTTGTCAAGAATAGTCAATGATTGATGTGGCTGTGAAATTATTTGAATCAACTTTGATTCATAATGTGCTATTGATGGACTTCAAAGCTTGCTCAAATGTCAGGAAACCAGTTGGTGGCTATTAGTATTTACCTAAGAACAACTCATTTCTTGTTTCCCTCAACATGAAGAAGAAAAGAAGCACAGGGAAATATTGAGTCAACCTTTAAAATTTGTTATTATGCAGCTAAACACACACAAACACACACACAGTAAAATATTAGAGTAAATTTCAGACCATAACAGTCGTCAGTTAGACTATAATTAGAAATGATTTCCCTGTGCATTTCCTAATCTAAACTGTTTTTAGATCAACTTACAGTCTAAAATGTTAACAAATGCTATGGAAGTCCATATTCAACTGTAAATCACGCCATTAAAGATCGAACATCCTGTGCTTATCTGATCTGGTTGCTAATTACACACACTTTATGACTCAGCAGCCTAGATCTGAGGCGCCAGCTGCACTTTGATATGGTAAATTGGGGAAACAGCAATACCAACCTGTTGGAAATAGATGAGGGGAAACTGTCCCAGGACTTTAAAGTGGTTCAGACAAATGAGGCGAGGAAAACTTATTCCACATTGAAAGATTATGAGGCAATAGCCCATCTGGAACCATCTGGAACATGTCTTCAGCTGCCAAAGGATATTTCAGGCACAAAACACATATCCTCCCCATGCTGTGCAATTACATTTTCCCTGTCTTTTGCCACCCAACATTTAAATAGAACCAAAAATGAGCAGGTTGTTTAACCTGCCATATTTTTTCTCATGCAAAAGTATATGTATATGTTGCTACACATAAGGCACCAAATCACAGTGGTCTCAGTGTGGGTCTGGAGCCTTGAATCACAGTCATCACCAGCTATGTGACCTCAGGCTGATTGCTAAGTTTCTATTCATCAGTTTCTTCCTCTTGTAAAATAGGCTCCCTCATGAGTGAAGATTAAACATGATAAATTATGGGCAGCTTGCCCCAGTATGTGGGCCATATTATAGAGACAATATTAACTATTACTACTATTCCTTTCTAGAACACATAGGCGGTTGATCTCAACTTAGAGCTTTTTATATATAATTCAGTTTGTCTCCCTAAACTCAGGTAGGAATATTGTAAGGACGATACCTAACATATTTGCTCTATTGAGAAACCTGTGCTTTAGAAGTGGCATGCTGCTCTCCAGGTATATCAGGGAGCTTTGAATATGAGCAGTTAATTTCCAGACTCTAAAAAGAAGGCTATTATGGTAGCTATGGGCTGTGTTTCTAGAATTACAAAAAGCTGAATTTAAATTCCTACTTGGCCACTTACCACATGGGCAAGTTACTTTACTCCCTGGTGCTACGTACAATTTCCTCACCTGAAAAATAGGGATGCTATTGGTACATACCTTATTATGTCCTGTGAAAAATGCATGAAATCATTTATGCAAGTTGTGTGAAGCATGGGATTTGGGACATAATCAGTTCACAAGTGTTAGCTATTTTTATATTAGGAATACAGAGAGTGGAGGAGGGAAAGTTTAAACAAGTAGAACTATTTGAAAAAATTGCCCTTCACTGCCTTTAAACAATGACTGTCTCTCTGTTGACTGAAGGATTTACAATATAAAGTCATTACATCTTTAATCTGTCTACAAATATTTTGTCACCTTATAATCTTGCATATTGGACTTATTATAGAAGCATCCCATCCTGGGTTGGTCTATTCTAATATTTAAAAAATTATAAATATTGGTTAAAGTTTATATATATATATATATTTTATCCACTGAATTGTCACATAATTGTTATTATCTTAAATAACATCAATATATAATCACCCAAACCTTTATAAATTCACTTTTCCATTTATTACCATCAGTGTCTCATATATACTTGCTTTTTAAAAGAAACTTGAAATCTTATTTTGTAGTAGTTCTTTCTGTTTCCAAGTCTTTGATTCCAACTTTCAATTCTCACCAAAAGGAGTAAACTATGATATTTCCAGGTGAATTCTACTTATAAATTAGCATCTGCTTTAATGTTTCTAGTTTGTTATTATTGACGCCACTGAGTTCTCTCTTCATTCTGTCTCTACCATCCACTATTACTTCATAATCTCTCTTTTTTTTTTTTTAGTCCAAGCTGGCAATGTTTCTGCAGATTAAAAAATTCACCAGAAACTTGAGTTTCCTATGTATGTCACAGGTATTCACTCCCTCAGACAAAAGATTCTTTAACAGATTTTCCCTAGATAACCCGTCTCAGTTTTTAGCTTCTTCTGAGATTTCTGAGGGGATCTAATCTTAATCTCTTCAAAAAGCCTTTGTGTGACTGAGCACTGACTTGTTACTATATATGGATAAACTAAAAAATTTCCCAAGTCATCAAGTCCTAGTTACTTTTTAACGGTCTTGTTTTTCTTCCATTTATCTCTTTCTCAAATTTTACTACAAACAGCAAGAAGACACAGGGCCACACCTTCAATGCTTTGCTTAGACATCTCCTCAATTTCATCATTTACAAATTCTGCTTTCCACACAACTATAGGACACAATTCTGCTAAGTTTTCTGCCCCCATGTAACAAGGATATGATTTCCTCCTCCCCTTCCTAGTAATATGTTCCTCATTTTCTTCTTTACTTTCACTAACAGAATCACTAGCTTTCGTATTTCCATTTACAGTCTATTTAAGGCAATCTTCTATCATGTTCCTGACAATTTTTTCAGCCTCTTCCCATTGCCCAATTCCAAAGCCACTTCCATGTTTTCAGGTATTTGTTGCAGCAGCAGCCTGTATTCAATACCAATCTATTCATTTTGGTTTCCTGTTGCTGCTATAACACATTACCACCAACTTAGTGCCTTCACAATACCAGTTTAACACCGTACAGTTCTGTTTGTCAGAAGACTGACATAGTCTCAGTGGGCTAAAAATCAGCACCGCAGCAATGGTGTGTTCCTTTCTGGAGGCCTTAGTGGAGAATCCGTTTTCTTCAACTTCCTAGCTGCTAGAGGCTGCCCATCTTCCTTGCCTGATGGACCGTTTTCTCCATTTTCCACGCCAGCAATGGGAGTTGAATACTTCTCTCACTGCATTATTCTGACCTTGCGTCTGTCATCACATCTCTTCTGACTCTGGACTGGTCTACCTCCCTCTCCTGCCTTTAAGAACCCTTGTTATCCCTTCGGGGCTACCTGGCTAATCCAGGATAACCTCCCTCTTTAAGGTCAGCTGATTAGCAGGCCTAATTTCATCTGCAACCCTTTTTTCCCCTTGCCATGTAACCTAGCATATTCACAAGTTCCAAGGATTAGGGTATGGACGTCTCTGAGGGGTCATTATTCTGCCTACCATACCCTCTATTCTATCAAATTCCAAGTCATTAATGCCTTACAATTAACCATCCAAATAGTTTAATTCCTGAGGCTGATACACTCTATGCTGGGTGGAGAACTAAGTGAAATGGAGTTGAAGTGTCAAATGTCACCAAGCCCCAACTTTCTAGGCCTGCGCGGAGGTACAGTAGAGTGTTTTCAATTGAGAAATGAGGGCTCTAAAAAAATCTCCTATGTTTAAGTCTCTCCTCTTCAAACTTTGTTCTGGTTTCCTGGTTTCCTGCAACAGCCTTTGTCTGTTGAGACACTTCACATATCATCAACGTGTGTGTGTGTGTGTGTATGTGTGTGTAATGCAGAGTTCAGAGAAATTTTGAGAAAAAGATTAAAAAGCTGTATCTTGCCTGGCAATCAGAGTGAAAATTCTGACTCTTTCGAGAAGCACATGTAGGGTCTCTTGAAAGGTCAATCCTAGGTGAAGGCTGCATCTAAGATAACTGAATCTCAATTGCTTTTATAATCATTTAAATCCTCTCTCTAAAGATAGTTTGGTATACTTAAATTTTTCTTCATCTATATAAAATTTCCCATTCCTCCTAGGGGAATGGTGGACTTTTAGTATAATTTTGATAGATTAAGAGAGAAGAAAGTTTTTCCCTAAAAATATCCTTACATTTTTTTTGTTCTACTCTACGTGAAACACTTAAAAACAATGGACTTTAAAAAGGCAATAATAATATTAAAGAATAACCTGTAATGTGAAAGTCTATAAATTCAGAAGGTGTTAGGTTCAGAATGTGTGATAGTCAACTGGAACGAAATTTGGCGTATAGGTTCTAGAGAGTTAGCCATAATCATCCACTCATTTTCCCCAAATACAATTTTGTATATGTGTTCTGATGTACTATGTTATGAATAAACTTGTTAATATTATAAGGTGTTGATTAAATTAAAGAATCATAATGTTTATCAAGTATCTGAGTAGCATTAAATTCTTTCTGTGAAGCAAGCAGTTATTTCTTAATTGCTAAAGCTGCAATAAATAATTCAGTCTTTTAATCCTCTATTTCATGTTTAGGTATATCCTCCACAGAATACAACACTGCTTTGTATTAGTGTCAGCACAAGTTTTTACCTGCTCCTCTAATTCTTAGAGCAAGCCAAATTACATTCTATAATTATGTCACATTCTTGTTTTAAGCATCTTTTTAAAATCTCACCAATGTGGGGAAATACATGAGGATTCATTAATGCAATCCTGGATTTATCTCACACCTCTCCTTGCCAGTTTGAAGTATTAAGGGTTCTTACTAAATTGCAAGTGTCTGCTCTTGAGAGATTTTTTTAGTGATGGGCTTAGATTAATAAAGTACAAGAATATTTTGATTTTATGCTCTCAGCCATTTACATTCCTCATGCTGTCTATGTTTTCTATCTTTTCTCTTTAGCACTTTGATTTATTTTAATGATTGAAGGCAACTCATTTCTCTCTCGCCTGTGTTTCTATCAGCACAGAAATCAAGAAAGAGAACCTTAAGGGGGTCATAGTAAAGAAAGGCATTTAGTCTTGGTGACTGCAGCCTCACGGAAGTCACTTTGAGAAAATAATTATGATTCCTACCCTTGAATTTCCTCACTTTCCCTTTGCTCTTAAACTCCTTCCTATCTTAAATTCATCACAAAATGCCCATGACAGTTTTACATTTCTTATGGACTGGAGGAAGTACAAAATCCTTACTCTATAAATTTATTTTACTGGCATATAACCACTGCTGAACTTGTAAATAAAAATACCCTAGATCCTACACTGACTTTTGAAAATGAATTTCTACTACCCAACACTTTTAGAATTTGGAATATTGGATAAGAAAATTGGACTGCTTGCCCACTGAATCATTACAGCCCTTGAGTTAATTATTTTGTACCAAAGTGTATTGCGTGGGAGTTTTAGAATTGCTTCATTGATTT
This sequence comes from Rhinolophus sinicus, assembly GCF_057876585.1. Taxonomy (NCBI): domain Eukaryota; kingdom Metazoa; phylum Chordata; class Mammalia; order Chiroptera; family Rhinolophidae; genus Rhinolophus; species Rhinolophus sinicus. The sequence goes on from NC_142517.1 coordinate 200,845,626, forward strand.
TAGCCAATATGAATTTTCTACAAAGAATTCAATAAATGTCTATGAGCTGGAGATGTGAGTCAGGGTGGGAAATTGCAATTCGACATTTTTGAAAACAAAACAAATTTTCCCTTGAATGAGAAAAGCATTTTGGGAGAATCTGGTCTAAGCTATTTGAAATGCATTTCCACATGGCCTAAAGAACACAGCCACCACAGTTTAGTCAACTCATCAATTCTATTTAGGTAGAAACTGGCAGACAGGAGTTGCTCAAAATAGATTTTATTTAGTTATCCAACAAATATTACTAGATATTTATGAACTATGTTAACAATATATTAATTACTACTAAGAAATAAGTCCAAGACCATAACTTTAGGATCATAAATTTATGGAAATAAATATATTAAGATAAATAAGTAATTAAATGAGAAAATCATATTCTTTGTGGCTTCTGTTTTGAACTCTTTAAGCGCCAACAGTCAGCTGGCCTTGAGGCCAAAAATAGAAAACAAAATATATTAGCATCAAAAAACTTGCCCATTGAAATGGTTTATAGTTGCCTCTGTTGCATGTACAATGAAGAAAGGTCAGTAGTTCACTAACTGGATACTTTGGTGATTTACACTGGTTTTTTGAAGCACTAAGTGAACAAGTTATATAGCATCCAAACTGGTAAATGGCCCCAACAATGAGTTATTTTTTTTTTAATAAATTTTTTTTTGTACATTTACCATTTTTGTGTGAAATTACTTTTTTTATTCTATTAGTTTCAGGTATACAAAACAATATAATAGACATTTATCATTTGTATTCCTCACAAAGTGATAACCCCCCTCCCCCAATCTACTACCCCTCTGACATCGCATACAGCTGTTACATTTCCACTGTCTCTATTCCTAATGCTGTACTCCACTTCTTATAAATATATATATATATATATATATATATATATATATATATATATACACACATACATACATACATATACATATATATATATAATTATAGTTGACATTCATTATTGTTTAGCTTCAGGTGTACAGTGCAGTGATCTGGCATCTACACCATCCCTGAAGTGGTCTCCCTAATAAAACAAATGTCCATCAGATACCCTACAAAATCTTTACATCATTATTGATTACATTCCCCAAAGTGACTTTCATATCCCCGTGGCAATCCTGTGTTTACCGATTGTGCTTTCTAATCCCCTCACCTTCTTCCTCATCCCCAACCCCCATCTCATCTCACAACCCTCAGTTTTTCCTTTATATCTCTGAGGCTGTTTCTGATTTTTTCTTTTCTTTAGATTCCACATATAAGTGAGATCATATGGTATTTGTCTTTCTCTGTCTGACTTATTTCACTTAGCATAATGTTCTCTAGGTCCATCCATATTGTTGCAAATGGTAAGATTTCATTCTTCTTTATGGCTACAGAATAGTCCATTGTATAAATGTACCACAGTTTCTTAATCTAGTCGTCTACAATGGGCATTTCGGTTGTTTCCATGTCTTGGCTATTGTGTGTAGTGCTGCAATAAACATAGGGGTGCATAAATTTTTTCGAATTAGAGTTTGGGATTTCTCTGGATAGATACCTAGGAGTGGAATTGCTGGGTCACAAGGTAGCTCCATTTTCAGTATTTTTAGCTACCTCCATACTGTTTTCCATAGTGGCTGCACCAATCTGCAATCCCTCCTACAGTGCACAAGGGTTCCCTTTTCTCCACATCCTTGCCACCATTTGTTGTTTGTTGATTTATTGATGATAGCCATTTTGACTGGGGTGAGGTGGTATCTAACTGTGGTTTTTATTTGCATTTCTCTAATGATTAGTAAGGTTGAGCATTTTTTCATATGTCTGTTTGCCATCTGTATGTCCTCTTTAGAAAAATGTCTCTTCATGTCCTCTGCCCATGTTTTAATTGGGTTGTTTGCTTTTTTTGGAGTTGAGTTGAGTGAGTTTTTAAATAAATTTTGGATATTAAGCCCTTATCAGATATATCATTGGCAAATATCTTCTCCCATTCAGTAGGATTCCTTTTTGTTTTATTGATGGTTTCCTTTGCTGTGAAAAAATTTTTTAGTTTGATGTAATCCCACTTGCTTACTTTTTATCTTACTTCCCTTGCCCAAGGGGATATATCAGTAAAAATCTTACTCCAGGTAATGTCTGTAAACTTTCTTCCTATATTTTCTTCTAGGAGTTTGACAATGAATTATTTTGCAAAGCATTTTTACTTTGTGCTTGTTATGTACAAGGCCCCACATGAGGTATTAGGGAAGATATAGGGATTAATAAGATCAATATATCAATAATCAAAGTCTCCATAGATAACTCTAACATAAAGTAAAGGGAACTTCTTAGCATGGCACTGTTATACAGATGCTATGACGTGCCCACAGCAGAGTACTGAAACAGTGGGGGCAGAAAGTTTGCAGGAATCTGAGAAGAGAGGGTACAGTCAGATGAAAAGGTCAATTTTAGACTTCAACCCAGGAGCAGCGTGCTAAAGAACACTGACCAAATTCGCATCAAGTATAAGGACAAATATTCAATTCTGGCAAGAACATGACACCAAGACTATCCTAAGTAGTCGTGGAAATGTGAATCCATTAAAAATATATTAGAAAGATTTCTGGAAGGCAATTTAGCAATATATGTTGAGATTCTTGACAGAGTTCATATTCTTGGACTCAGTGATTCCACTTCTGGGTCTGTATCCTCATGAAATAAACTGAATTGGTCAAGATTTATATATAAAACTGTTTGCTTGCATTATTTATAATATGGAAAAAATGGATACAGCATAAATATTGAACAGTTAAAGAGGAGTTAAGTAAATTAGGACATATTATTTTATTGAAATGTGATGACATTACTAAATAACATAAACTTTAAAAAGAATCAAAATGAAAATACTCAAAATATAATATTAAATAAGAGAGGAACAGAATACAAAATCATTTATTTAGTGTGATCTCAATTTTGTAAAATATATACTGGAAAAATACATCAGAATGTTAAAGAATGTTTTCTTAGACTGAGTTCCTGGAGACAGATTTTGCCTGCGTGAAGTTTATTGAGGTGTGCTCTCAGATACAACTCATGGTAGTGAGGGAAGCAGCATTGGACTGAGGCAGAAGATGACCGGAAATGTGGTTGCCAGCGGATACTTCTGCCAACCCCACAGCGTGTTCTGGAACTGGAAAGGCCCTTCAGAGTTACTCTGAATTTAAGCAGTGGAGCCAGGACTTTGCATAACTGCATCAACTAGCCATTGGCTTGGGCTACCAGAAAGCGATGCATCCTTGTTAAGGTGGCTTCTGGCAGCTGAGTACAATTTCCAGTGAGGGGCATAACTATGAGCTGTCAGCAGCCATATCCCCAATACCTGGGACATGGGTACATAGCCCTGAAGAAGGGATCTGGGCAGATCACCGCAGTGTCTATTACAGGTGGTCATTTCTAAGAGTGGGAAAGATAACAATGATTTCTATTTTCCCCCATTATCTCTTTCTTTAAGAATATGTTTTGATACACTCCTATTTTTAGTATAGTTTAGTTGTGCAATCAGAAAATGATCATTGGATTTTAAATTAAAAAACACGAAAGTATCAGGCCTTTGCATTTGGAGCTCTTATTTGATTCTCTTTATTTCTGTAAAGCACTGGGGTAAAAGCTAGAGCTTGGCTCAGTTTTCTGTATCAGGCATTATTTGTACAATGGCAGAAATTGTTTTCCTTTTCATAAACAAGACAAGAATGATACTTTATGGACCACAAAAATGAAATGGTTACACCGTCTTGTGTTTTTAATGACTAAATATTAGTGTCAGGCATCATTATAAAGCTTTTCACCACTTTCATCTGACAGTCAATCAATTGGTTATCCATTCAAGATTATGGCCAATAGCAATGAAGAGCAAATCGATTTGATATGAATTTGAGGAGTGAATTTGAGATGTCCTCCCACGGCACTGTCCTCCTGCTCCAAATTTCTCAGCCTCAAGGCCTCCTCCCTGAAGTTTTCCACGAATATTTGTGCCTCAGTTAATACTACCCTTCACTGGACTTGTATGCCTTTTAGATAACACACTGTTAGAGCCAATACTGAAAAGAGACTGGTTGTGTGATAAACCAGGCAAGGAACTGGGAAAAATGAATGCAGGGCAATGAAAGCCTTTTTTGCTTTGTTTTGTTTTCATTCTACCTGACGCTGCTAAGGATGAGCCCTGGCTGAGAAGACATAGTCTATTGCTTCCTAATATGAACGATTGAAGACTTTTATTGCTCACGTGGGAAACAATGAAAAATTCTGAATTAGCAATGAAAATGAGAGCCACTTACACTGACCCTTACCTCTTTTTTTAATTTTCTTAAAGGACAGTTAATAGCAGTGAGTTTGTTCAAGGCTGTGGGAAGACAATGAGGACAGGCAGGGCAAGCCCAGTTTGGGAAAGCAAGTCAGAATGTCCAGGATAGATGACAAAGTGACACATCCCTCCTTCCAGAAGATCACCACCACCTCACTTTGAGTAATTTTAAAAAGTAGCAACAATGGAAGATGAAAATATGGCCTATCTGAAATGTACCCTGGATTCTCTCATAGATTTTTTTTCTCAACATTCCTAAGGGCAAAGTTTCCATGTATGGACAGGTTTCTGTTGGTCTCTTCTCCTACTGATAGAAGGAAACCTCCCGGCTCCCAGCGTAGCTGATGTTGGTTTGTTTCCTGAGTTCATGTGTTCAGGGAGACTGTCTTCCATTCAGCAGGAAGGTGAACATTTTGCAGCAGCGGGGGCCAAACACTGAGGATGAACACCTGTAGTGGGAGACGGTCTCCCTGAACCCATGTGATGCATTTCTTTTCTTACTGGAACTGAATGCTGCCTGATTGGCATTTCTTTTTCCCAAAATTCGTCAACTACAGTGACTAGAATTAACTTTGAAGAACCACTTGTCTTGGTTTTCACTTTCATTCATTATTTAGATGGCATTTGAGCCTGTTTTTCCTTGGGAAAATGTTATGCTGTATTGTGACACATGAAGTAATCTTTTCCAAAATGTCACCCACTAGAAGAGGAGAAAATGTTAATATTCTCAAGGTCTCCTTTTATTTAGAATGATAACCAAGGGACCTTATGCCAAGGAGAAACTATCAACTTGATAGAGCTGATACTGACCATAAAGTAATATGGAAGAGGTAGAGTAATCACAGGACTGAAAATTCACCCACAAGACCCAAAATTATCTTGCAGAGTCTTGTTGAGTATAAATCTCATTTAAGGAGATTTGGCACTAGACACAACAGGGTAGTATGTTGCTATTTGATCTCTGACATGGTTTGCCCATGATATTTTCAACATTTTTGCCTGTTCAAATAAGCTAATGCAGCCTGGGGCCAAAACAATTTCCAAGAAGTAATTTCAGTGGAAGGACAATCTAATTTCAGGCAAACCTAAATGTCACAGGCTAGAATTACAAGTCTTCAAAATACATAAGAAAAAAATTCAGTAACTATTGGTTGTTTGCTATTTTTTCAATTAAAGGCCTTTAAAAAATGGAATTTTAAATGAGGTTGACTCAATTAATTTAGGATTTAGTTGACATAACCTGAAAAATATAGACATGCCCAGTAGGTGGCAGATCCAAAGAGTAAATTTTGGTGAATGAAAGATTTTAATCTAATATTAAGGAGTGTCAGAAGCCAAACAAATAGAGTATTTATGAATCACATCATTGAAATTGTTCTCTTATGATACCAGCTCTAGGAAGATATTTTTCATCCAAATTCTATTACTGTGGGGTCAAGTGATTCAGCTTTACGGAAGCTGAGCTAAGGATAGGAATAACAACTTGCATTTTTATGATGTTTTATAGATGGCAAGTGGCTTTTGGAGAGAAGAAAAGGAACAGGAAGACAGAGAGAGTACTGGTCAACGGTTTAGAGTCTTAACCCCTGGGCTGGAGTCCCATGTCTGCCACCATGACAGAAATGACTGGCTTATGACCAAACCTTATGCTTTCTTGGCACACCTGGCCTGTATGTCCAGCCTCCCTTGCGGTTACGTGTGGCCATAACTAAAGTGTAGCAATGAAACATGAACATGAGGGCTGTGCACCTTGGCCTTGCCCATAAAACTTGAGTAGTTCTCCACGTTCTTTCCCCTTCTTCCTCTTTGAGACAGGCATGGCGACCCTGGGCGCCACGTGTAAAAGAATGTGGAACCACAACACAGTAAGACCTGGAGCTTTGAATCACTGCTTAGAGGAGGGCCGCCCATCAATCGGGATCCAATCCTATTTTGGATTTTACATGAGAAATAATATTCTATTATGTCAAGCCACTAAGAGCTATAGGTTTATCTTGTATAGAAGCTTACATTGTCATAACTAACATGTGCAGTGTGTTTTCCTGACTTTGGTCAAATTATTTAACTTTGCTGTGCCTTTATTTTCTCAATACAATAAGGTATTACACTGATACCACCTTAAGAATTGTTAGGAAGATGTGTGTAAAGCACTTTCACAATGTCTGACATGTGGTAAATTCACAGCACATGGTAGCTGCTGTTAGTCACTCTTGTTTGGTGCCTACTTTATGTTCAGCAAGGTACAGTTGACATACATTATCACATTTAGCCTTAAAAAGGACCTTGCAAGGCAGGCATCATCATTCTCACTCTGACCAAATAATTACGGTAATAAAATTTCTTGGACAATTTCTACATGCTCAGTACTGTTCCAAGCACTTCTCGTATGTGTACTAATCTCACAAGCAACCCTATGAGGCAGGTATTATTATTACCCCCACTTTACAGATGAGGAAGTGGACATACTGAGCTTACTTTTCATCCCAAAGCCCATAAAGCCAGTAAGTGACAGAGCCAGCATTCAACTCAGGAATTCTGCCTCCAGAATCTCCACTTTTAACTACTGCTGGTCACTGAGGTGCCCGAAGCTTATCTAAGTCAAGGGAAATAGTTGAGATCTTATGTCTGAGAGCCCACGGCCTTAGAACCCAAGGGATCAAATGAGAACTGACTGCAGTTACATCAGTCCATCCTAACCAAGGGATCAGTAAAATGAATTTAAGTCTCTTAAAGCAGAACTAGACCAGTGTTGTCGAGTGCCAGTCCTGCAGACCGGGCTGCTATGGTGATTAGCAAGTTGGTGGCATTATACAACGGCTATGCAATGTGACCAGCTCTAAATACTGATGTGACATAGACTCTTGTTTTAATCTTAGAACAGATTCCAAATTCCCACAAACTCTTGCTGAGCAGGAAATGTGGATGGCATGTGCTAATTCCTTCAGTTTCTGTGGATCTTTGTGGTGGGTGTCACCCAGATATTGCTCACAGACAGATCATTCCCGCAGCAGGATGCAGAACAGGTCCAAAGAGACCAGAATTTTGCCTTCTGAGTTTCTGTCATTTAGTCTAAGATGAACCATCACTCAGTGCCTATAAAGCAGCCTGGTTCCTGGATTTCTAGGGAGATTTTAGAACATTGGTGATGCTAAATAATTTAAGTGTAGATGTAAACGTGACCAATTAGCGGAAATTAATTTTTCTCATGAGGAATGTTAGGATGCTGCAACAGGGGTGAATCTCTTTGTCTTATAGCTTTTGACTGAAAGGTCCACTATACTGGTAAATGCTTTGCTTTTATAAAGGTATGGAAGGTTTCCTTCTGCAGCAATCTCTGCATTAAAATTACCCATTGAATAATAGAGACTGGCCGATTCATTGTCTAAAATATGTGATTGATTTTCATCATTTTAAGAGCAAGTTCATTATCTGCCTGCTGTTCAGTCTCAGTGATAAAAATAGTACGAAGAATAAGATGTGCTGAAATATAACACTATATTTTTCTGTTCTTGAGAAGCACTCTGTGCAAAATCCTCCCATCAGTCCTCCAAGATTTACACAGCCAGAGCTATTACTCTGTTATTAATTATAGGTACAGTCAAGCTCTAAACTAGACAGAGACTGGCTTAGGAACAATCTAGGTCACACAAAATTGTATTTATTAAAGGATGTATAAAAATTAAGGAAGAGGTATTTGGGGCCAAGATTTTATAAATGCTTTGTTTTATAAAATAAGTTTACGTACCAAATACTACAACATCTTTATTGTGCTTTTCTGCAACTTTTCACTATATATATATAAAAAATCCAAAGCGTATAAATATGGGCTGTTAACAGCTGAGATATTTGCTTCATTTGATGCTGGATATTCCCTTACACACACAGTAGAACACTGGAGATGAACCTTGGGCTCTGGGACCTGTGTAACTTTGGGCAAGTTATCTACATTTCTTGTGCCTCAGTTTTCTCATCTGCGAAACGTGGAAATAATATTACCTCCTGCATAATGTTGTTGTAAGAATGAACCGAGTTACTATATGTGAGTTTAGAACAATACTTAGCCTAAAATAAATGCTTGATGAATGTTTGCAAAACGGATAAATGTTAGTTAGCTTTTCTTAGATGAACATGCATTTAAATTTACTTTTTCAATACAAAAATTAAGACTTGATTCATTCAAAACTAATGCACTAATTAGAGAGGATGCTTTACCTTTAAAAGGTGTGAAAGAGGTCATAAATAGGATGATAAAAATCATTTACGTTTCCTAATAGAGACCATATATTAAGGGAAATGAAAACCAAGATGGCAGAGAGGCCAATATATTCCATTTCTCACTTGTCATTGTCCTGGAAGTGTCTTGGGGAAGGAGGAACAATATAGATATCACCTCGAAATTCTAATAATTAAGATTAATTTGGGTGAGTTCCATTTTTAAAGGTAACTTGTCTCTGGGAGAGTCATTAACATCTTATAGGAATTTTACCTGCTCAGGTGTTTTGTTTTTTTTTTCTTTAATTTATTGGGGTGACAAGGTTTTTTTAACTAACCCATCAGAGAATTTGCAATGCCAAAGACTATGGACTATACATTTGTAAAGTGGGAAGCTTTAGGTGAAATGAACTACGGGAGAACGTCTCAGTGTGCACTTTTGGCCATGTGTCAGTTATCCCTTCTACCTTCAAAACCTCCTCAAAACGTACCAGCAAGAAGCAACAACCACTAGCTAAGGTCATGCTTTTGTGGGTGATAAAAGTAGATTGAGCTCATCTGGGTGATTCTTTTGGTCTAGGCTAGTTTGGGACATTTTAGACTGCTTTAGTTCACTTTTCTGGGGCCTTGGCTGGAACAATTGGGCTCAGTTCTCCATATGGACACTCCCCCTACAGCAGGCTGGTCCAAGTGTGTTCAAATGATGCTCATGGCAGCCCAAAGGCAAGTGAAAAATATATTTAGATCTAGGCTGAGCACTGGAATAATATTGCTTCCACAACATACCTTTGGTCAAAGTGAGTCATGAGACCAGCTCAGGTTTAAGGATTGAAGCAATAGAGTCCACCACCGGTGGAAGGAGATGCCAAGTCACGTCTCAAAGGGCGAGAATAGAGGCATGGGAAGAATTTGTGGTCATTTTTGCAATCTACCACAGGCAGCCAGTGTCATTCCTATGTTATGCTTTAAAAGAGTGCTGAAGATGAAAAATGAGTGCCCCCCCAAATAGAAGAGCATCTAAAGCCATTTTGCATGTTGGCTGGGACCCTCCCAGCCTTAAAATAGCCTTTCTATTTTTCTGGCACCTGATAGATCTGGTGTCTGATGTGAGGCCAGATTTTGTGTAAATGGAATTACTGGTCAAACTACAGCAAACATATATACATAATTCACTCTAATTCAATCCATGTGGCTAGAGTTGAGAGATCCTTAATGCTGCTGCCATTGAGGGAAGAATTAATAATGATTTAAAAATAGAGATAATAAATAATTGGCATATCACTGTTGTTGCTTTAGTATGGCCCACTGTGAAAGACAACTTTTCATAAACTGCTTCCCCACATCAGAGAGGGCTGACAGGAAAGCAGCTTCAGTAACTCAGAGTATTAATCTATTAATACCGTATGATTACCTGAGGTAAGAACACATCTACAATGGGTACCTTTAGAGCCCTCACTTGGGTTACAGAACTGTATTATAAATCTCACTAAGGTTTATTCTGAGAATGTCAGCATTTTACCAACCACGTCTATCAGTCTACAGACTACAAGTTCAGACCCTTCGAAAGAGGCTTCATGAACATGCAAAGTTAAGGCAGTTGTTAATGCATTTCACTAAGCAGCATGAGCACCTAGTGAAAACAAAAATAATGCTTCAAGACACACAAAGACAGAAAAGATAACCTTCAAAGGTTTAGAAAATGTCAGGTGCTTTAAAATTAAATTGTATTGGAAATATAGAAAGCTGGAGGTAGTCCAGAAAAACAGTAAGAGAAATCAACAACGTTTGTTAAAGTAATTAGAGACAATACTATTGATCTGAAAATTGCCTCTGGATCTTTCCTCTGGCATAATAAATGTAGATGAGATTCTCTGTCTCCTCAAATCAAAATATATAGAGAAAGAAGTAGGAAAACTTTAGAGGCTTATCAGAGATGACATGAAAATGAGAGATGAAAACAATCCAGGTAACTTAAAATCATAAAATGTGATAGCTGAAAAGATTCATGGAGAAGATTCACGGAGCATATCTAATCCCTTAAAGTTAAAAACTGATACTGAGAGAAGTTACTTGCTCAAGTTTGCACACTAACAGATGACTAATGTATTCCCCAATGATTGGTTTTATCCTACTTGCCTTGGGGCCTGATCATAATTGCATAATAAATTCCTAGTCATACTCATCCAGCTTTTATGATATTATTTTATCATATATAAAATATCTTTAAATGGATTTCTGAATATTTTAACAGAGTGGAAGATTATGGGCTCATAACTGGGGTAAAAAAAACTTTCTTGAATTTCTGGCTTAAAGCTTAATTCACTTTATTACTGAGTTTTTCAAGTGAGGTTTGTCTAAGTTGGTTTACCAGAAAAAGGAAAAGCTTCAGCTTCCATAAACATATTTAGCTACATACATCTCTCTTCCCAGTCGAGGTCCCACTCTGCTTCAAATCAGATAAATGAGCTGTGGATTCAGGCAATCACATGAGTAAAGGGGCCATGAACCTTTCGCTTATTTACAGCATAAATGGGCACTCGATAATGTTTTATTGGAAGTACTTGAGTTGTTGATTCTATATGAACAAAGCCTTGCCTATTTGATACAAAGGCAAAATAGATCTACTCATGACATCAGGCATCTCAAGCCTTGGTGACTCCCATGGCGTAAGAGCTTCCTTCACTTACCTCCAGGAAACGCAGTTGTGCTCTGCAGTTGACATGTGATGCTACTTGAGGAAAATAGGAAAAGGGGGGGAGACAGAGAAGATTAGAAAGTGAGAGGGAAATGGAATAAAATAAGGAGCAAGCACCATTTGACAAGCACTTTGGATATTGGGAGGGAAGTTGAAATTAACAGAGGGAGAAATACAGGTCTTGGTACAGTTGAAGGAGATGAGAGGATTCTAGATCAGAAGTAATGTGAGAAAGGGACATTATGTTGTATGGCTGTGGATTATAAATTAGTCCACTTTTTCATTATTTTTTAAAATGAGTTTTAAAAATATTAAACTATTTTTATTACTATTGCTTGTTTTATATTTCTTCGTATATATTATAATATCTTTCAGAGATGGGGTCTCATGGGGCCCCAGCTTTTATTGGATTACATTATCCTGCTGCTTTCCCAGTCTTCCACTTGCATTTCTAGAACATTTCTTCTGCACAACCTCCTGTTCCTGGAAATGGCTACTCACTCTGCGTCTGGTCCCACCCTTAATTCTGCAGGGTTGTGTTGCGACACATTCTGTGTTGATATGGAAAAATCGGAAGCAACTGCATGATAGTACAGCTTAAAATAAGTACTACCATAGAGAAAAATTAAAATATAAGGATTTGGGAGGAAATACTTCTATGAGAGACAAAGGAAATGAGAAGACTGTGAAGTGTTGCTACAATTAAAACGCTGATTCTAAATCCGTTTGAACTTAAAATCTCTTCTCGTTTTTTTCTGAGTAATCATATGGCTCATATTCTGAATGTGTTAGCATAGGCGTTCTGCTTAAAATACACTTTGATTAATTCTTGAATTATTCAGCGTTAATCAGGTGTTGCTTCAAGAGATCATTTCTGTGTTTCATGTCTCCCAAAATCACAAAGTTGAGTTCAAAGGCTTCTGAAGAAAATAATCCCTAAATGAAATAACTTGGCTCTATCAGCAGCTTATCGAGCATCAAGGGTGTTAAATATGCAAGGCTGGGTTGCTGAGGGCAATTTGGAAAGAAAAGGAAACTCCTCCTCAAAAGATGGATGAAGTCCATCTCAGGATGGAATTCTGTTTTAGATGGTCTAGGCGCTTCAGGGCAGCAGTGGTAATAGACTGTGGAACTCACAGTGGGTTTCTGAGAGGTGTGGAGCACTTTGGGTTTCCAAGTACAATGACAGCCTGTTTTGGTTTAATGCGCTCACAAAAATATACTGGGGAAACTAAGACATTTATTACTGTAAGGGATTCCCAATGGAGAAACAGCATGATGCCATGAAAAAGGTATGATTTCGGCATGGTTGCCCCTGGGTCCAATTCTGATTCTACTTCTTACCAGCCAGGTGGCTTGCACAGGTTGAGTAATTGAACTTCAGTTTTGTATTCTGTGTGACACATAGTGGATACCTAAGCACTGACAATTGTTAATGTTGCTTTAAGATATTTAGTGCATAGAGCAATGATTTGAAGTCATGTGGTTCTCCAAATTTCTTTTGGATTAAGCTGTATACATGGAAGAGCTCACCTGATTGGAAGGGGGCACAGTTTTCTGCCCCCAAATAGGAATGTCATTTCCAACTTCTACCACAAATCATCCTGTGCTATAAGGAATTGAGGGGTGGTACTAGTGGCTCCAAGACACCATGTGAACATGGAGGAGTTCTGGGAAGGAGGACTTGGCTTCAGAATCCAGAACCGGAGCCAGGCTGAGCTCAGACCCCTTTGCTTCATCCCTGCACAGATGCAAACAGCAGTGAGCTGGGTGAAGAGCAGCCAGCAGTGGCAACCATGTGCTCGAAGTCCATTTTATTCAAAGTATTCGTGCTCTTATCAGCTTCTAAGGTTGATAGTGTTGACACCAAAAACATAATATCTGTAGGTTTATGTCTGAGAATGTTTCTTCCAGGCCTCTATCCCATTAAGACTTTAAAGATCAGATTTAACTTAACGCTTTTTTTTTTTTTTTTTTTTTTTTTTTTTTTTTTTTTTTTTTTTTTTAGTTTTGGAGTTTATTTGGTGAACTATGGAAAAAATATAAACTGAATTTTATGGGCCAAATTAATTCTCTATGCTGAAGTTGTACCACTTCAAAACTATTCCCTCCAAATGACATTTTGTTGTTGTTGTTAATTCTGACTTTATATTTCTTGGTTGGACAATTTATACTTGCCTTTTTCATGAAATTTGAATCATTTGATCATTCTATGAAAGAACAGTACCACTTTCATCATTTATCCCTATCTTGGTATACATTTTAAAAATTCAGTATTCACTGTATTCATAGATTTATTTCCCATAAGTAGTATCCTTTGTCCAATTCCCTATTTGTTTCTTGGCATCTCCCTGCCTATTCCCACTTTTTTCCTAAAGTTACTTTGGGAAAAGATCATCGTCCTCTTATCAGTTACACAAGCTGAAAAGTTCTAGTTCCCTTTACTCTACTCTTGCCTCATCTTCCCCCTCTAATGTTACCAAATCCTGTCTAGAGACCTGAGAACAAAGTGTTAATATTTCTAAGTACTCTAAAGCATTTCTCACATATATGGTCTTTATTTGTTGGAAATTCTTTAAGAAGTTCTACACACTGAACCTGGGCTTACGATCTGCTATTTATTAATATTATTTCATGTATTAAAAAAAATACTTGTTGAGTATATATGCTAGAAACTGTTCTAAGCACTTGAGATACAAAACAGACAATATTTCCTGTTGTCATGAGTTTTCCTTCTAGAAGAGAAAGACAGGTAATAAATAAGTAGAACAAAGCATTTTAAATGGTGATAAGGGGTATTGGGATACGTGAAGCAGGGTGGTACAGGGAGTGCTCAGCGAGGGTTGTAACTTTAAATAGAGTGGTCAGAAAAGGCCACATGGACAAGGTGACAGGTGAGAAGAGATCTGAAGGAAGTGAGACATTATGCCATGTGGACATTCGTGAGAGGAGTGATCCAGGTAGAGAGGACCCTGAGGTACAGGGTGTTTGAAGTGTTCTAGGGACAGTCAGGAGACTCGTGCGCTTAGAGCTCCACGAATAACTCAACAAATGATAAGAGGTCATTTTTCTCATGACAAAACTGAGAATGACACGGATTTGCTTAAGGGTTTTTAGGGCAGCCAGTCTTAGGATTTTTGCAGAATTGGAACCTAGGAACTCCAAGAACAGCCTAATTCTGTTACTGTCTAATGAACACCAAGACAACTTGGGCTAGAACTTACTCTGTGAGATGCTTAGAGCCCAGTCATTTCCCTGACACTTGTTATTTCTGTCAATCCCTGTGGAAGGTACATATAAAATACCCCAAACACCAAAAGGGGTTTGCTTTCTTGATTCAGACACAGCAGGGAGACAAGAAGCTGGAAATGTTGTACACATGTCACAGCAGCAGTGGGGACATGGGGGGACCCATGTGGAGAAGTGGACAGTGGTAGTGAAGAAACAGTTGTACTAAATACTCAGGTGGGTAGGTAAAGAAATAATAATAATAATAATAATAATAATAATAATAATAATGAAATTGGATCTGGCCAGGGAAGAGGTATGAGTTCCAGGGGTTGATTGACAGTTGTTTTCTGACAGGTATTTCAACTGCTTTAAAGGAAGATTCCAGTTCAAGTGTTATCACTCTTGCCCTTCTGAAATATAAGTGGTTTCCTACATTGAAGAATTTAAGGGTGGAAACATAGGTTGTCAGAATGTTTAAATTACAAATTTATACTCAACCAGAATGTTCCAGTAAAAGAAAATTATGCCTACCAGAAGTCTAGCCATTACTTTTGTCTTTGCTTTTTGAAATGTACTTTAAAACATAATACATGCACATAATTTCTAAAGTCAAATACTACCTGGTTTATAACCTAAAAATGTATTGTTTCACCTCTTGTCTTCCTACCTCTTTTTGTTGGCATTCATTATTACCTCTTTTAGCTATTTCTTCAGATATGTACCTCAAGAGTTTCAAATAACATGATTTCAAATCTATTTGTTTTTTTTCCAGTCTTATATGCTATGTATTAAATTCTCTCTTTAAAAAAAATATGGGACTTTAAATCCCATACAAGTCGTCCTTTTTTCATCCACCAAAATAGTTATATCACCCTTTTGGATTAAATTGAGTCTCAGTGATTACATAATTACTAGTATTTAAGCCATATTCCCAGTTAAGTTATAAAGTATACTATCATCATTTTTCCTCTTGCAGATTTAGACATTCCCTTTTTGTTGTTGTTAGCTAAACTTTCTAAGTACTTTTGTTAATTCACTTCGGCTCTCTCTTAAACAAAAAAAATCTCCTTTTAATATATTCAAACTCATTAATACTCTTCCAATTTCTTTCTTTCTTTCTTTCTTTCTTTCTTTCTTTCTTTCTTTCTTTCTTTCTTTCTTTCTTTCTTTCTTTCTTTTTTTTTCCCTTAGAGACCTCTTCCTCAGGGGTTCATTCTTCTGCTCCAAATTCTCTCCTGGCTTCTGCACAGGTGTCATCTTAACCATCTACCTTAGAATTCCCTTTGCCTTTCTTTTCCATTGGATCTCCTGTTTGGTAGATTATTTATCTTCTTTCTTAATTTACTCTGTTAACTTCCTGAGAAACTATTTTCATCTGACCACCACATCAAACAACTGATTTTTTAATTTAAAAACTCTGAACACTTCAACTGTTGATTACATTTTCATCTATTTAGTCTTATTATTTATTGGGATTGGTTGTTGTTTTCTTTTCAAGTGCGACATCACTCAGGGACTAGAGGGTAGGGAGGCATTCAGTTCTACTGTTTATACCTGTTCAATCTAGAAATAGATATAGAGCACACTGGACTCTGACGTTAATACTCTCACTGGACTCTGATATGATGTCTCATATGTACATTAAACTCATGTCACATTAAACTCATGTAAACTCATATGTTCATTGAACTCATGACATCCCACTAATATCCGCTGCTAGTCTAGTGCTCTCTTACTCAGGAAAGGGTACTAACTGCAGCCAGGTGGACAAATTAGAGTCATCATTAACTATTTTCTCCTCTTCAACCTCTATATCCAGTCATCGTACATGTCTAGATATCTCTCAGGTTCAACTGCTTTCTACCATTTCTGCTGCCTGTCTCTTAGGCAAGTCAAGAATATTTCACCCACACCACTGCAAAGGCCTGCATCCCTCTGATTCCACTCTTTTCCTCCTCCAATCCGTTCTCTACTCTAAGGCCAGAGGATCTATTTAAAACCCAAAGATTGAAGTACACTGGGCTTCAGACTCTCCAAGGAGTCTCAATTTCTCTATGAAAATAGTACAAAATGCCTACCAAAGCCTACAAACCTTCCTGCTTCCCTGATTGTATCTGGCAACTCTCCCTCTCAGCCTTCCCCTGAACTGTTTTGTTGTTGATGATGATGATGATGATGATGATATTTGTTTTGTCCTTAAACCCTGTTTTTCTCTGTCGTGGGACCTTGGTGTATGCTTGCATATCTCATGGAAAGTTTCTCTCCCCACCCTCTCTTTGCTGACTCACCCCCCCACCCCCACCTACCCAGATTTTTCAACTTGTTCTTCATCTTGAACTCGCTTGCCCCCTGGGAAACTCTCCAGGCTAGGTTAACTTCCTCAGGTGTACGCTTCTCTATTACACTGCCGTCTTCATAGCTCTTATTATAGCTTTCAGGTTTCATAATGGCAGAGGTTGTATCAGCCTTCTTTCTCATCCCAGTATAGTTTTGGGTGCTTAGTAGATTTTCAATAAATACTTATGGAAGAAGGGGAAGGAGGAAGAGAAGGAAGGAAAGAAGGAGAAAGGAAGAGCTCAGGGAGATGGGGAGGAAGAAATAAAGGGAGGGTGGGTAGACTTATTACCTAATTTATTGATACTTAATTCCATGCTCTAACACATTAAATACAATTTCTAAGAGTTTTGTTCAGTTATGGCCACAATAAGTTTGGATAACAAACAACCCCAAAACGTAAAGCTTGCAGACCTTATGTATTTATTTTCTTTTCTCATGAATTTGTTAGATGTCTGGAACATCTCTGCATCCGGGTCTGGTCATCTGGGCTTCAGTGAAAACAATAGATTGGGTTCACATCTGTGCCACATGATTCTTCATCCTCCAGTAGCAACAAGGGGTATATTTTTGTGACAAATCACAGAATGCAGAACTTGACCCTGAACTGGCACTCTCACTTCCACCCAAATTCTTAAAGTAAGTCACAAAATCCAATCCAATATCATTGGGTAGGAAAATAGATCCCAACCACACTGGTGGATGATACTGCAGAGTAACATGGCAAAGGGCATAGACATATGATACAGAGAGGGCATGAAGAATTTCAAACAATAATTCAATCTTTAACACTTAGCTTTTTGCTGTTACATTCACATGTTTAAACCCACTCTTCTTAATTTCCTTTTGTTTCTATCTGTAGAAAATCACAGGAGCCAGTCATCCTCCTGACAGCCCCTAAATAAGTTGATGTGGGGGAGGGTAATATTCTGTCCTCCATCCGGCCATCATTTCAAGACCATGCCACCATTCTTCTTCCTGCACAAGTTCCCAGGACTAGACTCATATTTGCCCATAACTAGGTTACCATTTTTATTGTTCTTCTTTCATCACTAAGAGTAAGAGTTTTGGGGGTTTGTTTTTGTTTTGTTTCTTTGGGTTTTTTTTGGGTGGGGGTGGAATTTGACATTACCAATGTGATTGGCCATCTCACATGGAAGACACAAATACCTAGTGTCTCATATAATTAGAGAAATTCATGAATGATACATGGATTACAGATTATTTAGGGAAACTGGGACATCTCGGCATACACCTTAGCCCTTGAAGATGATAGACAGAGCTAAGCTCTTCCAGGTCCAGGGCCCTGATACTTAGGTATGATGGAGCATAGGTCTGGTTCAGTATGATACAGTGCCTAAGTCACATCTTCTTATTTTAAAGATAAGGAAGCCTATCCACAGAAGTGGAGTTACCTGTCCATTGGGGTAGTATTAGAATCAGAATTCAGTTTCCTAACACTGAGTTTTGTGACCTTTACATGATAGATGCTTTATGCTGTAATGGATTGGCGTCACGAGAAGATGAAGCTTGATGAAAAAAATTCATGCACAAACCATGGAAACTGAAACTATCCCAATAAAACAATTTAACTTCTCATCTCCATGATTTAGTAATTAATTGGTATGTGTCAGTAGAAGATAGAACCGAGATTATCAAGCTGTCTTTAATCAAGGGCATGTTCTTGAGTCTGACTCTTCTATTTCAGTGAATTAGTTGACCAAATGGCCAACAGATTTCAGACAATAATACATACATTTAAGTGTTAGATGATGAGGTAATAGGGGAAGAATAAAGAAGAGAAACAGTATAATGTTTACATTAGCCAAACTGCACTGGGCTAGGAAGAATATTTCATTCTAACAAGAGCAACAATACAAGCTCCCTTGGGGCTTTCAATCTCAGTGTTTTTCATTAGTATGTAAAAAGAGACTTTATAAGCTGCTTTTCTTTAATCCTAAAAGCATGCATAAAGATGATTAGAATTTATCTTCACCTCATTTATAAAACAGCATTTTTTAATCTAAAAACACTGGGTATGTAAATGACCTGTACTGTTATTGCTTTTGGAACAGGCACATTATGAATTAAATAGATGTTTGTGAGCTGGAATGGGTACAGAATCAATGATGGTGGTTCTCAATCTCTTCTCCCACATAACTGGTGATTCACACATTAGTCCTGTTTCAATTATAGGGGTGTGAAGAGATGGGGAGGGAGATGGAGTAGACTCCATATACTTGGAATATATTTTTAATTTAAAATGTTTCCATTAGTAGAACTTGAATCTTTGCCAAATGTTGCTTTTTGTCTTCAATTAAACTAACAGATGACAAAGGATCAACGATGATTGGACAAAGAACCCATATAAATGGAAAAAACTATTTTCCTGGACACATATGCTCTAGGTTGCAATTTGATATTAAATACATATACTTAATTCATATTTTCCATTGGTTGAACATTACTATTTCCTATGATAGAATTAAATATGTCAGTATTTCATAGTATTTTCCAGAAAGCACCATGCCTTCCAGATGCTCTACCACCTGAATACATTTTAGAATTTTTTCTGTATTTCATTTTCCAGGAAATCGTATCTTTTGTGTTCCAAACAACAAAATGAAAAATGAATCTTTGGAAAGTAACTGTTCATAATAATAAAGACACATAATAATTATTTATGCTTTTAACTTTCCAGAGTTTTCACTTTCATTATGGCATTTGAGTTCTAATAACACCTTCCTCTGTTAGGCAGGGCCTATAGTGCATTTCCACTCTCCAGATGGAGAAACAGAGAATTTTAAGAATCTTACACAATTAGTAAGAGCCAGAGGTACGATTCAACTTCTACTTTTCTGATGCCAAATCCAGTGTTCACTTCCACCCCATATGTCATTATGTTGTTAATACAGAAAAGAGTGAACAATGTCCCAAGTACTGTATAAAAACCAATTCAGGAAAGAAATGGCAACATAGCAAAACTCAAGTCCTAAAATCATCAGATCCCTTTTAATACATGGAAGTCGCCAAGAAACTTAAAGTAATTTTACCTTTGTTAATATTTTCTCCAAGAAGAAGAGTTATTAATACTATGGAACAGAAATAGACTATTGGAATGCTAGCATAGTCAAATACCACAGTAAAGAAGCATTCTGTAAAACAAAGCAATTTTCACATCCAAAGGATGATGCAAAGAACATTGTTGAATTTTTTAACAAATTTTGCCCAACAAATATTTCTGCTCAGCAAGAGCTTTTGTTAATTCCTACTCATATAATAGTCATTCTACAAGGGGAAAAAACTTGATTATTGTGTATTTGGGGAAGAAAATCTAGGTTGACTTAAAACTTTATTCTTTATATTGCCTTAGGTTTATGATCAAAAAGAAGTCATTCTCTTTTTATCTCTTTCCTCCCCAAAGCAAGTCAAGTAATGATCTTCTAAACTACACACTGGTGAAGAGATTCAATTCTGACCCCCACTTTCACTTCCCAAGGGCTTCAAAGCACTTCTTTAATTTTTAAAATAATTATGAGGGACCATCATGAATTCTGTTTATTTATAGGTCTTGGGCATTTATTTATATAGACGTGAATATTTTAGTAAAACCTATTCTTTCAAGACAATATGGAGGTTTCTGGGAATTCCTTATAAACACATCTGGACCTGTCAAGCCACAGACCTAGGAAACATTTCCTTAGTCAACCAAATGGTGTTGAGAATGAGCACCATTTTGTCTATCACACTTAAGGGTTAGAGTCAATTAATCATTTATCACATACTTATACATTCCAAATCACAATATTGTAATGTCCGTGCCTATTGTAAAAGCAGTAACATGCTTGAAAATTAAATTATCAACAAGTTTCTAAAGCAGAAAGCAAAAATTCCTCCTCGTTAAGAGATGGGAATATACTCCAATTCTTGATCCAGTTTGCATACCTTTCTCCCAACTAACGCAGCAGAGAAAAACTTTACCTCTGCTTTAGCATCCACTTGCTCCCCATTTACTAATTATTATCGATGTTAATATTATGTATAAAGAGAGAAATTTTAATGACTGACTTGGCTAAAAGATAATAACTGTTCAATTCAGAGATAAATTATTTGACATCATTCCACAGATGGTTAGATGACTTCAAAGAAAGTTCCACCATTAGGAAACTGTAGCCACAGCAATGGTGAGTCAACCATGACTTACAGGTCACTGGAGGTCACAGGGAACCACCTGGGATACTCTTGTTAGCAGAGGCTGGTGAATAGAACATGGATCCTAAAAAAAAAGGCTTTGGAAGAAGATGATCATGTCTGAATGATGTATGTCAAAGGATGCCACACACTGAAGACAGAAAAGTATAAGAGAAAATTTCTGGATAAATGAAGCATGGAACTTCCCTCCAGGGTTTGTAGTGTCCCTGAGGAGTTTAAAAGATGGAAAGTTATTGCAGGGTTCTCATTACTGACATCTGATAGTATTGTCTTTTTTTTTTTCTTTTTTACAAAGTGATTAGAAGCTTAAGAATTTTTACTGGCAGGAAAGCCCCAGATTGTTGACTAGATTTCAGGATGGACTTGCAGTCACTTGACTCTTGGCCAAATGAAGATATGTGAAAGATCTTTGTAACCTGAGCAACACTTTCTACACTTAAGATGATACTTGTATTCTCATTACTAGCATGTCAATGCTATGGGAATCACCGGCATAGAGATTGTGTGTAAAACTTTTTTTCTGATGAACTGTCTTTTAGTCTCTTGAACTCTTGATAAACTCATCCCCATCATGTGAAACTCTTCTGCTGTTTCAGGCTCATTGAGAACATTATGGCAACTCAGCTCATTCCACCTCATTAGCGTTGCAGTGCAATACAGTGGGGAGCAACTCTCAAGGTTTCAGCGTGGCCGTGAATGTGGTCTCTCATGAGCAACATAGAGAAGTTTAGATGGGCAAAGTGGCTGCTTAACCATTTAGAAGAATTAATGCGTAAGCTGACTAATATATTCATTTCATTTTAGAAGTAAGTGAAATGAATATATTAATTTTCAGTAGGCCTACCAACAATAACAAATCTGTATTTAGTGCTGAGGATACAATGGTAAATAGGGCAGAAGTAATCCCTGCCCTCAAAGAACTCAGAGGCTACTGAAGAAGATGGGCAATAATAAGGAATAAACAAAGTAATTACAACACGTGGTAAATGCTGCAGAGATGGAGATGCTCCTTGTCTCTATCTAACCTATTGGAAAATCTGTTCTTGGTCTTACCCCATTTCTTAGTGTGTGTGTTTTCTGTTGTTAATATATTTTTAAATAGCATTATTGAGATATAAGTCACATACATAAAATTCACCCATTTTATGGTGAACTCAGCGGTTTTGTATATCCCAGAGTTGTGCAACTCCAATGTCTAATCTTGGAGCATGTACTTCACTCCAGAAAGAAAACCCATACCCATTAGCAGCCACTCCCCATGTCCCCTCCAACTTCCCCGGGAATTTACTAACATACTCTCTGCCTCCATAGATTCAGCTATTCTGGACATTTCATATAAATGGAATGATATAATATGTGGTCTTTTGTGTCTTACTTATTTCACTTAGCATAATGAGAATGTACAAGTATGCTGAGTGAAGTAAATATATCAGAATTGTATTCCTTTTTAAGGCTGAAAAGTATTCCATTGAATGTATATACCACAGTTTGTTTATCCATGCATCTCTCTTTTTTTTTTAACTTTATTAAATTTATTGTGGTGATGTTGGCTAATAAAATTATATAGGTTTCAAATATACATAATCTATATACTGTGTTTCCCTGAAAATAAGACCTAGCCGGACCATCAGCTCTAATGCATCTTTGGGAGTAAAAATTAATATAAGACCCGGTATGATATGATATGATATGATGATATGATATGATATGATATGATATGATATGATATGATACCAGGTCTTACATTAATTTTTGTTCCAAAAGACGCGTTAGAACTGATGGTCCAGCTAGGTCTCATTTTCAGGGAAACGCAGTATATATAATACATCATCTACATATTGCTTTGTGTTCACCACCCAGAGTCAGTTCTCCTTCCATCATCGTATTTGACCCCCTTCACCTCTTCTACCACCCACCTCTGCCCTTATCCTGGTAACCACCAAAATGTTGTCTGTGTCTGTGATTTTTTTATTTGTGTGTTTGTCTTAATTTTTTGTTGCTTGCAGGTTTATATGCCACATACGAGTGAAGTCATATGGTTCTCAACTTTTTCGGTCTGACTTATTTCGCTATTCATGCATCTCTAGATGGACTTTTAGCTTGTTTATACTTTTTGGTTATCTTGAATGATGCTGCTCTGAATGTTGGTATACAAATAACTTCATTCTTTCTTGCACTCATTCCTGCTTTTCCAAAGCAATTGCACCAATTTTCATTCTCACAGGTGATGTTTAAGGTTCCAACTTCTCCACATTCTCTCTAATACTTGTTACTCTCTGTCTTTTTAATGATGTCTATCCTAGTGGGTGTGACATGGAATCTCATTGTGGTTTTGATTTGCATTTCCGTAATGACTAATAAGCACTTTTTTTACGTGCTTTTTGGACATTTGTATAACCTTTGGAGAAATGGGCATTCAAATTCTTTTTTCCATTTTTGAAATTGGTTGTTTGTGTTTTTATTGTTGGTTATAAGAATTCTTTATATATTCTGGGTATGTCTGCTATCAGATATATGATTTTCAAGTATTTTCTTTCATTTCATAGTTGTCTTTTCACTTTATTGATGCTATTATTTGCACCACAAAAGGTTTTAATTTTGATGAAGTCCAATGTATCTATTTTTGCTTTTTTTTTAACACATGCTTTTGGTGCCATATTTAAGAAACTATCACTTAACCTAAGGCCAAAAATGTTTAATTCTACATTTTCTCCTGAGACTTTTAAACTTTAAAATTTTACATTTTGGTCTGTAATTTATTTTGAGTTAATTTTTTTGTGTGGTGTGAGGGAGGGGTCCATCTTCGTTCTTTTTGCATGTGTGCATCCATGTATACCAGCACTGTTTGTTAAGAAGATGATTTTTTGCCCCATTGAATTGTATTGGCACTATTGTTGAAAGTAATTGACCATAAATGTAAAGATTTATTTCTGGATTCCCAATTTTATTCCATTGACTTATATGTTTATATTTATGCCAATGCCACACTGTCTTGATTACTGTAGATTTGTAGTACACTTTTATATCAAGAATTGTGAGTCTTCCAACTTTGTTCTTCTTTTCCAATACTGTTCTGGCTATCTTGGGTCCCTTTTATTTCCAAATTAATTTTAGAATCAGCCTGTCAATTTCTACAAAAGCCAGCTAGCATTTTGATAGGGATTGTGTTGAATCTGTATATCAGTTTGGGGAGTATTGTCATCTTAACAATTAAAGTCTTCTGATCTATGAAACAGATGTCAATAGCTTATATAGACACATTTAGATATTCTTTCATTCATTTCAACAATCTTTTGTAATTTTCAGTATACAAGATTTGCCCTTATTTGTTAAATGCTTCCTTAGTATTTTATTATTTTTGATGATATTATAAATGGAATTGTTTTAATTTAATTGTGGATTGTTCATTGCTACTATGTAGAAATACAATTGATTTTTGTATATTGATCTTGCCCTGTAATCATGCTGAATTTGTTTATTTTAATCATTTTTCAGTAGCTTCCCTAGGATTTTCTGTATATAAGATCATGTTATCGGTGTTACCCCATTTTTAATCTTTAATTGGAGTTACAGATACAGAAAGAAAAGAGGACTTAAGGGATCGTGACCAATATTTGAGAAGTTTATTCTTTGTATCTCCAGAGACCAATTTTATGATTAACAAATACATACAATTTAACAAAAGATATATTTGAGCTCAAAGTCAGAATAAAGATTGCTATAAATACAGCTGTCCTACAGCACAGCACACTGACTTGAAAAGTAGCAAACACACTCAATAACGAAAAGCATTCAATGAACAACACAATTGCTCAGAATGTGTTACAGAGGGGATTAGAGCATCAGGAAATGGGCTGGACTACATGACTTCTAGACTTTTTCCAATCTGGATGTATGCTACTAATTTACTCTGCCCTGCTCTGACTACTTTTACTATGTAGATATTTAAATAAAGAGTTGTGGAAAGGATCAATAAGAGCTTTTACCTAACAATAAATTGAGTCCACAATGCTTTTCTATATACTTCTTTGGGTGCAAAGATAGGTTTCTATTCTCAACCCTGTAGGGACTAGGATATATACTATTTCAGGGGTTCCTAAATTTTCCAGGAGAAATTCATCCCTTGGTAAGAACTGCTATCAGGCATCAAAGGTATATAAATACCAATTTTATGCACTGCCTTTCAAAGTATTTTCATTCCTAAAATATCTCCATGAGCTTCCAAATGCAATAACTCTTACTCTGCAAGGAAACTTGGAGCTCATTGTAGTAGGTTTAATTCTGCAATTTGGTTGTATTTGACTTCTACAGTAGAACACTTGTGGTTCCGTAGTGTAAAAAATAGGAATGAATTTTTAAGCAAAATGGAAGTGGCTGAAAAGAATTCAGAGTCTCACACACTTGATGACAGTAGAAGGACCAGATTGTAAAGGAGCATGACTGGGCTAGGACCTGGAAACACACAATTGTCTCATAGCAAAATCTACATGGCAATTTCTCTATAGTTGCCATCATAAAGAATTTTATCTTAAATAAAACTATTTAAAATTGGCAAAAAAAAAAAAAGGAATTTTATCTAACTATTTCTTCTGCTCTTGCTTCACACTCTCAAGATTCAGTCCTGGAAGAAAGTCGCCAGTCAATCAATGTTAGCTCATATACTAACTCCACTGAAACACAAACAAGGAAAAAGAAACACTCCAGATCTCTCAGCTTTATAGGTAGAGGCGTGCAGAAGGAATTATCTTCCCACCAAAAGACACAGAATGAGAGAGAAGTAACTCTCCAGAAAGAAACTGGAGTACAGTTGGAATTGAATGTTGGGCCATCAGTCAAAGAATACCAAGTACTCTCTTCATATGCGAATACATTTGTTGAATTTATTTAAGGCCAACTATAAATTTAATCCTGGAAACCACAGAAATCAATTATTTTTTTTCTCTAGGTGTGGCACCAGGCCATCCAATGTTGTTTGTTTATAATACAAGGAAATAGAGCCAAGATTTTGGCCCCCAAAATGTTCATCTTAGGGAAGGGACTTTTCTTTATAGCCCTCGTCCCAGTGTGAATCAAGCGGCCTAGTTTTAGTTTTAGACCATTATTTTAAAATCTGACTGTTTCAATGTACTAATGAGGCACCATTATCTGAGTGCTGTTTTTCAACTGCCCTGGTTTCTTCTTTGTATTACTACTGTCATCTCTTGGCCTAAATATTTTTTTAGACTTAATGATGCCTTGGTGTGTGTATCCTAGGCTTTTTAACAAAGGCAGTTAATTTAAAAATCAAATAAATAAATCTTTTTGGACTTCTCATTTCTAGCTCAAAGCTAGAGCTAGAAGAAATTGCCTCCCTTCTATTTAAAGCAAATAGGATATAAAGTTAACCATTTATTCAATATAATTCAGAACATAAAGGATCAACATAGTATAAAAATACATTTTGTTGTTCCTTTGAATCACAATAAAGAATCAAAGTTTCTTACCCTTTAACTTATGTATAAGAAGAAAGAGTTTGCAATTCCCAAAGCTAAAGTCTCATGAATCATGATTTAAGCCAGTTTGTTCAGTGCCACAAAGGACTGTGACTCACCTCTTGTTTTTATTTCATGCTGTGATTCCTTAAAAAAGTACAGGTTGGTCAATAGAGTTCAGGTGGGTAAAGGAGTTGAACACCAACCTAATCTAAGGCCAATATAATCACTATTTTACTAGCTTCTTCTTGTTTCCTTAGCTACTACTCATCAGAGAAAGGTGGCTGATTATTCCAATTGGTTCAATCAGCACTTAACATTCTAAGGAGATACTGTTGGAGGCCAAATTTAATTAAGATTATCAATGGTCTCCATAATGCTAATATTTTATTTAGCTTGCTATCCTGAACTAACAGAAATTCAATAAATGTTTCCACACCAGAAGGCATTTGTAATTTCAGTGAATATATTTTGAAGGAAGGAATGGAAATCATATATAGAGTGAGTACAAACCAAAAACAACAAAAGAACAAGACAAACAAATGAGAAACAGAAACTCATAGACACAGACAGTGGTTTAGTGGTTACCAGAGGGTAAGGGGGGTGGGGGTGGGGGGTGGGAGATGAGGGTAAGGGGGATCGAATATATGGTGATGGAAGGAGAACTGACTCTGGGTGATGAACACACAATGGGATTTATAGATGATGTAATACAGAATTGTACACCTGAAATCTATGTAATTTTACTAACAATTGTCACCCCAATAAATTTAATAAAATTTTTTAAAAATCCACAAGAATAAATTTTAATAATAGGAAAAAAAAAAGAATCAAGGAAACTATACAGTCCTTGTTCTTTTGGTTTGCTTATATCAGTCTTCATTTCAGAAAGCATTCATGGTGTCTCTGGCTACAACTAATAATCAGGATCCTTATACAGGAAGTATGATTTGGAACCACCGATACTGTCTTTGGAAATGGATTAAAATTATCCATCAGAGTTAATTAATTCCATATTGAAGCAAATATCCCAAAGACGGTTGCCTCAGACCGAGACAAGCTCCTAAAGCTATGTTAGGCTCTTTCCCATCGTCCTCCTTGAGGTTTGGATTAGCAAGAAACCAGCAAAAACAAACCATGTCTAACTTCTTCAATTCACATTCACCAAACAGTCATTTAAATAGATATTATCTGACTTTTGTTATATTACAAATCTAAAAAGAACATACTATAGCATATTTTGAATTTCATGATATATAGATTATATGTGAAACAATTTTAATGTAACAAATGTTTGGCCAATAAATTTATATTTCAATTTTACTTCTGCCTTCTCTGTCCTACTTTAGTATTCAGGTATCTGTTTCTGTTTCTGAGAACAACTTCCTAGTAATCTGTAGTAGTCAAGTTTTATGCCGTGGTGGCCAATGGAGACTAGGGTATATAAAACACTTCAATAGGATTGCTCAGAGAAGGCATTAGCTGCAAAATGGCTTAACATTGGTATTGTTTTGTTCTAACTATGGTGTCAAAACATCTCTTTCCCCTTCCAACAGGAGTATATTTTCAGGTTCATTATTTCTGTTAATTAATCCAATTCCTTGATTGTATCCCAAACTTAAACTCAGAAGAAGACATTTGAGGTTACATTGAGAAAAGAATTTGCAGGTATGATAACACCGACCAGTATTTGAATGTTACTTTACAATTTACAATGTTTTTCACATATATTTTGCTATGTGATACTCTCAAATCACATGGGATTATTCAAATTAGCCATCTTTTACAGATGGGGGACTTGAGGCTCATATTATCAAGCTTAAGAATGTACATATTGTGCACTTGGGTAAAATCTCCTATTGAGAAAAACTGACAGCTATGTTGGAATATTTGAAATAATGTCCCACAGGTGAAAGTGCTACAGATAAAACATGATCATCATGATCCGTTGGTGAGATGGGTTACTATTATCCTTGTTTTATAGCTGAGGAAATTTAAATGTGTGTTCCAACCTTGGCTGGCACACTGATTCACCTTGAGTCATTGAACAAATCACCATCCTCTCTGGGACTCTGCATGAGGAGGTTAGACCATTTATAAGTCATTCTTCTCTCTGGGTTAAACTTCTGATTCTTTGCCCTCTCAGGATATCTGGGGCCTACCTAGATTGCGTGCTGGTGTTTTCTGTCCTTCAGCCCATGCTGCTCCGGTATACTTAATTTATTACCTTAAAATAAAGAAGATGCCCAGATGATGGAAATAAAGAGGTACTCTTTCTGGATCTGGCAAAAGGTATTTTCATCAGGATGGGAGATGATGCTTCAAATCTATCTGCCAATATCTGGCTCAGAGGATCTCACTTTTGGTCTAGTAAAGGCAGATAAAATGACAGAAAGAATACAAATATTAGGTCAAAGGAGGGACATCTAATGCAAGACGTGATAGCTTGTCACTAAAGGACAAATGGCTTAAGATGAATCAACCCTATCTTCATTTTAGCTAAAGACATCTATTTGTATATTCAGTTGAGTGTAGAAAGAGTACCTTAGG
Source organism: Rhinolophus sinicus (assembly GCF_057876585.1). NCBI lineage: Eukaryota > Metazoa > Chordata > Mammalia > Chiroptera > Rhinolophidae > Rhinolophus > Rhinolophus sinicus. The sequence goes on from NC_142517.1 coordinate 200,874,688, forward strand.
TACCCAAAATGCCATCAGTGTCATATAAGACACCATTGCTCATTATTCTGAAGTATCTCATTGGGGGGAGGAGGGTCATTGGAAAAGTGAGGATTTAAGCAGACACCAGCCAATTAATGGTAAGACACATCATTAAAAACAAAACAAGTGGAAATTTATAAACATTTTAAATAACCACAGTGCTTGGAAACTTGTAATTAGAAATTTGCTCTCAATCTCAGCCCACCTCAATCCCAAGAGTATATTGTCAATATAGCTATAATAGTTATGTTTTGGAATGGTTCACTGGTTAAATTAACATAAAAGAACTAGAGTTTGGATTTTGAAATGGTTTTTGGAATTTTGGAATGGTTCATTGATTATATTCACATTAAGGACAATTCCAGAACCTAATTCATAATTCTGTGTATTACGTATGACCAGTATTCTGAAATATAATAGCTAAAATTGGATCCCTTGAATCCTAGCAAGTGCGTAGAGAATAGCTATCATATATTGCATTTGGTTTATAATACTGATTTCCTTAACACTAGTGTTCCACACAGGGATCTCCTTATGTGTTTGAAAATTAAGAGAATAAGATCTGGGCAAAGGAGATTCACATGCATGGGATCTCAACACTTTGGGGGAAGACTTGCTTTTTGTTTGAGGAAGTATATAGGCATCAGGGAATAGATTGCAGTGGTTTCTATTTATTTCAGTTTGTTTAAACATACATAGTTCATCTAAGTTATATTTAATTAATATTTCCATGAACTTATATTATGAACAGAAGAATTTTCAACATAAAATGATAATAAATTTCAGACTGCCAGTTGATGTCTGATTCAACTTACTACATGGTTATATCTTGTCAATATAGACAATTAATGAACTACAAGTAACTTACCTTGTTTATCCTTAAAGTCCCATAGTGTACAGCTATTGTTTGATCTGGGATTGTTCAGAAAGTTCAGCATCCGATACAGTCCAATAGTGTTAATGGATAATATGGCAACAGCCAGGTTTAAAATGCTAACACACGCTTGGAGTGATGGAACTGTGTTCGTTAAGGAGGGAAGGGAAGCACTGTGGAGAGAACACACCCAGTTGGCCCATCCATGTGACCTTCTCTGACAGCTCAGAGGGTCATATCTGTTCCTGTCCCCCAGCAAAGTCTGCTGAATCCTAAAGTCTTGGGATATGACTTTGCTTATCCACAGACTTTCTGTGTCTGTCACAGGTAGAGAGAGGTCTGAAGTCTTCATCCCCCACCATAGTATAGGTGTTCCCCTCCCCTGATTTTCCTGCCAGGAGTCTCGATTTTATCAGCAGAGAAGCTCAGCTCACACTGCATGTAATTAGTGATAAGAAATATTCCTCCAGAAGAAGACTCTGTGCATGCGTTATGTGCCATTGAGTTGTCTCTGACTCCTGGGGACATCCACAATGTCCTGTCTTCAACAGCCCTGCTCAGCCACTGTAGACTCACTCATGATTATGGCTTCTTTTATGGAGTCAATCCATCTCATATTTGGTCTTCCTCTTTTCCTGCTGCTTTCTATTTTTCCCAGCAGTATTGTCTTTTCCTAAAAGCCCTGTCTTGTCATAATGTGCCCAAGTAAGCTTCCATTTTGTCATTTCTGCCTCCAGCAATGTTTCAAGCTTAATTGGCTCTAGACCCACTGGTTCATCTTTCTGGTGGTCCAAGTTATCCATAGAGCTCTCCCTCCAACACCATATTTCAATTGAATCACTTTTTTTCCTATCAACCTTTTTCGCTGTGCAACTTTTGCATCTGTACATAATAACTGGGAAAATGAGGGTGTGGATGATCTTAGCCTTGGTTTCTAATGACACATCTATGTTCTCCACAATTTTTCCTAATTCTTCCATTGCTGCCCTTCTGAGTCTGAGCCTTCTCTTAATTTCTGGGCTGTGGTCTCCATCGGAATTGATGACTGAACCAAAGGAAGCAAACTCTTCACCAATCTCAGTGTCTGCATTGTCTGTGTTAAAATGGTGTTTCTTCTGCAGTCATGATTTTTGTTTTCTTGATGTTGAAATGCAGATATGGAAATCAGGAGTCCTGGTTTAAGCTCTGGGCCTTGCCATGCATCTCATAAATCATGAGTGGTGAGGCCCACAATGTAAACCAGGACCCCCAGCTTCCCTGTCTGTGCTTGCTTTTCCCAGAAGATTTCCCCAGCTCTCCTGTTGCCTAGCATTTTCCACAACCAGAGCAATGAATCAGACGCAGATCTGGTGCCTGCGTGTCCTTTGTTAACTGCCTGGTAATCATTTAAAGCACCACCTCCAGCACAGGCGAAGCATCATCCCTAACAAGATGGAGGGACAAAATCTTGATATGGGGTAGTAGGTTGAAATACCAGCCTTCCACCCCATACAAATAGCAACCTTTAAAAAATCATGATACTGAGGCATTAATAACTGCCAAGTCTTGGAAATTTCTGTTCACAATTAAAATTCTAAGCCCAGCTGTGTAGTCACCTCCTTTTAGATTTAGCTTCTAACTTCTGAAAGCTTGGAGATGGTGCATTTTGTTCCAGCGGCCCTAGTAGATTAGATGCCATTTTTTCATCAGACTGAGACTAAAAGACAGAGCAAGAGATTGAGAGAGAAGTAATTGCCACACATGACCTTTTCATTTATATTTCCTACCATTAATTAGTAACTCAAGAAGTTTCCACAAAGTGAAACATACATTGGGGTTAAGAGTATCATATAATTTTCCGATTTAAGAACCACAATATTTGTGTTTCTTTTTCTTTTTTTTTCTTTTTGGTTAGTAGCCTCAGTTATTTTTATTTCATTGTTTTCCAGTTTCTCAAGTTGTAATTGACATACGGCACTGTATAGGTTTAAGGAGTACAGCATAATGATTTGACTTACATATATTGTGAAATGATTACCACAATAAGTTTAGTTAACAACCATCATGTCATATAGATACAAAAAGAAAAAGAAAAACTTTATGCTGAAACTTTGAGGATCTACTGTCTTAACAACTTTCAAATATACCACAGCGTAGCGTTACCTGTTGTCATCAGGTTGTACGTTGCATCCCCAGTCATCATGACCACCGTCACATAACTCCCCTTACCCTTGCCCCCACCTCTGGTCATCACAAATCTGATCTCTTTTTGTATGAATTTGCGGTAGTTTTTTTTGGAGGGGAGGGTATACTTGTTTTCAGATTTCACATACTGTATAAGTGAGATCATACAGTATTTATCTTTCCCTGTTTGAGTATTTCACATAATATAATGCCTTCAAGGTCCATCTATATTATCACAAATGGCAGGATTTCCTTCTTTTATATGGATGAAATTATACACACACAAACACACACACACATATTCATCTATTGATGGACACGTGGATTATTTCCATGTCTAAGCTATTGTAAATAATGCTGCTATGAACATGAAGATACAGATATCCCTTCAATCCAGCATTTGTGTTTCTTTTGGATATATTCACAGAAGTGGAATTGCTGGATAATATGGTTCTATTTTTAATTTTTTTGAGGACTCTCCATACTGTTTTCCATAGTGGCTGTACCAATTTATATTCCCACCAACATTGTACAGGGGTTCCCTTTTCTCCACAACCTTGCCAGCATTTGTCATATTCTGTCTTTTTTATGATAGCCAGAATATGTTGTATTTCAATGAACATCTTAAAAATTATACAAGTGATAATCAGAAAAGCCCAGTCAGATGATGCCCATATACTTTGCTCAATTGAATGATTTTATTTTACTATCAGTTCTTAAGTGCTCACTACATGCCTTGTGTTATGGTGAGGCATTTGTTTTTATAATAGCTATAAAATCTCATCTAATCCTCATAACCATCCTTCGAGATAAATATTATTATCCACTTTTAAAGAAGAAAAAGTAAAATACTTTTCTGGGCTCACATAGAAATTAAGAATTTAAATTCAAATGTGGCTGATGCCAGTGGCTAGCCTTTAAACCAGTACAAAAACAGATCCGATATAGATATAATCTCAGAACATTACGTTCTGGCATCATTGATTATCTTTACAAAGACTTTTGTTATTCTCATTGCTTTCCCTCAGTTCATAAGGAAAATCTTTGTGCCAATAAAGAACACTGTACACTAGTGTGTTATTAATTTCCTGAGTAAGGACAAGGCAGCATTTCCAGGATAAAGAATAGCTTCATTGTTGCCAAAAGCTTGGTGTTACACCGTGATGTTAAGGATGTGTCACTTTAAAAGTGAATCACAGACATAATCAAATTCCACTTACAGCACTAGAGAAAGGAATACAGTTGTGTATAACTCTGAGCTCCTTCTCCAGTACATAAACACCATCTGCTTTCTATTGTTTTATATGAAGTTTTTCATTGCAGGTTTTAAAAATGCTTTAAATTCAATAATTATCTGACAAGTGAATCATTAGAAAAAAAGATAGGGAAACATGATTATTTGTACTCTAGTCTCTTACAAGGTAATGACATCTCAGTAATGAGGTTCAGCTACATTGTGATGTGATCCGTGTCCCTTTTAATTATCAGCCAGCTCTTAAAGTCACTTACTCTGGTCAGACTTTGAGCATTTTGGGAAAAGAGCTGACCTCTTCCATTCCAGTCTTGGCACCTCCTCAGGACGTCTCTAGTGGCATTTATGAATGGTTCTATGCACTCAGCAGAGATGCAAGGTGGGTCATGAGGGTTTTCTGTGACCTGCTGCTACCGACAGATAACATAGGAGAGAATTTAGATGACCTAGGGGTTTTGGGATACAATACCAAAGGCATAAGCCATGACAGAAAGAATTGATAAGCTGGACTTCATTAAAAGGAGAAATTTCTGCTCTGCAAAAGATACTGTCAAGAGAATGAAAAGACAAGCCCATAGACTGGGAGTAAATATTTGCAAAAGATACATCTAATAAAGGATTGTTATCCAAACTATACAAAGGACTCTTAAAACTCAACAATAAGAAAACAATGTGATTAAAAAATGGTCAAAGACCTTAGCAGACACCTCAGCAAAGAAGATGTACCAATGGCAAACAAGCATTTATGAAAAGATGTACCTCATCACATGTCATCAGGAGAATGCAAATTAAAACAAACAGCTACCACTACACACCTATTAAAATGGCCAAAATCCAAGAGTGACAACACCAAATGCTGGCAAGGATGTGGAGCAACACGAACCCTTGTGCCTTACTGGTGGGGATTCAAAATGGTGCAGTCCCTTCAAAAGACAGTTGGACAATGTGTTACAAAACTAAACATACTCTTACCATACAATCCAGCAACTGCACTCCTTGTTATCTACCCAAAGGAGATGATAACTTAGGCCCACACAAAAATCTGCACACCGATGTTTATAGCATTTGCATTCACAATTGCCGAAAACTTGGAAGCAACCAAGATGTCCTTCAGTATATGATGGATAAACTGTAGTCCATCCAGACAATGGAACAGTATTCAGTGCTAAACAGAAATGAGCTATCAAGTCATGAAAAGCCATGGCAGATCCTAAATGCATGTTCCTAAGTGAAAGCAGTCCATCTGAAAAGGCTACACACTCTATGATCTTAACTATATGACATTCTGGAGAAGGCAACACTATAGAGACAGTAAAAAAATAGGGTTGCCAAAGCTTAGGGGGTGGGGGAAGATGAATAAGTGACTCAGAGGATTTGTAAGGCAGTGAAACTACTTGGTGTAATACTATAATGGTAGACACATGTCATTATAAGTTTTTCCAAACCCATAGCCTGGACAACACCAAGAGTGAACCGTAATGTAAACTTTGAACTTTGGATGACAATTTGTTGCCAAGGTAGTTTGTTGCCAAGGTAGTTTCACCAGTTTTAACAAATGTGCCACTTTAGTAGAACGTAAGGATAACGGGAGAGGCTGTGCATGTGTGAGGGCACAGGATACGTGGGAAATCTCTGTACCTTCCTCTTGATTTTGCTGTGAACTTAAAACTGCTCTAAAAAAAATAAAGTTTATCATTTTTTAAAGTATTTTATTCAAGATAGCAGTGATATCATTAGTATTTGTTTGCTGCTGCTGGCCATTGCCTTACAGGTGGTCCCTGAACAGCTGTGACATTCTAAGAGTTTGCGATTTTCTTCCACAATCTCAAGTTAATGCACTAACTGGTCCTGGGCAAAGAATCCCCACCATTTGCAGTAAAAGTTTTCAATGTTTCCACAACTCTGACACCTCTATCATTTTACATGTAGTCAGACTCCTATAGATAAATAACAGTTACCCGGTTACACACACATGCCTTTCTTTCCCACTTGAGAAAGTAGGTGGGTGAAAGTAAATCTTTCCTATCATATTTTTAAAAGGAAATAATTCAACAGTTTTAACAGTTATTCACAGCAAATTACTTGTGAACTATTGTATGATTTACTCTTGGGTAAGATCACTATTCTAGAGAATAAATTGAACTTCCCTGACCTGGAAGTTTGTTTCTTTTTATTTATGAAGCATAAACTCTAATTGAATGATAATTTACAGTAATTCCATTGGCTCAGGTTTTTTCTACGTTCACTTTTGCCTCCTCTTCACACTTCTATATTTTTTAATTTTTTTTTTTGCCTTGTGAACATCTGTTCTTTTTTTTAAAGTTTATTGGGGTGACAAGTGTTAGTAAAGTTACATAGGTTTCAGGTGTATAATTCTGTAATACATTAAAGGATTTACTATGTATTCACTTTATTGTAAATTACTAGGAACTCTTTTTGAAAGAAGTTGGAATTTAAATTATATGTGAGAAATGTATATATCCCTGGTGTAACAACCCAAGCAGTTCATTTACTATCAATGACTTATAATACAAACCATGTTATCAAACAAGAGAAATGGCCAAGTTTGACATTTTTCCACTCAGTATGTTTACTGTAGAGGAATATGAAATTGGCAATTTTCAGTTACTTTGAAAACAATGAAATGGAAATAATAATGGCCTTCCCAAGAAGAGAAAGAATAAAATGTACATTTCTCACCATATTTTGTTTTCATTTTGTTTTTAATTTTATGTTGCAGCTATGAAGTATGTCCCATGTAGCTCGTAATGGAACTTTAAAAAATAATGAAACTTTAAAATTTTTCCCTAGGTCATTTCAAACTTCACAGTTTTTAAAAATGCAGTATCTTTTCAATCAGAAGTGACAAAAAAACACCAAATATTTACTTTATAATTTAGTAAGCAGTTTTTTGCTTGGTTTCCAGATCTGAACTAAAAGCAAGAAACTAGAATCAAATTATGGGAAATATTTTTACCATGTAAATAGAGATCATAAGAAAAATAGTGGAAGGAGAACTGACTCTGGGTGGTGAACACACAATGGGATTTATAGATGATGTAATACAGAAATGTACACCTGAAATCTATGTAATTTTACTAACAATTGTCACCCCAATAAATTTAAAAAAAAAAAGAAAAATAGTGGTCATAAATCATATGGCAAAGTGGGTCTTACTGTTCAGAGATCATGCCTAACAAGGGGTAGAGTTAGGGTTAGGGCTAGAGTTGAGATCAACATAACATGGCTGATGCATCTGGGCTGGCTTTGAACTTGCTTGGCCAATAGGATGCAGAAGAAATGATGAGATGCCAGTTCTGAACCCAAACCTCCAAAGACCTTACATTCTCTGTGCTCCTTCTTGCACCACTGCCTTTGTCTGAGAAAGGAGCTTGAGATAACACATGAAACACAGCTGAGTTTTCCAGATGAGGCTCTCCAACCCCTGTATCCCTGACCGCACACACATGAGCAAGCCTAGATGAGTTCTTCCCTCTTTGATGCAGCATCAGGAGAGTGGAGTTTCCTCCTTTCTAGCAACAGTGGAGCAGACTCATGATTCCAGCGTAGCTTTTGACTATGGAACTCAATAACTTGGTTAGAAAACAATATGCGTGTGTGTTTCCACTCCCTGCAGGCAATCCTTGATGCGATTATAGGGCACAACAGTGTAATACTTAGGGCCATGGGCACGGCCACTTGGAAGCTATGTAAATTTGGGCCCACTTCTGAAAGAGGTGATGATAATGACACCTTCCTCAAGGAATTGTTGAAAACCCCACTCTATTCTTGGTTCCTCCCTACCTAAATATTTCTTCTTCTTGGGATCTATGGATTGCTGTTCCTCTTTCTGTGGCGTAATTCCCACAGGCCATGCACTGGTACAGATGTTTAGATACACATTTTTTTTTTTCCTTCTGAACAGGGACTACCCCTAGTGATTCATGCCATCTGTGTTCTGGGTTACGATTCTAATCAAAAAATAAGTTTATTAAATGAATTATAGCCAAGAGTCACTGTAGGAAATTACCTGACCACCATGTGAGCCGTTGTCATCCTAGATCTTTTTATCATTCCAGGTTTGCAATAAGGCTTTGAAATTTCATTTTCCAAAGATATGTTTTTACTCATCCTAGACACACAGAGTGAGTGGTCCCTATATTTTAGGCTGAAAAAGCTAGTTACATTAAAATAAAGTTATGGGGTTTGTTCCAAGTGACTAGGAAGCTAACTGTTAGCATTACATCTTCAGGAAAGACTGGAAATTCAAACACCGTTATTCAGTTGTTTCTAAATGTCCATCTCTACTTACTTCTTGTACAAGACATAAGAAAAATATACTCAGTTAAATGAGGGGTCCGTGTGGCTTCAGTCCTTGCCTCCTGCCCTCTTTCCTGCTGCTCTGAGGAAGCCAAGCCCAGGGCACATGTAGTTGCCCTAGCATCTCCATCTGGTAACAAGCCTCACAATTCTAGTTCTGCGGAAGTGAGATTGATCGTCTGTCTTGCCCCCGTGGATGGGACTACAAACCAGGCCATGTCCCAGCTGACAGCAAATTTCCAAATGAGGCCAAGAACATTTAGAAGTGGTTAAGTCTCTGACTTGGGATTTGTCCCCTGGAGATGCCATGGTGCCTATTTAATTTCCTGACGTTTTTCAGACATGGGGAAAGAATCTGGCTGATGAGTCACCAGTATTAATGGGGTTTTGAATTCTATTTGCTTCTGCAGCTGCTTCTCCATTAGTCATTCACCCGCCCCCTCCAAAAAAAGAAAAATATCGGGCAAACTCAGGGGAAAATGCAGTGTCAACAGCCAATCAGTTGTCGTTTTCATTATCAGACTTTGGCCACGGCCTCATGGGGAAAAACAGTTGTTTCCCTGCCTAGTGTGTGTCTGTTTGAGAAGCTGAAAATAACTGTTGTTTAGATACCACCTTGATGAAGAGGGCTTTGTTTGTTTGACAGACAGAATACACCTCTGGGGCTTGAATGCTGTGAGCCTGCTGAATCATAAGAGAGCAGAGAGTTACGTAATATTTCAGTCCTTTTTGTTTTTCTGGTTCCTGAGGATTTTGCATATCTGCATGCCCTGATATATAAAGGAGAAAAATAAAGTGAAGCATTTGTGTGTAGGGTAACGAATTTCATTTCACAAATGTCTACACAAATTCAAATTTTGAAGTCGAAGAATTGGAATAGTTGCAGCCTTGCTACTTGTGAGGTTCTCCAGTTGCCAGCATCCCAGGTACATTTTTAAGGGCCCTGCCAGCTGGCTCCCAGGAACAACTGAGCTCGTCTCTTCGCCCTATTTGAAAACTACACGCATAGTCTATCCTTCTGTAGGTGTGTGGTGGGGACTTCTCAATTTTTCGCACTTCCTGTGCTTTTTAGACTAAAAGGGCGTGCTTCAAGAGAGCTCCCGCTGTGAATGAACAGAGGACATTTTTATTCAGAGAGCAAAACGTTTTGAGTTCTCTATGCTGAATTATGAGCCCATACCAGGGTCTCAGCTAGTTGTTCTCAACTATTAATTGGCATAAGAATCATCTTGAGAGTTTGCTTACAATCCATATTTTCCAGATACACCCTTAAAGATTCGGGCCACTCATTCCATTGTGTGCAACAGATTCCAATGTTTGCAGTGGGTGGTTCCTACTCCATCGAGCAATGCTTCAACATCAGCTGGGTGTCCTACAGTTCAACTCACGTCTGACAGTATCTACACAGAGATGGCATCAGATTCCATGGGTTAGGGGTTCAGTCCTACAAGACCAAATCCCCCACACACATACAACCTCAGATGCCAGCAGCAAGCCCAGGGTATCACCTGTGCTCCTGACGAACGGGATATATATTGGAGGTTCCAAGGACTGCCCTCCTTGGGTTTGATTCATTTGCTAGAGTGGCTCACAGAACTCAGAGAAACATTTACTTACTAAATTACTGATTTATTATGAAAGGGTGTAATCAGAAACAGCCAGGTGGAAGAGATGCTTAGGGCAAGGTGTGGGGAAGGGGCACAAAGCTTCCATGCCCTCTCCAGGTGTGCGACTCTCCCAACACATTCACAAGTTCACCAACCCAAAAGCACTCAAAACCCTGTGCTTTTGGGGTTTTATGGAGACTTCATTACACAAGCATGATCAATTAAATCATTGATTGCTGGTGAGTGATACAAAACTCCAGCCCCTCTCACCTTCCCAGTCAGGGGTGTGGTTCTGAAAGTTCCAACCCTCTATACCTGGATGGCTCCCCTGGCAACCAGTCCCCATTCCTGAGTGCTTTCTACAAGTCATCTCATTAACATAAACCTAGTTGTGGTGGAAAGGGCTTGTTACAAAGAAGAAGACACATATTTCACCTTTATGGCTCTGAAGTAATTTCAGGAACTGAAGACAAGAAACCAATTATGACAAAAGATGTTCTCATTACCCTTATTACTCAAGAAATTCTGACAGTTTGGGGAGCTGTGAGCCAGAAATCATGTATAAGAAATATATTTTGGCCATCTGCATGACCAAATATATATTTATTATAAATCACAATGCCACACACCTCCAGTAGTTCTCGGGTAAGGCCCAGGAATCCTTAGTTTCATAAGGATGTTGGTGACTCTGATGAAGGTAGTCCATAGTGCAAATGCTGAGAAGTGCTGGTCAATCCCAGTGCAGACTCTGGAGTCTGCCTGGACAGAATAAGATGACCCATATTAGTCAACACTTCACTAATCAGCAATAAAGCTGCCACCACCAGTTTAACTAAGTTAAGAAAGGGGAATACTGGAGAACTCAGGTTGAAAATTACATACCTCTACCCAGAATCCAAAGCACTTTCTACTCAGGGCAAATCCAGAAAGCAATAAGATACCTGTACCTCTGGATTGTGCAAGGAGCCAATGTCCCACCCTCAGCTGACCTGAAGAGATGCTTTATCACCACCTTGTCCTGGGGTTTCCTAGGTTAAATATGATCTCATGGGAAATATTCAATGGCTTCTTGCTTTGGGGTTGATTTCAAGGGCAAATGACGTTTCTTTGAGTTCTTCCAGCTCCTACCAGGAGCCTCTCCAAGACCAGTCAGGAAGAAGAAAATTCACTTCTTTCATCAACATACTTGTGGAGAAGACAAACCCTGGTAGCTCCCTCTTGGATCCTGCTTATGAAGGGATGGGAAAATATGCATCTCAATAGCACGCCGAGAAGGCAGTATGGTCTCTGGCACAGATACTGACACCGTCACATGGAGAGCCACGTCTTAGGCAGGAGAGGGTCTTGTATCCTCCCCCTCTGTTTCCCATAGCAATGGCGTCCCCTCCCCAGTCACTCAGGACTGCAAGGTAGCTTACAGTGGAAGGCTCAAGAGAGGCCAAACAGAATACCAGGGATGGAGCATATCAGAGCCCCTCACAGCCACAACCTCAGTCGAAGCAATTGTCATGCTATGCTGCCTCTTGTCACCTGTGTGGCACCATTCCCTGAGGAGCCCATGGCCATTCATGTCCACAGGACCATGGACAGGGCATTCTTCCCGATTATAAGCCCTTTTTATTAGTTAAGACTTCCAGATTATAGGGAAGGAAAACTCAACCCAAAGGAAGTAGGTCTCTAAAGGTGGTGGGGGGTGGGTGTTTATTGCTTAAGACATGGCTGTGTAGGGGTTTGAACAATGTCACCAGCTCATCCCCACCCCACACTTTCTGTTACGTTATCACATACCTGTCTCTGTCAGTACACACCATTCCACAGACAGGTTTTCTTAATGCAGAGGAAAATGTCTGCTGGTACCCACAAAACTACATGACTATTACTTCTGATACTAAAAGAAAACCAATTATATTACATTTCAGTGAGAATTCTGATCAGCACTGCTTGAGTCCTATACCCACCCCTGAATCAAATGCTGTGCCAGAGGCATGACTTTCCCTGATTATCAACCTTGAATTATGACCTAATCTTGATAGGAAATTGTGAGGGTGAGTAGGGGGTAAGATCACAGGGGGAGCGGTGGTGGGGAGTAAAAGGAATGGGAGGGTAGCCTGCAGAAAAACAAAAACACTTATCTACTCTACCTTTCTCCTGCCATTTACTTCTCATTCATTGACACTCAGCTCAAATGCAGCCTCCTATGGGAAGCCTTTCAGAACTCCCTCAGGCAGAACACTTCTCCTGAGTACTGGCTATTCTTCACAGATTGTTTACTTATCTGACTCTCGCATAAGACAGACCTCCTTCAGGACAAAAATGAAAACAAACACGTCAACTTTATCTTTGTATCTTGAGCACTTAGCATCTTGGCATGCCCTATAATGATTTTCTCATAAAGCCACTGGAAAAATAAACACCACTCAGCAAGAAGCAGCAAGAGCTGAGGTTTGCACCCCCGTCCAGAGCAAAGCTGGTCTAAATGGACCAACCGACCCTTTAAGCATCCCCCGGTGGGGCTTTCCCCAAACACAATTGCCTTCTTTTTTTCCATTTGAAATTTATTTCGAATTTTTAAAAACAGTTTTATTGGGGGTATAATTTATATACCCTAAAATTCGTTCCTCTTTAATGCACAATTCAATGATTTTTGGTACACCTACAGACTTGTGCAACCGTATTATTATAATCCAATTTTAGAACATTTTCATAACCCCTCAAAGATCCCTTGTGCTCATATATGGCCACTCCCCTTTCCCGCTGCAGCCCACCTGAGTACTAATCTACTTTCTGTCTCCGTAGAGTTGTCTTTTCTAGCCCTTTCATGCAAATGGAATCATCCAATATATGTCTGGCTTCTTTCACTTAGCATAATGTTGGTTTACCCATATTGTAGCATGTATCAACCTTTCATTCCTTTTAATTTTTGAACAGTATTGCATTGTACGGATGTATCACACGTTGCTTATCCAGCTCTGCATCTTCTTAGCACTCCATCCTTGTGGGAGAGTTAGAAAGCACGTTCATAGAGAAAAGAGGAGAGAGCAGAAGCAGCCAGTCTTGCTGGCCTCTGATTTCAACTCCTTTGCTTGTGAATGTCAACATTCTCTTCCCAATTACCATAGTCCAGTAAAATGCCACCGCTCTCCATAGGGAATATAGTCAATAATATTATAATAACTATGTATGGTGTCAGATGGGTACTAGACTTATTGGGGTGATCACTTTGATCACCCCAGTAAATGATGGGGTGATTAGACAATCATTATATTGTATGCCTGAAACTGCTATACCATTGTATGTCAACCATAACTGAAAAGTAAAAAAAAAAAAAAAAAATTAAATGCTTTCACTCCTAACTATAGACCATCCTGGCAGAGGGATGGGACAGGTGAGGAGATCATGACTACAATGATAGAGGAACCCAGCCCAGAGCCTTCTTTAAGGTGAATATTTCAAATGTAGAGTCCTTCGAATGCTACAGTAAAGAAGGATCCAGTTTACAGGAAAAGGATTTGGTATGAGCTTGTGGCTTTGCATATGTAACTAGAGAAGAACATACCAAATTCAACTTAAATAGTAATTGCTCTAGAGAAGGTGATATAACTTGTATATTTATATTTTTAAAAATTCTGCAAGAATCTTACAAGTAACTTTTGGGTAAAAATTATTTTAAAAAGAAGGAATTTTATTTTTTAAGGAAAAGGATAATGAAGGCAATCTCTTACAAGATAAAAACATATACTTTCCAGTACTAATTTTTCAAGAGTGCTTCCCTGATACACCAACACACACACACACACACACACACACACACACACACACACACCTTTTTGTTTAAACAAGCAAACATCCTTTACTTTTCATTCTTCACCAATTAATGCCATTTACACTGAGCTATGCTAATTAAATAAACAATTAGCACTGAGGTCACATTGTAGGGATAATGGGGGTTGTGGGGAAGAGAGTATTAGAAAATTAGCTCACACATTACGAGAGATTTTATTTCACAGCATGCATGCAAAGCAGCTCTGCATCCAGGGCACAAGAGATTACTCATGAAAGGAATTTACAGTGAAAGATAATGAGGGAGCTTTCAGCAAGCCATCAATCTGCTGGTTGTTCCTGGAGGCCCCTAGACAGAACACAGGCCATGCTGAATGGAAGCAAGGTGACATTTGCAGTACATGGCTCATTGAAAAGAGCAAATGTATGCAAGCCCAGGAATCATCTTGAGGGAAAATAAACCTTGCTATTGCTAACATCATTGATGTAGCCTGTGAGTCTTTCCTAGCTTTCAAATCTTTGGCAACCTGGGGATACCTCAGAGAACTCGAATAATGGCTGGTTTTTACTAGAATAGTTGACCCAGCTGGGAGCAAGGCAGAGAGTGGAACATGCTCTTTCTTTACAAAATTGCAAGAATAGCTTCAGAGATATTTCCTTGTCATCCATTCCATACTCTGCTATCCCCTCCCCCCCACATAAGTTTCAATAAGAAAGAACTGTTGTATTCTCTGAATTTAAAAAGTCAGTTTTAGAGAGCAAAGGTCATTACTGGGAAAAGACTGGATATATCACTGTTTCATTAAAGAGAGCCAAGTTTTCGAAATGCCAACCTCTTTATTTACTCTAGGGAAAAAGTCCTGAAGAGAACTCAAATATGTGTTTGGAAAGATGTACTGTGATGTGGAATCCCTCTCAAACCCCTGTATGTCATTTTAACCTAATTTCCTACCTAGCCTCCATCACACAAGAACACACGTTCATTATAGAAATGTCTTGGGAGAAAATGTCAAGAAAAGTCTTAATCTTCTGTGATACTAGCTCAGTGATGCCGTCATTAACATTGTATCTATAATATTCTAGGCTTTTTTTAGTAAACACAAATGTGTACATATGAACATGGAAATGTGCATACATCTACTTATAGATTCTTTTTACAAATGAACACATCCTGAAATTCCTGAAATACATTCTGTGATGTACTTTTCTTCACTCAACAATAAAGCATGCCCATATTTCATGTCATTAAATATACATTTGCATTTTGATTCCAAATAGCTATATTGTTTTGTAGTATGGATGTCCTACAATTCATTTAAACCCAGTTAGAAAAACTCAGAAGCATGACTGCGACACAAGAAAATTCCCCACTTTCATGGATACTCTACTTAAAATACAACTTGACACTTATTCATGCGCACACAGCCATGCATACTACTCCATCATGATATAATACTACAGAATGCTGCAGTGAATCTGGGAAGCTGCAGGAGTCTTGGAAGAATTAAAAAATATTTTGAGTGATGGAAGTATTTTTCAGAACCCGCTGGAATGTGAGTTGATTGTAAGCATCTTAGATGTCCCTGTGTGCTGTAACACCTACCACAGTTATTTTGCACACAGTAAGTGGTCAAAAAAAATATTTGTTGATTGGAAATGAATAAAGGAGAGGAGGACACAGGTGATCCTTGCCACGATCTGGAGAACTCTGAACTTAAGCAACTGCGCTTTGTGTCCCCATACAACCGGAGTTCAAGTCTAATTCTTTGGGATAAAGGCAAACGAAGTGGACTGGAGGTCCCCAAAATTGCTAGAAGAGTCAGAAAAAAAAAAAAAAAGATTTCTGGCTTTTTGGCCTATGTATAAATGGCTTCTAGCATCAGTGAAAGGAATAAGGAATATATGGAATGGGCGGGTGAAGATTGCAATTTCTATTTTACAGAGAAAAATAGGTAGATATGTCTACGGCTCTAGAGAAGGGCTGATGGCTGATGACCATAACTGCCAGTGAAATTGGTTGAAAACTCTTTACGTTCCCCGTGCTAGCTGGAAAGAACCTATTCTTCGACCTGCCTGATGAACCATCAAGCCAAGCCAAACCGTTCCACACTTCTTCCCTATAACAGCCCTTTTTTTACTTAACACATAATGTCTAACAGAAATCTCACTTTTCAAGCAATCAGGAGCAGGACTCCAGCTGATTTTATATCATCTTCTTGTTGTAAAATGTCTGCTAATCTTCCGTTTTATAAACTAGCTTCCATATTCCTTTCAGTAAACTGGAATGTTCTTAAATGCACACAAACTATGGACAGACCAGATATTTTTCACTACAAATGACAATGGCAAAACCTCAAAGGTTGTCATTGCATCCCATAGCAGAGATTTAAAATGCTGCTTAAGTTACCAATCTGAGCCCGTATACTCCGGCCTTCTGCTGAGTGAAAAACAGCTTTTCCTATGTCAAGTTCATCTGGTTAAAATATTTACTGTATATAATCCTCGTTTAGCTGGTGGGCTTTGCCACAGACACTGTCTTAGCAACTGAGATTAGCACCAGCAGGAAAACAAGCAAACATCTGAAAGGACACAAGCACCTTATTAAAACACCCTACTCCTGAGAGGAACAACTTCTGTGTGTGTGAATCCCTCGGGAAGCAAGCACCAGTCAGTCATATAAACAGGAGCACACTGGGATCAAACGTTGCATTAGCCTTTTGCCATCATGCTTGCTTTTGGGCACAGAAAGCCAGACTAAAGATGGCAGTCTAAAGATGGTCACCTCAAGCTGTAACTACACACCAGTTGGAATTACGATTATTGGAGCTTGTCAGTCTTCTTACTGAGCCCTGCCAGCTTCAGGCATAATAATCTGCAACAAGATAACTCAATCCCAGGCAGTTTCTAATACAATCCATTTATTCTTTCAATAATTGTTCAATTGAGGCCAACTGATGTCAGGCGTTCAGCTATGGCCTGAGGATGTAGTTGTGAATGAGATAGATAGATAGGATCTCATTTTTCATGAAGCTTGCATGCCAGTAAATAAAGATAGTAAATCAATCCAGCCATTCATTGATTCATCGATCCATACATCCATCCATCCATCAGACATGAACAAATAAGCAAACAATCTCAGATACTAAAAGTGCTATAAAGAAACAAAAGTAAGTAGTGTGAAAGGAGAGTAGGCAGGCACTAATTTAAGTAACTTGGTCAGTGAAGTTTTCGTCACGTGTGATCTAAGCAGAGGGAAAAGCTAGTGCTCAGGGACCGAGGTAGAAACAAGTTTGACATACAGCAAGAACAGAAGGAAGTCCAGAGAGCCCAAAGTATAGTAAGCGGAGTCCTGTTTTGGTCTCATAATCTGGGCTGGGCGTATGGTGATGCCTCCCTGGGATCAGACCCTGTCTTATGGTTCATGCGGCTGGCTGTGTCCTATTTTAATCAAGAGATATAGCCATGTCTAGTCCCCATTAAGAAGATTCCATGTGATGTTCCCCACTATCCTGAAGGTCTCATTGCTGGATCCACAACACACCTGATCTGCGTTCTTGGCAATCCGGTCACATCACCTTAGTTATTGCATTTCAGATTGCTGGCCAATTGCCCAGATCGGTTGCTCTAGTCCTGACCATGTCTGATCAGATCTTATTCCCCTTTTCCCACCAGCCCAGGATAGGGTGTGATACCTTATGTATAGCAGGTTTACTGATGTATATTTAATACAGTAAAACTCACTCAACTTAGTGAACATTTCTATGAGTTTGACGAATGCGTACGGTCACATAACCATCACCACAATAAACATATTAAAGATTTCCATTAGCCCCCAAACATTTCTCATGCTACTCTGTAGTAATCCCCCACTCCCAGACTCTGGCAATCACCAATCTGTTCGATTTCCCTGTAGTTTTGGCTTTTCCAGATATCAGATAAATGGAATGATAGAATATGTAAGCTTTGGAGTCTCACTTCTTTCACTTAGCGTAACGCCTTTGAGATTTCTCCATGTGCTTGCTTGTGTCAGTGGGTCCTTTTCTTGCTGAATAGTATTGCATTATGGGTACGTACCACAATTTGTTTTTCCTTTAAGTAGTTGCAGGCATTTCAGTTAGTTTGTTTCTGGCAATTGTGAAGAAAGCTTTTATAAACATCTATGCACAGGTTTTCTCTGAGGATACATGGTTTAATTTCTCTGGGGTAAATATCTAGGAGTGGAATTTTCAGGTTATCTAGTAAGTGTATTTTAACATCAGAATGACAAACTTTTAATGACTCATTTGTACTGAAAAGTGCACCTTTGTGTGATAGAATGAAGATTAAATCTGGAATCAAAAGACCTTCATTCAAGCCACACATTTGGAACTAATAATTTTCATGAATTTGGGTAATATATTTCACGATTTTTCTGAACTCATTTCCTTGTCTATGGAATGTGGATTATCATAATTTACAGAGGCCTGTTATTTTAACATAATCTGACTGGGAGAACTTTACAAAATACAAGTTATTATTTTATTAGAAATTATTATGTTATTATGTTTCATTACAAATCTATTACCAATGAGAGGTCATTTTAGTGTGTGATGCATGCTACAAATGACTGGCACAACATTGAAAAACAAGCATCCACAAGCCATACATCTCCACCCTGTGTCTCGTTAGGATAAGAAGTTCCAGAGTTGCACTGTCCAATAAGGTAGCCATTAACCACATTGTCTATTTAAATTTAGATTAATTGAGATTAAATACAGTTAAAGATTCAGCATCCTCAGTTGCACTAGTCACATATCAAGTGCTCAATAGGCACATGTGGCTGGTGGCTACCTTTTTTGACAATGCAGATGGTGAAACATCTTCTTCATGCAGAAAGATGTAAGGTGGTGTTGGTCTAGAGTGCAGATACTATGACCTTGGTCTTCTCAGAAAATAAATACAGAAAAAATATTCTAGAGCCCATTTGCAAGTCAATCATAATAATGTTTCTGTGATGACCCTTATCTGTTTTGATTTGGAGACTTTTAATCAGCCCTGTAAGACCCCACACCCAGGCAAGGTAAGCCCCAGATACCTGCGCATGAGTAATGAAATATTGCACATTTCTGGTCTGTTCCTCTTTGGAGCCAACCTTTTCTGAGTCCTTACTCCCAACTGTCTCATTTATTATCTTGTTCCTGTTCCTTTGGGCTTGACATTCGCTTCTAAGCTCTTTGTCATAGTTTAGGATTTTTCCTCTACTTTTCTGGAATATCTACCTCTAAAGCATATAGTGAATAGTCAGTTTCCCCAACACTAATCCAATTTATGGTGCCGACCCACACTCATGCTGACCCACCTAATCCCGCATAGGATGGAAGACGTGCACAATGATTATCGGGGCAGCAGGAGCTGCTCAGATGATGTCAAGGCTGTTGACTGTGCACTGGGGTCATGAATTCTAATGCTTTCAGGAGCCAGGCAAGCAGTGTGAGTGAGTGAAGCAGGCTGCGTGTAACAGTAGGGAGTGGAAAGTATTGAATCAGGCTGGAAGCCTATGCCCCATCAAGAGAGGCTAAGCAAATAAAAAAATATACACACTACACAGGCAATTGGAAGTACAGAAATTGAAAAAGAAGAGGTAACACTGTTTCTTTTTGTAGATGATGAAATAGTATCCTGGAAAAACCCAAGGGACTCAATGCCAAAACTAATAAAAACAGTAAAGATAGGAGGATATAAAACTAGCATACGAAAATTAATAACCTTCATATACACAAACAATAACCAACTAGAATATATAATGGAAGAGCAGATCTTATTTATAATAGTAAACAAAAGAAAAAGAAGAAAGAAGTTGAACGAGAAATCTGGAAAATCCAAATGAGAAAGGCTTTAAAACACTCTCCAAACAAAATGACAAAATTAGATTGGAACAGATGAAAGAACAACCTTGTTCTTGAACAAATCCACTTAACTTCATAAACTTGACAAGTCTCCCCAAGGTAATATATAAATTGATGAGCTCAATAAAAAAAAGGAGTTAACTTTTTCCGGAGCTAAGTAAGTTTATTCTAAAGTTTACATGCATTTCTTTTCTTTTTTTATTAGTTTCAGGTGCACAAAACAATGTAATAGTTAGACATTTATCATTTATATCCCTCACACTGTGTCAACCCCCCTCCCCCCATCCACTAACCCTCTGACATCGCACACAGCCATTACACTTCCATTGTCTCTATTCCTAATGCTGTGCTCCGCTTCTTGTAAATATATATATATCAACTTGTAGTTGACATTCATTTTAACCTTTCAAGAAAATCTAGGAAAACCCTAAAAAGAAGAGCAATGAGAAGGGACAAGTTGAATTCTGCCAGATTAAAACATAGTGTACAGTTTGCATAATTAAGGCAGAGTGGTCCTGGGGCCCAATTAAAACATAGTGTACAGCTTGTATAATTAAAACGAAGTGGTCCTGGGGCTCAATTAAAGGGGCTAGAATTTCCAAAAAGAAAAAGAAAAAGATGGATAAATACTATGGAAATTTAAAACATTTTGAATGGAAAAAGTGCTGTCAGAAAAGTAGAAAGACAAATTACAAGCAGGGAGAAAATATTTGCCACATAGACAAAAGACTAATCTTAATTTATAAATAACTTTTAAAAATGAGGGGGGGAAAAGAAACACCAAAAGCCCGACACGAAAAATAGAAAGAAGACACAAACATATAGTCCAGAAAAAAAGACAAATTAGCATTTAAACAAGTAAAGATGTTCAATTTTGTGTATAATAAAATAAACGTCCAATACCACACTGAGATTCCATGTCTTACCTCTCATATTGGCAAAAGTCAAAAGCTTGAGAGACACTATGTTGGCAAGGTTGTCAGACTACAGATACTATAGTCGTACATTGCTGGTGATTGTACAAAATGATACAAACCTAAGCTGGGCAGGTGGCAGCATCTTCCATAATTACATGCAATTACCCTATCACCTAGCAATCCCAATTCTAGGCAGGTACCCGAAGGCATACCTCCACAACCTGAAAGAACAAATGCACAAGATTACGCACTGAGGTATCATTTCTAGTTGCAAAAGATTGAGAAAATGAGAGAGCTTTATGTACGGGTACGGAGTAGATTCCAATATATCTTGTCAGATTAAAAAAATCAAGATACAGAATAATTATAGGGCATAATGTGCTATTTTAACAGCTTTATTGAGGTATAATTGATATACACAGAACTGCACCTGTTCCTTGTGTACAGTTTGAAGAGTATAAACATATGCAAGCACCCCTGACATCATCACCACCAGGTCATAAATGCATCCAACACCTACCAAAGTTTCCATGTGTGCATTTGTTTTGTTTTGTTTTGTTTCGGTAAGAACACTTAACATGAGCTCTACCCTCTTAACCAATTTTGAAATGCGTGACACTACATTGTTAGCTCTAGGTACTAAGTTGTAGAGCAGATCTCTAGAGTTTATTCATCTAGCATAACTAGATGAATATCCATTGAATAACAACTCCCCATTGCTTCTAGCCCCTGGCAACGACTATTATATTCTTTGCTTCTATGAGTTTGACTATTTTAGATTCCTCATGTAACTGGAATCATGTAGTATTTGTCCTTCTGTGACTGGTTTATTACACTTAGCATAATGTCCTCCAAGTTCTCCACGTTGTACCAGTGGCAGGGTTTCCTTCTTTTTTAAGACTGACTAATAGTCCATTGTATGTGTATACCACACTTTCTTTACCCATTCATCTGTTGATGGACCCATGCATGGTTTCCACCCTACTTTTGCATATTTTTAAAAAAATGGACAAAATGAGTGAAAATGGTTACCTAAGAGGGTAAGTGGAAACAAAGTGGGAGAACTAGGGATGGAAATAAGAATTCTATGGGTATAACTTTTATAAATACCTTTTGAATTACATAAATACTTTACTTCCATATTGCAAAATAAAGTTAAGTCAAAAAGGATGAAAAAATTCACAAGACATAAGCAGGCTGAATTGACCCACCTGCTTTACCACCAGTGACCTATGTAATTACCTGCAGCCCTAAGGACTTCATTGGCTTTCTGGGGTACATTCTGAGGCTGTGAACAGAAAATATGTGCTTGGGAAAGGAGTTGAGGGTAAGGGGATCAAATATATGGTGATGGAAGGAGAATTGACTCTGGGTGGTGAACATATAATGGGATTTATAGATGATGTAATACAGAATTGTACACCTGAAATCTATGTAATTTTATTAACAATTGTCACCCCAATAAATTTTTTAAAAAATTAAAAAAGAAAAATTAGGTTACACTGATTGAATTCACCTTCATAAAGACTAATAGCCAGTTATAATTAATTAGCTGTTCGATTCTGTTAGTTTCACAATGTGTAGAGTGATATTAGTCATACATTTTTCGTTCTGGTTTATAATATTATTTTCCCAAAGTGATTGTGATCAGACTAACTTCAAAAACTTATTATTCAATTTCTAAGATTTCAGGAAACAAGGCCAACTTTCCCCACATTTTCGTCATGTGACTCACACACCATGCCCCCAAGGCAGCAACAGCAAACATATTGGTGTCAGCAGTTATCGGCTGGCTCATGAGAGAACGTTCACAATTAACCTATTGAGCATCTCTCTGGCAGGCATTTCATCCTCAGTAGGACCATCTGCACTGTATTCACCCAGTTGAGGAGCCCGGCCAACCCGCTGTGTGTTCTCACGCACGTTTCCGCTCTGACGCCTGCCCAGAAGCAATCCATAACCCCACAGTGCTGCTGCGTCAGCAACGGAGCAAAAACTCAAAATGTTCCCTCTAAGTAGAACAGACTGTGTCTGGGTTACTCTGTACCTTCCGTGCTAACTCTGAAAGCACCCCAGGCCCTAGGAAAATCATTCCCTACCCGCTGCAATCCTTCACAGAACAGTTCACAAAGTGCTATCAGGGTTAAGAGTTTACCAAACTTTTGTTTGAATAGAGACAGCCATTTGGCATACTGAGTGGTCACAGGAAAATCGCTTAATCTCTCTAAATTTCAGTGTTCTCATTTGTAAAACACCCTCACTAACAGGCTTTTGTGTAAGAATTTAGTGAGATACTCTATGTGTACCAGGGTCTCAAATAAGCATACGAGTCCCACTATTCAATATGTTGAGAAAAGTTAGCTCTTCTATCTATAAATGATGGAAGACTCTTTCCCTAACAATCCCCATCCCCCACCCACCATGAGTACCAGGGGAAAGAAACAACTACAGAACAATAAAACAGTGAACTTCGCTATCCAAAAGATCTCACATTCTTCCAATTTAATATTTTCTTTTGGGTGACACAGCATATTTCATGTACATTGTTTGTCAAATCCTTCCACCCTACTGCTCTTCTGCAAGATGGATCTCAGGGAGACTTATGGCAGCAGAGAAGAGGGAAACAAGGTGCTGAGCTCTGTCTGGTATTCGCGCATCCCTACCGCAGAATGGCTGGGCTGCTCTTGCTTAGGCTTGAGCTCTGTAGAGGTGCAGTGACAGGTTCCCTGGAGGGATGGTCCTTCCACTGCTGCTTACCGCTCACGTCTGTAGCTGACACATTTGTGATCCTTTTCTTTGGCTCAGTCAAGACTTGCCTTGCGCACTGAGCCCTGCTTCAGTGTGCATGTTTGCTGTGACACCTTGTTGTGACTCCCATTTTCCTCTGTCCCTGGCAACTCTACCTCTGGATAATTTTAAGCTGTTCTCACCACCACCAATATACAGGCTTATAGGAGCTTCTGGGTCCCCTGCTTATCCCCCTGGGTCTAAGGGCAGCTCAAGAAAGCTAGCTTGTCTGTCTAGCACTCTACCCCCTATGATGCCACCGTTCTCTCGCACATATGGGGCCAACTGTATAGCAATCTCCTCCCAGGATATCAAAGATAGATTGGGATCAAAGCCCTTGCTGCAAATTTATCTCATCACACATAACACCGTTTTCACTCTGGCGCTCCCTATAACTTTGGGAGAGAGAGAGAGCTAGCAAAGCATACGTCATCCTCCAACAATGTTCTCTTCACACAGGCTCTTTACTTCTTATTTTGTCTGGAAGGGACATCACAATGTCATATATCCTCCTTCCAGAAGTGGCATTCAACTTGCCTAGGTCTCTGGTTTCATAAAGGTTAATGCGGAACAAGAAGAGAAACCAATTTACTGATTAGAGAAGCTCCAAAGTAGAGTTTCTTTGTTATCTACAGTTGCATGATGCACATGAAGAGAATATGTGAAAATCTCCCTATGAAATATATTTGCAATACATATTAATTCATTCATTCATTTAACAAATATTTACATATTACATATTACATGTCTGGGGATACATGAATAAAATATCATCTTTGTTCCTCCTGGACACAGGACAAAGAGCTCATTCTTTAATATACAAAGAGCTTTTATAAATCAGTAAGGAAAATTAAAGCACAAAATTTGACCGAGGATATGAAAATAGTTCTCTCAAATACACACACACACACGAGACCAATCAATATTTTTAAATGTTTTAATCCACTCATAGTGAAATGCAAATTAAATTTCTAAGATACTATATACTATGTTATCATGAGACTCTATCTCAATTTTAGCTGCGGCATTGAAACACTAGATTCAAAGGAGACCACAACGTTAAAATTTCTAAGTAATGAAGAACAGCCAACTCTTAACCTTTCATCTATAATAAGTGGAAAAAGAAAGGTTAGAACACTGGAGTTTGAGGGAGGACTTAGGAAGAATGTTTTTGAAAACCAGTGGTTTGCTGAATTCCACCCCTAAGGAGAGCAGCGAGGGAGGCTGGGCCTCTGACCATAGGTCTGGAGAGAAGAGTTTCACAGGGATCCTCGGAGTATAGTCGCTCATTCAGCACATCTTTATTGACTTGGGCAAGTCGGGGCTGTCCTAAGAGCTGCAGATGCAGCAGTGAAGAAGACACAAGAGACACCATCATTGTAGAACTTGCAATGTCCTGAAAAAAGAACGACTCTTTCTGTTCAGCTATTTAGTTTTCTATGTTGATCACTCATTCATAAGGATTAGGTTGCAGGACACTCCAAGTGAACTGTGGATAAATCTACGGGAATGAGGCATAGTACGTTAGTTCACCGCCTAGAGCAACCCACTCCAAAACTCTGGTCAAAAGAAAAGTTTCTAAGTGCTTGCTTTTGTGCTTTGTTTTGCTATTTCTGCCAGTGATAAGCACTCAACTGATCCTTTTCTTCTTTATCTCAAGTCTTGATTATCAGATTGCTTCCACCATGAGAAAAGAAAGCTCTTCATTCCTGATGGATCGTCATCTTAAAAGATCAAAATAAAACTCTCAACAGAACATCAACATTTAGTCTGACTTCAAAGAATATATATACATTTTCATAAAACTCTCTTTTGGAGCCTGATTTCCTCTGAAAGGCAATCTTCTAAACAATATTCAGCCTATGCCCTTCCATCAATATTTTCTATGGAATTTAATGGGAAGGCAGCGAGCTCAGAGCTGGACATGGCTCTGCTTCCATGGTTGTCCCCAGGTCACCCCACTACTTCAGGACAGGGGGAGTGTAGTGGTGGGCCCCAGTTAGAGAAGGGCAGCACTTTGTTCATTCAGAAACTGTAGCTATAGACCATTTATTTTCATTTTCATTATTTCCATAGTTCATTTCTTTCTTCTTCATGCTGGACCCCTAAGAATGGCATGATTATGAATGTCACCCCTTTCCAGTGGCTTGATATGGGGCAGCTGCCCAAATAAGACCACCCATCAGCCAGTGACCGCTCTCCCTTCTTTTTCTTTTCTTTGCACAAAGTCCTTTTGTGAGCTAACTGAAACACTCTGGTGATTCCATGTATGCATGTGCTTGGATGATTTTTGCTTGCTTTTTATTAACCTTTTATTATGCTATAATTTCAAGTGCACAGAAAAGTTGCAAGAATGGCATAAAGAATGCCTGTTGCACCCCAATTCATCACCCATTTCTATTTTTGTGAATTTGGTTTTGGTTTGTTTATATATCTTTTAACCCAGAAATTTTCACTCTAGGAATCTAACTACAAAATTGCCTGAGACACATGCATACAGATATTTGTATGAAGATGTCAATAGTTTATATTATTTGTAATTTAAACAATTAGAAGCAATCTAATTATCCATAATAATCTAATAGTTATATAATGTGATAGATCCACTCTGTAGAATACTATGCAGTTATGCAAAAGAATGAGGAAGATATCTAGAGACTGAGTAAAGCATTTCCAATCATCGTTATTATATAAACTAACCAATTCCTTTCTCTTCCTTTTCCTTACTGATTGAACTCCAGTTTTACTTGAACTAGAAATGTACCCAGATAAAAGCTTCCTTTCAAAGAGGGGTAGCCAAAGCTATATAGATAAAAGTTGCTGGGCTTCTGGAGAAAACTTATTTAAAGAGACTGGCTCAGCCTTTCAGCTTGTTTTTACATTCTCCCTACCTCGTTCTTTCTGACTCTTGTTTGGAATAAGGATGAAATGGCTAGAGCTCTGGTAGCTATCTTGGATCATGAGGTGAAAGCCACATGCTAAGAAAAATGTAACAGAGAAAAGGAAAGAGTGGGAGGCAGCATTTTTCAAAATAATATGCATAAAATAATCTGATTTTTGTTTACAAAAACCATGTAAATATGTGTTCATATAGCATATAATATTATATGTATGCTTGTGTGTGTGTGTGTGTGTGTGTGAGAGAGAGAGAAGATACTCAGAAAAAAAAATTAATGATATATCCCGAAATGGTACAAGTATTTTCTCTTGGTAGGATGAGTCCAATGTGATGGCTTATGGGGAATTTCCTATTTTCCCCTCTCTCTCTGTTTTACTTTCAAATGGTTTTAATCTTTAAAGGCTTTTTACATGTTAATGTTTGAAATTTTTAAAATAACTGAAAATATATAGCCTTATATTTCAACTGTAACTTTAATTCTGAATATTCATTTATATTTGATTCCTTCAAGAACTGTAACCTTGATAAAACCAAAAGCGATCTTATGGATTTTCTAGTTCCACATTGGAACGTTACAGATGAGCATCCATTGGCTTAGAAAGACGGATAACATACCTCAGATTAATTAAATTAATGGCATAAATTAGTTTAAAAAATCTAAAACGGTCCAGGTGGTTTCTTACATATTTTATCATTTATTCTTCATTTCAATCCTACCAGAGACCCACGGTATCTCTATGTTATAGATGAGGAAAGTGAAGTTTGGGTAGTTTATTTCATCTCCCTGAGGGCACATATCAGTTAAGGAAGGAGCCAGGATTCAAAATCTGATCTATCTGCTTCAGCTTCTTTCCACTTCACGGTGTTGCCTCCTACACAGACCCTTGTGCAAAGCTCTTAAACGAACAGTGAATCCTGACAGCTCCCAAGTTAATTCTTCCCCGTTACTATTTGTTTGCTGAGTGTTTATGCAATAGCCACTAGAGAGGCTCATCCTCAGAGACCCTGTCACCCTAGACTGCCCACGTGGGCTGTTTGATTTAAAGTTGATTCCAAGTTGCCAAAGGAAGAAATGTCAGTTGTCCTATTAACTGAAATGGGATAACACACAATGCCAATGATGCATGGCCAACAGTCTCACAGAAAACAAGGAAACATTAACGAGACAGAGGCCAGGGATTTCCAAGTTTCAAGTAGCAATTTCCTTCATTTGGGTTCCGTCAGCACTGGATCCTCAAGGGAAATAACTCCAGGGCTGCAGAAAAACTGATCATTTTCTCAGTGGAGGCCAATGGGTGGCAAAACAAAAGAATAACAGGGCAGAGGAGAGTCCTAATAGCAGAGAAGCAACACAAGCCCTGAAAGGCAAACTCAAAGCACAATGAGACATTCAAGAAATTGTAACATTTCTTCAACATGCTTTGTTTTCTCATAGGTGTTTTTCCATTGATAGCTGTGTTAGTTTTAATATTTTGTACAGCTTTTTTCCCCCAACTCTTCACCCAAAATTTATACCCTGGAAGATATGTTAGGTTTTCCATTTGGTTTTGAGTTTCCACGGTTTTGAGTTGCACACCTAGGAATTTCTTTTTCTTTCTTTCTTTTTTTATTAAAGTTTATTGGGGTGACAATTGTTAGTAAAGTTACATAGGAATTTCTTGCTCCAGATTAGAAGCTGGGTTTTCACTGAGTATAAGATGTAAGCTCCTGACCACAAGGCATTTCATGAGATGGCTCCTGCCTACACTTCCAGTCTCAGTTTCCCCACATATTCTCTAAGAGCCAGTCTCAATGAGCTGTCTGATACTCCTATAACACATCATTTCTCTTATTCCTCTAGCCCTCTGCATATGCTGTTTTCCTGCCTGGCATGCCCTTATAGTTCTTTGCCTAGCACTCTCCTGCTTACCTTTCGACACACGGCTCCAATGACCCCTGTTTTTCCCATTTTTCCCAGACGTAACAATATCACACAAGGACTGTCTTGACCCAGTTCTGAACTCATAGCTAAAAACTCTCAGTTCCTCTTCCTGGGCAGTTTATCAAGACCCCATCTCAACTACTTCTCTTATCAAACTCTAATAGTCCTGGGCTACAATACTCACATACTCAACTGTCAGAGGCCTCCCGATACCTGAAACCCAGTGACAGCCCCTTCTTCCTTGGCTCTGCAATATAACTCATAATATCCCATCCTGAGGAAACCCTTGCAAAACCTAGCTAAACCGACCCCACTTTCTATAAGAAGGCACATCCTACAGTTTCAGTTTGCTGTTACCCTCTCCCTGGATGTAGCCTTCTCTTCTTTAAAGCTGTAAGTAACAAAAAGTCCTCTGAGTGTCTGTGTCATGTCCTGCCATCTAAAAAAACCTATAATCATACCTAATCTCATATAACTATGGAACATCAGATGGGTTAGGTGCTCCCGTCTCTGTGCTTCGGATGTCTGGGGATCAGAACTGTGGAATTTACATGCCATCAGAACCAGCTGCAACTCAACAAAGAAATTGATAATTATGTTTAACACTGCTAGCCTCTATTTCTAAATGCTAATTTCCCCTTCTGGTGTCCCTTAGACATAATGGAACCAAGTTCTATTTCTGGCAATATGGTACATTAGATATCTGTGAAAATATCCCAAATGGGAGCTCTTCGAAGACAGAAAGCTGGAACAAAGACTTCTAAACACTAAATGACTCCTTCAAGGACTTTAAGAAAAACCGACTTGCCTAACAATGAAATGTATCTGTCCTGCTCTAAACGCTGGTTGGAGAGGAAAGGCTTCTTTAAGAATTCATAACCACAAATTGTCCTCACATGGATTTGGTGTTAAGATTTATACTCTCTGCTTGTCCTGAAAAACCCCAAACCAAAAAAGTAATTTAATGTGCTCTTATGTTGGTAACCCCTCAGAACCTTGGATAAAAGAAATAAATTCTTTCTTTAAGGATACACCCCCATAGTCAGACATGCATAGTATCCTTGGATAGATTCTCGCTGCCTGCCCATGAATTCTCAATCCAAAAAGAAAAAGAAAACAAACATGATGTCATCATGTGTAGTGTGATCAAAAACAGTAGAATAAAACTCGTCAAGAATTTGATATTGGAATGATTACATGTTAAATAGAAGTGTGTTTCAAATGTCTAAAACATTTCAAGTGAACTATAAAATATCAAAAAAGAGCATTATTATAGAAAAATCAGGCATAACTCAAAAAGAAAAATATATGTTTAAATTAAATATATAATTATACTTTAAAAAATCATTTAACAGTTGAAAGAGCAGATGAGATATAGCTCAGGAGAGAATCAGTGAACTGGAAGATAAATGTGAAGAAATTACCCTAACAAAGCACATGGTAGCAATAAAAGCAGATACTCATATGGTAATTTTCATGTTTAGGTGTTGTACAAAAGTCTCTAACTGCATTAACTCTTCTGCCTTCCAACAACATTTGATATTGTTTTGTTCCCATTTTACAGATGCGGGAACTAAGACAAAGCGAAATGAAATACACTGCCCAAAGTCATACTACTAATAAGTAGCAAAGATGGAAGTGGAACCTAAACATTTAGACTCTAAAGTTTATAATCTTAACCATTAAGACACATAAAAGAAAGAAAGAAAGAAATTTTTAAGAAAGAAAAATTTTAACATTTAGCTATCTATTTGGAGTTTCACACAAAGAAAAAATAGGGGAGAGAGGTATATTTGAAGAGACAAAGGTTGAGAATAATCCAAAATTCATGAAAAAAACAATTATGAGGTTCAGAATACACCAAGTCTCAATCAGGATAAATAAAAATCATTCCACACTGATGTGACAAAAATAATTCATACACATTGTTTTAGGATAATGAGTCTATCAGAAATCATTTCATCTTTACATCAGAGTATCAGAAAATTTTATCTTTATGTGTAAAGAGAGAAGTAAGTTCCAAAGTTCCTCTGGCTAACACATAAAAACAGCTATTCAATGTATCTTCCAAGATTACAAGCATTAGTATAAATATAGTTATCCATAACAACAAATTAACATAATACGATTGACAAGCTTGTCTAATGAACATACATGGAACCCTGCACAGGTAATTGGAGAATAAAATTCTCAATAACATTCTCAACCATGATATAAGTCCCAAGAATTGCATTTTCACTGCAAGGCAATAAAGTTTGAAATCTATTTTTTAAATGATAACTTTTTAAACACTTCAAATATTTAGAAATTTAAAAATACATTTCTAAATAATTTATGGCTCAAGGAAGAAATTATAATAGAAATTAGAAAATACCAGAAACTGAACTACAACTGTCACAGGCTCTACCTCTCCTGCATCTACACTTGCTTTGGTGGAAGAAGTTGATATAAGTCATTACTTCTTCGTGTGACTCTCAAAACAGTGAGCTCCCTGTCTAGGGGATATTTCCATTTAAAGTTCATTGAGGTGGTAAAAACCTAGACAATGGGCCAGTCTTGTGGGTTCAAATTTTGGTTATATCCCTTACTAGTTTTATGTCTCAGTTACCTCATTCATAAAATGGGAGTAACCATAACTATATACAAGAGTGTTATCATTGAATATATATTATCTATCTATCTATCTATCTATCTATCTATCTATCTATCTACCTACCTACCTACCTATCTGGTGCCAAAAAAATGTATACACATTTTAAGAAAGGAAAACTTATTAAAATTGTAATACTGAACATATACCAATAACAAAAGATGAATACAAGTCACATTTGACTTCTGCAGTTACAAGAGGTGCTCAAAGTGGTTACCATCATCATCCAGACACTTCTGATGATGGCGAACTACTGCTTGAGCAACATTGACCAAAGTGTCCACCTGTGTACATTTTTTGGCACCCCCAATATATATAAAATCTTAAAAATGATCTTTGTAGGCAGTCCCTTTCTAACAAGAAACACCTTTCTCTCCATCCCATGCTATCATAGACTTTGTCTAGACTATCTATGTAATATTTCCCTTGAATTATTGTTGCTTCCCCCATTCTGGAATTTTCACCTGCAGGCCTTCCTCAAATCAGAACTGGAAGAGATAGACAAAAATGAGAGAATTCCAGGACCATCATATTCCACAGTCTTCTTCGGCAATATATTGGTGTTACATGAAAGATTCATCCATTAGAGGAATGAGGAATTATATTCTATTCAAATAAATTTCAAAGTCAAGTTTGACATGACCATTGGTAATAGATGTGGTATTTGTTTGTAATAGCCATCCTTTTGGATAAGACTAATAAATCTGCTTCAGTGAGAGGAGATGAGATTGCTCCTTTTGTTTTGCAATTCCTGGAAGAAGAAGGAAAGCATGCAGGGAGTGGAGGAGTGGAATTGATTCTTTTATTCTCTTAACATGGGCTAGACCTCTCATTTTAAAGGTGATAGAGATTTTTCTATTCTCTCTGCTAGTGGCATGTTGGAGTGGACATTTCCATCATCTATGTTTATCATTACTCACTGCTTCCCATGTGTGAAGGAGGAGGAGTAACTCATCTGATTGTTTAAAGAGAATCTAGGAAAAAGAGGCACCTTCTGTGCCTTTCCATCTGCCTTCCAAACAAAGCCTGATAGTCATTCTCTCTCCCCATTCATTATCATTCTCTCTCTCTCTCTCTCTCTCTCTCTCTCTCTCTCTCTCTCCCCCCCCCCCTTCCTCCCTCTCCTCTCCTCTTCTCTCCATCTCTCTGCCTATAAACTGATGAGTAAATCAGGCAGTCCCTGCCCCATTTGTCTAGACATCTTCAATTCAAAGTGGAAACCAGGAAGGAGGAACTTCCTCCTTTTTTAAATACAACCAGAGACCCTGAACTTTGATTAATAAAAGAGACTTGGTTGGCTCTTCATAAAGGATGCTATTGAGCTTTCGTTTTTAGTTCTCTGTGAGCACGAATTACCACATAGAACTGGGAAAGAAAGAGGTTGTGTCTTAGGTCTCTACCCCTCTAATACATACACACTCATCCCTAATTTAGAATTAGGAATATTGAATAACTTTACAAACTGAGGGGTGTGGTTTTTTTTGCCAATATATAATTATTTGACTTACATTGAGAAGATGAATTAATAAGCAGCCTGGCCATAATAATGTTTCCTAGAAAGGTCTCTTTATGACCTCAAAGTATCATTAGAGTTCTGTTCAACAATTCCAGTAATTTCAGACCATTTGCTAACACAAGTGAAAAAAAAACAAAAAACTTTTCATAGATCAAGCAGGATTAGAGAGTGACATTTCTCAGGAAAATACCAAGAAATTTTACATGAAGAAAAAACATAAATAAAACAAATGGCTTAATACCTACTCCGATTGATTATAGGATCCAAAGTACCCAATGAAGGTAAATACAAACTATAGAGTTCATCTTTTCAATGAGACTTATATGCTTCAGGTCCTTCTCAAAAATAATAGATTAAAATGCAACTGTGCAGTTGAATCGGGGCTTATGGGAATGTCCTCTAATGGAACAATTTTTTTTGGAGTAATTGCAAAGAAGGCAATTTTGTGATTTTTATTGAACAGCACAGAATAATTTAAGGATGTAAGAGCACACACTTTCCATAAGAGAGAACACTTTTACTGGAAGGGCTGCCTCTGTTTTGCAGCCATGGCTGGGTACATTCCAGGAGTGCCTCCGTGACTTTGATTAATTACTTTCCTTGTATTCTATTTTATTAGGTGGTCACACAGTGAGGAATGAGGACTAACGTGATCAGAAAATAGCTTCTGTTGTATCAAAAGCTTAAAAATAGTATTGAAATGTGGTGAATCAGGGAAAAAGAAAACAAATGGCCGTAATGAGGATCTCAACAGCTGCTTTCTTAACATGGGATCTCCTGTGTCTGCATCCTGCACCCCGGCTCTGGGGTTAAGAATTCAACCCAAATTCAATTATTTTTCAACTATATCATCTATATATCCCTCTATGAAAAGGAAATGAGAACTTAAACAAAACAATAAACAGATGTCTTAACACTTCACAGTCCAAGCTGGTTAGACTAGTTACAGAAGGCAGTTATGCATGTTGAATGAGCAACCATTACAACTGGAAAGACGCAGAGTCGGCACGATGGTTTATACAGACCAAAACTGAGAGCTTGGAAAATCCTAAGCTCTCAGATTGGCTTGAAGAACAGTAAACAGTATGATCCCACATGGAAACTGATTAGGTGTGACTCTCTATATGTACCCTAGCTGTCAACCCACTGACCTCCCGTTTTTTGACTTTACCCACAATGCAACTCTTGGTGGTCAGAACCACTTATTTGGTCTACCGTGTGGTTAATACTGGAAATTGTTCACTAATTATTTTGTTTGTTTCTCCTGTCATTCCAGCTAAATGTACTTAGGGGGCCACAGAGCAGCTATTCCACTTTATTAGAGTTCCCAGCAGTGCCTGGACAGTGCTGGGAAAAAAGAGGTGATGAGCATCAATATTCAGAATGTTGCTCCCTGCGGCCCTTAAGATAAAATTCAAATAGCTTATCCTGCTCAACAGGGGCCCTTCATCCTGCCCTGCCAAGCTTTCAGCTTTATGTCTCAGCACTGCCATTATCTGCCTCACCGACACTATGTTCCACGTATACTGAATTTCTTGCAAAGTCTGAGTCCGCGTCGTACTCTCTTAATTTAGAACTTTGCATGTGCTATTCCTTCTTGCAGCTACATTTTCCCTTCCTCCCAATCACCTGAATTATATCACTAGTGACTTGACTTAGATATTCTTTATCATTACTTGCATATTCTTCACGAGGCTAGCCCTGAGACCCAAGACTGGGGTCCACATCCCTGCAGGGCACCTCTGTCATACCCTATGCCCACCACTGTTGTAGCACTTACCAGACTGCATATGAAGGCCTTATAAATGCCCCTTTAGCTGGACTGCCTGAAGTCAGGGTGTGTGTCTGGGTCATAGTTCTAGCTCTTGAAATCAATAGTTCCTGCTACATACCCAGCCTTCATTTATATTTGCTGAGTTGATCAACAAATGGATGATTGAATGGATGTCCTAGCCTTGTGGGTGACTCTCAGTGATCTCTGCTAATAGAAATTATCTTGCTTTAAGGATTCTAAATATTTCGTCTCTCATCCCAGACATTCTGTTTTAGGAGGTAGTCTGTTCATTTTGACATATTGTGGGTACCAACTGAAGATTGTCCTGGAAGCTAAAACTTAGAATATAGTTCTTTGTACAATTGCAGGCTTTGGTGTTGATAAAGTAATGTGCCTTTTATCAAAACTATTTTTAAAGAGTCTGTATTCATTTTCACATAGAAATCATCATAAAGCTTTTAGTGTGGTACGTTATACACAGCAGGTACTTAATAAATGCTGGCTAAGTGAATGAATGCACAGAATAAGTCTTGCCCAGGAAAACACTTTACTAATAAAATCAGCCTATACCCATGAAAGTTCCCACGGATAGATCAAGAAAACTGAACAAATTGAGACAAACTTGTAAGTTTAGCTTGAAAATTATTAACCAAACAGATACTCAAGGGCTTGGTTTACATGACTTATTTGGCTTAACAACCAATTTAGTGCAGTTTTTAAAAATTATTTTTTTTATGTTCGCATGTGTGTTTATAGTAAATATACTATGCCTTAATTACTATTTTAATTAATTTTTCATTTTTTTCCTACTAGCTGTTTTGGCGATCAGGTAGACAGGTGAAAGCATTGAGGTCTGTAGTCTTGCCTCACCTGAGGAAATGCGTGTCTCTTTATTTCCTTTTTCATTTCCTAAGGTGGAGGGAACTATGAAGTCCGGAATGCCCTTTTGTTCTTCTCTCTTCTTGAGGCTCTTCTGTAAACATCCCAGAGTCTTTGCTTTGCAAATAACATTTCTGGCCTGTCCTTGATTTTCTGAAATCCTCAGGAGAAATCAGTCTAATCAAAGATTATTGAAGTCTGTTGGCATTATGGAACTCACTTGAGTCAGGACTGAAAAAGTCAAGTGGTGTGGAACGGAAAGCAGTCATCCAAAGCAGCTCATCCTTGGAGGGATTTGAACGAAATTTTTAAAATTTGAGAGATGAATAATGGAAAACATTTAACCTTAAACAACAAAGGTGACTAGTGGTATCAGTATCAGTAGGAGTTTTGCTAATAGATTTGCTTTCTTATTCAGCAGGCATGAGTCTTCTGGCAGTCCTTATGTCAAACTGTCTATTTTTCCATTGCATCATGCCACAGAGTTGAATCGAAAATCAAAAAGAATTCAGGAGAATGTGGCAGGTAGATAACGATGTCATGCACTACTAAAACTGAAGAAAGAAAACCATAAAGAAAATGTAAAAGTCCAAATTATGGTTTAGTTTGATCACTAAAAAACTCTGTTCAATCCCTCGTAAAGCTCAAGAGGAATTTTCATACCTTGCCAGATGGCAGTTAAAAATGATCTAAATCAATGTTTTATAAGATTGATATACTCTTTAAATAGCACAGTTTTGTGAAAGATTCGGGAAATTTGGATTCTCATCATGTAAATAATAACGTAAGAAATTATGATTATGTGACCTTTTTCTTTACAAAGCACTTTCAAGGGATTTATTAACTTTATTTGCTCCTATAGTAAACCTGTGGAATAGCCGGGATACTTATTTTCCATTTCACAGATAAAGAAACCAAGAATTAGATGGGAAGGTGAAATGAGGTGGCCAGAGTTAGTTATGTAAGTATTTTCCCTCTTTTCACTAAATCCACAGACATTTTATTTTCCTCTAGTTGACAATCTAGAGTAGAGCAAAATGCATCACTTTTTTGCCAATGTCGTTTTAATTCAATTTGGTGATAAGTTAAAATCATTTTGTACTGGGGAACTAAGTTTCTACAAAGAGAAAATAGATTGTTTCTCTTGCTCAAAGATGGGAGAGCAATGAGGACAGAAAAGTAGATTTCTCTATCTGGAGTTCCATGAAGTCAGCTAGTTGGCTCCTCAGGGTCCAAATGTGAATGACATTAACAACTATTACTTGGATTTGAAAATGAGTTAAATTAATTTACAGATGCTGTAACTATCCACCAGGAAGGGAATGGATAAATTATCTGGGATCCAAGCGTGTGATAAAACATTGTAAAATGAATAAGCTAAGTAGAATGAGTAGGAAAAAATCACAGAACATAATTTTGAGGAAAAAAGTCAGAAAATATATTCTGGTAGGTATATCATTTATAGAATATATTATTTAATATAACTTACACTAAATGTATATGTTAATAAGCTATATAACTTTTAATATAGGTAATATATGACATATCATTTATTAATACACATATGGTAAATATATGAATACACACATAGGTATGACATACATCCCTCATGAGTGGAGCATGCAATCAGAAATTAGACTGTATATTTCATGAGGGCAGAGACTTATTTACAGATATTTTCCACACCTAGAAGAGTACTAATAAATGGTAGGTATTCGATAATTATCTGAATAAACAAATGAATGAATAAATTACTATATCAAGAGGAGAATGAGAGGAATGGAATGGAGGAGGCTTTTAGGTATATTTGTAACATTTTCTTTATAAAGGAGTTAAGATGCATATATAACAAAATGATGTCAATTAAGTCTGAGTGATGAGTTTTTCTATTTTTTTGAAATATTATGTGATTTATTATTAATATTTAAGAGCATGTGTAACACTTTTTTCTTATATTGGATATAAAAGAATTACTACCCCCCTCCCACTACCACCAAAAAAAAAAATCTTTAGAAAGTCCACTTTCTGTTCCATAGGAGAAACCTTTCCATGCACAAATCAGAGATTCGTCCAAATTTTAGATGTTGTAGAATAAAACTTGAACTAATAGTTGAGCTACCACTCTACTTAAAGTCACAAGTAATAATCTTATTTTGTAGAAAAATTGCATTATCTCCTTGATAAATTTTAAATGAATTTCTAGAAGCAATAATTAACTATAAGATGAGAAAGAGTAGGTATAACTTTAAAGCAGAGTTAACTTAAATCATCTATCTTTGGTGTAATTACGTTTATTCTGATTTCATTTCTCTATGGAAGAAAACACAACAAATATATACAGCAGGCTAGACACTACAATAAGAACTAGATAATCAGAAGTCCAAGACATAGTTCTTGTCCTCCATCATCTCACAGTCTAGCAGGCAAGTTAGAGAAGTAAATCATTAATTGTGACACATCATGATAACTGCTGTCACAGAATTATTCAGAGGAGTTTTGAGCACAGAGAGAGGGTTCTTGCAACCTGGGGATATGAGGAAGACTTCTGGAGGGAAATCATACACGAGCTAGACTTGAAGGATAAGAGTTTGCCAAACAGAAAATTTAATAGGGCGAAGAGTTGGGGGTAGTGAGGGATTTTTTTCCAGGCAGCAGGGCCATATTTGTGAATTCCCAGTGGAATAAGAAATCATAGCATATTTGGAAAGTTACAAGTAGGACAATCAGCTATAGTCTAAAGATGTGTTTTGGATCATGGCAGAAGTTTGGAAACTGAGACAGGTATAAGACCAGGAAGTAGCTTACAATGCCAAAATAATTCTGGACTCTATCTCACAGATTATAAGGAACTATTAAAAACATTAAAGCAATGAACTAACAATCAGATTAGGCATAATGTCGATTAGAGGAGGATGGTTTGAAGTGGGTCAAATTGGATATAAGGAGAAAAACTAAAAATCTATTAAAGTGAGAAATGTTCAGATTTCCCTAATCTATGACAGTGCCATCGAAATGGAAAGGAGAATATTAATTAAAGACACATTTAGGACATCAAATCTATAATATCTGTGGGTACAACTTTCAAGAGCAAAGATTGTGGCAGTTTGATAA
Source organism: Rhinolophus sinicus (assembly GCF_057876585.1). Classification (NCBI taxonomy): domain Eukaryota; kingdom Metazoa; phylum Chordata; class Mammalia; order Chiroptera; family Rhinolophidae; genus Rhinolophus; species Rhinolophus sinicus. The sequence continues at coordinate 200,913,044 of NC_142517.1, forward strand.
GATTGCCATAGTTATTGCCTTCTGTATCTGTCTCTTTGCAGTGTGACTTTGCAGCCCCTTCCATCAAAATATGGAGCTTCTTGCTCCACACTTTGAATGAAGGCTGGCTTCATGCCCTGCTTGACCACGAGAATGAGGCAGATGTGACACCATGCCACTTTGAAACCTAGGCCTCTTAGCTCTGGAAACTGATGTGTTTAACTCTGTTCTCGCCTAAAAATCCACTAAAATAACAGTGAGGGAAGTAGTTTTTAAAATGTTTAAATACTCATGGGCGTCAGAGGAAAAAAGCATCAGAAATGATAAAAATACTGGAATTAAATTAATTAATTTACTATCAAAATATCTAATAACACAGATATTAAACTGGTATAATTTGTTTACAAAGTGTTTCTGTTCATGGATCCAACACATTAACAACTATTACTTGGAACTGAAAATGGGTGAAATTAATTTACAGATGCAGTAACTTGATCTAAATAAAAAGTCATAATATGTAACTAAATCGTCTACAGCTACGCATATTAAATCATCGGGGTGTTAAAACTTTGGGCATAGTTTCTACAAAACACTGACTTTTTTAATTATTAGTTTCAGGTGTATAAAGCAACATAATAGTTAGACATTTACACCCCTCACAAACCCCCTTCCCCAAGCTACTACCCCTCTGACATCTTGAAATCATTGCTGATGTTACTTCAGAAGATGTGTCTTCCGGTTGTCTTATGGTTGATTTTATACTACAATTCCCATGGTGGATGACAAATGTGGGCAATATTTTAAGCAAATTATAAGTTCATCATCATCTTTCTTGAGAAATAGAAATTTAGCCCCTAATTGATTATTAAGTATGCACTCTTATCATTCTTTACCTCATTTCTGTTTTAAAGATTTATTGTGAAATTTAAAAAATGTTATCAGAAAAGTATAAATAAGCAACTGTTGAATTACAATATACAATAAATTATAAAACCACCTTATCAAGAATGTTCCAGTAACCTTCTAAGCACTCTATGGCAGAATAGATTAGTCTCTATTTCCCACACCTGTTTTGTGTTCACTTAACCTGTAATTTCTGAAGTTTTCCACCGACCCCAATTCTCACTCAATGGCAGTCTCGCATCTTTCTGAATCTCACAGGTCATAGCATCACTGGCTAGCACAACTAAAGCTAGCAATAGCTTCACATACTTCTCCCACCACCCTCTGGAACTGAGACGAGTCATCTTCCCCTAACTTCTTGCATCTGAGTGTATTCCGTTCTATCAGCAAGCACTCTCCATGCCGTCTTTGAAAGGAAAGCAGTTGTTACCTTGCATCTGCTGTAGAAAGGGTTGGGAAGAGAGGAATGAAATGAGTCTTTAAGTGTCTTTCAGATTTAACCATGTGTTAAAGAACTCTGTTCCCTGCACAGGAATCTCAAAACTATGTAACTATGGCAAAAGTTGGAAGTGCACAATGGAGGTCTATGAAACCCATCCCAACTTAGTAAATGTACCTTCTAATCATAACGCTTCACTTCAAAATGAAAAATTCAAGAAAAATGTTAAACAGGACAATAAGCTTCTATCTGACCTGCTTTTGGCAAACTGGGACATAAAATCTTCTATTTTGTGCCCTCTATAGTCCATCCCCAGTTCTTGATCCAACAGCGTAAACCAGGGCTCAGGCTCCAGTACCAGGAAGCAGAACCAGTCAGAAGGTACCATGAAAGCTGCAGGGAGGAGACTCACTCTTGGCTTTCAGATTTCAGTCTCCCATCCCTATAGCTGCCTTGTCTTTGAAGACTCACACTTTGGTTACACAGATTATAAACCCTCAGCACCAAGGTACTCCAGTTAATACTTCATTTCATATACGATGTTTAAGGATCTAATATGTTCAAAGATGCATACAAGGCACAGTCATTGTCCTAGAAGCAGCTCCCAGTCTTATGGAGATAATATGTATGCACCGGGGGGCGGGGGAGGGGGCGGGGAATGACAGCATTTCTCCTTCTTGACTTCCTTTTTAACGTAATATCTCTTCAGGTTGAATAACTCCATGGTCGTCTCCCCCTTCTCATCTCTGAAAGAAATATTTATTCCTAGTCAGCCCAGGAAGTTGCTCATCAGAATGAGGTAGAGAAGACTGGGGACAGAGAATATGTTTAACCAGCAGAGTGTGTGATTGGATTAATCAATTCTGTGAACTCTGTAGGAGACATGCTATGCTTCCTGATGCCCAATGACCTACTGAGATTTCCTGAGTCACCTAGTTGTTCCTTTCACAATCAATACGTATGATTTGCACAGGGTCAGGATGTCATTTCAGAACCATGAATATGTGCCCTGGGCAACTTTTGTACCTTCTCACCCATGGCCTCCCTTATCACTCTAAAAGGCAAAAGGCCTAAATTATGCTATTCCTCAGAAAAAGCAGTGGAATTGTTCCATCTTTTCTTATTCTCATCCAAAGCCATGTGCTGTACCTTATGGAGGAAGAGACAACTTCTGTACTCAAAGTTCAAAGACATTAGGAAGGGCCTGTGTCAGCACTCACCACATGTTTGCTGGGAGGGCAGTCCATTAGCAGGGGCTCAAACCTTTCAGTGCACCATTAGAGATATTGGAAATCCAGTGCCATCCTCTTGGAGAGAAATGGGTACCATGGTATAAAACGACCACAGTGTCCTTATAGACAAGGCATTCACCCACCCGTAAATACTCCCACTGAAGTGGGTAAGCATATAAATCATCTGGTCCATCATTGTTCTTACAAATGAGGAAACTGAGACCTGGAGGAAGGTAAAGTTGTCTCACACACAGTTAATTGTGACCAGGACTCAGGTCTTCTGATTCCTCACCCATTGTTCTTAGAGGAAAAAGATAAAGCTGAGTATAGAAGACACCAGGTAGGGTATGAATAGAAGCGAGAAAGGGGTCCAGGAAGAGAAAGGGAATAAAATAGGAAATCCAGTGATAGCAGCAAAAATCATTTATGTCTCAGGTGCCCCCAGATTAACTATAGGGTCAGTAGGAATAATAGCATTGCAGGAGTATGTCTCTGCTCTCACCCACGCCACCCAGAAACAGTATGTTCCTGGGCCTTGCTACTCCAACTGTAGAACTCAGACCAGCCACATCAGTCTCACCCAAGGCTTTGGTAGAAATGCATAATCTCAGGCTCCACCCCAGAGCTACTGATCCAGAATCTACATTTTCACAAGATCTCCAGGTGATCCAAGGGCACGTTAAAGTGTGAGCAGCACTGACTAGGATGCAGGGGGGTAAGGTCCATAGGCAGCAACTCAGATCACCCTCCACTATCCCCCTCACCCAGACTCTCCTCCCCACCATCATCCTCCTACAGAAGCCAGGACCAGCTGGGCTGATACAACACCTTGTTATTTCAAGACCCCAATTCACAGGATTTTCTATATAGCCTCAGAATTCTCAAAGAGGAGAAAGGGAGAGTCACGATACATGAAGGTGGGGAGGCCACAGAAAAGTGCCTGGACAGTTTGAATAAAAGATTCTAGGACTGTACAGATGTGCATATAACTTAGATCTGATTTCAGTGTTTTTGTTTGACTTGGTTTGATTTGATTTGATGTGTTTGTTTTGTTTTGTTTGCTCATATCAGGTATCCACTTCACGAAGCAGGCAAATTGAAACTGTCCCACAGACTATTCCCTAAGTGTCTCATTCTTCCTGTTCCATAGTAGTTTATACATGACTCTATTTTATAGTTTTTTTTTCCAGATAAGCACTCCTAGAAGGCAATCTTCCTACTAGATTGTGAGCTCCTCATAGGCAAAATTGCATGTTTATTTTACCATCCTAACAGTTAGTGGCCTACATTGTATAAGCAACCAATAGTGAAAGATTTAAATAGCGAAATGAAAATGAATGAATTGAAGCAAAATGAAGGAGAATGAATAAATGAAGTAGAAAAGAAAGTCCTCACTCTGGGCTTAAACTCTGCTGTTACGTATCTTGTAGCTAGACGGAGTCACATGAGTCCTGAACTTCCGGTTGCTTCATTCGTTACAGAGAAGTCAGCCAGCTGTGTCCTGGGATGAGGTAAGAACCCAGGAACTACAATTTGTAACACACAATCAGCAAATCACATTACTTTGAAATTCTTAGGTGAGAGTCACCATCCAACATGCATTCATTACACAGACCCAACTTTCTTTCTTATACTCTGTTCTTGATTTACAATATATATGAAAGGAAAAAACACCTTATCAGAGGGGGGAAAAAGGAGCAATTTTGTTTTCTCTTTTCCTCAATACTCCTAACCACCAAAAAATTAAAATATTAATAAAATGTAAGTGAAATCTTAAAAATAACCATTTTCTAGAAGTACTTTACACAAACTCATGGCAAAAGTGTTCTCTGTAACCATTTGCTGGCACACATTATGGATCTAACAGTAATGATAACACCAATGACAGTCACAAAATTTAACTACTACTTAGATATGACAAGAAAATGTAAAGTCTCTATTTTTCCTATAACTAGTCCAGTGTTTCTCTCAAGCCCCCGTCACTGGACTACCAGAAAAATAAATTAAACTAATGTCCAATACAATAAACAGTCTCTTTAGGAAATAGCTTTCCATTTGTTAAAAATACTAGTTCTCTTTGATATGTCTCACCTAGTCTGCTTTTCTCCTTAAAATGGTTTCTGGCTTGTAGGGTAAGGGGTTGGGGGAAGGCTTCTGTGTCTTTGGAATCCCAGGAAAGAATTGGGGTCCTGTGGAGCAATGTTATCATCTCTCTCTGGTCTCTACATGCTGCAGACATGGAGGGGCCTCTCAGATCTCACTTCTAAAAACAACTCTGCCCAGTTGCAAGGGATTTATGGATAGCCTCTAGCTGTTAGCTCCTTCAAGTTCTGCCTCAACTTTCAAGCTAGGGTCACATCTGGGAGGGAGTGCTTTGACCAATATCTGAGCAAGGGAATGATAATCTAGCCATCCACTTCTTTTGGTAGTCCCCTGCCAATGCATGAGCGAGGTGGTATGGGGTCCTGGACATGTCTATTCCATGCAGACCAACTTTGCTCTGGAGTGCCCCATTGGACCAGCAATGACTTCCATGACTGCATTTCAGTCGCATGGCCTCCCCTGCCCGATTCTTCCTCTTCCATTTTTCATTCACGGTCTATAGGATGGGAAGTAAGAGAAAGCAATGTCTAAAAAAGCTTCAGAAAGTTGCATCTTCAATAATAAACAAAAGCTTGGTAGAAAGACAAGATGGAGAACCATCCAGATGGAAGGAATGAAATATGCCAGGTCTCTGAGGTATCATGGCGGAACACTCTTCCTCCCCTGAAGTTCCTATTGGAGCATCTCCATAAAGGACTAGACACCACACATTTAGTCCTAATGCACCCCTTATCCCAAGACCCTTCCAGTTCACAGCAAATAAAAATGAATTGTGCATTTAAGAAATCAGGCTGATCCATTGGCTTATCTATCTTTTTATAGCTATTTTTATTTAATTTTTTAGTCATAAAATCGTACACAGAAAAGGTTAAAATTTCAGCTCTGTAAAGGAGAGATAATAATCCTATATGAAGAGAGAATGGGGAGGGCATATAGCGATTGTTAAACTTATTAAGACTTTAAATTTGTAGAATAAATGATCAGTATATTTATGTATATTTACATATATGTACATGTAAGAGTGACATATGTGGAGTTTGGATTTGTTCCAACATATGGATTTGTTCATTATATGAAAAAAGCCTTTTTAATGAACATATATTATGTACATGTGCATAATATATATTCACATGTATTATCACATATATTACATATCACATATAACATATATTTACATATATTAAGAAGACATTCTTTACATAATGGACAGAATCAAAAGTGACATTTCATATTATATTGAATTCTGTGCTTCAAGGGTTCCAATTATAATACAGTCTCAGTATATCTGAATATATACATATTAAAAATTAAACCTTTAGTTTAGCTCTGACTGGAAATGAATAGAAATACAGATCACAAAATAGAAACCCTTCTCATTTATTTTTGTTGCATGTAACTTTCATTTAATAATATGACTCTTATGAGGATCAAATCTTAAGTGCAATAAAGGAAAAGCACAGATCACGGCTTGCTTCATCCAATACTCTGAAAAGGCTGTTAAACCACTAAAGGGGCTCAGGTTGGCACGGCCACCTTTTTTTTTTTATTTTCCTAAAAATGCAGGAAGCCTGAAGGTTAATACACAAAATCATTTCCACCAGTCCCATGAATTTTGAAAAGCCTCCTGCACTGCGCTGATTTTAAATTGCAGAATGGTTCAGTGCTGTAACCCTGACTCTCCTGCTACCATAGCAACCTGTTGGTTCAGAATGAATTGAACTATGGGATTATCTCTAAAGCAGAGGGGGGAGGGGCTTCTGCTTTATTTGTTTTTTAGTCAGCTCACTGTGTAATGCCTATGAATGGGAAGGACAAGAAGGAATGATTCTTTTTCCTTTAAAATCTATGTAGCATTTTAAAAACACTATGTTTATTAAATAATCATGTCAAGTCTACAAGATGTAATTTGTCATTGCATCATCATTAAAATGTAGAGAACAAATAAAATCAAAACTAAAGTCTTCATTATCTCATTGAAAATTCACTTTATTTTAAAAAGATGGGATTTGGGCGGTGTGCAGAAAGGACAATCATATGAAATTGGAACTTGATCTTTTCAGTTTTCCCTGCCCATATTGGGTAACTTTAGCATAAACGGGGATTTTAAGCTTAAAATAAACCTGAAATGTTGGTTCCTACCACCTACAGACTTCTGAACATTCCAGTTCCCGGGAAATGGCCCCAGCTAAATTGGAACCCATGACAGATGGAATCAGAAGTCATTGCTTCATCACAAACCACTTTCTCAAAATAGCTGCAGCACAAGAAATGATCCTGTTTGTAAATGGAGCAAAAGTGCTTTCACAATGTGGTCTATTTTTGTGGAAATACATTATATACACTTCTTACATCCCTCTCTCTACGTAATGTCCTCTACTAGGATTTACACAACACAAATGGTTAATAGCTGTCGAATAATTGATCAGGAAATTCTACCTTATATTTAGCAACTACCTCATTCTGGGCACTGTAAAGCCACTTCACAAACATTATTGATAAATTCTTAAAATAGCTTGTAAGGTAAGTATAATCCTACCTCAGATCCAGTCAGAGTAAGTGCCTGATCTACTAAGTAGCAAAGCCAGGATTTTACTTGGTTTTGTTTTGTTTTATTAGCCCAAAGCCCCTTCTCCAAGTAAATGTTCCATCAGGTCAGAAGACTTTCTGGAATTGAAATCTGAATGCCCTTTGATCTATGATACTGAACTGATATGCCAATCAACATTAGAAAGACTAAATTATTATGTGGTGGTCCAAACTCACCCCATAATACGTGAGTGAAAACTTAATTGTTTCAAACAACAAGCTCTTGAGAGTTTCTAGATCTCAGGATTAGAAAATTGTCAGTTAAAAAGTGATGTCAACTATAATTTAATACATATAGATGTATTAAATATATATGTATATATATACACATATATAGTCACAGGATGTGGAGTACAGCATAGGGAATCGAGTCAATGGAATTGTGACAGCTATCTACAATGTCAGAGGAGTAATAGATTGGGGGAGGGGTTTATCACTTTGTGAGGAGTAAAATGTCTAACTATTACATTGTTTTGTACATCTGAAACTAATAAAAATTAAAGTATGGCAGCTGAACAATGCTGTAGAGGGATTTAAATTTTAATAAAATAATAAAAAGCTCTAAAAGAAAAAAATTAGTGATGCCAGAGTGAGAATTTAGGGATAGATTCAAACCCAAGTTAAAGCAAATATTAAATTCTGTACTTTTTAAAGCATAAACCCCGGCACCAGCCTGAGATGTCAGATACTCTGAAAACACCAAGGTCAAAGAGCTTCTCATACAACTATGGGGGATGCACAATAGGCACTTCATCTTTTCTATTAAATTGAACTGAGGTTACAGAGGTACATGCACAGACTCCATACAGCAGAGGACAGCAAAGAGGAAGGTACGCTTGATAACATCTACTCATTTATTCAATACGTGTATAATAAACAGCTGACATGGATGAGGCATCGGTTGGGCATTGTAGAGGCTATCGAGGCTGTTCAGAGCAGATCCCTGACTTTCAGAGCTGATAATTTAACAGTTGAGATAGATGCATAAACATGACTAGCCATAGCTATATAGCAAGACCAAGAGAAATAAATATTGCAATGAAGGTAAAAGAAAATCACTGTGAAAGCCAGGGAAAGGAGCCATGGGTGTACTGTTAATGGAAGTGGCAGCATGTGCACTAAGCCTCAAAGAGTGACTAAAACATGGAAGAGTCCCTCATCTGAGGAAGCAGAAGCATCAAGATATAAACGTGCTGGAGCAATGGGAAGTACCGATGTGATTCTTACATCGTTATGTCTTATCATAGACTTTATAGACCATTCTTCACCCAATCCTTTCAACCCTCCACCCACTGTTCCCCTGATGTCTAGAAGTCATGTCAATGATATTGAATTAATGAAAGGGCTTCAAGGAAAAAAAGAGTCTGATAAAATAACAAACCTCAAGGTATCAACATAACATTTTTACTTGAAAATATCCTGAGAATAGGAAAAAGAGTGGTTACAGACATATGTAAATGATATGGAAATTTGCTATAAATACACATGTGGCTTTGGCTTTCCAGAAAAAATCTTGCTGGTGATTGCTATAATAAACCTTCTGGAAAGCGATACTATCTGAACACTTGCAGACAAATTGTCATCTTTGTTCCAAATCAAAAGGCTTAAACTCACCAGGAAAACCACTGGCTTTTCAGTCCCTGGTTCTTTTCAGCCATCAGAAGTTTCCTGGTCAAAACCCAAAGGATTCCCTAGACTCCCAACTCTCCGAAATAATAGTCCCAGCACAAATAGTTTTAGCTGTAGTAGCTACGTATTTGGGCTTGCTAACGTACATCAGCATGTGACTAATGTCCATTGCATTTATAATAACAGTAATCTCTTTGTTCTATGGAGGTAAAATAACTATAATTCTCACCTATGTTCATAAAAACGACAACGTAAGTTTAATTTTGTAATGCTAGAAAGCATCTTAGAGACTTGCCTAATCGTGGCATAAGTCCTTCCAATACTACATAAGTTAAGTTGAAAAATATCTGGGCCCAGTTGTCACAAGCTGACATCTCCTACCTGCCCTCGTCCTGCTAAGTCACAGAGGGAACTGAGCCCCAGTGCTCCTGCTACACTTCCTTTAGGTGAAGATGAGACTTGCCATAGAAGGACATTAAAATCTGCATCAGGAATTTTATTTGATTAATTTAATTCTGTAAATTTTTAATTATTTCATTAACATCATTAACTTCCATCAATTTAATTCTGTAACATTTTTAAATGGCCTTAAATCTGTATCAATATAACAAAATTGATATTTCTTTTATTTTTTCAATAAGAAGTTACCTTGTTTCACTGTTCCAGAGTCAAAGTCAATTTCCATTATTTCTCTTTTCTTTTTTATGTCCCTCATTCCTAATTCATTAATTTAGTCAATAACTAGTTTCTATGAACTTCCGATTTCCAGTTACTGATCTAGGGAGCTGGAGGTATAACAATGAATAAATAAAACAGTAACTACCTTCAAGGAGATTACATTCTAGTGAAGGAAGAGTAGGTAATAAATAACATAAAATTATAAATTAAGAATGTTAGATGTAATCATGGTAAGGATACGAAAAGTGTGTAGGATTTGAAGTTTTATAAAGAGTGGCATTGAGAAGTCAATATTTGTACCAAAAGACTTGAAAGAAATAAGGGGGGAAAATGCAAACTTTAAAGGAAAAAAACTTCTGAAAGAGGATATAGCAAATGCAAAATGTTGAGATGGGAATATTCTTGGTATATTGAAGGAACAGGGAGCAGGCCAGTGTAAATGGAAAGGAGGGAGTACTGGAGAGAACTAGGAAGTGAGGTCAGAACCAGCGCATGTAGGCCATTGTATTAACATAGCAGTAATTTTGGTTCTCACTTTTCAGTATCATTCGATCTAAATTATAACTGGATTGTGCTTGTTGTTGTGTTTAGAATACTGTGAAAGGAGAGTGGACACAGGGAAAACCAGTAGACGGATATCCCAATAACCTAATTTAGAGATTATTATGGTTTGTAGCCTGTTGGTAGTAGTGAAGTGGTAGGAAGATGGTTGAGACAACAGGATTTGAAGCCAATTCATAAAGATGTTAAAAGATAAAGAGAGGAGTCAGGGACAAAACAATGGTTTGATCTAAAGAACTGAGATGGAAAAGGCTGTGAGAGAAGCTGGAATTCTGTCAAGGAGTAGGAAGCCAAGACTTCTTCGATGGCTATTTTACCTATTGAATATCCATGTGGGGATGTCACCTAGACAGTTGAATTATTGAGTTTGGAGTTCAGGGAAATATTGTGGGCTAAACATACAAATTTGAAAATTGTTGACCAATATTTGGTGGTAAAGACGTTAGGCTTGCATGGGATCCCCTAAGGAATGAGTGTAGATAGAAAAGAGAAGGGTTCCAAGGTCTAAGCTCTGATCTGCAATGTTCAGAGATTGGGGAGATGAAGAGGGACAGCAAAGGATACTGAGAAAGAGTAGCCAGTGAGGGAGGGAGAGCCAGACATGTGTCGTGGCCTAGACACCAAGAGAAGAAGGTATTTAAAGGTAAAAAAATAAATAAATAAAAAATAATAAAAAATAAAATAAAGTAAAAAGTAATTACATTGTCAAATGCTGTTAAATCAAATAAGATAAGGACCTGGAATTGATTTTCAGACTTGGCAATATGGAGGTCATTGTTGATCTCACAAGACTCATTTCTGTGAAGTGGGGCCAAAAGCCTGACTGAGAGGGTTTGAAAATGTGAGGGAGAATTTGACTAAGTCCACCCAACTCTTTAAAGAGTTTTCCTGTAAAGGGAAGAAGAGATATGAGCCAGTAGTTGTAAAGGGCAAGTGGGGTCAGGACAGGTTTTTGTTTGCTTGTTCATTTATTTTGTTGGTTTTGCAAATGAAAGAAATTGCACCCTATTTGTATGCTGGTGGGGATAGTCCAGTAGGAAGGCAAAGCTGATGCACAGAGAAGGGGAGAATTCCTGAAGCAAGAAGGCAGCATTGAGTGTGCAAATGGATGGGTTAATAAAGCTGGAAGCACAAACAAGTTACCCACAAGAACAGAAGAGCAAAGAGTGTGTTGCTCCAAATGCAGGTAGGCAGGTAAAGGTGGACATGGTAGTCTGTAGATCTTCTTCTCAAGTTGCTTTATTTTTTTCACTGAAACATAAAGCAAGATAATCACATGAGAGTGTAGATTATGGAGGCAGGGCTGGATATGTGTGGACGGAGGGGAAAATATTATTGTCTAAGGAGAGACTGAATGGGTTAGAGGTACATTAAGATTCCAGGAGAGCATTTTGGGCCACTTGAAATCAATGACCATGAATTTAAAGTGAAATCAATCATCAGTGTGGGTATGTGTCATTCTCCTGCTATGTTCAGTTGTAGGAGAGAAGGTACAAGTGGGTGGAAAATTGGACTGAACTAGAATTCTTGGTGAGCAAAGAAATTACAATGAAATATGAGAGACTGAAGGGAGTTAAGAATGTTTACAAAGGAGTCATTATAATGATGAACACAAAATTTAAGCTTGACAAGGTGGGTGGTGAATCACAAAATGGATGAGAGAAAGTGGAAAGATGGTAGAATCCATGGGTTACATTTTTTGGTGGGTGTGGGGAATTATTGGAACTAGGGCACTAGAGGGAGTACACTGGAAATATAGAAGGTGGTTATTAGAGTGAAGTGTTTAGAATTTAGATTTAGGGTAGGTTGAAGTTAATAGTAAGGAAAAGATCAAGGGCATAGCTATGCAAGTAAATAGCTGACAGAGGATGGAGCCTGGAAACTGTTAGAGAGGTCATCTTCAAGGATATTGAAATTGACAAGTACTAAGACAGGGGCAGTGCTTTAAAAAAGTAACAGTGAGCCGGAGCTATATTTTTTTTAATGCATGAGGGGAAGTGACCTGGGGCAGTAGATGACTGCAATAGCCAGGGGTAATGGGTGGGGTACTGGCCGGTTGCATGACATTTAAAGTAGCAAATCGAAATAGTGTACACCTTAAATTCAGACAATGGTATATGTCAAACACATTATAATTTTTTAAGTCCATTATTCCAGCTGTTATGGCTGTCCGAAGTGTTGGCTTGACCTTTACTTGGATTTTGTGAACTTCTGTTTATGCTTTTGATACATCTCATTAGACTTGGTTTTGCTTTCACTTGCATCTAAGATAATCCACATTAATAATAAAGCTGTATATTAACATACCACACTCCCCAAAAATATTGAAAGAAAAATGTCCCATAAGCAGCCAAAAGGAGCAAGGAAGAGAGTTTTAGGGGAAGCAGCAACCTCACAGGAGACGTCAGTTTGCTTTAGAGCCAGGAGGTAAAAAGAATATTCACCGAAGAGGCTGAGGATGCAGGATCTTTGCTGATGACTGACCTTGAGTGCCAAAGGGCATAATTAACAGTGTTATAGATTATGGGAAAGAGTAGAAACTGGAGTCCAAAAAGGTGATACACAAAGTTTGGTGGTGAGGGCGGGGTGGGTGAGTGTGGGAAATGGGAAGTTTCCAAGTAACAAGACTTGGAAGTTTCGTTATAAAGGGCACAATCTGTTTGTCCTAATTGTCCCACAGGCAGGTAGGCTGTGGGTGTTGAGGGGAGGGAAGGCTTAGTAGGTGGGGATCTTGCCAAAATCATACAGAGTGCTAGGCTCCTATCTGACTCCTTCTGATGAGGCATGGACTCCTACAAGGGGTGCAGTCTTAGGGCACAGGCAGTTTCTTTCTCCTTCTAGTGGTAGCCTGCAGACAGTGTCTGCTTGAAGGGCTCAAGCTCCTCCTTGACTTCTGCTGAAAGAGGCTTCTGGGCAGGGAAAGGGGCAGTGTTGCCCTAATCCCAACTAATTTTTCATCCACATCCTGGATGGTACATAGAGGTTTATTTTCTTATGCTAGTGAGCCATGTATTAAAGCACTTATGAAAAAAGAAATCTTCGGATCAGAAATAAATAAATCTGATAACTCAATAGCTGGGGATATGGTGGTACTGCAATAAGGCAAAGATGTTTGCTGACTTCTGTCTGAGAGAAGTCAGGAGGAGAATATAGATCCCAAATTAAATACCTCCCCAGCTGTCAATCCTGATGCTTGCAATGCCATCATTAGAGAATCATGGAACTTCAAGCCTGAGACTAAGATAAAAGCATCCCATTGTAGCTGAACGCATGTGGGTTTGGCATCCCATTGGTTTGTGTATAAATCCCAGCCTACATCCTCATCAGCCATGTTGTGTCAGTGACTTGCTTTCACTTCCTAACCTCTCCATAGGGCAAGTTTCCGTTGGGTGGAGACATGTGCATAGTTCTCATTTCATGCTAAGGACTCTCATGGAAATAGTCACAGGGCTGATTTAGTATACTAGGAGTGACTTACTGCATGAAGTAGAAAGTTGCAGAGAATACACAAAGGACAGAAGGTGTATGTGGACATCAGCAAAGCGTGGCACGTAAATATGTACCTAAACTTTCAGTCTCACAAGCATCGTGGCTCTCTCCATAATCTTCGATTCATAGTACTGTCTTGTGAGGTAGTAACTTTCTATCTTGCACGTATTTGAGTGAAGACCACTTATTAGAAACACCATAGAGATAATGCACCTGTAAGTTCTCTTCCTCTTAAAGATTTTAGAGTTCCATGAAATTGCATAGAATAATTGTACAGAAAAGAGTCTGGGAAAAGTTATAAAGTAGGAAAACCTACATTCAGTGTTTTCCTCTTGAATTGCCTTGTGACATTCAAGGATTGCCTCCCCTCCCTGCCCCTGACGAGAGAGAGAGAGAGAGAGAGAGAGAGAGAGAGAGAGAGAGAGAGAGAGAGAGGTGTCCTCATTTAGAAGTGACTCATACCTCATGAGCCCCTCACCATCACACCTCCAAAGTCCCAATTCTCAACTCAAAGGGCATTTCCCAGAGAGTCTGTAGTTATGAACATAAGCTTTGGTAACTCATTATGCTGGGTGACTCTGGGAAAGTGATCTAACCTAAGTTTTGTTTTTCCTGATGTAAAAGAGGGATAAGAGACTCTTGACAGTGGTATAGTAGAGACCAATTGAAGTAAAGTGTGTGGAGTGTTGAGTGTAATGCCTGGTGCACAATAAGCATTCAATAAATAGTAACTATTATTTATTTCCTTGTTTTTATTTCCTTGTTTTTAAACATTGTTGTTTTGTTGCTCTGTATAGTTCCTTGCTGCTGTTGTTTTTGCTTTGCGGCTGATTCCCTGTCGATGTGTCAGGATGCTAATATCTCCCCTGCTGCCCGAAGTAATGCATGTTGTAACAATTATGCACTGCCTAGCCCATTGGGGATTCTCTCTAGCACTAGGGCTAAAGAGAGGGAAGCTGGTGTGTGTGTTCCCACTGTATCTGCACCCACTGACTTACCTGACAGTCAATTTGGGGGTCCTTTAGCCCTTTTCAAGTCATGCTAAAGAGGCAGAAGCCTTGTATTCTGGGGACCAAAGTGACCTGGGAATAGATAGGTTGTTTCCAAGTCTATAGTTATTTCTAATTGCCCTGTTCACAGCTTTTTTTTTAATGCTGGCTATGGGTATGGAAGAATTAAATGTTTTTATTTATGTAAATCAAGGGGGAAAGGTATAAATATGACAACAAAAGGCAATAAATATTCCATATGTCGTATATATGAGAAAAATCTTATGCAAGCCTTAGGTAATGGGCTGTTAGAGGATGTTGCATTCCACAAGCATATAGTATGATCACATATTTACAATTCATCGTTTCTTACCTGGGTTGGCTGTGAAGCTAATGATTTTCTTTTGGCTCCATACTGCTTTGCTCCATAGTCATTGTCTCTGGTTTTCTAGAATGAAGAGTCCACAGTTGTCCAGAAATAGCATTTATTAATCAACAGTAAAACACACAATAGAAAAGGCCTTATAAATAAAACTATATATTTATAATGCTTTATTTTTTTTTGCTTCAGTACTCCACAAAACACTACAGACAGTAACAAAATAATTCAATAAATATTAAAAACTTTCAAGAGAATTATGACACTCTTTATCATATGTGAGCATAAACAATGCCACAACCATTAGATACACTATTAAACACGACCATAGATATCTTTCTCAAGTAAGGGATATAATTACTTTTTTTATCCAGAAGTCATAACATTTGCACATATCAATACACAAGAGAACAAGTCAGAGTAAGTGAAGCAGACACCCAGTGGAATGGAGTCATCTGCCTGTACATCATTTAAAGGTATTACAGTGTTAATAGGAGAGAAGTCAACACACTAAAGAGAAATGCTGGGGTTTCCGTAGGTGGGAGGAGTGAAAGTAGGGCATTTCATGAAAGCCGCTTACATATTTTCCATTGCTCTCTTAGCAATATGCTCCCTTCCCTTTTCTGCCTTTTCTTGGTTGAGGTATTCCAGCACTTTCATTAACAGATCTTCATCCAAGTACTGTCTGTTTGGGGTATCATCATTCTTCGGGGGCCCCGCAGGGAGCCTTTTGCTTACCGCAGCCAGTTGGTCAGTTTCCTGAGAGCTGCCTTGACTCGAATGCTCTTTGATGGTCTGCTGGATTTGGTCCCCCTCCTGTGGGTCATCTTCAGAGGAGACTGGACTGGGAACTCGCTTCACCTGGTTTGAATTCATGATCTCAGGGTATTTAACCAGCATCCTGGCCAAATACTCTCCCAATTCTTGATCCTGGTCATTCAGGTTTTCATATGCCATTTGTCTGTTTTCAACCTCTGGCATCCAGGCACCTTTGGAAAGCTGGTTTGCTCTAGCTCCCCCACGACCATATGGGAGTCTCGGCAGAACTTTCTCTCGGTTATACTGACTGGGAAAATATGGAGGCTTTTGATTTGCAGCACTCTCCATCCCTAAAAGATTTAAAATGTCCTCAACACTGAGCCCATCTTGCAGGGCCTCTGTCACAGCACGACCAGGTGTTTTGGGGTAGCCATTCTTGGAGATTACCTTATTTTGGAACATACCTGGCTTATCTAAATCAACCTCAGAGATATCATCTAGGTCAGCAGGAAGTTCAAGCTCTGGTTCCATTGACCCATTTGGCTTCTCTCCAGTTTTGAGCATGTCAATTAAGTCTTCAGGGGGTATCTGTAAATTTCTTGAAATTTCAATCAGCTGATAAATAGATTGAGAATCAAGTGGTTTCTCAAGAAGCCTGGTTGTTCTTTCCCCAATTTGCCCACTCAGTGATCTCCCACTTCCTGCAGCATTCACTAACCTTTTCAGATAGGCAATTACTTTGGAGACATCATTGGAGAGTTGATCTTTACTCTCTTTTCGGAGATCTTCATCCTGGAGGCCCAACTGCCCTGAACGCTTCATTTCGTCATTGATTTGTTCATTTTTTTCAGTATTCTCTTTGCTGTCCCTTACCTCTTCCTGGGTTTGACTTTCTATTTTTTCCTCTACTGGGTTCCAATCTTCTCCACCAACCACATCTTCATAGGCAATGTTATTGACTTTGTAGATGTCATCTTCATCATCTGCGTAAAGCTTTTGCTCCTCGTCAACCCTCTCACGCTTCTGATTGTTTGGTCCCGTCAGTTTCCCCAGCTCTTGGAAGACAGATTCCAGGGTAGCAAGACTTTGAGGAGTATATTGTTCCTCCACTATTTCATTTGTGCGTTTAAAGGGATTATCCCTGGAATTCTCTTCATACATAGGAGGAAATCGCATGTGTTTGAGTTTTCTCTCTGGCCACTGTAGGGTCTCATAGTCATCAGGCATGTCAATTGGAAAGGTCTTCTCTGAATTCAAGGCATAGGGCTGGTTTTCTTTCAGTGCAGACTGAGGCTCATTTTCAGCCTGTCTCAAGGCTTCAAGTATGATTCTCATCCACTCATCTTCACTCAGGGAATCCCTTGAACTTTCTGGCCAGTGACTCTCATCACCATTTTCTTTTTGCTGAGGGGGAACAGAGATACTTTGGTAAGGCTCATTGTCTGGGCTGCTTTCTTCTTTGTGAGCTTGTTGCCGGAGTTTTTCTATGTACTCCAAAGCCCTGATCATTTCAGGACTGGGAAATCTTCGGACATTTTCCAATCTGAGGTCCGGTTCTTTCTGAAGCAGCTGGTTTCGTTGAAATGAAGCTGCTTGGGCTCCAGAGATGAGGAAAATTAAAGGGATAAGAGACAGCGCTGCTCCAAGCCAGTGAATCTTAGTTTCTGCCATGTTTGAAAGATTTCCTTAAAGACAGAAAACATGCGTTAACACAAATGAAGCACAATAGAGATACTATAGCAAAAGAAGTAATTAACCATTGAGGGAGGGGGAAGGAAACATAGCAGAGATTACGTCATGTTCAATTTTGGGTGACTCTTTTTAAAATCCATAAATATTTCCTACATGATCCTCACAAGCTAACCACAGAAATCTAGCAAAATCGTTACCTATTTGCATCAAATTTGCACGGCATTCACTTGGCTAAAATAGTGACAAAAACACTGATATGGGGTTTCTCTAATTTTATTTTTTAATTTATAAAACATATAGTTTGTTTTTAGTACACATTGTTTCTCTATAAAAAAGACTTTCCAAAATGAGTTTTAGTTATGTTAAGACACACAAATTATTTTCTTAAGGCTGTATCAAAAAAAAGTGTGGGTTAGTTCTTAAATTGTTAATCTAATTTTGTCGTAGAACTATAGCAGCAGTGACGTTATTACATATGATGAAATGTTAATGTCATTCATACTGAATTACCTTGTGGATGAGCCCCACTCACAGACATTTTTCAGAAATAACTTATCCTCATTTTGACACCAAATCCAACTATCAATTTTGGAAGGTCTATACCATAATAACCACCACAGCATGGATCTTCTTAGATCCAGATCCCAGCTACATAGTAGGCTAACCCAATGAAGTTTCTTTCTGTGTAAACATATTAAAATAATAAATTAACCTGCTGTAAAATAGCAATACTCTACATTTCTTCTAATAATTGTATTGTCAGTCACTGTCTTGCAAAATGCAATTGTGGTTATATTTTTCATCAGCCCTCGAGAGTGTATAGTAAATAATAACAGATGCTACAGAGAGAACATAAATTTACTTAACCAGTCTATTTCTGAACTTGTGAGTGTTCAGATTCAGCTTGAATAATGTCTGTGTCTATTTTAGTATGGACCTGTGAAATCTTAAATGACTCATACTGTCTAAAAAAAATCTTAAAATAACCACTGTGTAACTCCCAGTTTAGATATACACAGACGATGTGTTGAATTCTTCCTACTGAAAAATTTTCATTCATTTTTTTCCTCTACTGCCTTATTGTCTCGTATATGAATTAACACAGGTATTAGTTCTTCTATGCTTTACATTTGCATTGCTAATATTGTAAAACTATTTTAACACTTGCAATTTTGTTGCAAATAAAGTAAACATAAAGGAAGTTTACAAGTTTGTTAATGACATCATATCTGGATCATGGTTTTGTGATATATAAGCTATGTAGGTACAATTTTCTGTTAACTTAGATATCAATTATAGAAAATATTGTTTACTAGATCATATTGGTATTTAAAGTAATGTTTCAGTCTTTAGAGCTCCAAATGGTTATAGTCATAGAAATTTCTTTAGCACAGATGCATATATTTATTAAAATGATTCTCATTAAGCAGGCTGTGAAAAAATCTCTAAAGGCATGTCAGAGAAAACTTCTAAAATATTTACTATGAATCAATGTTTACTAAAATAAATTTTATTTATAAATCCTGAGGTCTAAGTAAAACTACATTATACATTCTTCTTTATATTATTTAAGGATTAATTTAGCTTTATTAATATATTTCCAACATTGGCACTTGAAATAGTAATTTTAAGAACCTTATTAGTAAACTTATTTTCTTTTAATCCACTATCCTGAAGTATTTTTAACATATGAGTTATGTGCTTATATTTAAAATCATTATCTTGTAGGTGAACTTCACTGTCGAGTTGGAGCACAATACTCAATGAAGTTATTTAAAACAAACTAACAAGTGCTACCCTTTTGTCATTTGTAAGGTTCAGTTTGGATGACATAGTGCTTGCCTTTGAGTAAGACTCAAGGGATTTCTTTCTCGGGTAGCAGCTCTTAAGATGGTTTCAAAAGCTCTGGTATTCTATGTAGGGTTTGGACTAAAGCCTCATAAGTTAAAATGTCTTTTCTATTGAAATTAGACTGGAACATTGACAAACACAGGTAGATATATCTAATTTGAGCAATTCAACTAGTTAGGATACAGAAAAAAGAAACATTTTTCCCATTCAAAGTCTTCAGCAAAATATTGTACATCCTTTTTCAATCAAAGCATAATAATAATAGTTTATACAGTTATGAATGTCTTCCTAGTATGTTCAATATTACCATCGCTCTGTGATTCATGGTCATATCCAACCTATAACCCAAGATAATATTTTACCCTGAATAAAGGAAGAAGCCTGTGTTCAAGATCATTCTCATCTTCCTTTTCTGGGACTAAAATTGGAAAATACTGTAAGCTCCTTCAGACTATACCAATTCCAAAAAAAAATTGACATAGTTAATTTTGCAAGGTAAATGTCAAAGAAAAAAATAGTTCCAAAATTGATTCCCTCTATGACTGATGTGTTTAACAGCCTTTTGGTCGTTGAAAACTTACTGTTAAAAATATTCAGCATATAAATTATATCCCTGGCTTTGTATCTGGTTCTTCATGGAAAAAACAATAAATCGAGGAAAGAAACAGAATATCAGGCTTGGTTAACTTTACATTAATATGTGTACTGACACTAAAATTCTTAACTTTTTCATGCTTCTTACATATGACTATCTAAATAACATTATGGTTAATAAATATCCAACAGCAACTGATATAAATCATAGATTCAATCCCATGTTTACATACACATATAGTATTTTTACATTGGCTGGTGAGCAGCAGGTTGCTATTCATTTATTCTATAGATATAGGCTTGTCAAACGATCTTTTCTTCTCAGCT
Organism: Rhinolophus sinicus; assembly: GCF_057876585.1. Lineage (NCBI taxonomy): Eukaryota > Metazoa > Chordata > Mammalia > Chiroptera > Rhinolophidae > Rhinolophus > Rhinolophus sinicus. The sequence continues at coordinate 200,933,234 of NC_142517.1, forward strand.
AGGCATTAAAGAAAGAACAAGCAATGTAGAACTTTCCAGTAAATCAAAGGGAAAAGCAGTCTCACCTCCTTTTTATATGGCAGAGAAGGTCCAGAGCATGTTCCTGCTGGTTCGCTCAGGGCTGCTCGGCCGTTTCAGCACCCGGACAGCTCCTCGGCTTATAGGGAGCCGCGGCGCCTGACTCCGCACTGCCACACTGACGTCACTCTGCTCGGCCACAAACCCGAGCACAAGCGAGCTTTTTCAAAGAACCCGAGAGAAAATAATCACTTTATGTATTTTTTTTTTAATGCTGCCTGCTTACGCCACCTGTCTTTTTGTGGCAAAAATTGCAGTTTTCTTTTTTCTTTTATCCAAATCTTTGAGGCTTCAAACAAAATATTCTGCACAATTTCCCTTGGAAAGAAAGAAACCTGTCAGACAGACATGGCTAATTGCAATATAATCTCAACTGCATTCTAATATCTTTTGATAAGGTTTTCTTGTTGCTGTTGCTATTGTCGTCATTGAAAGAAAGTTCTACAGGCAAGGATTTTTTTTTTTTTTTCATTGCCCACAAAGAAATTCTATTACCATTTCCTGGTATGCTCCAAGAGGAACGGAAGACACATTATGAATACGAAAAGTCATATTTCATATCACCACAAGCAGCATTATTTTTTAACTCATATTTACCTGAATAAAAAAAGAAAGTTTTCTTTTATATATATATATATGAGTAAACTTTAAGGCTCTGATGACTTGGAATTTTGCTTTAGAGCTTCAATGTAATTTTGAAATTGAGTATTCTTAAGATTTCAGGTCTAGTAGTGATAATTCTGTGTGAGTCTGTTGGTATCTTTTTCAATATCTTATCTCAAAAAGGGAAGCTCAGAAGTGTTAATGAAAATACTTCCATTAAGGAAAAAGAAAAATTCTTTCACAGTTACAAAAAGAATGTGACACATATATAATTGAAATTCATTAGCAATTGAGAGGAAGTTGGACTATAAATATTTTCTTTCTTCTCTTGAATCTGATTAAATTAAATACCTTCCGTAAGTGTGACCAATCCAGGGAATAATTTGGTACTAACTCCCAACTTCATAACCATTGTTATGCTTTGCCAGGTAACCTGACTATGTGTTTTAATAATTTGTATAGTATAAATTTTAACTTTATCTCCTTAAAGATATGAGTTTCTAAAAACTATATAATTTGAAATATACTTTAAGTATGCAAAATAATCTTGTTATTTAAGAGATCCCTTTATATCTCTGTTAATAAATAATCAGCCACCAATTTATCCATTCAATAAGTTGCAATGCATACTAAGTACCAGATACAAAGATTATATATACATATATATACATACATACATATATATGTATGTATAGTTTTTGAAGGTCCTTTAGTGTACATGACAAATAAGACAAATCAATTATTTTGACATACATTGGAAAGCAGTAAGAAAGAGGTTAGCCAGCAGTGTTTGAGGAGCATTGTGGAGAGCCAGTTGGTTCAATCTAGAAATTCAGGGGGAAAAATTCAAGAGGAAGAAAACCTCCTGGGAAAAGAAGCTTGAGCTGAAATTTCTCATTATCAGGTTTTATAAAAATGATATCTATGCTAGGTAAATCACAGTAGTCTTGAACTCCTCAAGGAAATAAGAACAGTTTAAAACCTTAGGTAAAAAACAATTTTGGGAAAAGGGGTCTTTGGTTTCCCCTCTTTTCTCTTCCGGTGCAGATATTTGATTTTCCTAGATGAGCTGGAGACTAACTATGGATTGACATGGAACTCATACAGGATCAGACTGGAGTCCTACGGCCAATTCACCCAATATACTCATGCTTCGTAATGGGCTCTTAGAGCATGATCAAGTGCTAGGTTGAAAAGACATGAGTAAACCTTATTTCTCAAGCACCATCTCCATGACACCAGCTCATTTTCTGATATCTCTGCTAGCTTTACACAAATGATAACATTTTCTTAAATCTTGACAAAGGCCACTCTGAGTTTGACCTGATTTGCTTTCCAGTAGTTCTGTGTGGTCAGTTGAACTAACCAGTATCAACTCAACCTCAGAAAATTCTACAATGTTACTCTTAAAGAGTTGAATTGGTTCAGAATAGGTCTCAACAGTCCTCAAGAAAGTCACCTTCGACCTGGTTAGTTCACATATGTAGAACTGAACATTTTTGACAAGAACAGGAAGCTATGTTCCTTCAAAGGCTCCAAAGTCAACCTCTTTCTGAGAATGTCTTTAATCATCCAAAAATCCATATAAGACCTCACTCAAAAACTCCAAGTAGAAGTGAGCTGTCAGGAGACAGCTGCTGGGATGGGCTGGCTCCATCAGCTATAGAAGTGGGTATAGAACGTAGGTAACTGAATTCCTGCCTACTATAACATACTATGATAAATACTTACCATTTACATTCCAAGCACTGTACTTAGACATTCAGCAACCTCATTTAATTCTCATGACAACTATAATGGATAGCTATTTTTATCTCTGTTTTGCAGATGAAGAAACTGAAAAGCAGAAATAAGAAAGAAACTGAAACCCAGAAATAAGTTAGTGAGCTATTGTTCCTTCACTCATAATTCATAGAGGTAGGCTTTGAACTTAGCTCTTTCCAATGGTATTTCCATAATAAAGACTGTGGTTTAGGCCCTCTGCTACATGCTGGGAATACAGAAATGAATATGCAAGGAACCATTCATTAAAGATCCCAAGTCTAGAATGTAGTCACTTTGACCACATTCCATTTACCAGAGGCCTGTGTTTTATAGGTTTTTTCAATGAGTTATATTTAATATATCCCTATAAGTCATTAATTTTTGGCCAGAAGTTGTTTGTTATAAAGGGAATTATTTTCTTTAATAGAAATCTAACATATATATATATATATATATATATATATATATATATATATATATATATGGTGCCAAAAAAATGTACACATTTTAAGAGATGTTATTTATGTATTACTTTTCAAAGTTGAATTCAGTTACAGTAGTAATGAGTAGTATGATGTTCGTTCAAAAGATGGTGTTAATCAAATGAATGCTAGCGTCATTCATTGTACTACAATTTTAATATAGTTTTTTCCTTTCTTAAAATGTGTATACATTTTTTGGCACCCTACGTATGTATGTGTATGTATCTCTCTCTCTCTCTCTCCCTCTCTCTCTCTCTCTCTCTCTCTCTCTCTATATATATATATATATATATATATATGATCATTTTAAATGTTCTTTACAAAATTTTAATTTTCTGTTAGGTCTAAATATATATATATATATATATATATATATATATAGAGAGAGAGAGAGAGAGAGAGAGAGAGAGAGAGAGAGAGTCAGAGAGAGACAGAGAGACAGAGAAACCAACCTTTTTGTTGACATGAAATCTTTTAGAGCATGTATAATATATTAAAGAAAACTTATAAATCTTTTTTATCACTAAACCAGACATAAGATCATTTTAAATGTTCTTTACAAAATTTTAATTTTCTGTTAGGTCTAAATTGCAAGCTATCATTGCCTCCAAGAAACAAAGCTCTATATCTTGGACATTTTCAAAACAATTATGCACTGTGTATGATAATGGTTTTTACTAAATTAGTTTGCAACCTCATTATGGTGTAGTTAAGATCAAGCTAATCAGTCACAACTTAAATCTAAGCAATTAGAATGGACTCATTTGTTTTTATAATCATATTTTTTCATCTTGGTCATTTTATTCTTTGTTGTTCAGCTTCATATTTCATTTAGACCAGATTTTGATTCTTCGGTCGTTTGTACAAGTAATCCTCTACCTTAGTAATCCTTCAGTTTGAAATTAATCTCTCTTCTGCGCCATTGCACTTCTCATTTTGTTTCAATTTATTATGCATGAAGGCGATTAAGATCCAAAAGGCCCATGTGTCTTCTTTCTCCTGTTTCCCCTATCTCCTTCTTTCCTGTCTCTGACCCCTCCTTCATCCTTCTCTTCCATGCGAAGACAAGACTCCCATGGAGGAGTCCAGTCTGCTGTAGTATAACCTGTGGTTCTCCAACATTCACTGGCGGGGGCGGGGATTGTCTGCATTGCCTTCCCCTGGCCCCTGAAGGCCTGAGCGACTTTTCATTGCTCACTCCTCACCTGTCTTCCCTTCTTTTCCTTTTCCCTCTTTATACTCCTTGTTAACTCTTTACCTCCCTGATGCATTGCTTCCAAAACTTACTTAACCCTTTTCTTTTAGTTATAGTGCACTTTCTTTATTAATAAATGTTCCTGTTATAAGATCACTTTTTTCAACAACTATCAGAGAAGAATGAAGTGTTTTTCCTCTTCCGTTGCAAAGGCAGAGCTGGCCAAATTGCTATTCAGAGAACGTATAAATCAGAAGCTGGGTCCACTTAATTGAATACTTTAACTACCTAGTTTCCCAGATGAAATCTATTAGGAGTCAGGAACTCTGTTTTCTACCACTGTACCCTCATGTCTAGCCCAGTACCTTGCACATAATGGCTGGTCAAAAATATGTTGTGTTGGACTAACATTTTCTCAAAGATTCACAAACTCCATGTTGGAATGTTTTAAACCTTTCAAAGTGTCTTTAGGCAAATGAACCGGCTTTATTCATCTGAGCTTCAGACACTGCTAGCAAATTAATTTTTGGTTTTTAAGGATAATGTTCCTTCACTATAGGAGCATTATATGTTTTTCTACTCTTTCTCATTTTATAAAACATTTTCCTGGTATTTGACTTATAATTGGAAATTGCACGTAAAGTAAAATGAACCACTTGTTTATTCTTTGTCTTTTGTGCGTGTTTTTTTTTTTCTTTTTTTCTTTTCTTTTTTTTTTTACTTTTATGAAGGTGTTGATGGCCCTAAATGGACTAGATAACATTTAAGACCCCTTCTAATTCTTGGACATTGTGCCTCTTTTCTGTATGAAATTGAATTCAGCTGTGAAGTTATTTTTGCATTTATCTGCTAGATATTAAAATATGATCTTTCTCATAAACCCTCAGTGAGAACCATTTAAACCAAATAAATTTAGGCTATCGTCTCCATTGCCTTTGGAGTCTGGAACCATCTGGTGCTTGGAGAGAAAGAAAGTGTCATCCTCTTAATCTAATACCATGCGTGTTTGAGCATCTGCTCCCTCAGTGGGTTTGGGGAGAAGGAAGTTTGTGCACTAGGAGTTAATTACTTTGCTTAAAACAACACTAAATGTCTCAATTTTTCTAATTCTTCAGGCATCATTGTTTGGCAGATCAATGTTTTCAGTATTTACATGCAAATACTTTAATAAGGATATTTTCTGTTTGGAAACAGCCCAACTACACACTCCTTCCCATCCTTTTTATCAGAAGACAAGGGCCATGTAGGAAAGTCTTCAAGGTCAAAGTCAAGTATCTTCATGGTTGAGTTTAGCATTTTGTGTCCAGGGCTCCCACTGATTCACCAGATGACTTTCATAGTTCGCTTTGAAGGGATTTTAGAGTGCTATTTTGGTAAAATGAATATATCACCTCTGGAGGTAGGTCACTTGCATATGTATGAAGTAGGGAGCTAAAAAAAGGCTCCCCGACCTAAAACCTTCTCCCCTAAATCTAGCCACTGTGTCTGTTTTCCACATCACAGGCAATTTTTTTCTTGGAATTTTTGGTACAGAGACCAGGAACAAATCAAATCATCTAATTACTTTGACACTGAAAAAAGAAAGCTATGTTACAGGTGGGGTAATTTAGAGCACATGTTAGAACATGCTGTGATTCTCAAACTGTGGTCCCAGATCAGCAACATGAGCATGGGGAACTTGACAGCAATGAAAATGCTCAGATCCCACCAAATCTACTGAATCAGAAATTCTGGTAATGGATCCTAGCAATGGGGGGAGGGGTTTAATCCCTAAAACCTCTCCAGGTGATTCTAATAAATGCTAAGGTTTGATGACCACAGAGTTACAGCATAAGAAGGCAGACCTGAGAGAAGGGATAAAGGGTGGGCCCTGAGAAGCCTCAAAAGTCAGAACAAAGACCCTAGAAGAGAAGTAAGAACCCTGACAATGGGGAAAGTCCAGCGAAAAATGAAGTCAAAAGGAACAAAGAGTGATATGTCTGACTAATTTACAGTTTTCCTTTGCCCAGCCCCTTTTTTAAGTTCCTTAGTAACCCTGATGTGCTTAGAGATCGAAGCCCCCATAAGCAAACATTATCAGAATGAAACATATCTGTAGCGCAGTTCCTTTATGAGTACAGGTATTTGAGTACAGCAGCAGCTTCAAATATATGGGGGAATGAAGCCCCAGCATTGCTGCATAGGGCTTAGAACTGGGAACATTTCAATATATTACCTCTGGTATAAATACTAAACACTTGACTACTTAAAGCAAGTCATGTCAATACTATAGTAAATTCATTCCCTATGTCCATCAAAAGATACAGTATTATCATGCCTTTTTCTTTTCTTTAAATATTTTACTTTAGGGGGTTAAAGTTTCAGTTGACTTCTTTTGACATTCAATATTATTTTATATTAATTTCATGTATATAACAGTGGTTAGACATTTATGTAATTTAAGAAGTGATCCCCCTTTGCTGTGAAAAAACTTCTAAATTTGATGTAATCCCATATGTTTATTTTTTCTTTTACTTCCCTTGCCCCAGGGGATGTATCAGTAAAAATATTACTCAGAGTAATGTCTGCAGATTTACTCCCTATATATTCTTCTAGGAGTTTTATGGTTTTGGGTCTTAAAAGGGAACCCTGAATCATTGTTGGTGGGATTGCAGATTGGTGCAGCCACTATGGAAATCAATATGGACGTTTCTCAAAAAACTGGAAATGGAACTACCTTATGACCCAGCAATTCCACTCTTAGGTATCTATCCAGAGAAATCCAAGACGCTAAATTGAAAAAAATGTATGCACCCCTATGTTTATTGCAGTGGTTTTACAATAGCCAAAACTTGGAAACAACCGACATGCCCTTCTATAGACAACTGGATTAAGAAACAGTGTTACATTCATACAATGGAGTATTATGTGGCTGTAAAGAAGGATGAAATCTTACCATTTGCAATGATATGGATAGACTGAGAGAACATCATGCAGTGAAATAAGTCAGTCGGAGAAAGACAAATACCATATGATCTCACTTATATGTGGAATCTAAAGAACTGAGCAAATGAGCAAAGTAAACAGAAACAGTCTCAGAAATATAGAGGAAAAACTGACAGTTGCTAGATGGCAGGGGGTGGGGATGAGGGAAAAGGGGAAGGGATTAGACAGCATAAATTGGTAACTACAATATTGCCACAGGGATATGAAACACAGTTTGGGGAATATAGTCAATAATGTTGTAAAGATTTTGTAGGGTGTCAGATGGGAACATGTCTTATTAGGGAGACCACTTCATGGACAGTGTAGATGCTTGACCACTGCACTGTACACCTGAAGCTGAAGTTGAATAATATTGTATGTCAGCTATAATTTAATATATACTATATAGTCATGGGATGTGGAGTACAGCATAGGGAATAGAGTCAATGGAATTGCAATAGATACATACAATGTCAGCGGGGCAATAGATTGGGAGAAGGGGTTATCACTTTGTGAGGGATGAAATGTCTAACAATTGCATTGTTTTGTATACCTGAAACTAATTTAAAAAAAAGAAAAGAAAAAGAAAACCCAAATTGGAGGAAATGTTAAAAAAAAAAAAAAAAAAAGAAGGGATTCCCCCTGACTAGTGTAGTACCCATCTGGAACTATACATACTGTGTTTCCCTGAAAATAAGACCTGACCAGAAAATAAACCCTAGCATGATTTTTCAGGATGACATCCCCTGAACATAAGCCCTAATGCATCTTTTGGAGCAAACTTTAATATAAGACCCGGTCTTATTTTCGGGGAAACACTGTAGAAATTACCATATCATTGACTATAATTCCTATGCTTTACTTTATACATCCCCATGACTATTTTGTAATTACCAATTTGTACTTTTTAATCCCTTCCCCTTTTTCACCCACGCCCAATCCCCCTCCCTCTGGCAACCATCAATATATTCTCTCTATCTATGAGTTTGTTTCTGTTTTGTTTGTTTATTTTGTTCTTTAGATTCTACATATAAGCAAAATCACATTTCATCTGTCTTTCTCTGTCTGACATACTCCACTCAGCATAATACCCTCTAGGTCCATCCATGGTGCCACAGATGGCAAGAACCCATTCCCTTCCATGGCCAAGCAATATTCTACCATATATATGTACCACCCACACTTTATTCATTCTTTCTTCGATGGACAGCCAGGCTGCATCCACATCTTGGCCATTGCAAAGAACGTTGCAATGAACATATGGATGTACATGTCCCTCGAAGTAGTGTCAATGGGTGGGACTGATCCTCTGGCTGATTGGTTATAGGGTTTGGCCATATCCACAGCTTGCAGGCTGTTATGCAGGGGGCTTACCCCACTAAGTGGGATTCACCCCAGTAGGCTCTTGTGCCTGTTGATACTGCCCTTTGTGTGTGTCACTTGTGGGGCTAATTGGGTGGTGCTCTGCTGTGGTCTGAAGCCAACCTTCAAGTCTGTTCATTCTGGGGTCTCTTGAGAGAGACTCCAGTGCAGACCCAGATCACTCACTGCCTGTGACTGGCCGGGGACTACCTGGTAGGAGTTACAAAGCAATCTGCAGTTGGTTCACTGTCTGTGCTAAAGTTGTAAGTGTGTGGGAGAGGCCACACTAGGAACCGAGGATGGCTGCCACCATTACTGGGCTTGGGGTAGCTCTGCAAAAAGCCAGGCCACCCTGAGGCCTCCTGCCACCTATCAGCTCCCTTAAGGTTGAGCCACTAATATAGATTCAGGTGGTATGCAAGTCAGGTGAGGCAGGGTCTCAGGGAGTCAGTAGAGTGGTCACTAGGTTAATGTAGATTCTGATTTGGTGCCAGTGCTGAGCCTACAAAAATCTCAGAGCATTCTGAGGCTATGGTAGTCGCCACCCACGTAGGGCCTGTGGACTCTGATAGGTTTCCACAAAAGGATGCAATGCAGGTGCAGTTGGCTGCTCACTGAGAAAGTGCTTCAGGTGTTTGGGGAATTTGGGGGAGGCGGTATCTCAGGGAGTCAGCCAGATGGAGTAAGCGGAGCTCACCAGACCAATCAGATTCAGATTTGGCCTTGTGGGGGGTGGGCTCAACACAGGAAAGATGGCGTCCGCTTGCTGGCTGCATACAAGGAGGACCCCAAACAGAAAAAATGGGAGGCTCCAGCCCTCCCAGCAAAGCCACATACCTAAGCCTGCTCCCTGTATGCCTCTGATGCCTCCTAAGTCACCGTCCTTCCGCCAGAGCCCAGGGTAAGTGCCTGCAAGTGCGTCTGTGCATGGGTCCCTTAAGAGTACATCTGGGTTTCCCACAGCCTTTCATTCCACCCAGATGGTTGGAATGCTGTGGGGACAGAGCCCCAGAGAGCAGTTTCCAGGCTCTCGGCCTCACGTGGAAAGGTCCTGGCTCGGATAGAAGATGGCCATCAGCTGTAACTAGTTGGCCATCAGTTGTAACCAGGTAGCCATTGGCCATTGATATAACTGCCATGGCTGAGCTAGCAAGCACAGATTGCAGTTAGCAAGGGATTCGCTGGTAGGTTGATTGGCAGAGAAGTGGATGGTGGATTGCAGCTAGCAAGTGGCGTTGGTTGACAGAGAAGCGAACGGGCTTCTGCTTCCTCCAACCCAGCGGCCAGCAAGAATATAGTGGTATGACTCCCCTATCTTTGGCTCCGTTGTTGTTCCTTTTTGGCCTCACCATATCCTATGTTCTTGTGCAGGGAGCGGGACCAGGGTCCTTTCATGACAAATACCCACTGTTTTTCATAGCTAGATATTGTGGGGGCTCCTCTTCCTGGCACCAGTACTCTGGGACAGAGGGCCTGGTATGGGGCTGGGGTCCCACATTCCTCTGGGGGGAACCTCCATGGCCAAGGTATCCCTCCTGATTTTCAGCCATCACATGCAGGTGTGGGGCCCGTTTCACATCTCTGCCCCTCCTACCAGTCTCGATGTGGCTTCTTATTTATATCCTTAGTTATAAAACTTCTGTTCAGCTAGACTTCAGATGGTTCTCCAGGTTGATTGTTCTATAATTTAGTTGTAATTTTAATGTGTTCATGGAAGGAAGCATGCACAGTGTTTATATGCTTTGCCATCTTGGATCTCCTCCATGCCTTTCTTAGATGGCACACTAAAACGTTTTTGTTTTTTTCCTTTTTTTACATCTTTAATTTTTTTCTCATGTCAAAATAGTTTTAAATGTAAAATGAAATTTCGATTTAAATATATTTAACCTTTTCCTCTAGCTTTCCTAGAGATTTGCTCACTAGCCCATTATTTATTTCTGTTGTGAAAGCTATTGATATTTGTAAAGAACATCTCTTCCTCAACTTATAAAGGTTTCATTTTGCTGATTCTTGCATAAATACAGATGGGTTTATTTGAGTACAAACTAGCTCATAAATTATGATTGGAAGGTATATAAAATGTCATATATTCTAATCTAGTCTATTGCTTTTATCTGTCACATTCCTGACAAATAGCCTTTCAGCATATACTTAAATACCTTCAATGAAAAGTAACTCATTACCTCCCAATGTCACCTGCTCCATATTTGGGCAGCTTTATCCTCAAATATTTTTTCCCTTGTACTGGATTGGAGTATGACTCTTTGTGGGCTTCAACATGGATCCTAGTTACAAACTCCAGGGCTACATGGAGCTAGTCTCAGTCCTCTTCCCTGTGACCAGAATCATGCCTCAACTCAGTCTGCTTTTTGTAAGTGAAACAGTTCTATTAAATTTTCTTTGTGAGTCATGGTTCTGGGCCCCATCCCCAAAGCCCATTCTTTGGCTCAATTCAATTTAAGACTCTCAAACAGCATTTATCTCAGAGTGGACATCCTTCATCCCAGTCTCTCTGCCTAGAAAGACTCCCCACCCCCCACACCGCCTGCTTTTCCCAGTCAACCTCTTACTTAATATGAAACACAGTCACCATTTCCTCAAGAGAATCTTCTCTGATTTCCCTGACACAGAAGATTCTCTCCAGAATATTCTCTCATGGACTAAATATCACTCCTGGTTAGTACTTATTACAATTCTATTGTAGCATTTAAAAAAATATATAGATTATTCTCTTCCAAGTTGACTGTAATCTCTTGGAGGACATGAGGTCAGGGATTATGTTTTGTTTCTTTCACTGTATACCCAAAAGCCATCCAAACCAACCTTAAAAACAATAACACCTACAAATAAACATATCAAGACCCAAGCTTACCCCATTCCCTCCCAAGCTCTTATTCCTTTTCAATGTCCTCACATGATCAGTTATAATCTCCAACCTTCAGTTTTAACCTTGGAGTCATTATCTGCTCAGTTCATTCCTGCACCTTCTGACTCTCCACTCACTCACCCCTCTTCTTCCCCAGCTATTGCCAATTCTTCCCAGTTGTTCCTTTCTTATTTATCCATTTTCATAGCCCCTTCATATCCCCTTATGTTGGGTTTTTCTGAGACTCTCTCTAATCTTTCATACATGTCTTTTTCCTCCAGGAAGTTAAGTGTCGGCACCTTAAGAGAAATAATTTCTACTTCTAATCTGAACCAACACTCAGGAAATGCTGTTGACAGAATGACTGGGGTGTTTGATTAAAAAAAAAAATCAAACAGCTCATTTATATTAATTTCTTACTAAGTACAAACCATGAGTCTTGATCCTTAAAAATACAGTAGCAAATTATCTTTCAACATTTTTCCATTATGAGTCTCCTCTGCTTAACTGATGCCAACTGGATTAGCTTTTCATAGTCAAGGTCTTTCACTGCTTGTTTTTTTTGTTGTTGTTTTGTTTTGTTTTTTGTTTTTTGGTTTTTTTTCTTAATATTCTCCCATACCTCTCCAGTCTCAACTCCCTGGATTTTTTTTTTTTTTTTTCAGTTATATAAGCCTCTCTACCAGAAGATATGTTCCTCTCCTCGGGCCTATCTTCATCCACATCATTCTCCTTGCCCCAAAATGGTCTACTCCTCTTCTCCACCATTTTGATTATTTAAACAGATATTAGTTGATTCATCCCTGCAGTGAAATCTTCTTTGATTAATCCCAATCCTCCCCCTTATGCAGTTACTTCATTTATTAGCACATAGATTTTTAACTTGTAGTCCATAAATCCCATAAAATTTAATGAAAATGTATATGGCTATTATAGTGTGCTTTTTATGAGGGAGCTCCAGAGCTGTAAACAGATGCTCAAGTGAGCATGTGACCTTAAATTTTGTTGTAGCTCTTAGTACTATTCACTAAATATTTCTGATTCTCCCCACTTCTGGGCATATAATAGAATTATACTTCTTGGACACTATGGTTGGGTGGCACAGTGCAATAAGTTCTAGCTGTAGAACTTATAAGCTTAGAGTTAACATATTACAGAGGTTACTTTCCTTCACCATAGCAGAAGATAAGGTTTGGAATGGGGGCTGCTCACACAGGCTTCTCCCAGAGTGACTGCCATGTGCAGAGTTGCCTTCAGACTTTTCATGGGCATGTAGTGTGAGCAAGAAATAATGTTGTTTTAAGCAACTGGTTTAGGGGGATTGTTTGTTACCACATATAACCTAGCCTATCCTGACTGATACAAATATTGAAGTCAACTAGTTTAACTTAAATATCTGTAGCCTTACAGATAGTCTTATCCAGAGAAGAATGATGAGTTGGCAAAGAGGAATTTGTGCTATTTTCTGCTGGAAGCTCCTGTTTTCAAAGGAGACAATCAGATGCATCTGTGTTTCCCAAAGTATGGCAAGCATATCCTCAGTACTATTGGAAGTGATTTTATGCCAGGCATAGACATAACATCAAGTAACATTAAATTACATAATTTAAAATGTATTCCTTGTGTAATTTTCCAGCTTATATAAAGAAGAACATTTCAGTTGGGGGCTGGTATGTCTTCAACACTTTTCTAGCACTTGAAAATCTTCCTTTTTTTGCATTAGGTCCAGAGCTTTCTGCAGGTTACAGGATCTAACCAGAAATGTATTAATATCTTTATATTTTTATTGGATGTATGGTTTGTGTTGCCTCCTATTTATGTAGGTGATAAAATTTTCAAGTTGGAGCAGTGATACAAACCTCTTTATATTTAGGCTTAACAAAATACTCAACATGGAAAAAATATAGTAAGTAAATAATAGTACTGATAATACTTAGAGATAAAAATAATTCTTCAAATGACTAAGTTTTTGAAAATTTTGTGTTCATTGTAGTTTAACCTTGAGTGAGGCTTAATCCTCGTGTTTGGATCCAAAACTATGGTTGTATAGTCCCATCTCCCTTCCTCTTCTTCCCATCTCCAAGAATGCTGTATTCAATGACAATTTTTTTTTTTTTTTTTTTTTTTTTTTTTTTTTTTTTTTTTTTTTAGCTTTAAAAACATTTTAGTCCTGCAGTAAAATTTGCCTTAGAACAAATTCCACAGGCAGCAGCTGTGAATGGCATATGCTAGAATACTACTGGGCCTCTGTCTCGCTGTGTGGCCTCAGGCAAATTACTCAACTTCCTTGGGCCTCAGTTTCTTCATTTGCCAAAGGAGGGTAATATTACGTAGGTTGAGGGCCTCTGAGAGTTGCTGCAAGGATCCAATTACATTGTAGTCGTGGAAATGCTCCGGAAAGTTTGAGGCGTTCTGCAGAAGCACTGCCTGATTATTATTTACCTTCCAATCTCTGGGAATTCACTGACACCGGGTTTGCAATGTCTGAATTGTAACCAACCCGAAAAAAGCAAAACACAACTTCCTTTATCCCCAATGTGATTAGATTCATGACAGCAGTGCCAGACAAGTCATTTGCCACGTCCCCTCAATGAGAAAGAAGGAAAGAAAACGCAAGTATTTGCGTAACTGCTGGAAGCAAGTTCCGCTCGACAGGCAGGCGGAGGTGGAGTTTCTTCTGGGAGGCTGCTGGTAGCACGAGTCGCCTCGACTTCAGCCGGGGGTGGCGTCAGACGGATGCATTTAAAGTCAAAACGCACACAGCTATAGGGACTAAGCCGTGAGTCATGGCCGCTGGGGCTGAGAAGCCGGCGAATCGGCACCTCTGAGTGAGAGCGAACACCTCCTTTCAGACCAGCGCAGCCGCAGCAGCCTCCTCCGCTCAAGGCCAAGTTCACGGCTTAATCATCAGTTTCTCCGCACAGCCCCACAGGAAGGGGCCTGGTGGAGGCAATTTGCACATTATGCATTCATAGAGGCGAAGCCATTCATTACATTCACCCCCTGGCTCTGTCCTAACGAGTCTCGCGAACAAGGCTGAAATGTCAGGACGCTTTGGCGTCTTTTCTTGATAGAACTAACGACAGGGTGCCCATGATGCAGACAGCACAGCAGCTGTGTTTCCTAGGACGTAGGAATGGGGCTTCGCCGCTTCAAACCCCGGAGTGACTGTCACCCGGAAGGTTCCCAGCCACGGTGGCTGCTGAGCCTATTAGAGTGTTCTGAGCCAATGAGACTCTTCCGAGCCCCTTTTGGGCTTTTATTTCCTGACCTCAACTCTGAAATCTCTAAATTGCGTGGGTCTGTGTCACCAGTATACATTAGCTGAAGCAGAATTTGGGGTCTTTTAACAATAGCGATCAAAAGCCAAGGATACAAATTCCTGATTTTCGCCTACACAGGTGAATTCCTTCCTTCTGAACAATATGCTTCATTACTCTTCCTTTCAGCCGAAAGTCAAGAATCATCCATCTATTAAAAGGAGAAAGAGGCAATTAGTGGGCAAGTTCTGGCCCCGCCCTGCCTGAGTATGAACCTTACCTCTGCCACTTATTAGCTGGGGAGGCCTCATCAGGTTATTCTCTTGGGGCCTCTGCTCCCTTCTCCATAAAATAGAAATTATAAAAGTAGGTACATCATAAGGCTTTGTGTGAATTCAACCAGAACAGTAAGCATTCAATAAATACAGTACTATTATTATTAGCAAATATTTACTGGATGTTTTCTGTGCCAAGCATTGCATTAAGCAGCGAGGTCATAAAGTAGATAAGAGCCAGGGCCGCCCACTCGGAGAGGAGTGGGGAAAACATCTGCACACACCTCAATGCGGCGAGCTGGGCTAACTGTGCACACAAGCAGCCGTGGGGGAGAAAGACCACGATTAGTTCTGCGTAGGAGGGCTGAAGCAGGGAACCTTTGAACTTGGCTGTCTAAGACAGATGGAAGCTGCCAGGAGAAGAATAGAAACATTTGCTTCCTGTCAACGTCTCAGGCGGTCAGGATCTTTACACAGGAGGTTCTTCCCTTGTGACCCATAGGACATGTGGCTGCTCTGGACATTCACCTCTGGGTTCAGAGCCTCTCTCACACACCTGTGCTCCTCCAGAAGACGCTGCATGTCCCAGGAGTTAGCTGTGTTTCCTAAACCCAAAGATACGAAAGCCAGTAAAAGGATGCATCTATTACAAGAATAAGAAAGGGACTTGCTAAAGGCCAAGATATTCTGTATTGTCAGAATATTCTGGTCTTTGGACCTTGGGATTAGAATCGCATAGCTTTTATAAAAAGCCACAATAGGACAGAGATAAACATTTTTTAGGAATTCTTGGATCAGAAAAGGTAACATAGGGAAATGAAGGGTATGGTATAATTATCAGAGCTAATGTTTATTAAGCTTACTCTATGCCTTGCACCTGACAATTACTATATCTCTACAACTAATCTATTAGGGAATATTATATGTTCAACTGTATGAAATTGCCTTTTTGGGGATAAAAAAGTGGTTGAATATAGACAGTTTTATGTGATTAAAACTAATATCACTATTTTGTTGATGAGGAAACTGAGTCTCAGAGAGTGTCAGGAACAGACACAAGTGATCCATAGGTTTAATTTCTAGCTGTACCACATCATATTTCTTAGCCTTATAGCAATATTGGGAGGACAACACGGAAAGGTATAACAAATATAAAGCCTGGTACATTATAAGATCTTTTTTTTTTTTTTTTCTATAGCAACTAGCTCGTTCTTAATGGAGAAAAAAGAAATAGACTGGCCCCATTTCCTAGGCAATCAGGGGTTTGGGGTTGGGAACGGGGCCTCCTGGTGCCATGGGCTGAGCACGAGGTCTAGTTCTGCTTGCCCCAGATTCTAGAATCTGGAAATATGGGGAATTTGGAAGATAGCAATTCAGCACATGGCTAGATTAGAGGCAAAGGGGAAAAAAAGCAAAAAGAAAGAAAGAAAATCCTCCTAAATCAATCATGAACACCAAGGAATTGGACACGGGGGAGAGTCTGAGTAAGAAGCTAAGGGAGCAGATTCTGAAAGAGGGGATTCGATAATGAGTAGAACCTGAGGTCAAGGTCAGGACACTGGGAACGGAGGCCTTTTGTTGGGTTTCTGGAGAGTTGGGATGAGCCTGCCAGGTTTGATATAAACGAATGTTGTCCAGTTGATAAAAGCTGCCAGGATGGAGCATGAGAAGAACACAGAGAATAAAAGAGAGAAAATGTCAAGAGCATGCCATTGGTGGTGTCGCTGATGGCCGTCTCCCAGGAGCCTTTGCAATGGAAAAGCTTTCCAAAAACTCTCAAAAATGTCCTTCTGCTACTATCTTCTCTTTGCTGCCCTGGAGCAATCTATAAAAGGAGGGCTGGACACCTGACAATTATGCTCGATAGTTATAGGAACTCTCAACTCCTGTCAGTGTTCAGATTACAGCTTTCACTCTGACAGTCTCACTATTTTACCCCTCTTGAAAATGTGATTAGTTAAGTGAAATAAATTTAAACTTGAGAATTTGGTGGTCATCTTCTAAGTAAGTAGAATCCCCACTGAACAAATCTAAATCTAATTGGGGCTTGCTGGAACCTAGTTTTGTATAATTGGGTCTCATGCAGGCTACATGGTGAGTGTTCTCCTTCAGCCTCTCACCCTACCCCATGAATCTTTGATAGAAGCAGTTCCCTCCTTCAATAGCCACCATTACTCAGGGAGTTTTAGCTAGGGGTGCAAAATGCAGCAAGATGAATATGGGCTTTGCTAAATTCAGATTTTCACCATTGTGTGCTTGTCTGCTGATTATCTCCCATGTAATCACTTGTCAGCATCAATTAAGCCAAGGCCACGGAGCTTATTTTTAGAAATTTTCAAAAAGCAAGTAGTACTTGTTTGGGGACCTTACCCCTTCCTTGTCCCCACACAGGCCCGTCCCTCTGTAGCTGCATTGCAAAACCCAGAGCTTAACCTCCCATGAGCACCAACCACATTGAAAGTTAAGTTTCTTCGAGTCCTGCTCTCTGACATAACCAATCTGTAATAATGACAGAAAATGCCATTTGAGTAACCTTCCACTCGTGCATTCCTTCAGTCATTTGCTCATTCACATGTTTATTGAACTGATTGCATTATTCAGGAAGGAATGACCTGTGTCCCTTGCCCTCGTAGAGCTCATAGGTTGGTGGCTGGAGGTGAGGGTGCATACGTAGAGGTGGGGTGGAAGAGGCACATGCACAAATCATTGCTAGATAAAACAAAATAAAACGCATTCTCAAGAAAGGCCCAAGGAAAGGGCCAAGAGAGAAGAGCAGTAATTAATTCTCCCAAGAGTTCAAGAAAGCCTTCACGGATACAGTGGCATTTCAACAGCGCCTTGAAGAAAGATTTCAGGTAGAAGAAAGGTGAGATCAGAACATGCTCCATTGAGGGAAAAGGAATGAGCAAGGTGCAGAGTGGGGAGGAAATAGATCTGTTGCAGAAAACGGAATTCAGTTTGCCACGACAGCTACCATTTATTAAGTGTTTACCTTGTTCCAGGCACAGGGTTAAGTGTTTTAAATCAGTTTTAACACTTAATCCTTATAATGATCTTATGAGATAGGTACCTTTCTTACTCCCACTTTATAGAGAAGGAAACTGAAGGCTGAAGAGATCGTGTAACTTTCCCAAGCTCATGCAGTTACTAAGGGAAAGAGCTGACACAACCCCAGGTGGGTTTGCCCTCCGAACCACACCCACACCCCTGCTGGGTGGCATGGAGCAAGGCTCTATGCAGTCTTGATAGAGACCCCCTTGAAATGCCAGGTGAAGGGGTCTGGGCTTCATCGTTGTCACACTTTCTAAGTAGAAAAAGGAAATAAATGACAACACAAGGAAAATTACTGGGGCAGCGCTGTAGAGAATAAATTTGCCTTTTAAGGAAAACATTGGACACCTCAAGCCAGAGACTTTAACCAAAGTAAGTTCAGGCTTTGAGGTCGGCTAAGAGGTTAGACTTGCAGATGAAGCTGGAGATAGAGGCATCATTAGCTGAAGCAGACCCTTCACGCGTCCTCAAGGCTACGATCCCACCCACCCCCACCCTCATCCTCTGTAAAAGAAGTCATTTAACTCAATCTTCTCGTTCTACAGATAAGGAGAGTGAAAATCTGAGGTTTGTGGGGTTTTTTTGTTTTGTTTTTGCCCAAAGGCATGAAGCTGGAATGTGGCTGAACAGAGATCCAAACGCAGGTCGTTTGTCTCCAAGTTCTGTGTTCCTGTCATGGTGCCAGCCCTCAGTTCCCATCCCAGCGCTGGTCGGCCTCTCTTAGTCCACACGGCTGCTGTCCCAGGAAGGAAGGGGCCTTCTGAAGAGGGGTTTACTTTAGTCACATTTGTGAAACATTGAACATCTTGATGAAAAGTGACCTCTCAGCCAGGAAGTACTGTCTCCCAGTGTTTAAGCTTCCCCATATTTAAACTAGCAGAAGCACACCAGCAGGCTTCATCCTCTACCAGTTTCCTCCAGGCCAGAGAGAGCGCGAAGAGCCCTGGTGGCGCTGCAGCTCCCGCTGCTCATGTTGCAAAGGGAAGATATGTGATCTGCCTCTCTTGTCCGCCCCCCACCCTGCGACGTGCACACCGCCCCCAGGCTACTTGGGGTGCTTTCTCCACTGCCTGGCTTCTCCCACTGTCCTGTTTTGTTGTAGTTTTTTTTTGGTTTTTGTGGGGTTTTTTCGTTTGTTTTCCTTGGGGGGAGGGGGCGGGATTTTGTTTTTTTCCTTCAAAGTTTAGGCTGAAGTAAGTAATATAGATGTACCCAGAGAAGATTTAAATAAAACAAATCAGGTTGGGAAGGCAAGTGAGCCAGATGCAGAAAATCAAATTCCTTCTGTATTTTAAACACAGGACTCCAAGAATGAGAAATGAATCTCAAGCTCGCTATGGGACTTAGGCCCCCACAACTTCACAACTGGACACACTATTTGCCTTACACCTAATTACTCCAAATTAGGTTTTGCACCTAATTGCATTTAGGCCTTGCTGCCTTATTTGTGCATTTTTAACGAGAAAAGGGCAGCCTGATTTTAGCTCTGTGCTCCTCTGAATACCAATGTCTCATTCATTAGCTGGGGTGAGTGGAGAGGAAATGGTGCTTCCAGGCAGAAGAGACCCTTTTCATCAGGAGATTCAATATTTTGCAAATTTGCTAAAGTAAACCCCACTAAAGAATGCCCCGTCCTTGGTGAATAGCAGCTACATTGACTGAGAGGAAGGCCAGAGCTGTAGGATGGGAGCTGAGGGGCTGGCACAGGCGACGCTGCAAAGGCATCCATGAGCGGCAAATGCAGGCATGGTTGGGCAGCTGTCTGTCTGAGGAAGCTCCATCTGCTAGGTGAGATACGGGACGAGGGGTGGTACTCCAAATCAGGAATGTAGCAGCACTGATGGTGATCTTAGTAGCCAGATGGACAGCAGCAGGACCTACTTACCCAGAGGAGAGCTTTGCTCATACCCAGGTCAGGTGGGGTGTGAGTTCTTAAGCATACAATCAATCCCCTACATACAATCCCCCAATGCCCAGCCATTGCTCTCAAATTAACATCCCAGTTGCTAACACTGCTCACCAGTTCCTGTAGAGCCTGCCCCTGTTCATCTCCCAAACTCTGCCTCCTTCCACTCTAGTCTTACCTCTCCGTTCCTCAATCGCTCAGAGCTTTCTACCACCCCAGGACCTTTGCACATGGCATCTCCTAAATAAATACGGAACATGGCTCCTAATCCCTCCAAATTAACTTCCATTCAGTCTGTAGCCTTCCCTGTACTTATAATTTCTTCATAAAAGTCATCCCTGACACCCCAGCTTAAAGCAGGTTTCTTTTTCACAAACTCTCAAAGAACCCAATTTTTTATTGTGTTGGCTGAGTTTTTTGTACTCTTGATGCTCTGGCATTTGAGGCCTGAGTAATGGGGAAACCACCCCTCCCAGGGCTAGCTAGTTCCTAAGAGATAGTAAACGACTCCCCTTGCAAATATGTCTTTGATAATAAAACCAACCCATACAGAGCCTGTACCGCACCATCTCCTTTATCAAACTCCCACACTTCAAGTCAATATTCCCCCTGCACTAAATCACCCCAGGGCCAGGTACTAGACAACTAGGGACCTGCCATCCAGAACCTGCCAAAATGATTCAAACTATCCAAGCCTAAGCTTACTCAGAACACCTAGCCTGCCTCACCCACCCCTTCCCACCGCCACACCAGTAAAGGCTCTGCGCTGCCCTTTCCCCTCTCTGCCTCCTGACTAGCCCTGGTCCTTCCCCCTGTGGCCCTGCATGGCGTGGGATGTCTCCTGTTTCTACGGATCTGAGTAGAAACTTCTTACATTATTAAGAAAGTTTCTTTTTCTTCTCCTTTTTTTGTTGTTGTAATCTGTATGATGGATGTTAACTAAACTTATTATGGTAATAATTTCATGATATATATAAGTCAAATCAGTATGCTCTACACAAACTTATGCACTGCTGTATGTTAGTTATATCTCAAAAAATCTGGCGGGGGGACTTCTTCCTCCATGACAATCTTATGCACATCTGTTGTCTTATCATATGTGATTAAAACAAACCCCAGTGTACTTTAACAGATTTACTGTCTTAGGATTTTCCTCGGTCATTCCTATGACTATGCCGTCTCCCTCACTAAATTGTAAGCTGCCTGAGTGAGCATTCCATAACTGTCTGTGCTTACTGTTGTATCCCAGTTCCTAGAACATCTTGAGAGATGTTCTAAAAAAGAATAAATACACCCAGTTCCATGAGAAGTTCTAGCAGGATTACACAGGAAGAGTGAGGCAGAAACCTGCCATGATGACCAGGTTGACACAGCCAAGCATGAGCACAGACTGGACACCGAGATGTAGGTGGGTACCCTGAGCTCCTCTAACATGAAGAGGATGCCAGGTCAGTAGCAGTAAGGCCAGCTCCAGAGTCCATCAGCTGGAGATACAAGCCCAGTTTCAGTCAGGTCTGGGCCACATGTCTGTAGACTAAAGGCAGCCGTGGCTTGTTGATAGGGTCTGGGGGCTTGGAGAGACATAGACTGACCAGTGAATCAGTGTTTTAGTGTGCCCCCACCCTGAGTGAGCCTCCACAGGCCACTTACTTCACCTGACGATCTCTACCACCTAAGCAACATGAGGATGCTAAAATTATACACTAGTGAGGGGCTGCAAAATGGAGGCTCCACCTTGCCAACCAGAAAGTCGTAAGTGGTCAAGAGCTTACATTGTGTTGTGTGTGTGCGCATGTGTTTATTTTTATGTATTTATTTTATTTTATTTTTATTCTGATATAATTGACATGTAACATTGTATATGTTTAAGGTGCATAACATGTTGATTGATGCATTTATATAGTTGCAATATGATGACCATCGCAGCATCATCAATATCTCCATCGTGTCACATAATTGTCATTTCTTTTTTTATGGTGAGAACTTTTAAAATCTAGTCTCTTAGCAATGTTGAAGCATATAATACAGTATTGTTGACTATAATAGGATCTTGCTTTTCACATTTGAAAGAAAGCAACTGTGTTCTCAGCACACCCTTAGGGCACAGCAGTGTGTTTCTGGGAATATGTCCATTGATGCCCGAGGGTATTTTGGAACACAATCTGAATGATGGTTGACATAGCTGTAACTATAAAATAATAGCACTGATAACTCCCAGGCCTTAATCACAGGATGCAAGAGTGTCACTTTGCTTCTCACTTTTTGTTTAAAATGCGTCACAGAGGCTAAACAGACATCCTGTGTGTTGTGCTGGGAGACTCTGCTCTGTGCTCTGACACAGCATGTCCAATTAGAAGCCCAGCATCTAGCACCTCTGACCCCGTCTGTGGGAGGCAGGCTCCCAAGCTCCGCTTCTATTTCCAGCCTGTGATGATGAGCCCAGGGAGGTGACGCATCCAAACACCTCGCCTATTGTTTCTTAATTGACAGCCTGAGCGCATCGCATCAAATGAGCCTTCCTCCAAACCCAATTAAGTAGCTTGCCTCTCCCAGAAGGCAAATTTTTATAAATTCCCTTTTATCACCATTCTCCATTGCCATTCCCCAACTCCTAACCACCTACCCATAGCCGAGCATACTGATGTGTTTAATGTGTATCATTTTGCTTGTTTGTATGCTTGCAAAATGGGCCTTTTTCTATGTGTGTGTATTTTTAAATTTATGTAAATTGTATTGTTAGCTGTCACTTTCATTTCTTACACTTTTTTTCACTTGTCACTGTGCCTCTGTGGTTTAGTTGCTAGGCGTTCATCTAAGCTGCACGGTATGAATGCCCACACTTTACCTGGCCACTGACCCAGTGATGAGTACTCTGAATGCTGTCAACGCTCCATCATTGCAAGTGGGGTTGCAGAAGACAGCCCCACGCATGCCCCTAGCATGTGCACATAGCCTTATCTTTCTAAGGGCCAGATTGCTCTCCCGAGCTTTCTGAGAGCTCCTCTGTCCTCACATTCCCATCCTGCAGAAGCCTTTGGCATTTTCCAGTCTCCCACTTTTGCCAAACTAATATGTGTAAAGGAATACTTCATTAATTTAATTTGCATGTATCTGATTATTAATGAGTGTGAGCACTCCTCCATATGCTCGATAGCCTTTTGCATTTTCTCTTCCAGTTAAATTGTCTATAGCCTTTACCTATTTTTCTTATGTGGTTGCTATCTTATAAAGCCTAGATATTAATATCTGATCAGCTTTAGACATTGAGACTATCTTATCCCATTCTGCCATCTACTAACTTTGTCTATAGCATACTTTGTTTGTTGAACAGAAATCTTTAATTTAGATGTCATTAAATTGATCATTTTTTTATTCTAAGATATTCATTCAAGGTTTTATTTAATAAGATTTTTCTTACCTTTGTGTCACAAAGTATTCTACTTTTTTTTTTACAAGTAAGTTTACAGTTTTACTATTTATATTTAAATCTTCAATTTCTTTAAGGTCCAACTTTGGTTGCGGTTTTAGTAGAAATCTATTTTTATTTTATTTTTCTCCATATAATGAGCCCTTTTTCCCAATCTCATCTACTAAAACATTCGTCAAGTCCCCACTGATTTGTGGTGCTACATTTATTGTATATAAAGTTCTATATATTCACAGAATTCTCAGCTCTTCATTGTGTTGTATTGGTCTATGTATTTACTCTTCAACAGATGCCATACTTTCTTATTATAACAGCTTTGTAGGATATTTTGATTTCTGTAAAGGCTATGATGCACTCTTAATATTTTAAAATTTAACTTAGATATTCTGGGATCTTTCTTCTCCCAAATAAATTTTAGAGGTTTATCAAATTCTATTTAAAATCCAACTAGAATGTTCAATGGTCTTCCAATGAATGTAAAGATTAATTTTTTGAGAATTGATATCTTTACAATATTAAGTCATTATATCTAATGTCTCTTCATTTATTTATATAATTTTAATGTCCTTAATTAGAATTTTAAATTTTATGTCTTCTTGCACAAGTTAATTCCTGAATACATTATGGGTTTTGTTGCTATTGTGAATAGTATCTTAATTTTCATTATATTATATTTAGTTCTGATATAGAAAAACTCTATTGCTATTTAAGTTTAATCTCTTATCTTTAAACTTACTGAATTCCCTGTTGGTTCAAATAGTTTGCATGTTGATGTTGTTGGATTGTTTTACATTAGTGATTATATCACCAGCAAATACAACAGTTTTATTTCTCTTCCTAAGTCCTTATATCACTCTTGCCTGGGCCAGTACTTCCAGTTCTCTGACAATAGAAGTGCTGATATAAGGATCTTTGTCTTTTGTTAAAATGTAATTGATGACTGATTGATTTTTCTGACATACAATATTATATTAGTTTAGGTATACAACATAGTGATTAGACATTATATACCTTACAAAGTGTGCGATCTTTGTCTTTTTACTGATCTTAGATGTAATATATTATAGTTTCTCTATTAGATAATATTTGTCATAGGTTTCTGAAATATAACTTCATTCAAGTTAAGGAAATTCCTTTTTACTCCTAGTTTATGAAGAGTTTTTATCACAAGGTAAATTTTAAATCTTATGAAATTATTTATGTACATGGATTGCAAAAATCATTTTTCTCCCTTAGTTTATTAATGTACGTCATTTCATTGTTAGATTTTTTTTTATGTTACATCATCTTTACATTCTTTGGGAAATCCCTGCTTGGTCATTACATTTTAAAAGATGATATTTGTTTGGTTAGACTATTTTATTCAGAAATAAGTATGTGTGTTTTTTTAAATCTGGTTTTAGAATCAATATTATACAAGTAAGTCTCATAAAATATGCTGGGTTGCTCTTAAATAGCCTAACTCCATTTATTTGTAGGATTTTGTCTAATTAGCTCAGGTTAAAAGATGCATGTTGAAATTTTGTTTGCAAAATTCGAAATGTCTGGATGTGACAGTGTATCATGGAGGGTCTGTTTCTTCTCAGCTCCTAGAGATAGTAATAGAAGCTTGTTCAGGGGAGAAACAAGGTACCAAAAGTCAGGTACATCCACGTGTCCTACAGTTTGCACAGTGAGCTCATATACTCCATGGCTGAAGGATAAGACATTTGGCTAGCAGAAGGGCACTGGTGAAAAGACTGTCCAACCAGCAACCAAACGCACTTATCATTTGAAAGAATTCCCAAATAGATGAGAGGCAGGCTTGGGAAGGAACCGTACTTTGCAAAACAAAGGAGATAAGATATTTCTCAACTTTACCCCTGGCAGTCTTTTTTTTTTTTAATTAAATTTATTGAGGTGACAATTGCTAGTAAAATTACATAGATTTCAGGTGTACAATTCTGTATTACATCATCTATAAATCCCATTGTGTGTTCATCACTCAGAGTCAGTTCTCCTTCCATCACCATATATTCGACCCCCCTTACCCTCATCTCCCACCCCCCACCCGCCACCCCCCTTACCACCCAGCAGTCTTATTATTTTCAGGAAAAACTTAACATAAATTAGGAATCCAGTGTTCCTTATAAGTTTAGTGGAGTTCCCATGAAGCCTCTGTGCCTGGGTTGGGGACACGGACTGAGTAAGAGCATAGGGGAAGTTTCTTTAATATTTATCGGTGCACAATTTCTCTACTATTTCTTATTACATCAATTTTGGCATTTGATTTTTTTTCAGAGTAATTCATTGACTCCATCGAGTTTACCAAAGAAGTAGATGCACTTATGGTAAGAGTCATTTATGATTTTTAAAACTGTTGTATCCGTACTTGCTTCCTTTTTTTCTCCATTTTATTATTTTTCTAAGTTTTCCCTGTTTTTCTTAATTCTTCTTGCTAAAGATTTCTCTTAATATTTCAAAGAACCAATTTTGAGTTTGGTAATCTTCCTATTATCCCTACTTCATTGATATCCGACTTACATTCATTGCTTCTTTTCCTTTTTCATTCACTTGTTCCCCTGATCTTTTTCCAATGTCATAATGCTTAGCTCATTTATTTTAAAACATTGGTGTTTTCTTATGAGTGTATTTAAAGCTATATATTTCCCTCAAAGTTCTTCTGCAGATGTGCCTGACAAATTTTGCCATTAACACTTTCGTTATAATTTAAGTTAGGTATGTCTTCATTTCCTTTATGACTTCCTTTTGAGTCCAGGTTTTTTTTTTAGTACTAAGATAGGGATTTCTTTTAACTATCCTTTCCTTATTAATTTTCCATTTTACTGCATACAGTTGGAGTGCATGGTCTGTTAGATATAAAGTCTATGGAGTTTTCTAAAAGATGTCGTAATAGATACTCCAGCCATGCTTCCCAACCATAATATCTGGGGGGGGGGGGGGGGAGTAGTTTCCAAGCAGGGATCCATTGAGTATTGACTGTGCTCAATACTGAGCTGAAATTGAGGGAGATTCAAGGAGTGGGTATAAAGTCATCTCCTCTCAATCAATGAACTTACAAACATTCTGCTATGTCATGACTGGACCACTTGAAAAAAGTAAGTAGCAAATTGTAGCCCACAACACAGTTGAAACATTTGGTGGTTTAGAATGCCATTTAGAAATCAAAAGGAGAGCCAACCAACAATAACTTAACAAGGAGAAAGGCTCCATGAGCTTGAACAGGGCCTTAAGAGTGTGGAAAGTTTCTAACAGAAGGGAAACAATCAATAGAGGCTAAAGAACTCCGGCGAGGATTAGTATTTGGTACAAGGCAGGCACTGAACTAGAGCAGAAAATAGTTGAGGAGTATGAAATAGGTGGGGGAGGCTTGGTGAGGCCAGAAAATGAAGGGTCTTGAAAGTCAGCAGAACACCTTTATCTTAAAATGGTGAAAACTAGAGGGCCATTGAATGTGTTTGAACAGAAGATGAATATAATAGAGTGTTTTTAAAATTAGAATTTCTAATTCTATGAGAAATATTTGTATGCATCCTTTATAGCATGGATCCACTCAATAGGCGTTAGTATGTCAGACACGGATAGAGTAGATGTATAGTCTAAGATTCAGCTGAGTGTTCTGCTTAGACAATAAACCAGACCTTCCCCGGAGGTATTTAGATTATCCTTTATATTCCTTGTCTGCTTGTTTATTAGTTGGTTTCTTTCAAGGTTTAATTTAGCATGTCCATTTATAAGAAACAACTTACATCTTAACAAAGGATTTTTGATTTGTCCCTGCTTTACACAATATAGAATTTTCCATTCATGCTGACCAGAAAATAGGCTTACTCATTAACTTACATTTTTACTAAACTTTTTCTGTGCTAAAATTTTTTGAACAGAACCGTTTATTTATTTGACTGGTAGATTAATTGGTTGGTATTATGGGTTAAATTGCATCCTCCAGAATTCATACGTTGAAGTCTTAAGCTCCAACACCTCAGAGTGAGAACTTATTTGGAAATATTGGTGCTGCAGATATAATGAGATTAGGTTATACTGGAGCAGAGGGGACCCCTAATCCATTATAACTAGAGTGTTTATAAAAAGAGGAAATTTGCAAACAACACAGACAGCAAAAAGCTATGTGAACATGAAGGCAGTGATAGGGGTGATGA
This sequence comes from Rhinolophus sinicus, assembly GCF_057876585.1. Classification (NCBI taxonomy): domain Eukaryota; kingdom Metazoa; phylum Chordata; class Mammalia; order Chiroptera; family Rhinolophidae; genus Rhinolophus; species Rhinolophus sinicus. The sequence goes on from NC_142517.1 coordinate 200,960,627, forward strand.
ATCTATAAACCAAAAAGCCACCAAAGATGGCCAACAAACCACCCAAAGCTAGAGGGAAGCATGGAACAGATTTGTCCCTCACAGCCCTCAGAAGGAACCAACCTTGTCGACACCTTGATCTTGGACCTCTAGCCTCCAGAATGTGAAACAAATTTGTGTTGTTTAAGCCACTCAATTTGTGGTCCTTTGTCACAGCAGTCTTAGCAAACTAATACATTTGGTTCAACATTTTGCACTAGCTTGCCTATGTTAGAAGAGCAAGAGTGACGCAGAGCCAGAGTGACTCAGAGGTATAAGAGGAGGGAGGAAGCACACAGCCTAGCTCCGTTTATTTGTAGGACTTTGTCTAATTAGCTCAGGTTAAAAGATGCATGTTGAAATTTTGTTTGCAAAATTCGAAATATCTGGATGTGACAATGTATCGTGGAGGGTCTGTTTCTTCTCAGCTCCTAGAGATAGTAATAGAAGCTTGTTCAGGGGAGAAACAAGGTATCTCCCAAAAGTCAGGTACATCCACGTGTCCTACAGTTTGTACAGTGAGCTCATATACTCCATGGCTGAAGGATGAGACATTTGGCTAGCAGAAGGGCACTGGTGAAGAGACTGTCCAACCAGCAACCAAACACACTTATCATTTGAAAGAATTCCGAAATAGATGAGAGGCAGGCTTGGGAAGGAACTGTACTTTGCAAAACGAAGGAGATAAGATATTTCTCAACTTTACCCCTGGCAGCTGGGTTTTGGACATGTGACTGAACTTAGCCAATGAACACTGAGGACTTTGAATCTTGATGAGTGTTTCAATGAAGCAGGAACAGTTAGAGGCTTTCAAGGACGTGAAGCAGAGTCCATTTGGTGACAGTTTCTGTCTGGGAAGATGCCAATGATGGCTAGCTACACTGACTAGTATGGTGAGGTGACCTTGCCTTGAACTTATCTTCCAAACTACCCTACTTTTGCTGATTTGCCAAGTCTGCCTCTGTAGCCCTCCGTTGTTTAAAGGAGCTGCCTTCCATTAATCGCTGCTTAAGTTCACCAGCATTGGTATGTATTGCTGGAAACCAAGAACACTCTCTGGTGTCATCCCTTACCAGTCTACCCATGTGGGTCCCCGACACTGACGACCTTGAGTCTCCAGACTCTGGGCCTCCACCTGGGCCCTAAGTTGTGCTTCCTCAGCACCCTGTGCATGACTCCATGACCCCACCTGCAATCGTCCACCTGTTCTTCTGCCTTGCCAGCATGACTATGAGTTCTTTAAAAGATAATAACTAGGTGATATTTGGCTTTGGAGCCTCAGACTCTATCCCAGTAGCGCATGATAAAGGTTCTTTGAATATGTTTATTAATAGAGCAGTTTCTCATTTACCCTAAACCTCTTCCTCACTTTTGAGGATTTGAGAATAATGTGGTTCCCAGAGGAAAAGTAGGAATGACACAGGGAATATAAGCAGGGAGCATCAGGGCTTCTGTAGGTGTCCAGATGCCTCACTCTCGGGCGGGCTTGAGTCTCTAGTCCTACCCAACCCTTAACCTAGTTTTCCTGCCTCTAGATGAACACTTTTTCACTACTTCTGATTATTTGTGTATCAGCACCATCATTCCTTTCAGTCATCCAGCCAATAATCGAATGTTGAATACATCATATTCTGAATTTATTTTCTTTTTTTCACTAATTAACTAGACTCTCCTAAGGCAGCAGTAAACCTAAGAAGTCCTGCTCCATGCCTCCTCAAGCATTTGAAAACTTGGGGTTACACTAACATCCCATCCCCCCACATTTTTTGGCCCTCTTGGGCTTCCATTTTTCCAATTACTCTTTGGTACCCGGAAATTCCAACTCCAGCCGGCAATAATACTTAATTAAGGATGTTTGTCTACAATCTTTAAGTAAGCTTTTCTAATTGCAACAGTTTCACACATCACTTTTGTTCATGTTGATAAGTTATTTAAACACCATGAATAATTCAAAATCAGGTTTTAAATTGTTAATCAGAATAATGATAGCAGCAATTTCTAACAATTTGACTTGCAGTACATTTGAAAAAGACCCTAAAATCATTTCCTTCAACAACTTGAGGCTCTGCTCTTAAAGCAAAACAAGGAATATCCAAAACAGAAGATCTGCTGCCCCTCAGAGACAGCCTTCCTCCAATAGTGCTTGTGTTTATGTTGGTGATTTCGGACATCGTAATACAGTGGAGACCTGGCATCACTCCATGGGTACATTTCACAACTGCGAATATCTTTTCATTCTCCTTCACTCTGATTTGCAATCTCCCAATTAGAGACACCACTTAATGGCAATGGAAAAGCCTCTTTCTGCTGAAGGTCATTCAAGTAGGCAGAATTTACAAGTGTCCCATTTGAGAACAGTTACGATTTGTTCTTTGTACAAGATATTTCTTGCTTCACCTATGGCCTCTTGGCAGTCTACTCACTTCTGAATATGTGACTTCAGGTTTCTTGTCTCAGAACAAGCCCCAGCTTGCATGTCCAAGTGGCCACCAGATATGTCCACTTGGTTGTCCCATCATCTCAGCACACCCACTGTTTAACTGATTCCCCATAGCTCAGTTTCTTCCAAACACTATGTATTGATTGATGCTGGGGAGGCAGCTGATTACAGAGGTTAAAAGAGCATTCGTAGAGCGAGCCTTACTCCTGAGATGGAACTCCCAGGTAGAAATTCTGACTTGCTACTTACAGCTGTGTGACCTGACCAGGTTTTTTAGCCTGTCTGTGGTTCAGATTTGTTCGTTGGTAAAATGGACATGATAATGCTAGTGTTTATTTCATAGAGTTATTATGAGGATGAAGTGAGTTAGCATTGCTAAAGCACTTAGACCAGTTCCTGGCACATAATAGGAATGCTCAACATGTTAAATAAAATGCTGCTCCACCCATGGATGACTCCAGTAACTATCTTGTCTCCATCTTTCTTTTCCTGGCTCATGCCCTTCCTCTCCCATGAATCCCTTCTTTGTCACATCAGTACTCAGTGGTCCCTCTCTTTCTCAGATGCAAATAACACATGCAATTGATGGAGTTCTGTTCCTTAATTGGTACATACCTATTATGTTCATTATGTCTCCCAATCATCTGTCATTTCTGCTGGTGTAGGCATCCTTGGGTATTGACGGACTTTCTCTTTTATTGACCATCAAAGATCAGGGCATTCGTAGTTCCCAACCAGCCAAGTGCTCAGCATGTAGTAGGCATTGGATAAATAGTGATTAATCAGTTTCAGTAGTGGAGTGAAAGAAAACAGACAAAAAGAAAAGGTGATGACAGAGAAACATAAGAACATAAGAAGCTCTGAGCCTGAGCGAACAGGTCACGTTCCCTAACCCTCTCACAATTTTAATTCTTTGTTTAGTGATTATGTCTTCTTCTAGAAAGCAACCTCCAGAAAGGTGAAGATTATGTCTAAAATCACATGGGACATAACACCGCAGGGAATGTATTTCCATTGTTTCTGTGATTGTTAACTGAAAGTATGTGGCTAGAATCTGGTAAGGCCTCTGGTCCTGGCAGCTGTGATGTCCATGTGCTGGGACAGAAGAGCCGAAATGTGAGAGCAGCCCACTTAGTACCAATCGCCAAAAACCACCACAGTTACATTTGTGCAAAGAAAAGAGAACTATTTATGCCAGATTAGTAAATTACCCTCTACCAATAGTTCAACTCTAGAGACTTTTAATAACCTAGACTTGAAATTTAACATTAGGGATTGACTATTCCACCTTAATTTCACTTTTTTTTTCCTTTCCTGACACATAGGAAAAATCTACAAATTTAGTTTGGTGTTGAAACAAGAATGAGGAAAAAAGCCCTAAAATCATCATAATTTACCATGTCACCGAGTACTATCTGTCTCTGCAATTAATCCTTACAGGCACCTCATCGTTTGACTTGGTGGGAATAAGGTGCCTGAAGGGTGACTGACATTTGATTTGCTCCTATTAATTTGTGGGATAAGAGAAATAAAAATTTTAACAGCCACAAATGGCTCTGGTGACATTTTATCTGTTTTAACAGATTGCCAGTGAATAGAATGTCCTAGTTCAGTACACTCAATCTAAAATACCTCACTTGCCCTATAAAGAAAGACAACAATTGGGGGAAAGGTTATTTTTCAAAAGTGAAAAAGAAACTGATCCACATCATTGCCTGTTGCAGAGTGTGCCTTGATGTCCCAGATTTTCATGCTAAACTACTCAAAAGAGAATCTCTAGAATGACTGCAAAGGTACATGAAAGACACTAAACTATAAAATAGAGAGTAGAGACCCATCAGGAAGGAATCTTGACTGTTACAAGTGCTCTTTCTTAGAATGCTTATTCCTGAGTCAACATATTTCAGCCAGAGGCTGTTGTTCTCTATGCACTAACTCATTAATGTTCCTATTAAAACAGAATTTTCCAAAAGTTAAAAACATGATTCACATACACATACAAAATGAACACATGTTGAATATTGCATTCAACTCATTAATTAAGGAGCAACCCAGTAAGATATTAAGACTGATTCAAAGGGAATTAGAGTCAGACAGTCCATAGAATGCTGAAATGAATTTGCTAATGGTTACAAAACTGGTAAATGTTCCACTAGGCACTAAACTGTAACTGAGAGGGTTACCTATTTTAGGAGTAGGAATTATTTGCTTTGCTGCCAAACAAACATAATTTGCATTGCTATTGGTTTTCTGCAAGCTATAATGTCTACCTTTGCAGAGTTATGAAATTGCCTCATTCATAGTACATAGGAAGTCAAACAAAGATATTCCCCTTGGAAAATTAGATAATCCCCAGGAGGGGTGGGTCTGCTAGAAACATGCAACTTGGCACTGAAAGGACACTCCATAATGTTGTCTTAGTCAGCTTGGGCTTCCATACGAAAATACCATTTATAGGCTGGGTGGCTTAAACAACCAAAATGTATTTCTAGAGTTCTAGAGGCTGGGAAGTTCCAAATGAAGGTAGGTTTCAGTCTGAGGCCCCTACTCTTGACTTGACTTGTAGGCAGCTACCATCTCTGTGTGCTCACCTGAGCTCTTTCTGTGCACTGGGACAGACAGGGAGCAAGCTCTCTGTTGTCTGTTCTTATAAGGGCACTAATGCCCTCACCAGGGCCCCATCCTCACGACCTCATCTATCCCTGATTACCTCTCAAAAGCCCCATCCCCAAATACCATCACACTGGGAGTTAGGACTTCAACATATGAATCTGGAGGGGAACAAAAGCCTTCCGTTCATAGCAGATGCCTTTGTCTATTTCCAAGTTTCAGGTAATTTTCTTAAATCCCTAAACACTTCAGCCTCATAAGTGGAAAATATTATCTGGTCCACTTCAAAGGTGAGGAAATTAAGCCACTGGAAACAGTTTTGAAGGAATGAGTTGGAGGAAAGATACTCTGAGAAAACAGGAGAACTAAGTACAATGTGAGAGATTCAAGGTCTGAGATGGTGAGTTTGTGAGTGAGGAAGAGGAAACAGAAGAGTTCTCACTTCCTGGCCAGCTGAACTGTCCTGGAGTTTCCTGGCCTTTTATCTGAATGACTCCGGAAATCAATAGTGTTTATAACCAAAATGAGGACCACCATCTGCTGCTTGCCTACTGTGTGTCCGTCGTTTTATGTATCCTGCCTTGAATGCATGCCATCCTGCAGTGCTATTATTCCCATGAGACAGGAAAATGATTTGGTCATGAATGTTGAGTGACTCGCACAGGCCACTGCTAGCAGATGACGAATTTGAGAGTAAGTCTAGTTCTGTCTGTCCCCACTGCACTTGATTCACTCCGAGCACAGCCCCCAACTCCATGCTTCACCTACAAGCGCTGCATTCCTGGTGAGGCACCACACACCCATTTACTCTCTTTCTGAGCCCCTAATATGTGGAAAAATCATGACATCCAAGACACTCCAGGTCCCTGGCACCTTCGAGGTGGGAAAGATGAGAAGACGAGCAGATCCTCTGTGCGGGAGAGCCAGATTCTGCTTTGGAAATGTGGAGTCTGCTATGCCTAAGACATCCAAGCAGAGATGTCAAGTAGGCAGGAGAGCAGAGGAGGGCTAGACATGTGAATTTGTGAGTCATCGGCATGAATAAGTTATCTAATGTGATAGGCAAATTCATGCCTCCAAAATAATGCTCCTCTGTAAGAATACTTATCAGAATAACAACCAGGCCTGATATTCAGAAGTACAGTCATGCCAGGTATTAAAATATTGAAATACTTCTCCACCAGTTGGTTAATAGTGGCTGCCTCATGTGTCCCAAAGGCTCTCTCCCTCCCTTCACGCCCAGCACCCCTGGGCCTGTCCACTATCCAGTTACTAAAGGTATAACATCTCCAAGCAGTGACAATTTAGATTGGTTTCTATGCATGTCCTACAACTCAGAACATTTCAAATATCAGCCTGGATTAACAGCTAATATTTCTTGAGTTCTTAATATATGCCTGGCATATGCCAAGCGCTTGATTTGATTGCTTCCCTCTGTCCTCACAGCCACCCTTTGTGGTAAATATTAACATCAGCCCCCATTACACAGTTGAGAAAACTGAGGCTCAGAGAGATTAGTAGCTAGTCCTAGGCCACACAGATGAGACTGATGGAGCCAGGACCTGAGTCCAAATAGCCTAACTTTGGAGCCGCTACACAACCCTGTTTCCCAAGCTCTGACGAGCCCATGTCCTTGGCTGTGTGGCATGATTAGGACATGGACACATATTCAGCCTACAGCCCTAACTGCCTTTCCTGCCTGGACAGTGATGGAAAAAGTTCCTTCCTGGCACTGAGCTCATAGCTGCTGCTTATGTTCAGCCCTGAATGGTTATTTACTTCCTTCAAACTGGCTCATGTAAGATGTGACAAGAAAGCAAAATGGTTATAGACACTCTTTCATGTCAGACTGTCTAGATTATTTGTATTGCCCTTATGTTTTCACTAGCTAATCACTTGGTGTCACCTGTCACCCTTGGTAGCACTTAACTGATATGATTGTCTAAGCATCCCCATTCATACATCAAGAATAATGTTCAAAGACACAAACAACATAGTTTTGTGGATGATTTTTCCTTTATTTCAATGTCCTAATAATTCAACGATGATGGTAAAAATATAAGATTTTAAAGTAGCAAGTCTCCTTAGAAGATGTTACCTGCTATAGACTGAATGTTTATGTCACCCCCGCCCCAAATTCGTATGTTGAAACTTAGTCCTCAGTGTGCTATTATTTGGAGGTGGGGCTTTTGGGAGGCGATTAGCTCCTGAGGATGAAGCCTTTGTGAATGGGATTAGTGCCCTTATGAAAGTGACCCCAGAGAGCTCCATGTGAGGACACAGGGAGAAGACTGTCATCTATGAACCAGGAAGTAGACCCTCAGCAGACACGAAATCTGCCTCTGAAACTGTGAGGGTTAGTTTCTGTTGGCTATAAGCCACCCAGTGGTCTGTTATAACAGCCAGAATGAACTAAGTCCCTAACACACACACATACCCTCTTCCCCAAGCTAGAGAATTTCTGACACATGATATGTTGTGGATGAACCTTGAAGACATTATGCTATATATGAAATCAACCAAACACAAATGTACCAATATTATGATTCTGCTTATAGAAAATATCTAGAATAGACAAATTCGTAGAGACAGAAAGTAGAATAGAGGTTATCAGGGGCTGCAGGGAGGGGAAAATGGGGAGTTACTGCTGAAGAGGCACAGAGTTGCAGCATTTTCTGTCTAATTTCTGTTTATGCAACTGGGTGAGGAGATCAGAGCCCTATTATCCAGGAACCCTAGTTCTAAGACAGAGGAGGCTCTGTGGAATTCTTCAGACCAGCTTTCCCATTAAAAAAGAAGATCCTGCGTTTTTATCCCTAATCGGCTCTTTGTACCTTCCATCAATTGGTTAGAACCCAGGGGAGAGCGAGATGAATGACTCCAAACCCACTACACCTGGCAAAAAATAGAGAGTTAGTTATTGTTGGAGGTGGAAAATTGTTCACCTTGCCCAAGCAAATGTTGTGCATTGTGACTAAAGATGAAAGAAGAAACTGAAACTACTTAATAGCAAACTGTGCCCTCTCGTCCTACCCCCATTATGTCTTCTGAACAGGAAGAACAAAAGTGTTGACACTGAACTCATCCCAACAACCTCCAGGTGTATAATCCCTTTGACAAATTCCTACAGTTACTCTGGAGAAACAATCCATCTTCCAGTCTAATTAGACAGGAAGCAGGAAGTCATGAAATACAGATGTGGAGGATGTGAAGTTGATGAGAAGGCCCCTTTGCTGAGAGATATACCTGCATAAATCAATTGAATGAAAATGATTTTACACTTGTTATACACAACACTCGGGACAATGGCATCATTTGGGGTCCTTATGGAGCCATATTTTCTCTCTATCCTTCTCTAAATTCTTCTTTTGCTTTTAATTCTTTATTTTTCCTTTTTGACAGCAGGAAATAGCCATATTTCTAAGGTATAAAGGGGAAATAAAACATTTTCCATGTCAGAAGAGAGTGGTGCAGTTGGGGGAAAAATGTTTCCTGCTGTAAATCAGTATGTTCAGTGACTTATGTGCCTTTGCAGAATACTTGCATTCCATGACTCAAAATTATGTAAAAAAAAAAAAAAAACCTGTATGTGGAAAAATCCCTAGAGGCCGTTTTACCAACACATTACCAATTTTGTCTTTGGATGACAAGATTTCAAATGATTTCCTGTAGTAATTTCCTGTGTCAAGTTTCTTAGAGTGATTCACACTTTATTCTGTTGGGGACCCAGAACTCTTATGATTTAGACCAGTTTTTATGTTAATTTTTCTTCTTAGAATCATGAACTAAGTGGTTAGTAATATTAGATCACAAAACAGCCAAGACTGCAGAATTAGCTTACATTTGTTACAGGAAACTACTCCCCACCAAGTGGACAGGTGGTTTCCTTGTCACTGCTCTAGTCTGGTAGGTAAAGATTTTATTTCTTCTTTTTACAAATGAACCCATCACACCTCTACCTTTAAGCCTTTTTTTCTGTTCCCCACTGGTTGTTAAACCCCAAGCCCCAGCCCCCAAAACTTATATCCAGTGCTACATTATTTTGATCCTTGGCAAATCAGTTTCTCTTCAAGCTTCCAATATGACCTTGAATTCTCTCCTTTTTTCTAGCTATGTTGAGGTAAAATTGACAAGTAAAATTGTAATATATTTAGTGTGGAATATGATGATTTGACATATGTATATGTATATGTATATGTGAAAGGATTCCACCATCAAGTTTACTAACACATACTTACTTTTTCTTCTTTTTGGTGAGAACACTTAAGTTCTACTCTCTTAGTAAATTTCAGTTATCAGCTATAGTCACCATGAGATACATTAAATCCTCAGACTTCATTCATCTTCTAACAGCAAGTTTGTACACTTTTACCAGCCTCTCTCTATATCCGCAGCCTCTCAGCCCTGGAGAACTATGAGTTTGACTTTTTTCTTTTTAGTTTCACATATGAGTGAGATCATACAGTCTTTGTCTCTTTGTCTCCTTATTTTACTTAGCATAATGTCGTCAGGGTCCCTCTATGTTGTTGCAAATGGCAGGATTTCCTTCTTTATAAGTCTGAATAATATTACACTGTACATATACACCACATTTTCTTTTTCCTTTTACCCACTGGCGGACAATTAGGTTGTTTCCATATCTTGGCTATTGTGAATGATGGAGGTACAGATATCTCGTCAAGATAGTGATTTTGTTTTCTTTGGATATATACCCAGAGGAGGGATTACTGGATCATGTGGTAGTTCTAGTCTTAATTTTTTTAGGAACTTTCAAACCATTTTCCATGGTGGCTGTACCAATTTAGATTCCCACCAACAGTGCACAAGGGTTCCCTTTTCTCCCCATCTTCACCACCATTTGTTATCTCTTCTCTTTTTGATAATAACTATCCTAACAGCTCTGAAGTGATACCTCATCGTAACCTTGATTTGCATTCCCCTGATGATTAGTCAAGTTGAGCATCTTATCATGTACCTGTTGGCTATTTTTAGGTCCTCTTTGGAAAAATCTCTAATCATGTTTTTTGCCTATTTTAAAGGGGTTATTTGTTTTATGCTATTGAGTTGTATGAGTTCCTTGCACATTTTGGATATAACCTTATCAGTTATGTGGTTTGCAAATATTTCTTCCCGTTTCTATAGGTTGCCTTTTGATTTTGTTGGTTTCCTTTGCTATTCAGAGACTTTTAGTTTGATGTAGTCCCACTTGTTTATTTTTGCTTTTGTTGCCTTTGCTTTTGGTGTCAAATCACAAAAAATAATTACCAGGAACAATATTAAGGAGCTTACCCACTATGTTTTCTTCTAGTACTCTTGTGGTTTCAAGTCTGACATTCAATTCTTTAATCTTTTTTGAGTTGAATTTTTTTATGTGGTGTAAGATAGGAGTCCAGTTTCATATTTTGCATGTGGCTGTCCAGTTTTTCCATACCATTTATTGAAGAGCTTAGCTTCCCCCCCATTGTATATTCTTAGCTCCTTTGTCATAAATTAATCGATCATAGATACATAGGTTTATTTCTGGGCTGTCTAGTCTGTTCCATAGATCTATGTGTCTGTTTTTATTACCATTGTTTTGTAATATAATTTAAAATTATGAAGCATGGTGCCTCCAGTTTTGTTCTTCATTCTCAAGATTGTTTTGACTACTCAGGGTCTTTTGTGGTTTTATTCAAATTTTAGGATTTTTTTTCTATTTTTATGAAAAAAAGTCATTGAAATTTTGTAGGGATGGCATTGAATATGTACATCTCTTTAGGTAGTATGGACAGTCTAGCAATATTAATTCTTCCAGTCTATGAACACTACATCCCTTTCCATTTATTTGTGTCTTCTCTAATTCATTTCACCAATGTTGTATAGTTTTCCATGTGCAGCTCTCTCACTTCCTTGGTTAAATTTATTCTTAAGTATTATATTTTTTCTGATGCTGTTATAGATGGGAATGTCTTCCTAATTTTTCTTTCTGATAGATCATTGTTAGTGTATAGAAACACAACTGATGTTTGTATGCTGATTTTGTATCTTACAACTTTATTGAATGTGTTTATTAGTGATCACCATGTTTTGGTGCAGTCTTTTGGGTTTTCTATGAGTTATGTTCCATCTATACCTAGGGTGTTAAGAGTTTTTATCACAAAAGAATGTTGAATTTTGTAAAATGCTGTTTCTATGTCTATTGAGATAATCATGTGATTTTTTTTTTCTTTCATTCTGTTATTACGAGAGCATTAAAGCTGCTGTCTTCGTTCTTAGTTGAGAATGTGCTAAGACCTGTTATTGACCCAAAGGGGAAGATTGCAGTTAGTGTTTAGATGCAGACTGATTAGAAGTCAGCAGCTCATAAAGTATGCAGTCAAACTCCTTCCAGAGGAAGACTGGGAGATGGGCGTTTTTACCTGCTGCCTCTGTGTTGAGCCCTGCGAGGAGTAGCCATGACAGTGTTTAAATATCCATAAACAGCTGCTTCCTTGTTTGCTATATTCCTTTGAGACTCATGAACACAAGCCCTATTGGCTTATGAGTTGGATATTTAGACCTGTCCCTCAAATGGGAGTGTTAAAAGTTGGGGCACTTCATTCCTCAGGGACAAACTGGGACTTGGGTTCCCTCCCAATTTGTATAGATCTGTGCAGGTGTGGGGTTTGTGGTGAGAGTGTGACTCCACCCTTCCTATCATTTCGATGTGGTACTCTCTCATTCTCCCAGGAAGAGAGCTCTCACCAGAAACCAAATCATCTCACACCTTGTTCTTGGACTTCCCAGACCCCAGAATTGTGAGAAAATAATTTTTTCTTGTTTATGCCACCCAATCAATGGAATATTGTTATTGTAGCCTAAACAGACCAAAACAATTTGGTTTTACCTGCTTTTTTGTCTTCTTATGCATTTGTATTTCTTTATGGAGGTTGTTCTGTTCAATAAATATTTCTGGCTCTCTGCTTTCCAAGCCCATATAGAATTTTACCCCTTTATCTCCTCTGATTTTAAGTCTGGCCATGGGACTACCTGGCAAATTAAAAAAGCCAGGCCAGGATATACCTCTTTCTCTTCCCTTAGCTCAGGTGATCCTAGAAACACATGAAGTTGATGTAGGATTCCTGTCATCCAGGATCTTTGAGTGACTATGATTAGCAAACTTCCTATCCAATGGCAATTGATTGATTGAGAAATAAATCTATGATTTCTGGCATTATTTGTTACCACAGCATAGCCTATCCTCTCCTGACTGACATAACTTCTAAGCCATAAAAAGGAAAAAAAAATTAACCTTTTATAATTTAAATAACATCAGCTTTTGTATAGAATTAGACTGTACTTGGGACAAATTAAGCCATGTCTGTTTTCACCTGCCTTGTGGGGTCAATAAGCATTAAAATATCTCTTGAACCCGAACACTCGTTATACTGCTCTGTTTTCAATTGTTGGTAGTTTTATCATAGTGAAGTCAGGTATTTCTATCTTCATACATTCTCTTGCTAAATGGTCATACCCCTAAGAAGGATAATTCATTAAGAAATTTTTCATCAAGAGTAGCTTAGCATGAATACTGGGCTCCTTTATTGACAGATTACTGAATTCTTGAAGGGCAGGGTGAGGACATTGGGTAGGTTGCCACCGTGGAGGGTGTTGGACAATAAAGGCATGAATCTTCTGGAAATAAATAGTGAGAGGTGACTCACAAGGAAGAAGTTTAACATGTCTTCACAATGTTACTCAGGGAAGACGTCAAGACTGCTCAAAAAGTGTAATGAATCCTTTTGTCTATGGGAAATTATTTGTCCTATTTATCTATCTTACAAATCAGAAAAATCTGGAGGAAAAACATAGGGTTGGAGATGTGCCAATTAGAAAGAGGCAGCAAAATAGCAGTGGTGAGATGGAAATGCTTGCTATATATGTATAATTATAGGGCCCTCATCAGAAGCACAACACAACTTCCTTCTAACTCAGCATTCTTTGTTTCACACAAAGTATGAATAAAACATTGGGCCCAATTTCCAGAAGAATAACCTGTTATGAAAATGGCATCAGTGAAAGAAATGGGGGTGGCAGGAACAGTCAGGCAGTTATACTATGTATGCCATAGCACAAACATTTCCATTAAATGTAAATATGCCCCACATAAAAATGCTCTGCTTTACAGTAACTACTGTTTTGTAGCTTCTGTGAATCAAGTTTCAGCTATTAAATGCATAAGAGTGAACAACAGTGTGCTTTGCTAATTATGATCTTCTTTAGTTGGCATAGTGCCTGGGTGGGAAAAGACACAATTTGCAGCTTCCTATTAAAGGTGAATCTCCCTACAAATGTTCTCTGAAATATATATTTCCAAAATATATGAACACTGACAACATACCCTTACTTTTCCCACTCCTGCTGTCAAGATTCTATATTACTTCTTCGGTAAGGACACTCAAAATTACTGAAATAGAGAGCCAACTGAATCCTCAAAATGGTAATATTAAGAAAATGCCAAAGAATTTGAATAAGTTCCGTTCTTCTCTCCCGAGTTTCTCTATCTTTATCACTTAGCTACTCCCAGCACCTTATTTCTTTGATGTCTTTGTGAGTTTCAGGCCAAGAGCCCTCTACTTTATCTCTGAATCAGCCCTCCCCTGTCATCATTTCCTTTCCTTTCTATCTGGGTCTGCAGGGTCTGTCGCCTCTAGCAGGATCTAACCAATATCCTCTATGCCTTCTGTGCTGCTATCTTTCCAATGTGCAGGTACAATGTTTTCATATTGAAACCAGGTACAATGTTTTCAGATTAAAAAAAAAAACAAAAAAAAACCTACTCAAAATGACATAAAAAATAAGGCAGAGTAATTATCTCACCCAACAAGAAGGCCAATGGTTCAATGTTTTGTTTTGTTTTTCCAAAGGCCAAGTTTCATCTTTCAACCCTGAATCCTTATATGTCACCTTGTCTTTAGGCTAGTTCAGCAAAGATCAGCTCCAGGCATGACAGAATCCCAAGGACTATCTCTTCTTTCTTTCTCTTTTTAGAAGCAAGATAACATTTTCCTGTCCATGGGATCCTCCCCAGTGCCTGGAATTACATCACATGCTCATACCCTTGCTCAAATCAGACATTGGTAAGGGGACCACCGTCATGGTTGGCTTAGACTAATCTGGACCACCCTTCATAAACGGTGGGTGATCCAGCCTCCCTTGAAAAAGAAGTCTAATATGAGGAAAGTGGTTACTTAAACAAAAATAAAGTCCTGTTAAGAAGGGTGATGAGTGTAAGCTATCAGTCAAGCTTGCGTTTTAGTGCAATCCTACTACCCGTCTTTCCTCCAGCCAGCCACTAGGATCTGCGGACACAATCACATAGCATGTAGGAGGGATGCTCACTAATGGTAATTTGACAATGGGACACTAATGCCTCCTGACAGTTCTTCCCAGAAGGATATTTTAAACTTCCATGTTGCTTCATCCCCTAATACTCACATCACTCCCTGAAAATTATAAGGAAAACTGCTTATATCAGACAAGAGCTCCGTGAATTTTCTAAACCAACTCTACAAACATACTTATACCTGCCCCAAGCTGTTTCTTCTTCCTTCCTGTGACAATGAAAAGTTGTCCCTATCCTAAATAAAGTGAGTATTTCACCTCTATGATGGATCTTGTCTTTTTCCCCTTGCCAGGGTTCGTTGATAGTAGATCCCTTCGCTACACTATTTTCAATCTCTCCTTCACTGACAATTTAATCCTAACATCTGAGGGATGCTCAACTCTAGCCAATTAAAAAAAAATACCTTCATTATCCCACATCTCCATTCACTTCCACGCTATCTGTTTTCCCTTTCACAGGCAAACTCTTGAAAGTGTAAATCTCCATTTCCTGTCTCTTCTTCCCTGCTTCCCCTCACACCCAAACCATTAAATGTGGCTTCGACTTCCATTTTTCCACTAAAGCACTCTCACGTGCTTGCTAATGACTTCCTTACCACTTAACCCAAGTCGCTTTTCAGGCCTGCCCTTACTTGACCTCTTGGCAGCATTGGCACATGATTGTTCACTCCTTCCTCAAAGAAACACTCTACCTTTGAGTTTCATGCCATCACACACCCTCATTTCTTTCCTGCTTCTCAGGTTGTTCCCTCATCCTCTGGCCATCCATGTAGTATCAGTGGATTTCTGTCTTCTGTGCAGGGTTCTCTTTTCATCTTATTATATGCAAACTTCCTGAGAGACATGACTTCCTCTCATGCCTTCAGTGATCATCTGGGTGGTACATAGGTGAGTGCACCTGTACAATAAGGCAACCTGGGCTTAATGCCAGGTTTTACCACTAACCATTAATTATACAACTTGGGCAAGTTACTTAATTTCTGTGAGCCTCAATTTCCACATTTGTATGAAAGGCATAATAGTATCTACTTCACAGTGATGTTGAGAGGAAAGCAGTAATGAATATAAAGCACTTAACTCAACGCTGGTATCTAGTAAACCTTCAAATGTTCATTTTGGTCATTAATTTTATTATGCTAGTGACTTTCAAACCTGCTTATCTGATCCAAATCTCTTCTGAGATTCAGCACCCTTTACTCAATTGGATATTCAGTAATTTGACTTGATGTCCAATGAGCCACTCAAATTCAGGAAATCAAATATTAAAGTGATCATCTTCCCTCCCTTTGTTGAATATGTTCCTCTTCCTGTGTTTCCTCTGAGAATGGCAAGTCCTCCCATGTGATTGTGAACAAAAAAGGGGCCACATCCTAAGCCTGACAAGCTCAGGGGAGGCCTGCATGGTGGGCCTTACAAACTCAGAGACCGAAGGTAACCACAAAGGATGGTCTAAACATAAAAATTCCTAACTAAACGTAGGTCATGGAGGGGCCTATCCTAAACCTGTCGCTTCCTTGATCAAGGTCAATCCTTACCTTGAGTGAGCCTTTCTGTGGTCTTTTTGTCTCTAAGATAATATACCTTTGAAATGTCAGAGTGATCTCCTTTTCCAGACCCCTCAGGGCACACCCTCCACACCAGAGCACAGACCACAGAGACCCTGACTTTTATCTTATTCCCCGATTACCATCTCTATGTGCTGTAAATGTTAATTACTAATTATCCTGTACCCACCAATGTAAAGGTTCATGTCTCTCCATTTTACTTTTTATCCAATCCCAGAGCTGGACGCTTTGCTTTCTCCCATCCCCTTAATCTATCACCAGTGGATTTCATGTAACCCTCCTTATGTCTTCTCCTCTGACTTTAATGTATAAAATGAGCTGCAAAACTCCAGAGCATTTTCTCAATTGATTGAGACTTTGCTTCCTGGAAATTGTCAGTTTGGCTCAAATAAACTCATAAAAATTCTCCACAGGTTTGGCTGTTTCTTACATTGAGATGATTGTCCAAGTCAGTGGTAATGGGATACATCTCTGAATCCTCCTATTCTGACCAGTTTCAAATCTTCTGCAGCTTCCCTGACTCCCTCTCCACCTTTCTCGTCATCACTGCCACCACCCTGGTTCAGACCATTATCTCTCACCTGGGTGACTGCTGCAGAGCCCTCTAAAATCCATTCTCCACCTAGAAGCTGGAATGTTCATCTTATAACATAACTGAGCAATTCTCACCTTGCCTTCCTCACTAGCCCCACTCCGCTATGTCCCCACCTTCCAGCCTTTATGAATTTTTTTGTTTCTCAACTATACCATGCCTGTTATGGCCTCCTTGACTTGACTTGTGTTCTCTTCCCTCCTCAGCTCCTACCTCCTACCTACTCTTACTTCAAATCTCCCCGTAAGTCCTATTTCCTCTAAATGTCTTCCCTTACCCTTACTCCCTACACATACACAATTGAGTTAGGTGGTCCTGCCCTTTGCTTCCAAAGTACCCAGTATTTCTCCCTTTCTAAGACTTGAATAATTAATCTTCCTCACTAGGAAACATCCATGACAGCAAAGTCTTTATTTATCATCATATCCTCTGTGTCTATTCCTAAGCTGGGCAATTCAAAGGACTTCTTCAAGGAGTGAATAAAGTTCCATTCCCTGTGTCTTTGGTTTGCAACCTGCCTCTTTTCCATCCCTTACGTCAGTTCTCTTACGTTGGTCCAATTCCCACATATTTCTAGGTAATGCTCCTTTCATCAAATCTTGTATTCTTTTAGTTCCCAAACCAGGCTGGCACTGAAATCACCAAAGAGCTTTTTACAAACAGAGTTTCCTGGTCCTGTTTGCAGACCTACAAATGAAGGACCTCCAGGAAGTTAGAGTTTTATAATATCCTAGGTGATCTTGATAATTACTTAGTACTGAGAACCCCTGCTGTATATAATCCCAGTACCTGGTTTATATGAATATTTCTGGATGAAGAATTGCTCAGATTGACGAATCCCAAGTGATACACTAGTGAATTAGTATGATACCCTTTCCAGGAAATCTAAAACAACATAATGCCTCATTCTAATTAAAGTCACTGTCTCCAAAAGCCTGCCCCCCAAATAACTGAATTTAATGGAAATTTTTTGGGGGTAGATTGATGGGAGATATTTCACTCAAGAACATTTATCTGAGCAACTCTGGTGTCCTCATTTCCAGGCCAGTCAGTCAGAAACAGAGATATATAAAGTGTGGAATTTATTGCCTAGTGGAAAAAGAGTCACATGTCTATGGGCAGACATTTTGTACAGTGAAACAGTCAGAAGAGGTATAAAACAGAAGGGGCATAAAACAACAATGGAACATAAGAGTATCACTTGGGCTGAGCCTTGAAATGTTGGCGTACTTATATGTAGATTTGAGGTAAAGAGTATTCCAGGCCATAAGGATATGAACAAAGGTCAGGCAGTAGGAGACCATGTTTAGGAAATGGAGAGTTCCTAGATCCAACTGGAACATGGAGAAAGGAATGGAAGTGAGGTGGAATAGAAAATATGACAGATGAGAATGAGACTAGAGAGTTAGATTGGAGTTAAATTAGGGTTGGCCTTGAATGTCGAACAAAGGACTTAATTCTACAGGTGCAATGGGTGTTGATGTTGGAGTGGGCCAGGGAGAATAGGGGAATATCATAGTTAGATATCCTTTTACTCAACAAAACATGTTGAATGCCAACTAGGTATGGTACTATTCTAAGTGTTGGGTATATGGTGGGGAACAAGGCAAAATGCCTGTTATATTACAGTGCAGCAGGCCACTCTAGTGTAAGAGAGGTGAACACTAGGATTACTTAGCAGATCATTATAATGGTTTACCTACTAGACAGTTAAGGTCTGAACGAGATCTGGGAAAACAGGTAAGAAAATGAGACAGTGAATTGGAAAGGTTTGTAATCTGTCAAAACCAAATTGTTCAATGTTTCCTTAAAGGGGATATTGGAATTGATTATTATAGAACTTAAATATTGACCTTCTGAGCAAAAGACCATTATTCTAGGTGGTAACAGATACAGGTACAGGGTTACAAGATAAGTTGAGTTTTGAATAAAGACAAAAATTAATAACACCAGCTTTTTCTTTGCAAGTTATGGAACTTTTCCCTTTTTTAAGGGAAAAGCTGCTCTAACCGATGTGTACTAAGGCAACTAGGAATAAAAATACTTATAGTCTAGTTTTTGATGCTGCATAAGTTATTTTTTTGCAATTAACAATGAAAGAATACCTTTCATTATTGTACCATCTAATCCCTAGAATGAAAGACATCACATTATACACACACAAAATATGTAATATGGATCATTTTTAAAGATCTAACTTTAAGTAGAGATGTTGATCACTTTGGACTGAATCATCCCAACAGATCTGATCATCATTCTACTACTAATGTCTACCTTAACCTCAGTAAAAAATTAGTAATGAACTTGAATAACTTGAATTAAGCATGTTTTTAATTTATACTTTTAAAACGTTTGAGCCAAAATGCAAATGCAGAAATGTACAAGATTTCCTAGACATCAAAGAGAAGGATGAAAGATGTTTCAAAAAGCTTATGTATGGTTGGTTTAATCGCCAAATACAAACGCATCACATAATCAATGCATGCTGAACGGTTAGTATGTATACAAGTCCTGGACGAGACTGTCACTCAACAGTGTCTCTACAATGAGCAGAGAGGCTGGTGGCTCTCCATGAAGTCTTCACTTCAGTTTAGCGTATATCTGTTGCGTGTCTGCTCTTCTCAAACACAGGAACACCCCTCCCCCATCATTTTAATAACAAGTCCATTCTAAAACTGATTAAAAGTTTGAGTTCCTCTCTTGAAAAAGAAAATAGCATGACAACCTTATTCCAAACATTCATGTATTTACCTTTTTTTTTTTTTTCTCAAGCTAGCTGGTTAAGAATAGGTGTGTATTTGTTTGAACACAGGATAATCCAACATGTTTAAACCACGCCTTCCAAAGAACTATAGCTTAACATGATGGTCTTACAGGATAGATTCCACAATACTTTCAGAAAAGTGTGAGCAAACCCCAGAGAACAATGTGGATTTTTCTAGATTGGCTTGGCCATTTTAGGCTGAATGATCATAGGAGGCAGGTACTATGTTATTGATGAGGAAACTGCTGCAAGTAGAGTTAAATATCTTTCTCAAGGTCACAGCTTGCTTACTTTACCCAAGATGTGACACCTTGAGGAAGACATGTAGTAGCCTCCCTAGCTTTAGGAGCATTGTCTATAAAAAACGAAAATGTGATAGAGTCTTAACTGAATAAAGGACTAAGACAGTAAAAGTTTTCACAGAGAAGTGAACATTCCTTTCCCTCTCATTCAAGTAAGCGCAGATAATTCAAGGACCTATGTGGGCAAAGAGCATTCAACCATCTTGCTATGGCCTTTGGAAAACATCTGCAGAACTTTATCCCTGTTACTGTACAACTGGCTGGGACTTCTTGGCTGTATCTGTTGCAGGAATGGAGTCATATTTTTTAAAAACAGAAAGTTAAGTGTCTTGGAAGGAAAGATACAACCTAACCTCTAATTAACAAAGGAAGACTTGCCTGTATTGCCAGGGAATCAAAGAACAAACAGAATAAATTTGCTTATTGATTGGATGAACACAAGGCCAAATGGGAGGGGGGGAAATGTCCAAAAGAGGAATTAGGTAGGAAGAGGGCAAAAAAAAACATTTTTTAAAAATCATCAAAGCTCCATGCATGGCTTCAGTAGACTCTAACAAGTTTTCATCAGGCACAGGAACCACAGACAACATACGCAAAGGAGCAGGCACTGGAGGTGGTCAAACGACCAGAATAAGAGCATTGCTGTATCGTAAGAGAGGAAGCCTGAAACAAAGAGACAAGAAATGAAGGTGATACCCACACTGGAGGCTGCAGAAATAAAGTACCACCAATCTTTTTCTTTTCCAACATACAAAAGGCATCAGGAGAAATTTTACCTGCAAAGTGTCACACAACAAAACATAAAATGCATGGGGAAAAACGTTTTAAAGAGCTTTTGTGTAAAATACTTGCTACTGTAGGGAGGAGGGAGGAAAGTAATAAAGAGCAGGAAATGAGTTGATAGAAACAAACACAAATAATATTGAGAGATGTAAGCCTGGAATTGTTAGGCTCACAAAATGCTTCTCAGTATTAGGAAAGATACGCTAAATAGGTAACTGATTTAGTAGCACACACAGTTTTGCTCTATGGGCCCTTTGTCCCTTCCTTTGCTTGGCAAACTCCTTCACTTTCTTCAAGACCCAACTTAGATCTTATTCCCTTAGTAAACTGTTGGTTTCCACCCTTGATAGTTCCCAAGGTGAAATTCAAAATTACACACACACACACACACACACACACACACACACACACACGGCAAGGAGAGACCCGAGAAAGAGGCAGACTTCTCCAGATTGGTAGGCAGCAGATGTAATAAGCAAGGGAACTTATATATACAAGCCTTGGCCACAGCAGCCACAAGACAAATAGATCTCCACACCCGCCCACTAGACTCTTAAAAGTTTATATAGAGGCCTTAATGGGGTTCAGTCACATATACCGTCCAGATGGTCTCAACAACACTTTACTCTCTCAAGGCTACATTTTTGAAACAGCTCCTAGTGTGGAAGTGGTGGGAAGAATGTACATTCCAAGGACAGGGCAGGGGGTGAGGAGCCTCTCATTGCCCAGGTCCAGTTTTGAGTCAATGGGCAGTCATGTCCTCTCAACGACCTCCTTCCACACAAACTTTCCCTGACACTCATGTCTGAGGTTGACAGCAGACATCTAAGTCTTTGGTTCCTCTATTAATCTCCTTGTAGACTTGTATTGTTGATGTTTGTTTGTGGCTATCTGCCCCAATTGGCTACAAACTCCTTAAGAGCCAAGATTTACCTTAGAAATGTTTCTGTTCGCAATGCACACGTTACATTCTTCTCACCCTGTATGAGCTCAGGTTTGTGGATTATGGTGGCAATTTGTATAAAAAATACAACATTTGTTATAAGAAATGAATGAGGACTTCCGGAAAAATGGCGGCGTGAGGTGAGCCTCTGTAAAGCTCCCCTGGAATTTACAACGAATCGAACAACAAAAACTCCACAAAGGACTCCCTGCACAGCACACAGGCAACACGAAGAGGCCCACTACAGACTGAAATCACCTATAGGAGTAAACAGAACTGCTGAAACCTACGGGCTCTGAATCAGGAGCTGGAAGAGCTTTGGAACATCAAAAGCTCTCCGCATACCCACCGGGACACTGCGCCCTGTGACCTAGACGAACTATTAACAGAGGAGAAGCCCGTCTCCCAGGGAATCCCCCCATTGTGTGAGAAGTGGGAATAGTGCAGAGAAAACATAGCACTACTGTGTGGGAGAAGGAAAATAAGTTGCAGTTGGAGAAATAATAAAACATTCTACCAACAAGTACTGGCAAACAAAAGAAAGACCGCTTTCTATCAACCTGTTGCAGAAGCCACTCCTGTAGATGTCTAGGAAGAGAAATAGTAAACCAGTAATCGCCATGAATAACCAAGGCAACAAGATAACTCAGAAAGAAAGTGAAAAATCTCCAGAGAAGGCACTTAAAGATTCAGAAATATGTGACTTAAATGACAGAGAATTCAAGATTGCAGTTCTGAAAAAACTCAACGAGATACAAGAAAACACAGATAGGCAGTTAAAGGAACTCAGAAACTCAATCAAAGAACAGCATGAGCATTTTACGAAAGAGATTGAAATCTTAAAAAAGAACCAAACAGAATTTCTGGAGATTAAGAACTCAATAGAAGAAATTAAGAATGAAATAACCAGCATAGGTAGTAGAGTTGACCAGATGGAGGAAAGAGTCAGTGACATCGAAGATAGAAACCTGGAAATGACACAGAGAGAAGAAGAAAGAGACTTGAGACTTAAAAGAAATGAAAGAACTCTACAAGAACTTTCTGACTCCATCAGAAAGAGCAATATAAGAATAATGGGCATACCAGAAGGAGAAGAAAGAGAGAAGGGAACAGAGAATATATACAAACAAATTGTCGATGAGAACTTCCCAAATTTATGGACAGAACTGGACCCTCGAATCCAAGAAGCAAATAGAACACCTAGTTACCTCAATCCCAACAGGCCTTCTCCAAGGCACATTGTATTGAAGCTGTCTAAAATCAACGACAAAGAAAGAATCCTCAAGGCAGCCAGAGAAAAGAAGACGGTAACCTACAAAGGGAAGCCGATTAGATTATCAGCAGATTTTTCAGCAGAATCTCTACAAGCCAGGAGGAAGTGGAGCCAAATATTCAAACTATTGAAAGAGAGAAATCATGAGCCAAGAATAATATATCCAGCAAAGATATCCTTCAGATATGAAGGAGGAATAAAGACCTTTCCAGACATACAGAAGCTGAGGGAATTTTCTAATACACGACCTGCACTACAAGAAATACTAAAGGAGGCTATTCGACCACCATCAACAGGGACAATTTGTGGCAACCAAAACTCAAAAAGGGGGAGAGTAAAGGCCTGAACCGGAATATGGGAATGGAGAGAGTGAGCGTGCTGAAGATAATGGAATACTCTAAATATCAAACTTTCTTTTACATAAACTTAAGGGTAACCACTCAAAAAAAATCCAGAACTGAAATATATACTGAAATAAGAGAAGAAACAGAGGGAAACATCATAGAATACCACCACACAGAAATAATAGACAACAACAAAAAGGCAAAGAAACAATGGAGACACAGCCTTACCAGAAAACTAAAGATAGAATGACAGGAAATCCTCACATATCAATAATCACCCTAAATGTAAATGGACTGAACTCACCAATAAAAAGGCACAGAGTAGCAGATTGGATCAAAAAACTAAACCCAACCATATGCTGTCTCCAAGAGACACATCTCAGCTACAAGGACAAGCATAGACTCAAAGTGAAAGGGTGGAAATTGACACTCCAAGCAAATGGTACCCAGAGAAAATCAGGTGTAGCCATAATGATATCAGATGAAACAGACTTCAAGGTGAAAAAGATAACAAGAGATAAAGATGGACATTTCATAATGGTGAAGGGGACTGTACAACAAGAAGACATAACAGTCATCAATATTTATGCCCCCAATCAGGGAGCACCGAAATACACCAAGCAACTACTAACAGAACTAAAGGGAGAAATTGACCAAAACACAATTATACTAGGGAACTTAAATACATCATTGACAGCTATGGATAGATCATCCAAACAGAAAATAAATAACGAAATAGTAGCCCTAAATGACACATTAGATGAAATGGACATAATTGACATTTATAGAGCACTTCATCCTAAAACATCAGACTATACATTCTTTTCTGGTGTACACGGAACATTCTCAAGGATAGACCATATATTGGGACATAAAATCAGTCTCAACAAATTTAAGAAGATTGAAATCATACCATGCATATTCTCTGATCACAAGGCTTTGAAATTGGATATCAACTGTAAAAAGAAAGCGGGGAAAAACACAAATACATGGAGATTAAACAACATACTTTTAAAGAAGGACTGGGTCAAAGAAGAAATTAGAGGAGAGATCAAAAGATACATAGAAACAAATGACAATGAAAATACATCCTACCAAAATTTCTGGGATGCAGCGAAAGCAGTTTTAAGAGGGAAATTTATCTCATTACAGGCCTATCTCAAGAAACAAGAAAACTCCCAAATAAATAACCTCATGTTACACCTTAAAGAACTAGAAAAAGAAGAACAAGTAAAACCCAAGGTCAGCAGAAGAAAGGAAATAATAAAAATTAAAGCAGAAATAAATGAAATAGAGAACAAAAAGACAATAGAAAAAATTAATGTGACAAAGAGCTGGTTCTTTGAAAAGATTAACAAAATTGACAAACCCTTGGCTAGACTTACTAAGATAAAAAGAGAGAAGACACTGATTAACAAAATCAGAAACGTAAAAGGGGAAGTTATCACGGACACCACAGAAATACAAAGGATCATCCAAGAATACTATGAAGGACTATATGCCACCAAATTCAACAACCTAGAAGAAATGGACAAGTTCTTAGAAACATATAGCCTTCCAAGGCTGAACCATGAAGAACTGGAAAATCTAAACAGACCGATCACCAGTAACGAAATTGAATCAGTCATCCAAAACCTTCCCAAAAGCAAAAGTCCGGGACCAGATGGCTTCACTAGTGAATTCTACCAAACCTTCAAAGAGGATCTAATACCAATTCTGCACAAACTCTTCCAAAAAATTGAAGAAGAGACAGTACTCCCTAACTCATTTTATGAGGCCAACATTACCCTGATACCAAAACCTGGTAAGGACAGCACAAAAAAAGAAAACTACAGACCAATATCTCTAATGAATACCGATGCAAAAATCCTAAATAAAATTCTAGCAAATCGAATACAACAATGCATTAAAAAGATTATTCATCACGACCAAGTGGGGTTCATCCCCGGGGCACAAGGATGGTTCAACATCCGCAAATCCATCAATGTGATACATCACATAAACAAAATAAAGGACAAAAATCATATGATTATATCAATTGATGCAGAAAAAGCATTTGACAAGATACAACATCCATTTATGATTAAAACACTTAATAAAATGGGTATAGAAGGAAAATACCTTAACATAATAAAGGCCATATATGACAAGCCCTCTGCTAATCTCATAATTAATGGAGACAAGCTGAAGCACTTTGCTCTACGTTCAGGAACACGACAGGGATGTCCCCTATCACCTCTGCTTTTCAACATAGTGTTGGAAGTCCTTGCCAGAGCAATCAGGCAAGAGAAAGAAATAAAAGGCATCCAAATTGGGAATGAAGAAGTTAAATTATCACTCTTTGCAGATGACATGATGCTATATATAGAAAACCCTAAAGACTCCACCAAAAAGCTACTAGAAACAATCAACGAATACAGTAAAGTTGCCGGCTACAAAATCAACGCACAAAAGTCCATTGCCTTCCTATATGCTAACAATGAAATCTCAGAAAAAGAAATACAAAAAACAATTCCTTTTGCAATTGCAGCAAAAAGAATAAAATACCTAGGAATAAACTTAACCAAGGACGTGAAAGACCTGTATGCTGAAAACTATAAGACATTTTTGAAAGAAATTGAAGAAGACACAAAGAAATGGAAAGACAATCCGTGCTCATGGATTGGAAGAATCAACATAGTTAAAATGGCCATATTACCCAAAGCAATATACAGATTCAATGCAATCCCCATCAAAATCCCAATGGCATATTTTAAAGAAATAGAACAAAAAATCATCAGATTTGTTTGGAACCATGAAAGACCCCGAATAGCCAAAGCAATCTTAAGAAAAAAGAACTATAATGGAGGTATCACACTTCCTGACTTTGGCCTGTACTACAGGGCCACAATAATCAAAACAGCATGGTATTGGCAGAAAAACAGACACATAGACCAATGGAATAGAATTGAGAACCCAGAAATAAAACCACATAAATATGGACAGATAATTTTTGACAAAGAAGCTAAAAACATACAATGGAGCAAAGACAGCCTCTTCAATAAATGGTGCTGGGAGAATTGGATAGCCACGTGTAAAAGAATGAAACTGGACTGCTATTTGTCACCATGTACCAAAGTTAATTCAAAATGGATCAAAGACTTAAGCATAATACCTGACACAATAAACTGCGTAGAAGAAAACATGGTTACTAAACTTATGGACCTTGGGTTCAAAGAGCATTTTATGAACTTGACTCCAAAGGCAATGGAAGTAAAAGCTAAAATAAACGAATGGGACTATATGAAACTTAAAAGCTTCTGCACAGCAAAAGAAACCATTGACAAAATAAAGAGGCCACCAACTGAATGGGAGAAGATTTTTGCTAACAGTGCCTCCGATAAGGGGCTAGTATCCAGAATATACAAGGAACTCATGCAACTCAACAACAAAAAAACAAACAACCCAATTGAAAAATGGGCAGAGGACTTGAAGAGACATTTCTCCAAAGAGGACATACAAATGGCAAATAGACATATGAAAAAATGTTCAACATCACTAATCATCAGAGAAATGCAAATCAAAACCACAATGAGATATCACCTCACCCCAGTCAGAATGGCTATCATCAACAAGACAAATAGTAACAAATGTTGGAGAGGTTGTGGAGAAAAAGGCACCCTCATACACTGTTGGTGGGAATGCAGACTGGTGCAGCCGTTATGGAAGGCAGTGTGGAGGTTCCTCAAAGAATTACGAATAGAATTGCCGTATGACCCAGCAATCCCTCTCCTGGGTATCTACCCAAAAAATCTGAAAACATTTAGAGATAAAGACACGTGTGCTCCAATGTTCATTGCAGCTTTGTTTACGGTGGCCAAGACATGGAAACAACCAAAATGTCCTTCGATAGATGAATGGATAAAGAAGTTGTGGTACATATACACAATGGAATACTATTCGGCAGTGAGAAAAGATGATATAGGAACATTTGTGACAACATGGATGGATCTTGAGAGAGTAATGCTGAGCGAAACAAGTCAGACAGAAAAAGCAGAGAACCATGTGATTTCACTGATATGTGGTATATAAACCAAAAACAACAAAAGAACAAGACAAACAAATGAGAAACAGAAACTCATAGACACGGACAATAGTTTAGTGGTTGCCAGAGGGTAAGGGGAGTGGGGGGGGAGGTGAGGGTAAGGGGGATCGAATATATGGTGATGGAAGAACGGACTCTGGGTGATGAACATACAATGGGATTTATAGATGATGTAATACAGAATTGTACACCTGAAATCTATGTAATTTTACTAACAATTGTCACCCCAATAAATTTAATTTAAAAAAAAAAAAAAAAAGAAAAAGAAATGAATGAAATTAGAGAGTCCATATTTTCTTCGTAGTTTACAGAATGGTCACAAAAGAGGCCAGGGGAATTGTTTTTTGTTTGTTTGTTTGTTTGTTTGTTTGTTTTTTCATAGTGAGATGTTGAATTTTGTTTTTAATTTATTGGGGTGACAATTGTTAGTAAAATTACATAGATTTCAGGTGTACAATTCTGTAATACATCATCTATAAATCCCATTGTGTGTTCACCACCCAGAGTCAGTTCTCCTTCCATCACCATATATTTGATCCCCCTTACCCTCATCTCCCACCACTCTCCCCCCTTACCCTCTGGTAACCACTAAACTATTGTCTGTGTCTATGAATTTTTGTTTCTCATTTGTTTGTCTTGTTCTTTTATTGTTTTTGGTTTATATACCACATATCTGTTGGTGGGAATTGTTTTTTAAGAAATGGAAGAATATTATAGTTTCTTCTTTTAACATCTTAGTTTGGAAATATGACAGTATACAATTGCAAAAACTGAGTTAAGGTCCTAAAGCACTCACCTGCAACTGAAGTGAAATTAGAAATCCAGTTCTTTAAAAATGGCTGGAATAAACTTTAATTTTAAAAAAATGGCTGGAATAATTGAAACTGCATAAGAAAAATCTGATGTTATCAGATTTTGAAATGTGGAACAGCCTTAAAACTGCCTTAGTAACCACCACTGAATTTTAAATAGTTTAAACATTAACTCTTTGCTGCAGGGTGTCTCAAAAGCAAGAGATCTTGTAATGCTAATTGCTGAAATGCTCCTAATTTGTTTCTAAGGGTTTGCAGCAGCTCTTAATTGCTGCTCTATCTTTGATCAAAGAAAAAAATCATTAATGTTAAGTTCATTCAGCATTCCCAATGCCCAACAAAGGGCATAAATGTTAAAGTTTTTTTAAGTACAACCAAAAATTAAAAATTAGCCAATTGGCAGAGACTTTAGTTGCTAACGACCATAGAGACGGACTTGACTCTTCCACCTGTAAGTCCCAAAGAACAGGGGTTCTCAGTCCAGTGTGTGGATATCTCCTCATCATTCACTGTCATTTTGCAGAAATTATAAGATTGCATTTTTACTCACTTGAGTATTGAAAATATTTCAGGACCATTCATTTCAGTCGCTTGGATATCTTTATTCATGTCATTTAAAAAGTTACAAATCACAAATAGACTACATAGAAATTACCAGAAAATTTGCCAGAATAAAAAAATGGTGTGGGTTTCATCAAAAACTATTGATTACTTTTACCACAATTCTTCATTTATGGTCAGGAAAATATTTTTAAAATATATTCAAATGAACAGATAAATGCATCAGAAAAAAATTAAGAAAAATAAGGATGAAAAGAAGAGAGCTGCTAGCAGTGAATACTAAAAGGAGATCATAATTCTTTTTTCAATTCCACTATTCTCTGAAAACATACAATAATTTCACTCAAACAATACCAGCACATATCAATATAATATTAGGGCACTTCTGGTAGACACTGTTGGTTGCCCCTCCAACATCATCCTCTAATTCTTTCTTGCTGAGTGTGCACCCTCTTCTATGAAATATGCTCAAGGAAGAGAGCCCAATCCCCAGTCTCAGGGTGAATCTGAATCAGCCTTAGCCTTTCATGGCAATCTTGTTCCTTTTGCCAGTGATTATTTTAAGGGTGGGCACATGTTCATCACCTGATCAAGGCAAGACTATCCCTCTTCTTTTATTGGAATTGTCATGTCAGGATCTGATACATAAAACTGGCAGCCATCTTGCAACCCTGAGTTGGGTGAGCCTGGGAGTGTGCTGCCATTCTGAAGACGGTGAAATAGACAAGTGTAAAGGACCTAGACCCTCAATGACTTTATCAAGCTCCTCAGTTAAGAAACCCTGGAGTTGCTAGTTCATATATAGAGCTTTTCTGAGACACAATTGTGGTTATTAATTGTAGTTGATGACTGCCTTTAGGGTCATAATCGATCCCAAATTTATATTTATGTATTTCTAGATTAAGCTAGAGCTAGTACATCTGCTATCCCACCTGGATTAAGTGTTGCTTTCCTCAGAGAATTTTTGCAAAGATCAGAAGAATTAATATATTAAACCAGTTATAGTGACTGCCACAGAGTATATGGTCAATGTTGGTATTTTTATTGTTATTGTTTTTATTGATAGTTTTCTCAGTTCTGATTCTAATTCATTAAATTTTCTTTAGCTGTACCTACTCTGCCATTTAACCTGCCCCCTGTGCTTTTTCATTTTAATGTCATCTGATTTTTTTCTGTAAGTTATCTTGTAACTTACTTTCTGTAAATTATTTGTTCTGTAAGTTATCTTGAAACCTGACTATTTTTTATAGTGTATTGCTTTATTTCCACGTGCATCTTATACTCTTTTCTTCTCTTTAAAATATTTTAAAAATACTTTATAGACTCTTATTTCATAGTCTTTCCAGTTCCTAGAGAGGACAAGTCTCTCTTTTTTAGTCATCTGATAAAATACAATGGAATGTTTTTATGTGGTTTGTAATTTTTTTATTTGACCTCATTTTAAGTGACACTTGTTTTTTCTGTCATGTCCAGGTTATTGAAATATACCTCTGGAGAAGATTTAATCTTATTTCTACCATGTATCCCAGTAGAATCTCTGCTTTAAGTCTAATTTTTATGTTAATTTCTTATCCTGGAATTTCCTCAGTACACAGGTAGTTGAAATTTAGACTCCAAACCTATGAGATCATAGTTTTTATTTCTCAGTGGAGGCTTATTTTCTTCGCACCCTGATCTATACCTGAGATAAACTTCCTTGTTACCTTTTAGAGTCAATAGGTGGTTTGTTTGTTTTTTTTCTCAAAGTTTGCTTTCTTTAGAACTGTGCACATTCCAGCTTTCTGCGGGAACTTTGGTTTCAGTACTCAGCCCACACTCACTCAAGACATTGTCTCCTCCGACTTTGTTCTTTCTCCAGTTTGGTTTGGCTAATTCAGGTTTTTGTGGTTCCATATGAATTTTAGGATTTTGTCTATTTCTGTAAAAATTACCATTGGGATTTTCGTACAGATTCCACTGAATCTGTAGAGTAATTGAAACCATATGGTACTGGCATAAACATAGACATAGACAAATAGGATAGAACAGAATAAAGAGCCCAGAAATAAACCCACACACAACCAGTCAACTAACCTTTAATGAGGGCGCCAAGAATACACAATGGGGAAAGGATAGTCTTTTCAACAAATGGTGCTGGGAAAACTGGATATCCAGATGCATTTCGACCTTTATCTTATACCATATACAAAAATGAACTCAAAATAGATTAAAAATTTTAATTTTAAGACCTGAAACTGCAAAATTCCTAGGAAAAAGCATAGAAGAAATGCTCCTTGACATTGGTCTTGGCAATGATTTGTTGGACATAATCTTAAAAGCACAGGCAACAAAAGTAAAAATAGACAAGTGCAACCACATCAAACTTAGTTTCTGCCAACAGAGCACAAAGGCAACCTACAGAACGGGAGAAAATATTTACAAACCATATGTCTGATAGGTTGTTAATATCCAAAATATATAAGCAACAACTCCTACAACTCAATAGCAAAACAACAACAACAAAACAAAAACAAGCTTATTAGCCTAATTTTAAAATGGGCAAAGAACCGGAATAGACATTACTCCAAAGACACGCAAATGTCCAACAGATATATGAAAAGATGCACAACAGCACTAATGATCAGGGAAATGCAAATCAAAACCATAATGAGATACCACCTCTCCTGTTAGAATGGCTATTATAAAAAAAAAATAACAAGTATTGTTGAAGATGTGGAAAAATTGGAACATTTATACCCTGTTAGTGGCAATGTAACATGGTGCAGCTGCAATGGAAAACAGCATGGAAACTCCTCAAAAAATTGAAAATTGAACTGCCATATGATTCGGCAATCCATTTCTGGATATATGTCCAAAGGAATTGGCATCAAGACTGGAAGGGATACCTGAACCCCTATTTTCATTGCAGCATTATTCACGATAACAAAGATTGGAAACAACCTAAGTGTCCATCAATGGATGAATGGAGAAAGAAAGTGTGATATATACATACAATGGAATATTATTCAGCTTTAAAAAGGAAATGCATCCTACCATTTGCAACAGCTTGGATGAACTTGAAGGGCATTATGTTGACAAAAATAAGCCAGTCACAGAAGAACACATATTGCCTAGTTACACTGATATGAGGAATCTAAAATAGTCAAACTCATACAAGCAAAGAATGGAATGGTGGTTGCCAGGGATTGGAGGTAGCAGAAAATAGGGAGTTGTTTTCAACGGGTATAAATTTCCAGTTATGCAAGATGAATTAGTTAACAATGGTGCATTATGCACTTAAAAAAATTATTAACAATGTAAATTTTGTGTTAAGTGTTCTTATCACACACAAAAAATGGCTGGGCATGAGGAAATTTTGAAGGTGATAGATATGCTTATCACCATGATTGTGGTCATGGGTTCATGGGTATATGCATTTGTTCAAACTTATCAAATTGTGTACATTAAATATGTGCAGTTTTTTATATATCAATTATACATCAGTAAAGCTGTTAAAAATATTAAATGAAAAATGGTGATTGTAGCGAAACAAAAACAAACCAAAAAAGACCCACTGTCCTCTGTCCTATCATAGCCCATGGCATAACCAGGTCCAGTAATGTCCACCAGGAGGCTCCTACGTTGTGGCTTTCATTATTCTCCACAATTCTAGTGCACGTACATTTCTCCCCCCTTTTTTTTCTGGTGAAATTAGCCATTGTGATGGTTAATGTTATGTGTCAACTTGGCTAGTCCACAGTACCCAGATTTTTGGTCAAACGCCAGTCCAGATGTCCTTGTGAAGGTAGTTTTTAGATGAGATTAACATTTAAGTCAGTGGACTTTAAGTAAAGCAGAGTAGTCTCCAAAATGTGATTGAGCCTCATCCCATCAGTCGAAGGCCTTATGAAAAAGACTGACTTCTTCAAGGAAGAGGTAGTTCTGTCAGCAGACTGTCGCCTTAAGATTCGAGCTGCAACAACTCCTCCCTGGTGGTCAGCCTACCAGCCTACTCCGTAGATTTCATGCTTGCCAGCCTCCACATCTCCAGAACCAACTTCTTACACACACACACACACACACACACACACACACACACACACACACATCCTATTGGTTATTTCTCTGGACAACCCTGACTAATGCAGCCATGTTTTAAAAAAAAAAAAGTTTCTTATTTTTATTTTATCTAAAAACTCTAGATGTTTACAGAAATTTGTATATTACCTGAGTGTTTTTCTTAAAGCGCCACCCAAATAATTCTTAATAGCTTTAAAGATAATTTATTTTATCCACAAAACAAGAGTGTTGTGGCTTATGTCCCTTCTCTTGCTAAAAGGCTATACTATAAAAGT
Source organism: Rhinolophus sinicus (assembly GCF_057876585.1). Lineage (NCBI taxonomy): Eukaryota > Metazoa > Chordata > Mammalia > Chiroptera > Rhinolophidae > Rhinolophus > Rhinolophus sinicus. The sequence continues at coordinate 200,993,415 of NC_142517.1, forward strand.
TAAAATTTATAAATTTGCACTGAAGAAAAACTTCCTGGGGTAACATCTATGACAAAAACAAACAAGCCAAACTCAACTGGGGCTACATATCACATTTTAATGATCAGAGAAAGGTGCTTAGATGGAGCACATCCACATTTACATGTGAAGTGATATGATGCTTTAATTTCTAATTAATACAAAACCATCATTTCAGAAGACCAGTCAGCCCTTCAGCCATGTCAGAGTTGGAGTATTCTGATTTGTCAATAGGCAATAGTTCAGAGCTTCCAAAGAAAAAAACAAAATGTGAAGAGCTTTTTATGGAGATCTACTAGTATTGAAATAGAGTTGTTAAAAGATTGCTGTTTGATCAGCATCCATAGGTCCCTGCTTCTGAATATTAATAAAAGGCAAAGTTCGCTGTCCACTTCAAAGTGGCCTGACAACCTGACAATCTGGTAGACCAGATGTCTGATGAAGCTGACTAATCTGTTTTGGCCACACTGTGGTTTGCTTGTCCCATAGGCCATAAGATGATATTCTGAGTGTGTGTGAGCAAGTACCTACTTACACATACACAAAATGTCATAGTGAATAGAAGTCACAATTACATCAGTAGTAACCACAAACACATAGTGAGCATTTCCTATATGGCAGTCCCTGTATTTGACATGTGTTGTGTCATTTAAAGCTTCCCACAACACTGTGGGGTAGCTACCTGTGTTTGTCTCATCTTCTAGATGAGGAACCTTAGGCTCCCAAAGGTTTAAAAATGTCATAGCTAAAAACTGACAGAGATGTGGAACATAAAGTTGAATCAGGCTGAATTTATTGATGGGGGCTCCTTAAGGAAAGAGTCCGCATTTAATGTTGCAGGTGAGGGAGTTAGAAAGGGCTCTAACAGTAGTTATCTTTGGTAAGATTATGAATGCTATTTTTCCCTACATTCTGATCTTATTTACCATTTTCTTATACAAAATGGATAACTTGCATAATTTTTTTTCATAAATAGAAGTATAAGCAGATATTAGATCACACTGGAGAAGGAACATGCTTTTGAGTGAGGCAGGCTCGATCAGGTCCTGGCTTTTCTCAACGACCTTTGTTCACTTGAGTGATAAGCAAGTCATTCAACCTCCCCGAGGCTCTGTTTTCTCATAAAGCTGTTGTGATTAGTGATACAAAATATTTTGTCTTAACACAGTGCCTGCATATAAAAAAAACACATAGTAGATGTTATTCTTGTTTTTATGATTATTATTTCATCATTAGCATTACTATTAAGGCAGTCTCCATTGTTTATAAAACAGGGTTTTTAAATATCCACACAAACCAGTGGCCGGAGCATGCTACGTGGAGGGCTTCCTTAGTCCAAAAAGCTAGACATCTGCCAATCCCCCTCCAGAAGAAGAAATAGTTCCCAAGCCACTGCGTTCCCTTGTCACTGGAGAACATTTTACATTATAATCGTGTAATAACTATTAGTTGTGTTTCTCTATGAGACCATCGAAACAGACTTAGTTTATAGCTTACCTGTGCTACTATGTGGTAGAAATGAAAAAGTGGGAAAATGTTATTGCCAAGAATAAACTATTTCAGAAACAAAGAACTCATTGCTATGTGACCTACCATGGACTTATCCACCTTTGGTAAAATCAGAAAACAATAATATGATAATATGTTATAACAAAAATAAATTGTTATATAATTTAAAATGTAATATATATATATATCATTTTTATAAAATATACAGATATTACAATATAATAAGTAACATTATATCAGAAATATGGCATTTTTCCAAATTCCAAGTAACTGACTTCCAAATGAACCTGTGAACTGTAATATATTTCTGATTTGGGGACAGAATAACATCTACATATCTATAGCTGTATATAATATTATTTCATATTAAAAATTTTTAATTTCGTTACATATCATGTTACATCTATATCTGCATCTATATATAAATATACATGTATATAATCTCTATGCTGTCTATATAAAAAAACAAGAGTTCTAATTATCATTTAATTATTTTGATTTTGTATACTTTTAAAAAAAATTAAGTTATGCAACTCAAGCCATGTCTGAGGACGTGACTGATTATACTTCTAAAATATTAAACCAGTGATTGAAGAGTCTCCTCTGATATCCTTGAAAGAATTAGGGAAGTTATGGATGTGGACAGCTTTTGGTTTCCCCTAAGGAATTATGTATGTCTCATCTCCCTAATACAAGAAAATATCAAAAAGGCAGAAAGCAGTTATTTTGCTAACAAGTCTCAGATAGAGGGGTAAAACAAAATTGCTAGGCAGACTAAGTCCCACTCCATTCACTATAGTCACCCAGTAAGGTATGTATCATTTATATGAATGACTCATTTCCCAAGGTTTCTCTTCATTAATATGTTTGATCTGCTGTGCACAGAAATGCATTATCATTTTTAAATTCAGAGGGATGGCTGGATAATGCATGTTAGGTTACAATGGGTCACTGCTACTGGAAAAACAAAATTAGAGTTTTAGGAATGTTAAATAAGTAAGTAAATAAAAAGCTGTGACCTCTGCTCTGATGAATAAGAGTTAGTGTTAAACTAGACAGAATCTGGCTAACCCAACCCTACCGGTCAGCTTTTTGGGAGTCAGTAACTTACAGGTAACTTAGTGGTGGGCTTTGGATGAGGGCAAAATTGTTTGCATAAAAATGACCCAGGTAGTAGATTGAAACAGATTCCCTGGGTACACCAAGGAATCTGCACCTTTTAAAGGTACCCCAGCTCTTTAAAATTGATGGAAAGCTTAATTTGAAAACACTGACTTAGGAAGTAAAAATGACAATCAAATCAACTTTTGGTAAACTAATCTGCAACCACCCAAAGATATTTCAGAGCAAAAAAACCAAAGTTGGTAATCTTTACTTTGAAGCATATCTTGCCACAATGCCTAAACAGCCATCTTTGAAATAGGAAAGATTTAAATATTCCAGCAGATATTTTTGCCTTTGAAGTGCCAATTTGATATTTTTTCCAGTCCCCTACCCCATGCAATTGAGCAGTTCTTTTGAGTTATAAACTCACAACTTCCATCTCAATATCAAATGACATTTAAAAATGAGCGACAAAGGTGAACAGGCATTTTGAACTCTATAATGATATTACGAAGGTTAACATTACTCATTATCGATTATTACGTGCCTTCTCAGAAATCTAGATTTGAATATACAGTAGAGAGTGATGGTTTATTCCCACATAGCTAACGCAATGGGTAGAGCTCAGTCAGCAATTCCATGATGCTCTGAAAGTCAACCTTCAAGTTCAGGCAACCTGGGCAAAAGCATGAACAAAGTTGCAGAGTTTCCACTGTGTCCTCCTCCACAGTTTTCAGCCTTCACTGACCACGTGGTCTAGTGGCAATAGTGCTGGGAAAAGTTGAAGACCTGGGCCCGTGATTCCCAAAGTGCCCTTCTTTCACCACCAAAATAAGAATCACCCCAGAAACTGAGGGGAGCCTTGGAACCTGCATTTTCACAAGCTACAAAGGGTGATTCTGATGTGAGAACACTGCTCAAGATTCTCTTCCCAACTTTGTCACTAAATGTATTGGCCAGGATAGGTAAAGGACACGATCTTTCATGCCTTGGTTTGCCAATCTATATAGCAGAATAATGACATTTGAATTTTCCATTCCCCTGGGAATATCGGAAAGATAATATTAGTGAATTTATATTTAAAAATTAAACCTGAGGGTTATGTTTAAAAGCGTAGTTAAAAATAACAGAATTAGCACTAGAAAAATTTGGATCTACAACCCAGTCTGCCACTTACTTACTCAACTTTTGTCTCAAATTCATATCTGCAAAAAAGAGATAACACCAACCTCACAGAGTTATATGAGATTAAAGAAGATATATGCAAAGTACTAGCCTCGTGATTGTCACATTGAATATACTCAGTAAAAAGACGATATTACTAAGGAAGAGAGGAGCTATCAATTTGCTGGATTTTTGCCAAGTAAGAGTGATAAATGAAACTATGTTGTTGTCGTAGCCACTAATATTTGGGGAAATGTTTGTTACTGTTGCGTAACCTAGCTCTACTGATTAATAGAGAGGTCCGTTGATGGTAGAACATTTTACTGTTAGAGAAAGTAATTACTAAGTACAGCTTTCTCTATGAACTTTGGTCACCATGGATATCAAACCCTTTCAGCAATGGACCATCTGCCGGGATGCCAAGCCCAGATCTTCTACTTATAAATATCACTTGCAGAGGCAAACAAAAAGAACCCCTGACAGGAATACATGTCTCACCAGATGTTCAGTTTTGTGTTTAACCAGATGCCCAATTGTTTTCACTTTCCTGCCATGATTCAGTGCTAGCACTCATGAGAATGAGATTTTGAGACGCCCTAAGAGAAAGCCTCTCTTGGCGAGTTTCAAGCGTCTGTGAACTGCAGCAGTGTGGGTTTCCTGACTGCTGGCAAGCCTTGGCAGCTTCCTCAGGAGCCCAGCCTCTGTAGACAGCAAATCTGCTCCCCTGAGACCCAGCAGTGACGTGACCACGGGAGACTCCAACAGCCCTCTCTCCACATGTTTACAACCCTGGCAGCTCTCGGCCCTTCCTCTCTGCGGCCTGGAGGAGGACCCCTGAGTCTTGTCATCATCTGTCACGAATGAGGACTGTGCATGGAAAGACACTGCTGAAACATGTGTCAGGAGAGAGAAGCAATGATCAGAAACCACTAGGAGGGGAACATAAAGCTTATTGTTGTTATAGATCAATACCACTTACGAAAACAGAGCAGAGAGGTAGTAAGAACACAGAATTTGGAGCCAAAAAGCAGAGGTTTGCATCCCAGCTCCTTCAGCCCTACCGGTAATAATCCTACCTAACATTTTTGGAGCACTCTATGCCCATTACATGCATCTTCTCATTTAATCTTCACAACAAACATGTGAGATAGATTCCACCATGTCATTACCCTGGTTTTCTAGATTGGGGCACTGAGGGAGAATGAGGTGTACTACAAACAAAAATGGTCCTTTCAGTCTATAAAAACGATTCCTCTTCTATGATGGCCAGTTTCTCTGTACATCTGCCAACTATATGCAGAAAGCTAGGAGTCTGAAAATTTTGTGCAATAAACTTCTGGAACAATTAAGGGACAGGGAGTCTGTTAGGATACAGCTCATGCAAAGCAGCACAGCGACATTTGCTAAAGGTGAGATGTTGAGTATTAGAAGTGGCAGAATCAGACAGAAATAAGGCTACGTCATTTACAGGCTAACGTGAATTTTTCAGTTTCCTTACACTGGGTTACACGAGCATGTCCTCAGATATTTTCCTCCAAAAGTGTTTCGTGTAAATAAAACTAATTTAGATAGCTCTAAACATCTCACCCTCCCCCACTAGAAACCTTCAACAACTCCTCAGCACCCAAGGAGAAAGGTCCATAACCCTTAACAAGGAATTGCAGACTCTTCACAATCTTCCCAAACATACCTTTTTGGCCGCTCTTTGCCTTCCCCCCAGGCACACACACTGACTCTGTGTCACACCTACCTCACACCTCCGTTACCACAACATGCCTTTATCTCTATGTCTTTGCTGTTCCTCCTGCCAGGTATACATTCTTCCTAAGAGTTGTCTGTCAAAACAATACCCATGTGTATTAGTCTGCGAGGGCCGCTATAACACAGTACCACAAACTGGGTGGCTTAAACAACAGAAATTTGTCTCACAGTTCTGGAGGTTGGAATGTAGTATTTAAAGGCCTGCATCTAAAATTAGAATTTAAAATCAGTATTTAAAGATAAGAAAGCCTGAGCCATTTGAGATGCCTCACCTTTTACGATTTAGTTCTTGCTCATCAGTTACTATTTGCCTTACCTAAGGTTACCAGCCTGTTTTACTCTCTCCTCTCAGATTTCCAAGAGCCAGTATGGAAAGGTTGGTACATCTTTCTGCCACCCCAACTGTCCCCGGCTTCATTGTTTGTGCAAGAAGTTTGTTTGTCAGTAGGATATTTAAAGTGGCAGAATCAGTCTCATCCCTGACTGCACAGAGATTTTAAATGATGCTGATATCGCAACCCCTGGATTTTCTGATTTAATTAGTTGAAAAAAGGGCACAAGCACAATCATTACTTTGACATTTTTTGAAAAGCTTCCCAATTGTTCTAACATTCAGTCAGTTAAAGATCCACTGAACTAATTTTAGCCTATCTCTCAAAACCATTCTTTCTAAATGTGTGACCCACAGACTTCCTGTATCAGAATCATCTTAGAAGATTAATAGAAAGATAAGTCTCCATGTTTTATCCCAAAACGAATGAATTTGAATGTGCAGGACTCAGGGGCAGACACCAGCTTTCGACAAGTTGTAAATGAAACTGAAAACTTGAAAATTATTGGTTTAAAACAGTATTTTCCCAATTTCTTTTATTAGGACTCATTTTTGTCACTCTGTCATTCAAGGGTAAGCCCTGTGAAACTGACATGCCGTGACACACACTGTTGATTGGTTTATCCAGCAGCCAATTCTAGCTGCGTTCTCCTTCTTTGACTTCCACTGTGGATGCCGGGAAAGAGATTATAAATACCTGTTTTTTGTAGGCTCACACACAGCTACTAGCAACAGGATGGCACTCTAACCCGAATTGGTGAATAACTAACTCACAAGGGCAAGACTGCTGGTGGAACTGGGAAACCCTTACTTTTTTATAAAAAGGACTTGTGCCAGCCACATGCTCCTGGCGTCACCCCTTCCCTATTCTTTCTGTCTTGAGACTTGATGCGATGCCTTCTTGTGATCACAGAGGGGCACGTGTAAAGGCAAAAGACCAACACACTGCTACAGTTGATGAAGTAGAACAATGGAAAGACCCTGGGCCATTGATATCTTTAAGAAACCCACAAATACTTTCCACATTCCTAACTGATAACCCCCCTCCATAATCCATTCCACAGAAGAAGCCAGGCTGCCCTTCTGAAGAACGGAGCTTTCCAAATTACAGAAGCCAGACTCTGTCCCCAGAAATGCAGATTCAGTAGACCTGGGTGGGACTCAGTCCTCTGTATGGACTCAGATATGTCACTACTTGATAATGTTTTCCAACATTTCTTTTTCTTGGCTTTCCATCTCTAAAATAAGCATGAGCATCCACCATGACTGTCCATCTCACCAGCACTGTGAGGCGCTGAATACTTTTGAGAGAGTAGCATGTTTTGAAAAGTTACCAAATGAAAGGATGAATTCCATCGCTAAAAGATGTTTGTCATTAGTACCAGTTATTAGTTCATTTATTTAAGTGAAATGATTCTCAATAGAAACTGATCTTCCTTCACTGAACATGCAGAACCCACAAGAAATTGAAGCCTTGAACTTACCAGGAGTTGGAAAGACCAATTGAATTGATACTGTTCCAAAAGGCTGTAATTTTCATTTACTTCTTGTGAATTGTGAACTTCAGGGAGACTTCATACCCCATACTTTTCATTAAGGAGCAGATAATGCATTTAGCTTCCTTTTTTATGATTCAGTCTAGGCAGCACTGTGATCTGGCCCCTGGCATTTTGAAATAAACAAATTTTCTCGTCAATATTAAGATAACCTCAGAGGAGCAGAGATCAGTTTTACTCAGCATAGGGGGAAAAAAAGTGCATTTTACAAAGGCAGTCCAGCAAGATGATAGAATTTGTCCGCCGAGGTGTATGGCACAACGCCCACGTGGGCCTGCAGGCCAGGACAGTAATTCGCTTTGCCACAGCAGCTTCCAGGTCCGTTCTGAGAGGACGGCCAAGGACTGTTTCACCACCCACACTGAGTACAGATTCGCATGGTTCTCCTGTTACAGGCGGTAGATCACCTATTACCTTTCATGCCCACGTTGCCATTTAAGGCGCAGTAATTCTAACTTCATGGGGAGCAATGCTTGGGACTGGGTGGGTCAAGGGGCAGGGCATCTGTGTCCTTTGTGGTGTGGCAACATACAAAGGTCAGATAGTTAAGTGCGCAAACTTAATTGTCTGACCTTCGTATATGTGTAGCACCCCACCCCATCCTCATAACTACCTTCTCTCTATTTCAGTCTTAGTTTTTCTAACATGTTGTCATCCCAGCCTTCCCTATTGAGTTAATACATTACTCTTTTCTAAACAACTTTATTGAGGTATAATTCATATGCAAAAAACTGCAAAAATTTCATGTATACAATTTGATGAGTTTGGACATATGCATATACCCATGAAACCATCACTGCAATCAAGGTAATAAACATATCCATCACCTCCAAAAGTTTCCTCTTGTCCCTTTGTTTTTTTAATCCTTTGTTGTTATTTGTGTGTGTGTGTGTGTGTGTGTGAGTGTGTGTGTGTGTGTGAGTGTATGTGTGTGTGTGTTACACATGTTATCTACACTCTTAACACATTTTTTTAATGCACAATACAATGTTGTTAACTTTAAGCAACATATTACTCTTTATACTGGTAAATTGTTGAAAAGGAGCCACATTTGCAGAATATGCTCAAGGAAAAGACCATTTATCTGATCTTATCCTAGCAATGCTTCTGGTTTTCATTCATGGATGATAAATGTTCACCAAATAATGTCATCATTGTACTAAAGAAAGAGAAACTATGGGATGTATTCTTCCAAATGACTTTTTATGGACTCTTGGAACAATCCAAAGTCTAAGCTATATGGACCTTTCCCAGGTCTTCTTCTTTCCCAGAGATTATTTCTTACCTCAAATGACATTCATTCTGTTAGAAAATATGTCCCAATATATTCTTAGCATCTTTTGAGCTCTCCCAATTCCATAAAATCCAGCACACATTATTTATGCTCTTTCCTGGCCATTCAACAAAATTTTCTCTAAGATTTCCTTCTCTCCAATAGAAGAAATGGAGATTGACAGAGTTATAAAGTCTGCACACAGTACCAAGTGAATGTCCTTATTATCCTCATTATAAGATAAGAAGGAATTCAAGTCCTCTGCCTCTCAGACTTCTACCTTTGTGTTGTGAATACAGCCACCATGTCCTCTTAAGAATGGTTTTATCATCCCATCTCAGCAACTAGCCTTTCTAACTGGTTGGGGTACTAGGACATGACAGAGAAAGAAATTATTACTTTGGTGCAGAAAGTAAATCCAAGAAGTGGGTGGGATCATTCTCAGGTAGCTAAAGGAAAACAACCATTAAAAAGGAGTGGATGTATGACTCAGTTTTAAAACTTCATCTCTGGCCTGGGCGAAGTTCAAATCAGTTCCAGTCAACAAGGTTAGTTTACTTGAATTGTGTTAGAGGCAGAAAGAGTGATGTGAAGGCTAGAGAGAGTTTAAAGGAGATAAAGTTTACAAGATAGGAAAATGAAGAGAAAAAGTCTGAGCCATCTAGTCAATGTTTAATGATATCTCCTGTTGCTGTCCGTCAGATCATTTAATATGTATTTGAAAGAAAATGGGGATGTACTTAGACACCTGTCTACCTAGTTAAAAAGAACATAAGGTACTTTAGTGTTCAACTTGAGACCTCTTGCGTAGATATGATAAACAAAGATGAGTTATGACTCAGGGATTAACTAGAGGAAATGAGTCATAAGATGCTGTACTTAGCTGTTTGAGCTTCAGTGTCGCACTCAGCCAATCTGACATACAGTTTGTTTGGAAGTTGAGAAGTAAGCTTACTGAACAGTTTCTATTGTTAATGTATTTATTTTCCAGCGTCAAGTACTTTTCTTGATCCTATAACTTTGGATCCAGCCATGTAATGAAGTTCATTCTCAAAAGCCAATAAATTTTGATTTCCTTCTAGTGTTTTTTTTCCAAGTAAATATCTGCATGAATCATGAAACTTACTAGAATTACAGTAAACTCATAAATGCAATGAAATAATTTATGCTCTTTCACTATGGGGCATGTAAATTCATATACATGCATATTAAAAAAGAAGTTCAGTTAACTATTTCAGAAAGCCAATCATGGCAAGTCTGCAGCAGGCACATAAAATATACAACCTCAGGGTCTAGAAAATGTTTGGTAATTTACCCAGTGCAATACAAAGTATCACATTTTTCATGTCAGAGGGAAAGATGGTTTTAAATATCTGTTGCAATTGGTTCTCTTATATCCATCCAAACATTTGGATTCATATTCATGATGAATAAAAACATCTTTTTAAAGCAAAGTGAGACCATGAGTATAATAACATATTTTTTTTCCAGTTTCAATTATTGAGGTGTAATGGACAAATGAAAGTAAATATATTTAAAAGGTACAAGTTGAGGAATTGATAAATGTATACATGTGTAATGATAACCATGGTGAACTTAATTAGCTCTCCATCACCTCACATAGTTACCATTTGTTTCATGTGGTGCAAATGTTTAAGATCTACTCTTACTCTCTTAGTAAATTCCAAGTATATGATATAGTATTATTAACTACAGTCACCATGCTGTACATTAGCTTTCCAGAGCTTATTCATTTCGTAATTGTAAGTTGTACCCTTTGAACGACATTTCCCTGTTTCCCTTCCACCCACTCTTGATAACCATCAATCTACTATTTTATAAGCTTGACTTGTTTTTCTTTTTGAAGAGTCCACATAAGTGAGATCATATCATATTTGTCTTTCCCTGTCTGGTTTACTTCACTTAGTATATTGTGCTCCAGGTACTTACATGTTGTCACAAATGGCAGGATTTGCTTGTTTTTTCTGGCTGAATAGTATTACATATAATATTACATATAATATTATAACACACACACACACACACACACACACCGGGGATGCCAAAAAAAATGTATACACATTTTAAGAGTTGTTATCTATGCTCAAGTAGTAGTTTGCTGTAATCAGAAGTGTATGGATGCTGATGGTAACCACTTTGAGCTCCTCTGGTAATTGCAGAATTGTGACTTGTATTCATCTTTTGTTATTGGTATGTATTGAGAATTACAGTTTTAATGCAGTTTTTTTTCTTTCTTAAAATATATATACATTTTTGGAGATATATATATATATATATATATATATATATATATATATATATATATATATAATCACATTTTCTTTATCCATTCACCTGTTTCCATATATTGGCTATGTGAATAATGCTGCAATGAACATAAAAGTGCAGATATATCTTCAAAATAATTATTTTCATTTCCTTCAAATATATAGCCAGAAGTGGGTTTACAGGACCAAATGGTCATTCTACTTTTAATCTTTTGCAGAACCTCCACTGTTTTCCATTATGTCTGTACCAATTTACATTCACACCAAAAATGCACAAGGATTCCCTTTTCTCCACATCCTTGCCAATACTTGCTATATCTTGTCTCTTTGATAATGGTCATCATAACAGGTGCAAGGCGATATTTCATTGTGTTATTGGTTTGCATTTCCATGATAATTAGTGATGTTGAGTATCTCAGTATTTGTTGGCTATTTGTAAGTCTTCTGTGGAAAAACCTTCAATCAGGCCCTTTGCACATTTTTTTAAATGAATTATTTACTTTGTTTTGCACTTTTTTTTTTTTTTTTTTTTTTTTTTTTTGGTTTGGGGGAGTTGCTATTATTGCGTGTATGAGGTCCTTGCATGTTATGGATATTAATCCCTTATTGACTATATGGTTTGCAAATATTTCCTCCCATTTCCATAGGTTGTCTTTTCATTTTGTTGATGGTTTCCTTCTTTGTGCAGAGCTTTTTAGTTTTATGTAATCCTGATTGTTTAATTTTGCTTTTGTTGCATTTGCTTTTGGTGCCAAATCCAAAAAAATCATTGCCAAAAACAATGTTAAGGATCGTACCCATATGTTTTCTTCTAGGAGTTTTATTATTTCAGGTCTTGCATTCAAGATTTAGTCCATTTTGAGTTGGTTTTTGTACTTAGTGTAAACTCGGGGTCCAGTTTTATTTTTTGTATATGGCTGTCTAGTTTTCCCAACACCATTTATGAAAGAGACTGTCTTTTCCCTATTGTGTGTTCTTAGAAACATTGTCAAAGATGAGTTGACTATATGTATGGTTTTATTTCTGGGCTCTCTATTATGTTCCATTGATCTACGTGTCTGTTTTTATGCCATACTATATTTACTGTTTTGAGTACTATAGCTTTGTAATATAGTTTGAAATCCAGAAGTAGATTCCTCCAGCTTTGTTTCTCTTTCTCAAGATTGCTTTTGCTGTTCGGTGTCTTTTGTGGTTCCATATGTTTTAGGATTGATTTTTCTATTTTTGTGAAAAACACCATTAGGATTTGGGAAGGTATTGCATTGAATCCATAGATTGCTTTGAGTAGTATGGACATTTTTACAATGTTAGTTCTTCCAATCCATGCATATGGGATATTTTTCCATTTATTTGTGTCTTTTCCAACTCTTTTATCAACTGTTTTCATCATCTCCACATTTTTATGAATTTTCCAGTTTTTCTCCTGTTTATTGATTTCTAGTTTCATATAATTATGATTGGAAAAGATACTTGATATTTCAATCTTCTTAAATTTGTTAAGACTTGTTTTGTAACTTAACATATGATGTATTCTGGAGAATGTTCCATGTACATTTAAGAAAAATGTATATTCTGCTACTATTGAATGGAATGTTTTGTTATACCATTTTGTCTAAAGTGTATATCATGACTGGTGTTTCATGATTGATTTTCTATCTAGGTGATCTAGCTATTGTTGACTGTAGGGTATTGCAGTCCCTTACTATTATATTATTGCATTGCTGTCTATTTTTTCCTTCAGATCTGTTAGTACTTGCTTAATATACTTGGGTGCTCTGATGTTATGTGTATATACTATATTTACAATTTGATATCCTATTGATAAATTGACCTCCTTAGCATTACATAATGACTTTCTTTGTCTTTCGTTATATTTTGACTTAAAGTCTTTTTTTTCTGATATAAGTATAACTACTCCTACTCTCTTTTGGCTTCCATTTAAATGGAATATATGTTTTCTATTGCTTTACTTTCAGCCAATGTGCATCCTTAAAGGTGAAGTGAGTCTCCTGTAGGCAGCATATAGTTGGGTCCTTTTTTTTTTTTTTTTCTATAAATCCACTCAGCCATTCTATGTCTTGTGGTTGGATAAATATTTCATTTAAAGTGAGTATTGATAGGTTAGGTAAGGACTTACTATAGCCATCTTGTTATTAATCTTGGCTTTTATTTGATATCTTAGCTTCAATATGTAACATCAAACATTGAATATACTCACATTTATTTAAAATGATTGATCAATTATTATCATTTAAAGGTGTTGGAAGGATTTACAATTTACTTTTGACAAGTAGAAAATCAAATAGATGCTCAAGATTTTTATTTTCCATTCATGATCTTCATGTCTTGACATAACCTGAGAAATGTAGCCTTATCTGGTGTAGAAAAAAAGAATGATAATGACCCAAAGATTCACTAATTTTAGAACTAAAGATTCACTATCTTTAAAGTATTATAGCATTTATTTAAATCAGGCCTTTTCTGTAAGAAATAATATAGCAAATACTATAGGTTCATTGGGTCATATAGCCTCTGTCACAACTACTCAACTCTGCTGTTTTAACAAACAGAACATATTTAAAAGAATGGACTTTGCTGTGTTCCAATAAAACTTTATTTACAAAATCATGGGGCAGGTTACATACGGCCTATAGCAATAGTTTTCTGACCCCTGACCTAAATTATCACAGGGAATCTTATATTTCCTACTCTTCATTAATCGGGTAATAATAAGGAAATGAAAAAGAGAAAACAATTAATTTTAGGCATGAGAATAATCTGTAAGACTTTAATTTCTCAGAGAATAACATGATAAACATTTGTTCCCTCCATATTTAACTAAGTAATGTCTTGGACTATTATATGAGCTCAGGGTATATTTTTGAAGAGAACCAACAGCAAATAGGAGTCACTAATGGATTAAACATAGAGAAGAATCAATGATGACTGCAAACTTTCCAGATGAGTAAATGATAATGCCATTTATTGAAATAAGAAAGACTAGGTAAAAGTATATTTGGGGATGGTGGGTAGAATTAAAAGTTCTGGATTGAAATGTCTACAAAACTTCAAAGAACTGCCAGATAGGTTATTAAATGTATTCAGAGAAAAGTTCTGACTAAAAAGATAAATTCAGGCGTCATCAGCTCTCAGAGGCCATGAAAATGGATGAAGTTAACAATGCAGAGAATGTATATAGAGAAAGCAAAACAGAGAAAGATGTTGATGTACTTTCTGAATCACCCAAGAAAAAACTAATCACATTCAGCATAGTTAACCAGTGCCAAGAGGATTTTATTGTACTTCCAATCTTGGTAAATCTGTAACTTGTGGGTGGTAATAAACCTCCATTTCTGTTCTCAAAATAGTTGTGTGTTTTTTCTCCAGATTTATCAAATCATTTAACCCTTTTTCCAAGAAATATGTTGGGATACATTCTCATCTCAACAATATTTGGGAAATGCTATACAAGACAATAATGATTAGTGTACTATATTTAATTTGATTTTTTTATAAATTCATTTTCTTATACTCATCACCTGTGGTTTTCTAGTTGAAGAGTTAGTATTAGCTTTCCAATCATGTGGAAAAGCAGCAGATGTCAAATAATCTCTACAATTCAGACTCACACTGCATTTTATTGCTATCTATGTACTATATTCCTTTTGAGGTGTTACCAGCCCAGAGGTATAGGCAAGTTCCTTGAAGTTTAATAATGTGAGGAGAACAAGGAGTAAGAGTGGGTACTTCTTTGTCAACTGCTCAAACATTTCACCCTTCACATGTACAACACCACTCTCTTTTTCAGGAAGGTAACAGAGAAAGGAAAAAAGAACAGTAGATGAGCAAAGATCAAGAGAATGCTCAAGTAATGAATTTAGTGCCAACATCCATTCCTTTTGGAGGAATGGGGAAAGAAGTGGTGTAAAACGCTGAAATGTTTTTTTAATAATGAATGCAAAATTTAATCTTTAGCAAAAATATCCTCAAAAATCAGGATCAAATAAAGGCATTTTCAGATAAGAATTTTTATCTGCAGACCTGTACCTCATAAATGCTACAGAAGTTCTTGAGGTTGAAGGGGATGGAAACATAAATTTTTAGGAAATAATACAGTGTTAGAATTGGCAAATATATGGAAATATACAAAAAGCTATTTTTCTTCTTAATTTTAAAAATACATATGACTACTGAAAGAGTCACATTGACCCAGATATTTAAAGGTAGACTGAATTTTTATTTTTTATCTAAATGTTATTAAGCTCACATCTTAAAATGTCACCAATTTTTTTTCTGACCTGAAACTGACATTTGGATATCATGTGATTGTTATTTTCTGAAGTAGATATATATTTTCTGTCAATATTTACCTGTAACATTCATTCTATTTGGGTTTTTTCTTCCCCTTTGTAGAAAATATGTCTAAAGTTGATAAGCTTAGCAAGCTTCTAGCCTAACAGGATTATTCTCAGAAAATCTCTTTTAGAAAAGGGAGACATTTTCTTTTTTTTTTAATCCGAATATCCAGAAGACCTTTATTTAATCTTGAGATTATAATGCTAACCGAAATAAGTCAGACAGAAAAAAGTAGAGAACCATATGATTCCTCTGATATGTGGTATATAAAACTGAAAACAACAAAGGAGCAAGACAAACAAATGAAGAAACAACAACTCATAGACATAGACAATAGTTTAGGGAAACATTTCCTTAAGGGAGTTCCATTCTGAGAGATTTCTGAGTTGCTACTCAATAAAGCAATAATTAATTAACACACCCGTGTGTAGTTAGAATTCCTAAGTTCTAGGAAGAATGCTTTGTTCTTTAACTCTTCTGCCATTTAAGTTAAAGAGCAAAACATGTTCAAATAAGGATAAAATTATTGGAGAAAAAAAATTAAATTTGCCACCCGCTGTTTACAATGTAAAGTTCCTCCAAAAAAAGAAGTGTATTTAAAAATTAAGTTAAAAATGTATTCAAATGCTGACGGACAATAGAAGGAAATTATATACTATTAAAAATATTGAGCAAAACTATCCAAAATAAAACAATCAAAATCATATTGAATCTTTCCATAATTTCTAGAAGTAAACAAAAATAAAACATTTTCCCAATTGTTGCATTTGCCTGCTGGACATTTGTTCTGGATGCTCTATCAATGCCTAAACATCTGTATGTCAGCAATTAAACTCTTCATCTTCTGTCTCAAAATATGTTGTCTCCTAACTTCCCGTTCCTTAACATCACCATCTTCTTTGTCGATGAAGTTCGAAACCTAAAAATTACCCTTGGTTTCACTCTCACCTCTCAAAACAGGATTGACTTTGTCCTATTTTTGTCATTGCAAAGTCTCTGTAAGCCAACCTTTTCTTTCCCTTGCCCCTGCCTCCAATCTAATTCAAGCTATAATACATATAACTTGGGGCCAAGAAGCCTGCATTCAGGGATAAAGGATATAGAGGTAAAGAAAATGTTGTCCAGGCCTTAATATTTAGCTGGTGTGTGTTAAGCATTTAAATTACTTCACCTAATCTTACTATAACTCTTTGGCAGAGACATTATTATTATCTTAGCATTAGAGAGGGAAAGACTACTATAAAAAGATACTAAGTAACCTGCCCGTTAACACGTATATGTACAGTAAGAAGTGGGGCCTAGCCTGAAATGAAGTCTGTTTGCGTCCCAAGTATAAGTCTTAATCAGTAAAAGTATTAGCTTCCGGGGGCAGATACTGAGCCCGTACAGTAGCCTGCTGGCATCACTGTCCCTTGACTCCAAGGCAAGTCCTCTCAAATCAATTAAGTTCAATGTGCAAAAATATAGTTGTCACAGAAATGTGTTCCATGGATCAATACTTTGTGTATTCTGGTATGATCCCCTTCACCTACAGCTTTAGAAGAAGTATAAAAATGGAATCTATCTAGCTAATTGGGGATACTCGTGTAAGGGGAAAATCTATTCAGAATCCCAGTGGGTTCAGCTTCGGCTGGCTTGGTCCTAATTATTTATAAGTTCCCTGCCCTCAGTCACCAAAGCCCTCCCTATCCATAGGAAGAAGTGTAAAATGAAAAAAATATATATTTAAAGCAGCTGGAGTTTAAGAGAAATGTCCCTGACAGCACTGGAGGAAGATAAAAGAGCAGTTGCTATTGAAAATGCTAGTATCACCAACAGAAAGCCCTTCCTTTGTGCGTCTGAAGATACAGAAAGAGAAGGGTCAGAGAGGGAGAGGGGAATACACTGGGCTGCCAGTGCTGCCTCCATGCGCGGAAGTTTTGGCTTTGCCTTTTGGAATGAAACTTCTTAGTACAAAATTCATCTTCAGTTGTGCATGAGGGTAGAACGCTGGTCACCTCTAACCTCATTGCCCTTTGAGCACAGATTGGGAAGAGCGTCCCAGAGACAGGGCTGGAATAGCCTGAAGGACAAGGAGGATTTACTCCATGGGGACCCAGGAAGATTTCATCCAACTGTCTATTAATCATCTCAGCAACCAGTGTCTGCAAGCAGCTTTCAGCCAGAGTCATGGCTTATAGGGCTGTACTCCTGGGTGAAATTGGCAGCATCTGAGCTTTTTGCCTGTCAAAATCCATGCTGGCTGGCACAAGAACAGAGATTCCTTTTAAAATTGAGCGTGTCAGCCAAATTAATCCCATTAAACTCTAAATGACCTTCCATTGAAGAAAGCTCCCTAAGAAGGATGTTACTATAGTACTGTTCCTTCTCCACCATAGAAATCTTCTTAGGAAAACAGAATTTCTTAAGATGTCAGAATGTCAGAGGTAGAGGTATGATCGTTCATCTAACCATTTTATTTTACAAATGCTTGGCATAAGGAGAAAGAAAATTCACCAGAACATGCGAAGTACTTAAAGTTTTTGTTGTTATTGAAACATAAAATACATGTTCTTCTTAATAGCTATAATTTAGTTTATAAGATAAAATAGTAAATTTTGATATTTTTAGTCCCTTAAAATAAATCTCAATACAGTCTAATCCAATGCCTTTTTCAAAGATAACTTGAAATCGCTCTTTATGTAAAGTTCTAATTTACTATTCCAGTATTGATTCAAATGTCTCTTCTGGCCAGACCAATCTTTTCTCCACCATTAAAAAGAGCCTCATAAAGCACTTTCTTTCTAAATTCTAACCCATTCTTGAAACTTTTTCACAGGCTAATTTCACTGTCCTCTACTCTATATCACTATACATATCTTGATTTTCTTTCTGTGTACTTATCTCTAGGAGGAAAGTTTTTGTACTTATTGGTTGAGGGCTTCTTCCAATGTCAGACTTTAGAAAAAACAAGCAAAGTCCAGCATGAGACATACTGTTACTAATTATTACTAATATAGCTATTATGTAGAGAGTGCTTAGTAAGTGTGGGACAATTTACTAAATGGATTACCTCATGTTATCATGACACCTGATTTTATTAGGAGGTTGGTGATATTAAAATCTCCGTCTTGCCAACAAAGAAATAGGCTCAGAGTTAGCAAATTTGCCCACAGTCACACAATTAGAGGTGGTAGCCCCAGGATTTTAGTTCTAGAAGTCTGATATCAGAGCCCTCTTTCTTAAACACTATGCAAATCTGCCTATAAATTTGTGGGGGAGATGAAGCTGGAAAATAATTGGTGACTAGATTTATTAGGAGGTTTCTAACATTGTACTAAAGGGCTGAGTGTAAGAGGAGCACCGAACCCAACCTGGAAGACTCAAGGAAAAAAAACAAAATCACAAATGAGTTGCGTTCAGAGCTGAGTTTTGAAGGAAAAGTAGGTGTTACACAGTATGGCAGAGGTGTTCTCCAGTCAGTGGGAAGAACATAGAGAAAACAATAGAGGCATATTCTTTTTTTTTTTTTTTTACTTATCAGTTTATTGTGATTTATAAGTGTTATTTAAAAAAAAAAACAAGTCTATTAAACCACGTAGAGACAAGTATACAAAATGTCTGCAAAACAAAATATACTTTAAACATGTTTCAGTCGATAGATTACCTGAAATTCCAGATTTTTCAGTCACTTCATTATTATGCTATGGCAGCCAAGTAATCTTTAATTTCAGTTGGAGTAAACTGTCTAAATCTGGCTTTGTTGCAGATTCCAACTTCTGTTTTCCTCTGTAATTTGCCCTTCAAAGGTTTCCTTCGTGGTTAATATGTCTGTATGAATAATGTCTTCAAGTTCTAGATCTTTATTATATATTTTCTCAAGGAAACTTTTCCCATTCACACAGTTCTTTCCCATTAATGTGACTTCCCAGGCAAGGTAAGCTCCAGATGGAGCTGACTGAAATAAATATGGCCATCCCTCATTCTAGCCACAAACAAGTAAAGAAACTCTGAATGAAGGACCAACCCCTGACTGGGTATATTCTTCTATCACAGAAATGACTGTCTGTACAAGCTGAGTTGTGGCAATGGGTTCTTGGTAAACAAGATAGTATTGTGCAGCCAGATTTTGACTTCTGTGTGTAGGCACTGTGATCTGGGCCCATGACTCTCCACACCAAATCTGTATGCTTGTAATTGGTTTCACTTTGTGTACACTTCACTCGTTATACAGAATGGATTTGTTTCTTCTCAGTTGCTAATATCACACCATTTGTAGTTATAATTCCCACTGAAGAGACTCCTCCAGCTACAGCAAACAAATCACATTCAATCTGGACAAGTTAAACAGAAGGTCTGAGTGCAGTCAATGAAAAGCAATAACCGCGCTCTTCCATTTTACCCAGAGAGCCCTTTTGTTTGTTGTTTATAGTAGCTTTATTCATAATTGCCAAACTCTGCCAAACTCTCAAATGTCCATTCATCTATGGGGAAAACAGAATGAGTTGACTGACTGGTGAATAGGTAATTACTGGGTGTAAAAGGACACCATTAAAAACTCAGAAACTAGATAGAAAAGATTAAATAAGGGAAATGTGGGACTGGGGGTGTTTCTTAAAAGGTATCAGTACCAAAGTAACTACTAGAAAAGCCTCCTGAATATTAAAAGAAAATTAAAAAGAAAAAACAAAGGAAACACATCACATAGAGAAAGAAACATAGAAAACAATATAGTACACATAGTGCTTATAAGATAAATATACACCTGAAAATAATTTTAAAAAAAAGATATTTTGACAAAGTTAAGACTAAACACAAGTCATATCAATAAATGTAAATGGTCTTAACTCACTTATTAAAAGCAAAAGAATCTCAATTTTGCTCACAAAGCAAGACCTAACTTTATGCTATATTCAAGAAGACACACCTAAAATGAAAATAATAAGAAAGCAAGCCTTCAGATTCTGATGTCTCTAACAGATAGAATTGAAGCAAAAGTCATTAAAGATAACAAGGGCCGTTTAAATATTAAGTGTTAAAATTCACAATAAAGCTCAGCTATAAGTATCAATGCAGCAAATGAAGTAGAAAACCTTTATAAAGCAGAACCATAAGAAATGCAAAGCGAAATAGATAGAAACATACTAATAATAGGAGACTCGCACTCCCAGTACAAGACGGATCGAGTAGACAATAAAGATACAGAAAACCTAAATAACATATTCAATAAAATAGATCTTATGGATCTATACTCAACTCTAACCCTGATAATAGAGACCACATTTTATTTTCAAGCACACATAGAATATTTACAAAAGTAATCAAATACTAGGTCACAAGGAAAGTAAGTTGCATAAAATGGGAAAATAATACTCTGTGATGACAATGCCATAAAATCAATAATTATGAATAAGATATTTTTTAGAAAGCTAAAAGACCCTTCCTCCTGGAAATTTAAAAACTAGTATTTAACTGTACTAGGCCAGAGGAAACTCAGGAGACATAATAAGTAAATGCAATGTGATACCCTGGATTGGATCTTGGAACAGAAAAAGACCATGAATGGAAAAACTGAAGAAATCCAACAAAAGTCTGGCATATAATTCCCAGGAATGCAGCAATGTTGGTTCTTGGGTTTAACAGATGATATTACCATGATAACACGATATTAACAGTAGGGGAAACTGGTTGACGAGCATACAGGAACTCTGTACTGTCTTTGCAACTGTTCTATAAATATACAATCATTCCCAAATAAAAAGTTTGTTTTAAAAACTTTAAATTGAAAAGCACTTCTATCAAATTGTGATTAAATAAAAGAAAATATCAGTAGTGTCATAAAAATGTATACACATGACTTGTATTAATCTTTTGTTATTAGTATATATCAAGTATTACAGTTTTAATACAGTTTTTAACTTTCTTAAAATGTATATACTTTTTTTGGCACCCTCTGTGTAACTGAAATAGCAGAACTTCTAAAATTTATCATTGTTATTTTTGACCTAGACATTTATTACTAAGACATGTCCAAATGGACCTATTAATCATTTTTTAAAATCTCTAAAAGTTGGTTAAGCTCTCTAGGGTCTATATACTGAAATCAATACTACAAGCCATATCATTAAAGATTTACGATGGCAAAATGGAGTGATAAAGTGCTTTTGATATGCAGATGAAGATACATAGGTAAGCGAAGCCAAAAGAAGATCACTGTCCCTTTTTAATCTTCATAATTGGTTGAAACACTACAATTCAGAATCTATGGGATATATTTAAAGCTGTTAATAGAGGAAAATTCATAGCCTTAAACATTTCATCAATACAAAGAAAATGAAAAAATCAGCTAAATTCTCAACTCATAAAAGCCAGTAAAGCAATAACCACCACCATGGCAAAGTAAACAAAAACATAACACAAGGAAAAAATAATAAATATAAGCCAGAAATTAATGAGGGAAACAATAGGAAAACAGCAGATCTAATTAGTAAAACAAGATATTTTTTAAACATCTACAAAATAGACAAAGTACCAGCTAACTTAATTGAGGAAGAAACCACAAATATGCAAAATTAATGGCAGTGGGGGAAATAATTATTGAAATAGAAGAATTTTTTAAAATGAGACTACTGTGCAGACCTCTATACAAATACCTTTGAAAAACTAGATGATATGGCTAGCTATCTAGGAAAATGTAGTTTTCCTAAGTTGACCCCAGTAGATATAGACCAGGGGTGTCCAAACTGTGGCCGCGGGTCAACTGCAGCTCGCAATCCATTGTTAATTGGCCCGCAGCAAATTCCAAAAATATATTTAGTTTACTTAAATAAACCAGGTGAGGCAATACGTACTTCACCTCGAGTGAGTGGCCTGGCTGTTTGTGTATTTTACCGCATATGGCCCTTGGTGAAAACCGTTGAAAAAAGTTTGGACACCCCTGATATAGATAGTTCAAAAAGACATATTTCTGTGGAAGAAATAAAGTTCCTAAATTGCTTGTATCAATTAAAATAAAAGAGAAGCAAAAATAACCCCCCCAAAAAAAACTTTTTAAAAAATTTAAAAGATAAGAGAGTGCCGGTCCTATTCTGAAGTTCTTTGTTTTGGTTCATTTCGTTTTTTTCCTTTCTGTTACTTTTTTTCTGCCATTTCTCTATCTTCACATAAGTCCATATTTTTCAGGATGAGCATTGGTTCAGAAAAAAATTTCTTATGTAAACTTCTCTTTTTGGCTCCAATTCATGTTAAGACATCCTCAGTAACTTCATCAATAATGTAATTTCAGTTTATTGTTCTTAGATCCAATCCCAAATGGTAAATATATCTTTCATATGTCCTTCTGAAAAATCTTACCCCTGCTTGAAATATTAATTTGCTAACAGCTAGGGGGGGTATAAATCAAATTCCAGACAAGAGACTTGGCTTTACATTTGAAATAGGTCTTTTTACAATCGGACTTGATAAATCTCTTTCAAATTGTCTTTGAATTTAAACCTGTCATGCTTCCTTCAGAACTTCTCTTGCAGGTACTATCTCAGTGCTCTGATCTCGCCCCATAGAAGCATTTCTCCTTTTCATACACCATCAATTGAGTGGGAAACAATAGCATGTTTTGATCATTTCCTCATTTTGCCCTCTCTGACAATACTCTCATCATTGTGATATTGTTTTGTTTTATTTCGTTTGTTCCATCAGCCTTCTAGCTAGTTTCCTCATAAGCCCTAGTGGACATCACTGGCATGAATAATCAAAAGTTGTAAACCATTTGTGTGGTTCATGATGAATTAAAGTCATTCTTATTTTAATGGGAATGACCTTTGTCATCAAGTGATAATTAAAAATACTACTATTTTCTGATTCTTTTTTCTTGATTTCCTTGGTTTTTAACTGAGCTGGACGCATAAGAAATAATGTTAATTAGACTAGAGCTATTTTTTCATTTTTAAGTTTGATGTTGTCAACAGAATTCGTCTTTACTGCCATTTAAAATTTAAAAGTAAATCAAACTTTTCTTCCAAAGATGTTATAATAAACGCACCCGTTACTCTGTGAAAAAGTCAGATAACACAGTGTCAGTTTAGTTTCAAAGAGAAAAATATGATTATGATTTTTAAAAAATATTCTCATTGGAATAAAACTTTAAAGATGCTAAAACGTTTTCTAGTTTTATCTTTCATTTCCCACTGCTATCTCTCTTCAATTTCTTCTTTTTGTAACTTCTCTTTTCTTCTAGCGCTCAGGACAAATTTTGTTTTTCATCATTATCTCGGGTTACTTTCAGTTGGGAAGGAAGTAAGAAGCATGGGAGTTGATAAGCACAAAGAGTCAATTCACATAAAACTGGCTTTTGAATTTTTCAATCTTCCAAGAAGAGTCACAGTTGGGTTTAGGAGGAGATTCATTCTGCTGCAGTATCGATGCCCAGTTATTCAGTATTTCCTACATGACAACCATTGGGAAGGGGTGTTGCTGGGCTTTGGGGATATATTAGTGAGAAAAACAAGACAGAAACCTGGCCCCACGAAGGGTAGAATCTACTCAGGGAGACAGATTAATTAAATAATCACTTAAATTAATGTAAGCTATGGTACATGCAAAAAAGTTAAGGTAGATGGCATGGTGAGCATATATTACTGGGAGGCCTGGAACATTCCATTAGGGTCAGATGAAGTTTCTCAAGAAAATGGCATTGTAGTTGAGACTTGAAGATGGGTAAGTTGTAGGTAGGTGTGGGGGTAAAGGATAAGCAGAGTATTAGGACAGGGGAATGGGTCATATATAGCTTCTGTGAAGAGGAAGGTTGGTATAACAAGGAATCATACGAAATACTTCAGCATATAACTTCGCAGTAATGCATCAGTAATTTTGAAGGGGAAAAAAAAAAAGAAAAATGGGTCACAGTACTTAACACAGAACGAGTACTAAATAAACTCAGGCTTCCATTACTATCATTTTCCCTTTCAACATGCTGCCTCCAACCTCTCTCCACAGCTGCAGCTCTCCCAGACTGTTTCTGCGGAGCTTCCTGGAATGATTCGACTGTTCAGCTCCCAGGTAGGAACCCCTTTCAATGTGTATTCTAAAATCTGATCTGTGACATAGCAGAAGACTTCTTTGAATACATAACATCAATGTATTGGTCATTTAGCAAATGCGTGTTAAACAGGTACGAGTATGTCGTAAACAATAGTGACAGTTAATATTTGCTGTCGATGTACCATTGGACGATGTACCATTGTACCAGGGATGTCTTATGGGTAGTGAACTCTTCACAACAATTTTAGAAGGCAAGTCCATTCACTGTGTTCATTTTACTGATGAGGACAGGGCATCAAACAATTTTCCCAGAGGCACATATCTAGTAAGTGGTAAAGCTGGGCTTTGAATCCAAGAATCTGTCTCTAGAGCATGAGAGCTTAACCACTGCTCCATACTGCCTCCTTAAAGACAGACAAGGCTCTTGTTCACATAATGCTGACAATTTACTTGGAAAGAGGCAGGGAGATGGTAGACATTCAATTAAAAGTAAGTAAATAAGCTGGATAATTGCTATTTGTGATTAATTGTGCAAAGGTATTAAATTAAGTGATGTCACACACAGGAATTGGATATGGGCCAGGAACACTGATTTAGAAAAAGTATTCATAAATGGCTTCTTGAGGGAGCGCTCAGAGAACTGAATCAAAAGATGGAAAAGAGACAGCTGTGTGAAGAGGTAGGGAAAACATTTCCAGCAGCGGAAATAGCAAGTGCAAGTATCTTGAGGTAGGACAAGATTGGTGTATGGGAGACACTGAGAGAGGCCAGAGCAAGGAGGTGAAAGTGAAATGCGATAAATCAGGTCCCGTAAGATCCTCCTGCCATGGTGGGAGGCTTGAGTGTCATCTGCAGTATGGTGAGAAGCCAGTGGGCATTTTAAAGCAAGAACCAGAGTAATAAGATCTGATTAACATTTTTAGAATTCCATGTTAACTTTCACATTGGAGAATAGATTACAGAAGTCAAGAGTGAAAGAGAGACCAGTTCAGGGTTACTGCTGTCAACCCCATAAAAAGTGGTTGAGGTTTATATGAGGGCACTGACATTGGACGTGGAGAGAAGGGAATAGAGATAGAAATGAAAAAGTCTTGCTAATGATCTGGATGTAGGGAATGAGAAGAACAGGGAAATCAAGTATGATTCCTCACCTTTTTGACTTAGAAAACTACAAATGGTGGTCCCTCCTCAGGGAGACAAAGTAGGAGCAAGTTTGGGGGAGTGGGGGAAGAAGTCATGAGTTGTAGTTTGAATGTGAAGTTTGAAATACTTATTGGACCTTCATGTGAATGTGTAAAGTTGAACACATGCAGTTGGTGCTTAGGATTAGATAGAAATATATGACTCCTCCACATGTAGATGGCATGTAAAGCCATGGAGATCACTGAAGAGGGGAAAGAAAAGAGGGCTTAGGCCAGAGTTCCTAGACATCAGTGGCTAATTCACCATCCCTCTACGGGTCTCAGATTCCCGACTAGTTAAATAGGAGCAAAGCAAAAATGATACATCCTGTCTCAGGTTGGAGAAATCTAGGACTAACACTCTCTTGTCCTTCATTCTTGATTGTTCCTCTACATTGCTAGCAAATAAGGAGACTCCCCCCACCCCAACCCCCCAGCAGGTTCTCAAATGGGTTGAACGCTTGCTTGGGGCTTCCTGGAGCAAAATGAAGACTAGTTCTTAGATCACAATTCAACTTTCTTTGCACTGAATCCCACATGCGCCCATGCAGATAAAATTCCACAAGGGGCCTTATTCATTACCCTTTTCAGAATGTTCGTGGAAGTGGGGTCAGAGATGAATCAGTGTGGACGTTCCCTCCTATAGAGGAGTGAATAGGCACAAATGCCTGTGTACCGATCACATAATCATAGCTGAAAGTTAAGTTTCAATGCCAAGTTTTACAAGGACCCAGCAGATCCTCTTGTCAGTCAATCGACAAGAATTTACTTGTGAGCCCTTAGGGTGCCTGGTACTGGATGAGGCTGCTTTTGTGAGCAAGCAAGTAAGTTTTTTCTAATGAAAAAAGAAATTTAATCACTTGTTCATCCAAGCATTTCCCTTCAGCTTTCCCAATATGCTGGTTTGTGTGTGTGTGTGTGTGTTTTTAATGAATGACTAACAAAGTCGTTGCTGCAAAGGGAGCCTGCAAATCCCAGCCAGAGGCCCTGAGAGGAAGGATGAGTCACCTGCGTCTGACGTCAAAGCCTCTGTTCCTTTCAAAGGAGTAGGAAGAGAATGGTAATGACCTGGGTGAAATGACCTAAATGCCCTCCTGAGTCCCACAGGGTCCATAACGACTTCCTCTTCCCCTGCCTGGTAATGACGATTTCAACCCAAAGAACGTTTCAAGTGTGAAAACTCCGATCTCATAGTCAAGTTGACTGGAAAGCTAGAAACAGGAGTTTCTCTTCCTGTCAAGCAACACCACATCTTGGTTGTGAGTTCTCCTTTGGTAAATGCTGAAGGAATGCAATTCCTTTCACAGCATGTTTTGTACTGATTTGTGTCTTAGTTCAGGCTGCTGTAACAAATACCACAGACTGGATGACTAAAACATCAAACATGTATTTCCCAGAGTTCTGGAGACTAAGAAGCCCAAGAGCAAGGTGCCAGCAGATACCTTGTGTAGTGAAGACCCTCTTCCTGGTTGGCAGATGGCTGCCTTCTGGCTGTGTCCTCACATGGTGCAGAGAGAGAGGGGCTCTAGTCTCTTTCTTTTCTTATAAAGAAACTAATCTCACTGCGGGGGCTCCGCCATCATGGCCTCACCTAATCATAATTACCTTTCAAAGGTCCCATCTCCAAATATCATCACATTAGCAGTTAGGGGATCAGTGTGACTAGCCGGGGATGGGAGGGACACACAAACGTACAGTACACAACAATTTGCTCACAGCATGTTAACAGTAACCACTTCCAGTTTGCCTTTTACTTCATGATTTCCAAGGACTTTACAGGTTATGCATAGGGCTACTCCACTGCTCACTCTGGTACTTATTCAGAGGGTTAAGTGCATCAAATAACCCCCAGGTCACAATTCAATAAAACTCTGACATCCCTGTGCAAATGGTCAAACAGATGTGCCCTTGGAAACTTTCTGGTTAAGTCACAGTTCAGCCCCTCGGTATTTGTCCTGGGGCCTCCCAGCCAGGCTTGTCTGATTGTTTTGTACCCTGGGCAGTGCCATCAGATCCACTCTAAATCCTTCTATTCTTTCCAGGGAGACTGGAGAGCTAATACAGATCAAGCCTAAATTATTGGTGACTATGATTGGCTACTTGGTCTTCCAATTCCAAGTCATATGTCTGGCAACTCCAGCCCCCCTGATCACTTAGTTCTTAGAATTTTTATTGCATAACGATTTTTATCACTCCTTTGAGTATTTTATATATGTACTAACTTTTCACTGTATCTTAACTATTTGTTTTATGGCTCTTAAGAGCGGTCAACTTATTTTAACATCACCCTATTTTTCCTTTTGTTCTTTTACTCAAAGCACTCTTCACACTGCTTTGCACTAAAGGTTGACCCAATAAGAGTTTGTGAAGTTGAATTGAATTTGAATGATGGCAACTTCTAGAACTACATTCTAATAGCACAAATCTAAACATAGGATTTCAGAGAGCCACCCCGGTGGCTCAGGCGGTTAGAGCTCCATGCTCCTAACTCCGAAGGCTGCCGGTTCGATTCCCACATAGACCAGTGGGCTCTCAACCACAAGGTTGCCGGTTCAACTCCTCGACTCCCGCAAGGGATGGTGGGCAGCGCCCCCTGCAACTAGAAACAGCAACTGGACCTGGAGCTGAGCTGCGCCCTCCACAACTGAGACTGAAAGGACAACAACTTGAAGCTGAACGGCACCCTCCACAACTAAGATTGAAAGGACAACAACTTGACTTGGAAAAAAGGCCTGGAAGTACACACTGTTCCCCAATCAAGTCCTGTTCCCCTTCCCCAATAAAATCTTTAAAAAATAAATAAATAAAAATTGAAAAAATAAAAATAGGATTTCAGATATTATAACAGAATATCTGAAAGATAATTTTGGTTTAGAAGGACTTTGCAGACCCCTTAACATATCCAGTATACACTATTGATGTGAAAAACTAGCCCTAATTATTTTGGTGCTAGCCTTGCCCCAGCTTGGGCCTCAGTGTAACATTATCACCCAAATTCACACAGGACTGGCTGGTAACAGGAAACCAATTACTAGTTTACTAAATTATAATGAGAGAAGGACCTGGGCCATGAATCACAACACTACCAGAGGGCACTACTTCTGAGCATGCAAGTCTGCTGAGGAAAGCAAACTAGAATGAGAAGTGGATGCCTGATGAATACTGAGTAAGAGTTAAACACAGATATTTTTCAATAGGCTTTGGAAAGCTGATGAGTGACCCTTTCTTTCTCCAGAAGGATAAGCTTTTAGTCACTTGGAATAGGAACCCCAATCCTTTTGGAAATGCCTAGCGTCACCATGACAAATTCTTATTCTGACTGTTTTTTCTGAAGTTTATGGAAATCTGCATCTTCTGAATTGCCTACCTTCATCTTATTTTCAAATCTCTCTGCCTTTTCCCCTTGTCTTTAGGGGGTCATTTCTGTGCTGGTAGTTATTATTACCGCTCTGATTGAGACTCTGCCTGTTGTACTCCTGAAGTACCTCTGCCTGAGAGCCTTTCTAGTACTCAGTCTGGGTCCTACTGAGGAGACAATGGCACAGATGACATCTTCACACCATGACACTGGACTTTTTCCCAAATTGGCCAAAGCTGTAGGCTTTTCCAAGCCAGCACAGCCTTGCTTTTACTATTTGCCCTTTGAATAGAGACTGACTTCTGCCTAGACCTAGATAGTAACCTCACTGTCAAGTGATTTAATGACTGTTTGGGTGCTATTTCTACTCATTTAATGAGGCTCTAGTACAAGAGACAGAGAAAGAGGAAGAGGAGGAGAAGAAGGAGAGGAAGAGAAGGTGGAAGAGGAAAGGGAGGGAGGGAGAAGGGAGGGAAGGAAAGTAGGAAGGAAGGAAAGAGGGAAGGAAGGAAGGAAGGAAAGAAGGAAGGAGGGAGGGAGGGAGGAAAAGAAGGAGGGAGGGCAACGGCTCAAACTGCCATGCATGCACAGGTGAGGCAGGGCTTATAGATAAACTACCAACACAGGGCAAACAGCTTTTGTATGAAAACAATTGAAGCCAATCCCTTTGGAAAAAAGAGGGAAGGAAGAAAGGAGAAAAGTGATAAAAACAAAAAGCCCTAAACCCTGCTTTGAATATGTTCTACACTGTAAGTCACAGGTGGGGGTGCTTTTTAACCTTAAATAAGGATATCGTTAATAAAATATTCATTGCTCTTGGTTTATCCAGATAAGCCAATACAAGAGGGACTGGCTCAAATGGGTGCTTGATGGAAAACAGGAGATAAACTTTTGGCCATGGCTCCTATAAATTGCCTGGGGCTCTGGTGCTATATTTAGCCTTCTGAATTCAAGTCCACATCATAAATACAGTAACTTAGAGGAGCCTGATGCAACTGATAAAGAGGCTGCTGAGTGTCCTTGAAGAGCATAATTCATGTATCAACAACAATTATTCTTGGTTTTCTGCGTCATCCCTCTTCAGGGACCATTTTAAATCATCTGTGGGTAGACAGTTCAGCCAACTACAAGTAACATTTTCAATTTCCATAAAATAAACTGTGCAAATCAAACAAAAGAGCACAAGGAATCTCATTCTCCTTTTAGGGTAGTTTTCTCTCTATTTGCTTATTCCTTTAATATAACAGCTAATGTCATTCACCCCAGAATGCGCTGACTACATGCTGAATGTACGAGTATAAATATAAATATATATATATATATATATATATATATATATATATATATATATATATGTAGTATATATACTCATACCTTCAGAAAATATTTGGCGACCACTGCCGTGTACCGTGACTTTATGGTAAGCTCTAGGGACAAAATGATGACCAACACAGAGCTCCTGGTCTCTAGGAATGCATAGTCTAGAGAAGAACACAGATTAATAGGCAAACAGTATGAAATTACTAAGAGAGGGAAGTACTATGAAGTACAGAAGTACCAAGCCTGAGTACGTCACTATTGAGTAGGAGTAAGCAGGTATCGGAGAAAATCTCCCCAGGGTGACATAAAAATAATTTAATTTTAGCCTTTATTCAACAAATTTTTGTTGAGCCTCTCATTTGCACAAGCATTCTTATAGACCCTGGAGATATATGATGAATAAAATAAAATCCCTGCCCTCTGGTAATTTATTGAGATTGACAGTTGATAAGTGGATGATAAGTATGTACTATCACTTTAAGTAATACTAACTGCTCAAAGAAACTAAAGCAAAGAAATTGAAATAAAGTATTCCTAAAGAAGTAGGAATAAAGCAATAATATAAATAAAATAAAGTTTATTTTATCGAAAAATAAAATAATAAAACATAAAGAAACAAAGTGACGGGACAATCAGCAACTGCCACTTTGAGTAGGAGGCAGTCAAACATGAGTAAAGGAAGCCAGCCCAATGGCTCTTTATCGCCCAATGGTGCCTATAACAAGCGATCACAAAACCTCTGTAGAATACAACACTGAACTTGAGCTGCCCATGTGTCTAGGAGCTTGGCTAGGGGGCTCTGCTGACCTTGGCTGGGCTCACTCACAAATCGGGGTGAAACCAACATGGTCACAGTAAAACTGACAGAGGGGAGAGCAACCTGAAGATAGAGATGTTGGCAGAAGCTGGATTCATGCAGATGATGGTAAAGACTGAATTTGATTCAAGGTGTGATGGGAAGCTTTTGGAGACTATTGAGAAATGAAATGCCATGATGCATAACTCTTGTTATTACAGGAGACTGTAGTGAAGCAGGCGTGGAAGTGACCAGCTAAGGGGACTTTATGTATCCTGGCAATAAATTCTGAGTAGCAAAGGCAGTGGTGATGAAAATGTCAGAATGTTAAAAATCTTTTGAAGATACATCTGACAGGTGTGAGAAGTGGACTGCAGGTGGGTCAGTGAGAGAGAGGAAGAAGCAAGGCCTAGAAGCAGAGACGACAGGCTGGATTCACCAGTCCCCACAGGAACACAGAGTGGGATCCCTCGTTGCCCAAGACACTTCTCCAGAGAAGTGGCGTTGCCCCTCTCCTGCCCTTCTGACAGGTGGCACCAAGTGATTTGACATAAGATAGCATGTTCTTCACCCCTAATTGCTGGTGGGAACACTGGTGGTGCCCAACAGGACTCCAGCAGCTCAGGGCTCAGCAGTCCCAGGGTTAAACCCAGTCTCTGCAGATTACTAGCAGTATGAGTTCTGCAAAACTACCGTGTTTCCCCAAAAATAAGACCGGATCTTATATTAAAGTTTGCTCCAAAAGACACATGAGGGCTTATGTTCAGGGGATGTCATCCTGAAAAGTCATACTAGGGCTTATTTTCCAGTTAGGTCTTATTTTCGGGGAAACACAGTACTTCACCTGTCTGAGTCTCAACTTCCCTCTTAAATTGGAAGAAACTACTAACAGCACCGAATGCTGACAAGGACGTGGGGCAGCAGGAGCTTACTCATTGCTGGCAGGAATGTAAATGGTACAACCACATTGAAAGACAGTCTGGCAATTTCTTAAAAACAGAATACAATAAAATGGGGTAATACTATTCACTTCATAGGGGTGTTGTGAGGACGAAGTGGAAAAACTGTATGGCCCAGCCCCTGCGATGGTGCGACAGTCTCCCCACGGGAGTACCAGCTTTACAGAAAGTGAAAGCAGCATTCTCCATGAGGCATTAGTTCTCTGGGTTGTTCATAAGTGCTTTCTGGAGAAATGTTTGTATTGCTCAAATACAATTATGAAACACTGAGTTAAAAGGTCTCTTTACAACAGGTGTTTCCAGAGCCTACAACATACAACAGGCTCAGATATACTGTAACTCTGCACGAGGGAGGAGAGACTGTACAAAATTTCTCAATGTTTCTAAGCATTTTTCAGCATGGGACCTTGTTTTGTTGAATATCTCCTGTGATGACTTGAATATGTCACACCTCGGGAAGGACTAGGGTAAAAGCAGTGTATCCCAGAGACCCCAGGAAACACGACACAGAAATCACCGTTTACCCATGCACCCTCTCTGGAGGGAAGTGGGTGTGCCGAGGTCCAGTCTCAGCTTCCAGAGCTGCCAGGAGGGGCAAATACCAGGAAAGATGCTAGAGCCACATGGTACTAGAAGGAGAATGCAGGCAGACAGTCTAAAGTCAGATGTCAAAGGTGGGGGAAAAAACCCTCTAAGAGCCA
This sequence comes from Rhinolophus sinicus, assembly GCF_057876585.1. Classification (NCBI taxonomy): domain Eukaryota; kingdom Metazoa; phylum Chordata; class Mammalia; order Chiroptera; family Rhinolophidae; genus Rhinolophus; species Rhinolophus sinicus. Next base: position 201,026,105 of record NC_142517.1, read on the forward strand.
CAAAGCTATCGGACAAAAGAAGAGAAGAGGGAGAATGAAGTGAGGGTTGAAGACAGGCTGACAGAGACGGAGGAAAGTTCAGTCTTGGCTCCAAGCAAATGTTGTGACTATGGAATTGTGGCCCTGTGTCCCTCCCTACCTTTGGCCTGACATGTTCTGTGTGAGCCAGGAGCAGTGCCCTTCAGAGGGCAGGACTGATTAGACGATTGGATGTTTGTGTGGATTTGCCAGGGGAACAGAAATGGGTCTCATAGCATCAAGGCAGGGGTACGACTTCTGGAACAGTGAACGTGGAGAGGCCCCTTGGAGAGGGCTGTGGGTGAGGTCTCCAAGCAGGGGTGTGCGGAGAGGAGCCAGGGATGCGCCCCAAGGGTGAATGCCTTGTTTCTCAGTGTTACAGAGGCTTAGCTCAAACTCACCTCCATTTCTCTTTAAGTCACACATTCACAGAACAGCCCTGTGCAGGACTCCAGGTGTCTCCGAGAACATCCAGACCTTCGAAGCACCTGAAAGACACAACCACCTTCCTCTCTTGCCGTCCTCCTCTTGTATGAACTTCCATTCTTCCACTTTGAGCACATTCTTGGCAAGTCTAGGAATCTTCAGAAGTCCATTTTTAAAAACATGTGCCAAAAACATCAGCTGTTTCTTTGGCAAAGTTCCTCAATGCATTTATTACCTGCCCACTCACCAGGATCACAAATCAATTTATTTTCTGACTGTTTCAGAAGAATGTCTGACTGTCACTGCAACAGCTCAATTCCACTCACTCAAGTACCCAAAACTGCCTTTAGCTGACATTTATTAGCCCATTCTAATTGTCAGGCATTGAACCCAAGCTCTTACAAGTTTTGCTGTATTTAATTCCCAAAACAACCTTAAAAGAAAAGGGGAACCCCCCGCAGTTTTATTGATAATTAAAAAAAAAAAAAGAAAGAAAAAAGGAAAGTTGGGCAAAACCCAAGGTCCCACAGAGATTAAGTGGCAGAGCTGGGATTCAAACCCAGGTCCAACTCCACAGCCTTAAATGTAGTTGTTTCTTTGGGAGCAGCTCCAATCTGAAATTGAGCCACCTGTGAACCTCTCCCAAGTTAGTTGCTCTTTTATAAGCTCATTGATTCTTGTCCATGAGCATAATTCATCCCAAGTTTTTCTGTATTCAAGCGAGGTGTCACTAAATAAGGGATATATGAATGGGCGAATGGATGGATGAACAAGGGATGAATGAGCAAACAATCTTGCCGTCTTCGTTGGATCTTAAACCTCAGACATCTAAACAATGTCTGCCCACGAGCCTTTATGCCAGGCACTCTGCAGCCCTGGCTCTGACGAACTTGGTTCTTTGTATCTGAGGTGTCTGGCCTGAATACAATCTCATCTAATGGAAAAATGAAATGAACTCTTTGAAGCTGTTTCAAGAACTCCATTTTCCATGGCACTGTAAAAGCCTTTAATGGGGGAAAAAGGTGGATAACAGTGAAATAACAGCTAAAAGTATTATGCATTCACATGATTTCTAGAGTTTTGTTTGTCTATCAAGTTTAGAAAGAGAGTTAAGGAAGAAAAAAGAAAGCTAAACCAAATATAAATCAAGCTTGCCTTCTCCACAAAGGCTCGTATTTTTAAACCTGAGTAAAATTAATATTTGCTTAATAGAGACAGCATAATATTAGAATAATAAATATAGCAATATGTGTGTTTTTTGTTTCTTCCTGTTTAAGAAAAAGGAATTGACTAATTGTAGACTCAAGTCAACTCAACATAATAACAAGTATACATTGGGAAACTAACTGTGGATTTCTTCATTTGTTCATTCAGGCAACAAAAGTCTGCCCCTACCAGACGCCAGACTGAGCTGTAGATAGAGAGTCCAGGCCTCACCTCTGCAGGCTCCTCACAGGTGAGTGGGGTACTTGATACATCACTTGACCACAACAGCCACTTTGAGTTTTGTCGGCAGAACACAGAGGAGGGTGCGTCCTCGTTTTCCTGAGAGGGTCTGGGAGGGTGACCGTTGGATCCTAAAGTTGAGGAGGTGTCCTCTGGCACATGATGGAAAAAGTGGGCCAGGCTCTCTTCTAAGCAATGTTCTAAGTGCTGGGGGTATATGTCCCTACCCTCAAGAAGCATACATTCTAGTGAGGGAGGAGAGGGGAGAATAAAAGCACAAATACATACACACACAGGTAAATAAATAGGAAGCAAACAAACTAGTAGGATAATTTCAAATAATGTAAGTGTTACAAAGAAAATAAAACAGGGTTATGGGAATGGAAGTGACAGAGGCAGGACTGATAGGTTGCTGCAATCATCCAAGGACTGTCTGAGGAGGTGACATATAAGTTGTAGGTTCCAAACATGCGAAACTGCAGAAGAAAGAAAGAGTGTCACGTGTTGGCAGCACGGCTGAAAGAGGGGTACTGTGGTCAGTGGGCTGGAGAGACTATGACAAGACCTAGGAGCTTGGACGTTATCTTACAAGCACCAAGAGACCATGGCAGGGTTTAGAGTCACCGAGGGGAGAGATCTGATCTGTGTTTAGCTGCGATTTGCTCAACTGCTAAGAAATCACTGGCACATGGCCTGAGTTAGGAAATTCCTCCCAAATTCTTCATTGGAAAGACTGAAACAATCGACATTGTCTCTTTCCCTGAAAAGGGCAAGTGGTGTAAACTACATCCAATGCTTTTCAATAAAACAAAAGTGTGATATTGATTTTATTCCTGGCCATGGCCCTGAAGCCAGACTTTTACAGAAATAACCACATAAGTCCCATATAATGAGAAACTACATAAGTCCCATATAATGAGATGTATGTAACATGCCGTACTGCACCAGTTATGGAGAGACATATAATTCCATTAAAGAGCATAAGTATCTCACCCACCCACACCAGACTCTGAAGAATGTGGGGTCCTGGGAGCTGCCAGGAAAAGGAGAAGCTTCCTTCAGAGAGAGAAAAACCAGTGTCTTGAACTAGAACGTCTCCCCAGTAGGTTGTGCAACGCTGGGTGTCACCTCCCTCCTACGAGGGTTCTAAAAGCCAGAGCCCAGGTTTCAGGAGCTTTCAGGGTCTATCCCTCAACTCAAGATCTTCCTGTTCTAGGCAAAATATCATCAAATTTTAAAATGTCTGGCTTATCCAACATCTGCGTTGAGCACTGAGGAGTGAGAAAATGTCTGTGAGCAATGGCTGTCCAAGTCCTCCTCAGATGGGCAAATTTGGTCATCATAGACCCATGGTCTTCGCTTGCCCTCACTTTATACTTGTGGTAAAATATCTTTTTACCCGAATTACTTAATTGTTACATAACCATTCTTCTATCCTGGGCATTTAGATTGTTCCCAATCTTTTGAACGACTAGAAAACTACTGCAAAGGTCATCCTGGTTCATGTAGATTTTTCATGTTTTAGATTATCCCTAAGGTCATATCAGAGAAGGTAAACTTGTGGAAAGGGCCAGATAGCAAAAATTGGGGCTTGTGGCCCAAGTAGTCTGTCTCTTCTTCCTCCCTCCTCCACCTCTTTCTCTTTTAACAAATGCTTTTAAACTGTGCAAACCATCCTTACCTTGCTGGCCATACCAAAACAGGCCACAGGTGGGATCCGGCCCATAGGCCAGTTTGCTAACATCCTGCATTCCAGTCTCAGAAGAGGGTCGAAGGATATCATCGTTACAATGTTATGGAGACCCATTAACAAATTCCTCTTCAGAAATGGGTGCTGTTTACCTGTGTTATCCAATATGGGGTGTTATATTTTCAGTTTTCATTTTTTGTTAAATATAATTTGAATTTTTCTTAAAGACAAAGAAACTTTGCTAGGAACTTTTATTCACTTATTTACACATGTCAATTTTATCAAAACTTTTAAGGATTTAGAAATGGAGCCTATGACCCCAAAGAAATAAAATGCCCCATGATGCCTTGTTATTTTTTTTAACTGTACTATGGTGGGCAGCCTAGCCACGTCATATAAGGTAGCCATGTGCCATCAGGCGCTCAGCACACTCATGTAGGTTATTATGTTCTGGAAAACACAACTGGCCTATGGCCTTTCAAATCTGTGTAAAAATAGGCTTTATCATTTGAGGATTATATCCCGAATATGTCAAAAGAAGAGACTACTTTAAACCTAGAGTTTGCCTGTGATTAAAGTTTCTATTATTTTACATTTGCCCTCTTGGTCTCAGGGGTGTCACACAGGGATATGCTTAATTCTCACGCTTGCTTTGTCCGGTGAAGCAAGAAATTTGTCCTGCCTGGCCAGCTGCATGCCTGCAGTCCCCAGGCAAGCAGTGGCTGCCAGGAGTCAGAATAGAAGCACAGGGGGAGGGAAGGAGGAGAAAAACCACCAGGGGATACCGCCCAACCTATTTGCCCTAAAGAAATCCTTTTCCTTGACTAGAATATGTAAGAAATGGTATTTAAGAGCAATTTCTATAATCAACTCACAAATTGCTGACCTAGGTCCAGTCCCTTTTCCTTGTGTTAGCTCCAGGAAGCTATTTTAGGCAGCATAAACCTCTTCCCAAATATCCAGTTCAGGTAGCTCTCCAGCTGGTTATTAGATGGATCCAGAATGGAAACCAGCAACAGTAGCTGGCATTCACTGAGCACTTACTAGGTTCCAGCTCCTGTCCAGACACAGATGAGGAAACTGAGGGGCAGAAGTTACCTGCTGAGAGTCACACAGCAGGCAAACAGCGGCATCAGGAGACGAGCCCTGAAATTCCAGGTCCCAAACCCACCTGATTAATTAACTCAGAGATTCTAAGTGCTAATTTCAAGAGTTTATCAAATGGAATATGTAAAGATATGTCCTTGGTCTTAAAGGGATGGCATGGCCAGTAAGGTTAAGAAGGGCCAGCTGTCCTCTCGCTCCCCTGCAAGTCTGCCTTTCCTGCTGCCCAGTGGGACCTGTCCTGGCAAGGCTGATGGACAAGCTGCCCTGAGTGGAGTCAGAACCCCCAAATCTACTAAATTGCCAGTTATATATCCTTACTCTTTATTTACTTCCTCCCCTTCCCTTGGGTACATAGAGATGCATTTTGTGTCAAAAGTAGCAAAGCTGAGAGTTTGCCCCAGCCATGTCAATTCTGGCTCTAACCACACAATCCCAGCAAAGTGGAAAGAAAGACCCAACTTTCTAAAAGAACCAATTGTACTCTGTCCCTAAAACACCTTCCCAGGATCTCCCCTTCCTGCTCTCCATAACTATTTGTTTTCACATACCACACTACTAAGTCATAGTATCTGAATCGGGGGTGGGGGGTGTCAGGAGTCCCTAAGACCACCCTCAGGTTTGATGATTCACTAGGACTCACAGGGCTTAGAAGCTGGTATAGTTACAGTTACAGTTAATTCAGTGAAAGGATATGGAATAGAATCAGCAAAGGGAGAAGGCACATGGGGCAAAGTCCTTGAGAAACCAGACACAAGCTCCTAGGTGTCCCCTCTCAGTGGTGTCACATGCGGATATGCCTAATTCTGTCAGCAACAATGTGCAACAACATATGCAAAGGGTTGCCAATCGGGGAAGCTCATGCAGCCTTGGTATCTAGGAGTTTGGCTGGGGGTCAGTCACTCGGCAGGCAGAGCCCATGTGACTGAGCTCAGCTACTCAGACCCCAGCCCCCAACCCAGAGCCGAGCTGGTGTTCACCATAAATCACACTGTTAGGTAACAATTGTACAGCCTGGCCCAAGCCCTCAGGCATGCAAACACACTCTGATCTTACAAAACATTCCAAGAGCTCAGAGGTTATCTCTTAAAAGCCAGCCAGATCTGGAGGCAGGTTTTTATTTGTAATATGCAGGGTTGTGATCAGAGAAAAAGATAGTATCTCCACAAAGGAGTGTACCAACAATATCAAGGAATAAAAAGGGACCGTGAGACTCAGACTCCCTAGTCGGCTGTGTCCGGGAGGTTGTGGTATGTGGGAACCCCATGGCCATGGTTTCGACTCTCTTCCTTCCACCTGAAGTTTGAAAGTGTGACATACTTATTTATGGAACAAACATTAAGTAGCCGTCTGGATAACAAGATGAAGTTCACAGCCTCTGCCCTGAAGAAGCTCAGGGTCTGGAAGAAAGGCAGCCTGCTGTCCGTGTATGATTACATGTAACTAAGCCACAATGCTGTCTGCTCCTGAGGCACTCAGTGTAAACCACTGGTGCCGGGGAAGGGGGAATGGGAGCAGTTTGACACCTGCTGACATCTGAACTGAGGCCCCAATGGTGACTAAGAGTTGCTAAGTCAACAGTGAGCAGAAGCCTCTCAAGGCAGGAGAGGAAAATGGAGGTTATTTCAGGCCAAGGGTTCAGCACATGCGTTAGAGACAGGAGAGCTCAGTGAATTTGGGGCTTCTGGACTACATAAGGTCAAGTTAGTAAGGCTAGTTCTCACTAAGTAATTTATGGCAGAGCTTTCCAACCTTTGTCCATCGTGGCACTCATAAAAAAACAATCCAGTTTGGCTCTCAGGCCTCCTTGCAATTGTTGTTTGTTCGAAATTCTTGTTTTTACTACATTCCCATCCACAAACATGTGCAGGGAATGGAAGAATCAAATAAATGGAGGATCTTTACACTTACCAACACAAAATACAATTTTCTTCTCTACTCCTGTCTGTCCTTCCCTTCCTACTCATCTGTTCTAAAGAAAACTTAAAAAAAAAAAAAAAAATAGAAATCGCCTTTCTTTGCCCTTATGCATATGTAATATCTTAGCTAGGTCTGCTGTGAAATGTAATTGGTAGTCAATTATGCCCATGACAAAGACCATCTTCTGCTAGAGTAAGCTTCTTTAAAAGGTATTTTTCCACTTCTGTTTACAAATTCACGTGCTTTGTTTTCAGATCACTTGCCCATGTACGGCTCTCAGATGGTATGCAAAGACCAAGTCAATAGATTTTGTAGCAAAGGGCAAAAAGAGACCGAGACGCAGACAGGAAGTGGCACATCATTGCTGGCTACTTTATAAGTTAGAAAAAAATAAACAAAAAGGGAGCTTTCATTCTAACAAAAAGCTGTGCCCTGTACTAATCTCGTAATAGAGTTATAATTCATGTGATAAAATTAAAAACACAGAAAGTGCACATCTCTGGGTAGAAGTGAATCATGTATTTTTCGAGATGCTATTCTTTGTACAACCACATCAATGAAATTTGGAGTTCTCTTTCATCATGCTGGTAAGAGCTGACGGTGGGTTTGCCACCCAGATGAGTGGCTTCCACCTAAAACCTTACTGTCACTCACATAAACAGTATCGAATTCAGGCTGGCCTGGAAATGCGGTAGCTCAACTTCTGGTCCCAACCCACTTGTGTTCTTGTTCTTCTTTCAATGCTAAGGGCTTAGTTTTAATTTTGATCACTTTACTGCTGTCGTAGGACCAACTGCAGCCAATTAATTGCCATGTTAATTTAGTCTCTCATCATCCAACTTTCATTCAGCAAACATTTATTGATATTTTACTGTGTGTCAGGCACTGTTATGGGTGCTCAGGACTCATCATCAGTTGCTTGTATTAACTCTAAAGGGTGCTATATTTTTCCATTCTCTGAAAATAAACTTGATTACATATATCTGGATCTTGCTGATGGTAGCCTGTAATTATTTTATGTACTAGGGCAGGCTCATTGCTGTAACAAACAACTCCAGGAGTATAGAGTGGCTTCACACAATAGAAGGTTTTTTGTTGTTGCTGTTTCTAAATAGTTAGACATTTATCATTTATATCCCTCACACAGTGACAACCCCCCTTCCCCCCATCCACTATCCCTCTGACATCACACACAGCTATACATTTCCACTGTCTCTATTCCTAATGCTGTACTCCACTTCTTTATATATATATAAAATTGTAGTTGACATTCAGTATTGTTCAGCTTCAGCTTCAGGTGTACAGTGCAGTGATCAGGTATCCACATCTTCCCTGAGGTGGTCTCCCTAATGAGACAAGTGTCCATTGGCTACCCTATAAAATCTTTACTACATTATTGATTACATTCCCTGAATTGATTTTCGTAATCCCGTGGCCATCTTGTGGATACTGACTGTGCTTTATAATCCCTTCACCTTCCCCCTTATCCCCATCCCCCCTCCCATCTAGCAACCCGCAGTTTTTCCTCTATGTCTCTGAGACTATTTCTGATTAGTTCATTCATTTATTCTTTTCTTTAGATTCCACATATAAGTGAGATCATATGGTATTTGTCTTTCTCTGTCTGACTTATTTCACTTAACATAATGTTCTCTAGGTCCATCCATGTTGTTGTAAATGGTAAGATTTCTTTCTTCTTTATGGCTGCGTAATACTCCATTGTATAAATGTACCACAATTTCCTAATCCAGTCATCTACCAATGGGCATTTTCGTTGTTTCCATGTCTTGGCTATTGTGTATAGGGCTGCAATAAACATAGGGGTGCATAATTTTTTTTCCAATTAGAGTTTTTTATTTCTCCAGATAGATACCTAGGAGTAGAATTGCTGGATCATAAGGTAGTTCCATTTTCAGATTTTTGAGATACCTCCATACTGATTTCCATAGTGGCTGCACCAATCTGCATTCCCACCAACAGTGCACAAGGGTTCCCTTTTCTCCACATCCTCGCCAGCACTTGTTGTTTGTTGATTTATTGATGATAGTCATTTTGACTGGGGTGTTTTCTTGTTTCTTCTTTCAATGCTAAGGGCTTAGTTTTAATTTTGATCACCTTACTGCTCTCCTAGGACCAACTGCAGCCAATTAGTTGTCATGTTAATTTAGTCATTGTGGTGTTTATTTGTGGTGTTCATTTGCATTTCTCTAATGGTTAGTGAGGTTGAGCGTTTTTTCATATGTCTGTTTGCCATCTGTATGTCCTTTTTAGAAAAATGTCTCTTCATGTCCTCTGCCTGTTTTTCAATTGGGTTGTTTGTTTTTTGGAGTTGAGTTGAGTGAGTTTTTTATAAATTTGGGATATTAACCCCTTATCAGATATATCAGTGGCAAATATCTTCTCCCATTCAGTAGGATCCCTTTTTGTTTTATTGATGGTGGTTTCCTTTGCTGTGAAAACACTTTTTAGTTTGATGTAATCCCACATGTTTATTTTTTCTCCTACTTCCCTTGCTTGAGGGGATATATCAGTAAAAATCTTACTCCGGGTAATGTCTGTGAAGTTTCTTCCGATATTTTCTTCTAGGAATTTCATGGTTTCAGATCTTACACTTAAGTCTTATTTCTGTCACACAGAACAGTACAATGTGGCTGTTCCTACTTGGTTGGCTTTCCTGATGACCTTTCTTTAGGTTTCTTCTATCTCATGGCTCTGCCTTTGGATCTTGGAGTATGTTCCTTTGGCTGTAAACAGGGAAAGAGAGAGAATGGAGACTGACATGTGAGAGGGTGACGTGTGGGAGGGTGTTTATGAGTCAGACCTGCAGATGTGCAGATGTTATTTCAACGCACATTCCACGAGCTGTAATTCCACCATGAATAAACCCAGCTTCAAAAGAGGCTGCGGAATGAAGTCTAGCTGTATGCCCCAGAGGAAACAGGAAATTATTTGATAAGCAAGCAGCTGTATCTGCCTCATTTTTCAAGCAGTATTTGGTTTCACGAAGCACTGGATCCTCAGCTCAGAACCAAACGTGAAGGTCTTATTTCATAGGTATGTACAAACAAGATGGAAATGATAAGCCTTAGCTAAATGCAGGAAGGAGTCACAGAAATGAATAATTTTTCCAGATTATTAGTCCCTTCTATTCAACACTTACAAAAGAAAAAAAAAAAAGAAATATTCTTCCCTCTGAAACACATAAGAAATCCCACCTCCAAAATTCAACAACACAAACTCGATAATTCACCCTTTATCTGTGTTCCAGGAGTAGCTCTTCTTTCTCCTCCCATAATGGCACCCTTCATTTAAGGTGCACTCGATGTACTTCACTTGTAACATTAAAAGAAAACATGCTTGAATGTCATTAGGCTTGTATTTCATACCAGGAAAACAGGCTCATCAAATGCTTTCATAAGGGAACACCTTGATCAAAACAAGGTTTAACTAAACAAATGATTAGCACTGGGACCTGATCAAAGCACACGTGTAATGTACTGATTATTCTCTCTTGTGTATGAGTGGTTCAGGTTAGCTCACTTCCATGTCCCCGTCTGACTTTGACATTCCATTCATTTCAAAGAGCAAGTTCATGGACCTTGTTGGTGGGATATCCAAGGCCAGCATGAAGGTGCCCAATTCTTAGTGCATTTTGATGGTCTAAACCTAAGTATCATACTTAGTCTTCTGGCTCAGAACATTCCAACCAGTGGGATATGGCCCACTTGTTTGCTCTGCGAGACTGATGGCTGAAAATCATATGTAGACACTTAGAAAAAAAAATTAAGCTATTATTTCCCATCAATTCAAAAGGTCATAAGTTGAAATTATATTTGAATAGTGGTTGGATGGCTGCCTCAGAAAAATACCTAAATTTACTAAATATGTATTTTGGCTATAAGATTTTGAACATAGAGTGCACCAACAGAGAGCAGAGAGGATTTGAATAAAAGTGTCTACATACGTAACACTTCCCAAAATAGAGTTAGTCTGATTTTTACTTTGTAATTTATCATTTTGATGTTCTTTTTATGTATGCAAAAGATTTAAATTTTCTTTCAACTTAATTAGCTCTATGCTTTTATATTTTAAAGAAAATATGTACAAATTGTTTTCTTTACAACTATTACTATTTTCATATGGGATTACGTACTCCTAGTAGAACATAATTGATTTTATTCATTTTTCTTATATGCCTTGATTTATTCATTCATCATTCCACTGTTTCATTTTGGCTTTTAATATTATAATTAGCTAAAGTCTAGCTATTGATAAAATATCATGAAAAATGTGCTTCCATGTTTGAAAATATGCTTATTTTTAGATACAGGAAAATATAATTTAATCGTCATTAAATAGAGTCCCCCAAATTATTTAATCCTAAATAAGTGAAAGTAATATTTATATTTTAAGATATTTTACAAGTTTATTTTATTAAATGAAAATTAATATTTCAATACTTTCAATTTTTGACTGCACTAATTTTTAAAATTATATATATATATATATATATATATATATATATATATATATTTTTTTTTTTTTTTTTTTCATTCAACAAATATTTATTAAATACCTGCCGTGTGCCCAGCACTTTTTCTAGGCACCCAGGATATATGAGGTGTGATCAGAAAATATGGTGAATGTTCAAATTAAAAAAAAAAAAGTATTACAGTAAAAGATACATCACCATCAATCCTCATTCGAACACACCCATCCCACCGCTCCCGCCAGCCTCTGAAGCAGCTCTGGAAGTCCTCCCCATGTCTTTAGCTGCACTGTCGTGGCTGCCTTGATGTCCTGAATTGATTCAAAATGTTTACCTTTCATGGTCATAAAATTATATATTTATTATACTTATTTTTAAAATTTATTTTTGTAACATTCTAAAAATGCAATTGACCCAAATTATTTTTGAAATGATTTTCTGACTACAAAGCCCTGCAACTGCATTAGTTCTTTATCCTTCACATTTCTATAGTCTTAAGTTTTGCAAATATTTTCCCACCATAATGTAAAAATTTTATTGAAACTGGAGTCTTCACAAATTCAACAGATTTCTTCCCCTCCATAAAAAAAATTTTTTAAAAACAAGTTTAAGTCACTATTGAAACAGTATGAAGGATATTTCACACTTGGAACCAAATGTCCTCATAATTCTTCCTTTTTCTTCAGCCTAAACATCTACTTCAAAATATCATCAAGTAAGGTATGCTGGCATCTTCCTACTAAACATCCATTTTACATACAGAATCAATGAACCTCCGCAAGTACAAACTATGAAGCAAAATTCTCTTATAAGTTATAACAGTGTCAGGTGTAGCTCATGAAGCTCCTCGTAAGGTAAGCCTAACAATTTAGCCACGGTCCACATAACACACAATTGCAGAACTGCTCATGTTACGAGCCTCCATGGAAACCCTCAACATTTGCAAAGGAAAGAGAAAACATGCCACTTTTGAATAATACTATTAGTGAACAGAGGATACGTCAGCCATGGACATAATTCTAATCTGGAAGATGGTCAAATCGTAAATGTATCATCTCAGATTTGTTATTCTACTCTTGTTAGGAACTATGCTGTTAAATCCACAAGAGAAATGTTTAGAACATTATTTATTCTATAAAGTAACAAAACAAACTAGTTAACAAAAGACGAAATAAACACTTTGAAACAAATAAGTTATGATGGAAATACTACATAAGTTATGTAGTGATGGCACAAATACAACGTGAAAACTTTGAGCCTCAGTTAATGTGTGAGCTATTCACGAAGATCGTATCAAAAGTAAAACTTCATCTGTAGGCCTGAATTTCTCATGAAGTAGTGAATCTATTATAATACAGCCCTACTGTTACAGTCCTTTCTGATTTTAGCTTTACATAACAAAATAGATTATCCTTGTTCAATGCCAAAGTACATTGTCTACGGGTAGAGGTTTTTTTCAAGAGTTTGTCAAGAGTTAAAATAAGAATTGAAAAAAAAATTTAATGATCTTCGTTTTCAAATTACTGAAAAATAGTCATTGGCTTGCTTTATTTACATTCCAGAGCATCTGATTGAACTTAATCCAAAATTGTGTGTGTGTCGGGGGAACCATGTGAAAAAATGTATTAACACTTTCCAATAAAGTGTAGAAAAGTGAAGTTAAACACAGTTCACCAGTGATGTTTCATGGGAATTACTATATAAATCCAAAAAAATTATTAGGTTTAGAAGAACAACATCTGTATATGTTTGATGAAAAACTTTATAATTATTTTATGAGACTTGATGTGGAAAACAGTTTGAGTGAATTAAACATTCATCTGCTTTATCACAATAAATGCCAACTTCACATTTAATATAAAAAGAGTCACCAGATTTAAAGAATGATCGCATCGTTAACTACATGTAAAAAGATTAGATTATCCAAATGTGGGTGAATGGTGAGAAAGAGATCAAAAGGAACAAAGCAATAAATACTCTTCTCTCATCTGCTGTCCTCTGCTTGTGAAGTTTCTCCTTGATGATAAGTACCAAAGAAATGAAGAGCTCATGTTAAAGGAAGTGCACCAAGAATTACCGGTAGCAATTTCAAGCATAAACTCTAACTTAAAAAAAAAAAAAAAAAAAATCATGAAAGCACAGTCAAGTTCCTCATTTAAAAATTTAAAAATATTTTATTTTGAAGTTTTATACAAATTTAATATATATTATCTTTTCTTTCACTCAGTAGTTTTATCATAATTACATATTATAAAGAAAACATAATGATTATTTTCACCAAGACCCACATAAGATGTCCCGCAAGTTCCTCAGATTTACCTCAGAGTGTCATATCATTATGTCCCTTTTCTATGTGTGACACTGACATGAAGCCTGAGAAGCCCTGTCTATAGCTAGACAGTGTCTGATATGGAATTCTCCAGATATGTGTAGTACATTCGAATGAGGTTCAATAAATACCTCCATCCAAAAAAGGTGGAAAACTTCAAAAGAATCAGAAAAACTGTGAAGGTTTTACAGAAAGTCCTTCTTCACTAAGCTGTTTTTAAAAATAGTTCCTCCATATTAATAACAACAAAAAGCTGCACCACAAACTCAAGATCTAAAGTAAACACAGGGATCAAAAATGATAGTTAAACTTCAATCTGATGCCATAATTGTAACATGATTAATTGAGGAAATATGAGCTATTAAGAGGCAAATAATTGCTTTACTTTACATACTGATCTGAGTTATTTCCATTTGATGATGGTTATATTGAGGAACTGGTCAATGTTTTCCTTCTGTTCTCCAGCTCTTGCTATTTTTGCCTACATATGTCTGGTAAGACGAATCAAAGAAGGCGTTTTTTCCCTCACGTTCTCTAAAGGTCTACCTTACGGGGTCTCCTAGAGAATCCAGCAGCAAGCATATTCTGAGAGCATTTGAGTGTCCCTCACCACTCCGGTAGGAATGATACCAGACCTCAATACTAACATTGAAAATGCACAGGTAAGACAGGGCACCGAGATGGAACATGACAAGCTATTTCCTAGCAATGCCTGATCACATTCACTACCTGGTTACATAGAACTTTCATTCCAGGAAGCATGAATGTGATATATTCACAATAATAATGGCCAGCAGCAAATAGTTTCTTTGGGGGTGAGGAAAGGAAAAAGGAGAAAAGGCATCTACCACAGAGGCAGCAATAATATTAAATGCTCTATGTAAACCTAATAAACAGTAAATCGTCAAATATCTTAGACATTAAAATGTATTTGAAACAAAATCTCTCAAGCAACTATGAGTGCTTAAAACATAAAAGATTATTAAAATAGTAGCAGTAATAATAATTATTACTATTGTTATTCATCTCTATTATACTATTTTTATAATAAGGAAAGTCATAGACACTGTATGATGTCTAAAAACTTTAATAAATATATTTTTATTTTTTGTAGAAAATGCAACCTTATTGAATTGTCCCTTATATTCAATTAAAAGGTAAAATTGAAACCTCAGCCAAGATAGCAGCTTCCAAGGCCTCAAAAACACTTCAATCCTATACTATCTTTGGTTGTTTTTACTTTATTCCAACCCTGAAAAAATAAATAAATTCAGGACATTAAAATCAGATACATTGTATCTGGACTGAAATTACAGTATTGTTAAGTGTATTAAAAATGTCTAGCATTATGTATGAACTCTAAACTATTAACATAATTTTGAATTATCATACCATTTTAAGAGCTAAACATTTAGAAAAGTATTGATACAAGATATACCTTCCATTCAGAATTATGGATTATTACAATATAGTCGTCAGCCTTTCAGTAGAGGATCAAATGCAACAAAACCATATTGCAACAAATGTATTTAAATTAGCTTAAAAATATTATATGGAATTAATACATTGCAAATAAATGTTCAGTCTATTGAGTTATGGAGCAGTTATTTTAACATCCAGAGCTACAATAAGTAATCATATACAGTATAATACAGGCATGTAATCATGATAAACATGTTAAACAACTTTAATCTTTGCTAGTTAACAAAAAAATCCCTTTTAAATTATTTTTGGCATGGTGCCAGAGGCTCTCTCAAATAACTGGATGTAAGGCATTGTTTCTTTACAAGTCCACAACAGGTAGCACTCAGAGTCTTCAAGAAGATGGACAGTTAGAACGTAGGCTTGTTCATGTATTCTTCCAATGTCTGAAAGACCACAACAAATTAGAACATTTTTACCTTAAGCCACAGCCTTGAGCACTGTGAAATATTTTTCTTTTTTTTACTTATTTCTTTGCATTATTCAAAAGTAGTTTTGAAAAATATACATGGACATAAATCTTTCAATTCCTATCAAGAACGATGGTTCAAAATTTGAGTATAATTTGTATACACTTCCATATGACTGCAACTAACTTTCAACTGGGAAGAAACTAAGCTTGATCATTAATGGCTGATAAGAGAAATGCTAAAGCATTTCTGCCAAGATATCACTGTGGACTTCAGATAAGTGTGTCTTGCTGAAATAATCGTGAGGATTACTGCCAGACACATGTAGGAGAGAAATCCGAATTCTATTTGTATAACATATGCATTGTAAGAGATATTGTACAAAAAATCTTTAGTACACTTATGGCCAAGATATAAAGGATACACAGCTATGACTCTTAAATTTTCTGCCATGTATTTTGAAAAGACTTTCCTCCAAAGTATACAAATTATGTTTCTTCATCTTCCTCATCAGTTACCAAGTTTGCTAAAACGCCATAAGGCCATAATTTTTTTCCAGAACTTTTTTTGATGTTTATATGGGCTCGCAATTACAGGCAGAGTTCAAAGTTATAGTAATGGTATTGAGTTGGTGCAAAAATAATTGTGATTTAAAAGATTAAAAATAGATGCAAAAACCATAATTACTTTTGCACCAACCTAATATAATACAAGCACTTTACCATGCATGATGGATGGACTTTCTTTTTCATGGTTTCCTATAATATATATTTGCATAACACAGTGGACTTTGGGTTGAGTCAACAAGGGAGACGGGGCAGGTGGGGGCGGGGGGGGGTGGATGGGGCTTAGGTAACACTCCTGCCTCTGACATGTTGAATGTGTTCTTTAGCCTGAACCCCAAGGTATGTGATTCACTGGCACCTGCCACGAAGACATCAACCAGCATGGGCCAAAAAGCCAAGTCCAAGGCCAAGCAAGATTGCTCAGAGGATACTAGTATTACAAATCGTGTGTTCTAACTGGTTTCCACCAGCTCTGTTTAGAATTGCAGTGCTCCTCTGCTGAAAATATTAGGTTGGTGCAAAAGTAACTGCGGTTTAAAAGGTTAATAATTGCAAAAACTGCAATTATTTTAGCACCAACCTAATACATGTGGCGAGTCATCCACACTTTCCTATCAAGCTCTTGCACCTCCTAGGTGAGCACAGGCCAAGAGAAGCGCACGCCCGAAGACCTCTGCCCTGTATCTCCTCCTGCAGGCACTGCCCATGTTTTTAAACTAAACAAGCGAATCACGCTGGCCAGGGCCCGTGCCCGTTTTGTGCCACCTAAAGTTTATACCATTTAAAAAGGAGTACGAAGTTACAAATACAAAACTGGGCATAACGTTGATTTAGAATGAGAAAAGAAATGACAGTAGATTACGAATTTTTTAAAGATGACAAATAGCACACAATCCAGAGCAACAGCATATGGTTTTCCATCATTAAGCGCTCGGCACAACTGTATAACATCTCCTTTGTTCATTGCACGGCCGTATTCTTTGCAGTTAAGAGGTCTTACCATTGCAAACTTGACTATATGAACTTAGAACCTTGCAAGGGGCCTAGGCGAGTAAAGGCCCTACAGTTGTCACATTACTGGCTTCATAGTTCACTGGCCTCTGGTTATGGGCAATGCCTCCCACCACTGGTTAATTCCATCTGCTACCGTGTTTCTCCGAAAATAAGACCTAGCTGGACCATTAGCTCTCATGCATCTTTTGGAGTGAAAATTAATATAAGACCTAGTCTTATTTCAACATACATAAGACAGGGTCTTATCTAACATAAGACCGGGTCTTATCTAACATAATATAAGATCGGGTCTTCTATTAATTTTTGCTCCAAAATACGCATTAGAGCTGATGGTCTGGCTAGGTCTTATTTTCGGGGAAACACGGTAGTGACTTCCAGGGCTGCCCTTTCTGAGCCGTGCTGTTACTCAAATTCTATGAACCAAATACGGATGAGGTTGGAATTTTCTTGAGCTTGCTACTTTATAGGTTGGAACAGCCTTAAAGAGCTCTGCCCCGGACTTTCACAGCAGCCCTAGAGACTGTGTCCTGGGACCCCTCTGTCACCTGCCTGGCACTGCAGTGTTTCTGTGCATTCAGCACTGTGCATGCTACGACTTTTTACTGCATTATGGTTTGGCTTAGCTGCTAACATTTGTGATTTAAGTGTGACAGTGTTGGGGTACACCTAGCCATTTCTCATCTACACATATACTTGTGATGTTTCCTACTGCTTAAACTAATAAGGTACCACTTGACCCTCCCTTCTGAACTTGCTTTCTGATTCTGTGGTCAAAACATCTTCTGTTTGTCGCCCCCACTGGTAATCCCAAGAATTGCAACCTCTGCAGTTGGCAGTCACTATCTTCTTTCAGTTTCTTTTTCTTTCTAATCATGTTGCACCTCAGTCCACAGGTCTTAGCTGTTACCTTCAAAATAAGGTTCCACCCAACGTCATTCCCAGCCTATTCAATTGTTCGTTTCTTTTCCAGATGATCGATGTCTAGCCCCAGTACATTCAGAACAAGCTTTCGACATTTGGAAATTTAAGATTATGTATTTTCTCACTAAATATGGGGAGGCAGCCTTTTATTCTGAGAAACTTTTATTACACAGGGATCAGGGGAAAGTCCCAGGGGCTACGTTGAGGTTTTCAGCTGGACTAAAAGTGAAAGCAATGTTACAAAGGCCTCCCTTAAACTTTAGCAACCACAAATACCTGCTTAGGTCCAGAGGACAGAAAAAAAAGCAGTAAGTTTTCTTTTCTTTATGCAATTGTATTACATGTGCTCATTCATTCTAAACGTCTCTGACTGGATATACAAAGCAAACCTATACAAAGTCAATTTTCTAGCCAGCTTCCCAAATGTTCATTGACTTGGCTTAAGTACTATAGGACAAGCGAACACTGATAATGCTGTTTCGATTTGGCAGGTGCTGTTAATTCAGCAAGAGAGGTTTAGAGGGCAGTCATGACACTGCCCACCCACTAGGGGGACATGGGGGCTAAATGGAGGGTCCCCTGAGACCTACCCATCAAGATCTTGCACTCAATCACCAGGGACATAAACTACCAGTTAGCATTTAGTTGTGAGAGGGCTCTCTTTTGGAACTAGATGTACCAGATACACTGCAAGCTCTTTAAAACTCTTTCCTATGGGGAGGAGTGGAGGGGTAGGATGGAAGATTCAAAATAACCCAGGTGTGTCTTGACCCCAATTCAAGAAGCTTTAATTACTGATGTGCCCAAAGACCCTGTTTAAAGTCTGTTTCTCCTATAAGGAAATTCCACGGTAAAGGCTTTGAGGATGAAATTATAAACAACCCCCTGGCATATTTTGAGAAAGGCAGTTCTGTGGAATTTCCAAACCACTGATTTCTCAAACACGTTGTAAAATTCCCTTCCTGTGGCATCTGGAACGAGCCAAATAAACATCAGGAAGTTTATGTGCATTTTTTGAGGTGAGAACACCTCTAGTAATAAATGCACCGGCCTCCAAGTAGGCACACACAGAGGCTGATAGGTGCCCAGTCAGACAGATGTCTTCCTCAGTGTCCATTCACCTGAGGACTGGTTCCCTAGATGGGCAAGAGCAAGTCATCAGCTCAGGTGTGCAAAAACAGTTGCTGGGAAATCATGCCTCATGCTGTTTGATTAATTTAATCAGTCTCTTATTTCCAAGCAGCAGGAAAAAAGGCTTTAAAGGCCAATTTTTCAGAGACAATTGATAACGCACCAGAATCTCTTGACCTGTTGTTATGAAAACAGAAAGATGGAAAGACCCAATGATGCTGTGGGGAAAAGTACCTAGCGGTGATGCGACTGGGTCGAGTCATCTCATTTAAGAGGGCAAAGGTCAGTAGGGTGAAGTGCTCTTTGTCACAGTGTCCCTGGGAAGTTTGAAAGGACTATGTAGGTATGTTCCCTCATTAGTACAAGGCAAATCTGGACTGCATCTAAAAGAAAAGGCTCACTGTATTTTATATGAATATCAGAGTCAGGAAGGCAACCAAATGGATGCTTCAGGGTCCATTTATACCTAGGCAAGCAAGCCACATAGTCCCAATTTATTTATGCAAATCAGAGCACACTACAGCCACCCCAGGGGGTATAAGGAACTTTAATTAAAATGATAAATGCCATCTTCAATAATAAAGCTCTAATATCCATGGCAAATGAAATAATGATGTCCTGCTAGTCTTTCCCAGGGCAGCACAGATATTTTAATGAAAGTCTTTTTATACCTCTCATAAAATTATTCTTGAAAAGAATAGCACCAAGTATTTGATAGCTTTTTGATAGTGAGGTATCCTCACTAAAAAGCTCAAACAGGAAGAGCAAAGACTCTGGAACCCTACTGCCTGGGTTCAAATCTATTCCACACTTACTAGCTGTGTGATATCGAGCAGGTCATTTAACCTCTCCGTGTCTTAGTTTACTCATCTTTAAAACAAGGGCAACAACACTACCTATCAGAGTTGCTGTGATAATTAAATACGTTAACACATGTAAGTTGCTTAGAAATGCTACCCAGCACAGAGTAAGTACTCATTAAGTGTTGGCCAGTATATAATTACTACTACCACCACCACCACCATCACCACCACCATCACCACAACCACTGCCGCCACCACTACCACTACCACCGTCACCATCACCGCCACCACCATTATCATCATCATCATCGTCATCTTTTCCCATTACATGAGAAACTGAGTACTGACCTCCTGCAACATATCAGAATCTTCAATAGCTTTGACAGCGGTTTTCTTGGATGTTTCCTGAATTTCTCCACCCATTATAAACTCGTCCAATATAAAATAAGCCTTTTCAAAGTTAAAGATAATATCCAGCTCACAGACCTGGTAGGACAAAAAACAATAACAAAAATACTTTGATAAACCTGCATTGGAATCAGGGGAAACACTGGCAAATGTCTGAAGCATTTTCAACAGTTACAGTAAAGAGGCATACCACAGATAAAAATATCAGATGGTATGTTAAGGACAGAAAAATAGGACTAGGGAATTCCAGGCTTTTAATAAAAGCAGCAAAACCACATTCTATTAAAGCAGAGCATGTCCTTGGGTGATATTGTTTAGTGTCACAACAAGGAATTTGAGACTTGGTAGAGGAATGAGGCAGCCCAGCTCATCTTTCAATCTGCAAAATGAAAGTTGAGTACCTACCATATTTCAGGCATGAGGGCAGCACTTCATTTCTCCTGCTCTCTGATCTGTAAGTCTTGGCTCCCAGCTCGAGGACTCTCAGACGCTCACTCTTCAGAGCTCAATTGTGCTAATTTTTCTCAAAATTTTGTCACAGGCCAGTGGCTCTCAAACTTCAGAATGTGTCCAAATCACCCAGAAAACACATTAAAACAGACACTGCTGGGTCCCACTCCCAGAGTTTCTGATTCAGTGGATCTGGGTAAGGCCTGAGAGTTTGAACTTCTACCAGGTTCCCAGGTAATGCTGATACTGGACATGTCGAGAACCATTGTCGCTGTCATAGAGCAGAGTCTGATAGATTTGGTTAAATGGAGCAAGTGGCCAGATTACTCCCCATCATTCAAATAAGGCTCGTTTCCAACTCTTTAACCAAACAGTCACTCAGGCGTTCTCCTTGCTGTTTCCTTCCCACATAGCCCTCAACTCGCTGACACTTGCCAGACCCTCTTGAGGGTCTGCTAACTGGAAGTTTTCAGTCCTCCCCACCTTTATCTTCTAGCAGCATTTGATACTCTTCACCATCTCTTTCTTGAAAATGACCTCTCTCTCACTCCCTGACGTTGGCAACCCCGTTCAACGCCTGTTCTCTTCCTCCATCTCTGACGATCCTTTCTCAGGTTCCTTGGATTACCGTGCATTTGTTTAAGAAGTATTTATAGAGTGCCTGGGACATATCAATCAGCAAAACAAACATCTCTGCTCCATGCTGCCTACATTCTAGCAATCTACCTTCTTAAATATTGGGGTTTCTCATAAGGAAAAAAAAAAAAAATATATATATATATATATATACACACACACATATATGTATGTATATACGTATTTTTCTTCCTTTCTCCTAGACGTACATTTTCTTTGCAATACCTGTATTCTCCTAGACAATTGCATTGACTCTGCACAGCTGTGTCTAGCATACATGTGGCTTAACAAACTTAGATGCCTGGCCCTGATCTCCTTCTGGAATGCTGGTCCAATATTTTCACCTGCTAACTAGACATCTCTGCCTGGATATTCCTCAGTCAAAGTCACTATGTCCCAAGAAGTCAAGCACATTCTTTTCCCTTTATCCCAATTTTCCTTTGGAAATGCAACCTCTTCCTAAGGGCTCAGTGTAACGCAATCTGCAGTTCAATTTATTTTCCTGTTCCTCCTCTTTCCTCTTCCTCCTTTGGTCTCCTCCCTCTTAATTTGGTCACCAGTTCCTATTGAGTCCATTGTGTAAATAAAGCCCTACCCCTTCCTGTCTTCCCCCTTTTCACTGCTGCTGCTCAGGCCTGTAGCAGCAATCACTCAAGCTATTGCAGTGACCTTTTAGGTGGCATCTGTGCCCGCTCAAGGCCAGTAACTACTGACACTAAAATGCTGACTGTGTTCCACTTCTGCATAAGGTCTTATGTTTAAGACAACATTTGAGCTCCTCAGCATGGCATGTAGGACTGTTTATGACCCAGCTGGGGCCTTGCTCTCTGGCTTCCTGTGACATCCCTCTCTCTATGCTATAGTCAAACATTCCACAAGCTCACCATGTTCTTTCATGCCTTTGCACTTTGCACATTCCAGCAACTCTTGGTATGTGCCCTAAATGTCCTTTCCTTTATTGTGCTGGCAAAATCAAACTCATTTTTCAAGGCCAAATTCAAAAGTAAGGGGTACAGTGTTTCCCCAGTTCCCCTTTTCCCACATTCAGTATGTGCACTAGAATATGCTTACTTATCAATCACTCCCCCTGGATTGTAAGCTCAGGCACAGACCTTGCCTTAGTCATCTTTATATCCCTGGCACCTGGCACACAGTAGGATGCAATAAATGTCTGCAGGATAAATGGATGAGTCAGCCACCACATCGGCCTTGCTTCTATGATGCTGCAGATTAATGGCTTCTCAGATCAACAGTTCTCTGATCCCACTGAATACTATGACTCTACATAAAATGGATGTCAATATTTTTAGCAAATTGCTCCATATATTCAGGATGTAGGTCAATAACCTTGCAGACTACATAAGAAAAATGGTTTATGTTGACAAATCCAATTGAATATAGAAGCATAAGAACAAATGAATACAAACTGTAATAAATGGCCAACTCAGAGAAACTCATTCAACTCATCTGCAAAGGTTATGGTCTCTTTATTCATTAGAAAAGAGCATCATATCACTAATAAATGTTGTATGTCTACATCTATCTCTCCCCTCCCTCGAGAGAGTCTCTCTCTCTCTCTCTCTCTCTCTCTCTCTCTCTCTCTCTATATATATATATATATATATATATATATATACACACATATATATATACATATTTCAAATCGAGACATGTATATGTATATATATGTATATACATATATATACACATATATATGTGTATATATATATATATATATATATATATATGTATCGATTTAAAATAAGAGTCTATCCAGACCTTAAGGGCTTCCTCTTAAGAACAACTATCAGAAAGAGGATGGCATGATAAAAGCACATGTTCTCAGCTAATGGACATTTTCTTTTACTTCTAGAACATTCTCATTCCAAATGTTTGAATAACAGTGAAACCTAACTCCCCAGGCAACAATGCGGAGAGATCAGAGTACACTGTGGGCCAGGCACTATAAATAAGGTTGAAAGTATAGCAACAGAGTGGGGATAATATTTGCAACATACATAATGGGGGAAAGAATAGTATCCACAATACAAAAAGATTCTTGCAAATCCCTAAGATAAACATCACAATAAAAAAGACAAAGACTGTCAAGAAGTAATTCATAGATGAGGCAAGACATGAAACACACCAATACACATCTAAAAAGATGCAGAGCCTCACTAGCAGTCAGGGAAATGCAAATTAAATTAATTTTCATCTGACAATTAAGAAGATATAATATCCACTGCTGGTGAGAATATGGATAAATAGGTACTCACATTCACTGTTGGTGGGATCTATAAATTTTATAGGCCATTTTGGAGGGTCAAGTTATACTATCTATCAATTTTAAATGTACAAATCCTTTGACCCAACCCTTCCACGAGGAATTTATTTCTATGCTCAAACTAGTGCACAATATGTGAACAACAAAAACTATTCATTTATAATAAAATTTATTATCATTTATCATCATTTATAATAAAAATTGGAAACAACCTGAAGTCCATCCATAAGGAAATTGTGTAAATGGTGTATGGTATACCCCCACTTGGGTATGGATGGTATATCACGGGAATTCTGCATAGAATTTGGAAAAAATGGGGTAGATTTTCATGGAGAAACATGAAAAGAGCTCCAAGATAGATTTGTAAAAGGAAAAAGAAAGTTGCAGAATAATATACATAATGCAATCCCATCTTTTATTTTAAAAAGCATATGTCCAGAAGGATAAGTAAAAATATGCATTACTTTGCAATTTTAAACAATATAGATAAACAGAAAGAAAGCACAGTAGATCAGACATCCATGCACGTGAAAGGAGGTACAAGAAGTAAGCAGTTACCAGAGGTCAGAAGAGGCAGGAAGTCATAGTAGCAAGAGCAGAGTTCACGGCAGGTGTACACCAGGAATGCAAGACAGACAGGAGCCTCTGAGGAGAAACCAGCAACCAGAATCCTGCAAAGTGAACCTGACAGATACTCATGCAAGTTCTCTGGCAACGTCTCATACCCCACTCGCAGAGCAGCCACCCACCCCCAAGCCTGCAAAGCTCGCTAGCAACCATGGGGCAATTAATTTACTGAACTTTGGTTCAAGGGATAGAGGTAAGGTAAGGTGGTACACAAAGCCAGGTACACACAGTACACACACACACACACACACACACACACACACACACGTGGATAATACACAGTTACTATCTCTAGATCAGAGGGGACATGGATGCACGACTTCTACTTGCACAATGGAGAATGATACCAATGGACAGGTATTTCATATATAGTAACCCTAAAATGCTATTTCATGGCTATTACTTGAGTCTAACCCCAAGGGGTTATTATATTTCACAGAAAGAGGAGAAAACATTTCAGGAGAACTTTAGACCAAATACAGGTTCTTCAGTTGCTGCCTAATTACTCCAATACTTCTAATTCCACCTTAAGGACGCTGTCCCCGTACATCAGAAACCTGCCCTTGATGCTCAAATGACTCTGTTCCATCTCATTGTGCAAAAACACATGGCTTCTGTGTTAATAAACACACGAGCCTCTTTACTTATTTTTTCCTCACTTTCTCATGTATCTATATTTTGGAAGACAGCTTATAAAAGGCAGAAATAATGATAATTCAACTTTATCTTTGCTCTCCAAGCCAAATTATGGTAGAGCACAAGGCTTTCCAGTATTTTAATAACTAAATCCTTTTGGGTAGAGTCTAAGAAGGACCTTCCCTTACTGAATTCTGTTCTAAAGTAAATACCAAAAAAATCAAGTTGTATACAATAGATGTATAAAACTATACATAAAAATCCTAATGCAAAGTACAGCTACCATACATAGCAATTGACGGTTTCTAAAGAACTCGTAATGACACTGTGTGTCTGATCCTCACAAAAGCCCCGTGAGGTTAGCAAAGTAAATATTTCTACTAATCTTTTTAAATGTCATTTTTCTTATCTGTAAAATAGAGGTGTATGATGGTCCAAATCATGGGCCTGCTTAGTGAGCAAGCTGACACCAGGGTCCAGCAGGACTGAGTATTCCCCCTCTTACAAGACAATTCCCTCCATCAGGATCAACGCTCTCTGAGACAGCAACACCTCCTGCGTGTGTCAGTAAAACACTCACACACACAACTGTCTGCAATGGGGAAATATGGCCGGTATCTCAATCCTGAAACACACCTTTATCTACTGTGAGACTCAGAGGCATTTTCTCTTAGCCTCTATAAATTGCGATTGATACTACTTGCTGAAGATTGAGAGATTAATGAGTTAATCCTTGTAAATCTCCTTAGAATTGAAAAGTGCTAAAAAAAAAAGAAACTATATAATTTAAATTAGGAGCCAGAGATTTTGATTTACCTGTCATCAGAAGGTAATACTTTCCAGTGTTATAAGAGAAGCTCAGTACAAAGTTTTCCCTTAGATAATATAAAGGCAGGATTCAAGGAATCCTTCAGTATTAACACAAGAGGAAAAGAAAACCAGAGAATATTCCTCAGAAATGTCAATGAGACACAGTGCTGGTGGTAGGCTTTGCTCATCACTGCTAATTAACAAGAACTGAACACACACCGGGCAGATAGCCTTGAATTGCTCTTAGCTGCTCTTAGCTTAATGAAAGATTCATTGAATTTTTCAGTGAATTAAATTTTGGTTCCTGACAAAGACAGAGCTTCTAAAGGTATGCCAAAATAAGATGAAAAATTAATGTTAGGGAAATAGAAATTCATTCTGATTCTCCTGTAAGTTGAGCCCAGCATTGGTGAAGGTGATTCAAATTCTCAGGAGAAAGCCACGTGTTCTGAAATACCTGAAATTTGGTCAGATAAGATGGAGATCAACATTCAGCCCGAATTCACATGATCCCAGTTGGATTAATCTCGGAAAACACAACAGCCCAAACCAGAGTACAGAAATGAGGAAGAGGAGGAAGGTTATGGGAAAACGTGGGCCTCAGGAAAACTCCCTCAGGCCTTTGCAAAGGCCGAGTCTGGAGTTTATTTCAAAGGAAAGTACCAAAATATCAGAATTCATTTGAATAACACAGAGCATAATCTCAAACTGGAAAATATGCTATAATATTACTTCTTTGCAAATCTCTTTTAAAAATGAAAATAAACTTACTGCACCAGGAGAAAGAGAAAGAAGTGATCTAGCTGTCTTATTACTTCTGTATACCGACCAACCTGAAGTCACTGAAGCAACATTTTAGGTTTTATCATATTTACAAAGGAAAAATGACGTGGGAGGGGTGGGAATAAAAGGGAGGGATGGCAGGAGGAAAGACAGGAAAATTCTTTCAGAAACCTTTCAAGCGCTCATCCTATAAAAAGTATTGCAACAAATCTGATAAAACCCCAACCAATACTGCAAGTACTGCTCATTCCATTAAATAGACTACAGAGAACTCTTCTGGAAGTACCAGGTCGGTGCAAAAGTAATTGCAGATTTGCCATTATTTTAACCTTTTACATCGCAATTACTTTTGCACCAACCTAATAATCAATTCTTCTAACAACACTTAATAAAAATCTTCCGTGAGCAAGGGAATAGGGGAGAGGCTGTTTCTGAGAAGAAACCATTTCCCAAATCCAATGATTTGTTTATTCAGAGTGTGAGCTAGACGAAATGTGTCTGCAGCATTCACTAAAATCAAGCCCAGAGGTGATTACAAGTGTTGAAAAAACAAACAAATGAGTCCTAGGTCATGATCTCGAGAGACTTGCAGTTCGGCAGTCAAGCAAATCCTGTACAAGTTAAGGAAAATACAGGGCTGGTCCATGTCGCTGGAGCACTGAGCATGTCAGGGATGTAAAGAGAGAGAAGTGAGAAGGTTGGAGAAGTGGTCTGGGACCAATGTTTAGAAAGAGTAAGTGCCAGGCTAAGAGGTTTGAATTTTATTCATTATAGATGGAGAGCGAGGAGGAGGAATGTTGGCCCAGAGCTGTGCTTTGTAAGGACCCTGGTACCCAACAGGCCAGGCAAGGGCCAGAGATGAGGTTTAAAAAAGAAGCAAAAGTATAATCCCAAGTAAACCTAGACTAGGGAGAGTGGCAGGAAGGAGATGAATTTTAGTCCAATTTGAGTAGACAGAGGCGGGTTTTAGTGAAGGCTGGAGAAAGAAGAGACCTTTGGCACTGAAGGATTCTGGGACACAATACATTCAATCACAAAACAGAAGATGTTTGGTTCTTGTCGCATTAAGCCTGAGATGACTTTGAGAAGCCCAGCAAAGACCATCATCAGCAAAGTGAAAAAGAGTCACCTGGGAAGGGCTTTCCAGGAGAAAAGGTCAAGTCAACACACAGGAGAGAAGGAAGAGCCGGGGAAGAGCATTTAGGGAGTGAGGACTGGGGCACCTCATATAATATATCACTTGGCAATAAATGCAAGGAGATGGAATAGCAATGTGAAGGAAAAGGGTTTGGATTTTGTTTGGTGGTTGGTGTTCTTTTTTTCCCCCTTAGGTATAAATAACATTAAAGAACACATGTCACTTAGTAGAAAAAGCCAGAAAGGGGATAAAAAGTCAAAATAAAAGAGAGATGATAGTCAGTGAGGAGGAAGGGACAGAATATCAAGGAATCCTTCACAATTAAATTCTAGGTCATTAAACATGGTCTCCAGTGCCGCTGTGGTCTGAAGATAGAGACACCACCTGCTTCTTGAGAGCTTTAAATCGATCATTTACTAAGAATTACAGGAAGTGGGAAAGCCTTGTATTCGGATTCTTGGTACAAATGCGATTCATAGTTTAGATTTCAGAGAGAGAAGGAATGTGACGAAAGACAGAACTGAAGTAAGAGCGGAGATGGAGACTAACTGATTCTAATAGACCAGAGCAGCACTTACATTTCCAAAGTATTTGTCCAGCAACTCCACATAACGATGCACAATCTCTAGTGTCAAGAGCTCATTGTCCTGATTTTCTACTGCACAGCAAAAATATAAACTAGCATACCTTGAAAAGAAAAAATAAAGGAAAATATGATGACTCATTAAACAACCATGAACATGTTTCCCTCGCAATGAATATGCACTTACCTCCCGCTCTCCCATTCAAGTCCAAGAATAAAATCATTATTCATCATATCCCATATCCTCCAAAAAATGTAAAATAGAACATATAAAAATATCGAGTGATTGGATCATTTCTGTTCATCACGTGAAAGGCCCTCAACAAAATTTTACCTTGAGGAACTATTAATCAGGGGGACAGAGTTCTTTGGCCCATGGTCATCAGGGTGTCTGTTCATGCCCCTCCCTGACTTATGAATTGTCCTTTCTAAACACCGAACCCTTGACCAAGGGTTTCAGGGGCCCACGGCGCCCACCCTCTCAATTCACACTGTCTTGCAGTTATTCTGTATGTCTCCATCCTCAGCCTGTCAAGTCACGTGTTCTGTGTTTCTTCTGCCTAAAATACTCTTCCTTACCCCACCTGTGTGGCTACCTCTTACTTCTCCTGTAGCTCTGAGCTTGGATATCATTTTCTTTCAGGAAACGTCTACCTTCTCCTACTGGATTAGATGCCCCAGCTACGTATCCCCACATCTCCCCCATCAGAGCATCTGGTCTCCTCACTGTCCAGTCCATGGCCTGTCCAACCCCCCAGACCAGGGGCTTCCCAAAGGTAGGTACTGAGTCTGTCTTGTTCACCATTGTATATACCAGGTACCTGTTATATCTATTGAGAGAAACACTGAAGTATATTCTTTGTACAGTGGTTTAAAATACAGTTGAACCCAAGTTTTAGAAAACCAGTTAGGCAGAGAATAAGGACAAGCTTCTTGTCAGCAAGTACTAAAAGTTTTGACCTTGGATCCAGCCAAAGGAGCTTTGCCCAGGCACTTCCTGGTAATTTAATCCTTTAAATAGAGTCTGCAGAAGTTCTTTGTCTTTCCCCTTCAGGTTTTATAAACCCCTTGCAAGAGGCTTTCTCATGTTTGTTTTCCTTCTGGAAGTTGTAGTAGGATGCTGGCTGCAGGGTCAGGTCGGCTGTGTTTTGGTTCTGGCTTAGGCATCGTGATCTGGGTCTTTATGGGCAAAATGACTTTATCTCTTGGGGCTTCAGTTTCCTCAACTATAAATTGGGGTTCCTTTCCAGTAGGGTCTTGCCATGGCAAGCAGGTGCAGTAAAGAGAAAATATAAGGCTTTAGAGCCAGAAAGATCTGGATTTGAATTCTGGCTCTGCCAACTATCACTCAGTATTATGACTGGAGATTAATTACTTAAACTCTCTGTGTCTTCAGTTTCTTCATTTGCAAATATGAGTAACAATAACAACGCAAAGAGCAGTCCAATCTCTGTACCACATTAATCTGCATTTTCCCCATAATATTTATCACTAACTGAAAATGTTTTTGTTTTGTTTTTCCCTTCTTCCACCTCTCCCTCCCCTCCACTCCGGTTTAAGCCGTGTTCCTCAGTCTAGTTGTGTAGGACACAGTTCCCTAGCCCATGCTGGTATTATAAGTCTTGCACTCCCCCCAGCTGAGGCAGTTGGTCGCCAGCCATGGGTCGGCCGCTCACAGCAGCTCACGGCAGCCCCCGGCAGCTTACGCCAACCTCTGGCTGCTCACCGCAGCCCAGCTCCAGGGAGAGCTGTTGTTCACAATCTTAGCTGTAGAGGGTGCAGCTCACTGGCCCATGTGGGAATCAAACCGGTGACCTTGGCATTAGGAGCACGGCGCTCCAACCACCTGAGCCACGGGGCTGGCAAAAAGTGTTTTGTTTACTTAACAAATGAGTAAGCTCCATGAGAGTGGGAATGTTCTGTGTCTTACTACTGTATCCATGGCCATTAGAACAGTGCTGGGAATACAGTAGGTGTTCATAAGCTCTTTCTCGGATGTGTGAGTGCGTTAGCAACGTGTACTTAAGTACCTAGAATCCATCCTGACACATGAAAGGTCTTTCAATACGTGGGAGTTCTTTCCTAGTTAGTCCACAGATACTTGGGCTCCAGTCTTCAAAGATTTCAGTAAATGATGACATTGGTGTTGCAATCTAAAATGTTCAGGATTAAACAAACCAAAGCAGTAATGAGAAATTCAGATCCCATAAAGTTACTCACACCTTTTATAAACAAGTTTTAGCTCCTTCCACTCAATGAAACTGCTTGTCCTGTGACCACGAGACAGAACAATCTGAACGATTTCCCGGGTGATCTTTTTCCTTTCCTTGTCAGGGAGAGTGGTGTACCATTTCTGCAGCCGTAATTTCCCTTGTCGACTGAAGAGCAAGATGAAATGTATCTAGAACAAATGAAGGAGAGAAAGAAAACCAGAACTTGGTCAACGAAATCACTCTGTGTAGACACTAAAATCCAGTGGCAGGGTATACAACTGATTAGACTTTTGAACAGATGAAAAAGTACTTACCAGCCTGAAAACTGTCTCATCTCTGAAATTACATTTAACCCATCAGAGAACAAAGCGATGTGTAAACCATGGACATGGTTTATTTATAGTATAGGCGAAAGACACGTTCTTTTTCTTCCCATTCCTTTTATGAGTCACCAACTCAGCACAGGGAGAAACATATATCATGGAAATATAAAACTCTTTTAAGAAAACATTAAATTCTTCCTTCTCAAGCCCAAAAGCAAAAGAAAAAATGTTAAAAACAGTGGATGAGTTGACTTTAAAAATTACATCCCAGTTCTACATCACAACTATAGAAACATAAGGAGAGTAGAGAAATAAAGGAGAAAAGTAAGAGAAGGTCATCAGAATGAAGAAAGAGGGGAAAGTGAGAAAGCGAGAAGGGGACCATAGTCTGTCTTTTTTAAAATAAAAATTGTACATCTTTAAGGTATAGAACATCGTGATTTGATGTACATAGTAAAATGATTACTACAATCAAGCTAATTACCATATCATCAACTCACATAGTTACCATTTTTTTAATGTGATGACAGCACCTGGAATAGACTGTCTCAGCAAATTTCCAGTATTCAGTACAATATTAACGACGGTGTCCATGCTGTACATTAGATCTCTGGACTTACTCATCTTATAACTTCAGTTTTGTACCCACTGGCCAACATCTCCCCATTCCTACCACCTCCCCACTCCCAGTAACCACCTTTCTACTCTCTCCTTCTATGAGTTTGGCTTTTTTAGATTCTACACATCAGTGAGATCATGCCGTATTTGTCTTTCTGTGCCTGGCTTATTTCATTTAGTATGTTTTCCAGGTTCATCTGTGATATCACAAACGACAGGATTTCCTTCTTTTCATGGCTGAATAATATTCCTGTGTGTGTGTGTGTGTGTGTGTGTGTGTGTGTGTGTGTGTAACATTTTCTTTATCCATTCATGTGTCAATAAATACTTAGATTGATTCCTTATCTTGTCTGTTGTGAATAATACTGCGATAAACTTAAGAGTGCAGATATCGCTTCAAGATACTGATTTCATTTCCTTTGGAAATATACCCAGAAGTGGGATTGCTGGATCATATGGTAGTGCTATTTTTAATTATTTGAGAAACCTCCATAATGTTTTCCATAATGGTTGTACAATGTACATTTCCACCAACAGTGGAAATAAGAGTTTCCGTTTCTCCGCATCCTCACCAACGCTTATCTTTTGTCTGTTTCATAATTGTCATTCTAACAGGTATGAGGTGATATCCTATGGAGGTTTTAATTTGCGTTTCCCTAATAAGTACGGATGTTGATCGTCTTTTCATATACCTGTTGGCCATCTGCCTGTCTTTGGAAAAATGTCTGTTCAGGCCCTTTGCCCATTTTTTAATCAGGTTATTTGTTTTCTTGCTACTGAGTTGTTTGAGTTCCTTATGAATTTTGGCTATTAACCCCTGTTTTAACAGATGTATGGGTTGCAAATATTTCCATCCATTCTACAGGCTCCTTCTTCACTTTGCTGATTGTTTGCTTCCTTTGCTGTGCAGAAGTTTTTAGTTTGATGCAATCCCATTTGTATATTTTTGCTTTTGTTGCCTGTGCTTTTGCAGTCATGCCCAAAATATTATTGCCCAGACCAATGTCAAGAAGCATTTTTTCCTATATTTTCTTCTAATCATTTTCCAGTTTCAGGTCTTACATTTAAGTCTTGAATCCATTTTGAGTTGATTTTTGTATATGGAGTAAGATAAGGGTCCAATTTCATCCTGCGTGTGGATATCCAGTTTCCCCAACACCACTCATTGAAGAAATTATCCTTTTCACATTGGGTGTTTTTGGCACCTTTGTCAGAGGTCAAACTAAGTCTTAAATGTAAACCCTCTACTTCACTTTATAGGCTATTTGGCTGGCAGCTTTAGAATCAACCATCTCAAGTTACAATTGTCTTTGACACCACAATAGATTTTTAACAATTTAGATAGTGTTTTGGCCACATGAGGACGCAATCTGATGTATTTTTAATTAAGCTTCAAAATGTGTCTTTAAAATAAAATGTTCATGTTTCAATGAATTTTTAAAACTTTAAGTGAGCAGAAGACATCATAATATGTAGAAATTTACTTTGGTAACTTGGAGATATGATAGATCTGCTTTGCAGAAATTGTGAAATGGCCTGATCTTTATTTTATGAGAGATTAAGTCATCTCAATCCACAGCATCAGAAGATCACATTTAGAATAATAATTTATTTTGTTGAATGTTTGTTTAGTTTTGCTTTTTAAAAAAATAAAATTCATTATTGAGGTTAATGGTGTCATGGAAGGTATAATATATACTGGGAACCAAAACAATACATTTTTAAAACATTTACAAATACAATATTCAGCTCCTTTTATTGAAGAGGTTTGACTCTGAATGTCACGAAGTAAGTCATGCAAACTCAATAGGTGGTGCTATTTGGTGGCCAAAGAAAAAAACCAGGCTCTCTCCTCAGAGCTTCCACTACCTCCAACCTATAGAATTTGAGGTCTTCTTAATAAGCTACCTTCTGTCTTAGAAAGGAAACATCTGTTATAACAAGAACTTGAGGACCACGGCATGGCAAATGAAGAGAAAGCAAGTTAAAAAGCCCCATTTACCTGTTAACTTTAAGAAAAAATCACCCTCCATCTGGAATTTTAAGTATTAGCCTAGAACACAGCATTTTCTTAAATACTCATTTCACTTTTAGGGCAGGTTAGATAATTCACTAACAGGACACAATTACTGTTTTCTAAGAATCACATTGAGAAAGGTATGTTTGCTTTCAAGAAAAGACAGTCATAAAAGTGACTTTCTAAAAGTACAAAATTGAATGGTGATACAATAATAAAACCTCGGGGTCTTGAGAACAAGGCTCACTCTTGGATCACCAATGAATAAGACTATTCAATCCATTGTCTAGTGAATGATCGGATTTTTACTAGAGAAGTAAATCCACACATCTTCTTAGTGTTCATTTTGCATTTCCTATCAGAAAAAGTTCTTCCCATTTAACCTAAATCTCTTCTGTTATAATTTAAACCAGAGTATACAAAAAGACAATCTTCATCCACAGAGTATTTTATCTACAGAGTATATAAGAAGATAATAGATCACTATCCTTGGAATAATAAATAACTTCACATATTGTAAGACAGCTTTTAAATCTAGCCTGAATCTCTCCCTTCCTGAAGAAACAACCCTGGTTTCACATCTTCTCTTTATTGATTAATGATGTCAAAATCATCATTGTTGAGATTCTTCCAGTTTTCTCCATAGGCTATATGTCACTTTTAATTTGGGGCATTCAATGTCAAAGTTCCAGTGAGAGGCTATAACTATTGCTGAATTTAAATGTAGAATACTTTCTAGTGTTTTTTTTACGTTGCAACCTTCTCTCAAGGTCTTTTAAAACACATATCAACAATGTAGAACAATAAACAAAGAGCAATTTTTCCACTCTAACAAGAAATTCAAAGAGAAAGGATGTTTAAGAACATAAATACACATGTCCATAAATCCCGTATGAAATATTAAAATGCATTCCAAATTCAAAAGAAGCAACAAATAGGTTCAAGTTTACCCAATATCTGCACTGCATAAGACAGTGTTGAAAGATTTAGGCCTCTCAAGTTCTGCTCTGGTGCCTTGTATCTGTTACATTTCAAGATTTAATGATGTAGCTTGCGATTCAGCAAAATGAATTACAGTGATTCACGAGAGTTCATCACCTCCAGCAACGAATTTTATCCAATTTGTCAATTTAGTTATTCAAGGCATATTTGACTAATATGTTTCAAGTGAATCAAACACCATTTTTGATTAGCATTAGGTTGAGAGTTGGAAGAAGGGCAATTGGGAGGGTTTTTTAATTCAATAATTACGAAGAGCCAACTTAAATTCAAGTTGACGTCATAAACAAACTTCATCTGACTTCAGAAAACCACCACCAGATATTTCCTTTCAATAATGTTGCTGAGAAGAAAGCGGTAATAGAGATTCCAACTGCTAATAACGGGAAACGCCAACTCCAGAAGTAACCCTAAAATCCAATAAAGTGTGTTGAGCAGGGTTGACTGCTTACATTTGGCCCACATGCATTGGCATCAGGTGGGCACCCCGCTTGACACCAATATCACCAGTATCTCCCATCCCTGTCCCAGGAGGAACCACTTCTGTCAGTCCTTTTAAGGGATCTGGTTCCGCCCTGGATGATCCCACAAATCCAAACTTGTAAGGTTAATCCAAGAACTCTTCATCCGTAGAGTATCCTCTAGAACAATCATTGACCTAACTGGGTACAGCCCCAAATTCTCATTTTGACTCAGAACACAAACTACTCTGGGTGTTTTCTTCATCATATATCTCTGAAGCATATCTAGGAAGGTGCCATCGGGCTTTGAAGGAAGCACAAAGCATACCAGTATGGACCTATTTAGTCTGCTGCTCTGAACCAGTATGAGCATCTTCCTTCCAGTTGAAGATAAACAGTGACGGCTTCCAAGAGCAGCTTTGGTTCTTACTGTTTGCAAATATCTCTGCTCCTGACCCAAACCCATGCAGTGGATCCATACCAGCTTCCAAGAAGAGCGGTATCCAGGAAAACTTTCCTGTCCCCAATACTGTTATTCCATGAACACCGCCTTTTCAGAACTAGCTAGTAATTTGGGATCTGAGCCACAAATACACAGAATATATCCCTTTCCTCCAATTCCATCAACCTGACCGGCCCTTCCTCTGGTGGCCCAGATCCCATGGTGCGTCACTTAAACAACACTGTTGCCAGGGTCCTCACTTCCTTTGCCTCTTGTCCAACGTCTGCAGCTACTCCACAAATTCCCAACCCCGATTAGCCCATCTCCTCACATCTTTGCTTCTATAGTGAGGCGTCAGGCACTCCTGAGAAAAATCACAGAGGACTTTGCAGATTGGTACGGCCATAAATGTCGATGTCCAGCTCAGCTGAATGGCCAGTGTTACTTGGAAACTTTCCAAGTAGCTCTTCATATAAAGGGTTGCTAAGCAACTCCCCCTTTTATTTCCTGCACAGGTTATTCCATGTTACCACTCTGTTCCTCATATTCCCTATTTTCATCCTTACTCTCTGACTCTGAGAAGAAGAGAAAAACCAAGAGGATACAAATCATTCTGTAGGATCTCCTCAGCCCCTCCCACACCTGGACACCCATATGTACAAACCTCGTCACACCCTCCCTCAACCAACTTATTTTCTTCCTATGTCAGGAAACAACCTCATTTTCTGCTCTGGCTTTTAACTATCACCTAGCTCTTTGGGAACACAGATTCATCATTCTGACACTGCCAATCTCTGCCCTTCTCTTCTGAGACTCTTACATGTAGATGCTGAATAACTAAATCTCTCTCATCTTTGAAAACAATGGCCCTTTCTGGAATTTCAACCTTCCTGAAAAGTGAATCAGTGCTCAGTGTCAAGAGTCCAAATGTGCTCATACCTGTAGGTCCAGTGAGTCTCCTTTTAAAATCTTCCTTAAAGATTTGCCTTCAAATGCAGATACATATTTAGGCATTAGATGTATACTGCAG
Source organism: Rhinolophus sinicus (assembly GCF_057876585.1). Lineage (NCBI taxonomy): Eukaryota > Metazoa > Chordata > Mammalia > Chiroptera > Rhinolophidae > Rhinolophus > Rhinolophus sinicus. The sequence continues at coordinate 201,062,312 of NC_142517.1, forward strand.
GTTTTTGTAGTAACACATACAGAAAATAAATAAAACTGCAAACTACCCTAGCTTGCCAATAATAGAGAAATTTTTAAGTGGCATTTGTTAAATGATTTCAAAAAGTGAGAATGCCTATGGTATAATGTTGAGTTTAAAAAAAACACAACAGAATATAAAATAGTACATGGAATATTATACCAACAATGTAAAACTATACTTTCATGGAAAGTACGTGAAGGAAATACAGTGAATTGTTAATTGTGTTTATTTTAGAATAGTAGAATTATAAATGTTATTTTCTTCTTCATACTTGCCTGGATTTTCTAAAATTCATATGTGTGATTCTTTAATCAGAAAACAATGCTTAATGAAAAGAATATTAGTGAGTTTAATAAAAATCAGTCAACATTGCATCTGAGGGCCAAATACTAAGTAAATGTCAAAGTGCTTTCAGTAAATAAATCCATACCTCAAGGAGACTGTACATTACACAGCAGGGCCTGTGTAACCAGACAAACTGCATTCACAGCCTGTTTCCTGGCCACACGACCATGTAGGTATAAGGACAAAGAGGGCAGGTGAGGAATTACAAAAATGATCACTGTTGCCGAGTTAAGACGAGGGACCCCCTAGTAATTATTTTTCTCTAATTTTAAAATAATGTAATTTAACGCTGGCAATGAAATGCAGTAAGTGAGGGAGTAAGGAAATGTGAACCTATAGTTTGGTCTTTATTCACATTCACCAGAGCATTGTTTTGACCACGGCAGGCTGCAATCCAGTGGGTGGTATAACACATTTTGTGGATCACAACCAGCATATTTTTAATGATATGGAACAAAACAAGTCAGAGCAATCACATATACGAACAGTGTGTGTTTCAAGAAAACTTGTGTTCCAATCACACATACTTATACTGGGTAGTGGTGTAAAATGCATTTCTTGCTATGGGTTGTGGCCACAAGGGGGTCGGGGGGGAAGAAGGCAGAGAAGGAGGAGACAAAGACAAGACACACACTGACCTTAGTGAAGAAGTCACCTACAATGAGGTAAAAAAAAAACACCGGGGAAATGTTCTAACAGGAGGCTAGTCGGTAAGGAAATGTTAACAGAAAAACAGCTTTTTATTTAGTGTTAATATTTACACTCAGAAGGCTGAGTACCAGGAAGAAGACATTTTCCCCCCCTAGTGTGGGAAGCAACTATCTGGAGTGGATCTCTGGGTTTGGCAAACCACTGCCGTGTAGTCAGAAGGCCGACCTTCAGGAAGGGCAGGGAAAATACATGTTTGAATCAGTATAAAGAGTCAGCAGTGAGTATCTTTCCACTTAAATGGGCTTTTAATTATTTTCCTTATTTTGCTTTTTTCCTACCTTCTAGGGTTTTTCTTTACAATGCACATGTAATCATTTCATAGTAAATAAAAAGTATTTTTACCTATTAAAAAAAGAAAAGCGCAGTGTAAGACTAAGTACCTAAGTCTGCTTATGAAAAATAGAAAGATGCCTCCTTTGCAGCAGGAATGAAGGCAGACTTCCTTTTCTTAGTGCTGACAAATTCAATAAGCACGAGAAATGGAGGGAAATGCCTCCAGTCAGTCATGGGCGTCGGTGTGAAAACCCTCTCCCCGGCAGTCAATACCCTTCCCTAGTTTCCAGATCAATCTGAGACAATCTCAGCAGAAATAATCACATTAGCAGCTAAATTAATTGCATTTCAGAGAGACCTCAAAGGACAGATCATTTATGCATTCAACCCCTATTTACTGAGTGCCTACTACAGGCACTATAAAACCTGCAAAGATAAAACTTGGTTCTTTACCTAGAAACATCAAGGTAAACATACTGAACTAACCACAGGCTTTCATCTCCTCTACCTCCCAAAAACATCACTAAAATGACACTAGTAGGATTTTTAAAAAATAGTCGTTGGGGGTTAATACAAGAGAATGGCAGCAGAGACAATAGCAGCCAAGAGATTCCAACAAATCTTTAGAATATGGAAGGAGACAGCAGAGTGAGAACTGACAGCAAATTAAGGGAGTTGTAACAAAAGGTGGAGTTCAAAGAGAAACCAGCTGATTCTCCGCAGACGACGCCTGAGAGCAACACTTAGTGGTACCATGGAAGACAGGAGATAAGGGAGAGCTCTGAAAACAGGGGGGATGGCTGAAGGTCTACCTGGAATTAGCATTGACTATAAGTGAGACCACACACGCGCATGCACATACCCCACGGTAAGTGACCAAGTCTTCACTGAAAGATACATGTAGTGGAGGCCACAAAGCTCGAGCACCTCTTGGCATAGCTTCCTCCCCCCCCACCCCCCACCCCCGGCGTCACTAATGGATAGCAAGCAGGCAAGGCTTTACCCAACCTGAGAAGTTCAAATCTGTACAATGCCACACTACTTACATACATATTTAAGGCTTACATTACCTCTCGGGGGACTTACACAAACAATCTATGCCCTTATGAAGAAATACTGATAGAGACTTGCAACCCTTTTGGATCTTAAACCTAATTCAGAGCCTGCAAAACCATGTATCTTCACTAAGAGAGAAACGTGTTCGTGCACCTCCACCACCAGCTTTCCTTCAGGAGACTGAATGACTGAAAGGAGACAAGAATCGGCAGAGAAAAGACCTCTGGATAATGATGCTGAAGGCTTCCAGGCAGCCTGACTGTGCCCTCAGAACTGGCTGTCTTCATCTCGGTACCTTACTTCTAAACATGAGCGGAGCCCAAGGAACACCAGACACTTGACAATAGTCTCTAATATGAACGAAAGACATGGAAAAGAACAAATAGGGAAAAAGTAAACTACTGGGTACAGGAAGACAGTATGGAGCTGAACAAACTGTCATACACACACACACACACGAATATGTTCAGAGGTAAAAGAAGACGGAGCTCCTATATCAATGAAACAAAAACAGGGTTCTATGAAAGGGTGGGGGACAACAAAAAGCTCTTGAGAATTAAAAAGTATAACCAAAAGAAATCAATAACCAATCTCCAAGAAATTGGAACAAAACAGAAAAATAGATGGAAAATTAGGGAAAACGATAAAACGATTAGGGGTCAATACAAAAGGTGTAATATCCAAAAGGACAGGACAGAGATAAGGGTGAGGAAGAAAATCTCAAAGAAATAATTCAAAACATGTCCTAGGCCTAGCGAGATCAGACTTCAGATTAGAAAGGCTCTTCAAGTGCCCAGGACAAGAAATTGTAAAAGTACATCATGACACTTCAGCACAGTCAAGATAAAGAGAGTGGTCTGAGAGATTCCAGGAGGACAAAACGTTTCTGTGCAATGGATCAGAAATCGAAACAGCACAGGACTCCTCACCTGCAGTCCTCGGTGTGGAGGGCTAGAAGTTTACATCCCGCCAAATTATCAGTCAGGTGAAGAGCTGAAGCAACTTCAGACATTTTCACTCATGCAAAGACCAAAAATACAAAGAAAAAAATAAAGAAGGAATTTGCATCCAGTTTATCCTTTTTAGGAAACCACTAGAAGATGTCACCAAAATAAGGGCACAAATGCAAGAAAGAGTGAGACATGTTATTTAGGGCACAGGGAATCCAAAGCAAAATGATGGTGAAAGGAAAGGCCAGAATGACAGCCGTGAACCAGACCGAGAAAGCAACCATTCCAGAATGCAAGTGGTGGGGGCTGGAGAAGGGGAAGCGAGGAATCGAATTTATATTAATAGATCATTTCATTTCTTTGGATAGTTGGAACAAATAGTGATTGCCATCTGAAAGACCTGTTAGTGCAGTGAGTAAAAAACTGTGATAAACAGAAAACTAGGTAAGTGGAAAAAGTGATGAACTCCAGAAAAAGAAAATAAATGATTCAAAAAAGAAATCATAATCAGAGTTCTTAAAGCTATTTTAGGAGAAAGAGAGGTGTGTGTGTTGTGGTAGGAAGAGGGGGCAGGTGAACAGAAGTAGAAGCTCAAATACCATAACAGGAAGTTGGGAGATAATGTAAAGTATGATGAGTGAAAAACTACAAGCATGCACTAATTATTTAGTAATATGAGGTAAATACCAAAAGGAAAGGCTGTAATTGCTACAATGGAATACTATTCGGCTTTGAGAAAAGATGAAATAGTACCATTTGCGACAACATGGATGGATCTTGAGATTATTATGCTAAGTGAAAAGTCAGGCAGAAGTAGAGAACCGTATGATTTCACTGATACGTGGTATATAAAACAGAAAACAACAAAGGAACAAGATAAACAAATGAAGAAACAAAAACTCATAGACACAGACAATAGTTTAGTAGTTACCAGAGGGTAAGGGGCGAGAGAGGTGATAGAAGAGGGTAAAGGGGATCAAATATATGGTGATGGAAGGAGAACTGAGTCTGAGTGGTGAACACACAATGTGATATATAGATGATGTATTACAGAATTGTACACCTGAAATGAAACCTATCTAACTTTACTAAACGTTGTCACCACAATAAACTTTAATTAAAAAAAAGAAACAACATTCAGATTATAAAGAAGGAAGGAAGGGAAAGAAAGAGAGAGAGAGAGAAAGAAAGAAAGACTGTAATTACTGAAAGTAATTGCTTCTGGGAGAACAATTTGGGAAAGGAGAAGGGTTTTTGTTCTTCATTACAAATTATTTAACTCCATTTGATTTTTTAAAACTATGCACATATATTACTTGGGTTAAAAGGTAAAAAGGAATTTTTAAAAGAATAAATAAAAGGTGGTGGAGTACCTATATTTGATAATAACATTAAAAACATTCTGGGTGTTATTATACCCTCTCCCTCCTCACATTAAACTCAAAAGTTTAGAGGAAAAATCCTGACATACATTAATTGTTCTATCTGTTATAAAATCTATCATTTGATTTTATCTGATGCAGTTTTAGTTTCTGACCTGTACCAGTTCATGGAATACGAGTACTATTAATTTACTAGCTTCCAGGTGTAGTAATGTATTAACATATGTCCTGATTTTACTTCGAGGCATACAACATTTGATGTAAATTCTAATGTTCTTAATACAATTTTTAAGGAGAGGGGATTGATCGAAGTTTTTTCTGATTCTGTGCCCATCCTTCCTGTTTTTATACATAGCTATATATTCCTCCTCAGCCTTCACCTGTGGAAAAAGAAATCTCACCTTCTAAGCTTCTTTTCTTACCATGGGTTTCTTAATTTAATTATCGTTTTCCATGTTTGTTCCTGAATCATGTTTGTTCCTGAAACATGTTCCATTGTTTTCTCACAATAGAGTCAGTTAAATATTGGTGGAACTGTTGAAATTTGAGAAATGGCAACTAGCCCTGTATTAATATTCTGAGTAGAGACTCAGGTCTTCTGTGGGGGTAAAAGAACACTCTGGTTGTCTTGAGATGACCTTCTTTAAAAAGCCCAGGGTTTTAAGCATTTGAGATCTTGCTCTCCAGCGTATGTCATCAGTTTGGCTCAAATAAACTATTTTTTAAAAGTCCCTAAAAAAAAAAAAAAAAAAAAAAAAAAAGCCCAGGGTTTCATTGAGCATCATAAGCTTAAAACTGGGATTACCTTTCTCCAAATACCATAAAGTCAACCCGCATTTGTTATATTTGCCAGATCTTCTGGCAGCTTATCCTGACTTAACCATTTTCTGGCCAGAAGAGCTTAACAGCATCCACCAACCGAGAGATCCAGCGGCTCTTTTCTCTCCGCTAGATCAATTACAAAAATGTTACACACGACTTGCTCTGGGCACTTATTCCTCCAGGACCCCACAGTTCATATTTGCATGTAGGGATAAACCCTTTCACAGTTCCTGGTTTCCTTCTTCTAAGCCGGCTCTGAAAGCCACAGGACGTCCCTCCAGCTCAGCTGCCTCTCAAGCATCTGCCTTGGGTCTGAGCCCATATTAGAGGGACTCTCAGAAAGTGGAAAAAAGAGACATCACTGCTTCTTCACCAGCCTCGTGTATTCGCCTTCTCAAAGGCTCCCAGGATGTACAGGTCTTTCTTCCACAAGCCAAGCTGCCTTCTCTAGAAAGGTCATTGGCTTAAGCCCTCCGTGACCTACCTTTTATAGACTACCAGCAGGCCCGGGGTGGAAACAAGATTTGCCAGGCGACAGTTTCCCAGAGGTCATTCATACATGTTCTTAGCATGAAGGTTCCTTAACAATCTGCCAGTCCTCTAGTTTAGTGACCCTCTCAAGCAAACTTGTTCCATGCCAGAAATTAACAGCTCTTTCAAATGTATTACTTGCCATCCAGCCAAAATGGTATATTTCAACCGCGGCTTCAGACTGGGTCCAGGGCATGCTGCTGCATTCACCACTAGGCCACCCAAATTTGATTCAGGGCACACCAGGCATTTATCACTAGGCCAAGCCCATGCTTGGCAGGGGGGAGGGCAGTAGAGCAGCTTGGTGGTTAAGTGGAAAGGTTTGGCTAACAGGTAGCTTGAGAGCTTGCATTTGAATCCTGGCTCTGTCATGTTTGAGCTAAGCCGACTTGGAAAACTTACGTGATTTTTCTGGTTCTCCATCTCCTCATCTATAAAATAGTAATGACATCAGTAACGCTGGGGGATGAATGCACATGTTAACCCTTGGTGAGGTGTCCCGCACAGAGTGAGCTCGCCATCGCCACTAAATCATCCAGGAGACTGCCCCACCCATGTCTACTCCCATTTTTCTTCACTGGGACACGCAAAATACTCTCTGCTTCTCCTTGTGAATCACACCATTCCTACTCCATCACTTCTCAGCAGTGGACTCCGTGTTCTGAGGGAAAGAGTCTCTGACAGACGTTTCACGGGTTCCCAGACAGGCATTTTGTTAATTCTTTGGAGAATAAACCATCCGATGTCCAGCTGACTTGCTACCTTGTCTCCTTAACCTCCTGGTCCCATCAATCACCTGTTCCAATGCTTAAATGAGTTTACCCCCGACAGCCCAAACTTACAGGTAAGTCAAATGAGTAACTTAAATAAGTTCCGGTCTTTCTTTTGTCTGCTAATCAATGGCCTTCTGATCATGTATTTGTTAATTCTCCCCAAGTTGCCTGTGAGGTGTTTTCTTTAGGGTTCCCCATGTTTTCACTCGTGAGTGTATGGTTCTAGTTTCTTTTTCTATAATTGAGTAATGGCAGTTACTCTTTTCATTTTCAGTTTTCCCTTCCCTCTTGACACTTGGCTTGAACTGCCTCACTCTTCCGTGGTGATCATTCTCACTCTTTCCCCACCAGATTCGACTCACGGAGGCCGCAGTGGGGCTCAGTGGGATACAGGGCAGGTGTGGCACTGAACCAGCTGTCAACTCCCCTCTCTGGGCCTCGTGCCTTCTATGAAATGGGAGAGCAGGTCACATATCAAATATCTTTCATGGGCTGGGCAAAGGCAGGTAACATTTTAAATGAGGGTAAAGGTTCAGTGTAATATAATAGGGGGTGAAAGAGAGAGTCAAACTGTAAATCACAAGTTCCAACTAAAGGGACAGCCACAACTCAGCCACAGTATGGTGTAGCCAAGAAAAAAAATGTCAGCCAGGATTGCCAGGTCTTCGGGGTTTTTTTGTGCTTTGTTTTTTGTTTTTGTAAAGAAGCCTGAAATCTGGATGATTATGTGAAATATTGGGATTATTTTAATGTTGGCAATTAATTAATAACAACAACAACAACAACACAACCCCATTCAAGCTAAACACAACGCATTGTGAGTGCTGGCAGTCTGCAAGCGGCATTTGGGCTTCAGGCCTCACTGGAGACTGCAGAGTTAGATAACAGCTAAAGTCCCTATTTCAGTAATGTCATTCTAAGCTTTATTGCACTTAATTGATTTCCCTGTGTGTGTGTGTGTGTGTGTGTGTGTGTGAGTGTGTGTGTGTGTGTGTGTGTGTGTGTGGCTTCTGAATTGACCTGTTTGAGGAAGTGGCCCTCAAACAGCTTAATATTGAGATCAGAATCACCTAGTAACTCTTCTTCAACAAATTTTATAGGTTTCTTTTCCTCAAGATTTTCAGCTCAGGTTTCTGTTTCCACAACAAAGGAGGAGCAGATTTATATGGAGACATAAAATCTACACAATCTCAGAATCTCCCTTCTGGCTTGTTGTACGTCAACCTTTTTCCTGAAATAAAATGTTGAAAAACAGCCACATCAGCCAATGTACTTCAGTGCTTTTCCCAATCCTTGCACACCATCTGGTGGCAGAACTTTCTACTTGTGACCAGTGAAATGCTCGGTGAAGAAGGAAAATCAAGTGAACTGGGTAAGGAGGGAAGAGTTAGGAGGAGTAGAAGAAGAGAGACAGTAAGAAAAAAATAAAAGAAATGAGATGGATACAAAAGTCATCAGTGATGCACAAATTAAAAAGCTAACTGCTAAGAATTAGCTAGTGGTCATTTACGTGAAACTTTAAAGAGCCTGCTGTAAGGAAAATTCCTCATAAAGTTATCTGTTATCTATCCTCCTATATGCACCATATGTTTATGAGAAGGATGGGTAGATGGGTAGTTATACTGAAAGGGCAGTTGTGAGCTGAACTGCATCCCCTAACAATTCATATGTTGAAGTCCTATCCAACGCCCCTCACAGTATGTCAAAATGTGACCACCGTCACTCCAGATGTACTTAGTTAAGAGGAGCTCAAACTAGAGTAGGGTGGGCCCCTAACCAATATGACAGGCATCATTATAAAAAGGGAAAATTTGGACACGAAGATGCACACAGAGAGAACACCATGCAAAGAAGAAGGCAAAGATTGGGTGATACAGCAGAGGGAAGCAATGCCAAAGATGGCCAGCAAACCGCCGGAAACTCAGAGGGGAGCACAGAGCAGATGCACTCTCGGAGTCCACAGAAGGAGCCAGCTCTGCTGAAACCTTGGTTTTGGACTTCTAGCCTCCAAAACTGTGAAACTATAAATTTCTGTTGTTTAAGCCACTCATTTGATGGCACTTCATTACAATAGCCCTAAAGCACAGCTTAATTTGTCTGTCTTTGAATTTCATATCTTTGTTTTTAACCTCAGAAACCATCATCGTTGTTTTCTATGTCATTACAATTCAAAATCATAAAACCAAATCATCTACATTCCAGAGATTAAAGTTAGCAGATTACATTCAACCTAGCCAATATTTACTCAGTGTCTACCACGGTGAGGTATTTAAAGTAAAACAATCACTCATTCCTGGACTCACAAAATGCTAACAGTAGATAGGACAGCAGAGCTGATTTGGTGCAAACTTCCTCCTCTTAAGATGAGGACATGCAGACCCCAGGAACTGGTGGCTGGACCCTATGTCACGTACTTAGCCAGCAACAGACTTAAAATGATCTCCTCCTAGCTCAAAGCTCATTGCACTTGGCACCTTCAACCACTTCTTGTTTCCTGGGAAAGCTAAACTACTGTTGTTTTTCTTTTTTTCCCCATTTATGCAAATATTTATAACCAGGCAAGTCTTATGCGAACACCAGAGAGCTACATATAATGGCTGACATGTGTTGAACATGTTCCAGACACCATGCGAAGTACTTTACATGCAGTACCTCATTTAATCTTCATGAAAACCGGTAAGAGGTAGATAATATTATTACCCCCATTGGATTGCTAAGAAAACTGGAACCCCAAAAAGTTAAGCATCTTGCTCCAAGAAAATCAGCTAGAAGGTTCCAGAGATGGACATTGATTCTAGAGCCCACTCTTTCACCAGCCATGAAAAGTGGCCTCCTTGCGTAGAATCAGACATGGACAGTGACACCAACTAGGCTAAGTTCACCTACTTTTAAAGTCAGTATGATATTGAACAATCTTTACCACTAGAAGGTATTTCCTGAAGCTCTCCCTACCCCAGCCAATACCAAGAGTTTCTGTGCCAATCTTAAAAATGAGCAAGAAGGGACAAAAGGTTGGTGTTTATAGAGATGGTGATAAAAGAAATAAAATATTCAATTGAAGATAATAATGACATTAACACTGAATCATTCTGGATCACTACTATTAAATATATGAGAACAGTGACAGAAAGATGGGGGGGGAAGGTTTAAGCAAAGTTTAATGGACTGGCAAGTTTTGCTAGTGGAAAAAACTAATCTGAAGTCATCTATGTAGTTGACCTAGACCAAGCGTGGGCCCTTATCTCTTATAAAAATAAGAGCAATGAGGAACTTGAACTTAGAAAAAATATTGGCTGGCTATCTCTACCAAGGTTGTGTGATGTTATTGAAAGAAAGAGCCATGACTTCCTTTGAGATTATGAAATAACGTGAACATGCCCTGTATTGTCAGGGAAGTCCCTGGAGTGGATAGTAAAGAGAAGGATGGCGAGAAAGGAGAGAAAGAAGGTACAGCTGCTGCCTACCGGGCTTTCTTTGTTATTGAAAATGCACTTGCAGTGGCCAGTTAGCTCAGTTGGTTAGAGCGGTGTTCTCAACAAGGTTGGCAGTTAGATCCCCTCATGGGCCACTGTGAGCCGCGCCCTCCACAACTAGATTGAAACCACTACTTGACTTGGAGCTGATGGGTCCTAGAAAAACACACTTAAAATAAAAAAAGTTTTCAAACGAAAAAAAAAAGAAAGAAAATGCACTCTGTTTTATCTTTCTTCCTTTCTTTCCTTATTTCTTTCATGTATTCATTCAGCCAGTATTTACTGGGTGTCTCTAGTGCCGGACACTGTACCAGGAGATGAGATACGACCACGAACAGGACACACAAGTTCCTACGCTCATGGAGCACATGCCCTAAGAGAGGGAGATGAACAATTAAACAGCAGGAATTAGATCCACACATGATGTGCTAAAGCAGAGCAGCACAAGGAGCTATGGAAAACTAAAATATATCAAGGAAGTGCCTTTCAAGGGAAGACCTGAAAGATGAAGAGGATTAGCCAAACGGGAATGAGTAGAGAAAGGAGAGGTTCGGGCTAAGTGAGAGTGATCAGGCAGAGGGAACTGTGGGTAGGAAAACCATGAGAAAGGATATGGTGTCTTCAAGGAACTGAGAACAGCACATATGGCTGGTTGACTGGAGAGGAAGCGTGGGGAGAGATGGCAGAGGTGACTATAAGGAGGGTCTTGTAAGCTGCAGTTAGGAGTTTGGACTTTGGTCCTAGGGTGATGAGAGTGAAGAAGCACACGTGTGGAGTAAGAGAGGACCACAGTGGCTTCCATCAGGGTGCAGCTGTGAGGATTGCGAGAAGTGGAAGAAGTCTAAGCTATTTAGGGAGTAGAACCAACGGGACTTGGTGAGCTGTGGGTGTGAGAAGGAGAGAAGCATCAAGAATAAGTCCCAAGTGCGGTGGCAAATTTTCTGAGGCAAGGAACCCAGGAGGATAAACCAAAGGGTCAGGAGCAGTCATGGTGGTGGCTACAGGCTCGCATACTTTATCTGGGCAGGTTTCAAGGTCCTCTTAAGGTAGCGACTGCCCTCCTACAGAGGCTAAGAATATACTGAAGCTGGAAGAGCTCTCCTAAGTCATTTGGTCCAATCCGATATTTTTAAATGAGGACATTGAGGCTCAGAGAAGGGAAATGACAAACCAAGACGACAAAGAGAGTGAGTATAGTCAGATGTAGGAACCAGGCCCACGTTCAGCACCCCACAGCGCCTCTCCTGGAGGGGGTGTTAAACTTTTTACCCCTCCCCATTACCTCCCTAGAGCAAACCTATCCAACTTGGTGAGGAAGGTTACATCCTACACTGCTTGGCTGTTCCTTTTAAATTTTGAATTACCTAAAAGAGAGAATGTAAAACATCTCAGAAAAAAACAAAGCAAAAACAATTGTATAGATTGGGGATATCCCAGGATTTTCCAATAGTGAACCACCCAATCAATAATGCTTACACAGAGGCTTCCAATTAATGTCATTTTAACAGTGTGGGGAAAATTAATAGTGATTATTTGCTAGGTTGTTTCAGACATTTTACAGTTTTTCAACATAAGGACATATAAAAGTATTTTCTTATAGAAGGCAATATAAAATCATTCATGGTCTTTTTGCCTTTTCCATTCCTAGTAATGAATCCAACCTTTAAAAATAATTGCCACAACTATAAATTACATTCTTAGGCAATATGTGAACTATATTATAAAGACACAGCACCTCTCAGGCAACTTCAACAAATAGCCTCACAAATCCCAGATACAGCAAAGGCAAACCATTTTAATAGCATACTTCCCTGCATTTACTCTGAGACATGTTTGACCTCAGTATGAAGTAAATTGTTAAAAATTTCATCAATAGTTTTAGTAAGGAGCATTTTTCCTGAAGTTTTGATTCCACTCCACCATCCACAGTTCTAAAAAGAAATATCTTTCTGCAAATCAAATAGTCCAGGAATATTTTTGAACAACCAAGCACTTTTTCTATATGAAACTACAATAAACAAGCATCTACATCCTTGGGTATATAAACCAGAATATGCTAGAACCACAGCAAAATGCTTTTCCCATTACTGCAATCTACGTAACTGTGTTACAATCTGAACATTTCCATTAATCAAAATTTCTGTACTGGCTGATAGTACAGACCAACCTTTTCCTATGACTATTCAAACCCTGCTTAAAGCAACTTTAAACTGCAATGAGGTTATCAAATGTGAGCAAACCCATCTACCATCAGCCAAGTGAGGTTTGTTTTCCTTCTTATAAATCATTGGAACTCAAAAACAATCCATCCCAACTCCAAGATCTATCCTCACACAGGTCATAAATGCACTTACAAGTCTTCCTCTTTTGGAAAGTTAACGCTTTATTCAAAGTCAAATGCAGCCCGTTAATTTTTAATTTATATCCAAGATGAGGCAAGAGAAGCCAAAATGGCAGGCAAAAATTGGATGTGGTTAGTAAGGTTTATAAATGCCCCAATTTCACAATGTAATTTTAGTGTTATTCAACGTAACTGCTCAGAATTTCCTATGTAAGTGCTTTTCACTTCAATTGGCTTTACCCTAAAACAATTGGCTTTACCCTAATAGCATGGCACCTGGTGTGAGGGTAAAGGTCATGAATAGGTCAGGCCATATTGTGTACTCTTAAAAATCCCAGGATGGCAGATCACTTATTATCTTTGGTGTAAAATCTGTACACCTGACTTGGGAAACTGGGAAACCTGAGGTAACTAAAACAAGAGAAAGGAACCATGAAGATGGAAACATTGGCTCCAAAAAGATAATGAGTACGATTTTCCTGACCTTTGAAAGGTGGAATGAACAGCACAAATGTGAAATGCAAGGATGTGTGTCTTCAAACTTAAATAAAATGTTGAGTTGTGACCCACCCTACCCTGTATCTTCTTTTCCCATTGGTAGAACAATGGTCCTTTAATTCTAATTTTTTTTTTTTTTAAGTTGCGAGAGAGCCATGTAAACCTAGATGTGGAGAACCTCCCAATTGATGCCCAGGTTCACACCCCTAAATTTCGGTTCCACCCATGGCTCTGGCGTGACAGAACAGCCATCAGGGATGGCAGAGCACACATCCCAAACCCTGCCAATTAGCGGCTGCAGACCCACACTGTGGACGTGGAGATATAACTGCCAATGAACTTCACACTCCAGTGAACAGGCCTGCTTCACCACTGCCATAATTTCCTTTCTTCCAGTTTTCCAGGTCACTGATTCCAAACTATGGGAAAACAGAAAAGACTAGGATCTTCTGGATCAAATGAAAGGAAGGGGAGTTTGTAAAGTAAGGCTATGCGTGGTAAAATCTGCAGACTGCGTTTGTATTCCATCGCAAACATTAAATCTTAAGACATAATTTTGACGCAGTGTTGTAGAAAATGGGCACTCCAGTGCTAGTTAATTGAAAACCACCGTAAACAGTTGGAATTATTATGTATAGGGTTGAAACTCATGTGTCTACAGCTATAAGCCAAGTGAAAAAAACCTGTGAGAAAACATTCATAGAGAAACAACCACAGAAAGAACTTGCCTCTGAATAGCCCAGAAAAGAAAAGTCCAGCGTTGAACAGGAGGCTTGAAAACCTGTCAGTGGGCTTACAGGAAGGACATAGTGACAACTGCAGCTTTAATATATATTTATGTACAATTTCCAGAGACGTTTCTGAAGATTGTAGCAGCAAGCCTTTATCACATACAGTGCTACACTTCTGACGTCAAGACAAAATAATTTAGTCATAAAATTTATTCTACTAGGTAAATGATTCATCAGATACTTTAGATATGTATCCAATGCCATTCTAAATGAATATATGCTAATGAGTCACTGTAGTTCACAACTGTATCTCACTTCTTCTAAAAAAAAAATGTAATTTGGTTTCTTGGAGGCTGATCCTCAATTTGTTTTGATTTGAGGTTTCAGTGAGTTGAGGTATGTTTTCCCCTTTCTGCTTTATTCATTTAACCCAAGTAGTATACATAAGTTGGTTATATTTTTTTCAGAAACTTTGCAAGTAATGATGATTCTGAAGTTAAGTTTAAATACCTTCTGTGACTTCGCTAGTCTGCGTAGACCAGAAACCTCCATTTCTAACATTGATTGATCAAGTACAGAATCACAAATGTTACAGGAGAGCTGGTACTGGACTAAGTGAAGGTTTTCCAAATTACAGAGAGAGAGAGAGAGAATGTGAAATTTTTAACTTCTAGAAAAATAAAAATAAAGACATACTTGAGTACAAACACTAGAAAAACTCCCTAGCAGGCACGCTTGCCAAGTTAAAAAGAAACCAGACAGGTTTCAGCTGAGTGAATGACCACATACCTTCGTTACTGAAATTGCCAAACCCCTCCTGGTAATCATGCCAGTAAATATAAAACGCATGCCTTATGAAATTCGTGGTCACCTTTCAATTTTTGATATAAACAAAAGATTAATTTTTACCTCATTTTCGCTATATATTTTATAACATTTACCTGATTATTTTTATATCATTTCATGTCATTTAGCTCTGTTTTATATCATTTTAGCTGCATATCATTTTATATCATTTTAGAGTCTCCTTTTTACTTTTCTTATTTTTGGAAGGTGACTTTATACTTTCAGTATTTAGAATATATGTAAATTATTTGTGTGTGTGTATATATACATATGTGTGTGTACATATATATGTGTATATACACACACACATACACATATACACATGTGATTGAGATTGTATACTTGCTTTTTGGAGCCCTATAATTTGAGATATTGTTCATGTTTACTTTTTATAATATTTGAAATAAAAAGTAACAGCATAAACAACATTGCAATGGTTCTCTCAAGGCATCATTTCAGGTGGTTTTTATTTTCGTCTTTACATTTCTGTTTTTTCCAAATTATCTATTATAATTACGTATTATTAGCCTAATATTTAAAAATTTAAAGATTGCTAGGGAAATACAGACTATAGAAGCTACTCCAGCACAGGGCTTTCTGGGGTGCTGGACAGCTGGAGGCAGAGCCATTACTCAGGGACATGGGAACAAAGACTGTCGCACAACCCCCACTGCGCCCAAGAAAATACGGCTTTGTTGATGTTGGATTTAGGTCAAGAACAAGCTCAGTATTTGTGAGCATCTCCTTAACCAGAAGTGAGGCCTTCCAATCAATGAAATGACATTTTTAAAGAAAGGTAAAACATGAGTTTGGACTATAATGATAAATCTTTTTATTTTACCAATTTCTTTAAAGGCAGAAGTAAAGAGATCAAACTGATTTTATATGTTATAGTTCTTTGTACTCCGAGAATTCCATGTTCAGTACCCTTGCATGTCTCAGGGAACAGTCTTTGATAAGAATTCCCGTGCAAATTTCTGAAACTCTGCTACGATGTGTTCAGATTTGATAGCTCTTGTGTAAATTTCCACATCTAGAGTTTCAAAAGTATTGTCATCGCAGGAACACAAGATGCCACAAGAAACTTGAACCTTGCCCTGTCACCGCTCAGATTCCGTGTGCTTTAGGTTTCTTCATGAAAAAAAAAAAAAATTTAATGAAGTGAAGAAAATAGTTAACATAAATTCTTCCCAGATGGCAAAGTAAGAGCCCAGAACACAGGGAGGTGACAAAGCTAGAACTGAGCTTCAAGGATTCAGAGAACTCCATCTTGCTCCAATGGCGTCACTCGCAGCTGCCAGCCAGCATCACCCCTGACGCCCCGGGGAAGCCCGACTGCAAAGTGCTACCTCTGCTCTGCCCTGTGTAGCCCCATCCCTTTGAGTAAGTTTTAAATCCTAGGCTAAGCAATGGGAATTTAATCTAATGCTACACAGAAGGGGGGATTTTTTCTTTTTCTTTTTTTTTTTTTTTTGGTCATTCCATAGGCTACAGGAACACTGCAGAAGAAAGGGCTCTTTTCAATCATTTTTGTATTAGAAAGTTGTATGATGCATACTTTCCAATTTTGAATGACTCATCTTTTCATTAAGGCAGACCTCAACAGACCTCTTAATTTTAATACTTTGATGTCAAATCAACTAGAATACACTATAGACTAACACACTAGAAAACAATGCAACTAAGGTTCCTTAGAAATACTCAACATATTCTTTTCAATAAATTTTGACAAGCTGGTGAAGTTTTAAGAGACTTTATTAGGAAAATCATAACAATTCTGTACTTTATCCATTGCCCCCTTAGCATTGCTCTTAATAAGGCAGCCAGATTTATCGTAGGTTAGATTAGGTCATTCCCCTGCTCGAAACTTTCTCTCCAAGGAAGAAACAAGTCCTTCCCATGACCTACAAGGCCTACTCAAAGTACCCCTCTCTACCTCTGACGTCATCTACTCTTCCCTTCACTCACCCTATCCTAGCCCCACTGGTACACCTACCTCAGGGCCTTTGCAGCAGCCATGCCCTCACCTCAACACTCTCTTCCCCCAGATATCTGCATGGGTCATTCCCTCACCTCCATCAAGTCTGTTCAAAAGTCTGCTTCTCAGGAAGGCCTACCCTGACCCCTCTAGATAACATGCACCCCCATCATTACATTACCCACCCCTGACTCTCTTAATCCTCCAATCCACCCCGTTATTTTTCACAGTACTTATGACTTACTATTTTGCTTATTGATGATTTTATTGTCATTATTCCAGAGTCACAATATATGCTCCATGGGGAAATGATTTTGCCTTTTGTTCATTGATGTATCCCAAGCTTCCAGAACAGTGCCTGACCCTCACTCAATTATTTTTGAATGAATGAATGAATTGCTATGGCAGATCAGTTCTCGTATGAAGAAGCTAAAGCAGTGATTTACTCAATGGTAGTCCCATAATACCAAAAAAAAAAAAAAAATTAACTTACAATAGAACTGTGAGAATTTAAAAGATTAATTTTAGAATAACATTGGTTAGTTTCTAATTATGTCTAAATCCATCACTGTCTTACATTTTAATGGTAGAATTTTGCTTGTGGGAAAGTAGATAAATTAATTTCTTCCAGGAACTGTTGATATACTATCAGCATACAAGTACATTTAGTGTCAATTTTTGATGGATAAGTCTAAGACAACATACTAAAAGCAACATAAGAACACTATGAATTTTTCTTCCTATAAATGTTACAACAAAAAAAAATACAATGATCCATCATAGCATAGTCACAGAAAATCTCCCTTAGCCCATTTATTGGTAAGAGTAACAATCATGAAGTAATTGCCATGAGGACTTAACATTTAGTTAAACTCAAAATAAAGAAATTAACATTTAACTTGTCAACTGTCTACCAAATGTCTGTTCTTCCAATACATTCTACATTACTCCATCCCAAAAATGCGACAGGCAAACAATCAGAAAACAAATAACAGCCAAGGCAATATTTTGACAATACGAAAGTAGACTGAGCTGTGTTTCTAGCATGCACCTAAATGATGAGAATTACCATGATACATACAATAAGCAGAAAACACACCTCTATGGACACTTGAAATGTTAGGTAAGGATGAAATTTAAGAGTTTCCTTAAAACCATTCATTAGAAGTAGCCACTTCGCGTTTTTGTTTTGTTTTGTTTTCCTGGAAAAACTTAAGTTTTAATTTCTAAACCAACAGGTTCAGAATGGGGATCCTAGCCTTTGTCACCATCCATCCCTTCATGTTCTCCTTACGATTTTCCAGGTGTCATTTGAGTGGCAGGACAGCCGCAGTGTCCACCAGCTGCAGAATTTCAGAGTGAGTTAATAACTGATTCCGTCAGCCCCTGTGTCAAGAGCTTAGTAGCAGTTTTTATAACAATGTTTCTATAAATAATATTGAGAATGATGTACTAGAGCACCTTGTGACATCAAGAGGCCTTTACATCTTTGACCCTGGCTCTGACCATCACCCTGAATCCACTGGGTTTCCTATATTTACTTCAAAACCAACCTTCAAGGAGCTTTTTGGTCTAGAAATTAGAAAAGAGCCACACAGATCAAGAGCAGAGGGAGGCATGTTTTAAAATCTGCGAACACACTAAAACTCCTTATATAATAGACCAGAAAGTTTACAGAATGCTAAAGCTGAACAGAGTCTCGGATACAATCTAATGGAAACTTAGTTCTAGAGGGGAAGCTGCTGCCCAAAGCCACCTGGCTGGTAAGCTCGTGTGTGCATGAGCTCCTGGGGATCCTGTCCTCAAGTACAGTTGTCTTTTGACCAAAGCAAAATGTATCTGAGCCAGTGAACATTTAGATGAAGTTGATTAATACATGACAGAGGGAAAAATAAATGATACCTGATCTCATCACAATCCCCTCTCCCGTTTGTGGTTTTCTAAATACACTATTCTTAAGTGCGTACTTGGCCCAAAGAAGTAGTATTATTTCCTTTCCTGAAGCAACACATGAAGTAATGTCTACTTACCTAAATGTGAAGATGTACTGTTCCACTTAAAAAAAAAAAATGCTATGCAGACAATGCCCAACAAATACTTTGTGATGGATAGGAAACTCCCATTAATTAGGTGGTCATTAGTGATATTATAATAGGCCATTTAGGATTCCTCCCTTATAGATCCATTCATTGCAACATTCTTTTAAGAAATACATTATCTTTTTATTATGATTTAAATATTGGCTCTATTTAAACTTAAAATTTTTTATTACAGTAAAATACTCATAACATAAAATTTTCCATTGGAATTATTTTTAAGAGGTTCAGTGATAGTAAATGTATCCATAATGTTGTACAGCCATCACTACCATCCATTCCCAGAAGTCATTTTCATTTTCCCAAACTGAAAGTCTGTACGCATTCAACAATAATTGCCCACTCCTCTCTCCTCCCAACCTCTGGCAACCACCATTCTACTTTCTGTCTCTATGAATCTGACTATTCTAAGTACATAATATAAGTGAAATTGTACGGTATTTGTCCTTTTGTGACTGCTTATTTCACTTAGCATAATGTCTTTTAAAGTGTATTCATGCTGTAGCATGTGTTAGAATGTCCTTCCTTTTTAAGTCTGAATAGAATTCCATTGTACATATATAGCACATTTTACCCACTTATCCATTGACAGACACTTGGGTTGCTTCCACCTTTTGACTACTGTGAATAATGCTATTACAAACACGGGTGTACAAAAATATCTCTTCAAGTCCCTTCATCCAATTCTTTTGGGTATATACCCAGAGTTGAATTGCTGAGTCATATGGTAATTCCGTGTTTCATTTTTTGAGGAACTCCATAGGAACTGTTTTCCACAGCAGCTGCACCATTTTACATTCCCACTAGTACATAAGAATTCCAATTCCTCCAAATCCTATCAACACTTATTTTCTGGTTTTTCTTTTGTTTGTTTGTTTGTTTGTTTGTTTTTAATAGTAGCCATCATACTGGGTGTGAAGTGCTATCTCCTAGTGGTTTTGATTTGCATTTCCCTGATGGCTAATGGTGTTTAGCATTTTGTCATGTGCTTATTGGTCATTTGGTTATCTTCTTTTGAGAAATGTCTACTCAAGTCCTTTGTCCATATTCTCACTGAGTTGTTTTGGGCTCCATTTTTTAACACTTCCATCCATATACAATTGTAAATGCTGGAGGCATTCTGGTTCAGTGGTTATTTGGGTCTCGAGAGTGGGTTTATGTCTTGCGGCCTCTTGGACATAAACTGTAGGAATTAGATTATGTGATTTGGTAGTTTTCACGTATCTTATAAATAGTTTAAGATACTTATTCTCTGCCTATTTGCTATTGAGCCAGTAAAATAATAGCCTGAGGAAAACCAAAATAGCACAATGGCAGAAAATGTGGTCACAAACCCGTATTTTGCCAAGAACCAGTTCTACATGAATATCCAAGTTGACCAACATCCCTGGGGTGCTCGACCTGAAATAAGTTCCAAGGCTCCTTTCAACTTTAACCACCTGGCACTAGACATGTATCACACGAGGCAATGATGACCATGCATTCTTTAAAATAATGGGATATAGAGAGTGATTCTCAGATCAGCAGTCATAAATAATTTTTCACATCCTTTTCAGAAACCAAACATTACAGAACACAAATATCACATTTATTAACCAAAGTCTTCACCCACTTACACATGTAAGCGTGTGAACCATTGTTTCCCTGGTGTGAGGTAAGTGTAGTACCTTACTTGCTTCCCCTTCCTACCCTTGCCCTTAGAGAAGTGGTTTTCATGTTTGAGGGATTATTTTAAACATGGAAACTCTAAATACAAATAAAAGTTAATTACAAAGAATAAAAAATAAAGTCTACGTATCTGTGGTTAGAGATGTTGGTGGGGGAGAGGCGGCTTTAGGGGGCCCCATGGAGCCTGGCTTAAACACCGTCTTATTGATCAAACAGTGGAGGGAGAGGGGAGGAATAAAATCAGCAATGTGCAGTAAGTTACAAAAATGGGTTAACTGGACTCAAAACTATCAATAACAACAATGACACAAATTCACTTACTTTTCTTCTACTATCGCTTTAGGCGTGCCATTGTGATTTCAGAATGCATGTGACAAAATCTCAGTGAACAATTTCCCTATGACTTGCAAAGCCTGTCTTTTAGAATTTATGCCTAGAGATGGAGTACAGCATCCCAAGCAGTATACTCACGGGCCTTTGTTGCTTATATACGCCCAAGAACAAGAGAATAAATAGATTGAGATCTTGGGGAGAAGAATAAATAGTACAACAAATAAGAGTAATTATTACTATTGCAAAATATTTGGAATATCATTTACTACATGTCAGGCCCTGTGCTACGTACTTTACATCATTGAATCCCTACAGCAAATGAGATGGAAAACAATTATTCTGTATCTCTTAAGTTGAGGTAACTAAGGGACAGAGAGGTTTAGGAACTTGCCCAAGGTCACACAGCTGTAACTGGTAGACTTGGACATAGATGCCAGGCAGGTTGGCAGCAGATCCCCAGCTCTGGATATTTTTATAATCTATAGCCCTGTTTGGTGGGCACAGCCTGGCTAACACACGGTGACACTGCCCCTGCATCCCTCCTGTCAGCCACTTTCTAAAATATGGGCCTGATGAGTGCCATTGAGGGACAGCAGAGACAGACAAATCATCCTTGGAATCAGAGGCTGCCTCATTGAGGGAAAGGGGTGAGAAGGGGGGGGCAGGCTTCACCTCCACAAAAGGCCTCAAATTTAGAATTTCCCATTATTCAAGCCATCACAGAGAAACAGCAATGAGGCTAAAAGAAAGACACGTTCTTCACCCAGCTGCAACCTGTGCTCCATTACCAGCTCAAGCTCCTGGCACACATACACAGTGAATCAACATATTCATATAAATCCTTAAAACATTTTGAAAAAGGTGAAACGAAAGTGGACAGCATTGTATGCATGCTACGTGCATTGACTTGTTAAGCACGAGTCCTGCTTGGGTACTTCACAGTTTCACCTGCCAGTGGCCTCAGAACATGGAGGCAGCCGGGATTTCATGCCCCTTTTGCCCCCCAGACCCTGAGCCCCTGTGACTCTCACAGGAAGATTGCACTCAGCACGTCAGAGAAAAATCACGGGGAAGAGACCATGGTGGACACGGCTGGTGTCATTGGGTTTCTCACACTCTGCTCTGTGTTCTCTGCATTAATAATGGGAAGTGGCTGTTCTCAGCTTTGTGTTTTCTGTTCTGCTCTGTCTAGTTCACAGCCTGCAGCCTAGGAGCAGGGACCATGCCCAGTGGCGTTGAGTTAAATAAAGAGGCAAAAACGACAGAGTTGGCCTTTCTGCTTCTGAGACCACCTTATTCTGAGATCAAATATACTTGAAAGGTAACATTTAAACCATCCCTGGCTGCCCTTCGGGCCAAAATAATCAGGGGCATGTGCCAGAACTAGTTTTCTGATGACTCTAACCTCGCAAACAAAAAAATTCTCACTGATCACATGAACATCCACCATTTACAAAACAGTTTCATTTTTCATATATAACTCTCAGTTGTACTTCAATCAAAACAAGGTTTGTACACTAAAAAATACGAGAGTTCTAAGGCTGTACAGGAGATGTCAGGCTGACAATAATACAAAGACCAATCTTCATTGTAAATTAATGTGATTTAGTTTTTTGGCTTGGATTTTTAATTCATTTTACCAATAGGGTTGTTAGTTAGTAAAACAATATCATTGATTCTGAAAGTAAATATCAATGTTCTACAAACCATGTTGGAAAACCGTGGAGTATCTTTTGCTATAGTGGGGTTCCATTGTGTACTGGTGAGCACTCTGGACTTTGAGTGTCTTTTGCTATAAAACTAAGGACCATCATTGTTCTTGCTTGGTACATTTTAGTCATGGGCTTAATGTATGACACGTTTTCTTTGGGAGGAAGAGTTTGGAGGAGCTAATTATGAGAGAAACCATGCACAATTGATTCTGGATGCAATCCAAGGAAAGCAGAGACTGGTTTAACTAATTCCAGATAGACCCAAGTAATGATTCCTTAGGGTCTGACTCAACTCTCAGATAATAATCGCTCTCCCTCCTAACTTTAAAAACCAACTTCAGATTCTTAGGAATTGTGGAACTAACCAACCTAAAACGAACGATGCATAGATATGTAAAACCAACCCAACAGGTGAACATTGTAAGAAAAATTAAGGCAATGGGTCCTAGTATCCTAAGAATTCTGAGCACATAAACCATTCTCATGTATACATTACTCTGCATTCCTAGAACACAA
Organism: Rhinolophus sinicus; assembly: GCF_057876585.1. Taxonomy (NCBI): domain Eukaryota; kingdom Metazoa; phylum Chordata; class Mammalia; order Chiroptera; family Rhinolophidae; genus Rhinolophus; species Rhinolophus sinicus. Next base: position 201,085,368 of record NC_142517.1, read on the forward strand.
TACTACCAGAATGGGTTTTATCATCAGTTAGATTCATTGGTTAAATTAGGAATGTAATGTAATAGATTCAATGATAAACATCTATGACAGATAGTGGATAATTATTCATTCTTTCCATCCCCATGCATTTAACAAAAACATGGGTTACTTGTCAAAAAATGGTCACTTGTCAAAAACAAATCAAGAGATCAGATGACCCCTTTTGAGCAAAAGCCAGTGTTTCAGGCCATGAACACACAGTATTTCTAAGAGAGGCAGGAAATGAGAGTGGCCACGAAGCATCACCAGCATGATAACCACCAGCAAGGGCCAGATATGAGTCCATGGAGTGATGTCCCATAACACCCACATCAGTGACTGAGCTCAAAGGCTAGCAAATGGCAGAGAGGGATTCCAACCCGGATCTGCCTGACTCTAAAGCCCCAGGACTTCCCACCATCCAGGCATCGATCCTTCCCGCCAATCAAAGGCAGTCTTCACATGTGTACAATGTAGACAGGACTGCTGGTTACACTACACGAGCCTTTTGAATCTGCATTAAATAGACACATAACACTAGAGTCATCAATGCTGCAGACTGTTCACAAAGACCACAGGTAATCCCCATAATTTGGCAACTAAAATAGCCTACAGGTAGCAAGATCAGCCCTCTGTAGAACACACGGTCCAATCAGCATGGCGTGGTATGGTCATAGCACGATACGGCTAGAATGACAACCAGAAAGTGGCTCCAGGAGCTACGTCACAGTGGCTTGTCTGAAGAAAGTGGTGTGAACGGCAGTGGTCTGCTTAGCATCCCTGAAAAAGAAGGTCCATTAGAAAAATTTGCGAACACATCTTTAGGGGAAAAAGTGCCCTGTCTGGCTTCTGAGTATCTGCTGTTGGCTGTTTACCTGGAGTGGAGATAAATGCAAAGGCTGAGAGTTAGGTGACATGAGAGACATTGTCCTCGGCCCACGAACTCTCACCACTCTGATCCTAAGCTCGCTGAAGAAATGTTCTGATCAACGTCTAACGTCTCGGGGAGCCTTTCTTCCAGGAAGACTCAAATCTGCACCCCATTAATCTGAACGAGGTATTCCACATGACAATTATGTTTATCCATAAAAATGACCCACTGCATGACAGGCACAATCCTGAGCATGCATGATATTGTTTAATCCACATACTGAGGTGATGTACCAACATAGAAGACCACACAAAAAAAATTATTTTGTTGACATTTAAAAGACTTTCCGAGAGTCATCAAGCTATAGATAGCAGGGCTAGGTATTGAATTCAGGTAGGATTCTACAGCTTTACAAGAAATGCCCAAGGTCTAAGGATAATCTTGAAGGGAAAGGAGTGTCAGGAGACTTCTGGATGGATTTAAGAGCATTTCTCTAGGGAAAATTTCCAGAAATTTTAGCAGATTTTCAAGGGGGTTCCTATCCCAGAGAACTTTAAGAACCACAAGCTACTTTGGAGATGACATTCCTTAACAGTCATGGATTTAAGCTTCAGTCATGGGGATATAGTTTAATACTATTCTAATTGCCATAAAGTAACTCCAAGGCTAATTACTTGATAGTGAACCTGGTCTCTTGCTCAAATCTCACGATATGATTCCTTTCCGGGCCTTTTTCTACTCTTAAAATTTGATGTGATTAAGGGTGGCAATGAAATAAACATGCATTGGCTATAGGGCATCTGTTCTCACCTGTGGTCTCTAGCTCCCTATACAGAAGTAGCACAGTGGGCCCCAGGCCGCACCCAGCACTGGCCTGGCCCCTTTTTGGGGACATAGCAATCAGCCATGTGCACACAAAGCTGAGGATGGACTTAACATCTTCAGTTTTGAACACTTGTTTCTTCTTTCATTAGACCTGCGAATAGTATGACGTTGTCTGTTTGTTTTTCTTTTTTATTATTATTATTAGTTTCAGGTATACAAAACAATGTAATAGTTAGACATTTATACCCCTCACAAAGTGATAATCCCCTTTCCCCAACCTACTACCCCTCTGACACCACTCACAGCCGTTATATTTCTACTGTCTCTACTCCTTCTGCTGTACTCCACATCCTGTGACTATATATGTATATGAAATTATAGTTGACATTCATTATTATTCAGCTTCAGCTTCAGGTGTACATTGAAGTGATCAGGCACCTACACCATCCATGAAGTGGTCTCCCTAATAAGACAAGTGTCCATCAGATACCCTACAAAATCTTTACAACATTGTTGATTATATTCCCCAAACTGTCTTTTGTATCCCCGTGGCAATCTTGTGGTTACCGATTGTTCTTTCTAATCTCCTCACCTTCTCCCTCGTCCCCATCCCCCCTCCCATTTAGCAACCCTCAGTTTTTCCTATGTCTCTGAGACTATTTCTGATTAGTTTGCCCATTTATTCTATTCTTTAGAGTCCACATATAAGTGAGATCATATGGTATTTGTCTTTCTCCGACTGACTTATTTCACTTAGCATAATGTTCTCTAGGTCCATCCATATCCGTGCAAATTGTAAGATTTCATTCTTCTTTATGGCCAAGTAGTACTCAATTGTATAAATGTACCACAGTTTCTTAATCCAGTCTCTATCGATGCATGAACTTTTTTTTAAGGTTGAATAAGACAGATATTTTTGGGCCACGTTTGCTGGAAATAACCACTCTTTACCTCACCCAATAGAGAAACAGGCAATATAAGAAAAGCACACTCTATTTTCTCATTTCTTTCCCTTGCCCAGCATTTTAGATAGTTATTATAAAATTCAGAAATCTAACCTAATTTTGGCAATGTGTAGCTACAGAACAAATATCAAATCATTGGCACCATAAGTAATTATGGCATTTGGCAGTAAAACTGATAATTATAAATTTTTCAAGAATGTTAAAAAAAAAAAAAAAAAAAAAACCACCCCAACATGCTTTTGTCAATTTTATCTCAACAAAACTGGGGAGAAAAAAGATTCTTTGTAAAGAAAAGGAAATCCTACTGTTTATGATTATCTTATTTCACAGTTAACAAAAATAATTTTGGCTTTTTTTGGTCACTTTTGCTCGATGTCCAAAACTTTTAGCTTCCATGGCCAAGACTCTAATACAGAATATAATTCTAAATTAGAAGTTTATTATAGAAGCACTCATGTTGTAAATATTTGCTAAAAATATAATGATTATTGCAAAGCTAGTTATCTTAAGTATTCTGTTCTTTGAACTCTTACTGATAAAATACAATTATATTCACTGGTTATAAAAAGGAGTTCAGGAAAAGAGGATTTAGAAGCTGGTTTTATTAAAAAGATTTACTCTAACTCTTGTTAGAAAGATATAGTATAGTCTTGAAAATATCAGTCCTTTGACCCTGAAACTGATTTATGGGGAGCAGAGATTGTACCGATGCAGTTAATCTGCATACTGTTTGTTAAGCTAGTTGCTCCAAAAATTACTTTCTATTATGATGTAAAAGGTACTTTTGATACCGATTTTAATAATAAATATGGATAAATATAAATTAATCAGACGAGCTTATTATTTCAAAGAAAGTCACTTTTATTTACTTTTTATTTGTTTTATTGGGATGACAGTGATTAGTAAAAATTATACAGGTTTCAAGTGAAACTTTCTATAATACATCATCTGTATATCACATTGTGTGTTCCTCACCCAGAGTCAGTTCTCCTTCCATCACCATATATTTGATCCCCTTTACTCTCTTCTACCTCCCCTCTCAGCCTCAGGTAACCACTAACTGTTGTCAGTGTCTATGAGTTTTTGTTTGTCTTGTTCAAAAGTCAGTTTCTAAAAGTATTTTTTTTCTCAGACAGAAAGTTATTTATCTTGCAATTGACGTAGGATAAATGTCTTCTTTCAAGTCCTTTACACAAGGAGCTAGAATTAAAGTTTTCACATTCCATCCATTATGCTTTAAAATGATGTATTCTTAAATATATTCAATGGTTTGAATTTTAATAGACAATGACAAATAACTGCTCGATAAATAAATATTAATATTTATTGCCTGAATTTTCTTAGAAAACGCACATGAATTTTAACCAAACTTACTGTGGTGATCATTTCACAATCTATACACATATATTGAATCATTATGTTGTACACCTGAAACTAACATAATGTTACATGTCAATTATACCTCAAAAAAATAAAAGAGAAAGAAAGAAAATTTTACAGCCACTTGACATTCCCCAGATTCAAGCTCATGATCAGTCGCTCACCTCAATAAACAGAGTGCAAAACAACTGATGACAGGGGAATGTAAGTTTAAGTTGCCCTGAATTATGGATGTAATAGAAAAGAAAATGAACATAAACCTTTAAATTTCACTTCAAAACTTCAAGTCAGTCACATCTACATGTATGCGTATTACTCCTATCCGAAAAAAAACGGCAGAAAAACAGAGATTTAACTTAGGTGTTTGTCCCAGCAGTCATGTCACATTACTCATATTCCATATCAATGAAATAATTCTGAATAGAAAACAAAAATGCTGGACCTGCGTGGGCTGTCCTCCCAACAAATGACAGGAGAAAATCTCCTCTATCATTCAATATCCTCTACCAAATGACCATTTTTTTCTCGAGAATTAGATTTCTGGTATGTGTGTGCACGTGTGTGTGTGTGTGTGTGTATGTGTGTGTGTTTGCGTGTTTTCCAAACTCGTCCCATATGCAGCCGCGCCAATCTGCTCACCGGCCCTGAAAACACGTCTTGCTGGGATCCATCCCATCACCCCAGCTCCTCTTTCCTCCCCCATGTCTGAAATATGTCCCTCATCAAACCAAGTGTATAACATCCTTTCAGAGACTCTTTCAAAATTCACATTTTCCCATGTTCCCCAACCCCTCCCGATCATGTCTTTATTTTAGACATTCTTAAAAGAAACCACAGTTGAGGGTCACACACCAGCTGCTCTATTTATATATATTTTTGCTTCCTGTGGGATCAGAAGCACAATCACATCTGTTTCCTTTATATCTCTTAACACTCTCCAATCCCAAATATAGACCACAGTAGGTATTCAGTAAATGTCTATATACAGCAAAATTATAAAGCTGTGCAACTTCTACACTTGACCTGATTGAAGCCAAAACTGCACTGAATGCCGATACACACACACACACACACAGATGTGTGAGCAGTGCAGTGCCCAGTAGAGTTCTCCATGCTCTCTGCTGGTATGGCTGGTGTGTCTTCATGCCAGCTGCACACAAGGACCCCATCCTGCAAATTGCACTTAGGAAGAGCCCAGCTCCCGACCAACAGCAAGACAAAGGGCACATGAACCAACAACTTAGCACTAGGCCATCCCTGCTTCTAATTCGGACACATTCCAAAAACAATGTACATTAGCTTTGGAGGGGCACATGATTTTCTTGTAGCTGATAACAGACCGTGACAGCCAGAAAGGATTTTTAAGATTGTATCTCTCAGTCCCAAGCTCTCCTCATGTGACAGCTGAGGACATGTCCTGGGAAGTTGGGGGACCTAGTAAAGGTCACAGCTCTGGGAGCGGCTGGGTGTGGGACTTGAATCCCCTTATCCTCCAGGCAAGCAATCCTTCCAAGCATTGTGCTCTTCTTCTGTCTTTGTAGTGATGTTTGTTTTCTGCTGCTACGAAAATAAGCTTTCCCTCTCAACACACACATTGAAGTGTTGGAGGAAGAGCTGGCAGCAGACATATAGGGTAGTGGAGGGAGATAACAGCAGATGATTTTGTAGAGATACACAAGTAATAACCCATTAGGAGACAAAACACACACACACACACACACACCCCACTAAGTACACTTGCAATGTCAGTAACATTGTAACCTCGGCTGCTAAGAAGGCAACTCCCAAACCATGCCTTGGAGAGAAGTGAGGCTCCTCCTGACCCTGCACAAGCCTCCAGCTGCTTTTAACCCATTTCCTCACATGCTTAAGGAAGATATTAGTAGTTTTTTAACTCTCAAACTGAAAAGAAAAAAAAAAAGTTTGCCCTTGTAAGTTATGTGGAAAGTGCACTTGTGAGAAACGTCATTCCCTAATAATTCTGGATAAATCACCTTAGTGGTGTTGGCTGGAGGGTAGTTAGAGGCGAGGGCCAGAAGGGTGGCGATGGGAACGTCAGTAAGAAAGAAAGCTGTCCCTGCTAGGCCTTCACAGGCGCTCGTCCAGGATACACATTTTCTTAAAACCACCTTTCCTTCTAGTCTCCATCTAACATAACCCTCACACACATAGCCACACATACATACACACACTCTTTCCTGAACAGCTGAAGGCAGGGCCACCCCCTCTTCCGGGCTCAGCCCTCCTGTTCCTCCCCTGAGCCACTACTATGCCTCCTCCACGAATTCCTGCAGCAATTCTGTAATCCAAACGACACACTTCAGAGCTGAATTATCCACCCCCTACTCGGCTAGGTTTGCTGTGCATGTGAGAAATTTCTTCCCAACAACACAAGGTTCTCGTAATCAAGAACCTTTCCCTTCTAATAACCTCCACTGTAAGAACACAAGGATTAACAAGTGGGGGAAAAAAAACCCAAAACGCTGAAAAATGATTCACATACTATTTCTCCATTTAGCGTTTCCTCCAGACACAATCATCAACATAGAATACATCAGCGATATCTGCTCGTTGTTTAATTTTGTCGTAAAGTAAATATGCCTCTAATTAGATTTTCTCCTGGAGTCTTTTGAGAGACAGGCTGGCCTTTGGTTCTGTTTCAGATCTTGTAAGGAGAATAAAGATACTGGAAATAGGGGATACAAGTTTCAGGCAATTTTCAGTGTGACTTTGAAGTTGAATGAAACATTAATAACTTGGGACATTATTCATATTTCATAATGATGCTTATTTGATCTTTCTTAATGTGAATTTTTTGTGATCAGGAACAGCTTCGTTCAAGCGGCTATGCTTAAATATGCTAAACTCAGCACCCTGCAGGGTAATGACCACTGAAATGTTTATTAAGAACTTCAATTTTCTTCCTACTGCAGCCTTCTCAGTGCTCATTAAAAATCGGTCCCCAAGCCTTTGTGCCTTGGCAAGGATGCCTTCAGCTATGAAGAAAATTTGATAACAGGTGGGAGATGGCATGTCCCTCATACTCTTTCAAAGTTCAGGTTCAATCTGAAAGACAGACCTGCCCTGTTATATAGCCAAGCCTATATCAGGTTGCTGATATAGAATAGATTATCTGAATTCTGAAGGTATTGAAATCATGAGGCCAAATGAACTTTACAGGTAGACTCACACGCAGCACACTTAGAACTGACAACCTAACTCCTTAGTAAAGAAACTGAAGGCAAGTGCTTGCTTAAGAAATAAAAGAAAAACGTTCTATGCATACACAGAGCTTTGAATCGCATTTGGGAAAAAAATGTGATATTAGGATAACCCTTACCTTCTCCCACCTCCCCAGTATTTGCAGTCTACGATATTTTGTTTCTTTAGTTCATCTGTTCACATAAATTCCTACGGAACAAAAATAAATCTTATGAACCATTTTTAAGTTTTTCATTAGCTTTTTCCTATTTCTCTTAAAAGAGCCTAGCTAACATTTATGAAATGTATTCCAGGTGGGAGGCCCCGTGCTAAGGGTTTGAACTGGATTTTCTCCTTCAATCCTCAGGTAACCTTAGGAAGTGGGAAGCACAATGTGTCCAAAATCAGAGCTACACACGGGGCCTGCCGTGTCCACCTCACCACATGCTCCTCCACCCACATCGCCCCCATATCCCACACCTGCCTTTAGACGTGAACAAGCAAATGAAATGCTGTGTGTCACACAACAGAGATGTCTCTTCTGACACCATGTCCTGTCACCTGATGAAATTCTGACACTTCTCTTCAAAGAAACAAATTTTTTCAGGTCTTTTATAGCTTCACCTGCATGATGAAAAGTTGCTACCCTGATTTTTTTTTTTTTTTTTTCAAGGAAAGCGAGGGAAGCTGGGGGTGTGCAGCAGACATTGAAACTGTGGGCAGAACAACTCCGTGATAACCTGTATCTGATACAAGCTTTGATGGGTCCTTTCTGAATTCCTCAGGGATGTGACTTCTTAGTCTTGCTGGAATGTTCAGCTGTCCATTCAAGGCAGATAAGCCAAGCCCTGACCTGACGAACATCTCTATACTTTCATAGTTCAGCCCTCTGAAACAACTAAAAATAATATTTTACCTTGTGACCAAAAGTTTGCAGTCACTAAAGTGAGAACGATGGATCACACTTTTTTTCTCCTCAACTACTCTCAATCCTCATACAAAAGCAAGGTACAATTAGGACTCCTGGAAGTCTGGCCAAGAGCCCAAGTTAGAGAGAAAGTGTGTTTGCACACGCACGTGTGTGTGTGTGTGTGTGTGTGTGCATATTTTAAGGGAAATTTTTCTGCTACCATCCCAATTCCAGACACTTTCAAGCTTAAGAAGTTACAAAACACAGGGAAAAACAAAATAGAGTTTTGCTAGAGAAGTAATATAAACAACAATATTTTAAAAGTCATTTTATATAATTTCAAAGGTATTACATCAGAATAGAAAATATTGAAGTGTCTAATAGAACATACAATAACAAGTGCATCTTTGTACCATACCGGTTGCTTACAGCCCTTCCCAGAATCAATCGCTGTCTCTTACATACCCTTCTGGAGGTTTTCAGTTTACAGATAGGCATATCTTACATAAAGGGGGAAAGAATGTACAGGACCTCAGCTGACAAGTTACATCACACCTGGAGGAATAGGACAGGCCCACGAGGGGCTGGGAAGCCATGGTGTCCTGCGCCCAGGCCTCCATGGGGACACGGACAAAGGTAACGCCCACAGCAGAAGCATTAACCCGAAACCAAATGCAGGAAGATGCTCCTGAACTCAGTGTTCAGTCAGAACTGGTTCAGGCAGTGACCATGCAAAGGCTGAGCCTGCTGGAGGAATGGCCCTACCTCCTCAGGCCAAGAAGGGTTACAGGTGGCAGGGCCTGACTTAGCCCCCAGGCCAGCACTACTCCCCACTCCCTTTGTCCCAACAAGGTCCCCACACCACCTGCCACAGAGACATTCACGATTTCTATAAAGTAAAAATGAGATGATGACTTACCAATGCTTTACAGTATATAACCCTCTTCTGTGTGCTTGATACAAAATATTTAGAAAGTTTACAGAACTCCCCACCACACACAGGAGTTCCAGGAGGACGGGAAGCTTCTGGCTCGTTCAGCACAACCTCTGGGGCCCAAACCCAGGGCTGCTTTCTGTGCAGACCAGAGCCCTGGGTTCAGAAGGGCACCACACTTGGTTTAATGCTCTGCTGTCATCATCTATAAATCCTCAATAAACTCTGAACAGGGGACCCTACATTTTCATTTTCCATTGGGTGCCACAAATTATGTAGCCCATCCTGCCCTGAACACTCTCTGTCATAGGGCAGGTTGGACAACATACTTGTCAAGTATACATATGAGTGAGTTCATGGTAGGTGCCTTAGACCGTGGGTCCACAAACTACAGCCTATCGGCCAATTCTGGCCCTCCACTTGTTTTGGTAAATACAGTTTTATTAAAACACAGCCACATCCATTTGCATCTTGCCCGTGGCTGCTTTCACTCTACAATAGAAGAGTCGAGTGATGGTAACAGAGACTACAGAGCCCATAAAGCCTAACATATTTACAATCCAGCCCTTTACAGAAAAATGTTTCTGACCGTTAGAACACTGGCTCAAATTTTTCCACCCAAATGCTTGTAACCGCAGAAAAGGGAGGTAACCTTGGGAGACCCAGAGCATTGGCCTTAAGCAACTAGCCATAAACAAGCTATTTCTCAGGTTTTTATCTTTAAAGTTTATGTGAATTATACATCTTGGACCCAAATATATTTGTGTTTTAATGTAAAAAAAAAAAAAAAATCTAAAATGATCTGGATGAGCCTTGTTCACCCCCGGAGGTCCCCCCTCTCCAAGGATGAGAATACAAAGTGCACGAGCATCAGTTTACAAACCAGGAGCCTCATGCCTCTTCCTCAATAGACCCCTATGGAAGGAAGGCTCCTGGAGCACTTCAGTGTCTGCTGAGCCCAGCCACATACCCGTGTCTCTTATCAGCCCAGAAGTCCTGCTAGATAAGATCTAACGAGGACATTAAAAATGGAATCCCAAATGCCCTTATTCTTGACTGAATGTACTGTAGGTCTACGGCCCATCGCACTGAGAGGCTCATAAGAGACTGTATGAGTTTTCCCCAGGCAGTTTTCAGAAACTACTTAGGGAGACCTGTTTCAGAACCCAGCTCTACCCATCGGAACGTTCTCGGGTTTGGGGCTTCACCGGAGATTTTTGGAAGCCCACCTTCCTTATAATGGTCAGAAGTGTTTCATTTCAACATGAAACTATTTGCAGCACTCCCTTCCCACTGCTAAATGCTTCATTTATCCAGCTATTAGCAGCCACGCAATAAGCACATTTTCTCGAGCTAGTCGGGGTGCTGGCGAGACGGCTTAGGATACCAAGTAGAGAATTTTAGGGAATTTAGAGAATTTTAGAGAATATTTGCCTCTGATATCTATGTACTTTCTTTCACATCCCGGGATCCAGAGGCTTCAAGTGGTGGAAAAGGAGTCTCTCCTGGGTAGATGGCTAGGATACTTGAGGGGAAACAGAATTCCATCAGAAAAGAACAAGATGTACCAGCAAGGGGGACTCTACGAGGGGCAAGGACAGGCCCCCGGGAAGAAGCAGCCCCACTGAAGCCTCAGATCTCTAGGAGAATCTTGAAGGAATTTGTTTCTGTTTGGTTTGGTTTGAAACGCATAGATACGGAGGACAAACTGATGATTGCCGGAAGGGAGAGGAGTGGGGGCGATGGGTGAAAAAGGTGAAGGGGAATGAGAAGTACAAACTTCTAGTTATACAACAAACAAGCCATGGGGGTGTAATGCACAGCACAAAGAATACAGTCAGTAATAGCGTAATAACTTTGTGTGGGGACAGATGGTCACTAGACTTCTCGTGGTGATCATAGGTATATAAACGTTGAATCACAACCGTATGCTATACACCTAAAATTAATATAATATTATATGTCACCTATACTTTGATAATTTTTTAATTCAAGGAATGATTCATGAAGATGTCAAAAAATGCTTATCTTTGGAGGCTCTTAAAGGGGTTTTCTTTATTTGTGTGTGGGGTGGAGAAGACAGGTAATTTTATCTATTATGTCTGCCCGTAATGAAATAATTCATGGGACCCAAAAGGACAGATACTGAAAGTAATAGTGTGACAAACACACTGTCTGCTGACCATTTCCTTCCAGCTGTTGTCAGTAAAACGCCATATAAAAATTGTAAGCTGTTGTCAGTATTTGTCACAAAAACCAGTAATGGGAACTCAAAAGTAACTGTTGTGGCAAGGGGTAAACACAAGTCTCACTGGTGCTACTGGGAGGCCTGTGGGAAGGCCTGTTGTAGGTGAACCGTCTCGGGACAATAGAACAGCACCACAGAGGGTCACTTCCCTCCGCCATTCCCAACGCCCTCCCCCCACACTGACAGCTGGCCCGAAGCCCAGACCAGGCCTCATGGGGACGAAAGTGCTCATTATTGTGACAGACTATTTCACCCTCAAACTGGAATTGAAACTGCCAAAATAACCCCATACTGATTACAGTTCACGTAAGCGTCAGACAATAAAATTGATACACGTACTGGGTGGGAATGTGGGTCGTGGCAGGAGCTGCAGGTTCATCATTAGGGTGCTCCCCCGTCACGCTCCCCAGTTCCTTCCCTCCTTTCCTATTTCTATGTAACACAATGAGATTACAAGGAACTTGGGAAACGGAATTACCTGATTTAAGAGAAGGGTACACTCATGCTGTTTCAAACGAACATGAATTCTGGTAAAGAAATACTTTCACAGCTTGGGACGGTCTTGTTCTCTAAAGCAAGACTTAAAATCACACCAAAAAATCCTTGACATTTTCAGCATGTCTGTCTCACTTGAGATAAATAACATCCATCATGAGAACTGGATTTGCAACTCGAGAATATGATTACTCGTATTTCAAAAGGGGTTAACATTTGAGTTTCTTTCAATGGGTAATTCCCCTATATTGTTCACAATGTTGTTTTTAAAGTCATCCCAACTTTTCAGAAGCAAGTGCACTACATAAAGCAAAGTCTGCTTCCATTTGTATCAACGGTGTCCCAACACCTTTCAAACCTTACCCTATAAATCCTTGCTGCCATTGTTTTATACAAAAAAGAAAATAATAAAGGAACACATTTTTAAAAATCCTTCTTCCATCAGTATTGTCAAACATTCAATAGTAAATTCTTCCCAGTAAGATGTTTGATTCCACTGGGTTCAGAGCCCCTGAAACACAATAATTCCAGCATTGTTTTCCAAGGCAGAGATTTCTAAAAGAAAGACGGGGTGCAGAAGTACAAAGCTGATTCCCCCTCCCCCCACACAGTAGGATCCAATACAAACACAGCCCCAAGATGCACAAGGTATAAAAGCTCTGCTAGAAAGCTGGACCACTGGCACAGTGAAATCAAGAACCCTTTCCTGTGTGCAGGTGGGATGCTGTAAGCATTTCCAGTTTCCTAGAGAGAGAGTTGGCAAGTCAGGAATGCAGCAGGAGAAAGACAGCTAGTCGAGTCGCAGTGGCCGTCACCAAAAAGCCTATAGCTGCGGGGCATCGGGGAGGGCCACTTATTCTTCCCTACCACGTGACAATAAAAATAAATGAGACATTATAGTCGCTGAGGATTTACAGTAGGCAAAGCTGCTCTATGCACTTCCATCTGCATTAACTCACAGATGGGTGAGTCCTTTACACACTTAAAAATAGACAGCCCCAAATACCTTTTTTGTTTATATAGATTGTATCCATTGATATTTACTATATTACGCATTTAAATGGAGAAAATTTTAGAAATTTATCAGTTCATTTTTTAAATAATAAAGCTATTACATATTAACAGAAATAACTTTTTTATGAACAGTAACAGTATTTTCCAAAGAAAAAAGAAAAAAAATAGTGAGAAGAGTGGCACTGTTTTACATTTTAGCAAGTCTCCTGAATGTCTGGCTCAGAAGAAGACAGCTGGACTCTCTTAGCTGCTTCTGCATTCAATCCGTTACACTACCCCAGGTCACACAGTCTCAAGAAAACGCCACGTACAGTCACATGGGAATGAACGCGAAAAGGGCAGATAATATCTGGAGCTATCATAAAAATAGTTTTGCTTCGTGGACCTCTGAAAAGTCTTAGGGACTCCTCAGGGTACCCAGACCTCCCTTGGAGTACCCCTGCCTTATGATTTGGAAACATTCACTAACTCCCTTTTACAAGTGAGCAAACTGGCATAGAGAGGCAAAGGAATTGTCCAAGGACACACTGCTAGGACAGGTCAGAGCAGGGAAAGGCAAAGGGCATCACACTTACCCTCATCTGTTTGTTGCAAGGATTAACTGAGATCATGAATGTAAAGAGTTGAGCATCGCAGCTGGCCTATCACGAGTGCTCAAAAACATCAATGTTTCCCATTGGGCAAGGCTTGGTGGCAAAGCTAGGGAAACCACACATTTCTGATCAAATGATCTTATGACACCAACAAGAAAAAATAAAACTCCACAGCAGATGCCGACTAGAGCGAGGGCCCTGCCCCAGCCCTCGGCGGAATGGAAGCAGCCTTGTGGTACTCAGAAATGCCAGGGCCTCGTTCCACCCTCCATCAGGTAAATGATGCTGGCGGGCCGCGTGCACTGTCACCTTGTTCCTTGGGAAACCTGAGCAAGCCAAGAGAACTGCTCCATTATTTACAGCCTCCTTTTTGCATCACGCTGTACTTACAGGGAACCCTCAACAAACAACAAAGGCGCCTCTAGTCTGTGTGGCCAAACCTCTCCCAGGAACAGGCCCCTGTGGTCTTCCTGTCCAAGGGGCTCAGCTCACCACTGCTCTCCTTGTCCATCAACCTTCTTAATCTACATGGCCCTCCTGTTCCTGCCTGCAGTGGGCCCCTTGAGCCCACAGAAGTTCAGGTCACTTTTGTTCTTCCTTGGATTTGGGGAGTGAACTCCCTTGGGTAAGTGGGCTTGGTGCAGCGCAGGCCACTGCACTCTCAAAATGCTTCCTGGACAGAAGACAAGAGCAAGAGGCATCTGAACTGTGCTTCCACCCAAGTGCAGGCCACCAGGATCTGTCACCTGGAGTGCTGCAACTGGTCTCCTGTTTCCAACTTGACACCCCTACACACGTCTACTTTCCATCAACCGCCAAAAGGATCTTTTAGAACTATGGAAGAGATAGGGTCAGTTCTGCTAAAACGCTGCCAACTGAGTATGCCACTCGGTTGGAGTAAAAACCAAACTCCTTAACTTGGCTTATGAGGACCTGCCTCGTCCTGCCCCTGTCTACTTTTCTTGCTACAAGTAAGCGTTTCTTCTCTCTGGCCTTTGCTTTCTCTGCTCCCACCACCCGCGGTGTTCCTCCAGGACCTCCAGCAGCTCGTCTGTCACCTCCTCCAGAAGGTGCTTGCCCACTCTGCAGAGTCGCCTCTCCACCCCTCCATCGGGTTGCATTTGAACATCAGCGCACTTACTCTGGGACGTTATCTTTCTGTTACTGTATATTACCCGTCTCCCTCCCTCCACATCCTTCTCCTAGAACGTGAACCCCCCTGACGGCAAAGCCTCCACCTGGTCCCTCGCGACAACCCCAGCTCCTGGCTCCGTGCCTGGCACCGACTAAGCACTCGGCAAACATGGGTCGAATGAATGAAGCAGCGGCGCCCGGTGGCCGCGACAGTCCCGGGCTTGAGTCCCTGGCGCCCCGATGCGTCCGCACCGTTCGGGTAGCTGGGCCACAGTCGCGCGCGGGCCCGGGGACCCCGGTGGGACGGGGCTGCTCCCGCCCCGGGCCGAGCGCTCGGCCCCGCGCCGCAGGTGCCTCCCCGGAGCTTGCACTCCCGGGTCAGCGCCGCCGCCCGCATCGCCCGCACTCACCATGGTGGCGGGGCCGCCGCTGCTCCTGCCCGGCGAGTGGCGAGTGGCGAGTGCGGGGCACACCAGGGCGAGAGCCGAGTGCAGGAGCCGGCGCGGCTGACAGGTGAGGCGCCCGCCTCAGACCATGGCTGCTTCCCACAATGCCCTCGAACTGAAAGTTTGCAGACTCCTCCCCGCCGGGTGCCCTCCCTCCGCTGCCGCTCCTCCCATTCCCCCTCCTTTCCCCTCGGTCTCCCACCCCTCTCCCGCCTCTCCCCCCCTCCTCTTCCTCTTTCTCCTCTGCCTCCTCCCCTTATTCCTCCTTTTCCTCTTCCCCCTCCTCTCACCCCCCACCCACTACCCCTGCGCCGCTTGCCCCGCCCAGCGCTGCAGGTACCGAGCCACCTGCGCGCGCACCGCGGCGCCCGGGCCTCGCCTGCCCCGCGCGGGGGCCCCGCCAGCAGCCCGCGGGTGACTCCCTGGGAACTCCTGCACGGGGAGCTCAGAGGGGATGCTTTCCTGATTCTGCCGCGCGAATGTCATTCATTCATTCGACAAACTTTTATAAAACCTCACAAAGATTCCCCCCATACACTTGAGAAAGTATCAGAGGTTGACTGGTCTTAAACGGGGTGGGGAGGGAGCGCTTGCCCCAGCGGGAACTACAAGCGTTCTCTTGCCTCCAATTCCTTTCTGTATAACTGCAATCCAAAGACATTGGTCATTTTAAACAGGCCCGGTTTTAAGAGGTCTCCCCTAAGACTGTGGCATTGAGGCTCCGATGTCTCTCCTTCTCCCCTTGATTTTTCTTTTAAGTCTAGAGTTTTTCCCTGGGGCATTAGGAGTCCCCAAACCCCCAAGTTGTAAGCACAGTTTTGAGTGCACATTTATATTCTTTTGGGAGGATCGGTTGGTTTTATCAAATGCCTAAGGAGATCTGCACCCTAAAAATGTTAAGAACCTTTGCGTGAGTGGTCCCTGGAAGCCAAAATTGGTGATAATCCTTCCCAGAGTCAACTGTGTACCTTCCGCGGGCTGTGGGCCAGCTCAGGTGATCAACCGGGAAGTAAGGGACGCTCCGTCCATCCGTGCATTGATGCCACATTTATCAGCGCTTACTCTGTGCCAAGCCCGACGGAAGGAGCGTGGGGCATCCAGCGGAGAACAAACCTTCTTTCTTCTGAAGCTTATAGTCTCTTGTAGGATAACAAATAATAAACAAGTAAATGAGTAATTACAAAGCAAGAGGAGTGCTAAGTAGACGAGAAGATTACAAAGAAGATGAGCGCTGGTTGCTGGGACAAGGCACAGGGGAAGCTACATTTATTAGCTGGGGGATGGGTGGAGTTCAGAGAAGGCTGCCCCTGAGGAGGCCGCATGAGATCTGGAGACCAGAAGCCAGTGCTCAGAAAGAAAAAAAGAGTTATTCTTTTCAAAAGACCCCAAAAAAGGCCTCTGTGGCTGGATTTAAGTTGAGAGGAGGTCAGAGAGGTGGGCAGCCGCCAGGAGGCAATGGGGTTTTCCTACATTATGGCGTCACGCACACTAAAAGCCCCCAAGACAGCAGCGACCTCCAAGCTCTCAACGAGCTCAACTGCCTTTATGTCCTCCATTTTCAGTTGCCACACACCTCTTGATGGCTTTGGCCCCTGGTGTGTGGTATTTGCCAGAGGCTCTGGAAGAGGATTATTTAACAATTAAACTCCAGGTGATGGAGTGACTTTGCCTCCTGACAGATGGTCCACAACTTACTGCTGATTTAGGATAGCTGCTTTCTGAACTCCTAATTCTCAACCCAGGGGTGCGCTTTCTCCCCATCTGGGACCTTTTGGACTCACTGTACCTCACTAGTATCTAAGCGTTGTGACTCTCCTCCTTTCTATCTAATGTCAGGGCAGGGCTGCGCCCTGCCCCACGCCTCTTGCTGACCCTGTGAAAAGCACCCAGAGCCTTCTGCTTTAAGGATTTTATTGCTCATGGAAAGAGATAGGAATGCTAAAGGTGAGTTTTAAAGCTAGAGAAATCTCAATGCTCTTGCCATAACAAGTAAAAGATTAAGGCAGGAGAGAGTTCCCTGACTGTGTGGCCCATGTCAGGGAACATTTGGTTAGACAATGAGGGGAGTTTACTTTAAAGGCCGTCAGCATCCTTTGCCTTCCCTCATGACCTTGCTGAGATGGGCTGTGGGTGCTTCCTGGGCTTCTGCCCCGAATGTTCTTCCCACCAGATTCTCACATCACACCCCAATCCACTCTCAAGGCTGGACACTTCACATAGGTTATCATACTGCCCATCAAGACCACCTGTAATTCAGTACACGGTTTGCAAATATTTTCTCCCATTTCATAGGTTGCCTTTTCATTTTGTTGATTCTTGATTTTCCATCGTACAGATAAGGGCCTGAGACTCAGAGGCAGTGAGGACAAAGCAGGCACCAAAGCTAATAAGAGGAAGCGCTAAGCCTGGAACCAGGTACCAACAGCGGTGGTGTTGAGCAATGTTTACTCAGAAAGCCCATGTCTCTGGAATAACTTGCATTTCTGAATGTTGGTTTTCCCGTTT
Source organism: Rhinolophus sinicus (assembly GCF_057876585.1). Classification (NCBI taxonomy): domain Eukaryota; kingdom Metazoa; phylum Chordata; class Mammalia; order Chiroptera; family Rhinolophidae; genus Rhinolophus; species Rhinolophus sinicus. Next base: position 201,102,907 of record NC_142517.1, read on the forward strand.
TTGCCCCCTTTCACACTCCTGGTGCCCCCTGAGGTCCACCAACAAGGAGGCCAGGCCCAGCGAGGACCCAGAGACCCTGTGACTCTAGATGTTCCAGTGCAAAGAGGGGTTCCCTGGTCCAATCCGGAAGAAACCTTTAGATTCAAAATCCGCTGTCATAGTGTTAACCTAGAAATAAAAGGCCAAAGTGAGAGGCAACAAGCATTTATTGGAAATCCAAAAGGATAGCGATTCAGAAAACGCTGATTCAGGTAGAAACCCAAATAGTGTTCCCATTAGGAGATGAAGGCAAGGGGTATTTATGAGAAAGGGAAAGGGAACAAGTACACGAATAGAAGGAAGAAATAGGAGGTGCAGATAAGCTAACACAGTGATGCTTATGCTAAAAAAACGTCTTTAATTTTTACTCGGTGGGCATAATAAACAGTTGTTTGGAGTACACCGCAGCTTCAGGCCCACTCCAAAAGTGACTTTGCCCAGTTTTAACGTTCTAAATGTTTGAGGAGTAAGACGTGCAAGGCAGGTTCTCTGGGGTAGCAGCTGCAACTCCACTTTAAAGTGTGGCTCCGTTGATGTTATTTTTCACACTCGGCAGAAGCCAGCGTGCACAGTGTGTTACATGTTACAGATACATCATCTCTGAGCTGCTGCGTAAGACTGTGTGTATGTACTTCACAAAGCAATGCCCTGGTATTAGGTCAACTCGACGTGAGTGTCACTTCTCAAACAATTCCATAACTCCACAGTAACGAGAGATATAGAGAACGTAGTAAAGGCCACCGTGGAATCCACAGAGGAGAAGAACAAATGAGGGACATGATAATACAGTAAACTGATGACAGTCGATAAACTAAATTATTAACTTTCTAGAAATTGAGACAGAACAAGCTACGAGTTTAAAAAAAATAAAATAAAAGAAGCAAAGGAAGGCCATCAGGCAAGATTTGTCAGGAAGTGAACCAGCTCTTTCTTTCCAATCATAATGGTAATCTAGTTAAATGTTAACTAAACTAAAGATACATAGACGGGGAGGAGGAGCTTCTGGGTTTCCCATTTTGTTAGTCTTGTTAAATACAAGATACTGCGACAAAGCGGGCTGATGGTTATCAGCACTATACCAAAAAGAAAGCGTGAAATGGAATGCACATATACCTTGATTGTCTGGCAGTTCCAATCACCACTGCAAATGCAGTAGGTGTCAGCGTAATGGCCGCCCAGTAAGACTGACAGCCTTTGGTTTTCAGATTCCACATATAGGTAACACCAGACAGCATTTGTCTTTCGTTAACTTATTTCATTTAGCATAACACCCTCTAGGTCCATCCATGTTGTCTCAAGATTTATTTCCTTTTTATTACTGCCTAATCGAACAAACAGAACAAAACAAAAACAGACTCAGAGAAACAGAGACCAAAGGGAAGATTGTCATGTTGTGATAAGTTTGCACGGTGACAGACGGTTACTAGAATTAGTAAGGCGATCACAGCGTAAGGTATAAAGAAGTCAAATCACTACATGGGACACCTGAAACTAATATAACTAATATAATATTGTAAACCAGCTATACATAAATTTTAAAATAATAAAATTACTATTTCCATTTTTAAAAAGATTGAGAGCCTTGGAAACCATTTGAACATTTTCTCACATGAGGACCGGCCCTTGATTTGATCCTCCAGTCAGTGTTTGCAGACTTGCCTTCCCCACTCTGGGCTTGATTTAAACCGAGTGGCATCATTCCTTTTAAAAGTGCATCTCATTTTTGTCTGACTTTTGCTAACACTTCCTCACTACTCATATCCACCAGACTTTGTAATTCTAGATGCTCACACAAGTGCCACCCTCGGGGAAGCCCTTGTTGCCCAGGACACAGATGCAATATTCGGGGGCCAGATGTACACCTGAGTAGGAGGAAACGCCTTCCTACCTGAGAAGCCTTCGGTTTGGTCTGAAGCTGGATGCCATGTTGGTATTATGCATTGCCAGCCTCCTGGGGAATCTACTGAACTCCTTGGTTGATTTTTAAATTTCAACATCAACTGGAGAATCCTTAGCCCTGGTTTCTCCTGATAAGCAGCGACCTTTGGTTTTGTAGCTTTTAGTGGCATTCCCCATGTAACCCAGTGGCCACGCACAGGCTGAACGTAAGTGCAGAGTCACTAGATAAAGTATATGTTGGGCATGAACTGAACCTCAAGACCAGTGATTCAAAATGTGGGGCAGGAAGTGGGGCGGGAGATGGAGAACAATCGGAGTTACCCAGCCCTCAAGTGAGCTGGGACAGGGACAGGGCTGAGAGCTAACCCTGCCCAGGGTAGTGTGTCTCCACGGACTGTGCTGAGCGCGGGGCTTGTCTTACAGGAGAGCAGTGTCTGCAGTCAGGCACCCTGACCGCCATGCCAGCCTCGCCGCCTACCAGCCATGACTTTTGGCAAGATGCTCAACCTCATTGCGCCCCCATTTCTTCATCTGTGAAATGGAGACCATCATTCTTATGCCTCTGTAATAGACGTCCGATAGACGTAAGCACGTCCAAACCTGTAGAGAATTTTTCTAAAAATGTATTGGAGCCAAGCAGTGTACATATCTGGAAGCAAGCTCTCATCAGACTGAGACAAATGTTTCTAAGAAAATGGCAGTTTGCAGCTACAGCTTATGTAATGCATTTGGAATTAAGGAGGGAACTAAGGAAGATGACAGGAAGGTGGGAGAAAGCAAGGCAAGGGTTGGATTATAGGAGAGTTAACAAGATGATGTGCTTTCTTGAGGGTACTTAAGCTTTAGGAGGAGGCATCTCAAAAGAAGCATTTCAAAGGCTTGTTGACCCAGATGCATAGATACAATGAACACGGCTGGCTTAAGGCAAAAATAAAGCCTTTTACTAAGAAGTTACAGGCCAGGGCATACTACCCACCCTAACATACCCAGTTAGGGATTTATGATCAGATCACCCTGTGAGGTTACTCTCCATAGAACCTCTTTTGTCATCCACACCCCTCTCTATTTTCTTAAACCACTGTCTTTTCCTGTCTAGTCATTTGTTTCCTCTCCACTCACACATTTGAAAGTACTGAGATTGACCCAGATGTTCTGTATAGTTACCCTTCTGTTACCGATGAGGAAACTGAGTCTCAGAAAAATTAAACAACTTGTTAAGATCAGCTCCCTAGTATATTGCAGAGCTGGCATTCAGATTCGACAGGCCTTGGCTCCAAAGTCCATTATCTTTTCACTAGGGTTATCTTTCAGCCCCCAGCAATTTCATGCAGACTTTGAGCTTTCCTTTCTTCTGTCCTCTTTAGTCTAAGGCAGTTGGCCGTATTTATTCTAGCCAAGCCTTTCAGCATTTGTGAGTAAGATTCTGAAGAGGTTCCCTGTCCTGTACAGTGGCCACACTTCCTCCAGCTTGAGGTATGGAGTCGCCACCCTGGACATGGTCAGGGCCCCACTTATCAGAAGGGTCAGGGCCCCTCCAACGTCCGTGAGGACAGTTCCACTGAAGCCATGGAACTCTGGCCCCCTCTCACTAGAGCCCGTGGACCTCAAACTTGGGCATGAACACATGGGTCACTGAGGGAACATGCTAGAGAAACGGGTGTCCAGCTCTGCCCAGGGATTCCAGGGATGCTGATTCGAGAGATTTGTTCAAGTGCTTATAGTGAGGTAGTTGAGAGCTCAGATTGTACCACAAGCCTTTAATTTTAGTCCTGGCCTCACCACTTCTTAGCTGTGCAACTCTGGACTGATTGTCTAATGTCTCTGTGCCTCTGTTTCCTCATCTATAAGTGGAGATAATATTAACATGCAATTTATGGTTGTGCTGGGAGAATCATCGAAAATTATACCGCCTGTGAAGTGTCTAGTATGCCGTGTGGTACATAGTAAGCTCCCAGTGAAAGTTAACTGTTGTTGATACTAAAGTTTGTGAACCTCTCTTTCTTGGGCAAAAACAAAGTTCTCATGTGGACTGCATGTCTTCCAAGAGAGACTCTGCCCCTGGCAACCACGCCCTTTCCACAGGTCCCCAAATCAGTTATTTTTCAATTTAATTCAGTCCCAACTGCTCTCTAACAAGAAGTACTCCCTGAGAGCAGGTAGAGACCCCAAAGTTAGGCAGCTAGCCCTCACTTTTTAACATAAATGATCAGAGAACTCATTTATGAGTTCATTTACGAGAACTGATTTACGAAAACTCCAGAGCCATCTTGCTTCTTCACAAGTACCACATGCATTTATCACTATTAATTTCTTTACTAAGCCCAATTTGGCAATTCAATATTAAGTACCTACTATGTGCTGGGCACTATGCTAGGTGCACATGCATTGGAGAATGAAACAGACAGTACCGCTGCCCTAGGTGAGTCCACAATTTAGTGTACAGTAAACCAGTACACTGATACAAACAATACAGTTGGAAATTGTGATCAATTCTATGATGGCTAAAACCAGGGGCCAGTGATAAAGAACAATGGGAATCTAGGTAGAAGGGGAAATAAAGGGGGAGACTCTCTGAAGAAGAGACAAGTAACCTGAAGGCTGAAAGAGGTCCAGCCAGGTGAGGGGGATGGGAGAGGACAGGTGAGTGCTTGGAGGAACTGAATGAAGGCCTGTGGGACTGGAGCAGAATAGTTAGAGATCTTGGTCCCAAGTGAGGCAGGCTTTGTGGGCTCTGCTAAAAACCTGGGGTTTTATTTTTTAAAAAGAAACTCTTTCTTTTAGCTTTCTGTGCAAAATGGCACCCACATCTCACTGGTTCCCATGATTAAAGAATTCATGAACAGAACGTTTGTTCCACAGTCCCCTCTCCCCAATCTGAATCCTTTTTAAAGTGGTGTCACCTATCTCAGGCCTTGGCAGACAGAAGATGTATTCACTTACCCGAACCCCCCACCCCCCACCCATGCAACACAAGAAATCATTTTTCTTGGAATGTGGTTACTGGGAGTGTTCCACATTTTTCATTTCTCCCATTTAGTAATCACTACACATTTGCCTATATAGTCCTCTTGCATCAAACCTACTCTTCCAGACAAAACGAAAACCTTAATATTAGCTCAGAGTTTGACTTCTGGTAAAACGGCGCTCCCAGAGCAGTAAATAACATTTTCTCTCCCTGTCAGACTTAAGGACTAGACTCTGCCTTGTGAGAGAGGTGTAGTACGGCTTTCACGCAGGACCAGAAGACGGCGCTAATTTCAGGACAAGACAGGGTAGTGGAGACCCCTTGTGTTCATTTAGAGTAATAGCTACCAGTATGAACCCTTTTCCTCCTATGCGTGTCTAAAGAAAATTAAAGGTGGGTAAGTGGAAAAATGTCCTTTATGGACGTTTGTCAGGGGCTTTATTTTTTTTCTATAATTGGTTGCCACCTTTCCAAGTACAACTTATAAACAGGAAAGTCAGCTCAAATTCGGTGCAGCTAAGGAGGCCAGTAATGAACTGTCTTTCAATTGCACTGGGCCTTAGTGTTATCATCAGTGAAAAATAATAAGTTTGAACTATGCACTGCCCAGGGGTCTTTTCAATTCTAAAATCCCAGGAGCTTGTGATGAGAACTGGAGATCTGGGTTCTAGTCTTGCCTTTGCCTGGCCTTTGACTTAGGTGGGCCAGTCACTGTCCCTCACCAGGTCTCAAGGTCATGGAAAAGGGAGAGGGTTGGATTCACTGCTCTCTTAAGCACTTTAAACTTGTAACTTTCAAAATTTCCACCCAAGTTCACAGGCTTGACAAAGTTGGCTCTCAGGCTGGTGGAGCTCCCATAACACTGTGATCTCTGTTCCCAAAAGAAAGGACATGAGTAACAAAGGCCAATCAGGAACCAGAGAAGAAAGATTCAGACATGAAACCATGGGAGGCAACTTGGGCTTTGAGACACCACCTCACCAAGTGGGGCTGGGAGCCAGGGCTGGGGTCTGGCTGACACTATCTTTGCCTTGTCGTGGATACCCAGACTTTACCTGCTGGAGATGACGGGCCTCTGAGCATCTTGAAGCCCTCGGAGACTTATTTGTCTTTGAATTTCTGATCCTCTAGCCCAGTCTGACACATAAAACAGCTAAAATTTACTGAGCATTGAGTATGTGGCAGGTAGTGTTTAAAATACTTTCTATGCATAACTCATTTAATCTTCACTACAATATTCTGTGGAGGTAATTACTCCTCTTGCCTTACAGATAAAGAAATCTGAAGCTAGAAGTTAAATAACAGGTCTGAGACCACACAGCTTCTAAGGGGGTTCCAGTCTAGCCTCTTCTCGTGACTGCCTTCCCATGCCCCCAACCCCCACAGCTGCTGCAGAGTGGGTGCTCAATGCATACGTGTTGAATGACTCAATGCTGCATGAATGTTTTCAATGCGTCAACACAAAACTCATTTCAAAATCCCACTGAGGAACATTCCTAGGGTTCAGATTCTCCTAGCACCTTCCGTTCCTTTCTGAACCCTAAGGGATTCTTGGCCAGCAGCTCTGCCCCGGGCTCCTGGAGCACTTTTCCCCTCCATGACTACACAGCACTCTTGGAGAATGGGCCTCACCCACAGCTCCAATCCTGCTTGTTCAGACTTTACAGGTTCCTTTTTTAACTGGTAACCAGCACCCTAGGGGCTGGGCCAGAGAACAGTAGTGTGGCACTGCTCATGATCAGCCTTTCGTAAAAGCACACTGTGTTCTTTTTAGGCTGTGAACCAGGAACTCAGGATGGGATCAGGCCACACACCTCAATTCTCCACCCCAAAGTGAACTTTGCCTCAAGGGGCAGGTACCACACAGCACTTTCTTCCCCAAAGCAAGTCTAATCTCCATCTCCATTTCTAGTTGAAGGGAGGGAGAAGAAAGGAACAAGTACATATTTATTATCTACTATGGATAGTAGGCAAGCTACGGTATTAAGTTGGTGCAAAAGTAATTGCGGTTTACAAGGTTAAAAACAATTGCAAAAACCGCAAGTACTTTTGCACCAACCTAATACTTTAACTACCTTAATCTTTACAAACATGACATTATTCCGATGCATTTTACAGGTAATGAAAGCAACAATGCCCAGAATGTTTCCAAGTGTTAACGTAGCCAGTGAGTAGCAGCCCTGGAATTCAAACCCAGGTAAGTCTGGGGCCAAAGTCCACGTTCTTTCTACAGGACGCTGTCTTGCAAGTGTTAATTAGCACTTCCTGTCGGCCTCCTCTGGGAACCCTGACTCACCATTTGCTCAGAGTAAAAGGATGTGTTTTGGAAGGGCAAAAACAAAGTTGAGGACCATTTCTTCATCTGTAAAATAGGAACAAAAACAGTTCCTACCACAGAGGGTTTTTTTAAAGGATTAAATCAAATAACCCAGATAAAGAACTTAGCACTGTGATTAGAAAAAGAATAGGCACTGGGTGCATGCTAGCAACTTCCTGCACTACTCATAGGGACTCTACCCCAACAGCTGCCTCATTCCACTGTTTTGCCTCGCTCCTGGCTCCTGGCTCCTCCTGTTGATAACGCTTAGAACTGCAGGCACGCCCCCCAGCGAGTCTTCACCAACCAATCTAACCAGTCTTCCAGAACCATCAGCATGTTCTACTCAACGCTCCCTATTCAGCCCAACTAAGGACTCACCTGTAATTAATTAAAGCTTCCCAGGAAGGTGGACTTTCCTTCTACTGAACTCTGTACATCGCCCCAAAGACCCTGGAATTTTAATGAAGATCCAGATAGTCAGTGGTCCCTGGACATCAAAGTTTCAGCTCACCATTTCTCTGTGTCATTCCATCATTCCGTGTTTCCCCGAAAATAAGACCTAGCCGGACCATCAGCTCTAATGCATCTTTTGGAGCAAAAATTAATGTAAGGCCCGGTATTATATTATTATATTATGATATTATACCCGGTCTTCTGGTAAAATAAGACTGGGTCTTATATTAATTTTTGTGCCAAAAGATGCATTAGAGTTGATGGTTCGGCTAGGTCTTATTTTTGGGGAAACACGTAAGTATAATATAATGTCCAGGAGGCAGGGATTCAGGCATTTTGTTTATTACTATTTCCCTAGTGTTTTGCTCAAACCAGTGCCAGAACCTAGAAATGTGAGGATATTCAAATGAATAAACAAATGAATCAATATTTACCCTCTGAAATTCTGGCTCTTCAATGTTTTACCTTTTAATTTGACTTTGTTGAAATCACCAATTGGCTCTAAGTAATAACCCAATTTTCCTTCATTTCACCAAAGATACCTGGAAGAATATATTGAGACATATTTGTTTAACTGAATTAACTAATAAGGGCCTTGATGCCAGAAGAAAGGCTACTTACAGTTTCAAGACTTACTCGAAACGCACACACTTCCTTTTATGCTCCTTTCAACATTTGATTTCTAGACACTGTTAACAGAGTGTTTACTGAAATAAAGTCTGTAATGTTTTTTTCATTTTCTGAGCTATAACTGCCCCTCTGGATCTTGCTGTGACTTGGTTTTGAGACTTAGGCAATAAGTGTAAATAAATCCAACACTATGCATTTAATTAGAAGCTTCCACTGCCTTCATTAGAATGCAAATAAATAGTTCAAATAGGAGATTAAAGAGCAATTGAAATGATTATAGAAGCAGAGAAATAACTGGGAAACTAAGGTTCCCCTTAAATATGCAATTGCATTTTCAAAACAATTAGATGCTTACTTGTGTACTTCAGTTAATACATTTTAACACATAAAACATTAGACATTTTTTAAACTACCTTTGTCTACTGCCTTTTGGAAATCTGAAGTCTGAAAAAATATATGAAGGTTTTCCCCTACCCTCTCCCCAATACAGTATTAAAGTTTTAAATCATTCAAATTCACACAACTATAATATGCATAGTATTTGTAAACAATGATTAAAGTTTTTCCAAAAAATGTGTAAGGATCCATGTGAAAGAAGTACAACTCACATTGCCAGATACTGGCAACAAAATTAACTTTGTTGCATAATTAAGACTTTGAAACTTTTTATCATAATTATGTATAAAGGTCACAGATAATACTATGTTAAAATGTACACTTAATTTTCATTTATCCACTTTCACAAGTTGTGGTTAAAATGTGGCAGGAAAGAAATTTCAAGTAATTCATTATAACTTTGTGAAAGTTATAATGATGTCAGGTTTTATGAAGACTAGCGGATTTGGGGGGAAGGGGGAAACAAAATTGTTTAAAAGCACTCAAATAATAAAAGAATTCAGAAAGAAGCAGGATATAATTTCTGAAGACAAAAAAGTTAATAACCTTCATATACACAATTACCAGTGAGATAATATAATAGTAGCGAAACCCCCATTTACCATATCAACTAAAATGAACGAACAAACAAACAAAAAATACTTGGGAATAAATTTAACACAAAATGGGCAATACCTTAGAGGAAACCTGTAATTTTCCTGAAAGACACAAGAGTAGATTCGAACCAACGGAAACACAGTTCTCTGTTTTGCATGGATTTCTCAACATTATAAAGATGTCAGTTCTCCTTAAGTTAATTTATAAATTTATGAAATAACTTGTCCTAATAAAAATACAGAGCTAGACAAGGAGAAACAAAGTTCATATGGGAAAATAAACATGTAAGCACGGTCGGGATACATTTACAAAGAAGAGCTACAACAAGGGACTAGCCCTGCTGGACATTAACACGTATTATCAGGCCTTTACCGCTAATGCAGAGCAGTGCTGTCACAGGAGTAAACAGACCAGTACAACGGCATATAAAGTCTAGAATAGACTGAAGCACATTTGGAACTTTAGGACAAAGCTAGTGTCTCATATGGATGAGGCAAAGATAGGTTTTTTTATAAATGGCAGTGGGACGCTGATTTACCACTTGAATAAAGATAAAACAATGTCCACATGTCACACCACATACGAGCGTGAAGTCCACCTGAATCAGGGATCTAAATGTAAAAAGAAAAGAAAGGAGGGAGAGAGGAAAGGCGGAAGGGAGGAAGGCACCAAACAAGTAGTAGAAGAAAACATGTATAAATTCCTCTTTACTTGCATATAGGGAAGGGTTTTCTAACAAGACCCAGTATTAACTGTAAAAAGATTGATAAATTTGACTATATAGAAAAATTGTTTTTAATTTCATGACAAGAAAAAAACACCATTAAGTCAAAAGACATGAAAAACTACAGGAAAATATTCACAACATATGTCATAGATAACGGGCTAGTTCATTAACATCTGTAGAACGCAGAATTGAGGTCAAAAGGATCAAAGCATCTGATAGAAAAATGAGCAAAATGCTGATGGCTCCCACCTCCCTCTTAGTAAAAGCCAACATCCTTGCAGTGGTTTACCAGGCACTACATGACGGGGGCCCGCTGAGCTCTCACCTTCTCTGCTAAAACTACCCCCTCCACGCATCCCACTGCAGCGGCTCTGGTCTTGCTCTTCCCCAGACACAGCACGCTCACTCCCATCTTGGAGCCTTTGATTTAGTGGTTTTCACTGCCTGGGATCTCTTCCCTTGATTTCCACTTAGCTGTCTTGCTTACTTAACTTCAAATTCCTTGTACATGTATCACCCTGAACTCTTTATTTGGCCAGTTGCCCCCCGCCCCCCCCCCCTCCCATGCACTCTCCATTTCTAGTCATCTACTCTTTTTCTTTCCTCCTTAGTATTTATTACCTCTGGCATACTGTATAAATTTATCTATTTAATAGCTCTATTGTTTATTGTCTCCCTCTGCAAGAAGGTAAACTCCACCAGAGCAGCGATCTTTGTTTTGTCCACTGATATGTTTTCAAGAATCTAGAATAGAATCTGTACATGGTAGGCATTCAATATTTTTTCAGTGAATAAATTGTATCGTGTCAATAAAAACACAATAGACATGATACTATACACATTATATATAGTATACAGTTGTATTTCAGTGCTTGGAAAACTGAAAATTCCCTAATGCAAAACTCTCCATGCTCTAGTCATGGTGTATAACTCGCATTTACATATGGGCAAAAACACTGAAAATTCAAGTCAGTACCCCCAAATATGGCCAAAAATCTGAATATGCTTACTGGAGTGGGTGAGTGTAAAACCACCTTAAATGTGTCCAAAGGAAAAATCTCAAGGAAAACTCTGGAGTGGAGGTAGGGGGAGGGGCTAGGTGGGCAGGAACATGGAGAGAGTCTGAAGGAAAATGATGAGGACCATGACCCATTAGCTGCAGGCTGCTGGAGTAGCCTTACGGAAAGGACCTTGTTTCAAAGAAGCTCATCTGTCCTGTTGTCCTGTGTCCACATTACTTCTCTTGCTTGGGGTGGGGTGGGGTGCAGTCTGCCTGTGGCTCCCAAGTAAGGAACTCAGACTCCAGTGGCCCATTGTTCAGGGTACTGTCGCTGTGTAACAAATCACTCCACACTTAGTATTTTAAAGCAACCACTTTATTTTGTTCACAATTGTGTGGGTCAGGAATTCAAGAAGCGCTCATGGGGGTAGTCCTGCTGTTGCAGTCACTTGTCGGCTGGGTCTGCAGCCATCTGAAAGCTCAACCAGGCTGGACATTCAAGATGGCGCACTCACATGGCTGGCAGTTACTGCTGGCTGTCAGCTGGAGGCTCAGCTCTGCTGCCGACCAGAACGCCCGGTGGTCTTAGGCAGCTGGTTTCCCTCAGAAAACCAGGTGCAAGCCGCGTGACAATTTGTGACCTAGCCTCAGATACTGCACTGTGTCACTTCTGCCATGTTCTATTAGTGAATCACTAAGGGTGGCTCAGATTCAGGGGAAGAAAACATAAATCCCACCACTCAATAAGAGGGCATAAGAATTTGCAGAAATATTTTAAAACCACCATACCCACCAAACATGAAGCTGCCAAGTGGACCTGTCTTAATTAAGTACGTCTTATGCTGATCAGACTCCCAGAACTAGTGGTTGATGTTTTAGAAAAATAGGAAACATCTCATTATAGCCCTTGTGTACTTAGCCTCTAGGACCTCTCTGCACTTTCCTCAGAGTGCTCCATTCAGCCTCTGGAAATTGTTAACAGTAGCTTGGCAGGTAGAATGGCATGGGTAGAAATGATGGGGGATGCGGGAGGAGCCGCTCTAAACTGTTTCACTAGACTCACTTTCTAAGAAAATTCGCATGCGTTCCTTTTCATCTGCGCAGGGCACCCAAATTGTACACATACAAGCACCAGTATTTATTAAGTGCTTACTATGTGCCTGGCACTGGGTTCAAGGTTATTGTACGTACAAATCCCCAGTTCTCAGAGAAGTTACAGGGAGGAAAACAAGAAGTGTGGCTGGACAGGAGTAAGTGAGGAGAGCATCACAGATGTCAGGGAGGTAATGAGGGACCATTTAGAGCTCGGGCTCCTCCTGTAAATGGGACAGGGGCTGTGAGGGTTTTGTGTACAGGAGCGACATGATCTGAGACGTGTTTTAACAGGTGTGTGGAGATCAGGCTGCTAGAGCCGGGGAAGGATCAAGCAGACTGGTTAGCAGGCTACCAGAACAGTCCAGCTGACAGTGGGCTGGACTGTGGTTAATAGCAGCTGAATGGTGAGAGGTGGCTGTATTGGGGTACATTTTGAAGGTTTGGGTTTGTGTCTGCAAGCGTGCCTATGTTTTCAGTGCACGTTTGCAACTTGAGATGCATTTGATAGATTAATGGCAGATGTGATTCCTGCAGCCAAAGATACTATCAGATGTCATGTCCAACAATAAAATGCAACAAATACAAAAGTACATTACTCACTTAGAAATAAAGTCCCCCAAATCACTTAGGAGTTTTTACACAAGTAAATCCAGAAATGAACAAATTTCTGTTTGACCATATTCTCTTTCCTCTCCCTTTCTTCCTCTTTTTAATACCACACAAGGTTTATTCAACCAGATGTTGCTACTTATTTATAGAAGTTGCTGCTCTCCAGTGAGTTCCTCTAACTCCAGGTAACAGCTCAATGAAGTGCACATAACACAGCTTTTTACCTATTCAATCTAAATGTGGCATTGTTGAGGGATGGGAAGAAACCGACCTAGGTTTGCTTTCCAATCTATTGAATAAATGAATGAAACAGAAAAGATTTAGAGAATCAAGGGTTAATAAAGCCTTTAGGTTTGAGCTGGTTTTGTGTGATGAGCACTGAGGATACAGACATAAAGGCAGGTCTACCTTATAGGGGCTCGGAGAGGAGAGAACCTCTTAGCAGGCCATTACCATGTATGTGTCAACTGTCGTGTGAGTTAAAGCTCCTGGCAGGTCCAGAAGAATGCTTCAAATACACTTGCAAAAGTTCAAATATAATTTTCCTTTCTGTGACTAAAGGTATCTTGAATTCAACAAATTGTGAAATCAAAAAAATTATGCCATCACAGAATTAACTGAAAGAACCCACAGCTATTGAAATATCTAGTTGTTTCCCATTATCTTGACAAAACATTGCATTTACTTAATAAGGGAATGATACCTGTAATTCTGAAATATTAAAATCATGTGACTTTATTAGTTGGGCTTGATTTTCATGGAGGAGTCTGCAGGCTATTGGCTATCCCTGAGTGTTATAGGAATTGATGACAATCCCTGTTTGAGGGCAGGTTTAAGTAATAGTCCCTTAGAGTATCACAAGTTCAACAGTCATACTTAAGAAGAGTGATTCCTAAGTTATTTTAATTCATTATCTTGATCTTGGGACACCTCTACATTCTTTACTGTGTGTTAATGTAATCTATTTCAAATAAAAACAAATTCACTTTCTAAAGGAAATTTTCTAACAATTTCAAAATGAAAAACTAGTGGAGTAACATAAAATAGACTAAGGATCACTGCTCTTTAGAATGCATGGGAAACGAATGCTTCCAGGGGAAAAAAATGCCCCTCTTGATCTAAAACTCTACGGTGTGGGAAAATTTGCTATACTACCACTGCTAATGGTGTAAAGAAATCCCTATTACTTTATCTTTCTCCAGAATGTTAAATTCAGGATCTAAAGTTTCTTAAAATATGGAAGTGCCAGATGGGAACTAGATAAAGGAGGATGGGCTTTGAGGTCGGACAGACCAAAGTTTGAATCTTCCATTTTTCACTTGGGTTTGACCTGGAAGTTTTCTCTCTGGCTCCATTTCTATACTACAAAAGATGAGACTGAACGTCAAGAAGGTGGTCCCAGAACGTATTACTCAACTTTCATGAGAAATCCTATGTTATCAATACGACTAAGGGATGGTCTGTATGTGTAGTGAAAAGACTGAGAGCGATCTCAGCACAGTCAAGGAGACTCAGGGACTGAAAGTGCTAGAAGGGAAAGAAAGCTGTAACTCAGGTACCTGCGTCACCCACCTGAGAATGTTTTTACAAATAGATGGTAAACTGGGTGAAACCTAAAAAGGGAAGGCCAGAAACAAAAACTTGCTGGCGTGTTTCCACTTTCCAAGTAAAGAGAGACCAGCTGACTCTCCAGCACCCTTGGCAATGAGCATGTCAGGTTGTCATGATGGCATCAAGGTCATCCAGCCGACCTTTCCTCCTGTGTCATTGTCCTTGAAGCAGCCTTCCAATGACGACTTGGGTTCTATTTAGACTGTCCTACAGAAACTGGGGTCTGCTTGACAGATAGAATTCTCATTGTAATTTAATAAACTGGAATTCCATAAATGAAGACACCAAGATATGCCTTTTTGTTACCTAGTCAAAGGAACAAATCAAGTGTTGGCAACGGTGTGAGGATATTAGCAACTAAAATTTTAAAAATTACAATATGCATATTCTTTGACCTAGCAATTCCCATTTCTAAGAATTTATTCTAAGAAAATAACTGGGTAAAGATGGTAAAGATGAACACAGAACACATGCTGAGTTCAGTATTTCTAAATATTTAGTGTTTCAATTAAAATTATAAATACTCTAAAACTGCATAATCGAATTTCAACATGAGATTGGGGAAATGAATAATGGTTTAGCCACGTAAAGGAACAATGCAATGCTGCTGCCCAGGCTACATTATGCTGTAGGTAAAACACATACACACATACCCCTACCTCAGTAGCCTGACACAAAAAATGACCTCTCACCAGAAGTCTACTGCAATTGGGTTCCACGGGATGGTTCAGTCATGCTTCTCTACCAACATGTGCTTCTGTGACCACCGTGGTAGAAACAGTCGTGGCTGAGCCTCTCTCTCCAATTAAATGCTTCCGCCTGCACTTCATTGGCTAAAACAAGTCACGTGGCCTGACCTAACCTCAAAGGGCGGGACACCGGCACCACCAGTCAGTGCAGCTAGAACCAGGCGGAGCTCATGTCCACTGCACCTATGTCGCAACTACAGATGCGACCATGGAGCTCTATTTTTTAACACGGCAAACTATCCATAATGTATCAAGTGGGAAAAAAGTATGGCCCCATTAAAAATATATCCCATGAGCATGTTAAATATGTATACATACACTTGAAAACTACACTGGAAAGGTATATAGCATAGGTTTAGCAGTGTTTTCTCTGGGTGGCAGGACTAGGGGTTTTTAAAAAATCTTTTTGATAAAACTTTTTGGTATTGTCTTCTAAATTTGCTTTTCTTTTTATTATAATAATAAACATATTTTGATGATGAGAGAAAATAAAGCTATATCCCTTTTAAATAGCACAGTAAACTTCCATTCTGGTTCCTAAATCAATCTCTTATCAGTTAGTCTGAGGAATCACTTCCCCTAGGTCAGAACCACCCTGTATATATTGATAAAACAGCTGGTGCAGTGGAGACTAGGGCACAGATCATGGTGTCTCTTCATAGTTTGGTACACTCTGAGGGCCTGGATGTCCTGAGCCGCTGGCTCTAGGGCGCCACAAATTTCAAAAGAGAAAATACCCACTCCTCTTGCGTAAAACACTCTTTACACATTAGCACATTAAGGCAGGTGGTGTGGGGAAGGCGTGTGCTTTCAAGTCAGACAGGATCTTCTTGGTTTTCTTATCTGTACACAGGGACAATAAAGCCTGGCAGAAGTGTGGCCAGGATTGAATAATATGACACAGGTAGAGCACCCAGCACCCAGAGGGTGCTAAACATGGTAGCTACTATTATAACCCTGCATCCAGATCAAACGTAACAAAAGCTAAATTAGGCAATAGAGTAACAAGCAAGAAACATTTTATTGTACGCATATTCTCAAAAAACCCCACAAAAACAGGACCCACAAATAGGAGCAAAGGACAAAGTTTTCTAGCGCTCTGGGATAGTCAGGGTACCATAGCTCATAGAAACATAGCTAGTACAGGGACAAAATATACTAACCAACACTACCCTTTTCCCCAGTCAAAAGAGGCTATAGAGAAGAACACTTTAAATTGTATTCTAATATAAATTTGTCTCATAATTCAAATAAACTTCAACCTGCCCAAAGAGTTATTATATAATAAACTGCAGAAAATAGAGTAAGCTTTCAATAATCTGCTCACAATTAACAATTAAGCAATAGACACTGGAATAAATAGAGCATGTATTACTTATTTGTTAAACCTTCCATTTATAATGAGCAGATGGTTTACCACTAGTGGTAACTGGTTTCTTCCATTTTAAGAGACGCCAGATCCAGTAACAGAAGTAGAATGCAATTTAAAGAAAACTTTTTAGAAAACATCTTGGATCTGAGCCACTGCTGTGTTTATTACATACGTAGGGAAGTTTCAACAGTTTAAAAATGTGGAAATTAATAAACTGAATTATCTAGGGGGAGAACAAAGTGACATATTCTAGAGCAACATATTTTGTTTATATCGTCT
The DNA here is from genome assembly GCF_057876585.1 of Rhinolophus sinicus. Classification (NCBI taxonomy): domain Eukaryota; kingdom Metazoa; phylum Chordata; class Mammalia; order Chiroptera; family Rhinolophidae; genus Rhinolophus; species Rhinolophus sinicus. The sequence goes on from NC_142517.1 coordinate 201,119,648, forward strand.
AGGTGGCAGGGCAGAACTACAACATAGCAAACAGAGATTTACAATGAAATGAATAATGTTTCCACCTAATGCCATGGGGGTATTTGTATCACTCCCACTAATAAAGGGCAATGTAAAAACATGTTTAAAATGAAGAATTGGCATTTCTTATCCCATACACACTAGATCTAAATATAAACATAAGGATTTTCTCTAACATTCTGTACTTCTTCATCCCTATTTGTATAAACTAGCATGAGTATTCAGGAATGGAAAACCAGCAAATGTTAGTTGAAGAACTATTTTAAATGACCCGTTTAAGAGTAATGCAGTCAAAATAAGGCAATAACTACAAGCCTAGCTATACTTCCCTTGTGTGCCCAGTTAGTAAAATTGAGAAAATAATTTTTGCCCACTTCTTTAAAAAAATATTACCCCATTTGCTATCTAGTGTGTGACAGAGACAAGACGAGACTGCCATGTGTGTTGTCCAACAGGAAAATGATAGCAGGCTCAGGTGGAAAGAAAACTGTACTGAGACATTCTCCTTTCCTTTGCCGGATACCACGCTCCAATTCTTCCTTAACTATACATTGCTTCCTTGATTACTATTAGCTTGGCCCCTTACGAGGCACTACAACAACCTTATAGTCTCTACGGAACATGGAAAAAAATCTTTTCATTAAGAAAAGAATTCTTAATGAAAAGAATTTTTTTAAATAAAGAGAAGTCTGAAAGCGATGGCGAGTTCTTGGCAGCTGTGATGTTCTGCTCAGTCGACCACAGACATTTAAAAAAAAGCACATTTCACAGAACAAAGGAAAACAAAACCCCAGTTCAGCACTCTTCGACGTGGCAAGGAATCGGTCATAGTCTATGTTCCTCTCAGGACTTTGTAAAGTCCCCAGGATAGCACCTTTGTGTGGGCTGGACCAGCAACAGAACTCGAGTTAACATTCAACGTTGCCATTTAAAAGTTACCATCACTCAACTTTTCCTCCAGACTAGGTGAGTAATGTCCATTTTGCAAAAAGCCTAGGAAAAGTTTCTGAAGGAAACATCTTTTTAGGTGACATAACACAAAGATTACCAGGAGCAACAAAACCCTTCATTCTTATTTCAGAAGGCAAGTCAGCTGGCAATGCAGATCATTCGAACACAGGACGTGCCCGGCCTCCTTCCCTTCCCTCACTGTGTGTCACTTGGCCATTTTAGTTTCACTGCCTGTCAAACGTTAGAGTCCCTCTTAGCTGTTGTTAAAAAACAGATTTAGTGCCTTAGTTGTATCATATAGAATGACCATGTGGTCTTGATGTGATCTCAACACAGTAACGCCGTGGTGAGTTTGCATCAATATCCATTAGTAAGACCAACAAAAATACTGCTGCTATTTTAAAGTTTGTCTTTAAAAAAGTAGGCTGCTCTCTACTCACTTCCACAGTCTTAAAGTAATAGATTCATGTGCTATTGTTAAAAACAAATAATCAAACCAATAAATATTTGAGTATTAAAAGTAGGCTCCCCGTCCCCCACCTCTTCCTATCCCGGTACTAAAGTGGCCAAAACCCTTTCAAACACCATTTGATACAACAGATTTTGCAAGTTCTTATGAAAGCAAGTCACAAGTTGGGAATGGCGGTTACTGCTCTGGGTTACCAATTTCCTTCTGTGAAACGTTAATAATATTAGTTACGACTGTTAAGTCAACATAGTTTAAAACGCTTTGGAGTTCTTGCCTGAGGTGTATATTAAATTGCCACAATACCACAGGGGCTCATCTTGGATCTAGAAATGGAGCATGTCTGGTAGGAGCACTGGGCTGCTCCATGGAACAGACATTTCCCATCACACTCCCACGGGGAGCTGGGTTTTCCATCAGTCGGTACTAACTGCAACGAGAAAAATCAGGCGGCTCGTGTGACTCCCATGGTAGCAGCACCATTAAAACGTTTTGTCCTCAGAGCACATGTGCGGGGAAGCGAAGAATGTGCCTGGGTTAGGACAGAAACGCCACAACTCACAACTGTGAAGGGTCGCCCATGGCGTACTGACCAGCAGGAGAAACAAGTGAGGCAGGCTGCACACTTAGTGCAGAGAACGGCGCTAACTGAAGACAACAGGTACCTTGGAAAAGTTTGTCAATAACTAAGTGTAAAGCATAGTCACATCCTGCCAGTACACAAGGAGAGATCTCTGGGTTCTTAAGTTCCTACTGCACCCCTCAAGAAAGAGAGAACAGGTCTTCCTTCCCCCCACTCCTGCTCCATCAACAGAGAGCCCAGGAGCCCCTGCTGGGCCAGCAAGTCTGAGGGGAAGTGTGTGTTTGAACTCGCAACTGCTTTAAGACAGTTCCAGGCATTAACTTTTTTGTTCAATATATTTTTCTCTAAAACTCCATTTGCTAGATGAATCTTTTAGTACATATTAGCTCACTGTTTGTGAGGAAGTTTCGTTGCAGGAATTCCATTCCTCCGGGAACCACTCCAGGTGAACCTTTACCATGTCAGTCACTCCCACAGGTAGCTCCACAAATGCCCCCAAACACACCTTTATGCATTTTCTTTTAAAAAAATGTTGATCTGTGTTTAAGTGGCTCCTGTCTGTTCAGGTGACAGTCACTGTGGCGCTCCAGGGAAAGACTGCATTGGGTGCAGGTGGCCGTGGGAGGTGCAGACCTTGCCCAGCTCCCGGATCATTGTGGGGAAAAGCCGGTTGCCAGACTGCAGCCCACCACAGGTGTCATGTCCCATATCTGCAAGAAATAAGATGCAGAAGGCAGCACTGGTCACCTGGTCTAACGGTGAGACCAACACCGAAATAGCCATTAAACTGGAAAAGGGATCCAAAGGACTCATTCTCTTCTCTCACTGCAAAATCTCAAGGTCACAGTGATAAAACAACGCAGTTCACCAAAACGTGACGGAAACTTTTAAGTAGTATCTCAACATGTGCAAGTTCCATCGTAATAATGCTTTACCATAAATTTAATTTTATTTTAAAACAAAGTCCACTAGGAAAAAGCCCGTTTGTTTTTAAATTATGAAATAAAATACGTCATAGTTTCACAACCCAAGAGTGGTACAAAGCATAAAACAATTCCTTTCAGCTTCAGTGTTAATGGCCCAGGGACTTAATGAAAAAGTGTGGTTACTTCTTTCACCAGGAAATCTGCTGCCTGGGATGAAAGGGATGACTAGAGCAAGGGGTCGGACAAGGCCCTGGCCCGCTGTGGGGGAAACCTTGGGCTCAGCCAAAAGCTGGGGGGGGGGGGGGGGGGGGGGAGGAGCGGTGCGCCAGGCCTGATGGATAGGGCAGAGGGAAGTGCCCCGGGGACTGGGTGGGAAGTACAGGACTCATAAGCACACAGTTAGTTACTCAGGGTTTTCAATGGGCTAGAGGTTGCTTATGAAAAGAAAGGCAAGCTTGCCAATCAGAAAGCAAGAGTGGACTAGAAATGTCTTATGCCCGTTCATAGCGCGACGAAGAAGCAATCTGCAGAGACGCTAACTGGAACAATTAGCGGGTTACCTTTACAACACGGTCGGTCCCACAGGTCACCATCAGTCCCCTAGCAACGTCCATGGACATGTGGGAAATGTTATGTTTTCCTTCATGAAAGGTTGCTAGAGACGTCCGACTAACAAAGACAAAAGAGACCATTTAAAACTCACCTGACTGTACCTAGAGCTAAAGATACATTTTCTTAGAACATAAAGGAAATACAGTTGCCCTTGAACAGCACGGGTGTGAGCTGCATGGATCCATTTATACGTGGAATCTTTCAATCAATACATACAGGACTGCAAATGTATTTTGTCTTCCTTATGGTTTTCTAAACAGCATTGTCTTTCTTCTAGCTTACTTCATTATAAGAATACAGTATATAATGCATGTAAGACACAAAATGTGTGTTAATTGACTATATCATCAGTAAGGATTCCGGTCAACAGTTGGCTGTTAGTCAAGTTTTGGGGGAGTCAAAAGTTATACGTGATTTTCCACTGCGTGGCACTTAACCCCAGCATTGTTCAAGGGTCTGTCATACTTACAATAATAGCGTGGCTGCAGTGCTGAAAACTAACTTTATATAATTAAAGGATGAGGAAAGCATGATAGAAGTTGCAAGACTGTTTTAGAAAAGATTTATAAAACTCCCCCAAATGACTGATTTTTTTTTTCTTTTTTTTTAGTGGAGAGGTCATATATTCCCAGACATAAAAACAAGCACCTTTAATATAGAAGAGAAACTGCATTGCGTGAGCTCGTACAGCACAGGCAAAACATTCCTCCGAAGGCTGCAGTTCCCCCATCCCTCTCCAGCATCCAGAGAGCAGCCTCTCTTACAGAGCTGCCCCACACTCACTGAAGCCCACTGCCCGAGCCTCCACCACATGCTCGCGGACCGACACCAGTGGTGCCCACCAGCTTTCCAACTTGGGCCTCTGCCAAGGTTTGCCTGTCTCCTCCTTTCAAAGATGATTCAAAGGGAAAGGAAATAAAAGAATGGTTCTACCCCAATGGATCTGCCTGAGTCGGGACAGAATGAGGATAGATTTGTCTCACACACAAACAGTTATGTAAGAACAGTTACTAGATCAGATTTCGGTGGAAGAAAACACATTTGTCTCTTAGGGTTTTCCCAGTCATTAAATTTCCATGCATGTGTGAGCAAAGGTAGGAGCACTGGATGCTTCTGGAGAGAGCCGGCTCAGCCCCTGCATCAGGGTGTGATGGCCTTGACCGTGCACAGCACCCTGGGGCTCAAGGATGTCCACTGACTGTTGGGCTGGTCAGACTCAGTGTCTGGGAGAAATTTGTCTTAAGTCATAAGGCCAGGGCAGAATCCTCTTAGAAATCATTTATGAAATTGGGAAGACACAAATAGAAGTCCATCCGTGTTGCTGAGGCTCTTCCCATTTCAGGTGCACAGTAAGACAGATAAGCAAACACTCACTCCTCGTCTTTGATGGAGTCGTAACAGGAATCGCACATGCGGACTTGGAACTCGAAACCCATGACGGGGTAGCTGGAGCGCTTGCTGCTGCACTTCCCGCAGACAGCCTGCCCGCATTTCCTGCAGTGATGCTTCAGCAGGACCGGAAGGAAGAAAAGCAGGACTTTAACTTTTGCTGCAATGCACCTGGTTTCCCTTCAGAGAATGGGAATGGGAGTGGGGAACATTTGCCTTGAATTATAATCACCCCAATTCACTGTAACAACACGCAAAAGGTAGACAATTTTAACATTTGTCAAGGATTTCCAAACAACCCCACTTTGTCAAATGCTGCTTTTTGTTCATTCACGTTATCTTATCTGTCTTGATGTCAACAAAATTGTTAAAACCAACTTCAAGTTAATTTAGGAGCTTAAATGACTAGAGATTTGGGGAAGGAAAAATATACTCCTCTGTCAAAGAAAAGTTCTGAAATAAACTTGAACGTAATATGCCCTCATTAAGAAACAAATATCCATCATCAAATGTTTCATGATTTCTTTTTGTATTTTAAATTGTGACTCTGGAAATAAGCTTCAAGAACATTCTAAAATAGTCCACTTATTATTACTGATTTTGACATATTCTTTTGCCACTGAAAGTTTAGTGGCCTGTACGCTTCCTGGCTCCTCGATTAATTTGTAAGAGTAAAATTAATTTCTTGGTGCTTTGTTTAGAAGTAGGGACGAGTTCACCCATCAGTGACAACTCACTAGTTACCACAGACATGCACGGTGAGAGCTGGGCCACTGAAAGACTCCAGGGGCGATTGCAGGCCATTAGAATATTATGAGTGCTAAAATAATTCCTGCGCTACCAGCCAGTCTCATGTTAGACCTTGCTGGAGAATAGCTTTGTAAGTAAAATCAAAGAACGTTTATTAACACACAAATTTTAGGCCAATCCTTCATAGAGGCGTAACCAGTAATACGAGGAATAAAATCAGCATTCTTTTTACTTACCTGCATAAATTCATATTCAACCTGAGTGAGTGGCTACCTTCAAGGCTGCTGTAGAAATATATATATTTTTGTAGAACTTTAGTATTACATGAATACCTAGTGATAAGAGCATCTTTAAAATCTACAGGCTATTTGGGGCATGTTTCTTTAAGTTAAAAAATTAAAAAAACAGTACTTGAAACACGCTAAAATATCCCTGGTATACTTATATGGAACAATTTATGAACAATCTAAAATTCTTAGTGTAAGAGCATTCCAGGGAGGGCTAAATTGTTACTTCGTATCTGTTTGTGAAAGCATATGGCTTGTATCCATAATTCATTCACATTTTTAGTGTGAAACACTGACTTTAACAATTAATAGTCCTAAAGTGAAAGATCTGTATATATTTACAACTAGGCTCTCAGGTTTTCTCTGCACCCCTGTTCTTCCAGTGCAGGACAAGCAATGGAATAGTTAGGTAATAGTCTCACTGGCCCCAGGAAATGGGGCCATTTCTCATTATTAGTCACACACAATGAAAGTGAGATCCAAAAAGTAGGAATTAATAGCATTTATAGGGAAAAGTGTGATTCCAAACAAAATGACAGGTTAATTACACAAAAAATGAAATTTACGATTAGCCCAGTGGGGATTCAATGCTGGCTACTCACCTGTCTGAGCCCCAGTGTCTTCGTGTCCCACATCTGCTTTATATTCCAGAAAAAGGGCTGCTCACATTTCTGACAAGAATCACTTTCCAACCACTGAGGAGCCTGGGGGAGGAGGAGGTCAGAGCCAACATCAGTGCAGCTGTATGCTTATTTTAGTTTTTCAGAAATTAATACAATAGTGCTACACCTTGAGGAGGGTAGCATTTTTAAAAATATTCCATATATTACAGCCGTTGCCATATTCAATATTATGTTTGTTTTGAGTAATCTTCATAATTTTAGTAATGTTTATGGGATTGTTCAATTATTAATTTATAGGTAAGAGGGAGTAATTCAATGTTCATTGTGAACTCTTAGAGCTGACTTTTTATATTTCTTTTTTAATGCCGAAGTTGTTTGAAACATATATCTGGTTGAGTAAAACAAAACAAAACAAAACAAAACAAAACAAAACACCCCCCACAACAGTTGTTGCCAAATCCGGCGAGCTACCACTTGGGAAGGCTGTGGGGTCACTAAACTGACTAACAGGGGAGGTCTTCTGGGTGGGTATCATGTCAGACAGACTTGCCAGCCCCCCCCCCCCGCGCCCCAAGTGGGCCCACAGTCTGCCCACAGATGTCATGCTAGCAGTGCACGCTCTCTGTACTGTAATTCTTTATAAACATTTCTTTTCCCCCCACTAACCTATAATACGAGTTACTCATTGGTCTTATTCATCCTTACATTATATACACCCTGTCATGGAGTAGGTTTCTCAATCAATTTTGTTGAAACAGGGAAATTAAAGTCTTGAAATTGTTGGAAACTTAGAAAATATATTTCTCTAAACAAAATATTACAAGTTGTACTCAATTACAAGATGAACCCATTAAAAGCCTATTTAACCTCAATCACTTGCCATTATATATACTTACTGCCTACAGAAAATAAAAATAGCAAATACTAATTCCTATAAATGAAACCAAAGATTGTGAGGTTAAAAATAGTCTTTTCTCGATCTTGAAATTTAACACTCAAGAAAAATATCTCTGATAAGAGGGGACGATGCTGGGAGAATCACATAAAACAAATTACACTCACCCTTATAAAACATGCAGTGGGATGGAGAACTTTACAGAGATTCGAAAGGGGACTCTGGGGTTTAAATGATGAGTGTCCCTTGTTCTGTTTCCTATTTTATCAAAACCGTTGGCTTTCCTACTTTTTAATTTAGGTATGTCACTAGAAATATTTCTACGTATGACAGCCATTACAAAGGTCTTCCTTTGGTCGGGGTGGGGGGGCACCCAGAAATTGAATGAAATGGGCTAACAGAGAAGAGAGGTTTCTTTAAATAACTGGGTGAGCGTTGGAAAGGAGAAGGGAGGTCAGAAAGAGTGATAAAGAGATGTGCACCTATGTGAAGAAGATTGCTGTCTGGATGCAGAAGCTGTGATCCGCGACAGAAAGGAGGTTTGGGAATACTGTCTGTGAACAACATCCCTGAGGGATGCAGACAACACGGCAGGCCAGCACAGGGATGTGTAATTGCGGGGGTAAGGAAAGCTGCAATAGTCTTATGCCTGCGACACACGCCAGTGTGGAAAAGTCACGTGGGATGAAACGCTGTAAAAAGTATTCAGGACAGCAGTATTCAAGTATGAGGCTTGGAGGATTCAATGTGTTAACATTTGTGAAGTGTCTGTGTAGTGCCGGGTATACAGCAAGTACTGTACAAGTCCAGGCAGTGTGCCAAGTGTTTTATGGGCCTTATTTTACTGAGTTTTCATCACAACCCTAGGAGATACAGAGCAACATTACCGCCATTTTACAGGCAAAGAAACAGTGGCTCCCAGACTGAAGCAACTGTCTGTGGTGGGCTAGTGGGTGGAGATCCTGAGACCCAGGAGTCCAGCCTGAGTCCCTCCCCTTGTCCATTACACTCTCTGCAGCCTCTGTAAAGGGGTCCTAACCATTTCAACATGTGAGGGTCTCCCAACATGGTTCTGGACTATGACAACCCATAGAACAGAGTCCCTGCCTTCAAGGAGCATAATTCTGTCTAGGGGTTTAGGAAAGAATATTACTTTGCTGAGCTAGAGGGTAGAGGGCACATGGAAGAAAAATACGCTTCAAATAATTTGAGATGAACAAACTGAAAACCCAAATCAGAAATAAGCAGGCTTTTTGGCGCACATTTTCATATCAGAAATACCCATAACTTTGTTTCTTGCAATAAGATTCAGTGTTACGCTGTAAACTCTCATGAACAGTATTCTGTTATGTGGCTATTCTCTAGAGAGAAAAAGTTTTGTTGTGTGCTGAGAAGAGCAAAAGAGAACATTATAATCAAGTATTCTGACTACTTAATTCTCTTTTCTACATCTTGTTCCACTTGCCTAATCCAGACAAAGATGACGTTATAAGAATAACCCCACTGCACTGCTAATCTGCTTTGCACTAATGTATATTATACGTTCTGTGATCTATTAGTTTAAAATAAAGTTCTCTTTTCAAGAGGATTCATCCTAATTATCGTTACTTGCTCATTTATGTTTCACGCCTACTTCCAAAAAGGAGCCCCTCTAATTATGACCTGGTGGGAGACGGATTTGCTTCCTGCTCCCTAGAGTGGTGCTGACAGCCACAGTGGGTTGGACACACTCCAGTCAAATTTCCGCGTGACGCAGAAAGAAATTCCAGGCAAGCACTGTGGGGCTAGAGAATCTGGGGTTCATCCTCTATGCTCTTGCCTAAAGAAGTCCTACAAATTGTACAAAACCCTAACTCAGGGTCAAAATCTTATAAATCATAGGCTGCTTAATTTACACTAATGTTTATTCAGCTAGTAATAAACAACAACAAAATAACAAAACAAAACCTAATAAAAATGCTGCATATTTTTGGCACAAATTCTTTCCCACCAACACTGCCAACCACCGAGACAGATTAGCTAATAGAGCAAGAAGTGTTACCCACCAGCACACATGTGATTTGGGGTAATCTCCCATCAATGACTAAAAGTAAGAGAACTGCCCACACAGGAAGCACCTTGAATGACGGCAGTGTTTTTTCTTTCCCCCAATGTACTGATCAAGTCCACAATCATATAGAAATCCTGCTTCTACTTTCTGGTTTTTTTTCTAAAAGAACTTACCAGGGATAAGAACAGTGGATTGAAATCCAAATTGTTAAACCCCTGAAAGAGCCTCTAGCAGCCACTGGGCACCAATGGTCTCCTTTCTCATGAGCCAGGGAACACAGCCTCTGAGCTTCCCACTCATCGGAGTAAGATTCAAATATGACAGGCCAAGAGGCCAGGAAACAGAACGGTACACTAGCTGTTCTTGATGTATATAACTGGCAGTTGATAAATATAAAACAGTTCAGAAATCTTTGCAGAGAAAGTAAGACACATTCTGCAATATTAAGCCAATGTTATATATGTTTAATAACAAGTTACTCTAAGCCCTACCGAAAGATTTTTAGAAGAGTCAAAAAGAGTAATTAACCAGTAAACATGTAATCAAGATTTCCTCTATTTGACTTGTCTGACGAGGTCACTTAAAAAACAAGCAATCAGTACTTCTCTCTATTATTATTTATAGGGTAACCTAGTTCCTTGACTAGCTTACAAGATTCTCTCAGGCAAGAATCTTTGCGTATAGAACATGGCAGCTACAAAGACTGCAAATGAGTAATGTCACTACTTTTAAAAATACATTGAACCACCTTGATTCTCTCTTTTGTGCTATGCTAAAGACACAGGTTTACTCAGTGATAATCAGACTCAAAGCATTCAGAGGCAACACATAGCAGACAAATGCGGGGGCTGGTGAGAATCCTGCATCCACTGCCACGAGGCACAGCACGCTGACCTACACAGTATATTAGGACGGCATGCTGACCTGTGACGCATCAGGGTGGCACACTGACCTATACACCGCAAGAGGGTGGCACGCTGAACAAATTGTGTGACATCAGGCAACACAGCATGTACTGCAATGCAATATCAATAAACCACTTTTGATGTACATTCACTAAGTTTCCAGACTTCACGGCCACCCTGCTGGTGCTCAATAAATGTTTCTGAAGTTAAATTCTAAGTCCTGAACATCCTTGATACTCTCCTATCTTCTCTGGAATCAACTCTTTTGCTATCTACATCACAGGCTGCTGACGCCAGTGGGAAAGCAAGATAACGCCCGTGCGAGCAAAGATGAGAATGGGGAGCCTGCCTGGAAATCATCTGACATCTATAAAAAGCCTTCAGAATGGACATATCCTTGGCCCAAAGGGTCAATTTTCAGAAATCTGTCTGAAATAAATAATTAAACAATCACACCATGACAAGGTCAAGAATGTTCATGGCAGCATTATTTAAAATAGAAAAAAGAGACTGTATAGGTAGTTAGAGTGAGTGTCTGTCTAAAGAACTGGAAGGACCTTAGAAGTCATCTCATTCAACTGTTTCACTTTATGGAAGAGAGAATGGAGATCCATGGAAATTAAGGTACTTACCTAAACAAGGTCTCACAACTAGTTAGTGGCCCAAACGAGTAAGAACTCAGTCTCCTGAAAAGAACACTGCCGACGTGGACACAATGGAACTGAACTCAGTGGAAAATACAAGCAGAGAACAGAGACATACTTTGCAGAGAAATGCCAGGCACCGAGCTATGTCCCCACGCTAGTCACTGGCACACCTCTCAGTTACTGTAACAGGTGCTGTGAGACCACCACAGTGGGCTGCTCCCTGGGTGCAGACTATGTCCTGTGTCCGTCCCTTCAGTGTGCTTCCAGGGCTGAAACTCAGCCTACACGCTTAGTCTGTGTGCAGTGCGTATCACTGTGAGGCTCAAAAGAGTAGAGAATGCACCACAAAGTGACACTCAGGACTGTCTTTCCCTCGGTCGGCATTCCCGGCAGGCATTCCCGGCAGGCACTTCCGGCAGGCACTTCCGGCAGGCATTCCCGGCAGGCAGTGCACAAAACCGAGAAGCTGGCCCCTGGGGCTGCCTCCCACTCAGCCTTGGCTTGCTCCTTCTCTTACCTCCTCTCTGCTCACGTCCATGTTCCACACCGCAATCCCACCATCTGAGGAGCAGGAGACGAGCTGCCTTGTGAGCTGCAGGTAACACAGCGCCTGCACCCTGTCACTGCAACACCACACAACAGTCACTTGTCTCATGAGGGAAAACAGAGCAGTGGTCTTCATTGAGGCTCAACTCTCTCCCCTGGTTAGAATCTGCCACTGGCATTTTATCACTGACAATTTGGATTCTGGTATAAATATGGATTCTGGTATAAAATACTTGGCATTCTATAACTTACGATACAGAATGATAGTTTCTATGAAGAAAACACAACTTTTAAGTCAGTCGTTAGGAACTGCAGGTCAGAGGTACGGTGACGACTATGGTTTGCTGGACCAATCACCACAATTTCCACTTCAAGTGCACAAGATTTTCCTACTTGTTCAGAAACAAAGAACAAAGGAGGCCTAACTCCCTCCCTGGAACACGGCCACAGAACAAGCAATCACACACTGTGGAGATCACTAGTACACACGCACACACACGCTCACACACGCTCACACACGCTCACACTGACAGGGTGAAGAAATCTGCCCCTTCCTGAAGCCTGTCCGACGGCTCCTCTGGAAGCCCCAGGAAACATCTCCTGACTTGCAGGCTGTGTGGAGAATCTTTCCTCGGCACTTTTCAGCTGGACTCTGCTTACAGTAAACAGGGACAGCCTAACCAACGAGGAGGAAAGGCCTCCTTTTCCTTTCAAGTGTGGACGCAAGAGCCTGAGTATTACAACGTGATAGCTCAGGCAAATACGACTGTCAAACCATACGTTACTGCTTAATGAAATATTTTAGATTTAAGAAAATGACTTAGGCATCCAGTTTGAGAATGGCTTAGTGTCACATTACACGCCATCTTCCATGGTCAAAATCCTCACCTGAGGTCTCTAACCCACGTCAGCCTTAAGCAGATATTTCTGTGGGGTGACTCATTGAGAGAGAAATGTGGGAAGCGTTCCTTCCTACAAAGGAAGAAAACCCTGTGCTCTTTTTTTCTTTTTGCTACAGAACACCAGACACTCATGACTAACAGAAAAACAGTTAAAAGTGGACTCCGTGAGCCCTATCAAATGGCTGTCTTCAAAATAATAATGTTTCCCGTGCCTCACCCAAACTCAGATTCTTCCCCCACCCCCATGAATAGTCACGCACTGATGGCCCTGGAGCAGAAGTGTGCGGCCTTTCCTTCCTCCGATGTCCCACATGATGATGCTGTTGTCAGAGGCTCCTGAGAAGAGTAACCGTTGAAGAGGGTCCCACCAGAGGGAGGCGACACTACCTGAGGGGGTTGCGGGGGGAAAGAGAGAGGCGTGTGTGTGTTAAATAAAACTCTACATTAGAACACACACATTTGACAGCTGAAGACTGAACTAGCACCGGCTGAGTCAATAAAACTGTATCTTCGTTGTACAAAGAAAGGGCCATTCAACATTTTATCACGAGTCATAGAGAAGACACAGCACATCCATTATCCGAAGTTGTAAGATTAGGATTTTCAGTTGTACATCAAACTACTTTGAACGCAAAGATATTTAAAGAAATTTTTCCTTGTTCTGTCCTACAAAATCATAAAACACTGTATATGAAGGGTCGGTTCAGTAAAAGCTTTTGAATAAAAAATAGCTATTAATATTTAATGAGAAAAGGCCATTAAGTTTACTGTGGTCATCTTATATAAGATAAAAACGTGGATTATTCCAGGTCTCTGGGACCTTGCAGGTGGTTTTACTGCAAGATGCCTACATTTAAGAAAATTAAATTTCTCAAAAAAAAAAAAAAAAAAAAAAAAAAAAAAAAAGTCTGTAGGTATATCACACAATTATGCCAGAGAATTTAGGTTAAAAATCCAAACCTTACATTTCGTACTGTATATTGGCTAAACTTATCAAATTTGATAACCTTGGGAAAATCTTTCTACAGATTTCTCTTCCAACAGATCTCTTCATTGTTCCATTGATTGCTGCTTGTCTAGAAAAAAAATTATTAATAATCTTAATAAAATTGAACCAGTCACACAGGCTAATAATATTTTTGGTGGGTATATAGAAAACGGATGAAGCCACATTCAAAAGCAAACAACTGAACTGGTTTCTCACAGAAACTTAAGTAAAAAAAAAAAGTATTCTGCAAAACTGGTTTCAGGGATAATTCTCCATAAATCCTGACACTGTTTAATCCTGTGCCTCATACATTTCAGCTAGAGTAGCAGGTAAACATGGTCTTTCCATACAGACACCACTAAGTAGTTACCAGAACACACTCTGACCTAAGCAACCCAGAGACTACTTAAGAGCCTGGGGTCACGAGACCATTAGTCATAAACAGTAAGTGGTGTCTTCAGGGGCTGTGCTTTCCTGCCCAAATCTATTTTAACTAACTGTTCTTCTCTCTCCCTTTTCCTCCACAAGGTCCCGTATCTGATAAGCTTGATTTCACCTAAAGAGATCAGCTAGAATGCATTGAGAACATTTAACCTGTTATACTTAGAACAGTATTTTCATAGAAGTCCATCATACTTTCTTTTCAACAACTCCCCAATTCTTCAATCTTAACCAGATGGCCTCAAAGCTTCTAATTTGTTACTCAATACAGCTAAATGGGTTTTGAAACCCTTCCATGGAGCCTCACCTACTTATTGCCCTGCAGAAATAATGAAATGCCACTGGTCATTCTTTTCCTTCAGCCCCCACCCAGGAGAGGTTCCCAAGTAGAGGCTGAATCAGCCCGTATTGTTTTTCCCAATTGTATTGATCCACCTGGTCTTGTTCAGTGTCCTAGAAACTGACAAATTAAAAAATAATAATAATAACAACATTCTTCCAAAGGTCTTACCATTTAAAAGAAAATGTAAAAGGTTTCTGAAAATAATTTAATTGAAAAAAGTAAACAAAATGGAAAGTATTATCCACAAAGCAATCTAGAATGGATTCTGATAATACAAAACCTATCCCAACACCCTACCTGCACTTAGTTTTCACTCTTTGAAGATCTAAATCCTCTGTCTGGTCAATCAAATTGAAATCTGATAGATATAAGAAGTTGATCATTCATGAAACCACAGAGCTGAGAACTAAATTTGGATGCCCAAATTAGGTGGAAAACCTGTGGGTGATTACACAGCCTACCTTCATGTCCTTTGAGGGTTGTGATGACTGAACAGGTGTTCTGCTCAAGCTTCAGCAGGGTGATCTGTCCAGAATAATCACCAACAAAAGCATACTGAGTATCAAAATCGTATCTGTGGGGAAGCAGTCAAGGATCCATCTCAAAGTTATAAAATAGAAAATGTGCACTTTAGAGACAATAAGCACAAACCTAAAACCATGAGAAAGGAAATACCCAACTGGAAATCATGCAATATGTAAATATTGAAGAAAAAAAAATTTAAGCTGGGATTATTGGGAAAATTAATATTCATCCATTCAACAAGAATTCATTGATTACCTGTTGCCATTCTAACCAATATCCTAGCACTTGGCAGTATTAAGAGCTGATAGAGATGACAGACATAAAAATAAGTAGTTATAATCAACTTATAATAAAGTATAAAAAAGTAAATACTCAATAATGAAAAAAAGCAAGAACTGGAACAAAGTGGATATTTATGAACTATCTCTGTAAATAATATAAAACTGACAGCACGTATGGACATGACCCCATCTTTCTTTTGGCCTAGATGATTTAGCTTTAAGTAAAGAGATTGGTTTATTTTATATTGTTGTGTAGGTTAACTTTAATCATCCAATAGGCAGTTATTTGGGGTACTAGCAAACTGAAATTTAAAAAATATATTAACTATTGATAACAGCTCATTACTTTCTCAGTCACTTTATGGCCAGAGAAATTTGTGGCAAATCAGTAGTTTACACAAAATAGGGTAAGTACTATTTTAATTCCAAAATACAGATCAGAGGGAGCACTACAGGCTGGGCCATAATTGTGCTTCTCTGCCATTTTCTACCAATCCATGTGCAAAGCCTAACACACAACAGGAACAGTTATTTAGCACATAATGTATCTGAGTATTTTCTCTTGTTTAATTCTAAAGTGTATGGTACTATTTTAAATGCTTACTTTAAATATTTCCTGCTGTGCATTCACTTGTAGTAAACATTTGTTATAAAGGCTTTCATTGGAAAAAAATTTTACTAAGCTAGATGTCCAACTCTGAAAGGGAGACTACCCTGGGGTATTTGCCTGCTGCTGACAGCCTTGATCTTGCCTTCACGGGTACACAGCCACCACAGCTAGCCTTAAGCAAGAGAGCTCTACGTAAAACAAATTCCATCTAGTGGTAAAAAGCTTTCAAAGCAGCGATTTCTTAACAGTTTGGGGATGCTGAGGCACCTCTGAGAGTATTACAAGGATTACGAAGTCTCTCCACACACAAAAACCTTATAAACCTCATTGTAGCCCATTTATGAACGCCAGGATCACAACCCTTATTATATTCTCTGGAAGGGTCTGCAAATAACCAATTACTAGAATTCCCCTTTGTTTATACAAAAAGTCTTTTCTTTCACTTTGAAATGTAAAGGAATGACAGAAGGGAGTTGTATTAATGAGGTTTAGGTTTTCCAAGATTTTGTATTAAAAATGTAGAGCACTTCCCAGCAGGGAACAGTGAGTCATTTAATGATTATTTTTAACAAACCAATTTTATACCCAGAAAAGTAGACAGAGAAATGTTTGGATTTTATATGAAATACATAGGAAGCATTCAGTCTTTGGATCTCAATGAACAATTTATGATCAGATTGAAAACTAACTATGGAGACAAGCAGTTGCAGGGCAGGCCAAGGTCCGGCCCTCGGAAGGATACTGTAAACACGAAGCCCAGGACGTGAGGAAGTGCCTCCCGAGCATGTCCCCATTCCGGGTGCACATCCAGCTGACACACTTGTCATGGCCGGTGCTGACCACCCACTCCGAGGCCAGGCTGAAGATAATCGCAGACACCCGATTCTGATGAGCTGTAGGAACAGAAAGGGAAAGTCTGCGCCCTTCAGGAAGAAATGTGACTTTCAGAATCAAGTCTCGCTGGGTGAGAACTGAGGCTGACCTTCGCCACCTGGTTGGCCTGGAGACACACAGTCTAAACAGTCCTATCACGGAAATGGCTGACTGTGAAGAGAGTTCAGATCATTTGCCCTGCCCAATTCACTACCAGACTTCCCAACGCCCTGCCCCTGCGCCCGGACAGGGAAGACGATCATGAAACACAAATCATTAAAGTGTAATACTCAAGAGGGATTCCAATAATAGATTAGAGCCAGTTTTGTGTGTTTTTTTCCTTTGCTGTACTCAAGAGAATATTTTTACTTTGCTCTAAAAAACCTTAACTATCAATGAGTTCCATATGCAAAGCGGCAGTCTTTTCTTAAAAGAACAATGTTTTTTTTATTGTCCATAGCTTTAGCGTTTTGATCCTTTAGAAAACACTGGCCTTGTAAACAAGAGCACCTGCAATTTTCTGAAATTAAAAAATAGTGTAAGCATTTTGTTTCTGGAATAATTTGTGACTTTTTATTATTTATAAAGGCAAAGTTCTTGTGAAGTTCTGTATTACAAAATAACAACTGAGAATGAGGAAAGTGTTCTACAACCTAACTTCTGGAATATCTGTGTTTCTAAGTCAATTGTAAGCCACACTCTGGCAGTGACCATCTACTTCACCTGGTACGTGTGGGACCTTGCATACAGCAGGTGTTTAATAAATGCCCAGTCTGATGAATGAAGTCAGAGGCCAGACAGAAAAACCTCCGACCTTGCTCTAAGTTGTACAGGCTTCTCCGGAAGAACTGAAGAACTCTTTCATATAAATTAATTATAAAATACTGTAACTCCCTGGGAATATGGGCAAAATCATGAACAGACATTCAGAAAAGATGACAAAGGGTTAACATTAAATAAAACTTAAATAATTTTTAACTTGAGAACTATTTTGACTACCAAACTGGTGAAAAACATTTATAAAGACCAATGCTGTAAAGACTTAAAGAACAGGCACTCTTAACCACCATGCAGAGGATTGCAAAATGCACACTACTGCTGGGAAGAGGTTTGCAAAATAAATCTAGAGCATTAAAAAACTTTTTAACGTTTGATCCAGTTTCTCCACTTTTAGGAATTTATTTCAAACAGAAGTAATTAGAGTCAGAGTGTCAGTCAAGGACACACATGTATATTAGGTTGGTGCAAAAGTAATTGCAGTTTAATAAAAGGTTAAAAATAATTGCAAAAATTGCAAAATTGCAATTATTTTTGCACCAACCTAATAGATCTACATGAAATATGCTCACAGATACACATACACACATATACATACACTATCATACATGTTGGTGTGTGTTATCAAAATAGAAGCAGTACACATGTTCAAAAATAGAAGAATGGTTAAATTAAATCTGATACATGCACCCAAATCGAATAGCATACAAAATTTTAAACGTTAATAAGCAGGAAAAGGATGGTAAATAACCCCCAAGAGCGGATAGCCTCTCATATAATTGGGGTAACAAAATGAAAAAGTTAATGTGAAAACCTAGTTTTGATCATAAGAGATGGGGTCCTAGTTTTGTATGTGTAGATTTACATGTATATATATGCCAGCGTCTGGGTGTGTGGTATAATTACCTGGGTAGGTCTTGATAAAGTTCATTTTATTAAAATCTTCAGAAACATGAAATTCCTAAGAGTAAAGACATGCAATAAGAAAACAGTTATGGTTTTTAAAAACAAGAACTTAACTTTCAAAACAAATTTAACTCTAAAAATAGCTATCACCAGATTTGGGACTCTAGGTTAGCTATATAACAATAACACAGAATTGCTCCTTTCAACAGACCTGTCCTCAAGCCACCCTTTTTGGGGGGACCTGATAGAATAAAGAAAGTGCCGTGACCACCACAGCATTTTTGTCCAGTTCTTGCCCCACAAGTGAGCACGTTGAATTCCTTCTCCCTCTAACCTCAAAGGAGTCTTTGTTAATTTTTCTCTCTTGGCCACACCAAAAATTCCTCAAGGTGACATAAATAAAGAAAAATTGTAAAGACCCATTACTACCAAGAGTTCTCAGCTATAGTGAAAATAAAACATAAGACACCTCAGCAGTGTAAGGAGGGGAAGTGTACATATTTAACAAAAAGAAGAACAGCAAAAAAGGAAATTAAGAAATTGTTGGCGGTTTTATTTTTTTATACTCTTAATATTTTCCAAATTTTTTATAGACTATGTAATACTTTATAACTAGGAAAAGATTAAAAGTATATATACCTAATGAAAAAATAAGATTCAACATAAAACCAAGAAAACTCTTAAAAAAGCACTAATACAAAATTCTGCTAATCAGTGCCAAATTTGTAAGTTCTTAAGGCTCTGGGTAACATGGACATTATAAATTGTTGACTGCTCAGACTGAAAACAAAACACACACACACAAAAAACCCACAAAGGAATACTGACTCCTTGTTTCCATCTTGGTTTTGCAAAGTACAAAAATGTATTAGCATTTTATAGATACTAATTTGTAGTGGGTGGGAGATCAAAAAATCAATTGTTAACTAATGATAAATTGGATTTACAATGCCCCTGTCCACTGGAGAGCTGCAAGCGTTTTTATAGGCCATCCTAGAACCTGTACCCTTGACGCAGGGGCCATAAGCAGGGTCACTAGAAAAGTAAATGCACACCCATTGCCACCACTGGAGGCTTGCCCTTTTGTGACTTCTTGCTATATTTGTGTAGACACATCACCATGCTATTCCTAGCAACTTTTCAGAAGGAGAAAAACAAGAAGGTTGGCATTACTACTACATCATCTATTTACAGCAGCCCCAAGCTGATGGGGCACTGAGCTCGTCGACTGCCAACACTGCAGCCCCTGAGTCCTCTCCACCTACCTACCGCTGAGTGAAACACTTGGGCAGAGAGCCTGTCCTTTGTACTGGCTCTTTGTTTCTTGGCCCAGAAAGACACAAACAATACACATGGATTGATGAAGAAACAGAAAATCTGTAACAAGTAAAGTGGTTAAATTAGTACTGAAAAAAAAAGCTTTTCATGGGCCAGCCCGGTGGCTCAGGTGGTTGGAGCACCGTGCCCCTAATGCTGAGGTCACCAGTTTGATTCCCACATGGGCCAGTGAACTGTGCCCTCTACAGCTAAGATTGTGAACAATGGCTCTCCCTGGAGCTGGGCTGCTGTGAGCAGCCAGAGGTTGACGTAAGCTGCCATGAGCTGCTGCAGGTTGCTGAGTGCTACCATGGGCTACTGTGTGCTGCAATGGGCTACCGTGGGCTGCTGTGGGCTACTGTGTGCTGCCATGAGTGGGGGGGTCAGCGTGAGCTGTCGACCGATGACTGGGAGTGCAAGGCTCATAATACCAGCCTGGGCCAGGGAGCTGTGTTGTACACAACTAGACTGAGAAACAACGGCTTGAACCAGAGTGGGGGCGGGGGAGGCGGAAGAAGGGGAGAAAAAACAAAACTTTTCACAATGAAAAACCTATGACCAGATGGTTGGTTTCACTGGAGAATTCTTCCAGGCTGCCATTCCGAGTCTCTTAGAGCTCACCAATTAAAAAAGAAAAAAAAATAAAAGTGGGCCAAGGACTTGAATAGATATTTCTCCAAAGAAGATCTACAAATTACCAACAAGCACATGAGAAGATGCTCAACATAAAACAGTCATTAGAGAAATGCAAATCAAAGCATAATGAGATACCACTTCACACCCACTAGGGTGGCAAGAATAAAAACAAAACAAAGCACCATGGAAAATAACATGTTGGCAATGATGTGAACTGGAACCCTCTCACATTGGTGGTGGGAATGTACAGTTGGTACACACTTTGGGGAACAGTTTGGTGGTTCCTCAATAAGTTAACTACAGACTTACCACATGACCCAGAAATTCCATTCGTAGGTATATATGCCCAATAGAATGAAAAACTTAGGTTCACACACAAACTTGCACACGAATGAATGTCCATAGCAGCATTACTAATAATAGCCAAAAAGTGGCAACAACCCCAATGTCCATCAACTGATGAATGAATAAACAAAGAGTGTTATATCTACATAATAAACAAAAAGGGATGAAGTACTGATCCAAACTACAATATAAATGAAACTTAAAACATGCTAAGTGAAAGAAGCCAGACATAAAAGGCAACACATATTCTATGATTCTACTTACATAAAATGTCTAAAAATAGGCAAATCTCTGGACTCAGAAAGTAGATTAATGATTGCCAGGAGCTGGGGGAAAGGGAGTGGGGAGAGACTACTAATGGGTTTGGGGTTTCTTTGGGGGAGACCGTGTGATGAAATTGTTTTGGAATTAGAGTGTTAATGGTTGCGTAATCTTGTGAATATACTATAAATCCACTGACCTGCACACTCTAAAATGGTGAATTTTATGGTATATGAATTCTATATCACAATTAAGAAAACATATGTAAATACATAAACACACACAAATTGGCCCACAAAATACCCATCTATAATAAATTAAAAATGTAAATATCTAGTTTTTTACCAAAGATAGTTTGAGAAGCACTGCCTTAGAGAGTTATACAAGTTGTTGGCTGAATGAGTAGTCCCTAAACTCATTTGCCTTCCCCCTGTCTGTTACACACACACACACACACACACACACACACACACACACACTCTTCACCACACTCTCCTTGCCCTGGCCTCCTTCAGGGTTCAGGGATGGGGGCTACTATGGCCTCATATTCACTGTGTGGGTGCTGCTGTATGGGCTCGTCTGAGCATCCAACCATCAATCACGACAGCGTTTTGAGTTCCACAGAAATAGTTTAAAATTAAGCACTAATTAAAATTAATCCATTTTGAAGTCTAATACTGATTTCAACATTTTTATGCCAATCAGGCATTTACTGTTAACTTCATTTAAGCTGTTCAACAGAAGTGAACACGGGGAGGTCAATACAAGGAATACATTCTGGAAGCTACCTACCATTACGGCTCCGTTATCCTGGCCCACAAATATCCGTCTGCTATCATGATGGTAAGCCATAGCAGAGCACGGAGCTGCCAGGAAGACAAAGACCATATTACCAGCAAAGCTAAGCAATTTGTCATGATAAAAAGTACATTATTAAAAAGAGCTAGACAATTGGGTTTTAAAAAAAGAGGGCAAAAATGTTTTGTAAAAAATAATGGTGTGAATTGAAAATGTTAAAGTTCTTTCTGTGGTTTTAAATTCTCATATAAAATTATTTTTTAAATTTTGGGTGAAGCGATCCAGCATGAAGTTTCACCTGACTGAGACTCCTGTCTGTCTCTGGAAAGGTCTGAGGACCAGTGGTTACAGTGGGTGATCTGAGCCCCAAACTCAGCAGGTCACCCTGCCCCTGCACCCTCCCCCATCACAGGTAGAAGAGTAGCTGGGACCTGTGGAAAGAGGGGTTCCCAGCACCAGAATTCCCATCCCAAGGTGTGTGACAGCAAGCTGGAAAAGCCACTTTGAAATCACTATTTTTCCCCAGTGGCCAAAAAAAGTTATCTTCTGCAATTACACACACAACCCCAGTTTGCAGTAAGTGGAATTGTGAGGTGCAAACATGTTTCTTGGTAGATAGCAGTGTCATATGACTGGGTAGCACCTGCTTCTCATGTACATACCCCGCCAGGTTCTACCTATCCTTCCAGAAAGCACCGGCCAGAGAATGAGTTTCAGAAAGGAGAAACTCCAAATCATCTCCTTCTGCTACAAATCAGAATTAAAGAGACTCAGAACATGGAACATTTGGAAAAACAATTGTTTGGGTTCATTTCAGCCTAAAGAATTTTAATTGAGCATGGAAGAACCACAACAAGAAACACATGCCAGGAAAAAAACAAACAAACAAACAAACAAACTTGAGTTTACTTTAAAACGAAACTTCTTATAAAAAAGAAAAAAAACTTACACGTGAGGTCACCATTTGAAAATCATTTAAAGTTTTCTCTCTACACTAAGCTGATATTCTCCACCAAAGGAAGAAAATAAACTATAATACTGGATTGTCCCTAAATGCAAAAGCAAAGCCAGCTACACACTCAGACTACAGAAAGAGCCTGAGATACATTCAAAGAACTGTCTAATTGAAAGGCAGGTACCGCAATTTTCAGTCCACAAAACAATTACAATTGTCAAGAACCTGTACACCCTTATCCACCATATTGATGCTGGAGACTACAGAATGATTATGTTTAAGAATTATAACCACAAAGATATATATATCTTCATACAAAGTGCCCTTCAATAACCACATATAAAATTATCTTTGACAAATCAAATCATGCTTGGATGATTTCAAAGATTCATTGTCATCATTTTTGCTTACTTTTCAGTTGGTACTAAATCTTAATGCTTTAAAGCTTCTTTTTCAATTCTCTTTATGCCTAACTGTCTAACAAACTATACATAAATATGTAAGATCCCTCTTCTGCGTAAAAATTACAATGTGCTGCGTAATTTTATGAGGCTGGAGACTTTTTATAATTTAAAAAAAAAAAAGCTTCCCTAGTTTATTTGTTTTGTATATGAAGATATCTTGGCTTTTTCCCTAGAAGGAAAGCTTCTAGGGAATTGAGCAATGTAATTAAAAAAAAAAAAAGTTTGGACATTCACATAGTTTTAGAAACAAACAAAATACAAATAAATCAGTGACCTTTTAAAAAGGCATCACTTTGTCCAAAATCATATGCTTAAACTCTAGTTATGTAAATACATTTTTTGATTTTTTGGAACATGGCCAGACTTTTTCTTTTATGTATTGCTTATGGTTGCTTTCATGCTACAAGGACAGAAAGTTGAATAATTGCTGTAGAGATTGTTTGGCCCACAAAGTCTAAATATTTACTGTCTAGCTCTTTGTAGATCAAGTTCATGGACCCATCCCATAAATGCAGTGGGTAGCATAGCATATCTTTGGAGTCAGACAGGCGTGGAATTCCAACCACAAACAGTGGACTCAGTTTCCCCGTCAACAAAATGGTGAAAATATCACCTACCTGGCATATCTGTTGTGATGATTTCATAAAATGATATTTTAAAAAAGGCATGAGGCACTTAGTAGATTCAGAAATTAAGAGTTACTATTTTTCTTCAGCTAAAGCAAATTCTGAAAGTTGTTTTCGTTATGTGAGGTAACATTACAAAACATAAGTGAACTACATATAGCAATATCCTAAGGTTTGGTTCATTGATTACTCTGTCAGGTCCCAGGAAATAGTTTAAATTGGTGGAGGACCACTAAAACATCCTAAATCGGGTAATCTACAGATCGTTTCTGGAATCAAAATGATACTTTTCCTCTCATGTTTTGAATATAATGTTAAAGTAAAAGTCATCCTAAAACAGACAAGCAGTTATTTCTCGTCATTCATTCTGTGTTCTTCTGGCAATGTTCCTGCAGTTTCATCAGTAGATACAGCTCCCAATGGATGCAATAAAGAAGCTTCTGGAAGCAACAAGCCAAATATATGTAGCTATAAACATGCAGATGTCAGCTACCAACAGCAGAGATGCTGCCTGTTCTTCCCTGTTTCTACTGGTCTTTCCAGCCACGGCCGTCTGGGAACCACTTCCGGAGGCTGGTAACCAAGTTAGCAAGGATGGCAACAAAGAGAGCCAAAGCTGTGTGCCCAAAGCCTGAGAGCCAAGGAAGAGTGCCCATTTCTACTGCCAGGTTTTGGTGCCCTGGGACAGAAATTAATCACAAAGCTCTACTAAACATTTAGGGAAAACACAGGCCCAGGAGTAACTGAACTAAATGTAGTACAACATCCATCTCCATCTCTCTTTCTCTCTCTCTATTCTAATGGGAATGAACTCAAGATTAAGCTAGGGCCAAAATGCAGTGTGTGGGGGAAGGGAGAGGTGGGAGGGATAACAGTGACAGCTTTAACAAGATTGTCCACAAGGTGACACTCCCCAGCACTGGCATGGGAGCCTCAGGCTTTGATGTCTCCAGCTGTCAGATCTGTCGCTGAGCTATTGTTAGTAAGGAGTTATCAGTCTAAGAGAAGCCTTTGTTTTTGTTTTTTTTTTGGGTGGGTAAAGGGTGGGCTCAGAGGCCAAAAATGTCCCCCCTATTTCTGTCCCCATTCTGAAAAATCCCAAAGTAAATTTCTCAAATGGGCTCCACAAACACCTTTTCTGAGCCATAGGTCGCTTCACATTTCAGAGGAGTAACCAAGGTTATGCAGCCACAGCACATGGATAACAGGACATACTAATGATTGGCACAGTAAATTATGATTACTTTCTAATTATGATTAGAAGTAGTCTTCTAATGTGCTCTGTATTTTAAAGTGTTATGGTTCCTTTTATAATAGTTATCTTTACACCAGTCTACCAAAAAGTCTACTTCCTTTTCACTGAATGATTATCAAGACAGAGAAGTTGACTAGCCCTGCCCAAGCTGTCAGCGGAAGGTATAAAAAATTAAAATCCTGATAAACTACTAACTTTTTGTGAAACTGATCACAGGATGTGAACAATACATGTACACTGAGATAAGTGCGCAAATAAGATAATGCTAGCCAAGAAAGGAGGTGCTTAGAAGGGTGACTCAAACTGTTTGTACTGAATCTGCTGAACAACTGGCTGTGCTCTGTTTAGAAGCAACTCCACGGCCTCTGGAATAACTCTTAAGAAGCTGTGCCAGTGTCACCAGTGTCTTGGTCTTCTTTGAAGCACTTTATAAAGGTCTTGAGAAGTAACAAACCATCAGGCATGCCCCAAAGTCTTTTTTCTTTTCCTAGGGGGACCGCCGAATATTGGAACCCTTAACTGAGGAAAATCCCTCAGAAAGGACCCAACGCCCCAAGGAAATGAGCAACTCTGGATGCCTCCGTGTGGCTATTTGGGACAGAAGGATTCAATCCCAGCTTGGGCCTGGGTGGTATCCAGGCCTCCTCTGAGGGGCTTTCTTTGGAAGAAAGGATGAAGAAGTGGGAGAGAAGGATGGCAGTGCCACTTAGGTTTTGCATGAAAGGCTAGAATTTAAATGAAATTTTATGCCACTACAGGTCAGGGCTGTTGTAAAATTTCAATGCAAAAGCTTCATCTTCTAGATTTATTTTTAGAACATATTTATCTACCGAGAAAATTCTCTATTTAGAATGTGCCATACCTTGCACCAAATCTCTCAATCATACCGAGAGGTTTGTGAAAAAGTTGGGCAAAAGGCCAGTAACAAGGGCCTGGGAGTATACGGAGCCCTTTTTCGGTGTCAGTATCAGCTATTACTAAGTATAACTTCACTACCAACATCAGTGACAAACTGAAGGAAAACCTGGGGGATAGGACAGGCCCTTTCCCTCCTTTTTTTCTTTTTCTTTTCCAGTTTTGTTCAAGTTTGCTTAAGTTAAGCAAGTAGACCCAACTTCCTTCACAAAAGACGTTTTCCTGCAATTTGGCACAGCCTGTCAGAGCTTTTAGTCAACTAAGGGACTCATTTTGAAACCCAGCAGCACTTTTTAATCAGAAATTTTGAAATTTAAAGCATCAAAGACATTAGAGGCATTTTCCTCCAGTGGGGCAGTTCAGCTACTCACAGGCCATTGTGTGGTAAATGCTGGGCCAGTACTGTCCACTGTCTCTTTTCAGCCATACTCGGATGGTTCTGTGAAGAAGGAAAAGAAAAAAGAGTAGTAATTTTATCTTCTTTTGTGCTCCTGTAAAACTTAATTATTTATTTTTAGTACCATTTCCCAACTGACCTTATAAAGTTAATCAGTTGCACAAATTGGACAAATACATATACACATTCATACAGTATATATTTATATATAGTATATTTATAGAGTACATATACTATATATACACATATTATATATAGATACATATAGTATAACCATAGATGATAAGTTATGCAGTCGCTAGGAGTCAGGATTTCAAACAATTTTAACAATATGGAAAATGCTCACTATATCATGATATACATACAAAGAAAGCTGAGAACTATTAACTGCTTTTCTTGGTAAAACAAACTGTGTGAACTCAGTTGCTTCATATCCGAGCCAAACGAGGACAGCAGGAGATAGAAATGGAAAGAAAACGCTTCTGGAGGATGGGAAGGGGAGTGCATACCCAGCAGGGCCCACACCATGGGTCAGGCACAGCAGATCCCGGTATGCATGCCCCTGAGAGGAAACCATTCCACACCAGGTCTCCGGCCTCTCCTTTCATCAGAACACACACAGGGAGATGAGGAAATCCGGTCCGTAGGCAGGAAAATGATGAATCACCAAAACAGGCAAAGTTTAACATTTTGGCTTATCACCTCAGGACGACTGGGGCTACTGTGACCCTGCTCCTGCTCTCAAGGCCCTGGGCCTCTTCCTCTTCGGAATCCTAAGCACACTCACTGCCTCTCCCGGCGCGGCTGTGCTCTGCCTCTGCAAGGACTCCTAACGTATTGCCCCTCGTTGTCAGCTCTGTCACAGTCATGCCTATATTTCTAACAGCAATAGAGGTTCTGGCACACAGTCAGCACTGAATGAATGTTTAAAACCTTAAACAAAAATACATAAGACTATGTTGACACTGTATGTTTCCATTCGGATTGAAGTTCAAGACCAGTAAGGCAAGTCTATTTGAATAAAATCAGAATAGTGGTGGCTTCTGGGGGAGGATAGAATGGAAAGAAATACAAGGGAACTTTCTAGGGCCGTGGCCAGGCTCTGGGGAATTGGTTCCATGGGTGTATGCATTTGTCAGAACTTGCCCAACTATACTTGCGATCTGTACAGATTACTGGATATGATTAGGCTGCAATAAAAGAAAACAAAGAATAGCTGTTGACCTTCATGCATCCACATGAATGAATAAGACGACCCAGCATCATAGTGGGCACGAGGCTGTTCTATATGTGACTGGACACAGGCCTTACTATAGGAGCAGCCATCTGGACCACACGCCCTGCCTTCTGGCCACTGCTGACTGCTCACAACGCAACCTCTGCCAAGCCAAATCCCTCAGAATTTTCCTTGACATCTCACTCCTGATCACAACTGGCTAGACCAGAAATGGGCATCTGATCCTAGCTGCATAAATTAGGTTCCTTTCCTGGGAATCCAGGAGGGAGAAAAATAGATCAGTCTCCAGTAGCTGAGATGGCTGTTTCTGGTCATGTTTTAGAATCGGGACCAGAGAATTTTCTACATCGAAAAAAGAGAGAAAGAATGAAGCCGACCTATGGAGAGAAGCAGAATGAGGTGAAGAGAGTCCAGGAGGAGAGTCCCTCATGACAGCTGCTCTTGAGGCTGCGCTAGTTCCCTGGACTTGGATCTGTGAGGCAGACACCCCAGCATCCTTCCCACAAACAGCCTCAGTGGCTTACGCCAGTGTGAGTTACCTCTGTTGTTGGTACTAAGCAGAGACACCAAGAAGAATCTCAAACACAGCCTCTTCATTCAAACACCATTAAACAAGCTCTTAAGTGACATGGTTCACAAGGCAAGATAATCAGGCAGCCTTGGCTGTTTTACTTTGTTTTGAGGTATGTACCCTGTTCCCCCAAAAATAAGACCTAGCCAGACAATCAGCTCTAAATGCATCTTTTGGAGCAAAAAGTAATATAAGACCCGGCCTTATTTTACTATAATATAAGACTGGGTCTTATATAATATAATATAATTAATATAATATAATATAATATAATATAATATAATATAATATAATATAAGTACAGTATAGTATAATATAATACCAGGTCTTGTATTAATTTTTAATCCAAAAGACACATTAGAGCTGATTGTCCGGCTACGTCTTATTTTCGGGGAAACATGGTTTATTGTGACAGGAAGTTCTAGAAAGTCCAAGTTCACACTCAAAACTAAGAGAGAGATCAGATTAAAGCATGTATGACCATACCTATCATTACAGCTTGTAATTCGCCATCTTAAATCAAAATTTAATACTGTCTGAGATAATGTTTAAACCACTCTCTTATCATTTGTGGGTTCTTGGTTACTGTTCATGATTACTTGGCTTTCTTCTTTCCAAACCTCAGAGGTTAAAACTTTTTCATGATACTGTTCTTTCTAGTTTGGAACCATTTAAACCAAGTTGTGAAAAAATACTTAATAGTAAGGGAAAGTTTTCACAATATGATGTTAAGTGGACCAAACTGATAAATGTAGCATAACACCAACCTTATTTTAAAATACCATTTGATCAAACCTCTAGATCCAAATACAATTTATAGGAAATGCAGAGGAACATAAGAAACACCATCACAAGGGTACATTAGGCAAAAATCGAGATGCAAGAAAGTCTACAGACAAATGACCCTGTTTTTTCTACAATTTGCAAGGGGGAAAAGATAGACATGAAGACCAACCTATGATCAAAGAGGTTTGTTTAAGTGACATATCAAGCAATCACGATGCATAGATTTATTCGGCTCATGATTCAATCTAACTGTTTAATACATGTGTCATTATGAAACAATTGCAAAGATAAACACTGACTAGATATTTGATAATATTAAAAAAATACTGCTCATTTTGTTTACGTCTGATAATGCTGTTGCAGGTTTTTGCCCGTCTTTTAAGAAGAAGCAATAATTCCTAAATAAGACATGGATCCTTGTTCTCTGTTCTCAGCATACCCACGAAGTCCCGCCCTCGTCACTCACGTCACAGGGCAGCCTCCTCTCAGGTTACCTGGTAGGCCTGACCTCTGGTCCACGCTGGGCATGTCAACCACCAGCTCCACCTCCCAGAAGCTCTGCATCCACTGCCCCTGTGCTCAGAGCCCACCCTCGGCTGACACCCTCGGTGCCTATGACTCCTGGACCCACACCCTGCATTCCAGCGAGCTGTGTCCTTAAGTGGCCCAAACACATCGCGCTCAGGGTACGTCCTAAGCCCTCCTCCCTCACCACCCTACCAAGAACGTTTCTCTCTAGGACGTAGTTTACGGGCACATCGCAGGACGGCTACAATTTCAGCACGATGCCCTCATCTAAAATAATCAATAGAAACTTATAATGATTACCCTGAGTCCTGAATTACAAACACAAAATTACATGTTGTTGACTATATTCTATGTTGCTTAGCACAGAATGCCTATGGATACATTTTATTTCTTATGTTCCACATAGGGATGAAGCCAGAGGAGGTGTAGTAAGTGAAAGGCCAACTCCCCAGCATTAAATGTGCTGAAGGATTGTCATCCACATCCAGAGACAGGGCAGCAAAGGCCAAGGCACGTGAACGTCGGGGCATCACGCAGGCCTTGTCAGGTTCCCCGGCCTCATTCACGCGGGGTCACAGGGGGTTAAACCTGCTAGCTACCTCTCTGTGAGGTTTTTTAAGCATCTAAAGAACAGCATGCTGACACATTCTAAAACCCTTCAAATGAACCCCAAAAGCTGTGGGTTCATGAATGTGTTGGCAGCTTGTGCCGTCCTGGTGTCCTTGAAAGAGAAGCATGTTCAGAGAGCAGGGGAGGCCGCCATGAGCAGGGAGCCTGAAAGGTCGGCTCTTCCAACCAATCATCTGACCTGGAAAACTCAAATTTTCATTTCATGCCGCATCAGAGTGATATTTAAACTAGCCCGAGGTCAAAGCACAACCCTCTTAAACCCCAGCATTTTTGAAACACAGCATTATTTCCTTCGGAGGACAAACATCAGTCCTGTGACTTGGTCTGTACCCAGCTGACACACGAGCAAATTAGCAAGAGTTAAAGTGTCTCTTGGGGTGTTTCATGTGAAAATTGTTTACTACATCCAGGCTGAGAGAAGATGATCTTGCTTGGGAATTGGGTTCCAAATTAGGCACTTACCCTTGAGAGTCAGCTCCACCTCTACATTCACACCTTCTATCTTGAACTGCCTCCCTTCTCTTTTTCGAGACATATTCTTCCCCTTCCTTAGACAATGCATAACAGTCTTCCACTTCCAAGATGAAATCAAAACAATGTTAAGTTTCAGCCCTAACACTCCAGCACTCCCAAGAACCTAACAGTTGTGTAATTTCTGCTAAGTAATAGAAATTTGGTCTGTATTGTGTTCAGAATATTTCTCACTGGTTTAACACATGGTTGTAAAAACAGACTTAAGTTGGGCTGCTTATTAAAAAGCCAACACATTCCACAGACTAAAAAAGATACTTTTCAACAAGTTGTAAGCAAAATTTACTATTCAATAAGTTGAAAGCAACATGATAGTACAGTTTAGTAACATTTTACAGGAGCAAATTATTAAAAAACTTTAGGATGATACTAATAAACCGTATAATCACTAAGGTGTCAAGATCAGACGGTTTTACTTTTACAAAAACCACAATATTTTCTGCCTTGATGAATATCTCAGCTGCTCTCTCCACTAACATAAAACAAAACATCTTAACTTTTCCTTTAATATTTTGACAACTTCACACCCACTCACCCAAACTCATTTTATGTTTTCGTTGCTGCTCATTCTACCCATTTTTCTAGTGGATGGATTTTCTTTGATATTTCAAGACCATGTCAATCCAAGAAAAAGTCTTCTCCTAAAACCCAAACCTTAGTGTTCATGCTTTGCCAAGCTCTATTTTTAAGTTATTTAAGAACAATAGTCTGCTATTTTTCCAAAAGGTACTTAGAAAGGAAATGTGTCATTTCTTTCAGAGCTTACATAAATGTTTTTCAAACTTCCCTCTGCTACTAAAATCCTTGTGAAGGGCGCTACTATCAGTCTCTTTTGGCCTTTCCATTCAAGAGGCACAGACTCACACAGATGTGCAATATTAACCATGGATAGACAAAAAAGGTACCTCTACCTAAGACTGTAACGTTATATATACACAACTACAACGTGCCCACACCACTACCACCACCTTACTCATCTATCTAAGTTCGACGCTGTGGACGCTGTGGATGACCCATTTATATTCGAGATAAGTGAAATGCCAAAGTTGGTTTGCAGTTCTTTGTTAAATATTTCAGATTTAAATGTTTTAAAAATGTGTTGCTGTGTAGGGATAGCAAACGAACAGCTGAAAACAATAATAAAGTGCCATTTCTAGGGTTCTCTTACTGTTTTGTCAGCACTGTAAATCATAATAGAATTAACTCTTCGGCAAGCATTTTGTTCCACATAGTGAGAAAAACATTTCCCATCTAATAATAGTAATAGTAACAACAACAACAATGATAAATTGATTTAGGAATTCCAGGGTTGGCAACTGATTCTGAAGAAATTATTTAACAGGAAAAGAAAAAGGAACTACACATACATACAAAAGTTCATTAAGGAATAAAAATTGGGAAAAAATGTTAAATAACGAAATGGGTTAACGAGATATTAATTCAATAGCTTATACAGTCATTAAAGACAGTTAAGAAGACCATGGAGCTGTGAGAAAAGTTAAGTTTTTTAAAAGCATAATATAATATGATATAACTAAATTCCCTAACTACACTGAGCCAGTCTGGGCGGCTGGGTGTGGAGGCAGATTAGCGGCAGGTAGGAGAGAAAGTAACATACCTAAGAGGCAGACCATGACTTTGGCTCCTTGTGGGGGCCCCCAGAGAAAAGACTTAGAGCTAAGCTGAGCAGGGCAGAACAGCAGGGTCCCCAGCTCCCCCTAGGTAAGCACTAACAACAAGGCAACAATTAAACACCTCCTCATGAGCCAGCTGAAGCCACCCTCCACCAGCTTCTAGCTAGCGAACCCCTAAACACCTGAAGGAGACTAGCTAAGATCAGCAGGGCTGACCCACGTATGAGTGAGCCTGGCTGTGACCAGAAAGGCTGTCCAGGTGACCCACAGGCTCACGAACATTGATAATACTTGCTGTTTTAAGCCACTGAATTTTGAGATGGTTTGTTACGTAGCAATAGCTAACTGATACAATGTCATTTGTTCCAAACAGTACACCTTGAGGAATACTTAAGAATCTGACCTTAAAAATTAAAAGTAGCCTTTGGCATTTACTGAGAGCTAAGGATTTCAAACTACTTAGTAAACAGATAACTCCACTTTAACTTTGAATTGAAATACAGGATCCTCACTTTGCATAGATGCTAACTTGAATCCTAACAAACTGAAGAAATTACGGTTAAAGCATAAATGAAGTTATTACTCGAATGTTGTTCAAGATTTTTCATCCTGTCCACCAAGGATAATAATTCTGTATGTTCTTTCCCTCACCACACTGACACATAAGAAGCAGACTAAAACCCACAGTTTTGATTAAGAGTGCAGTATTTATTCCAGGAAGATTAATCTTCGATCTGCTCAGAGATATGCCTGATGACCAGAATAGGTGGGCAGGATCTTTTTCATTTCTCCCAGCCCCTCTGTTGAACTCCCTCAAAGAGCTGATTAAAAGGAAATTAAAAACATACTTTAGGGAATCACCAAATCTATAAAGCCTCATCTACTTAAGCGATAATACAGTAGGAGCAAAGATGGAATCAAAGCATGAATTTTCTTCGGAAAAGCACTGGCTCTCAAGTCAGGAGGCATCTGAGGGAGTCATGATGAATCCCATTTTTAAACCTATAAGTCCAAGAGAACATACATTTGGATTCAGTACATGTTATTTTCCAGTATAATTACCTTGAAAATCATGCCCACACTTGGATAGATAGATTCTAATAGTACACAAGTGTTTCTGTAAAACCACAGGCCAAGGGCCCATTTTGTCTGACACCTCAGCATTTCTAAAACCAGATCTTTTCTAAATTTCCCCAAAAAACAACAAAAACACAAAAACAAAAAAAAAACCCTAATCATCCCCAAACAGCTAATTTAAAGCAATTTAACCATTTTAAAATTGTAAATTGATACAGAGAGATTATTCAATTAATCAGTTAAAAAGAGAATACAGGGTATAGCATATGTTACAAATTAAACCCAAGGCCTGACTTCTTTTCAACTCGGCAAATAGTAAGTTTGAGGAAATCTGATTTTCCAGTCACTCTTAGGGCTGCTGATACTATTTCATATCTTGGTAAATCTCCAAACATTTCTATTACCTACAGAAAAGGGTATTTTTTCCTCGTCTGACATACCTCCAGGGGCTACAGACAAAAAAAAAAAAGGCGTAATTCTGGTCGCCTGGATGGTTTCTACAACATTAAGATGTAGCATGAAAGAGAGGGACAGACAGGGTCATCAGTGCAAACTGTTTTTATCAAATAAATAGCAGTTTCCTTCCAGCCAAGTCTGCTGAACTCTGCCCTCTGCATGCCTGCTACAAAAAGTCTTTCCGATTTGATAACATAGGGGAAAGCATGGGATTTTTACTGAACTAATTATCAAACTGAAAAGTGAGTGAAACCAGCCTCTTTTTATACAGAATTAGATTGGCTGAGAAAAATTAAAATTTCCATGCCCTTCTACGGTCGAGGAAGGAATGCGGACAGCTTCAGAGGTCCATGACGATGCTGACGCTCAGACTGCTGACTTGGTTGCAGGCAGATTTTTATCCCGGGACTAAGGCCATTTTCATGGCATCAGAACCTATGCGAATAACACTTCTCCAGAAGCCAGGTGGCTGCTTTTCTACGTACAGATGTGTTCTTTTTTTTAACTGGAGGAACCATTCCTGCTGTTTTCTTTTCACTTAGCAACAAGATGATTTTTTGTGACCTCTGTGCCCCTGAGAAGGCTAAAAACCATCACCACCTCTGAAGAGCAGGAGCCATCTAGACAGGATGGAGTCAATGCAGGGTTTATGTAACATTCACTGTTTCTTAACTTGAATAATAAAATAAAAAAAATAAAAAAAGTAAAACTATCCACAGCCTAGAAGTTTTGAAACACAAGGTTAAATTAACCCCAAAGAAGTAGTTTGAGGCAGTAAAGAAGTAGCCTGTTCTTAAACTTCCACGTGCCAAGGCTTCCTTATTCCTACAGGTTTGTTTGTTAATTGATTCACTCAGATTAACATCTGAGAGACCACTGAACACCCGCTTTCCTTCTGGGAGTCTGGGATCTTGGCACATGCTAGAGAGAGGGTGCCTGCATGACCAACCCCCAGTAAAATCCCTGGGTACTGAGTTTCCCATGAGCTCCCTGGGAGACAAAATTTCACTCACGTGGTGAGCACTCAATGCTGGAGGAGGGAAACACCTCCTGTGGGACGCCATTGGGCGAGGACTCTTGTAAGCTGGTGCTTGGTTTCCTCAGGACTTCACCCCATACCTTTCCCTTCGCCAATTTAGTTTTGTATCCTTTCATTGTCGTGAGGACTATATGGTGGCAGTTCTCCTTGTGAATCAATGAACCTAGGGGTGGTCACGGAGCCCCCTATCAGGGCAAGGCAAAGATTTTATAAGGGAAAGCTAACAACTGACATGACTTGTAAGTGAACGAATACGGAAATGATGAGAAGCCATGACTCAAAGACAGTTAGAAGAACTTAGGTCTAAGTGACTCCCCAAATGGTATTGTCCTATTCAGACAGGAAAAAAATGTATTTTATTTGCACACACATGCACATACACACATACAGACACAAACAAACACACACAGTAAGCAGAGACATCTTTAGCTTTTGATGAGACTGAAGTAATTATATGGAAAAATAAAACGCAATGAAAACAATAGTAGCCAAAACACCAGTGCTTTCTCTCCTCTGGGCACTGTTCTACGGTATGTGCGTTACATATATTAATTCATGTATTTCTCACAAAACCCTATGCGCTACATCCTATTATTAGCTCCATTTTGCAGATGAGAAAACTATGATACAGAGAATATAAGGAACCTGTCCAATGTCACATGGCTGGGATTCAAACTCGGGCATTTTGGATCTAGAATCTGTTTTTAACTATGCTATAAAAAGAAAACGATTGTAACAACAGAGAAATAAAGACATTCCCTCCCAGGCTGCCTGCCTTCTCACTTCTTCACTTTATTTTATAACACAATTAAAGAGTCTACTTTTAGGCACTGCATGACAAAAAAAACTACAGAAGTTAACACCCTGGTTTTCCATATAAACTACCAACTTCCAGTTATGCCAGGTTTCCTCCTAAACATAACACAAATCAAGTTTGTTTATTTAAGATTGTTTCCACATGAACAGTTTGTAAATAAACAACTTTTCCCTCAAACCATCTTACTATGTTTAGAAATGTCTAAGGGGGAAGAAATGTATTAAGGTAAATAGCTGGTGTAATGACAACAAAAAAGATCATGCCACCAAAATGGCTTTAAAAGTTGGTTTTCTGTAATCTTTGTTTACCAGCCTATGTACAACACCCTAAGATATTTTAAAACACATGAGATCTGTCTTTGTTTGACTTAGGCCAGACAAAACTGAGTTTCTTGTAGAAATCAATCTTGGCCCAGGAGCCACAGTTTGAACACACTTATCTTCAAAATCTACTTTTTTCAGAAATGAAGAGAGCAGGCCTATAGCCTTAACTTACTTATAAGGCTTTATAATAAAATTTTTACCTTTTAAAAATTCTATCCTTCAGCCAACTGACTTCTAAATTTTTGGTGCATTCCACAGGAAAGAAGTTCAAAAAGCAATTTCAGTTCCATTCTGAAAGTGGCATCTCATTTTCTGTTTCCCCGTCAGGAAAATGATGGCTACAGTTCAAATTCTTCAGCTTACTATTGAGGCTATTTTGTTTTTACAGTTTCCTGACTAGAAAGATAGTCATACTCAAGATTTTTTTTAACTTTACAAATTTATCCTTCTTATACGTTGCATGCTCAAATACTCTAGTTCTAAAGTGCGTGCAACTTAAAACTAAAGTTAAAAATACTAATTTAGGTTTAGCAGGAGAAGGAAGCCTAAACAAAAGAGCTCGGGGCATTTATTGCTGCAACAAAATCAAAATGAATGCACATAAGAGTATCCCCATCCCATTAACCCTTCATGACACAGTAATTCCTGAAGGTTTCTGATTAGCCCCCTATGCTCACTGCCCAAACCGTGACCAGTGACTCGTTACAATGGAATTAAGCTCAATAGTCCACACTGGTTTAATACATTTTGGGGGGATTATCTGTATTTAGCTCTGTCATGTATAGTTTGGGTTTATTATGACGTAGAGGGATACATGTGAATGACTCCAATATATCCCAGAAGTTGACAAAAAACAGGACAAGGTATAAACAGCTGTGTCTCCTAAAGGTTCTCTGCAGGCAAGTGCAGCGTTCAATCACTTGCCTTTCTGGTAGAGCAGTGGTTCTCCAAGTGTGATTCCAGGACCAGCAGCAGCATGGCTAGGAACTTGGCAGAAATGCAAACTCTTAGGCCCGACCCCAGACTTACTGAATCAGAGTCTCTGGGGTACAGCCCAGCCTTCTGTGTGTTAACAAGACCTCTATCAGCTTCTGATGCTCGCTCAAGTTTGACAACCAGTCTCTTGAGTTAAACAGGGACATTGAGCCCAGACCAGGGTTTCTCAGCCTCGGCACTACTGACATTTGGGGCTGGACAATTCTTTGTAGGAGGGACTGTCCTGTGCATTATAAAATGCTGAGCAGCGTCCCTGGCCTCTACCCACCAGGAGCCAGTAGTACTCTCCTCCAATCATGACAACTGATATGTCTCCAGATATTGGCAAATGTCCCCTCGGGGGCTAAGTCACGCCTGACTGAGAATCACTGGCCTAGAGTTTAGAAAAATGGACACTGAATTCAAGACTGACCCTCACATTTTTCACTTTTCCTCTCAAAATGCTCTCAGCTAGTTCTCACTGCTGATAGCTTTTATAAGTGAATTAACTTCAGCTGGACCCTACTTTAAAAGTTAAAAGTTATTTTTCTGAGCATGAAAGCAAAAGTTGTAAAGAAAAGGTACAAACCAACTTTTTTTTTAACCCTGAAAACCAGTAGAAAGACAGGAAGGAAAATTGAATCATAGCAAAAGATAGAATCCCAGCATTTCACACTTGCTGCCAGAGTAGTCAATCATTGTTTGATACTATCTGAACTCAGTTTCTCCAAATGTGTAGGAAAAAATGGATGCATGGCAGAAATAACTAGAGCCTCAGAGTCACACCTGGGTTCAAGTCTGAGTCCTATTATTTACTAGCTATGTGACCTTGGGCAGTTACTTCTGTTTTCTAAACTGTCAAACACCCATTGCAATAGACTACACCATATGTTCCATAACACTCCAAGTGGGGGCTGGGATGGTACCTGCAATTGAATGCATTGTTAGTTCTGTAGTAAAATAGTCACATTGCATGGGGTAAGTAAAGATTACAAATATCCTTACCTATTCTGACCAAGTTTTAGCACCAGTGAGTTTTCAGGCCCAACTTACAAAACAACAACAACAACAACAAAAACTACTTTTAACTTTTATAATATATTGAATTTTGAAACTGCCGGTAAGGGAAGGTAACTGTACCTAGCTTGTGGGGAGATGTGACGACTGGATGCCATCAATAACATACATACGGTCTAATTCTGTACTGACACAGAGAAGGGGCTTTTAAAAGGTTAGCTAGCTATTGCTACTTCTAAAGTATAAATTCTGATCGTGTCATTGGCTTGCTTTGAACTCTGATGGTTCCTCATTGCCTGCAAAATAAAGTCCAAATTCCTAAGAGTGGCCCACAAGGAAGGCCTTTCCAAAAACTGGAT
This sequence comes from Rhinolophus sinicus, assembly GCF_057876585.1. Classification (NCBI taxonomy): domain Eukaryota; kingdom Metazoa; phylum Chordata; class Mammalia; order Chiroptera; family Rhinolophidae; genus Rhinolophus; species Rhinolophus sinicus. The sequence continues at coordinate 201,157,894 of NC_142517.1, forward strand.
ACTGGGCCTTCCAGCTCTCATTACTCTCTCTTGCCGTGGCCAACCATACACCTTTTGCTTCCGTCACCTAGAAATAACGATGGCTCATTTTTCCCTCCTGTTCTTTCCCTCTGCCTGGAACGTGGAGGCATACCCTCCTTCCCTCGCACAGACCACTCCTCTACCCAATGACATCTCCTCTAGGAGGCTTTCCTTGAACCTGGCCCTCACTCAAGCACTCTGGAAGCTGAGAGCACAGGGCCATCTCTTCACCACACTGTCCAGCCCTTTGGAAACAGCAATTTTGGAGTCACCTGTCTTTCAACCCCACAGGTCTGGCAAGGGTGCAAACACTCAGTAAGTGTCTATTAAATGCTTGTTTGATAAATAGGGAGGTCAGTGTTCTGTTTCCACAACATGCTGGTTCCATCAGATCAGGGGCCATAAAAATGAGTGAAATCAGAAGTTATGTAAGGGCAGGTACTGTGGCTTTTGATTTCTGTGGTATCCCCAGAGCCTGGTACTCAATAAGTACAATATTTGTAAATACATGAATGAGTGAATGAATGAGTGAATGAATGAGTGAATGAATGAATGCTTGAAGAGTATGGCACGTATTTATGACAATGTAAAAACAAACCACCACGACCAACAACAAAAAAACAACCCCATAGCCATGTCTGTTCATTAAATCTCATAAAGTGTGGCACCAGCTTAAAGTTGTCCTACCTTCAGGGAAGTTCCTTGGGCCTGAAACACAAATTAGAAACCCAAGGTGCTGACCCTCACCTGGTCCAGTCATCTGCCAGGAACCTGCTGTGCCCGAGTGGAAAAATGAGCTGATCTAAGGCTTCCCCAGAATATTTCAGTCCCAGAGCAGCTAAGTAATCACTTCCCATGAAACATTTATCAGCACTGCTGCTGGCCAGTAATCTCAAATATTCAGCAATTTACCCAACATGCATGAGTCATGAATAAAATATTTTACTGAATAAAGACAGCTAACTTTATAAAGTGTTGTCTGCATCTAGAGTCCTATCTGCAAGTATTATTCTGTCCTTTGCCTTTTGCTTTTACATCCTCCTTTTCTCCCTATGGTTCCGTACCCCTCTCTCCCACTTACTTCCCGCTTACACACACCTGCACCCAGGTCCTACCAATCCCTCCCTACCTTGTTTGAGGTCAGCAACTTATAAACTGGCAGGGAGAGGCCACTGCCTGCTCACAAGAAACACACTCAAAAGCAAAACACAAAGGTCAAATAGGCACAGGACTTCAGGTTTTCCCTTCCCATTCAGGACAGGCTCTCAAAGTTAATTTCCAAAGATAATTACGAAAAGGCTGGACTCTATGCCTTCAGCTTTAAGAGAACAGCAGTACAGTCCATCTTCCAGAAAGCCTTCCAACTTTTGGAATATCACCGTTTAAGACCACTCACTGTACGGAGGAAACAGGTTCACTCAGTAAACACCAGTCATGTTCTCCTAATTCCCACAGTGAAGTACTAACCCTTTAAACATTTAGGGTTTTAAAAACTCTCAAGTTTTAAACAAACATCTCTCCAATCAATCCCACAGCCCTGGAAAGACAAGATTGCTGGAGTGGGGAGTCCTGGGTTGCACTTCTGGCCTTCATCAGTATCTCCGGGACTCTCCACGGGCCTGTGTCTTCTTGGGTAAAATGAGGAAATCCAATCAGATCAGTGTTTCCCAAAGTACAGCGGGCATTCAATGCAAGATGACTTAGTACAGGAAAGAGACGGCTTCAGACGCACAGAGATGAGCATGTTTTAGCTATTAGTTTGATTCTTTATGGCAAGTGATACTTTTCCATTAGTGGTGGAAATATAAAATTTCCTCCAAAATAAAAGCATCTAAGTCTTTTTTAAAAATGAGTCGCATTTAGGTAAAAACAAAAACAAACAAACAAAAAACTAGTAAGAGTTCAGGTGGTTCTAGCTGTAGAAAAAAAGAAATGATCTAGGGACCCTGGTGTTGCGCAAGAGAGAGGTGTAAAGCCCAGACGGAAGCAGAAGGAAGAGCATGAAAGCCCTGGAGGTCTGTTGTTGGAAGGGAACCAAGGCACCAGGACCTGCGGTAGCCAGACGCCCGTCCTCCTGGCTCCCAGAGCAGGAGGCTACGAACTGACTAGGGAGGGCCAAGAAAGCCCCAGAGGTCGGGATGCTTTCAACTCTAGGCGAAGTCCTACAAAGGAGAGGGAGGGCTGGGGATCCCGGGCTGCTGGAATGGGCGGGGTCCGGACTAGAGGGACGCAGTGGGGGTCCCAGACTGGAAGGGCGCGGTGGGGACGCGAAAATCCGGCTGCAGAGGCGCATTAGGACGAGGGTCTCCGGCTGGAAGGACGCAGTGGGATGAGGGGACCGGGCTCCCCCAGATGGAGGGGCGCTGAGGTCATGGTTCCCGGACTGGAGGGGCGTGGCAGGGACCAGGGTCCCGGACGAAAGGGGAGCAGCGGGGATCGAGACTGGGGGATTCACGAGTGGAAAGCGAGCGGTCCCAGCACACAGAGAGCTCGGCGGGGGTGACGGGCCGCACGTCCGGACGCCCCCACGCGGAGAGGGACGGGGCCGCGGACCTACCGCCCCCACAACCCGTCGCAGTCCGGAGGTCCGCCCGCCCCCATCGCGCCTCGGCCGGGCGCTCGACCCGCTGGCCCGACCTGTCCTCGCTGGCCGTGATGACGCCGTCCTCCTTGGGGATGAGCAGTGCGGCCGTGACGGCGTCCTGGTGCCCCTCGATCTTGCTCAGGAGCACGGGACGGCTGCTCTGCGGCCTGGAGTGGATCTCGGCCGCCATGTTCGCGCGGCGGCAGCGGTGGCGGCCTCTGGGGCGAGCGGCCCATCAGCTGACGGCGGGGCGGGCGGGGACGCGCGGGTTTCGCTTCGGCACCGGGGGCCGCGTGGGTGCCGAACCGCCGTAAGCTCCCGAGTGCTGCCGCCGCCCGTATTACCTGGGGAAGCCGCGCAGCTAAATTTACGCAGCCGGCAGAGAGCCACAGAGGGCGCCTGCGGAGAAGTGGGGAAAGTTATATAAAGGTTGCAAAGTAAAGTCCTTCACCCAAGAATGGCTTGTACAGTTGGCAGGGAAGAGGCATGTCCCCCAAACCAGGCGTTCAGAAAATAGTAATACTACATTGTATCAATTTTAAGAAGCCATTATTTGGAAGACATCTTCATTTCAGAGATGTTAGTGTGAAAAAATACATATATACCAGGCATTATCCCAAATTCTTTACATGGATTATCTCCTTTAACACTGACAACCTTAAAACATGGAGAGATAAGAGCGCTTGCATTCTCATTTTAGATGTAAGAAAACTAAACCACGGAGAAGTTAAATCACTTGCTTAAGGTCACATAGCTATGTAAAAGAGAAAAGCAGCTTTTGGACTCCAGCTGGTCTGGTACTATCAGCCAGGCTTCGATGTTGCTACTACATAGGAGCTGGCTGGGTGCTTGCAGCTCATTCCTGTGGAACATAAACATCAGACAAGGTGACTTCATAAGCATATCTAAACACAGCCAGAACATGAACATTGTGCAAATCACAAAAATGACCAAACACCCCCATATTCTGGCTAATATGAATGACTCCTGTTTCTTTACAATTACAGCGTTAGCCTTAGTCATCTGTCTGTGAAGCATGGCTCCAGAGCTCTCTTCTGGGTTGCATGAGACTTTGTCAGGCCTGCATTTCAGTTGACTTCATCGGTCTAATCCTGTTACATCTCCATCCCTTACAGCTATTGATCCTTAATGAATACCTTGAATGCCAACCTCTGTCTCAGCTTCTGCTTCTGGAGAATGCAACCTAAAACAGGCAGCCACGGAAGACTTCATGGAGGTGACATTTGAACAAAGATGGAAAGGAGGGAGTGAGCCATGTAGACATATGGGAGAAGTGCTGCCCTGGAAACGGGAACAGCAAGTGCTAAGGCCCTGAGATGAGAGCATGCCTGAGGTTTTCTAGGATTGGCAAGGCAGCTAGTGTGGCTGAAGCAGACTGTGGAGTGCAGAGAGCGATGAGGACAGAAGGGTCATCAGACACACTGTGTCGAGCCCTGAGGCCATGGTAAGGACTTTGATTTTTACTTTAAGTGAGATGGAAAGCCATTGGAGGGTTTGAGCAGAAGACTGGCTTAATCTGCCTTCAGTTTTAAAAGGAAGGATGTCAGTCAGGAGGCTAATGAAATTCTTGAACTAAAGAGTCACATGCTCGGGTCTGTGTTTCAGGGAGATGAATGTAGGCGAACTGTATCCGGTTAAGGGAGGAAGGGATAAGACCTGCTGGGAGGCCGATTACAATAACCTGGAAGAGAGAAGGATAACCATCAGGCAGCTGCTGTAGAAACACATTGAAAAAGGACTTGGCACCTGGATAAAAGAAGGTGTTTATGGAAGTAGGAACAAATGAAAACATAGAAGCCCCATCTGAGTGATTGCAGGGGACACTGCTGCCGTTAACAAGTAGAGAGACCACAGAAAGAGGTGCTCCTTTGAGGGTCTAGACCAGGGGTGTCCAAACTGCAGCCCGCGGGCCAACTGCGGCCCATGACCCATTGTTAATTGGCCCACAGCAAATTCCAAAAATATATTTAGTTTACTTAAATAAACCAGGTGAGGCAATTCGCACTTCACCTCGAGTGAGTGGCCCGGAGTGGCCCGGCTGTTTGCATATTTTACCGCATATGGCCCTTGGTGAAAAACGTTGAAAAAAGTTTGGACACCCCTGGTCTAGATGTTCAGCAGGCAACTCAAAATTGGGAATTCAGACAAGTCTTCCTTTGTAAATTAAACTTAGATTAAAGAAATTACATTAGCAGTTGGTAAGAAAGCAATAAAGAGTGGGAGATAAAGAAAAAAACGATTTATAATCCCACTGTTCCCATTTTGATGTATTTTTTCCCAGTTTTTTTTTTTTGATACTTTATAAAAAGTTTATACTGTTAGATTGTTTTTAAATAAAAATTTTAATTTTGGGTAAATCAATATCTCTTATTCCAGGGCTCCTGAAAAGAAGGCTTTTGGAGACATATCAGGTAAATACTATTTGCTCTTAAATAGTGGCTGGATTGATGGTCTGGAACTAAGACTGAATATATGTCAAGAAGTATTTTCTTTTCTGGAGAGCTAGTGTTTTCTTTAAACTGAATGTGAAACAAGTTTTTTTTATTTTTGATTTAATAAGAAAGAAAGGAAGAAGAGAGCAACTGACGGGGTGAAGCAACTTCTTTCATATGTTTCTGGATCCAAACGGCCCTCACACTCTGCTCAAGCAAGAGTAATCCCTAGGTTTGGCAAGAACCAACCTTCGCGCACGCGCAGCAAACTCAACTACAGCCGCCCCTCCCTCCGCTTTCTGGCCCCGCCCCAGCCTCGCTCACCTCACCAGGTCGGGAGGCGGGGGGGGGGGGGGGGGGGAGGGAAGGGTAACGGGGCGGAATGTGTTACCGGAACACGGGTCCGACTTTCTTCCTTCCGCCCTCCATTGCTTTCTCCCTTGCAATGGCAACCGGATTAGTGAGGCTACTGCTGCGGGGGCCTCGCTGCCTCCTGGTACCAGCCTCCCCCACTCTCGCCCCGCCGGTTCGGGGAACGAAGAAGGAAGCCCGAGCCGCCTTCCGCTTTCAGAAGGAGTTAGAGCGGCGGCGCCTGCTCCGGTGCCCGCCGCCGCCCGTTCGCCGGTAAGAGCCGCCTAGGGAATGGGTCTTGGTGGCAGTGAAGGACCCGGGGCCACCTCCCGCGTGGTTTCGGCCGGGCGGCGGGAAGGGTAGCTCATCACTAACGCGCCTGGTTTGAGGTTGGGGGTTTGCGATAGAGACACCCAGGTGGCGGGTGGACTGAGCCAAAGGAAGCAGATTTCTGAGGCGGGGTATTGGGAGCTCCCTTTTGGAACCTGTCAGCGGACAGTTGTGAGAATGAGGCCGGGGGAGGTAACCCGTATGTGGGCGTGGACGCTGTCGCGTCTGCTCTGTCATGCCTGAGAGTTCGCTGGGTGTGGATGAGAGGGGAGAAAGGACTCCGCAGCGTTGTGGTTTAGAGGAAGGGAAAAAACTACGTGTGTTACAGCCACAAATCCACTGTCCGGAGTAAAAGGGAAACGGGTTAGCTTTAGGCTTTTACCCTAATTAACTTTGTTCCAGAAGGAGAGCCGGCGCCTGGCAGAAGGAGACTGAGATCTTTATAGCTCCAAGCGAGAGTCGACTATACATGAGGTTTTGCGTTGTTAACAGACGCTTCCAAACCTGGAGTTTTTATGAGTTTATTTGAGCCAAACGGACAGTTGCCAGGAAGCAGAATCTCAACAGATTGAGAAAATGCGCTGGCGAATGGCAGTTTTGCGACTTGTTTTATATTTTAGAATAAAAGAAGGAGACTTAAGAAAGGTTACTGAAATCCGTTGGTTGTAGATTAAGGAGGCAGGAGAGGGCAAAGTGGGGAAATCGCTAGGTTTGGGCAAAAAGTAAAATGGAGAGACTTTTACGTTGGTGGGTACCGGATAGTTGACATTTACAGCACTTAGAGATGGTGTGCGGGCAGCAAGTTAGTAATCAGGGGTTCTGTCGTCTCCTGTTCTTGCGTGGGGTCTGGAAAAGGAGATCACTCTGACATTTCAAAGGTATGTTATCTTAGATGCAAAAAGACCATAGACAGGCTCACTTATGGTAAAGGCTTATGATGTGACTACCCTCCATGACTTGCTTTTAATTAGGAATTTTTATGTTTAGACCATCCTCTGTGGTTAGTTTCGGTCTCTGACTTTGGAAGGCCCACCATGCAGGCCTCCACTGAGCTTCTCAAGTTGAGTATGTGGCCTCTTTTTCATCTGCAGCATTTTTTTTCCCTCTTTAATAATGTGTCTTTGACATTTTGCCGTGGCAGTACCAATAGATGCACTCACTCTTTTATGGCTCCTAATTTATGTGTATTAGAGTTCCATATTATTGTTGTTACAGTGTAACAGTGAATAGCTTTGAAGTTATTACTCCTTTGGAGACTTAATATGAAATTTTGATAGCTACTTTAATATTGCCCTCTAAAAAAAATTAATCCAATTTATACACCTACCAGTAGGAATATTTGTGTTCATAGTCCTATAGTCTGTCAACACAGAATATTAAGTTCTTTTCCTAATGTGTAAAAAAGTATTTCTTAATTCACATTTCTTTGATTTTTTATGAGGATCGTTATCTTAGGCTTTTATAGTTGGAAGAAACTTTATGGATTATATAGATTATATACATCTTATGATTTATGACCGAAGTCTTTGCACTTTTCTGCCCTTTTTTACTTAAAAGAGTTTTATTTTGGGTTTCTTTAAAGAAAAAGACCTTTTTGGGCCGGCGCAGTGGCTCAGGCATTTAGAGCTCCATGCTCCTAACTCCGAAGGCTGCTGGCTTGATTCCCACATGGGCCAGTGGGCTCTCAACCACAAGGTTGCCAGTTAAATTCCTCGACTCCCACAAGGGATGGTGGGCTCCGCCCCCTGCAACTAAGATTGAACATGGCACCTTGAGCTGAGCGCTTCCTCTCAACCACAAAGTTGCTAGTTGGACTCCCGCAAGGGATGGTGGGCTGCACCCCCTGCAACCAGCAATAGCAACTGGACCTGGAGCTGAGCTGCGCCCTCCACAACTAAGATTGAAAAGGACAACTTGACTTGGAAAAAAGTCCTGGAAGTACACACTGTTCCCCAATCAAGTCCTGTTCCCCTCCCCCAATAAAATCTAAAAAAAAACAACAACCTTTTAGTCATTCTTGGGAATGATTATGAACTTTTAACTTATTCGTAATATTGATACTAGATTATTTAATTGCCAATTTAAATGTTTTCAAAACTTGAATCAGTCAAATACAAGATAAATACAGTGTATTTATTGTTTATGGCTTGAACCTGCTAAATTACAATTTGTATTTCACAGCGAGGTATTACGTGTAGTTCCATGGTTAGAGCAGAAATAATGAAGCGAAGTTAGGAGATGGCTTAGTCTCTGTTGAACCACTTTAATGTGGCAATTGGCTCAAGGGGAAAATCGATCCAACAGTGAATCTAGCAAAGAACTGCCCAAGTAATCATCTGGCTTGAATTTTAACTTTTAGAAAATCAAAGCCTGGCATTAGGAAGAAAGTCTTTTTTTATTTCCTTTATATAATTAATAAAATTGCATCATAATGAAGATGTTTTCCATCATAGTACCATCTTGTTCTTTTTACCATCTCTTACTGTCTTCCATTTTACATTTTCAGTTCAGATAAGCCCAACTGGGATTACCATGCTGAAATACAAGCATTTGGACATCGGTTACAGGAAACCTTTTCCTTAGATCTTCTCAAAACTGCATTTGTTAATAGCTGCTATATTAAAAGTGAAGAGGCCAAACGCCAAAAACTTGGAATAGAGAAAGAAGCTGTTCTTCTGAATCTTAAAGATAATCAAGAACTATCTGAACAAGGGACATCTTTTTCACAAACATGTCTCACACGATTTTTTGAGGACGCGTACCCAGACTTGCCCTCCGAAGGCATTCAAAGTCTTGTTGACTTTCTCACTGGTGAGGAAGTTGTGTGTCATGTGGCTAGAAACTTGGCTGTGGAGCAATTAACGCTGAGTGCAGAATTTCCAGTACCCCCAACTGTATTGCGGCAGACTTTCTTTGCAGTAATTGGAGCCCTGCTACAGAGCAGCGGACCTGAGAGGACTGCACTTTTCATCAGGGTAGGTAATTACTAATTGCACATACTGGAATATGCTTGAAGTGGATAGAAGGAAAAATTTCTTTTTGTAATTAATTTCCATGCTATGTGACCTTGGGAGGTTGTATGTGAAACTTTCTTGCTACCAAAACTGAGAAAGACCTCACACTTTTTTATGGTATTGTCTTAATTATTCCAGTTTCCCCCCATTGAGGAAATCATCAGAGGTGAATATTAAATACTGGGTTCTGAGTTTGTAAGGACTGCAGTGTCGTTAGCTTTACATCCTTAGGTACAAGGATCGTGCCTACATACTGGTATATGCCCACTAGATGTTTCGTGAATGAGTGAGACCAAAGGACACCTTTGGAGGACCTAGTGTGGTTAGGGACCTTCATGCTTAAGTACCAGCTGCTGTTCTGCTCTTACAAGTGATAATATCTTGGGTTTCTGATAGCTTAGCTAATTAAAATACTCTAATTGGTATGACTTGACTCCCATTGTCTATTTAGAGTTTATTAATGGGGAGAATTTTTATCATCTGCATTGGATGAAAACATGACTTTTTGGTTACTCTTACATAAGGAAAAAGTCCACACACTCACTTTAAATTAAAAAAAAAAAGTCTTGATTCAGACATTTGAGTGTTAGGTCCTCAACCAGAGTCCTTTACCGTTGGAATCTATTCATTTTAGTTTTGATAATGAGTTTGATACTTTTTATAGAGAAGGATACCTGTGTTAACCAAGACTCAGGCTTTGTTCACAGGTAAAACCTATCTTCTTCCTTCCCCAGCTGGTGGGCTCCCTGTCTGCCTTTGGGAAGTAGGTACGTTAACTGACTCCTCTGGAGGGGGACCTCAAGGAAAGAAGGAGAAAGGAGAGCAGAAGATTTTTACTTGACTTGATGACTAAGCTGGTGTAGCGCTTTCTGAGCCTGGCTGATGTTTAAAGCAGACCCTAGTGGGCATTGTGTCCCCTGCTGGAAACTTCCAACCATGTTCCTTTACTTAGGTGTTGCCTGCTCCTTCCCTTCTCGGCTACTGGTTTCCTGGAAGGATTTCTTTAAAATGGCATCCCTTCTGTGAGTTCCGCATCAGGTCTCAAGGATTTTTATACCTTTGACGTCAGTTGCAGACTTGTAACCCACTGCTACAGGCAGCTTCTGCCAGCCTGTTGCCTTTACGCCAGGAATGTGTGTTGGCTGCCAGTTGGCTGTGCGTCCCTCACCCCAGACACAGGCCACTGGACCCTTTGAAGGCCTCTAGGCTTCAGGCGAAAAGGAAGCCTCCTGCTTGCCCTTCCCACAATTAAATAGCTTTTTCTAAAGAAATTCTCACAGGTATTCCCTTGATTTCTATTCTCTTTATCACTATAGCTTTTGTGGAGTCTTAGAACTCTTTAAAAAAATTTTGGCCACCTTTTGAAGTTTTTACAAGGTAGTCATGAGACCATTTGGAAATACTTGTTTACCATGTTTTAGTGCCTTTGTTGACAGTTCCAATCGTAGAGCCTATTAGAGCTAGGTAAGTCAGAGATCTACTCCGAAGTCAAGAGGAGTAGATACCTTTTTTGTCTCCCATACTAGAGCTGACAGGTTTGAATTGTCTTCTTTTGTTCATTTGTCCACCTTATATGTATTGTCTACTGCATGCGTGCCGCACACTGGTGCCAGAGCTAAAAGGTGCGACTTGTGCCTTCAGAGTCCTATTCACAGCTCACTGGGCAAGTAGAGTGGAATGTGAGTGCTGTCATGGAGGTATTTATTATAGAGGTGCAGGGACTCAGAGGAGGTGACTAGCAGGGTTAAGGAAAGTTTTACACAAGTGACGCTTGTCCCTAAGGAGCCTTGAGGATGAGCTTGTGCTTGGGGACGTCACTTTGTATGACCAGATCCTATGGTATCAGGGAAAGTGATGGGAGATGTGTCTGGACCTTTGAGCCAGAGGGAGAAGCACATTTAAACCTGTGCTCCTCGGAATGTGGTTTGGCATGACCTCCGCTGAGAACTTGTTAGGAATGCAGATTCTCAGGCACCGCCTGCCTCGGACTGCCGCATCAGCATCTGTGGGAGGAGGGCCTGGGAATCTGCTTTAACCAGCTCTCCAGGTGCTACTTCTGCCCCCTCTAAACGTGAGCAGTACTGTTCTTAGCCATGCTGAGGGTCTTGGCAAGGCTGATGTAGAGACAGCTAGAGGGGTTGTAAGTGGGCAGTCTACATAATCGGACGTGCGTTTTATTCTAACATTTCTTCATAATGCCTCCCTGTTCTGGGGAGATGAGATTGGAATACTCAACAGCTCACACCCTACTGAAAGCTCTAATAATAAACTAATAAGACCAGGAGCCACGAGGAAAGAATGGGAGGCATAAGTAATCACCCCAGAAAAATTAAGATTTCTCTGTATATTCCTACTGATATGTCAGGCATTAGAACTGTTTTCCTTACCCTACAGTTGGTTATGCTACATGTCAAGTAACAGTGCAGTGATTCATACACATGTGAATAACCATATATGTCTCTGTACATTAAAAGATACAAAATCTCCAGCTGAAAATGGACTTATAAATATTTTTATTAATGAAGATGAAATAGAGGTCTGGTGCTTGGGGAAGTGTTCAAATGAAATTGACTATTTTTTGAACCAAGGGATCTTTTTTAATTTCTCCCCTCCTGCCCCATTTACCCATCATCTTACTCATCTTACATACTGTGTTTGTTAATGTGAGTTTTGTTGTGAAAATCACTGTTTGTTTCCATATTTTCTACACAACAGATAACTTTTTATTGCCAAAAAGATTCTCTTCTGCTCTGAATGTTCATAATTTGTTCCTCAGTTTTCTTAGTCTTATAAGTTGGAAGTATAAACTCAAAACATTTTTAAAAGGCACTTAATGTGAAATTATTTAAATGATTTTTTCAAGTCACAAACATAGACAAGGAAGTACTTAATGCCTTTTTACAAGAGTTTCTGCCAGAAGTTACTACTGCTTATTCATTAATTCAACTCTTTTAAAAAATATTTTTCTTCCTGGTAAGAATGCATGACACATACATTTCTAAAGTATGAGACAGGATTTCACCTACAACTATGATTTTTGTGGTAAAATTTATGTGAAAAACTATATGGGAATGAAAAAGAATAGTACATATTTTTTATTTCCCATTAAGCTTTTAATTTCTGTTAAAAGTATACTTAGAATTATGGTCATTTTCTTTATATTAATTTGAATTTACAAATTGTATTTTTATATGTAGGATTTCTTCATTCCTCAAATGACTGGGAAAGAACTTTTTGAGATTTGGAAGGTAGTAAATCCCATGGGACTGCTGGTAGAAGAATTGAAGAGAAGGAACATCTCAGCGCCTGAGTCCAGGCTCACGAGGCAGTCTGGAAGCACCACAGCTTTGCCTGTGTATTTTGTTGGCTTATACTGGTTAGTAAAATTTTAATCTTAACTTCGTAATATTGGTTGGAAGCCTTAAAAACTGACTTTTCACAAGTCCTTAAGATAACCTCTAATTGCGTTAAAAGATTTGTGAAGATCTCATTCCCAGGATTACCTAGTTACTGCTTCCTTTCCTGCCGGTCATTCTTAGGGGAGGGTCAGTAATCTGTGGTTGGTTAATAGTAGCTATTCACCGTAGAATTTCATGGAGTATACGTTAATCCAAATATTTCTGTGGAAAAATAAACATTTTCATTCATAAATTTTACAGATTTAACCCTAATCCACACTTGGAACAGTTACAGCTGAGCCTAGAACTGGAAAAAGAAGGGTTTAGTTCATCAAAATTTACACATCAATTCATGTTCAGAACTCTTTAGTTTTCTTAGTTATAGTTGATATGTCCCAAATTAATTTCAGGTGGATTGAAGTGTTAAATGTAAACAGTGACTGCCTAAGATAACTAAGCATTTAGGTAAATATTTGTCTACTCTTTATATGATAGGACCTAGATATAAAAGCAATGAAAGAGCACAAAGGAGAAAATGGATAGTGTTGTAATGTTTCTTCCTTAGTTTTAATTAAAGTGTAAAGCAAAACGAGGAGATACTCTTTTGCTTATCAGATTAGCAAGCCTTAAACACATCCTTTATCTGCAGCTCATTTATTATTCCTGGTAGAAAGAAAAAATGGTACAGTATTTCTGTTACTTCTGGTGGATACGATTTACAAGGCAAAACTGATTTGTGGACTGTGTTTTATGATGCACCATGTAATCTCAGACTACTGTCGGGTTTTTTCCTAGTGATAAAAAGTTAATTGCAGAAGGTCCTGGAGAGACAGTACTGGTTGCAGAGGAAGAAGCTGCTCGAGTGGCACTTAGGAAACTGTATGGATTCACTGAGAATAGGCGGCCCTGGGACTACTCCAAGCCCAAGAAGAATTTAAGGGCACAAAAGACCATTGCTGCCCGCTAGCCAGCCGAAGATGCGGGAACTTGAAATTTGTAAGGAAAACAGTGAGACAGATGTCAAAGATATTCAAAGCTGGACATTTTTCAAATTGTAAAGAAGTATATCTTATTGTCTCATACTGCGTTCCTAAAATTAACAAGTATTCATCAGGTCATGTTTTGTTTTGTTTTGTTTTTTAATCATTTTTGTTTTGTCAGAAGTCTTTCTTTGATGTCCTCCCAATAAATTTTTCCTAGAGTCCTTGATTTTATTAGTTTATTCCCTTCTAGCTTTGAGGTATTGTAATTGGAATATACGTTTTATGTGAACTTTGTTATAATACCAATAAAAAAGTACACTTTCTCTAATTGTTTCATTGTAGTTTAATTTGATAAACCCAGGTGTTAGTGAACTTTGTCTATCTATAATACAATTTTAGCTAAAAGTAATGTTATCCCTCTTAACTTTTAGAAATGTAAGGTGCAAATCATAACAATTAGGTATTTACATGAGCTCTAGATTCTGTCTAGGTTTAAAATTCTTATTTCATAGTTACTATTTCTATAAAACGGCAGAACAAGTGCATTTTATGCTTTTAAAACAAAACAGGAAAGTCAAAAGCTTAAAATGTAGATGGTGATACTAATGGAAAAATAAAGTGTGTATTTATCAATGTAGTATCCCACAGCCATGAGAACAGCTGTGATGTACGAAGCACTTTTCTAAGTCACTGTTACACACTTAATTCAGTAGAGAGCAAATCTTAAGAATGTGTCCTGGTTCTTGAATCCTTTGTGTTCAATTCAGTAATCCTCCAACTGCAAATTGCCTTTGATTTACTTATTTTTAACTTTTTGGCAACAGCAATAATTTTTAGTTTCAGTCTGCCAGTAGTTGCTCCCAGGAGTTAACAGGAAAAGTGGGAATTAGGAGTTGAGAATAGAAAAAGTAATATGTTTAAACTGACAGCACTTTTGCCATGAAATCTTTTTATAAAGGAAGATGAAGGACCGTTGAAACCCCTTTCCTGAGACTCGTTAGGAAAGTGGAACTTACGTCATGTGTGAGAGGTTTTCAGTCATCACAGCTAATGCAGAGACAGTTTCTGGAGTGGAAGGTTTGAGAATTAACTAGTTGGCTGAATTGGTAGGTTAAATGTAAATTCACCTTTCTTTTGAGAGTTAACTCCAACACCTAATAATTGAACCCAGGGACAGAGGACCCAACCCAGTGGCAAAATTCCACATTTATGTGTCATCCACTACAAGGAAACATGATTTTTATAAGTATCTCAGGTTTGTAAAGAATTCAGTTGCAAACTCAGTAATCCTTCCTTGCCCCCATAAGTAGTGCTGATGATGTGACCCCCAACTTCTCCTGTTCAGGGCAGTTTGCAGGACCTCAACTTACAAGGTTGGAGGGACCTATCCTCACCCTGAGGTTTTCAAGCTTCTAAACTTTGACTGCTTTTAGATTTACAAACGGAAACAAATCTAGCTCTAACTCATAAAAACTACTTTGCAAGTAAAGAGATCCAAATCCCTTACGAAGAATGTGATGTCGACACATTTTCAAAGTAAAGTCTTCTATGAACCTAAATTAAGTTGTACTTGTTTAAAGCACCCATGAAAATATGGGCTGGAATACAGAAAACCAATTATTAACATAGTTTTGCAGTTCCGCATGAAATAGCTTGAAACTTGGAACCAAGCTGAACAACTAATTTACTCTGTGGGAATAAATCCTGCGTAAGTGTGATGTGTGGGCATGAGGAACATGGGTGACGAGAATGTGGTCAAAAGGGGTTGTAACCAAGAGCGTTCAGTGATCAGTTGGAGGACTGGATTTCCGACTAAAGTTAATCCATGTTGTTTACATGTTGTAACATGAAGACAGTTGTTACAACTATAGGAAGTTAGTGAGATATAAAAGCGCCAGTACTTGAACTTGACACTAGAGAAAGTCACTTACTTTGAAATTCTGACATCCTTTCTTACCTTTTTCCACTCTGCAGTTCCCTAAGCCCAAAATACAATGGCACCAAAAAGAGTTCTTAGCCAAAAATGTGAGATTGATGTCTGCAGACTCAATTACATAAGACTTGCTCTTTTCAGTACATACAGAGGGTGCCAAAATCGTGTACACATTTTAAGAAAGGAAAAAACTATTAAAATTATGCTGGTGGAAACCACCTTGAGCACCATTTGTAATTGCAGAAGTCAAATGTGACTTGTATTCATCTATTGTTATTGGTATATATTATTACAATTTTAATACAGTTTTCCTTTCTTAAAATGTGTGTACATTTTTTTGGCACCCTCTGTATTATGTGTTTATTATATGCATATGTAAAACGGAATATTCTCAAAGTGTTTTTATGTGGTCATGAGAAAGTGATCACTAAAAACTCAAAACTCCCAAGAAAATGGAACAGAGGCTGCTGTGTTCACCATGTTACAGATTTTGGCCACAAGATTGTGCTCTAATCCCACTTCAGAATTAAGTATGTAAAGTGTCTTATGGAGGTTGCTGCTGCCTTGTCTCCCTATACAGGAAAGGATATGTGTGTATAGGGCATATGGTTACAGTGAAATATGACTTTTAGGCCCTTACAGCTCTAATATTCTATGAATATGTCTGCAGAACTAGCTCACCATCTCTTTCCTCTAAATCAGGGGTGTCCAAATTGTGGCCCGGGGGCCAACTGCGGCCCGCAATCCATTGTTAATTGGCCCGCAGCAAATTCCAAAAATACGTTTAATTTACTTAAATAAACCAGGTGAGGCAGTATGTACTTCACCTCGAGTGAGTGGCCCACCTGTTTGTATATTTTACCACATATGGCCCTTGGTAAAAAACGTTGAAAAAAGTTTGGACACCCCTGCTCTAAATGTAAAGCTGAGAATTTCAGGTATGAAAGACTCAACTCTGATGTCAAGGTCTGGATGTTTGAGTTCTTTTATAGTTACTGGAAAAAGGGAAGATAGCAGGGTTTCTATAGATAAAACTTTTTAAAGACTATTTTTTTTTTGCCACTTATTTATATATTTTTTTCTTTTTTATTTTTATGATGGAAGAAAATGTACTTCAGAGGCAAGGGAATCTTAGTGCCTTTTTGACAGTGTAAAACCAGATGCAGACATTCTTCAGGAGGCAGTTTACAACTTCGCTAGCTGAGAGATGTCCACTGAGAATGCCCAGCGGGCATCATGCCCGTGTCTACATCCTTAAGTCCACTTTGTTTTTCCCCTCTGACCCGTGTCGTCTCTCCAAACCTCAGTGTGTAAAGCCCTCTGCCATTGTTCCCTAGCTGTGGCTCACAACATTGGTTGGCTGTCAGAGCATTTGAAAGGCCATGGTTCTCTCTAGAATACCAAGAATGATTGCTAGATTGAATCCCATCTGCAAACCAAGAATTTTTCCAGGAGAAAATTCACGCAGTCAAAAATCATACCAAAACACATGCTCCTGAAAAACAGCGTGTTGTTTCGGCGTTGGTGCTATCTGAGCTTTCCACTAACATTGTATGCTCTTCTTCGTGGACTCGGCTGCCTATTAACACTCACTAACAATAGAAGACCAAGAGTTTTAAGAAGAATTTCTGAGAGAAAGTCAATTGAGAAAATTAAAAGCATTACCCGATTCCCTTGTCAATTGAGAAAGACTTCCATTATTTGATTATTTGCAGAATACCTTTTCACCACATCTGCTAGACTTTAAAATTGCAAAGTGAATGAGTTTGTTTTAATGACTTTTGCAGAAGAGATGAGCAATGAGGCCATTGACAGCTAGAGAAGGCTATTTCTAGTCAGAGGAGGAAGGATTTGTCTGACTTTCTGACGGACACTTCCTCTACATGAAAGTTCTGGATATCATCGTCTCTACACAAGACAACATGTCAGTAAGGGCCAGAAGGTAATTACCAGTAAACGATACAGTTGACAAATACAGGCAACAATCCTCAGATTAACCAACCTGACAGTGATGTTCATGGTTGCTGACAACCTGCCACTAGGACTCCCTTCTTGCTGCTGGGATTGCTTTCTTCTCTAGGCAGGAAAAGCACAAGGCCCATCACCCTTCTTACCTTTGCGAGCTGGGATTGTAAACTTCAGACGAAGGAGGTAAAGCACTAAGAAATTCAAAAATTCAATTCCATTTTGGTATCTTAATAATTTGCAGATAATAACAATGTACCTGGTGCCATGTAGAACAATGCTTTCTCATGTAGCAAATTCCTCCTTTAAATCACAACATAAGTTTCCCTTTTTCTTCCAGATTTGGAAGAGGGCCCAAGGGGTAGTTTGGGAATCCCCCAAAGAAATGGGCCTTTAGAACCAGTGGTGTCTTCCACTTTTTGTCTACCCGAAGTTGACTCTTGGTAACAGTGTGTGTGAGCATTCACAGGAGGCTGAGGACACAGCAGTCGTCCACCAGTTTACGCAGCGCTCACGTCTCCCCTGGCAGTCACTCCTGGTCAGTCCTAGGAAGTACATTTGCTCTTCTGCTGGCTCAGAGCAAATCCCTGCCCTTCCTACTTCAATTTCTTAGACACCTTAATGTGGAGCCCAAATGTCACTCAGTTTTTTTCATTTTCAGAAAAAGTTACTGGTATGATAGCCACTCCCTTTGTTTTTTCTAAAGTTCTCTTCTGATTGGCATTTTTTTTCCAGGTCACCTGTCGTCATCTCCTTTTTAGGACGACTCAAAGGCCATCGAGCTTTCAATTTATTTTTTCCCATGTATCTTAGGCAGAATTGAAAGTTCTCATTGTCCAAAGAGTGACTTTACTAGCTGTTGGCCTGAGTTTTTTCATAGGTCTACCATTTTGGTACTTTAGAGAAATTGCAGCCCGTCTCTAGTCTAAACTCAATGTGACATCTAATCTATATTATAAATTGTTTGCTCAAATATCTACCTAGGAAATAAAGATTCTTGTCGCGTCCCGCGCGACAAGAGTTGTGGGGAGCAAGGAGGGCAGTAGACGAGAGCAGTGTGCAAGCAGGGCCAAAGGACTCCAGCCTCAAGGACTGAGCCCCAATCAGCCAAAGCATGGCTTTTATTAGTAGGTGTGGAAGTAAAAGAAGTAAAGCTTGTCAATCTCAAGATGTGTGAATCCTATACATTACAATAGGAAACTGATTCAAGCCAATCACCCTTGCCTGCAGGCAGCCGAATGGTAAGTCCCAGGATAAGTACTTCCCCAAGGGACAAAACCTTTATGCATATGAATAGATGGACAGCACATCATTGAGTCACTTCCCCTGCAGGTTTGTGGGAAGGAATGCAGCCACAGAGGCAGAGGCTCTCCTTAGCTGGGGGAAGATGGGGGCTTGTGCCCACCTCTATTGACCCCGCGAGTTCCCCAGATGGTCCCCACATGGCTATGTCTGGCTTGGGTTGTCCCCCCATGGGGAATCTTACTCGTCATTGGCTGACCAGCCATCTTTTGGGGGGCAAACAGGGAGACATAAGGTGCAAGCACAAAGGTGAAGCAAAGTCCCCGAAAGGATCCGTCTCACAGACTCTCCTTGCTTTAGGGGCAGGTACGAGGAGACAGACGGGTAGGCTGCTGCGTGGCAACAGATTCTGACACCCATTTCCAGGATGTGGGTTCTCCCCACCCACACCACCAATTCTCGGACACCAGCTGGGTGTCCTACAATTCAACTCAATTCTGACACTGTCTACCTGGAGATAGCATCAGATTCCACAGGTTAAGGGCTCAGGCGCAAAAGACCGCCTTCTACTTCGGGTACCAGTCACAAGCAAATTATCCTTGTGCTTCTGACCGACTAGCTGTAAATCAAGAGATTCCCAGGACCCCCTCTTTGAGTTTGATTAATTTGCTAGAGCAGCTCACAGACACAGAGAAACAATTCACTTACTAGACTATGGTTTATTATAAAAGGATGTAATTCAGAAACAGCCAGATGGAAGAGATGCACAGGGCAAGGTCTGAGGAAGGAGCACGGAGCTCCCACGCTCTGTCTAGAGCCCCACTCTCCCAGCACCTCCACATGTTTACCAACCCAGAAGCCCTTCCAACCCAGTCCTTTGGGTTTTTATGGAGAACAGTACAAAGGCACGATTGATGAACTCATTGGCCATTGGCTATTGATTTCAAACTGCAATACCTCTCCCATCCCCTGAGGTCGGGGGGTGGGACTGAAGGTCTAACTCTCCAGTCACATGGTTGGTTCTTCAGCCCCCATCCTTCGGAGCTTTCCAATAGTCACCTCATTAACATAACAAAAGACACCTTTATAAGCTCTCATCACTTAGGACTTTCCAAGGGTTAGGAGCTCTGTCCCAGAAATGGGGAAGACCAAATATGTATTTCTTACTATAAATCACATCACAGCAAACGTGATCTTTTACCACAGGTCCATAATTTTTTGTGGCAATCTCTGTATCTTAAATTTATTCCAGTTGCCCTCAAGCAGTTTTCATAAATTTTATTTTTTTGAAGAAAAAGCCTACACACTCATGGACTTAAATGTATCAAAAGATAAAAGTTGAATTATATAAAAATAATACTTTGAGAGGAACATTTCCCTCCAGTCCAGAGATGATAAACAGGTTCTGAGTCAGCCAGGGACGGAATCTGGGTGTCGACTGGTGAAGAAGAGCTAAGGATAAGTAAGCTGGGAGGATCAAGTGAAAAATAGAGAAGATACTCGTATATTGTCTGGGAACCTTAATGATTTTTCTATGACATGTTTCCAAGTTCTTTGTATCAAAAATGTGAAAGGTTACTATCTAATACATTGCAGAGGCATTCAGAAATGGGACCAGATACTTCAAAGTGTAATGTGCCCAGTAAACTGTGGCCAATTTATATTATTGGGGAGTCGCCTCTGTATCACATAACAAGGCCCCTCTATAAGGCAGTATTATAAAGGCAAACTATCCTGGTCCTTTCTGGAATGAGCAGTTCTGGAGTGAGGAGCCCAGGGAGCTAGTCTTGACGTGGCAGCCACTTTCTTGTCTTCTCCCTTGGACGAATGCCCCCTAGGTCCTACTTCCACATCTTGTAAACACACAACCCTTAGATACCTTGATGTGCTAGGGTTCTCTCTCCCTTCCGAGAATAAATTACGTAGAGAAAGCACTTACTCATTTCTGTACCCCCTAGTACTTGGTACAGTGTAGGTATTTAAATGAATGAGTGAGTGGAGTATATAATTCTCAGATTACTGCTACCTCTGTTCCTGTTTTAAACTATTAAAAAGAACGTAACTGAATGGGATCAGAAAACTGGAAAATGGGTAAAAGTGACTCTAAAAGGCATTAATAACTATACTAGCATGTTTGCTAGAATACAAGTGGCCTAAGGTAACCCTTCAAAATAATTTTTTGGCATTTACTCTTAAATAAGGGAAACAATCCCTCTCTTTCTCCCTTTTCTCATGGTTAACCAAAGCATCCACACTTAGTGGCAAACAGCAAAGCTTAGTCCACTTGATAAATAAGATTACAAACAGCAGATTGGTTGAGTGTTGAGGGTGGTTTTAATGTATAAAGAGTGAGGAGTAGAGCTCAGGGGTTAAAAAAAAATGTTTTTAAGTTTTGCTAAGAAATATTTTAAAGCATTCTGATTTAGATAAGACTACCCAAATCTTTAAGAAATTAGTGGGAAGGAAAAAAACAAAACAGGCAAATAAAAAAATGGTAGGATTAGAATTGTGATGAGTTCCCAAAAAACAAAAGACAAAAAAAAAAAAAAATCTTGTCATTTCAAAAAATAAAAGCTCCAGCCTATTACCATAAATGACACATCCACCATTCACTCAGATTGCCAAAGTATATTAGTCCCCAGCAACTTCTTTCTGCACTGGCTACACAATCCCCACTTTTGATGAGAATACCCGCCCCTCACTTGAGTGAACCGTAGCATCAATTAGAGGTGGGTTTATGGAGACAGTACTTCCTCTGAAGCGATCTATGAACTGAGAAATGTTGAAGCACGGAACAGGATCTGAGTGCCAGGATTAGACAAAAAGGGTAAGAAAAGCCAGGGGTTTTGGGTTTCCTGCTGCTTGCCGGAATGCAAAGTTTTATTAGAAGAGGCCAAAATATCTTTTTAAAAGGCTCCGTTGCTTTTGTTGTATTTTCAAATAGCAAAGAAATAGCAGTTTTTCTTTTTTTCTTACTACTCAGAACACTTTATTTTTACTTTATACAAAATACAAAAATGCAATTCCAAAGAGTACAGACCAGTAGTGACAGGCACACTGCACAACAGCAAACCTTGTCTAGCAAGACATTAGTTTTTTAAACTTTATTTTAGTGAATACATGCATTATATAAAGCAACAACAACGACGACAGAAACACACAAAAAGGCTAGAGATTTCGCTATTTGTACCCCCAAAATAATGCTTACTATCAAGACTTTGGATGGAACCAAAAAAAAAAAAAAAAAAAAAGATTTAAAAAGGCCAATAATTTTTTTTCATAAAAAGTAAAAGCTACAATAAAATGTCTTTTTCTCCCCGTCACACTGCTTAAATTTCTTCTGAAAAGCCACACAAATAAACAATACAAAACAAAAATCCTGAACTGGACAGTAAATACTCAGTAGTTTAAAGAATCTTTTAGACATTTGGAAGCCTTTCTGCTCATTACTCAGTACAATATTCCAGACATCCTGCCCTCTCTTTTTTCCCCTTTAACACATATCAGAATAGAAATGCTTGTATCATTGAGTCTCTGTTCCTAAGAACTAATATTGAAAAAGAAAGTAATGTGCAAAAATATTTAACAGAACTATGAAAGATGTAGGCAAGGAGTCTTCCCTTCAGAGCCAAGGTAGCTTGGCTTTGCATGGCTTCTTCTCTACACTCTTCAGGGTTTGTTTATCTGCCCCATGAATAAGAAGGCACCTACAGAATTAAAAGACAACAATGCATAACTATTAAAAACAGTCTTTAAAATGAGATGGAAGGCACATTTAAGGGCGGGTCCCTGGACCAAGTTTAACCTACTGCTCTCATGCAGAGCTGTGCAATAGAACTTGCTGCATTGATGGAAATGGTTTATACCTTCATGGTCCAATATGGTAGCCACGAGTCACATGTGGGTGTTGAGCCCTTGAAATATGGCTAGTGTGACTAAGAAATGGAATTTTTAATTGTATTTCATTTAAATTAATTAGAAGTTAAAGTGAAATAACCACATGTGTGGCTAGAGGCCCCCGTAGTGGACCGTTCTGTTCAGTAATGTCATTAAAGATGAAATGAGACAGAGGATAGGGAACTAGCTTATATTATTGATTAAAAAAGAGTAAAAGATGAAACGTATGAATTTCTGTTCTGTACCAACATGATGCCAGCCTCCCCACAAAGACAATCTTATTTATTTTTCAAAACTTTACTAAGGGGTAGGAACTACTGTCGTCCTCAAAAATGAAGCTGAAGGACACAGCCAAGTTTGAACCCATGACCCACAGACGGAACTCTCAGATCATAACCATAGAGTGGGCTTATAAAGCTTGAAAACATCTAGCTGCTTGCAAAATTTAACTGTTTTATATGTATAAACATAAAATCAATAGATGTCAAAAATGCCCCCAAAGAGTTGCAGAGCTCTCTATATGTTAAAAACAAAAGAAAACAACACAAACCTAAAATCTTGTCCTTGTTTAAAAGATTCCATCACTTTGTAAACACAGCCTGATTTTCAAGGCGGATGTTTGGTGATATTGTCGGAAATGTTTGTGATCGTTGCCACATAGAAACAGACTAAAAGCAGCCCTGTTGGATTTAACTGGCCATCTACCTTTCTGAATTCTAACAACTCGTGAACAGTGGAAGAGGAGAATCACCTACCTGTAGGATTATGTCGGATGAAAAACAGAAACGGTCTGTCCACTATAAACCAGGGAGGCGACGACCTTGCTATGAGAATAGCAGCTATGGAAAGAAAAGGGAAACACGCTGTTCACCCAGCCTGAGGCCGGCCAGGCAGCCGCTGGCCCACTGGGTCCTCGATGCTGGTGTCTGAGGACACACTTCACTCCTGCTCCATAGGCTGGCCATGTCACAACAGGCCCAATGGTCACCATTTATTGGACGCTTACTGTGTTTCATGCCCTTTATATCTACCGTCTCATTTATTCTACGCAAGCACTGCCTTCTTTCATAAAAGTCCTTACTCCTCATAGGATTTTTATAAGGATTAAATGACAAAACATATTATAGCTTTTAGAATGGTGTTTGCCACTTAATAAACCCCCAACGCACACTCACTGTTAGTTTAGCTGTGTTTTACTCATACTGTCTGCCTTCCTGATGAAGCCCCCTCGCTCTTTTAGCCTCTTAAAATCCCTTCTGTATTATCAAGGCCCAGCTGCATTCTCAACCATTTTGTCTTGCCTCTTCCTTTGTACTGGAAAACAGACCACTCATCCGGGACCTACCATGCTACTGTCCAGCTTATCTGGTGCATACCCTGGACTTAGAAAGCAAACTTCTTTAGGTTCATGGTCTTAGACATGCTTACTCTGTCATGCTTACCAACAGCAGCTTCAATTTAATACGCCTCTGACAAGGTCTTGCAGGAGGGCATGGTCAGGCACAAGTGGCCCATGCTTGTGCAAAGGCCCAGCCCTCTCGTTCAAACCCCAGAAGGCATTGATGCCATGTGCTTGATGATACGAAGGAAACATCTGCAGCTATGCTGGGGTAAAGCACTCAACCCAGGGTTATTAAAAATAACTCGTTAGCAGGTGTTACAGACTAAATTGTATGTTGAAGCTCTAATCTCCAATGTGAGTGTATTTGGAGAATAGGGCCTTAAAGGAGGCATTTATTTAAATGAGCTCATGAAGGTGGGGCGCTAATCCAATAGGACTGGTGATAAGAAGAGAGCAAGACACCAGGGATGAGTGCACACAGAGAAAAGGCCGTGTGAGGACACTGTGAGAAGGTGGCCGTCTACAAGCCAAGGAGAGAGGCCTCAGGCGAAACCAACCCCACCAATACCTTGATCTTGGACTTCTAACCTCCAGAACTGTGAGAAATAAATTTCTGTTGCTTATTAAATTTCTGTATCCAGTCTGTGGTACTTGTCATGGCAGCCCTAGCAGACTAATACAGCAGGGCTGGCTTCATGGGGATGTGACCTGGGCAGTTACACAGGACCCCACACTCACAGGGACCTTGTACTTGGTTCAGTGCTCTCCTGCTGTCTCAAAATTCTTAACAAGTTTTAAACAAGGGGCTCCATACTTTCATTTTGCATAGAGCCCTGCAAATTATGTCGACAGTCCTGATAGTTATACTAGTTGGCCAAATTGGCCAATAACTTGAGCAAAATTTAGATGTCACTTATAATCACCTAGAAAAGACAAAACGCATCTTAAAAATTCCAAGCACTCTTATTCTAGGGTTTTTGTTTTAAATACTATTTTAAAGAAATAAAAATTAAATGTTTACTTTAAAAAAGCAATGAAGTTTCTCTTGTGGGTAAAAATGGTACCTTTTAATGACCAGAAATATTCGACCCAGTTACAGTGTAGCTAAGATACTTACTTTATGAGCTCACAGAGCTTGGTCATATCTATTCAGCCCATCTCATATGGATAATTAGCGGCTAAAAACAACCAACCTAAGATTGTTCTATTTTCTCCTTCATTATATAAGCCATCCAGGAGAAAGCATATGTAGATGTTCTAACTATCAAGAAACGCTGCATAGAAATCCTGCTGTAATTCAATAGTTGAGTAGCTAATTCTTCACGTTGTCCTAGATAAGCCTGAGTGACTATTTTCCTATTAGTAGTTGCTATTATTTTATGGTGTTTTTTTTTCATTTACTTCAAATTCCACTCTCCCCCCACCTTTTTTCGCCTCCCCCCCCCACTCCAGTTCAAGCTGTTGTTCTCAGTCTAGTTGTGTAGGACACAGCTCCCTGGCCCATGCTGGTGTTATGAGCCTTGTGCTCACCCCCCTCCCACCCCCAGCTGAGACAGTCGGTCGCCAGTCCTCAGTCGGTCACTCACAGCAGCTCAGCGCAGTCCACGTTGCCTGCCGGCCACTCACCCACGGCCACTCATGGCAGCTTACGCCAACCTCCGGCCACTCACCGCAGCCCAGCTCCAGGGAGAGCCGTTGTTCACAATCTTAGCTGTAGAGGGTGCAGCTCACTGGCCCATGTGGGAATCGAACCAGCGACCTCCACGTTAGGAGCATGGCGCTCCAACCATGCTCCAACCATGAGCCACCGGGCCGGCCCTATTTTATATTTTAATCCAAAGATTGGTCTTTTCTGCCAATAAGCAGCCAGAATATGCTTTATCCTTCTGAGAGCAGGATTCAGCAATCTACTGTGTTCAGGCCAGGTTTAGGGGTCAGATCCTGTTTATAAAAAGTTTGATAGGAACACAACCACGCCCACTTCCTTGTATCATCTGTACTGCTTTCTCACTACAACGGCAGAGTTGAGAAGTCGCTTTGGAGCTGTACGGCCCACAAAGCAGAAAATCCATACTGTTTAGCTCTTTACAGAAAAAAAATTGTCAACTCTTGTCCTAGAAGAATTTCTCTCACTGAAGTACTTTTCCTAATGAAACAGACGCAGCTTCTTGCGCACAGGTCTGCAATCTGTCTACTTTCACCAGTGTCTACCGATAGTCAGCCTACAGTGCCTGGCCGGAAGCTGATGAGTGAACTGGAGCACGCACGCTCCCTCACACCAGAACCAGCCCTGCCACACGATCCCGACTTACCTGTTACTGCTGAAGCTTTGGTTCCATCTTCGCTGACTTCAATTTTTGCTTTTTGCAAGATGTGAGAAATATGAAGGTTTTCTGACCCTGTTTCCAGAAAATAAGACAAAAAACAGCGTTTGTTTGGTATGCTGGCCATCTGTTTAGTTGGAGAAGTAACCTCAGCCATGGCAAATTCCAATTCTTAAAAGGTGTCAGAAAAGAAGTGACCTCTTACAATCCCAGTGACTGAAGGTGACTGAAGGCTATAGGGTGACTGTCTCGGCTAAGTGAATGAACTGTGACAACGCTTGAGAGGAGGAAGTCCAAAACCCCCAAAGTGTTAGTGCCCAAATGCAATTCAACTCTGATCACTAAACATTTTATAAAGAAATAAATGGGGTGGCCAGTTAGCTCAGTTGGTTAGAGCGCGGTGCTCTTAACAACAAGGTTGCCGGTTCGATCCCCACATGGGCCACTGGGAGCTGCACCCTCCACAACTAGACTGAAACAACTACTTGACTTGGAGCTGAGGGTCCTGAAAAAACACACTTAAAATAAATAAAAGTTTTTTTTTAAAAGCCCATTAATAAAAAAATTTTAATAAATAGATAAGAAATAAAGAGTAGAGCTTTAAAAAGGAAGCCCATTTTTCTAGAAGCAGCAAGCCAATGTTATTTTTCACTTAACAGATTGTCAGATCCAAGAAGGATTTCAGATGGCATTTAGAGATGTGAAAACTGAGGCCCAGAGTGTTAAACAACAAAAGCCACTCCTCTCATGGGCATATTAGTGAGAGAAGAGCGTCGAATATGAGAAGAGCGTAGACTGCTGTGGAGGGCCAGACGCAGAAATGCTGTTGTGCTGCTGGGACCTTCTAGTGAATTCACTTTACCATTCCAGCACATCTTTACCATTCCAGTAATACCCACTGGATGCAGCTTTCAGAGACAATGCAAACGAAACTTAATATTAGCCTCGATTAGACATAGGTCTGGATGCAAAGGGTAAAAGTGCTTTTTGCGTCATTTAGTTTTAAATTGTCTGTATCAATGCTCGGCTCTACCATGACCGATGGTGAATGAGAGGCACGTCTGCGGGCCCAAGTCACCTGCAGGGTTAAAGAGAATCTCTCAGGAGAATTTTAGGTATCTACCCTTCCCTCTGAACACCTGTGAACTTCCTGGGGACATTCTGTAGTTTTCTTGGAGGGAAAAGTGCAGGTTAAAACAGTGCTTCTCAAATGTGATTGGGCTGAGGAATTCGGCAATGTGAAGATTCTGATTGAGGAGGTCTGGGTCAGACCCAAGATTGTGCATTTTAAATAAGTTCCCAAGTGATGAGAATGCCACTGGATGGGGATGTGAGAATATCAGAATACCCGTGAGCTACAATTTTACCAGGAAAGTCAAGTTTCTCCCAGGACAGGTACTCAGGTATTCATTAGCAGGAAACTGAGGCTGGTAAGGGAAAAATGCCTTCTCACTCATGGGGAAAAATACAAAATGGAGTATAAATAATGTTTAAGCCATGATTTTTCTTTGGCAGGAGGTTGCTATGCTCCAAATTAAAAAGACAAAGGACCAACCATTCAAACTTAACTCCAGGAACAGATCCCTACATTAGCAAATTAAGGGATATCATAGCAGCTGTGTCCTAGATGTTTTAGCAAAGAAAAATGCTAATCAAACTCCTTTGAATTTATATTATTTCAGGTTAATGGTCATGAAATGCCAAAATACATACCTGGATATAGAGCATGTCTGCTTTTGTTTAGTGGAAATTAGCAAGTGTAATATTTGAGAGTCCCCAAAATCTTGATTTTTCAAACACAGAGAAAAAGTTTGCATTTGAAAACAAAACTAGTATCTAATTAAGAGCCAAATTTTTAGGCTCTTAATAATAAAGACAATACACAAAATACTTCTTTAACTGTGGAGTCACTTGGGCTTCAGATGAGATGTACATGTGAAATGCAAGGATGACTGACTCATGCTGATTTCAATGATTAAGGATCGGCTGATATATCAAATTAAACCTTGGAGAGGTTTAGGGCAATGCATTCCTAATTTTGACCTTTTCTTTCTGAACAAATCAGAAACTCAGTTTGTAACACAGTCTTCAAGTTTAAGAACAAGTTTTAAACTGGACATACTTGTGATTTTTGCAAAATTTGCCTTTGATGGGTCAAACATATCGGTAACGCCAAGGGCTTTCAGCGGCTCCTTCAGATCTGTTTGTGTTACAGCTGTGAACCTGGCATGAAAGCAGAAAATAGGGGGGAAATCATTAGCCTTTAAATGATATAATCAGTGCCAGTGGAAAAATGTTTATGAACAGGTTCTTTTCTTAAGCACACTCTGAACACCAATCTAAATTGTATTGTAAATTTTCATCTCAAGATTTAAGTACCAGGTAAGTAGAAAACAACTCATCTCTCAAACACTTAGCTGTCAAAATAAGTGGCACACATAGTACCATGTTTCCCTGAAAATAAGACCTAGTCGGACAATCAGCTCTAATGTGTCTTTTGGAGCAAAAATTAATATAAGACCTGGTCTTCTTTTACTACAAGATAATATAATAATCATCATATAATATAATATAATACTGGGTCTTATATTAATTTTTGCTCCAAAAGATACATTAGAGCTGATTGTCAGGCTACGTCTTATTTTCAGTGAAACACGATGACAGCAAGAAGAAGTGTCCCCATCCTTATGGGTTACAGGCTCCCTGTTCCAGTACTCAGGAAGATACACAGAAGCTGCTT
Organism: Rhinolophus sinicus; assembly: GCF_057876585.1. NCBI lineage: Eukaryota > Metazoa > Chordata > Mammalia > Chiroptera > Rhinolophidae > Rhinolophus > Rhinolophus sinicus. The sequence continues at coordinate 201,186,471 of NC_142517.1, forward strand.
CTCTTATGCTGACAGGGAGATGCAGGGTGTTGACAAGTGTCTGACACTCTGTAATATCTACAGTTCTTCCCTATATCCAACCAAAGAACCATCATCCTTCCTGGGACTGGGGATGTTAAAAAGAGAGGAGATGCTTTCCTACTTGTTTATGTTGGGATTCTGAAAGCATTTTACTGTTAAAACGAGAGCAAGCATTAGGAATAGGTGTCATGGTATTATATTCGGGTGGAACATGGGTGTCTTGAATATTTGTGGGCTATCTGGTCTTACAGCCATATGTATGTCAGCTATTAAATCTATCAGCAGAGGATGTTTTACCAGATATTATCACACCCTGTGGGAGAATAACAAGGGTAGGTGAACAGATTCTCATCACAGATGGGCTATAGTGGTGATTTACCAGTATAATGGTACTTTACCTACAATGTACCATCTTATTCATTTATAACAAGTATTGCATATGTGAAGGCTTATTTTATAATAAAAAATAATCTTGGGAGGATTACTAATACTTATTATCAATGTACTTCTCTGATTTCTTAACTCAGTGACTGGAAATTAAAAGCTATTAGAACTGGAAGGTATTGCCCCCACCACTGAGGCCTGGATGGTTTAAAAGCCCTTGTGGAACACTAACGTTAAAAAGTTCATAAAAAGGGGACATTCATTGCCTTCTTCACAGAACCAGGTAAAGCATTCTCTGACCTGTTTGAAATTTAGGATTCAGACAGAATTCGGGATTACCTTTCCCCTGGAGTCAAGTTACAATGGCTCAAATTCCATTTCTAGTATATTTTCTGGGTATAGAAAAACTTCCCTAGATACTGTGAGAATTCTGCATTGGTGGTTTCAAAATATTTCTTTACCACATAGAGTTTGGACCTTGGTCTTCAGCAACTTGCAGCTAAAACTTAAATAACGAAAATAAAACTCCTTATCAAAAACACATGGAGCACTACTAAACTTTACTGTACTTTCATTATAATATAATGATAGGCACGTGTTTTTCGCTCTTTGAACAGAAGGAGATATGCTAAAAGCTTTGCAGCGGCACAGGAGCTTGTTTTTGTGGCGGCTCAGAGGCCACGCTGCCTTCTGTCCTTCCCGTTGCCATCCTGCCATAGAAGAGGCACAGGGATGAAAACAAAACTTTTACAGGAGAGCTTTGTATTCCTAACAGGCAATTTCTGCAAAATAAAAGGGGCTTCATGGCATGTCATAGTTGAGCCTCGTACTGTCTGGTATCTGACACAATCACTATCAAGGATTGAGCACTTCCGTTGTTTTCTCTTTTAGAAAAAGGAGCTCCTTACTTGGGTAGGATGACCTGCACCCTTTTGGGCACCATCATGCTCTTCCAGCTGTCGATGGTCTTGGTGCTGATGTGAGGGATGATGGCGGAGAGTGGGGTGGAGCTCTCGCTTGGCAGTGCAATCAGCATGCTGATGCTGTCTCCGTGGTAGGGGAGTTCAATGAAGTTGTACCATAAGCCGCCGGGGGTGCTGGTCGACCCTAGAGAAATCAGAGGCAGGGTCAGTGTATCCTCCATGACTTCCCGACACGGCACGAGTGGTTGCTGATCACCAGGGTAGCTTCAGAGGGAAGACAGCAATTCAGGGTGAGAACTTCTGTTTTCCAAAAATAGCTTCCTTAGAAGGACAGAGATAAGGACAATGATTTCGTCCTTCCCCAGTAAAGACTTCCCTTTCTTCACAGAATGCCTCTGGGTGGCACTAACATTACATTAATTCTGTTGAGTAGAATTTACTATATCATAAGGCATGTAGAACGCGGTGCTTTGCAAGATGTTGACCCTCACCACATGAATCAAAGAATGAATCTGAGCTGCCTTAGAATGATTCTTCTGGCTGAGCCTGTGTGTCTGCTGAAGAGACAGGAGGGAGGGGACAAACAGCTTCCACTGTCCAGGGCACACTGTGCCAGGCCCATACCAAAAACCATTCAACACATTTAGAATCTATAGTGCCCCCATGACGTAGGTATAAGCAGTCTATTTTACTATCAGGGAGGCTACAACTAGAGAAATTAAGTAACTTACCAAGGGACACACAGCTAAGAAGTGGAGCACCAGGATTCAGGCTCAGTATACGTCGAATGCCAAAGTCGATCTTCCCACTTCGCTACCCTGACTCCCTACTTTCTTGTCATCCATTCTAATAACTATCAATAGGGCTTTTAGATACTTTTGGGTACTTGTGCTTACTAATAGAAACCCAAGAAGGATTTAAACCAGCATTTGTCAAAACGTCGTCTAGACAACACACAACCTGTAAGATGCTCGGGAGACAAAACGCATTCCATATACCAGTAAGTTTAGGACAAACTGAACCCTTGAGTCTTCTTGCAGATTTACAATATACTCAATATTGTAAAGGCTCTGAGGTATTCTGAAGACAACTGTTTAACTCTAGTTATCCCCAGGTTTCCCAAACTAATTTGATCTTAGAACCCTTTCATCCCATGTAAAATATTCAAAACACTCAGCAACTGAGCAGCACACCTGAGCCTCGCCAATTAGAGTAGATGAAAGTGTTGTCATCATGGGTGCTGGTGAGAAGTCCAGCTCGTGGGTACAGGGCCCAGAGAGGCCATTAAACTCCTGGGGAAAGAATCTTCCATAGAGCATGCCTTAGGATCCCATGAAAGCTTTGCTTTAGGCATGTAATGGGAGAGTATAAAAATTAACCAGGTAAATGGAAAAACCAGCATTTCTCGATTGATGGTGGATTTCTGAAATATTTTATTAAACACTTCAAACTTTTTAAGAAGAACTTGGTGACCTTGGTGAGGTTACTTAATCTCTGTGTGTCTCTGAGTATGGAAGATGGAGGGATCAGGGATATTAAAAGTGTGTACCTCACAGGGTTGTTGAAATGATTAAATGAGAAAAACATACATAAGGTATGTAGCGGGGCCTGGCCCGTGGTGGGTGCCCACTGAACACTGGCCCCCGTCTTCTTCCTCCTCCTCCTCCTCTAAATAACCTAGAAGGACACCATATTTAAGGAAGAGAGAAAAGCGGAATCGAGTTTTTCTCATGATTTCCACTTGGGTTTTCTTTGGGGATGACATTTGCCAATCACTGCACCTGAGACAAGGAACGTCAATAAGCCAGGTCCCCACAGATGTTGGGAGGGAAGGACTGAAGAATAGAGACAGCCAACTTTGTCACATCATAAACACTTTTAGCTATAAAACAGTGATAAAAACAGTGAGGAAATTAGAATGTATGACACTATAGACTGACACTGCAGATTTTCCTTAAGGAAGAAATCGGTGGCAATTCCTGGAGTGTTCAGTATACTCTGTTCCCATCTGCTATGCCGGCTGGGCTGTTCAGAGATGCGCGTGAACTCTCACTCTAGCCTGGGTTCTGTCTTGGGGCTTCTTTCATGTTTACTTTTACCTTACATAATAAAATGGTCTCAGCAGAAACTGAAAAGTCAGAGGGAAAGTGAGAAAAAAAATCACTTCCTACTAAGCCCTTTAATCCTCAAAGAAAACATTAGGTCCCTACTCTGTCAGAGTTAATTTTCAGAAACTGTGAAATTTGGGAAGTAGTTAATAAACGATTACTCGGGGGCATGGAATAAGAACCTGGAGGCATTTGCTAACCATTTCCAGAGATATTTAAGGGTCATGAAGAATAAAAACAGGAGCCGGGGTGTGTTCCTGGAGGAGAGAGAGCCTCTACTTCCACCAGTTAACCCAGCCTCCACTGGATACATCATTAACTAATCAGTAATAACATGAACAACTAACTGCTAACCATTTGACATCCAGTCACTCACATCTGTCTCATGGTTCCTTTCTCCCTGGTCCCCACTTGTGCTTCTGACCACAAGAGCTGATGACACATGTCAGCTCGGATGCATCAGGAAACACCCTTTCCAGGCTCATCTTTACTTTGGTAGCGTGAGAAACCAGGAAACAAAATAACACCTTTCCTCTCCTTACACCCAGTCACTAAAGTACTGCTTTCATAGCATCATTTCATAGAGGACAAATGTAGAGGTGAAAGACATGAAATCTGGAGTCACAGGTCCTCGATTCAAATCCTGCCTCTGACACACTAGCTCTGGACTTGGGCAAATTCCTTAACTCCAGTCTCACTTTATTTATCTGTGCAGTGGGATAACAGTACCTACCATACAGAGATAGAAATTAAATGAGAAAATATATGCACAGTGCTCAGAACACTGGCCACACATAGCAAAACTTGCATCTACAGATGTCAGCAGCTTTGTGAAACACTTCACGTCCTGAGTGTTGGGTCAATGCTCAAATAGTTGAAACATAGACTGGTCCATCAACAGAAACCACCACACAGACTACAGAGGAGCACAGCTCCCCGGGCAGAATGAGTCATGCAAGGAAAGGTTGTTTGGGAACCTGGAGTCACAGCAGGGAGCCTGTCATTGTCCTAGATCTCTTCCCTTTAAAATGTCCTGTCCTGAGCCCTCCATTCTTTATCTTCTGGGAAGTAGAATGAATGTTCTTTAATGAGGATAACTTTTGGAGTATATAGCAATGTGAATGAAGCAGGCTCCTTCATTTTACAAAGAAGAGAAGAGTTGAAAAGGGAAAAAACAGTCTTTTACCTTAGATGAATAGTCATCAACAAAACTAATGAGGAAACAATAGGCAGAGAATCAAGTATTACAAATAGAGAGATGATTTAGAACTTTCTGCAAATGGCGGATAGATGATCTGGAAAGCTCCCTAAAATACTCTGATTCCTATTTTAAGTTCTATAAGAAAGGAAGTAGTAACTAGGCTCCCTGAAATGTTCAGAACTCCTCTCCGCCTATAAAATCAGAGAGAATATTTTACATATTTAATATCAGGAAAGCCTGATAGATGAAAGTCTAATGACTTTTTACTACAAGTAACTTTATGATTTCCTGAGTTCTTAAGGAACCGTTCAGGCTATATTTCAGTACACACACACACACACACACACACACACACACACAAATACATGTATAGATATACACACACATATATATATATATATATATATATATATATATATATACACACGTGTGTGTGTGTTTATATATATGTATACATGTATACATATATATGTTTGTGTGTGTGTGTTTTTATATATATAGAAACACACACACAAACACACAGTGGGTAGATCCACTGCCTATAGTCGATACTCAGGCTGAAGAACAAAGGGAGTTTGGGGAGAGTTGATGGGGAAGGAGGTGTGGTTTAAGCAACTGGGTGAGTACGGGTGCCATTTGCTGAGCTAAGGAACACTGGGCGGAAAACTAGATGGATGAGGGCAATAATGTATTTATCTATGGGACTAGAACTTAACAGACAACCAAATAGAGGAGTGTTATGGATAGGTATCAATTGGAAGCTCAGAGGAGAGTGGAATCTGGAAATGTATTGATATATTGGATGTTTAGGTATATATATATATATATATACCTGGGATTCTTTGTGCTCTTTTTCAAAAAAATCTCTAAGTCTAAATTTATAATCATAAAAAGGAAATCTGTAATCATTTTGACTCAGCAATTTCTACTCGAGAAAATTACCTTTAGATGATCCAACACAAGTGCCTATGTATAAGAATTCTCACTGCAGTGCTGTTTGTTATAGGAAAGAAGTAAATGGCCATCCATAGGATATGATATATTTATACCATGGAATATTATGCAACTGGTAACAGGATCAAGTAGATCCACATTAATTGACATAAAACATATTCCAAAATATACTATCTAATGAATAAAGCACATTATATAATAGAAATTACAGTGTAATCCTATGTATGCAAAAAAGTCTCATAGACATATTTTATATATCCATAGAAAAGGTCTAGAAAATGATATCCTAGCACTTAATAGGGAAAAGCTGGGAAATGGGATTATTGGGGAACACTTGCTTTCTGCCTGTATACTGTTGTGTTTGAGGATTTTGCAATGAGCATGAAACACTCTTCTACTAAAAAAAGATTTCAAGGCTTTTTTTTTTTTTTATAGAAAACTTTCTATCCTCAAAGTGCTTATACTTTATAGGACATAAGTCGGAAGGGTTTTCTCCTGCTCTTCTATTGTCTGTCCTCTCCCTTAAGGGTACTAAGTGAATCTTCTCAGAGAGCTTCGTGACGTTTGGGGGGAAAGTCAGGAAGACTGATCAATGGGATGGCAATGTTTCGGCAAAGTGACCAAGGCCAGTGAGGCCTGGTGAGGCCCAGGAAACCTTGGACAGGTGGCACCAGAGGCCACGTGAGTGGGTTTGGCAGGGCAGCCTGGCCTGCCTCAGCTGGGACTGCCCATCTCTGAGCCCTGGCTGGTCACGTTGGCCAGTCTGTGCTGAGACAGGCAGAAAATGGGTGACCGGCTAAGTGGTCTATAGTCATAAAAACAAATGCTTGTGGCCACCACACCCAGCTGTGCTTTCTTCAGAGCCACAAGACGAACCTGCCCTGTCTTTACGTGAAAAGCTGCTTTGCTGGCCAAAGTGAGAAACCAGGGAACATGACCCCCTGTACACTGCTGCAAGGCCCATGAAAGGACCTGGGTTCCAATTCCAGGTGACTCAGTAAGAACCTGATGGCAGGCATAGAACGGACGGCAAGAAGGACCGCGCCACACTGTGTGGTTTCCATTGGTGAGGGGATGAGGATGGTGGAGAAGGGGGCTATGGCGTTCCGTGCTGAATTCAGCACAGATTAGTCAGAGTCCGACAGGACACGGACAGGACATCAGCCTGGGTTACTTAAGCAGAGTTTAAGGAAGGGACTACTTACAAAGCATGGGCTGGGGACAGAGAAATCATTAAGGATAGGACCCTGGGCCACAAACAGTTGGGCACCATTACCAGCCTCTAGGCTGGGAGGACTGAAGGAAGGGGAGGTGACCCAGAGAGAAAGAGCTCTTGGACACCCCCTGATGGCAGGAGCTAAGACCTTGGTGGAGGGACGCAGTCTCCCTGGTGACTGCAGGGAGAGGGCTGGGGAGTCAGTGCCCCAACCCCTCTCTCCTTCCTTACCCTTATCACCTGCTGGTTCACCCACTAGCCAACCCAACAGGAAGCGAGAGCGCAAGAGAGCCCACCGATGCAGCCTCCTGGGGACTCAGAACACGGTGGAGAAGAAACGGTCCGAATCAGGGAAGATATCCAGCATATAGAGTTTGAACCTTGGACAATAGGAATGCATCCGTATGTTACTTTTTGTAAAATTCACACATATATTCTTAAACAAATCAGTTCTTAATTGAAGAGCTACCCGGAAGATAGCACTCCCTCTCTGGGAACATCCTATATATTCAAGAAAAGTGTGTTACATTCATTCTTGCAAACACAAACATTTTAATCTTTCATGGAAAGGTCTATAGAATCCTTGCATTTTAATCTTTGACTACTACTGACTTATTTGCTATTTTTCAGCAATAGAAACATACAATAAATGAAGTCCCCTCACTTTTTATTTTATTAGAACGCTGAATGCGTACAAAGACTGACCTAAAATAAAATTACTTTGGGTCTGAGCTCGTGGCCGTGTTGGTATTCCAATCTTCCTGGGCAACATAACCTGAGAGTGACTTTTGCGCAAATAGCCTTTTATTATTCTCAGTTGCTTCACAAGATACCTTTCTACGGGACTTTTATATACATATTATTATTTTTTTTAATTTATTGAGTGAATGACACAATTTTGCCAAGAAGCTTGATGAATGACAAATGGAAAGTGACTCTGTGTATGGTGTCCCTCACATGAGTTGTTCCTTAATGTAAACAATTGGGCAGCTGGCAAAATATTGAGCAGTGCTGGAAGCTAATATATACTGAATATGCAAAGGAAAAACTCGGGACCTACATGTCTAGGTGTAGATTGGAGATATCAAGGCTAACTTACAGAGGAAAAAGAAGATTAGCTTAAATTGGACCACAAGTGCTTTCATGAAACCAGGTTTAAAAAGCATTCACCAGACTTAGTTATCTATGCTGTAGTAAGGACATCAGAGATTGGTCTTTTTAAATTTTTTCCCTCATTGTAAACTTGATACATACGAGTTCTGACAAGTAAGTTCAAGAACTCATCCTAAAAAAAGTGCTACATACCTCATTGCTGAATATCAATTATGGTCGCCTTCAAAGTACTCCCCTTGGGAAGCTATGCACCGACACCAGCGCCTAGTCCACCCTTCAAAGCTATTCTGGAACTCTCATTCTGGAATGGCTATCAGAGCTGTCGTCATATTACCCTTGATGTCCTAAATGCCATCAAAATGTCTTCCTTTCCATATTTCCTTTATCTTCAGGTAAAGAAAGAAGTCATTGGGGGCCAGATAAGGTGAGTAGGGAGGGTGTTCCAACACAGTTATTTGTTTCCTGGCTAAAAACTCCCTCACAGGCAGTGCTGTGTGAACTGGTGCATTGTCGTGATGCAAGAATCATGAATTGTTGGCGAAAAGTTCAGGTTGTCTAACTTTTTTGCAGCCTTTCCAGCACTTCCAAATAGTAAACTTGGTTAACTGTTTGTCCAGTTGGTACAAATTCATAATGAATAATCCCTCTGATATCAAAAAAAGGTTAGCAACGGCCTGGCAACAAGTTCACAAACTTAATTGTCAGACTTCGTATTTTTAAAAATTTCAAATTCAAATAAAAGAAAATAATCATTTGAAATACGACCACTGTTAACATTTTATCGAACATCCTCCAAGACATATCTCCACAGACGTATGACTATACAGAAAGTATTTTACATAAATGAGATGAACCAGCATCTACTGTTATATAACATGTTTTCTGAAATCAACCATATATAATCTTTCTACTTATGTAAATCTAAATCTAACTATCACATGATGTGTTCCACTGTATGTATCTGGCTTCTATTTATTTGCTAGTGTGTGATTAGCTTCAGAGTATCAAGTCCTTGGTGTGGGAAGGGCGCTAGGAAGTCCTCCAGACAGGGCTACTCATCACCAACAATGCTCAAGGGCGCCCCCTACCCCCACACCAGAGCTACGACTGGGCTTTGTCAATCTTTACAATGTTCGCTAATCTGACAAGTGGAAAAAAAATCTAATTTTTACTTTTATTTTTAATCTGGTGATGTAAGACTATTAATGATGAATTGAGAAGACTTTTAATATGTTTAATGCCCATTTATACTTATTTTGTGAATTGCCCTTTCATCTTTAAATTTTCCACCTAAAAACCTATGTGTTATATATTCATATGTAATCTTTGTTAATAATACAAAGGTTTACCATGAGCTTTTAAAGAATCATGCCCTCGCTTCCCCGGCCCTTTTTTAAAAATGAAAAGGCAGGTTTGCTCTTGAGCTAAGTTAAGGCACTCAGGGCCTTTCTGTGGCTGGTATATTCTGGAACGGAGCCTCGCCAGGTGTGAACTTACCGCTCTGGAACAGGGAGAGCTGGGCTAGCATCGGCACTTGATAGGACTTTCCATCGGCTGCCACAAATGCACGTTTCTTGGTGTTCTCAGGTCGAAACCGTGATTTCCACAAACCCTTAAAGTACAGGGCATTGACCAGGACCATTCTGGTGAGCATTCCGTCGATAAGATCTGGGGAGAGCAGGCTGTCGATCATACCTGTGAGGTCACAGAACAAACAAGGAGGAAACTCAGGATTGGCAGTCCTTTGGGGCAAAAGGCAGCTGTTGGGTGTAGAATGAAAAATTAAAGGAACCCGTACAAGATGTTAATAAGAGATGTTTTACAACACCCTTTTCTAATTTTTTATTCACTAAAACTTAAAGCTGAAAACAAGTTAAAAATCAGAGACCAGGAAAGACTTTAGAGATCCTCTATTTAGGGATTACCAAATTTTTCATCAAGAAATTCTTTTATAACTATTCCCCATCAGCATCATGCTTTAGAAAATTTTATTCATGTAAATAAGCTATACTTAATAATTAATTTCCCTATTCTTGCTAATAGCTGACATGTATGACTGCCAGCGAGGGTGTTTGGTCAGCACAAGATATGCCGCTGTGCTGTGTTAACCACTGAGTTGATCTAATTCCAGTCAAAATAAAGGAACACTTCAGCCTGTACAACGTTATCAAAGGTAAATGCTTAATTCTTTTAAGATTTTAGAAATGTTGGGCATCAGTTTGTAATCTGTGGTTATCACAAGGCCCTGGAACTGAAGAAGAGTTGAAATTAAAATTGGTGTCTATATTTATGGGTCTGGGGTCAAGCTAGACACTAATATTACAGAGATAAAAAGAAATGAAGTCTGTCCTGGAACTCCTAATTATGAAGGAACATACTCTTCACAAGATGTCGGGAGTGTGTCAGGAGTGAAGGAGGAACCACAATTGTTCTAGGATGCTCTGGTGAAGGTACAAAGACCCTTCAAAGTGCTATCTCTCTGTGCTTGGCGCTTTGGTTTTTCATTTGGGTTCCTTTTGCTCCATATTTGAAGTCAGCTGTGTGTGTGTGTGTGTGTGTGTGTGTGTGTGTGTGTGTGTGTGTGTAAGAGGGATCACTAATACCCAAAGCTATTAAAAATTAGTTTAAGGTAGCCTTTAGCCTAAGAATATTACAAAAAAAAAAAAAAGGAGGACTACATCATATAAATGCAAGTTATATGTCAAATGGTGATAGTAAAACAAACGCAAGAATGTCTAATTCATCAGAGAGAACTTTAAGTCCTTTTAAATGAAGCTCAAGAAGATTCTGATGTACAACGAAAATACGTTTAAATAAACCACGGTGAAGAAGCCGACCTGAGGTTTCCTTGACGTACAGCACGCTCAGTGAGACAGTTTCACGACTGCCTGTTACTTCCACAAGGGGGCACCAACGCCACCTTAGCGCGGGATCGGGAAGGAAAATGCCTAAGCTGTAAATACACAGCCATCATTCGATACAAGGCCGGCCTCTGCGAACAGACCGTCCTGTGGGAAGGACGTTAGAACTGCGTGCTCCAGCGACAGCAAGCTCCTTAGCTGGTTCCCCGACAGCGAATGTTTGTTGCCTTTGCTGGGAGCATCACTCAGTCCAACCCCACCTGCCCTTAAGACATAGCTCAGTGGTCCCCTCTTCCTGTAGACTTTTCTGACCCTCCTACTGATCTCCCAGGAGTTTCCATAAAGCACACTGCTCAGCACCACCATTACACAGCTCTGTGTTATTCGAGATGAGTTTAATGTGTCGCTCTCCGCCAACCGAACCACGAAGTGCACCAGAACGACGACCCTGTCGTTCTTTCATTTTAAAACCGCACTTAGCTCTATGTTCAGCATACGGTCAGTGCTCACTAAGTATCTTAGGAAATCTCTTCAGCCCTGTTTGCTGAGGTAAAGAAAACCTCTGATTGCCACTGATAGGACTCAGATATTGTAAGGGGGCAGGAAAACATAAAAAGAAAAGGATAAAGAGAGGAAGGTAAGAAACGTATAGTTTAGAGGCAAGGAGGCACATGGGGGATCTGCCGACAGTAACTGCCATACACGAGCATCCATCCTCTATCCAGGATTCCACCCTACACTCATATTCACCCACCCACCGGTGCATCCTTAGGTGCCTATCGGGTGCCAGGTACTCTTTTAGATAAGAAAACAACAACAACAACAAATGAACTCTGCCCTCAAAGAGCTACGTATTTGAGAGGTGGAGGTTGACATAAATGACGTGGAAAAGTGTAAAGCTGTAGTTGTAATGACTGCCTTGAGGTGGCAGTACTCACGGATGTGAGGGCAAGTAGGAAAATCTGATTGGTCAGCGAGGTCAGGGACAGATGGGTTCCTTGAGGAAATATTATTTGAGCTAACCGCTAATGGCTACAAAAATAGCTCACACTGGAACCTTTGCTAAGTGCCAGGCACTTTACGTGTATTATTAGGTTGGTGTAAAAGTAATTGCGGTTGAAAAGGTTAAAAAATTGCAAAAACCGCAATTACTTTTGCTCCCACCTGATATTTTTATCTGCATAACCACCTTAATGCTGTTATAACTATTCCAGCAGGTCTCACTGTTACACCTCCATTTTACAGATGAGAATGCTGAGGGCCAGGGAGGTTAAGTAACTCGCCTAAGGTTACAGTTAGTAAATGGTAGAACTGAGATTCAAACCCAGAGCTCATGCTTTTAACTATTACGCTGTTCACATGATAGTGTGAAAATGAATGGATGTTAACAAGGGGAAAAGGGAAGGGAGGCATTCCAGACAGCAGGGTGGGGTGTGTGACAGCAGAGAGCGTGAGGCTGTAGAGAGCTGGGCAGGGAGCTCCGGGGCCATCACCACACCCCTAGCACACCAAAAAGGACCTCTGTATTGATTCTTCCACCGTCTGCAAAGGCAGAAGCTGCCATCCCCACAGGGACGGACTCAGCAATCGTCCGCACATGGACTATTCAGCCTCCAGGGTCCTTCTGAGACCTGCCATGTAGGCAAGTACTTCTCAGTGGGGCAGGTCACCCTGAGGGGGTAGTTTGGAAATTTGTGGGAACATTTCTGGTTGAATGGGCAGTGGCCAGAGAGGCAACATGTCCTGTAATATTCAAAACAGTCCCACAGAATGAAGACCCTTCCCCTCCCCCTGCATCACTTCCAAACGCCCCGCTGGATAGTCATGTCAGTGAGGAATCTGCTTACCATTATCTGAGCCCAGAATCTTACTCTTTTTCATGTAAACATGTGTCTCTTTTGGGGGCGTACTTTTAATATACACTGAATTTGCCAGGAATGTGACAACCATGCAAATCGAGTGGAGACTATGCTTGGTTTTCTGACTTGTCTTGGTCTGCTTTGGTATGTATTCAGGTGTAGCTGTACCCATGGGCTTCCCTACTAAACTACATTTATAAATTACTTTTGTTTTTCCTTGTATTACTGTCTGGTATTATATTAACTTTTAACATTTTTTTAAATCTGTTGTGTGCAGGCTATACAAGCTATAAATTTCATTTTAGGATAGTAGAGTATTAAAAATATCTGTTTAAAAAGAGGGAGTTGGGTCTGTGAGGTTGAAAACCACTGCTAGAGTCTCATCGCTGTCCCTTCCCCAGAGATGCAGGAAGCAACTGATTGAGACGATGCACCTTCAAGTGCTTTGACAACTGCCAAGTGGTATTCTAATGTGACTTCACGTTACCATTACTTAGTACAGAAGGTGGCTGGGAGGGCGCAGTGACATGCCAGTCAAACAGCCATCTAGTGTCTGAGTGTCGTCAGCTTCCCACTACGGTTCTTAGGCCGACACTCAAAAAAACCACTAAACCCTTCATGTTTGCTGATCTCCTGATGGCTTCATGGTTTCAGGAAGGAAGCCCAGATTGCACCATCCAGGATAGGGGTGCCGTGGATTTCCCAAAACCAGCCTGGCTTTCCTCCCTGCTCCAGAGCATTCTTTGTCCATCTCTTCACTAGTCTCTGAAATGGTTCTCACACATTCACGTATGTCAAGTCTGGTGATGACTGGTGGGCATAGACTGGGAGAGAACTTGTTTTACTGCAGAATGTTAGGCCCCTCCCTCAGAGATTCTGAGTCAGTAGGTTGAGGTCCAGCCACCTACATCCTAAGCATATGCCCCAGGTAACTGTCATGCAGGTGCATCAGGCACCGCGTTTGGAGAAACATGACCTGCAAAACCAGTTTCCCCAAGTTTTATCTTTGAGTTTCTTCTTCCTATTGAATCTCTTTTGCTTCCACTCTTGTGGTCTTAACTCTCCCTTCTATGAAAAGTCTACATTTCTAGACAACTTTCCTCTGTCGTTCTGAACCTACCTCTCCTCCTGGATATTTTCACCTGGACTTCCAGGTTACAAATGAACAGGTTTAAAACACCAACATTAGACATCTCCTCAGTTTAATGGGGAAAAGAGATGCACGTAAACAAGTAATCATTATGCAGAGTGGAAGGTGCTGTAACGGAGGGGCACGGAAGCAGCAGAATCACATGCCAATCATAACCAGAGAGGCGGCACCTACTTCCTGAGATGACAGAAGTGAGGCAGGGAAGGTACGGAGAGAGATCGATCCTGAATCTTAAAGGCTGAGAATGACATTTCAAGCAAAGGAGACAGCAGATATAAAAGCAGGAAGAAATAAGCAATAAAACTTGCAAAACCGACACGGGCTTATGAACCAGAACTCTGGGAATGAGAAGCTGTGAGGAAGGAAGAGGGTCTGCGGGGCTGGACTCTGCTCTGCTGCCCATGCCACAGGGAGAAAAATCCCCAAGGGACACAATGAGTGGTGGCATGAAAACGGAAGGGAGACAGACTGAGTTGTGGGGCCTGCTAAGAAAGGAAAGACAGACCCCTCAGTCGGGTGCTGGCAATTCACAACAGAAGGGACATTGGACTTGCACACACGAGTTAGAATCTTAGAGTCTAACGCACACTTTCATTCACAAAGTGTAAAACCACAGAAAACATTGCCTAGGGAACTGTGACCACTCACCCCTGGTTTCGTTTTTAACCCACGCATTGATGGCGTCGCAGGCGGCGGCTGGGTACTCAAAGTTCAGATTCCAGACTTTGCACTGAAACACATCTTTGTTCCTCGCGACAAAAGGCACTTCAATTTTAGAGCTGTTGTTCAAAAACATTGCATTAGCCACTGTCACAATATCTTTATTCTTCTTGGAGATGATGGCCTTGTTGATCTTCTTTAAAATTTTACCAAGTCCTAAAGGGGAGACAAATGAGAAAATGCAGCGGTATTTCCACAAGATTTTAGAAAAGTTATGTTCCAAAGTTATCTTCTATGTTATGGCAAATAAGAACAGTATGAACAAGATAAATACGAGTATGAACAAGATAAATGTAAGTAGTAAGAAGCCCTGTGTTAAGAAAGGAGGGGAGGGATAAAATAAAGTACAACTGTTAATAGGTCTTAAAAATCAGCGGTGCCCCCACCAAAAAATCAGGTATATTCACGGCATTTTTAACACCTTCCCCATGTGGATCTCATTCTCCTGGAAGGCTTTCTCAGCACAAGCTCAACAGGAAAGATTGGCAAGCTCCTCAATTATGAAGCCATGGGGGGATAAATTAAAGGAATCTTCTCAACCTAGTCTCTTTCTCACTTAACAATCCTTTCCTGCCAAAGATTTAAACAATGTGATCCCCCTTTTTTTTTTTTTACTTCGGAAAAAAAATAAAATAAGCATTCGACAGACTATAAAAAAAATTGCCATGTGCCACCATCCAAGAACGTGATTTTTACTTGACATCAAGCTCAAAAAGTAAGGGGATTAATTTTATGGCAAGGTAAGCTTTATTTTACACGGGCCATTCATACAAGCTCCATTTAGTTTTAGAGCATGGAAAAGAGGAAAATAAGTTATAAGGATGAAATGGGTTTCTATAGAGAGCTTGTATTATAGATCCTTCTTACTCGCTTGGCGTCTTTTCAATATGACACTGTCCTAAAACATCCTGCAGAGTGACCTTGATGGTCTTCTGAGGAGCCAACTTGTCAGTCCAAGAGTGTCTCTTCTTCAGACCCTTTAAACAAGGGCAGGGTAAAGTCTCCCCTGCCACAAAGAGGTCCCCCGTAGGCCTTTGGTAGGCCTCTCAACTGTACCCCTCACGTGTTCTGTGGGGCAGACCTGGCAGGAGGGGGCAGGGCAATTTTATAAGTAAGAGAGCAGCAAACTTCAGAGGCCAAGTCCCAAGCCGGTCCCTTTCAGCCACGCTGCCTCCTCCACATGCCCCAGTCTCCTGCTGGAAAGAGATCAGGGCAGATCTTTCCTCCTCTGCCACAAACTGTCCTGCCTCCATCCTCAACGAGAGAGTCACTATTGTGAGTTCCCAGAAGCTGAACCTGAACAACCACTCGGGCTTGCCTGGATGAGTGTCTCTTGCCAACTGAAGTCAAAATCTACAGCACAACTGTTAGTGATTTGGGAGGAAGAAAGGGGTGGGGAGTGGCCAACAGGCCAATAAGCATTACAACTTTGGAAATACTGCTTAAAATGAATGTGGCTCAGCATTAAAGAAAACCACCAAAATCCAGTGGCTATTTCAGAATTGTATCGGCCCACAGGGCCTGGATGGCACTAGGAGAGGCCACAAATTCTAGCAGTGGTTCTCTATGAAGCTATAAATCACCAAGAGCTTTCTGAATTTCCAAGCAAGGGGCAGAACAGTGTGTTCCAAGTATTTGGTCTTTCCATGCTTCTAACAGGTGAACAAACCGCAAACTCATGCAAAACCTGAGTGCCGCGTAATCAGAGCAGGGCGGTTAGGCATTTGGTGCTGGCAGCTGTGGAGGCTACGCTGAGTCCAGTCAACAGGCCTGAAGCACACACATCCCCGTGTCTCTCTTCCTCTCCCAGCTGAAGGCGTCAATACAGTCAAGATTCCTAGGATGTCATAGTTAGCAGAAAAGACCATGGGGAGGAAAAACCCCTCATTTTCCAGTAAAGTTAACTAAGACCTAGATGTGGCGAGTGACTGGCTCGGGGTCACAATGCCATGAAGCGCTCTGAAGCAAGCCCTACTCCCTCGTCCCTGCAGCGTGGGAGAGGCAGATGGAAGGTAACTCTGGGTGAAACAACCGAGCTAAAGCAAAATAACAGTGCTAGGGCATACAAGCTCCTGCGTTACATTTCAATAGGTAATCAAACTCAGGTTTTCTTTCAAGATAACTAAGCTTTTTCTATCGGGCCTTTATATATATATATATATATATATATATATATATATATATATATATATATATAATTTTGTAGCTTTTAATTTTGAAATAACCATAGCTTCACAGGAAGTTGCAAAACAGTACATAGGGTGTCCCATGTACCTCCCCTCCCCCATTACGCCCAAGGGTGACGTCATGGATGTCTACAGAACAGGACCACAACCAGGAAATTGCTGTTGGTACAGTCCACAGAGCTCATTCAGACTGTTGACATATTGCGTGCGTGTGTGTGTGTGTGTGTGTGTGTGTACGTGTGCGTGTAGCGCTACACAATCTTATCCCCCGCGGAGAATCACGTGTCCACCAGTAGACACAGAACAGTTCCAGCAGCACAAGGCGCCCTTCTGCTGCCCTCCCATCCACCTTCCCAGCTTACATTTTTAAAAGTGCACTGTGGGAACAGAACCAGGAGAGCAGTTTCCAGGCTCTTGCCCTCACGTGGAAGGTGCTCACTCGGGTAGTAAATGGCCATCAACTGTGATTGGATGGCCATCAGCTGTGGCTAGTTGGCCATCAGCTGTGGCTAGTTGGCCATCAGCTGTAACCAATGAGCCATTGGCCACTAACATAACTGCCATGTCTACGCTAGCAGCAAATGGGGGCTAGCAAGAAGATGGTGGCTGGGCTGGCAAGTGCGGACTGCAGTTAACAAGGGGTTGGCTGGTTGGCAGAGAAGCAGACAGCAGGTTGCTGATTGTGTGGCTCCTGCTTCTTGTGTCTCCAACCCAGCCGCCAGCGAGACTATAGTGGTATGACTCCTCTATCTATGGCTCCGTGGGTGTTCCTTTTTGGCCTCACCACGTCCTGCATTCTTGTGCGGGGAGTGGAACTAGAGACCCCAGATGACACCCTGCATGACATGCACCCACAGCCATAATGCATTTATAGCCCTGTACACCATGGAGGAGGGACAGATGGGAAGTTCTCATCTCAGAGATGAGAAAACTGGAGCACTGAGAGACTGAGTGATTGACCCAAAGCCCCACAGCTACAGAACAGAGGCTAGAATCCAGTTCTCCTAACTCCCAGCACTGCAACATCTGTTGTTTAGAGGAGACTCCCAGGTGGCACCAATGAAAACCCTCCGGGTTGATCTGCCTGCTTCTCAGGGCTGGAAGCAAAGCTCCAGCAAGGAACCCTCCTGATGTAGAACCTCTGCCAGGCCTGCAGCCAGAGCTGAGTGCACGCACCATTCACATTATATTTCATCATTGTGGCAAGCTGCAACTTCGTTCTGCCACTGGCTCCCAGCTGCAGCATCCCCAGGACAGATGCGATCCCATGGGGGGAAATGACGACGTTGTCACGAGGCCGCGATTTGACAATCTGATTGAAAACTTGGATTCCTATGTCAGAGCCTAGTTCCTCCAGAGGCTGAGGATTGAACTGCAAGCACACAGAGGGCAAAGTCACTGTGGCCACGAGGAAGAAGGGGAAATGCCAATTCATGGTTCCTTCCGGCAAGGCTAACCTGAAAAATTAAAGAAAGAACATTCAAATTCTTCTGACATGAACACACTTTTGGGGGACTACTTTGAACTCAATCGGATGTGATTCACTGTACTCAGTATAATACCTTCTTAATATATGTAAGATAGGACAGTGTAGATTATATCAGTTTTGACCGTATGTTGTTAGTGGGGTGGGGAGGAGAGAGATAGGGACTTCCGCTTGGTGGGTCCCAACTAAGTTCTACACACTATTCTAATTGTTATTTGTTTCTCATAGCCACCATTCATTCAATTAAACCTACGTTTACTGAGTGCTACTGTGTGTCAGGCCCTTGTCTACGTAAGTGCTGGCCATACAACCATAAAAAGATGGACAAGACCCTTGCCCTCCTAGGGTTTCCATTCTAAAGAGAGACAGAAAATAAACCAGTTATCAATGAAGTGACTTCAGGGAGGGATCAGAGCCAGGACAATAAAACAGTGATGTCGGCAAATGAAGGGCTGGGGTGGGACCACAGCAGACCAGGTTGTCAGGGAAGCCACCTCTGTGGAGGGAACACGTGATTGAGACCTGAAGATGGAAAAGACCCAGCTGGGCACCGAGCAGGGAAAGGGCGTACCAGGTAGAGGAAGGGCAGGGCAGAGGCCCTGAGGTGGGAACAAACAGGTGTTAGAGGTCGGGGTGGCCGTGAATTAAAGGACCTGGAGGAGGAGGAGAGGCAGGAGGGGTCAGCTCCTGAAGGGCCTGTCCAGCCTGTTGTGGCTCTTAGATTCCTTCTGAGGGAGCAAACACTCAGGTTGCTATGCTTACAACTATATACCATAGAATTTTTTAACATGAACACATTACTTTAATTAGTTGTTAATTGAAATAAATTGAAGTGG
Source organism: Rhinolophus sinicus (assembly GCF_057876585.1). Lineage (NCBI taxonomy): Eukaryota > Metazoa > Chordata > Mammalia > Chiroptera > Rhinolophidae > Rhinolophus > Rhinolophus sinicus. Next base: position 201,205,489 of record NC_142517.1, read on the forward strand.
CAGCCTGACATCTATAATAGGGCAGAAAATTGGTACATTTATGAATTGTGAGGATGGCATTGTTTATGATATTCTCAATTAGAGATTTCTTTTTTAAATGTACTTTCTTCCTTGATTACCACTTACCGAGCTCTCTTTGGCTGTGACAAATAAGAGGTAGGAAATTTACATGTGTTTATGGAAACGCAAATGCTTTTTCATTCACTAAGACCCCAAAAGTGGCAGCGGGTAAAACAAAAGCAGAATCCGTAGCGTCGCTACTTGGGTTCCTCCCTTGCAGACCCGAGCTCCTGCTAAGCACGAGTTTTCCGGGAGCCAAGCTGTCCTTCCTGTCACGTGCACTACGCGTTACGTGCAATACTTACGTGCACTACGCGTTACGTGCACTACGCGTTACGTGCACTACGCGTTACGTGCACTACGCGTTACGTGCATTACGCGTTACGTGCATTACGTGTTACGTGTGGGAACTTGGGTGTGTCTGCAGAGAACAGGAAAGAGGGTGCCTCTTAGGAGACAGGTGACCGGAAGTGAGGGGGAAATGTCTGTGTGGTCCAGGGAAAAGCAAGGCACTGGGGCAGCAAAACCGGCATCTGGTGTTTCCTTGCCTTCCTTTCTATACACGTGTCCTTCTTCCCCCTCCAGGTCATCACAGATGTTCAATAAACACATGGGGAATTAAACCTGATGGCCTATATACTTTCTATTTTGGTTATTTTTCATTGTATCAAACTCGTGTTAACGGAGCGTCACTAGGAAAATGATTGTGCTGAGTCCTGAGCCTCACTTGTTAGCGCCACTTTCCAAGGAGAGAGAAATTCATAGGGGGGTCGGGGGGTAACAAAAGGTCAGGGCCACAAGGTGAACCACTAAGGCCACCACTCAAGGTGATGTTGCGATTTTCTTGAATTTTGTGAAACAAGCACATTTTTTAAAATGTAGAGCATTCGGAGTTTCTCCAGAGCTTAATAACATAATTGTGTAAATGCAGTCTAAATTCAAAACATGTAAATGACCTACATACACTCCTGCTTGGGGCTTTCCTATAGCCAGCATGGCCTATTTTGACTTTGGCACCCAGGGCTGCTTCTACTACCATAACAATCCCGTGTTTCTCTCAGCCTGTTGAACACTGGAGAGCTTCCAAATCCTGATTATGGAAGCTTGACTCATTTCATCTAGAAATTAGACATTGTGCCTTCCCTCCCTCCTTCCTTTTTTCCTGAAGACAAATATTCTCTTTAAAATGAAATATACCACGAAGTCATCGTAAGTATAAAACAATTTGTACAATCTTTGTTACAAACGGTCAGATGCGGTGACTGGCGCCAACCTCATCAATCTGAATTGTTGACTCTTACATTATAGTCTGTTCTGGCATCTACCTTCAGCGTGCCATAATCTACACTCCCAAACCTCCCAAAGAAAGCCTCCTGGATGAGCAAATATTTGAACACATGTTTGAATTTGCACACACATAAAGGACATCAGGTTGGTTTTGCTGATAGCTTAAAGTTGATTCACCTAAATGTTACAGATTTATGTAGAAGATTTACAGAAAGGGCCAGTAACAGACAGCCATGTAACAGCTCCAATGTCTTCAGAGTCAGCAAAGACAATCTCCCCCCAGAATAGCCGTCGTATGTAGCAGAATTATACTTGGTTATGAATATTTGCTAAACAAACAGTTTCATTATGAAGTGTGAGAAGGCTACCATGGGTATTTTTCCTGGTTTCTTGGATTGCGGAATTTTTTTGAGAGATGTCCATGTGCAGTTTCCTATCAGTGCATGGGGACAGTGTCGGAGCTGTTGCAGAACTTGGAATCGGAGCTATTTTTGATTGATGGTCTGGGCACGCTCTTAACTTCTGCTTGGCCTCAGTTTCCTAGGCTCAATGCTCACTCATCTAAACTCACCTGGCACGTACTGTCAAAGACTAAGCTTTCACTTCTCTCCAAAATTCCGTAGCCAGGAGAGTGGGTTACTTTAGGCTCATAAAATTCCTATACTGATACATATTCATGCCCCAATAGACAATCTTTTACATAAAATAACTATTGAAGGGATCAGGTTTTGAAATGCTTGCTGTCTAGAATGAGCAGATTCTCATTATGGGAAGAACATAGTAACCTCCTGTCTATTTTTAAGAGAAATTACACTTTAAACTTTCAAATAAGAGAGAAAGAATAGAGATGTTACCTAATATATTGCATAGCATCAATATGGAAAATCACGAATCTATTTAAATGTTCCCATTTCCTGAATAATCTTTTCATAACAGTAAAAAAAAGGGGGGGGTTCTAGTTTAAGCCTTCAATGGAGGGAGATCATAAACCTATAAATAAAACCATCATCACAGGCATATCCTGCCTAGCGTGGGTTTCTCTTTCCCCACGTACTTTTAGTTTCTCTTACTCCAAACCTTTCCTTCTCAGTGTGGGGAATGTTTTTTGAAGTAATTGGGGACTGCTTTGAGCTTTAAGTGAGATTCAGTGTAGTGAATAATCGGTCGGTAGTTTGGCAAATGCCAGACTCAGAGCACATCCCTACACTTATAAATGTACCACTCGTCAGTGGCAGACAGAGAAACACACTCTCTATAGACCCCTCGACTTCAACCATCACGTCTACTCAGACGATGCCCCAATCTGTAGCTCAATTTCAGGGCCACACTTTCAACTGTTTGCTGCATATGTTCACTTGATTGTTCAGGACACCATCTTGGCCTGAAAAATCCTCTATCCATGGGTTGTGGAGGGCCCCTCGTCGGTGAACTTGACCAACTCTCCTCTGAAAGGGTCATATTTCCTGTTGCTAGTCCTTGGTCTTGCCCACACCCATGCTGTTTCTCTCCCTTACTCTCCACCTGCTAAGTACTGGTGCTTCCCCTAACTCCTTCCATGGCCTGTGGGAAGCTTTCCCTGACTGTCCAAGATAGGGCTATTCACCTCCTTCTCTGAATTCCCGTAGCATTTCCTACCTACACCTCTCATTTTGTTTGTCAAGTATGTTTTTTCCCTCCCAACTAGACTGGAAGCTCACAGAAAGCAGGGCTATGAGATTTTAGGATCTCAGTGCCTACAGGGTCCTATTTGGGGCCTTACCATTGGTAAATACTAAATTAGAGGCTGACCCATGGAACTAATCCAGACGCTCAAATTATTTGGCTTAGAATACAAGGCATTGTAAAAATATTTAAGCAATTAAAAGTTAGAAGATGTCACATACAATCTAGATTTAGATTTATTCTCAGGAAAAACAAAAATGAATGGGAGTTCTGGTACCGCAGCTCTCATTCCCCCAGCAAACATCCTGCATAGCAACCACCCCTATGGGCTAGGTGTGTGCTTTCCTATAGGCCACTCCTCTAGGCCACAGCTCCCTCCGCTGCCTGTTGTCACTTAAGTTACCACCTGCGGCCAGACCCCTGCACTGAACGAATGCCAATCCAAGAAACCAGGGGAGACTAGTAGAGCCAGTCACAAAAGATGAAGCTTAGTTTCAACCTAATAAATTCTTTTTTACAAAATAAAATATACTTTACATATAACACATGAGCTAATGATAAATAATATATCTGTCTGCTCCATTGAGTATAACAAATAAGATGTATGTAAACAGTTTGGGGAGAAAAAGTACAAGAAAGACGCTTCTGGCTCCAACTCTTAGCCAGAGAGTCACATCTATTTTAGGAGGACCCAGGAGTGTCTAATAAATGCAAAGTACTCCATCCTTTAAAAACACTTAAATGGATATATTTTTTAATCTTTATGTCATTAAAATTTCAAATGTATGCAAAATAAAATAAATCCCAGTACCCAACATCCAGATAAAATAATTAGAAACTCATGGCTTATTTTATTTCTTCTAAAATCAAAGATTGTTTTGAAGCAAATTCTAGACATCATATAATTAAAATGTTTTCAACACATACGAGTATTCTCAACCTAAGGAATATATATATATTCTACATATATTAATACATATATATGTGTGCACACAGACACACACACCACACACACACACACACACACACATTACCCCACTTAAAAATTCTTTATATGTTAAATATCTAGTTGGTATTTAAATTTCCCTGATTCTATTTTTTTTTTATAGTTTATTTGAATCAGGATCTAAATACACTCCACACACTGCAACTGGTTGATATGTTTCTTGTCTTTTTAAAAAAAATCTTCCTGTAGTTTAACTTTTTCCTTGGAATTTTTCTGTTGAAGAAACCAGGGTATTTGCTCTGTCAAGTCTCCCACAGTCTAGATTTTGCTAATTGCATTCATGTGATGCTGTCTTCCATACTTCCTGTAAATTGGTAGATCTGGAGTAGGAGTCTGCAAGCTCCTGGGCCAGATCTGGCCGCACTTTGTTTTTGTCTGTGGCTGCATTCAGGCTCCTTCAGTCAGCTGAGCAGAGTTGTGCAGTTGCAACAGAGACCATATGAGCAGCAAAGCCAGAAACATTTACTGCTTGGCTCTTTGCAGGAAAGTTTGTCACCTCTACTCTAGAGGTTAATCAGATTCAATTTTATTTTGCAAGAATATTTTATGGAGGTGTTGTACTCAGTACTAGAAGGAGGTGACCATTTACCTCTTTTTTTGTGATGTTAGCAGCTACTCAGGATCATTGCTTAAGTGCATTTTAAGTGCAAAAACCCTTAAGTTTTATTAAGGGTTGCCAAATGGTGCTATTGTAATTCTAACTTTCCTTCTTCATTAGTTGAAATACTTCTATAAAAAGAAATTTTTTTCACAATAAGTTGGTTATCCAGCATTCTTAGAGTTGACCAGAGGGTTTTTGTTTGTTTTCTTAGTATAATTTTCAAACTCATGTTTGCAACATATTTTAAGAGTCTCGATCACTGAAATTTTATTATCTTTAATTGATGTTCAAAACGAGCCTCCTCAGGTTGGCGCCTGACCCTTTCATATGACCTGTGTCTCAATAGCGTCCTTGTTTTCCGGTTTGACAAGACGTTCCAGGCTCGTTTTGCACACTTCCTGTCCCAGATGGAATCAGCCACTTCGCTAGGAAGCTATGGTTCCTTTTAGCAGGAAACAGTATTTAGAGAACACAATCGGAGTATGCCTGCTTAATAAACTCTAAATTAACTCTGGGAATACTGGGCATTGCTAATGTGGAAAGTCCAAAATGCATTTACATCACTCTCTGCACTATATCCAAATATTGAAATTCAAATTATGAAAGATAGACTATTTAACCATGAATTGGTTTGCCTCCCAAGGCCATATAGCCCAGGGGAGGCACACTGGATAATGGAAAAGATGGGGGAGTGAGCTGGGCATTAAAGTTGGTCTAGTGTAGTCAAAATGGATCACATGCCTGTGAAGGCAGTGAGTCTTATCCTAAGAGTGGGATCCTAACGATGCAAGTGCCTTAAATGAACAACAGAAACAAAGCTTAACAAGGTGAGTTCCCCAATTTATCTCAGGGTGGTGGAAGGTATGACAACCAGCCTCCCCTCCCAGGCCCCCTCAATGAAAGCTGACATTTTCTCAAGCACTGGGAAAATGTTAATACCCTTCTGGTCTTTGTTTCTAGGCTCCTCATTCTTAGTACCTAGAGCCCACTATTATTCTGCCTTTGGACTAACCATTTCTTCTAGAGGGGCTACAGGAGGTAGGGAAAATCAGCACAACAGATTACCGTATTTTGCCATGTTTTTTGGCCCAAACTTTCAGGGGAAAAAAAATCTTTTGTTTTAATTTTTGTAATTCAAATTTTCATTTGTTTACACTTAGATACTTGTTTTTTGTATTATAAAGGCATTTTAGCATTTATTTGTTAACATATTATGGTACAAGAAATTTCATGTAACAAATAATTACAAAACACAAGGTACAAGAAACTTTATGTACCTGTAACAAATTTATGATATTTACGCATCATAGAAGGCCAAGAACCCTTGGTCATTGCAAGTTTACCCTATGTTCAACAAAACCGATTATTGTATTCCAGGATATCATTTTGCATGTGGATATCGTTATTGATTTCTAGAGCTACACTTTTAACTCACAAGCATAAATAAAAGAATTAAAAACATTTATACAGATACAGAATTAGTACTATCTATGTATAATGCACATCTGCATTCTTCCCTAGTACTTGTGAAAATACATGATAAAAATTTGGGCGAAAAAGTGCACATTTTACACAGCAAAAGTATGGTAGATTAGAATCATGACATCTCCCAACAATTTTTCTTCCCAAAAAATAAATGGGAAGGTATTAGGCTGCCAAACTGAGGAGGCTCGTTTTGAACATCAATTAAAGATAATAAAATTTCAGTGATCGAGACTCTTAAAATATGTTGCAAACTTCTTGCCTTAAGTAGAACTGAATTGCCCAGAAGTCATGCCAAATGTTTCTCACCAATACTTTACCAAGAGGCAAAGGTCTAACTCTTAGGGTGTTTGGCAACAGGCATTCCAGAGACCTTCAGCGGTTGACCTGCAGAGATTATGGCTGGATCTGCAAAGTGACAGTAGTTGTTTTTGCACAAACAATTGGGGTTGAACCTCAAATATGATCCTATAATGGCAAGAGGACTCTGGTCTCTCAAACCTCTACAAACATTACTGAAATATGTCCATCCAAACCTGTCTTCATTTTCCAAATGTCTACCACATTCTCTTAAGGCAAGAAGTTAGATGAAAAGCAAAACTAAAGTGCTTTTTCATACCCTGGAAATGTACCGAGTGTTATCATGTTTTCAAAATGAGTCAGCATCTTTAAACCAGCAGAGAAGAGGAAATGCTCGCTGATCAAAGTGACAGCGCTTGGTGGTTTTAAGTGTGGTCTTTCAGGTTACTGGGGAGAGGCTTAGAGACTTCTTTGAATTCTTTCTTAAATTTTTATCGGACTTCAAAGTGTATACTTGATCTACGATGTTAATTAATTTAGCCAAAAATGAATCTAAAAAGAAACTCAGGAAAGAAATGCTCAGCTACCAAAGTGCATAGCTACAATGTCTAAAAGGTTCCTTCAATGTAGGGACATGTATTTTTTTAAATATACTCTAACCGACATCCAATGCCTTTCATCCACGTATCATTCATTCTTAAATCTCTTTTAGGAAGAAGGGGGAAAGGTATGAGGAAGAGGGCGATTGGGGCGTTGTTAGTTGGCTACTTTTAAAATACAAGCTTAGGGGACATTTATTCTCTTTTCCTCTAAGTGTCAGGGAACATTCATCTGAGGTTCAAATCCCAGTTCATCCACTAACCAAGAGATCCAAGGCAAGTCACAATCTTTATGAACCTCAGCTTTCTCCTGCTCCATATTAGAAATCAAATTTTAAGGGTGGTCCTGGGACTTCCGGAAGCACAAATAGAAAGACCAACAGTAACGAGCACAGTACCTGGCTCAGAGCAGGTGCTCAGTAATTACCGGCTCGCTTGCCCTTGTCTTCGTCAATACTCAAGACCTGAAATAGTTCCTGATTTCTATTTCAACAACTGTTTAGAAGGTTTCAAGGATAAAACTAAGAAAACGGGTCAGACGTAATTTTCCACCTTGACAAAGACCTGTCTGTATCTTTATCGCTTCCTTAGACTATTTGAGGCACAGAATAAGACAATGCTGCTGTGTTTTACTGTCTCTATAAGAACGGAGGGGTTGGATCATAGTGGGGTGGAGGAGGGTGAGTATCTTCCAAAAATCCTTGGATGGCGCTGAGATATGTTTTTCAGTCTGCTGACTTAGGTCACTAAATCTGTTTTATTTATGGTATCAAGTCCTATAGGCTTTCTTATTGACAAATCTAGAAGATGCAACAGTTCAAATGAATGATTTCCTAATCAATAGCCAAGAGATGACCCAAGACATCACAGTGATATTGACCAGTGGTTCTCCATCTTTAAAACAAGGTAGCATCTTTTTTAGACATAAAAACGTATTACAGATACTTCATGACTAATTTTACTTTGAGCACTGTGAAAATACGTGATAAAAAACTAACATGAATTCAGAAACATTTTACGAAAATGCAAATTATTTTTATTTATGATAGCACCTGGATACTTTCAAAAAATCATATTTTGAGGTATTATTTATGCAGTCTATACTCAAAATTGGATCATGAATATGACTTTTCTGACCCCTTAGAAAAACGCTGATGTTGTTGACATGTCCTCAACTGATAGGTGAGAAATCGATGTTCTCTAGACTCTTGCTAGTAAAAAATGAGCAATAAATGTTAGAAGTGTAAATTGATCAAAAATCTTTCCCCAAAGGTCAATTTTTGATATGTACAATCTTAAAAATGTATATACTTATTGGAACAATAATATCCCTTCTATCAATCAATCCTTAGGTAATAATGATAAAAAAGATTTGAGTCTAAAAATGTGCACTGTGGAGTTATTTCTAGTAGCAAAATCATAGCGATGTTCTTTGCACTAAATAATTCCAACACCAACTATCATTGCAACCTAAATTTCCAATGGAGGGGACGCTGTGGGTGATCTTTTACCAGCTCTGTGCACTTTTCTAGGTTCTGTGTACTTTGTTGCTAATAGTTTGTACCTGTCACCTTCAGAGAATTGCGACTGGGAGTTGGAGCCCATTTTCTTAGTGGGCTTGAAAGGGCTGGGAGTTGACATACACCATTCCTCCACCCAGAGTCCAACAGCCCCTGACTACTGGTCTGGGAGTACAAAAGCCCAGCTCCTTTGCTTTGAGGTGACATAGATCCCTGAAGGTGTAACTGACACTCCAGAGCTTCCCGGGATTAGGCTGAGGGTGGGACGTCACCTGATATGGGCCCCTTGATTGGCTACTCCCCTTTCTCATCCCCACTCTTCCCACTCCCCACTGTTTCACCTGGGGCCCTTCCACAATGAATCGTTTGCACTTTGTACTTTATCCTTGTTCAGGGACTGCCTCTGGGAAACCATGACCTACAAATCCAACAATAAGGGTCAGTTCATGACATCCATCTAACACAGTATCATTCAGCTACTAGGAAACGATCTTTGAAGAAATTTAAAGATATAGTAATATATTTCAGATATACCTTCACTGAAAAGAGAAAACTATTTATGGTATAATTAACTACGTAAGATAATACATAGGCACAGAAAAGAGACTAGAAAGACGGATATCAAGGCATTATCTATACAATTATTTCTGATGATAATATGAGTATAGTTTATTATTCTTTATACTGTTCTGTACCTACAAAACTTCTACAATGAACACATCCCTTAAAACAAGCATCCCTTTCCTGTTTATAAAAACATAGCAGTGGGAACGCAGATCAGCTGAAATGTGTAGTAAGGGGGAGCAGAAAAGGCTATAGAATACAAGAGCAGTGGTTCAATCACAGGTCATAAAACTTACATAAAAACTTAATCATAAAAACTTAAATAAAAATGGCAGTTATTGGAAAAAGAGAGAATTGAGAAATAATATAGTGAGATCCCTTTATATATACTAAAATGAATGTTAATACCCCGTTACAACCCATAGGCCATTTAATGTTGTTTTTTACTAAGTGGTGGCTCTATTTTGATAGATCCATTTATGTGGCTAAATCTGCATGTTAGATATTTAATGGCAGGGATGACAGTTTCTTAAGTTTTTTATTCCCTTCATTTAGTATAGTACCTGCTAATTGAGTAGGAACTCAATAATGTTTATTTAATAAATTATAGTTCAATGGAAACTACTATTTTAGGTGGCAGCAGCAACTGTTATCGCTAACTTTTTTTAAAAATTCAATTTGCGTAAAACTTGTGGAATATACTCTGAAGAACTCAAGAACCACAGCCGTAGTTTATTGAATGTCTACTATGTGCCCGACCCTGTACCTGGAACTTTATTTATTCAACATCTAGCGGAACCTTCAACTTAAGAAGTAAGCATTGGTATTTATATTTTACAGATAATGAAAACAGAGGTCCAGAAAAACTAAATAACCCGCCCGGATCATACGCATCGTACAAGGTGAAGAGATGGCTGAAAACTGACACTCAGCCAGTATGTCATACAGTCTCTTGTGATGGAGTTTAAAGGGTCAACCGAGGAAAAAAGTGAAGAAACACTGCCTTCTTTCTACCTCTCTGTCCTGTGCTTCAATCATCAAATACTCAGAGTAAACAAGTGACCACAGCTTTACAAGGCACAAGAATTGAACAGAATGTTTGTTGCTCTAGTGCAGTGGTTTTCAACGCAGAATGGGACTCCACTGTCCCCCAGGGGACATTTGGCAATGTCTGAAGACATTCTGCTTGTCATACCTGGGTGGGGGGGTGGGGGGTTGCTACTGGCATCCAGTGGGTGGAGGTCAGGGTTGTTGCTAAACATCCTCCGTTGCACAAGACAGCTCCTCACCACAAGGAATTATCCGGCCCAAAACGTTAGTGCCAAGGATGAGAAACCCTGCGGGAGAACAAGAAGGCACACATTCCCACTCTCCCCCAAGCTGTCACATGATGATGCCACTGCCTTTCCTTAATTTAGACTCAAGGCTTCAGTCTGAAGTCACAGACTGTTTCTTGTCAAAGCAGCAACCACACTGACACCAATCATCACAGTGGTTCTCCCCAGAATTTTCAATCAAGGCTTCTCTATGTGGGAGAGGAAGGAATCCAGCAGATTCACTTGTGCGCATTCTGGAAGGGAAGGTGTGCAATACCGGTAATGAAAGCTTTGGGTGTCAGTTCACCTTATCAAATCAGTCTCATCTACAGCCCGATGAAAAGAAGTCCTGTGGCTGGAGGTGGGAATGCCTGTGCTTCACTGAGCTTCCTGTGGGAGCTTCAGGGAGGGTGTTCACACCAGGGAGGAAAAGCATCCTAATGCTGTGGATCCGACCTGCACCCGACATCCTTCCCATAAAGCAGCAGGAGCAGCAGCAGCGACCTGGGGCTGACATAACCAGTCATTAACTCCTGTCAGCCTGTGTCCTCCCCACCCACTGCCTGGTCTTTTCCCCAACCCCCACCACAGTTTTGGGGGGATTATTTTTTTCTTTTGGCTGAACCAAAGCCAGCTCTCCCATTCTGGCTCAGGGAATAGAACTGCCAGGTACACAGAGAAAAACCTAAAATGTTCACATATACCCTAAATGATTCTTATGGCCACTGTAGTGAGTGCCCGGGAACTTTCTTAACTAATTCTCTCCAGTTACAGAGTTAGTTAAGGAAACTAAGCCCAAACCCCTGCGTTGCTCCCTTCCCCTGAAAAGGGAGCAAGGCCCAGCAGGAGAGAGGAGGACACTCAGCCTGGGAACGTTGAACTGGGTATCCATTACCACCTGGCGCCCAATTACCCTCCAAAAGCCACCTGCAGGAGGCCCCATTCTGCCTGCTGCGATGCCCTCTTTTTCTCAGAAGGAGAGTTCAGAGAAAAACTAGTGGGAGGCTTCTGAGCCCTGTGAATGATGGCGGTATTTTCTCTAGGCTGTGAAGGCCCCGGCTAGCAATGTTAAGAGAGGATGTGGGTTTTAATCAGGCAGGAACTCCAAGGCTCATGAATCCTCACCTCAGTCAGCCAGGGAGACGGGCGAGGACACCCATATTCAACTGCGAAGAGAGGCTCCTAGTTTTCTAGGGATCACATTCACAACTACAGCCACTCGGTTCTGTTGAAATCGGGGTGGTATTCCCCAGGTTGCCATGGAAGAAAACTGTTAGATAGTCGGTACAGTTTGTCCATTCATCTACTTCACAAATATTCATGGAGCCCCCCTGTGACAGGCATGGTGCTGAGGTGAGAACGGGGACAAAAATGGACTCGGCCCCTACCCTCCTGGGGCTGATTGTCTACAGCTTTGGTTCTCAACCTGGCAGTTTTGTCCCTCAGGAAACATTCTGCAATGTCTGGGCACATTTCCGGTTGTCACCACTGGGCATGGCAGGAGGGTGGTACTGTCCAGCAGGCAGAGACCAGGGATGCCGCCCAACAAGGACCAGGCTGCTCCACGGCATCTACCGGGCTGAGGGGGACTCTGAGGAAGGGCCATGCACTGGCCATTGGAGGGTGAGCTGGATACGACTGGACAAAGGGGGAGAGGGCCAGGGCAGGGAAGAGTGTCCCAGACAGAGGATCTCAAGTGCAAAAAGGCCTGGTGTTAGGAGATGCCCCGGATGGCTCTAGAAACTGAGGTTATGGAAATATTTTTCTTTTTACACCATCATTATCTTATCGTCTTGGAAGACAAGGTCTACCCTGGGGCTATAACCTGACAAACGGCTCCTCGTGCACATAGCTGTGTCCAAACTGGACAGAAACTGGGAGATCCATTCGCACTGTAATGTCCATACCGTCCCACTGCCTTCTTTCTCAACCACCAGGCGCTGCACATTAGAAGAGGCAGGGAATGAAACCCTAATTTTCCTCAGTCTGGATACTAAAAGCATGACCGACAAAAGGAGAAACTGATAAGCAAGGCCTCATACAATTTTAAAATATTTGCTCTGCAAAGGACTCTACAAAAAATGATGAAAAGACAAGGTCCAGACTAGGAGAAAATATTTGCAAGCCACACATCTGACAAAGGACTAGTATCCAGAAGATATAAAGAACTCTCAGAATGCAACAGTTAAAAAAAAAAAAAAATCAATCAGAAAATGGGCAAAAGACATGGACTGACATTTCACTGAAGAAGACACACAGATGGCAAATAAGCCCATGAAAAGATATTCAACATCATTTGCCATTAGGGAAGTGAAAATTAAAACCACAATAAGCTATCACTGCACATCTATCGGAATGGCGAAAATAAAACCTAACGGTAACACCAAATGCTGGAGAAGATGCAGAAAAACTGGATAACCCACACATTGCGGATGGGAGAATAAAATGGTACAACCACTCTGGAAAGCAAACAGTTTGGCAGTTTCTTAAAAAACTAGACAGACATTTAACCATATGATCCATCAATCTTGGAAATTTATTTCAGAGAAATGAAAACTCATGTTCACACAAAAACCTGTATGCCAATGTCCGTAGCAGCTTTATTTGTAATAGCACCAAACTGGAAACTACCGTGGGTCCTTCAATGGGTGAATGGTTAAACAAACTGTGGCACATCCACACCATGGAACAGTACCCAGCAATAAAAAGGAATGAACTGTGGATACAGTTCTCAAGGGAATTATACTGAGTGAAAAAAGTCAATTCCAAAAGGTTACATACTATATGATCCCATTTATAACATATTCTTAATTCTGACAAAATTATAGAGATGGAGAACATATTAGTGGTTACCAGGAGTTAGGGAAGATGAGAGGGAAGAGGGTGGGTGTGATTGTAAAAGGGTGCCCGAGAGGTCCTTGTGATGGAACTGTTCTGTATCTTGACTGTGGTGGTGGTCACACAAATCTATGTGTGATAAAAATGCACATAAGTACACAACACACACACAAATGAGTACATGTAAAACTTGAAATCTGGATAAGGTGGCTGGATTATACCAATGTCAATTCCTAGTTGTGGTATTTATTGTTGTGTACTATAGTTATGCAAGGTGTTACCTTTGGGGGAAGAAGGTGAAGGGTAGATGAGATCTCTTTATTACTTTTTATATCTGCAAAGGAATCTACAATTCCCTCAAAATGAAAAGTAAAAAACAAACAAAAAACCCCCGAAAAACCTTCTTTTAACATTTTAGTCAGCAAATGCACCTTAAGGCAGATATTTTTGTTATTTACTTGAATTCTTTTCCCAATCCTGCAAGCACACTAAGTGTCAATATTCTGAAATATACATATATATATATATATATATATATATATATATATTTATTTATTTATTTATATACCAAAAATGTTTTTGCATAATTGTGCCCTTCCATAATTTTTTACAGCATCAATTCTTAGATTTCTCAGCCTCTGCAGGCTGCTGAGAAAAACCACCCAAATTCAAATCCCAGCTCCACAACTAATTAACTGTATGACTTTTGACAAGTACATAACTTCACTGTGCCTCAGTTTCTTCCACCTGTACAATGGGTATAATAGTAGTCCCTACATTATAGGATGTTGTGAGGAATGAAAAAAGAATAAGACATCCCAAGTTCTTTGGTCAGTTGCTGAATATACTGAGGGCTCAACCATTATCATGGAAGTTCAAGGACTCCTTGGGTCTCTCTCCTCAGCCTCTTCAGGTCTATTTGCCAAACCATTTTAATAGTTCCCTCAATTGTAAACTATCCCCAAATTCCAATTTCTAAAAACCAAAAAGAATTTTAAATGCTGCCTTTTCTATTTACTCGTGGTCTTTTTTCAATTGTGGACCATTTTCTTCATTTCTTTGCTCCAGAAGGGATTCAAGGGTCTAGTATGTGACTTTATCAGTTTTACCTCTGGTCACAAGTCCTCGGGGAAGGTGACATAAGTCCTCCAGGGGGGGAGCAGCCAGGCCCTGTGCAGCCTCCACGAATGGCCCTGGTGATGGGGTCAGGAAATGACTGATGGTCACTGGGTAACTTAGGAAACAGGAGTCAGGCTCTACTGATTTTCCTTGTGTTCTTTCCAAGACTGCCAGGCTCATGAATAAGGAAAAGTGTTTCCTACCAGCTGAAACTGAAATAGGGCGTGATTAGACTAAAACCATTTTTAAAACATTTTAGTGTGACAAAACCAGACAAGTCCTGTCTCAGTGGTCAAGAGACTCAATTAGAAGTCTGGATTGTAAGCTGAGTCTCATCCCTGTTTTATTTGCTCAGATGGAGGAAATATCTAACACGGAAAATGCTTGATGATTGCCCAAGGAAGCCATTTGGAAATAACTGAGATGCACTGGAAAGTCTATTGTAACGGCAACTGAAGAGAAGAGGTAATCAGGAAAAAATACCTTAAATTTTAGAAAGCAGAGCAGCTTCCAAAACCCAGTGTTTCTTTAAAAAAAAAAAAAAAAAAAAAAAAAAAAAAAAGTGAGTGGGAGGGAAGACATAGAAATCCCCTTACCAGTTTTCATAGAAATTTTAGGATGGGAGGAAAAAGTCCTCCTCACCCCTAAACTTGCTGTTCCTCCAGGTTCTACATCTCGGTAAATGGGGCACCCCACCCATCCACGAATCTAAGTAGAACGTCTGAAAGTCATCCTTCATCCTTTCCCTGGCCCTTTTAGAACCGCTGACAGGCTCTATCTATCATTCTTCCTCTGAGTGAGTTGCTGAATGGTCTACTCTCTCCACCTCTTTTATCCTCAGTCCAGCCATCAACATTCCTGGCAGAGGACATTAGTCTCCTACACCCAGCTCACTGTCTGCACTGCCCCAGTGACCTTGCCGATAGGGAAGGCTGACCAGGACCCTCGGCACCAAGACCTGTATTAAACCCCCAGTGGCTTCCCTAAGCTCTGACAGAAAAATGCAAGCCCCCTGCCACGGCCGACAAGCTGGCCTGCCTGCTCTGGATTTGGCTTCCTTCTAGACAGACACTCTGTTCCTGGTAGTTCACAGAACCTGCCAGGCTCTTTCCAGCTTCAGGTCTCCATGCTCATGTTCCTTCCGACTGGAACATGTCACCCCCTCTCATTGTGCCTGACGGTGGGGCAGGGACCTTGGAAGTCCTGTTCACCACTCTTACACAGTGTCCCACATGGCACATGGGACACCGAAATGCTCTCTATATAATCAAGACATTGATGAGGAAGGCAGGCCTTCAGCGATCAATTTGATCCACTTCACGTACTAACGCTGATTACGGAAGCCACCATCTTATAAGCAGGCTGTGAGCTAAAGCATTTGGGGAAGTCATTTTTTCAAAGAAATTCTAGAGCAAGGCGGCACAACATTGGCACCATTAACATCTCGGGCTGGATAATTCTGTGTCGTAGGGGCTGTCCCGTGTGTATTGTAGGATGTTTAGCAATATCCCTGGCCTCTGCCCAGTAGCTGCTAGTAGCAACCTCCCCACCCCCTGCACCCCGCCCACACACACATCCCCCAGCTGTGACAACTGAATGTCTGGGGACATTAACAAATGTTCCTGGGGGAAAGAAGGAGGATCACCCCTAATTGAGAACCATTGCTCCAGAGAAAAATTAAAAATTGGTGGTTAGGACTTTAATTCTGCCCACAAAATGCCTAACTAAATACTTTGCCTGAATCACATGCGTCATAATGCATTTTAATACAGTATCACCTAACCACTGTTTACAACATAGTTTCAGTGGGAACACGCATTCTAAACCCCTAGTCATCCACCACGGAGGGGGTGGTTGGTCCCCCCATTCTGGGACTCCGCTTAGCTGTCTGCATCAGCACTCTCGGTGATGTCTGATGTGAAACAGGTGGCAAAGAATGGTGGGGAAGGAATAGGACGTCAGAGAGGAGCTGGGGGTCGACGGGGCTCCTCATATCTGATCTTTCACCTGTGTCTGATCCATGAAAACAGGAGAAACAGAGAAAGCCTTAGTGCTTTGGGTCCTTCCTGAGAGCGCCATCCCACCAAACCCTCACGCAGTCGAGTATTCTCTTTCTTTCCACCGTGTGGCACGACCCAGGAATGAAATGTGAAAGACTGAATCTCAGTACTGCTCTAACTCCCTGTCTATAGCCCACCCCTTGGGCTAATGGAATGCTACTGAGCTTGGAGCACCTCTTCAGGAATGCAAAATGACTTCCTCATTCTACCTGCCACAAGGCAACAATATTTTCAATTATTGGTTAAACTGCAAATGCCCCATGAGTCATTTAAATAAATCTCACATGTATGAAATAGTCAATTGTGCTCTCAGAGCAATTCCCAGCTGTAAAAATAGAGCCACATGGAACAGATTTTTTTTTCTGCAGCTAATTGAAAATACTGCACATATAATGCATGATTTAAAGCACCCAGGAGGAATTTCAATTTGTGTTCCCTATTTTTAAATGTATAATCAAATGCTGTCTTAAAGTGCTCCACACATTTAAGTCAATATTGCTTGCCTGAAGCCCCAACCACTCCTAAATTTTCACTCTACGAATTGATGACCTGAGGTTTCAAATGCTCGGAGTGACTTTTAAAACAATGGCTTTAATAGGGCCGTGTTTCCTGAGAAAACAAACATTCCTAGACTTGACTGATTCAAACCTCTGGGGTTCAAAGAAAATCTCCAGAACAGCAGCAAGATGCCTGAGGAAGGGACCAGGGATGACATCCTTCACTGGGGAGCCTCAGCAGTAATATCTTCGCTGCCCTGGAGTTAGAAAGGATGCCCCACCACTCTGGATGGTTGATCAAATGGGAGTTGGCAGAGTCTGTCGCGACAAAGAAGGGGCTGTCAAAGTAAAGAAGTAGTGCCCAGACTCTAATAAAGAAGGAGTGCCCAGTCAGGGGACACGGGGACTTGCAAGATCACGATCATCTTCCTTTTTTTTAAAAAAATTTATTTTTAAAATTTATTGGGGTGACAATTGTTAGTAAAATTACATAGATTTCAGGTGTGCAATTCTGTATTACATCATCTATAAATCCCATTGTGTGTTCACCACCCAGAGTCAGTTCTCCTTCCATCACCATATATTTGATCCCCCTTACCCTCATCTCCCACCCCCCACCCCCCTTACCCTCTGGTAACCACTGAACTATTGTCTGTGTCTATGAGTTTCTGTTTCTCACTTGTTTGTCTTGTTCTTCAATGGAATACTATTCGGTGGTAAGAAAAGATGATATAGGAACATTTGTGACAACATGGATGGATCTTGAGAGTGTAATGCTGAGCGAAATAAGTCAGACAGAAAAAGCAGAGAACCATGTGATTTCACTGATATGTGGTATATAAATCATCTTCCATTTTTAATAGAGCTTTACAGCTTGCACAACGCACAGCGCTTTCCTACTTAACGAAATAGTTCCTGAGGTTGTGCACCACAACTCAAGCACAATGACAGAAATTACAAAGGTGAAGGGAAAGCACAGCCTGACCTTAAGAGCTGCAGATGAGCAGAGGACAGAAGTACTCAAAGGTATAAGAAACAAGGTAGTACGTGGTGGGTAGTATTAGGAGTTCCAGGCAAACAAGGAAGGTGTCAAGTTACCTTTACATGCAGTAACACTTAAACGTGACCATTAGTGTCCCTCGGTACAGCAGGTGAGTAAGAGCCGTAACCTACCCTACTAGCCAAGAGAAGAAAGAGACTGGCAATAGCGGCAACCAACAAATAATCATCAAACTAGCAAAGAATTAAAAGCATCAGAATTTTAAGTCAAATAACACAGGAGACACTCAATGCATGTTTATCGAATGAATGAAAGCACTACTCACACTTTAGTGTTATTCCTTTAGACATACAAACCTCTAACCCTTAGCTTTTGCCCCACAAATTAAGAAGCAGAATTAGCAATAATGACAGGACTCAGAAATGATGTTTCAACAACCTGTCACCAAGGGCTCACGTCATACTATCTGTAACTGAGACACAGATAATCCCCAACATTTGGGGATGAAGGCACCTACTACATGGAACTCTGTTGATCAAACAGCTTCCTGTGCTTTGATTGACTAGGAACAGTCCTACAGGGGACTAACCCAGGTTGAGTTCTATGACCTTAGCCATTACCTATCTCACTTGCTTTCACATACTTATCAATTAACCTTCCCATAACAAGTGGGCCTCCCATGAAGACCTTGGTAATTTGCGGACTACGCTAATTGGCAAAGGGAACATCTTTCCATTCTCCCATTTCTTAGGAGTCTGGTTACTGTTAGTTCGCTGACCTGCAACAACTCTGGGGATCCTGACGAAACCTGGCTTTTCTTCTGTGCTTCATGTTGTGACTCCCTGTAGTCACACAACAGCCTAGCCAGCTGTCCCCCCGTGTCTTTCCTTAAGGAAAGAAGAGTCTGTGAGACTGTGCCTTTCTGGGTCTTTGTTCCATCCTTATGTTTACACCTTATGTCTCTCTGTCTGGTCCCCAAAAGGTTTGCAGCCAAAGACGGGTAAGATATCTCACGGGAGATACAACCTAAGCCAGGCGGAACCGAGTGGGGACCCCCAATGAGCTGCCTTAGAAAAATATGGGAAAGGGCCTTGCCTCCCCTTCCCCCTGCCTGGGAAAAGCTGTTGCCGGCTCTGCCTTTTCCCTGGCACCTGTTTGTGAGAGAAGTTACAAAAACAATAAAGATCAGTTCTCGCCACTTAGCTCTACGGAACTGTTACAAAATGAGAGGAGACTTGACCCTGAGAAGGTACATACCTTAATTAAGACATTGTGGGACCTTGTGCTTCAGCTGTTGACTGACAAAGGGTGATTGAGATAAATATTTTTCTGCTATGATGTGTGAGTTTCCGAGACCGTGTAAGAAACAATGTTGCTTTCTCTTGTTTTTGTATACCTATTCAATAAAAAACCCCAGTCGGCCTTATTCTGGGCTCCAGTCCTCTGAGACTGAGAGACCCCTGGCCTTCGGGGGAGAGATTTAACTGCATTAAGTCTCTGTTTATTTCTTTCTTAAAAACTTAACCCAAACCGCCCCTTCTCGCACCCTCACTGCCCGTGTTGCGCTGGACGCGACAAATCCCCCTCAGGGGTGCCCACCTAAACAGTCAGTTTCTCGGACATCACACAAACAAAATGCAGCACCATCTGGTGACCCACCCTGTGTGTTTTCTTCTCCCTTTGGCACCACTGAGTATTGATTTACAATCTTTTTCTTCCCCAGGGCAAACAGAGGGAAAGCAGGAAAGTGCTGAGCTTGTCTTACAGAACCTGAGAAGGAAGAAGGGAAAGGAAAAGCTCGGGGTAGCTCAGTCAGCTTCCTAACACATCTACGTCCCCAAGTAGGTTCATTTATGAAGTTCCAGCAATGAATGGTTCATGGAAATAAACACAGGGACCATCTTTCCTACCCCCCCTCCAAACAGATTCCTACTGTGTGCACAGCCCTGTAACACGTCATCTGCCTGACTCTCACATGAGCCCTTTGGGATAGAGATGAGGTAACACAGATGCAAAGAGGATGAGTCATCTGCCCACATCACACGGCACGGAAGAGGTGACAGACCACAAGGATATGCCACCACCACCAGATGGGCACTGCCAGGGGCTCCTCCCAGGCAGAGGGCCGAGACGCTTCCATCATCCGTCACCCGAATCCCTCCAGGTCCTTTTTCATTCTCTCTGTCAGAGCTCAGGATGGGCACCGACCCCATGCTGGAGCTCTCGCCTCTCCTTTTGCTCCTGGATGCAGAACGGTGTTTCCAGCATATCTGACGACCCCCCTCCCACACTGTAAGAGGCACCCCTTCCTCCAGCATAAAGCTCTGCCTTTGATGAAGCTTTAGTGACAACATGTGCTTTTGGGACCATATGGCTGTTTCCCAAACAAGGCAGCCCACCCCTTTCCACGATGAGAAGATCCCCAACGAGCCCTCCTCCTCCCATGCAAGGTTTGGTCGACCCAACTACATAAACTTCATGACTAAAATGTAAAAATCACATACAGTACGGTTTAGAAATAGTACTTTCCTTTCCATTCCCACCTTCCATGAAACAATTTAATTCAATTTACCCAGACATCTTCCTCACGCCTGTCATCACGTTTGGGGTTGCCTAACAATTTTTCTGAGCACGTCATCTCCTTTTCTTCCAAGTTGCCTACGATATAGCACTTTTCAAATCTACGTGTGACACTGTCACTGAAAAATCCATCCTAAGCCAGAAGAAGCCCTTTATGGAGCAGCGGGATGCTTGCCCTCGGAGGTAAAAATACATTCACGATCCTCATGGCATATTACTGACTGTACGAGCATATGCCTTTTAAAAGTGATCCTTACGCATCTTGATAAAATTTCATTTGACAGAGAATAGCTACTTCCTTAGCAAACCTATTTCCTTTTCTTCCCAAACAAAGCGCTGGACTACATTTCCTAGCTTCCGCTGTAGGTGGCAGTGACCATAAGACTCAGATGCAGTCAGTGAAATGGGAACAGAAGTGACATATGCCACTCTCGGGCCTGGCTCATAAAAACCTGCCATAGACAATCCTCCGTGATTTTCTGCTCCCACCAGCTTGATGCTGAGAAGCACCATGCCCTGGAGACTACCTGTTAAATACAGTGAAGCCACAAGATGAAAAGAGACTGGTTCACTGAACCACCAGGTTTGACAGTGACACACCCATTTGGGGCTTTATGCAAGTGGAAAATAACCTTCTATCATATTTCAGTCATGGAGCATGTTTGGGTTTCTTACAGCAACTAGCGTTACCTCAACTAATACAATGTTCAACATTTGGCAATTGTGAAGTCATGCCCTGAGGCATAATTATTAAATCTGTATTCAGTTTCTTTGCCTTCTTTTAAAAACCCTTTTCATCATGTAAACTCTATAATCATTCATAACAAAGGGGATTTCGGGCTAATGTGCCTCCTCCACCTGTTCTCCACCAGTAGCTGGCCAGTCTCATCCATCCAGTGCGTTTGGTGAACTCTGACTAATAAACTTACCAGGACTTCTGTAAAATAGGAGATTTTATAAGGACCCTAATGTATGGCACTTCCTCTTTCTCTGAGGAACAATTTTGGGGAAATCTTTCACTTCATATTCATGCAGTTTTTAAAGTAGGGCACTCTCTTTTCACAGAGAAAAGTCTACATTTTAGTGCCTTTTAATAACTCATTAAGGCACTGCTCAGGCACCATTTTGGCTTGTACTCCAGCCCAGAAGAGAGTTGGCCATGATGCCTTTTTGTTCCCTCTAGTCCTGAGTGTCTAATCAAAGTCAAAGTGACGTGAGAGTAGTGTTTCACACCTTTCCCAAGTTGTCCACTAAAACTTTCATCATCTTTTTTAAGGAATTGAATCTCTTCCCTGTGAAGGAGCTATCTCCATCCATTTAGCCATAGAGAACACACGAGAGACTAAATGACCGACACTTATTACTATTGAGACAAGTCAATAAACAGCAATTCTACAAAATTTAGGGTAAAAAGGGTTTTGAGGAGACTAATGTGAAAGAAAAAAATATAAGGACTGCATTGCCCACAATCTCTAGATACTCATGTTTATCAGCAATGTGCCAACACTGCACCCTGCGCAGACTTACCTCTCACACACACTGCACATGAAGTGATTGACATTCAAGGAACCCCTGCATGTAAATGGGTGCAGTGTTGGCACTGCTCAGCCTCCTGAACGTCTGGAAAGCGGGCATTACAGCCCTCATTTCAGGCGGGAGGAAGCCAAGACCTGGAGGCGGACTATCACTTGCTCTCATTTCAGCACCTCACACAGCCTCCAGGTTTCTCATCTACAACACAACCTTGGGCTACTGCAAGGATGCAGGGAGGCAATGTGTCAAGTGCCTTCATGGCCCACGGCTCACGCTGGCCCCAGGGACTGCTCAGTCGTCAGCATCACACACTGCTCCCCCAGAGTCCTTTCACCCCAACAGGGAGGGGAGAGGACGGTCGGGCAGCTTGCCAATGGTTCAGTCCACACCAACCACTCCAGTCTGACCCCTGAACATCTCGTTTGTAGCACTCATTTTGGGCAGTGGATTACTGACCCAGTGTAGTACTGGGGGTCAGGTGATGGGTCTACCCCCGTAGAGAAATAGTTTATCACCATGGTGCATGATGGCAATAAAAAGCAAACCAATTCTGAGGCAACTTCACTATTGCACTTAAAACCTCTGCAGACAATGCAGCCCCTGATTGCCTCCTCCACTACAGTGGGCCGCTGTTCTAGACTGTCTTGAATTGTTCAAGTATCACGGGTTATGCTTTTTCTACCTAAATATGTAAGATCCTCAAAGGTCAACCTGTTTTGTGGATACTTCTATGTCCCTCAGAGCACCTGTTACAGAGTAAGTGCTCAAAACGAGTTCTTAGACTGTATGCCACCCAAATACAACAGGGCTGCCACCTTCTACTCCTCTGAAGTCCCATGTGGGCCAGATTCATCCCGACTAAGTCTTGGGGAATCTCTTTACTCTTAGGAATAATCCTCTTTGAGATCATGGCAGTGAGTTCAACGGAGGAAAAAGGAAACAAGTGGCTCTAAGGAATGGATGGTAACTGTCCCTGAGTCAGTGAAGTACTTTGGGGGCTAATCAACGATGGGAGACAGGTGATGGCAAATGGTACCCTGTCTGGAATCTGGAGAGGTGACAAGTGACAGGAACAGAGATGTGAGCTCTCAATCTGCCACAGCCCTGACCTTGCCAAGTGACCTAAGCCCCTGTACTTCCTATTTCCCTGTCTGTGAAATGGGGACAGTACCGTCTGTCTCTGCAAGGACGGTGACATGCTCATCATCTCCATTCTGTAGCTTTGACATGGAGCCCAGAGAGGGAAGTACTTTGTAGCCTAAGCATAGAGCTGGGGGTTTAAACCCAGGTTCATTTGCCTCCCAAACTCATCCTCTGTGCAGCAGTGTCCTGACCTTTCATTAGTGGGCCCCGCATTGTTGCTCAGCCACCACCCTTTAGTCTCAGTCATTCATTGAAAACAATGTTTCAGAAAAAAAATCTCCACCACCGAGATACACAGACCTGGAATGAGTATCTCATTGGGGGAGTCTCAGCTGGGTGCTCCAGAAGTCTCAGTTTTCTCACCCAGACAATTCTCTACCTTGCAAGGGCTGTTAGGATTCAACACCATCATAGAGAAAATGGGCCCAACAGTACTTGACACACACACTAATGAGCCGTGATCCTTCATTTCCTTCTCCCCTTTCAAGCATCTTTTGGGCAGGTACTACAGAAGGAGCCCAGAATAGTAAGATAGACCAAAAAACTTCTTGGGCAGATAAGATATACCCATGAGCAGAACACAAGGCTGAGAGTAAGACCAAAGCGTGATTTTGCCGTTGTACATGTAAAAACCGTACTTATCCTACTCAAAGAAATTTTAGGCGTGTAAGTGATGTACGTGCATGGGAACACAATGTTGGGAGAACTTGCTGCATTCATTCACGTTAGTGTTTGTGGCACTTTGATAGTCATCATTTGCCACCTTGCTGCACAGGACCAAGTTCTTTGGAGTCTCTGGTCCATCCTCCGAATTGCTATTTCAATTAACATGTCATTAAGAAATGAGCACAGTTTGGCAAAAGATGAGTCTACCAGTAAATTAATTTCCAAGAGAAATGCACATCTTTAGAAAGAAATCTCTCTTTATAATGAAGTCATCACACAGGATCTCCCTGTCATTTCCCATCCCATTGTCCGAGCAACAATTCAGGTGTGGGCGTACACAAGTATCCCAAATGGATATTTGTCAGTAAAATCCTAAAAAGTCCTATTAATGGCAGCAGAGAACACATTTCCTATTCAGGAATGTTAGCTGAGGTTAAGGTTAATCCAACAGTCACAGAACAATTTTGTATATTGAGGGAATCAAAGCATAATCAAATGACCACGTGTTTTAAAAACATCCACCATGTGTTTAAAATGGTTATTTCTGGGTATCTAGACATCACTGGATATAGTAAGAATGACTGTTTCACTGTCTGAAAGACAAGAACAAAAAGAGAAGACTCTGGATGCTACACTCGCAAAGACAAATATTAAACCAAATAGATTGTTTTATACTCCGCAGACATTTATTCATTCTTCATAACTAACAGAAGAAAGAAAAAGCACCCAGCCTGACAGAGCCAGCCTGAAATGTGCCCCTAGAAAGACCTCACGGTAACAGAGCTGTTTGCATTTCCTCATACAGGTGGAGTAAGAGGGAGTCTATTTCATGTATCGGCCACCCTTTGCTCCACAGCCAGTACTGGAAGAGCAAACCGGAAGCCTGCGGGAAGGACAGCTGACCAGCTGATCACTGGGAGTACTGCCAACTGAGAGTGTTACAGGACGGGAGTCTGGAAAGGAAGCACGTGAAAACACAGAGAAAGTCATTCATTCATCAGGTCAAAGACACGGTGAACACTTGAGTCCCGGAGTTCTTAAAAGCTCACATGGACTACTGTGACAGATAGAACCCCACCACCACCTCGCACCCCAGAAGTCAGCTCCATTGTAGACCCTGTGCTCAGGATCTAAAGTATGATCTCCACTTCATCCTCACAAGACATGGTTACCTCCACACCCAATTCACAGATGAAGAAACTGAGACTTCGGAAAGTTTAGCAAATTGGGTATGGTCTCTCCACCTCCAGCTAGTAAGTGATAGACTCTAAATTCAGACCAAAGCACGTTGGCCTCCAAATCTCCCATACTCCTAATTACGACACTCTACTAAGGAAAGGAGGAGAAAGGAGAGGAGGAGAACATCTACGATTTAGACGATGTGACAAATTTTGAAATAAAGGTAACTATTTTTTAAAAAGAATTATAAAAACTATAAAAACAAAAGTTAAATCTCAGTGTTCTAAACCAAGTCTTCATACATTTGTGGAGTTCAATTAAGCATCTTTTTAAAATCACATCACCCTTTTTCTTTGGTCATGTTGAGTTTTATCCAGCTCAGCCTAAGTAATTCCCTTGGACTCTGGGGAAATGCACTCTACCTTTTCAATCCAAAGGTCAGTACTAATTTTAGAGTTTGAGTCCCAGAAAAAAATGTGTCTAAGGAACGAACAGGGTGGGGGTGGGGTGGGGTCAAAGACATAAAAACCTTACTTCAAATATAACACAAAAGTATTAGCCTCCTGCCATGTCATGTGATTTAGCTCTTATTGAAGGATATCACGCATCAAAGTGAGAAGACGGTCTTTTGAGAGGGGGCATACTGTTTGGTAAGAATTTCTTTTTGAGTAATTATAAATATTGATGGGATGGGATGTAAATCTTTGAAAATTCATGGTATCAGCACCCAGCTCACACATTTGCAGACCTGGGTTCAGGCTCTGGCATTGACACATACAGGTTGTACGTATGACTGTGGACACTTCGGCTGCTCCACACTCTTCTTTCCTAACTGTACTAGTGGTAATGGTATTAGTATCTGTTCCACAGGCAGACAGCCATAAGGCTTGAGGAGATAATACAGGGCCTCTATCTACTGAAAGCAAATACTAATGAAAGTTGGGGTAACTTGCTTGTCCAGCACACCTCTCTCAATGTTCCCTCCCCTCCTGACCACAGACTTGAACTGTGGCTCAAACTCTGGCCAATCATAATATCCCATTCCCTTGACCACAGCCATTGGTCCAGGGAAAGGCACATGACCCAAACTGAGCAAATCAGAGTCTCTCTCTAGGATTTTTCCAACTGGAAGTGGCAGGAAGCCCCTCTTTCCTCTTTGATCATGAGGCTGTAGGGAGGTAAACCTGAGGCTACCTACAGCCATAGTCCCTGAATGAAAACAACCTCCAGAGACAAGAGACACAGAGGAAGAAAAGAGAGCCCCAGGGCCCTGAATCGGTGGTTCAAGTCACCTCCAGGGCCAGAGGCATCTCTTCCATGCATTGGGGGCCACAATATAAGCCAATAGCTCATCCCTTGTACTCCATGTTTTTGTGTCAGTTATTTCAATTTGGGTTTCTGCTCTTGTAACCAAAAGAGAATGCAGTAATTAATAACTCGTATAATCCAAACAGTGACCAAATCCTCAATAAATATAATTTCTTCCTAAGTGGATTCCTTATTTAAAAAAAGAAAGAAAAAAAGATTAGTCGAGGAAGCAAACACTGCCATCATTGTACATAGCATTTTCTTAAAAGAAAAATCTATTTTCGTTTATAATCACCTTACTCATTGTAAGCCGACTTTGTATTTGGTGTTAAACTCTCTTACATACCCACATCCACTTCCAAGATTTGGTCCATAAAAACTTAGGCTAAAAACAAGTGGTTGTTTTTTTCTATAGCTATATTAGTTGGCACTAAAGGGAAGGGAAAATGCTGATGCTATTTTTGGTATACTCCTAAGAGAAATTCCCCAGGTTACCAGAGTTCTTGCTGTTGGAGGGAGGCGGGGTCATTACAAAAACAAAGTATATTACGAAGATTTGCAGTCACTACAAAAACTCCTTTCTGTGTTTTCAAAGGAATTTTTTTTCCTTTTACACTAAAATCTCCACATTATTTTTCTCCCAAGAATTAACCGATACAAATAGAAAGGCATAGTGGATTTCAATTCTGGAATTATCTTCTGCAGCAAAGGGCAAAGTCTGAGGTCAAACTGAAGCAAGAACAGGGGGTGGTCCCGATCTAATCTTGAACCAGGGCGGGTCCACCCACGCCTTTGAAGGATTCAAGGATGAAATAAGGAACATGCTTGTCAAAATGCATGAATGGAATTACAAATAGCAAACTGCTTAGGCTCAGTGGCCATCCCCATGTACAAAAAGCCCCAGAAGAAATGCCAGCTACTCTGGACTGGGCTTACATCCAGACCTAGAAATCTAACATCAGAATAAGCGGAGAATCATGACTGTGTAAATAGACTTGGCATGTTGGGTGGAAAGCGGCATTTCTCAAAAGAGAAATAAAATCATACCAATCTTTCAGTGTTCTTAGACAAATTGTGAACTTATAGATAACAAATAAAGATGAAGTTTATTGTGTTTGACTCTATTCCACATCTAAGGGTATTTTTTTTTTAACACCCAACATTGACTTTCAGATCAGACATGTAATCTATTCAGGAGGAAAGATCATTTTGGAAAGAAAAGACAGGCACCATTTATGGATGGAGGTAACGGTTTACAAAGAAGAGCCAAGTATATGGGACACAATTTATTTAATACTTTTATAAATCTGTCCAAGTGGCAATACAAACTAAATCTTCATGTTGGCCCTGAATGTTATTTGTGAGTACTGAAGAGCCAAGCTGAATGATTCCATAGGTTTAAAAGAAAAAAAGAGAGATTACAAATTCATATAGATAAATGTAAAACAACACATTATTTAAAAAACTTCCTTTAAACCTGACAGTTACGAGAAAGCTGGATAAGAAAGGAAAATAAGCCAAGAAGTTACAGATTTAAAATAAAATAAGACACCTTTGAGATCATTATTTCAACATACCCATTGTATAGACAAGGAAACTAAGTTCTGGATGGTCAGCTACTATACAAATTGTTGCAGGCACGGAGCCCAGACCTTTTCCCAACCCAGGGCTCTTTCCACAAAACGTGGCTGAAGACTAAAGACATTAGCCAAAAAGCTACCACGGCAAGCAAAAAAAAAAAAAAGTCAGCAAGAGGGAATGCCTCACTATCACTGAGAAGGTTTATGGAAATAAACCAGCAAGCGTTCTCCTACCTTATACAAACCATCAAATACAGAGTACGGCCCACCCAATGGACCTCAAGGAAGACAGACCAAGCCAAAATAAGGTTCAGATGAGGATAACTGAAGTGAGTGCAGGCACAGAAGCACTTCTGTATTAGACTTCTGCTTTTTCCTAAGTCATGTTCTATCTCAGAAGACAAGGTGGACAAAATACATATATATTTTTATGTGAAAATATATATTAAATGCAAAAATACCGGAAGCAGGGGTGGAGGTCTGGGGGGAGCGCTCCCCTTTAAACCCGAAAGACAAGCACTCTTTCATAAAATGTGTAGTAAACTTATAAAAAAAATAGGAATATGGTTTAGTTCAGACAGCCATTAAATGCCTTTGGGTCATGCACCACTGCTGGTGCAAATGAAACTAAAACCCAGGCATGTCTGCAAGGCACTTAAGAGTCTGGTGGGTAAAGCATGTGGCTAGAATGCAGTAACTGCCATCAGAGGCATCCACAGGGTAAGAGGGGTGTGTGTGTGTGTGTGTGTGTGTGTGTGTGTGTGTGCCACATACGTGCCATAGAAGGTGTGGGGAGTGATGTTCAGGAAGGACTTTTTGGAATAGGTGATAAAAAAAAGGGGGAAGTCTTAAAAAAGGGGGAAGATAACCCAGACAATGAATGCAGACAGAAGATGGAGAAAAAGAATTCTAGGCAGAGGTTCAGGAGTAAAGGCAAAGAGTCATGGGCAGCAGAAGTGGTGTGAGGAATTTGCAGAAGCTCAGTTTTGGAAGAAAATAAAGTTTGGGCAAGGACCAAGCAAGGCAGGGAGGTGGAAAGGGACTGAAGAAGGTTTAGACTTTGTCAGGTCATTACAAATGGCCAGCAGCCTGGGGAGTCGCTGGGGAGGACAGTGGAGCACTGTGGGACGTTTTCTGGCTGAGCGCAGAGGAGTTCTGGGCCAGGACGGTCCAGAGGCAGCCTAGTGACGGGAACAAACTGGCTGACTCTGGGCTCCATGTCTTAAATGGGGCCTGCCATGTTCCAAAGGCTGGGGGCTCCTGGGACAGCCCATACCTGTATATTTACAGTCTCCCCACTGCTGCGGTTTGGGACATTTCCTCCCAGGGAGGGTGTGAGGAAGTGGGAGGGTGGTGAGGTCTCTGGACATGGTTTGTAAACAGCAGAGACTGCATCTCGACACAGGTGAGGTAGCACTAGATTTGTGTATTAACCACCCTCCTCACAGAAGTTCAAAACCATTTTGAGAAAGTTGGGTAAAACACCATATAAAGATGATCTGAGATACCTAACCTGTGATACGACATAACCACTCCTTTAGAGTCAGGGTTTGTCCCAGGGGCAAGACAGAGGCACCAGGCTTCTATCAGGAAGGACACAAGCAGATTTGGATTTGAGGGGCAGGAGGAAAGTCACCCCAGCAATAACGTGAAAGATGGGTGAAAGGGTTGCAAAACTAGGTGCGAGAAACCAGGTGGGAGACCAGGTGGTGAGACAGTAGGGAGTCACCGGCTGTCATGGCCTCTCAGCCTGTGGTCGCTAGCTCAGGGCCCACGGGAGCCAGGAAGCTGCTGCAAATGAGGACCACAGGTCCGAGGGGAACCAGAACGCAAGCAACCTCCAGCGTAGCCTGACATTGGAAACTCCATGTCAGCCCAGTGTTGCCACATGGGAATGTAGGCCTCATGTTCCCGGTCCTCTCTGCCTTTTAAGAGAAGCTATAAATCCCAGTGACATCTTAATATTTCTAAATATCACTCAAGTTTTGTATACTTTGTCCAGGCCAACAACATATCTGCCAGCTGGAAATGGAACATTGGCAACCATTTTGCCCATTCTGGACTCTAAAGCAGGATAGGGCCAGCGTGACTACAGCAGAGGTTTCCAGGCTTTCACAGCATGGAGAAGTGATAGGACTTGGCCGCTGTCTGGATGTGGGGAGTGCTGGAAGAGTCTAGCATCAGCGTGAGGCTCCCGCTTTAACACCTTGGTGAATGGTAGAGCAGCATCAAAAAAAAAAAAAAAAAAAAAAGGGACAAATTTTGGCTAAGGAAACAATGGGAATGGGGTGGAGGGTAAGAACTAAAACCAGTTTTGGACTTACTGTGGGTTTCTTGCCTGAAGGGCAGGGATAAGCCCACAGACTACCAGTGGGTAACTAGCAGGAGACACCAACCTGGGACTCGCTCTGTACGTGATGAAAGTTGGGGGTGTGGGCACATGGTCAACCACAGACTACGTACAGTAGGAGTAAGGACAGAGCCCTAGGTCACCCCAGGAGGTAGTGGAGATGCCAGGAAGACAGAAGGAAAAGCAGGAGGAGATGGTAACTAGACAAGGAAAAAAGAACCAGAAAGGAGGGGAAGATCTACATCCAGTGCTGCAGAGAGGGCTGGAGAATATCTGCAGGGTCGCTCGTTCAGGAGTTGTGGGGTCTTCTGCTTCCGGGAGGCTCTGGCCAGCTTGCAGAGAGCCCAGAAGGAAGAGGAGACTGGGGGAGTGTGAACTTGTATCAGAAGCCCGGGGAGACCTGGTGGTTGCTGGAAATGAGGTGGGGATGCAGGGATAAGGGAGGTGACAGCATTTTTAAAAAACTCTTAAAAAGAGGAAAGAGTTCATAGGGAGATATTAGGCACTGCTACAGGGAGGACTTGTCTCTAACCTTCTCTAAGTTCCCTGCCCCGACTGGATTTTTCTTCCATTATTCTACCCTATTCATGTTTTATCATCATACTTTTTATCATAGCATAATTCGGTTTGCTTTTTCTCTGTTTCCTCCCACAAGAACAACTGCTCCAAGAGAGCAGGGACCTGCTATATTTACCATACATTAAGGCCTGGACACAGTAGATGCTTCAGAAGAGTTCTTAGATGACTGGGCAAATTCAGAAAAGGGAAATGGGGTAGGACAGAGAGAGATCTCCATCCAGTGGCCCCTACTTACTCAGTAAAGTGGGACATGAGGTCACCTGCCAAACTGGAAGGAGGAACACGAGATCTCTAGTGCTGAAGAAGAGTTGCCAAGGGAATACCAGTTTGGAACCCAGAAGGAAGGAGCTTGTGGTTCAGAGACACTGACATGCTGGAGTTTCTTATTCCAGAAATTCAGCATCTCTGGGAAAGGGTGAGACTTAGAGGTAGAGGATTCAGTAGCTAGAAAGGGTGGAGGTGGTCAAGGATTGAGGGCATCCCCCACAAGGACTCTGGGACTAGAGGAGAGAAAGCCCAGGAGCCAAAGTCTGCCATGCTGTGGGCAGAGGGAGGCCCTGTAGAGGTGTAGTCGGGACCGGGCTAAGTCACCACCTCATTCCCACACTCTATTACCTCAAACAATCTGACTAGTATTTAATCACCTGTGTCTGGAACTGAAAAATTAATGTCCTTTGAGACTGAGTCATTCTTGTCCTTTTAAAATTACACTAATATGAAGTTCATGGGAGGCAGAAATTTTCTGTATACATTCAGTTTTTTAAAATAGATGACATCTTGATAACCTTCAGTAATTGCCCTGCACTGTACAATGTTTTCAAACACTATTTTAATAAAGAATCAAAACATAAGGGTTGAAAGAAAGCTTAGATTATTTAGGCTAACACCTTCATTTGCATAGCTGAAGAAAATTTTTGCTGAAATACTGCAAACAGCACATAATTACTGATTTAGATATGCAGACAGCATTTAAAGTATCTTTGATTTTGGAAATGCGCTTTAGATAGACAAATTGGCAAGGCTCACATTTCTTCCACCTATCTGTGTTCAACTTTTGATATAAAATCTCCAAAGTACAAAATTACCTCGTAAATTGTTCCTGAACAGTTCAGAGAAGTAAACTGCTTCCTGGCTTGAAAGAGGAAGTCAAGCCTTCAAACACCTTTTTATGTCGATGCTATATATAAAAAATGTTCTCTGCAAAGTCGTCAATGCAAGACACAGCAACATTTGAGATTTCTCAGGAGAGACACACATGAAGATTATTTTTCGTTCATTAAAACACTAAAACCTTCAATAGCATCTCCCATAATACCTGAAGGTAGTGTGCTATCTTATGTAATAGGCGCCTTCCTTTCCTCCCCGCTCAGTTTGTAGGCAAAATACCCAATTCTGCCCAGAATTTTTGAGTCCTTTCACCTTACCTGTAGTCAGTAATCAGCACCGCAAATCCCCTTTTTATGCAAGATGAAAAGAGCAAAGACCTGCTCCATAGGGTTAAAGAGGTGGCCAGAATCCAACTTAAAGTCTTTCCCCCAAACCGCTGGGGTCATCCTCCCTCCCTGCTCAGGCAGTGGGAACAAGTAAGGATCCGTCTTTCCCTGTAGGGCGGCGCACACGCAAAGTACTGGGTAGGGGACGCCCGCCAGTACCTGGGTACCTCAGGTTCAGGGTCACGGGCGCCAGCTAGGATGGACCGGCAGAAACCACGCCAGCCCCAGGACTGCCCGCTACCTGCACACCTGGACGCCCCAGCCGGCGCTGCCCCTCCTCGCCCTGCCCGGGTCCTAGGCGGGTTCCCGGGCACAGGAGCCGGGCGCGCACTCAGCCCGAGGGCGGCTGAGAAAGTTCCTCCGCCTCGACGTCGGCGCCCCCGGGCCCCTCTCGCCCCGCAGCCTCCCCGCCAGGCGAAAGGTCGCGGCGTCGCGCGGAGGGACTGTCCCCTGCGTTGAGGCAGCGCCAGCCGCTCCCCTCCCATCCCCCGGGCGCCCCGGATCGGCCGGGGCGCGCAACCCGTACTCACCGCCCCTCGCTTGAGAGCCCCAGTTGGCGGCCACAGGGGGCAGCGCGGCCCGAGCCGAAGCCGGGTGGCGGGGCGGCGAGCCGGAGGAGGGAGGCCGGCGGCGGCGGCGGCGGCGGCGGGGAGGGTCAGAGAAGGAAGAGGCGGTGGCGTCTGCAGACCCCGCGTAGTCCTAACAGCCGGTCCGCCCCGGAGCGCTAGCCGGCGGCCGCAGTGGCAGGGGCTTTATCGCCGTCTGCCCGGCCCCCGCCCCTTCCTGCCGCCCCCGCCCCCGGCCCGCCCCGCCCCGCCTTCCCGCCGCCTCCTTTGTGTGCCAGCGGGCCGCAGCGTCCCCGCGCCCGCACGCCGGGACGCCCCCACTCCGGCCGCAGTCTCGCGGATGCCGCCCCCAAAGGGTCCCAGTCGTGAGTCTGCGCCCAGAAAGCGCAGGGAGACACACTGACTCCGAGGTGCGGCGCCAACCCCGGCGGAGCTGCACGTGGGTCGCTGGGATCCGGGTGTGGGTGGGAGGGGGAGGGACCCAAGGGCTCTTGGCGCGCCCCTGGAACGCAGGGCGAGTCGTCTTGGCTGTCCCCTGGGAGAGACAGGGGAGCGCCCTGGGACAGTGCCCACCGCTCCCGGTGATGATAACGGTGCCAGGTCGCGGCGGGGGAGGAGCAGATCACCCCTAGAGGTGCTTCGCGGGGTGCCCCGGAGCCGACTTCTCTGGCCGCGGGAACAGAGAAGCGGCCGCTGGTCGCCTTAGGCGGATGGCAGACAAGGGAATCCAGAAAACGGGATTCCTGGCTGCGGTGACAGCATGAGGTACCCGCAGAGTGCTGAGAATCTAGCCCTTCCCCACCGGTAGCTACAGCCGATGGGACCGGAGCTGTGCGCAGCAGAGGGGCTCAGACCCGTGGGGCCAGCGACAAATTACCGCCCGGCTCCCAGCAGTATTATTCAGATCTCCCATATTCGGTCCTCCTTTGCGTCAACTTAGGTTTGTGAGAACCCAACTTAATGACATAATTTATGTTGCCCTTAGACAGTGCAGAACCCTCACCAGGAGGTTCAGGGCCCCAGCTGTGAGAAAGAAATGTGGTAAATCTCTTAAGACACAGCCTTGAATTAAGGTTCCATCCACTGATTAGAGGGACTTGGAACCTACAATTGGCATGTAGATGGCCATGCTAGACGGTGTGCTTATGTTGGGCAAAGTTGCTTTTAAGTGTAACATCTGGGCCAGCCTACAGGTATTCACAGCTTCTCTCAGTGGGAAACAAGCTATAGGAGGTTTGGCCCTAAAATAAAAGGGAAACAGTCCGCCAAAAGAAAACCTGTTTCCTTATTTACAGTCATGCCTAATGTACATATCCAATTACAGAGCAGGTTTAAATCCTTTTGCCTTGTTTTACCTTCTGCCTGAAATGCTCTCTCCACCCCCAAGATCTTCTCATGACTGCCTCTTTATACTTCAGGTAGCAACTCAAATGTCACCTTCTCTAGGAAACTTTCCCTGACCACTTGAGCTAAAGTCACTTCCTCCCTTCTCCAAACTATTACTCTCTTCATAGCCCTCATCATTTTAATTTTTTTTTACTTGTGTCTTGCCTGGTTTTGTTTCACCTTTCCTTGTGAGAATATATGCTCCAGAAAGCAGGGATGAGAAACCAGTTCAACATAGTTTCCAACTCACCCCGTCCCCAGTGTCTAGAGCCAATACTACGCATATAAAAGTTGCTCAATAAATTATTGTTGACTGGTTGGTGAATAAATGCCTTATAACTACAGACATGCTCTGGGGACAGTGTTATGGCATAGTCTAGTCAGCAGGGTGAGCTGGGGCTGGAAAGAATGAGGTGGGATGGGGGATACTAGAGGAGAAAAAGCCCAGAGGTGGTATGAGCTCCGTGTGTTTGAGAAGCTCGGAGTAGCCTCTTCTAGACAGAAGGAAGTCATTCAGGGGACCAGTAGAGAAACAGACTAGAACCAAGAAGAGTGGGTGAAGCCACGTTATGAAAGCCTGCCTGATTCCCCACACCCATTTCTATCTCAATCACTTGTTTTAATTGAAAAATTGTATTGAGATAACTAGGCTCACATGCAGTTGTAAGAAATAATACAGAGAGACTAGACTTTGCCCAGCTTTCCCCAATGGTAACATTTTGAAAAACTATTGTATAATATCACCATCTGGATATGAACATTGATATATTGATTCATACTGCAAACACTTGGTTAATTATTTGCAATTTTAAATTTTTAGTAAAGTTACTCTAAAGTTATCAAAAGTAAAGTTATTCTAAGTTTATGAAAGAAATTCAGTCTCTTGTTTTAATGGGACCAACGTTTTTCAGGGAAAAAAGTTTTAGTTTTCCAATTGGAGCGTAATTAGAGTCCGGATTCTTCATCTATAAAAGATGGTCAGAAGTCTTTGGGACCTACCACTTTTGTTTCCAGTTTAATGACTGCCATTCATTTTGCTGTAGATTCATTTTACTAGTACTGTCGAAGGAACATTTTGAGCAATACTGTACATGACTTGTCAATTCTGAAATCAGACAGGGTGCCATGTTCACTAATATGCTAACCTGAGCCCAACCACTAATGTGCCTTTCGCTCTTCTTGGACATTGGATGGGACTGCCAGTGAGTATCTCCCAAAGGGAAGTGATTCAAGACAAAGACCCATTCTGCCAGCAGTGTATGCTGGGAATACCAACTATGCTTGTTACAGAATGTGCATGGCTGGCATTAGCCGGCCTTTCTGATGCCAGCAAGAGGATACAGAAGCAATCTCCCAAGCCTTCCATGACATTCAAGTGACCAGGCAGTCCGACACCCATCATTCGGGGACTGGCCTAAAGAAGCTGTGCTTCCTACCTCAGTCGGTGTGCGGGAACAGCAGTTCCGCGAATGTTTGACCCTCTTTGAAATCTATTTCTCATAGATGAGCACTTTCAATCAGCATTTCCCTTGCGTCTCTACCTACCTGCCTCTTTTCTTTGCAACTTTGCATTCGCAGCAGAATTCCATTTTGTCCTTCAATTGGGTGGCTTGCCTTAATCCTCTGAGGGAGCTTGAAATTGTTTATTCCTTAAAAAAAAAAAAAGTGACCTGGAGTTTAGCCAGCTCCAGCCAGTCTCTGAGTTTGGCTTTGTGTCCATAAGCTGCAGTTGAGAGAAACGCAAGAAATGCCCAAACAGAATAAAACAAATGATCTATTTAGTCTCATTTCCTCTCTTGGAAGATGTCCAATGTTGAGTGCTTTGGAGAAGATGAAAATCCCCTCGCCCCATCCCCACTGCTCTCCCATGCACCCTAATTCTATGACCTTGCATTTAAGTAAAAACTATCCTTAGCTTCCAGTGGGTGATGGTGTTGTGTCTGGAAGAGTGACTGATGTTACGATAATAAGATAATAATAGTTGCTCCTCTCCCATCTAACCCACATTGAAAACACATTACCCCACAAGTCTACTTGTTACACAACATTATAGATGCAAGTGCTGTTATGTAAGATCGTTTCAGCCGGGTGGGAAAGGAGACTGGTTATAACAGTTCACTTATACAATTAGTTTCTGGGACTGTTGCATTGTTATGTTTTGTTTTTCTTTTTTTGTTTGTTTGTTTTTTTAAGCTTATAAAGGGCATTCGTGTTTTTATTTCCCTTTCAAGTTGGCTTTCAAATAAACCCAATTTCCTCTTTCTGTAACTTCTGAAACAGATCAAACCACATCATCAATTCTCACTTTCCCATTTTCGTCACTACTTTTCATCAAGAGCTTCAGAAAAAAAGACAATACTAAGTTCCGGGCTGAGTATAATTTTTTTACTTATATTTGGCCAAATAAAATGGAAAACTATGGGTGCTGAGGATCATTGTGATACAACACAAACAACCCCTTCAAACAACAACCTAGCGCTTCTTCCTTTTACCTCCAAACAATCGATGCTGCCTGCCTACTTCCACACTGTGCCCTGTCTCTTCTTACCTGCATCACTGTCCCTTCCACCTCTCCATCCCTCCTTCTCTTCCTGTTCTCTCTCAAAGCTTTGTTATCAATAGCTTTGATTGCCAGCCCCAGTAGTTTTTCATCATTCCTTAGCACCCTTGATCGCTGGGTAGCATTTAACTCTGGTGTTTTGCCCAATTTTATAATTTGTTTGCTTATTCTTTCTCCTCCAATTCCTTAGCTGGCCTTTATCTTTCCCTCATCAACTCCTCCTCCTCCCACTCATGAGTGCTGTGCAATTGCTTGCCTGAAGCTCTCTTATCTCCTCCAGACACTCTCTGGATGGAGCAAACATTGATTGGTTTGTGGCCACCCAGCATCTATTCCCCCTGTCTTTTGATAGCAGAATATGGTTCCTTTTGGTAAATCACCTCTCCTGCTCTATGTGCCTCCCTGTCAAAAATGGAAGTCAAGGTGTCTTTACTTCCTCTATACAAGCAAGGGTAGGCATACGACCAAGCTAAGTGGATCCCCTTCCAGGACTTTGGATCCTGAAGAGAGTGGGGAAAGCCATTGGAGCTGACTCTTCCCAGCCTGATGAGATTGTGAATTCTTTTCATAAGCGTCCCCAGAACCACCAGGGTCCCTGTCCCTTCTGAGTAAAAGTCCACAGTAGACTCTGTTTCTTTGAGCCTTTTCTGCTTCTAACCAGATTCTGTTTCTGTTGCTTGCAACCAAGGACCCCTAATTGACACTCCCAAGTTAGATGTGTGTAACTTGGCTTAGTTCTAGGTGAATTCCAAGCCTATATCTACAGATGGCCTTGACTGCTGTCCCAAGTTCCCACTCACATATCTCCAAATGCCTGGCAGACACCTCCACTTAATAGCCCACCATCACCGCCCACCTAACAAGTCAAAAGCCAATTTATTCTCTTCCTTCCCAAAGCAGATCTTTCTCCTGTACCCCGTAAGTATTTTACATGACTGACTGTCACCTTGGTCACCAAAGCCAGAAAAATGAGGGTGAGTTCTGGCTTCTCCCCGTCCCTTGATTCATCCCATTTCCAGCCATTCCCTGAGGGAATTAATAGTCTTTCCCAAATCCCTCTTATTCACCCCTTTCCCATTATTTTTCAAACTAGTTCAGGCCCTTATCATTTCATACCTGGGCCACTCTGATAACATCCTAAATATTCTCTCAGCTTCCAGTTTCTATCCACCACTATCAACATAATTTTTCTAAAGTACTGCTTCAGTCATGCCACCACCTGCTCAAAATAATTCCAGGTTTATCACTAAGATTCAAATTCCTTGTCTAAGGTAATCTTCTGTAGATGTTATGATCACAGGTTCTGGAGTTAGATGGCCCATTTCAGATTTCAATCTTACCACTAATATTTTTTCCCCAGGTAACTTAACTTCTGAGTCTCAGCTTCCTTATGTTTAAAATGGCAGATAATAATGGTATAACCTACTCATAGGATTAAGGCAGAATTAAGTAGTTGATCCATGAAAAGGATTTAGCTGACAGTCACATAGTAAGTGCTCAATAAAAATGTGTAACAATGAAAACTCTCCACAGCCTTCCTCTAACCTACCTTGCTAGCCTTATTTTCTCATTTTCTCTGATCTCTTCCTACAGGTTTTACCAATCAGAATCACTTATATTTTTCTACCTCTGTGGCATTGTTCAACCATTCTCTCTGTCCCAAATACCCTCCTCTCACTTCACCTGTGGCAAGTAATATTTTTGCATTATAAACTATCCCAGTCTTAATGGCTTAAAGTAACCATTTTATTTGTTTATGATTCTAGGGGTTGGCTGGGCAGGGTTTCGCTGAGATGGTTCTCTGCTCCACCCAGTGTAGTCTGACCTCACTCGTGCAGCTGCAGGATTCAAGATGGACTCACTCACATGGGGTCCTTTAGCGGGATGGCTGCAACTCTCAGTCTACTCTCTCCAACAGTTTTTTTTCATCTTCATGGGATTTTTCTCCCTTGTCATATTTCACACCAAAAGGCTTCTCTCTTACATGATTTTTCCAGCAGTACTCAGACTTCTTTACATGATGGCTCAAGACTAGAAGAGGGTGGAAACAGTAATTAAGTTGCAAGTCTTCTTAAGAACTAGCTATAGATTTGGCATAATGTCACTTCTGCTGCATTCAAAGCAAGCCATAGGGCTATCTAAAATTCAAAGTGGAGAAGCAGACTCTACATTTTGATGACAGATATTGTAGTCACCTAGGACTGCCTTAACAAGATACCACAAGCTAGGTGGCTTAGACAACAGACATTTACGCTTTCATAGTGCTGGAGGCTAGAAATCCATGAGCAAGGTACCATCAAGGGTGGTTTCTGGTGGGGCCTCTTTTCCTGGCTTGGAGAGGAGAGAGAGAGAGAGAGAGAGAGAGAGAGAGAGAGAGAGAGAGAGATCTCAGATGTCTCTTCTTTTCTCATAAGGACACCAGTCCTATCAGATCACCACCCCAACCTTATGACCTTGTTTAACCTTAATTATCTCCATAAAAGCTGTATCTTCAAACACAGTCACACTGGGGGTTGGGGCTTCACCATACAAACTTTGGAGGGATTCGATTCAATCTATAACAAGAGGAGTGGGGAAAAAAATCACATTGCAAGAGGACATGCCCATTTTTGGACATAATCTGCCACCCTTCTCTACTACTGAAATCATTTTCATCCTTCACAATTTCCCCCTCAGCCCGGCTGACACTGATGTCTCCTCACTCAGTACTCCTATAGCTGTAAGTACGGGTTGCTTATTTTACATGACCACATCCTGCCTGGGATGTAAGCATTGGTTTAGGCTCTAACCTCAAGGCAATGGGCATGTTTTTAAAATATCTTTAAGTTTTCACACAGTGCCTTACACAGAGAAGGCCGTAATAATTTTTTCTTTTTAATGAATGAAAAATGCAATTAATTTTACTGTTCTAAAAAGTGACAGCCACGCACAGAGCAAGCTAGACTTGGCTCCTGGGCAGTATTCATGCTTTCCCTGCTCCTTAATGTCCTCAGTCGTCTGCCTCTTCTAGGTCTCTAGACCACGGCATGTTGGAAGAACTCAGAAGACTGGACACTGGGAGCCAGAAGGCCTGAGTCCCTGTCCCATTTCTGCCACCTCTTACTTGTGATCATGGGCAAGTCATTTGATTTCTCGGGGCTTCAGTTTCCTCATGTCTAAAAGAAAAATAACAACACCTTTCATAGGACTGCTGTGAGAAATGAATATGATAATTTAACTGAAAACACTGACGTCCAAAGAGCTCCACAAATATTATTACTAATATTAGTCTGGTTGGGCTGCTGTCACTAAAAGACCACAGACTGGGTAGCTTAAACAATAGAAATTTATTTCCTCACAATTCTGGAGTCTGAAAGTCTAAGATCGGGGTGCCAGCATGGTCAGTTTCTAAGTGAGGCTCTCTCCCTGGGTTGTAGGTGGCTGGCTGCTCACTGTGTGCTCACATGATGTCTCCTTGGTGAGCATTTGGCGAGAAAGAGAGTGCTCTGATGTCTCTTTAGTGTCTATAAGGACACTAATCCCGTAGGGCCAGGGCCCCACCCTCATGACCTCTTTTAACCTGAGTTACTTCCACAAAAGCCCTATCTCCAAATTCTGTCATGTTGGGGGTTGGGGTTACAACAGATGAATGGGGGTGGGGCACAAACATTCAGTCCATAGTATTACTGTTGTTAATTCTGAAGCGTACTATCAGTCTTCATTGGTCTAGCTTGGTTCCTTGCTGATTCTGCTCTATACCAACCCTTCTCGCATGCCTCCTATAGTGCCTCGCACATTGTAGGAATTAATCAATGACAGCATTTATTATAGTTATTCCCAGTCCCTATTGACAGATGTTGGGGGAATGGAAAGTGAAGACAAGTGTTCTGAGGTTTTCAGTTCTACATAGAAAGAAAGGATGTGTTCTCTTGGGTTCCTAACTTCAGAGCAGGTGACAAAGCTTCCAGAGAACTATGCTGGGTTGTCTCCAAATTCTCAGG
This sequence comes from Rhinolophus sinicus, assembly GCF_057876585.1. NCBI lineage: Eukaryota > Metazoa > Chordata > Mammalia > Chiroptera > Rhinolophidae > Rhinolophus > Rhinolophus sinicus. Next base: position 201,246,303 of record NC_142517.1, read on the forward strand.
AAGACCCCCAAATCATCAAAGCTCATTCAGATTGCAGAGTGAGGAAAATTACCCTGTAAACTCTCAAAAATAGCTTCTGAGTAAAATTGAAAAAAAAATTTTTTTTTAAATTGCAGGCTGCTTACCATGCTCTGTCGTCAATCACCGGGCACAACCTGATACGTGCTGTATCCTGCATCATGGTAGAGCTGTTCTCACTGTTCCAGGCCACCGGCCTCTCCATCATGGGAAACAACTCTGCATGCCACCTCTGTCATCTGCTTCCACTTGTCCCCTCTTCTTATACACCATTTCAGATTTAATGATACCCACATTTTCATGAGACCCTGGAGAAGACTGGGTTTTGTTGAAGAATGAAAATCAGTTATTAAGATCTACCAGACAGAGAGATCCATTGTCACTTTTTAAGCAATAATTCCATAAAGTACCATTAGAGGACCCTCTTCAGCCTCTCCGGTCTATACTTTGTAGATTTCTACCTAAAGGATCTCAGAACCAGCAACTCAACAGCAAGGGGATCTGTAAGTGTGAGCTCTGTCTAACTGTATCTGTTAACATACGCTGTTAATGCCAGTGTCATCTTAGCATTGAACATCTCTTCGAAGATTTCTAGAGTGAGGAAGGGACCTTATAGATCCATAGCCCGACACTTCTTGTTTTTTTGTGTTTTTTTTAATTTCAATATGTGATCAAATAAATCTTTTAAAAATTTTTCTTTTAATTTTTCAATTACAATTGACATACAATATTATATTAGTTTCAAATATACAGGGATTATACATTTATATAACTTATGAGGTGATCACCCCAATAAATCCAGTACCCATCTGACGCCATACATAGTTATCATAACGCGACTGCCTATACTCCCCACACTATACATCCCCATGTCTGTTTTGTAACTATCAATTTGTGCCTCTTAATCTCCTCTCCCCTTCATTCATCCCCCACCTCTATCTGGCAACCATTAAAATGCTCTTTTATCTATGAGCTTGTTTCCGTTTTGTTTGTTCATTTATCCTGTTCTCTAGATTCCACACATAAGTGAAGTTATATGACATTTGTCTTTGTTGGTCTGACTTACTCCACTCAGCACATTACCCTCTAGGTCCATCCCTGTTGTTGTAGATGGCAAGATTTTTCTCTTTTTTATGGCTGAGTAATATTCCACTGTATATATGTACCACTCTGTCTTTATCCATTCATCCATAGATGGACACCCAGGATGCCCCATATCTTGGCTACTGTAAATAATGCTGCAATGACCATATGGATGCACATGCCCCCTCGAAGTAGCATTTTGGGTTTCTTTGGATAAATACCCAGAAGTGGGTTTACTGGGTCTTTGTGTCTTGTTATAGACTAAAGTCTGTATTGCCTGGTGTAAGTATGATTTTCCCAGCTTTTTTGTTGTTGTCTCCGTTTCCATGAAATAACTTTTCCCATCCCTTTGCTTTCAGTCTGTGTGTGTCTGTCAATCTGAAGTGAATCTCTTATAGGCAGCATATGTAAGTGTTTTGTTTTCTTATCCACTCAGCCTCCATTGTAAAGTTACTATGTTCCCCCTTTCCATACTCTATTCTTTGGGTGTAAGTCATAGTCCAGCTCACACTCAAAAAAGTCAAGCTTCACCTTCTGGAAGTGGGACTTACATCAAATGGGATTCTTCTGTAAGAAAGATGGGTCCCTTCTCCCTATGCATTTATTTAATTCAATTATTTATTTATATCACTGTGGATGTACGTTTGTTTATTTCATATTTGGGGTTGTAACACAACACCACACTCACTATTCATTCTGTTGCTCAAATTTGTCCCACTTTGGCCATTGGGAGCTCGTTCTATGTCCCTTTGACATGCCCCCATCCTTTTGTCTTTTGATCACTTCCTTGATTTCTGGAACTATGAGATGCTCCAGGCTTATCTTGTGTTTTCTCTACCCAGCCCTCGAATCAATCATTTCTTCAAGGAGCCCTAGTTCCTTTTATTGGAGAATAGCATTTAGAAACCAAGATCTGGGCCCTATGTGTGATTGGTGCTACTGAGGCGTGGAATACCTCCCACAGGCCCCTGTGCTAAAGTTTTTGTGCACAAATTATATCTATAGATATAAAACGATCTTTTAGACCTATGTCTCCATTGTCCTAAGTACTTACTTTGATTTACTCATGAGTAAAGGTTTTCGTGTGTTCCAGTGCAAACTTCTTGGTAATATTTGATGCCTCCTGCCTCTTATTCATGGGAAAATATACACCGTACCACAGACCACAGCAATACAATCAGCTCAACACAGCATTTCTATCTGACACCTATTAACCTATCAAGGTGGGTATTCGTATAATAAATTCTATACTCAGATAAAAAAACCTGACAATACACCTGGGGATGGCTTATGGTATGTGCAGCACATTCATCTCCAATCAGTGTGTAGCCGATATGGTTGTTTATCTGTGAAAGCCATCTGCTTTTCTTGCTAGAAGAATCTGGATTTTGTTCAGGCATCTATCCATCCATCTCTCTGATCCCTGTCTTTGGAGTCATTCTCATTAATCTTGGCACATCATGATAATTCCATTCTCTTTGCCAACACTTGCTTTAAAGGTAGAAATGATTTGCTGGGAAGTCAATTGGCAGGAGAGCTTCTGAGAAAGTTGCCTTGATGATAAAAAGAGATTTACACTGAATGAAGAGATCACTTTTTCTACTTGTGCCCAGAACTAGAGCATCATCTTGTGACTCTGAGAGGAACTAAAGCAGCATGCTGAGGGTGGAAGGGACCAAAGATGGAAAGAACGTCTTTCATGTCACTGAGCTGCTGAGTTAACCAACCGGAGAGACCTGCTACCGAGGAACTCCTTGTTATAAAGGTAATAAATATTCCTTATTGTCCTGGCATTTTAAGTTTTTATTTCTCTTATTTGTGGCTAAAAGCATCATAATTACTATGTCCTACTTTAGAATGTTTAGAATAAAGCAATTATTAACTCTTTTTGTGACCCAAGTCCCTTTTCGGAATTCACCCATCGATTCATTTATTCATTCATTTAAAATAAATATTTACTGAGAAATGGCAGCAAACGAGAGAGATTGATCAAATAACCACATGCACATATAATGACAAACTATGATAAATAAGAAGAAGGGAAAGTACAAGGAATTATGTGAGAAAAACTGAAGGATACAATTTAGACTGGGAAAGGGGTAGTATTGTGGACGAAAAAGGGGCCACACACTAACCCTGACAAGCTCAGAGGAGGCCAGCCTGGCAGGCTCCATAAACCTCAGAAATCGAAAGTAACCACATAGGATGGTCTGAACATAAAAAGTCCTAACTAAAAGCTGTCCATGCTGGGTAGTTCATTGAAGGCCTGCAGATTCCTGGACAAAGGTCAATCTTTACCTTAGGTGAGCCTGTCTATTGTAGTTTTGCATCTAAGATAACATACCTTTGAAATATCAAAGTAATCTTCTTTTCCACACCCCCCAGAGCACAACCAAAGGCACCAGAGCAGGAGACCACAGAACCCCTCATTGTCACCTTGTTCCCCACAAACCATCTCTATGTGCTATAAATGTTCGTTATTAATTATCCTGTACCCACTAATGTAAAAAGGACGTTTTAGTCTATTTTGCCTTTTTATCCAAGCCCAGAGATTTCCCCACTTTGCTTTCTCCCACCCCCTTAATCTACCACCAATGGATTTCATGCAACATTCGTTAAGTCTCCTCCTTTGATTCTAATGTATAAAATAAGCTGCAAAGCTGCCATTCTCCGGAATAGTTTATCAATCTATAGAGATTTTGCTTCCCGGCAATGGTCATCATTTTGGCTCAAACTCACAAAAATTCTCTACAGGTTTGGACATTTCTTACGACGATAGTATTAAGGTGAAACATCACTCAGCAAGTGATATGTGAACTGAGGTCTAAAAGATAGTGTAGGAGGAAGGTATTCTACAGAGGGGGTACGGTGTGTGCAAAGCCTCTGGGTGGGAGCAACCTGAAGAAGATTTGTGGGACAGGTGGAGAGAGACTGGGGGAGAGGGGCACACCTAAGACAAGAGGGGTTGGCAGGGCCCAGAAGACAGGGTCCATCTTGGAACCATAGTAAGGATTTTTCTCTCTCTCCAAAGAGAAAAAAGAAGGGCTGTAATCTGGGAATGATATGATTATACAACCTAACCAGTTCCTTCTGGGCACCTTAGGGCTCAGTCTTGCCAAATGCAAAACACTGTCATTGAAAGCCAAGATCTTTCTGATCATTTTGTGTGCCTTTAAAAGGGGATCTTTGGAAGAGTATTGGAACTCACTGGATATCATGTGTTCCTCTGCATTTTCCCGCCCTCCTTGCAGTTTGGCTAGGACCATGAGATAGGGTTTGGCAGTCATGATACAAGTACTTCCGGGTCTGGTTCTTCAAAACATTCCGTGTGACCTTTCCGTCCTTACTTCACCTGCACAGCGATCTTGGAGGCCATCTTTGTGGATGGCAGGATATAAGGGGGCTGGTGCCCTGCCTCAGATTTTGGATGAGTGAGACATAAACCCCCCTTTTGAGGCCCTGAGGCTTCAGGGTTTATTTGTTACTGCAGTGTAACAACTGTATTAGCTTCCTGGGACTGCTGGAACAAATCATACCAACGGGGTGGCAGCAGGAATGTATTCTCTCGTGGTTCTGGAGATCAAAAGTCTGAAATCAAAGTATTGGCAGGGCTGTGCTCCCTCCAAAGGGCCCAGAGAAGGATCCTTCCTTGCCTCTTCCTAGCTTCTGGTAATTGGCAAACCTTGGTGTGCCTTGGTTTTAGCTACATCGTCTCCAATCCCTCCTCCATCTTCACAGTCTTTTTCTCTGTGTGTCTGTCTCTGTCTGTGTATTCAGATGGGGATCTTATAAGGACACCAGTGCCGGATTGAGGGCCCACCCTAATCCCATAGGACCTCATCTTAACTAATGATACCTACAAACACCTTATTTCCAAATAAGTTTACATTCTGAGGTTCCGGGTGGACACGGGTCTTGGGGGACACTATTCAGCCCACGACAATGACTGACACAGGACTAACACAGGATACAGTTTATAACAGACAGAAGTACTTCTTGAAACCACCATTTCTATCCAGCCCAATTCTACAACAGCTCTGCAGCCTCTCCCCTCTGCATTCCCCCTTTCCTCTTTCACCCTCACTCTTCCTCAGCGTCAGTCTGCAATCCCACTGTTTCATCACCACCTCACCTTGTGTCCCATCTCTCTCTGGACCGTCTCTTCACACATTCATCTTGATCCAGGATCACAGTTGTGGGAACTGAGCTGGCAAAAGCAGAACATCCACAGAGGGCAGAAACTAAAGCAGCAAAAGCAAAATATGTTAGTGGATGAGCAGAAGTGGAAAGGCTGAACACTGTCAAGTTTACGGGCTGTCCCAATAGAACCTGCTTTTAAAAGATTATTCTGGTTGTAGGGCAAATCTGATTGTTGGAGGCAGGCCAGAGCATAGGTCAGAAGGCCACTGGGAGGCAATTGTAGCAGTTCTGAGAAGCGGGACCAAGCTGATGGTGAAGGAATGCAGGTGCAGATATATCCTAGGTGCAATACTGATAGGACAGAGGAAGGGTGGGTGAGGGAGACAATCGAATCAAAGCTATTGACCCTGTTTTCAGAAAAATGCACATTCAAAAATTTTTATACAAATATAATGACTCCTGACACCCATTCTCATTCTCAGATGAATAGTCCTGGCTCTAGGGGAAGAGTCGCAGACCTCTGGAAATCCTGTTCCTCTCGTCTGCGCTTCTGATAGCTACCGAGCAGCAGCCAAACTGAGGTCATTCTTTGTGAAGCTTGCCTTGCGTGGTTGGATATTGACCCATATGAGTGAAGCCATCAGCTAATAGCCTAGTGCCTGAAGGAGTAGGCCTCCACCTGCATGGAAATGGGCCAAGGGGACAGCTGCAGAAAGGATCTTCATCGCTGTTTTTTTCCCAAAACTATGAGCAAAGAAGAGATACAATTTCAAAGTGGGAAAAGCCAGTGGATATCCAAGGGCACCCTGGGACACAGGAGGCAGGTCCCACATAACTGAATATCCAGTGCAAATGCCAAGAAGTGGAAGGCATGCAAGAGGGAGCAGGGCCATGTCAGTTCCTATGACCCTTAGCTCTTCTTGCGTGGTCCTTATCCTGGTGACGTGTAGCACTGTGACTTTGTGTGAACACTCATTGCAGCCTGCTCCACACCACATAGGGCCAATCAACAAAATGGGCTTCTGCTTCCAACCTGTGTTACCATGATGTGGCACCCCACCCACATGCTGGTAAGGAGGCGGGAGTAAGCTGACTCAGGCTGGGCTGGGGCTAGAGGGGCTGTTGCAATTGGGAGTGACCATTTGGGAGGTCCTGCCCAAGGCAGATCGCCAGCCATCTGAATTCCCAGGTAAGACTGGGTGTAACGTTGCCTGGCATCAGGAGCCTAGTGGTTCAGTTTGAGGACTGTGGGTATAGTGGTAAAATCTCTGTGTAGTCTCTGCTAACCATCATCAATGGATAGCGGCATTGTGAATTCAGGGGGGATATATTTGGGATGAAACAGTGTTACTGACAAATGGCTGCTGGGTTGAGGAACAGGGATGAGGTTCTTGGACAGAGGGGCAGGAAGGAGCTGGGCAGGTTTGAAGGGCTCTGGTCCAGCAGGGAATGGATCAGGAGTGTGGATGGGTACAGTGACTGAGCACACACAGTATTGGTTGTGAGCGGGGCTGTCGTGGGGCAGGGAGTACATAGGTTCTGGTTTGGGTTCCAGTCCCAGGGACTCTTGGGTGATTGTTTGTCTAGGCTCAGGGCCAGACACTGAGCATGGCCGTAATGTTTTGTGATTGTTGGTATGTTGCCAGGTTTGTTTCTCATTGGTTCATGAGCTCTGCCCGAATGACGTCTCAGGTAACAGGCCTCCGGTCTTTATGGTGGGCATGCCTGAGGCAGTCAGGCACTGATATTTTTTGGCATACGGGTTCCTGCTAAAACTTGAGACCAGGAGCCACCCCTGGCAGGGCCTGGCAGGTTTGACTGAATTTACCCTGTGCTGCCCCGTCCTTGTCAAATACCCTCTTCCGGGGCTCTGGCCTTCCACCTTTCCCCAGAATCCTCAGGCAGCTGCCCCCCAGGCTGGGCACTCCACCTCCCCTTGCAGCATTGGGCATTACCTTTGGGAGGACAGCAACTTCCAGCCTGTGCCATGGAGCCAGATGACGTGGCCTGAATTCTGGCTCTGACACGTCTGACAAGCGGACTTCCATGTAGAATTCTGTTGTCTGATGTCCCAGCACCCATTTTTCATTCCTCAGGTTATGGAACCCTTATGTTGCTTTGGGGAACGACTTCCTTTCTTTCCACACACATTCTGCCTCATTGGAAGCAATCCTGGTGGGACTGCCAATTAAGATGGCTCAGACTTCCCTTGGACGAGATTGAGTAGAGGACATAAGTTAGGCCAAGCAGATACTCTCTTCCTGGAATTGGAGCCATAAGCAAAACGGCACAAAAAGGCTGTGGATTGTTTATCATGACAATGGCAATTTGAAGAGATGATACCTCATACTTGGAGCAACTTTGTTCCTTGTACTTTCTGAAGTCTGTTTCTTTTTTTTTTAATCTTTTTAAAAATTACTGTTAGAGACATCCCATGTCCTTCCTAATAAGTTCCTTTTTGCTTGATTTAGTTATGGTTGGTTTCTGTGTTGTAAGCAAAGAACCGTCAAAGATGCTGCAATACACTGTACTTTATGAAATTATTAAAGACTACAAAACAATTCCCATACGTTCTTTTAAAAATTATCTTTTCTTGCTTTAAGGCATTAATAAAAGGTTGATTATTGGCATGGAGATAGTTGTAACACTTTGAGGGAGTCACCAGATGGTGACAATGCATATTATTTCCTAATTCAATTGATCTCGAAATGTGTTTATTAAATCTTGAGGAAATGCTTTATCATCATTATGTGATAGCTCTGCTTTAAAAAAAACCCCAAGCTTTAGAACATCTTGTAGGGGCAGAATTTGGATGTGATGAAAGGAGTTCTTTGGCAGTATCTCAGAGGTATATACTTTAACTTCAAAAGAATTTATGTCTCAAATGTCTGAAGGCTAACAAATGTCTACAGAAGAGGACTATTTCCTCAGTGGATGCAGCCACTATGTAGATATCATTACAGCTCTGTCACGAGTCAGTGGCTTACACATTGCTGTTGCTCACACACAAACCTTTCACAGATTATGATAAGTGCTTCTTTGATATGAAGGCATTGCTCTCAGTAAAACCTTCAAGCAGTGGACTCTGACCAGAAGCCATGTGGGTGGTGGAAAAAGACCTTTGCTTTGGATTAGAAGGAACATTGCAGATTACATTGTTATGATTCAGCAGGGGCTAGGAAAGAATTCTGCATTTGTAATAGAAAGTCCATGGGTAGTACTTTTTTTTTTTTTTGACCAGAGTTATTTTGATGGATTAAACCAAAAGAAGAAGGAAATGATAACACTGAACCCTAGTGCTGATGATTGTTAGAAACTCTCACTGATACATATCAGTTTCTACCAAAAGGGAAAAAAGAAATTGTTTATGAGTATTTGCTGTTTCACCTCTGCTTCCAGTTCTGATTTTTCCTCTTTCACTGATGTATTAGTTAGCTAGTGCTGTGTAACAAAGCACTCCAAAAGGTCATGACTTAAAACAACAAACATTGCTTAGCTCATGAGCTTATGAGTTGGTTCTTTTGGTCTTGGCTGGGCATGCTCATGCATCTGTGATGATTTGGTGGGCTGGCTGATGACTGCCTGGCTTTGCTGATCTTGGCTATACTTTCACATATTTGGAGGTTGGTTGGTTGTATGCTGTTTAGAATGTTCTTAGCTAGAACAACTAGGCTCCTCTCAGCTTACAGCAAGCTAGCTTATGCATGCTCACATAGCCATGTAAAAGTTGTGTGTGTGTGTGTGTGTGTGTGTGTGAGAGAGAGAGAGAGAGAGAGACAGAGAGAGAGAGACAGAGAGAGACAGAGACAGAGAGAGAGACAGAGAGATTGGAAGAGAAAAGGCAGGCAAGGCATTTTTTTGAAGTTTAAGCTTGGAACTGGCACAGTCACTTCTGCCTCAACCGGAGGAGCTACAAAATCATATCGCAAAAGGTATGGATTTAAAGAGGCATGAAAAGTTGTGGCCATTTTTAATTTCTCACACTCAAGAATGTCATAACTCTGCTAATTTGATGTGTGTGTGTGTGTGTGTGTGTGTGTGTGTGTGCGTGTGTGTGTGTGTGGTGTGAAATGAGAAGAACAGGTGGGGAAAAATAGTGGACCTGAGAGGAAAGAAGTGGAAGAGGGAAGAGAGAGAGAGAGTTCAGGTAGGTCAAATCTCAGAAAGATTTTGGGGATTTGGCAAATGAGAGGCTTTAAAACAACTTCAGTGTAGAAGAGAAATGGGTATGAGCGGAAATAGAGTTTGATATGTTTTCTCATGGTTTAGGAATTTGATCCCTTTTGATATTCTGTAAGAGATGTAAGTAAATTACTTTTTTGGCTATTGAGCCATGCATTTTTCAATGCAACTACGTACAATGGAGCTATGTGGGGTCCCAAGGACTTATTTGAATTAAGCATTTAGATTTATAAAGAAAGACCTTTGAAAAAAATAAAATAGCTCCACCAAACTACAGGAAAAGTAAAACATTGATTTTCCCTCCTAAGGAGGATAATCAATCATGTTTAGATGTTTACTATTTTCTGAGCACTATCAAATTCAGCATGTGAAAATTTTGAGCAAATGTGGTGTTCTCTGAAAACTTTATGGTTTTAGGGTTTTTCAAATATCCATGGAAATATAAAGAAATAATGTATTGACTAATTCCTAGCTGTATGATGCTGCCAGTTTACTTGAACATTTGATGGATTGCTCCTCTGAACCCATACTCTTGTTCACCCATTTCTACTCTAATGGTGTGCCTGCTTGAAATCTATAATACGACAGAATGAATGGGAGATGCTCTGGAAGCAGCTCAAGGGCTTGGAAGTCAGCCCAGCCTGTATTCAAATCCTGACTTCATTCTTAACTCTGTGAACTTGGGCAAGTTTCTGACCTAAACTTCTTTAAAAAAATCTTAACATGAGGACAACAATCCACTTGTTTAAGTCTGTTGTAAGGATTAAAGGTAATGTGTAATCAGTGTTGAGCACATAAATGTTTATTTCGACTCCTCACAAAGAATCTATAAGCTAGACTTTATTGAGTCAGTGTCAGCATACTGCAGATTCCCCAAATTTGATCAGAGAAGCCTGTCTAAAGTCCAGTATCAGGACGCCATTGAGCCAACAAAGACCTCTCTTATTATTGCATGTAGAAGAGAGCCAAAGGTATATCTACCAACTTAGGTGTTGGTGCTAGGTGTTAGGTGCTGTGCCACTGGGGCCATTGAAAAATGTCAATCATCAGATTTGTTTTTTATTTTTCATATGCTTATTACAGATCTCAAGGCACTTGCAATTTATCTGGGGAGAAAACACAACAAAAAGCTTCTAAACGTACCAAGTATATAATCAAATGCCAAATTTGGAATTACAGGGTCTTCAAAGAGAGATCGATCAAGGCTTATATGGATATTGAAGGTGAGGCAAGTTTCAGGATACAGAGACGACAAAGGGCACACTCTGAAAGAATGCCAAGAGGTGGAGAAAAGAAGGCAGAAATTAGAGAAGTTGGTGTGGGGGGGGGGTGATGGAGGTGGGAGCCGTGGGTACAAGTAGGAGAAAGTAGATGATGAAGGATTTCGAAAGTCAGGCATAAGACGCTGGACGCAGCAGAAGTTAGAGCATCACGATCAATTTCTGAAAAAGTGAAAGAAATCACGAAAATTAGTGGCTGGCAGGGACCTCCAGATTGCTGAGGCAGAGCCTGGAATCAAGTATGGGTTGGCAGGGTGTCAGGCACGTGGTGATGGAAACTGGCCAAAAGCTGAGGTGATGGGAGGAGAAGGAGAAAGCCACTATTGAAGTTTGGGAGAGCTGTAGGTTCTTCTGAGCCCCGTTTAGTCTAGACTGACCCGTGTTATCCTGGCTCAAATATCTGCTTTGGGCACAGATTCAGAAGGCAAAAGCTGTCCTGTTGGGTACTAGATGTGTGAGCTCAGATGTCCTGACGGTGCTGTCAACTTCGCAGAAACAGTGCCTCGTCCCTCAAGTGCTTGAGAAATAGCAAGGAGCACAGTGGCAGTTTGTACAACAGCTATAATTTCCTTTCTACCCGAACTCTGTAATAAAACAGAGAGCGATTTCTCTCCCTATCCCCGGGCGAGGGACAAATAGGTAAGTGGAACATTGGATGGAATAACATGGGTTATCCTCTCAATTACTAATGCCCATTTTTGCCTTCTCCAGATTTTTCAATTACAGAGAAATTGGCCCACACAAAATCTCAGGGAAAACTCAAGGTCAAACAAGTCCTCTGATTCAAGTATCAGTAGGACTTCAGATGTTATACTTTTCTGCCAATTAAAGGATGCACACTTAAGTGTTTTTATGTGACTTCTAAATACATGACATCTATGTCTCCAAGCGGACACTCAGCATGGAACAAAGAGGGAAAAGATTGAACTGAAGAAGTGCGAGAGTCAAGGTAAATTCCTTTCTTGTTTGAGATGTTTTCTCTATTTTTCCTTTTTGCTTTAGAAGTCCAGTTTCCTTGGGGTTTATTTAAACTAAGAGGAAAAGGTCATAATGTATTCATGCAATACATACTTGGTTTTTAAAACAACAATTGTGACAAATAACAGAAAGGATTAAGTAATGCGGCACTAATGATCCATACAAAACACCCACATTTTGGGTTGTGCATAATTTAGAGAAATGTCTCAAACACTTTTTGAAATGCTATTGTAGCAATACAGAGAGGCATGCCTTAGGTGGGCATAGGAATGTAGTTTAGAAAAGAAAAAAATATCACACTGGAACTACTCAATTTCTCCAAAATCACTGAGCAAGAAAAGCAACATTTTACCACCCACCATACTGATTTTACACAACTTCTATAAAGCACCTTGACTGAAATCCCAGAGCAAAAGTTAAGACTCTCTTCCTCTATTTTTGGTAAACAGCTGCATAGTAAACTTAGATGACTTTTCCCCCTGGATTTTACCTGGGAGTGGCCTTTAACATTTTTTTTATTTAAAAGAGGGCAGGTTTGGCCCTTTTATACTAATATTACCAATGTTAAAATTTCTTGGGATCTCAGGAAGATTCATATTCTTTACAACTGATATAACACGGACCAGCCTCAGATTTCCCCAGTTTATTTTGTGCATCAGTGTGTGTAACAATCTCATTCGTGTTGGTCTCCAAAACCATTCCTCCCATCACCATTGCTGCAAGAATACTGTGAACCTTGTCTACATGGAGAATTAAATTCGGTTCACAGACATTTTCAAAACACTTGTCTAATATTTCCACAAATGCTTGACTCAGATCAAAAATGCCAAGTTCATTTTCTGAAGAATCCACACAGAAGACAAAATATAACATTGCATAATGTCTATAAATCAGTTTGTTGTCATATCCTCCAGTTAATAATCCTCCTTCTAGGAAATTACAAACATTTTCACCTAAGAGACCACAAGGATTGTCTCCCTAGTGATTTGCTGTTGTCTACCTTCACTGTAAGCCTGGCAGAACTTGGAGAGCTGCGACTCCCCTGGATTGATGAAGATGAGAGTCCCCTTGACCATGGCTGGGCCCCGTGGACCAGGTGGGTGCTGGGGGCCAGGGTGGAACAGACAAACGTAAGAGTCTTGCCTAGGGATCTCACGGGAGATCCTTCCCCACCTGCCCCCACCGTCTCCTCCTGGGCAGGTCCACCACCTCCCGCTTGGGCGGGCGGGACCATGAGATGTTTTCTTATTGTGAGGGTCTGACAAGTGTGAAGGGGCGAGTGAGAGGGAGTATTACTCCTGAAGGAGAGCGATATTAAAATGTAAGACTTGGATATTTATCTGCAAGTAGTTTCTATAGGGATCAATAATTTAAAGCAAGTTATAAGCCATTCACATTTATTTATTCAACAAGTAGTTACTAAGGACCTACCTTGTGCCAGACTGTTCCAGGAATGAGGAACAGTAAATGAAACAAGTCCCTGCTCATATGGGGTTGACATTCCAGTGGGGGAAGATGGACCATAACCTATAAAAATATACTCTGATATGTTGTCACAAGGGCTAAGAAGAATTCGTCTGGGGATGTGGATAGAGAGGGGCAGCGCTGATGATGGCGGTGTGCTCTTTTAGACAGAGACCTAAGGGTAGCCTCTCCAATGGGGTGATATCTGAGGGCAGCGAGGGGCTGAGCTATGTAGACACATAGGGAAAGAGTGGTCCATGCGGAGGGAGAAGTACAAAGCGTTGCCAGGTAAGATACAGGATGCCCACTTCAAATTGAATTTCAGATAAAGAAAACAAGTATTGTTTAGTATAAGCATGTCCCGTGCAATGTTTGGGATATGCTTCTAGTACTGAAAAAAAAAAAAAAATTATCTAAAATGCAACTTCAGCTGGGTATTATGTGTGTTATTTGTTGAATCTGTCAATCCTTGCTTGGTGTTGAGGAAAGAGTGTGTTTGGTGTGTTCAAGGAATAATAAGAAGGCCAGAGACATGAGCAAGGAGAAGACTGGTAGGAGACAAGGTCCTCGAGGTGGCAGGCAGCTGAGTCACACAGGTCCTTGTTGGCCCCTTTAACGACTTTGGTTTTTCCTGAGTGTGATGGGAAGCCAGTGGGAGGCTTTGCAGAGAGAAGTATGAAGATTCGTTAATTTTTTTCCCAACTGTTGATGAATTTCATTTAATACTAACTTAAATTATTGAATACCTCTTAGATTTACTGAGCTAGGACAATGTTAGGGTCCTGTTGCTGCTTTCCAGGTGCTCATTCACTATCTGGGGGAGATAACACTTAACAAAGCAGTTAAGTAACAGTATAAATGCCTGGGTCAGCATGGGTGGTTCAGCCCAGAGTACCATAAATAGATGGATTCCTTGGGCCAGAAACATCTAGGAAGCATTTTGGAGGAGATTGGACCAATTGGAAGGATGGTGGAAGGGACTGTATCTCCTCCCATTTCAAGCATGCAGATGCTGTCCTCTAAGGTGTGAACAGAGCTTTTGGAGGAGTGGGGGCATCACAGCCTCTGCATTCAATGTCCCCTGGAGAGAGTGCTTCCCTCATACATCATGTCTAGACAGTGCATTCAGAACCAAATGGATTGCAGGATAACCTGCAACACCCCGAGTAAAGCGTCAGAGGGTAGAACTCTGAACAGAGTCAAGATGGATCTTCTGCACCCTGACATACCCCACGCACAGCCTGTGTCTGGAGCAGGAATGTGGACCTACATTTTCTAAAACAACCGTTACTTTTCCTTAGGGATTCCTACCTTTGAGAAGTTAGCCCCCAGAAAAATTCCTGATACACCAGAGAAGGCAATAAATGTTTGTGAAATAAATATCCAACTTGTGTATCAATTTGCAGAAAGCATTTTGAAGTGTTTCTAATCAAGTAATTAGCTTCACCAATTAGCTTTAATTTAACTCCTTTTTTCAAACAGCCTGAGTGAGTACAGAAAAGATCCCATGTCCTGAGGCTTCTCTGGAATGTCCAAAGAACTTCAGAGAAGGGTTATACTTGTGGTCTGGAGCCAGGGAACCACAGGGGACCAGAGCCTAGGGTCTCCTGGTTCTCAAGGCCTGGAGGGCATCTGCCAGCCTCGAAAACAGTCAGTGACATAGTCAGGCCCTTCCAAATTGCCCTGCCTTGAGGAAAAAGGGTGGATTCCCTATGTCTTCCCAGGATAGTCTATCATTGGATGTGGGCTGCCAGTGAGAAAAAGGCATGATCTTGTGTTAGGTACCTCTACTTCACATAGGGAAATTTCTGCAGGGAAACTCATCTGAAAGTCGTGTGCTGTCCACCTGCCCAGCAACTGGTGGAATAGATGCCTTAATCTTGAGAGGGGACCTGAGGGAGGGCACTGAATAAAACATGCACTACTGTCTACACTTTTCACGGCTTGGATCCAATTTTTTCATGTACTGCCTCCTGGGAACAACTCCCCAGGATTCTGGCTGATCTCTTTCCCTGGGTAAACTTGTGGAAAAAAAAAAAAGAGGTTGGTAGGATAAACTACAGGCTCCACCACTGTAGCTAGTGTCAAAGCTGCAACTGATCTGCCCATTCTAGGTTTATTTCACTTTCAACTGTCATTTCTGCTATGTATGTGATTTACTTGGTGGGATGACCTAGAACCTCAGCGCTGAGGGTTCTAAGCACTGGTCAATATGCCCTTCTCAGGCTATGGCTGCTGCATTTATCATTTCACTATCAAAATTGGACAGGGGGTACCAAGAGACACTCAAGTGGGTCAACTGAGTGCCAAACATAGTCTTTCCTCTCCCCACTGTGTAACATGGCCTTCTCTCTTCTTGAGAATCAGAATCAATCGCTCCTGCCAGGGTGAAAACAACTTGCTTTGCCTTCTTGTCTCTTAGCTTGAGACAAGCATGATGGAAGTGATGGGTATATCCCAGTAGTTTAATGGGACGCTTGCTTTACCCCTTGGTGCAAGTGTTTACACTCTGGGAACTAGGACCTTTAAATCCATGGAACCCCAAGTTATCGGTACCAAAGGCACATCACTGGGCATTATGATGTGACCACTCCTCCTTCCACCCCTGGGTGCTGGATACATGTACTCTATCTTCTGTGGACCTATCACCATGTAATGGTGACTGATTTATGCTGATGTCTTCCTTAGTTGTGGGGAAGCAGCATCCTTGCTAGGCATCATTTCCAAGCTGGGACCTTAATTGCACCTTCAGAAATTTATTCCAGTGCTCTATCAGCTTCTGAGTGGTGCAGTAAATAATGGGATCAGCGGATCTTATGGTCATGTGACCATTGCCACACCTCTTTGCCATAAAGTGGGTTCTTTGGTCCAATATAATGCTATATAGGACCCATGTCAGTGGATCAAATGCTCTGTAAGCCCTTGGGTAGTGTTGCTGGCTGAGGCCCTGTGGGGAAGAAAGGAAGCACAGGGTCCTCCAAAATGTCTTTATATTTCTGTCAGAATTAAATATTGTGTCTTTCGTGGTGGAAAGAGTCCAATGTGGTTCTCATCAACAGATGGTGTCATATGGCAGTTGCAACAAAGGTTTGAGTCGATTCCACAAGGAGCTTGAGAATAAGGATGGCCCCTCAGGGTTGTCTTGATTTAAGGCTACAGGGCCTGACCTTTAAACTCACTCCCCCACTCACCAATCATTGCATGTTGGCTGTCCTCAGAAGGGGACAAGGTTTTGGGAGAGATGACTTCCTTCAGCTGATAGGGGTTCTTCCACGTCAAAAGAGCAGCTCAGCTGAGAGCCTTCTGCCCCCAACCACCCCAGCAACTGGGGAAGGATCTGGCAGCGCAGCATCCACTGAGGTCCATTTATCTTCCATGAGTGAGACTATGTTTGCCATTGCTTTTCCTCCCTGGAGAAATGGATTGGCCTTGAATGTTCCTTACCCAAGGCAGTTAGCAGATTGTTGGTGGTTTCAGCAGAATTATTTTAGTGGAGTGTGGGATGAGGGAGGAATCCAGACATTTAAGAAATAACCCTGAAATAAGAAGGCTGAGCTAATGAGTCTAAACCTCTCTTGTGAGAAACATAGTTGAGAGGGAAGAAGAGGGATTCTGTAGATTTGGGGAGAATGAATTATAATGCCCTTCCTTCCCTACCGAGTATACTTCCAAAATAGATGGCTGGAGTTATAAGGGAAATTAGGAAGCATTTTTTTTTTCTCTGTGTGAAGCTAATGAGTCCCCAGGGGAGCTGATTCTGTAGCTCCAGATTCATTAGTACCATTCCAACTAAATTCACTGGCTGGAGAGCAACCAGGCTTTGGGCAAGCTGCAGCAGTCAAATCCCAGATTATCTGAGAGATCAACTTATTTACTAAGTCAGACAGAGAGTGTAGGTTTGCATTCACATTACCTACAAAATGTTCATATCCTAGTGTGTGAGGTCAACACTAGGGAGTCTAGTGAAGGTTGGCTGAGACTTTGAGAAAGTATGCCTGTTTATGTCCAAAAGGGAGCCTACATATATATTTTAAATAAAGTGAACATTAGTGGCTCCGGGGTATTTTAGTGGGACCGATTTGAGTAAGGCCGATGGATTCAGATACAATCAGGACTTTCCATGTCATGAAATCAGGAGGTCTGATGCAACTGTACTTTCTGTGCACCATTTTTCAGTTACATACCTGCTTAGTGTGTAAACTATGGAGAACTGAGCTCATGATGCTCTAAATTTAACTGATGAGGGCAGGAGTAATTCTCATCCACTTATGAACTATTTGAATAATATCCTAAGTCTTATGTTTTATTTATTTATTTTTCCTTATTAAGAAGATTTGTCCTCAATTTAATCAAGAAGGAGTCAAGCTTCTTTGAGCTGGACTAGGAGTGAGAACCTGAGCAACCCAGCCTTTTTCCTTATGTTGCTTGTGGCAAATGGATGGGGTGAGGGAGAGGATGGATGAGAGTGTTAATCTCATTCTACATAACAGGATGAGCCCCCTTCTTCTGAATAGAAGAAGCATTGTCTTGAGTTGAATGAAGGGGTAAACCATGTGTGTATGGGGGACAGACATGAGTCATCCTTGGACATCGTAAGTACGCCTTCTATCAAAAAACAGTTTAGACAGGCCTCAGCAACACTGCTCAGCAACACTGAAAGCATCTCTGTATTCCTGGAATCTTCTTCTCATGTCCCTCCCAAGTTTTCCCATGGCTATATGTACCTTTCTCTGAACATTAGGCCAAAAGGTGGGAGCTATCATTCCATAGTTAATGACTGTGTCTAAAGCGGATACTTCCCTCTTATTCCCTCTCTCAGCCCCTTCATTGTTTCCTTTATAGCACATATCCAGATTTGTAATTATTTTACTTATTTGTTCATCTGTTTCACCCGCTCGAACGTAAGCTCCAGGAGTGCAGGGACCGACCCTGTATTATTTTACAGTCAAATCCCAGTGCCTGGCACCTCATAATCATTCCCTAAGTTTGTGTTGATCTAATAAATGATAATGGACAGACTTGCCTTGAGAAGGATCCTAAAGAAAAGGCAATGCTTCATTTGAAAGTCACAGTATAGAGCTCAGTCTTAGCTCTGCCATTAATCAGCTCTATGATTTTGAAAAAGACTTTCAAACTCTCTAGGCCTCATCTGTAAAATGGGAAGATAGAAGTGGTTCATTATTTAACTCCAGAATCATGCGACTAGAATGGAAACTGGTTGTGTGCATCCTGGAGTTTTGTGAGTGCGTTAGTTCACACCTCTGGAGTTTCTAGTTCTAACTGGTTTCTGTGCCTTATTTTTTCATAGAGGAGATTATTTTGACCCAAGACATATCTATGGCCAAAATTGAAGGAGCCCTTTTTGGAAAAAATATGCCCATGCAGTTAAATTCCAGTGTTCACTCAATTTTCAAAACTACTTTACAGAAAGAATATGGTCAATCAATGTGGAAATCCACAATACAAATTAAACTAAGCATTAGGGTACATTCAAAATGGTTACAAATGATACAGGAAACTCAAAGTTTTTGTGGCCTGCTCAAAAATATTTTAAATGCTTGAAGAAACGGCTGTATTTACTGAGATAATCACTTGTTCTTCTATGCTAAGAACAGAAGTATTGAAAAGTTGAGAAGCCCCCTTGACAAGCTCACTAGTGTGGGCAAAGACATAAAATTACCATTATATTTATTCTTTGACCACAGAAAAGTGGTCATCAGGGCTCATAGAAACACAGTTGAGTGTCAGGCTTGGGTCCCTTTTTACAGGTTGCTGCCATTCTCATCGCTACCACAAGTAGAAGAAAGTCAATTCTTATTCTCTTTGTGTGTATAGTATCAGCAAGTCTTTTCTGGCATTGAGATGTTTCCTGGAACCCAGCTATTCATTTCATCATCGTCAAATTTCTAGAGGTTGCCTCCAGAAGGAAAAAAACAAAAAAAAATAAGTCCCAGCATCTATAATTGTTCACATTTTGTTTAATTATTTACATTTTCCTAAGTAAGTTGGAATCAAGTATTTAGTTGACTTCGTGGCATAAACATTACTCATTGCACTGAACTGGTGAGTTGGAGAGGTAGGTAACAGTTTGGAAGAGAGTTCAGCTGCAAGGACCCAAAAGAACACATTAGCTGGGAATGGCTAGTCCAGAAACAAGAGACCCTACACAAAGTGCCAGACGACTACGTAAAGACTTTATGCGCGTGACCATGGACACCCTTACTGCTTTTATTAATATTGCTCTATGACAAGGCCTTTGCCACTGGTTTGGACCCATAGCCAGGGAGAGATTAAATGCATATCTGTGTTTTAAGAGCGATTAGAAACCTATAAACCAACAGGGTGTGTTTCAGAAGGAGCAGACTTCTTCAGAAACCTGAGTTCCTTCAATATTGGCTAGACAGCTCTTCGAGCCAGTGGTTAAGGGTGGATTTATTCAGACCTCCGCTTCAAGTCTCAATGAAAACAACGACAACAAAATGTTCTTACATGTAAGTAAATGCTGGTTAAATCCTGGTTAATCCACCCCAGGCGAAAATATTTCTTTCCAACCTCATTTTAGAACTCATCAATATCAAGAGGTCTTTTGTCCTCCTGTGACTTTCTTCTTTGTCTTGTGTTTTCCCACTTCTTTGCTCTCAATCTTACCCCAAAGCCATTTATGAAAATTTCTCCAGGATGCTAGACTATTAGCCTTGCCCTGTCTTTACTTCTAGTCAAGAAGAATTCATTTTTTTCCAGTCCCAGAATTTTCTAAAAGTGCTGAGTTTTAAAGAGTTCCTTCCCTTTATATACACAATATATTATAGGAAATATAAGAATTAGGATATATATATATATATATATATATATATATATATATATATATATATATAATATACAACATATATAATTATAAGAAATATAGGAAATAAATAAGAAATATAGGATTTTCGTTACATATAGAAACATAGTATGGGGACAGAGTACCAGAGAGCAGTTTCCAGGCTCTCGGCCTCACGTGGAAAGGTGCTGGCTCGGGTAGTAGTTGGCCATCAGCTGTTACCAGTTAGCCATTAGCCACTAATATAACTGCCATGGCTACGCTAGCAAGCGTGGATTGCAGCCAGCAAGTGGGGTGGGTTGCTTAGCGGAGCCAATGGCAGATTTCAGATCGTGTGTCTCCTGTTTTCTGTGTCTCCAACGCAGCCACCAGCGAGAATATAGTATTATGACTCCCCTACCTATGGCTCCGTGGGTGTTCCTTTTCGGCCTCACCATATCCTGGTTTCTTGTGTGGGGAGCAGGACCAGAGTCTCTGCGTGACACATAGATAATATTATGTTATTTCCTTATAAATTGAGGGTGTCATAGACAACATTTTGTATATTTACTTTTTTCCCCCCAGACTCTAAGGATACCTCATATCTCCTATCCTCCCTAGATCCCATGGCTGAAATCTTTCCATAAAACTTGGAGGCTTTAGTTTATATTAAAAGGTTACAACATTAAGCTGTTCCTAGTCATATACAACACAGTGAAGGAGCTTATTTGCTCCTTCATAAGATCAAGTTTTGCTAGGGCTGAGAGTAGAGAACATATAATGAAATGGGACCTGGAAGATGAGAGGAATCAGATGGTGGGTAAGGCAGAGGCTCTGGTCCCCTCCCCCCACTCCATCTCATCACTTTCCCAATTTCTGTCAGAAAGAAATGATCTGTTTCTAGTAGGTTTGCCGGCCCTTGCTTTTCTCAACCTGGCCAATGACCAAGGAGTCCTAACTTAGTTCTTTCTTCTGATATACTATATTCAGTCATTTCAAATTCTCCACCATGTGTCAGGCATTATGCTAACTTCTGGATGGGCATTGGTAAATCAAGCACACCTCTGCCTTCATGGGGCTTATAATCTAGGACCAATAGGAAACAGGCAAACAAATAAACCTGTAATCAACTGTGATTAGCTCCATGAAGGAAGCATATAGGGCTCTAATAGAGAATAACTGATGAGAGACCTATCACTGGGGCATGAGCGCTCCGTGGAGTGGAAATGGAGGAGAAAAGCTCT
The DNA here is from genome assembly GCF_057876585.1 of Rhinolophus sinicus. Lineage (NCBI taxonomy): Eukaryota > Metazoa > Chordata > Mammalia > Chiroptera > Rhinolophidae > Rhinolophus > Rhinolophus sinicus. The sequence goes on from NC_142517.1 coordinate 201,267,494, forward strand.
AGTCATGCGTGGACAGGGAGATGGGTGCTCCAGGCAGGGGAACAGCAAGTGTGAAAACCGTAACTCCAAGGGCAAGTCAGAATTTTAACAAGAATGTTAAACTATGAATCATTGATTCTACCTGATGCCACTTGAGGAAAATACAAGTCTCTGGGAAAATAATTACTGTTTGGTCTTGGAATTTTAACTTCATTTTTGCTAAGTCAGGTGGGCCTGAAAGTAAGTCTTCAGCCAATGTTTTCAGATTGAGTATGCACTCGTAAGGCGATTTATAGTTCTCATTCCAGTTGACTAGTTCCTGGGCTAGGGGGCATTTGAGTAGAATAGTATTTTTTAAATATTTTCTTTAACCTTATTTTAAGCAATTGCAAACTGGAGGAGGGACAAAAGGAAATTCCTGAAGTCTAAGTGGAACATAATTTCCCAATAAGTAAATTTAAAAAAAAAATTAATTCTAGGCACTTTGTCTCACTAATCTTTTTGTTCTTATTACATTTTTGAATGTCTGGCTTTGGTCTCCTATCAGAAGGCAACTCAGAGGAAGGTGATAGTGGGGGAGAAGAGGTTTTGCAAATGTGCTCAGGGCTACCACAACTGTTAGGGGTCCTTGACAATCTCTCGTACCGGAAAGAGGAGACTAGCTGAACTGTTTACCTTTTGCTCTCCAGTGCTGTGATGGTCAGAAAGTCAGTATCCTCCATCGCAGCCATCCTTTGTGTGTACCTGACCACCTCTCCTCCTTTGGAAAACTGTCCCTTCCACCATGGTGGTAGAGCATTGGCCCTGTTTGCCTTGACTGTAGGGTGGGCACATGACCTAAGACTGGCCAATCAGAGTAGCCTATTACTCTGGTCATGGTGATGGGTTCAGCCACGAGCACATGACTCAAGCAAGGCCCACCAGCGATTTTCCATGAGATTTGATATGTAAAAACTGGAAGAGAGTCTCTCTCTTCTTCAAGGATCAGGAACTATAAGGACAAAGCGTGCTTGGGACTATGAGCAGACATCATGCTGCTACATGGAGATTAAAACCCAGCAGAAGTGAATGGAGAGATGGAGATGGAGAGAGAAAAAGAGAGTTCACTCTAGGTCTCACCCCACCTGAAGCAAGATGCACAGCTCCGGCTTCCCAGCCAACACCTCACTTTTTTCACTTACGTGCTACTTTGATTTGGATTTCCATCTTCTGCACCAAAGAGACATGGATTAAGACAACTTCCCCAAAATATGTTTTTTGTTTGTTTCCATTAACCTTTGCTAGAAAAATTAAATATAAGTTCATGTAAATTTGTATCCACCACCAAATATTGGCAATTTCTCATATAGGACAGTTAGGTAGTTTTCCTGGACTCACTCAAATTTATAACAAAAGATTTTTAATTCTTCAAATGCAGATTAATATCTGGAAGATAAGTCAAAGCATATGTTTACATCTTTGACAAGAATAAACAGTGCTAAGAATGAGTCATTTAATGGGAATTAATTTTCCATGTGAATGTACTTTATTGTAACCTTATTACCCAATTGCAGGTATTGTTTTCCAGACAAAGTTCTGTTCTCATCCATAACCAGAAAACCTATTTTTTCTTAGGTTGAAAAACAAGCACAATTTTTTTTTTCCCTATTTCTTGGATTTGAAAAGAAGAGTCATAAATCGGAGAGGTTGGTGGCCTGTATTTGTGACTTGTGCTAACTGCTTCCACTTATTCCTAAACCATCAAAAGACAAACTATTGTTGAAAATCGTGGATTGTTGCCAGGCCACTTAAGCCAATCCTGAAGATGAGTCATTAGATTTAAACCCCAGGAAGTGAAGACTCAGACGGAGAGGAGATGGGCCGGTGACCTCCTTTTCTGTCCTTGTTCACCACAGTAAAGAAAGAAAACTCTACACATGGAGAAACTAGAAACACTGGAGGGGTCCTACCTTCAGACCTGCTTCTACCAAGATTATGAAACTGAATGATAAAGCCCGTAGGCCTCTCTTGCTTTCCTTACTCAAATGAGACTGTCCCAGGATTCTGATGATAATTCCATAAACATACTTGGATTGATGAAACAGCCAACAGCAGACGTTTTTAGTGATCTTAACACTCAAAGGCTTGAAATGCCACTTAAGGAAAACGCAGGGAGTCTCTGGGAAAATAATTACCATTTGGCCTTGGAATGCTAACTGTATTTGTGCAAAACAGGTGAGTCTGAAAAGACCTGGAACTATTTTGTGGAGTTGTACGCTTTTGTTCTCCCCCTTTAGCCATATAATGAAATGACCACATAGGATTTTATAAAGCTTTGGGGAAAATCAAAAACTATTCAAGGTGGGGGAGAACTTAATCTATTCACTTTCTAGATGAAGAAAGACTGACTCACAGCAGTTGTGAAACCTCTCAAGGCCTCGCGGATTGTTGTTAGGGGTGTCTCAGTCACCAGGATGACCCTGAAGGATTAAGTATTCTGCCTACCCATCTGCATCAGCAACCCTTACAGTATGGGCTTGTGAACATCTGTGCACAAAGAGTTTGCTAGAAAAATGAATTTGGGAAATAACATATACTATAGCTCTTCTTAGAGCATGTGAGGACCCAGATGTCCTACTGTAAAATATACACAGAGGGTGCTGAAAAAATTGTATACACATTTTAAGGAAGGAAAAAATTGTATTAAAATTGTAATACTCAATATATACTGATAACAAAAGATGAATACAAGTCATGTGTACACACACCACACAACACACACACACACACACACACACACACACACACACACGAAGGTCTGACAATTAAGTTTGTGAACTTGTTGCAACGATGTTGCTAACCTTTTTTCATGTTAGAGGGATTATGAATTTGTACCGACCCGACAAACAGTTAACCAAGTTTACTATTTAGAAGTCCTTAAAGACTGCATGAAACAATTAGATGACCTGAACTCTTCGCCAACAAATCATGGCTCTTGTATCACAACAATACACCAGCTCACACGGCACTGTCTGTGAGGGAGTTTTTAGCCAGTAAACAAATAACTGTATTGGCACTGAACTCAATGCATAGCTTCCCAAGGGAAATAGTTTGAAGGTGACTGTAGTGATATTCAGCAATGAGGTATGTAGCACTTTTTCTAGGATAAGTTCGTGAACTTAATTGTCAGACCTCGTATATCTACGCTTTATTTACACTTTATATACGCTTAATCTACGTATATCTACGTTTATTCTGTGGAACACCCACCAATTTGAGTGGATGGAGTTTTCCGCATGGGAAAGACTGATATGCCTGTTTCGTGTTAGCTCTGCCACATGAACTCAACCTCCTGGGTACATTTTTAACTTTGTTCTGAGGTTTTTTGAGCCAGCTTAGATTTTATTTAAAAATGCTAAATTAAAAAAACTAAATATTTTACTGAGGGAAAATTTCAAGCATATTGTTTCTGGTATTTTTATAGCAAAACTTAGGAAATACCAAAGTGCTATAACTCAATGAAATTTAGCATGTGGTTCTTGGAATCAAACAATCTGACAATTAACTGTCTGAGTAAGCTTGAAATATAAATCCATGAGTCAGGATGACCAAGCCAGCTCTGCATGGGTGTGCCTAGCAGACTACCAGTTATTAGTAACTCTAAGGGGATCTAGGAGCCAATACTATTCAACATCTTCCAATGATATTGCTACATTTCTACAGGGTTCACCAATTCAAATGTCTTCTGGCAATAGCATAAATGGATAAAAGTGTCACAGAGAATGGTAGGGATTTTGTTTAATTTGGAAGCACTTAACCCCTAAAAATCAAACAACAAAAAAAACCCACCCAAAACCAAAATGGGAAAAAAAACACCACACCATTTGGGGGCTGAATTAGTTATATGGGGGTGTCAGTGTGGTGTAACCCAACTTAAAAGAGGAGGCAAGATTTAAGTAATAGCAGCTAGAATGATTCTAGAAAATAGTGGCATTCTGCTATCTAGTAAGATTGGGGAATTGAGTAAATGGCTTATCAAAATCATGACTTATGATTCATGGCTACAACCCATGAGCTTTAGTTTATAAACAATAGGTGGATTTGTCATTCCTGTGAAATTGGCAGAGAGGGAAATATATCTGGCATCCAGACTTGACTGATCATTATTGAGTCTTCTAATGATTCGGGAGACAATGGGGAAACGTGGCAATGCTTCTGGGGCAGCATGTTGGCCAACAGTCATATTGTACCAGGGAAATCAAAAGAGGTCAGACATAGATATTTTTCATTTGAAAGTCCAAGAACTCATAAGGAGTTTGCTGTGGCGAGGGTAGACCTGGAGAATTGCTGGAAAAATCAAAACACCACAACTTAACACAAGAGAAGATTGCTAAAAAGTGACTGAATGGTTGAAAATCAGTAATGACATGGAAAATTAGAAGGTGATGGGCTTATTTAGTTGTAAGAATTGCCATGAAGCTGCTACAGAAAACAGGTTTTCAGGAGAGAAGATGTTGTTACTGAAAGGTAATTTCTTTTTTGAAGAGGTTTAAATTAGGATAAACGCCTGCCATCCGTAGTGGTGACAGTACATGTCTTCCTGCACATAGGAAGAGCATGATCCACACAGATTGCGTTCTGCTTCATGGCCATCACTGAACCTTCTTCCTCTGGGAATTTCAGGGCATAAAAACATCCACTTGTGAGTTCTCTCGGGGTGATGATGTTTCTTCTCTGGCCTTAGAAAAATGTCCACATTGCTGGCTGTGCCATACCTAGAGTAGGCACTCAATAACGCGCAGACAAAATGTGTTCCCTAGAAGAACAATGATATTGGCTAGCATTGATTGAGCCCTGGCTGTGTAAGTGAAGGAACTGAACTGAGTGCTTTATATACAATGTTCTTAATTCTTCCCGCAAAACCTGTTTTATAGATAGGGAGACTGAACTTCAGAGAGAGTGGGTACCTCATCCAAGGTGACATGACAAAGCTTTAAGTCACAGGGTCAGGATCTAAAGCCCATATGCTTTTCAACATACTCTGTAACTAGATGTGAATTTGTTAAAGTGGAGATGTCTGAGGAACAAGCGGGTTTGGGAAGGGGGTGGCTGCAATGTATAGAAATTATTGAATGTGTTTGGGAAGATACAGATGGAGAAGAGATTTGAAGAATGAATGAAGTAGGGCTTTAGAGAGGGGAGGAGTCATTACAGGTTAGAAAGTCTCAATGCCATTCATCTTATCTGTGCTTTAAAACCAAGTAATGCAAATATTTGTGGCTGTGAGACTGCGAGCCTACTGAGAGCTCAGGTTAAGAGTGTGTAGTAGGTCGAATAGTGTCCCCCAACAAGATATGTCCATTTTCTAACGCTTGAACCCTTAGAATGTGATCTTATTTGGAATAAGGGTCTTTGCAGATGTAATTAACGTAAGACTCCTCAGGCGATATCGTTAAAGCCAATGACGGACAAGTATCCTGTAAAAGACAGAAAAGAAGACACAGAGAGACACAGAGGGGAAAGCCCTGTGAAGACAGATGCAGATATTGGAGTGATTTGCCCAGAAACCCAGGATTGCCGGAGCCACTAGAAACTAAGAGAGAATAGAAGGGCTTCTTTCTCAGAGCCTCCAGAAGGAACCTACCTTGCCAATGCCTTGATTTCAGACTTCTGGCCTCCCGAACTCTGAGAGAATACATTTCTGTGTTTTAAGCCACCGAGTTCATGGTCATTTGTTATGGGAGCCCTAGGAAACTAATACAGAATGACTGGCAAATTTGTTTCAGTGGACCTGCTTCCTATAGCTCAGGTTTTTTTCAGGGGTCATGATGAGTCTTCAGATAAATGGTTTGACAACAGGGAAACTGAGCTGGGTATTCTAGTTTGGAAGCTAGAAAATATGAAAGGTCCCTTAAAGTGACCTTTTGGGTGGTGGCTTTTATGTTCTTGCTGTGGAATTGGCACTAAAAACCAGACCATCAGTTGGAATTGCTCAATTCTGCATCTTGCTTCCTCTTTAATTCCTTCTGCGACCCAACCTTAAACAATTCATTCAATACCAGGTTCCTGGTCGGTAAACCAGAGCTGCATCATCAGCTGCTTTATTCATCCATTGGCCAGAAGACTGAGTAGTCTGCATTTAAGAAATATCACAAAAACGAGGAGTACTCACAGAGCCCAAGGAACGGGTATCACCACTGCTTCCAGTTCTGTCCCAGAGCTCGCTGCAGACTTTTTCTTTGTTAGAGTGGCAGCGATGATTTCCCATTAAGGGTTAAGGTTCTGGCATTAAAATATTCTGGCACAGACTCATGATGCAATGTCTCAGTCGGTGCCATCAGCAAACCTGCTATGGAAACAACCCCCCAGAGCTCTTCGAAGATGCTCTGAGATATACCCTCAGTGCTGCCATAGATTCAAAACACGCATCGTGGGTCTGTAATGAACTGAGTCACTTCTTGCCATTGGACAGATCTACTAACCTATGCTATGCTAACAGGTTCCTGTGGTGAGAGGCACTCAAATGCAAAGCATGTTTATGAATGGTATGAAAATGAAATATATCCACCATAGAGATTCTGGGCTGTGCACTGTCCAAAATCACCTACCATCACCACACTATTTTATTTCCTGTTCCACTCTGTTCTCATAGGGTTTAAATAAAGTGTTGTCCCAGCAGCATTCCATCCTTGCTATCTTTTGAAAACATCTGCTGTCTTTACTAGGAAAGGGGAGAAATGTTATGATTTCAGCTGTTGAAGAAATAATGCTGTTTCTACCTTTATTAATGCTAAAAATATCCCTATTTACTCACTGATTCATTTTTCAGCAAACACTGATCTATAGCTTCTTTGTGTAGACCTCTTTTAGGTATTAGAAGGAGAGGGCATAACGGCTGCACCAGTCTGCACCCCAATAAATTTAATAAAATAAAATTTAAAAAAAAAGAAAAAAAAAAAGAAGGAGAGGGCAGTGATTATAATAAGGTTTCTCCTCTTGGAGCAAGTAGTCTGGTGGGGAGAGACTCATAACACACATATAACAAATAAATGTGCAATCATCTAGGTGGTGAAGAAGGCTATGAAGAAAAACCAGGCAGGGTAGGTGGGCAGAGGGTGTTGGTGGGTATCTTAGCTTGAGCTGCTATACAAGTAGACTGAGTGGCTTAAACAACAAAAACATATTTCCTGCAGTTTTGGAGTCTGGGAAGTTCAAAATGAGGGTACTGGCTGATTCAGTTTCTGGTGAGGGCTCTCTGGTTTGTAGACAGCTGCTTTCTTGGTATATCCTCACATCGCAGACAAAAAGAGAGTGATTATAAGACTAATTGCATTAGATCTCCATTCTCATTTAACATTAGTTATTTCCTTTTCCAATACTGGGGTGTTAGGGCTTCAACATATGAATACTGAGGGGACACAATTTAGTCCACAGTGTGGGACAATGGAGGTTGCTATTGTATGGAGAACGGTCAGGACAAGCTTCCCTGACATTGACTTGAGAGCTAAAAGAAGTGAGAGAAGGAAGCTTTTGGATAACTGGAGAATGCTTTCTTCCAGACAAGAGAGCAACGGCAAATTCCTTGCGATAAGAAAGTGCTTGCGGAGTTTGAGAAACAGTGAGGAGACCAGTGTGTCTGGATGTCAATGAGCCAGGGAGAGAGTGCAAGAAGTTGGACTCAGGAGAGGTTCAAGGGTTGGAACGGGCTTTACACCTGTTTCGTAGATCATTGTCCGACCCTGCATGGAGGAGGGACATGATCTGACCTATGTTTTAGACGGATCCCTGTGGTGGTGGTATGTATACTTCTCTCTGGTTTTCTGGGGTAGTGAGTCTCCCAAGATGGTGCGTGACAATTCTTCCCCAACCTACACATACATCTCTTCTCACATTGAGCTGTAGAGCTTGTCTCCTCTCCTCTTCAATCTGAGCTGTTTTTATGATTGGATCTGACCACAACAATGCAGATGTTCTTGGGCTTCTGAGCCCAGACCTAAAAAAATATAACGTTTCTTCTTCCTGCCTCTTGAAACCCAACTGCCCTGCTGTGAGGAGCCCAAGGCACCTGAAGATGTCACATGGAGAACCATGAGGCTGCGGTCAACAGCCCCATTTGAACTCCCAGACTGCAGTTGGTATCATGGGTCAGCTGCCTTCTTGGATTTTGCAGCCCAGCCAAGTTCCTAGATGCCTTCAGCCCAAGCCAATAGCATATGGGGTTGAAGAACCACCCACCTGAGCCAGTCAAACAATATGAGATAAGAAATTAGCTGTTACTTTAAGCCACAAGTTTTAGAGTGATGTGTTATTGCAGCAGTGATTGAAACATTCCCTCTCTCATTCCCCTTTCCTTCCTTCCTTCCTTCCTTCCTTCCTTCCTTCCTTCCTTCCTTCCTGCCTTCCTGCCTTCCTGCCTTCCTGCCTTCCTTCCTCCCATTCATTTTTGCCTCCTCTTTTGTCGTCTTCCATCTTTATTTCCTCTTCTATCTCACACACCATCATCTGTTCATTCTGTCCAACTATATTGAGCCCACAAAAAAGGAATACAGACTAAATTCTTATGTCTAGGAAAATATCTAGTAAGTGAGGGAAATATCTAGTTAGACTGAGAGAGAGAGAGAGAGCGAGAGAGAGAGAGAGAGAGAGAGAGAGAGAGAGAGAGAGAGAGAGAGAGAGAGACCTGTGTATCAGAGAATGGAAGGAAAAAGATTTGAAAAAAAATATAAACATTTAAACAATGTATTTCTAATAATCCTTGGTCTGAGATCCAGAACTCTCCTTGGGCTCACACATTTGTGTGTTTCTCTCAGGGCTTAGAAGAGTACAGGGGTGTCCCATCCTTCCTGAAGCAGGGAGTTGGACTCTAAGGCTGAGGCTATAATTAAAAACAAAACAGAAAAACCTTGACTTTAGTTACCCAGAGACTATTACCTCTGTATTAGTTTTCTACTGATGCATAACAAGTTACCACGAATTTAATGGCTTAAGACAGCACCCATTTATTAGCTCTCAGTGCTATAAATCAGAAGGCACATGCTGAATTTTCTGCTTAGAGTTTCAAAGGCTGAAATAAATATGCCTGTTAGGCTGAGTTCTTGAGTGTAGGCTCTGGGGAAGAAGCCACTTCCAAACTCATTCAGATTATTGGCAGAATTCAGTTCTTACAGTTGTAGGATTGAAGTCTCTATTTCGCAGCTGGCTTTCAGCTAAGGGCTGTTCTCCATTCCCACAAGTCACCCACATTCTTTGCACCTGGCCTCCTCCATCTTCCAGTCATCAAGACGACATGCATCCTTCTCCAGCCCCCAATCTCTGACTTTCTCTTCTGTGATGAGCTGGAGAAACTCTGCTTTCAAATGGCTCATGAGATTAGGTCAGGCCCACCCAGATAACCTCCCTACCTTAAGGTCAACAAAATCCATCCTATTCACAGTCCTGGAAATTATGCAAGGGTCATATACCGGCTTGGGGGAGAGAATCATGAGAACCATCTTGGAATTGTGGTAAGCCATCCACAACTCGGTAATTATTTTTTGAATGACTTGGTTCTCTGTGAAGAAGGAGGGCCAGAGAATGAGGCAAACATCTACTTGGGTTTGCTTGAATACTACTGACTACTTGAGATGATAGACATAGAGACTTATTCTTTGACTGAAGGAAGAAAGAGGAGAACCTTTGTTTTTGTCAGTGAATGTCCAAGAGTGAGGGAAGAGTGTCAGACCAATGCAGCTTGTGCATTCCCCGCCACCACCATGAACTGACTATGAATTGTGGCCCTAGCTAGCATGGGGGAGATAAGTTTAAGTGGCTTTAATAAAGATTTTTTTGAAAATGAAAATTTCTTTTCTGAAAAAAAACCCTCAATGACATTTTACAATCCCAGCTTAAAATGGGAAACATGAAATTAATTTCTATTTTATGACCTCTTACCCCTAGAAACATTTTTATCATTTGCCTTCCTAGAAATTGCAGTAAAATGTTCACAAGCTCACTTTGCTTTGTTGTGGATAACATGCCCACCATGAAACATTGTTCTTTGTCTAGTTCATCCAATTGTTTAAAGCCTTCCTGATTATATAACTCAGAGTTGTAGACTGCTGCTTCCTGGGTACCAGGGACCTTTATGAAGATGTAAATTAGTTCCTTCATTTTAAAGAATGTCTGGCCATCAATAGGGGATACTTATACCAGTGTAGTCTTTCCAGTAGTATATATATTACAAAAATATAGACAAGAATGATTTTTACATTAGTGATATTTGGTGGTCCAAGGTTTAATTATGTATTTATGTCAAACTTACTTCTAGGTCATTCCTTCTAAGAATGGCCTCATGAGCATCTGCAATGTACTTGTACTGATAAATTAATGGTGTCATTTGGGTGAGATACTAAGGATGGGAATGTCGTCTTGCCCAACCCAAGCAAAAGACATATTGTAAGAAACGCTGGCCTTCTCTCTGTTTCTCAAGATCATGCAGCCTATTCCCACTTCAGAGTCCTTGCACATGCTGTTCCCTTGCCAGAAACGCTCTTCTTCCAGATCTCCAAAGGGACCGGTGATTTCCATCTTTCTGGAAGGTGCTTGAGTACCACCTCCTCAAAGAGGCTGTCTTTGACCTTTATGTCTGAAGTGATTCCCTGTTGTTGTTGTTTTTTTTTTTATCATGTTGCCCTATTTCATTTTCATCATGGCACTTAAAACTACCCATAACCATTGTGTTGTGTGCTTCCTTTGTAACCTGTTATTGGCTGAGTGCTTTCACATCATTTTTAAATAGCTGACTTAGGTTCAAAGCTGAAGACAAATAAGTTGTTATATACCCCATAATTCTAAAAATTGTCATAAAAAAATCAAGGCTAAACCCCTTTTCTGGGTCTAACTAAATAGCTGTAGATATGGCCCTGTTACCCTCAACAGACAGGTGAGCAGGAGAGCCTGTAAATGGAAAGGGAGAGGGAGAAAGAGATAAGGAGTCTTATGGGATAAGATAAGGTCTGTCCCAGGACACCATCATTTGCAGACTACTTTGTCTAGCAAATGTTTTTCTAATGAAAATGTATAAAACCAGCTCAGCCTAAAAGTAAGATACGGAGGCTTTAGCACTACCCCATTGGCTGTGAGCTTTGTTTGCCTAAATCAGGATATCTGGTCAATTCCTGCCTCGGTGACCATTTCATTGTCTGGAAGGAATTCTAGACATAGGAATTCTACTGGCCTCATGTAATAGCTAGGGGTTGCTTCTTCCACCCCCCACCACCATCCTGCGCAGCCAAGTGACCTTGGAATCTCTAAGAGATCTGTTCTTAGAGTTGGGTGTTACTGAGTGGAGTCACGTGTGATGAAGGGGTTACTGTAAGAATTTAATCAGTGTTCTGGAGGTCCGGGGTCTTTAACAAACATGGAGAGTGTTAACTACCTCTCATCTGGAATTATCTGAAGGTGAGAAGCTTAATGGAGCAGATGGAGCCCACGGGTGGGTACAGAGTATGATCTGGTGTACCTGAGAAAACTGTTTTCCCTTAGAGGGCCTGAAAGAGTACCACAAGGGTTCCTGTTGCGCCAGGTCAAGGAGCACAGAGATTAGAGAGGCAAACAGAGTTGCAGTCCTGACTAGGTGACGGGGGACATGATGTCCACCTGGGAAATGTGGGAAGGGGCTCAGCATCCCAAAACACATGACCACGGTCTGTCCCAGGACACCATCATTTGCAGACTACTTTGTCTAGCAAATGTTTTTCTAATGAAAATGCATAAAACCAGCTCAGCCTAAAAGTAAGATACGGAGGCTTTCGCACTACCCCATTGGCTGTGAGCTTTGTTTGCCTAAATCAGGATATCTGGTCAATTCCTGCCTTGGTGACCATTTCATTGTCTGGAAGGAATCCTAGACATAGGAAGACATCTGTCCAAGATTTTACTGACGCAGGTATTTTTTTAGATGTGAAGAAAGAATTCAAAACAGGAGTATGACTCAAGAGGGCAGGGCATTTTAAAAAATGCCTGAGGTAGAAAAGGAAGTCTCTAAAACAACCCAAACAGTCCCCCAGGGAGCTCTCCAGTGAGTGTACATTTTAAAAGGTCATGTATAAAAAAAAATTGAATGAGCAAGAGATAATCAAGAATGAAAGCAAAGGAGTGTGTTGTGAAAGCTAATGACTGGGTTCAATTAACGCTTGTGAAAAGTGAAGGACGCCAAGGGCATCATATCTATTTTCAGAACAGAATATAAGAAAAATGGCCAAGAGCAATTTTGGCAAGATGGTGCAACATTAGCCGGTAAAAAAGAGGTCAGAACTTCCTTGCTTCTGTCTTCTTTCCATCTCTTTGACTGGGGCCCAGGGATGTCAATCTGGGTGCATAGGGAAGAGGTATTACTGAAAGAGACTTGAATTTTTCATAAACCGACAGGTATATTATATTCCTGGATTAAAGCAGGTCAGTATTCAACTCTTGCCAGTTATGTATAAGAATTAATAAAATTACCAATTAAAATCCCCATGGGTATATGTCCTTCAGAGCACATGTTCGAGAATGATTATAGCAGCACAACTCATTATAACTAAAGACTGGAAATAGTTCAGCAGAATATATAAATAATATTTTTGGATCAAGATGGATTGCAGATAACTAAAACTGCAGAAAGTAACACCGGGGATAAGGGTGGGGAGTACTGTACTCTCACTGTACTGAGGCTTCCCAATTAAGCCATCACAGTTCCCACTGGAAGGTCTGGCCTACAGAGAAGGGCTGTCACAGAGCTCTTCCAGGATGCCAGAGCTTCCCTCCTGAATTTATTTGTCATGGTAGTGATGAAAGGTATAGCTTCTGGACCCTCCCGGTGTGCTTGAACAGATCTTAAATAATAAATCTATTCTAACATTGATTTTCAGCAATGTCAGCCCAGCAGTTGCGAATTGGGGTCTCCTTCGGGGCCTATATTGAAGCTTCTAGCTCATTTATTTGTAGAGCAACTGAGCTGGGAATTTGAATCCCTGAGCTCATCCTTTTCTTTCCTCACTTTGTCCAGTAAAATTACGAGCACCCAGCCAATCTCATTCTATTTTTTAGTTTGCCAAATATATTGAAAGTATTCGAAAATGTTCAAATGTTTCAAAGTACAGAACTGTCTGGGTGAGACTCCACAGTCACCCACATCCTTGCTTCTTACAAGCCATTGACTAGAAGTAGCAAATGGTGATATTTCATATATCTCTATTGCCAGATCACATCAGGGACTAATCATGCTGTCTTTGCTACTGGAAATACAGTCATACAACCACGGGGAACTGAATTCTATAGCAGCCAGTAAACTTGGCAGAGGAGCCCAAGCCTCATATTGGAAACCCTTTCAGCCTTGTGAAATTCTGGCCCACAAAAACTGTGAGATAATAAATTTGTGTCATTTTAAGCCACTAAGTTTGCTGTAATTTAATCTATTGCACAGCAATAGAAAAGTAATACACTAAGAATTGCTTAGAAAGTTTTGAAAAGGAAGAGTTAAAAAGGAATTTATTACATGAGATATTAAAACTCACTTAGAATCTTTGATAATCAAAGCAGTATCATTTTTAGCACCAAAAAGTGAGGTTAAAAAAAAAAAATCACCAGCAAAAAGCAAGTAGTTCCGTAACCAACTGATTATGTGCATATATAGGTATAAAGAAATGACTTTCAACAACATTGTTGGGAATATTGACTAAATATCACGGGGTAAAATTAAATTTAAAATCTTCATTTGTTTGTCTTGTTCTTTTATTGTTTTCAGTTTTATATACCACACATCAGTGAAATCATATGGTTCTCGACTTTTTCTGTCTGACTTATTTCACTCAGTATAATAATTTCAAGATCTATCCATGTTTTCACAAACAATACTATTTCAGCTTTTCTTACGGCAGAATAGTATTCCACTGGGTATATATAACACAACTTCTTTATCCAATCATCGATTGAAAACACTTTGGTTGTTTCCATGGCCACTGTAAATAAAGCTGCAATGAACATTGGAGCACATATATCTTTACGGATAAATGTTTTCAGATTTTTTTGATAGATACCCAGGAGAAGGACTGCTGGGTCATATGGTAATTCTATTCTTAATTTTTTGAAGAACCGCCACGCTGCCTTCCATAGTGGCTGCACCAACCTGCATTCCTAACAAAAGTGTTTGAGGGTTCCCTTTTCTCCACAGCCTCTCCAACACTTGTTATTATTTGTCTTATTGATGATAGCCATTCTGACTGGTGTGAGGTGATACCATTTGCAACAACATGGATGGATCTTGAGATTATTATGCTAAGCAAAATAAATCAGACAGAAAAAGTAGAAAACCATATGATTTCACTGATATGTGGTATATAAAACTGAAAACAACTAAAAAACAAGAAAAACAAATGAAGAAACAAAAACTCATAGACACAGGCAATAGTTTAGTGGTTACCAGAGGTAAGGGGGGGGTGGGGGGTGGTAGATGAGGGTAAAGGGGATCAAATATATGATGATGGAAAGAGAACTGACTCTGGGTGGTAAACACACAATGTGATACATAGATGATATATTACAGAATTGTACATCTGAAATCTATGTAACTTTACTAACAATTGTCACCCCAATAAACTTTAATTAAAAAAAAAAAATATATATATATATATATATCTTATTTTACAACTTGTAAAATATATCTTATTTTACAACTATGACAAAAATATTAAAGAGTTAAACCTAAGAAATAAAACTATTAAAAAACTGGAGATGGAGAAAGATTTGCAAGTGTAAAATATGGCAGCATATACCATGAACCTTCATAAAATTCATATTCCTAGATCTAGTAATTCCTTCTAGGAAAATGTTCTCAGAAAACTCAGAAATGAGATAAAATTTTTGAATAAGGATTTTTTTGTTTAGCATCATTTATAATTCCAAAAATATCCAACAATAGGGAAATGTTTAAATAAATTATGATATAATAATATAATAGTATGTACACAGTCTTCAAAAAGAAGATTCTAATTGCATTAGACAAAATATTTTTACTAAAAGCATTTATAATTAAAAAATAAAACTGTAACTTATACTATGAAATTAAGTGGAGAAACAAGAAAAAAATATAAAATTTCTGAAGTATAACATGTTTATACAGAAAATTTAGAAAAAAGAAAAGTAAACCATGCAACTACTGTTATATTTTTTTAAATATCTTTTTAGACTTTTCTCAATGCACTTATACATATTTAAGTATAACTTTTGTATAAAAACTGTAATAATGCCTTATATGTTTTGTAACTTATTTTTCACTCAATAATATATGATAAATGTATTTTTATGACAATAAATCATAATCTAAAAATTTGACTAGCTTCGTAGCATTTTATTCTATACAAGTGATTTATTTAATCATTTCTACATTTTTTTTTTCACTTTTTTCTTTTGTTATAATATTCACTGCTGTGAAGATCAATCTGGTAACTAATTCACATCCCTAAAAAGTTACATTAGGGTATGTGGTTTTTATAAGCCAGAAAAAATTATAAATGTCATGATTTATAATTAAAATGAAATGATAAACACAAATGGGAAATGAGCTCTGGGATGATGGAAAATTTAATAAGAAAGTTACTTTAGTTTTTAATTTCCAGAAAAATAAATGTGTGTAGTTAAAAAAAAGTCAAATATGCCAGAAGGTTTGTAAGGAAAGCAGCTTTATGGAGAAGCGTGAAACATGTTTATTGTTTAACTTAGGGTGAAAGAACGGTGTTCCAGCTCTTTGGCTTTGGAAAGCCTAAAGTTAGAATGCACAGAACATTTCTTTGGGGTACCATCTCCCACAATGAGGGCCTTAGTTCTTTAGGATCTTCTACTCAGTTTTGAAGACAAGAACTCTCCTTACTGGAAGGGTAAGTGCCTATTTACAGGGCATCTGCTTCTGGCGTGAAGGTTGGGCTGACCTGTATTCTATGGACTTCAATGGTCCCCTCTTCCATATTTAGCCTCATAACCCACCCTGACCTAGAATCCCCCAATTCAAACTTTCCTGTAGTTCTTTAAATCTGGGTGGATCATCTTCTTTCTCAGATGCTCACCCATCTCTTCCTATTCTTGACCACAAGTTCCTTCAGTTGGGTCACCCACCATGCCTGCGTCTGCTTTCCGTTTCTCTGGACACTTATTGAAATCTTCAATCTACTGGTGGCCCTCCCTTCTCTTCTTTGTTGTGAGTTTATACCTTTTAATATCAATATTATTATTCCCTTGCAATAAATTAGTGGAGGAATGAGCAGGAGAGGAGATAGGTATGTATGTCTAATCCACCACTTTGAGCTGGACGTTACCTACTCATTTTAAATGTGCTTGATTATTGATTCTAGCATGTACAACCAATGTACTTAGCAAGTTGATGCCACTGAACTTCAATGTGTTCCTCCATACAATGGCTGTAATAAAACATGCCCTGTCTACTTCTGAGATGGGATCAAAGGAAACTATCACATGCTTCCAAAAGAGCTTCAGGAAGCCCAGAAGTTGCATACAGTCAGCGTTTCTTTTATTCCCTCAGTCTTCTCCCACTCTTTGGTAGGGTGGTTTCATCTCATAACCTAACTCATAAAGAAGGTTTCTCAAAAAATACAGACTCTTGCTCTTTGAAACCTATTTTATGCTAAACGAAGCCGGACATGCTTTTTCAACTGTCAAGCAAATTTGTTCCAAAAAGGGTTCCTTTTTGGATCACCTTTATGGAGCTATTTTCTTTTTATTGTTTCAAAATGTCAGGGGTCTAAGCAAAATACTGTAATAGGCAAGACCCTGCCAGGCTGCTGTTTTTGTTCAGTAAGAAAACTAATTAGCTGGTAAAAGGAGAATAAAAGAACTTATGAAATCTTTAATCAATGTGCTAATTGAAAAAGTAGTTCATTTTTCTTGTTGCTGTCAGATTGTTAGGATCAGGTTATACTCATTCATCAGCCTCTAAAGGAGAAGGAAATGGGAGATGGCTCAAGCCACTTGACTTCTTACTAAGTATACGAGTCACTTTCTATATGCTTTGCCTTATACGTTCTCGCTGGCCTAAAGGCAAATTAAAAATGATCCCTATAACTAAGCTTTGATTCCCTCTCATTTGCTGCTGTGACTCAGTACAGTTTACTTTTTGGTGATTAATAACTAGCCAAGGTAACTTGCCTGTGGACACACACAGGATTTCCTGTTCAGTCATGAAGCCATTAATCTTAAGCATGTATCAGCAATAGGTATTAATCATTAATATTAAAATACAGTGTTGTTATTAGGCAAGGGATTAGAAGGAGTGTAGAATGTGTCCACTGCCAGAAAACAAAGAATCCAGTATCGATTTCCAGGCCCCAAATTATGCACTTGAAAATCATTACAACACCATCGCCTGTTGCTCTAGGATCAACACAATTAAGATCCATTACTTGCTTTATGTACCAATTCTGCCCTTTATTTCTGGGGATGGGGAAACTGAAATACATTTTTAGAGAGTTTGTGATGACCATGGATTATATACCTGAGAACTAGTGGTTATTTCCATAATTTAACCCCTAGCCTTCCAGGAGGTCGTAGTTCTTGGCTATTTGTTACAGCTTTCAGTGGATTTTTTTAAAGCTATTAAAAGTCAATATAAGCTTTTCCTAATTATATTTTTATTTGTGTTCAATTAACAGGGCAGAAGAGCCAAATACCAAGGGAATTACAGAGGTTAGCATGCAGATTTATCTCTTTATTCCAAGTAAGCTACAGATTATCTTCTCGGCTAATGTTTCCTAAACTTGCTTGACTACAGAAATCATTTAGGGTGCTCATTGGTTAGCTACCCCAAAATTCAATTCCTTAAAACAGTCATTTATTATAGCCTACAAATCTGTGGATTGATGGTGTGGTTTTCTGCCTGTCAACTCAGCTCGACTGATCTTGGCATGGCTCACCGTGTATCTGTAGTCAGGTCTTGGGTAGATTTGCAAGGTCTCACTCATATGTCTGATGGCTGGCTGGCTGTCAACTGGGTGATGGGGTGACAGGGGCCACACGTCTCTAATCATCTAGCAAACTAGACTGGGCTTGCTCACATGGTAGCAGTAAGCAAGAGCATGAGAGGGAACACACAGGGCTTTTTGAGGTTTAGGATCAGAACTGACCCTGTGTTACTTCTGCCACATTCTCTCGATCAGAGCAAGTCCAAAGCCCAGCCCATATTCAAGATGGGGAAATAGACTTCACTTCTTCATGGGAGGAGCTGCAATGCCGCATTGCAAATGACATGGACACAGGGAAAGGTGGAGGATTTGGGCTCTCTTTGCAAAACAATTCACTTCGGAGCACATGTTTGAAAATATAGATTCCTAGGTTCTACCCCAGATTATCAGTGCCTGTCTGAAGACCAGACAAGTTTGTCAATTCTATTCAATTCCACCCCCATCCGGTGATCTCAGGAAACCTAGGGTACTTTCTAGTTCACTAATATCACCCAGAACCCCTTCCCTGTCTGAGATCAATGAAGTAAGCCAAGACCTCTCCCAACCCTATTTCCTACAAAATAAGATGAACTAGGCTGAGCTTTTTAGTTTTTTGAAATATAAGACAAAAACATGTTCCAAGGATCGATTGTGGCTCTGTGATGTTTGTACGCCAATGTTACTGGCCGTTTGGTCAAACTTAGCCTTTGAAATATGGTGCTACTATAATACCCTATGGCAAATTATCACTAAATTCATTCCCTCAAAAAACACTTATTGAATATCTATTATGTCACAGGCTCTACAAACATAAAGATACTAAACTCAGCCTTTTTGCTTAAACACAGGGTCTACTAGAAGAAAGAGAAGGATTTTATTGCCAGAAAACTTTCCAGCAATGACTAGGAATTAATGATATCAAATGAGTAATATATTTTATTATATATAAATTTAATCTAAGCCTCGACAAAAGCTTCATCTTGATAATTCAGGTAACATTTACAGTATAGGAGTATATTAAAAAAAATTTAATGTTCAGATTCAAAATTAGCATTCTTAAAATTTGTATTCTTGTGTTTTTGTTTTTTTTCTCTGTTGGGGTACCTTGGATATTTGGAAGTCAGTAAAATAAAGAGTGGGCTAGATCTTAACCTAGATTCACAGTGTGACCACAGGTTGAAAAGATTAGACCATGTCAATGTTTATATTTAAAAGCTGTATCACTGGGTCTCTCATATATTTCCTAGGCTATATTAATGGTTCTTAAGTAATAAAGCTGTTCTTCCCTTCAGTAAACCTTTTACAGAATGCCTCTTAAATGCTAAGCCGTTGGGATATAGCAGTACACAGAGCAAAGGGCCCTGCTTTTGAGGTGCTCCATTACAGCATATTGAAATCCAAAGGATTTTCCAATCTTTAAGGATTTTCAGTGTTGGTACAGTGCCTTGTACTTAAAGCAAAAAATAAAAACTAGGAGCAAGGTGAGGCAAGTACTATATTATAGGTGTGCTCATGTTGTAGGCTTCCCAGGTTTTGATGTCGAAAGATATCGATTGCACCTTCCCTAAAAAATAATCTATTTAAATTATGCTGGAAAATAAAGATAGGAAATCGTCTCCAAGGAGACCAGGGATCTGAGCATGTCTGGGGAGGAGCATGGGAATGTGGGTATTCAAGGTTCCCAGACAGGCCAGTGGATCATGAGAGGCAGCAGTGCTCCAGCTGCAGGAGTGCGGGAACAGGCCCACAGGAAGCCCAGGGCACGGCTGGCTAGGGCTGAAGGAAAATTCCAGACTCCAGAGGCAGTGCCTTGGGGACATCACAGTGTCTTCAGCCCTGGCTTCATTAAATAAACAATAACCAAAAAACCACCGAACCCCAAAAAACAACAAAAACACCCCTAAAGTGGAAGTATTCAGAAATAAACTAAGATAAATAACATGGAAGTAGTTTATTTTGTTAAAAAAACACAAAAAAAACACAAAAAAAAGATTTCAGCCTTTAGGCCTTGTTAATAAAGGAGCTGTCAGAACAGAGAAAAGATATTGCAGAGGAAACAGGAAGGATGCGATTGAGCCCAGGGGAGCCCCTGTTTGGGGGAAGTCCAAGTTTGACTGAAGCAGAGGCTAGAGGATGGTCTGGGAGGGACTGGCCAGAGACGGTCAGTCGCCAGGAACCTGAGCAGAGAAAGAAGGCACTGAGATGAATCTGAGAATCTTGACTTAGCATGTGGTTTGGGCAAGAGCACACGTTGCGTCCAAAAAACCAGGAGGATTAGAAGCTTGTGGTCTCCCTGACAGCCACATCCATCTCTCTCCATGCTCTTTGTGGCCACCTCCTCCTGGAGCAAGTCATGGCTCATTTCCACCAAACGGCTGCCAATGTCTGTAGCTCGATTTTCCTGCTCCTTTAGGACTCTCAGAGTTTGAACAGATGAATAAATATTTTTTACATATATGTATATATACATCCTTGCCAACAGGCATGTAAAATGTGGCTTATACACTAGATTATAAATATAAAAGTCACTTATTTTTTGTAGCGTAGTACGGACCGGTAGGTGCATTGTACATGTGCCTATGGTAAGAAAAACTTGTGAGGCTAGAACTGAACCAGGTGGTCAACCAGAAGAAGGATCTCAAAATTGGAAATGTTCTAAAGAGAGTGTATTTAGCCAACTCTGGGCCAAAAGACTCCACATAGATGTACCATTTGAGTTCTTTGATGTCCCCTGGCCAGGGGTCATTTTTCAGCACCACCCAGGGGAACTTATTCTGGCTTTGAATTCTTGGCTTGCTCAGTGTTGGACTTGGGGAAATCTGGAGAAGGAAACCTGCTGTAATGTTGTTGGAAATAAAACTAAACAAGTAAGAGTTTACTTTGAGATCTTATTTTCTAATTTTTAATCACATCAACAACCTTTTAAGCTAAGTTTCATATTGCCCATTTATGGATGGAGGAAGGAAGGACTAGCGAGCTGCCTCTTGCCAAAATTTGCTCAAGTTCACATGGTTGATCATTGGAAGGGATGGAACTTGACCGAGGTCTGCCTACCTTCAGAGTTAGTACTTTTCCTACCATTATTTTGCTTCTCTGAGGATCTGGAAATGTGTTTCTTCAAGTAATGTGTATAAATTTCCATTCATGAAACTTATACTACAGCTCCTGGCTGTTCACAGGACTTTACTTTTTATTTTTTCTTTGTTTTTTAAGCCTTCCTTATAAAGTTGAGGTTTTGGGTGGCTGGATTCTAGTCAGAGACACTTAATAGCATATGCCAACGAGTGGTACACAATCCTTGTTTCTGGGACGCATTGGGGAGTACCTTTCGAAAGGTACTAAATATAGATTTACAGATTAGCTCTTAGGTCCAGAGCAGCATGAGAAAGTAGATACTTGAACAAATGGCTGCTTTTCACATGGGGCAGCTGCCTATGATTACGCTAAGTGACAATGGCTTTGACGAAAAATCAACAGAGATCATCTCTTCATGCTTTTCCCGATTGGAAGCCTTTGCTCCCTCTTGAGAAGAATGGTTGTGTATCTGTTCCTGGCATCACTTTAGAGATTGAAGAGAAAACGAAAATTAATCACTAACCTTCCTGCATAGTGAGTTAGGAAAATGAGAGAGAAAATGACTTAATGAAACCGGGGTAACAATAACAGCATTTTTATTATCAAAAATATAAACAAACGTTCCCGAGGTTGGTCTTGGAGGAGGCTGCACACATAGAGCTGCTCCCAGCTTGACTCCTAGCACTGAGACCCATTCTCCGTGGAAACGCCTCGCTCAGCCCCCAGAGGTCTACCAGGGACAAGTAGCCCTAAGGCTTGGGAGCAAACCCACACTTTGGATGAGGAAAACAAACAAACTTTACTTCTGCAGAGCCCAAAGGGTTCAGATTTCCTCTCACCACTTCTAGAATAAGTTTCTACTCTTAATCATTATTCCTGGCTTCTGACCAAACTAAAGAATTCAATGGCAGCTTTTTCTGTGACCAACACTATCTTTGCAAGATTCCTATTCTCTTCTTTCATCTTCACTTCCTCTCCTCTTTCTCAACATTGCCCTCATTTTTCAGATAATTTGGCCCCAGACTTTTGGTCTCCACTTCCAAGAGGCTGTTTTCTTACGAACTTCCTCTTGACCGTCCTTTGGTGGCAGGTGGTCCTTTGGGAATCGACCACTGAAACAGTTTCTCTTATCCCAGAGCGGTGGGAAGAGGGGATGCGACATCACACTCATCAGTGACTTTCAGATTAAGTTGGTTGGCTGATAACATAGAGACATGAGACAATTCTCTGAACTCCCGTGTCTCTGATAACATTTATTGAATCCCTCCTTCATTCATCATGGCTTCAATCTCCCAAAAAGTGAGTTTTATGCCTCTATTTGTCAGGGTTTAGAGATAAACAAAGGCAGGACTTCCTATTCTATTTAGAATGCTTCCTCCTCTCTTCACATAGTTAGCTTTTATTTATACTTTAGATTTCAGCCCAATTATCACTTCTTCAAAGAACCCTTCTCTGGCCTATAATATTAGGCACCCAGAGAATCCTTTCCTTTTCCTTAATAGCACTTAACACAATGAATGCTTTTATTTTTATATGTGGTAATTTGATCATTGGTTTTCTCAACTAGAATGCAAGCTGCATGGTTGTTGTTTTTTGTTTGTTTGTTTGTTTTTTTTCTCAACGTTGAATATTCAATACCTTGCAAGCACTCAAAAAATAATTGTGCAATAAATGTAGAGTAGGGAGACAACTGGAAAACCATTACAATATTTATTGATGACAGTGTAAACACTGGTATTCATCTAATAAAGATAGGGCTATGGGGTGAATTGAATAAAGGAAAAGCGTCTGGAAATGACACCTGAGCTAAGTCCTAGATTGTAAGAATGTGCTCCAACTAAGAACCCAGAGCTTGTATTGACAGCATTCCAGATTGGGGCATCATCTTAAGCCAAACCTTGGAAGTGAGAGAGAACATGGCTGACCTGTTTGAGTCAAAAGGCAAAAAGCCCAGTGAGTCTGAGGCTCAGGGCGAGAGCTGAGGAGTAGGGATTTGACAGTTGAGACCAGACATGTAGATCAAGGGCTCATCACAAAGGCCTTGCATGTTGTCCTACAAAGTTCTTATCCTGCAGGTGATGAGGAAATGCTTGAAATAATTTACTTGGGCAAAGGCATGAGCAGACATGACCCGTGCTTAGAGGAGTGTGTAGATATGAACTTGCATCACAGGCTCCTGGAAGAAGGTCAGAAAATTGTTAGTCCTGCTAGTCCTAGAAGTAAGGTGCCAGGAGAAGTGGGAGTCCCAGCAAACATGCGGAAGCTGTTGCCTTAGAGCCCTGGAGAGGTGAAGGAAGACATCTGGATAAGATGAACAAAGGGAAAGACTTATTTCTACCTCAAAAGCCCAGGATTTTAGAAACTCATCTATCATTTTCTGGGGGGAAAAATAACTTTGGGTATTTGGGTGGCACATAGGCAACAGTCATCCAGGAAGGCAGCCATCACTGCTCTTTTCCCTTTCAGAGTGAGGTTCAGTGATTATGCTTCATTTCACATAATGGTCAGTGCAACCAGCCACTTTTTAACTTTACCACAATGCTTGGTGTTTTAGGAAAATGCACACAAAAGAAATTCTAGGAAAATGATGCATGAGAGAAGGAAACCCATTGTATTTCACTGTGGACATAATTTATGACTCAATCGTAGTTTAATTAGGATTCTCTTGAAGCTTCTTCTTTTGGGATGTCTGAACACTTGCTTTTCATTCTTTTGAAGAATTCTTCCCCTTTTATGTACAGACTTTTAATTTTACCACTTGCCAAGCTGCCTCTCTCGTCTTAACTCAGGATTACCTCAGATTCTCCCTCTCTGAGCTCTGTCTTGACCCACTAGCCTCTTCAGGGTCTCCTACACTTCTGTGCCCATTCTGTGGGGGGAATCCCAAGCCATGAAAATCCTTATCCAAACTCATTTAATCCTTAACATTCCCAAACGTCTCACCAGCCTCAGCTAAAGGTGGGGCGACACCTCTCAGGGGCAAAGCTGAGGAGTGAATGTGCTTCCTGCATCTGAATAGGACCCCAGCTCTGTGTGGGACCCCTAAATGGGCTGGCAATGTGTGGCCTGTTCCAGGGGAAATTGTACAATGAGTGACCTTTGGCTTTTCCTCCCATCTAAATTTGTCCCCAGATTTTATTCCTTGTCCATTTTAGCCTCATTCCTCATCAATCACATAGCCATCCATGCCTTGGAAAGTCCCTGGAGTTAAAATAATGAGATTTGGGTTCAACTCCCAACTATGGTAAAAACTGTACGGACATTTGGGTAGCTTCTTTCCTCATTTATAAAAGCAGAATCCGACCGGCCATGTTGGCTATGAGAATCCATTTTTGTGGTACATTTATAGGTGCTTCGCAAACTATCGAGTGCTATGTAAATGTGAACCGTATTGTCAATGGTGGTACCCAAAGCCCGGAATCTTCTAAGCTGCTTCCTCGTCCTTCCCCTATTTATTTTAAGTCACTGCTGAGGTACGTAGCCTGGACGTAATTCCCCTCTGTCCTGTGCATTTGTCCCTATTCTCCCTCCTTCCTCAAATGGTCTGGTATCTTTTTTCCTTAGGTTCATATTTTCTCCCTTCACTGTTCCACCCAAATATTCAGATAAAGTGACGTATATCAATGAACTAGTGAAAAGAAAGCAGGCAGCTGTGGTATACGGTGTAGGATGTTATGTGTATTGTGATAGAAGTGTGTGTATTATGATAAACATATATGTTAATGAACAAGTCAAAGAAGATATACTGTGTGGCTTGCTGTGTGAAAGTCGAGAGGCCACAGATTCACCTCTCTCCCCTCCCTCTTTCTCCTTCTTATTTGTTCTTCTGTGATTTAGGCCAGCATTTCGAAGGTGTCATCTAGAAACAGAGAGATCAAAGTGTGGGAAACCCTGGGTTAAACACAGTTAAATACCTTTTTTTACTTCAGGATTAGCGTGCACTGAGAATATTCAAGAAGGGGATTTACGCATCTTTTTTTCAAACATGTTTAATCATAAAATACCTTTTTCAAAGTGAAGCATCTGGGTGACGGATGTTTTATGGGTGGCATCTAGGGAAAGCCCACCTTGAGCAAATTCTGAAAGAAGGGATAATGATGGCTGGCCTTGGGGTAGTTACAGGGATTAAACATAGTAATATGTGAAAGTGTAAGCAAGGGCTCTGGGCGTGGAAGGCTGAAGCAGCAATGCCTCAGCAGTTCTCATCTGAGAGATGTTTACTGGTTATGCCCTGGAAATGTCATGGGTTGACAAATGGGGAATGCAATCTCTGACGGACTCTAAGCAGAAAGAGATCCCCTCTGGCTCCCTGCAAAGGGGTTTACAAGCCCTTCTCATCATCCAGCAACCCCGGGAGGCCTCCCCTTGATCAGACTGTGGTGGTACAGACAGTGGCACAGGATTTCCGGACGACATGCAGACTTACACAGACTGGAGACATTCTGTGATCATACTATGTACTCTTGAGCAAAAAGAAAGGGAGCTTGAAAGACAGAAGCAACATGAAACTCTCAATAAAACACACAAATGAGACTGACAGAGAGGCCTTAGCCACACTGGTTAGGTGAGATACCAGCTTTTTAGGAAGAAGGAACTAAAAACCAGTACAAAACCCACTGTCTCTCCTTCATAGGCTCTTATGTATGATTATGCTTAAGATACTGGAACTTATTCTTGTTAGCAGCGCGGGATTGTCATTCTCAATCTAATGGCTTTTATCTTGGTCATAAATCTTAAATTAAGGACCCCTCAGGCATTCTCACAAGTGGATACTGCTGGGGGTGGGCCTGATCTGACCTTTAGAGTCAGATTCTGGCATCCACAGGGGCAAAAACACGTTAGCAGTGTCTTTTACAGACTGTTGTCTTAGAAATGAATAACATCAGTCACAGAAGGAATGTACTAATCGTATACACTAAATGTTCAATGCACTATCTTGTTCATTCATTTGTTCATTCCACATTCACAGATTCCACAGTGTTCCTTGAGCACCTTTTCTCTGACAGGTGCTGTGATAAGAGCTGGGAACTCAAGGTGAACACGACAGACAAGGTCCTGATTCTCATGAGCCTATGTTCAAATGATGGAAACTACTTGTTTATTTAATCCAGAAGGAAGGACGGAAACAAAATCTTCCACCCCACCCAGGCAGCTTGTGTCATTAGTGGTATAACCTCTTAAAGGCATACCATTCATCACCTGGTGCAAAGTAGTGACTCTGACAGGATTTCCAGGCAGCTCCATGTGGGTGGACGGCTTCTCACGAGTGTGTCTGGAAAGGCAGGTCCTTTTGCACTCAGCCCTTTGCAAGTATGTGCTCATTTTGCCAGTAAATAGTCTGAGTGCTGTGAAAGACCACATTTATTTTTATTCTCTGAATCAGTCTTTACACTAGAAGACAAGAGTAATTGTCTGCCCTGATTTGACGTGGAAGCAAGGTCCAGATCAACCCATGACAATTGGTCAGTCCCAGGCGAGTAGGCCAGTTGGATGGTGAGTCAGATTCCCGTTGAGGAATGTCCCTGGCACCCAGTCTTCTCCCTTGGTTTACTTCCCACCTCCTGGTGTTAAGCACAAGAGGACATTTGAGCTGAGCTATCTCCGAAGAACCTACAGATGACTACTGCATGAAGAAAAAGCCTAACTTCTCATTCTGGGCTATAGTCTTCCCTTTGTTTCCAAGTTATTTTGATTGTACTGAAAAATGGATTCAAGTTTTTAATCAACTATAATTCTTAGTAGTAAGAAGATTAATAAATGGATGAAGGTTGATGTCAACGGTCATCTAAAAGTTCAAATATCACAGAGAAAAAAATTTTTTTATCTTTCCTGGATGGGAGGGCAAAGCAAATATGAAAGAAAAAAAAGGAGAGCAATAAGGGCAGTTGCAATAAAAGGCATCTTGACAAATGGTGGACATTTTCCACAAACTTAATTTTATAAGATTCAATGACGAATACGGAGGGATTTACTGTATTTCTGAAAAGTAGTAAGAGATGGCTCAGAGTTCACAGGGATGCCCCTCTGTCTGGATGTTTCTTTTTTCCATATGCTATTCTGATACAATTTGCTACCTTATAGTCAATTTTCTTTTTATGATTATATGAAATATTATATTCATATAAGTGACTTCAAAATCTTTCTGGTTAATCTTGATCACTTTCTCTAGGTTTTTCATTCATTCATTCATTCATTCATTCATTCATTCATTCATTCATGAGATAGGAGAGCACCTCCTAAATCCAATGCTCTGAGAATTCAGGAATTTCAGAGTCTGCTTTCAGAGAATTGGTAGTCTAGAAGGAGAAATAAAACATCACTCTAATACAAGATGCAGTGGAAAATACACGGAAAAAAAGTAATTAAAATACAGAAGACAGAGAGAAATGCTGTTTTGGCTTCACTCTCATTTCTGCTCAAGCCCCACATCTGTGGTCTCCGCCAGCACAGCGCTTAAGGACGTGGCTTTGAATCAGAAGGATAGGTTCAGCTCTCAACTCTCTCGTTGACTGGCTGGGTCACCTTGGTCAGGTTATTTTCCCGCTTTAAGTAGCAACTTTCCCATATGTAAAATTGGGATAATAATATGTTAATAATACGATAATAATAATAATAATAATAATAATAATAATGATGGTATCCACTTTTAATGTGGAGGACTGAATGAGGCAGTAAAGCAGCCAGCAGAGTAGCACATAGAACATGCTAAATCAAATGCCTGCACATAGAACATGCTAAATCAAATGCCATGCTAAATCAAGAGTCAGCAGGATGTCACTCTTCCTGCTGACATCCCTCACTACATTGATGGCACCCGCTTTCCCCTGTCATGAGGCATGGACCTTGGGAATTTTCCCTCTTCTTTCTCTGTCCCTATTCACCTAGCCACCAGTCTGGGTATGAATTGTCCCTGTATCAGACCTCTGTCTTTCTCTGGTTCATTTCCATGCTTCCACTTGAAATTGGGCCCTCCCTTAACGTTAACTACCAGCTGATGTTTTGGTGTGTTTACCGTGCACCTGAATTCCTTTATTTACTTACAATAATACTTGTATGGGGTGGACATTACTATTTTCACGCCCTTTTGGAAAAGGGACACTAAGGCTTAAAGAGGTTGACTATCCATTTCAAGATCACAGAGCCAGGAGGTGCCAGCACCAGGGCTGGATCAGATCTGTTCACTCAGTGTGTCCCATTCCATGCCCCATGCCCCCAGCTCTGGAAGGGAAGCACTAGGATCTTTGCTCACGTGGAAAGCTCTTCTCCAGCTCCCAGCTCTACTTGTCGAAATCCTTTCCAAGAGCTAGGTACATTTATGGTTGTCCCAATGAAACATACACACAGTAGAACCTTCTGTTTGAACATCCAGGCACTGAAGCTTGACTTTCTGAGTTCAAGTCTTGATTCACCATTTACTAGCTGTGTGACTTTGAATAAGCAAATTGTCCCCAGTTTATTCAATTTTTTTCAGCTTAATTGAGGTATAATTGACAATAAAATTATGATACTTGAAGAAAAATGCCTGGCACATTACAGGCATTCAATATCTGTCTGTGTTGGAGGGAAAGAACAGTGTTTTCTGCTTTTCACTCCATCATTCACCTAACAGAGTGACTTGGAAATAATAGGCATTCAAAACACAGGTTGGATGATATGATAGCCTGGACATGCTTCTGAATAAATTAAGGAGTTTATGCAATTAATAGTGAGGGAACCTTAGATATCAATTGGAAAATTATTAACTGTCTAGTAAGTAAATCCATTTAAATTTAAGTAGTGTTGTCTTTTTCCTTGTTGATCTTTTAGATATTTTATTATTGGTATATACAAATGCAACTGATTCCTGAATATTAATTTTGTATCCTGCTACTTTACTAAATTCATTTATCAGTTCTAATAGTTTTTTGGTGGAGTCTTTAGGATTCTCTCTATACAGTATCATGTCATCTGCATATAATGACAATTTTACTTCCTCCTTAGCAATTTGGATGCCTTTTATTTTTTTTTTCTTGTCTGACTACTGTGGCTAGAACTTTCAGCACTATGTTGAATAGAAGTGGAGAAAGTGGGCAACCTTGCCTTGTTCCTAATCTCAAGGGGAATGGTTTTAGCTTTTCCCCATTGAGTATGATGTTAGCTGTGGGGTTATCATATGTGGCCTTTATTATGTTGAGATATGGTCCCTCTATTTCTACTTTCTTAAGGGTTTTTATCATAAATCGTTGCTGTATTTTGCCAAATGTTTTTTCTTCATCTATTGATATTATCATATGATTTTTATTTTTCATTTTGTTAATGTGGTGTATCACATTAATTTATTTGTGGATGTTGAACCAAACTTGCATACTAGGAATGAATCCCACTTGATCATGGTGTATGATCTTTTTAATGTACTGCTGAATTCTGTTCGCTAATATTTTGTTGAGGATTTTTGCCTTTATGTTCATTAGGGATATCGGCCTGTAGTTTTCTTTCTTCTTAATGTCTTGGTCTGATTTTGGAATCAGGGTGATAGTGGCCTCGTAAAAAGTGTTTGGGAGCTTTCCCACCTTCTGGATTTTTTGGAACAATTTGATAATTCTTTTTTGAATGTTCTGTAAAATTCACCTGTAAAGCCATCTGGTCCAGGGCTTTTGTTTGTTGGGAGCTTGTTGATTACTGATTCATTTTTCCTGGTAGTAATCAGTCTATTCAGGTTTTCTGTTTCTTCTTGAATTAGCTTTGGAAGGTTGTGTGCTTCTAGAAAATTGCCGATTTCTCCCAGATTGTCTAATTTGTTGGCATATAGTTGCTCATAGTAATTTCTTAAATTTTTTTGCATTTCTGTGGTGTCTGTTGTCACTTCTCCTCTTTCATTTCTGATTTTATTAATTTGGGTATTCTCTTTTTTTTTTGATGAGTCTGGGTAAAGGTTTGTTGATTTTGTTTATCTTCTTGAAAAGCAAGCTCTTGGATTCATTGATCTTTTGTGCTTTTCTTTTCTTTTCTTTTTTTTTTTTTTTGGTCTCTATTTCATTTATTTCCACTCTGATCTTTATCTCCTTCCTTGTGCTCCTTTTGGGCTTATTTTGCTGTTCTTTTTCCAGATCCCTTCAGTGTAAGGATAAACTGTTGATTTGTGATTTTTCTTGTTTCTTTAGGTAGGCCTGCATTGCTATGAATTTCCCTCTTAGGACTGCTTTCCCTGCATCCCATAGATTTTGGGTCATTGTGTTTTCATTTTCATTTGTCTCAAGATATCATTTGATTTCTTCCTTGATCTCACTGTTGATCCATTCATTATTTAGTAACATGTTATCCAGCCTCCATGTATTTGTGTGTCTTCCAGTGTTTTTCCTGTAGTTGATTTCTAATTTCATAGTACTGTAGTCAGAGAAGAAAATCGGTATGATTTCAATTTTCTTAAATTTATCGAGACTCGTTTTGTGGCCTAACATGTGGTCTATCTTGAAAAATGTTCCATGTGTGCTTGAGAAGAACATGTGTTCTGCAGCTTTGGGATGAAATGCTCTGAAAATATCGATTGAATCCAATTCGTCCAATGTGTCCTTTAAGGCTGCTGTTTCCATATTGATTTTCCATCTGGAAGACCTGTCCCTTGTTGTCAGAGGTGTGTTGAAGTCCCTTACTATGATAGTGGTACTGTTTATCTCTGTCTTTGTGTCAGTCAATATCTGTTTTCTATATTTAGGTGCTCCTACGTTGGGTGCATAGATGTTTACTAGGGTTATCTCACCTTGTAGGATTGATCCCTTTATTATTGTGTAGTGCCCATCTTTGTCTTTTAATATATTCTTCATTTTAAAATCTGTTTTGTCAGATATAAGTATTGCTACTCCAGATTTTTTCTTATCTCCATTTGCATGAAATATCTTACTCCAACCCTTCCCTTTCAGCTTATGTGTGTCTTTTGATCCGAGGTGAGTCTCTTGTATACAGCTTATGGAAGGGTCTTGTTTTCTTATCCACTCAGCCACCCTATGTCTTTTGATTGGAGCATTTAATCCATTTACATTTAAAGTGATTATTGATAGGTACATAGTTATTGCCATTTTATTATTTGTAATTAGATTGTTTTCATCTTTCTTCTGCTTACAGAAGCCCTTTTAATATTTCCTGCAATTCTGGCTTGATGGTAATGAATTCCTTTAGCTTATTCTTTTCTGAGAAGCGCTTTATGTTGCCTTCGATTTTAAATGATAGCCTTGCTGGATAAAGCAATCTAGGTTGTAAGCCTTTGTTTTTCATCACTTTGAATACCTCCTGCCACTCTCTTCTGGCCTGCAAAGTTTCTGTAGAAAAGTCATTTGATAGTCTTATAGGAGTTCCCTTTTATGTAACCCGCTGTCTTTCTCTTGCTGCTTTTAGGATTCGCTCTGTCTTTAATTTTTGCCATTTTAAAAATAATGTCTCTTGGTATGGACCTGTTTGGGTTCATCCTGGTTGTAACTCTCTGCACTTCCTGGGCTTGTATGTCAGTCTCCTTCACCAGATTAGGGAAGTTTTCGGACGTTATTACTTCAAATATGTTCTCAATCCCTTGCTTCCTCTCTTCACCTTCTGGTATTCCTATGATGTGCATGTTGTTGTGCTTGATGTTGTTGTGCTTGTTGTTGTCTTAAACCATTTTCATTGTTTACTATTCTTTTTTGTTGTTGTTGTTCCACTTGGGTGATCTCTGCTAAGTTGTCTTCTAAGTTGCTAATTCGATCCTCTGCCTCATTTAACCTACCGGTAACTCCTTCAAGTGTGTTCTTTATTTCAGTTATTGTATTCTTTAGTTCTAACTAGTTGTTCATTATGATTTCTCTATCCTTCTTTATGTCGTCACTAAGCTCCTTAAACATTCTTATTATCAGTGTTCTGAACTCTGTCTCTGATAGGTCGTTACCTCTATTTCATTTGGTTCCAATTGTGGAGGTTTCTTCTGTTCTTTCATTTGGGACATGTTTCTTTGTGTCCCCATTCTGGCTGACTCTCTGTGTTTGCTTCAATGTATTAGGGTTCTTAATTGTTGCTGGGTGATCTTATGTAGTATGTGTCCTTTATATTTGACTTGCACTACTTCCCTATTCTCTTATGTGTGTGCTCCAAAGGTGACCCTTGTGTTGTGTATATTGTCCTGTTAAAGTTGAGCTTTATTTGCTTTTGGCTTGTCAGTCGGTGGGATTGATTCCTAAGCTGACTAGTTCTGAGACTTGTCTATGCCCACAGTGGGTGACCTGCTGCATGAGGGTTGACCGCTCAAATAAGGCTTGGCCTCTATGGGCTTTTGTGCCTGTAGAGAATTCCCTCTGGGTGTGTCACTTGTAGGTCAAACCGAGTAATACTCTGGTTTGGTCTAGAGTTGGCCTCTGGGTGTGTTGAATCTTGTGCCTCTTGGGCTGTGCCCTGGTGTAGGGATTTCAGAACAAAGCAAATCACCAAGCCCAACAACAACAACAACAAAGAAAAAACCATGTGCACTCACATGTGAAAACCACTGATAACCCACACTCAACACTGGCAAAAATATCAAAAATACAAAAAATAAAAAATAAAAAGGTAAAAAAATAAAGCAGCGCCAGTCATGGCTTAAGCCCACCAAGTAATGTCCAGATTGTCCTCTTCTGTACAAAGAGTCCTCTGCATCTTGCACAGGCAGAGCCGGCCACCTGACCCTGGCACTGCAGTTCCAGATGAGTGTGGCAATAGAGTGTGGATGGTACTTTCTACAAACTCAGTGCAGTTTCTGCTCTCTCCTGCACATACGTGCACTGAGAGTAACACAGCCAGCCCCGTGCCCAGGTCTCCTGAGTCTTAGGGCACTTCTACCATGGGGGGGTGGAGGTGGGGTTGGGTGGAGGGTGTGAGATTTCTGAGCTGCTGGAAGTCCAGAGCTGCCTCTGCCACCTGCTGCTGACCCCTGGGTGTGTCTCCACAGTTGTAATTGCCCTGCCCTAGGCAGGCCAGAAAAGGTGGGGGCTGGGGATGGAGGAGTCTTCTGTCTCCCAGCCCAGCAGTGTCACATTCTTCCCAGCCTCTTCCCTGGGTCACAGCTGCAAACTGGATCTTCCCAGATCTTGAGTACTACAGCTCCTCTGTATTCTGACACTACTCTTCAGTTCAGGGGCCAGCTTGAGTCTCTGGAAGAGCGAGGGTAGGATTGGGAGATTGGGGGGTGGGGCCCAGGTATGGTGTTTACTTCTTTGTTTGACCTAGGGTCCAGCTGGAGGTCTCAGCTGCGGTTACTGCCTCAAGTGCTGGATATGCTGCTCTCTCACCCCATGCTCTCTTGGCAGGAGAGATCAGCTGTGGGATGCAGGGAAAGAGCCCACCTCCTGGCTTTTGTGATCTTTGTTCTGTCGTGGGGGTCCCTGCTGTGGGCCGCGTCTCCACTCAGCTCCCTTCCGCTTTCCCCTGCTCGCCTGGTTTGCCCACCTTCAGGTAATCCTGTGAGAGTCTCTTAGCTGTTCTGTGTGATGAGCAGAGAGTCCTCTGATGGGTTGTCGATGTTCAATTTGTGGTAAGTTCCGGAGGAGAACTCAAGAAGACCACCTCGCTGCCAACATTCCTATGACGTCAAGGCTGGAAAGGATACTTCTAAGTCTCCTTGTTAATTTTCCAGGAGAAGCTCAATGACTTGGCAACGTTGGCCCAGTTGTCCAGAGAGCACAGCTACTGTGTTTCCCTGAAAATAAGACCTAGCCGGACAATCAGCTCTAATTCTGATTTTTGGAGCAAAAATTAATATAAGACCCGGTCTTATTTTACTATAATATAAGACTGGGTCTTATATAATATATAATATAATATAATATAATATAATATAATATAATATAATATAATATAATATTATATTATATTATATTATATTATATTATATTATATTATACCTGGGTCTTATATTAATTTTAATATGAAATAATATAATATAATACCGGGTCTTATATTAATTTTTGCTCCAAAAGACACATTATAGCTTATTGTTCGGCTAGGTCTTCTTTTTGGGGAAACATGGTAATATGCCCAGACATAAAGATTGCAGAGTGAGTGAGGTTGCTGAGTGGGTATAGCTCAGAGAAGGCTCTTGTATAAAAATAATGCTCGTTCAAGGATTTTAAATAACTATAGGAAAGACTTCTTCTGGGGTCTCAAGACTATTAGAGATTGTAGGGCTTCGCTGAAATTTGCCTATTATGGAACACATAACGTTCAGCTAATAGAGGAAGTTATGATACAACTTCTTCTAATGCAATGGTGCTAATCTGCATGGTGACTGGAGAATTGGTTGTGGTTAGAGTTTAGGCTAGGTGGCAAATAAAAATACAGACACTTAACTGGATTTAAATTTCAGATAAACAGGGGTAAATTTTTTTAGTATAAGTCTATCCCATGCAATCCTTGTGTCCTGTATTTTATCTGGCAGCCCAAGTTCCACTTTAAGGGGCTGGATGCTACAAAGTTACCTAGCACCTTATGTGAGAATTATATCCCAGAAAAATATGTCACCCCTATGCCTTCCATAAGGACCTGCATTTCTGGCAAGAGGATTACACAGTTTATGTTTTGGAACCAAACTTAGAGATCCTCAATCTTGTTTTTCTGCATTTCACAAAGATTAAGTGACTTGCCTGGGGCAGCAGGGCTGTGACCACTGAGAATAGAAAGGCGAGCCAATAATATTCACTACCCAATTCTTCACCTCATATGAGTCATCTTGAATAATGTAAGCTTGAACCTCAAGGTATTAAATTTGACACTGTACTTATAAATAATCCAAAAGTAATGGGAAGGGGGGAAATGACAAGCAAAACAAAGTAAGAGAAGTAATAAAATGAATGTATTAACTATGGAGAAAAATGTACTAAAATACCTCAAATATGTGTTACATTAAGTTGTTATAATAGCTGAGACATGTAAATTTCTTATATTGAATGAAAGGTAAGAAACATGTTTGGAATTTTGTTGACTATTTAAAAAAATCAAATTACTTCAAATGTGTCATTGATTCTGTATCAAAGATGCAAGAGATTTGTAATGTGCACAAAAAGGGGCCACAGACTAAACCTGACAAGCTCAGGAAAGGCCAGCATGGCAGGTCCTATAGACTTAGAGACAGAAAGTAACCACATAGAACATAAAAATTCTTAACTAAAAGCGGGTCATGGTGGGTAGTCCTGTCGTAGGCTTGTAGCGGCCTCGACAAAGGTCAGTCTTTACTTTAGGTGAGCCTGTCTGTGGACTTTTTGCATCTAAGATAAAATACTTTTGAATGTCAGAGTAATCTTTTCTAGACCCCCTTCAGCCATAACCTCCAGCATCCCTCATTGTTCCCTTGTTCCCCACATACTATCTTTATGTGCTGTAAATGTTAATTACTAACTATCCCGTACTCACCAAAGTAAAAGAAGTGTTTGTCTTTCCATTTTACTTTTTATCCAATCCTGGAGATATCCCCACTTTGCTTTCTCCCACTGGTGGATTTCATGTAACGCTCCTTATGTCTCCTTGTTTGATTTTTTTTTTTTTTTTAACTTTTTTGTTTTGTTTATTTTAAGTGTGTTTTTCCAGGACCCGTCAGCTCCAAGTCAAGTAGTTGTTTCAATCTAGTTGTGGAGGGTGCAGCTCACAGTGGCCCATGTGGGGATCAATCTGGCAACCTTGTTGTTAAGAGTACCGTGCTCTACCCAACTGAGCTAACCAGCCACCTCCCCTCTCCTCCTTTGATTCTAATGTATAAAATAAGTTGCAAAACAGCCATTTTCCAGAGCATTTTCTCAATCCATTGAGATTATACTTCCTGGCAGTTGTCATCAGTTTGGCTCAAATAAACTTATAAAAATTCTCTACAGGTTTGGAAGTTTCTTACATCAACAGTAATCAGCAAAAATGTGATGAACCATAAAATCCAAATTGCACAAAAGTAACTACTGTTATCCTGGGAGTGTATAACAGAAAGAAAAACTTTAGCTAAAAGTGAGACGTAAGATCCCAGGAAATAATTTACAAAAACAATTCTTATTATATACAAATCACTTCAAAGAAAATAAAATAAAAGGGGTTGTCTATTAAAATTTCAACACTTTTGAGCCCTCTTCTGGCCAGCAAATTCAAGAATAAATAACATATGGAGAATGACAAAGTTGAAAAACAATCAAATATATTTGGACTTTAAAAGAAAAGTTAAAACAAAATTATTTCACTGGATCAGATGAAAAATTTCTATAACTGAATGACTTCACTTTCTTCTATCTCTTGTCTGCTATGTGTGTAAATGAAGGGAAAACAATAATTTTGATAGATACTTCAGAGGAACAAATAAATCATTTTTTTCTTTTGTGCCAGGAGGCAAGGAAGGAATGCATTTCTTTCTAAATACCAAGAAAATTGAACTCTATGAATTCTAGAAGCAATATCTTACCATTCATTTTCATAAATATTTGTACTTTATTGGGTGTCATCTTGGCACTCTCTCATCAAGGTCTTTTTTTGTGCTCCTTTTAACACTAATTTTGGGGAATATAGATGCCAATTAACTTAATCAATAGAACCAAAACTAAAGCCAAAAGCTAGCCAATATTTGCAATATCTAAAGAAGCCCAAGGTATAGTATACTCTTATCTATTATACTATTAAATATTATACTGTTATACTATTGTACATATTATCTACATAATTAACCAAGAATATATTATAATCCTTATGCTCTTACTATACAATAAACAAATCTTTTATATCAATAGATATAAATCAATAGAGAAAAGTTCAATATTTCTCCCAGAAAAATAGGCATAGGACATTATGAATAGGTCATTCATAAAGAAAAAAATATAAGTGGATAAAAAGTAAGAAGGTGATGAATCTAATGAGTAATCAAAGGGATGTGATTTAAGATGTGACAGCATTTTTTGCTTCTCAGGTTGGCACTGACTTTCAAATGATCCTATCCAGTACTGGTGAGGCTGCAGGAAACAAGCCATCTTCTCTGTCACTGGCAGAAGTATAAATTGGCTCAACTTCTCTGTAGGGCAAAATTTTAATATCTAGCTAATGTATATAAACTTTGCTCTAGCTTTTACACTTCTAGGAATTTAATTTTACAAAAATATTCTGAGATTGGAATTCCTGTGTCATAAAGTAGTTCCATTTCCAGTTTTTTGAGATACCTCCATATTGATTTTTGGGGGGATTTGCTGCTGCAATCCCACCAGCAGTGCTCAAGGGTTCCCTTTTCTCCACATCCTCACCAGCACTTGTTGTTTGTTGATTTATTGATGATAGCCATTCTGACTGAAGTGAGGTGATATCTCATTGTGGTTTTTATTTGCATTTCTCTAATGATTATGAAAGACTGTTTGGGGAATATAATCAATAATGTTGTAAAGATTTTGTAGAGTATCCGATGAACACTTGTCTTATTAGGGAGACCACTTCATGGATGGTGTAGATGACTGACCACTGCAGTGTACTCCTGAAGCTGAATATTAATGAGTGTCAATTATAATTTAATGTATATATAGTCACAGGATGTGGAGCACAGCATAAGGAATAGAGTCAGTGGAACTGTGACAGCTATATACCATGTCAGAGGGGTACTTGATTGGGGGAGGAGGTCATCACTTTGTGAGGGGTATAAATGTCTAACTATTACATTGTTTTGTATACCTGCAACTAATAATAATAAAACTACAATAAAAATATTCTGAGATGTGAAAAGATTGCAAATTTAACTGTAAAGATATTTTTGCAGCATTTTTCATAATGGCAAATAACTGAACCACCTCAATATCTGTAACACATTACTGGTTAAGTAAATGTTAATTTGTCTTTGGTGGCCTTGAGAACAAGCCTGTCAGTTCTCTGACTCCAGGAAGCATAGTTGACTGAGGCCCCCAGTGGCTGCACTCTGAAATGCATCGCCTGCTTATCAAGAACTGGAGAAAGTAATGCTGAGCGAAACAAGTCAGACAGAAAAAGCAGAGAACCATGTGATTTCACTGATATGTGGTATATAAACCAAAAACAACAAAAGAACAAGACAAACAAATGAGAAACAGAAACTCATGGACACAGACAATAGTTTGGTGGTTGCCAGAGGGTAAGGGGGGCGGGGGGTGGGAGGTGGGAGATGAGGGTAAGGGGGATCGAATATATGGTGATGGAAGGAGAACTGACTCTGGGTGATGAACACACAATGGGATTTATAGATGATGTAATACAGAGTTGTACACCTGAAATCTATGTAATTTTACTAACAATTGTCACCCCAATAAATTTAATTAAAAAAAAAAAGAACTGGAGAAAAACAACATCCATACAATATAGTATTACTGAATAGGCACTCACATAATGTGGCAGGAGAATCACATAGTAAGACATAGAAAGCTGTTTCAACTATATAAGGGTTGTATGTGTGTATGTGTATGTATACATACACAAATATATTCAAGAATGATGTATATATACAGTGTTATCTCCTTATGAGGAAAAGTAAGTGTAAATATATGCATAGACTCAAAATACTAATGTTGTTCATCAGAGATGAAATTAAGAGTTATTTTTTTACCTACCCAAATTTAATTTTTCCCTATAAGAGACATGTATTACTTTATAAAGAGAAAAGAAAATAGTTAAGATTATTTACCAATGTATGAGTAACTTTCTTTGCAGTATTTGACTTATATTTTACATTTTTCTCCATGGTCTAACATTTATTTATCATGTGCAACTTAACGTTAGGTGTGGAAAGTGTGATATTGTAAAGAAAGAACTAATTTCTGAATCAGAATAAGAGTTTGATGCCCATCGGCAAGAATGTTGGTCCTCAAAAGACTCATTCTTGAAGATTTCATCAAGCTGTTAGATTACGTAAGTGGTGTTATGGACGAGTATTTTCTTTAAAAATTCTCTTAGTGTTGTTGTAAAGTTGTCTTGACAACAAAAACATGGTGCCCCCCATGTAGCCAGTGAGACCACATTCACTGGACCCCTGGATTTTCTTGCCTGGCCTCGAGGATTTGGAACAGAAGTACAGGCCATCCTTCTGTGCAGGGCAGAGCTCTGGCTTTTGGCTTCCTCTTGGTACCTGGAGCCAATTCTCTTCCCACTTGTGGCCTCAAGAGGTTTTGCTTTTGGTCAGGGCTCTGAGCCCACAGCTGCCTCTCTCCCACAGTGTGGGTGTCCTCCCAGCTCGGTCTTTAGAATGAATCCTGCTTTCTCCCTCTCATCCTGTCTCTTTCCCTAAGGTGCTTCTCAGAGGTGACTTTACTCTTAATGATCGTAAATAGACTTTCCATCTGCCTATTTATTTTCTGTCAAAACAGTTTTCTAAAAATTCTTTCTTAGCTCTTTACAGCCCTGACAGGTGTAAACAGCCTCATCTGACATGTTTCTACTTAACCTCCTGAAGATAAATTCCATCTGGCCTTGAGTGCCTCCCTGATAGTCCCTTAAACTATTAAAAACACTAAAACGTTCTCACTCACCAGTGGATCCATGTCTCCAAAGTCTAACCTTGTCTTTAGACACACCACTTCCTAGGGGAGAAAAAGGGGATTTTTGTTTCCTGTGCTACCTCTTCATACCATCACCAGGCCTTGGAAGATACGTACCCCTCTCTGGCTTCCCATGCACCCCTGCTTTCCATGCTCTGAGCTTTCTCTCCTCTAGCCTGTCAAACATAACTGTCTTATCCCCTCCAGGCACCAATTTGTGGACCATGATGTCTCAAGCTGACAAACCCAAGGTTTTGTGTACATCAGAATCACACAAGGAAGATTTTTTAAAACACAGTTGCGCCTACCCCACCCCTGAAAATTCTAATTCAGTAGGTCTAGGTAGTGCCAGGCATGAGGGCTTTAGGGGTCCCCACATTTCAGTGCACATCAAAATAACTAGGGGAGCTTTAGAAAATGCACATGCCCACATGCCTAGGCCTCCTGCCGGTATGCGATAAATATGAGCAAGGATTTGTCACGTTGTCTGCCATCATATCTCAGTGTCAAACATACCTCGGCGGGGTGCTCAAGTATGGTTGTATAACTAGAACAACATCTATGTTATTTATATAGATTATTGATTGTTCAATGTAGTGATCTTGCAAAAGAGGCATCTAATAAATATTGAGTAAACGAATGGGTGATGGGGAAAGAAAGATTTTTGAAAGCATCTTACTCTCTCTTGCATAGCAAAACATGTTAAAGATTAAAAACAGACCAAAGAGAGGGGAGCCTCTTATGGTAGGTTGAAGAATGAAGCCCAAAGATGTCCACAACCCAATCCCTGGAACCTCTGTATACCTGACATGGCAAAAGGAACTTTGCAGATGTAATTAGGATTTTAAAAGAAATTTCAGTTTTACTGAGGTATAACTGACAGGTAAAATTGTAAGCTATTTAAGTGTACAATGTGATGATTTGATGCACATATGCATTGTGAAAGGATTGCCCCCCATCTAGTTCACGAACCCATCTATCACCTCACATATTTATCTTCCCCCACCTTTTTTTTTGGTGAGAATATCTAAGTTCTATTCTCTTAGCAATTTTCAATGACATTCATCCCTTGGTATCCTTGGGGGACTGGTTCCAGGACATCCCCACAGAAACTAAGAAACTATATAATGCTCACCATTATATAAAATGGCGTAGTATTTGCACATAACCTACGCACATCCTGTATACTTTAAATCATGTCATGATTACTTATAATACCTAATACAATGCAAATGCTATGTAAATAGTTATTATACTGTGTTGTTTAGGGAATAATGACAAGGAGAAAAAGTCTGTACATGCTCAGTACACACAACCATTGCAGGCCTAACAACGTAGTACACAGCAGCAACAAAATAGCAGTTTTTCAAATATTTTTGATCCATGGTTTGTTGAATCCATGGATGTGGAAACCGTGGATATGAAACCGTGGCTACAGAGGGCCAACGGTATACAATATAGTGTTATCAACTACAGTCGTTAGGTTTTACTTTAGCTCCTCAGACCCTATTCATCTTACAGCTGAAAATTTGTACTCTTTCCCAATTTTTCCATACTTCCCTCACCCACCGCCCTTTGCAATCTTTTTTTCTGCTGTTTCTATGGGTTTGACATTTTGTTTTTAGATTAAGGATCTTGATATGAGGAAAATATCTTAGATTATCTGGGTGGGCCCAATGTAATTAATCACATAGGTCCTTACAGGTAAGTGAGAAAAGCAGGAGGGTCAGAGTCAGAGAAAGAAATGTGAGGATGGAAGTAGAGGTCAAAACAATGTGTTTACTGGAAGGGTGCTATGAGCCAAGGGACATGGGCAGCCTCTGTAAGCTGGAAAAGCAGGAAACAAATTCTCAGTGAGGGTCTCCAGCAGGAATGCAGACCTACCAACACCTTGATTTTAGCCTGGTGAGACCATTCTGATCTCCAGAATTGTTTGATAACACATTTGTATTGTTCAGGCCAGGAAATTTCTGATGATATGTTAAAGCAGCAATAAGAAACCAATATACCTTTCAACGGATGATGCATGGAAAGGAGCTTTAGGTAGGGAGGTGAACTTGTTTGCCGCATAACAATCAATCACACACTTGGCAACTTGAAACAGCACCCATTTACTATCTCACAGCCCTATGGGTCATAAGTTAGGAAGGCTTGACCAGATTCTCTGCTTGGGGTTCCACAAAGCTGAAATCAAGGTGCTGGTCAGGCTGGGCTTTCATCTTGGAAGAATCACTTCCAAGTTCACTCACATTGTTGGCTGCATTCAATTCCTTGGGAACCAGGTTCCTATTTCCTTGCTGGTTCTGAGCCAGGGGGTCCCTTTAGCTCCTGGAAGCCACCCACATTCCTTGCCATGTGGCTCACTCCATCTTCAAGCCAGTAAGGGTGCCTCAAATTCTTTTCATGCTTCAAATTTCTAACTTCCCATTATGTGGCCAGCTGGAGAAGCTCTGCATTTAAAGGACTCGTGTGATGGGGTCAGGCACACTGGACAATGGTCCTTAGCCATGCAATGTGATAATCATGGAGTGACATCTCATCATCATCACAAGTTCTACCCACACTCAAAGTGATGGGGATGATACAAGGACAAGTGTCATCCTTAGAATTCTTCCTGACACAGGAAGTTTCCAATATAGGCTGGTCATCATTAAAAGCAACTACCTTCCTGCCACGGGCCCTGGGTGGCTCTCCTATGGACTACAGGCAAGCAACCATGGCTCACTCTACATTAGCTGTGGGCGAACATATAAAGGGCCTTTGGGTTAGGCTGGGGGTGGAGAATAAGAGGTGGAAATACAAATGAAAAATATAATTATTCACTGACTATAATTATTAGGACTTTCCATATTCTTGATTTTTTGATGACTAACTTCCATTAGTATTTACTTGTTCTGGCAAAAATGTCTGCAGTTTTCAATAAGGGCCTGAGTCAAACCCTGTTTCTTAACTTTCCTCCCTTGTTTTTCTGCCCTCTCCCAGGCCTGACCACTCCTTTATCAGCAGACTAAAAAAATCTATGAGAGTCCCATTGTGAGATCAGATTCCCATGCAAATCAAACTAATATAAATAAAAGAGGAGGAAGACCGCAGAACGTATGAAATCTTTCTTGAGCAAGTCCTTTATTTTCTTTTAGCAGTGGGTTCCTACTCATTTGACAAGGCTGATTCATTTTTGGTTTTTAAAGAAATCATTGAACTTTTAAACTCCCATTCATTTTCATGTGGCTTAGAAATCTTCTGAGAGCCAGCTAGGCCTTCAATCACTCTCCCCTAAGTAATTCTTATTCTATTTCTAATCTACAGGTTTTTCTAACTTTCTGCCTTCAAAGCAATTTGGTAGACAGGGATCACAGAAGTCTCTTCTCACCTCATTTTATCCTAAATTTCTGCCACCTACCCAGAAACTTTGCAGAAACTTAGTGTTATTTTTGCCCTATCTGGTTAATGCCAAAGAACAATGCTCTGGTCCCATGGAAGAAGCCCTCGGGAGCATCTGTCAAGTAACTTTTGTGTTCTTTACTCTCTGTCATTTCCTGACAGGTCTTGCATCTTCACAAGGTTACCCATGAAAATCTGAAGAGTTATAAATGGGGATGGTTACATCATGTCTCATTAATAGCCTCCCACTATACATTTTTAAAAGGAGCCTTCTGTGCTAAGGGAAATAAGTCAGATGGAAAAAGTCAAGAACCATATGATTTCACTCATCTGTGGGATATAAAACTGAAAGCAACAAATGAACAAGACAGAAACAAACAAAAACTCTTAGACACAGACAACCGTATGGCGGCTACCGAAGGATAAGGGGGAAGGGAGGAGGTAGAAGAGGATAAAGGGGGTCAGGTATATGGTGATGGAGGGAGACTTGACTTTGGGTGGTGAGCACACAATGCAATATACAGATTATGTATGATAATATTGTACACTAGAAACCTATATAGTCTTAGTAAGCAATGTTACCCCAATAAATGTAATAGCATTTTTTTTGTAAAGGAGCATTCTGGAAATGTTTACATTTGGAAACATGTAAAATAAGGTGTTAAGAATTTAATTCCCATGTATGAGTATGTAATACAAGCCCTGGAAGTTTCCTCATGACACACTTGAAGTACGAACTAGATCATACTCTTCTTCTGTTACTTCTTTATGCTCCTTGTTCTAAGTTTACGGTGTTCATTTTGACACAAACATTTTTCTCAATCATTTGACAATTTTACATGGCTGTCACTGGTGGGTACTTGATAGTATTGAAAGAATCTAGGCAGAGCTGAATTCTCTGCTCCTCAAGCATGCTTACTCCCATGGGGTTCGCAAGGGAACAAGAAAAAAAAGAGAACTGGTACTATTTTATTACAAATAAAATTCCAGGGCTCAATTTCTCCACAATGAAGTACTCTGGAAAAGCTTGGAAGCCCTCCCCTCTGCCACCCCAGGTGAATGTGTGGAAAAGAGGAGAGAGCCAGTGGACACGATGGCAAGGCCTGTTCAAAGACTCAGGCTCTGCCTCCACTGACCCAGCCAGATGCAAGAAGAAAGGAAATGGAGGGGTGCCCAATTTGTGCTACATTTCCCTCCACCCTCCTGCTTTTGCACTACTAGCCTTCTTTCCACCCTTAAAATACACTAAGTTCTTTGCTTTCTCTGGACCTTTCCCCTGAACTGCAGCCCATAATTCAGATATCACCTCCTCTGAAAACTCTTCTTCACGCATCCTAGCCAAAGCATCATTCCTGGCCCTCTCCCCGTATGAGCCTATTCCATATTATTGATAGCACTTATCGACAAAGTATGTGTAATGAACACAGGTACGTGATCATTGCTTTACTCCTCCCCTTAGAATGTCAGCGGCGCTGTCTTAACCATGGTCGTATCTTCATCACCTAACACAGTGCTTGGCTCATGGTGGAAAGTCCGCAAGTACTGACTGGTTGCTAGCGACCCCGTTCACCAGTAAGCATAACCCAATCAGTGTCTTGAAATCTAGCCAATCAGATCAGCATTACCTCTTGTAAGGGAGGACTGAGGCAGAAGGTGGGGAGGCTTTTTATACCAGTTGTCTATTATTACACATAGCAAATTATTCCATAAAGTAATGGAGTAAAACAATGAACACTTATTATCTCAGGTTCTGAGGTTAGGAATTCAGCACGGGCTCAGCTGGATGGTTCTGGTTCTGGGTCTCTCATGAAGTTGCAGTTAAGATGTTGGCTGGAGCTGCAGCCATCTAAACATAGATGTATTAAATATAAATATTTAATGAAGCCTGAGGGTCTGTTAACTGGAAGCCTCACTGACATGGCTGTGGGCCGGACTCTTAGTTCTTCTTCACACAGACATTGCTGCTGGGCT
The DNA here is from genome assembly GCF_057876585.1 of Rhinolophus sinicus. Taxonomy (NCBI): domain Eukaryota; kingdom Metazoa; phylum Chordata; class Mammalia; order Chiroptera; family Rhinolophidae; genus Rhinolophus; species Rhinolophus sinicus. The sequence continues at coordinate 201,312,321 of NC_142517.1, forward strand.
CTGTAAGGGTGCTAACAACATGGCGACTGGCTTCCTGCAATCCTGTGATAGAGAGAGAGGGAGAAGCCACACGTCTTTTATGACTTAGCCTTAACGGTCACATGCCATCACAATTGCCATATTCTATGATTGCAGACCAATCCTGGTATAACGTGGGCGGGAATTACACAAGGGTGTGAATATCCAGAGGTGAGGCTCTTTGGGGTCCTTCTTGGAAACTACCTACCAGCTCTTTCTTCACCCCCTACACTGCTCAGATTTTCTTTTGCTTTTTTTTTTTTTTTTTCTGTCTGCAGCACTGACTTGCTATGATAGATTAGGTTGGAGCAGACCACAGAAGTGAAGACGGGAAATGTAACCACTCATTGTCAGGTTGAAGGTGGAGTGAGCTATATACAGGAAGCAGAGAAAATTCCCGTTTGGCAGGCAGAGCAAAGTATCTGGAGAAAATGACAATAGATAAGAATGTCAGTTGCACAAAATTGTCGACAAGACATGAAGGTGGCCACACAGGTACAAAAGGGTGTCAACAAGTGGATGGAGCCCAGTGATGGGGACCCATGAGCAGACAAATCTTAATGTGGAGAAAGACAGTGAAATCCAGAAAGTCTGTTCTGGAGGGTCAGTTTCCAGTTCCATACTTAAGGCAGCAAAACAGGACTGTGATCTCAGAGAGAGTTCTGTCAAATCCTTTATTGGTTCGTGGTCATCCTCCATTCTGTTACCCTCAAAATTGATTCCAAATGTCACTGCTTACTGTCATTTCCTGAGTCACGGAAGATTCACTGCCTCTTAGTTTATTGAGAAATTTGATGTGAATGTTCTTTCTTTACTGCCCACCTTCCTGCAGCCAAGAGAACTGTACAGATCTCTCTGATATAAAACAAAAACGATAAAGCCGTCCTTTACATCCTAAAACCACTAGGAACTATCCAACATCTTGACTCCCATTGGCACCCAAAGTCCACACAGATGGCAAACCCCAGAATTTCTCCTTCTTCCCCTCCCATTTACTCTGATATCTCGTTCATCTCGTGCTATTCTGATAAGATTTTTCCGTAAGGTCACCAACAGCATCCCTATTTTACTATAAAAGCTGCCACCAACCCTTCTCGTCTAGGGCCTCTCTGTTACACCCAGCAAGGACCATGGACCACACCCCCTTTACTGAGCTTCCTCAGACTTTGGCTTTCGTGACATCCTTCCCCCTGCCTTTTCTCCCTTCCTCTAACTATGCCTGAAACTTCCTTAATGCTTTTCTTTTGAATCACTGCTCTTTTCACTCTACCAGCTCCATCTGAGTGATCCAGAGCACGCTCACAATTTAATTTATGACTTATGGGCATATGATGGCCACCTAGATCTCCCAGGCCAGACCTTTCCTGGGAGCTTCAGGTTTCAGTCGTCAATAGTCGATCTGACTTCTGTAACTGGATATCCCCAGACACAGCGTTCTTACTTGTCCACAACATCACACACCCTGTCCTCCTTAAGTCTGCTTCTCATGCACATTTGCTCTCATGGCTTGGCAGCACCATCTACCCAGGCCCATGCTAAAAAGCAAGGTGTCCCCTTGATGTCTTTCTTTCCCTCATCCAGCCATTCAATCAAACATCAGACTTGCTGGCTTGGGTTTTGAAATTTAATGATCCCCTTCTCTCCATCTCCATTACCCTACCTGAGTTGAGCCTGTTATTATTTCTTTCTTGATTACCAGCCTCCTATCTGGTCTTTCCCCTTCTCTTTGTTCCTTCTTAAAATTTTCTTTCACAAAGTGTCCAGAGTGATCTATCGACAAACACAAATTTGACTGTGTCATGGAGTGAAGCCCTTTGATGGTTTTTCTCTTGTCTTCAATCTGAAGTGAAATTTGTATCGCATTGCATACAAGATGGCCCAAGAGTTGTTGCCTGCCTTCCTGCCTCTCTAATTTCATCTTCTTGCATTTCCAGTAATGCCGAGTAGCATGTACTTACATGAACACACCACATTCTCGTCTTTCTTTTTGCCTGTGGGAACGCTAAACCTTCTTCACGGAATACACGTTTCCATTTTCCCCGACTAATCCCTGCTCCCCCTGTCAAGTTCATCTCAGGCTAACCTCTTCCAAGATGACTCACCTGACCACGTCCATGTGTCCTGGCAGTCCAGGCACCCGTGCCCAGAGCCCCCTTAGGCCTTCTATGTATCTCTGACATTGGCTCACCCTGTCTCCCCAGATGGCCTCTCAGCTCCTTGCGGGCAGAGCTATGGCCTTTTGTCACTGTATCCCCAATCCCCAATACCTTGCCCAGTACGTGGTACATTAGGGGCCACATTAACATCTCTGTTGATTAATGAAATGAATTGCCTCAAAGTCTCTTCCCATTTTCCCCTGCAGCGGCAGAGCAGAGAATGTCCTCCACCATGCTTTCGGGGAATTGACAAAAAGTGAATGTTTTCAGGGCCTCAATCCCAGATCGGCACCCAGGATGTCACAGGACATGACTTTGCAGGGGCTATAATAGTCCCCCCTTAACCACATTTTCAGTCACCTGTGATCAACTGCAGTCTAAAAATATTCAGTGAAAAATTCTGGAAAGAAACAGTTTATAAGTTTTCAATTGTGTGCCATTCCTAGCAGTGTGATGGAATCTCACACCCTCCCACTCCATCATGCCCGAGACGTGAATTATCTCTCTGTCCAGTGTATCCACGCTGTATCCCTGCCTGTTAGTCACTTAGTAGCCCTCTCGGTTATCAGATTGACTGTCTGATATCAGTGCTTGTGTTCAAGTCCCCTCATTTTACTTCATAATGGCCCCAAAGTGCCAGAGAGTGATGTTGGCAATTCAGATATGCCAAAGAGAAGCTGTAAAGTGCTTCCTTTAAGTGAAAAGGTAAATGTTCTTGACTTAATAAGGAAAGAAAAAAAATTGTATGCTGAGGTTGCTAAGATCTAGGACAGGAACAAATCTTCTGTCTGTGAAATTGTTAAGGAGAAAGAAAGCTGTGCTAGTTTGCTGAGAGAGAGAGATCACATTCACTGAACTTTTATTACAGTATATTGTTATAATGCTTCTATTTTATTAGAAATTATTGTTGTGAATGTCTTATTGTGCCTAATTTATAAATTAAACTTTATCATAGGTATGTATGCATAGGAAAAGAAAAACCAGTGTATGTAGGGCTTGGTATCTGGTTCCAGGCCTCCAATAGGGGTCTTGGAACATACGCCCCTCAAATAAGGGGGGTTTCTGTAAAATCGTCAAGGCAAGAAGAAGTATTATGCCTCAGGAGGCTGTGTCACCAGGCAGTGACACATATGTGGACGCTGCCAAGGCTAAGGCTAAGGTATGGGCGGCAGGAAAACTGAGGAAACCCCATGATAACGTACAAGTGAAAACACCCCTGGATGAAAGGCTGCACTTCACAGACTTCCTTGCAGAAAGGTCTGGTCATGTGAGTAGATTCTGGTTCGCAGGACTTCAGTGAAAGTGGCGTGTTCGATTTATGTAAAGTGTCCTTACATGGAATGTGTGCTCTTCCCTTTTCCTCCTGTCTGCAGGCTGGAGTGTGGATATGTTGCCTGGAGCTGGAGCTTCTATCTTGGACCGTGAGCTACCCAGGAATGCAGGCCACTGAGGGAAGAGCAATAAGACAGAAAGAGTCTGGGTCAATGATATCTGCAGCTCCACACTAGCCTTGGGACTGCTAGGTGTTTCGGATGTTTACAGGACAGAGAAATATAGGTCTGCCTTGTTTAAGCTATTTCTGGTCATGTGTAGCTGAGCTTAATTGTAAGACATATAGGCAGTTTATACAACATTCCCGGGGAATGTGTGCTTCTTAATGTCTTAAAACTCAAGTTTGCTCCTGATCTTGAAGGTATAACATTTTTACTTATTCAAGATTTGTGGAATACGAGGCATACAAACAGGCAGAGTGAGCTTGGGAATATAATACAGGTGCAGATAAGCACCAGAAGAAAACTCTTGTCATTCTGAAGAAAACTAATGTTGGTGGATGCTGTCATGGGTTTTGATGGGGTCAACAGCCGTTATGGGCCAACACTGTCTGCTCCAGGGATGTCTACGTACTTAACTTGGTCTGGTGTGGTGTGGAGTTACAGGCACAATCAAACAGTGAAGGGGGTGGGATGATGATTATGAGGCTGACAGATCAGTGTTGGGTGAGGAGTTTTCTGGAATAGTCAAGGAGACCAAAAGCCCCTCCAGACCATAGCAATCTATCTCCTGAATGCATTTTACCACGCGGAGATGTATTGGAATTAACCAACACTCCCTGAAAAGTTGCAAATCTATCAGTCATCCATACTTAATTGCTTCAGTCAGATCAGCCATTGGCAGTGGCCAGCATCAAAGGAATTGAGTTTCCAAGAAAGCAATGCTGGGGGTAAAAAATGGAGGTTCATTCGGGAGAAGACAAGCTTGATGGGACCTGGTGGTTTGGAGTCTGCAGGGCTGGAGGAGAGGCATGTGAGCAGGGCTGGCAAAGACTTGGTCCCCTCCCAGGTGGGCTCAGAGCTGCCATGCCAGGACTTGTCTGGAGGCTGTAAATCATGGCCTACTCTGGGTCGGTCTGGCCCACAAGCTGACTGGCAGCCATAGTGAATGCTATTGATGAGAAAACTGAGACTCAGTGAATTTAGATTATTCACACTGGTCACAATGTGCCAAACTGTCGGACCCCTCGGGGTCTGACCCCAAAACACAAATATCTTTCCTTAGTGCAGGGCAGTGAGTTCCTTTCCCTTCAGCTTTCCCTCATCCTTTCCATCCAGTTTCCCTCCCTCTTTCCAGTGGCTAGTGGAAAGATGAGAAGAAACAAGGGACGAGAAGTGCCAACTTCCTGCAGGGGGCACAGACAGACAGACAGACAGCCCGCTCCTCCCACTTGACCTCTGCCCCTGATCCCTCACTTCTTCCCCCCATCTTTTCTGTCATTCTTGGGGATTTTTCAGTGCTTTCCAACTCTGGTGGCATAGGGAATTTTTGAAAATACGTATTCCAGACCCCAAGCCCAGGAGGCTCTAATTCTGATGGCTTTGGTGATTGTGATCTGCAGCCCTCGATGAGGATAGCAGGGAATTGGGGTAGAAACCAGAGAGATCTCTTTCTCAGATGCAAAGACCTCCAGTGTGTACAAGTCCCTTAAGATCCAAAAAGGAAACACCACCCCTGTGTTAAGCCAAGGAGATGGGTCAAGAGAAACTCCAACCTGTTTGGTGTTTGAATATGAACATTTAATTATTTTAACAGACCTGAAAAGCAAGCATTTTTAAAAATGTTTGCTGGGTTTCCTTAAACAATTTATTCCCCTTGGATAATAGGGCAGCGACTGTGCTTACTTAGGAAAATGGGAAAGTAGGTGATGCTTGGCTTGGTCTCCCTTCATCTTTGCTTCCCTCTGAACAGGTGCCCAGGACTCTCCCTGGGTCCCACAGATGCTCTGAACGCTGCTTCCCACACCTCTTGCCAAAAGGAGATGTTTAGAAAATGTTCTCAACCCCAGGGGATCAGCTGTTTCCCACAACCATTCTTTGTATGGGATACACCACCCTAGATGAAGACCAGACTTACAGGATAATATATTATTCCAATAAAATGATAAGGCTAACTAAAATTCCCCAGAATATCCATCTTGCTAGCAGAATTCACAAGTTCACACACTATTGGGTAAGATCTCTTCGTGAATATTAGGCAACAGTAAGATGCCCTTTCAATTCTTTTCCCACTGGGTTCTCCAATCTCTCTATGTCCACAGCCTTACTGTGACTCTTTGGCTATTGTGTGCTGGATATCATATAATAGCTTGAAGTCCTCTGGGAACTCACTTCCCCTCTGACCCAACTTTGACTGCCAACATGTACTTGCTGTGACACTCTCTGAAAGGTTGGTCCTGCCATGAAGGGTTTTATTTTTAATCCAAACATTCCCATAAGTCACGAGATACTAGACTCCGCCCCACCCATGACCCACACTTTGATTGGGTCTCTGTGTTTACAATAAAGCTATTACTTTAGGGGCATATTGAAAATGGGCCCAAAGCAACAAACCTACAATGTTTAAGTTCATAACATTGATCATAAGATAGAAGCTCAGTCTGTTCTTGGACCTTCTTGGTGTTGGCCAGACAGAGACGCGGGTTTTGAAAGATGGTGCTCTAACTTCCCATCAGTTCATGCTCCAGCCTGCCGTGGGAGTTGTTGGAGGCCTGACAGCCATTGCAGAGTCCTGGGTGGATGCCTGGCAGTGCTGTTTTGAAATCGAACTAGGGCAAGAGATGTTTTTTCTCATGCATAACTTTTTATCAGATGAACTTGTAATCAAGCCTTTTCCCTTCACATCATGCTCCATCCTTCTCTAAGTATGTTCACATACAGTCCTCCTCCCCTTCTACTGCAATGAGTAGATGTAAGGAGGGTGAAAGCATGAAGAGCTGCCTATAACATGATGACCCCACCCACCTCCTAACCCTCACAACCTCTTTACCACCATCTGCCATGGGGCCATCAGGACAAATCTTCATCAGCCACCATTATGAAGCTAGGACCTCTCCAGGTTCTCCCTCATGCTCCCAAATCTCACCCACATACAGCGCTGTACATTGCCTGTAAGGCCTCATCCCCCACTCCTGCCCCCAAAGCAAAACCTTCCCATGGGACTCTCTAAAACTCAACATTCGTCGTCAGCAACATCTCCTACCTCATGTACCTGAATATTCCTTCACTTCTTACCCTCTCTGAATCCTGGATTCACCCTGAGGCATTTCCTGTAATTCTCTCAAGTGCTGAGGTAGCTATTCTGTCTCCCCCAGCTGATGTACTTGTCTTAAAACTCCACAATTGGTTCAATTCAGCTTTCTGAATTTTGAAAGCCTGCACCAGGGAACTGGATGTGGCTGGAGAAACACACCTATCTAGGTTGACAGCTTTATTTGAATCCTTGCCACTAACTTCATATGACCCAAGCAAGCCCACAATACTTCCCTCGTCTGTTCACTTACCCATACTTCTAGATGATGGTTACACTCCCACCCCTCCCATTATTTTGGGCTGATGTCCTTGATTCCTATTTCACTGAAAGCTGGAAGCAATCAGGAATTTCTCAGCAGTCAGAGACCATATGGCCCCTTTCTGGGCACACAGAGGACACCTTGCCTTCCCTCCAGTACTATGGAAGAACCTTCGTTCCTGTGGAAGACCAAGTCCAGTCCTCCCATTTCCAGTGTCCCAACCCTTTCTCCAGGACATTGCACGAGGCCTTGTTCTCCCTCTAGCATGAACTTTCACTTTCCATGTGCTATCCATCAATATGTAATATTGTAATATTTCCCAACTTAGAACAAAAACAGCACCATTTTCTCCACCTCCTCCGTATGTCACCATTTCTCTTCCCTCTTTAGCAAAACTCACTCAGAGCCACTATACTGGCTTTCTCTATTTCCTCTCCTTCGATTGCTACTGGAACTTGTGATGTGAATTTTTAAAAGCTTTGTCTTAGTTATCTATTGCTGTGTAACAAAATACCACACATTTCATGGCTAAAACAATGCAAATGAATTATCTCACAGTTTCTATAGGTCGGAGTTCAGACTCAGCATGGCAGGATTTTCTGCTCAGCCTGTCACTGGGATGAAATCAAGGTGTTGGCCAGAATTACCATCTCATCTTGGCTTAAGGTCCTCTTTAAAGCTCACTGACTGTTGGCAGAATTCAGTTCCCTGTGGTCAGGGTACCGATGTCCGGGTTTTCTTTCCAACCATTGTCTGGGGACCTCTGGCAGCTCCTAGACGCACCCACACTTCTTTCCTTCCCTGTGCCCCTGTAATCAGTTCAGAACCTGGAGGTTTGCTTTCTGCAGGCCAGTTGGAGTACATCTCTCTGACTTCTTTTCTGACTAATGAGAGAAAACTTTCTATTTTTAAAGAGCTCAAGTGATTAAGCCAAGTTCACCCAAATCATCTCCCAAAGTCAACTGATGTGAGACCCTAATTACATCTGCAAAATTCACAGTAGTATCTTAGTACTTAGTGTTTGATTAAATAACTGGGAGGAGGTGTGTGTAGACCAAGGGCCGGAATATTGGAAGCTACCTTAAAATTCTGCCCATCCAGGAAGACAAATTCCAAAGAAAAGATTACTCTTTCTTCTGGGCTGACAGCCCATTCAGGGTGGGTGGAGAACATGACCAGTGAAGCTCCAGCTGAAGAGATTTGATCCCTATTTACCACTAAAATAGATGCAAAGCACAGCCTGTAATCTCTCCAGGGTGGTCCTGTGTTCTTCCGTGCTCTCTAATTGAGTACATTCCACCACTACCCTTTTCAAAGTCAGCAGTGATTTCCATGTTGCCAAATCCAACAGTCAATTCTCCTCATCATACCTGTTATGGACTAAGTGTTTGTGTCCCTACAAAATTCATGAGTTGAAGCCCTAGTCCCCAATGTGATGGTATTAGGAGATGGGCCTTTGGAAGATGATTAAATTGAGATGGGATCATGAGGGTGGGGGCCTTATGATGAGATTAGTGCCCTTAGAAGAAGAAGAGACACCGGATCTCTCTCTGGCATGTGAGTATACCGTAAGAAGGTAGCTACCTATGAGTCAGGAAGGAGGTTCTCAACAGGAACTGAATCTGCTGGAGTCCTGATCTTGGATTGCCCAGCCTCCAGCACTATGAGAAATAAATGTCTGTTATTTAAGTCATCCAGTATTTTGTTATAGCAGCCTCATCTTATTAAGCTAATACCTGACCTACAGCATCATTTGATGGTTAGTCAGTCTCTCCCTCTGGACACATTTTTTCCTCTTAAGTTTGGGATACTACTCTCTTTTGGTTCTTCCACATGACTCACTATTTTTACCAGCCTCATTTACTAATATCTGTTCATCCTCCTTTCCTCTAAACCTTGGGACTCCTTAAGGCTTAGTTCTTAGAAATTTTCTCTTCTCCTCTATACTTACCTCCAATATGACCTTGCCTTTCAACATTATCTAATACCGATGATTTACAAATGTATATCGCCTACATCCAACTGGCTCCTGGACATGTCAGACATTTCTAATGGGACTATAGTTGCTATCTTAAACTTAACATGTCCTAAACCAAACTTATGCGTCACCTCATGACAAAAACCAATACCAAAACAACTAAAAGAACCTGCTCTTTTTGAGATGTTCCCCTTTCAATAAATAGCAACTTCATTTTTTTAGGCTAAAAACCTCAAAATCATCCCTGAGCTCTCCTCTTTCATTCCCCATATACAATCCATCAGTAAACTCTATCGGCTCTACCTTGAGAATATATCCAGAATCTAACATTTCTCCCCGTGAACCCAAGCCACCACCATCCCAGCCTGGATTACTGCACTAGGCTTCTAAAAGGTCTTCCTCTTTCTACTATTGCCCAGGATCTTTCTCCACATAGCAACCAGAGTTAACTTTTAATAAATACATCACATCTACTCAAGGCCTGCAATGGCTGCCCATTCAGAGGAAAAGCCAAAACACTTACAAAGGTCTCCATGGCCCCAGATCTCTGTAATGTCATTACCAACCCTCCCTTCCTCCAACTCACTCTGTGCTGGTGCTATTGGCCCTTGGGTTGTTCTCAGTTCTTCCAACTGAAATATTTCTCCTGGTTCTTTACTCTGGCTGATCCCCCTGTCTTAACAATTCTTCCTCTTAGATAACTACATAGCTTCTTTTCTCACTTCAGGTCTTGGCTCAAAAGTTACCCTCTCTGTCATAGTCTGTCTCTCATCTTGCTTTTTTTTAATTTTATTTAATCACCATTGAACATATAATATTTTGTTTGTGTGGTTTGTATCCTCTAACATTCCCGCTACCTGGTCCTCCTTCATGAGGGTAGTCATTTGTTTTGTTCACTAATATGTCCCTAATGATTTAACACAGTAGATGCTCAATAAACATTTGTTGCATAAGTAAATACATTTTAATCTTATCACTACTTTTTGAAACCAATGCAAGTAGTGAAATTTATAATTTCTAAGAGGCCAGGTCTTGTATTTGACATAGAAATAGGGTTGTCAGGTCATTCTAACAAAAATACAAGATGGAAACAATTTATCAGGTAATTTTTTTTCCATTATGGAATGTTTAATGATAACAGTTTGCATTACATTCTTTTTCTTACCAAATAAGTAAAAGTATTTTAAAAACCTCCAACAAACCATGAAGTTTGGTTTTTACTGACTCGGGACTGGTTCTGTTATAGCCATTAAGCCAGGATTACTCATAGCACAAAAAATTATTTTCAATCTGTTATTTAGTACAGAAGTTAGAGCAATTATCAAACTAGTTTTTACATGGAGCAGTAGTTTCCCTGTGGAAAACACATTTCCACTTATCAAGAAATGACGTTTTCTCAAGGGATTTGAACATCATGTTCAAAATACCAACTCTCCTCCCAAAGAGGATTTGGAGGGAAGCCCCTTTTTTCATGTTGACAACCTCCAGATTTGAATTACTCATCAAAAGATTGATCACTATCAGCTAAAAAGCGAAAGATTCAGAGCATGATATCATGAATTCTAACTACTCCTTCTAGAAGTTGAAGCTCCTTAAATTCATTTCATGAATTTAAGGCACAAAATGCATTTGTGCCTTGCCAGTCATTTTATGACCTGCATAAATAAGAACCTCATTTTTCTGCAATTTGAATATGGCCTTCATGCCAAAAAATTGTAGCATCCATTTTCGAAAGGTGCTTTGAAACTAAATTAAATGTTGAAAATTCTTGATTCCAGCTTGATAAAGTTACCAAAAGTGTCTTGCTTTTAAAAAGTTCTGCAATCAATGATTTAAAAATTTGTGTGTCCTGTGATTTATAAATCCAACTTCTAGAACTGTATCCTAAGGAAATAGTCCTGTATGTGGAACTTAAATGAAAAGTGTTCAGGCTTTGGAAACAAAATGCTGACCCCGGTTCTAGCATTAACACCATGTGCATTTATATAAGTCTCAGTTTTGTCACCTGTAAAATGGAAATAACATTATACCTCATTTGAGATTGTTGTGAGAATCAGAGTTATTAGAAATACAGTCCTCTAGGCATGACTGTATGTGGTATATACATAAATGGAATATTATTCTGTCATAAAAATAATGAAGTATTAACACATGTTTCGACATGGATGAACCTTGAAAACATTGTGCTAAGTGAAAGATGCCAGACACAAAATCACATATTTATGACTCTGATTTATATGAAACATCTAGAATACATAAATCCACAGAGTCAGGAAGCAGATTAGTGGTTGCCATGGGTCAGGAGTGAGGAACGGGGAGTAACTGCTTGATGGGTGTGTGGTTTCCTTTGGGGGTTGTTAAAAAGTTCTAAAACTAGATAGTAGTAATGGCTGTACAACATTGTGAATATGCTGCCTGCCACTGAACTGTACATTTTAAAATGTTAAAATATTACATTTTATGTTATGTATATTTTACTACAGTAAAAAAATGTTACCAGAAAAAAATTGCAAAATTGCATTTACAGTAAAATTACATTTACAGTAATCTATATCTATCTATACACACACACACACACACATTGGAATTTATACACTAAAACATTACTGGTCGGCATTTCTGAGTACGTTATCACAAGTGTTTTTTTTATCATTTATATTTTCTTAATTAAAAAATAAATATGCAACCTGCAGCAGATTGGGGGTGGTTATCACTTTATGAGTGATGATGTCTAATTAGTACATTGTTTTGTACACCTGAAACTAATAAAAAAAAGTTATAAATAAATAAATTGCATTATAATTATAATAAGAAATAAATTTTAAGAACAAAGAATCAAGAAAAGGAAATTGCTGTATAAATGAGAAATGTGAAAGTAGGCCCAAGAGTGACTTGCACTGCATGTTTATAAAATAAAAGTGTTCAGCATTATTCCATAATTGCTACCTGCCTGCTCACAGTTCTGCGCTGTGCTTGGCTGCACAGAACCATTCTGCTTTGTGCACTAGAATTTATGAGGAATCACGTCCCACACTTAACATCTAATTTGCAAATCAGCATAGTAAGGCATAAGCCTAGAGAGTAAGCAGGAATAATTGCATCTAAATCATGACATGACAAGATAACTGTAACACTTACCGTTATAGTATATATAACTATAAATGCCCCATTAAAAAAATCTCCCTCCCCCCTCCCCTGAGTGGAGGGTTCAAATACCAGACAGTGAGGTTTAAAACAAGGTATTAGGCAACTCTACTTATCATTGTCTTTATTTCTCTCAATAACCCCATGAGGAAGATAGCATTATCTCTATCCTACCCATAATAAAATTTGGACTCGGGGCGAGGAATTTTTTGGGATCAGAATGCTAGGAAATGGTGGACCCAGAATTCAGCCGAAGCTGATGGGAGCCGGAAACTCACGGTTGTGACAAACCGCCTCTTGTCATTTGATGGGTGGGGAAGCACATGATCAGAGAGGTAACCTGATGGGGCCAGAGTTACAGCAAACATGTGATAGACTTGGGATTTGATCCCAGGTTTCCCAGTTGAGTGAATTTCCACAAACCTCAGCTGCCTCAGAGGCATTTCTCGAGGGTACTTACTACGCAGATGTCATTGCCTCAAGAAGGGCACGAAAAAGTCCATGATACAACATGAACTTAAAGAATTAGTAAAAAGATAACTAGTACTTTAGAGTAATGTATTGCTTATGCCAAGAGAATAATGATTCAACTGAGAATAAAGTTGCGACAAGAAGTTATACAAAGTTCCAAGTTCAAGCAGATGCAAATACCTTCCTTTAAATGGTACAGTGATGTAGGGATAACACTGAAATAAGATCCACATTCAAATCTGAGCTGTCATGCAGAATGAATGAGCCGTCTTAAAAGCTGAACAAGACAAAACGGTAAGAGCCCTGCAGGTGGAGCCCCCTGCCAGCCTTGTGAGCCACCCAGGAGCCTTTGTTCCGGGATATAATCCATGCGTGAGCGGATTTTGATATTTGAGCCACATGCCATTCACCTCCACAGATAGCCTAAAGGAGAAGCTTATCGAGACCACCTTCTCTGGCCACATTTGTAGAAGTGTGTTCAGTGGGGAACTTTGCAGCCCAAAGAGAACACATAAATCATTTTTCTTCATCTAAAACCATCCTAACACAGCAGATCTTTCACCCAGATGAATCTACTCTGGATTCTATTTTGCATTCTCTCTCCCACTTCTGCATACCTTTCAAACCCTGCTCAGAGACTGTCTGGGACTCTGCAAGCTACTGGTCAACCCGGTAGCCTATGGTACCCTCAGTGTCCTCCTTGCAGGCGCTGGAGCTAAAATTACATTTCTTTCCCGAAACTCTGACCACATCCCCCCTTCTTTAAATATCTGACCGGCTCTTTTTCTTTAATAAATTAAATTCAAATCCAGTGACTTGACCTCCTGCTCTTGCCATGTCTCACCTTCATGCTCCGATAGCCAGTGCCTCCTAGTCTTGTTTCATCTCACATCTCCCCTCCCCTGTGTTCAATCTCTCCCTCCGCTCCCTCTCAACTGCCTTTGTATTTTTGTTCTCAGGCTTTCTCTTGTGCTCCAGGCATGACCGCCCTTACATCAGAAGCACTTTCTGACCTAGATGCCAGCCTCTCTCTCAATCTTACACCCTCAGTCTCTGTAACATTCACTTTCTTTGTGAAGCCTTCCTATGTGCCTACGAATGGTGCCACCATCATCTCAGAATCACACTTGATTTCCATTCCCTTGTCCCCAGCCTGTCCAATGAAAGGCTGGAATTAAGTTAACTAAGGGGGCTCCTCACTGAGATGGATAACTTGAACACACTTCCAAGCATGAGAAGGTAAACCAGAGATGCACTTCTTTCTCATTCATTCATTGGTTTATCCTTCAATACACTTGTTGAGAAATTATTAAACACCGTGTTTCCCTGAAAATAAGACCTAGCCGGACAATCAGCTCTAATGTGTCTTTTGGAGCAAAAATTAATATAAGAAGACCAGGTCTTATTTTACCATAAGGCCGGTTATAATATAATATAATATAATATAATATAATATAATATAATATAATATAATATAATACCAGGTCTTATATTAATTTTTGCTCCAAAAGACGCATTAGAGCTGATTGTCCAGCTAGGTCTTATTTTCAGGGAACACGGCATTAGACACTGTGCTGGGTAATCATTAAACATCAGACACTGTGCTGGGTGTGTGTGTGTGTATGTAATTATGTTTATGTGTGTGTCATAAAGAGCCATGGCATAGATTTTCTCAAATTTTCTTGCTCATGTCACCCTTAGTGTCTCAGTAACATTTTCATGACTTAGGCTGACAGTAACAACTAATAGTTCTTTACTTTTTCAATAGTGCGTTTAAAACAACTTAATCAATATTAATACCTTAATAACTAAGTGGTCATTCAAGCTCTCATAAATCGAAAGAAAACTAATATTTTTATTTTAGTTTTAAATAACCACAATTACTCCTTAGTGGCTGTTTGTGCCTACTGGGCACTGCACAGGTTCTCAGTCCTTAGAATCAGATCGGACACGGCCATCCTCATTTCCCATCCATACTGATTTTTGTGCTTACTTGCTTTTTACGAAAGAAACCTCTAAACTCAGCTTTGCAAAAAATGTGACGTTATGAAAAGGAATGCAGCATACTGTAAATTTGAAGCTCAACTACTTCAAGCTAGATGTTCATGTGGTATCTGATGAAATGTTGCTGTATTTCTCTCAAAATTTAAAATACCCCATAGCATAGGGTGCCTTGGTGAGCAGTTTGGGAACCATGGGGACATGGTTTCTATTCTCCTGGTCTTTATAGTCTGATAGAAAAGAGAAGTCATATAAATAAGGGAGGATGGATTAAGTGCTATAAAAATTCACCAGGTTAGAGGTTTTATTTGTGATTTCATGAACCAATATCATGTGAAATAACATTCTGGTGGCTATGTGGGATTGCCTGTATTTTGTTACCAAAAAGGAATTAAAAATATATATTACCATCTACTATTATAATCAGTTTAACTATTTTAAAATTGAGATATAACTTATACATAGTGAAATGCACACATTTTAAGGGTTCATTTTGATGAAAATTTACATATGTAAACATCCATGTAACAATCACCTAGATCAAGAAAGAAAATCACCTCAGAGGTTCCCTCAGGCCCTTTCCCAGTGAATTTTTCAGTTAATACCTCAAGCCCCGACTCCCCCCCACAGGCCACCTCCCACTCCGCAGTGAGGTAACCACTGTTTCCATCTCTATCCCTATAGAGTGATTTTACGTGTTCTCGAACTTCATATAATGGAATTATCCACTGCACACTCTTTGTGTGTCACTTCTTTCTCAGAATAATGTCTGTGAGATTGATCCACATTGTTGCACGGATTACTAATTTGTTCTTTTCTCTTGCTGAATTATATTCCATTGTACGAATATATCACATCATCTCTCTTTTTTTTTAAAGAAAGTGTTTCTTAAATTAGAGCAAATTATCTTTCTTCACTTTCTTTATAGATGTATGGCACATGAATGCTTCCTTACACAATCTGTTATTTAGTTTTGCTTCCTTGTGAACTTTAGAAACTTGTACACCATTGATAAGAACAGAATTTTTCTGCACTTCCTTTTTTTCATTTAACATTGTTTCTGAGTCATCCACATTCAAAACGAACCCAGTTCGTTCATTTTTAGTGCAGTGTATTATTCTATTTATGAAACTGCCACAATCTATTTAATCTCCTGGTGGTAGAAATGGGCACCTCATTCATACCCTAAACATGCAGAGACTTTTCTTTTAGCAGGCATTTTTAGATTTACCAATTAATATGAGACATTTGCCATAATTTAAAATCCACCCTTTCTCCTTTTACGAATTTTTTAAACCACTGTCTCATTGGGGGTTATTTTAGGACAAGTCCCAGGGTCAGACTGTGCAAAGTGGCTGCACTTGGTTCATGGAAGGACTGACTCTTTGACCTTCGGCCAATGGTCACACAGCCCCCAAATAAACGCTGTCCTCCCTATTTACAACACCGACCTAAGAGAAATGCACGGTGCCAAGTGAGGAACCTGCTGTCTTAGACGATGCCAAGCATGGAACCCATTTAATGAGTGGATATGGAGGCCTGTGACAACTATTGAGAGAAAAGTGGAAAGATTTTTCAGCTGCAAGAGAAAGATGTTACAAATAGAATGTACTCTGAAATTAAAGAAGTCTGTACACCTTCAAAATCCTCCTAGTTTCTTTATCTAACGGGAAATAGTTTTCCCTTAGGCTTTACAAAATCTTCAAACTAATCCCCCAAAGCTTTCTGACAGAAAATAATATAGTCAATTATACTGTAACAACTATGTGCAGTGTCAGATGAGTAATAGACTTATTGGGGTTATCACTTTGTGAGTTATATGAATGTCTAATTACTATATTGTTTTGTACACCTGAAGCTAATTAAAAGAGAGATAGAAATAAATTTAAAAAAAGAAACAAAAACCTTAATAGCCTTGTTTATACTCCAGAATATTGTCTATCTCCCTGAATCTATCCTGTGCACTGAGGAGAATGTGTATTCTTCAGTTACTAGATGGAGTGCTCTCTATATATAATTAAAGTGTTTCATAATGCTATCGAAAAAAATAATAATAAGAGCTTAGTTAACCCAACTGCTATTGAGTTTCCTAAGTAACAGACGTTCACTGAGCTAAGTGCCTTTACATGGTTTATCTCATTCTTTTTTTTTTTTTTCATTTTATTTTTTTGTTACTTTTTCATTATTTTTTTTTCAGTTACAGCTAACATTCAGTATTATTTTATATACTTTCAGATGTACAGCATAGTGGTTAGACATTTATATAATCTAGGCAGTGATCCCCTGATTAGTCTAGCACATCCCTGCACTATACATAGTTGTTGCAATTTTATTGACTATATTCTCTATGCTGTACGTTACATCGCCGTGACTATTTTGTAATTACCAATTTGTAGTTCTTAATCCCTTCACTTTTTTCACCCACCTCCTCCAAAACCCCTCTCTTCTGACAACCATCGGTTTATTCTTCGTATCTATGAGTCTGTTTCTATTTTGTTTGTTCATTTTATTCTTTCGATTCCACATGTAGGTGAGATCATGTGGTATTTGTATTTCTCTATCTGACTTATTTCACTTAGGATAATGCCCTCTACATCCATCCATGTTGTTGCAAATGGTACAATTTCATTGTTTTTTTATGGCAGAGTAATACTCCATTGTATAAATGGACCACAATTTCTTTATCCAACTTTCTTGATGGACACTAAGGTTGCTTCCATATCTTGACTGTTGTAAATAGTGCTGCAATGAACATAGGGGTACACATATCTTTTCGAATTAGTGTTTAGGACTTCTTTGGATAAATACCCAGAAGTGGAATTGCTGGGTCATAAGCAGTTCTATTTTTAAAGTTTTGAGGAACCTCCATACTATTTTCAATAGTGGCTGCACCAATGTGCAATCCCACCAATAGTGCAACTTTTCTCTACATCTTCGCCAACACTTGTTTGTTGGTTTATTGATGATGGCCATTCTGATAGGTGTGAGGTGATATCAAATTGTGGTTTTAATTTGCATTTATCTGATGATTAGTGACATTAAACATCTTTGCATATGTCTGTTGGCCATGTGATTGTCCTCTTTGGAGAAATGTCTATTTAGGTCTTCTGCCCACCTTTTTTTTTTAGTGAGAATTGAACCATATATATATATATATTTGTTTCAGTTGTACAAAACAATGTAATAGACATTCACACCCCTCACAAAGTGATAACCACCCTCCCCTTCCTCTGCCCACTTTTAAATTGGATTTTTTTTGGTGTTAAGTTGTATGAGTTTTTAAATAAATGTTGGATATTAACACCTTATCAGATGTATCATCGGCAAACATCTTCTCCCATTCAGTAGGCTGTCTTTTGTTTTTTTTTATTATTTCCTTTGCTGTGCAAAATCTTTTTAGTTTAATGTAGTACCACTTGGTTATTTTTTCTTTGTTTCCCTTGTCTTAGGAGATATATCAGAAAAAAATATCACTAAGAGTAATGTCAGAGAGTGTCAGAGAGTTTATTGCCTATATTTTCTTCTAGGATTTTTATGGCTTCAGGTCTTACATTTAAGTCTTTAATCCATTTTGAGTTTATTCTTATACATGGTGTAAAAAGGTGGTCCAGTTTCATTTTTTTGCATGTATCTGTCCAGTTTCCCCAACACCATTTATTGAATAGACTGTCTTTAACCCACTATGTTCTTGCCTCCTTTGTCATAGATTAAATGACCATATAAGCATGGGTTTATTTCTGGGAACTCTGTTTGATTTATGTGTCTGTTTTTATGCCAATACCATGCTGTTTTGATTGATATAGCCTTGCAATATAGTTTGATATCAAGCTGCCTGATACTTCCAATTTTGTTCTTTCTCAAGATTGCTGTGGCTATTTGGGGCCTTTTGTGGTTTCACATAAATTTTAAGATTATTTGTTCTTGTTCTAAAATGCCATGAGTATTTTGATAGGGATCTAATTGAATCTGTGGATTGCTTTGGGTATTATGGACATTAATGGATGTTAATTCTTCCTATCTATGATCTCGGTATATGCTTCCATTTATTTGTATCTTCTTCAGTTTTTTCATCAGTGTCTTATAGTTTTCCGAGTACAGGTCTTTTACCTCCTTGGTTAAATTCATTCCTAAGTATTTTTTTTATGTAATTGCAAATGGGATTTTTAAAAAATTTCTCTCTATTACAGTTCATTATTGGTCTATAAAAATGCAATCAATTTCTGAACATTAGTTTTGTATCCTGCTATTTTACTAATACATTTATCAGTTCTAACAGTTTTTTGGTAGAATCTTTTAGATTCTTTCTCTATAGCATCATGTCATCTTTAAATAATGACAGTTTTACTTCTTCCTTTCCAATTTGGATACGTCTTATTTCTTGTCTGATTGCTGTGGCTAGGATTTCCAAAACTTATTCATTCTTCACAAGAGTACTAGACAGCTACTGTCATTATCTCATTCATCCCTTACAACAAGAGAATTGGACAGCCATTGTCACTACCAGTCCCATTTTATGGATTAAGTGAGAAAATTTGCCCAAAGTCCTGTAGCTAGTGTACAGTAACACAGGGTTTGAACCCAGGTCATTCTGACTCCAGAGTTTGTGTTCTTAGCCAGACACTATTGAGTCCCTGGGCACCTGCCTACCTAGTTGCCAAAAATTCTTTGGATGGTTGATATTGAACAGAAGATTTAATAATAATGCAAATTGGGTAAAAAGTATTGGGAAGCTATCAAGGCAAAAGGGAACACTGAAATTAGACAGAAGGAGTAACATCAGGAAACAGCTAACATTCTTAGAGCTGGAGGAACAAAGGGAAGAGTTTGGAGTTACCAGAACCTGCAAGTTTGAAAGAGGTGTGTGCACAGCTGGGATTCAGACCTATAAATGAGAGAGACATTGTCCCGCTGGTGTTGGCGCCTCTGGAACTCACAGGGAATCTCTATTGACTGACCCCAGGGACAGGGTGCTGACCAGGTGGCATGATATCTCTGAAGGGTCATCATGAGGCAGGTTGTGGGTGTGCAGAAAAAAGCTAGAAACCTAAATCAGTCACTCCTGGAACCAGCTGGCAGGAGCAAGTCCCTTCCCCCCTCCCCACCTTGCAGACTCCCTCCAGCATGCCTTGCCCTTGGCAGAGTCTGACATGGAACTCATTAGCAAAGCAGAAATGTGATGTGTAGAGATTCAGCTCCAGCATCACTTCAGTATAAGAGAGAAGCGTGTGTATGGTGCTAAGAGACAAAAGCCTAACAGTCAGACACATTGACAGATGTGGCATTGAGGGTTCAGGTGACTCTCCAGCTCCTGGCCGGGGGTTTCATCCTGCCTCACGGCAGCGCACAGAGATGCATTAGTTTGCTTAGGCTGCCATAACAAAGTACCTCTGACCAAGTGGCTTCAACAACAGAAGTTTGTTTTCTCAGTTCTGGAGACTAGAAGTGTGGGGATCAAGGAGTCAGCAGATTGGTTCTTCTGAGGCCTCTCTCTCTGCGTGTCTGGCAGATGGTCATCTCCCTGTGTCTTTGTGTGGTCTTTTCTCTGTGCCTGTGTGTCTGCGTCATAATCTCCTCTTCTTATAAGACCACCAGTCATATTGGATTAGAGCCCTTTTGACCTCATTTTAACTTACCATGGGAAAGAGCCTGTCTCCAAATACAATCACATTCTGAAGTACAAGGATTTAAGACTTCAACATATGAACTTGGGGTGTAGGGTGTGGGTGAGGGGACACAATGCAGCCCGTAATAGGAGACCTCACCCTCCTGGAATCACCTAGCACTTGCTGTCTGTGAGATTCATTTGTCTCTCAATTATATCTGTCTTATTAGGCTCTTGAAGTGTCTTGTTTTACATGTGTGTCTATATGTTGCCCCTTCAGGAAGTCCATGAGCATATGAAAAGCACTTCCTTGCCCAAACCTAGCACACTCCTAGGCAAATATCAGTAAGATAGTATATATATTTATCATAGCTTGAATTACTGCCTTATTAGAGCAGGAGCATTGATTAAAAAAAAAAATCTAAGGATTTCTTCAACTTGAAGTGCCCATGACTCACTGCCCTTTAAAATCAATTTTTATGTAGTTAAAACACACTTTGAGGTCTCTTGGAAACCTTTATTATTACCTTAATTTTCCTCATGATGAGCCAGCACCAATGCTATCAAGAACTCCTAAGCTTTAAAAACACTCGAAACTGATTTTCCCTGCTGGAGGCCCTTAAGATTTCAGATATAACTGCTGATGAAGTAAACATGGGCTCCAAGATTAAGGGATGAGAAAGAAAAATATCAGGACCGAAACAGAATATGTAAAAGTCTGTGAGCCCCAATCCACAAGCCAGCTAAAAATAGACCTCCAGCCGACCAATTTCTTAGCCCAGCAAGAGTGAATTTCAAGAGTGGCTGAGGGATGTCATTGCTTAGAAAGCACATGTTCATGGAATCAATGTAAATATATGCATTCTAGGGCATTCTTTCCAGATTCACATTGGCTTTTGGCTCTAGTCCATAGCGTGTGTAGACACAGAAGGATTTAGAGCTCTGTGCTCAGAACAGTCATTGTTTCTTCTAGAACATGCAGAAAGTCCCAATTTGTAACATTTAATTAATATTTGACTGGAGAATATGGTGAACAGCCCCCAAATCATTTCCCTGATGAATTGGCTCTGTGTGTGGTCTTACTAACCATATTTTTGCATTTGTTCATTTGCCTTCTTTTAGCAAGTTGTTATTGGGTGCCTGCTCCGTGCTGGGTTGTGATATGACTCTACCATGCTGCACAGTTGTCAGCTACTTTGGGTCTAGGACAAGCCACAGGATGTAGGGCAGCAATAGGATTGGTGGCTAAAAGTGGATTCTGGGGCCAGGCAGCCTGGGTTCCGGACAGACACGAATACCTGCTGGCTCCGTGGACAATAGACAAGCTTGCCTATGACTCATTTGTAAGACAGGGATGATAATTTAACTTACCTCATGGGTATATTGTGATCATAAATTCGTGTAAGGCATATGAATTACGTATTGTAATTCCTGATTCATTAGAAGAGCTAAGAAATAATTAGCTGCTATTGTTATTACTGTTCTGCAATAATATTTCTGAAATTTATTTCCTTGGTATTTTCTGTTACTCTCCCTCTTTTCCTCTTTGGGCCATTACTGCTACAAACCACAGCTTTGGGGAACAGTTGCTGCAGTAGAAGAAAGTGAAAAAGGGCTTTTGACATTTAAATTCCAAAGCAGAGGCAGAAAGAACTTATAATGAGTTGGAACAGCCTCCCACCTTTTGAGATTAAAAACTATTCCCTGAGCTGGGGAAAGGGTGACAAAGACGTTCTCAGAGCCTGAGAAAGGAGGATCCTTGTGCCTTGGGGCAGAGAAAGCAGACTATTCAGAGGACATGGAGCATGACATTAGTCTGCAGTAGATTTAGGGAGACTTAAGAGCAGACACCATGTGCCTACAGAGGCTGGAACTCAACAAGGTCTCTGTCAGTCTCTCAGAGCTTCCGATGGCCAGAGCAGGGTGGGTCAGGTGGCAACAGAAGAATGAGTCTTTGTGAGAAGCACTAGCTTTAAGGACATGGAAAGTCTGACTCCCAGGAGCTTTGTAAACAAGATCCCCAGGAGTGATGTGCTGGGTTCCTGCAGGGACAATAACTGAACAGGAGACAACCCACCCTGCCCAACAACTCAATTCTTCAGCACCACATAGGACCCTAAGAACTTAAATGCAATCATTGGGGGGTAGGGAATGTGTTGGGGGAACTTACAACAATTGTTATCATTATTGAAAGTTTCTGAGGCAGGGACTATGATTATGGG
This sequence comes from Rhinolophus sinicus, assembly GCF_057876585.1. NCBI lineage: Eukaryota > Metazoa > Chordata > Mammalia > Chiroptera > Rhinolophidae > Rhinolophus > Rhinolophus sinicus. The sequence goes on from NC_142517.1 coordinate 201,334,756, forward strand.
CCACACAATTTATCCATAATGTGTAGCACAGGCCCTGGTCTGTAGTAGGTGCTCAAGAAAATGTATAATATTTGACTGGCAGACACTGAATTAGATGCTAGGGCTATCCAGATGAGAAGGCGTGGTCTTTGTTCTTCAGGAGTTCAGAGTCTCATGGAGACACACACATGCACACACACACTCAAACACTCTCTCACAATGTGGTAAAGGTATAACAAAGGTGCAGTGAAAGCACAGTGGAAAGAAACCCCAAACCTGATTGCAAAGCTTCAGAGAGGGGGAGATGTTGGCACTAACTTCTGCGAGGGCATCAGCAGGAGTAACATGCACACAAACACGTAGGCATGGAACAGCATGGCATGTTTGAGGGTTGATGGAGGATCCTACAGAACCAAACACAGCTGACATTTTATTTACTGCTAGTATGAAGCAGAGATTGACAAAGGACACAAAGGCCCCAGGGGGCGCTCCAGAGCAGGTCCTTGGTTGGTTAGAATGTAAAGCCTTCTCTAAATGCAGAGATGTTTCAGAGAGGTCCCTCCCAGGACATGGGGTTTTCCCAACAAATGACCTTGGAAGCAGGAAGGAGAACTAGCCTCGAGCCTGCACAGATAGATGAGGGTTCTAGCTCCATTACCTACTGGCTCTGTAATTTTGACCAAGTGATTTAACATCCTCCTGCCTCTGAAAGAGACGATTCATCTATTACTTGAGAGGGAACAGAAAAGCTGCAAGACTTGCCTGCGATTTCATCTTGGTATTGTTTACAACGGCTCCGAGCATTGGGTTTGAGGAGGCAGTAGAGGGATAGAGTGGAGTTGCTGTCAGCAGGAAGTGCCCCACTCAGTCTGACATGCTCACTCGACCAGTTAGAATTAGCCCATAAGCCTTAAGGCAGGAAAATGCCGAATGTCCTAGAAGAGCTGAAGAGAGACCAGTGGGATTGGTGAATTAATATTTATTGAACTACTTTGTGCCAGGCACTATTAGGGAGGATAGAAAAATATAGATTCACAAGCCAGTTATTATTCTTAAGAAAATCACATTGTTCATGGGAGGAAAGCATAGGGGAACATGAGGGGTGGAACAATGGGCTACATATACACAGACCCAGAGAAGGGGACACTCCAGCTTATCTGCCTTAGGGGAAGCAGAGAGAGGCAGCCACACAGAGAGGATGGTGTCTGGATGGGGCATTAAAGACGCTTTCATAGATGTAAAATAAAGAGAAAAGCAGAGAAGATAGTTTATAATTAAACATTAAATTATATGTTAGTGGATATTTAGTCCTGAGTATGATAGTAATTGGATAAAATGTGAGTGATTCATCATTTTGAATAGATTTCTGTATACTATTGCTTTTTAACATGGGGGTGGGATAAAAAAGGAAAAAAGCAATAGTATATTCCTTTTTTATCCCACCCCCATGTTATTGTGTAGAGTTGTTTTCTGGTGTTCAGTGGATATTTCTTCTCTGCCTTAGTAAAGAATGTTACATGCTGCCTAATGTCTAAATCAGGAAATCTGACCCTAGTTATTGGTTCCGGTTGACAGCCACTAGTTGAATAGCATAGAAACAGCAATATACATTTGCTAGACGAGGTAGAGAAAGATTAGAGAAACTGCTTTGGCCTTGTAATTGGGGGGAAAAGGGGTTTCAGAGAATTTCCCTCGCCTCAGTGCTGGGCCTTCCCCAAGCCCTTCCTTCTGTCAGTCATCCCACAGAGGAGGGAGAAAAAACAAAGGGGAGGAAAAGGAGAAGAAAGAATTTGGCAGGTATGGTGGGTAGTTGGGTGGCTAGATTCAGGGTCAGCCAGTTTGGGTTCAAACCCTGCCTCTTGTATTCACCAATTATTTAATCTCAGCCAAGCTTTGTAACAGTTCTAATTTCCTTCCCTTCTGGAGAATGGTAACAATAATTGAACCTACAGCTTAGCCCTTCAGCAACACTAGGCAATTATACATCCCAAACAAATATAACAGTACCTAGAACATACCCTGTTCCCCCCAAAATGAGATGTAGCGGACAATCAGCTCTACTGCGTCTTTTGGAGCAAAAATTAATATATGACCCGGTCTTATAATGTAATGTAATGTAATGTAATGTAATATAATACCAGGTTTTATATTAATTTTTGCTCCAAAAGATGCATTAGAGCTGATTGTCCGGCTAGGGCTTATTTTCGGGGAAGCAGGGTACTAAGGACGCAGTGCATATTAGCCATCATGATTTGTCCACTCAGCACCTTCCTCCACCCCCTCTTTTGGCAGCAGTTCCTGAAGGGGGTTGGGCAAGATCACAGGATTACCTACCTATGGTGTCATCTCTGTTCCACTGACCTCGGTAACTGGTTCAGGAATGGACCTGTGACACAGATGACCCAGAGTCCTTACTTGGGTTTTCTTACTGCAACTGATTCTCCTCTCAGACCTTGGACCAATGTACCCCGAGGATGGACAGCTGCCATGTCCCTCCCACATGGAGAAGGCCTGTCTGTGATTACAGAGAGTGAAGCCTTCTAGAATAAGCAGAACAAAGTTGTGTGTGCTGTCGCCAGGTCCCTCAGCCTTTCAGCAACTCTTTGCATTTTGAGTTCTAGCCTCTTCCTTTTTGTGAAGGGGTTCGGAATAGGCCACCCAACGATGTGCCACTTTGGCATATGAATTATCTTGATCTGAGGGCAATAGAAACCGCACAGGTTCACAGGAGACAGAAGATGCCCCCAAGCAACTTGACATTGCTTAGAAGAGAGCCAGGAAGGTGAAGCCTAAGTAAGGGGCAGTGAAACAATAGTCCCAAACCTCCTGGGATGATTGCCCAGGAGACCAAGAGGTTTAGGTTGATGGCCAGCTTTCCCCAGAGTGTAACAAGTAGAACATAAGGCCATTCTACTTAAGTGTTTTAGGGTGACAGAGACTATTCCTGATCCTGGATTTGTAATTTCTGTCCCAGGAAGTCTTTCTCTATTTCCAAGTGGTCTTTGGACCTCTTGTTCTGAGGACTTAGATTCATTATGGTTGTGAGGAAGTTTTCCCAATGAATCACATATAGAACAATGATCTCATGGCCCCTATATTTTGGTTCTGGTTAAATCTTGATTCATTTAGTTCATACTGTATGTCAAATGCATTATAGAAAAGTAGAGCAAAGTACCAGAATAATTATTAAGGAACCTAATGATATCCCCTGCACTCTTTAAAAACAAACTGTTAAAGATGTGGTTTAAATTGATGTCCCTTGTTAACTTAACCTCATATGCTCTTTGCCTTTTGAAACTCAGAAATGCATTTGCAGAAGCGACAAGATTTGCTTTTGTAAGACTTGAGCTTCTCTTCTTTGCACAGTCTCCCTTAAGTTAGGAACCTTCTGGCTACCAGCAGGATAAAATGATCTCAGTCCACAAGAGGCCTAATTAACAACACCAAGTTACCAACGAGGGAAATACCCTAAAGACATGAGAGAGCCAGGCGCCAGAATGAGGCCCATCAGTGGGGGCTGAGGAGGGAGTGTGTGGAAGCTAGGCCATCCTAGCACACCTGCCTCACACAGTGGGCAGGAGCAAATAGATACTAGCTTGCTCATCCAAAAATACTATCAGTTGGAATTTTGAGAGGCTATGGCATGGATGGCTTTCTCTGAAATGTAATGTTTAACATTAAAAACAGCTCTCATTTTAATGTCTTTAGAATTACAAATAAACAACAAAACAATATCTACTTATGTGTTGGTATCCTTACCTAAGGATGGGAACAGTTAAATTACTTCGGGACTAAAATTATTAGTCTCATCCACACAGGGAAGTAGCCATGTGGTGAGAGTGATTTTAATGTCATTAATGACAAGTTTTCTAGTCCTAAAGGTGAAAGTAAGGCTAAGTTAAAAAAATAAAATAATATAAGAAGGCCTTAAATTCTCCACCAAACAATACAAGTAAATAAAACGGACACATATAGTTAAAAAATAATAAACATTCTAATCTCAAAACATGTATACGCTCTTTAAAAAAAAAAAAAAAAGAAAAGAAAAGAAGAGTAAGGTGTTGAAAATAAGGGTAAAATTGGCAGACCGAGTAAAGCAAAACAATATGAAGCTTTATTACTCCCTCAGCTGCCTTAGGCCCTGTCTGAGGGAAGGCAAGGGTCTTTGGCTTAGCCACTGCCACAGGTTGGCTGTAGTGAAACAAGGAGAAGGGGGGTGGGACGAGGAGAAGGAATTGTCTGAAGAACTCATGGGTCCCCTAGGAGCAATGACTTTGCCTTGTCCAATGAAAGAGAAGGCACTAATTTCATCTTTGGGTTACTCTTTGGGGTCTCATTACATTAGCCTGCTGCAGAGAGAGGCCTAAAGGGCTCCCTCTGGGTTGACCAGCTGACCCAGTTTGCTGGGAATGCGGGGTTCATGGTTTCGGTACTAAAACCAGGACAGTACCTGTGGCAGTTGGTCACCATCGCTTCTTCATTCACTTTTGCCAGAGAAAACCAGGAATCCTTTTATCCCAACACAAGAGGCCAGGCTTTCATAAGCAAGGACTTACTTTCATAATAAAACATACATTTGTTTACATTACATTTAAAAAACTTCTAATCACATTCTTAAAATTCAATATGACATATAGGCCTGAATACAAACTAGGTTGAATTTTACCAAATTTGCATTAACTCATGCTTCTATGTTGTATTCCATCAGGAAGCATAGAGGGTTACTTGTGAGATTATCTGGAGAGGTTATCTGGAATAGCAAGAGGAAGGACTAGAAACAGAAGGCAACGTGACTTTGGATTTTGGGAGATGGGGTTGGGGCGTTTTGAGAAAGGGAAGAGGAGATTGGCACAGCTGCTCTGATGTGAGAGAAATTTGGAGATGAGTTTAAGAAGTTTTGTCATGTGTACTGAGTGGGATTTCCCCTGGTGTGTCCTTGAGACACTTCTCTAAAGATGTTATCACCTTCTCTGCTTATCAGTGCTCTGTTGGATGCCAGAATGGAACCTGAAGGAACCGGGTTCTATGGAGTGACACTCATTTCCTTATATCATAATCAACTGCAGTAGATATTTGAATTTCCTATTCTTCAACTTTCAACAGTCATCATTATTAGTCTTTTCCCATAATACATCTGAATAATGCTGTAATGGGCAGATGTCAGATACATTATAAAACTGTATGACAACATCAGTTCAAATATTGCCTGCCCTAATCACAGAAACCAGATACAAATTCAAACACACCTGGTTTTACTCTAACCTTTGTAAGCTAATTAACAATGTCTTCCAGGACACCAAAGTGAGTTTCCAACTGTGAGGTTGCTTTATAGCTTTGATTGCCCAAAGAAAGGAAACCTGTGGACATCAATTACAAAAGTGTGAGAAAGGAAAATTGCTCAGCAAAGAAAGGAGGCCAGAGAAAGCTAGAAGTAAAAGAAAATTAAAAAAAAAAGAAAAAGAAAGCCCAAATCCACATCTGTGATAACTTGTATAAATGCCCAGACTGCTACTTTTCATCTAAATTAATTTCCTTGAAGCTCACGACCATCTATGCTGTTTAGAATTTATTTTGACCTTATCTTTTATTCAGGTCATATATTATATTCCCTAAGCATGTCAAACATGTTGAGGAAAGACTAAAGAAGAAGAAATTTTAAATTTCATGATTTTCAAAGCTAACAGAATGATCTTATTATATTGAAACTACTAAAGAATTACAATGAGATTTAAAGTATGGGGCAATTTTAATGATTTCATACTCACAGTTGACTGGATTCAGACATCAATAATGTAAAATACATTGTATAAATTACATTTTAGCCCGTTGGGCATAAGAACAAATTTGCCTGGGACCAAGAACCTTAGTTGTTTAAGAGAAGGTTAAAGAGGCTGAGGGGTACTTGGCTGTGAACTGTACTTCATGCCCAGCAAATGGAAACCGTTGGAGACAACGCAAACGTGACCCAAGGATGTTTATCATGAAAAATAAGGGGTAACCAACCTATGGTTTTATGATAATAAGCAAAACTGCTAATGTCATCAACTCTGAAGAGTACCTGTCGTCACTTTCTGATCTCGAAAGGAGGTGTGCTGAAGCATCACCTGAGGAATTTAAGTTGTTAACATACAGCTTCCCAGGCAGCACCCCGAAGGATGCTAATCCAGTAAATTTTAGGAGGCTTCAAGTAATCTGCATTTAAAACAAGCACCCCCACCCATTTCAGTGGGGTGAGGAGGGAGTTCTGAGGCTGCCCCTCACAAGACAGTTAGGTCTTCATAAAGGCCACACAATGAAATTGACCTACAAATGATTCATATAAAAATGGATAATTTTATGCTTATACCTGTTGGCCAGTCTAAAGATTTAGCTTTTACCCACATGATCAAAGGGTGACAGAAGAGAAAGGAAAGGCTGTGTGAAAGAGTGGAGCTATGACATAGGCCCCGAAACACTGCATTATTAACCTGAAAATACCTTTCTGGGCTCCGGAGTGCAGCTACCGTGTTTCCCCGAAGACAAGACTCAGCCGGACAATCATCTCTAATGAGTTTTTGGAGCAAAAATTAATATAAAACCCGGTCTTATTTTACTATATATTGAAACTACTAAAGAATTACAATGAGATTTAAAGTTATGTTATTTTACTATAAGACCGGGTCTTTAATATAATATAATGTAATATAATATAATATAACATAATACTAGGTCTTACATTAAATTTTTGCTCCAAAAGATGCATTAGAGCTGATTGTCTGGCTAGGTCTTATTTTCGGGGAAACACGGTAATGGCTAGATTTTCCAAAATCAACATTTTCTTTCCTACTTCACTTTGTAGTGCCAAAAGAGGTCTATGGGAGCCTTCTCTCCACAAGTGTTACTCCTAAAAATATCTCTCCTCAGTATCCTGCCCCGTGATGTGCCTTCTGCATTTTCCTGGTCTATATGGAGAACACAGTGTGTCTTTGCTTCAAAGCACCAATTTTTCTGTCTCTTCTTTAATATTGTGTCATTTGACTTCAAGTAAGGGCTGACTTCAGCATCTCACTGATCTCCTCCTCTGAGTCGTCATCTTCACAAAACACACTGGCACTGCCTTCTTACAAAATTATTAGAACAATGTTCTCTTGACATCAAAGCACGTTCTGAATTTCCCTTTGCAGTTTCAATTCTCTGAGAAAGAATTTACACTCATTTTTGGCTTATTGCACTGAACGAGGATAGCAAAGACCCTGGTGAAGTAGTATTGAGCTTCTATTATCAATTATATGGTCATGATTTAAATGCATTTCTTAGTCTAAAAGGGCTAAGGGCCTGGAACCCCTTATGAAATGTCAGACATTGAATCCCCTTGGCAATGTGGCCCAGCACATGTTCTTATCATCTCTTTCTGGGAGAGTGATTTGAAGTCTGTCTTCCTTACTGTAAAAATACCTGCCGGAGGCCACTGAGTTTCCAGTGTCTACTTTAGAGCTGATGGAGCCCAAGTAACCTGACCAACGGTGTCCTCGAGGCCAGTGACCAAGCCAAGTCAAATTCCTAAGATCCTGGCAGCGAGTACACTAATTCCTATCACCTTCTCACCTTGGAAAATCCCACACAGACGTTTTTGGAGCATCTCTGAACTATAAGAAGATGTTCAATACAATCAAGAGTTTAAACACTGCCCATATCACCCCTGAGAAAAGCCCATCTTTGTCCCATACGGAGATAAGTTAGCTTGTTCCCAGTGTAATGGGACACATCGGCAAATTTAAACCAAAGATGTTTATGGGAAGATGACAGGGTCGTTTTGAAAATGTGGAGCAGGAGACCCTAATAAGCCAGCCCACAGGATGTAGAGCAGGCATTTGAACATAAGGATATAGACGCTACTAGAGCGAGTGGCTCAGGAAGAGTCGTGCAAATGGTCACTGACATGGATGAGGACACGTGTGCTGGGTGGTTCTGCCAAGTGGATGTTAGAAGTAAGAGGCAGAGTGAGGAGGGACAAACCCTCAGTGGGGGAGGAGTGACAGGAAGTTTGTTGGATGACTCAACAGGGAGGGGGAGAGCGCAAAAGCAAGACGATTGCATTCTAAAGGAACAGGGGACTGGACCAAAAGGGACGGGAAACAAGCATCTGGAAGTGGTATTTGGTGGGAAGAAGGATTTCCATTCCACTTCCTGGACTTGAGATTTATGGGGCTGGAAAAAGTAAAAGGCAGCCACATTGGAAGAAGCCGTGCCCTCAAAGGACAGCCAGATTTCATTTAAAGATGAGGAGCTGGAGGGCACCTTTGGGGAAGAGGTTGGGGTTGGAAGGCAGTTGGCTGATCAGCATGTTTGCTCAGGTGGAAGGGTTTAGGAGTAAAGAAGTGAGAGAAGGCTCAAGAGGTGATGGGATGTAGAGGAGGCACAGTGGGTACTTAGGTCTAACAAGGCTCAGTGTGTCCAGGAAATGATGCCCATGGTCAAAGCACAGGCCTCGACTTCCTCATGGTCAACTGACACTAGCCACTCCACTGGGTGTGGAAGCAGCTGATGCCAAAGAGCAAGTCACCTGGTCTTTTCAAACCACAATCTGATTATGTCACACACACTCCTTGCCCCAGCTTTAAACCATAAAGACAGAAGTTGTTATAATGCACAGGGTTCTACATAGTAATCTTCCATCCCTTAACTCACCATGTTCTCTCTGCCACAGGGCCTTTGCATATACTGCTTGTATTGGCTGGACACTACTCCCTCCGCTTATCATCTAGTTAACCTCTATTCAGATTTTCTGAAAGCTTAGCTCACATTTCTCTTACTCCAAGGATGCTCACCTGACCTTCTTAACTGGGTCAATCCCTTTCTATGGATGAACCTAGAGTATCTTTCTAACACTTATCACAGGTACAATTTTATATCGTTCATGGGATTATTTGGCTAGCATCCCTTTGCTCCACAAGACTGTAAGTACCATGAGAGCAGGAACCATGTTTGTTCTTTATGCAGACTGTATCTCCCACAGCATAGTACAGCATCTGAAATTTAGTCCTGGTTTCAGTAAATATTTGCCTGATGGATGAAAAGACTGGTCTTCACTGGTTGGCACTGGGGGAGGCAGGGCCTGCAGCTGGCCAAGGCGCTGGCCCAGCTGGTGAGCTGCGTTATCTGAATCTGGCATTTCTCATGGCCTCCCACGGGCAGGGGGGCAGCAGGTATGAAAGCTGGGCTCCAAAACCTCCAATGTCCCTTTAATTGATTTACTTATTCCTTGAAAAAAATTTTTTGAGATTATTTTAGCAGCTGAGTTTTGAGGTTATTTTAGCAGCTGAGTTTTGTGGTTTGGCTGAGATTCAGTAATTTCCCTGACAGACAAGGGCCTTGGACCACTTTCCTGAGAAGAGGCAACCCCATCCCTCTCAGATAAGAGTACACTGTCTATTCATTGGGGCCCTCAGAGCTCTGGTTCTCGGAGGAGGGAGCAGGAGGTGCAACACCCAGGGGTGTCAAAGGTCAAGCATCTCTTTTTGAGGAAGGACACCTCAATTGATGAGGTCTAGCCAAAGAACTGTGCTCTCCCCAATATCTAAACTCAACCTCCTGCCCTAGGCTGCGAGCACTGCTGTTTCTGAGGTTCTGCTGCAGTATGATTTGTGGCACAAATGGACATGTGTTTTGAGCTCTCTTGTCTCTCAGGGGGACTTGAGAGAGGGGTCCTCCTCGCTTAGTTAATATTGTGCTTCTTTTAATGTGTGCTGTTTAGCCTCCCAAAGATCAACTGTCTTGGAGAAACAATCCAAAGTTAGTTTGTTCCTCTACTAGGAGCCGAAGTTCTCTACGAGCACAACCTTGTCATTTCCAGCCTTCTGTGTGGAGTCACCACACAAATATGACACCAACAAATACCGCACACTTGCAGAGCAGCCAGGCAGAACTTCATCACTCACTGGGTCACCTTCAGTCCTTTAATCCAAATCCTTGGATTCCACGGTGCTTACAAAATAGTCATGAAGAATGGATTCACTCACAGGGAAAAAAAAATGAGTCATTGCTGTGTGAATGATCGCCTGGCCAGCTGGGCCTCCAAACAAGAGGCAATGCTGAAAGCAAATGGGGCACATGATGTGGAGCGGTGTAGCCTCCAAGAAAAGCTGTTTTCTCTGTAGGAGCTGGAATCCTGACAGGGATAGGCCCTCTAGCCTCCAAAAAGGCATGCCATGGAGTCACAGATTCTGAAACAAACACATTTTCTAGTTGGCACTCAGGGGGCCATTGATCAATAGGCAGTAGATCAGATGAATTCATGATGAAAAATAAAGTAGATGAAGTGATATATACATTGAAATGCCTTGTTGCGGAACTCTCCATTTATACAAGGAGACTTTCATTCATTCATCCATCCATCCATCCATCCATCCATCCATCCATCCATCCATCCATCCCTTTATTCAACAATAATTCACTGAGTGCCTAAAACCATATGGACTGCTACACCAGACACTGGGGCTATAAGATAAATTGGACAGAGCTTTTCTACTCTTCCACGTTTGCTCTTCCCAGATATTTCAGATTTGTTCACATTATTGATGGGTTCAAGACTAAAATAATAACTGTTTTAATTTACTCTGAGAATAGCCAAGATTACTGAAAGAAGAAAGTAATGAAAGCAAAAGCATGAAAGACAAACCCTGGGTAGCTATTTGACTCTTCAGACTTCAGTTTTCTCATCTGTAAGAGATGGCAATCAATTACATGTTACATAAAGTCTATCCTGTTTTATAAACCTAAAATGGAACTAAAAAAATTGTAAAAGATCTGATTTATGACTGTTCTAGTTTTTAGTGTTTTGTGATCATTTATCCCAAAATTTAGTGACTTAAAACAATAACCACTTTCTTATATCTCACAATTTTGTCAATTAGAAACTCAAATGAGGCTTCCTGGGAATGTCTCTTACTCCCTGTAGTGCCGACTAAGGTCACTCAGTCGTCTGACTGGCAACGGGTAGTTCTGGAAGGACCAACACAGAAATCACATGTCTGGTACCTCGGTCAAGGTGTCTGGGAGGCTGGGCTCAGCTGGACCAGTTATCAGAGTGCCTAGAAACAGCTTTTCCAACATGGTAGTCTCAAGGTACTTGGACTTCTGACATGGTCATTCAGTACTCCCAGACTGTTGTAAGAGATCCAGATGGGAGAATTTTGAATTAGCCTCAAAAGTCCCAGAACACCATTCCTGCCACATTTTATTGTTCAATTTACTAAAGCCTAGATTTAATGGAGAGTGGAGTAATAGACTCAGTCTCTCAATGGGAGAAGTGTATGAACCACGTGATGGATGAAAGTCAGTGATGGCAGCTACCTTGGAGGCAAGCTCCCATAGTCCACAGGAGAGTTTAAATGGTAGAGGGTCTGAGACCTGGCAATGAAAAATGCTAACTCTCTCTATGGTCTTTGATTTCTCCTTCTCTTCCTATAAGCTGACTCATGGATAAGTTAGGTAAAACATCTTTCTATTATGAGTGATTTTTATAAGCTCCATAAATGCTTTGATGAAGTTTAAATTGACTGAGAAAGATCTGGGAAAATTAAGGAAAGTGCAGAAGATGTGTAAGGCGCTAGGTTTCCTAGCGGCTGCATGGATCCACTCATGGATTCCTTCCATTTTGAAGCCTCTAGTATAAAGGATTTCGCTCCCTCTAGATGCCCATGGACCTCTGGCATAGTCATCAGATGCCTGAGGGTACCTGTCTTTTGTCCATCACTAAGCTCCCCCCAATCTGAAGGTTTGGTTCCTCTAGTTTTCCCAAAAAGCACTAAGAAGTTTTCAGTCACTCTTTGCTGAATAAACACAAACACTCCAGTGGTTTTTAGGGAAAGCTGGGAGTAGCATATAGAGTAGGGTGCTATCAATTCCTGGTATCAGAAGAAGGTAATTCCATTATCTCTAACAGCTAATGCTCAATAGCTCATCAATGCTTTCTAATGGGCAATAAAAGTGAATAAATCCATTGGGATTTGGTTTCCAGCCGTATCTTGGTAAATTAAGTAAGTCACACTTCATGGCAGGAGACAGGAAGTGTCTGTGCTGTTGGCAAGGAACTAACGTTGATCTCTTTGCACACAAACCACTCTTGGCCCCAAGTCTGCCTTTGCAAGATAGCATTGGCACGTGTGGGAATTCCACACAACACAGATGGGGGAGGGTGGTTGGTGGCCAAGGAAGTTTAACGATTACTCTTATGATAAGTTTAATTAGTATGAAAATGGAGGAACACTGGGAGTGACATGGAGGCTTGCTTATTTACATCCTACTGGAAAACCAATTTCAAGATTATTAAAAAATAAGACATGAATTACAGACCCATGAAAGATAAGGGCTCCTTGTTTTCCATAAAATATATATATCACTCAAGCAGGAGCCTATTCATATTATGTCTTCGATTCTAACTATAATCTTTCATTCTATTTCCATGATAAAAGAAGTATTTTAAAGATAATGCCTTCAGAACTCTCCTATAAGGAACCACAAAATATTCTTATGACTATATAATAACTAAGTTATTTATGTATATATATATATATATATATTATATAATATAACTATATATATAAAATAAAATAACCAATGCTCCTGTTTTTGTTCCTTACTTTCTACTCACTCCCTCAGTTGAAATTCTGGCTCAATCTCTCACTTGCTGTGTATCCTTAGGCTAGTTACATAATATCTCTGTTCCTTAACTTCATCAGTTAAAATGCTATTAATAATAATACATATCTCTATGGCAGTCTTGAAGACTAAATGAGATAACAGATGCTTAGAATAATACCTGCCACATAGGAGGCGCTCAACATGTACATTCTAAAATTAACAAGCATTTGGCCTATATTTTTTCATTTAATCCTCAAAACCAGCCAGACAACATTAAGGAAACAGATCCTCATTAGGAGCTAAGCGCCTACATTCTGAAGTCAGACTACATGGGACTGAATCCTGCCTCTTCCTCTTACCAGCTGCATGACTTCGGCGAGTTACTAAACCTAAATGGGCCTTGGTTTCCTTAACGGCAGAATGGGGAAAACAACGATACCGATTTCATTAGTGAAATGTGACATTACACACAAAGCCTTTAGAGGAGTGCCTGGTATGTAGCCAGCACCATTGTTAGATTTTTGTTGCTAAGTGGTGATTGGCTGTGTTGGGCTAGCATGAAAGTCCACTGTTTTCAGCAGACAGCTCCGTGTCAACCAGCCCCCCCCCGCCCCCCCGCCCCATTCAGGGCTGGTTTCACAGGTTGGAGAGGGTCCCATGGCCAGAAGTTCCCCACACTTGGTTTAATTTTCTGCTGTTACCATCTTGAACTACTTAATACATTTTTCGGCAATGGGCCCTGAATTGCCATTTTGCACTGGGTCCTGCAAATTTTGTAATGGGCCCTGCTCCCACTTTTGGGAATTAATTCAAGAGCCCTGCCATCCATAGACCACTATCATGCAGACTCCTATGATAGTTTGCGTTTACACTGGGGCATCTCTAAAATCCGAGCTTTTATAGCAGAAGTTAAAAACATCTTTCTGTACTTTGAGTTTTGACGCAATGGTCAGAGTAAAGGAGTTGGAGGTCAGCTAGATTCTATTCCAGTTTTGCACTTCCTCTCGCATCCAGGGGTGTAACATGGAGGTGGAATAATCACAAAGGGATGGCAAACCTGTATTTACTGCTCACATTGCACTGAAGGGTGAATGTGTTTCAGACATGCATTTACTACTGTGTAGTAATATCATGGAGAAGTCATTGCCTTACCAAAAAAGAAATGCATAGAAAGTGTTATTGAATGTACAATAGCTTCTTGTCATTACAAAGTTTCTCAGTGAATGACTATTGAATACACTAAAGAATTATTAGGTGGGAGACCAAGGACTTTTATGGCAATAGAGGTCTGCATACTTGAACAATTGGAAAACTCCATATGAAGCTGTAAGTTCCTGAAGGGTGAGGTCCATTTCAACTCGCATTTGAGCCTCTTTGTTCCTTGTTCAGAACCTCGCACACAGCAAATATGTGCAGTGAATGATAGATGCTTGCTGGTTTGATCAGATTTCCATCTTAATGTATTGAATTTGGGAAGTGCATTAGGTTGAGTTAACTGAAATAAAAAGGAGAAGTGAACTCAGAGAAGATATTGGAAGATATGTGAGATTAAGAAGGGGAGACCACAAAAGGCTTAAATTCCTGGGAACATAAGAGATGATGAACTGAGAGGAAGCAAGTGCCCACGTGGAGTCCAGGTGCCATAGAACTGAGGTGGGTTAAGCATGGAAGCAGGCAGACACCACACCTCCTCACTCCAGACTTATATTTATGTTGTTTCTCTGTTCAGAATGTTCCAGTGACTTCCCAGCCTACAGAGTCCTACATAATCTGGCCCCCAGTCACTCTCCAGCCTAACGACGTCCTACTCTGCCTACCTCACTCTGTTCTAGTCGCATTGTTGTTCAGGCTGCTCCTTGAACATGCCTTGCTCATCCCCATCCTGTTGATGTTCCCTTTCTCTGAACACCTGTATATCATTTTCTTTGTTCTGCACTTTACCAGGTCATTTCTCAAAGTCACATCCTCAAAGCAAACTTCTCCACTGCTACAGGTGAGCTACATCGCATTCCAGTCATGTTCAAGCCCTTTATCTTGCTTTATCTTTTTAAAAACATTGTATAATGTGTTTGTTTGTCTAATTGCTTATTGTTTTCTCTGCACCAGAATGTAAACTCTATAAGGACAGACACTTTTTTTTATTTTTATGTTTGTTTTTTTTTGTTTTGTTCACTGCAGTAGCCATAGATGTCAAAGCATTGCCTGGCAGAGTCAATGCTCATTCAGTAGTTGTTGAATGAATAAATAAATGAACGAGCTCATGCAAGCAAAGAAAACAGCAATTAGAAGAGGAGCAATACATGACCCTCAGGTTCTGCCTTGAGGACCGTGTATTGCTCCTCTTCCAATTACTGTCTAATTCACAGTGACGCCTCTGCTCTCTCTGATGGCCATCGCTGCATGAAGGTAGATCCCAGCTTTCCCCAGGCTTATCTTGTATGGCACCTTTGTGATTTGGCTTGAGTTACTAGCAACTGAGACAACTTAATGGTGCGAATGCTCTGTCTGCTCTTTGCTATCACCATGGAGAGCTGCTTCTACCCAAGGAAGTTAGGATAGGAAGTAGGAAGAGAGAGAATCTATCAACAGAAGAAAACAATGAACTCACTCCTCCCCCAACCAAAAAAAAAAGAAAAAAATTACCCTAACCAAACCCATGGAGTTCTAAATATTTGTTATAGCTTTCATTAATTATTTTTTCAAACTTTTCACTCGTTCCCAGCAGCTAATTATACACCCATACTCTTTGCCGTGTGACTTTGCAGTGTCTCCTAGTAAGGTAAGGGGAGTACAAGTTCCTGCCTCACTGACTTTGAAGTTGGCCATGTTATTTGCTTTGGCCAATGGAATGTCAGTGCACATATCATGAGCAGAGGCTTTAAATGTGCTTGGGTGGCATTATTTGTCCTCTTGTACCATCTGCAATGAGAAGAGCTTCCTCCAAGAAGCCACAGGTCCCAGAGTGGGAGATGCGTGCAGCTGACTTGAGCCCAACCTGCAGGCAGAAGCTGAACTATACCAGCTACCCTGCAGACTTGTAGGTGAGAATAATAAATGTATGTTATTGTAAAACCACAGAGATTTGGGCTTGTTTGTTATGCCATAAAAACTTGGCTAAGACAGTTTTCGAACATTTTCAGCAACATTTCTGATAATTGTGTCCTATTTTTCAAGCAAATGTGCTATGGCTTAGTTGTGTATCAACCCCATTTTACCTAAATTCTACATCAAATTATGAGGCTCACATTTCTCAATTACATGATGGCTGGAAGATAAGCTGTCCTTCCTGTGCTGTTCCAGAGAACTCGTCTACTTTAGGAATTCTGCCTGATAGAGCAGTACCTAGGTCATTTCCTCAGCAGAAAATCTCATTTCTTTTGCATTTTCTCTTACTTTCCTTTACACAGAGAAGGTACTTAGTAAATGGAACTGATTATCTAGCTGCATTGCCCAGCACGGTAGCTATCAACCACATGTGACTACACCATGTAATTTTTAATTAATTAGAATTAAATAAAATAACACATCATGGTGGTTCTCAGTAAGCACATATAACTAGTGCCCACCATATTGAACAGCATGAATATAGACCATTCCATCTTCACATGAATTTCTAATGGCAGTGGTCAACTCTAGATTCTAGAGATTGTGTAATTTATTAATCTTGAAGGTTGGGAGAAGTAAATTCTCTGTCGTTTTATTATATGAGTATTGGGATGATAGGATAGAACGAGGTGGAGGAAGCAGAAAGAAAAAGGAGCTCTATAATTCCCTTTCACTTCTGGTTTAGACATAAACAATATTTACAAATTATTACCTGGTATGTCAATCTTTTTCATTTTGTTGAGTCTTCTAGAAACATTCTAAGACACACAATTCAGCAATCACATTTACCAATAAATGGATGTAAGTGTGTGGTTCTTCCAGAATGTCTCAAAAGAACAACCATATTTCAGTTCATCTCCCAAATTCGGGGAATGTATTAATAAGGTTACTGAAAAAATTCATGACCTCCAACCCCTCCAAAACAAGGAAACCAAGAGAATAACAGAAAAACCCGACAAGAAAGTGTGTCCGGTGCTGAAGTTAGCTCTCCCAACCCCAGTTCAGTTGTAGTAATGGCAGGCCTTATATTCATTTCCACAGGACTCATCCAGCTGTCCTGGCAAACACTCAGCAAGTAGAAGGCAACAAAGCATGGGCTAAGATCAGCAATTTCCTTGAGGCCAAATACCAAGAAACAAAGCGAGACTTATTACGTAAGCCAGCTACAGGTGTATTAGTTCTGTTTCAGAGACTTCCAACAGGTTTCCATTTATTTCTACATTTAACATTGCCATCAACTTGAATATAAGAAACACTGCAGTCATTTTTTACAGTACTCGGAAAATTCTCGGGAGTAACTTTTCAAAGGCTTTTTAAGTCCATTTTTCTTATACGAAAGTTTCACATATGAGGAAATACAATCTTTTCTCAAAATACAGTGAAAAGTCCTTGACTCTGGTCATTGATGCCAATAGTTGCTTTCTTAGCTTCTTCCATTAGCAACATTTCCTGGACTCTTTCATTCCAAGGAGCTGCCCTACACAATAACTCTTCAGCTAACATTTTCCATTTTTCCAACCTATTATGCCTAAGTCTTACATCAAACTATGTGGGTCCAATTTTTCTAAACTTTCTAGAATTTCTACTGCCACATATTTTCAGCCTTATTGAAACCACTAACCCAGGGACCCCAGCACTTTCTCATTATTTTATCTTCCCATCTTAGGGTCTGTGCCATGATCCATTATTACAATTACTACCTTACAAACACCCTTAGGTTCCATGCCTCTCTCTCTGTTGCACCATCTGAGAGAAGAAACCCAGAATCTGATTTCACCAGTTATTCACTTTTTCTACACTTCCAACTGAATGGCTGGGTCAACCTCCACTGTGCAGTCAACACTGCCCAATATTTCTATCACATTTCTCCATTTCAAGATGACAATTCCAACCCCTCCTCCTATCTCTATTTAAACCACCCTTCTGCCTCCTTCAAACTCCAGTGATGACTGTGCCCCTTTCATTAAGACAATAGAAACTCTTATATGGAAACTCTCTTTCCACAAAGAAATCTGCAAACCTAGCTCCACCCACACCCCTCTTCCATTCCTTCTCTCCTAGCGAAGGAGAGGTGAATCGCATGATGGCTTTTTACAATGTCTCAAAAACTTTGCTCATTTGTTCTATTATTTTTTGCTCTTATAAATCAATATCTACCTCTCTACAGAATTATTTTCAATGTCCTGTAAACATGCTCTAGTATCTCCCATGTTAGAAAAAAAAAAAGGTTGTGCTCACATCTTTCCCATTCTCTATTTCCTTTCACTATTCAGCCTCTTCAAAAAGTTGTATACGTATACATTTTTCCTTTTTGTCACCTCCCACTCACCCTTCCATCATTGCAACTCATACTAAACACATTTCCCTGGTCCAGTTATGCAAGTTTGCATAAAAAGCACCCCATTCAGTGGCTTAAAACAATAACAGCTCAGGAATCCTGCTCTTTGGGTGGACTCAGAAGGGACAGTTGGCCTTTGCTCCCCTCTAGTTCAGCTGGACTGCTTGAGGCTGGTAACTAGAGTCATCTGAAGGCTCATTCATTCACATGTCTGGCTGTGGATGCTGGGAAGACGTGGCTTCCTCAAAATATGACGGGTATAAATGTCTAACTATTACGTTGTTTTGTACACCTGAAACTGAAAAAAAAAGGGGGGTGGGTGGGTTCCAAGGACAAACATCAAGAGAGAAAGAGAAAAGAGAGACACTGAGAGATTGAGATGATCCAGGCTGAAGGATTTTATGACCTAGCTCTGGAAGACTGTATATGAGGTTCTAGCTGGTGCTTTCTCTCCCATGTTAAACTCTCTTACCAGACAAACCTGTCTGTTCACCAGGTTTAAATATCAAATGTATGCTGATGGCTGCAGACTCATTCCAGTTCTGAAACTTTACCCTAAGCTTTGACATCTCCACTTGGATGTCTGATAAGCTTTTCGAACGTACAAAGTCCAGACATATAACTATTGATTCCCCCTATTCTCCTCTAGCGTTCCCCATTTTGGTAAATATCTCATGAAGCCAAAATTCTAAGAACCATCCTTCCATTTTCCACTTCCCTCAATTCTCCTCCTTAATCCTTCAGAAGGCCTGTCTGTTCCATCTACAAAGTATACCTCAAATCCATCTACTTCACCTCTTCTATAATCACCTTAATTCAAAACCTTAACATATTTTCCCTGAACTATTTTGTAGCCTGCGAACCTATAGACAGCAGCAGGAACAATTACTTTTGCGGCCATTTAAGCCTTTCATATCATTTAATCACTTCCCCTCGAAATGTCATCTACAAAACCACCTGGGACACTGTTGAGGTGAAAGCTCCCTGTCTGCGTACACCACCTTGCAATGACTCTCTGATGACAGGAGCCCAAAGAGATGGCTTCCTATTCTATTTGTCTCAGAGGAATTATATTGCACTATCAGTAGAAGAACATTAACCTTGTCTAGAAAAATATGATGGATATAAAAAATGTTGGATTTTTTTTCTCTATTAACCTAACTATAGTCTTCAAGGTACACAGATCTTGCAAATAAGGTACAGTCTCTGCACTTTAATAATTTATGAAAAATGTGTATTGAATGTCTATCAGATGGCAGACATTGTTCTAATTGCTGATAAAACAGGTGAACAAAACAGAGCTTCTAATAAAGAAAGGCAGACAATAAAAAACAAACATACAATATGTCAGGAAGTGATAAGAGCTGTGAAGAAAAATGAAGCAGAGTAAGGAAAATGGAAACTGATGGGACAAGGTGCTGTCCTCTATCTGTTGGTTAGGGAATGCGTCTCTTTAAGGTGATGTTTGAGTAGAGAACCGAATGATGGGAAGGAGCAGCCATGTGGGTATGTGAGGAACAGCCTTCTAAGCAGAGGGAACAGCAGCTTCGAGGGTCCTGAAGCTGATGTGTGTTTGACATATTCAAGGAACAGAACACAGGCCAGTGAGGCTGGAGTAGTGTGAGCAACGAGAAGGATGGTAGGAGATGAAAGCAGACAGGTAGAGCATGACATTGATAGTTTATTCGGCAGCTGTGTAATGAGCCTAAGAGAACTTTGGTGGAAGGGGTAGTCTTGTTAGAAACTTATGCCAAAGGTAGAGAAGATGTGTCATAGAAAACGAAGAAAGCCCGCCCTAGGGTAGTGGCATCTGTGTGACATAGGTTTCCCTTATAAACCCCAACATCTATTCAATATATGCAAAACAACTTGCACAATGCCTGCACATAGTAGATACCCCCAAAATAATAGCTGTTATTGTTTCTGTCAAGTTTGATGTTCTTTGGAAGGGTAGTCAGCCTGGATTCAAGTTCTAAGCCCAGCACCTTATTATGTCTGTGTGACTTTTGGCCAACCACCTAACTTCTCTGGACCTCTTGTGTTAAGTGTGCTGATGACTGGATTGATTGGAAAAATGCATGGAAAATCCTTAGCCAAATACTTAGCACATATTAAGGGTTCAATAACTGTTGCTTATTATTATTACAAGGGAGTTTCTAAGCCCCTCCATTTGTTGTAACAGCACGGAGATAGAGGTATCCTCGAGACACAATTAATAGTATTTCACACATATTTCTAGGTTCCCTCCCCACTGCTGTCTTCCTTGCTTGGCTATGCTTCTGACCCCCACCACTCTCCACCTCCTTTACCTGCTTTATTTATCCTCCATGGCAGTGATCAACGTATGACACGATGCATGTTTACTCATCATTGTCTTTATCTCCCAACTAAAATGGAAGCATCATATTTGTCAATGATATATCCGCTAAGGGGTTAATATCCAAAATGTATTTAAAAAACACATACAACTCAACTCCAAAAAAACAAACAACCCAATTAAAAAGTGGGCAGTAGACATGAAGGGACATTTTTCTAAAGAGTACATACAGATGGCAAACAGACATATCATTAGAGAAATGTAAATAAAAGCCACAATGAGATACCACCTCACCCCAGTCAGGATGGCCATTATCAATAAATCAACAAACAACAAGTGCTAGTGAGGGTGTGGAGAAAAGGGAACCCTTGTGCACTGTTGGTGGGATTGCAGACTGGTGCAGCCACTATGGAAAACAGTATGAGGTATCTCAAAAAACTGGAAATGGAACTACCTTATGACCCAGCAATTCCACTCCTAGTATCTATCCAGAGAAATCCAAAACGCTAATTCAAAAAAATTTATGCACCCCTATGTTTATTGCAGCACTATACACAATAGCCAAGACCTGGAAACAACTGAAATGCCTATCGGTAGATGACTGGATTAAGAAACTGTGGTACATTTATACAATGGAGTATCACGCAGCCATAAAGAAGAATGAAATCTTACCATTTTCAACAATATGGATGGACCTAGAGAACATTATGCTAAGTGAAATAAGTCAGAGAGCGAAATAAAAATACTATATGATCTCACTTATATGTGGAACATAAAGAAAAGAATAAATGAACGAACCAATCAGAAACAGCCTCAGAAACATAGAGGAAAAACTGAGGGGTGGGGATGAGGGAGAAGGTGAGGGGATTAGAAAGCACAATCAGTAACCACAAGATTGCCACAGGGATATGAAAGTCAGTTTGGGGAAGATAATCAATAATATTGTAAAGATTTTGTAGGGTATCCGATGGACACTTGTTTTATTTAGGAAACCACTTCAGGGATGGTGTAGATGCCTGATCACTGCACTGTATACCTGAAGCTGAACAATAATGAATGTCAACTATAATTTTATATGTATATAGTTATATAATTTTATATATATTATAGTTTTATATATATAATTTTATATATATAGTAAATATATATATATATATATAGTTACAAGAAGTGGAGTACAGCATTAGGAATAGAGAGTAGAAATGTAACAGCTATGTGCGATGTCAGAGGAGTATTAGATTGGGGTGGGGGTTATCACTTTGGGAGGCATATAAATGATAAATGTCTAACTATAACATTGTTGTGTACACTTGAAATTAATAAAAAATAGAATAAAATAAAATGGAAGCTTTACGAGGGCAGGAACTTTCTCTTCTTTAGTTCACAGACATCTTCCCAGCATCTAGAACAATGTCTGGTACATAGCAAACTCACAATGAACACTTGTTGAGTAAATAAATAAAGAAGAAATTTTAGGGGCACTCTTCAGCTGCCAGCAAGAATGGGTACCATCTCAGATCACATGCTTCTGCGTTGAAATTTAGAGAGTTGAATTTTCTAATATGGAGCATAGCTGCTTTACATGACTATCATGACCATTTGGGAACTAAACACCTTGGATTTGAAGCCTGACAATTTGGAGAGCTCCAGAAGTTAGGCCAATTTACTTTCTTAGGAACAAGCAGCCAGACCTATTTCGACTAGAGCCCTAGGAGTCTGTTGGGACCTCCCCCTGCCCACCACTCCACAAACTGAGACCAGGTAGCTGAGTTCTGTAAATTTCTTCCATTAGTCATTGCCAAACAGCCCTTTCCTCCACTGACTTGGCTTCTCACTGAAGTCACATATTTCAACTTGTAATTTCTCCAAACGGCCATGTCAGACATTTCACTTCCTGAAATTATATGTGCTTGTATATTTTAGGTCGTTTGCGGCCCTGTGTTATCCACCAGAGACTGGGCGTAAAAAGATGGAAGAGACATTAGATTTCCGTTGGCCACATTTGCTTTCCTCAGAATGAACTTCACAAAGAACATCCGCTCATTTCCTCAGGGCCAAGAGAGACTTATGGAAGCTGTTCTACAAAATAGCAATTGTATTTTGTTTGTCATCCCTGTATTTTCTTGGAATAGCGTGGCCTGGAGTTATTTTTGTGTTGGGTTGAAAGTTTGACTTAAATCTCCACACGTACTTCCTGGGGGTTGGGATTTCATTCTGTAAGTGGCAAAGAACAGGTCTGTAAGAATTATTATGGTAAAAACTTTCACACTGGAGATTGAAAAGGGTTTTTTTTGTTTGTTTGTTTGTTTCTGGTTAACTAAGATACATTTATGTCACCCAGCTGGTCAGCCCGCCCCTTTTTTTTTTCACTAAGACTTAAAGGTCAACCCCCCCAAGAGTCAAGCATGGAAGTAAACAACGTTTGCAAAATGTCTCTGAGGGAAAAATTTTACATTTTAATTTTACATTTAAATTTTACATTGTAAAATAAAATGAATGACTTTATTTCCACTCTCACTTCGTCTGAGTATAAAACCCCAACCTAGCCAAATGCTGGTCCTCACCCTGGTGGGATCAGGGACTTTATATGAGGGGACACCCCAGGAACACTGTGTTTGAGCGACTCTGGCTGTCAAATTGTTGACGAGCACACAGGATGTTGTGCTCCCTTCCTCCAGGCTGACTGGGTTTTGGGGGATGAGATCAGCTCTCCTGAATAGAGATCTAATTTAAATAATGGCAAATTTAAATAATAGAGACTCATTTGCTCCCAGTAGACTAAGACTGCCAGAAAATATAAGGGTGAGGCTTGCATTTATAAGAAGGCTGAGGGCAGGGGTGTTGGTGGTTGTTTCTGCTAAAAGAAATGTCACTCATTCTGGGACAGGAAATGTGGGCATCACTTGAGATTGAGAGAGAGGAACTTCCTCTGCTCCTTAGCCCTGAAGAAGAGGTCATGGGATGGGGTATAGTCTTGATGCGTGGCTATGATCAGAGAAACCTCTAGATGTGTTGGGGATGTGCCCTGCAGAAAATGGTGGTAAATACGTACGTGGGTTTTTCAGTTATGTAAGTATAAAACATTGCATGGTGGCCCAGGACCAAAGTGGTGGGAGCAGCAATGAGGGAGAGACTTCCTCCGCCACCCCACCCCAGAGATGCTCCTGGGAGGTGATCCAGGGATGTCAGACAAGGGTGGAGAGTTGGAGAGCACCACCACTGAGCCCACATCCTCACTGGAAGTGTTTCCTTCTGGGTTCCCCAAAGTAGCCTAAGGGCAAGGGATTTTCAGGATAATTCACATATATTAGATTGACAGGCAGGAAATAATAGA
Source organism: Rhinolophus sinicus (assembly GCF_057876585.1). Lineage (NCBI taxonomy): Eukaryota > Metazoa > Chordata > Mammalia > Chiroptera > Rhinolophidae > Rhinolophus > Rhinolophus sinicus. The sequence continues at coordinate 201,358,450 of NC_142517.1, forward strand.
GATTCAATTAGCCATGAAGTTTTGTGAGTGAGTGAGTGAGTGTGTGTGTGTGTGTGTGTGTGTGTGTGAGTGTGTGTGTGTGTGTGTGTGTGTGTGTCTTTGTGACTGAGAGGTGAGGATCAAGAGCCACGGAGCAGCTGAGAGGATTGACCACATTATCTGACACGCTGGAGAGGTGAAATCCCTTTCAGAGAAGCCCAGTCATTCATAAGGTTCTTTCCCAATGGAAAAGATGCAGTACAACCTCAGAAACCGCTTTAGTTCCCATAACAGACACTGCCCCCCAAGCTGAAACCAAGGTTAGTACCCTGCAGCTGATACTGGGTCTTTTATGTTGTTCTAAATTAAATTCAGAGCAATTCAGCCCATGCCATGTGTACTATTATGTGGGCTGACTTGTACTAAATCTATGTTTATGGGAACAGAAAATACATGTTATTTCTGTCATCAGACTTTATTATTGACAATGATTTCCAATATGTGCCCATCAACTGCCCTTTTAATCACTGTCAGTCATGCTTTTCAATTGCAGTCAGATTTAAACCAGCAATGACAGATAGTTTTAAAATAAGGCCCTTCTGCTCAATTGTATTTAGGGCTAATTAAGAGTAAATAACTATTCTTGGCAAGGAAGGCAGAACCCAAGCAAATCTTTGACAAATGCAGCCTTCCCCTTTCAGAAACACGTTCTTGTCTGCTGCCAGTAAATATTTCCTTACAGCCATAAGAAACTCTGTTTTTCTCCCCATTGACAATGTCATGCTGTTTTGATACAAGTAGAAAAAAAAATAAATACCAGGCAAGGCCAGGAAGAAAAACACAAGAAGCATTTAATTAAGAAAAAATATATAATTCGCTGTTTCTTTCAGTGTATCCCAGTTCCATTTGGTTGCAATCACAGGCTTTCAGCTCCCACTCAAGTCTGACATTTCCCCTAAATCTTCCCACCTCCCTCCACTCCCACACCCTCTGTGATGCAACACAATCCATTCACTATAATTTGAAGGTTACAGTCAATTGCTCTAAGACAAGAATGCAGAATGGATCACATCAGACTTCCTGCATTTCGAAGGTTCATTCTGATTTGGGTTCTGGAATTTCTCCTGCAATGTACTGCCTGTTCCATTTTGCTTTGACTAGGTGTGTTCATTTCCTCTTTCATTTAAAGATGAGAGTTACCGTTACTTTGCAAAATACAGCTTTTTACATTTCTTGTATTTTCACTTCTCACTGAAATCTTACAGTTATTTCTATGAATTCCTTCTAATTAGTAAAAGTTAAAACAAAATGTCTTGCCAGGCCAGCGTAGGAGAAAGAAGTTCATTGAAAGAGGCAGAAAGTAAACTTTGAGCTGTCCACATGGAAATGTAAGAATATACTTTTTATATTTATCCCAATGTATAGAAATATAAGAAAATTCTATTATAAAATATAGAGTTGAAACAAACTAACACAATGGAAAAGCAAGCAAAGGTATATTTCTTTTAAAATGTAAATACACTTAGATAAAAAATTCTTATGTGCATTCAACAGAGTGATTGAACATCAACAATGATATGCCTAGGTCAGTACCCCGTACTAATTTCTCCAGCTACAGTTTGTCAACTCCAGCTTTTGTTTATTCTGCTAGGGAACTAGAAACATGAACAATCTTCAAAATCATTTCTAATTAATCCACTTAAAAATGTTAGGCAGCCGCCAGTTAACTAATTGCTAGTCGGCACCTACGTACTAAGCTTTGCTGTATATTGACGATAATACCTAAGTTCACTTCTTCTTCCCACAACTGTTTGTTGAGCACCTATCACGTGTCAAGTGGAGTTCTAGGTGCAGAGAATAGAGGAGTAAAAAAGATTAATGCAGCAGAGCTTATATTCTAATAAGCACAATAACAAATAGATACACCCTATTTGAGGAGTAATACATGTTATGACTAAGGGGGTAAATATCATCAGAGGGAGGCCTGCTACTTTAGAGAGAGTCACCAGGGAAGGCCTCTCTGAGGAGGTGGCTTTTGAACAAAGACTATAACGCACAAAGTGCACGGTGGTAGAAGATGAGGTTGGGACGAGGATCATGGCCAGCCTTGTAGGTCACAGTACGGACTAGGAACTCCAGTCTGAGGGAGACTGGAAGCTTTGGCTTGGAGAAGTAGCATGATCTAGTTTACATTTTGCAAGATCTCTCTGGCTATATGGAGGATTGACTTGGATAAGCTTGCCAGATAAAACACAGGATGCCAGTTAAATTTGAATTTCAGATAAGCAACAAACACTTTGAGCATAAGTATGTCTGAACTATTGCATGGGATATACTTATACTAAAAAGAAAGTTATTGTGAAGCCAGAACTCCTTAAATTAAGTGCTGCTACAACTAACCACCCTGAGAATAATTCTCGCCTAGGTCACTGGTCTCTCATTTTCCTGTTTGCCTCTCCTGCCACCTTCCAAATAAACTCCCTAGACCTGTTGCCCCTGGATTTCCAGCCTGACTCAGAGACTCCTGGCAATGGGTGGGGAGCTGGGAGGGAAAGGTGGAGGGCTTTGCCAAAGCTCCTTTCCCATCTATTTCTTAGAAAATCCCCTGCCCACATCCTCTTTCCACAGTCATTACCTACGGCTTTTACCATCAGCTCTTCCCTGAGCCCACTTTAGGACACACTAAAATTTCAGAGTATTGAGACTGTTCTTTATCTCCAAGGCAATGCTACTAGAAGTGTGTGAGGACACACGGACACACACACACACACACACACACACACACACACACACACACACACAGAGTCATTATTTCCTGACTACACAGGGCTTATGCGCTCAGTGTGTGTGGGTACACTTAGGCCTCGACTCTTTCTCTTCCTTCATTATTAACTCTGAACCCAGTATGATTGTCCACCTAATAGCAATCTGCATCGATAGAGAAGATGAACACAAACCCTTGCCAACAACGGGTCATTCTGAAGACTGACCTATAGATGGAGAGCCAAGAGAAAATTCTCCGCGAAGGATAAGAGACACTCTTCTGTTTCTTAGCACGTAGGAAAAAATTATAGCCAGTTAAAGAACTAAAGCTGGTTTTCCACAGATGGGGTGATTTAAACTACAGAAATTAATTTTCTCACAGTTCTGGGGGCTGAAGGTCCAAGATCAAGGTGTCCCAGGGTGGGTTTCTCCTGAGGTCTCTCTTCTTCGCTTGCCAACTCTGCCTTCTCACTGTGTCCTCACCTGGCCTTTCCTTGATGTGTGTACAACCCTGCTGTCTTTCTGTGCATCCAAATTTCCTCTTCTTATAGAGGACACAAGTCAGATTGGGTTAGGACCCACCCTAAAGTCCTCATTTGAAATTAATCACCTTTAAAGGTCTTGTCTCCAAATAGTTACATCCTGAGGAACTGGGGGTCAAGACTTGCACATACCAATTGTGAAGAGACACAGCCCAGCCCATAACAAGTGAGGACACACTTGCATGGCAGTTGAAGTTACCAGCAGCTAAGACACCGAAGGAACAAACGTGGTCCCCAGATCAGCAGAATGCTGGGGCTCTGCTGGTGGTCAAGGTGAGAATTCTAAATATCTTCTAATCTGTCATGTTTGATAATTATCAATCACAGTTTACATTGTAAAAGGTTTAAAATGGGTTTTTGACATGGCAAGGGGCATTGCAAAGTTTTTAACAATTGGAGGAGTTACAACCAAAGAAAAATTTGGAAACCACTGCTCAGAGTTCTTTTCAAAAAAGAGAAATCTGATGTTAGAGGGGGTTGAAACCGTGGCTGGGAGAGGAGAGAGGAATGGATGCTGTTTCTTTTCCTTTTTTTTTTTAGTGTTTTTCTCTTTTTTAAAAATTAAATCTATTGGGGTAACATTGGTTAATAATATAATATAAATTTCAAGTGCACAACTTGATCATACGTGTACAACATCTGTATGCTCCATTGTGTTTCATCTTATCATTAGATGTATTTGAACTTTACATCCAATATTTATTCTAATTTTGATTGAAAAAAATATTATTTTTGTCCCCCAAGTGCTCAAGAAAATGTCTGTCCCTACAGGATAGATTATGCTTGTGGTGTAGCTTTGCCTGACCCCCGCATCTCAGTTACATATCTGGGTGATTCGCCCCAGTTTGAGAATTCGGGCCTCCGAGTCTTAATTGCCTTCCTATTGGGGAGCGAGGCTCAGGACAAAAATAGTGATACACATTGTCATTAAGCCTTGGCCACAGGATGTACTCCAGCAAACGATGAGTAAATGAAAGTCTAGAGTCTAGTGCAGACAAAAACAGAATGTTTCCTTTCCCATTTCAAGGCAGCCCCTCTACAAATTTCCCTGACCACTCCAGGAGTTCCCACTATTTCTTTGTTAGTTAATGTAGCAATTACCTCTTGCTACAAGTATGCTCTGTAAGAAGCAACCACAAAACCTCAGTGGCATAAAATAACAAACATTGATTTTCACTCATGACTCTGTGAGTTCACTGAGTAGCTCTGCTGGGCTTGGCCCAGCTTGGCTCATCTTCTCATCATTGCTGGGGGTCACTCATTTGTCTTGCTTTTAGTTAAGGTAGGATGGTTTTGGCTGGGATGACTGGCTTGAGGCTCGTCCAGGCTTGTTCTTGTGGTAAACACAAGGAGAGCAGAGCTGTGCAAGATCTCATAAGACTTGGGATCAGAGGTGAGGCCCCATCCTATTGACCAAAGTGAGATTTAAAAAAAAAAAAAGAAAGAAAAGCAGCTCAAACTCAAGTGCTAGGAAAATAGATTACCCTCTTCACAGGAAAAGTAGAAAAGTCACATTGTAAAGGGCAGAGGTTCCAGGAGGGTTGGAGAATTTTCAGTCAATGTACCAGAAGGAGGCACTCTGAGCCATCTTTTTTTGTAAGCAAAACTACGTTCACGTTATCTTTTTTCCATACTGCTTACTTATGGAACCCAGAATGGAATACTGTTGTGAGAAGATTTTTAAGCTCTCTTGGGACATCTGTTTTAGCTCCTCACACATACTCTTTGTTGGAAGGAGAAGCGACAGTGCAGATCTTCCCTAATAAAGATTTCCTTGAAGTTGAGTGATTGACTGGTGATGGGATTACTCTGTTTGATCGAACCAAATCCTTGATCAAAGTGTTCTATATGAACCATAGTTTTTTAAATTGTGACAACTGGCATCTGCTTGAGCAAAGATTTAAATTATGTAGAGAAAGAAAAGACTGTCAAAAATGTGGAGGAGAAAAAATATGTAAGTCAGTCAGTAATATTTAGATGTATAGAGAAAAAATAAACTATAGTTTTGAAGCTAGTTCAAGAAATTTCCGTGATTATGAGCCAGGCTTATGGGCCATAAAATGTAGTTTCTCCATGAAATAGTTAAAATATTCTCACAGTTAGAATATACAAAAGAGGGCTGGCCCGGTGGCTCAGGCGGTTAGAGCTCCATTCTCCTAACTCTGAAGGCTACCGGTTCGATTCCCACATGGGCCAGTGGGCTCTCAACCAGAAGGTTGCCCGTTCAATTCCTTGAGTCCTGCAAGGAATGGTGGGCAGCGCCCCCTGCAACTAAGATTGAACATGGCACCTTGAGCTGAGCTGCCTCCCGGATGGCTCAGTTGGTTGGAGCCTGTCATCTCAACCACAAGGTTGCCAGTTGCACTCCCGCAAGGGATGGTGGGCTGTGCCCCCTGCAACTAGCAACGGCAACTGGACCTGGAGCTGAGCTGCGTCCTCCACGACTAAGACTGAAAGGACAACAACTTGACTTGGAAAAAAGTCCTTGAAGTAAACACTGTTCCCCTTCCCCAATAAAGTCTTAAAGTATACATACATATATATATATATATATATATATATATATATATATATATATATATATACAAAAGAAGCTTAGCCCTTCATTTTCCAAGTGTACATCATTATCCTACTAAGACATTTATTTCCCGTTATTCATGACTCAAGAGGAGTGTTGGGGAAAGAAGAGGAGTCACATAGTTGCAGGAATGGCCAGCAAAGTGAAGCGTAGAATCTGCAATGGAAGGACACAGAGAACTACATCACTTAAGCACTGCCACAGGTACAGTATCTCATTTAATCTCCACCCTGACACAGGCATCAATAGCCCCTGAGTTTATAGGTGAGGAAGCTGAGGCTCAGAGAGGACAAGCAACTTGCCCAAATGCACACAATTAGTGAGAGTGAAAGCCAAGCATTGAGTTCTAATTTCTTGGTTTCCTTCTCCCCGCCGCCATGGTTCCACTATTATAGATCACTTCCATCTGGGGTAATCTCATCTTTGTAATTTGGGAATAGCTTTGATTTGGGGGTCTTTCCCCTCAAAGGCAGAGAAAGGAAGCCTACTTAAGGCCACATGAGTGCCTCACTCTGTGCTCATGGTCTTCCCTAGAATGATCATTGTTAAACTGAAGCTTAAAAGACTAGTCCTCTGAGTAGAAAAAGAAGCCGAAATGATAAATACAAATGAAGCGGTGACTCCAGAGTTTACAAGTTTAAGGAAGAACTTTGCTCTAGGTTGGGCTTCAGGGAGAGGACTGACAGCCACTCACACTAGACGTGTGCCCAGAGCTCTGCTGCTGTGGGCACCCCATGCCAGCATCCACGGTGACATAATTCTGCAGAACAGCAGGACTCATTCATCCCACATGCTTTCTCAGACAGTCAGGGTAAACAGCTTTCAGATGCATTTCCTGTTAGCTTAAAAAAAAAAAATTCCATAATGGCACTAGTCAAATAGTATTTGAAAATTCCCTTTTTGTGTTTCCTCTAAAAGTACTTTCTTTTGCAAGAAGTTTGCCGGACATGATATCATCCTAATTATTCCTTGACCAATTTTATCCCCAACCACTTCCAATCTAGACCATTTAACCAGTTTTACAAGGTGGTTAGGGTGACTCCAGGAATGTCCAAAATAGTGAAAACAGGAACATTTCAATTCTATGTCCAGGTCCTACAGCTGGAGTGATGTGTGCCATGTCGGCGTGATGAACATTTACTACGTAACTTGGAGACAGAACTAACTGGTTGTAGAGTCATGAGGAGCATTCATAAAGTGACTGAAAAAATCTCTGACTGGTGATCAAAATGGCGGTGTGAGGTGAGCCTCTGTGAAGCTCCCCTGGAATTTACAACTAATTGAACAACAATAACTCCACAAAGGACTCCCTGCACAGCAGACAGGCAAGACGAAGAGGCCCACTACTGAATTCACCTAAAGGTGGGCGAATCGCACGAGCAGGGGAGGAGGGAAGGGAGAAGTGTGGAGAGGAGCCACGCGGGCGCAGGACGCAGACCCAGCTCAGTGCGCCGAGCTCGCTGCTTCCCGAAACTACCGCAACTGCGGGAGAGGGAAGAACTTGGACTGCTAAGGCTCCGCTTGTGGCCTACAGGGCTGAGGGGGCAGCATGTAACACGGCTGAACCCAACGCTCACAGCAGAGACCTCGGAGAAAAGACTGAGGGAAGAAGGCTGAAAACGGTGGTTTAAGCCCTCACTGCCGAGCAGAGAATGGAAGCCTTAGGCACAGAGAAGAGCCGTCCCCTCCCTACCTTCTGAGAGCTCGCCCTGCCCCCACCTGCCTGGTGCTAGAAGCGGAACAGTAGCAGTATCAGATCAAAATAACAGAATATTTGCTGTTCTGAGAACTGTGGACCGCAGACATAGATTCACAGCTCAACTAGTTCCGGCAAAGGGGAGGGAGCTGTGGAAGCAGGACTGGCTGTGGTGGTGGTCACTGCCATTGCTCTGGGCCACCTCTCACAACTCACCCCGCCTCTGGCTCCACCTATCTGGCGGATCCCTGCAGGAGTAAACAAAACTGCTGAAACATATGGGCTCTGAATCTGGTGCAGGAAGAGCTTTGGAACTTCAAAAGCTCTCTGCATACCCACACGGACACTGCACCCTGTGACCCAGGGGAACTATTAACAGAGGAGAAGCCCGTCTCCCAGGGAATCCCCCCATTGTGTGAGAAGATGGAATAGTGCAGAGAAAACATAGCACTACTATGTGAGAGAGGAAAAAAAAGGCTCAGTCGGAGAGAAAATAAAACATTCTACCAACAACTACTGGAAAACAAAAGAAAGACCTCTTCCTATCAACCTGTTGCAGAAGCCACTCCTGTAGATGTCTAGGAAAAGAAATAATAAATCAGTAATTGCCATCAATAACCAAGGCAACAAGAGAGCTCAGAAAGAAAGTAAAAAGTCTCCAGAAAAGGAACTTAAAAAGATGGAAATATGTGACTTAAATGACAGAGAATTCAAAATTGCAGTTCTGAAAAAACTCAACGAGATGCAAGAAAACACAGAAAGGCAGTTTAATGAACTCAGAAACACAATCAAAGAACAATTTTACAAAAGAGATTGAAATTTAAAAAAAGAACCAAATAGAATTTCTGGAGATTAAGAACTCAATAGAAGAAATTAAGAATGAAATAACCAGCTTAGGTAGTAGAGTTTACCAGATGGAGGAAAGAATCAGTGACATCGAAGATTTAAACCTGGAAATGACACAGATGGAAGAAGAAAGAGAGAAGGGAACAGAGAATATATTCAAACAAATTGTCGATGAGAACTTCCCAAACTTGTGGACAGAACTGGATCCTCGAATCCAAGAAGCAAATAGAACACCTCTTACCTCAATCCCAAAAGGCGTTCTCCAAGGCACATTGTATTGAAGCTGTCTAAAATCAATGACAAAGAAAGAATCCTCAAGGCAGCCAGGGAAAAGAAGACAGTAACCTACAAAGGAAAGCCCATTAGATTACCATCAGATTTTTCAGCAGAAACTATACAAGCCAGGAGGGAGTGGAACCAAATATTCAAACTATTGAAAGAGAGAAATCATGAGCCAAGAATAATATATCCAGCAAAGATATCCTTTAGATATGAAGGAGGAATAAAGACCTTTCCAGACATACAGAAGCTGAGGGAATTTTCTAATACAAAATCTGCACTACAAGAAATACTAAAGGAGGCTATTAGACCACCATCAACAGGGACAATTTGTGGCAACCAAAACATAAAAAGTGGGAGAGTAAAGGCCTGAACCGGAATATGGGAATGGAGAAAGTAAGCGTGCTGAAGAAAATGGAATGCTCTAAATATCAAACTTTCTTTTACGTAAACTTAAGGGTAACCACTCAAAAAAAATCCAGAACTGAAATATATGCTGCAATAAAAGAAGAAACAGAGGGAAACATCATAGAATACCACCACACAGAGGTAATAGACAACAACAAAAAGGCAAAGAAACAATGGAGACACAGCCTTACCAGAAAACTAAAGATAGAATGACAGGAAATCCTCACATATCAATAATCACCCTAAATGTAAATGAACTCACCAATAAAAAGGCACAGAGTAGCAGATTGGATCAAAAAACTAAACCCAACCATATGCTGTCTCCAAGAGACACATCTCAGCTACAAGGACAAGCATAGACTCAAAGTGAAAGGGTGGAAATTGACATTCCAAGCAAATGGTACCCAGAGAAAATCAGGTGTAGCCATAATGATATCAGATGAAATAGACTTCAGGGTGAAAAAGATAACAAGAGACAAAGATGGACATTTCATAATGGTAGAGGGGACTATACAACAAGAAGACATAACAGTCATCAATATTTATGCCCCCAATCAGGGAGCACCGAAATACACCAAGCAACTACTAACAGAACTAAAGGCAGAAATTGACCAAAACACAATTATACTAGGGGACTTAAAAATATCATTGACAGCTATGGATAGATCATCCAAACAGAATAAATAACGAAATAGCAGCCCTAAATGACACATTAGATGAAATGGACATAATTGACATATATAGAGCACTTCATCCTAAAACATCAGACTATACATTCTTTTCTAGTGTACATGGAACATTCTCAAGGATAGACCACATATTGGGACATAAAATCAGCCTCAGCAAATTTAAGAAGATTGAAATCATACCAAGCGGGTAAGGGGGGTGGGAGTTGGGAGATGAGGGTAAGGGGGATCAAATGTATGGTGATGGAAGGAGAACTGAATCTGGGTGGTGAACACACAATGGGATTTATAGATGATGTAATACAGAATTGTACACCTGAAATCTATGTAATTTTACTAACAATTGTCACCCCAATAAATTAAAAAAAAAAGTATTTGCAATTAAAAAAACAACAACAAGGCTTTGAAATTGGATATCAACTGCAAAAAGAAAGCAGGAAAAAACACAAATGCATGGAGATTAAACAACATACTTTTAAAGGATGACTGGGTCAAAGAGGAAATTAGAGGAGAAATCAAAAGATACATAGAAACAAATGACAATGAAAATACATCCTACCAAAATTTTTGGGATGCAGCGAAAGCAGTTTTAAGAGGGAAATTTATCTCATTACAGGCCTATCTCAAGAAACAAGAAAAATCCCAAATAAATAACCTCATGTTACATCTTAAAGAACTAGAAAAAGAAGAACAAGTGAAACCCAAGGTAAGCAGAAGAAAGAAAATAACAAAATCAGAGCAGAACTAAATGAAATAGAGAACAAAAAGACAGTAGAAAAAATTAATGTGACAAAGAGCTGGTTCTTTGAAAAGATTAACAAAATTGACAAACCCTTGGCTAGACTCACTAATATAAAAAGAGAGAAGACACTAATTAACAAAATCAGAAATGAAAAAGGGGAAGCTATCACGGACACCACAGAAATACAAAGGATCATCCAAGAATACTATGAAGGACTATATGCCACCAAATTCAATAACCTAGAAGAAATGGACAAGTTCTTAGAAACATATAGACTTCCAAGGCTGAACCATGAAGAACTGGAAAATATAAACAGACCGATCACCAACAACGAAATTGAATCAGTCATCCAAAACCTTCCCAAAAGCAAAAGTCTGGGACCAGATGGCTTCACTAGTGAATTCTACCAAACCTTCAAAGAGGCTCTAATACCAATCCTGCTCAAATTCTTCCAAAAAATTGAAGACGAGACAATACTCCCTAACTCATTTTATGAGGCCAACATTACCCTGATACCAAAACCTGGTAAGGACAACACGAAAAAAGAAAACTACAGACCAATATCTCTGATGAATACAATTGCAAAAATCCTAAACAAAATTCTAGCAAATCGAATACAACAATGCATTAAAAAAATTATTCATCACGACCAAGTGGGGTTCATCCCCGGGGCACAAGGATGGTTCAACATCCGCAAATCCATCAATGTGATACATCACATAAACAAAATAAAGGACGAAAATCATATGATTATATCAATTGATGCAGAAAAAGCATTTGACAAGATACAACATGCATTTATGATTAAAACACTTAATAAAATAGGTATAGAAGGAAAATACCTTAACATAATAAAGGCCATATATGACAAACCCTCAGCTAATCTCATAATTAATGGAGAAAAACTGAAGCCCTTTGCTCTACATTCAGGAACACAACAGGGCTGTCCCCTATCACCTCTGCTTTTCAACATAGTGTTGGAAGTCCTTGCCAGAGCAATCAGGCAAGAGAAAGAAATAAAAGACATCCAAATTGGGAATGAAGAAGTTAAATTGTCACTCTTTGCAGATGACATGATGCTATATATAGAAAACCCTAAAGACTCCACCAAAAAGCTGTTAGAAACAATCAACGAATACAATAAAGTTGCCGGCTAAAAAATCAACGTACAAAAGTCCATTGCATTCCTATATGCTAACAATGAAATCTCAGAAAAAGAAATACAAAAAACAATTCCTTTTGCAATTGCAGCAAAAAGAATAAAATACCTAGGAATAAACTTAACCAAGGACGTGAAAGACCTGTATGCTGAAAACTATAAGACATTTTTTAAAGAAATTGAAGAAGACACAAAGAAATGGAAAGACATTCCGTGCTCATGGATTGGAAGAATCAACATAGTTAAAATGGCCATATTACCCAGAGCAATATACAGATTCAATGCAATCCCCATCAAAATCCCAATGGCATTTTTTAAAAAAATAGAACAAAAAATCATCAGATTTGTTTGGAACCACAAAAGACCCCGAATAGCCAAAGCACTGTTACGAAAAAAGAACAATAATGGAGGTATCACACTCCCTGACTTTAGCTTGTACTACAGGGCTGCAATAATCAAAATAGCATGGTATTGGCAGAAAAACAGACATATAGACCAATGGAATAGAGTTGAGAACCCAGAAATAAAACCACATAAATATGGACAGATAGTTTTTGACAAAGAAGCTAAAAACATACAATGGAGCAAAGACAGCCTCTTCAATAAATGGTGCTGGGAAAATTGGATAGCCACGTGCAAAAGAATGAAACTGGACTGCTGTCACCATGTACCAATATTAATTCAAAATGGATCAAAGACTTAAGCATTAGACCTGACACAATAAACTGGATAGAAAAAAACATAGGTACTAAACTTACGGACTTTGGGTTCAAAGAGCATTTTATGAATTTGACTCCAAAGGCAGTGGAAGTAAAAGCTAAAATAAACGAATGGGACTATATGAAACTTAAAAGCTTCTGCACAGCAAAAGAAACCATCGACAAAATAAAGAGGCAACCAACTAAATGGGAGAAGATTTTTGCAAACAGTGCCTCCGATAAGGGGTTAATATCCAAAATATACAAGGAACTCATGAAACTCAACAACAAAAAAATAAACAACCCAATTGAAAAATGGGCAGAGGACCTGAAGAGACATTTCTCCAAAGAGGACATACAAATGGCAAATAGACATGTGAAAAAATGCTCAACATCACTCATCATCAGAGAAATGCAAATAAAAACCACAATGAGATATCACCTCACCCCAGTCAGAATGGCCACCATCAACAAGACAAATAGTAACAAGTGTTGGAGAGGCTGTGGAGAAAAAGGAACCCTCATACACTGTTGGTGGGAATGCAGACTGGTGCAGCCGTTATGGAAGGCAGTGTGGAGGTTCTTCAAAAAATTACGAATGGAATTACCATATGACCTAGCAATCCCTCTCCTGGGTATCTACCCAAAAAATCTGAAAACATTTATATACATAAAGAAAGACACGTGTGCTCCAATGTTCATTGCAGTTTTGTTTACAGTGGCCAAGACATGGAAACAACCAAAATGTCCTTCGAGAGATGAATGGATAAAGAAGTTGTGGTATATATACACAATGGAATACCATTCGGCGGTAAGAAAAGATGATATAGGAACATTTGTGACAACATGGATGGATCTTGAGAGTATAATGCTAAGCAAAATAAGTCAGACAGAAAAAGCAGAGAACCATATGATTTCACTGATATGTGATATATAAACCTAAAACAACAAAAGAACAAGACAAACAAATGAGAAACTAAATCTCATAGACACAGACAATAGTATAGTGGTTACCAGAGGGTAAGGGGGCTGGGGGGGTGGGAGATGAGGGTAAGGGGGATCACATATATGGTGATGGAAGGAGAACTGACTCTGGGTGGTGAACACACAATGGGATTTATAGATGATGTAATACAGAATTGTACACCTGAAATCTATGTAATTTTACTAACAATTGTCACCCCATTAAAAAAAAAAATCTGTGACTGGAAACATGAAAGGAAAGAATTAATTAACTGCTAGTTCTTACTTTCAGTTCTTAAGAACAAACTGTTCAGAATTCTTGCAAAAGTTGACACTTCCAAAATTTTTTCTTGGTTCCCTCAGTAGAGTTCAGAGTTCACTGCTTCCCATTTCTGTCCCAGCTTTCTCAATGATTCTCAACCAGAGGAAGCAACACTCCTGGACTCCCCAGAAATAGGCAGAGACAGAGAAAAAGTGGAATCCAGCTTTACAGAGATCTGCTCTTCTACAAGATTCTTGCCTTGAAGATGAGAGGGAAAAAAAGAAAGACTTGTTGGCATCTTGTTAATAAAATCACTTGAGAAAATGCTAAGTCATTCTTATGAAAAGATTGGGAATTAGACATTCAATATTGAAGTTAGAGATATTCCAGAACATATTTTGAAAATGACATTTGCCATAGGTAAAGTCAACTGGAGAGATAAGAGTCTCCTATCGTGAGAATCTTTTCAGTCTCATAAAATATCACAGTTTCTATCTAAAGAATGTGGGGTAGAGGCCAGCACCTCTTGCCATAGTGGCTAATTACTGGCATATGCATCCCAGCTTTCAGAATCCCACTTTTGTTCAAAGTAAATTCTGGTTGGCCCTTCCCATTCATGGGACTTGAGAGCCCTCAGCAATCCATGGAGGTGCCACTCATGACTCCAACTGCATGAGGATGAGGAAGGCAAGCCACTTTATCTGGGGATGGTTAAGGAATAGCCTGCTAGAGACTTTGGGATCCCTTAGCCAGGTGAAACCTGGAAATTGGCCTCCTGCTGACCTAACCTAGACAACACAGGATGAAATTAAAATGGTATTGGCATTTCACACGATTTTCAAATATTTGATTGATGATGACTTAAGTATAGTTTGTCTGGGTATTTCACTGATGCAGGAGAAGGTGGGAAACGGACCAATGCGTGAGATCTTGCCATTTTAAGGTAAAACCAGGGCTAGCCTTATAGCTGCCAAGTGACTATTATTGTCGGAAACAAAAGAACCCCACTTCCCTTCTGGATGTGAGGTTGATTTGGCTTCCACACCTGCCTCTTCACTGGTCATCAGGGTTGACCTGGTTCACCTAGCTGGCTAAGAAGAGGTTCTTTTCTTCCCAAACCAGCATTCTCTCTTTTGTAACCCTTTGTTCCTTACAGATACAACTTCTTTTCCAAACCTCCCAGGTTATGAGACGATTCTGCCCCTCCTCTCCACTCTCACTTCTACAGAAAAGGTATCAAGAAATCAATCAGTGCCTTTGAGACACATTTTAACTCTAAATGGCTCTGATTAATTTTTACAAGACAGAGGAGGCATGAGTACATACACACTCCTTTGGAATTTGAAAGAAATTTCCTTGCTTACAGTGCTGATGATTGGGCTTCCCTTTCCCCTTTCCTTCTAAATTCTCTCCTTAAGAAATAACCCAGCAAAGCCATACTTAGTCATCAGCAATCAAATATGTGAAAATCATGAACTCATCTGAATTACCTTTCTGGTAAGGACAGAACTAACCAGAAGCCAGTTTGAGGCAGCTGCTGAATAGCAACGCTTGTCATCAAGTTAGCTTGAAGAGCTTATTTTAATTAGCACGGGAATAGAAGAGTATTAATCAAGGCTAACACTGAAAGAAACAAAAGGGAAAACAGTAACAGTACAGGTATGGGAGAAAAAGCAAAATAAAACCAAAAAAATAAACAAAATTTTTAAAGCGTGATGTTACAATTCAGTTTTTAAAAACAATCCATATTTTTATAAAATACAGTTCAGCAAAGATTTTTGTGGGGTATTTACTGTGTACTAGGCAATCTGCTAAGTTCAGGAAATAGAGAGATGAGTAAGGACCAAATCTCTCCTAGAAAAATCTATGTTAAGCACACAGTACACATTCCATAAATATTAGTTTTCTTTTTTCTGCTAGTGAGAGAAATTCATATTTACTGTGATTTTTAAGAATTTAAAAAAATAACACACTGTGGCAGAGAAGACTAGTTCTGCCCCCCAAATACATTCTCACCTTCTTGGCCTGGGCACATTAATAGACTACATTTCCCAGCCTCCTGTGCAAATAAGTGTCACCGTGTGATTCAGTTGTAGCCAATAGCATGTGATCAGAAGTAATGAGTTGCTTCTGGGGTGAGGATTTTTAGTAAGTATCTGTTCCTTCTCCATGCCCAATTTCTTGGCTACTGCAGCGTGTAAAATAGATTGGTCTTTATCACAATAATTGAGGGCCCACCCCTGAATAATTTTTAAGCAGGGGGATGGATGTGATCAAATCTGCTACAAGTAACATCGTCCTGCTAACAGGAAGGCCTTGGTTTCCTGCAAGGTAAGACCATAGGGCAAGAAGAGTAGTTGGCAGTCTATTGCAGGAATTCAGGTGAGAAAAGATGAAGGCCTGAATTAAACAGTTCCTCTGGGTATGTAGCAAAGGGGGCTAATTGAATATTATATTTTCAGATCTCAGTTGCTAATAGTTATTTGAAGGCAGATGGGTTTGGGAAACATGCCCACAACTCATGGACACAGGAAGGAAGATTTCTACCACTTTATCCACTTCCTCCTCCTTCTGCTCTTCACCTTCCCCACACCTGATTATTTTCCATTTTTTCAACATCATGATATACCCTTGAGTGCACATGCAAGGAAGTCAATGTTAGTAAAAATTCCAAATCTTATGATTGCATTCCACATCCAAACCATAGTCAAATACCACTAAAAATTAGCTGTAAAAATGTCTTTAGTCAGCAACTCCATGACTAGCCATTGGAAAGAATCTTACTAGAGCAAAATATTAATACATAGAGGGCACACAAAAGAAACACACATAGGGATGTTTTTGTCTAGGATTAGGGAAAGCAGAAAAGAAAAAGATAAGGAGGAAAAATATTTAAATACATAATTAATTCAAATTTTTATAATGAAAAAATTTGTAATGAAAAACAAAATGCAAAAGGCTTAGGAACTGAATTAGGCACCAGGAAACTGCAAAAGGCTTTGGTGACCTAAATTACTGCTAGCTTACAGGAGAGACACACATGCACCCTTGGTTTTAATTAGGCAACTTAAAATGTTTGCAATTATCCATTATAACAAAGCATGCTAGCTAGCATTATCATTCTGAAATTGAACTGGTAGCTCTTGACCTTGAATTTATAAATATAATTTTCCTAGATTAAATTAGAGGGTGGGTGACTTTGCAAAAGTGCAGAAATATCTTGCTTCCCAATAAGCTGTTTCAGCATGTTTCCTTTGACCTTACTTTCAGCTATAAGAACTGTTACACCTTTAGCTATCTATTCATATTTCTAGCACTTAATATTTGATTGATTTGTGAATCCAAAGTTAGCTATTCAGACTTTAAGAAAAGCCACAAGGCCAATGTATAACTTTTTTTAAAAAAATTGATTTAGGAAAGAGACGAACTATTTTGACAGTCTGAGAGATTCTAGCTTTGACTGTAAGAAAAGGAAAAAAAAAATTAAATACTTTTCTGTCTCATAGTATTCTTAGTATACAGAAAAAAATGATTCATTCTTTGAAGATAAAATGTAGTAAGATTAAGACGGGAAATATCTGCCAATAGAAACAACAATGAGAATTAGTTACATCCTGGAAAAATAAGATTTAGCCCAACTATGTTGATATTACTTAGTAAGATTGGACACCAAAACTGGCAAACATATTTCTTATTCAACTATTTTATGGAAATACTATGAAAATAATTGAAAACAGAAACATTAAATTACTTCACCAGAGAAAATGCACATTCTTTCTCTTTTACCTACAATATTTTGCAAATCTATAGAAAGGATTTGGAAGGAGAATACATTTTTAAAATCCTCAAGATGTGGGACAGATATGAAAGTAAACTGTGAAGCAAGGTTTTATACAGCCAACTTTTTCCCAATGACTTTCTTCTTAAAATGGAATGAATGTATTCTACTGCTTCAAACCAAAAATGACTTCTGAAAGGAAATAAAAATTGCACCTAAGAATACAACACATCTCTATAGCATACATTTAAAGTAAATTAAATTGGCTATATGACTCATATTATCATAAAAATACAAATGTCAAAAGTGAAAACTACAGAATGTGGAGACATTGTTTGAGGTTGCAATCAATGCTTTAGAGTGTGCTTTTGCAAGCATCCAAGGCTTACCAATGTGGTCCTAATTCCTGCAGATACAAGTCAGTCCCAATTCAAATTTCTACTTCATGGCTTGTTTTTAAGCTCACTGCTGCTCACTAAACTCTATGGACTCAGTTTGCATGAATTTATTGCCGAGTGATTACTAACTTGTTTAGGATCAATTAGCAGTGAATGAATGACCCACTGTGCAATGATGGTTTACACTGGTACTACTTTAGGGTGTAGTCTCAAACCTTTTGTTACCAGTCTTAGTGCAGAAACTAAGACTGGAAATGCTTATAGCAATTTAATATTGCTGTAATATCTAAGCATGGGCTCTAAGTAGGAGCATCTTTTTCAATTACAAATAGACCAAAACAACTAGTCAAAGACAAATTGAAAAAAATTTTAAAGTCTTTCACCAAAATCAGATTGAGAAACAATGAATTAGGAGATGTAATCACAGTCCAAGTGTGGGGACAGGAAGATGCCAGATGAAAAAGGAGAAAATACTTCGATTATCTCAAAGTTTATTTTTCAAAACTCTAAAAAGTTTCCAAAAGGCAATGGGAACCACTCAAACCAGGATCTATCTTCTGCATTTGGAACTTGGGGTATAGTCAAAGGAAAGGCCATAGCCTAATTGTCAGTCTGGCAGTAATTTACAAAATTGATTGTTAGTAATGAGTAGCACACAATACAAAGTCAATAAAATCATCCCAAATCATATCACCCAAGATAACCATGCTAATATTTTGGGGGGAAACTTTCCTAAATTGTTTCCCATATCATACTGTTCACTTAATAGGTAATGATTCTCTCAAAGTCAATAAATACACTTCTCCATTAACATTGTTAATAAGAGCAGAATATTCCATTTTATGAATATTCTATGATTTGTTTAACCAATCTGCTACTGTTGAGTATTTAGATTATTTATATATAACATCATATCATTTTCTATCTTTTTACTTTACCCTATTTGTGTCTTTATATTTAAAGTGTGTTTCTTAAAGGCACATATAGTTGGGTCTGATTTTTTAATCCTATCTGACAATCTCTGCCTTTTAATTGGAGTATGAGACTGTCTATATTTAACATTATTATTAATATTGTTGGGGTTGAAATCTATAATTTTGCATTTGTTTTCTATTTGTCTCCTCTGTCTTTTGTTTCTTTTTAAAATTTTTTCTCCCTTCTATTGTATTGAGTGTTTCTTATGATTCCATTTAATTTCCTTTGTTGGCTTAAGTTTTATAAAATATATCTTTTACTTCTTACAATGTACCTTCAAGTGATAGTATACCACTTCATAGATAGTATGAAAACTTTACAAGATTTCTCTTCTCCTGGCCATTGTGCCATTTTTGTCATCCATTTTGATTCTGTTAATGTCATAAACCACATACATTGGGTTTTGCTTCTATGTATGTCATAAACCCATACACGATTATCTGCTCCAGTGTTCTTTCGTTACTATTTCTAGTTACCATTTCTAGTCTTCTTTGTTTAGAGCCAGATTTGCAACTGGTAACATTTTCCCTCTGCCTGAAGAACTCACTTCAACATTTCTTATAGTGCTGGTCTGATGGTGATGACTTACTTCAGTTTTTACACATCTCAAAATGTTTTTGTTTTGCCTTGGTCTTTGAAAGATAATTTCACTGGGTATAGAATTCTAGGTTAACAGGTTTTTTGTTGTTGTTGCTTTGTTTTTTTAGTACATTAAACACAATGTACTGCCTTCTAGTTTGAATTGCTTCTGGAGAGACATATTCCATCATCCTTATCTTTGTTCCTTTGTGTGTTAGGTATCTTTTTCTCTCTGGCTGCTTTCAAGATTTATCTTTATTACTGTTTTTCCATAGTGAGGTTATTGTGTACTTTGTATTTTTCTCCCTGTTCTTATGCAGGGGGTTGTTGAGCTTCTTGAATACATGAGTATAGTTTTTTTGTCAAAATTTCAGCGATTACTTTACAAATATTTTTTTCTGTCCTCCCACATTTTCCCCTCATAGACTCTTACTCTATGTTTACATATCTCCATTTAAATATGTCCCACAGTTCTCATTTCATTAAAGTTATTTATTCATAAAATTATTTATGAATTAATAATTTGTAAAAAAAATATTTTCTCTCTCTGTCTCATTTCAAATCGTTTCTTTGCTGTGTCTTTAACTTCACCAATTGTCTTATTTAGCATGGGCTGTCATAACAAAATACTGTAGACTGGATGGCTTAAACAACAAACATTTATTTCTCACAGATTTGGAGGCTGATTCAGTTCCTGGTGAGAACCCTTTTCCAAGCTTGCAAACTGCTACCTTCCACTGTGCCTTCACATGGTGGAGAGAGAATAATCTCATTTTCTTCTACTTCTTACAGTCACTGATGCCTTTATAAGGGACCCACTCTCATGACCTCACTTAATTAACCCTAATTATCTCTCAAAGGATCCATCTCCAAATACCAAAACATAAATTTCAAGAGGATCCAATTCAATCTATGGCAATAATCTTTGGGGGGGGGGAGGCAATATTTAACCTACTATTAATCCCATCTAGTATGTTTTCCATTTTAGACATTGTAGTTTTCATTTCCAGAAGGTAGATTTGTATCTTTTTTATATCTTATATCTTGATATTTTTATATCTTCCAGGTACAACCTTTTCTCTAGCTTCTTGAATATGTAGAATACAGTAATAGCAACTGTATCATCTGTGTCATTTCTGGGTTGAGGTCAATTTTTTTCATCATTAGGGGTTATATTGTCCTGCTTTTAGCATGCCTTAATTGAATGCCTGACATTGTGATTTTTAATTTGGTGCTGGATATTTTTGTATTCCTGTAAATATTATTGAGCTTTGGTCTGGAACATAACTAAAGTACTTGAAAACAGTTTTTATTCTTTGCAGATGATGCTTTTAAGTTTTGTCAGGTAGCTTCAGAACAGTGTTTAGTCTGTCCCTAACTTCCCTCTCCTGATGGAGGGCTCTTACCGTAGTCATTTTACCGAAGCAAAGGCCTTCTGAGCACTCTACCTAATACTCCATTAATTATGAGGGTTTTTTCACCTTGGTTTGTTAGAACATGAACTACGCCTGGCTGTATGAGAACAGGCCAGTGTTTCCTCTATATCTTGTTCTTTTCCTGGTCTCAGGTAATTTCCTCACATATATGTACTGATCAGTAATCAGTAATCACCTGGGGACTCCAGAGGGACCCTCTACAAATCTGCAGATCTCTGTCTCTGTCTCTGTCTCTCTGTCTCTCTGTCTCTCTGTCTCTCTGTCTCTCTCTCTCTCTCTCTCTCTCTCTCTCTCTCTCTCTCTCTCTCTCTCTCTCTCTCTCTCTCTCTCCATGTTTCTCTCTCTGCTGCTCTCTCCTTTCTAGTACTCTGCCCAGCAAACTCTAGACAACTTGGCCTTCCCAGGCTCCTATTTCTGGTTCTTCATCTCATGCAGACCTCTGGTACCTGCCTTAGTTTCCCTTCCTGGGTTGCTTCCCGAAACCTTTATCTAAGCAGTAAACTTCGGTGAACATAAATCTCAACCATTTGTTTCCAGTTTCTCAAGGATTTCTCTACTTCATTGCCTCGTGTCCAGGCTTAAAAAGCTTTGTTTCATATGTAGTTTTCCAGTGTTTTTGGTTGTTTCAGCCTGGAGGGTAAATCCAGTCACTGTCATTCCATCTTGACCAGAATTTCCCTTTTTATTGATTTTTAAATTACTTTGTATATTAAGAATCCTGACCTTTCAGCCCTCTTATATATTTTAGATTAGAAGCTATATTTAACTTAGTCTTTGTGAAGTTAATCCTAGAGCCAAGGTCAAAAGGTAGAACACCACGAAAGTACAAAACTCATAGGAGTCCAAATTCTGAGCTAGGGTTGACTCATAAGCCAAATTGATTCTCCGATTTGAAGTTGTATAATAGTGATGTGTCATGTACTCAATTGGGTTGCTCTGTAATAGGAGCCTTTGATAAATATACACCTAGGATAAACTCTCCTGGAAATAGGTCAGGTCTATATATTCAGGCACATTAAAAACAGAATAAGAGCAGCTAAATATGAAAACATTAATTTAACTCATATTTAATTCATTTCTTCATCTAATATACATACATTAAGCACTTATTATGTGCCTAGGGCTTTTAAAAACACAATATAATTTGATACTTAATATGAATAATAAAATAAACTTTAGTTAACACATATACAAAGGAAGGTACACCATTGACACATCCTAAATTTCTCTAAAAATTAAAGATATAGTTAAGTATCAAGTGGTATTACAACCCTATCAAGCACAGACTTATTTTTAAGTGCTGTTTGCCCTGAGAAATTGAAGAAAAACAAAAGTAGATTTCTAAAAATGAGGACAAATAAGAGTATATTGCAAATGTACTACTTACATATCAAAAAGAATTAGCTTTAGAACAGAATAATATGAAAGTATTTGGCCTCTAGTAGATTATATACAAAATTAGTGTATCTGATATTTATATTAAGAAATTCAGTACTTAAAGATAGGTAATTGTGCCATTTAAATCTCCATGATGATTTGTTCAAAATAAAAGTTATGACATTGCCAAAATTATAAATGATACAAGAGAGAGTAAAAACAGTCCAAAAATTGTAGGTTTGAATCATTCATTAGCATGAAATTCCAAAGTAAAGGCAAATTCCCAAAGTTTTGCCAAATTGTTTCCATTGCCAACCTAACACAACTAATACTGCACATATTAGTATCCATTATAATTCATTAATTAATCCACCACAATTAATTATAACATATTATTTGTTAATAAATTCTTTATTTTGGAATAATTTTAAGTTTACAGAAAAATTGCAGACAATACAGAGAGTTCCCATTAACCCTCTATGAGCTTCTTCCCCAATATTAACTTTTTACATAAATTGCTACGGTATGTGTGTCAAAACTAAGAAACCAACATCGGCACATTACTATTAACTCTAATTTTGTGGAATAACTGAAAAATTATTCAAATAATTAGTGTAAACACATGCTTTTTTAAAGGAAAAAAATATTACCTTTTTGGCTAATCAATAATACCCTTGAGTTAAGTTCTAGGATGTAACTCGACATTGGGTTCTCTTTAGAACACCTGAAAGTAAACTAATTTGGACAGAATTTATAGTGAAATCTTCTTGGATGAGTGCTATTGTGCCTCTTATAACATACTCAACTTTAACTTATGTTTGGCATAGCAGCACCATTTTTCATGTGCCAGAGGACTCCAGGAAAGTTGGTTTCCTACTTTTTCCAACAGGATTTAAAAATGCTTTGGATTCGGTGCCTCCCGCCACCCCTCCAATTTACTCAAATTGTACTTATTCTTAAATTTTCTTTAAAAAAACAAGGACTCGTTATTTGGCAAAATATTTTTTTGTTTATGTATTAATGCACATATAAAATAATAAATCTCACTTATGTTTGCATTTTTATGAATGGCCTTTATTGAAAGAATAATACCATGTTTCTCCAAAAATAAGACCTAGCCGGACCATCAGCTATAATGCGTCTTTTGGAGCAAAAATAAATATAAGACCATATTATATTATATTATATTATATTATATTATATTATATTATACCCGGTCTTATACCCGGTCTTATATTAATTTTTGCTCCAGAAAACGCAATAGAGCTGAGGGTCTGGCTAGGTCTTATTTTTCAGGGAAACATGATATTTCATGAAATAGATACCGTCTTGGAAAATCTGGGATGTATAGCTTTTGTCTCCATGGCAACCAACTAACTAGTTGCACCTGGTCCTGCAGGGTAATTAATTTCTTGCATACTGGGATGGTCTGCTGTTTCCAAAGGCCAACAAAAAGAAGAAACAAGATGATCTTTCTTTAAAATAAAACAAACTTAAATTTCACATGGAAATATGCTCTTATTTCACTCTTACAGTGGGTTTTACATTTGAGCAATACGATGAGAGGCCAGATTTTGAATTTTGTTGAGTTTATTTTTCAGAAAGATCTACTGAATTAGCCATATTTGTAGGATCTTAAAGATTATTTCCTCTTGCTTGAATTAGTTCAGTTGAATCTATAGCTCTTTGTGGTACATATGTGCACAGTGTGATTCACCTATAAAGAGTAAGAGATATGTAAAAAAGACTTATATACCAAGTATAGGCATACCTCAGTGCTGGAGGTATACTGTAGGTTCAGCTCCAGACCACCGCAATAAAGCATTGCAATTAAATTAATTGTAATTTTTTTTGTTGGTGGAGGGTCTTGCCTTCAATTTGTGAAAAAACACACAACATCTATGAAGCACAATAAAGTATTAAAGTACAATAAAACAAGGCATGCCAATATCCAAAGACTGGTTGTTTAACCCTGGTGACACGTTAGAATCATCTAGAACTCTTTTAAAACAAACCAGTGTCTGAGTCTCATCCTTCAGAATTCCTGATTTAATTAGTTCAGGGTGTGGCCTGGGCACTAGTAATTTTCAAAAGCTAATTAGAATGTGCAACCATAGTTAAGAATCAGGATTAAACAGTATACGAACTTAGAAACCTTTGGCCCAATGAAGCAAACTTCTTTGTAGATAAAGGTTGGGTAAATATATTGCATTTATTAAAGTAAGTTACTGTTTGTTCCTTAACATTCTTTCTGTGCTACAAACCAATGAAAGCTTGAAGGGCTGCTAAAGGTAAAAGATTTAGAAGATAATGCTCTTTAGTTTTGTCACCTGTAAACAAAAATTAACCAGGTATTCTGCCACCGAAAAGAATTTATTTGGGAAAAGGAAAGGATTGCAATCCTGTATGTGCAGCCATGGCCAACCATGTGGTGGCTCTGCCTGATCAAAGATGGAGGAAGCACTTTATAGAGTAGAAGAGGAAGTTAAGGGGAGGGGCTGTTACAAGCATAGAGCTCTGTTGTAAACAGAGTTCTTCCTTAGGGTTCTAGCAACATCATAGGTTATAAGAGCTCCTCCCATAGGCCCTCCCAATTCCCATTTAGGTTAAGGTCTCTGTCATAAATTTTGACAGTTTTCTTCTTCATTTTTTTTTTTTCAACCCAAGTGTCATGTAACAAGCTTTTAGGATATACCTGCCCTCTGAGGAAATTACAATGTCTGAATCTCAGTACACCTCATTTTAGAAAGTTTTCCCAGCCATATGCTCGGATCATACTGTACTAGCTCTAAGAGCCAATTGTAAAACTTTCAGAAATTTTGCTAGCTGGCTGTTAAACTGTTAGTAGCTTGAAATTGGCCTTGGTAGAGTAGTTACACCATGGTAATCAGCAAATGTTACAAATCAGGGCTTCCTTTCTTCTGGAGAGTGAGTTGTTCAATAGCTATCTACAAACTGTTGGTTTTGGGCTATCAGAATAAGATCAAAAGGTTGAAATTTGACTGGGCTTCAGATATTTGTCAACACCTTATTTTTACAGATATGGAAACTGAGATTCAGAGAGTTTAAGTGACTTTTCGAGGAAATTGTTGGTGGACCCAAGAACAAAAGCCAGTTCACCAGAGTGTCTTATCACATCTGTCTTGATTCTAGTTTATGTAGCAAATGCCTTCAAATGTCAGCTCAGCATTTTACAAATAAACATTCACCCACACAGTATTCCTTTAAGGACACAGGTATTTATTTTTAAGATGGCAAAATTTTACTAACTACGGACACATCCAGACAATGGAGTAGTATGTACCCATAAAGAAGAATGAGGGAGACGTCTATGTACTGAAATGGAGAGATCCACAGGGTATATTGATAAAAGAAGCATGCACAGTGTAGAATAGTGTACTTAATATGGTACATTTTATTGACAAAGGGAGAAATAAGAATATACATGATTGTATTTGCAATATATATACATATATATGTACATATAATATATATGTGTGTGTGTGTATATGTGTATATATATATATATATATATATATATATATATATATATATATATATATATATATATATGATAAAAAGGAACCTAATGACAATGGTTCCCTAACAAGTGGGGGGCATTCAGGGTGGCAGGGGCAAAAATGTCTGTTTTACAACCAAATGAAGCCTCTGACAACTAACAGTATTCCCTATAAACATAAACAATTTCACAAAATTTCAACATCAGAGGAAGTCACACCATGACCGTGATAGACTCAGGCCCCAAAAAGATATGCTGTAATCATACGTGAACATAGACAAAAACACCAAGAAACCACAAAAGTAACAAAATATCCTTCTCTTGGCTAACATGATTAACTATTCTTCCTCCCCCTTGACAACTCTAGCTTCACTTTATTTCTCTTGTCTCCTAGATAAAAATGAAGATTCTCAATCATTTAATTACCTCTGTTTCCTTCCAGCACTAATTTGGCCAATGCTCAAGTTTAAACATCCAAAAGAATAATAGTTCTGAAATATACTGAAAGTATTAACATCTAAGAATACGTAATAAGTTCATAAATGAGAAAACAGTCTCTTATACTGATCTGATTTTATTGTTGTCCACTATAATAAGCCATATAACTGTATTCTTAATGAGCACAAAGAGACTAATTAGATGCAAGATCAAAAAGACACGGTGTAAGAAAGAGATGCTGAAATGGAGGTAAAGAGGAAAAGATATTCATCTACAAAATTTGGCTCATGACTTGAAATTTTCTCTCGTTAAGAGGTAAGTCTTTTCTTCAGCAAATATGAATAATCTCAAAATAAGACTTTGACCTTCTTGCCGAGTTCTTTTAACTTTATTTGTATAATGAGATGAGTGGTATTTTTCATTCAGCACCCTGTACATCACCCATGTACCAGGCACAAAGGATTCAAAGATTAACAGGATCTGGTCCCAGCTATCAAAAAGTTTACTTCCTAAATGATGAACCTACCACCGAAAAGAATTTATTTGGGAAAAAGAAAGGATTGCAATCCTGTATGTGCAGCCATGGCCAACCATGTGGTGGCTCTGCCTGATCAAAGATGGAGGAAGCACTTTATAGAGTAGAAGAGGAAGTTAAGGGGAGGGGCTGCTCTTCTTAACCTGCTTCTCCACTTTCTCAATACTGGTCAGACATCTATTATCCAGGAAAGCTTCTCTACAGTTATTTGATCAACGTCTGTCTTCTGTCTCCATGATGACTAGTGGCTCTTGGGAGGCAGGGACTATGAGCATCTTACTCTCCATTACATTCCTAGCCCAGCAATGCATCTAACATAAGTAGACTCTTATACTGAGTTGAATCACATCCCCGAAGTTCATTTCCACCCAAAACCTCAGACTGTGACTTTATTTGGAAAGAGGGTCTTTGCAGATGTAATTAGTTATGATGAAGTCATATTGAATTAGGGTGATTCTTAAATCCAATATGACTGTTGTCCTTATAATTAAGGGAAGATACACAGTGGCACACACAGAGAGGGAAGAAAATCATATGATGTCAGAGGCAGAGACTGGAGGGAAGCAGTTGCCAGCCAAGCAAAGCCAAGGGTTGCCAGAAACCATTAGAAGCTAGGAACAGGCAAGAAAGGCAAGAGAAGGAAGACTATGCACTGACTTTCTCAGGTTTTCAACATTCTTTCAATGCATAAGAACCAATCTCCAAGCAACTTGGAAGGCATATGGCACAGTGGTTAAGCAACAGGACTTCCAGGTCGACTCTCTGGGTTTGAGTCCTGGTCCTACCACTGTGAGCCTTAGGCCAGTTGGCTTAACCTCTGTATGCTGCATCCCCATATTTAAAATGAGGAAAGGATAGTAACTACCCTTGATTGAAGAGGGTTTGATGAGATTAGGATGCGAAGTATGAACTTGCATGATTGAATACATAGCCCTGAGCTACATGTGGCGATTGAGCGCTTGAAATATGGCTCCTCTACATTGAAATGTACTGTGAATAAACTTTACAGCAGATTTTGAACACTTCACATGAAAAGAATATACGAGTATCTTGTTGGTACTCCTTTTATATGAATTACATGTTAAATGAGAATATTTTTAACATGTGAGGTCAAATAAAATACATATTAAAGTTAACTTCCCATTTTTTCTTTGTGTGCGGCTACTAGAAAATTTAATATCACATACATGATTCCACTATACCTCTTATATTATACTTTTATTGGGCAGCCCTGGAATAAATGGTGCGTAGGCACAAACAAAATTACTTCCATTTAAAAATATATAAAATTATTGTAAAAATTTTATGTCGGAGACTGTGTCGGAGACTGATTCAGAAGTAGGATATAAAAGTTTGGTGTGGGGGCAGTGAAATAACTCTATGCATAAGAAAGATTCTGTAGCATTTTTGATCCACTAGAGATGCCCCTCCCAAATCATTTGTTCTTCCTCAGAGTTACCATTTAGTGAGCACTTGCTATGTGTCAGGCTCTATACTAAGTATTTTTCACTTGTCCAGTTCTGTAATTTGTGAATAACATATATAACTGACATAATATGTGTTATTGAGAGCTGACGTTAAGGCTTCTATTGTGTTAATATACATCACTCACTCTTGAAGCATAATACTGTGTTTCCCTGAAAATAAGACCTAGCTGGACCATCAGCTCTAATGCGTCTTTTGGAGCAAAAATTAGTATAAGACCGGGTCTTATGTTATATAACATAAGACCCGGTCTTACATTACAGTAAAATAAGACCGGGTCTCACATTAAGTTTTGCTCCAAAAGACGCATTAGAACTGATTGTCTGGCTAGGTCTTATATTCAGGGAAACACGGTAATTCCTCTGGAGTGAAAAAGTAATGGCAGTCACAGCAAATGTGCCCATTGCCACATAGTAAGCACCTCCCACTCAGGTATGTCCATAGGAGTGTGATTCAGATCTGGATATCACCTGAATCAGCTTGGAGGGAAAAGAGTGAGAATTCCTTTTGGAGAGAGAGCAACTAGAAAAATCTTCTAAAGCCTGGCATTTCCTGGACATTTTAAACCTTAAAACTCCTTGCCCTCCAGACATGAAATAGAATCCTAGTTAAATAATACTTTTTTTGGAGTTGAGGTGCTGAAAAAAGAAAATCCTCCTCACCAAACTACCACATGTCAATTGAATTAATCCCTCCAGGAATTGTAATCTCTCATTAAGAAATGATCTAATCCTTGACATCTATACAGAGGAAAGAAAAAGGGAAGAACAAAGTATCAATCTTGTCCCTCTTGGGGTCACATTTATCCTGTGTACTCTGCAGAAACAAGAAGGGGCATGAGATTTTCTTGGCAGTGAATTTGGAATCCCATGGCTGAAAAGGAGCAAAACCGTTATGAGCTTTGAACAAGACGTTAATATTGTTAGGGCTTTATGTTTGGGAGAGACCAAAGTGCTAGTGCCTCTTTCTGTTTTCATTAGGCACTAAAAATGACCTCTTTTCCCTTATTATAAGATAGAGTGAGAGTGAGAACTTGCTGGGTTAGCTAGAGTGAAAGCATGGGGGGTAATGCTTAGATATCTTTTTGCAGTGACCTAGGAGAAGACACTGAAGAATTTAAGGGTTAGGTAGCAGGAATTTGAGAGTGTTCTTGTTTTGAACTGGATATTTGTAAGAATGGAAATATATTACCAAGGGACTTTCTCAAATTCCTAGGACCAGTCCTAAAGACTCCCTGCATTTTCCCTCATCCTTAATTTCTCTACTATAAAATAGAGTGATGTCCCTCCACCTCTGAAGGCCAGTCCTCCATTTCAGACTGTCCTTGCTCTCCTCCAGTCTTCCATTTACAGGGTGGTCTTCCATCATAAGGCGATTTCCTTCTCCAGCGGCTGCTTTCTTTCTTCTACCCTTCATGGTTGAGTTGTCTGCACTTGCTGTGTCTGTTTCGTCATCTGCTCCATCTCCACGTACTTCATTCTCACTCCCACTGACTTCAACTGGATAGTTCTCAATGAGAAAGACCCAAGTCACCAAATCCAATGGCAGTTTGCCATTCTCATAGTACTGGAAATCCCAGTAACATTCCACCCAACTGACTCCCACCATCTTGAAATATTCTCTTTCTTGGGGACATAACATTCTTGGCTTTCTAGTAACTTCTCTGCCCACTTTAGTCTCTTTTACTGAACTTTTAATGTTAGAATAACACAAGGTTCACTATAAGGCCTAAGGGTCTTCTTCCTTCATATTCTTTTCTAAGGCTATCTCATCCATGCCTGGGGCTCCAGTTCTCCAATTAAACACTCCAAATTTTGTCTCCAGCTCAGATCTCGTTAAGTCCAGCAAGTGGTGTATCTAATGTCAACTCAGCTTTTCCACTTAAATATCTTACAGACACCTCAAACTTAATGTATTCAGGACTGGGTTCCTAATCTCTCTCCAGGCCTTTCTCCTGACCTCACCCCAGTTTTAGCCTTCCTAAGATGGCATACACTGGTTCTCTGCCAGTGTATGCCATCGGATGAATGGTTCCTTCATCCACCTGGTGCATAAATAGAAATCCAAACCTCTTATTTTATACCTCTTTCTTCCTCACCTCTGATATCCAACCAATCACCAATTTCTAAATATCACTTTATCTCTACTGCAACCACCCAGCTAGTCTCAGGCAAAACCTTTTTACTAGTGTCCCCCACCTACACTCCTCCACCTAAAATTCCATAATATAGTCAGAATGCATCTCAATATGCACATCACATGAATTCACTCTGTTACTTAAAACTCTAAAATTGCCTTTCATTTCTGTTTGGATATTTCCCCCAAATCCTTAAAACAGTTCACACACCCCTACATTATTTGGCTCACTGTCCACTGGCCTCACTCATGTCCATTTTCCCCTAGGCCCTCTCCCAACACACCCATTCTTTGGTTCCTCCACAGCGCCAAGCTCATTTCTGCTCAGAATCCTCACACATTTTATTCCCTCTGTCTTCTCTCTCCTCTCTCCACGCCTTTGCATCCTTTAGATCTCAGCTGAAATTCTTTTCTCATAAAGTGGGCTTTTATTCCCCAACAAAGCCAGGTCCTTGTAATATATTCTCTCTTATGTAATGCATTTGAGTAATTACTCTTTGATTTTGTAAGCATTATAATTAAATTACTAATTGTATAATTAGTATTTTAGTGCTCATTTCTACTCTCCATAAAGACAGAGAAGAAATTGGTGGAATTTTTTACTGTGGAATCTCTGTACATAGCACATAGAAATTGCCTAATAAATACCTCTTCAATGAATAACCAACATTTAACATTTAGATGGCAGAGGGAGAATATGAGAATTTAATATATATATATATATATATATATATATATATATATATATATATATATATATATATAAAACTACGTGCTTTATTATCTATTATTTTAAAATGAGTTTTAAGTGAAGTTAAAGACATTTAAGTAAAAAATTAAGTGATTAAAGCATTACTGAAATCAATCCATAACTACATAAATTTAAAATAAGTTAATTTGAACTACTGCTGTCACAGCTAATTAGTGAAGGCCAACAACAGAATAGGAACCACAGAAAGAATTAAAAAACCCCAATAGTATTCATAATTGTAGGACTAAAACATTGTTGACAATTTTGCAGCTATGTATCTCCCTGAGAAGCACAAATACAGATACCTTAAACTGGTCCCTTGACTGCAACTAGAATCATCTTTCTCAACTTTTAAAAAATATTATTAT
Source organism: Rhinolophus sinicus (assembly GCF_057876585.1). NCBI lineage: Eukaryota > Metazoa > Chordata > Mammalia > Chiroptera > Rhinolophidae > Rhinolophus > Rhinolophus sinicus. The sequence continues at coordinate 201,389,827 of NC_142517.1, forward strand.
TGCCCCTTTAGGAACTATTTTAGACATTTTTTCTATTCATTTCCCCACTCCCCCGCCCCAGAAATTGTAAAACTACTGATATACTATATACCTGTTCATGTATTGCGTGGATATCTGTGCTTTATGCACAAGAGAGTAAATTTTTTTTTTTTTTTTACTCCTCAAGAACAATTTATGGATCCTTTGGGCGTGACATTGGCCCTATTGAGAAGGAATGAACTCAGGTGATCCTTTGAAGATAATGATGCATAATCAACAAATTAATAAGCACCCTTAAAATGACTGTCAGAGGACTGAAAGGTGCAGACATGTCTTTGCCATCTTCCGAACTCCAGAAAGTTGTTTCCGGTTAACTGGCTTGACATGTGGAGGAAATTATCTAGTGATGGTAACACGCTGCTCCATGTGGAGACTGTGGTTCATTCAATGCTGCCTTGATGGACAGGATGGTATTTCATCCAGAACTTATTGTTCTATACAGGATCCCCAAATTACTGCAAGTATGGACAACCAAAAATATTCTTGAACAAAAAAAAAAAAAAAAGCTTGAGAATATAATGTAGTAATATTATCACAATGGAAAGAATTTCTGAGTAGAAAGCTTTTGCTCAGTTTAGTGTTTATTATTATAAAATATAGAACCATGGAGGAAGTATGAAACAGAACATTGTTTTAAGCAAGTATACTGTTCCTGATAAAATGCCATTACTTACCAAATTACTAAAAATATAGTCAACCATGGTTATCATTTGAATCTCTTTCTTCAGCTGCTACATTTGCTATAATTTCACTGCCAAAAATGTTTCTCCTTTATGCTTTTTCTATTAGTTAAGAAAGTGTTTTTTTTTTGTTTTTTTTAAATTAAGAGTTGTATGCTTTTGAGGCTGACTTTTCATTGACCAAGTCTCAAGGCTTTGAGGGATTTTCAGCTGGAAACCATGGTGATGGCTTTTGTAAATATCACATTAGCATAATAAGCAGCAGATTTTGATTTTGCAATGGGAATACATGTTTTATCCAGTACTGAAAAATAGATTATTGAGATTATCTTGAAACCAACTTCAGTAATCCTAACATATGAATTGGATCATATGGAAATATTTTGTATTCCAAGGGAGTTTGCTGCTCTAAGAACTAAGCAGGTGTGCAGTTGGACACATCATTTGCCTAGCCTGCAGACCTCTTACCCAAAATAACTTATTTTGATGAGTAATAAGTTCCACAAAAGAAAATGACCTCATTTCACTTGATAATTCTGAAAATACATAAACTTCTTGGAAGAAAAACAATAAGGACAATAGTAAACAAATGGTTCATTTTATATGTATCATTCTTTTCTGTGCTGAAGAGCATCTTCTTTTTTTTAATAAAGATTTTTTAATTGGTCCAAATGTTTTGAATCTTTTATTTTATTTATTTATTTATTTATATTGGGGAAGGAACAGTGTCTATTTCCAGGATTTTTTTCCAAGTCAAGTTGTTGTCCTTTCCATCTTAGTTGTGGAGGGTGCCATCCAGGTTCAAGTTGTCCTTTCATTCTTAGTTGTGGAGGGCGCAGCTCAGCTCCAGGTCCAGTTGCCAGTGGCTAGTTGCAGAGGGCACAGCCCACCATCCCTTGCGGGAGTCGAACCAGCAACCTTGTGGTTGAGAGGACGTGCTCCAACCAACTGAGCCATCTGGGAGGTCAGCAGCAGCTCAGCTCAAGGTGCCACGTTCAATCTTAGTTGCAGGGGGCGGAGCCCACCATCCCTTGCGGGACTCGAAGAGTTGAACCGGCAACCTTGTGGTTGAGAGCCCACTGGCCCATGTGGGAATCGAACTGGCAGCCTTCAGAGTTAGGAGCACGGAGCTCTCACCGCCTGAGCCACCGGGCCAGCCCAAGAGCATCTTCTTAAGGTGTTCTGTTTTAGAAGCAAGCATGATAATGAAATACTAGTGAAGACTAAATTGCCTACTGACCACCTGCTTAGAGGTATTTTGTGTTTCTCATCATTAACAATATCAAGTGCTATTTATTAATACATCTTAATGTTTTGTGATCTCTTTTGTGGAACATCCACTAGTTGCAACTGTGTTACCTTCAATTAAAACAGTAGGCAAATCTTCATTGCTATTCTTTATGATTCTGAGTGTGCTGAGGGTAAATGGAACTGTTGGTAAAAATTATTTTGTTTCCCATCACATTCAGGCCACTGTAGAACTCATTGGTGGCCTGAATACCTTGAATGCCTAAAACACCACTGAACTGAGGAACAAAAATATCTGAACATCCTTGAAGAAAAAAACTTCAAAGAAAATGAGACAAAATTGTAGGTGCTGTCCAAAAATGTATGAAAAAAATTATATACCACAACAAAGTAGGATGTATCCCAGGCATGCAATGCTGGCTGAATATTTAAAAATTAATTAATGTAATCCATCACATCAACAGACAAAAAAAGAAAAATTACATGATCATATAAATAGGTCATATCAACAGATGCAGAAAAATCCAACACCCATTCATGATAAAAATCTCTCAGTAAACTTGGAACTTGATAAAAACTATCTACAGAAACCTTAGAAGTAGCGTCATACTTATTGTTGAGAAACTTGAGGTTTTCCCACTAAGATCAAGTACAAGGCAAGGATGACTCCTCGCCACTCCTTTTCAACATTATACTGAAAGTCCTTGCTAATACAATAAGGCAAGAAAATGAAACAAAAGATATACAGATTGGAAGGAAGACATAAAACTGTTTTTGTTACTGATGTCCTAATCGTCTATGAAGAAAATCTGAAAGAACTGACAAAAAACCTCCTGAATCTAATAAGCGATTATAGCAAGGGTTGCAGGATAAAAATTTAACATACAAAACTCAATTGCTTTCCTATATACTAACAATGAACAAGTGGAATTTGAAATTGGAAACACAATATCATTTACATTATCTCCCAAATAAATGAAAAACTTAGGTGTAAGTCTAACAAAATATGTACAAGATCTATTTGAGAATAACTACAAAACTCTGATGAACAAAATCAAAGAAGAATTGAGTCAATTGAGAGATATTCCATGTTCATGGATAGGAAGATTCAATACTGTCAAGATGTCAATTTTTTCCAACTTGATCTATAGATTCGATGCAATTTCAATCGAAATCCCAGGAAGTTATTTTGTGGACCTCCATAAACTACTTCTAAAGTTTACATTGAGAGGAAAAGACCCAGAATAGCCTAAACAATGTCAAAAGACAAAACAAAGTTGGAAGATTGACACTACCCAACTTCAAGACTTACTATAAATCTATAGTAATTAAGATAGCATAATATTGGCAAGAGAATAGACAAATAGATCAAGAATACAGAATAGAGAGCCCAGAAACAGACCTACATAAATACAGTCAACTGATCTTTGACAAAGGAGCAAAGACAATACAGTGGAATAGGATAGTCTCTTCTACGATAGGTGATAACTGGAAATTCATATGCAAAAAAATGAATCTAGACCCAGACCTTACACCTTTCACAAAAAGTAACTCAAAATGGATCACAGACCTAAATATAAAATGCAAAACTATAAAATTATTTGAAGATAACATAGGAGAAAATCTAGATGACTATGTATGTTGATGCCTTTTAAAATACACTTCCAAAAACCCGATCCACGAAAGAAATAATTGATAAGCTAGACTTTCTTAAAATTAAAATTTAGAACTTCTATTCTGTAGAAAACTATATTAAGACAATTAGAAAACATGCCACAGACTGGGAGAAAATATTTGCAAAAGACACATCTGATAAAGGACTGTTATCTAACATGTATAAAGAATTATTAAAGCTCAAGAATAAGAAAAAAACCGGATTAAAAAATGGGCCAAAGTTCTTAACAGATATTGCACCAAAAAATACATACACATGGCAACTAAGGATAGGAAAAGATGCTCCACATTATATGTCACCAGGGAAATGTAAATTAAAACAAAAGTGAGATATCATTACATATCTATTAGAATGGCCAAAATCTAGACTACTGAGAATATCAAATACTAAAGAGGATGTAAGGCAACAGAAACACTCATAAATTGCTGGTGGGAATGAAAAAGGTATGCCTACTTTGGAGGTTTCTCAAAATTAAACATACTCTTACCATAAAATCTAGCAATGACACTCCTTGTTATTTACCCAAAAGAAGTGAAAACTTATGTCTATACAAAAACCTGTTCGTGGATGTTTACAGAAGCTTTATTCATAATTGCCAAAACTTAGAAGTAATCAAGATGTCCTTCAGTAAGTGAATGAATAAATAAACTCTGGCACATCCAGACAAAAGACTATTATTCAGCACTAAAAAGAAATGAGCTATGAGGAACCAAGATGGCACAGTAGATAAACGCTGTGTTTACCTTCCCTCACAACCATGTCAAAATTACAACTAATCTACAAAACAATCATTATTGAGAATTGCCAAAAATCAAGCTGAAAGGAAATCTTTCAACTAAGGATGTGCAGAAGAAGTCATCTCCAGACTGGTAGGAAGGTCAGAGATGTGAAATGGGCTGGTCCCACACCCGTGTGTGACCATTAAATATCAGGAGGGCTATTTTAGCTGGAAAGGGGGTCCTTCATCATCCCCTAGAAGGGCAAGAGTTCCCAGCCGCACTCCTACCCAGGGTTCCAGTGCCAGGGAGAAAAGTCCCATAATTTCTGGCTGTGAAAACCTGTGGAGATTGTGATTGAGTGAGACTGAATGCAGCTGCACTCACAGGCGCTCCTCATAAAGGGACTGTGCACAGACTTACCCACCAATGGAATCATTCCCTGTGAGCTCCAGCAATGGGGCAGCAGCTAAAAAGGTGGCAGGGACAAATGGTCAGGAATTGAGTTGTCTGGCTTGGGATGGGAGCTGGAGAGGATGCTTTCTCCTGGACAGGGGAGCTGGCAGAGGCCATTATTTCTTTGTTGAACCCTCCCCCTTCCCGGCACATGAACACTGGCAGCTGCCATATGTGAGTCTCTGCAGTTTGTTCGCCCTGCCCTGGTGATTCGAGACCCCACCCCGCCCAACTTTCAGGCATACCCAGGCTGCTTCCAGTGCTTTTCCATGCAGACCGCCTGCATTGGCTCAAGCTGCAGACGTTTTTAGACTCTCCAAGGTTTGCGGAACCCAGAGAAGCAGCATCTGGCTTGAGCGTGTCCTATGTCCCTGGCTGAGCAGCCCTAAGCTGGTACTAGTGGCAGCCAGTCTAGGTTCATGGCTTGGCCTCTCAAGGTGCTTCCAAGCACAGCACGGGTGGCAGCCATCTGCAGATTTTCTTGGGCTCCCACTGGGTGTCCCTGGGTGGGGCACAGGCTGTGGCTGAAGTAGACCTACAGTGGATCTCCTGCAAGGTGGTCCAGGGGCTGGCTCCCCCAGTGGACAGCTTCAAAACAAGCTGGAGCCATAGGGTCAGCCCCTGCATAACAACCCTTCCACTGTAGTCAAGGCCAGTCCTCACAACTAGTGAGCCCAAGTGTCAGTCCCTCCCACTGATGTGCAGTTATCAACCAAGGCTCAACTACAAGAGGAGGGCACACACAACCCACACAAGGGACACACATGGAGCATGTGGCTCAGGTGACCAGAAAGACTGCGCCACTGAACCCCACAGTATACCTACTACATAAGCCCATTCTATTAAGACCGGAAGATATAGAAGCTCTATCTAATACATAGAAAAAAACACAGGGAGGCAGCCAAAATGGGGAGACAAAGAAACATGTCCCAAATAAAAGAACAGAAAAAAGCTCCAGAAAAGAAGTAAGCAAAATGGAGATAAGCAATCTATCAGACGCAGAGTTCCAAATACTGGTTATAAAAATGCTCAATGATCCCAGGGAGAACTTCAACAGAGAGATAGGAAGCATAAAAATGGAGGTGAAAACCATAAAATAGAATGAGGCAGAAATAAAGGATACAAAACAGAAATGAAGAATATATTACAGGGAATCAACAGTAGATTGGATGAAGCAGAGAATCCAACCAGCAATGTAGAATATAAGGTAGTAGAAAATACCCAACTAGAACAGCAAAAAGAAATAAAAAGAATCCAAAAAATTGAGAAGAGTTTAAGGGGCCTCTGGGACAATATCAAGTGTACCAGCATTCACATTATAGGGGTACCAGAAGAGAAGAGAGAGAGCAAGGAATTGAAAACCTATTTGAAGAAATAATGACAGAAAACTTACCTAGCCTGGTGAAGGAAAAAGACATTCAAGCCCAGGAAGGACATAAATTCCCAAACAAGATGAACCCAAAGAAGCCAACACCGAGACACGTCATGATTAAAATGCCAAAGGTCAAATACAAAGAAAGGGTTTTAAAAGTAGCAAGAGAAAAGCAGTTAGCCCACATACGACTGTCAGCTGATTTCTCAACAGAAACTTTGCAGGCAAGAAGGGAGTGGCAGGAAATATTCCAAGTGATGAAAAGCAACGACATACAACCAAGATTGCTCTACCCAGAAAGTGTGCCATTTAGAATTGAAGGACAGAAAAAGAGCTTCCCAGACAAGAAAAAGCTGAAGGAGTTCATCACCACCAAACCAGTGTTACAAGGAATCTTAGAGGGATTTCTTTAAGATAGGAGGGAGGTTAAGGATGGGTGAAATGGGAAGGGATTAAGAAGAACAGATTGGGTGTTATACAGTAGTCATGGGGATGTAGGGTATAGCATAGGAATATAGTCAATAATATTGTAATAACTAGGTATGGTGCCAGATAGGTACGAGATCTATCAGGGTGATAGATGGGAGTGGGGTTGGGGGCAGGTGAAAAAGATGAAGGCAATAAGAAATACAAATTGGTAGTTAACACAGTATGGGGAATATAATCAACAATGTAAATATCATGTAAGGTGCCAGTTGGGCACAGGCCTTATCAGAGGGATCACGTTATAGACTCTGTAGATGCCTGACCAATGTGCTGTACACCTGAAGCTGAAGTAGAATAGTATTGAATGTCAACTATAACTAAATATATAGGTATGTGTAGTCACGGGATGTGGAGTACAGTATAGGGAAGATAGTCGATGGTATTGTAACAGTTGTATAAGTTGTCAGAAGGGTAGTAGCTTGGGGGGTGGGTTATCACTTTATGAGGTGTTTAAATGTCTAACTATTATATTGCTTTGTACACCTAAAACTAATAAAAAATGGAAAAAATAAACATAAAAAATTAAAAAAGACCTAAGAGATATAAAAATTAAAAAAAAAGAAAGGAAGAAGAAATGAGCTATCAAGTCATGAAAAATCATGGAGAAAACTTAAATACATATTACTAAGTGTAAACAGCCAATATGAGTGCATGGTTCCAACTATATGACATTCTGCAAAGGACAAAATTATGGGGACAGTAAAAATATCAGTGGTTTCCAGAGGTGGGGGTGCTAGAGATGAATAGACAGAGCACAGAGGACTTTCAGGGCAGTGTAAATACTCCAAGTAATCTTCAAGTACGCTATTTCTAATAAATTAATTCTCGTGCAAATCTATCTGATTTGCTGAAGTTATCACATCCTTGACATAGGTCTATTTTGTTTGACACAGTAAAATAACATCTTTATTTGGTCTGTATACATAATTTACTTCTTAACTCAGCTCAATCTGTATTCTCTAGAACCAGCCTCTAAGGACCAGAATCAGGATCTTGAATATGGAGTAAATAGAAAGAAGAAAGAAGAAAGAAGTCGTTTCCTGAATGAACAAACAATGGCAGTTTCTAAATGCTGTGATATTAAATAGGAAGCCTACTACTCTCTCATTGCATTAATGACCCAGATTTCTTTACCCAAACCTTTTTCCATCTCTGTCTGTCACTTAAATAACTATATAAATGAAGACATTAATAAGTGGATAAATAAATAAACAGGCTTAATAATATTTCCCAGAATATCTCTCAATAGTAACAGAAAATTTAGCTTATTTGACATACTTAAAAAAAAAAAAAACAACCACACAGCTATTTGGATAGGACTGTGTTATTTAAGAGAAGCACAGTTCCAAATGTTTTGTGAAATAAAGATGAAGTCACAAGCTGTACTTGTTGCAGAAGGTTTCAATGTAGAATAACAACTTTTACATGCACAGAAAATGATACCTTTGGTTTGTAAATATTAATATACATCATACTAATGTATTTGTGTCCACAATATTTCCAATAACATCTCATTCTAATGGGCTCAAAAAAAAGTTACTCATCTGTTTTAAAAGTTGGATTCTCTCATGGATTGCAGAGTGAGGGAGATATATTATAGTAGGCTTTGAGCCGAGGTCCAGGAATAGCCATAGTCTATCCTAGCCCAGCCACTCCTTCTGGGACATCCCCCAGTGAGTAGTTAAGCAGGGAGGAATGTGGACAGCAAAAATCCTTTCCTGACCGGATGCTTGGCCCCGAACCCAATTGTGGAGCATTAGCGAAGGAAGCTATAGATATCATGAGTTGCTGTTGCCTAAAAGCCACCTTGAAACAAGAAAAGCCTATTGTTTGCCTTTGCACCAAGCCCATGCTTGCATCTTGAGTGTAGACACCAAGGTAGGAAGAAACTCAAAGCAGAGCATGGTGGAAGAATAAGGGGCAGTGAGACAGACTGCCTCCAATGCCAAGAGACGCTCACCCCCGGGCTCCTCAAACCTATCAGTTCCAGGTTGGTCTAAGCCTGAGGATCTGAAGGCCCAAAGAAAGACTTAATAAGGGAGCCAAAAAAAAAGAAGAGAGAGAGAGAGATTCCCCTTTCAGTATCCCAGGAACAAAAATATACCCAAAGGAAACAAAGGGTGGAAGAAATGAATGGGTCTTCTCCCCATTCACTGTGGAAGAGACACAGGAAGAAGTGAGGCTGCAATGAGTGTCTTGTCCAATACAAGGGCCTTTGCCATAGACACACATTTTAAAAATATGACCCAGTTAATACCCTTGATTTTGACTTAGTCATAGCCACATTCTTCATTGAAGAATTTGAGAGTTTGGGGACTTTGATAGGAAAAGCTATGGGCTTCAAGTCTGAACTTTTCATGATTTTTACTCTTCCAGATCTTTTTACGTATTATAATATCTTTGCATCTTTATGTACAAACCACCTGCACATGCAAATACTCACATACAATGAATCTTCCTCTCCTAACTGTGAATAGGAAACTACCTTCAAAGCCCTTCATTTTGTTAGCTTCTGTTTATGTGGATAATCCTTGAGGTCAAGGAAACATATTTTGCTCCATCAACCCAGTAAATATGAACAAAGGATTATGAACCAACGAGAATAAAGTTGACTAAATGTGGTCTGTCTTGCTTCATATATTCAGTAAATCATGGCTATTCTAAAATTCAAAACAGATGGACAACTTGATATCTTTTATTTCCATTTTGCTGCATACCTGCAGTAGTTCCTATTCTGTGAACATACTATAAATTGCATTATAACAAATATCTATTATTTTGGAAATTGTCAAATTATCCTTGACTGTGAAAGAAGCTTGTGCTATACATGAGTGGTCAAATCAAACAAGTCTGTAATCCAGGACTGAACCTCAATCTTGTCCCGGGGCCTGAGTCACTTCACCCAACATTTATCTATTGTCTATTCTGTGCCAGGAATTGTCATAAGTGCTGCAGATTTTAAGACAAATTAAAAACTATCTCTGTCCTCCACAAGCTTACAGAAAACAGAAGAGACAAAAAGAAACCGACGGTTACAACCTCGCTTCTTCCAAGAGTCTTTTTAACTACATCATGTAACTACATCATGTAACTCTCATCCCTCCTTTTACTGGCACCAGTTGTCACTTCCAACCTTCCAAACTTCTAGACCTAGACCCTTCCAGAATATGCCCTCCTCTCATGCCTTTATAAACATGCCCTTGAACAAAATATTTCAAGAACCAATTAACATGAAACCCTTTTATGATTTTGATTTTAGGGTCTTCTGCACACCCAAAAGCTATGTGAGCTTTATCAGTAGAAGTGAGCTTTATGCCAAGTCTTCAGAGCTATGCCCCGATGGCACATGTCAGAAGTTATCAGGGAAGAAGCCTTAAGCATCACTCCTAAAGTGTCCACATTTTGATAACTATACAGAAGATATTCTCAGCATTCACTGGGCATCAGAATCATGAGACAGATGTCTACAGCTTCCTGGACCCCACTCCCAGCCATTCCAGTTCAGTTGGTTAGAGAATGACTTCAGGTATTGTATTTAATTTTTTTAAATCTGTAGTTCATTCTAGATTGTAGCCAGGTATGAACTGATCTATAGAGGACTTGAGATGGGGTGAAGGATTTTTCTCAGCTGACTGATGCTTGATTGATGTTAAAAAATATATTAAGGGGGAATCTGTCTTTATTCTGCTTCTTCAGCATTCAGTATTTCTGCTCCTGCTATTCAAGTGATTTAATCTGTATCTGGCCAGCTCATTGACTCATTCACTCTCTCATTCCACTTGTTATAAACTGAATGTTTGTGACCCCCACCCTAGAGATTTCAATCATTGAAGCCCTAATTCCCAAAGCGATAATATTTTGAGCTTTTGGGGAGATAATTCGATTTAGATAGGGTTGTGGGGGTAGAGCCCCCATGATGGGATTAGTGCCCTTATAAGAAGAGCTTACTCACTCTCTCCCTACCACGTGAAGACAGAGAGACAGAAAGTGGTTGTCTGTCAGCCAGGAAGTGGCCTCTCCCCAGGAACTGAATCTGTAGACGTCTTGATCTTGGACTTCCCAGAGAGTGTAGCTAGATTATGGAATACTATAAATATGAGAAGAAGAAATAATAAGGAATCAAAGTTTTTAAATAAGTGGATAACTTAATGAAAAAATATAGTCGAGCAGGACCCAGGAGGTAGATTTTGGTTGTATTTATGAGAGCGTGAGAGATGTACTAACACTCTGTTACTGATGAAGTTATTGACGTAATAACTGAAATGACATCGTCCACCGGTAAAGAGATTTGGGCAGAGATGTGTGGCTTTCCTCACCTCACTTGTCAAAAGTCATAAGTCCCTTCTCAGTTATTCTTAGAAAGAAAAATATGTTTTGTCGATAAGATACTGTTTAGGAACTGGGCATGTTTCTTCTGAACACCCCTTTCAGAAAGGGAATGCTATCATTATGACATGCTGAGACATCTATTTCTGGACTTTGGAGTGGGGGAGTTTTTGGGGGGTTTGGTTTTGGTTTTTTGAGGAGGGTAAAAGAGTAAGTGAAAAACTCCTTCATGACAGAAACCAATCAACATGGTTTTAAACAGGAAGCAGTAGTGTCTGTTCGGCTGAGTGGTAAATCCGGACCATTGGACCTGGTGGACTCTGACAACTGAAGCCCAGCTTCCCTCCATTCAGGAGAAGTCAGCCATCAGTCCTCACTGCAGACCTAACTGCACACTATGGTTTGGCTTTCCAATCACACTCCATCCCAGTTCCACCAGCAAATGCGGAAACATAAAGCTAGCTACACACCGTGGAGGCTGGGAAAGGCTCTGTATCACTTTCAAGCTTTATAATTCTCTCTACGCCCATCATTTTGATTCATCCAGCAGGAAAGTGCTCGGGTCAACACCTATTATCTCCAGGGGAAAGAGTTTCAGAAATTACAAAGTGCCTAAAACCAATCTCCTGTACTTTCAGACAGAAAAAAAAATTACCCTAGACAAAGGAATGCAGGCTGGGTTCCTGTCCACTTATATCCAGTGCAATATTCCTGTATAAGGGCAGGATACACACACATGCATAGTGATTCCTGTTTTTTATTTCTCATCCGAATGCTTAAATTTGACACTTTGGTTGATAATCAGCATCAGAAGAATCAAGGGCATTTGTAGTGAAATTTTTAAAGGGGATGATAAAACAATATTTCAAATCTGCTACTTATTAAACTATAAAAGTTTTACTGTGGATGAAGGTCGAACGTGTTGACTGAATCATACTTTTCAAATTATACTTGAATTGTCTGTGGATTTAGGCATCCCTAATGCCACCTTCCAGAGAAAATCTGAAGCTGACTATTAATACATAAGGGGTTGCTAGAGAAACTAAATGTGACGAAGGACAATGTAAGCATCCTTATGAATTTGTTTTCTCACATGTCCTTTGGGGGATTAAGGGGTGAGGTAAAGATGGACATGAGTGGTTTGTATAGAAGAGAGTGTCTTAAATTCCACCCTGAATGTCACCTGAAGAACAGTCCCACGGTCCTGAGGTGAGGCCAAGAGATCTGTATTTTTCACACACATTCCAGATCATTTTGATGTCAATTGTCCTTGATCTACAATTTGAGAAATTCTGGTAGAGTTGAACCCTTCTCATGCTGGTATTAAAAGACAGGATCACCTCCCACATGGTCTATATGATGGTATTTCAGGGGACTCGGGGTAGCCGGAGCCCCAGTATTGCAAGGCATGGAGTAGCAGCGCTGTACTGAGTGAGGGGAAAAGCCTGAACATTCATAAATGACCAAGTGCCGGTTGCATACATGACACCTCATGAAGTATCAGAGAAATAATACATATTCCTCATTTCTATCAGGCTTGTCAGAGGACAGTATGAATTTTCACACTGGAGCTATATATTAGTTCAGGACAAAAAAAGCCACATGAATTTCAAACGACTCACTTTCCCGCAGGATGCATAAAAATCTCCCCCATCTGTTTTTTGGCCTCTTCTCAGAATAAAAGTGAGATTTCCACCTAAGAAAATTTCATGTTGTACAGATTTTAAATTTGTAGTTACCAACCCACAGATTTCTAAGAATGTTACTAAATTATAGTCATGAAACAAAAATTATCATAAAGCCTCTTATAAATAATAATAATAACCCTGGAAACTTAAAAAAAATTAGGCATCAATGAGAAATGTCTGACCTTGACCATATTTTCTAATTCCAAGGCACATCCCCAAGAGATTATTGGGGTGATTTATTAAAATCACCTAGCCAGCAGGTGCTGAGGAAAAGAATCTGGAATGTGAAGACTAAGGTTTGAATTTTAATGAGCACGTGGACTCTCTTTAAAAGTTCTTCCAGGAAAAGACTCCTGTGCTGTTATCTACAGAAAGGACTCACATCTTGGCTCTACCTCATATTGGCTGTGTGACCACCGGCAGGTTGCTTGGCCTCTCTGAGTATCAGTTTCCATGTCTTTAAAGGTGGAGCGAATAATGCCCACCTACAAGTGTGCCTATTAGGAGTAAATGAGATAAAGTGAGTGGAAGTAGTTAGCAGAGTTCCTGACTCATAGCAAATGCTCAGTAAATCTAATATTTTCCCCATGATAGTGTGAATATTTAATTTAGAAAGAAATAAAAGCAAGTGAAGATGAAATAATATAATTAGCTGGCAGTCTTATAAGTAATTAAGAAACTGTAATATATGAGGTGGTTAAGACATGGCTTTTCGAGAAACTTAGTTTTAAATCTTGAGTCAACCCCTTAGTAACCTTGTGACGTTGGGCAAGTGACTTAACGTTTTTAAGGTTGTGCTCCTCGTTTGTAAAATGGGACTAACAGAGAGATACTGTAAGAATTTCCAGAAAAAAAGACGGTGAACTGCTCAGCATATGGTCCGGGACAAGGTACGCCCTTGGTCTGTGGCAATTGTTATTTATGTCATTATCTCATTATGATTTTTATTCATTTATTATTCAATTTGTTATTCACTTGTTATTATTCATTAACAGTATGAACCGGATCAAGGCCTTGAATGCTGATTTCTAGGCAAACTTATTTGGCCTAAGTCCCATAACTTTGCAAAAGGTCAAATTACGTGATCTTGGCCTTCTGGCAGAACCACTTCATCAGCCTCAAAAGTAACCTCTACACCGTTTCCACATCACTGGAGGCTGGCCACATAACATGTGGTTTCTGAATCTTGGAATGACTGTTATCTTTGTAGGAGTGTCAGCCAGCTGCACTCTTTCCAAAGTGAGCAGAGCCCCTGGCCCTTTGAGTTAAAAGGTGGACACAAAGTTAACCCTTATGGTTGAAATCATAGGAAAATGCCTGTACAGCCCAAGAATCCGTTTACTTCTGGTAAAATATGAGCCTTATATATCATTAAAGAGATAAAAATGCACATAGTTTCTCCCCAATTATTCAGAGCAGTAAGTGAAAGACTTCTGCATGATATGCAAATTAGATAACAGATATGCAAATTATAAGCCAAGTCTTTCCTTGAATTAGAAACAATTAAGAATTGGCTCCACTAGTTACTTCCAAAGAGGATAGGGAACAAAGTGTAACCCTCATCTTGTTCCATGCAACTAAAATATCCAGGTGTATGAAGGGGAGGGAGGGGACAACAAATGGATCTGAATGATTCTGCTGTTAAGACCTTTAAGAGCAATGGAGAGAAAGAGCTGAGCGTTTCTGCTCCTCAGCTGGACCTTGTTATTCCCAGCACGTGTTGTCAAGAGTCAGTGGCAGCTCCTTTCTCAGAATGACTCTAGCTTTCAGAGTATTCTGATCTCAACACAGGTTTTAGGTTTTTTTCAAAGTAATCACTAAGCGGGCACCTCTAATTCATAGAAGACAGTCACATTCATAAAATCTGTTTTCTTTTTCTTAGAAAGATAATTTCCTACCTGTACTGGAAGATTTACTTGTACAGATATTTCCTGTGCTAGACCCTGTGTGAGGCAACATGCACATCATATCATTGAGTGTCCCATGATGTAGGCACATAAGCCCCAAGAGACGTGGAGCTACCGTGTTTCCCTGAAAATAAGACCTAACCAGAAAATAAGCCCTAGCATGATTTTTCAGGATGACATTCCCTGAACATAAGCCTTAATGCATCTTTTGGAGCAAAAATTATTATAAGACCCCGTCTTATTTTCAGGGAAACACAGTAGTAACGTTCCGCCTCATAGGGTATCATGCTATAGCTCATGTAGATAATAAGGGGCAGAAGCTGGGGAAAGAGCATTTGTGAAGATATAGACCCCAAATCCATGTTTCCTCTCCAGACATTAAAGAAAAACTGGAGGAGAATGATGCAGAGTCTCTGTCCTAGAGGAGGAGGGTATGATCTGTTGCAGGAATGTACCCAAATGACACCAAACCAGGTGGAGAAAATAAACACAATACGACTGCACATTAAATACTCAGGGGTGGGGTGGTTTAAAGAAAGAAGTTTCATCTGCTTGGAGCAGTCAGGAGAGACTTCATGGAGGAAGAGGCATTCCAGACGGCTAAGGTAGCATGAGGTGAAAACCTGCAGAGGGATCCCAGAACAGCACATCGTAGACTTTGGCTAGAACCTAAATTATGAACATTAGAAAGATGGGACATCCTATCATGGCAGACCGAACACATATTGTACTAGTTGATTCTGTTGGTGAAGAAGAGTTTTCTAGATGTACTTTTAGCAAGGGGAACAGTGAGCTAAGAGCTGTGCTTTAGGAAGATTAATCTGGAGCTGCACATAGGAATGAGTGGGTAGAGGGAGACAGGAGGCTGGGAGACGCATCAGAAGGTCTAGGAAGCCTCTGAATGAGGATGTGGGTGGGTCGGCCGTGGAAGAGGGACCACCCACCACTGTCTGCCTTCACCAGTCATTCCAGAACATAGCACAGTACCTGGTACTAAACTGGTTTTCATTGTGGAAGGATGGAAGCCAGGGAAAACGAGAGAAGGAGGAGTAAGGGAGAGAAGGCGGGAGGAGAGATAGGGGAAGGGAAAGGCTTAGGGACGTTGCCCATTATGACTTTGGAACTTGTATATTTTCAACTTGTAAATGCCATCCCTTTGACTCCAGCCCTCTGCCAAAAAAAAAAAAAAAAAAAAAAAAAAAAAAAAAAAATAGTGCATGTCTAACTAATTAAATCCAAGTAAAGTCTGTTGTCTAGTTCATTGTATTCTGCCAATGCCAATTTCCTGGTTGTGATAATGTACCACCCTATATCAGATCCTAACATTGGGGAAAACTGGACAAGGGAACATGGGACCTCTCTGTACATTTTTTTGAAGCTTCTTGTGAGTCCATAATTAATTCAAAATAAAACGTTTTTAAAAAGTCAGTGTGAGTTGTAAAACGCTTCCATCCCCTGTTGTATCAGACAGCTGTCCTTGCACTTCTCTTTGGCAGTTCACCAGGCTGAGTTAGAACAAGGTGACTTGCCTGCCTGGGGAGATTGTCTCAGTGAGGTACCCCCGTCTCAGGGACATGACCCTTCATCTCTGACATTTCTCCAAACCCTTAATTTCCCTAATCTTCCAAAAGAGTTATTTTTTTTCTAGATGTATCAAAGTTCCCAAGTTTTCCATTTCAAAACTTTCTTATTTCGTGATTAGTGCATCCAAATTGCTAAAAATGAGTTATCTTTATATTCACATTTTCTTTTAAGTTGGCTGCATCTCAGAGTTGTTCAACTCATTATACATTATTCTCCAAATGCTCAATAGGTCTTTATTCTTCACTGATTATCTTTTATATCTGTGATAATTTCAGCTACTTACTTTGCCACACAAAATCCATTTTTCTGCAAAACCTTAGAATGCGTAAATTTCTACTTACCGTCTTCTGTTTTTAAGATTCCCTGATTATATGATGAAATAAGCATATTCATAGAAATGCTTAGAACAGTGCCTGTGTCAAAATGAGTACTTAATAAATTACAAGTAATATTATCAATAAGTTTTATTTACCACCTCCCCTTAATGCCTTTGAGAAGTGTGATTTTTTAAAAACAATTCTGTAGCTTAGATTTGGTGTTATTTAATATTTTGCTTTATTTTAAATCTAGTGTAAGGAAAACATGCAAGGACAAAGAACAACTAGAAAGCAAAGAAAATACCAATGCAATCTCCCAGATTCAAAACGAGTTTGGAGAATAAAACATTTTAAAACTCTTCCAGCCTTCATTGCCTATTGCTTCTAAACAACGTCCTGAAAAGATGTAGCATATTTCCATTTACTAGTCTATAGCCTATTAGCCTATAGTTCAGCAATTATTCTAACTTAGAACAAATTAGTCTAAACACATGAACAAAAGGCTGAGTCATCCTATTTGAAAACCAGGCCTTCCATTTTTGTTTTACGAATTCAAACTTTGCTGTCTAGAGATTATGTTTACTGTAGCGTTAAAGATGCATTTGTTTGGACCACTTTGGAGGAGGCGCCACTCATTGGAAGGGTGAGGGCATTTCCAGAGTTAATTGGGAGAAGGTGACTCTCTAATAACAGAAACAAGAACTTATCCCACATGAGCTGCAGGAAGGGGATCTTTCCTGGATTTCCCCATGCAGGCATCACAACGTAGGCAGCAGTTTCCGAGTGAGGGATGTCAAGATGGCCCCTCCACATGGAGAGAGGCTGGGAGCTGAGCACCTGAAAAATTGTGCCAATCTTTTGGAACTGAAAATTTTTACATCAGTATTAGTCTGCTTGGACTACATAACCAAATTTCATAGTTCAAGTGTCTTAAACAACCATTTCTCCCAATTCTGGAGGCCAAAAATCCATGATCAAGGTACCAGCAGATTCATTTTCTGGTGAGATCTGTCTTCCCACCTCGCAGATGGTCCTCTTCTTGCTTGGTCCTTCCATGGTCTTTCCTCTGTGTGTGCACTTGGGAGGAGAGAGACAGGGAGATAGAGCGGTGTCTCTTTTTATAAGGACATTAATCCCATCAGATCAGGGCTCCATTTTATGACCTCATTTAACCTTAATTACTTCCTTAGAGACCCTATCTCCAAATTCAGCCACATTGGGATGTAGAGCTTCCACATATGAATTTGGGGGAGGAGAGACACAACATTTAGTCCTGAATGACATCCTGAGATAGTGTGCAGAGCAGGTCACCTGTGTCACCTGGACCTCAGGATGCTTCCATGATCATTTCCAAGTAAGAAAGATCCCCTGTCTGTATCCCACTCAGGGCTCTACTACCTAAGTTTTCGTTTCTGTTATGAGAGGAGTTGTTGGGTGGGATCTGAGAGTTACTCTAAAGAACACGCTGCCTTAAACTTTTATCTTCAAGCTTCTGGATTTATCTCTCTCAGCTCTCCCTTGGCATATGTAAAGTCTGCTCTGAGTCCCCTTACCTGCATTCAGTTAAACCAAGGGAAGGGGGCTGTGGCTGGACCTGGGCCAGAGATCTGAGCTATAGAGCACTGGCTTCCTGGAGTTAACACAGAGTCACCACTGGGTGGTGACACTTAGGGGTCCAAGTCAGGCTGCTATATCAGCCACCAGCCCCATCTGGGGCATCTCCTTTCAGGTCAAATCCTGAAGGTTATTCATTTAATAAATTAAAATATATTCTCTCCCATAGCCCCTCACTTTTCTTTCCTGCTATTATTTCTACCTTTATTTTCCTTGGGCTCTGTTTGCTAGAATATCCTAAGCATGTTTTCTGAATGTTGGCTATTATAGGTTGAACTGTGTCCCACCAAAAAATATGTTATATTGGAGTCCTATCCCTCAATACCTCAGATGTGATCTTATTTGGAGATAGGGTCTTTACAGAGGTAATCAAGTAAAAATGAGGTCATTCTAGTGGACCCTCACCCAATATGGCTGGTATCCTTATAAAAAGGGGAAATTGGACCCAGAGACACATCCAGAAGGAAGATGATGTAAAGACAATCACACAGATAGAACACCCTGTGTAGACTGGAGTTTTGGTGCCCTAAGCCAAGGAACTTCCAGAAGGTAGGCAAGAAGCATGGAACAGAGCCTTCCCTAGATACTTCAGAGGGAACAACACCTTGATCCCAGACTTCCAGCCTCCAGAACTGTAAGACGGTACATTTGTGCAGCTTTCTGCTGTTTAAGGCACCCAGTGGTACTCGACTGCATCAGCCCCCAAAATACATTGGTGAAGCCCACTCATGAGCTGGGTTCATGATTGCATCAAAGTACTTTAGGCCTCAAAAGGGGGATGACCGAGCAAGACCAATGCATGTTTCAGAGATCTGCCCCCAAAAATATTGATGGCAAGGTAGTGTGGGATGGCGTAAAGACAAAATTATAGAGATGACAAAATTTTACAAATGGAGACTAGATCAGGGTTACCAGGGTTTAGACAAGGATGAAAATGTGTGACTAGAAAGAGACAGCACTGGGGCGTTCCCTATTGGTGACAGGGCCATTCTGTATCTTGATTGTTGTGGTAGTTATACAAATCCATATATGGAATAAAATGTCGTAGAACTGCACACACACACACACACACACACACACACACACACAATGAGTGAAATGCAAGTAACATCTGTAGTCTAGTTAGTTGTATTGTCCTAATATCAATTTTTTGGCTTTGATAATGTGCTGTAGTTATAGAAGATGTTAGTAACCATTGAACAAAGCTGGCTGATGGGTACACAGGCCCTCTCTGTCAGATTTTTGCAATTTTTTATGAGTCTGTAATTATTTAAAAATAATAAATATTTTAGCAAAATGAGAGCTTGGCTGGCAGAAACAGATATTTCAGTTCTTTCATTTCTGCTACCCATGTGGCCTCTGCCTTTGACCTTGGTGTCCCCAGTTTAATCACCTGTTAAATTAATATCAAAGAATGTGACTATTTTAATAATCACAACTAGTTTTGAAGAATCAACTTCTACAGCAAAGAGAGCAAAGTATTAAATATATATAGTGGAATTTGTTAGAAATTCTATGCTTAATCTAATATTAATTTCTGCTCTAGTTGGAACCCTGTTAAAGAGCTGAAAATAATGTAAAAAAGGAACCCCCTTGGAACAGTGACACAGATGCACTGTTCAAAAGTGACGTCATGTTCCATCAGTTTTTAGCTGGCAATTGCTGCAATCATCAAGTCCAGATGCTGTCTAATCCTGTACTGGCATTTTACTTCATAAATAAATGAAATCATTGATTCTAATAAGTGGTTCCAGATTGAGTCATTAGTATCTTCATGATGTTTCTTTAGAGATCTAATCAGAACTAGAGCTCTTCAGTAAAATTTTCAGGCAATATTCATATATTCTGTTTTCAAGACTTATTTTTAAAATGATGGTACTTAAGATACTCAGTAACTGAATAAACAAGCTACAGAACAGAGTTATGGATAGTCACATTTCTGATTGAAATATATTTGCATGGGTCTAAGCACATTACATTTATTTTAACATATGCATAGAAAGAATATAGAAGAATAGATTCCATGCTGTTGATAGTGGTTATCCTTAAAGGATTGGGATTGCAGGAGACTCATTTTCTAAAGCATATGTTTTCATAACATTTAATAAAGATTAAATGATATTTGATGCCCTTTCAATCATACTTGCCAACAATATGCATATATTAATCCCATTCCTACCTATATCACTATACACACAGGCAGAGAGTGTATATTAGCAGATAACTAACTCTTCAACAATGAAGCAAAAGAAAGCTTAGATTATAGGGAAGAATCACAGGCATTTTCCTTCTTGCCACTTAACATTTTAACCCAGCCATACATCTCAATGCTGCTAGTCCATTATATCCTGCTCCTAACCCTATAGCCCCTTCTTTGTCTGCCTCAGAACCCTTGGGATTGCAACATGACCTCCATCTCACCTCTAATTCTAGGAACTCAGTGTTTACAAGGAGTCTGTTGTGTTGGAAACTCAGCTTTGTCTTACCCATATGGCACAGAGACTTTGTGGGCATTCTTCCTCCTGGCTCTAGCCTTGAGAAAGGATCCCAATACCGGCCAGGGCAAAAGATGCCCAGCAGCATAGGAGTACTGTGAGGAGGACTGTGAAGGAGGGAGAGGGAGCTGAGGACGAGCAGCCCGGCAAGCAGGCAGGGGAGCCTGAAAATGCTTACTGATGGATACAGCATAACCAAAGCATGATGACATCATTTATTTGAAAGAAATTGAGGACACGAAGAAGAAAGAATGCTGCCATTTGGAGCTTTTGTACATCCATGTTCAATACCCATGTATTGAAGTCTTAAGAATTAAAGAGAGACCTAGCATTCTCCATGAGCAAAGGAAAGGGGAAGACAGCATATATAATGTGTCACTAATTTTTCAAATAAAGGAAGCATGGAAAAAAGAGTAGGTGCTACCTTTGCAGATACGGCATGGCGGAGGGGAAGGGTTACATCTTGAAAGGGTGTTTCAAAGTAGCAAAGAAGTCTTCTGTGTGTGTCATGCTGAGAAGTTGGCCCTTTGGAGGCTATTGACGCAGGACAGAAGATAAGTTTATTGACCATCAGAGCTGCCTTCCACTGACATCCTTCCCAGGATACACACAGAATTGAGCCAAAAGTCAAGGCACAATCATCATGGAGAAAAGCTGTAGTCCTGACACTATGGGAAGGAACCAAAGATCCGTTCACTAACTATCAGCATATTGTGGTGAGAAGACCACAGCTCTAAAATGTTCATGAGTCATAGACTTGAACGCTGAGATGAACTATCACCTTTTTTCCCAGGAAAATGTCAATGCACACTCACACAGAAGTTTGTATAGTCTCGGGGAATTCAAGAGCCCACTCAGTTTAAGAACTTTTAAATAGCTAAATTTTCTCAGGGGAGGTTAAAACTTAGTGGAAAAACAGCACATTCTTAGTGTGGAATTTAGAATATTTAAGAAACATATGAGGGAAATGAAAATAGGAAAATTAATAACAAAATGGAAGCCAAGATTAATAGGCTTAGTAAAATAGCAAAATTTCTTTGGTCCAGACTTGAAACAGAAAAGTCAGTTTATAAAGCTGAATGTTTCCTCAAAAAAAGAAAGAAAGAAAGAAAGGAAGGAAGGAAGGAAGGAAGGAAGGAAGGAAGGAAGGAAGGAAGGAAGGAAGGAAGGAAGGAAGGAAGGAAAGAAAGAAAGAAAGAAAGAAAGAAAGAAAGAAAGAAAGAAAGAAAGAAAGAAAGAAAGAAAGAAAGAAAGAAAGAAAAAAGAAAAACCCCAAGGGTCAGCATGTGGGTAGGCAGCTATTTTATATGAAATAAATAGAGACGAAGTAGGAAGAAGATGAGTTGGCTATGCAAACACCCAAACACAGATTAAAATTACAAAAAGAAACGTGGCTAGCTTACCCAAGAGAACATGAGGAAACAGCAGGTAACTGAGCTAAAATTGGAAAAATAAAAGCCAGAAATGAGATGCAAATTGCAAGACACAAAGATATGTACAAAGTTCTGTAAATACATAAGGCCTGAGAAACAATTACAGGGATGTTAGCTTTTCAAATTGCTTTTTAATAAATGGCAATAAAATATTTTTAACAACGTGTAACTGTATAGAAATTTAGTTCGCAATGCTCCTAGCAGTCAATAATAACAATAATGATAATGGTGGTAATAGTCGTAATATTACTAATATGTCACAGGCATGAAACAGAAACCCTAGGCATGAAATTTTGTTTTCATTCACTTATTCCCTCAACACCAATGTTAGAAGCATTTTAGTGGACATCTTAAATTAGTAAATCCACGTGAAGCATTCATAAAAATTAGTTATTAATATTCCTACTGTTTTCAACATTTCTGCTTGCCCAGCATCCATGCTATGGTATAGGAGTCCTTTTTCTCCCTTTGGAAATCACTCAGCCTATTCTCAATCCATGAGTGTCAGGCAAGACTGACCTCTGCTCCTAGTTTCTGAAAGGTCTCCTGACCCCAGCTAAGGCAGTCAGAGTGCCACACTCCAGCCATGGTGATAGACTCAAGGATGAGCCATGACCCAAGCAGACCAATGAAAACCCTAGTTGGGATACCTGCTGACATGATCTTTCTCTAAGACATTTGGTACTGAGGATCACATAAGCCTGGGGCAACCAGAGCCATCTTGGCCCCTACAAAAGGAGAATATGCCTAGGAATAAAAGTAACAAAAGGAAAAATGATCCAAAAGACAAAATTTGAGTCTAGGAACACAGCTAGGATGAAACCGACCACTTCGATTTCTAAACTTGTTACATGATCCATTGATTTCTTTTCTGTGCATAAGTTGCTATGAATGGCACAGCTATAGCTTGACCAGAAGAAGTGCTCACCATAGGGATACTGGAGAGTGGGGTCCAAGGGAGATCTAAGACAGATGGGGTCTCAGTCCTCATAGAGCCCAAAACGTACCAAGGATGCTTGGCATGAACAGTTCATTACAAATGTGTTGAGAGTTAACAAGAGGAACACAGGTGTCCCAACAATAGGTGCATCTCACCTAGTCTGAGAAATCAAGGAAAACCTTCTCAAAAAAGAACAGAATTCCTGTTTTATTCTTCAGTATTGGAGCAGTTATACTTTAAAAGTATTGGGGCAGTTACATGACAGAATGGTATTCTGCTAAAGAGTTGAGGCATTGGGTGTTTGGGGGACTGAAAATTATTTTGCGGCCTTAGGAAAGTCATGTAAGCTTTTAGGCATCATTTTTTAAAATCTAAATGTCAGAGTTGTGAGGAGATGATTTCTAAGAGCCCTTGCTGTAATTAAATTCTATGCTATGTCTCCAGCTTGTCAAGCTTAATTTTGACGTATTAAATTATCATTCAGACACCTACCAAAGGCTCACTTTTCTGAGTTCACATTACACAAGGACCTCTACAATGACTATTCCCTACTTGTAGAACTGGACCCTCCTTAGAGAACTTGACTTAAAGATAGCTAGAAGCTAAAGTCCATGTTTCACATTGCAGAGCATAGACTGTTGGCACAGTGTGACGCTTTTAAAAATCAAACAGCGCTCCCAAAGTTATGCACAGAAATGTGTCTCAATTGAGAAATGATATAAAATCACATTAAATACATGAGGTGTGAGTATAATGAGTCTGTCCTCAAAACAAACGTGCCAAGTGGGAGGGGTCTCTTTCAAAGAAGTCCTTTGGGAGACGAACACTTCATACCACACATGTGCTCAGCCACACACGAAGTCTTTTTGGAAACTACTGTGTTGAATTGCCGTTAGAGATAGTGTTCTTTTGACTACACTACATAGTGATAAAGGTTGTCCTTTGGATGATGTTTAAGACAATGAAAAGACGCTTAGCTCCAAGTCAGGCAAACAAGGTGAGTACACAAGGTGTAGAATTCCACCTTGACCTGAAATGCAAAGCAGAGAATTTTGTTCCCTTGTGCTCACACTGACTGTAGGGAAATTCCAAATGAGATCTAAAGGAAAGTAAAGTTTTGAACAAAGACAATATCTGGAGAATGAGTGTGTGTCCTGCTAGGGTGACTGCTCAAGTACATACGCTGAGCCACCCGATTCATAGAGCATTTCTAAATGTCTCATATACCAAATTGAATGCATGCAGAATTAAAATTGAGAGCTCCTCCAATAATGTTCTGTAATCTCATCATTCCAAAAATATTTTGGAGCCTTTAGCATGAGCCATGTCCTGTATACAATAGGTGCTCAAATAATTAGCACAATTGCTAATCTTTAAACAGAAGCACATAAGAACTGGAGCCCATCCTTACTTAAGTTTACATTCCTGTTGTGTGGCCCGGAAAAGGGAGCATTTGACAACAGACAGTGTCAACAGAATGAAAACTCAAGATTGTAGTGATGGGGCTTTCAGGAAATTCAACGCAACTTCTGAACAACATTTTGAAAAAATGAATGTCATCTAACTAGGTATATTCATTCCATGCTTGAGAGACAAAAATATTTCCTAAATTATATTTGAAGTAACATCTTTGAATAAATCCACAACTTTATATTACCTCTAAATCCCAAACCAAAGTTCTGTAAGAATTTAAGAAATCTAAGCTATTGTCTTTTCTACAGGTTTACTGCCACCAGTGGGCAGTAAAAATTGTAAAAATTTTAATTTTACTGCTAAAAATTGTACCTCTTTACAATTAAATTAGTGGTATTCCAATCCCACATTAATTCACAATCCATTTTTACTATTGGGAGAAAAGATATTTTTGTCAATTTAAGTCATAAAAATTCAAAGAAACTCACTAGTTGTTAGCGTTATTTTTTTTTAAATATCTAGTTTAGTATTCTAGCTTTCCCAAATTACGTAGGAAATACTCAAAAGGGCAATGTGAACAAAAAGTTTCCCGAAAGATTTTAAGCACTCAAGGTGCTTGGGGAAAAACATTGGTAATATACATTACAATTTTTCCCCCAGAATCTCTGTGTATACTGAGATAAATTAGAAAAAAAAAACTAAAATATGGAAGAAAACAAAAGAGGACCATTAAGATGATCATATTTTACCATTAGCAGAAATCTCCCAATATTACACTGCACACATTTACTCTGGCAAATATCTTTAATTTCCATTTAGGAGAACTTAAATGCCCTCTAATAGAAGTCAGTTCCAGTCAGAAGCCATCTACAAATGTTTGTCTAGATTTAACTTTAGTTACTAATGTTGAAGCCAGCATTACTCTTCAGTAAACATGTAAGTAACAATAAGTGAAAAAAAATTTTTTTCCCCTAGGACAAAGGAAAACACACTTTACTTCATCCATTTTATAAAATGGCCTAACTCAAAATTGTGACTGCATCAACAAATCCATCTGATCAATTCTGTGTTAAAAGATTAGAGGTGTGCCATTTCAGGGTAAGTTCCGTAAGGGTACTTGTATTGCTCTGCTCATCTGGAATTGATTTGAGTCAACAAAAAAAGATTTTATAAGACCAAAATCTTCATATTTCCTGGGTCAGAACAATCCCATTAAGTACGGTGAGCCAAGTTGCCCAAGAACTTAAGCATAGTCTTTGAGAAATGGTTCTCTTTCAGTTGAGATTGCCACTACTCCATCTCCTCCCTACCCTTAAATTCATGTAGGATAAAAAATGTATTTCTAGAACAAATATTGAAGCTGAACTTAGTTTCTCTGGTTGCTTGATATTGTTCTATAAACATAATATGATCTTGCACATTTTTTGATTCACATGTGTTCTACACGTCTAATCAAAATGACAATTATTAGTGGAGCGTACTGTGTGAGCCTGTAGAAAATGGCTCCTTACTCTGCTGGATTTGAAATCTAGTTGAACAGATAGGAGACACATGGGAAAGACTATCAAGACCTACAAGTAAGGGCTTGTTTGTGGGGTTCAGACTGTATATTTGGGGGAATAAAAAGACAAGCGAGACGCTTGGGAGCTGTGCTGTGCAGTGATCAAAGAAAGGAGTCTATGTAGAGGGTAGCAGATAAATGTCCCCTCCCCAGGCCCCAATGAGGCAGTGTCTGTCCCTTATTTGCAGAGTGATGTCTCAATTTCTCTAAGCCTCCATGTCCTCAGCTACACAAAGGGTTATCATGACAATTGCTTGAAGTGGTGCCTTCCACAGTACCTGGCACATAATTATGAACTGTTATTTAGTCAAGATATAGGACTTGACTAAGGTTTTGACTGATGGATAGGATTTTGTTAACATGAAGGGAGAGAAGATTTCAGACCAGGAAGTGACCTATGAACAAACCCAGAGGCAGAAGTGATGATGTAGTTTAGAGACAAGCACTACTAAAAATTTCAAGCTTTATACACTAAGAAGTTATAGTCTTATACAATGAATATTTTGTGTATTTAACCAGAGGGAGAATGTAGCTTCCTAGTCTGGTTTCGCTGGAGATTCTGATTCAGTGGGTCTATGAAGAAACCCAGGAATCTGTATGTTTTAACACCTTCCACGTGACTATTTTGATCAATTCTGGGTTATACTAAGCCAATAAATTGCTATTATGCCTAGTATTCATAACACTCTGACATTCTAACTATTCTGTGATTCTATGAGAGCACATTTTAATGTAAATTGTTAGATAATAATTTAAATGTTTTTAAATAACTTAAGGCTGTATATTCTAGAGACAGGGTTTAGAGTAGCTAAGAAGTACTAGATGGAAAGCACAGGCAGAATCCCAGAACTACTGGTAGTGACATTAGATGACATGCCTTCATTTTACAGATGACAACACTGAGACCCAAAGGAATTAAATGCCTGGTTATCAGACTCACTATAGCAATAGCTATAACAGCAGAAGCTTCGGCTGAGAAAAAGCCTGGCCTTTCAGTTTTGCATCAGCAGTTTAAGGAGCTCTGTGTCATTCAGTATGGAAGGGGAGTAAGCTGGACAATGGCAAGGCTGTGCGCCTGCAGATTTGCTAAAAAGTGGCTCTTCTTCTGCAGGTGCAGAGGCAAGGCCCTGAAGTCTATTAACGCAAACAGAAATTGATTTCACTCGGACTCAACTGAAGGTGTGTGGAAGCAGCTGGGTGTCAGTGGACACACAGTGGCTTTGCCACACACCTTGAGATGCACCGAAAGCAGCAACCTTAGCCTTTTGTAAGATAGTGTCCGTGATCCCCCCAAGCCCTCCCGGATAAAGTCGAAATTGGACAGAATCTTACTTGCTGGGTATAATTAAAACTAAATTGAACCCTCCCAAAAGCACAAGAAGGGACTTTAGCAATTCCATACATCTAAGTAAAAACAAACTTTCATAATACTGAACACTCCATCCCTTTAGTCAAGTGTGCTTTAGGCGTTTGTATCTGGTCTGTGATTTTGCTTGGAACATTTACTCATGTAAGGTCAGAATTTGATTACAAATGCAAGTGTCTTGCATATATCCTAAAACTTAACTCTGTCTCTACCTACTTTACTTTGTGATTATCTAAAATTGGCATGTTCTATTAACTGCCTAATTTCTAGAATACATACGTGCCGGGGGAATACTTATTACAGTCTCCCAAATGTCCTTTTTCAGGCTACTAACTTCAGTCATCGTCTTACTCGTTTCTGTAACCCCTATGGTGCTTAGGAATAGTAAAGGCTGATTAAGTATCATTAAATTGCACACTCCAAAATTTGGACAAATTCATTCCAGTTATATAAGCCAGAAACCCAGGAGTTATTCTTGACATCTACCTATCCCTCACACTTTATATCCAATTTATCACTGATATTTACCCCCTACATCTTTCTAAAATCTATTTTCCTCTCACCATCTCTAGAGCCATACCTCTCTAATTTATCCACATCTAGTAAGATACTAACGCTTGGGGACATTTGTGTATACCAGTATCCATAATGTCTCCTAGATGGTAATGGTAACTAATGACCAACTGTCAAATCAAGGTTCTTATGTCTTAGCAGTAATTAGGTCCCAATGAGTAAAATTTTCTTTGGGAAGTAACAGAAGGAAGGGATCATTTTGAAAGGAAGGAAATTTAGGAAAGGGCAGATTTTAAGGCAAAGGATTTTGGAATAATGGAAGGGGTAAGAGTTTCTGAGAACTCCTGTGACTTGTCAATACTCCCCCAGACCTGAGAACAGATGCTGTGCTGCTGAAAATCTCCCCTGCACTGCCACCCGGGGTTGCCAGTGGCCAAGTTGGGGTGTCATTAGGTTTGTTATGATGCCTGCAGTCCTTAGTTTCCCATTTTAATTGAGTCTCCCTAGCTCTTTCCAGCCCAGCCTTCTTCAACCTGATATTTACTCCACCTCTCTTCTCTATCTAGGAGAAGGAGAGGAAAGAAAAAGAAGAAAAACATCAAAGAGAAAAACTATCAAAGAAAAAATATATATCTCTGCTAGATTTTATCAGTAGGGAGAGAAGGTTTAATTCTCCCTGTAACCAGTTTTTCTTTCCTTAATGGAGTAACCTTTCCTTTTTAATATTTATATTAAATATTATATTTACTTCAGATTTAAGCCTTTCTTTTCGAAAGACTACACTCTTCTTGAAGCTATTCACTCCCTTCAGTAGTTCTCAACCCTGGCCATTCACCAGAAAGGTGTGTATAAATACTGGTAGCTACTCCAGCAAGTCTGTGGTGAGAGGGGGCTACAGAGCTCTGTATTTTTAAAAGTAGCCTAGATTCTAACCTCTCTCTAGGGCTGAGGGTTACTGTTTTAGTATGTCAAGGGTCTCTTGAATATTTTATGATAACCATAATAGAGGAAGGGCTGGTAGAATAGAAAGAAGTAAAAGGAGAAAGCAGAAATGGCATTGGAGGAAAACAGTGAATGAGGAGAAAAGCTAAGCTGGTTTCGTTTCGAATCCTAGAGAGATTCAGACATGGAAAGGTCTTCAGCGTGAGTGAGGCCTGACGCTGTGCCTTGTTTAAGCCACACAAGTATGGCCAGGGCTGGAGGCTGGCTCTTCGGAACCCTAGTCCATTGTTCTTTTAACAGAGGGTTTTGAAGAGTAAGCAAGCTTGAATCAGATACCAGTTCCCATGGAGGTGGGGCACAGGGCTTGGAGAGCCGAGGGTTCTAACTTGGGAGTTTGGGCTCTGGAAGCATGTTCTGGTCCATCCCGTTGTTCTGGTTTGGGAGCTGGGGTCACAGCCCCACCAGCTGGGTCAGGAGGATCTGCTGAGTCTGCAGGGTTGTGAATCTCAGTGGCAGGAAAGCCAATGGGGCGATGGCAGCTGTGTCCCTAGAGTGAACTGTCACATCGAGCAAGGCTCAAGACGGCAGCAGGCGGTGTCTTTAGCAAGTCTCAGCTCTCGCGGGGATGGCTGCCTGGACGAGCCTGGAGCAAACCGGCCAGGTCTCCCAGGAGGTCCGTATCGTGGACTGATGTACTCCAAGCACAGAAACAGGAACATGAAACAGGCAGAAAAGCCTTGAAAAAATGCTTTGCTAATAAGTTAACTGAATATAAGAACATATAAAGCAAATATGCCGTGCCTTGACTCTGCAGTTTGAAGGTAAATTATGATTGATGAGTTCAAGTTTGAAGACCATCTTCCTTAAACAGCATTTATCATCTATAAACATAATAAAAAGCAAATTGTTTTGATTTAAGGGAAAAGATGTCTTGATTTTCTATTAGTGGATAGCATATGTTGCAATGGTGTTCCATAAAAAGTGTTGGACCTCAATTAACCCATTTGCATTATCTTCTCCCGTCCTCTTGTGGCCAAAGGTGGACATTTGAGAGCCAGCGGCCTAGGGTAGACCTTTGCCGGAAAAAAAAAAACGAGCAGGCGGGGATGAAAGCTAGCGCTCCCATCTCATTAGGATAATACCCAATCTGGACAGTGCGTTGCCCAGAGACCTCAATTATTTGGTGAACTTAAAATGCCTTTGCTTTGGGAGAAACAAAGCCTTTGGGATGACCTTTAAGGTCCAGGAAAGAAAATTTAAGGGGATAGCACCCCCTGCTGGTAAATTTTATCATCACTAGAATTAATCAACTGGGACAGGCTTAACTCTTTAAAAGAGGCAGGAGGAGAAATGCCTTAATGTCCCAGCTTTCTGTCACTGGACCAGATAAGATTACATCAAAGTTACAGAAACCTGAACTAGAATGGTAACTGAATACTTATTCACCTTTGAAAAGTTCAAATATTAAAGCAATCTTCTTTACTCAGAATGTATCTGTGAGGTTTTGTTTTTTTGTTTGTTTGGGTTTTTTTGTTTTTTTTTTGTTTTTTGTTTTGGTTGTCCTGTTTTATTTGGCAAGGAAAACTTAATCGAGTAGAAGTTTTCCACCTTACTCATTTTAACAGGAACATGTATGCATGGTCCCAAATTGCCCAGTAAGAGTATGTATCCGCATGGAAAAACCTTAAGGGCATTAATTATAAATGGTTTGAATTGAAGGCTATTTTGAAATAAATTTTGCTCCTCAAAAAATAGTTTTCCTATACTCCTTTGGAAATAACTAAATCGTGGATTCTTTCACTATAGGATCAGCAGCTGAGACTTATCTTACTATTTCCCCCATTAAGAAGCTCTCACTATTCATTGGTCTGCAAGTATGGGTAACAGCCCTGTCAGGACTCTCCTGGAATGTATCGTGTGGGGGATGGGCATAGTCCCAGCCAGGTTGGGTTGGCCCTGTGTGTGACCGGTCCACTTGTTCAGGTAATGTACTTGCTTACAGAAACTGTTTTCATTATTAAGCACACGTTCACTAGAAAAATCAACTTTTGCTGGGAGTGGGGCTCTGCTGCCTAAGGCTGCCGCAAACAGGTCAGGGCATTTTATTGTCAACCACACTGCGTAGGATCCTGGAAAGAACGGCCAACTGCGACCCATGTGTGTTGGAGAGCTTCCTGTCCTGGTGATTGCCACGCACATGCTGACAAGGTGGGCCAAGGCTTGCCAGCTGTTGAGGTCATAAAGGGCAGAAGTGCTCAGATTTCTACAGATAAAGCACAAACACACTCTGTTTATGAAAACAATTGGAACAATAAGCTGCCTCTCATCAGCCTGACTCTACAATAAAAATGGGTATTTTTAAAATACCAGGCCCAGCTTGAAAACTTAATCAGGATAATCTGGATGACAGTGAGACATACATGCAGGAACTAGCAATAATCACTAGTGTTTTTTTGAACTCTCATTTTTATTATGTCATTTCCTCTTGTCACCATTGTGAAGGAGATCCAAGTGCTTGTGTCAGCCATATGGTGACATTTTCTCATAGATTGAACTAAACTATGGCCATCAATGATCACCCTGATTCAGAGAATAGCCAATTTTTTAAAAAGGACTAAATTATCAGTGATTTAACTCTCTCCAGGGAATTAAGAAAACTCTCAGTTAATTATACTCGATGCTGTTTTTCAATCTTTCTGGTTTGTCTGCTACACCAGACAAAGCCGTGTTGGAATCGAAGTTTCCTCGCTCAAAAGAAAATTAAATAAAAATGTGCTATTTACTTACTTTTCAATGATGATTCTTCCAAAAGAAGATTTTCTATAAAGCTAGGATTTTCATTTAAATCGTAATTACTAGAAGAAAAAATCTCCTTCCCCCTGACACACTCAATTCAAACTTTATAATATTATACCATATCTAGCTGAAATTTAATTTAAAAGTAGACAAAGAACTTAGGATATTTCTAAAAAAGAAATACAAATGGCTAGCACATATATGAAAAAGTTTAGCTTTTTTATTATCAAAGTAATGCAAATATAAATGAGATTTTTTTTTTCCTCCTATGAGACTGACAAAGATGTTTCTTTCGGATGATAGTACTCAGTATTGGCAAGGACGGAATGAAGCAGGCTTTCTCATGCGCCACTTGTGGAAGTATGGAGTGGTAGAACCTTTCAGGAAGCAATTTGTCCTCATATAACAAAGGCTTTAAAAGACAGAAAGTGTAGCTTGGTTCAGGAATTCCACTGCTGACGATCTCTTGATTTTTATCTTCCTCACAATTTCTCGTACAGAAGATTTGTTTTTACTGTAGATCTTCGCAGCCTCGGCATTTTTTCCCCCATATTAACTCAAGAACTTTCACCTTTTCACTTAAAGGAAGCACTTCAGGGCTCCTCTTTGGCATATCCAAATAGCCATCCAAATAGCCAGCATCACAACTCTTGCATTTGGGGCCATTATTAAGTAAAATAAGGGTTACTTGAACACAAGCACTGCCATGCTGCGACAGTCGAGCTGATAACCAAGATGGCTAAGTGACTAACGGGTGGGTGGCGTATACAGCATGGATACACTGGGCAAGGGGTAAGTCACATCCCCAGCAAGACAGAGCAGGACTGCGCAAGATTTCATCACACTACTCAGAATAGTACACAATTTAAAACATGAATTGTTTATTTCTGGAATTTTCCATTTATAGTAATATTTTTGAACTGCAGTTGACTGTGGGTAACTGAAACCTTGGAGAGTGAACCGGTGGATAAGGGAGGGCTGCTGTGCTCATATGCTGGGTACTCCCATATGTATGTGAAATATACATGCTAATAAACTGTTTGCTTGTCTCTTGCTAATCCCTCCTTTGCCAGTCTAATTTTACAGGGCCCCAGCTGGGGAACCCAAGAGGGTAGAAAGAAAAAGAATTTTTTCCTTCCTTGCACTAGAATATTACCTCACCACCAAAAGCTGAGTGACTTAGAATCCAAAACCAATTTTATTGAATCACAGCTAGAAAGAGGTTGGTGGAAACTAAAGTAATTAATTATTGGTCTGTCATCATAAATGGTACCAGAAATTATGCCTCATATAATAAATGTATCACTTCACTGACACTAATCACATTTGCAGGGTTGTAAAAAGGAATTCTTACTTTTCATTTAAATGAGAAGAAAAGACTTTGATGTTATATTGGATTTTTCATAACCTTCAGAGGCACTTTTTAAACCTCATTCTGTTTGCTTGACTTCATACAATGAACAGTTTATAATTATAAGCAAGTAAGCGAACAATATATATTTCAACTGACAAAAACAAAAGCATAGGGAGCAAGACTCAACTGTTGAGGCAAAAATAGGCCTCATATTCTTATTTCTCCCTCTGCCACCGCAGGCTGAAACCTAGTAGAACATCAATTACCCTTGACGACTTGTTTTAACAAAAGGATCACCCCTGCTTCCATGGAGAGAGTAATCTTCATGGTTTAAAACCTTATTGGAGTAGAAAAAAAAATTAACAGGTATATCATTTTGCTTAAATATGTTCAGAAAAATCTAAAATTTTGACATGAAATTATAATACACAAAGAGTACATTTTATCCATATGAATCTTTCGTATCAGGAAAGTTACACCTATCCCATCCCTTCCCTATAGTTTTTAGTATAATTTGTATTTTCAAATATTCATCTTCCTGGAAGAGGAGCATTTTTAGAGTTAAAATTGCATAAAGAAAGAGAGAGAGAAAGAATAACAATAGCAATAAGAGCATCCACAAGAAGGAAATCCTTAAACCCACGTCATTGGTTGGCTGTGTCCAGAAAATCTGTATTCCAGAAGTTTACGCACAGCATAAGCCAATGAGATATTGGCCCTAGATTTTTGCTGGAGCTATTGAGAAAGGTTTTTCCCTTCTCAGGTGTTGTTAGAACCTCCGAATTGTGACTATTGAGACAGACCAAGTCTTGAGAGTTATGAAGGGTCCAACTAGAGTTGTAAAAACAAACTGGTGTTCAGGAAACTATAGCTAACCTCTGTGATGACATATCTAGGCACAGACTGATTGTGGTCTAATTAGCTCCTTTCTACCGTGTTTCCCTGAAAATAAGACCTAGTTGGACCATCAGCTCTAATGAGTCTTTTGGAGCAAGAATTAATATAAGACCCAGTATTATATTATATTATATTATATTATATTATATTATATTATATTATATTATACCCAGTCTTATGTTATACAAGACCGAGTCTTATATTATATAAAACCTGGTCTTACATTAAAATAAGACCGGATCTTATATTAATTTTTGCTCCAAACAACGCATTACAGCTCATGGTCCAGCTAGGTCTTATTTTCAGGAAACACGATAATAGGACTAGAAAGGAATTAAGCCAGATTCAGCACTTCTGGAATATATGAGAAATTCCTGTGAGTCGGCAAGAAAAAGATAGAAAACCCAATTAAAAAAAGAAAAAGACTAAAGGATATGAATAGCAAATTCCCATAAAAACTAACTGGAGTGATCTCCTGCCTCTTTAATTACAAGAGAAAAATAAATTAAAACACAACCATTCACTATTTTACACTCCTTAGGTTGTCGATAATTAGAAACACCAGAAACTAAGCTCTGGTGAGGATGCTGGAAAATAAGAGATTTATACATGGTTGTTGGGACCACCTGCGTGCACAGCCACTGAAGAACATTCTGGCAGTATTCTTGAAAACGAGTACACAAATGCGCTAGGACACAGCATTTCAGGTCTGTGTGCAAGTACCCTCCACAAAAACACCTCACAAATACAAAGGAAGATGTGAAATGGTGAGCAGGGCAAAGTGCTGTTTCCAGTAGCTGGGAGCTACATTTGTCCATCCAAATGTGAACGATAAATAAAACAGAACACTGTTAGGAGGGATTAACTAACTTTGTGTTTAGCCACATGGCTACATCTCAAAAATACAATGTTGAATGAAAAAGTAAGGAACAAAATGAGATTTAAAGCACAATGCTATTTAAGTAAGTTTTTCAAAACATTATGCATTTGAAAGGCATACACATACATATAAATGTAAAGAATGGAAGATCAGTTGGAAGTGTGTATGTTTAAAAAATAAGAAGAGGAAGAAAAAGTGGGACTTGGTATCATAAAAGAAGACAGAAATAAAATTTAAAAAGTCTAAATAGCCATATACAGACTAATGATATGCCCTAAACAGAGGCACATGGCCAACTCAATTCTGTTTATATAAAGTCAAGAATAAGTAATCTTTACATTATGAAACCCATTCATTTTTTTAAATTTAATTAAAACACATATGCAATGATGACAGTCATGATTTAGAATAACAAAAGCAAACAAAACAATAAAAATATTTTTTCAAAAATAAACAGGTGAACAAAACATGGCATACTTTTAGCTCAATGAAATGTCCTAAAAATTGATATTAAGATTATAAAGCATAAATAAAAGTTGTAAATTAACATATGGAAAACTACTTTTGGGAACAGAATGCAAAGTATTATAGTTTAACTGAGCAAAATGTTAAACAAACAAAAAAACACAGAAAACTTCAAATTTGTGAGCTTTATGGATGCCTGTGGGATTATGATGATATTACCTATAATGACAATTTAAAAACAATAAATAACACAAATATGAGAATGAATAATAACAAGAAATATGAATTAAAATAAACGAAGAAATACATCAGAATTAGTTTTTGTAGTAACCCTCTCTACTTTTCAGCTTGCTTGCTCATCTGATTGGTTTTTAAATTGTGGCAAAATACACATAACATAAAATTTACTGTCTTAACCGTTTTTAAGAGTATAATTCAGTGGCATTAAGTACATTCACATTGTTGTGCCATCACCACCCTTCATCTCTAGGACTCTTCATACTGCAAAGCTAAAACCCTGTGCTCATTAAACAATAATGTCCCTTTACTTCTCCCCCACGACCTCTGGCAACCACCATCTACTTCCTGTCTCTATGAATCTGACTATTCTAGGGATCTCATATAAATGGAATCACACAATATTTGTCCTTTTGACTGGCCTATTTCACTCAGCATAATGTCTTCAAGGTTCACCAGTGTTATAGCACGTGTCAGCATTCCCTTCCTTTTGAAGGCTGAATGCTATTCCGTTGTACATATGTACATGCTTATCCATTCTTCTGTGAATGGACACATGGGTTGCTTTCACCTCTTGGCTGTTGGGAATAGTGCAATGAATGTGGGTGTGCTTAACTGACTTTTAGTGGGAGCTGTGGGCTTTGATCACATGCCCCCAAGCAACCCTCCCAAGGACTGAAGGCATAGCTACTGGAAAAACCACAGGAGAGATATGAATAAGTATGACAGAAAGATTCCAGCTGTTAAATCCAAGAGGCACACACAGTGGTCTCAATATGTCTACATATTTTAAATATTTCATAATCAAAAAAAGTAAAAACATTTTTAAAGCTCAACGTGATATAAAATGCCTAACACAATGCGTGAGCACTCGGAAAACATTCCCCACTTCTTATACCCTCCAGACTTCCTCAGCACCCCCACGAGACCTCAGGCTTATGCCATCCCCCACCTTTCCTAGTAATTTCTTTTTACCTGTGACCAGCCATGCCCCTTATTGCTAAAATGGTCAAGTCTTTGCTGGAACCACCATCCGCAGAGTGTTTCTGAGGATAGTGGGGCTGACCGAATCCATGTGTAGAAGAAACTCTGGCCACCAGAACAGAACAGCAGCAGTGACAGTCCCAGCCATATAGGAGCAAGGGTCATGGTTGACTCTCTGGCAGCACGAGCCCCTGAGGCTACCTGATGGCATCTCTTGGCAAGAAACAGTCGCCACCAGCCCCGCACCTACTAGAATAGAGACATTCCAGCAGAAAGGGTAAACGGGAGAGGGAAGCATGCTTCCCCCTCCCCTAGTAGTTTCCACCCCAGTAGTTTACCCTAGTAGTTTCCACCTTGACTGTGCTGGGATGCAGACCCTGGGCTTGTGTTTTTCCAGAGCTACGGGAACCCTTGGGGGTGGGGACCTGAAACGAGAGCAGGAGATGCCGAGAAACCCCTCTCAGCCACGAGTGAACACTTCCCGTGTCTCTATATCCTTGCCTCTGTCTTCTCAGAGGACTCCAAGACTGTAAATACAAGATAACAGGATGAAACAAATGCCTCATCAGTCCAGATTCCAATTGGTGCTACACTTCTGTGCAGAAAACCAAGTGTTTGAACCTCTGGTCTCCATTTCACCCTCGTGGGTTATCTAATTCTCCCATTGCAAAATCGGTGTTGCTATTGCCCCTTCACACTAATCTTCATCCACCAGTATCACCTTCTGGTAAATGTCACTACCCACCACAAACAAGCTCTGAGATCCCCAAACCCTAAGAGTCTCCTGTGGAGATAAGGCAGCTTCCCTGCTTCTGGAATGTCTTTTAATACAGTTAAGAACGGAACATATGCAAAGGAAAGAAGACAGGGAGAGAGAGAAAATGAGAGAGAGAGAGGGAGGGAGGGAGGAAGGGAAGGAGGGAGGGAGGGAGGGAGGGAGGGGGAGAGGGAGAGAGACAGACAGAGAGACAGAGACAGAGACAGAGAGGAAAGAAGGAAGGAAGGAAGGAAGGAAGGAAGGAAGGAAGGAAGGAAGGAAGGAAGGAAGGAAGGAAAGAAAGAAAGAAGGAAAGAAAGGAGGGTGAGAGGGATAGTCTTGGGGGCCTTTCTCAACTGAACATTCTCTTTAAGTTCAATGGCCATGTGGAATTGGAAGGTTTTAAATGATACCAGGGTTCCTATGCAGGTGGAGAGTGGGCGGTGGGGTCTGAGTCCTCAATTACAAGCATTTTCTCAGTGCCTAGAGCCCAAAATTGACTGCCTGGGTTTAAAGCTCCCCTGTGCAGTTTAATAGTTGTGTGATGTTGGGCAAGTTATTTAACTTGTTTAGGCCTCAGTTTATTCACCAGTAAAACGAAAATAATAACACTGACCTGTGTTTGAAACACTGCTTTTCCTCCTGTTTTCCCTTTACTCTCACACTGACACACATTCTCACTTCTGCTGCTTGAACTCACCAAATGGATGGGTTTTTCTTTTCCAGGCCTAGCAATTCTGTGAC
Organism: Rhinolophus sinicus; assembly: GCF_057876585.1. Taxonomy (NCBI): domain Eukaryota; kingdom Metazoa; phylum Chordata; class Mammalia; order Chiroptera; family Rhinolophidae; genus Rhinolophus; species Rhinolophus sinicus. The sequence continues at coordinate 201,427,712 of NC_142517.1, forward strand.
ACCAGCTGGAGGCCCTATAACTTAACTCAACTCTGACACTACCTACCTGGAGAGAGAGTCAGATCTCACAGATATAGGGCACAGTCCAATGACATTGTCCCCCACTTCAGATGCCAATCAAAAGTAGTAAATCCCCAGGTTACCCACAACTTCTGTTCAACTTGGCTACAAGTAGGAGGTTCCTATGATTTTTTGCCCCTTGGATTTGATCGTTTGCTAAAACAGCTCACAAAACTCACGGAAACACTTATTTACCTTTACCAGTTTATCAAAGGATATGATAGAGGGTACGGATGAACAGCCAGATGAAGAGATACATAGGGCGAGCTCTGGAAGGGTCCTGAGCATAGAAACGTCTGTCCCCGTGGAGTGGGGGTGCACCGGCTTCCCAGTACATGGATATGTTTTCCAACCTCAACGCTCTCTGAATCCCGTATGTGAGACTTAGCGAGGCTTCCTCCCATAGGTGGGATCAATTATTAACTCCATCTCCAGCCCCTCTCTCTTCTCTAGAGAAGTTAGAGGGTGGGGGGAGTTGAAAATTCCAGGCTTGTAATCATGGCTTGTTGACCAGCCCTCATCTAGGAGCCCCCCCCAGAGTCACCTCAGAACAAAAGATGCTCCTGGTGCTCTTATCACTTAGGAAATTATCAGGGTTTTAGGAACTCTGTGCCAGGACTGGGGGCAGAGACCGATATGTATATTTCTTGTTATTCCACACTACCTCATAGGGTTCTTGCAAAAATTAAATGAGTTAATTAATATGTACAAAGAGGCCTAGGGCAGTGCTTGGCACGTAGTGAGCCCTATATAAGTATTATCTACTATTTTAATTATCTGGAAGGATAGTGCTTGTGCTAGAAGTTTCAGAAATGTTCTCTTGGCACTGAATCTAGATCTCCTAAAATATATATCCAGATATCAAGCCCTCCCTGCAGAGAAATATTAAATTAAGAGCAGCAATAAATGCTTCCTCTGTAGAGAACCCTGCCTCTCTTATTATTTGATTTTTAACATGGAGTATTAAATGATCTGTATCTTCCTGGTCCCATTTCAACACAGGTTTGGATACTCACTGAAGCTAGAGAAGGATTTGAGAACTGACCTCAGGAAAGTTTCTTATCTCAGTCTTTTCAGTCACACCCGCCACACCCCCTGAAGTTCAAGGTTGTATAGCTGTTTGCAGACAGACTTCAGCCTAAAATTCTTTTTACTTTTATTTGTTTTAAGTGTGTTTTTCCAGGACCAACAGCTCCTAGTCAAGGAGTCGTTTCAATCTAGTTGTGGAGGGCGCAGCTCACAGTGGCCTATGTGAGAATCGAACTGGCAACCCTGTTGTTAAGAGCACCGCGCTCTAACCAACTGAGCTAACTGGCCACCCCTTCAGCCTAAAATTTCTGACTGTTTCAATCATCTGATCAGCAATTCTTCCTTCTATAAACCAAATAGCTCTTCTTTCAAAATAATAATATTAGAAAATTATAAGTCTTCTATTTGTTCCATATGGCACTCACTGCTAAGAAGTGTCTGAAATAGCTTATTATCTGATTTTTACCTATTAAAAATAGAATGAACTCATATACCCACTTAGTCCTTTCATGCTTCATAAGGAATAGTTCCTGTCCAATATTAGAAAACAGTTATGGGTGCGATGAGGGAAATTTTAAGGGTGATAAGATCTTGATTACAGCGACAGGGACACAACTGCAGTCACTTGTCAAAACATGTTGAATTGCATATTGAAAATGGTTAATTTTATTGTATGAAAATTATTCCACAAGATGCTAATTTAAAAAACAAACTCATGGAACAGAATTCTTGGAATGTGGGCATTTGGTTGAATATAAATTATGACTCAATAAAGTTAATATAAAAATAACAAATCACTACCTACTAATAAAAACATGGCGAATTCTACAGTCTAAAGCAGGAGTATCCAAACTTTTTTCAATGTTTTTCACCAAGGGCCATATGTGGTAAAATACACAAACAGCCAGGCCACTCACTCGAGGTGAAGTACGTATTGCCTCACCTGGTTTATTTAAGTAAACTAAATATATTTTTGGAATTTGCTGCGGGCCAATTAACAATGGATCATGGGTCACAGTTTGGACACCCCTGGTCTAGAGTATTAAGGGGAGGGAGTGAAATAGATCAAAGATGGAAGGGAAAAAAAGAGCAGGAATAAACATCGTAAGGCCAGCAACCACTCCCCTCCAAAATAGTGACAGCTACCTGGTAAATGTTTCCGAGAGGCAGACATGGTTACACAACAAGAAACAATCAATGTCAGCCACACTTGAGAAGAATTTAGCACACCTGGCTTTGGGGCCAATGACATAAGTTATGTACAATGTTTCTAGTATGTGATAAATCTCTGACCCTGACCCTTTTCTCAATATGTAAAAAGTTCCTGTTACTTTTAGGATTAACACGATATTATTCCTATGACAGGTATGTTTGCATGTTTGATTCACTTTCAGTTGGTGAGGAATGTTGACTCGAGATGAGCGTCGCCATGGAATGCTCAAGCTTTGACACAAACTCTCTTGGTTTCCTTGCTCAAGACAAAGAAGGAAGCTGCAAACAGAATTCTGGTGATTTCCCACAAGGAAGATTGAAAGATTTCCTCATAAATGAATTTAAAAATGAGATTTGTTTTCCTAAGTGGAAGGCTTGGCTGGTTGCCCTAAAGATATCAAGTTAGAGGGAGAGGTGCAGAGCGAACAGGTGCGCTGGGATCTGTGAGAGGGGCGGGGTGACAGTATGTCATGCATTCTGTTTTCTCTACTTGTCTGGCTCACACTCAAGGTTTGTTGATTTATTGTTCGACACTTTAAGGGAATAAGGTCTTTGGGTTCTTAATCTACAGGCTTTCGAATTCTTGTAAAGAACTAAGATGGGAAAATAAAGGAAAATACAGCGAAGAAGAGAGGGTAATGTGCATATTGGCAGATATTATTCCACAACGACCTTTTCCTAGCTCACAGTGGTGTGGCTTACTTGTAACGTGGATGAACTCAATTCAAAGGGAATCTGCAAAGGTTACTGCAAAATGAACCGAGGGTTCTTGTTATAGTGGGAATAGATTATTACAAATATATGACATCTTTTTCTCATGGAAGTTTGTTTTTCCATGTAATCCAATTAGTGGAATGAATTTTGGTTGGAAGTCTAAGGGAGACTCCGGGATGCTTGGTTTGATGTGGTCCTTTCAGACACGCCCTTCACTCGACGACAGGCGCCTAAAACAAGGTGAAGTCTGAAGAAGGTATCTGGGAGAGTTAACAGCTGAAGTGCTTAGAGCTCTACAACAGGCAAGACGTGGGGATTTGTCTGATGAACGTAGTCTAGGAGTGACTTTTATTTTTTCCTCTGACAAGCTAGCTATATTGCAAACCACTCATATCCCAACTGGCTGGTGAAACCCAACCCCTAATTCCTCAAGTTGCACTGTTCAGTATGGCAGCCACAGGTGGCTACTGAACACTTGAAATATGGCTAACATAAATTGAAATGTGCTATAATATGCTGGATTTGGAATGTGTGGTAGAAAAAACAGAAAGCAAAATATCTCGTTATATTGATAATATGTTGGGATGATCCTGTCTTGGATGCAGTGGGTTAAATTAAAGGGGATTACGAAACTGAATTTCACCTGCTTCTTCTTTTTGTTTTTTAATGCCACGTGGATATTAGAAACTTTTAAATCACACATGTGCCTTGTACTATATTTGCACTGGACAATGCTGTCCTAAGACACTGCCTGCTGCTTTTTCTCTCACTCTAGCGAGGTTCAGTCAAGGCAGCATTCAGTGGCCATCTTCAGAGACTCTCCCCTTGGACGTAGAAGTCTACACCTGCAGGATGTTGGTTGTGCCTGCTTAGGGATTTGGCTTGGGGTTGCCAGCCCCTCTCCACCCATCACATCCTTCTGCGTCACAGCTCTGTACGTAAGCCTCGATGGGCTCCAGTTGCAACCTGAGCTAACTCGCAATCCCTTTTTTCCAGCATGTCCTTTGGCTGTGAGTACCAGCATAGCAAACCTCTGCTGAGTTCTAGACTTAACAAGATTTTCCTTTAAAAAAATGGATCTCAGGTAAGGTAATTCATTGGCATCCAGTTGAATATATACCAGAACAGATAAAAAGTATCTTTATTTTTTTTTGTTGTTGAGGTGAAAGTTTTGTGCTATATTCTTTCCTTTAATTAAATACACTGTCATTCTCCTCTCCACAAATAAGAATATGTGGTCCTTTGTACACCTACCCTCACAACAAATCCATTTTCTCCTGGGACTTTTAAAAACCATATGTTTTCCATGACCTGCTAGATCCTCATGCGCTGGTGGTCTGCTCTGCCTCTCCCAGCTCTTTTTTGGCTACTCCCCTGGCCCATTAAGCTCTCAGCATTTCCCCTTCTCTAAATACACCACACCAAGCCTCCACACTCACTCTCTGCTCTCCTGGAATACTCAGCCGTCCCTATCCCTCCTCTCATTCCCACCTACTTATATTAGCTAAATACAATGTAGTTAGTAGAACAAAAGAAATCAATTTTCTCAACAGTATAATAAACAAATAAAAGTCTCATGGACGTCACAAAGATTTGATAAGTGAGATTCATGGCTGGCACCCATATTAAAACAAACGTATAACCTTGCACAAAATGTCATCCTATAGGAAGGAGAGGGCACCCTGTTTTGGGGTTATATCTGTAAACATAGCAAAGTTCTGAGAAAGGAAGCGAAGTGTGCAAACATTTTAAAAAAATGAAAAAGGAGAGAAACACACAGAAAATGTTATGGGAGTATTTTTATTCACCGATTGGCTGTTGGTGATACCGGAAAGTATCTTGTTTATTTATATATTTCAATTGTCAGAAGATTTGGGTCATCCTCTAAGTATCTGGTTTATTTTGCTTATTTATTTGCTAAAGAATTTGTGGTCTGAAAGTATCTTGTCCATTTACCTATTCAGCTGTTTATTGCAATTCAGGTTGTGTCACTTCTGCAAGAAAATCATCCACCAGGTCCCTCATCAGCATCATGAATAAAGGCCAATTCTTCAGCCTGGATTCCCACCTGCCCCTTGCCAACTACACTCCAGACACATGGGGACTTGTTTCTGTCTGTAGAACACTCAGAATTTACTCCCAACTTAGAACTTTGCACAGGCTGTTCCCTTTGCCATGGGTGCCCTTCCTCCTGATCCAAGCATCACCGATGGCTGCTTGATAGTCTGCAAACTGCAGCTCAAAAGTCACCTCCTCTGGGAGGTCTTCCCTATCGCCCAACTGAAGGTAGCCAGTCTCTACCACAGCACCCTCCTGGGGTTTTCTGCTCAGCTCCAGCTGATACTTTCCCGCATGTTTCTTGTTTCACCAACTAGAATGTAAGCTCCCATAGAAGCAGGAACATTGCTGTATTTTCAGAACCTGGAAAAGTACTTGGGGTGAGGTGGGGTTTTATTTCCCCGATGAGGTATAGGAATGGGAAAAGAAGAGACTGGCATAATTAACAGATGCTATGATTATGTGCACAGAAAACCCAAAGCTATGCATAGGAGAATTTAGCAAAATTGCTGGATTCAAAAATCAGTTTACAAATATCAATTGTAGTCTATATTCCTGCAACACGCAACTTAGAAATGATATCTTAGGAGATATCACCTACACTAGTATAAAAAATGAGTTATACAAAAAATGTGCTTTGTGATTAATAACACAAGTCAACATCTTGTGAATAATTCATGTTTTCTATTAATTAGGTATTATTCAAAGTCGTCCTTAGGACGTCACTTTAATGAACTTACATGCTGATGTTAAAAGGGAGAGACTACTCCTGGTTTACTGAGGTGTGATTTTGCAGTTATGTCTGCATTTTTCCTAATTATTTTCACTCTGCATAAATTTACATTAAGGAGGAAGGCCAAGAACAAACTGCTGATAGTGCACATACTGCTACTTTTGACGGATGCAAATATTATGCTCTGAAAATTCCTTGAGGCATCACTCTAATTAAAAATAAATGAGAGACAAAGAAATGACGCAAGTGAGATTTGCAATGTTATTCCTCACATTAAAATATGCTTAAAATTATAAATGCAATATATTATAAGAATCAAATAAGACCTATTTAAATTTATTTTAATAATACATTTTTGTTGGCCTTGTTAATATTAGTCATTAAGTAGAGGTAATATTACTCATTAAAATACTAATAAAATTGAAAATACAGTGAAAAATCTGTAATGCTGTAAGTAGATTCCCAGTTGTGTAAAATATAGGTTATATTACCATTAGGAACTGTGTTCCTTTCATGAACGCCATCTGTCTTGTGTGTCTGTGAACCTGTGTTCAAATCTTGGCTTTGCCACTTAGAAGCTGTGTGACCTTGTGCAAGTTATTTAACCTCTCTGGGCCTCAGTTGCACATGTGTAAAAGGGAGTCATAATACCTACCTCACATAGCTGTTGTGAAGACTCAGCAAGTGAAAACATATAAGGCCCAGAACACAACCTGGCACATGTAGGTGCATGATAAGTGTTAGCTGCCACCATCACACCACTGGAAACTTGCACACCCCTAAGGAACCACGTCCAGTTGTCTAAGATAACAGGCAACACTTCCACTGAACTTCAGGGAGCACTGGTTGGCTGCTTTCTCCACGTATAGAAGAGACAGCTATTGCAGCCATGAGTCACTTTGAGGGAGGACCTGGCTACGTGCTTCTTCCCCACTCCACACCCGTTCTTCCCAGAGAAAGCATCACAAGACCACTCATGCCTTCTCCCTCTGTGCCTCACCCAGCCAAGAAAATTGCCAAGCCAGAGCCTCAATGCTTCTTGTCCTTACGTCTTCCCATAGGAAAAACACTGAACCCCACAGCACTGCTGCCAGCTTCTCAGTCATTCATCTTGGGACAGTTGACCTCACCAGTCTGTCCTGTGACAGTAATTAAGCAGAAACTAGGAAGCAGTCACTTGAGGTGGGTAAAAACTGAGAGGCTGCGCACATTTCTGAAAGCCTTCCCCACCTCCCCTGATTGCTTGGCCCCTGCTCTCCGCATCCTTCCTTAGCAGCACTGAACTTACTATCACAGCCACATGTGGCAATCCAGAGGAAACTATTGATTCATTAAATATGTCATACTGATGGTCCCTAAAAAAAGTCACGCACACACTCAAACACATAGATACAGAGACATACAGACACAAATTTGCAATATTGCAATATTTAGTAAACTAAATATTTATTAAACTAAAACCTCAGTTTTAGTGTCCAGTGCGGCACTAAAAAGCTATGAAGTTTTTAGGAGAACTGAATGGTGTCCTCTCCATTTAGATCAAAAGGTGATAGATGGAGCATTTTTGAAAATTACTAGAGACTATTCAGGAGACATCTCTGCTTTTGTTTCTTTCCTACATTACGGGATTAGAATTAAAGAAAATTTTGTCCTAAGAAGCCAAACTTCACCTCTTACCTCAGAACATCTCCTTTCCATTTGCAAACTACAAATGTCCATATAGCTAAATTATGTGTTAAATTACTTTTGCTCCAAGTGTGCTGAGGCATTCTCAGGTGTAACTGAAAACCAAATTTGGCCCACTGCAACCGACAAGAACCGACTCAAGCAGGTGCCTTGCTTGCTAATTGCACACCCTTCCTCAGAGTTCTGATCCCATGTGACTTTTCATTCTTTAAGATTGCTGTACTGGGACTTGTAAAGTGAGGTCTAGAGAAATACACTATGTTTTTGCACGTGGGAGATATTTCCATGGTGTCTGAGAACCTTTTTAAAGAAGCTTTGTTCTTATGGTGTGATGATATGCAAAGCAATTGAAACAGAGTTCTCCGGTGTACATGTACCAGTTTCTTTTTAATGTATGAGAGATATTCTCTTAGAAGGAAGCTGCAGCAATTAATTTGACATCCCTGGATCTTGAAGTAGGGGAATATTAAAAGCGTCTAGCACTGTGCTGTGAGCATGCTCAGAATTCAAGAAATATTTATTGATGGGCTGGTTGGAAATGATACACTGGACAAGGACGGACGCACGTTTCAAAGCAGCTGGGGGCATTGCTGCTGTGATGTAATTATCTTTGCAGCTGGGAAAGTCTAAATGGAAACTACTTAATATTAATTCTCAGTAAGCATCCTAGACAAATGAGGCAGCTGCACTGGTGGTAGATTCTTAGCTGTGTGTTAATTATCATTCTTATTATTTTACCTTTTAGATTTCAGGCAGTCGAAAACAAATTTTAGTGCCCCATTTTTCTGTTTAATTAGAATCAGTTTAGTGTTTATCTGGAATTTCTCTTTTATGCCTCACCTGTTCAAGGCTAAATTAAAAAACATAAAAGTAAATTCAGGATGATGCTTGGCTTGAAGGGAGAGAGCTAAATGAGACAACAGTTTCTCAGCTAATGAGCTCAGATCCCACTTAACCGAGAACATTTAAAGAATCAAAAGAAAACTTCTACCGACTCCAACAGACCTTATCTACCCACATACTCGCATCCGTGGTGTTAATGAGGAATAGGCAGCTCATGAAAAACATTGTGGCTTATACTTAATATAATTACTGATGCCTCTGAGTTTAAAGCTAGCATCTTGTCTGTTCTGTGTTTGTTCCATCTGTTCTTTGTTCACTTTCTCCTCTTTTCCTGTCTGCTGTTGGATCTTTTGTTGAGGTGTTAGACCTAACTACATGATTTAATGGTTTCTTTAGGGTTTATAATATCCTCTTTAACTTATCACAGTATATCAGCACGTAGACTTCATGTATAAAAATTTTAGAACAATACACTTTTATATACTTTCATTTCTCCCCTCCCAATATTTATGCTATTGTTATTATAAATTTACTTCTACTTATATTTTAAACACGATACTGCATTATTATTTTTGCTTTAAACTCAAAATTGAAATGACAGAAAAAGTCTTTTTACTCATAGTTGGTTTCCATTTCAAGTGCTTTTCATTTTCTGTGTAAAACTTGTCTTATACTATATATAAAACTAAATTCAAAATGGATCATAGACCCAAATGCAAAACCTAACATTATAAAACTGCTGGAAGAAACATAGGAGAAAATCTGTGTGAACTTTAGTTAGGCAAAGATTTCCTAGATATGACCAAAAGCACCACCCATAAAAGGAAAAACAAATGGATTTCATTAAAATTAAGAACTTCTGTTCTTTGAAAGATACTATTAATAAAATAAAAAAGCAAGCCACAGTCTGGGAAAAAATATTTGCAAATTTCCTTCCTGAATGTAGAATATATAAAATATATATTTAAACATAATATAAGTTAAAGATAAAATATATAAATATATAAAATTTGAATGTAAATGATATAAGAACTCTAATAAACTCTAATAGGGAAACAAACCCAATAAAACAAATGGACATAAGATTTGAACATACACTTACTGAAGAAGATACATGTATTGCAAATCCATATGACCTTGGATTAGGCAAAGATTTCTTAGATATGACCAAAATCACAATTCATAAAAGAAAAAAATTGGACTTCAATCAAAATTAAGAAGTCTGTTCTTTGGGAGACACTATTAATAAAAGAAAAAGCACATTAAAAGATTCTTAGCATCACTAATCATTAGGAATATGCCAATTAAAGCCACAATGAGACACTACTACGTACAAATTAGAAATAGCACTACTTACAAAACAGAGTGACTATATCAAGTGTTGTCAAAAATGGGGATCAACTGGAGCACTCATACATTGCTGGGGAGAATGTAAAATGGTTCAGTCATGTTGGAAAATGGTTTTGCAGTTTCTCAAAAAGTTAAACAGATACCTGCTTATGATTCAGCTATCCCATTTCTAGGTATTTTCCCAAAACAAATAAAAGCACGTCTCTATACAAAGACTTTTACATGAATGTCCACAGACTCTTTATTTGCAATAGGCAAACACCGGAAGCTACCCAAATACCCATCAACCAATGGATGGATAAACATATATCCATGCGATGGCATACTACTCACCAATTTAAAACAATAAATCACTGATGCATGGAATCACATGAGTGAGTCTCCAAATAATTATGTGGCGTAAAAGAAGACAGAAAAGTTTGCATACTACATGATTCCATTTACATAAAATTCTAGAAAATGCAAACTTATCTATAGTGATAGAAAGCAAGATAATTGGTGCATTTTATAGAAATGGAATTATTTAGTGGTGTGGGGAAAGGCAGGAGAGAGGAATCACACACACAGAAAAAACCCTAGAAAATCTTCAGGGGTTATGGTACATTCATTACCTTGATTGTGACAATGGTTTCCTGTGTCAAAACTTGTCAAATTATACCTTTTAAATAGATACAGTTTATGATTGGTAGACTTTTATACCTCAATAAATTTGTTAAAATAAAAGATATAGATCTCTGCTCTTTGGTAGCTTACATACAATTGGGAACAATAAAAGATACGTATATTTTATTAAGTTGAACCATACAGAATCGCCATTTTTTCAGGCAAAAATGAACAGTATCGTCAGTTTCATGATTTAACCTAATACACTCGTATGTCAATGCTATAGTATGGTAGAAGTCAATAGGTGCTATGAGAGAATAAAAAGTAAGACAAGATAAAGCAATCAGGATTTCCAAGTGAATGCACAGTTTGCAAGTTTTAAAGAGGCTGTAGTGTGATCGGGGAGTTCTCATTGAGACGGTGACATGGAGAAAAGACTCAGAGGAGTGAGGGATTGGGCTGTGGGGGTGCAGGAGGAATGGGGGAGGGGGGGAGGGAGAGGGTGGAGCCAAGAACCTTCCAGGCAGAGGGAAGGGCCAGGGTAAAGGCCCTAACATGGGAGTATGCTTCATGTATTTCAGGAATAATACAAAGACCAGTGTGGGTAGAAGCTGAAAGAATTTTTTTTTTTTTTTTTTTTTTCATAAAATCCTTAATGGGATTTGTTTTTTTGTTTGTTTTTTGGTTTTTGGTGTTTTTTTTTGGTTTCCAGTGCACAAAACAACGTAACACTCGTCTCGTTAGGGAGACCACCTCAGGGAAAATGTAGATGCCTGATCAGTGCACTGTACACCTGAAGCTGAAGCTGAAAGAATTTTTTAAAAAGAGATTGAGGAGCTCACAGAAGAGCTCATAAGGCTGGAAAATAAGACTTTGAAGAGGCACAGAAACAAAGTGAGAATAAACAGCAGGAACCACAGACAGCAGGAGGCCTGAGAGGCCCATTCTGGCTGCAGTCAGGACCTTTCCCAGGTTGGCTCCCTCGGCTGCCCTAAACTCTGGACATTGGCACCCATCCTACCACTACCAGCTTCAGAGGGAACTCTCCCCGACTCCCAGTCTCTGGTTATCAGCTCCAGATTCACAATTCCAGTGGGGAAATCCGTTTCACCAAGTTTGGGTTATGTTCCCAGTCCTCTATGCCAGGAAAGGGGGCAGCAAGCATCTCAGGTTTCCAGCTGTTACAGCAGGAAGCAGGCTGTGCCTCTCCCCTCCACCCCCAAACCTATTTCACTCATATTGGGAGGGTCCCCTGTCCATGAGAAAGGAGATGAAAAGACGTCCAGGAAAAAGAATAAACAATACCTAATTTACCTTCTCTAGTGGAGACCATGGGAAAGAAGTAGTCTTGACTTTACCTGCCAACACACCACCAACAGTGCCCATTAGTGATTCTTTGATGGTTGAGAGGAAAACATATATACATATATCATAAAAAATCCTACCGAAAATAACCTTTGGGGGTTGACAATTTGGATGACTACACAAAGCAAGGGAAAATAAAACACAAATTCTCTGTGACAGGACTATAAAATGGACACTACCTTCCAGGGGACCTGCAAACTGGAATCAACCATGGTACACACATGCAGGGATTCAAACGGCCGCTTGCTGGTGGACAGGACAGAGTATGGCTGCATCTCCTGGCCAAAGAAAACCTGGCCACCCTGTGAGCATGAATGATGACCATGGAGCTGTGGTCTTTTTCTGCCAGACTGGAAGATTCTTAGAGTCAGGAGGTGTGATGGATGAATGAGAAATCCCAAACACTGAAAGTGATGTTCAAATATACTACCAGGTTTCCCCAAAAATAAGACCTAGCTGCACAATCAGCTCTAATGCGTCTTTTGGAGCAAAAATTAATATAAGACCCGGCCTTATTTTACTATAAATAGTAAAATAAGACCGGGTCTTTATAATATATTATAATATAACGTAATGTAACATAATAACATAACATAATATAATACCGGGTCTTATATAATACCGGGTCTTACATAAGACCCGGTCTTATATTAATTTGTGCTTCAAAAGACGCATTAGAGCTGATTGCCCGGCTAGGTCTTATTTTCGGGGAAACAGGGTACATCACTGTTAGCCTAGAATCAGACGTACAGCTGTGCGCGAGGAGAGGAGGAACGGGAGACCTTGAGAGCTGTGTGAGCATAGAGCCTGCGCAGGCTCCTGGGCTCAGGACTCCGTGATCAGGGGAGCTGTGAGCCTGCGTGTGACACTCTGATGCCTCTGTCTTGAAATGCTCAATAACATTGCCTTTCAGTTTGTGTGAAGTCTGCTGGGAGCATGCACAAGGGCTGGCTGGAGTCCCCTCTCAGGCACATCCAGCCTTCCGGAGGCCTCCTGGGGACAGGTGTTGGGTCCCTCTCCTTGCTTCCCTTGCCCCTTGGAGGTCAGAGTACCTGCGAGAAATGGTGAGGGTTGAGCGTGGCTCCTGGGAGGTCCACCGGTAACCCTTATGCAGAGGGATCATGACATTAAATAACAAATAAAATACATCATAACAAGTGGAGAGAGACCACAGGAGAAAGGAAAAAGTTGTTTTCCTAATTTTGAACCAGAAGCCCCACATTTTCACTTTGCACTGGGCCCAGGAAATTGTATATCCAGCTCTGTACAGAGCTGGTGGGAAAGCATAGCCGTGTGTATGGAGGATTGGGGGGGGGGGGGGGGGCGGTGGGAGGCGGAAGGAGCGCCAGCACCCAGACACTTGTGGAAATTGTTCATGGCTTGCCTTTGGCATTCAGGGCAGGAAAGCCTTTTCTATGTCCCACCCTCGGCTGTGCACTATTTAAACAAAATATTAAAAAGCAATTATGACGTGCCATATGTTGGTCTGAGTACTGGAGCTCCTATACGTAGGCTGGTGAGAGTCAGCGAGACTTGAAAAGTAGTGTTTGATCTGAACACCAAGTGTCATCTGATCTGAAGCTAGCCTGAAACATCTGGGGGAGGGGATTCCAGATGGAAGGAATGAAGTCTGGAGGTGGACAAAAGCTTAGCTCACAGTGATTTAATGGTGATGTGTGTGCAGAACTGGCTTCACAAAATCATGAGCACGACCCATAAAATTTAACTGAAGAAATGTTTCCTCTCTTTGACCTTAGAATGGGAACTATTTAATTTACTAAATTATAGGCTTGACCAACCCCTAATGGGTGTTATCACTGACTGTCCACTGGAGAGCATTGATAAGCTGCTGAGCATTAGCTGTGACCTCTATTTACTACCAAGAGTTGAGATGAAATGCCTCTTTGTTTCCTCCAGCTTTCCCTAAAACATCATGTAGAATAAATGTATTCATTCCACAAATCCTGCTTAAGCACCTCTTATACTCAAAGCCTCTGTAGGAGAAACATTGAGAACAAAACCTCCAGGTCCTTTGGAATCAGCAGTGGGCAAAAGACAGTTAACCTTGAAAATTTAATGAATACGACAAGAGGTACAAAATCAGTGCCTGCTGGGGTAGAATCCAGGAGGAGCCTAACTGAGGTAGAATCCTTATTATCTAAGCTTTAGTGGAGGGAGGTTCTGTGAGCTGAGCCAAGAATCTGTGTATATCAAAGAACTAGTTAATGTCAGGCTAAAAATCTCATAGATTCGATAAAACTCAGTATCTTATGTTATCATTTCCAAATTCATCCTTAGCATTTTGGAAATTAGATTCTAAGTATGCTCATTTAGTTTACCAAACTTCTCCATGAATCAATTTGCAAAAAAGGGTGAGAGAAAAAACAGAAGTCAGAAAGACAATGAGCCTTTTTTAAATCTCCAGTTCTAAGAATGCAATTTAAAACTCTCGAGGTAACTGAATCATAACCCTTATAAAGTCTTGTTCTTACACTATATTTGAGGATTCCTAGGATTTAGACTTCAGCATACTTTATAGAATACCTAATTTCATCCTTATATTTCAGAAATAATAAAACCAAGGTCCAATGTGTCACATAGTTTATGTAAATTTATATCTTCTTTTACTGTCCTACGATTTTTTTCTCAGAATACGTGCTGGCATATAATAAATTAGGCAGGCTTATAGGTCGTCTTGTTGTCCAGGCTGGCAATAAAGTAAAAGATATAGAAATCAAAATGAAGACAGCCCATCTTCCAGATGTGGAAAAGACCCTACTTAAGTCACCTCTGTAGGCAGGGACCCACACATACAAGGAACCGGTGATAATCAGGCAAAATAATGGTCCCCAAAGATGTGCTCATCCTGATGCACAGAATGGCCTCAGTTACACAGCGAAAGGGAATTAAGGCTGTAGATGGAATGAAGGATCCTGGATTATCTGAGTGGGGATTTTATCTAGAAAGCTTGGTCAGGTAAGGCTGAGATCTCAAAGTGAATAGGAGTTAACAACATCACAAAAGCCAGAAGAAAGCAACCAGGCAGTAAAAATAGCATAGGCAAAAGTCCTGAGGTCTAGGAAGCTTGGAGAGTGTGAGGGATTGAAGAAGACAGTGTCGCTGGAAGGGATGAACAAGATCCACCTTCATCCCGGAAACGATGGCAAGCCTGCTTTGGCTCAAATGGAGCTATAAACAATTTACTTTCAGGACACAAATTAACTCAGATCAAGTGCATCTTTAAGGAATGCTGCAAAATAATCCACACTATTTTGGAAGGATTTATCTTAATTAAATATTGAATAAATGTGATTTATTATAACAATAACAGAATTGCTCTCTATAGAAGAATAGGTGGTATAAAAATCCAACTTTTTAAAAAATTGAAAAATTCATAGCATTGTGGTGAATTGAGTGTATTTTCAGAACAACTAAAAATAAAATGATCTGCACAGAATTTTAATGAAATTGTTCCCATTGATATTGTTATGACTATATGACAGACATGCTATACCATTCTCCAAGCTCTAAGAGGACTGGGATCCAACTTCTCCTGAAGATTCCAGAATGCTTTATGAATTCTTTTCTGATCAGCTGATGTGGTCACAGGATCCCTATGGCAAAATTCCCTGGTACAAGGAATATATAAAGAGGGTACCTGGGCCCAAATTGTTTTTCTAACCACACACACACACACACACACAGAGCTAACAACACGATTTAATCAAATCACACATGTACATTTCATGCATGGACTTCATTAAAACAATAGAATTACCCCAGACAAGAAAAAGCTAAAGTTCATCAACACCAAACCAGTATTATAAGAAATGTTAAAGGGACTTCTTTAGAAGCGAAAAAAAGATAAAAACTATGACTAATAAAAAGGCAATAACTACATACCTATCAATAATTACTTTAAATGTAAATGGATTAAATGCTCTAATCAAAAGACATAGGGTGGCTGAATGGATAAGAAAACAAGACATTTACATGTGCTGCCTACAAGAGACCCACTTTAGATTGAATCACACACTGAAAGCAAAGGGATGGATAAAGAATATTTCACACAAATGAAAATGTTTAAAGAAGCTGGAGTATCCATACTTATATTAGACAAAATAGACTTTAAAACAAAGGCTGTCATGAGACAAAGAAAGACCCAACAATTCCACTGCTGGGTATTTATCCAAAGAAACCCAAAACACTAATTCAAGAAGACATATGCACCCCTGTATTCATTGCAGCATTAGTTACAATAGCCAAGGTACACAAGCAACCTAAGTAGCCATCAACAGATGAATGGATAAAGAAGATATATACGTTCCATATATACAATGGAATATTACTCGGCCATAAAATAGAATGAAATCTTGCCATCTCCAATGGATGGACCTGAAGGATATTATGCTGAGTGGAGTAAGCCAGATAGAGAAAGACAAATACCATATGATTTCATTCATATGTAGAATCTAAAAAATAAAATAAGCGACAAACAAAGCAGAAACAAACTTAGATACAGAGAACATTTTGATGGTTGCCAGATGGGAGGGGGAGTTGGAGGGATGGGTGAAAAAGGGGAAGGAGTTAAGACGTGCAAATTGCCAGTTACAAAAACAGTCATAGGGATGCAGGGTACAGCACAGGGAATATACTCAATAATATGGTAATAATTATGCGTGGTGTCAGATGGCTACTAGACTTATCAGGGCGATCACTTCATACATTTTGTAATTCTCTAATCACTATGTTGTGCGTCTGAAACAAATACAATATTGTATGTCAACACTAATTGAAAAATTTTTTTTTAAAATTCAAAAAATAAAAATGGGTAAATTAATTGGGCTGTTTGAGTTGCTGAATCCTCTAGTTTTAGTGGACTCTTAACTGTGACTCCATTATGTTACTCCTGCTCTGACATATACATGTGCTAGGTGTCTAAAAACCTTAGGAATTTCTATATTTGAGCAACCGTAACATAGAAATGCACAAAGCATCAAATGCAAAGCAGGCCCTGATCATTCAGCCAGCTTTGCTTACCACATACTGACCTGGGCATTCAGCCAGCTATCATCTGCATACATTTGTCAGAAAATCATACTACACCCGATGATTCTCCTAGCAGATCTGCATACACATTTAATAAGAAAAGACCATTTGAACATCAGCGAACTCCAGACTTGGAAATTTATGGAACAGAAAATAGATGGGGCAAGTTGAGAAGGAAAAGAACTCCAATGGAAGTGGACAAAAAAAGGCCTCACAGGATGATATGAGCGAGGTGGATACCAGGACCTGAAGTCTGGTTGTCAATCACTAAGGGCCAGAAAATGGGACTTCACATTGCCCCCAGAAATAAGTGACAAAATTACTCTAGTTAAATTCTCACAAAATAAATGTGTAATTAAGAATACCAACTTATTAATTCATAGTGGAGGATATCACTTCTAATTTCCACATTTGCTTTAATACTTACAGCCAACAATTGGATGAGTAGGTGGATGGATGACACAGAATTCAGGCACAGCCCAAGGATTGACAATGGGGCGTATTGTACTCAAGCCATAATGAGGTCTAAAGAAATATTTCTGCCCACAGCAAAGAGCACACCTTGCTCATGAATGAGCTGAGTCCTCTAAAATCTGAGTCGCACCTTTCTTCCTGGATAATTCTGGAGCCCAAAGTCCAAAATTTTCTTCTTTAAAAGGACCCTCTCTGTACATGCCAATTCATTTATCCTTAGCTACATTTTTCTAAGCAGGTCTACAGAATACGGTTCCTATTCTCAATTTTTAAAAAAAGCAATAAAATGACAGGAACTTGACATTGTCCTAGGAAATCCAGTCTATATGCTGTCTGTTTCCATGGAAACCAACAAGTAGACCATGCTCCTGATTCTCCAATATAATTAATTTCTTATGCGTTGGGATGGTTCAATGCTTCTAAACATCACAAAGAAGAACTTGATGGAATCTCTTTAAAATATGAAACACACATTCATACACACACATACACACTCACACACTATTTAAATCTAAAACTACTATCCTTTCATTGGCTCTAACTGCAGCCTTGCCATGGTTTTGTGTTTTAGTGAGAATATGAAGGGCAGATTGCACATGCCATTGAGCTTTTCTTTCTAAAGATCTCTCATGTTAGTTAACCACTTTTGCAGAAACTCAAAAGATTTTTTTTCTTGTGCATGAGTTAGTTCAGCTGAATCAGTATTTAGGTCTGGATACATATGTGCACACCTAAAATATGAAAAGATCAGAACACAAAATGGTAAGTCTTCTTAACCCTGGCTGCATATTAACATATCTGGGAGCTTTTAAAAATACCTCTGTCCATACAGATACAGATAAAACTGACGCCAGAGCTCTGTCTGTTACCAGGTAGCATTCATTTCTTCCACAACCACATTAAAGCAAAGTCCATCACAGCCTTTAAACAGTTCAGCTTGATTCCTACGCCACTGACACAGCTCATCCATTAAGATGGTTCCTTAAAATCATGGTGTAGATAGAAACTTAGGAAATTTGAGAGAACTGTCACATTCAACTACATTTCACGCTAATACTGACTTCAGTAAAATAGTTCTCTTCCAAAAAACAAACCAAAAAACCCCGCAAAAAACTTATGCCCAGGCCAATTCCCAGAAATTCCCATTTTATTGGTCTGATATTTATTTTAAAACACTTACTGTTTGTTATTAATCACTAAGTGGTACGAATAAATGAAAGTTGTCAATTTAGAGATCAGTGTTTTTAATGAATCTCATTTGTCACTTCAGGAGTATGATATCACTTAAGCTTCCAAACTATGAGTTTATTCCCTGGAAGTTACAAGCATAAAGTTATCAGCTACTGGAAATAAGAGCAAAAGGATGATTTGTAGTTTTGTGGAATTTTTAGTATTTAATTTTCACTAAATAAGATATGTTTAATGCCTTTACTTTACACATTAAAAAACAACAACAACAACAACTGAGGCTCAGATAGCTTAATTCACTTGTAAAGACAATTGATGAAGCCAGACTAGAACCCAGTTCACCAGATTTGTGTCTTAAATGTCTTGACTTGACTGACCTAGAGCCATATGAGAGCCGCCCCCATACATATTGAATGTCTGACTTTTTTTGATTGACCTTCAAAGATTTGGGAGGGCTTTAGGCTTGAAATCATGGCAATAGCTTTGCACATATCACATTGACACAATAAGCAGCAGATTTTGATTTTGCAAGGGGACAAAACTTGAATATCACATCAAGTACTAAAATTGGATTATTTAGATTATTTGAAAGTTCACTTCAGTAATTTCCAGCAAGCAAAAGTTAACAGTCAATGGATCCTTGTGTTACACTAGAACTAGGCAGACACATCATTAATCATTGATCACTGGTTATGTCATTTGCCCAGCATTCAAACGCATCTAGACAAAACAGCTCATTTTAATGAATAATAGGATTCCTGAAAGAATGTGACCTCGTCACTTGATTACTGAAAGCACTTATAGGAAAGACTTTTAGTCCAAAATTTCACAAAATGGATCATTTTGTATCTCTTTGGATAACCTTGACTGTATTATATCTTCATTGATGTTTTTTATGACTCAGAGCCTTCCAAAGATCAATGGAATTACTGGGAAAGACAGTATTTCTTCCAGCACATTCATGCCATAAAACTCACTGGTGACTTGAACAGCCTGAGCCACTGAAATGCCATTGAATTCAGGGCCAAAGACATCTGAATATTGCTGATGAAAAAAACGGCAAAAAAACGTTTGGGAGTAGGGGAGAGATGAAATTTTAGATCCCGGGGAGTAGAAATGAGGACGTATAAAGGGAAAGATTGTGGGGATTGCTTTCTTTGTTTACTCATGAGACTTACTGTAACGTGGGCTTCATGTCTTACAATAATGGAACTTCAGCCATACATTGCTAACCAACTCCCTGGGGAAGCTTTCATATGTGAACTACATATGAGCTCTAACAATTAAGTTTGCGAACTCATCCTAGAAAAAGTGCTACATACCTCATTGTTGAATATTACTCTGGTCACCTTTGAAGTACTCTGCTTGGGAAGCTATGCACTGACGCCAGTACCTAGTCCACCCTTCAAAGCAATTTTGGAACTCTTTTTCTGGAATGGCCATCAGAGCTATCGTCGTATTACCCTTGATGTCCTGAATGTTATAAAAATGTCTTCCTTTCAATATTTCCTTCATCTTTGGTTATAGAAAGAAGTCTTTTACCCACATTGGGGCCCAGTTCAGGTGAGTAGGGAGGGTGTTCCAATACAGTTATTTGTTTACTGGCTAAAAACTCCCTCACAGACAGTGTCGTGGGAGCCAGTGCATTGTCGTGATGCAAGAGCCATGAATTGTTGGCAGAAAGTTCAGGTCTTCTAACTTTTTCAGCACTCCCAAGTAGTAGACTTGGTTAACTGTCCATTTGATACAAATTCATAATGAATAATCCCTCTGATATCAAAAAAGGTTAGCACCATCGTTGCAACAAGTACATGAACTTAATTGTCAGACCTCGTATATGACAGACATTGACCTAGCCGAATTTAGGTTTGGAAGCTGAACCCTCCTGAATGGAAGGAAGCTGAGCTTCAGGCTTTAGGATTTGCCAGAGCCATCAAGGCCCAGATTTACTGCTTAGCTGAAAAAACAATACAGTCGTCCTCGTTTATCTGCAGTTTTGTTCTCCACAGTTTCAGTTACCTGCTGTCAACCAAGGTCCAAAAATATCAAATGGAAAATTCCATAAATAAACAGTTTATAAGTTTTGTGTATTTTTATAAGTACGTAATTAGTACTCAGTAAATCGATGTCATCCCCCATGATAGTGTGAACATTTAATTTAGGAAAAGAAGGGAAGGATGAAATCATTGGATTGATATTGAGTTCCCTCATCTGTAAAGTAGGACTAAGGTGAGGAAGTTGTGAAGGTTATAGAAGAGGAAGAACAGAGACTATTATATTTTGTATAGGGCAGGGGCCAGCTAAGCCCTTGTCTTATGGAAGTGGTATTAACTCTATGGAACTATTCAGGAAGCTTAAATGTTCATTTCGGGGCAAATTTACTTTTTTTTACAAGTCCAATAAATGGCAAAAGATCAAAGTGTATGCTCTCGGCCTTCTGGGAAAACAATTCTACTTGAGCTGGAAAGTAACCTCTGAATGGTTTTCCAGATCCCTAGAGGCCAGCCAGTAAGTCCTAGGCTAATTGTCATCTTTGCAGAGAATTCCTGCCAGGTGAGTGGGAGATGTGATGTGTCCATGGTTAGGTCAGCAGCTTCCCTTCATCAGCAGGCAAGGTTGATGGGCATAAAATTTGTGACACATAGATAAAAGAAGTTCAGGATCCTTCCCTGTATCAAAGACAGGGAAAGGCACTGATGGTAAATATGGATCTTACATATCCATAAAGACATAAAAATGCATGTTCGGTCAGCTCAGTTATTTAGTGATAAAAAACAACAACAACAAAACCTCAGGCCAAGCATGCAAACTAAGTGAAAAATATTCAAATTAGGCAGAATTCTCCAAAGCTACCCTTAATTTTCTGGGGGGAAAATGTCAAGGCTCCTTCCAAAAGGAAAAAGAGGGTAATTGTGACCTTCATCACTTACACAAAATTATCCAGATATTCTTCCTTGGGAATGAAAGTCAGTGTAGATGGTTTCACACACTTCAGATTCTTTGAAAATGTATTTTTGGTACGAACTTCTTAAGAGGGTTGGACACACAGCACTAGTCTCTATGATAATTCTTTTTATTCTTTTTTTTAAATTTTAAAGTTTATTGGGGTGAGATATAGATATAAAACTTTACTGACCATTATATGACAATTGTTTTCCTTTGGCTTTATCCAATTATTCCTATGAACATTCTTCTGAAATGAACCCAAACACGGAATTTTTTAAATACAAAATGAGAGAGAGGCTATGAGGTTAAAAACATATAGTTCAATTTGTCATTTCACATTCCATCAGGACCACTTTCCAAAGTTTAAATAAAAGATTAAAAGATTACAAGAGGCTCCATTTTGGCCTAGAGTAATCATTATTTCATGTTTTGAAATAGCTCTAAATATTTTAATACAAAAGATGAGTAAAATATGGAAATGCAGAACTTTAAAATAATGTGGTAGCAGATGTGGTCATCATTGAACTTGGGCCAATTCTACAATAACAATGAGTGGTTTCAGGACTGAAGATGAGTAATCATTAGATTTACTTCTAAGGAGAAGCCCACGGACTGTGTATTTGGAAAAGTAGACTCATCCGCCTAATTTCTCTAACCTACTCCTCATTTCTGACAGCTCTCAGTAAGAGAATACCCATTTATTCTTTTCTTTTCTGTCTCTCAGTCTTTCTCTTCCTTTCTTAATTTTGTTTACCTCAAAAGCTCTGTTGTCTCTACTGCTCTGAACAACTTCCGTAAAATTACTCATCAGACTTTCCAGAAAGTAGGCTGAATTCATTTCTGAATAAATTTGGAGAGATTCACAGACTTTGAGGGAAAGAAAAGCATGAACACAATTTTAATTTCCATTCCAGTGAAATTACAGATGCCAAATGGAAAAACAAAATGAACTCATGCTGGAAGAAATTCTAGATTTTAAACGGTTTACACGGTTTCTAACAGGTTTATACTGGCCAAGTTATCAGTCCTAGCCAACATTTAAAAATTTCAAAGAGAACTATTTGTAAATATAATTCTAGCTTACTTTATTACCATTGCAGTTTTTTTACAAAGCAATTTCACATAAATTAATAATAATAAAGATTGCACACGTATTTTGGTATCGTGAATGAAACACCGCACTAAGAGTGAGAAATTAAAAGAACTAATTTGGCATCTTTATGATCAATACAAATTAAATGCCAGATACATAAGCTATGACCACTTGTTTAGTTACGTCTTTATTACTGAACTGGTGTCATTAAGTGTCATGGAATAAGCGATTATTCTAATAAGCCTTAAAGAGCTAGTGGCAGCATCTTCCCTACATGCTTTGCATCCTGCAAGTCATCACAGGCTCTTACTTATACACTGTGACATTGCTAACTTCCAACTGTCACACTGTCCAATTGTCCTTCCGCAATACTCTCAAATTGCTATATATTCCTTTTTGCTCCTTGCTTTTCAGATTTCCTCCCCACTGATTAAATGAACTAATTATTGTAAATTGCTCAAAATGGGGTCTGACACAGGATACAGATTTAATAAAAATTACCTCTGACTACTACCGTCATTGCTACAATAAGACCCATTTGCCCTCACTTATGGTTTTGTAGAAGTGTGATATTTTTAATTTGGATTATGCTATAATTAGGGCTTTAGTTTTCATGACTTAGACTCCTTTAATATTTTACATTGTTTCCATTAAAAGAAACATGAAGAGAAAATATACCACAGAAAATAAACTGCATTATTATTTTAGGCATTCAGTCCTGCTGTTTGAAAATGATGGAAAAACATTCTGACCTGCTCTAATTCTTGTATAAAATATAAGTGTATTTATGTGTATATATGTTCATTTTATATTAGGAATGCATAGAAAAAAATCTGGAAAAAGAATAGACACCAGATTGTTAACAATGATTATAAGGTTAGGGTTATCTTTACTTTTTAAGCAATATGTTTCTGTAAAAATTTTAATGTTTCAGTACTTTGTACTTCTTTATAATCATAAAAACAATGAAAAGAGAATCAAGAGACTTGATCTTTTTCCAGTTATATTGGTCAGTACAATCCAAATTCCCTTTAGACACCAACATTATTGTGCGTGTGTGTGTGTGTGTGTGTGTAAACACATGTGTACAAATAGTACAGAGTTCAAATCCCATGTAAGAACGATGCAGAGATTATTGGGAGGACTAAGCAGTGCTGTCCATCTGCCTGCTTTACCTTCCTAAACCTATGGCCCATGAAGACCTGCTCCCCATTGGCTTCCCCAGGACTGCCACTGGGCTGTCCTTGAACACTTGGTCTCATCACTTTGACCCAGATCCTGCCTCTATCCCAGTGGACTTTGTGTTTGGGCCCTAGATGTGTCTCCAGGCACTTGGCTTACGCCTTTAGCTCAGACTTCCATGGAATGCCACTCCTTAGCTTCAGCCTCAGGATGGAATCACAATCCCTGAACCAATCCATTCTGCAGAGAACAGCTTTTCTGGAAGTGTTGCTAATTCTGAGGGAAAAGAGGGATACAAACAGGACAACCTGCAGCAATTGTAATTTATGTAAATGCCTGAAGCTTGGAAAATGCCTAGAACGAATTAAAAATGCTACCGCTTGGCCAAAGCACAGCCAAGACATGGAGGTATCATTCAGGTGATAGACATTAAATAATATAAAGAATAGAATAGGCACTCATTGCCTGGTATTGCTTCTAGACATCCAAACTGTCTACAATGCCATCAACAAGAATTAAAGCTAAAGGAAAAGAGTAAAATAATAAAGGTAATGTGGGGACTTCATCCTTAATCTCCCCCACACAGAGACAATTAGGAAGAGTGGGACCCACCTGTGGGGGCAGAGCCCCAGAAAGAAGTTTCCAGGCTCTCGGCCTCACATAGACAGGTGCCTGGCTCAGGTAGTAAATGGCCATCAACTGTGATTGCATGGCCATCAGCTGTGGCTAGTTGGCTGGCAGCTGTAACCAGTGAGCCATAGGCCACTAATATAACTGCTGTGGCTACGCTAGAAGAGAGAGAGAAAGAATGGGGGCTAGCAAGAAGATGGTGGCTGGGCTGGCAAGTGTGGATGGCGGTTTGCGGACAGTGTGAATCCAGCCTCCAGTGAGAGTATAGTGCTGCCAGAGAGAATATAGTGGTATGACTCCCCTACCTATGGCTCCGTGGGTGTTCCTTTTTGGCCTCACCATATCCTGCGTTCTTGTATGGGGAGCGGGAGCAGAGACCCCGCAGGCCTCCCTGCACGACAAATGGCGCAGCGAGCAGGGTCTCCCGCATGACACCACCTCTGCAGATTAAACAGTGATGGGGCATGGGGCATGGACGGTTGCCCGAAGTAACAGAGGGTCCTCCAAAAATGGTCAAATCTGCTTCACTATGGGAAATATGCCCCCAAAAGCCACCACCCAGACAGAAGGAAAGTTTGTTGACAACCTGGGTTCCTTCCTGAAATCCACATCACAGGAGATACAGCACTGGGCAAGGGGCAAGACACAATACTCAAGAAAAGTCCTACCCTCAGCACCTTGGAAAAATTCAAAGGTCGGGTCACAAGTTATCCACAGTATTTGTGGTGAGATCTTTGCATCTAACACTCCAAACTTTTCTAGGTCACAGACCTAGTATTTTATGATACCTCTTGATGTTCTCCCGGGAAAATGTGCATGTGAACACTCAAATTTGCATTCAGTTTCAATGACTTCAAAGACCTCCTGCTGCCTGCGGATGATGGGAGGTAAGAACCTTTGGAATAGAAGCTGAATTCCTTTGGGGAAAGTTAAAACCCGGTAAGGAAATATCCTTTTACACATGCCATATAAAAACAGGGAATTGTTAAAACACTTAGGGAATTTAAAAACACTTAGGAGGCTACAAGGAAATGAGGATGTTTAATGCTGCCTAATTAGGTGGAGGGGTGAAGGGTTCTTAGAAACAATTCATATCCCATAGCTCTTGCTTACAAAGTTCCTAGCCAACAGAAATATAATGGTATTCAAAGTAAGAATCATTGATTGTGTACCTACCACATGCCAGGCCTCAGGCATAAAACTGGTCATTTCTTTAACAGTTACTGAGAATTTTAGTGGTCATTTTAAATAAAGTAATACATAGAGCTTAGAAGAAAGCTTGACACCTATCAAGTACTCTACATAAATTAGCTATTATTATTATTATTACTACAGTTAGGAAGTACTAAGGTACTAGGGGGTTTATATAAAAAGGTCCACCAGGACACCTGACATGACCCCCCCCCAGCCCCCGAAAAAGCCATTGATCCACCCCAAGCATGAGAACCAAATACAGTAGTTCTCCCTTATCTGACGTTTGCTTTCTGAGGTTTTAGTTACCCAGAGTCAAACTCAGTCCAAATATGTTAAATGGAAATTTCCAGAAATAAACAATTCTTATGTTTTAAATTGTGCGCTGTTAGTGTGATGAAATCTCTCACTGTCCTGCTCCCTCCCACCCAGACGTGACTCATCGCTTTGACCAGACTCTCCATGCTGTGCACACAACCCGTCCATTAGTCACTTAGCAGCCCTCTCAGTTATCAGAGTAACTGTCAAAGTATCACCAGGCTTGTGTTCAACTGACCCTTATTTTACTTAATAATGGTCCCAAAGCTCAAGGGTAGTGATGCTGGCAATTTGGATATGCCAAAGAGAAGCCATAAAATACTTACTTTAAGTGGAAAGGTGAGTACAGTACAATAAGATATTTTGACAGAGAAAGAGAGAGAGACACCATATTCATGGAATTTTCATTACAGTATAGTTATAATTGTTCTATTTTATTATTAGTTACTGTTGATCTGTTACTGTGCCTAATGTACAAATTAAACTTTATCTTAGGTAAAAACATATGAACATACATGTACATGTACACATACAAATATATATGGTTTGGTACTGTCTGAGGTTTCAAATATCCACTTGGGGTCTTGGAACATATCCCTGGAAGATAAGGGGGGACTGCTCTATATCCCTTAACTATTGTGGTTAAGACTGCCAGGAAATTACATTTAGAGTAAATATATAAAACCACTGCTGAAACCCGGGATTGAACCAGGGACCTTTAGATCTTCAGTCTAACACTCTCCCAACTGAGCTATTTCAGCGTGTTTGGACAGCTTCCCCTGCATAATTGTAATGGAATAATATTTGCTTAACAATAACAAAAAAGGTCAATATTCAGTTCAGTTGGAGGTAGGCATTCAGTAAATATTACAGAGGTAGAAGTAATTCATAATATTACTTTTCTCAGTTATGTTTTTAACTGCCCTGCAACCTGTTTTTTCCATTTAAAAATAAATCATGGGCATTTTTCACGTCAAAAGAAAAGATGACTTTAGTTGGCATTTCCATCCTAATACATGCTTAATCTCTAGAAAAATGACAGTGTGGTCTGCTTAAATACTTAATTCAGTGTCAGTTTTTCTGTAAAAGCGGTGTTCCATGGACCTATAAACAAAGCCAGGATTCAAAACCAGGTGAAGACTAAAGCTCCAAGAAATCACTAAGGAAAAATGACAAACACAAAAAAGTGAAGATGAAGTAAACTGAAAAAAAAAATAGCAGAATGTGTGCCTCCAAAGATGTCAGTGTCCTTAGCTCCAGAGAACACTCTAGGTACGTTAGGTTACCTGGCAAAGGAGAACTAAGGTTCAAGTGGAGTTAAGATTGCTCATCAGTTGACTTCGAAGTGAGATTATTTTGGAAGATCCAGGTGGGCCCAGTGTAAGCACAACAGTCCTTATAAATGGAAGACAAAGGCAGATGAGAGAGAACCAGAGAGATGGCAGCATGAGAGGGAGTCAGCATGACAGTGCTGGATTTGAAGATGGAAGGGGACCCCCAAGAGTATGGGCAGCGCGAAGCTGGAAAAGGCAGGAAAATTGATTTTCCCCTGGAGCCTGCACAAAGGAATGCAGCCCTGCTGACATCCTGATTTTAGCCCCGTGACTCATCACCTCCAGAACTGAGATAATAAATTTGTGTCGCTTTAAGTCACTACATTTGTGGTAATTTGTTACAACAGCAATAGGAAACTAGCATAGGCTTGTAAAAAATGTGTTTATTAGTACCCAAGGAAGGAACAAATTTGGAAGACTCCTCTCCACCCCACCAAGGTTGAGAATCAGAACTGAATGAAGAAGAAGTGGCCATGCCCAGTGATGGCAGCGAAGTTTACTGGGGTGTCATGGCCAGAGATTGTCTCTAGCCGGTGAGCAGGAGGCCGCCCACTGGGGGTCCAGCAAAATTCTCTGGAGAGGGAGCACCAATGGCCCCCCTGCTTAGCACCACAGAGAAGCTCCCTGAGCCAGGTGGAGAATCCTTCCTCTGCTCTGCCTTGTGCTGTCTCTCTAGCACCTTCCACCAATGATGCCTAAAACTGTGCCAGGCGGCAAAGGGGATGTTTTTATGGGTAGTCGCTACAGTGTCACCAAGATGGACAAAGAACAATGGGTTTAGATCTCAGAGGTAATACACTGACTTGATACATGCACCATGAGCTGCTGCTTTTATAAACAAAATGGTATATGTGATATATGTGCATACTCATAGTTATTAGAATATTTGCTCACACTTATTTTATATTTACCACTCCCATGCTAAGAGCTGTTCGAAGTATTTTTACATGCATGAACTCATTCGATTTTTAAAAGAACTCTCAAATGCAGGAATTATTAATATACTTCATGAACTTCATTCTAGTCTATGAATGATGAAACTGAAATACTGAGCTAGTAAGCAATGTGTCAAGGTCACATAGCTAATAAGTGGCACAGCAACAATGACTATAGCTTTATAAATGAAGAAAAAAGAAAAAAAGGATTTATATGAATATACATATGTAAATATATATATAAGCATATACATATATATACTTATTAGTAAGTTAACTGAATATTAGAACTTTAAAATGTATAATATTTGAATTTTAATACTAAATATGCCTTAAATTAATTCAATAATTTGAAGATAAGCTTTCTTTGACGAGTTAAAGTCACAGATTCTTTTATCCTAAACAATTTAAAAATACATGAATTCAATAAATATGGAAGGTAGGGTGTAGCTAAATTCCAGTATTGGTTTAAGATAGATTCTACATGATTCAAAATAGGAGAGTGAACCCAACACCCTTTTTCATTAGCACACACATTTCTACCTTTCCTAGATATTTTGGTGGAATCTGTGCAGCGGAAGAATTGGGCAACTCATTTCCCTGGCCCTCAGCTTCTTCATCTATAAAATGGAGATACTTCCTGTTATGGGCTGAAATGTGCCCCCTTCCTCCACCCCCACCTCCCAAATTCAGATGCAGTACCTCAGAATGTTACCTTCTTTGGTGCTAACTTACAAAGAGGGGATTACATTAAAATGGTGCCATTAGGGTGGGACCCTAATCCAATCTGATTGGTGTCCTTATAAGAGACAGCAGGGCACTCCTACGCAGAGGGACAACAATTCAAGGAAACGGCAGCATGAAGACAGCCACCTGCAAGCCAAAGACAGAGGCCTGAAGCAGAGTGGCCCTCAGAGAAAGCCAACCCTGCCTTCACCTTGATCGAGGACTTCCAGCCTCCAGAACTGTGAGAAAATATACTTCTGTTGTTTAAGGCATCCATTCTGTGCTATTTTGTGATTTCAACCCTGGCAAACTACTAATACAATACCCGATTCACAGAGTAATACGTGAAAAATTCACAGAGTCAATGAGGAGTTTAAACAAGGTCATATGTATCAAAAACACTAGGTAAATAAGTATCCAGGTGTAATGATATTTGGAATAATACAGAGATGTTGAACCAAAGAAAGAATTCTAATTTTTTTCCAGATTTTTTTCTTAATCTCAAGGATTTACTCTATTCATCTTTGTTTTGTCCAGTAAATTTTTAAAGAAGAGAAGCACACTGCTACCCTAAATGTAAACCTCCTAATTAATATTGCAAGTTCTTTGGAGATATACAACATTTCCCAAAGGGCCAAAGTCATTGTCTGAAATCATCCAGAAATTGAGGGATACTGGGATAATCACTGAAGTTACAATTTCTTTCTACAGCAGATTGGTAGGGAAATGTATTATTTTAAGATAAAACATTGCTTCAGCTGCTGACTAGGCACTGGATCATTTCTAAACATTTCTTTGAAATATAAAAACAAAGCATTCTAAGTCAGGATACCTTCAAGTGCTGGATACCAGACTTCAGAATTTCAGAGGCCCAGTTTTTTCAATGAAAAATGAAGCAACAGAAACATTTTTAACAAACACGTAAATATTGAGGAAAAACAACTTTTACCAAAAGGAAACCCCCTCAAAAGTCAGAATTAAAGGCCAAAGGGTCTTCAACACAAATCTTATCCTGACATCTGTGACATTTTCTTGAAAACCTTTGCTCATATAGTGAGTCTCCTCAGGATAAGCCGTGGTGGTATTAATAACACTCCCAATAACCACAGTAGCCAGTGTCTTGGATTTCTTTTCAAATAAGCTTTCTTTTGAAATGTACCCAGCCAGGCTCGCTCCTCCTATGTGGGCCGTGGGCTCTAGCATGAAAGGATCTGAGACTAACAGCTCAGTGATGACACACCCTCCATCTATGGAATGAATTCACAGCGCATCAAGTATTAGAAATGCTCGTGTGCACTAATTAATAAATACTCTTTGTAAAGCTTGCTTCTGCCTGTTTCATGTTCCTGTTTCTGTGCTTCGAGTACATCAGTCCGCGATACGGACCTCCTGGGAGACCTGGCCAGTTTGCTCCAGGCTCGTCCAGGCAGCCGTCTCCACGAGAGCTGAGACTTGCTGAGGACACTGCCTGCTGCAGTCTTGAGCCTTGCTCGATGTGACGGCTCACTCTAGGGACACAGCTGCCATGGCCCCATTGGTTTCCCTGCCACTGAGACTCACAACCCTGCAGACTCAGCAGATCCTCCTGACCCAGCTGGTGGGGCTGTGACCCCAGCTCCCAAACCAGAACAACGGGATGGACCAGAACTGTCTGGGCTTTGCGGCCTGAGCTTCAAAGTTTGAACCATGCGACCACTCCCCCACCTGAGCTAGAATCCGATTCAGAGTTCAGATGTACTTCACACTAAGAGACTCCAGGTTTCCCCAGCATATAATTGACTCGTAGAAAAGAGAAGGACTTTTTGGAAGCTGCACTTACCATTCTGGGTTTCTAAATTCCCTGTGGATTGGCCATATTACATGCGGTCATGGTAAACATGACATAGTTATGGCTCTGGTATCGTGTCCATCACATGGCGGCCTCAGATTACATTCTCAACCTAATTAGCCCTATTGAAACCTCAGAGGCAAATAGCTCTGGGCTTCAGTTTCATTTGCTCTGAACTGGACAAAATGTTCTCCAAGGTTTCTGACAGATCCAACTTCCAGGATCCCCTGGGGTGTCAGTGACCACAGGGGCCAGAAGAGACAAAGGGGCAGATGGAGTGTTATAACCCTCAACCCTCAGGACTCAAGCTAGTGCGCATATCTGAAAGATTTGGTGCAGCTTCCACAAAAAGCCTTCCTCCCCCAGCAGTGTTCACTCTCGGTGTGTTTCTCTGTTACTACTGACTTACCATTGGCAGGCTGTGTGTTTTAAGCTAATTTCTCATTAGAGGTGCTAGATTTACATAAATGCATTCATGGTTGGTAGGGCTAGACGTTCTTTTGTGGCACAAAACAGCATGTCTCAAACTCTGAATCTCATTAGAATGAGCCTCGAAGAGGTGCCACAGGGCCCTGGGTTCCGATGTATCAAGTCAAATGTTAAGGAATTCCCCCCAAAATAGCCAGAAACTACGGCTTAAATACCAGCGTAAATTAAAAACTGCTTCCACCTAGACAGGTTTAATTGGTCATGACACTTTTTTTTAGAAAAGATTGCAAAACTGTAAAAACAAAATAAGGAGCAACTTCGTCTGATTAAAAGAAAAGGCCGACCACCGCAATTCTGCTGTGTTAGGTGCCGGTGCAACTTGGTAGAACAATTGTGAAGTGCTTTGAGAATGATCTTGTAATGCCCTGTTTTTTGTTTTGTTTTGTTTTGTTTTTCTCTCCTGTTGTAGACTTTCTTTACTGAAATGTTGTGAGTTTTTAAGTTGCCTCTAACTTATAAAGTCCACCTGATCACAGCATCCAGGTTATTTTACTGGCCTCCCAAAAAAGACAGCAACCCACCTTTCCGCCAAGGTGTAGAATCTTCCAGTTTGACCCTTGATATCTGTCAGGTGACCTTTGTCATCTAGAAAGTGATATTCAAGGAAATGAGCCCCATGACCCCTCTCCCTCTCTTTTCCAACCACACTGGTAAATTTTATTATCACAATTAATCCTTGGGAAATCAAGGGAGGAATAAAATTTTGAGTAATGGTCGACAAAATCTGAACATGAGCTTTCAGCATCCCAGATTCCTTCATAGCTAGCAAAATTCTCATTTTCCAAAGTAGGTCCACCGACAGTTCCAGAAGTACTCCTTGACCTTTCTTTAGCATTTGAAATAAAAACCTGCTTCTTAAGCCTTCCCTTTTTTTTTCTTGACCCTACAATCCAATAAAGTATACACCCACATACAGCCTTTGGGAAGGCTAGTAGCCAAGAGAGATACGTGATCACTCTTCAAGGAAATGATGGCAGCCATTACTTTCAATCCTTAGTGATATCTAACTTTCTTCTTCCACATTATTCCTATCTTCTAAGAACCTCTTTTCCTCTCATTTAAAGCCATAATCAAAGCAATCAACCATACACAAGATTTTCATGGACAAGAAGAAAAACAACCTCAAGCGTAGATGATTCTTGTGCTTGGCTCCTGAGAGACTCAGAACCACATTATGGTTTCCACAGCCCAAGGTCCTCACATCTAACAGCTAAGAGGAATATTGTGTGGGCTGGTGGCCAGGGGTGTCCACTCTCCCCTTGGAGCTTGCTCCTTTTCTAGAGGACTTCCAGGGACCCCTTGATTTTACCTACACTCAACTGCCCTCCTGAGCTTCCTGCCGGGGAATCCATCTTCTCTTTCTGATGTCTACCCCCCTCCCCAACTAAAAAATATCCATTCAAGCTGGAACCATACATCATGGTGATAAATTATCCAAATTATTTAGTAGTGCTAAACCTCAATAAGTTACCTCAAAGCAATAGGCCTTAACTCAGGAAAATGTTGGCAATGGTAGGAAGTCTAAGTCATGGACTCTCCTCTGCATTCTCATGTACAACCTTCACTTACTTTAAATCATTTGTTAATTTCTTACCATTGTTGTCTGGGCTTTTTGGCATCTCCACCACGACACTGGCATCTCTCACCATTTCTGGGTGTTCACCATTACATGCAGCCAGAGAATTTTGAATGACTTCAAGGTAATCTAAGATATAGAAAAAAAAAAATTACACAAGGTCATTTAATGCAATTTAATTTTGATAATTCAAAGACCAGAACAATGTCATTTTTTAATGACAGTGTGATCTCCTTTTTAACATAGACGTCTAGAAATTGAAAAATTCAATGATTTTTGTCAGGATGGAACAAAAAGTCAATTCAATGTTAGAGCAGAGAAGTATGGCCATATTCTGTAAGTCTTGATCTATTAATCAACTGGGACACTGTTCTGCTTGTTAAAGAGGCAAGAGAATAAAGATTCAATTTGGGAGCTTTACAGACTTAAAAGAGAATGAGCATATAGCAAGGTTAGAGAAACTGGAAATAGGGTACTATTTACTACTGTTCACCACCGAAACATTTAAATGTTATAGAAAATTCTATCTGAAGTGTAATCTGAAATTATTTGTTTCAGAAGTATCTATCTGATTAAAAGTTTTATGCCTTTCCCAGTTTCATGTGAATAACGTGTGTTTATTTACATACAGCCCCAAATCCCAAGATAGTAGCTACATATAATTCACCATAAAATAGTTCATTATTGCAGGTTATAGAAAAGAGAAGAATTAAAAGAAAATTCTAAAATTAGAAAGTTATACCTGTCAAAAACAAGAGCTTTTCTTCTATGTCTTTGGAAATTCTAGATTATGATTTACTTCACTATTCAAATCACAATTGTGATAACCCATTTTAAAGCCAACCCAGTGTATTCCATTTAGAAATGGATACATGACTATCAACTGTGTGTTACTTAGGTATCTCTCATGGAGCCATATTACATTATAGTTGGGGCTAAACACAGCTCACGTTGAATCACCCTGTGGGTGATCACTTGATTTACCACGTGATTCACCCACTTAAAGAAATATTTTTCTATATTAAATGTATATGCATCATAAAAATAATCAGGATTGGTGTGTTGCTGCCTGTGGCTGTAGCAAATAGATTGGGGTATTTTATTCTCAACCACTCTACAAGGGATTCTGCATAAGAACCACCAAAATGTCACCCGCATACAATTGGTGAGCCCCGTTTTCTCTGCCATGATAGTTCAGAAATTGGCGAGATCCACCAAGGCTTGCCTGAGGCTGAGGGAGTCTAGGCTCCAGGTACTCAGGTGTCTACAGTTAAAGCACGAACACATTCTGTGTATGACACCAGTGAGAGAAGAATGACATGCCACTTGATACATGCTTGGCTATGGGGCCAAAATGCAAATGTTGAGAGCCTATTAAGATTCGTACCCCTTTTTTGCTTTGAATGTTTCAGTGAAAATGGGCAGCAGGACATTCTGTTTAATAGTGACACATAGATGCAAGGAGCAGAAGGCAAGAGGAGCTGCCATTTCCCAAGTCTCATGTTGTGTATGTCCCTCCCATCCTGGGCACTGAGCAGGAGCTCCGTCACTCTCCCGTCACGTGGTGGCCTTTCCTCACACACTGTGCACACTGCCCAGGGCAATCGACTGATTAGCCCGACTCCGAGGGTGTCTCTCATTGGAAAGAGATAAGCTGGCACTGCATCACTGTTTCCCGAGAATTTATAGAACCCATGGTCAACTACGTGGAGGGGATTTTCTAGACTTTCTGGTTTGCCTGCTGCATCCAGATAAATTCATCCTGAATTGAGATTTCCTAAGTTATAAGGGAGCCAAATGACAATTTTCTATTGAGCCATTTTTCAGTGGGAATTTCGATAAGCCTAAGGATGTCTGTTGTTTGTGTTAAGGTTGCTTTTAGTCCTCAGCACTAAAGGAAATGCTTTATGTAAGTTTCCCCCTTGTTAGACATAATTTCAAGCAGCATCATGTCCCATGTGGCTGAACGCAGATACCAAAAAAAAAAATGGACCAAAGACATAAAAAGACAATTTACAAAGAACAAAAACAGATGGTCAATAAACATATTAAAAACAATTTAGTTCTACTAATAATCATAGAAATACAAATATAATGAGGATTTATTTTTCCTCCATCAAACTCAAATATTTCATTTAATGATAATACTAAATGTTGGCAAGAGCTGGATGAGAGAGAAACTCTTGTTCACTACTGGAGAGAATAAAGTAGAAAAAATATTTCTGGAGAGCATATTGACCACCTACATCAGGGCCTTCCAGAAGGAAAAGGAGTTTTGACCCAGTAACTTCTCTACTAGGAGTCTGTGACAGGGACAGCTAAGGTGGACCAAATACCCATTCGCCTCTTCTTTTCTTAGGAAAAGAATATTGAAGTAGGCTCATGGAATTAAGACTACATTTCCCAGCCACAACAATGTTATTAGAGAAAAAAAATAGGTAGGATATAAAACCTTAAACACAGTTTAACTCTGTTTTGAAAAAAAAAAAATTTAATATACAGAGGTGCCCAAAAAATGTATACACAGTTTAAGACAGGAAAAAAAAAAAACTGTATCAAAATTGTAATACTCAATATATACCGATAACAAAAGATGAATACAAGTCATGTGTATACATTTTTTTGGCACCCCCGCCCCCCTGGTATATAACTATAGAAAAAGAGCAAACAAATGAAGCAAGATTTTAGCAACAATTATCTCTGACAGATAAGATTGTGAGTGACTTTTCTTTCTTTCTAATTTTCTATACTTTCTCCCAAAATACAAATTTTAAAATCGAGGAAAATGTCCACAAAAATACCACTAAGAAACAGGGAACCATATTATATGATTCACAAATGTTAAACAAGGGTTAATACAGTAAGAATCTGTATTGTATTACATAATAATCATCTATCACAAGAGCCTGGTAAATAAGTAATTCAGATGAGTAATGCATGCTAAAAATTTGCTTTTTAAAAAAAATTATTTTTAAAATCATTATTTCAAAAATGAATTAATGATTTCCTAACCACTATCAGCTTACAGTTTCCACTCTAGATAGAGAGATATCCCAAATAAGTGATGTGGAGGGGTTCACAGTGCTTAGGGTTCATTCTATGAAGCCATATTTATCGAAGCACAATTCAACAACCCACAGCAGATGAAAGGGAAGTCTTTCTTAGCCAGTGCACCTCAAGGCACATTAAAGAGGATAAAAGTCATAAGCCCCCCAGTCCCTTCTTCTACTTCCTACTTCTGTTTGGGAAATTCTCACAAGCCAAAGCTTCATACTCCCTCCTTAGCCCCAATTCAAGGACTTTCATTTTCCTTTCTCCAAAAATTTTTGCTGATATGGATCAATCTAAATGCATCCGAAGAAAGCCTGAAAGAATAGTAAAGATTAAAGCAGAAATAAATAAATCAGGAGATTGAAAAATGACAGAATTAAAAGAATAAATCCAACAAGGTTTGTTTTTTAACAACCCAGATAAACCATTATTTAATCTAGTGATTCTCAACATAGGCACCAGCCCCAGCAAACATTTGGCAATGTCTGCAGGTATTTGTAGTTGTCATAACTGGGGTGCAGGGGGTTGGTACTGACATGTGTTGGGTAGAGGTCAGGATTGCAGCTCAATGTATTACCATGCCATGCCAGACAGCCCCCCACAACAAAGAATTATTTGGCCCAAAACATCAGTAGTGCCACACTGATAAACTCTCACTTAATTTAATCAAGAAAGAAAGGTAGAAAATACATATAAATAAAATAAGAATAAGGATGGAGAAATGATCTAACTCAAAGGCATTTTAAAAATTATAATATGATGATGTATTACAGAATTGTACACATGAAATCTGTGTAAATTTACTAACAATTGTCACCCTAATAAACTTTAATTAAAAAAAAATTTCTCTGTTAAAATAGAAAAAACAACATCATAGAGCACTTTTCCAGTTAGCATGGTGTTCTCCTCTTTGATGAACAGGAGGCAAGGCAGGTATAGGCGGGAAGGGACCTTGCGTGCAAAGGATTTTCTATAGCAAATGGGGAAGGAAAGTGCTGTAAACACTTGGGGTTAATAAGTTATGTTCCAGCAAGTAAAGAGCAACTCTACCCCGAAACTTTTGATTGGATCCCTTTGATAGGTTTCAGATTAATTAAATTAAGAGTTCAAGTCAAACATTGTTTCTGACCCTATCAATACAAGCTACAAATTTGGCCAACACAAGTACTTCCATTTTTGAAAAGTGTTGCAGGACAATACAGAAAACCTAGCCTTGAAACTTTTTATGGAATATCAAAATTCCAACAAACCCACACGCAAATCATGGTTTCTAATGAAGAAAGATAGAACAAGTGAAATTACTGGACTGCTACCACATCATAAAAAAAGAAAAATAGTGACCTATCAGAAAAAAATCACCTTTTCTTGAAGTTAAAAAGAGACCTATGCTATTAACCTAAAGTTATTAATAGTTCTTCACTGTTAAACGGTATCAAGAATTATGACTCATATAATAAAGACATAATTTCTCTGACATTAATAGCATTCTCTGGGTTGTAAAAACTGATGCACACCTCTTGTTAAAATGAGCATAAAAGACTTTGCACAAAATTTTTGATATTTTTAAACTTTTAGAAGCACTTTATAATTCATTTGTTTGTTTGACTTCATATAATGATATTAGTTATAAGAAAGTTTGAAAATCACACTTTTCCACCATATAATACACAATACCAGGTGGGAAGAATAGTATACTGAAGAACAATTAGATCTCCTTAGCCTGCCCCTGCGTTGCCACTGTAAGCCAAAACTTGAAATTACACTTAACAATGACAAACTGTTTTTAATAAGATGGTTACGATTGCGTCCGAGTAGTGGAATGTTTTCAGTTTAAATGTCATTAATTTCAAGTCCTCTCAGTGTAGTAGGAGAGAATTTTGAAATTGACAGGGTACATATCACTTCAAATTTAAGTTTTGAACATGAAATTATAATTTAAGAGCACAAAGAGTTTATTTTACTCAGAGAAAAAGAGTACAAAAACTCATAAACATACGCAGTTGGCCAGCTTCGTCCAGAAGGTCTGTGGTCCACCAGGAAGCTGAGGGCTCTAGCGTCTCACTGTTTTTTACCCAGGTGAGGCTTCTTGACTTCAATGGTTTGCTGGCAGCACTCGCACCTCCCATCATCAGAAACACTGGGCCGCCAGGTGTATAGAATTCGTCATTCATGAAATGCCGCTGTGGAAAGAAAGGCATTATTTTAAATCATTAACCCATCACAGAAGGGATTTATCTGTTTGCTTATTTCCAATAGTCGAATGGTGGCACAACTTAGTTTGCCAAGAATAAAGATTAGGATGATGGTTCTGAGGATCTAAGCAAGTGACATTGCAAGTCACTGTTCCTACAAATGGCACAAACTTATTGAAAACTACCAGCCAACACTATAGTTTGCCCAAATCAAACCCTACAAATTAGTATATTGAATTTTGGATTACATGATGGAGTAAAGGTGGCTTTACCCTCTTACCCACTCTGAAATGAATCAAACACACAAACGAAAATAAATAGAAATGCAACTCAATCTCTGAGAACAGAGGAAACACTAAAAACCCAAACCATGGGGAGAGCTGGGAAGCTCGGAAAGAGCGGGCAAAGCACATACTTCTCCCAAGTGATTAACTATCCGTGGACAATGACCTCTAGTGTAGTACAGTGACCTCTAGTGGTCTGGGCTGGGAATGCAGAAGCCCCCTTGAAGCCGACTTGACACCACAGCGTTGGTAAGGGACCCGTAAGAAAGGTCATAAATTAGTGAGGCATCCAACCCGGGTATTTAAACAAGCGTAAACAAAATGCATCCAAAGAAAGCCTGAAAGAATAGTAGATTAAAGTAGAAATTAATAAATCAGGAGACTGAAAAATAATAGAATTAAAAGAATAAATCCAACAAGGTTTGTTTTTTAAAAATCCAGATAAACCATTATTTAATCTAGTGATTCTCAACATAGGCACCAGCCCCAGCAAACATTTGGCAATGTCTGCAGGTATTTGTGGTTGTCATAACTGGGGTGCAGGGGGTTGGTACTGACATGTGTTGGGTAGAGGTCAGGATTGCAGCTCAATGTACTACCATGCCATGCCAGACAGCCCCCCACAACAAAGAATTATTTGGCCCAAAACATCAGTAGTGCCACACTGATAAACTCTCACTTAACTTAATCAAGAAAAGAAAGGTAGAAAATACATATAAATAAGTTGAGAATAAGGATGGAGAAATGATCTAACTCAAAGGCATTTTAAAAATCATAGAGCACTTCACTCAAATCTAAAGAAATAACTTGGAGACTCCGTGGAATGTTATTATTTTCTCAGAAAATATGAATTAGCGAAACAGACTGCAAAAAATATAGGATTTCTAGACAAATTATCATAGAAGAAATAGATAAATTTGA
Source organism: Rhinolophus sinicus (assembly GCF_057876585.1). NCBI lineage: Eukaryota > Metazoa > Chordata > Mammalia > Chiroptera > Rhinolophidae > Rhinolophus > Rhinolophus sinicus. The sequence goes on from NC_142517.1 coordinate 201,466,772, forward strand.
ATGAAAAAAAGATAGAGAATGAAAAAGAAATAATTCTACCAACATTTTAAGGAACGATTAATTTCAACACTATTTAAATTGTTCCAGAGCATATAGTAAGGAGGAAATCTTTTCTTTTTTTAATTGGAGTACATATAATATCAAAACCTGACAAAGAAAATCCCTCAAAAAGAAAATAATGGGGAATTTCAATTACATATCAATATAATAAAACAAAATATTGGCCAAAAGAATTTATCAGCACTTTAAAGCAATAATACATGATGCCAAGGTGGAATTCATATTAATGATGAAAGTTTCAACATTAGGAAATCTAATATAAATTACTATTTTATAATATAATTTATCACATTTACAGATTATAGAAAAATAATAGATCTTTATTATTTCCAAAAGGCATTTGATAAAATTCAACATCTGTCCTTCAAAAAATATAGAAATTTATGTACCATATAACTATCTATAAGATATACATCCATTAATATATAGTTATGTTTAGTTAATAATAAATATATGCATTAAATATATGCTTTTTCCTAAAGTTACCATGAAGAGAAAGACTCTTTTTTAAGATAGGCCATGCCAAATATTTCATAGCCCAAAATACACAGATTGTTCCAGAAGGAGCACATGACACAAAGTCAAATGAGTTCCCTCACCTTAGATTTGTGGATTATACTTGGAAAGAGCCCTTTGCTGCTGTGGAGTGTCACGAGTATGACTTTGAGTTTTTGACCTCAAAGCCTGACCAATCCTTTAGAGATGTGCAGAATCCAACTGGATGTATTTACATAATTATAGAGTTTTGGTTCTGCTAGATAAGAAGGCTAAGAATAGAATTCAGAATAGAATCAAAAGAGTAAATAGTTGAATCCAATCAAATATTGAAAGAATCCAGACAGGGGCTGATAGTCTCCATTTGTATTTCAGAATCAAATAATGTGTGATTTGAAGAAGGCTGTAAGGCGACGCTATTTGACAGGCAAAGACTCGAAGTCCCTGTTAGCTTAATGCCCACTAAAGATGGCTCTTTGTGCCTCTGAAAGGTGAGAAAAAGACCCTCTCAGCACGTTCCTCCAGATCTTATGTCCTGACCAAGATGTCAGGTTGTATGCAACCTCGTTAAATATGGAAGTAAAAACAATCTGTGCACATTGGATATTTTAAAACACTGGTAATGCTTAAGAGAATTTGAGTAGTTAACAGATGAATCTAGCTGTTCCGATGTAAGAGGGCATCTGGGTAACTGAATTAGTCTTGAGTTTTGAAGATGGAAGGAATAAGAGAAGTTGACTAAGGTTGTAAACGGTATGAGAACATTAAGAGAACTTACGATTCTCCATGAGTATTATTTTAATGTATTTGATTTATCTGAATGTCTAAATACTTGGGAAAGTTAGTTTGTTAGTAGACATGTGAAAGACTTCAAAGAAAGTCGACTGTATTCAATTTACAAATGTCATTTAAATGCTTAAGGGAATTTTACCAAATTATAAAACACCTTTAAAAGCACTGTTGAAATTTGCTAGGTTTATAAACAGAGAAGATTCATAATTTAAATTTTAAAGCCTAAGGAAAAATTAGGTTTCTAAATCTGTAATTTATTTAAGTTACTAATGTGACTGGAAAGGAATTTATAACTTATTGAAGTTACAAATTTTAGTAAAGTCAAATTTTAATTCTGTACGTGCTGCTTAGACCTAGTCAACTTGTTTGAGCACCAACTCCTCCCTCAATGACATCAAAATACTCACGTGGACATGGATGTCACACGCAGGAAAGATCCATTAGCCTGGAGAACCCAGGGACCGTCTTTGCTGCTTTAGTGAGGAAGGCGACCTAGAAGCAATTCAGAAGGCAGAACTGAAAAAAGGAAAAGACTTTGTTTAAACCTCTGTATCCTGCTATGCCTGAACTCTGCCCTCCCTGAACTTTTGAGGGAAAATATAATCTGGCTCCATAGATTAATTTGAGTTGAGTTTCTCTCACTTGCACATAGAAGCATACTGACTCCAGTGTTCACAGCTCAGAGCACCTCTCCTCTCTACCTTCTGTTCCTCAACCTCAGCTTTGAAAGTGACATATGATAACAAGTATTTATCTTTATGTGTCAGTTTATTTAGATACAGATAAAGTGTTGGTAGCCAATTTTTAATGTGACTAGAAAAGAACCAGGCAAGTTATAGCACTTCTCATATGTCAGTGAAACTTCTGCAAATGAGAGAGGGAAAAAAGACAGGACACCCAACAGGAAAATGGAGAAAGAATATTAATACGCAGCCACAGAAAAAAACTGACCCCTCACTAGTTTCAGAGAAATGCAAATGGAAACAACCCTGAGATATTATTTTCACCTATCAGATTGTCAAAAAATTTGGAATTTTGAGAAAATCATTTGTTGATGGGAATGTGGAAAAACAAAGAACTCTTTTGCACTGCTAGTGGGACCATAGCTTGCATGTTCATTTGGAGAGCAATCTGGCGGGATTTTGTGAAACTGAGCACACTCATACCCTCACGCACAGCTGTTCTACCCCTGAATCTATATCCCAGAAGAGTTCTTTCACAGATGCCCAGGGGACCACATACTAGAGGGTCAAGTACAGCGTTGGGGTTTCCAGGAATGAGAGACCATGAAGAGGTCTAACAAAATAGAAACAGATAAGTAAAATGTGCATCACACATACAATTGGACATGAGCAAAAGAAGGAGACAGGAAGGAAGGAACTAGCTGTCCATATAGCAACAAGAAATGACCTGAAAACCATAATGGTAAAAAAAAGAAAGTAAGAAACAGAGTTGATTTAGGGCACAATACCATTAAAGTACCTTTTCTAAGATAGAAAGCAATACTATAAGTTTCTTGTGGACACACATATAAAGAAACTTATTGAAGTCATTTGGAAAGATCTATAGTAAATGCACCAGGTGCAACGAAGGGAATGAGACTGGGGACTAGGAGTGAATGAGAGGGAAATAAAATTTAAAAAAATAAAATCACCAGCATAAAATGATGGTGATTATATGCCATGAAATTAGAAGCACAATCAGCTCAGTTCCATGCATCTAAAAGATTTTCATGATCATAATTTGGAATTGAAAGAGGAACAAACTCAAAACCAATAGAAAAAACTTAATATTTCCCCCAAAGGAAATTTGGGCATATCAGCTCACTGGAATGACCGGCAAGCACTACAATTTACCACGGATGCTACCCACGGAGTAAAATGGTAGCTTATGAAATAATATTCTGTGGCTGTGACAGAGGGGAAATAGAACTCAGAATTACATAGAAACTACGATTGCAACTGTGTGAAAAATGTGTGAGAGGACAGGAAAATAGAACTAGTTGTGTAAGGAAGGGGAATCATAAGTACAATTTCCTATAACAAAAAAAATCATTATTTTTGAAAATTAGACATTAACAGAATATGAGAATAGATATTAAAAACAAGAACCACATCACAATTGGCCTTCTTGGTAGACAAATATTGGTTTTGGCTTGCTTGCTTATTTGCTTTTAAAATTGTGATAGCTGGGGTTCTACCAGGTGTCCTCACACAGCCCTTCCAAGGACTGAAAGCCCAGATGCTGAAAAAGACCTCAAAAGAGATGGGAAGGAATTCAACAAAATGTTGACATCTGTTCTAGCTAGGTGCAATTATGTGAGTATCCACGATGTTATTTTCTGTACTCTTTTGCATATTTGAAATATTTCATAATTTAAAGTAAAAATAAATCAGTGTGATAAAATGCAAAATGCCTAGCTCAGAACCTGGCCCAGAGAAGGCATGCAGAAAACTTCCATTGCCTTCCCATCCATGCTCCAGGACTCTATGGCTTATGCCATCCCTCACCTGTTATCACCTGTCCTGCTTATCACTTTTCATCTATTGCCAAACTTTCCTGATACCACTACTAAAGTGGTCAAGCTTTGGCTGGAACCATCGGTCATTTTCATCTTCCTCAGTGGACGATGGAGCAGACCATAACCTTCTGGGGACGAAACTATGGGTGGAGGAACAGAAAAGGAGCAGGGGCAAATGACAGCAGCCACCCAGGAGCTCCGTCCTGCTTGTCCCCCTTGGAACAGTGCTGGCCCCGCCACTATTTCTACCACAACCACCACTGACTGCTCTGATGCAAGCCCCCCAGGCATTGGCCCTTTGTTCTTAGCCCCTGGGGCGTCTCAATGTCAGCAGTTTAAGATGTCTCTGAACACCACTCTGTGACTTTGGGGACATTCTAGTAAAAAGGGTCTAAATGTGGGAGGGGCAAAATGGGGAACTTTCCCACCAGCAACAGCCAAATATACCTGATAGTGGCCTCTCACCTGGTTCTACAGGGAAGGAGACCCTGAATCTGTGGTTCCTCACAATCAAGGGCAGGAACCATGGTGAGAGCCTGAGATGGAGAGAAGCTTCTCAAGTGCCCTCTACTGAACAGCTTCCTTGGCATTTTTCCTAGTCTAGAATAACCCTGCCTCACTTTTCTGTCTCCTGATAGATACCCCAAGACCCCAAACATAAACAGACAAGATTCAAATGAAGACACCTTTAGCCCAAGACTGCAACAGGCATGACCATCCTGCCTGAATCCAGGGCTTTCGAACCTTGGGTCTCTGTGTCACCCTTCAGATGTCCTTGGTTCTATTGCTATCTATCCCTTGCTGACTTCTCCCCTTCCGCTTCCTCCTCCTCCGTCTTCTTTGTAATCTGATTATCAACTGCAAACACCTACTGAGTTCCTGCAAATTTCCATGGCTTCCCTGAAAGCTGACAGGCCTTCCGCCTCTGAAAGAGTTTCCAATTTAGTTGGGAGAATAAGAACCACATGAAAAGCTGTAAAGCAATGAGTGTGCCCATGTTGAGTATGGAGTAGGCGTCGTGTACTAACCCTAAGTGATACCTTAGTGCATCCAGAGGCTTCTTGGACAGTCCTGGAGAGACTTGTCCTCTCAGCACCTCCTAACCGGGCAGGAACTCAGGCCAAGGCTTTAGGGAAGGTAGAGTAATCGGGGGAAAAGGGTCACAGGTGAAGGTGGTAAGAGGTTTGTCAGGGCATGAGGATTCTGCCCCCTAGAGCACTCAATTGCCAGCATTTTTTCTTTTTTCTTTTCAGAGCTGGAAACTAAAAGGAATGCTGTAATTATAAGGAATAAAGTAAGAGTGTGTGTTTTTAGGGAAAGCCTCAGACATGCTGTCTTGGCACTGGCCCAGAAATCAATAATCATACCCAAGAAATCAGCCTCACTCTGATGGAGGAACATGCAGGATGAGCAGGAACGTGGACGTCATGTACTCAAGAAACCCAAATGTTTCCCAAGCTTTATCCCAGAGCAGCTAAAGTGTTCCTATGGTCCCAGCACTATTCCCACACAAGTGCCGATGAGCTTATTAAAACAGGAAGTAGGGAAATAGTAGTATTAACATTAGTCTCAGGACACACTTTCTTGGCTGAGCATCCTATTATTTCTTTCCCCAAAAGTTTATGTATCTATTTAAGATACATTTCAAACTAACCATTCAGATACCCTCATTTGGTCAGGCAACTCTTCTTTCTAAATACCAGGTCGCTTCTGTATTTTAGCATCTTGATTTTTTCCTCTTTACTTACCTAACTTATTACTGAGAACATCTGAATAAGGCCTAGATTCTTATGTCTAACTGATGAAACAAAAGGACCCATATTTGCCTCCTTCCGTGCACACACTCACACTCCTTCTGTGCTCGGCAAAGAACATCCCTGGTCAACATTAGATAACAACCTTAAAAGTTATGGGTGCTGGAGATGAAGAACTAAGAGGGTGACAAGAGGGGCCAAGTTCAGAATAACAAAAGACCAGGAAGAAACGACCTCTCATGAAAATCACAGCCACCCACAGACAGCCTTCAAGAGGCAGACAAATTACAGAGGCAACTGATGAGAAAGAAATAAGTGAAAAAAGCATAAAAGGCAGATGGCTTTTAAATCTATAATCTTCCTATTTAGTTGGGCAGGGGCTAGTTTCTAAAGTATAAGAAAAGGTTTAGTTGAGAAGCAATATGAAGTTTTTCCTGTCAGTTATATTTTGTTTATTTTAATTTCCAATGGTTGGGAATGTTCTTTCTAGATAAGGTTTACAAAAGTATGTACCTTGATTTTGTAATAATCCTCTCCATCCAAAAAAAAAAAAAAAAAAAAAATGTGCTATATCAGACTCGGAGGGAGTTCCAATTATCTTTGACAATTCAATGTGGACAAATTTCTAATATTTACTTTGAAGGGTTGTCGTAAGCCATTTGGAGTCCCTAGGATTTAATCTAACAGGTGCCATGCTATTTTCAATATTTGGCCCTAAAGCATCTAGATTCAGCCCATCTGAGAACAGGTGTGGGCTAGAGGCACGTAGAGATGTAAGTTCCTTCCTTGTTTCTAATGGTGTGGGGGGTATTTCTTGCCCACTCTAGGTTAATGCGGATTTTTTTTTAATTTAGTACAAAATTTTTGTAAATATATGTAAAGCAACAAAACAAGAATATGAAAGAATTAGTCAAAAGCAGATGAAGGAGGCTAATTCACATTTAAATGAAGTACCTATTAGCACAATCCTCAGAATAAAAACACTTCTATCTCTGGTCACAAGGTGGCGATAGTACCCTATCACCTAATATAGGTGACTCCAGAGCTCTGGGGCTTCACAAACACTCATGACAAGGGTGAGCGTGTTTGGTAAACATATGACACTCTATCCGTAAGCAGGTCAAGATTTTTTTCAATGAAGTTGAATTAATAGGATGAATATTTACTGAATTCTACTCTGAGGGAAGCCCAAGGATTCTTGGTTTTGAAACAGACATTCCAGGATTACCTCAACACATAGCCTAGGCTTCCAGAACAAGACAAAACTCTTGTGTGGGTCCCGGGCATCGTCTGGGGTGTTGGTTTGAAGAGCCCCAGTTAGGCATGGTCTTGGAATCTTTCCAGATAAGGATAATCTAAACTTGGTTTCTTTGTGACAAATTACCACAAATGCTAGGGGTTGTTTCAGGCCAGCCTCACTCCCTCTTTTGCCGACAAGGACAGAACTCCAGCTGGACCCCCACCATCCTAAACCTCCACGCAGCTCCTACCAACCCTGACCCTTCAAAAGCAATATCCTCCCTGACTCACGAGTGGCTTTGACACTTGGATACTGGGTTTGGGACTGCCAGCGTCTTATTCCCTCTGTGTGGTAGCTCCATACCTATTTCTCTCAATATCAACCATGTCTCTCCCTGGGCTGTCTCTTTCTGCCCCCAGCCTGCTCATTGGCTGGGGACACTGACACATTCCACCCTTACTGAGCTCAGCCTTGATACCATTTTTCTTTAAAGACAGTGCATTTTAATGTAAGACAATTAACTTGAGTCCATTGAACACGCACTAGAATAGAGTATCATTGAGAGTATATATATTTTTTTAGCTGGATGAAATGTTAGGTGCAGGTATTTTTCAACCATTCAAACAATATTCTTTCATTCTTCTCCCCACTCAGAAGAACATGTAGTCCATTCTTCACCCACCTTCACCAAGCTCATTCTCTCTATTGCTGTATGTTTGTGTAACTGCTCCATGCCACTTCCATTTAAAAGTACTGGGCCCCTTTGTGGTTCTTGGGAACCAGACACTCGAGGTTGGTAATTCTAATTTAGAAATTTACTGGCAGAATTCCCTTGGGCAAGTTACCTAACCCGGCTAAAACAGCACCAACTCAGAAGGTTGTGTGGGGCTGAGTTCACACATGCAAAGCATGTGGCACAATGCCAGGCACAGAGCAAGTTCTCACTAAAGGTTCCCCATTCGCATTCCTACTGCTCTGTACATCTGGCAGGAGTTTCTCGTCTGTATGAAGCACGTCTTTCTATTCTGATGCTGTGACATCTGGTCCCTTGCTGACCCTAGAGAGACTGCTCCTCTCGGGGCTAGCCAATTCCTAATGATGGTTAAAGACTGACCAGAGCATGCCTTCCACATGCCAGCTTCAGAGCCCACACCCCCACCATACATGTCCTTTATCTCACAAGGAGCCAGGATTCCCCTGTCCTAATCACCGTAGGCCAGGTACCGGACAACTGGAGATACCCCCTACTCCCAGGGCCTGCTGAAATTACTCAAATTAGTCAATCCTAAACCTGCTTACCCTGCCTTGCCTATTCCTTCCCACAGAAACCACAATAAGGGCTCTTGCCCACATTTTCTTCCCTCACTCCCTCAGCCTCCTGACCAACCCTGGTGGTCTCCCATGTGGCTCTGCCTTGTGTGGCATGCCCCCTCCTCTTGGGGACGGCGGCAACAAACTACCTGCTCAGTGCAGTTAACTCCTGATCTGTCGGCCTCACCATCCCTGAATAATAATAAAACCTGCATTTTAAAATACCCTTTTCACAAGGTTCAAGACAACCTCAAAATACTGATACTTTCAATGTCATTAGAAAAAAATGTCACCATAGACCTGATTGCAAATATGATGCGTAGGCTTATTTTTTAACACCTATTATGAGCTAAACACCCCACTGTGTGATTTGGGGAATACAGTAATTTAAGACAATTTTTAGTGTTCCTGATCTCACCACCTCTTAGAGGAATCAGATATGAGCACAACGTAAATAACAGTGATTTGGGGACACACTGCAATTGTTGCAATTATTAGGGGAATGAGGAAATCATGAGAGGACAGGAAAGGAAAGATTCACTGTAACAAGATTTCCATTATTGATGGAATTCTATGTTTTAATTTTCCCTTATATATTCTACATTTATTTATTGTACACAACTAAGCCTTTTCAATTTGAATGTGGAAATTCATAAAAACTTAAAAAATCATTTCTTAAATAAAACTAGTACAACTTTCTTGATTAATTCAAGTAAACCATCGTTTATGCTCCCACGCTCCTATAAAATCAATCTTTACTATAAACAATTTTTACTATAAACAATTTAGTTTATAGTAAACAAAAATCTTTACTATAAACAATTCCAAGACAGAAATGAAGCATCAGAACTTGTTTAGACTTTGGAAAATTCAGTTACATATGTGGGCATCTTGTATTTGGCAGCCAACTAACCTGGCCTAGTGATAACCTTGTAGGTTGCATGTTTGCTTGTCATAGTTTACCTAACAATGAACATTAGCAAAAGTATTTAGAGATTTTTAAAAAAATCTTTCTGTTGTATAACTTGACGACATCCATGAATTATCATGTTTTTTCATTTACGGTGATTTTTACGATGAATAATTGTTACATAAACATGAAGATCTACTTGACATTAATTAAGCATCTGCATGTCCCTGTGATGTAAGGAAGTCACCTTACATCAAATTTCTGCAGAGATTTTTAATATAGGATTTCTAGGAAGTCCCCCTAAGACTGCTTTGTGAGGCTTACTCCCAACGGCAGGCATCCTTCTGTCTTTTCCCAGTTGCCGTCTCCACCTCATTGAGGTCAAAATAGCCCTGACAAAACATGGCTTTCCATCCACTGACCGACCTCCTGCTGCACCCCTGCAAAAGCTCTCAAGGTCCCTGCTAGCCCATAGGGTATAAATTAGAAAAAGGGCACTTTTCCTCACAACTCTCAATGCCACCTCTGGGAAATTGTCCTAACAAACATGGATCCACACGTGTTCAGATGCTGAAGGCAGCCCCTCACGTGTGCACACACAACCTCCATACCGTCTGATGAGGCCCTGCTCGCATCTGTAAAAGAGAAATGGGCCTTCCTTGCCTCTATGAACACTGGGCACCTGTATCCATGATTGTTTTGTAACTAATAATACAGGACACAAGTTTGTGAATGGTTTGCATTTCTTATGAAGTAAGATTCCAGGAGATTCCTAGCATCACCTCGCTTTCTGCCACCTGCATGTTGACGAACTTTCTGAACAAGAGCAAAAAGAATGAAGTTCATGCTGGTAGAATGCAAAGATCCCCAGACCTCAATCCCTAACGGCGGGCTGGGATTCGTGGGCTGAGTTGTCATTTCTGCTTTTGCATCCCTTTCCTTCTCCTTCTAACCATGAATACATGGGAAGATGGAAAAGCATGAATTGGGCATCTCCACCTACGTTTTTGGAGGGCAGAATAATTCCGTGAGCATTTCTGTGGGTGTCAGGGAAAATGAACAATCCCCAAACCAAATCCATGAGGCAAATAATAATGTATATCAGCTCAATCAAATAACGCTCACATAGGTGTAGTTTAATAGTCTATGTGCAGTCAGAGTAATAAGGTTTAAAATACAGTAGAAGATTAAGAATATTTACATTGTATTTAAAAAAATAACTTTGAGAGTATTTTATAATCCTGAGTCACATACTTATAGCCTGTGTTTCTTATGCCTTGGCCTCACCAAACACACGCACAGTCACACACACGCACACACACACTCACACACTCACACACACACTCACACACACTCTCACACATTCACACACACTCTCACTCACACACTCACACACACTCACACTCACACACACACACAATTAATTTAGTGGGAGTTGAGGATGTCAGAATGTAAATATGCCTGTGGACACACACTTACCTTAAGGATATCGTCTCCAAATGTTTCTGTAAATAGACTTGAGAAGTATGGTATATTCATCTTCTATGGCTGCTATAACAAATTACCACAAACTTAGTAACTTAAAACAACATAAGTTTATTATCTTATAATTCTGGAGGCCAGAATTCCGAAATGGGGCTCTGACAGGGCTGAAATCAGGGTGTCACAAGGCAAGCCACCAGCGTTCCCTGGCTCATGGCTCCTTCCTTGTATCATGTCACCTTTCTTCTCCCTGCTTCCATCTTCATGTCACCTCTGCCTGCTCTGTGGTCGAGCGTCCCTCTGCCTCCCCCTTGTAAGGACATTTGTGATTACGTTTAGGACCCACCAGATAATCCAGAATAATTTCTCCATCTCACAACTCTTAATCGCCTCTGTAGTGTCCCTTCCACCACATCAAGTAACATTCACAGATTCCAGGTATTGGGAACTGGGTACGTTTGGGAGCCATTATTGAGCCAATCACATATGGGGAGGTAATGAAGAGTCAGGAGTTTGGAGGTGGACGACATGGGATCCTCTTAGTTGTACAAGTCACTTACACTCTTTTTGCCTGAGTTTTCTCATTTGTCAAATGAGGATACTGATCACCTCCCTTGTACAGTGGTTGTGAGGATTCAACGAGCGAACATAAACCTTACAACTTGAATTGCACTCTAAAAATTTCTTAGAACAGTGCCTCAGACATACTGAGTGTTCGTGATGCTTATCCTTATCCTACTAAAGACTGTGCACCTCAGACACACACACACACACACACACACACACACTCACACACACACACACTCACACACCAGTCTCACTTCGTCTTTTCTTCAAGGGCCTTACCTTAGTTCCAGGGCCATAGCCAGTGAGCTCTGGCTCTGAGCCTGTGTTGGCTCAGGCACCATCTCTGAGAAGCTCAAGTCCCTACACTTCTCCCCATGGCAACTCCCAGAGTTTCAGGGAACTTGGCTCAGCCCTTGTCACCCTAAACAAAAGTTCCATTGCCGTGGCCACAGGCAACTGAGAGTGAGATCTTGGACCTGTTCCTGTGCCCACTCGCAGACCTGTGACTGGCCTGCGTCCCAGCACGCTCGCTTCTCCCTCTCCCCCAGCAGCCCCTTGTCTGCATAATAAAATCACCCATCAGAGACACAACACCCCTTTCTTCCTCCAGTCTCTCTCATGGGACAGAACTGTACCAATAGTCATTCCAGCCCTGAGACGCTCACTCAGCCTGTGGCAGTGGACTTTCCTGGATCTTTATGCAACTGTGACCCAGGGATCATTAAGCAGACACTATGGAACTATCGACTTAACCAGGCAAAGCTTTTGCCTTTGTGTACAACCTGAGGCTCTGGCACCTCTTTCTTAATAAATTTTAAAATATCTCTCATTTTTGCCTGTCCCTGGGCCCTTTCCCCTTCACTCCACTTGGAGCAAAGGAACTGACGACAGCCACATGTGACAGCCAAGAAGATACTAGTTTATTTCACTGTGCACCTTTCTATTTTCATCCAGTTCTGTAGCTTTTCTGCAGAAGTGGTCTTACAAAACCTTACATAGGCACAGAAATTTATCATCTTAGTTCTAGCACAATGTAGGGCAGAAATATGCCAGCCTGTTGTGTAACTCAATGGTGTCCAGCAGATTAGACTCACGAGGTGTAGGAAGGCACTTCTCAGATTTAATAAAGACTGCCCAGGACATGGTTCATGCCTTTGCCTCTTTCCTAAATTATGTTCACAGCAAAAGGAAGAAAATTTCCTTAGAAAGTGGACCTCAATTGCCTCACTGGAATAGCTCCTTTTTAGACGCAAACTGCAAGTAGTTGCCAAGTCAAGTCACACACTAAATTATTCAGCCTCACCGAGACTTGCATGGGTGTGACCCCACTTTGGTGTGGCGAAAACTGGTGAGTAACCACTGAAGGAGGAGATTGGCTCTCTGATTACGTATCTCGCAATCTGCTCCCCGTCTGGTTCTCATTCCTTACAAGTCCTGTGTTAGGTTTTGTAGGACAGCTTCCACAGCAAGACGGTTATGTTTTTATGCTTTTGCACTTGAGGAACATTTTTGTGGTGTCTGCGGGGCCCTTTTAAAGCGTGCTCATTTAGCACTGCAATGTGCAAAGTAATTGAAACCTGGTTCCCCGTTGTACGCTGACAACTTTCCTCAACAATCTGAGAACTTTCCTCTCATGAGAAACCTGCAAGAATCAATTGATCCCTCTGGTCCCCAACCAGACAAAGAGCTCCTCAGGCTCTGGTCCTGTACTGCTCGGTGGTAGGGTCTCAAGAAAAACTGACTGAGAGGCCATTGGAAACATCCATGCACACACATGGGTGATCATACACCAACCCTCCAAGTTGTGGGGCATCACGGCTGTCATTTAATTATCTCTGTAGCTGTGAAGTGTCTCAGTAGAAATTACTCCATTACTACTTCTTCCCAATAGTTGTTTCAGGCTGATGAGGCAGCTGCTCGGGTGATAGAGCATGTTAACTATGATTTTTTTCTTAAATTAGATTTAAGGCCGTCAAAAACAAGGTTTAGCCTTCTGCTTATCAACCTATTGGAACCAGTTAGTGTCCATCTGAAGCCTCCCTTTCATGCCTCAGTTGTTCAGGGCCAAGTTAAGGAAATCAAAATTGAGAAAGGTGGCTAACTTGGAAAAGGAGAGTTAAACCAAAAAAAAAAAAAAAAAACTTAAAAGCTTTGAGCACACATGGTCCAATATGGCTAGCTTAACCTGTAATTTGAGATGAGAAAAATATTAGAAAGAGGGGAAACAGCCAAAATTATTTACAGCTGGATAAGCAATTAAAATAAAACTAAACATATGTATTTATACATGTCTTCACCTACTATTAATTTCTAGGTCAGCATCTAGCACAATGTGACACATACATTTTGTTCTTATGAATTAAATGGCAGACACGATCACCCAGAATTATGAAAAACAGGCCTCAGAGAGAGTGTGTATTAAAATGAGGGCCAGAGATACATACACACCCAACCCTAACATAAAGGGTTAGGAGCAGTATTAAATGTATGGATAACATGCTAACAGGAGAAAATCCAAGGAGATCAACTCATCCATTTTTAATCCAATCAACTAATACTCACTGAGCATCTACTCTGGTTCAGGTACTGTTTTAGGATTTATGGATACAGTTATGAAGATGACATATAGGTACTAACTTTGATGGAGTTTATATTTGTGTGTGTGAGAGAGAGAGAGAGAGAGAAAGAGAGAGAGAAATAGGATGGGTGAAGGGAGAGTAACAGATGATACAAATAAATAAATAAATAAATAAACCAGAAAGGGTCATATAATTATAAGGGCTCTTAGTGGGTTGAATGGTGGACCCCAAAAAATATAGTATGTCCATATCCTAATACCTAGAGCCTGTGAATGTGACCTAATATGGAAAAAGAGTATTTGTAGATGTAATTAAGTTAATGATTTTGAAATGAGATCATCCTGGATTATCCAAGTGAACCCTAAATCCAATGATAAGTATCCCTACAAGAGACAGAGAGAGACGTAAGGAAGAGAAGGTGACGTAAAGATGGAGGCAGAGATTGGAGTTTTGCAGCCACAGCCAAGGAATGCCTGAAGGCTGGAGAAGGCAGGGAAGCATTTTCCACTTGGGCCTCCAGAAGGAGTGTGGCCCCACCAACACCTTGAATTTGGACTTCTGGCCTCCAGAACTGTCCGAGAATAATGTTCTGTTGTTTTAGGCAATGACATTTTGGTCATTTGTTATAACAGTGCTAGGAAACTAACACAGGCTCTAAAGAAAACAAAACAGACTGATGGAGGCCAGATGCTAGAAGGTCTCTGGTTTTCAAAGACATGTTCTTTGCAAGGAAGATGTGACCAGGAGCCACATCTGGGGACCACGCAGAGTTTGCTCTTCCTTTGTTACCAGCTACAGTTTTGGCCAAGAATAAATGCCTATTTTTGTTGCCTGCTGACATCTCTTCTCACTTCCTCTGATTAATAAAAAGGTCTCTTTCCTGTTTGGGATACACATGTTATTCAAGTGGGGCTAACTCCCTCCCTATGTCTCTCCAACTCTCATTCACACAAACACACACAAAGCCACAGCCTCACCAATCAGAGAAACTATCATCCAGACAGTTTTTCATCCAGGAATGGACATGTGACTCAGGCCAGGCCAATCAGAGCCTTCTCTGGGAATTTTCTTCTGGGACTTTGAGAAAAGACTCCCTCTCTCCACCAGGGAGCTCTGCTGGTGAGATATGACACTGGGACTATGGTTCCCTGACACCATCTTTTAGTAAATGACTCCATAGCTTTCCTTCTTTCTCATTTTTGTCTAAATTAGGTCTCAGTCCCTCTTGCTTGTAAACAAAAGGGCTCTAATTTGAGTTCCTGTCCTGGTGACCTAGGCCAGACCACACGGAACCCATAAGATTCTTTATGTCTAGCAAGAATGAAAGTCTAGAGGCAGATCCCCTACCCCTACCCCAGGAGATGGGGTCTCATCTTGCTTCCTTCTTAGCCTACTAAAGGTGGGGGGCAGGTCTTCTTACTGTCACAGCCAGGAGGGAGAAGAAAGAAGCAACCCAGAAAGAAAAGAATCAAAAGAATTAAAGACAAGAGAACTTCAAAGAGACACAGAGCCCCCAAATGAACAGTTTTTAACATTTAATCCCTTTGAAAATTCAATTCCCTCATACAGTGCCCCAGTTTTGGACTCGGTTTTAACCTCTATTAGTGTTTCACTCTGTATCAATCTCAGGGATTTGGTGTAAGAACAGAACTGATTCAGGCTGATTCAAGCTGAGAATGATTCAAGGCTAGAGAACAAGGCTCAGAAAATGCACAAGAACAAGAGTGTGAGCTGGTAGCATCACGACCAAAATCGGGCCCTGGGACAAATGTAGACTAAGGGTTCCATAGCCAAAGACTGACATCATTTGTCCCCGGGATCAGCACAACTCTGCCTGCTTCCCCACACCCACCACCACCACACACACACACACACACACACACACACACACACACACGCCTTAAAGAAGTCTCCCTCCTCCCCATCCCTGCAGAGGAGCATCAAAACCCTGGGGAGAATACTCCCTGGTTGGCTGAGTCTGTCTCATGTCTGCCAGGGGAGGTGGGGATGGGCTGTGTTTCAAGTGGTCTCTTTCTCCCAGTGAGACTTCTATTGGGAAATTTCCTGAACATACATTAATTTTAAAATATTTCTTTTGTCCTCTTTTGCCACGAAGCAGAGAAGAAAAAAGTGTTTGCAAATTACCCCAAAGGGATTCGATTGTGTTACAACGGTGCCCTCTAGCGACAAACTAATGACAGGGTGAAAAACAAGGGAAATATTTACATACCTCATTAAACAGTCCTGCTAAAACTCAGTCACACTTCGTTTTGTGACTTAGACCATCGAGCTAAGCAAGAGAAAATTCTGAGATGCAAATGCTCTCCCGGGAGAAGGATACAAGAAGGACCATGACTTATAAAGGATGTTAACTTGAATCAACCATAGTCTGTGCCTGTGGGAATTCAAACACCCTTGTGATGAGAGCAACAGCATGGTTTCTGCTGTGACCCTCCAGGGTGGCTGTGTCTTGGAGATAAAACCTACTTTGCTGAAGGCACTGAGAGCCTGGACAAGCTCCTGGAAAGGGAGGAAGTGAGTGGTACTTGACATACACCTCGCTGGGCTCTGGTGCACAGGACATGCTTGTGGAATGGATGGAGGAGGCCAAACCTTGGGAGTGAGTTTCAGAGAAAGCACAACAGCACAGACAATGAAGGGAATGTACAGTGATGCTCATACACTAAAGAGGACGGACGAGATGAGGAGGGCGCTGCTGCGAGCTGTGGTAGGTCTGCGGCAACCGAGGAAAAGTACACACCTGAGAAATGGAGGAAGTGCCAATGAAACGAGGGGCTGTCCGTCCGGAGCAGACATGGTCCAAATGAAATTTGTGAAAACAATACATTTCTTCTCATGCTAACCAGAGACCTTCTGGTATCTTTGGTAGCCCAGATAGGTTCCCTGGAATAACTAGACTTTTTAAGTGACGTATTTGAAAAGAAAGTTTAACAGGATCAAGTCTTAATAAATCAACCCTATTATTTATGTGCTCTCTGGGGTCATAGTACCTTTTGTTTTGTTATCACATACTACAGCCATTTTTTCAAATTGCTAATTGTGAGAAATGTTCCAGAACCATCTCAGACCTCAGAGAAAAGTTTAGTAGTTACGAAAGGAGACAATGTGAGGGGAGAGACAAACATATTTCTAAGTGATGTAGGTTTAGTAGTCCCACAGCAGAATCTTGAGGATAAATAGGAAACTGGGGAGAATTTCCTCCGAGAAGGATCTCTTCTTCATTTTCTCAAAGCTTAGCCAAGGGGCCTGTTCAGAAGTTGCTGCTATGTATCAGCCCCCTGAGGAATCCTGGTAGATGCTGCAAAGACAAAGTGTTTTAAGACAGAGGGAAGGATGAAGAGACAATCAAATTCACACACACACACACACACACACACACACACACACACACACGAGAGAGAGAGAGAGAGAGAGAGAGAGAGAGAGAGAGAGAGAGAGAGAGAAGGGAAAAAGGAAGGAGAAGGGAGAAAAACACATGCATGAGGAGGGTTTAGAGAAGATACAAGAAAGACGGTACTATTTCAGGAATTTCTGAGCAAGTTTTATCACATGGAGATAAAATTTAGGCGGTTCTAATCAACAGAAAATGGGGCGTGTACTGTGGCTCTGTTCTCGTCTCTTGAGCTTCCATTCCCCTTTCTCCATATTCCTCTGGAAAGGAAGAAAGCGGTTCCCCCTCCCCACGTTGCTGCCATTGTTCTCAGAGCCTTCAGCACCTCTGAGCAGATTGTTGGAGGAGAGGGGGAAGGACCAGGATCCCTAGACAAAGTCCGTCAGAGCAGAGGGTCCACATTTCTTCCAAAATCAAGGTGTATGCACCCCCAAATCTCTTGCTCTACTCCCCCTAGTAGACAAATGTGGTCACAAGTTTCCAAATGTTATCGTATCTATTAATGTTTAGCGATGTCCAAATAATGCTTGCAAAAAAGTGTGAAATACTATTTATAGGTTAAAAATAACCAAACAACTGCAATGCAACTGGTTTTTAACACACTTATAAGGAAAAATAAAATAATCTGATCATCAGGAGTCCCTCCGATTTAAAAAGTGATACATTTTACATTTTAGGGAATACAGTATAATTATAGTTAAGAGTTTAATTTGATGAATTGGATTAAATTCGTGTATAGTTAACCCCTTTCATGCAATCTCTTTTGATCTTTTGAATCTACTTAATTCTTTCTATCATAATTTTCCTCTTAGATAGATGAAACGACATGGCACACCTAGTAAAAATCTTAGAAAGATTTCTTTTATTTGTAATCATTATATCACTGCATTTTTTATTGCATCACTGGTTTCACCAAAACTTGTTTCCAAAAAAATTCTTTGTTACCATGACATTTTTAAAATGTGGGTCTGAAGGGCCATGTAGTAATACCATCTTGCATATTTATAATGCTTAGCAATAGTCAAATGCTTTCATATGCATAATCTTGATTCTTTTGACAACCTTTTATTACAGGAGATAAGCAACAGAAGATCAAAGAGGCTGACAATTCAAAGTCACATAAATAGTAAATCTGAAAGCTTAAAACCAAAATCTGGGCCTCTTCTACCTTACCCCACTCGTATTTCCATCCTATCATGTTGTAAATTGGATTCCAATGTTGAGTAGATGATATCATAGAGTAGGTGAGATAGATAGAGTAGGTGGTATTTTAAGAGTGCATTACTTCACAAGTCAATTTTGCAAGGTATTCATTCACATTTCTCAATATTCTTCATGATTTCTATGCACTTATATTCTTACCCATGTATTATGTTAAAGAAATTTAAGTAACCTCATAAAAAGTGGGAAAGAAATGTCAGAATGTACAGGGCAGCTCAATAATTCAACTTAAAAAAGACTTCCATTTTTTTAAATGTTATTATTGAAAACCATACCTGAACTAAGTTCTTCATTCCACTTTCTAAGATCTACCTTTAATCTGAGGGAGAGACAGAAAATGAGAATGAGAATATGTTGATGTTGTAAAGACCAAAACAACAATAACAAAAAAATCAATTTGAAAGTTTTATACTTGTCCATTTGCAACTCTAACCCATTTCGATTGTAAGCTGAGCAGAGCACCCCAAATTCAGCCTAGTCTTGGGGCATAAAATTCATCTTCTCCCCATTTGCGTGTACTAAGTAACCAGGTCTCCAGAAAGTCCAGTTAAATCAGCATTTGTAGTCTTATGTAACATTTGTCCTGGAGAAGGAAGTTCATAGAGTCAAATAATCTTATCAACTAACTGAAATACACAGACCTCAGACTTTTTTCAACGTGTGTAGAGACCCAACCAAAAAACTGCAGCAGATGGTCAATTGAGAATTTGTCCATTACGATTATAATTGCAACGCGGAGTATGCCTAGTTTCCTGCCGGTTGTGAGTGCTTACTGCATCTGGCAAGTGTGGGACTCAACTGTGGGAAAAGTTTCTAGAAGGATAAGTTTGGACTTCAACATATCCGTCAGAGTTAACAGAATGGATTTATCATACTGGTGAAACCACAAACACTTTGGATTTAATGGGCACAGAATGTATATGTGTACCATATATCAGTGTCCTATTCAATTAAGTATTTATTGAATGGATGACTGTATCGATGAATGAATTAATTAATTACAGAGTATTGCAAAGGAATTTAGGAATTCAAACATGGCCAGAAGAGCCCGAGTCTTGGGTGACCCAATCAATCCAAGTTTCCTGCCATGTTCAGTGGAGATCTCGCATTACCCGGTCATGTCACATTCTGCTCTGGTTAATGAACCACTGGCCCCATTGGAGTAGTGCAGAAACAAGTGAGAAACAGAGGAGCACGAAAACCCTAGAGCCTAGCTTTCCTTTTTAACCTGATTTTTTGGCTGCCAATGTTTTTGCTTATTCAACAGGAAAAAGAAATTATTATTTCCAATTTTCAAAACACTTTGCATATTAACTCATTCCAGATGCAAAGAACTTTAAAGGCAAAATCACTAGAGGGTATGTAGTGAACAGGCCTAGTTACCAAAGGAGGTCACATAAAAAATAAAAATTAGAAAAAAGAAACCCACTAAAGAATAACTAGTCCATGTTGTCTAGGGGCATGAGCTATGCAATCCCAGTAAAAATTAAAAGCAAATTACATACACTAATTAACATTGACTGCATAGCACATCCAACTCATTTGCATACAATGCGATGATTCTGATAGGTGCTGCACTCAACACTCCCAGCTGGGTTAGTGTGTCTCCAAGGACAGGAGGCAGGGAGTTTTTCCCTCCATGTGGGCTGTGTTCCCTTATGACCATGACCACAAGTGAATAACCACTTACAGCACCGTTAGACTTTGAACACTTGAAAGAAAACCAATACAGATCTGTGCATGGCTAGCATTCAGGCCCCCTCAGATGAACAAGAAACAGTGTTTCATTTCTAGAATACTGTAGCTGATCTTGTGTTTTAGAAAACCACCTTGGTTTTGTGCTATATAAAGAATTCTTCTTTCTCTTCATCCTGAACTGGAAGATGAAGGGGACATTTTGAGATTATCTTCCTTGCACTAAGGTCCCTTTGGCCAGCTAGTGACAAAGGATGGACCCTTTCCTTCAAGCTCCTGCTGTTTTTGGAGGCAGCTGCTCCTAAGGAGGAGGCTGGAGAGCAGGGTAGTGGCTGTCTGGTTTGCAGACCCTTTGGAAATCCACTCAGAAAAGATTGCCTGGGTTCAGAGTTGACCACGGTGCAGCCTGTGTCAACATTCGTCTCTGCCTCCAGCTTCTCAAAGCTGTTTCCCTGGCTGAGGACCTTCATTCTGGCCCCGGATTTGAGAAGGGGAGAAGGCAGAGGCAGCTGGGTGCTCGAGGCTGGGCTGCTGGCCTGCGATGAGCAACCAGGGCTTTTCCAGGAGTTGCCACTACAGCTGTCTGGTGCTGGGCTCCCACTGGGCTCAGGGAATTCCGGAGAACCCACCTTGAGCCTCCTGCCCCCGCTTCTTCTCTTCCTCAGCTCCAGGGTCCGCCTTGTGGAGGCAGGGGTAAGCCTAGAGCCCTGGGGAAGCACGTCAGCTCCTGAGGTGCCATTCAGGAAGGAAAGCTCGCCACTCCTAACACCAAGTCCTGGATTCAATTGGACCTGTGAGAAAGGAAAAGAGCAATACGCATAACAGATGTTTTCCATGAACTAAGTACCATAAACAGGTTGTGTCCCATTCACCCTCTGCCATGCCATGCCCATAGCCGACTTTCAGGAACTGGTCTGAATGGAATACAAGCAATAAGCAAGCTTTCAAAGGGCTGAGCAGCCACCTTTGCCTCCTGGGGCATCCTCTGGCATTACGGTTTACCTTTTTATTTGATCCAATGAAGTCTTTCCTTCTGGAAATGGAAACTGGCATGGTATTTCCAAATTCAGAAATCAGTTAGGGTTCCCAACCTAGCAGAGGAAACCCATTACTTCCTTATTTTTTTTAAACTCATTTGAGTAAATACCAACAAGAGCACTTCCTGGATCTTACAGGAGGAGTATGTTTACTTTTGCACAAAAGTGACAAGCTGGTTTCCAAAGTGGCTGCCCTTTTTTGCATGAGTGAGAGTTCCTGCTCCTTCAGTCTCACCAGCATTGGGTGCTGATGGCTTATGCGTAGGGTTCATTTTCTCATTGGTTATACTTAACTGTATAGAACATTGAAAAAACGATCACTTCTAAGACCTAATTTTCAACAGCAAAACAATAAATGTGTCCATGATATTTGAAGAAAAACTACTCAGTTCTCTGATTATGTTTTCATTTTCCAGAAGTGAAAATGGAGAAATCCGTAAGTTTGATTCTTGGGGCTTTTATTTACTTTTCTAACAATGATGAACAGAAAAGGAAGCCTGAGTAAATTCCCCTCACCTCCTAAATCAATCTCAGATCAGAACAAAACGGGTCCTGAAGCCACAATCAGCACCGAGACTTCTCAGGGCAGCCAGGAAGTGCCTGTCTGGGCACAGCCTGAGTCAGCGGGCCTGGCTGAGCCACCCCAGTGCCTCCCTCCACTCAACTCTGCTCACCCGTCCCATGGCCCCTCCACTGGGCCTTGTCCCCTTACAATGCTCCACCTCTGGAAGATTCAATTTAAGCCTAGCACTCTCAGCTCCAGCATTCAATTCTCCCGTCACATCTTCTCTTCAACACCAACAAACATGTCCTTCCCTACTTTCTCTCTTCAGCCTCCTTCTATCTTCCCTGCCTTCCACAGTCCATTTGAGTTTGAAAACCATTACTTCAACCATTTCTTTATACTCCAGTCCCTCCATCTCTCCTACTCTGCTCCCTCTCAGTCATAGCCTTCCTAGAATCCCAAACCTGGATCCACGCACCTGCTCCCATTTTCTGAACTTGTGCCCAGGCTGATGAAGAAAAGCAACTGCTCAGATTGGCACCACCCTGAAGGCGTGGTCTCCAGCTTTGCCGGGGCCACCTGCCAGTCCTCATGTTTCCTTAGTGGCCTCTCTCTGTTCACCACAAGGTTGTTTCAAACCTTCTAAACTGTCCTCGAACTTCAGTGGCACCACCTCCCTCCTCCACCCGTGCTTTCTCATCAGCTGGTCTCACCATCTAAAGTACAGAGAAAACAAACACCATTATTAGTCAGCAACTCTGTTTCCTACCGCCCATCTTACCTGCAACTTCCCATCGTCTCCACAATAAAAGCGACCAGCCTCTATCTGTGCTGTGAATTCCATTGCCTTCTGCCTTGCTGGGGACCTCACCCTGTCAGTTATTCATTTTCTCTCCCACTTTATATCTTGTTTCTTCAACCTCTCCCCTCTGCTCTTCTCTCCTCTTCTTGCCTCTCCTCCCCTCTCTTTTTCTCCCTTCTTTTTTCTTCTCCTCTCCTCTCCCCTTTTTCAATCTGCCGACTCCTTCCCAAAAGCAATGAAACATACTTCAGTCTATCTTTAAAAACACATTCCTTCAATCCTCTCTCCCCCTCCAGCGTTCTCTGTCCTCTCCTTTACAGTCAAACAAACCTCTTTATAAAATTTGTCCACACTAATCTTCCCTTATTTGTCCTACCCACTAACCTTCCCTCGTTTCTCTGACCTTCCTTCCCACCTTTCCACTGAAATTGCTCTTGACAAGGTCACCTACAAGCAGCTTCTTTGTCCTTAATTTTTACTTGAGCTCCGGCAGAATTTTACAAGGCTGACCTTTCTCTCTTACATCTGAAGTCTTCTTCTCCTTAAGCTTCTATGTTAACGTGTTCTGGGTTTTCTCCTTCTTTCTCCTTCTTGTCCATCCAGCTTTTCTCAGTTTCCACTGGAGGAGCCTCTTCCTTGTTATTTCATTACAGTTCATCGTCCTTCACTGCTCACCTGGGCCTCTCCTCTTCTTCCTCTCCACTCTCTCCCAGGGAAATCTCATTGACACCTATGACTTCATTTATTATCTAAATGACAAAGGCTCCCAAAAGTGTAACTACAGCTCAGATCTTTCCCTTACGCTTCATACCTACCTGTCCAACTGTCTTGCAGGCCCAGCTCCTTCAACTCAACATGTCCAAAATTGAACTCATCTCCCTCCTCACACTAAATCTGTTCCACTTACTCTTTTCCTTGCCTCAGAAGACGGCATCAGTAGTCCCATGTTGCCCAAGCAAGAACGTCATCTGCCCTTCTCTATACCCAAGGGCCAAAGATCGCTGAGGTCTTCCTGTCTCCCAGGCCCACTGCCATTAACCCGAGGGCAGCCTGTCATCATCTCTCGTCTGAATGATTGCAACAGCTGTCTGAAGGGATTCCTCGTGCATGTTCTTACCTCCTTCTCATCCATTCTCCACTCCCCTAGCAGAGGAGTTTGAACGGAGTCTTGATCATGTCACTTTCCTGCTTCTATGGCTTCTACTCTTCTTAAGATAAAACCTAAGCCTGTTAGTAGGGCTCACCGCACCCTTCACAGTCTGCCCCTTTTTAGTCCAGCCTGGCAATTTACCACTTCCTCCCTTTCAAGCTCCACTTGCTGAAATTGAACTTCTTTCAGTTTGTTGGACACCCTTTGTTCTTTCCTAATGCCAGTGTCTGTACAAGTTTTTCCCTCTCTCTAGGACATGTCCCCTCTAACCCTTTCTCCTAAAAACTCCTCCTCAGTGTCAACTCCAAGCTTACACATCATTTCATCTGAGTTAGACGTCCCTAAATATTGGCTCTGCCGTTTATTAGTTGTGGGACTTTAGACGAGTTACCTCATCTTCTCGTGCCTCAGTTTCCTCATTTATAAAAGGAGATAATAATAAGTACCAGTTTCATAGGGTTGTTGAAAAAATTAAGTGATAATAGTGCCTGGGACATGGATGTGCTAAATGAGTTGTTATCATCATAATTAACGTTATCGTTAGCTCTCCTCGCAGCCTGTACTTTACGGTAGTTACCACACTGGTGCGCACTTGCCGGCTTACTTCTCCAGATCTTTCTACAGACTTTGCCATCTGGAAGAAAGGGATTTGTGTACGTCTTCATTACTGTATCTCCAGCACCTGGCACAGTGCCTAACACAAGGTAAACAATCACTAGAATCTGTTGGGTGAATAAATAAATAAAGCTTAATCCATAAAAAATATACAAATTTTTGCACATAGAAACATAGAACCTATAAATTAGGTTCCTGATAATTTGACATTAGGTAGGTAGAAAGTCTTGCCAAGAAAATTAAAAGTGATTTTCATCCTATGGCTGGCCATTTCTGCAATCTTGTTAAGAAAAAAGAAACGTGAACTTTTCCTTTTTGAAGAGAAGTCTAAGCTCCTTAGAGGATATGGCAAAAGTGAGCACAACGTTATTAATGTAAGAATGCAGTTGTGTGCAGTTGGAATAAAAAAAATGTTAGAAGAAACATAATGCTGAGTGATTGAGATAAATCCCTTGAGGGAGAATACGCCAGAAAGTAAACTGAAATGCATTTGTAGGAATTATGATCATTTAGAGTCCATCTTTCTAAGAAATATTTGTAAACTGTTACAAATTGAGAGCTAGATTTCTTCAAGTTTCAGGGAACATTAGCAAGTGTCTTGATGCACGGGAAAATCATTTGTCACTAGGAAGATCATTTGTCACTCAATTGACTCTAAACACTTGAGAAACAAGAACATATACATCATTGAAAAATGATTAAGCTGTCAAGGGGCAGACTGATCTCATGAAGGGAAAATAATATCGTTTCTTACTAAATGCGATTCCAAGAGAGAGCAAAAAAGGATTTCCCACATTGAGGAAAAAGATTGCATAGAAACAAATTATGTAGATAATAAGAAGCCCCCAAACAGCGCCAGACTTGCTTACTTAAGAGTTGAAACAAGTCTCTTCCAATTAAGTGATCTTTTGAAAGGTACTTATTTTAACTAATTAACCAAAACCACTGATATTAACCTGCTATTTTATAGCAGCAGCTTTCTGAGCAATACCTACAAGTGTTCTTTCAGGGCAGCATAAACCAAAGTACTGAGTGAGAATGAGAGTGTGGGAATTGGAGAGTGCGCACGTGTGTGTGTGTGTGTGTGTGTGTGTGTGTGTGTGTGTGTGTGCCTGGCTGTGTGGGATAGGTTGGGGGCCAGGATGGAGAATTGCAAAGGAAATGAGGAGAGGAACAAAGAGAGAGGAATAGAGTCCAAGTGACTATAGCCGGGAGACTCTGAAATGAGAAAGGAGCCCTCAAGAAATGCTACAGAAGAAGAAAGTCAATTACTTACATACTTCATGAGAGATGATTTTTTTTAATGGCTAATAAAGAACATAAAGACGAACTTAGCTAAATGTCTGTTGATAAAACGAAAAGAAACAAGTGCTTCTTATGCCTAACTAGCTTCTGGAATATACACCTTTTCTGAAGAGACAAACTTATTTCCTGAAAACAAGCAATCAATCAACACATGGGTCATTAGCAGCTGTCTGCCCACCTTATTAGATCAGTGACTCTCAACCCCACTACCTGCTACATATCAGAATCATCCAAGGAGTTTTTTGTTTGTTTGTGTTTGTTTGTTTTTTTTAATGCCCAGGCCTTGGCACCCCCAGAGATTCCCATCTTTCTGGCCTGAGAATTTTATAAAGCTCCCAGCGATTCTGATGTGTCACTGAGATGGAGAACCACTACAGTAAATCATCTCTCAGGCCCATCTCAGATGTAAACTTGCACCGTTCCCTGCGCGTCTCCAAGACCCCAGAGGCTAGACAGTAATACCTGAAGCAGGATCTTGTTGCCATCATAGTCCTGCGTTTGCCACCGGGTGCGGCTGATGGGGACACACGGGTGGGGCAGGAGAGGCACTAACTGGCCGATCTCTTGAACCTTGAACTGCAGCACTGAAGACTCTTTCGGGTCCACGGACGTCCCGAGGGGCAGCTGCTTCAGGGAAAGCTGCAGGGCGAAGCTCTCGGAGGCATAGAGCACAAAGAAACAGAAGTCACTCTTCTGCAGGGTGGCCTCTCTCTGCAGGATCATCTCGTAGAGACGGATGGCGTCCTCGTAGTTATCGAAACTGCAGTAGAGCGTCACGCGCAGCACCTCGGAGCCACAGTGCACCTGCCGCACACCCCAGACGGGCATCTGGTGGTCCAGACTGTAGAACTCCTGATTGGCAAGGATGTAGGGACACGGGCTTCCCTGAGCACTGGGGGCAGGGTAGCACTGCCACGGCCAATGCTGGAGGGAGTCCAGAACGCGAAACAGCCGCTCCTCGCCGAGGCTTTCGTGCAGGAAGAGCAGCACAGACATCCCCGGGAACCGGGACCGCTTGGGGTGGCCCTTGTCATAGTATTTCACTGGACTGACCCGCTCTGACACCAGAAAGAGTCGCACGCCTGGGCAAATGCAGTCCAGGAGCTGGTCCAGAGTCTGCTGCAGAAGTGAGCCATGCCCAGAGTTGGCAAGGAGATGGACAGTCATGGCCAAAGGCTCTTGTGTCTCGTCCATGTCGGAGCTGCCCGAGGTTGACAAAGCGTGGAGGCCCCCTGTGCAAGCTTCTGCAGTGAATGAAGGAGCGGACGGTTCTCACGCCGACCTGCAGCCCCCCAAGAAACTTCCAGCTACGTCAGAGCAAAGCCAACCTGTGCTCCGGGTCGCTTTGCTGGTGGTCCCACCAACAAACGCAGGCAAAAGCCTCCGCGACTCACAGCAGCCGTGGGGTTGATGTCATCCGGCGGCTGCTAATGTGACTGAGTGTGTTTGCCTTTTTCAGGCGCTCCCCAGGCTTCCTGTTTGACCTAAAAACCTGTAATCCTGAACAACACCGAGTGGGAGGTTCTTACAGACATTTAGTCAAGGAAATGACCCTGCAGAAAGGAACATGAGTCGGCTCTGTGAGGCTGATAGCAATCTGTTTAGTTGAAAAGACATCCATTTTATGGATCCACAATGGGTTCTGATTTCCTCCTTACAGTGTTTACAGTAGCTTGTCAGGCCACCTGAATACAATGACGGCTTTAAAACAATTCTCAAACCTTGTCCCCTTGCCAGGATTTTTTCCCCTTTTGTCTTTTTATTTTGTTTTTGAACAATTGATGTAAGGGCATTGGATCTGAATAATTTGGACTGTTCCCTGAAAGTTATTCCTCTACTGCAAAGTCTGGAGTGTATGTACTAAAAAGATGTTGAGAAACTTAGTCTCTGTTTATTCATGCTAATTCCTTAGAAAGAGTGAGAGCTCTCCAACATCAATAATAATCATTGTTCCTATCTATTGAGTATCTACTAGGCACCCGTCATAAACTGTCCTAAAACTTTATACATAAATTGATTTAATCTTTCAGCAAACCTATGAAGAAGAGACTATTATCCCTAAATTACTGGTGAAGAAACTGAGGCACAGAAAAGTTAAGTAACTTGCCTAAATACTCACAGCTGAAAATTGGCTGAGGGATGATTTGAACTCAGGAAGTGACAGGTCCCCTTGTGAACCAGAGAGGAAATGCATCTCTGGGATTCAGAAATCCCGCCCTGGATTTTATTACTAAAGCTAAGGAACAGACACCAAAGAACATGTATTTCCCAGAGACTCTGTGTGCTGTTGAATCTTAAAATGAACAATCTTCGGTAAGAATATCCAAACACTAAACTTAACACCCACCCTAATGTGTACTAAATATCCATTTGAAAATTATTTGCTATTCTGATATCTGTGCTCCTGATGTGTATGGACAAGCACACTCTAAACGTAATTCTTAAAATAAGCCATTTATGAACGCTTATCATGGAGCACAGTGCAACTTAAATTTTTATAAGTTAAACAGCACTTTTGTGATGAAAATATAACTTACCCTTTTATTGTATTTATGTAGATTCCTTTAAGAGTATAATAATCAAACTTAACATCAAATATTGTTATCTATGGAAAGGAATCATTCCTACTCAGATTTCCTTTCTAAATCTAACCTCTAATCATTTGAGTTTCCTAAGTCCAAACGTTTGGCATTAGAAAAACATATAAATACAGTTTATAACAGATGAGTTTTTTTTTAATTACCATCAGTGATTCAGTAGTTAAATTCATTTTGCCTCAACTTTCCAAAACTCATTAGTTCTTTTTTAAAGCATCATAGTTCTAAAGTTTTTTCTTTCTTTCTTTTAAATCTAAATTCATGTTACACATTGGCTTTTGAAGGCAATGGCAATCCCTCAGTGTGACGCCCTCTTTTTCCCCTATCCTTCCACTCACCGAGCTGACTGTACTCGGGCACTTTCAACTTTTGACATGGCTTTCAAAACAGTATAATTCTGGAAATAACTCTGAAGATTCGAGGAGAAAAATTATACCCCTGAGACAAAGATATTAACTCGCAACATTTTGTACAAGGCAAGTGCTTAAGCCCTTATATAGGAAAAGATTTTGCTTCTTGATATTGTTTTAATCTTCCATCCAGTGAGAAAACATACATTTTTCCTCATGAGGTTGTCATTCCTATCAGGACTAAAAAGATTTCATTAATCTGATGGCAAACAAAGTGCGAAAAAGCAGGGGCCACAGGGGAGATGGGGTACTACCAGTCTCCTTCTGACAGATGGACTGCAACTATTTCTCTAAGGACAACCTGAAATATTGACCCTCACAGTAAATGCCTCCATTCCTCACCCCCTCCACCCACCGTGGCCAGACTCTCCCCTGGGCCTCAGATTCCAAGGTGTTCTTTATTTTTGCAAAGCTGCTTCTGTTCAAGGCACAGACGTGAATACGAGAGGAAGTCATCAGCTTTGACTCCTGGCACTTTGAGAGCTGACACTTGATTCTCCAACTTATTTTTCTTAAACTTGGCAGTGATGCCCCAGTATCTGTCAGTCACCAGCTCCCGCATGGTAGCCGGTCAGTCAACTGCTCATGGCAACATGGAAGGACTGATGACAGGTGGTACAAGGAAATCCAAGAAGTCAGCTAGTTGTGAAGGTATGTTGGAACCCATGGACGTCCACAGGGATTTGTCCCTACTGCAAGTCTCAGAAACACACTGGCTTACATTAAAACCCTGAGGTCCTACCACTACCCCAAGATAACTTTGAGAAAGAGTGTCTTTCTCTCTTTACTTTATCAAATGTGTTTATGTGTCCCACATGTGGAGAGCCAGGCACTGTGTGAGGGGCTGAGAATAGGCACTCACCATGTCCTCTTTAGAGGAGCTCCTTAAATGATGTCATCAGAACTATGATAAAGATCATTGCAGGATGGCATGCACACCCCTACGAGGAACCACGGGCCTCGATGAGGCCAAGAAAGCCTCCAGGAAGAGAAGTTACTTGAAATTCTGAGAAGTGAGAGGAAGGAGGCAGCCAGGTGAGGAGCTTGGGTTGTTGCAGAGGGAGGGACTGCAGGGCAAGGAAGCCAAAGGGACAAGCCACATCTGGAGAAGAGTGTAGGGCCTATGACCCACTGGTAGACCTGCAAGCAGCTCAAGATGGCTGGAGGGTGGGCACAAGGAAGGGGAAGGTGGTAAGAGGCTGGATGGGTAGCCAGGCCTTGCAGGTCACCCTGAAGAGTTGGGGTTTTCTTCTAGTGGGAACAGAACCACAGAAGAGTTGGCTCTAAAAAGGAAGTAATGCTCTGAGGAAAATGAACAGGAGTGATATAGGGAAAGTCAGTCAATGAGCAGGCTTGTCAGCTGGGTGGACATGGGCAGAAAGCTGCAGTGATGGGTCCAGGAGGCCTCCCAAGGTGGTACTTACAGGCGCGTAGGTGAGGCTGTCAGTCACCCATTAGAAAATACTGGAAAAAGAGGGCAGTTGGGAGTGAGGATGGGGGGTGCCGTTTGGACACAGTGACTGTAAGTGCCTGTGGGACATCAGACTGGAGATATCCAGTTGCCATTTAACATAGAGCTTTAAGGAGAGCTGAAGACCAGACAACATGGGCTGGGGCAGCCCTGGGCTTTAGATAACCATGGGAATGCATGTGATGACTCAGGTGGAGACTACATGGCGAGGATAGGAAAGGTAAGAGGACAGACTGTGGAGTGCCCCGTTTAAGGGACCTTCAACACGTACATGGCATCCAGGAAGAAGTGGAGAACGACTGTGTCATCCCAGTCTTGTGTGGGTGTTTGCTGGTTAGGTTACAAGGATATGTCAGGAAATAGCAATGGCTGGGCAGACAGCTTCACTCAGTGTTTCAGAACATTTGTGACTCAATGAAGCAAACTCAAAAGAAGCACCAAGTGAACCTCAGAGCCATTCAAGCCTCTGTTTTCCTTGTTCTCAAAACAACCTTGACTGTGATTCTTTGTCTGATACCCATTTGTTCCCCAAGGGCTAGGCATTATAGAACTTGAGGCAATACCTGGAGAAAAGGTCCTGGGAAAGGATCATGTCATGCTTATTTTCCAACCCCTGATAGCAGCCTACAACCCTGTACCTGCAGAGTAGGTGCTCAATAGCTCTGTAGCGAAGAAGGAATCTTGATGTCTCCTATGGGATAAAAAATCCCAGGTTAAGAGATTTTCCCAACATCACCTAGCTGGTGAATAGCAGAGCCTGGAATTCTAGTTTTAAACCACACTTTCCCACCACTCCTAAGAGAAACAATGGACAGCAGCTCTAGCTATTCAGGTAAGAGCCATTCAAGTTCAGGGCACACAGCCAGTACATAAAAAGGAAAAAGGAAGATAAGAGGAGTGGACATTATTCACATTGTTCATGTGCCGTGCCCTAGACACCTCTGGTTAACGCGTGTTTCCCCATCCTAGGCATTCCTGCCTCAGTGCTATTCCTGTCCTTAGCTTTCACCATCCCAGCCCTTCTCCTAATACACACACGTCTATACCCTCAAGTCATAGCTCCTGGCTTCTCAGGAGATTCCTGGCAGAACCGCAGCAGGCAAACAATGGAGGCCTATGTACGGCCACCTTCTCTGGGCTCCTCCTAGGGCAGAGGTGGGAGGAGGTGGCCACAGCAAACTCCTCCTCCAAGGGTTGTGGCCCTTAGCTGAAAGCCTCTCTCCTAATCCCCCAAAGAATACCCCCTGCCCAACCCAAAACAATGCCATCAGGTTCCTATTAAATCGCCATCTGTTTCCCCCTTTTTTCCGGGACAATGCAGCCCAGGAGCAGCCTGTGAGCTGATACCCTGCGTTTTCACAGGTGCAACAAAAAGGGCGTGTTTCCTCCTGTTCTTTGCTGTAGTGTTCTGCTGTGATATCGTTCCCCAGTCTCTGAGCAGTTATAGTTCTCCACTGAACCAACTCAGTCACTGGGAAAGGAGGCAGAGAAGTAGAGTGGGGCAAGCTGGGAGCCAGAGACCTGGGCCGCTCCACCGAGCTCAGCTGCTCACCCAGCGAGGATCTGAGATTCCTAATTCCTCGGGATTAGTTTCATCATCTCCACTGATGATAAAATGTACCAGTGGTAATAATTGACCTGACACTCTCCAGGGATCAAATAAGCTAACGTACCCCAGAGGGGCTTCCAAGCTCTCAAGGGCTCTAGTCGCGTAATCATCTCAACATGAAAGATTTTATATGTAATATCATTTTAACCTCCCCAAACTATCCAGCAAATGCAGTGAGAAATGGATAAATAAATGAATGTACATGATTTTAATGGAATACTGTGCAGCTGTAAAAACAAAGGACTTTAGAGAAGTCGATTGACACTCTCCAGTAAGGTTAGATATACATGCCCCACACTTCAGCATTTCCCTCCCCAGATATAATCTCTGGAGAAATTCTCTCACATACACACAAAAGCAGGCAGATTCAAGAATGTTTTAGACCTGCATTATCAAAATAGCAAACAAACAGACAAGCAAAAACACAGGAGGGGAGAGGGAACCACCTAAAGGCACATCATTAGAAGAATGGATAATGAACTGTTGAATACACAACATTAAGGGAAATGAACGAGCCTGACCCTGAATCTCATTCAAACATAGAGTGAAAAAAAGTTGCTGCAAAAGCCATTTATAGAAAATTATATAAATTATACCATTTATATAAAATTTGGAAATATGCGGCCTCTCCAATGGTTATGGATATAGACCTAGGGAGTCAAAGCATGAAGAAATGCATGGGAATGAGAAACACCTAGTTCAAGAGAGTGGTTACCTCAGCTCGGGGGGAGTGTGATCAATCAGTGTACTCATTACCTTTATTTAATAAGCAGGATGAGGGGATACATGGATGCTCATTGTATTGTATTTAGACTTTCCGGAAATATTTCATAATCGTTTTAGTGAGGGAGACTGGTTATGGATCAACCTAGAAAGCGAGTTCCTGTATACTGTTAGACAAAACAAAAGCATGTGTAGCATGTGAATCTGGTTTTCTATAAGAGCTATGTATGTGCATATGTGTGTGTATGAATGATTGGTAAACAGAGAAAAAGTCTGGCGGGACATAACCCACGCTTGTGTTACTAATGTGTCCATAGTAGACACCTCTGGGAGATGGGATTATAGGGCATAGGAGCAGATTCTTTTCTTATTTTATATATTTCTGCATCACTCATATGTATTACAAATACCATGTATTATTTTTATAATTAAAAAATACATAATACATGAATCAATTCAAATAATACCTGAACTATAGCCTTCTAATCCATTGTTTCAACAGATGTTTATTAAACACCTACTATATAATTCAGGCACTGGGCTACGTGTTGTGGATACGATGACTAAGAAAAATCAATATTGCCTTGGTTCTCGTGGACTTATATTCTGGTGGGAGAAACAGACATTGATCAACTAATCACCCAATGAAATGTAAAATGGCGCTTGTATTAAATGTTACAGTCCAGAGGTGCATAGGCGTTGACCTGTTTAGGGATGTCAGACAAGCCGTCTCGGCAGCAGGAAGCTATGACTGTTGAAAAGGAGCAGAAGTCACCGGGGAGAAGTAAGGTAAATACTATGATTATGCCCATTTTACACGTGAGAAAACTGAGGAACAGATGGAAAAAACAGAAGCATCGAAGCTTTAGCAGGATATCTAGATACGTACAGCCACAAACCTGAATTATTTGGCATCTTTGTTTTTTGTCACAATAGGAAAAAAAACTGTATATTTTTAAAATATATATTTATACATAATTATATTTAAATGTATTAATATAATTAATAAATGTATCAGTATAAATTTTAAATATAATAAATACAATTATAAGTAAAAACAAAAAATTATTAGTAAATTAAATAAATATAAGTTAATTGAATAAATATATACATTTATGTTTATAAAATAATATAATCAAAAAAACATTTGTATATAATTATAATATATATATATTTAAACTTTACAGACAGTTTGGGATTCCCTGACGGGGAGAAATAGCTGTGTGCTCCCAAGAAGGCTGAGATCACATCGCTACAGCCTTCCACGGTGCCAGTGGCACAATGCCTGGCACCCACTGGGCACCTCATAAATGTTTGCTACAGTAAGCTGTTAGCTGAATATACATGACAAATTTTCTACTGAATACAGGCACATGATTTCCAATCCCCTGATAGAAAAATGTTGGCTATTGTCGACAATTTGGGTTATAGGTCAACTGCAATTAATAAGCAATAGCAATATTTCCTCATTAGAAGTTTAAGAAATGACCCAAAACAAAATTTAACTAAATAACAAACAAAACAACAAAAACAAAAACCTTGCAGTGTTTGCAAAAGAACGATCAATGTTGTAAACTCTCACCTTGGTTTTAGAGAAGCACCTTTCCAACATAAGGACTCACATATGTTCATGAAGGGACACATCTACCTATACATTGGTAAGGAGGAAGGCAACTGACTTTGAACCATAAACAATTTTTTAATAGTTAAAAAATTGCACCTGTAAAAACAAGCTAGAAATGGGCACGTAGCATAATACCACGCCTCAAATTCTGCAAAGATGATGCTCCATCAAAAAAGTCTGGCCTTTAATTACCATGTAGGTTACAAATAGAGATGGATATTCTCATGGCAAGAAACACCACTTCCCATGCCAACCTTTAAATCATTAAAGCTCGCTCAGCATAAAGCTGACAAGCCAATCAGACCGAAACCAACATGCCTGGACTAGCCGGTCGGCCCTGTAGAGCTGTGGCTCTGCTGTGCTCTGTCAGCTGTTCTTCCACTCCTAATGGGCCTCATTTTCCACTTGATATTTACATCCCAGCTGCTGCAAAAGGCACGGCTGTGCCGACCAGGCAGCAAAAATAGAAGAGTTGGGGAAATAACCATACATATTAATAACCACTCAGTTTTTAAAACACAAAGCAGGAATTTTGGTCTATTCAACTTCATAAAAGAACTTTTTTATAAGACGCAAATTGAGGTTGCAGTTTCTATGGCTACCTAGTACAAATGTCTTGTGGCTGCATTTTTCTTCAAATATGAATCATTCTGAAAAGGTTTCTAAATTTGTCTGTGGTGTATCTATTTTGTAAGATAACACATGAGAAAAATGAGGACAGCTCCTGAAGTACACACAATCTAAGTATAAACAATAATATTGCTCAAATATACACCTTAAAAAGGTTGAGTTCCTTTCAAATATATGGTGATGGAAGGAGAACTGACTCTGAGTGGTGAACACACAATGGGATTTATAGATGATGTAATACAGAATTGTACAC
Organism: Rhinolophus sinicus; assembly: GCF_057876585.1. Classification (NCBI taxonomy): domain Eukaryota; kingdom Metazoa; phylum Chordata; class Mammalia; order Chiroptera; family Rhinolophidae; genus Rhinolophus; species Rhinolophus sinicus. The sequence continues at coordinate 201,501,542 of NC_142517.1, forward strand.
CTGAAATCTATGTAATTTTACTAACAATTGTCACCCCAATAAATTTGAAAAAAAAAAAAAAAAAAAAAAGGTTGAGTTCCAACCCTGGAAGAGAATTGGTTTGAGAAAGGAAAGACCCAGGTCGGGATTACCTGCAAGGTTAAGTTTCTTTGCTTGTTTCCAAAATAGGCTGGCTCCATGCTTGGTCGCTGTGGAGATTACTGAGAAAATGAGCTTACCTGTGCCTGGTGCAGGGTTGGCAGCCAATAAGCATTCTTTCTTTCTTTCATGTACACAGTGTGTGCACGGCATTTTCAGTTCTTCTATTCGGTACTAGCATATTTGCTTGCTCCATATATTTTTTAATCTAGTCAGTTCCAGGCAACTCTACGATAACACACATTTTAACAAAAATGTAGTTAGGTTCATTGGTCTTAATTAAAAAGGTGAGTAGTTTCTGTTTGTGGGAAACCTACAGCACATAAACCTAGAATGAAATTATCTGTTTAGTAAAGTCATACTTACAGGTTAAGAACAAGGACCTCTTGACTCATGGTTCCCAAACCACTACAGTGGTTCCCAACACACACAAAGGCAAGTGCCTGTCGGAGGAAGTGGTTTACGAAAGGAGGGAGAGACAAAATTGGAGCTTCTGTGAACATGATTAAGCCATCGAGCTCAACAGCTGGTTGGGACCTTAGCAGCCTAGTTCAGTCAGCTGACTATTTAGACTGAGAATATGAGGCTAAGAAAGATGGGTGGGTGGTCCCAGTTCACCCGGTTTAATATGGTTCAACTGGAACTAGAACATGGTTTAATGGATGCACTTTAGTCCACAGGTGTAAGAAAGGATACACTCTAATCCATATGAGTTAACCAGTGAGTACCATTTTCTAAATACTTCCCGTAGGAGTCATATTTTTTAAGCGGCAATTTTTTCTTTCATTATGAATAAAGGACCCTTTCCCCACATCTCTAACACATGTGCACTGTAAGATTATGGTTACTGGTTACTGGAGGGAATACTAGTACTAACTGCCATTCTGTCACGGGGGCTTTCTTTTCTGTTATGAGAAAGGGGTAGAGATGAAGGTCAGCTGTAACCAAGTGAAATGGAAAGTCAATAAACATCTTTTTAATATAGTCTCCGTACCAGGGAGATACTTTCTAGAGCTGGTAGGGGATGGAATACCTTCCAAAAGGCAACCCACAGGTAGAGATTGTTGGCTGCCTAAAAATTGACCTGAGCATCAAGAAACGGTAGAAGAAAATCACAGTGGACATTCACAGTAACTGGACATCAAATCAGTGAAACGCAGCCATTGACTCAGAGATTCATGGAACTAAATCACAGGGATTTAGAACTACAACAAGTACAGTCTTATTCAACTCAAAGGCAAGGTTTGGTTTGCTTTTTTGCTCCTGAGGTTAAATATCACTCAACCTCATATCGAAAATATGAATCATGGAATGAATACACCTGGTTTCATTAAGTTGGCAAGACTGTTGTGGTTGCCTTCATGTTTAGTAATTAATAAAATGAGGCTAATTGTTATAAAGTAGCTATTTCTTCATCAAGTCAGTGAGGTGGGGGGAGAGGGAGAAGAATTTCCTAGATAAAGAGACGTAAGAGACATAACCAAAGGCAACATATGGACCTTGACTGATTCAAATAAACCAAATGTAAATGTCATTTAGGGACAACTGGGGAAATTTGAAAAAAAAAAAAAAGGTAGTGTATTAGATACAATTAAGGATTAGTATTAATTTTTAGTGTGATAATGGTATTGTGGTTAGGTAGGAAAATGTCCCTACTTTTTAGAAATGCGTAGTCCTGATTTATGAGAGAAATGTCATGATGTCGTAATAACTTTAAAATATTTACAGAAAAGTAATAGATGAAATAAATTAGCTAATTGGTTTCTACTGTACTTATCGACCACCCAAAGCAAAGACACCTTGTGATTTCCTTAGGGAAAAGAATAGCCATCCTGTATGATATCCCTTGAATGGATTTATCATGTCCATTTACTTCTATCCAGTATCATGGAAGCTCTATTTCTTTTATATTCCTTAAAATAAATGGAACACTTTACATTAAGGTCTTTGTTAGGATCCTTTGACTATTACTAACTTTCTAAAGATGTAATTTTATAGTAATATTTTTAATTCTAAAAATGTCTTTAACAGCACTTGGTTTGGACTGCATGACATTTCTGGGACAATAGAGTTCTAAACAATAATAACACACATGATGGAAAAAAGAAGGAGGAAAAAGCTGTAGTAACCTTCTCCAGATAAATTAGAAAATATATTTTTAAAGTGCTAACAAAAATGATCAGAAAAATCCCTTGTTAGCCCCCTTTACTCATAGGTTCGGTCAGGTATGGATTATACTCTGGGTGGGATGGAAGGTGATATATGTTCTGATGTGGCTTTGAAAGGGCAGGCATCGTGTGTGTGTGTGTGTGTGTGTGTGTGTGTGTGTGTGTGTGTGTGTGTGTTTCCTTCCAGTTTTTTTTTTTCCAACTACAGTTGATATTCAGTATTACATTCGCATTATACATTAGTTTCAGATGTACAGCACAGTGGTTACACATCTATATAACTTATGAAATGATCCCCAGATAAGTCCGGTACCCACCTGGCACCCAGGCTTCCGCAGTCTTGATTTCATCAGTGAACATCTACTGAGTGCGAGTGATGTGGTGAGAGCCACGTTCGGAGCAAGCTCCTGACTGTTGGACCAGAGGCCTGTTTGAAACTGGCACCTCCAGGGTGTCCTGTCGGCACCCAGGACACCTTGTACTTCCTCCCTCCTGTGAGCACAGGCAGTGCCCTCTTTGTGCTCCCCTGAAGTATTAGCTTTGGCAGTTGACGCCTACATTTGCAAAGTAAAGCCAGGATGAGTCACGAGGCACATTTTCAATTCTCTCTTAACTAAGAAGAAAGTCATCATGTTCAAGGATGGCAGTGATGACGACGGCGGCCAGGAAGGAAGCCATAGGCGGCGATCAGCTTGCACTGGCTGAACGTCTCCCGTGAGCCCAGTTCCTCTCCTGGTAAATGGCCCCAAGTCTCAGATAGCTGGTGAAGGTGCGAATTCTCTGTTGGTGCCAATGAAATTGTTTTTCTGGTGTTTAGGGGATCATGCCCTCATTAGCACCACATTTCTATCAAAAGAGCTAACATGACTGCTTCCCCCTGTACCGTCTCTATTAATTTTATGTTTGCTTGTGCAGAGAAAGACTCAGAAACAGCTCTGTAAGATTACTAGAAATAGCCTAATCATAGTATCAACAAACATGCTTTAAAAGACATCTTAGAAATAATCGTCCATTTGCCTACTAATTAGTTAACACCCTCGCATAACTTCAAAGGAGAGCATGACACATGCGCAGTGAGTCTATCTCTGTTAGCAACCAAAGCTCTGAAACAACAGGAAATAGAGTTAAAGGCATTTAACTTCACTAGAACTGCTGCTGTGAAGGTAGAAATATTAATGCTAAGCTTTGTTGTTCTGGAGTTACTGGGATGTATTGGATTCCATGATTGACAGAATATGTAATTCTACATTAGTGCTTTCTCTCTGTACACACACACACAGACACATACATGCACACACACAGACACATACATGCACACACACAAAGACATTCTTTACTTGCTATTGATCATCTCAATCAAAACTGTGAAAAACCCTCACTGTGTTCAGTAAACACAATTTTTAAACTAAATGCGTGAAATGCAGATGAAAGAGTCAAAAATACTCATTTTACTCAGAGCAGTCATGTCTTCCTACCTCATAAAGAATAAAAATAACCATTTTCCTGAAAACTTGTCAGCCTATTGTAAATGCAATTGCTCATTTTCCTTCAGGCTCAAAAAAAAAAAATGTTTATAATAAATGTCAGATGCTCTCTTCCAACGATGTTTACCCAGTGGCCCAAATCTGACAGGATATGCAGCTGTGAATGAGTTGGTGGAATTCAAAAGCTTGAAATCCTGTTTTCAGTCTCGACACACTAGATTTTCTAGATCTTTTGACACTGCTTCCTTTCAAGTCTTTGAATCATGCCCTAAATTCTTCAGGCACCATGGGACCAGCTGAAATACAGGTATCTATTCAAAAATTGTAACTTTTCACTGGTGCAAAGGAATGCTCTGGGAATTTAAACTAACCCACTTCCTCCACTTTTCTCTCCAACTTAAAGCTCAGGAAACCAGATCCGAATATTAACATTTCTCCCTTGAATAATGAGGAGACAAATGTGCAGGATGCTTGGTATAACACTGTCTTTGGGTATCCATGTGTCGAGACCATTTTTTATGCAAGACCACCCCAGAGTGAAGCCTTTCTGGTACCTTCATAATACTTCTCTTGGAAGGGATCCAACCTGGGCCTGAGTTACACCAATTTTCATCTAGAGTAAAGTGGAATGCCAAAATTGCTCGGAAATAAAGTAATAGCTATAGAAATGCAGGTTTTCTGGAAAACAATTGGGCCATATTGTCATGCAGGGAGTCACGCGGGGTCTCTGGTCCCACTCCCCACATAAGAACGGCAGGACACGATGAGGCCAAAAAGGAACACCCACGGAGCCATGGTAGGGGAGTCATACACCACTATAGTCTCGCTGGCAGCTGGGCTGGCAGGCAGAGAAGTGGACAGCAGGTTGCAGATAGTGTGGCTCCTGCTTCCTGTGTCTCCAACCCAGCTGCCAGTGAGACTATAGTGGTATGACTCCCCTATCTATGGCTCCGTGGGTGTTCCTTTTTGGCCTCACCTCATCGTGTGTTCTTATGTGGGGAGTGGGACCAGAGACCCCGCACGACTCCCTGCATGACAAATGGCGCAGTGAGCAGGGTCCCCCGCACGACACATATATTATCAAGAGCTTTAAAAATGTAAATACCTTTTGACTCAGTAATTCTTCTATAAAGTTATTCTAAGTAACTATTAGAAATTCTGACAGACATGTGTAGAGAGAGAGATATTCACCACATTGCAAATTTGTGAAAGTGGAAAACAATAACTTAAATTTATAATAAAACAATAATAAATTAGAGTGTATTTATACAATAGAGCACAGTGAAATAAATCATGGCACTATCATTTGAAAAGCTTCTTTCAAATAATATTCAGTGATTTAAAACTGCTTATGCTAATGTTCAATTTTAAAAGCCAGGGCATAATATTTCGTATATCGTAGGTTTTACTATGTTTTTAATTTTGGTAAAGACATAGTCATAGAAAGAACAGTAAGAAAATGCAAGTATGAACAGTATGATCTCTAGATCATGAGGTAACTGTGATATTTCTTTTCATTTTTATCTCTCTGTATTTTCCAGATTACCTGAAGTGTGCATTTTGAACTTTAGTGAGAAGAAAACAACAAATTATATATCCTTTTTAAATAAAGTAACTTAAATGCAGCACTTTCCTCCTTTATCCTGCACAAAAAGATCAGGTAAATTGAGTCAAAATAAATTCAAAGATTATTGGAGGAGACTTAAAATATTAAAACTTCTAGTAGTTCCTGCAATTGGTTTTAAAATAGATTGCAAAATTTCAAACTCGATAAAACATAACATGGAATTGTGCATACCCATAATACATATTTATATTTTGAAGACAGAATCTTAACTGTACACACACACACACACACACACACACACATACACACACGTTTACCAGACTATGTACCCTTTGTTAACTCAAATTTTAACAAGCTCTTGTATGAAATTTTTCTTCAAGCTCCTTTTGACACTGACGTCCCCATTTTCTGGGATCCTAAAGTATGTTTGTTTGCTCTTTCTTTTTATCAGTAAATATTTATTGAACATCAATTATAGTCCAAGCACCATGCTAGCAGCCAAGGACACAGTAATAAATAAAAACACGTGATCTTCCCGTGTTCTCTCACTGGTCTGTGTGCTCCAATGAATAATTAGTCAAGCACTCACTACAGATTACAAACTGTTCTTTTAAGGAAAAGAGCCAGGGGGGAACTCGGTATGTGTCAGGTGTCAGGGAAGACTTCTCTGAAGGATGAGGAAGAACCACCACGGGAACAGCATTCTAGGCATATGGGACAGCAGATGCAAATGTCCTGTTGCAGAAAGGTGTTTGCTGTGTTTTAGGACCTGCCAGGAATCCAGTGTAGCTTTTTTTCGGAGGAGTTGGCAAACTTAACTGTTAGACCTCAAAGACAGTGTTTAAAACCATTAAAAGCCGTGAGCGAAATCTGATTGCTTTTTGTTTAATCAGAGCAACGTACAATATAATTTTACTTATTATAATAAAATAAAATAATTTTATTAAAAAAAAAAAAAAACTGAGTGAGATCACCAAGGGAGTGAGTGTAGAAAGCAGAGCTCTAAACAACTCAGTACCATAGTTGGCACACGTTCCTTCTCTGCTACCCTTTGCCATCCATCCCTCCTTGGAGAGACTGAGAACCTACCTTACTACCGTCCTGCTCTCTTCCTAACAGTACCTGGCATGGGTGCATGTGCATTTGGAATGCTCAACAAACTGGATTCTGTTCAGTAAACATTCACTAATGACAACCTATTTGCTTGGTATTATGATAAGCACCAGAGAGACAAAGAACAGTGCTTAATTGTCTCAACAGACTCACTCCCAGGTTCCACCTGTATTAAAATAATGAAACAAATGGTGTGGGAATAGATGTTTTCCTCCCAGGTAGTAAACCCCACAAGCTCTGATATTGATTTGACTGTTTTGAAAACAAGATGCCTGTTTAGAACAAGTAATTGATGTTATTTTCTTCTCAATATTGGCATCGGCCACTTCTAACAATTTTTAAAAAAGGATATAAATTTCTTTGCATTATCGTATACCAAAATAACAATTGTTTATGAAATACTTTTGAGAGGTTTTGAAAACTATTAAATACTGTTGTAGCTATACTAAATTCCAAAATGAAAATGGAAGGACAGCTTATAAGTGCATCAAACATTTCAATTGCCATAGAAACAACTTCTAGTATGTAGGATTCAAGTATCACCATGGTGAGAAGTCATCTAATATATCATAAACAAGAAAAACATATTTTCTGTCCCATATAATGCCCTCTGACTCTTTCATCTCGTATCGTGGGCTCTGTGCAGAGCTGAATGGCTGGCTTGAAACTGAATACACAGCAAGGCGGCATGAGGATGGGGTGATGGCTGTTTGTTATGAACTTGCAAAATCTTTTGTTGGAGTGGTGCAGAAAATTCTCACTTTTCAGAAATTTCAGATTTTTTTTTCCCCTTTCCAAAGTACCTGCAATTATATTTGCTTCTTTTTTTCTTAACTTAAACATCAGTACCATCATTCATTTATTCAGTGACTATTTATTGGGTGCCTACTATGAGTCAGGCGTTGTTCAAGGTGATAAGGATAAAGATGTGAATAAAACAGACAAAAATTCTTGTCCCCCCACCCCCTGCCATTCTAGTGAGGTACTCAGAAAATACATAAAATACACCTTATGAAGGAATTCAGGAATGAAATCTGAATGCAGATAAGAGATATAGAGCCATGATGGTGCTAACGACCAGAGTGAAAGCATATCCCATGCTGTGTGGGATCCAACAGTGACCCAGTCTCATTATAGTCCAGAAAAAGCCAGGACCATGACTTGCTACCATGGTCCTCGATGAGTACTCTCTGATGATTTCGTTTTATGACTTCATTTGACAGGTACTATGAGAGCAACCAAGTCTGATTGTGGAGGAAAAAATCTGTATGTTATTTACATCTCAGGTTAAATGCTCTGTCCTATTCTATTTGTATTTTTTTTATCCTCCATCCACACAGGTTCAGAGTGTCCTTACTATAAAAGGCATAAACTGAAATAATGACAAGAATTGGAGTAAAAGGAGAACCTAAAATCATAAAAAAGAAGAAACACATTCCAGGAAGAACTAACACATAGGAACTGGTGTCAAGCTTCCTGGAGGCAAGAGAAACACTCAAGGAAACCAGAAACCCAGGTTACCATCCCAAGTCCCACCTGGGGGCACAGGTGCCGCATGTCGTCTCTCATCTCTGCAGGCTGGCCGAGGCACGGCTGGTGGCCAGCAAATGAAAATGACTCACCACCGATCCCACCCGAAAAAAAAAATGCCTGTAGTGATTCCCAGTTCCACCTAATTTTGCTTCCTGTTTATGATGATATAAATACCCCTCTCGTATGTTAATTTTTACAAATGAATGAGTGAAATTTCAGATCTACCCAAATCAGAATTCAAAAATACTATTTTTTCAGGTGTTCCTGGGCAGAAAGTAGCAGGCATAATAAAATTACACAGAAGACACACACACACACACACACACACACACACACAAGCTGTTACCCAAAGATTGCCACTGGTCACTATCTTGAGGCCCCACAAGGAACCTGGAACCTCAGCCACTGTCTCCACACTCTTATTCTGCAGCAAGTCCACCAAACTGCCCTGTTTGCAGATAGCAGTCTAGAACCACATCATAACGTAAGGGTCTGGGAGGGATGCTGTGCGGACAAGAAACGTGTCATGTAGGCAATTTGTTTAGGGGTGCAATATGGCTCTGACCTCAGTTTTATGTTATCTCACTTCCAGCCTGTTCATTCATTCATTCTCTCTCTCTCTCTCTCTCTCTCTCTCTCTCTCTCTCTCTCTCACACACACACACACACACACACACACACACACACACTGATATACATCTCTCTACCTGAAGGAAGAAAGCAGGGGTCTATCTAAATGGTGTCTAGGTCATAATTATTTTCGCCGTATCAGTGTACATTTGGCTGCTGGGGACAGCTGGAAAAATCTGATCGAATTCCTTACCGAGCGTCCGGAAGTACCATGCAGGGCAGGCTGAGGTTCTATGACAAGGGAGCCCTGTTAATCTGCCAAGTGTGGGGTTTGCTTCACTGCCCATCCTCTGAGTCCTAGAGTTGTGAAGAGAAGGCTAAGGAGCTTATGGTGGCACGAGGGGCCACAGAGATGTCCTGGGCTGGAGTCCTAGGATTGTCACCTGTTCCAGCTCACCAGCCCTGGAGGTACCATCAGTCTTGCCGGCCCCGAGCCTGGCCTGGCCTTGCTGCTCAGCTTCTCTCAGTCCAGCTCCTTTGTCCTGACTGTGCTGGAAGCTTCCAGTTGTTCTCTCCACGCTTCTCCACCCTGCTGTGTCCTGAGACGGACCTCTTGCCCTATGACTTCTGGTTGTTTGAACTCTATAGGACTGTGAAGGCAGGATATATGCCTCTGGTTCCCTACCTCCGAGGGTCATCTCAGGCTGAACACCTCTGAAAGTCACCGAGATGGGACCCACGGTTATTCATCCTCGTCTGTCCAACACTGACCGTCAATTGTGATCTTGCCATTGTCCCCTCCAGCCTAGGAACATGTCTACATGGTTCCTCTGCAAACTCCTCAAGCTGATTTTCATCCTCACCACCCTTAGCAGAGGTGCCGTGGGAGGCACCAGGCATTTTTATTCTGTAAATTATACTTGATTGGACAAACAATGGCACTGTATTGGGAGGGGTTTCTTTACAAAATACTAATCAAATAACTCTTCTTCAAAGTTAAACTTTATCCGATAGAAATATCGCCCAGTCCTAGCACTACTTTTAGAGTCACATACACAAATCTTATCGTTCAGAGAGCGTCAGGAGTCTCACCGGGGAAAGTGTGAGAGGTAAAAGGTTTAACAGAAACGGAAGTTTGGAAAAGAATGTGCCTAGCCAGACATGCCTATCTATTATAATAATAGTCTAGTAAAAGTTCGTATCCCCTATTGTTCAGGCCTTCCTTTTAGGAAGAAGTGGAACTCCGTGCTGATGCAGACTAGTCCCATACTAATTAGCGATTTCCTCTCGAAGGGTCAGATGACTAAATGGCAAAATGGTTTCCCTTCATCTGGTTGAAAGTATTTATTTAAGTGTACAGTAAAATCTCCAAGTAGGTAGCATGTTTTGAAAAGAGAGGCTGCCTTCAATTTTATCAGCAGAAAAGAAAGTTATACTAAAACTCTCAAACTTTGTCCACAAAGTCACTTCCTGGGAACTCTGTATGTAGCTCAGGCACTTGGTCTCATGCTAAGGCTTCCTCAGAAAATAATGTTCATAAAGCTGACACTGAGCCTAGAGGTTTTCACTTGCGAACCGAAAGTCAAATTTGTTTCACATACCATAGTTACAAAAGCAGTAACTTAAATTAAGACACTTTTCTAAGGTTTTCCAACAGGAGCTGAAATGACTAGAGCTAAACATTTAGTTAACCAGAAAAACGCAAGCTGCAGGGCCCGCTGCTAAGCATTCTTATGGCTCAAGCTTCCGTGTCTCTCAGTACACCGTCTACAAATATCCTACAAAAACGAGGAAGTCATAACTCCATAAAATTTCTTTCTTGGATGAGAGTTCGTTAACTGAGTCCAGGTAGAAAAAAAGTAAATAGTTGGAATGAGGCATATTTGAAAGGGTAAAAGACAAGAAGAAAAATAATTCTTTGGTGCTATAAGCATCACCACATTATTTGAGGCAGATTTCAGCTAAATAGAAAACATTTCTAATAAATACAACAGTCCAGTGCTGACAGGGCTGTTACTAGAAATTTGAGGAAATTTCAAGCATGGACTTGAGGGTCACTCTCAATTTAAAAAGTGGCTCTGCCATTTTCAACATGGTAGATGGTCTACAAAGATGGCAGCCTACATTCCTCCCGTCCCTAGGTGAACCTGCCACTTCACCTTTCCCTGTTTGATTCTGTGCTCTCTCTCTGACTTGCTTTGCCCAAGAAAAGGTGGCAGAAGTGATGCTATGTGACTTTCAGACCTCTTCCTTAGGAGGCTTTGCAGCTTCCATATTTGCCCTTTTGGAAGCCAGCCACCTTATAAAGGTCAGACTAGACTGCTAAAGGATGAGAGGCCATGACGGAGAAAGAAGGTGACCACCCAGAGGGGAACCCAAGCCCCTCAGCCAACAACCAGCGCCAAGGCGCCAGACATGTGGGTGAGGTTATCTTGGGTTTTCCAGCCCCAAGAAAGTGGCCCCAACATCGTAAGAAGAGACAACGCCATCCCAGCCAACCAGCTGAAGCCCCCGACATCAGAGCACAGAGGTGTTGACTTGCTGAGCCCACCTGAATCTGTGACCCACGGGATCTTAACAAATAAAACCTTGGTTAAGTCCACTAAGTTTGGGGTGCTTCGTTACATAGAAATAGATGATTCGTCTGTAAACTATGGCCAATTACATCGAGAGCATTTACCTCATCACGCTGGTGAGGAGTAGCGAGCCTGTGTGATTCTCTGAGCCAAGAAAGTGCTTAGTTCTGTACCTGTTCCTGCCAGGTAATAAACACTCCATCAACGTGGGCCGTTTTTGCTATTGTCATTTTCAAAGCGAGTATGAATGACTTACCAGTAATGTTGTCAAGGGAGATTGTCCTTTAAGATGAGATTGATTTTCCTACCCACACACTCAGGGGGTGCTGAGATGAAGGTGATCTGAGCACTTTGTTGGCCCCCATGCCCCAGATCTGAGCCTACTCTCAGAGTAGAAAAGCAGTCTCTGTCCTGGGCAAGCCTCAGTCCCTCGTGGAGGTGCCTCATACAAACCCAGCTTGGAGAAGCAGCCCCGGACAGTTTGTAAAGCACCATCTTCCGGGGTGACTCCCTCCCCTCCAACTTTTGAGGGGCAAAGCTCCTCTCCTGGCCTCATGGAGACTAAATTGGACCAGCTGGGTATTCTTTCTAGGGAAGTATGAATGGGCAACAACAAGACTGACAGCTGATGTCAAAGAGACCCCAGAAGAAAGACGGATCACCTTGGTAAGTATCAGAAATTGGAAACAGAGTGAAAAGACACCAAGTCACCACAAGGGAAGATGATAAAGGTCCCTGCAGAAACCTGGTTCCTCGATCTTCATTTTCTACCATGGACCATGATTCTTTTTTTTTTTTTTTTAAGTTTATAAGAGTTTATTTGAACCAAACTGATCACAATTGCTGGGAAGCAAAGTCTCAACGGATTGAGAAAATGCTCCTGATCGTGATTCTTTTATGGTCTCTGTGAAGGCGGCTGGGTTTCTGTAGGAGGTAACTAGTGCCCTAATTTCCCGAATATCTTTATAGTAAAAGATATTTCACTTTTCGTAATTTTTTTTTTTTTTTGCAATTAAAACCCTCTAAATAATATAAGAAATTGTTGGGAGACGGAGCACTTTAGTGACTTCTATCTCTTTGATCTAGAGCAAGACACTCCAAATAAATGTGCAATCTCAGTAAAATCAGTATGCTTGGCCCACAGATGAGCTTCCAGACAAATACTCAGGTGTCCCTAAGGAGGTGGTGGCTTCCTGCACTGGGAATCTTGGAGCTGCCACAGAAGAAGACATACTGACTTTCTTTTGAACCTTGTCATTCTTTTTCCCCTTTGCTCCTAGCAATCACACTAGAATTTCTGTCCAGGGCTTTAAGGTTTGTTCACAGTAACCAGTTCCTTTCCCACCTGCCCTCTTTGGGTTTGTGATCTAATTCCTGTCCCCAGTGCAAATTCTCCCACCAGTCACCTAGATAACAGATGTCACTCTATTGTTGACCACAGCACATCCCTCCCCACTTTCACACCTGTGTAAGGTTTTGTCCATGCATCCCACCCAGTTGTGCCCCAGCCATCACCACGCCCTCCCTCCTACCAAGCCCTTTGAGAGTTACCCCGAACAGCATTCATCGAACAGCATTCATCGTATTACTATTCACTCACTTGCTTTTATGTGGAATTGGGATGCTTTATAAAGTTAGTCAAAGCAAGTCTTTACAAGCTGTTGCCTAAGAGGATTTAGTTATAAAATACTTGAAGGACTTCTTTGTAATGCAAATCAAAACTTTGTAATGTAAATCCAATTGTATGGCCCCTACAAGCAGAATGAGACCAATATTAATTTACTTATATTTAATTATTCTCCTTCTCACTACTATCCCCTGGGATGTAAAAATTCCAGGGGCAGGAAGAATTATCTTCCACTTTTTTTCTCACATTCCAAAGCTACTTTGCACCCTGGGAATCTTGGAGGGTTGACCTTCCAAGATTCCCAGAGACCTTGAGAATGACAATAAAAATTAGGAAATACCCCAAATTGAAATAGATGCTGTGCCTCTGTGAAGTTCTGACTACGCTCTGCTTTTCTCATTCTTCTGTTTTGTTTAATCAGTCATAAGTCTGATTACAGAGTTGTAGCAGCTTCTTTATGCCACACTGTGTAAATCTTTCTATTCTTAACTAGAAAAAATAAAAACGAAGAAAATGCTACTACTTTAGTTTGTGTAATATTGTCTTTGGGATAAAACAGGAAATCTGTGACTAAATCAAGGCATCATATTCTTTATGAATTAGGGTCGTTCATGATTTAAAATATTTGTTGAATGCCTACTAAAGCCATAGCAGGATTTCTACAAAAATAGTTTATTATTATGAATAGGAATTTTAGTAATGACAAATGATATTTCTTAATAGCAGCTAGTGTGCTTAGACACTGTCTATCACTTAATTCTCCTGCAATCTTATTTAGCAAATGAACAATCAGAAGCTCTCCATCCCTGGGGGCATGCAGCTTGGAAAGGCCTGACTGAGGGTGCAGATGGATTTCTCTCCATCCTGGCTGCCATGTTTTCCTACACAGCCTTCTTGCAAAGAAGAGACACAGGGTTAAAACATCCTCCGTCTAGAAACTATTTTATGTGATTCCTTGTTAAAGCCACAAACATTTTCCATCTTTGGCTTGCAAGCAACTGTCCAATCCATCAAAGTGATAATTCTTGAATTGGGTTTACCCACCATCACTTTTCTTCACTCCTCAGTTCAACTCTTGATGCTTTTGGTGGTTTTCCTTTTCTTTTTTTTCCTTGTGCCCAGTACTCTCCAGCTTAAAGCCTTGGCATAATGACTCTTCTGCATTATGTTTGCTTGTCTGGCCTGTTCTGTCTGATATCCCCTCGCTACTTAACCCACTCATTTGAACCTTGCTGATGCGTGTCAAGATTCAAAAGGATAAGCTCTTTCTCACTCCTACAGTTTACTTCTTACTCTCCAAACTTATTTGGGCAGGTCCCCCTAACTTGAGCCATTATTCTCTAAGGTATAAATTTGTCAAGCAAATGGCACAGTCACCGTTTGAGTTTTTCTTTTCATTGCGCCAGCATTACACAAGTAACTTGTAACAATGTGGCCGTTGTAAATAACACCTGAGCAACCCAAGTTCTAAAGGGGAGAGAACTGTCACCCTGGATACTGAGTGACTTGAAGACGCATGTTCCATTTCAGCTCAGGTGGGCCGTGCAGGCCTTTCATTCAGGTACCTGTGCTCCTCACCGCAGCCACCCATCCTGGCCTCTTTAATTTTTCCTGTAACAATCGCGCTGGTATCACCACTCATCTTTTAGTACAAAGAGAGGAAAGAAGGAAAACGCTTCTCAGTATCCTGGAGAAAACAGTCATAATCACAAGGGAAGACAACAGGGATGGGCCAGAATGGATTTCCACAAACTCACACCCAAAGGAGATGAATGGAGCTTGGGTGACCATGGGGCCCAGTTTGAGAAACCCACTTGGAGAACCTGGTCTCTAACCCTGCTTCAGGATCTTTACATGATGGGTATGGGGTGGGGGTCAGAGCAGGACTGCCTGCTTGTGTAAAGTGCAAAGTGACCCTTATGTCCTGTGAAAGATGGGGGAGGTGGGGCGGGATGGGGGGATTTGAGCTCAGGGGAAATGGATGTCAGGGGAATTCAAATCGGGAAACCAAAGAGAGTCCTGGGGTCAGGATTCAGGAACCAGAATAACATGTGCAATGAGACCAAGCCAGAGACCCAGAAACCAGAGGCAGTGAGAGGGAGGTTGGAAAAAGAAGCCAACTTTCCCCCACAGGCCGGGGTCCGTGATGAAGCCAGGCCAGGACCCCTCAGCTCACCTCCAGCCCCGCTTCTCCTGCGGGCCGAGGCGGGGACGTGCGTCCCATCGCCAAGACCGGGGGACGGCAGCGCGGGGGCTCAGGTGCCCACAGCGAGTCTCCTCCAGGCAGAACTCGGGCTTCGGGTTCCCGCCCCGCCCAGACCCAGCTCTGGCCGCACCCCTCCGCGACCCCGCCCGGGCCACGTGTAACGCCGCAAATGAGTCCTCCGACGAAAGTACTGGCGGGATGCGCGGCGCTCCTCGGCCGGATCCGCTGGAGCAGTCGCGGCGGTGGCTGGGCGCTCTCCTCCGTGCCCCTGGGGCTGTTCCCGCCGGGTTCCCGAGGAAGGTCCCTGCGCTGTCGCCCCGAGCAACACCGACAGCCAGGGCCACTCCGAGCCGAGGCCGTCAGTCGATCAGGTCCATCCAGGCCCTGCTGTGCTCAGCGGGGAGGAGGCGCTATCCTGGAGGGCTTCCTGGAAGCGCAGAGCCGGGAGGATGAAACCAGCACTCCTTCTAGGCGGAGCTTAGCATTTTCATTGAGCCCGCCTTCTCCTTTTCAAAATGATTATTTTCTGACTAACCGCAGTCAGAGTGGGTCACCCCACTTTGGCAGTGACCCTCCTCTCCAGACACACACACACACACACACACACACACACACACACACACACACACACACACTGCCACTTGCTCTAAGAGCCTGAACCTCCCAAGCGGCTTGAGAAGTGCTCAAAGAAGCGGCCCATTGCCTGGCGTCCACTA
The DNA here is from genome assembly GCF_057876585.1 of Rhinolophus sinicus. Lineage (NCBI taxonomy): Eukaryota > Metazoa > Chordata > Mammalia > Chiroptera > Rhinolophidae > Rhinolophus > Rhinolophus sinicus. Next base: position 201,517,240 of record NC_142517.1, read on the forward strand.
CGCCTCTCGCTGCAAACTCACTGCCTTGAACTATTCTGCAGGTCACAGCATCTCCCTCCCCTCTGAAAAACCAATGCACTATTTAGGGGCTCCAAATGTCATTTTTTATTTCTGCATTCTGCTCTGTAAGAGTTCGGGCCTGCTTAAGTACACACAGCCAGAACTCTTTCAGCAAGGACGCAAACGTGACCTGTCAGGCTTGTCGCCTCTCTTTCCTTACTCCTCTCCCTCTCCCCTTAGGGTCTGTCCCAGCAGATAACTTCCTGTCAGGGCTCCTGCCACCCAACCCCCCCACCCACCCCCACTCCCACCAAGTACAGGATGGATGCCAGTATTCCCATTATTTTCCCACAGCTGTGGCGGCAGGCTAGGGTTTTCCAAAAGAAAAATTACTCCAGAATTTATTTTTAATATGAAACTATTTTAAAAGCCCATGTTAGAAGTTAAGATTTTCGGCCCTTCCTTCACTCTGCTCTTGTACAGGTTTGACCCAGAGAAATCCCCTTATTATTAGACTGCCCCCCTCCCCATCCCAGAAGTCTTTCAGGAAGGGGAGGGGTCTCAGAGAGAGCCTGAGAGCTGTCATCCCTGAGATGGTGTCAAGTCAAATGTGCACCAAATTGGAGACAGCTAATTTGAGGGTTACTTGTTTCATGAGGAGAAGGTTTGGGTATCTTCAACATTGTAAAAAGAACCGCCAGGCTCAGTGGGGTTATTAATTTTCTTACAGTGACATCATGTGGTAAAAGAAGGACCACCCAGCTTATCTTTCAAAGCGCTGATATATTCTGAAGACCGTGCAAGATGGGGAATGAAAATAGGAGAACCGAAAGGCATTAACTGAAGTTGGAACCATGGAATAACAGAGCTGGAAAGAGATTTAGGAGTTTCTGCCTGTACCTCCAATTCCAAGGCTTCTGGGAGCAGCCCCTGGGGGGCTGAGAAAAGCATCAAGCCTTGACTTTAAAAGAGATGAGGCACCTACACCTAAACAGAAAGGGAGGCTGGACCACTTATGTTTGGGCTTTCGTCACTGACCCTCAAGACAGGCATCAGATGTTCCATTACACATCGAACACTCAAGAAGTTCAAAAGGAAAATTTTTGTTTTTATTTTTATTTTTTTTAAAAAAGGGGCATCTGATTCCTAAGGGGCTATGAACACTGGGTTCTTCAATACTCCCTTCAACTAAACAGCTGCTAACAGCATTTTCCAAAGTGCATCTTATAGGAATCTGTAGGTGTTAGGTGAGTAAGAGGGTTCCGCGGTCAAACAAGATGTGGATTCAACAAATATGGACTTTTTGAAAAAGTAAACACTTTATAGTAGCACCTCTTAGAAAAGCTGATATGCTATGTAGCTCTTTAATTTCCCCAAGGTGGCCCCCATCACCCTTGCCTCCTGCTGTAATGTGCCCTGGTGTAGGCAGTCCTTACACTGTATCAGAACTGGGGTGCTTGACCACCAGAAGACAGCAGTGTGTGACTCCCTCGGCCAGGCCAAAAAAGGCACGCAAGTTTCCACTTTGACCTCTGACATACATATAATTGTGAATTCCATTTGCTAGTATTTTCATTAGGCTTTTTGCATCTATGTCATACCTGTAATTTGCCGGTGACTTTCTGTTCTTGGACTGTCCTTGTTCTGTCTTGGTACCAAGGTTATATTAGCTTCATAAAAGTAGCTGCGTCTCTCTCCTTTTTTGTCTGAAATAATTTAAGATAGAATAAATGCTCTTTGAACGTTTGTTAAAGGCCCCTTCCCCCACTGTAAAATCATCTGGCCTGGTGTTTTTTGAAAGGGGTGGAGAGAATGCTAGGAGAACCTTTGGATTACTAATTTAATTTCTGCCATAACTATTGGTTTGTTCAGAGTTTATTTATCTTCTTGGGTCACTTTAGAAATGCATTGCAAAGTAAATATTTTATCCAAGTTTCAATGGTCATGTGTGATTTTAAACATCTCCACTAAGTCTATAGATATATCCTTTCTGTATTCCTAATGTTGTTTGTGTGTTTATATATATGCCTTTACTTTCTTTATTGTTTTCTATTTTCTTAGTTTAGCCAAAAACTAGTTTTTTATTTTATTGATACTGTTTCTCTTTTATACTTTATTACTTTATCCTCCTATTTTTAAAAATTCTTTAAAATTCCTTCCTTCTATTATACTTATGCTAACTTCCTGAGTCGAGTGCTTTACTCATTTGTTTTCTTTTTTAAAAAATTTTCTTTTTTTTTTTTATTAGTTTCAGGTGCACAAAACAATGTAATAGTTAGACATTTATCATTTATATCCCTCACAGAGTGACCACCCCCCTCCCTCCTCCACTACCCTCTGACATCGCACACAGCCATTACATTTCCACTGTCTCTATTCTTAATGCTGTACTCCGCTTCTTGTAAATATATATATATATATATATATATATATATATATATATATATATATATATAATTGTAGTTGACATTCATTATTTTCAAATTTTCTTCTTCAAAACATACATTTAAGTTTCTAATGACTGTTTTTGCTGCATCCCACGAATTTTGATATGTAATAAATGTATTATCATTCTAGTCTTAAATGATACAATTCCACTGTGATCTCTTTTCAAACAATTCAAATAATTGAGGAGAGCATTATAGTTTCCAAATGTGTGTGCATATAATTTATTTTATTAGTACTTTTGTTATTTATTTGTTTTCTTATTTTATTCTTGAGTTATCATCTAATTTCAATATGGCCAGAGGAATGAATGTGCTCTATGCAATACATATTTTTTAATTTGTTTAGGCTATTAATTATCATATTGTTAATTTTTGAAGATATTTTTATAAATTATCCATTACATCAAATCTGTTAATTTTATTTTTATTTCTATATCCTTACACTTTAAGTTAAGTAACCAATCAGTATCTTGTAGAGATGTGTTAAAATCCCCCAGTATGAGTAAAGGTTTTCCATTTTCCTTATGTAAGTTAATTTTTGCCTTCTGTAATAGATTTCAAGGTTTTTTTTTTTTTTTTTTAGGTACATACAAGTTCATGAGTGTTATATTTTCCTCTTATTACTAAGTTCTTTCTTCCTTTACCCATATAATGCTTTTGCATAAATTATGTTTGATATGAAATTGATATTACTACTCTTAGGGTTATTATTTTTATTATTTGTATGGGACAAGTTTTATCACCCCTTTAGTTTCAGCTTATCTGAGTGGCTTTATTTTATGTGTATCTTCTATAAGAAGACAATGCCTAGTTTTTTAAAATTTTAATTTAACCGTATAATCTCTTATTTTTTATAGTGAGTTAATTCCATTTTCAATTTTTTGGATTATTGATTGATTTAAAATTATTTCTATTCTTTCAGTTTTGATATTTTGTTCACTTTCATTTGTTTTTGTTTCTTTTCTTCCTCCTTTTCTGCATTCTGTTGAACTAGTAAAACTTTCTATATTTTCCCCCTTCATGGTCAGGAAGCTGTTGACAGTGTTTTCATTTTTCGACTCATCTTTAGTTTTTTCAACATACATATTAGACCATACATTTCTCTAAATAATTCAAAATGCTCAGTAATTTTATTTTTGTCCTGAAAAAAATAGCCAAAAAGCTTTTAGCACACTAACTGCTAGTTAACATTTTCTCTTCAATTTAGTGTTACTTACAGTTTCAGTTTCACACTTCTTAAAACAAAACAAACAAAAATTGATTTTTTTTTACAGTTAGTAAACATTTGCTTTCAATTTTCCTGCTCCCCTCATTTTTTTGTATCCCATACCTTTCCTCTAGGCTCCTTTTTATTCCTACTGAAGTATATTCTTTAATAATCATTTTAGTGAAGGCCTTTATGTGGCTTTGGCTCTGTTTATAACATTGCATTTCTGGTGATTTCTGGTCTGTGAAAACATTTATTTCGTTTTTGATCCAGACTCCATCTTAATGATTTTTCCCTTTCGATGGCCTGTGTGTCTTGCTATGGGTTTGAAGCAAGGGGAATGAGTTCAAAGGTTCACTAACAGAGTCATCTTGACTAGAAATCAGAGTTAATGGCTCCTGAATTCCTGGTCCATGAAGGAAAGATCAAGACAGCACAAAGCAAACACGTATGACAACTTGCTTGAAAGAAAAGGGGTGGGGAGGAGAAAGAAATGAATTCTGAGCACATGCCAGTTTCACAAGACATTTGGATTTTCTAAGCTTTCTAACATTTATTCTTGTTTCGACTTATATTATTATTGGAGTGATAATGCCTGGTGGATCCCACAAGTGCCTATTTATTACAATTTTTGGATTTGGGTTGGAACTTATGCCAGGTGTCACAGACTCAAAAGTGTTCAGAGACCAGACAGGTTATATAAATGTGTCAAGTCACCTTGTATATGACAATAGATTATGGTGCCAAGCGGGATAAAGCTGGACAATGCAGACTCCACCAAAGGCATAAAAACTCAATGTTAAAAAAACACACAAAACAAATGTTGACAAAACACACAGACAGTGAAACCTGGAGTTTGTCAGAGCCAATGAGCTTGACCCGACCATCCAGATTTAGGTAACACACAGAAAGGTTAGGTCTCTGTTCCGTGGTCACACTCAAAGCTTGTTTTGTAATTTAATAACACATGCTTTCCATGATCCACCCTTACTTTCCAAAAATATAACAAAATCTCCACAATGCTATAATGAGTTATTTTTGTAAATTAAATCTAAGCATTTGTTGACAAGACCCAATGGGGGAAAATGTTGATCTTCAAGGGAATTCATGTAACATTTCTGTGTTTTAAGTAAAAAACATTTGTCCTAGATGTTATTTGAAACATTTTACACAGAAAGTCTTTACTTTAAAACATTACATATTATAAAAATTTAAATTTTTTCTGTACTTTTTTATGCAGTCAATTTCAAGTTTAAGAATTTAAAATCAGCAACTAGTCCCATTATGCTGTATTTTTAACTGAAAAGCATAATTACAGGGAGTAAGAGTGAATCATATAAAGGGGTTAATATCCAAAATTTATTTAAAAAACCTCATACAACTCAACCCCCAAAAAACAAACAATCCAATTAAAAAATGGGCAGATAACATAAGGAGGCATTTCTCTGGAGAGGACATACAGATGGCCAACAGACATGTGAAAAAAAAAGCTCAACCTCACTAATCATCAGAGAAATGCAAATAAAAAGCACAATGAGATACCACCTCACTCCTGTCAGGCTGGCTACCATCAATAAATCAACAAACAACAAGTGCTGGCGCGGATGTGGAGAAAAGGGATCCCTCGTGCACTGCTGGTGGGATTGCAGATTGGTGCAGCCACTATGGAAATCAGTACGGAGGTACTTCAAAAAATTGAAAATGGAACTATCTTATGACCCAGCAATTCCACTCCTGGTGTCTACCCAAAGAAATCCAAAACACTAATTCGAAAAGATATATGCACCCCTATGTTCACTGCAGCACTATTCACAGTAGCCAAGATATGGAAACAACTGAAATACCCATCGATAGATGATTGGATAAAGAAACTGTGGTACATTTATGCAACAGGGTATTAGCCATAAAAAAGAATGAAATCTTACCATTTGCAACAACATGAATGGACCTAGAGAATATTATGCTAAACAAAATAAGTCAGACTAAGAAAGACAAATACCGTATGATTTCACTTATATGTGGAATCTAAAGAACAGAATAAACGATCAAACAAAACAGAAATAGACTCAGAAATACAGAGAAAAGACTGATGATTGCTAGATGGGAGGGGAGTGGGGATGGGGGAGAAGCTGAAGGGATTAGAAAGTACAAATTGGTAGTCACAAAATAGTCACAGGGATATGAAATACAGTATGGGGAATATAACCAATAATGTTGTAAAGATTATGTAAGGTGACAGATGGATACTGGATTTGTCAGGGGGATCACTTCATAGACTGTGTAGATGCCTGACCACTGTGTTATATACCTGAAGCCGAAGTAGAACAGTATTGACTATCAACTATAATTAATGTCAAATATATATATATATATATATATATATATATATACAAATATATATTCCCCCCGCCATGGGATGTAAAATACAGCTATATATGATGTCAGAGGGGTAGTAGATGGGGGAAGCTTATCACTTTGTGAGGTTATCACTTTGTAAATGTCTAGTACATTGTTTTGTACACCTGAAACTAATAAAAATAATTTTAAAAAAGAGTGAATTATATAAAAGTAGCAAGAGCAGCGATGTTCTAGAACCAAATACTTTGTCCAAATTCTTTGGAAAAGTCCACATTTCATTTCTACTAAGAATATTTTAATTAATTGTAATTGTAATCGTTAAAGGGCATTTAATCTTTTCTTTTCCTGATTTAAATTTTCTTATTCATTTTTTTCAGGATCTGTGTGACGTCTCACTTTGAAACGTCACTGACTTATTATCTATCAAATTTGATCACACATTTTCAGCCCGCCTCCCCACATCATTCCGTTTTAACCACGTTTCTGGTATCACTATGACATTCAAGAAAATCTACCTGCTTCTCTCTTGTGAAGGGTTGAATGTTTTCCATGGCCTGGTTAGCATTCAGCTTTCCAAGAACTAAGTCAGCTGCCGTATCCATCTGCTTTGCCAGTTCTCTCTGGCCCAAAGTATTTAGGCAAAAACCAAAGAAAAACATCTGCATTCTCGTGTGTGTAGGATTTCAGGAAGTTAATAAGTGTGTCCAATCTGATATCTTTAACAAGTGATCTCCCATCTATTCTTTCAGATGAACCTGAGAACCAATTTATTCTGCTAAAAATGTATCTGTAATTAATCCACTCACTCCCATCAAAGGTCAAACTCTTGGTTTCATCCATTACTTCTACATTCATTTGCTTATCAATTCATTTCTAGTTTTGTATTTATTATATCCCTTTCCTTTCTCTTGATTTGTTTTGAGGTTATTTTTATTATGTTTGAATTAATTGCTTAGTCTCTTATTTATTAATAAATCATTGAATCCTGAATTTTCTTTAGTGTATGACTGTGTGGTTAAATGCCATAGTTATTGATGTCTAATATTACCATTGTCATTCAATTCTAAGAAGCTTATAATTTCAATTTTGATTTCCTTTGTGGCAGGAAGTTATTTTGAAGAGCAGTCTTAAGTTTCTAAATGAGATTTTTTTTGATATCTTTTCATTTATTAATCTCTTATCTTGCTTCACTGACCATCAGTGAAAGGACAACTGTACAAATTTTACTTTGTTTCTTTTTATATTACGCCACTCCTATTTTTAAAATTATTTCTTACTACCTGTAAACTTCATAACGACCTTATGAAAACTATTTAGACTTAACCATAAAGTTTCTGCAACATAATAGAGATGATGTTTTTAGAGAAATTTAGATGCTTTTCTCTTCTGCTTTTCCAAATATATGGGTTCAAGGTGTTCATCTGCCATCATGAGATGCCGGAAAATGAGAATTATTAAGATTCATGTGTAGAGAAAGAAATGTAACGATGAACAAAGAGTGTTCAGTTTCTGACATTTAAATGGTATTTTGCAGAGGAGACAATAGGGGAAAATGCTTGAAAGTCAGTTGAAAACAAAGAAGTATCTAAATTCCTTTGCATCTATTTTCACTATCAAATGCGAGGCCTGCGCCACACAGCAATAATAATCCCCAAATTCACAGAAAATAATCTTGTCTGCAGTTGAGTTTAGCCTAAAAACGTGGAATCAAGAAAGGGAAGATATTAACCAAAGGGAATAAAAGAGGAGTTTGTCTGTTCTGGTCCTGGGAGATGGTTGGAAGGAAAAGATGAAGAGGCCAGGGGAGACTGCGACATGGGAGGGGGAAGTCAAAGGTGTGTCCCAGTTTTCCTCGGGGCCTTGGCTTGGTGAGAGAAACTTGTGCTAAGGTAAGGATGAGGATTCTGTCTATTCCCACCTGGGACTGTGGAAGGAGCCTGCGGTGCCAGGTGGCCCTGTTCCAATAAAGGCGGGCAGGGTAGCCCCAATGGATCCTTGTTCAAACCGCTAGAGGTGGGAGACGCTGAGCTGAGAACCGGCAGGTAAGGGCAAAGACTACCAGTGGACCGTGGAGTGGAAGCTGGAATGGAGCATGTGGGTGAGGGTCTCAGCGTCAGGGAAAATCGAAGGGAGGATGGGAGAGGCAGCTGGGCCCTGAAGGAGCTTAGCAAGAATAAACTCTGAATTCATTACTTCCAGAAGCCAGACACAGATGCCAATGAGCAGGACACCCCGAGTAGGATGGGACCATCCACTTCTCAGCAGAGCCAAGGGCACACCCAAGGACCAACTTGAGCGCAGGGGACCCCTTTTACCTCCAAATGACAGGAGACTCTTGTCCCCACCCCATGTTCCAGATATCATGTTAGAAAAGAAAAAGATGAGAATAAAACCACAAGAGTGCACCGTGAGCCCCCTAAAAACTGAGGTAAGCCTAGAGATTGTATATTGTTTTAAACCAAATTGGAATCAAGTTAAATTGGACCAAAAGTTAAAAAGTTTTCCCACCACTCAGCGGGTGGGGCTGTAAGGGAGTTCAGAATTGTTTTAAGAGCAGAGCTTCTCACCTGGGAATCTTGTTAGAATTGAAGAGTCTGACTCAGTAGGTCTGGGTGGAGCATAAGTGCCATTCTCATCACTGTTCGTTGGATATTGTTTTTCACTGGCTCTGGTTTTACAAATGCAAATTTAGATTCCAATTTATGTTTGGGCAGATAATTGCAGTCCTTCTTTTTAGAGAGTTACACGCTGGCCTGAAAATCACTTCCTTTCGGCTTTAGAGATGCCCCATCATTTGTCTGGCATGAAACTCTCAGGAGGCGTTTTCCCTCGGGTATTTGCCAGCATTGCTCTGAGGTGCATTTGGCGTTGTGTTTCGAGAACGCTGACGTCAGTCTGATGCTCTTTCCGCACTCTGCACCCGTGAAGTAAGCCACCTCCCTGCAGCTTGAACAGTCTAGGCAGGTCTTTGAATTGCTTTATTTCTCTGCCTGGAACGTTCTTCCTCGAGAGCGGCATGGCTTGCTTGCTCTTTCACTTCCCTCAAGTTCAAATGTAACCTTCTAAATAAGGCCTACGCTGGTCGTTCCGTTCACAGTTATGACTTCACCTCTTTCCACCATGCTGCTCCTCACGTCCTTGAGCGACTTCCTCTCCCCTTCCTGCACCTACCACCGCCCTGCGTGTTATCAAACCTATTATATTTGGCAATTCTCCCCCATGTACTCTCCTTGAGGGCAAGGCTTTTCGTCTTGCTTTGTTCATGGCTGAGTCTCCAGTACCTAAAGCTCTACCTGGCACATAGAAGGTACATACAAAAATATGTATGAAGACACATAATAAAGATGGCTAAACAAATGAACTCTACGCAAAACGAAGTGTTATTCAATATAAATATATTTCATTACATTCACACTTTAAATTAGCAGGTTACGTACGATACACAAACTAGGTAACAGACTAGGAATGCTCATATCACAGCAACACCCCACTTCTGAGGATGAATGGGCGTTCCAGGCACCACCACCAGAAACTTCTGAAAATATGCATATCTGATACATTGTTTGCACGCATGCTGTCTTGAGCGAATCAAGGAATGAATTAGAACTCCGTGGGATTTGCTGTTATCATCCTATCCTGCATGGTCCCTTCAACGGCTTGACTCCTTTTTAAAGATTTGTTTTGTTTTGTTTTGTTTTGTTTTAAGCAAACCTGAACTGACTAAAATGTAAAGAATTAGAAGTCAACGGAGAGAGGCGATGACCCATTATACAGTCACACGTCATTATTCTGGCGGTTACATTTCCCTTCCACTTCAGAATGGAAACCCAAAGTGCCTTGCAAAGTGTAAACAAATGCTCACAAAGCCAGGTCCGTGATTGCTCCCTTCCTTTTGTCTTAGCCTCACTTACTCCTGAATGGCAGTTGTGGGAAGGCAGTTCTTTGGCTCCTGTGTGCAGCACAGGCGAAGAAATGAGGCCGTTAGAAGCAGGCACACTGACAGAGGAGGCAACTTGCAGCCAGATGGGTAGGAGGCCATCCGCCCTCCAGAAAGCACAGGACTTGTGCTGCACTGGAGGCCCAGCCACCCAGTGGGCAGACACAGGTCATGTGATACGGCCACTTATTTTCAAAAAGGTGCAGACGTATAATACAGTTGCAGAAAAATGACATCAGAAATTATGAAAACATATAAATCATGTAAACATTTGGCTGCGCTAGATAAATGTAACATGTTTGTACAGTGTATGTAGACATCTTTGTTTATGCATTGTTAGTCCATTTATTTTTACCACAGGGAGTTATTTTCATCATAGTAGCTGATGACACACTTAACCATGGGAAATTAACTCATAAATATAACCTAAGATTTCTTAGTCAAAAAACTTCCTAGAGTTCCACCTACATAGGCTTGTATGTATGTGTACATTTTTGCCTGACAGTTTTATTGGTATTTAATACACTGTTCCTCAGCGAAAGTAGTCAAATAAAATGGGTTTACACTTCTTACTATGTGGTTTGCCATTTGATAAACTAAGAAATTATGATACACTAGTAATTATTAAAGAAATTACCAATCTATCAGCTATGTACAATACTTGTAAGATCTAATGTCACCCATCATGCATAGGCAAATGTGCACACATATATACATACATAACATGTACAAAACATTTACACTAGTGAATGTACCTGTTGTAATAACTCACTGTGTGGTCAGTGATTGCAAATAATGAGGAAAAATGGGACATTTAAGCAAGGACTGAAGGACGTTCCTAACAGAAGCATATTTCAGGAAGTTACACCAGTTCAAAGGAGAGGGGAAAATAGTATGAACTGGTTTAGTTTACAAATCAGTTTTCAAGTAGTAAGTTGATTAGAGCATGATGTGATAAGGCTAAAGCAACAGCTTGGGTTCATATGCAGGGCTTGTAACTGTACAGAAGGGGGGACCCTACCATCGTCTCATAATGAATGCTGTTGTAAGTTGGGATGAAGTTAGCATTGAGAACTTACTGACAGGTGTCATGCTAAGATCTACTGCAGTGAGAGCACGCTACCAGCTGCTCCTTTAGTAAATACAAGGTGCAAATCTAAGAGAAGCTACACATGGAAAAATCTCCCTCAGGAGCAGTAATGTCATTTGTCACCCAGACCTACCAGTGGATTCATAGTTGAGGTCTGTGGAGGAGTTATAAAGAGAAGTAAACAATAGGCTGTGTATCCACCCGTGGGCTGAAGGAGCAATTACTGTGGCCAGGGTTGTGAGAATAGCAATAATTAGTGAGACATCTCCAAAGTGCACCGTTAGGGCCCAAGTACAGGCTGAAATGGGGGCCATCGCTGCTCCCCCAACCTTGAGAATTGGTTTGCCTGTCAGGGAGCTTCTGGGTTTCCTCACACTTAAGATCTTAATCTACGCACTGATCTGATGGAGCTATTTTTATGAGTCTCAACTTTGTTTACAAAAAAATTAAAAACACCTATTTTACTTAATTACTGGATGATTCTATGAAAGCTCCTGACTGAAAAATAATCCAGAAGTCAGGTTTGAGTACTAGGGAGTTAAGTGTCATGTTCTTAAGGCCGTCACTTCTTGTCACATTAAGAGGATACCCATGAAATTGCAGCCTCAGGCCCACTGGGAACACTTTGTTCTGTTTGGGTTACACTGATAAAGCCCACTCTATGGCTTACACTTGCTTACGATCTTATGCATTTGGCAGCACAAACACACTAATTTACGTCACTAAGACCTCACTAAATTGCTTCACAACCAAAGGTTCTAATGGTGGGAAAAGTCCAAATCTGTTCAGTAAGCACTTCCTTTTTTCTTAGAATCACTGTTCGTGTTGCTACCTAAACTTGAACGGGAGAGAGGTCACTGAGCTTTGAACACTTGGTTTCTGTATTCCATTTCTCAGTGGGAATGCCCAATTGTTAAGACCACAGGTTGACCTTTGACTGAGGTCACCATTGGTTCTCCCCCTCCCCCAATCAGGATCCTCTAATGACAATTGGTTGGTTGTGATTAATACTGTGATCTGTGGCCATAAGTAGCTTGAAATCAACTGGCCCACTTTTAATCAAACTTCTTGACCAACCTCTTGCCTTAACCAGCTGAGGGGTACGTAGTTAAGTCCATGTAAGATGTTGAAGATCTCTGGGGTGGCCAGTTAACTAAGCTGATTAGAGCATGGTGCTAATAACACCAAGGTTGCCAGTTCGATCCCTGCATGGGCCATTGTGAGCTGCGCCCTCCTTAAAATAAAGAAAGTAAGAAGGACCTGGTCTCAAGTTTAAAAACAAAAATGTTAAAAGATCTCAGATTGCATCCTAGCAAATGAACGTTCTAATTAGTAACATTGAATTAATATCCTTGTTAATACCTATAATCTAAAGCAATAGTTCCCAAACTTACCTTCACAAAACAATCACCTCAGGTCTATGAAATCAAATCTACAAGAGGCATAAGTTTTGTTTTAAAGCTTCCCTAGGATATTCTGATTTAAAATACTAAATCACTTGCCACTCTTTTTTTGGAATAGCTATTTAAAGTCTGTAACCCATTCTTGTGTAAACTTAATGAGCACAACCCTTCTTTTGAGAATGAATTATGTTTTAATCAGCTCAAGTCAGTTTGGTGAATATGAATGCCTTATGAGAAATTTGGATAATACCAATTTTGGTCAAAAAATAGTGAGAATGCTTTCCTCAGTGTTGCAAAATGGTTTTGCAGGCAAACTTTAGAGGGAAATTTAAAAAATGTGAATATAGTATGCATCGACTTTCTAACTTTGAAGGGCATTATCTTCTGTCCTCCCTCTTCACTAGATGTAGAAGTTGCAAGAGGCTTTCTACAGAATCTCACTGTTTTACAGTTACATACAATGGTTGTCTACTGCTGGAACAAAATGCAGATTTTTGCCCTTTTCCCCACCTGGTGCATGCTCTTTAGGTTATGTCTCTTTTGGCCTACAATTCCATTCCATTAAAAAAAAAAAAAAAAAAAATCAGTCTAGTGGTTACTTTTTAATACAGAGAACAGCATCATATAGGGAATAAAAGTTATGATTAATTCTACAGATATTGATATCTGACATCAGTTTTATAAACAAAATAATTCGCATATACCATACATACCAATATGCACAGCTAATATTTTTTCTCTTGCGTAGGATCTGTAAGTTTCACAATATCAAATACTCCAAGGAACACTTTCTAATCAACAAACGTTCACTAAAATACTCCCCAAGAAAATCTACTTTCAGAATCAAATTCAATTTGTAAAGTGCTGCCCAGTTTGCCAAAACTGGGGGCACATTAACTCATTAAAAGTACAGGTTTTCAAATCAGACAGTATTGGGCCCAATTTCCTGCACCCATTAACTATTAGTGGGATCTTGAGAGTTGCTGCATCACTAAGTCAGAGTTTTTTCATCAGATGTTGTGTGACTCAAAAGAGTTTTAAAATCGGATTGAAACCATCTGGAACAGCCCAGCAATTGGTCTCCATTTTCCACTTTTTAGCCAGCTGAAAACCAAAAATCAAATGATTTCCATTTATAAAATTAAAAAATATCATATCATGAATATTAGTCATACTCCCAATGACGTACAAATTTTATGAAGTTCAACTCTTTTAAGACAATCTTCCAAGACACGTAGCAATCATTAAGCACATCCGTCGGAGACTTACTACCCCCACCTCATGCCAGACATTGTGCTGACACATTTAAGTATTGCAACAGCAGAACTTTGAGACTTAGAATTTTAATTTTCCCACTGCAAGAATTCTTACATTCAAGTATTATGTATTATTTGAACTGTACTTCGTTATCTGAACATTGAAATTTGACGAAATTACTAAACATAGACAAGGTTACTTTGAGCTCCACATATAAAGCTACGCCTGCATGGCTCACTGGACCCTAATACTGAGATCAAATCACTTTAATGCCATGTTTACAAATTTGCTATTTCTAGAACTATCAAATGAATGGGTTTTCAAGACTTTCTAGCTGTTCATGTTTTCCTGAAGGCTTCATGATCAAGCTCTGTATTGTTACTTGTTGGATTCACTTAGGTCTCCTCTTGGCTAAATAACCAATTGGTATAGGAAAGGCACCCCATAAGGAATGTTTTTTTAAAACTCCAGATTTAAATTTATGCCTCTACCCATGTTACCCAATCAAGTATGTAAAATTAAGATTCCAGAACAGCAGCCACTTACCTATTTTCCCTCCTACCCAAAACTGTTATCAGCAAACGTACAATCAAAATATCTTAAGTCCCATATTGAGATGCTTCATGTATTCTTTTAGTTTGCCGTTTTGTATGTACTGTAACTCTTTTTCATGTAAATGAGGTACAAATTAAGTGGTAAGTTTATAAGTAGAAAACCATGTTTATTTGTAGTATGGAATACAGGCTCAGGAGACAGAACACAGGATCAAACCCAGGTCCAACCCACGGCTCTGCCATATCCTAACAGTAACCTTGAGCAACCAAGTGTAACGACAGTGCTCGTCTCATAGAGCTGATGTGATGACTAAATTAAATACACAGACGGCATTCAGAACAGTGTCTGGCACATGGTAATACGCACTCAAATGTTGTTTCTGTTTATTTAACATTTCTAACTCTGCTTTTGGAAACAGGAATGATTTATAACAATGTTGCTAACCTGAAATGTTTTAACGTTCATATGAGTGCCAAATACTCACTGACCCACTCTATGTACCATATAGTAAAATACCTGATCTGTGATTTTGATATGTAATAGCTTTCCTCCCAAGACTGAGACAATCTAACAGTATACATATGAGAGCTTATGAAAAATTAGCCTATAAAAATTGAATCTCAAGTTACACAGGCAATGATAAAACCTTGTACTACCAGTTATTCAAAATGAATATTTAAAACTGTACATAAAACTAGTATTGTCTAGATTTAACATATTATTTTCCAAATTGAGGAACTAAATAATATTGAAAAGTCTGAGCTGATGCCAACGTGCTATTAGTTTACCGGGGGTGTAGGTATAATCTTAAGATCATTGGTTGTTACTAAGCCTTTCCTGCTACCCAACATACACACTGGGGGGATGGAACATTAACAGTGCTTTACTATGATAAGAATTCTTATTGAGAAGGCGTATCAGCATCTTGGGGGTTTGGAAGTGGAACGTGTCTATGTTTGCAATGCTACACAGGTGATCCTAACATAGCCTTTACAGAGACATGCATCCCCCACCCCCCCAAAATTCACCGACATAAAGAATCCTTGCAATCACAACCACATTTTATTTTGTGAGGCTGTGAGTTCCCTAATTGCAATGAATTTTCAATCTTTAAATAATATAACTATATAACAATTCAAAGTAAACACTGTCTTGGATTCGATGACGGTAGCAGAGAATTACAATTTAACAAGTGAACAAAGATTACATCATTTTTGCAGTTGGAAAATTATGTATCCGCCCTCCTTAAAATTCTTCAAGTATAAGTCACCAAAATTTATTCACATCAACAGGATTAAATAAATGGTAAGGATGTATTATTCTTTGAAATTAAGACGTTAAAAAACTGAGAATAGCATGAATGACCTCTTGCTGAAAAGAAAGCAACGTCAAAATGTACCATTGAGCTAAAATACACTTACTTAAGAGCTAAAACATATAAGCATGTTAGGTGACCCAATTTTGTTTTTCAATGCATCAGTCTCCAACTATTCAACTCAACTGCAATTGACTGAAATGCAACTGAGTGCAAATGGTTGCATTCTCCACCTATCCAATTCAACTGCAATTCAGAAACGTTTCAAAATATTTATAAGCATTTAGAAACATAAACATCAAACCTGTGCTCCAAAATTAACAAATGTCTCTAAACTCTAGGTTGGATTTGTACCTTCACACTTGAGACAATGACATTAAATTTAACTTTACTGATTTTTAATGCTTTAAACTAATGCAGAAATTTGTGTTTTAATGTCTCATTTAGATTTCAAATGAAGTTCTTACATCCTTCATATTTATTAACGTTGACAATCTGAGTTATTCTATTTCCCAATGTGTTACATATCATTTAATTGGGAAATGAAGCAATAAGGAAACTCTGAAACCTAAATACCAGTATTTTCCTTATAAACACCTTATTATTACAGAAATTCCAATGACGTAAAAATCAGAAAGTAAAACCCTTCAGCTTTCCATGTTACACCTGACCTACTGTCACTCAAGTATGGTAAAAGTATCCTGAGAATAATGTTCATGATAGTTTTCAGTTGTATCTTATTTGCATCATGTAAAAGTGGAAAATGCAGAGATCAAGAGCATAAGGCTTACAAATCTACAGTACAAATGAAGACAAAATTAAATGCAGTAAGGGCGTATCTGCAAGTCTAAGAGGAAAATTATAACCCGAGACGCATGGGGAAAAATATTTATGTGGAGTTTTTAATCCATATTAGAATTCAGTTGTTGTAACTTGACCATAAATTTAAACAGAAACCATCTTCTGAGACATACATTCTAATAAATGTATCAACAGTATCGATAGTCAACGGTCGGTTATTTGAACTTACTAGTAACATTTCATTTTTCTATCCGATAGAAATCTATAGTGGTTTGCCCCAGTTACATATCTGCAACAATGTCTTATGAAAACAAAATGAAACAAAATTAAATAAAATTGAAGATAAAAATACTCTGAAGTTATTAAAAATAAAGCAAACTATAATCCTTGGCAGGTCAATCAGGTAAAAAACATTGGTGAAAGTTGGAAGCACAGGATAACCGACATGAATCTTCAGCACAAAGCACATCTTTAAAAACATGAAACGATGACTCTTTGGAAGACAACAGCTAAATATCCAAGAATCATCAGGTTTGAAAAATATTGCTTAATCACTTTCCAAAACACAGTCAACTGCAAGAACTGAAGATCTTGTTAAAAAATATCAAGGTAATCATATTTATTGCATCTTTAGAATGCATTCTGAAACAGAAAATTAACAGTGCACCTCAGCTTCACCAAAATATAGATATTTAAGAGAGGGGGAACCTAAGATATTTTATAAACAAAGTATAGACTATATGTGCTTTTCAAAGGGGCTGAATTAAATATAACCAGCTGCCAACTTTGTGCTCTGACGTACTTGAATTAGTGGGTATGTGTATGCTAAATTCATTTATTTTTGTCTACAATAAATGAAATAAAAACACTGCCCTATACAATCCACTATTAGCAGTGAGTATAACAGCAAAAAATTATTGTACAATTTATACATACTAAAATATTCTCTCTCTCTAGAGATAACGAGGAACAAAACCTAATCATTGTTAAGACTGAATTTGAGAAATTTCAAAATACAATAGGGGAAAACCAAATCAGGGTTATGTACTGAGCCCAAAACAAAGGTTCCTGGTCATACGGCTATCAGATCAGTCAGTGCAAGTGGTAGAACAAAGCATGCTCAGATTGTATGCTTGGGTCTCTGTATTTATCAAACCTTTAAATTAAACAAGACTAGCTAAAGAAATGCCAGAAGCAGAGCAAGATAATTGGAAATTGTGTCATTTCTTTTACCATTTTTGTTACCCAACTTATACAATGCGCAAAGTGCTAAGCAACACTACAAAAACACATTTACATCAACACTGAAGACCTGGGGAAATGAAATCCAACAATTTTATTTTAATGAGCTGTAGTTTCTAAATTTTTGTTTTATTTTTTTCCTGTTTTCATACAGTATTGAAAACAAAACGCGGCACATTCACATTTTCCCGAGGAACTGTAAAGATGACCTCTACAGGGATAAATGTTGTAAAGCCTGAAGCTCAATCAATTGATGTTGAAAACTCTCAAAGGGAGTAAAGGCTTGATCTGAATGGTCTAGAACATGTACTGTAATTTAATAGAAGAGATGGTCGTCTTAGTATTTAATGATTTAAAAGAACTTCCCAGTCCATGCGAAGAGTACAGTCCAAGAATAAATCAAATTTCTGGACGTATTTTATGCTACATATGTGTACACTTTGCGATCCTCAGGTGTTCGTGCCAAATACTCTCTCTCAATAAGTCCTTCAATACGTTTCTTAATAACAACTGGACTTGGTAAGAATCGAGCCTTCAACTGTTGAGTTACCTAAAACAGAAGGTAAAAAAAAAAAACAAAACACTATTTCTCACCAGAAAATTAAAAAAAATATGTTAACATTTCCATATAAACACACAAAAATTTGTATTTTTGAATAGAACTGATGTGGAATTTTAAGACTCAGCTCAAACTTTAGTAATTTGATTACCAAAGTTAAAAATACCAAAACTTTAAAAAGGTATTTGAAAGTGTAATGTTAGGTTAGAACACACCACCTGTTCACATCAGAATGTGAATACTAAAATGGATTAGGAGTACAAGTTGGACTATATTAGTATGAATGTATATACCACCTAGACTTTAACCATTTGATGCTGTACGCTAGCCTTCTGGGTTACTCTCCCAATTCACAGAACGTGGGTAGCATAACGTGTCTGAGAGCACAAACTGTGGACCTGGAAGGGCTGGATTCAAATCCCAACTCTCCCACCTACTGGCTCTGGGACCTTGGGAAAGTTCCTTAACCTCATGAAATTAACAGACGTGATGCTTTAGAATAATGTCCTACTACCCGTCCACAGTAAGTGCTACTGGTGCTATTCTTTTCTCTATCTGCTGTCAGGATTCTAGGCATTGTGACGTCAGTAATAATAAAACAGTAACCACAGCAGTAGTCAAAGCCTGACTATGCACTGTATCATTAGTCATTTCGTATGCATTAATTTATTTAATGCTCTTAGCCTTGCAAAGTTAGGTTGTCTCATTTCTACAAATGAGAAAAATATGCCAGAGAGGAAAACTGACATGAATAGAGCCAGTAGTTACGAGATGAGAATCTAAACTTTTCTGCCCCAAGTTCAGGCTTTCCTAGGAACCCACCCTGCATCCTGCAGACCATCCACCCATCAGCCAGCTTTTCTTTTACTCCCGTTGGATCCGTTTGCTGCCCAAGACCACAAGGGGTTGATAATTCTTTGAAATCTGAAACTGCAGCACTCCATTCTCCAACTAAAATCTAGCAGCCTTCTAGTTTTATCATTCCATCTGAATCTCGAATCCTCTGACCCTTTCTTCTAAGCTATCAGTAACTTCTTTTAACTGTAACTCCCTCCTGACAGGGTTTAGTCTGCACACAGGATCACTTCAGCTACACTCTCAACAGTCCCCTCAGCTTCCTGATTCCTCTGGTTCTGTTCCATAAACACCCTTTCTACATGTGCTGCATCATTCAAAATCTACTACTCAGTTCCCCGCTGAGTGAAGTCGTAGTTTCTTATACCTTCTGTGTAGACCAGGAGCCAGCAAACTGCAGCCTACAGGCCAGATACAGTCCACTGCCTGTTCTTTTAAATTCTTCCTGAAACACACTCATTTCTTATCTATGGCTGCTTTCAGGCTACAACTGGTCATTAAAGCAAACAAACCAGAAAAACAAACAAAAAACCAAACTAACAGTCTGCCAATCTCTGATGTAGTGATAACCCAAATGTATAGTATTCAAGTTCAGCAAGTCCCCGAGCTCGGGAGCCTCGCACCCTGCTCTCCAGGGAAAGGCCACCGCCGTTTGCAAGTCCTCCCTCGCACCACCTCACACACTCATATGCATCCATCCTGGATTAACACTCACCCTGCACCCTGTCCTGGACTCTCAGGAACACTCAGTAACATCCCTGGTAATACACCTACCATCCACCGGTGTTCTCTATCCAATCCTCTCACCTTTCCTTTGACTTTGGTACATCAATTATCACCTCATTTCATTTTTCTTCCTTTTCTTTTTAAGTACTCCTTTCTTATCCTTAGGATATAAACATCCTCAACATTTCCCCATCTAAAAAAATGAAATTCAGAACCCCTCAACTCAACACTCAGTCCGGGAGTATTGCTCTCTCTGCCCTTTCCCATGAGCCAGCACCTCAAAGCACATGACACTCTTCCTGGTGGTCTCAGCTCCATTACTCCTCAAGGCACTGCCCTCAGACATCTCCTGCCAGTCCAATGAAAATGTCTGGGAAAATTAATCAGTTACCTAATTGCCAATGTCTTAAGTGCTTGTGTTTTTTTCTGTCATGATTTTTGAAATTACTGAGTATTCACTAATTATGTCTCGGGACAGGAAGTCAACTTGTACAGAAGGGTAGTAACTGGAACACAGCAGCACACTGTCTTCCCTTTTCAGTTAAGGGACCGACCTCATCTAGCCATTCCAGCCAGAAACCTAAGAGTTTTCCCTGACCCCTCCGTCTCATTTCCCACAATCGGTCAAATATCCTGTCAATTCTACTTCTCATTTGTCTTCATTCAGCTCTCTATCCTCTACCAATACTCTATTCAGCCCTAATCAACTCTTACCTCACAGTTTTAGTGGTTTCCCAACTGGTACTCCCCTCCTTAGTTTTCTAATTTGTAATATGTAAACACTCAATAAATGGTAACAGTTACTAATTTTAGAAATAAAGTCAGTTTGTTTTGCACAACAGTATTAAATAGCAGGGAAATTTTTTGTTTATTAATGTGACAATATGCTATGATTTTCATTACAAACATCAGTTCTTAGAAGTGTGTACATATTTCAATGTATTGCTTTGTTTAATTATCAACTGTCATGCTTTTAATAATAAGTATTACCTGACTGTTTCCTAATTTTAAAATTGGATTGAAATTAGTTGAAAATACCATGTTTCCCCAAAAATAACCTAGCCGGACAATGAGTTCTAATGCATCTTTTGGAGGAAAAATTAATATAAGACCAGGTCTTATATTAATTTTTCCTCCAAAAGATGCATTACAGCTGATTGTCTGGCTAGATCTTATTTTCGGAGAAACACGGTAGTACTTTCCTAAATTTCAATTATTAACGTTACTTTGCTTTTCTACATGAATCCAGGCTTAAAATGTTCTCACCTCTGCTACTAACACATTGTGCTGCATCTTCTTTCTAGATTTCATTATCCGCACTATAGCAGCTTCTATCTCATGTTTTCTGTCATCATCTACTTTCTGCCTCGTTTCCTTCCTTTCGGGGTCAGATTCACCTTGTTTGGCAGCAACTAAAAGAGAAAGACATTTACCATGTGATTACCATATAATTTCAAATGTAATGGAAAATGTGGTTTAGAAACACGAACAATATAATTTAGTAATATGCACAGAAAAAAACCAATTTCAACCTCTACGAGTATACTTATTATCCCAAGTAAACATTCAAAAAGTGCCTAATTCAATGTCTATTTTAATAAATATTTAAATAACAAGAAGTGATATAAAAATCCTGCACTTCTAAGTCCTTCTTTAAATAACAGGAAATTAACTTACAGAGATAATAAAACCAGTTTTACTTTTATAGAATACAATGTATTTCTTTCCAAGAACAAAAATGTAGCTGGATATCTTTAGTAGTAAAAGTATCAGTCATTTCCATAGCTTGTGCCTTCCAGAGGTCAACTAGTACTTGACCATCATGAACTCCAAGTTAAACCTCACCAAAAGTATCTCACATAGGAGAATACCTGATGTCTTACTAACTCAAAATAGGGCTGTAATCTCTAAGATTTAAAGAGAAGGAAAGAGTATGTATTGCCAAGATTTAGTTAGCTCAATAAATAATTAAGAAGTATCACTAGAATGTCAATTAAAGAAATTCCATAACAATTATTTCATTTGTACCTCTCACCAATTATCTAACAATTTCTTGTTATATCTTATTAATTTCTTTATGTCACAATCTCAATATAAGTATACTATATTCCAATCTTTAGGAGAAGTCTTAAATCTGTTATTCCCTATAGTTTCCAAGGCACTTGCTAGGGATTAGATACAGAAGTCCCTTTCTCCTACAACTTTGCTCTAATTGAAGTAGCAGACAAAGAAAAGTGGTAACTGAATTTTCATTTGGTCATCAGCAGGAGATAGACGTGAAGTGAAGTTTCTGGAGGTAGAAACTGGACAATTACCAAGAGCCACACACGGGACCCTGCTGCCTTAGGCATGGGCACACCCACGAGAGAGCAGACGGTAAAATTTAGATCATTGTGGCGTGCATATCCATTTAGCTGTTTCTAACAAGAATCCCTTGGTTAACAATTCTGCTTTCAGTGTCTTTTCCCTAATTAAAGACACTCTGTAGCTTAACAAAAAGTAAAATTAGATTAAAATGGTCTGCTAAGAAATAATGCTTTGCCTCAAAAAAAGTCAACGTCATAAAAAAAGATATGTATTAGTTTAGATTAAATAGAACTAAATAGACATAAAAGTTGATTTAATGTAAAAACCTTGATTGAATCCTGGATCCAAAAAGTAAGGTATGAGAGGTATTTGGGGCACAACTGTGTACATACAAACTGTGGTACGTAAACCTATGGCATTAATTTTCTTGGGTGTGATATAGTATTACAAGTATGTGGGAAAATAGCTTATCCCAAGGAGACAGACAGATGTATGCTCAAGTAATTGGAGGGGAAGTGTTCTGATGTTTGCAAATTAATTTAAAATGCTGTAGCAAATACACACCCATATGGAGGGAAAGATGGTGGGCCCAGGGCAAGGTTGCCCGAGTAAATGTGGCAACATTTTAATGACTCGTAAACATAGACGATGGCCATTCCCAATGTCCACTATCATGTTTTTACCCATTTCTGTAGATCTGAAAATATTTAAAATTAAAAGCTGGAGGGAGAGACTTTTCTAAACCACCCATTTGGTTCATATGGATTCGGTCACCTACATAGGTGTACTCTAAGATAAATGGGAAGATTGTGGTGATATACATTGAATTATGATGTTTTAAAAAATGAGAGGGCACGAGCACTCTCCTAGAGCCTAGCACTAGGCTCTGCACTTAGAAGCGTAACACAAGTGTCTGCCTGTGCAGGTGGGTGAGGGGTGCAGAGGTGAGCGGGGGTGGTGGGCAAGACTGTCGACTATGGCAATTACTATAAATTACAACAGTTCTTTTCAAAGGTTGTATTAATACTTTTCACTCCCTTGCTTGAACTTGTATTACTGACTTCAGGAAAAAGCAGAGGTATGGTCAGAATCTCTGAGTTACTGATTACAAGTCTGAGTACTTTCTCCAAAAGACAAATGTATTTCGACAACTTAAGAAAATCTATGTGGTCACAGTACTTATCACCAGAGAGAAAATTTTAAGTTACACAAAATATCAGTAAGAGCCAAGGTAATCTAAGTACCATTCCCAAATGAAAAACATTATTTGTTTACAGAATTACAGCTGAAAAGAGCTGCAAGACATCATCTAGTCAAATTCTTCTTCATATAACTATATTCCTGTTTTAATCAGATGTAAAATACTACACACACACGACCAAAAATTAAAAATCCACGAAGTCTATTTTTTTGGATAATAATATTTGACAATATATATTTATTGCTGTTCATGATGGAATCTGTGATTACAAAGACAGTTATTTATGGTAAAGCAGTGTGAGGCTAGGCAATTCAGATATATATCACCATACAAGTTTTTTTCCTCCAAATCCAGGATACATATAAGTCCTGAAATCCTAAATCTGTATCTGCCCCAAACTGTAAACTCCTATGTCTTGCACTGGGGGAAAAAGACATTTTATTCTATGACTCTCTTTAGCACAGTTGTTTCATTTTTAATATACATCTGTGTCCAAAGACATGGGGCCAATCTTGGTGGTGAAGATACAATGTTATGTGCAACTATGGGACACAGTAGCCAAGGCTTTTAATAGAGACACACCACTCTTCTTCAAAAAGCATACATACCCAATTAGGGTCAAAAAAGGAAAATAAAAGTGTGCATATAAAGTTCTTGAGTCAATGTATCCTGGAAATCAATTGTATATTTAGCATTAAAATAATTTTCAAAAGACTATTTTTACCAACATAAAATGTAAATACAACTTTTTTAAATTGGAAAACTTTAGGCATTTGAAAATTTTATCTTATTTTAAAAGTACTGTTTTACTGCAAGACATATTAACTATAATAAATGAATTACTACTGGGAAATTTATCTACTAGTTTTAAAATCAAGTAGAAAACTATACAGAGTTTAAATGTCAGCAAGCAGACTGCCCTTTTCCCCTTTAAATGCATAGAAAACGTATCTTACATTATGTTAAATATACAATAAACAGGGTGTTCATTATCGACTTAAAAATAAGGCTGTACTAAAATCTGCTCACAATAGGGTCACTTCTATGTTTGTAAGTTAGAGATACGAGTTTTAAGGCTTTTAAACTTAAAAATATGTATCAAAATATAAATAGCTGCATCTAAAAACCAAACTTTAGAGAGATAACTCCCAATTTTGAGAAATCTATAAATCAGTTTTCAAAACAGGTGTACACTGACTATTAGTTAACCAGTTAAACAGAATTATTTTAAGTAAAACGTTCATAAAACTGTATTTCACTCATCAAAAACCATATGGAAGTAAGTACCATGTTCACACTATGAATTACTCTTGGATTAAACTCTATTTTGATAGGAACACATACCAACTAAAGCAGCTTTATATCTTAAACCTCTGTGTCATGCAGCACTGGAAACTACTTACTTTTAAAAGATAGAAATCCAATAGGTAAGAGTTTTTTAGAGGAAAAAAATACAATTTTTTTAAAGAGGAAAAATATAATACCTGTTTGAATCTTGACTCTGTGTAGTTTGGATGTGAACTGATCATTAACTGTGAATATATGACCGTTTTCTATTTCCTTTGACTTGGGCTCTTTTGTAAGAACCCGCTGTGTTGGTTTACCGCAGGCAAGAGACTGCAAAGCTCGAACGAGTTCTCTTTCGGGGATATCGGTCTCTTGTTGAATTTCCTGAAATTTCATCAGATTGACATAATTATAACTGGACTTTTTGGAAGATTCAAGCAGATTAGTTAATAAGTGAAACTGATCAAGCAGTGGTTAGAGAGAAGTAATTCCATTAAAGAAATAATTGACAACAAAGAATTCTCTATTATGACACTTCCCTGAAATCTCATTTATTCGAACGAAAGATAAAGGTGATTCAAATTACAAAATATGGAAAATATGTGTATTTTTCTGTTTCAGGAGATATAAGGCCTACTCTAAAAAGGTCATCCACCAGGGAATATTAGGGACCTGCTTTAGTGTTTAGGTAAAAAAAAAATGTGTTAACCACTACACGGTTGCTAATTTTAGAAGTACTCTATAATCTTCCTTCCAAGTTTATCAACACTACTCTTCTGCTTAGCAACCTCTTTCGTAGGAAGAAGCAAAGTAGGCTTGAACTAAGGTCTTTCTACTATACAATCAAAATTTATAATCCAAATTGACCATATTTATTGTCTGTATGACCAAATGAAAAACAATTAAATACTTGGTAATTAACACTAAACATAAAACGCAGTAAGAAATGTTTTGTAGGGCTGGTGATAATTTTTGCTATTTATAATGAGATGAATAAAATACAATGATGAAAAAAAAAGCAGTCTGGGAAAGAACGAATGTACAGTTGACTTCTGAAAAACACAGGTTTGACTGCGCGGGTCCACTTATATGTGGATTTTTTTCAATAAATACAGCTGACCCTTCAAATCTGCCAGTTTCACATCCAAGGATTCAACCAATTGTGGATGGAAAATTGTTATTTTTCATTCCCAACTAGTTTCCAACTGTGGCTGAATTCCAGGATGCGAAGGGCCAACTATTGTGGTCAAAAGTTATATGTGGATTTGCAGCTGGGGGCAGGTGGGTGTCGAGGCCCCTAACTCCTCTCTTGTTCAAGGGTCAACTGTACAATTTTTAAATTCATTATATGCTTCGTATGTCAGTGGGACTGTTAAGATAATTGCACAAGTATATGAGTTAGTCCCTACACATCTACAGGGAGGTATGATGCAAAAAGTCTTCACATTAGGATGTGTCGCTTTGATTCACTGTATAAAGCTGTTTCTTTCTCAAAAGCAGCACAAAAGGGGGCATGAAGATGGTGATGTTCAGACTGTGTAACTGATCTGGAGACAGTCATTCTCCCTTTCACAAGAGTCCCTGAGCAACAGCTTAGGTCTTTCTGAAGGACTCTCAGGGTACATAAGGACTGAGAGAAATGTGAATGGTACTGATAATGATGCACGTTCTTTTGCGTCAAATGATCTCTGGTTATGTCTAGCTATTTTAGACATTTCAGTTATAAATGTTAATCCCAGCAAGTTAAATAGGTGCTTTTAATTATTATGTGCATGCTACAAATGACTTATTTACATTATTTTATTGTTTAATCATGTTCAAAGAAATGGAAACATATAAATACATTCTTAGGTGATAGTTGACAATTACAGATCATCCCCAGAGGTAACTACTGTAATTCAATATTCTATGCCTTTTCCTAGACACCTACATATATGAACACAAATACACATATACATGTATGAACATGAACACGCCCATCTGACACTAGTATTAATATTAAACGCAAACGGGATCACACTATCTGATTCTTTTACTGATTTCTTGGAGATTTTCCATGTTAATATAAAGTGATTAAGGCTACAGGGGTCCCATAGTACTGCTCTATCACGATATGAATAGATTGAGACTGTACCCAATTTCATGATGGAGCATGCATTTCTGTCTTTGAACACAAAAGCCAGGTTTCCTGAAGCAGATTTCTAGAAATACGTTTCCTCAAAGTTATATATTATACTTTATAGATACTGACAAGCTGCCTTTCAAGTTGTTTAACTATGTAACTTCACAACAGTTTTATGAGTATCTATTCTCTTTACCTGCAACACAGAATTTTTATCTTTTGTCCATCTCTTGGGCTAAAAATGGTTATCTCATTATTTTAATTTGAAATTCCATGACCAGTACAAGAAAAAAGCTTTCTTTAATGTTTAAAGGATATTTGTAATACTTCTGTGTTTTATCTATTCATTTTCCTTCCATGTTTTTCTATTCAATCGTTTGTTTTTGTATTGACTTATTGGTGCTCTTTGTATATTTATGGCTTTCGATTCTGTCACATGTTGTAAGTAATTTCTCCTAGTCTCTTAATCTTTTCTTTTTTAATTTTATGATATTTCATCATATAAATGTTTTATTACTTTTTATGTGTTTAAATCTGTCAGTCTTCCTTTGTGGTTTATGGACCAGGATTACTGAAAGGCCTTTCTCATATCAAGCTTATCAAAATATTGTTTTCTTCTATTACTTTTATCAATTTGTGCTTACATCTATCTGGAGTTTTATTTTGTATTTGATATATGGAACTAAGGTCCCCATACTACTCTCTGACCAGTCCCAAAAATGATGCAGCAATTATTTTAATTGAGTTTGATTAGAAATGGCAAATTCATCACTCCCAAACACCTGTCTATATATTAATCTGTTTCTGAACTCTTTATTCTGTTCTTATAAGCTATCTGTCTACATGTTAACACAATTTTAACTTTAAGGTATGTGTTAGAATTAGGACAAATTCGTTCCTCACTTACTGGGCTTCCCCACCCCAAAGCCCTGCCACTCCAATAAAAATTTTGCCTATTCCTGGGCATTTTCTTGTCCAGATGAATTTTGGGATCAGCTTGTCAAGTTTCATAGAAAATAAATTGTTTGTAGATTTTGATTGGGATTTCACTGATTATAGGTGACTTAAAAAAAAACAAAACTCCTTTATAACATGTAGTTTTTCCATTTGGGTACATTTACCCTTTCATATTCTTTTTCTTTTACTGCCTTTTTGGTATGTCTTCTACCTTTCTTGTTAGAATGACTCCTAGGAAGATTGTAATTCTTATTAAAATATCCCTTTCTTCATGTCATCTTCTGATTAGTTCTGATTTATAGAAAAGTTGATTTTTCAACCAAACTCTTCTCAGAGAATGGTTTCTTCGTTGATTATCAAGTTGATAATCATACTGTCCACAAATTTTGTCAACTCCTGATATTTAAAAATTCCATCCCTTTTTCTTTTCTTACTATGTTAGTTAGGATCTGCAGAACAAGTCATAGCAAAGGCAGGCATCCTAACTTGTTCCTAACGTAAATGCAAAAGTGGCTAATATTTTACTAGCAACTACTGCATGCTTAGGTCTCTCATTAGATGCACCTTCATGACATTAAGGCGGGCACTTCATTCTATTCTTAGGTGTCTAAGAGTCTCTCACACTGGAAATAAGTATTGGGGACTGACTTTTATCAAGTGTTTTTTGTACATCTGCAGAGATCATTAACTGATTCTCTCCTTAAAGCAGTGTCTGGCAATATAGCAAGTGTTCAGTTAATTTTATTATTAATATAAAATCTCATAACTATCTGTTAAATTCCTTCTTTGTATTCCAGGAATGAATCTGACTTGGAAACAGTGAATTATTTTTTCAATAAACTGTTGAATCTGACTTGCTAAAATTTTATTTAATATTTGTGCATTTATGGTGAATAACCTAAAGCTTTCTTTCTCTTATTGTATTTTCCTGGTTCAATTTTACTAATAAGGTTATGCCAGCCTCAGATATTTCCCAAGAGCAGTATGTGCATTTTGCTTTCTGGGTTCAAAGTTCTCTGTACAGCATTCAATTTTAATTTGCTAATTGTGTTATTCAAATCTTCTTTATCCCATTTTTTTTTTTTTATTGTTTGTCAGTACATTTGTAAGGGGTTTCTATGATTGTGGAATTTTCTCCATTTACTTCCAACCATTTTCCTTTATATATTGTGAAGTTGTTACTGATGATTGCTATAATTTTTTGATGAAATATTATCACTGTTGTTTAAATAGTTTGCTGTTTAAATTCTACTGTCTGACATTAATTTTGCTACACATATGTATATGTATGTATATGTATCAAGGGTGCCAAAAAAATATACACGACTTGTATTCACTGTTTGTCATTAGTATATATTATTAAAATATTAATAGTTTTTTCCTTTCTTAAAATGTGTGTACGTATTTTTGGCACCCTCTGTATATATGAAAAAGCTTCAGCAGCCTGATTACTACGAATTACATGTTTTACAAATAACTGCCACCTTTTGTAGGTAGTTTCCAAGATGGCCCGCAATGATCCTGGTATGTTTTAACCTGTGTGGCCCCCTTACGGTGTCAGGGTTGATTTGGGTGACCAAGAAAACAAGTAAGTGACAATATGTGACTTCCAAGGCTATGTGAGAAAGGCAATGCAGGTTCTGTTTTGGTCTCTCGGATTGATCACTCTAGGGATAGCTAGCCACCAGGATGGAAGGACAACCAAACAGCCATGTGGTAAGGCCCATGTGGAGAGAAACTAAGACCTCTTACCAATAGCCAAATGAGCTTGCCAGCCATTGGCAAGGAAGTGAATACCAACAGCTTGGAAGTGTATTTTCCAGCACCAAGCAAATGTTAGATAACTGAAGGCCCAGCTGACATGTTAATACAAGCTCCTAAGAGACTGAGCCAGAACCACCCAACCAAGCCCTTCCTAAATCCCTAACCCACAGAAAACATGCAAGATAACTGTTAGCGGTCGTTTTAAATTACTAAGTTTTAAGATTTTTTAAGTGCAGCATCAAATAATTAATATGCCATTACAGAACTCATAAAAAATATTCACAGGTAAAAAAGATCAGCTTCCTTTAAAATGATTAACTATCTCCTCTAACTTGTGGAGATGATTTCTGTAAAAGAGTTGCCTAATAACACTCAGGAAGCAGACTATAGTGAAACACATGGTGTGGGTAAACACAAGCTTCACGTGCCTTCTTACAGTGCCCCTGGTTTGAGATACAAACAGCCAGAAGTCTATGGAGCCATAGGAACAGCATTCTACATATACCATTTATGCTCAGATTTCTGGTTTGGGACTCAGCTAACATTTGAAATATTAGAGGAAATTTTCTACTTAATTTTTACCTTCTGCCTAATCACTGCTCATTAGCATCAATGATTCCAAGTTGGTTGAGAAAGTGAAAAGCTTGAACCATTAAATTACTAGCAATTCCAATAATGGCTGTAGAGAATGAATGTATGTTTTTGTTTTTCCCATTTTTGCCAGCTCTTTATAAACGAGAACTCTAAAAACCAACCCCAGCATTTTTCAAGTAGCTTATTTTGCTTAAAATGTTTACCTATGAGAACTGCAGAACGAAACACCCAGGCTGCTAGAGACAATTATACCTGTTTGAAAAGGCTTACCATGCTTGAGTAAGGTACTTGATACTTGCTTAATCAATATTCTTGGGACTTAATCACGTATAACTTGTGCTTTAAAATTAAGGTTATTCCCTAAGTAAGACATATCTGGAAATACGTAACTGCAAAACCTCTTGACTTAGCCACTGACCTAAAATACTTAGGTTTTCAAAACATTTCCTTAAGGAATATCACATAAAAATGGTCACCTCTTAAAATATTATCTTAAATTTAAATTTAATAAGCATCACATGATCTTCATTTCAGTGTGAACCTACCCATTTAAAGGTATGGGGAGAAAGAAAAAAGGTAATAAAAAAGTAAGTATATTAAAACAGTGACTGTAAGGAAAAAAATGGGTGGAGAAAGAAATCTGACAACCAAGGTAGTGTACAATTAGCTTAAGGGCAGACACAGAAATCAATGAAACAGATTCGAGAATCTGAAACAAACCCCACACATATGGTCAATTGACTTCTTTAATAAACAGACTAACGTAATTTAAAGAGAAAAGATGACTGCTTTCGACAAATGATGCTGGAATAAACAATTGAACATCTGTGTGTATGTGTAAAATAATTCTTAATCCTTACCTCTAACCACACACACTAAAACTAACTTGAAATTGATTATAGACATAGACCTAAATGTAAAAGCTAAAATTATAAACCACTTAAAATAAAACACTGAAGAAATTCTTTTCAATCTTGGAGTAGCCAATAATTTCTTAGGATACCAAAAGCAAGAACTGTAAAAAGAAAAATAGTGGCAATTGGACTTAGTCAATATTTAAAAAAACTCTGCTCTTTAAAACATACCACTAAGAAAATGAAAAGGCAAGTGACAGACTGAGAAAATACTCAGAGCACATAGATATGACAAAGGATTTGTATACAGAAGTCACAAAGAGCTTTTAAACTACTCAATGAAGATATGAACAGACACCCCACTAAATAAGACATAAAAGCGGCACATGAAGACATAAAAGATGTCCAGCATCATTAGTCATCAAGGAAAGGCAAATTAAATCCACAATGAGATATAATGATACATCAGCTAAAATGGCTAATATTAAAAAGACTGATAATACTCAATTCTGGAGAGGATGTGAGGCAACTGGAACTCTCCTACACTTCTGGCAGAAATGTAAAATAGTACAATTGCTTTGGCAGTTTCTTAAAAAGTTAAACATACAGCTCTATTCATTACAGCCTCTATCTGATAACTCAAATGCCCATCAACAGGCGTACAGATACAGAAAACATAGTAGATTCATATAACAGCCAAAAAGTGCTATTATATGATTCATTTATATGAAATTCTAGAAAGACAAAACGAACCTATGGTGATATAAAGCAAATCACTGGCTGCCAGAGTTTGGGGACAGTGGGAGGGAATCCGCTGCAAAGGAGTATTAAAATGCTGGGGGTGGTGGTGGTAATATTCTACATATTGGTTGTGATGGTAATTTCACAGGTGCACACATCTATTAAAACTCATCAAATCATGCATTTTAAATGGGGTATGTTTCATTATATAAAATGTATTTATACTTCAATACATTTCGAAAAAATGAAATGTGATCCCTTACGTGTATAATGTTCATATAGTTCCATAGCCCAATTTGATGCTGTTTTCTCTAATGGCACTCAAAGGTTACTCAAACAATCATAATCATCCTCATGCTCAAATAATAACTCTAAAGGTTATTCAAATAAGACTCAACAGGTGAGAATTAAGAAATACAACTGGCTAAAATTTATATAACCAACCCATACCTCAAACGTGTATTTTTCTCTATTATTAAAGAGCATTAATATGGTCATCTGGAAAGTGGAGACTTGCAGTATGTGCTTCCGTGTATTAGAGCCAGTTACTTGTGCCCCTCCAACACCAACTTCAGATCCATCTTCCTGTTTCATTAAAAAAATATACATAAATAAGATATAATTATCCTCTGGTAACTTTAACAGTATGTTTGAGAAATAAGCCTGGTAATGTCCAACCCCTCCTTTAGAAAACTATGTAACTTATTCCTATACATAAAGAAAATGTTATTAAAAAATGTGTATGTGTGTATATATATGTATGTGTGTATGTACGTATACATACACACACACACAGAGTCTTTATTTAGGACTGTCCTTTTTAAAAATTGTGAACACTTTAATGTCTGAGTAAGTAATGAATCAACAATTCCCTATATTCACAGCTAAAATTATTTTAATAGTACACAATGGGATAGTAAAGGACTTATAAGACATTCCATTATACTACTACTAAAAGTAGCAGGGTTTGGTTTCTTTTTGTGCGATCTAATCACAGTAAAAGATCAAGTAACAGCACAGGATGGGGAAAAATTGCCTCTGCCATCCTTAAGCCTGTTCCTGCTCTATGATTTCAGAAGTACAAAGTAGAAATTTAAGTCTTCAATAATACGTGAATTGTGTTTTTAAAACCATCTGTTTAATAAAACTTTGAAAGGTAACATTATTTAGGGAAAGAAACCTCTCCTTTCAATAATTAGAAACTGAGTTCGTTAGTATACTTAACCTTCCCACTTATACTTAAATATATAATAGTTTTAAAACATTTATTCAACTAAATGAATAGTCAGGAATACTTCCCATTTTAATTAAACAGAGAACTTAGAATGTATGTAGCCTTTTTCAATATTAAAAAAAACTTTGGTGTTACACTGACATCATATAAAACTAGTAAGATTTTAATTAATAAAAAAGAATAAAACTGTTATTTGCTGCCTAGATGACAATTTAGGTATTTTTCTTTAATGTTTTGCTAGAAGCTTTTTATCACTTTTCTATTTTTAAAGTAAATGACTCTGATTTGAGTTACACCAAGCAATAAAAATTAAACTATTAACTCTAAACCTAACAATTTTAGATACAAAAAAGTGATTACTCTTTAAAAATGAAGGCAACTCACTAGTATAGTGCTAATTTTTAAATAATCCCTTTAGTAACATTTTGTACATCTCATAAATGTTCCCGGTTTTGATTTATTGAAAATAAGGATGACAGGAATTGTTGACAATTTTAAAAAGGGACTCATGGCTTTGTATGTCCTCAAATTAATGTTTTATTATTTTATGCAATACTGTATCAAGTCAATTCTTATAAATAAAAATGTGTAATCATCTTACTATTATATACGCCTTAAGGAAGGCTACTGGTATAATATTCATATTATTATCAAATGAAGTTACCAACCGAGGGAACAGAAGTGAATAAATCAAAGCCAAAGTTTCCCCCGTTATAGTATTTCAAACAGGTAGGGAAAAATAACAGAAATAAATAATTTATGCAGGTCAACGAAAATCACAAATCAGTTCTATAGACTAATTTTAAGTTACAAAATATAAATATGTTCAAATTATTAATATTTACCTTTTTAACTGGTCCATAAAAGGTGGCATTGAGATCTGCAGAACCCATGTGATGCTGGAGTGTTAGCTGTCGACCACTGTGTTTGGCTAAGTAAAACCTTCAGCAAATCAAACCAGATTTTAGAGAATTGTACAATTTACATATCTGAAATTATAAACTACAGTATAACAACCCTTAACAAACATATATGTATGGGAGAGTTTAAAAGATAAAGGAAACCTTAGAAATCAAGTTCAGTTCCAATTTTTTACAGAACAGGAAACAAACAAATATAAAAGATGGAAAGGGGGTGGAGAGAGGGAGACACACACAGAAAGAAAAAGACAGAGCTGA
The DNA here is from genome assembly GCF_057876585.1 of Rhinolophus sinicus. Taxonomy (NCBI): domain Eukaryota; kingdom Metazoa; phylum Chordata; class Mammalia; order Chiroptera; family Rhinolophidae; genus Rhinolophus; species Rhinolophus sinicus. The sequence goes on from NC_142517.1 coordinate 201,551,231, forward strand.
GTAACTTAGCTGGATATTATTACATGATAAAGGCAGCAGACTAAATCATCTCACTGGTACATTTTGCCCCTGGCCTGCTGCTCAGCTACTGCTGCTCCGTAAGACCACCTTTCTCCATAGTAACTCAACAATCAATTCGTCCTATGCCAGTGGCAGACATCAACAATACAAAATATACTCCTAACCATGCACTAATGCTGAAGGACATTAATAAAATATTCCTCTGAAAAGAGTTTACGCAATGCATTCTTACATATTAAAAGCATAAAGGATAAATTCTCCTTTTGAACATGTGGTAAAAAATGGAGCATATTCACCCTCAATCAGTGACACTAATGCTCACATTTATTTCAATGTTGGACAATTATTTGTACCTGGAAATAACCAAGTTTGAGCTGTGTTTACCTTCTGAATATCTCGAAAGCATGTCTCGGTGCTGGTGGGATGTTGCACTTTGGTGTGGCTGACTGAGTGGGCCAATATCCGGTTGTGAGCACCCGAACTGTGAGATCAACACCTCCTAAAGATACCTGTGGGAGAGAAAGAGGTGTTCCCCACAAATTAACTAGGATTTGTCAGCTGTTCCACACAGACACAGTGTTAGAGTTCTCAGTCTTTAGCTTCAGGTCCAATATGGAGCAAATAAAACACTACCTTTTAACTGTCCTGGCAAATATTCATAATTATTGCTTAAGACGTTGACTTTCAAGTATTGACCAAGGATAGTTCTGAGCATGTGAACAGAGTGTTACGGTGTCACTGAGAAGTGCAAAGTTTTGGTCCATAAGCTTTTTTAGATAAAATGTTAAGGGGCCATATTAATATTGTTTTAAAGAAAAATCTAGGACATCTTTCCTATCAGCCTTTAAGTATTTTTAACCATCTTAACACACAAACAAAATATTTCTATCTCACTCCCATTTCAAGTACACTCACTGATCAGTATGTTTTCACAAGCAGTTCACATTCTAACAACCTTTGCATTGGACACTGTGGATCCAGTTCTGCATAGCACGAACTCTATAAAATATTTGAATGACTACCTCTACAAAATATATGCTAGCGTTATTGTCACAATTAGATGTTTTCTTCTTTTTAAACAAATTAAATTTTAAGAAAACAACAATAAAGCACATCAATGGAAATTCTTAAGGGTGAATTATTATCTTTATTATTGATATTCACAGCTTGTTCTAAAGCACTATTTCCTTTTTATCTAACCTGGAGGATTGAGCAATACAGTTTTAACAGGGATGAGTATACATATCATGAAGTATTCCATACTCAGATTTCTTCACAAATACGTACTAAATGATCACTCCATTTTAAAGAAACTGAAATGAGGACTCTTAAGATGACACACAGGAGAGATGATCATAGGAGAGAGAGACTCTTAGATGATGAACGGAGGAGGACTGAGCACTGCTGGTACATTTTCAAGCTGGGGGAGGGCTCACCAGCAGGTTCATTCCACAAAAGAAAAGAAAATCTTTTATTTCTTCTTCCTTCTACCCACACATTTTGCTCCTCATCTTCAAGTCTTTCCTCAAAATGCCATTTAAAGGAGGCTTCCCTGACCCCCCCTTCCTTACAGATTTCCTCTGTGTCTCCTAACACCAGCTAAGATGCGATATGTTTACTTGTTTATCATCTGTCCATCAGATTAGAGTGTAAGCTCCATCACGGCAGGGATTTCTGTCTGTTACGCTCTCTGTATACCCAGGGCCTAGAACAATGCTTGGCACAGAAAGCATTCAATGAATTATTTGTTAAATAGAAAAAAAGAAAAGAAAAAACCTCAAAGAACTATTACTTTAGTGGTTTGCATCTTCTCTTCCTATTTTAGTAATATTTGGAAGCCATTCAGCTTCTCTTCAAAGATAGTGCACGGCAGGGGCAAGTACAGAGAGACAGAGATTCTGGAAAAGTCTGTCAGGATATGGGATTTGATGACAGAAACAAAAATATGATAGCGAGGTGGTTATCCTGCCCTGTCCCCATTTTAAAAATAAAAACATGGGAAAAAATGGACAAATACTTAAATTACCTTAACCATAATAAGATCTGTCTAAATAAAATATACCACAAGTATTAATAGAATTTTAAGAAAATACTTACAACTTCTAAAACTGGAAGAGCCACTCTTGGTATATTTTAAAAGGCCAAGCAAATTACAGAGAATCACCTGCTTGAAGACTGGTGCTATTTTAAAAGTGCTCAAAGATTCTGATTTTAGAAAGCTCAAGATTTGTTTGATTACTCTCACTTTTCATCAAACCTTTCTAATATAGGTTAAGGCTTAGGCGACTTAGCATAAACAATGATAAAAAAGCCAGTAATTACATGCAAGTAATGGTCTTACAGTAGTGGAAGCAGCAGCTAGATTAGCAGATATATTAGGTTGGTGCAAAAGTAATTGTGGTTTAAAAGCTTAAAATTGCAAAAACTGCAATTACTTCTGCACCAACCTAATATAACTCTGAGCATCTTGATAAGTACTCTACTTATTATAGTTAACAAATTATTAAACAAATATTCTACCACATAGTGAAGGATACATCTGAATATTCAAAATGAAAGACTGGAAAATTCACAAACTTTTAACAACAGAAAATAACACAGGCAAACAGAATCTAATGAAATCATCATGTTGAACTGTCACCCCCTACCCCCTTTTAAATGAAACAATGGCCACAGAGTGATCAAGACTAAGGACCATAATTTTCATATTAAAAAGCCTTCACTATCATGGACAAGATAATCACACACTTAAAAAAGTAGTAAGGGTGCTGAACCCATCCAGGAACATTTACTTACAGAAGATTTCAACAGAGTATTTATTCACACAAGGTTATTTTCCTATAGCTCTCAATGGGTAAGATCAGTAAAAGAAAAAATAACCAGAAAAAAAAAAATTGTACCACATGAAAATACAATTATATCAATATATGAGACAGAATGAAGTACAAATACCTAACCCATCTAAAAACGAAAAAAAAAAAAAACTATCTAGGAAATCATATTATTCAGTTCCTGCCCACCCAAATTTCTGCAGTATCACAGACTTGTTATCTTTTCTGCTCTCAGCTCTTCTCCACTGTAAAAATTATGAGGCAAATCATCAAATAACTATTTACAATGAGGAGGGACCAAAGTCCCTCTGGGTCAGAATTCCTTAATATATATCCGTTTCTATACAATTAGGTATTTTCACATATTTTGTTTGTGATGAGACTGTCGGACCAGTAGAAGTGATAATCTTATATGTAAATATTAAAGGAAAGACCTCCCAATTGTTTTAAATAGTTGTGATATGTCTTAACTTTTTAAACAAAGTGATACACAGTCACTTGAGAGAGACAACTTTTAAAAGAAAAACTGGAGTTCTCTAAACTTAAGGTAAAGCAGAAAAACAGTTTAAAAAATTCGAAACTTTACTAAATCCTCACAAAACCCCATCAGACTGCAAAACCATACAAGTTACAGCTTACTGTCTTCAGGGAGTCACAATACAAAACCACACTTCTAACACACTAGTGCCAGTGTTTTTATACTCAGTTCATCACCCACCAACCCTGAGGATGCTTCAGGCCCACTCATGTTGATCTAATAGATGAGTATGTAACCAGGACAGCACAATCCTGGGGTAAATTGGAAGTAGGAGTACTAACACTCAGTAAGCTTGCCTAAGCCCAATATTCTTTCCACAATTTAGAATGACTATAACAGCAGAATCATTTCTAGTTATTCAATTTTCAGCATACTATTGCAAGTGAAGAGGATAAACTACGTTTTAGAAGAATAAGCAAAAATATTTTAATATTTTAACATTAATAGTTAGAAAAAGAGGTTATATGGGGGAAAATAAATTTTAAACTACTCACGGACAAAACCTATGTTGTCACTAATGACATTTAAAGAAACGACACCAGCAGTTATTTGATATGTGGATGAAAATGCCCATTACAAGACTACATAAAATTACACATGTATATAAATAGAAATTAATGGAGAATTTTACCCCAGTTGCCTGTAGATGTTGCCTGAACTCATCCATGGTTGTGTTTGAGATGCTCATATCCCTAAACATTCCTTCCAGTTTTGATGTGAACTGACATCCACATTCAGTCTGTGGAAGAAAACCACAAATATAGACAGATAAATAATGGATTTTTCTACGAGAAAACATACAAAGAAATAAACTCTTCCATGTTATTGCCATCATTTCTAAATCTTTCCAATAGTTGCTCTATGCCTGTGGGTACCAAACTTGAGTCTGTTTAAGAATAACCCAAGGATTGTATTTTAAAACGCAGATTCTAAGACTCTTTGAGATTCTAAGAACCTCACTGAAGGTAGGGCCCAGAACTGTTTTTAACAAGCATCTCAGGTGACACAGGTACAGGTGGCCCATGGCCCACCCCTTTGTGACAGAACGATATAGTAATATTCCCCCTGTGCCCCTGCCCAGATCTCCATGAATGTATCCTGTCACACAAAGAAATTCCAGCAAACTCTGAATGTCTCAGAACTTGAACAAATGGTAAATACAGCCTGCTGGAAAAAAAAAAATAAAAATCTAGCTTTATTTATAGCAGTAAACATTTTAAATCAATTAAATATTTTCCAATCATATGTTGGTGTTCAATCATGTGATACACATTAGTTAAGTGCACTTCATTCCATCTTATATACATCTTACCTTTAACTTAGATATCATATTTTTTTCAGAGTCATCAGAAACACTTTTATTTGTGAGAAGTCTCCTTGCCAAGTGTTGTTTATAGTAACGCTCAAATACATCTTTTTCTTGCATAAACCTAAAGAGGACCATTGCCTTATCCAATATTGTTTCTACTTCTTGTTCTGTTAGCTGCAAAATCAAGTAAAAGATGATTTAATAATTACAAAATTTTAGTTCTACAAAAATAACACCATAGTTCATCTACAGTTTAAAAACAATACTGTTTGACAACAAACAGAAATATCTGGTGAGCTATGTTTGAGCAAGTGCCTCCGACTTCATAATAGCACAGCACAACGCTGCCATCCTATCTAGTGCAGCTTTAGTCAGAGGCTGACATGGAGCTCCAGTCCCTAGATGGCAACCACGGAAATGGAGGCACGAAGTGAGATATGGCTGGATTAAAGGATGACTGAGAACAGACAAAATCAAATTTTACTTGCAAAAAAGAATGCCTTTGAGTAATATGTATGCACGAACTCACACAACCAAAAGACAGATTATTTCATATAAGTTTTTCAAAATCTAAATTGTACAAATAGAAAGGTAAATACTTTGTTGTAATTGAAAGAGCTTAGAAAGTCCCCAGGCCCTTATTTTTAAATTAAGGGCAAGAAAATACTGTGGCAGGTTGTATTAAGCGTATATTAAAAAATAGGGAAGACTAAACAAATGAGTCTTTCCTATTCTGTGTCTTTGGTGATCTTCCTTTTGTTTGTTTCTTCATTATAGCTCCCTGTAAAATCTGTGGCCATTTGTTGCTTTTCCCTTTTATCTCACAAACACTCCAAGATGAAGTCCAAAAGATCAATTTACATGTGATCACAATATTGCATGATTTGATTTCGTTATAATGAATTTCTAAGATCCCAAATATATAATAAACGCTTGAAACTGAGCTTCCGAATATTTAGAAACTATTTTCTGACAGTTACTCTAGTCTATGCCTTCAAATCCTTGGCTTCCAAGTATCACTGAATATATAACCCCCAGAACCAGATGAGATCAACAGTGTCCAGTGCCCTGGGGAGCTGTTTTCAGCTCCTTACTATCGCTATAGCACTCTAACCCTCACAGCGTTAACAACTTTGTGTTTGTTTTTTGATGTTAATTATTTTGACGTCAATTGAAAAATCAAAGTACCTCCGACCATTTCAAATACCTTAAACGATCCTTTCCAAAGATCACAGCACACATTTAAATACAGCAAAGCGCTATTACTTTTATATCTACAAGATTCCCTAATTTTATATCTGATTTCCTTATTTTATGTACAATTTTGTATCTACAAATAAAATTTAATGTATTTTCAAATGCATTATACTTACCCCTTTGACTCCCTTTTTCAGCTTATCATCAATAAATAATGAGAGGTATTCAGGGGACCTGGAGTTGAGGTTGAGAAAATACTCAAAGTCACCCGCAATAGTCTGCTTAAAGAGCCGGTCATTATTGAACGATTCCTGGAGGAAACGATCAAACCTGCTCTTCAGATCCAATAAGCCCTTTCAAACAAAAACAAAGAAATTTAAGATACACTATAATAATCTTTCTATAAACAATACGCATATGAACATGCATTATTTCAACTTTGCTGGTAATAAACGTGTACATTCAGTGTTAAACTTATAGATTCTAGATTATTATTTTCAAGCCGATATTTAAACCTTTATTAAAAATATCACTGATGAGAGATGTAGTCTACCTTCCATTTAATGAATTATTCTACTAAAGATGAATCAAAGAACCTCCTCAGTGTTTCTTCTCACCCTCCTTTGTCTTGACCAAATGGGCAAGCCCGAGAAAACAGCTTTAAAAATGTACAAAAAAGCTCATTGTTTATATTAAAATATGAAAAACTTGGAGCTTAATATATTCATATTATTGCTTAAAAGCAAAACATTTTGAAACAAGAAGTATTTAACACATGGTTTTTGTTTTTTTATTCTAACACACTAAAGTATATGAACACTCAGGCATACAACAAAGTAGAAAGAATAATTTTCCTTCTTGAGACTATTTAAACAAGGTCTTCACCAGAATGAAAAGCTGCTCAGTCTGGCTGCCTGTTTCAAGTATACACTCTGGCAAAATTCTAAAATATTTTAGGATAATTATACATATGAGTTTATCACTGGGACAATTAAGTCAAAAACACCTAATACGTGGCTTAGTGTAAGTGACCTTTGTAGCACTTGTCAACACAACTTTATCATAAACTTACAGAGCATCCTCTGTATTCACTTACCTGGATATAGTCAACGGGATTCTTTCCTTCACCTTCCTCGGAAACAAGGGCTTTACCTTGCTCCCTCAAATAGGAACTCATACACTCACACATCGTTTTCAAACCATTTGGCACACGACTGAATAACTTGTACATGCAAGCAAGGTCTGCAATCAGAAAGAACACACAAATCAGCTACATTAAAGATTAAGAAATAAATGTGAATCTCTGTTCATGCTGATTTGTGATACTTAAAATTATTTCTCCATTACAACCATTTGCTGACATGAAAAACTACTAAAAACAACCCCCAGAAAAATAAAAAATAAGGAAAAATACGCTAATTAATGGTTATTATAATTTATGAAATAATTTTCAGATGCGATGCTTTGAAAGCATGAATGAAACGTCTCAGCAATTTGAGTTTACATGGAGAAGATGCCCAAACAGTAATAATAAAGCCATAAAAAATGAAAACTGCAGTTTTGAGTTTCTGTACAATTTATCCTATAAAATTCTAATCTAAAACCCGGTAATATTACAAAATGTCTACTGAAAGGATAACTTTATGCTGTAATTTATAGTCAAAATAGTAAGGAAGAAATTTAAAAACCAATTAAAGTCTTACAGGTATTTTTAAGCATGTATATATAAAAAGTTCTATATGAAAAGTTCAAATGATAAGAAATAAAAGGATTTATTTATTTCATTGCATACCATGGGCAAGTTTGTATGAAATTTGCAGCATAAATTCCTATTCTTCATATTTTCCTCAGAGCAATTGCTAAGATTTCCTAGGTGATGTCCTGTACCAGTACCTGTTTTAAAATTGGTTTTTCTAACTACACTGTATTTATTTAGAATGAAAAGGTTGGACTCTGTCCATTTTTTGTATCAAGAAAATGTGGAGTTAAAATACTGCTTTTCCATATGTCTAGCGTTTCTTTGAAATAAGAATGTACTGGGAGATGACAGTGTCAGAACTTTATAATGATATAAAAAAGTTTTATAATCAAGATCTTTTGAAAATGCAGTTAAAACAGCCGTTTCTAGTTCAGGGGCTAGGAAATGTTTTCTGTATGCATCAAATAGTAAATATTTTAGACTTGTGGACCATACAGTCTCTGCTGCTACTCAATTTTGCCATTGTAGGTAGAAAGAAGCCATAGGTAATACATAAAAATGGGCATGACTGTGTTCCAATAAAACTTACTTATGCACACTGGAATATAAAATTTATACCATTTCATGAGTAATGAAATATTCTTTTCGAAATTTTTTCCCAACCAAGCTGGTGGTGGGCCATATTTTGGCAAACAGGCTATAATTTGGCTACCCTGGTCTATATTTATAAGAGCAATTTAGATCCTAAAACTAAAGTTATAATTATTTAAAAAATACTCAGAAGCAAGTTTTACAAAAAAAGGCTTCTAAAATTTGTTTTAGTGACTTGCAAAAGCAAATTTTATTTGAAAATGTTTTCATCGATAATATATGTTCAAAGTAATTTACACACAAAAAAGCTTAGTTTCTCACATTTGGAATGATTTACGACCAAATTTCACACATTAAAAACAGGTATTACAAATACAACAGTAATTTATGGACACATACACTGTACAGTAAATTTGGCATATCAAATACTTCTAACAAAATGGTTCCCAACTTATCTGTTTTGTTCCTGTGTTGTTACAGTTTTGCTTAATTATATGTCATATATTTAATTTTATGTAAATTAATACAATTTCATTGTATTTCACTGTACATAAATATATTGTATAGTGGAGAATGTGAAAGAGAAAATAAAAACTATTTGCATTCAAAAATTAAATGTCATTATTTCTGTACACATTTAATAAAGCAATAAAATGAGGTATCATTTGAACTGAATTTCATAGTACTATCTGCATCTGCTAACCAATCCAATTCCTACTCCATTATGGTGGGACAACTGTTTTTTTCATTTTCTATATTATGAGACATTTGGCTTCATAATAGTGAAGCTGTGCTCCTGACCTATTCTTGACATACTGCTCAAGAGCAGGGTCTAGCAAAATTAAGAAATTTCGCAATCAGGTGTCTAGTGGAAAGACAGGAAAATTGAGGCCAAGAGTTTACAATTTAATTTAGAATCAGATAGCTGCTTACTTGCTGAAAATATTAAGTGTTACACAGTAAACTACAGTAAGTAGCTATTCTGCTATTTCTTCATTTATGTACCTATTAAGCACTTGCCATATGTGTCAGGCATACTTAATGCCTTTAACCCAAGTCTCCATGGAAGTTAGAGACACTGAATTCAGGCATGCCCAACCACCTCTCCACCAAACATTTCATGGCCCCTAATCTCCAGTCCATTTAATCTTTCCTCTCCTACCTCCCTCTCTCCCCTCAAAGTAAGAAAGCATTAACTCAATAGGTAAATAGTACATTAGAAAATTTATCAATTCTCATTTTGTTTAAGTAGAGAAAATGATTTTCATAAAGTCCGAATGTGCCAGGGACCATTTAGATCAGGGGGTCTTCAAACTGCAGTCCATGAACTAAATACAAATACAGCCCACTGTCTGTTTTTGTACAGCTCATGAACTAGGAATTGTTTTCACATTTTTAAATTGCCGAAAAAAAAATCAAATGAAGTTCTGACTTTTTTTTGAGTTTTAGAAACATAGTCAAGTTTAGTCACTTGTGTTATTGTCTATGTATAGCTTCTCACTACTACAATAGACAAGAGTAGTTTCCTATATGGCTCACGTGCCTAACCTATTTACTATTTGTCTCTTTACAAAAAAAAGTTTGCTAACCCTTCACTTAGGCCTCAGCCATTCAGAGGATTATTTCAGAAAACATGACAAACATACTTAACGATGATTGTTTTGTTTTTCACTTTTATAAAAAAAGGTTTACCAGAAGGGTCTTTTAAAAACTCACTTTCTCTGGTTTAATAAAAGCAGGAAATTTATGTACAATTTTCAGGAACTTATCATATGTATAGAAACGTAACCATTTCAAAACACAAAGCAAGGATTCCATTAGAGGAAGCATGGAACAACCTCTCTTCCCACCATCTTTCTTTTCTCTTCTCTTACATAACCTCCTTTCTTTAGAATTATTCACTTAATGTATTTTTTTTCATTCCCTACCTAGTCATGACCCCAAAAGGCAGTATGTGCTTCTTTTATAAGAAGTGGCTAAAATATTGCTAAGACTTCATCTAAGAAGCAGGAGAATAGCAAGAATACCATGTTTGTTTATTTTTTAATACCATGTCAGTGATTTATAAAGTCATGGTTTTAAAGGAAAGCTTCAGAAATTAAGTACGAGAACAACATCACTGCTATTCTTTTATTTATTTCTTCTAGGATACAAAATATTGTTTTCAGGAAAAGGTAAATAGCCAAAATGAGTAAATGCTACCATTATCTCAAAATGTTTACTTTTAATTTTACGCAATTCACCCCTCTCCCTTTTCGGTCTATAACTTGAGTCCTCCAAATCAATCTACTCAATTATTTAAATGTACCGACCTAGAAGACACCTATTTTTGCATTTTTGGCACCCTTAGCACCACAATTAACTCTCACAGGAAAGCCTACAAAAATTTTAAGATTAGAATTTCAGATTTTAAAAGAATCACAAAAACTACAGGAGAGTATGTAAGACTATATAGAGAGTCCAAACCCTCTAGTATATAAAACCAATACAGAAATAGATGAGGAGCTTGTTGGCCTCACCAACATTAGATTTATCTTCTGGGTTAAGAAAAACAAAGTAAGGAGACTGTACCGTTAAATGCTGTCAAAGTAGCTAGTGATAAATTAATGATACATACCATAACTTCTTGAAAACTGACATTCATAATCTATTTTAATTATAAGAAAATAAAAATATTACTGCTGAGACCTTGGTAGAACTATAAGGATTTTATTTTCAATTGCTAACACTTACCTTCTGTCTTTCCATTTTTCAACATATGTACTAGCCCAGAATTCTCCATTTCTACTATAGTTTTCATGTGCTTAGAAATGAGTTCCCTCTCAACCACCTTTACAATTGGCTCTTCGGTGGACTTGTCAAGGCAGTGCATCACCCGTTCGATTTCTTCATTAATTCTAGCTTCTACTTTTTTTATATATACTGAAGCACTGTTTTCTGCTAAAAATTTCTGGCTTTCCATCTGCAAATAAGAACCATGTTGTTTTTTTTAAACATAGAAGCAAAATGTGCTTTTAACTGCGTTTCTATAGTGTTGATTATAAACCAAACTAAGTACCATATGCACTAACATTTTATATAGTTTATCACACATTTTATATAGTTTATATTCGTCTGAACTATATCCTTTAAAGCATTTACACAAGATTAAATTAAATTAATACATTATCTTAGGCAGTGTTTTTCAAACTTTGCCAGTGCATTCCAAATAGCAGAAAAGTAAGCACATGCCAGAATGAAGCATTTGACCCCAAGTGAGAGTATGACATTTTTCTTCGATTTGTTTCAATGTAAAATTATGCATAGAAAGACTCATCATGTTTACCATCTAGTTTCGCTGGCATACTGCTAGTGCCGGTTCTGAAGTCCTCCTGCCACCCCACTCCCAATCTCAAGAGTATTTATACTGAATTTGGAGAAACAGAGCTTTGAAATACTATTACTCTGGTTTGCTAACACCAGCCTTACAGAAGTTCCACTAAATTATAAAATTTAACTCAACTGATTTTAACCTATTTGATGGTAGGATTAATGAATATATCTAAGAATTACAGAATACTGTTTCCCCGAAAATAAGACCTAGCCAGACCATCAGCTCCAATGCGTCTTGAAGCAAAAATTAATATAAGACCCGGTCTTATTTTACTATACTTATTTTACTACTTTATAGTAAAATAAAACCGGGTCTTATTTAATATAATGTAATGTAAGACTGGGTCTTATATTAATTTTTGCTCCAAAAGACGCATTAAGAGCTGATGGTCCAGCTAGGTCTTATTTTTGGGGAAATATATTGCTATAAACTATGCACAAATTTAGTAACATTTCCTACTTTCTTAACAAAAGGTAGTTTTTAATCCTTGAAAACAATCAAATGTCTAAGAACAGACATTAACACACCAAACAAAAATCTTGGTGAGACCATCTCTCCACTTGCTATTAAAATAGTACATATTATGTATATTTACATACACATACATAGTGTCACTGCAGTACATTTTGGAATCTGGACAGTTTATCTTCTATTGGTATTTCTACACTGTAATGAAGGAAATTAAAACAAATGCAAAGGTCAAAAACATTGTCAAAAACACCCAGAATTAGTTGCTGTAATATGAGGAAAAACAGAGTGTTTCCTACATTATGAAATTAATAGCTTCTAAAGCATAGTCCAGGCTCACCAGTGTAGGATACAAACGTCTTCCTCATGGGCTATAAACTGATTTAAAAAAAGCAAGGCCATTCTTTGTTTCTTTATGGGTAAAACTGACACCACAATTCACTGAGTTCCATTTTTAAATATATCTAGTGGCTCTTATGAATGACCTGCTGACTTACCGAGAGTTATTATAATTTTGCATTCATTTTTTTAAAAAGTGTATTACTGGAGTAAAAACTTTAAGTTAGTCTTAACTAAGTCTGTTTTGGCCACACTACAAAGCTCCTACTGTAAATTGCTCAGCTAGTTAAAACCTGGTTATCATTACTTATAACTATTTCTTACATTCATCATGGTACTTACTTAGTTATTCTCATTTCATTACAAGTTAGTACTAGTTAAGCTTCACTTTTAGCAATTTAGTTGGTTTGGGGTTGCATATAGTGCCGCCAATTTGCATCAATTGTACTTGTTGACCTATAATTTCCCAATCAACAGTCTTTAAGACACATGTGCACTATGGGATCATGCATTTTCTCACCTTTATTTTACTAGCAACTGATATTACCAAAAGTCTGAACAGTGAGACTTTATTGATGATGCACTGCCTGTGAATTTATGGTAAATAATTTGTAACATGTAAATATAATAAAATGTTAGTTATTTCTATAGTTATATGTCTTGACATGTAAGTTAACACATGTGTGTAAGTTCAAACTCTCCAATGAGTTCCTCTACTGGAATGTGAGAACGTGGGGTAGGTATGCTGAAGGGTATTTTTTGCACGTTCCTTCCAAAAGGCCTCAGTAAAAAAAGGTCAAAATGTTCAAATTAGTAACTACATTCAATAATTAAGAACACCTTAAAAGAGCACTTATTTATATTGTCACTAATTACCTGAAAAAATTCTGCAGACATTTCCAAAAAAGGAGCCTCAAAATCTTCTTCATAAACTGATCGTCCTTCAAGACCTAAAATCATTAACATCTGGCAAGCATTTCTTATTGCGCCTCTGTCAAAAGAAGTTAAACCATTTGATAATCAAATTACATTAAAAGTTCATGTAAAAATACAACAGAAGTAGCTCAAGTTTCAGAACTTTTTTTTTTTTTTTTTTACCAAAGTGACCAATCTCCCGGAAGCAGTTCACTTATAACACAAGACTTAAAGTAATTTCAAATGGAAAGTATATCTTGACTTGCACAGCTATTTATCTCAAGTTGCTGTCATGCTGTGATAACTTAAAACTTTTAAAGCTGTCTAAATATTTTTGTGTATTTAAAAACACAGAACAAAAAGGGGGCTTATTGGGAAGCAGGGAGGAGGGAAGGAGGCTGTGTTGCTTGACATGGTACAACATACAGTGACTACTAGGCAATATCACTGTTTTATACCAAATAGCTCTGGGCAATCCTGACCAACCACCAAAGCTAAAATAGAGAGAACTGTACAAGTCTTCACCTTATCGCTGCTCTGAATACAGAGAAGCAGAGAAAGCAGTATTGCATTATTTCAAGCTACTCTAGCTGTAGAGTCATAAAAATGGCACTGGAATCATGTTAGAAAGGGAGAAGGAATATGACAGAAGGGTACAGTAATTCTTAGTCATTTCAGAGACTATGTTCAACATTTTTCTTCATATATGTTAAGAATGAAGCCTAGCCAAAGGCCCTTAAAGGAAAAGACGAAGAAAACCCAAAATGTCAGCATAAAAAAAATATGTGAAAAATCAAATGGGAAGACTAATGGCTGATTTGCTTTTCAAAAGTATACTAAATAACAGCTTAGGATGGTCTCTTCTAAAACCAGAGGTGTCCTTTTTAAGTTAAAATCTAGGTAACTTTGTTAACTGTGATACAGGTTTTTGAGGATTTTCATGTACTAGAAAATCAAACTTAAATACGCTTTAATAAAATTTTGATAGTGAATTGGCTGTCAGGATGTAACCGTAAAACCCACAACCCAAAGTGTAGAAACATGATTGTACCGGTCTACCACTTCTCCTTTCCGCTCTCTTGCGATCATATCCAGTAACGTTTGTCGTAGATGATCCCTAATACACCCGTAACGTACAACTTGATCTCGAAAAATAATTAACCCCAAATTGTAGACATTCTCCACATTATTCTGTTGTACATATACACGGTCCTGCAGTTAAAACAAAACAAAATCATAGAAATATGAATATAACTCTTGCAGACACAAAAATAATCACTGTGAGCCACAATAAATATAAAGGAAATAAAATTCCAAAAGCAATATATTTTTCAGGTGAGAAACACTTCAAACTATCTTAAGTAACATAGAATTAGATTTTGACTACCTCCTAAATTATATAAAAGTAAGTCTGTACAATTGTTATGGAAACAAACAATGACTATAAGTGGTTGCCCATTTAACCTAAGAAAAAGGGGTGTGGGGGGTGGTGGTGGAGGGGAAGCAAGCACCAGACCCAGGGAGGCAAGCAAGCAGAAAGCAGAGGAGAAAGGTAGAGAGCAAGGCAGGCAGATGTTCCTTTCTCCTCAAAGCCATACATACCATGCCCAAACATGGTTCTGACTTTATTAAATACTATACTTGAAGATCGTATTTTATGAAGTAAAATTGAGAGCTGAATGAAATACAGATCCAAATGACAATGTTAATTGCGTACTGGTAAATATTAAAAGGCTCTAATGCTTATAAACAGAGTAGCAGTAAATATTACATCATTAAAACACCTCTAGTTGCTGTCATTTCAAACAGATTACCTACTAGCAGTCATCTTCTTCTCAAGTTCTTACCAACATGATTATAGGTGTCTCGCTTTACAGAGCACATGTAATCCAGAAGTACTGGCTATAAAAGTCCTAGTTTGTGCATTATTTGAAAGTCTGTATTTACACCAAAGTACACTGAAATAAAACTACTGTTTTTAATTCACAAAAGGATTAGTAACAGAATTCCTTTCTGTTCTCTGGACTTTGGTGGGTCTGTGAACTTCCTAAAATTATAAAAATTATTGTGTTTGTTCATACATAAGTACTTTGGAAACAGAGCCCAGAGCTTTCACCAGATTCTTACAGGCATCTGTAATCCAAAAACAGTTAAGAACCACTGCAAACTGTGATCTTTGAACTTTTCAAAGGAACACTGTCATTACAAGCAACATCAAACAAAGCTCTAAGGAGAACATGAACAGAAGTTCTACCATGTTGGCAATGCAACTAAAATGGCATTGATCAACCTTCCATCCAGTTTTAACTGAATTCTCCAGGAGCAGCACTCTTTTCATATGACATCATTCCTCTCACCTTCTTTGATTTACCTTACACAATGGTACACATCTAGTGGCTACAAGAAAGCTGCTCTTTTATCTGAATTTTCAGTGCTCACATTTTTCAAATCCTGACATCAATTTTAGCAAGTTCAAAATTTTCATTGATGACTTCTCTGACAAGTTCTTGGACTTCACATTTTCATTCTCAAGATCTGAAATTCCAATCCCCCTCACCCCCCTCCACACCACATCCCTCCCTTCTTTTTGATGGCTCTCACTGTTCCATATTCACTGAAGCTACTCTTTACTCTCATGACCTTCCAGCCCAAACCTCCCCTCATCTAGATTCTGGCTCCCCTTTCAGCATAAAAAAACAAGATGCACTTAAAAAAACTGGCAAAAATCTAGTAATTTAAAAAGTAACGAGAATCCTTTTTCTTATGAAAATAATCACTCCAATTACTGTATAAATTATTTATAAATTTGACTTTTATAGTTCTGAATATGCATGTGTGTTACATCAAAGTACCATATACAGAATCACTCTTATCCAATGTAATCAAAACCAATAACTGGTTGGTTAACTAAAGACATGTGTGGTTAGAGAGAAACTATTAAATACACACATATACCTGCATCTTAAACATTTTAATTTAAAACATATAAAAATGTTCCTTGAGCTATCAAGACTTATTCTTTCAACATGAGTCCCATAATTACTCTGACAGTTTTTACATACACTCATACATAATAAATTGTCTAACGTTTCTCTTCATTTTCAGTAAGATGTATAAGATGTAGTATGAACAAGAGACATCTGTGAAGCAAACTGAATGCAAAATCCTTCGAGATTTTTACAATTTCCACTCCAGTCTTTTAAACTACCCACACCTAATTCAAACCAATATTTGGTGATTTGCGTTTGTCAAGTTTTTCCAAAACATTTGATCTAGTTTGCCAAAGAACAAATTCTATTGTTTTTGACACCATTTTATTCGTTTACACAATATTAAATTATGTAATAATAAAAGAAGTACAGCTGGTATAAAACAGGTTTGAAAACAAGTACAACTGACTCTCAGTGAGCACAAAGCTCAACTGGTAAGAGCAAAATAGAGAAGATATACTGGAAAGTAATTGAATAGCAGTGAGAGAACTTTGTTACTAGGGAGGCTATTTCACAGCAAAATAGACAGTACCGGTGATTCTTGCAAGCGCTGTAAGTTTCAACTACATGCTATGGGGCATGAAGCAAATCTTGTAGAAGATATATACCAGGGGTGCCAAAAAAAATGTATACAAGTGGACAATCTGGTTAACGTTGCTTAAGCAGTAGTTTGCTATAATCAGAGTGTCTGTACACTGATGGTAACTGCTTTGAGCACCTCTTATAACTGCAGAAGTCAAACGTGACTTGCATTCATCTTTTGTTATCGGTATATGAGTATATTGAATATTACAATTTTAATATAGTTTTCCTTTCTTAAAATGTGTATACATTTTTTTTTGCACCCTGTGTATGTATACATATGATAATATCAACTTTAACATGTCACTAAGATATGAACCTCCTCCTTAAGAAATCCAATGTTCTTAACTTAGGCTAAGAGAAATGTCAAAGAATTAGGTCCGATTTTATTGTTTTTGGTAAAAGGGTACTACTCCCTATAAGAATTACAAAACAAAAGTCACATATAATGTAATCTTCAGAGTAAATTAAGAGTGTTAAGGGTGAAGTTTTTTTAATGTTTCCCCTTTTTTGGTTTTCTTGCAGTATTATTTACAAGTCATAAAATTACTTATTTTAAGAGTCCATAACTCACAGTAAATTTCTATCGTTGTGCAACCATTGCCACAATCCAGTCCTAGACTATTTCTATCACTCCACTCCCCCAAAATCCTTCAAGCCTGTTTACAGTCAATTCCCACTTCCAGCACCCCTGCTTTTTCTTTCCATAAATTTCCTTTTCTAGACATTTCACATAATTGGAATATGATCTTTGGTGTCAGATTTTTCACTAAGCATAAAGTTGCTAAGGTTCATTAATGTTCTAACATGTATCAGCATTTCATTCTTTGTTAGTGCTGAATAGTGCTTCATTGTATGGATATGCTACATTTAGTTTATTCACTTATCAGCTGAAGGTTTTTTGGGCTATTTCCAGTTTTTGTCTACTATGAATAATGTTGCTATGAACATGTGGGTACAATCTTTTTGTGGACATAAGCTTTTACTTTTCTGAGATAGATTTCTAGGAGTAGAAGTATTGGGTCACATGGAAATTGCCAAACTGTTTTTCCTAAAGTGGATGTATCAGAGTAAATTTTTTAGTAATGAAAATACTGGATGTGGAGTTAGGAATTCTTCGTATGATCTCTGTCTCTACCACTAACTGGCTGTGTGACCATGAGTAAGTCATTTATCCACTCTGGTCCTAGGTAACACAAAGGGATGGTTAAGATATCTCTAAAACTCTAACATGATTTCCTATGAAGGTTAACTCTCTGATAAAAAATTAACATATACCAGGGATCGAGATACATTTCACTATTACTTCTTCCCTTTCTATTTGTTACCAGTGTCCCCTTCCCTGGGTTTCCCTCTTCTCAATCCTAAACACAGTGATGCTATCACTACCCAAGTAGGTAAATCTAAAACCTTATGGCCAAAATGTCTGCTGTCTCAAGCCCTCTGGCAGAAAGGGAGAAAAGGGGTCAGGTGGAGCTGATGGATCCTTCAGGTACGCTGCCTAAGGGGAGGAAACTTCAGTACAGGAAATATGATGGGAACACCCGGTTGGTGTGTCTGAGCAGAGCATAGGCCATTTAATTCCATGGAAGGTGACTGTAGATAATGAAAATAAAGATGTTGTAGTGCAAGAACTGAACCTTTGTCTCTTAATGTGAAACTGTGAAGGTGTATATAATGGCTATAATTAAATGATATACAATGTTAAGAAAACCTGTTAACCCTGAACTTTCACTATAGATACCAGAGAGCTCATAAATGGAGAAGGGAAAACCCCCACACTTGAGTGTGGCTATTTAAATTAGTAATACCAAATACTGATTTATATTAAATGTTTGGTGTGCGTGATTAATTACCACCTAGCAAAAGGAAAGCTATACGTGCATACGCTCATGTCTGTGTGCATGTTAAACAGAAATGCATGCACGCACACATTCACAATAACTTGTGATCTTCACATGATGTGTATGAAAATAACTACTAAATGAACATGGTAAATCTTCTGTTTATTGCTTGTTAGTACTACCAGAAGGAAGTCAGCCTGTGGGTACACAACAGCATTTTCATCACAGATTCTAATAGGAATCACTCTGTTAAAAAATAACTGGCGGATTTTATGTAATACAGTATTAATATAGCTCTAATCATTTAAATCACTGTAGGACTTTTATTTTGTATGTTTCTAAGTTAATATTTAATTTTTTAAAAGATCTATTTAAAAATCCCAGCTCTAGTTAACTTCTAACCTAGCTAAAAAAAAAAAAAAAAAGAAAGAAAGAAAAAGAATCTCAGAGTACGGATAAGATAAAATCATCCCAAAAGAGAGACATAATATTAAATAATCTAAAAATATTTTAATCTCAGGCTTTTTGACCAAAATGCACTTTATATGAATCCAACATTAGTCATTTATCCATTGAAAAGAGCTCAGCAAAGGTAGAAGGTTGGTAGCTGCTTCTATTTGCCTCTTTATGCCAAAATGCAGTCATTTTAAAATCTGCAAATAAGGTAGTTTTATTTCTTCCTTTCCAATTATTTTTAAAATTAAATTTATTGGGGTGACACTGGTTAGTCAAATTATATAGGTCTCAAGTATAAAATTCTACACTACATCATCTACACGTTGCACTGTGTGTTCACCACCCAACGTCAAATTCCTTCCATCACCATATATTTGACTCCACTTTACCTTTCTCTACCTCCCCCACTTACCCTTCCAGCAACCACCAAGTTGTTTGAGTTCTTGCTTGTTTGTCTTGTTCCTTTGCTGCTTTCAGTTTCACATCCTATTCACATGAGTGAATGCAGGCATTTTAAATATAAAATGTGCTGAAAAACATGTTCGAAAGCCTAATGTCTAATTCAAACTTTAGATTTACTCAAGGGATGTGAGTTTCATCATCACTAAGATAAGCTACATTTTAAATCTCTAAATTTATGGTTCTCTCAGGAATTGCTATTCCTAGGCCAAGCAAACCTGAAGTGGGCAGATGGACCAGGGGGTGAGGAGTAATCAATGAGAGGACCACTTCACTGTCCGCTTTCAGAGCTGGGAAAAAGTCAGCCTGCTTTTGTCTCTGACTTCGTCTGTATAGTTAGCTTGATAAACCAACTTATAAGCACTTCATCTGTAACACAACACCTAACTCACAATCCTATTCCACTTATTCCCACTTCTATTCCCTGCCAAGAACAACTATAAAAGCTAGATAAAAAAAAAAAAAGTACCATCTGTTTAAAAGCATCAACTAGGACAGACAGGTCTCTAGGAGCTGAGGTAGAGAGTTGTAGTCTTTCTTCCTCTGCTACAAAAGAAAAGGGAACCTCAACCAGCTGATGTCCACGTAAAACCCTACTCATGACTTAGGGCTCTTCTCATTCTTAGTAGCAAGAGCACATCAGCCTACAAGGTGCTTGGCCTTACAAGGCCACAGATATTAATACTCCCGCCATCTTGAAAAAGATTTGCCTTTTCCCCTTAACTGATGTCTTCACCAAGGTACCTAATCCACCAAGACACCTAAATATTTAACTGATGTAGGTGAGATCAAACTCAGCATGCAAAAGCATCCTTAGAGGTGTCAAGATGCACTATGCAAAAATATAAATCTTATGAAAGCTACACCTGTGCAAAGACAAGGAGTGACTTTGTAAGTGGGCTAAACAGCTTCATTACTGAGAGAATTATATTAAAAATACACCAAAATAAAACAAAAAATAATTTGTTAATGAAGTTCAAAAAGTAACTTAACTCTTACTACTTAATTTATCTGCAAGAAATTATTTAGCAAATATTTTTAACCAACAGTCATTATGTCACAGGAAAGCAAACTAGGATAAATGGATATTGGGCACAGTAAATAATGGTGCACCCAAGGAAAGAAACAAATTATAAGCCCTTTAACAGTATCACTCATATCTAGGGTCTCATTTCACAATGTTTTCTTGCACAATTAAAGAGGCATTTGGGAAGCAAACTCTAAAACTAACCTTTGGATCCCATTCAATTCTGAAAACAGTACTACAAATATAAATACAATAGTCCTTTGTTTTAATTATAGTGTTTAATGGAGCACTTTATAAAATTTTTGCTTCAAATACCAGTAGTACTTTTAATAGTTCAGTCCTTTTAATACCACTAATGAACCAAGGGCAATTATGGATTAGTAGGCATTCATCTACACTTCCTTGCCTGGTCCCACTTGTGGTCACTGGCAGCTATTCATTTAGGCAAAGACCACCGTTAAAATGGTAGCAAATAGCTCTGAAAGTTGGTTTATCAAGCAAATTGTAAAGCTGGTTAATCAAACTCTTAAGTAATTCTTTCAGTTTCTTGTCCTCACAGCCAAGAGGATCTATAACTGTTTTGTTTTCTTAAAAAGAGGATAGGAAGAAAGGAATGTAAACAGAATTTTGAAAATCTTCATAAATATTAAACATTTCTCCTACTCAGAAACTAGAGACAAACCCTGAAGAGTTAAAACTCATTTTTCAAAAAAGACCAAACAAGCAAATAATGCTGTAACAAGTAGCTACTGTCTGTTAGAACATGTTTGAACCTGCTTTCCCAAGCTTAATCACTAGGCTATCTTCTATCAGCAAGTAATAAATCTAAGTGTTTTCAAATAGGGTTCCCTTTCTAAACATGAATAAACATGACTTAAGAAGGCTTAACGCAATGAAGATAGAAATAGAAAATTTAAAAGCATCAACCAACCTCCCCCCCCCAAACACACATCCACCCACCCACTCCAGAAAAGTAACAGAAAGTTTCTACTGCCATATTATGGTAGGAAAAAAGTCTAATTAGATCAAAGTTTAAATAACTATCTCAATATTTTCCACAATGCTAGTGTCTGATTCCATTGCTGAAAGGGAACCTTTGGTAAGACATGAAACAATTAAATTGTACAGAAAGAGAATCACTTCTGGATTTAACAATATTACTGGTAAAGTGAATGAAAAAGCACAGAATATGGTGTCAAATAACCTGGATTTAAAGCTTAGTCCCACAACTAAAGCTCAGTTTCCATCACTGTAAATGGGCCCAAAATTTACAGGCCTCTCTCTCAGGCCTGTGAAAGTTTCAAAAACAATGTAGTTGTAAGAAATTCTATTTTTAAATAATTTTCACTTATTTTAAGAACTGTATCCTAGTACTAGGACATTTGACAACTCAAAACCCTAGTCATGTTTCCCTAAAGCTGTGTATATTGCACCAAATCATAAAATAAAAGCACTGTTCCCTACTCCAAAGTGTAATAATCTAATGGTAGGGAAAAAACCCAACAACACTAGAAAATAGTCCCTATTAGAACCATAAAAGTAATCACCCTCCAGGTCTTGGATCAATGAAATTATAAGAAGAAATTAGGAAAGAAGAGCTGTATTAGAGAAGCGATACGAGTATAATTCGGTGGTTAAGAGTATAGATTTAGGCGCTAGACAGGCTGTTTCAATCCTATCTCTGCCATTTACTAGGTGTCACGTTAACTCTGTGTCAGCTTCCCATCTGTAAAACAGCATCTACATCAAAATGCTATTCCACGTAGTTCTATTTCTAGGCTTAAAAAAACCAGCTTTTATAAAACCAACTCCTCTGGTAAGAGCAACTATAAAAGCTGGAAGAAAATAAAAAGCTACCACCTCACGCCCACCAAGATAGCTACTATCAAAAAATAAAAACAAACCCACAAACAAACAAACAAACAAACAAACAAGACACACCAGATAATAAGTGTTGGTGAGGATATGGAGAAACTGGAGTTCCTCAGCAGAGTCTTCAAGAAATATTTGTACACCCATATTGATAGCAGCATTACTTAAAATAGCCAAAGGTGAAAAACAACCCTTGTCCACTGACAAACATATAAGCAAAATGTGGTACATACATACAATAGAATATTATTCGGCCTTAAAAATCAAGGAAATTCTGACATATGATACAACACAGATGAACTCTATGATTACACTTATATGAGATACTTAGAGTGGTCAAATTCATAGACAGGAAGTACAATGGTGGTGGCCACGGGCTGCAGGGAAGAGGGAATACGAAATGGAGTTATTGTTTAATGGGTACAGAGCTTTAGTTTTGCCAAGATCCAAATTCTAGAAATTGATGGAGGTGACAGTTGCACGACAGTATGAATGTACTTAATATCACTGACCTGTACACTTAAAAATGGTTAAGATAATAAATTTTGTTATGTGTATTTTACAATAATTAAAAAAAAAAAGAACGCCAACTGTTTAAAAGCATTAAAGAGCAACAAAGGTAAGCTGGACTTTTGGGGTCAAGAGTCTATGTCAAGTGTAATTGAAAAATTCAAAAAGGGGGGGAGATAAAGGGGAATAAGAGGTTCAAAGTTCCAAGTATAAAATATATAAGTGATGGGGATGTAACGGACAGCATAGGGAATACAGTCAGTAATATTGTGGTAACATGGTGCAGTCAGATGGTTGCTGGGCTTATCATGGTGATCACTTTTTTAGTGTAGGGAATATAATCAATAATATGGTAATAACTGCATATAATGCCAGGTGGGTACTGCTGAATAACTATGATGCATCTGAAACTAATATAATATTGTATGTTAGCCATATTTTAATACAAACCTTAAAAAAAGAAAAGAGTCTAAAGAAAAGGCGCGTGTAGGAGAGGAGCTCACTTTGCTCATTCCTTTGGGTCCTTTGTTGCGTTGGGAGGACTGCAGAAAGTCACAGGCGGGCTGGCTATCAAGCAGCTAGACTAGGAGGCCAGAGTCTGAAGAGGAGAGAAACGCACAGCAGCAGATATTCTGCAGGGAATTGTCATCGAGATGTGTACTGACACACCACCTCAACATGGGCGAGACACCAGAGCACCAATAAAGCAGCACTGGGAGGCAGAGGAGCTGAACAGACACGGTCTGCCGACTGGCAGGGGTGCGGAGACCAAAGCTGGGATTCAAAGCACCACAATGTGGAAAGCAAACTGATAAACACCTCAAGTTTTAGCTGAGACCCCAGAAGGGTTATTCCCTGTGAGTAAAGATATGCCCTGGAAATAAAGGCTAACTAAAAATAGACCGACCTTAACACTGCCTAAAAGCCAGCTTGACTAAATCATAGTGATTTGCCCCATGCTGTGCCTCCTGCCAGAAGAAAATTATATTTCTTTTGAAGAAAGATAGTATCATCCAGGGCCTCCACATTTTTATATACAGTGTTGGTAAAATTACCAGGTTTGTCCCCCACCACCAAAACAAAACACCTCAGGATCAAGTGTCTGAAAACCAAGGGGGGAAAAAAAACCCAGAAAGTCAAAGTATTCTAAGACTCTTACAGTATCCAATAAATGGTTAAAAACAAAACAAAACTAACACAAACTATAAGTCAAGGATCTATATTGTGATCTCTAAGGTAACCACTAAAATAATTAAAAAAGAACATATAAGTAACAGCTAACGATATAATAAAACATTCTTAATGCACCTAAGGAAGGCAAGCTGGGAAAACCAATAAAAAACAGATGAAACAAATAGAAAAGAAACAGTAGAATGGCAAAGTAAACCCAAACGTGTCAGTGCTTACATTAAATGCAAATGAACTATATGCTTCAATTTAAAAACAAAGATGATCTGATGGACTTAAAAAGCATGTTACTGTGTGGTGCTTGCAAGTGACAAACCTTAAATACAAGGACACAGAAAGGTGGGAAGGATGGGAAGAAATGCGCCATGCAAACATTAACAAAAGGAAAGGTCACACAGTAATACTAGACGAAATAGACTTTAAGGCAAGAAGTATTACTAGAGATAAAGAAGGGTATTTCATAAAAATGAGTCAATTCAACAGAAAAATAAAATGATGCTAAATTAATATTCACTTTGTAACAAAAACTCAAAATACATACACTACAAGGAGAAATACATAAATCTAAATTTGTAATGAGTAATATTACAAATCTGAAGATTTTAACATTTCTTAATAGCTGATAGAACAAGCAGACAAAAAAAATTAGTAAAGATGTGAAAGATTGGAACATGGTTAATAAGTTTGTCCAAACTGGTATGTATGCAATACTTTATTTAGCAATTACAGACTTAAAAACTGGCATTAAACTGAAATTTAAAACTTTTCTTCAAAGTTACCATTAAGAGAGAAAAAAGGCAAGCCCAGAAGGGAAGACGATATTTCACAATACATTTATCTGACAAAGGATATCTATCCAAAATATATAAAGAACTTTCACAAATTATTAAAAAACAAAACCAAAACCAAGAAAACACATTTTCAGAAAATGGGCAAAACAGACTTGTGTACTACTTTTGATATATATCAACAAAAATGTTTTAAAAAAAAATTAGAAGACGACTTTCAAATTAGTGTAGGGCTAGCGTACGATCAAGTGGATAGAGTAACTGTTAGGGCATCTAACATTTTGGTAGTTTCTAAGTATTACAATAATGATGGTTTTAAATCTCTTCTGATGACAATTAAGAATCTAAAGTCTTAGAAAGTCAGTTCTTCAATGAGGGTTTTAATATCAGATTCAAAATAAAAAATGAGAAAAGAAACACAGAATACAAAAGATTTCCAATGTGCTTTGGTAGCTTACACTTGGATCATAGATAGTCACTGTTCTTAAACTAGGTTTGGGAAACCAAGATTACCTGCCCAAACAGACGTCCACATTAAAAAATTTCCCAATGACGGAAGAACTTGTAAAAAGGAAAAACAGCTTTTTAGAAGTGGGCTTGATACTTGTATAGTTGACGAATGAATTTATTGTCATAAGCACAAAGGTGAGTGAATGTTAGGTCGATTCTGGGTAAATTTTTATAAATTCTGTTAAGCGGAGTTGACATCCACAATTCTGCACTGAGGTGAAGACCATGGGCTTTGGAATCAAACAAAGACTTCACTATTCCAGTAATGTAGTAACTGTGTGATCTTGGCAGGTTAATCTCACTAACCTCAACTTTTAATCTGATTAACTCAGTTTTTATTCATTCACAAAATATAGAGTACAATACTCACCTGAAAGGTCAGGTACTTAAAATATTTTGCAGTATTTTGTGAGGATTAAATGAGTATACTTAAGGTGGTTAAAACAGTACCTGGCACACACTAAGGGCTATCTGTTATTATAAGGAATAGTACTAGGTAGGCTTGTCGGCAGCCAATACTCTATCAACCCACCTTAAGAGTTCTTAAAGGAATTGTCATCAACTTAATACTAATCTATCCATACCGCCTGTTTTTTTCCTGCATTACCATTCCCCAGACACCACGAATAGCTGTTCACTTTCAGTTTTAAAAGGTGTAAAACTTCAGAGCTGAAAGAACTCTAAAATTTAAAATCATCTAACCAACACATCTTCAACCAGATCCCATAGACAGGCTTCAGGGAACCCTTGAACCCCTTGAAACTGCATATAAAGTGTATGTTGTGTGGTGTGTACATACACACATGCATCTTCTAGGAGAGGGCAGTTCTCCAATGGGCTTATAACCCCCGAAAGCCTCAGAATCAGAGCCCTTATCCAATAAACTTATGTTACTTATAAGGAAAAAAGAGACCCAGAGAGATTAAATGACTTAAGCAAACGAACGACAGAGTAGGAAATAAAGCTGGGTGTCTCTTAATTCATCATTAAATAAATATCTTTCTCGCTACTCCCAATTTCCTATGTATAATTGGGAGCAGCTCCCTTTATGTACCAAAGTTTCACTTCCTTTTTACACCAAGAAATACAAGCGCTATTTCTGATGTACCACAGGGCCTGCTTCACGCTGAATACATACTTGCTTCCCGAACTCAGTGTCATGGACTGCTCCATCTTCACTGCACGCGCACGCGCGCGCACACACACAGTTCACTGGGCAGAGTAACCAAGGTATTTATGGCTCTATTAATTTGTTTGAAACAAATTGAAATGGAAGGCAACGAAGAAATCCCAATTATCAAATACAACACTCCTAATCTTTTAAAGTGTTTATGACGATGCCCTGGTTTTATTTCACATAAGGGCCTCGTACTTGGCTTCTGACCTAACCATAAAAAGATGCCAAGGGATTTATACCGTCAGCCACACATGCAAACACTAGAGCACCTATGGGGAAAGCCTGCCTTGAACAGACCCTTCTTGCAAAAGCAGTCAGAAAAAACACTGAACAGGTGTGAAGTGAAGCTTAATGGTCCCAAAGCCACTGGATCCCATTTTCTTCTAAGATATCATTTTGAAAACAGAGAAAGTGCCAAGAAGATTCTTAAGCAACGTATCTGTGCTCTTCCAGAATCCAGTTATTTTCAAACTCCTCTAAATGTGTAATCTAGAATATTGTAAAGAAGAAATGTCTTTTGGGCCTACAAGCATCGAAATCTATAGGAGAAAATACACTCACAAGTGCCACCATCTCCATGTTCTCATCCTATTTCTGACGTCCAAGGACACACAGTCCTCGGGAGCTTCAGCAAATGGCTTACATTATTCTTGTCAACTCTTCTCCTCACGGTCTATTACCTTTGGTAACTGCAACATTCAGTGATTACCAATCTGACACACTCCTTACAGATGCCTTAATTTTCATCTCCCATCTTACCAGGATTCCCTCCCCCTCACACTGATATGGGCAAACCTTGAACCTCATTATTAGAAAACATCAAACATCTCTAGCACTGAAGCTCTTTTCCTTCCACATTTCCTACTTTGTTACACTTGAACAAATCTGCTCTTTCCTCTCTCTGGATCTTCAGGTTTGATCCTTAATATGTACCTAAAACTTTTATTTCCTGGGACCTTATGATTCACTTGCCTACTTATTAAACAGCCATGATCAACCATTTCATCAGTGATACTAATGATCTTAGAATTCTCCCACATACTCAAAAAGGCAAATTCTACCCGTGGCTTTTCCTTATTTTGAACGTTCTTCTCTGGGATTGCCAAGTACCCCTTGGAAAAAGTACAAATTCTGCTGACTGCCTCCACTATACACAATTTGTGCCAGCTCACCTAAATTATGCCTTCACAATTACAGGTGATCCGTTTATTTCCAGATAGCTGACCCCAGCACAGGAGACAGACCAAACTTTTTCCTTGTATTAGTTTCCTATTGTTGCTGAACAAATTACCACTAATTCAGTAGCTCATATATCCTCTTATAGTTCTAGAGTTCAGAAGACTAAAATCAGATTCACTGGGCTAAAGTCAAGATGTCTGCAGGGCTGGTTCCTTTTGGAAGCTCTGAGGGGGAATCCACTTCCTGGCCTTTTTCAGCTTCTAGTGGCCACATGTATTCCTTGGCTGTAGTCCTCCTCCATCTTCAAAGTGTACCATTCCCATTTCTGCCTTTGTCATGACATCCCTTTCTCCTCTGACTCTGAGCCTCTTGCGACCCTTTCTTTCAGAAGAACCCCGTGATTCCACTGGGCCCACCAGGATAGCCTAGGACAACCTCATCTCAAAATCCTTAATCTAATAATATCTGCAAAGTTCCTTTGGCCGTATAAGGTAACAATCCTTCGGCTCCAGAGATTAGTTATGGACATATCTCAGGGACCATTATTCAGTCTACCACATTCCTCAACACCTCATATGCTTCTGTCACCCTCAACTGATGGCCTCACCTTCTATTTGACCAGCAGAAGGGAGTTCGTCCTTCAGCTTCTCCCCACAAAGTTATCACTACTTCACACCTCACCACTTATCATCCTTGATGACTCTCCAAATACCTCAAAGAAGCACTGATCCTCTTCCCTGAGTTAATTTAACTCTCTCCCCATGATTTTGAATTTATACCCTCTAAACTTTAAGACTAACTTGCAATACTACTGTGTCTTTGTTGTTGTGACAATCACTAGTAACAAAGAAAAATTCAAGTAAAACCATAAAAACATCTCTGAAATTCACTGTTTTATGCAGAAAATTCCTGTATTAACTATCTCTTAACCTATATATCATAATAGGAAATGCTCTCCTATTTCCTTTGACATTAACTCTAATTACTCAAAAGAAGCCTATAAAATACCATCCATATTTAATTTTCTCTTGATATTGTATTCATTTTTATAATTTAAGGGGAAAATGAACGGAACATTAATATATACTTATGGATTATATAATTAAAGCTATTACCCTGTTTCTCCGAAAATAAGACCTAACCAAACAATCAGCTTTAATACATCTTTTGGAGCAAAAATTAACATAAGACCCAGTCTTATACTATATTATACCTGGTACTAAATTATATTATACCTGTTATTATATTATACCCAGTCTGATAGTAAAATAAGACCAGGTCTTATATTAATTTTTGCTCCAAAAGACGCATTAGAGCTAAATGTCCGGCTAGGGCTTATTTTCGGGGAAACATGGTATGTAACCTATATTATAACAAACTTTACTAATTGGGGGAAATTTTGAGAATTTTACAATCTTTTAAACAATTAAAACTGAAAATAAAGCTTATACTGAGAACCTCCAAACCAACCTTAAAATTTCAACATGTTAATCATTCTTTAAAAAAAGAATGAATTAAAAATAAATTAAGTAAAGCCGAGATTACAAACTATTGCATTCAGGGGCCAAACAGGTAATGCAAATCTCAAACATTAGGAAGAGGTGGAGTGGCAGAAACTAGAGGTCACATGTTCCATCTAGACACATGAACACTTTTTTTTTTTTTTGAAACACTGAACCTGCCAAACAACCAAGTTATGTGGGACATATTTTGGCCAATGGTTGCCTTCATGTAACCTGTGAACACGTTTTCATTTTCAAGAATTAGTGTGTCCCTGGTGTCTACACACTGAGGCTCATGTGTGACATTTCTGACACAGACAATTCCTTCTTAAAAGTCAACTAGTTGAGTAGGTGGTATGTGGGTAGACAGTGAAGCATCTCTCCTCTCTCTCTGAGACTGAGATCTAAAATTCCAACAGTTAAGAGTCTGTATTCATAGGAAGAAATCTGTTTAGTTGCCATGAACCGGTACACCTCAGGTATATGTCCTATCTAGCAGGTAATGTGACCTGAGAAAGTCTGGAATGAGGGTAGAGATATTCAGAATAATAATAATAATAATAATAGTGCAGATGTCGACAGGAAAAACTTTTGATTTTTAGAAAATCATTTATTTATTCTGACTGACATATTTATTGGTTACATGGGTGCATATACCTGTCAAAAATAATTTTATGTACTTTATTTCTGCACATTTCAGTGTATATAAATTACACCTTAATTTTTAAAAACATTCATTTATTTAAGCCCAGAATACGGCAAATAAAAAAAGAAAATAAAAGAGAATGAAGGATATGAAAATGAAAGAATTCTATTTTGTGGAACATGAGGGTATCTCATCAACATTTTAATTTCTGAATCTAAAAGGACATATTTTAATAAGCACTACAAAAAATCACAATTTGTTAAAAAAGAATCTGTATATTAGTTCATTGGAAATATATGTAAGTGCCCAGTTTGTGCAAGGAGCTCTGCGAGGTGCTGGAGACACAGTATGGTGACAGAGGTATCAGCCCCTCCTCAGAAAGTCCAATCTAGTCAGGAAACGAGGCACTAAACAGTTGTTCATGAATGTGATAAATACTGCAAAGCAACAGTATTGGGTACACAATAAAAGCAAGTGCGGCCAGTGGGCAGAGCATACAGGGTGAATCAGGGAAAGCTTACCAGAAATTTAAGCTAACACTTAAAAGGTGAGTGGGAGCAAATCACATAAAGAGGAACCATTCTAGAAACATTTCCAGACAGAAGACGTGTGAAGATTCCAAGATGACAGAGAAAGATTTCAGCAGGGAAGTAACATGACCGTGTGCTTTAAAACAGTAACTCTGGAAGCAATATGGAAAGGAAAATAGTGAGGAGCACAGGGAATGTTGTAACAGTAGTTACTGAACGCTCCAAGAGAGAAATGAAGGTGCTATGGTCTTGGCTAATAGATGTAAAACAGAGAAATTGCAGCTTCTAGAAATACATGATGTAGAGAGAGAAACTGACAAGAATAAGTCCCAGGTTTCCGGCATGAACAAATGAAATGACACTGATTGTGAGCTCACTTGGAGATGCCAAGTTGGAAGAACTTCTCAGACAATGAAGGGAGCCATCAACTAGACAAATGACTAGCTGAGTCTAAACCTCAGAGAACGAGGCTAGAGACATAATTTGGGAGTCATCTGCACAGAGGCACTAAATGAAGCTATGGTAGTAGACGAGACGTACCTGGAGAAGGAAATCTAGGACTAAGCCCGAAGAACATTTCCAGTCAAAGGGCAGAGAAGGAAGAATCAGAAAGGTAGGAGGAATACCAAGAGTGCTTTGTCACAGAAATTAAGGACCCAACATGTCAGAAGAAAAGACTAGTCTACTGTGCCAAATGCTGCTGAAAAAAAATAAAGGCGCATGAGAATTAGCAGTGATCTTTGCTTGAGAGATGTGTAGATATGGTGATCCTAATAAAAGCAAGACAGAACAGAATAGTTAAGACAGAAGCTTAACTGGAACACATTATTCAAAGTGAATGAAAGATGAGAAAAGATAGATAACAAGTGTCAACAATTCTCATGAGACATTTAGCCAACAGAAAAAGGGGAATTTCATTTTGAGGATGCGAGAGGCCCAAACGTGTATAAAGCTGGTGAGTAGCACACAGTAAAAAGGCAGAACCTGCAAATACTCCAGGTTTTTGCCAAGGTAGAAAGGGATGTGATCCTTAGCACAGGTGGAGAACTGGCCTTTGACAGAAGAGATAGTAGCACCCGCCATTAAAACAGGAAACAAAAATACAAAAGCGGAGAAAACATAGGTAAACGTGTAGATTCAGTGGCAAGATATGAACATAAGTTTCCACCTGATGCTTTCTCTTTTCTCTCAGAGATAGCACACGAAATCATTTATTAAAAGACCAGCAAGAGAACTGGAAGTTTGAAGAGAAAACAATATTTCCAAGTGGTGGCATGAGCTGAATAGAGACAGAGGAGACTGCTAGGCAGTGTGGAGGTTTGTGACACTGGACAAATAGTGGCACTGATCTACCTCGTGTGGGGCTTCCTCCAGCAGAGGCCCAGGAAAGGTTCAAGTTGATAGATTGATCCAGGGTTGTGGGAGTACCAGGTGGGTTTGATGCAAGGATGAAGGGACAAGAAGACCAGTTAATTTTTACTAAGCACATTACTGTGGTCCAGGGCCCTGTAAGTGCTTTACACGAATGGCTCCTTTAAGCCCCACGGCTACCGTACCCAGTTGGTACATCATTTTCATTTTATAAATGAGGAAGCTGAGGAATGAACTTGACTATGGTCACGTAACAGCAAGGATCCCAGGTTTGAGATTTCATTTGAGAACGAAAAAAAAAAAGGAACTGAAATAAAACAAAGTTTAAAAATAAGAGTGGGTATGTATAATTTTAAAATACTTCTTTCATAAGTAGAGCAATGGATCATAAAATTACAAGTGGTTTTCTACCTTAGTGTTAGACAGTGCTAGAACTGAAAGACTCATCAATTCCAGAGAACAGCGGTAAGCTAATTTATTTTACATTTTTATCTCAGACATTTTGCGTTCACATGTTACCTCATTTGCCTCAAAATATCAAGAGAAGATGAATCTAAATCCTGAAGAGGAAAAGTGAGGCTCAGAAAGCCTACATAATTTGTTATACCTTTATCAACCCCCTGAAAAATGAAGGAGGCTCTTCCTGGCCCCCTTGCCACTAAGCCCTACAAAACCAAGGGTAATAGGCCTGACTGAATCCACTCAGCACAACAAAAAGCTTCACAGCTGTTGCTCTCATTGAAAATTCTTTCCACACCTTACTCTATCAAGTGAAAGAAACTAGGACAAGCTCTCACCACTATATTACAACTAAAAATCAAAACTAAAGAAACTGAAAATAAAAATTTGAAAAGCAGTGAGTAAAAGCTTACAAGAAAACTATTATGTCCAATTTCCAAACATAAACGCTGAAGAAACAAGTTACTAGATTTGATAATTTTGCAGTGACAGAATAATTAAGCTTAATAAAGCTAGTTTCATTCTACAATCATACTAAAGTAAAAAAAACTGATAGTTTAATCTCCTTGAAAGTAATCAAACACCTTAGCTCAAGTCAATGTTTTCCAAATTTTCATGCTGAACAAGATATTTTTCTTGACTGATAAAAAACAAAAAACAGTAATAATAGGTGAAAAATGGAATATATACCTGAAGAATATACATACTGCAAGGATTTACTATTAGGAGAGATAGATGGCCGCTATTAGAATGTAATTATTACAGAAATATTTCTATTAATGACATCCTGTCACTGAAGATATAGGGACATTAGGTTTTAAAAACTTGTAACAGAATATTCAGCTTTCATTTATCATGCTGTCACTCAACCACCTTACTCAAGAAGAGATGTTAATAAAGCTTTTTATTATTTCCCATTTTGAAGCACAAGTACTAGATATTGAGAAAAAAATGAAATCTTTCCCTTTCAGTCTTCCACATATACTTCCACTAATAGAAGTATATGAAACATAAGACTTCACTTATATAAGGTGGCCCTTGCAAAAGAAATAGTTTATTAAAAAAAGCACCTTCCACACTGACCTTGACTATCCAATGAATGGAACAGAAAAAAGACATTTTGCTTTGAAATGCCTAACTTCTTAAAGGAAAAACAACCATAAAAAGCTCTACTTACCATATACATGAGTATGTCTCTAATCATCACCATAGCTGTTTGATGATCGTTCCAAGCTTGATTTAGCGTTTGAAGAAAGTTGTTATTCAATGAATTAAGTACATCTTCTCGTACCTATTAACAGAAGAGTTCATTACGATTTGTTTATACATACACATGCACGCTCGTTTGTATACATGCACATATGTGTTCAATAACATAATGAAGTAGACTCTTCAATTCTAAATTAAAGAAATACGTTACAGGCCAGTAGAAATACTTTAAGCTATAATATAGTCTATGTACAATGACTAACAAATATGTTTTGTAGTCCAGACCTGTCCCTCGACCTCCAGAATCAGAAAGCAACCTCCTGGGCACTGAACATCACAGTCAGAATAAAATCCTAAATACTTGTAAGGAACTGCAGGGACCTATAGAACTGGCCCCAGGCTATTGTTCCAACTACACCCCCACCCCCAATCTTTAAAGAATGGTAAGACCACTGATTCTGGGGTCAAACTACCTGGGCTCGAATCCCACCTCCCTGACTAGCTGTGTGACTTTGGGTAAATTATTTAATCTTTATGCTTCAGTTTCGTCATATTGGAAATAGCGTCCATTTCGTAGGATTGTTGTCAGGATTGAATTAACATTTGTGACACACATGGAACAGTGCCTGGCACTCAGTAAACATTCAGTGAGTAAAAACTATTAATTTAGGACACTCTTGCTACAATGGAGCTGCACACAGCAAATGTGCTGTCATTTCTTCTGCCTTGATTCAGAGCTCACTCCCTCACTTCTTACTAGTTTCACTTCCACAAAGAGGTTTGCCCTGACCACCCTACTTCAAACAACCTCTATCTTTACTCCTTTACCCGATACTTTATTTTTCCTCACAGTATTCATCACTACCTATTATATTACTATTTATTTATTGTTTTTCCCACTAAAATGTAAGCTCCTCGGCAGCAGGGCTTCTGTCTTTTCCATGTGTACCTCCCACACCTAGAACAGTGCCTGGCATATATAAGACCCTTTATTTCATTTCCCCCGCCCCTCCAATACCATGATCAACTTCCAACATGGTAAGCTCTTTCAGACTATCTGCCTTTGCACATCTAGTTCCCTGAGTCTGAAATGCCTTCCTAATGCAATCCTAATAAGACTACGAAGACTTCAAAAATTCTTTTACATAGTCCACAAGCATACTGCCACTTCTCCTGCGATGCTATCAGTCCAATGGAAATATGATTTGGCTAGGGAACAGAATCTAGACTCTGGTTCTAGCTTTACCATGAAGTAGTAGTGTGTTTATCCTCTAAGTTCCTATAACACTTTGGGACTACACTGCCAACCTTTCCAGTTATTCCAATCCAACCAATCCTCCAAGGTCTAGCTCAACTCTCAAGAACTCCAGCCTAACCAGACATCCTTAGCTCCACACATCCTTTACCACAGATAATCTGCACCAGTAAACTTTTTCAGGTTGGGGAGAATCTGAAGTCATGGTGTTTTTGAGAAACACATTACTCAATTCTAAACACACGTAAATAAAATGTCACTGCGTCTCTTAACTAGTATAAACAAGTGGCTGGAAGTGCCAAACACTGCTAGAAAATACACATACCAAACTATTCCCAACATATGGGAGAATAAATTCTAATTGAGAAAATTGTATCTAATTTGTTTTTCTTACATATTAAGAGAAAAAGAGTCCAAGAGATTTTAGTGATGGGACAATTTATCTGTTCTACTAAACATGTAGTATGAAAACCACTAGCCTACACCACATAAATTAGACTTTATTATACATTTAATATTTTGTTCACAGCTGAATTGTCTTATATACAAGATGTATTTTGAAGCTCCTGGACTTCAAAATACATCACTGAGAAATTATTCCATAAATATGTTGACTATGTCAAAAGTGATAACATCCATGTCCATTAGTTGATAGTACTGTTAAACAAATACTATTATACAAAGTGAAAAATATATCATTTATTTCAACTCATTAAGCCTATCACTTGTCAGATGCAAATTCCTAAGGTAGCTAACACTAAAACAAAAACATAGTCAGCTTAAAATGTACCTATTTCACCAAACTTCGTATTCTTTCACGGAACCACTAAATTTTGACTGTCAATTAAATTAAAACCATGACAATACCACAGAAACTACAGTACTACATAACAAAAATAAAATTATATATTCCAAACACCAGAATATCTAGCAATTAATTATTCTTAAGGACTTAAGTGAATGTCTGTATACCCCTTTGTTATAAAATCAAGTTATGTGTTACCTGTATTAAAGTCACCTTGAATTTGGAACACAAAAATGTGCTTGGTATATTTGTTTGGATAAATGAAAAAATGACCAATTATATTTAAAAAGTTATGAAATAAGACATGTTTTTCAAAATCACTAATTTATACACTTTAAAGTAAAACATATCAACAAGTACCTATGTAGTACCTGCCTTTCAACAAAATAAGAATGTGATCAACTAGCACGTCATAAATAATAAAACTATTTGCATCATACTTCAAAAAATTATCCTCACAACTTAGAGTGAATATTACTTAGAACAGCTATTAAGAGTTAATTGTTATATTTATTTTTGAATAATTACACATACACACATATACCTAAAAGATATAAAATAAATGTTAGATATACTTGCTGTAATCTCCTCTTAATTATTCAGATCATTCTATGCGCAAAAAAATTATATCTCTAATACTAGAAAATATCTTTCTACTCTGATAGATGAAAAGTAAATGGACATTTGGCCACAAATATACAATAAAATGGTAAGAATGAGATGAAAATTCAATCTTTATGAAAATTAAAACAGGCTTTTCAAAAGATAAGTTGGCATATAAACCAAAATA
This sequence comes from Rhinolophus sinicus, assembly GCF_057876585.1. Classification (NCBI taxonomy): domain Eukaryota; kingdom Metazoa; phylum Chordata; class Mammalia; order Chiroptera; family Rhinolophidae; genus Rhinolophus; species Rhinolophus sinicus. The sequence goes on from NC_142517.1 coordinate 201,587,661, forward strand.
CACATTAAGTGGAAAAAATTAACCTCATTTTACAAGTTAACAATAAATTGTGAAAAAGATAGAAAGTGAAGACAGTGTGTGGAAGTAACTTCGTTAGTTTCAGACTCTAACACAACCACCATTAGGTTTTGCACGAGCAAAGACAAATGGGAAGGAACCCTGCTATAGAGGTGGTACCAGAACCAAAGGGGCCTGCAGGTAAGTATGACCGGAATTATTGCTTAAGAAAACCTACACGAGATTATCCAGATGACGAGTTGGAATTTGAACAAGACAAGTATGAACAACTAACAAAGCCATGGAAGTTGAGCGTAAGATGGGACCAGCTGTAAAATGAGTAGTTGAAAACTGATGGCTGTGCATGGCACTTAATCTTGCAAAAGAAAAATCAATACACAGACAATAGTTTAAAACAGGAAATCAGAAACCCAGTGGAGAATTAGAATCATTTAAGAGCAACAGATTTTCATCAAGAGAATAAGAAGACACAGACGAGGAGAAAACATTTTCAAAAGACCTATCTGATAAGGGACTGTTCTACCTTGTTTCTCAGCCTACGGTAAAACTGGTTTCATTGCATGTCATTTCACTTAAATTCACAGAATCTATCAACGATGTTAAGTGAGGACTTACTGTATACAGAGAATTCATATAACTCAACAAAAAAATGAACAACCCAATTTAAAAAACTGGCAAAAGACCTGGACAGCTCACCAAAATAAAAATCCAGATGGCAAATAAGAGTAAGAAAAGATGTTCACCAACTGATCACTAAGGAATGGCAGATTAAAACAATGGAACACCACTATGCATCTATTAGAAGGGCCACCATCCTAGACACTGATAACACAAAATGCTGGGAAGGGCGTAGTGCACCAGGAACTCTCACTTACTGCTGGTGGAAAGGCAAAAATGGAAGACATTTTGGAAGACAGTATGTCAGTTTCTCACAAAACTAGACATATACTTACCACATGATCCAGCAATTATGTTCCTTGGTATAAATACCAAAGGAGTTAACAACTTATATCTACACAAAACCCCCACACAGATGTTTATCACAGCTTTATTTATAATTGCCAAAACTTGGAAGCAACCAAGGATGTTCTACAGTAGGTAAACAAGTAAGTTGTGCTACATCCAGGCAGTAGAATATTATTTAACACTAAAAAGAAAATGAGCTATCAAGCCATGAAAAGACATGGAAGAACCTTAAGTGCGTATTACTAAGTAAAAGAAGACGTTATGAAAAGGCTACATACCGTACAATTCCAACTACTATAGAGACATTCTGGAAAAGGCAAAACTAAGGAGACTGAAAAAACTGGTTGCCAGGGGTTAGGGTGGAGGGAGAGATGACAGGCAGAGCACAGAGGGCAGTGAAACTTTCTGTTTGGTACTATAATGGAGGATACATTTCATTATTCATTTGTCAAAACTCAAGAGTGACCCCTAATGTAAACTATAGACTGGGAGATACTGATACATCAACGTGGGTTCATCCATTGTAACAACTGTACCATTCTGGTGTGAGATGCTGAAAGTAGGGGAGGGCTGTAATTGTCTGTGAAGGCAGAGTATATGGGAAAACTTCTGCTTAATTTTGTTGTGCATCTAAAACTTCTCTAAAAAATAAAGACTGTTAAAAAATTTGGGGCCCACCCAAGATCCAAAGAAAGAGAATCTCTGTTGTGTTTTTTTTTGGCAAAAAAAGCTACCTAGTGATTCTGATACTGCGGCCAGGATTAGGAAACCACTGGCTTAAAAGAGCCACACCAACCATTTCTGTTCCTTCCATTCACAGAATTTCTTCAACATGAATATGTTCTTATATATTAATAATATTGATGCAATTCTGAGTCCTGATTTTTGTAAGTCATCAACTAACACTCCACATTAACATTTACTGTAGGAGAAAAATATCTAGTTATAGCGTATCATTTCCAAAGCACTACAGTAATTCAAAGAAAAAGGTATACGAAAATGAAACACAAGAAGAAAAATGTCATCTGAGATTTTAAGCAACCTCCAACATAACACCAAAAAAGCATGATCTATAAATGAAAAATTATACTCCATCAAAATTAAAAACTTTTGTTCTGCAAATAATGTTAAAATAATAGAAAGAAACTATAGACTGGGGGAAAGATATCAAATTACTTGTATCCATAGTACATAAAAATAAAAACCTCTTACAACTCAGTAAGGAAAAACAAGCAATTCAATTAAGAAATGGGCGAAAGACTTGAACCGACACTAGACCAAAGAGGATATATAAAGGCAATTCTGTACATGAAAAGATGTTCAGCAACATTAAGAAATGCAAATTAAAACCAGGATGAGATACCACTACACACAGGTTAGACTGGCTAAAATAAAATATACTGACAATACCAAGTGCTGGAGAAGATTCCCATCAACTAGAACTCTCCATACCATGTTTCCCTGGAAATAAGACCTAGCCAGACAATCAGCTCTAATGAGTCTTTTGGAGCAAAAATTAATATAAGACCTGATATTATATTATATAATATAATGTTATATTATATTAGATCTGGTATTATATTATATTACATTATATTATATTACATTATATTATATTATATTATATATTATAATTATATGTTATACCCGGTCTATTATAGTAAAATAAGACCAGGTCTTATATTAATTTTTGCTCCAAAAGACTCATTCGAGCTGATTGTCCGGCTAGGTCTTATTTTCAGGGAAACGTGGTACATGGCAAAAGAAGGGAATGCAAAATGGTACAGCCCCACAGGAAAACATTTTGGCAGTATCTTATGAAGTTAAATATACACTTACCATATGACCCAGCAATCCCCACTCTTAGGTATTTACCCTAGAGAAATGAAAACTTATATTCACACAAAAGCAGCTCTATTCATACAAGAAACTGTATACAACCCAAATGTCTTTCAACAAGTAACTTGGTAAACAGATATAAGCAAACTATGGTACATTCATACAATAAAATGTTACTAGCAATAAAAAGGAACAAACTATTGATACATATAACAGCTTGGATCAATCTCAAAGTAATTATGGTGAATCAACAAAGAAGTTAGTCTCAAAAGGCTACAAACTATACAACTCCATTTATATCACATTCTTGAGAAAACAAAACTGTAGTGACACAGATCAGTAGTTGCCAGGTATTAGGGATGGGGGGAAGATGTGACTATGAAGTGAAAAATGGAGTTTTCTGGGGTGAGGAAATGTTCTATTATATATTGATTATTGGTTATATGAATCTACACATGGGATAAAATTCATAGAACTGTACATAAAAACAAAAGGTTAGTCTTACTGTATATTGATTTTTTAAAACTTGCAGCAATTATGATTCTTAAGTTGGTTCCTGTTTTATTATTGTACCATAAACACAAGCTATGATACCACAGTTTTAACTCATAAAGGCAAATTAAATGCCAAACAATGAAGGAATTGTGTTTTATTTTGAGTATATCAATCTTATGAACGACTGCAATAACTCAAATTGTCCTACTACATTCTTCATTTCTGTGAATATAATATAGCCTTTCCTTTTCTTTTTACTATATCCCTAGCAAAGATTAAAGTGGAATTACCAAGTCAAATAAAAACCTTTATTTTTTGACATTGCAATAAAACATATTCACTGATAAATTAATGTCTAAGTTGCAAAAAACACATCCTCAAATCAGTCAAATTACTGGCCAAGGGAGGAGGAGACGGATGGAAAGGAGGAGGACAGGAAAGGCCAGCGAGCACGAGCTTCCCCTTGAGTTTTCACATCCAAATATCTTCATGGATTGACAAGGAGGCTGACCCTGGGCCAGCAGCTTGTCTGGTGGGAGAGCTGAAGGGCATTAATAATCTGCACAGTTCCCCACACTCTTAACACATCCACACACAACTATTTTTAATCATTAATTAAAATTTTTTCACCCTCTAAATTTCAATGCCTGAAGCAAAATCCCAGGCAGCCAATCCTAACAGAATTTCTAGACAACAAAAGACATTCATCAGCTAAAACTTACTATGTATAAGATGTTAGTTCTAAAGTTCACTGAAACTAGAACTGAGCAATAGAATTAATGACAGGGATTACTGAAAGTTAAGGACTCCCTTCTTACATCTCAAAACTCAGCACAATAATCATATTTCTGAAGTATGGAAATTTGTATTTAGCATTATTTTGCATTAAAATAGACATCATGTATTAAAAACAAAATGGGGCATGAATAACAGGAGTACATGCTAATTATACAAAGAACATTGAAAAGTATCGGAAAGATACTGTGCGTTTAAGAGGTGTGACCTCCTAGAAACCTGCAGTAATTTAACATTTACCCAGGAGCTAAAACAATCAAACTAGTATTTACAAACGACTGCCCAGGGCAGACAGCTGTAACTAGGACATGACCAAGTTACTTAACCCATCTGGCCTGCAGCTCCTCTTACCTGTAATAGGTCTGGGGTTGCTTAGATCAATGGCATTCACACCAGGCTCCACTAAGATGCCTTAGTACCACTGCAGGGCGGGCTCCGTTTCCCCTGATGAAACATGATTTCTATTGGTTTTGTATGATTTAAAAGGGGTTTCCCACGGTTTTAAAATAACTGAGAGCCAGTGGATGTCTGCTATATATCTTTTTGGCTCTAAATTCTAAAACATACTAATTGTTTCATCTGATGAAACCAGAGTATTTACATAAATATGCAACATTTACCCATGATTAAAAAGAGCATTTAAGTTCGCACTTATATCATTTGAATTTTTTCAGTCCCACATACGTGATTTGGGGGCTTGTCACTTTACAAATTTTACTCGTTACGTATATCCTATTTTTCCAAGAAATGTCATTAAGGAATTAGTTTTAAAGATCTCAAAAAATTTTCACTTCATCCCACCAGAGTGATGTGGCATAAACCTATCAGAAAAAGTGGCTTAGTAAAGAAGTGAAATCTCAATGGAAGCTAAGCCACGAAATATAACAGAAGACATTTCTTCTAATCCAACACACACGTTTCAAACCAGCTCCACAGCTCCTTGCCTTAGCCCTAGAATTCCTGATTTAAAAGATTAAAGAAAGAGAGTGCAATGTTTTGCTGTTTTTATATAACAGTCATATCCAGTGAATAATGGCAGCACAGGAGTATGGATGCTGAAGAGCCAATTTGCCTGATTCAAATCACAGATCCAACACTAAGTGGATGTGTAACCTTGAGTAACTTAATTTCTTTGTGTATAAGTTTTAATAAAATAATAATAACAGCAGCACTTACTTCAAGGAACTACTGTTTGTATAAAATGAGCTGACATACACAGAATGCTTAGAACAGTGCCTAGCCCACATTAAAGGACACTGAAGCACTCGCTACCATAATAACATTATGTGTCACACATGTGTAACATTATTCCCGCGTGGACTTGAATCTTGCTCCTCAGCGGCTCCACAGCAGTTTCAGGGTCAACATGCTCATCACCAACTGGGAGCTTGTTAGAAATGCACAATCTCAGGTCCTGTCTCAGGTTTACTGAGTCAGAATCTGCATTTTAACAAGATTACCAGAAAATTCTTAAGTGTCTTAAATGTTGAGAAGCAAGTGACGTAAAACACATGCACACATGTCCACATATTTCACATAGGATTTCTAAACTCTCAATTTTCACTTGATTCTTGCTTTCCTTTCCTTTATAAACAGAAACGTCTCTGATGAGGCAGAAAAAGAGTTAACAGTGAGCCCAAGGGGATCGCCCAGGCCTGCATCCCCTCCCCAGACTCAGCCTTTAGAGATACATTTTTCTCTTGAAACATCCTTAGAAAAAGGAGGTAAGACCCCAACCAGAAATATCTAGTTTTTGACACCTGCGCAGTCTGCTGGAGCCTGCCCTCAGCTTGAATTCCAGCCTCATTGTAATACAATTAGAATAAAATGAACATTATGGCTTGGCAACCCCGTGGGTTTTTCTGTATGCATTATGGGTAGAAGCATGTGCAGAAAGAAACTAGTTATACAGCCTGCATATGTCAATCAAATGACCTTAGTCTATAAGTCAGATGGATGTCACATCTGCTGTGAGAAAATTTACCTACCCTTTCCTACATAAGAAAAAGCTAACCTGAAGTTAGGTGCAGTTGTCTACCCCCGGTAGCTTCTCTGCCTGCGCCTTTATTCTTGAATAAACTTTCTAACTTCTATTCCTTCTGAGTCTGGTAAATTCTTTCACATTCTGTGAAGACCAGGGGTATCTAAAAGACAATACATTCTCTATAAGCAAAAGGACTTATTTTACTCCGTATTTGGAGGAGCTTGTAATGCAGTCAACCTCATATTATTTCTATATTCAATATAAGTTTGGTGAATAGATGCTGCTCTCATAATACATATAACAATCTTAGGATTTCTGTATTTCAAAGCAAGCTTCTACTAAGATTAGGAGAATTACTCTTAACTGCTATAGATATTTAAAACTTTCTAAGAATTTACTAATGACAAGTGATTCCTGAATGATATAAAATTCACTTGATATTTGCTAGATTGATATTTGCTAGATTGACAAGATTGTTCTCATTATTTTCACTAAACTTTCAGAATAAAGGTGGCAATCTTGATTAGAGGAATCATGACATTATCATTAACAAAAGATAGCCACAGCAGGGAAAATTTTTTTCTTGATTGATGTTGGAATATTCTTCTACTAGTAACTTCTAATGTATATATAATTAGTAATATAAGTTTAAGCACTTCACAAAGAGCACACTACTTGCAATTTCAAAATCAAATTCATTCCTAGGGGCAATATTCCCCACTCACTCTTTGCTTTAAGTGTCCAAAGTGAAGCTCTTAATTCAAAAGAATACATAAAATCTTTCCCCAAAATGACAATTCAAATATTTAATGATTACTTGCAACAAGCAAAGCAGGATGCTAGGCACTATGGGGGATACAAGATGCATTCAGCTACGGTATAATCTCTAGGGGGAAGGGAGAAAAGAGGACCCTAATAATAGTCTTCATGTGACCTCACTACGAAGTAGAATACAATGACTAGCACTAGAGAAGTCACGAGGTTCAAAGGAGGGTCACACAATGAGAATTAGAACATTTTCATAATTTCATACATAAAGAAAATTTGGTACATGTTCAAGCAAATAAAAATTTCATCTAAATTTGGCTTCATGTTTAAAAAATACATTCTTTGTTTAGATACTCTTTTTAATTTTTCTTTTTTCAATAAAACAACTTACAAAATCAGGATTTTTCTGAGTACAAAGTAATGCCATTAAAAAAAAAAAGGTAGTTTTTTACCTACTGGTTGAAAAGGGAAAACAGAAAGCAAAAAGTAGTATATCACAGAAGGATAATATGAATTATCATTTGTAAATTACTCGATCCCCAATGGTTAAGACAATAAGATATACACTAAAAGCCATCATAGCAAAAGTACCTTAGTTAAACTGAACAATGGGGATACGGACAGAATAAGTGGTAAAACATATATAAAGTATGGCAATTTTTTGTTTTCTTGGAAACAAAGAACTACCATTGTACAAGGTCACAGTATCTAGTATCCAGTACACTGACAAACTCCAGTCTCAAAAAAAACAGAGGTATGTATGCAACCTAAAAATTACACTGTGGTTTTAAATGGTGAAACACACTCTGTTTAAACAGTGGTTAGATTCAGTAATTAACTTGGGTAGATAGAAGTATTACCTACATACAGAAGACAAAACACATCTCGGCAGTTCATGGATATAAACCACGATGGTTTCCATTTAACTGCTAGTATTATTCTTAAAGGTTCTTTTCAACACACAATTATTGACTGCCAACTACGTGAAGAGGCAGGAAACACAAAGATGGATGAAACAGGTCCTTGCTCGTTCATTCACTTATTTAATATACTAAAAGAGTATCACTAGAAAATACAACAGAAAACCAGACAGACAGGGGCACCTGCACTCACAGTACTTATAAGTCTACTCAACAACGTAAGCGGAAGTAACTGGTGTTTAACATGGGTGAACTGGCTAAGTAACACTTTAAACCTGGCTCTCCAGGAACATCTTTTCTAATCCTTTCAAACTAGAAGCGACTCAACTTCCTTCCTATGCCCCGCACATCCTATGGTTGCTATCTTCCTGATTCTCTACTAATCCCTATTCCCCACCTTATCCCCAACAATTTCTTCCTCTTGTGATTACTCTTCTGTATCATATCCATCAAGTAACTCTTCCATATCATATTCAAGGGTTTGTACACCTAGCTCACAGCCTTTCTCTTCTCACTCCTCTGTCATCACCTTAAGCAACGCCAATATTAATCCAATGGGTTCTCAGTTTCTTCCAGCAACTTTAAGTTAGAAAAAAGAATAAGACAAGACGACAGAATGAAAGGTAACTAGCAATGAAGCACTGAAAATGGCACTGCTACCAAACCTTTTACTCCAACTTTTCCACTTCAGTCTCTTTTCAAAGATAAAAATCAACAACTCCCACCACACACAGAATAAAAGCTATGCCCCCCACAATGCTTTTCAAAATTTAATGCAAATAACTACCATTCTCATTTCCTCCAAATGCACTTAAAGTTCTTTATGTGCCATCTACAATGATCTACCTCACCAATACTCACACCTCCCTGCCTTTTTCGCTCATGCCATTTTTCCAACTGAGACTGTCTTTTGCCTTTGTTCCTTCACATGATGAATCTTTAATAACCCTTTAAAGCTCATCAAAAGTGAGCTCCTCTTTCTACCGTGTCCTGAATTCCTCAGGGAAAACAATTCCCCTTCAAATCTGATGATTACCTCTCTAAAACTGGGGGCTTCCTGCTGATAGGTAGGCATGGTGTCCTAATTATTTTTGGGTGGCTGCAACACGGAGACACTCAGTTATCTGTGGGCCTGTCTTTGCTAACACAAAGACCTTATTCCTGAGTGTTTCTATCAACGTCCCTCATAATTCACTGCAATCATTATATTTATAACATCTTTTGTACATAAATGCCATTAAAAAATCTCTCTACATTCATTCACATTTGCCTAGAAAGGGAGGAAAAGTACTAAAAAGCTTGATTATAAAAGCTAAGTCTATTTAATTGGCCTACAAAATAGTCTTGAGTTTACCATAAAATTACCAACTTCATTTCCACATGTAATTAGTACCCTCACATAAACATCTTAATTTACCTACAAATAAACATAAAATCTGAAACTCTAGCCCTTCTCATTTTCCATCTAAAACTGGGGAGAAAAATTAATACATTAAAACAATAGTATACATAAAGATATCATTTTCAGCAAATGAGACCCTATATACAAAAAATAAACAGTAGCGTGTTATTGCATAAAGATTTTAGTTTACAAAAAAAAAAATCCAAATAAGAAAATCACGTAAAAATTGAAAACTATTCCCCCTCAAGGCTTCCATTTCTCTGCCTGTAAAACAAAGAGCTTAGAATTGAGCAGAATTAGAAGGCACAGATTCAAGTATGTAAGTCTAAAACAAGAGTTCTGCAAAGGCAGGGATCTTTGCTAGATGGCAAATGCTTAGTAGACTAGTGCCTGTCACATAATAGGTCCTCAAAAAGCAGTTTTCTGAATGAATGAAAATGAGCAGGATAAAGCTCCTCTTATTCTGCCTTCTTCCCATCCAATCATATTATTTAAGAATAGGGTGTATGAATAGAAAGATTTTGGAAGCCACTGGAATAAGTGTTCTTTTTATCAATAAGAAGCTGTTTCTAGTAGAGTTAAAGTCAACATCTTTCTTGTTCAGCTGTTTTCTAAGAGGAAAACAACTGTCAACAGTATGAGAATGAACTTTTATATAGCTCTTTTATGAGGCTGCCATGTATTCAATTATTACTATAGAGTAATAATTTGAAAGAGAAAGGGAAATTAAACATAAAGCAAATCTAAGAGAACTGTTAAGCATCACAGAATTGAGATAAAGTTCTTGACACATTAAAACAAAAGAAAGTTTCTCCCTTGACAATTAAAAACGGAAAAGTTTTTATTCTAAACACATATGTATTATGATACAGGAGTGAACAATGGTAAACTGCAAAAACTATGATCTTTCTAAGTCTTAGTAACCCCAAGTTGTCAAGACATGTAATCATGATATAGTTTTAAGGCTCATTCAGGCTAACAAAATGAACCCCAATCTCATTTTATAAATTAATAATCTGAAATTCAAAAAGTCTAGTAATTTGTTCAAGACTGTTAGTGGAGAATTAGGCCTGAAGTCCAGTTCTCCCTACTTTCTACCCAGTACTTTTCCACTCAATTTACCTCTAAGTTATTTCTTACTATTAAACATGGTGTTCTCAACAGTGGGTAGAAGAAAAAGCATGCCTTTGGTTACTGTACTGTGAGCTTAGAGACTGTCAAGTTTGAACCCCAAATAGGAATTTCTAAAAGGAGATGCCCCCCCCAAACAAAACATTTTAAATCTTAAAAATTTTATTTGTCCATTATACCTCAACAAATCTGTAGGAAAAAATTTTAAGAAACAACTCAACCCTTACCTAACCCTACCCACAAGTAACAATTGATTATCCCTATTTCTGAATTTAAAATGGTCTTTTCTCTCTCTCTCTCTCTCTCTCACACAAACACACACGAAAAACCACAATTCAGATAAATGTTGAAATTTATAATTTAAGGTTAGAGCTGACCTTAACCACTAACAGTCTAGCCATTTTTCAGTCTCCACTGCAATCCTCCAACTACGTGAAATGTTTAAATTCATCGGGGTTCATTCAACAGGGAGCCCTTGTTTCTTTTTTCTTTGTTATTTCACCTATTTACAGGGCTTTAAATATCATCTAAATGCTCATAATTCCCAAATTTATATTTTCAGTCCAAACTTCTCAGAGAACGGATTTGCATATGCAATTTCACGGGCATCTTATTAATTAACCTGTCCAAATGGAGCTCCGTTTTTTACTCCAAATCAAAAAATGGAATCACCAAGTTGTTCAAGAGCCCCAAATCTAGAAATCATCTTGGATTCTTCCCTTTTCTTTATTCTCTATAATCAGTCTGCAGGTAAAATATACATCCGAAATATATCTTGAATCTGAAAACTTTCCTCTATCCCCACTGTCTCTGCACTCCTGCAAGATCACCATCGTCGTTGACCTGAACTATTGGATTACTCCTTTTTCTTCCTCTCTCTTAACTCTTGGGCCCTCTAACTAATTTACCACATAGCACCCAGAGTAATATTTTAAAAACCTACATCAGATCCTATCACTGTGATGCTTAAAATCCTTGAATGGTTTCCTAATGTACATATAATTAAGTACGAAGTCCGTGTATGCTGGCTTCAAGGCTTGGCATGAGCCGGCGTCTGCTTCTCTCTCCCATCTCAGCCTTGTTGCACTGTTCCCCACTGCCAATTCTTAATTTCCCATTCAGAACAGTCCCCGCCCTCCCACCCCCAATTTCTCTAGTACAGGAATTGACAGAAGATGACCTGCTGTCTTTTCAAACAGTTTTCTTGGAATGCTGCCACACCCACTCACCACTATGGTCTATTGCTGTCCACGTGCTACAACAGGAGACTGAGGAGCCCTGACACAGAACAAATGGCTCAGGAAGCTGAAAATATGAACTATCTGGTCCTTTATACAAAAAATGTTTGATAGGTATTCCGTTTGCCCGGAATGCTCTTCAACCCACTTTTTTCATGAGCACCTTTCTCATTCACATCCCAGTTTAACTTCACTGGTTCCTCAAAGAGCCCTGTGAGCTGAGTAGTTGCCCTCATCATTTTTCTCTATCACTATATCCCGATTTCTTCATTATATTTTATAACTAAACATTTGTTTACTTGTTTATCTGTTCTATGGGTGCAACAGAATACATGCATTCTATTTACCAATAGATTTCTAACACTTAAGTCGGAGCCTGGCAAATAATAAATACTTTTGAATGTTGAATTTTATGATAAGTCTTATATGGATACTTTTGAGACTTTTACAAAATAATCTATAATTTAAAAATTCTTAAAACTGAAAAGTAGAAGAACTTTTTTTTCTCCAGTACAAACATGCTTTTAAAGCTATTTAAAAGAAAAATGTTAAAGAAAATACAATCCCTGTGAATTCTGAAACGTTTTCGTATTTACTAAAATAAGCCAAGATTTTTCTTATGGCAAGGCACAAAGGTCACATGACACCCTCAGTTTTGCTTTGTGGTCTTGACAAAGTCACTGAATTCCTTTGGGGCTCAGTTTCCTCAAAGGGAACATTCCTCTAGGATAGGAAGAAAATACTACCAAGTAAGAGAAACAGCATTTAGCTTTTCTACGCCTGCTTCAATTTTGTGAACTTATTTCCAAAGCCAATAATCAGCTACTTTCATCCCAAAGATGTGTCCTCCCTTCACCTGCCCTCTGGCAGTAGGTAGCACTCTACTCTACCAGAAATGTTCCTCAAAATGTTCACTATTCTCATCTTGAAATCAGGGTACCAACAAACTATAATAAACCCATATCCATGTAAACTGTACTTCCTTTGAATTCTTCAACACGAAAGATAGGTTCCAGCTGCACTAAAAGGTTCACTTCCGTAGAAAATAATTTTGCTAAAACACACACACACACACACACACACACACAATTATTAGTTAAGCAGTTCAGCTAACTGCTAAAAGCAAAGTGAACAAAAATTTGATGAACATACCATGTAGTATGCTTTCAAAACAGAAAGGGATATATGGGATATATTCTGTGAGACTGAAGGTGGTTACTGTGGTACCACAGAACCCTAAACCATTCCTTTACCTTCCATTCAGAAGGTAGGAGGTAGAGACAAATAACAGATTAACAGATTTTCATGCAAACCACACTTCAGCATATTTTATCGGACACCTTCCTAAAAGTCTCATTTGGCAGAATGTGAGACTTCCTAAATCAGGGAACGTTTTAGGCAATTATTGTCTGATGGCCCTGCCTGTCAGCTAATAGGCTTGTCTTGGTAGTGTCTCCTTCATACAGTAGTACTGTATTTATACAGTGAAGTTTTTCATAGAGTAAAAATGAAATGGAAAACACAAAAATGAAAGGACAGATACTAGCAGAAATTCAAAAACTTAATTCAACCGAAACAAAGAAACCAATCACTAGATATGATGTAATTGGCGTATTTCCTCGTCAGAAACTGACACTTTAAGCTGGTCAAATGAGTGTTAGCGAAAGAAAAATATTAAAGAACATTTTCAGATACTGGTGACATATCATTAATGTCTTTTTTTAAAAAAATAAACTTAAGAATTGAGCACATATATTTTTAACTTCTTTAGTACAAGCAACCTGAATAGATGTTCTCTGGAATATATTATAGGGCACTGCCTGCATTTTGAAATGACAGTTAATCTTCGATCTAGGACCACTTTAAGCAACTTAAAATATGCTAAAGCTCTCACAGTTACCATGGAGTTATTTATTAACATGACTTCAATTTCTACCTAACCATGTCGCAGAGTTCAAAAATCAATCACTTAAACACTGACCTCACAACTCTGGCCTCCCCTCCTCTCCTCAGTTTTTAGACAAGCCAATTCTCAATCCTAGCACAGTAACTACAGATGCTTTTTTCTGCATCTGTGCCCAGAGCTGAAAAGCACTGCTTAAAAAAAAAAAAAACTAAAAAAAAAATTCACACATTTAGGCCATTTCCTACTGAGCTATCTTTCCCCTCACTTGGCAATTCCTTAGCAGATTCCCCACGGGATATTCCAGGTCTCTTCAGCTCATTTTCGTTTTAGAACTAAATAATCTCAGAGCTATTACTGCCAATTCCTTCATTTTAATTATATAAACCAAGACCTAGAATGTAAAGGACTATAGGTTTCCAAACACTGAGCCAATGTCTTTGAAGCCCCTATGCACGCTCAGTGACAGCCTATTTAATGTACGTCAGTCCACTCACTATGCCCCAGGAGCAGATGTACAGAGAAGACAAGGACTCAGCCTGCAGCCACACTGACTGAAAACTGTTCCACCCAGGCCACTTACTAGCTACATGCATTTGGACAAATCACCAATTCTCTGTGCCTCAGTTTCTTCACTTGTAAAGCAGAGCTTAATAGTAGCGTCTGGCTCATCGGATTGAGCCCATTAACTAAGTTAACACATGTAAAAGCCTTAGAACTGGACCTAGCACGCCGTAGTTAAGGTAGCCGTGATCATCACCACTCCCTACAGAGCCCCTGGCAAAGCAGAACAAGACCCTCTCCTACCGTGACTCCTCCGGTGTTCTCAATGCCATGCTCTCTCCACAGCCAAGACCTCAGCTATCCCAATCTTCTCCCCTTTAAGATCTTTAAGCAAAATTCTTCTCCTCTATTTTTCTTCTTTCTTTCGATACCAAGCGTAAGTCAGTCTTCTTTATTTCCCACACCTACTTAACCGCAGTTTGCTTTTGAAGATTCATCCCTTGACTCTGGAATTTTCGTTCTCTAAACTCCAATACTTATTCCTCAATATATGCTACCAAATGCCAAATCCTGAGCGTCCCTTTAGAGCCTGACCAAGCTGTAAACCTGTGTACCCCTAAACATGTGATATTCCTACTTGAGCACCTTACTATGATCTCACACTCCATTTTCCTCACACATAAAATAATTTCTAAGGTGCCTGACAACTATAAAAATTTCCAGTATAATCTAAAATAAAATCTATCATCTCCTCTACCCATTCCAAATCAGTTTTCCACTATAACTTCATAATATTTCTACTGGTGGCACCATACATTTTCCCAGTAACCAAATTCCATCTAGTCTTACTTTAGAATTTCTGGCATCATCCATTCATTTCTAGCCTACTGCTTTACTCAGATTTTTCCGGTTTCCTCTTGCTTCTAGCAAACATCCTCCCAATTCTACATTTCTATCATTCCCATCTTAATCTTCCTAAAATAGTCTGTTTCATTATCATCTACTTAAAAACCTCCAATAAATGTCCACTGTTTATTAAATCCAAATTCCTTAGCTTGACATTCAAGTTTTTCTCCAATTTGTTCCCAAACCATTTTTGCAACACTATAATCCACTAATCGCCACAAACTATTATATACTTCAATTAAACTCTACTTACCACCTAAGTGTACCCATATTATTTCTATATAATCATGTGACATCTGCCATCCCTGAAATGCCTTCCACATTGTTCACTTATATCCCAAATTTGTCATGGCTCAGTCCAATTTGATCCTTCCCCAGGAAATCTGACAGCCCAGGGTAATCTCTCCTTCATCAGAATTCCTAAGCCATGTATTGCCTATACAACTCATTTACCGCTTAATTATATAATGCCTCACACTTAGCTAAATGTGTGTAGCATGTCTCACATCACAGTACAAACAAACCTAGGAAGGGATGGTTATCATATACCTCTTTGCATCCACTGTTATTTTCCTAAAAGTTGTGCACAGTAGGCACTTAACAAAAACTGTTGATTGCATGAAGAACACAATTACCTGCTTTATGAAATACTAGCTACCTGCTCATGTAACCCCACTTAAGAGAAAGGACTTGTAGAAGGAATAGTAGAAATAGAAAGTGACTATTTTGTAACCACTAGAGTAATAATGATTCATGCAAGAATCATCAATGGATGCTAAAACCATCACATGAAAGTTTCTCGGGGAACAGGATATTTATACAGTCTCAAAATATATCTGAACAAATTACTTAAGAATTACAAAGGGAAAAAAAGGTACCTTTACAGTGGAGATATCTGGCGGACACCAAGTGATCAAAGTTAACATCACCAATAATGGGATAAACTGACATCATGTGCCTCCTGATGTGATGCACTGAGGACACAACATCACTTATGTATTATTCCTGCCAAAAATGCATAACCTGAAACTAGTCATGAGGAAACAATCAGACAAACCAAAAACTGAGGGACAATCTACAAAAACTAACCTATACTCTTCAAAAATGTCAACGTGCTGAAAGACAAAGAAAGGCTGTGATCCTGGATTGGATCCTGGATCAGAAAACAAACTGCTATAAAGGACATCACTGCTACACAGGACAACTGGTGAATTTGTATGTGGACTGTATTAGATAACAGTATTATATTAATGTTAAACTGCCTGATTTTGAACATTGTTCTTTGGTTAAGTAAGAGAATTTCCTTGTTCTTAGGAGAAACATTCCAAAGTATTTGAGGGTAAGTAAATCTAAAACTTATTCTCTAATTGTTCAGCAATAATATCATACTAGTAATAACAAGTATCATAAAAAGATTGGCCAAAATGTGGCAAAATGTTAACAACTGGTGAATCTACAATAAAAGAGATCATTGTACTATTGGTGCAACTTTTCCATTTTTTCAAAATAAAATTTAAAAAACGAATACCCTAATACCACACAAAAACTTTGAGGAGTTTTTATTTATCTGTGGTATTTACATTTTATGTAACAATCTTAAAGCAAGACATACTTGCAGTGGAAGAGTTTGCTCTATAAAAACATGTTCTAAAAAAACCAAATACATCTTTTTTGAACCAAAGAACCATTTTGTAATGTTAACAGCCCACCATTGTATTGTTTTTAATTCACATTTCTGTAATAAAACTCAGTTAAAATGAATAAAGTCAATTTCAAATGGTGAAAAGTCTTAAGACAATATTTTTTAAACCATGTAGTTTTATTATTTTCAAATATGCAGAGAAAGTAGAGAAAGCTAAAATGGGCTGATTAAGCATTTTAAGGAAAAAATGATTATTTGTAATTAGCATTAATAAATAAGCATTTGTAAATTACTGCAAGTTTTCTTCCTTAATTATATAGAAAATATTTATTACAGATCACAAATTTCATCCTCTCTCAATTATCAAAAATTCTGATTTAGCTGATTAAGTTTTGAGTGAGGTTTTATAATACAGTCATTGATTATTATTTCTATAGGCTATCTGGAGGCTTTAAAAACAATACTTTTAGTCAAAGTAAAATATGGTATATAAGGATTTTCTAGATTCAATATAATTAGCAATAGTCCTTTAAAGTTGGATACCTTATTTATGAGATGTTCGGTAACAACTTCTCTTAGTCCAGTGTAGAGCTTTTCTCCATGTTTATGCAAAACCATTGTATATGCATTTCTATAGAGCTCCTCAAAACTAAGACCACTGTTATTCTTACGCTGGATTTCTTGAATTGCATTTTTCAGAAGGTCCCAAATGCTGTTTACATATTTTTCATCCATGGTCATCTGTAATATCCAAGAGAGAGAAAGAGACAAAAACAAAAACAAAAACCAATGGTTGAAAATCTGTATTTGTCCATATAAATATTTTATTATATGGCTATGATGACAAAGCTGTATGACTTATAAGGATGTTAACAATCTGTTTTAACGGAAATAAAGGGATACATTTAAAAATAGTTTTTAGAGCTGATAGAAGTAATTTTTAAAACATCCTTTAAGATCTCCCTCCTCTCTTATCGGAAGCAGAACCCTCCACTTTAAATAAAGTCATAATCTCTGATGTTAATACTTGCTTTAGCCAAAAGTGTAAGACATCTTTCCCCTAAGTTTATTTAGTAAAACACAAACTCAGGGATTTCCTCTCCTGGAGATTTTACAGAGCTGGGAGTCTTGCAACTAAAAACAAAATAAGCAAACAAACAAACATGAAAAAACAAAAGCCCACCATATAGTCATTGTTTAACCCAGCATTCTCTCATTTTCCTCCTTTCCCAGCTCACACTTCATGGTCCATCATTTCTTACTAGCTTGTACACATTCAGTCACTTGCCCCTCTCGTCCTCCAAAATACGTGCTATTCTAAATCTCAACTGCCCACCTACTCTTCACCTGCACCCAAGTAGCTGAAAGTAAATGAAGAATAACATACATACATATATATTTGATTCATCTGTTTAAATTCAGGATCATTAATCAAAAGTAGGCCCTTGGGAAACCCTGCAATCCTACTTTTCAAGTCTACTGATCCAACTCTCCTAGACGATTTGACACCACCTCCTCCATCCGCATTCTAGGATGACGACCTGCTTCCTGTTCCACTGAGAAAACAGAAACAACCTGAAGAGAAACTGCACAAACTCTGACCATATCCACTAACATACCTGACTGCATACCAATGTAACCTGCTAGTTCTTGTGCTCATAGTGCCAAGTTCTTATATTCAAATTATAGCACAGGGACCAGAAACATAAGCAAACTCTAGGATCTGGTTAGAAATGCAGAATTTCAGACCCCAATCCAGACTGCAGAACCAAATCTGCATTTTAACAAGAACCCCAGATGATCCCTATATAGAATGAAGTGGAACAATACTGCTGCTCTAGCTCCATCCCAACTCACCTATTCAAGGACAACCCCCTCCCCAGCAATCTCCCTTCCTAGCATCATCAAATTTTTCCTCTCTGCATTCAAAATGATCTGTTCCCCATCTTAAAAACAAACAAACAAATCCTCACAACCCCATATATTTTTCCACCACCACCTAATTTCTCTTTTCCATTTTCAGCAAAATCATGGGGCAGAGGAGGAGAAATACTCTATGTTGCTGTCTCCAAGTCCTATTCTTCCCGCCGTATCTTGAATCCACTCTAGTAAGGATTTCATCTCTACCATTTCACTGAAATTACTCAAGATCACCAGTGACTTCCCCATTGCTAAGTCTAATGGTCCCAGTCTGAGTTATGGTACTTGACGTATCTGGCAGCAGTTGTTAAGAGCTGATCACTCCTACTCCTTGAAACAGATTTCTCACTTCCCTTGCAAGCACTGCAGTCTCATTTTCTTCCTATTCTACTAGCTCCTATATGTCAGTCTGCTTACCGGGTCTTACGCATCACCACAACCTCCAACCCTAAGGCTCGGGTTCTAAACCTCTTGTCTACCGACAGTCCGTTTTTAAAAGGTGAAGTTGATCTCATCTATTCTCATGGTTTTAAGTTAACCTCAAATTTTATATATTTAGCCATTTCTCCTTAATACCAGTCATATATTCAGCTACCTACTCAATGTTTCTACTTGAATACCTACTGGACACCTCAAACATATCAAGTCTAAAAGAGAAACGCTAATTTTTTCCCGAGTCTGCTTCTCCTGCAGTCTTCTCCAACCAAGCAAATGTCCAATCCATTCTGTCATTTGTTAATGCCAAAAAGCTTGTAAAACCTCTTTACACCCTTATCCCACTTCTACTCCTACAGGAAATTCTATTGTCCCTACCTTCAGAATGTACCAGAATCTAACTCCTTCTCACCTCTTCCACTGTTAACAAGCCTCGTCCAAACCACCCTCATCTCTCAGATTACTGCAACAGCCTCCTAACTCATCTGTTTCTGCTTTGGGCCCAATATCATAGAGCAGTCAGATGACCTTCTGAAAACACAAGTCAAATCATGTCACTCGTCTGTTCACCGCCCTCAAGTGACTTCATTTCTCTAGGAGTTCAAGTCGAAGTCCTTACACTGTCCTACAAAAGCCTTATTTGAGCTGATCATCTCTCTGACTTGAGCTAGTCTTCCTCCTGCTCACTGCCAGCCACACCAGCCTCCTTGCTATTCCCTGCAGTCTGTCAAATTCACTTTGAGGCATTTGTATTTGCTCCTCTCTCTGAAATGCTCTTCCCCTAGATATCTGCATGGCTCATTCACTTATCAACCTCCAAACTCTGCTCAACTATCACCTTAAAGTGACGTTTTACCTGCCCACTCTATTTAAAATAGCAGTTGCCTCCTACTGGGGACCACCACAGTCCAACCCCACATTCCTTATTTCTTTTCCTGGCCTCCCTCATCCCAGCTAAATGTCAGCTCTATGAAGGCAGGGCTTTTTCTTTCACTGCTGAATCCCTTAGCCACTATAATAAAATCATACCTAGCAAATAACAGGCACTTACTTATACTTGTTGATTGATTTTCTGCTCATCGCTAGGTAACCTTTTATATGCCACATAAAACTTACAAGTTCTGCATTCACAACCTGGGAAACCCTGCAACAATTACTCATCAGCTTCACACATACTTCTGACCTGAACTGGACAGAAATTACTAAACTGGTAGAATCTACCTCAAAGAGGTCAGGAAGCAACTTTTAAGGTTGATGGACATGCTTATTGCATAGATTATGGTGATGGTTTCACAAATGAATACTTACCTCCAAATTCATCAGGTTGCATATATTAAATATAGTTTTTTGTATGTCAATTATACCTCAATAAACTGATGTTAAAAAAAAAAAGAATCCTCTCCAAGCCATGTCCAATGGGTATGAATGCGAAAGAAGAAGGAGTAAGTAGGCAGAACAGTTCTTTCAGTCACTCCATCAATAAACTACCAGCTCAATTATCAATAAAGAGGATTCGTAAGTAGATGTCTTATTACTCTAATCTTTTCTGGAGAGCTTAAAAAGAAACTTTTTAAGAGAACAACTTCTTTCCTGTTACTCAAATCTTATTCAAATCCCAGGTCTATCAGACTTTTCTGAAATGGTCTTAATTTAGTCCTACACCTAAACTACTACTATCTATTTTTTGTCAGATCCATGTAAAATACAAGTAGGATACAGTTATTTATAACTTTTCGTAAGTAAAAGACACAAGCCCATGTGATAATTATGGCCTACTACTCAATGTACAGTAGTCTCCCTTATTCATGGTTTTGCCTTCTGCGGTTTGTTACCCTAGGTCAACCGTGGTCCAAAAATATTAAGTGAAAAATTCCAGAAATAAACAGCTCATAATTTTCCAATTACACGCCACGGAGTAGCATGATGAAATTTTGCACTGCTCCACTCTGTCCAGCATGGGACGTGAACCATCACTTTGTCCAGCGTATCCACGCAGTACATGCTAAACGCCCAGTAGTCACTTAGCCATCTCGGCTATCAGATCAACTGTCGCTGTTTCACAGTGCTTGTGATCAAATAACCCGTATTTTATTAAATAATGGCCCCAAAGTGCAAGAGTAGTGATGCTGGCAATTCGATATGCCAAAGAGAATCCATAGAGTGCTTCCTTTAAGTGATAAGGTGAAAATTCTTGACTTTATAAGATTAAAAAAAAAGTATGCTGAGGTT
Source organism: Rhinolophus sinicus (assembly GCF_057876585.1). Classification (NCBI taxonomy): domain Eukaryota; kingdom Metazoa; phylum Chordata; class Mammalia; order Chiroptera; family Rhinolophidae; genus Rhinolophus; species Rhinolophus sinicus. Next base: position 201,608,756 of record NC_142517.1, read on the forward strand.
GGGAAGATCTATGGTAAGAATGACTCGTCTATCTACGACATTGTAAGGAAGGAAAAAGAAATTTGTGCTAGTTTTACTGTCGCACTTCAAATGGCAAAAGTTAACAGCCACAGTGCATGCTAATTGCTTAGTTAATGCAGAAAAGGAATTTAGTTTGTGCGTGAAAGACACGAACAGAAAACGTGTTCCAAACATAGGAGCCAGAAAGCACTAAGCCCGTATGAAGACTTCAGAAAGGGATTCTCTGAAACAAATGACCACATTCCCCTGACTTACATTATATTATATTGTTGTAATATAACTCTATTATATAATTCTATAATTCTGTTTTATTATTGTTGTTGTTAATCTCTTACTGTGCCTAATTTATAAGTTAAACTTTATCATAGGTCTGTATGTATAGGAAACAAATATGGTATATACAGGGTTCAGTACTACCACAGTTTCAGACATCCACGTGGGGATACTGGAACGTATCCCTCACAGATAAGGGGAGACTATGTGCAATGCGATTTTAGTCTGCTGACAGCATATGCAGAGGTTATAAAAAAGCAATCTAAGACACCATCCCTTACCATTAAACAAACATGAAGCAGGACACTCAGAACAATTTCAAAGAAAGAGCAAAGTTAATATGGACTACAAACTCCAGAGATAACTACACTGCCAATAGTTAAGCAAAACTTCAAATGATCTTTTCAAGCTCTATAACATAAGATTCCATGAAAACTAGAAAATGTACAAACAGTGCACTGGCCCCAAAGTGCAAGAGTAGTGATGGTCTCTAGCCAGCAAGAATTACTACATTTTCTGTTAGAAACCAAAGAATTTAAAAAATATAAACCAAGAGGCTTCAAATATTGTACAAGTCACATTATAATAAAATAATTTCTCACCTATATAAATCAAAAGTTGTCTTGTCATTCAAGATTGTGCTTAGTATTTTCCTCAGTATTCGTGCCTTACAGATCGGACAAAGATGGAGCAACAGGACAACGTTTCTGGTGATTGCTCAGGTATCAAAATTTTCAAACGAAAAGAAAATGGACGCAGAAAGATTAAATGACCCACCCAAACCACAGAGCTGGGATTAGAACTCACATATCCCTAAATCCAGTCCAAACTATTAGACTCGCCTCACGTTCCATGGCGCTAATACGGCAAAGTCGTATCACAGCGCCAGACACTGATTATCTTGGTAAACACAGCACAGGGGGTATTAGTAGCGAACACAGGCCTGGGGTCCGACTGGCCTGGATTTGTGTCATGGCTGTTTTTAATTCATAAGCCATGTGATCTTGGGCAAATTACTTAACTCCTCTAAGCCTTTTTTCCCTCACGTGTAAAGTGGGTTTAATAACAGTATCTATCTCAAAGGACTATCATGAAAATTAAATGAGAATGTCAGTAGAATTTAGCCCAGCTCAGGGCACAATATAATTCCTCACATGCTGACTAACAAAAGTGCCCAATGATAGAATCTCTTGGAACTCTCATCTATGGGTACCAGGTGTCAGAAAGAAATATAGCTTTTCAAGCTCAGCAAATAAACAGATATGAGCTAAAACAACAGTACCTGAAGAGCATAACTATGCTAAATGTACGTATAATGTAGCCTTCTTTCAGTAACAGTATTTCCCTACTTCTATCTTCTATTTGTCCAGTATCTTCTATTTGTAAGATACTATTTGTAAAATGTAAATCACTTTAATCCCCAGAGTTCTGTCCTTGGTCCTTGGCTCTTTCTGTGGTACACTGGGTCCCTATGCATTTTCCTTCACTACCATGGTTATAACTACTACCCACTCTAAAATTTACAAGACTCTAGATTGGCAAGGGATTCTGGAGCCCCCTAAAACTATACACAAAATTTTGCAAATATAATGTGTGTGTACGTCTTTTCTGGATGGTTGGCCCCTCTCTCAGATTTCCCAAGAAGTTTGGCCCACACCTCAAAGAACACAAATTACTGGCTTATAGGTTAATTATCTACAAATCTATATTGCCAGCCTAGATGCTGCCCCTAAAACCTAGAACTACTTTATTCAACTATCTGCTGGACATCTCCAATCAATGCTCCAGACACAGATCAAACTTAACCATGTCCAAAATCCCTGGTAAACTCGTTCTCCACACCCACCTAAATTTCCTCCTGTATTCTCTAGTTGAGGCAACACAAACCTATAAGCTAGAAGTATAAGCCTTAACTTTTCTTCCTTCCTCTCTGAACCCTTTCACATCCATCACCAAGTGCTACTAACATTAGGTCCAAGATATTTCTCAAATATGCCCCCATTCATTCGTCCTGAACACTCCTGTCCTAAAGTTTTCATCTAGACTACTGCAAGAGCCTTCCAACCATCATGAATTCTGATAACCTCTTGGAATCTATCTTCCTCAAAATCACGATCAAAATAAACATAGACCGATCATGTCCCTATTCAAAACCCAGCTCTCATTAAAAACAGGGGTTGGAGGGGTGGGTGTATTTTAAAAGGGAACATAATACTCTCCAAGATCTAGTCTATCCCTACTTTAACTTCATCTGTCACCCACCACTACCTACTTTACATGCATTCCCTAATGACATTACACCAATGGTAATACCTCCCCACCCAGGCACCACCCTCCCATAGCTTCTTTATGTCCCGCTGTCTCTATCTGCTTCTTAAATAGCCTCTGAACACAGCTCAGGTGCCATATTCTCCAGGGATCCTTCTCTAACCTCAAGCAAAGCTAATGACTCCTTTTCAGCTCTTCCTGAGTAGATATACTCAGGTTGTATCTATCACTACACTCCCATAATGCTTCATAATTACGTTTGTGCATCTTTTTCTACTGGGTTATGAAATACTTAAGGGATTGTGCATATTTCTTCAATGCCACTTAGAAGGCCATAAACAAATGTCTGGTGAATGCATATCATTTTACCAATGTTATACCAATGCAATTTTGAAAACATGAACATCTGAATTACTAAGCACAATAACACAGGAAAATATTTTAATGTGCTTATCTATAGAAACTAATGTAATTTTTAAATAATCAAATGTTTTTCAAATAGAAATAAGGTATAACATGCAAGCAACAAACACCCAATTTCATATATCAAGTAGTATTTTCAGATTTTTCCATTCAGAAGGTTGCTTAATTATTAATTTTATTAATAAGTGTTAACTGGGAGAAAACTAATAGATGGAAAAGGTAATTCAGGAGAACATCCATAAGCTACAATCTTTCTTGAAATCAAACAAGTCCAAAAACTGTGTGCCAGAGGAAACCAGCTTCAAGTGCAAATCCCTATATACAGGCTTTGGTCTTGGCATCCAGTGAACGTGTCAACCACAGTAGCAAAATAATTATGTTAATGAACTTTAATTTCTCACCCATCCTTGATACAGAACACAACATGAACACTACAAAAATTTAAAGGCCCTAGTTTTATGTACAGTTTAAAAAATAGTAGTAATATTCTTGTTTTAAAGTAATATTCTAAATTGTTAAATTATGTGAGCAGGATTTTAATTCCACTTGAAACAGATTTACTTAGTTTGCAATAACTGCAATACATTCAAGGAAGGAATCTGGTAACAGTGCTTCAGCAAAACCATAAAATGATAAAATAAAATGCGCACACACATATATACATGAACATTTAATGTTTGCTACCGTGTTTCCTCGACAATAAGACCTAGCTGGACAATCAGCTCTAATGCGTCTTTTGGAGCAAGAATTAATGTAAGACCTGGTCTTATTCTACTATAAGACCCAGTCTTACATAATATAACATAACATAACATAACATAACATAACATAACATAACATAACATAACATAACATAACATAACATAACATAACGCCGAGTCTTATATTAATTTTTGCTCCAAAAAACGCACTAGAGCTGACTGTCCAGCTAGGTCTCATTGTCAAGGAAACACGGTAATTGTTAGGTGTACTCAGTGTGTGTCCCCAAGAAGCTCAAGTTACAAAGTGATCATCAGTAAGCAAAGTAAATTCATTTAGCAGGAAAAGAAGCAAAACTCTTTTTTTTAAAGAAAGATGTGATTATTCTTAAATTCTTAAGTTTAGTAAGATTTTTAAAAATCAAAATCAAGACTTTAATTTTTAAAAGTGACCTTCTCCCCCCTTACCTTTCCCCAATCAAGGATTACAATTCCCTCATTATTAATCATCAATAACCAAAATTACGCTAATGGTCTTTATTTCCTTTCACAAACATCTGACTTTTCATCTACATGACTTCAAATAAAACATAACCTTCAAAATGCCTGAATTTGAAGAATATAAATCTGTCATATACTTACACATCTTGCAGGTTCTGTAATTACTAAGAGTTGAAGAGAACTACAGTATAAGCCAATTAAAACTAAAATGAAGAGAACTGTATTCTTCACATCCACTACATACAAAGAACAAGAAGTCTTTAGTCCCCTGTGAATAATTTTCTACAAGAAATTTAGAACAGGGTGGGTGGGGGAAAAGGGTGAGAATTTGAAATTCCAAGCAATTCAAAATAACACAGCTAGAAAAAAATAAACAAGGAAAAATGCTTCATCTTAATTTTGAGCTTTAGCCTCAAAAAAGTTGCTTTGGTACAAATATCTGAGGAATGGCAGTATTCTAGTCAGACACAACGAAGCCATAAATTATGAAACGAAGCTCCCTCCCAGACTGCAGGCACCTCAGAGTAAAAAAAGTCTCTTTATTTTATTGTACCCTTTATGACACAGCACAATGCCTAGATGACATTCAAAAATATGATTTAAATGCTGCCCAGTTATAGTTCATAATGATGATGAATCTTATTTGATGACCAACAACTACACAATGACTGATGACATCTGCAATAATCCCACTTAACCATCAATTAATCTGTAAGCAACCTCAACCAGCAAAAACATAGCCTCAAAGATCCAAGCTTTGAGGAAAAGAGCCCAGTGGGAAATACTCAGACTTTGGACAAGTTATTTAGCTTTCCAAACTTCACTTTCCTCATCTGCTTGTGGCAGGAGAAATGGGAAGATGGTGTACTGTGGGGCAATTAAGTAAGGTTGTGAAAGCATCTGGCACACAGTACTTGCTCAATAAATGTGTTTATTTCTTTACTACACAGAAGAGACATATAGTCTTAATGACTTAAACCAGAACATAAATTTAAGACTACTGATGTTTGGTTAACTGGTTTCTCTTTGGTTACAGTGGGAGCAGAATTGTGCTGCCAAAAGTAGCAACTGATGTCAAGGAAAGAGAGAAAAAGATTTTCAATTAGAAAAGCACAGTAGCCTGGGACAATTCAATGAAATCACAAACTAAGTCTGATCTACATTCATTGGCCTCTAAAATCATTAAGTTATAGAACAATGACGTAATGAGAACACTAAATCATCAACAGAATGTTCAATTACAATTTGTATTTCAATCCTCAACATGAGTAGGCTGTTCAAAAATCAGTTTGAAAATTGGAAACAATTTCTTTCAAAGACACAGGTCAAGCTTCCAGATTAGTCTATTAAAGTCCATTTAAATCACAAACTGATTTAAGAGTACTAACAATGCAGTATCATTTCAACTGTACCTCTGTGAATGCCTTTTTCAATTATGAAAAAATGTCAGTGTAACATTTCAGTCTGATGATGACCACAACAAATAAAGATTCCATCCTAAGTATTCTCAATGAGGCAAGAAGTTTGTCACTGTCCAACTATTGGTACTGTTTTCTCTAAACACATTTTATCCAGAAAATATTAATACAAAATATTCACCTTAACTGAAGCTCTTCACACATTACAATTAGAGATCTTCCCTATTAAGGAAATTAGTTATTGTATCTATAAGATCAACACTTTAAAATAATAAAAAGATTTGCTCTTTTTCCCAATATACTATTAAATCCCAAACACTATTAAGCATGATATGTATAAAACTGCTCCTTAAACAGTCATCTGGAAAACAGAAAAAACAGAAAAACAGGAATCTTGTATTTTGGATGGACTCTCAAAATAGCAGTAGTAGCATTGCAGGGAAAAAATACTTTATATCTAAGTGAGTGTTGGAGTTCTGTATTTCTATCCTATAATCTAAAATTGATTTTAATAAAAAGTGACAATATTTTCTTTCCTTTAGCTTAAGTCACTAAATTTTGTTCTTTTTTTTATGGGTAAATCCAGTGTTACCAAAACTATAATAATGTGTAAAAGGTCTACAAACTGTAAGACAATAACAAATTAGTTTATACCAGAATCAGCTACATACAATCCAAAGGAAAACATAAAAACATGTTAAACAGTATAAATTGCTACGGTTAGCTTTGTCTTTGAATTGAATGAACCTAAGCTGTAACCCAATGTGATATGACAACAAAAGGCCTATCATATAAAATTATTACTAAAATCTGACATCAAATCTGCTCAAAATTTCTCTAAAACTACCAACTCACACAGAAAGAACTATATAAGAACATAGTGAATTTTCCCACTGCTTCTTATTAGGCATTAACAATCATCACTGAAATATACCAATCTTATTTTAAAAGAAATTCTAAGGCTGAAAAGATAGGTGACATCTGCAACATCACACAAAATGTTTTAGGCCACAGAACACACCAGCCTTCAGTTGCTAGACTTCTGTATAAATATGCTGCCTTTTACTGAAATCTTCAGTTGAATAAACCTGAAATAACCCCAAATTAAAGTCTTTTCATTTTACAAATGAAGAGACTGTGGCTAAGTGGCTTATCCAGGATCACATAGCTTGTTAGAGCAACGAAGGGACCCACATGTCCTAAGCTAAGTGTGTGTCCCTTACACCATGTCAACTCAAATTGCCTGGTGCTCAATATTAAGAAATCATTTTATAATTGAATAGGCTAACGATAACACTGAATTATTATGGCCACATGCTTATTTCAGTTTGGTCTAGGGAAAAAAGCTTTCAACTGGAAATAAGGCTTCTAAGTCATGGTTCTTCCATTAATTCAAGTCATGAGAGTATCCCTTGGGTAAACCACCAGCTCTAGTCCTCCATTTCTTCATCTATTAAATAAGATCAGAACAGATTCTCTCTAAAATCTCTTTTAGCTTTCAAAAATTAAAATATGAATACAAATAGGAGTAAATAAGTTACTCATTTATTTGGCTAGTGATAGCATTCCTCCAAAAAAATACACCTTTCATGTCTTATTTGCATATACAATGAGGAAAAGTAAAATATTTTAGTGTCTGATCTTTGTGCTTAAAAATTCATTTTACTGTTTACCTGCTTAGAATATTCTCAAAGACAAAAAATGTAAAGCTTACATTAAAGTGTTCACACTTGTTAATTTTAAGGAATTGCTTTTTTTCTAGACATAGTCAACAAGATAAATTTCTATTAACTAAAAAGAGGGTTTAAAAATGTGTGCTATCAGCCTTATAATTAAAAAAGGAAAAGTGTTAACTCATAAATACGTCCGCTAATGTGTCTTTCTTATAGGTTATGATCCTACTTTATTTAAGTCAATATACACCAGGGCCCCCTTAAGCAATTTATATACTCAAATTTTACTGAATGTATACTTCAATTGATTCAAAGTTTCTAATAACATTTATTCTGTGAGTGGTGCATTTACCTTGAATCTACTGTGGCTTAAGCTTGCAAAAACTCCTTCGAAGGCCCAGATTTTAATTCTTTTCATAGAGTACTGCAGTCTATAAGTTTCAGGGCCCCTGAATCTGCCCCTGGCTAATAATTTAAACATAAACCCCAGAATTAATTTTCCAGTACATTCCTATTAAAAAAGTAAACATTTCAGAATCTAGCAAATTCTTAACAGAATATAATTAGGCAGTGTGGTGTAATGCAAAGAACAGGAGTTGTTGGAGTCAGACATGCCTGGGATCTGAATCCCAGCTCTCTGCCCTTTCTTATGTGTAAATGTAATATTACACATAATTCACTAGGTCTCTGATCCCCAGATTGATTTAAAACAGGAGTAACAACACCTCAAGATTGTTGTGAGGATTTGAGATAATTATAGTTCAAAGTACCTAAAACAGAGCCTAACACAAGACAGACATTCAGTAAGTTGTAGATACTAACCTTATAAAGCAACTTTTCATACTATTAATAAACTGGAAATGAAAATGGAAAAAGAATTTTTCATGATTACTTTTAAGAGGATATGGCAAATAGAAGAGGCTGTTTTACTCAGTTAAGGGCTGCTCTAGATAAGAATGACTTACAGTCAGTATGTTAAAATGCATTCCTCTTAACAATTATGGCTTGCTTTTATAGAAAATGTATCTAAAGAAAGTTGTATTTTCTTAAACTACGTAACGATATCCCTTTAAAGTCTTTATTCTTTTGCTTAGCAGTAGCCATTTTCATTTAAAGAGCAAATTTGGGTCCATTTGTTTCTCAATGATCACAAGTACTAAATGAATGAAAAGTGAAATTAAGAAGTTTTACTCAATTACATTTTCAACTTTAAAACTGACTTTAAAAAAAATTATGCTTTCTTAGGAGCAAAAGCTCTGAACTAAGGGTTAAGGCAACTCCTGGATCTGTTCTCAATTTCCTACTAACTTTATCAACCTGGGCAAGTGGACTTCCTCAACTTTAAAAAGGCTGGATTAATGACTAGCGATTTTAAAGAAATGGTTGATACAACTTTGTAAAATGAAATCTTTTATACAAATGGCAACGTACCAATTGCTCTACATTACCAGAGGGGGAGATTTTTTAAATATACCTACTCCACTCTCTTCTGGGTCCTGGAGACCACGTGAGTTTGAAAATAACTGTCCCACATGAAACATATTACTTTTAGTTGAAAATTCTAAGTTTATGATTAGAAAATTCTTTTCAATGTCTCATAGATGCCACTGTTTATTAGAAAGCATTTTGATATTCCTTTTAATCCTCACAATTAATCTGTGAGAAAGATTGCTCTAGTTCCTATCTCAAAGATGACAAAACAAACTATTCAGCATTGCTGGGACACTACTGTGCTGCAGTAAGATCAGTACAGAGAGACTTAATGCCACCTCTAAAGAAAACTGTGTTCTAATAGAGGACACACAGACTATTCTTGGACGGCTCTTAGCTATGAAGAAAAATAGTATGTAGTCACCACGAAAGGGAAGACAGAAAAGGAACATCTTCCTTCTCTGAAACCTGAGAGGAGTGGAGAATGAGTAAAAATACAGGTTAAAAAATGTAACTGAAAGAGAAGAAAGCTGAAGGAACTTAACACAAAATAACATTAGTTTTCACAATGAAGCAGTAAATTTCTTGAAGGGAGATAATTCTCAATAAAGAGCTTAAGAGCAGGGATTAGAGTCTGGAATAGCTTATTCAGGAAAGGGGAGGGAGTTACAAGGGACACATAAAAACTGCCCTGAGGCACTGAGAGTCCAGCTAAGTTAGAGACCACTGTGTCTTGCAATTTTTACCAGAAGTGCAAATAGCCTAAAGAATACAAGCAGTGAAAGCAGATAGGTGGCATGATTCAAGATGCTTTCTGCTGGTATTTCTGGCCTTGCTCTGAGGAGGTAGTAGGAAAGAAGGGGCAACTAGTAATAGGCCCCATAGCTTGCGAGAATGAAAGAGGTCTTCCTGAGATCCAAGAGGACATTAATGTGAGAAGAAAAGCAAAAAGCAGGATAGAATAATTAACAATAACAGCTTGCATTTATTTATAATGCTTACTATGTGTCAGGCAGTATTATAAGAGCTTTACACATATTAACTCTATCCTTACATTAACTTTATGAAGTAGGTATTATTGTTTCTTCCTTTTTACAAAAGAGGAAACAGGCAGAGGTTACGTGATTTGCTCAAGTGCTACAGCTAATAAATGGAAGAGCTAGTGTAGAATACAATACTGGAATCTAAGATTTCTGAAGTAGCAGGGTGACAAGCTCCAAAACAGGGTGACGATAAATATAGAAGGGCCAGGTCTGTCTGATCATCACTGTGTGTCTAGTACCTGACCCCTAGTAGGAACACACAATAAACGTATTTTAAATGGAGTGAACGACTATGCCTAGATGCACTGAATAAAGTTAAGATTTAAACTAGACAGAATGTCTGTGAAGAAGGAATTAACGTCTTCAACGACTGAGGGAGCACACATAAGAGTTAGAAGATGGTCAGAGGAAGCACTCAAAAGAATAGTTCACAAGGGCCTGAGCCACAAGAGAATGACGGATGTGGCAATAAATGGCATCTGGGCCCAGTAACTCAAGGATTACAAAGAAAACAGACATCTCAATTCAAGAAGATAAGCCTGTATTCTCAGGGCACAACCAGATTTCAGATGAAAAGGCAGCAAATAATTCCAACTACAGGCTGAGGATACAGTGGGGTGAAGCAGGGGATCAGAGTGTACAGGTGAACAGACTGGAAGGAGTCCAGGTAAAGGGAGTACAACGTAAAGTACAGCTAGTGAACAGAAAAGACTGGACCAGATTAAGTCTTGTGATGCTCAATCCAAGGTTATTGCCAATGCATCCTACAACTTTTACTTCCAAGTCAGTGTTGCTTTGGGAGACGAGGCTGACTACGTGGCTAAGGAAAGTGCCACCAGATCATTAATAACCTACTACATTTTAACACTTCACTTATAGCTGCAAAAAGATCAAACATTTCAGAGTACTACTTGCCCTGACTTATCAAATTCATCAATTACTATGGTTTGGCTTAAAAGACTAGCTTCTCTTTTAATCAGTCGTTCACTAACCACTCACACTGTTTCTAACACAACGCGTAAGTGCTTTGTGGTTCAAATGGGTGTCTGGTATAAGCTTTGGGCAGGGACCACAACCTAGTTTATAAGTGAAACAAAAAAGGGGGTGGAAAAGAAAGGGAGAAAAAATTGAAAGGAAATTTAAAAATGTATTTTTAGGTAAACACTGAATGTACATATTAGAATGTACATACCAAATAAGTGTTTACTCCTTCAATCAAGTTCCACACTTACTCCAATGATTATGTGAGAATCATTACTGGCACTTCCCCCTTTGAATCTATCCAAGAGCCAGTAGCATTTTTTTGAAGTGCCCCAGTGGAACCAAATCTATATCCTTTGAGAGTCATTTCTTAGAGTGGTTCACAAATTGACTCTGTAGGTTTTTCGTAAGTTCTAAAAACTGTACCAAAACAATGGCAACATCGAGATACCAGGGAGGCACTCACAATGAGATAGCCATCTGCAAGCCGAGGAGACAGGTCTCAGAGGAAACTCACCCCGCCAGCTCCTTGAGCTTGGACTTCCAACCTCCAGAACAGTGAGAAAATAAATTTTGGTTGTTTAAGCAAAAAAAAAAAAAAAAATAGTAGCATCATTAAAATAAGCATATAAAATAACATTCAATTTTAGTACTTAAATTGTGACATAATCATGGCTAAATGTTGGTATTACAATAGCTAACTGTGTGCTAGGTACTGTTCTAACGCTTTATTTTCCCTATGTTACAACAATCCTGTAAGGTAGGTATGACTACTGTTTACATTTTACCGAGGAGAAAACTGAGGCTAGATGAGGTTTACATTTTACAGAGAAAACTGAAGCTAGATGTGGTTAAGTAACTTGTTAAAGATAACACAGCTAGAAAGAGGCGGAGCTGACATTCAAACCCTGGCAGTCCAGATGCTCAGAGTCTGATGCTCAGTCTCTTCACTTTTTAGGCACACTCCTTATATGCAACACTAAATGAAAATTCCCTACAGTCTGTCCAGTTTTTTTCTTACAAGAAGTAAAGAAATGCAAATTAAAGCATTAAAGTGCTATTTTTTTCACCTATGAAATTAAACATATATGTTGACTAAGACACTGCTACGCAGAAGTTAAACTGACACAACCTTGAGAGGTGTAATTAATTCTTAAGAACATTCATTTTAGAGCCAGACTGTCTGGGTTAGAATCCCAGTTCTGCCACTTAACAAGTATAGTGACCTTAAGCAAACCACTTAACCTCTCAAGGCCTCGTCTGTAAACAAATTAAGAATAGTAGTAGTCTATAGAGTTGTGCAAAGTTACTGAGTTTATGTATGCAAAACAGAGAAAACAGTGCATGGCACATGATAAGCATTCAGTGTTAGCTATTATTATTACTACCTTTCTGTCAATTTGGTAATACATATCAATTACGGTTAGCCCAGTAATTCCATAATCATAAATGGGCTCAAATATTTATACGCCTTGTCACAGCTGTATTATTTATAATAGAGAAAATATGGATTTACTGAAATTAATCAAAATACCTGGCAGTAAGGAAATGATTAAGCAAACTGAGGTACTACAGAGTATTATAGTCATTAAAAATCATGTTTTCAATATATTTAACATGGAAATACATGTACAGTAAAATACTGTTCTTTTTAACAGGCAGTATATAAAATGATATAGTACCCCACTTATACTGTGTGCTCACACATGCATGAAAGATTAAAAGGAAACACATCAACATGTTAATAATGTTTTATTTCCAAGTGCTGGGGTTACAGGTAATTTTTATTTCCTTATTTATAAATTTAGATATTTATTGTTTTCTATCATGAATGTGCATCACTTTGGTAACACTTTACTTTTTTGTTGACTTTACAATGGACAAACAAGAACCATTTTCAAAGTTACACTATTTAAAATTACAAGTTGTCTAGCAACTTTTATAAAAATCTAACAAAATTGCTAAAGAATATCAAGACAATCTTGAATGAAAATAACAGCAAAAAATTAACCCAACGTCTCCCAATTAATACAAAGGGAAAGCATACTAATTTTTCTAGTCTTAATTATATAATATTTCTGAGCTAGAGAAATGCTGTTATTTAATGAATGATGTACAAACCTATAAATAAATGATGTACAGACAAAGGAAGCTTTCCCTATTTTGTTTGAATGAATGACCTTGTGGCTAATACATTATTTAAAAGACCAAATTCTCACATTATGTGCTATACTACCAAAAATAGTTTCAAAGTCAATACTGGTCCTAATAATTTTCCAAGCTCCTCTGAACTGCTATCAAGGAAGATAATGCAAAATAAACACTTTATAGATAACTACTTTAGGCTTTCATTTTTCAACTTCTAAAGCTAGAGGTACTAACAGCTATAACACAGCAAGCCGTCCTAAAACTATTAAAGAGAATCAGACTAAGTGTAGGGTACGCAACACTTTAATTAATCTGCTACACCTTACTCCAGAATTTCTGTACAAGAAAATACTAGAGAATGAAAAACAAACTTAGTTAATTCCCTACCCTGTATAATTTGCAAGACTATTATTCAGCTTTCCTGTATGTATAGTCCACATAGTTCTAGGCAACAACTACTTTCCCTAAACAAGAAAAACCTATTATGAAGATCAAACAGGTTCCCCCTCAAATTCAGAAAATATTATGTAGCTAGGAAAAACAAAAACATTAACTGCCTTTATTTGTCATCAAGTTCTTGTGCTCTTAAGTACATCAGAAAGATCTTAAAACTTATCACTAATAAATGTCAGTCACTTTATGGGTTCCATCTAACAATAACCTCCGTATCATTCCCTGTCCATGACACAGGTAGAGCTCTGTGAAGCTCATCTGGAAATATGAGTGGATATCACAACAGAGATTCTTTATCTTTATCATGATTTAGCATGAAGTCTATAAACTAGTAACTGAAGCCATTTCCAGATCACACTCTAACGACAGTAACTTTCAAAATAAGTCTCCTAAACTCTGAAAGCTAAGCCAATTAAGGCAAATCAGAGGAGAGGCCAGCACTTCCATTTAAATATATCTCCTCCAATCCAATCAAACTTTTCAAGCCCATGTGGTCATAACCCTGGAAAATAGAGATGGTAAGAAATGGCTTTTCAGAGAGAGATGAGGACAAAAGGTGCAGCACCTGACAGCAACTAATCCTACATAGTGGAACAAAAGCTCAGGAGTGAGACACATGGCAACAGCAAGGAAAGGAGAGCAGGAACTTCTTGGGGTAGCCTTCATTCTCTGGTCCAAATCCAGTTTCCAGGAGTTGGGCAACTACAGCCTCCTTCCTTAAAAGTTTTGTGGCCCTTATTACTTGGGTACCAAAAAAAACCAACCAACCAACCAAACAAACAAACAAAACAACAAAAAAACAAAAAAAAACCCACAGAAAGATGTTAAATGATAGACATTTTGTGCACTGCAGGGAAGCTTGCAGGCTGGGATAAACTTTTCCTCCATCAACAATTTATGAATACAGAAAGTTCCTTATTGTTTTCCATCTTAAAAAGAACCAAATTTCCTTGAAATGCTATGAAAAGGTCTACCTAAAATGCAAATTGTGCATAAAACTGGTATGGCACAACTTCCACTTTCGTGAACAATGAACAAAGCACACTTAAAATATGCACTGTAAAACACTAAAAAGAACCTGATTCTACTGATGGGACTATATCTGGTATAGCTTTACACATCTATAAAATATCTTATTTTGCAATGAAAACAAAACAATCCCTAAACATAATTTTTGTGTTCTTTTACACACCAATTTTATAAAACAGAATCTGAAAGGAGCTCTTGAGACCTTGTTTAAACTATAATTTCCCTTAAATTATAGTAACTATATAACCAAATGGTACTGTAAAATACAATATTTGTAAGTATGTACATACATACACAATATTTTTTATTTACGTAATACTACGTATTTACTACTTCTGATTAGCAATCTATGTAGATGATAGTTATGTAAAAGATCACTAACGTGGAGAAAGAAAAAATTTAGAAGGTCTATAAGAACTCAAACATTTACCATGTGAAACACCATACTTCTGAGGCATATCTTTATCTTTAATGAAGGCTCAAGGAAGTATGACTTAAAATTTATACATTAAAAAATGTACTGGTTCACTGAGAACTACTTATGAATAATGTTAATAATGATATAATAAAAAGTCTTATGCTTTTAAAAATTAGCCTATATTAACTACTAAACATCAAACACTAGTCACAAGGATTTTAGAAAAACATATCAGGCAACAAGTTAAAGACAGAAAGGATCCAAATTAGCTCATAATCATACTACTACTTAAAAAAAATATTCAGTTTCAGTACTATGTCCTAACCTAGCACATATTATCATCTCCTCAGCTAAAGGAATAATGAAATTCTCTCTCACCACTTCCTCCCAACAATACAAAATCCAGGGATCCTGGTCTTTCAAGCTACACTGCTATACCCCAAGCCCCTAGAACAGAGCCTGGTACACAGTACTCGGTATTTGTTGAATGAATGAAGGAAGGAAGGAATGTGAAAACAGGTAGGAACAGGCAAACTACTGAAGATCAAAGAGCTGACAATACATAAAGGTATAACTGGTTAATCAGAATATTAACATAAGTGAGTTGATGTCAAATGTGAGCTATTTCACGTTTTAGTAATAATCTGAATCAGAAGAACTCAGACCCCAAGAATAGCAAACTCATCCTAGAAAACTTGTATAAAATTATTTAAATACTGAATTCTAAATTTTGCCAAAAATGGTCAGATCTGATTTTGTAGGAAAACTAACCTCACAAATTCATAAACCCAGTTCATTGTTCCATTATAAAAGAAAACATGCTAGTGGACTTCATTAGTGGTCTTTTGTCAACATTTCTTACTTTCTCTGTAGTTTCTCATTTACTTAGGGGAAAAAAAATTTTAAAACTTCAAAATCCCTTTAATCACTATCAAAATACTTAATTCTGCTGAGTCTACCCTATCTTTATTTACATAAAACCGGAAGTTTCCACACACTGACATTAGTACTTCTGTTATTACAATTTCAGAACTCTGCATCACATGTATCAAGTTTTAAGAATTCAGAAAGGACAAGTTCTTTGGGTGGGTTTCTTACTCAACTAGGACGATTATATTAGTAAAGTGTGTCTTCACTGCAAACTACACTTTAGAAAAAGCATGCTTTAAGGAGTACAGCCCTCCCCCTTTCCTTCCTCACACGGTATGTTTGATTCTAAGAAAGAAAACCCTGGATCTTTCTCTAGTTTTACTGTTTTAAAACAAAATCTTCCGTTCAATTACTAGTTTGTCTATCTTGACATATACTCGTTACTGTAGCGACATGAGCAAGTATGTCCAGTTTCTGTTACAACAGTGTATTTTAATTGCTTGCCATTGCCTACCTGCATCAGATCTGACATCCAAAGTTATACCGTATATACTAAACACCGCAAGCGTATGACTCAACGTAATGCTACAAAGAAAGTTTCTAAACAGAATGTTTGGTGTCACTAAAACCTACAGAGAAAAGCAACTCGGGGTGGTGACTATTCGTTCTTTTGGGGTTCCACGACTAAGAAATTGAGAACCAACTGTCCAATATGTTCTCCCTGGCTTCTCCTGACCCTCCTACGGGTGGGGAGACAATTCCTGCATAAGAGCATGTGTAAGTGCTTTGAAAGCTTGTGGATGAGAGATGCTGTAAATACACTTGATGTTATTAGTGCATTACTATTAGCATTACGTGGAGCCACTGTCACTGCGTCGGGGGTAGGTTGATGGCATAACCCTTCCTGAGGCTGGGAAGAGAGAACACAGTCTTCATCATCATCCTGAATGTTTGGCTGGCCGTCTTTTAGGCCGGGTTATTTTGTTAAACCGCAGCGAAACCACACGTGAAAAGTTACACACAGGCCCCACACAAGGAGGACGTCGACAGTCCCCGTCCCCGCAGGACTGGAAGTCTCTGGAACCCAGCGTGGAGAGGAGTGCTAGGGGTTGGGCCTACACCCCAGTAACGTGAGGAGGTGCTGGGACCCGCGATGCGGCCCCGGCCGTAGCCAGCGCCAGCGGAGCGCCTGGAGGCGCAGCTCTGGGCGGGGGCGCGGCGCCGGGCACCGGGAACGGCCCGGGAGGGCGGCCGCGCAGGGGCCCCGCGCCGCCCCGTTGCCTGGGAGGCTCGCGCCCCGCGGTCGGCGGCGTGGGGGAGGGGAGGACGGGCCTGCGGCCTGTTGGGGGACTTCAGCCCCGGCCTCGCGTGCGGCTCTCGGGCGGGCCCCCGGCCCCGGGGTCCCGGGTGCCGAGTAGAGACTCACCGGAAAGGCCCGGATCCGCATCTTGGTGTCCTTCCGGCTGCCCGTGCCTTTGCTCAGATTCGACATGGTGCTCGTCCCCTCCCCAGCGGCGGCTTCGGGTCGCACCCCGAGGCGCCGGTGTCACATTTAAGGCGGGCGGGCAGGCGAGGGGCGACGCTGGGGGCGGCGGCGCGGCCCCCGGGGTGGGCTGAGGAGCTGGCCGGCCCCTGGGCAGCCGCGGCGGGGACGGCGGCGGCTCCGGCTCCGGCGGCTGTGGCTTGGCTGGGGAACTGCGCTGGCGCGGTGGCTCCGCGGGGTGCCCCCTCACGCCCGGCTCGGCTCCCTTTATCGCGCTCCTCCGCGATGGCGGCGGCGGCGGCGACGGACAAACATCTCACTGCGCAGGCCGAACGTCCTCCTCCTCCTTCTCCTCCTCCGCCTCAGCGAGACGAGATCCGGCCCAGAGGGTGGAGGGGGGAGGAGGGAGGGAGGAGAGCCGGAGAGTGGAGAGATTGGGGGGAGGGGGGTGGGAGGACGGGAGGGGGAGGTGGCTGGCCGCGGCGGGGAACGCTCAGATCTCGCGAGAACAGGGCGAGCGCGCATTCCCAGGTAAGGCGGGGCGAAGCCCGGGAGCGGAGGGGGCAACGCGAGGAGAGGAGGGGAACAAGGAGTTGGGGAAGTGGGAGGGGCCAACTGGGCGGGGAGGTGCGAAAGGGGAGGGGCTGAGGGCGGGAGGAGTAAGCTTCCTTTTTGAAAGGGGAGCGTCGGAGACCGGTTCTGGTCAGAAGTGGTTGATGATTGGTGGAGCGCGGAGCGGGGTGGGAGGTCCTGGTCACGTGGACCGAGTGGGCGGGGGAAATTCGGATAGGCAGAGCGGGATTGTAGTGGGCTGGCTGGGTCTGGACTGGGCTGGGCTAGGGTGGGGGCTAAGGCTGGGGCTGGGGCCGGTGGATAGTCTCGGGGAGGAGCGTGAGGTGCCAGGTGAGTAACTACGTTCTAGAACTGGTTCCTGTGCTTTTCTAGGGCATGTGGACTAGGGATGAGTACTTAAGCAGAAGCTAGAAAGTTGAAAGAAGTTTGTGCAGGAGTCACCTGCAGTGTCAGAAGTTAGGGTCCTGTATGCTTAAGAAGATACTCGGATTGGATGTGCACACCCCAACTCACAGGACTAAGAGGTGGAGATTTTAAACCACAAAATTTCTTTAAACTGAAGAAGCTCCAGGATGGCTTGAATCCCTGATATTTTTTGAGGAACCCAGGACTTCAAAGTGTTAAAATTTCTTTTTCGATGCCATTGAAATAAAATGACAACTCCCTTAATGTAGTGCAGTATTTTGGTGAATGGTGTTAAATAGAAGATAGAATATTAGGTTGGTGCAAAAGTAATTGCGATTTAAAACGTTAAAAATATATATATATACATATTGCAAAAACCGCAATTACTTTTGCACCAACGTAATACAAGCTACCTTTCACCTACCTAATCATTTTTACCACTACCAAGAGTGTTATAGGTTTTGAAAGCCAAAATTAATGTCTTTGATTCAGTTTGCTGCAAATTTGGAATTTTTTATTTTCATTATAGTCAAAAGGTCTAGTTTGATTCATTAGTTTTGAATTTTACTTTCTAATTTACCTCTTGGTCCAATTGATGTTATATTGGGATTTCTGATGCTGCAGAGAAATAGGTATGTGAGTTCCCACTAAAATTTGTGATCTTTGCATTTTAAATAAGAACCTACTGTTGGGATGGATATCTACATTTGGAAGCTGGGGTTTTAATACTTTTATATAGCATTTGGAAGTTGGAGGTTTTATATTTTTTAATAACTAAACGAAATATACTTTTCTATTTGTTGCCGATAAGATTGAATTTGCCCTAAATTAACTTAATCCTGATGACTAAATTTGAGTGTGTGCTTTCATCCCCTACGTGATTGAAATGCCCCATTTTGGAAATATATTTTCTTGTGTTTTTTTTGTGGTTTTTTTTTTCGGTATTTGCTAATCAAAACACAAGGTTAAGAAATGAGGATGTAGCTGGAAAAAAAACGTCTGTGTAAACACTGAAGCTAAAAATAGGTCATCAAGAACTGGGTTGATAAGGTAAGAATGGGTGGAGCTCTGATTTAAATGTAAGATAACATGAGTCTTGGATAGGAGTTTATAATCTGTATGCTAATTGAGCCTGTATTTCCATAATCATTAGAAAATAACAACCAATGTTTTTCTATTGATGGTACTGTCCTGTGGCCCAGTTTCTTTGTAATATAAGAATATACATGTTCCGGATCCATTGGTTTGATTCCTAGCTCTATCACTTTACTACCTCTATTATGTATCTTTTGGGGTAAGGCTTTGACTGTTTATACCTGGAGTTCCTCATCTGTAAAAAGGGGATAATCATAATACTTCCTCCTGGGACTACTATGAAATTTAAATGATTTAATACATTTTAAAAAGCTGAGAGCAGTGCTTAGCACAGAGTGGCCACTCAACAGCTGTTGGCTGTTATCATGGGCCAAGGCCAAGGTTATACTACCGTGTTTCCCCGAAAATAAGATCTATCCCGAAAATAAGCCTCAGTTAAGATTGTCAGCCAGAAGGATGCATTCAACACGTTGTGACGATGTTCCAGAAGAAGATGACATAACTGTATTTGAATAAATGTAGATTGTTGTACATGAAAAAATAAGACATTCCCTGAAAATATGCCCTAATGCGTGTTTTGGAGCAAAAGTTAAGAGCCGGTCTTATTTTCAGGGAAATACGGTATCTTCCTTTATTCAATATGTAAATTTATATATATATATATATATATATATATATATATATATATATATATATATATATATGAAAGCTTGCATGCTTTTATAAAATGAATTTTATTTTAAAAATGAGCCAGTCTCCAACACTTGGATTTCACAAACCAATAATATATTTTTTGGCAAGTAAGGGCATTAAAAAGGAATAACTAACATTAAACTGGGTCCATTATCTTATTTTTTTTAAAAAGTATTTTCACTGCATAAGTGGGGGAAGGTCAATTTTTGAATAAAGGACAGTTTCTTAAATTGATTAATTTAGGCTTGTGAGGAACAATACACTGAGCTGATATTTCTCATTTCACTATGAACGTGAGAAAACATCATGGGCTTACATTTAGGAACTCCCTGCATTAAAGCATGTTTCTATGTAATTGTGATGCATATAATCACCCTTTAATTAATTTCTTTCGTGAGCTCAGATTTTCATGTTGGTTTTGCTTAAGCAAAATTTAACTGCATTTAAAAGAATCACTATCAACTATGTCTTCCGTTAGGCTTTAACCACAAAGACCCAGAAAAACTCTTCAAAATGAATTTGTCTGCCACCGCCATTAAGAAACCTACTGCTCATTTATTTGTTCAGTTATTCCTTCATTTATTCAAGAAATATTTATTTAATGGCTGCTATATGTTAGGCTCTCAGTGAATAAGACAGATAAGACCTGCCATCACAGAACATACACCGTATTTCCCCGAAAATAAGACTTAGCCAGACAATCAGCTCTAATGCGTCTTTTGGAGCAAAATTTAATGTAAGACCCAGTCTTATATTATGTAGTAATATAACATGTTGTGTTATAGTAAATGTTATGTCTTATGTTATAGTAAAATAAGACCGGGTCTTACATTAATTAATTTTTGCTCCAAAAGACGCATTAGAGCTGATTGTCCAGCTAGGTCTTATTTTTAGGGAAACATGGGAGTTCCTTTTCACTCTCAAAATTTGGAACCACAGACCCAAGTTGGATGTGGCAACAACTTCCTATACACTCCAGTCCAGAAATCAGGTTTTTTTCTTCCTAGGAAAACCAGCATCCTCAAAATGTATATGAAATACTCTCTAAAGCAGCAGTAGACTATTCTTCTATGCCCGGTGTTATTCCCTGACTTGCAGATAGCAAATTAACTGTCAGGATATTAGTTTTTCTGCCAAATGCCACCTGATCTAGCAGAGAAAGCAGTGTTGGAATAGGAACTCACTAGATGTTGCATGCCTGCTGGTTGGTATTCCTACTTGTGCTGACGGTGTCCTGACACAGGAGAACAGTAACCACATTTCTATTTATTTGTATGGAGCACGTGCAGTCAAAGCTGGGAGGCTGGGTGAGCCAGCCCCTTCTCTACATCTCAGTCTAGAAATGGACAGTACGGACTATGAGAAGCCAGTGAAAGGGAATAGCCTCTTCTTGGCCATGAGTTTCTAGGTATCCAGGATACCAAGCCACTTTAATCACTGTATCAGACCTGCTGACTTGATTGTGCTGATATTGGTATTAAAACAGCTGACAGTCTACCGATTCAATTAGAAAGACCTGTTCAATGGTTTTGAATAGACAAAGACCGTGTTAGGGAAAACTATATTTTCAAATTGGAAGGGGAACATTTATAGATATTATCACTTATTGGAAAGTAAGGGCTAGATCTTCTACTTTCTTCCTATAATACTAATATGTATGGTAGGCCATTAGATTTGTACATATTTAGAGCAGTAGCATTTGTATGTGATTTATAAGATGACGTGTTGGAAGAGTATCCCATTGAAATATACCCACAGACACTTACTTATATGAAAACTGTCTGTCTTCTCCATACCCGTTTTCTAGTTTGTCCTTACTGTTTTCCTTACATATATCATCAAGATGAGAAGCATCTAAAACATATGAGGATATGATACAAAGGTACATCTTGAATTTAAAAAAAATCTTAAAATGTCTCTTATAAAAACCCATCTCAATTTTTCATCACATTATCATGCTAAATAAAAGCATCTCACTGGCAGCTCTGGAAATTTCCTAGTTGGCCTGGACAGTGTTCTATTTATTCCACATTTATCCAGTAAATTAATATTTTGGAAATAAAAATATTTATATATACAACCAACTAACCTAATTTAACAGAACATAAATCCTCAATTGAAAATTATAGGCATTGCATCCATGTAATTTTATTTTGATGAAAAATAATTTCCTCTTATTGGTAACAGCAACTGTATCAAGAAATCTCCAGGGGACAATTACGAATATGTATTGCTTTCATTTGAGACAAAGAAAGTATATGTTGACATTTATAAGTCATCAGCTCTGTCTTTGTGAAGTAAGCTAATTTTGGAGTTGAGATAGAGCACGGATTCAAAGAGCTATAAAAGTAAATAGTCTAAACTTTACGCTAGATTTAATAATTATGTGAATTATAAATACAGCCGTCAACAAATGTAATAAGATAGCATTATCTTAAACTTCTTCAATAAGCTATTTGTCTTTAGTTCACAGTAAAACTGTATTCTTTATTCTTATATCTTGAACTAGTAAAAATCAAAGTCTGAATGAAGCAAAGGACTGCTAGTAGAGATGAAAAATAACCTTTTAAGAGACTAACAAATAAGAAAAAAAATTGTCAGGGCCAATTTCTAGTCCCAAATTGATATGATGACTGAATTCCTAGAGATAAATTGATTTGTAGTTACTGGTTCCTGAATCTTCTAGTTCTTGAGTGGCTGGTTATTGGGCAGAAGACCCATTAAATGGGCAATTCTAAGAAATGGACAACATGGACACCTTGTTAGGATGAAACTAGTAACTTTATATCTAACCCAGTTAAAAAAACCTTGTCAAGAATTTTCATTTCTGAGGCCTTTAGAAGTGGTACTTCTCTGCTACTGGAATTCTGTTGAGTGCTTATCTCTATAGGAACCTTCATGTTTTGGGGAAAGTTGCTTCAGATGCTTGGATTGTTAAGGCAGTTTCACATTCTTTTATCAATTATTACAGCAACATTTGTGCTTTTTTTGGGGGGGTTGCTTCTATCAGTACTGTGATTTCTTATTTTAAAGAATTCTCCCATTGGGCGTGGTCTTGGTGGGTAGTGGTGTCTACTTCCTTTCACAGTAGCCAAAGGGGCTTGACCTTCCCCCTCCGCTCCCCAAGTCAGCTGGGGATGTATAATGTAGACTCAGGCAATCAGATCCTCTCCTAGAAACTTTGGAGTAGGTAACTGAAGGACACAGGAACAGTTGGTGGGCAGTGGCTGTGGGTGGCCTGGGCGCTTCCCATTGGATGACTTTAGCTGTCATTCCTGCTCTTCAGCTTTACAGCAGTCCTTTGATTCCTGCTTGTTCTCCTCTCTGGTCCTCCCACCTCCCCTCATTTCTGTGACTTCAAACATGCCTTCCCCATATTCCATTTTTGCTTAAAATAGTCAAAGTTTGTTTCCGCTGTGTATCAGTCAGGGTCCTGGCAGGAAACAGATGGCTCACTAGAACAAGGGATATGAGGCGACTTTAGTGCAGGGACTATTTACAGAAGTGTGGGCAGTGAGGGAGTGATCCAGGGATGATGAAGCATCTCAGGACTAACAACAGCAGGGAGCCTTGCACCACTTCTAGGCTAGAAGGGCCAAGAGGAGAAGTGGCCACCAGAACCTGGAGAGAGCGTTCTCTCTGTAGCTGTGGGAGAAGGCTGCCTGGCCATCTGAAGCCTTAGGAGAGGAGCTAAGCTACTGGCTCAGTAGGGAGGCAGACAGGGGAGAAAATACTGTGGCCTCACTGTCCTGCTCCCCTAGCACTTCTGGCTGGTGACTCCCATGGGATGCACCTAACCAGAAGCCAGGAGGCAAAGGAGCCCAGTGATGGAGCTCATAATGGTCAGCCTTCCAAGACCCAGAGCAGAGTGAAGAAGGGTGTAGAATAGATCTGGAGAGGCAAACAAGGAATAACCAGGTAGAGTGCTTACAAACAAGACTTTTGACTGATACTGGGAAGGCCCTTTGGCTTTTTCTACCGTGTTTCCCCGAAAATAAGACCTAGCCAGACAATCAGCTCTCATGTGTCTTTTGGAGCAAAAATTAATATGAGACCTGGTATTGTTTTAATATAAGACCGGGTATATAATATAATATAATATAATATAATATAATATAATATAATAACCGGTCTTATATAAGACCGTGTCTTATATTAATTTTTGCTCCAAAAGACACATTAGAGCTGATGGTCCGGCTAGGTCTTATTTTTGGGGAAACACGGTACTTTACATTAAAATCATCATATAGACTAACAGTGGCTGTGCTTTGCCAGTACACTGATATTTTAAACTAGTAAATAATATATTAAAAGCACCACGGTTGAGAGTGCCAGCTCTGGAGTCAGACTACCTGGATTCTAATCGGAGTTCTGCAGTGTATCAGGTGAGCCCCATTTATTCTCATTGATAAAGTTAGGTTAGTGACAGTGCCAACTTCACAAGGCTAGTGTGAGGATTAAATGAAACACGTAAGGTACTTAGCACAACACCTGGTGCATAGTTTGAACTCAAGGAATATTAACAGTTATTTGATGGTTAACTTCTAATTCCATTTTCGACTTGCATTCATGCAGCCCCCGCAGCATCCTATTTGCTCGATCTCTTCCCTGATTTCCAGTCCCATCACCCCTTACACCGTGGCCTCCCCGTCATCTGTATTTGGTATCTGTACTTCCATCCTCTCAATCACATCCCTTTCCAATCAGCATTAATCTTCCCTGCAACATTTGCTTTTGTAGGCCTATTGACTGGCTCCCTCTCATCAATGGAGGAAGATCTCAAGTTAGCTGTCCTCCTAGGGGGAGACACAGGAGCAGCAAAGCTCCTAAAAACAACTGAAAAGAAGAAGTAATGATGGGAACTCTACTTTGACTTTCAAACCAGGTCAAAATCTTCAACAGCTTTAAGTCACTAAGATACCCGCTCTGTGCTTTCATTAAGATTTGGGTTCACCACAATTCTAGGATTAAAACTTTAAATCTGTTATGCTTATTTAAGGTTAAACAAGGACCTTTAAAAATAAATACGTGAAGCAGTCCCAGGAGACCCTCATGGCTCATTGGCCAAGACTAGGTTACATGTCTCTATCCCAATTGTCAGTTCTTGTGATCTTTCTTATACTGTATTCTTTCTTTCCAAAACACACAAATTATAAGCTTTGGGTATGTAAATTACACATCATCCAGTTCCTCGTCCTTTGAGCTTCTGCCTTCCTTGCCCCACTGCCATGTCACTTTCGTTATGCACAAGATGGCAGCAAAGCTGGACCGTACATCGTTATAATAACTGAAAATGATGAGTCTCACATCAGTGGTAAGTATGTGGTAAATTAAATTTATCCTTAAATGTATGGTGCGATATTATCTGAAGTATTTTTTTTCTTTATGCCTACTGAGAAGAAGGCAGTTCTTTCCATAACTGTATCCAGACTTTTAGAAGCAAAAGAAATGGTCCACGTGGCTCTGGTGTGATCAACCCACTGGCCATCAGTTTTGGGGGAATTTACACAGCTACCACCTAACATTACACGAAGCAGTTATACATGGTAACACGTTACCATGGGTAGGGATAGGGAATAATTACAAATTAATTGAATATAAACAATTTCAACTTATAAAACTAGCCAGCAGACTACTCTATATCAATACCTGACCTGTAATTTGAACCAAAAAATATTAGCAATTACAATATGGTTATACCAGAGCAAGCCGGTAGATGAGCAACTGAATGTGTGAAATTAAATGATAGTTAACAATTAAGGTTGTCCATAAAAACAGTACATCTGAATCAGCTAAATTACTTTTTGCTGCAAGTGAACAGAAAATCCAACTCAAATTGGCATAAGCAATAATCAAATCTATTAGCTCACATAACAGGAAGTCCAGAGATAGCATAGGTTAGGCATGGTGCATCAGGGCTCTGGCCCAACTTTGTGGCAATTCTCTTGGCCCTGGCCTTGGCTGGTGGGAAAGTGGCTATACGTATCACTTATAGATACAACAAAGTCCAGACTAGAGGAAGAAGAGAGACAGACTGTCTCTTTCTTACGGCTCTGAGTTATGAACTAGGAAATGAGTCCCAGAAGCAGTCCCAAGAGACTCTCATGGCTCATTGGCCAAGACTAGGTTACATGTCCCTATTAACCCACTTGGTGGCAAGGGAGAATGGGCTTTGTTTATACTGATCATTGGGCTAAAATAGATCTTGGAGGCAACCACCACCACCTAGTAGTACAGAACACATTCATTTATCTCTGAAGAGATTTCCCATGGAGATGAATGAATTTGAAGGAGTATAAAAGGAAGTGTGTGTGTGTGTATGTTTAATAATAGGGTGTTTGGCTAAAGGGGGCATGATCGCAGGCCCCAACTACACTGGAAGAATAGCTCAGACGCGGATAAGGAGATTAAAGAGAAGCACATGACAGCCAGGGCCCCACAGAAAGATGCAGCTTGTTTCCGAAAGGTAGCATGAGCACACACATTTCCACGGACACCTGCACACCTTTCAGGGACCATAGGCTCCTCTCCCAGAGCTGCTGGAGAACCCTTATTCTCTATTCCCCGTTTTCATGAGACCAATAGACAACGGTAGCCACAGGCCAGTGAGGACAAAGTGGTTGCCTGCATAGAGCAATTTGACAGATGATTAAGATGCCTCTTTAATCTCCAAACTCTCCCCTCTAAAAACAAAACTAAACAAACCAAATGGACAAAAACAGAAGAGACCAAACTAGCCATCTGCTTAGGTGAGCAAGATAGTTAGATATGAGACATGGTGTGAGAAGCCCTCTGTTGTCTCTCAGAACCCCGTAATATTATTCCATCCTGAGCCCCAATGCCAGCCGTCCCACTGCTGGTAAAGCATTAGGCTCTTAAGGTCTTTTCAAAGGTAAATGCTGTGTATTAAGCCATCAACACCTTAGCATTCGTTATTATTGCGTAGAAACTAAGAGTACCTGGAAACAAGCAAATTCCCTAGTTTGGCGGGATCTTTAAAAAGAGAAAAGCAACTTCCATATCATTTTGCTGCAATTTCCAATAACAAACATATCTATGTAAAACACATGGGAAAATGATGTGACCAAGAGAGATTCAAACATGTGCCCTACTTGAGCCAATATATGGGGAAGGGCTGCTGTGGTCCTCTGGGAGTGCCATCCTCTCCTGGCCTGGCGGCTAAGGGGGATCCTGGGATTCTCTTCAGTCCAATGCCTGCTGTTTAATAAGAGGTTGACTGCTCTCCAGGTTACAATGGAAATTAATCAAGACCTCTCCCCAGAATGATGTGTGACCTTGGCTTCATTTTTGACCCTCCTCAAGGGAGTGGGTGAGTATGTGAGCACTTTGTATTGGGTGTTTAGCTCAGAAATGTTTATATTATACTTGGTTGATGCAAAAAGTGTTCGTCAATCATTCTGGAACCTTTCAAGCTCTTGATCTTTCCTGTCTTTACTGTTTGGTAGCAAAGGTATGTGTGTCTCCCAAAGATGTAGAGAGCTGGCATAACTCAGAAACTTCTCTGGGGAGTAGAAGTTCATATTTTAGGTTAGATCTATTCTTAATTTATTGCCTTTGTTATTTTAAACATTCAGTAGCTTCCTAAAAGTAATAAAATATCTACAGTACAGTTTCTGGGTGTTCTTCTTCAGGTACATTTTTGCAAAGGAAAGAAGGGCTAGGACAGATGGAACATTTACATACCTGCTCCACAACTCTGCTTGGCTCACCTCCTCTTCACAGCAACCCTGTGTGATTCAGTATTATTAGCATTGTGATGAAGAGGTCTGGGTTTGACCCCAGGCACCATTCAAATTAGCTAAATGACCCTGGGTACTCCTGTATGAAAGAGATAATAACAGTAGTACCTACTGACATGAGGTTATTGTGAGAGTTAAATGAGTTAAGGAATGCTACGTGCTCTTAGCTCAGTGCCTTGCAACTAATAAGCACTCGGTTAATGTCTGCTCTTATTTGATTGTTTTATAGGTCGGCAAGTCAGATTTCAGAGACACTAAGTAACTTGTCTTATCTGAGACAGGTTAAGTAATTTGCCTAAGGTCACCGCATAAGTGAATCGTGAGAGAGGGATTCAAACTTTTTTATTTTTTTAAAATCTAGTTTCAGGTTCTTCCAATTCTAGAGTACGCACACTTACTTCACAACTGTGTTATTTTTTCCGTTGAATCATCTATTTCACACACTCCGTTTCACACAGGAGAGCGGGACGAAGCTCCAAAAAGTGGATCAAAAATAATTTTGGGTCGGTATCATCCTGAGTGGTTTGCACTAGAGGGCAATAAGTGGATGTTGCTGAGTGACCAATAAATGGAAAGCTTGTGCCTAAGACCCTGACAAACTACCTTGTTGCAACTTTGAGTGATGGCTTAAAAATGTAGTGGTATAGCATGGGCGAGGTGAAGTGGTTTGCCTCGTGTCACATAACTAGCAGGTGAGAGAGTCCTGATGGGAAGTGTGCCTGGCTGCATCACTCTGCTTTGAAAAGGCGTTCAGTGTGTGCAGAAAGAATTTAGTACAATGGACAGGATTTACCTTAAGTGGCAAGAATCTAGATGTGTGAGTATTAGGGTTCTCCAGGAAAAAAGAACCAATAGAAGAGTTAGCTGGCTAGCTAGCTAGACAAATAGATTTACTATAAGCTATTAGCTCATCGTTATGGAAGCTGAAAAGTCCTATGATCAGCCCTCCGAAAGCTGGAGAACCAGGAAAGCTCGTGGTGTAATTCAGCCTGAGTCTGAAGGCCCAAGAACCAGGAGTACCAAATCCAAGAAGATGGAAGGCCCAGCCCAAGCAGAGAGTAGATTTCTTCTCCCTCTGACCTTTTGTTCTGTTGGGGTCCTCAGAGGATTGGATGAGGCCCACCCACATTGGTGAAGTTTATCTTCTTTACTCACTATTCTGATTCAAATGCTAATTTCTTGTAGAAACACCCTCACAGACACACCCAGAAATAATATTTTACCTGCTATCTGGGCATCCCTTAGCCCAGCCAAGTTGACACATAAAATTAACCATCACATCAGGATTTGTTTTCTGACATGAAAGAAACATGGAAGCAAACCAAACATACCAGCAAGTAAAACAACTACCCATGTGGCCTTAGTTTGGGGTGGGGACAGGGCCGTGCAGAGTCAGTCATTCATATCCTCTGCAGCTTCGCTATTTCTATGTCACTGTGATCTTTACTCCTGAAGACCATCTCTATATGCTTGAAGAAAGACATTAATTAACATGTTAGAAAAAGGAACCAAAGTTTCACAGAGGTTTTGGAGCAAGATGAATTTCCTTAGTTTACCAGAAAATTTAGATATAGCTGTGTGACCCAACTATAGTTAATTGATGTTTTTCAATAACTGCAGTGGAACTTTTTTTATTTTTTCTGTCCAGGGTTTGCTTTGCATTGCAATTTTATTATGACAGGTTGGCAAGGAATAAGTGTGAATGATAAAACTCTTTGAACAGGTACACTGTAGGGGATAATATTGTTGGAATTCTTTCTCTTGGCATACACCCAATAAGACTCAAGATTGACAAAGCCCTTTCTTTGGTGGGGGAGCTATTAGTTGTCTTCCTCTTAGCTATTCAGAGAAACTAGTGAGTTTGAGTGTTTGAACATTGTGGAATCAAACAAAAAGTTGTAGAACCAGAATGTGACTCTCATTATCATTCCAATTTTATTGACTTGCAGTGTCTGTTTTTCTTTTTTCTTTTTTTTTTGATGTCTTCTTACTACGTATTTATATATGTATTTTTTAAAAAATTGAGATACAATTGACATATAACTATATAGTTTCAGGTGTACAATATAATCATATATGAGCATGTGTATAATTGAAACAATCACCACAAGAAGTCTAGTTAACATCCAACTAGACATCGTGACAATTGTGTGTGTGTGTGTGTGTGTGTGTGTGTGTGTGACGGAACTTCCTTTTATTAAGGTTTATTATCTTATAGATTTGGATATACAAATGGTTTTGGATATACGACACCAGGATCAAATTACATGTGTTCAAATAAAACCACCAAAGAGAAACTTGATATGGTTGAGCTGTCCTATAAGATTGCCCTTTGACATTTGGGATTTTAAAGGCATTATGTTACAGGTTATAGCAAACATAATTGGTGATTTGATTTTGAATATGTAAGTTACCACAAAAGTTAATTTGGAATATTTAATCACTTCCAAGTATAAAAATAAATCCATAATTTTGTTGTATGTTAAGTTTTACCTCAAATGGGAAAGAAAATCCCACAAACAAATTCTGGACTCTATTTAATATATGCAAACTGATATTTTTAGGAGAAAAGTGTACTGTTTTCCACAGAATTTGAAACATCAACAAAGGAGGTCGTTGAATGGATATAGGAATGGGTAGACAGAAGTATGTGATAACATGAATCTAGTGAAGTGTTATTTATAGAATCTAAGTGGTGGGTATATAGGTATTCAGTGCATAGTTCTTTCACTTTTATAATAGGTTTGATATTTTTCAATAAAATGTTAGAAAAAACATGAATGCATGGATTAAATTACTTACAGTCCGACTTTATTTAAGAGTCTAAGATGTACATGAATTATAGGAAATTTCACAATAAGTGAATTTGATACATGAAAATGTACAACTACCAATGATATTGAGTATAATTTATTCAGTGCTTAATATGTGTCAGGCACTGTACAAAGTGCTGAATAAGTGTTATCTAATTTAATACTCCCAAGCATTATTTGAAGTATGTATTATTATCCTAATTTTACAGGTTAAGAAAAACTGTAAGAAAATCACATAACTTGCAGGAGGGTGTGCATCCAGTAAGCCGCACGGCTGAGAGCCATACGACATCTGTGTGAGTCTACAACCAATGTCCTAAGTCACTGCACTCTAGGAAAGGGAAATCTGAGTTAGGGACATTTAGAGATTATCTGTAGTTCAATTTCCCCATCCCTCATTACAAATGACAACTGGTTCAGCAGCATTGGAATCCCAGAATTTCCACCATTTGGTCAAAGCATTTGCGACCAATCATAATGTCTCTGTAAGTGCAGTGGTTTTTTGTTTGTTTGTTTGTTTGTTTTTTCACAAAAGGGATTCACTATAGAATTCCTTTAAGTAAAAAAATGTCCATAATGCACTTTAACAATAATTTGATATAGTAGACCTATATACTTATTTCAGGGATAATATATGTCATAAATGATGGTACCTGATGCTATTCAGTGTGTCCAAGCATGTAACATTAACTTGAGCTTTTGAATGCATTCAGACTGTGCACATTTCCCTGGTGGGAAAAAAAATGCATTAAATTCTGAAATAAATATTATTACATCTATTTGAGTGAAAATTCTATAATTCTGATTCTTCCGGAATTTTATTTTTTCATAGCTCAATTCCAAACCCTTGACTTTACTGGGACATTTTACTTTAGCAGTGACTGGTTTACACAGTTCAAACCACCTTAAAAGAAAAGGGAAGTTGAGCATTAAAAAGGAAAAAAGGACATGTTTTTTCTTCCACTTGCATCTCTCTCTCTTCTACCCAACTCATGTCTTCAATGGTACTCCCAAAATTCTAACATGGGAATGTGGCGGCATTGAAAAAATGAAGAGATCCTCTAAATCTTTCAGTTTTTAAGTTCTAGGCAGTTGTCCATGTACTTTAATGCTATTGGTCAAATGTTTGGTGGCTTTGGAGTTAGAAGTCCTGGGTTGAACTTTTGGCTCCACTATTTACTAGGTGAGTATCAGTGAAGCACCTCACCTTCTGAGTCATTTTTCCATCAGCTATAAAATACTTAACTGACAGAATTGTGTGGGCATCAACAGAAAATGTATTTATGCTTTGAAAACAAAATAACAAAAACATAAAAGCTAAGAATGATGCAATAAACAATTTTTAAATTTTTTGTTACTTGTTTTTGCCATTTTCTGTAAGGCATACTTGTTTCCATTGTGTGATGAAGCTATGAACATCTTTCTTGATTTCAAACCACAGAAGACGATTCTCCATGGGTCTCTTGCGTATCTGAACACTTTTCAAGTGAGGCAACTATTACCTTTGTTACAGACTATCTTTTAAAAGATTTTGGTATAGATAACATCCTTGAAAGATAAAGACAGTGTCTCTCTCGGGAGCAAAGAGCAGGCATGCTTATTGTCCAGTATAAAATATTTGAGTTGCTTAATCTCAGGATTTCTCTCCCAAATCATAGTCCGCTGCATGTGCAATTATCTATCTGAGCATATCTGTATTGCCCTGTGGAAAATGGGCCCCAGGAAACTGGTGCAAATGCTGATTCTGTAGCTATTGCTACTGCTGTGTGTAATAGTCTCTTGTCTCTGACCTAGGAGTCTCATGTCTTCTACCAGCCTTTATCAAACTATGACATGCTTATTTATTTGCTGGCAAGGAGAGTAAAATAAAGTCTCAGACCATTCACAGTTCTTGACAAGAAGTTGAGGTATAAAATGGATACAAAGATTCTTCCTCCTATCCTGTCTTGTGACAATTTTTACAAAATATACTCCAACTTTTGGGGAGAATGTGCAGTATATTGTAATAATTAAACACACAGCCTCTGCGGCCATACTGTCTGGGTTCTAATCCTATGTAGGGCTCTTTTTCAGTTTGGATTCCTCCAGACAGAATCTGCAATAAGGATATGAGTGAAAACAGTTTATTTGGGAAATGACCTGAGAAATTGCTGGTAAGGATTGAGGAAATAAGACAGGGGAGAGAAGGCAACCAATAAATGAAGAATTTTCAAGTAAGTTATACTGTGGGTAACAGAAGTTTAATCCTACTTGGGAACACTTACTGGCCAACATAGAACACACAAGTCTGAGTTATCCTACCTGAGGGAGGAGGGATCTGGGCTATTTTACACCAAATCCCATCCATCATTGACAGAACTCCTGGGAGGGGGTCAGTGTTCTAGCTCTGGCTTTTCTGGCTTGTCTTGCATATAGCACAAACGGCTGCAAAGGGCCCTGGCAATTGGAAATGTGGTATGTACTATATTGACAAGGCCCAACGGAATACAGTAGGCACACCCACAGCCTTTGCTACAGAAATTCTCTCTCAGTATATCCTTAGGGAGTCACTCAATTTATTTATGCCCCTGTTTTCTCATCTGTAAAATGGGAATAATAATAACACTAACCACACAGGGTTGGTAGAAGGATTAAAGAAAAATTCAATCCACGTAAAGCGCTTAGAACAGGCCAGTGTTTCCTAAGCACTTAGTAAATGTTGGCTACTGTTATAGAAGAATATGACATTTATGGATTGATTGATGTTTTGTCTCTATCATTTTCTGGTATTCTGGAGGTTGACTTCTGATTCATGAACACCGTGAAGTTTTATTTTACTAAATGCCTGAAATGGACTCTTACAGGTTCAAGGTATATTTATGTTAGCCATTTATTTGTCAAGGGCCAACGTTGGCTGCCTCATGGGAAGCACCAAAAAAGATGTGTTTAAACCTTATTATTCCTATTTAAATTTCCTTAGAGAATTTATGGGGCTAAGTACTCCTGAACTCCTTAATTTAAAGATTTACTGCTTTGTCAGAGAAACAAATTAAATCTTATTGAAGTGTCAGTAACACAGCAGCATCAGACTCAATTTTCTATTCTATTATGGGAATGAGAATATAAAAGAAAAGTGGATTTTAAACTCAATTTTCTAGCATTATGTATCATTTATGCCGTACTCCTGTGAATAAGCATCATAGTAACGATGGAATTTACCAAAACAAAACATTCAAGACTTTTAGTAATCCTACTTAACTAAAATTCTGCTATTAAGTTAAACAACGCAAGTAGGAAATTACGGCTTACCCGGGAGGAGACTCATTTATGGGAAGCTTCAGAGGTCTATGGATTTGCCTGTTTCCTACTCTAGTAACGTCCCTGACCTCCATTCCCTTTTATTCTCCCCAGACAGTCCTCTTGGGTTGCTCTGATCTCTTAGTTAAAGATCTCAGTCACTTTTACATTATTTTCTGAGTCTCTATATTAATGAAATTATCTCAAGAATTTCCCCCTAAGTCCTTTTCTCATTTTTGCAATTGCTAATTTAGGTAATTTTTTCTTTGTCTAAGTCAAAGGATATCTTAATACTACATGTATGTGTATACCGGGGGTGCCAAAAAAATGTATACAAGTGGACACTTTGGTCAACATTGCTCAAGCAGTAGTTTGCCATAATCAGAAGTGTCTGGACGCTGATGGTAACCACTTTGAGCACCTCTTAGAATTGCAGAAGTCAAACGTGACTTGTGTTTACCTTTTGTTTTCTGTATATATTGAGTATTACAGTTTTTTCCTTTCTTAAAATGTGTATACTTCTTTTGGCGCCTTCTGTATATTTGATTATGAAAAAAGTTAAAATTATAATTTTTCTATAGATATTTTATCAGTGTTTAGGATGAAAGAAAAGTAACCATAATATTCCATATTAAAATTTTGACAGTTTTAATGAGATATATTTTATTTTTAGTTACTGCCTTTTTCCACATTTAAATACACTTAAATTCTATTAAATGGTACTTAATTTTTATTATGGATCAAGAAGAGTTGGGAAAATCTGTAAACTTTCTTTTCTTCTATTAGTCAACTTAAATAAATTTTTTTTGGATGTCTTACTGCCCTATAAAACTTTTTATAGTAGGAAGTAGGATAAAGTTTCCTATAAATTTAATCCATATGTACTATGACATTATTTTTATTTCTTGTAATTTCCTTGCCATTTTCTCCTTTGCTCAGCATCAGTTTAATAAAATATATTGCTATAAATAATTTGAATCAAATGTTTTTTTCCCTAAACATGGGATACTCGGGCTATTTAGGGAAGAAAAAATAATGCAATTCAGCACTTAACCTATGCTTTTATAAAGAAAGCATAAAATAAGTTTTGAAAAAGTAAGTTCAAATTATGTTACTGATTTATGGATATTAAGAACTGTTTTAAATATTTGAAATAATCTTTTAGTGCATATATGTAATTGTAAAAATACTGCAATTTTGTAATAATGGATTGAATTTAATCTCTTTGCTATATTTGTTTAATTTTTTTAAATTCTTCTGAATTCTTATAAAATATAAACGTCAATCCAAATCCTTTGAAAAAGAATTTTCATTCTTTGAATGCCTTCTAAGACTTTAAACTCCATTTTAAAACAAATCATGTGTTGCATTACTCATTAATGTTATGGTATTTAGTGAATGCTTACTGTGTGATAAGCTCCAGGCATACATGAAAACACGGCATGCTTTCTGGCCATAGAGACAAGATAGTAATCAAATAATGCCACAAACACAGCCCATAAGAGACAATTGTGATAAGCAGTACCATGTATGAAAGCTACCAGGCCCTGTGAAAGCATATACTAGGGAGACCTGACCCAGCCTGGTGATTAGAGAGAAGGTTTCCTTGAGGAAGAGATCTTTGAATTAAGATCTGAGGGATTTGTAGGAGTCACACACAAAATACAATTTTTGGCTACAATTGCAAGTCACCATAGAAAATTCTATTTCCAGATTTCACAGTTAAAGAAAGCAGCACATCATAATGATTGAGTCCTACCTCTAGCTCATCAGAGGTATGTTCCCTCAACTACACTACAACTATCTGGGTCTTAAGTTACCTTTTTATTAATAAAACAAGTTATAATGCCAGCTCAATTTCTGAGAAGATTGCTCTAAGAGTAAAAAGAGGTAATGTATGTGAAAGTGTTTTTTATTACATGATATAGTTTTATGCAGATACTATTTATTATCTCTGTGATCTCCATTATTACTTATTTTCACATAAGTGGGAAAAAGGAGTTGGTTCTTTAGAAGAAAGGGTTATTTGTTCTGTACAACTAAAATTTCTGGGTGTTCTTCCCAATTGCTTGTTAGCAAGTAATTTTTAGTAAGTGGTTACCTGATATAGATGCTTCCTAGACACAGTAAAGTAAAAACACCGTTTTAAAATCTTTTAATAACAATCGTCATACTTGATTTGAAACTGTTTGACTTCCATTAATACTATTACACATATTTTAATGTCATTTTTTATAAACCATGTAAGAGTCAAATTATGTAACTATGATTGTAATGCAGAACCAGTTTCCAATGAAAGCTAAGATTTTGCTTTTGCACTACCTGGAAGATGTACTGTAGAAAATTTCTAAGGAAACAAATGGAGAATATGTTTAATTAAAATTTCAGAAAGAAAACATGGAATCTGGGTCTTATTGAGCCAAATCCATCTTAGTCTTCCCTAAAAGAGCAACTACAGCAAAGATGCAGAATCAACATAGACAACAAAACACCAAGAGTATAAGTAAATTCATTACTCATTTATTCATTCATGCAATCAGTATTTAGCTCCACGGATACTAGAAAAAACAAGACAAGAAGACAGAGTTGGTCCCTGCCTTCATAGAGCTAAAAATCTAGTTCTAGTCAAATGTGGTGAACATGTATAAGACGTATGCTTAATTTCAGGAGCATATGCTAGAAAGAATATAAAAAGTACAATGCATTATATAAAGGCCAACGATTCAATCAAGATTCATGTGTAGACTTCATAGCCACCCACAAGTTGTGGAAGATACCTAAGCTGTTTGCATTACTTCATCCCACTCCCTGGCAAACGTGCCCTCTGGCATTTGTCTGGATTCCAAGCTGAGAGGGGTGTGCAGCTGGCAGAAGCATGCTCGCCCCATCTGAATTCAGTGAAAGGGGAAAAGAAACGATACTCAGGAAAAGGGGAAGCTTCTAGGGAGGTAGGTCAGCATGTCAGTGGGAGACAGTAAGCCCAGCTCTGTGTGCTGGTGGATTGGAGGTCATCTCCTGGTGGACCTACACACACACTGGACTCTGAGCAGGCTTTGCAGGAGAGAGAAAGACAAAGAATGCATCCACCACAGTTCAGCTTACAGCCAGCCCTGCTCAACATCCTAAATATGCCACAGGAAATGTCAGCTCATTCCTGGAAGGTCACCTACTTACTGAGATGAGTCCAAAGGAAACTTCGAGCCTTGGGAGAATCCTACTGACTTTGACGTCCCTAGCCTCAAAGCAGGCTGTGCAACTGGACTAGGGAAAAGAGTATTGTTATTAAAGCTCCATTTCCATCAGAAAGATAAAGCAGGCAAATAAGTATTTGGTGACACTACTACCCCCTCTTTTTGCACCATATTTATGTCCTTTCCTCTCTGATGCCCAGAGCCCTCATCCGCACCTGGCTGTACAGTGTTCCTCTACAGAGACCTGGTAAACTTCATCTTTCTTGCACATACTCTGAAGCTAATCAAATCTTACCTTTCAACAAAAGTTACTACCTGTGTTCCACTCCTTATGCCCCTCTTCTGATTAATTGTTAATTGTGATAATGGATTTAGGAC
Source organism: Rhinolophus sinicus (assembly GCF_057876585.1). Taxonomy (NCBI): domain Eukaryota; kingdom Metazoa; phylum Chordata; class Mammalia; order Chiroptera; family Rhinolophidae; genus Rhinolophus; species Rhinolophus sinicus. The sequence goes on from NC_142517.1 coordinate 201,646,071, forward strand.
AATATCTGGCATATAGATGATTACTGAGAACATAAAAAACATCTGGTAATCTCTCGAGGTTACACACACACACAAAAAAAACTATCCATAATATTGTGATTGTAATATGTAATCGTAAAAATTATCAGTGAAATATTTACATTCTTATTTTCATGCTAAGTTATCATAGTATATATAATATATGTTATATATAATTATATATTATATATTACATTATATATAACTATAACATAACAAATATACATTATATCTATACATGCATATATATATTTATATATATATGTATATGTATATGTATAGTACTATAAGATTTTAAAGCTCCAGCCCTAAGGGAGAATTACATTTGGGGGTATATCTCCCATTTATTAATTCTGTACCTTCATGTAATTTCTGCATATGATTTCATGAGCCTGGTCCTTTGGGCTGTCTTATGTTCTACAAATATGCATTGAGCCCAAGATATACTGTTGGAAATTAAAGACATGTCAGTAAGGTTGACCATTTCTGGGTACTTGTGCAAGGCCCAGAAAGGATTAGTTACATGTTTTCTTTAGTGATGACATGAGTCAAATAGTAATACCCTCAGATTAAATTTGTCACCTACTCAACACAGAGTTCTTACAAAAGGCCTCAAAGCAAGTATAGTCTATTAAGTGTAATAACGGGAATGTTGGCAGCTGCCAAGCCCATGTAGCATTCACACATTTTACATTATGAGCCAACACGTCAGTCAATTTATTTGACCTACCCATGTCCCTTTCTTGAGAAACTGTTCCCATTGCTTCTAGTGACTAGAAAGAAAGCTGTTTGACCCGTCTCCTGACCACAAGTGATCGGACCAGGGATGAGAAGGACAGAGAGGAAGAGAGAGATAGAGACAGAGAAAGAAGAGTAAGGCCAGTAGGTATGGAGAGAGAGACCAATGACCACATGGCTCCAGTGAGTGAGAGAGAGAGGAGAGAGCAAAAAGAGAGCACACATCTTGGTTATGGAGAACTTCCAGTTTTGGGGTGTTTTTTTTTCCTGATTCTGTGGGTGGCCCAGACATATTCCCTATCTTGATTCTGTGAGATAATCTGTGTATAGAGAAGGCTGATTTCCATAGCAGTGCTATCCAATAGAAATAGAGTGTAATTTGAAATTCCCTAGTAGCCACAGTAAAAAAGTAAAAAGAAACAAGTGAAATTAATTTTAATAATGTATTTTATTTAACCCAATATATCCACAATGTTGCTATTTCTATCAGTATTCAATATAAAAATTATCAATGAGGTATTTATATTAATTTCATGTGTAGTCATCAAAGTCTGGTGTGCATTTTCCACTTGTGGCACAATTCAATTTGGATGAACCACATTCAGGGACCCAATGACAAGTGGCTACCATACTGAATAGCATAAGGATGGAGCAATCATTGGAACGTAACTTTGCTGTCAGGAACTCTATTTCCCAGCCTTACATCTAGGAAGGGTCACATGACTAGGTATTGTCAAAGGCATGAAAGTAGACATTGTGTCTAAACTAAGATGGGAGTAGACATTGCACAAGTATCTAAACCAAGATGGTTAGGAAACAAGTTTGGCTTCTCCAGTCTCTGTCCCTTTTCATCAGCTTGATGCAAGTGGACATGCAGCCTGTTAAAGATGGCACAAGAAGGAAGGAGCATGGGTCTGTGAATTATCACTTTAAGGAGAGCCTGCCATCCATTGGAAATATTTGTTTTGGATGTTACATAAGCAAAAAATAAAGCCAACTTTTTTTTGTTTGAACAGCTATATGTTTTTGGATTTATTTGTTTAGCCATAAGCTTTATCTAGCATATCCGTATTTTCTTTGTATTGGTGTCATATGGTTTTTCTATTTTTTTGTAGCAAGTGATAACCTAACACAGGCATTTGAGCACCTGGGTGTACACACACATACACACATACACGCGTGTGCAAGCATGAGCACAATAGCTAATTACCTTTGTGTTTTGCAGATGAGTTATACGTTTGTGTGTATTTCACACAGGCCATGGTTAGGCTATAGACTTTATGTGGGAAAATGAAGCTCTAAGAACCAATCGAGAGGAGACTATGAGTAAACTGTAAAACTTTTAGAAGAAAGCATAGGACAAAAGCATCACAACATTGGATTTGACAATGATTTCTTAGATATGACATTAAAGGCACAGGCAATAAAAATAGGCAAATTAGACCTCATGAAAAGAAAAACTTTTGTCCATTAAAATAAGCTATTAACAGTAAAAAAGCAATCCATAGAATAGGAGAAAATATTTGTAAATTGTATATCTGATAAGGTAATAATATATATAATACATAGAGAACTCCTAAAACTCAACAGCACAAAACCCAAACATCCTAACTCAAAAATGGGCAAAGGACTTGGATAGACATTTCTCCATAGAAGATGTGCAAGTGACCTATAATCACATGGAAAGATGTCCAACATCCCTAATCATTAGGAAAATGCAAATCAAAACTACAATGAGACACCACGTCACACCCATTAGGATGGCTACTATTAAAAAACAAAACAAAACAAAAAAAACGCAGAAAGTAAGTGTTGGTGAGATCACAGAGAGATTGGAACTCCTGTGCACTTGGTGGGAATGTAAAATAGTATAGTGCTATGGAAAACAATAACAATTCCTTAAGAATAGATTTACTACATGATCCAGCAATTTCACTTCTGGATATATATACCCAAAAGAATTAGAAGCAGGGTCTGGAGGACATATTTGTACAGCTATGTTCATAGCAGCACTATTCATAATAGCCAAGATGTGGAAGCACCCCAAGTGTCCATTGATAGCTGAATGAATAAGCAAACTGTGATATATATAATATATAATATATTTATAATATATTTATGATATAATATATAATATACATAATATATATTAAATATATATATTTTAGCTTTAAACATGTAATATATTGTGACACAATGCTACAACAGAGATAAACCTTGAGGATATTATGCTAAGTGTAATAAACCAGACACAAAAACACAAATACTCTATGATTCCACTTATATGAGTACCTAGAGTAGTCAAAACCATAAAGACAAAAGTTAAATTGTGATTGCCTAGGGTTTGGGGGAAGAGGAAATGGGGAGTTATTTCATGAGTACAGAGTTTTAATTTTGCAAGAAAAAAGTTCTGGAGATGGATGATGGTGATGGTTGCACAATAATATGAATACCTACCGTGTTTCCCTGAAAATAAGACCCAGCCAGACCATCAGCTCTAATGTGTCTTTTGGAGCAAAAATTAAGACCTGGTCTTATATAAGATGCAGTATTATATTATATTATATTATATTATATTATATTATATTATATATTATATTATGTTATTTTATAATTATATATTATACCCGGTATTATAGTAAAATAAGACCAGGTCTTATATTAATTTGTGCTCCAAAGGACGCATTAGAGCTGATGGTCTGGCTAGGTCTTACTTTCAGGGAAACACGGTAATACCATCAAAATGTACACTAAAAAGTGGATAAGATGGTACATTTTACATTGTGTGTATTTTACCACCGCAAAATAATTTTATTTAAAAAATCAAGAGATGAATATGATTGAAGCCTTAGGATCTTGAGAGGTTTGATAAGTAAACAGGGAATTCATCACTGCCGAGAATTTTTCCAAAAAATATGCACAGAATAAGAGAGGAATAGTTAGATAACGGCATAATTATTTAACAAGTTTTGTTTTCATTGTTCAAACATAATTCTGACAAAGTACTAAAGGCTCCAAGAGCACTTATAGGTACTGTGATAACCCTATAAGAAGTACATTTTTATGAAGGGAAATTCTGCACCATAGAATTGTTAAATAACTGGCTCAAGGTAATTTACCCAGGACTTTAAAGCAGGGTTTCTCAACTTCAGCATTGTTCCTTTTGGATCATCGTCTCTGGTCTCTACACACTAGATGCTAGCAGCACCCCTCCCCCATACGGTTGTGATAACAGACCTTGCCCAGTGTGCCCTGGGAGCAAAATTGTCCCTGGTTGAGAACAACTACTCTGATACTAAGAAGTTTCTAAGGTTAGGGAGGGCTCACAGAGTCCCCTGCCTTAAAACAACTGCTCAGGGCAAGATAGAATCAATTTAGGAAGATCTGATATTACCAAAATTATTGAAAGGACAAAGATGGGAGTTTGGCCACAGAAATAAGCTATAGTCTGACTGCTTTAATTCCTACCAGAGCAGTGCTGGGTGATTGAACTAGGGCTTCTCTAGTTTCCTCAGATAATAAAACACAATCTGTAGTAGGGCTTGGGGTGAGGGTCAAGCCTCTAGGAGGGGGTGTACAGTAACGAGAAAGCAGGGAGAATAGAGAAGCAGGCAGGTCATGAGAAGGTAGCACAGCAAGGCAAGAATTGTTCCAGCTGGGATGGCTCAGAAAAGTACCATGGAAGAATTGTCATCTGAGTGGGGGTATTTTTTACAGGCAAATTCAATGGTTGTAAGGGACAGAAACCCACTCAAATTAATTCCAATTGAAAAGGAGGTTTATTTTTAAGATATAGAGCTCTCATATAAACGAGTTACAGCTGGGCATGGAGCTGCAAACTGGGAACATGCCAAGGACCACAGTTGCTTTTTCTTTCAATGACTGATTCTGTGTATAATTTTGCAAGCATGCCCTCTTCTGTTTGACAAACTGACTTTCTTTGCATACTCTTGGTCTCTGATGCTCTATAACTTTGTCTTGCACATAGCTTTGGGTTGACATGGTACTGAAGAATAGACCTGAGATTCAGTCAAGATGGCAGAGTAGGTAATGATGTGTTTACCTCCTCTCACAACCAAATAGAAATTACATCTATACTACAGAACAACCATCACTGAAAATTTCCTGAAATCTATCTGAATCAAAGCCTTACAACTAAGGACTTAACAGAAGAAACCACAATGAGACTGGTAGGAGGGGCAGAGATATGGAATGGGCTGGTTCTCCACCTGTGTGTGACTAAATGGAGTCCCTCCCAACTAAAAATTGGGAGGGATATCTCAGCTGTTGAGATTCTCCCCCTCTCCCCCCCCCCCCACAAGAGGAGCAAAGAGGTCCCAGCCCCACACCAGGCTCCCCTGTCCAGATTTCAGTATCAGGGAGAGACCTCCCCACAACTTCTGGGTGTGAAAACCAGCAGATATTGCAGCTGAGTGAGACAGAGGGTGGCTGCAGTGCCAGGCTCTCTTCTTAAAGGGCCCATGTACAGACTTACTTGCTGATAGACTCACCCGCTCTGAGCTCCATTGACAGGATAGCAGCTTGAAAGGTGCCAGGGAGACACACGAGGAGGAACTGAATTGTCTGGCTTCAGGGTGAAACCTGGAGGGGCAGCTTTCTACCAGACAGAGGAGCTGGCGGAAGTCATTGTTATTTTGTTGAACGCTCACTCCTCCCTGTGTGCAGACACAGGTGGCCGCCATGTCTGAATCTCCATAAGCCTGGCTAGCACCTCTTGTTCACTCCACCCCAGTGATTCCCTGAGATACCCCACCCAACTTGTGGGCCCACCCAAACCACTTTGAGTGGCTTTTCCCTTCAAAAAGCCTACCTTGGTTCACGCTACAGACTTTCCTAAAATCTCTCAAAGGTTCAGAAAATCCAAATAAGCAGCATCTGACTTCAGCATGTCCCGTGCCTCTAGCTGAGCAGCCCTAAGCCCGACACTAGTGATAGCTGGCCTTGGTTTGCAGCTTGGCCTCTCAAGACATCTCTAAGCACAGAGCAGGTGGCGGCCATCTGAAGATTGCTTTCTGGCTCATGCCAGGTGACTCTGGGTAGGGCACAGGCTGTGCCTGGACTTGGCCTGCTGCTGTTCCCCTCCCAGGAGGCCCTGGGTCCGGCACACCCAGTGGCCAGCTTCAGACCACCTGGAGCATCACCCTGCCATCTAAAAGGATGACACACCCAAAGGGAAGACTGGCAGGGACCACAGCCCTGCTAAAGCAAATCCTGCTCCATAGGGTCAGCCCCTGTAGCACAGTTCCTCCACTGTAGTCATGACCAGTTCTCACAATCAATCAGCCTGAGTGTCAATCCCTCCTACTGACATGCAAACAATAATCAAGGCTCAACTACAATAGGAGGGCACACCTGGGACATACCTGGAGCACCTGGCTCTAATGACCAGGCAGAGTGTGCCACTGGGCCCCACAGTCCACTCTACTAAGATTGGGAGACACAGCAGTCCTACCTAACATATAGAAACAAATACAGGGAGATAGCCAAAATGGGGGAGACAATGAAACATGTCCCAAATGGAAGAACAGAAGAAAGCTCCAGAAAAAGAACTAAATAAAATGGAGACAAGCAATCTACCAAATGCAGAGTTTCCAACACTGATTATAAGGATGCTCAATGATCTCAGGGAAGACTTCAAAAAAGAGATAAAAAGCATAAAAAAAAGAACCAGTCAGAAAAAAAAGAACCAGTCAGAAATAAAGAATACAATAACTGAAATGAAGAAATTATTAGAGGGAATCCACAGTAAATTAGAAGAAACAGAGGACTGAATCAGCAATTTAGAAGAGAAAGTAGCAGAAAACACTCAAACGTGACAGCAAAAAGAAAAAGAATTCTAAAAAATGACAGTTTAAGGGGTCCGTGGGACAACATCAAGTGTACCAACATTCTCTTCATAGGGGGAACCGAAGGAGAAGAGAGAGAGCAAGGAATTGAAAACTTATCTGAAGAAATAATGACAGAAAACTTCCGTAACCTGGTGAAGGAAATGGACATACAAGCCCAGGAAGCACCGAGTTCCAAACAAGATGAACCCAAAGAGGCCAACACCAAGACCCATCTAATTAAAATGCCAAAGGTTAAATACAAAGCGAGAATCCTAAAAGCAGCAAGAGAAAAGCAGTTAGTAACCTACAAGACAGCTCCCACAACACTATCTTGTAAATACATATTATCTTTCTCTTTCAGGGACTAGGCTCACTGCATCTCACAGTTGTAAGGCCTTTGGCATCTACATCAGGGCAGCTTCCTCAAGCACTTACCTGTTACTCCTCTAACATTTAGCAGAGTCTCCCTGGTAACTGGCTATCCAGTTAGAACCGAAAGAGTCCAGAACCTAACCAAGCCCACATTGTACAGCCTTCCAAGTCTGAGGCTGGGCAGGCACTTCCAGGTAGAGTTGGCTTGGATCCTATATTTTTGGACTTAAGAGTCCACATTAGAATATCAAAAGTGTTTTGTAAACTACATGTCTCTATAAGAGAATAAAAATTTATTCTAGGGTTTAATAAGCTTGCTTCTTGCTTCAAATTTGATGCTAATGGTAAACTGAAAAAAATTTCTAGTGACAGATAATTAGTGATAATGGTGATTACTGGCCTTTATATAGTCTTTCCCCCAAACAGATGGTAAAGAGCTTTAAAAATGAATGCTCTAAGGCATAATTTCTTCCCCTTCTTAAATAAAAGTTCCTCTAGGGTCAACAAAAGTTTGTATTTAACACACTCATTATGTTATCCGTACTAAATAACAATTTCTGGGCAATTTAGTTAGTCTGTTAATTTGCTTAGCAATTAGCTTCGAATGGATTTTTACCCTGAATACATTACAAATGTATGAATACATATATGCTTTATTTATTTTTCTTAGTCATTTATTTAACTTTTATAAGCCTCTATGTTTACCATCACGTGAATGACTTCCAGGTCACAGGAGACTTACGTCACTTAACAGGCCTCTCTTTGGTGGCTCACAGAGCCCCTGCTTCCATTAAAAAAAAAAAAAGTGCCAACCTCTTATGATGCACAGGGACAGAACCAAGTTTGAGATCTGTAGGTATTTCTGGATCCCTAGGACCCAGTATCAGATGCATTTTCTGAGTGTCTTTTTATTTCCTTTTATGTAGCATTTTAAAGATATAATATTAAAAAGGCATCAAGGTTTTATCAAAGTTTATCTTATATTAAACTATGAAAGGAAACGTTGAGTCTCTTCCTTACCTTCCCCCATGTCCTCTCTTGGAGAAGGTGATTCAGGCCTGTATTATTCACTGTCTGGTTCCCAAGGGATGCTTCATGATGTGATGTGGGGAAAAGTCAGGGCAAATTCTTTTTGGCCTAATAACACTAAGATATTAATTTGCAAGAAATAAAGTCAAAGTTAAGTTGACTTAATAGGAAGAATATAATAGGACTTAATAGGAAGAATATAAATTTTATTCTAGACCCCAGACCAAGTTTCAGAAGGAAATGAGTCTTTGTGTTGGTGGATGTAGTTTTTTTAAGTTTATTTTTCAAACAATTGATGTACAATATTATATTAGTTTTAGGTATACAACATAGTAGTTAGGCATTTATATACCTATGATGTGATCCCCCTGTTAAGTCTAGTATGCACCTGGCACCATACATAGTTATTATAATACTATTGACTACATTCCCTGTGATGTACTTTACACCTCCGTGACTATTTGTATAAGTTGGTGGATGTGTTTGGTTTTGCTTCTCTGCAGAGGGTAAGTGGGGGCTGTTGCAGCCTGAAAGAGAAACTCCCACTTTCCCTCTCTTCTGCCTCCCCTCCTCCCTGGGCCTTCCCCTGCCTTGGGCAGACTTTCATATCCTGAATAAGAGCCTGGTTCTCTCCTCTTTAAAGCAGAAGATACAGAAGAGGTAGTGCCGCTGAGAGCCCTGGACAGGCAGTCTGGGTTGGAATCCCACAGCCTGATGGCACTGTGAATGTCATTCTAGGCCTGGAGTTTCAGCTTCTTCCCATATAAAATATGTTGAATAAGTTCCTGGAGCATCATATAAAATACTAAAGTACTTAGCACATAGTGCCACGTACAACGTGTAAATTCTATGCATGTTAACTATTATCATCACCATCATCATCGTCATCATCATCATTGGCTCTCAATGCCTGGGATTGTGGAATTTACTGGATATTATTCTTTAGGGAGAGGTGAAAAGTCCTGGGAAAAGATAAGGGAATGGGATATAATAAGGGAAGACGTTGAAGGGAGAGAGAGGAGGTAGGAAACAAGGGAGACAGGCAGGGCACCCTCTGAAAGCTTGAGATGCTTCCTCGTGGGGCCAATCCCTCTGCCCAAGAAAGTGAGGCATGAAATCTTGCCATAGTGAGGCATAAGAAAACTGAGCATCTAGACAAGGGGTACCATGTTTAATCCACCTATACCCCCTATTCGGTGCACCTTTGGCATAAACACCAGCAACCTAGAGGTAAAGATCTGTGGCTAGAGCTATAAATTCAAATGCTTCCAGGGGCCACAGAGGCAGCTGAAATGTCAGAGGCAGCGAAGTGTAAGACAGCTGGGGTTGTGGTGAGCATGTGTCTCACCTTAAAGCCCTCAGATTCAAATTGAAAACAAATGCCATTTGTACCAGATGTTTCTGCCCACCTATTGTTTTGTTTGCAAGCATTGGCTTATCTCTTCAAGTCCTGTGCAAACTTGCTTCAGCCAAAGGTACATGAGGCCGTGACTGAGGAGGAGGCGAGATGGCTTTCTTTTCCCTTTCTAGTCACAGCCCTCATCATGGGCTATTGGGGTCAAGAAGAATCATTGCAAAGACAGTGACTATCTCAGAGAGACAAAGAGAGAGGGAAAGTCTACGCCATGAGTTACATAATAATAAACTTTTATTGGGAAGAACACAATTGGTATTGTTGGAACTGCATGGAAGGCAATTAATGCAATGAGAAGAATGGCCAGGAAAAGCAGAACATTTGAAACATGGATGAAAGGTAGTGTGTTGCCTAGATTTGGAGTCTAGGATTCTAAAACGACTGAAATCTCCAACCCTTACATCTTTTATTTGGAAAACAGGAGCATTACTATATCCTCATAAAGATGTAAGTGTCAAATGAGGCCATGTAGAGGCAAGTATTGCTATGTTAAAATTTCCACTTTCTGTTTATTTGCATTTGTACTCACTGTCTGCAGATGTTTCCTTTATCTCTTTATCCCCTTTAACCTCAAATTGTTCTTTTTTTCTGAAAGTTTAAGTTCGACTCTTAATCTCCCCCTCAAAAAATTGCCAATTTCCCAGATATTTTCATATGTCTGTGACTTCCCTCATGAGGGACAAGGCAAAATCCTTTTGATAATATCCTTATGTTCCCCCACTTCAATGCCAGGATGATCTATAAATTCTGAGTTTTTATTAAAAACCTTCCTTTGTCAATTGCAACTGAATTGAGCAAAGACAATTTCCAGTGCTGACACATCTACGCTAAGTGCTGCTTGGCTGATATTTTAATCCACAGCTCTCCTGCAAAAACAAGTGCATTGTCTGTTGTGGTCACAGTTATCTGCCACAGCTGGAAGGCCAAGTGTTAAAAAATCAGTCTCGTCTCATGGTCTAGCATATCTGTTTATTTATAAGCAAAGTTTTATATGCAATTCATCTCTGCCTGTGGACAGCAGATGGAAGGAAGCAGTAAGTACTAGCTGCCATTTTATATGACGAATTTGAGATTCATTTAAAAGTATGTGAAACAAATAAGAAAAATGAAACTAGTATAGACAGATTTCTCGGTAGTGTTTCTAGTAAAAGTGTTAGAGTGAGTGTATAAATCATTTTCCTAACCCTGGTACACTTTTCTGTCAGGAGAGGCCGCTCCTGAGAGTTGGGAAATAGCATGATCTGGATTTCTCAGCTTCTCTGGGATCATATTTCCTTGACTCTGGTCTGAATTAATTAGTCAGAGTTCTCTAAAGAAACAGTGTCAAAAGGATGGATGGATGGATGGATGGATGGATGGATATATGTGTACATAATATATATGTATATATATATCTCCTATATATCTCCTAAGTAAGAGGATTTATTATAAGCAGTACATAATAAAAGATATGTATTATAAGGAATTGACTTATGTGATTACGGGGGTTGACAAGTCCCAAGATCGCTGGTCAGCCAGCAGGAGACCCAGGAGAGCCAAGGATGTACTTCCAGTCTGAAGGCTCAAGGCCCGGGAAGAACCTATGCTTAAGTTTGAAACATCACCAACTATTCTTAAAATATCAGTTTGAAATGAGAAAAAAAGCAATTTCTCTAAAAGCACTCTATAATTTAGGCTAAGTTCCTAATGACCACCAAAAAGCTAAAAAGAAGAAAAGTCTAATCAGACAATATAAATGACTTAAATTTCTGTTTTTGAAAGGACTTGCTTTGTATGTTCCTTGCTTCGTCTGACCAAATTTCTCTTGACCAAAATTCCCAAACTGGAATTTTTATCAATCTTCCTGAAGACACAGAAAAGCTGGTTTTATTTCAGAGGGCATCTTTTGGCATTGTTTGAACTAAACCAAAGACAGTGTTTTTATTTGCAAATAACTTCTGTTATATAGCTACTGCATCTTTTATTACACCTTTATTACAGAAAAGTAAAAAAAATACAGCTGAGCACAAAGAAGCCAAGACCACCATCACCCACGGCTCAGATACAGCTACTAATAACGGCCCTTCACATCCTCTTCTTTTCATGTTTATACACTAAAAACAATGAAAATGGGAACATCTTACATGTTGTTTTTTTAATGTTTTCAGTTTTGTACCTATACTCTTAAAGAAATTATTATTTTTTAATTCTTTTTGCATTTCTTGCTCTATGCTATTCCTTTGGGTGGTAATATTAATAATCAGTGCAATAACAAATTAATTATCTATGAAACTCATGTTGCATTTTTACTGAACATACATTTTTGGTGTGATGTATATGCCTTAGTGGTTCCTACAAAATCACTAAACTAAATAAGATTATATTGCCTTTGGTTTGAAAACAGTTTGTGGATAGGAAATGAATATTATGCAACATTTGGGGTGATGATGTTACATAATTATAGTGAAAGTTTTAATGTACACTTGACCATTTAGCTTCTACTGACAAAATTGTTTTAATTAATTTTTTTAGAAGTTAAGAAAAAAAGTCTTCAGAAACCTGGGAAATGATAAGAACTTGGTGAATTATAGTGGCAGGAAGACAAGAGCCCTGGTCAAATTGTGTTGTGTCTTCACATTTTTCTCTTACACACACACACACACACACACACACACACACACACACAATTTTTTACCCAGACAAAATGATTGACTCAAAATAAGCACTAAGTGTGACTCTGAGTAAAAAGTGATGTCACAACACACGCAGCCCGTGATGGCACTTGTGTGTGGTTATGTGTGTAAACTCCAATTCTGACCCCAACCCCTGCTTTCTTTTAAGAACTAATTGCTTTCTCAGTTCTTGTCCAGAAGCCTGTAGGGCAGCTTTTAGTGCTTTAGAGAGATTTTGAGGGGAAAAAAAGGAACTATAGCATATGCTCAGAAAAGGACCCCTAATCTGGAAATAAAGAGATTCCTAAATAATGACAGTAACAAATAAATATTTGTATATTTGTATCGTTTAATCTATAAAATTGAGACATAATTCATATACCATAAATTTACCCTTTGAAAGTTTACAGTTGAGAGGTTTCTAGTATATTCGTAGAGTTGTATAGCCATCACCATGATCTGGTTTCAAAACACTGGCATCACGCTGTCTGCGTTAGCAGCGACTCCTTAGTTTTCTTCCCCCAGCCCCGAGACCACCAATCTACTTTCTGTCTGAGTGGATTTACCTACTCCGGACATTTCATATAAATGTGGCTTTTTGTGCTGGCTTCTGTCACTTAGTATAGTTTGCAAGGTTCATTCATTTTGTAACATGTATCAGTATTTCTTTCCTTTTCATGGCCAAATAGCATTCCATTGTACAGCTGTGCTACATTTTGTTTATCCATTCATCAGTTGATGGACATTTGAGTTAGTTATTTTTACTTTTTGGCTATTATGAATAATGCTGCCATAAACTTTCATATACAAGTTTTTGTTTGTATATGATGTTTCAGTATTTATGATGTGTTTTCAGATCTGATTTGGGCCTCACAAATACTTTGTGAGATAAGGCAAGGCTTGCTATTTCCATTTCCAGGTAGGGAAACAAAGGCTTGCAGAAATAATTGCCTACTATATAGTAAAGTCAGCACTCAAATCCAGTTCTATTTTCAAGAATAGCTTAAAGAATGTCAAAAGATGCATATGACTCCCAAAGAAAGATGAAATTTGTTGTCTATTTTCTGTTTTATGAAGACGTGAATGTATTTACCCAGGCCTGTTGGAAAAACAACGCCTAGACTAATTTACAGATTCCAGAAGAGGATGTTTCCATAACAGTAGTTAAAGTTTCTTAAAACAGAATTCTATCTGGGCTGTTGTATAGGTACAGGCAGTTTTGTTCTTTGTTTTTGTGTGATTTGACTTTCAAGGAAAATGCAAAGACAGATTGTAGCTGTTTGCAGTTCTAATGGTTCACAGAAAGAAACGGCTCCAGATAATTTTTTTCTCCTAATTATCATGCATCTTTATCTTGGAGACATATTTATGACTAGATTTAAATCTTAACACAGTCTATTAATATTTCAGTTTTGGCATCAGACACGTGAAGTAGTATTATTCACGCAAACCTTGCCAAAAGCATTCTATGAGTCAAAACTTGATGAAATTTATAAAGTCTTTTTTTTCTTTTTATCATTTGAGGCATCATATATCAAAGTTTTGCAAGGGACTTTGGAAAGAGTTGAATCCAAACTTCTTACCTAATGCATATGTCCTGGTCCATGAATTGAATCCTCCCTCCCCACCTGCCTTGCTATGGACAGAAGCAGCATCACTAGTAATAAAGGACAGAAGCTTCACAACAAACACATAAGTCCTGTTCGATTTTTCCTTGCTTGGGATTTCTTACAACACACTGTATTCCTGACTTGCCCTTTCCAATCACTGGCTTGCTGGGGCAAATTACCCTCACCTTCTATCAGTACTCTTATTCCATAAATAACACGGTATTAAAATTATTTGTTTAATTGACTGTGTTCTCTATTCGATGATGTGTGTCTTGAGAATTACGTGCTTTATCCTTTTCAGGATCCAGTAGAGTTCCTAGTATAGTCATGCAATAAACATTTGTTAAACTGGATTGACTTTTTAATAGGATCTCAAGAACTCCGAGTTCTGACTTGGACTGCCGATTGTGAAATCACTATCTGCATTACTATCAACTGACTGAGCCCTTATAGCCAGGAGAACTGAACTGAACTTACAAGGTTTATAAAGTATCTTACACATGGTCCCCATACTGAGGAAGTTATTGAAGTCTATACAAAGTAAAAGTCAAGCCAGACAAAAGTAGTTTCAAAATTAATATTTAGAATGACTACGCCTACATATGCATGCAAGTAGTGGGCTATCAATGTGTGGGATATGTCAAAGGATTAGATATGTTGGGATTAGGGCATGGTATTTTATTGGGATTGGATTATACTATTAGCCGATTTCAAAAGGATCACTGAGTCCTTTTCTCAGCATGAAATTATTGAGCAATTATTTTGAAGGTGGAGCCAAAACAACTTCCTGAGTGATTGGATGTGGGTGTAACAGATAAGAGTCAAGGATGCCGCCAATGTTTTTGGCCTGGGCCACTGGCAGGATGGAGTTGCCATCAACTGAGTTGGGGAAGGGGAGGAGGGTGTGTGTTGGTGAAGCAGTTTTGTGGGAGATGATCAAGAGTGAGTCCTATGCTCTAGGTAGGCACTTGGGACCCCTCAGTGAACAAAACAAGCAAAGTTTCCAGCACCTGCCATTACATTCTTCTGCAAGAGGGGGGGCAAAAATGTGATACATAAGGAAACATATAGATGTTAGAAGGGGTGAGAGCTAGGAGAAAGCATAGAGCAGGGTAAGGGGGTCGCCATTACTGGGTGGAGGTGGTGGGGATATATGGAAGAAGAGAGATTTGAGCAGAGAAAATAGTTCAAGTGCCCTCGGGTAGACAGTGTTTGCCTCCTGGGAGCATCGGGGAGTAAAGAACAACAATGCAGGGAGAGTGGAAGAGATCTGATGGGCCAAGGGGCCAGACCCTGTAGGGCCTCATAGGCTATTATAAGGATACTGGCTTGCGCTACTCCAGTTAAACAGGAAGTCTTTGGGAGGACTCCAGCTGGTGGCATGATCTGACTTACATATTTAAAAGATTGCTCTGGCTGCTGGGTTGAGGGAAGATTCCAGTTGGGTGGAAAAACTTAGGTGGAAGCAGGGAGACTTCTAAAGATGCTATGGCAGGAATCTAGATGAGGGATGGTAGTGGATCACTGAGGGTGGCAAGAAGAGGTTGGATTCTGAATATATTTTGAAAGTAGAGCCCACTGGATTTCCCTACAGATTGAATGGAGGTGTGACAGAAAATGGAATCAAGAACGACTCCAAGGTTTTGGACCTGAACAACTGGAAGGGTGGGGTGGCCATCAATAAAATAGGGAAGTCTATAGTGGAGGACTTTTGTGGAGGAAGATCAGGACTTGTTTTGCACGTCAGGCTTGAGATACCCTGTTAGACATCCAAGGAACACCAGGGCTGTGGGAGAAAAGAGGTCCACTGGCTAAGAGGCTGCAGGGGAAACTTTCCTCAGGGGAGAGCCGGGTGACAGAGCAAGAAAGAGAAGGGTCCATTCAGAGACAGCTTGTGGATAAAGGGGTTTTACAAAGGATGTACTGTGAATTGCAGAGGGCAGTGTGGGCAGGGTGGCAGATGGCGTTAAATAGGGACTAGTGCTTTATAGTGGTTAGAGTGAGGAAGGGTCCAGATGACCTGAGAATCTGGGCCTTAGGGTGATTGACATAAACAAAGATACGGAGCCTAACAAGATTTGTTCTGGGGGATTGAAGGTTGTGGTGATGAGGCTTTGAATGTTAATGAGTGGGCAAAGCCGGTATCTGCAGCTCCCTTTTGACTTTGTTGGAGGGGAGAAAATCGGAGGAAGATGCTTGCCTTTGACCCCTGTTGATGTGTTTAAGAATCTCTCGGGAAGATGGAAGTTGCTCTAAGCAGGCGCCCTCAATTGAGTCCTGTTTCTGTAGGGAACAAGGCATAGGATACTTGAGACCCTATTATATTTAAAGCACTAGGCTAAGAAATGTGGCTTGTGCTACTCCAGTTAAAACTATTTTTGATTATGATATTGAAATTGAAATAATAGTTTCATCACTAATGACAGCCTAAGTCAATCAGTAACGGAGTTTGTGTCACTTTGACATTTCTCAGAGGAATTCCTTAAAGAGGACACTTTGTCAGTGCTGTTCCTTGGGATGACCAGTGTTTTTACAATAACATTCTTTTTTCTTAAAGGCACTAAATTGGCCGTCAGAGAAGTGGAGCTCATGTTCTACGTTTTAATTTACTAATTCTAAGTTTTCATAGTCTTTGTATATTCACTTTCATATCTTTTAAGATTGATATGCTGAGGTCTACCTCACAGACAAATAAAAAATAAAATCTGAGAATGCATGCAAAGAAGTGTTATAAACAAACATAAACTATCCTAGAAATATACGGTGATATTATCATAGTGAGAAATGTTGAATATTTTTCTGTATATTTAATCTGTGAATACTATGGAATCCGCAAAAAGTGCCCTTTAAAATACTCGACAGATCCTGTACCCCATCGCCCATAGCTAGAGAAACCAGCAACGGTACTTTGAAAGAGGCCATTGGCTTTGGAAATATCATAGCGAAAAAGAAAACAAAATATCTACATAGAATTGCCATCACTTGCTTTATTTAGCCACATAGACTATAATTAATACAATTTAAATATTTTTACCTACATTAAAGTTGAGATTGAAGAATTTTCTTTTCAAAGGAAAACCATAATCATTACAGGATTTTATCCTTCATGCATTTTAATTACACACTTCAGAAATTTAAATAAAAGATTTTTTTTTTCATTTTGACATTTTGTTGCTCCAATTTCTACAGTGGCTCTACTCTTCTAATATGAAGTGATAGAAATGATCATCACTTGTTCCATATGGATGGTAGATGTGGTGTTGAGAACCCCAGGCCTTTTATTCTCTCTTTTTTCTTTTTTAGTGTAGGAACTTATTTGGCTGCTCACAGTGAAGGGCAAGCAAGGTTAGAGATGGTGGGCAGGATGGGATCCTATACTATTATCCCCACTTAATCCCCGTGTGGGCCAGGAATCTGTGACAGTTTATGCACAGAATAACATCCTTTACAACAGAGATATAAATACCTATGGGGGTGGGCGGGGGGCAACAAAACCACAGCTAGTTCAAGACCAGCAGATACTCACCGTCAGAATTAGTCATTTAGGTGATGGATGCCCATTTCTCAATTGAGCCATCCTAAATTCCCATTTTTTCACTTTCAGCCTTTTTCTACTGAAGATAGTGATCAGTAGAGTTCAGCTGACATTTCTGCTCTGCCTGCTACACAAACAGCCATGGTTCACAGGCTCTAGGGCTGGAACCACTCTTGAGAGGTTGTCTACTCTACCTGGGTTCACTCTTTACAGCTTTGGTTCAGTTGAATTATCCTTAAGCTATGTGAGATGAATGCAACCGAGCTCTACTTTTAAATATATTTTCACTGAAAACAATTTTTATAACTGAAAATATGCTTACAGAAACAATTATAACTTGAAAAACTTTCGTATGCCTACCTTACATTTCTCATGTTGTGGTTCAGCTTAAATTAGCTGGAAATACGGGAAGGAACACTGCTGGCTTAAATAACAGACATTCATTGACTCCCGTAACTGGAAGCCCAGTCATAAGATAGACTTTCAGTTGTCTGAAAATCCATCAACTCTAGCTTCGTTTCCCTGAGACTCTCAGCTCTGCACCTTGCTCCAGGTCGCTCCATCTTCAGGCTGGTAGTGAATTGAATGCAGCTGTTCCAGACATATCATCCATGAACAATATTATCAGAGGAAAACAAAAGAAAGCTTTTAGAAGCTCATCCTGATGAGCATAGGGGAAGCCTCCAGCATACCTCTTCTCAAGGCTCATTGGCAAGAATTTTCACCTGCCCAATCACTGACAAGAGGAATGGATTTACTAGATAGATAATCACCACTGTCCACCTACTCTATTTCTTTGCTGGATTTTGCTGAGGGTGAGTATCGTGTTTTACTCATTCTTTTCTTTTTGGCGTCTATCATGGTTGCTAGTACATAGTTGTTCAAAATGCCATTGAATAAATAAATAAATGAGTACTCCAAAAGGTGACAAATCTGATTTATATTTGTCCTATAGTTTAAAAAAAATCCAAATAATTCCTGGCTTCTTGATATTAAAAAGGAAGTCATTTGTAAGAACATTTTTTCTGGGGGGAACAGAGGAAGATACAATAACATAATCAGATCTCAGATTACGTAGGATTTTATAATAGAGCAGATGTCAACCATTTGAATAACATTTAGCAGTAAACAGACATAAGTGCTACGTTTTTTTAATGAACAGTTTGGCTCCTGAATCAAATGAGCTTCTGAATTTCACACAATGAAAGCTTCCAGATTTTCAGGCTGCATTAATGCATTTGAAATTATTTTGCTGGAGGATGGGGTTGGGGATGGAATCATGGGTTGGCAATTTGCAGGTTATTTCTAAGAAATTTTGTGATTATTGGGACTGAAAACTACAGAGCTCAACAGACACTCAGCAGAGAGTAACTGGAGGCAGCTTTTAGGAACTACTCCCTGTTGATGCAAGTTTTCTTCTACTTTCAGTCACCATTTACCCAGAACAACATAAATGTTACAAATTACCAACATTAGGTTAGTGTGAGTGGGAGGAAACAGAATATTCATGAATGCTTTGTAGCAGCCTTCTGGGTACCCTAATGTGCTCAACCCACTGCTGCTGTTTTTTAGGGTTGTAGCCTGTTTCATTGCATCAGTGATACCTTCAAGTTTCATGCCAAAGTCTTGATAAAGTAAATAGTTCAACAGGTGGGTGTTTTGGGAGGAGCCCTCAGTATTTCATGGCAACAAATTCAGCACTTCCTCCTTATGGCCACCTCCTCATCCTGATTCAAAAGAAAACAAACAAGCCTGGCTCCCACCTCCGTGACTGTACCCCTGCAGGACTGCGGTTTGCCACGGTGAGCGGTTACCTGATGCCTTGGGCCCTGATGGTCTAACTCGAGGTTGCAAAGTTGAAGGTCTGGCAAAATGTGTGTGGTTTTTCTTTCTTTTTATAAGACTGAACTTGAATGACTTTAGGTGAGGCATGCTTTTTTGGTTACTGTCTCACTACCTCTTATTTGACTCACACATTTACCTTACCTGCCCAGCCCCAGAGGCATTGACCTTGCCACCCCAGACTAACCGTAGAAGGAAATAGACTTTGAGGCTGAGCTTGTTTAGATCAAGTAGGGAAAATACAGAGGAAAGCAGATGTTTTTTCACCATCCTAGGGTAAATACAACCATTAGCATTTTCAATCTTTGCTTCCAGAACGGTGTTGAAACCAGTATTGGAAGATGTTGGAGGAGGTCATTGAGAGGACATGACCACTGCTAGACCTGAGTGCTGGGCAACTGGAGTCTCCCAAACTCTTCCCCAGAGTGGGAGCCATTTTCAAGGATGCAACCTTGAGAGAGTGAGTTGCTGTGGAGAGCACCCAGACTGAATACGTGACTGAACCCAGTTAAGGCCTCTATGGGAACTTGTAAGATTCTGCAGGCTTGTGTGGAGATCTACTTGTCTGGTGTCCGTCCAAGACAAGCCTTGTATGTAAATTCCCTTGTTTATTGTACCTACCATATACCCATCTGGAGTGGTCTGCCTCTTTCTTGGGTCTCTTCTTGCTCTCTGTGTAGTGGGGCCAGTTTCAGATTTCAACTGGGGAATTCCTGAGATGGGGAACCAATAGAAGAAACGACAAAACTTGGTTATCTTTACATCTATCTACACAGAATTGTGATTTTGCATTGACATGGAACTCAAAAGAGTTTCCTGGAACTACCCTAAGAAGATGGTTCATCTCATGTTTCTATTAGAATGTCTGATTGTGGAGAGAAGAGTAGGGTTTTCTGTATTTGTACAAAGCACTATGGCACCAAATGAGAAACACGCCCCCCCCCCCCATTTTTATTCTCTAGCATTACAAGTTGTTTCATTTTTAATCTCCTCATATTCTCATGTAGGTTGCCCTGGCAAATTGTCTTCTTCTATCCTTATATACCCATTCTTCCTATTTTATGCATATGCATCCACTCAACTGATATTTGGGCAGCTACTGTGTACTGGGAACTCGCTGAAACAGGGTCTACCAACACTTGTCTAACTAATGGGAGCTAACTTTGGGTGAGAATCTCTGAAAAACGAGAACCGTTGCTGTAAGTCAGTGATTTAGAGGAAACTCTGTTAAGCTTGTTTATGAGGATAGAAAAATTAAAATGATATATTACAAATCCTTATGATATATATGACATCTTGGTTATTTTAGGGGAGAAGTGATCTGCTTTATACCAGCCATTTCTTAAATACTCTGAATGACTTACACATGCACTTCAAAAATATTTTTTCTTGAAATTATTATAGATTCCCAGGAAGTTGCAAAGACGGTACAGAGAAGTCTTTTGTACATGTCACTTAGTTTCTCCTAATGGTTACAACTTACATAACTATAGTACAATATCAAAACCAGGAAACTGACTTGTACAATGTATGTGTATAGTTCCATGTCATTTTATTACATGCGTAGATTTATGTAACCACCACAGCAATCAGATACAAAGCTATTCCAGCACCACAAAAATTTCTCGCTTGCTATCTACATCTTCTCCCACCATAACTAAACCTGACAACCACTAATCTGTTTTCCATTTCTATAATTGTATATATCATTTGCGATAATTGTATAAGTGGATTAATGTGACCTACTGAGATTGGCCTCTTGGGCTCATATTAATGCCCTTGAGACCATCCAAATTGTATCAATAGCTCATTCCTTTGTATTGCTGAGTGGTATTTCATGGTATAGATGTACCACAGTTGGTTGGCTATTTTTATTGAAGTTACTATGAATAATTGTGTAGAGGTTTGTGTGCATATATATATATATATATATATATATATATATATATATATTTTTTTTTTTTTTTTTTCCCTTTGGGATAAATGCAATGACTGGGTCATATACTAAGTATCTGTTTAGTTTTTGTTTTATTTATTTTTTATTTTAGAAACTGCCCACCTGCTTTTCAGAGTGGCTGTTCTATTTTACACTCCTAACATGTTATTTTTTGTTTAAAATAATAGGACGTTCGTTATTTGGAAATTGATTCTTGATTAGGGTTCTTCAAATGGGAAAAGTCAATTTGTTTAGATTTGTGACCATTCTCTCTGACCACATTGTGTTTATTTTGCAAGGTAAGAAACCATAATTGATGGTATGTACCATCAATGGGGGAAACCTAGGATCCTAGCACATGACTTGATACCAACACATATAGAAGCTGTGTTGAAGGGATCTGAGCAGAAGTGGACAACACACCAGACCTTCAATTGATTTTTAAAAAAATTTATTGGGGTGACAATTATTAGTAAAATTACATAGATTTCAGGTGTACAATTCTGTATTACATCATCTATAAATCCCATTGAGTGTTCACCACCCAGAGTCAGTTCTCCTTCCGTCACCATATATTTGATCCCCTTTACCCTCATCTCCCACTCCCCACCCCCCCTTACCCTCTGGTAACCACTAAACTATTGTCTATGTCTATGAGTTTCTGTTTCTCATTTGTTTGTCTTGTTCTTTTGTTGTTTTTGGCTTATATCCCACATATCAGTGAAATCATATGGTTCTCTGCTTTTTCTGTCTGACTTATTTCGCTCAGCATCACACTCTCAAGATCCATCCATGTTGTCACAAATGTTCCTCTATCATCTTTTCTTACCAGACCTTCAATTGTTGACCTCACTTTATCAACATGGACACAGTTTGTTCCAGCTTCCAGATAACAAAGACACACTTTGCCATCAACGGCTGCTCTACTTCCAAGGCACTGAAACAATTTTTGAGTATTTTTTGCCTCAGCCACATTCCTAGGATTTAGGATGCATATCCTTTTCAGCCAATTTTTAAAGATTTTTATTAGAATATAGCCAGCATACAGTATTATATTAGTTTCAGGTGTACATTATAGTCATTCAAAAGTACCCACCTTACACTATACATATTTATTACCATATTATTGATTATATTCCCGATGCTAAAGAAGTGATCACCATGATAAGTCTGGCAACACTTGGACACCATACTGTGCTATCACAATATTATTGACTATATTTCCTATGCTCTATATTACATCCCCATGACTTATTTTGTTTTGTACCAGGAACTTTGAAATTTATTCCCCTATACTTTTTTCCCGTTTTAAAAAAAATTTTCAATTACAGTTGACATTCACATTATTTTATATTACTTTCATGTGTACAGCACAGTAGTTAAACATTTATATAATTTATGAAGTGATCCCCCTGACTAGTCCCCATCTGGCACTATACATAGTTACTACCATATTATATTGATTATATTCCCTATACTTTACATCCCCATGACTATTTTATAACTACCAATTTGTATTTCTTACTTCCTTCACCAACCCCACTCCCATCTATCACCCCAATAAATCTAGTATCCATTTAACACCATACATACTAATTATAATATTATTGACTGTACTATTCCTTGTGCTCTTCCGTACATCCCCATGACTACTGTGTAACAACCAATTTGTACTTCTTAATCCTTTCCTTCTTTTCACCCACCTCAGCCCTCCTCCCATCTGGCAACCAACAAAATGTTTCTCTGTATCTATGAGTTTGTTTCCATTTCATTTGTTTGCTTATTTTGTTCTTTATATTCCACTCATAAGTGAAATTATACGACATTTGTCTTTCACTGTCTGACTTACTACACTCAGTACAATATCTTCTAGGTCCATCCATGTTGTTGCAGAAGGCAAGATTTCATTCTTTTTTTACACTGAGTAATATTCCATTGTATATGTGTATGGCCTCCTCTTTATCCATTCATCCATGCAGGGACACCCAGGTTGCCTTCATATATTGGCCATTGTAAATAATGCTGCAATGAACATACAGATGAGCACCTCTTCTCAAAGTAGCATTTTGTGTTTCTTTGGATAAATAATGAGATGTAGGATTACTAAGCCCTTCTTTGTCTCTTGTTAGACTTTGTTTTAAAGTCTATTTTGTCTGGTATAAGTATTGCTACCCCAGCTTTTTCTTTTTTTGTTGTTTTTTTTGTTTCCATTTTCATGAAATATTTTTTTCCATTCCTTTACTTTCAGTCTATGTGTGTCTTTCGATCTGAAGTGAGTCTCTTGTAGGCAGCATATGTAAGGGTCTTGTTTTCTTATCCATTCAGACAACAGTTTTTGATTGGAGCATTGAATCTATTTACATTGAAAGTAATTGTTGAAAGGTATGTAGTTATTGCCATTTTATTATTCATATTTTTTATTTTTTTATTATTTTTTATTTTGTCTTAAAGAAGTCCCTCTAAGATTTCTTTAAATAGTAGTTTGGTGATGAACTCCTTTAGCTTTTTCTTGTCTGGGAAGCTCTCTATCTGTCCTTCAATTCTAAATGATAGTTTTGCTGGGTAGAATAATCTTGGTTGTAGGTCCTTACTTTTCATCTCTTTGAGTATTACTTTCCAGTCCCTTCTGGCCTACAAAGTTTCTATTGAGAAATCAGCTGACAGTCTTACGGGAGTTCTCTTGTAGGTAACTAACTGCTTTTTTCTTGCTGCTTTTAGTATTCTTTCTCTGTCTTTAACTGTTGGCATTTTAATAATGATGTATGTTGGTGTGGGCCTCTTTGGCTTCATCCTGTTTAGGACTCTCTGCATTTCCTGAGCTTGTGTATTTATTTTCTTGGCCAGATTAGGGAAGATTTCCATCATCATTTCTTTAAATAGGTTTTCAACTCCTTGCTCTCTCTCTTCTTCTTCTGGTACCCCTATAATGTGAATGTTGGTATGCTTGTTACTGTCGCAGAGGCCCGTTAAACTTTCCTTATTTTTTTGGATTCTTTTTTCTTTCTGTTGTTCTATTTGGGTGTTTTCTGTTACCTTACCTTCTAAATTGCTGATTTGATCCTCTGTTTCCTCTAATTTACTATGGGTCCCCTTTAATGATTTCTTCATTTCAGTTATTGCATTTTTTATTTCTGACTGGTTCTTTTTTATGTTTTCTATCTCTAGTTTTGTGTTTCCTATCTCTTTGTTGAAGTTCTCTCTGAGATTGTTGAGCATCCTTATAACCAGTGTTTGAAACATGAGTCTGGTAGATTGCTTGTTTCCATTTTGTTTAGCTCTTTTTCTGGAGCTTTGTTCTATTTTTTCATTTGGGACATGATTCTTTGTCTCCCCATTTTGGCTGTTTTCCTGTGTTTGTTTCTATGTACCATGTTTCCCCCAAAATAAGACCTAACCAGAAAATAAGCCCTAGCATGATTTTTCAGGATGCTCGTAATATAAAATAAGCCCTACCGTATTTTCCCCCAAATAAGACTGGGTCTTATATTAATTTTGGCTCCAAAAGATGCATTAGGACTTATTTTATATTATGAGCATCTTGAAAAATCATGTTACAGCTTATTTTCTGGTTAGGTCTTATTTTCGGGGAAACACCGTGTTAGGTAGGGATGCTATGTCTCCCAGTCTTTGGAGAGTGGCCTTATGTTGTTGGTATGACTTGGAGCTCAGTGGCACAGTCTTCCTGGTCATCTGAGCTGTGCACTCTAGGCATGTCCCTTGTGTGTGCTGTTTGTGCCCTCCTCTTGTAGTTGAGCCTTGGTTGATGTTTGCACAGCAATGAGAGGGATTGACTCTCAGGCTCATGGTTGTGAGGATTTGCTGTGACTACAGTGGAGGAGCTGTGGTGCAGGGGTTGATCCTCCAGAGCAGGATCTGCCTCAACAGGACCCTGGTACCTGTCCTATCCACCCCTTGGGTGTGTCACCCTGGGAGTTGGCTGGGTGATGCTCCAGCTTGTTTCAAAGCTGGCCACTGGGGATGCCAGCCCCAGGGTCATCTGGGAAGGGACCCGCTGCAAGTCAATTTCAGCCACAGCCCATGCCACACCCAGGGCCATGTGGCATGAGCCACAAAGCAATCTGCAGATGGCCACCACCTGTGCTGTGCTTGGAAGTGCCTTGAGAGGCCAAGTCACGAATGAAGGCTGGCTGCCACTAGTGCTGAGCTTAGGGCTGTTTAAGCCAGAGGTACAGGACATGCTCAAGCCAGATGCTGCTTGTCTGGGTTCTGTGAACCTTTGCGAAACCCTAGGAAAGTCTGAAGCATGAACCAAGGCAGGCAGTTTGTATGAAGAAGTCACTGGAAGAGACTTGGGCGGCCCCACAAGTTGGGAAGGGCATGGTCTCAGAATCACCAGGGTGTAAAGAACCAATGGTGTCAACCAGCTTAATGGAGACTCAGCTGCCTGCATTTGCACACCAGGAATGGGGAAGGCTCATCAAAGAAACAATGGCCTCTGTCAGCACCTCTGTCTGGGAGAAAGCTGCCCCTCCAGTCCCGTCCTAAAGTCAGATAACTTCCTGTTGCCTTTCCAGCTGCTGCCCCACTGCTGGAGCTCAGAGTGAGTGATTCCATTGGTAGGTAAGTCCATGCATGGTCCCTTTAAGAGGAGTGCCTAGGACTCCAGCTGCCCTGTCTCACTCAGTCACAATCTCTGCTGGTTTTCACAACCAGAAATTATGGGGGCTTCTCTTTCAGGCACTGGAACCCTGGGCTGAGGAGGCTGGTGTGGGGTGTCTGGGATCCCTTGCTCCTCCCGGGGCACCTCTGCAGCCAAGATATCTCTCCCAACTTTTAGTGGTCACACACGGGTGTGGGACCAGCCGGTTCCGCATCTCTGCCCCTCCTACCAGTCTCGAGGTGGCATCTTCTGTTTGTCCGTAGTTGTAGAGCTTTGGTTCAGCAAGGTTTCAGGCAATTCTCAATGATGGTTGTTTTGTAGTTTAGCTATAATTTTGATGTGGTTGTGAGAGAAGGTAAGCACAGCATCTATATACTCTGCCGTTTTGACCGGCTCAGCTCAGCCAATATTTTTTTGAAGGAAAAAGTGCAGTGACGTAAGGTCATGGCAGTAAATCTCAGAGGCAGTAGTCAAAGTCACAGAGTGGTGGGAGGAAAAACAAAAAAACATCTCTGGCCTCACGGTCAGTTGTCACTTTCTAGCTGTTTGGCCTGTATTACTTATCGCTTCCCCTCTCAACTTCCTTTTCTGTAAAATGCGGACACAGATGTCTACTTCACAGGATTTATAAAAGCACTAAGTGCAATTGTGTATGCAAATCAGTGGACATATAGTATCAACAAACACAGTTTTTTGGCGGGATGATGGTCACCCTCTTGTACGTGTTTAAAAGACGTAACTATTTTTCCCTTCCTTCCTTCTAATTTCTCTTTGTCTTCTCACTCTTTTTTTGATCTCCTCTGCTAGAAATATTTTGGTGAGTTTATAGCTTTGTTCTTCCATTTAAAAATATTTACTGAGCAGTTACTCTGTGCCAGGCCTGGTTCTAAGTTCTGAAGACACAACCCTGAATGAAACAGACAAGGTCTATGAGCTCATGGAGATAATATTCTAATGGAGGAAGACTGATAAGTAAGAGGTAAGCAAGTACATATACTAGATCATTTCTGACAGTGATATGTTAAAAAAAAAAAAAAAGAACAAGGCTGTGTGAGGAGACAGAGACAGCTGGAAGAAGAGAGAATGAATGAAGGCTATTTTAGAAATTGTGGTCAAGGAAGCAATCTCTAAGGATATGATATCAGACAAGAAACTTGAAGGAAGTGAGGAAATAGCAAGTGGAAAATGTAGGAAAAGAGAGTTGTGGGCAGAATGTTTGCAAGTGAAGTGAACTTGATGGGTTTGAGGAGAAAAGAAGCTCAGAATTCTTAGCTTTTAGCAAACGAGAAAAGGAGAGTGAAGCTGAAGGTGGAGAGACCGGACATGGCAAAAAGTTTGGACTTGATTCTCAATCTGGTGGGAGGGTTTTGAACGTTGGACATGTTCAAAACATGATTTGGTTCATGTTTTGTAAGGTGCATTCTGCTGTTTGGAAAATAGATCTGAGGGGCGACAATGGTAAGAAAGCATGCAAAGGGATGCCTTGAGAATTACTGCTGTCATCCAGGTGAGAGATGGCTGTGGCTTGGCCAAGGGTTCTAGCAGCTGCGATGGAGAGAGGAAAATGGCTTTGGGCTAAGTTTTGAAGAAGAGCTGATAGGGACCTACACAGGTAAAACATGGGCCATGAAAGGAAGGGAGCGACCAAGGATGACTCCTAAGCTTTTGGCTGAGCATTTGTTTGTTGGGCTCTCTCCATTTCTCTACTGTGCATTTTAAACAGGAGCAATTTCTTGCATTGTACGAGATGAGCTCATTTAGGTCTATATGTGCTATATTCAGTAAGAACCGAGACTGGGCTATAGAACTAAAGAAGAGATGTTGATCATTTCGAATCCTTTAGGTTTTGTGCTTTCTGTGTACCTGGGGTGCATTACTTTGCAACTTTTACTTCAATTATCCTCCAACTGTCCCAGTTTCCTCCTCTTCTCCCTGGCTCCCACGTCTGTGGCTTCCTCTGCATCTCACCAGAACAGGAACCGCTGTGTAGGGCACAGCAAGTTCAGCAGACTTGGCATGGGCCCTGGTGATGAGCCCTGCCCTTCAGGTGGTGTGGCCTCCTGGCTTGGGGAATCTGGAAAGCTTTCCTGGCTCTCTGTGCTGACCCGTCACAGGGTTTGGGAACCGGAACAGAGCAGAGCAGACCCCCATGCATGCCACCTTTGGTTAGAGTCTGAGGGGAAAGGGGCTGCTGCAGCCATGGTGTGTCTGGTACTGAATCCCCAGCACTGCTGCTTTGGGCGGACTCTGGGACGTGGTATAGACTGTGGATGGTTTCTCCTCTATAGTGCTTCTGCAAGTATTTTGGGGAGACTTCCTTAACTTGTCTGAGCAACAATTCCTGTGTCTGTAAAGATGGGGACAGTAATAATGAGTGCTTCTCAGGGTTACTGTGAGAGCTGACTTGATTGGAGAGGCAGTAAAATGCCAAGGCAAGCATGACAAACTTGGCTTGGAGTCCAGGATCAGACTGACCAGGTTCTTTTCCATCTGGATTCTGACATTGGAACAAGCTTCTTAACCTCTCTGTGCCTCAGTTGCCTCATCTCCAATAAGAGGATAATAATAGTACCTACTTCAAATGGCTATTGTGAGAATTAGATGAAATGTTTTGTGTAAAGTGCTTCAAACTGTGACTGGCATTTGATTGCAGCACATAAAAATAGCACTTGATAAGAGACATTTGATGATTGTCTGTTAGGAAAAAAATGATGCCTGTGAAAAGCACATTAACAACATAAAAACTTAGTTATTGTTTTTAATTTTTTACATCCTCCATTAGCCTTGCCTGTTCTGTTTTTCAGAAATAAATACAATTGTGGCATGTGAATCTCTGGGATTCAAATGAGAAGGTCACATACTCAGATGCCTCCGGGGGTGAAGCAGGTACACAAATAAATTAGGGAAGCAGGCCCAGGATAATCCAGGAAACACACGATCTTATCTGTCTAAACAGGTTGCTGTCTATGACTTAGCCACAGCTGTTTCAGTGCTGGTTGTGTCACATGCGAGTTCTTCAAGGGGACCTGGAACTCTGGGCCTTTTAGATAAACTTAAAAACACCTTGCTGGCTAAAGAAATGTGTGTTTCAAGGGGTGGACCTGGCCCAAGGGCCACCAGTGTAGAAACTTGGATCTAACTAACCACAGATTAGTTTGTAAGGTCAGCTGCAAATGGGATCCAGGAAAGGTAATTTACCTGAGGATGGTTTAAGCACTAGAAACCACCAGGGCAGACAAACCCAGGTGGGTAATGCACCAGAAGCTCCTCTGGGGTAGGAGACAGGTTGGACTTGTGATGAAGGAGGATGCTTGTGATGAAGGAGGATGCTGAAACGATGACCCATGTGACCCGGCATACTTCAGAACCTGATGTAGGGCTGGCCCCAATGCCACAGATGTCTGTGGTTTGAATATACAGGTTGTTTTTTCACTTCCTTGGCAGTCAGGTTACACAGAGGCAGTATTGTTCAGTTCCCACTGCTTCCTGGGACCCGCGTTGCACCTGCTGTGCGTGGCTGTGGCATCCTCCATAGTTGGGCAACTGCTTGCCTTTGTCTGGATGCTCCTGTGGGCTTTACCTGATAGAGAGGCATTTTGGAGGGATCATACACAGGAAGGCTGCTAGAATCAGGTCATGTAAGCCAGTTCACTAAGCCGAGCTGTGGAACAGGTGCATAGACAACACTGGAGCTTAGTTTCACTTTCAGTGACACTATAGTTTTCATAGCTCAACAAAGCCAATTAAAGTTTTATGATGTTTATAGAATGCTGTTCCATTCACTGGCAGAGAAAAGCAAAGTACAAAATCAAGGGAAAAATAAAACCTTAATAATTACTACTAATATTCAAAACGAGAATCAAATATCTAATATTCTTTATAAGTTATAAGACAATGCTAGTTGATCAATGGTTCTTAGGAGGGGCAGTTTTGCCCCCCAGGGGACATTCAGCAATGTCTGCAGACAATTTTGCTTGTCACAACTGAGGGAGGGGTTTGCTACTGGCATCTCGTGGATAGAGGCCAGGGATGCTTCAAAACAGCCTACAATGCACAGAATATTCCCTCACAACAAAGAATTATGGGGAGCAACATGTCACTAGTGACAAGGCTGAGAAACTTGCAATAGGATGAAAGAAAAAAAATTTCATGAGTGTTAGCGTGAGAAGGTAACTTTAGAAATGAATTAGGGGCATAAGTTAAAGGCTGCCGTACACTGGGTTAAAGGTGTATATATGTATGATTATAGCAAATTACCCTCTTCATGAACTCTTAGCTGGATTAATTAAACTAATTACATATATTATAAATTGTATATTATATGTTATTATATATGTATACATACATACATACATATATAGGCACATATATATGTGTATATGTGTGTACATGAAGCACCCTACCTACTCTTATAATGGGAAACTGTTTTCACTATTAAAGGAGCTTAGGCTGCACATAGCTGTATCCCCAAAAGAGCAATGTGTTCATATCCAGAGCAATAATCATACAAACAGACAGAACCTGAAGAGCAAAACCTAGGGTCCTCGGTCCTAAGCGGAGCTACCAATTGTGTCTTCTCCTCCAACTGCTCCCAGTAGGGGATAGAGTTTGTATTTTTTTGACATCTGGCTTTACTGACAGATGTTTTCAATACAAAGGGAATTCAAAGGCCAGTAAACAGAGGCTGCTGAGGAGTTCATGAGATAGATGTGCTGTGGCTTCGTCACCATGTCGAGCACAATATTTGCTGGGAGGTGCCCCTGAATTGACAATGCAGGGCATGATTTCCAAATGGCACGATTTCCACCTTCAGACATCAGTGTGAAGTTCAGGTGGAGCTGTTGCGGACAGAGGGCAACACAGAGTGGCCGGAAGGGATGGGATATTGGGATGAAATGCTGAATTTCGTGACATGTCTGATGGGAAGGAAGCAAGATTGGTGTCATGGATTTCTTTCTTTTTCTGCAAGACCAGCTTTGGTTTCTCTGAAGTATTCTTAAAGAAATAAGGCATTTCAATTTCCCTGCAGAGGGCAGGGAGTGGGACTTGGCATTTGGAATGAAATATGCACATAACTTGTTAAACTAGGTAGACTTTTTTCCTTGCCCAGAAACAACCTCATTATGCAACCTCGGAAGTTATAGATCACCCACATGAGCCAAACAGAAACCAAACCCCAAACTGGAATATTTACATGGGGTCTTTGAAATGTCTTATTTGTTAAGCTTAAATGATGTGCATTTCCCCAGGTTGGTGGTCCTCTTTCATATTTCCCATTATTATTAAATCTCTCTCCTTTGACCTCAAACAAAATAAGAAGAGTTTGTGCTTGCTGAGTACTTACCTGATGTTGTTGTAAGCCCTTCACATAGAACTATTTATTTAAGCCTCGCTTGTGGAGTATGCATTGTAATCCAGTTTCCAGATAAAGGAAACTGAGGCCCAGAGAGGTTAAATAATCTGTTAAAAGTAATTCAACTAGTAAGTAAGGAGCTGAAATTTCAATGTAAGCTGTCTGGCTTCAAAATCTGTAACATAAACGCAACCTCGTACGGTCTGAAATCAGGATTTAGATTTTTTTCTAAAGCAATATGAGTCAGTCTTGCCAGGGAGAATATTGAGAAAATTGATCACTTGTCTTTCCTGAGTTTTCTTGAATTATCCTTACTATCCTTGCAAGAAAAGAATACTTACAAGTTTATAGGTTAGGAGGTATTTTAGGGCAGTCTTCCCAGGTTGATGAGATAGTAGTATACAAAAAAGTAGACTGTTAGACAGTGGTTTGAATTATATAGTTAAACTATGTAAACACTGAGTGGTGTTGGACAAGTTACTTACCATCTCTGAGCCTTGGGTTCCTCATTTGTGAAGTGGATAATAAGACACCATTGTATTGTAAAGATTAAATGCTATAATTCAAGTACAGTGTCTAATGCAGTGTCTGACCATAGAAAGTGCTCAGTAAATGTGAGTTCCTGCTTTTGCAGGGAGCCTAGTGGTGGAATTATAGAAAGGAGGTGAATTAGCAAGCAAATCTCAGATAAATGTCTTAAAACTGTGAAATTAAATTCTGGCTCTGCCACTAAGAAATTAGGAGACACCTTGGATAATTATTTGGCTTCTTGGAAATTTTATAAAGGACAGGTATGACATATTGTATGAGTCTATCTCTATCATTTACTAGGTGTCACTAGGTGACACTCTTAAAAACAATCCCAGGCAAAAGAAACAGACAAAACCCATGAAGAGGACGCTTGAGATGGGACACCTAATGTATCAATACTTTGATATATAGCAAACAGCTGTTACTATTTTGGTGCTAAGAAACATCACACAAGGACGATGGCAGGATTTAAATAGCTGGAAAGATTACTTACTTTTTCTTGACACCAAGATAGTTAATGGTGGTTCAACATTTCATGAGTGAAGGAATGAAAAAAAAAAAAAAAAAAAGACACGGTGTGAAAAATAAACACTGGGGTGATGGGTGTAGCACAGGTAACTTGAAAGCCATGATAGATTTCCTCTGTTACAGTCTTCACAAGAGATGACTACTTTTCATTTCTGGGATTTGATGAGCTTCTCAGCTCTTTCCCATAGATTTGGATCCTTTTAAAATTAGGAAGGATCGCCCTCTAGAGGTCAAGCTAACGAGAGAATACCTGCACCATGGTCTTGATTTCTGCAGATGAGGATTTGGGAGTTGAAAGAAACTCCTAATTTGAGAGGAGATAACTTTAAGAGGGGAAGGGACATTTCCCTATCGGGCTCATTAGTATAATTCAGGTAATTAGGTAATCCAGATTACTTCCTTTCTGAGGCTTCCCCATTATGTTAATTAAATAAAGCAGCAAATTTTTAATGACAAATCCCTTTCATAAGCAGCAAGTTCAAGAACACTAAACAAAAGATACGACAATTAATCAGCCATTTGTGTTTATTTACCCCCATCACTGCCATGAGTGATTGCTTCAACTTTGTATTCATTATTTGGTTAATTTGTCAAGACTGGACAGAAAGTATTGAAATGCCAGGTCCACTAAATTTTGCTTGTGCTCCTCTTATAGTGTCTGTTTATGAGTGTCCTGAAGTAAATTGATAAACTGCATGTAGTTAAGAGTGAGAAAGGCATGGTCATAGGGATAGCATGGAACAGAGGAGAAATCCTTTTGAAAATACAATCACGCTGGTAATTAATAAGACATATTTACAAATGCTTGAACATACTCGTAGTTAAAACTTTCATCTAAATTAAGTAGAATGTTTTTATTCAAAATTTACTTCACAATGAAAATGGCACTCAGTGAAGAGATTTGTATTGATCTGTTTTGATTACTAAAGATCCAATGCATTAGTTTCAATATTAATAACTTTTCAGCTCTGGAAAGTCATTTTCAGAGCAATATAATTTGTATCTAGTGAGCAAGCTGGTAATCAAATGTTGAAGTTGTGTGATCTTTTTATATATGTGAATCCTTAATAAATTGGTAAGCAAAGTAATGGAGATTTGTAGTCAGTGTCACTGAGTTCTATGTTATTTACCATTCATATGTTTAGAAAGTTGTACTCAAAAAAAAAAAAAAAGAAGGAAAACATTCATCTTTCTTTTAAGGTGTTATATGTATTTTGGAGTGCTTTTTGATTCCTCATTGAAAGTGAGCTGAAAGCTGATTGGATCTTAGCTGGCAGCTCTTTCAAGACCATAAATTCTAGGAGTCAGGCATAAAATCAGTAAATAAGAGTTATAGTATCAGTGAAGCACAAGTCAGTCCCTAAAGGCAGGATGTGAAATTGACTTGAAAAATACAGCACATAAAACTCATGATACAGATGTAGATAACCAGGAGGAAAAGAAGGTCTTCTTTGGCTCAGCACAGAAATTTAACAAGATACACAGGGAAGTATTTTTGCATCATGTATCTGAACTTTGTGTAGTTTTTGGGAAGTAAAATATCATTTAACTTAAAAAGCATGTTGAAAAAATTTTTTCCTGTTATATTCCATAATGCCATGTCAATAAAGGACAGTTTCACTAAAAAATGACCTAGAATTGTCTCTGTTGATCTTAAAGAATGTTGGGTTGAATGGAATGATTATTAACCTGAAATTTGTATTCATTAATTTTGGGGCGATGAAATCACTTAGCATTTGTTAAGCATTTAAAATTACAAAAAGTATAATTTGTTGTGTTTTGATGGGGTTACTTTTAGAAAAGGAAGGATAATAGTTAAAGATGTCATATTTAGTACTTGTAAAAGGACTGGGACACATTTTGTGATAAATTGATTGTAAGAAGTAAATATACACGTTACACACACACACACACACACACACACACACACACACATATATATATGATACATTTCATGTAACACACTGGTCATTATTTTTCTTTAAGACTAACTCAACTAATCTAGGTAGGATATGTGATATTGATTGGCCAGCAAAACAATGGTTTAAGGTGAAAATGTATGATGTCAGAAATGTGCATACCCCCAAACTTCTAAAATACATTTTATTTTATTATTGTATTTATTTTATTTTATTGGCTCTGCTTTTGATGAATAACAATTACGTACATTTTTATAATTAAAGTAATCCTCTATCATGATGAATAGAACCATCTGCATCAACCCAGAATGCTTTGTGTTGTGAAGACCTATATCTCACAAGGGCAGGCTAAGTCAGACCTTCAAGTCTGAGTTTGAGTTCCTTACTGCTGGCATTGAACCCACTGGTCAACCAGCTGCGTTTCCTTGAGGTTTGCATTGTGCCACAATTAGGCTGGCAAATTATTTTCTAGTGGATGTGGTTTGGAGGACAGTCACAGGAGCAACTTAATAGTTTTGAGCTTGAGGAGCTTGTTGTAATGCTCTTAGGGTATGAGTACTGAATACAACCCCTCAATGATGTGTTATTCAGTTCAGCACCGTGTTCAGAACAGCTCCTCGAAAGATGGTGTGCAATCGCATCCTGCTACTCACTCCGTGGGTTGCACCAAGAAAACACATGTAAAACCAGTGACGTTTGGCTCTGACCAGCAACAAGGAGGAGATGCATCTATCTCTTCCTGGATATATATATATCTTCTATTTTATTATATACCTTCTATTTTATTATATATATATAATTTATTATATTTTATTTTATATATGTAATATCTATTTTATTTTAAATTAATTCGATTTTATTTTATGCAAAACAGAGAAATGAGGAAAACATTTTAAAATTCTCCTGAGTGCTTAAGAGCCCGCTGGTGTTTGCTCAGTGGTGGTGGCGTGGGGTAGGGGGTAAAGAAAGAACAGTTAATGAGGGCCAAAGGAATAAAAAGGTCTGGAAAACTGTGACGTTGGCATGGAAGTGAGAAGAGCGGGGTGAATGTTTCCTAGAGTATTGACTTTTATATTAAAACTTTTTCTTTTTCTTTTTTTGGTTTTAGTAAGGGAGGAATCCCCACCGATTGACCTGAAGCGGAAGTGTTGTGACAGCGTATTTGTCTCTTAATAGTACTATGATATTTACATAAAGATGCAAGAGAGAAAGTAAGAAAGAGAAAAGTAGTGTTGGTATTTGGGCATTGACATGCCTTTTTTTTTCTGGAAGAGAAGTCCCTTAAAGATACTCCGTGAGTTATAGAGCTTACGGTCAGTTGATTTGGAGTTGTTTTCAAATACTGAGTTCATCCGTTGGCAACATGAGGCTCAGAGCTTAACTTCAGTATTCCCTGAATACCAATGCTTCACTATTTAGCAAAAGGATGATGATAAGTGGTATCTGAGACTCTAATTTGACATCTACTCCCCCCGCTGCTCATGTTTTCTCTCTCTCCACTTTCAGGAATTAGAGATCAACAATGTCCACTTACCTCCTTTCATTCAAACGATTTGTCTAGAGGAAAGCTTTTCAAAAGAAGACACACAAATTTGCCTCTTTTTCCTGTCCTTATCCCAGCCCTCATGGCTGTCCCCAGTGCTTTCTGCAGTAGACTATAACGATTGAAAGCTGGCTCTAACTAAAGTGGAAAGGATGTGTTCTAGAGCAAGAGAGAGGAAAATGGTCACTGTTACTGTCCTAGAAATCTGTTAGCATTTTCGTCAGTCCTCCCAGGTTTTCAGAAGTTTATAACTTGGTAGCAACATGATTTACAAGCTCTGTAACATAAATTTACGGGAGGTGGAAAATCTCTTAGGCATTATTTCAGTGGCTGAAAATATGAAGAAAATTTTTGGTAAACAAGGATACAGCCAACCTTTTAAGTTTTATAGTACCTTGAGAGAGCTGAGAAGAAAGTGAAATAAATAACTCAGTAAGCAAAAATTGATTGAGTGTGGATGATATTAAGTGATAAATTGACTGATAAATTGACATTCAAGGACAGTGATACAGACAAATATAACATGGCAATTACGTAACTTTAGTATTTATCTGATGTTCCTAGAAGAGTATGTATGAGTATATGCATAAATATACATATATTTATGTATTCTACCTTCAGACGATTGTTAAACATGACTATAGATTTAATATATGCACATATTTTTTGATATAAGACAACTGCACAATGTATTATGATCTAAAATACGTGCTTTTTTCCACATCTACAAAGGAATTAAACGTTGAGGTAGAATGGAACATAAAAATATTCTTTGTTCATAAATTAGGTGTGAATCATATAAAGCCACCAGAACATTTTGTGAATCAAAGCCAAGGAATCTGAAGGACTTCAAATAGCTTTCTAAAGTTTCTGACTGAAATAGCCAAAGAATCTAGGGATGGAAGAATCTGGCTTTTTGGCCATAATAGTTCTATTAAATTTCTGAAGCCCTACTGACAGTAATAATTTTAGTAAGTTTGGAATGTATACTTTTTAGTATTCATGAAGATTAGATGTTAGACTGAGGGCAGAAAATCAAGAATAATGATTGAAAAGCCCAGGTAATATTCTCTCTCCATGTTATCTCAAATATATTTCCAAAATACCTGCCCAAAATCACTGGTAGTGGAAAAGTGGGATGAACGAAGTAGATAATATTGGGGCTCTGCCCAGACATTTCTGTATTCCTTTTTACTGCTTTTGAATCTCTCCTCTGTCAGTGTACTTTTTCCCCCCCAATAGTCTATGACTTTTCATAGGTCTGCCTTCAGGCTACTGGACACCTTTGTGCACAGAATTTATATTCTCTGGGGGCTGTCACTGTCACTGACAGGTGCAGGGGTATGAAAGCCCAACTCCTCATCTCAAATGGGAACCACTCTGAAGTGTAAATGACACTACAGAGCTCTCCAGCAGGGTCAGGCTGACACCACCCTCTAGGAACTCTGCCTGCGATGGCACCTGGCTGGGATTCCTCCCCTCCCTGTGTAGCTCCCTCCTTTTTCTTACCAGTTTTCTCCTTCCTGAATCAATCCCTTGCACATAAATCCTCACCTCAAAGTCAGCTTCTGGGAGACCAGACCCTAGACTGTGAAGAAACAGGGAAGGAGGTGAGCTGACTTACAAAGTCACACGGTTTCTCTAAGCATGTTTATTTTGGACATTATGTTAAACGTGGTGGGATATCAAGAGTGGAGATCACTTCAAAGGGAAATCACAATTCAGTGACTGCTTCATACCTATGGATGTCCTTGTTAATATCAGGAATTGTCCATCTCATTGTTAATCAATATAGTGGAGACTTTGGATCATTTTAGTATCATGTAACAGAAATGTTACTTAAACTGGTAGAAAAAAGAAAGTATATATTTGACCACATATCTGAAAAATCAAGCAGTGGCATTTTAGACACAGTGAACTCCAGGTGCAAAACATCATCAATAATGTTTCTTTCTTTCAGTTCCTGGTTCTGTTTTTCTTCATGTTGGCTTCATTCTTGGGCAGGTTTTCCCTTGCACTGACAAAGATGGCATCATGCCAGCTTAGCACCTTCTGAAAAAAAAAAGGCTCATCTTTTCCAGCAGTTCTAATAAAGGAAATAGAGCCAATTCTTTTTGAAACATATTGGGTCACAGGTCCATCCTGGAATCAGTAACTGTGGCCTGGAAATTCAGATGCTCCTATTGGTTAATCAGAATCACATGCTCACTTCTAGAGTCTGAGGATTGGTGCGGGATGGGGTCAGCTCATCCAATCAAGTGGCCTAGGAGTTGGAAAAGGGATAATTCCCTGAAAGACCAGGTACTGAACCTACAGAGAGCGCTGGATGTTGGCCAGGCTAAAGCAATAGATGTCTCCTATAAGACATCTAATGGGTTTTAGAGTCTGTTTTTTAAAAGAGACAACAAAATGTGCCTTACTTCACTTCATAAGATCAACTTCAATCCCTTGTTTGAACTTCAAAAATTATAAAAGATTTTACTAGGCAAGGTAAGATTATAAGTTATCTTTCTCCAGTCTATGACTAAGGAACCATGCGAATCATACCCAATTTTCTTTATCTTACCAGATATTGACTCCAATATGATTTTGAAAGAGTTTGGAGAATACTTCTTTGAGTCTTGTAAAAGGTCAGACTCTGACTATATACTGATGACTCTAGCTGGGAATTTCTATAACGTCATGGAAAAGTTGGGTACATTAGTTACCTGGCCCTGCTATACAAGAAATGACATATTTTGAGACCTTTCAGGTTTCTGCAAAAAGTCACTACAGGGTTAATGGTAGAGCAAGTGCCTTAGCTCTCACTCTCTTTGATAAGAGTTTAAGTTTTCAGCAGATAATCAGCAAAGTGGATAATTTGCTAGGAGATAGAGTAGGCACTGTTTTTCTGGGAACTGCTCTTACACAAGTCTACTTACTTTTCAATGATGGGTTTTTCTTTGTAAGGAGCACCACATTATGCGAGGACAAGGGGGGGGGTTTAATTATTAAGTTAAACAATAAACTCTTTAAATTACTTTAATTTCCAAGGGATTCAACAGTTCTATTAGTCAGGGTATATATAAGTAAATAACACCTCAAAACAATCAGAAAACCCTGCACAAAAGGCAAAAGATTAGAAAATACTCAGTACCCTGGGGCCTAGGTAATCTAATTAAAAGCAGCATTTTACAAAAGAAGTTGTCTTATGAAGCAGAAGAAAGCACCAAAGCAGTTGCCCTGTCTTCCAGAAGCTTTCAGAGCCTAAGTGCATTGGTAAGATTTGCATAATTGTTATATTTTCTTATCTTTTGCGAAATATCAAAAAACATATCAGGTCATTTATCTTTCTAGCACATACAAAACTATTTTGAAAGGGCCAGTGCTCTTCTTTAAGTGCTATTTATATGTTAAAATAGTTATAGTAATGGTGGGAAGGAGACATTCCCAGGGTTACTGAAGACAATGGAATATAATGATGGTTAACAGCTATAATTTTTAGGCTTATGAATGCCAGAAGTTGTGCTAAATATGTTGCGCACGTTTATCTCCTTAAAGTCTCAGTGCAACTTTGAAAGGTGGATACTTGTTATGGGTTGACTTGTGTTCCTCCGAAATTCATATGTTGAAGTCCTAACCCCCAGTACTTCGCATTGTGACCTTATTTGGAGACAGGGTCGTTGCAGAAGTAATTAATTAAGATGAGGTCACACTGGAGTGGTAAGGTGGGCTCTTAATCCAATATGACTGGTGTCCTTATAAAAAGGATTCAGAATTTGAACACAGACATTCACATAGGGAGAACGCCATGTAAAGCTAAAGGCAGAAATCTATAAGCCAAGGAACACCAAACATTGTCAGCAAAGCACCGGAAGCTGGGAGGGAGCTTTCTCCTTCACAGACCTCAGAAGGAACCAACCCTGCCAACACCATGACTTGTAGCCTCGGGAATTCTGAGAATAAGTTTCTGTTGTTAGGCCACCCCGTTTGTGGTGCTTTGTTATAGCAGGCCTAGCAAACCAATCCAGTGCTCTTATGGTCCCATTTTACCGATGAAGATTCTGAGTCTTAGAGAGATGGACTTCCCGAAGTCAAACAGTCAGTGAGAAGCAGAGCTGAGGCTGGGGCTGGTTCAGGTCTCTCAAACACTGTGTTTTGAACTCCGTTGTTTTCCAAAAACTGATCCAAGGATCATTTGCATGAGAGTCACTTGGGATGCTTGTTAAAACCTCAGATTCAGGGTCTCACCCCAGACCCACTAAATAGGAAACTGGGGAAATGGGGCAAATTAACTGACCTCCACGTGAGCACCCTTCATACTTATTTTGCTTCTAAAATTAGTCCCTCAACCTCCTTACTGTGATCTATTGAAGTTGGCGTGATCCAAGTACTAACTAAGGGGTATTGATTTATTTATCAGTCAGATGTTGGGCCAATTTTACCTGGACTTAAGATATAGTTGTGTGTGTGTGTGTGTGTGTGTGTGTGTGTGTGGCGTGCTTTTTGTTTTGTTTTGGTGGGATAATCAATATTCTCTATCTTACTTCCCAATTTCAAATCAAATCCCTTGAAAATGAAAGTGAAAAATTATAAAGTGGGAGATGAGGGTAAGGGGGATCAAATATATGGTGATGGAAGGAGAACTGACTCTGGGTGATGAACACACAATGGGATTTATAGATGATGTAATACAGAATTGTACACCTGAAATCTATGTAATTTTACTAACAATTGTCACCCCAATAAATTAAAAAAAAATTATAAAGAGTTTTATAAAGGTGAGGCAATATTATAAGTATTGTATATTATAAAATTTATTTAGGTCATTTGCTTGAGGGACTATGGAAGAAGATATTATTTTAATGTAAATCCTACCAATTTCTTATTTCTTTTGAAAGAGTAAATGTTGAGTTATCAGTGGTTCTACTCTGGAAAGTTTGCTTCTTTTTTTTACCACAACCAATGCTCCGCCTAACTGTGCAGTGAGGAATTCTCTGTCGCACACTACCACGTACCATGCATCTTAGTAAACTTTGCTCATATTTTCTAGGGTTTCTGGGGCCTAAGTTTAAGGTGAAACTGGAAAAACAGAGGGTCTTTTTCTTGACTACATTATTGTTATTCACTCCTTCAGACATAGAATACTTACTGATGACTTTACTTATTTATTTATTCACTTCTTCATTTAGCTTTTTGGAGATGAGTTCACCTTGCAATGAGGGCGGGCCAATGCATTGCATCACTACTCACCCATGCGGACTCTGCCATATCCTTGCAGGCACTGCTGACTGACAGGTTCTTACATTATTATTTTTGTCCTAGTTAGGGACCCTCAGGTTACCTAGATTCACTGAAGCAGATGATTTTATCAGTTAATCATTGATGTTTAACAAAATATCCCACAATTTAGTGGCTTAAAAAAATGATTTATTATTTCTCACGTTTCTAAGGGTTGACCGGGCAGGTCCTCCACTGGTTTTGCCTGGATTCGTTCACGCAGCTGCACTCAGCTGGAGGTCAAGTGGGCTCCAAATCCAAGAGGGCCTCGTACACGTCCGGCAGGTGTGGGCTATTGGCTGGGGTGCCTCGTTCCTCCTCCAGGCTCTCTCATCTTCCACTAAGTTAGATTTTCTCCTCACACGGCAATTTCAAGACAGTTTTCCAAAAAGGCAAATGCGGAAGCCGCAAGGCTTTTTGAGGCCTAGGGGCTGGGATTTGCATAACGTCACTTTCAGCACATTTTATTGGTGAAAGCAAGTCACGAGGTCAGCACAAGTTCCGGAGGTTGACTATAAATACACTCCAATTCTGGATGCGAGACTCAGCAAAGTCGCACAGCAAAGAATGCAGCGTGAGATGGGAGGGATTTCTGGCCTTTAAACAATCTACCCCAATGGCAATCTGACAGGTTGCCATTATTCTTCAGTTAATTTGGGTGTTTTATTAATACCAAAGACCATGCTAGAACTGTGTGAAAGGTTTACTTGGAACAGCAATAACAAAATCCATGTCTCAGTAGAATCTGCTTTTAGCAATAAGTAGTTAAGTTCCTTCCCGGAGCAAGTAAAAACATTCACATTGTATTTGAGGCATATGTTGCATAGTGCCTGTACATCACCTTTGAGCAAAGGTGAAAGGTAAAAATCATAACTCTCTTTTGCAGACTCTTTTCACACCTGATGTGGATTGGGACAGTTTTACTCCAAGTGTGGTTTATGGACTAAAAGCATCAGTATCACCTGAGAGATTGTTAGAAATTCAAATTTTCAGGCTCCTCCCAATACCTACTGCATTAGACTCTCTGGGGTGGGGCCCAGGAATCTGTATTTTAACAAGTTTTTCGGGTGACTCCTGATGCACACTAAAGTTTAAGAAGTGGTTCAGATCAGACCCCTCTTAGATAAAAGCACTAGATTACAGATATTTTTCTCAAATCTCCCCGTTTCTTCATATATCTGGGATTAACCAATGATCTATACAACTGGATTCATGAAACAATATCATCTAGTTGGTTTCTGAAAAGGTTAGAATCCAAGTAACTTTTTAATAACTATTATTAATGTTTTCCTGTTTCAACTATTATATTTAAGAAATCAATAATCAGAGATGTTATATTGTTTGCTCTGATTTGGGATTAGAGGCATGGCACAGTATTGTTCCAAAAGGGCATCTTATCAACAGTCGAGTGCATTGACATTGTGAACAGACGGAGAGCTCATCTTGCTCAAAGGCAAAACAAATACACTCTGGCAAAGCCCAACCAAAGAGCATTATGCTTTTGAAAGGAACTTCACGGCAGACAGATGTTTGTGTTCATTTTCTAAAGGAAGGGATTTAGGCTTACTCACAAAAATAAACATGGCATTATGATACAGAGTCTGTGTTTTTTCTTTTAAATAATGATCACTTATTAAAGTAGAAGAGATGTATCACAGCCAATAATGTTCTAGAATAATCCTTTGTAAATCATGATAATCATAAATAACGTTAATGGTAATAGCTCATTTTATCAGAAAATTCTTAAAAGGATTTTTGTTAACCAAAAGAAGAGTATTCCCATTTTAAATGAGGATTTATATGTAGTTTCCCAGAAATCATTGCACATTCCT
Organism: Rhinolophus sinicus; assembly: GCF_057876585.1. Taxonomy (NCBI): domain Eukaryota; kingdom Metazoa; phylum Chordata; class Mammalia; order Chiroptera; family Rhinolophidae; genus Rhinolophus; species Rhinolophus sinicus. The sequence continues at coordinate 201,688,651 of NC_142517.1, forward strand.
GTGATGTTCATTGTTTCAGTCCCTCGCCGCCCATGACATCATGATTTTCAACGATCATCCAGCTATTTGCAGGCTCCCTCTCCTCAAAGTTGGAATTATTGAGAATCCCACCAGGTAGCAAAGAGTTAACTTTCATTCAGCAAACTAGTGAATTTGAAGATAATTTTTGATTGTGTGACAAAGCAGAGGGCTGAAATGGTAGATAGACTTTGTGATAAATTGAAAAACCTGCCTGCAGATTCTGCAGCTCCTCTCATCAAGAGGTAGAGCCAATTTTCCCTCTCCTTGATTCTGGGCTGGCCTTGACACTGGCTTTGACCAATAGAATGGGGCAGAAGTGACCCCGAGTTCTGATGCCTAAATCTTGAGAGCCCTTGCAACTTCCTCCTTCTTCTCTGGGAATATTTTCCTGAGGCCACTAGGTAGGGCCACCAGCAGTTTTTTAATCGTATTGGAGGATGGGAGGCAAATAACTTTTTTTTTTTGCTGAGTATTCTGAATGAATGCATGTTTGACAAGATTATAAAACTGATGTAAAACAGGAATAGAAAAAATTCGCCTACAACTTAATAGAACATTTTCTGTTAATACCTGAAAGTATATAAAAAAACAGTGGGCTAACTGCTAAGTTAACCATACCTCTTGTTAGATAATAATAATCTTTCAGTGTGGAAATCATGCATCCTTCTTCTGTCTAGTGTTTGTTGAACGCTACTCTGTCCCAGGAACCAGGGAAATGGTGGAGAACACGAGGGACACAGTGCCTGCCCTCAGGGGGCTAAGGTACTAAGCTAAGGAAGGCAGAGAAAAACAAGGGAAAGGACCAAATGATTATTCATTAGCATAAATGTTATGATGTAATCAAGGAAAGGGCTGAGAATAATGGTGGGCGGAGCCTACTTAGTACGGTGTGGTCAGGGTAAACTTGTCTGACAGAATGACATTTAAACTGAGATCTAAAGGATACAAATGAATCAGCTACACAAAAAGTGGAGGAGGAGTGTTCCCAGTGGAGGGAAAAACCTGAGAAAAGACCTTGGGCCAGGAACAAACTGGGGGTTGTTAGCATGGAGGTTCAGCGTACGGCTGTGGAGTCAGAGTTCACATACTGCCTCTGTTACTCACTAGTGTTATAAACCTGGTGGTGAGTTTCTTAACCTCTTTGTGCCTCAGTTTCCTTATGTGTAAATAGGGTACTCCATGAAGTTGAGAGCAGAGAGAGGTTATATGACACAGTGGACTTTATAGGACACAGCAAGAGATTTGGGGACCCTCTCCTGCAAAGTATAATGGGAAACCATTCAAGGGCATTTAGAAGGAGAATAGTATCATTTGTTTTATATTAACGAAGGTTATTTTTTTTGCTGCTGTATAGAAAGGGATGGGAGGAGGCAAGCATGGATCATGCAGACCAGATAGGAAGGAGTCCAGGTAAGAGAAGACAGGTTTGGACATAGAATTGACATCACTTACCAAGAGTTGGATGGGTGTCGTGCAGGGAGGCCTGCGGGGTCTCTGCTCCCGCTCCCCATTCAAGAACGCAGGATATGGTGAGGCCAAAAAGGAACACCCATGGAGCCATATGTAGGGGAGTCATACCACTACGGTCTCACTGGAGGCTTTGTCTGCAACCCACTCTCCTCTGTAGCCGCAGCAGTTATATTAGTAGCCAATGGCTCAATGGCCACAGCTGATGGCCATCTACTACCTGAGCCAGCATCCCTTCATGTGAGGCCAAGAGCCTGTAAACTACTTTCTGGGGCTTTGCCCCCACAATGGGTAAAAGCAGAAAAATGTTTAAAATGAGTCTTAGGTATTTGGCTTCAACAACTAGATGAGTTATGGTGACATTTATGGAGGTGACATTTACCTGGTTTGAGGATCATGGGGCCAGATAGGTTGGGTCTGAGCCCTCCAGGGCATGTCAGGCCTGGACCTTACACCTAAGGTTGCACTTTTAAAGTCCAGTCATCTTTTGTATGCATGAGAAATTTACATACTACCCTTGATGGCCATGGCACTGTTTAAGGGCTCTGTAGATGGTCTCTTTTAATGCTCAGAAGAACCTCTGACGTAGGTACTGTCATCATTACCATTTCACAGACAAGGAGAGTCACAAAGCAATAAAATAGGGAAACCTGAATTAGAGCCCAAGGGAGGCTAGCCCCAGAGGCTGCAACCTTCACCACTGAATTACCTATGGAGGTTGTGATCCTAAGTAAAGAATGGGAGTCAGTTTTGGCTTTTTTATTCATAAACTTTAAATTAAAATATAACACACAATAAGGTATAAAAATCCTAAGTGTGCCATCTGGTGAGTTACCAGGACAGGCATGCTTATGAACAATACTTCCATCAGACAGTGGAAAATAATTGTACCCAGAAGCCACTTTATGCCCCTTCCCCATCGCTACCTCTCCACTTTCCGAAAGGTAATCGGTCTCCTGACTTCTAACGATAGCTGAGTTTTTTACTTAATATAAATGGAATGATAAGATTTGCCTTTTTTAGGACAGAAATCTGTCCTGTTTTGGAACACTTGGGTCATTCCATGGGAATTAGAATAACTTAGTAGAAACTGCCCCTAAATGCAGTGGAGAAACCACATAGGGCCAGTTTTGGAATAAACTTCCCTGAGTCTGCCAGTGGTGGGTGGTGCAGCCTGCCTGGAGAGAAAGGGAAAGGATATAAAAAGGAAATTCTAAAGGAGACATCTTAAGTGTACATGAAAGAAACGGGGGAGGGGGAATGCTAGGTGGAAGTAATAATGTGGAAAAATAGGAGGTGAATTCACTATTAAGGACAAACTATAAACGGACAAGTGCAAGATAAGATATTTATGGGAAAATCTTTTGCTTAGTTGAGATACTTGGGGTGAGGGACCACTTAGAGTTGTCCTCTCTTTCATCCATTTTGAAAAACCACAAGGGTAAGCTCTTAAAAGTCAATAATATGGGCTATATCCTATGTCATATTGTACGGTTTATGTGATGCAATAAAAAAGATTAAGGGATGGTACAAGCTTACAATTGTCAGCTAATCACAAGCTGCATGAGTGATGAAAGGTACTTTATAATCTGACGCTTGAGGTTTATAGAAGCCCAGACTAGTTAAGTGAATGGCGGTGCAGTTAACAAGGCCACACCCTGAGAAGGGGCAGCGTGGGGGCCAGAGCCTGGGGTTGTGAACAGCCAGGTCTCCATATGGTACTGAACTGTCTTCCTCATGCGGTCGATGTGCATATACACAGGTGGTGGTCTGAGATCTTAAAAGCGGAAGGTAGAATCATATTCAGGGTCATTTTGCACGCTATTTGTCCTCTTTTCACGAAAGACCAAGGGACACTGGTAGTGGCAAATGGTCTTTGCAGGTTTAGGGGTGGGATGAGTACCTGCAAGCACCAGGAATACAAATTATTCTTCCTCCTCCCTGGATGGTCTTCTCCAGTTCCTTCAAAACCTGGCTCCATCTCGTCTTTCAACCTCGATTCCCAAAAGTTGTACCTAATGGTTCTCTCCTTAGCACTTCACGGAATTCCCTCTCAACACGTATACAGTAAGTTTTTGTTTTATGTATTTTTTTACACTTGATCTTAGCCAAAAGGCCTAGAAGCGATTATTTTATGTATTTTTTTGATCACTTGTTTGGTACATCTCTTTGTTTGCTTCCTCAACTACAATGCAAATGGCAACCCGACAGGGACCAGTCTGCCTAGTTCACTGCAGTAATCCCAGCACGGGCACTCTTGTAGAGGCAAATCGCCGTGGCTATAAGGCTGTCCTACACATTTGGGCTTTCCAAGGCCGTGTCTCTATGTGCAGGTTGGAGTACTCCTGGTACCTTTAACTACCTGTGCACAGCTCCTCAGCTTGGTAAGTGAGAGAAGCTGCGGGGGATGCATCACCTCGATTCTTTCATTCCGCTCTTCTTTAATTCCATCTAGTACTAAAGGTGTTGGCTGTCCCGATGTGCTCAGCATCTAGGATGTTTTCCTAAGTGGGCTCACGTGCAGGAAATGAAGCCTGTTTTTGCTGTGGGGTCTTGTACCTATATCCTGGATCATTCTAGTGACTCTAGAGGGGGGTGCCTCTCTGGCTGGTCTACCTAAGTGTGAGCTGGAAATTCTGGGGACATATGCAAGTCTTTGGATCCTTCAAGCTGGAGTCAGTCTCCAATTGGACACTCAATGGCATTTCAAGATAGCATCAGGCCCAGAGAACCCTGTGTTTCTTCTCCCTGCCCAGCCCACTCATTGAGTGGAGTGTGGAGGCAGACTTATTTTCAGGTGGGTGCACACATGACCATGATGTCGATGGCTTGGGAGGCCACAGAATAGTTCAATGCATGGTACGAATAAAGTTTATGTCATGGGTTCAAATGCTGTCTTTATCTCTTAGTGGCAGTGTGACTTTAGTAGAGTGACTTGTCCTATGTGAGCAATTGCCTACCAATATTGGTGCCTAGGTTTTTACCTTCAGGGGCTAAAATCCATGCCCAGAAAAATCCCTTCCTTCTTGAACTTCTGAGACTAAAAGGTGTTTGTCGTCTGGCAAATGGTATCTATGGATATTCCCTTTACCAGGAAAACTAATGTTCAGCTGTACTATTGTTTATAATCAGCAGAGAAACAATACTGCTTCTAGTGAAAGATAGTTGGCACAATATCCAGGCTTAGGGGCATGCTAGGACAGAGATGGCCCAGATCTCTGGCAGGACCACAGATGCACAGGTAAGCAGGATTAGGCTGGCATAGGGCCAGAGGTATGGCTTTTCATTTTATGTTATTTTTTTAGCTTAATCCACTGAGTTCTTTTTCCTAAATCAAGTGTAATGCATACTGGCAAAATACTGCAAATGTAACTGAGACCATATGGTGGAGCATTTATTTTCTTACTATAGGCAAATACCGTTAATTTAAATGGCAAGTATCTGTTATGAATGTTTTTTAATGTAAACAAAACAATAGCTAAAATGCCTTTAACAAACAAGGCTGATACCATTCTTTTACATTTATTTTATTGTTTTACTGCCATATAATGTTTGTGCATTTAAGAAACATTTGTTTCACAACATTTTCAATCAATTGCTAATTTAAGTAGGAAGCTAAAAATAAAAGCCTTCAACATTGAGATAATGATTTATCTCTTGGCTTGTTTATCCAGTTAAAAGTCAAAGTTAACTGCAAATGAAATGATTCATATCATCAAATAGCAGTTAACAGTCTCTTGGGTGCGGTAGTTTAAGGGGCACGAGATAAACACAGACAAATTACTTCGCAGGCTGCATGCCATTTTTACACACTGTATTATCCTTTAGATAGATTTTGCATATGTCCTTCAGCTAAATGAAAACATAAGCTTGTGTATTTGATTTACTCTTTTCTTTTTTTTAAATTGAAGTTTATTGGGGTGACAATTGTCAGTAAAGTTACATAGATTCAGGTGTACAATTCTGTATTACATCATCTATAAATCCCATTGTGTGTTCACCACCCAAAGTCAGTTCTCCTTCCATCACCATATATTTGACCCTGTTTACCCTCTTCTACAACCCCAGTCCCCCTTTACCCTCTGGTAACCACTAAACTATTTTCTGTGTCTATGAGTTTTTGTTCCTTCATTTGTTTGTCTTATTCTTTTGTTGTTTTCAGTTTTATATACCATATATCAGTGAAATCATACGGTTCTCTAATTTTTTTGTCTGACTTATTTCGCTTAGCATTATAATCTCAAGATCCATCCATGTTGTCACAAATGGTCCTATTTTATCTTTTCTTATGGTAGAATAGTATTTCATTATGTATATATACCACAACTTCTTTATCCATTCATCTATCGAAGGACATTTTGGCTGTTTCCATGCCTTGGCCACCGTAAATAAAGTTGTAATGAACATTGGAGCACACATGTCTTTACGGATAAATGTTTTCAGATTTTTGGGTGTAGATACGCAGGTTATATGGTAATTCTATTGGTAATTTTTTGAGGAATGTCCACACTGCCTTCCATAGAGGCTGCACCAGTCTGCATTCCCACCAACAGTGTATGAGGGTTCATTTTTCTCCACAGCCTCTCCAACACTTGTTACTATTTGTCTTATTGATGATAGCCATTCTGACTGGGGTGAGGTGATATCTCATTGTGGTTTTGATTTGCATTTCTCTGACGATTAGTGATGTTGAGCATGTTTTGGACTGATTATTTATGTTAGATGTTCTAGTGAGCTATGAAGTAACTTTTAGTAGTTTGAATTCTGTTGGCTTCTGTCTTAAATCTTGATGAACTTCATTAGCCAGACATTCTCAGTGTTTTAATCAAGATTTCTGCCCCCAATTTTTTCCCTATTCTTGAAAAACTTTATTTTTGAAAATGGAGATAGTTAATAACACAACTGAATGCGTAAATCTTAAGTGTGTGGTAGACAGAATAACGGACTGCCAAAGATGTCCACATTCTCATCCCTGAAAACTGAATATGTTATCATACATGACAAAAGGGACTTTGCAGAAATGCTTAATTTAAGGTCCTTGAGATAGAGAGATTATTCTGGATTATCCGTGTGGACACCATGAAATCACAAGAGTTCTTAAAAGCGGAAGAGGGAGGTAGAACCAGACATCAGAGTGATGTGATGTGATGTGAGAAAGACTCCACCAACCCCCATTACTGGCTTTGCAGATGGAGGGAAGGGACTATGAACCAAGGATGTGGGTGGAATTTAGAAACAGGAATAGGCAAGAAAGCATATTCTCTCCTAAAGCTTTCAAAAAGGAATCCAATCCTGACCATACTTTGATTTTAGCCCAGTGGGACTTTTGTAGACCACCAGCCTACATAATTGTAACAGAATAAATGTGTGCAGTAAGCCACCAAGTTTGTGACAATCTGTTATGGCAGCAAAAGGAAACTAATACAACAATTAAGTGCATTTTTACATGTGCGTAAATTTGTGTAAGCACTACCTAGAACAAGACATACAACATTTCCAGCTATGTAGACATTTCCTTTATGCCTCTTTCCAGTCAAAATCACCCACTGGGGAGCCATTATTCTGACTGCTGTCTTTATAGATGAGTTTGGCCTGTTCCTGACCTTCTGACCCTATGCTTTTTGGAGTTTAGCTTCTTTCTTTTAACATAATACTTTTGAAGTTCATCTATCAATTCCATTTATTTTTATTGCTATGTAGGATTCCACTGTATGTACATATCACAATTTGTTCTTTGACTCTTTTTCTTTGTTTCTAGCTTTTATCTATTACTAATCATATTTGCTGAATGTTCTTGTGCAAGGCTTTTAATGGACATATGCATTTATTTCTCTTGGAGATATAGTAGGAGTAGAATTGCTGGGTTTTAGGTAGGTATATATTTAACTCTTATAAAAATTCCTAACAGTTCACCCAAGTGGTTCTACTATTGCAGAATAATTTTGCAGATTTGAATCAGCTGCAGAAGCTCTCTCAGAAGCTGCCTTTTGTCATAGTTATTCATGAAAAGGGTGTGCTTTGTAGCATCATATTGCACAGGGCTCATTACCAGGTTGCTTGGAGGAGAGCAAAGGGCTAGGTGAGACCATGGTTGGAATTCTGTGCTTTAGATTTTCACCTGCCATTTCAAATATTTAACACTGTTCAGGGTACTTGTCAGACTCCAAAGTTGATATTATGAAACTTAGCACTAATAATGTGTTAGTCACTATTTGGAAAAATATTAGCTGGATGGCAGATATAAAAAAGACCAAAGGAAGAGGAGAAGACAGACAGGAAGTCTTGGATGTGGGATACTGCTATGCTGTGGTACAACAGAATGAAACGAGTGCGATGACTCCTGAGTTAGCTGGTGCAGGGGTCTTGCCAGAAGCCATAAGCCAACTAACTTCTGGAGACTCTGAGTAGACATGTTCTGCTGATAATTATGCATCTAGTTTTCAAAAATCTTAAGGTTCACAGATACTCTAGCCCCCCAGACTTCCATCATCCTTCCCTCACGCTTCAGTTGGTGATGAGATGACAAATACAGCCGATCCTCATTTTTCATGGACTCTGTATTTGTGAATTCACTTTCTCTCTAAAATTTATTTATGACTCCCCCCGCCCAATCAATACTCATTACTCTTTCATAGTCATTTGTGGACATGCACAGAGTGACCAAAAAAAAAAAAAAGTGAGTCCCCAGGCACATGTCCCCAGCTGATATTGAACAAGTGGATCTCTGCCTTCTTGTTGCAGCTTTCAGGCTGTAAACAAGTACCTTTTCCATGGACTATCACTGTCATGATTTTTGCATTTATGTGTTTTTTTGTTGGTGATTTTGATGTTTAAAATGGTCCCCAAGCAAGAAGTGCTGAAGTGATGTCTACAACAAGAAAACTGTGATGTGCTTATGAAGAAAACACAAGTGGTAAATAAGCTTCCTTCAGGCATGAGTTATAGCGCAGTTGGCTGTGAATTCCTTATTGAATCACAATACATACTCATATTAAATAAGGTGTCTTTAAACAGAAACACACATAAAACAAGCTTACATGTTGATTAGTTGATGCAAATTTCGTGATCAGAGGCTCACAGGACCCTAACCCTGTAATTCCCTTAGGAGCAATTGTTCAGTATTTGCTAATTCAGTGTTTATGGTGAGGTTATAGAACAAAACTATGCTGAATAATGAGAATCCACTGGATATAGACCACAGACCCTCAATTCCAGTGATATCCTTGAGAAAGTCTCAGTGATAAAACACAGCACACTAATATGGAAACAACAGGGAATGTAGAGTTCTTATTGACCTACTGAAGGGATTTCTTTAGGTTGGAGCCAAACTTCACATAAGTTCATTCTGATCTCTTTTATGTTCAGGGCATATGGCATTTTTTTTGTTCATATCTGTTTTTTTCCTCCCTAAAACAGATAACAACTTGTGCCCATGCCCAGAGAACCATAAAATGCCAGTGGTGTCAAGACCCTCAGATCTATCAGTCCAACTCCCTCTTTCCCAGATGACAAATTTGTGGTCCAGCGAGGTGGAGGGATTGCCATGATCTGGAATTCCATTCATTTTACTGCCTTTGATTTCATACATATGACTCGAGCTGAGGAGAGGAGGTAACGATAACAACTGTATGTGAAAATCATGTTAAATAACCAACCCTGTAAGAATAAATTCTGTATTATCAGCATCCTGTATGCTTGGGTGATAACCGTAAGTAAAAGTGATAGTTTCTCAGATAATTTAGAACTTTATCATTGCACGTCCAGGTCCCATCCAATCAGATGACACTATCAACCAATAGTGTCATATGGCAGAGAAATCTTTTGACTGGATGATTGCCAACTCACTCTGTCTCTGTGTGAAGGAATGCTCTGCATTTTTGATGGGTTATTAGATACACTTTCGTTACAGTAACACTTGGGGGAGGCCGGATTTACTGACTTCATGAACATGGAACTGAGTTCTTTCTCCACCTATGCAGACTGGTGTGAGTGCCTAAGAGGTTGTTTCTGATCTTCAGAACACAGACGTTTGATTTGATCATTAATTTTATATTGGACATCCTGAAGTAATATTCAGTATCTCAATTATTCAGATGTTTATTACAAGCCAATATTTTCTTATATATTATTATTATATATGCATGTATGTATATGTATATATATATATATACATATATATATATATATACATATATACATCTATACATCTATCTATCTATCTATCTATCTATCTATCTATCTATATATATATATATATATATGTATATGTATAGTAATGGTACCTATAATTTATTTTTTTGTACTGAGAGAAGGATGATGCCACAGTCTGGAGGGAAGTAACCATGCCAGAAATGTCAGGTGTTGGAATGTTTGAATTATGCTGTTATTCATGCATGATGGTGAGGCTACCAGCTCATCCTGTGACATAAGCTCTGTGTTGTTTTTCTGTGTAATCAGTAACATTTCCCCCGATCCTGAGAGTTCACTATAGATATTTTGGAAAATAAAGAGTGAAGAAGAGAATAATTTACTCATAATTCTACCCCTCAGAGATGAGCACTTCAGTGTTTTATCCTTTGTGTGTATATACTCACAGGTATCCATTGCATTTTGCTTTTATTTATATGTACAAAATGGGATCACGTGCTCTATTTCATACAGTTTAAGTTTAATGCGTCATGTTTATATTCCCATGTCATGAAATATTCTCCAAAAACTATAAAATCCATCATGCTCCCAGATTTACTAAAGCAACCCCCAAGTGTTGGACATAAAAGCAATTTTTTGCTCTTTAAAATAACATCGCAATCAGTATCTTTGAATATTTTTGGCATAGCTCTGATTGTTTCCTCTAGATAAATTCCTGCACCTGTCCTTACTGGGGTAAGGGGTCTGGGAGACTTTTGTAGTATTGGCCCAAGGCTCCCTGGGACCGTTACAGTGGTCAGGCCTTTTGATGTGATGACTGGAGGGAAGGAGGTCTCCCTCTTTCTGGTGGCAGATGCCCCAGTCAAGGCTCCAAACTGACCACTTGGGGCAGAGCCTAATGCCCTGTTTTGATAGACTCTGCCTCTCATTCTAACTGTTTTCTGGAGGAGGGTACCTGTGGTTAAAAAAATAAAAAATCTTGCTTTTAAAATTAAATCTGCAAATCATGATTCTTTATGACTAAAGCTGGTATGTTGGTGAAAAAGTTAATAACATTGTACACAAACGCTGTTTGAGTATTTAAAAGGAGAACATACATTTTTGAGGTTGGTTCCCCTTTGACATTTTCTCAAAGCCAAAAAGTCCAAGCACAGAAGACCTGGCCCAGTTTCCTTTTAAGTTTTTTTTAACAGCATTGACAAGCGGGTCCGGCACACTGGCCTTAGAACTTCCAGAACAGTACCTCTTCCACCGAAAACCCTGAATACATATGCATATTATGTAGAGATGCAATTTAGTTTTCTTTCTTTGTGTGCATGTTCCAGGTAAATGTTTCACTATTTTTCACAATGGTTTTGGGCTTAAAAACACCCAAATTGTCTAAAGAATAATGACAACTAACAGTTGTGGGCAATCACCTGGGATATGGGCTGTGCCCTAGGTTCTTTATATACCTATTTTATTCTTCAAAACAGCCTTCCCCTGCTCAGTATTTTATAACAGATGAGCAAATCGAACCTCAGAGAAAGGCCTTTCCTCAAATCTGACTGTATGTGAAGAGCCAGATCTGTCTGGTTTCACTATAACACTCTGCTCCCCTGGGGTTCTGACCATGGTTCCTTATTCCAAGCCAAGTGATTTCTCTGCATCCCCACCACCATTTCAACTGCTGATTTTCTCATTCATTTAATGCATGTGGAGCAAATGCCCTGAGTCAGATGTTAGAAATAGAAAAATGACCAGACAGCCCTCACCTGTGATGGCTTGGAGACGAGGACATGGTAACGAGCAACACAGTGCATTGTGATGGATAGTACAAAGAACTGTGAAATCTTAGAGAGCATGTGACCTCAGGAGCAGGTCAGATTACCTCGAGGCCTCCCCTGTTGACTTTCATTTCTCTAATATTCTCTCATAGTCCGGTTCAGTCTCACACACGTTCACACACTTTTGCAGATCCTCAAGCTCACTGTCATACGACTCCCCAGGCAGTAAATGAGTGCCAAACAACGGAACAGAGAACATGCTCAGAGAATAAGGAGATCAGAGGAGATGGAGACGGCTTCTGGGAGCAGCAATTAAGGGCAGCTATGGGTGTGTACCTGCTTGTTCCACACCTGTGACTGTGGCTGAATGAGTGTGATTATCCTGGAGCGAGCAGAGAATGAGGCCAGGGCCTCACGTCCCTCAGGATTGAGGGGCTGGGTCGCACCACCAGGAAAGCAGAGGTGATATCTGAGAGTGAGGGGGTTTAGAAGGGATAGTGAAGGGGGAGAGAGTGACTGCGCTGAAGTTCATCCCACGAAGCTCCTTCTTCTGTCTCCCCCCAGGGAAGAGAGGCTCATGGGACAGGTAGAAGAGCTGCGCCCTGAGTGTGGGGTCTCCAGAGAACTGCGCAGAGGTGGATTGTGGTGGCCTGGGAGATGCAGGACTAGGGCGCTTCATATCCCTGCACTTCTGGGCTCTGTCGCGTTAGAGGCCTTGATACCCCAAAGTGGGTCCTCTCTTTCCAGGCAACACAGGGAGGGTTCTATTGAGTCACAAGCCACTGCTGTTGCCCGGCACTTGGAACTCCTGTGTCCAAGGTTAGCAGATGAGAAGAGTCCCCATCATAGCAGGTCGCTGACCTTGATCCACAGGGGGAGCAAGGCTGCTGCTATGAAGTGGGAACAAGGACGAACATATGAAGGACTCAGATTATCAGGTGGGTATCTCTAGATATTCCCGAGTTTTCAGGATCCTCCCAGGAACGTATTTTCTAAAAGCTCTTTCTATGATTCTGTGGGCAGATAGGGTTGAAAATTGCTGAGTGAATCTCTTTTTTCTCATTCTATTTCCTTTCTAAGATAACTTGCATTGTATTCATAAGAGATAGATAATGGAACTAAGATTCATTAAGTAGGAGGAATTCAAGATACATGTTAGGTAATAAAAACTCAGGTGCTTTATTTAATCTGGAGAAGAACAGAGAACACATAGAAACGTGGTAAATAAAAGTACAGGGAAAAGTCAGGTAGTTTTTTATTTTTCTATGCCCCAGAATAACATTTTTTCCTTTTTCTTCTTACACTTACGTTTAACAGAATAGCTATTGTTTTCTTTGTTATGATAAACTTACCCCAACTTATTGTTTTCTTCTGAATATTATTTATGTTCTAATTTTTAGGCATGATTTGTCTCTTCTAGGATTAAGAAAAAGGTCTGTTGAGATTGCTTCTTTTCCCTTGAGAGATGTCTGTATTTTACATAAACAATGATTTATTATGAAATTTCCATATTTTATGTTCCTCTTTCCAAGGAGAAGGCTAGTATCACCCCTCACAAAGTGATAACCCTGTCCCCCAAGCTTCTTTCCTTCAACTGTACTCTCACATTGGGTCCCTAGCTTGTGGAGTAAGAAGATCTGTCTATAGTGAAGAAATTCAAGTAGATGCCTCTTAAACTATATCATCTCTGGACAACATAGGACATAAAAAGCAATATTGTATCAATGGGGCATGGAGAGATTCGTGCCACTCTTAAGGATATAAAGGAAGCAGGGTTAGTAGTCCCCATCATATCTCTATTTAATTCACCAATGTAGGCCCCGAGGAAAGTTGATGGATTCTGGAGGTTGACTGCAGACCACAGCAAGCAGGCTAAGGTATCTTTGCTAGAACAGATAAATACAACCTCAAGTATATGGTATGTGGCCATTTATCTGGCAACCTCAGATATATGGAATGTGGCTATTTATCTGGCAAATACATTCTTTTGGAACCCCATTAAAAAAGAACATCAGAAACAGTTTTCATTCACATGGGAGAGACAAGAATATACATTTATAGTTTTGTTCCAGGGCAATGTCAACCCTGTTGCTTTCTGATATGTAATAGAGTCGAAAGAAAGCTGCCCTGCCTAAGATCTGTGGTTGACTGAATAGGATTCTTCTCCCCTACAGGTGCCCATGTCCTAATCGCTGAACCTGTGAATATGTTACATTACATGGCAAAAGGGCCTTTGCCGGTGTGATTAAGTTAAAGATTTGAGATAGGAAGATTAGCTTGGATTATTGGGGCAGGGGAGGCAATGTAATCACAAGGGCTTTACAAGGGAAGGAGGGAGGCAGGAGAGTCTGAGTCAGAGAAGGCAATGTAGTGGGTGGGGCGGGGGGAGAGAAAGAGAGAGAGAGAGAGGAAGAGAAGCGAGAAGAGAGAGAGAAATTTGAAGGTGCTACTATGCTGGCTATGAAGAGAGACAGGCCATAAGCCAAGAAATGCAGCAGAAGCTGGAAAAGGCAGGGAAATGGATTCTCCCTTAGAGCCTCCAGAAGCAACACAGCCCTGCTGACTCCTTGATTTTAGGACATCTGACCTCCAGAACTGTAAGATAATACATTTGTGTAGTTTTAAGCCACTAATTTTGAGTAATTTGTTATGGGCATGATAGGAAACAAAAATTTCCCAGAGAGCATCAGAGTGATGGCATGAGATAGGGTGGTTTCAGGGATTGGTGAATTCAGCAGCTTACTGCCGTAGTCCAGGTCCTAGGTTCTTTATAAAATTGCTCTTTGACTTCCTCAGTGCGGTGTTTGCTGGTTTTCAGGCAAACCTCATGGTGACAAGAGTGCTGCTTTGGTTCCAAGCATTGCATCTTACACCTTACTACTCAGTCAGGAAGAGAGAATGATCTTTGTGTTTATTTTTTAGGAGTAAAGAACACTTTCTCATAATAGCAGAATATTTTTTGACCTGTATGTCCACCATTCTTTGTATTGACCTTCACGTCAAGATAGCTAAAGGAAGCATTGCAAAGAGTTGTGTCCATGTTGAGATATGATATCGACTTTTTGAATGTTCTTCTCATGTTTCATGAGGATGAGAGATGGCCTTCAGGGCAGTCTGCCCCAACTGGAGTGTTTGTCGAGAAGACGTGCATTTATTGAGTATTTGGAGACACAGATAATAAAGCATCTTGCATGGAGTGTTATAGGATTCCAAAGAAAACTTCATTGAACCCCAGTGGCTATCAGGGAGTAGCTATGGAAATAGTCATTAGCCTAAAGGCTTGTTGTAATCCTCTTTTGAAAGCTCTGAACTCAGACTTTAAAATGACCAAAATGTACCTATTTGCCTGCAGCACATACTTTCTCAAAGTGATTTTTGCTCCATAAATAGATTGCATTGACCTATTCTGGCCTGTTTGGTTAATTACACTGCATTTTGTCCAGAGGTCCTGCTGAGCAGGCGAGTGACGTCACGGTTCACTGCCATCAGGGGTTCTTTGCAGAACTTTGGGCAGAAATCTTCACAAGAATGGTTGCAACTTCATCGAGGTTTCCACCGCAGCTCAGCAGCTCTGGAAGTGGCCGTCCCTGTGGGAGGAGGGCCTTTGAAAGCAACTGATGAGAAGTGGCTCCGAGTTCATTGAAATCTTTGGAAGTTGCTCCAGTCATCACACAAGAGGTGAACTCTTTCAGTGTATATTTGAAAGGAGATTGTAAACATCATATTTCTTATGGGAGAAAACTTTGGGGCCATGTTCAGTCTTATTTACTATGTAAATTCTCTGTAGCCACTGACTAGTGAAAGGAGGGCTGAGTTCACCAAGGGCAGACTGTGATGTCACAGAAACGGTGCTGGGCCATGAGTCAGGAGATGCGGTTTCTAAACATGGCCTGTCACTGATGCCCTGTACTGGGCTGGGAGTTGGAATGAATCTCTACTTAACGTTTCCTTGAAAGCAAAGACCATGTTTTGTACTTACTGCTACTACTGTTGCTGTTGTTTTTGAGTGCTTACTGTGTGCTAGGTATTGTGGTGGGTGCTTGACTAGCTCATGAAATCTCCACATGCCAGGGAATGTCTGTAGATCTCCATTTCACAGATGAGGGAACTGAGGCTTAATGAAGCCCAGTGACCTTGCCTAGGGTGCAGGACTGTCTGGTTTCAAGGCCTGGGCACTTCCTTCCTTGAGATCTACGACAAGCAGCGTTGGTCCTAACAACCCCTCACCTTTACAACAGCAAGTCTCAAACTTGCTTGCTCATTGGAATCACTGGGAGAGCTTTCCTTTAAAGAATACTGATGCTGAGGCCCGTCCCCGGTGACATAACTTGCCCAGGGTGCAGCTGAGCAATGGGATTTTTAATGCTCCTCAGTTTATTGTATTTTGCAACCAGGATTGAGAACCTCTGCTTTACATGAAGTTTCAGGGTTTGGGGAGAGAAGGCTGGGGAGACACTTCCTGATTTTGAAGCTCCAGTTTTCTGAGGGCTGGCTTTTCTTGGCATGGCCTCTTGAAGAGCTCCTTTAAATTCTAGAGTCTTGGAGTTGGGACTAAGAGGCTGGGGAGACACTTCCTGATTTTGAAGCTCCAGTTTTCTGAGGGCTGGCTTTTCTTGGCATGGCCTCTTGAAGAGCTCCTTTAAATTCTAGAGTCTTGGAGTTGGGACTAAGTTTCAGTGCGGCTCTAGAAATGTGAAGTACTTGAGAAAGGAAATAAGTAAATATTTGGGAGGGACACTTGAATGAATTGGTTTAGGATAGACTTGATGCTGGGGGCAGTTCTTTTTTAAGAGAGAAAGAGTGTCTGTGTGTGATGATGTGAAGGCACATTTCCACGTAATCAATCCAGACAAAGCCATGAGCAAAGGAAATGGCAGAGATGAAAAAGGTTATGAATTGGTGGACAATGTAGAATCATCCACACAGTAAATGAGATGATACAGTTAGGAAGAGACTAATCAGCTCACTTCTTGGACACCCATTTAACTGTCACATATGACCATGGCCCATTTAGCAGATTACTTTTTCTAGTGCACTAAATGGTACAACACCTGGGCCAAGGAGTTATTTGCTTCTGAGCTATCCATTCACTTTCCTGCTCTTCAGTGCCGAATGCTTTTCTTTTATTAAAGAGGGAGGTTTGTTGAAAAAATTCGTATTTCAAAAATCATGACTCTTCTGGGTGTTTTAGAGAGTGAAGTTTTCTCCTACTCAGAAAGTCTTGCTTGCATGCCGATCTTTCCATCAGAAGTGAGTTCCTGGTTTGAAGTAACAAGTAACCCTATGTGAAATAAAAATCCTCAAGGTTAAGGGAGAAAGGAAAGAGAATGGGTGTGGCTGGGGAATTAATGCTGGGTGGGATTAGGGACAATTTTCAT
The DNA here is from genome assembly GCF_057876585.1 of Rhinolophus sinicus. NCBI lineage: Eukaryota > Metazoa > Chordata > Mammalia > Chiroptera > Rhinolophidae > Rhinolophus > Rhinolophus sinicus. The sequence continues at coordinate 201,705,431 of NC_142517.1, forward strand.
GCATGAGTTTCATGCATGCACAATTATGACTGATAATTGTGTTCTCTAAAGAAGAGGGGTGCTATATGTCTTGGAGCGCTCATAACAAATACGGATATACATATATGGTATTCATAAAATGGTATTGAGAAGATGGCAGAATGAATTTTTTTTATCATTGTTATGAATAGATTTTTAATTGGTCCTCAGATTCAGACATTTCAAATGTAAGAATTTTGAGGTGACTGCAGGAGTAATTCTAGTGGAAGAAAAAGGAAAAATGAGAGTTATTTCTTGAAAGTAAACCTGAGTGCCATAAAGAATTATCTTTTAATAAAACCCAGACAGGAACAAGTTCAATCTCTTTCTGAGTTCAGGGTGAATTGTGTTTCAAGTTCAACTCTTCAAGGTTCTTTCAATAATGTCAAACTATTAAGTACGTGTGTATGAGATCGGGTAAATTCAATCTTTCTTTTCTCACCGTTTAGCAAACTGATTGTAATTGGATCATTGTAGTCATGAAATATTTTGACTGTTTTGTGGCAGTAATGATGAAGGCAGCAATCAAAACAGAATTAAAGGTATACCAGGTCTTTTATTTATTCCTGTATAAGAAAGAGTATTCTATGATTACATGCTTTTTCAAACACAGCTTGAATGAATGAATATTTTCCTGCATCAATATTTAAAAATTAAGTATATCTGCCAGTGGCTAAACTCAGTCTCTTAAGGAAGGAATATAAATAAACATTTGTTTTTTGTGTGTAAATTAAAATCTCCACACACTTCTCTCCCAGATTGCTTTATCATATCCTTTCAAGTTTTATGGATGATGTTTTCCATAACCAGCAGGTACTACTGTATTTTGCCTTTTATTTTGCTGGTAAAGCTATCAAGCTCGAGGATTGTGCCGACCAGGACTTGGGATTTTCTAGATGATAAACTAGAATTTGGACCAAGGAATAAAATGAACACCGTGTGGTTTCAGATGGTCCCTGTACACAGCTATCTTTTTGGTTAAGTTTATTCTAGATTCACAGCTTAGGGAGAAGAGCTAGTTCAAGGCAATGGGAGCAGACAGAATTGGGAAGCTAGGAAAATTGCCAGGGTTTGCCATTGAACACATCATTTATCTTCCTTTGTTTCCGTATGTTCATTTGTTAAAGGAAATTTGCAGAAGACCATATTTATGAAAGCAAATAGCTCTGGCAGACATTGGTGTATGCTGATAGTAGACTGATACAGTTGTTAATTTTTGGCTTTCACCACCCACAGAGTTATTAATTTGTGCCCTTTTGGTAGTATTGATGACCATTCAATACTAGGAATTCATCATGGAGTGGTTTCCTTTTCCTATGAGTACTTTTTGCTCTTCTTTACATGTAAAGCACATGACTCTGAATGCTAGGAAAGTGTCTTACTGTCCATCAATTAGCTGATGACTGAATCATCAAGTTAACCAAGAGAAAATTAAAAGCTAGGGAAAAAAAATCTAGAAATGTTGTATATAAATTGTTATCAATTCAACACCTTAATTTATAATTAGGCATATTTTGGGAGTCTACACTTTGAATGGAACAAAATAACGGTGTCTTATATTTAGTGCTTTATGCAACATGTCCATATACACAATCTCATTTGATCCTTAGATACCCCGGACACTGAGAATGTAGAGATCATCTTCATTTAATTGAGAATGTCTCAAATTACAAACACTTTAAATTTAGTGACTGGCTTAGTGTAGCCAATTCAGGGAACTCTTAAAGGAATGTTAGACTCATATGACTGTTAATGCAGTTCAGTTCACAGATCATGTACGAAATGCCAACCACATACTAGTCACTGAGCTTGGCATTTGTCATCATACCCTTGCCAATTATGCCATTGTGATTTGGGTGGCTGTCATTTGTTGCTTGTTTTTTTCCTGCTTGGGAAATGTTTCTTTTCACTGATGTTAACACAAAATTCTCCATTTTCTAAATCTGCAGAGACTATAAATGTGCATAAACTAAAAATACCAGTAATCTCACAGGTGAATTATGTGATTTTACATCTCATTTGTATCTTTCCCCTGTGGTTGTAACCTTGCCCTAATGTACATTTGTCATAATTCTGAGAATATATTGTTAATCTTAAGGGAACATCACAAATAAATGAAGCATTTGACCCAAGAGGGGGCTTTTTCTCAGGGTATTTGTTGATCCATCCATTTCCCTTTTAGGAATCTGTCTGTGACAATTATAAATCTCTCTTAGTAATGGATTGGACCATTCCTACACTTTACTTGTTTCAACTGCTTTTACTTCAACTTGGCACCAGGTTTGGGGAGCCCTGGACTAAGTGTTTTAGTATTTATAGTAGTGGATCACAAGCAGGACTGTCTAGCAGAAATCACCCTTGCAAAGCTTGTTTACAATGAGGATTTCTGGTCTTCTCCGTGCCTCCCAGCCTCTCAGCCAATTCAGTCGGTCTGGTATGGGGTCCAGGAAACTGCACTTTAACAATCTGGAAATTTTAATATATTTGTTTTAAAAGGATATTAGTATTAGAATATAATTGCTGTAAACCAGGAATGAAAGAAGTTCTCTCGACTGGAAGTTGAGGAATTGGGGGGTTCTGAGGTTTCCACCCATGACGTAATGAAACTGAACCCCCGTTTCTCTCCTTCCACCCAGGTATAGTGTCTTTGCCATCAGCCAGCCCACAGTTGTGCTGAGGCCACAATGTACGCTATGGGAGTTGGCTGTGTTTGTGCTCCCATGCCAGTGACGCAGGATATCAAAAGACCAAATGAGCTAGTGTCAGTGAAATAGCAACACACTATTAGCTATAAGGATAATCACTATTGTTTTGTACCATTAATCAAAACTAGAACTTTTTTTCTACATTTGTTATGGTTTAATCTGGAAAGTGACACTTATAATGTGAACAACAGCATTGTCGGGTGGCATAACGCAGATACTGAACACTTAGCACACAATTTATTCACACTTAATGGCTCATGTGCTGCCTACAGACACAATAGCTGCTGTACACATTCCACATTAGTATTCAACAACCACATAGAGTAATCGCTTCCATTTCTTGGCCAAGTCCAGTGACAAGGTCACTGGCCTGATGCCAAGTATGTTGTGTGTCTTACGAGGCATCTTGTCAGAGCTCTTTGAAGGGGAGGACACTGACCCAGCAAGGCCTCGGTGTTCCCGTCTCTTGGGAATCAACTGTTTCTTAAATGTCACCACCTCACACATCCTATTCTGCAATGGTACTTAGCTGGCTTGTGGTCTGATTTGGTGAGTATTTCAAAGAACTGAAATTTTTGGAATACGAAGATATGTCCATGGGTAACAGGAAACCGACTGTCTTTATCTTGTCCCTAAAGAAAGCAGAATAAGAGGAAGAGAAATAAGACTTTTTAGTGAGTTTTTATGCAGAACACTTAGTATTTTCCCAAGCCACCAAATACTGCCTAAAGTGTTAAAACTGCATTTTAAATATATCACAGTATTTTCTTTTTTGTTTACTTGATCAACAATAATGCAAGACTCTATGTTGGAACTGACCTTTTAATTAAGCCCAGTGAATAGCGCTGACAAAACTGAAATTTGAAACTATTGAGGGAGGGCCTGGATGCCTGAGGACTATTAGCTTGGTGTTTAAAGTTAAAGAATATCATGTTGTCTCAGGCAGAGGCCTTTGCACATCCAAGCTCATTAGTTGAAATGAAACAGAAATTTGAGGCAAATATTTCATAAGCCAGGTCAATCTACAGTTAGGGATTTTGAAGTAACTGAATATCCATCACGTCTGAAGAATAACGGGAGAGACTAGTGACAGCAATGAACCAAGGTTATCTGAGCAATTACATCTTTTCCTTTTGCCCACTTCTCCTTTTTCCTCTAAAAGTGTTATATAGAATTTTGACATAAACCAGGATAGTTTGCTCCTAGGAATAAGCCTAAAGAATAGTGTTTAAAATTATTGCCTTTTCTCCACTCTTGTTCTCTCTTCTCTCTCTCTGTCTCTCTCTCTGTCTCTCTCTCTCTGTCTGTCTCTGTCTCTGTCTGTCTCTCTCTGTCTCTCTGTCTCTCTCTCTCTCTCTCTCTCTCTCTCTCTCTCTCTCTCTCTCTCTCTCAATAAGGCTATAATTTCAGTGAATTACTTTTAGTGACCTGCATCTAAGGGAACGCATCTGCTCCCTCCCTTGGGAGAAAGGCCAGTGGTTCCATGTATTGGGATCAATGAGACAATAACTGCTGCCACTTAGTAAGCACTCAATTCACTATCTCACTTATTCTTCACAAAAACAATATTATGATTCCCTTTTTACAGAAGAGTAAACTGGCATAAGAGTTTCCCAAGACTGTGCTGTTGGTCAGTGATGGAGTCATGGTTTTAGCCCTGTGATTCCATAGGCTGCCTTCTTATCCACCGTGTATAAAAAAAAGAGACTCTATATATATGTTAATGTGTCTGGCTTCTCCTATCAGTGAAAAAAAATAGCATTTGCAATTTTAATTTACTATATGGACCCTTAAGTGTCAGAAGAAAAGGTTGGATCTCTGTGTCAAAATTTAGGAAAAATTACAATTCCCATCTCTAGTATCTGAAGAACATTGGTTCTTAGAAATATTGATACTGGATTATTCTGTAAAATACTTTCTTTGTATAATAGGGAAAAAGTTCATAAGCAAATTACGCATGATGTTTGACTGATTCAAAAGCCAGTTCAAACAATTTGCTCTCCATAAGTCTTTGTAAAATTCTTTGAGAGCTATTAAAAAGTAAATAAATTTACCAAAAGATGAGAGGACAGACGTAATGACATGTTACTTTACTAGTTAATCCTTGAGAAAGTAAAAAACAAAATAAAAAAGGACTGAAAAAGAAAAAAAAACATGCTTAATTTTTACTCAACAATTCCCTGTATCTACAGGACTTTATGCCAACCCAGCTGTTGATTTTAAGCTATTACTGACTTTCTTGTTTTAACACAATTCTAAAATTGGCTCAGTATTTCCAATTAAAGTCTATTCCAAATTAGAAATGGATTGTGTTATGATAGTTTATTTGTTGGCACTTGGAAATTGGAAACTGTTTTGCTTCAGAAAAATAATATGTTATCAACTTTGGGTTGGTTCCCAAACTATCACAGAAATTAATATAAATTGAAGTGGGTAAATTGATACTACCATATTTCTTAATTAGCATTGTAGGACTGTGAGAATAATGGTTTAATTGTAAAAAAATAAAACATTATAAAACATGCGCTGTGCAATTTCAAACTATGTAGATACAAACCTGGAAAGATATCGATTAAAATCTGAATGATGGTTGTTCATTTAGTGGGGATATGGAAAATTGTCCTTTTTATCATTTTACTTTGAATATTGCATTTATATTTTTCGTAATTTGCAATTTTTTTATAATGAACATTTTGTGCTTTATATAACTTTATAACTATATATACATATATGTGTATATATATATATATATTTAGGCAAAGGATACCATTTCTGCCTTTCTTCCCTCGTTGAAAACCCAATGGCCATTGGGACACAATAGTTGAGTGTGTATTTCTTGTTTCCATATCCCACGTCTGCTCTGTCAACAAACTTTATTGACTCCACCTTCAAGACATATTCAGAAAGCACTTCTACTGTTATTACCCTTGGCCAAGGAATGACCATTTCTTGCCTAGGTTACTTTTTTATCCTTAAACCTGGTTTCTTTGTTTTCTGTATTGTTTTTTCTACAGTCTTTTCAAAACAGAGCTCCTGACATGATCTTTTGTTTTTTTTTCATGAAAAGAGTATGTTACGCACTCCACTTCACTTGGAATCAATTCAGAATCATCGGAGGGGAGTGGAAGGCCACCCGTTAGCCTTTGGCCTTCATCTGTCTCTGCTTTCTTGCTTGCTCACTCCATTGTAGTCACACCAGCCTCCTTACCCTGCTTCAAACACCAGTCGTGAGCCTGCCCAGTTCTCCTGCATTTGCTGTTCTCAACGCCTGGAAAGTTTCTGCCCCAACCCCCCAAATTCTCAGAACTCTCTGTCTCCTTTCTTCACACAAATGATGAGGCATTTTCTGGCTATGATATAAAAATTTCAACAATGCTTTTTTTCCTAACTCTTTTTCATTCCTTTTAATCGGTTTACTTTTCTTTTAGCACTTACCATTATCTAACACAACATACACTTCATGTGTTTTCATGTTTATTGATTATCATGTTGCAAAGGAAAAATCTCCACGTAGGCAGGGATTTTTGACAATTTTATCTTCTACTGTATCCTCAGTGCCTAGAATTCTGCACATAGTACACCCTCAGGGTATATTTGTTGAGTGAATCAATATATGTAATGAAAGCATAAAAAATAGACTGAAAGTTTAGGAAAGAAACTTATGGTAACACTTACCCCTTTGGAGGACTGGGGGAGAGAGGTATAGGCCCTTTCTCTTTATTAGTAACTTTCCCCCCTTTTATATATAAAACTAATTGAAGAAAATATGACAAAACTCTTGCAGATGAATGCATTGGTATTTGTAACATTAATTTCTGAATATTTCTGTACTTTGAAAATGTTCATAAAAACATTTTTTTTTACAAATTTTCCCCCATAATTACTGGATAAAGAACATACTCCTAACATTCTCAGGGAAGCCTTTTATGATTAATCTTGCTCACTTCTGTGTCCTCATTCACTTCACTGCATTTGGTTTTCCCAACAGTCAGGATTTCTTCTATCTTCCTGTCTTTTTTTGCTCTACCTGGGGTGACCTTCCCATTTTTCTTGGCTGGGCGAAGGCCAGGTGTCTTTCATGACACAGGTTACTCTCTCTGCTCCTGCCATAGAAGTTTCCACAAGTGACACACAATTTTCATCCTGTCTTGTAAAGGTCAAATAAGACTGGCTCAACCTTTGTACCCCACGTCTTGTGGGAAGTCCCGTGCTCTTTCCAATATTTATGAGAATTCCCACAGGCCTATCACTTATGGTTATCCCTTGATTTGATTTTTCTGTCACTGCTAAATTAGATAACTCCCTTATTCTCTCCACAACCATATTCGTTCCATGTTTTCTTCTCCAATGATCAGCTAATTATGGAATCCTGGCCCCTTTTTTCTTGATTTTCCTCCTCCTACTCATAGGAGACAAATATATAGGGACTCTTGTGAGAGTCTAGGACAAACTGGAGGTTGGAAGGTTGGTGTGTGCGAGGGAAGTCATGCCCTAGCATAGTAGGGCAGATAAATTGTGCTTGATAGCGACAATCTGCTTTTGAAAGAACTCTTGACCCTACACTCTATAGGGGCCACTGGCCAACTTGCTTCTGAAAGATTCCCAGCCTGTGTCTCCAAAGTTTCCTCAGCCCCTCCCAATTCTCAGGCTCTCCCTAACTTCCTGAATGCCAATTCATGTATTTTGCATAACAGACTGGTTTTCTCTTTGTCTCTTGGTTCTTTTGGGTTATGCCTAAAGGGTCCTTTTTTATGTCACAAAAAAACCCATTAAGGTACCTTCTCCCACAAGAACAGTTCTCTCTCAGAGAGGAATTCTGTGTTCAGCTTTTAAGGTAGTTGTGTCTTCTTCCTGAGACACACTTTATTGTAGGGGACAGTTGACTTGTGTGTCTTTGTCACTAAATGAAACTTTCAAACAACATTTTGTTTTTGCTGACTCTTGTCTTGCTCAGAGTATGATCATTAATGCTTGAGGAGTAAGAGAAGACTAAATGTTGTCCACTTATTGGAGGTACCTATTAGAGAGGGATGTTTGGCCTCAGATAAATTTGTTCCTTTTGATTCTCAAAATGGATATATGTAGGATGGAGATTGCTTTGGCCTGATAGCCTATTTGGTTATTTTTTTTTTTTTCCTCTACTAGCTAAGACCTTGCTCATTCAGGAGACTGTCTCAGTACTCATCACGGCATACATTTTTTAACTAGCTTGAGGCAGATTCTACATTACCTGCAACCAAAAGTATGCTCAGGGGAGGCTCTTTGGCTGGAATTATTGCCGGTAAAAGAATCGTCTGCAAAAATTTTTTCTTCATTGTCTTGCTTCTTGAATGAAGAACATGCCAGTGATTTAACTGTTCTCTGAGCTTCTAGAATGTCACTGTTTGGTTGTCTTTTCCCAGCTTTCCAGGGATCATTTGCAGCAAATGAATGAATTGGTGAGGAAATGGAGTAGCGTCTAACAATCATGACGTTACCTACACAGGACACACAAAATTCAAGTTTAAAAACTCTACTTTTAATGAGGTCCACACATGGGAAGTTATATTGATAGTACTTAATTGAAACTAACTAAACAAGACTATTTTTGATTAATTTTGTTTTACATAAAATATATCCATTCATTGATTTATTTGACAAATAATTGAGTGCAAACCATGTGCCAAAACTTTTTTTTGAAGAGATAGGATGTGGTAGTGAATAATATAAAAGTTCTTGCCTGCATAAAGCTTACCCTTTTGTGTGGCAGACAGACAATAAACAAACAATAGATGGTGAAATTCAGGTAGTGATAGATTCTAGGAAGACAAGTAAGGCTGATGAGGGCAAGGGGAGAGGGACAGAGGAGGGTGGGGGTCTGGAGGCTATTTAAATAGTATGGTCAGGGAAGGCCTTTTGAATAGAGACAGCATTTGAATAGAGACTTTGACATATAGAGACAATAAAACGAAACTTTAAAGTGGAAGGAACATGGACTTCTAGAGATGTTCATTCTGGATAGTTTCCTCATGCCTGATTCTAGGAGAACCTGCTCAGCCACAGTCTCTCATCACCTGAATGGCCACAAATAATTGAATTGGCTGGCACTCACTGGCCTATAATTGTGTGTCTTGGCTTTGTTCAGGACAGTCATTATAAGGAAGCCTGGTGAATGAGAGATGAAAGCAAAGTACGCATGTGCAAAGAAGCAAAGATGCCTTGTGTGGGAAACTGGCTTGCTGCTGAGAGAAATGGAGAGATCGGCGGCCTTAGTTTCTGAGGACTTCAAATCCAATTTTTGTCCGTAAGTGTCTTCCGATAAATTCTTTTCTTGAGGTAAATCAAATCTTATTTGTTCCTTGTTACTAAAGCACCTTGATTAAAAGAGCTTTATTTCAGGGAGACTTGGTTTGTCTGAGTCTCAGCTCTAACACTGCACTGACTGAGCTGGGGCCAGTCATTCAACCTCTACGTAGATATCCAGTTATTACCGGGGCCAATGACACTGACCTCATGGGTCGGTTTTCATTTTTTGGATCATTCAATGAATGTTTGTTGAATCTTTATTCTTTCTTGCCACCATGTCGCCATTAAGGAGCATGAAGTGTAAGAAAGCCCTGCCTTGTGTTTAGGTTTTGAGAGTGCCAGAAGTGTAATTATTTCTTATTTGTGTTTGATGCCCCAGTCTGCAGAACACAGCAAGTTATTATGGCCATCACAAAAACTGGAGGGCGCCTTGGCTTTTTATAGCTTGGAAGAGCAGAAGATCAAATTTTAGGCAGGAGTCTGGAGAGAGTTTAAGTTCAAATCTGTCTGAAGTGGTTAACTGCAAAGATTGTTCACAAATTACCTGGAAACACTTTTGGTGGCTGTGATATTACAGCTGCTATAATCATCTAAAAGCAGGCTTATGACAACTGGCACATATAAAAGTTTCTGTTTAGAAGGGTTATAAAACAAACTATACTGAAAGGTAGGCAAACACAACAGAAGAAGTTATGCTAATGATAACAAAGTTAAGTTCATTCTTATTTGGGGTCTACACTCCAGCTTGACTGGTTAGCAAATAGGATCTCTGTTCATCTCCCAGGTCACAAGTAGTCTGTATCTGTTAGTTTCTTAGCAATAAAAGGGAAAGGATAGTCAACAGAATATCACAGTGTCATTAGCACAATTTCAAAGATCGCTGCCCAGTGCCATTTATCTGCTGCCAAGGATATGAGTAGATTGAAGAGAATCAGAGGTCCAGCAATGCTGGAGGTTCCCTATAAAGAGTGTTTCTTTTATTTTCCTTGTAGCGAATGAACTCTTTCCTAATAGTTCCAAAGTGAGAATGCACAGGGCAGGAGGGGTGAGACCAACAACCCTGAAAACGCTGGTTGGACTTCTTATCTACCAAATGTGTATACACATGATTACAGATGTTTCCGTGAGAGTTTATCCAACAAGGATTCATTCTGAGCAGGTGCTCAGTATTCTTATTATAACACATAAACATATACACATACAGAAATATATATATATATATATATATATATATATATATATATATACACACACACACACACATACATATGTATACCATACATAAATATGCATATACATTTATATATACATATATACATATGTATATGTGTATATATATATATATATATATATATATATATATATATATATATATATATATATAAATCACCAAGTAGCAGTGTCCCTGGGCTGTAGCATAGCTCTGTGGTCTCAGTTCAGTGAGGGGGAAACAACAGGCTTCTCCAAGCATCAAATCTTGTTTTTGCCTCACTACATATACCCAGAACCAACAGAAGAGCTTTTCGTTTTCTGGTGATTCGCTTCCAGCCGCTTTAATTGTTCCCTTTCTTAAAGTGAGACTCACACTTCTGATTTCACGTTGTTCCTTCTCAAAGGATGGGTTTTTATTATTCTGTTTTCAAAAGAGGATTGGACAAGTTTTTAATCTCTCTGGATCTTATCTCCTCAACTGTAAAATAAGGGGATGATCTCTAAAGTGCCTTTCCAGTCACACATTTTTTATAATTCAGTTGCAAGTATGGATTTTGATTGATATTGGAAATGTCTTATTAAAACTCCTAATAAAAAACTTATACCCAGGGTAAATAATAATATTTATCTGGCATGTCTAATGACATTAACCCAACTACTAACAAGTGACCCATGTTGTGTCTTCTTTGTGGTGTCACATTTAATACTCTCAACAGACCTATGGGATAGATTCGACAGTATCTCCATTTTATAGATCAGGAGAGTGAACACAAAACGGTGTTACATCACAGACTTGCACAGTTCAAATAGGGCTTGGAATCATTCATTTTTACGTGAGGATGCTAAGATTAGGAATTTTATGTTACCTACCCAGTATTGACCAACTATTACAAAACTGAGACTACAACCTATGTGTCTTCATGTTCAGGCCAATGTTCCTTCTACTTATGTCACATACTTTTGTAAAAGCACATCACAGAGAAGACACAGATAAATATAATTTTAAAGTAACTCAACTGGGCTTCCACGCAGAAATTTAATTCATATTCTTTTCTGTGTTTTATTTGTAAAACTGGCAAGAGTTCCCCAAATTTATCAAATGTTTTTCACCTGTCATTTGCAAACTCAATGCAGCCGGGGAAAAGAAGACAGTAACCTACAAAGGAAAGCCCATTAGATTATCATCAGATTTTTCAGCTGATATTCTTATTGGAAGTTACCATCCATATGTTAAAAAAGTAGGATATCAGTTGTGTGTTTAGCTCTTATTAATATTCTAACCTCCTCTAAGCTTGATGGCATACTCTCTGTTCTTTGAACAGTATAGTACTTGTTTTAGAGTAGCACAAGATATATTAAGATCTTATATTACTTTGCCATTGAGAGAAGCATCGTGGAAAATAGATTTGAAGGAGTGTTGTTTACCTTTGGAGTAAGACAGTGGTTTCCAATGGGAGGAAATTTTGTCCTCTAGGTGACATGTGGAATGTCTGAAGACATTTTTGATGGTCATGATTGGAGGGGGAGAAGCAGTTACTTTTGGCATCTAGTGTTTAGAAACCAGGAGAACTGCAAAACACCCTACAATGTCCAAGACAGCCCCTTACGAGACAGAATCATTCAGTTCTGCAGTAAGGATATATTATTAATACAAAGGTCTTTTTTTCACCAGAAATTCAAATTTCATTATAGGTTATGCTTTCACTTTTGTTATAATAAATAACCAGCAGACAGAATTACTCAGATCTAGAGTTGTACTTGACAAAAAGGAAAAAGCCCCTGATTGGAACCTGTTCCCAAATTTGAAATATAGGGTCCCATTCTAGAGAGAAAAGTAGCTGGTAAATATGACATGTTCCGCTGCTAAGCTGTTCAGAATCTCTATACAGCATTGTCTGAAGCCTTTGACAGATGATGTTAAGAGCTTTGAGTATTTAATTATGTATATCAATTTTATTTGAATACGCTGTGTGTAGGCAAGACAATTTAAATGTAAGATGTAATTTTTTTGCTCTGCTGATTTCTGACTTCATGTATAGTCTTCACAGTCAAAATTGTTTCCAGTAAAATGTGAGAGCTTTGATTTTTAGACTATATTAGGCATTGGCCCAGTATCTTGAAGTCTTCCACCTGGATAGTAGGTTGAATTATGTACGACATACATTCATATAGGACAGTAAAGTTCTTTGTAAAACATGGATAAGCAACAATATCTGCCACTTGTTATGTCTTTGCCAGGTGCTGTACTAAGCACTTGGTCTATTATTGCAACTAATCCTCAGAACCACGTGAGATAGGTACTGTAACATTTCTAAATGAAGAAAGCAAAGATTAAAGATGAGTCAAGTGGCTAATGACCAATCATTGGCAACCATATTTGGCTGACTCTGATATCCATACACTTAACTATTGTGTGATATCGTTCTAATTTAATAAGTGAGCATGCCTTTTGACATATACCCGTTCAGTGTTCTGTTATGTAGCATTTAAACGCTTGAAGCCAAGAAGGAAGAAACACATGGCTTTTAATGTGACTGGTTTCCACAAACCTGCCATTCTTATCTTTCCAGGAATATTTGGAAATAGTTTTAATGTTGCCAAAATACGTTGCTTAAAGATGCTAAAGAAAATTTTGCCTCCAGATTCAAAATTAATTTACCAAAAGAGACAGGATGGGACTCACCACTGTTACCACCAAATGATGCAGTTATGTGAGAAGTACAATAAGCCTACTATTTAGGAGATACTTGCAAAGATGGGCACAGCCCAGAGGAGCTATGGACTTTCTTTACCTTGGTGTTCCTGTATAGCTGGTGCTGACTCAGTGGAAATACCACCATGAAGTGTTGCTAGAGACTGTCCAGGTGCTTTTCCGAGCTTACCAAGGTCTGTGACATCCTCTTCCCATTCATCTGCTGATTGGCCCCCTGACTCTGGGCTTCTCTGACTACTTGAAATCAGCTTCATCCGAAGAGCTTGATTCTCTTTCTCCAGCTTCTTGATCTCTGCCCGCATCTCCTGGATAACTCTCAGGAGCTGGCCGTTAGCTTCCATTGCCTCTTCTCAGGTCGCTCTTGTTTGCTCCTCTGGGGAGACAGGTCAACTTTGGCTTGTAAGCCAAATGCACAACCTACTCAGTGGGATGGGTTGATCTTGCCCATAAACCTCCCTGAACAATAGATGTCATTCTTCTCTGTGCCATCTTTCAGCACCTGGGGAGTTAGACTGTCAAGAGAGGTAAAGGATTCCCATGACTTATTCATTCTGGGTTTTGTTTTTCAGAACAGAGCTTTTCTTTGTATTTTGTATTTCATATCAGTCCACAGTTCTAGAATATTGCTCTGTGTCTGAAGAGAAAAGAATGCTCCAAAAATGTCCAGTGAGGAACAGAGTTTCTTGTTTCTGTCATGAACTCAGTACCCTAACAGTCACTCAGTTTGTTTCTCTGTTGCTACTTCTGGGATCAAATGGTTCACAGAATCACCAACAGTCACAAGTACATCAAAACCAACACATAAGAATTATGCCTTGTCTTCTCTGTAAAATATGTCATGATTCTGTTCTTTTTGGGTAAATTGTTCATTTTCACACCTGTTGATTAAGGGTAACAATAATTATAAGGGGTCTTAAGAATTGCAGTGAGATTATTTAAGATGTTAATAATTGTACATATATTCCTCAAGATAAGGTTAAGGACTTCTCAGTAGGTTTTTATTTTGTAAGCGTTTTTGCTGTTAATTGGTTTTAGAGTGTTTGCTTGGGTAAAGGCTGCCCAAGGATATTTTAGGAATGTAAGAAGATACCGGTTGGGCATTAATCTTGAATGAGAAAGACATGAACATTTAACAGCTTTCATTACCTGTTTCCTGAAGAGGATTCTTTGTTGGGAATGAAAAGTACAAATCTTAAATAGTATATGCTCTGATAACAGTATCAGTTTGGAAATTCAATTAATGTTTAAACACAAATGCTCTTTTGCAATAGGGTAAAAATGATTAGAAAAATTTTGATGGTGATGGTTTTCTGTGAACATTTGTTTTCTTGTGTTTTCTATGTATATTAATGCTTTTGCGTATCCTGATAAATATTTGTTGATTGATCAAAGGCTGCAGATGGAAGAAATGCTTGGAGAAAATATTCCTTTTTTAGTCATACAAATTTATTTTATACATTTAATTTTAGGATGTGCATACTAAAAAGTTAGTCTGAAAAATAATAAGGCTGTTTTGCTATCCAGTTGACCCTTAAACAATATGGTTTGAACTGCAAGAGTCTACTTATGTGTGGATTTTTTTCCACAAATACCTGTCCTGTTTTCAATCTGTGGTTGAGAGTCCAGGGATATGAGGGGCCAACTATATGTATTGATCTACCCCATTTTATATAGAATGCTTGATAGCATATATGGCTTTTGGCATCCATGGGGCTCCCGGAACTAATCCCCGTGGATACTGAGAGACAACTTAAGTTTTTGGGGAGCCAGAAGTTGTATGCTGATTTTTAAATGTATTGGGTTTGATGCCCCTAACCCCCACGTTGATCAAGGGTCAACTGTACTACTTCTATTTGTATTTAAATGAATTTCAGTAAATATATGTGTGTCAGGTATTTCAGAGGCTGTAGAAGTGGGATGTGGAAATATGGAATAGGGAGGAAGATGGATCTTAAAGATCATCCAGTCTAACCACCTCTCAGGGGTTCACATCTGTTCCACAGTATCTGTGTAATGGATCATTGACCCTGTATTTGAATATTTCCCTTATAGGAGAGTCCTCTTTCTACCAAGGAATGCCACTTACTTTTTAATTAAAATTACTTTCATTGACCAAAAATTGTCCTCCAGGTAGCTTGTTCCTAGTGCTTCTCTTTGAAGAGGTTATGTAACCTGTCCAATTCCTGTTTTAATGAAAATTCTTGTTCCATCATGTCTACTCTCCAGAATAAACATCCCCATTTGTTTCAACTGTTCATCATCTAAAGTGGGTTCAAGGACTTTGAGTCCATCATGACCAATCTCTTTCGAAAATGTTGCCAATTGTCGATAGGCCTAAATGCGTTCTCCTGAAGACACCCAACCAGCTTGGAGAATACTGCCATAGTTTCTGTAAAGTGTTTTGTGGGAAATATTCCACAAAAGTGGGCAGTAGAAATCATTCTTGGAATTGCGTTCGGTCAACAAAGGAAGAAATAAAAATAGCGTGTATAATTTTTGGAAACGACAAGATATTATTCATAGACAATTTGATCTTATATCTAAAAAGCCCAAGAAAATAAATAAAAAACATTGTTTCGTAACCTACTCCTAAGTTAAAAAGATAAACATTTATAAATCAGTAGTTTTCCAAAATAGTATTAAAACTATTTAGGAACAGGTAATGGAAAAATATTCCACTGACAATAGGCCCTACAGAGAAAAAACTCAGGAATTATCTTTTTAAAAGTTTGTAAGGTTTATAATGAAGAAAATCTAATGTTTTACTGAGCTAGGAAACTTAAGAAAATGGAGTCTATGCACCTGGTGAGAAGACTGTACATTTTAAAGAAATAAAATAGTTTTTTGAACTTAAAAATCTTGAGTAAAACAGAAGAATGTCCAACTCTATATAGGATAAATTCTGTAAGAATTGCAAACTAATACCCCCAAAGGAAAACAATTCCTATCTCTCTGTGTTAAGATTTTTGATGATTTTTATTTACTTCTGCAGGCTATCTGCATTTAAAAAAATTCTATAGTTCCATGAAAATCTCCCATGATGAAATAATTAAGTAATGAAAACAAAATAGATGTGAAAAAAAATGTATTAAAATGAACTGACATTACATTTTCTTGGAACTTTTGACTGTTGATTAAGTCAAATGCTGATTACATCAATTGGCTACTAAGAACTGAAATTTTTTCTTATCAAACTTGTTTTAGTGTTTAATTGTTGTCATAGTAACTTTAAAATTTGACATATGAGTGAAAGCTGTTTAGAATTAGTAAATTTTTATATAAATGCTAGGATTAATGGTTCTATAAGTATTTGTGATTTATTTTTAAGGATGTGAATGTCTTATGCAATGAAACAGGCTGGCTCAGAAAGCCCTGCTTTGGGAACTGACCTGTTCAGTGAAGGAGACAGGGTATTGGGTCGTCTGAGAAGGAGGGACAAGTGGTGAGTGGGTTTCATGGAGAACAATTCTAATGGCAGACTCTGGGACATCCATTCTGGCAAGTGGAAGCAGTATCTGAAGATCATGGCCATAACTGACAGGTAATAATCCAGGCAAGAAACTGGTTTGGGATCCAGCCTGAAAAATGGCAGAGCAGGGAATTGTTGGCATGTAGAAGAGCCATGGCCACTGCCATCATGACTCTCTGATGGGGCTTTGGGCCTTTATCTTGACCTAGCAAAATGAAGACTGTGGGTCCTATTTCTAGAGCAATCACTTGGGAGAGCTTGCTTAAAATGTAGGTCTCGGGCCCTACCCTATTATAGACTCTCTTGCAGCAGATTAGTAAATTGCATTATAAGAAGATCCCTAGGTAATTCTTATGCCTCCTGAAGTTTTACAACAGTTGTTCCAGAGTAGCAATGTCCAACCGAAGTAAAACATAAGCCACATGTACGATTACGGACTTTCTAGTAGCCACACTAAACATGCAAAAGAGACAGTTTAGATTAAGTTTAATATGTTTTATTTTAAAACAGGAGATCCAGAACATTATCATTTCAACATGCAAATCAACATAGAAATTGTTAATGAGATAGTTTACATGGTTTTTCTCATGTTAAGTCTTTAAAATCCAGTGTGCAGTTTACACATAGAGCCCTTCACAATTCAGACACTAAATTTTTTTTATTGGGAATACTTGATTTTTATTTCAGTTTCATAAAACTGACAGTTGAAAAAGTGGATTTGCATGCCCAAGTGGTTCCAAACATACTTAAATGTACTTGGGGGTTGGTCAGTCCGCCATTCAGCACCTCCAGTGATCCTTTGGCTCAATGAGAGTAGAAGGCAGTGGGTACAGTGATCTACAAGGCCTTACATGATCCCGTCTTTGATTCCACTCTGATTTCATCTGCTGCCCCTCCATCCCCTTGCTCCATCACTCTGCTCTGCCCCAGTTACACTGGCTTCTCAAGTCTGTAAACACTCCAGGCACATTCTTGCTTTAGGACCCTCGTCCCAGTCGTCTCTGTGATTAAGACTGTTTGTCTCTAGATAGCCATATAGCTAATGCCCTTATCATCTGCAGCAGCTAGTAAACCTCATGCCTCCAACTTCCCACATGAGTTGGCACTGTGGGAATAGAGTAGGTTTTTGGCTCTTCCCACATCTGAAGGCAAAGTTTTTAAAAAGGAGATTGCGTTAAGATGTCTGCTTCCTAGACATCAGAGAATTGGCACCAAGTGCCTTCCTTCGATCTTTGTCAAATAAATGATGACATGGCATGTCTTTTTTTTGGACATAAGATCATGCCTAGCTTGAATATGGTGTGTAGGGTTCACATGGGGCTTCCTTCTCTGACAGAACCTTCGGTATTCGTCAGTGACAAAGGATGAGCAAGGTCAGATTAGAATTTAAGGGTTTTGACTGCACCATCATCACTCGACCACATGTCCTGTGTAAAGATACCCAATTGACTTAGTCTCTAAGACATAATAGAAAAATGTCACTTACATGAAATCTTATGTCTCCCTTTTCCAGCAGGCATACATCCTGTGGTTATAAATTATTTAAACAGCTGCTGAGAAATTCTATTTTAGCAGCATTTGCTGAGAATTCATTTTGACCTTGAACTTGATATGGAGCTATTGTGAGAGTGATTCCCCAGGTGACCGGAAGCATCTGGTGTTGCAATGAGCCCAGACTCAGGGGCAGATCTGTCAGTCTGCCATCTTGCCATTGTTTTGACATTTGAGTACCACACAGTGGTAGAGCGGTCATGTGGAAAGGAAGGAGGAGATGAAAAGTTTTTGACAGACATAGCATCCATGAAATAATATCCCTGTGAGAGGGATGTGTGAAGGTGCCCTGGGTCAACTCACATGAAAGGGATTAGCCACTTCCCTGTATAGCTGGATTTGAGACGATGTCTTGGCTAGCTTTGTGTGCATGAAGAGACTTTCATGGAGACACGTATGGGAAGGATAGCCACCATCTGCTAGGCCATCCCTGGCCTGTGGTGTGTTTCCAATGAGAAGGAACATTTCAAGGACTCCCTGAGACTAGCAAAAAATTTAGCTGTTATAATGGACAAGAAGAAGATCCTGGGCCCTAAAGTTCAAACTTGTACTTTATCACTAACTCATTAAATCTTATTCATAAAATGTGGGCATTGCAGAAATTATAACTCAAGTGTCTTACACAGAGAGGTAGGTAAAATAAATGAATGAAGATGACTGAACCCTTCAAGTATATTGTGTATATCCAACAAAACAAGTTTAAAAAAATGGATTCAGTCCATTGATTTCCAATGTGTGTGGCTTTCAGGAGGGCAGAGTCTTTTTATCCCCATGAAATAATAAGGACCAGAAAAGTATAATAATACAGCTTTCTAAGATCAACTTACATTAGTGAACATTTACTGAGGGCTGAGTTTAAGCCTCCAGACAAGATATCCTTTAAGGATCTGGCTCTGTGAGCTTCGAGCTTCAAGAGGAAGTCATTCTTCTCTTCTGAGTCTGTATCTTCATCTGTAAAGGGAACATAAAGATAGTTGTCTCCATGGATAACTGTGAAAATTAAATGAATTTATAATGACAAGTGCCTCTAAGTGTTTTGAAACTAGCAAGTTTTTAATAAATGTTAGTTGAATAACATCAACTTTTAAAATTAAAGAATGCTGGTTGATTGTTTTATCTGTTATCTAGCATTAGTCATGCAGGGGGGCGGGTTCAGAAGTGAGGAGAGAGGGAGGGTGGAAAGGCATACATGATGGTAGGGGAACAAATCTGTCTGCGTGATCTGATTCAAGCTTTGGCACTTAATAGCTGCAAGTTATTCCTTTTGCGAGCCCTAATAATTTTAGTTTTGTGAGAATCCGTCTTGGAATTTATGGGTCAAATTGGAAGAAGTGACATCTTTACTATATTGAGTCTTTATTATGACATTTATTCAGATCTACTTTTAAGTACTTCAATAGTGTTTTGTAGTTTTATCCATAGAAGTCTTTCACTTATTTTATTATACAATAATTTAATGATCATTTAATTCTAAATATTTTGTAATTTATACTGTTATTCATTCATTCATTCATTCATTCATTCATTCAATAAATATGTATTTACTTTTTATCATGTGCCAAGCCCTTTTCAGAACACTTGACATTTACTAGTGATCAATAGACAGAAATTCCCACCTTTACAAAGTAAATAGTATAGTCAGAACACAGCAAAGAAACACAATTAACAAGCAAAAATCTAAAGCATGTTAGAAGTGGTAAGGGATATGGAGAAAAATAAAGCAGGAAAAAGGGGCACAAAATGCCAGGTGAGGGCAGCGAGAGTTCAATTTTAAATTTATTTTAAAATAGAGAAGCTCAGAAAGATGTCATTGTGATGGTGACCTGAGAGAAGGGAGGGAAAAACCAACAGGAAAACAATGTTTCAGGCATCCTGACAGAAAAAAACAAAGGTACTGATGGACCTGTATTCTTGCTGTGTTTGAAGACATCAAGGACATAGCGTGATTTGAATGAAATGTGAAATAGAGAGCGCAACAGAAAGAGTCAGAAAGGAAATGGGGAGCTATGTTATGTGGGCTCTGTAGGCTACTGTGCAAACTTTGGCTTATTTTTCCAAATAATAAGCTTTAAAAAATCCATTTACATTTATTGTTATTATTGCTATATTTGGGTTTATTTCTATTTTTATTCTCTATTTGCAATGCTTTTGTCTGCTTGCTTTTCTTCCTCTCCCTCAGCATCTGAAGGCTTCATAAAATTCCCTTTATATAGCACAAATGTTAAAGAACACAGCCTCTGAAAGTAGACTCTCTGGGTTTGCATTTTGGCTCCGTCACTTCCTGGCAGTATGAACTTGGATCAGTTACTTACTTTCTCTGTGCCCTAGACTCATATCTAGAAATGGTGAATACTAGCATTTCGTTTGTGGTGTGGTTATGAGGATGGCATCAAGCATTTCAAACAATGGCCAGTAAAACTTGTTTGCTGTTATTCTGCTGTTTTGGAATCAATATAAGGATTGTATCTCTATTCTAACATATCCTGTTAATTTTTTAACATTCATGTTTTTCAGTGATGTGAAAAATTATTCAATCATTTTTTTTTTTCCTTTTGACTACTACAAAACTTAACATTGTTTAATTTTCCCTTAAACATTTCCTATTTGTTATTGCTATTTCAAATCTGGTTTTGAAAACCGTGTTTGTTTGTTTTTTTGCAGTCATCAGATTATTAAATTTAAAAATCTACTCTCCTACTATAATAACGCTGCCTTTTCCTAAGTTCATCTGTCTTCTTGCTTTTGTGCATTTTTTAACCAGTCCTTTTACTCAGGGCCTGTGGGAGTATAAACTATGCTTGTATAACTAGATAAGCTTTCATTTTGTCCTCACTTGTGAATGAGGGTGTAGCTGAATACAAAATTCTATAACATCTATAAGGCCTCCTGAAAATTCCCAGCCATCATTGTATGTCATTGATTTTTTTTTTTTTTTTTTTTTTTTTTTTTAATGCTACCTCTCAGCTACAAGACTGTGAAATGGTTCTGAATACTACAGTAAAGATGCATGTGTAACGATTTCAACACCCGGGGTATTTTCTTTTCTCCTATTTGCTTCCATTTCATTTTGATGTGGGTCATTGTTGATGGAATGAGACAATGTAAGCATTGTGGATTGGATACTCTCCACCATCCAATGAAGAAATGTGGGCAGTATTTGTTCTCTGTGTCGATTCAACATTGATTTCTCCAGTAACGTTGCCCACATGAACGCACCTGTACTTGTATGGGCTCTGTACATAGAAGGAATTCATTGGCTCAGCAAAACAAACAAACAAACAAACAAACAAACAAACAAATAAGTATTAGCATTTGAATACACTGTTCTATTGCCTTTTTGCTGCTATTGCTACTAAGTATGTTTTAAATTTAATTCTCAATCTTTTATTAGTAATTTTCAATTTTTCTTCTGGCAGTTTCTAGAGGGTCTTTATACTCTGATTTTCTATGATTTCATTAGGATATAATTTTTATCCTGCTCGTTTTTCATGGGGAGCCTATGACTTGTTCACAGGCCTGTTGTGAGGACTAAACAAAGTAACCTGACCCCTGCTTCCCTCTCAACCTTTATCTTCAGGTTACTCTTTTCTTACTCATCATGTTCTCACCACACAGACCTTTCTTACATACATGAAGGTTCTTTTCATCTCAGGGTATCTACACATCTTGTTGGGTTTGGCCTGAAAACTCTTCCCACGTCTTTACCTGCAATCCCCTATTTATCCTTCAGGTCCCAGCTGAAGTGGACCTTCCTTGGACATGCCTACACTGAGCCCCTGAACAGGTAGGAGACCACAGCACATTCTTTCACGAAGCTCCATACATTTCCTTAGTTCCTCTGGTCAAAATGGTTATACACTCTTGTGTATCTGCCCTACTTCTACATTTTAAGCTCTCAGGGCTGGACTTATCTTCCTCTAACTGTATTCCCAGTGCTTGACTGCCAGTTCTGTCCTTCCAAGAAGCAAATGACAAGACAGGAATAGACGTACAAAGAATAGAGGTTTATTAGGGGAAATGCCTGTGAAGGATAGAAGGGAATGGGGTAGAATTTGGCAGGAAGAGAAGGAAGGAAGGGTTGGATAGGAAGAGCATCAGACTGCAGCACAATTTGGAGAAAATCTTGGCCAGGCCAATGTGGGATCCCCAAGCAAAAAATGTTCCTTAGAAAAATCCTGTGTTGGGCAGGAGTCTCTGGCACCAGGAACCCTGCTGGGCTCAGCACTGACAGGCAGCTCAGGGAAGTGGTGTTTGGGCATGTTTGCTGAAGCAGATTTGGAGGTGTGGCAGCTCAGCTGTGCTGTCAGACAACAGTGCTCCCCATGAAAGGTTGTCTTAAGGGAGATCTGTGTGGGCCCTCCCATGGTCCCCAGGCCAGTGCAGTACTTGGACTGGGCTGAATGGTGGCTCCCAAAGAGGTTAGGTCTATGTCTTCATCCCTGTGCTCTGTGACTCGGACCTTATTTGGGAAAAGGGTCTTTGCTGATGTACTTCAGAGTCTTGAGGTAACATCGACAGCTGCACATGCTGGTGGCTGCTGTATTGGGTGGTGCAGACATAGCACATATCTGTCACCCTGGGACGTCCTTTGAACAGTGCTGTTCTTTAGACAGTTATTTATATTAGGCAACATGATATGTAAGTGTGTGTGTGTGTGTGTGTGTGTGTGTGTGTGTGTGTACATACTCACAGGCAAGTCAACTAAAACCCTATTGACAGAAGGTCTGAAAAATGCAAAATTATTGCAATTAGCAGCAGTGCTCAGTGCGGGTCAGGCTGGCCCCTATGATAGGCTCTTTCTCTTTTCTGACTGTACAGCTTTCTCCTCTCCTCCCACATCCCTGGCTCCATCAAGATTCTACAGGTAGGTCAGATAATTTAAGTGTCTCCCATTGACTCTTTCATTCCCTGACTGATTCCATAGTTTGAAAGTCTTTTTTTTTTTTTTTGAAGAAAACTTTATTTCTCTAAACAGTGATTCTCAACTTAAGCTGTTTGTGTGTTGGTGTGCATGTGTTTTTACGCTGTTGGAGGAGGTCATGGAGAAGATGTGGCCACCAGTTGACCCATGAGCTGGACCTGGGCCATTGCAGGCTCGTCACCCTTCCCTTGCCATTGGAATGTGTGCTCTGCCCATAGTTCCCTCACTAGGAGCCATTTCATGGACACAGCAACTGTGACCAATGGGGACTATACTATTTGATCTCTCAGGTGTGTTGGTTCAGAAAAAACTGCAAACAATCTATGAACCTTGATATTCTTTCTTATGATCACATGACGATCTTAGAAACATCCACTGCCATGTACAGTTCTGTGAGGATCATTTACACAGAATCAACAGAATGCAGTCTTTCCAGAAGGCCATCACTCATAAATTCTATCCCTGAGAGGAAAATTGTTATAGAAATTGCAAAAGAAAGTAACCCATTTGAAAACACTTCTGTTGTAGGAAGCCAATTTGCCAGAAACGTGTCTGGTTTTATGTTGCCTATCCTATTTTATAGATAAAGAGAAATCTGTGTATCGTGGCTTTGTTCAACTTTGGTTACTATGCATTATTACTGACATGGGATCTGAAGATTTTCTAATTTCATTTAAAGTCTGGCAAAGCATGATGTTTCTGCTTTGGCCTCATTTATTCTAACGGCATTATTAAACAGACCACAGCATCTATGTCAGGGCCTCCTTAATTTTGAAAAGATGTTCCTTCTTCCCCCAAAAGGGTCACATTCCACGGGTTCATGCTGTACAATATTACTAAGTTTTCATTTAGGATTAACTTCTGCCATTAGAAACTCCAAGGTGGGTAGTGTCACCTCGGCAGCATGTGTCTGCTACTGGGACCTAGAGGCAGTGGCTTCAACAGCCTTTACGATGCCAACATGTTGCTTATCAGCATTTCTTTTAATGAAAAGCGGGGCGTGCTCTGTTGATCTGTATCTCCTTTGAGTATTATCATTTTGCTTCTCATTGGCCGGCACATTGCATAGGAATACAGAGAGTTATATTTAAAATGGAGAAGAAAAAAATACATAGAGAAGGAGGAAGCCAACATTGCAGTGACTTTTGGTTGCCAGTCAGCATTCTGAAATTTATAAAAAAAAATCTAATAAATTATATCAGAGTTGTTGAGTTTGGACCCTTCATATTCCTTGGGCTCCATTTATTTATTGTTATGTTGATTCTTTAGCTCTTATTTCTTCACACTTGTTTACCACAGCAATAGGTCACATTGAAATGAAACTTGAGAGTTTTAAAAGATGTTTATCTTGTAAGAAACACCAACATTCGTGGAAGCAATAATAATATGGTTTTACATTTGTGTAGTGCCTTAACAGTTACAGAGCTTTTTCCCATTCATTGCCCTGCTTTGTCCTAAGAGCACCCTTGTCCTAGGGGATGCTATTCTGTGGCGTGATGGACAGCGAGTGAGCTTTGCAGCTAAGTGGCCCTGGGCTACAGTTCCATCTCTGCCACTTTCTAGATGTAGAATTGTTATGGACTAAATGTTTGTGTCCCTTCAACATTTATATGTTGAAGCCCTAACCCCCAGTGTGGTTATACTGGGAGACAGGCCCTCTAGGAAAGTAATTAATTTTCAATGAGTCATAAGGGTCGGCCTCAATCAGATAGGATTAATGTCCTTATAAGAAGAGACGCTAGACAGCTTGTGCTCTCTTTCTCTGTCTCCATGCGCACACAGAGGATAGGCCATTGGAGGACACAGTAAGAAAATGGGTTCTCACTAGAAACCGAATATGCCGGTACCTTGATCATGGACTTCCAGCCTCCAGAACTGTGAGAAAATACGTGTCTGTTGTTGAAGCCACCCAGTTCGTGATATTTTGTTATGGCAGCCGGAGCGGACTAAGACAAGGGCTCTAATGTTGGAGCCACATCTGTACCGTGGAGATCAGAGCTTCCAGGTCACAGAGCTCCGTCACTTCAGTCAGTGCTCTGATCAATATTGTCAACTCTTCAGAGAGCCCTTCATTATCCAAGAGAGCTTTCCCTGTCACGCCTTATCCCCCACACCTTTTGCACCTCATATATCCAGTTGACCACTCAAGTATTCATATAAAACTGGAGATTTACTCTCTGGAGAGGATGAACCAAAAGGACTCTGAACTGCTCACATTGGAAGTATGAATGCCACACTGAAAGCAGTGGATTAAGTGAGCATCTACTATGGTGACAATGCTACAACCATTTATTGGCAAAACAGGCTTATAATCCTTAGTTAATTTTCTTTCATTTCCAGAACATTTACTAGCTCAATCAGAAAGATTTATAGATATTGTCAATTGATGGTTCCATCCATGGAGAGGAGATTTCTTTCTCCCCTCCTCCCTTCTCTGCTGAGTCTGTTCTATCTTTCCAAAGTGGGGACACCATTTATCCCTGGTCATTCAGTGTTTTTAAGTCCAGGCTGATGGGATACCTAGTAGCTTAGCATAAAGTGAACAACATATCTGAAGTTCTTAATGCAGTGGTACAATAGCTTGGAAAGGTTTCTTACCACAAGCTGAAACCCTCTGTGGGTATGCGTCTGTGTGACTCTTTCTGAGGTGGAAGCAATTCATTCCTTTATTCATTTGTTCATTCATTTATATATTCAGCAAATTACTTATTAAGCATCTATCTATCTAATGCACTATACTGGGCACTGGAGACAGACAGATTCATGCCTCAGTGAAGGAGATAACCAAATAAATAAGTAAAGTGTGAAAATGTAAGAGCCCCACAAAAAACTCAGCTAGATTAGGAAAAAGCCTTGCAGACCACATGGAGGAGTTTGGCTTTTATTTGAAATCTTTAAGTTTTAAAAAGATCTTTTGGGCTTCGGATAGAGAGTGGATTAGAGCAGATATTAAATAACTGGTAATGAATGTGAGGAGACAGGATGAGTTATGAGAAAATATTTTTGTAACCCATTTCTATGTAATGTCATATAAGGAATTTGTCCACCAGTGATATTTTAGTAAAATAGTTTTCAGTCCCAAGCTTGACAACAATGATCTTGTTATGACCTGTCTGGAAATGCCTGCTTTCTAGATGACTGCATTTCTATGGCAGCAAAATAATTTTATTTTCAAAACTATTATGTACTATGTCTTATTTTAAGTGGCAAGATGTCCTTGGATTTATCTGAGGATAAAATGTCTCACTGATTTTTGTGATTTGTGTGTTGATGGAAAGTCTTATTCCAAAGAGGAGAATAAATGAACTATTACTTTTTGTTCTCTTACTAGTTTATACTAGAGACTATTCAAAATAAACTGTGCTATTTTGACTAGTGCCATTGTATTAGAACAAAGAGCATTCTTTGTTCCTTATACTATTAGGGCGGGTTTGGTAAAGGAAGGAATGAATAGTAATTTTCTCTGAATATATTTAAAAATAAATAGAAGGTACTCTGCCAATAGAAGGAGAACTAAGAAATGCCTGCTCCTTTAGTTCTTCAAAGAATGGCTTGTGCCCTTATAAATTGGCCCTGTGGCTGATTCTTCTGTAGGTGTGAAAAACGGAAATGATGGGACTAATTGAGTCTGGACGGAATCTCTGTGAAGTCATTGGTGTGTGGTTTTATGCTGTCTGGCTGGGCAGTAGTTCTTGAAATAGGATTCCCATGACCCCTTCCGTTCCCCAACTCCACTGTCGTTATGGTGGACTGAGGCAGACCTCCAGTTCACAGCAACAATTCAAGGCCAGCCCATGGAAATGGGTTTACAGGGCAGAAGAGTCGTTTGACCATGGGGCTGTTACACATGATGATGTGAGGGCCCGAGTTCTCTCTCTGACTTTGCCAGAATTACAAATCCATGGAAATGCGGTTGGATTTGGATTCGCTTCTGGTCTATTTTTTATATGAAATTTATATTAGATTTGATTCAGTGGGTTTTATATTAGATTTGGTGTAACGAATGTAGAAACATATAGGTTGAAGTTCATAGAGTATACAATCTTTGGTTGCATTTGTGATTTTGCTAAAAATATATTGGCTATCAAATATTTAAGCTTATTCTTATTTTTGTTCAATTCAAATTATTGGTCTCTGGAGATGCTTATAAAGTAAGCCAAATGACCATCTGGTTTTTGAGATAGCTATTCATCTACTGAAACAGCTTCAGGTGGTCTCCAGCTCTAGGCTTTTGTGATTGAAGCAGGAAAACATGTTACTTTGTTCAGAGACCAGGCCCTCACTGCCATTTTTGATGTGTTGCTATACAGAGAATGTATCAGGAAGTGGGCTTAAAAGAGTGTCAGAAGAACTAAAGGATACAATAAATGTCTGTTTGTTTCCATTCAAGTTTATGTGTCTGTGTTGCCATTATCATTTTTTTTTTCTATTTAGTTTGAACTAAGTAGTCAATCAAAGTTTTTTTTTTTTTTTTTTTTTTTTTTTTTTTTTTTTTTTTTTTTTTTTTAATTTTCTTGGCAGGAAAATCTTATCCTGAGTTTTCAGTCTTGCTTCTCTTATGTAACTCAAATAAAATGATTAATCTAAAAGGTAGTAGTTTGGAGATCCTGACTGGTGATAAAGTGATACAGTAATAGAGAATCTTGCTGAGCATTTATCTATTTCTTCAGTTTCTTAAAAAAAATAAATACAGAGAGCAATTAAAGACTGAGACACATTAGCCAGAAGTGTAAATG
The DNA here is from genome assembly GCF_057876585.1 of Rhinolophus sinicus. Lineage (NCBI taxonomy): Eukaryota > Metazoa > Chordata > Mammalia > Chiroptera > Rhinolophidae > Rhinolophus > Rhinolophus sinicus. Next base: position 201,733,041 of record NC_142517.1, read on the forward strand.
CAAATAGTTCACAGATATAAGCATTTAAAAATGTGTTACTTTCTAACCATTAAGATGAACTCCACTACTCGTCATCATTGAAAAGGCACTTTCGTGTTTTCCTATCACTCTTTCCTATCTGTTCTTAGGTTTATCTGACTATTATTGTATGTTTACAGGTTTTCCTGTAAGGCTTAAGAAAGTAAGGGTCGTCTGGTCCCCCAACAAAGAATGGCCAGTGACCCTTTTGGTCCTATCTCAGATTTGTTCAAAACCTTGTCATTTATAAGGTGGTGCAGCCAACATTCTCACCATTATCTAGCAGTCACTCCCAAGCCTGCCTCCCTCCCTGGCCATAGCCATCACTAATGTGCTTTGCTCTCTGAACTTTCATATGTTGGACTAAAGGATACAATAAATGTCTGTTTGCAATAAATATCTTGCACAAATGCATTGGCTTTTTGCTTCACTTAGCATTGTGTTTTCAAGATTCACTCATACTGTAGCAAGTATAGTGAATTTTATGGCATGAGAATTATCTCAATGAAAAAAATGTACATAAAAGTCATGGTACTTAGTTAAATTAAAAAAAAAAAATTCCTTGCCATTTAAACAGAGCACCATCTACTTAAAATAAATACACAAATGCATAGTTCCAGATTTTAGGTTACCACTAACTTCATGATTTGCCTCTCCCCCACCAATGTCAAAACTGGATTTGAAACAACTCTTTTTCTACCACATCAATTTCTTGCATCATCTATGCGATATCTTCCCTTTGATCGCATGCTGTTCATCTTTGTTCCTATGGGAAAGTAGGTCATTAAAACCATCCTGAGGCAGAATAAGTTGTGGACAAATATGTCCACTCAGAGTTGCGTGCTGGAGTTTTCATCCTTGGTACAAAGTGACCTTTACCTTTCTTGGCTCAGTTTCTCTGGCCATAAAATGGGCACAAGAATAGTTCCTACCAGTGGGTGATTGTGAGGTATATACTATGAGCACTCAGAATAGGACAGGGCAGAGTAAGTTTTCAGATAATGGAAGTGATTATTACTCTTATTGGCCCAGATATTTATATCATTTATGGTGTCCAGTTGTGTGTGTTTATGGAACAAAAAGTATTGCAGTAATGATCATAAATATTCAACAAAAGGGGAAAAGGGTTTATTCATTCCTGGCCTTATACTTTAGAATTTGCATATGTGGCTAATGAGGTTCGGTTTGACGTATTTATTCTTGGTGAGCTCTGTGGCCATTATGAGAACATAATGGAATTGCAGACCTTGAATGGGTTGCAGTTACTGAATGAAAATAAACACAATTAAACTCAGGGTTCTTTTTCTATTAAATATTATTTGTGTTAAAGTGTCAGTAAAGAAGTTGGGAAGAAGTTGGCATTCAGATTAATGTCATTAATAAACAGAATTATTAAAATTTATAAAAGCAGGAGCAACTTAATAGAGAAGCATAAAATTTTAAATTCTTTTCAGATTTCAAGATGGATTGCTTTTATCTAATATTAAAATTATGAAACATTCACATGAAAGTTTTAATTATTTGCAGGTTTTCCAGCTGATACTCAGATACTGATAATATAAACTACTGATTTTTTTAAATCTATAAGGAGCTTATTGCATGCAATAGTTGTATGGTATTTCATTGATTTAATAAATGTAATAGAATTTTGAGGACAAATTAATACTGCTATTGGCATCAAATAAATTCTATGTAAAAATAACTTTATATTAGTAGATGAAGTTATATATTTTTTAATAATAGCATAAGAGTAATAAAGTACCTGAATAAGGCATTTTCATTTACAAAGTGATTTGATATGCACATATATTGATCTTTTTTAGACCCTGAGTGTGGATATTAATTTATGAAAAATTTATTGAGGGCATACTGTAGGTCAGATATTATTTGAGGTTCTCAAAGTAGATTAAACAAAATAGATAAACATTCATGGCTGTTATGGTCTGAATGTTTCTTCAGACCAAATCCTAACCCCCAAGGTGATCGTATTACTAAGAGGTGGGGCCTTTGGAAGGTTGTTCGTTCATGAAAGTGGAGCCCTCAGGACTGGGATTACTGTTGTTGTAAAAGAGACCCCTTCCATCATGTGAGGACACAGCAAGAAAACACCTTCTATGAGGAAGGAGACTCTCTCCAAACACCAAAACTGCTGACAACATGAGCGTGCACTTCCCAGTCTCCAGAAGTGCAAGAAATAAATGTCCGATATTTATAAGTCCCTCAGTTTATGGTATTTTTGTTATAGCAGCCTGAAAGCACTAACGCTCTCACCCTCAGGGAGCATGAAATCTAGTAAACTAATTAACATATAAATCACGTAGCAATAAATAACTCATGTATTGTGTAATGCCAGGTAGTTATAAGCACTAGGGAAAAACAAAAAACAGGATAGGAAATAGGGAATGATCAGAAGGAAGGGGGGATGCTGCTTTAGTTCCTCCTCAGCCATGGAGTTCAGAGATGTCCTCCTTGAAGAGGTAACATGTGAACAGGGACCTGAATGGAGTGAGAGAGCAAGACACGCAACTGTCTAGGGGACGTGCATTCCAGGCAATTGGAACAGTAAGTGCAAAGCCTTGAGTTAGCAAGGAGTTTGTCATGCATGAGAACAAAACAGCTGTTGTGGCTGCAGCAGAGTGAACCTGTGGCAAATGGTAGGAGAGGAGGAGGCAGGGGAGTCATGGGCCCCATGACATTGGCCTTGAAGATGGTGTCAAGTCTTCCACTTCTAAGTGTACACAGAGCTATTGGACGGTTTTTGGTAGGAGTGGCAAGATATGACCACATTTCTAGGTACTAATGCTCCTTTTGTTTGTTTGTTTGTTTTAACAAATAAGAGACCAAAACTCACAGGGGTGCAGCGGCCTGCTCAGCCCGAGGGTGGAGGAGCGGAGGGGGAGACCCAACGGGTTAATGAATCCCGATGTGCTGCCTACAGTAGCTGAAGAACTTGCTGTAAAACTTGCTCCAGGACAAGAATAAAAACACAACAGATTGATTCTGAGGCCTCAACTCATCTCTATTGAATCGGAATTTCCAGGGAAAACTCTTTAGTAAGGGCATTAGTCTTTTCTCATCATAAAGCTAACTTGAGAAACCCAATACTACTAGGATGGAGTAACCCAGGTCTTCCCAGAATTTGGGTCTTTATAAAATTAAAGACACCATACTATAATTTGAGGAAAATTCCTAAGTTAAAAAAATATTCTCAGAAAAATCACCAGTAAACATGGCAATTGGATCTATTTTTTTTCTAGGTTATCTTAGTGTTATTAGGGAGATTCTTACTTATATTTACCTAGGATAAAAACATTACTACTTACATGAAACAAAAGAATGATCATGGCACCTTCTCACGTTTTCCTTTTTCAATTGAAAGATAAAATAAACAATTAATTCAGCTGCATGCTTCTTTCTTTTGCTGAATTTTTAAAACTTTGAGAATAAGTGCATAAAATATGGACTAAAAAAGTAATGATCCCTAATGCCTGAATCTCGTTCTCGTTTTTTTCTCATTACTCTCCGATAAGATGCAATTTTTATAACAATCTTTTGCAAAGGTTTCTCTAGAAACTTTTACTTTAAAGCAAATATATATAAATGATGGGACTGAATTTTTCTATGACATCCCTCCCTCAGTATTTTCTCAGAAACAAGTATAATTTTAATGGATATCTATGGAGTTTTATAGCACAAAATTTAATTTAAAAATATACTACCAAGACTTGTTACAGCCCATCGTCCAGTTTTATTCTTAGTTTGCTCTCTATTGTAGATGAGGTCCTGGTATATATAAGCTGTGAAGTTAGTTTTACCTTCTTATTTTTTGCTCCCGGCTCTAATAACATTAAAAAGAAAACCAAAAAAATATACCTAACATAGTACTAAACTTAAAAAGACTGAGAACCCCAAATGTTGGTGAGAATGTAAAACAGACAGAACTTTCATATATTATTGGTGGTTGAAATAAACTAAGATAAATATCTGGTAGTTTTTTAAAAATGAAACTAGATGTATATTTACCATTTGACCCAGTAATTCTACTCCTGAGTGCTTACATAAGGGAAGTGTAAAGGTTTGTACACAAATGATTATGGCAGCTTTACACCAAATAGCCCCAGAATGTGAATAGCCCATGTAATTATCAACAGAAGAATAGATAAACAAATTATGGTCTATTTGTTTAGTGGAACACTACCCAACACTAGAAAGAAATGAACTACTGATTGACACAAAAACTTTAATGAATCTCAAAAACATGCTGAAAAGAAGCCTTACCCCCCCAAATAGTATATAACACCATTTATATGATGTTCTAAAATAAGCAAAACTAATCTGTGGATTAAAAAAAAAATTGGGAAAGTGGTTACCTCAAGGGAGTTAGGGGGTGGGTATTGACAAAGAAGGGGTGTGAGGGAACTTTCTGGAGTGATGATAATGTTATATGTCTTGACAGGGGGGTTATATTACTCACACACAAGCTTTTGAAAAAACACATCAAAGAATAAAGTCAAGATCTGAGCATTTCACTTCTTGTAAATTTTAACCCTGTAACTATGAATAAATGTTAAACTCTGGTTAATGATTGTCATGCTGAAGTTTTTATGGGTATACTGATGTTAGCAATTTACCCTAAAATATATTTTTAAAATGAGATGGATTGATGGATAGTAACAGGAATGAATAGATGGACAGATATGTGATAAAGCAAATATGGGAGTGTTGATTGTAGAATCAAAGTGTGAGCATATGGGTGGTCTGATCTCTAACTATTTTTGCTTTTGCATATCAAGTTCCATCTTTCTTTCAAGGTCTGCTTGGAACCAGTCAAGTTCATGAAACCCTTCTCAACACTCAACACTCTATATTACTTTGGTCGTTTCCTTCACTGGGTTCTTTTAATAAATGTAGCAGATATCACAGATTTTTGACACTTGGTTATAAGCTGCCATGCATTTTCTGGAATCATGCGTAATAGCACTTACGTCCTTGATTAAGATGTAAAGTTCTTGAGAGTAAAGACTAGCCTCATTTTTTTTTCTTCCTCTCCCCCAATGTCCTTTTCTCCAACACTCACAGAATTCACAAGAGCACTGTCACATCACGATAATGTTTATTGAAGTGGCTAAGTTTCAAGACACATATAACAACTGTGACTCCTTTGTAATTTTCAGACGATTCTGTAGTTTGTGTTTTAAGGGCCTAGCCCTCCAGAACTAGACTAATCTGTTTCCTGGATCGATTCCAGTTTCCATTTCATAGGCCTGAACATTTACTATTTACAGCTCAATAGTATCCATAGAGAAGAGAGGCTAGCAGAGAGGAGCCAAATGAAATATCTCCAGTGAACAAAACTCAGCCTATTGAGTTGCATTTGGAGACTTGGCAGAGTGGTTATTTCCTGGGCAGTCTTTAGAAACATGAAGACAATGTGGAAAGCTGGTGAGACAAAATGGTATGCACACCAGCAGCTTACAGATACCCTTATTCAGCAGGCAAAAATAGACCCACAATTACAAAATTATCAGACGGCGGTTTGCAGTAGGACTGCCTTTTGGGACACCGGAAGGGATCTTGCCTTTCCTCCATGATTGATGACACTGTGGAGACAAAACTCTTACAATACGAGTAGCTGATAAGAATCCTGGCTCTTAATTCCAGCAACAATGATCTCTAGGACTCATGACTAGGAATAATTAACTATTATTCCAAAAAGAGTATGAAAAATCCAAAGTAGAAGATGAATCCCAACATAGAGATAGGTTAAATATCTTAAAATATGTTTTCTCTTCTCTCTCTATTTGACTCTTATTAATGACAACTGAATTTCTCACTTTTTAACATATTATTTTTAGAGTAAATTTGAAATATATTCAATGCAAAAAAGTTTGTTATAGTTTGTACAATGAGATACAATTGTCATCTAAAAATGTATCAGTTTCAGCTCTAGAGAGCATTCTTTTGGTCATTATTCGAGAGGATCTTTTGAGAGCCTGACTGTGTTTGAACTTGCTTAGCCATGCTGATGTAAGTGGAAGGTCTCCATCCCAAGATGTCCAGAGCTCTCAGTCTGCCTCTGTAGGATGAGGCACGTTGGCTTTCTATTTCACCTTTGGATTCCACTATTCTCACCTTTGAAATAATCCCACCAGATCCCCAAATCTAGCAGATTTGAATAAGAAATTCCTTTTCCAAAAATTATTTTTTATCATGGTAAAAACACATAACATGAAGTTTAACATTTTTAAACTGTATATTTCAATAGTGTTAAGTATACTCACATTGTTGTACAACTGAGATTCAGAAACTTTTCATCTTGTACAACTGAAACTCTGTACCCATTAAACAACAACGCTCCATTTCTCCCTCCCCCAGCCCCTGGCAACCACCATTCTCCTTACTTTTTCTATGAGTTTTGTCTACTCTACATACCTCATATAAGTGGAGTCATACAGTATTTGTCCTTTTGTGACTGGTTAGCTCACTTTGCACTGGGTTCTCAAGCTTCACTCATATTGTAGCATGTGTCAGACTTTCTTAGGCTGAATAGTATTCCAGCATACGTATATACCACTTTAGAAAAATCTGTTCATCTCTCTATGGACATTGGGCTGCTTCGACCTCTTGGCTATTTTGAATAGTGCTGCCATGAACATGAGTGTGTAAATATCTCTCTGCAACCTGGCTTTCATTTCTTTTGGATAAATACCCAGGAATTGCCAGATCATATCCTATTTCTGCTTTTAATTTTTTGAGGAGCTGCCATACTGTTTTCTATGGTGGCTGCACCATTTTACATTCCCACCAACAATTTTACAAGGATTTTTTTTTTTTTCCACATCTTTGCTAACATTTGTGAGTATTTTCTGTTTTTCTTTTTTAATAGCAGTCATCCTGATGGATGTGAAGTATACAAATATACTTTTTAATAGAAAAAGTAACTTTCTCACCAAAGGAGTTGAAAATATTGAGAGTACAAGATACAAATAAGATTCATTTCACATTAAGCTCGTTGTGGCCTATCATTTTATACATTGTCTTTCTTTAGGGTTCCTGAAATTAGTCATGTATGGAAATAAGCCACCTACCTCAGTATTGACTGAGCAGAATTTGAATGTTGAGTTTTTGCAACCCTGTCTTCCGTGGTGAATAAATGTCCGCCAGAGGAACTACTGTCTAAAATTGTGGAAAAACTGACAATGCCGACTTGGTCTGTGGCTCAGAAGATAATGTGAATTCAAGTTGGTCATCACCAATAATCTCAGGGTTTTCATTGCTGAAACAAAAGTTTGTCTAGAGGACAGGTAGCAAATCTATATGTCTCCAGGACCCAGGTACACCCTGGAAATTAGTGAAGCAGACTGATTGTGAAACAAACTGGGGAGCAGGAGTGCAGGAAGCCAGCACTCAGCTCTGACTTACTGAGCCATGAGAGAACATAGATTTCTGTCCACACTGAGTATTGCCAGATCACCAACTGGTCAAGACAAGTTGAAAAATTTGAAAGATGGTAATCATTTTAATTAAAAGAAAACCACTGTCGAGCAGGATGAAGAAAACACAGTTTTGGGTGGAATGTGGCCCACTGACAGGTGGCTTGCAATTTATGGGCTAGATCCTTCAGGTTCTTTGAGTTCTAAAATTCTTTGAGTTCTAGATGTCAAACACAGATTAGAAAGGGCAGCAACACAGTGTCTGTGGTTGTATTTTGTATCTTGGATCACTCTAAACTGTAGGCTGTTGTCTCGGTTTCACTAGAATGGATCAAAATGACTCAGTTGTTTGATAGATAGATATTGTCTCCTTAAGCACTATATTTATCTTCAGTGAATTGTACAAAGAAAGATTTGTGTGACAACTCAGATCACATTTGAAATGATACACAGCTCTCTGTAGCAAAAACCGCTGCCTTTGATTGGGTTCCTTAGATCTGTATTGCATTTCAGCAAAATTGAAGGGACAAAAAAAATCAGTTCATGTCTCAATCAATTTCATGAACTAACAGACAGAAGAGATTTTTCTTTTGGCTCCTGATTTTCCTGTCCCTGCAGAACTGTTGGAAAATATTGGTGGTTGTCTGATCTATTTTATCAGAACTTATTCTTGTCGCATGAATGCAGCTGTGATGGACATTTGCTCGCTGCCCGGTATCCCTCTTCTTTTGTTTCCTTCTTTTGTCAATAGAATGTTGATTTTCCAATTAGCCACTCATGTTTTGCACGCCCCACCTAGATCAGCGATTCTCAAAGTGTGTTCCCCAGACCAGCAGCAGCATCATTACCTGGAACTTGTTAGAAATGGACATTTTCGGGCCCTGCCCCCTGGTGTTGCTGACTCACCCCACAGCTCCAGGACTCGTTAGGTACTGTTATTGGTCTAAGGATGCTCGTAATGATCCAGCTCAGTGGTTTTCAAACTTTATGGTGAATCCAAATCACTTAGATGGTTTATTAAAATACGACTGGCTGGTGCCCTTCCTCAGCGCTCAGGATTCTCTCGGTCTGAGTTGGGACCTAGGCATTTTTAACACGTTCTCAGGTGATAAGAGTGCTGCTCCTTGGAAGGAGATGCTGATGCTGATGACTGCACTTTGACAAGCACTGATCTGAGCTAATGAGATTAAAGCCTGAAAATTTTGTTGGAATGCCACACGCACAGTTAGCTGATGCCTCATAAATTCTGTGTGTAAAACTACTCCAAATCTCACTTCCATACAACAATAAGTATTTATTTCTTTTACATATGTGGTGACTGGCTGGTGTTTGACTGTTTGAGTCTGGGTTTGGAAGACTTGGCTCCAAGCTGCAGGTTCAGTCCAGCTCTGCTCCATATGTCTTTCATCCTCCCTGGTCCAATGGCTACTCCGCTCAAAGCATAGTATTCCAATAATGAAAGGACAAATGCAAGAGAACAGGCCCCACTGTGCAAGCTTATTACAGCTCTAACCCATGTCAGCTACACCTATGAAAATTCCATCAGCCAAAGCAAATCACATGGCCACACCAACATCAAAATTTCTCATGAAAGCTGAAGGGAAGAGAATGAATATTTATTGAATGGTAATCTAATATATCATATATGGGGGGAAAGTGCTTTCTTTCCACTGTTTTTCTAAGCTGTTAAAAGGTAGTCTTGGATCTGTTAGTGGCTGACTTTGCAGCCATATTGAAAAAGATTGCCTCAGAGTAAAGCCAACAAAAAGAAAGTCTGAGCTGAAAGCCGAGGCGAGATAAAATCCTGAAGATCCAGCCATGTTAGGAACTAGATCTCCCATTGAGCATTTTTTCTTAGGTAAACCAATACCTCTGTTTTTCTTAAGCTATTTATTGCAACCCAAAGTCCTTAAGTCTTTCTCCATGAACCAAACATTTAATAGTCATCTTTTAGTTTATAGATCTTCATCAATCCTTCAGACAATGGGGGTTTTCAGTATACACCGTATTTAAGTTGTGTATTGAAATGCTTATTTGCTTTTTTCTTTTTCTATCTCTCTCTTTTTTTTTTTTTAGTACAGGGGTATTCTAGAAGTTTGATTCAAAGTTAAATTGACTGCAATAGCATTTGTCTTTAACCAAAGACTATCACTATCTTGTAATAGTTCCCTTGGTCATCTCTCAGAGGGTTAAAGTAAAGTAGAGTGCCACAGGTGACCAAAAGGGGACTCTATACCTTCAGGGGAGTACATTTGATAGAAGCTGCATAAGGATGCTAATAACAGCAATGGTGGCTTACATGAGATAAATTTTTAAGTTTTTTTCTCTCTCCAGAAATAGGCAGTCTAAGACTGGCATGACATTCCACCACCATCTCGGACCCAGCACCCTTCTAATTTTCTTCTCTGCCATCTTTAATGCGTGACTATCAATCTCTTCCTGGGGTCCAAGATTGCTGCCAGAACTCAGGCTCACCTACCAGGCAGCAGGGAGGAAGTGAGGCAGAGCAAGAAGGGTCGAGGCCAGCCGTCTGCTGCTCTTTTAGGGAGCTTTTCCAGAGGTGTCCCCAGACAACTTCCACTTATATGTCACCGGTCTTGTAAGCACATAATCACATAAACACAGCAAACTTAGCTGAGAAATATAGTCTTTTGGCTCAGCATCTTCATCCAGCGCATAAAATCGTGGTTGTGTTAATGAGAAATAAAGGCAGAACTTGGGAAGACAACCGACTAGCTCTGCTACAAATGTGAGTTTCAGAAATAAATAAGAATAAAGCATCTGTGATGGAAATAAACATAAAAAAAATCAAAGGTCAACAGCAGACAAACTGAAATGGCTATGGAAATTGAATATGAACCCACTTCAAAAGAGAACTGGAAAATGAAAGGCAAGTAGGAGTGGGTTGGAAATGGAAATCAGAATGTTCAGTAGAAGTCCAGTAAAAATCATCTTTTCTCAGGGTTTAATGCACATAGTTCTTGGAAGAGAAGTAAATGTGAATAGTTTACTCTATAGAAAGGTACACCACTGAGAGGGAAAAGAACTTTGCTTTTTAAATAAAGCAAGTCAAAATGGTTTTTCAATAGGCTTTGTCAGACTCAGCTTGAATGAAATATCTTTAAAAATATCCATTTCTGGTATACCTGACTCCACATTCACTATGTACCTTCTGGTGGTGAACTTGCCCTCCAGAGCAGACTTCCTCACCTAGCAAAAATATATAAGAAAAGCAATGTGAACATTTGAGTTCACTCAGAAGATATTTCTTATTATAAAAACCTGTGACATGTAGGTTGACAAACATCTTTATGGGAAGTTCCCTAGAATGAGAGGGGGTAGACAACAGCATGTCTAACCTCACGTGGTATCAAGGACTCTCCTACTCCAGGAGATTGGGGATTCCTTCAGAACGGACATCTGATGACATGGTGGACAATGGCTACGTATGGCCAGTGCAGTGGGCTCTGTTGATCAGGACCTTGGTTTAGGTTCAAACAAATTCATACAGGTGATAAGTGGCAGAACAGTAATGGGTGTGCAGAGAGATCTGACCACAATTTGGTTCTGTTTCTTATTGTTATGTTGGGATGTTGAACCAATTTCTCCACTTCCCTGGACTTGCATGTCTTTGTCTATGAAACGATGATAAGGATACCTTTTCACAGGGGTGCTGAGTGAATTAATGGGACCACGTCAGTAAAGCTGCTTAGCTTGGTGCCAATAGTGGAGATAATGAATTCAACCCCCACGTCTATCCTCTGCTCTGCCTTTCTCCCTTTCTTCTTTTCTATTCTTGCTGCTTTCTTCTTTCCCCAAATACATCAAAATCTAAAGCACCATGATGAGGCACAGCTTAAACGTCAGCCTTGTGAAAAAGTAGATTCCATGTAGCACATTGAGTCCTCAGGGATGGTTCCTCAGGCACACTATGGGATGGTAGAAAGCTCCGTGGCTGCAGTGCTGGTATTATTTGGTATAGACGGCACATGTGCAGAACTGCATGACACCAATTTATTTACCCAATATTTTAAACCTTTAAATCCAAAGCGTAGACTAGGAGACGGGTTTGAGCAGTTGGTCATTTCAGTATTTGTTTCTTTCTTCTATTTCCCACTCATTATAATTTGCTTAACTTCTTGCTCTCTAGTCAAAATTATCATGATATTGTGTGTGTGTGTGTGTGTGTGTGTGTGTGTGTGTGTGTGTACAGATTCCCAGAGAGCAGTTTCCAGGCTCTTGACCTCACGTGGAAAGGTGCTGGCTCGGGTAGTAGATGGCCATCAGCTGTGACCAGTTGACCATTAGCCACTGATATAACTGCTGTGGCTGAGATAGCAAGCGCGGATTGCGTCTAGCAAGTGGTTTAGTTGGTTGGTTGGTGGGTTGGTTGGCAGAGAAGCGGAAGGTGGATTGCAGATTGTGTGGCTCCTGCTTCCTGTGTCTCCAACCCAGCTGCCAGTGAGACTATAGTGGTATGACTCCCATATCTATGGCTCCATGGGTGTTCCTTTTTGGCCTCACCATATTCTGCGTTCTTGTGTGGGGAGCAGGACCAGAGACCCTGCATGACAGTGTGTGTGAGTATCTGTGTGCGCCCATGTTGGCTTTCAGAATGAACTAGAAAGTGAGCGGATTACTTTAGGTTGCCCTTACGCTCACTTCCCCACATTCTCACCTTCTCCATTTGAATTGTGTTTTACATTTTTTTTTTTACAAGAATATGGGCATACTTATATGTATGTCTACTTAATTATTTCATAGCATTGCTCTGAAAAACTATCCATTTAATTTACTGCCACATTTTGAGTCAGTTTTTTGATGTTAATTATAGTAAATGATTCTTGACAACATTAATCAATTCAATAGGTCATCAGTCTCAACTTCTGAAACAGGTAGCAGGTCTTCTTGTTTCTACATAGCTTTGAGGCATTTTTTAATACTATCAAACCTTACCTCCTCCTATTTTTCTGTCACTGAGGAAGATCAAGTTGATTCTCTAATATAGAAGGCAAATTCTATGCTAATTTATTTTTGACAGCACTAATTAAAGAAAAGAAGCATCTCTGAGCAAATAACGGTTTCATTTAGCTGGACCTTAGAAAGCATGCCTTTTCTGTATTCATCTTCTCTGTCAGTGTTGGCTAATTTTACTGTCATGTTTTATGGGCAATTTCAGAAGTTTTATCCGAAGCCAAGCCAATGGGTAGCATCTTTGTTTAGGGATCCATGCAAATAAGAACAAGTAGTCTTTGTGTACTTTTAACAACACTTTCTGAGTATTTACAGTATGGTGTGCACGGTGTCAGCAATCTCTGAGAAGAGAAGGCATGTCCCTGCCTCCAACATGTGACAGAATGGGAAACCCCCCAGGGCCTCCAGCTGGCACTCAGAGTTCATTGGAGACCATGGAAGGAGGCAACATGAATTACCCATTTCTTAGTTTATGCATTGATTAATTATTCATTTAATCATTCTTTAACAAATATTTAAAATAATTGAAAGTCATCACCCCCAACTTTCTCACTTGGGTTCTGTTTGTTTGGCATGGTGTCAATAGTTACAGTGTACAGATAGTGAGTACTTATTATTGCCAGGATCTGTGCTATGTACTTTCTATTCTTTATTTCATTTAATCCTCTTAACAACCCCATGAATCAGTGTACTTATTATTGCCATTTTACAGATGATGAAACTGAGGCTCAGTGAGGATATTCACTCAACATCACATAGGTGATTAGCAGTGAAGCTGGGTTCTGTATCTGCTCCAGAGCTGGTGCTCGAAGCCATGATGCCATTCCGATTGAGTACTTTCCACCTTCAACGTCACGAGTAGAAAAACTAAAGAGTCGCTAGTCAGTATTGAATTGATCAAGGAAGTCCAAACTTGATAGTCGAAACTTTTTTGATTCATTTATTCATTTATTCAGCCAGGCATCCAGCGAGTGTTGATTGAGAGCCTTCTCCATGCCAGGCCCTTTGTTAGGCCTCTGGCACACAAAGGCACAGGAGATTCAATCTTTGCCTTTAAGGAGTTACATGCTTGGATTCAACTATTTGTTTTCTGTCTCCCTCTATGGAATTCTTGTTTCATATTCTTGAACCATGTCACGTGTTCAGCTGTGTGAGACCAGGAGAAAGTGTTTGTTTCGCTCTCTCCCACCCCTCCCCCGCTCCCCCAGCTCCCACCTCCCGGCAATGCACTGCTGTAGATGTCTTTCATATCTGATTTAATTGCATATTGACGTGTCAAGATATCACAGTACAGAAAACATAAGTGGGGAATTCTGACATGGAAAATGTTACTTCCTAACATTTAAAAAGAGAATAAATACACTAACGTTTAAACTTCAAAGGGCATATCATCTAATATGGCAAATAGATAACCCAAGAAGTTTCTACTCCAATAGAGAGATGAAACTGATTAAAAGGTAAAGCGTAGTTTTCACCTAACATGTACACTGCACTTAAGGCCATTTCTGAGGTGAAAGGGTGGGCCCATTATGTATAATTCTAGTCATGAACTATTTCTCTTGCCTCCACAAGAGGGAACTGAAACCTAGGTACACAGTCCTCTAGAGGACATGCAATTTTGCCACAGTCACGTTCAGTTTCTGTTGAAAGACGTAGAAAAGCTGCATGTTTGAGTGGAAAAAAATCAACAGTGACTCAAATATTAAAACTTATTATTCAAATTAAAGGCATCCTGTTGTTGACAACTTGATTTGTAAATCCAACCTCTGATGATGTACATATGAATAAAGCCAAATGGAAGCAATTTTGAGATGTGTAAAATAATTATGCCATGATATCCTCAAGAAACAAACAGACGCCTTATCGTATAGGAGCTTTTGCAAATGGGAAACCTCAGACTCCCCAGGGCCGGTGATCTGCCTGGGAATTAAGGAAGCGTTGGCTTACTTTGCTGGGCTAGATTCATTTGTGTTTCATGCATTTTTAAACATTCCATTTCATTCTTGCCAAATGTATGTTAGGAAATCTCCACTCCTGGGTATGGAAGCTACCCACCCCCTCTTGGGGCTCTGACTCATATCGAGCAAAAGCCACAGTCAGGAAAGGAAGATGGGGAAAGAAGTGCTCCTTCTTTTAACAGAGTCTCTGACTCTCTTAACACAGTTACACACCCATGTTACACTAGAGAAAGCAGTGACTATTGGTTTATAAGTGTGGGGACAGAGTCAGGAGTGCAGTTTCCAGCTCTCAGCCTCACGTGGAAAGGTGCTGGCTCAGGTAGTAAATGGCCATCAACTGTGATCGGATGGCCATCAGCTGTAGCTAGTTGGCTGTCAGCTGTCACTAGTGAGCCGTTGGCCACTAATATAACTGCTGTGGCTATGCTAGCAGTGGATGGTGGCTGAGCTAGCAAGCACGGATTGCAGCTAGCAAGTGAGGTTGGTTGGCAGAGAAACAGAAGGCGGGTTGCAGATCCTGTGGCTCCTGCTTCCTCTGTCTCTAACCCAAATGCCAGAGAGAATATAGTGGTAAGACTCCCCTATCTATGGCTCCATAGGTGTTCCTTTTTGGCCTCACCATGTCCTGCATTCTTGTGTGGGGAGCAGGACCAGAGACCCCACATGACACCCTAATGCATGACAATAAGATGCTGTCATTATTCATCCTCAATGTTGGCCAGTAGTAACTATAAATATCCATTGTGTCTGAAGCTGGGTGCCTTAAAGGAAGAGTAAAGATTGTTTTGCATTATCAACTACAACTTTTGGGCCTTAAAATCCTAATGGAAACAGTTTTCTTTGTGGAAAGGACTCCTATTTTCAGCCCTTCTAAATGTGAAAGGCAAAGTAAGGGGCTGCACATTTCCCAAATCCCTTAGTTTAGCAATAACCAATTCAGTAATCCCAGGGGAGTCCATATCAGCTCTTCAGGAGGGAGAGGCCGAAAATTGGAAACCACTTGATAGAATGTGATGGACCTATTTGACTTTGGGAATCCAGAGGAATGTTTTTGAGCTGAAAGGCCTCTACTTGGGCTTTGGGATTACTGCTTGTAAATATTTTTGTAGCATTCTCCAGAGCCTTTCAGGCTAGATTTATCATTTACTTTTTTTTTTTTTTTAAGATTTTATTGGGGAAGGGGAACAGGACTTTATTGGGGAACAGTGTGTACTTCCAGGCCTTTTTTCCAAGTCAAGTTGTTGTCCTTTTAATCTTAGTTGTGGAGGGTGCAGCTCAGCTCCAGGTCCAGTTGCCGATGTTAGTTATAGGGGGCACAGCCCACCATCCCTTGTGGGAGTCAAACCAGCAACCTTGTGGTTGAGAGGACGCACTCCAACCAACTGAGCCATCTGGGAGCTCAACAGCAGCTCAGCTCAAGGTGCCGTGTTCAATTTTAGTTACAGGGGGCTCTGTCCACCATCCCTTGAGGGAGTCGAGGAATCGAACTGGCAACCTTGTGGTTGAAAGGACGCACTCCAACCAACTGAGCCACCCGGGAGCTCAGCGGCAGCTTAGCTCAAGGTGCTATATTCAATCCTAGTTACAGGGGGCGCTGCCCACCATCCCTTGTGGGACTCGAAGAGTTGAACCGGCAGCCTTGTGGTTGAGAGCCCACTGGCCCGTGTGGGAATCGAACCGGCAGCCTTCGGAGTTAGGAGCATGGAGCTGTAATTGCCTGAGCCACCTGGCCGGCCCTTATCATTTACTTTTGTTAAAAAGGAAAAATTCCTTTATTTTTGTTTAAATTTATTTCTAAAACTTTACCATTATTATTTTTCTTTCTTTCTTTTTTTAAATTGCTCATCCAAAGGGAAAAATAATATTGTAGAAGACAAGTCCCTTAGAAATCCAGTGGAACTCCCTAAGCTCCATGCATATTATGAAACACACATCTTCATTCAATGGGCAAGCTGTTCAATAAAATACCTTGCAACCACCATGGTCTTATTTGTAACTTTAAAAAGTACACCTACCATGGGTTTAGTAGTTATAGTCATATTGCTTCTGATGAAATACAAGGAAAGTCATCAGCTTTGAAAGTAAGCATCCTTAATACATATTAGGAGTATGTCCAAGAAACAATGACTTTATGGTTGGGTATTAACATTGATGATGTAAGAAAATTGCAAGCAGATTCCTCTGGAGAATCCCCGACATTAGTGTTATTTAAAGCTATTCTTTGTAAACCTTTGCTTAATTACTCAGGTTCAATCACCATTACCTTTTCCAAATGACCTTCATGAACCTCAGCTGGGCATGTTTTGATCTCTCTCTCACTCCTTACCCATCTGAGATCAATTCTATGTTCTCACCGTAGTGTCTCTCCTGAGACTTGTGATTTGTGATCTCTCCATCAAATTCTTCTTCTCTAACCTCCCATCCCCAGCCACATGCATTCTTTACAGGAATATCAAAAGGCAAGGGGAACGCAAAGGAGGTTGGAGCTTTCATGGGAGTTTCTTTCTTTTGCTAATGTCTTCCAATCTCCATAATTCAGCTGGAACACTTTAATTACCCATGTTCTGAACCCAAACATGCTCATCTTCTTATCGGGCCTCTATTCATAGCAGCTCCTCTCATGTACCCACAGGTTAATCAACAGTTACCATGTTCCGTCTCAGGCAAATGAACTCTTGGCCAGGATGGGACTGTGTTCTCTAAGTAGACTGTGGGTCCTCTCATTAAGTCTCAGGACAGAACCAGGGTAAGCTGCAGAGGACCCTCCAAGGGGAACCTTAGAAGCCAGCTCTTACCACTGCTTAAATTCCTTTTCACTCTCTTGAAAAATTCAGGATCCCACGTAAATGTTCTCATATTTTCAAACTTCATTTATTGGCTTTATATACATGAGGCTCTCTCAGCTTAAAAAGGGAAGTGGGGGAGGGGGAAGAGAGGCGCCAAGATGCTGACCCAGGCAGTCAGAAACCAAGAGAGGTGGAGCCAGAATGAGGCCGGGGAGTGATGTTTTGAGCCAGAGGTCAGTTCATCACAGGGTGTTTTTTTTTTTTTTTTTTAATAAAGCAGCGGGCTCTATTTCACAAAAGAACAGTTATGTGAGTCTTGAGGGATCAGAATTCTCATCTAAAATATCCTTTAATCACTTTTGTGCATACAATATTTAAATATGTCTTCTAAGCCCTGTCCTCCCTTCTGGCCTGCATGTGCTCATTCTGGCCAATGGACTTACAGAGTAGAAAGATGAACTCAGCTCAAGTCTCCTGATTTGAGGCTGGGCCTTGGGAATAGCTGCTGAAGTAGGTATCAATGACATTCCTGAGCTTCCTTCTGCATCTGGAAGCAGCTCCATTTAGTTGTACAGCTGCTGGTGTTGGCTGGAGGAGGGAGGCAGCTGGGGAAGGGAAGTAGAATGTGTCAGTTGTTCCCAAACCTGGCTGCACATCAGTCACAATTTTGACGAAAATACAGATCAGCTAGAATAAACTCATAAAACTGCAATAACAAACGATCCATGAATCTCAGGCACCTTAACACGACAAATGCATTTCTCACTCAGACTCGCCTAGGTTTGGAAATCTCTGGCCTGTCTAGTTGATTGTTTTGGAGGAACTGCCCAGCTGAGGTCTGAGTCCTTTCCCTAACTTCTTGATAAGTCATCATACGTAGTACTTGTATATGTCAGGTGGGCGTTCAGCAGATGTCCCTGCCCAGTGAACCAATTTTAGTAGCAACTCATCAAGAAGAAACAAATGCAAAGTAACTGTATTTTTTATTTCTATTAACAACAAAATACTTCCATAATTTCACACCCCGTTGCTTTTAAGAGCGCATATATTACAAATAAAGTAACTCCACAAACTTTAAAGATTAGTATTTATCAACACTTTTGTACACATACACAAATATTTTAATATAATGGTATTTGAAATGTTATTCATATAATCTTAGCACTGTCATAAGTATCAACTAAAAAGGTTCTTTTAAATTTGGTAAAAATCTTATATTTTACAATTTCCTATTTACATTTGAAATATGCTTAAATGTTACAAAAACATTCACTTTGACTTTTAAAATATGTGTACTAGGACTTGGTATGGAACATATTGTAACTGACAGCAAACTTATGATTTACTTTTAAGCTGCACATTCATTGGAATTTCACGGCAAATTTTCAGCTTGGCTTGTTCAACAATGCTCAAAAGGGGAAAACAAATCATAAGAAATATGCACATGTGGAGATTGGCAAAATTCTCAAGCTAGTGAGGTAAAAAAAGAAAAATATTAACATCAAAAAAACTTCAAATAAATTAAATCTATCTTTCTCTTCCAGAGATGAGCTGCAATTTCAGAATGTCTTCTGAGAGGTGTGTCTGATGGTGCAGACGTTCCTTCAAACTTCCGCACTGGGTGAGACCGATACGGTGGGCACAGCTGGCGTTGTCCTGCTAATTACTCGAGAGCAGGTTCGCTCCACTCCGCGCTTTGACTGGTCGTCCCTGTACAAAATCTTAACAGGACAAAACGCAACACAACGAAAAGAACACAGTAACAGAGAAGTTCCTGTTAATATCTCCAAACAAATGAAAACCTAGATCAATGATGTTTTTTTTCTTGTTCCCCACAGGTAATCTGAATATTTTGAAAATGCATTTATCCAAGTAGATCTGAAGAATTTTTTTGAAGCCTGTGTCATAGCCATTTTGGCAAGATTTAAAGTAGCGTCACAGTACTCTTCAACTACCAGATAAAAATTTACAAATCTTTAAATGAAACTTATGGATGTATCTGAGTAGTTCCAGGATTTTATTTTATTCTAAAAGTTTTTAATTTACATTGTCAACATCTACCGAAAAAGGGGACCATCTAAAACCTCATTTAAATGTTTGACTTAGTGGAAATTTGAGAAAAATATATACCTTAACCTTATTTGACTTTTGAAAATAATGTTAATATGCCTAAATAATACTGTCCTGTCAGATCTGTTGAAATCATGATATGTAAACCCAGTTAACAATAACGAAAACCCCAGGCACCTCTAAAATGTATCTCTGTGTAGAAGAGACTTAATGAATATTTAAACTTCTAGTTAGGAAGATGGTCCCACTAACTCCACACATTACCATGCTTTAGTTCTACCCCTCTTCCAAGGTAGGAGTGCCACTTCTGTGCCCGCAGAGCACCCAGCATCCCAGTAGCCTATAGTACCAACTCATTCTCCTCATGCTCAATGTCATAAGTGCCGCTTAATTATTTGGCCAAGTAATAATTAAGCAGAGTATATGTCCAAAGAGTATGTGAAACTCTAAGTTTGCATCTCACCGGCTTGCCACCAACTGTCACAGAGTAGATCTGTTCCTTTCTCTGTAATTTATATTTGATATCCATTACCACTGTTGACTTTACTATGCTGTCAGCCTTATACATGCTGAAACAGACTCCAAATGAGCATCTTATATTTATGTTTCATCCAGATACTTATATGTATTGTTTGACTTCAGTCCAAGGGGGCTTTTGCTTTTTGGCTATTTGTAAAATACTGTGTTTCCCCCAAAATATGACCGGGTCTTATATTAATTTTTGCTCCAAAAGACACATTAGGGGATGTCATCCTGAAAAATCATGCTAGGGCTATTTTCCGGTTAGGTCTTATTTTCCGGGAAACACAGTAGTGTGGCATTTTGGCTGCCTATAAAGGTAATTACTGCCTGCCTATCACTCTAACAACTAAAACTATGTCATCTTAACAATTCCATTTGGCACACCAGCATCCATTTTATCTGTTACATCTCTTTCCTTATACTGAAGATTCTTTCACCAAACAGATGGTTTCAGAATGCCCTTTGAGCTAAGACTTTTCTGGACACTCTTGGAGTGAAATGCATAATTAATTCTATTTCTATTTTTATATTTATAGGAATATAAAAATGTCTGTCTATCCATTTCAACTGTTTCTATTTTAAAAAGTCCAATGGTATAATTTCTCTCATCACTGTAATTATGTATGTACCTATTTCCAGAATATGTACATGAATACATAGGTACGTGGAGGTCTTCATACATTACGGATTATGGTTCATTCATGTATTACAGTATTATGCAAAGATTTGACTGCTTTTCTCTCCACTAAAGTTCAAATCCAAACCTTATGGTCAGATACCTTTTCATTAAAAAAATTGGGAGAAGCAGCAAACAAAAGTTTTTTATTATAAACATGAAATGAAATAAATATCCATTTTTTTTAATACTGTGGTCTTTATAAACCCCCACTTTCTGCTAGCTATTTCTGATTTCAGGAAATTGTTCATTACAACCAATTCAAAGCACTGATGAATGATAATCATGAAAGTAGCTTATTTTGCTGTAAATAACTTAGAGTTTTACTGTGGATAATTTATACTTATGATTGATAATTATCAATCAAATAGTTCCTCCTCTAAAATCTTCTCTACGGAGTTAGAAGTTAATATTTTATCTTCATTTTAATCTAAGGTGGAAATGTGGAATGGCCATATAATAAATCATTTTTAAAGGACACTGTTTTTGATGATATTATATATGTTGTGATCATTGTCCCACATATAAAGACAATTCCCCGTAGAAGCTTAGGGCCAGGAGAAAGTTTATCTTTCCTGCCAACAGATCTATTTCTTTTACTGACTAACAAGACCTGTCCAATCCATCAGTTTCTTTTCTTTGCATCAGTTTGCAGGAAGTACAGGGTCACATTTTGCTTCTCTTAGCAAAGCTTTTCTGGGAAAGAAAGCATTTTGCTCTCCACTTAATCACCTGGTCCTTGTCTTTCTTCGTCTTTTTGTTTTAACACTTTGGAATATTGTGAATCTTTGTTTTGGATACAAATGAGCTCACATGTATTTTAGAAGCTGCTATAGTATGACTTTTCTTTTTAAAAGCTAACTTTAGCTTTAATCACTACGCCTTTCTTCATATTGACCTACCTTGAAAGAGAAATAAAGTTGTTCTAAGTCAATAAAAACTTAGCAAACACTACCCACTATGGAAGTGTCTGGGGAAAATGAACAGCTAAGAAGAGATAGGTAGACCCGAAGACCACAAAGGACAGAGTAGACATAAGGAAAGAAAAACATACCACTTTTGCTTACAGTACTGAGGGAAATACTAGACACAGAAGAATAGAAGTTGTATATACATGGACCGCAACAGAGCTGCCAGGGAAAAAAAAGAGAAAAGCATTTTTGCCCAAAGTTTCAAGGTCAGACACAATTCACAGTGGGAAACAAGTATTTCTTCACCTCCTTTTTCAACTTTCAGATTCACTGTTTGTTCTTTTTGCTTCACTTTCAGAATTATGATTTCCCCATGCTATCAAGGCTTATCTCTCCTGAGTATTTAATTCCCATCAGCTTCTTAATGCTCCCAAACCAAATACTCCCTCCACTAGGAATCCTATCCAGGGAGATTAATTCTCTCCAACATGTCAATTAACCATTTCTTTCTCCAGCTTCAATGGAGGGTTTAAAATGTGGGTAGAAGGAGATGGAAAAGAAGCAAAAAGAAACATATATAGGAAGTGCAGTTAAAGATTCATACAACACATTTCATGTTTCGTGAATAGTGTTGATAGTGCCAGGTCATTTTAGGAAAGAAAGGGGAACTAATGTTTACTGAGTAGCTACTATACACGAGGCACTATTTGGAGATTAGTTCAAGTTCTCCCCCTCAATTAGTCTGTAAAGAACACATCTAACTCCTGAAGGGGACCACGAGTGATGAGCTGTCAGGTAGCATGCTGGGGTTGATGTATACTGGGAAACCAAAGGAGCAGCACTTGGCTTTCTACCATTTGATTCTCAGCACCTCAAAAAGTACTGTGATTATTGAATGCCCATATTTTGTGCACAGCCTTATAGAACATACCAGAAATCATGGATGACTTGCTTGTGGGGTGGGAGATTGAGTTCTATCCCAATTTTGCACATCTTTCGGAGGCCATCTTGACCTTAAAAGGCCACTAGTCCTGGTGTTCTTTCTGAGTATGGTGCAGAGACCCCTAGTGGCAGAACTGTGGAACTCCACACTACAGCCTGGGGTTGTGAGGTCCTAAGTCAGGGTGACTGCAGTGGTAGCAAACCCTAGTGGGAATGCCACCCAACGTTCCTTGGTGTCTAATAGGGCCCATCTGTTGTAGAAAACTAACAGCTCACCTGGTTTGCATAAACATCTCTGCAAACTGTGGAAAGCATCTGGGTTCTCATCTTTTCCTAGAGCTTTCTCTCCAACCTGATCTCTGCTTTGAGGCAAGGGATATTATACCCCTTGAGCAACTCAGCAGCCTGGTGTTCATATAAGGTACAGTGATTTCAACAGCCAGTAAGAGACTTTCCAGTCCTTTTGGCATTGGGGATAAAATAGGCACTTTCCCCTATTGGACAGCTGGGGCCACGCCAAGGAAAGCCTCACCTGCTCGTTCATGATTGCGGAGAGTTCGCTGAGCATGTCCTTGTAATGGGACCTCAGTTCTTCCTGGTACTCCAGCTGGTCCTCCTTGATGAGGCGCTCATTCACATCAAGGGCCTGCCCGCACGCATCTGCAAATTGCCTATTGTGGCAGCAATAAGCAAGTTAACAACTGGCCTCAGAAAAGGGCAACTCAAAGTCAGTCTGCTGACAGACTCTGCCACCCAGAAGGGGGTTGGGCAGGTGGCTTCCTGGGGGAATTCACGACTCCCTGTCTGAGGTGCCGAAGGAAGAACATTCCAACAAAGAAAAGCTCACCTGAAGATTTCCTTCAAAAGCTTTACTTGGTTGTCAGGGTATTTCTTTGCATTGGTTTCTTCAAGGAAAGCTCGTGCATAGGCCATAGGTCCCGCATTAACCTATTGGGGAGAAGAGGATTTGCGGAGGAGGATCCCACCTTCTCCAGGGAGAAGCCTTCTCCACCACTGGAAGGAGTAGCCACTTGTGCACAAATCACATGGCACCCCAATTCTCTCACATTGCAGTCTACTCATCTGTTATCCATCTTATTGGCTGTCCCCTAACTGGTCAATAAGCTAAAGGGAGCAATTGAGATCAATATTTCACCACCATCCGAAGTTCAGTCACTTGTCCGCCATTGCTCCTTTCGCCATATCCAAATACTACTTCTACTATTATTTTCTTAATATATTTGAAAACTAGACTCCCTTTTACTTACTTAAATACACTTAAGTTCAACATCTGTGAAATCCAATGTTTGATGTGCTAGTTTTTTTTTCTTTCTATTAACATTTAAAGAAACACATAGCTATTAATAAAAGACATTCCATGTAGGTAGTCGTGTGCACACCGCCCTGGGAATTACTGTCCTATTGTATTCCACTTGGCAATCTGGCTTAGATTCTGGCCCAAGAGGCACTTATCAGATTTGCTGAATGAGCCACAATGCCGGCTCCTGGTCCCACTCCCACACACAAGCAGGCTCACACTGGTGAAAGAGTCCATATTCCTTAGTGTTCATAATCTTTCAGTGTGACTGTGGGGCTTGGAACGAGTCAGGTAAAAGAAGAAGGAAGAGAACAATGTATTGGCGCTGTCTTCAGACGTCTGTGATTACCAGGCATCGCCACTGTGCTAGAATCAGTAAACAGTACTGGATGCGTTTTTCTGCTTCTCCACATCCAGTCCCCACTTTCCTCTGCTCAGCTCTGTGCTGAGGGAACCTATCCTGTTTGGAGTACAATAATGGTTCTTTCACCATTGGATTCTAAAAATTTTATTATTATTATTATTATTATTATTATTATTATTATTATTTTTGAGTTGGCCATGGGGAACGCAGACAAGGAGAGAGCAGGGAAGAGTGGAACCAGGTCAGTATCTGGATCAACGTTACTGATTTTTCCTTTTGTCTCAGGTTCCAATATAGCTCCATGTGACACTGCTACTGGCCTGCCTTTAGCTAAAATTTTAATATTTTGTTCTTTATGGATTTTTGAAATTATTTTTGACTTTTGAAAATATTGCATTACAATATTATTTCATCTTGATGACTGAGTGTTTTGAAGCTCCCTTAAATGTTGTGCTCAAGGTGAGTGCCTTGCTCACCTCATATTCTAGTCTCAGCCCCAACTGGATATTAAAAGCCCCAGCCTTCCTTCTTGTAATCCTCTCGCAGAGGCCACCTGTCTGTGTGTCTGTCATCAGCTGGCTCTCCCAGCTCTCTTTCTGATTCCAATGATTCTTCTTTTCCCTGAATCTTCAGGTCTGGGAAGGGTAACAGCCCCAGTCCTGCTAGCCCCTGTGCCTGCCTTTGTTGGTTTTCCTAAATACCTCTATACTTTTGCAAATAGTCTTTTATTATATTTTCTTTAATACCCACTATGAGCAGGACATCTGCTTCCTATTAGGACTCTGATAGATAAATATTGATGCACATTTTATAAATAAACATTTAAAAAATTTTGTTTTTGAACAGTTGTATAAAGCTCTTCGTGACAGATATTTACAAGAGAGCCACATTTGTTACTTAATACATTTGTTAGAATTTAGGATATAGAACATAGTTTATCCAGAAAAGATGGGAAAGGAGGGTTGAGGAAGAAGAAATTTATTTCAGCTAAAGTTAAGAAAGGCTTATCTCTAGGTGTTTGGAGCACCGTCACTGTGCATTTACAATGAAACAAAATTTTATAAAGACTCATGTAAAGGTGTTGCATGGTATTACCAACACAAAAAATGTCTCATACCCCTTGTAAAAAAAATTCCAGGGCGTGTTACACCAGGTTCTACAAGCCACGCGCATCTCAGCTCTGGGCAATGCTTACCTTCACGCTGACACTTCCTTGGAGTTTGAGCTGCAGTCTGATCATGTCCACTTCTTCCATTGTGCAGAGCTGATTAAGCTCAGAAACTTTCTTGGACATCTCGTCAATCGCCACCTCAATAGGATTCAGTTCTGTGCTTGACTGGCTTACGACTTGGATTCTCTTCTTCACATAGGGGAACAGGTGACTCGCTGCACAAGAGCAATACAAGAGGATTGAAAGTTTGCAGGTGAGTGAAGAGTCAAGAGTTCCCCTGAGGGTTTAGATGGTCCCGTAGCTTCCCTTTGCGCACAGCACATTCCATCCTGCATATTTTGTGTACGCGAGTTATTTTTTGTCCGATGTGCCAGGCACTCTCACACCTTTTAACTTGTGCCTCAGCTACTTTCGCGTGCATGCTCTTCCACGCTTCACTAGCCATGTCCTCATTCTCAGGGCAAGATTAAGACCTTTTTTTTAGACTCTTTAAACACGGAAAAGATGATAGCTTTCACCACAACTTGTAATTCTAATTAAAAACTACACTATACCACGATAAAGAATGCTTAAACATATACTGAATAGCATATGTTATAATAGTTTTGTGTTAGATTTTTTTTTTTATATTACAAGAGTTCTGGAAAAATTTACTGAAGGTAAATGTTTCCCCCCACTTGAATGTCCCTGCTATTTATCTACCTACAGCATAAGCCAGGACTGCGCTTCTCTCGGACTTAGATATCATTTCCAGAATGTCTTTGCTCATCTTCCCCCTTAGTCTGCCGTAGGAGTCCCTCTCCCATGTTCCCACTTCATTTCTCATCCTGTGCTCATCTGAAATCCTTACTTTACTTGGCTTTTTCTCCTACCAGACTGTGAGCACCTTGAGGCAAGAATCGTATTTTATCTATTTGAGTTTCCAGAACAGAATCCAACACCTAGTAGGCACTCCTTAAAACTTTGTTGAATAAATGAAGGAACAACTACCTCACAGAATAGATCTAGACAGTACTGGAAGGGATGCTAGAGGTTGTCTTCTGCATTTATTTTACAGATGAGAAATCTGAATTCCAGAGTGGTTGAGGGTCTTGCCCCAAAGCACACAAGTGTGAGAGCTGCAAACCCTGACGTAAGTGAGGGTCAATGTCGGGAGAGAGGCGAGGCACGTTGAGAGTGCCTTTCCCAAGACACACACCATGACCTTCATGACTTTAAGATCTAAAGGGAAGACGTGTGTAAACAAACTCTACTGACAGTTTCTCTTCTGGTTGACTTCTGCAGGGTCTCCCTCTTACAGAGAATAAAGAAGGGGAAGTCTACTCTTACTGGGACACATTTGCAAGTTTGCACATTTTCCACTTGCAAGATTGAAAGGTCTTGGTTTTCCCTAGTCAAGCCCAATGAAGGGACCTTCACAGGAGCAAGAGCTCACGCTGGCTGCTCGGCGGCAGGCCAGCACCTACTTGTCAGGACGGTCCGCCGCTTGCACTGTTCCTCCACACCTCCGTGCTTCTTGCCCGACAGTGTGAAGGGCGTCTCAAAGACAAAACGGCGGATGTTATGGTGCATTTCGAAATCCGTCTTCCGGTCCTCTATTTCCTTTTCCTCAAAGAATGGCGTGACATAGGTCACCTGGATGTAGGCATATTTGGGGTCCAATTCCTTGGGGTTTACCTGTGTGAATACATTATGGTGAAAGAGAGAGGGGTGAACCCTAAGGAACTCCTGAAAGAAACACAGGAAGCTCTGCATTTCCTTATCTGGCCTCCTGGGGCGGGGGCAGGGGGGCAGGGGTGCCGTCCTTCTCCCTGTGGAGAAAAATGGGCCATCGTATCATTTCAGAGCTGGGTGGGACCACAGAAAGAGTAACTGCCTGGACTGTGGGCGAGCAGCCAGATGGTGGTAGAGGTAGGGTTGGCGCCAGCTCGCTAAGTAGCTGAGGCTCTTCAAAACCTAAGTACCTGGCTGTGGCATATTATTTAATCCTTTATTTTCTTTTTCTTCTGTAATGAATGTCCTCACCTTTGTCTGGAATACAAGCTTCTTGCGAGTGGAAAATACATCTCTCTGTTCCTCTCCTCCTCTCCAGCTATGTACCTAGACTGGGGCCATCAGCTCTAGGCTTGTAATGTGAAAGAAAATTTCTTGTCTGTTTAGCAGATTGACTGATTAGCCTATCACATTTTGCAGGTATTTTTATTTTCAATTTCTTTAACACCTTCTCTTATCTCTTTACTACCTGTGGTCTGGTGAACAGGCTTGACAAATAGCAAGGAAGACAGGCTGGGGGTCCCAACAAAAGCCAGAGAATTGCTCTTGCTATCTTTCCTTCAAGGCTGGAAGAGATGGTTCTCAGCCTCTTTTCTAACGATTCCTTGAAGAATTTTCAAACCTAGTCCATTTTTCCGCATCCATTTACTCACCTACTGCTTAATCAGTTCCAGAGATTTGAGGAAACCCATGAACTTATTTGTAATACTAATAATTACATTGTAACATAAGTATAATTGTAACCATTTTATAGATTAAAAAAAAAGGCGGCTCAGAGTGGCCACCTAATTTCCCAACATGGATCACCAGCAGATAAGTGGTGTCATGGTGGGATGAGGACTCCAGTTCTGGTATCAAATTTGGCATTTTTCTTGTCCTATTAGGAACTCTGTCCATAATTCTACTTAGGAGTGCCACTGTGACAATGGTAGCTCTATCCACTTTTACGGGGAAGGGAATTGTGCCTTTCAAGCTAAGGAGGAGAATGATGAACACATTTGTGACAACTTCTGCCAGGACCCAGCGATATCATGCCCAGACTCCTCCAAATACTAGCTTTGTTAAAAGAGGACAGGGGGCAAAAAAGACCTCTTTTGCGGGCCAATAGAGGCCTATACAATTGGGTGCAAACCAGCTTTTCCAATCCCCTTCTTTTGCCACACTCTTCTACCCAACTTGTATTTCAAAGACCTGCCATTCTCTAAACACACCTCCCCATTTCATTCCTCCCTGTCATTGCATATGCGGGGCTGCTTAGAATACCCTTTGCTTCCAGGAAATACTTTCTCGCCCTACAATATCCAGCTCAAATATCACTTCTTCTGTGAAGCTCTCCCTAACCAAGAATGAGCTGGTCAGGGATCTCCCTGCCCTGAGCTTTCCCTGGACGAACTGCACCATGTCTCCTGCGGTACTTCATTGCCCTCTATTTAATTAGCTGTTTGCACACATCCCTCTCTTCTTAGCCCCAAGTGAACTGTGAGCTCTGGATGGAAGAGACGCTGTGTGCCCCAGCTCCTAGTTCTGGGTCTGGCATGCAGTAGGTGCCTAATAGAGGTTGGCTAAAGGAATGAAAGCATATTAGAGGATTCTTAGTAATCTAATCAGAGGATGTAAGCATTTGCTTTCTGGAGCCACGAGGTTAATTAGATGTTTATAGGTTAATATGATGTAACCAGCAACTCTGCTACTATCACAGAGGATTGATTTCAAAATTGGTATGACCCAGGAAGACCTCCATAACAGAATAAATACTATTTTGCTTTCACTCAATCACTTTAACTCTTTGGTTGCTATACAAGTGCATATTATCTATCCGAAAAGTAGAGAATTTAGAAAGTCATTTCTATGATTACCTAAAGGTTACTCAAATAAACACATACAATGTTTTTGGGGAAAAAAAAAAAAGGGGGAAATCACCAATTGGCCAACCAATAAGCAAACAGGCAAAACACCCAAAATAGTAAAATAGTTTAGGTAGTTTACTTTGCGTAGTCAGGCAGAAAATAAAAACTTTAATAAATATAATTTAAGAATTTAAAAAAGACTGAAATTAAGTCAGTTCTTCACATTTGCATGAATGTTGGTATGTTGGTTTTCCTTTACCTTGTTGGAATCCTGGATTATCTTCACGTTGTCTGCTCCGAATTTATCTGCATAAAGCTTGAGCAGTCTTTGGGAAATCTCAGAGAGACCTGTCAGTTTAGGCTCTTTATAAATATACTCTTTACCTTCTTCTTCTTCAAAAAAACCCTATGGAAGACACATAATGAACCACCCATTTTATTAGAATACTGCAATTGCACATGACAAGCAAAACAAAAGCCATTTACTTGGACAATATATCCAGTCTTGGTTGACATCCAAGCCATTGATTAGCACCCTATAAAATCAAAATCAGAGAAAAATCAAGTGAAGAAAACAAAATATCATGTTAGAATCAGTCATTAATGGAAATACTCCCTGGCCAAGCCAAAGACCCTCATGAGATATCTTACACGTATTTTCTCTATTGGTGGAAATAAATGGCAATATTTGCTTGCATGTATTTTGGGCAAAGAATGCCCTCATGTGGCAGTCTGGGGTAGAACACAGAGTCTGGAGTAATTTTTGTCATTTTCCAAAAAGCATTTTCCAAAGATCTTCACAGAGACCTTTTTAACAAGGTTCATCTAAAAGTCTTTGAAGCTTGCACAGGAAACATTGTAGGGCATTTAAAGGTATCTAAATGGGGTGATGTGCACCCCCACGTCAGCTTAGATGAAAAGCCGCAACAATTGTTATCACAGAAATTACATGTGGTATATGCTCCCAAGTCCTGTTATTTTAAAAATAACTTTACATTGTTATCATCAGGGGCCTGATGCAACTTGACTTATATGCAGTTTCATAATTTCATTTATTTCACTAGATCTCTTACATTCATGCAGAGCTAGGCCTTACAGGATTGAAAGTAGTAAAGTAACAGTGTCATCATTTTTATACACAAGTAAGTTTTAGTTTCTATTAATTTATTTGTCTGGTTTGAAACAGGGGGAAGGGAAGTTTCCATTATCTGCAGATAATAAAGTGAGGTGCAGTCTTTATAATTCCGTCTCTTTGAAGAGACACAGAGCATTTTCCCTGGGGGACACATGTGCCTTGAGAATACTAGATTAGGTCTAGAGTTAAGAACTCATAGGAATCTGCTTTCTCCTGACAGCAGAATATGCCCCAAGGAAATGACTTTGGAGGGCTGGATAAAGAAAGATACTGGAGGTCACAAAGACTTTTAGCTGTACTTTTAAAAAAATATGTTATTTTTGACTCTTTAAATAATATCCATTACATGCAAAATGCATGGAGCAAGTGTTACCAGGCTGGATTTTTTTCATGCCTAATGTGAGGTGATCTAAAAATAATGATTAAACTCACATCTGTATGGTGACTTTGTACTTGTAAAGCACTTTTACCCTGGTATATTTGACCATCACGAACAGTGTACTTTGTATCATAAGTGGGCTGTAACTAATGTCCATTTGCAGAAGCCGAGAAACCAGGCACATTCACCAGCACAGGTCGTCAAGCAGGTAATTAATTGCCTGTTTTCTTGTGCATCTCCCTGAATGACTTTGGGCTTTTTTTCAGTCAGGAAACTGTCTTGTTCAACATTGTATGTCTAGTATTTAGCACAATGCCTGGTCTTTAGGGGGATGTCACTCTACATTTATTAAATAACAAACAGGTGAATGAAATCGTTCTAGGGATCATACATTTTAAAAAGGTATATTTGCACCAGGTATAACGGGAAATGATTCCAATGTTTTTAATAACACTGTTTTTAATTGAACAATTTTTGGAGAAATGTTCAACGGCACATGTAGCTGGTTGTGAGTACCTTGACCCTAACCTGCTTAAAATAAAAAAAAAAAGTGATGCATGACATTGAAAGCTTGGAAAGCAGCTCCTTGTGGTTTCTCTAGACTTTGTAGGGGTGGTGAGGTCTGGCCCCATCCCTTATGACTTCCAGCCTGGTATGTTTTTTCTGCTGCTGTCTAAAAGTCACAGACTGACACATCAGAGAAATAAGACTTCTGAGCCCACCAACCAGAATCTCCCCAGGGCAATGGCTAAACCAACATTTACAACTTCCATTTTAGTGACAAAAATGTCTTCAAGTCTCAAGAAAAGATTTTCTCACCATAGTGTGAAAACGAGCACAAGGAAACATTTTCACTGGGAAGTTTTTACCGTAACAAAATTCTGAATCCAGAGTTAGCAGAGAAGGAATGTGGGAAGCAAGATTTTATTGTTGTTACCATGACCATTATGGCCTTAGTTGCCCTGTGATTTTCATCCCTACTCTTTGGTCTGGAGGATGGGAAATAGTACGGACTTGGAAATCTATTGGGAGGTCCCAAGGACAGTGCCTGGCACAGAGTAGGTCCCTGGTGAGTGTTAGCTGTGAGGACGAGAATGAAGATGATGACAATGATAAAGCAGAAAATTCTGTGTCAAAAAAGCAATTTGTGTTCTGGCTCTTATGGAGGAAAATAGCTTAACTGAGTTTTGAGGACTTAAAAATACATACCTTCAGCTTCTCTTGCATAGAAGCTATACTTCCCTTTTTACAAAGCTCTACTGATGCTCATTTTGATATTTTGGTAAGTGATTGATTAGAAAGAAATGGTGATTTGAATCTGTCTATTATCTATCTATTTTCTCTCTCTTTCTCTTTCTCTCTCTCTCTGGCATGGAGACATAAACCTATTGAGACTATTTTATAAAAATAGAAAGGAACTGGAGTAGGAGAATAGAGTGTTCAATTTGCTGTCTGCCAGGGATTGTGTAAGAGCTTTTGGAGCCAGAGAAATGGCGTTCTGAAAATATCTGAAATGCATGTTTACCTTTTACCCAAGGAAACAATCAAAGCCAAGCCCATGGAACCACAGAACAGTCTTAAAGGTTTCAATTGCAGCTCTGTCTATGAAATAAATGATTTATAAATAGGGACCCAAGGTGATGAAAACTTAGGGCAGTTTCTCGTTTATTTGAGCCCCAAGGTGATGAGTAGATTGTGTTTCAAGGCAACGGGAAATGGGACCTTCGCATTTCCCTTGCTAGTCTGATTTTCTTAAAATTTCATTTTACAGTGCAATAAACGCCCTGATTTGTCATTGTTAGGAAACCACATATATTCTAGTTAAAGAAGGACTTTGAGTCAGTAGACTTAACAGGCATGGATTATGAAACTTCAATAGATTATGGTAAAACTGTACTTCAATAAACTGACAACTAAAATCATTAACTCCTTCTTAGATGTTTTTGCAGGTGCTTCAGAATCTTGCTATCCCCTGGATCTTTATTGGGATGTCAAATACAAATGCTCCTGCTATTATTATATACAACTGACTTAAAGGTCACAAACAAAGGAAAGCATAGAAAGCAAAATTTAATGTATAAACGATGGGACAGAAAATAATAATAGGCTAAATGCTAAGAGAAGAAAAGCTAAAAGAGTGCAGAGAAATGATGGTTCCATATAAATATGAACTCAACTATATATATGTATATATATATATACAGTCTATATCAGTGACTCTCATATAGGTGGCGAGCCAGAAGTTTGTATTACATCCCAAAACAGAGACGGTAGCTTTACAAACTACAGTCACTTTCCCACCTCCTCCCAAGTCCTATCAAGATTGTGAGATGCATCTATCCATGCAGGCATGGCTGAGAAGCAAGGAGTCTACATCTTTTGGTGAATGGAATAAAAGTCCCCTAGGCCTTTCACTTAATTGATTCCAGGGGCATCTGCTGTTTTTGTTTTGCAATGTGCACGCACTTGCTTACAGTCATGCTAAATATCAGCGCTGAAGAACTCCATTGATTACCATTGATGTGAGCACTACTGCTGTCTCCTTACCCCAGAAATGAATACTTCAGGGACCCTTTGGGGATGCTCTGTATAAAATTTCCATAAGCAATGATGCCAGGTTTTGCATTCGAAAATTCATGCTAGGCAAGATTTGAGTTTTTGAAGTTCCAACTTGTTCTCTAGTGTCTGGCTTATTGCAGACATGTATTAACTACTCTTTTCAATACAGTAAAATAAAAGCGCTCGTCCACCTGGGACCCTAAAAGATTCACGCAAAGGACTTTGTGGAGGTGCACAGTCTATTGCATATGATACTCGCATAATCTTTGTAACATGATTGCAAGACACGTCAATCTGGACATTAAAAGGTGAATTTTACAGGAACATTCAGTGCCATCATGAAAAAGAAATTATTTTTGACCACGGGGATTATGCTGATTAGGTACTCAACACTTTATCTTAGATCTTTGAAACCTTCATTCTGCACACGCTCAAGGGAATGTTCAAATCTATTTGGTATTTATCATCAAGTGACGTGCACTGCCTGCTCCTGTTTAGTATAATAGTCCCCACACTCCATTGGGTGTCTTGGGACAGGTATTTGAATATCATTTGAACAATGATGACCGCGGCTCTAAATTGCTGCTTTTCAGGACGACCTCCATTAGATCTCCTTGTTCAAAGGCAGCTTGGGTTTGAGCTCACAGAGTATCACGCTTCAGCATGTACTCAGCTCTGCAGATTTTAAAGAACACTTTGTCTTTTAAGCTTAGGTTGGAATTTTTAATAAAAGGCAACTGAGAACAGTGGCAGCAGCATTAAAAAAGAGAAAGCCAGGTGTGCAATCAGCACACTTTACTGAGAAATCTGTAAAAAGAACAAAGTTAGGTCATTTGAAAGTAATGCTCCCCAATCCTTCCCCATTGCCCCCTCAGTCTATTTAGTATAAGGGTTTCAAGTATTCTTTTAGTAGATTAGTTAAGGACCCATGACCCAAATTTATAAGTGAAGGTAGAAAATTCTGATGTGGTATGGATGTGGGGAGGGATTTAAAGAATTACAAAAAAGTACGTAATGGACAGATAAGCCGAGTTGAATGTGGACAATGTGTGGATATTGAAAGAATTTGTCTTTCCAGTTTAATCAACAAACAATTATGTGGAATCACAGGAAGCTGCTCTTTTTTTCCCCCAGTAAAAAGTTGTTTAATATGGGCAATTTCATATGGTTCAAAATAGCACAAAGCAAATTGTATCACCGAGCACTAGATACTAGCACGTTATTTCTGTCTTTGCTTGTCCTCCAAATGTCTTACATTGCTTCTTTCTGCATCTCAGGAGACTTAACCTGACCTACCGGGTAAAGATTTCGTCCACTGTTCATCTTTTGTATTTGGAATTAATACCATCACCTCTGAGAATGCTCAGAGAGCCAACACAATAGAGAGCCCTGTTTCTGCACGAGACTCAAATTTGGAAAAGGGCACGGTGCCCACCCCTCTGACTCGTGAAATTCTGACCACCATGCTTTTTTTTAAATCAGCTGTAACTCACAGTTGCCTGAAATGAACAATCTCCAATTGAGTCTCCTACACATATATTTCAAATATGTGTTGCCCATATGTACCTGTGTGTGGAGGTTTTCAGACTCTACCTGCAATTGTATAGAAGATATTACATATGAAAAATAAAGGATACATTTTTGTAATTCACATAACTGGAGTAAATACAGTTTAGTTGAAGAAATGCAGGATGACTGCAAAGTGAACGGAAGCAGGATTATTCCACCTTCGTACCAAGCGTTGATTTGCACAAAAAAGTTAAGGTTCAGTAACGCCATATGGAGGGAAGTGTGAGGATTATTAGGGCATGCAAATGGAGAGAGAGAGAGAGAGAGAGAGAGCGAGAGAGAGAGAGAGAGAGAGAGAGAGAGAGAGAGAACTTACCACAGCCTGGAACAATCAAGACCAAAAGAAGAAAAGAGTAAACATCTGCATTAAAATCCAGTTGGAAAGTGGCTGAATTAGTTCCCACCTTTTCAGTAGCCAGCATCTTAGATATTGGTTGGAGAAACTACCAGGTGGGCAATCAGGTTTTCATGACCAGCATATTAATGGCAGTTAGTTACATCTTCCATCGGAAAGATCACCTGGAGGGTTGTAGACTCCAATCTAGGTTGTCTGAGTGTGTGCCTTACCTGCCACTGCCGTGCTGCCATTCCTCGGGGACCTCGTCTGTCCCCGATAACCCCTCAGCTCCCACATCCCTTCCTGATTGGGTTTCCTTCTGTTTTTCTTGCTAATGTTTCAGCAAGGTCAAAAATTGTTTTTTTTTTTTTTTTCCTGTTGACTTTCAAGATAGCATTTCCTTTTCTCTCTCCTCCCCTTGTGGATTGCCCCATTTCTCTCTTCCCAACATACACTATCGCATCAGACAGTTCAGATTGTTTCCCAGAGACCCCCCAAAATGTCTAAATTTAGCTTCTTTCTGTAGACTGTCTCCCCACATCTCTGTCCCCCACACGTGTTTATGGTAAGTGCTACTCAGGACATGCTCCATTCCAGGTGGAGAGCAGCCATCATTTTTTTAATTCAAAAGTTAGTTTTTAAGCTGCCTTTGGTGATTACAGGAAAATACGGTTTTCAAGAGACTTCAGTGGGAAATGATCTAGAATGACCATTCTGGATTTCACGCCTTCTGTTGGAGCTTTAAAATATTCTGAGGAGAACAAGAAGCTACGTGCAACAGTGCTTATATGAAGGGAGGAAAAAAAAAAAAAGAAGAAAGAAAATGAGAGGGCTGAGAGTCATTCCAACTGTGAACATACAAGAATGGAATGTTTTTCCACAAGAGTAATAGTCTGAAATATGTCTGCTGAAATACAATAGTGTTATAAGCCTTCCCGAAAAGAACCGGATGGTGCCTGGGTTTATCCCACTTAAAACACTGCCCAGAGACATTCATAATTAATATGTAATATGTTTACTTTACTTTCGGGCCAATGCTATGGCTAGCTAACACTTCAATCTTGTTCACTGTTTACGCAGTAAACTGAGAAAGATAACTTTAAAATTATATTGACCGGCACAATGGGAAACAAAACAGCCATATACTGTTCTGCCTTAAAGTAGCGATCGTTTGAAAGTGGAGAAAGGAAAATGCATGTTATAAAGCCAAAAGTTCATGGCTTTGAACTTGTGGAGCCCCTAGGAATTGTTTATTTCCTAGAATGCTATGAATTTCATTTCTTAAAACATGCTCAATTTAATTTCCCGTTAATATATGACACAAACCTATAGTTAGATATTTTAGAATGAACTGGGAAGAAGAAGATGCTGAAAAATTAATGCCCTCTTTCTCCAAGGAGTTAGAAATCACTGTTTTAATTCAACCTGTATTAAGATCCTTGGAGCTCTCTGCCCAGGACATTCTTATGCACAAAGATACAGACTCGCACATCCAGAGAAACACTCAAATATACCCAGACACACCCACACCTACACTCACAGCCCCGCAATCCTTTGGCACATGTAATTAGATGCCCCATAAAGAATAAAAGACAACATTCAACTGCTCAGTAGAATGTATAGGTCATGCAGCTTCCAGTGAACTTACCTGCCCATAAAATGCCACACGATAGTACCGACCAAACAGTCGCTTCTCTGAATTCACCACCTCTGCCACTTTCAGGTACGACCGGTGAATGTCATAGTAGAGATCTGATAATTTCTGAAACCACAGATCGAAGGGTTTCATGAAGAGGATGCTGACATAAAAAACAGGGAGTTCCTACTTTTGAAAGTAGTAAGTAATCAACCAGTTTATAGCAGGATTTTTAACGTCTAGGTCTTGGAAACTTACTTTGAAGTCTCTCTGCTTCTCGAAGACAGCAATGATGGGCTTGTTGACGTCAGCAATGAGTTCATATCTCTCCGACTTCCAAAGAAACTCCACACACATGTACAGCTGCTCCACCAGGATATTCTGCAGTTCCCCACACCAAAGCAAGATTTTACATTGTAGCTCATCCCTGAAACTTAGTTTCAAAACTGTTGCACTGTCACTTTTTTTCGTAGTGGGATTTCTGTGTTGCCTCTCTTTGTTACTGGCTTTTACATATAGCCAGCAAAGGATTGTGGCATCCTCTTGGATTATTCTCTTTCTCTAATTACCATACTTAATTAGTCCTTCAAACTTGCTAATTTAAATCTATGAAATGCCCTCCTATCTGTCTAGTTCTTTTCATTCCCACTGTCACTGATGGACCAAAACCCTGTTTTTTCACTCCCAGACCCCTGCAGTAGTCTTCTAGATAATGTCTTCTCACTCCACGTTGTCTTACATGATGCTCTCCAGTAATCTTTTTTCTAAAACAGAAATCTGATTATGAGGTCTTCGCTGCCCTAAAACTTTGTGGGAACTCCACACTATTGTCTAAACCGCTGTTCGGACTCTCTAGCATGGCATTCAAGGAGCTCCATAATCAGGCACCAGGCTCCCTTTCAGTGTTCCCAGCTCCCTGCCACTGACTTTGCACTTCGGCCATATCACACTATACCACACCATTCTTAGAGTCCTTTCTCAATTCACACTTCTGCCTGTTGTGTTGCAGCACCTATAAGAACATGATTTTCTCATTGGGACCTTCAAGTCCTATCAAATGTCAAGACCCAGTGCAAAGTCTGGAGAACTTTTATTTATGTCCCATCCATCTCCATTCCTACCACTTTCACACACCAAAAATTGTTCCCCTTTTAATTGCAGCCATATATGATGCCTAGATTTATAGCTACTGGCTATAAATTACTGGTCTCAGACTGGCTACTCCTCACCCTGAAGGAAGTTTTGTCTTTCTCAAGGTTCTAAACTCTTTGAATTATGCCTTATTTATCTTTGTATCCCACCCTTAACGCAATGCCTCACATATACTACTGGTTTAATAAATATTCAACTGAATCAAATTACATACTCTCTAAAGAAAGTAGATAATGTTGTTGGAATTGTTTCAACTACGTCTTTCAAGAAAAGATTATTAAACATTATTTGAAATAACCTAAATATGCATTTGCATTTGCTGTTTATTTGCAGTATACCTTAACGTAGAACTACACGCAAAATTTCATTAAAATACATCCCAAAATTTGTTTTTTCTATCTTTATTCTCAACCTATGTAATATTATGATTTTTAAAAATTAACCTTTGTAATATTTTACTTACTTGATGAGGGGAGCTCTATTTTCTCCACCAGAATTGTTGCTAAGTTATCCCCAGTAGAAAGCTTCTTTTTATTAGTGAAAAGTAACCATGGTTTGTATTCCATAAGGAGGTTTTCTGAAGAAACTAGTGAGCCTTTCTGTTCAAGTGTAAATAAACTTTTGAATACATTAAAAAAGAGTTGTGACCAGCTCACAAAAACCTCAGCATCCTTTACCACATTTACCAAAGGACTAGAGATTTTATATTTTATAAAAAAGCTGAGCATCGATATTTGGGTCCATCTTAGAAATAAAATTCAGTTTAAATTTCCATTGAAAATTATGCTTTATCAGTGGCATCTGATATCAATTAATCTTAGCTTAATTTTAGCCTGCACTTCATTTTGCCTCAGTCATATTATGTAGTAACTTCATTTGATGTCGGAATAAGATTTTTTACCCCCTATTTAGTATAATGCTACAATTCAATTCATCTTTTTACTCAGTTACTGTACACTAGATTATTTAAGTCCCACCTCGTTGTATGGTGTATCTTGCATTCCTGAATCTTCTTTCATTGCCCCTTCTTCTTTAATATTTGGGGTAATGCTCAGGAAAGCCGGCCAGCCCATGGAGAACATGCCTTGAGAGGACCAAGCAAAACACAGCATTATTATTTGAGCCAAATCTTGCTTGGGATAAATCATGCCTTTCTTTATGACATCACAAGTGGTAATATTATAAAGCTCACACAGTCCACAAGACGGTTAGACTGGTACTATTGATAAATACTCTCTGCCAGGCAACCAATGTCACCCTTTTATAATTTGTGTTATTTTCAGGTCACGTATTTTCTATAAGAAGCAGGCATGGGATTTTGGAGAGAACACAAGATCTGTAGATTGATGTAGTTCCAACGTTCTGGTTTAATCCACCTCTCTGAGCCCGTTTCTCTTATTTGTTAAACTGGAGACATTAATAGGTATCTGAAAGGATGGCTGAAAGGACTCAAAGCATTAATATTTGAGAAAACACCTAGCATGGTCAGTACATTCTAAAGATAATGCTCAATACTCACTAACTTTTACTTGTTTGCCTTATCTAGAAACCTTCTTAAATTTGTGTTAGTATCTTAGCCACCAATATTAAAATAGGCCTGGCTCTGCAGCTACATATGAAAACAGCTGATAATGGGCAATGTCCCCAGAGGAGGGATTGGATCTGAATGGTGGGGAATATGAATAGTTAGAGCACAGCCTGGAGTGACAGACCAGCTTTTGAACTATGGCCCCGCCACAAAGAAACCGTGAGCTCTGGGGCAGGTTGTTTAACTTCTCTTGGTCTGCTCACTTGTAAACAGGTTGTGACAATAGCACCTAACTCACAGACTTGTTATTGGTTACTAACAGAGCTAGTGCCAGTCTAGAACTTAGCACAGTGCCTTGCATGGAGCATGTGATTTTTAAGTTACACTTAATGCTTTTGTGGGATGTTTTCAGTTTTAATAATCAGCTCATTGGTTATGCAACTAAATTATCACCCCTGAACATGTTAGAGATTATAATAACTATTGCAATCTAATCCTTGCATTAAAATATTCTACTTTCCTACTTCTTTATAGTGATATTCCTTCTGTAATTATATTAAAATATATGAGAATTGATTGTAGCAGGCAAAGTCATGACATACTTCTCACAGGATGGTGATTATTATTAAAGCTGTATTTTCTGGAATTGCCTATATTCACTTATATTCTTATTAAGCACATATTGTAGTGAAGGAATCATTTCCTTATTTGATGTAGAAACATCATAACATTAAAGCTTAATGAGAACTTCAAATAGAGAGGGTGCCAAGTATACAGATTTTAAAAAAGGAAAAAACTATTAAAATTGTAGTACTCAATATATACCGATAACAAAGATGACTACAAGTCACGTTTGACTTCTGCAATGACAAGAGGTGCTCAAAGTGGTTACCATCAGCGTCCAGACACTTCTGATTATGGCAAACTACTACTTGAGCAATGCTGACCAAAGTGCCCACTTGTATACATTTTTTTGGCACCCCTGGTATATGCCAATGGATATAATTATATACTAGCGCATCATAAATGATCACCTTCCTTATTTTAAAGTTTTCTAAACAAATACATTCTTTTCTCAATAGGTATGTTATATTCTAATATTACCTTAGGTCTAAAAGTGGGTATTTAAATTTTGTTTGAATATAAAAGGTTCACACAACATTTGGGGATATAAGTTTCCACAACTTCTCAAACTTCCATCTAGTTTTATCAGGTTTCTTCAATTTTGTTTTTAAGTTTGAATTTGAAATAGTCTTTTTGGAACTGAATAGTATCTAATTATGATAAAAAATAAATAGAGAGGAAGGGCATGTTAAATAAAACAATGATAACTTTGATGATGTGGATATAAGGATCAGCCTCAATAGAAGGTTTGAAGTTGAGGAAAGAGATCCCTGAATTTTCCTGTGGGCATGAGCCATGATGCCAGGTCTGGTCTCTTCCCCAAGGCCCGCAAACAAGTGACCCCGCTGTCTCACAGTTTACTTTGGTCATTTGGTTCAAGTGTCTTATTTGCAAAGTCTACTGAGACTCTTTAGAAAATGCACACACATTTAAAAGAATAACGACCCATTATGTTTCTAAAATATTGTAACTAAAGTCCATTTACCTTTTGTTTAGGTATTTTGATCTTACTACTTAAAGATGTGCTTCTGTTTTTCAAATACTGAATTTTTCTATAATTTAACTTTCAGCATTTTGAAAGTTAAATTATTTGAAACAGATTGTAGTTTATAAACTTTGGGGTTGAACAAACTTTTGCAAGAGAAAACTGATCAAATGTGTTCATTATATTGCCAAATTTTTTATAAAGAATAATTATTTAGTTATAGTTACAAAATCTTTTGTTATCAGACATTAAAGATAGAATATTTTAATTTAAGGGTTTCAATATTGTAAATTGTTATATGTTGTAAATTGTCAGAATCAGTTTATGCTTTTAAAAAGGAAATGGAACATGCTGTTTATAAATATAATCTTGTGATATACACCATATTTATATGTCTCCATTTTTGCATCCCTTATTTTGAATAAACAGTTGTATTACATTTCAAAATTAAAATGGATTTCTCTTGCAATTCAAATAATTCATCAACTTCAGAGTAAAATCCCAAAGGCAGCCTACCAGGCAAATTGGTAGCAAAATACGACTATAGCTCATACTAATATCAGATAAAGTGCAGTTCTATTTGCTGAGAACTTTTCAGTAATCTGAACTTCATAAATTTTGGATGGGTGGGATTTCTGAATGGTAGAAACTTCGGGGTTTACAGAGTAAATTATGTAGCTCTGAGATAGTTTTCACTTCTAAGAATAGATTTAAGAATTCCAC
Source organism: Rhinolophus sinicus (assembly GCF_057876585.1). Taxonomy (NCBI): domain Eukaryota; kingdom Metazoa; phylum Chordata; class Mammalia; order Chiroptera; family Rhinolophidae; genus Rhinolophus; species Rhinolophus sinicus. Next base: position 201,774,431 of record NC_142517.1, read on the forward strand.
TGAAGTGCAATTTAAGCAGCTACTTGATTTCCTCTGCCTTGTTCCTGGGGTAAAGAGCTCAGTTAGACCACTCACTTCCTCCACCAGGAGTTGTTAGTAATGGGTTGCTATCACAGGGGTGGATATCCTCCGGGAGCAGGGATGGTGTGCAAATCTTTTCCGTTTTCCAGTAACCTATGGTAGTGCAAGATGAGGTTAGGACATTGCCACATGTCTGTGTTAATTCAAGCTTACGAAACTACATATCATTAACCAATAAAGCATTCTCATGTTGAACTAAGAAGCCAACCAGTTAGCCTTGTTGTGCATAAGATAAACATGGTCATGGCATGAAAGAGAGTTGAAAGTTAAAAGTACAACATGATTAGAAATATCAGTGAAAATTAATGCTGCTTAATAAAACATAACTGAGATTAATAACATCTAAAATTAATAAATGAATTTTAAGTTGGGTTTTCAACATGTTGATTTCTGGACTTTTTTCCCCCCTCACATGGTCATCTTACCCTTTCTTTTCAGGTACTCTGCGATGAGGGCCGCTATATGGATATAACACATAGCAGCCTGTAAAAAAGAGAAAATAGTTTCAGAGGAAGACACATGGAAAATTTTACTATTTATGTAAATAGGACTAATCTTCCAAGGTGAGTCGGTATTCTATGTCAGAATATGTGGAAGAATCCTTTTAATGATAGAATTAAAAATAAGAATCAGATTTCCAAAAAATTCACAATCCAGAATAAAATGCATACTTGGCCTTCTTTTTTTTTTTTTTTGATGTAGTTTTCAGGTGGGTGAATGAGCTGCCCTAAAAATTTTCCCATAGAATTAACTTCCTTCCTTAATGCCTAAGTCTCTCTCTATATATACAGAGGGTGCCAAAAAAATGTATAGATATTTTAAGAAAGGAAAAAAACTCTATTAAAATTGTAATACTCAATATATACCAATAACAAAAGATGAACACAAGTCATGTGTATATGTTTTTTTGGCACCCTCTGTATACATATTCAAATCCACAGTTCTCTTGTTTTGTGAAAACTATAAACTATAGCATCAGGGTCTAAACTAGAAGTAGCAATAAGCTGCCTTCTTACCTTCTCTACCTCTAGTAATGGCCCCCCTTTGAATTTCTATTGCCTTTAAAATGGTCATTTCACAAGGTGGCATGATTAAATAGTATGACCTAATGTAACCTGTGTGCTCCCCTAACCAGATTATATAGGCAATATTTTATTGTTCTCTAATATCGCCTGTAAAGCCTTAAACATCGCTGAACACATACTAGAACTTGACCTGTTGAAGAGTCCATGTGATTTCAGCTTTTGCTTTTCAAGTTTTACGGAGGAAGTTCTCCATTTTCAGGGCAGTCCAAGAGGAATTGGATTTCTCATACTGGTCCTCATCCAATTCCTGAGAAGCAAGGCTCTGTTCCCGTCCTAGAGTCCCTCACAAGCGTTCCGAACAGCTTCTGGTTTTAAGACTATCCTAGACAAGTGATCTCTTCCCAAAGTGGGTGCATTTCTGGGAATGAAGCAGAACTTCCCCATGTGGTGTCCGGAAGCCACCTTGGTGCTGTGAATTGCTGCATATAAATTCTCCCAGCGTTTAAACTGACATAAAAATGATAGCTATTGATTTATAACTTTCACACAGTGGACTCTTCTCACTCACATGAAGTGTGAGCGTTAACACCCTCAGGAGTGTTAATTTTCCCCTCAGTTCAGACAAGCTGCAAACGAGGACAGGTTACTCCAACCGGAGGTTACTCACCGTGGGGCGAGCTTCCCCATCCAACTCCAATGGCAGGGACGAAGTTTTAAAGCACAGAACAGGAATGTACACAACTCTTAATTTCCAGACACCCTTACAACGATCCTCCCTAGCCTCAGGTGTTTAGTTCTGCATTACGAAGATTACAATTGCAGTGGGTTACCCCCCACCCAGACGCTGGCGTTTATTTGATTTCATGTATATGGAGCCAGGCAGCCTTTATTCCTACCTGGAAAATTTAATGCACATCATATATAACCAGGTCCTATCTAGACTAGTGGGAAAACATGGTAAGTTTTTATATTCATCCTATTAATGAAAATCCAATTGTCCTGATACAGAGCCGAGGGAGAATGACAGCCTTCACTAATCACCTCGGACAAGTCTCCGTTTCTCGCGTGGATCTTGGCCATGCTTTCCAGCCAGGTCCTCCGTAGCTCGGGGGTGCTGGCATAGGAGTTGGCCAGGCTGTACTGGAGATCCACCAACATCTCGGGGTCCTTCTCATGTTCCTTCATCTGTGCTGTGGCCATCAAAACAGTCCTTATACGCTTAGTCAGATCTTTCACCTCTGCCGGGAAATTACTGTTCTTTGGAAAAGAGAGAGCCTGGGTCATTATCTGTTTAGAATGTATAAGTTAGGCTATTAATTGTGGTGTGGCATCACAGCTTGGTGCATCTTACCATATATTGTTCATAACTATGTACATTCTTTATGTATGCATTCTATGTATTTTGATTGTGGTTATATACATTTAATTAAAGGTAAGAATTATAGTAGACACCTTCCTTTTTGTTTTCTAGCCCACCTTCTTCTAGTAACAGCATCCTGGTTGTCCTTTGAGATGCTCTGTCTCTGGCTCTAGTTCATGTGATTTGTGTGGGTCTATTTCATTCCAGGCATCAGGGGTGGCACATAATACTGGCCCGGCCAATCATAGTATGCTATGCCCCAGGCCACAGTGATTGGTTTAGGGATGGGCAAATGACTCAAGGTTGGATCAAAAAGATTCAGTTCTGGGACTTTATTGGGCACTATAGAACGAGGTGCTTTTTCCACTCATAGAATACTGCCAGTGTTCTTAGCATTTTTGAGAGAGTAAGTTCATGGGGAGAGCCTACCTGTAAATGAAGTGAACAAAAAAGGAAATTGAACTGAGAGAAGGGCAAAGAGAGAGGCAGTAGGGGGAGGGGATCTGAAAACATTATTTTGACCACTGGATTCAGCCATGTTTGAAGCCAGGCTCTACCCCTGGACATTTCAGTATACTGACTAAAGGAGAAGTCTTTTGAAAGTTCTAAAAGAAAGATAAGATAAATTTGCCAAGAGTGGGATTATGAGAGAATCACTGCATTTTTGGATATTTGTGGTAAATTTTCTTGTTACACACCATTCAACCACACATTTTTGAAGTTCCACTTAACAGATTATATGGTGAAAGTATAAGAACTGCTTATCAGTTCAAAAAAGCCAACCTAATATAAACACTCAGTCTCAATAAACAATACTGAATTTGTATGTTTTCATGATTTTGATATCTCCCAAAAAGAATCCAGTTTAGTTCATTCCTAATTCTTTAAAAAAGCCCACAGAACATTTCTTACTTTCATTTGCTTGTCTCCGTTAGCAAAATTATTGGTAATTGCAAGGGAATGTTGAAACCGAGAGCCTCCAATTCCAGCATCAGCTATTAACTGGCTTACAGCCTTGATCAGCTGGAAGAGAAAAGAAAAATGAAACCTCAATAATGAGTAACTCAGAAGTAGGAGTTTTAAAGAAATCCGTTGGATTGGATGAATGTATCATTAATTTATCCTTGCAGACTTAATGAATGGTATCTTTATGTATTAAATCTTTAGAAGGCCATGAAATATCAAGTGCTTTCCTTATAATCTTAAATACTTAAGAAAGGTTGCAGGAATCTTAAGGTGCCTTGAAGAAAGAAATCAATGCATTTAGAATGTGGTGGGATTTAGCATCCTAGAGATAACCATGGTTTCCTCAGTTACATATTCTGTATGATTCTATTCCTTGGCAGAAGAAAGAAAAAGCCTGGGTGGAGTTCTGGGTTTTGCTGATTTCTGCACAGCTGCCGTCTTCCTATGAATCAGACGTGTGACCACCATCTTTAAAGAACCTGGCAGAGGAGTTGGTGACTGGTTGCCATGGGGACAGTAGTCTTTTTATCAATACTGAAACAGAGGAGTGATTTCAACAATAGCACCAATGAAAACTAGCAGCACTTACTTGCAGGTGGGATCGGACAATTGACTTCTGCTTGTTAAATTCAAAGTTCTTCCTCATGAAAAAGTACAGAAGTGCTGATGCTTCTGTCTGAGTTGACCGTGACCTGTGGTTACAGCATTTTAGGACTTCATAGCAGAATGATCCACACAGGTCTGCAGGGCCTTGAAAAAATGCTGAAGGAAACTGGAAACAGAAGCACTGGTGAGGGAGCAGCATTCCTTCATTTTTCTCTTCTCCTCATATTTTAAAATTCCTTAGAACAAAAACCTTCTTTCTTCTTTTTTTTTTTTTTTTTTTACCACATCTTTTCCTTCCATTTGCAAGTGGAAGAGGACATAATTTTATTTATCAAAGTCTATGTTAGTATTTCTTTTCTTTTCTAGAAATAATTGTGCTCTATATGTATCCCTTGCATCAGTAACTGATGACAATCCAAAAGAACTGAGTGAAAGCTTTGACATGTCTTTCAGTCACCCAGCATTGTAAAACCACGGCACGCCAAAAGGTGACAGCTGTATCTACTCTAATGTAGAACCACTAACTTGGCATGAACGGCATGAATGGTGCATTTTACCTAATTTTCTGCCACCAACACTGCATTGGTGGCCAGATGTGTTTTATTCCCTTTTGATATCCAAGCAGATTAGCTGCCAAAGCTGTGAACTTATTTTGAGACCATGAATCAAATAGTTTAATAAAACCCAAAAGTCAAATAAAACTAAATAAACCAAAATAGAAGGCAACAGACCTTCTTTCCTCCATATCCAAAGATGTAAGGATTAATGTGTACTTATTATCATCCTTCACTGAGCTCTCCCTGGAACCTGGAGCACGCTTACCTTGCATACAAACAGTCTCAGGGAGGCAAACACATGCTTCAGTGCTGTGGCCGACTGGTTAACTTGGAAAAAGAGCATGTAGGTATCAAAGACCCTTTTCATCAATGAATTTTGACATTCAGACTGTTGGAGTTGTCTCTGGAAATTTAACACAGAAGTTATTTAGGATGAGTGAAAGGACATCTGTATTCTTTCAAAAAATATTTTCATGAACCTACCCTGTGGTAGGCACAATTCTGGGTGCTGGAAATAAAGTGCTGAATAAGAAGACAAAGTCTATGTTTACAGTGAAATTTACATAGCAGGGATTGAGAAAAAGTACTACATAAGAAAATAGAGTAGAATGATATAATATGATAAAAAGTAATTGCTTGGCAGGTAGGATTACTTTAGATAGAGTGGTTTTTAAGATCTCTCGAATGGATGAACTGCCATGTGAGCTGAAGGAGTGTGCCGTGGACAGATCTGGGAGGATTGTCCAAGGAGGGAAAAAGAGCTGGTACCAAGGACTTGAGTTGGAAAGGAGCTTGTGAGTTCAAGCTTGAGATAAAAGAGCAGAGCAGCCTGGGCATGGGGAGTGGGATGGGGCCGGGTGAGAGGTAGGAGATGACGCCACAGAGAAGCAAGTCCTCAGAGGCATGGGAAAAGCCTGTGAGATGGATGAGATTTGAGGGACATTTGAGCAATGAAGAATTGCTCCATTGAGCAATGAAGAATTAAAATATGGTTTTAGCTTCTTCTCCCACCATGTGGACCTTTCACCTCCATGTAGAACTTTCTTTGTATACTCATTCTGTTTGGTGTAGACTTTATTCAACAGATCCAATGTTTCCTAGTTCAAACCTTAACATCTATAAGCTAATTAGGTTGAGTGAATGTTTTTAATAGCTTTATTGACGTATAATTGAAATACAGTTCTGCAGGTCACATTTTATACAATATTATATAAATCGAACCATACAGTATATACTCTTTTTGTCTAACGTCTCTCATTGAGCATTGGCTAATCAATATTCTATTGTATGGCTATAACACCATTTAAAAAGAAATCCATTGACTTGTTGATATAATTTGGGTTGTTTCCAGTGTTTAGTTATTAAAAATAAAGTTTCCATGAATATTTGTGTGAACAAATGCTTTTATTTCTCTTGGGTACATTCCTAATATTGGAATCGTGGGTCACATGATTGATGTTTGTTTAACTTTTTATACTGACATACTTTTTTCTAATGTGTCTGTACCATTTTTGATTCCCACCATCAGTGAATAAGAGTTCCAGTTTCTCCATATTCTTGCCAAAACTTGGTGTGGTCAGTCTTTTTACCTTAAGCCATCCTAATAGTATATAGTGGTATCATTTCACCAAAGATATCCAGATGGCAAATATGCACATGAAAACATGTTCAACAGTATTAGTATGTTGGGCTTAGCTCTCATATGTCCCTCTCTTTGAGAACGAAAAAGACAAGTCACATTCTCACTCAGCCCAGTTTTCCTGACAGGGAAGCAGAAGCAGAAGAAATTAGGAAGAAAGTATGTCTGTTATTTGACAGTAGTGAAATATACATGTGTGTATGTCAGTCTAGCATTAGGCAACTTCTGATAAAATCTGAATCTCATCGTTATCCTGTTTTTCACTCACACTTAAGTTGATTTATGTAAGGTTAATTGATTTCATAAAATATTAAAAAACATTGTCTTGACTTCACAGGACTTTTCTACATTCCATTTTATCAAGCTGCGGAATATGTTAGGATCCCACTCACCTGGTGAATCTGCGTGAAGAGGGACAGCAGGTCTAGAATCGTCAGGCAAACCTCTGTAGCTACGTTGGCCTCTGTGTCTACATGGTGCACGATATCTATTTCATTGGAGTTGCCTAAAAATACAAAGCAGAACATATATAAACATCTAAGACAACTCTTTGTATCTTGTAAAGGACTTTGTTCTATAACAACATATGCTGTGTTTACTGGCGTTTTGATGAATAATTTATTAAATTAAAGGGCTTTTGTTCAACTTCCTTATTGGCTGAATCAAAAACACTAGACAGAGTCTTCAGTGGAAGCTACAGATTAAATGTTTGTGTCCCCCAAATTCTTATGTGGGTGTGAATCCCAATGTGATGGTATTTGGGGGTGGGGTCCTTGAGAGGTAATTGGGTCTTGAGAGTGGAGCCCTCATCAATGGGATCAGTGCCCTTATAAGAAGAGACACCAGAAAGATCTCTCTCGCCATCAGCAAGAAAGCAGCTGTCTGCAAACCAGGAAGTGGGGGCCTCGCCAGACATCAAATCTGCTGACACCTTGATCTTGGACCTCCCAGCCTCCAGAACTGAGAAACAAATGTTGCTTAAGTTGCCCAGTTTATGGCATCTTGTTGTAGCAGCTTCAACTAAGACAGTGCGTGTGCCCTTTTCGTATGTCAGCTGTACAGTTTCCAACTACCAGAGTAGTCTATTTCCATTATTCTTACATTTTCCCCATTAATTCGGCCATGGATAGTTTCATATTTCTTCCATAATCAGTTTGGGTCAAGTTTTCCACTCCCAGGCTAATAGACCACATGGACAGTGTGCATGAATGGCCTTCTCAGAAAGTCACTAAAAGTACTTACAGGATAAGGCACATGCCTTCAAATAGCTAACTCTGGCCACATGTCCATTTACATGATACAAAACACTGGCCCCTGTTTTTCCCTCATTCACAGTTGGAATGTGTGCATCACTGGATTTAAGATGTCACATTTACTATTTCTAGGCCACAGACAACTTTCTCCTCTTTCCACAGAGCAGACAGCAACAATCTGGTTGAGAGATGCCCGCGTAACCCTCATAATACCAAAAGCCATTTTTTTCCCCCCAGAGGAGCTATACTAAGCATATTATACTGAGAGTTTGCTTTTCCCCTTTCTTTCTCATAAGCACATTACATTTTTTCAAAGCTACTTCCTGGTGATTCTCTTCTCAAAGAAACACTCCCCAGGCTGCAGCAAACCTGACAAGCAGTGGTCTCAGTGACACAATAGTATTCCTTACATTTCTGAAATGGTAGAATGCATTTCATGTCCTACACACATTTAGAGAAAAACTGATAACCATCTGTTCCTGTTATTTCTGATTTACTTACTGGTCATGGTATTGTCTAACATTTGTAAGAGTTTGGGGTTAGAAAGTGCATTTTTGCCTCGAATTATAGGTAAAGTTTGTGATCTGTGCTGCTTATGACCTTCATGACCGGAAGTGGTGTTCATCCTGAAAATTAAATAAGAAAAATGGTTAAAGTAATTGAGATACGTGATATCCAAGTGTTCATTCACATATTCTAGATTGAGTCAAATATAAAATAATTTTTTGAATTGAGACTTTTTATTAAAATATTAATTATAGGTGACATGATAAAAGCGGCTTTTAAAAGTACTTTTGAAGAAATTTTATTTCAGCCAAAGAGAGTTCAGAAAGACATACTGAAAGTCAACAGAAGAATAATAGATACTGAATTGAAATCTGTACAAGCATATTCATTAATATTTAATGGATCATGGGATTCCGTGGATGGGACATTGGCTATTATTTATTAGGAAGGCAAAGTTGCAGACATTAAAAAAGTACAATACTCTATAGCTCAATTATACAAAATTATTTTTAGGATGCAAAATGTAAACATCTGGTCTAAAACAACCCCTGCTTTCCTGCTTGTTTGTATTTAGAAATTCTTCACGTTTTGTCATTCCTTTTGTGACTGCCCACAGGGAGCTGACATACTATCCTTGTGAGGGGACTCTGTGCAGTGCCTTTCCCAGGGCGGTGATTGTGGCCTGCAAGGCTCTCATGCAATACCTCCTTGGCCCTTCCAGCTGGGGGAGCGAGCCAGTGTCACTGTGGTAGTAGGGATACTTCCTATTCTTTACTTTCATTTAAACGACCACTTGGCCAACGTAAATGGAACATTTCTTTAAGGATAGCAGACGATAAGAGATATCCGGAAGAATCAAGCCTGAAAAAAGAGGCCATGGTTTTCTCCTTGTCATATTCCTCAATGTTTATTTGGTTCTGGCTACATCACATACTCTGGGTGGATCAAGGCCCAGGAGACCTGACTTTGGCTTTCAGTGGCCAAGGGAGTCTGGGTCATTCCAGAAGCTATGAGGACTAATGGGTCTGGAATGTATGCCTTGGATCTTTGGGACTGGATTGTTTCCTGGTTTTGAGTCTACATCAGTCTGGAACTCCTGGAGGACAAGTCCTGGTTTCTAGAGTGGACGGGGTGGGGAATAGAAATGGCCAGGACCTGTCCCCATGGTTCAGGAAGGAGCCTGAAACCTAACCTACCAAACGTATAAAACCGCAGTGAACCTCAGATGGGTCACTACTGTCTCTAACCATGAAAAAATTGTTTACAGTCCTCTAGTACCATTTGCAAAATACCCATTACATTTTTTTTTCATTTACTTACTCACAAAGGGGCAATTTCAAGGGGTCTTCATAAACAGAGAGGAAAAATTTATGCTATGATATATTGGCTGTATACTACTTTCATATGTCTTTCTTAAATTCTTTGTAAAATACAGTCATTTTATGTTGCATATTATTATGATACCTCTGGAAGAATAAATTAAACTGGAGGAAATTTTAGCAAAGAATTCTCATCACTAGTCCCAGAAGAGCTTTAAGCAGGATTTCAGGGCAAATGTTTCCCACAGAATAGGTTGCTAAGGGATGGCTCCAGGTCCTATCTGCTAGTCAAATCCGAGTCTAAGGACTTGGAAATCTGAAGTGAGCTTCCTCATTGCCTTTGATCCTTTAAAAAACAATTTCAGCTCTAAGAACACTGCTCAAACATTACCAATACTAAAAATAATGGGGATATCTGACCCCACACTTGACTTTGTCACTAGGAGATTAGCAAATATGTTTTTTCAGGTTTGATGAAGTTAAGATACTCATTAGTTCTTGTTCTATGCAAGGTATTGTGCTCTAGGTGCATGCAAATAAGCTATAATCTTTGCTTTTTAGGTCTTTACAAACTAGTGGGGTAGATAGGAAAGGACCTAAGAAATTTCTTCAGAGAAACATAGAATAACTTGAAATCTGCATTTGGTTTGAAATATATATATATATATATATATATATATATATATATATATACTATATATACACACACACACACACACACACACACTCATATATGTGTGCACATGTGTGTGTATCCATACCCCACAGATACATACATATATACACACGTAAACATACAATTTTAAATATCAAACAAATGTGACATTACCATTGTGACAAGAGACCTGATGTTTGGCAGGAAGGATTAGATCCTTTGAGAGTTCCATTGTTCTGCGTGGACTGCACAAATTTAAATGCGGCAGCAATTTTTCTGCAAGAAAAACTGGTTTTAATCTTAGCTCAGTATTTGTAATTTACATATAAATAAAGAAGGGAAACTAACAAATTCATATGCTATGAAAAATAAAACCACATTGTCTTCTGGAAATGGGGAATTGGGGATTTAATGAAGGCCCTGGGGGCTTTGTTACCTCTCATGAGAAAAGGATGACAATACCAAGTTATTCCAGATTAACATTTTTTTTTTTTTTTAACTTGCTGGAAGTGTTTTCTTAAATAAGTATCTTCCAAGTTTTTTTCCATATAAAGGTAGACTTATTTGTTCAGAAGATACATGAAATGTGCTTTCCTTTTAGAAAATTGTGTTTTGTGCTTTTCTCCCTATACAAGTTTATACTATAGTTATGGGGCAATCGTCAAACTTCTATGTCTAATGTGAGGTCAACCTAACAATCCTATACGATTTCTAACATATATCTATAAGTCTAACCTGATATATTAATTATGTCACAACTCTCTTTAAAAGACCAGACTAACCTATTAGAACTAAAAATTGTTACCTTATTATATTGCGTTTTCCTAGGTATCTGAAATTTTGAAGACAAACACTAGAAAGAAAAAAAAGTCACATTCTAATTATTCATGCCCTTTCTCTTATACAAACTGTTCATCTAAGTACATTAAAAGAAAAATTAAAAATTTTAAATGTATTTTATGCTTTTTTATTGATAGAATGAAGTATGGTATAATGAACTATTTAGAAGGTTCCAGAAAAAAGTGTTAACTAATCAACTCCATAACTTACTCCAAGATGCTGAAGAAGTCGGACACCTCTCGACTGGGTGCTCTTTGCCAGTAGGCAATCAGAGTCTCTGAAAAGAAATACCACATAGCCTGAGACTCTTTGAAATTCGAAGTATTCTTCTTATTGTTTTTAAATTTAACGTTAAAAGCTCCCTTTACCTTCTGAAATTGTCTTCATAATATGAAGAAAGCACATAAGAAGGCTCCTGGTTTCCGCTTGATCTAACTTGTCAAATCGAAGAGTTGAGCCTATCAAAGACAAGGGTCTTGGGATCTAGGAATCAAAGAACCAGGGAGGATTGAGTAAGAGTAGAAGACTTCTGACTCATTTTAATGCTGAGTACGTTTGGGAGGAAAGTCCTACCTTTTCACAGTTGTCAGTTTTCTCACTGCTCTTCTCATTGGTACTTGGGTTGGAGTCAAGGCTTGCCAGGGAGGCTCTGGAATCAGCATGGTTTACTGTAGAAATAGCTATTGATGAAAATGCTGTAAACACAAGCCACAGCACACAGATGATGATGAGATGTATGGGCACAGACACAAAAAAAGCTAAAATGATGACCCCCAAACTGTTGCTCACTGAGGTGGCAGCAGTGTTGTGAAAGGTTGACATAAAAGAGTCTGGAATTGGTATTAAAAAACGTGCAACATTTTAAGTATCATTACAACGGCTGTGCCAGCATTAAGGATTTAGGAACATTTAGACCATTATACATGGAAATAAAGTAAAGCCTGTTCCTTTGATTTCTTCAAAAGCTTTTTAAAGGAAGCTTCTATTTTAAAAATGTTTTAATAAAAGTTCACAAGGATACTTTTGTGAAAGAAGCTTTCAATTTTTGACAGTTTATAAGAAATCAAGATGACATTTCCAAAATAGTTCTTAAAAATATTCTTTGAAGTTGAAGGGCTATTATATCTTAAAAGGCTGTATGCAATAAATACTTAAAGATTGTTTCCAGAATGAAGCAATTTGATAACATCTGAGTAGATTGCTCCTTGGCCAAGTAAAAATGAATGCTAAGTAGAAGAGGAAGTCACGGGATGACACTCCAAGAAATACGTAAAAAGACTCTTTAGCTTTATAAATGCAGTATACTTTGCCATATGGATTACATGCAATGGATTATGGAATGGGTGAAAAACAGAATGATATACAATGTAAATATGGATGAGTATTCAACACGTGTCCTCGGAAGGTCTCAAGTACCTGCTATGGAATTTAAAACATCTTTAGAAAAGGATGTATCCACAGAGTTTGCATGTTTCATAGCTGACTGGCTGTGAAGTCCTCCATTGGTGCTGAGGTCATCTCTAGACCCCTGTATTCAAAGCATAGAAGACATTAATGGGAATCATCATATTTCAACACTGTAAACCCACATAGCCGTCTTCACTACATTTTGAATTAGATAGTATTTGATTTGATCTTTTATACTCCAGCAAAGGTCTTCCACCAAAGCAGGTAGTGAAAATGAATACTGTCAAAACCATACTCTTAGTCACAATTTGATTTCTGACATTAATTTTAAATCTTTCACACTGAGGTGGAAACTCTCTTTTTGATACAGGCTAAATGGCTGGAATTGTTATTGATATATAGAGGGATTATATTATAGATTATATATCATTTTTATCATGAGTTATCTGATATATATTACTATTAGTAAAATCTAGATTTTAAATACTTATTATGTGCCAGTCTCTACGATAAGTGTTTTCTAAGACACAATTTAATTCTCATGAGAATCCTGTGATGGAGGCTTTTTAATCCCATTTTATAAACAATGAAATAAAAGCTTAAAGAGGTTAGATAATTATCTAAGTCACATAGATAAAAACTGATACTGCTGAGATTTGAACAAGGTCCCAAAGAAAAAAAACCCCAAAGGCAAAGCACCTAACTCTTAGATGGTGATATCTGGCATAGTTACAGGACTCAGTGGGGTGTTAATTCATCTGGGATTTGAACACAGGCAACAGATCCCAAGAGGCTTGTTGTAGAGCCACTATGATGGCTCAGTGGAGGCAGGATGACAAACAGGCCAGTCCTGGGCGGAAGCTATAAATGAGGCACTGGCTATACTAAGATCAGGTGGTCATACAGGTGATAGACAAAGGTCATGGGGTAAGGTATTCACTGAAGATGGGGCCATGAACACCACAGAGGAACCTGGTTAAAACTGGAGAGAACTGAAGGCGATGCAGAGAACAGAGGAAAATGAAAACAAAATGCTGAAGAGATGGACTAGGTGAAAAGCTTCAGTGACCAACCTGGAACAAATAACACTAATATGAAAGTCTCAAAAATACCTAGCAATAAGTACTGCTTAATCCTGAGTTGCTCACAGTTGGGGGAGAGTAGTTCTCCAGGGCAAAAATATAAAAAATGGTAAACTCTTTATTCAAACAGACATTTGAAATATGATGCCAACTTACCTGGTTCGATGTATTGACAGTGAAAGGATACAGGTCCTTCAGGTAAATCCTTGGCATATTGTCCAGAAGCATGCCATAGAGGGGCATGTATAAACTCGCTATCTGGGCCTGCTTTCGCTAGGTGAAAGGGAGCCAAAAGAAATGATTCACATAAAAATCAATAGACTCGTAGGTTTGATTATGCATTTAATGCAGTGAGCCATTAAATGGTGTTTAGGGAAGGGAGAAAGGAAGACCACTTACTGGTTCTCTGTATCGATCATCAAATGAATGCTTAGCCATTAGATTTTTTAGGACAGCTAAAGCTAAGTGCCTGATATCTTGGTCTTCCTGCAGAGCAAAACCGACTTCTCGGAGAAGAATCCCGATTAAGAAGTGCTTGCGGCAAAATTCATTCGTGACTGAATATTCAGGCATATCTTTGGGAGGAAAGTAGAGATCACGTTATTGAACATCCAATGATCACTTTGTAAGCAAGACAGATTTATCAAACAACAATCAACTGCTCCTCCATCCAGGAGGACTTGGCGACACAGTCTTGTCACAGAGATGAGAACTATGAGAGAAGCATTCAGTAAGACAGGGAGATACTGTGTGTATAGTAACACAAATAATGTGTGGTGTCAAATGCTAAGTTCCATAAAAGTGGCATACCTACAGTATCATTGGAGTTGAGAAGAGAAAAATATTTGCTATCTGGAGGAACCAGGACATGTTATTGGAAGGAATATGTTGAAATGGGCGTTTGAGAATGCTTAAGGTTTGGAGTACAGAGAGTTGTGGCAGCAGATGGAAGCAGTCAGAGGAGGAGAGAAGGTTAGGAAGATAAGCATATTATCATGTATAGCTGGGAATTATATTTCTCATACACTCCGAGGGATAGGGTTTCCACAACATGGAATTCTGAAAGCACAGGTATGTGGGGAGCACAGGTATTGGGGGGCAGTAAACACAGCGCCCAAAAGAGGAATGTCAAGAATTATAATTTGAGACATAGATTGGAGTTAGGTGATGAGAAACTTAAGTACAAATTGTTTAGGTGGCATTTAGGTGTCTCCACTTTTGCAATTCTGTAGAATTCCATCTGCATTTCGGTAGGAAATGATACGTCCCTTTGAGATCAAAGCCCCCTGGGCTTTGAGATCAGTGGCCCAGCCATACCTGTGCCTTATTGATTTGTTATTGTGGTGGCAGGAGTAAATATTACACTGTAGGAAGATGTGCGGTGTGAGATACAATACAGGAGGCTGGAGCAATCGGGGAGACATGAGAGGGCCTGGGGTAGTAGGATCAGAGTAGTAGAAGCAATATCAGTAGGACAAGTAGGCTGGCGGATGTGAAGGAACAAGGGGGGTGGAAAATCAAAGGAGGCTGCAACATGTGGAGCCTGAATTATGGAGAAAGAAAGGTTAACATTTCCAGTAATAATGCATATTTTTCAGAACTGTGCAATGTGCTTCCTAAGTGTAACTATTAACAACAGGACTCGTGTTGACATACAGAACACATATTGTGAACCAACACCAGGCCTTAAGCACTGTATGGGTGTTATTTAATTTTCAGGGTAACCATTAAGTAGTTATGATTAGTATAACGCACCATTGGATTATTCCAGTTATATTCAATTTATAGGATACTAATAATCTCAGTCTTAAAAAGGTAGCTCAAACCAGGCTGTGGTTTATTGAAAGAAATACAGTATATAAAGCCAAAGACAACTATATTGAAACAAGCATCCTATTGTATATAGCTGGAAATTTTACTTATGATATACTCCAAGGAAGTTTCAGGTGCTTTGGGAAACAAACAAACAACAAAACAAAACAAAACAAAACAAAAAAACACACAAAAAACAAAAAAGCAAACAAACAAACAAACAAAAATTCAAGCTCTAGAGAATAAAATATGAAAGAATTCAAGCCAGGGAATCATTTAATTATTTGTGAATAGAGAAAAGTCCAGACAACTTTTTGACTAGTTTGACTATATGGTATTAAATATATTGCTATTTATTGGCATCTGGAACCTGGAACTTTGTAAGATCTACACTCATCAGTGTAATTGAATTATGATGTGGTTATTGATACTTATCATATAAAATCTCATTATTTACCTGATGCATGTAACTCTTGAGTTGATTCTGAAGGTGTCAAAGGATCTGGGTATAATAAAATAAACAACAAGCTGAGATATATCCATATTCAGATACATAGTACATTCATTAACTGTATAATTTATGCTGAACAATTAAAATACGTTGTTCTAAAATGTAAGTAAGTCTCTTCATTAAGCTTTGTTTTTCAAGGCAAAAACCTTGGGTTGTTTGTTTCATTAAAAAGAATGCCATGAACAGCATTATTTTAACCCTTAGCCTCTATCTGAGCACCTATTTTTCCATCAGAAATCTACTTGCTATGAAACTTAACAGCTTTACGTTTATTGTTGATAATATCGATCTAAAAAGAGATGATCAGGCCTTTTTCTGAGTTACTGACAAACAGTAACACCTGGAATCATAATGACCCAACACACATTTGATCCTCTTGAGTGTCTTAACCGGCTTGGCTCACTCAGTAATAACTTGGCACTAGTTTATAAAACACAAAACAAATATGAAACAAAACAAAAGGCTAAAAATGTTACTGTCCAAAATAGCATTTCTATCCTCTTTTCTATGAGGGCATTTAGATTAAATGTGCTTCAAAAATTAGAAGAAGAATAAAATGATATATGCAGCTTATATTTAAGATTAAAAATGACAAAACTTTTAGAGGCCGTATAAGGTACTTTCCTGTCCTTTTCCCTCCAATTACTAGTGCAAGCTGAAACACACACGGAGGCTCCTTACCAACTTAGCTTCTGCTTTCCATGAATATCAAAATTGCACCCTGTAAATAATCTACTCACTGCTTAGAAGTAAAGTATTTTCAGTTCCCAAATCATTTTAGTATTGTCTTTGCCTCTTGATGTTTGATTAGTTTCTGATGTCTAGATGGGAGATACTCTAGTTCTAGGATGATTACGGTAGAGAATAAGCATCATATATATGATAAAAGTAATAAATGAAAACAATTTCTGTAGACTGCTTATGCTGTCGTAAGTATGGGAAACAAAACTTGGAGCCTCATTCTTACCTGCACACCGATCTTTCTGACCCAGAGATATCACCTATTTACGATGTTGTTTATCTGCCTGCCTACCTCCTACTTTCCTTCCAAGATACCAATTTCTTTGTATAAAACTCATTTTGAGGAATTGGATTCTAACATAATTACACACATTAACTGATAATTTTAAATGAATTTATACTCACAAACTATAGCTTTTCCTCCATAAAATTATTATGTAATTTTATGTCTCTCAAAAGCACAGGAAAGCTATCTTTTGGAACCAGCATGGTGCAAGACAGTATGGCTCGAGGTTAAAATTCTTTGACCTACAATCACCAATTTTATAATTTTGTTGGCCTTCTCTTTAATGAAAAAGGAAACACAGACAAAAATTGAGAAACGTGGAGCTGTATTCGTTACCACAGGCCAACGATTTCTTTTGCATTTTAATTTGATTATCTGGTTCTAATGCCCACGTGACAACTTCAGATAAAACCAAGATTGAGGAAGCAGGAAAACAACAAAACAAACATGAAAATTTTTCCTTTGTAGGAACTGATGAAAATACTGGGAATTATTACCTGGAATGTTTGCTGATCTTATAGGGAGACACAAAGGAATAAAATGTTCATGCTGGCATACTTCTTGAAGAAAATCAAATTTATACTGACATAAGGTCTGAAAAAGAGGCAAACTGAATATTATTTATACACCAAGAAAGTTAATACAAACAAAAACTCTACACTTGAATCTTATACTGAAAAAAAAAGAGGCAGTTACCTTTGCGTGACTACCAGGTAATTGTTAAATTTAAAGGATTTAGTCCCCTCCGAGGTGGTGAATACAGTCAGTTTCCCTATCTTTGGAGATTGGTCAAGGCCTTCCCTAGAAGTGATCCCATTTATAACCTACATTAAGCTTCTCTGAGATACGATTTGACTGAGTCATATTTGTTGCTTCTTTTAGCTGATATCGTTACCGTGTTTATTCTGAGAAAAATAGTGCCTCGTCACATGTACAAAGCTCTAAAAGTACCCTCATCAGATCACAGAACAGATCGCTACAATCAACTCCTATTATCCAAGCAGCTAAGTAAGACAGTGATGCAGATAGTCTAAAATGAGGCGAATCTTCGTATGCCATTTGTTCTCTGTTGATTCTACCTGTTTTCTGCTTTTGTGAACAGCTCTGTCTTCAATAACGTTTTGATTAGGATCGTGATAAATGGAGTCCAGACCTGGTCTAACACAACTGTAACACATGAGCTAAGGAGAACCACAGAAGTAGGAACAATTAACACGTTCACAACTGTTCTACTTTCATTGTCACACAGGATAAGTAATCAATTTTTAAGACTCAGATTGTATTCATTATATTCGTTTATCTCAGCTAAGACAATCAAATATATTCCATTGGTTCATATATTTTAGAATTATAGTTTGCGACAACTGTAGTCGACAATTAAAATACTGCAGTTTCCAACCAGGATCGTGTTTGACTTAATGTTTTGTACATCACTATGAACAGGAGCATAATTAAATGATATTGTAATTATTCTTCATTGAGAATCTTCTGTTTGGTCTTTGAAAAATATATAATTCAGGTCTACTGGAATTTGATCTAAATGGACATCCCACAAATTTCGTGTGTAATTGGAGCACTGACAAAGAATATTCTTTCAAAAATTATTTGCCTAGAGAATTGGATTCTCAAAACCACATGACACATAATCACATAACTCCCCGATTCAAAAGTAAATCTCCACTGCCAAAAAAAAGAAAAAAAAAAAAAAAAATTCGGATTCCTAAACATGACATGAAAGGTGATAAGAAGATGGTTATTTATTTTTGGCCTTTCTACTCGTACATTGGTTGTTCTTTCCCATTACCTAAATAATTTCCCTTTGGAAACAAACTTTCTTCCAAGTGGGTAAAGGTTAATGGGAAACCATTCAGATGCCCTGTCTTGGCTCCATAAGAGGCAGGCCTGTGACCCAAGGCAGGCCGACCACACCCTTCCTCTCTTGAATGTGAATCTTAAGCAGAGTGCCAAAAAGGAGAAAATGGTTCCAGCTGATTCATTTCGGCAGCAGCAGACCTTCGCCAAATGGTCCCTCTTTTGTGATTATTCCTGTCCTCTGAAAGTGCCCTGGCCACTGCTCTTTTTCCAAGTCTAGTTCTCCAGCTGTTTTATCGATGATAATTTACTCTTAATATCCTCTCAGTAAATTGCCTTTTGCTCAAACTGCAGTAAGTTTTGGTTGCTTGCAACCCCCAAAATCTTAACTGATATGACTTTCATGACCTGGCCTATTTCTAGCTTTATTTCCCTCCAGCACATGCTATACTATGCAGCTCTGTGGTTCTCCAACTTGAGAACGCATGAGGAATACCTGAGAGTCTTGCTAACAATGCAGATTTCAGTTCTGAGGTGGGGCTGCCACACTAATCTAGAAACCACACTTTGAGAACCACTGCTCTCTGGAGAGCACTCTTCCCTGTCTATTCCCACACATACCCCCTATTTTGGTAGGGTGATCAACTGTCCATTTTGCCCAAGACTGAAGGATTTCCAGGGAGTGGGACTTTCAGTGCTATAACCAGGACAGTCCTGAGCAAACTGGACTATAGGAATCGCAGCTGAAAACAACCACTCCTTCACCACCCACAAGAAACAGGAGTGAAATGGAAATACTTCCACTCCGCTCTTCTTTGTCCCCAATTAAGGAAGGACTTGGGAGACTTACTCGGCAGATGAACCATTTTAAGATTGCCTCTCATTGGTATAGAAATTATTACTGTTATTATTATTATTATTATTATAATTATTATTATTTTGATGCAGAGAATGGATAAGTTAATGTTCTAGGCGGATACACACAAAGACCAGTTGATTTATTTATAATGACACAGTTAAGAAAGCAACCGCTCCTGCCCTCAGTTCTTACCTTGAGTTCACCAGAGGAGAACATGCTGATGTAATTGTTAACCATCCTAAACACAAAGCCCCGATCCATAAATGTAAAGCAGCGCTAAAAAAGATAAAATTCTAAATTCAAACATTTTAACATTAATGATCATTACATACTTTAGAAAAGATAATGAAATATATTGAAATACAAGTTCCCTTTCTAGAAAGCACTTCAAACGAACTACCTATAGTAATAATATTTTCCCCATAGGTCTTAAAACGTAGTAGAAAACTACATTTATTTTTCGCCTTTAATTTATTTTTTCTCTTTTACCCTTTTCTCCCTTAACCTTGACCATCTCTTTTTCTTTCTAGAAGCAAAGAAAGAGCAAAAATTAGAGGCAAAACATTGAAAGAAAGAAAAATTCATTCAAGGTGTGAACAAATATAATGTATAATTTGAAATGGTGCTTAACACATGAAAAAAGAAATTAGACTCAGTTAAAACTCTCCAAAGACAATTCAGGCTTATTTTCCATCTAATCCATGGCCTCTTATATCATGAATATTTATTTATAAATTCTCACACCTATCCAGTATGTTCTGGTGTCTACCATAAATAAACAAGAAACACGGCTTGACATCAAGGTTACAATAGCCCAGAGTCGGACAAAAGAAGAAAGAGAAGAACAACGTTATCTTTCTAGTTGAGCGCATTATCTGTTAAATGATAAACCATGATTCTGCTTTTAGCTTTTTGAGTTTGCATTTTTTTCTTCTCAATTCAATACGAATACCTATAATCCAAAGAAATATAACTAATTTCCATATATATCCAGTTTAGTAAATAGTTGCTCAATAGTTTAATTGATAATGTTCCTCTTCTGTGATTAGTGCATGTAAAAAGAGCCTTTTCATCATGTAAAAAGAGCCTGGAGGTAACACAACAGAAATGTTAAATTCCCAAACGTTTTCCCAAATAACCTATTTGTCATTGTTAGAACTATAGCCAATCCAGAACATCAATTCAAGGGCAGAAAGGCTCAAGAGAATAATATTGCCTCAGTGTAGCTTCTCCTTTAAAAATTTCATTTTTCACTTTAAAAATATTTAGAAGTACTATGATTTTGCAACACTCAAGTGGATACTTATATCTAACCTTGGTCTTTGTTCTATGAGCCATCAAACTGGAAGAGAAAATTACAAAGTATTTCAAGCAGGAAAGATGTACAGATAAAAGTATCTATGAGTGTTGCTAGTTTTCACTCTTCATTATAAATGGAGATGTACATTGATGAACATTTAGAAGATCTTGCATACACTAGGCTTGAATGGAATTGTGATCCGTATACTTGTACCTTAAGAAATCTGGCAACACTGTGGTTGGCCCTTCTTGTTTCTTCAAGGGCATCTTTGTATTTCCAAATCACGTGATCAGACAGGACCATTACAAGATTGTCCAATTCATTTTGGTAAGATTCAGGAAATCTTTGAGCCCGAGAAAGCTAAGGAAAGAATGGGTTGTTTCTTTACAATGTGGCATATGAAATACTGAGCCTTGGAAAAAATAAACTGAAAGACTGACTTCATTTTATTTATTGTCAAACAAAAAGAGTCCTTTTGAAAACTTGAATGCCACAATAATTTCAAGGTCATGATTGGCATCATTTTCATTTAATGTTTCCTTCTATTTTGGCCAATACATTTTTCACATTTCTATTAACAAGTACATTATAACATTTATTAATTACAAACTATTCAAACAATGTAATATTCTCTATGATCTTTGACATCTTAATTCCCCTCACTTCCTTCTCAAGAAATAACTACTATTCATAGTTTAATGAATATTATTCTAGACTTTCTTTGACACATAATTTCCATTTAATTTAAAAATCAACTTATTTTGATATTTTTAAAACTAGGAATTCCCCAATAAACAACTCTAAGAAACCAATGAATGAATAACTTAATGAATACAGACTTTGGTTTGAAATGTCCTCTAGGTTCCAGCTAGTCTTGAAAAACAAAATTATTTCAGCTTTATTGAGGAATCATTGACATATAAAATTCTAAGACACTTAAAGTGTACATCGCGTTGTTTTGGTGCACATATACACGGGGAAAGGATTCCGTCACCTGGTTAATGAACACATTGATCACCTCATGGATTTTTCTTCTCTCCCTCCTGCTCTTTCTTTCTTTTTGTGAGAAGATTTACGTTCTACTCTCTTACCAAATTTCAGTGTTCTCAACTATAATCACCAGGTCTTACATTAGGTCTTCAGAGCATAGTCATCTTATAGCTGAAAGTTTGTACCAGCACTTCTGAACTCCACGGTCCCAGCATGCCACAGCAGGCAGCTGTGGGACTGCACAGTCCAGAGACTTTTGCCATAAGATGCAAAATGGCTTGGCTGTGAGATTGTATATCATAAACTGAACACAACTTTACGAATCCCTAATGGCCACCCTTAGGTCCAGGAATGTACTCTTCTGTCTTAACTTCTGCACACATGGGGGAAATTTCAGGCAGCTGAGATTTCCCTTCTCGTGTTGACTTCATGAATTTACACAGCCCTTTTTCAGAGCTAGGTAAGATTTATTTGTCTTCACAAGTTGGCTTTAAAATTAGACTCACATTTTCACTATAGATGGAAACAAAATTCAGAGTTAGACTGAACCACACATTTCTAAAATTTTGAGCACCCAGCCTTCCATGCTGCAAGAATGAAAACCACGGAGGATGAAGTGACACACAAAATCATTTCTCCCACTTAAAAAGCGATGCACGTATATTGCTAAGGCTTGCAAAATAAGTAAACATGGAACAAATGAGTGCATGTTCATTACATAATTGTTGGATAGCATGATCTTACCTGAATTTTATTTGTGTCAATCAAGTGTTGTGCCATTGATTTTAGGATAATTGCGAAGAAGAACCAGGAATGCTGTTAGGAAAAGAAAGAAAACAGTAAGAAATTATCCTATGGTAAAATACTGATAATTCTGTTCTTTACAACTTGTAATATTATAAAACCTTAATGTCAAAATGTATTCTTTGAAATTAAACGCATCAGAGCAATACATTCTCCATCCTTCAAAAACATTCTCCATTATGTTAGGATGATCTTTATCAAAATTCTAAAGGTAAAAGTAAATGTCAGACATTTCAGTTGCTCTATCATCTCAAAGAATGTTTAAACTAAAACAAGACACCAGCTTACTGGACATGATTAATTAGAGTAGTCTTGTGGAATATTTACTCTTGTATCTGTTTCACTTAGCTAAACAAAACTAAACTTTTAAAACAAAAATATATCATAGCAGGCTCACCTCTAACATTTCCAGGGCTACAGGAAAGATTAAAAACGGAAGCCCCATGTCTAAACAGTGAAAAATTCAAAGTCAAGCTAACGAAGTACCCAATAAAATATGTTTCATCATCCTACTTTGATGAGTATAATTTCATGACAACTTGGAATGCTGTGCCAGAATGTGGGGGGCATGGGGAGAGCGGGTGAGTGCCTACTACCTCACCCAATGCTCCACCCTGCACCATGAGGGGCCTGGTGCACATGTGTGACTATCCAGCCTGTACATCCAAGTGTTGTTGTCCACCAGTCTGTCTCCACCGCAAACTGCGCCTTCCTTGGGTCTAGGGTGCAAGCAGGCCTCAAGATTTTCCCTTTGAAGGACGGACTTAGGAAAGAGGTGTAAACAGGCCCAGGAGTAATCCGATGGGCCCATGAGGTGAGGGCTCCTGGGGATCCTCATAGATTCAGAAGGGGAGTGAGGGTCTCCCAGGGGGCATGTCTCTTGGCTACTCGCATACTTTTCCCTTGGGGAAGTATGCAGTTGGAGAAGACCAAAACATGTCCCAGGAGGGAGGCCCTCTTTCTTGGGCCTAAGGATAAAAGGGTAATACTTACTCCAGGTACAAAAAGTATGCGTCATGTATGTACCGTTCAAAGAATACACTCCCCTGATCCTCTCCTCTTCCCATCCCCTCCACCACAAACAATTTTAAATTTTGTGCTAGTCATTCCCTTGTTTCACTTCATAATTTTGCTGTCAATATTATATATTGAAGCAATATATTTCGTTTTGTTTTCCACTGAACTTCATATACATGAAAATATCCTGTATGCATTCTCCTGTGATTGCCTTTTTCATTCAACAAATCCTGTTCTATTATGTTGAGTCATGTCGCTGGGGGTCCCGTATTGTCACTACATCACGTATACTCATACAATCACAATTTACTTATGTGCTCTACTGTCGATGGGCATTTGAATTATATCCAATTATAGGCTGATTCAAACCATGATGCTAAGAACTTTTGAGTAAATAGTCCTAACTCTAGAAGACAGACTGAGATGAAGTTTAAGTTCTAAAGAGGCAGTTCTGGCTTAACGAAGGGGTCACATCTAAGTAAACTTGATATCGAAAACTCTGGGAATATTTAAATAATCCAACGTGCATTGTTAAAGTCCCTTTACCCCCATCTTGTCCAAAATGATATGTTTTAATCTTCATGCCAAGTGTTCCAACAAATGTCTCTTAATTCAGCTGACACCACTCACTACCTCTCAACACTCTCATAGCCTCCACTCTTTACTTTGAGTCCACCAGGATTAATCAAATTAAGCCTTTTGTCTCTGTCCATGTCTGATAAAGGGAGCCCCCACTCCTCTCCTGCCCTCTAATCTCTGTGCATTCCCTTTTGTATCCTCATATCCCACTGCTTCCATCTCCTGAAACCCATGCGCCATGCCTTCTGGAACACATGGTCCACCAGCAGCAAAATCTCCGCAAGAGACACTTCTCCAGATAGTCCATTCACCTCGTTTCTTAACTGAACTCTGATTCTCCCCAGAGGATCCTTCTTCTGGGCGGGCTGCCTCTCCAGCACTCACCCCACTTCGGTCTATTCTCTACACAGCCATCAGTGTGATCCTTGTAAACCAAGGTCAGCTCACATCACTCCTCTGCTCAAAGCCTCTAATGGCTCCACTTTCGCTCTGAGTGGAAGCCAAAACCCTTGCAAGGGCCCGCACACCTTATGCCACTGCCGAACCTCCCATTGTTTCTCTGACTTCACCTCACCTCCTCCCTCCTTTGCTCACTTGACTCCAGCCACACTGGCCCCCCTGCCGTCCTCCAGGCCCAGCAGACATGCTGCTGCCTTAGGACTCTGTACAGGTCTCCCCTGCTACCCTTTATGTTCTACTGGAAGCATCCACAGGACCAGCTCCCTCCCCACCATCCCATGTTTTTTCTCTCAAGCATTGACTTCTCTGTGTGCTTCATCCTGACCATTCTATTTAAAACTGCAAACTTTACCCTGCACCCTGCTCCCAAAGTCCACCTGCCCGACATTTTCTTTTCCCATACTACTTCTCATTTTCTAACATACAATGGAATGAATTTTGTTATTATGTCTGTAGTTTAGTGTGTTTATTTCCCAGTAGAACGTAAGCTTCCTGAGGGCAGAGATCTGTATTTTATGCTCTGTCGCATGCCAAGTGCCAAGGATGGTACCTGATGCATGGGAGGCACTAAGAACACATTTGTTGAGTAAACAAACTAAATGAATATACTCATAAAACTAATTTAAACAAATTGCTCGGCTTAGGATAACTTGGTTTTAGTGAACTCATGTGGATGTTTTTTGATCCTACCTTCTCTTTCCAGCTACTTACTAATCAATTATCCATCTGTCAAGTCATGATAGATAATTAATTTAGCTGGGGACTAAGTTCACTATTCTATAATAATTTAGAGTTATCTTTTCATAAGCCTCTCACCATCTTGTCTTTATGTTCCCACGAATGAATGCATACATTTCAACTTTTTGGGGTCAAAGAGTGGCTGCTTCTTTGCTTCCTCTCTGATGCCAATATATTCATTAATTGTTTTGTTGGTAATATTTCCTCTTACTGTGCCTAAAAACCCAACAAACTTTATTTTTGCTACACTTAGAATTTTTCACTGCTTTGAATAATTCTTAATCTCATTTATTCTGTCTTTAGGCGAAAGGACTTCACTTGGGTCCATTCTTCTTCTTAAGGTGATCTGTTCTCTTGACAAAAGTCTCTTTTGCTTAACGTTTTTATGTGCTACTGTTTCAATATGAAGCTGATGCTAGAAATTATAAGAGAAACGATTTACGAAAATCAATGAATCCTATTACTTTGCAGGGGGTGAGAGTAAACCTCATTTAACAATGAAAGAATCGTCTTTAAATTCTTTACCTTCAGGACATGCTTGACCGTTGTTGAGTCATTTGATTTCAAAAGACCAGTCACATTTTTAGCCAGCTCCTCATGTATCGTTCTATCCTTGCATGCCCTGGTCTTGAACACGAACTGAAGAAAATCCGAAAAAGAGGAAAAAGTGAGTAACTTAAAAAAACCCAAAGCTTTCAAAATGATGTTTCACAAATATTTATAACACAAAATTATCTGCTCATGCTAGATTTTGTCATGAAATAAATCAAGGCCCAATGATAAGAGTAGTACACACCTGTTCCTACTTAGGGCTTTGCACAGGCCAGGCCTGGCTCACCTAAGCTCTCCTTGAAACTCTTTTTGTAGAAATCAAAAGAAAGAGTCAGAGAGCAATTTAGCAGATTCAAGGAAACATGGAGGGCTTTGACCCACCTACTTAGGACACATTTCCCCTTCTCCTTCCTTCCACTGGTAACAGGTGGCATGGTAGCATTTCTTCATCCTGAAAGGGTAGAGCGCCCACTCAAATAGCCAAGTGGGGAAGCAGGTGCCTTCCAGAGGCCGATACGTGAGCTCCCCACATGCCCAGGGTCTACCATCTCATGCTTACGCACGGCTATCAAAAGGTTCATGAACATTGGCCATCAGTACAATAACAAATGCTGCTCACTTTTTTTCCCTCAAAAGATTGGTTTTGGCACGCAGCAGGAAGTGCATGCAATGGTTTTAGTTTTCAGTATTTCTTCACATATTTTAAGGATATCAGCTTCAATTTTTGCACATATATTTCAAATATAAAATGCTTATTTTTCTGAATTATAATTTTTTACTTATGAGTTTGCCTCAAGGAAGGTCATTTCATCATAATATTCACAATTTAGACTTCATTACAATTGAGAGTGAAGGCAGGCAAGAAACGCAAAGCAGAGGCACATTCACATTTGGATTTATAATTCTTTCTTTGAACCTCATAGCTCATTGACAATTAAATCATCCTGATGGAGCCTGACTTCTCCAAGCTCATCACAGAGGAAAAAGACAAAGGTAACAGAAGCATGAAACTAGCTAAAATCAAGAACAATACAACTGCTTTCCCCTCAGGGATTATGACTCGTATGAGAGTCATGTCATCAGTACCTAATCCCATGTACAGTTATTTAGGCCCAAGTGCATTGCAACCAGCTCTGAAATATTCTTATTTTAGAATTTAGCTATAACATGTCAGTGTCACAAATTATTTGTAAACCATGGCATTTCATTAGCTTAACTTCAGACATACATTTTTGAAAAAGACACGGTGTATGTGTGCATTTTGGCTGTTGTAGATGGGGTGAGTTAGCAGCATTTAGCACCACTGAACTTGAAATGGTGTTTAGCTTGCTTGTGAATAAATATACATTACATCGACTCTCACATCTCTCAACGTCTTCAAAACACATATTGGTACCAGCCCATCAGTTCTCGCTATATTCCTACTTGTGGGGCGTAATGTCCATCTATATGTTAGGTAACTTTTCCCACTGAGGTTAAAAAATCAGGTTCCTTGGTCAAGGTCAGGCTGTCAGCCATGCACTACTACTGGAGTCCAATCACAGAATCATAGAGCTGGATGTCCCCATCTCACTTCACAGAGGAGAAAAATGAGTTCAGAGAGGCTGACTGCTCAAGTTAACTATTTAACCTTGGCTAGAACCTAGTTTCCCACTTGCCAGTTGAATGCTTTTTCCAGAATAAAACTCCAGTTGGTTATATTTATTGGGCTATATTTGTTTGAGATATATAGAAGTGTGTTATAAAACTTCTTTAGAAATTATCAACTTGAAATTCTACATACATGTATTTCTGGATTTGAACCACTTCAAAGCAAACTAAATAAGTAGTATCCTATATTACAAAATCAAGTGATCTCATCAAGATATTTCAAACAACCTGGTTAAAAATAAAGACCATATCAGGATGCATTTCCAATTTACCTCTCCAAGAACGTCACAGATAGAGTCTGAGAACTGATTTAAGGTCCTCATAAGGAACTAACCTTAACTGTCATAAAAATAGTCACAACACCAGAGGGTTCTTAATGTAATTTTCAATGATTCCATTAGAACAAGGTACATAATACTTGTGTTGAAACTGAGATGACTTTGTGTAATGTGGCCTGGGGAATTTTTTTTCCTCTCAGCCCCTTGGAGATTGAAATGGAACACTGAGGTAAGCATTGAGAGAGTGAAAGTTCTGTAGATGATTCTGTTGAATATAAACTCATCAATACCCTATATAAGTAAGCTATGACTTTATCTAAAACAGAGAGCAAACTAAAAAGGCATTTATGGGTGGAACTGGCTTTCTGCAAATGAAATATAGATCTTATTGGGTAAAATTATACCAGAGGGAAATCATTGCGAAGTAACTGACTATTTTTGGCATGGGGGCTATTTTAAGGAAGGGCACACACTTACATTTAGGTATTTGGGAAGACATCTAACATTTCTGGCAAGTAGAAAATATATAGCAATAAAACTGTAATAAAAAAAATTCTCACTGATGGTATCTCAGAGTCTCAGAGGGGTTCACTCCAAAATGAGTTTTCTAAGCTATTTCCTTTTATAAGAGGTTTAAAAACAACAACAACAACAACAGCAGCAGCAACAAAAAACAAGTTTCTAGCACAAAAGACCCAAAATTCTTCTCTAGTCACCTTTCAGACATCTAAAATATATGGGTACATGTCTATCCATGTATATTAATGGAATGTATTCTTTTAATTAAAAAGATCTATGTTTCAAAAAGATTTAATCTCTACATCGATAAAATAGACATTTAGGTCTTCTATATCATAAAGTAATACAAGGTACTCTTATTTATCTCTGGATGGGTCCTTTTTTTTTTCCATTCAAGAAGGTGACATTTAGGCAGGAAGTATAATGTGCAAACATCATCGCAAGTTCACTGGCATTAATTCACAGGCCAACTGGAAATGAGAATAGAAACGTGACGAAGGACACTTGGAAGAAGCAGGGCACACTGATGGAATGGCTGGTGGTTCATGCCAGAGGATAAAGGACTTAACATACCAGAAGCAGGTACAAATATACAGTAACTGGGAAAATGAAATAATGCCTGAGAAAACAGTAAAAAGAGCTAAGAACACATTACAGAAGAAACACAGAGCATTCAACAAACCAACAAGAAAGATCTTCCTTAAATTTACACAGGAATTTCATTTATCTGTAATGGTGACTTCCAAAAGACAATCATTTTCTCCTCTATCTCTTTCTCCCCATATTAATATTCATTTGCCCATGTGCATGTTATTTACACATTTATATATTCAAACAATACATGTAGCCCATCAACGCAAAGAGACAGAATTCTCAGTAGCTAAGGGAAATGTCTGCTATTACCGTGGTGGGCACCGTCCAGCTAAAGGGAGAGACTTCCCACTTATTGTAGACAGGAAATGAGACAAGCCACACAGTACAAGGGCATATGACCAGTGCCCAAGTGGTGATTTCATACCTTAATGTATGACTGGACAAAGTGGTCCAGCTGCTCCTCGTGGCACTTGGCCACAATGTCAGTCAGAACCCTGGAAAAACAAAGCTGTTCAGTGGCCTTTCTGGAGAAGGCAGTAAAATACCATTTGGTTTGTCATTGGAGTGCTTGTAAACTGGGTACTTAATAGTTAATGAATGAATGAATCAATCAATTTCAGACACCCCTTGGTCCTTCTCATCCCCCACTACTGGGTATTTAATATCTATATTACTTGTTAGCCATTTCTAATCTTGAAATCTCTAAACATTAACATATAAGTAATGTCTTATGGATGCAATATCACACTGGAGACTTTTTTTTTGCCCAAGTTGAACGTGCTATTATGGTCTGCATGTTTGCTGCTGACATTATCTTCTTGGAAAAAGGATCATTTTTAGTACCTGATTAAGACTTAAGACCTTTAACCTCAAATTAATTATCATATTCCATTTTAGAAGGGCTTCCCTTCCAACCTAGAGGCATTATACATATAGGCTTTTGGAAAAAGTAATTAGGTTAAGATGCTGTCATTTCCCCTCCACCCCCACCCCTCCTTAGCTCTTAGCTGGGATAGGGTTTCTATAGCACTGGTGGTACAGGTTGATTTTTTTTTTCCACATGAATACTTCCAGTTGCTTCATGGCTGTAGTGCTTTGGAATAGCTCAGAATTTCAACAGCTCTATCAGCTGAAATATTTAGGAGTCTTTCAACACAGACCCATATACTCATGCTGAAAAGAGCACCCGTTAAAGACATAACTGGGGACTTTTAATCTGGGTGTAGAACTGGCTGATTGTAGAACTGTGAGAGATACATCAATCTTCCAAAGCTTCATGGCTCTACTTTAAAAATGAGCCTAAAGACTCTCATTCTGAAAGAGGCTAATAATATGCCTGTGAGATAGGAAGGTACTGGACACATTTCAATGTCAAGCGTAATTTTTTCCCTAGAACATTGTGACTAATATTTTTAAAACAAATGAACTTTAGGAATATATGATTCAATAATCAATTCAAAACACTATCTCTATTAAGAGGAAATTGTGGCCGCCAGTCACTGGACAGATTAATAATGCTGGAAAAATGTAGTATAGACAAACTTAAGGTGAGAACAGTTGGAGAAAAAGTGAGTATTTAGAAAAAGAAAATGATCTAATGGGGGTGTGAAATGGAACAGCCACTCTGGAAAACAATTTGGCTTTTTCTTAAAAACTACACATGCAACTCTCCTATGACCCAGCAACTGCAATGGACATTTAACTCAGAGAAATGAAAGCTTATGTTTACCCAAAGTCTACCAAAAACTGGAAGCAACCCAGATTAATTCAACAGGTCAATTGTTAAACATCCTGTGGTATGGAATACTACTCAAATAACAATAAATGAACTATGGGTATATACAACAACATGGATGAATCGCCAGAGAATTATGATATAAAGTGATAGTGTCATACCGTATGATTCTCTATATGTCAATATCCTGGGAATGCCCTTTATTACACTACAGTTTTGCAAGATGTTGCCATTGCGGTAAAATGGATAAGGGAAAAATGGGATCTCTATGCATTATTTCTTACGAGTGCATGTGAATCTATAATCCTCTCAAAATAAAAATTTTAATTCGAAAACAAAAAGAAAATGTCAAGAGGTCTAAAACTATACTTGAATGATAATAATAGATGATTAGATGGTAAGAAGTCAAGAGTGAGAAATACTTAAATTTGAGACATGCGGTCGAACGAAATGTAAGCATATACAATTAGGTGGCCACCCAGTTTTAATCAAAGTTGTGCGAAACCACAGACGATAAAAATCTCTTCTCCTAAGGGATACCTGGTCACAGTTGTACTTATTTCATCTTCCTCATTCTGTACCAAAACCTTGAAGAGCTGATTCAAGATTATAGGCAGAAAACTCATGATTGCATGAATCTTTTCCACATTCAGTAAGTTCTGTAGTAAAAGGACAGGAAGAAAAAAGAAAAAAAAACAACAACACTGATTAAATTTGAAGCACATTCTGCTGATGTTTTTCAGAACTTGAACGTGAATACTTTAGCTCCCCTTTATCTGGCTTTATTTTTTGATCACATTTACCATGGCATAGGCATAATGGAATTGTAGCAAGGACACTATATTTAATTAAGTAATGTAAAACCAATTGTTTTTGATTTTCAATGATTTTTGTTTGGGAAACACCAATCTTTGCTTATTTTCTAATCAACAAAATATTAAGGAATTGTGAAATAAAATCTTTTAATCTCTGAGTTGACAAGGCATATAAAAATCTTCAGTGATAATTACCACTTAATTTGCTATTCAATGGAAATTATAGAGGTTTCTTTTGTCCACCACTGAAACTCTTTGCATGTCACATTACCTTGCAAGAGCGGATGAAATTCGAGGTAGGTGACTGAGACATATCTTTCTCTCTTTTTTGGCACTGACGGAAAAATGCGTTCACATATGGATCCTGAAACAGCCAAAAAGAAAAAAAAGCAAATGTGTTTATTTCTGATGACACATAAACTGTCTAACAATCATGGTGCTGGGAGGTAAGCATTTCTGTGAAGGACTCAGAGTGACAGGGCTTCATTTACACCAGAAATTCTGGCACAGAGTCTCTTTCTTATGTGATTCTCATGGGTTTGTTTTCCTTTGTGGCCACATGACAATGGCTGGAGAGTTACTTCCCTTAGCTCTGTACCATTTTTTTTTTAAATTGCCTTCTTTCATCTTCTTACTCCTGCTTCTTCCAAGACTTCTACCAATTTTTCTTACATGTTCCTTAACACACAACTGGAAGTGTGAGAAAGAGAACTCAGGACATTCTGAGACACAGAAAAGCAGGGTTTGGTGGAGCATGACTGTTCTGTGGGACTCAACCAGGGCTGACAGCATCAGAGAAAAGACGGGTTTAAAGAGTCATGGGTATAAGATCTGGAAAGAGGATTAAATTTGGCTTGAGACACCAGAGGTTACTGAGAGATATTTCATTCCAGTATACGTATGGTGCCTGCAGTATTTCATTTTTCTTAGCACCCAAGTATATGCCAGAGATAAAGCAGCATGAAGCAAAAATCGAAAAGCAGATACACATGGAATTTAATAAAGGAGAAAGACATATTCTATGTACTTGTAGTAATTTGCTCTGCAGTTTGTAATTGGTGCCACGGACGTTCTCACATTGTGGTAGATAGACCAAGCTGCCTTGCAACAGAAGGGGTGAGTATACGCTAATGATAATAATTAGATTTGTACTGCATTTTGCACTTCATGAGATATTTTCACATGCAGTTTCTCATTTTAAGCCTCACCACACCTTAGGCAGAGAGATTTTATTGTTATCATTGTTCTGATGGGGAAATAAGAACTGCAGTAAAGTGACTAGTCCAAGGTCACTGAGTCAGAAATTGGCCAAGGCAGCTCTCAAATGCAGTTCTGCTGACTTCATGGCCTTCCCATTCTTTATTTTGAACATTTCACGGTTTTAACACTTGGGTGTTGTCAGTGCAAGCAAAGCCATCTTCCAAGGAGAGTGTCATCCAGCTAAGTACACTTCTGGTATTTGGGTCTGCAGTTTTATGGTGTTTGGGCTTTTATGGGTTAGTATATTCTACTTCTCCTGGGAAAGGCACAGAATTATGCTGCAAATATTCTTCCTTTTCAATCACCTGCTCTTCTGACACCCTGAGTCTCCTCCCATAAAGATAGGAGAC
The DNA here is from genome assembly GCF_057876585.1 of Rhinolophus sinicus. Classification (NCBI taxonomy): domain Eukaryota; kingdom Metazoa; phylum Chordata; class Mammalia; order Chiroptera; family Rhinolophidae; genus Rhinolophus; species Rhinolophus sinicus. Next base: position 201,807,389 of record NC_142517.1, read on the forward strand.
ACCTGATTCTATGTGTTTATGAAGATGCTGACATTTCCGAAAAAACATGCTCACCTGAGTATTCACTGTTGATACAACAAATGTCGATACTTTGAAAAGTGGTTTGCCTCCATCAACCCATTTAATGTCACTCCCACCATGCTGCAAAAAAAAAGTTTGTTGCTGTCACCATGGCAATTTGAGAGAAAGCAAATAAACTGGTTATTTAGTTTATGTTAATTTGCCGTCCTGCTCCATTAATCTTCCATGATTACAAAGATGGAAAATAAAAGACGCAAATACATTAGGTGACATTGGTAAGTGGACCAATATAGTATCAGGGGACCATTCTTAATAGTCCATTTCTCTTGGCCATAAAGTAACCAAGATATTTGAAATGTTGTAGGTGCATTTGACTCATGACTATAATGGATGCATACACTTTGGCGGGTTAGTTTAAACAGCAGAAAGAAGATAACCTCACGCCATTTAGCCCACGTATTTTTTTCTCTTAAATTATACATCATTCAATACCTTCCCACTTGCAGAGTCTTGAAAGCTTAAATAATTAGGAGGCAGGCTTGTAGCTATTGGGATATTATACTCTTGAGAAGCTATCTGATCACGGTTCATCAGAGGGAGCCAAGCATATCCAACTGTGCAAAAGAACAACAAAGAGAAAAGTTTTGAGCACAAACCTCCACAGTGAGGAGTAAAAATAAAGCGACTTATCATTTACGAATACAATACTTCACTAAAAATTTCATAAATCAGAGTTTTTAAAATACTCTCCAGTTCAAGTCAAACCGATGACATGTAAAGGTATGTCAGAGTGCTTCCTGTCGTACCGGACGTTTCCAGAGCCTCCTTCTTTTTGGCATTAGCTTTCGCATTGATGTCGCAAGTGACATGATAAAAAGAGAATAGAACATGGTGTTTCTCGTGGAGTTGTGTGGGTAGCTCAATTTTCACCTGCAAAAAAGGAGATGAGAGCTCGACTGAGATTAAAATCATTTTTCCAGGGTCAAGGCAAGAGAAAGCATAGGCACCTTTGCCTTCTAAAAATTCTTTAACTGAAATCCAGGTCCATGTTTAATAGTGTTAGAAATACTGATTTAACTCTCAGTAAATATCCATCCTGCTAGCAGTACTGTGTTAACAGGTTGATATTTTTACTTCTTTATTGGGGTGTATAATCATAAGTTAGAATACCTAGAATGTCTGATTAGATAATAATTTATGCTTTTATAGTGTGGATTAAACACACACACACACACACACACACACACACACAACTGTAGACTGTAAACGGGCACAGACTGAGGACTCGTCATCAAGGGACCTACACTGAGTGAACAATGAGTCTTTGTTTCCCAAAGGATGTGCGTGGACCTGTTGCATGAGCATCACTTGGGAGCTCATTAGAAATGCAGAATCTTCGACACTCCCCCCATTCATATGGAATCAGAATCTGCATTTTAATAAGATCCCCAGACAGTTCATAGGTACATTGCTGAGAAACATGCCAGTAGTAAATGATGTACCTTAAGCATGGAATTCATTCCTTTTAAAAAAATAACACACACAAAATATAGTATACACTGTATAAAAATATATGTATTGTGGTAAATAAGTAATGAATCATTTTGTGAAGAGGTCATGCTGTAGCTACATGAATAATGATTCTGAATAAACATAAAACACAATTGATAGGGGTTAATAATATACTTAATGAGGAGCATATTCCATGTTCCTGGAAAGAGGTGTTTTAAAACCTTCTACATTTTCTGGTCTTACAGTTCCCAAACCTCTATGACATACGTAGTCATTTAATTCCCCCAATAGTCTTGTGAAGGAAATAGGGTCATACAGAGGCAGGAGTCACCAAGATTATGGTCTAGTCAGTGATAGGATCTTTCAGGACAAGGACCCATGTCTTCTGACCACTTCACACTGGAATCCCAGGGTCCTGGGCAAGTAAGCTGCATTCCATTCAATATCAACAACTACCTAGCTTCCAGAACAGTCAAATCAAATACTGAGGTGATAGAGAGCCAGGCAAATTATCAACCAGCTTAATTATTAGACTCTCTGTACATCTCTTTGGCTAATTTATTTTCACCTTTTCAGGAAAGGATTTTAGTACATCGATTTGCAAAGTGTTGTCCCTGGAACAGTAGCATTAGCATCACCTGGAAACTTGTTAGAAATGCAAATTCACAGGCCCAGACATACAGAATCCAAAAACCTGGGGTGGCTTCCAGTAATCTGTGCTGTAACAAGCCTTCCAGGTGATTCTGAAGCCTGAGCAAGTTTGAGAAGTCCTGAACTAGAATGCTTTGCAGGCTAACATATTGTTTATATACATCATGCTAACCTGGTGTTAAAAAAAAAAAGCCCATATACAGTTGAAAATATACAATGATTAACAGCGCAGTAGAATGAAATTTTCTTTTTTTATCCAACATAAAGAGTACATGGGAATGCAACAAGTACTCAAAAATTGACTAAATACTAATGCAAATATTCTTCATTTAACAAATACTGCAAATATTCACATTATCGCTGTGCCTTGGAAGAATTTCTATTTATGCTTTTGCAATTAATGCAATCACTTTTTGCAATAATAAGGAAGGAAATAAAGCCTTAGTTTTGAGTCTACACTGCAAAGTTCACCAGGCTGTTCATTACTACATGTTCTACTGTGAACAAGCGTGTGGCTTTTACAAGGATTGTGGGAAGCACATGAGAGTGAGAGAGATTAAAGCCAGAGTTAACAGTGAGAAATCCTTTTTTCTTTTTCTTTCTTTTCTTCTTTCCTTTTTTCCCCCTTCCTTTCCCTTCCCTCTTTTCCTCTCCTCTCCTCTCCTCTCCCCTCCCCTCCCCTGCCCTCCCCTCCCCCTCCCCTCTCCCTCTCCCTCTCCCTCTCCCTCTCCCTCTCCCTCTCCCTCTCCCTCTCCCTCTCCCTCTCCCTCTCCCTCTCCCTCTCCCTCTCCCTCTCCCTCTCCCTCTCCCTCTCCCTCTCCCTCTCCCTCTCCCTCTCCCTCTCCCTCTCCCTTCCCTTCCCTTCCCTTCCCTTCCCTTCTTTTCCTTTCTTTTTAATCTTACATGGCTATAGAGCATGCACTTTTCAAATGGACTTTGCCAAGAGGTCAACTGATACAGTAAATATCCTAGAATGTGGCTATAGCACTTTCCCTTAATGTTTTTTGCCTTCTGTCCTGAATTTATGGGGAAAAAAAAGAGCATTAAATGGATATGGAGGAAGGAGATAAAGTTAGGCAGGTTTGTGGTTCATTGGTGTTCTTTTAATTAGTTTTAAAATGACTGATGTGTAACAAGGTGGGGTGGGCAGAATAATAGCCCCACAAAGATGTCCTTTGTATCTTAATCCCCAGAATCTGTGAACATGTTACGTTACATGGTTAAAATGGATTGTGCAGATAGGACTAAGTTAAGGATCTTGAAATGGGGAGACTATACTGGATTAGCCAGTGGGCCCAATGTAATTAGAGGTCCTTATCAGAGAAATGCAGGAGGCTCAGAGTCAGAGGCAACCTGAGGAAGAAAGCAGAGGTCACAGTGATGAAACTGGTAGAAGGGTCACATGTCCGTGACTGTCGGCCGCCTCTAGAAGCTGGACAAGGGAAGGCAAGGATTCTCCCTTACAGCTCCCAGAAGGAACGTGGGGCTGCTGACACCTTCATTTCAGCCCCGTGAGACCCATTGCACAGTTCTGACCTCCAGAACTGTAAAATAATGAATGTGTATTGTTTAAACCACTAAATTGTGGTAACTTCTTATAGCAGTAATAGAAAATTAATGCAAAGGATGTGATTTTTAAATCTCAGCCATCATACCAGCAGGTTGCCTTAATCAGACCTTTGCTTCATGGCTAGAAATGAAATGCAATCCCCGAAACGTGTTTGTTTGTGAGTGTGTATAGTATGTTACCACTGACCCAGTGAGGTTTTTTCTATGTGTTACAGCAGGGTGGTGAAGCTTCAGGCTTTGCAGTCACATGGCCTAGTGTGACTTCTGATTATCACTTATCAGTTATGCACCCTTCGTAGAGTTACATAACTCTCGGAGTCCCTGTTCTTATCCATAGAATAGGAAGGTGTGATGGTAATTTTATGTGTCAGCTTGACTGGGGCCACAGCATGCCCAGGCAGCTGGTGAAACATTATTTCTGGGTGTGTCTGTGAGGGTGTTTCCACAAGAGAACAGCATTTGAATTGATGGACTTAGCAAAGCAGATGGCCCTCCCAACGTGGGTGGGCATCGCCCAATTTGTGGAGGAACTGAATAGAATGAAAAAGCAGAGAGAGGTTGAATCCCTCTCTGCTTCACTGCCTGACATGGAATATTGATCTTCTCCCACCCTTCGTGGTCCCGGTTCTCAGGACTTTGGACCTGGGCTGGAATCTATAACTCGGGCTCTCTGGCTCTCAGCCTTCCAAACTGCACCACCGGCATTCCTGAGTCTCCAACTTGCAGATGGCAGATTGTGGGACTTCTCAGCCTCCATAATGATGTGAATCAATACCTTATTATCTATCTATCTATCTATCTATCTATCTATCTATCTATCTATCTATCTATCATCTATCTATCTATCTATCTATCTATCTATCTATCTATCTATCTATCTATCTATCTATCCATCCATCCATCCATCTGTCTATCCATCTGTCTACCTATCTATCATCTTCCCTGCTGGCTCTGTTTCTTTAGAGACCTTGTGGGGATTAAGTGAGCTGATGCATATATGTACAGTGCCTGGCACGTAATAAGAGAGTCTGAGAGTTGGCCAGGACAGGTCTTGCTCCACGCCACGTTTAGAGATGAGGGGGTCCAAGCTCACTCAAGTTTACACAGGTTGTAAGCAGTAGTGTTGGCTCATACTCTCTATTCCTTTGTTCTTTCCATTGTGACATGAAATGCTGCTACTGAGTGGTAAAAGCTATCTACCATAATCTTTATTCTATTAACCAGAGAAATAAAAGAAACCAAAATTAGTCTCACTTGAAAAGAATGATAATAACGACAACAACAAAATCACATTTTTAAAAGGCAGCTCTGTGCAGAACTATTTGAATTCGCAACATACTTCTGAAGCAACTGTCAACGTAGCGTCTAGTGTTGGTTAAGTAAACATCTGCCAAGGCATGTCCTTAGTCTGAGGTGTGGTCTAGAGTGAGTGTTTATCATTGTGTGTTACCTGGCCCACTCACCCATCTTTTTAGAAGCTGCTGGGGGTAGTGGAAGCCTGGCCCTTACCTCGTCGGAGAAATCTGGATTCTGGGAATGGTGCAGAACTGCAGTGTAGGCAGCTGAGGTGAAGAGGGGCCCTCCAGGTTTTCCATAAATACACTGTTTAAAAAGTTATGAGTTGAATTATTACGAGTGTCTGAAATTAACCTTGAGCAAAAAAAGGCCACGACTTTTCAGTTACCAATCCTGGGACAAAGAGGAATTTTGTGATAACCTGCCAGGCATAGCTGATATCTAATTAACCTTGAACTTCTTTGACATGCTGCCTTGTGTTTATTATAAAACAAGGTGCTTCTGAAGACAAAATTGAAGGCTTTAATTCACTGTGTAGCTAGTACATCAACACCGAAGACCCGAATTAGTTCACGCCCTAACTTTTGGTTGAGGAGATAAGATCTAATTTGTTCCATTCCGATTCTTACAGGTGACCTCTTGAAGGGGCCTGTGGAAGCCAGCTCTGGTCCAGAGTTTCAGGCAATCAGTTGGGTGACCACATGGCTTGGTTGGACCCCGGTCCCAGACACACCAGCTCCCAACCAAGTATGCTGAGCTGGCAGGATAGGGCTGGTTTCAGGCTCCACTATATTAAATTACGATTCTACCCAGTCCCTAATCAGGCCAGGAGGTGTGATATGGCACTTTCCAGTCACATGCAGTTCACAAGCTTCCTTCGCCCAAAGCCCAGGATCCGTCTTCTGGCGTCTGCTGTATCTGTGTGATGCTTTAGACTGCAATGAAACGGGGACCCACACACTTGCGATTCTTCTTCTTTCCTAGAATTTTCTGCACGAACACTGCTCTAACAGGCCTGGTGTGTTTGCCATCTGGTCACCACCTTTGTCTACCTGTTTGTTCCATTTCCCTTTATTTTTTTCTCTTCTGATGCTAATGCTATTGTAGAACTTGGAACTTAGGGATGCTGATGAGTATTTTAAAGAACTCTTTCTCTGCTGCTTGATTCAGTCAATCACTCAAATTGATTACTGTTCTGACTAACGCTACCAACCTTACCACAGAGAACACAATTGGAACCTGGCAGAGTGCTTTAAGAGATTATCTCAGCTAATTGTGGGGGTTAGAGATTCATTTTGTCCTTTATATCTCATTCCTCTGATGCACCAAAACTGGGAAGATCTGGCCGCTGGCCCACTAAAAAAATAATTTTCTTCTCTATTTTTATAGGTTATTTTATGTTGTTTGAAGCCCCTCAAATAAAAACAGCATATATCAAATGTGAACTCTGAAAAGTGTCGTCCAGTTGAAACTCTATAGGTTAAAAAAACAGCACAATTCATACAAACCTCAATTTTATTAAATTATATGATCAAAAACCGGGACAGACTTCCCAGAGCCATTTCCCAGCTCCTCGGTCAGCTGGCCATTCGCATCTTCCATGGGCATCAGCATCCCACGGGCCCACTGCATTAGTCGTGAGGCCGGTCTGCAGCAGTGGTACTCCACGGGCCACACGGAGGTGGGCTGGGATGCGGCATTTTAAATCAAGCACGCTCAGTTAATCTTTGGAAAGGGCAAGGTCTTCCAGAGGGGATTTTTTCTTTTTTGCATTTGTTTCACAGTAGAATGCTTTCCTTTTTTCCAAATCATGAAAAGCTAAGCAAAGCCTCAAGATTGGCATTTCTAATAGATCTAGTTAATAATGATGGCTATTAAGTCGGGTACATTTTAGGAAATCTAAAACAAATGTATTGAGCTGCTCCTCTTTCAAGCATACTCAAATCCAAAGCTCCTCAGTGGTGGAATGAACCTGTGCCCCTGTCTGCCCCCTTTGTGCTATGTCCCCGTGCGACCTTGGCTTACCTTCACGGGCTTAGCACCTTCTTCATCAGAATTTTTGAATTCAACGCACACGGTTATATTTCGTGCCTGAAATTATGGTAAAGGAAAATGGAAATTATAATTGCCTGTTGTATAACACCAGAAAACAACCCAAGTGCCTGAAAAAAGTAGCTTCTCACTAAATCTGAAAAATGTAGCATACCCAATACTTTCTTGTGACATTATCCACTCAGAAATAGCGGAAGGATTTGGACAGATTATTTAAAAGGAAAGAAAAAACTCATATTGAAACAGGGCAGGTATGCTATTTTCAGGGGATCTTAAAAAACTAAAAAATGTCTAGGACAAACTATTGAGGGCTGATTTCAGAAAGGTTATTAATATATTACATAATTGTGCATCCTTAAACATTTTTAAGGGGAAACTCATCACTGTCCCTTATTAAGCATTTTCTTCAAATGGTTTTCTTTTCCAAAGTGTTGAACGATAGTAATTTGTATCTGAACTTTCAAGAAACCATCTTAATGTGATATAAATAGGGTGGAGAGAGAGGATGACAATGCAGAAACATATACCTTGTTGAAACATTTCTGGCTATCATACTTGAGGTGCTTGGGGTAAACGTAAATTTGATTTTTGTACACTCTGTAAGGACGGCAATACTTTGTTGAGTCGTAAACAAATTCTTCCACCTCCACTGTGGGTTCTGGTTGAGCCGTCACATTGAAAGGCTTGACAGGGATAAAGGACGATGTTACACAGTCTTTAAAAATCAGAAAATAAGAGTTTGTCATTTAATATGATTGTTTTTACGTGAAGAATACTTAATAGATGTTAAAATGAATCCACTCAAAATAGAAACTCCATACTTTCATACCAATCTCTGTTAAGTCATGCAAGTATGAACAATCTGTAGGAGGTAGGCACAATAGATAATCAAGCTCTGTATGTAACATCCAAACTGATGTCTCAAAAACTGGTAGATCACTTGGATGGATTTATAACTATTTTCTTTTGGTATGAAGCTTGATATAAAAAGTAAATTTTAGCTAATGATCGTTTGAGCATACTAACTTGGGATTATAAAGACTAACTCACTGATCTTTACTATAACACTATAAAAAGAATACAGTTATTGATCTATGGCAGAATCAAACTGTCCAATGGGTCTACTACTGACAGTACGGATTAATAGTAATTTTTCCCTATGGAATGATTTCACAACACAGGCACTCTCGACATTATGCGATATAATTTAGTTCATTTTTCTCTTCAGGTTTTACAAACTTTTAATATCTAGCCTGGTAGGAACAGCTTGAGGGGGAAAAAGAAAACGATCCTTAAGAATTTATAAATCAAAACTTTTGTTACTAGTTTGGGCACTATAGTTGTGTTACTGAAAGATAGCAAGGCCTTCTGCCTTTCTTTACCCCATCTGGAATCTTCCTGTGCTCAACAAAGCAAAATGATTAGCTAACTATGCTTGGAAATCCGATTACAGTTTTTCGTTTTCTTTTTTTTGAAAATCAATGATAATATTTTTATCATTTGTTCATACTTCCCTAATGTCCTACAGTCCTTGCAAAGAGAATGTTTCAGCTTTCCCTTCTGTTATTTTCTTTTCCATAGGTAATGAAAGCCACATCCTGCATCAGGGAGAGGAAATGGCTTAGTTTATCCTCTGCTCTTTCTCACCAATCAATTTAAAAGTGATTTGGAGCCATGGCTTAACTTAGAATCCTCATTTTATTTCATATTAAAATGATTTGTGGAAAAATTTAAGAATAAAAAACTTAATAGTGCTAACGGTAATCCAAATATCCTATGGTAAAAATCTTATCCCTGTTTGTAGTTCATTTTAGGATGCCTGTATTCATTCTTTGCATCACTGAGAAAGTCACTAAAAGGCATAATCAGAAGTAACAAAAATAAATAGATAAATAAATAAACCAATCTCACCACTTAAGAAATAAATTCTGAAACTCTTATTTAAAGTTAGTAAAAGCTCCTCCTGAAATTCAAATTTCCATTGACATAAATGGGACTTTTGATCATAGTCTGAAAAAGATATATACTTTCTGTGTAATAGCAGTCTAAAAATATTCCAGTTTTAATTACTGCATGGCCACTTGGGTGGCTATAGCATTGTGTTCAGAGTAACCCGTTGGCAGCACAGTGTGGCAGAACCACCCCTATATTCTGAGTCAGAGGAACTGCACAGGATATAAATTCCTCTATTATGGGTTATTGGTTTATCAATCTACCTGAATTCAACTTTCCTCATTTGCAATCCTTCAGGTTTTTGAGTATTAAATAATATAATTTAACACTTTGTTGGGTACATGGTGCATACCAAATAAATATTAGGTTACCCTGAATATATTAGGTTGGTGTAAAAATAATTCCTATCCTACAATACTTATAATCTTAATGAAGAAATCAGAACCCCCAAATTTCTATAGGATAATGAATTCCATTTATCTCAAACTTTGAAAAAAAACCCCAAACCTTTGTAACCAAGCAACTATCCAACCAACCAACCAACCAACCAACCAACCAATGGACAACCCGCCCCCCCCAAAAAAAAAACAACAACAAAAAAACCAAACACTAAATATTCAAAACTCTACAAGCAAACCGTGACATCATTATCATACTTGGATGCTCCAAAGGAATGTTGTCAACAGCAATATCAAGGCTTCCGGGGATGATCTGCATTTTGCTTACTCTGTCAGCCCTGTGAAAGTATGCCAGCACACACACACACACACACACACACACACACACACACTGAATTATTCTAGTTGTCGAGGAAAAGAACAGTCAACTGTAATTCTGAGCTTTGATAAATAAGTACTACTCAAAATTCATCACTTACTAATTATTTCACTGCATGGTAAGATTATCCATGCTCTTGAGGTTATTTACATTTAGCCTGTGTGGTGGGAATGTTATATAAAGGTGCGCACACTTCTTCCCATCTCCATATTTGGTGAAGCCCCATTGATAGCTTGAAATCAGCCATGGTAGGAGAATTTACACCATAGAAATTGGCCATCAGAACACATAATTTTTTTTTTTTCCCTTAGAGGGTCAGTTGGCAAACATTTATCAGCACAATACTGAGAATAAATGTTATAAGGTATGAAGCATCTATGAAATAATTTAATGTCTCATCAATATGGCATTGAATATTCTAGATGCCCTCTAACTGCCCTAGTGATAACTTTCTTTGCTATACACTGATAACATGGGTTTTGTGAGAGAATGGTCTTCTCCTGTTTATATCAAATTACGCCCAAACCTTTTGACCATTCCTTTCTCAGCATTCCAACTTTTAATATTTTATACACTCAGTAGTTGCAGTGGCCTTGGGGAAGGATATGGTGGGTGCTCTGACTAGGACGTTTGAGGAAGTCAAGAGGAGGGTCTCCCCATGTAAGGAGTGGTCTTGTAGGACCACATAAAAGTAACACTTGTTCAGGGCCTCCTCCAAGATTTTACTTCTTACCTTGATTTTGCTTCCTAAGATTTATAATTTTTTCCGGAACAACAACAACAACAAAAACATTGGGAAAACATACCTTATAGTTAAATAGAAACATATCTACTATTGACAATACAGAAAGTATTAATCATGTTTGTTTCATTGTAATATATTATTTTTGTTTTGGATAAACAAAATTAATTGATAAGAGACTGCTGATTCTTAAATGGGAAAGGCATAGCATTAACATCCCAGAAGGGGGCAAAGGGTATAAGAATCCTGTGTGCATTAAGGGACTAACAGTTTAAGATAAGTTGCTTGTCATGAAAGATCTTATCATCATCAGATAATGAATGTACGGTGATTCATTTTTAAAATGTAGCTTTTGTATTTTTCAGTTTTTAGCACTAGCTTCCACCATTCCCTCCAAGAGCATTAGAATGACAAAAATATTATGAATTATTGTATTCACAGCAATTAATTGTTCTGTGGAGTTTCAACACATAGTTCTAAAATTCCTCAACACTCTTCCTATTTTGAGGTGTCTATGACCCCTTCCTTTTAATCTAGGCTCTGTGACAGCTTGACAGTATGTGCATGTCATGGTAGAAATGGCACTGTGGCACTTTCTCAGACCCCGTGTTAAGAAACTGGCAGTGATCATTGTCTGATCCTTGGGACACTTACTCTTAGAACCCAGCCATGAGAAAACCATAGTATCTCATGGAGAGAGTCCATGGAGAAGAACCAGTTTCTAGCCCACAGCCCCAGTTGAGCTCCCACTCAACTTGGCAGTCATTAAATGAGCCATCTTGAAAGTGAGTCCTCTGGCTCCAGTTGACCTCTCCCAGCTGAGGCCACGTGCAGAAGAGACAAGCTCTCCTTATCTATCTGTGCTTCAATTATGGACTGAAGAGTAAAATAAGTGATGCTGTTATTTAAAACCACTAAGTTTTGGGGTGATTTGTTACATAGCAATAGATAACTGACATAGTTTAGTGTTTCACACTGCTATGTAATTCTGGCAGGTTTACTCTTGTCAGTGTCATTTGGGCATACGCAAAGTCATCTGCCGAACATCTGCTTTCTGGAGGAATTTGGACATTTGAGAATCAGATAATCAAGTATTGTTTATGCACAAATAATAAAAGTAGCAATGTAGTTGATTTATGTTAATTTCAAGAGCATCCAAAAAATCTTACCTTCTATAATCTGACACTATTTTAAGTTGGTCCTCGGTTGAAATCTTGCTGCTTTCTTGTCTGTATAATGGTGAAAATCTTGAGTCTCTGTCCACATTTCCCTGGTTGTCCTTAAATACTGATCTGAAAGAAAATAATATTTATTCAGGTTGGTGTTTGGATATTGTTTACGGAGTTGTGTTTTAAAGGTGGTTAGAATGATTCAATTAGAAACTTCCATTATAAATAAACTTACGAAATAAAAAGATAAGAAAGCTTCTTAAACAGAAGTTACATTTACACACTATATTTGTTATCTTTAACCTCTTATTTTCAACTTGGTATTTAAAGTGACTGCAGCCCATATTATAACTACATTTATTTATAATTGAGTAACGCACCAGAATCTTGGAGTATTAGGGGAGTGGAAAGGAAGGGACATATGTTGTGCCTTTTTCATTATTTTCTGAGGAAGCCGGGGCCACTTAGTTTGGGTGGTGCCAGTAGAATTTACTAGTGGAAAAGGGGTAAGATTGTGTATGTAGGTGTAGAGGGTCTGACTCCTGAAACATTTTCATGGAGATAAATGAGCTCAAGTCCCAAATTTTAGGACAGAGACAAATATACAATGGAGAACACTTGAGTCAGAATTTTGTATTAATAAAGAGAATGCCATGAACCTAGGGCATTTATTTTCTACCTCAATCTATTTCATTGGAACTAGATAGATTTAGTTAAAATAAATAACTTGTTTTCGTCCAAATAATATAGTAAGGTTAGGCCATACTTGCTGGCAAGCTGGTATGCATAGTATGCTTAATGTCCATTGTTCTTCCACATAATTCATCAAAGTCTGTGCTTATGAAAGAAAATTAGATCCATGTGTAATTGATTTTTCTTTAATGTTAGAGAAATGCTGAATTTTTATTTCTTCTAACTTAAGGAGCTCAACTAGACTATTTTATTACTCTTTAAATTAAGCAAATATTTCAATACACAGTCTGAAATGGCCATTTAAATGGATATCTGATCATAGAGTTTTAATGTGAACTCATATAGAGAACGCACTAAGAATTTATCAGAATGATATTTTTAGACTCTGTCAATCTTTCTTCTCATTTTTCTCTGTTAAGTACTAAGTGAGGGGGAAAATGTCCCCTATCAAATAACACTGGGGAAGCAGAATCAAAATATTTAACTTGAAGATTGGTTTTATTTATATATTATGCAGGGCTTTTATTCGAGTACAGGACATGTGGAAGAAAATATGATGTATTTCCCAATGTGGGAGGAAGTTAACTGAGCGTGAACAGTAGTTTTCTTAATTAACCAGTCACTTCAAATATATCGACAGACATGAGTTGTATACCTCGTCTTTGCTCTTATCCACAGCTCTATCCTGGAAATAGCTCGCTTACAGTGGACATGTTGTGAAGAGAATGACAAGCATGGTACCATGAAGTACCGCTGCCAGTGCCATCTACTTTGTCCTTGCTCGATAAATAGCTAACTGGCAAGGGAACCCAGAGCTGACGCATCTACACAGATGGTTCCAGGGTGGCTGGGACACCATGCCTAGTTCTGACTGTCACAGTTGAGCAATGATCAGTATATGGTGAGGGTCTCAAAATCATGATATTTGGGGTATGACTGAAGGAAATGTGGTGTTTAGCCTAAAGGAAAAGAAGCTTAGGTGTTCCTGAGAGTTTCATTCATAAGCAGCATGAATAGCCATGATGCAGAGAAAGAACTGGGCATCTAGTTTGTGGCTATGGAAAACAAAACCTAAAAGTGATTGTCAGGTAGTTTAAAAATATTTTTAAAAAGTGAATTATCTGGGGGTGGCCGGTTGGCTCAGCTGGGTAGAGCACGGTACTCTTAACAACAAGGTTGCCAGTTCGATCCCCACATGGGCCACTGTGAGCAGCGCCCTCCACAACTAGATTGAAACAACTACTTGACTTGGAGCTGATGGGTCCTGGAAAAACACATTTAAAATAAATACAAGTTTAAAAACAAAAGTGAAGTATATAATATAGTAAGGTTAGAAGTATATAATATAATAAGGTCTAATTATTAGAGCTACAAAAAGTCAGAAGGAACCACCGTGGGATGCACTTGAGCTTCCGTCTCTGGAAGGATCCAGTGTTTGGAAGACCATTTGATGGGGATGTTGCTGTTGCCCTGCGCACTTTCTATAAATGTATAGACATGAGAAGGAAATTTCTATTTTAGTTTCATTCAGTTTTAAAGAAACTCCGGTGTTGTGTGCTAGTTCATTTTGAATGTCTCATGAGACAGAGTAAAATAAATCAAAAAGAGTGTTGGCATGGATTTTGGCACATGCGATTCGGGGGGTGATATGCATGGAGAGAGTTTCATTTAACATGATACGTTTGTAAGGGTTGACTTTCTCCTGAATCAACAAGCGTAAAACACCCTATATTGCCATCTGAATGTGTTCTCTTAACCTACTCCAAGTATATATTTCTTTCCTTTTTCTCCTTTTTTTTTTGCTACAAAATGGCACCACAGCTGGTGTCAGAAATAAGAACATGTACCAAATTAATTTCGGATAAAATGTTCATAGTGATATGATGAGCATCTGTGTTGCAGTGGGTGGGATGCTTGGATCTGGGTAAAAATATGGTCATAAGCCAAATTGTCAATTCTATGCTTTTCAAAAGTGGCAGTCGATTTTAAGGCTAAAGTGTTTTAGAGTACACTCAAAGCTATATTGTCACAAAAACTGCAATCTAGAAAATGTAATAGAGAGGAACAGTAGCCAGAGAATTAGCAGTATCGACAGGGTATTGAAATACGTCAGGAAGGTAGCTTATGTCAAAATAATATGAATAGAGCCACCCTCTGATTGAGTCAACACTTTTTTGAAGCACTGTCCACATTGTGAAGGGGAAACTCAAATCTTCTTTGGTTGTATCTTGCGCGTATTTTTGTGGTTACATAATAGAAGTGGTCTCACATAAAGTCTTTAGAACTGTTTGGCTAACTATTTATATTTTTCTCAGTTGCTAGAAATGTTTATGTAAATCTAAATCATATTTACATACACAAATTGGAGGTGTATGCTGTTTCCTAACCTACAACCAAACCACTAATCGGGCAAGACTGTAGCATGAGCTTGTGGTTTTGGTGGCTTTTCCTGTCCTAGACATAATTACTTTATTAGTTGGTAATGTTGTCAGCCTTCCTAAAAACTCCATCTGTCTTTCTTCCTACATATTTTACTAGACAACTTCAAAACAGGATTGCTACTTCTTCTCTCTAATGGGCAATTCTTTTACTTATTTCCCTCACATTGTCCTTCAATTCCCTAAGTTTACTAGAAAGGAGTGAACATGATCTCCACAGATGATTTAATAATAGTCATATTAGACTAATGATTTCTAATAATGAAATCATTATTTTTTACTTATTTCCCTCACATTGTCCTTCAATTCCCTAAGTTTACTAGAAAGGAGTGAACATGATCTCCACAGATGACTTAATAATAGTCATATTAGACTAATGATTTCTAATAATGACTATATCTTTTATTGGGTAAACATCAGTGCTCATTAATTGCTGCAACAGTAAATTTGGTACTATTATTCCTTTTCTGTTTATTAAAAAAAAAACTGAGATAAAGACAGACTATAAGTACTTGCCTAAGTTTACTTGTCTAGTAAACAGAGTTGAGATTTCAAACTCAGGTCTGGCTCTAAAACGCCTGTTTCTAAAACCTCAGAACAACGCTGGATGCTTAAAGAGAAAATATGTTTACCATTGCAATTTTGCTATATTGGAATATTTCACTTTTGCCACGGGATATCTTACTTCTACTTGCCCTAATCGATTTTCTTGTGGGAACTGAGAATGATCAATATAAAAAAGTTTGACCGGCGAATTATAACTAGCTCTCCTTTGTCTGGAAACTTATGAAAAATAAAAACCATTAAATTCATCATAAGGGGTTCAGTCTATCTCACTAACATCTTTTTCATGCAGAATATTCTGGGTTAATTGTCCCAGTAGGAGACAGAGAAAGGGGAGATAAAGTGATATCTGTGATCTACTTTATGCCAAGTGCTTTTGCACCTGAGATTGCAAGATTGTACTTAATGTCCCCGAGGCAGGGCTTGTCAGCTTCATGCTGTAGATGGGGACCCTGAGCACTGAAGGGGAAACTTGCCCAAAGTTACTATCTGTAGGCAGTGGCCTGATTCAGACCATGTCTGTGAGACTGCTGGGCCTGGTCTTCTTCTCCCTTACTACAGGGCTGACTGCGGCAAATTATTCCTGGGCACTGCGTGAGTCTATCCTGGAGGCTTCTACATTCCCTGTGTGTTCCTGTCCCCAACTTTTAGCAAAACCTCAAAATGATAACAAATACTGGTGTGTTGACTGCCGTTAGACTCATCACTGTGAACTGTGAGACCTAAACATGGCACAACTGACAGGTTTGCTCTTCCTTCTGGATTTAAAATTACTGCCATTGGGACAATGTTACCAACATTCAAATGAATACTTAGTGGGTTGTCTCATTTTGGGGCATGAATTAATCTTTTTTTGGTTCATTCAATTTGTACATTGCTGATTCCCCCCCACCCCCCCCCCATGTCTATGCCAGGCTCTTCCTCCTGGAAGAAATTCTTATACTATCAAGATGGGAACAGACTGAGGAGGATAATAATAATTGATGTTTGAGCAGATCCAAAAAGCAATTTTTGTTCTTTATGCAGAGGTTATATTTCTAGGAGGACAATTCCACCATCAGTGTCCACATAACTCAGCATTTCTGTCAGAGAATCAACTGGCACTGATAAACTTGGCTATGCTAATCAGTACCAAAATCAAAGAGAATTTAAATGACAATTTGATGCCTTCATTTAGACATCCATATATAGACCTGTGCTCTACATACGGATGAAAACATGCAGCTGCATAAGAAATCATAGTGCGTCCATCTGAATTTTATGCGTATCAAACTCTCAAGACTGATGTAATATCAAGTGTTTGACAAACCAAACATACATAATAAACAAGTTATGACTTTGATGCGATCCTACCAAGAACCCACCGCACACCTGGTCATGCACACACCGTACACAAATCATGGCTCCAGTCTATAATGAGCTGTCTTGCTAAACTGTCTTGTAACACACACATTTCTGGGGAGCTCAAGGTGTTTACAAAGAAGAATACATTAGCCTTAATATACCAACACTAGGTGTTCGTATATTAAAAATAAAAGGAAACACAGAGGTGCTCAAAACAGAAGCTTCCAATGCAGACTACAAATGCATTTCTATTCTGTTGGTTGCAGTTGTCAACCTACCTCACTGCCCATGCAAATGGCATGCGGTATTTGCCCAACTTGCTGCAGAACTGCCTGTTGGATTTGAGGAACTTTTGTGCATACTAAGGAAAAAAATAAACAAAAATATTGTTTAGAATATCATGTTACAAACCGTCTATGTAAAATAATAATAAATGCTTTTCCATGTTGTCTTATATTGAATCTCAGTGGAATTCTGCCTTCCTGGCCCACAGATTCACCTGTGTTCAAACTACTGTAGAACATTTTGCTTTCTTTTTAGTTTAGAAATTTTATATGCAGAAAATACCCTTGTTTTGGAATACTAACTTTTTCCCCTTTATTTCTGGTTTCAAAGACCTTAAAATATCGAATGGAAAATGTTATCAAATTTACATTCATAGACTGTCCTATATTTCCTTTAACTCATTATGGCAGAGGTCAGCAAAACTGTTCTGTAAAGGGTCACACAGTAAATATACTGGGCTTTGTGGGCAATGTGCTCTCTGTCACAACTTCTTAAGTCTGCTGCTATAGCAAGAAAGCAGCCATAGACACTCCATAAATGAATATGACTGTGTTTCAATAAAACTTTATTTACAAAAACAGGCAGCAGGCTGGATTTGACCCATGCATTGTAGTTTGCCAGACCTTGACTCTGGTAACTTTGTGAAACACTACCCCAAACTGTCACACATGCTCAAATTCAATTGTTAGACAGTATTTTCCCAATATCTTTCCTTTGTGTAGAAAATATATTTATTTTCTATTAAATAGTAACATTTGATTATTACATAAAATAAATAATAGAAAAAAAAGAAAAATTTTCCGATAGTTCCACCATTCAAAGAACTTTAGGTATTTCCTTTAATCTTTCTTTCTTCACTTAGGTGTTATTACAATTTGATATTCAATTATCTATCTTACTTTTTCATTTAGTTCACCATCAGCATGACTTAAGTCTTAATAAACTGTATTCACTTGTTTTTAGTCAAATTAATCCTAACTTTTTATTATTGTTAACACTTTGATCCTTGGGGTTAAAACTTTATCCACATTTACATTTATTTCTACTAACAGAGGATCAAAAGTCAGAAATTGCTGGGTCAAATAAACACAAACTTAGAATATATACTTTAAAATTTTCCTGATGGATATTCATTTCACTAATGAGTAAATATTTCGAGACCTATATGTTTCAAACGTGATAATTCAGCAAGGCAATGTGATTTTATTTCCTGAAAGCAACTGAAATTATGCAGGAAAAAGCTTATGTATTACCTTGTTGGAGTCCGGATTCTTAATATAAGGTTCAGCACCACTTGAGATGTTTCCCATCAGTACTTTTTCGATTTTGGCCACCAAAACAATTTCAGAATGTGGGTTGCTTACAGAAAATATAGCCTATGGACAAAGGAAAAAGGTAGGATTACAAAGCTGATAAACATCGACGAAAGCACACTGAAGACATTTACAGAATTCCTCTTTTTTTTTTTTTTTTTTAAAGAACAGCTTTAAGGAAATTTTTATTTGGGAAATTGCTCATCTTATGTTGTGTATTGGTAAGAACAATAAAACAGCATTTTCCGTCGCATCATGAGTAAACAAAAGTGCAACCTGCTTTGGAAATTTCAGCCATTCCTCCGGAAATCCCTTGACGTGAGGTTCTTCTGATTGTCGTGGCGTGACCGTCTCGCTGTTTCCATTTTCCAAAGCCAAGGAAGCCCCTGAGAGCATCTGCCGGACAGCAGTGTGGTTGAGATCCACGTGAAAGTCGGCAGAAATCTTCCTGCTATCTCTGAGGTCATAAAGTGCCACACTCACAAAAAAAGGCTCAATCTGCAAGAAAAAGGAAGAACTCATGGTTTTGACCGAAACCAACAATATATATATAAAAAAAACCAAACCCAAACTGCTAAAAATGTTTAAGTGTTGCCAGAGTATCACTAAAACTGACGAAAAAAGATTCAAGAAAGAAGAGCTTTTCAACTAGAAAAACATCAAGTGCAATAGAGATTAAATAAAAGGACTAAAATAAATATATTACATAGATATTAAACATATGTACATGTACATGTATATGAATAATTATATATATGCATGTATATGTATTTACATATATATGTAATTAAGTACAGGCTTCTAAGGATGGAATACGCCTACAAAAAAGCTACACTTTAACTTTTATATAAAGTACTTAATTTTAAATTGATGCCTATCACCTGCCAGTAGTCTGTGGACAAGCAGATTATATACAAAAATCAAATTGTGACCCAGTTCATCACTGTACAGACTCACTCATATTGTGGTTTTTGCTTAATGCATAACAGGTACCTTGTGTTCTTTGAAATGTTGTACTATGGCTAGCTTCTAACAAGAATTTTAGTTTAATTTCTCAATATTAGCAATAGTTACCAGCTCCTTTAATGTTAGAAATAGAATTAGACGTATAAAATGAAAGTCAATAAAGTATTTGTTTTTAAGTGAGAAAATTAAAATGTAAGAGTTTTATACTTTGCTAATTTAATTTAGGTTAGGAAAACTCTTGGTTTGTGGTAGTGGTAGTCTGTCAAGAGTTAAAAAATGCAAAAACTACATGAAAATAAATCAGGCAGGAATTCAAAACCATTGAAGAAAGGTCAAAGGAAAAAATCCTTATTATTTTTCCTGATTGTTGCATTTTGATTTTCATTTCTGCTTAGTGAATGGAAATAAATTACCTACTCTGATAATCCATCAGAAATTAAAGCTCATATGGTGATTCATTTATTTCTTTCAATCCATCTTTTCAACTTAAATGTCAAATCTTACTTTTTGAATCACTAGCTTTTCAATAAGGATTTGTTTAATAAAGCACCTTCAAAGCCTACCAAATGAAGTCACAGGTTTCTTATGTTTAGAATTCTGTACCTTTCTTTAAAAAAAATTCAGGAACATGAAATTTTAAATGTCGGTCTGCTGTGAAGCAGCTTTAAAGTTCAGATTTTTTTTCAAAGAAATATTTTATACTATAAAACCATCAACCTGAATTTGGTTTCCAGTGACTGACTGAAAAATTACATGCTGTCAAATATTGTTTCCTCATCATGAAAACGTTCTTTCAGGGTGTTTTTTTAGAACCTCATTCATTAAATGCAGTAGTTAGCTCTTTAGCAACTTGAAGAAATATTTAAATTAATTTAAACACATGTTCATTGACTTAAAAGAATAAGTTAAAAAAACTACATTAATAAAAGAGTGTCATTGAATAAATATGTAAGGATTTAAAAAAAAAACAATGCCATTACCTAAACTGTTGTTGAGTTAAGGAAAGGCTGTTTTATTAGGTTTTTTTAATATTGCTTGTAAGCACAATGAAATTATATTTTAAAAAGCAATTTCTTTGCTTTGTAAACATTTATATCAACTGTAAAATAAATTAAGAACAATACAGACATATAAAGCACTCCAAACCAACATCTCCCTCTAGCCCAACAGACATGTAAGGGGCATGGAAGCCTCTCTCTGAACTTATGCCTGTTCTCTTTCTTGGGAGATTGGCCCAAATTCAAACATTTAGTTTCTGAATATGGGTTTAGCACAAAGAAAGGAATCTATGCAGAAGGAGTCATATGGCCCTGGCACTGGAAAGAAAAAGCCCATTAACTTTGAGTTTCAGTTTCTAAATTGGATTTTTAAATTACACTTAAGGATGTGCCTGGTCAAACAAAGCATTTATTTTTATTTAATAAGATGATTAAGTGACATGATTTGGGTTTAAATTTTCCTGATATTTCCAAATTGTTTCAAGAACAGAGTTTTCAGTTTTTAGTTTTATTTCCTTTTTAAATCCTGAATAGAAGTGTGTCCTGATTCCTCCTCCTAACACTGACTCCATGTAGATTTCTCCTTCTATTGTCACCGACTGTTCTCCATGTTGCCACATCTACTGGGCTCTTCTTCAGCTTCATGTTACTCAGCTTCTCAGCATCGTTCCACACAGCTGAGCCTTTCTCTTTTGACATCACGACCCACTCTTTCTTGGCTTATCTTTGCCTCAATGGCCATTCCTTCTTAGTCTTCTTTAGTCATGTCTCTCTTCATCTTTTAAGTATTTGGCTCCTGGTCCCTTCCCTATGTTCGTAGAAATTCCTAGATGATTCTCTCCAGGTCACGACCTGGACCAGAATTCCAAGTTGATATCTCCACTCCTGGCCAGTCCCTTGCATTCCAAACTTGCACTTGAATCTGCTCAATGGATATCTCTATTTGTATATCTAATAGGACTATCAGGCTTAATGTGCCCATAAAGGAATTTTTTTGGCCTATATCCCCCAAATCTGTTCTCCCGGCAGTCTTGTCCTGTTAGTAAATCGCACCACCATGCGTAGAGGTGTTCAAAGAAAAAAACAGGGGCTGGTCCTTGAGATTTTCCTTCTCCTCATCCTATACACCCAATGTATCAGAAAAACTGGTCAGCTCAATTTACAAAACTTCAGTCAAATTCATCCATTTCTTTCCTTCCTGCTAGCCTTAGTCCAAACCTGTCAATGGACTATGGTAGTAGCCTCCTAACTGCTCTCCCTGGTCAACTCTTGTGTCCTCCAATCCATTCTTCTATGAATGTTTTAAAAACACAAATCAGATCACACCATTTTTAAAGGGCTCTAAACCCTTGACTAGCCTCCACTCACACTTAGAATAAATCCAAATTCTTCACTACAGCTTATGAAGACCCTACCTAATCTTACCTCGTACTGTTTCTACCACCTTATTCTGGTCTTCCCTTCCCCTCGCTGTCTCCTTCCAGTTCCTAGAACTTGCCAAGACTTACCTGTCTCAGGCTCTTCACACTTGCCTTTTCTTCTGCCTAGAATGATTTCCCCTGACCTGTCTTTTTATCCGTCTCAATCTTTAGGTCTCTGTTCAAATGTCACCTCCTTAGAAAGGCCTCCCATGATCACCCCATCAAAAGCAACCCATCTCTCAGTTTCTCTTTATCACATTTTTCTCTACTGATTTGTTTTAAAGAACTTTGCACAATGTGCTATTACATTGTTAATTTATTTATTTGAATTTACTCTGTTCCCCCCCCCCCAATCAAAAAAAATCTTATCTTCAAGAGGCCAGGGAGCTTGCTTATCTTGTTCCCTGCTATTCCTCAGTACCTAGAACAAGCCTGGGCTCCGGTAGCACACTGCATAAGTGTTTTCTTGAGGGTAAGTAACTTGACTGCAACTACTGTCACTGTTACTCAGGTACCCAGTATACAATTACAGTTATAAAATACGAGGAAGCTTCATTTGGGGGAAGATTCTTACTGGTGACACATTTTAATTTTAGCACCCTGTCAACAACAATCTCACATGTAACAATGACAATATCAAGACCTTCATGCATGGTGTTGACAAATTTCAAACCAATTTTCCATATATTAGAATAACAGTTAATATTTAATGAATGCTTAGTATGCACCAAACACTGTCTAAGTACCTTCCATACATTACGTCTAATTTTCACAACATCTATTTGAAGTAGTTGCTGTCCTTATCTCCATTTACAGAAGAGGAGACGGAGGGTACACCACTTGCCCAGGCTGGCAGACCTCGCAAAGAGAAAGTCAGGCATTGTGATCCAGGAGAGATACATGTCGCTTGATTCTCATTAAATCTGAGGTCCATAGCATGTACCATTTTCCTGCTACTATACCAGGGAGAAGGAG
Organism: Rhinolophus sinicus; assembly: GCF_057876585.1. Lineage (NCBI taxonomy): Eukaryota > Metazoa > Chordata > Mammalia > Chiroptera > Rhinolophidae > Rhinolophus > Rhinolophus sinicus. The sequence continues at coordinate 201,830,128 of NC_142517.1, forward strand.
GCTCAGAGAATCGGTGAGGTACCCAAAGAACCAAGGACAGGAGGGATTCAAGTCTTCTGAAAGAACTCTCATCCTTTCTGCTAGCCACTCACCGACACCACTAACAGGCTAGTCTTACTCCATCATCAATAGGCACACGCATAGCATGGTGTCTATAGTTGGTAGAGAAAATGTAAGCTGTTTCTGCCTTCTAAAAGCAAATGAGGCTAGTATCATGGATCTGGAGGTAAGATTTTTTCTTTGAGGTTAAAGATGACAACTGAGGGATGATTTATTAAGAATTAGAACAGAATGCATTAAAAAATAATGAAAGGGAGCATGCCAATACAGTAACAGTGATTTTTTTAAATTGATGGTAGGATTATGAGTCATTTTTTATTTTCTTCTTTATAGAAACATTTAATAGTGTTTATGCTTAAAAAATTTCCCTTCCTACATGCACATTTACAATTAACACAGAATTGTCCCTAAGAATACTGAGAGAACTCTCAAGAGGGCCCACTTAGGAGGAAAATGAATCTTGTATTGATTTAACGAGTACTGTGATGTTTTCCAAATATTAGTGATGCACCTTTTTTCTACTATTTACATGTACTATCTGTACTATGACTTATTTAATGTTTATCTAATATTATTTTACTTGATTCATTATTTAGCCTTGTGTTAAACAGTAACGCCTGTGAAATTGCAGGGTTGATTTGTTTGTTTTAATTATTCTCTAATATACATTAAAATAAACATATAAATATTAAAATAAAAATATCAATTTAAAAGCCATCCCAAGTACCACCAAGAAGATACAAACCTTTATCTTAGGGAACTCTGAACCACTATGCTGATTTAATGGAAGGACTCCTAAAACACATTCCTTTGACGTTTCATCTTTAAGTTAATAGCAAATATTTCTGGCAGTATATATATTGACAATTCTATTTCAAGACTTGTATGCTTTTATAATTTGGAAAAATGCTGTAAATTACATGCCCGGGACACTAGATGGTGTGAACTCAGTACCTGGAATTACTACCAGGAATAGAAAAGATTTTGACTAGGGTGGTATGCTGTTGGCAGAGAAAGTAACAGAAGAGAAACTTACATTCGTTATAGGATCATTTTCATTCTCTGTAACACATCCCTGAAGATTCAAGTTGAGAGCTTTACAAATGATCATGATTCTCTTGGCAGCTTTTTCTTCAAACGGTTTGATCACCGACTCGGGTTCCAATGGATCCTTTTTCTGAAATTTCAAGGTCTAAAAAATTTTTTGACAGTTTTACTCAACAAACACCCAACACAAGAAAGAAACTCTAAATTATAAACTGCAATTGTATGGATCAAGTTCATGTCTGCTTACAAAGAATTCTGACTTACATCTATATCTGGATCCATTGAGAACAGATTTAGCCTCTCCATGTTTCGAGTTGATTTGACAGTCTCTTCAGTTTCTGTGAGGTACTATAGAGAAAACTGTGTTAGCTCTAAATATCCAGGTGCTTACAGCACAGTCCCACCCACATGGCCAACAAGTAGCCTCTTCGTATTAACATGGTTTTAACATCACCCATTAGCACTCAGCAAATCTTATAGAAACATGCTTTTATAGATTTTTGAGAGTTGATTTTCTTAGTCTAAATCTTAACAGAAAGTATCTTTTCCATGAAAGCGATAACTAATAAATACTATAAATTTATTTGCATAGTAAAATGTCAGCTTTATTACTTTTGCGAAGTCTGGATGTAGGCTGTTCTCTGAAGAATCTGTTTCCTCTGGTGTGCACTCACATGTGATAGAATTATCCAGTGAATCTTGAAAAGATACACCAAGACAGGTTATTAAATGATACTCATGAATCACACATTTCTCTAGCCTGTGGCATTTCAAAACTGGGTTAGACTCGAGAGAGATGAGGGATGGATGTTGGTGAGCAGATGCCTTCATCGTGTTCTCACGCTCCATTGTTGGAAGATCTGGGTCTGGCGACCAGACCTCCTGGTGATCATTTTGGGATTCTTTCCCTGATACTATCCTGCGACCAAAAGAACTCTGGACCCTTACAATACTTACGTTGATACTTGGGGCTGTCTTGACTTACTTCATGAATGAATGCATTCTAAAGTTTTCTTATCTATGTATTTTTTATAATTCTGACTCTCAGGCCATCCATTTAACATCCACATCCTACCTTCAGTTACTTAAACTCTCTAAGGCTCTGAACATGAACATCCTAGTGGAACATTACCAACTTAATCATTAATGTAAAGCACCTATATATATATAGTAGTTGTGTTAAAATCAACAAGTTCTCTAACTCATTATGCCATGACTCTCACTTTATAGCATATGATACTTAGATTACTAGAACTTAAAGACTCTTTGGTTTCTAAGGTCCCATGGTGCTCTGCAAAATGTCTTAAAATAGTTTTCCGTTGGGTGAAGCTACTGACTCTGAAGGTAAACTTGTCTTCTACTTAGTTACAGACCTGTTTTTCTACCTTTTTTTCACCCTTTCTTTTTTTTTCCTTCTTTTTTTTTAAATTTATTGGGGTGACAATTGTTAGTACAATTACGTAGATTTCAGGTGTACAATTCTGTATTACATCATCTATAAATCCCATTGTGTGTTCACCACCCAGAGTCAGTTCTCCTTCCATCACCATATATTTGATCCCCCTTACCCTCATCTCCCACCCCCCACCCCCTTACCCCCTGGTAACCACTAAACTATTATCTGAGTCTATGAGTTTTTGTTTCTCATTTGTTTGTCTTGTTCTTTTGTTGTTTTTGGTTTATATACCACATATCAGTGAAATCATATGGTCTTTTCATGCTTTCTTTTCTCTCTCTTGCTCCCTTCTCTTTTCCTAGGGTGAATTAGAATATTTCGAGGGAATTAGATGGGCAGAAATTATTTTTTTATCCTATTGAAATCTCTAATGCTATGTGAAATGTATGAAACTTTCATATATATAAGCTGATCTCAGCGTAGTCAAAAATCATACATGAAAGATGCCTTTCAACAAAAAAGAAGTAATGACTAACTGCTTTTGCAGAATATAATGTTCCTTCATTCAATTTAGTGAAAGGCTATGAAGCTACAAAATAGTCCCTTTCTGGTAACATCCCATCAGACCTGGGTACATTTTTGATGCTGCTGACAAATGATTCCCAACATCGTCTGCTGGGTGTCAATCTCAATTCATTGGCAGTCAACTTAAAATCGCACCTACGTGTAGTGTCCTTCACTGTTCTGTAAAAGTAAAGGTTTAGGGGTGATTTCCTAAAGCAAACAGCTCATGGATGGAGGAGCCAGACCTGACAGCTACCGCAGTAAGTAGCAGCTTAAATGAATCAAACGCACAGGTCACACACTTGGCAAAGGCAGGGAGGTGGCGCGCATGCTCTCACCCAGCCCCAGATCGGTGAGCTCGGCGCTCCTCCGCCCCTGCAGGGGCCCCTCGGGGCTGATTTGCAGGATGCGGTTCAGGGTATGGATCCATTCCTCCATATCAGACTCTGTTTCAGCCGCCAGCACAAAATAGGTCAGGTCATTCATTTTCAATTCAAAGGCATGTTTTCTTAGTCTGTTATTCTGTGGTACAAAAAGAAAAAGAAAACAAAACAAAACAAAACAAAAAAACACACCAGATAATAAGCCTTAGAGAGTAAGTCATTTTTCATGGGGTCACAGTTCCAAAGTCTTTCCTTACAGGTAGATAACATAGAGGAGATCTTCCAAAACAGGACAAATATTTAGATGGGTATGAATCATTTGGTTTGGTTTCTTTCAAGGCTTTTTGTACTAAGAGAATACTTTATTTAGGTTTTTGTTAATTGGATAAGCACATTGGCTTAAAAATTTCGTCTTCAGGCACATGTGAGTATATTCTAAGCGTTGTCAGACAGTTGGTTTGAGTTGCTACCTTCACTTTCTCATCTTTGTTCTGTCCACCACTCACTCCAGTTGGGCTTTTGACCCCATCACACCCCAGAGGCAGCACTTGCTAAGGTCATTAACACACTCTATGGTGCTGTACTAATCTATCCAAGGAACAGTTTGTACCTCCCTTGAAATTTCAGGAGAATTAACACGATGGCCACCTCCTCCCTCTTGAAACCCATCTCTGATTTCCATGACCACACTCTACGCTGATTTGCTTTCCTCCTTGTTGGCCATCACTTTTCAATCACCTCTGCTGGCTCTTCCTTTACTCGGTGATTTCTAAGGCTGACCTTGGCTTTGCCTTCAATTCCTTTTTCTCTTGTGTGGTCCAATAGCTTTAAATGACATCCATATGTCAAGGTGCCCTCATTCTTTTCTCTGCTTCTGACTTCTCCATCAAACTCCAGACTTTTCTCTAAATTGACATTTCTACTTTGCATTTTGACAACCCTCGAGGCCTTGTTTAATTCCCTGAATGTGCTCGCATCATATGCTGTGTCGGTGCCACAAGACCTGAAACATGCCCCCTGCCCCCACATGTGTGCTTTACACAGTCAGCACCACGGTCACCCCTCATGTACTTAGGGGAGTCATATCCACTCGTCACATCTCAGCTGAACTTATACTTACTCAGGCAAAGCTTCCACAATTCCCCAGTTAGGACAAGGTTCTGGCCCTCCAGAGGACTTAGCAACAATTAGGAATTATATGCTTATTCATTTTCATTTGTTTGTATTAATCAACATATGTCTCCATCAAGATGCCTCCATGAGAGCCAAGTCAGTTTCACTCACCACTATATCCTTGGCTGTCACATAGAAGCATTCAATATCAGTGGATTCAAAACAGTCATATTTTACAACTGGAATAGAACAGGTTCCTATTCTTGGAAAACTGGCATTCATGGGGAAGAGGTGGGTGAATGAATGATTAAAGGAATGAACAAACTAGTGAAAAACAAAGATGGGCTGATGCTATGAGTAGCTACTTTAGATTGGCCTTTCACAGAAGGAACATCTAAGCTGAAATCTGTAAAAAGGAGTAGGCTGTTTAAAGATGGGAGAAACACATTTAAAGTAGAGGGAAATAAGAGCAAATTATTATGGCAGTTTTATATATTCCTTCCATGAGATTAGAAACATAAATTCAAACTGGAAACTTTCCCCCAGTGATACAAGCTAGTGTGTTAGATAACCTGGGGTGGTTGTAAGAATCACTGAATATATTACATGTTTAATTTAGTCCCAGGTAATTCTAATGTAGGCATTCAACTCTTTCCCACATTGTTCTATAGCCTTTGGAGCCCCCACACTGTAATAAAGCAAAGCCTATACACTTACGATAACTCAACTTTGCATAAGTAAAATACAAACAGAAGAACCAGAAGATGAGAGTGTTACTATCATGTGAGATTGTGGCTAAATATCAAAGTATAAAATTCTTTTTGAGAATAGGGTTGCTATTCTTGGTGGCAAGAAAAAGTAATTTTTACTGTTCTTTTGGCAACATCTTCTTTCTTTAGGATGCCTTCAGAGACTGTCCCAAAATAGCTCGTTCCTTTCAGTTTCCACAATTACTACTACAAATATGACACTTACCGAACACTTGCCATCTGTATACCAGGCATCGTGCTGAGCTTTTTATAGTCATTGTGTTTTAGTTAAGTCTCATAACAACCCTATGAAACACATTGCATCATTCCATTTAATAGATGATGACATTGAGGCTTAGGAAGATATAAGGTGTGATAAAAAATATGGTAAATGTTTAAATTAAAAAAAATTATTACAGTAAAAGACACATTGCCATTCATCACTCTCAAAATACTCCCGCTTGCTTCAAACACACTTATCCCTTCATTCTTGCCACTTTCTGAAGCAGCTCTGGAAGTCCTCTTTGGTGAGTGTCTTTAGTTGTGCTGTCATGGTTTTCTTGATGTCCTGATTCGATTCAAAATGTTTACCTTTCGTGGTCATTTTGACTTTGGGGAAGAGCCACAGGTCGCATAGTGCCAGATCCAGTGAATAAGGTAGAAATTGCCATGTACCAGAAGTGATGTGTGACACAGAGCGTTGTCATGATGGAGGATGAAGTAAAGACACTCACGAAAGAGGACTTCTAGAACTGCTTCAGGAAGTGGCAAGAATGATGGAATAAGTGTGCTTGAAATGAGGGGGAGTATTTTGAGGGGGATTAATGTCAATGTGTCATTTTTTTATTAAGATTTTTATTGGGGAAGGGGAACAGGACTTTATTGGGGAACAGTGTGTACTTCCAGGACTTTTTTCCAAGTCAAGTTGTTGTCCTTTCAATCTTAGTTGTGGAGGGTGCCGTTCAGCTTCAAGTTGTTGTCCTTTCAGTCTTAGTTGTGGAGGGCGCAGCTCAGCTCCAGGTCCAGCTGCCATTGCTAGTTGCAGGGGGCACTGCCCACCATCCCTTCTGGGAGTTGAGGAATCGAACTGGCAACCTTGTGGTTGAAAGCCCGCGCTCCAACCGAGCCATCTGGGAGGCAGCTCAGCTCAAGGTGCCGTGTTCAATCTTAGTTGCAGGGGGCAGAGCCCACCATCCCTTGTGGGACTTGAGGAGTTGAACTGGCAGCCTTGTGGTGAAGAGCCCACTGGCCCATGTGGGAATCGAACCGGCAGCCTTCGGAGTTAGGAGCACGGAACTCCAACAGCCTGAGCCACCGGGCCGGCCCCCAATGTGTCTTTTATTATAATAATTTTTTTTAATTTAAACATTCACTGTATTTTTTGATCACACCTTGTAAATTAAAACATGCTTGGGATTATGTGGATAGTAAGTGGCAGAGAAGGGAAATAACCTCTTTATACTTTCACACCCACTGAAATGGCCCCAGCACAGAGGATGCTCAGTGAATGCCCTTCTCCTCCCTTGCCCCCTTCCTGGCACCATCATGCACCAAAGGGGTAGCCATGGCTTGGGCGGTCATGCATTCTCTAAGTACTGAGAGTAGATAGTGGGGCAACTTATACTTGTAAGCTTCGAGAAACAGTAAAATTTGGAAATTGAAGGAGAAAGAAGAATTAGCAAAAAAGCTAACTTATTCTCATTGTGAAACTTCATAGCTCATAGGGCACTTTCTAGACTTTTCCATGGACAAACTCTTTGCTCTTGTCCATACTCTTATATTATTGCCCAGTATTATTATTTCCTTCCCTTGTAATCACTCACTTGCAGCTAACTCTTTTATTAGCCTGTGAGCCTGATAACGGCAGAAGCTGCCTACGTATCCTCAGTGCTCAGTGCAGTGATAACATTCATTCAAAGAGAGGTGTCTATTGTGTTTGCATTTTGTGCACGGCAAAAACAGACACAGTCTCTGCCCTGGCAGAACAGAGCACACAGGCGTTAACATGTTAACGACACAAACATGAAAGTGGAAGATACATGTGCTTAAATTTTGCATGAATGTATTGAAGAAGAGGTATAAAAATTCTTTTGAGAACAAAATTGTTATTACAGTATGAAAGAAAATACAGCTGTCCTCACAGAACTCTCTGAGTTCTATGAGAACACAGAACAGGATGGCTTGGGCTAGTAAAAGGCCAGGGATGCATTTTGAGATCATTTTTGGCTGCTGTGCAAACAGAGTGTAGAGTCTCCAGAAAAGCAGTGGCCCCAAGCATTAGTGTTTGAAGCAAACATCTAGGCAGCTTCCTTAAGAGGGCAGGTTCGTAGAAGCCACACTGTCCCCAGGAGAGGTGGGCAGACTCCCTCCATACACCCTCACACATACTTCCTGGGGGTTCTGACAACGGAGGCCCATAAAGCCGCCTGTGACCTCACTGACACAGAGTGTCTGAGGACAAAGACAAGTTGGCTGGTAGCAAGTATAAAAGAAGAAAGACAGGTTTCCTTCAAAAAAACCATAGGAATTGAAATAGACCGGAAAGAAAGAACTAGAAATGCCCAGAGTTCAGGGCCTACCTTTAGCTAGGATATTAAGTATCTGAGTGTAGCAAATGCAAGCAAATCTCAGTGTGGTCTTGAAAACAAACAAATTAAAGAATCTGCTTGACTATTTTCATGTTGTAAATAAGGTGGACTGGGAGATATAAAATGCTTATAAGTCCAAGTTAAAAGTGGATTGAGCGGCAACCTGCTATAAAACTTGATTTTCTAAATTGCATTCTGTCCTTCAAATGAATTGAATATTGTTGCCAACTTCAATAATATTATTAAAATATATTTTAAAAATTTGAGTGAAGTATAAGAAGCCCTTGTTTCTCACAAAGGAATATTTATAAATGAAATAAATATTCTATTGACAACTTTTCAAAAACCAAATTATCTTTTTCTATTTGGAGAGAAACAGAACTACTTGCAACATAGAGACACTCACGTTGGGGAAGATTAAGACGCCTAAATGGTTTTTCTATCTCATTGTAATCTCCGAGATTACATATCATTTGGCACAAAAACTAGAACAAGGAAAGGACAGAAATAGGAAAATCAATGGGACATTTTAATAATCCTGAAATGCGATTAAGTCATTAAAATGGTAATAAGGAAGTAATCGCATTCTTTTTTTCACTTCCCCAATTTTCCCCTATTTCCCTGAACTCAGTGCCCTTTTTGGCCACTGCAACTATTTTGTTCATTCAAGCTCACCACAGTCGATCCACATGGCTTCATAAATAATAGGAAACTGTGACAATGTCCTAATGCCATCTGATGTGTTTAATGAGTTGTAGCAAACTAATCTGTTTCCACAATATTCATCTGGAAAAGTTTCAAAATGGATATTCCAATGAAGCCACTAAAACCAATGGAGGATTGAATGTCAAAGGAAGTTACCCAAACAAAATATTCCATCATATTCATTATGGTGCTAGCATCTTTTACAGAGTTTTGCAGAAACAAAAGAAGAGTTTTAAAAGGAACCACGCAGCATCAAATCCAGGTTACTGGTACTGGAGGCTACTATCCATGCAATCCTTTCCATTCTCTGTATGTTTATTCGTTCATTGATTCAACAAAAATTTATTGGGCACCTTCTATGCGCCAGGTACACATTTTTTTTTTTAAATTAAAAAAAAAAATCAAAGTAAGTGTTTGCCCTCATTGAACTTACATTCTTGTATGATGGAGTGTCAGTAAACAAATTAGAAATATAACATACTCTTATGTACTATGTATAACACACCATCATGCAGTGATAAATATAACTTCATTCTTACATTATCAGAACCTATTGTTTGAGATGAGATGTGCCACTCATGGTTTATTTGCATGTCTCTATTTGCTCTGCTTTTTTTTTTTTTTTTTTTTTTCTGGGCATCCTCGCACAGTCTGGAAGCTCTTTGAAGACAGGAGCCACATCTAATTCATATTTGGTTTTCCCACAATGCTTTGCATATAGAAAAAAATTCAACATGCCATATATTAGCTGAAATAAATCCTGCATCTAAAACTCACTGCTTAACACTACACATGAGCACATCTTTGTGGTGTTTCCTCTGCCCGTGTGGCTTATATAGGATAAATGTATGTGTGCATATAGGTGTGATGTATGATAACCCGGGAATCTCCTTGGACATCTTTCTGTAATTTTGGATATTTTTCTACCTCAAATCTAATGTTGTCCTTCCTTAGCTCTGGGACTTGGGAAAGCTACTCTCTGTCTCTCTCTCTGAGTTTTATTTGAATAAATCGGGACAATAATAATGCTTGCTCCATATCAACTGCTGTCAAATAATATATTAGGTGAAGAAAATTACAAGTGTCATTTTGGGTTTTATTGTTATGGGAAGTGAGATCTTTAGAGCCAGAGTTTGCTAATGGGAGGTTTATAGGTCATATTTGGCTTTTAGGTTTCTTTTCCTTGGCAGGTACACTTTTTTCTTTCTCTCAATTTCACTGCCTTTGTGTGGGCATGCGCACCCCAATTCAACACAGTCCAGGCTGCTCGCTGTTGTCACATACCTGGCTCTACTTCCCTCTGGTAGTGGGCTGCCTGAGCTGCAGAAGCATCTGAGTTTCTAGCTTTTGGTTAAGCACCTGAGGCCACCGATTTAGAACCCATATCCACAAGGGGGCAAATCCAACACCTAGGAGAAAATAAGCGGTGTTCGGTACGCCACCCATCTATTTAAGCCTTCATAAAGCGACGTCAGTCATTATCACTGTTGATGTTGGGACTCTAGGTGTGTGGGCTACCTGGGCTGTTCATTCTCTTCCTAGTGGTGGGACCTGGAGTGGATGGATGGATGGAAGGAGCAATGAGTAAATGAATAAATGAGAAGACTCTGATGGAACGAGATAGGATAACACAGGCCTTAGTCCCAGATCAAAACTATAACCGCAAAAACCTAGAAGTTCTCCAGGTTAGGAAAGCAGGGGTATGAGACAGATTTAATACTGTTTGATGATATTACAAAAAAAAAGTGGAAAAGTACTGCGAGGTCTTTATTTTACCAAGATCCAGGAAATTTCCAATCACAAATGTCACCTAAAGTTTCTGAGAAATCTGGGTAGGAGTTTCTCTCTATTTGAAGTCAACCTTGAAATTTATTTCTAAGAATTCCACGGGTTATTCTCAGGAAAACACAATGATATAGATTAGGTCTGAATGACTTGTTCACAAAAGAGCGTTATGACCTCGAACTCTCTAAGGATGCAGATGGTAGGTAGCACTTTCTGAAGCAAAGTCTTTGTTCCTCTCTGCTGTTTTATGCAAGAGAAATTGACAATGCTTCTTGACAAAATAGGTCTGACTCACCCTATTATTCATTTGTTCTGTGCTTTTGTGTGTACTGTTTCATCTTTAGGCACATTTTGTGCCTGAGGGCTTGCTATAGCAATGAGTAAACTTGCACTACTTCATTCAGAATATTCTTTCCAGATGCAAAACTTGTAGGTCAGAAACTGCTGTAAGCAAATGTGGAAGAACTGGGATTCAGACACAAGGTGACATGTGGCCTGGATGTCTATCTTCCCAACGTGATCTCAAGAAGCTGGAGGTCCCTTTCTTTACAAAAGGTAATAAGTTCTTGATAAAGAGGAATATCAATGAAGGGATATAGAGCTGAACCCTTTAAAAGATTTAATACATGTTCTCAGATATTTCAATGGCTAGCTATTGGGAAATAAAATAGGATTATTTAATTGTGCCTTCACGTGCAAAATCTACCTTGGGGAGCTCCACCTACAGGCTCATATTTTCTGTGCAGCCTCCCAGCCTAACCAGAGTTCATTGCTGTTCTGTGCTCCTTGAACATTCCATAGGGAGTGCCATTTATACCTTCCTTATAGCTCTTGCAACACTGTGTGACTGTTAGATACGAGCCCATGTCCCTCTCTGGTGGTGGCTTCAGGAGGGAATTCCCAATGTCTAAGCACAGTTCCTCATAAGTCCGAGGCACTGAATAAGTTTGTTAAATGAATGAATGAATGAATGAATGAGTACATTTAGGTATAAATTTCAGGAAGGTGAATTAAGATTTTCGAGGAAGGCTTTTCCACAATGGAATGTCCATCTTCCAAAGTTGTGCCCTTTGTAATACATGAAGGACTAGGGATATATGGCTGACTACACATGATCTCCCAGATTCTTTTCGCATGTTAGCACATTTATTCTCGTTTTACAGACGAGGAACCTGAGATTAAAGGGCATGGGTAATTTACTCAAAGCACTCGGATAGTAAATGGTGAAACTAGGATTTGAAAACTGACCAGTACCCCTAAAATACACCCTCTTTCCAAGGCACTGCTTAGTGAGAGAATGAAACACCATCTAAGAGGTTCCTATAGTAGGTCAGATTAGAGCACTAACGTGTGTAGAACAGAGTTAGTTACATACTATTCGGAAGAAGAAGTTGAATATTATTAATCTGTATCTCTGCAAACTTAATATGTGACAAGGGCTACAATGGTACTTCCTAAAAGATGTTGACTCATTTGCTAGAACAAGCTTGGAAATCCAAATGGAAACTAAAAGACTTAAGTTTTTCAGTTCAATGTCTATAAAACATAGTTATTAACCTATAAATGTAATCTTTAACCTATTGCTAAAGAAATACTTCATATTTTGAAAGCCAAACTGCTCCTTTTAACCAACAATAGAAAACTATCTCCACCCTCTGTTAGGATCCCTATTCCCCTTTCCATACAGAAAATTGTCATCTGCGTGAACATGTAGTTATCTTCCACTTCTAGTGGAGTCCTCAGCAACAAATAATTCTTTCCTTTTGAAGTTCAGTATTACTACCTCCTGCAGGAATTCCAGATTTTAACAGATGAACCATCCAGAAATAGGCTTGACTTAAGTGACTGGCGAGAACTCTATTTTGCATCCATATATACAGTTGCCCTTGGTATTAATCCGACATGTAATCTCAGCTACACGGCAAGCTATTTGAATGCCCATGACTCAGTGGGAAGAGAAGGAACTGCCCCTAGGGACCAGAAACCATGTCCTCAGCCTCCAAGAGCCAGTATGTAAATGTGAAATTCGAGGTAAGATTGCTAAACCACTTGATGGCTTCAATTTTACAGAGGAAGGAACCAGGATAGCTACTTCATCAGAGTAGAAGAATAAATGTTTTGAAAGTAAGATGTCTAAATGAGGTCTACAGAATTATTCTGCTGCCCTGTGCCACAAGGTCCATACCCAATTGAATACTAAAGACAACAGCTTGACGGACAATAGTTTGCACACCAACAGCTTGAGAACAGCATTGTTGTTAAAAAGCACTGTCTCTGTTTCTGAAACTAAACTCTTGGGACTCAATGTAATCCTTATTTTTGAAGAAAACTTCCTCTGAGAAAGAAGCTGATGTATATGTACATTGTTAGTTTACTATCTCATCCCTAATCATAAAGATAACATTTATATTGTGCAGACTTTGAGTATATGATTTACATATGATCTTTTTGAATTCTTTAGCTCAGCCATTCTATACACTGAAGACATACAGGTGGTCATTTTCCTCTTCTCCTTGAATATACCTAACTTCCTCTTACCTCAGGACCTTTGCACTTGCTGCTCATTCTTTAGTCTTTAGATCATAAGCTTTCTCTTCAAAAACTCCTTTCTCACTTCTAGAGTATTAATGTTCCTTTCTAACCTCACCATTCATGTCTCTCTCTCTCTATCCCTTCCGTAACCCTGTTTATTTTCTTTATTCCAGAGTTCACCAACTGATTCCATTCGGTTGATTTCTTCCTTTGCTTATTTTTTTGGATTTCTTGCCTTATTGAAAGTAAGTTTTGTGGAAGCAAGGATCAAGACTTCTTTGTTCTCCACTGAATCCCTAGAGTCCAGAAGAGTTCTTGGCTCATGTCAGCTACTCCATAAATATTTGTGGAATCAATGACTGGTAATTGGATGGACATATTCTTTGATTAAAAAACCCAAAGGGGTAAAAGGATTTCTACTCACCTGCACCACACCTGTACAGGAATCCAAAAAGATGCAGCCTTTGGGTTCTTTGGATATCTTTTCATCTTTGTAAAAATTCATGATGTAGGAGTTATCTGGCAACTGGGTCAGCTGGAAGTAGCGCTTTTTGAAAGACTAAATAAAGGAAAAGATATAAAGAGGTAGTTCAAGTTGCAGTGTTCTATTACTTACACAAACTAGAACTTTTCTATTTCCTTCAGGAGTGCGACATTTCTAGGGCACCATTCTAGAGAAGAGCACCCTCCTTTCTCATAAATAAAATATGACACAAAACAAACTCAGTGCAAGTGGCTCTCCCCTGTGCCATGACCGAAGGAGGGAGTGTCAAGAAAGGTGGCAGAAACAAAGATGAGTCTTGATGTCTCCTTACCCGAACAGTAATCGTATTGTTCACGGTGCTGTTGAAATTCCCCTTGTAGAGCCAGCCAGACTTGAAAACTCCTGTCCCTCCTGGTCCCCCACCACCTTTGGAAGATGAGTGGGAAGTGGTATCCTGCACAAAAGGCATCATTAGCATGACTGCAATCTTTTGTGAATCCCAGATCTCAGACCCTGCACTTAAAAATGAGCCTCCCTTTTCTCTCTTTGTCTCATCTCAAATAATCATGTTCAATTTCAAAACAAACGTGACTCATTTTGACTAAAAGCCCTCACAAAAAGAGCGACTGCAGCTTGATGAAATGCTGGTCAGGATGTGAAACACTTGAGTGGAAGACAGAGACAAATTATCCTTATGTTTTAAACATTTCACTTTCAACAGTTTACTTACTTCATCCTTATCAGCATCTTCATGGTCAACCTCAAAGGAATGCGAAGGAAGTTTCTCTGGTTTGTATTCTGCTCTGATATTAAAAAAAGACAAAAAAAGGTTCCAATTTGTCATTTGAGACATGGTTCATTTTCAGCTGTGCCCTGAGTAACAACTATTGTGTTTTTTAATAAAACAATGTAATTTGTGAGGGTCCCATTTTCTTTCGAGGTATAACCTTCCCCTACACCATTACATCTTACTCCAGTACATAAATCACTACTTCAAGTGGTGGTGTTACTATTTATACAGATTTACACATATCTTCTTGAATGAGATAAAGGCAAGCAGGATAATTTCTGAGGCTTCGTGGTGTATATTTTCCTCCTTCCACATGTTGAAGTGGAACATGAAATAGTGATGTTTTCATTACCGTTCTGTTTCACCTTTATATGACATGCCCAAGTGTACAGGGCGGTCATTCGAAGCACTGTGTTCCAGAGAACTAGCTGTGCTCTGGCCAGTAGGCTGCGCTGCTCCCCTCACTGTGGTCTCCCCAAAAGACTGTACCAGTGTGACTTAGTGGCAATTGTACTGACTTTGTGCATTTCTATGGTAGCACAGAAATGTCTCTATGTCTTAACATCACCAACCAGCACAGGGGAGCACGAGTATATACCTAGCTCTACAAAAGGTAAACTGAAACAGAAATAAACTGTCCTTGGTTTGATTCGATCTCAGAAAAGGGTTGAATGGAAACCGTCTATACCATTCAAGGTTCAGGCACTCCTTGATACCTAGCTAGAAACATACCTGCAGATTTTGCATAAAATGTTTGTTTTCCTTTAAGATGACTTATATCATGTAAAAGCAACCTCAGAATCTGACTTTTGAGAGAAAAGAGTCCAGTGGCACATTCAATACTCCCATCTCAAATCGTTTCCTATGTTGATGGTATTCCAGGTAGCAAAATTCAGCCAACTCCATTAGTCCCTAGCCATATTCATGCTAACCTTATGCTCATTAAAAAGAAAAAGAAAAAAAAAAATGTGCAGACGAGTGAGTGCCAATTTAGGTCCTGGGGAGGGGGGAATGTGTGAATGTGGGCATGCCCTTTCACCACTGGCTTTTCTTAATTTTGAGATTGCTTGACCAAATTAAGTGGGAGTTGAGAGCTCTCTTAATTCTTAGATGTCATTCTTCTTTGCCACTAAACGATCCAGTTTCAGATCATACCTGTCACATAGAAGACCTGCAGAAATGCCAACCACCTATCGGAAAATAAATCCCCAAACTGAGGAAGTTTGCATTCTAAGGAAGGAGAGAGTAGATAATGAAGCATAAATAAACAAGATAATTTCCCTGGGTGAAAATCATTATGAAGAAAGTTAAGGAGGGGAAGAGAAAAGAGTGATCCAGGTAGGGGTGGCAGAGACCAGATTTAGAAAGAGTGGTCATGGATGGCTGGCCATTTAAGTTGAGAGTGAGAAGACGCCAGCCATGTGATGACCTGGGGAAAGCTCATTCTGGCACAGTGAATGGCGAGAGAACTGGTCCTGTGGAGGGACCAAGTTGGAGTGTCCAGGAGTGGAAGGCTGTGGAGCTGAAGCACAATCAGGGAGGGAGAGCAATAGGAGGGAAGGTCAACCATGTAAGAAGAGGCTCAGGGCAAGATGGCGGACAGTGTTTAGACCATCACTGAAAATTCTTCTTTCCCAGTCAGTCTTGTTCCCCCTGATCCACAGGGCGCAACCTCTTTACCTTTAAGTAGCCATATCATTGCCACTCAGCCTCATGCCTGCAGGACCATTGAGCAATGTCTGTTCTCTTTTCTACAGATCATTAAAAGATAAGCACCTCTGGCTACTGACTTTAACATTCTTCGCCCAGAAGCATTGTGTGGGTCTTTGGGATTCTGAAATAAAGGGCTCAGCAGGGACCTTACCCTCTGGTGTTTGAACCCAACATTAGTGCTCATTTTTAGGTAGTCTCATTTCTCGTATCTACAGTCAAATTACCTCCACCACCCATAGAAGGGGTATAGGATGCCAGAGTGCCCCATCAGTTATAGCTGTGAGGTTAGGGGCAAGTTACTATAACAGTTCTTAGTTTATGGGATTATGTGTGTTAAATGAGATAATGTACATATGGCACCTACTACATTCTGGCTCACTATTGACGACATTCAGGAAATGCTTTTTTATTAAAAAAAAAATATCTGTTCTAATTCAGCCCAACCAAACTAGGTATATTTTATTTGATCTTCAGTCACAAAATATATTCTATGAAATTTTCTTCTTTTTTTATTAAACCAGCTATAGTAAAAATTTAAATAAGTCATATATCTTTGTATTTTACCCCATGGATTAATGAATTCAGTGGCATCATATAGACTTTTTGTTTCATATATATTTTCTAAGTTGAGGTATAATTGACAGATGATATTATTTTGATGTCAGGTGTACAACATGATTCTATATTTGTATATATTGTCTATATTTACAAAATGATTACCACAATAAGTCTAGTTAATATTCATCACCATACATCGTTACAAAAATATTTTTTCTTTTGACGAGGACTTTTAAGATCTACTCTCTTAGCAACTTCCAAATGTGCAATGCTGTATTGTTAACTGTAGTCACCGTGCCGTACATCACAGCCCCAGGAGTCGCTTTATAACTGAAGGTTTGTGCCTTTACTCCTTTTGCCTTCCTCCTACCTCCTGCTTCTGACAACCATCAATCTGTTCTCTGTATTTATGAGCTTGTTTTTTATTTGTTTGGTTTTAAATTCCACATATAAGTGAGATCATATGGTAGGTATTTGTCTTTCTCTGACTTATTTTATTTAGAATAATGCCTTCAAGGTCCATCCATGTTGTGGCCAAAGGCAAGATTTCATTCTTTTCTATGACTGAAGAGTATTCCATTGTGTGTGTGAGTATTCTATATATGCCGGGGGTGCCAAAAAAATGTCTACAACTGGACACCTGGGTCAGTGTTGCTCAAGCAGTAGTTCACCGTAATCAGAAGGGTCTGGACGCTGATGGTAACCACTTTGAGCACTTCTTGTAATTACAGAAGTCAAATGTGACTTGTACTCATCTTTTGTTATCGGTATATATTGAGTATTACAATTTTAATACAGTTTTCCTTTCTTAAAATGTGTATACATTTTTTTGGGCATCGTGTGTGTGTGTGTGTGTGTGTGTGTGTGTAATCTTTATCCATTCACCCATCAATAGACACTTGGACTATTTTCTATTTATGAGCTTGTTTTTCATTTGTTTGTTTTTAAATTCCACATATAAGTGAGATCATATGGAAGGTATTTGTCTTTCTCTGACGTATTTTACTTAGAATAATGCCCTCAAGGTCCATCCATGCTGTGGCCAAAGGCAAGATGTCATTCTTGGCTATTGTAAATAATGCTGCAGGGTACATGGGGTGTGTATATATCTTTTTGAATAGATGTTTTCATTTTCTTTGGATAAACACCCAGAAATAGAATTGCTGGATGATATGGTAGTTCTATTTTTAGTTTTTTTGAGGAAGCTCCATACTGGTTTCCAGAGTGACTGTACCAATTTACATTCTCATCAACAGTGCACAAGGGTTTCCTTTTCTCCACATTCTTACCAACACTTGTTATTTCTTGTCTTTTTGATAATAGCCATTCTAACAGGTGTGAGGTGATAACTAATTGTGGTTTTGATTTTCCTTTACTTTTGATCAGTTGAGCATTTTTTCATGTACCTGTTGGCTATCTGTATGTCTTTTTTTGGAAAAAATGTCTGTTTAGATTGTCTGCCCATGTTTTAATTGGATTGTTTGTTTTTTATTATTGAGTTATATGAGTTCTTTGTATATTTTGGATAATAACCCTTTTCATATATATGATTTGCAAATATTTTCTCCCCTTCCGTAGGTTGCCTTTTCATTTTGTTGATAGTTTCCTTTGCTGTGCAAAAGCTTTTTATTTTGATGTCATCCCACTTGTGTACGTTTGCTTTTGTTGCTTTTGCTTTTGGTGTCAAATCCAAAAAAAAAAAAAAAATCATTGCAAAGAACAATGTTGAGGAATTACCTTCTATGGTTAATGTCTTTCTCCAGTAACTACCTATAAATAGACACTTTAAAAAGAGGGTTTCTGAAGAGTCAATAATAACACAATTTTAAATTTAAAGAATAAAAATGATGGCGATAAACACACACTCCTTTTTTTCACTTTTCCATAATTACAAGTTTTTATTTTGCAGCCTCAGCAACCCATAAAAAGAAATTATCTATTTAAATTGGTAGCAGACATAGGAGGATTCTTCTAATCCAGGAAGTATGAACATGATTTACTTCTAATAGCTTCAAAGGACCCAAGTGAATTATTTGTTTCCACTACTGACCTAAATATGTATAGTCTTTAATGGGGAGTGCTTAGCTTTGTAAAAATCATTTCAAAAATAATTTTGCTAATCAGTGTTATAGTCTTCATTATTTCAGGGAATCTGTGAGGATTACATTCTAGAACTTTTTTTTTTTTTTTTTTTTTAAAGATTTTATTGGGGAAGGGGAACAGGACTTCATTGGGGAACAGTGTGCACTTCCAGGACTTTTTCTCCAAGTCAAGTTGTTGTCCTTTCAATCTTAGTTGTGGAGGGTTCTGTTCAGCTTCAAGTTGTTGTTCTTTCAGTCTTAGTTGTGGAGGGCGCAGCTCAGCTCCAGGTCCAGTTGCCATTGCTAGTTGCAGGGGGCACAGCCCACCATCCCTTGCGGGAGTCGAACTGGCAAACTTTGTGGTTGAGAGGACATGCTCCAACCAACTGAGCCATCCGGGAGCTCAGCGGCAGCTCAGTTCAAGGTGCCGTGTTCAATTTTAGTTGCAGGGGGCGCTGCCCACCATCCCTTGTGGGCATCGAGGAATTGAACTGGCAACCTTGTGGTTGAGAGCCCACTGGCCCATGTGGGAATCAAACTGGCAGCCTTCGGAGTTAGGAGCATGGAGCTCTAACTGCCTGAGCTACCGGGCCGGCCCCCATTCTAGAACTTTTGATTTTCATTTTGAATATATATACAGTTCATTAAAGTTTCTTACTTTGTGGCAGTCTTAATCTTCCCTTTCTCGGTATCAACTTCCACTTCCTTTAGTTAAAGTAAGGGAGAGTCTCAACAATACTTCAGTGACTTTTGTATTTCTTCTCATGAGATTTTTTTTCTTATGCTCTATGATAACTCCAATTCGACAATGATATTTAGACCCTGTTCTTACTGGAGGTGCTTCCTCTAATGTTTTAATAGAGGGAAAAATACCATGAATGTTAAATCGTTTCTTTCTTTCTTTTTCTTTATGGCATCATGAACGTAAGAAATGAAAAACTGTATTTGGGATAAAGCCACTAAAGATTTCAATAGACTTAACGAGAGCCGGAAGGCATTTATGTGAAAGAGCAGCTAATTGCGGTTTAAAAGGTTAAAAATAATTGCAAAAACTGCAATTACTTTTGCACCAACCTAATAAGTGCTGCTTTTTACACACTCTCTCTTCATATACAGACTTCCAACTGCTTGGACACAGCTTCCAAGTTATAACCACTTCTCAGAACTATTTTGAGAAAGAGGAAGTCTTGATGTTAAAAAAAAGGCTTTACTTTTCAATTGCGCCTACAAAAAGTGTGTGACTAATACCCAGACATTCTGAATGTAGTAATTACTCACGAAAGCCTAGGGAGTAATGGAACCCTCCCAACATGAAGTTACAGGAGGTTATGTATTAGGAGTGACTTGAATCTAATGGAATGTTCAGAGAGTTGGTAAAAGTTAACGTTCACTATTTTGAAAAAAGATTTGCTCTTTCGGCAGAACATTAGATTTTCACAGTAATGCAACTTTAAAAGAAATGCTTCCTTCCCTCTCTCTCTTTTTCCCCTATTCTCACCACTGCAATCCCTTTCTCCATAGAGTAGACCTAGTAATCTTTTAAAGAGGTAAACCAGATCATGTCACACTCCTGGTTAAAATTTCCAAAGGCTTCTGTTGCAAAGAGAAGAAACCCAAACTCCTTTCCAGAGCCCACAAAGTCTCCTGCCTAGGTTTCCATGGTTTCATCTCATTCCTCCCTTTCAGTTCCGGCCTCCCTGATTGTCATCCTGCTCAAGTGACCATGCTAGTTATCACTTCAAGGCCTTTGCCCATGCTGTTCCCTCTGGGAAACTTTTCCTGAGGTCATAGTGTGGGGAGCTACTGTTCCTTCAGATTTGAGCTCAAATGTCATCTTCTCAGAGACATTCCATAATTCCTCCTTCAAATTCTGCATTCAGGAGTTGACAGCAGCACGTCCAAGTAATTGAATCTAGAAAGATGTTTCTGGGGGCATGCATGGGGAATCTTGGAAAGTGGGGTACAAATCTGAACCACATGACCATTAAAAAAGTTAGATGCAATGTGTACCATCTCAGTGCACCACTAGAGCAACGTATTAATGAAGACTTAACTTTTGATTGTCTTAAGTGTTATTCTGGATTATTTGCATCATTTTAGTTTGATGAACCAATGTGTTGAGAGATTCCAGTCCATCACAATTCCTTGAATTTGAGCAACTCCAATCCTATCTTACATTTTAAAAATTGCCGTTCACTCCGTTTACTTATCCAATAAGTAATTATTGTACACCACTACATGCTAGGCATTCTCTTAGCCTGTTGGGAATTCTGCAAGGGAAAGTCCCTGCCCTCTGGGAATTTTTACGTTAGTGGGGGACACAGATACCGAATAAATGACTACTTTAGGTCAGGCAGTCAGTCAGGTGAGCTTCTCTGTGGAGGTGACGTTTGAGCAGGTACAGAACAAAGTCACCTTCTCCTGATGGCTTTATTTCCCCAGAGTCCAGAAAAAAAATTAGGTGCTTATTTTTCCCTTTTGGTTTTTCTTAGACATATATCACTTCTGTGGAGGTTGTTTATATTTGTGATTTTTGATATTACAGCATGGAAATATATAAAACCAGTGTCAAAGCTGAACACAAGATACAGAATATTGTCAGAAAAGTTTTTTGATCCAAACTGTACTTTTCTAAACGTCTTGTATCTGCTATTGAAAGGATAGTTCACAAAAGAATAATATAACGATACTTTAAAACTTTGTTCCAAAATTAAGTGAGAGTATATTTATATCTCACCCCCAATTCTGTCACTATACAAACAAAATGTCCTATCATGAGTCTTATTTTTAAATTTTGTAAAATATTACTTGACACTGGATTAATGCACATGTGCTCATAAACAGTGGCACATCTTAAGCAGATAACATATTTTATATATTGGAAAACCCAAGGAGTACTCATAATAGGTTCTTACCGGGGTAACTGACGAATGTCTCCAGAATACTGTTCATATTTGTAGTTTACCACATACCACTGGGAACTATAAAATTTACAAGCCTGAAAGAAATTTGAAAAACAACAATTAAAAGTTACCATTAAAAAAATCATATATCCTGGCAAAAAGCACTATAAACACAGTTCTTATAATCTCTGGGGTAGTGTTAAGGTATCTATGTTAGTGATTTTAAGGGAAGTGAGGGGCTTGCTCATTATTTATGATCATTTCAGATTTTTCAGTAAAAGAAAATCTAACCTTTCCCAGACTCTTGGAGGCAGAACCATTTTACATATTTGTTCTACGTTACCCCATCAAGGAAGGCCTAATTTAATCACCCATGAAACATACCAGATATGTTGCTAACCTCCAGTACCATCATTTGTCAGCTTTCCTTGGTAACCCTTTCCCTTATTTAACAGTTATTAGTAGTAGTAAAATATGTTATCATTTACAGGTTAATCCTTTCATCATAATTTTAGCCCATTTCTTCCTGTTTCTCGCATCAGTAACTTATCCTTTTCCACTTTATATCAACCCTGTTGTCCGTGTGAAATCAGTTTTCCGGTTTGCCTCACTGCCTTCTAAGAACAGCCTTCTCCATCATTATTCCTTGGTTTTATAAATATCTGTGAATAAAAAGATGACTAAAACGTTTTTTTTACAAACAAAGTTAACAGCACAAGACACTTATCTTATGTGATTTTACATCATATGTGATTTTATAGTATTCACTGAAGGCAACTGCATATTTCCCAAACACCTACCGTGAATTCAGCACTGCATTGACTATGGGTTGATAATGGGGATTGCATTAGGTGGCTTTTAAGATTCCTTTTGATTCTAAAATTACATGAATCTGGGGATAAAACAGCTATTAGGATTATAAGGAAACTTTGTCCTCTAGCATTAATGGCAGGATGTGGAGCAATACCTTTACTACGATGTGAGGAATAAAGACCTGTGATTGTCTTTGTGACCAAGAAGGGGACAGGCAAGATCTCTTTGTGACAGTTGTCATTCAAAGTGCAGAAGCGTTGCAGCAAAGAGAGCCTGGCACTGTCTTCGCAGAAACAGAAAGTGGGAGGGAATGGCCAGAGGATGGTGTAGAAAGGCTAATGGGGAACAAGGGGTGTGGGCACCTGGCTCAAGGGGCACGGAAAGGGCAGGGGAAGGAGGTCAAGAGTCCTCAGCTGCCCTGGATTTCTCTGGCCTTGAACTTTCTCAGCACCATAGCTTTATTTGTACAGGGAAACACCCACACGCAACCCGGGGACTGAGGGCTGTAAACAATGCACGAGACTGGAACAAAGATAGGAGTGGGAAGACAGTGGCACAGAGTACAGGAGAAAAGCAGAGTTTAAAAACAAAACAGCAGCGAGACAAATGGACGTGAATAACAATAAAAGGGAATTCAGGAGATCTGTAATGACTAGAATCGAGGGGATGTGAACAGAACGGAATATTTAGCTAATAATGTTCAATTTCTTAACTTGCCAATTCTGAAGTTCACATGTTTCAGGAAATAAAAGGAAAACTGAGCCCTGATATGCTCCTTGGCTAAAATGTTCCATCTTCATTTTAGATAAAGAAGCTAGAGTTTCAGGCAAGGAGCATAGAGGCCACGGTATCCCAGCCATGGAGGCAGAGCAGTCATGATTTAGTTCTTTCTCACCCTCTCTCATGTATTTTCCTTCCTCTCTACCTTGCTGTCGTTCTCACATGACACAAAATATTTTTTAAAAATAGAAAACAAAAAGCATAAAGCTAACTCCCTTTTTGCATTCCCTTTTGATCTGTTTTTTTTTTCCCCCCTTCCTGGCACATAGCTTTACCTAGGCCCCCTCTAAGTATATGTTTGAATTTAAATACTGTTTTTTTATTAACTTAATGGCATATTGTAGAGATTTTCACATTTGATTTCTAAATTTTATGACCGCCTTAAAGAAGTAGAATAAAATATCATACCCTAATTTACTAACCCAGTCTCCTAGTTTTGGAGATCTTTCATGCATTAATTCATTCAACAAACATTACTGAGACCTTACTGTGTGTCTGCAGTTGTTCTAGTGACAGGAATCCATTGGTGAGCAAGACACAAAAATTCATGCCCTCTTGAAACTTACTCCTTTGTGAAGAACTGATCAATAAACACAAAAATAAGTAAATTGTGTAATATATTAACAAATGATAAGTATCACGAAAAATAAAGCAGAGGAAGGGGAACGAATAGAGCTAGGGAAAAGGGGTCATTTCAATAGATTGGTTGGAGGAGGGTGGGTATTACATTTGTATTTGAGCAAAGACTTATAGAAAAGAACAGAATGCATGGTTATTGTGGCTACTTGAAATTTTGTGCCATCGTTGAAAAAATGCTTCAGAGTATTTCTTCAGCCTTATGGGCCTCCCGTTCTTCTCCAAGTCCCATCTATGTTGAATTACTTTCTGGACCTAGTACTGACTTCAAACATGATTTTTGGTCAAATCCTTTTATTTATGTGGACCTCAGCTTTAGCTATTGAACATTCAAAATATTGGAATGGATTTGAAATCTCTGCCCCATCATATTTGTCTCTATACTTCCTGATCTGGAGGTTTTAATGGGACTAGGATGCAGTGGCTTACTCACTGCCTTTTCTTGCTATGGATGCTAGCTATGTTTAATCATGAGAAACATGTATACTTGTGCATATCACACACATGAGTCACAATAGGGCAGACTTAACTGAATGAATCTAAGATGCGCTGATCCTGAATTCCACTGACCAAAAATGAATGTGTTATTTTTTTATAGTAGTGTGATCTATCTAGTAAAGAACAACCTCTTTTTTTGTTTCGGAGTGGCAAGCATTCGTCAGATACTGTACCATTTGGTGTTTTACAGATAATCTTAATAAACACTGTATGAGATTTTATTCTTCCCATTTTATAGATCATAGAGGCAGAAAGAGGCTCCGATCTTTGTCCAAGATCCTACATGTGATAGACATAGGATTTTGAATGGAATTCGTCTGACTCTAAAAGTCCATTCAGCTAATATATGAATCGTTTGATGATTGCAGACTCTTTTGGAGCACATCTGGACCATGATTCCAGATGTTCGTGTGGTGTTTCTGTTGCTGCCTTGGAGTCAGACAGACCTGGTTTTGGATTTGGGTATTAGCTATATGATCTCAAGTAAGTAACTCATTATCTCTAAATATCTTTATCTGTTTAAATAACACTGACTTTAATAGGATCAAATAACACAATTCCTATAAATAAAGCACTTAGCATAGGGTATTTAACAAATCCTTGCTTTAAAAAGATCAGTTTTTTCTTTTTCCCCAGCAAGTTTGACTCAATCTATAAGTCACATTCACAGTAGTTGATAATAAGGTGTTTTTTCTGATTTATAAAAGTACAGTTCTGGGAAAATATATCAGCTCTGATTAGCAAAGAGTTCTGTTTTAATCAAATTCTTCCTGAATTGATTTGCTAGATTTCATGTATCTGGTGGTGGGTAGATGAGGATTAGGGTTGGATTACATGACCCGTAAGAATCTTTCTAAATCTGTGATTTCTCTGATCCTGAGAAAACCAATGAATTTTACAAACATATGAACATTTCTCCTACATAGTTATGGCATCTTGGAAATGTTGTGCGTAGAAAATTATTCTCTATTCTTTGTTCTTGCCCACACAGTCACTCTAAGAAGATCATTAAGAACTATTATAATTATGACTACAACCCCTCTTTGTCCCAAAACTAAGCTAAAATGACCCGTTGCAAACTCCAAGTCACAGGCTACAACTCTACTTGTTACAATAAGGCAATGGCACCATTTTCCTGTTACTCCCAACCCCACGACACCGGTTTCAAAATACCAGCTCCTTATCTCCTTTAAAATGGGCTGCTACAGTCTACTCCAAAGGTGAAGACTGCAAATATCCAGCAAAAAAATTGCTGAGCTAGTTAATTTTTCCAAATAGTAATAACCCAATTGACATTTTATTCATTTATTATGTTTGCTTGTTCAATCTTTACACTGGCCATTCCAGTATTCTCAGTGTTCATTAGCTAAATCTGAGATCCACATACATAAAATAACTGGAGATGTATAGACACTTGCCTATGAGATGTGTAGACACAAAAAAGCTGAGCAGAGTCAACATGGTTGAATGTGTTTATTTCATCAGGATGATGTTTCCTAAACTGTATTGTGTTCATGATTTTTTTGAGGTTGCTAATTAAAATGCAGTTTCCTGAGTCCCACCTGAATCCACTGAATCAGAATTTCTATCGGGGGGGGGGGGGATCCATCATTCCAGTGGAGTGACAATGTGGCTCGGTCCTTGTCTCTCTGTTTGCCTGTGAACTGAAAGCATTAGGGTCCTAGCTTCATACACTGGACCGGAGGAACTGAGATCACTGTCCACCTTTCACTCAAGTAGACACAGCCTTTTAAAAGAGCAAGGAGTATATTAACTCCAGCATGGGGTTTTACTTAGAGTGGATTTCAATACATATTAGCTAAATAGATGAATCTTCTATATTCATTTTTCCTTTAGAAACTACTCAACATGACACTTTGAAAGTTTTAAACATCTAAATATTTTAGAAAAGCTTGGGCAATTGTAAAGAGCAGCCTAAAATGCTGTAAAGAAAATATTTCATTTTTTCCACTCCTCTTTAGAGAATCATCAGAATCAATTCAAATCATGTTATATACCTCAAATAGCAATTTGGGTTTGGCAATGTAATTTGTCCGTCTCTTAAAAGGGCTGATTATTAGATTCTGGCTAGAAAGTGATAAGCAGGTTAATAGATGGCTTTTTAGAGGAAATTATTATTCTTTCTAGCTATACAGGTTTATTTAATTACATGACTACTTTCTTGTCAGAAAGATTTATGCAACCACAAAAGGTGTTCATTTTGGCCCTGAGTCACCACTGGGATTAATTCTGTATTTGTAAAATGATTGCGGCAATTTTCGCATTCACGTTATTCTTTATATAGTTGAGAAGTAATTATGGCTATTGTATAAAAATGTTGAAAATGTAGTATTATGAAATCGGGTGAATTTAGGCAAATTATGTATTGAAAGGGTGGCTGGATAATTTACTGTCCACATTGAGACACTTCAAAGTGAAAGGAGATGCTATTAGCCAACAGGTAGAACATGAAACTATTCCTGCAAACCAGGACATGTGGTCACTCAATACATCAATATTTTAAAGAAAAAGAGAAAAGGCCCTGAACATATTTTTCCTTTAATTATATTATATTATGTATTCCTTTAAAAAGAAATAATTTCTGCAGTGTAAAAATAAGTGGAATAGTTAATGATATTTGAAAACATACTGTACTCTTGGGACAGAACTAAAAATAATGAGTTTGAACAAAATAAATGATATTAAATATAAATGTGACAGTTTTAGAAGTCATGGTATAATCTTACTGAATGGATTTTGAGTTTGACTTTTTAAAATATTATGTGATATGAGATAGTGTTACTATGTATATAAATATGTCTGTACAATGTAAAACAGAATGTCATATCAAATGCCAACCACAAATGAAAATAATTTTTCAAACTACTTAATTACTTTGAATTATTTGTTACGTTTGTTGATTCTGAATTGAAAACAGACCAAAATATTTGGTTTGTCTTTTCAGAACATATACTGAAGTGGTTGAACAAAGTGTGAAATTAGATTTTCATAAATCACACCTGTGGCTGACCTGGGACCATACACTCTAATTTTCCAACTAGATCTCACAAGCAATTTGTCAGGACATGAATAATGGATGGTGCTAAAAACCTTGGTAGCATTATGATCTAATCATTCTTTTCTGTAAGGCATAAAATCTGGTTGTAATTCAATTGAAATTTTAGGTTCAAACTTAAAATGAGCTCTTTAAATTCTTGCACTCCAGGGTCTCTGACTTGTAGTTCTGTTTTCATTCATTTATCGCCAAACATTATAAAATGATTTTGATTGTGGAGAAGAGGAAGCTAACTTAGAATTGGAACAGTCTTGTATATTTAGAAACAAGACTATTATTCTAGAGATTTTGGTGACAAGAGAATAAATTTCTTCAGGGTCATTAATGTGAAGCCCAAAACCATTTTGTCTTCAATGTTTTCATCAGTGTTTTCTATATACATTTTGCCATAATGCCTCTAAAAAGCAACTGCATTTGAATTTACCTTAATGAACTTTTGTATGGTTATTATTTTTTTATGTTATTCATTTAGTGTGAAAAAAAATTGGGTGATCTATTTTGTTCTGGCCATCACAGAAATAAAATCATTACTACATATGAGACTAGGTCAAATATAGGACAATGACAGATTTTGATATCATTTTTCCAATGAATTCTTGAAGTCACAAAATAAATATGGCTTTACTTCTAAATTTACTTTTAAAAAGTACACACAAAATGAAAAATCCCTCAGTCTCCAGCAAGATCTTCATCAGTGAATTAAGAGATCCATTCTTTAAAACAAAACCCCAAATCTTTTTATTCTCACTAACTTTGTTAAGAAAGGAGTATAACTATTTTTGGAGAGATTTTTAAAGTTGCATTTTCCCCAGTATCTTCTAGTGATTTAAATTGTGCGTGTAGCCCTAATGTCATATCAAAGACATTAGTTCTACAATGAGAAAAACCACACTCACCATGCTCTGGTCTCAAGTTAATGAATACATTAGAATCATTCATTTGCTGCCCAGTGATTCAGAATCAGAATATAACATTCATTTTTATGTAATTTATTTATACATGCAAAAAAAAAAAAAAGCAAAAACGAAAACCTGAATCATTTACTGAAAGACTTACTCTTATTTCTGAGTAAATTTGAGTGCACATGATTCCACATATTAGATTCAAAAATTTTGTATAAATTACAAAGGCATTTTGGTAAAAGAATGGTTTCTTTATCAGTACAAAATATGCAGCCCAAAGTTAAACATAAAGCACATAAAATTATTTTAATCATAAAAGTAAGAAATAAAATCCCCTGTGTTTTCTTGAGTCAAGATACAGCTCATTTTAGTTATATATATTTCTTTCAGTTAACAAAAATGGGGAGCATGAAATACATTTAAAATCATGGTCAATCCTTCTCTCCCCTAATTTTCTTTGCTATGTCTAGGACTCAAGTTGTTCGATATCTCTTTGACTTCCCAACATGATGGAGCTTCAACCTTGAATATTTAAAAGTTTCTCTTGAATTAGTTGAACGCCATTAGTCTGGGTTCAAATAATGGAAGAGGAAGAGAGGGCCAGGAAGAGACTACATTTTTAATATCATACTCATTTGATCATATTGTTTCTCATGTTTACAAAATTTTGCTTCTTAATAAACGAAGAAATATTTTGATGTATAATTTAACAGCCTATTGAACTACTTTTAACTTTGATAGGCATAGGGTATTCTGCCTGAAGAGCTGCAATATTTTTATTGGGTTTCCTCTCAAAGTGCCTTGTAGGTAAAGGGACAAAAATACTAACACCTTGTTTGACAAAATAACACATTCAGAGTTTAACCCGCTGAATCAGGCTGTGCTCACAGCTTCTGAAATGGCTCAGATATGCAACTACCAATGGCTCGGAATTATCGAATCCAGTGGGCCCTGATCATGACACTTCTTTGGCATTTCATACCCATTGGTATAGAATGGCATAAAAAGTATAAAAACTCTCACTATTGACTCTTCTTTGATTCTGAGAAATCAATTTCTCCTTGTTTTCTTCCTACCTCCCTGTCCACTCCATCTCCACTTCCTGTGCAGGGCCCTCTTTACCAGCCCCTTAAGTGGGAGAATAGCTCAGCGATCTGCTTCTCAGCTCCAGCCCAGCAATCATGGCATTTCTGGAGAAGCTCTTCCAGGCTGTAAGGCTCAACTTTAAAAGCCAGAGCAACTGCCCACTCCTTCCTCCTGGGTTGCGACCTGTGTATTTATCTCCTTCTTGGACATCTCTCTGCATGTTGGCCAGTTATCTTATTTGCTTCATCCGTCCCTGCTCACACAGTCTTCAGTTTCTTCCGGGGGCCAAATTTAAATCACTGGCACAACTACCTAGCTAAAAACGCAAGCCAGAAAGGTGGGAGTCAGAGTCATCAACATATTCTCCTTTACTTTCTTTTCAGTCACCAATTCCTGTCAGTTCTATCTGCTTACGAGCTCTTTACTGTCACTACTATCACACGCCACTTGTCAGTAGAGGTCTCTAACCAGATGCGTTATTAAAATAGTCTCTATCTGTCCAACTTCTTTTCAGTCTTCCTCATCCCCCCAAGTCAACCAGTCCATTCTCTGGTCTGCCTTTCATTATTACTATTTTTTTTTTAACATGTGAACTTGACTTGTTTCTCTATTTTACAGTAAATACTCCAGGCATACTTGTCAGAGTGTACTGCAAAAATCTGATCACAGGTCTGTTACTTCCTGCCTGATGGTGAGCTCCTTGAAAGCATGGACTGTGTGACATCCGCTTGGCATCACCAGCTTAGTAAGTGACAAATGTTGTGGAATGACAAACCCAGTCCAATCTTTCATGCAGCAGACAAGGCCCTCTATCACATATACTTTGAATGTGATCCACAGTGACCGTATAAATCAGTGGGAGAAAAAATTTCTGTTTGAAGACTTTAACCCTTTATAAAGATAAGGTAATTAACGCCACCCAACTAAATTGGGAGCAGCAGTTTCTGTGTGTACCTAAGGGGCAGCTTATTTAAGCCACTGAATTCACATTTACCTCTAGGACAAGAGAAAAAGTAATCTGATAATTAGATAAGGAGGGGGTTGAGAAGAGAAATGTAAGGGCTGAAAAAGGTGTGATTCTGACCTTTATGATCACTACTGTTTACTTTAAACTTTGAAATTAACCTAGTTTTTAATTATAATTTGTGCATGAGGATAAGTCCACAGAATAGGCATCACTGCAGTGTATCTGGGATTGTGTCCCAGTGTTGCAAGAGGTGTCCTCCCTAGACACAGGTAGACATTTTTGATACTGATAATAAGAACTAAGAATGCAGATTGGCCATGGAAAGCAACAAATAATTTATCAGATCTTTTGGGGGTCTTTAACATGCCGTTTGTCGTAATCACCATTTGCCTTAATGAAATACATGTCAAGGGTCACCTAATACCTGAATCTGCTTTACTTGAGCTGCACTGAGCCCCCTGTTCTTGACGATCTCCTTCCATCAGATTTTCCTCAGCACTTCTCAAAGATGTCTCTCGAGATACTTGGGAGGAAATTGACAATTTCTCCATGGTCACATAAAATTGAGAAATAGTTCACTCCATATTCCCTTGTAAGACAGTCTCGATGAATATTAGCAAGTTAAAGACTTTGAGACTTGGGGGGGGGGGGGGAGAGAGAGAGAGAGAGAGAGAGAGAGAGAGAGAGAGAGAGAAAGAGAGAGTTTGTGTGTGTATGTATACACAGCCTGCAGAACTGGCTGTCTGTAGAACATTCTGTGTCTATGTGTGCTTGCTGTCTGCACAGATCTCAATCATTTGTTCTGCTGTTTTTTCTTTTTTTTAAGTGCATTTTCAGTGGAAGCCTAGAGATTTCAACATTTATTCTGCCTTTGAATCTGATTTGCATTTCCTAATCAGGCTTTCCTGTTTTTGTTTTTATTTTTCCTGGAGAATTCCACTATTTCTAGTCTAGATCTCCTGCTTAAAACCTGAACTTATCCGTGCCCCAGTGAGCTGCTACTATCCAGATCAGGGCAGTACATAATTTTGTGTGCGTGTGTGTGTGTATCCATAAATAGACATAGATGTAGATATAGATATTAGCTTGTATTCTTCAATGTTCCTATAACTCTTACGTCTCTGAGTGTTTTATGTTTCGACCAAAGTGAGACTTGGATTCATGACTTGCTCCTTACGTCATCATTCTACTCCTGTAGCAGGTCGATTTCCAGACATTGAAGAGGGCTGTGCTGGCAGAGTAAGTTGCTACCTTAGTCCTTTGCCGGATTTCACTCAGCCATTCGGCTGAAGTGGTCCCTGGGCCCTTGCTCCCTGTTGCATCATTCTCACTTCTCTGTACTCTCATTTTCTTTGTTAAGACCAAACCAAGAGCTCACTTTTAATTGGTGTTCTGAGCTTCTGGCTTTATATTATCTTTTTGTGCTTATTAAAATGAAAACTTTGCTAGAGGAGTTTTGCTGAGGAAGTCTGCATCCTATTTATAGATCCTTTTAATTGCTTCCCCAACCCCCAGTGGGAGGTAGTGGTGCTTATTTGATCATAGAAGGGTTTGATTTTTTTATGGTTATAGACTGATTTTAATCCACTTATGAGGATCAGATAAAGAGGTTGCTCCCTGGTGGTTATTTTTCAAATGTTTTTGTGCCGTTGTTATATTTATTTTCAGAAACATGACATTGGGATTATTAATATTCCTATTTGAAGATGGAGATACTGAGGCAGAAAACTTAAATGTTTGTCAAAATGAAGGGCATATTCCTTTGCGAACAGTGGAAATATCCTCATCGTATCAGGTTAATTAAGCACACGATTTAAAGAAATTTCGCAAAGAATCAGAGGTGACAGAGTTGATAAGAGCATAGAGCATGGGGTCAGAGAATCAGGGCCTTAAATCTGGCTCTGTGTGAACTTGGACAAGTTAGTTTATCATTCAGAGCCTGCTTTGTAGGCTGTATAATGAGGTAGTAATACCTGTGTCACAGAGTGCTCAAAAATATACATTTACGTACAATGTTGGTCAACTATGTCTTGATGTTCACTGAATAGAACCATGAAATGCTTTAGTGGATGAGAAATAAGCCTATATTCTTCAGTGGGGAAGATTTAACCTGACAGTTAATAGATAGGAAGGTGAATTAATAACAGATAAAACAGAAAAGGGAGAGACCATTCATTTTATTTAAACTCCCATTAAACATATGAAGTCATTCAAGATTAAAAGAAGAAAAGAGCCTGAGAGTTGTCCAAGTAGAGCAAAGTGAGACATAATTGAAAATTAATATTGACCTGGATGTGTTTAAACTCGATTCGCACCAGTGCACTGCCTAGCAACCATGGTATTTGTCCTCGCCACCCCATTGGAAGCCACAGGGCAATTTAGCACAGGGTGGACCAACAAGGTTGCTTAGGGCAGTGCAGCAACCTCTCTGTAAGGGAAACACATTTCTACAAAATCTTACAAACGGCAATGAATTCATGTCAGTGCTGGCTTAATTTGGTTTCACATATCCAGCCAATGTTTCTCATTCTGAAAGTGTGGTCCACTATCTCTGCATCACAGTTACCCGGATAGAATCGTACTGGGGTTGCTAGGGTGAAGACTGACAGGAGTGCTCCTTCCAGAGGGTAACCACAGAAAAACACCATTTGGGCAGTTAGCATGGTGGTGAAGAGGCCAGGGCTAGACGGCACGGGTCGGGATGCTGGCTCTGTCTATTCCCAGCTATTTGATGCGGGACACATTTCTTAGTCTGTCCATGAAGGTTTCCTCATCATTAAAAGTGGTGATGATGACAATGATAAAACATATGTTTGTAATTGCTTCAAGTAAAGGGCTGAGGAGCTATCTGGCTGAAAGTAAGTAAACTCAGTAAAGGTTAGCTGCTATTAACTATTGGGGTCAAGTTTTCTTTGCCAGCATGATTCTAACGCATCGTTTCTCTGTCTTAACCCAGCTCTCTGGTGACGGATTTCATTTTATTTACTCTCCCCAAGCTTCCACATTCACGTTCCATTACCATCACGTGATATTTGTAACTGACAGTCCTCTTCTTCCAATCCTGTAAGACATAGGTTTCACTTTATCTCCAACTTTAAAACCAAGCACAACTATGGGAGTTTTCACAGGGAGTTTCACTGCTAATGATACAGAAATATTAGCAGGGCATAAAATAGTTTCCTCCCAGCCTCCCTCTTCTCCTTCTCCCTCTCCTGTTTTTTTTTTTTTTTTTCTGCTTTAGACCCACACAATTGGGAAAAACAGGATAAGAAGTTTCATTCATGCTGCGAAGCTGAACACTGTCCTGAGATTTGCAACACAGAAGTTTGGCAGATACGTGGGAATCTAAGGTAAAAAGCATGTACTTGACTTCTCCTTGGAAGAGTTCTTAGGAGAAATGAGAAGATGAGGGCAGCAGCGAGAAAAGGAGGAGTAGTAACCCCAGGATGCAAGTAGCTGACAGGGAATTAAAGTGGGAACAAAGGTGAAAGTGAGAAATTTCTCCCAAGGAGACAAAGCAAAACAAAGGGAAATGTCATCAACCTGTTCTCAGCTGAAGGTGACATTCTCAGAAGACCACAGAAATAAAGGGATCAATGTGGCCATTTGAAGCTGTGCTGCAGAAGCTCATGGAAGCCTCTGAGAACCCTTGAACATCCTTAGAAATCTCCAGTGTTGCATCGATCTGCTGTTCACGCTGTGCTTTCTCTGGGTAGTGGCTAAACTTGACACCTTGGCTGGATCCAGAGATAGGGGGTGGGTTTCAGAAATTGTCCTGGGATTTAGGATTTGAGCTAGTTGGCTCTACCTTGATGGCATACCAGGCAATAAAATGGGCAGCTGCTAAGAGGCAAGAGCTGAAGCAGGCTGGGAACCAAACACAAGGCCCCCAAACCTCAGGTGCTAAGTGCTCTATGAACCCCTGGGTCATGGAAGAGCGATATCCCACAGCCTGAAGGAGATTGCTAAAAACCCAGAAATATGCAAATGCCCTATATGCCCAGAAAGAAGTGAAAAATCCCCCAAATCATGGACACATTTATAAATCCATAGCAGTTATATGACAAAGGATTAAGAATTGACCATATCAGATGAACTAATGGCTTCTATGATGGACAGATAAGCCCAACAGGTAGAACCGTAACGCAAAACACATATGGGATTTTGACTGCTCCATATATTTTCATTGCCAGGCTAAAATAATAATAACAATAATAAAAGAATCTGACATAGTTTCTAAGGTGACTACCTTGTGCTTAGAAGAATAAAGTTCCATTTTAACGTTTGGAGGCAAGTTTAGGGCATAGATTTGTTTGCTTCCAATTCTGGCAGCATTTTAAGATACAGTCTAATTTTTTCCAAAATATTTTTTAATTATAAAAATTTGTTTGTAACATCGCAATACAGAATATAGAAACTGAAAATCAATTTGTTTCCCGTATAATCGCAAACTTGTGAGGCAACCAGTGTTATGATTTTGATGTCCATTTTTTAAATACTTTTGCTAGACTTATATAAACATTATTTACATATACACTTGTACATTTTATATCTTCACAAATGTCATAGTATATATTCTGCAACTTATTTTCTTCTCTTAACAACATATCATGGGTATCCAAGTTAATACATTTAAATATAAGTAATTTTTATTGGCTATATATTATTATAAAACATAGATATGCCAAAATTGATTAAACCTTATGTGTATCAATTGATATTACAAATTATCCAGAACAACAATACTCATGCTTATAATTATATTTTTATGTCATATTGGTTGTTTTTATAATATACATATTGTATATTTATATGTACTACTTAAAAGATACATTTGAATTACATCTCAAAAGGGTATTACAAACATTGTGTGATATGTTTATTTCCCTGTCTTCCCACTATCACTAAATTGTTTTCATATTAAAATTTTTCTTCCTTCCAATATTATATGCCATTTTGTTTCAGTTTGTATTTCCATGACTACGAGTGAGGGTTGGTAACTTCGTATGCCTCTTAGCCAACTGTTTTTCTTCCTTTTGAACTGCTTGCTCAAATTTTTTGCCTATATTTTCTTGGGTTATTTATCTTCTTACTAATTTGCAGAATTTTGAATATTAGGAATGTGTGTGTGTGTGTCTAAAGATATAATGAGTTGCAAATAATTTCTAGGATTAAATATTTTATTTTGGTTTTATTTATGGTAACATTCATCATATGAAAATTAAAAATTTTTATTTTTTTAAATCTGTTCATTTTCCATCACTTTCCACTTAAAGATGTTTTCTTACATTTTTACAATCTTTGCTTTTAAAATTTAAATTTTAAATGTTTGTCTGGAATTAATTATTTAAATTTTTAATATTTGTCTAGAATTAATTGTTGATGTAATATGAACTAGAGCCCTAACTGCATTTTCATCCAAAATGGATAGTCAAGTGGTATTTGTTGAATTGTCCATCTTTCCCCAGAAAATTTGAAGTGCCATATTTGCCACTTATTAAGGAATCATATGTGCTTGGACCTGTTTCTGTAGCCTCTATTTCATTTCACTGCTTTATTTGTTTATTCTGGAATAATAAAAAAATCAAACAGTGTCTCAATTTGGTTTTACAACTCACATTTTTCTAATACCAAAGGGGAAAAAGAAAACTGCAGCCAAATTTCACTCATGAATATAATACAAAAATTTGAAATAAAATATTAGCAATTCTAATGTAGTAGAGTATGAAGTTAATCATACAACTTGAACAAGAAATTTTATACCAGAAACACAAGTATCCCACAGGATAGCAACCTATTATTTCTATTCTAGTGCTAAATTCAAGTAGAAAAACTATGATCATCAATAGACTGAATATACATTTTATAACATATGGTAGCCAGTCTTTATAAGTACTGTAGAGACTAAGAAAGACCCTTCTTAAATATGATAAAGACCAAGAAAGACCCTTCTTTGACATTTCTTTTATGCCAGAAAATGTCATAAAATACCAAGTCAAGAATAAGACAGGATACCCGATATTAGAATTATTATCCAACATTGTTTTAGAGATAGTAGATATAAAATAAGACAAAAATTGAAGAAACAACATAATTATAAGAAAAGAAGTAAATGTTAATTGTTTGCAGATGATGTGACTATACTCTTACAAATCAAATAAGAACTATTAGGATAGGAGAGTTTAGTAAGCTAGCTATGCATACTTGAAAATTAATAGCTTTAAAAAATAGCAGCAATGAACACTAAGGAAAGGACATAGATTTTTAAAAGTCCACTCACATTTGCAACAAAACTATATGAAAATAAATTTAACAACAAAGTTAAAGAGCTTTATGAAAAAAGGGTGATATTTTAGTGAAGAACACAAATATTCCCTTTTTGGAATTCAATATTATAAATAGTTCAAATCCTACCTAACTCAACTCATAGGCATTGCAGAACTTTTGTAGACCTGGTCTCAATGATTATGATTTTTTCGAGTAGAAAATGATTTGCCCACTCTCTCCTTTTTTTGTTTTAAACAGTGATGCCCTACTAGATATTAAAACTTTCTCTAAGGCAACTGTAAACAAAATATTATAGTACTAACATCACACTTATTTTTATCTGTAAATGTGAAAATGTATACTCAGATATCCTGATGTTATCTAAATCTGCACTTTTTTCTTTTTTCTATCTCCTGAAAAGGTGTCGTAACTTAATGTGAACTTTGGGAAATAAATAAGACATAATGGAGTTGGAAAAGAAATAAACAGGTACATTTATGACAAAAGATTATCTGGATTGAGTCGTACAACATAAAACATGTACGATTAATCAGATGAACATTAACATGTACCCAAATAAGTTTATCTTATATTCAGACAAATATGTTTAAGAGCTGAGAAAGGGTCTTGCTGTTGTATGTGGCTTTAATGAAACCCTAACTGGGAGACATTACTTTCTCAGGATTAAAGACTGAATTTAGACACTACTACTTTTAGTTTGACCTGTGCTGGGCTAAATTTTATCATTGCATTTTCTGTAAAGGAAGGACTGGCCTCACTTATTTATTCAATCAACGCTCTGCTAAATAGCTGATACGTGTCAGCCCAATCACTGCCGTAGAGCATCCTGTAGTCTGGTTAGGAGAAACCATTTTGCAGGCTTTTCCTACACCAATCAAATGCAAGTAGACAGTACGCCAACAAATTTTTATCAGTCCCTTAAAGCTGTCCACGGGGTTTTACCATTAACTATTTCCACAGTTAATACTTGAAAGAAATATATCTCTTAAAATAAAAACTAGGATTCAAAATTCTCACACAGTAAGTCTTTTCGTACAACTCAGTCCAAATAAGTAAAGTCAAATTAAATCTTTCTATTAAGAACACTCAAGTATTTCTCAAAGTGGGGATTTTAAGTTAAGTGAAAACACACACACAAACAAAAAACCCAAAACTTGACTAATCACCACATAATCAAAAATGATTAACAGGAAGCAGGAAGGCATCTGCAGATCATGAAGGTTCAGAGACATCAACTAATCATATCATTTGAGATTGTCTATTGAGAAGCCGAGGAAGACGATAATCATAAAACTGTATTGAGAACGGCCTGGGAAAGCAAAACTTTGTAAAATAAAGAATTGGAAGCCTGCCATTTACCTCCTTCACCAGTAAATTTTCTGCTTTGTGCTCTGCGTCTTCAGGTACTGTTGAGTATAATGTTCGGACATCCCAGGAAACTGTGGCGGTCTGAGAGGAACAATGACAAGAAATTAGGCCCTCCGACTTAAAAGCCTTGTGCAGACCACTGTACCAAAAGCACAAGAGGGGAGTATTTCAGATCTCAGCATTAAAGGATAAGAGAAGACAGAGAAACTTCCTTGGTTCTTACCAATTTAATCTCCAGGAGAGAAGATCCAGACCCTCGTTAGATCCAGACCTCTAGCATTATCCAATTACTGTTCTATCAGTAAAGCTCAGCATTTCAAACTGTTTCCTTTCCAGCAGAAAACAAAAAATTGGGAACCTGTATATTGTGATTAGCTTATTTTTACTGGTATCCTTTTTTTGTTGTTGCTAATGCTGATGTAAATTTGAAATAAAGGAGAAAATTCACAAAATCAGCATTATCTTAATTTTATTGTAAATAATCTCTTGAATATCCACAGGATAAATTTAGCCCCTTTTAGAAATTGTGTGTGTGTGTGTGTGTGTGTGTGTGTGTGTCCACAGTTAGGGATGGGAGGAAAGAAAGAGTGTTCAATAAATCTGCACCTTGAAGAAAATAAGTCATGTTTTTGGTGTCTTTTACTTTTGTTATTGAAATAAACAAAATATTTTCAACTTCAATGCTAAACAATCAACTTTCTATTAAATGAATGTACATATACTAAAAGTATCAAGTATCTCTTAAAACAGAACATCTAAAACAGAATTCCTATGTTGTTTTGTCTTTATATATCTTCAGCTCTACTGAGCTGGGGAGCACAGGGTGCCATAAACAGTACCTTTCCATCCCCAGCCACCCACTTCCTTTAGTCTGTGCCCCTTGGTGATCACAGAGAGGCAGACGTGATGAGTCTGTTCACATACGTGGTACCAACAGTTAACATCTTTTATTTTGTACATCCCCAAACCCCACAAATGATTCATCAGGCTTTCCAAAGCACAAATTTAAGTTCATTTGAACTGTTCTACATACAGGGTATTTTTTCCAGATTGATTATTAGAACAGATGGGAGTCCCAACCCCCTTCTTACTGTTGGGGAAGATGGAAGAAGAGGGGGCTGGGATTTCGTCTGAGTTTGTGGCTGCTGCTACAAGCTTTGCCACCAAGGACAGCAGCATTCCTTTGCTTCCCATCCTAGACTTCCATTTTCTTCAAATCCCCCCTTTTCTTCATGTAAGCTCCATGACGGCAAGACATTGGGTCGTTTTTGTTCACTACTGTAATCTGAGTGCCTCGTCAGGGGCTGAAATACTTATTTGTTGAATGTGTTGAGTGTGAGTTGTGTACATGTGTGTTCTGTATAAGCACATATGAATGTGCATGTGGTGTGAGTGTATATTTGTGTGAACACGTGTAATTGGGTGTAGTGAACGAGTG
The DNA here is from genome assembly GCF_057876585.1 of Rhinolophus sinicus. NCBI lineage: Eukaryota > Metazoa > Chordata > Mammalia > Chiroptera > Rhinolophidae > Rhinolophus > Rhinolophus sinicus. Next base: position 201,869,431 of record NC_142517.1, read on the forward strand.
TGCCTGTGTGTCCATCTATGTGAGTGTGTGTGTAATGTGTGAGTGTGCGATAATGCATGAGTGTCCTGTATTTTAGTGCATGTGTAAATTTGTGTGGTGTGAATGTGTGTGATATATGAGCATGTGTATGTGAGTGAGTGTGGCATGTAAGTGTATATGAGTGTGTATGTGTGTGTGTGTGTGTGAGTGCGTGTAAGAGTGTGTGTGAGTGTGTATGTGAGTGAGTATGTGTGTGCTTTAGGAGCATGGGGTTCAGACACTTAGTGAAAGAGGAACAATGTTATGGGAATCGAACAGGATAAAAACCAACGAGAAAACTATGTTGAAGTTACATCATGTGGTAAAAATAAATGCTCATCCAAAAACACAACTATAGAGTGGGTGCCCTTGGTCAGTAAATTTGCCCCAGGACTTGAGTGCAGCTGTGTGAACAGAGCTTGGAAGTGCTAAGAGGATGCGGCCATCGATTCAAGCCCAATGTAGGAAGAGACACACGGAGCCATTACTTAGATTTTACATTTTTTATTCCTTCTTTTATGCTAGTCACTCTGTTAGATAAACAGCAAAGAAACTCTATTGAAAGTTTGGACTAGAAGATTAAAATCCATGCCTAAATTGAGTTTTGGGGATTATTGCTGGATTTCAGTTATGTATCTGGGGATAACCTATTTCCTGTTTGAACAGCTAATTCACAGATACACAGTGTCACTTAATTGGTTTCCAGGAAACATTACATATCATAATTGACTGGCAAGATTAGGGATTTTTTTCTCTAATTCAAAAAATGTTCTATATTTCATCCACTATTTTATAATAATTATTTTATACAACAAAAGCAAAAGATTCCTCTTTTTCTTTATATACTATAGTGTCCTATTGATATTTTGCATTTTGAAAAAAAGTAATGGCTCTAAATTCTAAGTCTGATGGAGAGGAGAGTAACATGGCCCAAGCGTAAGTTTCCTGTTCAGTTATACCATGAACCTATGTCTCCACTAAGATCACTGCTCTGTGGTCTAAAACAATAGAGTGAATACTGGGCTGGTCTTAGAACCTTTTTTTTTTTTTTTTTTTCCTTAATGGTAAGTTTTGGGGATATGTTCTCGGTTTCCAGAAATAATAATCACATGGCTACTTGAAGCGTGATGTCATATAGTAAAGATAGAGCCCCAAATACACAAGCTAATGCTCAGATGCAATGTTTGAGATTAGACGTTCATTCAAGTTGGAGTTAGAGAAATAGAGCCTGTGTACAATCATGTGTACAATGGCTGTGAGTGATTCTTGATGACCTCTAGTTATGAAATGATGTTGATTGTTTACTAAATCAAACAACTGGGGTTGAATCACCCTCATGTAACCGTGTAATAAATGGAACACATTATTTTATAACATGTGTAATTTTGCATAGCTAATACCTTGCACAGAATACACAAGATACAGAAAAAGGAATACATGTATCGTGAATGCCTATCACATATTGTTGATCTCAGTTATATTTTGTGGTAATACTGGAGCATTTGCCTGCCAAAGCAGAAGGCCTCCAGCAAGTTTCAACTTTAAGAACTGTGGCACATCTACTCATTTCTGATTTCTTTAATGTGTCTCTGCTGAAGCAAAAATCAAGAAGAAACGTAGGAGAGTCATATTTGTTAAGGGTGTTAATATGGTTACAAATAATTTCTCTTCTGAGAATTGGATGCTTTCAGACCACTACAAATTGCCTTGGCCACAACAGACTTCCTGTTCTCTTTGATGAACTCTCTGGTCTACAATTAGTACAGCTTAGTAGCAGGGAATGGATCTGAGCCTCTACTGGAACTGAGCCGAGTTCCTCCTTTGGTGGTAGAGTTTTAAAAGGAGGCTATTGTCCAGAGATTAGGCATTTGGAAATAAAAACTATGCCTTTATGTATGAAACAGTGCACACAGGCCTGTGTTTGTAATTTCAGGTTAATACTATTCAGATGTCTTCGACGTCAGCCCTGTCACTTTCCGCACTGGGTAGTCTTGGCGGCTTTAGTCACAGCCGCCATTCCGCTGGCTGACCACAGAAGACTCCATTCCAAGCACATCGGAGCCATTCCTCAATTGGCCAAAGGCCACTGTCACGGTGTAAAAGAGAGTCTGCTTTTCCTATCCTGGGGCTGAGCAAAGCTACCTGTGACAGTACTGTAGACTCCAGCTGCTCCAAAAAGAAAACACAAATGATGGTGTTTGTAGTCATCAATCAGTCAGTCCTAGCTTAAGAAGTTCACAAGCCTCACCATGGGGACTATTAAGGAACACGTCATGGTCGATTCCAACCTCACCCATGTGTTTCAAAGGCTCTTCTCCTACATTTCTCAGAGTAAGACATTGACAGTGCCTTTCATTTTAGTAGACCCGGCACTTATACTGCATAAGCTGTTTGAAAAACATTATTTACCGCAGTCAGAAGAGTATTGCGATTTCATTTTATTTCTTTAAAATACACGAGAGTATCACTTGAATACTTTCATTGTGCTTTAAGAGAGGTCCTTCTTGTTTTGCTGAAGTTAAACTGTATGGGAAATACACAGAGAGTGAGCAGTTGGCCACAACTGGACAGTTGTTTCCCCCTCTGCCAAGCCATGGGGACTTCTCCACCTCAGTACTTAAGTGTGTAGGTAGGGAGTTTTGGAGACCTGCTTCACGGTTGTTTTACTCTTGGACTGGCAAACCACTGAGCAAGTCATTTCACTTCATTTTTGTGATTCATTTTCTAGGTTCCAAAATCTGTCTCACCTCCTCTAAAGAGGTGAGAACAAAACATTCTACATGTGTAAAAATGTGAGCATGAATGGAGCCCAGGGCTCCAGCAATATAAAGATCTTTATGCATCTGGACCGCCCGTTGGCCAGGATTCAGGGGCAGTGGTCTGAGCTCACTCTCCAGGGAGGAACAGTGAAGGAGCCGGGGGCTGTGAGGCCTGCAGATGTGGCCCCATTGTGAGCAATGGGCCTGAGACATGAGCCAACCCACCACAGTCAACCCGCATAGTATCTTTCCTTATGGCTGTTCACAGTCCTTCTTGCAGGCTGGGCACAGTCCTGCACAAGCCCTGCCCATGCTCCTCCTCTTCTTAGAAAATCCTTTTCTTTCCTTGTCCTTTCCTAATCCCCATTTAATATAGGTGTCACCTCCTTTTGAAAATCTCGAATTCATTCAACATACATTTTCTCTTCTCTGAACTATATCATGTGCTGTCTATATCACATATGAAGTCTGCAGCTTAAGTATAGAATCTGTTAGAACCAAAAGGTCTGCTACTGATTAATTCAGATAGTTATTTTACATGATTTTGTTTTAAATATAAGCAGGCCACCTTAAGTCCGCTTTGGGAATAAAATATGACAATAAATGATATGTTTTGTCATGTGCTTTATTGTTTCTTCGGTATATTTTGTTTATTCCTTTTAAAGAATGAAGCACTTGAATGTAAACTTGAATGTAGACATGTGTTTTTATGACTGTTTTGTGCCCTATCTCTATCTACCTCATCCCTGTCTTAACATTTTGAACAATCCTTTTTTTAAAAAGCAATACCAGTGTTATTGAGATATAATTGACATGCCATAAAATTCACCCTTTAAAATATAAAATTGAGTGGCTTAAGTATATTCATAGTGTTGTGCAACCATCATTCCTATTTAATTTTAGAACATTTTCATTGTCCCCCAAAGGAACCCCATATACGCTGGAAGTTACTTCCCATTCCCCTTTCTCCCCAGCTCCTGACAATCATTCATCTGCTTCTGCTTTCTGTCTCTACTGATTTGCCTATTCTGGACATCTCATATAAATGGAATCATATCATATGTGACCTTTTGTGACTGGCTTCTTTCATTTATTATTATGTTTCAAGGCTCATCCATGCTATAGCATGTCTCAGTAGTTCATTCCTTTTTAGGACGTATAATATTCTACTGTAAGGATACAGCGTACTTTATTTATCCATTCGTCAGTTGATGGACTTGTTTTCACTTTGTGGCTATTACAAATAATGCTGCTATGACTATAAGTGCACAAATCTTTATTTGTACATATAGTCTTAGTATGATCAAGCCCAGAGCAGTCTCCACATATTCTTATTGAATTGAACTAAGCACTCTAGAATCACTTTACTAGAGTACAATTATCTAATGGCACCACTCACTGTGGGATTCAGGAAGTTATTATTTCCCCCAAGTTGTTCACCTAATTTTTCTAAGCAGCAGCTGGCCAAAAAGCATGCTATTTAGACAGAAACTCTCACAGCAAAAATCAAGGTGCTTAAGTTTGATCTCCATCCTCCCAATTACTCCACATCCTTGAACAAGAGCCTTTTCAAATCTTGGCTTCATTAGCTTGTAAACGAGAGGAATATTCTAACTTAGAAATAACCTAGTTTGACAAAGACTATTACTGAGCTCTTAAATTGCAATTATGGGCTCTAGTATGAATACTGTGAGCCATTTAAAGCCTGTTTCTCAGGCTCAGAAGCCAAGGATTTAAAAGAGGTTGAGATATCTCTAAAATGTCAAGTTGTGTCTGGGTAAGAGAAGGGAGAAGGAGGGGGAGGGGGAGGGGGAGGGGGAGGGGGAGGGGGAGGGAGAGGGGAGGGAGAGGAGAAGAAGAAGAGGAAAAAACTTGTGACCTTTTTGCCTTTCGGTTTAAAAGGTATTAAGATCTTTCTGCTTCCTGTCACAAAGTGACCCATATGGCTGAGTCTAGATGTCCCCATGTACCAGTTGCTTTTTATAGCTAAAAACACACTATGACAAGAACAAGCCACCAGTATGCTAAGAAATCATAATAGAAATTTCACTCATGAATATAAATACAAAAATTTGAAATAAAATATTAGCAATTCTCTAGTAGAGTATGAAGATAATAATACAACTTGAACAAGAAGGTTTACACCAGAAACACAAGTATAGAAATAGAGCAGTTTTACTCACGTGGGCAGTATTGAAATATAGGTGATTAGGTGGCCTTCCCACAGCGTAAAGTATTGCTAGCTTTCAGACCTCTAAACTTTCTTATTTAAGGTTTTGTACCTCCCAGAAATGATTCTACCTCAGGCCCTCTGTATCTTTCCTCAGCAAGAAACTCATCTCTGGCTTTCTCACTTTTTATTCTGCTATTTTGTATCTGCCTTTCCTTAAATCAAGAATCACTTGACAATATGATTCATTGTGCCCTTGAAACTGTCCTTTAGCTCTTGTTTTCCTTCCTTACTCTCCTTGCCTATGTCACCAAGCCACAATTTGGTGACTAAATTCTTTATTTCTTGGCCTTCAGTTTCCATTGCTACCACCCTCAGAAAGAAAGAGGAGAAACACAGGAGTAGCACATGCAATTATGGACGTAGTACATGAGTCAATGAATGCATCTAAAGTGCTTATTCCTAGTGAATCACAGAAATAGAAGTCATACAGAGGATCATCCTGCCTGCTCCCAGAACCCACACACCAGGATAAATCGTTTCCACCTGATGTGTCAAGATAAAGAAAAAAGCTTCTACTACAGGCCCTTAACCTGGAAGAAGATGATTTTAATTCCGTGTTTGGCAATCTTGATTGAATGCCTATGACCCAGACATTGTATTGGGTATTTGAAACAGTTATAAACTGATTTCTCCCTTGCCTCTTCACAGAAAGCATGTGGAAAAGTACATTAAGTGTTACAGGAAGGAAACTAGCCTGTGTTGATGGCAGCTCTGTGCCAGGCACTCTACCAGGTAGAATGAGCCTCGGGAAAGGGTCACGGTCATAATCCTTGTTTTTAAGGTGATATGTTGAGTGGTGTCAAAGAGGAACGTTACAGAGAAACAACCACTTTCTTCATCATGAGGCAAAGCCAATGACTTCATTCTCCTTGTTCTCAAATTTCATTTCACTTGGCCTTTTGGTTCCTAAAGATACTCAAAGGATTAAAGCTATATTCTAACATAATAACCTGCATGTTGCTGAAATATTCATTTTCCACCTGCTTTGGGCCAAGTGCCGCTCTAGTGTCAGGGCGGGTCTCCCCATGATCAAGACAAAAGCCATCCCTATCCTACTCGAGGCTACACACTAATGGTGAGAAACAGGTGACAGAGGAGTAAAAACGCAAATGGGAGCTTTCTAGGTACTGCTAAGTGCTATTCAGAGAAGCAAATAGAGCGATGCACTGGAGGAACACAGTGTGGGAGGGCAGTAATGGAGGGCGGAAGTCAGGGATGTGTCTTTGGAGAGGCGGCGTTTGAACTGAATTGTGAATGAAAAACAGGAGCCCGCTGCGCAGAGTGTAAAGGCCCTATGAGTTTGGCAAGTGCAGGAAATGGAAGGAATTCCAGGCATACGTGTAACCACAAGGGGAGCAGGGCTAGGAGATAAGGGCTCAGCCATCCTCAAGAACCAGATGATAAGGCAATGAGACACCACTGGGAAGTTTTAACTAGAGGCCTGGCATTATCAGATTTGCATTTCTAAAAGTTTCCTTTCAATGAATCAAAGCAGGCAAGGGAGGAAGCAGGAAAACCTGTTAAAGGCCACTTTTGGGGACCCAGGCAAATAAGGATGATGATGATGGCTTGGGCCCAGAGTGTGAATAGAGAAATGATGTAGAAATACAGCCCTGGTAAAAAAAAGAATCTCCTTTAAGGGGTATCAAGTACCAGATAAAGCCCCTGTTTCTTGATATTTCTTAACCACAAGCATTCTTAACCAACTTTGTTTTTCATCCATATTAGGGCACATACTTATCACAAGGCTTTTGCTTTTCTTGTCAGTCTCACTCATCTAGGAATTGCTGTTCTATATTCAGTGCCTTGTGGGTGCTGAATAAATATTGGTTAAACAAAACAAGTAATGAATCACATCTGCTGTAAGGGTGGGTGCTTAGAAACTTGGAAACACAGAAGTGAGCTGGATTCTCCAATCCATAGGACACAACTGAGCTAAGGACAGTCAGAGGGAGGGTGGGGAGTTTGGCACAACTCCCCCTTCTTCCATTCTTGGGATTACAGTGGTCATCTACTACCATCTCCCCTTGGGTGAGTGCAGATTGCCCACGCACATCCCACAGAATCCTCACCACTGCTCAAGGATGAGCCTGGGAAAGGACCCTCTAGCCAGGTGAACAGGAGTCTTGCTGTTGGTGACCAACAGCCCTGAAATGTGACATAGGCTGTGGATGGAGCAGACTGGGGCAGGGGGTTTTTAAAGAAGGGTCTTTACTCCACACAGAGGAAGATGAGAAAACCTAAGAAACAAACACAGTTCCTTTTAGCAGGGATTTCTATAGCAGAGCTCCCCAAATTTGTCTGTAAAGGGCCAGATAATAAATCTTGTGGGGTCTTCTATGTTTGCTACAATTACTATACCCCTGGTGAAACTGCAGTTGTCTCATGAAAGCAGCCATTGACAATAGGTGAATGAAAGGGCATCATTGTATTCAAGTAAAACCTTGTTTATGGATACCAAAATTTGACTTTCATATCATTTTTATGAATTACAAAATTTTCTTCTTTTTTTTCCCTTCAACTCTTTAACCAGTTCTATGAAGAAAATACAACATGGTAGTGTCCAAAAAAGAAAACACACACATAAAAACCCTTCTTAGTTCACGGGATATACAAAAGTAGATAGCAGGGCTCATGCATCATAGTTTGTTAGCCCTTACTCTGTAGAGCAGGAAAGAGGGAAAACCATCAATCTGAATTTTGTTCCCAAACTGGTAACTTTATATGGTAATAATATTCAACATGATCCTTTTGTCAGATACTTAATGCAAATGAAAAAAATAGCTGTTTGTCTGAGATGACATTTTCTGATAATAGGGACTAGGTGGCATCAAACATCTCTTGAGCGCTTGCTAATCGGAAGCTATTCTCCCAGCTGGTCTCCTAGTTTCCTCTGCACCCAGGTGCATGTTTTAATAATAAACACCAGGTCATTTGTTCTCCTACTTGAAACACTCCCAGTGACTTGTCACTTGCACTTCAAATAAGATATGAATGCCTTATCTGGTCCTCGCCTGACCTCATCTCTGACCTCTCTCTCTCTGTTCACCCATTCCACTCATCAACCTCAGAACTCTCCAGGGTCATTGTAGCCACTTCCTTTGGCCTGACACACTCCCTCCTTCCCCACGTCTTAGCATGGTTTGTCGTATTTAGGAATTCAGAACTCAGGTCAAATGTCACCTCGGGAGAGGTGCTGTCCTTGACCATCCAGTCCAACTCAGGTCTTCTGGTCAGTTTCTATTGCATGACTCTGTCTCGTTTTCTTCATAGAACTGGTCTTTCTATAAATTATCTTGTTAATTAATGTGTTTACTTATTTGGTTTTTTTTTTTGCCTGATTCCTCCCATCAAAATGTAAACTCCCCATTAACACAAGGTACTTTCTGTCTAATCACTGGTATTTCCCCTTTCTGAGATCCATGCCTAACATTCAGCACTGTACCTGTGTTGAATGAATATAGGAATGACAGCCTGGGGGGGTGATAAAATGTCATGTTCAGAATTGTGTTAGTATTTTATCCCAGTTGGGAATGAGGGTGACTGTATATGATGGGGATGAGGGTTGGGAGGGGGAGGAAGACTAAGACCTTGAGAAATGGGCAAGGACCAGATATTGGAGAAGCCCTTGGAGAAGGCTAATTTGTTTGCCCTTCATTTTGAAGGCAACGGGTTGGCCTCAGAAGGGTTTTAAGCAAGCACAGAATAAAATACTTCAATGTATTTATTGGAACATTCACATAGGGAAAATAAAAAAAGTATGTTACTATGTACTCTCTTTGCACCATGAAGGATGGGAAAGGTATACAATAATCAGACCATCCTTAACTTAAACAAGCATAGAAAGATGCCAAAAAATAAATTCAAATTCAGTGCAAGTGTTTCATCCCATCTACACGCCCCCACACTCTCGAGTTAGGGGAAGTTGGAGTAGCTTTCAACATATTCCTGAACAACAGAGCTAAAAGAAAAGGTGGTCTGAGTATCAAGCTTTTGTGTGCTGGCTGATAGAAAGAGGCTGGCTGTTTGTCAAGTTTACCTTCAGTCTGAAAGAAAATGAGGATGTGGAATTAAAAAAATGAGACATGGTTCAACTTTGTGTTTGCAGTTCAAGACCCAGTGGCCTGGCCTGACCACAGAAATGAGATTTCTACAGGAGATAAGTCTTAAAGTGTGTCAAATGCTAAAGTGGGAGCCATTTAAAATTCTGAAAAACAGGTTGGAAGAGTTGTTTGGTTACCTACTAACCTGTCTCCTTTCTTCTACCCTTCTTTGTAATTGGAATAGAACATTATTAACTCCCATACACCTTCTTTTTTGTTAATCCATGGAGGAGGGTGAAGAAAATTAACCTTTAGAATCCTGAAGCCAGATTTGCTCCAGAGGTAATGGAGGGAATAGAAGTTTGAGGCTGTCTGAGGAGGCGTGAACACTGAGGCCCCAACAACTCCACAGAGGTTCCCATGGACGCTGACTATTTCACAGGGTTAGCTTGGAGCTGTCTTTTCATCTGCCTTAAGATGCTCATGTTCCTGATGCCTGAGAGTATCTTTCTTTTAGGAGAAAACAGGAAAAATTACCATCTGCCCATTGAGATCTCTGTTTATATAGTTAGATATTTACTAACAATTTAAAAGTATTTAAGATGACCACAGATGGAATGGTTGGGACACGGGAGTGCTCATTATCCATAACTTTACTGTATTTATCTTCAAAACAAATTTCCTTTTTATTCATTCTCTTTACCACCTGAGGAGCATTCTATGTGCCAGTAAATATTGTCCTAACGAGGGCATATCTCAGATCACAAATCCCTTTATGAAGATTGCTTGCCTACCTTCCTTTGCCTATAGCCTCACCATTTTCCTATTAAAGGACAACCAAGATTTGGGGTGAGTTTTAAGAATTGCATCATTTGTGCCAACAGATTCCTCCTGCCTTTGCCATTGGTTGGTTTCAGTTGCTTGGAGCTTTCAGTTAGAAATGGCTCGAGGGAGGAAGCGCTCGGTGAGGCCAGGTAAGGCAGTAGTTAGAAACCCAGACATTGGTGGGGACACAGTGCCAATTGGACCCAGGTAGCACCCTGTGCTACTCCCATTCCAAGTGGCTACTGTGTCACGGAGCCCCCAATATTCCAACTTGACAAGGGTCTTGGGCACGTTCTATTGCTAGATGTGGACTCCCACTGCAGCCACTGTGATGTAGGATGCACAGGAAGAGGGCTGAACTCCCCAAATCTACACGGGAAGATAACACCCTTGAGGGGATCACCCTGTGGGGCTCTCCTGAATATGGATGGCTTGAGAAGAGAACACTTACTGAAAAGTCGTCACTGGGAAAGAAGAGGAGGTCTCGAAGGGGATCGTTCTGATAGGTCTTTTCAAGTTCTTCAATGACAGTTTCATAATCCAAAGGCTCAAGAAGCCTGGGCTTTTCCTGCTGTAGAAAAAGAAAATATGCTATTAACCACTGATACATATAATTTCACTTCTTCTCAATGCTTGGATGGGCTTCATGTCTTAGTATCACCAAGGCTTTGACTATGTACAACCCTTCCAATGGAGTCACAGAGACTCCAGGCGTTGTAGGGCAGAGCCACATAATTATTATTTCCAGATCTGAAATCATATGGGAAGATCATGAAATACTTGACGTCTCACTCAGTAACTCAAGCTGTTCGCGCTGAGTCCCCAAATCTCACGGTCTTAAGCCCTTTCACATCCACAGAATAGATGTTTATGTGAACTTGACCTTTGTCAACGGGAAGAAACGCTTTCTGCTTACTTGCCATAGTATTATGATGATGCTCACCATTTTTGCTGAATTAGATACTTCCTTGTGAGGTCTACTTGGGTCTGTTTTAAAATGTTGGCTCTCTGAGAGCAATCAAAGCATCACAAGCTGTCTTAGTTGTCACTGAAGCATGGATCCTGTGTCAGGACTAATTGCTTGGCTCCGAGCCTCTTTGCCGCTATAGAGAGAGTCTGGGTAATACTCTAACAGAACTGTACAACATAACTATTATGGATACAGTGTGGTGAAAATGGAGAAGAGTCTGAAAATAGCCAGATAACCACACTGCACGAAAGTCCCGAGGCCACGAGGAAAGGCGCCTCCCTCACAGAAACTGCCCACAGCGCCAAAAAAGACAAACGCCAGTGGGAAAAGATGTGATGGTTTCATTACAAGGGCGATGCGTTTAATCCAGACTATACAGAACTCACAAAGTGAGAAGATAGAGCCCAAGAGAAAAAATAAAATATTACAAAACAGAAAACCAAGGACATGTTCTGAGTTCACTTGGCCCTTTGATGAAGCATTGATGCAAGTTAAATGAAAATAAATGGTCGTTTGGATTATTTTGTGGCACCTGGAAGCTGGAGTGGCCACCATGAAATTTGTACGCTAAAGTGATCTCCTAAATGAAACAACAAATTTTTTTTTTCCACATGAATGACATCAACAGACTGTTTCCCACCAACCTTGCTCCTCCCCACTCTGCAAAGTACACGGACTTAGCTTCCATTTCTAAGGCCTTCCTTCCTTAGAAGATCTCTGCTGGTAAATCCCCCAGACTTTTTATCAACATTTTAATAATTGCTAATGGGCTCCTCAAAGTAGCAGTCAATGTTTATTTTGATGACTTTCCAAATATAAAAATAAAACAAAACGAAATGTAACACAGTGGGCAAAATCACAAGGACTCCCATGTCCTTTCTGTATTTAAACAAAACAAAACAAAACAAAACAGAACAAAAACAAACCTGTTTTACAAAATCTTAAGTAAACTGAGGATGATGTAAGGGGAATATTCTCTCTGGAAGGGCTGTACAAGTAAGATTGCCAGATTTAGCCAATAAAAATACAGGGCTCCATGCAATATTTGGAGAAAACAAGAAAGGTGGTTGCCCAACACAATCTAGTGCAAGAGCTGTGAAACATCCAATATTTTGAAATGGAAGATATAGAGACACAGTGACATGATTTGGGTAATTAAAAACAAAAGTCTTCCCAGAATCTCTGTCTTCTGATATGATGATTCTGTTTAGACGTATTTTAAGTTCCAATTCCCTATTTTCCCAGGCAAAAGTTAATTTCAAGAATCACAAAATAATAGTTCAAGAGGCAAATGTAGGTTCCAGATGTATGATTTGGCTCGAACATTTGCTTTATTTTTAGTTGGCTTTGAATGTCTTTGAGTAGTGGTATTTCACTCCAATTTAGCTACAGATCTCAGTAGTTCTTATCTATTACCTCTTTCCCTGCAAAGTCACACATTTATATGACCAACCGCCCTCAAGGCCTTCAAATCTGCAACACTTGGCTTATTCTGGAACCTCTTGTTTTCCTAATATTGTGTTTGTCTATGACATGTAGCAAATAAAACAGAATATGTTGTAAAACCATCAGAAAGCTCTGATCTCTGCCATAGATTTGGTTGCTTATGTCCCTTTCTCTCACTGTTTCTTCAGCTTAAGTATAGGATGCCCTTTGGTTTCATATACCAACAGCTCCTGACATGGCTTCTAGCATTTCCCTCTTCTCCCCCTTCCTCTCACCAACATGAATAGAGATGTGAGAGTGGCTTAGTGTGTGATTGCACTCAGTACCTTTAAAGGCAAATGTCCTCAAGATGTTTCAAGAGGCCTTCTACAATCCTTTTCTCACTATCTTTTCATCTCCCGTTAGGTACACACCACAGCGTTAATAAACCAGCTGCAGATGAGAAGACTTTCCAAGAAGATGTTTTCCTCAGGCCCACACAACACCCAAAGTTAATCCCACCTAAATTAGTACCATAGGAAAATCAGAGCTCACAAGTTGTAGGTTATTAATAGAACCATAGAAAAACTAAATCTTAAACTCTCCTTGATACACTCCATAAAAGGCATAGCCTGTAAGCATCTATTTGGGGGTAGATGTTTATTTATTCATTTCAGGCTATGACATAGCAGCCAATCACTGAATAACATTTAGTAAGTCTTTCTTGTTTAAAATGCTGGCCTATCGATAAATAAGCTGTCTGCTCAGTGCGTTGGTCAAAGAGATAGATGTACACAAGGGTGCTGGATGAGGAGGGTGGGGCAAGGATGTATAGACGATGGATACAAGGATGATATAGTTAATTTTGCACTATTGCTACTTACAGAGATGTTGAGTGAAACTGGGAACTGAGAAGCATTGATTTACAGCTTTTTGACAGTTGGGTTGTCTCTCTTGAATTTAATGTGCGTCTTTCATTTGGAAATGCCCCAACTGGGATGAGGCATGTGCCAAGATTACCCTGACTTGGATTAGATTTTTATAGTGCTTTTTACTCTTACTCTCTTTCTCTCAAATGAGTAATGAATTTCATTAGCTATTCTAAAGGCTCTCCAGGCCTGGGAAAATGCACCCACCAGTACCTGTTATTATGCAGCAGGGTTGGTGTTGCTCCACAGGGGGAATAGGCCCAATTTTTCTTGTATAGTAGTAAGATATTTGTTTGATCGACTTCCCCAAATCCACAGGTCCCCTCCAATTCAACTTCCCAGCAGAAGAATGGGCTCCTGTCACAGAAACAAATGCTCCTTTCCTCTCTACTTAGTCTACAACTTCTCATGGACTGCCAACACAACGACTAAGTCCTGGAGTTGGTTAGCCTGCCATCTTGGTAACAGTCAGGGCTGCCAAAAGCTGTTTAATTGGTTTGGAGCAAGCAGATTATCCAGGTCTTGGCTCAAGATTCTAATTTCAAGAATATGGTGTTCCCTTACTAAGATCTGAATTATTTTCATAATTATAATTCAAAATCAAGTGGGTGAAGAAATGACATGAAAGAAGTAAGCATCTGAAATATGGAACATGGAAAAATTAAATGACTAAATTATCAACTGAGACCTCTCTCCAGAATAGTACAATCGAACTAACCTAGACTGTGTAGCCCTGTTTCAGGAAAAATCCAAAATGAAAGGGAGTGTGTGATGATATGTTTTCTTTGTTGAGATATAACAGAGAGTATAACATGCACTCTAGAACCAGAATTCCTGGGGTTTTAGTTCTGGCATTGTCACTATGGGCTGTGAAACTTTGTGCATGTAACTTAGAATGTCTGTGTCTGAGTTTTCCAATCTGTAAAATGGACATCTTAGTATGAGTTACAGCATAGGACTAAAAGAGGTCATATTTGTTATGCTCTTAGAACTCACCACAACCACAGTGCTCATCAAATAAGTGCTAAGTAAATAAAGGCTGTGAGTTTTAAATTTTCATTAGTCATGGATTTAAAGCAATTGCACTGTAAATGTACTGTGCACAAAAGAACAAATAGTAGGCGCTCAATAAATATTAGTTGAGTACATCATTTCATCCAGGAATTCCTTTTCTGGGACTATAATTTTAAAAAATTTCATGTATAATCCAAGATTTATAAAAGAATGTCTTTGCAACATCACCTTTGTAACAAGATGGAGAAAACATATTCACCTTAATTCAAGAGGGATAAGAAGAGCAGGTGGGCTGGTACAGGCTATGTCCAAAAAGTGAAGACACCATAGCTGCTGCTCAGAAAAGTGTGGTTTATATTTTTCAAAGAATTGTCTGTCGTGGAGAACGGCTTAGTGCTATAATGGACTTTGGGAAAGACATTGGAAGATAGGAGTTGGAATAAATCATAAATACTTGTGTAGTACATGTAATGATTCCTCCTTGCAACTCTTGAATCTTCCGTTGTTAGTTGACTCACAACATTTTGTGTGATTGGCTTTTGTGGGAAAACATGAGGAGGTTGGGGTCCATGATCGAGATTGCAAACATTGCTTCCAAAGAAAAGATAATGAGAAGGCACTACCTCAGAAAGAAAGAAGGTCAAGTTTATGTTGACAATGGATCTACATTCACATACATAGATCTGTAAGGAGCAGTAAGGCCTGAAGGCCATGATCAGCTAAAAATGGGAAACAGTGTATTCAAGGATAAGTAATGATTAGGGAATTACGGCACATCTATTCTAAGAAACGAACGCATGACCATTAAAACTGAGTTCTTTTAAGCTTTTCATGGAAGTTCAACCACTAACATCTTCAAGTAATTAACAATAAAGACACATGAAACACTGGGGAAAGGAGACTGGAGAAAATAATTACAGATTACGTATGTGGTTCTAGAAACTAATGTCAGCAAAAAAGGGAAGAACAATTAGCAATGTATTAATGAAAGTATCTTGAGTCCTGTAGGGAAGCATTAACAGCTGGTAAGTTACTTAAACACCTCTGTGCACTGATCACTGTCACAAAGGATTACCAGTCAGAATCTGTAGTTGGAAATTCAGGGTCTTTTATTTTCCAGCTACGTAGTTGGACAAGTCATTTCAATTGTGACTTAGTGAGGTTGACCAAAATGAGTCAAAGGGCCACTTCCTGCTTACGGCAATATTGTTATAAGGATCTAAGAGATGAAATATGCAAGGGTGTTAAATGAACCACCAAATGCCAGACAAATATAGATTTGTCTTTATTTGAAAATGATTGAAAATTACCCCACATGCTTTACTCAAAAACATATCAAAATGAAGTCAAACCAACCAACCAATTAAACCAATCACACTAAATTCTTTATGTACCAGGAACTGTGCTACAGGGTTCTATGTATGTTATCTAAAATTCCTTTAGAAAACGAACAGACCTTAATAACTAAAGAGTTTGTGGAGGGAAAAGAGGTAATAAGATAAGAAAAGCACAAATAAAAATAAAAAGGTCAAAGTCTATCTCCTCTATCTCCCATAAGAAGAGGGAGGTAACCTACTTAATTGTGTATATCAGCAAATAAAAGTCACTTTGAAAGTCTACCTTCTATTTTCTTTGAGATAAAGTGTAGAAAACATTTTTATGTATTTTTACCTCCAGATTTTAAAAAAGGGATGAAATTGAAGATCAGTTTATTATCAAACTCATTAGCTTTGCAAAAATAACTATCTAGAGAACAATCAAGTTGTAGATCTTAGAATTCCTTTCTGTGGCTGCAACCTACACCCACCTGCCCACGTGAGGCTTGTCAGTACTGGGGTGTTAATAGGATCACAAAGGACTAGTTAGGGAAAGAGTGTGATGTGATGAGGACTGGAGAACAATCTCCACAGCAAATCCCTCAGCTTGGGGGGCCAGTACTTGTGTTCTCAAGTTTGTACAGTTAGGGAGCCAAACCTTGGTTGCTCACCATTAAGGTCATTATATTATAGTTTGTCGATCTGAACTAGTTGATGTTAGTTCTCCTTTTCAGAAAATCTGATTTTTTTCAAGACACACTTACTATGAAAAGTTTTTTCCTTGACTTTGAGAAGTTTTATATATTTTTTTGTGACATGCAATACATCCTCAGTCTTCCTCAATCACCCTCATCATTTCCAGATAGCTGAAACTTTAGTCTAATTTGAATATTTATAACAGAATTAATCTTGTATCTAAATGCCTTCTTTAGCTTACAAAGATTTGCATCCTGGTTAATGACCCAGAAAAGCAAAGAGACAAAAATAGGTATTTATTTTAGCATCAATACAGTAGATTCTATGTCATGCCAATTATTTAAACATTCTCTTCACGCTTTGGCACACAAATAAGTAAATAGCTAACAGTTCGGATCCACGGGGTCTTTCGGGAGACCCTAAAAAGAATTGCAATCCCGAGATCTCCAAAACAAATTGGAAACAACACAGCTGTTAACTAATTACTGCATTATCAAGATAACTGATTAATTTTCTTAGAGGAAAGAAAAGATCTAAATGACACATGGATTCTTTAGACTTTAATTTAATCCAGGACCCTTTGGCCTTAGTGCAGTTGGCAAGGAACCAACTTCCACACTATTTGTGTTTAAAACAAATGAGAAAATTGGAGAGAGCCCATGCAGCTGGATCCACTGCCACAGCTGTAAGGCTGTGGTCGTGTGACAGATTTAATGCCGCCTTTCATCAAAGGGAGTTCCACTGGACAACTTCTCAAATGTTTGAGCTTCAGAAAACAAGACTAGCTTTTAGTATGGAATCTTATACTGACCTTTTAACCTTCTCTCTGTCTTGAACCACACAATTTCATGAGAATGGAAAAACACTAGCTAAATCAAAGTTAAGAACTGTACAGCTGGTCAAGCTCAGATTAAGCTGAATTTGGAAATGGTTCCCTTGGTAACAAAAAAAAAATAAAAAAGGACACAGCTCTCAGGAGAAATCAAACAGTAGTAACTCTTTAAATGTCTTAGTCCATTTCAGTGAAATAAATCAGGTTAAACTTGGCAAATTATAAAGCCCTTTGCAAATATAAAGATTAATCATGATACTTAACATAGACATTATAGTTAGAAGAATCAGGATATTCTATTTTGTTAAGGCTTCATTTCATTAGGAAAACCAAGATGCAAATGAGCTCTGTAGGATTTATAATATAAGGTATACTTTCAAACTGAATTCAGACCTTTTGATTCTTATTTTCTTTTTAAGGAAATTTGACCATATATATCTCCTAAGAGTATGTCAAAATGAATGCATTATAATATAGCAAATGATAATTAAAAAATAAAAGTGGCTACTTTTCCTTCTAATACTGGCACTTGTAAAGAAGTAGAAAATATCCAAGAAGATCTAAATCAAATTAAATTACATGTCTCATTTAGTTTTCTAGAAACACTTGAAAGATAATAAATATCATTAAAAATACATCACAACCTAATTACAAGTCTTCCTGACACCAGGGAAATAAATGCCTTAGAGCAATCTGCTGGGAATTTTAGATTAATTTATATGAAATCTGTGATGAAAGCTGTCACTGGCTTAAATTCTGATGATACGTTAGTATGTTAATAGTCACACAAATGAACTTTCACTAACAGGCCAAGTGTGAGGGGTGTGTGTGTGTGTGTGTGTGTGTACACAAAATCATACATGCACATACACGTGAATGTAAACAGTTCTGTGAAGAACATGCTCCTATAGTCTCAATAAATCTTCCCCTAATGATAGTCAGATCATTCTTTTATTTCCTTTCTTACCATTGGATACTTGAAATTGAATAGGCATAATGGACTTTTGTTGCTATTTGGCCTATGCAACACCCATCTTTTTTTTTGTTTGTTTCTTTGTATTAGCATTTTAATTTCCTTCTGGTGAAGTCACCAGAATTATCTCCCTACCCCCATAGGGAGTGGTCTTGGGGGGTCTGATAATTCACAGGGTCCTGCTTTTCTGTGGTCAAGGGCATGTGATCCCAGCAAGCTCATTCAACACTTTCCTCCAGGACTCTGAAATTTGAGTAGAAAGATGCCCAAATCCCACATGACTGCCCATAGTTCCAACCCCCAAGACCACCTATTTCTCACTGGCCTGAGATGCTCTATGCCCATCCCTGTTCTTTCCCCAGCCTGTTTCTCCTGTTCCCTTCTCTGGACGATGCTTGTTTATGTAAGTTTCTTCTGCTTGAAATTGAACAAATCGAATATGATATAATACAAATAGCAGCACCTATAATTAGGGACTATTTTATATCCTTGAATTACCTTGATTTGGATCTTAGTGGTCTTAAAGGAGAACCTCTCATAGCCAGTGACTCCTTGAAGTGCAGGAAGTTAGGTTTAGTAAACTCATGTATTACTAATGAATTCCATCATCATCTATTCTATAAAACATACATCTGGCGTCATGCATCCTGGGCATGGGAGAACTTAAGTATCTTCTTGGTTTTTCAAGGTGATAAACTCAATACAGCCCTCATCTTTAATTTTCCACTAAGCCTGTCTCATCCCTCTCCTATGCCAACAGAACAACTGGGGGTAAAAAAATAAGTTTCTGTCCACATCTGCTTTCAGTGCTGACATTCCACATACCACAATTTGTCTCTCCTAGAAGGTGCCGGGTTGCACTGGGGGTACTGGCAGCCTCCTAGAGTATCTGAGAACTCAAGCATCTCTCAGCCATTGCCAGCCTCACATCATCTTCCTTTATTCTGCCATTTTCATCTGAAGAGTCACATTTGCTATATTTGTTATATTAAAACTAATTAATCTATCTTTGCTCATAGAAATAATATAGTCACACCAAATAATTTAATACGAATGGTAATAATAAAAACTACCATTTTTTATCATTTCTCCCATCCAGTACTACTATATGATCAAATGGCAAGAACCATGATAAGGATTTAAGACTTTCCCTCGCTGAATATCCATATCAAGTCTAGAAGAGATCAGCATGGCTTTATTTTACAGATGCCGCAACTTGGATTCGTAAGATTTGCTCAGCAAGTTGAAGGAGGAACTGATATTTCAACCCAGTTTAGCGAGAAACCTGTGGTCGACTCCACTCCACTCCACTAGCGAACGTCATGACCTTGCAGGAATAGGCAACAGAAGAGCTTTTTGTTTTTTTCCTGTTGGAAAGATTCTGAAACAGCTGTCGTTTTGAGTACTATCCCTCCTTCCTTTGTGAGTTCTGTAGGGAAGGACATTAGAAATCTAGGGGTATGAGGTCACTGGTCACTTCAGGGAAGAAGTGGTAAGGACAGAGGATAAACAACTATTTAAAAGAGGGCAAGGAAGATGAAGAAAAGGAAATGAAAAAGTGTATTAAGGAACCATATAGCGAATGTTAGATAATGTCTACATCAAAACCCACAATGGAAATTGCCACTAATTGAGGGAATCTGTAAATTCAGAAAGTTTTGTATCACTGTCACCATTGGGAAATAAAAAGAGCTGTTGGGAGCATGGAGCTGTTGGGAGCATGGAGCTGTTGGGAGCATGGAGCTGTTGGGAGCATGGAGCTGCTGGGAGCATGGAGCTGTTGGGAGCATGGACTTCCGGTCCATTGTGACACCCTCCCCTTCTCCCCCCCAACTCTGACAAATGATCCGCCCCCTGCTCAGATAGCTGTGCAGGTCACCTTCATGGAGTTAACTCTGCTCAGTGTGGCAGTTCTCTTCCACCTTGCCTCGCTCCTGGCTCAAGTCTTCTCCCTCTCTTAGCAGTCAGCCTTGAGGAAAGCAAGCTCATTCCCGGTTAAGCTACAGGTACTTGTCCTGAGTCCATTCTGAAAGCATCTTGTCTGCAGGTACCTGGCACCTGTGCTGGCTCCTCCCTATTCCTGCGGCCACACCCAGAGCCTTCTGATGGCGCCAGGATTCTTAGGCCAGATCAAGTTTCAATCTACACCTCTCCATTTCTGTGGTCCGGACTTGAATTTGATTCCTCCCTTAATCCTGCTTCTTTGCTGTCTCCAACCTGGCCGTCTCTGACCTTTATCCTTATATTCCATTGCATTTCAACCTGGATTTAGTCTCATTTCATCATTTCCTGCACCCATCACCCTAGGATTCCTGTGCTTACTTTCAGCTAACTGGCTCCTTGTAAAATAGCCTAAATAGGTAACTGTAAATGTTTGTATAAAACAAAGAATGACAGTAAGTGAGGGTGACCAGGGAGGGAGGCTATTCACGTTAATATGGAAGAATAAAAGAAAAAACATAGACTTGAAAGGCAAGAGCACAGCTAAAGGTGTTCAGATTAGATCCTTGGTGCATAGTTTCCGATTTTCAATTACAGTGCTAGGAGGCTATTACCAAAGAGGAGAACAAGAATTTTTGTGCTCGTCCCAACTTTTCCAAATACTTTGAAACCCTGCAGATTAATGATCTATAAGCCAGTAAGAACTTAAAAATACCAACCCACATTTATTGAAATACATTTTACATTTTTTCTGACTGTACAGATGATTGATATAATCATTCAAGTTAATCGTGTATTTAATTTTTCCAAATTAAGACATACAATTTAGGAAGGAAACTATATTTTTATCGACTTCCTATGCACTAGAGATCATACTGAATGCTATGGGTTTAAAAAAATAAAATAGACCATTAAAAAGAAAACCTTCAAATATAGAACAACATACACATTTCAAAAATTAAGGAAAGTCGTTCTACTTGATAATCTAAGAAGTAAGTTTCATTTTTCCTTGAACTTGTCTTATAATGCAGTTGAACTCTTTCATATTGTATGCTGTGATAAGCGAATTAAAATACATGAAGGCATTTCTTAGACAATACACTTAAAAACTGGATTAATAAGGAAAACTTGCAAAACAATTAAAAATTGTAACAGAGTGAAACAAACTGCTTCAAACATCATTTGAAGAAAACAAAATTGTCAGCCTGGGTCATGAGAGTATAAAGTTTGGGTTGTATACCTTTCAGGAAGTCACAGATCTCTGATTAAACACTCTAGATTACAAAGAAATGAAACAATTTCTAAATTTGCTTTACTGCAAAACATAGTTTGTTGCGTTCAAAATCCACATGGTCATTATAAAAACAGATAATCTATGACAATTAGTTCCAAGAATCATTATTTCTCCTTTCACTACAATATATGAGGATATCAAAAAATTCAAAATTCATTGTTTTAGTCTGTAAACTAACTTCTAGGCCTAACCTTCATTTGTCACTTGAATTGCTTCTTCCTTATTACCTATCAGGTCATCTCTGAAGTAAGTCTAGGGATGTTGGTTTAGTTTTTAAGACACTTATACGGTTGTGTTGGGGAAAGTCCAAACTGGCTTTGGGTGGCTTAGGTGGGAAAGAAAAAAAAATACAGCATTTCTAAGACAAACCCCATCAATACAGAGCAATCTGGGGGCCCTGAACACTCAGCTTGAGGCCATTCAAAACTGTGTCTACTGAATGAGTAGCCTGTCACTGAGAAAGGCTGTGGGGAAGATGTCACCTTCCATTGGCTTCAATTGTTGCAGTCACTGAAAAGACAATCTCACTACAATTACATCCCTCTTTCCTTGTCTTGCAAAAGTAAATATTTTACTTGGTTTTATTACTACTATAGAACATTTGTAACTTTTACACAATATTGAAATCATGTTCAGAATCCACACAATCAAACTGAATTCCAAGAAATAATCTTAAGACGGGGGCAGGTACTGTTATGAACATTTTATGGAAGAGGAAACAGGCTCAGAGTAATTTAAGTAATCTGCCAAAGGTCATATAGATGGTAGGTGAGAAAGTGAGCTAGAATGACCCCCTAGCACTCTAATTATGCATTTTTCACTTTTTTGGATTTTCTATTTTTCACAATGAGGCCCACATCTCAGGATACTAATTATGAATGGATTGAGCAATCCCCCACTTCACAGAAGGGACAAACTGTGAAAGGAGATATGCCTATCTTATGAAGACCAAAAGCAGGCAACAGTAGCAGGAAAGTCCCCAGTGCCTTCCATGGAAGAAAGCTAATCACTGTATGAATGATCTTAATTAAATGTGAATGCATAGCTACTGAATGCTGTGGCAAAACACTGCGTCCTCCTGGCTGCTTTTCCCAAAGTGCTCAGTAGCAATACCTCAAATTCAATTAAAATCTTTCATACAGTGATTAGCTTCATTACATGGGGAGACACCAGGGACTGTCCTATTGCCAAGCTCTATGTACGGCCTGTGTGTGAGAGACATGTTTTCTTGTATATTGTCTCTTAGTGAACACAAGAAAAAGTAGATGTCATGGTGACATAACCCACGGAACGTCTACATTTCACTGGGAGAAAGGTAGCAGAAAAATTATGTTTTTATGTTTTTCAGACTGGTCTAAAGGTTAAAATAATCTCAAACCAAACAAGGTTTTCAAACACTTATCCTCTTTAACAGGCTGGTGGTAAGCAACTGATGAAGGAGGCTCTTACAGGCCAGAAGAGAAGACACAACTGGGCACCCATTTTGGGCCAATGGGGACCAGGTTAGGTTCAGGACCTGCCGATTCCAGTTCTGAAATGCTGCTTAGAAAGACCTGGGTCCATTCCATGGGAACAAGGTTGAAGGGCCCATTTACCTCTGTTTCCCAATGGAAGACATGCTCTACTGAGATACTGATAAGACACTGATCAAACAACATCATAGCACCAACCTGCGAGCCAGACCTCTGGTAAGTTCTATGCACTTACATTTCCACCATGCAGATTGTAAATATAAAGAGAACCACTATTACTTGAAACATTGTATTCTTGTACGTGTTCTTGGCTTATCAAGAGCTGAGTGATTATTCGTGCATTTGATTATTCATATTCATTAAATGACTTCATAACTAATCATTGTTATCATATGTAAGCTTCTCTGTTTCTGGATTCAAGATGTTGATATGAACAAAAAGATTATTTACACCTAGTGGTTCGCTACTGGGGAGCTCACCCTCCACACCCCAGGGGACATCTAGAGACATTTTTGTCACAACTAGGGAGAGTTTGCCAGTAGCATCTAGTGAGTAGAGGCCAGAGATGTTACTAATGCATAAGACAGGCCGGCACAATAGAGAAATCTCAGACCCCAAAGACAGTCTTGCTGAGGTTAAGCAGCCTTGCCCTGATGAAAGCACCCTGTAACTAAAACACCCTGCAAAATATACATCTGTGTAAAAAGAGCTACCCAACAATGTTGTTGCAGACATTTATCATATAAAGTGAGTCTTCCACACTACACATGGATGGATCACTGAAGTGCTCAAGAAATTGGCTCTCGTGTTCAGCTGCTAGTGGTTCTCACAGAAAGAAATCTACGATTCTGTGATAAGTACACATTTCCAGAGCTCTCCTGATGTTTGCAAACAATAAGGAAGAAACACTTTTAACAGTAAACAAAACAAATCTTTTTAAACTTTAAAACTTATCACTTCTTACTCTCTTCCTTGGCTCATTTAATCGAATACTTATTTACACTTTCTTTCGTGGTTTGGATTGTTCCAAGAATTTTAAAACAAATAATGAGTAGTATGCGATAAAAACAGCAGTAATTAAAAAAACAACAACACCACAATACAACACATAACCATATACAAGTCATTGCTAGAGGCCTTAATTGAGGCAATTGTAGGCTTTTCTTTTAAAAAGTGAATATTCTAGTAATATTTTAACTATTTAAATCCTCTATCAATATGTTTTAAAATAATGAGGAAAGTAATTCCAATATTCCAAATAGTCCAGAAATGCTTTAGCTACCTAAATTCTCTGTCAACACGTTTTAAAATAAGGATGTAAGTAAAAGAGGACATGCATGGGCCAAATCGAATAGTCTATTCTATCTAGGACTTTCCCCAGAGCCTGTGTTAGAATACCACCCCAGAGCTAATCTTTTTTTTTTTTTTTTCTTCTTCAAGTATTAAAGAAAAGATGGAAAGCAAACACCGACATTTGTATACCTACAGAACTAAGTTTGTGGATTTCTTCATGATTTACTCTCCTCACTGTTCGTCTCCTCTTCCAAAATTCACCGGACTCCCGTTTAAAAACCTTTCCTCGGAAGCTCATTGTTTTGCTGTCACAAAATAGTTATAAATATCGATTTTATCAAACCTCTTTCTTCTGAAGCTTCACCAGGCCGAGTAATTCTTTCTTCTCTGGTAAAAAGGGAAATGCTCATGCTACATTAACATAACTCAACAGAAAAGAAAAAAAAACCCACAAGTTACCGTTTCCTGTAAAGTCACTAACTACCAGCTGTTCAGATACTCTCTTGTGCATGTATTCTCCCTAATTACCTGCTTTAAAGCAAGACAAAAACACAAAATGACTTTGGATGTTTAAGAGAATTGCTCATAGCAAAATAAAACATGATGTAAAATCATGCATGGAACCAAATCAAAATTGGATAAAAAAGCTAATATACTATAAGGTTCCATGTCTGCCACCAAGACAGTCATCCAAGCGATTGTTCTGGCTAGATCCCAAAGGTAAACTATAATAATATACCTGAAGTCTGAGAAGGCCATTTAAAGCAGTTGCTCATGAAAGTGTAGATTCAATTAGTGGTCTTCCTAAAGGGGTGCCCAAGAAACTCACTTAGGGTACAAGAAGAAAATATTAGAATTCTATTTCTGTTGGTTATACACATAAAGGGGAAATTACTGACATGGACTCTTGACTCTCTACGTCAAATGGTTACAAATAGTTAAACAGTTAATTCCCAATCTGTAGATTTTTACTTACTTTCTCTGGGGCTATTTAAAAGTACAACTCTTCCCTCAAACCCACCCAAATGTTTCTTCCTGTTTTATTTTTCTCCATAGCGCTTACTAGTATGAGACACTGCTATCCATTCTACTTATTTATTTGGCTTATGGTCTGTCTTCTACTACTAGACTCTATGTTCCATGAACAGTGAGAATTTTATCTTGTTCATTCATTGTGTCTTCAGTGACCAGAATGGTGCCTGGCATCTAAAAGGTTCTGAATATATAATTGTTACGTTTAATGAAAGAATAAATGAGGGGCTTACATTTATTGTTCTTAACAATAAACCTTGTCCCATATGTACATTGTGTTTTAAAATATTAGCTATTAATAAGAACTATATAATTTATAAATAAGCATAGAATATGGGAGTATAGTCAGTTTATTTTCTACTAGGTACATGAGATAAATATTTGGAGACCACCAGACTAGGACATGATTGATTAATTAAACATTTGAAAGATTGGTTCTGAAAACCATGGTTGTGTGAGACAGTTATTTAGGTTCTTTAAGATTTGGTTTCTTCGTCTGTAGGATGGACCTACTCTATAGTGGTGCCCGCCAGTTTGATGTAGGCGCTAAATGAACCATTGCTTGTCTATGAAGCACTAGCAAGGTTATCAAGATAGTTGAAGGAATATTTCCACTGAGGACTGATCTCCATGACCGCCAAGATAGAAGAAACTCTTATCAACTCTCTTGGAGGTGAGTTCTGAGGAAAGGATGTTATGGATGGTGTCTGCACTTACATCAGGGAAGGTGAGATCCACATGTGTGAGATCCACAATGTCCAGGGCATTTTTGTGCAGAGAGATGTATGATGTGCATTGTGGATACAAACAAGAAGCTTAACAAGGAGAGCAATTTCTGTGCAAAAGGGTCTCACTGTGCTGGGAGTTTTTAACTTTAAGAAAGAAAAATAACAAGGCTGCTAACTATCTCAAAAATTTCGTTCATGTCTTAGTAGAATCCAGGCTATACATGGAAACGGGGAGAGTGACAGGAGGGGAACAATGAGGAAGCACATTGTGGTTTGTCTGGAGCCTTTTGTTCCAAAGCGTCCTCCTTTCTTTCTAGTGCTCAACACATTTAATGGTGAAAGCGCAGGTTGGCTGCCACATATGACGCAAACTTGCAACCCGGAAGTGAGTGGTTCCAGACAGAGATCCTGTGGCTTGTCCCTAACTTCCTTCAGGTCTTTACTCAAATGCCTCTTCCTCGAAAAGCCTCCTCTGACCATCAATTTAGAACTATGGCCTTCTTATGATGCCCCTCCCATGCTTTGTTTTGACCAAAGAGAGAAACCAAACAAGACATTCTCATCTCACCCTTAGAAGCCATGTGTGCAAACACAGTTCTCATTCTGTATTGAAGATGGCGACCCTCAGGGAAGGCTCACTTAACCAGCTAGTCCCAACAACCATGGCCTTAAGTAGATGCCATCTACTTATTTGACAAGTCTTTCCCTTTATTTCCATTACTTTTCACAATACAGGCCGTTCCTTTTTCCCCAATAATAACTAGATTTAGCTGAAGCACATACATGTGCCCCAGCCTTGAGCCATACATACACCTCCACCTTCTCACGCAGTGATTGTGCAAGACAGGTTAAAAGAGACACTGATGATTGTTGAAGTATGGAGACTGCAAGTTTCTTTCAAAAACTATGAGAAAAATAGCAGAATGCTATAAAAAATAACAATTGGGGAGGCAAACTCTACCGTTACTCTGTAATTGGCTTAAGTAGACAACTAAGGGTTCCACAGAGCAGACATCCTTTTGGTAGATGGTCATTGGATATTTAGAAATTCTACTGTATGTCTCTAGTCCTAAACAGATCTTACTTTCTAAGTAACTCTTTGGAATCTGTTAGGTAAGCAGGTGTGTTACAGTACATGCAGAATTTTCAGACTTAATTTTTTTCCTTATACAATATTATGAGAGTCTGCTTCCGGCTCACCTAGTTTTGGGGGTAAGATTACATTTCTATTTTTGTAGTGGAAAATAGTATTGTACAACCCTTTTGGGCTGTGAACCCACTTGAGAATCTAATAAAAACTATGGGTTCACCAGAAAATTGTAAGCACTTAGAAAATGTGCACGCATGGGTCAAGGTCACAAATCTCTCATTGTTCATCTCTGGACCCTCTTACTCATGGTACCCTAAATCTCTAACTAAGAGTTGTAGAAGATTTAGAAGTTATAGAAGGAATGCTGTCTTATAAGGAAGCATTTAATAATCTTGAGCGACTCTTAAGTGACTTCCTCTCTTTCTAATATTTGCAACTAGTCTCTTCTCTATTCCGCTTTAGGCGCCATGGTTCTGTATCCTGGAGTCCCTCCCTCTCCCTGACTTCTGCAATATGAGAATGACTCATTTCTCCCCTTGCTTAGTTGTTGATCATGGCTCCCTCAAATATTGGCAGAAGGAAGCATTGACGGACAACATATGGGGATGTCAGATAGATATAACTTGGGGTGACTGCAAAGGAAGGGTATCTAGTAGCGTGAAGTGGAATGCTTCATGGGATGGCACTGCTGGAGACCTCTGGTGGGCTTTGCCGCCCTTCATTTCAGAGCAAGTCTGTTTCTACAGCATTCTGTGATACCTCACACCATTCCAATAAATTCCCTTTCTGCTTGAGAAACATGTTGGCAATCAAAAAACCTAACGAGGACAATGGGCAACACAAAGAAATCAAAGATTAATTGGCTTAACCACAAGGAATCACTGCGAAGTTCATTAGAAAAGAAATGTGAAACCAATAAATAGTCAGAAATGTATTAAATACTCTATACTCAAGGCATTGCTGGGCTTCTTGAAATACGCATAACACCCTTCCTCGCCTCAAGAAGCTTCTACCTGACAGAGGAGTTCACTACAGTTTGAAGGGGTCTGGGTAAGTTTATAGTAAAGATAGAACCTAATGAAGGCATTGAATAATATGTGGGAGTGAAATAGATGAGAGAAGGGTAAAGGATTTTCTAGAAAGAAGACATGGCATAGAGAAGGCACAGATAAAATGGTTAAAATCATGGGATCTGAGGTCAGCTTGGATTCCAATCCTACGTCCACCACTTACTAACTGTCTTTCTGCCAATCACTCTCTCTCTCTCCAGGCCTCAGTTTTCTCATCTGTAAAGTGGGAATAGTATGGTAGCTATCTCATAGAGTTGTTGTGAAAATAAATGAGATGACACTCTTAAAATTTTTAGCACATTGCCTGCTACATAGGAAGTATAACTATGAGTTATTACAAAAACTAAGAGGCAAGAAAAGACAGAATGTTTAAGAATTAGAAATCCATCCTGTCTATAGCCCAGAGTTGAGTAAGCAGAAGAGGCAATAACAACTGAAAATAGAAGGCGAGGGCTACCTCATGGAAGGTTTCGAATGCCAAGATAGTGAATGTTTCCATTGTATCCTGAAAGATGGGAAACCAGTGAAGGGTTTTTGAATTATAATTAAAATAGTTTCTTTGGAAGATTCATTTGGTAGTTATATGCAGGCTGTGGGAATATAAACCCCAGACAGTTTGCAGTAATCCAGGTATTAATTTAACATAGAGCGGTGGGTGGCAGAAAACTTGGCAACAAAAACTTAACTATAGATTTCAGGGAGACTATACATGAAGATCTGATCATTAAATGGAAAATGATAGTTGATGTTTAATGAGCAAGTACTCGGTGCTGGGTCCTGGTCTAAATGTTTATAATGCCTTATTTCAGCTATGCAACAAGCCTGTGAGGTAGTTATTGTTATTATATTATTATCACCACTCCAGTTCTACAGAGGAAGTTACTTGGGTCCTGAGAAGTTATGCAATTGGCCCAAAGTCCCAAACCAAGCAAGGAACACTTGGGATTTAAACCTAGGCAGTCCCGGTCTCGAGCCCATGCTCTTAACTAGTAGAGAGGTTCACAGATGCCAGCAGGTTTCTGAGTTTGACGATCAAGGAGGTGGATGATATGACTGAGGGATACAGGGTGGTAAGAAAAGACTTCTTTTCCTACTAATGCTGATTAGACATGTTGAATGTTGGGTCAAGAAGACAAGCTAATGGGCATGTTCAGCACCACTGTTATATGTGTGCCTGGAACTGAGGAGTCAGGACTGGAGACATGAAGCTGAAGACCATTGAAAGGGTTAAAAATTGAAAGTCTAAAAATAGTGGAATTTTTGGAGAACAGTGTAGGATAGATTTGAGAACACAGCCTTGAAATTCTTTTACATCTGATGGATGGAAGGCAATTTAGGACATTGAGAATGCACAGAGACAAAGGGGAAAACTACCAGCGCAGTGCGGTGTTCAGATGCACTGGGGAGGGCAGGTTAAGGAAGGTGATACTTGGCATCCAGGCAGAGACGGATATAGGACCTGAGAATGTCCAAAACATTTCAGCATGAGAGATAAGCAAGATGAAAATGAAGGACCTTGAAGTTCTGGATCCAGACAGATCTATATTTGAATTCTCTTCAACTGTCTATTAAATTACTTCCAGCAAGTTACTTGACTTCAGTCTGCCTGTTTCTTATATATAGAATAGAGCAATTAGTATGCTTGGTATTTACATATCTACAGAGGTATGTATTAATATATAGACATACATGTGCACACAAAATAAACAAACACACATATTGTTACATATGAGTTCAAAGTCTGGCCCCCTGATGTCCAAACAGAGAAAGCTAAGTTTGCAATTTTCAGTAGATAAGAGTCTGGATATTTGCAAGTTAGTTAAGATGGTAACTCTTAGGCATGTTTTAGAAGAAACAGGAATTTGCATGCTAACGTCAGAAATTTGAGAAGAAGTACTGGTGGTCTGTATTAGTTTTATATTGTTTCTGTAACAGGTTACCACACATTTTGTGGTTAACATTAACACCCATTTTTTTCTCTCACAGTCTTTGTAGGTCAGAAATCTGGGTACAATTTGGCTCAGCCAATTCTCTGCTTGGAGCCTCACAGGCTGAAATCCAGGTGTGTTGTTGAGAGGATTCAATTCCTTGTAGTTAGTTGTAGGGCTTACTTCCCCATTTTCCGCTGCCCTGTCAGCAAGGGGTCATTGTCAGTGCTAGAGGCTGCCTACATTCTCTGGCTCATGGTCTCTTTTTAGGCCACAAACAATAAGTTGAATCATTCTTACACTCTACATCTCTCTGTCTTTCCTTTCTACCTCATCTTTCCTACACTGCTCTTCTGCTGCATTTCTTTCCTACTCTCTTTAGCTAGAGAAAAAGTCTTGGCTGTCACAGCCTCACGTGATTAGATTAGTGCTACCTGGATAAACCAGGATAATTTGTCTATTTTAAGGTCAGTTGATAAGTAACTTGAATTTACATCTGCAAAGACCCTTCACACACAGCATTACTAAGATTAGTGTTTGATCAAACAACCAGGCTCTTGGGTGGGGTGGGAGGGTGGCTGTGCATCTTTAGAAAACAGTCTCCACACAGACCTATTCTGGACTACAGTTTGGTTTTGATGCTTATCTTTTAAAAACAATTTTAACATCAATAATGTACTGAGAAGATGGAGTAGGTGAAGACAAACCCTGGGTGTTGTTTCCACTGACCACAGAACTGGGATGCAGGTTGCAGGAGGGCTAGGAAATGAGAAAGATAAAATAAAAATGTGGCTTACAGATAGCAACCCGGAAAAAATTAGCAGTGAAATAAAGGTGAGAAAGAAAGTGGTAGTTGTGGGGGGGGGGACAGCAGAACCAAACAGACACATTTGGAAGACGAACAGCAGGTGGAGAAATAACCCAATATAGAAACACAGAAAACAAAGGAAATAAGCCAAAGGCAACAAGCTACGAGAAGGTCATCTTTTAAATCTTTGCATAATATTTGACTAGGCTGTAAAATAGGCAAATGGCATCCTCGCTGCATCTAAGAAACCAGAGGGTGGGAAATTTGGGTTTCGCTGATAGTGCATCTAAACTTACTTGAGCAAAATTACCCCAAAAGTACCGTTAGGAATGCAGAGTAACTGAAAACTTGGTGGTTAAAACTTGGACAGCTACACACAGTGTCACACTTGAGTCTGCAAAGCCAAATCTGAGCTACTGATAAAGTGCTTCCTGTTTGTTTCCATGTGCTTTCTCTACCACCTCTTCATTCCACCTTCTCTTTATCTAATTTACTCGTTGAGCTTTTCAGCATTTGCTGTGGTTACTTCTTCATTGTGAAAAGATGTTGAGGCAACTCATTTTATTTTTTCTCTTCCATTTAAAATATATTCCCCTTTGCCAGTGGGTTTGTGTGCCGCACAGCCTTCTCTTATAGGACAAAAACAAGGCTGGTCCATGGTCCATTTCAGGGTTCAGCTCCCCACTGTACACCTTGTTTAAAGGAAGTAAAGCACAAGTAGCTACTTCCTCCTTCACTGTGGTCTCTCCTGAGCCTGGCCCCAGGCAGAAGTACCCTTCTAACTAGTAGCACCCTGCCTCACTACTTCCTGCTACAAAGATCAGACGGAACCGTTCAGTTACTGAGGAGAGAGCCTCAGATATCTTTGAGGGGGTTGCACTGAACACGACAAAATCTCTTATTTCTGAGGGTAGAGCTTTCAGTGGGTGAAGTCTGCAGACGACAGCAGGTTTTCCTCGAATTCAAATAGCATTACTTTCAGTATAAAATACTGAGAAATATAGAAAATAAAGAGTGCCGTGAAATCTGAATCACACTGAAGGAGAATGTGGAGGTGACAAAAATAGAAACAGACTACAGTTGTGTGTGTGTATGTTGTGTATTGTGCACGTGACATGTGTGTTTATTGTGTGCTTGTGTATGTGTGTGTGTGTGCATATGTGATAGACATAAATGAACTTTATTGCATTAAAATAATTCATAGTATTCCATTTGTAGACCTTTAAACATGTATCAAGTTGCAATGATATTTGTTGATATTACTGAATTTAAATAGGCCTCAGGCGGTAAGAAGATTTATTAATTAAGATTGGATGGGGAGAGTGTTAAAAAACTCATTTCTTAGAGAGCTTAGCAAACCTGTCTTAGAATCTAATAGCATCGATGAAGGGGTTATATTTTTTTCTTTTAAATTGTGTACTTTGTTCATTAGTCACAGATTTCCACCGGGAAAAACGCTATAGCCAGGAGATTCTCATACATCTTGCCAATAAGTATCTTAATGTGATATTTAATAAATGAGGAACACCGATTTTAGTGTTTTCCCTTTTCTCAATTTCCTGATGAGTGTTTAGGTATTTATAACTCATCTTGAAGATCTTGCTACTTTATGTTAAAGGCATCCAACCATCTTTAAGAAGGGAGCTTTAGCTTGATCTGGTGCAAACTGCGAAATCCCTAAGAAGCAAGCATTCATCCTGAATTCAGCCCATGCTCTAACTCCATTCCCTCACCACCATGCTCAGCACCAGAGCCTAACAACGTGACACTAACTACAACAAAAATACCACAGCTATTGTATGATAATTTGAAGCTTATGTTTCACACACATAAAAACAGCTTGGCTTATTAATGCTCTTTAAAAAGTCACACAGCTTTCTTCACCTAGAACATGGTGTTCTTTTCCCATTAAAAAACAATCAGCCCCAAAGCAACATATTTTTCACTGGATTATTATTCCTCCATCTTTTAAAGAAGACTGGAAGGAATTTTGGGTCGAGGCAGATGATTTCTTTCACAAACTATCAGGTGAAGACACACAAATATAACCTCCCAGAAGATGGGAATTGAGGGACTCTGAATCAATGCTATTATCTTTGATCACTGAGGGACAATTGCCCAATAGTTATTTCCCCCTAGGGAACATCTGTATTCTCTCTGTTGGCTGGCATGGATCCCATACCAGCTTCTCACTGCTGGCAAAGTTAACTACAGACTAGAATTATTTATTTTAAACTAAAACAAGCACTCAAAATTGCCCTCCTGTATTCATTCCAATTGTTAATTACCTTGCTTTCAATATGAATGTCACTCAATGTTTAATAATTACCCTGAGAATCACAACCTACACAGGTTTTATGGAGAGGCCAAGGTTTTTCATATCGGTGAAACTCTAATGGAAACATTGGTAATTTATATAACATCAGCATTGCCTAAGTTTTATTCTTGTGGTGATCTTTTTACTGCAGAAGGATGTGCCTTTACAAGGGGAGGACAATAAAGCATTTTTACCTAAGCAATTCTGATGGGGAAACAAATTGCGTAAATGCCGAACACTGAGCAGGCGGTCAAGCAACTATTCAAGCAACTGCTTGCTAGTGAATCTGACTGATATGTTAGCTGCAATTGGTGCAACCAGCCCATCCCCCCAAACCATTTCTTTAATGGCGTCATTAATTCATTTGTATATTTTAACGCATCTGCCAGGAAGAAACAAAGCGAATATACTTTGATTTAAGTGTTTAATGCTTTGTATTGTAGAAATTGGAGAATAATGGGAGGGTCTTGGCTTTTCAACCAAGAGCTTTTTTGTGTGTTTTGCAGCGAATTAACTGCTGGATTTTCTTTATTTAGCTGTGCACACTGCAGTAAATTCTTGACTTTTCATGTGTGGTAGCTCAAGGTCCCCGATTAAAGGATAAATTAACCTCTTAGTGTCTGTTCTGCCCCTCACCAGTGGGTAAGGACTAACGTAACAGGGAAATGAGCACTAGGTAGCTCTGAAAAGAACACCAACATCTACCTGGTTTATGATCATGAAAACAAATGCATAGAGGCTCTGATTCTTTGCCAAACAGTTCTCAGTCCAGTCCATTCCTTGGTGCTGGTCCAGTGCCAGGTATTGGAGACAGCAAGAGAACAGAGTGCTCACAGACAGTGCAGGTGGGGAGACAGTCAGACACACAAAACGATCTATAGATATACAAGAAGGCAGAAGCTGAGTGTCAAGTGAAGAACATGCGTCAAAAACATGAGGCCTAGGTGCAGGAGGGTTTCATACACAGGTACAAAGACCTAAGTCAGGGCCAGAACATTGTAGGACTTTAGGTCACCTTTATAAGAACCTCAAAAGCAGACGTCCTCCAGTGTGTGCAAGAATCACATGGAAGGTTGTTACCAATGAGCCCTCAGAAGGTCCAGTAATCTGCCTTTATCACAATGTGACTCGTCTGAAGATGCTACGCAGACCACACTGAGAAACGACTCAGAAGCTAGTTCACCTAATTGTTCTTTTAGGCAGAGAGTCATATAATAGTTCCCTCTGGGACACCACCTCCCAGTATAAATTGTTTGTATACTAGACCAAATTCTTATTTATAAAATCAAATATTCTCTTTCACTTATAGATATGAAATCAGGCAGAATGAACTAACCAGTCCCATCACTCTGAATGTTTGCAGGACCAAAGAGAAAACCCTGGGGTGAAATTAGCTGTCAAAAACTGGGCCTCAGACCAGATGCCCCACTTGTTCTTCAATTTCACGTAATTTCCTCTTTGTTGGCCATTTCTCTGCTTGGACTTTTGTAACCCTGGTCATACTTATCTCTCAGTTATTATCTAAGCTATGTTTTCTCAGTCTCAGCCGTGTTGACATTTTGGGCCAGATCACACTTTTTGTGGGGAATTGTCCTGTGCATTGCAGGGTGTTTAAGCAGCATCCCTGGCTGGCCTCTACTCATTAGATGCCAGCACGCCACCCTCCCACCTCCATTCCCTGCTGTGACCGCCAATAATGTCTTCAGACATTGCCACATGTTCTCGAGGGTGTAGGAGGAGGAAAAAAAAAAATCACTCCTGCTTGAAACTCTCTGATCTGAATTCTGCCTCAATATTTCTCTGATGATGGCTTTTAGGCCCAGATGATGATGGAGGTTCCTCTTCAATCCAGGGTTAGCTCCTCTTGAAGGCCAAGTTGCAGCCACTAGCTTGGGAGGATCCTAGGGTTACTGGCCTCAAGGGCGTCCCTCTCTCACTTCTCCATGTCTCAAAAACCCACTACTGGAATTAGTCTGTGAGTCTGGGTTTCTGTTTCTCTTCTGGGCTATCCCTATTAAAATACAGCTATTGCTTGCTGGGCAAAGATCCAAAGCCATTACAATCTTTAATAACTTAGCATATCACAAGAGGCCCGCTGGTCACCTAGGCAAAGCCCCAAGGAATGGGAGAGGAGGACAGACATTTGAATAGTGTGAAGGATAAAGTTGGGAGTGTGGTGTTGGCCATTGTGGGTAAGATCACTGTGCTTTGATTCCCAGCCTTCCTACTTGCTTGCTGGGGGTCTCTGTAAAAGTTACCCAACCTCTCTGAACTTAAGTGTCCTCATTTGTAAAATGAGGATAACCGTAATACCTACTGCACTGAGTGCTGTGAGACTTAATGAGTGAATATTTGTAAAGAGCTTAGCACTGTGCCTGGAAAATAATAAAATGCTCCATCTATTTTAGCTCTAAGTTTGATTGTGTCCAGGAGATGAACTTCAGCTGGGCTGCTGCAGTATTGTGTATGGCGGTGCAAATGATCCTAGCTGAGGGGGAGGTGACTAGCTGCTTGGAAAGAGACAGCAAAAGGAAAAGAGCATTCAGAAAATGAAGGGAGTGGCCTGAAGACCCTGTTGGCCCGGATGTAGATAATTAGGTTAAACAGCCCCTCCTCTCATGCATACTCGACCATCCACAACTGACCTCTTTGTACTAACTGTGTCTTGCAACACTGGTCATTTCATTTTTAAATCCCCACTGTGCACAACTACAAAAGCTTCCAATTATCCTATTTCTGTCCTCCCCCTTCATCCCACACAAAAGACCCAAATGCCAAGGAAGTTAAGAAAGCCAAGACTTAACCAATATCATATGCTTTTTTATCTTTTCATGGTTACTTTTCTCCCTAAGCAGGACTGTAAATTCCCCGAGCGATAAACAGTATCGTCTTTATGTCTGCACTGTGCTGGGTCTCCTACTGGCATGTGGCAAATACCAACATTATAATTACCAATCTGATGTCTTGAACAGGACAAAAGGGCATTGCACTTTCTCTTTCTCTGTCTTCTCCTTCTCCTTCCTCTAACTGTCCCAGACCAATGCAAAGTGTTAAAGTGCACTGACAGAGAGACATGTAATCTGACTTTGCTCCATTTTGCAAGGGTGTCAGAGACTGGGAAAGAGATCTGTTACCTTGATTGTATCAAAAGATCTTTGGCAGCATTTAAAATTGGCACCCGTCTTGCTTCGGTTGGCATTCAGGGTTATATTTTCAGAAACCAGTTTCAATTTGTGTTCACTTCTTATCTTTCTGTGTCCATAGGTCCTGAGGGGAGACTGCCTTTGATAAGTCCTTTCTTTTCTTCTTCTAGGCAAGAGTGCATCTGTGCTCACAGTGAGAAGAGCACGGATGGCAGTCGGGAGGCCTGTATTCGAGAATCAGTCCATTCACTGATGGCCTGAGAGGCCGAGTGCAAAACAATAACCTCTCTGGACCTCTTTGTCCTAAAGCCTCTTCCATCTCTAAATTTCTATGTTTGTGTGTTCTTAAGCAAAACTACTTGTATTACCTGTTTTCAAATAAACTAGTGACTTGGCTGAGAAAATAAGCTTTTTTTTTTTTTTTTTTTTTTTTTAACCTCATGTGTCTATTGGGAAGAGAATCTTCAATCAGAAAACCTTTCTCCACACCAAGACCACCTGGTATACCTGTCATTAGCTCCCTGTCCCCAGCAAGATTTCATTTCAGAAGTAAACAGCTGTGCTTTCTCACTAGATGACACTACCCTCCACATGGTGTGTAAACAGAGCCTTGAAAAGAATTTTGGTACTGTTTTCACACCCACTCCCTTGACTGATATAATCTTGGTTAAATATGAGTATTCAGATTTTGTCTTTTCTTTTCTTTCTTTTTTTACATATCGTTACTTTTGCCTTGAGTGTAACTACAAAAATAGAAGTCAACCCTAGAAAACCAGTCCTTTTGAAAATGGCTGATGTTCAGTTTTGTCCCACTCTGCTCTTTGGACTGATTTCATATGCCCATCGCCAAGGCTGAATTTTTGTATAAAAGCCTGAGCTTCTAATCTGTTAGGAGAAGAAATTGGAGTTAATGTGGGCACAGTACATTACCTCTTGCCCCTGGCTGTGGTGACTGTACCTTGATTTTCCCGTAGGGAACATCTCAACCCCCTCACCTTCCAGAGCACATCAAACAGGTGTCCCGGCCACACCTGGGCCCCAAAGACTCTTTTCTTGGAACTTGCGCCTTGAGAAGAATAGCATTCGGGAAGAACCGGCCTCAGTTTACACCTAATACTGTTCTGAACCCTGCACATTACCGATCTTGGGCCCTGTTCCTTCCTGCGCTTCCTGAGGCATGGTGTTCAGCTCTCCCTTCAGTCTGACGGGCTGTCCCCACCTTCACTCTTTAATCCCCTTGATTTAGCTAAGGTCATTTTCTGTTGGCAGCCATATAACATTTGCAACCATTTGTGCATTTATTCTGTCAATGGGTACAGATACTGTGCTAGATATTTAAGATAATCAGAAAAATAAAATAACTTCTTTGCCTTTACTGAGTTTAGAGGAGGTGGTTTGGCAAATGCTATCAGGGAGGTTTGCATTAGAAAGCGCTAAAAACCAAACAAAAAAATCTCATTCCCCCCACCCCCCAAATATTCTTCTAAGTCCTAAAAAAACAAACAAATCAACAAAAAGCGCATTACCTGTCCTTCCAAACACTATTTCACGTGACTTTATCATCACGTAACATCATCCTCAACCTATGTGAAAAAATTGGGGACATGGCACTCATTTTCAACTTTCCTCATCTGCATACCCAGCCCATCGCTAAATTCTAATGACTATATATTTTCTCTTGCTCACCCTTCTCACTGCAGCAATTTTCCTGTCTGAAGCAGGTCTGACTATGTCATTGCCCAGCTCGGAAGCCTTACATGGCATCCCACTTGCCAATATTAGTGTTTTCCAAGCAGTGCTCTAGAGCTTCAGACTGTGTGAGTCAGTGCTCCAGATGAGAGCTATTTGTTGTCACATAAACTTGAGAAACAGTGGATTGGACAAAGCCAAACAGGCCTCCTCCCTGAAGAATTCCTCAGAGCTTTAAATCGCTCATGTGTGATGTGTCTCTCGAGGAGTGTGTGGTAGGCAGTATTTTCCACACTGATTTTGCACAGAAGCATTTTCTTACAGAACACTTACTATTCTGTGTCACATAGTCTAGCAAGTGGTCTCCACAGCCAGCATACGTGGTGAGACAGAATTTAAGATAATTTAGAAAAAGTAGATGACAGCAGCAGGAAAGTCTGAATTAGGGTCATTGCTGAGTTGCCCTGGTGCTAAAGTAAAGAGATGACAGCATGGTAGCTGGTTGACAGGGTAGCAGGCGTCCTCAGGGCAAGACCTTAAACAACTTGCACGATTTTGGCCCTGTTCCTTCTCCAGAGTGAGCGCCAGCCATGTCACTAGATGACATTGCCCTTGTCATCTGTCCCAAGAGTGTTCAAAGCAGTGTAACCAAGTTATTCATGCACATCAGTTAGGGAAATACATAACTTAAACACTTTAAAAAAATTGCTGAAACTGGACAAAAGGTACCATCTGTTGTGGCCTGGGGTTTGTTGGGCTCTGAAATCTCAGCCTAATAGGATGAGGCAGGAACAGATTTTCATGGTTGTGTAGTAAGCATGGAATAAATACTGTAGTCATCATGGAAAATAATTCAAGACCTAATTAAGGTGAAAATAAGGGATGTATGAATATTCCCTCCACCCCACTCTCCTCCTTTTCCCTTCAATCGCTGCTGATAGCTCTAGTCTGGTTTGTAAACAGGTTTATAAAAGGATTTCTGCTTTTGATGGATTAGAATCCACATCTCCTACTTGCATTATGTTGCTGAAAATTAAATTAAGTGTCAGATATGTATTACCACATTCTCTTTTTATTATTTTACGGTCAAGAAAGGATAGTCTGACTTGTGATTATTCGATTACACCTGTGGAAATCTTTCTGAATCAGGAGGTGGAGGGCACATTTCTCGAAGTTAAAATTTAATCTTTTGCCCTACATTTATATCAAAATAATTTTTTACTCCTATATCAGCCAAACATATTGTAACACACTATAGGTAGTGTACTTCTCACTGGTACTACATATAGTTATTACCATATTATTGACTATATTCCCTTTGCTGCACTTTACATCCCTGTGACTCTATTGTAACTACCAATTTGTACTCTTAATCTGTTCATATTTTCACCCAGCCCACCAACCGTTCTCCCGTCTGGCAACCATCAGTTTGTTCTTTGTACCTATGTGTATTTTTCTGTTTTGTTTGTTCATTTATTTTGTTCTTCAGATTCAACATATAAGTGAGATCAAATGGTATTTGTCTTTCTCTGTCTCACTTATTTCACTTAACATAATGTTCTCTAGGTCCATCCATGTTGTCACAAACAGTAAGATTTCATTCTTTTTATGGCCGAGTAATATTCCATTGTATATATTAAACCACACAACTCTAATTGTCCTAGGATTATTATCCATATATATATATATATATATATATATATATATATATATATATATATATGATGTCAAGGCTTATTATTTTGCTAACATCTTTTGTATTATATAGCAAATGCTTACAGCTAAGTCTCACTATTCTAACAGACAGATGGACTGTACAACAAATTCCGCCCTCTACAGGAAAAAAAAAAAGCCTAAAAAAATCTAGAGAATCATGAAAAAAATGAAGAATGTCAATAGGAACCTTCCATTGCCCCCAGCTTTTCTTAAATTGCAAAAGATAAATACTGAAACATTTACATTAGGGTAATTATAGACTGTGAATTTTTCAAATTTAAAAACAACAACAATGATGATATGAGGGGTTGAGAAGGGGGAAAGTCCAAGCTATAATGAATTTCTGAAATTCTTCAATGTAGGTTTAATCCCATTTTTCCCAAGTTGTTTTGATATATTATTAACAAGGAATAATTAGCAATTGCCCAAGCTTGGACTTAATCTTCTTACAATAAAATTCAATAAGGTTGGCTTTACATGTAGGAAGCATAGGTCACTCTTCTATGGTTTAATTTAGGAAAGAACTATTTAACTCTGGAAGGTATCTACCGTATTTCCCCAAAAGTAAGACCTAGCCGGACCATCAGCTCTAATGTGTCTTTTGGAGCAAACATTAATATAAGACCCGGTATTATATTTATATTATATTATATTATATTATATTATATTATATTATATTATATTATATTATATTATATTATATTATATTATGACAGGTCTTATATTATATTAAAATAAGACCAGGTCTTACATTAAATGTTGCTCCAAAATACGCATTAGCGCTGACGGCCCGGCTAGGTCTTACTTTCGGGGAAACATGGTAGCTACTGCTCCTTGTTTCAAAATCTATTTGTATCATAATGGCTGGGAAGCAATGTTTAATATGTAAATAACTGGGGTGGGGGAGATAATATAATATTCACATCCATTGCAGAGCAGAGGAAAACAAGATGGAGAAATTGAAGGAGGCACTTGGGATATGTGTGTGGTTGCTGTGAGAGCTAACTAGGTGAGTCTCAGGGACATAAAGATTATTCGGACGAGAATCATCGTGCTTCTGCAATTTGGTCTAACATTCCAAGAGCCTTTCCTGCATATTACATTTTCAAATATCTATTTAAAGTTTTATATTTGAAAAGAGGACTACAGTACAGGGTGCACAGGGTTACAACATGTTAAGCTTCTTGTGGGCATTTTCCTTGGTGGAATTGAGACGATATCTGTGTTTAGATGGACGTAATAAATAAATAAATAAATAAATAAACAAACAAATAAATAAATAAATCTATATTATCAAATTTAAAGTGAATTAGAAAAACTCTTTAAATGATAAGCTACTATACTAGTAACCAGTCAGAATTTGTCATTTATTCTCTAAATACAAATTATTCTTTAACACAGGGAGACCTTTTAACAAAACTTCTTTGAAATAGACACCTGACTCACTCAAATAAAATGGTCCT
This sequence comes from Rhinolophus sinicus, assembly GCF_057876585.1. Classification (NCBI taxonomy): domain Eukaryota; kingdom Metazoa; phylum Chordata; class Mammalia; order Chiroptera; family Rhinolophidae; genus Rhinolophus; species Rhinolophus sinicus. The sequence goes on from NC_142517.1 coordinate 201,910,448, forward strand.
TCTCCAGGGCACAAAGAAACATAGGATTCAAGGGGCCAGGAATAAAACCATAGTTTTTCCGTAGGTGTAAGTCTTGGCCTTTAAATATTTCTGAGACAAGGTGATTGCTAGTTTTGAGTATCACCAACAAATTCAAGTTTAAATGTTTCCTGTTAGCAACACGCCCTCAAAAAAGCCAAACTCCTTCCCTACCATTTTTATTTTCTCCTTTGGAGGGGAAGAAAAGCAGTGTTCTAAGAACCCATATGTCACGGACACAAGACTAGAAAAGGGCAGAGGGACAGGGCAGCCCTGCCCACTTTCACTGCCACGTTATTTCTCACGTGGATGCCCACAGCCTCAGAACTTCTCCCTGCTGGTTTATGGCAGTATCAGGACATCACACAGAAAGAAGCTCTTTTGGTAGAAGATGAGAACTCTTATGAATCAATTTTTGAATTGCTAGAAAAAATATTAGTAATTATTAGGTTGATTAAGAAAAACAAAACAGTTATATTCTGGATCTAATGATGTGCATTTTTCCAAGAACATCATCACTCAACTTTTTACCTGTGTGCAATAAGTGGCCTATTCAACAAGTGTTTTAACTTCACAGTGTGTGCAAAGTTAAGGCGGTCTGGTCAGAATCCTAAAAGGGCCCACATTTCATGTTGTGCTGGAGATGCAGCAGAACCTGATTGTAGGAAAAGTAAATGTTTGCTGATTCCAGGCCCAAAGACAGGCGCTATTAGACATTGTTTTGTGGCAAGGTCAGTGTTCAGACACAAGATGACCATTTACGTTCCCGCCCTCATCTCCCACTATGTTCTATGTAGAGTCCATAATTCGGCCTTTCTTGGATGGATTCTTGTTTCTATCCGTCTGTTGAAACCTCAGGGCACTTTCTTCACACTGCTTTTATGATAATTAACTTATTTCCTTTAGATTGTACTCACTTAGCACAGGCCAAACGCCGGACTGCTGCGGTTTCTTCTTAGAGAGCTAGTTGCCTAATTACCTTTCTATCCCTTGGAGAGCACAGTTTCAGACCGAATGTGGCAGTTGCCCCATCATTATTAAGAATTTAACTGACTTCCCTAAAACTGCCATACAGCACATTCAACCCTGAGGCCTAACGCACCATTTCTTAAAAATGTGTTTAAAAATACTTAAAGAAGCAACTTGAATTGTACTCATGTACGCACCAAGGGCCAGACACCTCATATAAAACTTCATAATATTTTCCTTCTCACAGGATTATTTTAAGAGAAATAAATTTTGATGCTGTCATGTTTCTTATATACAAAAAAAATGTGTTTTCCAAAGAGCCATGTATGTGATGAGTGAAATGCTACTTTGGAAACTGAAATGTATAATTAATCATGTCACTGTGGCTTCCAGTGAATGTAATTACTTACTATCTATAGCAGAATTGAACTAATTGATTAACATTACCCTGTAAAAACACAAGTGGGTACTTCAGTCTCTTGGATGCCTTCATACATTTGGCAAACAAAGTGCTCAGCCTATTTAGCATCCACTTGCGGCCCTCTTTTTCCCTCTAAGATTTTTTGAAAGACATTTCTGAAGGGTCTGCATATTCCTGGTACCTAAGAACGATACAGGCACTAGGAAAGCACAGATGGATGCTGCTAGCCACAGCTCTAGTTCTCTGCCATACATTCACTAAAGCAAGATAACCCTGTTTGATAAAAAGCACGGCTTCTGTGCTTTAGCATGCTGTAACACATGTTGTTTTCTATATACAAAATCAGTATCACATGGTCTCTTAAGACTTACATAAAACTGAATTTCTACTGTTCTGCAACTGTAAGTTCTAGAATGTAACTCCCAGGGCAACAAAAGAGAAATGTTTGCTTTCCTCCTTTTTTTTTTTTTTTTTTTTTTTTTTTTTAGAACTCTTAAGTGCTTATTTCCTCCATCTGGCAGTCAATAAGCCTACTGCCTCTGATATGTGAATTATAAACCTAATTACACAGTCTTTAAATCTGAGTAGTTATTACACGGCATTCCTGAGACAAAGCAGAATAACTCTCATTCTGAAGATGCAGAAAAATGCTATGTGACAAAGTGGATTATGGCTATATAACAAGTTTCTTTGGAACTAGACCTTAACCTTTGCTGGGTTTACGGGCAATTATATTTTATTGAGGCTGTGAACAAACATGGATAAACCCTGCGATGCCAGCTAGTTCATGGTGATAAAGTTACACATCTCCTCCTAATTACAGATATTCAGGTAAAAAAATACAATAAAGGCTCATATTAATGTATCCTTAGGTCTAAAATATTGTAGGTGCTAAAACAAATCAGAGCTCATGAAATGACCCTATCCATTGGGCACAGAACATTAGGATCAGCTAAAGTTCATCTGTCTTCTAGTCTTGTCCAGTATTTAAAGTTTGCCTTCATATGGCTTGATGATGTACAAGTGAAAATTTTGGTGTCTGCCTGGTGACTTGGCATCGGATAGGACATAACCAAAGTATTATTTCATAATCGGGTATCTGAATGTTCCACATTATTTGGTGACAATCACAGAAAGTAGGTTATATTGGTGACTAGAATAGGCCTCCTTACCTAATTACAGTAGGAAATCAAACCAAAAACTGACTCTGTGTCCACATGTCTTGGGCCATAATAGTGTTTACTTTTGTGATTAAAAGTATCTCTTGGTGAGCCACATTGACTTCCAGATGTAATTATGTGACTTTTTACAAAATAGGTTTTGTAAACAAATAAAACTACATATAAGTAGGTGGTAATAATGATTATTTGCAGGGATGTGAGAGGAGTTTGGAACTGTGTGAAAGAGCTTTGAGTAAAATCCCTCAAACATTTTCATTTTTTATCTTACACTGATAAGCAGTGTTTACATTGTTCACATAGCATACACTTCTTTTAAAATTAAAAAAAAAAGTATATAGAAAATAAAAACTGTGAGGCTTCATTCTATCTTGGTTTCTGCTCTCCTGCAACTCCGGTTTTCTAGTACTTATTCGGTATAACTTGTGGGGAAACTTTGAAGAAGAAATCACTAGCTGAACTTTGAATGGATGCAGCTAAATCAACACCTTTGAACGTGGAGTCAGACAACCACTGGGAAAGTAAAACAATGTCAAATTATGACCATGATCGTGCACATAAAAGGAAGCATTTGCTGGGAAATCCAGCATGTGTGAAACAAAAATGGCAAGGAGAAAAGAGAGCAGAAAATGATATGTTAAGTGTTTTCACTGACTGAAATAATTCCCATGTGGTATTAAAGAAGAGTGCCAGAAAATAACCTCTAGGAATTAAGAACAGTTTAAGTTTTGGACTCGTTAAACCACAAGGAATATGAATCTAAGCCCAAGATAATCATCCAAGGCAGGGTGGGTTCTGGGGTGACATCCTCCTCTGCCAGTAGTGCTTTGCTACAGAAGATGTGAGGCCTGGATTTCAACTCCATGCAATAGTCCTCGTCTCCTGCAACCTACCCAGCCCCTATTCTCAATTTCCTGCTTCTTATGTCATTGTGACACATTACTTCTTTTAATCCATTTGGTATTGAGACATGCATTTGGTACTGAGTATTTGGTATTTGATATTCTCTACAAAATGGTGGTAAATTGGCATTTATTGCTAGAAAGTAAGAGTTTAAGTGAGATAATATCTGCTAAAATTTATGAATTCTATCTCAAAAAATTTGTCCTCATGTGTTTTATCCTCACAGGTTCTACAAAAACAGATTAAGTCCTAAATGGCCATTGAAAACTCTGGTTATCAGGCTAACGGATGTAATACCATAGTTGAGTCCATATTTAACTACATAGCTACATGGCATGCATACATGTAAACATGTGCTTGCATAGATATAGAAAATGAATGCTTAAAGGCAACACAAGATTGGAAAACGTCTTTGACTGACTGTGAAACAAACACAGCCACAGTCACACACATGCACACAGATACCTACCCACACAAACTTCAACCAGACAGGTAGAAGGTTGGAAGGGTAAAAGGAAAGAAAGTCTTGCCGAATCCACACAGTAAGGCCTGCAGAGAAGCACAATGTCTTCTGCAAGGGACAAACCACCGGGCAAACTGTTCAGCCACAAGTTCATTACTTCTTGGTGGTCTCAGTTGGAGATTGGGCTTTCTGCTTTTGCCAAGGGGGCTTTCCCAATGGGCAGTTGTTTAAAGAAGCAGCAATTGTCTCAAATTGAGGTAGTAGGCTTCTTCTGGTACTTTTGAATTTACTTAGTGATACAATAAATCCACAATTCCATTCTGCCTTTCAATCTCCATCCTTAAGGAAATCATCTAAAGTCTCCATGATCTTTAATGACCTTAAACCACATCTATAGTGAAATACACTTTCCCCAGTAACAGATCTGAAAAGTATCTGAAGAAGAACTTAGATGATTCCAGCAGAGTTTACTGCTTTGTGATGAACCCATGCATGGTTCATAATGTATTTTTGTTTCAGCTGTGCAAAAAAAGACATATATGTGATCAGACTATTTCTTCCTCACTTCTTTGCAAATGAGTACTTCAAGGTTGTTCATCAAGATGACCTATCTAGAAATGTTCATTGGTTCATTTGCCTGTTCATCAAAACAAAAGCCTCCAACGCCTATCACGTTAGACCCTAGAGATGTGGTTCCACCCCAGTTCCATCAATTACAGATCTGCCAAGCTCTACTCAGTTTTGGAGCCAAAAGACCAACATGGATATATCAATCTTTACTCAAAACCCATCAATCAGGATTCTTTTTCAACAGCATGGACAAAAAAGGGACAAAATACAGTAGCCATGAAAGAACAGATATATTTAAGGAAGTAAAAACTAGAAAACAGATTGAAGTGTTACGTTGTTTAGAATGGTACAAAAGCAGACTGGTTTCAAAACACACCTTACCAAAGGATCCTTTTCTACACACCACTTTGATTAAAGAGAGGAAAAGGCATTTCCCACTTCATTGGCTCTTTGTCTTTGATCGCCATCTCTATCTATTGGTCCACTCATTTCTTCCCATGGCATTCATGAGAGAAATGTCATTTGGTTCACTGGCTTTTTCACTGAGTCTCTTTTTTGAATAATTATTGTTTATTTGATGAGTCTTAATATCCTAGCTTCCTTATCTGGTGGAGAAGTGAATATCCATGCATACCAAAATTTCTCTTTAGGCTTAACACAAAATAATAAACAGAGTATGTTTTCATTTACAGAAGTCATTACTTCAATTTCTATGACTCAGGGGGGCAGTAGGTACTTCCCTCATTTTATAGATGAAAAAGAGGCACATTCTCTTAGTGAACTAGGCATTATGCTCAGTGCTTTTGCTCAGTATTCCCTTAGATTATCAACAGCCCAGTGAGCAATCATTCCAATTCTGCAAATCTGGACACTGAGGTTTAAAGACTGCAAGGAACTCTTTCATAGTCCCATATTTTTCCAATGGCACATGTCTGACATCAAGACCCATGCTTTGTCATTACACAATTGTTTTGGTTACTGTACAGCATTTTGGGATTCAGAGCTGTGCAAGGTAACAGAGATAGATGTCTGTCCCCAAAGTAGAACTCTCTAAACTCTTTAATCTGAAGATATTACAAGAAAGTGATTTGCTTCTCTTTTTGCTTTGCTCTCTCTGCCGAGGGACCCTGGGATGCCCACAGTTGTGTTCTATATCTCTGTAGCTTCTGGTCTTCTTACTGGTTCACTCTACAGATTAACTGGAACTCATTCTCTTTGTATTTAATCCTTAAGGAAAAGTCAAGAGACTGATATGGGCAAAAGTTCCTTATTTACAAAATGATGGAATTGGCTTTCAGCCCTACATAGATTTATCCCTCTAAAATAATCAAAAGTTGGATAAGACTTGCAACGCTACTGATGTTATTTTTATTTTGTAATTAGCATCTATGTGGTTTCATCTCAAATTCTGCACATACATTATATCTGGATTATGAGGAGAGAACAGTATGTAGTTAAAAGAGTGTGGGTCTCACCATTTTGAGACCCAGGCAAATATCCTTGTTCTGCCACCAACTTTTGTGAAAGCTACAGATAGGACAATTTACCTCTTTGACCTGAGTTTCACCTTTCAAGTGAGGCTACTGGATTCTCCGATCCCGAATGCCTAATATTTTATTATTCTATGTAGTCAACATGGAAAGCGGTAAATTTTTAAGAAAAGTATAATACCAAATTGCTTACAATGCTGGACATGGAGCAGAAGAATGCCACTGCAAGAGATCCCAGACCTGAGTTAACAGACAGGAGGGCAGGAGGATGCACTGAGAAAGGTGGGCGTGGCAAGCTGCAGAACAGGTGAGGAGGTGGGTAGAGGGTAGGGTAGCAGTTATAGGTTTCACAAGGGTCACCTCAATCCTAAGTGGCATCTTCAGTTTTAGTTTTTGTATTTTTAAAATTCGTTTGCCAAATTGATAGGATGACATTTATCTAATTTAGAAGAATTTTCTAGGGACAGGAAAAATAAACACATTTTTAATTTACCCCATATCTTCATATTAATGGTACTCTGGTTTCCTCATCCCCTTCCCTAAATGCTTAAAAAAATTATTGACTTATTTTTTGTAGTTTACTATTATTTTAATCAAAGAAACAAACACCCACGGGAAGACAATAGAGAGTACACTGATTAAGTCTGACAGAGCCTTGCACCAGTCACCACTCTGGTGTTTCCAGAGAGGCAGTGTGGCATAGTTGCTACAAGCAATGGCTCTAGGTTCAAACCCCAACTCAAGTTCTTACCAGATGGATGACCTTGGGCAAGTTCAGTAACTGCTGTACCTGTACTGTCCAATGCAGCAGCCACTACCCATTAAGCAGTTGAAATAGCATCAGTGTGATTGAAGAACTGAATTTTTAATGATAGTTAATTTTAATTAATTTTGATTTAACTTTAAAAACTGATAATCTATCCAGTTATTTGAAAATGTTTAAGTATTTTTGAAACAACTTAGATATGTAAATTTACTCTTTCAACTGTAAATTGAAATAATGTGATAAATATTTAACATCCAAATTGTGTTATAAGTATACACACTGGAATTTGAAGACTTGGTGTGAAAAAAAAAAACAACGTAAAATATCTCATTCATAATTTTATAGGTGAGATCCAACATGGAACTAGCATAGTAGATAAACACTGTGCCTGTGTTCCTATGAACACATTAAAATTACCACTAAATTATAGAACAATCAACCTGAGGAACCATTTCAAGTCTAGCTAAATAAAAGTACTGTAACTGAAAATATAAAGAAGCCATGGCGAGACTGGTAGGAGGGGCAGAGATGTGAATTGAGCCATCCCCAAACCTCCGTGTGGTGGATTAAAAATTGGGAGGGATATCTTGCTGCAGAGGTGCCCCTGGAGGAGCAAGGGATACCAGCCCCACACTGGCCTCCCCAGCCCGAAGTACTGGTGCCGGGAAGAGGAGCCCCCACAACATCTGGATTGAAAAACAGTGGGGATTCTGACCATCTGGGTAGGACAATAGACTGCAAGAAACCCAGAAGTTCTCTTAAATGGCCTGCACACAGGCTCGCTCACTCACAGGCACTCACCGTGGGTTCTGGTGGAGGAACAGTGACTTGGGAGATGTTGGAGGCATACAGGGGGCAGACTGAGGTGTGTGGCATCGAGGCAAGGGCTGGAGGACACTCACTATTTTCCCTGTGAGGAGGCCTCTTCCTGTGCAGCTGGCAGGTGGGTGCCATCTTTCCTGTGTTGAACCTGCCCCCTACGCTTACGGCCAAATCTGAATCTGATTGATTGGGTGAGCTCCACTGACTCACTGGGAACCTGCCCTACACAACTCCCCCAATGCTGGAGACACTTTCTCATGAGCAGCCAGCCTTGCTGGCATTTCTCTCTTTCTTGGAAAACTATCAGAGACTGCGGGCCCCAGGCTGGTGGCAACTGGCCTCAGTGTGCTCTGAGACTTTTGCTGAGTAGTTCCAGGCTCAGCACTGGCACCAAACCAGAATTTACAATAAGCTGGTGACTACAACTCTTCCCACTCTGGTGACTCCCTGAGACCCTGCCTCACCCAACTCATGTATTTCACAAGGTTCTATCAGTGGCTGAACCTTAAGGGAGTTGGCAGGTGGCAGCAGGCCTTGGGGTATCCTGGCTTTTTGTGGCGCTACCCCAGGCCTGGTACTGGTGGCAGATGTCCTCAGTTCCCAGCATGGCCTCTCCCACATGCCTCCAAGTTCAGCACAGGCAATAAACAACTATGGATTGCTTTGTATATCCTACCAGGTAGCCTGGCCGATCACAAGTATTAGGACCTGGGTCTGCACTGGAACCCTTCCCAAGAGGCCTCAGAACCAAAATACTTGAAGGTTGGCTTCAGAACACAGCAGAGAACCACACAATTAGCCTCACAAACGGCACATAAAAAGGGTGGTCTCAGCAGGCACCAGAGCCTGCTGGGGAAATTCCACTCAGTGGGGTAAGGCCCACACACAGCACCTCATAAGCTATGGATGTGACTAAACTTTACAGCCAATTACCCTAAGGGTCAATCCCACCCACTTATGTGCCAATAGCAATCAAGGCTGAACTATAACACGAAGGCACCAACAACCCACACAAGGCTACATTCTTGGAGCGGCTGGCTCAGGCAACCAAGGAGACTGCAAGGGCCCCACAGGGCACCTATGACATAAAGCCACCTGATCAAGACTGGGAGATATAGCAGCCCTACCTAATACATAGAAACAAACACAGAGAAGCAGCCAAAATGAAACAAAGAAATGCATCCCAAATGAAAGAACAGGAGAATACTCCAGAAAAAGAACTAAACAAAATGGAGTAAAGCAACCTACCAGATACAGACTTCAAAACACTGTGTATAAGGATCTGCAAGGAACTTAGTGAGAACTTCAACTAAGAGATAGTAAGCAGAAAAAAGGACATAGAAACCATAAAATAGTACCAGTCAGAAGTGAAGAATACAATAACTGAAATAAAGAATGCACTAGAAGGAATTACCAGCAAATGAAATAAAGCAGAGGACTGAATTGGCAATTTGGAAGGCAAGGTAGAATAAAACACCCAAATCAGAATAGCAAAAAAAAAAAAAAAAAAAAAAAAAATCCAAAAAAAATGAGGACAGTTTAGGGGCCTCTGGGATAACATCAAGCATACCAACATTTGCATCATAAGGGTACCAGAAAGAGATGAGATAGAGCAAGGTATTGAAAAAGTATTTGAAGAAATAATGACCTAAAACTTTCCTAGCCTGGCAAAGAAAATAGACATACAAGTCCAGGAAGTACAGAGCATCCCAAACAGCATGAACCCAAAGAGGCCCACACCAAGACACATTATAATCAAAATGGCAGAACTTAAAAACAAAGAGAGAATCCTAAAAGCAGCCAGAGAAAGGCAACTAGTTACTTACAAGGGAGCCCCCATAAGATTGTCAGCTGATTTCTCAACAGAAAGTCTGCAGGCCAGAAAGGATTGGCACAAAATATTCAACGTGATGAAAGGCAAGGACCAACAACCAAGAACCGACAACCAAGACTGCTCTACCTAGCAAAGCTATCATTTACAATTGAAGGAGAGATCAAGAGATTCCCAGACAAGAAAAAGCTAAAGGAGTTCATCGCCACCAAACCAGTACTACAAGGAATGTTAGAGGGACTTCTTTAAGATGGAAAATAAAATAAAATTTATGAATAATAAATGGCAATATCTACATAACTATCAACAATTACTCTCAATGTAGATGTTTTAAATGCTCTAATCAAAAGACATAGGACGGCTGACTGGATAGGAAAACAAAACCCTTACATATGTTGCCTCTAAGAGACTCATTTCAGATTGAAAGACACAGACAGAAAGTAAAGGGGTGGAAAAAGGTATTTCATGAAAATGGAAATGAAAAACAAACAAACAAACAAACAAAAAAAAACACAAAAAACTGGGGTCACACTATTTATACCAGACAAAATAGACTTTAAAACAAAGGCTATAAGAAGAGACAACGAAGGACCCAGTAATCCCACTTCTGGGTATTTATCTGAAGAAACCCAAAATGCTACTTCGAGGGGACATGTGCATCCATATGTTCATTGCAGCATTGTTTACAGTGGTGAAGATATGGAGGCAGCCTAGATGTCCATCGATAGAAGAGTGGATAAAGAGGATGTGGTACATATCCACCATGGACTATTGCTCAGCCATGGAAGGGAATAGGTCCTTGCCATCCGTGGCAGCATGGATGGACCTGGAGGGTATTGTACTGAGTGGAGTATGTCAGAAAAAGACAGATGCAATGTGATTTTGCTTATATGTGGAATCTAAAGAACAAAATTAACGAACAAAACAGAAACAAATGCATAGATACAGAAAACATTTTGAAGGTTGCCAGATGGGAGGGGTGTTGGAGTGTGGGTGAAAAAGAGGGGAGGGAATAAAAAATACAAATTGGTTGTTAGAAAGTAGTGATGGGGATGTAAAGTAAAGCACAGGGAATATAGTCAATAGTATGGTAATAACTATGTATAGTGCCAGGTAGTTACTAGGTTAGGCAGGGGATCATTTCTTAAATTATGTAAGTGTCTAACCACTATTCTGCATACCTGAAGTTAATATAAAATAATATTGAATGTCAACTGAAATTGAAAAAATCTTTTAAAAGCAGTGGAAAAGGTAAAGGGGAATAAGAGGTGCAAATTTCTTGGACTAAAACAAACAAGTCATGAGGATGTAGTGTACAGCATGGGGAATGTAGTCAATTATAGTGTGATAGCATTGCATGGTGTCAGGTGGTTGCTGGACTTATCATGGTGATCACTTTTTTAGGTATATAAATGTTGAATAACTGTGGTGCACCCCTGAAACTAATATAATATTGTATGTTAGCTATACTTTTAATAAAAATATATTTAAAACATAACAATTTTATATTGATTATATACCAAAATAACAATAGTTTGGGTATATTGGATTAAATAAAATGTATTACTAACTGTAGTATTTCTTTTTACTTTAAAAAATATGGCTCCTAGAAAATTTAAAATTATATGCATCACATTGAATTTCAATTATAAAGAGCTACTCTATAGACTTTAATATGTTCTTCAATGATATGGAAATAAAGACGATTTCCTCCAGTGGTTGTTGTGGCAACAAGAAAATATAACCGTGCAAAGTTATTAGCAAAGTACCAGACAAATAGCTGGAAATGCTCACTAAACTGCGATTATTTTGTGAACACCATTTCCATCTTTACTTCCTCTGACTTATAAAGCAGAACTTGAAGCTATTCTGAGGACTAGTCAGTCTGTTCTCATAAAGTGCATGAGAGCAAAGAAGGCCATTGATAACACAGAATAACCAATGGTAGGAATGCTAACAATTCACCAAATGAATCCATATATATTTTTTTTACTTCACAGATTCCTCCTGCTTTGTAAACTTTATGACCCATCAGATATGGCATTCATTTATTCATTCATCATCAACCCATTTACGGAGTAACAACTTCTAGAATAATCTAGATTCCACAATTTTGAATTCTTAAGCTTCTTAACTGTCATAAATCTGTAATAAAAAATCTATTTCCATCAGGAAACATTGAAATAACTTTAAAATGACAAATAAGATACAGACGATTTTTCATCTCTAATAACTTCAGTGGTCTCTACTGAATGTAAAAGTATCTTTTCTCTCTCTCACTTGATTTTCTACTTTTATTTATTATTATAATGGTTTTAATTCTAAAAAATTCTTTTAAGATTTTGTATATTTTTTCTTTGTTATAATTTCTAAATTTGGCATGATTTGGAGAACTGGAATGATGCAATATCCCTTTATAAATGATGAAAGAAAAAAAGAATAAACTAAAAATTAAATTTTAGAAGAGAGTCAATTGGTGGCTAACATAGAAGAGTCTCAAACAAATGCAAATGTTCTATGAATCATGGATTTGTGTGAATAATCTATTCAATAAATGTTACAGTGCTCCCGTAAATAAGCTAACCTTGAATTTCCATTTCCCCACATTCTATGAAGCACAAATTAAATTTCCTTGTAGCAGTTCAATTCTTTCTCCTAAAATAACTCTTGGAAGTATATTAAGTATGTAAACTTTTCTTAGTTTCAACCAAACAATGAAAGAAATCATAATAGCTAAACTTAATGAGTTCTTACTAAGTTCCAGGATCTAGTATAGGTTCTTCACTGGTATTCACTCACAGAATTCTTAAAATAGCCCTATGACATAGTATGGTGGGCAGCATAATACCCTCCCCCCGACCCCAAATGTCCACATCCAAAGCCCCAGAACTACGAGTATGTTATTTGCATGGCGAGGAGGAAGTAGACTGCTGATAAATTTAAGGTTTGTAGTCAGCTGACCTTGTATATTGGAGAGTATACTGGATTGTCCAAGTGGGTCCAATGTAATTACAAGAGTCCTTTGAGTGAAAGGGGAGGAAGAGTCAGGGGTCAGAGTCAGAGAGATATACGAAGATACTATGCTGCTGCTTTCTTTGAGGACAGAATAGGGCCAAGAACTAAGGAATGTGGGCAGCCTCCAGAAGCTGGAAAAGGCACAAAAACGAAAACAAAACAAAACAGAAAAACCCAAAACAGATTCCCCCATGTAGCCTCCAGAAAGGAATGAAGATTTACCAATTTTGGCATAATAAGACCCCTTTGGGATACCTGGTCTCCAGAACTGTAAGATAATAAACGTGTTGTTTTAAGCTGCTAAATCTGTGGTCATTTTACAGCAGGAATGGGAAACCAACAGAAATAGTTACCCTCACTATTCCCATTTTACAGACAGGAAAGCCAAAACGCAGATAATTTAAATAACTGATCCAGAGATCACACAGCAAGCAAATGCTTTTGCAAGGGATTCAGACCCATGTCTCTGGTGCTTAACCTACAGCAACAAAATAAAAGTTAGCACTCTGTTGGGTCACAGGTTCCTTGGGAGTTTCCAAGATGTGATTTGAGACTGGGCCCCCATACAATAGAGATCAGGTGGAGACTAAAGAAAAAGGTGACCACTCCAGATTGGAGGGTGGCCGGTGTAATAAGCAAGGGAACTTACTCAGGAGACTTGTCTTGGATGATCACAACTCGTTTTAACACACCCTCCTGCTGTATCTTGAACTGGGTCAGTCACCCACACAGGGGGCCTGAACTGGGTGTAGTGAAGGACCTGGCCTAGATGGTCTCTCCACCACATTGCTGCCTCAAGGCCGTGTCCTTGGGTGGTTTCTAGCATGAGGAAGGCGAGCAGACTGAACACTCCAAGCACAGGGGAGGGGTGGGGAGCCTCCCATTGCTGGAGTCCAGCTCTCCAGTCAAACCCACAGTCACATCTTCTTGGCGACACTTCCCAATAGACTGGTGTAGGGCATGTTCTCTTTTCTTAGCAGCTATTCATTCTCCAGGTTGGCTCCATTTCCTCTTCCTTAAAGGAAGCCTTCCCTGACTGCACTGAGGAGCTCAGCTGCTCAAAGGACACAGTCTCAGGTAGAATGTAACTCTTACTGGAGGCACTTACGCTGATGACAACGTTACATTTGTTTGATCCTTTCTGTCTCTGCCATGAAACTGTGAGCTCCAGGAGAGCAGGCAGTGGCTGCCTATGGCCAATGCAAGCTGCTGTTGTCCCTCAGTTATCTACTGAGTTTCTGATGTTTAGATCATCTAACAGTGACAAATTCCTGTGGTGTGTATTGAATTTGTTGGACATGGTCTTAAAGAACAAAATATATTACAGCAGAATGAATTTCAAAAACGTGAAACTTTGAGTAAATCAGCTCCATGGAAATAAAATCTGAGGGAATAAAACAACAACCTAGAAGAAATTTGTTGACATACGACAAAAATACTGTATTCCTATTTAGTTTGCTAAAAGATACATTTCTATCCTCGATTGCATTACTCAGTGTTCACAAGATTTCATTATATTGATTGAAGCCTGATACTTGGGGGGAAGCCTTAAATCCACTCTTCTAGAAAACACAGAAGCAAACAAAAACAAACATATGCAGGACTTTTAATACTTGATTATTTTTAAAAGTTAAGGAACTTTTTATTAGCACTGATGTGTTGAGTCTATGCTTTTCCTAGCCACATAAGTATGTATTTCTACTTGGTAATAAAAATCTAGTTAATTTTCACGCTATGGCTTCCCCCCAAACACTTACACCTACTAAGAATACAATGCTCTTTGTATTTTAAATGTGTATTTATATTTGTCTTTATCTATATATAGTTGAATTTACTCATTGGTTTTAGTGTAAGTTTCTGCATATCCCCCACCGTACACACCAAATTTCCTGCTTTTCTTTATCATTGTGGTAGTTTTAAATTTTAAACATTTATTTTTACATTGTGTACCTTTTTCTTTGTTTCTTATCATTTTTAATTTGTATCATTTGGAAAGCTAAAAAGATGCAACATTATATGAACAAAATATACTGGACCTGATTTGAATTTAGTAAATCTTTGCCTTAAAGATTTGTGTTGGTAATTACTGAGCATCTGATCACATTCAATTAATTCTTATACCCAAGGAGAAGATTCAATTCATTTGCCCATATTCTGTGGCTTTGAGATTCAGTTCAAAAGCAGTTCACAAGGAAAAATAACTATCAAAGATTCTCCGTGCTTTTAAGCTCTGCATTACACCCACTCATGGCAAGCCATTCAGAATCACACTCCATTACACAAGCTTCCCTTCCCAGGGGAATCTTATATTAGTATATTCAAGATTCAAACTCACTAAAATGAAATAAGAACACTAATTCAGGATTAGAATGCTTGGAAGTTGTTTCTTCCTCATGCATCTGTTCAAAAAGATGAAACTGGGCAAAACACGTTAAAATCCCTCTGGTAATAAAGATTTATTAAGTTAGAATATTTACTATAGAGTAAAAAGAGAGATCATTTGGTTTCCTTTGAAGTAGTTCCCATAGTATATTTCTCTCTTTTCCTGATTTTATTCGTAGGACATGTATGTAAACAATATGTGTTCCAAAGATATGAAATAGCTCAAAGTATGATTAACTGCCAGTAGATTTACACACTGTAAGTGTTCTAGGAAATTAGAAAACAGAGATCACTTATTTATTCATTCATCAATCACTTAATTGGCATTTATGTTGTGCCAGGCATTACATCTCCTCTGGAGACTTTCCTCAGACCTTAGACTTGTATAGTCAATTTTCTATTTGATGTCTTCATGTACAGACCTAACAGGCATCTCAAACTTAACATGTGAACTTAGAGTTTCTTGCCGAATCTTCTCCTGCAGTCTTTCCCATCGGAATGGAAACTAAGTCTTCTAAACGGTTGTTCAGGCGAGAAAATGAAACAAATAAAACAAAACCAAAAACAAAATACTGAACACTCATCCCTCATTCCTCTCTTTCTTTCACTCACATGTTCAATTTGTAAGCAAAGCCTACTGGCCCTACTTCTGAAATATATCCTAATCCAGCCACTTCCCGTGACCTCAACAACGACCATCCAGGTCTTTTGCTGGGATCATCGCAATGGTTTCCTGGTTAATGGTCTTCCTGCTTCAACCCTTGACCCTCTGCAGCCATATATCCTGTTACTCCCTTATTCAAGGCCCTCGAAATCAGTGAGTTTGTAGTTAACCTAGCACTTACGATCCCCCAGACACTGGTCTAACCTCTTTGCATGTATTAACTGACTGAATTCTCAAAGTAGCCTCACACAGTAGGTACCACCACCACTGTCTACGTTTTGTCAATGAAGAAATGAAGGCGCGTGGAGGACAAGCCCCTTGTCAAGATCATGTAGCTAGTGAGTGGCAGAGATGGGACTCAGACTCTGACGTTCTGGCTCCACGGTCCATGCTCTTAACTTCTGTGCCTGCCTTCTCCTTCTCACTCTTAGAAAAGAAACCAAATCTTCCTGATGGTCTGCCAAGCCTGATACTATCTTCCCCATGACCTCGATGACCTCACCTTCTACCACCTTCTCCTGACTCACTTGGCCACACTGGACTCCTGACTGTTCCTCACACACACCAGCCTTCTTCCCATATTAGGGACTTTCTTACCCAGGCTGGTCCTTCACCTGAGACATATCCCGATAGAACGCGTGGCACGACTCACTCCCTCACCTCCTTCAGGTCTTTCCTCAAATGCCACTTTTTCAGTTAGGATGTTCCTAATCCCCCTTATTGAATATCTTACTGACATATCTAGACACTGTTCTAGACACTTGATATGTATTTTATTTCATTAAACTCTCCCAACAGTTCAGAGTTGATAGAACTATGACCCCATCTCACAGATGAGAAAAAAGAGGCACAGAGATGTTAAATACTATGTGGAAGGTCACAGAGCTGACTAGTGATGAAGTCAGAATTCCAACCTAGAGTTTCTGACTCTAGAGTCTGTGATCCTACACACACACACACACACACACACACACACACACACACAATTTGGTGACTAATGGGTGATGAGCAAGTGAGAAAAAAAATCAGTTTTTTTCAGAAGCTTACAGACAGAGTGAGAAGACAACTAGCGTATCAGGTTAAAGGAGAATAAGAGTTGGAGAGTTTAGATTATCAGTTTCTGGAGGCATGTTTCTCAGAATGTCATCCAAGATGCTCCTCTATCAGAGTCACCTGGGAGTGCTTGCTAAAGAGTACAGATTCCCAGGCTCCACTCCAGACCTTCTTTTATAGAGTTTTTGGGGGCCAAGTACCCAAGAATTTGTATAAATAAGAACTCGTAGGTGATTTTTGAAACACATGAAAATTCTCGAACCACCATCTTAAAGACAGGAAATAATTCCATTGACTTCAATGTATGCACTAAGCATCACAACCCTAATACAGCATTTCCATAAAAACAGAATTTGCAAGATACATTACCTCCGTAAAACTTTGCAACTTAGGGCAGCAGTCTTTGGTGTATCTGTTCAAGTACCTAGAACAGTGGCTGACTCTTAGTGGACCGGCCATAAATCGTTGTTGAGCACGTGAATTTTGGAGTGGCCCAGAGGAAATTTTCAAGACGCACAATAACTTTGTATGACTCTGAATGGTCCAAGATTTCCATCAGACTTCTCATAAAAATTCAGTTTTATCATTATTTCCTTAGAAGTGTGAACAGATTTGAAAATATACTGGCTTTTGGAATCATTGATCTAAGTGTGACTTGAGACTCTGGCATTTAGCAGCTGTGTGATGTAAACAACATAGTCAATGCTCTGAACCCTTGTTTTCTTCATTAGTAAATTTATCATCACCTCATTGGATGTCAATAAAGGTATTGTGTACATTTTTGAAATCGGGAAAAAATAAGGTATTGCTAAGCAAATTATTATTTTTTATTTCTCAGTTACTTTGAGAGACTTTTTCTTTTTGCAAATTTCTAGCTGCAATATTTTATAGTCTAATTAGTACAATTAGAAAAAATGACTGTTTTAATGATTGAGATGGCATGAGTAATACCCATAGCTATAAAATGTGTTAATGTTATTAATGAGAGTCAAACTTAAAAACAAAGGTCTCAGATCTTTTAAAATTCATTTGTGAAAACTTATGGGAGTAATGAATTATGAAATTATTCCTACTTAGTATTTCTTTTTAGAGATAATCATAGACCAATTGTTCAAGAACAGTATTGCGTTTCAAAAGTCAACTATTGATTTGTTGAAGAAGTTAGCAAAAAATGTTATAGCTTAGTATTCTGTCACTCAGAGGCACAGTCCAAGCCAAGTGACTTTCATTTAAAAACTTTTAGAGTAACAGGTATTTTCCATTCATTATTTACGACAACTTTGATATATGAACACTGAAATCTAAGTGAAAAAAGTCAATTGTACTAAAACCACCCAGACTTCAACACTTCCTCAATTTTGGAAAGTTTAGCCCACTACCTCCATCCTAACGTGGAATTTCAGTGACTAAGCAGATCTCCCCCTGAACCTAAAATAAGGAAAGACTCTATCCTCTACTTTATTCTTGCTGATCAAATACATACACAAAGTGGGAGTAATATTGTCTCTTATAATTAAAGCACAGACGGAAATGTAATTAGACAAGTGGCACGCAACAACTTTCTAATTAAAGCACATGGATTCCACAAAATTCTCAAAAACTTCATTCTGATTTTGAGCCTAAGTTAAGCATTTCAGAAAGGCATTTCTGTTTCAGAGACAGAAACAAAAGCCCCAAATATCTTGAAGTTAGAAATGTAACTACCAACATCTACCCAACTTGATTGGTTACGTGTGATATAAAAATATCTGTTTGGGGCTCTTCTTTTTTATAAAATAAAATCCACTCATTAAAACAAACTCCAACATGTCCTCTTTTTTTTCTGCACAAAAGTTTTTAACTGCATACAAAATGTTAGGCAGAAGGGAATTTCTAATAGATTGATAAACTGCAAATTTTTGTTACAAATCTAAGAGAAAGAATATCAGCTCTTTGAATGATAGAAATAGTTTTGAAAGATTTCCCCCAAACAGTAAAACACAGTAGCAGTCTCTAGGTCACACTTCTTTATCTAAAGCTGAACACCCCAAAGCCCTTGTAACCTCATTGTATAAAAACAGTTCAATCAACTGAGGCTGCTTTGCCACAGACACCATACCATTATGACGAGGGTTCTGGGTCTGCTCATTTCATCGTCACTTTCCAGAGGCAAAATTTCGTGGGATGGTTCCTCCTGGCGTCGGCTACAAATGTGTGGACAGCTCCTCTGGACCACAGAACGAAAAGCTTGTAGCAGAACAATGCTGGCAGTGCAGCCCATCGCTGCATCCTGGAGCCTACAAAATAACTTCTATGTTGATGCTATGTTTGCAAAACAGTGGCTCCTTGTGCCTGAAAACAGCCTACATTGCAGCTGCAGCCAGCTCACGCTCCAATCACTTCCTTGAGCTCTGATCATCTGATCAGAGCCAACTAGCTTGGATGCAGAGATGGGAAAGATTTGATCCACTGAAAGTGAACACACTCAGAAATATTAGAGCACTTCGCCCAGAGAGTATTTCTCAGTTCATTCCAAGCGCATGTTTCCTGTTCATTACAATGATTCTCTTCAATTCTAGTTTGAATTCTGAATAAATATATCTTTCCCATCCAGACATTCAAATAAATCACGCTTTTTCAAACTAAATGCTGAAAATCTGACTTCACACTGACATATTTTTCCAAGGCCAAGGAGTGTCATACAAAGAGTGAAAAAAAATATTTTTTTAATGTAAACACTTTCGGAAGGAAAATTTGCTAGACACCTCGCTAAGGAGTTTTACTTGTCATAGCTCCTAAGTTCCAGAAATGAAATTGACTCATCTGAAAGGTGGGGTCCACTGAATCAAAATGATTTATCAAAAGTATGCACACATTAACCAAACTCATGTGAGCGACACCAGTGTTCCCTGAGATTTTCTCTCAATAGTAGGGTTGTTCTGTTCCCACACATGCAGTTCTGAAGCCTAATACATTTTTATATTTTCATAGGCGGCTTGTGGGGCTGAAAATATCTCTATTACTGAGGTCACTCAGCTGACGGAGGTCACTCAAGCTGACCTCCTGGAAAAAACAGCTGTAAAGCATTTTCACATCCTATCAATATGTATTCATGTCTTCAGGAAGGACTTTGACTTACTCCCTGACTCCTGCCAGGCTAGTCACTTAGGAGGAGGCAATCAGGGATGCTTAGAAATCACGTGACGTGCTTGGACTGGCTTCAAGATCTAATGGTCTATTGTAACAGAATCGGACAGCAGGGGATGCTTGCACTAAAAATATCTCACGGAAAATGGATTTTGCTTACAAATGAGGAAAGTATGAAATCCCCAATAGGATTTGCAATGTCGAGATCGTTTCTGTTAAGCCAATCCTTCCAGTGTAACTCTGAAAGCCAAAATAAAAAAATGTTTTCTTTGGTTTCTGGGCTCCTCAGTGTGGAGAGTGATGCAGGAAGTTTGGAGAAGGTTTGTTTTGCTACAAGATGTGGCCACTCCGGCCCCAGTAACCTCGCTTTCACAGAAGCATCTAGCATAATGCTCAATTAGGCATTAATTGCTCGGTAATCTGTCACAACACAACACCGTTTTAATTGCTATGTTTGTCAGAGTAGTAAATTTTTTTTTTTCTTTTAAGAGGTACTGGCTGCCAATAGTTTCTCATCTCCCTCTGTTTTGAGCAAACATATTTTAGTGCTGCTGGAAAAAGAAGAAAAAAATGCTAATGGTGCTGGCAAGTCCCCTAACACCCTCTGGACCTTTGTCAGAGTGCCCGGGTGCTAATCTAAACCATTTTTACTCCAAACAACTAGGGCATTTACTGAAGAGAGGCTACAATTTAGCCTGTCTGGCCTGTGTGTATTGAATATGCATATAAATGGTGTCCACTAGAGACACAGCACAGACTGGGTCTCTGTGATTATAAATGTGTCTTTTCAAATATTGCTCCTCAGGACTCCTTGTATGTCAGTGCCGACCCCTCCCGCCCTCTGTTACGCCCCATGACAGAGCACTCTCCAACCATCCCCTTAGGTTCTGGCCGTCTGCTCCTGACTCAGTAATTCAAACGCAGCAAGGCACTGACTAGAGGGGCTTAAAAATCCCGCCAGCCCCAGTCCTCAGTGGGACCGAGTGGGAAGACAGATCCCTCCCGCCACGACCATGGCTCAGGGGAGCAGATGCACTTCCCTTCTCCAACTCCTTTCTAGTCTCCTCTCTCTATATCTGGCTATCCTCTGGGGTGGCTTTTGGAGTCAAATGTTTTGGCAGATGCCAAAGTCTTTGGGGAAACAAATGAGATGCTTTCTAGCTATTAGAGTCCTATTTTCATCGATTGCCCCCTTCGCCTCTGAGGAACTCATCCCTATTATTGATGGGCTGCTGCGGGACTCTTTATAGCTTCTTTCTCTTTCAACTTCCATCGTCAAGGAAAGGGGACCTCCAAGAATTAGTTTCATGGGAATTCCATCCACATTACAATAGGACAAGAAACCAAAAGGGTGAAAAACAGTTAACATTTGGACATATAGTCCAACATTTTCTTACGAAAAATTTCAAACATGCAGCAAAGTTGCTAGAAAGGGGTTGGGTTCTGAGGTCGACGTTTTACATAGTAAATGAAGCTTAGTGGGGCAGGTGGGGGAAGAGACAGAAATCAACCCAAAGAGACTAGGACTTTTTTCCCTCCATATTTAGGATCCATGTCGATACATAGGGAATATTTTTAAAAATGAGGACTAAATTCTTCACAGGTGTCTGCTATTTTCACCTGCAGTATTAATAAGATGGTCTTCAAGCATCAAATGTGCATGGCCTTACTAATCAGTAACTTTTGGAGACTCTCCTTTGCGACTGGTCATTGCCTCCTTCTCCTAGCTGAGTCTTATTTCACTATTCTCTAAGGTATTTAGCAAATGCAAAATGCTAGAAGAAAAATTTTTAACTTATTGTCATAGATGAAGAAATAATGTCACTACCATTTGTTAGACTAAGTTATCCAGAGAAGTGTTGGGAACTACATTTCATTCTGCGTTATTAAATGAAATATCTATTTGTGCATATATACACACCTGCACAGTGTATGTTATTTCATATGATGTTCATCCATTCAGCACTTATGAAATCTTAAATCCATGTACAGTGAAAAACTTTCTTGCTTCAAAGCAGAGATGGCCATGTCAAGTAGACATGAAGTAGCCATATTTACTTGGCACAGAGTTGACATTCAGAATTGGTTATAAGCTTAGACTCTGAAGCAAGCTTGGCTAAATTCAAATTTTGGCTCTGCCGCTTACTAGTTGTGAGTCTCTGAGCAAGTCACTTAACTTCTCTGTACCTCAGTTTTTCCAACTGGAAAATGGGCATGATCAGAGTGAGGAGTAAATGAATCAATATATGTAAATATTAATTAGAACTGTGCCTGGCACATAGTAAGTGCTAGGGAAAGGCTTGCTTTCTGATTAGTGCCAGTGTCATTATCATTATTCATTGAGCACCTACTATATGCTGGGTACTGGGCATAGAGTGAACTCAAGTAAACACAGTCCAAGCTCTTAGAGAGAGGGGGAGATGTCACTGAAAAGTGAAATCCATCAGAAGGTAATTTCGGCTTGTGTGTTAAGAAGGAAATCCACAGGCTGCAGTGATAAGGACCAAATTTCAGGGCTGCGGCGAGGTGTCTCAGGGGAGGCTTCTCCCAGGCAGTGTCGTGTTTAAGCTGAGCCCAGCGGCTGAGCAGAAGGAGACCAAGCCTCCATTATGGCCATTAGCAGAGGCAGCCTCACTTTCATTCCCTTGATGATTATCATGCGCCAGAGGCTAGAAAGAACATGGACTTGCAAAGGTGGATTTAAACCAGAAAAATATTTGGCATGAGACACAATGTAGTGAGGCAACCCTGGAAAATCCCCTTTGAGAGCTGGTATATTCCTCATAGGAAAATTTATGATGTTTCCTTGGATGATAGTTTCAGAAGGCAGCTAGCCCTCTTAGCAGACTGTTTCAGGTGATAATTTAAATTGTATTTTGATGGGAATTTAAAACATATTTAGCTGTAATGAACTTGATGATAAGGGAATGTAAAAAATAAACGTGTTTACTGTGTGTTCATGGGCAGAAAAGACTCGTCTATCTAAATTGGCTGCAAACACAGAGGTGGAATATGGAAACATGACTGGCTCTCTCTGTAACTCCTTGGTGCAACATATGCTCTTATGTAGGTTAACATCGAAATGCTCCTAGAAAAGAGGCTACTTTAGGTCCAACAAGAGAAGGCCATCACCCTCTGACACCCCGTGAGCCTGGATGTGGCTGTCCAGCTCAGAGAGGAAGGCTACTTGCTCATGAATCCATTGGAGGCTGACAGCCTGGACACGTCACTGCTGCACAGAGAACTAGCCACCTGCCTTTCCGGGCTAGCAAGAGAACTTGGGGGTGACAATCAAGCTGGAGAAGTGCAAATGCCTACAATCTTAGTTGCACCTTCTTTTATCACCCATAGTATTCTGTGCAGTCATGTGATGGAAAGAGCCCAGACCGAGGTAAAGGGAAGAAACCTCCATCTGCACATTTAAACTGTAGCATCGCCTTTACATGGGAACTCGATGATTTGTGGAACGAATGAATGAACCAATAGGTAATAAAAATCAACTCCTCTCCTCCTCCTCCTCCTCATCATGATTGGTCATCATCAAGGTCTAAATCCTGTTGGTCTGCTTTGTAAATTTTCCACAGGCTCAGCAATTGTTCCCAAGTGAAAGTGACCCCAAAGGAGGAGACACTCCCCTAGATTTAAGGCAACTCAAGGTTTAACCCCAAATTGAGTAAAATCAGGTCACAGATTTGGCCATTTTCCAGGGCAGGGATTACTGAGAACCTTGTTCCTTAGCTACTTCCAGATGGGTAAATTCCTTTAGGTATAAACTGAATTAAATGGCTAGGAGAGAGTTAATCAGTGCTTTCTCAGCTAAAACATGGAAAACACAACCCAGGGAAATGATTCTCCCTGAGGCCCAGACGCCCTTTATCAACTTGCATCTCTCCCTCTTCTGGTGCTACTGCTGCTCAAGAACTTGGGGATTAGTCTATTTTGATAGTAACCCATGACCTCTTTTCCCCACATCTGTGATTTGTGAGTTCTCTCCTTTCAGTTTCTCTCTCTTCTCTCTTCATTTTCACTTAATTATAGTGGCCTCCTCTTTACAGGCATCTTTCCCACTTGCTGACACTTATTGAGTTGTACAATGAATTCACTTTGGAAACCAGCACACTGCTCTTTCGTTTTAAAACTCCAGGTGCTGCTGTCAAGCCCCTTTCTTCATTTCCCTCCTTCTGGCACTGGTGCACCTCAAAAGCAGATCACTCTTTTGTTGGTACACTTAGAAAATTCTCCTTCATTTCACTTTAAGGCAGCGTCCTCATCAGCAGCTTCCTGCAGAGTGCATGGATAATTTAAATGTTCCATTAATATCATACCTTACATTTCGCAAGCTTCTGTGTTTGACCGAACTCTTCCCAGGTCAGAATAAATCTTTCTCATTCTTAATTGAAGGCAGTATAGTGTAGCAGTTAAGGAAGACCGAGGAAGCTGATCACCAAGATTAAATCCCAGTTGAGACACTTATTACCTTTGTGACTTTAAGCAACTTTTTTCCGCATCTGTTAAACAGGTGGATACTCATGAGAATCTAATATCCATGTCAGTACTTGGCAGAATTCCAGACACATGGTAGATACCCAATACATGTTTCTTAGTGAATTATTACTAGAAAAGAGTAGATCGAAGGGGTTTAGACATTGCTTGCTTTTCCCCCATCCACTCCACAAGTGTTTTGTTATTGTGGTGGTAGTGGTGGTGTTGGTAGTGGTTTTTTGCTTTTGTTTTTTATTTCCTGCCTCTTCCCTGTTCAGGGACGCACAATGTTCCCTGGGTAATGGAGGAATGGGCCTGCTGAGCATACCTCCTCCGTGCTTTGAGGTCAGCGCCCATGGTAATGTGAGACAAGTTCCATAATCCCTTCCCAGTCCATTTCCATGAGTAAACAAATTTGAAATCATATTATAGTACCTCATTTACCCAGAGGTCACTCGTTTTGCAACCTCAATTATTCTGATGACAGCCAAGACCTGGGAAGCAACAGACAACTTCTGCAGAGCCAGAATAAACACAGAATCTGATTCATTAATCTATGAAGCCTAAGGGAGTGGTTTGGAGAAGAGACCGTCATATTTTCACCATTTACAGCCACCTTGTGCAAGATTCTAAAGGGTTTGCTGAACTAAGATTGCAATGGCTTTTGGCCAGAAGCAATATATTCTGAGCTGCCCTGATCCAGCAGGAGGAAGCAGCCGTGAGTTAGACAGGAATGATGACACCCGTCTGACTTCTTCAGAGCCTTGTGGTGGGTTCGGCCACTAAGCCAGTCCATCAAGACTCGGCCACTAGCTCAGGTTTGGGATGTGTGCCTGGGGCAGGAATAAGGCTACTGTATTTTAGTGTGGCTCCTAGTAAGGGATTCAGAACAATGAACATGAACTTTAGAGCTGAAGAGACCTGAGTTTGAATCCTCTTAGCCTTCTCTTCCTCAACTGTACGATGGAACTAAGATGACCTCTTTTGCAGTTACTACAACAGAAGACACTATGTATAACACATTGGCATAAGGGGTAGGTTTTATCATTCTTTTACCGCTACTATTAATACAACTATTATGTTCATGATCATTGTTATTCTAAGCAAGTGCCTAAAGAGGTAGGTAACACTCCTGCAAGTCAAGGCTCAAAGCTAATACAGTCGCACGCAAACAGTAGCTCAAACGAGGAAAGAGCCGTGGCACCAGAATGAAAGGGCAAGGTCACGGGTGAGGTGAGGCAGGAAGAGTGGCTGGGTTCTCTTCACCAGCCCATTAGTCCATGGCTGGTCAGACTAACTTAGTGGTGCAAAGCCCCACAACAAGGAAGGCACAGATGATAGAGTCTGAAAAGAACAGATACATAGAAAGAAGAACTCAATATCCACAGTATCTGGGACTAATCCATGTTGGGGGCCAAAAACACCATAAATGACATAAAGTGCAGTGTTGTAGCCCAGTACAATAATGAGAGGTCACAACAATGACACTGACGGCTCAGGAAAAGTCAAATCATGTCCAGTGGCCATAGTTTCAGAAGAAAGAGAAACCTGTGAAATATTCTAAATAAATGTCCTTCAACAACTGCTTTTAATTTTTAAAAGTTTATGGTGAATGGGGTACATGATGTTATCTTCAAAAGTTAGCTATGTGAAAAATATTCTCAGCTGAGGCTGGATAAATGAGCTATCAACTGTACGTTCAGTACTTGTTCTGTTTTATTTTCTATGTTGATTTTTCCCCCTTTGAATTGTAACAGGAATTAGCCACCCACTTCCTAAACATTCTAGGTTAAATCTAGCTTACAATAATCACGAATTACTTTCCAAACATGAAAATGACAGTCTTTGAAGTAATTTACAAATGTGCTTTCCAAAGCAATTTGAAAGATGAAAAGAATGGTGCCAACCTGAAGACATCTCCACTTTATGTTCTTTGCCAGGACTCAGGGGAGTAGCCCAACATATCATTTTCGGGTTGGTGCAAAGCACCAGGCTCAGGCTTTTGAAAGGAAAGGAGAGCAAAGCACGGTATAAGAGGAGTAGGAGGAGCCGGGCTACATTCAAAAGATTAACTTGATAAGATAATGTTTAGCTCTCTGTAAACGCTAAGCTATAGGATGTGGATTCTTAAAGTTTCCCATTATCTCCAGTTTCCTCTACTGACAAATGAAGCCACTGCAGCTCTGCGGGGGACTTGTACATCCTGCATTCCAGCATGACTAGTGGGGGGCAAGCAGTGGATGGGGGCTCTGACACTAATTAGGATTTCAGACTACTCTTGTCCCCTCTCTCTCGATCTAAGCTTGCTTCTCTATAAAATTAGGAGTTAGAACACATGATCTCAGGTGCCTTCTAGGATTCAACAGCTGTATCTAATCACAAGATTGAGAAGACCAGTAACTGATGTCTGGGCTTTGGGGTGGAGAGGAAGATAGGAAAAGTTGTTCCTGCATTTCCCCTACCAATAAGTTTTATAGGTTCTGGTGAATATCACAAGCAGTGCTGAAAAAGAGGCAGACGCAAACTAAAGAGTCTGGAGGAAGAGGAAGGAATTGGAAATGAGGTGTTGGAAGGAGGTTCCACCAAACCCATTTCCTTGTCTTGGAGATCAAGTCATTGATAAGTCAGAGGCTGGTAGGACTTTGTCCTACCTGCTGCCTAACCTGATCCAGCCTAGGAGCCAGAATAATCACCCCAATAAGCTCTGATGGTGTCATGCGGGAGACCCTGCTCGCTGCGCCATTTGTCGTGCGTGGGGCGGCCTGCGGGGTCTCTGCTCCCGCTCCCCACACAAGTACGCAGGATATGGTGAGGCCAAAAAGGAACACCCACGGAGCCATAGGTAGGGGAGTCATACCACTATGGTCTCACTGGAGGCTGGGACCACCGGACGCGCGACCTGCCGTCCGCCTTTCCGCCAACCGACTGACCGACGACTCTCCTCCACTCTCCTCGACTCTGTTCCTCTCCTCTCTTCCGCTCTCTTCGGCTCTGCTCGGCTCTCCTCCGTAGCCGCAGCAGTTATACCAGTGGCCAATCGGCTAACCGGCCACAGCCGACGGCCAATCAGCCACAGCCAAGCCAGCACCTTTCCACGTGAGGCCGAGAGCCTGTAAACTACTCTCCAGGGCTCCGTCCCCACAGATGGATACAGTGTGTGTGGGGGAATCATTTTCCTTCCATTCTTCTAAATCAGGGGTGTCCAAACTGCGGCCTGCGGACCAACTGCGACCCACAATCCATTGTTAATTGGCCCACAGCAAATTCCAAAAATATATTTAGTTTACTTAAATAAACCAGGTGAGGCAATACGTACTTCACCTCGAGTGAGTGGCCCAGTGTCGTGCAGGGCTTCCGGCGGGGTCTCTGCTCCCGCTCCCCGCTCCCCGCACAAGAACGCAGGATATGGTGTCCTGCGGGAGACCCTGCTCGCTGCGCCATTTGTCATGCGGGGCGGCCTGTGGGGTCTCTGCTCCTGCTCCCCACCTAAGAATGCAGGATACGGTGAGGCCAAAAAGGAACACCCACGGAGCCATAAGTAGGGGAGTCATATCACTATATTCTCTCTGGCACCATCCGCCTCTCTGCAATCCGCTCCTGCTCGCTCAGCCACCATCTTCTTGCTAGCCCCCCCCATTTTTTTTTCTTGCTAGCGTAGCCACGGCAGTTATACTAGTGGCCAATGGCTCACTGGTTACAGCTGACGGCCAACTAGCCACAGCTGATGGCCATGCAATCACAGTTGATGGCCATTTACTACCTGAGCCAGCAGCTTTCTATGTGAGGCCAAGAGCTACTTTCTGGGGCTCTGTCCTCACACCCGGCTGTTTGTGTATTTGTGGGGACAGAGCCCCAGAAAGCAGTTTCCAGGCTCTCAGCCTCACATAGAAAGGTGTTAGCTCAGGTAGTAAATGGCCATCAACTGTGATTGGATGGCCATCAGCTGTAACCAGTGAGCCATTGGCCACTAATATAACTGCCGTGGCTATGCTAGCAAGAAAAAAAAATGGGGGGCTAGCAAGAAGATGGTGGCTGAACCTGCAAGCGGCGCAGTGAGGATTGAGAATTGTGTGGCTCCTGTTTCCTGTTTCTCCAACCCAGCCGCCAGCGAGAATATAGTGATATGACTCCCCCATCTATGGCTCTGTGGGTGTTCCTTTTTGGCCTCACCATATCCTGAGTTCTTATGTGGGGAGTGGGAGCAGAGACCCCGCAGGCCACCCCACAGGACACATGGTGCAGTGAGCAGGGTCTCCCTCATGACACCATATCCTGCACTCTCGTGCGGGGTGTGGGAGCAGAGACCCTGCCTGACACCCTGCATGACAGGGACCAAAAAGGACATTGATCAAATGGGCATTCCTCTCTATCACTCCTACTTCATACTAAACTATCATTGTCTGTGATGCCAGCTGCCCTTCTGGAGCAGGTCTTCTATGTAAATTCTTTTAGGCAGTTAGGGGGAAGATCAAAGGTTTTTTTCCTAAGTCTTTTTTCCTTAAAAATAACCTGTTTTAAAAAATCAATATCCTAAGGAAGCATATTTTGGAGTGGGAAACTCTGCTCCCCCTCCATGGCAATGTCCTGTGGAGCAGAAGCAGGTGGACAGAATGACAGCAAGAAGACTCAACTGGCTTCTCTTTGGAGGTGTGACCATTTTGCTGCGCCACAGACCTGTGTTTGTCATTACCAGGATTTGTGACCCTCAGCATATGACCTTTGGAGCTTTGCTTCCATTTTGGCAAAATGGAGATGCTAATAGTGTATTCCGACCTTAGATGAGGAGGAGGAGGACTTGAGATAATCCAAATAAAGCCCTTAACACCAGTGCCTGGGATCTAGGGGGGGCCCAATACATGGAGAAGCTCTTTTGTTCACAAACTCAACTCAGGAAGCTCCATAGCTGACAACCACACGCCAAGTGAGTCCATTGTGCCTTTCACTGCCAGGTGGCATTAGCAGTAATGGAACAACAGAAAACCTCCTTTTGTAGGAGAAATCTCTGGGCTCTAGCATTTTAGAGCAGAAGAATGCAGGACAGATCAGGATGATCATGTTTACCCTTTAGGCAAAGCATTTTCATCCTGTTTTCTATTCAACAACAGAAAGGAGAACAGGAGGAAGCCTCACATTTCATGACAGAAGGGAACTGAATTTTCAGGATAGAAAGTAGCCCCCTCACTCCGGTTCGCCTACTCTGACCCTTCAGCCAACAAAGACACAAAAGCCCTGCACTGAGGGACAGGCTACAAATGCCCCACCCAGCCTCGTGGTCATCTTCCAGCTGGCCCAGACTATGCATTCCTTATTGGAGCACAAAGCAGGAAGCAGCCCAGCTCGGGTGGCCCAGTTACCAGAAGGCAAAACTGAGTCCAAATGAAGATTGTTCCCAGGACTTGGATTATGTGCCGCCAAGATCCCCACCACCACACTGGTGTTGCTTCTACTTTAAAAAGTCCTTAAACTTGGCCATACATGAAATTTCCCAAATGTGACGGCACGTTCATTTAGGTCTTTAGAAATACATGTGTGATCAGGATATGATTCTATTACATTCCTCAAAGGGAATGCAAAATATCTCAATGCAATTTTTTTTTTTTAAGTGTATCGGAGTGACAATTGTTAGTAAAGTTATATCAGTTTCAGGTGTACAATTCTGTAATCCATCATCTGTATATCATGTTGTGTGTTTACCACCCAGAGTCTAATCCCCACCCAATAGAGGTAGGGATTAAGAGAAGAAATGTCCCATGATCATACTTTGGCTTTTAAAGCACAATCTATCAGTACACATCTATGAATAAAGATAGTGACATTTCAGCTCACTTTTAGTTCATTTAATATATAACATTTATTTGTAAACGAATAATCTATTAATTTATATTACGACTACTTTTGTAAGAGCTACTGGTGATAGAAGCAGAGGCAGTATATGTGTTGGTTAAGGAGGACTCTGCAAAACTTTAACCTGGTTTTGAAAGTCAGGTATGACTCTTCACTAGCTTGACAATCTTCAGCAAGTCACTTAACTCTTCTCTGGTGACCCACCTCAGAGAACTGTTGTGAGAATTAAATGAGATAATACATGTAAAGGTACACATGTGATAAGCCAACAGGTATTTTGGAACACTGGCACAAGGTGAAATTACCTGGTATTGACACACAGCCGTGGTTTCAGATTTCTACCTGTTTCCATTTAAGGGCTGAGCTACACACCGGTGACACGCTGTGGACGAGACAACGTGTGATCCTGAGGGAATGCTACTTTCAGTTATGAGAGGAAGTGAACGTGGGTGCACTGGTGATGAATGCATGGTCACTGGTGTGAATCTCAGTAAATTCATTGTTTTCAGGATATGGAAAGTGACCATTGCTGCATTTTAACTTTTGTTGTTGTTGTTGAGAAAACAGAGTTGCATAAGCTTGAAGGTTATTAAATATGTATTGCTCACACTTGGCCACACACTTGCCTTAGCAT
This sequence comes from Rhinolophus sinicus, assembly GCF_057876585.1. Classification (NCBI taxonomy): domain Eukaryota; kingdom Metazoa; phylum Chordata; class Mammalia; order Chiroptera; family Rhinolophidae; genus Rhinolophus; species Rhinolophus sinicus. The sequence goes on from NC_142517.1 coordinate 201,941,079, forward strand.
GACAAGGACACTACTGATTTTCCAAATTCAATTTCTGCAAAACACAAGTCGTACATTAAGTGAACGTGTACGTGGCACAGTTGTTCTTAGGCATGTTAGCCAGTTACATAATTGATACCATTTGCTTCATTGGAATTAATTGTGGGGTAATTTGAATCAACTGGTAAATTGTCCAAAATAAATGGCTAGGCCATTAATGGGCCTCATCATTTCTCCTTCAATAAAATTCTTGCTCAGATCTTTTGTACCAAGTTGCTCACATCTTCATCCCTAAAATTAAATTTCTTTTAAGACTCCTACCCATTCAGGCAAGCACCTCATCTCTCTCCCCTCTATGACAGCCACGTGGGGCCAAGGCTCACTCTATACATGGTGTCTCCAAAAAGGCACAGGGGGGTCTGGTGGCCACCAGGGGTGGGGCTGGCCAGTGTGACACGAAAAAGCAGAATTAAATTAGCAGCAGAAGAGAATCCTAAAAGGCCAGGCTTCCAGCCACACTTAAAAGGGAACTAGTAAACAGGAATTCAGGTACAGTGGTTCACACGCTGTCATTGTGTGGAGTGACACCTGTGTCCAAGTCCTGGCTCGGCCACTTATCAGCTATGTGATGATGGATAAGGGACTTAATCTCTCTATATCTCATCTGTGAGATGAGGAAATAAGTGCAGTAACAGTTAAGGCCATATAACTGACACTTTAAACCAGAACTCTCTGAAAGTGGGTCCTATTAATAATTATGCTATGACAATAGGCTATGCACAGAAAAATCGATGCGTGCTCACCTTGGTGATAATTTCTAACTCTTATAGTTGCTGTAAAAATCAGATAACGTCAACCACGTGAAATCATTTAGCCAGACATTTGGGATAATAGAGTCAATAACTTAGCGACAAGAGCAGGGCTAAGTAGTCAAGGGGTCCAAACTGAACCACACAATAGGAAGCATCGAGCAGCTTTCGAACTTGGCTCCGCATGGAGGTCCGTGGCCTTGCAGAGAGACTAAATTTCAGGGCAGGAGAGAATGTGGGCCCCAGATGTTGAGGGAGGTACTGAGGTGGGTTTCCAGCGCGGATGGGGTGCAGCAGGCAGAAGCAGATTATGGTCAGTCTGCGGTCCTGGAGAGAAGCTGGAGGCAGGGATAGGAACTGGATCTAAAGCTCCACTAGCCACACTGACTTCAGATTAGGGGCAGGAGAAGGAAAGGAGAGGAGAGTTCCCCCTCGGTGTTTGTGTGGACTTGCAAGAACCTGCGTTGCTCTATACCTGGGATCCCCAAATCCCACCTCTCAATTCAAAATCGACTCCAACCTCCATCCAAAAGCCTATTTCCAAATTCCTATCTAGATAATTTCTCTTGGCCAAATACAGCATTGCCTTTGGGCCTTGCAACTGTCCTATTGCTTTTGATGGGTACACCATTTTTTCCTCAGGCATTGGGGTAATTTTTGATGCCTGCCTTTTCATTGCCATCCATGTTCAATAGCAACAAGCACAGCTCACGTGCACCTGCTGTTGAAGTACAGGAGGACACGTGTCAGAGAGCAACCTGTGCTGGGAATGAAAATATGTGAAACCCAGGGCTTGGTGCCATAGGTGGCTAAGCTCAGGAACACTGAGCACAACAACTGAGGTCCAGAGCTTCTAGCAAGCCAAGGAGGACCAAAGTCCAATCCGTAGGGTCATTACCAGCCATGCAAGGTGGCTCAAAGCCACAGAGAGGGTTTTAGATCTGAAGACAGATTCACAGAGGGAAGACTGGTGTCCAAAGAGGTGAAGGACCCAAGGGGACTCCAGTAGAGCAAGCAGGATGTGGGCGTGTAGCCACAGGGATATAGACAACATTCTGCCAAACAAACACGTGTTCTCCAGCTGTTTCTCATCTGCGTTTTGCCCAACGCAGATCCGCAAAGCTGCGAGGGTCTATAGTTTCAGATCCCTTATTGACTGTGAACACATCCCCAGGTTTCGGTGCCTAGTGCCACTCCCCTGGTGAGACTTCTCATTGCGTTCAGTCTCATTCCAAGAGCCAAAGACGACTTGAAAAATGGCAATCTATTTCCGACTTCCAATTAGAGTTATGTCAGTTATAGGTTCTCTTTCCATCTATTTTCTTAACATTTTGCTTCTTTCTTTGCTTGTCTGAGTCAACATGAGCAGATGAATAAAAATGAATGAATAAGCAGCAAACGAACTTACAAACATGAATCAGAAGCATCTGGTTTTTCTTGGCTCAGCACCTTAGTGTTATTTGTATTACTGTTTTTTTTTTCAAATATTTACTCACGTCTTCCCTACATTCTCCTTAGTGTCACAAGCAAGGATGTTTTCCTTTCTCAGACCATCTCTGTGCTCTCATGTCTGCCAGGGTCTTGTTCCATCCATCATTCTCTCCCCTCCACTGGCTCCTCCCCCTCAGTAGCATAAACGCTTCGCCCACATATTCAATAAACAAACAAAAATAAAACCCCTTTCAACCCTGAAATGTCTATGGCTGCAGCACTCACTTGCCTTCCTCATAGGAAAACAACTGGAAAGCATTACCTAAGGACCCTATTTCTTTCCTTCCTCTTCTCCCATTCATTTTTAACCCAGGGCAATCGACTACTGGCACTCACTTCATTGAACCCCCTCCATCAAAGGGTCACCCATCAGCCCTGAAACATGATTTTTATATGGAAAAAAAGGATGGTTGAAGTCCTTTGATGTGCTTTTTTCTCTGACAAAAGTGTCACTCTTGAAATTTCATTAATTATATGAAATTTCTTGTGAACACTTTTTTTGGGTTGCTTCAGCAGGTTATTTCAGGGAGTGAGTTTCAGCTTAATGAGGTGTTAATATGTGATATTTTCTTCCTTTTTCCCTTGCTTCATAGTAGACAGGAAAAGTGGGGGGGAGGAAGGAAGAGGGGGGAGGAAGAAAGTAAAGAAGAGAGGCAGGGGAAGGAAGGAAGAAAGAGAGGGAGGGAGGGAGGGAAGGAGGGAGGGAGGGAAGGAGAAAAGGAGGCGGGAAGGGAAGGGAAGAAGTTGTCTACATTAACAACCATTTCTCCATTTAGTGAATATTTACTGAAAGCTAGTCTGTGCCAGGCACTACCCCAGGCCCTGGGGATGGAGAAGTGAACACAGAGATGACAGCTCTAGCCACTTGGGACTTACTGTCTGGTATAAATCTTCAAATAAAATGATTCCTTCTTGAGAAAATATTATCCATAAACATCATAATAGTGTTGTTTTGGTGGGTGCTTCAGCCTAAAATGAGCATTGTCTAATTTAATGCCCATCGTGTCAGACAAGAAGAATTAAGGCCCAGGAAGCAACTTCTCCCAGGTCCCCAACCTGATAGCTGCATCCTGACTATGCAACCGTAAATACTAGAACTCATTTTGTAGCATGCCAAGTGCTTAGAAAAGCTCAGTGATGGAATCAAAGCTTATTGTGTATGCTGTGACAGCTTCCCACTGATCATTCTTTAAAATGCATCCTACTTAATGCCAAAAGACACTGAAGCAGTCACTGGTAAATTGGCAAGGGACCTGAAGTTAGCAAACGACGGTATATCAAAGGGTAAGAGAACATGACTTTTCATTTCCTACACCTTGAAGGCAAAAATATAGCTGCCCCAAGCAACAGATTCATGGTGAGTTTTCTGAAACCACAAAAGTTATGTCTTATCATTTATAAAAAAGCACTAGGCTCCTAGGCTCACTTAAGTCTCTCTTCTCTTCTCTCTCTCTCTCTCTCTCTCTCTGTCTCTCCCCCTCTCTTTCTCCCTACACACACACACACACACACACACACACACACACACACACACACACAGAGTTACTAGCTTTAAACCTCAAGCTTCAGTCTCATTGCTGCTCAGTTTCTAAAGGTTTGTGTGGCTGGTTTCTGAAAATACAAGGAAAGAATCGTGACCTCTAGCAACTCTTAGTGTCTAGAAATATGTACAAACAGTCTCCGACTTACAAAGATTCAACTTATGTTTTTCGACTTCAAGATGGTGCGAAAGCTATACAGATTCAGTAGAAACTGTATTTAGAATGTTGAATTTTGATCTTTTCCTGGGCTAGTAATACGTGAATATGGTATGATACTCTCGTGATGCTGGGCCGCTCCCAGTCAGCCATGCGATCACGAGGGGAAACAACCAAAAGTCTGCAGCGTGTTCATTGCGTTAGATGAGTTTGCCCAACTCTAGGCTAATATAAGTGTTCCGAGCACACTGAAGGTAGGCAAGGCGAAGCTATTTCACCTCCGTTTGGTAGAGGAGGTGTATTAAATACATTTTCGACTCACGATAGTTTCAACTTTGGACAGGTTTACCAGGACGTAACCCCATCCTAAGTAGAGGGACATCTATAATCTGTTTATTACAATCATTAATGGAATTGTGCTTTCCATGGAGAAGACCAAAATGTAAAGGCTCTACAGGGAAAGAAATAACCCAGTCTTTTCCCCCCTCTCTTTTGTTTTCTTTTTCTTTATTGTGGTAGGAACATGGAGATGCGCTCTGCCCTGTTAATAGATGTTTAAGTGCACAACATAGTATTGTCAGCTATAGACACAGTGGTGTATAGCAGATTACACCTTTGTCATCCTGTGTAACTGAAACTTTATACCCATTGAATAGCCACTTCTCCATTTCCCCTCCCTCAACCTACTTTTTAAAAAACCAGACTTTATTTTTTAGATCATCCAGCCCACTTTTGACCTGTTTTCAGCGCTTCCTGTCCACAGCTCATGAAAAGTAATAGTGCTAATCCATTAGGAACCCCACAGAATTTTAACATATTCACGGTATCATGAGGGTGACCGACAATAACAGGGCAGAATGAAAAGATTGAGAACGGTGAGTCCATGAACCAGCCATGGCTTCTGTGTCTTTCCTTCAGAGAAAGGCAATGGTCTAGCTCTTACTAGAAAGAAAATCAATCACTGGAAACTATTGCGTTAATTTGGCATTGAAAGGAATTAATCTGCTAAAATGGTTCGGTGCTGTTTTGTGCCAAGCATGGGCAGCCAAGGGTTATTATGGGCAGTGGTATTTTGTCAGTATTTTTAAAGTTATTAGCCTCAAAGTTATTGGTTAGCTAGTAATGGTAGAAGTAACTAACGGTAGTAGTCTTGGCCATCTTTCCGGGTATGTGTATCTACCAAAAGTACATAGGGGCCAGCAGTAGGTGGTTGGGACTTTGGTCAGCCATTAGTGGGGCTTACCAGAGGTACGCAACAGTACACAACAGAGTTCCCACAACACAGTTTAATCCAAAGTACTGTGGAAGGATAAATAGAGAAGGGCAGTTAATTCGGCCAGGGAACTTAGATATGGTTTCTTGGAGTCCTAGATATTTGAGCTGTGCCATGAAGGGTGAATAAATGACACTTGGGGAATAAAGTGTGGAAAGCGTTTCAAACCTAAAAGGCTATGCCTGTCTCTGCTGAAGGCATCCCACTTTTGGAGGCAGAGATGCCACTTCTCTACTGGACCCTGAAGGCTCTCTATACAACCACCGCCCCCTGGTGTCCATTGTGAGAAGAGGCCTCAAGTGCTAACATTCATCCTCTTCCCATATTCCCCTGTAAGAATGACCAACTGCCGTCCTCTGTATCATTTAATCATAGAATCATTTCTCCAGATTTCAGTTCCTAAATGGCATGATGGTGAATAAAAGCAGGCACAGGCCAAGTTTGCAATAACAGTAATAACGATAACAGCACAAGGCTTTCTCAATGAGTTTACACAGACCTAAGCCTGCTTCTTCTTCGGAGGGCCATTTAAAGACAGACAGGAAAGAGAATTACTTTCACTTATTTCTTTGGGGTTAATGGCTGAGATCTAGTTAACTGACTAGCAATCTTCACCTGATGAGTATACTGAGATACAGAACCTGTTTCAGTGACCCTTAACATAACGTGACAATGGCCAGACCATGCCTCAAGGAGGTGGTCATATGCTCAGGCAGACAGACCTATCCATCCATATATGCATAAGGAGAGAAACCAGCAGATGGCATCTCATTACCCACAGCTCCTAAAAATGGTCTGGAATGTTGTTAGATGTTCAGTACACACTGAAGAATTGGTATGAACCATATCAGCATGGCCTCCCCTGGGGTGGACAGGTAAGAATTGATGAATGACCAGGGGAAAAAAATGAGAAAGTGACAAATGCTATCTTTATTTAAGAATGGGAAGGAATTTCAGCAAGTTACAGTTTTGAGTTAGAGTCTGGGGTAAACCTCCTCAGGGAGAGTTTGAGCTCCCCGATGGTAGGCGGTGTGCCTTTGTTTTACCATTGCACCAGGAGACGGATCTTAGGAGCAAAATTACCTCTGGCACTGCAACGTTTTCAATTAGGACCAGAGAAAAGACCCTGAAATTATCCTTTACTGATCTCATTGAGTTCATGTTTAATCAAAAGCACCTTTTGTCCAAAAAAGGCATATCCAAAGCACAGATATACTCTCCATTTAATTTACTTTCAATGACGGGTTTTATCTAATAATAGTCTTTGTTCCAAATTTTATGGAATAGGTTTGTTGGTATTTTATTCTCATCCTTGATCTCTAATGGCCTTCCTTGTCTGCTAAAACTACAAGAAACATTATCTTTTGAAAGTTCTGTAATATGCATTTATTCTGATAAAATAAAGCCTAGGACTCCCAAGGCACTTTGGGGAGAGAAGCCATGTTTTCTCACATGAAATATTCGAAGGCAACTGGAGTCTTATATCTGCTCCTCAGGTCTAATCATAACAGAACTCACTGTTAAGTTCAGTCAGGTCTACTGAAAGTGAATATGATGACAAAACCAAGGAGCTATTTAATAATCATAGAAATGATAGTAACTAACATTTCTTGAGCATGTCCTAGTGCTCAGCATTTTCTCATTTAATCAGTGATATAATATGATTATCTCTTGGAGTGAGCTGAATGGTGGCCTTCACAAAGATATGTCTACATCCTAATCCTTGGAACGGGTGAATGTGGCTTTATTTGGGAAATGGGTCTTCGCAGATGTAATTAAGCTAAGAATTTTAAGATAAAATCATTTTGGATTATCTGGGTGGGTCCTAAATCCAATGACAAGTGTCCTTATGAAAGACAGAAAAAGGGAAGACACAGAGAGAAGACGAGAGGGTGATGTGAAGATAAGTTAGAGATTGGAATTATGCCGCATAAGCCAAGGAAAGCCTGGAGCCACCAGAAACAGGAAGAGGAGAGGAAAGATTCATCTCTGGAACCTTCAGACGGAGTGTAGACCTGGTTGCTACTTTACTGACGACTTCTGGCATATGAAAGAATAAGTTTCTGTTGTAAGCCACCTGATTTGTGGCACTTTGTTAGGGTAGCCCCAGGAAACGAATACATCCTGATTTTAGAATTGAAAAACCTGAAGCTCAGAGATGTTCAATAATTTCCCAGGCCACACAGCTAGCATTAATATATGGGGCAGCCATGTTTGAACTCATCTTTCTGACTCAAGAACCTGTGCCCCAAGCAGAAAGCCATAAAGCCAAATGACTGGCTTAACAGTCTAGAGAGCGTTCAATTTCCTATCAAAAAAAAAAAAAAAAAAGGAAAGAAAGAAAGAATGTCAAGAGTGTGCTGATGCAGAGCTTCAGAGCAGCCTCTTCCAGCAGCTTCCTGCTTCCGGAATCAATTGTTTGCATTAAAAGAGCCATTAGGGTCTGTCCATCAGCAATTTAGTCCATGTGTGGCCCAGCTTCCCAACTCAGGCATGAAGCAGTTCTATACTTGACCCCCAAAGGAACAGCTCTGGCCTTGCTGGATGTCTCTAACCGTGTGTATGATCATCTTTACTCCTGCTGGGCAATAATACAATGGAGAATGAACATTAAATTACATCTATAAAGAGTCTGAAATCAATCAAGCCCTTCATGAAACTAATTTTAGAAAAGAGGTCATTAGATATATTAGAGTCAATTTAGAAGTGAATTGAGAAATGGGACCTCATGTCCTCTTTAGAAATAACCGTTTGTCATGAGGTAGAATTTTTATTACCTTACATCAGAGGAGTACAGCTGCCATACACACACACACACACACACACACACACACACACACCACATAAACTACCAGTCTCTAGTAGTCGAAATAGTGATTTTATGCTTCTAGGGGAGCAGGCCACCACTGCTATCTCCCACATGTAGAGAACAGCCAACAGCATTCAATTTTCTGTAGGCCACTGAGCAAGTTCTCAATGACACAAGCACACGGTTTTAAGAACTGGTGAATTCAATGGAGTGAAAAAGCATCTTTAAAACATGTAAACTTTTGGAAATTCCAACTGGACCTTTACTAGAGCATTGTTGATTGAACCTTAGTTACTCTCATACTACCATCTTGATTTTTGCCAAATTGCTGTATTACCTGCTAAGTATACACTTAACCAAATCCTTTGAATCAACAACTTAGTTTTTTCCATAAAATTTTATTTTAAATGAAAACTGTATACCTTGACCATAAACAGGATAGAGTGTCACTTGCCAAAGATAGAATAGTTGAAGACAATTTTAAAATATGAGGACAAAATTGAATGCTACTATGCAATTCTCGTTCGATAGACTTGCCTCCCAAAGTTTAAGCTTAAACCCACTCTTGCTTTGTAAGGAGGAGAACAGCTACTGTTAGGCAGGTGGTAAGGGCAAACTAAGACTAAACTGAGACTTTATCCTTGGTGTAATCAAGAATATCAACAGAGAATTAAAAAGAAAATATCTTCTCACATTATGACTCAATGTTATTTAAAGCTGCGTGTGAAATCATCTAAAATAACCTTGAACAAGATCACTGGTATACATTTCACACTTTGGGAAAGAGTACCAATATTTTGGGGGGAGGGATAGGTAAAGTAATTTTCTAAAAGATACCAAATACAATATATGTATACTTTAAATATTTGATTAACTTGAGATCCATCTTCATTTTTCTTCCCACCTTTACTTTACGAACTGTTTCTGTACCTTCCGTTTATGGCAATCTTAGTTTGAGTGGCATGGGTTACTATCAAATCCCCTAATGGTTTTTCTAACTGTAATCTTTCTCTCCTTTAGGTTAAGTTTACCAATTCACTCATGTCACAACTTTATTTGAAAACCTTCATAAACTTAAGTTCATCAAATGATGCAAACCCTAGGAGTAAACAGACTCTACTAAGTAAACTAATAGTTTCTTTGCCATGTCTTAAATCCGTAAGCATTATCCCATTTGTGCATCTGCTCCTGCCACTTTTTGCATTTAGAGTCCCTCTCAATGCTTCCAGTTAAAATCACATTCACTTTTCAAAGACCAGCTCAAAAAGCACATTCGCTGAGACCCTGAAATCAAAGTGATTTCTCGTCTGCATTGCTTCTGTTTCTCCTATTATACCCATCAAACACTGTCCAACGTGAGCTATTTAAGTATATTTCTTATTTGTATCGATAGTTTTAATTTATGTTTGGAGAAAGAAAGGCAACAAGGAAGGGATAGGCCTTAGGCTTCTTTAGGGTTGAAAAAAATGTTGATGGATATCAAAATTGATCTCTCATATTGCTTCTATCTTCTCAGCATCAATGCTCTGTGCTTAAAAAGGATAAAGAGAACCTTGAAGAGGAAATTAAGCCCCCAATTTTCACAGAGTATTAGCAGCCCGAGGACTCAAACTTGAAGCCTTTGAAATTATATTGTGGTGCACTGAGAGAACTCACTGAACTGCTTTCAGAGGCCCTGAGGATGTGTGGGCAGGCCAGAAGACGACAGATGCACCAATGCATCACAAAATTGATAAAAGGAATCTGAGGTGGATTCTGCAATCCATCATCTCGCTTTATGTTTATTTCCAGCAAATTTCTAGAGTGGACACTAATAGGATGGTTTCTTGGCTCTTAGAAAAGGAAAAAGTGGTTACGAAGTCAGTTAAGATCACCTATTTAAAATCAGGTCACAATAATCTTGTTACCTTTTACCTTGGCCTGAGATGGGATGATTGTATGAATTTTATAAAAACACCAGACAAGACCTCCAAGATATTTTTATAGACATCCTGGAGGGCATTTCTAGCAGTGAGCATCACTGCTCTCTCTTGACTCGATTAAATTAAACACAGGCATGGATGAAGGACATGACTAGGTCATGGAGCCAGCATTATTGTAGATGACATGAAGTTAGAAGCAGAAGTAATTAATAGGGTGGCATAACCAGAATCCAAGATGTTCCCACCTGCAGGCTACGTCTAAGAAGATACACTTGGGTGATGATCAAAAGATCTTGATTCAATCTTTTTAAAAACTCATGATGACATACATATGTGATTTAACAATATATTTGTGAAAAAGATTTAGGTATTAGTGTAAACCAACATGTGGTAATGTTAAGTTGTATCAGCAGAAACACAATATTTAGAATAAAGGCAATGGTAATCCTGGTTTTCTTGGCATTGATGAAATGTTGAAAACTGTATTCAGTTCTTGGTGACAGAGTAGGAAGGATATAGACAAACCAGGGCTCATTTAGAAGAAAGCAGTGAAGACACTGAAAAACGTGCATAAGAAGGTTCTGAAAAATGATGATTAGCTCTCAAACTATAAGACTATCTCAGGCATGAGAACTGTTATCAAAAACTGAAAAAATGGTCACGTAAAAAGAATCATGCCTAATTACAAGTGTGGCGAGTGATATGCATCCCATGCCTTGAGAAAGTCTATTACCACCTAACTATTTTAGTAGTTGGGTGGGAAAAATGAAAGTAACTTCCATGTATAGCAAATATAATATGCTCAATATAACCCAAACGAGTAGATGTAAAGCCGTTGCTGGAAGTTCACAGAGATCATTTCTGACTCAATATAATAAAGAATATTCTAGAAATAAAAGCTGTACCAAAATTGGACTTAGCCATCTTGCCATCCATTTAACTATTTCTTGAGTGAAGACTCTTTGTTATTCCTGGTGATAGATCTTGGGTAGTTGACACTTATTCAACACCCCTATTAAACCAGTATCTTATGATGATTTTGTGAAACTATTCATGTTTTAGGAAGATATATAAAACACAGTTATTAGCATTTATGATTTTCCATAATCAGCTGTAATTTTTTCTCAAAATTCAAGGTATTTTCTGTTGGCTGACCAAAAGTTCACTGGGTAACTACCTAAGTTTCCTTAGAACTAGCAGTTAGGAACACTAGTATCACTTCCTCAACCGAACTGTACAGAACTATTGTTATATAGCAAAGATCGTATCATAGAACTAGTGGGATCATGGGAAAAAAATCAAGACCAGTACTCTATTCTTACAAATAAGGAAAATAAAGTGCAAATGGGGTATGTACCTTCTGTAAGTGACATACGGTACGAGAGCACAGGTCCACTGAATCTGTTCTTGTACTCTATCCAGTGCTCTACCACCTGTCCACAATATTCCACAGGTCACCGTGTGTTGACAGAGAGATGGACGAAAAATGAAATGAACAACCACAACCATGCCAAATAAACACTATCACTTCCTTTCATAAACTGTTACCATCTGCTGTAACGCTTAAACAAAGTACATACAGTAAGTTAGGCATTTGTCATGTTAAAATGAATTCTCCATGGATGGCAGATGTACTAAAAGATTCCAACGTAATCTAAATGACTTCAGACTCACATGATGTGACGGGGCTAGCCGCCAACATTGGAAAGACGAAGTCTTGAAGTAAGGATATGGCGCCCTCTAGGGAGAACTACTTGAAAAACAATGTCCACAACTAAGGGGTCACAGGTAGTCCACCGAGTTTAAACAGTCTAGTTATTAAAATTTCATGACCCCTAGAATGTTTTAACTAAAATATGTATTAGAACCATTACATTTTTAGCTAAGATGTCATATTCTATCTACCAAAAATAAAACGCTAACCATTGAATGAAAATATTAAAAATAGCTAATATTAAGCTCTATAAGAAGGAAACGTAGCCAGGGAAACTGTCTGAAGAATAAAATACTCTCAGCTGAATTTCTAAGTTAGTAAGTTAGAAAAACACTTAGGGAATTTCCCTCTTTGAGATTTCAAAAACAAGAGTGTAAAATTTCCCCTGTCTCCGTTTATTTGCTACAACCAAATAAGAGATTATTTTTGCAATCATCCTTCCTGTAAAGATGTGTTTACTCTGCCCCAATGCATTGCTGCAAATCTCATTTCTCCTGGGTGGCTCTTGGCAAGCTTAACAGAATGTCTGCAGGGAAGAAATATAGATGGAAAGGTGTGAAAGGCCCAAAAACAAAGGCAACCCCAAATATTTTTTTAAAAAGGGCTGGAAAACTATATTCAGAATTTGCTTAAAAAGGAAAACTCTCCAACAGCAACTAATTCAAACTGGTCACTCAAAAGACCTGCCTATGAATCTTCATTTTGACTCAACAGTATGTTGGTTACTCCCCACACTTAATGATGTGGTCATTTCCTCAAGCTGCTATGGATGTAATTTCTGAGAGACTGAGAGGGGCCTTTGCATTTCCCTCCTCCTCTTAGCTGAGGCATTCGATTCCTTTAACACGTGTAGTAGTTTGCTGTCGCTTAGTAACAAACTACCGCAAAACTCAGTGGCTTAGGGAAAAAAAAAAGGCATTTTCTTTCCTTTTTTTTTTTTTTTTTTTTTTTTAATTGCCAAGGAGCCTACCGGTTGGCTGGGCAGTTTTTCTGGTGTTGACTGGGGATTCACTCATGCGTCTACATTGAGTCACAGGTCAGTTAGGCAGCTCTGGCTCCCCTCTTCTCATAAGCATCATGCTCTAGTAGCTGGTTTAGGCATTTTCTCATGATGAAGGCAGAGGAACAAAAGAGAAAACAGAGGCCCTCGAGAGCTTGGTAAGCTTCTGCCTGTGTGTTGTTTCTTACTGTCTCATTGGCCAAAGCCCAGAGTCAGTATGGAAGGGCACCCCCAAAGGGCATGGAGAGAGGGCAGTGTGAAGAACTGGGGAGGTTAATGCCATCAATCTACCAGGACGGGGGATAGAATCTTATAGGGTCCAACCAGAAGAAGTAAGGCACACAAAACAAACACCTCAGACAGAGGTACCAGTCGCTGGTGCACATGCCTGACAGCAGTTTCATGGGAAGAGTAGAATCTGAGCCAGGGATAGAGGACTAAGAAAGCAAAAGAAACAGAGAATCAGAGGTGAAGACAGGGTGTAATGAACTTGACTGCTCACTGGGCTGGCCCAGAGGACTGGTTGAAGCACACATTGCTGGGCTCCTACCCCAGACTTTCTGGATTGTGAGGTGATGGGCGGGGCCTGCTACCTCGCATTTATTAGTTCCCAGGTAATTCCTAGGCTATTGTGGGACAGGTAGACAGGGGGCACACAGTTTGAGAACCACTGCCGTGGAAAGCCCAGGTGGGTCCAGAAAGGAGCTTCAGGTACTTATTTGTTCCAAGATCAGTTTAGGCACTTTACCCTTTGGCTTAATTCAGATAGTTCATACAATTTCCAGGATCAACATTTTTAAAGAATGAAATGGAGTTGGGAATATCGATTTAACCTTGAAAAATGGATACAGAAAAGTAAACAGAAGTGTTTTGTACAAGAGACGTTACCTAATCCAGGATTTAGAAACAGAGCTTTCATGGTACCAAATCCTAAAATAACTTTCTTCCAAAGAAGCAGTTCACTTCTATTAAACAGACCACCTAAGAAGTGATATAGCATAGCAAGGGCATACGGACCCTATCAACCTCACTGGTCTAAAGAAAACCAAACATCAGTGAGGGAACCAAGATCTTCCCGGCTGACAAGTCAAATATTTTGGAGGAAAACAGAGTGAAATATTTTAACTTTCAGAAGCAAGCCTGACTGTGACTCATTCTGCCTGACAGCAGGACACGCTTTTTCTGAATAAAGTTAAGTCGTGATGGAAAATATTGATATGATATCTATGCTAGCATATGGCTATAGTCCAAGTTCTTTTACAGCAAGCAAGATTTGCGAAAGGATCACGTTCAAAGAAGATTTCATGCCGACGAAGATTATTATAGAAAAAAAAAAGAGATGATGTCGTAGTAGTTGCCAGAAAGGACTTGTGGCTTTATATGGCAAGTAGAGTAGTCACAGGTAACATTTTCTTTCCTTGTTTCAGGGAAGAAAATTAGATAAAAGCATCATATCTACCACAGAAACAAACCTGCTAGAGGCGTTCACACCAGAAATCCCAGCTTCTTAAAATTATTCCCTTTCATTAGCCAGAGAGGAAAGAAGTTGGCAAATCAAGTTAGTTTAAAGAACAAGTGAAAATCAAACTTAAAGAGTGTCAATTATTGAGATCGATATAGCAGTCAACAGGAGGATATACAGAGGTATGCAGTTATGATTTCAGTAAATATATGTGTATATATATATATATATATATATATATATATATAATCTTATACAATAAATATTTTATGACATAGCTTCTTAAATGAAATGCATTCATTTAGACCTGATATTTAAAGAGTAAACAAAACAGAAGATTCTCTATCCTTCAGTAAAGAAACTCAGATAAGTCAGGTCCACAGTTGGGTGGAGTTGAGTAAAAGGAAGGCTTTGGGGCTTGCAGGAACATCTGGCTACAGGAAAGGAGGCCCCTTCAATATGCAAATGGCCACAGGCGTTGTAAAAAAGCATCCGAAACTTCAGGCTCTGACAGAAAGGTCCAGCTGCTCTCAGCTACTGTGTGAGCTCAAGTAGCCAGAGTCAACGTGGCCTGAGCTGGTCTTTGAGATGAGCCCCACTGAGAACAGCTATTGGGGCCAGCTCAATGCAGACATGCACCTGAATGAAAACTGGTTCCTGTGCATGACCTAGGAGTAGAAAAATAAACTGCCTCCCAAACTCATAACGGAGGAACGAGGACTAGAACATGGCTTACACAGTATTATTCTTATCAGTAATAATCCAATATTATACAATCATCTGCCACAGAACAACATTTCAGTCAATGATGGATGCCATATGTGCGCAGGACAATGGTTCCATTTAAGATTATAACGGAGCTACAACATTCCTATTGTCTCGTGCTGCAGTAGCCATGGTAAGGTTACAGTAACACAATATTTTTTGTGTTGTCTAAGTCTAGTGATGCTATTGGTGAGACATGCCTAGGAGTGCTCACCTGGGTTCCGGTGAGCTTCCTACAGACAACTCCCCTTTCTAAACCACTGTGACAACGGGACCCACCCAGTGGTCCTTATTAAGACTGCAAGACACCCTCCAGCAACAATCATTAGGAAACTATGAAGAAAAAGGGGTTTATTACTTACAGGCCTTGGAGCTTACAAGGTGCACGGGGGGCAAGCAGCGAAGTCTAGTGCAGAGAGAGACAGAGAGGCCCAGGGCCTGGGATTCTGCTTTTATTGGGGTTGAGGGTGAAGCCAAGATTTCCTGGGCTTACTCTTTATTGTTTATTGGTGAATTTAAAACATCAGAGCAGGAATTTAAAGAGAGAAGAGAAAAAACAAGTAGCCTGAATGATCAGTCATTGAAATCAACCAAGGTCTCTAAAACAAAGTGGGGGTGGGGAGGAAGAAGCATCCCGGCTCTTTATCTAGTGGGGTGGCTGACAATATGTTTATTCTAGATAGCTTTCCTTGAAGAGGGTGCCTCTTCGAAGTGGGTGCAATCAAAGTTTAAGTCAGCCCTCGCATTACAACAACAAAAGCCAACTGTCAGGGCTTACGCTACCAGCACTCATGTATTTGTGGGGAGGCAGGTGTGCATGTAAAAAAGGTCCCATAGAAGTATAGCACGAACAATTCCAGTAGTGGGCTAGACCATCTAGGTTTGCGTAAGTACACTCTACCATGTTCGTACGTCGCTGAAGTCATCTAACGACGCATTTCCCAGAATGTATCTGGGTCGTTAAGTGGCCCATGACTATATATGACACGTTCCCAGATTTCTCAAAATGAGCCCCCACTCGTTCAGAATTTGAAATTCACAACAGGCATGGTGAAAACGTCCCTTCTGATTACACAAAGGAAAACGTGAAGCCCAGACACTTCCCTGACTTGTCACAGGTTATAGTAAAGCCTGAAGGCTCTCTGTCCAGTTTCTCGCATCTTCTCTGGACCAGACCATAACGGACAACAACCAAATATGATCCTTTCACACGAACCAAAGGCTAAAAGTATCTTGAATTATCTCTTTGTTAAATAAGGAGCTTTGGAAAGTACTTGGAGGCACGCATACCAACTAGGGAGAATATGTAAATCGTCCAAAATATACTTCTAAGTTCATTTTATTTCAGTCATAATGTCATACTAAATCCCATCTGCTTCCACTTTATTTTCAAAATAAGAAAGGAGACAATTCCCAAATCCTTTAATCTACTTGTGAGAGAACATCTGTTTTCTCAGTTTCATACTCAGCTTTCAAAAAACTACAGTGCCAAGAAAAGTTGGCTTTTCCATGAGATAGTCAGAAAAGAGATATTAACAATAAAACTAATACATACAGCTCCTAGAGTTGACAAGGCACTTCAGTATACAAAGCATTTATCTCATTTGATGCTCGCTAATAATAATAATAATAATAATAATAATAATAATGGTTAATTAGTATGAACATTGATTGTATGACAGATATGTTGAAAGTTACTTGCTTTTTAAAAAGCTTAATCTTTACAAAAACTCTGTGAGGCAGGTGTGATTATTGTCTCCATTTTTACAGAAGAGAGAATGGAAGCTTAGAAAGGTGCTGTTAGTTGACTTCAGTTCAACAACCAGCTCCCCAGTACCATTAGCAATGGCATAGAATTTAGACAGAAAATCCAGCACAGGCCGCAGGGTGTGTGTGTGTGTGTGTGTGAGAGAGAGAGAGAGAGAGAGAGAGAGAGAGAGAGAGAGAGAGAGAGAGAAAGAGAGAGAGAGAGAGAAACTATAGGTGAGAAAAAGTAGACAAGTAGTTCAAGAAATATTGAGCTTCCCAAGCACTTAAGAGCCTTGCATCTTTTTCTCCTTTCCCTTTCTGTGTACTTTAGCAAACTGTCACTTAGGCAACAGCCATAACTTAAAAATCTTTTGGAAAGATCCCTGTCTAGTTCCTCTTATGAGTACATGGTGCAAATCCTTTTTTTTTTTATCAGACTCATCCCTCTTGCTGGTTGAAGTCTCCTCTTCCTGTGCTCATCTACTGATTGCGCAAGCCCAAGATGTGATACACTCTCCATGATGAGACGTGCATGGATGTCCAACAAAAGGACCTCATCCTCCCATCAGGAGAGTTTGGCTCAGCCAGGGTAGGAGACCACTTGGCATGACAGGGTGTCCTGCCAGAGTTTCAACAAAGTACACAGAAATTAAATAACAGTTTAATTTCCTAATGGAAAGAAATGCCCCCTTTGTCTTTCAGGACCTCACAGTTCCCAACATAAAAGGTATTTCTATTAGTGAGGTCATTCTGTTGTAATGATGGGATTTTAAAGACATCTGCCACTAAGAAATCATCATTTCATAATTTTAGATGTACTTGGATTCTTTCCTCCTTAAATTTATATTGTATCAAACTGCAGAATTAAACTATGAAATCACCATCTCTCCATGTTAATAGATTAGAGCATTTTTGATAAAATCCTTTTCTATTTTTTGGTAGGGAATTTCCTTTCTTTTAATTGGAATTTTTTTAGGAACTAAGCTGTTCTCAATACAGGAACACCCAAAATATCATTTCAAATATTTCTCAATGTCTCCAAAAGACATATGAGAAAATCATTTCATAACTGTAAATAGGTGATATCATTAAAAAAATTCCCAGAAGTCAGAATATAAAGGTTATTTAAAAAAAAAAATAATACAGCTAATAAACTCATTGGAAACAAAATGCCTATAGCAGAATCAAACAGTCTCAAGTTAAAATGTAGATTTTTAAACCCACATTTCGCCTCTGGGAAATTTTGAATAATATCACCTACTTCCTAGGGTAACTAGATATCATATACCATATATATCTTTTTCAGACAATGAAAATTTTTTTTTCAAATGATATTTTGGGTGTTTCTGTGTCAAGCAAAAGCTTAGGTGCTGGAAAATTCTAACTAACTGAAAGGAAGTTTCCTTACAAAAAAATAAAATAAAAACACTATATTATTATTAGAGGATATTATAAAATAGTATTAGCATAATTACTAAATATATGCCCTGTTTTGTAATGGGTGAGATTAATCAGCTTACATTTATTGTGATTATTGATGCACTTAGAATAACATCCATAATTTTATTTTGGGATGTCTACTAATCATGTCTTTTGTGTCCCCCCACCCCCTTCCTATTATGTGTTCAGTTGGAATGATATGTTTTAAAATCTTTTTCTCCTCTGCTGGTTCAGAAGCTCAAAATTTTACTTCTCTTAATTTAATATAGCTGAATTTGACGTTTCTTCTCTTTCATATTTTTAATCTTCTAATTTCTCTGAATTTTATACTGTGTGAATTCAATACTGTCTTTTAATACATTAGTTCTCATCTGAAGTTTATTCTTTAATTTAAGGGGATATAACTTTCATTTCCATGATTTCCAATAGGTTCATTAAAAAAAAAGTCTGTATGTCCTTGTTTTTTTTTATTTTTTGTACAGATGCTAATTCTTCCTTTAGTCCTTGAAGATTCTAAACTACAATAGGCTGCAATATAAGGGGATGAAAAATGCTTTAATGTGGTTATAATGTAATTGGCAATTGATCTCTGTCATCTGCCTGTTCTCTGAAGGTTGAATAAAAGTCTTACATACTGGGGGGCGGGGGGTCATTTGAAAGTGACCACTTTATGATCATTTGGCATTTTCTCAATTTCATGTAGGATACAAAACTTATTACAGTGGCCTCTTTTTTTTTTTTTTTAACTTCCTATATATACCTAATAAATAAAAATATGAAAATAAAAATATTTTTCCTTTTATTTTTCCCACAGAAGCTGGAAGATAGCCAAAATATATTTCATTCTTCTTACAATAATGTAACTTTGCAGTTTATGTGATTGCACATTTGTTAGATCACCACTTTTCAATGATGGCAGCATTTTACTATCTTTTAAAGAAGGCTTTTCCAGATTGCACCGTTATTTCCACATAATCAGGACAAAATTCATTTTTTTGATTGTTGATTTAAGAGGGTACTTTTCTTAGCATTTGTTTTCCTCATATGTTCTGGAATTGCAGTCTGCAGACTAATCTTGAGTCAGACTCTGGGGCCACCTCACTTTCCATCCGGGCTTGGTGACTCCATCACATGGTGACTGGAGACACCCAAGATTCAGGCCACCCGGGAGCTCAGCCAAGGTTGAGAGGCTGTATTTTAGGAATATGGCTCTTAGAATGGGACGGGGTGGCAGCTTCGTCCAGGCTTTTTCAAGGGCAGTGGAGCCCATTTCAATCCCTGGTTTCCAGTTTTCAGCCTGGTCTCAGATGCCTGCCTGGAATGTGGTGCATTTAGTACTCATTACTCAGGGAAAATACCCCTGTTCTCTTTCCTGCTCTGCCATCTAACTATTTCGTGTTTTCAGTGGCCCTCACTGCTTTGGGTTTCTGTTCCTTTTCTATTTTTAATTTAAAAGACTTTTTTTTTTTTTTTTTAAATCTTTACACTTGGTAGGGATAAGAGAGGTGGAAGGGAAGCCTTGAAACATCAACTAATTAAAATAAAATGTTACTAAATAAAAAGAAAGATAATCAGCTAAAATAAGAACAGTTTGGCCAAAAATTTTACTCAAACTCTTTAAGCTTCAGTTTCCCCATCACAGTTTTTTTCAAGGCTTAAAGTAGATGAGATTATTTAAAAATAATCCTATCTTTAATTCTTTGCAAACTAAAGACATAAAACATTTTATGCTACTTATATTTATGTGTATCTAGTCTATCAAGCCTGTTTCACTTAGAGTCAGGGAGCTTGAACAGGTCTCGTTAGCAGGTTTCCCAATAGTATCTAATTTGCTTTTTAAATGTCTTATTATGACCTTTTCTATATAAAATAAGCAAGTAAAAACAAACAAACAAAAAATAGTTGGTTGACGTATCAAGATTTTCTGCTTTTATCTGGACTTGTACAACATATATAAAACTTCTTAGATTTTATGCTCAAAACAAAGGTCACATAATAATAATAAGTATATTATAATTTGTACTTGTTTAGAAGATTTTGAACAAAAAAGAGTAATTGTGATGTTTTAATGTAAGAAAAATCTTATTAAAAATCTAGGAGATGGTATTATCTAAATGTACATTTTTTTCCCAAACAGCAAATCCTCATATTTATTTCACTTTCCAAGCTCAAGTGCAAAGAAGACTAAAATTAAACCAAGAAAAGCTTTTGAAAGGATTTCATAATCAAATCTATTACCCAATAATTTCATTTTTAGGAAATGGCAAGAGTGAGTGGGTCATTCAGTCCAGCTTTGGGCTTCTGATACGCATTTCCAAAGGTTGTGCCTTATGCACGAGTCAAAAAGGTCAGTTGAGGTTGGAAATAGACATCCAACTTTTTTTTTCTTTTCTTTTGAGACAGCTTAGCCACAGGAACAAATCTGTTCATGCTAAGAATTGAACGTTATGGTGAGATAAATAGAAATAAAATGATATTGTAGTGAGAAAGAGAGAGACAGAGACAGAGGCTGATTGATTGATTCAGCAGTTTGACCTGGTATACCATTTGGGTAAAACATCTAAGATAATTATTCAGCAGGAACACTTCTCCAGATTGTCCATTTTCTTTTAGATTTCTAAATAGTCCGTTAGCAATTTTTTTTCTTCTGCTTTGCCAAAAAAAAAAAAAAAAAAAAGAGAAAAGAAAAAAAAAAGTGGCTAACACTGTCTAGTCAAATGAACTAATAACTGGAGATATGCCTACAATTAAAAAAAAAAAAAAAGCAAAAAGAAAATGCTGGCTTGGCTGAATATGTTTAAGCTGGCTCTCCTTTTAGATCTCCACTAACAAAATTAGGTTAATCATTGATGAAATCATCTAGAAAATTGAATCAAGCAAAACCTTGTGTTGACTGAGTTATCTAAGTAATCCTGCTTTGAGCTATAATTCTATTTATAATTGCATCTGTTCCTCCTTATTCCTGCCAACAGAGAACAGAGGCCACCTTCTGGTTGCCAGCCCCCATCCCCTGCCTCTCCGATCAGTTACTCTGCTGCAATAACAGGAATTCACAGACCTGGTGTGGTGGCCCCCTAGGTTTGAGCTGTCCCGTCCCCCTGTTTGACTGGATTTTCCACAGCAGAAAGTGAGCTTCAGGGAGTATTATACCTGCAACTTGATTTCCAAATGTAGTACTCATGCATTTGCAAAGAAAAACACAGTGCATGAGGAAACATTTTTTGTAACCACCATTTTTCAAAAACTACATATTTTACAAAATATGTAGTCTCTTCTATTCTGTTCTGCATATCATATCAATCATTGGGACTAAATTTTTCTCTCTGTTTCTGAATAGGTTTAAAGGGAGAAATACTGACCCAAGGGTAGGTGAGGCGTGAGCTACCATTCCTTACAGGACTGAATTAGGAGGATGGATAAAATAAGCAACGTGCATCCCATCGTAATGATCAGTCACCTCCTAGCCAGGCCCTTTGGTTGGTTTCACAGAAGGGCAACAAGTTGCAGCTGAAGTTGCAGGCATTCTAGGCCTTTCCAAACTGTCCTTTAAATGTATGTAAAGCCCTATTACAAATTAGCAACAATCTATTTTTGAATGGCTATACTTTTTTGAAACCTTTCTTTTTGAATTAAGAACACTTTGCTGGTTATGTAAGAGAGAAAACAGCCTTATGCGTTGGGCCTCACTAGAGACCAATCATCTAACATTTTGTTCGTCAGGT
Organism: Rhinolophus sinicus; assembly: GCF_057876585.1. Classification (NCBI taxonomy): domain Eukaryota; kingdom Metazoa; phylum Chordata; class Mammalia; order Chiroptera; family Rhinolophidae; genus Rhinolophus; species Rhinolophus sinicus. The sequence continues at coordinate 201,962,911 of NC_142517.1, forward strand.
TCTCTGCTGTGCCGGCATCCATATCCTCAGGACCCCTGCTATTACGTGTGGGATTTCGAATGAGGAAAGGCTGTCAACCTGACCACATGATGTGATCGTTTCCTGAACAGACATGAAGAAATACCGCACTCCCCAACTAATACAGCCTCCGGGTTTCCAAGAGCTGAAACAGACTCTCATGGTTAACTGAAAAGAAGACAACTGTGAATTTTGGTACTGGCAACCTCAAAGCTCAAGGGAACGTGGTTTAATGTTTTTTTTTCTTGGCTAAGATACAAAGCCTTAACCCAATCCCACTTCAGTGGCTCAAGCTCCTGCCTGGTTTTCTTTTTTATACCCGTTTTTGATACTCCTGGCATCTACTCCCTCTTGGCTTCCATTTGGTCCCAGCTGTTCAAATGGCTACAATTTTCTGTCAAACACAGTGGCCTACCCCATATTTCTCTGACACCAAATCTTCCATCCTGAAGCAGAGGTTTATTCTTTCATCTCTGGAAGCTCCTTCAGCAAACATAGCCCTTAGCTCTGGCTTAGGTATCAGGCTGGAATGTCAGGGTTAACAAAAATACTGAAAGTTTTTAATGTTCAGTTCTTATTCCACAAAGCACGGTCTGCTGATTTCATGATTATTAAACTAAGGATCAGCAGCCAAAATCTGCGTATAAGTTAGGCAAGTTCCCATGCTTTCTGTCAAGCTATGTGACCCACTGACAAAGCTAAACCAACAGGCTGAAGCCCCGAAAACACGGGTGTCAGTTACCAGCATATCTGCAGACCATATGTTGTTTTTGTGCCTTCATTTCTATGAATCTAGCTCAGAGTCTGACATACAGAGTCAACACATAAGTAACTATTTGTCTAGGTAGACAGAGCACTTACCTCCATGGTTTTTCATAACTGGAAACTGCCAAGAGTTTAATGTTATTTTTCTCTCCCCTTCTAGATCACTCACATGAATAATGATTCCTAAGTGAATAATCTTGAAATCGATATTAAAGTATGTAATAGTTTGAAAAAGTCAGTCATAACAATTGTAACTCTATGTCCTGGATATTTTGTTGAGAATAAGGCACATATTTATGTTCGTCTGTTGTGAATAGGATCTATAGAGCAGAACAGTTGAGTCAGAGGAGAGACCAAGATAAAATATGGTGAACACATTGACAAAGCAGGAGAGAACTAATGAGCTAATCATGAAGTAAACAATCTATTTTCTGCCAAACAACTTAGCACAGCAACATACAGTATTTTAAAAGTAACCTTTCCCTATATTTTGTTTATTGTGATTGTTCTCCAAAAATCATACTTTATTATATTATTTGCATGAATATAGGTGATGCTGACTGCTGTGATGTATTCTGGGGAGGTTTCTCTCCTCTGAGTAGAGGTAGCTATTTTAAGATTGTAAAGGACAGTTTGTCAATGGCAATTATGAGATGATGTAATTTTCTAACAATGTGTTGTAAGCATCTCAACATGAGATGAATGAAACAACACTTAGGATACCATTTAGGATAATCTCCACCTTCAGAAATCTAATTTCTGACATACACTAGAACATTTCCTCCCAGTAAATAAAAGGAAATTGGCTTAGATTCCCAAGAATCTTGGGTTTCAGATACATACACACCCCTCTTGCAATTGTATGAAAACAACTTCATAAACGAGATGGAAGGCATATGTGACACAGAAATATACTGTTTATATTCATTGGTTTTAAACACATCTGCAAAGATACAACAATTAGCATTTTGTTTCCGGAACTATGCTTCGTGTGTGTGTGTGTGTGTGTGTGTGTGTGTGTGTGTGTGTGTGTGGTGGGGGAGCAGGGGGTTGGATAAAGGTCAATGGAGTCTGCTAGAGGTGAAGGGATTTGGAGAATTTTGCCTCCTGCCGAATGACCAATGTGGCAGACTGTAAGTGTCTTGTTCAGCAGTGTATTCCGCGTCCATCAGAGAACCCAACAGTAGTATTAGGCAGCTGGTAAAAGAGTGACTAAATCATCATATCATCAGTTTCCATTTCCACTAAGGTTAAGCAGACAATAAAGCCTCCTTACCCCAAAGTATGGCCCTACCTACCCACCCCAGGATGTCCATTGATGATTATTCCCCTATTCAAAACTGTCTTTTCTGTTCATTTTAATCAATTTTATTTGTTGAAAGCCTGCTGTTAAGGAAATGGGAGTAATGTTAGAAAAAGATAACTCAGGGAGGGATTTGTCCGTGAAGATCCTGAACCCGCTGGGGTGTCTGGGGTGGAGCTTCATTCTATTTTTCTAGTTTGTGGTGAGGCTGCACATTGAACATCTGCAGTAGGCTGCAGTAACATTAACAGATATTGTTAGATTTCAACTTTTTTGAATTTACAGTCTTATTTTCTAATTAATTGCAACAGAAGGCAGAACAAAAAGTCATAAGGGTTCATTGTTTTTGTTTTATTTCTCTCTCAACTCTTCTCCAAGACATAAAAATTTCAGGATTCTTCAATATTTTTAACACTACTCCTTGAGATAAATAGCCAGGTGACTATAACAAAGCTGATACAGTCCCTTTGGGACAGCTGAGTCAGTTGGAAGTCCACCACATAACCTAAACATTAAATAATTGAGGCTGTCCTATAAAGTTACAAATATTCTCATTTCAATAAGTTATTTATAATGAACTTTTATAGAAATTGCTTTTCCGTTTAGTGACAAAAGAACAGAAATAAAGCTGGATTCTATACTTAATAACATGAAGTTGCAGTTTCCTAATTATGCATTTTTTTTCATTATGCCCTAAAATGCATAATGTTCTAATGTACACACACACACACACACACACACACACACACACACACACATTATTTCACAATACAGTAGCAAAGATTGTGAGTTCTGGAGCTTCGGTACTGTTGGACCATTTAAAATTGCGTAATCTTGAGCAAGTTACTTAACCACCCTATGCCCATTTCTTTGTTTGGGTCAAATGAGTTACCACTTCACTTCTGCAAGTGTCCTTTCACCTGTTCCTTGAAGGTTTAATTTTGCAGCCAAAATCCATACAATTGGGTTCCACCCCCAGCTCTAAGTCACAATCCTGATCAACAGCAACCCTGTGATGGTAAAAATGAGTCATTCTTCTCTACCAAACTCACTTGCACTACCACACATTTTCATACAAGTATAGAATTTAACTGGTAATCTAAACTTAAAAAAGAAATCTTCTAATATAAAAACTATATACTACCACCAGAATTCCAGAATTTGTGCCTGGCAAAATTTGAGACTTTGAAATTATCTGCCTTTCAGGATGGGTATTTAATACAACTCAAATGGAATGAATGAGACATTTTTATAGTATGTAATTCAGTTTGATTTAAACAAAATCATGTGCACCAGAAATGCTTGGGACCAGGAAACTCTGTGGCCCAAATAGCCCTTTTGTCCCTAGATTTGGGCAAAAGTTCAAATACTTGGAATTTTCTTAAGTGGAGACACCTGCTTGCATTTACTGTTGTGAATCTTATTATGGAAATTATATAAGCAGGACACTTATATAATGAGTAAAGACGCCCATAAATTTGATGATGGAAGAGTACTGTTCCTAATTACCAGCATAGTTTTGAGAAAATGCGAATGAAACTTGAAAACGCAACTTAAATAAATTCAACAAATTTCCTCCTACAAAACTTCTAATGATCACCCCACCATTCCTTTTGAAACACTTGCTGATATGAAATCAAGTCTCCCAAATACATGCCAAATTCTCAGCGTGAAAAGGTAACAAGAATGGCCAGCAAAGTAGTTCTCTCTTATCCAAGGGGAGTTATGTTGCAAGACCCTCAGTAGACACCCGAAACTTTGGATAGTACTGAATCCTATACATAGTGTTTTTTCCTATACATACATACATCCCTATGCTAAAGTTTAATTGATGAATTAGGCATAGTAAGGACAAATAACAACAACTAATAATAAAATAGAACAATTATAACAAACTACTGTAATAAAAGTTGTGACTACGGTATCTGGCTCTCTCAAAATATTGTATTATACTCCCACTTCTTCCTGTGCTGATTGAAGGTGATACAATGCCTTATTAAGTCAAAAACTTTCACTTTCTCACTTAAAGAAAGCTGCTCTTCCTTTACGGCTTCTCGGTGGCATATCCAAATAGCCAGCATCACGACCCTTGCACTTTGGGACCATTATTAAATTTAAAAAAAGGTTAATTGAACAAAAGCACTGTGATCCCATGGCAGACGATCTGATCACCAAAAGGGTACTAAGTACGTAACAGGTAAGGAGTGTATACAGCATGGAGACGCTGAAGAAAAGGATCAGTCACACCCCAGGTTGGACAGAGTGAAATGGTTTGGGATTTCATCATCTACTCACTCAGAATGGCATGCAATTTCAAACTTATGAATTGTTTATTTCCAGAATTTTCCATGTAATATTTTTGGATCAGGTGCGGGTAACTGAAACAATGGAAAGTGATACCGCAGATATGGGGGGTTACCATATTGCTGAAGTTGAAGAGGGTCATGCCGTTGAGAAGTCCTTGCAATTGTGCACAAGAAGATGTATGATAGCAAAAATCGAAAGGAAACAAAATACGAACAACCTAAATGCCCATCCACAGTAATAACTGATTCAGGAAAATACTTCCAGATGATAAATTTATGAGGAAATCTGTGAGGAAAAGCAGAGAGGTCTCAGAAGATCTCCCCACAAGTTATTGGTTAGTTACAGAGGAAACTGTTATGGACTAAATGTGTGTGTCCCTCCAAACTTCATAAGTTGAAACATTAATCCCCAGTGTAAAGGTATTTGGAGATGGGACCTTTGGGAGGTAATCAGGTCAAGAAGATGGAGCCCTCATGAATGGGATTTGTGCGCTTATAATAAAAGACACCAGAGAGCTTGCATCTCTCTGAGCTCTGCACCATGCGAGAATAAAATGAGAAGGTGGCAATCTGCTAATGAGAAAGAGGGCCCTCACCAGACACTGGATCTGCCTGAGCCTTCATCATGGATTTTCCAAGCTCTAGTACTGTGAGAAATAAATTTTTGTTCTTTAATACACTTGGTCTATGGTATTTTGTTATACAGCCTAAGCTGGCTAGGGCAGAACCTAGTAACTTTAAAGAAGATAAACTTGGTAGACACCATCATAACTAAGTGACCAGTAATGGGGAAAAACTGACACCATGTTCCCCCAATAGGCTGCACTGAGGATATTCCATAGCTTCTGTGACATACCTGCCCGAAACAGCATAGCTTGAATCCAGTCCATCAGTCTAGAACTTGGGGTCAAGATGGCAGATTAGGCAAATGCTGTACTCACCTCCTCTCACAACTACATCAAAATTACAACTAAACTACAGAACAACCATCATTGAGAATGGCCTGAAGTCTTGCTGAACCAAAGTCTTACAACTAAGGACATATCGGAGCCACCTCGAGACTGGTAGGAAGGGCAGAGACATGGAATGGGCTAGTCCCACACCCACATGTGACCATTAAAAATTAGGAGGGATATCTCAACTTTGGAGGTCACTCTGGGAGGAGTGAGGGGTCCCAGCACAGCACCAGGCTTCCCAGCCCAGGGTTCCAATGCCAGGGAGAGAAGCCCCCATAATTTCTAGTTGTGAAAAGCAGCGGGGATGGTGGCTGAGTGAGGTGAAGAGTGGCTACATTCTGAGATACTTCTCTTGGAGTGCCCACACATGGGCTTATTCGCTGACGGACTCACTCACTCTGGCTCCAATGCTGGGGCAGCAGCTTGAAAGGTGAAAGGGACACACGGGGAGGAACTGAGTTGTCTGGCTGCAGGGTTAGGGCTGGAAGGGCTGCTTTCTCCCAGACAGAGGAGCTGGTGGAAACTACTCTTTCTTTGTTGAGCCCTCCCGTTTCCTTTATGCAGACACAGGCAGCTGCTATAGCTGAGTCTCCATAAGCCTGGCTAATGCCGTTTATTTGCCTGGCCCTGGTGACTTTGAGTCACCCAATTTTCAGGCACACCCAAGCTTCTCCCAGTGGCTTTTTCATATAAACTGCCTGTCTTGGCTCATGCTGCAGACTTTTCTAAAGTCCCTCAAAGGTTCACAAAACCCAAACAAGCAGCATCTGGCTTCAGCATGTCCCATACCTCTTGCTGAGCAGCCCTAAGCCTGCACTAGCAGCAGCCAGCCTTGGTTTGTAGCTTTGCCTCTCTCAAAGCAACTCCAAACACGGTACAAGCAGTGGCTATCTGCAGAATGCTTTGTGGCTCATGCCAGGTAGCCCAGGGCAAGGTACAGGCTATGGCTGAACTTGCCCTGCAGTGGGTTCCCCCTGGTTGGCCTGGGGCGGGCATGCCCAGTGGCCAGCTTCTAACTCAGCCGGAGCATCACCTGCCCGCCTCTAAGGATGACACACCCAAAGGCCCCACTGGGCTGGCACCAGAGCCCTGCTAAAGCAAATCCTGCTCCATAGGGTCAGCCCCTGCACAATAGCTCCTCCACTGTAGTCACAGCCAATCCTCACAACCAATCAGCCTGAGGGTCAATCCATCCCACTGATATGCAAATAGCAACCAAGGCTCAATGACAATAGGAGCACACACACAACCCATACCAGGGGCACACCTAGAGCACTCAGCTCTAGTGGCCAGGGAGAGTACACCACTGGGCCCCCCAGCACACCTATTGTATTAGGCCATTCTACTAAGACCAGGGGACATGGCAGCCCTACCTAGTGTATAGAAACAAACACAGGGAGGCAGTCAAAATGAGGAGACAAAGAAACGTGTCCCAAATAGAAGAACAGAACAAAGCTCCAGAAAAATAACTAAACAAAATGGAGACAAGCAAACTAATAGATGCAGAGTTCAAAATACTGGTTATAAGGATGCTCAATGATCTCAGGGAGAACTTCAACAGAGAGATTGGGAACATAAAAATGGAGGAAGAAAACATAAAAAAGAACCAGTCAGAAATAAAGAATACAATAAAGAAACATTACAGGGAATCTACAGTAGATTAGATGAAGCAGAGGATCGAATCAGCAATTTAGAAGATAAAGTAGTAGAAAAACAAACAAAAAAGAATCCAGATTGGGATTCAATATGGTGGAGTAGATAAACATGGGCTTGCCTCATCTCATAAACACATTAAAATTACAAGTAATTTATAGAACAATCAACCTGGAGAACCATGCAAAGTCTAGCTAAACAGATGTTTTAAAACTAAGGCTATAAAGAAGCCACTTTGAGAATGGTAAGGGGGTGGTGGTGGCTGGTTAGCTCAGTTGGTTAGAGCATGGTGCTAGTAACAACAAGGTTGCCGGTTTGATCCCAGCCATGAGCCATGAGCTGTGAGCTGTGCCCTCATTAAAAAAAAAAAAAAAAAAAAAAGGGCTGGTCCAGTGGCTCAGGTGGTTGGAGTGCTGTGCTCCTAATGCCCAGGTCGCTGGGTTCAATTACCACACTGGCCAATGTGTTGCACGCTCTTCAGCTAAGATTGTGAAAAACGACTCTCCCTGGACCTGGGCTGCCATGAGCAGCTGGAGGTTGGCGTGAGCTGCCGTGGGCTGCTGCGGGCTACCATGCGCTGCCATGAGTGGCCAGTGGCCAGCTGGCCAGCATAAGTGGCCAGCAGCCAGGGAGAGCTGCCCTGTGAGCTGCTGTGAGCGCCCGACCAATGACTGGAGACTGACTGCAAGGCTCATAATACCACCATGGGTGGGGGAGCTGTGTCCTACACAACTAGACTGAGAAACAATGGCTTGAACCAGAGTTGGGAGTGGGGAGAGGGGAAAAAAAAGAGAAAGAGAATGGTAAGGGGGTGGAGACGCAAAACGAGCTGGCTCCACACCTCCCTGTGGCAAATGAAAATTGGGAGGGATCTCATAGCCATGGGGGTTCCCCACAGAGGAGCAAGGGTCCCTAACCTCACTTCAGGTTTCCTAGCCTGGAGTACTGGTTAAAGGAAGAGGAGCCTCCACAACACCTGGCTGTGAAACATGGTGGGGATTCCGACCGTCTGGGTGGGATGCAGAGCTGCAGGAAATCTAGACATCCTCTCAAACTCACTCACTCACAGGCACTCACCTTGGTCTCCAGTGGAAGGATGGTGACTTGGGGGTTGTCGGAGGCATACGTGGGGCAAACTGAGGTGTGTGGCCTCGAGGCCAGGGCTGGAGGACAGTCCCTGTGATAGCTCCTCCTTCTGTGCAGCTGGCAGGCAGGCGCCATCTTTCTTGTGTTGATCCCTCCTCCATAGGCCAAATCTGAATCTGATTGGCCTGATGAGCTCTGCTTGCTCCACCCTACTGAGTCACTGAGACTCTGTCCTCCCCAACTCGTACTGCAGGAGGCTTTATCAGCAGCTGAACCTCATGGGAGCTGGTAGGTGGCAGCAGGTCTTGGATGTCCTGGCTTTTTGGGGAGTTACCCCAGACCTGGTATTGGAGGCAGCCATTCTCGGTTCATAGCGTAGCCTCTCCCATGTAACTCCAGGTTCAGCACAGGCAGTAACCAACCATTGATAGCTTTGAAACTCCTACCAGGTAGTCCCCCACCAGTCACAGGCAGTGGCTGACAGGGGCCTGCACCAGAGTCCCTCCCAAGAGGCCCCAGAACCAATATACTTGCAAGTTGGCTTAAGATCAGAGAGGGGCACCACCCAATTAGCCCCACAAGCAGCATACCAAAAGGGTGGTCCCACTAGGCACCAGAGCCCACTGAGATGAATTCTTTGTGTGGTAAGCCCTCTGTACAGGAGCTGTGGATGTGGCCAAACTCCACAGCCAGTCAGCCTGAGGGTCAATCCCGCCTACTGATATGCCAATAGCCATCACAGCTCAAATATAACAGGAGGGCACACACAATCCACACAAGGGACACTCCTGGAACACCCAGCACAAGGAAGCAGGGGAGACAGAATAATTAATTTTATGTGTAATTAAACTATTAACTTTTGGGGAACCTGGGGGAAGGTTATATGAGATCCTTTTGACTATTTTTACAACTTTTTTTGTAACTATGAATATCTTCAAAATAAACAAGTTAAAAAAGGGAAGCAGAGGAATGATGAGCACTTTTTGTTTATTGTTTATCTCGAAGGAAGGGAGGAGTTTGGGATGAGAAGAGGCAGAGTAAAGTCTGCAAAGGCATTGCTCATCGACATTTCATAAACAACAGTTTCATTTTTATTCTTTCAGAAGTAAATATATATTCTAGGTACTCTTTTTTACATATGAAATATTTCATAATTAAAAAAACAGAAAATCAGCATTTGCCACAGGAGGTGGGTACCTAGTGTAATTCAAGCTTAGTAGATTTCAAATTAAGAGATTAGGGAAGGATTCCTTGAGGAAATGATGAGTGAGAAGACATCTGAGGAAGGATAGGGAAAAGAGCTTTCTGGGCTTGGGAAGACCAAACATGAAGGCTGATAGCTTACAGGTGCGAGTTGCATACCAGATACCCAAAGGTGGTGACTGGGCCTTTGAGCCAGGCAGCAAGGGAATGTTAGGGTTTGGAACAATTAGATCAAAGATTTTCAGTGTTAGCAATGGGGTAATTTAATGTCTCCGTACTTCCCTCAGCAAATTGGATAATTCATTAAAAAATTAATGCACAATTTATTATAACTCATTGATACTAGAAAAAATATTTAGAAATCATAGAAATATTCAGGAGCTAAAAATTCCAATGAGAAGTGATAGAGTATGCACTTTGAAAAATAAAGAAAACTACAGAGCTGAAATGCAACTTTTTCCTCATAGTCACATCACCTTATTGAAAGGCAATAATTAAAATAGGTCCTTAAAAATAAAAAAAATCTCTGAACCTGTTTCTTTCTTTTTTTTTTTCAACAGCATTGAACCTGAATGCTGGACTATCATTTTCCAAGGCTAGGTAATATTTAAAGCATCTAAGTAAGGAAGAGAAAGATAATGCCATATTGCTCCTCTCTCATTACAATATTTGCAGTGCATTTCCATTTTAAAATGACATAGAGTGGTTAGAACATTTAAAAGAACTATAAATATGCACATACATCTCTCCATCCACCTAACCAACAATCAAATGATAACTAAATAATTGCAATGAAAAATAACTGACATATTTAATAACAACTGTGGAAATGCAGAAGAGGAAGAGACTGCCTATGGACTCAGGGGAGGGTAGCAGGTGAAGGAAATAATAAGTTGGATCTTGAAAGTCAAGTAGGAATTGAGTAAGAAGAGAAAGAAAGAAAGGGTACTCTGAGCAGCTGGTAGCATAAAAGTACATAGCTGTCATGCGGGGGGCTGCCTGCAGGGTCTCTGCTCCCACTCCCCACATAAGAATGCAGGATATGGTGAGGCCAAAAAGGAACACCCACGGAGCCACAGGTAGGGGAGTCATACCACTGTAGTCTCGCTGGCAGCTGGGTTGGAGACACAGGAAGCAGGAGCCACACTGTCTGCAACCTGCTGTCCATTTCTCTGCAATCTGCAACCCGCACTCCGCCATGCTAACTGCAATCCGCGCTTGCTAGATCAGCCACCATCTTCTTGCTAGCCCCCAGTTGCTGCTAGCGTAGCCACGGCAGTTATTAGTGGCCAATGGCTCACTGGTTACAGGTGACAGCCAGCTAGCCACAGCTGATGGCCATCCAGTCACAGTTGATGGCCATTTACTACCTGAGCCAGCACGTTTCCACTTGAGGCCGAGAGCCTGGAAACTGCACTCCTTGCTCTGTCCCCACAATAGCATACATGGGAAATTCCCAGAATCCTGAGTGGCTGCAGTGTGGACAAAGTTGAGGAGAGAACCAATTAGAAAGTGAGGCTGGTAAAGTAGGTTGGAACAAGGTGAGATTTAACCTCTTGGGGCAGTAATCATGGGTATCAACAGCATTCAGGAAGACACACATGTTGATACAAGCTGTGCTTACAGTCTATTGTGCCCTGAGTCACAGTGGTGCTCATTCCAAAATGCTGGTTCCTAGGCCCATGGGCACAGAAACAGATGAGCAACATTCTCATTGGCTCTATGACAACTATGGCAATGAACGTAGCTTAAAAAAAACACACACAAAAAAACTCTTAAGCATGTTATCATTGGCTCCTCGTGAGAATCTTGTGTCTCCTTATTTAAAAGAGAGAAGCTGAAGTTTGTTAACTTAATCAAGGCCACACAAGTGGAAAGGGTCTGCTTTTGAAATTGAACTCTGGGTATTTTACAAAAGGCTGTTTTCCCCCACTTTGTATTAGGATCAGAAAACAGTGCTTAGGGAGGATTTGCTTTTTTTAATAATCCTTCTAAGTGTGTTTGTGGTAGGCTCCTCAAAGATGTTCATATCCGAATTCCCAGAACCTGGGAATATGGTTAAGTTCATGGAAAAGGGGACTTTGCAAATGTGACTAAGCTTAAGAATGTTGAGATGGGGAAATTATCCTGGATTATCCAGGTGGCTCAATCTAATCACATGAATCCATAACAACAGGAGAGAAAGGCAGATGAATGAGTCGGAGAGATACAACACCTGAAGGGCTTGACCAACCTTTGCTGACTGACGATGGAGGAAGGGGAACATGGCTGGCCAAGGATTGGTCCTCTGTTTACATCCATAAAGAAAGTGGGAAACTGGACCCTTCAGTCACAAGGAACTGAATTCTGCCAGCAACCAGTGAGCAGGAAACAGATTTTCCCCTCAAGACTTCAGAAAGGGACAGAGCCCTACGACACCTTGATTTTAGCCTGCTGAGCCTCCTACAGAACGTGTCACCTACACTACGGTAAGATAATACATCTGTGTTGTGTAAGCCACTATATTTGTAATTTACACATATTTTTACGTCAGCAATTGAAATCTAGTGATGGTGTTGGTATCTCTACAAAGTCAGGGAGGCCCAGACTCAGTCGAGTTGTGATCACTTTTTAGGGCACAGAGAGATCACACGTGGTCCTTCAGATCACGAGAGATAGCAGCAGAAGTCATCACGTCAGTTTACAGAAATACACAAGCCCAAGGGCACGAATGCAGCCTTCCCTGCACTCACAAACCAGAGGCACACATTTTCAACCTGCTGCCAAATATAGGTCCCAGTCTCAGCAATCACCATGTCATACTGACTTCATGTGCTCAAGAATTGGACCACGTGGTTACGCTCAGGTTACGTGTATGTGTATCTGTTGAGCTGAAGGCTTATTCACTTTCACTGGAGAGCCTCATGGAAATATAAGTGAATTTTAGACTTTTGTTTTCTGATACTAACGTATGACAGCAGATGGCACACCGGGCTGAAGGAGAAAAGGTGCTGGGTTCAACACCACCCATGGTCTTACTCTGTGACCCCGCCTACGTCCACCTAAACCTTTGTAGGATACCAAAATGTGTAGCAGAGTTTCTTTTCTCTTATTCACAACATATAGTTCATGTGGAGTTGGTATACATAAGTGCCAAGAGAATGCATTTGCAGGACAAAATTTAGCTTGAATCACTTAATACACATTAAAAAGCTAAATATTCAATATTAGCTTAAACGTATGTCAAAGAATATTTTTGTGAGCAGACAAATGTTTCAAATAAACACACCAAAAGTTGTTCCCAGTGGGTGGTAGGATTATGGGTACTCATTAAATTTGTTCTTTATTATTTTCTATATTTTGTGTTATTAATTTCATAAAAGCAAAAAAAAGTTTAAAAAGCACAGATATGACAAGTGACTAATGAAAATCAAAGTTAATAAAAAAATCCAAAAAACACATAGAGCAGTCACTACAATACTTTAAAACAATCTCAGGAAAACTCCCTGACTTGCAGGAAAGAAGCTAGGCTTTTAAGAACTAAAATAGCCCTCATCTTCACTGATAAAATCAGATAGTTCTGGTGATTTATTAAGGGTTTTCTTGAAAATATAAACCGTTCTCCATCATGGGACTAGGAACAGACTGTTGTCAAAACTCTGTTGCCCACACTTCCTGAATTTTAATCAATCATTTTCTGCACCCTGCTCAGGGTTTTATTCTGCCACAGACTCATGACTGCTCACAGTGTCAGTGGGAGTGACAATGCCATCCCTGGCCAAACAGGGAGGCCTGTGTGTGTCACCCAGGAGCTCCCAAGAGACAAAACTGCTGCTGATAACACCTGTTCTGCTAAATCTTATTTATTCAGAAATATACATCCATGGCAATCAACACTTAATTTTTAAAAATATCTTTGAATAACCTTTTGTGGGAATCTTGAACTCAACTCCATTCAGTTTACTTCAATTCAATTTGTGACTACTGAGCACATACTATATGCTGGTAGTTTATCACCAAAGTATTTCTTCTCAAACATACCAAAGAATTTGTTTACTGCAAACCAGGCACTTAGATTTCCTTCCACATGCCTGTACTTCTGTCATCTCCAAGGTTCACATTCTTTCTTACATTTAACAAGCATTTAGTAAACACCTACGATGTGTCAGACATTTGTCTGCCTTGGGAAGATGGAACCAATAACCACAGTGCTTATCCTTGAAGGCCCCTCAGGATTTTGGAAATGTGAGGGCAAAACCACACTTCATCCTTCTGGTCCAGGAGAGGGAAAGAGGACAAGTATGACGTAAACCGTGGTGAAGTATGCCTGAGATAAGACTAGCTACTGGTCAAACCAAGAAAAGTCATCTCTGGTACCACTAGACTCCCAGTTTTGTATCCTTTTATCCTACTGTATGAGGGCTCTTTCCAAGGTACACCTGCTGGGGAGTGGATTTACACTTTAGTGTGAATTTAAGTCAATGGGCATCTTGTGTATTTAAGGTTGATTTCTAACTGGCGAATGAAATACCCTAGACTTTGTTAGGGATTAGGTTGCTAGGAGACCGATCTGGGAAGAAAGACTGCTGTCTTTTCAGCACCTCTGAAATCACACCAGGTCATGACAGACCATATTACCTTTCTCAGGTGTGAGAAGGAGGTGATGGAGGCAGAGACAAAAAATAGAGGCAGGAAAGAACTAGAAAAAGAGGTTCTAGCTGGTTTTTGATGGCAGGAAGAAGGCGTGGAGCTTAGGGGACAATTCAGCCTCTCCCCACACTCGCCTACATTCTAGTCATGTGGGTGCTGAGAGGTGCTTGGCACAGATCTTACGCCAGACAGCCACAATTATAAAAGTTGGGCAGGGGAACTGGAAAGCTCGCTCTCTAAAACAGATGGGTCATACTGTTCTCTGCAGGGATCGAAAGAGGGAAATGAGATTGCATGCTTGCCTTGGAGCCTCCACCAGGTTGGAAGAACCTGTCTTCCCACCTTTGTCACTGTTGGCTGTCCTTTTGCCAGTTCTCATGCCACTAGCCCCATCCTTTGGGAATGTAAACAGACATTCCCTTCATTGCATCCTCAAATAACCACTTTATTCTCCTATTTTCATCACTGAAATACAAATTTGGTTGTAGATTATTTGGACCGATTCTTCCAGTTTCTAAAATCAGATATCATAATCAACAATGGTGTTGTTACAATGAAAAATAAAAAGTATTATAATCCTTTTAAAAAGAATAAGAACTCCCTAAAATTGTACGACTAAAGCATCTTTAAAGGTCTTAGTGTTCAACCTCCTTGTTTTCTAGACAGGAACACAGAACCCCAAAACAGACTTGGCCAAGGTCATACAGCCTGGAAACCACTGCTTCCTAATGATAAAAAGATACATTTTTCAAACTGATTGGCTAGCAGCCACATAATGGCTTTTGACTTCAAAAAATTGAAGTTAATGAATGAACTTGTCCTGTTAGCACTCAGACAGGTCCTGAAAGAATCTTATTTGTGCATTTTGTCATGCCAATAAACTTTATGACTAGCAATGTCACATACAGAAAAAAAAATTATAGCTATATATACATAGAGATATGCTTTAAAGCAAAGTGGGATACTTTTCCTTTGAAGATAAAATCCTATTTTGAATAAATGTCTGAGTTTTGAATAAATGAAAAACATAGAAAGTAAATGACTTTAAATGTTAGTTCTCCATATTTGAATTTTCTTCAAAAAAGTTACTGAGCTCCACCATCACTTTCACTTTTGTGAAGGTTACACAGCTATTGTCAATTTCCATTTTCTCCTTTTAAAGAGCCGTGACAAAGGGACTTTTAAGAACTAAGCAAATAAACAATGGGTGTTCAAAAATTTTTAATTATCATACTTCATTGAATAGTAAATTTTGTTAAGTTTTTTGTTTGCTTATCTGCCAAGTCAAATGTTCATGCCTGTGTTCTTTTTATAGAATGCATGATATGAAAGGCCAAAAGTCATTGGTCATTTTGACAGCCTTAATTAGTCACTTAAATTGGTAAATTACTAAAATCATTTTATGAAAAAAAGCTCATTGTACTAATCATAAATGGTGTCATCTTTTTAAATAGGCCCCCTCCCCAGATCCTATTGTTAAACTTTGCCATTTTCGCATTTAACAAATTAAAAAGCTGCCAAGCTTTCCAAATTCTATATGTCAGGGGAGGAGGTATGCTGAAATTAAATTAGAAAAACTGATTATTTCACATTTAGCAGCACAATTAAAGGAACTTTTGATAACTTGAGTCCATTAATTCTTCTAGTCTCAGAGGCAGACATTCCCACTTCAACCCAATTGCAAAATATTAAGGTTTTACAAGAGCAAGTGTTTTTCTCTACTGCCACTAACTCAGTCACATTCATTAAATTTTATTACTTCTACATCATTTAATGTAGGTCAACATGTCAAGTCCAGCAACCACAAGGATTTCTTTCCAGCCCACTGACACTGCTATGAAAGATAAGAGGAAAACAAATCTCACTTCAGTGGGAAAAATAAAACAAAACAACAACAAAAAAGAACCCCTCTCATTTGTAAACATGAACACTAAAATCAAGACTACAAAAGACAATGCAACAGACTAATGCTGTAATCCAACTACTCCATGCTTATTGTGCTAGAAATGTATTTCCATAGAAGGAGAAAAATCCAATGCTGCCCCTTTCAGCGTTAAATGGGTCTTTGTTTGCAAAGCTTAACCCACTCTGAGCCATTCCTGTCCCTGGGAAATGACTGAGCACTGACAGTGTCGAAAGTTGGTGCCACCCTCAATAGCTCAGTGTTGCTGAGATGTCATAAATGAAAAATTGTTCAGCAGAGCAAAGGTAGGCACAGCTCTTCTCTCATTAACAAACTCTTTTTAAAAACCTCTTCCTGTGGCTAGCTTCTGAGGTTTCCTTTTTACTCTTTGCTCTCTCACATGGATGCTAACTGCATGTTTAATGAGGCCCGCCGGCCTGCCTGATGGAACTGGTCAGCAGTGCAGACTGGTCCTGGAGAACACAGCTTCTGGACTCACTTGATCTGGGGCAAGTTCCTGATCTCTAAGCATCTCTTTCCTCGTCTATAAAATAGGAATAAAAACCCTTTGCCATAGGGTTGTCATGAGGATCAAAAGAGATAGTACAAGTAAAGTACCTAGTGCATAGGATGTGCTCAATATCTTTCTACATAATTGCATTTCCACCACTTACCAAGTAGACTGTGAACATGACTCAAGGAACATCATTAGCAGATACTGACAGCCTGGAAAATTTTTAAGTCATAATTCCTCTACAGTCTCTCACTGATGTGCATCCAGCCCACTCTCCTGACTTTCCTTAAGCGTCTCATTTGCAGCGAGAAGGGAGACTTTTCCATCTCATTTTCAAATAGTAAATGTAGTATAAAAGCAGTGAAATAGACAAGTTTCCTGCTGTCAATGACACTTAGATTGAAAGCAAGTTGCGTGGAAAAGAGAAACAAGAAATCAAATAAGTAAAAAGATCACTTTAGGTAGTGGTAAGAGCTACGAGGAAAATGAAGCAGAGGAAAGGGACAGAGAAGGTTGCAGCAGAGGGTGGCTGGGGAAAATACTTCAATTTGGTGCTCTTTCGATAACCTCCATAAGAAGGTGACATTGGAGAACCTGGGGGATGAGGTGGAGAGGCCTTGAGAACTCTGGGACAGAGAAATAGCAGATACGAGAACCCAGTCATCTAATGTCTTAATTTTACAAATCAGGAAACTGAGACTCCAAAGAGAGGTGGCTTAGAAAATTGTTACAGGGTCAGGGATAGAATTCTGTTCTCCCCAACTTATAGGCTCTGACGCTTCCTACACCTACTCCCATTCACTAAACTCCCCTATGGCCAAATCGCTCACTGTGCAAGAGAACACTTCACTTTGGATAGTTAAGGAGTGGAAAGAATATCCCAAGCTAGGGGTGAAGGACAGCCAATCAAAGGGGTCCTGGACAACATTACAGCATACAGGCAAATCAAGGTCTTTAATTCCATGGAATCCCATCCTCAGGACATTCAAATATGAACAAGAGAAATCATGTTTATTTTTCCTGAGACTCAATGACTGTAAGAGGAAAAAAAACACACACATTTTCATGATTTTCTGATTCTAGCAAATTTTCTGATATAACCGATTATTTTCAAATCACTAAGGGTTTTAACAGGAGAGAAACACAAATCTCATAAAGCAACAAGGAATGATCATTGCATGCCCTTCATGAGTTGGAGAGCTTCTGCTTTAAAATTCTCTGGTAAGTGAGGGAACGTTGGCTTTCTCCTAGAACACATCTTTAGGGCCACAGCCCAGGGTGACAACTTCTGCAGATTCAGAGGTAACCATTTCATGGATGTTATGGAATTTGCTTCTTAACCTAGAAGCTTAATTTAAGTTCACACTACAATCAAGGTGCTAGATGAAGGAGAACTCATACCACAAATTAAAAAGGGACTTCCCTAAAGTTAGTTAAATATAAAGCAATCCCATTTTCATTCTTTGATCATGTGAATATCGTCTCTGTCTCAAGGGACTCTTACAAAGAATTGCAGAATAAGCTACATTGTATTGGACCCTCATACAATCACTTTTCGTGACAAGTGGACTGAAAAATCCCCACGAACTGCGAAAATATGGCATAAGTCGTAGTTTATTTCTTGTGTTTCTCAAATCTTCATGTGCTTATGAACCACCAGAGGATCTTGTTAAAATGCACATTCTGATCCAGTAGGTCCACATGGGGTCTAGGATTCTGCATTTCTAACAAGCTTCCACGTGATGCCAACATGGGTGGCCCATGGACCACACTGAGCAGTAAGGGTCTATCACTGTATCATGTGGCCTTTTATGAAAAAAAAAAAAAAATCACAGAAAAAGAAAGTCTCTTGTCTCTTGAGTTAAAACTAAACATGTCTAGAGCAAATTATTTCCTTTTATCTCATGGACCTCCTAATCTCATGGCTGATTATGGTTCCTCTTTGAGCAAGGCTATAGGACTCCACGATCCTGTGTTTTATTTACTGATCCCACTCCATTGATCTATTCCTGGCTACGTCTAACTTTCCTAATACTGTTTTTACTGTTGTTGCTAATATTACTTTTTACGCCCTTTCTTACTATTTTTGTCTGTGTTTTCTAACATGTGTCTTTGTAAGACACTTAGAATCACTCCTTCCAATAAGATAGCATGTGAAAAAAGGATCCCAACACAACCCAGTCCAATGGAGATGTGTGCTCAAAGACATTCCATACATAGGAACATTTCAGGTACTTGTTAGAGTAGGGCGAAGTGTTTGAGTATGAAGAGGGAGCCTGTCCTAAAACAGAAGTGGATTTGAGAGGAATTAACCTTCTTTCAGAATTTGCCTCTGGCTTTGCCAGACAGATGCCAAGGAGATGGCTGGCTAAGTTGGTATTTTAAGGACTTAATAATTGAGCTCCTGGTGGCCTTGGAAATGTCCATTATTATTACAGGTAACTGGGATGGGCTGCTGTGGCTTCCAACCTCAGAGGAATACTGAAATGAACACTGACTGGTTCTCTAAGATACCAGTGGGAACAACAGAATTCTTCTCACTTAGGCAGAGCTACCAGTCAGAAGGCAACATCAACCAAAGTCAACTCATGTCTGCCAATTTAGAGATGCTGTTGGAAGCCGGCTCCAAAAATGGAAGGTGACCTTCTGCTAGATACCATTCAGGATGCAAAAGAGGTCCCTATCAGTCCCTTCACTTAGAGTAAGGTATTTAACCTTCATGAGTCTCAATGGTCTCCTCTGTAATTTGCAACAATAGTAACTTCCTCATAAGATTGCTCTGAGAATTGAACACTTAACACTATACCAGGCACTTTGTAGATTCTCAAGAAGAGATTTATCACAATACAAGTTTTACTGCACTTTTCCTCTGAGAAAATGGTGAAGAAAAAGACAGCCAAAAACCATACACACGTACTTTCTTTCATTTCTTTTTGACCTGTCTACAAGTTTTCTGGATCCCACTGTTGCTACCATTTATTTTTAAAGTTATTTCTGCAATGCCCTTGAAAAGTCAAAAACATTAGTTGATAACCTTGATCTTGTAAGCTAAGTTTGTCTTGACTTCTTCACCAGGCAAGGGACTTTCCTCATATGAAAACAGAAATGTGTGATTTCTGCTACAGTGTGTGATTTCTGTTAAAGCATAAACACCCTTGTTAAAACCTTCCAAAACCAAAGAAAATGTGCTGTCAACGTCAAACAAACAGGTCTTTACTTTGCATATTGCTTTAAACTCTAAACACTGAGAAGAAAACAAATGTTTCATTTTCATTCAATTCACTTTTTGGGTCTTTTTGCTAAGTCTTACCCCCAGTATATGACTTTTTGGAAATGCCAGTATTTCCCACTCCGCTTTTTAAAATCCCTTCCTACTGTCAACTATTTAAATATCACAAAGTTCAGAAAGGAGGAAATTCTTCCTTCTAGGAATTCCTCCTTCTCCTGTAAACATGCTTATGTATTTGTTACTTCTCAACCAAAGATCTTTGTTTTGGTCTGGCAGACGTTCCGCTCCTTATTTAAACTCCCTAAAATACAAAAGTGCTATCATTGGAGAACAGAGGAAGTTAGGAAACATCAAATCCAAGAGAGGATATGAAGTTTTTGTGATTACTGAACTCTTTACTGACCTCTCTTTACCACTTACCCTCCCTGGGTGGGTGAGACGGGAGAAAATGTGCTGGTTAAGTACAATCACTTCTGGCAGGATATTTCCTCTTTGAAAGAAGTTAATAAAGTTAGATACAATTCAAAAATGAATTGCAGAGGAATGTTTGTGTGACAATAGAGTAAATATTATATATGTGTTAAAGAGTACTTGGAAATACAGCAGCATGTTCTGATCTAGGAAATAGACAAGAGGCTTTAGGCAAAAGCTGACCAATGATTATTTGGTCTTTGGTAAGCCCTTGCCTGTCTTTGTGCTTTCTTTCCATCATCTGACCCTGGTTACTTCTCACCTTCTCTGTTAAGCAAAGTCTTCCATTACTCTGACTCACCCAATCCATCCTGTAAATAAAACTCCACTTAACACAAAGTGACAGATCAAATGTTAGCAAAAAGTAATCTATATCTTATAAAAAGTATTTTTCTTTTGAAATGCTATCAAATATAATACATATGCACACAAATGTACAAATCCTAGGTTTATAGCTTAGTGAAATGCAGAAAGCTATCTAAGTGAACTAATTCGTGCAAAACTACAAATACACTTCATACATTTTACAAGAAGGGCTTCTTATCAAAAAATAAAAAAGAATCTTTAAGTATTAGCATTACAACTTTGAGGCCATCAGGGTATGTATATTCAACTAAAGTAATAAATCACTCAATGCCTGACATGAGAGAAATGTTTGTAATCATTTTTGAACTGATATTCTGCTTTAGAGAAGGTTGCTTTGTGGGCCTGAATGTGGAGTCAGGAAATTACTGGAACTTCACTAGATCCAGAGATTGGCCTTTGCATGAGTTGTTATTCATTTATTTTCTAGAAAAAAAAAAAAAAATTAGGATAACTAAGGAGCATATATTTTTCTTTTCCAAATGTATGGCTTTTGTTCATATATGTTCTTTATTATTATTGCTTCTTTTTTCTTTTTAACAATTTCATTAAGGTATCTTTGACATACAAAAATTATATAGATTTAAGTATACAACTTGATGTTTTGATATGTGTATACTCTGAAAAAATCACCACAATCAAGTTAAATAACTTAAGTGTCACCTTTACATAGTTACAATTGTGTGTGTGTGTTGAGATTTAATTAAAGATATATCTTCTTAGAATATACAATATAGTATTGTTGACAATTGTCACCATGTCACACATTGGATCTCCAGAATTCATTCATCTTCCATAACTGGACATTTGTACCCTTTAACTAACATCTCTCCATTTCTCTTTTAACCCCACCTGTCCTAGCAATCAACATTCAACTTTTTGCTTCCATGAGTTTTACCATTCCATATTCCACATGTAAGTGGATTCATGCAGTATTTGTCTTTCTGTGTCTGACTTATTTCACTTAGCATAATATCCTCCACATTGTTGCAGGTAGTAGAATTTCCTTTTTTTAAGGCTGAATAATATTATACATATTTCACCTTCTCTTTATCTTTTCATTCTTTGACACATATTTAGGTTGTTTCCACATCTTGGCTATTGTGAAAAATGCTGCAGTGAACATGGGAGTGCAGGTATCTCTTCATAATTGGTTTTAAGAGTGACGTAAAATAAGGTGTGTCCCAACCAGGAGTCTGTCTTCATATAAGCCTATTTCAGTGTCTTGGGTAAAAACTGAAATCAAGTTTGCTTTGATATCTACCTCTGATGTCCTTGCCAACCACCTAAAGTTGGCCCCTTAGTCAGTGCCCTCACTCAGCATCCCTTTGCTATCCGCTTTCCATAATTCAAATACATTTTGAAGCATTCCTGTCCTATGTGTATGTGCGTGAAAGTGATAGATATCGATACATAGATATATAGATATGGAAATGATAGAGATAGCAATAAAGGTATATATATATATATATATATATATATATATATATATATATATATATAGCGAGAGAGACAGAGAGACAGAGAGAGAGAGAGAGAGAACATTTCCCATGCTCAGAGTCTAAAACTACCTTATTAATCTGACAATGTCGTTGATTCTTATTGGGTAGAGCAGAGTTCAATGTTACAACAATCTCTCTATAACATTCTGGAGGATTTGGTCCCTGAAACAGGGATTTCAGAAAGGACACTGTATGAATCCAACAGTGGGACAGTTTTTCTCAGCAGGACCTCCTAGCATCTCTCAAATATTTTTCAATAAATGACAGCTTGCTCCAATACACATAATTCTACGTGCCAGTACTGAAGTGAGCTACCAATAATCTTCCCCCATCCTATTAATTTTCTCCTGTGACAACCAGGATTTGAGGACTTGCAGTAACAAACATAAAGAGTCTTAAGGGATTGGATGAATTTAAGCTAAGATTAGCCTCCACGCCCCAGTCCAATTACAAGCTTTCAGGTTCAAAAGGGATGCTCTGCCATACAGAATCCCACTGAGTTTGGGGACCAACTCAAAGAACTCATCACCTTCTTCTCTCCCTTCAAAGGTTAACAGACAGGATGGGGTGCAAAGCACATGTCTTCTTGCTGCCAAAAGCACTGCCCACACTGCCTGACTAGATGTGTAAGATCCCATGAAATGTCTTGGCAAAGCTAGTTCAGGAGTGTTGGCCAAGGTGCTGAAGTGAGGGGAGGGAAGCAGGGACACATTTGCCCATGAATCACCCCTCCCCCAACTCTTTTTAAGACATGGAGCTTATTCATTTTGACAAGACACCCTAGGATTTCAAAGCTGACATAAATTTGGAGAAAGTAAATTGTGTGTCGAAAGGTATCCAGGATACACATTCTTTATAGAAATTCCAGCACTACAAAAACTAGTAAAACCCACTTAAAAACAAAACAACATTTAGAGCTGTTTAGTGTAGTTGAAAACTACTTATTTTTAGGCACTTCTTTGCCAGATCACTACTGTCACTCAGTAAAATGAATCAACTGCAAAATAAAATTATTGTAAAGCAAATGGCAGAGAATGACAAAACCAGAATCCCGAATGATCATTCAAAAGTAAAAATTATCTTCTGTGCATGCCTAGAGATTTTCTTATTATCTCTACTTTTACTCGAATTGAAGCTTGTTTCCAAATGCTGTCTTTGGTAGTTTATCCTTTCTGCCTTGAAAATGTGCATGCTGATATCCGAACCACCGGCAGCCCCAGGGTTGGCCAACAGTTGAATCACCTCTGAATAACTGCAGATTGCAGCCAGTGGTAAGTGAAAGAGAAGGCACCCTCCCCACCAAGTCCTTTCACACTGCAATCACCCCCACCCTCTTGGGCATCTGATGCCTCTTCTCTCTGCCAGCCAATTAACTTCCGTTCTGTTCAACTTTCTGACCTCTGGCTTTAGAGAAAAGTCTTGGCTTTGGGAACTGTCTCTGGGCAGCTCTTGGCTCCCTCCGGATGAGTGACTGGCAAGAATAACACTTTCTTTGACATTCTTAGAAGAAGCCGTTTAATTCCTAATGATATTTCCTGGCAAAAAGGGAAACGAAACCCACCACCTGGGACTCGGGTCCAGGAAAGGCAGGGCAAGAGGACAGGGAGGCTGTTGAGCCCTAGTCTTGCTGTTAGGCTGTTTCCACTCGCTTCCCTTTCCCACCAGAGTTGCTTTGCTTTCTCCTGACACTTCCAGCCCAGAGTGTGACACCTACTGGAATTTAGGAACATCTGGAGAGGTATGGATATGATTTGGGCATCAGAGGAGAAAGGCTGGCTTCTGCCCCAGGATTTCCCGCGGAAATCACCCAGCACTTTCAGAAGGCATTTCAATAAGGAAGTAACCAGTAAAGCGATCTTGGCGGGAGAACCCCGCGAACATCTTAGAAAAATTCCAGAAACCACTGGATACTTAATGACCCACATCTCTTCCAGCCTGTTCGCCCAGCCCTTTCTGGAGTAGTATAAAGTGGTTTGTGGGTTTTTTTTTCCCCCAGTGGAGGGAGGGTGGTGCGAAGTACATTTATTTCCGCGATAGCGTTAACATGGGCTTCCAGCTTTGGCAACCCGCGAGGACCTCGGATCACATCCTCCCCTCACTGCGCACTAGTCTCCGGGGTGATGAAGACGCACAGACTTGTGGATCCACGGGTTCCGTTCTGTAGACTCCCCCACCCCTCAGGTCCCTGCCACCCCACAGTCTAGCACCAATGTTACTCGGGATGCATTCCAGCCACCTCCCCACCGCCCCAAACCCAGACCACATCCTCTCCCACGCTGCGCTTCTGCTGCCGGTGTAGCTGCTCCTCCGAGAGTCCCAAGTCCCCAAACGCGCCCCCGGTCCTCGTGCGTTATGGCACTGCCTCGCGGAGATAGCGCCAGGGGCACCCGCAGAGACGGCGCAGGAGGGAGTGCTGGGGAAGAGAGCAGGGGGCGGCAGGGGCAGGGGCACCCTGGCTGTTCAGGGAGGCCGGGCGTTGGTCCCCTGGCTGCCCGGGGCGCGCGGGGAGGCAGGGAGGACGCGCCACACTCACCCGCTGCTGCTGCCGGCTGCTGACGGCCACCGCAGCAGCCGACGCGGCGCTGTGCCGGAGCTCGGCCGCCTGCCCGGGTCTCAGCAGGCTCCGGGTGAACCTGCGGGTCCGCTCTCCGGCCATTGCCGGCCGCGCTGATCTCGCTGCGGGCCCAGAGCGCGTGTTTCACCGGCCTTCCCAGCGCCGATCTTCTCTACCCACCGCCGTTCAGGAAGCGGAACTCGGCGCCTTTCCCCCCCTCTTCCTCGCAGTACTCGCAAGAGGCGGGTTTTTCTCTCCGGCAACCTCACTCCTCCACCCCCTTCTCTCCGCAAAAGCTTCGCGACGACTTTCTAAACTCTGCGGTCTTCCCGGCGCTCGCGGCCAACTCGGCGAGCAGCCCGGCCCGGCGGCGGCACCTCTGGAGCTGGGACGTGGGACGCGCGTGAGGCGGCTCCCACCCGCCACCACCGGGCTCAGCTGGACGGCCCGGGCTGTCCCCGCCACCCCTGGGACGGCAGACAGCGGGGGAGGGCGCGGGGCCGCCAGCGCGGGCTGCGGGCGGGGCCTGCCCACGGCTCTGGTCCCCATTTGGAGGCTCCTTACAAAGCTGGAGATCTCACCGCATTTACTGATTTGGCCCCTACCTTCCGGGGCTGGCGAATGGGCGCGGGCACAGTTCAGTTGGCCCTTCCACCCTTAGGGAAAGGGTCAGAGGCTTATTCAGGGTCTGGCGGCTGGGATCTGCAGGGCATCACCTCAGCCAGCCTTTAGGAAGCTCCTTTGCCCGAAGCCCTCAGTCAGGGCCTTGGAACAAGCTTCCAAATTCATATATGTCTTCACCGGTGTTCATTAAATGTCTACAATGTGCCAGGTCACATTGTTCTGGCAACTGGGAATGAGGAAGAGAAATTGCCAGCCCACCTTAGTGTTGTGTGATGCTAATACGTTTTGGGGGCTGGGAGTGGAAGCACGGCAAGTAACGCAGATAACAAATCAAGGAATACAAGTAGGTGAACAATAGAGTTTAGATAACAGAAGCTAGAAACAATCAAGGCAATGTTGTGTAAGGCTGGAGGGGTGTGGCCCTGGATAGGACGAGGAGGCTAGAATTGACCTGTGGGGTTACTAGGTTGTGTGGGTCAGGTATAGGGGTGGACTAATATTTGTGTTGTTTTCCTGATCCCACTTTTGCCTTACATCCATCTGGCCTGCACTTTGTCTCCAGCTGTGTAATTAGATTTTCTAGGAATTCTCATCCTGAGTCACACGCAGGATGGTTCTCTGACTCAGCGTGGGGCTGGGTGGATAGAAGAACAATCCTGGCTCCTAGAATAGCAGTCTGGAGAGATCCTGGACACTTACTCCAAGTATTCTAGGTTTTTAAAAACAGCTTTTTATAGGTCTGGGACCCTGACATTTTCCCAAAGCAATATAGAGTTTTAACAAGATCACACGTGTGTATAAAGAATTCTTAAGCAGATAATAAATGCACTTGAATCAGCTCTCTGCTATCTGGAATTCAGTTAGCCAGAGACACCGCTTGGGCGTCATTTCAGAACATTTCAGAAATCATATTGGGCAGAGGCTCTGGAAGACTTGGGAAGTGTGATCAATTGGTTCTACGATACCCTTCATAACAAAGTACTGTGCCTTGCATTGTGTGCTTTCATTGTGACATACAGTACAATGTCAACTTTAAGGGTAAGCAAAGTATGTGGTTGCCTCTGTGGTGGCATTTAAATGTCTCTGTGGAAATAAGTCCCTCCAACCTCACCCTTCTCTAACAAATGTATCCTGTAAATGTACATTCAATTGAGAGAGATAACATGTTTCGCTCTTTTGAATGAATTTGAGCTTCCCAGAAGGAGGTGTCTAGTTTTTGTCCCTGGTTTCAGAATACTACCTGGCACATAGTAGGTGCTCAATAAATACTGGTTTGTGGATGACTTCCCTGAGGGTTTGGATGGGCTGGTGCAGTCAGAGGGCTCAGAGTGCCTGAGGCAGGGACAGACAGAAAGGAGAAGAGAAAGGCGTGCTGGCAGGGAAGGCTGTAGGAATGGGAAATACTACTGTGTCAGGTGTGGCAAATCGCTGAGCTGATCCCAAACACTGAGGAATCCACACAACACATTCTTCAACTATATCAAGTAACAGAAAATAATTCGTACATCTTTTATTACTTCGAATTTTACTTTCTCCAGATTCAGGGGGTTACCAGAGCACTGGTGTGAGAGCGTTTGATGAACAAATGCCTATTTGCCCTATCCAAACCCTGAATAATGTTTGTTCCATGGGTCACACTGAGAAGGAGGGTAGATGTAGGTGACCTTTACACCCAGGGCATTTCAATGACATCGCTCACTGGGATGCTCCTCAGCCCTTGACAGTCATGTAGGTTTAAGTTAAGCCCGCTTCTGGATGCCAAGGACAGAGAGCCGAGTGTGCCCCCATACAACTCCCCACCTCCCCCTCCGCAGCATAGACACACATTCTGTACTGCAGGTACATGACTTCAGGTCTGCTAATTTGACACTGTCTGACTCTCTGCTGTTCACCTTGATCTCAGTTCCCTGGAGAGATTTGGCTGAGATACTCTGTAAATGCAAATCTGTGAAAATACCATGACCGCCTTGATATGAATTAGGGACCTTGGGTGATTATGCTGTGTCATTGTAGGTTCATCAGCTGTAAAAAGTATACCACTCTGGTAAGGGATGCTGAAAATGGGGCATGCTGTGTATGTGTGGGGGTAGCAGGGAATCTCTGCATTTTTCGCTTTATTTTGTTGTGAATTTAAAACTGCCCTCACCCCCCACCCCCAATAAAGTGTGAAGAAAAACAAAGACGTCAATGTGACATGACAATGAAAAGACAAATTGTGCAATGGAAGAATGGGTAAAGGACGTGAACGTACATTTCTCCAAAGAAAATGTACAAATGGTCAATGCTCAACATCATTATTCATTAATTGAATGCTCAACGTGAGATCAAAGTCACAATGAGATACCACATCTGTGAGGGTGGTCATAACGAAAAACATGGGAAATAAGTGGTAGGGAGACGTGGAGAAATTGGAAGTCTTGTACATAGGTCGTGGGAAAACAGTTTGGCAGTTGCTCCAAATGTTAAGGAGTTACCACGTGACCCAGCAATCCCACTTTTAGAGAAATAAAAACATATGTTCACATAAAAAGTTCTACAAGAATGTTTACAGTAACATTATTCATAATAGCTGAGAAGTGGAAACAACCCAAATATTCATGAATTGGTGAATGGATACATACAATGGGATCATTTTTAGAAATAAAATTAAAAACAAACAAACAAAAAACAATGAAGTATCGGTATGTGCAGCAACAAGGATCGACCTTGAAAACACTTTGCTAAGTGAAAGAAGCAGTCACAAAAGACTGTATATATACCACATCTGCTTTATCCAATTGTCTTCTGAAGGACACTTTGATTGTTTCCATGTCTTGACCACCATAAATAAAGCTGCATTGAACATCGGGGCGCATACATCTTCACAGATAAATGTTTTCAGATTTTTTAGGTAGATACCCAGGAGAGGGATTGCTGGGTCATATGGTAATTCTATTCTTAACTTTTTGAGGAACCTCCACACTGCCTTCCATAGTGGCTGCACCGATCAGCATTCCTACCAACACAATGGAATACTGTTCTGCCATAAGAAAAGATGAAATAGTGCCATTTGAGACAAAATGGATGGATCTTGAGATTATTATGCTAAGTGAAATAAGTCACACAGAAAAAGTCGAGAACCATATGATTTCACTGCTATGGGGGCTATAGAACTGAAAGCAACAAAGGAACAAGACAAAAAAATAAAGAAACAACAACTCATAGACACAGGCAATAGTTTATTGGTTACCAGAGGGTAAGGGGGTTGGAGGTGGTAGAAGAGGGTAAACAGGGTCAAATACATGGTGATGGAAGGAGAACTGACTCTGGGTGGTGAGCACACAATGTGATATATAGATGATGTATTACAGAATTGTACACTTGAAACCTATGTAATTTTACTGACCACTGTCACCCCAATAATTTTTTTTAATTAAAGTATATTGGGGTGACAATTGTTAATAAAGTTACATAGGTTTCAGGTGCACAATTCTGTAATACATCATCTGTATATCACATTGTGTGCAAAGGAAGTGAAAGCTAAAATAAATGAATGTGACTATATCAAACCCAATAAATTTTAATTTAAAAAACAACAACAACAAAATAAAAACAAAAGGCCACATATTTATAATACCTGTTCTATGACACGTCCAGAATAGGCTAATCTAGAAACAGAAAATAGATTAGTGGTTACCTGGGGCTGGAGCAGGTTAGGAGAAAATGAGGAATAAAGGGTTTCTTTTCAGAATGATGAAAATTTTCTAAAATTAACTGTGGTTGAGGTTACACAAGAACTTACAGTTGTTGCTTCTGGGAAGGGGAACTTGACAGCTGGGGACAAGAGATAATATAATATAATTAATATAATATAATATAATCACATTTTTACTATATGTTGTGTGCTTATTGAATTTGTATCACATGTATAAAACCTGTTCACAAACAAATAAATAATGTACCTTTTCATTTTAAGAGATACTATCACAGAAACATACCCACCCATTCCCATTTCTCAGAGAAGAGCTAGTTAAAATAAAACAAGTGAATCTTTAGTAGTCTCCAATACTGTAGAGCAGTGGTTAAAAGCACATTCAAAGAAGTCCAAATGCCTGGGTTCAAATCCCTATTTTACTTACTCTTTCAACAAGTTATTTGACGTCTCTAAGCCTTAATTTTCTTATCTGAAAAATAGGGATGACAATAGGTAGTTATTGGCGGGGCTGCTGAGAGCGTTATTTCTTAAAAAGGGCTCAGCACACAGACTTCAGGAAGTATTGTTATTACTAGACTTGCAGAGACTTACAAACTTTTAAAATCTTTCATGTCCTTTAATACATTTGATTCTCTCTTTGCAATGAACAGGATGGGTCATACCATTTTACAGGCAAGACTGGGTAACACAGGCATTCTGACAACATCTTTAACCCACATCAGTGACTCTGAAATTGCATGAACAATAATAATATAATCCTTTTATCATAATATTAATCCATTATTATGCAATAATATCTAACATCATAGAGTGCTACAGTGTGGAATGTAGTTTCACAAAATATTAGTGCAATTTTAATATAGTGTAGAGTGGGGTTGTTCAGCCCACTTATTCTATGTGTCAATGTCTATAATTCCAGATGAATCATTGAAGAAGCTCCCAAAATCCACAGAACAGGCATTTTAGGAATTAGTGGTATCAAATTTTGCACCATGACCTCAAATTCAAGATTTACTGTTCTGTATTTTCTAATACTTAGAATGCACAACCTGAAATCAAGTTTTATTGAGTTCTAATTCCCTTCTTTATTTGACTTGGCATGGACCAAGACACTGAATCAGAAATAAATAACCCTATTAACAGACATTTATGGAATATCAACAGGATCTCACCCTAAGCCATGGGGGCATAGAGCTAAGCAAATGCTCTCTAACTCGAAATAGCTTAATTTCAAATAGAGAAACTGACTTATCAAACATTAGTGGGTGGGGTAAGATTTTGGAAATGGAGTATGTCGGAACCATGTTAACATGGTATATGCTTATGGTTTTAAGATTGAAAAAAATATCTAAGATTGAAAACAATTGGTCTTAATAACATGGAATTTTCTAGTTCTTCCTCCTTCCCTTCTCCTCCTTTCTTCTTTCCCTCCCTCCCTTCTACCTTCCCATTCCTCCCTCCATCCTTTTCTTCTTTAAAGCTCAAGTACTCTTCCTTCTTATTCATAAGCATCAATAGCTTCATTAAGATGCAGCGAGCCTGCCCTGGTACAGTTCAAAGCTCTATACACCTAGAAATAGGAAATGGTCAGTAACCCTCTCCTGTACTTCTCCATGACTTGCCCAGGGCCAATTACACTGACCTTATGAGTAAAGAAAGGCTTCAGAATTTTTTAAAACAATAATAGTAAGCATTAAAGTGAAAACTGTACTATCCTTTCCAAAATACCTAGAGGTATAACGATGTGAAAATTTAGTAATTGGTCCAGGAGTCTGAAGACCTGGGTTTGGATTCAGGCTTTGATACTCAAAGACTGTAGAAATGAGGACCCCTTTGCCACCTTTTCTAAGTGACTGCAAGTCCAGTGTACTCTGTGTTTCACTCTGGGCATCAGCATGTCTCAAGATTTGGCTATTTCAACTTTGTCTTGTATTACACAATTTACAAAGTATACTCATTGTAGTGTTTGATTCTCAAATCACTCCCCTAAAAGGCAGATGGGCATGTAATATTGCCTCCACTGTACATAAGAGAAAGTTGAGAGAACGTTTAATACCATGGACAATAGAAGGAGGACTATTTTGCTATAAATAAAAAAAGTATGGGAATACAAATGTCCAAGTTAAAATAGTTTTCTAATGTTATACCAAGCCTTTCTTTATGATTATTCGTTGAGGGAAAAGTACGTTTATCCCATTTTTATAATAGGAAATGAGGTCCACAGAAACAGGTGATTTGCCTTGATACTGTAGTGACTGTAAAGCAAAATAATTATATTTGGCTGTTAAAAGTATACACCTTGTCTTAGTCAGCAAAATGTAAGTCAAGTATCAGGATTGCAATCCAAAATGTAAGAAAAATACTTTGCCATAAACATTTATGTTCCCTAGTATTAAGAAAAAAATAAACAATTGACTTTATATCTAGTGGCTTTTGGGCTGAATACTGTTTTATAAGGTACATTTTAGTGTCACCTTGCTGACGGAATATTAAAAAGCAACAAGACAAATTTGGTTTGAAAGGTGTGATATTTATGGGGATCCATTAGTTCTTGTCGGTGCCAGAGCCATGTGATAACACTGAGTGTCTCTGTGTTGTTTATGGGCAAATTACTCCTTGGAAGAAAATTACACTTAGGATAATATGATTTGAATGGGTAACTCTCTGCCAGGCTGTACATTTTGCCCACAATCCACAGGCACTGCAGCACTCTATTACTCCTAGTCACCAGGAATCCTTGTGGGGGTTATATCTCAAAGAGAGGCATATGGTTGAATTAGAAGATCAGTTTCCACTGGAAATCAGTCTTTGGGTTCTCTATTCTGCTTTGGCTTTCATTTATAGTCCGGCCTTAGGGAATTAATGTCCCGGGAACTTTATTCATCCATCTGTAAAAATTACTCAGAGGCAGATTTTTGGCTTGATATGAGGAAGAAGGAAATGATTAGTAAATATAGAATGGAAACTTTTTGATTTCTTACATGTCTAATTAAACCCTTATACTCACTTACTCTTCTAGGCATTTCAATTTTCTCCTCTTCTCCAGTGTGTTGACGATGCCAGACTTCCACTATTGTCAGAAGTCCACCTTGACATATAACAATACCATAAAATATTTATTTATTTTATTTCTTAAAAGAGAGCAACATAAAAATAAATCTATTTTCTAATATTTCCTTGAGAATTTTGCACCTATATGCACGGTGAGATTGGTAACCTTTTCTTTTTTTGGAACTAACTTTATTACATTTTGCCAGGAAGACTTTTCTAGCTTCCTAACGTGGACTGGAGCAATTTCTGTTCCGTTTCATGGCCTACAATAATTTAAATAACATTGAGATTATTTGTTCCCCAAAGGCTGAGTAGAACTCAGCTGTGGGACCACCTGGCCCTGGTTCATTTTTGAATGGGAGATTTATGATCACTTTCAAATCCCTTCTGTAGTTGTTGGTCTACTCAAGATTTACACATCTTTTAGTTCTTAATAATTTATATTTTACTAAGAATATCATCAATTTCTTCAGGTTTTGGAAGCCATTGCCGTAAAATTGCACATGGCATTAATATACTATTTCCTTTTATCATGTATTCTTTCTCATTTTATCGTATTTTAAACATACCTTAAAAGTAGCAAAAAGAATACAATGAACCCATATAACCCCCAGCTACATTTAACGATTTCAAGTTAGAGAAATTGTGACCCTTCGTCTCTAAATAATTCAACATTTATTTCCAAAATGTAAGAACGTTCTCTTATATAACTGGAATATCATTTAACACACTGAAGTCAATTAACAACGATCTCTTATTTACTTTTATGGCCCAGTTCATATTCAAAATTCTCCAATTGGTCCCCAGATGACTTTTCTTTTATAGCTAATTTGCTCAACCCAGAATGTAACCATAGAAGACACATTGATTTACTGGTCATTGTCTCTTAACTCTTTATTTTAAAACCATTTCCCTCTCTTCTTTTTGATAATGATATTGACTTGTTGAAGAGACTAAGTCAGTTGTCCTACATGTTTTTTTCTTCTTACTGACATGAAATTTGTTACTTTTTATCTAAAGGATAATTTTAATCTCATTTTAATACTGAATTTTTCTTCCCCTTTTTTTTCCCCTTAAGGGGGATTATCTATTGTAATAGTCTCTTCAAAGAACTGGTTTTGAGTTTTATTAGTTTGATTATGTGTTATTGTTTATTTTTTTATTAATAGGGTGATACTCTTAATTGAGACAGGAATTCCACATACTATAGAAGAAAAATAGTAATATTTAAATACATTTATACTCAAATCTTCATTATGGCAAAACATAGTAAAAAAGTAGGCAAACTATATATAACTGGGTAAATTTATAACAAACATAAGCAAGAAAGGCAAATATCTCTAATGCACAAAGATTTTGATTGATGAGAAAAATACCTAAAATAGGGAAGTTCCCAAAAAAGAAACTGAATAAATAAAAAATAAAAAATAAATAAAAGGAAAGTAAAATCTGCTCAATTTTTTGGTCTATTTTAATTTGGGTCGCCAGTCTTTTACTTATTGATTTTAAAGTCAAATTTATATATACTGCAAATGAATCCTAGTTAAGAGAATGTCACACCAAATATCTACTTAACAACTATCAAGTGGTTATTTTTCAAAAAAAGATGTTTTTTTTCTAACAGGCTGCTTCACAAAGAAACATTCATACTTAGTCTAGGCTTATAAAGTTTTTCAAAGCATTAATTCCATACCCTGATTATGTAGGCAGAAGATGGTTGGAGAAAACATGTTTTGGGTGGATCTAAACGATTTACACCAACTGTTTTATTTCCAGGAACTTGTTCTTTTAAGAACTCCACCTACATTGTCACAGTCTTTGCTCAGGCACGTGGTTTTGGTGAGCACTTGAACTTGCATTAACCCACTTCCTGTGCATACACTCTGCTTGCCTCTGCTCTTGCTGTGGTAAAAGGAAGTGAAATAGAAATATAACAGCATTGCCCAGAGCTCAGTTTTTGAAAAGTGTTAAGTCACAGGCTGGAAAACAATGCAAACTGTGTGTGCATTTTCGAAACTCATAACAGAAATGTCAGATTGACTAGTATTGAGGATGTCTATTCGAATGAAAGCCAGTGGGCTTTTGTTCTCCCCCACATGATCATGAGAATTCATTGATACAACTAGATTAAACTGTTTCATAGCTATATCTTCTAGCAACTTCTCAGGTTCAGGCTTTAAAATGTTCCTGTTCTGAGCTAATCATGAACATTGTCCCCGTTCTCCTTGTTTGTTTATTTGTTAGAGGGACAAAAAGAAGTGAAATAGCTATTTTTATAGAAATCTTAAAAGTAATATGATATTTATTATGCAACTAGTCTAAAAAAATCCTAATAAAGTCAAAGTACTTTTTGTATGTTTTTAAAAGTTACCATTAGCATCACGTGCACAAAGCTCCAAGCTCACATTAATAAGAGATCTTTCAATACCTGCCACATAGTCTGTTTTCTGTTAAAGAAATGCTTGCTTGGAGCTATGGGAAAGCTCATGAGTACAATTTTTGAAGCTCAATAAAATATTCCATAAAGACACAGGTTTTTACTACCATTTTCTGCTTTCATTGGCTTCAAAATGTATTTAATCAGTGTTGATCAGTTTGACGAAGTTTACCTGTAAAGGCCAAACCTGGTGGTTGGTATGTAAATATATTTAATAGGCTTTAATTCAATTGTTGGATATATATTTTTTTGTTAGATTCCCATTTTGGGTAGGGGTGGATTGCCTGATGTATGGATTTTGAGCCAGCTGGTAAAAACTACTACGTATAAAGGATCAGGAATTTCAGATTCAAAGTTGGAAGTGGTCACAGAAATGACCTAAGTCATGCTAGTTTGTTTTTGCTTTTCTTTTTATTGTTGGTATTGTATTTACAGAAGGGGAAGTGAAAATGCAGAAGCTAAGTGTTGTAGTTAGTTATTTAGTAACAAAACTACCTGGTGAAAAGCTGGGATTGCTACCAAGATATACTCCTAGTCCGGTGTTTATTCCAATATACCCTACAGCCAGAAATATGAAAGGGAGAAAATCAGAGGCTAATGACATTAAATTAAATACCATTCTTATGAGCTGTTCTAGAAATATAGCATAGAACCACTGGAGTCACGGTCCTATTATAGGGTCATGTGTCGAGCCAGAGAGAGACATCAGTATCCAGAATTTCTGTTCCCACTGTATTTTGCCTGGCTTTTCTCATATTTCAAGATTCAGACCAGAAATCACCTTCTTTCTGATGTCTTTTCTCCCTCCCAATCTGTTAGATGTCCTTCCACAGGATCAAATAATATCCTTTCTATATTATAATCTTTTGTTCACTGGTTCTTTCCTCCACTAATAATAACTATCATCAATCAATGAGTACCTACTATGTGTCACGCATTTTACCAGGAACTTTATGAAAGCTGTATCGTGTTTTTGGAAAAGCCCTCCAAATTAGGTATGAGTATTCCCATTTTTATGAATAAAGAAACTGAGATTTAAATAGGTTAAATAGTTTGACCAAGCTCATACACTTAATGAACAACAGAACCAGGATGGAAAATCGTATTTGTCACTCTCTCAATCCTATGTCATTTCTATGTGTTATACTGACTAAACTCAGGGCCAGAGGAATGGGGTCATGGATGCTGGACTTCTCTCATCATTCATTCCATTCCCTTTCAAGCCCCTGAGATTGGAAAGCTAAAACCTGCATTTTTTTCAAATTCCCTCTCTCTCTCTCTCTCTCTCTCTCTCTCTCTCTTTCTCTCTCTCTCTCTTTTTTACAATTTTTATTAAAAATATAGTTAACACACAATATTGTATTAGTTTCAGGGGTAAATTATACTTAGTCAACATTTATAGACCTAAAGAAGTGATCACCACGGTAAGTCTAGCAATCATCTGACACCGTACTATGCTATCACAATATTATTGGCTATATTCCCTATGTTGTCTATTATATCCCCTTGACATTTGTTTTGTACCTGGAAATTTGGACCTCTTATTCCTCTTTCCCCTTTCTTCCCTTTTTAAATTTATCAATTACAGTTGACATTAAATATTATTTTATATTAATTTCAGGTGTACAGCGTAGTGGTTAGACATTCATATAATTTAAGAAGTGATTCCCCTGACTAGTCTAGTACCCACCTGGCACTATACATATTTATTACCATATCACTAACTATATTCCCCATGCTTTATTTTACATTCCCATGATTATTTTGTAACTACCAATTTGTATTTCTTAATCCCTTCACCTTTTTCACTCTACCCCCAACCCCCTCTATCACGCTGATACATCTAGTATCCATCTGACACCATACATAGTTAGTACAATACTATTAACTATATTCCTTATGCTATACCCTACATCCCCATGACTATTGTGTAACAACTAATTTGTACTTCTTAATCCCTTCCCCTTTTTTCACCTACATTCCCCAACCCCCTTCCTATCTGGCAACCATCATAATGTTTTCTGTATCTATGAGTTTGTTTCTGTTTTATTTGTTAATTTTGTTCTTTATATTCTACACATAGAGTGGGAAGAATTGTGGTTGCCAGGTTAATGTAAATTCTGCTTTACTGTCAGTGTTGAGCCTGGAGTGACTCAGCAAAAATCTCAGAACACACCAAGACCTGTTGCTGCCTACCTGGGGCCTGCCAGACTCCAATAGTTTTCCAAGAAAGAGTGCAGTGCAGGAGGGGATGGCTGCTCACAGAAAAAGTGCCTCCGACAATGCATGAGTTGGGTGGGGTGGGGTCCCAGTGCGTCAGCAGGGCAGAGCAGCAGAGCTCACCAGGCCAATCAGATTCAGATATGGCTGGAGGGGGTGGGCTCAACAGAGGAAAGATGGCGCCTGCCTGCTGGCTACATGGAAAGTGGGCCCCTCACCAGGAAAATGCTGACTGTCCTCCTCCCTGAGGCCACACATCTCAGTCTGCACCCCTCCCTGTTTATCTCCGAGGCCTCCCAAGTCACCGTCCCACCACTGGAGCCCAAGGTGAGTGCCTGCGAGCAATTGAGCCTGTGCCTGGACTGTTTAAGAGGTTGTCTGGGTTTCCGGCAGCTTTCAGGCCCACTTGAATGGTTGGAATCTCCACTGTTTTTCATGGCCTGATGTTTTGAGGGCTCCTCTTCTCAGCATCAGTACTCCAGGTTAGGGAGCCTGGTATGGGGTGCTAGGGTCCCTCGCTCCTCTGGGGGGAACCAAGATGGCCAATATATCTCTACTGATTCTCAACCGCCACATGCAGGTGTGGGGCCCATTCCGTGCCTCCAGCCCTCCTACCAGTCTCGACGTCGGTTCTTCCTTACATTTTTAGTAATAGGACTTCTGTTAGCCTAGAGTTTAGATGGTTCTCCAGGTGGATTGTTCTATAATTTAGTTGTAATTTTAATGTGTTCATGGAAGAACACAGGCACAATGCCTATACTCTGCCCTCTTGGATCTCTCCCTTTTCAAACTCTCTTGAATCTGAGATTCTGGGTATGATACAAAGTGTACCAATTAGAATCACTTGTGTGAGATTTAGAAGGCAGTAATGAAGTGCCAGCTGGAAAACAAAATAGTGGGGATGTGAGTGTGTAGAGGTTGTTGTGGAGGCCAGACTCAGAGGGGCAGTGTCCCGTCACCAGCTTTGCGGTTTAAGAGGCGGCTGTATCAGTGATGGTGGTAGCAGCTACAGTGGCTTCCTGACATCTGGATCACAGTTATGAGATGGATTTGTATCCTTGAATCGGATAGTCCAGGAGGGGCCCCTGCATTGGGGCTCATCTTGTCCTTCCAGTGTTTTGTAAAACTAAATTCCTTGGTATATTTCTTTTGGCTTCAAATGTCCAGAGTGATATAGAGGAATTTCCCATATCTATTGACATATAGCAAACTGCTCCCAAGCTCTGTGGGCTAAAACAGCAGTGATTTATTATGTATCATGATTCTGAGGTTGGTTGAAATCAGCTGGGCAGTTCTTCTGCCTCACATGGTTGACTGGGGCTACTCATGTGGCTGCATTCAGCGAGGTGCTCTGTTGAAACTGGAACATCTGAGACAGCCTCATATGTCTGAGCTGTCTTGGTACTTTTCCTTGTGGCCCCACTGTCCTCCTGGTCTTTCATCACTAATCTGAGCAGGAAGCAGAACCGGGGGTTAGTTTCTCAAGTTAGATATGATGTATAATTCTGTGTCAAAGCAGGAGACATACGAGTGGCAGGAACCACAGAAAAAATTAAGGCTAACATGAAGAGGAGAAAAGATTCGTGTATGAGGTATTCTGGCCAAATCTCTCATTTTCCTATTGTGCAAATTCTGCAAAATGAGTTTTATCATCCACTTATGCTGCAAACATTAGTTTATTCTATAATATTTGAAGTAACCATTCTAGGTGCTAGACATAGAAAAATTCTGCCTTTGAGGAAATAAGTACTAGTTTATAAGAGTGTAATAATAATCCACATAGAGTGACATCTAGTGAATCATTAGCTCTGCTAGGCAGTCAGGAAGCCAGTCTAGAAAAGGTCATCCTTAAGGAAGGTCTCAAAGGCTGAGTAGGAGTTTGAAGAAAAAGAGGGATAATATAGACATAAAAAAAAAAAAAGTCATAGTACAAACTTCTGCTTCCAATAATGGTGGGATGTGTCATTGATAGTGAGGATAACTGAAAAACCAAGAGGAAATATGTGTTTGTGAGGGTGTGATTATTTGTGTGTATGTATTTTATAACAAAAAGCCAGTGAGGATATAGGCTTGAACAACGTAATAAGAACCTACACACATGTAGAGATCATTGCATCCAGCTTAAAAGTATGTATTTTTAAAAATAAACTATTTTTTTTAGAGTAGTTTTAAGTTCACAGTAAAATTGAGTGAGAAAATTGACAGTTTTCACAGGTCCCATCCCCACAAACTCACAACCTCCCCAACTATAAATATCTCACACCACAATGGTACATGTGTTACAATTGATGAGGCTGCATTAACATCATCATCACCCAAAGACCGTAGTTTACATTAAGGTTCACTTTTTGTGTCATATGGGTTTTGACAAAAGTATAATGACACATGTCCACCATTGTATTACATACTATTCAGATTGTCCATTTCTTTTGTGAATTTTGGCAAATTGTGTCTTTCAAAGAATTTGTTCATTTCATCTAGCTTATCAAATTTGTGGGTATAGAGTTGTGGTCTGTGATAATGTCTCTTTTTTCATTTCTGATATCAGTAATTTGTCTTCTCTCTTTCTCTCTCTCGTTTTTCTTGGTTAGCGGCTTATAGATTTTATGGATCATTTTGTAGAGCCACCTTATGATTTCATTTACTTTCTCTATTGATTTCCCATTTTTAATTTCATGACTTCTGCTTCTCTAATTCTTATTGTATCTTTTTAATTTGGATGTAATTTGCTCTTTTATTTTTTCTAGTTTTTTTTGAGTTAGAAGCTTTGATTAGTGGTTTTAGATCTTCTTTTCTAATATATGCATCCAATGCTATTAATTTCCTTCTAAGTACTGCTTTTGCATCATCCCATGAATTTTGATAAATTATGTTTTCATTTTATGCGTTTTTAAAAACACTTGTGAAACTTATAAAAATTAACAGATACTTGGACAAAAGGGAATACACAAATTATAACAAAGGATTAGCATTCTACAAAATGTATTACCATTCACAATATGAAAATGATAACAATCAACAGCAAAGACATAACTTTAAAATTTACATATATGTTAGAATTAAGAAATATACTTCTAAATAGTCTGAATGTTTAAAAAAAATAATGAAAATAAGAAAATAGTGTGAACTGACCTATAACACATATGTTTAAAATCTTATGAGATTTGGCTAGATCAGCACTGTGAAGAAAATTTATATCTTTAGATACTTATATTAATTTTAAAAATTAACAAACTTAACACCCTTTACAAGAAATTAGAAAAATAATAGTAAAATAAACCTAAAGAATATAGAAGGTAAGCAATAAAATTATAGCATAAATTAATGAAATAGAATACAAATATACAATGGAGTGGCTAAATAAAGCAAAAATAATTCTTTAAAGAGAAAAAAATAAAATTGACGAACTTCTGGTGAGATTGATTAAGTAAATAAAATAGAAGGCACAACATTAAGATTCTATTAAAAGCCTGTAGTAGATCATTAGAAGATACAATAACCAAAAAAATCATTAATGACCCAGCAGAAATTTAAAAGTTAATAAGCAAACTTGTGGCAAAACTGGAAAATTCAGATGAAATGGAAAAATTTCTGGAAAAATGTAGCTTATTAAAAGGTACTCAATAAACCATGGAGAATCATAATAGTCCTATCGTCATTAAGGTAAGTTAACTGAGTCAGTTATTGAAAGAATATTCAGGTCCAGTTGAGTTTTAACAATCAAAGAAGAAGTAATTACAAAATCATACAAGATCTTCCAAAGCTGGTTTAGCCAGGGCAAGAATGGGAGAAGGGGAGAACAGCCAGGACACCAAGGAGATATGTACGTTGAAGGGTTGGGAAGGCATTCAGGGAGGCCAGGCTGAAGCTGAGGTAAGGGACTGGGCTACTGCTCCTTACCTCAGGGGACTCCTCCCAAAAGTTTGAGTCATTTTTTCAATCTCAGAATGACTTTTCCCTTTCTGAGTCAGACTTCTGCTATTTCTAGTCCAGGCACCAGCTTTTCGATGTGGAACCATTTCGGCCTAATCCCTCAATAACATGAGTGGGGCTGTTCTTTCAGGCCAGCCCTGAAAGGCTGAAAGGATTTATAGGCACATCCCTGGGGCAGGAAGAGGAAAAAGGTCTTTCTGTAGCTAGAACAGGATAGAAGTTATTATTTCGATAGCTTATGCTGTACATTCTTACTAAGATTTATGATCTGATTGGCCCATTCCTTATCTTCAATATGCTTTATGGGTTCCCCCCACCCCACCCCGCTTATTTCTGCAGCTTGTTTCAAAGTCATTTCCTTGGCTTGGAATTTTCTCTCTACTTATCTCACTTTCAACCATCATTCAAGTTCCAGCTCAATTCATCTTTTCCTTTAATGCCTTCCCTGACCGGAGAGACCAACAGATTCAGCTTATTCAGCAGTAGGGGGAGGTTGGTGGGTAGGAGCAGAGAGATGGGGAGGGATGGTGGGATAGACGGATAATACTCCTAGCGCTGTTTTTCTGAACAACTCCCACCTTGAATAAGTTTAATCTCTTTGTGGCAGGAATGATGTAATTTCTCTTCCCTAACATCCGTAGGTATCATTTTCACTCAATGTACATTTATGGAGTAGTTTGGGTGAAATAGACATTGTCATGATCAGAATTTGACTACAGCAATCTGAAAAGATTTTACATTGGGAACTTACTTTACATATCTTAAAGGCAGATAAAATAATTTTTTCTCTTACTATATATGAAGAAAGGGTCATGTCATTCTTATGTATCATGATATGACAAGCCTGTAAGTTCTCTGAGAAAAAACACACAAAACCTGTCTGGTACTTACATTGTTAATTTAATGTACTATTAACAGTACTGGATACCGACGCTATATTCTCTAGGTCATGTAATATTTTGCTTATGATGTGTTTAATACCTACTCTGAGTATTTCTGATTTTGTCTTCCTCATAATACTCAAGTGTGGGGGCAGAGCCCCAGAAAGTAGTTTCCAGGCTCTCGGCCTCACATAGACAGGCGCTGGCTCAGGTAGTAAAGGGCCATCAACTGTGATTGCATGGCCATCAGCTGTGGCTAGTTGGCTGTCAGCTGTAACCAGTGAGCCATTGGCCACTAATATAACTGCTGTGGCTACGCTAGGAGGGAGAGAAGAGAGGAGAAAGAATGGGGGCTAGCAAGAAGATGGCGGCTGGGCTGGCAAGCGTGGATGGCAGTTTGCAGACAGTGTGGATCCAGCCTCCAGTGAGAGTATAGTGCCGTCAGAGAGAATATAGTGGTATGACTCCCCTACCTATGGCTCCGTGGGTGTTCCTTTTTGGCCTCACCATATCCTGCGTTATGTGGGGAGCGGGAGCAGAGACCCTGCAGGCCACCCCGCCTGACAAATGGCGCAGCGAGCAGGGTCCCCTGCATGACATCAAGGAATAAAAATAAAGTATTAAAATGTATTATTAAGATTGGCATATTCAAGTGGAGCTTAGAGCGAATGATGCAGATTTCCCATCCTTATTTATGCAGTAATTAATATCAGAAATAAGAGGCATATAACTTAGTGAGCACAACAAGCAAAAACAACATCATACATTTATTGTGCCCATTCATTCAACAGCTGTGTATTATGAGCCATGTAATGTTGGGCACTGGAGATACAAGAAGGTAAATAAAATAGATAATTATCCTTCTCTCCTGTGATCCACCCTCGTTCAGGGAGCAAGACACCATATAAGGAATTACACAATTGATTATTGGTTGCAGTTGTGACAAGTTTCAAGGAGCATTCTTAAGTGTTAGGAGAGTGGGTCACAGTGGAATGTGAATTAGTCTCCTACAGAGTTGGGGGTGTTCTGTATTTTTATTCTGTTTCTTGGGAGTCAGAAATCAGAGTTTGGAATAAATGAAGCTGCCGGTTAACTTCAAAAACAGAGACATGGGAGAACATACTCTTGACTTTCACAATTCAATAATTTAAGAATGATAGTGGTATCATGGTCTCCGGAAATTAAATGAATAATTTAAGGCATAATTTAGATCTTTACCAATGTGCTTTAAGAGTAAAAGTTAACAATACTCTAAAACTTCATAGTTCATGTATCTCCTTGTCAAGTACCAAAAATCAAGAATAAAAATATGGAAAGATGGTTTGGAGAAACCATCTGTTCTGATCCATTAATTACTGCTTGAAATGCAGTTGAGGTGGATATTGTTATCACATGAAGAAATATTTTCAAGTATTTAGGACACTATATCCCAAATCTTTTATTGCTTCTCCTCTATGGTTGATTTTGCCCACTGATATTCTAATTTTACAATATAAAAAGAAGTTAAAATATGCAGCGTGTGTTTTTAAGGAATTATTTGCATCTCTGCCCAACCATGGGATTAGTGATTTCTTTTGATAAAATACAAGTCATTTGATGGCATCCTGAAGAGAGTAATGTGCTGTAAATCTCCAAGTATAGTAAAAGTATGTCCTCAGGAAAAAAAATAAAAAAGTTTATTTGAAAAGTTTTATTTTTATAAGTCTATTAGTTTCCTATGGCTGTTCTACCACAGACTTAATGTGGTTTCCAGTTCTAGCTAAAACAACACACATTTATCCTCTTTCAGTCTGGGAGGTTAAACATCCAAAGTCAGTGTGGGGACAGAGCCAGGAGTGCAGTTTCCAGGCTCTCGGCCTCACGCTAAAGAGTGCTGGCTCAGGTAGTAAATGGCCATTAACTGTGATTGGATGGCCATCAGCTGTGGCTAGTTGGCCGT
This sequence comes from Rhinolophus sinicus, assembly GCF_057876585.1. NCBI lineage: Eukaryota > Metazoa > Chordata > Mammalia > Chiroptera > Rhinolophidae > Rhinolophus > Rhinolophus sinicus. The sequence goes on from NC_142517.1 coordinate 202,006,145, forward strand.
CAGCTGTAACCAAGAGCCATTGGCCACTAATATAACTGTTGTGGCTACGCTAGCAGAAAATGGGGGCTAGCAAGAAGATGGTGGCTAAGCTAATAAGAGCAGATTGCAGAGATTGCATAGAGGCGGATGCCGCCAGCGAGAATATAGTGGTATGACTCACCCATCTATGGCTCCGTGGGTATTCCTTTTTGGCCTCACCATATCCTGCGTTCTTATGTGGGGAGCGGGACCAGAGACCCTGCAGGCCGCCCCGCACGACAAATGGCGCAGCTAGCAGGGTCTCCCACCTGACAGTTTCACGCTACTGAAATCAGGGTCTTGGCAGGGCTATACTCCCTTGTCTTGGCCAGTTTTGAGAGCTGCATTTCTTGCTTTCCTTTGTTCATGCCCTCTTCTTCCATCTGCAAGGCCAGCAGTATAGATGTCAAAAGTCTCTGCTTTATCTTCACATCACTTTCCCCTTTCCCCTGTCTGTCTGAAATCTCCTTCTGCCTCTCTCATAAAAACACTCATGATGGCATGGCGTTCAGGGACTACCCAAATAATGCAGGATAATCTTCCCATCTCAAAAACCCGTAACTTAATCACCTTTGCACATGCCCTTTTTGCCTTATAAGGTAAAATTCCTGGGTCCGAGGGATTCGGACATGGATATCCTTTGCAGGGGAAGGGCATTTTTCAGGTTACCACAATATATCTCTTTACTTCCACGGATTATGCGTATAGCTTTGTGAGCAGCCCTAACACTTACGTTTTATTTTTTTTTATTAGATAACATATTTTTCATTTATTTTTAAATTTTTCTTTTATTTTACTGACTGCCCTAATAAGAAGTTTCTCCCCATTGTCTCCACTTGGAGGAAGATTTACAGCCTGCTCACTCGTTGCCAGTTGAATGACAGTGAAAGTCACTAAATCATGTTGTATTTATAAAGTGTGATTGACAGCTGTAGTTTTCATAAGCTCCTATCGTAAAGCTATGACAAGGCCACACCCTGTGGTTTCTCTTCTCATTGAGGAAGATTAGATCCTTTTGTGCAGTGAATTTTGTTTATCTGTTTCCTTGAGAGTATTGAACTAGCTGTGTCAAGAATGAAGAAAAACATTGTTAAAATATCTATGCCAAACCGATATAATACTACTTTCCAATACTGAAAAATTATGTTTGTTTTGGGGGAAATAATTTTGATCCTGTCATTATAAGGATTCTTGATATTTCCAAATAAACTGTGAACTAGAATGAAATGATTAACCTGGTATAGGCATTTAGTAAGAGGGCTTTTGCAGAAAAGACAGTGATTTGAAATTTATCAAAAAAGCTGAGTAGATCTTCATTCCCCCCCACCCCCAAATATGTACCATTGAGATGTATGTATTCAGTTTAAAACACACAAAATGCAACTCAAACTTGCAAAAACAGTCAAGAGGATTTTAGTCACTACATGAAGGTACAGATATAGAGTAGGTTCCAGGTTTGATTAAATGAGGATTATCATCTAGGATCCAGTCTCTTTCTGCTTTGCCTTGCCTTCCACATACTTTCCTTTTATGGACAAATTCAAGCTACAAAGAATACATTAAGTGCAGAGTTGAGAATAGGCACATAGAACTGTGTCTCATTAGCTGGTACAGAGCCAGCTCTAGCACACCGTCTGTTGAATCCATAGGTAAGAATTCAAACATCTTTGGGTTTGTTCATTAGCCATTAAGTGATTTTTATCTGTGCTCTTACCTCAGCTCTCACAAGGAGTAGAGATTCTGGGTTGTGATAGAGTGGAATTGAAGGAGATTTCTTTTTCCTTTTTCTTTGTTAAGGAGTGTTGCAGTTAGGTTTATTTTTGAAATACATACTTTATTGAGACAGAAAAAAAATTACATCGGAGATCCACTAATATCACTTCAAGGTCATTGGCAGTTGATCCTAAAATTCATATTGCCTTGCTCAAATGCATCTCAATGTGCAAATAGTGGATTGACACCAAAGCTTTGCAGCCACTCGTTGCTGCTGTCAGTATCCATTTTTAAAACACTTACAGGCTTTAAAACATTTCTGCCTTAGCCAGATGTCTCCATTTTTCTATCCACTTTTACTTAATTCTACTAATTTTGTTTTTCCTCTCAGGAGTATTAGAGAAAGATAACATATTTCATGCTTTAAGCGGTAGTTGATATGTCCTTTGTGTTGAAGGCTAGGAGTGTTATTGATTGCTGGTGTAAAAAGTTACCCCCACATTTACTGGATTAAAATAGTACACATTTATGACCTCATAGTTTCTGTGAGTCAGGGGTCCAATCTAAGTTGAGTCGGGAGCCTTGGATTCAGAATGTCGTGCAGAGCTGCAAACAAGGTGTTGTGAGGACTGGGGTCGCATTGCCAAGCTGTACGATGGAAAGATCTACTTGCAAGCTCAGGATGTCGGAGAGAGGACCTTGGTTCCTTGCTACACAGGCCTCTCTAGTAGGACTTCTTCCTTCCTCAAAGCCAAACAGAGAGAGTCTGTAAGCAAAATAGAAGTCATTTATGTTATGTAATCACGGAAGTTACCTTCCATCATCTCTGCTGCATTTTGTTAGAAGCAGATCACTGGGGCAGCCCACACTCAGGGGGAAGAGATTTCACAAGGGCATGGGTACGTTGGTGTGTTTCTATTCGTATTAATCAACTGGTTTATTGCATTCAGGTAGTGCAAAGACGTTTATGAAGCATCCCTCAAAACACTAAGAGATATGGGGCTGTGGTTAAATTTTAGCGATTTCCCATTAGACCACACTAGGTCAAAGACTGTCAAAGTCACAACACATTATAGCACTCCCTCCTTGAAAAGTATATATTTAATCCTTAATGAAAGAAAAAAAAAGTAGGGCGATGCAGTGGTGAGAGTTTCACTGCAGCTATGCCCAGGAGAGCTTGGGCATTCGTTTCCCTAGTTGCCCTCGTGGCTGACGAACAGCTGGAAATCTAAAGCAGAGCATGTGCTACGTGGTAAGCCTTTCTGAATCCTGCACACACACACAGTTTCAATCTCTCCCTCTGTCTCTCTCACGGTTGGATGAGGAAAGCAGGTTTTCTACTCATTAGCACAAATTCTGGAATTATCCAAAACCAAGACGTTGGAAACATATCCCACTCTTGGATTCTACGCTTCTTGGCACCAGTCAACTTGTCCTAAACAATTCTTGAAGCAAAATACAGCCTGGCAGTATTAATGTTTTCCCAAATATCTTTAAAATATGTTCAGAAACTATCACAGGGAAACAAACAAGCAAAAGGAAAAACTTGTAATGATGATATCAGCCACTTTTATGAGGAGGATAACTTTGATTTTATTCCTTCCATATATTTACAGGCACTGGAAAGAAAATGTAAGATGAGTTATGATGATAGTATTTAATCAAAGGGGCCTTTCAGGGGTCCAATTTTTTTCCCCATTCCCCACTGCCCCCCTAAAGCTCAGCTAATTTATAAATATGTGACCTGGAAAAAGTGACTTCATCTCTTTCAACTCTAAGATCCCTCTACTCCCCTCTACACAATGAACATGCAAATTTTCAGCATGGTTGTGTGGTTTAAGGGCTATGAAAGCCATGAAAGTACATAATAAAGTGTTTTATCTATAAGTTCTCTTTCTCATCCTTGCTGAATACGTTGAAATTTCTGGAGGCACACAGTCTCTCTGGAATTCTTTAATATCCACTTGTTAGATGAACTTTGCCTCTCCATTCACTTAATCCTTTTTGGGGAATGGTCGTGCTGAACAGAAGCACTCACAGCAGGTGAAGACGTAGCAAGGGCCGAGGAGGCATCAAACTTGACCCAGCTGGTTGGCTCGCGCAGAAAGACTTGAACCAGCAAAGCTGGCAACAAAATATTTATAACACAAGATGGGAAAGATTTTAGCAAAAGGAAAAGAGTTTACTCTGGACTTGGAAGGAGGGAAGGAAACACATAGAAACTCTCATTTGTCTTTTCTCCTCCATAGTCTCTCTTCCCCTATATAACAATATAAGCCTGGAGAGGAATTATAGGTTAAAACATTGAAAGGATTTGAACAGTGTGATGTGTGTGTGTTGAGGGGGGAAGCTGTGTGAGGTAGGGTGAGGTGTGGAGGGGTGATGATATTGTGAACTTTTAGGCTGTGGGTGGCAGTGGCAGCTTTGGATGTTTCGAACTGCTGACACCTTCAAGGTTTCTGATTCCTAGGCTCGTGTCTCTTCATTTTATGGGGTGGATGGTAGATTTGGCCTGGTTGACAACAGTGCCTCTGGAAAGCTAAAGCTATGAGGGTTGGGTCTTAGGAAGACACTGGGAGCTGGGTATTTGGAGCTGGCTCTAAGCTCAGGGATCAGAGCACACGGGTGCTTCAGATTGCTGCCTTTGATGTACTGCTCACCAGCTCTGGAGGCTAGGAGAAGAGGCAGGGCTTTGCGGGGCCTCTTGGTACAGAGAAAAATGAGCTTCTATTTGTTTGACTAGAGCTTCCCTAGGAAGGAAGGAAGGAATCCCAATGGTCATTTATGGATGAGATTCCAAATTAACATGTTAAAATTCATTTACTAAGCTTTGTTTTTCTTTTCTCCATTCATTAGAGATTCAATAGTTTATTAGCTTTTGTGTATAGTGATTCTCTAAAAGTAGCAAGCCTTAGCAGTAGAGAACAAGGAAAAATACAATTCTGAAAGTAAATGGAAGCCTGTGGAGACGTCCCAACCCAATGTAAGTAATGCTGCCTAATTTGTAGAATGCTCTTGCTTCCCTAATGGTGGTCTCTACTGCCCTATTTCTATATTATTCAATGAGGAGCAACTAGACTCTGAGAATTATTAAGAAACAGATTGTTTTGAGAACTTAGGACTCACTAATGAGTGATATGTAGTCCAGTTCTGTATTGCCCTCCAAGCTTTAATGTAGCCCTTTCAAAATCTGAAATTCTGTTGGCAAAAGTATGAGTGATTATTCTGTTTCACTCCCGTCTGACGTTAGTGTTTCATCATCAAACTGAAAAGAAAATATCACCAGGCTAGGACTCAGATTCTTCTCAAGGCTCTGCACAAGTTTCCTTGTCTGTATCATGAGATTAGACCAGCTGTCTCCACATAAAACACCCCGGGCAGAAATGAAATGTGAATGAATGAAGGGGGCCTTGATGGAGACTGTGTGCCATCCATGATTGAATACCTCTTTAGTGCTAGATTGTGTTACAGGGTGTAAGTATTTAACCTTACCTCCGCTCCCAAGCATGCTGTGATTTCAAAGTTCCTCCCTTTAAAGGGTCAGCATACATTTCCTCTCCTTTGACTTTAGTTCAGCCATATGACTTGCTTTGTCCACTTGAAAGAGAAACATGATGGCATGCTAGTTATGAGCCTAGACGTTAAGAGGGTTTGTGTGTTCCCCTACCCTTTCCATTTCTGTCCTTGCCACGAGAAGAAGCTGCCCAGTTAATCTGCTGGTGGTAGAGAAGTACCAGGGACATGTGGAGCACAGCCAAGCCACCACTGGGGAACCCAGCCTGGATTGTCTGAACCTAGCTGACCCCTGGACGTGTGAGCCAGACAAATGGTTATTGTTGTATGTGGCTGAGCTTTTGAGGTTGTTTACTGTGCAGCATAATCAGCGCCATAGAACTAATTTGCTCTGTTGACTCGGGATACATTTCCTTTTCTGCAACATGAGGGTGTTAGGAGAGAGCTGGTGTCCCAAACTCACATTGCCTTCAGGGCAGGAAGAAAAAGTAAATGAGGGAAAGAAGATGGTGTTTGATGCCAAATCACATACCCCTACTAAAAAGGGTAGCTGCCCTCAGCTCCAGCCAAAAGTGATTGTTCAGGAATATAAGTGTTACGTTGCCAAATCTATCTATTTTTCAAGAGAAGCTAGAAATCTGGATATTTTTCAATGTGCACTCTTCAAAATTTAAGTTTTGAAACTAATTAAAAAGTTTATGGAATTCAGAGTATATAGATATAAATGATATAGATGTAGATGATATGGGTACAGTTACAGGTATAGGTGTAGATATACGTAGAAATAGAGCTAATCACAGGGTCACCCTTAGCCATCTCTGGATTAGAGTCTGCAGGTTCCTGTCAGCTCTAATTTTCAGTAAACATTAGTACTCAGTTCATTCCAAGTCTACTGTTCATTCCAAGCTTATCCTTGGTGTACTTAGCTTTATAATGAACTGGGAAAAGTTTTGACATAAATATATCACAAAACATGCTTCTTTGGTCCCCAATGAGATATCTTACAAATATGATCACAGTTAGAAACAACAATAGACAAAAACAAAAACAAAAACAGATAAAAGCAAAAGTCCCCAACTACCTAAAATCTTTAGCTATTTCAGCAGCTTAAAACTAACCAGCCTAATTATACATAGAAACTGGCTTTTCTCTATTTTACTAAAGGGAGGCTTTTTTTTTTTTGCAACTTTAAAATCTATTCTTGTTATTTAGGATGCAAATTTTTAAGATGATATGTATGTTAAGCAATCTAATGTGTACTTCTGAATATGTGTCTATCAGAGGAGAATAGGAATTGTTAAGTCCTTTAAATGATGTTTCTTAGCAAATTAGTCATCAACTGGAAAAATGGCCTGGTGTCTCTGTTAAAGGAAAGGAAACCAGGAAGCTTTCATTTAAATCTTCATTAGCTACTGATTAGGCCAATAAGAGGGCTTCTAGCTCCGGATTTCCTCAACCGTGGATTATAAACCCAAGATAATTAAATGGGAGGAATATTATCTCCTTACAGAGTTCTTGATTGCATTAACGATTATACATGACTTGCGACATGTAGACCGTGTGTGTGTGTGTGTGTGTGTGTGTGTGTGAGTGTGTGTGTGTGTGAATTTAATTTAAATAAAATTTGCTTAGTTCCATCCAACTGCATATAGGATGCAGGGCAAGGCATTGCACAGAACACTGAAGAGGCAATTCTTGCTCTGAAGTAATGTACGATTAAATGAAGACTTATGCCGAAGGCAGTACCTGAGGAGATTTCGTTTTATATTTAGAATGAAAGGTTAAGGTGCATTAATTATTATTGCTTTATACCTCATTATACTTGCAGAAGCATCTCTCTCTGTGTTATGTTCTCTATTCCTTTTCCTTGATGGTTTTTAGAATTCCTTAACAAAAAAAGTGACTCAGTGCAGTAAAGCTTTTATCCCCAGTTTACAGAATGAGGAAAATGAGGTGCAGGAGATCTAGTAAATCAGCAGAGACACCACTTCTTCCTAGAAGCCTTCCTTGATTTCCACAGTTTGAGTAAATTGCCCTGTGAGCACCCTAACCCAACTTTGTGCTTCAATTTCAGCACTTAGGACACTTTATAGTGATAGTTGTTTACTTTCTGCTTCTCCTACTGGACCATGAGCTCTTGGAGGATAGTGTTTGGCATACAGTATTATCCAGTAAATGGGCAAAAAATGTTTCCATTTGGTCAAGGTCATGCAAAATTCAAGGTTTTCCTAAATGTAAACCCCCTGCACTTTCTACTCTACTGCCACTTCGAAAGTTGAAGAATTAGGAGACATTTGATACAATTTCTGTTCAACAGACAAGCAGGAATGCATCAAATGAAAAAACTTCTGCACAGCAAAGCAAACAAGCAATAGAGTGAGGAGACAACCTACAGAATTGAACAAAGTATTTGCAAACCATAAGGGGTTAATATCCAAAATGTAGAAGAAACTCAAACAACTGAATAACAAGAAGACAAATAACATGATTTAAAAATGAACAAAGGACCTGAATAGACATTTCTAAAAAGAATATATATAAACAGCTAACAGATATGTGAAAAAATACTCAACATCACTAATCATCAGGGAAACCCAAATCAAAACCACAATGAGATATACCTCACACCTGTAAGACTATTATCAATAAAGGTAAGTGTTGGTGAGGATGTAGAGAAAAAACCCTTATACACTATTGGTGGGAATGTACGTTGTACAGCTATTATGGAAAAACAGCATGGAATTTCCTCAAAGACTTAAAAATAGAACTACCACATGATCTAGCAATCCCACCTCTGCGTATATACCTGAAGGAAATGAAATCAGTATCTTGAAGATACATTTGAATTCTTAAATATTTTAAATTTGTATGTACTCTATATAAACATTCTCCACTGTAACCCTCATTAGAAAATTTTAAATCAATGCCCACACGTGACTGGTTAAGATGGTGTTTCCCAAACTGACATGGTGATAATCACTTGTGGGCCTGTTAAAAAGTATGGTTTTTTGGTCCGATGCAGACTTTGTAAGCCATGTTCTAAGTAGGAAAGAGCCTGGATTCTGTTTTAAAGTGCTCCAAGGGTTTATTGTTACACATGTTTAGAAAATATTGGTTGAACATTATAGTAGGGTGTATGATAAGGTGGACTTTACAGAAGAAAACAACTATTTTATCTACTTCTATGTCTGGAGGTCGAGAAGGCAATTCAACTTGGAGGAGATATATTTGAAATAGGAATGTTTTTGGGTGACCACCCTTGTTAGTTAAGGATAAGGGAAGCTGGCACCCACAGCTTTAGGTCCGAACGAAGGCTGTTCTTCCTAGTACAATATGGAGCTCAGGGGAGGGGTTGGAATGAATTGTAGGGGGATTCAGGAGCCTAGAGTGAAGGGATGAGCTCCCAAACTCTTGAAAAGGAGACTCTAAAACTTGGACAGGCTTATTGAGATAAATCCGTGGACTCTTCACAAGAGTTAGTGGCAGGGAATGGCGATGAGGCTTATGAAATGGAACTATCATATCCTAAAAAGAAAGATCAGTGGGCTGGCCCATGCTGGGAACTGAGGACTAGAACGGGAAAGAATGTCAAGGTCCTAAATGAATGGAGACTGAAACTCCCTTTGTTCCAGCCCTCCCAGGAGTAAAGTTGCTCACTAGCAAAATGGCTACTCAAGAGGATGCTTGAAATTGATTGGCATGCAGTTGTCAAGCTCTATGTGGGTCATTGTTCCTTGGGGGAGGGGGCAGTTCACAGCGGAGGAGAGGTGTGTGCTGCTACCTCCCACTGCCCGACCTGGCCCCAGACCCACCATATTCCAAAGTGAGCCCAGGAGACCGTGACCTCATTCCTCACAAGGGGAGAGCAGAAGGGGCACGGGAGGGTTTGCAACAGGTGCTAGAGAGCTATTCCGTTAGGAGGGAGCCCGGCAGCTTTTAAAATGTCTTTGTCTAGACCGAACAGAATACTGGTGTGTGGACTTGAACTTCCTCAAAGAAGTCCTTCCCGGCAGTGGTGGGCAACTGGAAGTTCCTCTGGACTCCTTTCCTGGAAATCGAGGTACCATTTGAGTCTTCCAGCTGCCAACTGAATGCTTCTTACAACGGAGACGCCAACACAACAGGCAATGTTGACTATGTGTTCACTGCTACATCCCCTCAACTGAGCCCGTCGCTGGGCACATAGTAGGCCCCCAATAAACATTTATTAAATGAATAAATGAATGAATAATTAAACAGAGATCTAGAACTGATACATACATGGTCTTTAAGAGCTCAGCCTACCATTGAAAGCAAAAACACCAAGACCAAACCCATGATATAACTGTCTGATAAGGTGTAATATTAATGTTGTTAACTTACTAAATAATTTAATGATTATATTAAACAATCACAACCAATAATTGAATGAGATTAGTTATTAGTACCATAATCATTGTTACTATTATGAATGTTATATTTATGTTAATTAACAATGTGTCAGATGCTTTGGGAGTACACAGAAAGGAGCTATTGATCCTGAACTGGGGAGGGGCTGGTGCTCTGGGCTGCAGGGTGGGGTTGGAGCGAAGATGTGGTGTGGGGGTGGGACGGGAAGTGTACACGTGGTGGAAGTGCACGCAGAGTTCATTCAGAAGGAGCAGAGAGTCCCGAGGGACTCTGCTTTGAAAGGATTTGACCCGTGGATTTTTCTTCCTCTTTTTTAAGTCTGGTTTTTATCTAAACTGACAATCTAACAATCTTTCATCTTGTTTGGATTTTTTTTTCCCCCCAGTAAATATATTTACTTAAAACACACACACACACACACACACACACACACACACACACACACACACAAAACCAAGATATATGTAAGAGAAATGGTAAAAAAAAAGAAAAACGAAAGTGAATAAAGCACCCCCTTCTTTGGGCAACAGTTCTGCTGGGATTAAGGAAGGCGCGCCTTCTCACTGGCCCCTCTGGCTGTCCGTGCCTTCTGTCTGCTTCTTGTTTCTTCCCCCTCCATCCCAGTTCTCCAGGCCACTCCCACTGAGAGCCACTCTGCACTGTGTACTTGCCATCGCTGGAAAAGCCACTCTCCTGAGATGCTGTATCTTCTCCACCCTCTGCCTGAGATGTGTCTCTCCCAGCCCCGTTTTCTCCCTTCGCCTGGCAATTTCCTACTCTTCTCCCATTTCACAACCTCCAGGAAGGGCTTCCACTGCTTCACTCGAGTTTGTGCCCCTTCTCCACTCTCCGAAAGCACTGTGTGCTTCTGTTCCCGTGGATCTGAACACACTACATCTGATCCTGTCTAGTCTGCCGCAGGGCACTTTTCCTCTGTCTTGGTCACCAGTGGGAATCACCCGCATTTATCACAGGGCCTGAACGTCATAAGCATTCAATCTTTTCTCGTGGAAGCAATGAATGAATCTGTGTTTTCTCCTTTTCCATCTATTATACTGCGTGGCTGCATGATTTGGGGCTTCGGGCAGCTGTATCTGAATTTGCAGGAGTCACTGCATGGGTCCTCACCCAGGGTGTATGTGTTTATGTTCAGACACAAGCATAGAAAACAAAGATTGAGAGACAATTTTTGCCTTATTGATAAAGTCAATGGAATTGCAGTGTACACTTCAAGAAATGCAGTTTCCTTCCTCCTTTGGCCTATTGAATGTGTTTTCCCTGGGATGCAAGTGAAACTTTTTGTCTCTCAATGGAACAATGAACAGAATTGATACAACATAGAGAGGAAATTCATTGGTGGTTCAACAGCTGAATCACATCTCAGTGACTTGCCCTTCCCCTCACAAACATGATTTTCCGGAGATATAACAAAGGACAAAGAAGGACTGAGGTTCCCAGGTACCTGCCTTATCTTATGATGGGAATTCAAATATTAGCTGGTGGTTGGAGAAGAGACCTCAGAAATACCTCACCTGCCTGCAGGGTTATGGACTATTTACTAGCGTATGAAGCACGAATCGTAGGTTGGTGGCTGTTTCCAGCCACTTACAGTGAGCCTGGCTGTCACCTAAAGCTCTTCTGTGTGAGAAAGAAATCTGATCATCCTATTCTCAGCTGCTTGTTTCCAGACAGCAGGTTCAGAAAACATTCAATACATTGAGTTCAAAGTTAGAAAAACAGGCTGCCCCACTTGGCTCAGCCAAGGCTTAGATGTTGCATCTGGTATAACTGAAAGAGACCAGCAATGGCATAGCCTTTTGAAGCCCAGGAATGTCAGAGGCAGGGAGCAGTGATGTCTTTGGGATGTGCGAGATGATACACCATTTTACTTTTAAAACTCATCTCTCAATTGCACTCTTTCTTGATATCAAAAAATGAAAATTCATTTTCTCACAAGAATATACATGAAGAATATGCACAAACTATGTATAAAAATTCATAGCAGCTTACTTCATAATGGCCGCAAACTGAAAGCAACCCAATTGTCCTTCCATGGGTGAATAATTGAACAGACGGATGGAAGTGCATCCATAGCATGGAATACTGCTCAGTAGGAAGAACTGAACCAATGGTGCACACGACAGCTTGCATGAGTCTCTGGAAATTGTGCTGAATAAAACAAAGTCACAGAGTGATACATGCTGTTTGATTTCATTTGTATGGAATTCTTGAAATGACAAAATTGTGGTGTTGCCTCATTTTATAAAATTTTAGTTTCCTAAGTATCATTATGTATCTTTCACATAGTATGTCCTTGTTTGTTTACATTAAAGTGCATGTTCATTGCAGTGTAGAAGAAAAACATAATTTATATGTGATACTGTATTCTGTCCTTGAGAGCTACATACAGACATACCATTGATGAGCCCATTAAGTGTTAAATAATTGGATGATTAGTATTTTATTTTTCTTCCACCAACATTTTTTTCACATTGGACAAATTTGTAGTATTCATATCTGATTAAATTTGTCACTAACATTTTATTTTTATTTAAACTTTTTTTTTTTTTTTTCACCTATCTCTCCACTGCCTGCCCCTTTGGCAACCATCAGCTTGTTCTCCGTACCTCTGGGTCTGTTTCTGTTTCATTTTGTTATAAGAAGAATTTAAAAAATATTAATTTACAGTTGCACAAGTGAGGGAAAAAAACTGTGGAGATGGAAAGCAGATTAGTGGTTGCCAGGGACTGAAGATGGAGGAAGTGTGACTGTGGCTGTAGGGAATCAGCATGAGAGAAACTTGTGGTGATGGAATGGTTCTGTGTCTTGTGTCTACACAGATGGTGAACTTGTGTAGAGCTATGCACACACACACACACACACACACACACACACACACACACGCATGCAAGCCTCATAAACCCTGAATACATTTTATGGATTGTTCTGGTGTCAATTTCATGGCTTTGACATTGTATTCTGGTTGTACAGGATATTGTCATTGTTGGGGGCTGGGGTACATGGGATCTCTCCGCATATATTTTTTTGTGGGTGTGTGCAACTTCCTATGAATCTATGACTATTTCAGAATAAAAAGTTATAAGAAATCATTTTCCCATATGCAATAAGTAAAGTTTCAGTGGAATTTTGGGAAGTGGAACCCAAGTATTTACTATATGTCATTTTTCTTTTGCTTTCTCTTTGCTTTAGGTTATTCTTAGAAATTTTAGATGGGTTGTGAGGATTTAGATTATAACTTTTTATATTGTTGGATTTTTATGCATATACAATGTGGGAGTTAATAGTTGATCTATTTATACCCCAAATAAAACAAGCACAAAATCCCAAGGATTGTAAAAATAAACATTACAGTCACGTAACTAACTTTAGTAGCTCTAATGGTGAAGGGTGCTGGTATATCCCAGGTGCCATGGTGTACTTTTTCTGTATCTCTGGCTCTCATCACACTGCTGCCATGTTTCATTTGGCATTTGCCCCACATTGGCTTGTGTTGTTGTTTATTCCAAGGTCATGTGCCCTTTCTTTAACTGGGCTGTGAGACCCAATGATCAAGGACCATGTCAGCATATGATAGGTACCATATAGATGATAAAAGTGGGGGTAATGTTTGCTAGGCATCTTCAGCTATATTGAATACTGTATCAGTTGATATATTTTCTCGTACAAGTGACAGAAAAACCAATCCAAACTGAATGAAACAAGAAGGAAAACCCATTGATTCATGTAACTGGAAAGTCTAGGCGTATGTTGGGCTACATGTTTCTCTCCATCTTCAGCTCTACGTCTTCAATATTATCTCCATTACCAATAGGGCTCTGAACTTGGGTTCACAGGGAGGCTACATCTGCCTTAATTTTACTCCTTCATCTGGAGGTCCAGCTGGACAGTCTTTTTGGATAGTTCCCATTGAAGTCTGAGTATTCTCTCCTTCTCTGGATATACGCGATCACATTCCCATCCATGAGCTAACCACTGGGAAGGACTGTATGGACTGGTCTGGCCCGAGGTAACAAGCTTCGCCTTTTTATCCAGTAGTGAGGACCCACGAAACCCTTGTAAATGAAGAGCCCGACAAAGTAGTTCCACCAAAGCAGGAAGCATCTCCTAAGTTTGGCAGCGACTCAACTATTATGCCTAATAAAAATTTAGGGCCTCCTACTTCCCTTTTCTGATAAGCTTATATTGGGGGAAGAGGAATCATTATGATGCTTTGGAGTGGTTATTGGAGATCTGATTATTAGTGGTTTGTCTCTTTCATCAACAGAACACAAATTTAAATAAAAGATTGATTACTTGATGTGCCATTAAATATTAAGAGAGCTTGTTTGTCCTATGACTGACTTGTTTTAGTGTGAATAAATAAGTTTATACTTTTTTTTTTTTGCTGGTTCATACAGTGTCGGTAGAATTTATAATCTGTGCAGCAGTGCTGGAAAGCTAATCGGTTTTAATTTATATTCAACCTAGACTTCATTATCTTCATTCCACTTAAGAGCAATCCATAATTCAGTCTCATAATTTCCTTGCTGTAGTGCATTCATGGTTTGAAACACCTAAAATGTGTAATTATGAATGATAACAATGCCCCTCTGCTGGGTCCTATTTTCCCTTGTTTCAGTTAATGACCCTGGAAACTTTGGCGAAGTCATGCATGCTCTCAGGATCTCTCAGGTATGGCAGGTTGTCGCTCTGTGTTTCCCGGATAAACCGCTTCCTGGATGTGGTTCTTTTCTCAGCCAGAATTGTGTAAGAGACTCCTAGCTGAGATAGGCTTTATTGCCCAGTGTGTATGGCCTTTGTAGTACAGGCATGTCCTGGTTTCCTAAAGGTATTCATTCTGTTGATCTTGTATTTTGGATTTTCTACCAACTTGGATGCACTCCTCAATTCTCTTTCTGGAGAAAATCCTTATGTCCTGCACTTTAAATCACCCATGTCTCTGGTTTGGGTTCGTCTCTGCAGCCTGTTCTTTCATGTTTTGCTATAAACTTGGCTCTCCTCGCTATGATTTGCTGTCTTATATATGTAATTTTTTATTCATGATATTGTTTGGATGACTATTTTTTATCATGTCTCACTACGATAGCTACTTCTTGGTACTTTGAGCTTCTGTAAAGCGTCACCATTTTAAGTCAAGCTACCTGGATTTCAGCTCTCACTCTTTCTCTTATCTATCTCCATCCATTAATTTTTGTCTACACTCTAGCTAGAGTGAAAATTTGGAAACATATATTCAATAGTGTCAATAACCTGTCCTTTCCCCTCCAGCCCACTAGAAAGCCATCAGTGACTTGGATCTAGGAGTGGTCCTGGTTGCTTAGCAAGGGGACTTGATTTTTCTTTGTGTCCTCAGAGCAGAGCAGACAACTTAGTGAGTTTGCAAAGTAGAAATTTGGGAAAGGCAGGCCAAGCATACGTTAAGTTTACTCTCAGTCGAGTGAACACTGCACAGAGAGCTGAATGTAAGCCCTTACTTCTGTACCCCACACAAGAGGTCACTTGCTGGGTAAGGAAAGCCCACTATCCAGAAGCAGTGGGTGTATTCCTTTGGGTGGGGTAAAAGGTGTTGAATGAAGAGGACTATCCAGAACTAGGTCTACTTTTAAAGTAGAGGATGCTGCACGGGCCCACCCATGTAAGAGTAGCAGCATTTGGGAACCAGTGACATGAAGGACCTTGGCAGAGTTGAGTGTGAATCAACCAAGTGGAGGGCAGCTCCTTGCACAGCCAGGTGGGAGAGGCTTACCTTTTGACCATTTCCTCCTCATCGTCCAAGCATAATGGACTAGCTCATGCCTGGAAGAGGGCAGAGAGAGAGAGATAAGTCAAAAGCTGTCCTTTCTTTTTGACTTGTAGCCCCTCTCTCCCAGCAGCTCCCCCACCAGCCCTACTCACAAGCTGCTAGAGTCCTGACTCTTTTTTGCCGAAAATAAGACTTTTCAAATATGCAAAATTGAATGGAAAATTGCCTAATTGTGCCTAGGTATCATTAGAGTACACAGTGGGAAAGGCAGGATGAAAATAGCACAGTTAGATAACAGTTACTGGAAAATCTTTTCACGTTTAGATCCCAAGATGAAACTCCTCGATATACTAATTAGAGATACATATAAAGATATTTTAACACCAAAAGACTAGTTTTCCTAAAATGATCACTTAGTCATATTGTTTCCAAGCTAAAAATGAAAAGCCAGAGCTTACCTTTGTCAAAAGAGTACAAATTAGATAGCTGGTCTCAAATATAAGATTTTCCTATTTCATTTTAAATAGCATTATTAAATACAAGTCTTTGATTGGAAGTCAACTCAGATACTTTTGAAAACCTGATAAGGACATGTATTATAAATAAAAAGGTTTAGAATACTATAAAATAATTTCTATTTTGGTGTTTTGCATTTACATATTGGTTTATTTGATGATTTGAAAAATATTGATGTTTTGAAAAATAATCAGTATACACTCTATATCTATATCTATCTATCTATTATCTATCTATCTATATACCACATGATGTCATGCTTTCAAAAATATTTGAGTTACTGAGAAAAGTTACACAAAGTAAAACAATTACATGAAAATGAAGGTTATCACATTTGCTTGGTGGATTGGGCAAGACTTATGATCCTGATCAGGAGTATGGATGCCAGGGATCTGGAGAACTTAACATTAAAGTTTAAAACAAAAAGTCCTATTTGATGGAACCATTATTTACCCAGTACTGTACTAGTCACCATGTGGGAAGGAAGCAAATTTGAAAATTTAAGGAACTTCAAATCTGGAAAGATCTGGAACTATTGATTATGGTGTAGTCCAGCAGTGATCTGGAAGTTGAAGAATGGATTAAATCACTGGGAATGTTTCCTGTGAGTCGTTCTTTCCAAAAAGTTGTGTCAGGCTGCATACCTTAAGAGGAGATGGATGGGGGCTGGCCAATTACTACGTCCCAAACTGTCTGAAAGACACAGGAGTGCAAGGAACCAAAGAATCGCTCTCTGGAAACCTTGAGAATTGAATAACATTAAGGAGGGGGTATCAGGAGAAGACATGGAGGCAAGAATAGAGTGATCAGAGTTTTCAGGAAGATATCTCATAAGTGGAAGGGACATCTAAGTGATATTTTAATGTAAACGTGTTATTTTGAATTTTGCATATTTTTATTTGTATCTGCTCAAATATTAATCCCTCCTCATTTACACTTAAGATGCAGATGAAAAATAAGATAAAAATAACATAAAATAACTTCTCTGATCAAGAGTAAGACTTTATAATTAATTCACCAAAATCTATAAATAATTTTAAAATACATGATTTTAAAGTTTGGACATTCTTGCATGTATAACACCTAAACAAAAACCCTAATTTTTCCCTGGTGATTTAATCATTTCATTTTAGTGTCTCAACCCCTGAATGATTTATTCTTTACCCACAGAATTGCTTATTATTTTAGTGAGAACATTGGGAGAAAAAGTGGAAAAGAGCCATTTAAAGATGCATTCTCAAGATCAGAAACAAAACAATTATGGTGCAAAAGAAGAAAAGACCAACACTTTGCCATCAAAAGTTTATAGTAAAGAATCCTTTTCCCTTTTGTAACACTTCATATCTAATGATACACAAGGAAAGCAAAGGAAGAGCATGGAGGAGCTAGTAATAAAAAGCCGGTTTCCCACCCTATTTCCCCCACCTGACTCCACTAACCAGAGGCAACTCATTTTAACCATTCCTGTTTTAGTTCTTTTGGGAGGTCACCTACTCCACACTCATTGTGTTTACACTATCACTTCTTGGTCTTTTAGCTTCCCCAAATGAAAGATGAGGCTTTACCACCCATCATTCTCTCTTTCTCCCAATTTCTGTTAATTTTATTATTTGTAAGCTTTGCATTAGTTGCCTATTAATTAAAAAAACAACAACAACAACAAAAAACTCCAAAAGTTAACCTGGATGTCTTGTTCTACTGATATTTGACCAGGGAAGCTGAAGATATCAGTCCTCCCAACCTTCCCTCGAACTTTGCTCTCACTCCTGTCTCCTAAATTCTGTCAGCTATGCTTACAGAATTCATCTTATGAATTAGAGGTCGGATCTTCAACTACACTCCTTGATGTTGTTCACCTGTTCTTTCATTTTTCGCCCAAGCCCTTTGCCATTTTGTTTCTGTCCTAGAAGTTGCCATGAATGTCGTGATAATAAACCAGACTTAATATAGAGCTTGACATGTGTAGACATAGAAGGATACATAGAGGTACTCACTACTCCTTATAACAACTATATGAAATTAGTATTTTAAATCACTATATTGTTTTATAAATACCCAGTAAATAGTGGAACTTAGATTTAAAACCCAGGCATTCGGGTTAGAGTCTATGTTACTAAACTTTCATGTGAAAGTTATTATATATATACCGGGGGTGCCAAAAATAAAAATGTGTACGTATGACTTGTATTCATCTTTTGTTATCAGTATATATTGAGTATTACAATTTTAATTGAGTTTTTTCCTTTCTTAAAATGTGTATACATTTTTCTGGCGATCTCTCTCTCTCTCTCTCTCTCTCTCTCTCTCTCTATATATATATATATATATATATATATATGTATATATATTTAAGTATATATGTGTGTATGTATAAAACATTAAATGCAGTGAAGTATATTAAATAGATAAATTAAGTATAGTAAAACACACGTATGTTACGTATATTTAATTTCACAATCTAGTAACTTGAGTTTGTTTTGTAATTTTCTAATTTATCCTATTCGTTGATTCATCTATCTCCCTTAGGTTCAGTCGTTTATTTATCTTGGGCTTTTTCTTTCATGAGTCTGGTTCTCCTCTTATGTCTGTTGTGTATTGTTGTTTGTCCTATATTTAAGATTGAAGACCTGGTTGAATGTCTAAGTGGCCAGCCTGGGCGACCTTTGCTCTAGTGTACCTAGATCTGTGTTCCAGAGGCTGCCTTCGAGCTCTAAATACAGGTGGGGCCTTCTGACAACCAGAACTTGCTCGGTGTGAGCGAGAAGGGTGTTGGACATTAAGCTGTGGACTTTACCGTGAGGCCCAAACCCACCGTGACAGCCTTTGTTTCCCGTCTGTGGGGAAAGTGCAGGTGGGTCAGCAGGCAAAGTGGTCAGTAGGCAGACCAGTGCATAGCCTGCAAGGTGTTTAGGCCCCATGTTTGCTGCTTCTACGTTCTAAGTTTTATCTCCTTCTCCGTTGCATAGCAGCAACCCACTTTGGCTGCAGGCCCCTCCAGCCTTGAGATGCCTCTCTTTTTCCAATTATCAACCACTTCAATATACTTTCAGAATTCCAAGCTTTGATAGTGTTGGTTAATTGATACTCCTATCCCGTTCTTTTAATCGTTTTGTATTTATTCTGAGAGGTGAGGGATTGAGTACTCTGTTTTCTGCCTTCTACATTAGAGAAAGGCAGAGTGGGTTGGCACGGTTGCTAAGTGAGTCTGCCTGTAGTATTTGCCACTCAAGGATTGTAGGTAACACTTTAGGCAATTTTGCTGTCAGCTTTGAGATCTGCAGCACAGCTGTCTTGTCTTTTTTGACATCTTTCTGCATCCTCGTTTTTTCCTTTACTAAATTTTTCAGTGATTCTCCATGCACTGTGGTTTGGAATTACAGACCCAGTGTCATTTTAGGTGAAATATGCATTTCTGATTTTCATTCTTTGTCTCTCTTAGATGTCTCTCTCTCTCCCTCTGTTGCATTGGTGATTGGTTTCTTAACTGTTCCATTTTGGAACTGGAATGTTACTGTTATTTTAGCGGTGTCTCAGGTAAGAGAAAACCCACATACATATTTTTCAATCTGCCACCTAGAAATGGTACTTTTCTTTTAAATAAAATTTAAATTCCATTTTTGAGTGTTTTCTTATTCATAAAGGCCTTTTAATCAGGAAGCAGGCAGTTATGTATTGGGACAGTTCATGATAATCTCCTTTCTCTGAAAAAAAAGATCCATAATGATAATTAACAACTTTAACATGCAGGTCAACTTTGCTAAAGATGTGCTAACTGTGTTTTCCTTTTTATTCAGGCCTGGGAGAAAAACAACACTGAGATTTTAGTCCCTTTGAAAACCTTAGCTTCCTATGGAGTGTCTCTCTTTCAATGGCAGAGCTTGCTTTAGTGAATCCCTACACGGGTCTGTTATCCGTGAAAACTGTCGATTCTTAAGATTGCTTTAAGCTGGATTTTCAGTGGATCTGGAGGTGGATGGCCAGGATGTAAATTGAGACTGTGTTATCTAAAATAACTATCTATTACCTACTCTATAATTTAATTTGTTCAATACTCCATTCACTCAACTAACAGCATGTCAGGAATAGTTGAGGGGCAGTGAACTAGCAAGACATGGCTCATGCCCATAGTCATTGATCTTATGTGCTCACAGGTATCTTACATACTTTTATCATTTGATTCGCATTGTAACTCTGAGAGATATGTAGAGATGTTATTGTCTCCATCTTATAGTTCAGAAAAATGAGACTCAATGAGCTTAACTACTTCACCCTATGTCATAGAACTAGCACCAGAGCTAGGCTTTGAAAACAAGCTATCTGGAAACTTTGTCATTTTAATTTTTATTATAACTTACAAACAACTTTATACTTGGTTCACAATGAACATTAATCATTGGGCTGAAACTATGACATGCAAGTCTTAGAAAGTTTCATTTGTTTGATTCTCCATTCTTATATTAACAAGAAAGAGACTATTTAATCATTTTAGATAGACCTACATGTAGACTATTAATCTCTGTTTGTAGAAATTATGGTAATACATGTTTAGAAAGAGATTTGCTTATATTTATTCAGTCAGATTACTATTATTTTAAGCAACTGCCTTGTACTGAGTATTGCATTAGAAGCTTTGTTTATAATAGTGAAAGAAATAAGACATGTTTCTGTTCTGTTGGAGCTTATATTTCTGGAAGAGGTGCCATTAAATAAATGCATAATTATTTATATGAGGATGTAGTCAGATAAATTTTATGGGGGATAAGAAGAGGGGGCTGTTATACTCAAGAGATACTCTAGGTAGCGTGGTGAAACATTTGGAAGAAAGAAAAGCTACCTACTTAGATACTATAATTGGGACTGTCACTCTTACGACATAGTGGGAGGATCACTGTTCAGGATGGTTTACTCTATCCGTTCATTCATGAGTGGACACTCAGGTTGTGTCCATATCTTGGCTATTGTGCATAATGCTGCAATGAACCTGGGGTGCAGCTGTCTTAAGCTAGTGATTTCATTTCTCTTGGTTATATATACTCATAAGTGGTATTACTGGATCCACATGGAAGTTCTATTTTTAATTTATTGATGATCCTCCATAATGTTTTCCATGATGGCTGTACCGATTTACATCCCCACCAACAGTACAAGTGTTCCCTTTCCACGTTCTCACTAGCACTTGTTATCTTTTTGATATAGCCATTCTAACAGGTCTGAGGTGATATTTCATTGCGGTTTTGATTTTCCTTTCCCTGATGATTAGTGATGTTGAGCATATTTTCATGTATCTTTTTGTTGTTTTTATGTCTTTGGAACAATGTCGATCGAAGTACTTTGCTCATTTTTTAACCAGATTGTTTTTTTTTCAAATTTATTTATTTATTTTTTTACATTGAGTTATGTGAGTTCCTTATATATTTTGCTGATGGTTTCTTTCATTGTGCAGAAGCTTTTTAGTTTGATGTAGTCCTACTTATTTATTTTTGCTTCATAACGCCTTCTTAAAGATACTCTGCAAGACCAAGAAAATAGCATGTCCTAAAGTTTTGGCCAGCTTTGCAATACATTTTCTTGTATTGGCTCTTCCACCTTTCTAAATTCACTTCTGTTTCCCCTCATTCTTGCTTTCCTGAGATTGCACTCCCAGATAAAATATTTTCACCAAACGTTTTGCCTTAAACTTTCTGGAAACCCAGTCTAAAACAATTTTACAATTGCCCGCTTCTGCAAAATACATACAATAATTCCAAAATAATAATACCAAAATCACTCCCAACAAAAACTATTGAAAAATCGATTTGCAGTTCTTTCTGCCCAAGGATGTCCCACAAGGATGAGTAGTCAAAATATGTTCTTTAAAGTCATTTGAAAAAATTATGCTCTATGTGGGCATGTCCCAGTTGGCTATTCAGTTTGATTCATTTGTTTTATATTTTTGATTTTTTGAAAAAGAAGTATGAAACATCTTTTTATTATTACCAAGTCAAACTATAAAACAAGAGGCATTTACAGAGGTCAAGTTTCCATCTCTGTCCTCTTCTTTCTCTTTCCACCTTCCCTTTAGAGGTGACTTTTTGTTTATTTTGGTTTGGTTTATCCTTTCATAGTTTCAAGACTTCTGCTATTAGAAATAACATTCAATGGACATAGGCTAAATTTTTTAAAAACATCATTTTGTTGGCATAGATATAACAGTGGATATCAAATACAGAGGCTGCCTGGATTTTTTACCCATCTACTAAGTCACATGATATAGTTTACTGATGACAAATATGCAGACAAATAGATACATTGAAAATGCATATTGTTCAGTTAGAAAAGCAGGTTGCAAAGCATATACAGGAGGGAGGAATTATTATAATCCTCAGTGCAGTACTGTGCATCATATAAATATTGTATATAGATATGTCATCTATAATCTATCTATCTATCTATCTATCTATCTATCTATCTATCTATCTATCTATCTTCTATGAAAGAGACTGTAAGAATACATATTAAAATACACATAAAGTCATAGCAGGGTGATACCTGAAAACAGGAAAAAGGGGATTGGAGTTCAGAATAATCATCAAAAGGGACTTAGATAATATATTCATTTTTTGCACTATAAAAATAATTATAATAAAGAGCTTGAAACCAAAGTCAGGAACTCCGTCTTATCATCATCAGAGTAATGTGGGCAGGAAGATATTTATGTCTGGGAAATGCAAATAAGGACCCTGTCGATTGTTGAGTGGCTCTTCAAAATCAGTGGTGCATTTATGTACAAGTTACAAAAAAAAAATAATAATAACACACTCCTGTAGAACTGTACCCACACCATTATTGCTGTGTGTTAATGTTTTATGCATTCATGGTAGGAATGGTAGAATTGTGAACAATTTTTAATGTCATCATTTTTCTGTTAATGCAATGATTGAACAAAAACCTTTTTAAAATCAATGAAGGGGTACACTCCCTGTTTCCTTGAAAGTCACCCAAAACTAAAAGGATAATAAGAAATACAAGTATACACTTCACTTTTCAGTGATCCTAAGAGATATTTGTAAACATGTCCACATATATGAAGAAAAAAATAAGATAAAAGCCTACTAAAAATCAAACCAAATATCAACCAAAAATCAAACCAAATAATAGAGGGAGAACGAATGAAAGACAGGCTTATTTGTACCCCAGAGCCCAGGAAAGTTTTTGAATTATGGTCACTGTATGTCAGAGAATAAAGGAAGAAGAAGTTTCACAGAATGGATGGAGTATACGCAAAAACTTTGTAGCATACTTAAAGAAGTTAATTAAAAGTAAAGGAGAATTTCTGAATTCCCCCCCAAAATGATAATATTAAGGTATGTTACATGCCACACACCACTTGAGAGACTCACATGTTTTAATTTAATTAATATTTGTCTGAAGTTTTCTTTTCATGTAATGCCTCCAGGCATATTGAGGTATAATTGGTATACAAAAAACTCCTGGTAATTAATGCATATAAGTTGGTGAGTCTACACAAATGTATACACGTATGTAACCATCACCACAATCCAGGTAATAAATATATCTTTTACCTTCAAAAGTTTCCTTGTGCCCCTCCCTTTTCTTAATGGTAAAACACTTAACATGAGCCATACCCTTTTAACCAATTTTTAAGTACACAATATCTTGGTGTTAATGATAAGCACTGTGTTGAGTAGCAGGTCACTGGAGATTACTCATCCTGAACAACTGTAACTTTATGCCCATTCTTGTGATGTCTTAATCTGAATTTGGAATCAGGGAAAATCTGGATTATTAAAATGTTAGAAAAATGTTTCTTTTCCTCATCTTATAGGGAATAATGTGTGTAAAATAGGTATTATTTCTTACTTAGGTGACTGTAATGGGCCTAGGTGTGTATATTTTTGTATTTATCCTGCTTTAGGTTTTTTCAGTTTGGATAATTCTCTATTGACATATCCTCAAGTTCACTGGCTCTTTCCTCTGTTGTATCCAGTCTGATAGTGAGTCCATGGAAGGAATCCTTGATCTCTCATGTCATGTTTTTCATTTCCATACGACTTTTTCTCACAGTTTGTCTAAAATTCTCCATTATTTCCTGCATGTTTGTCATCTTTTCTCATTAAACTCTTTAGCACTTTTATTGTAGGGTTTTAAATTCCTTGTGTGATATATCCAAAATATAGGACAGCTCTGAGCCTTAATTGCTTTATTGTTTAACAGTGGTGTGTGTGTGTGTGTGTGTGTGTGTGTGTGTGTGTGTGTGTGTGTGTATGTGGTGATTTTTAGAGAAGGCCAAACACACAATGTTTGTCTCTTGCCCTGCCCATCTAGTGGGAGGGAGCTGGAGATTGGCTTGGACTCCCTTTGAATCTGGGACTCCCAGAAATAATAAACTGCCCCACTAATCTCAGTCTTTAAAAATGTATTAAAATTTCAATTCTTTTCTCCTTACCTGTTTTTATGTTTGCCCTCTTTTGCTACTCTTCTCTGTCTGAAGTGAATATTTCCTGAGTCCCGTTTCTCTTTGGAGGACCTTGTACCCTTTTCTATTTAGTTCATCAGGGTGCCTTGAGACGTCAGCTCTCAGATGGGTTTACAAAATGGTTTAGATTCTGTGGATTATCTAGTTTTTTCTTGTTGTTGGGGTAGGATTAACAATCTCTTCAAATTTCCTACATTGTAAATGGACCCAAATAGGAATCTAATAAAAAATTGGTACCTATTTTTGGGAGAATAAGAGATGAGCCAGCTAAAATACTCCTCTGCTAAATAAATGACTATGAATAATGCTTAAAAATAGGTAAATTAATAGAAAAAGAGGTAAATACTAGAAGCATGTTAAAAGAGTTGTTAAGTGGTTGGTTCTGGGAAGTAAGTGGAGTGATGAACTACTGGGAGGAGAGCCAATAAGGAGGAGAAGAAGCAAGAAACTTCCCTTTTTTCTTATAAGCCTCTTGTTATTATTTGGTTTTTAAACTCTTTGCAGTTGTTTCAATTAGAATGATTTTTAGAAAAAGTATTCAATTGCTCATGTACAGCTGATGAAACTCATTTTTTAATAAGAAATTTTTACTTTAGTGAAATAAACACATAGTCAATGTAAAAATTCAAATGATATGGAAACAACTCCATGTTCCCCCAAAAAAGGAAGCAAAAAAGAAGAAAATAGGACAAATATATCCATTATTTGTAGACAACTATGGTCAACATTTGGTAATAATCCTTCTAGCAATCTTTCCACACAATGAAAATTAGACAAATAAGCATATGGAGAAATTGTGTATGAGTTTATTATGTTATAGTTTTCCCTTTTATAAAACAATATTATACATAATTTTTCTTTTTAAAAAATGATATATTATTAAAAAGACCAATTTACTTACACATCCCTTAGTTTACTTCATTAAAAATGCAACTCAGAGGACTTAGAAGTTTTTCACAAAAGCATCCAGGTAATTTATGACAGAATCAGGACTAGAACTCAGATTTTCTGACCCTCAGTTCTGTGTTCTTTCCAGCTTACTAGGTTATTTATTGTCTGAATTGTAGACTTTATTAGCTTTTGTGAGTTATTATAATGGATTTTCACCAGAGTGTTACCAGATAATTTTTTTTGAATCATATCTGACTTTGTCACCTAATTAACCTTTAAAAATATTTGAACATTTTGAATAAGAAAAATATTGTTAATGCAGACAGGGATCTAGAATGATGGATCTTTAAAGGTCAGGCCATTGTTGTGAGTCCAGAATCTGTGAATAACTAGATTTTTAAAATAACTGAGCTAATAATGATCCCAAACAAACTAGATTCAAATTCATATTTATTCAAGTTTTTTAACAGTGACTTTGATAAATGAGAGTATCTACAATTTTTCCAATTAGTGACTATCAGCTGGGAGGAAAACATTTCAAATATACATTAATATTTTACATGTCATTTAAAAAATCTGTAGAATAATCTATTTAGGCATTCTGACCATGAAAGATTATAATCACTTAAGTTACAAGTAATATAATTTCATGTGTATTTTGCAAAATAATCAAACTGATCATCTCTTTCTCCTTTTTTAGTTTTTCTTATTTTAAAACTTTTTATCATAACATATTTATAGTCAGTAAAAGAATTTCTACTTCATCTTCAGTTTAGAGGCTTGACTGTATTAGAAATTGATGTTCATGGCTATAGCATGGACAAAAATGTGGATTCTAAATTTATTGTTCATTATTATGTCAAAGTACTTTGTATGTTGTCATTAAGTAACAAATGAGGAAAGAAGAGTATTTTGAGAAGAAATGCACTCTGATACTTTTATTGTACACATTAATATGTTTTATTTTACTGAAACCATCTCCCATTATTCCAAAGGAAAATTATAACATCATGTGCGGAAGTTCTGATAATTAAGTTCGCAAACTTGTTGCAATGATGTCACTAACCTTTTTTTGATGTCAGAGGGATTATTCATTATGAATTTGTACCAACTGGACAAACAGTTAACCAAGTTTACTATTTGGAAGTGCTGAAAAGGCTGAGTGAAAAAGTTAGACAACCTGAACTTTTGGCCAACAATTCATGGCTCTTGCATCACGACAGTGCACCAGCTCACACGGCACTGTCTGTGAGGGAGTTTTTGGCCAGTAAACAAATAACTGTATTGGAACACCCTCCCTGCTCACCTTACCTGGCTCCCAATTACTTCTTTCTTTACACAAAGATAAAGGAAATATTGAAAGGAAGACTTTTGATGACATTCAGGACATCAAGGGTAATGCAATGAGAGCTCTGATGGCCATTCCAGAAAAAAGAGTTCCAAAATTGCTTTGAAGGGTGGACTAGGTGCTGGCGTCTGTGCATAGCTTCCCAAGGGGAGTACTTCGAAGGTAACTATAGTGATATTCAGCAATGAGTTATGTAGCACTTTTTCTAGAATTAGTTCCTGAACTTAATTGTATTTGTGGTAGGAAACATAGGGTTCTATAAAAATATAGCATCAAAATAAAACTTTATCTCCATTCCCATTTCATAACTTAGTTACATTCAAGCAAACAACTGCTTTAGTAGAATGAAATTTTACATTTTGATTAAAATGTCTTATTTTTAAATGACTCTCTAAGACTTTAATATTAATATCTAGCTTTTTCTGTAGAGCCATAGAACTATTTTTAAGTCTTACCCATTCTTTAATTGCCAGAATACATTAAAGTAAAATTTATGTTCTTGTCAAAATATCATCCTATTGTATGATTAGTATTATAAGTATATTTATTACTGTCTTCACTGCTTATTTTAGTTTAACCACTACTTTCTAATTTACTTAATAACACGTCACATAATCATGGTTTGTTCCTAAATTAAGCTTTCCTTTTAAATGCTGTCATAAACTATTGACACATCTATAAAGACCTGTGCACAAATAAAATGTAGAAAAGAGAAAGTCTTACAATGACATGTTAATGATTATTGATGCTAGTTTTTGAACTGTCCTCTCAGAAAGAAATGATATTGGTATTACGGGTCTATGCCAGCTCCTGTCCTTCCTCTTCTGTACTTTTTCTTTCCTACCTTGTTATTTTTATTTAGTAAGTAGTGTAAACGGAAATCCCTGTTAAAATGCACATCTTTCCTTTTCAATACAGAAGTAACTGTCTTAAGTCTTAGCTAAGTGGCTTAGTACAGAGCTATTGGTAACCTGCAACTTACCTCTATGCATAAAGGCCCTTTCTTCCTTTTTCCCTTCCTTCCTTCCTTCCTCTCTCTCTCCCTTCTTCCCTCCCTCCCTCCCTCCCTTCCTTTGTTCCATTCCTCCCTTCCTTCTCTCTCCTCCCTCTCTCCTTCCCTCTCTCCTTTCCTTCCTTCCATTTAGCAAATATTTATTAAGTATATACTTGCTGTTAGGCCCTGTTACACAAGGTGCTGGTCTCTTCCCACAGAAAACTTTCTAAGTCTATCTCTATTGGGAGCAAATTTCTCCAATTCTGTTATAGAGAATTATTACTTTACCATGTTTCCCTGAAAATAAGACCTAGCTGGGCAATCCGCTCTAATGCATCTTTTGGAGCAAAAATTAATGTAAGGCCCTGTCTTATTTTATTATAAGACCAGGTCTTTCTAATATAATATAATATGATATGATATAATATTATAATATGATATGATATGATATGATATGATATGATATGATATAATATAATATAATATAATAATACCAGGTCTTATATTAATTTTTGCTCCAAAAGACGCATTAGTGCTGATGGTTTGGCTAGGTCTTATTTTCAGGGAAACATGGTATTTACTCTCATGCTTTCTGCTCTGTCGTAATCACACTATCCCCATAGTTGTTTTGAAATTATGGAGAATTGAAGTTCACTTACTAATATGCTTTTTTGTTTCCCATTCACTTCCTTGAATTTTTCCCCACGAGAATATCCCATACTTTGTTCCCTGTATTCAAGTATCTAAGCACTGGCCTGCCACGTCTCCCGAACATCCCTGCCAAGTCTCAGCCTAGGGCATTGCTTCCCACTGTACAGAGAAAGCAGACACTCTTAGGCGTGTGTTCTCTGAATATCAACCTCTGTCCACAAATGGACTCATATTTGTATCATTGCTCCTTTCTCCTTTTAGATAAAACAACAACAAACATGCCACTGCACTAGACCTCTCTCCCAAATCTGTCTGCGCAAGACTTTTCTCATTGATTTGTGTACCCTAGGGCCCATCCCTGTACTCAGGACATTTTAGGTAGTCAGTCATTTCAGGGAATGAATGAGTGAGTAGTGCTAGGCAGTGTGAGAGAGTAACAGATGAAAAATCAACAGTAAAACTGAAGATCAAAATTATTTTGACCTCTAAACAGGGAAAACAAAGAAGCAGTTCTTGAAAAAGGGGTTGCAGGCACTTAAATCAAGTGAATGGATTATATTTGATATTGAGGTTCTAATTCCACAAATGACTATCTGTACACACATATCCCGGCCTCAAGTAAATGTGGAATTTCTGTGCCTTCAAACCAATTATAGATATTAAGGGAATTGTTTTAGTTTTTATAGGACTCAGATTAGCCCTAATTTTGATTTAAGGAAATGTGGACCAGAAGAGATATTTTAAAATGTGATTGGTGATTTCTATTCACATAGTTATCATTATGAAATCACCCAGAATATAAATTGGTTATGTTAAATTTATATATTTTTTACAATATATTTTAAAAAAAAATTGTAATATTTTTCCTATGTTAAGAAGAAAGGTGAGTTAGTGGTAATTAGTTCTTAAGATGACCTTAAAATGTATTTAAATAGTATAAGTGAACTAGAAATATTTCTTTATTACATCTACTTTTTTCAAGATGAAGATAGCTTTGTTAAATTATTATTATACAATAGTTTGTTTATCACAAAATAATATGAATTTATAATAAATCAGATAATTCATAAAAGTATGAAAAAGCAAAAATGACTTGCAATAATGACCAATATTACTATTTTCATATATCGACTTTCTGACATATTTCTACATACATTGTTGAATATATTTTATAAAAGTGAGCTCATACTATGTACAGTATTTTGTAAGTTTCACTTTTTTATTTAACAACATGCTGTGAGCAGATTTGCATGCTAATGAGTATAATTCCACATCATCACTTTTAAGGATTCCAAAGCTTTCCGTTAATGGAAGCCCCCAAATTTTATTGAACCAATTTCTTATCATTGAACCATTGAGTTTTAAAAATTGTACGCTAATATAGAAATGCCATGTAAAATATCAAAATGCATTCATCTCTTTACATGTTTGATCATTTCATTAGGATAAATATCTAGAAGTATATTATTCATTATTTTTAACTTATCTTTTAAAAACAAGTATGAACAGTCAGGAGCAATATCACAGGTATCTTCCTTTGCATATTTTTTTGTCAAAATAATTTGATTTCAGTATGAAAAATTGGGTTTATTTACTGAGTTCTATTGATTTCTTCTTAAAAACAAAACAAAACAAAAACTCTGTTATACTAACATGTAAAAAGATCAGTTGACAGCAGAAGGAAGCATCCGACTTGTTTAAAAAAAGTGACTTTATGACAGCACAAACTTTGAGTTGTTTATTCTGCTCTCATTTTAATTCCTCACATATTGTAGGGAATGCAGTTATTAACAATCCCAAAGAAAATAACGCCTTTACACAAAATGATTGTAATTACTTTTTAGTAATATAGTGAGTCATGCACACGCCTCATTGGGCATGGGAATTCAGGAGTTAGCCCTTTTAACGGGTGTAGTCCTTAGAGTCAAGTTAGGGTAATGACTAAGTTTACAAACAATGGGCTTCAAACAGAGTAAGTGTTTCTCTGTTTCTCATTTAAGAGTCCAGAGGTGAATATTCCAGATTGAGAGGGTGGTTTTCGTCCATGACCAATTTCTTTCATCTTATTGCTTTGCCATCCTCTAAGGCATTTGTTTTTCCGTCTGCATAGTTGATGCTGGGTCACAATTATGTCTACTTTATAGAACAAAGGAAAAAGACAGGAACTCCAGGGCAATTGGCTTGTGTTTTAAGTTGAAGATCACCCCAAAATTGCAAACATCACTTGCATTCAATTCCCCTGGCTTTAACTAAATTATCTAACCACCTCTAGCCTCAAGGAAGGTTGAAAAATGTTCTGTCTAAATTGGCAACCAAGTGTGACCTTAAACTTTATTATTCTAGATGTAGAAGAGAGTTTCAGAGGACGATTAGTATTCACCACTATATTGACATTAGAGGGTGCTTGGTATACTTTTTCCCCCTCCTTGCTTTCTTTCCAAAGAAGTGCAAAATATATTCATTAAGTTGAGGTGTACTTTTTATTCTTTCACTTTCTGAATACTTAATCTACTGTGTGGATTGGATTGTAATATGCTAAGAAATGTAGGAGATGCAAAGAAATATAAGGGTTGTTAAGTTTGGAAGGTTATTTATCATATCCAATAGTTATCATCTATATTTATAGTCATCCTGCTACATAGGCAGAAAGAATACGGCTGTGGGGAGAAGGTGTGGAGGAAAGGAAGGAGAATGTGACAGGAAACAAAGAAAAGAGAGGAGAAAAGACCATTCTTAAGAAAAGGTGCAGCAAATAAACAAAAACTCATAGAAAGATGAAAGTTTAGTGGTTACCAGAAGGAAAGAGCGGAGGGGAGATAGTAGAAGAGGGTAAAGGGGATCAAATATATGGTGATGAAAGGGGAATTGACTCTGGGTGGTGAACACACAATGTGATATATAGATAATGTACTACAGAATTGTACACTTGAAACCAATGTAACTTTACCAACCATTGTCACCCAATAAATTTAACTAAAAAAAAGAAAAGGTGCAGCTACAGCTAACTGTAATGGGTTATAACACTATTAGCATTGCAGGAAAAAATCCCCACCTCCTGTGTTGTCATGATAGTTTCCACAAGGGCCAAATAAAAACATGAGAATCCCACGTGCCGATGGAAGGAGTGGTCATGGAGGACAGCAAGAACCCACCCTGGGAACATCTGCAGTGACACCCCTATAATTTGAATATTTTGTGCCCTCTGAATAAAATCATAAGCCTCTTTGTTCTTCACTATGTCCTGGAATTCCTTCCTGGGATGATAGAAGAACCCTTTTCCCCCCTCTGATAACAATTATACAGGCAGTGTCCTATTGCATGTGCAGAAGTTCTGCAAATGGGATCAACTTGAACAACTCTGATGAACCCTTAATGAGAAAAGTCAGACTCCAAGACCCACACACCCCAGCTGCAAACCCCAGATGCCACATACTGGGACTTAAGTTTAAATGTACAGTAAAGGTTCAGTGCCAATTTATTAAATATTTTGGGGAGAAGGTTTTCAATCAAATCTTACATCAAAGTGTCATCCCAGTTAGAAGTAAATATGTAACTCTAAGAAATTTTCTCTTTCTCAACACAATAATACCATTTAGAGCATTGGCAGAGTTGATAATAGATTCTGGAATCATAAACTCACACCTCTGCGGGGCGGGGAAGAAATGAACCAGTCTATTCTTTTTCATGAGCAGTCAAGACCTGAAATTAAAATTATTATCATATTAATGTATGTAGGAAAATCATGACCCCCTCAACAATTTCACTGACAAACCTTTCTAAAACGGTTGCTGGAACTTTCTCTAAAACAAAGTTACCTTCAAAAGAAGACGAAACTAACCACTATGCTGTACACCTGAAACTAATACAAAATAATATTGAATGTCAGCTGTAATTGAAAAAAAAAGAAAAGGAAAAGGAAAAATCTCTAAAAAACAAAAGAAGAATACAATTCTGAAAACACAATCTATTCTGAATTTTTGCAGGGGTGCAGCCTAACAGCCATGGGTGCTCCGCATATGTAGTGGACGTTTCTATGGCCTGAGAGTCAGGACGCTTAGCTCTGGGTGGGTGATGTGAGGCCAGTTATTTAATCATCTCCAGTCTTCCTGCAAAAACATGGTGGCTGGGGCACTACGGGGCAAGAATGAGCTGGAGAAGAACTCAGGTCTCTCACAGTCTCTTCTTCTCCCTATGATTTTGTGAATATCTATAAAGTACAATTTTTCTTTTATTTGGTGTGGCTTTTGCTTCAGAGAAGGAAGATTGAGTCCAGGTTCTGTGCCCAGCACCTGGGAAAGTTTTATGTAAGAGACACTATGGCATGTTGAATAAAAAATGTGTGAGCTTTCCACTTGAACAGCCTGAATCTAATTGTGATTCTTATTAGTTGTGTGATCTTCAGCAAATTACTTCACCCCTCTGAGTCTCGGTCAGTGTCCTCCAGGGTAAAATGGGAACAGTAATAATACTGACCTCACGGGTTTTGTGAGCATTTAATGTGATAAGCTATGTAAAGCACTTAGTACAGTGTCTGGCATTTAGAAAGAGTTCTATAAATATTATCATTATTATGTGCCATTCAGATATTAAGAAATGCTTTCTAATGCATTTGGTAATGGCGAAGCACAGTTTTTAAACTGGAAAATACATTCCATTTCATATAGCAGTGACATTAGTAGCTCCTGGAGAATTAAGGCTGCATAAAGGAAGTTAGACTGGTTCTTCTCTGGGAGCAATTATAATCAATTGAAAGTATCTACGTGCATTTGGGAGAATGAGGCACCAGCCTCACTTTCCTGATGTGGGAAGTTAGTTGGTAGTTAGCTGGAGAGACCTGGAACCTGGAATAGGCATGGAGGTGAGAATCAAAGGACCTGGGTTTGCATCCCAGCTCAGCCAACAGTGAATGACTCATTGAGACAAGTTGCTTACCCTCTCACAGCATTAGCTGACTCATTTTGAAAATGGAAACAATATTCCCCTTGTAGGAATGATTTAAGAACAAAATAAGGTAACTAACGTAAAGTGCCTGGGACTCAATATAATTTTGGTTTCCCTCTTCTTTCCCCTGCTGTGTATTTGCCTCACAGGTGGACCATTAATCCTTGAAAAATTTTTTTTAAATAACGCCAAATGAGGCCTATTCAACCAATTTAATTGCAGGTTTTTTTCTTTTAGCTTCCTACTTCTAGATTAACTCATGCTATTTTTTATAACTTTAAACTTGCTAACATTATATGGCTAAACTGTCCTAAAGTTCTCCTGAAATGAGGAGTCATCTTTCTTTTTAATGTACAAAATGATGCGTCTCACCCTGATGTAAATGTGAGAAATTCAGTTGTCTTTTAGCTATTGCTAGAATATGTCCAAGGTTGCTTTCACATCCTGTTTGAGGTCTGTGACACTAAACTTTCCATCCCAGGTGCTCTTGGTCTCTGACAGCACCTGACCATCTCATTACTGTATCTTCCTGGTGATCTAGTTCTCTGGATCTGTCTCCCCGTCTTAACATGGTTATAACCAATCCCTTTTCTTTAATCCTATGGTTGCATTAATGTTAGACCAGCATGAAATTAGTGATGGATAAGCCTTTACTGAATAGCAGAGGTGGTAAGCGGCAGGGCATTGCATTATCCAATGATAAAATCATTAAAATGAGATCATTGTTTGTGAAGTCCTGAAGTTGAACTTCATCTCAGGAGGAAAATCACTAATTTCAGCCGTCTCCACCCCTTAGGCCATGGCCTACTCCCGGTTGCTGTGGCCGGTGTTTATTCAAAGTCCTCTCTCTCTCTTTTTTTTTCTTTTTTTTCTGTCTCATTAGTTCTCTGCTTTTGGTGTCCACCGACTCCCATATCCCCAGCCCACCCTCAGGTATCCCCAAATCATTTTTACATGAAATTAACATCTTGAGCTCAAAAGGCCACCCTTCATCCCTTTCTTTAAACAATTCCACTGGGCAGTTTAGCTGCCTGTTTCCACTCCTGCTTTCCAGACTGTGCCGCAGGCACCTCCTTTCCTAACGGCCTCGCCTGGTCCTGTGGCAATCCTCTCCTCCAAACACAAAACTGGGAGCTGTCAGGTAGTGCGTACTCCTTTTAGGCTCGTGTCACTCTTTACGTTGTGTGCACTTGATGCTTTCAGTACCTTCGATGCTTTCACATACTGTTATTTAACCATCCTCTGAAATCTGTTATGCATTAATAAACAGATTAAAAAAAAACCTGGAAGGTTATAATAGTTTTGAAAGTTTAAGTATCTCACCCAAGAATAAAAAACTCTTAAATGTGAGAGCCCAGAATTAAACCTTGCTCTGTCTGATGCCAGGCCTTTTTCCTGCTGCTCTATTGAGCTGCATCTCATGGAATTTTCATTTAGACTGTCGTAAGGACAGAGTAATTCTCAATAACATAGAGCGTCATAGGTATTGGATATCCTTAAATCAAGTACTTGCTTTCAAATAATTGCTCCTTCTCTTTTAAAATGGTCCTAAGAAATTATAGAAATTCACGGTAGGAATTTCTACCCATATCAAGGAACATTTTGGTTTCCAGAGCTGTTGAAATCTGATTTCTGTCACATCTGTGATGCAGAAGTCCCTAAGGCCCGAGATTTCCATCAGTGGTACAACTGAAATAGATGTTTCATTGTTTATGAAATGCTCACTATAAATGTTGGCAGTCAGTGCTAGATTATGGGAGACAGTATTTCCTGGCGCCTCCTCCAAACTGCCAAAAATACGACAACTGTTAATTCTCAGTGCCCCCTGAGAGGCAAGCAATTTACAGCACAGAAATCAAACCCGAAAAGGCAATGTTCAGAATCTAGGAGTGGATAAGACTCTATATCAAGTCTGGTAGGTAAGTCAAATTTAATTTTTGAGTGCTGATAAGACTGGGAGGATTTTGCTTGTGCATTTCCTCTGGAACCCTGCACTGTCCCGTGTCACAATCACAATGGCCTATAGAAACTATGTCATCATCCACAGAAATACATTAATCCCAGATTTTTCTTTACCACTAATGCCTTCAGCATATTAACTATAATTGGTTCATGTCCAGTGCACTTCAATATAAATTACGGTATGTGAGGTAATAAATTCTGTACTCACATATGCCAGTGCACTGTCCAAAATATAGAATGCATTATTAGATGAGTCAATTAACAACTCTTTCAGTTTAATTTTTTTAATAGTAGTTTTCCAGATAATTTTGTTGCAGCTTAACATTTTTCTATTTGGTCGACCACAACGAGAGAAACTAGGGAAAAATAATCCTGTAGAACGGTGGAAAATTCATTAAAATTCTCTGAATAAGTTTCTATAGAAGCAACTTTTCATAACATAATGGTGAAACCAGCAATTACTGGTGGGGTCCCACGGCGGCTTGATTAGCGTTTCAGTCCAGATTTTCCTAATCAACATCTGTTAGAAAAAGTAAAACAGAAAAAAAAATTAATAACTGCCTAGCGTTCTGAAATATGCACTTAGTTGCATGCACATTTCTACCCACATTTTGTGGGAATTAGACTAGGTTGGTGTATTGAATCACAAAGCAATAACAAGAATTGCTTTCTCATCTGTTCTGGCATATGAGAAAACCACAAAACAATGCATGCACTGACCCCGCAGGTGTGTGGCTTACACCATAACAAAGAAACATTATTCCCCGGACTCCTTCTAGTGGTATCATCATTTGTGCTGAGACACAAAGAAGTAAACAAATGCCAATTGCAGGCGCTGCTCTGTACCTCCCCCACTGGGGAGCCTGAACTGGGTCAGAGAGAAGTCAGATGAGAGGGGCCCTTGGAGGCCAATGTTAGCTGTCAGCTGATACATTGAAAAGGGGGAAAGGAGAAAGTAACTGGAGATAGTGTTTCGAGGCTCTAATGAAGAGATTGCTAGAAAATTCTGTTATACTTTCTTTTAAAATTTATTTTCCATGTAAATTGGATTGTTATGACTCGGAAGCCTAGGAGAGGACTGTTTTTTGTTGTTGTTGTTGTTTTTTTATTAGAGGGAAGAACCATTGTTTTCATTTCTCCTGCCTATGAGCCGTTTGTGTTTCAGATATGGTTGACAACTCCATGGGCTTTAATTGCTTCATTAAAAATGTTGTAAAAAGGCAGTCTCAAGTCCCTCAAGATTACCTCTTTCTCCAGTGGTGAACCCAACATAAGGTCAACTGAAATTGCTAAATTTAATGACTTAATTTAATTTTATATCATGACTATTAGGTAAGCCAAGTTTAATATTTGGTCACTGAAAAGCCAAGAAACTCTGAGGGCCACTGTCATATAGTTTGATTATACTTTAGCAAGTAAATTGAATGTGGATCTTGTAGATGTTCACATTTAGCTTCTGTATTCCTTTCTTTCCACAGTTTATAGAAATCTGGAGATTATAAGCTATAAACAATCTTGTTATGTAATAATATTTCTATGTATCATTTTTCAGTGGCTACAAATGAGATCATATTTCTAATAATATTCAAATCATGATAATGGAGGCCACACATGACCTCGGTAAATCTGGGCCCTCTTCACAGTGCCAATGAGGATTTCTGTGAGTTTCCTGGGGGCTGTGTCATGTGTGCTTAGGCCCCCTGATTGTCCCTCTATCAGATTTCCTTGTCACATCGTTGCTCATTCATCACTTCCTCTCCATCTCTGCATAATCAGCCCAATGATCACACGGCAGAGAGGGAGTGATCCATCCATTGTCTTGGTCCCTCACTTCTCAGTCCTGTCAATCACTAACCCCTACTGACTCTTGCACCCTTCTCAGATCTCTAACATCTCAGCCATTTCAGCCAAATCCCAGCAGCTCGAGTCTGCTTCTCTAAACCTGAGGACTTTTTTGGAACCGCAGAAGACTGCTCTGCCACACTTGAAGTAGTTGGAAGTCCTGGAGAATTAGCACCACCATCCATGCCCTCTTCCCCCAGCAGCTCCCAACCAGTGACTCTCAGGAATTGGTGTACATATTCTCCAGATCCCTGACTGCTCTAATAGAATAACTCTGATTGTTTCCCAGAATTTCCACGTGACGATAAGCTCTGGTTGCCTTTTGTAGTAGTTGGCTTATAACACCTCATTACTGACAACGTCCCTTCCCTGGTTTTACTTCTCCATGCTCACTTGTATACCCTGCACCCTCCAAGTAAACCACTTACACTTGACTCTGCCTTAGGGTATGCTTTTGGGACAAACTCTGGAAAACCACATTCAAGATATATCCTGCATTTGTTATCTCCTCACCTCTTTTGCTTTCATTCTCACTCTAGTCACTGCCTTGACAGCAGCAGGAGTCTCCAAAATCATATCAGCTCAAATGTCCTTGTCTGTCTGCAAGCTTTTGCATTAACAGCTGGTTGAGGAGGTCTTGTAAGAATATCCACTTATTCAGTTAATTCATATGTGTGTGTGTGTGTGTGTGTGTGTGTGTGTATACGTATATGTATATACATATTTTTTATTTTATTTTTAAAGTGCCTATCCTATGAGTGCCTAACAAGATGATGAAAAGAGAGTTCCAACAGTAGGAAAGAGGATTCTTCCATAGACGTTATGCATGGTTCAACTCAAATTTATTCTTAGAGCATTAATCTGAATATTCTAGTTAGTTAATGATCTCACCTACACATAAGGAGGCATTTTGCCTCATATATATACATATATATATATATATATATATATATATGTATATATATATAAAAGGCATTGTTTTTTTAATTGCAGAAGCCAATCTTCCAGATTAATGCTAAGTACTCTTCTCTTGCTCCTGAACTTAACAAAAATGCTTCTATTCTTTCAACATTTGGGTCTGAATCCGCCTTTTGTCACCTGTTATTAGATATAAAATAGAGACAGGGATAAAACTATCTCAAAGGTGAATATAGCTATATACAATAGCTATATTCTACTAATGATTTTTTTAAAACCCTTCCATTATTTATATATACATATACTAAAATATATTAATTCTTTTTCGAAGTTAACCATCTTTGCACTTTGAGGATGGACCCCGTTTGGTCATGGTGTAGTTTCCATTTAATTCCCTGCATAATTATTCAATTCCTAGGACAGTGGTTTTCAAGCTGTACCTAAAGGGGGAGCAAAAGTGCCTCAGGAGTCACAGCAGGAAAAACAAGTACATGGAGAAGCTGAGACTCTGCCCGCACTCTCCTTCAGTTGATGCTACTCTGCTTCCATCTGTTCCATGTATTGCATTTTTATACTTGGGGCATCTACAAAATATTTGAAAACTTACTCTCTGCTGTGGGAAGCACAATTCATTGCCCACACTGAAAGATGCTTGCCAAACTCCATTCCTCTTCAATACCAGAACTTCTACTTTGGACCAGTATTACTGGGCAATGTTCACAGACAAGAGAGATGACTCATGATTGGCCTAAAGTAATTGGGGTGCTCCCATCATACTTTGCCAGTAATTGGGGGTGGTATAGACGAATGGTTCAGTTATTGTCAAAGAAATGTAAGAGGACAGATGTCTGCTGGGATTCTTCTGAGAGTGATTTTCTGCCCTGGTACAAAGAGGGATTTGTAAGGGGAGAGCTTTGTCCCTTCCTCCCAGCTTTGGATCTGTCACATGAGGATAGCATGGTCTCAGCTGGCATAGCCATCTTGCCATGAGCTGATGGTCAAGAAAAGCAACTCAGAGCTGTGACATCACTAATTTTTGAATGGACCCTGATACAGCCTATTTCTGCCTGTCTTTATGTGAAAATGGTTATCCCGTTCACATTGTTTAGTTCATTTTAATCAGACAAGCAAATGTAGCCTAACTGGTGCATCTGCTGGGAAATAAGTTTTAAATCCCTGTTCTGAACATATTTTTTTTTCTTTCTCCTTAATACATTAAGTGTGTAAGATTAGCAATTATTCTACATCTGCGCTACTTAAAGGGGAGTCTCTGGCCAATGGTTGTTCTATTTGTTCCGTTAAGAGTTATATAAACGTTTTGTTCTCTAATGCAGAAAACACAAATTTTTTTCCATATACATTTAATAACATTGAACTGTAAGATTAATTGTGATGTTAACAGACATCCACTTATATTTTTAATAACTCCATTCTTAAATACCGAGCATGTGCTGCCAGGACTGCATTGGCTAACAAATAGCACTTAACATTATATAGTTTAACTCAACTAATACGTTTTCCAGACCATCCTTATTCTGTTGTTTACATTAGATAATTTTGCATTTTGGGTAGGTACTATTGATTTCATTGTTTTGAAATTCTCAAAGATGAAACAATACAAGTTAATTAAGTGAAGTATAAAAGCAGTGATGAAAATAGTGTCTGCAAGAAAAATTTACTTTGTATACACAGAAGTGCCCAAAACTTCAGTGAACATAAAATCTATACATGTGAATCTGACAATGACAGGTCAATTTGCAAATGTGAACACCTTCTACAAGCAGCTGAAAAAGAAAAATTGGGACTGAAATATGGGCAATTGGTACACTCCTTCCATTTTTCCTAATACCCATTGTTTTCTCTACTATGAACTTGGTTAAGGTGTGGCACAAATTCATCTTATGAATTGTTTCCACAAAACTGCTTAGTGACCTTTCTGGCAAATCAGTCAACATTTTTTAAATCAAGAAAAAAAGAAAGAATTGATTAAATAATTAACTTATTCTTGCTGAAAAAAAGAAAAAGAGACAAGAACTACAGGTTGCACCATCAAGGTTGTATTTCTCATGGCAAAAACAGGCAGAAGTCATGCTATTGTCAAGAAGCTTGTAAAACTACCTTCAAAGTTAATGATAAATATTTTGTTTAGTGAGAAAGTATAACAAGCCGTGGGCAACTAACTTCCTTTATCAAAGGACACTGTTGGATGTTATGTAACATCACTGGTGAACCATGTGGAAGGGCAGCTATGGTCACCTACATGCTAGCAGATATTTCCCTTTGGGAGTGGACCAAATCAATTGGCAGAGAGTGGCTTTTCTTTTGGCATACATTTAGAAACACTTGGAAATTCATAGACCATTCAGGTTATCACTAATTTGATACATGTCCCTTCACCTGGTCTCAGAACCTGGCTAATTTCCTTTGACTGTTTTTTTCTAATGTCTGAGACTACAGAGCCTCTAACTCTTATATATCTCTATTTGTTATAATCCAACTGAGAAAGAAGACTGAATCTGCCCATTAAAATTAGTTTAAGTAGAAAATGTTTCTCTTAACTGAATAATGATTAAAAAGAGGCGAACACGATTATTTTTGCTTTCCCAACTTAGTATTTTAAGGTACATGTTAAGTATTTAAGATTCGTTTTATATTAAGAAGTGTGGAAGGTCCCATTCTCCATTATGAATGACTCTTCATTCAGAGATGAGAAGAGAAATGGGTGTGTGTGGCTAAGCTGCCTTAATAGATTCAAGGAAACAATTTGCGATATATAATGTACTTTCTAGGTCACTTTCCAGAAACCAGTATCACTGGCAGGAGACTATTATAAGATTCAAGAGGCACAGAAGTTCTCTCTTAACTATTAATAGTAAAAGAAAGAATTTATGTAAATTGGAAATAACAGAGGTAGAATATAATTGGGAACTGATGTTTTCCTCCCTATGTTGTGGTATTAAACCCTTAATAGGGGTTATTTCCATTTCTTAATTTTTATTTTTACTGACTTTTTTCTTTTCAAGTTGATTCAGGATTTCTTTTCCCAATTTTCTAAGCCTATCCCCTTATGGATAGGCTTAGAAAATTACCATTTTTAATAAATGACATACCATTTCAATTGATATACCAGGTCACAGGAGAAAAACGAGAGTGTAGAAAATCACTAGCTCACAATGTACTATACTATTGCCAATTTTGTTACTCCATATAATTAAATTGTGGGAGAAAGAAACATAAACCCACAAGAATTAGGGCAGAGTGTAATCATGGTGGAAATGAATCTAAGATATCATGGGAAAAAATGACAGCAGAAGAAGCAGCACAAATTTTATAATGTATATGCCACTGTGACAGCTATGACTGCACAGCCCAGATCTTCTGCTGGGGAACATAGTGAGTGAGAGCCTCAGCTAGCCTTTTGGATCCACCACCATATTCAGGCTGAAGCCACACTGCCCCGGGGTTGTTCCTCTGCCAGTGACTGCCATTGAATGTGCAATCTCGTTCCTGCCAAATGTGGCACTCCTCTAATGGGTCACTTTAGCTCAAGAACTCCCCATTAGCATGGTCCAAATATTCTTAGAATGAGACAGCAGCCTGAGGCTCTTCCTACCAATACAGTTTCCCTTTCTTTCCACAAGTGTCAGAATTGAAGCACTGTCTGAGAACTCTGCCTGCCTACCCTGGGTCTTCACCTGCATCCTTTACAGGATTCTCCCAGTAAATCTTTTGTGCATTGAATCTTGTCTTGGCATCTGCTTCTCAGAGGATCTGAACTGATGCATATATGTATACAGAGGGTGCAAAAAATGTATACACATTTTAAGAAAGGAAAACTGTATTAAAATTGTAATAATCAATATATACCAATAACAAAAGATGAATACAAGTCACTTTTGACTTCTGCAATTACAAGAGGTGCTCAAAGTGGTTACCATCAGTGTCCAGACCCTTCTGATTATGGTGAACTAGCGCATGAGCCATGTTGACCAAAGTGTCCACTTGTACACATTTTTTTGGCACCCCGGTGTTTATTTATTACACAAACATTATAATATAAAGCGACATTTTGAGAAAGAGGGGAAAACTGTAAAACTATCAGCCCATTCCATTCCACTTGTTTTCCATGTTTGTATAATGGCAATGTTTCACTAATTATCATAGTCTAAAAATAGTTTTGAATTGTTTCTTACCATTTTATTCTAATTTCTTTGACTACTGGTTATCTAGGTTTCTTAAGCTTAATTATAGGCAATATAATGTTTCAACTGACATATCACAAATCATTTATAATTTATAGTCATTTGTCTTATCATACCCTTATTACAAATAGTACTGAAATAAATTTTATACAGATATTTATACATATATTTATATATGTATAAATATATATGTATATATATACACATACATATACATATATATGTATAAATATATATTTATATATATACATATATACATACATATATATATATATGTATGTATATATGTATGTATGTATATATATATACACACACACACTTCTTCCCCTCCTTTTTTAAGTGGCCTGAGCTGGAAAATCCAGAATGACTCCATGTTCTTTTGGAGAAAACCAGCCAGAATGGCTCATGCTGCAAGAATTATTGTTGAGCAGATACTGAGGTGAAGCAAGAGTGTTGCCCTTCCGAGGTTTGGTTTTAAGGGTATAATAGGGCACCTCCTAGGATTGTTTTGTGAGGATTGTTAAGAACTAGTTCAAGAACGGACGTACTACTTAATCATTAGATGATGTTATTATTATTTGTGTTATTTTATTAAAGTTCTTCTGAACAAGAGGATTTTAAAATCTTATTCAAGCTCTCACTCTCCAAAGCCAAGAACTCCTTTGTCACTAAAAGTTCTTTCTTTAACCAGACATCAAAGATGATTCTCTTCCTTTTTTTCCTTCTTGAAATGAAATCATTCTGTACCCAATTTCTAATCCATGACTCTCTCCATCACATCTAAGTTTCTTGCTCACTTTACATTTTAAGAGAATTTAAGAAAAAATTCAGAAGTTGTACTCAGTCTATTATGGTAAAACTTTTCTTCTAAGGATTTTTTTTTTTAAATTCTGGAAATTGAGACTTCAAGTAGTTGAACTGATTAAA
Organism: Rhinolophus sinicus; assembly: GCF_057876585.1. Taxonomy (NCBI): domain Eukaryota; kingdom Metazoa; phylum Chordata; class Mammalia; order Chiroptera; family Rhinolophidae; genus Rhinolophus; species Rhinolophus sinicus. The sequence goes on from NC_142517.1 coordinate 202,049,210, forward strand.
GCTGAACTGAAAATTGAAAGCTATCAGAAGAGACTTGCTATACAGAAAAGGAAACTTAACTCAATGTCATGTGACTTCTCCCACAGCCAAAAACCTGACAGCCGTGGTGCTTGTGTTCTCTGGGGTCCTGGGCACCATCATCTCTGTGGGAGCCTTTCCAACCAAGATTTCCCCCTGTTCCAGGAACTCTAAAGTCTTAACCTTCAGTCTAGTAGAAAAACATAAATTTGCATGTAATAATTCCGTGTGTGTGTGTGTCCTGACAGAAAGCCCTCTCCCTCGATTGCAAAGCCTTTTAGATTATTAAACATATATTTAACAACCCATGGTTTCCTCCCCAGTGTCCGGTGAGTGAGTTTTTGAGTTCTGACTTAAAGAATTCACCAGTGAACCTTGCCAGCACAGAGCAAAAGTTTACTCCAAAGCCTCACGTCTGCTTCCACCTAGAGTTCCAAGAAGCAAATATCTGGCCATTGTACAATAGCTGTTTTGTCCTTTTTACAAAACTTTCTGATATTTTAAATATTCAGATGAAGTCTCAGAGCTTCTGGTCAAATAAAGATCTTCAAAATGTTGTTGGGCTCAGTCTCCCCTCATACAGTGATTTTCATGTGTGCTCTGCCCCCACCATAGTATATTTGATTGAAAAAATGAGCTTCTTTAAAGTGAGTCTTTATCTAACCAGAGATTGGTTAGGAGCCAAGTTATTACTTTGTAATGTGAAATATCAATTTATATCCTGCATTAGGAAGTATAATATTTATACATTTTATTGCAAAGAGTTAATTAATCTACTTTCTAATTGAGAAGCAACATGGATGCTTTGTCTCAAGCATACCCCCCATTGGATTATCATAATAAAATTATGAACAACACTGGATTTAAAAGGAAACATTTGTAATCTGTTGCCGATTCTAAATGTTGTCTCATTTGTAGTTCTCCAGTCTGTCAGCAGGTTGCAGCAGAGGGCCAGCTTTCGTTTGATACTAGCTTGTAAACGGAGTTAAAATCCTTTCTCTCTCCCTTCTTCTTCCTCCTCCTCCCTCCCTCCCTTTCTCGCTCCACTTCTACCTCTGGCCCCATCACTCCTCCCTCTTCCTTCCTTTTTCCTCCCTTTCTTTTTTTCCCTCCTACCTTTCCTACTCATGTCTTTCTTCTTACAACATAAGCATGACACCAGCTGTATTTTGTAAGTGGAGGAACTGCTTCAGTAATAAAATTACATGTCAACACTTGATTTTAAATGTCAATGATACCCACTTTTGAATTTTTTAAAATAATAGGATGGAGGCTAGAGGACTAATAACAGGAAATTATGAACGTACCATTTAACATAGATAATAATAGCAAAGCCAGATATGGTTTAAAATACACGAATCATTAAGATTGCATCCCACTCCCATGGCATATGTGAATGACCTCCTTCTTGCTACTACATTTGGAAACGTGGAAGTGGGAAAAGTCATTTCAATCATAGCTCTCATCAGTTATTCACTGTATCCAGGCCTCTCGATTGTGTTTCTTTCTTTACTGTAAGAGTAAGCAATAATCTGGCAGCTGTGCTTTATAGAGTGAACTATATCCGCATCTATATTGAGATTTCACACACACAGGACATAAAAGGAAGAGAAAAGTGTCAGGAATAGTGCTTAACCCATTGCAAAACCATACAAAGGGAATAACGAATCTCTCTCTGAACAGTTCTGTAGGGTGACCAGCTGTGAGACTTGATTTGTATTCCATAATGGGACCACCATTCAAAAAAATGGTTGTTTCAAGGTATAACACTACGTTACCTGTGAGGCTTGTACACTATTGGTCACTGGGCTGAATTAAAACAGGCTCTTAAACCAAACACTGTCATCTTTTTAATTTGCTCATTCTCTCCATCTATTTAAGAACGTTTACCCAAAGCCTCCCAAACGACATTGCTCACATGGGAAATGTGGTAGGTGCTGACGTTTTGCTATGGTATTTGAAGTTGTGTATTTACTGTTAAGTGGAAGTGTTTTGAACTTATAGTTTAATTCACAGAAGTGTCGTCCTTCAGCTGTTCAAAAATGTTCTGTAACAGCAGTTTCATAGAAATAGTTTTGGGTCTATAACACCGGAGTTCATTCCACATTAAGTCAACAAATATTTATGGAGCTGTTGTCACTGCAGTGCATTAGCCAGGACCCGTCCAGGTCTGCGCTCACGTGACCATAGAACAGGGCAAGTGGGAAGGCAGATATTAGCTGATAATTACATCCATCTTTAAAATAACAAGTATTTTGTTAAGTGGTAGGAAAGAGAAGGACACTGTGTTATGAGAACTTATAAGAAAGGCACTAACCCTGGTCTGGAGGTGGGGGATAGATTAGGACGCTGCCCTCTGTGAGAGAGAGGAAATTCATTGGTCCCAGTGATTTAGAGTGAGGGTTGATTATTGTCTTTAATTTGTAATTCAACAAGAGAAACTATAAGCATGAAACCAAAACCTTAAGTAATATAGCACATTAATTCATTGTATGGAACAATCATTGTTCTAAGTGACAATCCTAGACAGAGCAACTTCATTTGAATGGTAGTACTCTGAATTCTATGAAAACCAGCTTCTTTTTTGTCTGGGAAGCCCACAGAAGTGTGGCTATGACTGCTCACAAAAAGCAAGTAATAATATGGCTATTATCCATAGGTTAGGACTGGTCTTTTTAAGTCTTATTGGAACATATGGATTTTAAAAACATACAGCAAAATCACATTGTGCTATAAAATGGCACATTTTAACAGAATCCATCTATTTTACATTCCTTTTTTTCACCCTTATAATTTTCTCTTGTTTTTCAGTGTTTTAAAACCCATATCTATACACCTGAAGTTGAAGCTGAACAATAATGAATGTCATCTACAGTATATATATATATATATATATATATATACACACACACACACACAAGAAGCGCAATACAGCATTACGAATAGAGACAGTGGAAATGTAATGGCTGTGTGCGATGTCAGAGGGGTAGTAGTTTGGGGAGGGGGGTTATCACTGTGTGAGGGATATAAATGATAAATGTCTAACTATTAAAAAAATAAAACCTATATCTGGTTTAGATTTTGTAGTGTTACTCATGAAGTTATTATTACATGATCAAATAATAAAAATAGCATTATTATCATTGATGGCTCAGGCATAAGAGTGTTTTTAGGTAGTTGTGTTTTCTAACACTCTGGGATCTCCGTGGGTGATTCACTCGAATGTTAAAAAGACAGAACAAGTTCTGTCAGGGAAATCTGCCCATATCCCACCCCAGCACTCTCTCACCCACCTCCACTGTGGGGTAAGGGAACTACATGAAATGTATTAGCAGACAGACACAACTTGACAGTTGTCACTTTTATCTGTTGTCCAATTATTTCCTAAATCGACTACAATACAGTTTTGTTTTTTAATTTCCCATGCCAGGATTCAAAACCTTAAATTCTAGAATTTATGTTTCAGATAAAGGAAAGGAGACATTCCTTTACTTTGTTACCTGTAGTCTTATTTTACCAAGGGTTGTAATTAGTTCAAAGAGTCTTTCTGAAAGGTTGTTTGTTTAACAGAGGTATTCTAACTTAATTACCTGGGGATAAAAGGAACAAAAGAAAGCCATTGCGTGGATATCAGCAAATGAAAGAGAGAAAAGTTTCTTAAATTTTAAACCAATTTATCATTAATATCAAACCTCTCCTTGCATGCCATTAATATTATAACCTCTAAATGGTGGGAGCAATTGCAAAACATATGAGATATGAGCGGGTATAAATAAAGGTTAGACCATACCATGAGATTTAGACCATAGTCTCGATGATGATACAACTACAATTGATCAGGCTTATTGTGGAAACTAGTCATAAAATGCCCATTGTCCTTAAGAAAGCCCTGTTTTATTGAATAGATTAAAACAGATGAAAATATAATTTATCTATGGATTTCTCCTCCTCCCTTAAAATCCTAGTGATAGAACATCTCCAAAGGATTTGTTAACGTTTTATGATGTAAAGATGAATGGAATAATTTCTGTGATGTTGAAAATTTTAGAGTCATAGATGGAAAATTGAAAACAAATGAGTATTCAATTTGAGACTGCACTGAGCTCAGTATTATCCTTTCAAAATCTCTGTTGAAACTCATTGATCATCAAACATCAATACCCCCTAAAAGCAGATTGAGTTGCATGTTTAGGTGCATTATATTTATCTATCTGTCTGTCTGTCTGTCTGTCTGTCTATCTCTATATTATATGCATATACATATATGCACACATACACCAATATAAAAATATTGTATTATGTACATAATATAAAGTATATTGTCTTATATTCCATATAACTAGATATTAGTAATTCTAAAATACTATATGTTTTATAAACTTATGAAATCAGTAAGATAGGATATTTAATATTATGTAGTATACAACTGTATATAACACAATATACACACATAATATATTATGTAAATATGTATGTCCATGTAGCATTCACGTGTAGTTATTATATACACTCAGTGCTTGTAAAGCTATTTATGAGGTTAAAGTACTGTCTCCATATAAGCCAATTCTTTAGACAAAGTTACTATAATTCACACTAACTACAATAGGGAAAAAAAATACCTGTGTTGGCTTTAGCTTGTGGTTTTGACTCTAGCAAAACAAAAACAAAAACAAAACATAATATAGGAGGCTTGAAGGAATGGTTATGTCACCTTTATGATTAAACAAGCCACACAATGGGGTTTGAAGCTTTCTTGGCATTTTCTGGATATCCATTTTCTTTCTGTTGATTTGTAGTTAGTTAATCACAATTGGCAGAATCAGCAGGTGTCCTGTGGGTGAAAATTTTGTGGTGTTTCCTTACACTAGTGGTTTCATATTTCCTTCAAGGTCAGGAAAACACAGCGTTAATCACTCACTTGCTCCGTTATGGAAGATGTCTACAGCTACACGGTGTTTGCGCCAGCCATGGGAGAGGGGCTGCTCCCACAAGCCGAGTTACTGAGAAAAGTTAAAAGCAAAAAGAACAAAGAAGGGTCACAGAGCATTTTACTGCAGACTCCGCAATTGCAGTAAGTATCAATTTAGTAAACTATCATTCTTTAATTCTCTTCCTCCTCAAAGATAGCTTGTTTGAAGTATAACAGAGAGATTGAACCCAGAGGAGACATAGTGCAACTGTCAGTGGACCCAATTTAGCTACCGAGAAAGATTTCCAGATACGTCTATTGTATAGTCATTAGCATTGGGCAAAGATTAGGATGGAACTCCATGGTTTGGGCTCTTGCTGTGTTTCTTGAAATGGAAGAAGGATATCCTAGTTCAATATGCATTGATGAGTATATTGACTTGTTTGGGACCTAACACAATGGTTTAGTGACTTAGCTGGTGGCGGTGTTGGGCATATTTGATAGTCCTCACACAGTTGCAGTGTGTGATGAGAAATTGGAATATCAGGTCAAGGATAAAGAGTTTCCTATTTGAATTGGTTTCCAGCTTTTCCCATTGGCCTTGGTCAAGTCAATGTAAGTATTGAATGTTATAGAAGCATAGTCACATGACCTGTGCTGCTCTACTCATTGGCGTCATTGCCTGGATTCTTGCTGGAATCTTAAAATCAGGAATCCCAGACTGGGAAGAGCAAGACCCAAACTTCTGGCATGCGATGTAAGAGAGCAGCGTAATGCAGGCACCTTGCTGCATAGGACAGTGATGGGGCTTGGGGGGTATGGTGTCTGTTTCAAAACCCTGGCTCTGAAGATGCTCTGATGGAGCTGAATCTCTTTTCAGCTGATGTTGGGCAAGTGTCTTCAGCACTTGGTGTCTAGTCATCTAATGACAATAATAGAGGGTTACAGACTTAACAAATAAGAATACAGAATATTTTGTTTAACTTGAGATTAACAATGAATTTTTTAGTATAGTATTTACAAGATATTACATGGCACCCTAAGTCCAAATTTAACAAGGCATCCTGGAATTTATCTGGCAACCCTAGATAATAGGTGTATCTACCTCATAAAGGTCTTACCTGGTTAACTGTGATGATGTGTGGAATGCATTTAACATCATGCCTATTGCTTAGTACATACCTGTTATTATTACTTTTAATTGCAACGACAATTTGATATTAAGCATCATGTTGGCATTTTTATGTCATATCGTTGAACTTTACAACTCTGCTGCTGGATTAGGGTTAATAGCCCCAATTTACAATGCGATAAGCTTGGATCAGACAGTTTGAAATTTGCACAGTTAGTCTCTGTCTGGGTTCAGGTATGCCATGTTACCTTGCTTTAGATTTTAGCCTAAAAGACTGTGAGTTTCACACTGGTATATAGAGTGTTACAGCTTAATGGGATATAATCTGTTATAAATTGTTTAGCATCTTAAGGATTTAAAGCCTCACTTCTCCTCCCCTTACCCAAATACTATATATAGGAGCAGGATTGAAGAGAGAGAGAGTTCTACCCAGGAAATGCAACCACCCCTTCTCAAAATATCTATTATGGCCTCTATTCCTCTTATGAATTCAAAAGAACACGGAGACAAATGATCTACTGTGTAATTGTAGCATTTTAGGTTTGCATCATCCGCTATTCTCTTTGCGAAGAGATAAATAGTCATTGGATATATTGTGAACGAAAATAGATGGTTTTATAACATCTGATTTGGATGCATATTTTAGAGATGTTTATAAGCTATACAGGGAGCCAGTGGAGTTTGGGAAAAAGGGAAAAAAATGATTCCTGATAAGTGCCTTCTGCTCATGTTCCTGGCAGGGTGGTGGCGGGGCGTTGGTGGAGAAGCTGCTAGAAACAGGGCTTGGTACTGACTGGAGACTGAAGCTATTTGGTTTCCTTCATAAAAGGGGTCTCAAATCTTGATTCACTTATTGTGAGACAACTAAGTGCTATCTGAAAAAAGTACTACTGTCGTCAGCAAAAAGATGCCATTATCTACAACCTTTCCTGTAAAGGGCTTGAGTCATCTGTGGAGACAAATTCCTTTTCATTCCTGACATGATTAATGTGGAGACAAATATCAGGGTGACTGAGGGGAGGTTTCACTCATACTGTCTGAAGCCTACTTTTCCTAAGGATAAGGGTGGGGCCATAAGTCAGATTTGTAAAAGGAGGGGGCAGTGTTGGAGGGTTACCAAAGCTTGTCACATGACCCGGTGACCACCATGTTCCTCCAGGAAGCAGAGAGTATGCACGACATTACCTCTGTGCATTATGCCGATTTATGCACAAGATGACTTAAAATCAGAAGATAATTTTTGACACTCATGGCTGGAGACCTACTTCTCTCCCATGTAATTCATTACTTGGCTGACTTCTCTGCAACTTTTCTTTCCAACCGGACTGTAAAGTTTGTTGTTGTTGTTTAAACGCTGTGATCCATACATCTTCTGGATGCTCACAGCACCTGCCATAGAGAGAGGCACACCATAATTTTCCAATTAATGCACATTCATTAATAGGAGGAGACATAAGCACGTCAGTCCCCTGTATGTCTTTCTTTATCTGGAGCCTCACAGAAAGTTATTTGTGATGTGACTGCTAGTCCAGGTATTTTCTATGGATGGTAGTAAATGGTAAACCATCTACAAAATATGGTCATAGACATTGAGGAGGGCTTGAATTGCATTTGGAATGTAATGCTTGTTGATATTGCCACCCCTTCTCTCTCCCACCCCAGCTCCAAACATCCGTGGGGCCAGGATGTGTTGTTCTCTCTTTTAGTTATTGGAAAGATTCTAAGTTGAGTGAAAGATAAGTAAGTATACGTCAGCGCTTTGAAACTGTAAAAAATTAATGAGTGTTTCCAAAGGTCAGACTTGTTGATTATCTTTTAAATTTTCTCTTCTCTCTAAAATATGCCATATTTACATGGTGTTATTCTGTGCACTGTCTGACCTCAGTGCTGGTTAAAGACGGGGACAGTGTTGTATAATTCAATGTTCCGTAAGTCAGAGTAAAATGGTCTCCTTACAAAACAAAGTTTGAAAGTAAAATTATGCTTTGACAGTAGTCTTAATTCTTAGTAAACACACCTTTAATCTTTTTTGATAACTTGAGTATATTATCTTTTGTGGCCGCTGCAAAGGTCAGAGAAGACAATTTCCTATTTAAACAGATCCCTTGCGAACATCTCATATTTGATTTGTTTGGAGATGAGGCTTTTAATGCTCTCCTTTCCTTTTCCCTTCATGGCTAATGAAAAAAAAAAGTATATACTTTACTCTGATGCTTGAGGTATTTAATTTTTATTTCCTTCATAATGCCATTCACATTCTGAATCACTTAAAAATGATTACCTAGGATATAGCATATTGGTCTCGGCATACTGTCACAAAAATTCTCGAACCACACTAGGTAGAAAAATATGGACAAAATTTAGTTTAAACTAAGAGTAAGGTGCATGACAGCAACATTTCATTCATTCATTCATTCACGCATTCATTCATTCATTCATTCATTCATTCATTCATTCATTCATTCATCCATTCATCCAAATAGCAAACTATAGCGTATTTACTATCCACCAGGCTCCCTGCTAGACATGTGGGCAATAGAAAAAACAAAAAAAATGTCACACGTAGGCCTTGTTGTGAAAAGGTTAGTTTAGAGGTGACAGAGACATACAAACATAGTATGTGCTCTAAAAGTGGTCCCTCTGCAAACATTCTTCTATATTTTCATATCCCAAATGACCAATTTGAGCAAATTTTTCATTTTATTAATGAACTGTTTTAATATTGTAGATGAACCTCAGTGTGTCTAATCAGAAACCTCTTCTTTGCTGCTGTTTGACTTAAAAATAGCATGGGGTATCTTCAGTTGGAAGGTCCAGGAACATGAGTCACCCACTGTCCCATTTTTGCTTTCTGTCTCTGCTGGAGGAATCGACAAGAGCTGCAGCGGGAAGGGAACCCGACTGCACTGGTTGCATGTGTAGGCAAAACGTAAATTCATATACAAAAGCCCATCATGGCCTTTCTTTCATGTGTTCGTATTAATCTGAACGTCTGCCAGAGTGTCTGAGATTTGGGATCATTATGTTGTCCTGACTTAAAAAAAAAAAAAATCTTTGAAAACTCCTTTCTTCATTTCCTTTGATCATGCTTTGCCATGTAATGCTGTGGGCTTTTATTCAGTACTTTAGCATCAGGTGTCATAGATACAACACTGAAGTCTACAGGTTTGATTTTCAGTTTCGTGAAGCTTGAAAACCCAGCTGAGTATTGACCATTGATGAGACGGGGCTCAGGTGGTATTATTGTCAGTCTTCCAGGTGGAGCAGAAGGACCCCCAATGAGACACACAGATATTAGAAATATATTTACAGCATATAATGGAAAGAAATGCATTGAATTCCTTAAAGATGGCATTTATCTTTATGAACAAAGGATTAGGGAACCATATCATATCTCTGTTATCTAGAAAGAGAAGAAAATGTTAGGAAGCAAAATGGTGACTTCATGAGGGGGCTTTAACTTATTTTTATACTGTACAGATCATTAAAATCCAGGTTTATATATCAATTTGTATGAAAGTCAAATTGCAGACTTCATATCAGAAATTTTGGAAATGTAAAGATAGGGTCAAAGTACAATGTAAAGACTTGAAAAAGTCAAAACACATTAACATTTTCATATGTAAAGATTAAGCATGCATGAAATATGCAGGTGAATATAAAAGTTTTAGTTCAAAGTGATCATTTGGATGGGATAATGAGATAGTGCATATACTAGATTGAGGAAAAACAAGAGTTGTTTTTTACCTTATATTTTAAGCATATATTGCTGTACATCTGAAACTAATATAAAATAATATTGAATGTCAACTGAAACTGAAAAAAATAAAAAAAAATAAAGATTACACATACATACATAAATGCATAAAAGTTACATAGAGAGATAGAAAAGAAATCATTAGAGAAATTTGGTAATATTACCAAGATAAAAACTACAACGATGAAATAAATAATGCTGATAGCATACTAAAGATAAAGTAGGTGTCAATTCATGAACAGTTTCTTAAAAGTTATGGGGTTCATATCTGACTTCATGGGAAGTATTGGTTTCCTTGATATGAGTAGGACAGTGACAGATTATTGGGGTCTGTTTCAAAGAGCAGAACATAGACTTCATTTGACTATTTTGGCCATAAGCGATCAATAGTCCTACCTTGGATTAATGAGCCCCTGCTTGTCCTCACTGACTGACAGTTACATCAGGGGAGCCAACGCATCTGGTTGATCCCCGGAACAAGTGGATCTGTGTAAGAGAAACTTGGTTCCTCTTGGAGGTGCAATTCCTTATCAAACTCTCAATGAATGAACAGCTACAAGGCCCCATGTATTATCTGAAGGAAATTGTCAGTAATTAACATTTCTGTAGCATTTTATATTTTACACAGCCTTTTCATATTTATGGACCTCATCTCTCCTGACCTCACTTTCTTCAAGTTTATATTCAGAGAGGACATCCAAAATATTTAAATCATTGGTTGAGCATAGTTATTGACCCATTTGAATAGATGTTGGTCCTAATGATCATACAGCTTATACAGAACCAGCCCTGAGTTTTTGCTATAATTATCTTTTTAAGTAGCTCCCGTATTTTCTTGCCATATTACCACTCATTTAAAAGTCACATTTTCAAGAAAAAACATGTTTTGATCAAGACAGTTTTTGGTGGAAGTGACAGAAACTCAACTCAAACCAGCTCAAGCAAAACCAAAACAAAACAAGAGACACACATAGGCTGTCTGATATAGCCAGGAAGTCTAAGCATGATTGATCCCGTGGTTCAATCAAAATAACATTACCAAAGGTCTTTCTCTTTCCTTCTTCAGATTTGCTTTTTCCAGAACCTTATCCTCTTCTGCTGCAGGAAAGAGAGTTGTGGAGGGTCCTGATCTTAAAAGAAAGAGAAATTCCTTATTCCTTAGGGCTAATAAATGGCAATTCTCTGGTTCATGCTGGTTGTGTTGTACTCGCCCGTCTTGAACCAATTACTGAACCAGAGATATAGTGCTATGATTGGCAGACCATGGGTATATGCTCACCTCTTAGTTTAGGGGCTGAGTAGGCACCCCATTTCATGGAATTATTAATCACATCGGATGAGCAAAGGAACAGTTTCCCAAAGAAAACCAAAGGGGAGCAGGAACAATTGCTGAGTACAAATAAACTATCATTGCCCCAATTCACTACACAAAGTGAATTACAAAGTAATTCATATTTAGAAAGGGTAGCCTGATGACTAGGGTCGTGATTTTTTTCTGTAAATTTCTTTTTTTCTGTGAACGTGTCTTTTTTAAAAATTATTTTTAGGAAGACCACAACTACCGGTTTGCCAAGTTACTTTCAATCACTTGTTCAATCATTTGCTAAGAGGAAAAATGCTATCTTTCAATAGCATCGTATACAGGACAGTCTATCGCTGACAATTGAATCTTAAAACACATACAATTGTTGTTGTTGATTTTAGTTTCTTTTGATTATACATGAATTCTCATTATTCCATTCATAGGAATCTTCCCGGGGAAAAAAATCTACCTCTTTCGGACAGACACTCAGCTGTGTTCATTTTCCAAGTGTTTTCCTATTAACCTCCCTCTGATAAGAACCTCTTGTTTTGAAGACAATCTAAACATGCTATTCCTTGATCTTGTTGAACTTAACACTGATCCAAAATGTACTCTCAGTTTATCCCAAAGTTCATGCAACTTATAGCTTTGAGGATCTTAATATGTTCAAATATTTTCAGTGCTCAAACAAAACTTTTTCCCCTCAGACAGTATTTAACAAACAGAGAGCTGGATATGCTATGATTCAATGGATGTGTTCTCTTCAGTAGTTCTTCTATCCATCAGTGACACAACACGAACAGTCTATTCCTCTCCAGGTCCATATGTGTGTATCTCGGTCCATATGTGTGTCTGGATATGAATGTGTGTAAACCGTACAACTCAGATTGCTTGCATGGCTCATTCTGGCATTTCCTCAATTTTGCCCTTTTCCCTACTTGGAATCTTCTTGTCTCCTTAATCTTTCTTTTCTTCTCCACATGGCAGATTTCATGTCTTACTTTGTCTGGAACCCTCTCCCAGCAACTTCAAGCAAATTTTCAAGCATCTGTAACACTGTGCCTAAGAAGTCATTCCTTAATAAATATTTGCCAAATTAATAGAAATGAATGAATAAATAGAAATTAGTTAAACGAATAGAACTAGATCAATGCCCAGACTCCGCTCCTTGAAATAGTAATTGATTAGTCTTTCCTTGAAACCTCCTTAGCTGATTCCAATTGCAGCCAGGATTGAGAAACACTGTCTTAAATTCATAGCATCTATCACAGCCCTGGGATGTGGTTGGCTTTCTCTATGTTCAAGCAATTATTCTTCTTCTCTCATGCAAAACAGTCTCCTCTTTTGTGACTTAGGATGCCACTGTAGCTCTCCCAGATTCTATTTCCCTCTTATTGGTACCAACCACAAAACTACGAGGCACTCTTTCACCTTGATTAGGGGCTTTAGTGCCAATTATCATATATTATCTCCATCCAAAGTCTGGCATCATCACAGGTTGTTTCACTTATCTGGCTCATCATACAAAATCCTACCCTCTAAGGTGCAACTACCAGACTCTGATGAATTTTTACCCACTTTTCCTTAGTACCTAAATCTTATGGGTCAGCCTAGGTCTTTGTATCATCATCAGGAGCTAAGGATTTGTGTGTGTGTGTGTGTGTGTGTGTGTGTGTGTGTGTGTGATTTGGTTACAGACAAAGAAATGAGCCCCTGATCTCATAAGGGAAAGATTAAGTCATGTGTATAAAACAGTTATGTTCAAGAGAACACCTAGACCTCACTCCAGTATTTTTCACCCTTACTTTGGTCATGTTGGTGTAGCTAGTAAGTGAGGCAGTCGTTTTCCATGTCATTTCGTCTGACATCACTCTAGACATCAGAGAGTAAGGAAATACCCCGGGAGTCCTCGTCAGATAACTGTGGAATCTCACTTCCTCCTGTGCCCGGTGTTGGTTGGCCCAGACTCGGGGCATTATAGAGAGCTTAACTTTGGATTTTTATGCCTACTCGAAAGGGTAAGGTGGGATGCATATAGAAAAGGGAAACCAGGTCACACACTACTCATGGTGTCAAGTTCTCTGCTTCCTCTGTGTGTTAAAGAATGTGTGTCCATATGTCCATCCTTCTTTCTTACTCCTAAATAACAACACCAAAAAAAAAAAAAGATACTTTTTTTTTTTCCATATTTTAGACTTTCACAAAACCAGCAAGGGGAATTTACTTTAAGAGAGTAAGGCTTTGAGTGTAGAAAATGTCCCTGGACAAGGGATCTCAAAGTGTTTGCCTCCTCAAACACTCCAATTTCTTCTGATAATTTTTGCCTTTAGTCTTACATACCTCAGTTATTTCCAAATATACTTATGTCAGTAGCTTTTCCCATGATCCTCTTCAGTGGGGTGGTTCCATACAATTTTAGTGTAGTACGAGTCTCTTGTCACAATCTTTATTCCTTATTGAGATGTTCAACATCCGAAATATATATATAAATAAATAAATAAAATATCTTTGTGCTGCAGACGTCTATGAGTTTTGACAAATGCCTATGGTTTCATATCCACAATTACAGTATCATACAAAATAATTTTACTGTCTTAAAAATGCCATGTGCTTCACGTGTTCATCCTTCCCCCTTACTCCTGAACCCCTTGCAATATATCATCGTTTTACTGTCTCTATAGTTTTGTGCTTTCCAGAATTTCATATAGTTAGAATTGTACAATATGCAGATTCGATACTGGCTTCTTTCCCTTAGTAATATGCATTAGTCTCCTTTATGTCTTTTTGTGGGTTGATAGTTCATTTCTTTTTTATTGATAAGTAATATTCCATGGTATAGATGTATCACAGTTTGTTTATCGATTCAGCTACTGAAGGACATTTTGGTTGTTTCCAGTTTGGGGAAATTAAGAATAAAGCTGCCCAAAACATTTGTATGCAGGTTTTTGTGTGAACATAGGTTTTCAAATTAATTAGGTAAATACCTAGGAGCCCAATTGCTGGATCATGTGGTATGACTACATTCACCTTTGTAAGACACAGACTGTCTTCCAAAGTGACTGTCCCATTCATTCCCACCAACATGTATGGGAGTTTCTCTTGCTCTACAGTCTTACCAGCATTTGGTGGTGTCAGTTTTTTTGTTGTTGTTTTTTTTTGAATTTAGCTAACCTAATCGACGTGTAATGGTATCTAGTTGCTGTCTTATTTTGCAATTCACTGACAACATATGATGTTGAGCATCTTTTATGTACTGACTTTGCATTTGTATGTTTTCCTTGGTGAGGTATCTGTTCAGTATTTTGTCCAGATTTTGTTTTTTTTTCTTCTTATTTTTGAGTTCTTTGTATATTTTGGATACCAGTTATTTATCAGGTATGCATTTTGTAAATATTTTCTTTCAGTCTGCAGGTTGTCTCTTCCTTCTGTTAACACTAGTTTCCACAAAAAATAAATTTTTAATTTTAATAAAGTCTAATTTATCAATGTTTCTCTTTCATGGATTATGCTTCTGGTGTTGTATCTAGGAATTTATCACCAAACTCAAAGTCATAGATTTTCTCTATTGTTTTCTTCTAGAGGTTTTATAGTATTACGCTTTATATTTAGGTCTGTGATCCACTTTGAGGTAATTTTATTGGAAGGTGAAAGGTCTATGTATGAATACTTTTGGTATGAATATTAAATTTTTCCAGCACCATTTAATGAAGAGTCTATGTTTTTTCATTGAATTTCTTCTGCGTCTTTGTAAGACATCAGTTCACCATATTTGTGTGGGTCTGTTTCTGGGCTTTCTGTTCTGTTCCAGTGATCTATATATCTTTCTATATATTATTTCACCAATACTATGCTGTCTTGATTACTATAGCTTTATACTAAGTCTTGAGGTCCATAAGTGTCAGTCTTCTAACTTTGTTCTTTTGCAGTATTTAATTAATTAATTATTTGTGTGGGGAGGAGTATTATACTTTTTTGCCTTTCCACATAAGTTTTAGAGTCAGTTTGTCTATACACACAAAATAGCTTTCTATATCAATAGGGATTTTGATAGCAATTGCATTGACTCTATCATTTTGGGAAGAATTGACATGTTAAAATTGTTGAATCATCCAATACATGAACACATCTATTTATTTATATGTTTTTACATTTCTTCATCAGTTTTATAGTTTTCCACAAGTGAATTCTATATATTTTTGGTTAGATTTATACCTAAACATTTCATTATTTGATGCTATTACAAATGGTATTGTGTTTTTAATTTCACAACCAAATAGCGTATTGTTGGCATATAGAGAAGCAATTGACTTTCATATGTTAACTTTACATCCTGAAAACCTGCTATAATTACTTATTACCAAAGGTTTTCAATGGATAAATTAGTTGAGTATACTCTGTCTGTCAAACGGATTTTTTGTGACTCTTTCACAACTGTTATTATAAATTATTTAAGTGTAGATGTGGATTATACAGCTGCACTCATACATCATTACAGCCATCACAAAACTCCCATTAAACAACCACAAGAAAACAGTTTTATGAATCTCACTTTGAATTCTTACTGTACCAATTACTCACCCAACTTCAGTAACCTTGTGTGTAAAACGGAGAAAATAATATGTATTCCCAAGGCTTGTTTTAAAGATCATGTGAGAGAGTGTATATGAAAGTGCTTTAAAACATGTAAAGAGCTGTTCATTTAATAGAATAACAGTAGTGTAATAATAGTGATAATAATAGTATAAACACAGTCAATTGAAGCCATAAACATAAGGTTGAAACCTTGATGACATTAAAAAGATATTACATCTCCTTCCTTATGACAATCTCATTTTGTTTCTCTACACACACAGGTAGGCTATATACATTAGAATAATTAAGAAAAGACTACAGATTTGAAAGTTATTAAATGCCAATGCTGTATAATTTTATTGTTACACTAGTATTTACTAGAAAATCTAAAACGTTTAAGCATTTAATTTGTGAAATACACAATTGTTGTGGAGTAAGTGTTTGGTAAACAAACAATGGGTTTTCTTCCCAACCTTAGAAACAGGTTAAGTACTATGTAAACATTTCTAACTTTATTTTCATTTTCACAATTAATAAAAAATAATAGATGAACAATTAGAAAAAAGTAAACTCCTTGAATCATTATGAGCTTAATATATTTTGAAAATTCTGATGACCTTTCTTTAAATCCATGTTCTAGAAAAATATCTGCTTCTAAATATTTGGAAGACCAACTGCAATATCTTGAAGTCAGTGAATTTGTTGTCACATCTAATCATAAGGACAAAGACAATCTTGAATGTAGTTTTGAAGTTTTGGCTAGGTCTTGACTTTTTAAAAACAATTTCTTCAGAATCTTTCCAGTTTGCAAATTGTGCCACTCATTACTATCTATTTCATATCTATTTTAATAATCATTTTAATTGATATATTTCTATGAGACATTAGGCACATGTATTTGGGATTCAATATTTGCTAAAATTTTTAAGTTACTTTGAAGATTGTCAACTAGTGCATGATTTTCCTCTACTCAAAGCTGTTAAACAATTTTCTCTCTCATTAAAAAAGAAAAAAATTCTTCCACTGACCTGAAAAGCCCTCACCAACTGGTGCTATTTCATCCCGGGTCTCTACTTCCTTGCTTTCTGTGCTGCAGGCCTCCTGGCTCTTCCTCAAAGAGCCAAGTATACTTGCTTAGGTTCATTCCTTCTGCATTCTGGATGCTTCCTCCCGATATCAGCTTGGTTCAATCCCTTTTCCTTCCTTCAGATATCAGTTCACTGGAGAGACCTCCTCTGACCAAGCATCTAAGAGAACTCCCCTTCCATCACTTGTCATTCCCTTACCCAGACTGACTGTTTGCAAAGCACTGATCACCACAGTACGTGTTGGTCATCGTCTGTCCCCCCCAACTACAATATAACTGTGGAGAAAAGGAACTTTGTTTTGTTCATTGTTGTATCCTTAGTATCTAGAACTGTCTATACCAGGGATATATTTTTTGAATAAAAGAAGGAAGAAATAAAGGGAAGGGGAGGAGGGAGGGAGAGGGAGAGGAAGAGAGAGGAAGGAGAAGAGGAAGGAAAAGGAGCATCACTAGAAGCAGCAGAAGGAGGGAGATGAGGAGGAGGAAAAGGAGAGGAGGGAGATTTTACATCCTGCCAGTTACCTAACTTTGACCCTGATTCTAGAATCTTGAGATATCTGAATTTTTGCTCACTCTGCTTTGGTGTGTCAAATCTGTACTAAGATGTTTTGTTTTTTAAAAGAATGTCAAACATATTTGTTTTAAAATACGCGTAACATCCTAGAAAATTGTGTTTTTCATTATTTGCTTCCTAGTTCACCTATCTAGTCGTTCTTTCATCTCTCCCTTCCATATTTGTAAAACTGTCACACCAATTACTTTGCCGTCTCTTAGTAGTCACTAATTATCCTCAGCCTGGTCTTTCTCATTTTTGTCCCCATAAACAGATTAAGCTTCATTCAGTCATGAGTGGATCATGAATTTTCAGACAATGAATAAAATAAAATGCATACCATGTTTATGCAAAATGTATATATAATGCTGTTTAGAGACTATCCCTTTAATGATTTCAAAATTGCCTCAGTATATAAATTATTGTATTTGATATTTTTATAATATAGTGTATACAGGGTAAGCAAAGGTCCAGTGTTGTATGTAAGTAGAATAGAGCATTTAGCATGTGACAAAATGAGAGGGATTGAAAACCTCCCTTGCTCCCTTCCTTTGCTCCAAAGTATCTCTCAGACCTTTCTACATGATGCATGAACTATATCATTTGCTACTTTTTAGCATATAAAAAAAAAGGCTTCTGCTAAAAGCCTCAAATACGTCATGTAGGAGACGCCATTTGAATTTATTATCAGTCATTAACAACTTATCAGGAATTAGATAACATGGGAAAGCCATGAGAAAGTGAGAAAGATGGTGGCTAAATTTAATGGTGGTAGGGGGTTGGAGAAGGTATGGACGTGAAAGCAATGGCAGAGACAGAGCCCTAGAATGAAAGATTTAGTGGAAGGAGAGGAAACATAGCCATCTGAAAACACTCAGTTCCTGATTAGTGAGGTAGTAGTGTCTGAATCGATTTTATGTGGAAACTTAGCTGTCTTCTAGTTCTTTTTTTCTTTGGTTCAACAAAAATATTGGACCATGGATTTATCCCACCAGCCTCACCTGGGAATCTTTGAAGATAAGCTGTCTGCCATCTAGGAAAGTAAGGCAGCCATATGGTCATTTTGTTTAGGGACAGTTTAATAGTGTTGAGTATGCAGGTACCATTTTGAGTAATAGAACTCTACAATAACATTTAACTTCTGTGGTGATGTATTTCAGTAGTTAGGCTGTTTAGGGGACAATTTCTAAACGATTGTGTTTTGCTCAAATATACCTTTGAATAGGAAACTCATGACGATCCAGTTTATCTAAATGTGCTTTTGGTGCATTAACCGTATCATGTAATTTTAAATTTATATGAAATGAAAACTACATTCGTCAGCAGCTGTTAGATTTTCACCACCAAAGAAGTTAGCAAAACCTCATTTTTATAGGTCAGAGAAATGCACTGTCATGCCCACTGTCATCCACAGCTTCCAATACTTTGTATTCTCTGAAACTTCATTGCACAACAGCCTAATTTCCCTTCAGGATATTTGGTTTCTTTTTGAGAATTTAAGAAACAGGAACTTTAAAAATTTTTCAAAGTACATTCCATCAAATCTTATTTAATTCTGTAAGTTTGGTCAGATGTAGGAGTTTAAAAGTAATATTAGCCCATGTCCAGATTTTCTATCAATCTTTCTCCTTACTAATGAGGGACAATGCTAAAAATATAGTTGCAGACAACTTTGAGTTAATTTTTCAGCATGGATGAGGCTTCCACAATCCATATGGACTCATCACACAAGTCTGTTTTTGCTATGCTCTCCAAAATGAGCCTGTTAAATGAGCCCTTCTTTTTGATTAGAAGCTAATATTAATTGTTTGGGAAACTGACTTAAACACTTAAAAGTGCATTTGCTAAATTTAACACGAAAAGGTTGCAACACAGTGGGTAACATGCATATGTTCAAAGTAATTGACTAAAATTGGGATACTTTTTACAACTAATCTTGAAGTTTAAGATTTTTCTGGTTTGACCAAAGATTTGCAGCATGCATATGCTCCAAATCTGCTGAAATAGCTACTTAGTCAAACCAGCCTTTCTAACCAGATGAGTCATTTGTTTGCTTCATTTCTTCTTAAGACCTGTGAGAGGTTTCCAAGCTGTCCCTCTTGCAGCAGATGGAATACTCACAGGAGTCCATCCCTATAGCAACCACAGCTGCACCCAGCAACCAATGCTCTACTGAGTTCCAAATAGCATGTGAGGCCACTGGAGTCTGCAAAACCTCCCTTCCACTGACTGGATTACATGCTGACTTATTTGGACAATGTCTAGTTTGCCCTGTATCTCAGAGAAGATGGCTATCTTGTGTATAACTTAAGAGAATATTCAACCTAAAAATAGAACTAGCTTAGGAGAAAACATTTTTTCTACCTTGACTTATGTATTCTAAGTGACTGACGTCATATTACATTAATCACCATAGATAGATCTACACCATAGTCATGCGGTTCATTTGATTAGAACTTTGATCAAACCATGGGCCATGATACTATTTTCAGGAAGATTTAGCAGCTATCATACTGAAATCTGAATAAATTAAGTTCAATATCAAGTGCAGGTTAGGTACTCAGGGACAATACTGGGAAATTCCTTTTGGGTTTTTAGAAATTCCTTTTCATGTACCTGCCCAACATTTTGCAATGCTTCTTAGTAATGGTTTAGAGAGCCCTTTCAGTAATCTGGATAGACGCAAACAAACTGGGATACAGTCATAGTTTGGACTGTGCATTACAAATATTATTTCATTATTCCAAGGTAATCAGTTTAATGATTTTTTGTTTTGTTTTCTTCTTCTGGGTCTAGTAACAAGTGCTTATGTTGAGATTGAAGTTTGAATGTATACTGGTGGGAATGATTTTAATAAATGAAAACATTTTACCTGTATTAGTATGAAAAGTGTAGGGGCTGTGAGTGAGGAATCTCAACTTCGTACCAGGACATGATTTCATTTTTAATAATATCCATGATTGTCTAGATTTCACTACCCTTCTCCATTCTTCCCCCTGAAACTATCTGAGCTAATCTGGGGATGGAAAAATTGTGAAATAGACTCTGTATCTTGGCCATGCTTTTAGCATTGTGTGTTCATATACCATGGCCAACCCTATTTTATGGGAAGCTAATGAATGGAAGAAACCTAGTGGCCTGGTGGAAGCACATGAACCTCCCACTGCTGTCACTAAAGATTTAAATTTTTACCCACTCCAAAATGTAGATTAAATATTTGGACGTTATCAAGAATAGTCTCCTTTGAAATCAAGTTTCTGTACCTTCATTAAGGTTACATCAAGGTTACAGCAACTTACTGAAATAAAAAGGAGTCTATTATTCAGGTAATCTCTGTGTAATTCCAAATGTACACTTGCTTTTCACCCTAGAGCCCACATGTCCAAGTGTCAGATGGGATTTTTATTTTCCCTGTGTTTTGGTGTCAGATAAACAGTTTTCATGTCATGTACACAGTGCATATGACTTCATTGAGAATTTCATGCTTACAGGGTGGAACTATACCATAACATGAAATCCGGAAGGCTGGAATCAAACATTCGGCCAATCTGGAATTCCCTCCAAGGGGGTTTTGAGATCCTGGGATTGGGCACAGAGGTACTCATTGTACCATGGCTTTGTTTGTAGTATGAGTCGTTAATGTAGACCTTGAGGAAAGCATTATAGGGAAGCTCTGTTTTGCAGGAAAAATGTTTCCTTGCCAGAGAATTGTATCTGCTCCCCACATGCACATTCATTACTCTGTCAGCTGTTCTGTTATTGTCACTTAACACCTGCAGTCTGGGTCCACTCAGCGACTCTTTCCAGGGTGAGTGGTAAACAGAGACAGCTGCCTCTGAACCCAGATCCTTTGCCACAGAAGCTTCACTTTTGCCTGTCTTGCCCCTGGGTTATCAACTATTAGGTGGATTGGTTGTTTGTAGATATTTGACCCTCACCACCCTGCCCTTGCTTTCCCATGTTTCTTCAAGTCCGGCCATTCTGCAGCTTGTTGAGGGTAGCTGGACACCTGAGTCTTCTTCTTTCCCAATACCTGTGGTCTCTGTGTTGCTACGACTGATTAAGCTTCTTACCCTACTGCCACCTGGAACCTGCATCAACTTCTGGGCTTTTTCCCAAGCTGTACCCTCAGTGCCACACTCTCTACCACTCTTCCTCTTTGCACTCACAGCCTAGAACATAGAGGCTTTGAATAGTTAAAACAAGAAGGAAAACCAAACCTCGGCGCAGCATTGAGTTGCCGTGAGTTGGAGCTCAATGATCATGCACTTACTGTATCATTAAAGCTTGTTCTCCTGGAAGAAACTTTCTAAGAAAGTGACTACATTCATTATTTAGAATAACTTTTACTATCATCAAAACATGAGTCACTTCAGATGTGGGTGAATCAGAAGAGAAAAACTAGTAACTTAGGAGATTCAATTAAGTTCTGTAGAGAGTCATCTAGAATAAATGAATTGGGCATTTTATTTCAAGACTAGACATGAAATTATAGTTGTAATCTAATGAATCTGTCTCAGTTTTGAAGAGAATATAATTTTCAGTGTTCAGACTTTGTAGAAACGCAAGTTTTCGGGTTGGTTGGGCATACATGTAAAGCCATATATACATAATTATAGACATGATTAAGTTGTTATATTTTCTTTATCCTCCCTTAAAATGGACAGAATTTTGGATTGGAAGCTCTCTCTGTCAGTTTTGGAGAATGACCTCTGAAAACCATCTGTAGCCTACATAAAGAAACACTTGAGATAATAGTGAGTAATTGCTACTCAGTGTGGCAATTTGGTGCTAGGAATACAAAGTAAGTACAGGGTCTCTGATCATCTGGACCTTAGCATCTGGACAATAACAGACGTCTTAATTAAATAAGAGCACAAATACATGTAAAATTAGAAACTACCTTAACTGTTCTAAGGGAAGAGGGCAGGATACTCAAAGATACCTGGGAAGGGAAATGCTCCTCTAAGGAAGGGACATTGAACTGAGATTTGAAAGATGAAGGATTAATGGGGGAGAGGGGAGAAGTGGGTATATCAAAAGTAACCCAAATGCCCAGAGGAACAGGTTCTAAGACCCTGGGGCAGGAGAGATGACAGTTGATAAAATGGACATTAGGAAGATTGGTGTCATTGTAGCACAAATAATGAGTGGGAGAGAGCACAAAACATGAAAGGTAGATGTACCAGTCAGGAAAACAGATTCTGCTGTATCTATTCAAGGTTCAAACGGGCAAAAATAACATGGACGAGCTGGGGGAATAACGATAAAAGTTGTGGGCATCAAATGTCAGGGAAGCTTCTATCTTAGATTGAAACTTGAAGCACTGAAACAAGCAATACTCAAAAGCTCACTACACCTGAAATTCATGTAACTTTGCTAACAATTTTCACCCCAATTAACTTTAATTAAAAAAACAGAAAAACAAAAACTCACTGGTATGCAAAAACATCAAAAGCAGGGACTGAAATATTACTTGTACAACAGTGTTCCTAGCCGTATTATTCTCAATGACCAAAAGGTGAAAACAATCTAAATGTCCTCTGATGGATAAATATAATGTGGAAGATACATACAATGGAATATTATTCAGCCTTAAAAAGGTGGGACATTCTGGCACATGCTACAACATGGATGAAACTTGAAGATATTATGTTAAGTGAAATGAGCTAGTCACAAAAGTCCAAATATTATATAACTTCACTTATATGAGGTAAGTAGACTAGTCAAATCCGTAGAAATAGAAAGTAGAGAAGTTGCCAGAAGCTGGTAGGGGGAGAGGAAATGGGAGTTAGAATTTAATAGGTACGCAGTTCCAGTGGGGAAGATTGCTTACAGCAGTGACGTCTTGATAAAGGACTTTTTAAATTGTTTTCTTTTTCCTTGCTCTCTCATTTCCAAACTTTTTAAACAGTGATCCCTGGGGTCACCTCTCAGTTTAACCACTGTATTTAAATTTTTGTCTCAGGATCTGCTTCTGAGGAAAACCAAACACCTGGGTCCCCTGGAAATGAGGTCATGACTGCTTTAAATCTAATCAAGCCTGCAAGCCAAATTCAGAGTGAGGTCTTTTAGGTTTGTGTCCTATAACCAATTCCAGAATAAAAACTGTATGAGTCAGGATTTAGTCAGGGAAACAGACTTCACTCTGTTTTGGGAGGTCTGAAACACAGGACGATATCCAACCGTTGGAAGAGCTGATGAAACAGGATCATGTAGAGGTTACCACCAAACATCAGGGAAGCACTACAGAAAACCAGGAAAAACACCACTGAAGAGCAGGAAAAAAAGATAACTGCTTTCAAGGGTTTCAGCAACACATATGCTTTCCCAGAGCTTTCCAGAAGCTGATGACTCTCACAGCTGCCCATATTTTCTGCTGCCACAACATGAGAACAATGGGTTTCTCTCTCTTCTGCCTTCAGAATCTTGTATGAGTGCCTGTCATCCACAAACTCGAAACATGGAAAAGTATTCTGGGAAATGTAGTTCCAGGATTTTGTTCGTATACACAAGCATGTTCTTGGAAGGGTGGTCATGCTAGTGAGTTGTTACCAGACCATCTGGAATAATAGGCAAAGTCTGGAACATGAAAAGCCTGTGTAAGATTTTAAACTTTTTTGTTTTTATTTCAAGATCCCTGGGAAGAAGTTGGTAGGTTGGAAGAAGGGTGTGATATGATCACTCTTGCATTGTTGAATCTTTGGCTATGGTGCAGAGTTTGGGATGGCAAGAAAAGCAGTTAGGAAGAAATATAGCTTTAGTCAGGAAAAGGCTGATGGCCATTAATACGGGTAGAGTGGTAAAGACATAGAGAAGTAGACAGTGTTCGAGTTTTCTAGAACATGAGAGAAATTGGACATGGTGGTAGACTGAGTTTGGGAGATGTAGATGATCAGATTAGAAGAGCTATTGGTTTATGTTGTTATTCATTATTAAGGCAAGGACTACTAGAATACTGCCAGTCTGGGCAGGGTGGCTGGTTTGGGGGTAAGTTTTCACTTTGGTTTAGGACACGCTGAATTTGAGGTGTCTTTGAGATGTTATGCAAGGATGCTGGGCAGGCCACACACTCGAGCACACTCTGATTCAGGAGGACTTGCAAGGGTGTCCCGGGCCTCTTGGCAGTTGCTGGGACCATCGTAATGCCCAGCAATTGCTTCCACGTTTGGTGTTAAGTCCTCGGGGCCATGCAGGGTCTCCTTGGAGAGGGTTTCTAAGAGCAGTAGTTCCCAAGAGAACTCCTTTTACTGTTAGATGGTCAGAAATTCATGACAGTGGTTTTATATATTCCCAATTATTTCTACTTCACGGGAGATATTCTGCATAATCATTGACTGTTAGCTCAGGGTTACTCCCTCGGCCATCTTTGCAGGCAACAAAATAGGAACCTTGCTGAGCTGCCTCCAGGAAGCTGTTCATGCAAGGGGGAGCCACCTCAAACCACTCAAGTTCAACGGAGGGAAGTAAGCCTGTAGAATATCATACAGTACTCTATAACACTGCTATTCTTTCTGCTCTTTTATTTATACCCTGAGGCAGCCTGGCTCAGGTGAGCTGTCATTCTCCTCAGTGGTGCTGCCCAGGGACTGAACTGACAATTTTTTTTTTTTTTCCTCCTGGCGTTATTAAGCTTAGGTAACTGAGGAGCCTGGCAAATCTATATATCACTTCACCTCCCATGAACACTGGGCATAATCTATTCTATCTATGCGGTACTGAGTGACCCAAAGTTTCTCACATAATATGTATAAACTCCTAGGTCAACCCTCCGATTATATAAATTTTCTATTATTTGTAATTCTCTTGTCAAAGAGGAAGATTTACCTATTTCCCCACATATTTATTTACTCAATTATTTCTATCAGTTTGGACTTAGGTCTAGTTATTTTATATTTTGGATTATAACCCAGTACTACATTATTTTCTTGCACAAATTATTCCAATAATTGGCCATTAGAATTTCTTTCAGATTGGCTCCTGTGTCCCTCTGAAATGCCTCCATCCTTTTGTTTTCTGAGTGCTCCCTCACTTTCTGGTACTATAACACGTTCAAGGTTCTTCTGTGCTTTCTGTGTCACAATCCTGGAGTTGCCCATTTCTCTAAAGAGCCTGGGTTCCTTTAATTGGAGAATGGTACTGAGAAATCAAAATCTGAGCATAAGTAGTACTCCTTTACGTTGTCTTGCAGTGCAGGTCTGCTGCTGTCGCTTTTACAAGTCTGGTGGTTCTGACCTGGGCCTGTCATAGTTTTCTCACATGCACGTGCTGGTCAGTGTTGTGATGAAGCCTAAACAGAACCTTCTGCAGAACGTCTCCAGAGCTCCTTGTGCAGCAATCTTCTCTCCATGTAGTTGTCTCCGTTCTGGGAGTCTGCCCCACGAATTCCAGCAGCCCTGGTCTTACCCAGGTGTCAAATTGGTTAGCTCAAACCAGAGAGACTATTAGGCTCTGGTTTCCCTTTCATGCCCTTCAGTGTGTAAACACTCCAGGCAGAAACCTGGGGTAATCAGAAAGCTCCCCATTTTATTTCCTCTCCCCCAGGGATCACTAACCAGATCTGCTCATTGCTCAGAAGCTACTACCTGTCTGAAAATAGTTCTGAAAGCTACTGTTATTTTGTCTGCCTTTCTATTTGTTGAAGGCATGAAGACAAGTTGGGTCCCTGTTACTACATCTTTTCATCCTTTGGGAAATTGTCATAGTATACAGATTTTGCTAGCACAATCCCATTACTGCTATCTGCTGGAAACTTTCCATCATGACATAAAAAAACTGTGATGTCTTCAATGTAAATGTTATGCTCCAATTTTTTTGTCTGTTCAGCCTTCACAATTGTCTTTGAGGTCCCAGAAAAATATTCTAGAAATGAGGAAGTAGAATAGAGGGAGTTAAATATATGCAAAAATGTTTGTATTTTCATTGGAGGGAGACAATAAATCTGGGTTTACGTTTCTTGTTCATCGCAAAGTCTAATTTGAAAAATCGTAATTTATCTATTAATTAAAGAATAATATGGTGTTATTTCAAATTCTCTGTAAAAACAATTGAAAGGCCAAATAAAGTTATGTGTTTTGCTGTGTATGGGATGATGTTAGAAAATTGTTATTGGAAGGGAAATATTAGGAAATACCGAAGTTTAAAAAAAGAATAAAAAAGTTGGCAGTAAAAATGATAAACATGTCACTCATAACAAATACAAGATAGGCCCTCAGTTAAAAATACTAATTTGTGTTAAACACAAAGCAAAGAAACAAATCCCCTGTAATGAACAACATTTAAAAATTATAACATAAGAAAGTTGTTAAAAGAGTAGGTAATGGATATTTACCAACCACAAGTAAAAAGCACATAGACAGTGGGTGACAAGGTTTAAAAATTGTTTAAGTAGGACAAAGGGATTACATTCTAGGAAGATAAAGGATACAAACCTCAGTAGAAAATGAATACTCATTAATTTTTTGGTGACAAATAAGGCATCATAAAATGGATAATGGGAACAGTTAAAACCCAAAGGTTTGATGGATTACACAGAGAAAAATGGATATAGAGGAATTTGATAACAAAATTCGTGTATTTTATTTAATGGATGTGTATTTTAAAAATAGATCATGTTCAATAAATGATCATATATAAGAAATCTCAACATATTTCAAAATGTAGAAGTTTTATAAATCCTGTAACACAATGTGCTAAAGCTCAAATTAATGGAAAAGTTCAAAAACATTTTTTAAAGCCCCATCCGTTTAGAACTTAAACAGACAAACAAAATGTTTATTTTTTTCTGGGTAGATAAATAATAAAAATGACAATACCATATATGAAAACAAGCTTAAGCTACATTTTTAGAAAAATTAGTGGTTTTCATTATTAAACATAAATAAAATTAATGTAAGTAAGTTAATATTTTAACTTATAAGATAGGAAAAAATTAGGGGGGTGATAGGAAATAAAAAAATCAGAAATTATGAAATTTCAAAATAGAAAAACAACTAAATTTATAAATAAATAAAAAGCTTGTTCTTGAAATAAACCCAACAAAAAAGTCTTTCAAATCTTCAAATAGTCTCATGACAGAAAAAGTCAAATGAAATATAATTAGAATTCAGAAGGATTTAAATGTAAGTTTAGATGAGGTTTCTAAATGTAAGAAAATATATCTTGAAATCAGTGCTGATAAATTTGAAAAGATGAGTTATTATTATAAACGAAATTTTCTTCCTTGAAAATGTGAGCAAATTTCTCATCTCATCCAAAAATAGAAGATTACTAAATGGACAAATTAAAAATTAAATTTTAAAAGAGGACATACGTCCCTGCAATAGTTAAAAGAAATCTTTAGAAATCCCTGTTCACAGCATCAAAACATAACTGAAGGCATAGACTGCACTGGACTGAATGTTTGGGTCCCACCCCAAAGTCATATGTTGAAATCATAACCCCCAGTGTGAAGGGATTAGATGGTAAGACTTTCCAAAGATAATTAGGCCAGAGGGTGTAGCCCCTTTAATGGGATTTGTGCCCTTATAAAAGGGACCCCAGACAGCTGTCCAGGTCTCTTTCCATCATGTGAGGATGCAATGAGAAGAGAGCAGCCTGCAGCCACAAAAGATTTCTCACCAGAACCCAACCCTGACCTCAGACATCTAGCCTCCGAAACTTGAAAAATAAGTTTTTGTTGTTTATAAGCCACTCAGTCTATGGCACTTTGTTATGGAAGCCTGAACTAAGACACTATCTGAAAGACGGAAAGAGAGAAAGAGTGATAACTCGCAGGGGAGAGGGAGAGTGAGAAGGGTGGGGGAGGGGGGGAGAAGAGAAAGAGGAATTCAGTAATCCAGAATAGAAAACATATAATTACCTTCCAAATTAATCTATATATTTAATTTATTTAAAATACTAGTGGAATTTTAATACCAATGGGGCTTCAACAAGGTAAATCTACCTCTGAAAGAATAGTGACATGAGAATAACCAGAATAATGTTGAAAAAGAAGAAAAGTAAGTAGATTATTTTCTACAAGAGAGACAATGAAGACCAAGACAAGTTACATATTTTGCCCAATCTGTTTTGTCACTGGTTGGGCCAAGATGTAAATCAAGACTTTGTTTCAAACTCCGAATCTGCAGTGTCTCCTAGTGTGACGTGTACAAAGGTAGTAGGTGCTGTGACGACTCCCAGGTCAAGACTGAGCCACATTAGCTGTGGGCAGTGTTGGCCTGAGTTAGCTGCTTCACAAAGGTTAGATCCTTCCCCAGGGGCAGCCCACATCCATGACCAGTTAATGGAGGGGTGCAGAGACCTGGCCTCTGGCCTCAATCATGGGCAATTTTGCAGGGTCATCTTAACTGCAGTACTACTCACCCCCACCAGCTGAGGCCTTTTTGCAAATGCACGGCATTCAACTTTATCCTCTGCCTAATTCTTCTTCCCTCCCTCATTGATGGGTGCTGTTCCTGCCAGCACTCCCCCATAAACTTCCTGTGTGCAAATCTTTGTCTCAGAGGTTGAGTTCTGGGGGACCCAGCCTTATGTATCTGATGCTAAGAGTGGTACTAAGTAAGCAGATTCAAACCCAGAAATTTACAGCTGGATTGCCCCCGTACAGCTGGCAGTACAGATCGCTTCACTGGTAGGAGGGGCACCGCTGGCCTCTGACGTGGTGCTGTAGCAGAACAGTTGTTAAAATGTTCGCTGGTGATCAACTGGCATAGGATGCTGGGGAAGGTAATGCACTGGCTGCTGCAATCGCTCATCTCTTTGAGAGGTTTGGGGAAAGTAGCAATTTATAAAGACAATAGAATCAGAGTACTATTGATGCATTAGACAAAGACAATGAAAGGCTGATGGTGATTAATCAATAATTTAAGGTAGAAGAGGAGAATCAGAGGGCCTATTTGGCAGCGTATAAAAAGAGTCCCATGATTTGCAGGTGTAGGCCAGAAACAGCTGAGCATAAGATCAGGATATAATTATATGAATGGCAGAGCTTCAGAGAAGGTTGAATTCTCGTCCTTAGCAGGACTGCTATTGCCAAGGTCAGGGTCATGATTGAGAAGGTCAGGGTTGTGGATTCTGAGAATTGGGATGGGGACACCTGGAATAATGATACCAGAACCCTGAAATCCCAAAATGCCCCTAAATCCCCTGAGTCTGTGGAAATGGCCCAGTCCTGCCAATTAAAGTCTCCCCAACCTGCTTGAGGATATAGAGGCTGCTGCTTTGCAAACCAGGATCTACCCTTCCTCCTTCTGGACGCCATACTAACTACTGGGATTGTCACCAGATACAGGGCCAGTGTCTTCTAGCCTTTCTGGCTAAAAGAGAAGCATTCTCTCCTAAGAGCTGCAGAACCTACTCAACATGTACCAACCAGAGCCAGAAACATGTGTATGGGACTGGCTCTTGAAGGTGCTGGACCATGGCGGTAGGTGAGAGGCAGAATGTAAGATTGGATAAGCGAGTGTTTATTAATATGGGAACACTCTCTTTGATACAGGGTTTTACACCCTGGCAAGGACTCTGGGAAATAAGGGAAATTTGCTGTGACATTCACTCTTGGAAGCTTGGAGAAAATGAAAGCTTGTGTATGAAGAAGAAACGACAGAACTGCTATTCAAATGATAGAGGAAATATAAGGCACAGACAGGTGGATGCTAGAATGCATATATGACATAAGGTTTTCTAAAGATTTGACAGTTATAACCAGTATTTTACTTTAAATATTTATAATATTCTATGTGTATATTTTTACTGCAAGCAGGAGAAACTCTCTTAAGCATAAAGTGAACTTATTGGTGGATAAATAGAAACTCACAGGAATAAAGGAAAAGCAGAATATTATTTGGAACTAATAGGGACTAGTAATAGTAAACTTAGGGCATCTCACTAGAGAAATCACCTGACATTATGGCTTAATTAATGATGCGAAAATTTCAGTGTCTGGGAAAAGAGGACAGTGGCTATCCATTAGGTCATGAGTTTTTTTTTTTTGGTTTTTTTGTTTTTTTGTTTGTTTGTTTTTTTGGCCTTCACTGGGCAAGGAGAGATGTGATCTGTCAAGGTCCTTAGGTTTTCATGGTTAGAGGCCACCATGTAAATAAGACAGCACACAATGGGGGATGGAATTCCCCAAAGGAAATCATGCTGCTGTTAGTTACGTAAGAAATTAACTCTATCGTAGATGACAAAAAACACGTCAAGTCTATCTTCTGATATTCCTGTAACCACTCAATTCTTTCTGATCAATACATGTGCTGTTGGATGTATTGATTGACAATCAAATCCTGCTTGCTTCTCCAAGCTCCATTTTTTTCCTCTCCCATCAGCTGTGTAGAGGTTAAGCAAAGGCATTATTCCATTATTGTGGCCACCTGTGGCCTCTGGTGGCCAACCCCACATTGCCACCCTGGGCATTGCTGCCTTCTGATGGGGATGGGCCACCCTTGTCTCTGCTGCTAATAGTACTATGGCCTTGGAGTTGCCAGAATGGCAGTTGCGTATATAAAGCCTTCATTAAGCCAACATTACATAACAGTTTATGCCCGCTTTTGTTTTTTTTTTATCTTCTTTCCCTTAGAATATTTTTCTATCGCTTCTCTCTCTCACTTTTTAAAATTTTTAAAAATATTTTTTACACTTTTTATGTATGTATGTATGTATGTATGTATGTATGTATGTATTTTGACATTCAGTGCTATTTTGTATTGCTTTCAGGTGTACAGTGCAGTGGTTAGACATTTGTATAATTTAAGAAGTGATCCCTTCCCTTTGAGCCTCCTGAGCTTTGCCTTTGCTTGGGGCTCACTCCAAACCCTCTGGAGTGTGCTTTCTCTCCTAATAATGCCATCTTAAGCCCCTTGGGCCTTTGAGCCTTTTGAGCCTCTTCTTTTGCTTGGCCCACTCCAAACTCTTTGGAGTGTACCTTTTCTCCTAACAATGCCACCTTGGGCCCTTGAGCCATTCTCTACTGCTCAGGTCTGCTCCTATTTCTTTGGTGTACTATCTCTTCTAATAAACTGCTCTTTCATTATTTAAAAAAAAAAAAAAAAAGGGCCGGCCCAGTGGCTCAGGCGGTTAGAGCTCCATGCTCCCAACTCCGAAGGCTGCCAGTTCGATTCCCACATGGGTCAGTGGACTCTCAACCACAAGGTTGCCAGTTTGATTCCTCGACTCCCGCAAAGGATGGTGGGCTGCACCACCTGCAACTAGCAATGGCAACTGGACCTGGAGCTGAGCTGCACCCTCCACAACTAAGACTGAAAGGACAACAACTTGACTTGGAAAAAAGTCCTGGAAGTACACACTGTTCCTCAATAAAGTCCTGTTAAAAAAAAAAAAAAAAAAAAAAAAGATCACTTGACTAGTCTAGTACCTACCTGACACTGTGCATAGTTATTCCCATATTATTGCCTATTTTCTCTATGCTTCACTTTCCATCCCTATGACTAGTGTGTAACAACCAATTTGTACTTCTTAATCCCTTCCCCTTTTTCACTCACCCCCAACCCACCATCCATCTGGCAGCCATCAAAATGTGCTCTGTATCTATGAGAGTGTCTGTTTTGTTTGTTTATTTTATTCTTTAGATTCCACATATAAGTGACATCACATTGCAGCCATATTTTACTGTCTGACATACTCCACTCAACACAGTATCCACCAGGTCCATCCATGCCAGTGCAGATGGCAAGAACCCACTCCCTTCCATGGCTGAGCAATATTCCATTGTATATATGTACCACCTACCCTCTATCCAGTCATCCATGGATGGACACCTAGGCTGCCTCCACATCTTGGCCACTGTAAACAATGCTGCAATGAACATGTTTATGCACGCATCCCCTCAAAGTAACATTTTGTGTTTCTACAGATAAATATCCCAAAGTGGGATTACTGGGTCCTTCTGTGTCTCTTGTTATAGCCTTTGTTTTAAAGCCTATTTTGTCTGGTATAAATATTGCTACTTGGCTTTTTGTTTGTTTGTTTCCATTTTCATGAAATATCTTTTTTCCCATACATTTACTTTCAGACTATATTTGCCTTTTGATCTGAAGTGAGTCTCATGTGATATGTGAGGGTCTTGTTTTCTTATCCATTCAGCCACCCTATATTTTGATTGGAGCATTTAATTCATTTACATTTAAAGTAATAGTTGATAGATATATAGATATGTCCATTTTATTATTCATATTATTAATTAATTATTTTTTTGTTAATCTTGAAGAAGTCTCTCTAAGATTCCTTGTAATACTGGTTTGGTGGTGATGAACTCCTTTAGCTTTTTCTTGTCTGGGAAGCTCTTTGTCTGTCCTTCAATTCAAAATGATAACTGCTGGGTAGAGTAATATTGGTTGTAGGTCCTTGCTTTTCATCACTTTGAATATTTCCTGCCAATCCCTTCTGGCCTGCAAGGTTTCTATTGAGAAATTAGCTGATAGTCTAATGGGAGGTCTCTTGTAGGTAACTAACTGCTTTTCTCTTGCTGCTTTTAATATTTTGTCTTTGTCTTTAACCTTTGGCATTTTAATTATGATGGGTCTTAGTGTTGGCCTCTTTGGGTTCATCCTGTTTGGGACTCTACTTCTGGGCTTCTATGTCTAGTTCTTTTGCCAGATTAGGGAAGTTTTCTCTCATTATTTCTTTAAATAGGTTTTCAATTCCTTGCTTGCTCTCTTCTAGTATACCTATAATGCAAATGTTGGTATGATTGTTGTTGTCTCAGAGGCTTCTTAAACTTTCCTTATTTTCTTGGATTCTTTTTTCTTTTCGCTGTTCTGATTGGATGTTTATTGCTCCCTACTCTTCTAAATTGCTCATTTGATCTTCTGCTTCTTCATCTAATCTATTGTTGATTTCCTCTAATGTATTTTTCATTTCAGTTATTGTATCCTTTATATTTGACAGGTTCTTTTTTATGTTTTCTATCTCCATTTTTATGTTTCCTATCTCTTTTTTGAAGTTCTCCCTGAGATCACTGAGCAACCTTTAATCAGTGTTTGGAATTCTACATCTGGCAAATTGCTTGTCTTCTTTTTTTTTTTTTTTTTTTTTTTTAATTTTTTTTCTGAAGATTTGTTCTGTTCTTTTATTTGGGAACTCATTCTTTGTCTCCCCATTTTGGCTGCCTCCCTGTGTTTCTTTCTATGTATTAGGCAGATCTGCTATGTCTCCCAGACTTAGTAGCATGGGTTTATGTAGTAAGTGTCCTGTGGAACCCAGTGGTGCAGTCTCCCTGGTCACTAGAAATGGGTGCTCTAGGTGTATCTCTAGTGTGGGTTGTGTGTGTCCTCCCATTGTAGTTGCTGTTTTCATGTCAATGGGAGTGATTGACTCTCAGACTGATTGATTGTGAAGACTGGCCTTGACTACAGTGGAGGAGCTGTCATGCAGGGGCTGACCCTACTGAGAAGGGTTCACTTTAGCAGGGCTCTGGTGCCTGCTCAGTCTTCCGTTTCGGTGTGTTGTCCTTGGAGACAGCCAAGTGATGCTTCAGCTTGGTTTGAAGCTGGCCACCAGGCGTGCCAGCCCTGGGGCTTCCTGGAAGGGGATTCACTGCAGGCCAAATTGGTATGGACTACCTGGTATGAGCGATGAAGCAATCCACAGATGGCCACTGTCTACACTGGGCTTGGAGGTGCCTTGAAAGGCCAAGCTAAGCCTCAAACTGAGGCCAGGTATTGCTAGTGCCAGGCTTGAGAATGCTCAGCCAGAGATACAGGACATACAGAAGCCAGATGCTGTTTGTTTGGGTTTTGTGAACCTTTGAGAGATTTTAGTAAAGTCCACAGAATGAGCTAAGACAGGTTGTTTGTAAGGAAATGCCACTGGGAGGAGCTTGGGTGTGCCTGAAAGTTGGGAGGAGTGGAGTCTCAAGGAATCACTAGAGTGGGGCCAGTGAAAGGTGATAGCCTGTTTGATGGATATTCAGATATGACTTCTGCCTGCCTCTGCATGCACGTATGGGGAGGGATCAACAAAGAAACAATGGCTTCCACTAGCCCCTCTGTCCGGGAGAAAGCTGCCTTTCCAGGTGTCTCTATGAAGTTGAAAAAATCAGTTCCTCTCTGTATGTCCCTGGCACCCTTCAAGCTGCTGCCCCAGTGCTAGAGCTCAGAGTGAGTGAGTCTGTCAGTAAATAAGTGTCTGTATGGGCCCTTTAAAAGGACCACCTGGGACTCCAGCTGCCCTCCATCTCACTCAGCCACAATCTCTGCTGGTTTTTCCAACCAGAAGTTGTGGGGACATCTCTCCCTGGCACTGGAATCTTGGGCTGGGGAACCTGCTGTGGTGCTGGGGCCCCTTGCTTCTCCGGGGGAGGGGGGGCATCTCCATAGGCAAGATATCCCTCCCAAATTATAATGGTCATACTGGGTGTGGGACCAGCCCATTCTCTGCCCCTCCTATCAGTCTCGAGGTGGCTTCTTCTGCATATCCGTTGTTGTAGGGCTTTGGTTCATCTACATTTCAGGTGATTGTCAATGACAGTTGTTTTGTAGTTTAGTTGTAATTGAGGTGGTCATGAGAGGAGGGGAGCACAGTATTTACCTACTCTGCCATCTTGACTGGAACTTTTTTCTATCACTTCTTTATGTTCTTTTCCTTGGAACTGATAGAAAATTTTGTATCCGGACACTGAAGAGATGCTGTTTGTAAATCAGAGAGTGAAAATGACTTTATTGGGTTCTGCTTGCAGCCCTCTTAGAGAAAATATGCAAGTTCCCAGGGTTTGGTAGGAGCTGGGGTTGGAGGATTGGGGTCTATAGCAAACTCTTCTTCAAACACTGTGCTTAAAGCCCTTTGGCCCTTCTCCTTTTCTCTTGTTGTCAGTCTCATTCTTTGTAGAACTTCTTAATCAGTTCCTTCTACCTATGGCATGAGTCTCTCTATCTTTCATCAAGCCCAGAGAAAACAAGTCAAGTGTCCTTTATTTGTATTACAAACTAATCCTCTCTTGTACAAGAAAGTTTAACAAGGTTCTCTGAAAAACTTTTCATTGCTGATTGTGGTTCAATTCATAAACATAATATCTGCACTCTAAATTTTAGGTAAAGCCAAGTCTACATTTATGGAATAACCTGAAAAGCAATAGTAAGAAAATAGCACATAGCTGGCAGGAAATTATTCACGCTTGTTCATGCCTCCATCCCCAAGCTAGTTTCGAGAGAATACTGAAATCTAGTTCTCTGATAGGAAATATGTTTTGCTGAAGGACAATGAAATCATGCTAAACTTAATGAGACTGTTTTAAAATTGTTCCTATTTCCTCTTTCAGGTGATGAAAGCTTGAAACACATTTATTCTATTCTCTTGGTACTATGACAGGAAAGAAATTGTATTATTACTTCTACTACCTAGGGAAAAATAGCTGATTAGCTAGTTTTGACTTTTAGACTATTCTCAAATCATTCTCTTAGAGCACATTTCTCTGCCTTATTTTCAATGATAGAAATAATGCCATTTGCATGATTTCCGTTATTGTCAATGACTCTTCTAATGATTTGATACCTGATTTAAAAAATTTTAATTTAGAAAGCACACCTACTACTGAGGCTAAGTCTCTTTATTGTTCATTGTAAATTTCTGTGATGCATTTGTTTTTGTTTAAAGAGGCATAACTACATACATAAATAAATATTCATAGTGTAGTTAAAAATAGACTGAGGTCAAAGTGACATTTATACCTCCAACCGAAGAATAAGTGAATAACTCTTTAGGAAATTCTTTTATAGGAAAACTTACAGTCTCTTTTATTTGGTTCCCAAGATATGCTAATGAGGACAGTCCTCTGGCCTTTGATAAATAAACCAGATAGGTTTATTGGCACTGCGTGGATTATCTATTTCTTTCAATTCACAAAGCTTAAGTCGCAGCCTCCCATTCCAACCCCAAAGGTTTTCAGAGGAACAGAATCCCTTAGGTAGTTCTTTATGCTCATTGGCTGTTGGTAATGAAATGCATCCTTTTTTCCTTTTTGGACAAAAGGCTTGCTAATTGCCTGATTTTTAGACTGTTATTTGGATCAGACTATTAATAAGCTGTTCAACAAAGAAATTTTCAAAACAGAATTCATTAAACAAAGTAGTGTCCTTCTTCAAGAAGGAAGTAGTACAGCTTTTCTGGATCAAATGTCTTTGTCATTTGAATAAAAGAACATCTTTCTGTCCATGTGAGCAAATTGAATTGAATTGAATCCACCTCCTTCAGATCTTGGCATTTTCAAAGTCACGAGTAAAGCAATTTGCTGGGGCAGAATGAGATTTCTGCTTTCCAGACTTGACCTGTGAAAGGTCAGAAGACAGCATGCCAGAATTAACATCACATTTAAAAATGTACTTATTACTGTTTCATGTTCTGTTATCATGACTAGCAATTGAGTGGAAGGAAGTGAAACTGAACTTACAGAATTAATGAAAACTTGATAATTTCAAATAATCAGAACTCAAAATTTGCTAAAATTTCTTATTTCACTCAGTGAATACCTGCATATTTTAAACAGAAGCACAAGGAATACATTTATATTAAAATATAAACTTCATGTAAGAATTGCAATCATTAATGTTGCCTTTTGAATTTATAAAATTATGTCACAGTTAAACTATAAGTGTATGGAATTTTGCCAAGTTGTATTATATTCTCATCATAACTTCAGGGAAAATTCAAGGCAGACATTGTTTTACTGAGGTACATTGTGCTTAGAAAGTTTGTTTGAGTTATAAATAGAGTGCAAGCTTATTCTGAAAGTAATAGGCATATAGGAGGTCTGACAATGAAGTTTGCCAACTTGTTGCAACGATGTTGCTAACCATTTTTTGATATCAGAGGGATCATTCATTATGAATTTGTAACAACTGGACAAACCATTAACCAAGTTTACTATTTAGAAGTGCTGAAAAGGCTGCGTGAAAAAGTTAGATGACCTGAACTTTTCCCCAACAAATCATGGCTTTTGCATCATGACAATGTACCAGCTCACATGACACTGTCTGTTAGGGAGTTTTTAGCCAGTAAACAAGTAACTGTATTAGAATACCCTCCCTACTCACCTGATCTGTCCCCCAATTACTTCTTTCTTTACCTGAAAATAATGGAAATATTGAAAGGAAGACATTTTGATGACATTCAGGAAATCAAGGGCAATATGACAACAGCTCTGATGGACATTCCAGAAAAAGAGTTCCAGAATTGCTCTGAAGGGTGGACTAGGTGCTGGCATCAATGCATAGATTCCCAAGGGGAGTGCTTCGAAGGTGATTATAATGATATTCAGCAATGAGGCATGTAGCACTTTTTCTAGGATGAGTTCACGAATTAAATTGTCAGACCTCGTAAGACCAAAAAACGTTATCTTGCCCCTAGTCTTGAAATAGTTTTTAATTTATATTTTGAAAGACAACTTGTTCTTCCCTAATGGTTCCAAATGTTATTTGTACAGTGAAAAACTATCATCTTTTATGGTAAAATTAAAAAGAAATGGGCATTACTGTGTTTACTCATAAAAATACTAAAGCTCATCAAATTTAAATAAATCCAGTGCTTACAGCATTGTTAAAGAAAAAGATGAAATGAATGAAAAAAATGTCTGAATGAGATCAATGACCCAAAGCCACAGGGTGAGCTTGTGGAAGCTGCACAGGCTTCTCTCATTTACTCTAATTCCCAGTTCCTAGACTTAGGGCCTCTGGTGTCCAGGGATGCCTGGAGCAGCCCTCCTTCTGTCTCTTGCAATATTTCTCCAAATAGATCACTGCTGCCAGTAAGAGTTCCCCACCTGGTTAATAATGCTTAACTGGCAGCAAGCTTGCATAATTTATGATTAAAGGGTGATAAACCAAGCTTTCGTTTTAGGGATGATTTTATAATTCAATGAAAAGTCCACATTATCTCATTAGTGTCTCCTCATAAACAGGAATTTCTTCCCTTTGTTGTCTGTATGACTCTCTGTGCGTTCTGCTTTGGACAGTTAGTAAATAGGCGTGGCCGAGTTTGATTGATCGATAGGGTCTTATGACCATTTCAAGTGGTCCAAGAGTAGCGATCATTTGAGAATACTCATACCAGAATACAGGACATTAATCTACTTTTCAGAAGCACTGCATGCAATTGCTGTTCATTTGGGAAATACTAAATTTTATGCTGATTAAACACTAGTTTTTCAGAAGATTTTAGTTTTACATCTACTGCCGTAATTGCATGTGAGAAACTTAGCACGAGGGTGAAAATCTGTATTAAAGCTTCCCTGTCCTGTGATAGCTGGAAATATGTGTCAGCAAAACTTCCCACTTTGCTTTGCAGCCTGCTTCTGCTATGTTGATTTATGAGTTTCCACTTTTCATATGGCTGGGGGCACATAATTAAATTGCTTCTTGGATTAAAACAATGGCAGAAAAGTCAGTTATTGAGTCCTTGCTGTAAAACAAGCAATTTAATGTGTTTAATAAATTTGCACAAATAAAGTGGTATTCGGATATATTAGGATAAAAATCTTTTTATATTCTATACATGCAAAGAAACACCCAAAATTTTTGCTTATTTATCAGGGAGATTACTTTGAATTATGAGGTATTTTTACAAAAAGCAGCTGAATTATGTTTTGTGTACACCAGGACCTCAGGCTATCTTAAACATAAAGGTAGATATCTTAAATTGGCAAATAATAATTATCTGTTATTATCACAAAGATTATGTGGAAATGGATGCTTAAAGCCCTTGAAATGTTTTACTCTTTTTAATAAATAAAACAGGTATGTTGAACTATTTCACACTAAATCATTTTCTGAAATGAATAGATACATAAAAGCAAATGCCAATTTAGTCTTTCCCTAAATAAATTATTAAGACATCCACATTATTGAGCTCTAACTTCCTGATTTTATTAAGTCTTAGTATTGATAAATATATGACCGTGTTAAAAGGAAAAATAAAGAGCTCCCTTAAAGCAGATATATTCAAATAGTCTTAAAAATTCAGTTATAAAATGTTTATAAAATAAAAACTTTTTAAAAAATACTAAAATGAGATGCCGTCATATAATGAATTAGAAATTCAGTATGGTGGTTCAGTGAGTTTTTAGGCCTCCTGTGGAAAGGAGTGGGATGGGAACCATTGATGATTTGCTGCTTCCAGTTCCAGAATTATAACCTTGGACAGAACACCCAGGGAATCAACTTCAATTACAGTGACAGAGCAAGAGAGAAAAAAGCTTTTAGGTTTTTGTGGATCACATTTTACATATTTTGTTTTGTGAAGAAATGAGATAGTCTACGTAAGTAAATATCCTGGATAACTAAGCCTGAAATAAAATATTTAAACACTGTCAATTAAAAAATAACTTAAAAATATTGTATTGACTTTTCTACCTTTTTCAATAGTGAAAAGACTAACTTGATTGTCTTTGACTTAATAACTCAGTGTGGTTAACATGGTGCCTTCTGAGAATTCCAACACTGTCTCCAATAAGCTCTGCCACCTGGTCCTGACACATTCCAAAATTACATTAATTCTTCTCGTAGTGTGTTTTCCCCTTTAGTTAAAGTCATATTTCTTTGCAATAATAATTCATTAAAAATAAATTTTTAGAAATGCTAGAATCATGATGCTTATACAAATATATAATGAAAACTCATTAATGATTTTATAATTCATTAATTAATGAGAAAACCAGAAAGACATTCTAACCTGCTCAAAGGAAATTTCAAAGAACACACATGCATAGGCAGTCAGGAATGTTGAAATGAATTTACACAGAGCTGTGAAATCAGTCAATATCCATAGGACAATAATGATTTGTTTTCCACCTCACAAATATCTCTGCATTATTATTAATTTTCTATGATTTCTAAAGTTATAAAACAGTTCAAAGACAATGAAAGGCTGAGGTCATCCAAAGGGTAGACTGAATAGGACACCTAGTAATTTTCTTTTTGCCCATTTCAAAGTCTTTCACAATTTTTCCTGACAAATGAAGTAAAAATATTTATTATAGTTGACCCTTGAACAACATGAGTTTCAACTTATATGTGGTCCACTTATAACAGGTCCACTTATATGTGGATCTTTTTCAGTAAATATACATTTGATCCTCCATATCCCCAGGTTTCACATCTGTGGAGTCAACCAGCCATAGGTTGGGAACAAATGTTTTTTATCTTTGGCTGGGAATGTGCAGATAGATGTAGAGAATTGACTGTATGCATTGTTCTATGCCATTTTATGTAAGGGACTTGAGCATCTGTGGATTTGGGTATTTGCAGGGGTCATGGAACCAATGCTCCTTGAATACCAAGGGAGGACTGAAGTTTTGGGGGAGCAAAGAATTATATGCCAATTTTCAACTGTGCAGAGGTGGGTGCCCCTAACCTCACCCCGTGCTATTCAAGGGTCAACTGTACTTTTACAGGCACTGTTCTGAGAACTTCACATACATTAATTTATTTTGTCTTTTAAAACTATTTTATTATTTATTATACTAACTGCAGATAATATTTACTACTAATAATATGAGGAAATATTATTATTATCCCCACTTCACAGATGCCCTAACTCTCGTAAGTAGCAAGTGGTAGGATTTTACCCCACATCATTTGGCTTCATCTTTGATATTTATGCTATATTACTATGCCTGGTATTGTCCTTGAAGTTTTCAGCAGACATATTTAATTGTATCTGATTCTAAAGGTTTCTTAAGGAAATCCTTAATTTTGCTACTTGCAACAATGAAATGGTTTTCACATCACCATGGAAAATCACATATATAAGACTCTCAAACCAATAGTCTTATTAGTTACACACAATTCACTCTGCTGGCTTTGGAATGATGCTTTATTGGGCAGCTCCAAGCATTTCTTCTGAATAATCAGATATGACTTTGCGTTAATTGTTATGCTTAAGTTTAATTACATCACTGAGTTCCTAGTAGGATGGAATCCAACTTTTGGATAAATGGTACCTATGCTAACTGTAGATTTCACAGTATGTTACTGCATTCCAGTAACAAATGTTGACTACAGTAATGTCTGTTTTATAGAGTTTAAATTGTG
The DNA here is from genome assembly GCF_057876585.1 of Rhinolophus sinicus. Lineage (NCBI taxonomy): Eukaryota > Metazoa > Chordata > Mammalia > Chiroptera > Rhinolophidae > Rhinolophus > Rhinolophus sinicus. The sequence continues at coordinate 202,090,579 of NC_142517.1, forward strand.
TGATGTATCTTAAAATCTTAGACATATTTTTAATGGCGAATAAAATAATTAAGATGAAATAATGTGCTGCCCTTCACATAAATTTAATATGCTCAGGTCATTCTTATCAAATTAATAATAGCAAATAAAATTATTCTTTCACTAATAGTTCTCAAAATGTGGTCTGTGAAGCTCAAGGGGCCTTTGAACATCCTTTAGGAGATCCATGAAGTAAAAACTATTGTTTTCATAATTACTGTAAGATATGATTTGCTTTTTTCACTGTGCTAATGACATTCGTAGATGGTGCAAAATCACCGGTGAGAAAAACTTCTGACTACTTAGCACAAAGCAAGGTATTAGTAAGGTAGAAAAACAGGCGGTGTCATTTTAAGAATGTCCTTAGTGAAACAAAACAAAACAAAAATACTTTTTATTAAATCTCCATTCTTAATTATACATCTTTTTTAAATGTTCTGTGTGACAAAACGGAAAGTAGGCATAAAGTCTTTCTGCTGCACACCAAAAGTATGTTTGTCCCAAGGAAAAGAACCTGTGTGATGGAATCGTCAGTCCAATTAGACTTTTTCTTTCTCCATGTAACACCATTTTTGTTTGAAAGAATGTCTAGAAGACATATTCAGACTTGTGCATATTCAGACTTGAATATTTGGTAGATGTTTTTTCTGAAGTGAACAAAATGAGCTAGCTCTGTAAGCAGAATAACTGACCACGTAGTGCTAGTGATAAAATTCAGGTTTTGATGTAAAAACCGAATTTTGAAAACTTATATCTGTTATCATGAGCATTTTTGATGAGTCTGATAATATTATTGAATGTGCTTCTAAAAATAACGTATAATAAAATGTGTTGAAATTTGAGAGATGTACTTAGCATATATATATATATATATATCATGAGAACCTATAACGTGAAAGAATTTAAAACCTTTAGAAATCAAATCTGTGAAAAGTGTAATTTTATTGTACCCTTACAAATAACGGTAAGAAAAATTGTGCTGCTTTGAATGACTAAGTGAAGCATGCTAATGCTACTTTTAGTTAATATTTGTGTTAGGGATGCAAGTTGGGTATATGTCTAGAATTAAGTTCCACTTCAAAGGAAGTGAATTAGGGCTGAGAGAAAACTGTGCATGGAGGTAAATCCCAGTGGGCTCTTTATCCTTCCTTTGAAACATAGGGTTTGACTATATTTATTAAAAATGGATTAAGTAAGGCTGTGCAATTTGGGGGAAGACAGATTTGGGTTTTTTTTCCTTTATAAAATAGATGTAAAAAGTTGCAGTTTCTTTAATTTTTAACACCAAAAAATAATCACCAATCAATAAATACATTTTATTATGACTAGACATGCAATTCATACTAACCATTGGTCATTACTAAAATATTTAAATTTCCCACTTCAAAATAACTAATAATACAGACCTAATTTTTAAAAGACTTAAAAGAAGTGACTTTTAAAATGTAGTAAGTTAAAGCTCAATATATCTGATAAAATAGAATACTTTAGAAAAAGTAAAATATCAGTAAAATTACACTTTGAATTATTTATTTTTAAATATGTTATGAACGTGCAAATAGTTTTTATAAGAAGAAAAGTACAGATTTTACATAGGATGACATTTGTTGTGGGCCACAAATCTATAATGTTAAAGGAAAAACTTGATGTTGACTGGATCTAGTGGTAGTTTTTCTTTAGATGACCTTTTATATCCAAATGACAGGAGATGCCTTTTGTTTTCATCTGTAGTACATCACTCTGCATTGTTGTAAGTAAACGTTGTTTTGCATTGTTACAAAATGGTAGCCACTTGTCTACTGAGAACCTTTACACATGTTTATTTGGCCCATGTGGGTTTTTTTTTTTTAATTATAATTTTTTAGCGATATTTAAAATTAATGAGTTCATTGAAAAATTTCAGATTTCTAATTTCTTTTGAAAATTAAAAGATCTGGAACTGGAAGGCTGACATTTCACCTCAGAGACTTTCAGATGGAGCTGGCCTATTTGAGCTCCCCATTCTGATGGGCGTGCATTCCCTAGTTCCCTGAGTCAACTGACGTGACTCATTCACTCATCTTGGTTCCTTGCCTGGACTCCAAAGGCATTTAGTTTTGTATCAACTGTCAGGATGTGGGTGTCCATTGGCAGTGGTCCCCTTTGGCTTATGGAAACACACATAATGAATATGCCCAAATGTACAACACCATCTCATGGCATAGGGAACGTGGAGGTGCTCTAGTGTTCCCTTCAAGAGAAGCTGCTGTAGGGAACATCACAGATGGACAGCTTCCAATGGCCACATCTTTAGATTTACCACAATATTTATGCCAGGCCGTGCTTCCCCCAAACTGCCCCCAGATGGTAACTGAGCACAGCAGAGTACTGGAATGTAGTTATCCTTCCCAATGTGGAATTCTTCCAAGGGGGCAAGTTTGCCTCATGCTCCCCATTAGCCTGGCCAAAATTTTCTCAGTATTGTGCTGCACTTTGAGACTCTGCCTACTTCATTCTTCCTTCTCTTCTTTCATGGGTGTCAGATCTGCAGCATGCTCGGAAGACCCTTCTTACTGGCTCTTGATTCCTTCCTTCACCTATGACGATAGCCAGGCTCCAAGATGGTGGTCCTAACTGATTGTCCTCTTCCTGGTTTCCTTGTGTAGACAACTCCAAGATTAAGTTATAAAAGAGTGTGACTTCTGTTTTGGGTGCACTTGCTTGCTTTTGTAACATTTCTCTGTCCCTCACTGATTGCTCACTTTTTCTGAGGGAACAAAAGCCATGCTATTAGCAACCCATGGACAGGCCTATGTAATAAAAAAATAAAGCTTCATAACAATATTTAGTGAGATGCTCACACATGAGTGAGCCTGGACTCAAATTTCCAGTCCCAGTCAGGCTTGAGATGACTATGTCCCAGCCAACAGCTGTACTACAGCCTCCTGAGAGACCCCAAGCCAGAAACACCCAGCTAGTCACATTCAGATTCCTGAACTTCAAAAAAATGTTTAATATAATAAATACTTCTTGTTTAAAGCTGTACATTTTGGCGATAATTTGTTATACACCAATGTGTAAATAATACACTTATACATTTCCAGCAATAAATCACTTGAACATCAAAGTCTGCCTTAGTATCTGCTTCTTGGGAGATCCAAACTGATATACATGGGCTCCCCCAGATTTTGAAGAAACACTCATTGTTTCTCCAAAGACTATTAAGCATTGCAATCATTTTGATTCATCACAACTATGACTGAAATAGCAATAAAGACTCCTAACTGGACAGTGATATAGATGAGATGTGCCACCAGGATATGCCAACTCTAACACCATCTCTTTCCTCTCCCACTGTACAAAGTATATTGGAGTACAAATGAGTGACAGTGACATTACTACAAGGTTAATATTAAACCTTCTCTCAGAGAAAAAGACAATTCACAAATATTTCGTGCTCTTATTATTTAGAACACATTTCTTGTGATGCATTTTAAAACTGTAGTAACACTGTGGTTGAGAAAAACAAAATGTTGGGTAGTGCTGTCAGTTTTTGGTCAGCCATTACTTTTGAGGGTTTAAGGAGTACTGAAAACAAGAATGTCTGGATTACAGAAAAGGTATCTCATAAAATCTTGGCAAAATATTTTTAAAACGGGACTGTTCTGTTAAAACATGCCCAAGTTTGACTTGAGAGAAGCCTCAAACTTGGAGGTTAGCTTCTGGAGAGGTGGGCCTCTCAGGAGATGGCTAATTTTGAGGCAGGGCTGGGGTAACTCACTGAGCCTTTAGGAGTCTAAATTTTTTGCAGTGAAAGGGCATATGAACTCAGATGTGAGCCTGGCTCTCAATGATGTCCAAAAGTGGAATGGTTAGGGCTCTTTTGGGAGAGATGAACAACAACAACAAAACTTCAAGTTGGCTTAAGGAATAAAAAGCAACTTTTTTAAAAAAATTAAAGTTTATTGGGGTGACAATTGTTAGTAAAGTTACATAGATTTCAGCTGTACAATTCTGTATCACATCATCTATAAATCCCATTGTGTGTTCACCACCCAGAGTCAGTTCTCCTTCCATCACCATATATTTGATCCCCTTTACCCCTCACCCCCCTTACAACTTTTAAGCAGACAGTCCTGTCCTTAGGTGTGATGCGATCAGGACTCATAATGTCCCCTGGATCTGCAGCTGGACTCTGCCTCCTGTGGGCGGGCTTCATTCTCTGAGTTGACAGGATGGGTTCACAGCTTCATTCCTACTACATCACAGTGTCCAGTTGAGCCCTAGATTCCTACTCTCCTTTCCAACCACTGTGGCTAGGAAGATTGTGTTGGGTGTCATCTCTTGGCTCTCTAGATCTCCTCTTGTTCTCTCCAGATCTCCTCTCTCAGCTGCAGAAGGTTGATCTGTTTGGATTACATCAATAGGCTCCCATCCTTCCCATGTTAGTTTGAGCTCAGCCAATAGGGCGTCTCTGTAGGAAATCAAAGGCATGGAGGAGAGTAGAGTGGGTCACGGTAATTATCCTTTTGTTTCCCCGTGAATTCATTTTGGGCTTCACCAAAAGCCCACAGGTCCTGTTCTACATGATCCTCTCTGCTTCCAGGTTTCTATAACTTCTTCCTCTCCAAATACTTTGAGTCTATGGGTGGTAGCAGCTCCAATAAACTTGGATTTTCACATTAGCCCTTATGGTTCCTTTATACCCGATGCACCCTTTGTAACTAGTCTGCTTGTAAATAAGCCCTCCTCAATTTGTCCTGACTGGAGTGTGCCATCTGTTTCTATGGCGTGTCTAGCTGTTACAGAGATAGAACCTACTGATTGCCTCTGATCGTGCCTGTGTCCTTCTCTGGGGCTAAGGGAGCCCTACTTAGACAACAAGAAAAGAGAACTAGAAACTGGAGGCAGCTAGGGGGAGAAGTAGGGGTGCAAGCTGGAGAGGCAGACAAAATGGTTAACTACAAAGAGGTCCGATCTTGTGGCAAGAAAATTTGGTGGGTGTTTCTAAGGCAGATGTTTGGTGGGTGTTTGTCTGTGAGGTTTTCTTGTTAGAAGCATGTCTGCATCCCTTTTGGGGTATGAGTCTTGGATTCTGCCTCTGGATATGGGATTTGTAAAGGCTAGGAAAAGCTAGGCAAGTATGTTGAGACTCTGGTTCGTTTATGTAATGCAGTGCTCGTTTTAATAATGTACATGCATTGTGTGATTTTCATCCATATCAATGAATTTGGAATCAGTCTAGTCCACCTTTTATTTCATGTAATTCTGTCACGTCTGCACAAATTTTATGTAATTCTGTCATGTCTGCACCTAGTTGGGGGTAAGAGGATAATTATATTTCAATTTAGGAATTCTACAGAAAAGGATATATATGAGCTTGGAGAAATTACAAAGAGACAATCCCAACTAGAGATGATTTATGTTTTATCTTTTCTGAAGGTAACAAATGAGGACCGTTCATCTGGGCATTTTTCAAAAGCATTTTTCCCCCTCCCATTTAGCTTTTGTTCACATTTTAGTCATTTTCCCAGTTATTTTCAATGAGTGGAAATGCACTGGATAAAAATCACTTGGATACTGGTTATTCAACTCTGTTTCTATATCTTATTGGTAATTGCTTTATAAATGAGTATGTCTAATAGATAACATGGATGAAATGACTGAGGGTGTTTGAAGATAATAAATAATTATGTTTCATTAAGGATATTTAAATTATTATTTTATTAAGTACTTTTTATTTTTTATTATGTTGAGTACTTTTTATTTTGCTGTTGTGCTTTGCAAACTGAATATAAACTCCCAATAAGTCCAAGATTTGTTTTAGTTGAAGTAGCCAAAGGGGAGAGCAACTAAAAATTATGCTCCAGCTAGGTTGACAAGAGACCTAATCTCAGTCAAATTTTCAGATATTGTTTTCGGGAAAAACACTCTCTTTGATTGGCTTGCTCTGTATACAACCTAGACACAATTATTCACCCCGATGCCATGAGCTGTCTTGAGAGATGTTTGATTGGGTTACTGATAAATTTACTTCAGCAAAAATACAACGGAGATCAGACATTACTAGAAGCGGATTTATATTTCTCAGTTCCTGAGGTTCTGTATCAATAGTTCATACTGTCTTTAGGGGAACTTATTCCATATTGCTAATCTAATAACTGAAACCGAGCCAATCAATCAGGAAGCAAGATGGGTTAGTTATTACAGGGAATGTCACAAAGAGCTTTAGTTGTTCCTGCTGACAATTATTAGGCTCCTTTTCAAATGATTTTCTCCTGCCTGCTCCTTTTCAACAAATGAGAAACAGTTAACAATCATGTTTACAATATTTCCATTAATTTGGTGTAAACTTGAAAAATCGACACATTCAACTTGTAATAGCTCAGTGATGAAATTTCACCCACATCCTGCCACCCACCTCTAATCATCATAATTGAATAGACCATTGGCTTTCTACTAGTCCAGAGTTCTTTGGTTTCTTTTCCATTTTATGATCTGTTTATCTGTAAATACTAAATAATTCTATTTATCTGGCATTTAGATCAAATAATATGTGTACGTTCCTTTTCCACTCATGGATCAGGTGGATATGGATAAGAAATGACAGTGAACAGAAAAACATCTTCCTGTTTCCCAATCCCCAGATCAGTCCCCAACACATACACATGCACACACACCAATATTGGGGACAAGAAAAACGTTGGCTTAGGCTGATAGACGGCAAAAGGGACAGACCTCACCAGCCCAGAGATGAGCCTGGGCAAACAAGTAAATCACCTTTAAAATTGTCTTTAAGAAAAAAAGTTTGCTTAGATAAAAAAAAAAATTGCAACTCTGTGAGGATGCCATGGGTCTAATGCCAATTTCTATACTTGCACCCTTCAGAAGTAAAATACTATGGCTACAAAAGAAGGTGTATGGGGTCGGACAATTAAGTTTGTGAACTCATCCAAGAAAAAGTGCTCCATACCTCATTGCTGAATATCACTATGGTCACCTTCCAAGTACTCCCCTAGGGAAGCTATGCACTGATGCCAGTGCCTAGTCCACCCTTCAAAGCAATTTTGGAACTCTTTTTCTGGAATGGCTATCAGAGCTGTCATTGTAGTACTCTTGATGTCCCAAATGTCCTCAAAATGTCTTCCTTTCAATATTTCCTTTATCTTTGAGTAAAGAAAGAAGTCATTGGGGGCCAGATCAGGTGAGTAGGGAGGGTGTTCCAATACAGTTTTTTGTTTACTGGCTAAAAACTCCCTCACAGACAGTGTCATGTGAGCTGGTGCATTGTCGTGATGCAAGAGCCATGATTTGTTGGCAAAAAGTTTAGGTCATCTAACTTTTTCACGCAGCCTTTTCAGTACTTCCAAATAGTAAGCTCGAGTAACTGTTTGTCCATTTGGTACAAATTCATAATGAATAATCCCTCTATAGCATAAAAGGTTAGCAACATCGTTGCAACAGGTTCGTGAACTTAATTGTCAGACCTCATATATCTTTGCATGTGTGTGAGGCGAGAAGGCAGTAATGGGAGAAAAGAAGGAAAAATATCATGGTGAGCCATGGAGTATGACCATCATAAAATTAGTTATTCTGTCTTCTTTCCTGTCTGATCTGTGAGGAACACACACTTGAGTATGTGTTAGTACATCACACTTCATGCACTTCTTCCTTGTAAGAAGATGCACTTAAGAAACCATTACAATGATGCCGAATATAATGTGAAACTTAGATCAAGACTGATATTTAGTCATAAGGTAGTTTTCAAACCATATTAGCCTTTTTACAGTGGCATTTAATATTTAATGTGTTTAAAAACCTCAAGTCAACCTGTTGATATCAAAATTGTTTTCTCCTAATAAGGGCTATGGAGGAAGGAAGCTTCTACAGTTGTTGATACAGCATTTCATTGATTTTACTTGAAATCTAGTTATTTTAGTATTTCTACTTTGCCATCCTTTACATATTGATGCAATCCACATTCCTGTCAGTATAGTGGTCCAATTTCACATTCACATGGTAACATTTGGAGACCAAAAAGGAACTATTATCTCTGTTGATGTTTGTCATTTATATTTAACCAGTGGGGAAGACATTTTTGGGTGTCCCCAGACTTCCTCTCTTGTTTATTACTAGAATTGAGTTATACCTATGTAGTTTGTTGAGAAATGTTGACATTTGTAAAATGTTTTTTTCTGCATATTTTGAAATATCCTAATATTTTTTTCCCTTTTTATTCTGTTAATATAATGAATTGCACTGATTGATTTTCGTAAGTTAAGCCAACTTTGCATTTCTGGGATAAAACCCAGTAGGTCAGAGTTAATAATTCTTCTAAAATACGTTTTTAGATTTAATTTATTAAACTTTTGTTAAGAATTTTTCCATTAGTGTTATAAAGGATTTCCATCTGTAGTTTTCTTTATAGGCATTTTTTGTCTTGTTTTGTTTAGGTATCATAATTCCCACTGAATACATGGGAAACATTTCCTCTTTTGTAATTTTCTGGAAGGTTTTGTGTAGAGTTGATATTATTATTATTATTATTATTATTATTATTATTATATGATTCTTAGTATAATTCAGTAAAAACACATAGCCTAAAGGTTTCTTTGTGAGAAAAAATTTAACTACAATTACAATGTTTTTAGTAGACATAGGGCTATTCAGGTAATGTAATTCTTCTTAGGTGAGATCTACTAGTTTGTGTCTTTCAAGTGATTTGTTCATTTCAATCAATTTGTTGAATTTACTGTTATAAACTTGTCCACAATATTCCTTTATCCTTGTAATATATGCGTATACAGAAGCTATAATGGTATCATCTCTCATTTGTGATATTGTTAATTTGTGTATTATTCCTTTTTTCCTGTATAACCAGGCAAGAAATTTATCAATTTTATTGATCTTTTGAATGAAATACTTTTGGTTTCAGTAATTTTTCTGTTTTCTATTTTATTGATATTCTCTCTGATCTTTATTATTTCAATTATTCCACTTACTTGTATTTAATTCTCTCTTCTTCTTCTAGTTGTCTTTTTTGTTTTTCGAAGTGGAAATTGAGTTAGTTATTTGAGTCTGTTTTCTTATATATGCATTTGGAGCTATAAACTTCCATTTAAGCACTGTGGTAGTTGCTTCTCAGACATTTCGATATATTGTGTTTTTAATTTTATTTTCAATTAAAAATAATTCAATTGAAAATAATTTCTAATTTCTATTTTTATTTCTTTTTTTGACCCTTACATTCATAAGGAATATGTTAGTTTCCACACATTTTGGGATTACCTACATATTTCTATGAAATTGATTTGAGTTTTAAATCTTTTATGGTCATACAACATACTTCGCAGAATTTCAACCCATTAAAAAATTTAAGATTTACTTTATGGTTTAGAATATGGTCTATTTTGGCAAATGTACCATGTTGTCTTGAAAATAATGTAATTTTTTGATTGTGGAGTATTTCATAAATGTCAGCTATGTCCAGTTATTGATAATATTATATAATTCTACTATATCCTTGTTATTTTCTACTTGTTTGATTACTTAGTGGTAGAAGGATATTGAAATCCCAGAACAAAATTTTGTATTTGTATGGTTCTCTCTGCATTGCTAAGTTTTTGTCATGTATTTTTATAATAGCTTTATTGAGATATTACTCATATATATAAAATTCACCTTTTAAAGTATATAATCCAGTAGTTTTTAATTATTTACATTTGTCTGACCATCACCACTATCTAATTTTAAAACATTTTCAATACTCCCTATAGAAAACCTGTATCAGTTAGCATCACTCCTAATTCCCCGACACCTCCAGCTCCTAGCAATAATTAATACACTGTCTATCTCTATGGATTTGCCTTCTTGACATTTCATGTAATACAATCAAACAATATGTGGCTGTTTCAAAGGCAGAAGGGGAGAAATACAGCCCTTGTTACTCTATCTAGGTTAGGAGTGCAAGTACAAAAGCCAAATTTATGATTTAATATATTTAATAAAATGGGAATCTTCTAGATTTATAAAATGCAGTCATGCTCTACCTAACCACATATAGCATACCTGAACTGTACTTTTGGTTGCAAAGATTACAACTTTAAAAGTATTTTGAAACCTCTTATAAATTTTAATGCAAAACTTTATACATACAGTGAGCAATATGAAGAAATTTTATACGTGCCTGACAATAAAAACATTAAATTAAAAAGTAAAACAATTGATTTGTTGTAAATTCATCTTCAAGAAATTTAAACAGTACATCAAAATCTCACAATTCAACTGTCTGTATTCAAATGTACTTAAAACAACACATTAAGCTTGCTTCTCAGCCAGATGTTTTGGCATCATGCAGCCAAAGCTCTAGACTGATTAAAATTATGAGGAAGATTTATTGTTCTATAATGGTGAACATAAGGACTCTTTTGCTTGAGAATAATCTGTCATAGGGAATTGTGGCAAAGAAAAAGCCAACAAAAATATTTTTCGAATTACAATAGAAAAAACACCTGACACTTTGTAGAAGAGAATATATAATTAAGTACATCACATAAAATATATTTAACTTCATTTATGAAAAACAATAAAAACTGCCAATAAAACATTTTTCTTCATTAGTTGATATTTAACATATTATTTATAATTTTTACTCTATTTTCACTTTATTTGTTTTTTTATTGTTCAATTACAGTTGACATTGAATATTATATTAGTTTCAGATATACAGCATAGTGGTTAGACATTCATATAATTTACAAAGTGATCACCCCAATAAGTCTAGTGCCCATCTGACACTATACATAGTTATTACAATCTTACTGACTATATTCCCCATGCTGTACTTTACACCCCAGACTATTACTTCTATTCCTCTTACACAAGTCTTACAACATGAATTTTGTTTATTTTAAATAATAATGACCGATGCTTTTCCTCTATAAAAATTAAGCACGGAATTTGAAACTGAACCAAGAATTTGTCACTTTGAAGCACAGATACTAAGTCTAAATTAAAAATCTATCAAAAAATAAGAACTAGAAAGTATCAAAAGTATCTTTGTAAAATCTGTCTTAGATATAGTCTATAAGTTTCTTAGTTGTGTTTACAGGCATTTATGTGATGTATTAATGATGAATAATCTGTCTTTTTTTTCTAAATTATTTTCTATTATATGTTTTATTTATAACATACTAACAATCACACCCCGATTAAAATTCTCTTCCAAATCTTTTACCTTATTCTCCAATTGAAAATATTTTAATGATATCTTTTCTGTGGTTTCAAATAGTCATTTCCCTAATGACTAATGTTGAGCATATTTTCATGTACTTATTTACAATCCATTTATTTTCTTTGCTAAAAGAGTCTGTGCAAATCTTTTGCTAATATTTTATTAATTTATTTTTCTTATTGAGTTCAATATTATCTTGTTGCGTTCAATATTGTATTATTGAATATGATAATAATTGTATTCCGGATATGAGTTCTTATCACATATGTGTTTTGGAAATATTTCCTTCCAGTCTGTTCCTGTCTTCACATTTTCTTAACTATCTTTTGAAAGGCAGAAAATTTTAATTGTTTATGAGATCTATTCTATCTTTTTTTTTCTTTTATGTTTCACACTTTTTGTATCCCATCTAAGTAAGAGGTCTTTGCCTAATTCAAGGGTACATAGGTGTTGTAGTATATTTTCTTTTAGAAATTTTTATAATTTTAGCTCTTACATTTAGATTTATGCCTCATATTAAGTTATTTCATATATGATTTGAGGTAAAGTTTGTGTTTTATAAAAATATTATTTTAGGACCATATGATGAAAAGACTATCCTTTCCCCTCTGAATTTTCTTGGCATCTTTGTCAAAAATCAATTGAACATACGTTTGTAGATTCGTTTCTTGACTCTCTATTATGTTCCACTAATCTGTATGGCTTTCTTACACCAAAACCATAAAATACTGATTTCTGTAATCCTGAAATCAGAAAATATGAGTTCCCCAATTTTGTTCCTGTTTTATAAAATGTACAATAGCATGGATGAATTGCAAAAGCGTTATGAAAATTAAAGAAGCAAGGCACAAAGGATTACATACTGAATGTTTTCATTTATATGACATTCTAGAAAAGGCAAATGGCTGGTGTGGTGAGATAGAATTGACTGCCAAGGAGCAGAAGGGAACTTTACAGGTTGATGACAATGATTTACGTATCGATTGTTGTGGTTATTACATGACTGTGTATATTTGTCAAAACTTTCCAAGTTGTATAATTAGGAAAGGAAGAATTTTATTGTATGAAAATTATGCCTCCATACATCTGACAAATAAAACTAGTTTTTAGAAAGACCCATTAGTTAGTGTTACGTGCAGAATGATTGTAGACTTTATTATTCTAACAGTAACAAACTACAAGTGTTGGGGCTTCTGTGTCCATGTAGGAGTTAAAAAGGGCCTGCTGTTCTAAACATGATGAGAAGACCCTACGTCTTCTTTTCTATTTTCTGCCAGAGGAATATGCATATTCTTATATTTAAATATTTCCACATTTTTTATGATGCGAGATTTAACCAGTGTCTTGTTTCTACATAAGTAGTTTAAATAAATCAGTTACTACAAGTCCCAATATTTCCTATCAACTCAAGTTGTTTTAAAAGAGTATTCTGTATAAACTACACGATGGATTTTCAAAGTTCTCTTAAAGTATTCCCTATAGATTTCTTGGCTTACATTTAATTTGAAAGCTGAATAAATAATTTATTCTCAATGAAAATCTTGTATATTTAGCTAGTAAGCCTTTTGAACACATTCACAAGTATATAAGGAACATGACCTTTGCAAAACAAACTATTGTCCTCAAGAGCTTTTGATCAAATGGTATACTGTAGCCATAACAGCTGCCATTTAAACATCTCATGGAAAAAGGTCAGGCACTTATGTGCATAATACATGTGACTGATGGAAAAAACAAACAAACAAGAGAAGGCATTTCTCTTTCCTACTTGGCAACTTTTTACTTTTATAGAACAGGCACAAAAATGATTTTAGTTCTACTTGTGTTTATGTTACAATTTCTTTTCTTTTCTTTTTCTTTTTTTTTTTTTTTTTAAGTCATAGTCTATAATCATTCACCAAGTTGTTCTCTGTGAATGCAAAATCCAGATGGCCTGGCAGATGGAGCCTGGAAGATTGGTCGAAATGGGCTCAGACACATCCATCACTTAAACACTCCATAGGAAATTTGAATAAAACTGAAGTTCTGAAATTGTATGGACTGTAGAGGGTAGTCAGCTGTAAAGTTCATGTGCAAACACTCAGTTGATTACACTTCTTAAAGGAACCCTTTTACATTGTGCTATGTCTGCATAATTAAATCAGTTGACATTAAAGAAAATCTACCACATCTTGATGACAAGATTTAACTTGATGACAAAACTTAACTCAGATTTCTACTTTCTTTCATACTTTTGTACCTCATTTGTAGAAGGTGGACTTGGAGATAAGGGAAATTCACCTTGGAAATCAATTCAAGGAGCTAAAGTGATCCTTTTTCTTGGGCAGAAATGGGGACGTTTTTTCATGCGGCAAAGTTAGTCACATGAATTTATAAATTTTTGTTTGTTTTTTTGTTATTTGTAGAGGGAAGCTTTTCTCAAAGATTAGTCAAAATGGTGACCTAATCAGTCCAATCATTTACTGAATTGTGATTATATGCTCATATCAAAAGATAAACTGTTGATATATGTTTTCACATAATAGATGATCTATAGGTGTTTGCTCGTTCTTTTGTACTTATTATTTTCATATGTGTTGAAATCCAAGCTGAGACTAGGGAACATCTAAAGATTTCTGGCCTTATGAGATGAATTTAGGTTTAAATTTGAAACAAAAAGGTTTTTCTTAAAAATTAAACACAAGTAACATATTACTGATTTTTAAAAAATTACCAACACTTATGTCTGTATATTTTCAAACCAGATGAAAGAGTGAAAAGAGTGAATGGTTTACAAAAATGTGTAGCATATATTAAGTGGAGATTAATTGAGGGTATTTACAAGCAAACTCCTGATGGTTTTCTCTTATTTTTTTTAAATTAAAATTTATTGGTAAGGGGGATCTAATACATGGTGATGGAAGGAGAACTGACTCTGGTTGGTGAACACACGATGGGATTTATAGATGATGTAATACAGAATTGTACACCTGAAATCTATGTAATTTTACTAACAATTGTCACTTCAATAAATTTAATAGTAATAAAAAAATTTATTGGGGTGACAGTGGCTACTAAAATTACATAGGTTTCAAGTGTACAATTCTGTAATACATCATCTATATATCACACTGTGTGTTCACCACCCAGAATTGAAGGTCTTGGACAATTTGGCCCTTATGTCATTTTGAGGTTCATTTTCAGAGACTTCTGGTTTTGATTCATTCTCACGACCGCCTCCTTGGGTTTGAATAATTTTCTAGAGTAGTTCATAGAACTCGGATAAACGTTTTACATATATATATATATATACACACACACACACACACATATATATAATATATAACATACATTATATATATACTACACCAGTATATTATATATATATCACTCAGAACAGCCAGATGGAAGACATGCCATAGGGCAAGGGAAGGGGCGCAGAGTTCCCTGCACTCTCCAGTGAGTACTCCCCCTTCACTTCCAAGTATTCACCAATCCAGAAACTCTGGGAACCCCATCCTTTTGCGTTTTAATGGAGGTTTCATTACATAGGCATAATTGATTGAGTCATTGGCCATTGGTGAATGATTTAACCTCCAGTTCCTCTCCCCTCCACAGAGGTTGGCGTGCGGGGAGGTGAGACTGAAAGTTCCAACCCTCCAATCCTGTGGGTGGGTCTCCTGGCAAACTGCCTCATCCATAGGTAACCAAGGTACTTCCCTAAAGTCATCTCATTAACATAATAAAAGACAGATTTAGCACTCGGAACACTTAGGAATTACCAATGGTTATAGGAGCTCTGTGCCAGAAGCAAGGACAAAGAGTATATATATAGATACTCTTTTGTATGTATAGGTATATATGTATATGTATATATATAATATATTATATATGTATATGTGATTATAAATCACAACATCACAGTTTTCTTAAAAAGAAAAGAGAGCAGTAAGAGTTTAAAAAGTACAAGTCCTTCCACATTCTTATTACCTTGGCAAAGCTGTGCTAATTTTTGTACCTTCACATACAGCTCCACCTGTGTCTAGCTCCTGTGATGCTCCGTTAGAAACCTCTGTTTTGTCAGGCCTATGAGATTGCGACTTCTCGTGGGTCAGTGTTCGCACTTGCTGGTCCTCATCTGCTCAGCGCCTGCCATGGTCCTGAATACATGACAGCCTCACCATTTAGTATTGTCCTGATTTGAATAGCAATGTATGAGACACGGCCTTCACTTAAGCATCTGTGTTAATTTTTCTTTTTCTCTCTGTGGTTTGTCCTTTTAAGCCTGTCCCTTTAGAAAGAAAATCATCTACACGCACTTTTGGTTTCTGATGTCTGGGAGCTGATTGAAAGTTGAGTAATTATTAGCTTGAGCGGTGAAGAAGAACTTGAATTTTATGCCACATGTTTTTTACCCCAGGAATTTAAATAATGCTTGATTGTACTGAGGCTTCATTGTTGAGCACTGCTAGAACATCACTGAACTGTCGGCACATGATTGTAAGAAAAGAATTCAGACATGTAAAAAAAAAAAAAAAGATGAAAAAAAAGAAAAAAAGGCTGAGAAATAACAAATAACATGATTTCCAAGGAAGAGGCAGGCCAGTGGCAATCCAGTGTTAAGAGAAGACTAAGAAAATAGAAGTCTTTCTGAATGATTGATCATGTATATTTTCTATATTTGGAAACAAAGTATTTTGTGATAAATAAAAATGAGGTAGACTTTGTGTCAGGTCAATTTAAAATAATTCTTCATCTTGTGATCATAACCATGTAACTAATGTTACGGGCAGGCATCAGTATCGATGAGCCTTAATTTCCTCATTTGTGAAGGAGAGAAATTGCAGAATTTCAGGGCTCTTATAATAAATGTAAAACATCTAACATCGAGGAATGGTACAACAAAGGACACACTGAATGGCTAAGCACTTTAATTATTTATGGCTAAGGCTGTGGATTGTGTATCTGTGTCATCCACAGGCCACACTGCTTTAGTGTTGTCTGGATGACTTCCCGTAAGCCGTAACTCCAGTTTTCTGTGTCAGAATATCATTGTGGTCAAGAATCAGCTGTGGTATGAAAATACATGTGTGAGACTTAAATAATTAGTAATGTATGTATTAGGTGGAAATAAGTGTGATGCCTGTATTGTCTAACTGTTTCCTCATCTTTAAAATGAGACAATAATGATTATTTCCTGGGCTTGTTTAGGCTAGTCGTTCTGAAAGGGCCACCTCAGGGGCCATATCAGTAGCACTTGGGAACTCATTAAAAGTGCAAATTCTCGACTTTTCTCACTGAGACCAACTGAATCAGAAACTCTTG
This sequence comes from Rhinolophus sinicus, assembly GCF_057876585.1. Lineage (NCBI taxonomy): Eukaryota > Metazoa > Chordata > Mammalia > Chiroptera > Rhinolophidae > Rhinolophus > Rhinolophus sinicus. The sequence goes on from NC_142517.1 coordinate 202,107,113, forward strand.
TTGTGATGTCCAGCAAACTGTGTGTAAATGAAACCAAACCCTTCAGGTACGTGTGAGGAACATGGCAGTCTGAGAATCGCTGGTTGTAACTGGTTTGACTGGGCAGAGATGCACAGTAGCACACCATGACATATTTTCACCATATATATATATATATATATATATATATATATATATATATATATATATGTATGATAAATATGAATAATCTCAAAGCATAGATATTAGTAAAATGTAGTAAAATAATTAGTAAATGATGGTTTTGGGAGTATTCAATTACCTTTGTTTTTAATATAACTTATTTAGTTTTAAGGATATGATTTAACAATTAGCAATGGTTGTTCTAATGTCTAGTTTGCTGTGTTACTGAACATTTGACAATCCATTCTCCCAAGTCTGCAGCAGCCAGCTTGAGCACATCACTTGGTTAGTGACATTTTCCTCTCTTTATCTTCTTAGTTTTTTTTTTTTTTTTTTTTTCCCCCATGACTGGTAGAATAGTAAACACACAGATGTACTGGAGTGCAGTTTATAGCAATGTGGAAGACTGCTCAAACAGCCTGCTCTTCTGAGTCCAGTTGCAGAAGATACTTTAAGGAGGGAACTTAGGCAGAAAGATGTGGGGAGCTAGTAAGTTGAGCCAAGCCACTGGCATTCAATTTTTAATAATTTTTCTATCCAAACTGATGAATTATGCCATAGATTATTATAGCACATACAAAAGAAACCATCTCCATCATTGACTTATGGGATTTGTTCTAACTCCTCGGATATAATGAAAGTCAGTTCATTTAAAATACAGAGATATCCTGGTTCCAGGCAGAACTCTTGCTGGTACATACAGAAAGACAGGGCATACCTATGTGAACTTAGCATGCTCCAAGAGATGTGGTTAAAACAGATATCAGATGCAAAGCTGAAAAGCTGTCCCAGGTTCCTCTGGAAAACATGCTCATTACTTGAAGAATCAGAGAATCAGCAGAAGAGAGAGAGCACTGTTTGGCAGGCATGAGCTTCTCTCTCTGTCTTAGCACCCAGCTTCTATTTGGCTCCTTTCAGCATGAGTATGTCACTTGCTGGAAATAGTAAACTAACACACCAGTGAGGGGCTGCTGTCATAAAGCTAATCAGGCAGGCTATGTGGAAACACTCAACTGGAGTTCCTGAACATTTATATCTCCCTGTAAAGTTTTAAAACACATACAAGAGAATAAAGGTAAAATAACTTATTCTTAGGTAGTCATTTTGTTCTAAATACTGGGAGGAGCTAGGATGAGCCACAAGGAGGTTTACATTTCTCCACGCCTAAGCAAGCTCAAGTAGCCTCATTCTTTCCCCACCATGAGAATAATTAGACTCTGCTTTGTGAGGTTGCCTGTGAAGACTAAAATAAGATGCAAGTAAAGCATGTAGCCTGGATTGCTAACACATGCCCCATAGTGATTGTTCAATAGTGTTGGGTAGTTATGAAGAAGTATGTTTGGCTCAGTGTTCGTATCACTGTTGTCCCAGAATCCAGACTTTCACAGGCTAATACGGGAGAGAAGCAGCCCTTCAAAAGAGGTATGAAGAAAAATATCTTGGATGACAAGGAACAAGCCAAGGCCTCTTACCACTCATGCAGAGTGTGGAAAAAGCTGGGGGGGGGGTGGTGGAGACAGCGAGCGAGCTGGCCCTGCTACCTTATCAGCCCCATGTATCAAGGAAGACGACGGATGACAAATGAAGCTAATCTTTTTCTTTAAAAGTTTCAGTCATAGGAAACGTGGCCTAGTTTCTGTCCTCAAATATGGCCATTCGAGTTCTTATTCCTCCTCTTGGCTGTAGCATAAGAGAGGCTGGAGTAGTGGGGCAGACATGAGGGGAAGTCGGGAGCACAAAAACATCTTTAGCTGCCCTGAAAGGCCATCACCCTGATTGGTAAAGCTTTCTTGAAGAGTTTAGTAGGAGGGGCAGTCATTAACGTCAGAAGCAAAAACCAGTAACTTGGGTCATCATTATGGCAGGACACCAAAAAGGACAGCAGGAAGGATGAGGTAAGGAAATTAGAGGGCTGGAGTTACGTTGCATATTGAAAGGCATTCCAGCTCTCCATGAGGCTGGATTGTTTCCTATTCTTTCTTGCTTCCTCCTATCTTTAAATTAAAGCCAAATTGACTTCTTGGGGAAGCTTTAGTTCTACTCCCAAGGCCTTTTAGCTGCTTGAAGCTGGCACACTGGGTGATCTGGGATTATCTTTCTTACTTAAAATAAATGGATTATGGACTTTAACCACTTCCATAAAATAATTTCACAGCAACTCCTAGACTGGTGTCTGATTGAATAACTGGGAACTATAGACTAGCCAAGTTGTCACATAAAACTGACCGTCACGCACACCTGATAGATTTATGTTTCCCAGTTGCCCTACAAATATGATGCTCAAACTCTTTGCAGTGTCAGGAAAGGATGCCCTGCACATGGCCAGTGCTGCCCTCGGAGCTTCCATCAAAGCTGCACCCCGGCCATCCCTGAACTTCCACTCACATGGTTTGTTTGCTCCACCTTTTCTTCGTGCAAGCAGCTTCATTCTCCTGGGATATTTTTAGTCTCATCTATTCCCATTGTTTATCTCCTGGGTGTCCTTCTAGGCTTACTGCCACCTCTCTCAGGATGTCCCCTGGGGCTTGTCCCTCAAGCACTCCCATAGGTCCTGGGCTAATTCCTATAATAGTGTTGATCATCTAGCTTAATGACTTGTTTCCTTATTTGTCTCACGATCAACAGTAAACATCTAGGAATTGGGACTAGGTCTTCTCTGTAGGTATATTTCTACTGCTTGACTTGGGGCCTCACATACCGTGGGTGCCAAAAAAATGTATACACATTTTAAGAAAGGAAAAAATGGTATTCAAATTGTAATACTCAATATATACCAATAACAAAAGATGAATACAAGTCACGTTTGACTTCTGCAATTATAAGAGATCCTCAAAGTGGTTGCCATCAGCATAATTTTAATACAGTTTTTTCTTTATTAACATGTGTATACATTTTTTGGGCACACGCTGTATAGTTGACACCCCTTAGATATTTATTTATTGATGAAGTAAATGAATCATGAAGTTAATATGCAGACTCAGAAACATAAAGGCTATGCCAAATGATTATATTTTCCAGTTTCAGTTTACAGTTTTACTTGTGCTGGGGTGAGTCCCCCACACACAAAAACATAAATTTTGAGCATACTTATGATAGGAGAAATAATTTTGATCAATTATTAAAGAAAATTATAAAAATAATTTTCTCGTATATCTAAAGTTCTCAGTCTAGGGCTCTTTTTTGAAGATAATAAATAGTAGCTACATAAATATTTGCACTAATGCAGTTAGGATGATGTTTGTAAATCATTCCAAACACTCACGCATGATGTAGTTATCTAGTAAAATAAACTGACAATTTTACATATCAGGACTATATAAATACAAACAATGTACATTCTGACATTACTCAGAGGTAAATACTAAAATTAGAAGTGAAAAGTGTCAATTTTAAACATTTTGGAGGAATTTAAGTTAGAGTTCCCACCAAACTGAACAAAATCTTATTTTGAGACAAGTTAACAAATACTTGCTGACCGTCTTTCACGGACCAAGTACTCTTAGGGGCATGGTACCTTTTTGAGTAGCGAACAGGTGCCAACCAATGAATTGTATGGTTTATACATATTTCATCTAATCTTTATAAAAACACTACAATATATACATTATTATTCTAAAGCCATAAAAGAGGAAGCTGAAATAATGATTAGGTGACTTTCTCAAAAATCATAAGTAGTGAAGTCAAGATGTAAATTCAAATCTGTTTCACTCACTCTAAATCCTGTGCTATTTCTTCTACGCCTTTCAAAGTTCCAGTGGAAAGAAACCTGAAGAGTTTTCCCTACCTGCCTTCAATTCATTAATTATCTTTTCAGCCAATCTAATCCATGTTTTATCCTCTCCTTTGATGTTTTCAATATTTGTGTAACTTTCTTATAATTTCTTGGAGTTATACTTTCTTTTGTAACAATCTGATTGTTTCCGTATCATGATAGCCTTGTGTTTCTGTTTGGCATTATTTTATCTCTCTGAACAGTTTACATATATTGTCATGTGCCACTATTGACAAGAATACATTCTGAGAACTGCATCCGTAGGTGATTTCGTCATTGTGCGGACATGATAGAGAACACTCAAACAAACCTACATGGTATAGCCTACGACACACCTAGGCTGCATGGTGTAGCTGATTGCTCCTAGGCTGCAGGCTTGGATAGCATGTCACTATACAAAGCAACACAAGATTAAATCAAGCACAAGAGAAAATGATGCAATCAAGAGATGTGGTAAACAGGAGTTTTATGGGGCTACTCCCTGTATAATAGAACATACTATTTTATAGCATTTTTTAATAAGTGGAAAGAGTACGCTTGAAAATAATAATAAAAAGTATAGTATAGTAAATACAAAAGCCAGTAACATAGTTGTTTATTGTCATTATCAAGTACTGTGTGCTTTACTTTTATATGCCTGGCAGCGCAATAGGTTTGTTTACACCAGCATCACCACAGACACGTGAGTAACGCATTGTGCTGTGATGGCTACTAGGTCTCTATGCAATAGAAATTGTCAGCTCCATTATAATCTTAGGGGCCCACCTTAGTATGCATTGTTCATTGTTAACCAAAACATGTCTTATGTGATACATGACTATACTGATAAATATTCTTTCGAATTCTCATTTGACTTTCTGAGTTCAATTATCTTCTTCAGTGGATCTCTAATTAATCATTTTTGGTGTTGGAGTTGCTCAAATTTTTGTGACAGTTGTCTGTGACCTCAGTTTCTGGAAAAGTGTCCTCTGAGAGTGACATGTCTTTTGAGCTGTGGAGATCTCTTGAAGACTGCAATTACAGAGTTACCTCTGTCTGTGTGCATGAGGGCATTAGATAAAAACAAGGTTTTACACTTGCTTCCTGGGGTTTCTATCCCACATGAGAACTGTAATTATAATGCTGATGTGTGCATCCTAAAAATGCTGTGCCACAGGTTTCCACACATGTCCTGTGTGTCAACACTTGGCACCAGCTAGTAGAAATTCTCCAATTACCATTTGTGGGCAAGTCAACTTTTTTCCAGGTCTCATTTTAAAGAAGGAACCTCCTCCTGGTGCTCAGATATCAAATTTGTAAGCTTCGAAACCCAAGATCCTTCGGTTTATATCTGGGTCCAGGATCTTGTGGTCAGCCATGGTACTTCAATTCTTACTGACTTTTAAGGATGTGAGCCTTTGTTTCTCTTTTTGGCATTTGGAAATTTTGCTTTCTTGCTTTGAGCACAGCTATGCATTTTAATTCCTTAACTGTACTTTACTGAGTATTTCTCCATGTATAGAGTGGACAGGGTGGCTCCCTCATTTCTCAATCCATCATCTTGCAGAACTTCTCTATATGTGAGGATCGTTTTTATCCAGGGTGACCATATAATTTATCTTCCAAATTTTTTAGTGAAACTGGACACTTTTAATAATTATTCTGGAGCAATAGAACTGTGTTGGTCAGGGTAAATGGTTACCGTATTTCTATGGAAATGAGTATATCAGAACAGTCTACTGCAAGAGGTTTCAGAGAAGTCTTGATTGGTCTAGTCTCTGGCATTGCAGGAAATCTTGGAAACTGAGAAACTTGAACAACAGGGTTCCTCTCAGGGCGTTTAAGGATTGAGGCAGCCTGGTAATTCAGTGTCCATATGTAGTCTGTACTTTCAGACAGCTATCTGCTATATATAGTAGCTTCTGTCCATTAAACTCCTTAATGCAAATCTGTGTGAGGGTAATTGGGAAGAATAGTCTACAGGGCACTATTTGCTTCAATGTGGCCACTATTCCCCAGTTTGCCATTTAGCAAATAAAGTGTGAACTTTGGGAAAAAAAGAAAAAAGAAAATTGAATAGGTCCTTTATCACAGCTGCAGGCTTCTGGGACGATACCAACTCACATAAAAGTCGAAGGGAAGTAGAAACAACATGATTTTAGAATTTTTATACTGGTGCTCTGAATCTGTTGTTCTAACAAATAATTTCCCTTTTCTTTAAAAGAAATACACATTATAAGTGATATTGTTAAACCCCTGTCTGCTGATAGACTTATTAATTAATTAGTTAATATGTATACAGCCTTATTTCACAAAAGAATTTGAGGTGGAAGTAATTATACTGTCCAGGTGTCTAGCAGAATTATACTGGGGTGAAGGAGGGGGCATCAGATTATATTATTGCCACACAGAATTTTAGAGTTGGCCAGACCTTGGAGATTATATCATTTTCTGTGACCTTCATTAAGCAGTCTGACTAGCCATCATTATTTGAGGCCATGGAGAAAATTCTAGCCTTCTCTAATCAGCAGAACTCTTTTATGTATCCCTATTACTGTAACTAGCCTTATGGTAATTTTCAGCAGCTTGGGCTACAAATAACTATCAGTAATTACAATGCTATTGTCTCTACAAGATATAGCAGTCCCTAGTGCTTGTAATATGTTTTTATACACCTGTACAGAATGAAACAACTTTTGATGCTGGAGGAGGGCTCATTCTGAGACCTTCAGACACAGAGCTGTACACTAGCCCAACCAAACTTCTTTGGCAGCTACAGACCGATACCTATGCAGTTGGGCATGTTCTTTCCTCTCCTTGGGATGTTGGGATGCATACTCGTACATTCCTCTTCTCATCCTTGTACCACTCAAATTCTATTTGTCCTGCATGGGCAAGTATCAAACCTAGTGATGCAATTAGGACAATAAACGATATAGATTTATGTGAACATGTAATGAACAAACATGTCATGAATCAGATCAATTGCAGATACTACAGCAGGTCAATAAGAAGTCCTGAGACCCAAAGTTACCCAGTGTCACCCTGAGTCTGGTAACTAAGAACATTACCATTTTCTTATTGTCATAATATTTATTATCTTCCTCCGTCTCAAGAAATTTGATAAAATATACTGTGATTGTGGGAATGCGATTAACCTTATATGAAGAGATCATGATCATATAAGAAACTTGATGTAATAATGTCAAAGTCTTTATGAAAAACAAACGTATTTAAATCAATATTGAGATGGAAATATTAAATCCCTTCATCTTTCATAATATTACTTTGAAAATGACATTTCTTATAAGATAAAGTTATTTGAACTCTTATAATGAAAATATGCTAAAGGTATATCTTGCCTTTCTGAATAATTTAAAATGGAAAAAAAACCCACGTTATTTCAAAGCAAATGTTATGTTTTATTTGGTGAAGGAAGAAGAATAAAATTCATTTTTTAAAGTCAAATAGAACTTAGTTTTTTAAATCTTAGTATATTGTGTAGAGGTTTTTAATATAATTGACAATTTCACCTTTTTAATTACAACAAGCCATTATTTGCAAAATGTATTTTTAATCTCTTTCTAAGTTTTGATCAGGGTTTGGAACTCATTGATTAGGCTATAGCTTTGCGATTTTACCTAAATTCATCTAATTAACCCAATATTTTGTGAAAAATAGGGAGTTTTAGAAATGTATCACCTATCTTAATGTCTTCATGACACGTATTAGGAAATGAGACACAGATGTTTTCCTATTAGGAAATGAGATTTTCAGGTAGGTATAATTTATTTATTCTTCTCTTAAACATTGTTTATTCATGTTATTAAAACCTTTTTGGGGGGTTCATTCTTGACTGTTGATCACCTTAGGGAACAGCAATGGGATAAAGATGACTGAAGGATTGTGAAAATCAGAAAAAGTGCTTTATGAGTTGAAGCAGTTTTGCTTCCTAGAAGCAGAGAAAGGAGACACTGACGTATTGAGTATCTACTAAACGTTGCGCTATTGCCTAGCACTTCATTTACATTGTCAATTCTCTTTGACTTACAACGGAGTTATGTCCCAATAACACCAATGATAGTGTGGCTCCCTCTGACAGGTGACTGGCTCAAGGACTCCTTAGGAGTCTTGCTGATTTTTTCTTAAACTGCATTGCAGGCCCAGAAGCTTCCATCCAAGCTGCCTTTCTTCTTTCTCTCCCTCCCTTGGGATCAGAAGTGCTTTGTAATCTGATGACTCTCCTCTCCCAATTCTGTTCTCATTTTCTTCACAGGTTTTCCTTAAGATGTTCATGCACATTGAATTCAGTCTTGACCATTACTTTTCAGAGAATCTCCACTAACAGAGATACTACTTGTTACTATCAGTGATATTAATATGCTATTATTTCTGCTGACAGTAGAAAATTGAATTTAGGAATATATTCCATGGGAATTTGGTAGAGATTTTTAGTGATAGAGGAATTTTTATTTTTTTAATTTTTTTTAAAGACAGTGAGTGCATTAAACTGCAGTATCCTTAAATAAGGTGGTCCCAAGGATGGGTAGATATGCACTAAAAAGAGATGAGAGGGAAAGAAATGAGTTCCATTTTTGTATGACTTTTTTTCTCTCTTCTTGGTTATATTCTTTCTCCACTCAGAATAAGCTTGAACACTTTTTATCACACATATCTGTGCTTTTTACTTTCTTCTCATTTTAGTCCTGTTTAGTTTTAGTAAGTAAGCAATATAATGGTAATCTGTTTTGAAGAAAGAGAGAGAGAGAGAGAGAGAGAGAGAGAGAATAGGAGAGAAAACCCCAATCATTACAGAACCACCAAAAATGAGAAAACTTTCAAAATTATTGGGTTAGTGTTCTTTAAGATTCTTTCCAGCCTTGTCAGGTTTAGTTTTTGTACTAGGAATTAAAGAACAGTAGAGGCAAAGAGGGTCACAATACAAGTTGTAGTGTAAACCCATGCATTCTGACTCCAATAGCCCAGATCATTTATAACAACTAATTTTCTATTCTTACTCACTTCTGAATGTTCATTACTTACATGATCATCCATTTCACTGTTGTGTCATTTTGATGATAAAGGAATTATTCCTAAAGCACATGACTAGATGCCTTTATTAGGGCCTCTTACTAATAAAATTCTCACAGATCCAGAGAACAACTCCATTCAATCCTTGCAGATTGTAATCAGGTCACCCTTTAGTATTTTTGGTTCTAGTATAAAGAGCCAATTTCATTCATTAATTTGTATATTCATTTTGAAGTAATTTTAGTGCCTTATTATACCAGATATTATTTATTTTTTGCCAATCTCATTACTTCTGTTTGTATTTCTTGGACCCTCTCCAGTTGTTCTAGAATCTGTAAAAAACTGATGACCAATATTAGACACACTTTTATAATAAGCATGTGATTTGCCAAAAGGATTAGATGCTAAGTCTTTCATTTTAATGTTGTATTACCCCCTAAAATATTATATCTGCCCCGTTCCTCCTGTACAACCCATCAATATCAACTCTGCCCCAACCATTAGAAAAGTATGTGCTAATCTTTCCCGTGTGATTAAATACAAATTCCAGATCCTTTTTTCTATATTTGATTTTGGAATTTTTTAGTGGTTTGTAACTTATCTATCTTATTTCGCACTTTTTAATACCAGCAGCACCTGGCTAATTTAGTCCCAATATTTTCTTTACATTTCTTTTTATTTCTTAAAATCGTCTTCATATAAAACGAAGGTAAAAATCGAAACTTTAACACTTCTTAGCTGTGTGCCGTTGGACAAATTATTTAACCTCTCTACGTGTTAATGTGGAAAATGGGGAGAGTCATACCTAAGTGTTGGTGTGACAGAAGAGAGGAAGTGGCATATTCACAATAGCTAATATAAAGTAAGTGCTCAAAATGTTAGTGTCCTTGTAGATGTGACCAGTTATTTATTTTATCCACACTAAGTTGCAATAAGATACAGCTTAATGTGAGAAAGAATTTAGCTCAAGAAAATCTTCATAAAAGCTCAGAAAGACAATCTAGTCTTCACTCTTTTGGAGGAAAAACATTTGATGGACTTCAAAAAGCAGGATCAGATATCATATTCCTTTTATATTTGCTTTAATTTAGAGCTGAGCCACAGAGAAAAATTACTTTCCTGTTTAGAAGTCTGAGAAAACATTCCAATATAGAGGAAACATGCATTTAATTTAATCAAAAAGAAAGAGATATGTTTTTCATTAGACTGAGGAAGGAAAGACCATAAAAGTAAAGCTCAGAGACAAGCAAACCTCATAGATGTTTTCAGATTTTTTGGGTAGATACCCAGGAGAGGGATTGCTGGGTCATATGGTAATTCTATTCTTAATTTTTTGAGAAACCTCCACACTGCCTTCCACAGCGGCTGCACCAGTCTGCATTCCCACCAACAGTGCATGAGGGTGCCTTTTTCTCCTGAAACCTATGTAACTTTACTAACTATTGTCACCCCAATAAACTTTAATTAAAAAAAGAAAAGAAAACCTCACAGATGTGGGAGAGTTGGCTGCAAATATTGGAAACGTTACCACATGGAAGAAGGACTCATTTGTTCAAAGCAAGTCAAGAACTGTGGTTGGCACAAAAACAAATGGAAGGGAACTGAGAGAAAAGATCTTTCTAACTCTGAAAGCCATTCAGAGGTGGAATGGACCATCTCAGGATGGGTTACTTTCAAATCCCAGAGGCTGCAAAATCACTTTGTTGTATGGAAAATTCAAGCATTAAAAGTTGACCTCTTCAGACCTGTATTTCTCAAGCTCTAACTTGTAATGCAGAGTGGGAAGCTCCCTGAATGACTTTCTGGGGACTATTAAAGTAAGAGTCCAGGAGCACTGGAGAGAGAGAGAAATCCTCTGGCAACTACTGAGCTCTCAATGAGATGGGATAGAAAAGAACAGTTGGGAGACCATGCAGATTTGCCTTCCTATTCTTGCCCCAGTGGTTGACAAGCAGATATCTAAAGGCACCTACTACTCTTTTGGTGGGTCCTACTCTGTTAAAGACACTGGAGTGGGAATAGAAAATAGAACAAAGTGATCATGGTTCCTGACCTTTGGAAGCATAACGATACACTCAAATGGACATGATTAACGACCAGTAAAGAGGTGATTAAACCGGATAATTGTCACTTTTGAACGTGCTGTGAAAGAAATAGGTGAAGACTAGAAAAGAAACTAGGAATGGGGGTGGAGTAGTCAGAGAAAATTTCTCTAAAGAGCTGCCATTCATTAACCTGGGAGTTTTATAAAATAGGTAAAAGAAAGGAAAAGGAAACATAGGGATGGATGGATAGATAGATCGATCAATAGATAGATAGAAAAATAGGCTATGCAAATAGAGAAAAGAAGAGCCTCTATGAGGTGTGAAAGACCTCGATGTTTCTTTGAAAATGAAAGAAAACCAGTGTGATTACAAGATTTTCTCTGAGTGAGTCTGGAGTGTAGTCAGGGTCTTTTAGGGTACTGATTTTATTCTCACAGAAATGGAAAGTGTTGTAGGGGTTTAAGAGAAAGAACCAGAAAAAATTTATATTTTAGCAAGGTTAGTTTTAAAATTTTTTCACTTTTTCATTTTGGAAAGAGAAATCAAACAAAAATTAGCAAAAATGGTACAATGAATTTCTTTATACTCTTGATCCAGATTTGTGATTTATATGTGCTCTCTCTTTATATAGACCATTATCAGTAGTAGTAGTACCGAATTATCTGTAAGTTATAAACTGCATGATACTCTACCCCTAAGTATCTCCAAAGAAAAATACTTTCCCTTAGAGAACCTCAATACAGATACCAAATTCAATAAATGTAACATTGACACAGTACTATTATCTCATGCATAGAGCATATTTAAATCTCCCCACTGTTTCTCTAATGTTCTTCACAGTAATTAATCATATTTTGGGATTCAGGCTCTATTTCAGGACCTGTATTTAGTTGCCATGTATCGTTCATTTCCTTTGTTCTGGAACAGGTCTCTCAGTATTTATCATCATGACATTGCTGTTTTGAGGAGTACAGGCCAGTTGAGGTGCAAAAACAAAGCTCTTCAGTTTGAGATTGTCTGATATCTCATCATGATTAGATTCAGGTAATGCATTTTGGCAGGAATGCCACACAAGTGATGATGCCCTTTTATAGGAATAATCCAGAAATTATAACCTCCTCACTGCAACACATCAGGAGATCTGTGATGTCTATTTGTCTTATTCAGTGGTGATGGTAACTGACTATGTGATTACGGTGATATCTGTGAGATTTCTCCCCTGGAAATTTAGTATTTTTCTCTTTTTTGGGAGCTACTTTGAGAATCTGTAAATATTATGTTTCCTATTAAACTTTCATTCAGTAGTATTTAGCAATAATAATACTTACCTGAATCAATTATTGGCTGATTTTTGTAATTCTTCTGTAGCTTTTAAATTAGTTGTCATTCTCCTATATGTATTTCTTTCTTTAAAAATGTTTACATATTTACTTATTTATTCTCAGCATGAGTTCATGGATTCTGGTTTTACCAATGGTTGATAATCTATGATATTATGCATTTTGAAACTCTGACTCTCCCATATTTGGCCAGTGGAGCTCTTTCAAGCTGGTTCATTTGTCCTTGCAACAGGTCCCCATCAGTTTTTGAGTACTTCCTTAATTTTTGGCACAGATGTTCCAGGTTTGTCTTGTTTTCGTGCCGCAATCTGGCTGTTTCAGTGGAGAGTGGTGTTTTGAAATCAACATCTGGATAAAGAAGTTTATTCTTGGAGCTATGTGAGGAGTGTAGAATATTGCAGGATAGAAGGTAACTGACCAGAGACTGTTACCGTCATCTGGGTGAAAGATCCCAGTGTGCTGGTCCAAGGTGATGCGAAGGAAGAGATGGAGATAAGAGAACATACATTTGGTATATAATTGGACATATAATTAGCTACAAAAATGTGCTGACATTTGGACATTTGGATATTGAGATCATTGGATATTGAGGTGAGAACAAAAGGGATTAAAGATAATCCCAGACTTCTGGAACCTACAGTTAGTGAGGTGTGTATATTGCTCACCTGTGGCTCACGTATTGATGATTGTATACCCTGGCAGCTGGGTGCTGTGTGGTGTCTTTTTGTTGACTGTGCGAATGTGACCAAACTTGCTTCTCCATCTGTGGGGTCATGCTCATGAGTTGCCATGGCAACCTCTCAGGGTACAGCTGCATGATGGCTTCAGTGGCTTTCATGAATAGAAGTCTCTGGAATCAACTGTATGGAGGTACTTGGAGGTGACTCAGCTGGTGCCAAATAGTATTGGATACCTTAGCCTTGCCTTTAGAAATAGGGAATCAACAAAGGGAATTTTCTCAGGGCTTCTTGCATAGTGTTATGGTGATAAATGAAATTTGGTGAAAAAAATGCTAGAATGCTAGTTTGTGAATAAGTAAGATCTAGTTGCCCTATTGTAAATATATAATTCAGAATGACTGTATAAGAATTAGACAAAGCAGCAAGGAGAGATTTATACAATTTGTATTTTTGATGTATGTGATAATAAGCTTATCTCCTTTCATTTCACACATAAGAAATAAGATATGATTGACATTTATTAAGAAAATTTCAAAACTAGGAACATTTGTTTTGCCTATCTTTTTCAGTTTGCAGGTAAATAAAAATATTTTAAATCTATGATCAAAATACTGTAATACATCAAAACTTCTCTTATGTTTTATGTAAAAATATACGGTTGTTTTGATTTTTATGAAGATAAGATATTCTATGTGTACAAGTCCAGAGAGGATTTCCTTGAGCGGAGAGATCATCTGACGTGTTTGGGAAACTGAAATATGATTCACATAAGTAACCATGAAACTTTTTAGACTACTGATGTTTCTTTGGATCCAGGCTTCCTTGTTTTGGGGGCACTGAACCCTTGTCTTTTTCTCCCTGGATGTGTAGTTTGTTGGTTTTGTAGCTCAGAGCAGTTTTGTGCCTCATCCTCAATCTCTGCAAAGCCCTGAAGTACCAGATGCAAATTCTAACTTCCCACTCAGAAGCTCTGACGAAAGACAAGAGGACAGACTATGCACATTGTGGAATTTAATTGTAGAGGAATTGGCTGATAACTTTTGCATTTTGTCACGCTGAAAGAGATTTAGAGTTATAGACTACAAAACATTATTATGCTACGTTAACTCAATCACTTCTCAGCTACTGGAGGAAGGACAGTCTGATCATGTATGACTGAAAAAGAGTCTCTGCTTGCAGTGGGGCTATAGAGATTGAATATAGCAAAGGTATTGCAATACCAGGCCAGGAAAAGTGGAGTCCTCATTTATGAAATAAAGGAGAGAGTCCAGTGAATGTAGAAGGTATAAATCCAAAAGATTTCATAGTAAAATTTATAGAAAATTATGCCGATCACTTTTAGAAAGTGCTGAGGAAAACCCAAATTTAAAAAATAACTCTGTAATTTCTTATTTTTCCAAAGTTTCAAATTTAATGTAAGTCAGAGTATTACTTTACCAGGGATGGAGTAACAGATTATGAAAAACTGGGTACCTTAAAATAATAGAAGTGTATTTTCTCGTAGTCTGGAGGTCTTAAATTGGAATTTAATGTGCAGCAGGGCCACACTCCCTTTGAAGGGCAAAGGGAGAATGCTTCCTGGCCTCTTCTGGCTTCTGGCAGCTCCCAGTGTTCTTTGGCTTGTGGCTGCATGACTCTTAACTGCCTCTGTCTTCACGTGGCCTTCTCTCTCAGTCTTCCTGAGTCCTTTCCTTATAAGGACACCAGTGGTCAAGCACAGGGCCAGAAACCTCCACTGGCACTGATGTCTTTGGGAGCCACATCCTGGCTTTCTGTTCTGCTTCACAAAACTTTCTCTAAGGAGTTGTCTTTTGTGTCTCAACGCTGTGAAGTCTTGCTTCTTTGTCAACTATTCCACTGAAATCGCTTGCCAAGGGCATCACTGACATCCCTATGTCGAATGCAGTAGACTAGCCTCTGATTTGTCATTCACATCTATAGCTCCTGGTTTCTGCAACACTCACTATTCAATATCTTCTTATTTTTGTAGAACAAAATTTAAATTCTAATACATCTTGTACATTCCAGCTACTACACATGCCCCAGACTCATTTCACAGCACATCACACATGTGCACTGAGCTTTAGCCATTTAGATCCTCGGCCATGCCTAGTCTGTTCCTGCCTGAACACTTTTGTGCCTGTTGACCACTGAGTAGACTGCTCTTGGCCCAACGTTTCAAATGCCTGGCTAGATCCCATTCTTCATAGCTCTTAGTTCAAATTTATTCTGGAATAACCTCCTCTGACACCATTTATATCATTCCTCATCCACTTGTATTCTATCACAAACCCTGTCATCCTTTATTTATCTTTTAATTATTATAATTATAATAATCTTACTTATTATTTTTCTTGTATGTTCAATGACTTCTTCCACTAGCCTATAAGTTTTGTGAGGACAATGACCTCTGTTTTGTGCTCTGTTGGATCCTCTGTGTTTAGAACAGTGGCTGGCATGGAGAACACATTTAGGTAAATATTGAAAAGTGCATAAATGAATGAATGAAGTCCCGATGAATGAAGAGGAAAGTATAGGGTTGCATAGGAACATTCGAAGGCAGCAGTGATCCAGCATACAATGGTGAGGGTTTGGTCTGAGGAAGATAATATCTGAACGGAAGCTTGAAGGATGAAGGGTTTATCATTCACAAGAGGAAGAACACTGTGCAGGTAGACGAAGCAGACTACCAAGGCCAGAGGCCTTGAGATGACACGACCTAGTCAATGAACTCTAAGGTGATAGCACTGATTCTGCTGATGCTGAAACATCTAAGGGCACACTAAAGACATCATCGAGTCACCAAGAGCACTGTGAATAGGTCACAGATTGGTCAACCTTAATCAGGGTCAATACTTAGAGGCTTACTATTTATAATGAGGACAGGATTGTTGCTACATGTGACTTAAGTGTATCTATAGCCGAGCCTCAATGCTGTACCAATGTTGCCAACAAGTTTCTTGCATTAAGGGGTATAACAAGAGATACACCTTGAATTAGAGATTTCTTGAGCTCCAGGGATTTTCAGTGCTTTCTGAATAATCGTATTTGTAGAATCCAAGGTCTGACATTGTATTTTGAGACTTTCTTGGTTAGGAATCAACACAAGGTTAACTCAAAAAGATGCATGAACCCCCATGAAAAGATGTCCTATATGACTAATCATCAGAGAAATGGAAACCAAAACCATCGTGAGATATCACCTCACACCTGGCAGAATGGCTATCATGAATAAATCAAGAAATAACAAGTGTTGGCGAGGATATGGAGTAAAGGGTACCCTCGTGCACTGTTGGTGGGATTGTAAATTGGTGCAGCAACTGTGGAAAACGGTATGAAGGTTCCTCAAAAATTAAAAATAGAACTACTATATAACCTAGTAATTCAATTTCTGGGTGTTTATCTGAAGAAATCGAAAAATTTAATTCAAAAAGACATATGGACCCCTCTGTTCATTGCAACATTATTTATAGTAGCCAAGTGTGAAAGCGACTTACGTGCGCATCAACTGATGATTAGATAAACAAGATGCGGTACATGACTGTAAAGGAATGTTACTCAGCCAAAAAAAATAATGAAATCTTGCCACTTGCAACAACATGGATGGACTTAGAAGGTATTATGCCAAGTGAAATAAGACAAAGACAAATGCTATACGATTTTACTTATATGTAGACTCTAAAAAAATGAAATGAACAAACAAAAAAGAAACAAGCACATACTAGATACAGAGAACAAATTGATGGTTGCCAAAGGGAAGTGGGGTTGGGGGTATGGGAAAAAAAGGTAAAAGGTAAGAAAAATAAATTTTAATAAAAAATAAAATGGGAAAAAATTAGCTTGAGGAAAACCTTGGTAAGTTGTAAAACATTTAATAGCTGTGCTATTGCAATCAGTGCTTCAAGATATACTTAGCGTAGTTGGTGACCAGTATTTTTTCATTTAAAAATGTTAGATTCTTAATTATGCCAATAAATGTAACCCTTTGGTTTTTTGTCCAGTGACGAAGACAGGATTGCTAGCAATTGGCTTTGTGTCTCAATCCATGAGTGTGAGCAAGTCTGGGGACCTCCTAGAATCATTTTTTTTCTCAGTTATAAATTGGGATGGGGGTAATAGAATAACACCTGGCCCACACAGCAAGTATGTGTATCAAATGAGTTAATGTGGGTAGAAGTGCATTATGCATTCTAAATCCCTAAACAAAGCATGCTACATTATTACAAATTTGGAGAGCATTGCCAAATAAAAATGCTCTGAACTGCCTGCCCAGATTATGTACTGCCAACTCCAATAAAAGTTTTTATGTGAAAAATTTATCCTGCCCATCTTTGGGGGTTGAGAGAGTTGAAGCTGCGTCCCTGAAATTAATCTGCTAAAGTGGGTGTCATAGTAGTGCCATAAAAGAGAAATTGTACAAATATGCTGTCATTCACTGGCTTTTCACACTCCAGCCATAGACAATGTATTTTATGGCAAAATAGCATCCTGATTGTTGAAGGGGGTGGGACAATAGAATAGCCATATACGTGCAACCCACGCAAAATAATAATGCATTAACAAGAAGTTACATCTGGTGTCATGGAATTGATTTAGTATTAGATAGATTGCCAGACTAGTTTGTATAAATTGTCAAAAAAATTCAAAGTATTTTTTCCATGGAAAGTGATCATGTCCTTCCAGCTTCTCATTGCTAAGTCTGTTGCTAACTATTTAAATCCAAATTTCCCAAACTCTTTGCAGGTTTCAGAGCACTGGGTCTGGGTTGTAAACCTCTTTGAATTCCCCACAGCGTCTTGAGCATGGTATAGCTTGAAAAAAATCAATCCTTCTCTTTGGTCACACAGTTAATATATACTTAGTGAATTTACATTCATTGTGTTTCTTGGATGCTCCAGTGTGTTTTGTACAGAACATACCTTGGATATGAACTCATCTTGGCTTGGCATGTACTTCAAAGGTGAACTAAAGATGCTATCAGCCCAAGTTTTTCATTTTGGTTTATTACAGTTATTCTTGGAATATCCGTATTTGCTGAGATATCAATCTTGCCGGCATGAAATAATAGAACTTTCTTCATCTTTGCATTACCTGAGGGGAAATGAGTTGTAATAAAGAGCGTATATTTATTCTCAAAATTTATTTGAGAAGAAAAACTTTTATTTTGGAAATGCATATTATTTCATTCCACAATGTGCCTGATAATGTGCAAGATGCCATTTCACATATGATGGCAGAGAAACTCAGGCTAATGGGGGAGTAGGTGAATTGAAGAAACCGCTTCATGTCTAGGAATATTCTGTTAAGGTAATTCATTTATTTCCAGATTCAAGGAAGAAAGCAAATCACTTCTAGTTTCAGTTTATTTTGTTAAAATTTTACATTTGTAATTAGTAAAAGTGTTCATGTTAATTTGATAAAATCTGGAGAAGGCTGAAAATATTAAGAAGAAACTGGCATACCCTTACCTCCCCATCTGGAGATTAGCATTTTAGGGCATCAGCTTCTTGCTGTGAGTGTGTGCATAAAACAAATTATGCTCATATTTTGAGCATTGTTTGATCACCTATTCCGTTTATACACTTAAACCCTAACATAGTGTCTACTACATGCTGTACACTGTTCTAAGTACTTTCCCTATTTATTTAATCATGGTGATAGGCCTATGAATTGGCACTGTAATTGTTCCCATTTCACAGATGAATAAACTGAGGGACAGAGAGTCTCACACAGCTAGAACTCAGTATTCCCTCTGACAAAATACAGTTAGATCTAGTATCTACTTCTTACGTGTTTGAGGGGTTTAGAAAGGATGTGGCAAAGTACTTCCTATGAAACGTCCAGTCTATGACATCAAGTTGTCATTATTTATTATTATGGTGGTGGTGGTGATTATTCATAATTTTACCTCTGGTGTTTCATACAATTCCTAGATATAGTAGTTGTTAGATTAGTAGTTGATTATTAAGTCAGTACAGTTAAATTTCACTTCAATTTTTTTCTCAAGTGAAATTTTTTCTGTTCCCTACCCCCCCTCACAAATTTCCTCTTAGCAGTCTCTAACCTTGAAGTAAATAACAAGTGAGATGTTCCTGGAATGACTGTTGCCCCATGCTGTGATTGATATAGGGGGGCAGTTAACTCCCAGGCAATCGATAAGAATGCCTCATGTGCTTTTGGTATCTTTTCTTTTTCTTGTCTTCATTTCTCCAGTCACACTCTAGTAACTGGCAGAAGTTTATTTTAAGCATTCAATTTGGTGTTATTGAAACATTACACTTTGAGAGTGGGTCACTGTTTTTTTATATCAGATAACGGTTTCTTAATATTTCAGATGATGTCTTTACAAGTAAAAGGTGTGCCATATTGAGAGATGACAAATAGGATAGTGAGTTAAGCTGCATGACAATACGATACGTAGGTTTGTGAGCAGGAACACGGCAGTGATCCTCATTAATAAGTGCATCTATTAAGAGACGTGAAAATGTGTTTGCATTTGCTAGCTAATGTAGTCACGCATAATAGAAAGAATCCATAGCACACTAGGCAGAATAGAGCCATCAGAGAGTATCTTTCCACGGGACTAAATTTGGTCATCATTTAGAAAATATGCTGTTAAACTTATTGCCTGTATAAATACCAATTTTAACCAATAGGACTCTTCATAATGGAGTATTAGAGGCTGAATAGGATCTTAAAATGGAAATGCTGAAGGCCAGAAAAAAAGAATATGAATGGTGATGATGATGCCTTGACATAAATATAACAGAAGCACCGCGTTGTAATCAAGAAGTATGTTTCTTCCAATTTGATAGTTACTCCCACTGCTTATTAGATTGATCAGTTGTACAAATGCCCAGAAAAACAAGATTTCCCCAAAATACCACAATTGTTTTTTTCAGAATGTAAAAATCTTCAGTTTTAGGTCAGATATTCCTGCTGAGATGTACTTGACTTTATTCCACAACTGTAAGTGGAAATTACCAATAACTACATAGTACTCTTCAATCACAACATGTCTTTTTAATTTTACTGTGTTCTTTAATTGTAGCTATTTTGGCTACCTGTACTACTACTAGTAACTGAAGCTTTCATCTTCTATGTAGCTATTTTGTGAATAAAAGTAGAATTCACTTTGATTAAGACAAACAAATTGACATGAATCCCGTGAATCATTTTTGAAAACTCGGACCGAGTTAATTATTCAGTTTTGCAAATGTATTATTATTGTTTGATGGCTTAGCTTTGGAAAGCATATAAGGGATTTAAAGTATAGTACAGGGAATATAGTTAGTGGTACTATAACAGCTGTATACGATGTCAGAGGGGTAGTAACTTGGGGGGTTATCACTTTGTGAGGGGTGGAAATGTCTAATCATTATGTTGTTTTGTAGTCTGAAATTAATATAAAAATAAATTTAAAAATAAAATAAAATAGAAAAAAATAAAAGAAATATTTAATATGAGGAAAAAGGGAAAAGAAAATAGGTAAAATATAACTCATAGAGGAAAAGCAATTATTTTAATTAAAGGAAAATGGAGTAAAATGTAAAGTGAGACAAATTATGTTTTTGATATATTAAATTAGAATTTATATTATAAATATAAATTAGAAATTATATTTATAATTAGAAAAAAGGAAGAGGATTAATATTTCCTGAGGACCTACTGTCAAACACTGTATTATATACATCCATATATTATCTCGTTCATATAGAGTACCTTATCTCATATTTAGAAGACATGACTTTTTCTATTATTTATTTGATGGAAAGAATATTTAGTGATACTGATCTTAGCTTCAAAAATATGAAATCAAGTAAGCCATTGAAATATATAATGTTGCTTTATTTATTAATTAATTCAACCAATTTATTAAGTGCCTGCACTACGCCAGTAGTCCCCGTCAGCAGGAGAGGTAGTGAGTAATTAGGTTATAGCAAATGAGTGGGCAACTAGGTATCGTATTTCAAATGTAAAATGATGATTCAAAACTTTTGTGGTGCTTTATGTCTTAATAAATAATCTGACTGTGGCAAGTGAAATCCAAAAATAATTCATATTTTCCTGGCTAATTAGTGGGTCTCCAGAATTGCCTGCTTTTCAATTACCAAAAGCATTTAAAGATCATTGCCAAAGTTCAGTTTTCCTGTCATTGAAAGGTCACACGAGTGTTAGTGAGATGGTTATTACATTAATTCAATTGAAAAAATAAACGGCAGTACAGTCAGCATTATTTGAGTGAAATCAGGCTAGAATTGAAGTCTTAGGAAATTGCAAGCAACGCAAGTCTCTAATTTATTGAACTTCTAATATGTGGCAAACATCTAGGAACACCAAATAATTCAGGGAATTTCTGACCATATGTAGCTCAAACATCAGTGTGAAAGCCAGGCTGAACCTGAAAGCCAAGGCTATTTTCATGGCCAAGGAAAAAGGAATAGCAAAGGAGACTGGTGGAGAATGCCTTAAGGACTTCAGATCTTCGATTTATGCAACCATCATTTTGTAAATGTCAACTCACTATACTTGAGGTTTCCAGCAACCAGTGAGAGCTCTCAGCACTGTACTGGAAGGTGTAATAGAGAAACTGTGTTCAGCAACATTTGAATACCAAGTACACCCAGCACCTGCTACCTTGGTCACTCTTCCCTAGAGTTACCCGAAATCCTGAACTTGGTCCACTTATCTCTCATGCATGTTATACACACACACACACACACACACACACACACACACACACACCCATTTATAAAATTTACATGAATGGTATTGCACTATCCATATCATCCTAAACTTACTTTTTCCACTTAGATGTGTTTTTTAATGATTTATCCATGTTGATCCATATAGGACTTCTCTGTTTATTCCAACTGTGATGTAGTGTGCACTTGTATGTTTGTAGTATATTAATTAAGAGATGTTGGAGGAGGTCACCAAGAGGATGTGACCCCTCCCTATGCAATGCCTTGTAGATTGACCGACATGGTGGACCCCAGTAATTGGAGGCTCCTCACCCCCTCTCCTGTTCTTGGAGTATATATTCTGCCCACAGTTCCCACAGTGAGAGCAGTTTTCCACAACACAGCCTTAAGAGAGTAAGATGTTGTTCAGACCATCTGGGTGGTGTATGTGACTGGACCCAGTTGAGGCATTTATATAAACTTTCAGGGTTGTGGCCACAGCTACAAAGATCTATTCTAGCAACCACCAAAGACAAACCTCCTAGGTATGTAATTCCCCTGCTTATTACACTTGCCACTGCCAATCTGGAGTGGTCTGCCTCTTTCTTCAATCTTTCCTTGCCCTCTACGTATGGGGCCAATTTCAGATTTCACCCCAGAAGCTCCCAAGGTTGCTTCACACCAAGAGATGGCTATAGTGGGGTAAGCGGAATTGTAAGCTGATCCCCAAGATCCCCGAGCCCTGTAAATGTCCTACATAATCCCCAGGACTATGGATGCCACAGGTTTTATGCCTATGATTGGATTAGTTTAAATGGCCTTGGTTGACTTTTAAAAATGGTGAGTATCTGGGTGCGCCTGGTTTAATCACAAGTGCCTTTTAAATCAGGGTCTAGAGGTCAGAGATACATCTAGTCAGAGATTGATAGCACAAGAAAGATGCTATGTACCATTTCTATTTTGAAGAGGATGGGGCCACAGGGCAAAGAATGCAGACAACTTCTAGCAGCTGAAAATAGCCCCTGGCTGACAACCAGCAAGAAAATAGGAACCTCAGTCCTATTACCATAAGGAACTGAAGTCTGCTAACAACAAGAATGAGCTTGGAAAGAGATTTTTATTTTCCCCAGGATCTTCAGATAGGGATTTAGCCGAGTGACCTTGATTTCAGCCTTGGGATACCTGAGCAGAAAACCCAGTCAAACTGCACCAGACTGCTAACCTATGGAAATTGTGAGAAAATACATTCCTGTTGTTTTAAGCCACTAGATTTGTGGTAACTTGTTACACAGCCATAGAAAAGAAATATAAGCAGTAGTAAAAACAATGCTAAAATTTGATAATCTTGGAAAAGAGCTAATTTTTTTCTGG
The DNA here is from genome assembly GCF_057876585.1 of Rhinolophus sinicus. Lineage (NCBI taxonomy): Eukaryota > Metazoa > Chordata > Mammalia > Chiroptera > Rhinolophidae > Rhinolophus > Rhinolophus sinicus. The sequence goes on from NC_142517.1 coordinate 202,130,156, forward strand.
ACTTTTCTATGTGCTGGAATATTTTTATGATTTTAAAGAAGAGGAGGTTGTAACATTGAGAGGAAACGTCTACTGACTATACAAGGACCAAAGGATTTGGGGTAAACAGGGTATGATTTATGGAAAGTGACAGTAGACCTTGCCCTCCCTGGCCCACTCTGCCTCCATCTCATATTAGCATCTTGTCTTTCCAGGATTGTTTTACTTGATAAAATTCCCCCAAGTTAAGGTTCAGGTTTCAATTTAGATTTTCTTCTTTGGTACTTAATATAGCATATTTTATGTGAAAAAATGCACGTCTCTCTTTGAAATAGCTAGAATCAGGCAAATAGATAATTATACTCAGATATTAATATATGGCAAGTGTCTCATTAGGAAAAGAGTCAGGAAGCATGAGTGACTCTTCCTCTAGGAGAAGGAAAACGGACTGGGAAAAACAGTCAAAGCGTTAATGACAAAGCCTGACTTACAAAAGAATAGGACGACTGGGAAATAATTAGCCATTCAAAATTATTTTAGAATTCTAAAATTGAAAGGGTAAACATGCTGTGGTAAAATAAATACAATAATAAAAGTTAGTGATGTGAAAATGGTCATAAACAAATTGTGGGAATGATTTCAGAAGGAAAACCAGGTCAACAAGAGGCTATCATTCTTGAATTCACCCTAAATTTAATTTTAAAAGGCAATACTATGCTTTCCCTTTTTTTTCACATGCACTATAAACTCAATTAAAGTCAATGGGAGTTATGGCCAGTGTTTCTAAATCACAGTGTTTCTAAATAAATTATTTTGAATGAGTTGTTAAGCAGCAAACTTTCTGGTTGGTAATAAGCAGGAAAACACCCCTATTCATGTTACATTAGATTTTAAGAAAACATTTCTAAAGATATTTCTATAACAGATTTTTTCCCTACTGTCCAAATTAAAGAAACCTGAATTGTTTTCTATGCTTGATAAAAGTTTTCATTCTGACAGAATTGGTTACTTAACTTCTTTAATGTTATAAAATTCCTGTTCCAGGATATTTTGCCTTTAATGGGTAATTGCCATTCATAAAGTCAGGAATTTGGAGTGACGGACGTCCACGTGTTCATCTTTCATAAATGTCACATAAATATGTGATTCCTTAATTCTTATTATTTCCCTCTTGGGTGTATAATTTTTGAGATCTCTACAAAGTAAAATATAAAGCCCAAGCTAACATTTCCCTGGGACCTAAGACACGACGCTTGTGGCAAGTTATTCATTCGTTTATTAAGTATTCACAGGGGCATTGGTATCCCCAGCACCTAGGCCAGGATCAGGCCAGAGCAAACTGTCCAAAACCATTTGCCGAGTTCAGGGCCACTTCCAACGTGCCGGGTACTTGCCTGGCTGCCGGATGTGGTGACACACATTTGATATAATACTAAACATGTATAGGCACATACATGGACACATGAACTACCTACTTATGAAATCTTGTTCAAGTGTCAAAGAGGCTCATTCTGATTATATTCGCTGGTGACATTTTAGTGCACAGACATATTAGGAAATGAGGAAGCAGGGACGTTTGTCTCAGTAGTGGAGGAGTCATTTTTGGCCCCAGTTTTTCTAATACTGGGACATGTTATACACCTCTTAGAGGAACATGCAGCCCAGCTATTTTAAGGAAAAAAATTCAAGCTCTGGAGATCCACCTTTTCTCAGGTCACTTACGCATACTTTCCAAGGCAGAAGTTCTAGTTGAATTGGTTTATCAAAGAGAGAACTCTGAGCATATTTTGGGGCTAAGGAGTCTCCTAGGGACTCTCAGGTCTGGCTTTTAGGGGGTCATCCTATTTGTCAAGCCGCAGAAATACCCACCCAGACCTTGCATGTTCCAAAAATCATGTATTTGACCATGAATATACTCATTCCACTTTGACAGGGCGGTACCCGCGTAACACACCATGTTACGCATGTTACACCACGTGGTGGGTTAAGTCATGGCAGCAGGGTCCCAACATGGCCTCAGGGCTCACAATCTATGGATTCTGCAATGCTTGAAATAAACAGTACAACTACACCTATCAGTAACTGAATGACAACAACAAAGATAATTTTAAGCTGACAATAAGTGGATCAATTGATCTTATGAAATGGGGAGGAAAAATAATTACAGAAAGGCAAGGAAGGAACTCTTAAAGAAGCGGTGGTAAATTCAATTTTGTATAGAGGTTACATAGGTAACGTAAATATGTAAATCTGGACAGGTGTAAAATGAAGGTGAAAAATGTAGCCTGTTTGAACAGGAGAGTGGGTGTCCTAGTAAAAGACATTTAAATGGAAATATTGCTATGAAACCAGACACTGTGTGGACCAGCTTCTGTTGGATTCAGCTCACTGACTTTCTTTCTGAACGACTGTACCGAATGTCCAGAGGAAAGCTGGAAAAGAAAGCTAAAATACAGGAGGCATTTATGACATCATTTTTCCAAGTGATTATAAGGCCAGAGAAGATGCCTGCAATTTCCTTCCTCCTCTATTCACTCCCTGTTCTTTGTGTCTTGGCCAGGTTTCTAAGCCCAGGGTTCACCTACACTTTTACTTCCGAGGGGTCTGTTCACTGGTGGGTTCTTTTCTATTCGGAAGTTTTATAGTGGTTTGTTGTCTTTCACCATTGGAAACAAAACGTGTTGTTGAGTTCCCAAGGATTCCACTCTATAATAGCAACCATATCCCCACAAGGGAAGGCCTGGTCTGGCTCAGCCATCATCACCCTACTTTTGCACTTGATCCCAGAGGTACTGAGTGTCTTAGCTTTCAGTTTATTGAAAATATAATCATGGCTTTTATTGAAGTGCCCTCTCATGACTCTTAACTTCTCTAAGTAAGAACATTCAGAGCGAGAGAGGGGATAAGAAATTGAAGTGGGTCACAATTAAGTGTAAAAGGTACTGCCCGTCTTCGCTCTTTTGGTGTTTGGATTTGTTTTAGGCTATAGAAAGCAGAGGCCATACCACATCCTGCACCTCAGGACTTTGGGTTTCTTAGAACAGTATTCACAAATGGTAGCATAGGTGGATATGTTTTATAATTTTATTTTTTCAAAATTTTATTATAAAAACTTTCAAATACATAGACTGCAAAATTGAAAAAAATAATGTAGTGGGCATTAATATACTCAATTCATTGATTCTACATTTTACCATAATTGTTTTGTCATACCTCTACCCATCTGTCTAGCCATTCATCAATCCGTCTTATTTTTAATGTATTTCATACATTACAGATATTAGTATACTGTTCTTTCTTTTTTTTTTGGTTTATTTGGACTTTTTAATTATAGAACTAATACATGCTTGTTGTTTAAAAAAATCAGAACAAAACATATAAAATAAAAAGCAGAGCCTTCACCATCTTTGTTCTTATGCAAACCTCATTTTCTAGATGTAACCAGTTATTAGTTTAGTCTTAATTTGCTGTGCATAACCTTCCAAACTTTTCTTTATGCATATACAAGTTTGTTGGTTTGTTTTGTTTTAACAAAAATGGGGTTAAAGTATACAGATTTTCCGGCCCTTCATTTTTTTCTTAATGAAAAATATCATGGCTATCTTTTCATGTCAGTACACATAAATGAACTCTTTATTCTTAATGTTCATTTGGATATTTTTCACTTGTTTACCCTCGCAAATAGCATATCTGTGGACATCTTTGTCCTTACATCTTTGAGCACTTGTGCATATATTTCTGTGGGGGAGAATGCTAGAAATAGAATTGATGGGCTTTTAAATTTTTTTTTTTCAATCCAACTTGAGTTTATTAAAAGACAGGTTATGCTGCAGGGAGGAGAAGCGTAGTAAACTGCTCACTAATTAATGGAAAATTAATGAATGAACCTAAACTTAGTATACTTTTCTACGGATACTTTAGTGTGTCTATGTTAATGACAGTTCAATATTTGTTTAGAATTCTTGTATTTTGATGTAAAATTTACATACAATGAAATGCACAAATCTTAAGTATATACATTTGCTGAGTTTTGTAAAATGCATCCATCTGTGTAACTCATACTCCCTCATCACCTTAGAAAGTTTCCTGCCACCTCTTTCCTGTCAATCTCCACCTTATGCTTGCCAAAAACTACTGTTGTAATTAATTTTTACCTTAGATTAGTTTCAGGTCCCTCAGGTCATATGGTATGTGTACCTTTTCGTAAGGCTTCTTTCACTAAGCATGTTGTAAGATTCATCTGTTTTGTCGTATGCATCCATAGTTTGTTTCTTTTTAGTATTACATGATAGCCCACATTTTACCCAATCTTATATTGATGTACCTGGGCTGTTTACAATTTTTAGAAATGCTGCTTCGTAATATCCTACAATTTCATATCCCCTCCAGCAATGTATGAGAGTTCTGGTTGCTCATGTTCTTGCTAAAGTTTGGCGTCATAAGTAATTCTTCAATGTTAGCCCTTTATATGACTGTGCAGTGCTATTTCGTTTTATTTATTTATTTATTTATTTATTTATTTATTTATTTATTTATTTTCATGTTCCCGATGCCTAATGATATGGAGTATTTTTTCTTGGGTTTACTTTCTTCCCCCCCCCCCCACGACTCCCCCTTGGTTTACTTTCAATTCATATAACTTCTTTGGTGATGAGTCTGTTTAAATCTCTTGTCCATTTTAAAATTTGGTGTCTTATTATTGAATTTGAGGTGTTCTTTATGTATCCTAGACACCAGCCCTTTGTCAGAGAACATGTGTTTCTAGCTGGATTGTTTAAATAGGCCATTGTTTAAATAGGTCATTCATTTCACCATTAGTCCAACCACTCGTGAACTTCAGGACTCTTACTAGGAGGAGCAAACCCCTTGTCATTAGCTTACTGTCTCACTTCTTTTGATATTAGTTATTTTGTCCTCAGAAGTACACATAAAAGCTTTATAGATTCCTCTTTAAGACAACAAATAATAGTTGAGAGATGTCTGTCCTTTCTAAGCTATTAGATTTTGTTTAACCTGAATCACCCATTTGAAAAGTTGGGAGAAAAATGAAATGAGAATTGAAATAACTTACTAATACCAATCAACATCTCATATTTACAGTTTAAAATTTATAAGGCCTTCACATATATGAGTATTATTTCCATTTGATACTCATTGATGTGTCTTCAGGTAAGCTCCACTGTACAGATGCTTTAACTGAGCCTTAGTGAAGATAAGGCCTTGCTCAAGACCATTCAGCGGTCAAAGGAAGAGTCAAGTTCAGTTCTTTCGACCCCGCCCTTCAACACTGCCTGGCACTATAGTTGAAATGCATCCTGGTGGTCAGTGTCAGGATTAGGGCTAGAGGGTCAGCATCTTCTTAGTTTCCAGGTGATGAAGGCACCAAAGATGAGCCCCATTACTAAGTTATTAATCCTGAGTTGCCAGTCTCTGCTACAGGCCTCCATCCTGTGTTCTATTTTTATGAATACAGGGTATGTTTTGTGAAATATTTTGTCAAATTAATGGTAACTCAACTGATAAAAAAACAGTGACCAGGACTCTGGTCACATTCTCTTGTTAGTTTTAGTATTATGAGGATTTCTACATGCTGGGGAAAAAAAACAAAAACGGTTTGGGTTAGTTCCTCAAGGGCTTATTTTTAGCAAAAGCTATTCAGATGATATGCAGGAGACATTTGCTAAGATAAAGTTATTCTCATGGCATGAATCAGCTTATTGCTGCTCACGTCCTTTAAAATAATGGGTTCTTTACATTTGTTGGATTTATTTGAACACATTAAAGCATTTTCCAAAGCGAATGTCAGTTTGAAAAATTACACTCTCCATGTGTTCAGTAATGGAAGGGAAATGCACAAGTGCACCATCCTCAGCAAATGTCCAAGGGTTTCTCTCATTAAGCCTTCCCATTGCATCAGAGCAGGTGAAAGGATTAGAGGTCTTAATTCCTGCTTCTAATTTTGTTTCCATCAAAGCTTTAAATCTTTACTACTGCTTAGGAATCTTGCATTTTGGTAATCTTTGATGAATCAGTTATGTGTTTTGAATGATTACAAAAGCGCCATATAGAACGGTCTTATCCTTTGCATCTCTCTCCTCCTTCCAACCCCAGGCCCACTGAAAGTAGGTTAGTTAAACTAGATCAAACATAAGTGTAAATAATTGAAACTGGGCTCCCCCGGGAGTGATTGAAATCCTGTTGTAAAGCCAGCAATATGACTGGGTAGAAAACTGTTTTGTGGTTTCATTTGTCCTTAAGTAAAGTGTTTTCATTTCCTTGACCGTGTTTCCTGAGAAAGCCTTGCACATAGTAGGTATTCAAAAGCCATCTACCAATTGAATTTAAATCTATTCTTTCTTGGGGAGGTCAAATGACTTTTTCTTCTTTTTTCCCCCCTCTCAACTCCTCTAAATATTCAAAACATTGGATTCGAGTTTTATATAGAGTTTCTGAACGGGGATCAATGGATAGAATTTAAGGGACCTGTGAACCTCAGTGGAAAAATATTATATATTTTTCATGACTAATCTTTCATGACCAGTTAGCATTTCCTTCTATTGTGAATATAAGCCTCCCATTAAAAAATATAGTATAACTAACCATATTCCTGAACATTTGCCACCAATAGAAATCACAGATATTTTCAAATTATAGGTTTTTGTAAATATTTTGAAATACCATTCATATTTCAAAATTATTGGGCTCCCTAGAAGGTATTTTTATTTATTGCTTTCAAGCACATATAGTACAGTATCACATTTTAATTATTTTTAGCATGTTAATAAGCAGATTTCAATGTATTCAGTTTCCTTAGTAATCTCATAGGTCTTGTGGATTTGAACAGGGCCAGAACTAGGTAGAACCTAGAGAGTGACTGTTTCTTTGAGGGTGAGGTGCCAAAGGTATAACCTTTAGGAAAGCATTCTCAGGTCTGTATAAGTGCAGAACTGGCATTTCCAAGGATCCGAGAGTGAAAATCTTCAATTTTGCACCCTCAGTACCTCCTTTGTCTCGCCGTAGTCCAGGTCTTTATTTGAAAATGCTGTGCCGAGAGGGATTCCCTTCTTAGCTGTCATTCTTTAGTGCCCTCGTCCTTCAGGACGAGCTGTTCTGGGAGAAGGAAGGGGTGTGGCGTCCAGAGGAGGGTGTCTGTGCTCACACCCAACTGCCTCTCATTGTTTGGGAGACAGAACAACAGCCACAGAGGCCACTGTGACCAGGGGTTCTGAGCAGTGGCCAAGTGCCAAGTAAGAAGCAGCCCCTGGAACTGAGCTCCTGGGGTAACAGAACACACCACTACTGCGCTGATGATTATTTTCATCTTTGAAAAGAACCTCTCAGAAGGGATCCAGGTAAACCAGCCCTTCCTGAAAATCTACTGGCAGTATCTGGGTCCAGCCCTAACCCCGCAGCCAAGTGGGTTCATTAGGGATGTCATCTAGGAGGGCTTGCTCCTTAAAGAGCTAAGCGAGCCCTGAAAAACAGACAACTTTGGCTGGTAGCAGAAGGGAAAGTCAGAGACACTTAAAACATGAGGGGATTTGATGTGCTGTTGCCAACTTGAAAGTGGAGGGCTGGCAAGAAGGGTGAGTGGTGTCCAGCTGAGAGAGACCCCATTTGGCATCCAGCAAGAAAACATGAGACTTGGTTCTTACAGCTGCAGGACTGGATCCTTCTGACAGCCGGAATGGGCCGGGAAGCAGATTGCCCTCCTGAGTTTTCAGGGGAGCACTCAGCCCCAGATGACACCTTGATTTCAGCCTGGGACACCCTGGTCAGAGGCTGCAGTCTCAGTGTGTCAGAGTGCTGACCTACAGAACTGTGAGGGTGCTGTTTTCAGCTGCTAAATTTGTAGCAATTTGTTATACATCAATAGGAAATGAACACAGGAGTAGACCACTGAAAATGGGGGCGGAATGAAATGATGCAATTAAATTAAGCTTTTCACCCCACTGAAGTGTTGTGTTACAGCCTTCCTCAAACGCTGTGTTTCCATCTCTGCCCTTTGTCAAGCTTCTATTTAAGGTACGTAATCCCTACTGAATATCTGCGGGTCAAGTGGCACACAAAGAAAAAGAGCTAGCTAGCTCTAAGGATTTTCCTGTCCAACCAAAAATAGATTTAATATAATCTTAACAAAAAGTACATATATTCAGTTTAATCAGAATTCTATTTCCTAAGTAAAACAAAACTAAATAAAAATTGCTCCAAACAAAATTGTTGTGTTGTACACATCAAACTAATGTAATGTTATGCCAATTATACCTTAATAAAAATTGGCTCCAAACACTGAGGGAGAATTACTGGATAACAACAATGAAAAGAATGTAATAGTCACACCCCAGTTAAGACTCCAGGTCCATTCACCTCCAGTTCTCTTGGTGTGGTTCTCTTTTTTGTGCTGGCTTAGTTCTCCAGCTGCTTCACCATAACTGCAAGATGGGTGCAAGCAACAAGAATAGTTAATATCTTTCTCATTCCCATCCTCGTGGAAACAGCATTGTTTTACCAAAATAGCTAACTAACTAACTAACTAACTAGCTAACTAACTAAATAAATATAAAAACTCTTGTTGATGTTAGGATTGGAAAAGAGGGTGGTATTTATAGATTATGCAACCAACAAACACCTAACATATCAGTATATAGTCAAGTATATCACTGTTTATAGTCAGAATATGGCCCACTCCAGTTATTTTATGTTTTCTTATGGCATTTTGAAAATGAAGTCAATTTTTAAAAACTCGGTGAATATTTATTGGATCTCTTACTAGGAAAAGAATTTTAAGTATAAGAGCAATGGGTAAAATGACAGAGAAGAATATCACATTATTATACATATGTGAATTAGGAAACATAGTTGCCAGAAATATGATGAAGAATTCATATTCATTAAATTTGCAATGTATTTACATAACCTGTAAAACAATAAACCACCTTCTAGGAGACATAGTTGGTGCCTTGCCCCACTTTGCTTTCTGATACTGTGGGAGTGAAGCCATACCCGCTTGCCCTCACCCAAGCATAGCACTCAGGGCAAGCTGGAAGTGTCAGTCCCAACCTCCTTCTGTCCCTAACCACAGGCAGCAGGAGTCCTCGTGGAAATATCCCAGCTCCCAAGTCCATGGGTGGAACGGTTGGGAGTGAGAACTGACTCAAAAACAGACCCTTAATCAGCTCCCTTCACTCTTCTGTCTCCTTTTCTCAGACCAGGGTTTCTGGGATTACCAACAAATCTCACTGTTTCCATTCAAACACCACTTTTAGGAGAAAGTTCCGATGAGAGTCAAAAAGAAGATACTCCTTGATAATAACTTTAAAAAGTAAATAAACAAATCACAAAACCCAGTCCTCCCCTCACGTGCTTCAGTGCTTGGTTTGTACCCACTGCACTGAAACATTGTTTTGAACTCTCCCCTGCATGCATTTTATAGCAGCCTAAAGTACTGCATGTGTGATCAACTGGTCTCAAGCCTATCCTCTAATCACCTGTCAGTGATTCATGTAAATAGTAAATACTGACCACGGTGCTGTCCCGGCTAAGCCTGAGGAGGCTGGCTGGCTGTGCTCTGGACAGGCTCCCGCGAGATATGCCTTTCTTTGCATTAGACCAGTAAAAAAACAAAAATAAGATTAAGAAGAGTAAATATGAAAAACAACTTTACTTCCCAGTTAATAAAGAAATGAACATTTAAGGAAATCCTATTTTTCACTTAGATTGTCCAAGATTAAGAAACAAAGCTCAGTGTTATAATGGGTATATTCAAAGAACTCTCCCATACTCTGTTGATGAAAATACAAGTCAACACAATTACCAAAGGAGATTTGGCAAAAGTATATGTTCATGTATTTTAAAAAATGTTTATGATGTTCAATTCCGTATATCCACTTCTATTCATTCTTACTGATCTATTTGAGAATTGCATCTAGTAAATTAGAAAATACCTTGATTAATTGCATCCTTTGTACTTAGTGTAAAATGAGAGAGGAGGAAAACCTACGTACAGGCTCTCAGAGTGTTAGTGGTGTTATAGGAAACTGGTAAGAGTGGGGGTGGGTTAATGAATGATTAGACAAAGGTTTCTTGGATTTGCTTACCTTTCTTCTTCACCTCCTCCTCTTGGCTCTCGTGCTGCGCTGGCCTCGCTGCCCTGGTTCTGATGCTCACCATTGCTTAAGACTTGGCATCTTCTTCCCTTGGCCTGATTCTGGATCTTGAGTCTTCCTGAGCTATGATATTGTATTTCTGGCGTGGCTTACCTATTCTTTCCCAAATGTCTGACTTGGATCCCACCCAGTTTCCAATGTCACTCCTCCCCACAATTCAATGGTAGCCCACTCTGTATTGTGACACATTGTCACCCAGACCATTGTTCCATTGACTAGAACGCACCGTCATGCCTAAATACCACGTACCATTTTCATATTTTACAGTTAGTGCAGTAAATGATATTGGGTGGGATGCAGGTTGATAACTGTAACTTGAAAAGATTTTATGCGTGTGTTTTCCAGAATGTAAGAAGTAGATTTTTCTTATACACTGTGCATTGGCTTCTTATATCTGCAGATAATCATTCTTAACTCTGACCATCACCAATAAATGGTAGGGGCTGATATTGCCTGCACCAGGGCAGATGGTCCCTCATCCTTTAGTGGCTACAGTGCCACTATTGTGAGGATTCAATAGCGTTAAGCATGCAAAGTGTTCTGCAAATTTTGGATCAGCACATCCATGGATGTTTTATTATTGTATTTTAGATATTATAGAGTCCGTGTGTATAATTCTATCTTCTAGAGAGATGCTGAGCAACTATTCATAATGCTGAACATAGGTCAGAGCTCCAGTCATTTTTGTTCAGATAATCATGTATGCTTTTGATCCCCTTGCTCTCTTACACAAAATTGACTAATGTCATTTAATAAACCTTTTCGTTTCATCTGGTACTTTCAAATACACAAAGAACCACTATTTTTCATTTTTAAAAGTGGAGAATCATTAGAAATCATCAGGGATAGGTATAGGTAATTGAATTGCTGGGATAAAATAATATTACTAATAAACAACTCATGGCACATGGTTAAAATGAACTCATTATATGCAGACTATAATTATAAGGCATGGGAAATCACATGCAGAGGGTATCTCCATAGTAAGGTAAATAACTGTCTCACTCAGAACTGATTTGCTAAAACACTATCTGGAAAATCAATAAATATTCATTATTCATATTAAATGCAAAATTCTGTCAGTAGAAGATTATCTCTTTCAAGGTCACCTGTACTGAAAAGCACAAAGAAGAAGCAGCATAGATCCACTAACGAGTATTTAGGTTTCTGTTAAAACAAAAAGTTTTGACCTCTAGCAATTCCTGTCTCTCTTCTATTCCATTTGCAAGTGGAATTTTGGATTTTCTGACTTCTTTTGCTTTACATATATTAATATATTGTAAACATAAAGTACAAATAGCTTGATGAAAATACCTGGAAGGGATAAAATCTATGTAAATATAATGATATTCATACCTCATTATTTCTAGTAGTTAAAAAAAATACTTTTTTTTGACATAAAACATTAAATATCTCCCAAAGCATTTTCAACCTGTAAACACTATTTAAACCATATCATCCTATCATAGATATAACAGAAAAATCTAAATATGCATTCACTGGGCATCATATATTGAAACATGAAGCCAAATGCAGCCTTTAGATACATCGAGATTTTTGATCATGTTGATTTACGTCGGCATGACACACTTGTAGAGTGAAAATTGCCTAAGGTTTGATCCCTAAAATCCATCACTAACCCAAAGATATCACTTAAATATATTTGTACCAGGAAGATCAGTACACATCACTGGACAGTTTATGTAGTGTTAAATGTGACAGATTCTTTTACATATCATGAAAAGTGAATTTCAATTTTAAATAGCTGGCAATCCATTTAAAAACCTGTTTATTTTCACAACAGATTTAAACCCTCTTTTACCTTCTTGGAATCAGTGCCCTTTGAGGCTGATACCTACATTTCTGTTCACCAAGATGAGAGTCCAAGCTTGGAGCCCAACTTCCTGGCATTTCTTTGAACAGAATGTCCGCAGCAGCTCTGATCATCAGCTGCGATGACATCTGTAAATCTGGTTCAGTGACATTTCTGCGCCTCCCTGTAGACACCAGAACATCTTGGTAGGTGGCCAGTCAGTCAAGCACGAGTGAATCCCTGAGGTGTGTGTCTGCCGTGAGTAAACCCATCATTTCCAAACCTGGGCTTCAGCAAAATTTCATTTTCTTACCTAGGAACCTAGGACAGTTTATTTTTTTCCCCATCAATGATTCATCTGGAATTTATATGGTCGAGGGAAGATTACTTCCTGCTTATTTTCAAAATACTCAGACAACTTAGCTAAACCATTTTATAATAATATATTAATTTCACGTAATTTTGAGATCATTTTTAGCTTTTGCATTTTAAAATGTTTACATATATGGTAGAATAAATCTCTCATCATAATGCTTTCCCCCAATTGTGGTTTTCTATTAGCGCCTAAAGTTCTAGGTGAATTTTAGAATGATTTTGTTAATATAGTATATCATTGCAATTTTGCTTAGCATTGTTCACTCCAATGTAAGCGCCACAAAATAATTTAGGAAGCACTCCAGTCTTTTCAGCATTTATTCCTTTCATCTCCATAGAAGCATATCATTTTTTAAGATGTCAGTAAAACTTCTTCCTTCATGTTTATAAGATTATCCTTGGACATTTCCATGTCATATTTTCATAATTTTTGTACGAAATTTTTATATTCAATTCATAATGAATGGGATCTTTTGTATATGTGCTGCCGAAGCGAGCACATGAATGGGATCTTTTGGATCTTAAGGTGAGAGGTAGAATTGTCTTGGGAGGTGCCTTGGCAAAAGACGGGGTGAAGGATAGAATGATGCTTTTCTTATCTATTGGTCCTTGTGTTACAAAGAGGAGAGATGAAGACAGAAATTGAAGGACCTGTGTCATGGGGTAACTGAGACAAGGGCTTATAGCCAGATATGCTTTGGTTCTTAGAGATAGCATGCAACTGAGAGGGTAGAGGGCTTCAGTGAAAGCCTGCAGCTGGCTGACATCTTGGCAGTGGGAACTCCTGGGAATCAGCACCTAGAAGGTCTGCTGCTTTGAGAGAAAGATTATGTGGTGTGGGAATCCATGTGTTAATACAAGACACTAAGTTGTAGCAGCCATGTGGAGTGGAGCCCTCAAGAGAAGTAGAATGGACCTGAATAATGGAGTTAAGAGAAAATTCTGAAGCAGCCAGGACAGAATGGAGGATGTCAAGGGTAAGTAATAAAAGGGAGGGAGATTTTTCTATAGTCTAACACATGTTGTTGTTGTTATTATTGTTATTATTAGTATTTTACTAATATTATTAGTATTTTACTGGAGTTGTATGACCATGTGTCATCAAGAGATACGCATTCCAAAGCAGATTGAGAAACTCTGGTCTAAGGGAGGCTCTATAACTAGATAAATAGATACTGGTCGGCACGCTGTCCTTGGAGGGGGTATTTTAAAGTTTTCTGTCTAGGCCAAGAGAAGCTATCTTTTTTCCTCTTTCCTGCTCAGAGTTGACTTCCCCTTCTCCACACAGAAAGGAAATGAGAGGAGAATGTTCACAGCCAAGGTAACTTCATTACAATAAAGTAAGAATTCATCTAATTAATCAAAATGAATAAAGGCTAATTAATAAAAATCTTCCGATGAGAAGGGCAATCAATGGCATTCAATTCAATTCAATTCAATTCAATTCAATTCAATTCAATTCAATTCAATTCAATTCAATTCAATTCAATTCAATTCAATTCAACAAAAGTTTATTGGACATCTTGTACCAAGCACTCAGCTAAAAACAGTCTGTGATTCTTTTTAACCTTCTAAAAAAATAAATAAGCCTTTTTCCTTTTATCATTGACCAGCACAGCTAATGTGCTTACATTTCTTTATATACCAACCCTTAGCAATTCCCTAACAACCTTCAAATAAACAAGCTTTTGCCATTGGAATTCACAGAACCAAATTCTATGAAAAAGCTTCTTGCTTTTGCCACAAAACCTTTCATCTAAAATGCTTTCGAAGGGAAATACAATATTTCCAATAAAGGTTTAAATTATTCCTTATCAAGTGCTCTTTTTCATCATAATATCCAGCATAATATTGTGAACCATAAATGTCTGTTGAATTGAATCTCATTAAGTATAGCAAGTCTGGAAAAAGCGAGCTGAAACAGTACTCTTCTCTTGTATGGTAAGCAGAATAATGTCGCCCTCTCACTTCATAACAAAAAAAGGTGTTATGTCATAATCCCTGGAACCTATGAGTTATAACGCAAGGAAAGGAATTATGGTTGCAGATAGCTAGAATTAAGGTTGCTAGCTGAATGAGATGGAGAGAGTATCCTGGATTATTCAGTTGAGTGCAATGTAATCATAAGGACACTTAAATGGGGGCAGGGAGGCATAAGAGTCAGGACCAAGGATCTGGTACCATGAGAAAGACTCAACCGGCCATGGCTGGCGGTAAACATGGTAGGGGGCTATGAGCCCAGGAATGCAGGCAGCCTCTAGAAACTGGAAAAGTTAAAAAAAGAGGTTCTTTCCTGAATCCTCGAGAAAGGAACGCAGCCCTTCTGACACCTTGATGTTAACCCAATGCAATCCATTAGTAACTGTAAGGTAATAACTATTTTTGTGTGGTAATTTGCGACAGCAGCCATGAGAAACACCTTGCATGAAAATAAGTCTTTTTTGTCGGGTATTTACCTAACTCCTGATTGTCCCAACTCATTAACTGAAGATGTGGGTACCGGAATAAATTCCTGCCCTCTACCTGGGAAATTGTATCAATCGTGTATATGGACCATTTACTTACTACAATTGCCTTGAACTCCATTTGTATGATTTTTTTTCTTTGCCTCTTCTTCACCCATTACAAATAAACAAACTAACTAGTAACAAAAACAATCTGGCATTTTCATTACCTTCTTCGTCACAAATGATAATTGTCAATATTTTACAGTCTACCCATGGCCTCCTACCCTTCTAAATTGCTGATGTCCATGTTTCCATCCTGTTTTCCAGAGGTATACTGGTAAACTGGCTCCCAATTTCGTAGTGCTTGCCAATTTCTGTGGCATAAATACTCCCACCAAAGGGTTTGTTGTTGTTGTTGTTGTTTTCCAGGCTACCAACATGAAGTCATTAAAACAGAGTTGAAAAGAGAGGTGCCCAATTAATTCTTTCCAGACTCGTAGGTTCCAGCCTGCCTCTGTGTTAATCTCCCCATTTTCTTTCTCTAAAAAAGCCCAGTTATGGCCTTTCCCTTCTATCTTCCTCTTTGCAACTGCTATGTGATGATATAAATGTGCTCTGTCAGAAGCTCTATCAGCAAACTTACACTGCTTTCCATTCAATGATACCTCAAGTCTTGAATCTAACTAGTAACAATCATTTATATGGACCATTTACTTACTATAATCTACCCTTTGTCTCAAATTTGGGTTTCTGAGATCTGCGTGAATAGGACTCAGCTGGTTGGATTGGTGTCTCTAGAAATGGATGGATTCTCCTTGCTTTGGGGTCCTCAGTGCTGCTGACCATCACTTTGGCTTTAGCTCTGCTGACTCTTTATTCAATGGCCATTGGAAATCTCAGCTGATCTCCTCAAGGAGCGGAGGTGGTTCCACCACCATTGTAAGCATTGGAAACCTTGGCATTGGTATCGGCAAAAAAATGCAGACCTTTGGAAAAATCAATCCTATGTTTGGACCTTCCCCCAATTTTTTCTTCATTCACCTTCATTTTAATACCTAACCTCCAATTGCAGGGGACATTTTGCATCCTGTTTGTGGTCAACTTCTTCACTTTTGCTCCTTTTCCCAGGACTCCCATCTTTACGAACGTCCTTCCTCAGTGGAATTCTCTCTAAAGCCATAGTAAGTGCTCCTTCAAGGTTGAATCTCTTTTTTCAGTGTTAAACTTTTTCTGGTCACTTTCAATTCTGAAAAAATAAAATCTCTTTTCAGTTGACATCTTCTTTAGCTATTGTCATATCTTTCTCTCATGTAGGATTCTATAGAGAGTCATTGTACACATGGTAGAGTCTTTTCTGGTTCATTTGGATTTCTCCCTTTATTTTTCATTCACTTCTCAGGTTGTCTTATTGTCCTCTCTCACCCCACATTTATATTGATTGTTCTTTCTCAACCCACAGGTGATATCTCAAATTCAACATTTATAGTACTTGTCTGTATCTCTCTGCCAAATATAATCATCCATTTCCTCCTTCTCAAAATGTTCAACTTCTGTGACTTCTATGAAATGTTACTCTACCTTCTTTCCTACTTCTCTGGTCTTTTCTTCCTTCCTTCCTTCCTTCCTTCCTTCCTTCCTTCCTTCCTTCCTTCCTTTTTTTCTATCTATCTATTTATCTATCTATCATCTATATCATCAATCTGTTTAAAGTTGGTCATACAGCAAATAACTCTATCTTTACTATAATATTCTCCTAGACAATATTATCCACTTATATAGTTTTAACTATCTATTTTTCAGTGAGACTTATGCTCAAGTACATATCTCTATCTTTTCTAATTTTTACAATATTACATGAGAGTCTTTAAAGAATCAAGACCGAAATCATTTTCTTCTCCAACCTATCTGCCTTCCTATGTTACCTGTCACACTTGATGAAACTATTCAGGTAAGAGGCATGGAACTTGCCTTTGAGTCCTTTCTTTCCTATGTCCAATCAATCATGAAGCCCTAAATATTTTTGGAATCTATGCATTTTTCCCCCTTATTCAGACTTTAATCGTTTTCAGTAGAATCATTTCAGAGCTTCCTCACTAGTCTCTCTGCTTCCCCCAAATTCTGCCTCCACACAGCTATTAGGGTATCTAGCTAAACTGTAAATCTTATGATGACACATTTTTATTAGGTTAAGGCCATGCTTTGTGACTCTGCATGGCCTACGTGGTGAACTGTGAGTTTTGATCAGATCCAAAAGACTCACCCGGACTTGGGCGCTTTACTTTACCCCTGCCACACATTACCTTGAACACAGTGTGCTGGCAACCCTGAACTTCAGGTCCGTCCCCATTCCCACAGGCTTATTTCACTTCTACATTTGTGCAATCCTTCCCCACTACTTGAACTCCCTTACCACTTATTTATTTGGTTAACTGCTACATAGCAAAATTCAAACAGAAAACTTCCCCAGAAAGCCTGCTTCGTCACCTGCTTCATCACTTTCCCCACGGGCTCTCTGGGCTTCCTCTGTTCTGTGGGCGTGTCCCTAAGATGCCACTCCTTCCATTGCTTCAAAATTCTTTATTTACGTATCTGCCTCAGAGACTTAAACTCTCCCATAGCAAGGAGGATGTCCTACTAATAAGGAGGCATGTCTAACACAGATCTCGGCGCACAGTTTGCACTTATTAAATCTTGGTTGTACTTGACATTGGACGATTGCAATGTGATAAAGCTCATTAAACTCCCTCGCTAGCACCAGCACAGAATGCTTGATGAATGTGGCACAGTTACTAAGTGTGATGAGTGAAATCATTATGCCTCTGGCTTCTAGCCCTCACAAAGAAATACAAGAAGGAAGGATGGAAGGAAGGAAGCAAGGAGCAGCAATGGGATTTCTAATTGATTTTCTCCTTAAACTAGAAATTCTAGTTGAGAGAGGGTCAAGATCAAGGTGAATGTGATAGAGAAGATGAGAGAAGGATCCTGAGAACTCATTCTAAGATCATTTTGCCCAAGGTTGGTCTTATACCAGACCCTGTGGGTGCCAAATGCTCTAAGCAGTGACTTGCTGAGATTCATCAATGAAGCTTGGACCAAGATCCGATGCTGTTTCTTCTATCAGCCAGCAGAGGGGGTGGTAGAGCACAGGCGTTGGCTGGCAACTTGACACTATGTTAGGAAACCGCTTCCTTTCCCCACCTATTAGTCTCGCCAAGCCGGGCTATCTCTGGGTGTATTTCTGTGTATTAATTGCACTGTTTACTATCTTATCATCGTGTACCCACTGTGGTTCGTGGCAATTTTGCTGCTTTCAAAACAGGAATAATAATAATAATAATAATAATAATAATAATAATAAAAGATGGGTTTTTCAATGATAAGGCTAAAGACCCACGGGTTAACTGTGTATTAAGCTCAATATAATGTCAAGGATCAGTGGATGCACAAAAGTTTCTTTTCAGACCTTTTCTGCATAATCTTCATAGGGCAATGAAATATATAGATATTTCGAGCTCTCTTTCACCCCCTCCCCATCCTCCCATCAATTCTGCCATTGCTCTTACATGAGTCAATCAGCCTCTTACATCACCCCATGCTTTTAGTGTCATTTCCAGTCTGCAGCACTGCAAACAACTCTGTTGCCAGAGGAGACAGATCTGACCATAATATCACTTACAGATGATTTCTTCCATAAAGTACATAAAAATGCATTTTAAGCTCCTAAACTTATTATTCCTGTAGTAAACAATGGTGTAAAAAGAACTCTCTTAATTTGCTCACAGTGTGAGAAGTGTCAAGGGGAAGTCATATCACATTTAACATCTTCTGCATAGTCAGTTAACTAATAGGGTCGCAGGGGTTGGGGGGGGCACCACTTGAATTAACTGATTGGAAATAATCTCACTGTGAAGATATGGTGCATAAAGCGGGAAGCAAGAAACCAGATGAAGCAAATCTCTCTCCATTTTCTTGACTTCTCCTGAACGCTTTTTTTGTTTTGTTATGCTTTATTAAAGTGGCACTTTTCTGTGCAGCCTAAATGAAGCTGGATGCAGTTATATTAAGGTATTTCCCTATAGAAAAGAAGAGAGGGTTGTTCAAGAGATATGAACAAAGGATCTCCTGCCAGTGTTTTTCAATGAGACCTAGTTGGCATTTTGGGTAAGATTGTTTTGTACTGAGAGAGGCTGTGTTTCTCATTTCTGGGGATTTAGCATCCCTGGTTCTCACCCATTAAATAAATACCAAGAGCAAGTTATAGTTATCACGAGAATCAGCTGTACACATTTCAAAGCAGTTCTTTGAGGGGAAAGAATGGCCTCCATCTAAGAAAGACCCCTTGGAAATCCAAGTGAAATTGAAAAGTCTCATATTATGTGAGGTCATCATGAACATCTGTTTTATCAGGGGGTTTTATTTAATGCCATTGACAAACATGGGGATAAATGACTTATAGAGATGCAAGGGCTCGAAATATTAGGTTGGTGCAATAGCAACTGCAGTTTAAAAGGTTAAAAATATTGTAAAAAACACAATTACTTTTGTACCAACCTAATAAAACATGCAAAGAGACTGCATACCACATCGTAGGACTTTTATACATGGCAGTTAATATTACTGAGAGGAAATATGCAAGATGTAATGATGACTGAAGATGCCCTCCTTTCCCTCCAAGGCCAATTGAGTGGAGAACACATGTATAGACATACCCCTCATAATAAAACCGGTGAATCCAGTTGTCAGGGATCAAAGGGCTGTGAAGAGCTGAGTGCAAATTGTACTTGTGTTGTCTAGCTTCCAGCTCTTACTCATGATCCAGTGGAGTGAAGGTATCGTTCTCATCTCCTGGGACCAAGTATGTAATTCCCACCCAGATTTTGATGTGGGAGAAGACGATGGATAAATGAGTCTATCGTAAATTCCAAACTGGGATATGCCTGATACTTAGGTGCAGCCAGAGAGGAAACTTCAAACCTGATTTAGGAAATTGATGTTGAATTTTTGTTTTAATCTCCATTAAGAGGAATAGTTTTTTCACTTCAAATAAACTAGACATTGGCTTTTACTGCACGTCAAACTCTTATGAATATTCTGGTTAATCCCAAATGTTTCATGTGCTTGTATTTTTAACACAATTTGATTCCCGGATTCATGTATACTCTTGGATTATCTAACAGCATTTCACAACCTTCCTGAGTTTTTTTCTTTTTCTTCCTGCATGCATTTATTTATGACTCTAACTCCTGTTCCCATTGCTATTTGTAAGGTATTTTATGTTTAATTTTTATTCCTATACATGAATCCATTCAGTCGGTGCTTAACCATATTTACATTTGGCTGAACACATGCTACCAGAAGCTAGGATGTTTATTTACAGCTTTGAGGAACTAGAATGTCTAGTAATAAGGTCATGTAGCTACAAGTTATAAATCTAACATACAAAGAAATAAGAAAGTGCATGTTCGTGCAATTCCCAGTTGAGTGTAAATATATTTTTTCCTAGACTCAACTGAGTCTCTGGGAATTTTTAAACTGAGGTTTACCATTTCAGTAACGTTCAGTTAGGGAATATTCAGTGCCAGAGCACATTTTGGTAAAATAAATTAAAACATTTCCTAAGATACACAGTCTGGATTTCCAATTACTCTTGTTACTGGAAGAAAAGGACAGCAAATAAAATAGCAAATAGTCCAACTTTAAATTCTACGTAATACATAATTATTCTGCCCTACCTGAGGCCAAATTAGCACATTTCAAATTTTCTAAACTGGGCAATGATAAGAAAAAGAAAAGGATGGATTTTTCAGAGAAATCTGACCGAATGATGCAGCAGTCACCAGCTGTTGCCCACAGTTTCTTTCCAGCGTGAAGTACTGATTTTACAGTGGTTGGTTACGCAAAGAGACTACTGGGCATCCAGGAAATATAGAAGCTGACCACAGTGAAATCTGATCTCCAAGGGCTCATTTCTCTCTGCAAATCAAGGAGAATCATGTGGCTGCTAAAATCTGAGGCTGTGGAGTCTGACAGTGTTGGGTTCAGATTCCTCTTATCTGAGTAATTGCATCTGACAGCAAAGTTTTTCATCTTCTTCACGATGTGTTTTGGTATCCAGGAATGGTGGGTGCTCTTTTCACGGAGCTGAGTGCATCCTCAGGCTCTTCTTAACACAGCACTCCAGGCAGCATTAGTGCTGCCGAATATTAAAGATGAAAACTAACTGTAGCAATTAGGCATATTATTTGTGAGGTGCAGAAATTTTCCATCCACCCTGCCTTCCATTCCTGTGGTGACAGCCACCACAATATGAACACATCACAGGCCCGGCTAGCTCTCACCATGTGCCAGATATATGGTCTAAGTTCTTTAGATAGGATAAGCCAATGCATTCATTTTTTACTACCACCTGAGGAAGCAGATCACTTCACATCATACCATGCTTTATAGAAGTTACTCAGTATATGTCTAAGGTTTCTTGGTAAGAAATAGAAGTTGAATGCTTGATTTTGAGATCCAGCCCCAATAAAAAACTAAATTCTGCAAAAAGAATGATTAGTTGGAAAGTACGAATCAGTAACTTCACAATGAACAACTGAAGCATAACATAAAGTTCTCTTAGTGGAGACAAAAAGGGACTATAAAGATGGAATGGCAGGTATTTCTCACAACTTGGCATACTCAGCTGGTACAGCAAAGCTCATCTGCTCTATCCCATAGATATTTTAGTTAAAATACAATAACACCAATAAACCTATATCTATACTTAATATTATCTTATATCTATCAACTTATCTCTAATATTATCCTTTCTCTCTTATATCTAATATCTCTTATATTGTGTATCTCATATCTCATACCTTCTTCCATCTTATCACATATCCATGTCATCTTTGTATCTATCTATCTATATCTATATCTATATCTATATCTATATCTATATCTATATCTATATCTATATCTATATCTCTCTCTATATATATTATCTATATCTATCTATATCATCTATGTCTATATCTATACCTAGATCTACATACTCATATGTCTATGAATTTGTCTACATCTTTATCTCATATCCACATCTGAATCTAGATCTATAATTTGTGATAGAAAACCATCCTGTATACTAGGTGATTGTACTCCCTTGGTTGGAAAGAAATGTCTTTATGCAGAGTCAGTGTTACTTCAGGCAGTGACATTGCCTTGTCACTTTAAGGCATATGTAGTAAGCAGTCTTCAGGCATCACATGTGAATTTCGGAGGATATGGGCAGCCTCTGCTACGGTGACCATACTCACCAATCAAGTGAGAAGAGGTTTTGTTTGTCAGTCTAAGAGATCATATTGATTTTTCTATTACTTGAACATACTAGTTAATCTAGTTGTGCTCATAATGGCCAAAGGCAACAAAAACAAACAAACAAAAAAAAATCACATTATACCTAGTAATGGCCAATACAGAATCTTTTTAGCCATGTTTTGACACCCACGATATGAAAAGAAACATGTATAATTCCAAGTGGATCAGCCAAATGGAATCCTGCCAGTTTTCAAGAATTATTAAAGTCATGCATATGAATAGGGCTTTTAAAAATTACTTATTTTGAAGAGTTTTCTCAACAAAAGGCATGGCACACTAGCAGAGTCTTGTGTAATCCTCACTCAGCAGCCCAGGGCTGACAATCTCAGTCGACCCTCATGACTTCCTACAGTCTGCCTCTTTCTGTATTTTCAGAGTCCAAGGACCCCATTTCTGATAGCTACGTGGAAGCAGAGCTATCATAAAAAAACAACAGAATCAACCTCTATGAATCGTGGTCCATTAACTAATTATGCTGAACACTGGGACAGAGCTTCTGGGCCAAGCCTTACAAAGAGGTGAAGATCTAGAGACAGCCTCGTACAATCCCGAAAATCTCTTAAGCAACACATGTGCCTGAGGCCCTTCTTACCTAGTACTGAAAATTATAAACTTTGACTTGTACTTACTATGGTTCACCACTGGGACAAACAAACAAATCATTTTTTATTTTTCCTACTGATGAGAAGGTCAAAGCTGTTGCTTCAATATGCCTCTGTTCATACAGGCTGAATTGTCCTTTAAAGACATGTTATGAAATACGTTAAATATAATTTTTTAACCTTCATCAGCAGAGACTTTTTTTAACACTTAATACAAAATATATTTTTAACATTCCTATTGTGATCTGTAATTTTTTTGAACACTGGGAAAGAATTATCAGCATTTGACTTTGACCTTCTTTGGGTGAAATATTGGTGAGGGGAGGGATGCAGCGATCTGTTAGTGAAAGCATCATTTGTATTGTTTCCCACTTGTCCATGGGATAAAATCATCACCACCCCTTTCTGTACGGCAGGGCTTTTACAATCTGGACCCACATTCTCTCAACTTCTTGGCTCCCCAACTCCTCTCTCCTTCTGTGATATTCCTAATAGGACTTACTAATTTCCATTTGGTTTCATAACTTTAAAGCCTTCCTGGATTTGCCCATGATGTCCTCTCTGCCCGAAATACCTTCTTATCAGTCTCCATTTGGAAAACATATCTCCATCCAAGGCAGGCTCAGGCATCACCTCCTCTGACTATTCTGACATTTTCCATCCTTCACCATCACTTTGTTTCCTGGATGCCCTAAAAACATTTATTACCTCTCTCTCATATGTTCTTTTAAGTAACCTGTCAACCTGATTGCCTCTGATGCTAAATTAGAATCTCCTTGAGAGACGGGGCCATACCATGTATCTTAAATTTTCCCAGCAGCAAGCATAGTATCTGGCACTTAGGGCAATGCTTAGTACATGATCAAATGTTTACAAATAATGTGAGAAACCATAAAGATGTGCAAAAAGATTGATCAAACTCACATCAGACTATAACAGAACTATGAGGGATAGGGTGAAGTGTTCACTAAGTTTTTACTATGTGGCTGATATTGCATTAGGGGCTTCATATGTGAAGCAAAACAATGCTGAAATATTAATCTTTGTAGTATGCTTTTCAGCATTTCTTGCACTTGACTCTTCCCTCAGTTGGGTCAGTGACATCCATTTTTGCCTTGAGGAGACTTAGAATCATTACAGAAGGGAAAAGTGAGGGAAGAAACTATATTTGATATTTGATTGCTAAAATGTCTAAAACAGGTTCTTAGGTGCCATAACAGGAATAATGTCCTGAAAGCCAAAGCTTTCCATTTGAAATATAATGACTTTTTTAAGGGAAGAAAAAGCTTTTGGAATCGTACCCCCAAAAGCAGGACATCGAGTTCACCTCACAATAGATTAAAAAGAAAGTAGAAGAAGGTCCAGCCTAGTTCACTGTCAGAAAGACAAAATGGAATTAACTGGGCGGAGTCAGAAGATGTTGGGGAGAGCAGGAAGCGGTCTGACCTTGGTGGAGGTCAGTGAGCTAGAATCTCAGGATTCTAGCCCACAGAGGGGCTAGAGGGAGCCCACAGAAGGGAGGGTCAGGTCAGCACTGACATCCTGTTGAGCTCCATTTCTCCCCTGGTTAGGCCACCCTCCTGCATCTCAGCGGTTAGGACATCCCGTTAGGATTCTGGTAAGTTCTTCACTTCGTCTCTGCTCATATTTGCTTTCCACTTTGCAATCTGATGAAGACCTCCCATCTGCAGATTTCTAAATATCTCCTATACCATAGATACTCCAGCATAAGCGATTCCCAGCTGTGACCTGGGCTTTTCCAAACTTCCCATCTAAACTTTTCAGCCATTTTAAAAGTCTTGGCTATGGTCCTAAAATAGAGAGTGGAATCTCAGAAATGAAAAGGCACTGGTGATAGGGCCAGGAAACCCTGGGCATGTATGTTTAGATAGGACCAGAAAGTGGCAAAATTCATCCTTTACATATGAAGAATTTTATTTAATATGCACAACTATTATATGATGTAGGAATTACCACCTGAGTTTTACAAGTAACTAAACTGAGGTGCAAAGAGTTTGAATAATTTGTCCAAGATCACACCACTTAAAGTGTCAAAATAAGGCAACAAACATAAGCAGACATGACTCCACTATGCTGTGATGTCTTTCATTAGTGTGTGTATATGTTTGTGTGTGTGTGTATGTGTATGTGTGAATTTGTGTTTGCGTACGTCTGTGATGTCATGGTTTATTCTGTCTCTGGACATTACCAGAAAGGTTCATGCCTGTCTTTTCTTCACTGAGCACTTGTACAAAAATAAAGTGGGTCTGTCACAATTTCTCATCTCTTTCCCTCCTTCCCTCTCTCTTTTCTTCATTCCTTCCTTTCTCTTTTCTCTCCCCATTTTCCAGGGTCATGGTTCACTGACGTGCCAAGGAGAAGAGTGTATTTAGAGCAACACTAATGATTCCGGCCACTAACTGGGAATCTGATCTGCTGGGCTCTTTTCCCAGCTCTCCCACTGTGTGATTTTAAACTTGATTGAGCTCCTGTTTACCCAACTGTAAAATGCAGGTAATGCATTTCTACCTCATGAGGACTGAGAAAGAATACTGCTACGGACAGTGCTTTATGATCCATAGACAAAAGGTATAATCAGTGACAACTTCATCATAGTGAAAATGTTTTCAAACTCACCTTGTCCTCTTCCTTCTCTTGGTATCAGTGCTATCCTAGAGGTGAAGGTGTTAAGATCACTCCTTCCTTGGAGATGCACAGAATTTTCAAGAAGCTTCTAATTCTTACGTAAAATGTTTTTTCACCAATACAAGGAAAGCATCTTAATAAAATGTTATTACTTGACTTTAAGAATAGAGATTTTGAAGACTTATAAATTACCTTTGAGGGCCCACAGATTAATTGTTTAAATTAGCCATAACCACAGAAAACACAAATCCCACACTCCAATACCAACCAGTTTATTGATCCTTGAGAAATCCTGGGTCCATTAATATCTCAAAATCAAAAATATGCATTGGTCAGGTAAATGTGTTGATTGCTGTTAGATGTACTTCAACTGTTTCCTTTGTTTGAATAATAAACTAGAAAAAAAGTGAATCAACAGAAAAAAACTGGAGACAGAAGCCAAATAAGATATTTTCTAGAAGGAAAATGAGTGGGTGATGGCTTTGCCAATGTGCTGACTTCTGTCCTGCTCATGTTCAGTGACAAGCACCATATGAATGATTTCACTCCATTGATTATGGAGAGTTGCGAAATGAACAGATTGTCGGAGCTGCAATCCGACTTGCGAGCCACTGCAGCTCACCGCAGTTGGCAGGGAGGATGAAGGGCCGTGCACTTGTTTATTCCTGAAAATGCACGGGCTTGCCAGAAATTCCTTTTTAGCCATTTTTATAGCCAGCAAATTTGAACATTAATGAGTATATTTGCTTTCATTCACCCTTGGTCAAAGAAGGTTGTGGGTTATAAATGTATATTTTTGAAACCTGATTTGGGCCAGAGATAGAAAAATAATTAGAGGAGAGTTTCCTATTCATGAGACAAATAGAAAATAAATGTGACTACTAAACTATTCTTCAAATGATTTATGTCCCCAAATTAACTCATTATCACACCAGACTCAGAACTCTTGGTGACAAAGGCTTGGAGCCTGGTAGTTATTATTAGGTGATTCTCTTGTCACACATAAATATCAGCTTGTGGACCATACATTCTACACATACAGCATCAACCACATCAATCTCTTCCTCTCCACACCCTCTACACTACTGAGAACTCTACTATTATCACAATCTCTCAATTGCTCTATGGATTCTATTCTTTCTCCTTGCTAAAGCATCCTAGGCATGCTGCTAGACTAATAGTTATCAAAATTATTCACATTCGTAACAGTCACAACTTCCCAATTTTCTACCAAATAAAGACTGATATTCTTAGCACGGAACTGAAATCCCTCCTCAGTTTCATGTCAACAATTTCCAGCTTTGTCTCTAGTTCATGCACATTATACTGCCATGCAACTCAGTTAACTCCTCCATATTACTCTGTGCATTACGCATCTTGCACCATTCTCTTACCTCCCCTTGGCATGTTAACTTCTCCACCCCTTTATGTCCAGTTCCTGCATTTGTCCTTCATAACCCAAGCTGTCTGGCATTTCCATTCAACCGTGGCTCCATGAGTATCTCTTGTGTTCCAAGTTCTCTCCAAAGAGCTACAACATGCTACTTTAATTATCTTTTCAAGATTGAAATAATATTTCTTACTGAAACCCCCATGTCATCCTCTGCACTGTTTCCCTGCCTTGTGATATAGTCATGAGTATAGGTGCTACATGGTCCTCAGTGGATGACACATCTCTGAGAGCATCTGTCAGGGTTTGTAGTCTCCATAAAGCCTAAGGAATATCCAGCACATAGTAAGCGCTTCATAAAGGTTTTAAAATTAAAAACAACAACAACAAATGAAGAAGCACAAATTGTCTGTGAGACATGGCAAAGCCTAGAGCAAATATCTGAAGCCAGGAGTTGTAAAATGATGAAGTCCACTAGTTTTCTGTATTTTATTAGTCAACATCAATGTAGACCCCAGAATTGTTTGATAGTTTTTCTTAACAGTGTATGTTGCTAGTGGAGCACGTTTATTCAGTATTCCCAAATCTAGAGGTAATTTGATGTGGTTTTGTGTGAATGCCTGTATCTCAATGTACAGACAAACTGTAAATCAGGCTGGTATTTCAGAAAACGTCTATGCAAAGTCATACTTGAGTAGGTAAGGTATGAGTAAGTTTCTCATCCAGAGATTTCTATTTGATTTGTTATGTAAAGCATATTAAAAAGCATGCATGCATTTCTTCTCAAGGAAACGGGTAATGACTCACTGTTATTATATTAACGTTATACTTGAAATTTAATACAACTCAGTGTCTCCACATTTTCTCCCAATAATGTAAAGCCTTGGTACTCAGAGAACAGGCCTTGGGCATGAAACTTTGGCTTCAGTTGGCATCTAAGAAATTATTAGAAATGCAAGTTCACGGTGCCACACTTTACACACAGAATCTGACCTGTGCATGGAGCCTCGAGATCTGTGCTTTAGACAACTCTCCAGGTGATTCTGATCAAAATGATGCTACAATGTGAAAATCAGATCCTGGAGAATTAAAATTCAAAGTCCACTGCATGAATAAAATTCAACATGCCAGTTAAAGCTGGTGAAATTCCCATGTGTGTCAATAAAGAATTATCAATGGTTTAGGAAAAGGTAACGCAGTGTTATTTTATACAAAAAGGATTAGATTACAATGCATACATTGCTTAGGATTTAGTCTCACAAAGCCACATGATGTCATATTTTGAACAAAAAGATAGAAGCTGCATGGAGCAGGAATTTGAAAGAATCAGTGTGTTTGCTATTTCTCATCTGAAAAAGATTAAAAAACTACATTTCTCCTTATCACCCGTTGTTCACCCTGCACATATGTTCATAAAACCAAGCCAAGTTGAAAGCATGGCATCCTAAAGCACTCCATAAGTTGCATCGAGATGATTTCAAAATAACTTGAGACACGGTGCCATCTTGGTTTCCTAAACCTTAGAGCATTCCAGTTGCTGTGAGGAGGATTTTCCTCGTCTGCCATCTCACATTAGTTTTCTATTGCAAGTCCTCTGTTTAAGAAGTATGGAAAAAAATCTTACTGTTGATAAATTTTAATTAGATTTTCCATATTTTGGAGATTTGTTCCATATTCTGAGGTATGAAAGATCTTTATGCAGAAACTTCTTTATCCACGAAAGCGGACCCTGTTGGAAAATGTTTGGGTGGGCGAGTTGAAAACCCTTGTGGTGCTCTTTGTCTCAGCTTTTTGTCAGATTCACACGGATACAGGGCTCAGATTTGCATGACTAAAGAAAAGGATTTACTAGCATTACAGACTTTGGTACTAAATTCCAGCACAAAATAGAGAAGGGCAACACAGGAAACAGACCCACAAAATAAAATGAAAAAACAGGAAAACCAAAGCAATAAAAACAACGGTATTTACCAATCTACATTATTTTGTAAAATATGTGTTGATATCATCACATACATGTCTCAAAACGGAATAGTGCCAGAATTTGATTTCTTCTTTCTTCCCCACTCTCCCTCTTTCCCTCCCTCCCTCCTTCCCCCTCTTCCTTCCTTCCTTCCTTTTATTTTTCGAGATTGTAGATGCAATCACTTTGGAAAGAATTTACGATAGAATGAAAACAATCTGAACATAAATAAGAAGAAACATTAATGAATTAGTCAATATTTCTGTCATATCTAGATCTTGTAAATGGAAAGATTCATATATTAACACCTCTGTCCAAAGGAAACTGAGATTATTCTTAGAGGTGGCCTTATGATTACTATTAGAAAAAGATAGTTGATATATTTTTATTCCTACCAATATTTATTTGGGTTCAGTTGTTAGGTAGATTTTGAATCCTAATTTTCCCTTGGTCAGTTTTGTATTTTGATGTATTTTTTGCAAATGGCTGTGGGTTCCCATTATAAATGGTACGAGCTCTGGAACAGAGAGCAAGAGAAGTTAGTGGCTTAGTGTACTGCAACTCAGAAATGCCCAGAGGCTCAGGGCAATGAGCATATTTTCATAATTCTCAGTAAATCAACAAAAACCTCCAAAATAGTGCACTATGTTCCTTTGCATAATAGGTTTGTCATGATGGACTGAGTTGCACAGTATCCCACTCAGCTCCTGAGATTTTCATATTCTTCAGAGCTTTAGGCATAATAGCAAGAGTGGTTCTAGGCTCTGTAAGTGGAAAAGTAACTGGTAATTTAATGGATGTTTTAATCAGCTATATTTCTATAGCAAATTATGACAAGTCCATCTTCTTTTTACTATGCAAAGACCATATAATCAGTCTTAATGACACATAAGTGACTGACTTTATAAAAATATTTTTATTAAAAATATAGTTAACATGCAATATTATATTAGTTTTAGGGGTACATCATAGTTATTCAACATTTATATACCTAAAGATATGATCACCATAAGTCCAGCAACCATCTGACACCATACAATGCTATTACAGTGTTATTGACTATATTCCCCATGCTGTACATTAATTACATCGCCATAACTAATTTGTTTTATACCTGAAAGTTTGGACCTCTTATTCCCTTTCACGTTCCCCTCCCCTTTTTAAAGTTTTCAATTACATTTGACATTCAGTATTGTTTTATATTAATTTTAGGTGTACAGCATAGTGGTTAGACATTTATATAATTTAAGAAGTGATCCCCCTGACTAGTCTAGTACCACCTGGCACTATACGTAGTTATTACCATATTATTGACTGCATTCTCTATGCTGTACTTTACATTTCTATGACTTTTTTGTAACCAATTTGTATTTCTTAATACCTTCACCTTTTTCACCCTGCCCCCAACTCCCTACCATCTATCACCCTAACAAATCTATATCCATCTGACACAATGCATAGTTATTACAATATTATTGACAATAATTGTTATGCTATAACCTATCCCCATGAGTACTTTGTAATAACAAATTTGTACTTCTTAATTCCTTCACCTTTCTCACCCACCCTCAAACCCCCTCTCATTGTGCAACCATCAAAATGTTTTCAAAACATTTTCTATGAGTTTGTTTCTGTTTTATTTATTAATTTTGTTCTTTACATTCCACATATAAGCAAAATCACATGGTGCCTGTCTTTTTTTGTGTGACATTCCATTCAGCACAATACCCTCCAGGTCCATCCATGCTGTCACAGATGGCAATAACCCATTCCCTTCCATGGCCAAGCAATATTCCATTGTATATATGTACTACATCCTCTTTATCCATTCTTCCATCGACAGACACCCAGGCTTCCTCCACATGTTGGCCATTGTAAACAATGCTGTAATGGATATATGAATGCACATATCCCCTCAATGTAGCATTTTGGGTTTCTTTGGATAAATACACATAAGTGAGATTACTGGGTCCTTCATTATCTCATCTTACAGCCTTTGGTTTAAAGTGTGTTTTGTCTGGTATAAGTATTGCTACTACAGCTTTCGTTAGCTTGTTTCCATTTTCATGAAATATTCTTTTTCATCCCTTTACTTTCTGTCTCTGTGTGTCTTTCAATCTGAAGTGAGTCTCTTATAGGCAGCATATGTAAGGGTTTTGTTTTTTTCTTATCTATTAAGCCCTCATATGTCTTTTGATTGGATCATTTAATCCATTTATATTGAAAGTAATTGTTGATAGATATGCAGCTATTGATGTTTTATTATTCATACTTTTAATTTTTTTTGTGTCTTAAAGAAGTCCCTCTAATATTCCTTTCAATACTGGTTTAGTGGTGATGAACTCCTTTCGCTTTCTCTTGTCTGGGAAGCTCTTTGTCCTTTGATTTTAAATGATAGTCTAACTGGGTAAAGTAGAGTTGCTTATAGGTCCTTGCTTTTCATCATGTTGAATATTTTGTGCCAGTCGCTTCTGACCTTCAAAATTTCCATTGAGAAATCAACTGACAGTCTTATGGGGGCTCCCTTATAAGTTACTTCCTTGTAAGCTGAGTTTCTCTTACTGCTTTTAGGATTCTCTCTTTCTATTTAATGTTTACCATTTCAATTATAATGTGTCTTGGTGTGGGCCTGTTCGGGTTCATCCTATTTGAGACTCTCTGCCCTTCCTGGACTTGCATGTCTATTTTCTTAACCATGTTAGAAAAGTTTTCATTCATTATTCCTTCAAATAGATTCTCAGTCCCTTTCTTTCTCTCTTTTCCTTCTGGTACTCCTATGATACAAATGTTGTCACTAACGTCTCAGAGATCTCTTAAGCTCTCCTCAAATTTGGGGGTTCTTTTTTCTTTTTGCTGTTCCAATTTTGTGTTTTCTGCTACCTTGTCTTCCAAATTGCTGATCAATGCTTTGCTTCAACTAGTCTGCTGGTGGGGCTAATTGGGTGATTCTCTGCTGTGGTTTGAAACCAACATCCAAGTGTATTGGTTCTTGGGTCTCTTGTGAGGGGCTCCAGTGCAGGCCCAGGTCATCCACTGACTGTGACCGAACAGGGAGTACGTGATAAGAGCTACAAAGTGATCTATGGTTGGTTGCTGCCTGTACTGTACCTGGAGGTGCATGGAAGAGGCCACACTGTGAACCAAGGATGATTTCCACCAGTACCAGATCTGGGGTAGTGCCACAAAAAGCCAGGACACTCTGAGGCCTGCTGCCACCATCTGGCTCCCCTAAGTTTCATCTGCTGAAGAGCCTGGAGCAGTATACATGTTGGGTGAAGCAGGATCTCAGGGACTCATTAGAGTGGGAAGTTTTTTGGTCACCAGGTTAATGTAAATTCTTGTTTGGTGTCAGTGCAGAGTATGGAGCTACAGCAAGTATCATAGCACACCAAGGCCAGTTGCCATCTGCCTGGGGCCTACCTGACTCTGATAGTTTTCCAAGAAGGAGTGCAATGTGGGCAGGGCTGGC
The DNA here is from genome assembly GCF_057876585.1 of Rhinolophus sinicus. Classification (NCBI taxonomy): domain Eukaryota; kingdom Metazoa; phylum Chordata; class Mammalia; order Chiroptera; family Rhinolophidae; genus Rhinolophus; species Rhinolophus sinicus. The sequence continues at coordinate 202,162,362 of NC_142517.1, forward strand.
TGCCCATAAAGAAAGTGCCTCAGATGTTAGTAAAGTCCCATCAGAACTCACGAGACCAATCAGATTCAGATTTGGCCTGTGGGGGCGGGCTCAGCACAGGAAAGATGGCACCCACCTCCCAGCTGCCAAGTAGATTGACCCACTCACAGGGAAAATGGAGACTATCCTCCAGGCCTCACCTCGAAGCCACACACCTCAGTCTGCCCCCATATTCCTCCAACACTCCCAGATTCACTGTACCTTCGCTGGAGCCCAGGGTGAGTGCCTGCGAGTGAATGAGTCGTGTGTGGGCCGTTTAAGAGGATGTCTACGTTTCCCACAGCCTTCTGTCCCATCCAGATGGTAGGAAACCCCACTATTTTTCACAGCCGGTTGTTGTGTGGGCTCCTTTTCCCAGCAGTACTCTGGGCTCAGGAGCCTGTTGTGGGGCTGAGGTCCCTCACTCCTCTGGGGGAAACTTCCATGGCTGAGATATCGTTCCTGATTCTCAACTGCTACACAGAGGTTTGGGCTTGTTTTGCGTTCCACACCTCCCACCAGTCTCGCTATTGTTTCTTCTCTATATTTTTAGTTATAGCACTTCTGTTCAGCTAGACTTCAAATGGTTCTCCAGGTTGATTGTTCTATAATTCAGTTGTAATTTTACTATGTTCATGGAAAGACACAGACACAGTGTTTATCTACTTCTCTATCTTGGATCTCTCTCCCATTTAACTCAGTGACTGCCTTTTGTTTTGTATAATTTTTTATAGTAATGTTTTGAAAGGATTTTTTTTTTGTTAGCATTAATAAAACCTCTCATCAGAATTTATCTTTCTCAAAGAAAGCAGAGGTTTATCTTTAATGCAAGCATTCACCATTCACCTTTGAATTTAGTCTTTAATTATCAGGTGAGAATGTTTACAGTTTTCATGTAAGGATAGGACCTTAACCCTTCTGCCAGAGGTGTTTGTTAGTGACCCAGATAAACACATAAAGCATTAAAATTTATGCAAAATAACTTTCAAATGAAAGCTTTCCTTTTAATATAAGAATTAATACAGAAAATACAGGAATCCAAACATATATCATTACATGTGAAAATTGTGAATTTTTTTATGAAAATTGTGAAACTGTAGGAGAACATCGGTATTCAAGAGCGAAGATTATATAATGTTTTCAGTGGAATGGTATTGGTTTGTGATTTGGCATCACTTTCCTTTGAATACATGTACACATAATGTCACCAAAATTAAGTAATTAGAAAGGGATGTTAACGTGAGAGTTGAAGTGGTACTCTCAAAATCCTTCCAAGTTTCCAATTTTCTATTTGAAAGGGCATAATTAAGTGTACACATTAACAGTCATGAAAAAGGTCGACAGAGTAAAGAAAACTAGTTTGGAGGGAGATCAGTGTTTTTCTAATTCTGGCTCTGCCACTGAATGCAATGTCACATTGATTGTGGCAGTTTTAAAATGTGCACACATTCTTGACTTTCCTTGCAGTGAGAAATGGGGTTTGTGTCTCCGCACCTGGACTCTGGGCTGGCCTTATTGATTTCATTTTAACCAAAAGGATGCAGTAGATATGACACTGTACAACATTCACGGCTCAATCAGTTGCCAGGAGAGCTCCTTCTTTAGTAGTCACGAAAGAATTCAGACTACCTGAGACTGTCATGCTGGAGTGGCCCCAGGTAGGTGCCTTAGATGATAACTCCAGCTAAGCTCACAGGCAATAGCCAATACCAACTGCCTGCTATGTGAGTGTGCCATCTTGGTAGCCCACCCAGTTGAGCCTTTTAATGGCTGCATCCCCAACCAATGTCCAACTGCAACTTCATGAGGGTCCCCAAGCAAGGACTACACAGCCATCTTCTTTTGAAAGTTATGACCCATAACAATCATGAACAAAATTAAGTGGTTGTTTTCAGCTGTTACATTTTTGAGTTTTTTTTGGTATGTACATTTTAGTTTAGTATTGTTTGTTTCTTAAAAACTTATTTTTTTAAAGATCAGTTTTTACTTTACAACAAAATTGAAAGTACAGATATTTCCCATATACCTCCTTTCTTCACACATGCATAGACTTCCCCATTATCAACATCACTCACCGGAATGATACAATGTTTACCAAAGATGAACCTATATTTACCAATCCTAATCACCAAAGTCCATAGTGTTGCTTAGGATGCACTCTTGGTGTTGTTCATTCTGTGGGTTTGAACAAAAGCATAATGACATGTATCTACCATTATAATGTCACACAGAGCATTTTCACTGCCTTAAAATCCTGTTTTCTGCCTATTCATCTTTCCCCTACCCATGCCACCCCTGTCAATCCCTGATATTTGAATTTTCTCTGTAGTTTTCTCTTTTGCAGAATGTCATATAGTTGGAGTCAGGAAGTATGTAGTCATCTCAGATTAGCTTCTTTGTCTTAGTAATACACATTTACTCTTTGCCGATATTTTTCATGGCTGGATAGCTCATTTTTTAACGCTGAATAATATTCCATTGTTTGGATGCACTACAACTTATTTACCCATTCACCTACTGAAGAACATCTTGATTGGTTCCAAGTTTTGGCAATTATGAATAAAGCTGCTATAAACATCTATGTGCAGGTTTTTTGTTGATATAAGTTTTCAGCCCCTCTGAGTAAATATCCAAGAGTGCGATTGCTAGGTCATATGGAAAACGTATGTTTCATTTTGCAAAGCACTGCCACACTGTCTTCCAAAGATGTTGTACCATTTTGAATTTCCACCAGCAATGAATAAGAGTGCCTATTGTTCCACGTCCTCTCCAGCATTTGGTGATGTCAGTGTTGTGGATTTTGGCCATTCTTATAGGTGTGCAGTGGTATCTCATTGCTGTTCTAATTTGTATTGCCTTGATGACATACTATGTGAAGCATCTTTTCATATGCTTATTTGGCATCTGTATGTCTTCTTTGGTGAGGTATCTGTGAACATCTTTGACCCATTTTTTAATTGGGTTGTTTGTTTTCTTACTGTTGATTTTTAAGAGTTCATTTTACAAGAAGTGGTTGGACAATTAAGTTCACAAATTTTCCACCATGGAAGTACACAGTGGAATATATTTTGAGTAACAGTCCTTAATCAGATGTGTCTTTTGTAAATATTTTCTCCCAATATATGGCTTATCTCCTCTTTCTCTTGATACTGTCTTTCACAGAGTAAAAAAGTTTTAATTTTAATGAAGTCCAGTTTATCAATTCTTTCTTTCATGGGTTATGCCTATGTTGTTGTATCTAAAAATATGACCATCATCAAGGTCAGATAGATTTTCTCCTATCATATTTTCTAGGAGTTTTATAGTTTTTCATTTTACATTTAGGTCTATGATTTATTTTGAGTTAACTTTGGTGAAGTGTGTAAGGTGTGTGTTTAGAGTGTCTAGATTTATGTCTGTGTGTATGTATGTATGTATTTTGCATGTGAGTGTCCAGTGGTGAGATTTTAAAAAATGAAACAATGGCAACAGGAACATTGAAAAATCATTTTACTTCCCTGTATCTTGGTTTGCTTATAGGCAAAATCATTGTGATCACAGACCTGCCGGTCTCACAAAGGGTATGTGAAAATCAAATGAAATAATGTGCATGACAGTTCTGTGGAAAGTTCAGCCCATGTCTCATTCATTAATAAACTGGGAACTCATGAAAGCAACAGACATGTCTTAATCACCTTTGAACCTCTGATACCCAGATCCATACCTTCCATTAAGCACTTTGTCAATAAATGCTTTAAAAAGCTGTATATCACATTTTTATTAATTACTAATCATCATTTAAACAAGCAATACAATTTGTCTGGAAATTTTAGAAAATACCAACATGTATTTAAAAATTAATCTTTAACATAAAGGTATACCTACTAACATTTAAGCATATTACATTCCTGTCTTCTTTTAGTAAGTTCGTTTTACTCTGTGCTGGGCTGGGTTCTCATGAAAAGGACTGAGGAGGCAGGACAAAACATCGTAGAACAGCCCCCCATCTCATGGAGGTGCAGGTGTGCAGGTGGTGACTGTGCCACTGGCAAGAGGCATCCCTTCTCTGGACTTTTGTCACACGAGCAGCAAACTGCTTAGACGCTCTGGGAGGGACAGCCTTGCTCCTTGTCGAAGGAAATAAGCAAAAAGCAATTCCCACAGAGAAGGCCAGTAAATACTGTTGAACCAAAGGTCCTTTACTGATACAAAGCCAACTCTGTTACTATGCAGAGGAGGCAGGAATGGCTTCTGCCCAAGACCCCTAAAGTTCTAAGGCAGAACTTTGCCACTGTGTGAGGATAAAAGGGGTGGGGCTGAGAGAGGTTCACCCTTCAGATTCAAGCCCAAACTGAGGGGGACAAGAATACTAGCTGCCTGAAGCAGAAGTATGTCCGTTTCTGGGCTAAGCTACCAGTTACCTCAGCCTCGACCAATCCTCTCCATGCTTGTTCCCACAAGTAATGGGCTAAAGATTTGAACAGGTACAACTAACAAAGAGATATGGATGGTGAATAAGCCCATGGAGGTGTGTTCAGCATCAGGTATGTTAAAAACATAGTTGGTATCACTACACATCTAATAGAATGACTGCCCCTCCCAAAAAAAGTGCTAGTGAGAATGCAGAGCTACTGAAACTTTCATATGCTGTGGAGCAAAAAGCAAAATAGAACAGCCATTTTTGGAAAATGAGTTGGCAGTTTCTTATGAAGTAGAAAATACACTTAGCATCTAACCCAACAATCCTACTACTCCTAGATTTTTACAGAAGTTCAATCCTATGTCCGTACTAATTCCTGAAAGTGATTTTAGTAAACTTTATTTATAATGGCCCCAAGCTGGAAACAACCCAAATGTCCATCAAATGGTGAATGGATAAACAATTGAATACAGCTGATGGTTTGACAGCATTGAACTACTGCTCTATAAACCAATACGAATAAATTTCAAAAGCATAATGCAAGGTGAGAGAAGCCAGACACAAAAAGCTCATTAGTAGGATTCCATTTATGAAGTTCTAAAAAAACACACAAAAAAACTGTAAGGACACAAATAAAGTATCAGTTTGACACCACTGGAGTTGGGAAGTGGGAATTGAATGCCAAGGGCATGAGAAAATTCATGACGGTAACGGGGGATATTCCATGTTTTGATTGTGGTAGTGATGATTACATGATTGTATATATTTATCAAAGTATGTGTCACCCTAAAATATACATTACACTCTATGTAGATTTTAGCATAATAAACCTGAGTTTTAAAAAATTACGTAAAAGATGGTTTAGAGTCTTTGGAGAATAGTAAGGAAGAATAATACTATAAATCTTGTCGTTCGAGATTTATTTACTGTTGAGGTTTTCAAGATACATTATTTACAGTTTTTTCCCTTGGGGCTTGTGGTTTCTATTTTTCCACAATTGCTAAACTATTGAATTTGATTGTAGCACATCGTTGTTTGGTTTCTTTGAATATTTCTCCTTTTAGAGAACCTAATTAATGTCACTGTATTCCATTTAAGAAGCTGTGTTGATTAGAAATGTTTTCACTTCTCTACTTCCCCAGAGGAAGCCTACTCATCTAAGTGATTTTCTTCCTAAGCTGAAGCTTTGTGAATCACCTCCGATTTTACAGACACTGATAAAGTACTGAGTGTTGTGTTGAAGGAACAATGTATTGAATCCTTTTACATGTTGAATATCAATTTTGTACTGTACAAAGTTGCCCTCTGGCTCATCTGTTTTGTATTTTTTGCTTATCAATCTTTCCTTAAAGCAGGGTACACCTGAATATGCTTATGATTCATCAGTGTATCCAACAGACAAATTAAAGAAACCCGTAAGGCCACATGGTCACTGATCTTTTAAACACAGTGAACTATCCTATTGGCTCATCACGGAGACCTCAAGACAAACAGCTTTGGGGTGTTGTCGTTTTCCAAAATTCGCCCAGGCTTCTTCTCACTTACATCCTGACCAATATTTTCCTCCTTATTTAGGTAGTACTCTGATTCCTAAATTTGGTTCTAGGGTTTGCGATCTCTTGTTTTAATCTTCATCTCTGATTTGGCATCACATTCAAGTAACCATCTGGGGAGGACTCATCTTGTCCCTTAATTCCTGTGCATTTTTTATTCTAGTGGCTTCCAAGGCTAGAGTTGATATACTTCCTCTCTCCTTTTGCTAAAACCTCAGACTCATGGGATCACTTCCATGGATCTTCTCCCATCCCCAAAATATCCTGGAGGCACGGTGAAGTGTAGTCTATGGACCCCTGGTAGTCGATGAGAGTTTAAGGGGTTGCAAGAGGTCAAACCTATTTTCTTAATAATAAAATAGCATTTGATTTTTCCACTGTGTTAATATTTGCACAGAGGGTACAAAAACAATAGTGGGAAAAATTGTCAGTACCTTTGCATGAATTAAGTCAATGGGACCATGTTCTAGTAATACTTGAATTATTTACCACCACACAATAGGAAAAAAAAGGCCAATGTCATTTAAAAATGTCTTTGATAATGGGAAGTATACAAAGTACTTCTGATGCATAAGAAGTTTGATGCTGCTGTAAGGAGAGGAATTAGTGTGATTGTATTAGGTACAAGCTGAACTAATACTTCCCCACATATCTTTCAATTTTACCTGAAAAATTGACAGGCAAACTGTTGCTAGCAGATTTGGTATTTGGAAGACATTTTCTCAAAAGTGAATGAATTGAGCCTGTCAGTTGGTAGCAAATAAATGATAGTGTTTTGTTTGTTTGTTTGTTTCTTTTTTTTGGTCAGTGACAAAATTTGAGCTGTCTGGCAATAATTTGAAATTTGGAAGACTAGTTTCAGCCACTGTGAACTTGACCATTTCTCAATATTTAGAACTTTTGAAATCAGATTGGTGGTGACATTAACAGTTGTGATATTTCTGATAGTGTATATTAAAATATGTCAACATTTGGAAGATCTTCAGAATTCAGTGAACTGATATTTTCCAATTGACCTATGGATGTTGTTATGAAATCATGTGTGGGTAAAAGACCCATTCAAAGTGCAAAATAGACCAAATGTATTTCAGTAGCAAAGTACAAAAATAAAAATAAAAATAAAAAATCATTGACATGATTTTAGATTTCACATTACAAATCAGAAAGTTTAAGAAGTACCTCTTTGTCAATTTTGAGTGTAGTACCAAAGATAAATAGTCATAGTTACCTGAAAAACTATTAAAATATTTCTCCTTTTCTCAACTACTGTTTTAATGCAGAACATATTTAAAAATCCAGTTGTCTTTTATTAAGCAAAATATTAAACAGATTTGCAGAAATGTAAAGCAATGTCACTTTCATCAGTCTTTTTTTGTTTTAGAAATATATTTTTTTCCTAAAAGTATATTACTTCTGTTAGCATGAATATGTTTACTATTATTTAAACAAATTAACATAAACATTTGATAATTTCTCAATCTTAGTTTCTAATATAGCAAATATTAACACATATGAGGTCTGACAATTAAGTTCACAAACTTGTTGCAAAGATGTTGCTAACCTTTTTTTGATAGCAGAGGGATTATTCATTATGAATTTGTATGAACTGGACAGTTAACCAAGTTTACTATTTGGAAGTACTGAAAAGGCTGAGTGAAAAAGTCAGATGACCTGAACTTTTCGCCAACAATTCATGGCTCTTGCATCACCACAATGCACCAGCTCACACGGCACTCTCTGTGAAGGAGTTGTTAGCCAGTAAACAAAAAACTGTATTGGAACAGCCTCCCTACTCACCTGATCTGGCCTTCAATAACTTCTTTTTTTTAACTCGAAGATAAAGGAAATATTGAAAGGAAGACATTTTGATGACATTCAGGACATCAAGGGTAATATGACGACAACTCTGATGGCCATTTTAGAAAAAGAGTTCCAGAATTGCCTTGAAGGGTGGACTAAGTGCTGGCATTAGAGCATAGCTTCCCAAGGGGAGTATTTTGAAGGTGACTATAGTGATATTCAGCAATGAGGTATGTAGCACTTTTTCTAGGATGGATTTGCTAACTTAACTGTCAGACCTCGTATAATTCACATAAATAGAAGCTCTTTGGGGTTCTTTGTAAATTTTATGAGTGCAAAATTTCCTGAGACTAACATGTTTAAGAACTGCTGTCCTACAGCTTTGTGTACTAAAAGTCTTCATGACTGATTTACTTGGTCTTAGTGGATTCATTGAAATGAACCTAATAAAGGTGACATAGAATTATGGAACCAAAACTTAGACTCCATCAGGCCGCTGATGGAAGTACTAGCCAGTGTCAGGGGCATGGACTTGTGCAGTGTGCAAGCCTAAGACCTCCCCTGTGTCCATTCCTTCTAATTCTTGAGAGTTTCTACCAGTTGTCCAGCTTCTTATTGGTGTCCAATTTACTCACCTTGACTTAGGTAGGGCTCCTGAGTCAGAAGGGAGTCTATTTATAGGACAATTCCATCTCCCTTCCTAGGTAAAACTAAGCAGCAGGTGTTTCTTCTATTCAGCTAGGGAGACAGTTACTCAGTTTTTACCTTACAAATCATGTTTATGAGCCCTACTCAAGAAGACAGAGCCTGAGCCATTATTTTCTCATTCTGTTAAATAAAATATCATTGCGGTATAATTTACAGGTGAATATATGAGCACATTACTTGAAATATGATCATATCCAGTTCCAAAAAGGCTGGGAAAACTGTAAGATAAACTGCTCCAAGTGTCAAAATGCCCAAACAAGAGACTACCTAGAATTTCTAGAAGGGGATCTTTGGATTCGTCCAAACCTTCTGTCAGAGGTTGGATTGGGAGAGGAATCCAATCACGTACTGTTTTGCCCACAGCCACTTATCTTAGACCAAGTTCCCTAGAAGCCATAACAGGAGACAAAGGCTTATGTGCTGATAATTGATTAGAAAAGACCAGGGAACCAAGGTGGGAGACAAGGAATATGATGCCAGAAGGGGGGAGAATAAACAGGGTAAGTGCTTTAGGCCTCTGGCCACTGCTTGGTACCAAGCACAACCGATTGCGCGATCTGACAGGACCATCTTTAGGAACGTCTTATGAATCCCCACATCTCAGGGTGGTATGTCTATAGAGGGGAAAGAAAACGGTATCTGCAGGATCATTTATCTTGTTGGTCAGTGGTTCACCCTACAGTGTGTTAAATCCCACTGGGCAGGTCCCACGGGTCTCATGCCTCATCTGGACAAGGAAAGTCTCAGAGCAACAGAGAAAGGTCCAGGGCATGGGTGGGAGGAGAGATCATCTCCAGTGGTACCCATGCTAACCTGGGTTCTGTAAGGACAAAGGAGAAGTAAATGGTCAGGAGTCCTGGTGACAACTACAACTGAGAAGATCTGATGTGTTACATAGACTGTGTCTGACACTAATGTGACTGAGACCATGAGTGTCTGACACCACACACAAAGCTGGTAAAATTCCATAAAGGGAATTAGACCTACACTGCATGCTGTGTGGTACATCATCCATTCATGCATAAGTTCGGGACCCCACGGAAAAATTAAACATGATGAACAAGTGGCTGTATCTCGCAGTATAGGATCTCCCAGTACGTTGTTCGTCCATAGGGAAGGACCCCAGCTTACAGGCATTTCAGGTGTAATAACCACCCACATTGGCTTCTATAATTAATCAGCTAACTCTAGAGATGAGTTTGTTTCTCAAATTTTCCCATTTTGTCATTATTTCAACAAAGACATCACATTCAACTCCATTCCTTCTTAAATAAAATTTATATTTTCATTTCTTTTTAACATAAAGAAAAGAGCTTTTACTAATGAAATTAATATATGGAATGAATCACTGAGTGTGCAGTTTCCAACCGCGCTGGCCTGGTGTTCCCTTGAAGCATATCACAGACCGATAACTAATCTGCCATCTGGCCTTTGCATCACTAACAGCATCTCCTGCTTTCCAAAACCTTCACACTGAATGCACATCCTTCCAGGGAAAACTAAAAAAAAAAAAAAAAAAAAAAAAAAAAAAAAAAAAAAAATTAAATGTGATTCAATATGGTAAGATACCTGTAATGAAATAATAGAAGGCTGAAACCTGCCAGCTTCTTGTTTAGGACTTGTAAAGTATGGAAAATTTTGAACTAGTTTTGAAAAGAAAATTGTGTCATATTTCAGAGAGTCAATTGTCCTTGCTTGCCTACTTGATTCTGATCTATCTACATCTAGAACATGGTATTTAATTTAAAATAACTAAATTAAATGAATGATACAGTCAAAAGGAAAAAAAAATGCCCAAAGAAATATCCAGTGTGTAGAACAGCAGAGGAATTCTATTTTGAAGGAAGGTGGATGCATGTATTTATGTCTGAACTAGTAAAGAGACTTATGATAGGGATGCAATGAATTTGAAAACATGATTTTTCTCAATTTCTTGGCCTAACAGTAAACACGTTAGTTAACTTTTTAACTATTAACTATATTGACTACTGTTTAACTCTTCTGCCTTGCTTAAAGATTTTAAGAAAGCATTTGGGACCTAGAACAACAATTTTCTACTACCCTAGCATCCTCTCTTTCTCCCAGTATCTTGTTTCTTCCCATTTCCAGACCACCTTAATTAGAAGAAACTCTTAAAATAATTTTATCTTCACCAACCTAAGACCAGGAACCAGGGCCTATCTCCTTCCACCAGTTCTCCCTCCAACCATCCCTCTGCATTTCACAGGATAATAACTGTCCATGAGAAATAAATCAACATCATGGGTAGAAGCTTGTGGAGAGTGAAAGAATTTTGTGTGTTGAAGACAAGGAGATAATGGCTCAACATCAAAATTATGTTTGACATTTCAGGTGCCTAACACTATTTTTATGCTACATATTTTAAATTTCCTTGTTAATAATGATGATGATCATGACAATGATGATTTTAGATGATAAACTTCTAGGATTTTAATTTATATCTTTTGTCCTAAGTGATGTAAGTGCCTGGACGCTGTGGATATATAAAATAGATGTGATATTGAAGTTCACTTAATTCATGCATGACAATGGCACAGGTCAGCAGAGCAAACTCACCTTCTTTGTCCCTGTTTTGATGTAAACTGATGTTCTCAATGATGTTGTTCAAAGACTGCATTTACAAATGGCTAAAAATAAGATGCTTGATTTAATCAGCCAAGCCAGCCTGAGCCAAGGCTGGGGGTGTAAGGCAAGATACACATTCTGGAGTAAATTAGGTTTGGGAAGGTGCCCAGAAATCAGTGTAAATGTGGGGCTGGGCCTGGTGCTTGAGAATCAGTCCTGTGTGCAGGTGTGAAGGACGGGCTCATGGTGGAGTGGAGCCCACACCTTTTGGTTAGAGCCAGAGACGTCACAACATTCAGCTAATGTTACACTATAAATAGGATGCTGTGCACAATTTATTGGAAACTAAGAAAAATTCAGAGTAATTATAAAGAATACTCCTATGTTATTGTTGCATCCTCACACCCACCCCCAAAAAAAATTATTGTTGGAGGTCATTGAGAGGATGTGACCACTGTGGTAGCAGTTGTTTCAAGGAGAGCTTGAGAGAATAACGTGTTGTTGAGATCATCTGATGGCCTCTGTATAAACTTTTAAAATTCAATTGGGTGGGTGTGGAAAAGCCCTTGGCTTGGGGCTGGCAGGGCAAGCTTCACAAGTAACTTCCCTTGCTTATTACACCTGCCCCTTACCAATCTGGAGTGGTCTGCCCCTTTCTCTGGTTTCTCCTTCCTCTCATGTACATGCGCCAGTGTCAAATTTCACTCGGGGGACTCCAGAGGTTGGGAACCAATAATTATTAATTTATTGGTCCATGGTAGAGCACATCCCCTGAAATATACTAAAATATGTGTTTGATAATTTTTAAATAAATGACTACAATAAAATAATAAGAATTTACTCCTTATGAAAACAAGACTGGTCTGGTAGGCTCTATAATGGCTCCAAAAGAGATCTATGTCAGTCCTTAGTGTTGTGCGTGTCAGAACTGTGAGTGTCAACTTATACGGCAAAGGGACTTGGCAGATGTGACAAAGTTAAGGATCTTGAAATGGGGAGTTGTTCTGGATTATCCTGGTGGATCTTAACTGCAATCACAAGTGTTTGTATATGAGAGAGACGCAGATGGAGATTTGACTGCAGAAAAGGAGGTAGGAGATGTGATGATGGAAGCAACAGGTTGGAGTGGTGCCGGAGAGGAATCCAGGCAGCCACTAGTAGCTAAAAAAGAGAAGGATTCTCTCCTGAAGCTTCCAGAAGGAGCCAGTGATGCTGACATTGCCTTTAACCCAGTGAAACTGGTTTGGGATTTCTGGTTTTCAGAACTGGAAGAGAATAAAGTTGTGTTATTGTGATCCCCCGAGTTTGTAGCAACTTGTTATAGCAGCAACAGGAAACTATTACAATTGGTGAAATAAGATATTTATAAATATAGAGCTAGGTGGCTTTTCTTATCCAGTCAATGGCAACTTCTTTAAGAGCCTGGAAAAACAATATCTGTGCATGTGTAAAGAAATTTCACTTGAACAGAATAAAGTATATACAGAAGTTTCTTAATTGTGCTTTGCGTTGCTAAGAACCCCTGCCTTTATTGCTTGGACATGTTACCTTCTCATCTCATCTTCTCTCTTCTTCTCTTGACCAAAGAGAGAGAGAGTTGGTTCCTTTCTATAAAAGGATGAATTGAGAAAACTCTGTATTAAGTTAGACAATTAGCTATAGTTTTTGTATAGAATAAAAGATCACACTATGTATTCTCTTCTGCGTACCTTTTATCTAATCATTCATCTTGGCAATCTTTTTTCAGTAATATGGTTGTACTTCTTAAAAACGAATTCTGGTATTTTGTACCTTTGCATTAATTTGATTAACCTTTTTCTAATGAACATTTAGGCTATTCATATTTGTCTTGGACTTGTAAGCAATAGATATTGATGCATACTTCAAAAAAAAGAAAATTCAAAGATATAGTAGTATTTCTTTAAGAGGATGAAGTAAGAAAATCCAAGCACTTCACGAATGAGGTCAAATATTGAAGGAGCATATTGATATTGAAGGAGCAATTCAAAAAGATTGAAAAATGATGTTAGAAATATGTTAAAAGAGCATGTCAGAATTAATTTTGTGTATCAAGACTGGAAGTAGAGATATTTACAGAACCAGAGGCTGAAACATAGTGCCAATAGCACGAGACTCCCAGTTTTAGAGGTATAACACTTTCCACATGGTTTCTAGCACTTATGATACTTTCTTAAGAAAAGTCATTTAAACAGGCTTGGGGCAGAGGAAAGTAAAATAATGGAAACTATTCGTTGTTTTTTATGCAACCACAGTAGAACTTAGTCACTCTATTTTGGATTGCAAACCTTCGGGCTCATTCATTTTATCTCTGCCCTACCCCCATACCCTTGTTTATTTCCAATATGGTCTATATGCATTTAATCAGTCATTAACACCTTTGCGCTACATGATATGGTGGCTGTGACTGTTACAATCAGTCCTTAAATTTTATAAACTCAGTCATACATAAAAATAACTACAATACAAATAGAAGAAGATGAGAAGAACCCAAAGTGAGAAGGGTATGTAATAGAAACCTATGTAGTTTCAACCCAGGTAGACAGGAGCAGTTGCTTCCTAGTTGAGGAAATCAGAGCAGGCTTCATGGAAGAAGCATACTTGTACTGAGTATCAATTCAGTAGGTGCTAAAATAGGGGAAAGATATTTCAAATGAGAAAAAAGAAATAGCAAGGAGCAGATCTGTGTAATGGTTACTGCGTGGAAGGGGGAGAAGAGGAAGGCCACTTCAAGGGCATGTGTTTGCCAAGACTGTGGGGGCTTTGCTAAGGAGTTTTGACCTCATATTGAAAGCAAGAAGGATGTGAAGTAGGATTTTATAAACAAGATCTAAACAAAATCATGTAGGATGGATTGAAAAGGAAAGAGTATGGTAGAGGACCTCCTTGAGATGTTATAACAACAAACTAGATAAAAGCAAGAAATTGTGGATTGGGAAAATGTCTGCAAAATTAGGAAGGAGAAGAAAGACATCAAAACATTATGCCCATTATGATAATGCTATCAAATTATTAAAATGATGTTAATGCTGTCTAAGTTGAGGTGGAGAAACTTAAATTTAAGCTTTAGTATACATAATTGTAATACATAACACACTACTTTAGTTAAGTATGTTTTTGTAATAACAATAGCTAAACATTAGCATTTACTGACTATTTGGTACTTAATGTTATCTAATTACCCACTTAAAGCAATCCTAGCGGTGATCAGTTACATTATGCCCATTTCACAGATGAGGAAATGGAAGAGCAGAATGTATGTAACTTCCCCGGGTTCATGCTGCTAATCACTGGCAAGGCCAGAGTTTGAACCAGGCTGGTTGGTTCCAGAGGTCTGGCTCTTAGCTGCCATTCACTACCACTCCTATGTAATTTATAACTTGTCTAAATACAGCTATTTACTAAGTGACGAAACATTATACCATTAAAAATGTTTTGGAGGCTGACGTCAGCAAGATGGCAGATTAGGACGTCCTAATGCTCACCTTCCCGACAAAAACAACAGAACAATAAATAAACAGCTACAAACCCACAAAAGCAGCTCTTACAAAGCTCTGGGTTACAATTAAGAAGCAGTAGAAACCATGCAGATCTCAAACACCAAGGATGAACACATGGAAAAGCATAGAAAGCACTTTACCTGTGTCACCCATTCCCTGACCCAGAGCAAATTGGTGCCAAGAGGAATCCCGTTCAAAGGATTTTTACCCCATGGGGGACAGGAGAGCAGAACCCTAGGAAGCCTCGTCACATCTGTGCATATTTGCCGTCTTAGCTACCGAGGACCCCAAGTCTTTGACCCTCACAGTCTTTGCCAACGCTGAACCCAGCTGACGGAGCTGTCCAGACTCCCAGCCACTGCATCTCCTCCCTGGGACTGGAGCTGTCCAACCATGAGACCTGTTCCATCTTTTTCTCCTCCCTGCCAGCTCTTCCTGTTGTGTGGGCCACTTCAACCAGTGCCAGGAACTCCCAGGATTTCAAAGTCTCGTTAGTTGCTTGTCCTTGACTTGGGGGGGGTAGAGGAGCAAAAAGAGGAAGATATTCAGGAAATAGGCACACAGAAAAATGTTCTATAACATTTCAAATACATATTTTGCATGAGAATCATGAGTAATTTCCTATTTTAATCGCTTTCCCTTAATGTCCTTATTTTTGTGTGAATAATCTAAAATGTCAAAGAAAAACAAAAAAAAAAATAGAACAGAAAAACAAATATTAAAGGGGAAAAACAATAAAGAATGAACGAATGGACTAAAATGCAGTATGACATTGGAAGTAGAAATAAGAACACTTTATCAGATAAAAATTGAAAATACATAAAATGGTAGCAAAAAGAAACAAGCTAGGAATGCATTAAAAGATGAAATTGATGAATAATTAAAATTTAGAAAAAAGTAAGGGAGATGCATGCTGATTATTGCGTGGCAAAGCATATGAAAGGGGAACGATGGATACAGTTATGGGTACAAAGTTGGGATGGGGTGAAAGGAAGTGGAGCATCTGGAAATATTTATGAGGAAGGGAGAGAGTGAGGCAGGAAGGAGTGCTCAGATCAGTGATAGAGGCTCATTGGGTGTTCACAGCCTTTCTTACTTAGAGGAAAATCAGGACACAGTCAAAAGCTGCTATTACCTTTCTGTCTACCTTCCATTGTTTAGTCTCTGTTGTCTTGCTTATCAGTGGAAAAGGCTGCTTCCTGAAAGGTTGGCAGTAGAAGGAGTAAAGTCAACTAAAAGGCAGAAGCAAGAAGGGGCTATTAAGGATCAAGGTTTGGTGAGATGAAAGGACCAGCTAACCACACACCTGAGAAGCCCATGGCCAGAACTGGGGGGAGGTGCAAGATCGAAGGTGAATCTTGAAAAGAGATGATATCCCTTTACTTTTGAGTAGGAATGGGTTAGAAGTAACCTTGATCATCTGGTTGGTCCCTTATTTGGGAGTCAATTCTATGCACTTATTTCGCTGCCATTTACCTTTAAATGGTTTCTAAATGCCCAGTGTAAATGTTTATTAGGCAAATAAGCACTCTTAGTTTTATTAACCTAATTTCCAAAATTGAAATTCAGGTTTAAGCTTAATTGGTAATGACTTTCTGGAAGCATATACTCCATGTTTTTTTATTTTTCAGTAACCACTTTACACAATATCGCAATCTGCTTTTTTAGAATGATAAACAGGGTTATATGGTAGCTCTAGCACAAAGGAGTTCTAATGAATAGGTGAATTATTAAGTATAGAGACCATCTGTTCTATTTTGTTCAATTCTATCCTTTTTGCTTAACTCCGTTTTTCAATAGTGCAACATTTCTTTTCTTGGGAGAGTCTTTGCATGTGGTGTAGAGGGGACTGAAGCTGCCCTTTAGTCACAGGTATGAGAATGCCACTCTGGAAATAAGGTAGGAACACTATTTGAGAGACTGACAGTTCAGTTTCAAAGCTAAACTATTTGCACAGAAAGAGAAAAGAAAATACCGCGATGCACATACTGAGTAACTGGCAAATAGGGGGATTTGAAGTCAAAAGCTGGGTGACCAAGAAGACTCAAATATCCTAGGAAAGTACGGTGAAGGAACTGGGATTCTTATTAGGGTGAGGCATTGAAGAAAGGGTAATACTTAGAAAAAATGGGAAAGAGAAAGAAACCATTCTATTTGGGCTTTAGCGGAGGGTAAATGTGGGGCGGGATCGATGTTAGCAAAGCAGTCAATGTGAAACTAAGTACTTTGGAAGAACAGCAGAAATTTGATGCTGGAAAAGGGTGGATGAAGAAGGAAGGGGAGATGCGTTCAGCTCATATTTATGTCAGACACGGTTTGAGATAGATTTTACATACATGTACTTCAGTTCCTTGAGAGGAAGAACAGAAAATAAGTCATAAGGTGGTTGGGGTCGTATTGAGAGGTTTGCATGCCAGTTTACAGAGTTTCACGCTGGCCTGAACTTTCCCAGAGAGTAAATGAGTTTGAGGTTCAACAAATAGGTGTTTTCAGTGGCAATGATTCTCATTCTCAGATCAACTGAAAAGAAGTTCAAAGAAACACTTTAATAGGACAGTGAGGTTTAGGATAATCACCAACTCTTCTCAGTTTAGCTCTGAAAACTCTCACAAATGCATTCGTTTTTCCCCATTTCCACCACTCGCTCATAGTCCCAGTTATCACTATCTAAGTCCCCTACTCCTTTAATAGCCTTCAAAACTATTTACCCTGATGTGCTCTCCCCTCTGCCTGCCAACGACACGAAACCAGAGGGAATTTTCAAAATCATCCCTCACCCCCAGATGTCTTCCCATTGATCTTAGGTTGAAGGTAGAGCTTCTCCTATTGACTCATAAGGTCCTGCATGCACAGTTCTCTCTTCACGCCTCCAGACTCCCTGGGGATCCGTCATCAGGATACAGTCTCCTCCTTTCTGGTCGCCGCCCTCTACAGGACTTTTGTGCGTCTGTGCTCCCCGGGGTGCCCCCCCTGCTCCTTGCCCACTTATCTGCTAATCATCCCGTAGCTCTCAGCTCTCCTCAGAGGAACATCCCCTGACCTGCTGGGCCAGGTCAGACCCTCCCATCCAAGAACCTCCATTACAATCCCAGCCCCCATTAAACTGCATAGCTTCCTGCATGGTGCCAATCAATTGCACATTTTACATTTTTGTGTGTGTGTTTGTTGATTGATTCTTTTTCATTAACTTTCTTGTAATATTATTGAGGACAGGAATTATATCTCTTTCACTTGTCCACTGTAACTATAGGACCTGGAAGAGGGCATGTGGTGAGTACCAGAAAAGAGTATTGATAACAAATTAAAGAATTGGATGGAAAAGGGAAAGGAAGCAGGTAGAGCAGATGGGAATCTTGCAAATACTTCAGATGTAAGATAGTTGCAGAAGAGAGCAGGATGTGAAGGGCAGGGGGTGTTTTAAAGCTCCTTCTATAATTTGTTGTCGATGTTGAACTGGAAAATAAACTTTCATGATATATATTTAAATGACTAAAAGTTGTGGGCATTAATTAAAATATTTTGATTCAATATAATTAGATTCCATATTATAGGAGCAATTTTAAGGTCAGTGACCTTTTCAAATACATTTAAGAATAGCTTAAATTAAAAGCCTTTACAGAAAGAAGAGTGAAATATTATAAGGGAGTGGAAGAATTGTTGCCAGATAATTATGTGACATCATTATTGTGAGAGGGAGAAACTTGATGTATATTAGACTGAAAAATCAGAAAGAGGAGGTTTATCTAGGCCTTGGTTATGGAAGGGTGATGGAAGTCAGTCTGACTCACTCTCAGCTGCCGTCATGGACTTATCTGTCTGGCTGAGTTGCAAGAAAAAAGGCTCTTATCTCAGGCAGTTTAATCAGGTCATAGGATGGTTATCAAATATAATATTTCAAGGATCTTTACAGTGACAAAAAAAATCAGGCCTGACAAGCAATTCCCTGAAGGTCCATGGTGTGGACTGATAATAAATGGGAGAAGAGGTTACTGTAATGGCTGAAAATTAAGCCCTAAGCTTTATTGATGAACAATTTGTTGAGAAATAGATCAGTAGATCTTTGTCACAACCCAGGCTTCTTTTTAACACAAAGAAAAGGTCAAATTAATTTTAAACCACCAAAATCAATCTGTCTAAATGGCTTTAGATTTCCTTCATCATAAAACCTAGGATTAGGTACCCCAAACTAGGCATTAACCTTAGTGGCCCAATTGTATGTAGAATACTTGAATACCAACATTAGGTCATGAAAAATACAGACTGAGATCTGACAAGTACAGCCACTAACTTATAATTTGCTTATTATTTTCAGAAAAGCAATTAGATCAAGAAGATATAATTATCCATCTCAGGAGAAGGATGTACTATGGAAAAAATGTAATACTATTATCCCATTATCCAATCTACTCATAGGCTAAGGCCATTTGATGATCACATGGGTTTAGGAGCACTGATGGTTCATGTATAACACCAGCTAAAACAGATTTGAGGGGCACATTTTTTTTTGTCACGTGAATGGCTTTACTAGTACCCCTAGGCATGACTGGTAGAGGAAGACCCTTTCACATTCATTTATAAAGTGACTACATCATACTTCTCTGCATAAGGACTTATATTTGGCCCAGACTCAGATTAATCATGTGACATCAGGAGTGATGGAATATGCTCCAAAATCCAAAAAGCTACTTCAAAATACTACTTAATGACTGGCCATGATATCATTATTTTACAAAGATAAAAAAATGATAAATTCTGGGAATTTAAAGGCATTTTCAAAATTCTACCATTAATATAACTTCATGTTTGCCAAAGAGAAGTTAACTTCTCCTAAAACTCATGAGCCCCTCATAATCTTTTTTGGTTAACATTATCTTCTGCTGTGATATGGGCTACACCTAGCCCATCTAGTTTTATTCCATTTTTACTTGGTCAGGTTGTTTTCAAAACATTAGGAAAGAGGTCGTCTCATCAATATTCCAGTTTTAAAATACACTGAAAACTAATAAAATAAAATAAACGTTAACACTGAGTTAATTTTCTACTCAACAAATGAAAAATGCACATTTCTACAAAATGTAATTTATGGTATAATATGATGGTCAATTGACAATCTAGCCATGGCTAGTGGACAGAATCCAAAATATATTTTTTAAATCAGGTTTGCTTTTCCTGTATTAATATGAACTATATTTGGAAATAATAAATATTTTGTGTACAGCTGAGAAATCATATATATGTATACATATACATATATACTATGTGTATACATATATATATGTATAGGTACACACACACATACACACACATATCTACACAACTTTTGTAAATAAACTTAAATGTTTCATGATTACCCTTAAAATTTTGGTCTCTGTAATTCTGTTTTACTCTCATTAGGAAGGTATACATTTTGGACTCATGTCCAAATATTCTCATTATTTGTCATTTAAAGTATGCTTTTTAATATTATTATCTGAGTCCAGTTTGGTCTGTCTTAACTATTATCATAGTTAGAATTACCATACAGCACTAGGCACTTTAAACACATTATAGCATTTAATCCTTCTGAGATCATAGCTAGCAAATGGTAGACAGGCTTGGAACCCAGGTCCTCTCACTACAAAGCAATCTTATTGATCTGTATTTTGCTTCCATCTTGAGATCTGTGATAGCAGAGCTTCCCTAACTTCAGTGGGATTGTGAATCACTGGAATATTGTGAAAATGCAGATTCTGATTTAGTGAGTCTGGGGGAGGGCCTGGGAGTCTGCATTTCTAACTAGTTTCCATGTGGTGCTCATGCTGCTGTTTGTGGAGCGCACCTTGAGTAGCACGGCATTATCACCCTGAACCTGGAGAAGGTCGCTTCCCTTTGCTTGTAGGCCAGGATATACATAGTGATATTTTTTTATACTAGATCATCACACAGTCTCTCAGTAAGCAGTGCCCTATAGAGAAATGAGAGTTGGGCTCTGCCACCATAACTCTGAGGGTCTTTGGTATTTGACTTCTCTGAGCCAGTTTCTTATCAAATCACAGAAAAGTGAGTAGGTTAGAATAAATCATCATCTTTATCACTTAAGGTTTATTGAGTGCTTATTATAATCCTGGAAACAGGCTGAGTGCTTTACATTGATTGCCTCATTTAATTCTCAAGATAATTTTATGAAGTAAATTGAGGCATTACATTATTAAGGCGAGTTCTGTAAATGACTATGATTCTTAATACCGTTACAGAATTACGTATATCTGAAACAAAGCAGAATTTATAATTATAAGCGCAAGATGATATTAGGTAAGTTATGAATGGCACATGTCAAATCGGGGCCTCAAATCATTCCTTTGCTCAGTTCAGGCAATGATGTCACCTCTTTGAGCATCAGTGTTGCCATCTGTAGGGAAGGAAGAGCATTGTCTGTCTTAGAGTCTATTTCTGAGCATTAGATGGGGTAGTGTATGCCAAGAATCTAGTGTTTTGCCTGATAGAGACTCAAATAACAGTCACGGTGGTCTTCATAACATTAGTGAGAGAATTAAAATATTATGATTGCTTCCTACCTTATTTCACGGAGTGTGTGAAGAAGGAATAAGCTGCAGGTGGTCTTTGGCAACTTACTCAAAATCTGACACAACATGTCAGAGTCTTGGCTTGTCATTTTCACTCCAGAGTTATAGCCCTGTTCTTGATGAGTTCCCACTTTGAGGTGATAAACGTAAAGGACATGTTTTCTTAGGACTTTCCCAATTTGCAATTACTATTTTTTTACCTGAACTATTTAAGTTCCAAGCTTAAACTGAAAAAACAAAAAAACAAAAATGCTTAATTTCAATTGAATTGTAATAATAGAAATATCGTCATTACCAAGATTGAAGTGAATTAACTGTGAAGCTATCTTTGCAGAAGCAAATGATGGCATTTACTTGGGTGAATGGATCATTGACTTTGGGTATTAAAGTGACCTACTTGTTTAAATGTATTAAAGCCTAATTACTAAAATAGCCATGTGTGGCATTAACAGATAGTTAGAGCCTTAGTTCTTGATAATTGAAAACACCAAACTTCTAAACTGGTCTCTGATGCAGTTCAAAGACAGTATTTCAAAGGGTTATTATGACAGGAAAAAATCGTGTCATTCCGTACTCTCATTCATCTCACATTTGCTGAGCGCTGAAGTAAAGCCAGGTCCCTGATAAGAGCATGGGACAGAAAAGTGTACAAAACCTTAAGGATCTCACTTTTTTAGTCTGGCAGGTAAACAGATTAGAAGGAAATTAGAATACAATTTGTATCATAAGAGAAGATAAACTGCAATGCCAACAGATAAGTTGGCTGGGGTATTAGCATCTCCATTATCTCCATCTGCAGAGCACAGAGTAGAAACAAAGCTTGAAGATAAACCTTGCCTGCCCTCACTGTCCTTTCCTTTCAGATGGATTGCTCCCCTAGCTCCCCTATTTCTGGGGGGATTCTGGGATCACTCTGATAGGTATTGTAACACTATAGAAGGTTAGTCGATTCTCTTTTGAGAAGAGTTAAACTTAAAGTGAGATTTAAAAGCCACGTGAAGATTTTTCAGGCAAAGAATTGGGTGTGAGGCATTCCACACAGGGGAGGTGACAAAGGGTTAAAAGCCAGACAGCATCATCCACCATGGCCACGTGTGAGGACAATTTCCTTCTCTTCTGTTTCTTTGCCTACAAAATAGAAAAAAAAAAAAAATTCTTACATCTTTGCAATGCTGTGAAGATTACATGTGTGGGAAATTGAGTGTCCTTAGTAAATGCTAATTTTGATATTCTTTTCCTTGCTGAAAGAATGCCATATGCAAACGTATGTGGGCAAGAAAAGAAATGGTATGTTGAGGGAAGGATGGGAAAGTCTAGACTGGTGGAAAACCTGGTAGCGGTGATAGAGAGGACATGAGGTAAAAAGGAGGGTTGTTGGAACGACATTCTTACTTTAGACCGGAAACAAGTCACACAAAGAGTGTTACGCCGTGGTAAGGAGTTTATGTTTATCCCACTCGCACAAGGACACAGGGGGATTTTGTCTTTTTGTTTATTTTTTGTAAGCAGAGCAATTAAATAGTCAGGTTTAAAAACAACAAAAAAATTATCTTGGCAGCAACATAGAGAATAAACAGAACTGGGAAGATAAAACCAGTGACTCCGACTGAAGGCTCCTGAGACAATTAAGGGCAATGAGAATAAGAATCAGTTACTAAGGCGATGGAAGGGAGGCAGAAAGAAATGGGAGAACGTTTGGAAATCTTGTCTGATGGATAAATTGGTAGGGCTGTGATCAGTTGAAGATGAGAGTGGCAGGGGAGGAAGAGAAATATACACATTTGGGAACTGTGGAAGGGGGCTGGGTGATGGCAACACCCAAAACTCCCTGTGCTTGTTATCAAAATCACTACTGTATGGAGTCAATTTCATCCTGGAGTATTTTTCACGACATTTAGAACAAAACAATCAGGGCTCTTCTTGGCCTTCACCCTGGTCTGCAGGCCTCACGGTGATAGAATGGGGAGAAAAGGAGAGTGAGAGTCCATGGCTGAGGAGGGTGGAATGATGTCCCACTCCCTAGTTTTGGTCCCCACCTGCCTGCTTCCTGATTTCCTTGCTGGCTTTGGTCAGGGTTGGGAGAGGCTGAGCTTCAACAGTCAAGGGACACTGGCTTTGGGCGGGGGCTACTGACTACTGGATAATACTTGTCTACTTGTCCCAGAGATGAAACAGTGCTTTAGTTCTCTGTGGATGTGTCAGAGGTTGTGAAGGCTTGGTGCCCTCCAAAGAGGATAGCTGTGCATATGGCTGCTCCACTGCTTCATTTTTCTGTCTTGAAATTTTGGAAAAGGTGATTGCCAAAGGGTTTGTGAGTGAATGAGTTGTTTACGTGTTAGCTTAAACTGTTTTGTTTGTTTGTATTAGTTTCAGGTGTACAAAACAATGTAATAGTTAGACATTTATCATTTATACCCCTCACAAAGTGATAACCCCTCTCCCCATCCACTACCCCTCTGACATCACATACAGTCGTTACATTTCCACTGTCTCTATTCCTAATGCTGTACTCCACTTCTTGTGACTATATATATATATTTATATAAAAAAATATAAAATATATATAAAATTATAGTTGATGTTCATTATTGTTCAGCTTCAGGTGTGCAGTGCAGTGATCAGGCATCTACACCATCCCTGAAGTGGTTAGCTTAAACTGCATCTTAAAGTTAATTTAGAGTTCAGAATAATTTATAAACACATATTGAACATGTTTCATTTTGAGGACACCTAAATCATTTACTCCATTTGGAATCTTTATTAATTGGTTTATATAGTGAAATCTGCATGTGATTATAATTATTTCTGACACTTTTTGCTCAGATTGAGATATTCAATGCTACTTTAGTCTGCAGCAATTTAAAAAAGGTTTCCTGATTTTCAAGTATATTAACCTAATACAAACTCAGTAAGGAAACTCTGACTAATATCTAACTATCCATCTAGTTAACTGATCACAGAATTAATCTAAGAATAGGAATTTGGGTAACTTTTTAGACTTTTTAAAAATTACAAGAAATACTATACCCTCTGTATATACAAATGTAAAATAAAATGTGGAGAGCAACTTGAACAAATAAAGAACATTTTATTCTTAAAAACCAGCAAAAGTAAGTGTATAAAAATTGCACACAAGAAAATAAAGAAAGAAAAATACCAAAATATTAATAATGTTAAAATACTTAAACTTGAATGATTGAATATGATTGAATATTTTTTCTCTTTTTTTCTGATTTTGTTCTCCTAATAACTTTTATTACTTCTACAATAGAGAATATAAAGTATATAAATCAAGTAAATAAAAGAAAATAAAGAAAAGAAATATGTATTTCAGTGATTAAATAACCTTAACTGCAACATAGTATTAATAACCATGGTGAGAAAGAAGAGAGGAGGGGGAGGTAGATATATCATATTTACTGAGCAGTGACCTTATGCCAAGCGTTGTTTTTGTGTTTTCATAGATTACCTCACTTCACAATGCCATATGTAGGAATTATTGTTATTTCTACTTTAGACATAAGGCAGCTGAGACTTAGAGAAGGGAAAAGTCTCTCCACAGATCACACAGAATTCAAATTCAGCCACTAGCAACTGATTCTAGAACCCATATAATCTCTAGGTCATAACTTTTTCATGGTGATGGCAAAGGAGAAATTGTATCATTATCATCTTTTATGGCTATAGACTCATCTCATCAAGTATTTATAGGGTATCCTATGCAAACTGAATAAAACATGACTTTTATTCTTGTGAATATATATATATATATATATATATATATATATATATATATATATAATGAACTAACTAAATATATATATATATATATATATATATATATATATATATATATATATATATATATATTTAGTTAGTTATTTAGTTAGTTAGTTAGTTAATAGAGAAGCCAAGTTAAAAAGAAACAAAACAAAACAAAAATCTCTCATTTTGCTTTCTAGAAAAGACATTCAGTCCCTCTGTTGTCCTTATAGATGGCTTTACAATCTACACATGCTGGTATTGACTGATTCTATATTCATTCCTTCTTTTCCTAAAATATCCTGTAGCCCTGAATCATTACAAAGGATCATTTCTGCCCTAGGGCTAATAAGGAGCCAGCCATGGCTAAGGTGTACTTGGGGATTCTCTTGTACTGTCATTCACTCATCCTTGGTAGAGGCTCACTTTTAGTCACATCCCTTGGAGCACACACCCCAGTGGTTCCATCACCCTGTAGTGACATTGGTTTTGTTTTTGGAAGCCTTGTTTCGATACATGGCTCTCTTTATATTGGAGCAACATGAATTTTGGTAGAAACTACCTGCCACCAATTTCAGGTAATATGTTTCTGAGAGGGCTCCATCCCTGACTCCAGAGAGGGAGCATAAAACACAGGCCTAATTGTGAACCCTAAATACACCTGTCTATCATGATTTGTTTCGGGTGGGTTCAGGAGTCCAGGATACAAGTTAGCAAACTCGAATGACTACCAGAGACTAAAAATGACCCGTCTAAAAAGACTTGTTCTGCTCTTTAACTTGTACTTGGGATTATGTTATCCTGGAATTGAAAGGGGCCCAAAACAGAAGACCTGAGAATGAAGTCAACACAACAGAAGACAGAGCCAACAGATGGAGAAAAAACAAGTCTTGGTGACACCATCAAGCCACCCCTTGACCTAGCCTTACCTCTAGCATATTTCAGTCCCATGACTTAGTAAGTTTGATATTCCCCTTGGTTTAGTTTGTGATGGGGCTTTTATCACTTGCAACAGAAAGTATAGTGAATCCCATTCACAAGCTAACACTTCCTCCATCTTACTCTCTAGATTCCAAAGTAATGAACAGAGTTAAGATCATTCGGGGAAATACTGGATGAAACACAAGGTCATAAACTATCCCACAAATTAGAAACATGTGACATTGATCTGAACCAGAGATTTGAAGAAGTTGAATCACTCCTCACAACCTTCAGACAAAAGCCTGTTAAGACAAAGCACCCCTGTACTGTGATAGTTCTCAGTCTTAGCTGAGTGATGGCATCTCCTGAAAAGCTTTAAAAACATGCTAATGTCTGGGTTCCATGGCCAGAGATTCTGATTAAATTGGTCTGAAGTAGGGGCTGGGTGGCCCCAATGTGTAGTCCACACTGAGAACCACTGCTTTAAAGAGAGGGCTGCAGAATAAGAAAAAACCGCAGATAAGTACATGATGATTACTCATATACCGAAACACCTCATCAGGCGTCCAAGTCATTCATAAATCTACAAGAACACCTTTTAAAAAAATGATTAGCAGCATGACAGTCATGTTCCTTTTAAATGAATGGAAATTTTTGTCTAGGAGGCAGGATTAGCAGGATGGAGAGCAAAATTCAAAGGTCAAATTCAATATCCAACAGGACAAATTGCCCAGGCCTGATATTTTAGAAGAGCATTTAACCAGACGAGAGAGGTTAACTCCATAATGATAGAGAAACATTTCCTTTTTAATCGGTTGAAATCCTCTGTCTATAGCCCCCACCCAAATAGTGCTTTTGAGTCAGAGTGCTAATCAATGAACTCTTCCAATTTATAAGTTAGGATATTGAGGCATAGATCTTGGTAACTGCTGGAGAAGTGCTTAGAAGTGGACTCATTAGGAAGTCCTACTACTTAGAAGGAGCCTGGCTTTTAATTTAATTTTAGAAACAGAATTATTGAGGTGAATCTCACTGAGACTCTCTTGTGAGCTGGATGTTATAGCAATCACGTGCCTTGTACATTTGACCTTTGAGATCTACTAGATGTATGAAAACTCAGAAGAAAAATATGGCATGGATGAAGATATACATGTGAGAAATATTTTAAAATTAGTCTTTGAACTGTTGGAGAGTACAATAATGACAAGAGGAAACTCTCTTACCTTTAATTGTCTTGAAAAATGTGTCTAAGATGTTAGGCAGAAGCAACTTAATGCCGAAATTTCTGTAGTATATTTCCTCCATAGGGTTAACTAATTTATTTGTTATTTGGGGACATGTTTGTTGGTTGTGTTGCAAATATAGTATCAGTTATAGCCAAAGTGTAGGTATACATTAGAGTCAGGATTTCTAATTTTTTTTCCTTTGTTAATAACTTGCTAAGACTTACAATGGTGACCATGCCAGAAAAATGAAATAATTGCACTCTACATGTATTGCATGTATTTCCATGGGGCTAAGTTTATCCTATGATGGATTTAAGGAGCTAGAAATTTGCTGTTGTCTATCAAAACTTTTTAAAAATTAAACAATAAACACAATTTATCCAACAAAATCTTGCAAAGTCGTCTCATATATCAAACAGATCAGCATGAAGCTTTCCTAGAGAGCCCACATTTCTCATCTAATCAGATACCTCCAGGGGCTTTGGGTGCACTGATCCATAATGCCAGGCACTGAAAACACTTTCCCATTGCATCGAGTCTAAATGCCTTGAAATCAGGCTCTAATAAATCTTGCTAGTTCAGTTATCTAACAATATTCTTTCTTCCCCTCCAGTCTAGTCATGCTGGTGTTTATAATTACCCAGTATGTTTCTTCTCACTTGTATGTTGTTGTTGTTTTTTTTCATGCTATTACTCTTGCCTTGAATAATGTTCCATACCCACTAGTTCCATGTAAAATCTATTCCTCAAAGTTGCATTAAGTCCTATATCCTTTATGGAACTGCTCAGGATTTATTTATATCCCTGGGCTTTTAATTTTATACTCTTTATACTTAATGACTTTGTTCTGCCTATAATATCAACTGCTGTTTCATATATGTTCCTCTAAGACATGAAAGGTGGGTGTTTCTTGAGTGTAGGGATTTTGTTTTATATCTGTGTTCCCCATAAGGCCTTATGCAAGACCTAAGCTTGATAGGGCCTTGCTAATGACATGATTGAGTCATTAGGGTTATAAACATGGAACAAGAAAGAAAACTGAAAATTTTTCAAATCTATTGAATACATTACCAAATATATTGATTATGCTGGGATATTTATATTTTAAATTATTTAATAGCTTCTTCCACAAGCATTCATTCATTTATCATTCACTCCAAATGATTTGTTATTTTCAAATCAACTTCTTTTGCATATGTAAAAACGTGAAGTTGCGGTGTATTAAGAAAAGATGAAATAGGACCGTTTGTGACAACATGGATGGATCTTGAGAGTATAATGCTAAGCAAAATAAGTCAGACAGAAAAAGCAGAGAACCATATGATTTCACTGATATGTGGTATATAAACCTAAAACAACAAAAGAACAAAACAAGCAAATGAGAAACAAAAACTCATCGACACAGACAATAGTTTAGTGGTTACCAGAGGGTAAGGGGGGAGGGAGGTGGTAGATGAGGGAAAAAGGAATCAAATATATGGTGATGGAAGGAGAATTGACCCTGGGTGGTGAACACACAATGGGATTTATAGAGGATGAAATACAGAATAGTATACCTGAAATTTATGTAACTTTACTAACAATTGTCACCCCAATAAACTTAAATTAAAAAGAAAAAGAAAAAGAAAAAAAAGAAACTTTGTTACAGTAAAAAAAAAAAAAATGTGTTTTACTATCACAGGCGATGCTGATTGAATAAACACTTTGGGTGTACAACTTGGAAAAAGTGTACTGGCCTGCTGCAAAATATCTTGAATTTTATATTAATAATACAGTGTCAACTCATTAATCATAAGTGCACATCCATTTGTTGGTGAAAAGAAAACAAGACGTCAAGAGCAAATAAAGAGTTCATTGGTGAAGCACTACCTTGGATTGGATGCTACCTTGTCTAATGCTGTATGTAACTCTAACATACTCAGCAGGTGCTAGTCTATAGTGCTTCTAGCAATTGAGTAGATTGAATTTTCTTTGTTTGCTTTGCAACAAAAAGATGTTTGCAGTATTAAAAAGCACACACCCATATATACACACACACCACAACAAAAACCCTGCCCCAAGGATACCATATGGCAGGGGCCCCACACCTGAAACCCAAACAAAGCCAACAGCAACCGATTCAGGGTTTGTCTTTGGCTGAGAATTTGGCTGACATCAATTATACTTTTGAGTTGGACTGAATTCAGTGTACGCCTGTCAATTGGCACTTCAGAAGAGTGAATTAAACTAAGGCTGCACTTCCTTATCACCGAGTGTACCAGCCAAACTGTTTTGTGCATGCCTTTGACATTTCAATCGGAGGAACTAAGGCTTTTTTCAAAATTCTTCTTGGATAGGTAGGCAAAACGCATATTATTTTTCAGGTATATGATTTGGATAGTTCAAACAGTTTTGCCAAAGATCAATGGTGCATAATGGAAGATCAGTATAGATATAGATATAGATATAGAGATGATAGAGACAGAGATATAGATAGATATAGATATAGATAGGTAGATAGATAGATAGATAGATAGATAGATAGATAGATAGATGATAGATAGATATAGATAGATAGATAGATAGATAGATAGACATACACACACCCCAGGGTGCAAAAATTGTATATGTATGACTTGTATTCATCTTTTGTCATTGGTATATATTATTACAATTTTAATACAGTTTTTTCCTTTCTTAAAATATTTGTATGTTTTTTTGGCACCCTCTGTGTGTGTGTGTGTGTGTGTGTGTGTGTGTGTGTGTGTGTGTGTGTATGTGTGCAGATATCAGTTAATAATTTTGAAATATAGATGTTTTATCATTGCTTTGTTTTATTTTGTTTTGTTTCAGATCTGGTCCAAAGCAGTTTAGGAAACAGTTGGAGAAGTCATTTTGCCAAATTTAGGATAGCTACAGGCTTACAGACATTGTTTTTAAAAAAATAAATTTTAGAATATTATGGTAAATTGGTTCTCAACTAATTATGCATTTAGCTTTACATGATAATTTTTAGATACATTTCAAAATGTTAAGTAACTCTTCACATTTTTAAGTTGCCAGCAACATATATTTTTAAATTAATGATAAGAAAAATAAGCAACTATATTGGGTATTTTTATAAAACCAGAAGAGGTAAGATTTTTTTCAAATATTTATTTATCACTATAATCATACTCATTTTTACTATTTATTCTCCTTTTCTCTAGCTAGGTAGTCATCTATGTTTGAAATTTTTGTTGTCAAAGAAAATAAGTCTTTGAAAAACTATATGCTGAAACTGTATACTTCCTATATTAAAAGGTACAGTGAACATATATTTAGAAACATTGGATTTCAATAAACACTATAAAATCACCCAGGCCATTAAAACACACATTGTGGGTTTCAAACAATTTTGTTGGATAATACAATGTATTCTTTTCTTAAAACATAACTGAAGTTTCTAGAATAGATTTTCTAGAAATCTTTTGTAGGAAAACTTTAAATTTTGGTTTAGGAGAGTTTTAGGACAAAAATTGTTTTAAATATGATGGATGACAGTACTAGAAATGGTGAACCTATCAGTTTCTTGTCAGAGCATATCTAATTTCTTTCTATTTTTGCCACTATTAGTATAAAGCAGTTTTTAAAAATTCATGAACAGTTTTGTTTTTTTTCAAAATGCCGTATTTATCCATGGACAGAATTATTGGCCAATTGATAATTTTACTGATGAAGAAGAAATAAGCATTGGTGGTTTGTCTTCTAAAGCTGCACTTCCAATATGAGAACTACTAACCCCATATGCTACTTAAATTTAGACTGAACTTAATTTAACTGACAATTGAGCCCTTGAAAGTCAACTATTCAACTGAAGCACTGGATTTTCAACCGGACAGTGCAGATATAGAACTTTTCCATCAGTGTAGAAAGTTCTATTTGACAGTGTTGTTTTATAGTTTGAGGTGGTTCTGGTGGCCACTTACCACTCAAAGCATCCTTACCATTTACATTACTTAGTCATAATCTTCTCAGAGGACTGTAAAATAATATCCCTGCTTGAGATGTAAACTTTGAGGTGATGAATGGTTGATTGAATTCCCACAGTCTCTTGAAAGATCGAGGGATTGAATAAATGTGCAGATACATGCTTGTAAGACCATACTGCCTCAAACATAAGTGTCCTGTCTCAGTTATATGGGAAAAACACATCGTGTTGAATAGTTTCAGATTTATGCAAAATAGCTAGCTAGCATTTTTATGCATATGAGTACGGTGACTTATTTTAGTCTTGGTCATGGACCAAATATATATATATATATATTACTTATTATGAATCCTGGTTTGTTTCACCAGTCACAGTCAGCCCTAGACCTCCCAGGAATACCAAATAAATATATTTTCTCAAACATACTAGAAAAAGAGTGACTTTGATTTGGAAATACAGACTTACAGAAATCATAGCTGCAATTTAACTTCCTTTCTGATTCTCCTTAGTCACTTTCTCCTACAATTGGGAATCATAAATAAAACTCCTGTGCTAACCTCTACAGTACCACCTTCTACCCCCACCTCAATTCCACTAGGTTAGACATAACAAGATGATGGAGGGTAAAACATTTTAAAATTGGTGTGTTGTAAAGGTTCTGTATTTCTTGTTGACAGCTGATCTCTTCCCAAATCTGCATTGAGTTACATCATGTTGATGGCTGAAAAATCATCCATCATGGGGATATTTCCATCATGGAAATATGCAAATGCTACAAATCAAAGTAGCTCCACTCTTGATATTTGGTTGTTAACCACTAGCAGCATATCACTGACTTTGAAGACGTGGAGAAGCCCTTCCTCCAGCCAGCCTACTTTTCTATTCTACTTCTCTACTGTATACAAAGGATTAGGCACCCAGTGGTTTTGGCAGAAATCCTGAGTGGAAAATAACATAAAGGTGACAGTTAGGAAATATTGAGTCATAAAAATTATGGCTTGGTCTCTTGTAGCAAGTAGTTTGATGAATAGCAATACACAATTTCATTTCTGTTCATCTAGGAATTGAGGGGCAAAGGTTTATGTTTACTTTCATGACCAAGATTTTAGAATAATATAGCATATAAGGACACTCCATCACCTACATGCGCTTTTTAAAAATTTTTATCTATGCAGCTCCTTTGAGTGTATATGCTATAAGGTTGACATAACCTGAAGTAGCTAATTCATTTCTCCCAAGCATTAGTGAAAACCTTAAGACAGTCTCCATCGCTGTTCCTGCCTTAAAACAGGTTTGTGAGGGTAGGAGGCAAAACTAAAACTGAAATGCATCCTTTCTCTGAATGGTTAATGAAGATTTACTTCATTAAAAAGAATCCTACAATTTCCTTAAAAATCTCTGTCTCACTCTAGTCTGGAAGAGTCAGACAGGAAAGAAATACCGTGTTTCCCCGAAAATAAGACCTAGCCTGACGATCAGTTGTAATGCATCTTTTGGAGCAAAAATTAACATAAGACCTGGTCTTATTTTAATATGATATAAGACCGGGGCATATAATATAATATAATATACCCTTATATCATAATATAAGACTGGGTCTTATATTAATTTTTGCTTCAATAGACGCATTAGAGCTGATCGTACAGCTAGGTCTTATTTTTGGGGAAACACGGTACTTGTTTTTGCAGTAAGTGAGAGAATGCAAACTATGTTTGAATAATCACGTGATTCCACTGTTTCCAGCATCTCTGGCTTCTGTATACTAGGATGTCTAAAATGAATAAAAAGAAAATTCGAACAAAGGCCAACTCCCATGTTTCTGGTTATCATAAAAGTTCCATGGCTAGATATTGGTAATCAAGAGAATTATCATATTAATGCACCAGGTCTACTTTATGTCAAACCACACAGAAGTACATCTCAAACAATCAGCAATCAGATGTCATTAGATGCTCATGAACGGCGGCTGATTTAGAAGATGGAGTGTGTGATTAGTGTCATTAAAGGGAAGAATCATGTAACTTGGTGGCCTGGATACTTTCCTGGGATGTTTGTGAGCCTTGAATCTGTTAAAATAGCTTGTTCATGCGGGGCACTGTTACAGGAGAATACATTACATGCTGGCATGTTATAGCCCACTGGTGTACAATACTGATAAAACTCAGAATAACTCACATTATGATGGAAACTAAAAAGAGACCTATGTTATAACATTCTGGTTTGAAAGAAATGGCAACCATGTATTTCAATGCAGTATTTTATATTAACATTTTATGTGTTTAAGTGCTTTGTATTTCCCCATGCCATCTCAATACAAAGTTTTACTTGTTCTCTCTTTGGATCCCATGACGAATTTTGAAGTAGAAAAAAAAAAAATCACAGTAATCAATGACAGTTGTTCTAGGTGTCGCATTCTCCATATGCAAGAAGTGCAGTGTCCAGGGAAATTTACTTACGAAACTATTCAAGCCAGTAGATGGATGAATCCTAGTGGATTCAAAATCATCAGCAGTTCCTCATTATATTGGTTGAAATTTTTAAACTGGCCAAAATCTTGCCGGATGTAAACATGAGTTACAATGATCCATTTTGAGCCCATGGCCTTTTTTAAACATATTGTATAGTTATACTTGAAACTTAATGATATTAAAAGTAGATTTGAAAGACAAGAGAAACAAACTTTAAAGAATTTATCCTATAGGAATAAATGCAGCAGTATGCAATGATGTATGTATGAGGATTTTCATTAACACATTGTTTGAAGTGGCCTAAATAATCTGAGTGCTTATCAATAAAGGAAGCTTGACTGGATTTTAACACATCGACTTCGTGAAATATCAGTTAGCTGTTGAAAAGACTAAGTTAGATCTAAGCTATTCCTTCTGAAAGATAGCAATTTTGTGTCATTAAATGAGGACAGCACATTGTTTATAAATATATATTAAGTAATTTCATTTACATAAAGTAAATGACCAAAAACATACATAGAGTAGTTTGTTCAACTATTTTCCTCTTAACTGATGCACCTAATTCATCTATGTCACCCCCTGTCTTTATAAACATGCACGAGGCACATGAATTGCTACCTGAAAATTGGTTCCTATATGGTTATCCATATGGGTCCTACCATTAAACATTCACTTGCAAAGGGTTAATTGTGTTTGTTACTAGACGCCTTTGTGCCAGGTGTCATTGTTATAGCAATTTTTACATTTTAATAAAATGTTGCACAAAGTGTTTGCAAATACACGTGATTAAAAAAGAGTTTTTATTTCATGAAAGCAAAGTTAAAAATTCTGGAAAGACTCCATAAATGAAACTCATTGAAAATACATGCTAAGAATTAGGCATGTGCAAGGCACACTGTGAGAAGGACAGGGAGGAAAATCATAACAAAATAGAAAATTTCTATACCAAGTTGCTTGCAAATGTCTTCAAAATGTTGATGACTTGAAAGACACCAAAATGCCCCCACAAAATCTTATATTTTGCCAGACACTGTTCAAAGCAGTGTGGATGTGACGATGAACTAGCCCGAGGTTTCTGCTATCAAAGAATTAACAAGGGGATTGAATATTGCCAAGAGTATGTTTGAGTTCTCTTTGTCTATCATCTCTGCTATTCTGTGTGTTCCAATATCATCTGACTCCATTCTCCCATTATTTTGTCCATTTCAACTACTTCAGACAGATCTGGTCTCTACCAGACTCATCTCAGGAATATGTCCCATCCTCCAGTTTCTAAAACCATCTCCACTTAAGTCATGCTAGCATTCTCAGTCCTCTCTGATTTGAGTTAGTAAACTGACTTGAAACATCTTCTCCCATCTTTAGCCAAGGACAGAAAAACTATCTCTGAACAGATTACAGATTCTTTTCACCCATATGATATGTTCTGCATTCATGGCTGATGCTGGAGAAAGTCATTTAGTGCAAGCATGGAATGCACTATTTTTCTGTTTCCTCTTCCTCTTACATCCCAACTCTGGTCCAGGCTTGGTCCATAGAAAAGAGTCTTCAGGTTAGATACTTGCCCAGGTTATTGCCCTGTGCTGGTCCAGGAAGGAGAAGAAAGAACAATAGTTACCATATTTCTGACATTTATGGATTCAATTTTGAATAGCTCTCTTAATTGAAAACCATGAGACAATGGGTTAATACCCACAATCAGAATTGCTCACTTCATGCTTTGACCGAGGGGAAAGAGGAGGAAAGAACGTAGCAATACATAAAGAAAATCCATCTTCCAGCAGCTTTCCCACAAAAACTGTCCCGTGACAGGAAGGATTTAGTACACTGGGCTGTGACATCTTGTCTTACTTCTGGGTTGCCATGGTTTCCTGATTATATCCTACTTCTGGTCCCTTGACCCCACTCCATGGTCTACTAAGCCCAAACTCCAATCTCTAGTCTCACAGGCTATGAATCTTCACTTTCCATATGTAATTACTATGGTTTCTTTTTCTCAAGCCTTTATTCTGCTTCTAGAATCTATCAAATTGACTGGAGAACCTTTCTCAACCTTTGATTTAGACTGATTCTACTTCCTAGAAGCACCCTTTTCACTCTTCACTCCTTCCAACCTCACATTTGTTGTGTAATTTATTTTTACAGATTTGGCTCTTGTCATCTCGTTGGAAGACATTTTCCCCTAAACCCACCAGGCAGCCTTGGCTCACTCTTTCTTTTCCTTCCAAGAATGATCAGCTTATGTTCCAGCATCGCTATGCCGTATTGCTGTGAGTGACTTGTGAAAATCAGTGTCATCATCATTAAACCACCATTATCATTATCATTAAATCACAAAGGGCTTAATCTCTACACCCAAGAACTTGAACTAACACTCCAGAAAACATATTGACAAAACAAAGCCTTATGTAATTAATTGATAATTTAGGTCATATAAACTCTCTGTTCTGTAGTAACTTAGAGAAATAGGAGTTTGTGGAAGTTTTAGTCAGTCAGAGAACAATATATTGAGAAACTGAGGTTTTTAAATGATCCCCCAATGAAATTTTTGATTTGCAAATATAGAGAGACATCAGACAAATGGTCACAAGCAGTGTGAGCCAGCAAGGCTTTTGAACCCAGGACTATAACATGCACAAGCAATGATTAAGGGAGACTATCTGAGAGCTATGCTTGACATTAATTCAAAAGGTTAACTGAAACTGGAAAGCAGCGAGGAGATCAGCCAGGAGCCTGTTACAGTAACCCAGGGAAAAGTCTATTAAGATGTTGTACTTTGAAACTGACAGTGTAGATATAAAGAATTATGTGAATATGCAACAATTTAAAGAAAAAATCAATAAGCCTTAGTGATTGGATAAGTATAGGAAATGAAGGAAAACGATGATTCAAAATGACACTAGCACTTACAGCTCAGGAAATTGAGAAAAATGGGACTAGCCTCTCACAAACACTGTAGTTAGGATGGGAGGTTCTTTTGGAGATGGGCGTGTGTGGCGAGTTCAGTTGTGGACACGATGTAGATCTGTGTCAAGGAAGAACATTTGGAAGATAGCAGAGGCTAAGTAATGAGTCTTGAAGAATACCCATGGTTAGAGGGTGGGAGGAGAAAGAGGCGCTGGGAAAGAAATTAAAGATTTGATGATTCCAGCAGTCAGTTACCATTAATGAGCCAATGTATTATCAATTGCCAGGACTTAAATGATGACTGAAGTTTTATCATTCTTAACAATCCCTGCTGACTATCGTTAATAATACTGTATTTCATAGTTGAAAGTTGCTGAAAGATTGGATTTTAAAAGTTCTTATCATGAGAAAGAGTATAATTGTATGGTGACGGATGTTAATTAGATTTATTGTGGCTACCATTTTACAGCATATACAAATATCAAATCATGTTGTACACCTGAAACTTATATAATGTTATATGGCAATTGTACCTCAATTAAAAAAATTCAAGAAGTCCCTGCTGGTGTCAGATGAATATTAGTCCTAAGCAGGAAATACTGGGCCACTGTGATACAGGGCACTAGTTCCAAGCAAGAAGGTCTAGACTGAGGTATGCTTTGGATCACCTCTTTCCTTTGTGGTATAATCTGGATTAACTCTAAAGCCTCAAAATGGTTATGAAGTTGATCTTAACTTCAGAATTTCTTTCAAGTTAGGAATAACTAGAATTTTAAAATGAACTTAAAGAACCACTTGCACATTTTCTTTACATGTTGGGATTTGCATTACAACCAAACCAACTTCAGAAGAAAATCTGGGGCAGGGAGCTGATATGGGGAAATGAAAGCCATGATTTAGCTTTCATCAAGTTTTGTCTTGGAGCTGCAGTAGTCAGGTAGACATATGCACGTGACATCTTTTATTTCTGCCTACTCTAGTCCTTTATTTCTTTCTCTACAATTATTGTACGTTTTGAGGTTATTTTGGTTTATTTTTGCCTTGTTAAGTTTTACATATATGGATATACTACTTTCACAACCTAATTTTTTTTTTTCCACCATTTGGGAAAGGATGAAAGCAAGCAAATCATAAAACACATGTATTTGCTATGACTTACTTAGGAATAATGTAATACATTTCAAAGTACCTTTTATGTACTTATAATGGACTAAAAGAAAAAGGAACTGTGGAACAGTTGAAAACTGTGACTTTGAAAACTCAGTCGCTTTCTTCAAACCTAATGCTTGAGGAGAAGCAAAGTCTAACAACGATTTTGGGGAAAGATGAAGGAGAAAAGAATGACCTGCATAGACTAGAGCTAAAGCATAACAAAGAAGAACTCCTCCAAGGTGGAGAATGCTGGGAACAACTTTAAGTTTTGTCTGCATTTTGCATAATTGAACACAGCTGGGTAATTAGAAAGGTTGTGTCTCATTAATGCAAGTGTGGTAGGTAATATCCGAGTCAGATTCTTAAAAGCTCAGCTTTCAAAGCCATTTTTATTTTTATGTTGGCTGGGGAAAATAAGTAAACCAAATTTTGTAAACAGTTAAATACAATCAAACAAGAAAGGAGCTAGAGTGTTGCTGGTCATAGTTATTATTTGACAAGGAACCCACAGATACAGTTAGGAAATGATATTTTTATTAGCTTTATTGAGATATAATTCACCCATTTAAAGGGTACAATTCAGTGGCTTTTAGTATAGTCATAGAGTTATGTCACCACAATCAATTTTAGAACATTTTCATTACCCCAAAAGGAAATCCTGTACTCATTAGTCATTATCTGCCTCAATCCATGACTGTCTCTTCCCATGCGGGAACGCCATACATGTGTAACCAATGTCTCTCCTATAAAGCTCTCCTATAAAGCTCTCCTAACTATGCAATGGAATTAACTGCTAAGTGACAACAAAAAAAAAGTTTCAAATATGTTGTTAACTGAAATACAGTTGCCCATATCAAAATAATATTATACTATTTCTCTTGAGTATGTGCTGATACAATTTCATTCCAAGAGGAATTGTTTTCATTATTCTCTCCCTAGAATACTGACGTGTATGGGCCGGACAGACCCTGGGCAGCTGAATTATAAAATTACGTCCTGGGTAATCCTATCGGTACCTTAGTGCAAGCTCAGAGGTTGAAGAGTAAAGTGCACTGGAAAAATTTTAGCAGGAACAGATCTT
Organism: Rhinolophus sinicus; assembly: GCF_057876585.1. Taxonomy (NCBI): domain Eukaryota; kingdom Metazoa; phylum Chordata; class Mammalia; order Chiroptera; family Rhinolophidae; genus Rhinolophus; species Rhinolophus sinicus. Next base: position 202,200,973 of record NC_142517.1, read on the forward strand.
CTTTATATTGTCATCGATTCCTCCTGGAATTGATGACTGTCTTACTCTAAGAGCCCCTGATGGTCAGGGCTTCTGTAGCAACTTCAGTACCTTTGTAATATCCCAGGGCTGCCAGCTCAGCGCCCGGCACACACACTGGGGCTCAAAAAAGGTTACCGCCTGACTGACAGTCTATCCCTGGATGCCCAGACTAAGAGATGTGCAAAGCGTTTTGGTTTGTAGCTGCCACAGTGATCAAAGGATAGCAGAAGGGAAGGTTTTTCTTTGAGGTCAGCTTTCAGCTGCTATAAATTAGTCATGGATCACAATAAAAAAGGGAAAGAAGAGAGTTGTGTGTAATGAGGAAGTGGGGATGGTTCAGGGAATCTACACATTACTGATGACTGATCTGTGTCATATGTTTTATATACCAGATTAAATCAATACAAAGTGCCAATGCACTGGACAACACTGCCATCAATTAGTGTAGATCTGGGACTAGACTTCTAGTCATAATTAATAGAAGCATTTAGATGAAACTTTTGTGACCAACACTGGGGAGGAATTAAATATCCTTTATAGTGTGTGATCATTTTGTTCTCCATATTATTCTAGGTTACTATAATTAAATCATTGTTAAATATCAGAAACACCCAAGGAAAGAGGAACCGATAGTGTGGGTGGGAAATGACATAAGACAGATGAATAATGAAGCTTAGCCGATAAGAAGCAATAATGTCACCTTCATTTTTTTTATTACTGTTTTTGCTTGGATAGAAAATTCACTTCACCTTTTATATCATATCCTCTGTGTGTTACAATGGTGATCAAAATTCTGATTGACAAAAGAGCCACATGAACTTGGTTGCTTAGATTTCTATAAAATAGGAGAGCATTATGCATTTCATTTCTAAACTGGTATGATTGCCAAAATATTGTATATAAATCTGGGTGTGGAAAAGTTAACATAAATAACACTGGGAAAATGTAATAAAAAGATAGTCAATCACATTTCAGATTTTTTAGCTCCTTCTATGTAGAAATAAGTTTTCTTTTATAAATTTTTGATTATAGCTTTAATTAAAAATATCACATCACCCATTAGTTCTGTGATTATGTTAATAGCAATGCCAGTTTTAAGAATAATTTAGAATATTTCTTAAGAATCTGAAGCTACTGTGCAATATCTCCTTTCATTTCCCATGTATTTTACTCTTAATTTTACCAGCTCTAATATTCTTGAACTAGCTTCCTATCGCCCATTGTTGTAACTTTCACTGCACATTAAAGCTTGAAATTTATAATTCATAATTATAAGGTATTTCTGGAGGGCAGAAGTATGCAAGCTCCTCACTGAAATCTGTCCCATCCAATGACCGTATCATAAATGGAATATTTCCAAATTACTTGGATGAGCAGTCTGAGGTTTCACACTGTAAAACTGATTAACTTTGGTGGAAGGAACAAATGAATGCACCTTTCTCAGCACAAAAAAAAAAAAAAAAAAAAAAAAAAAAAAGAAAAGAAAAGAAAAAAGACAAAGATGTAAGTTGGAAACAAAACTAAAGAAAGTACAAGTAATGGGATTTTTTTTTTTTTACTTCCCAAATTAACCTAGTGCCCCAACTATGGAATTCCAAAACATTTTTATTTTTTCTATTTTTTCTTAACAGTTATGACATTTGTAATTACCTCTTTAATGCTTCTCTTGCCTGATAGAATATTATATGTTATACATTCCATGAAAACAGAGAACACATCCATCCTATTTATCTGTCCTTTGCTATATATATATTAAGTGCCTAGCATAGTGCTGGGCACACGAATAACATCAACAAATATGAACTGAGTGAATATATAAATGGAACTGCTTTGGTATCTTGCTGTCACATGTTTAATATTTGTAGGGCCAGGTGATGTCTCCCCAGAAGGTAAACCTCTCAAAGAGTCAGGAAGGCTTAATGCACTGGGTATGTTCAGTGTCTAAATCCTGGTGAATACTCAATAAATATTGACAACAGCAGGTTGTAAGCCTCAAGGGAATAGTGAACAGCTGTCAGTAAAATGCATAATGGTCATATATTTAATCAATTTGCCTTACAAGTGGCTTAACTGAATTTCCATTCATCCATTGAGCAAACCTACGTCTAGAATTTACTAGAATGGTGTTATGCTAGGCACTATTAGTTGACCTCCTTCTTAACTAACTTTTTAACTTTCTATTGAGGAGGAAAGCAACCAAACATGTTGTCTCACATTACATTAAAAAAAAAAAAGTTTTAAATCTTTTTGTTTAATTAAAGTTTATTGGGGTGACAATTGTTAGTAAAGTTATATAGGTTGCAGGTGTACAATTCTGTCATACATCATCTGTATATCACATTTTGTGTTCACTACCTAGAGTCAATTTAAAGCTTTTTATAATTTCTTGAGGTGAACGTAACTTTTTTTATGTCATCTGCATTCAAATGTTTGCTAATATATAAAAAAGGGAATTGTTACTCGGCTTTTTAACTCTAATTCACTACAAAATTTCATGTCATCAACACTAATATCATGTTCATCATATTTACTAAGGAAGGAAAGTGAATTGAAATTATTTAGAAATATTTTTCAATAGCAAACCTAAAAATTTGACCAAAGGCTTGCTAGTTATTTCAAAAATAACTTAAAAATTAGGTAAATATATTAGATAAGTATAAATATATAATTAAACATGTTTTGAACAGCAAGGCTTAAAGGAGCTTGTTAATTAATATAACATGAACTGGAAAATTAGAGAAAAATAGGTAATTTTTATTTTGGACATTTTAGTTACTGCTGTTTTCACCATATAATACATTTTATGTGATCTTATATTAAAGAAAAGTGAACTAAATTTTAATGACAATGACTTCCTTCCCAGGCATGGAGGAGAAATTAATAGCAAACTCAGCTATTCATCCATATTTTGTGGAATTTCTGCTTGCATATCTATTTATTACAACTGAGGGAAAGAGCTTCTATTAGAATGGTTTGGAAGACACAAATGTTGGATCTGAATTGAAATTTCCTTAGCACATCAGTTCACTTATCATTATTGCCATAAATTAATCATGTTAATTCTAACTTAAAATTCTATGCTGTCCCCAACTTTGCTCAGTTGCCCACAGTGTAAACTGCACACCCTTTACGAGGCACACGAGATCCAATCTTCTGTTTTCAAGCTCTGTCTTCCACCATTTCCACCTGTCCTCTCCACCTACATGCTTCATTCCAACCCCCAGGCTACCTGCCATTCCTCAGCGTAAGAACGTGCCTCTCTCTCAGATACCTTGGTACACATACATGCGTCCTTTGACACACTTCTTCCCATTTCCCACTGATCAAATTCTTATTTAAAAACTCAGTGAAAATATCATTTCTTCTTTGAGTCTCTCCCATGTCACCTAGTTCATTCTCTCCTCTGTGCTGCATAGCTCACTTCATACTTCTCATTTTTGTTTAAAATTAAATTCTGTGTCCCTAACAGAATGTGGACTCCCTAAAACCAGGATGGATATCTTAAAGGCTTTTTAAGTACTCCAGTGCCAAGCACAGCTAACACCCGTTAGGTCTTTAGTTTATAGTAGCTATTATAATTAGAATACCATCTAGTGGTCCCAAAGGGGAGGGGATTCAGAGAGTTTTCTTCAATTAATACAGTCACATTCCTAATACTAATCTCAAGGAAACAAACAGACAAAAAAGTTGTTTGACCCCCCCATTGCTTCTGATCATCTGACTAAATTTCTTGGTCTTCATCTACATATATAGCAAAGATGTCCTATCCCATTTTTCCCCCCAGTTTGCTACATTCTACTCTGAGTGACACCTTTTGTGACAGAGACAGCAACATCTGCTCTTTTGTGTCACCAGTTGTTTCAAAAAGCAGCCTGACTTTCATGTCATAGTAACACACAGGGTTTTTGTGCAACTTCATTACTAACTGTCTGAAAGAAATACGTGAATTAAATTTACTAATGAGGCAGAATTGGATGATTTGAATTCCTAAGTGAGGGTGAAAAGGTAATATAAAAAATCTTCTGAAGAAATTAGAATATGGCCAGAACAAAAAACAAACACAACCTCATATTGGAAACAGGCAAACTAATATCTGTGGGGGAAATTAAGCAGAAACTCAGCTGCTCTGTCTGGATTAAAATGGAGGGTAAGTTTCTAACTCTTTGAGGGACTATGTAAATTCCCATCAGCATTATTAATTTTCAACAAAGTAATGATTTTTTTTTGTGTTTTTTTTATTAATGCAGAATTTTTATAGGCAATCTCAGAACACATAATATACACTAGGACATATCATTTTGTGAGATCAGTAAATAGAATAATGAAACTAACCCTGGTTTATAGACTGGGAAAACTTTTAACTTAAGAAGAACCATACACTTTGTTCAAGGTCACTTGAAGAGCTATTGACTCCTATTCTTAGCAGGTAATTACTAAGATTGTGCTTAAATATATCCACTAATTGCATTACACATTTGCCTAATTTACTTCTTTCATTTACCTAACGTTCTATTTAAATACTAGGACTATCTTTTTCTAAGATCTAATTAAATTTAGTATCACTACAGCTTAATTTACCCCTTTCAACTTGTTGCTGGACATCTCTAACCTGGCAACTTGTTTCACATAGACTTGGACACAAAGGACTTGAAAAACATGCTGGGTTTGAGGTATTGACACTAGAGGATATATTGCGGGTTTGTTCAGCAAATGTGCTGGTGATTCTTTATGAAGGAACAGTACCCTATCACTTCATACCATTTAAGGCTCTTGGACTATCTGGAAACGCTTAAATCCAATGGGAAATGGGTAAAAAGAAATGTGGACAAGAGTTCACACACACACACACAAACCTGCCTTTTACACAACCAACATTACTAGGGTAAGACTGCCTCTTGGAAGAGAGTATATGGGATATGCATCCCAGGGGCAGGGTCGAGCCAAGGGATGCCAGGGAATAACCCATGAACAAACTAAACCAGAGAGGAGAGAGCAAGGAGCTCGGCCATAAGCATACGCCAAGATTGCAAAGTAGGAAGGATCGGATCCTTTCTCAAGAGGAAAGGGCAAGCAATGAATGGACTACAGAACCCTTGAAGTAGAGAGAACGGATGAGTCCTGAATAAAGCAGAGGAAGCTGAGCCATGCAGGAAGCTTGGTTCACAGGCCTTCACAATGTGCCAAAGCAGGATGGGCACCGTGGAGGGAAGAGAACGAAGTTCTCCCTGTGAAATTTTCCAGAGTTAGCATAATTTCCAAAATGAAAATATCCTATTTGTTAAATATGATCATGAAGAAAGGGATTTAATTCAATCATGGATAATCATTTTCTATTTCCAGAATTTTCTAGGCACCATGAGAGTACCACTTTGATGTTTCCCGATCTCGCAAGTTACAGCACACCACCATCCTCCCTATACTTCATTAATAAACTTTCAATAGTGCTTTATTTTCTTCACAGTATTTATCACAATCTGTAATGGTATTGTTCATTTATTTTCGGTCGCCCAATTACAATTAGAATGTAACTTCCACAAAAGTAGATTACTTAGCCATTTGGTTCACCTATTACTAGTGACAAAGAGCTACTATGAGCTAAATACTCAACATATATATTGAAAGAATGAGTGAATAAATATTATATATATATATATATATATATATATATATATATATACATATATATGTGTATATATTTGTATATACATATATATCATTATATTTACATTTGGAGATATGTAAAATATAGTGTTCTTCTTCCCTCTTCTGAATATGCAGAAATACAGGAGGGGAAAACTTTTCCCCCCTATGATCAACTCACAAAAAGAGTCAGTTTTATTCTCTTTTCTTTGTTTTACCTCTGAGTGACAATATCTTTTTTCATATGCAAGAATTTTTAAGTAGCTAAGGGAAGTATTTATATTTCCATAATTTTTAATTCTTTTGCTTCAAGAAAACATTAGGGCAGCTTGATTGATGATGCGAAGCCTGGATTCTGAGGCAGAATAAAAAGAGATTCCAGGTGCTCATTATGGCTGCCAATTGTGTTAAAAAATATTATATAAAGCTCCCAATGCCCTGATATGGTGGCAGGCAGAGCTTGAGAAGCCTTCCTAAGATGCCTGGGTCACTCCACACACATCTTCCCACCCTGGCCTGCCTGGTCTTGCTTCCTTCACACCACCAATGAGGGAGATGTCAATGATGGCTAACCTACCCTGTCATATTTGGGCAGGAGAAATCTCTCTGCTTGATTATATCATTTCCTGTCTTTTTCCCAGGTTTTTTTTGTTTTGTTTTATTTTATTGTTGTTTTTTGCTTGTTTGATTTCAGGAGTGAATCATAGAATTCCAAAATAACTATTTTAAAATATTGGTTATGAGCACCTTTGTCTCATATTGGTCTTGAATTCATCCACAACATGGGGTTAAACTAAGACAATTTGACCATTCACTCATTCATTCATTTGTTCATTCAACATCTGTTGCTTTCTAAGTCCCAGGCACTCTTCCAGACATTGGGGATACAATAAGCTCATGTTGCCAAAGTAAACCAGAATTTCAGGATGAAAGGAAAACCACTAAAGTACCGCAGGCCTTCCTGAAGAGGTGATAGGTAAAGTTAGACGGTCAGGACAAGACCTGTGGGCTGAGTGTTCTAAATGGTTGTATCATCCAAAGCCAAAAGTAGAGTAAGGTGCAAAGCATAGAGATAAGTAGTGTGGTTAGAACACATTTACCCTTGGGGACACAGTATGACATGCTCGATACTGAGATTTCCTAGATACCCATGACTTTAGAGCTCAGCTAATAAACGGCTACTGAGTTCCAATTTGTACTATTTCTGATACAAAAGTGGTTGATCATACACCTAGCTAATATATTATGCAGAACATTTAGCCTAATAAAGACACATATGATACCACAATGAATTACCTAAAAAGACTACTTAGTCCCTGTATTTTATGCTTTTAATATTACCCAAATATTTTCAGATGCTTTTCTTCAATTAAACCTTTCCCTTTACTTCCTGCTAATAGTGTGATAATATATTTATAATAGCTATTTACAAGAGTACTATTAACAAGTAGTACAGTGCAGATTCTAAGGAAATAAAAACTTTATTAATAAAATAAGAGATTTTGAAATATCATCAAAGCAAACTTCCTTTTTACATGTCTTGCCAATGATTATAACAATACCCTTGAGTGCATTAATTCTTTGAATCTCTCCAGGGACTCATGAGCATACCACTCCATCTGTGGGGTAGATTAGAGATTCACAAACAACATTATTCCATTAGAAAAAAAGAAGATTTTCATAACACAAGGATATGAACTTATCTGTGCATAAGTTACTTCCTTCCAAATACAGCAGAAGAAAAAAACTCATTTATCTCAATGTGGTACACACTGACATCCCAGAGGAGGCAGTATTAAGGAACTCGCGCTTCTGAGGCATCTACCCCACGGTGCCCACCTCAAATTAGGAATTTCCATTTTTTTCTTGAGTGTGCTTAGTGTTTATTCATATTGTCATGTGTGTGGCTAGTCGAAAAACTATGAAGCTCAGGTAATTCTTCCACTCAAGTAAGGTGGGTGTGGTGGGTAGAAAACGAACGTTAAATGATGACTCTATGGTCTGTAATCTGTAATGCCAGTTTTACAAGTGAGGAGTCCAAGTTCAAAGCAGTGATATGTTCAGGGTCACTCACTTACGGAGTGCTAGAGTCAAGACTGCAATCAGCCGGGAATTGTTATATGTTCTTTACCCCGAAAATAAAGTCCCTCTGCTAAGTTTGTTGCTATCTTCAGTCTGCAGTGAGGAAGAATTTGCAAATTATTTTATTTAAAAATTGAAATGTTTGAAAGGTACTCTAAAAACTCCCCTAAGTAAAGAATTCAGGGCATCGTCATCTCAGAGTTCGTTTGGGGACCCCTGAATGGTACCCCTCCTTGCAGGACTTCTGGTCCTCATTGCATATCCTATTCCACTTGTGCTTTCCTCTATCCAACTCTGAATAAAGCCCATGTTAATAATTTGTATATATCCATATCACTCTGGTCTTCCTCACAATGATATTTGTGTTTCAGTCTTTTCCTTCGGGAAAAATAAAAGGCTTTACCTCTTTCAAAGAAATTCTAAAAAAAAAAAAAAGAAATTCTAGGTGATACTATAATAGAACCAGTAGATTACTTTGCTGAATTGAGGACTTCTTTCACTCTTAATGTTATGCCATATGGTAATTATAATAATTATTTGAATTGATCTTCATTCAGTAAAATAGCTTCACAAATTTTATCTCATCATCAAGACATTTTGTGATATTACACTTACCTGGATTATCAAAATACTAACACATAGGGGAAGATAATTTATTTAAATGAAAAGAAACAAAACCCCAAACACAAATCAATATGCTTTAAATCTAGGATGTATTCTTGGATCTTCTTTGAACATCCCACCATGTCCAAAGCCCTGGGGATTTACACCAAGACATGCTTCTTGCACTGCCAGAGTTTGCAGTCCGAAGAGATGCCATCATGTAAACACAAATACCAGGCAATGTTTAAGGACAATATTATAGGTATGATAACACCAATATATGGACACCCACCGCTTTTTACAGTTAGGCTTTCCAGACATTGTGTTTGTCTGGGAAATTGTCAGTGAAGCTTTTATTAAAGACTTTAGACCTTGGATAAATTAGGAAGCCATAATCAACCATTTCTCCAACTTCCAAATAGATTTTACTAAAGATTTTATCAATACTTAGGCAGTATATATATTCAAAAAGCTTATTTTTCTTTTTTAGAGGTAGGTGAGAAAGAGACAGAGACAGGGAGAAAGACATTAAAATTATTATCCCCACAATATCAAGGAATAAAACCAGCCTAGCTTGAGGAATGAGCCCTTATATGAGGATCTATATTAGTAGATATTTATTCTGCTTTTGTAGGCAACTAATGAATTAAAGCTCATCACTTTTTTGAACATATAGCCATTCCGGTTATTGGCTGTTTGCTAAAATAACTCAGGAAAATCTGCTGGTTAATTTTTCTGGGATTCAAAGATTTGCTTTAATAATTGCTGCACTCATAAAATGCTCTATAATAAGAATTTCAAGTTGAACTTAATATTTTGATTATATCTCTCGTCCCTGAGAGATAAGTTAAAATGGGCTGATGGTCACAGAATTTGTATATCCTAGGAATATCAAGAGACTTTAATTCAGAAATTTTCACATATACTTCCCTTTAGTTTTGAAAAGGAATTTCAAAAACATATCATCCAGCCTCATCATTTTTAAAATCAGAGAACTGAACCCCAGTGAATCAACATGAATTGCCACAGACATTGGTGACGCATTCACAAATACCATTCATTGTGTTCCATTTCAGTATTAGTTTCAGAACAAGTATTGCCTCATTTTTAGTTTTTCAAGGGTAATTTTGAATTATTTGCTTATGTTTTGAATTTCTGGATTCATTGTCAGGGTTTAAAATAATGTGTGAAATAAAAACCTAACCAAATCATACATAATAAAACAACTGAATTTATTTTGAAATGCCATTCAGTAAAGCCAAGTTTCAAAGGGGTTTCAATGCTATCACATTCCAAGATATTTTTAGATGAGAAGAGAATAGAATCCTGGAAACACGAATCTTCTTATTAAACAACTTGATACTAGTCCCCTAAGAAACCAATTTAGATTGTTAAGTTGATTCTCCAAGGACAAACCAAGAGTGCTGGTTTTGTCTTTCTTCATGACCTTTAGAATTATCTTTCCCTTCTACTCAACCCCCCAACCCCAAAATTACTAGATTGGAACTGTATCTTCTACCTTCCAATACTAGAGTGGGACAAAATACCAGATTGGAAATGTTTCAAGAGAAAAAGAAACATCAAAACGTGAGATTTCTAGACACTGAACACAAATCTCAAAGGGAAAATTCTATGCCTCTCTTATTTCTTTAAAATTTCATTATAAAATTTTATAGGAATTTGATCTAATACTCATTGACATAGGTATACTATATTAAGATATCATTATTATAATTTCCTAAGGATGCTTTTATTGTTAATTTTGTTACTACAAATGTAGTACATGTTCATATTAGAAAATCACCCATGGCCTACCACTCAGAGAAGTCCTCTCGAATCATTTGGTGTGTTTTTTGTCCAGTGTTTATTTCAGTGCATGTATCCATATCCTTCTCCCTTTCTCTTAACAAAGTCTGTATCACCCTCCTTACACAATTTTCATGTTGCTTTCTTTACCATTTACCTTCTTTTTCATGTCCTTAGATATCATTCAAATACATGATTTTACTTGGGGCATATTGATCTCTTTGGAGTATATAATTGAATCAACCTTTTTTTTTTTTTTCCCCTTGGACATTCGTATTATGTTTTGCATGTAATTTTGATACAATAAAAATCAGCTCCTATTAAGCACTTACTATGAGATAAATGTAATGCTCCGTTCTTCACATATGTTACTTTATTAACTCACTGAAATAATTTGTGATATCAGCATTGTAAGTCCTATTTTGCAAAGAAGGTCGTAAAGGCTTTCAGAAGAGAGATAACTGGCCCAACATCACATTGCTAGTATTTGGTGGAATCTGAGCTTTAGACTCCAAAATCACAAGTCCATGTCCTTATCCTGCTAGAATGTCAACACATGGGAATTTCTCATTCAAATACTCTCAAGTGCTTTACCTGCTTTTTAGATTGATGTAATAGTCTATTGCTTATTCATTTATTAAGAATATCATGTATTGAAAAGTTCTTCTCTCTTTATTTCATACTAAATCCAGAACTTATTGACTAGATTTCTAATTTGTCAATATCTTGATAATTATGGTTAGCGCAGTTTAATATCAACAAAGACATATTGCCCCCCCACACACTGTGTTTTTAAAATAACTTTGGCTGTTTTCACTCATCTAGATGAATTTGAGCTTCATTCTGTCAAATCTCCAATCATTTCCAGCTGGAAAATACATTAGCCCGAGTAGTTAAATTGAGAACAATGAGCATTTTTATTCCTCCAAACAGCCAACAGATATTGAATGAGTTCCTACTATGTGCCAGCACCGCTCTGTGAGCCAGCTCTCCAACAGTGAACAATGCAGACAAAAATCCCAGCAGTCACAGAGCTTTCATTTTTGATGGCAGGTACTGCAAATAAATCAGTAAGTAACTAAAATGTATGGTTTGTCAGGAAGTAATGAGTGTTATGGAAAAGAGAAAGGCAGGGAAGTGGACTGACAGAGCAGGTGGTGGGGTGCAGCTTCTGGAACACTACACTTCTAGTTTTTCAGGTCTCTTGACTCATGATTTTTTAAAATTTTTCTGCAGGCATTTGGCCATTATAATTTTAGATGTTTTTACTGCTATTGAAAAGTAGTCTTTATTATATTATCATAGCTGATCTAAAATATACTCATTAATTTGAATGTGTTTTGTTGTTGGTTATCTTCATGATTGCCCTTAACTAATTATGGTTCCATTTAATCTCCAGGTGTTCAAGTGATTTTATTATGTCACCTGGAAATAATGAACATTTATACTTCTCTGCTGTAATGAGTATATTTATTTTTAAGTTACTTTTCTTCTTGTATTGTCTAGATTCTAGACTCTGGAAAAGGAATTGACAATCTTTCCCAAGGCAAACCCAGTCTTTAATCTGTTTTTGTAAAAAACAACAACAACAACAACAAACCTTTTATTGGAACTTTATTGGAACTAACGGTTCACAACAACTGGCTTAAAAATGTGTCTATGTCTGCTTAGTGATATATCGGTAGAGTTGAACAGTTGTGACAGAGACCACATGACTGCACAGCCTTTGCCTACTACTGTTTTGAGGTCTTGTCTGGAACTAACTTTATATGTGCATTAGAACCACCTGCAGGGCTTGTCAAAACACAGATTACTGCCCTTGCCCACCGCTCCCCTTCTCTGTTGGAGTTTATGGTTCAACAGGAATCCAGTAAGGCTCAAGAATTTGCATTTCTAACAAGTTCAAAAGACATTGATACTACTGGTTTGTGGAATGCACTTTGAGAAATGGTGCTCTGAAATTTCTAAGAGAATGTGAAATATTGGTAATTGTGGACATTTTTATCTTCTTCCTGATTTTATTGGCACTGTCTCTGGATGAACCTTTAGAGAACTTGATTCTTGATCTAAGGTTTTTTTTGTTTTGTTTTGTTTTTTTTAAATGTGGAAGGACTTATTTTGCTGAGTGCTTTTTCTGTTTGTTTTCTTTTTACCCTTTAAATCAGAAACGGGCATTTAATTTTTATCAACAATTTTTGAGCATTTACTTAGCAATGTGAGATTTTATTCACGTATTAATATTTTCAAATAGTCAACTATCATTGAATTTCTGAAACAAAATCTATTTAGGTATGATGCGTCATCCTTTATAAACACAAGTGTGTGTTTGTGTGTGTGTGTGTGTGTGTATGTGTGAGTGTGTTGGCTAAAATGGCCTTAATGTTCCACTCAGCTTAACTAAACTTGAGACAGTTTTCTCTCTGACTGTAGGCCCCTGACCTTTCCTTTTTCAGAGCATTTATTTTAGAAAACTTGCAGTTGTAAAACTTCCTCCCTTACCATCTTTTTGAAATGTAATCATCAAGAAAGATAGTGTCCTGCCTCCAGTCTCTGTGGGAAAGCAAGAGTCTAAATTGGATAAGCACTAATTAGCAAACATACATAACAATAACCTTCTGTGTTCCCATTGACCTTTATGTTGACCAACGCCTCACCTCTGCATCAGCTGTCCTGCAGCAGCTTTTCACCAGCAATTCCCAGTTACTTAAGAACTCGGCCACCTTTTGTTTCAGTGGAGCTCAGTTCAATCTCTCTCCCCTATTGCAATAGTCTTGAATAAAGTTTGCCTTGGGTGGTTGAATCTATTCAGTATAATTTTTCTTTGACAATATGACATCTCTCTCTCTCTCTCTTTCTCTCTCTCTCTCTCTCTCTCTCTCTCTCTCTCTCTCTCTCTCTATATATATATATATATATATATATATATATATATATATAATATATAGTTTTAAATACTTTTTTAAATTTAGTATTTATACATCTAATTGCATTGGTAAGAATGCCCTAATGCCATTTTTATGGTATTGTTCTCAAGTTAAAATATTAGGTCTCTACTATCCTCATCATATGATTTGGGAAATTTTGAATTTTCTATTGTTTTCTGACTGATGCTATATAATGTAAAATATAAATTTTATTATAAGAGTGTCAGCAATTTTAACTGCAAAATATCTACACCCAAACTCTCAATCAAAAGCATTTCTTTGTAACAGCAATAACAAAAATGAGTCTATGGTCATAGATCTTTTCATTTTGTTTTTATCAATTGTTATGTGCAGATTTTGATCATTTAAAATTTCCCCAGTCACCAATCTATTTTACATAGAATGGTAATTATTATTTGCGGACTTAAAAAATTGCTGATGACTTAAAAAAGTTTCCTTCTATTTTCATCCAAATATTGTGTATATGTCTTTCTTTGCAATTTTATGAGACTTGCCAAAGGCATGTCTACTTGATTGTGTATGGGTATTAGTTCTCTCCTTGAATCAGTTCTTATTTTTTCTAACACATTACTTTTTGTATATCTACTTTATTTCTCCATTTTCCTTATTTTTAATTTATTTTTCACAAGCCTTTTTTTAATTGTCAATATAGGAGTACTTTTTTTTTTTTTAAAGATTTTATTGGGGAAAGGAACAGGACTTTATTGGGGAACAGTGTGTACTTCCAGGACTTTTTTCCAAGTCAAGTCAAGTTGTTTTCCTCTCAATCTTAGCTGTGGAGGGCACAGCTCAGCTCCAGGTCCAGTTGCCGTTGCTAGTTGCAGGGGGCACAGCCCACCATCCCTTGTGGGACTCAAGGAGTTGAACTGGCAACCTTGTGGTTGAGAGCCCACTGGCCTATGTGGGAATCGAACCGGCAGCCTTCGGAGTTAGGAGCATGGAGCTCCAACCGCCTGAGCCACCGAGCCGGCCCTAGGAGTATATTTTTAAAAGGACCATATTTATTTTGCTTTTACTGGGATGGAGCTATAACTCACAGAGATTTACAAGATATGCTTTTAATCAATTTACACTAAGAATGCTATTTTCATTTCATATTAAATCTCCAAAATCCAGTGGAAATTTGATATCAGCCTTTTTCTTCAAATGTTACTATTATTTACAGAATTTCTACTATATCCTTATATATTTAATGGAAACTGCACACTTTGTCTTTTCCATATGTAGATTCAATATATAGCCTATGTTTTGCACCATTTAAAAAATCATTTTATACTGAACAATTCATGTTTAAACACTTTGCGTGCTAAAATGTATTAACTCCATAAGAGTTCTCTGGATTTTTAAACTTCACAATATTGCACATAAAGCTGAAATAAATGTTGTTAAAACCCAGAATGAAGCAGCAGGAGATAATGTGCTTGTTTCAGATAATGTTGGAAAGAGTATATTTGCTAATAAACAATGCCCCGAACTAGGAGAAATATGTTTCCCTTTATTTCCTCTCCATTGTTTTTCTCTCCAATGTGCCAGTTACCATAGTTATTTTTGTTTTTAATCTTTAACTTTAACTTCTTTAGGCTACCATACAAATTAGGGGCAATAAGAAAATGAATGTCTCCCTTAATGAGAGTGAGTAAATTTGCAGGCTTTCATTATGAAGTCTGTTTTCTGTGCCCCATTTGAAGCTGATAGCCTTGTCCAGGGCTAAAAGAAGAATAGTCTTAATTTGTGACACGAGTTCTTCTGTTTGTGGGTTAGAACTGAACTTGTCCCCTATTAGTGGAACCAGAATGTTACTGAAATCCCAGGAGGGAGCATAACATGTACCTACTGACTCCTCATCATTTGCTCAATTCATATTATTTAGTCTAGGAAAATATGTGCTTCATATGTCATTATCTTTTATGATGCTCCCAGGTCAGCATTCTTCAGAGAAATAGAACCAATAGAATATGTGCAAATGTATGTTCTCTCTTGCTCTCTCTCTCTCTCTCTCTCTCTCTCTCTCTCGGTTTATTATAAGAAATTGGCTCACATGATTGTGAAGGTTGAGAAGCCCTAAGATCCGCAATCAGCAAACTAGATCCTTAGCAGATCTGATGTGTAGCTCCAAGGTGAGCACAAAGGCCTGAGGACCAGGAGAGCTGATGGTGTAAGTTCCAGTCCAAATGCCAGTGGCTAGAGATTCAAGAAGAACTGATGTTTCCACAGGAGTCTGAAAGTTTGGAAAGACCTAGGTCCAGCTCAACACTCAAGCAGAAGGAATTGCTCAGTGTTTTTGTTCCATTTAGCTCTTCATCTGATTAGACGAGGCCCACCCACAGTAGGGAGGGCAATTTTCTTTACTCATTCTATTGATTCGAATGTTAATTTTAGCCAAGAACACCCTCAAAAACACACCCGGAAGAATGTCTAACCAAATGTCTAGGCACCCAGGTCCCAGAGGTTGTCAGAAAGCAAGGTGAAAAGGACTGGTCCATATCCCCCTCTCTACGTGTGCTGGCAGCTGCAGCAGGCATCCAGGATGCTTGAAAAGTAGCTTCAAAAATCAAAGTTTCTTGGGGATGCACAAACTGAAATCTCTTGGTTGTATCCTGTCACAAACCAAAGCACGGATATTTTTGGAAATGGCTTTATTGTGTAATGTTTGTTTTAAAACAGAAAATTTGGTTAAAACCATGGACTTAGCCTTATTTGTATCTGGATTTCCATCCTGCTTTTGCCATTCACATAATGGTGTGATGCTTTACAATTGAGTCCCTTGTGTCTAACATTGGGACAGCTTAGAAGGACGCTTCAGAGTTGTTTGAGATTTCAGCAGTTGCATTTAAAATATTCCACACAGGTCTTGGCAAATTATAAATGCTCAATATATTATAAGCATTGTTGGTAGATGACCATTTCCCCCATTAGTTTGATAATAAATCTCTCTTCAAACTCTGATCCATTAGCATTGCAATTTTAAGATCAGGCACGTGGGGATTTTGATGGGAAAGGCTTGTGACGAGGTATCATTAAGCATTTTTATGGTATGTTTGAATTGTAACAGAGCCAACTCTCCTCTTGAGGAGAGACAACCTTGCGTTCCTCATGAAGGTGATTTTTGGCATCCATATTTATTTAAGTTCCACCCTGTCTACAGGGCTCTGCTTCTTTAATAGAAATCACATGGGCTTTTGTTCAGATCACTAAATCAGAGCTGGTTAGGCTGCAAACTCATTATTTAACCTGAACTCTCTGGCAGCTGCTTGCGTCCAGTGTCTGTAAGGCCTGGACTTGGGCCGCCTGCATTAAACAATTGGTCCTTACATCTACCCATCATCTCTCCCCAAGTTCCTAAAAAGAAGGGACAGGGGCAAAGTTAGCAAGTGTGTTGTCTTTTTAAGAAGACTGGATTGATCTGAAATAGTTTAAGGAAAGGTTATCACTAGAGGTGAGTGAGAATCTGATGCTTTCTATGGCCTGTAGCAGAGGGTCTCAGACAGCAGTATATTTAAGGAAACAAACACTCAATTAACCAAAAGCTTTCTTGTTTGTTTGTTCCTTTAATCAGCAGACATTCTCATAGATTTTGTAATGCTTATTTTCATTTTAACTCTCCCAGAAGGGATCTTCTATAATCATAGGATCCCTCTATTAAGAAGGGCTATAGCATCAAATGTCACTAGGAAACACTGAATTACTGGGTTTACTTGTATTCCTGGAAAATGCTGATAATCTGACCCCTCCCTCCTCAACCACATATCTAGCTATGTCTCACTCTTCGTACGCCCCCCCCCACCCAAATCCCTGTGATTCCCTTTTCCCAACAGCCTAGGGTCTCTCACAGTTTTGTTCCTTTGTGTTCTTTTCTGCTTGTGCTGGAGATGGCATTTGAGAGACAGTCAACATGATCGGATTTCGATACCTCTTTATCACCCACTGTTTCCTCAAGCTTTAGATCCCCTATGAGGTTTTTCTCTGATCATCCCATATTACGGTCTTGTTTCTCCTGGTGCACCCTCAGACAATTCTGTGACAGCACCTTTTCACGTTCATTGCCCTCCTTTGTCCCTTTCAGCTTTTCAAGGTCAGCTTCACTCTGGATTCCCAGCTCCAAGCTTAGAGGTGAACTCAATAGTCTCTGTATAATGGAATAAACTAAGGAATAAAATTAAGAAAATAATGTAAGCTATAAATACATTTCCTCTCCTAGTTTAGTCACTGGAGAGTAGAAGTTAATGGCAGGGGATTGGGGTCCCTGATTCAAATCCCTGTTTTCCCCCCATTCTAGCTAAAATTTAAAAAAAACCTACACAAAAAAATCTGATTTCTTCATTTTTAAAACCTGATTAGTTGAAGTCCCTGTCTTCATAAAACTGTTGTATGGATAATGCGAGAAAACACTTGGAAATGGTTTAGTGTCATGGTTCCCCAAACTGTGTGCTGAGGTGCCTCTAAGTGCTGTCGCAAACTCATTGGAGAAATTTGGAGTTTTCCAGGGAAAAAAGACATCACACAAACAACTAGCTTCACAGTTTCACCATCAGATTGAACTACATTACTTTTGAAAGTGTCGTATCTTTGTGAAGCTGTGTTTTGGTGGTGGTCTTGAGCAAGAGCAAGTCTTATGCAAAAATCATCACTGAACAGGAAATGAAGGTGATGATGCCTCACCTGGTTTTATGTTTTAAGAAACTGTGTGATGCCCAATATTGGCACAGGACACTTTAGTAAATAATTATGGATATTTTAGAATGAAATAAAAAGAGTGTTTTTGTTCAATGTATGTGTATCATTTCAAATCGCTTTAAGTTGTATTATAAATACTGGGGGTGCCAAAAAAAATGTATACAAGTGGACACTTTGGTCAGTGTTGCTCAAACAGTAGTTCGCCATAATCAGAAGTGTCTGGACGCTGATGGGAACCACTTTGAGCACCTCTTGTAATTGCAGAAGTCAAATATGACTTGCATTCATTGTTTGTAATCGGTATATATTGAGTATTGCAATTTTAATATTGTTTTCCTTTCTTAAAATGTGTATACATTTTTTTGGCACCATATGTAGTTATTTAGGTATTTAGGGTAATCATTTAATAAGTGGAACTGCTAGGTATTTACTCTGTCCAACAGGGGCCATGAACAAGCTCTGAAGGCCTGGCTCCATGAACTGAGAAAGCATGTGTAGCACAGTGGCTGTTGTCAACATAAGTGTCTTATAGGGACAATAGATCAACATGCTAATTTGTGTTTTGTCCATTCTGTATTTTCCTTTGATTTTATTCCCCTTCCAAGAATGCGTCCCAGTGGTCTGTGTTTCGTTACTCCAGGGAAAAGCATGGCAGAGCAAAAAGCCTTTAGGCACAGGACTTCCCTACATGGTTGTTTTCTTTTTTCTTTTCTTTTTTGCTCCTTTTCTTTTTTAAAATCTGTCTCCAGCCAATTGACCAGACAAAGGCTTTCTGCCTGGTTTTGAAGGCCCAAACTTGTTATGTGAGTTTTCTTAGAAGAAGAGAAAGATGTGTACTTTCAGGGAACAAGATGAGGGGAGGATTACCCCAATCATTGAACAAACATGGAAACCTGCAAGTCCCTTGAATAGTAAAGGCCTACACTGCCCTCTTGTATTGCTCCAGGGAGGTCAGTGTGAGAGGAATCACCTGACCCTATTAGAGGCCAACTAGTGTTTCTCAGGTTATGTGAAACTCAAGAACTAGGGGCCCAGGAGCTAGTCTATGAGTGACTGAGCCCCCTCCCTGAATGAGTCCTGCTCTCCACATACTCGAGTACGCCACTCATTTGGACAGAGACCTCTGCAAATCTTTAGCAAGTAATCAATACCAAGTATTGGGCTCATCTTTTATTCCAGGCACTTGGAGAAGACATTCACTGTCTCATGTAACGTTAACAAAACTATAAGGGAAGGTACCTTTATTACGCTAATTTTAAAAACAAAGAAACTGGAGCTCAGAGAAAGTCTGTAACTTGTCCCAGGTCACACAGCTGGTTAGTGGCAGAGAGCAGATGTAAATTCCAAAGCTTGTGCTTCTGCTGAATATTGGTAGGGGACTGCCTCGTCTCAAGTGGCAGAAACATAATTCAAACAATTTAAATATAAAGCACATAAAAAATTGTTTATTGACAAAGTGTGGAGATAGTATATTTCTTCCAATGGGACCAGGACCCAATTGATCAAATGATGTAATTGGTGATCTGTGTCCTACATCTCGTGGCTCTGCACCCTCTGTGATGGCTTCACCCTGAGGAGTATGTCCAGTTCTGTCCACAGGTGGCCAGTTGACCACCGACCACCAGACTGGCCAGCACACTGGGACCACCAAGCAGGAAGAGAGCTCCTCTGTCTCAAAAGTTCCAAAAGCAGCCCCAGAATGAGTCTCATTGTCTTCGCTTTGTCATATGCTGAACGCTAAGCCAACCTCAGGGAAATGAAATATCCTGACTGTCTAGTTCTGGATGACCTGCCTATCCCCGCAGCAGGTGGAAATCCGCCCTACCAGAACCTCATGGACTGAGAGCAAGGGAATAGCAGTTTCTCAGCAGAAGATCAAATTTTATTGATTGCAGAAAGAGAGAAGGGAGGCTAGCATGCAAAACATGAAAAGCATCTACATTTTTATTTTTTAACAAGAGAAAACCTTGAGATGGTACACCCATTCTAGAGGTCAAAAAGCCTACGTACGTTTCTATAATCAACTGGATCTGGCACAAGCTGCTGCTGTCGACTCCCCATTGTCGCTGACACTTTATGACGTGTGTGCTTTTTCATTGTCTCACAATGAAAAAACGTGCTAGAAATTTGTCAAACAAAATACTCTTTACTGGCTCTACACAGGGAAGCAAAAACCATGTCTTTATCGTGAATTCCGTTCAATTACCAGGATGGAGGAGAAAATGTCCTCAGGCAACAGGTGGGTGTTTACCTGCTTGTGGTCTGGGTGCTGCCTCGGCTGGGCTGCTTTGAAGCACTCGTCGTAACTCCTCTGCGTGGTAACTAACTCCACTAGGATTCAGTTGCCATGCAACTGTGGGGTATTGCTCCATAATACTGCCTTTCCTCTGATTACAGCATGAGGGGCTTTTATAGTCATAATAATACCTTACACTTGTGCCAGGCCTTTTACATAAGAGGATCCCAAAAGGGTGAACAGAGGGGCTCTTTATGTAAGTCCTTTCAGCAAACACTAAAAATATCCATGCTTCCAATTTAGCTATGTGGCAGCCATCCCTCCCAGTTAAAACATACAATAGCTATTTTGGCAGGCAGTGATACGAAGGATTACGCATCAGATGTGAAATGTGAAAAATATTTTGGAGAACATAATAGAGACATCTCTGCAAAGACCATGCTAAGTACCACGTCAGGGATGCTCATATGCTGATGGATATTTTGGGGGCTGTGTCTGATTTGGGAATTTGGGAGATGTTTGATCATTTCCGCTTTTTGCGTGGACGGAGGGGAGTGATTTGAAAGTGCATGGGGTCAGGCTCTCCTGTCACTCAGCTGTTCCCAGTTCTGAAATACGTAGGTACTTAGAATGAACAATCAGTGTGGCATCTTTGGAGTGCCACTAACCATTGTTGGAGAAAATTACTGTTTCTAATGTCCTACTTTTCATCCTGTGAGTACTTACTCACCTGGCAGGATCCAGCACATTATTTTTAATCCCTTAATGACAAGCTTTTAGAAATTCAGGTACTATTAACAAGGAAACAATATTCTCTCTGAAAACAAACAAGTTGTTGGGTTTCCTGACAAAGATACCCATTAACCTTTTAAATAAAATTTCCATAACATATAGAAGGAAACCAAAACTAAACCAGCTTGGTCTTAATTTTCATTAGCTGGCTAAATATGAAAAATAATTTGAAAGTAAAAATCTTATTTTCAGTAATGAGGTAATTTTTTTTGGGGGGGTGTTTTCAAAAATCCCCTCTTTTTGTGGGAAACCACCCGCTTTTTGTCCTTATCTGTCTACTCCAGTTATATTGATCTCACAATGCTTGGCTTATTCATATCATGTCTCCATGGCCAAAACTGTTCAGTGTGAGTTGTCTTCTTATTTTTGTACCACTCTTCTTCCTTTAATAGATTCCTTAAAATATATGTGGACACGTGGCTGCCCTGTTTAAGACATGATTTCCAGTCTTCCTTGCAGCTAAGTTTGACCGTGAATCTAAATTCTGACTTGTAGGATGTGAGCAGACGTGATTCGTGCATCTTTCTGGTGGTGCACTTAAAGGGAAGACATACATTCTCTCTTTTCACCCCACTTCTCCCCTGAAACTTTAAAAATGGATAAATGGATAATTCTTCTGGAAATGAGGATTGTGAGCTATGAGTCCTGGGAGCAGTTGGTAGCCATGTGTCCTACTGGGAAAAGCTAGTCTACAGTAGAAGAAACTGAAGCCAAGATGCAGCAGAAAAAGAGAGAGAGGAGAGCAAAGGAGAGGAGAGGAGAGGGAGAGAAAGAGAGGTGAACTGAGTTATCAGTATTGCTGTTTGGGTATTTGCATAAGCATTGGCCAAAATAATTTGAGGATTATAAACAAATTTTGTCTTTATTGTCAGAGGACTATTTATAATGAAAAAACATACTGAATAGTAGATGCCTCAAAAGTTAGAAATCACCTGTGTGTGAATACGACTTCCTCAAAGTGGGTATTTGGTAAACCTCTGGCAAAGGCAGAGCTTAAGTGAAAAAATGAATGAAATTTCAAAAACTATTGTGGTTTACTTTGGAAAATTATTTGAGAAGGGAGTCTCCTCAGTGCTCTAGGTGACTCATGTAGACACAGAATTGGGCCACCTGTCCACATGTGTCTACAATGCCCTTCACCACCCTCTTTAGTAAGGCCTGAAACACCTATAACCAGAAGAGAAGTCATTCAGTGGTTAGAAATAAGGCTGAGACTGAGGGGCCTAAGAACATACAAGTGCCCTGAAATGTGACTAACCCAGCTACATAAAAAGTATTTATCAGGAAGCTTTCTCTGCCAAGACATTTTCTGACTACTTGAGATATAAGATGAAAAGGAAAATCAAGTTCCCTGCTCTCCTAGGATTGTATTACAACAGTAGAGACAATAAATAAGTAAATAAGTAAATATATTATTGAGATAATAACAACAAATGCATGAAAGGGAATAAAATAGGGTAACTGGAGCCAATGTTTTGCATTGTGTAAATAGTAATTCATTTAATTATCACAGCTCTATGAGTTAGGTCCTATTACAATTTTTCTGATGAGAAATTTGAACCACAGAGAAGTTAAATAATTACTCAAGATTACACAGCTGACTAAGACTAATGCTGAGCTGTAAACCCAGGTGAATGTGGCCCCAAAGCCAATTGGGTAATGTGAGATAACTGAGCATGAAAATTTAGGAGAGAGGTTGGACGGCGTGTCAAATGTGGCCATGCGGAAATCCAGGGAAAGAACTTTGTAGTTAGAGGGAAGCATGAGTGCAAACTAACACTGATAGCAGATTCTTTCTTAAGTGTAGTTTCTAGGAATCAGGGAGAGGGTGGTAGGCACTTGACTGAGGGTTTGGAATGGAATTGTGGTGGAGAAAGTCAAAGGGATACCTGAAATTGCCAAGAAAGCACCTTACAGTCTTAACCAAGGCCTATCTAATACTTCTCAGATTCCAATGTATATTTCATTGTCTGTTTCATCTTTGAACAAAGTCGATTTTATTCCTGGATTACATTTGAAATATGGTACTTTGTCCTTCTTAACTTCCTGTGAAAGAGCTAAAAAAAAAAAATATATATATATCAATGAATGAAAATAAAGTGTCATAGAATAAAAAGAGATCTAACTAGACATGGACACCGAAAGAAGAAACTCTGTGTTTTTAGGCAAGGTGTTCAACATTCTGGCTTCAATTTTTCTGATCTGTTTAATGAAGGAGTTAGCGTGCATTATCTCCAAGGTCCTGTTTCTGTATTTAAATTTGACCTCAGAATAATGGCCGGCTATCCAGAGAGAACTATACCACAGTTAAGCTGAAACTTTATCCACAAACACCTTAAATTTAGTTCAGCCTGCCTTGAGTTAGAAGGTCAGATGTTTAGGAATGATAATCTTGAATTATAATTTTTGTTGATTGCAATGTTTTTTAAAGATTTGTATTAAAATTATACTTAGCATACATTATTATATTAGTTTCAGAGGTACACCATAGATATTCAACATTTATATACCTAAAGAAATGATCACCATGATAAGTCCAGCAACCATCTGACATTGTACCATGCTATCACAATAGTATTGACTATATTCCCTATATTGTAAGTTACATCCCCATGACTTATTTGTTTTATACCTGGAAATGTGGACCATTTATTGCCCTTCACCTTTCCCACCCTTTTAATTTTTTACAGTTGACATTCAATATTATTTTACATTGATTTAAGGTGTACAGCTTACGGTTAGACATTTGTATTATTTAAGAATTGATCCCCCTGACCTACCTGGCACTATACATACTTATTACCATATTATTGACTATATTCCCCATGCTTTACTTTACATCCCCATGACTATTTTGTAACTACCAGTTTGTACTTAATCCTTTCACCTTTTATACCCTATCGCCCTCCCCCATCCCACCTATCACCCCGATAAACCTAGTACCATCTGACACCATGCATAGTTATCACAATATTATTGAGTATAATCCTTATGCTAGATTCTAAATCCCCATGAGTACTTTGTAACAACCAATTTGTACTTCTTAATCCCTTCCCCCTTTTCACCCACCACCTCAACACACTCTCTGACCTGGCAACCACCAAAATGTTCTCTGTTTCTGTTTTGTTCGTTTATTTTGTTCTTTAGATTCCACATGTAAGCAAAATCACATTGCATCTGTCTTTCACTGCCTGACATATTCCACACAGCACAATACCCTCTGGGTCCATCCATGCCACCGCAGATGGCAAGAACCCATTCCCTTCCTTAGCCGAGTGATATTCCACTGTATATATGTACTACCACTTCTTTATCCTGTTTTGTATTGACAGACACCCAGGCGCCTCCGCATCTTGGCCATTGTAAACACTGCTGCAATGAACATATGGGTGCACATGTCCCTCTGAAGCAGCATTTTGTGTTTCTTCAGATAAATACCGAGAAGTGCGATTACTGGGTCCTTCTCTGTCTCATGTTATAGTTTTTTCTATTATAAGTATTGCTACTGCAGCCTTTTTGTTGTTGTTGTTTCCATTTTCATGAAATAACTTTTTTCATCCCTTTACTTTCAGACTCTGTGTGTCTTTCAATTTGAAGAGAGTCTCTTGTAGGCAGCAGCATGTGTAAGGGTTTCATTTTCTTCTCCATTCAGCCACTCTATATTTTTGATTGGAGCATTTAATCCACTTACATCGAAAGCAATTATTGATAGACATGTAGTTGTTGCCATTTTATTATTCATATTTTTTATCTTTTTTTTTTTTTTTTCTATTTTAGAAAAGTCCCTCTAACATTCCTTATAATACGGGTTTGGGGGTGATGAACTCCTTTAGCTTTTTCTCATCTGGGAAGCTCTTTATCTGTCCTTTGATTTTAAATGGTAGCCTTGCTGTATAGAATACCCTTAGTTGTAAGTCCTTGTTTGTCATCATTTTGAATATTTTGTGCCAATCCCTTCTGGTGTGCAAAGTTTCTGTTGAGAAATTAGCTGACAGTCTTATTGGAGCTCCCTTGCAGGTAACTAACTGTTTTTCTCTTGCAGCTTTTAGGATTCTATCTTTGCCTTTAATCTTTCCATTTTAATTATAAAGTGTCTTGGTGTGGACCTGTTTGGGTTCATCATTTTTGGGACTGTCTGAGTTTCCTGGGCTTGTTAGGTCTATTTCCTTCACCAGGTTAGGAAAGTTTTCAGTCATTATTTTTTTAAATACGTTCTCAATCCCTTGCTTTCTCTCTTCTCCTTCTGGTACTCCTATGGTGCGAATGTTGCTGTGCTTGCTATTATCCCAGAGGTCTCTCAAAGTATCCTCACTTTTTTTGAATTCAGTTTTTCTTTTTGCTGTTCTGATTGGGTGTAGTCTTCTACCTTGTCTTACAAATTGGCGATTCAATCCACTGTTTCATCTAGTCTGCTAGTGATTCCTCCTAGTGTAGTCCTCATTTCAGTTATTGTATTCGTCCCTGCTGGCTCATTCTTTTTTATTGTTTCTATGTCCTTTTTTATGCTGGATACCTCTTTGTTGAAATTCTCACTAAGTTCCTTGAACATCCTTATAACCATTGTTTTGAACTCTGTGTCTGGTAGGTTGCTTGCCTCCATTTCATTTAGCTCTTTTCTGAAGTTTTTTCCTCTTCTATCATTTGGGAGGTATTTCATTGTTTCCTCATTTTGGCTGCCTCTCTGTGTTTGTTTCTATGTATTAGGTAGATATGCTATGTCTCCCAGTCACGCCGGGTGGCCTTATGTAGTAGGTGTCTGTTGGTGCCCAGTGGCAGGCACAGTTTCCCTGGTCACCTGGGCTGGGTGCTCTAGGAGTGTCCCTTGTGTAGGTTGTGTGTACCCTTCTGTTATATTTGAGCCTTGATTGCTGTTGGCTTGTTAATGGATGGTATTGACCCTCAGACGGCTGGCTATGGGGTTTGGCTACATCTACAGCTTATGGGTTGCTGTGGGGGGGCGGGGAGGGCTTACCCTACAGAGCAGGATTCGCCCCAGGAAGCTCTGGTGCCTGTTGAGACGGCCCTTTGTGTGCTGCTTGTGGGGCTATTGGGTGGTGCTCTGCTGTGTTCTGAAGCCAACCTCCAAGTATGTTCATTCTGGGGTCTCTTGGAAGGAGCTCGGTGCAGGCCCATGTCAGCCACTGCCTGTAACTGGTACTGGGAGTATTGGTAGGAGCTACAAATTGATCCACGATTGGTCATTCCCTGTGCTGTACCTGGAGGCACGTGGGAGAGGCCATGCTCTGAACAGAGGATGGCTTCCACCAGTATCAGGATGGGGTAGCGCTGCAAAAAGCCAGGACACTCCTAGGCCTGCTGCCACCTGCTGGCTCCTGTAAGGTTTCAGAAGTGTGCAAGTTGAGAAAGGCTGGGTTGCAGGGAGTCAGCTGGGTATAGCTGTGGGGCTCACCAGGCCAATCAGATTCAGATTTGTCCTGTGGGGGAGGGCTCAACACAGGAAAGATGGCGCCTGCTTGTCAGCTACATGGGAGAAGGGAAGCAGGGTCTGTCTCTCCAGTCCTAGCCTTGAAGTTACACAACTCAGTCTCTTCCCATATGCCCCCAGAGTCATTTTCCCTCCCAGGGCCCAGGGTGAGTGCCTGCACAGATCTTTCAAGAGGATGTTTGGGTTTCCCACAGCCTTCCATGCTGCCCGGATGGTCAGAATCCCCACTGTTTTTCACAGCCAGATATTGTGGGGGCTTCTCTTCCTGGCACCATTACTCCAGGTTAAGAGGCTGGTGTGGGGTTGGGGTCCCTTGCTCCCCTGCGGGGAACCTCTGTGGCCAAGATATCCCTCCTAATTTTCATCCATCACACAGAGGTTTAGGGCTGGCCCATTTGTCATCTCCATCCCTCTTACCAGTCTAGACATGGTTTCTTTTTATATCCTTAGTTATAAAGCTTTTGTTCAGCTAAACTTCAGATAGTTCCCAGGTTGATTGTTCTATAATTTAGTTGTAATTTTGATGTATTTACAGGATGAGGCAAGCACAGCATTCATCTACTCCACCATCATGGATGCCCCCACTGATTATTATGTTTTGAGCGAGTGCTGGTACTCCATGCCTTACTTCAGTGATAAATTTCCCATAACCTCATTTATCTACCTTAAGATTCCTTCAAATAACTATATTTGGAATAACTAAATGAGGAAAGGAAATAGACTTAGAGGAGAATATACTGTAGACTGCAGCTTTCATTTGCTTCTTTTACTGTTCTCTGTTAATTACTGATGGGTGTTTTCAAATACTTATTAACTCTGTGTGAGCTTAAATAAAACTACAATGTTCCCATTCAGGCAAGACAGGCTGTAGCATTTTATGTGGCAGAAGCTAAAAAACTGGGCAAGACTTGGCTCAGTATCAGGTAGGCAGTCACAGAAAACCAACCTGCCCCAATCCTGAAGGACACAATCTCCCAAACACTGTTTTAAATATTTTCATTAGATGGGTTATGTTTCCACCTGCAATCCTTTCTTTCTTTATAACTTTCCCCCAAATCCTATCTGGCCAATACACTACTCATACCTACTTTTGAATTTTTATCTCTTTGTTGCAGATATTGCCAGCTCAGTAATGCATTGGCAACATTTCCATTTCACAAATCCTCCTGACCAAGACTTCTCATTTTAAAAATAAATGGAAACCCACAGGCTTCTTTTTCAGGGGGGATTTTGTGAAGATAGAATTTTACATTTTCCCCACCATTACCATAAAATTATTATAAAAATACTGTATGCTTATTCAAAAAAAACTAAGCAACATATATGTCTATTTTTTTAAAAGTACAAAAAAAAAAAATGCCACCGACTAGATATAAACACAGTTATGCTATTTTTTCTGTATTACAAGTTTCCTTCTGCATATAATAGTTGTGAAAGCTTAGAGAAATCACTTAAAGTCTGCCTCATTATTGTAATTTGTAAAATCAGGGGAATTAGGGTACCTACCTCATAAGATCAATGTGGTGACTGAATGATGAGTTAATTTAAGTAAAGCGCATAATAAAATTATTTTGTGTTTGCTACTATGAATATTACATTTGTGATTATACTCATGCACATATCATACTATATTATGTTATTTTCTATGTAAAATAGTTATTCAATAAATTTTAGCTCAGTGTCTCCTATATATAAACAACTGCTCTACTTGCTGGCATGCAGAGATGAGCAAGCACTTGAAGTTACCTGGTCTCATGAGGCTTGTATCCTAGTAAAGAGAAACTGATAAAACAGTAGTAAAAATACATCAGGTATATATGTATATGTGGGTCTATATACGTGTGTGTGTGTGTGTGTGTGTGTGTGTGTGTGTGTGTGTGTGTGTGTAAACAAGATAGCATCACATGGTGATAAGTATTTGCAGAGCAAACAATCTGGTTGATGAGATAATGAGTGACTGCTTTGGTTTTCATTTTTAGATTGGGAGGTCAGCAAGAAAATATGAACAGGATGAGATAGAGGGCTGAGCCTGACGTCTGGGGCATTCCAACATTTGGAACTCAAGCCGCAGAGAGAGCAAACAAAGGAGATGAGGAAGGAGCAGTCACTGAAAGAAGAGGGAAAACAGAAGCATACAGTGTCATGGAAGGTAAGGTAAAATAGTGCTTCAAATGGGGTGATAAAGGAAGAGAAATGGCCACTGGATTACAAAACATAAACTAAGCTGATCTAGGCATAGTATTGACTCTCTTTTCAAGTGTCACTTACTATTACTCTGATTGCATCTATTATTAACAGCAGCTAGCATTTATTGGTCACATTGAATGCTAGACCAAGTTTTTATACAGAAATTTTTGCATGGGTTAACTAATTTAATATTCACAAAAATTTATGTCTTTGCACTAATATTATTGTCATTTTTCAGATCAATAAACTGAGGCAGAAGAAATTACACAGTTTGCCCATTGTCACACAGTTATGATATAAGGGTGATCAGTACATCAGCCTGCATTTTCTTTCTAGAATTAGTGCTTTTGTGCTCTTTACAATATCTACATTCACATAAATGAATATAGATCTAGATCATCATTTTAATGCTTGCCTAATAATTTATTTTTTAATCTCTTGTCATTGAATATGTAGAAAAATTTCAAATTTCTGCTATTACAAACCATGAATGGTCTCAATCATATAATTTTAGATACTTATCAAGTCCTCTAAGTAGAATTATTATTTCAAAGACTATGCTCATTAAAAAAGTTAAAACACTATCATATTTCCCTTCATTATGGTTACATACATTTATGTAACTATCCATTTCTCCACATGTTTGACAGCATAGAGAATCATAAAAAATTAAGACCTATTTGTGATGTAATTTGCATTGTGTTATAACTGAGGTTGAGCATCTCTTTCTGTAATTATTTGCCATCTCAAATTCTTATTTTGTGAATGACCCTGTCATTCATCCCTGTTTAGTACTGTGGTGTTTACGTCTTGCTTACTTATTCATTTTCCTTTGTTGTTGTATTTTCTTTTTACTAATATAGAAGGAATATGTAACTGCTTAGCTCTCAATATGTTGAAAATAATTTTCCAATTTTGCACTTAAATGCTAACTTTAATCTTTCAAATGTTTTGCATTTTTATGTATTCAGTTCTCTTGGTTGTCACTTATTTTCAGCTTTGATGTTATCTTTCAATGGGCCATCTCTACCTCAAGATCATGTTAAAGTTTCCTTTAGTAAATGCTTTTTATCTGAAAATATTTCAAAGAAAGGTCTAGATTTCTTTATTTTTTATGGCTGTGCAATACTCCATTGTATAAATGTACCACAGTTTCTTTGTTCAATCGTCCATCAATGGGCATTTTGTTTTTTTTCCATATCTTGGCTATTGTGAATAGTACTAAACAATAGCAATAAACATAGAAATGCATATATTTTTTCAATTTAGCATTCTGGATTTCTTTGGATAAATACCCAGGAGTGGAATTGCTGGGTAATAATGTAGTTCTATTTTTAATTTTTTGAAGAACCTCCATACTGATTTCTATAGTGGCTTAACTAATCTGCAATCCCACAAACAGTGCACGAGGGTTCCCTTTTCTCCACATCCTTGCTGAAACTTATTTGTTGATTTACTGATGATAGCCATTCTGATGGGAGTGAGGTGGTATCTCATTGTGGTTTCTATTTGCATTTCTCTAATGATTAGTGACGTTGAGCATCTTTTCATATGTCTGTTGGCTGTCTGTATGTCCTCTTTAGAGAAATGTCTCTTCATATCCTCTGCCCTTTTTAAATTTGGTTGTTTGTTTCTTTGATGTTGATTTGCATGAGTTTTTTAATAAATTTTGAATATTAGCCCCTTATCAGATATATCATTGGCAAATATCTTCTCCCATTCGGTAAGATGTCGTTTTGTTTTATTGATGGTTTCCTTGCTGTGAAAAAAACTTTAGTTTGATGTAGTCCTACATGTTTATTTTTCCTTCTGCTTCCCTTGCCCGAGGAGATATATCAGTAAAAATATTACTACAGGTAATGCCTGTGAACTTGCTTCTTATATTTTCTTCTAGGAGTTTTATGGCTTTGGGTCTTACATTTAAGTCTTTAATCCATTTTGAATTTATTCTTGTAAATTTCATAAGAAGGTTGTCGAGTTTCATTTTTTTGTACGTATCTGTCCAGTTTTCCCAGCACCATTTATTAAATAGACTGTCTTTTTCCCAGTGTAAATTATTGCTTCCATTGTCATAGATTAAATGACCACATAGGCATAGATGTATTTCTGGGCTCTCAATTCTGTTCCATGGATGTATGCATCTGTTTTTATGCCAATACCATGCTGTTTTGATTACTATAGCCTTGTAGTATGATTTGATGTCAGGTAACGTGATACCTCCCACTTTGTTTTTATTTCTCAAGATTGCCATGGCTATTAGGGGTCTTTTATGGTTCTATATAAATTTTAGGATTATTTGTTCTAGTTCTGTGAAAAATGTCATTGGTAATTTAATAGGGATTGTGTTGGATGTATATATTGCCTTAGGTAATATGGACATTTTAACTATATTAATTCTTCCTATCCATGAGAATGGTATGTTTTCATTTATTTGCATCTTCTTTAATTTTTCTCTTCAATGTCTTATAAAAAAGAATGAGATCTAACCATTTGAAACAACCTAGATGGAACTAGAGAATATTATGTTAAGTAAAATAAGTCAAACTGAGAAAGACAAATACCATATGATCTTATTTGTATGTGGAATTTAAAACACAGAATAAATTAGAAAAAAGAAATAGACTCAGAGATATATAGAGAAAAAAACTGATGGTCGCTAGATGGGAGGGGTGGTGGGGATTGGGGAGAAGGTGAAGGAATTAGAAAGTACAAATTGGTAATCACAATATAGTCACAGCTGTATGAACTACAGTATGAGGAATATAATCAATACTGTTGTAAAGATTATGAAAGGTGTCAGATGGATGCTGGCCTTATCAAGGAGATCACTTCATAGACTGTGTAGATGCCTGACCACTGTGCTATACACCTGAATCTGAAGTACAATAGTATTGAGTATCAACTATAATTATATATATAAAATCACGGGATGTAAAGCACAGCATAGGGAATATTGTGAATGGTATTGTAACAGTTATATATGATGTCAACGGGGTAGTAGATTGTGGGGGTTCTCACTTTGTGAGGGGTATAAATGTCTAACTACTACATAGCTCTGTACACTGGAAACTAATAATAAAAAAAGGAATATAAATTGGTAATTACAAAATAGTCACGAGGGTGTAAAGTGCAGCATAGAGAATATAGTCAATAACGTTGCAATAACTATGTACAGGGCCAGGTGGATACTAGACTAATCTGGGAGATAACTTCTTAAATTATATAAACATCTAATCACTATGCTGTACACCTGAAATTGATACAAAATGATATTAAATGTCAACTATGACTAAAAAAAAAAAAAAATGGAAAAAAAAAAAAAAAAGAAAAGGAAGGTCTAGAGCTGCATTATTCAACATGGTAGCCACTATCCATATGGAGATTTTAAATGGAAATTAAGTAAAATAAAATTTTAAATTTAGTTCCCCAGTTGCACTCAATAGCCATGTGTAGCTGTGGCTATCATTTTCAACAGTGCAGCTATAGACCATTTCCATCATTGTAGAAATTCTTATTGGACAGTGATTCTCAAATGTTAATATGGAACCCAATCACCTAAGTATTTGTTACAATTCATCTCCTGATTCAGGTGGTCAGGTGAAAAGACCTGAGCTCCACACATTTAACAAGCCCCCAGGTGATGCCACCACTGCAGGTTCTTAGACCACACTTAGAGTAGCAAGTGTCTAGATTTATTTGTATGCAAGGAATTACAAAAATTACAAGTATGCCTTTCTCTGTTTATTTAATTGCATTACTTATTGATATTCAGTGGCATATTTATCATGTGGTAAATGCTCATATATGTTTTTCCTGGATTTGCTGACCTCTTCTATTGATTCATAGTCAATTCCTGTCATATACTGCTATAAAATCAATGTAGTTTTGTAGGATATTTTAATATTTAGTCAAGAAAATATCTTTCAATACCTTTTCAAATTCCACCAAACATCATGTATTATTTAAATCAAAATTACATTCACTTTGAAATGAATTTAGTAAGAAGTAATTATTGCAAAATTGATTATTTCTGTTTCAGAAGAAGGGATTTCTTTATTTCCCATATCTCTTTTTTATATCTCTTTTAAGGAGTAAATGTTTGTGCTCCACCCCCCATTCATATGTTGAAACGCTAACCTCTTATGTGAGGGTATTTGGCGGTGGGACTTTGGGGAGGTAATTAGATTTAGATGAGGTCATGAGGGTGGGGACTCATGATGACACTAGGGTCCTTATACAAAGAGGAACTCTCACTCTCTCCGCTCTGTGAGAACACAGCAAAAAAGAGGATGTATTCAAGCCAGAGAAAAGGCCCTCACTAGAAACTTAATCTACCAGCATGTTGAACTTGGACTTCCCAACCTCTGGAACCCTGAGAAATAAATGTCTATTGTTTAAGCCACCCAGTTGGTGGTATTTTGTTATAGCAGCCTAAGTTAACTAAGAAAGTCTCTGAGAAAAATTTTGTTTTCTCTAAATACAATCTTTATATTTTTGTATCCAATTGGCCTTCCTGTGGTACTATCTTATATTTTCTAGTTAGTTTCACAGTAGTTTTTCTGGATTTTTCAGGTAGAAAAATATGGAGTCCCTTGGGAAATATTTGTCCTCCTTAAATATTTAAGTTTTGAGGTGGTCACTTCTATATTTAAATGTTGTTTTAGGATTTTATTATTAAAAAGAGAATTTCATGTTTAGTGTATAGGTACTTTTGATTTTTCTACTTGTGCAGACCATGCCATGATTTAAGGTCTGGAGTCAGGCAACCTACAGCAAACCCTGCCACTGGGCAGGTGCTATCGACACGTGGGGTGCCAGATGGGAATAGGAAGGAAAGGCCCCACTCTTCCAGGCATCTCAGACTAACACACTTGGAGAATGTGATAGGCACATTAGGAGGAGTATGAAAAAATATCATGACTTATTTTTTATTGATAGTGCATTTATTGATGGATTGTTTCAAAACACAGAGAACAAACATCAGGTATTGCCTGTGGTAAATCTGGACTGGGGTTAAATTAAGACTACCAGGATAAGATAAACTTGATTTTTGTAACTTGAGCATAACTTATCTATTCAAAGAAGGGAGATGGTTGATTGGAGTAAGAGTGTCTGATGTGCTAGAACATGTAGATCCCTTTTATTTGTTTTTTGTTTTTTTTTTAGCAATTAAAAAAAATGTTTTTGAGTATAGAGATAAATAAATTTATTATAAATGCAAAATCTTCTGAAATCCTTACTGGAAAATATCTGCTGGATAAAACAAAGGAGGGAATGCCTGGGTCAGTTCATATGTTTCCTGTCCTGTGAATATTCCATTTATTAGCAGTTGCTTCCTTGATGCTCCCTTGACTATATATATATATATATATATATATATATATATATATATATATATATATATATATATATATATAGTTTTGTGCACATTATTACTCAATGATTTTTGTTTCCCCAGTAACTCAGTATTCTGGATTCTGGAGCACAGTATCGTTATCCACTGCTCC
This sequence comes from Rhinolophus sinicus, assembly GCF_057876585.1. Lineage (NCBI taxonomy): Eukaryota > Metazoa > Chordata > Mammalia > Chiroptera > Rhinolophidae > Rhinolophus > Rhinolophus sinicus. The sequence continues at coordinate 202,234,912 of NC_142517.1, forward strand.
ATGATCCCTAAATTATATGTGTAACTGCTGTTGACATCTACATTGTTGTATAGACAAAAGTCATGTGAAACATATGGTTCTCATCTTACCAAGACTTGCATTTCATGCTGTTACCAGAATGCTTAGAAATCTTGATTAGATGGGAAGGAGATTAACTTTTTCCCTAGTGGAATCATTTCATTATAACAAAGGTGTCATCTCCCTAAGCTAGATGTGGAAAGAATAATAGAAAGATTACAGATCATGGAAAGAACTAGAAAGGCTTTATTATAAATTGTGACATGACTTAGAGAGCACATCTTGATATATTTAAATAAACCCCTTAAAATTTAGGTAACTAGCTTGATCCGTCTTAATTCTCACTTTTCTCATTTGCATCACTTTTATACAAAAAGCACTCTCACCATCTGGCTGATTTATAGACTGAAAAGTGCTTTCAGGGCTCTGAGTCTCCTTGTCTGTCTGAGTTCATGAAAGTGACATATTTAACCCCAATGGTATCAACTCTGTTAGTCCGTAACTATAAAAGAAAGAGTGAAACTCCATCCTGACTTTAGAACTTAAACAGGAATAAGTCATGAAGCATCTCAATGACTGGTTTCCTATTGACATCTATGTATTTTATGAAGCTACTCAAGAAATAAACTAACACATAACTATAATTTGAGCTTTGTTGATCTCATTATAGCTTTATTCTTAATATAAGAATTTTCAACTTATTTTTTCCAATGTGTTTTTCTCTGGATATTATTGAAATTAGTGGAAATGAATTTGATATTTGGTTCTTTGATTATTTAAAACTATAGATCATTTTCTGTTTCACTCAGTGAGATGTAAAGAAGTAGTTCTGGGGACCTTCCAGACACCAGCTCTCAAAGGTGCTATAAATACCTGTGCACCAATACCAGATCTGACAATTAAATTCCCGAACTTGCCACTGTGTGCTTACATTGGCAGCACTATACAAACAGCTCAGAAAGGTTTCATAACCTTGGTATATCAGTGTCTCAGCTGTGTTTGTGTGGATGTGTGGTGGTGATTTTCTGAGTGACATCATTATTGTTGTTGCTGGTTTTGTGTGCCATCGTGAGAATGTCTGAGCTTGAACTAGAGCAATGAACAAACATTAAATTTCTTGTTAAAATTGGCAAGAGTGGAAATGAAATCAGGAACATGTTAGTCCAAGTTTATGGGGATAATGCCATGAAGAAAATGGCAATGTGCAAGTGGATTAAATGTTTCTCTGAGGGGAGCGAATGTGTCGCTGATGAAGAGAGGTCAGGGTGGCCAGTAATGAACAGAACTGATGAAAACATTGCAAAGATTCACGAGTTGTGTGTCAAAATCACCAGCTAACTGTGAGAAGCATAGCAGACCAAGTAAACATCGATAGAAAAACAGTTAGGAAAAATCTTAACAGAAAATCTTGGCATGAGAAAAGTGTGTGCAAAAATGGTCCCAAAGGAGCTCACTGACGAACAAAAGAAAAGGAGAGTTGAAGTCTGCCAAGACATTTTGGAGAGGCAAGATGATGTTTTGGGCCATGTTATCACTTGTGATGAAACATGGGTGTACCAATACGACCCTGAAATAAAGTGTCAAAGTGCACAATGGAAGTCAGCCAATTCTCCACAACCACAAGTTTCACCAGTCTAAATCAAGTGATAAAATGATGTTGCTAACCTTTTTGGCTATCAGAGAGATTATTCACTATGAATTTGTACCAAATGGACACAGTTAACCAAGTTAACTATTTGGAAGTGCTGAAAACGCTGCATGAAAAAGTTAGACAAAAACAACCTGAACTTTCGCCAACAATTCATGGTTCTTGCATCAGGACAATGCACCAGCTTACACAGCACTGTCTGTGAGGGAGTTTTTAGCCAGTAAACAAATTACTGTATTGGAACACCCTCCCTACTCACCTGATCTGGTCCCCAATGACTTCTTTCTTTACCTGAAGATAAAGGAAATATTGAAAAGAAGACATTTTGATGACATTCAGGACATCCAGGATAATACGATGGCAACTCTGATGGCCATTCTAGGTAAAGAGTTCCAAAATTACTTTGAATGGTGGACTAGGCACTGGCATAAGTGCATAGCTTCCCAATGGGAGTATTTTGGAGGTGACCATAGTGATATTCAGCAATGAGGCATGTAGTACTTTTTCTCGGATGAGTTTGCTAACTTAATTGCCAGACCTTGTATGTTTCCAGAGAAGAAAATGCCTGATCAGTGGACACTGTGGCCTGGGATGAGGAGAGAGTGGGATCGAGAAGATGGGGGTTGAAATAATTTGATGGTTCCCAAGCCTTGTTTTGTGAAAAGAAAGAAAAAAATGGGGGAGGAGGAGGAGGTAAGAAACACACTAATCATAAATTTTCCTAAAACTGAAAATATTAAATTTAAAAGACTACACATTATCATAAATATGTTCTCCTTACTCTTTTGGGATATAAATCCCTACTATTGGAATTTTTGTGGTAAAACATGGCAGTTTCATTTTATAGTTCGTAACTGTATGTCAGTCTTTCCTCACTTTAATATTTGTGATTATCCTGGCCCATGAAAACAGGTAACAGAACCATTGTGTTGGCCGAAGATGATGAGATGCAGTCAGCCCCATGATCATGGATGCTGATTCCAACGAGCCAATGATTGTGAGGCCTGAAGCAAGTCAGTGTACTTATCTTGGTACCAATTGTCTCATCTGTAGAAACGAGCTTTACACTATTCAAGCTCTCTGTAGTTCAAAAAGACAGCCCCCCTAGCCTGATGGAATTGTCAGTTATGATAAAGTATTTCCACTTCCTAATCTGTCTGTCATATAATTTCCTTATAAAGAATCTTTTCTGCTTTTGGTCATGTGCTGAAAGACAACTTCCATGAGAACACTTCACTACTGAACATAATGACACATTACTGAACCTCTTGATAACAGTGTGGTGGCTGCTACTAGTTCGTAAGTGGTACTCGAGGCCCTTTTCTTTTCCACCATGTGCTAAGTTTTTAGAATCTTCATAAGGCAGAGAAGGAGAGAAAAAGTGGATATAGGGGGCAAGAGAGGGAGAGAGTCGGAGAGAGAGAGGGAAAGCGAGAGAGAGAGAGAGAGAGAGAGAGAGAGAGAGAGAGAGAGAGAGAGAGAGAGCGCGAGCCTCATCTCTTTCCCAGTTATATTTCCCTTTCTTTTTTTCATCTATCTAGTCTTCTAGCATGCATTGAACAGATGTGTTGTTCTACCCAAAAAGTAGATGCACAAAAACGAGGAAAAATGAGATTTAAGACGGGTGAAAACTGAAAGTCGTGTGAAGTGTTGATTTTAGTTTCCCCCAGATACTTACAAATTAAAAAACCAAAATTTGCAAAACAATAGTACAGTCCTAGATGATGTTTAAGAATGAAGAAGGTGAACTTAAGTTTTTAATTTCTTTTATGATCTGCTGAGACATGAAAAATTGCTTTACATTTAGAACACATTTTTCTAAGAAATTAGTTATGAATTTAGAGTTTAGGATAACTTTGGGAAAATCAGCTTGCTAGTAGAGGTAATTTGCAATAACAATTGTTGGGAAAGAATGCAATGGAAAAATACCTACAGGTCACTATTGAATAAGTTCATTTTTTTCTCCAAATTGACGTTTTAGTTTGAATTAAACAGAAACCTACCAGTTTTTGTTACTTTTACCATAGTACCAACGTACACATTAAAACATTTACATTTTACTTCATTATGCTTTTTACTCTGAGCAAAAGCAAGTTAGATTAAACACGTGGGACTTGGTGTGTGTGTGTGTGTGTGTGTGTGTGTGTACACACATGTATATGTATATACATACATAGGTTGTGTTACATAACATTCGCTATAGTTGTATATTCAGATGAAATTAAGAACAGAATGAGGAGAGTCCTCAGGAAATGCAGGAAATAGGATGACTTAAATAATTTCATCAGTGAGTATAGGAATTAGTGACATACATGCCACAGTTAATGCACGTCTTATTTTTGTTGGAAAAAAAATGCACTCCAGGCAAGACCTTTATTTGACATACGTGTAAACTGTGCATGTTCTTTCTAAGTGGGCTAGTTTTGTTCTCATGCCATGGGAGCAGGTGGCATGAAGCTGTTTTGATGAGGTTAAAAGGCTCCTCCCCTCCTTCCCCAAGCAGCAGCCTGAAGTACGTCAGTAGTAATTGTGTGCCTGGCTCGGCTATGCTGGGCGGGTGGAGACAAAATTGATATCAAATAAGGGTATTAAACTGAGATGTGGATGTTCCATTTACGTTGTTGCTCATTTTCATTAGCCATGCCAGGGGTGAAAAGCTTATAACTTAAACATCCTCTGTAGTGAAAACATTTTTTTTTTTTTCTGATGGATTTATATTTTTCTTCTCCATGTAGACTGAATGAGTGTTGTAGTGGATATAAATGAAGGGGTTTCTTTATCCTCTTTTCATTTTATTATTTACTAATCAGACTTCAGCTCAGATAGATAAAAGAGAGAGGTTCTATTGCCTAGATGGGAGGCCTTTAACGAGAAGGGGAGGCCCCAGGGAGCCGAAATCCGAAGTAGAACGATGCTGCTTTCGGGTTTCTTCTCATTTCTTCAGTTGCTTCTTCCCCTCCTTTTTCCAACGGGCCTAGTGAGCAGGAACTATCCAAGGTGCTAGAATGCCGGCAGCTTTGCCGTTCAATGCAGGCGGATCGCAGAAAGAGAGAAGAGAGATTACTGCTTATTTCAGAAGGTAGGTTCTTTGTTTCAGAATCCCTGATTAATCAGCAGCAGCATCAACAGACTAAGGCAGCTGGAGAGGAGAGAGAAAGAGAAGCAGGAAGGGAGGGAGTCAGGGGCAGGGAGGGAGGGAGGGGAGAGAGAGAATGAGAGAGAGAGAGAAAGCTGGTTGTCACGGGGGAGGGACCATGCCACAAGCTAGGCTGCTCCAAACCTTCTGTATGTAAGTGGCAATGAGAAAGAGCATCTTTTTGGCTGAAAGGAGACATTTAGAGAGGATGTTGCTGATTTTTTGTTTTCATTTATTTTTGTCTTTACAGAATATAATCAAATGAGGCACCTTTGCCAGCCTGGGTGATTGTTTCGAGTCTTGTAATCATCTGGGTAGCAAAGTGGGTAAAAGCATTCAATTCCTTCCCTGCTGGACCTGGAAGGAGAGGGGCTGTGTGTTCCTCCCCACCCATTAGCTATGCCCTCTTTTCTCTGAATGTCGATTTAAGGAAGCAAGCACCTGTCTTCTGTCACCGTATCTTCCTAGAAAACTTTAAAGGCCATTTTATCTGATAGGAAGGACATCAAGAATGCTCTGATCTCTAGTGATGAAGAATCTGGGAGTGGACACTTTTCCCATCCAGATACAATGCACTTTAATTGAAGAAAAACTGAGCTGAACTACAAGTCTATTTGTTATGGTGCTGGATTACTCCTACAGAACTGCCCTGAGATCAACCGCGAGAGAGGGCTCTGACAGACACAAGTCACCTCCTGATTATTGCACTTACCTCTCCCTGGGGACTTAAATTTTGGTATGTATCTCATTTTTCACATTCTCTAAGCATGCTAATTAAATCCAGCACTAAATAGATCAAGCTCTCTGGTTGTGAAATGGAATGGGTTTTAGCTGGGGATACTTAATGCTGAAGTTTGCATGTCTTATTAGGTGGAGCAGAAATGAAGGCATCCAGGGCATTAATGAGCCTCAGGCTATTTTGTATCCTCTTACCCACTTAGTTACATTACCACAGAAATGGTTAAACTAGATTTTCATTGGTAAAATAAGCCATGATGAATTATTAAAAGCATTGAAAATATTTTCCAGGGTATTAATTGGCATTCATATTGTTCATGCTAGCTATTTATCTGCTATTCCATATCATAAATATTTTACAACAGTCTCTTAGCACTTTTATGTTAGCTCAATTTTATGCCCTCCCAAGAAAAGACACAGTACACCCCCAATAAAATACAAACTATTAGACAGACACCAAAGCTGAAACTGCTTCTTCCTAACTAGTTAAACATAAACCCTTTCAGAAACATACATGTTTAATATCACACAATACCAGGATGATTTCATTAGTGTCATCATAATAAATATTTTCTATTGAACTTTAAGTGGACTTATTTTACTTGGGACACACACTTATTTTGTTGGAGTGTCTCTGTTCTAATTTTTCCAACTACCAACACTATTTTACATACATGAAATGTAAGTATTTCAAACCCAGAAGAAATGTTACATGAAATAACATTATTTGTTTTCATTAGAAAATGCTAAAGTTATGTTGATACTGGATTTTTTATCTAAATATATTCCCGAAATAAAGGAATCCAATTGAAGACTTTACATGATATACTTTTGGTCATTTTATCATGCAAGAATTTATAACCCAGTAGTGTGGAATAATTGTAGAAAACAAGTGAAAATTAATTCCTTTTCTAATTCTTCATAGTTTAAACAATGTTCCAACTTATTTTCTATATTATCAAGTGGTAAACAAATTAATATGAGAAAATGTAAGCCACACATGCCAAAATTATTTTGTTTTTTTTTCTGTGGGAAGTGCAACATATGTTTGACAATTCAGCAAAGAAGTGGACTCTGTGAAGGAAATTGACAATTTAGGAAATTAATGATAACAGACTTGAGCAAAAAAAAAATTACAACTTCACAAGTACTATAGAGATGTCTAAGGACTTGAAGCATCTATAAACTTTAGAGGGAGAAGTATAAAAATCCTAAACACTGGAAGATTGGCTATTGTTTGGAGAAAAAAAAAAGTAAGTCATAAACTCCCAATTAGATGATTTGCATTGTAGCTCCAGTCAGCAATTTATTATACTGATTATATCTACTTTGCAAATGATGCCTTATAAGCTTCTGGAAACATGTGGCCAAAGGCTCAAAAAAGTACCTCAGCTATTGACATTTTGTGTGAATCCCTAATATTAGTGGAAATGTGCAATCTTTTTGTACCGTGGGTAAATAGCTCCATGACAACCTGGAAGTTGGGGAGGAAATTCTAATTTATGATGCTCCTACATTAACATGATTTATGCCCATTTTACCCATTTTGGGAAGGGAGATAGTGGAAATAAACTCACTCCAAAGTAATCTGCTTTCTGAGAAAAAAAAAAAAAGCAATCAGTGTCTTTGTAGTCACTTCAACAAGCTCTTTTGGTTTTAACTCTAACATTTCCCATTTTGGTCAGAACAGCTGCATTTTGATGACAGTGAGGATGAGAAACTGAGCATGACAGTTTGTGGGCTTGAGGATGGGATTTCAAGGATAATCAAAGTGAAATTGCAGGACTGAATTTTGACAAACTGTGTATAAGATTTTATCAGAAAAACAATTTTGACATGGTTTACATGGGTTATGGATTATAACCAGGCAATCTAGTCTGTTGATTTTGTCCTATGTGAAGTCAGCACATTTTAGGAATTAATTTGCATGCATATTTACATATGTATGTGAATCCTGATTATTTAAGTACTTATATTTTCACAGTGTGTTTTCAAATTGGTCTGAGTACATGCAAAAAAATGTAAAAGACCTTTTTTTCTTCCATTGAACAAAATAATAGTCAAAATTGCATTGGGAAACTTTTATTCGGGTGAATCAATACTACTGGGCAAAATGGGATCCTCTCTCTCAAAGGAGATGCAGTGATTGGAGTGGGAGGGAAAATTAAATTTTAATAACTCAAACTGTAATAACTTCCTCACAGCATTAAGACAGGTGTGGTTTCAAAACCTCAGAAATAAATAAGTGGTGGAGACTAGGAAACTTTCCTACATGCAAATAAAATGAAAAACATAAATGAAATGATGGCAAACTGTCTAGGTTTTCCACCTGGAGATTTATTCCCACTATGTATTTTGTTTTCCCCAGATAACAAAAATAGCATTATAATAATAACACAGAATAAACTTTATTATTTGTTAGCTTCTAGGGTTGGCCATGACCTAAAATTTAAGAAGCTTCTCATAGAGCTTCAAGAAATGGGGAGCCGTTCTCTCCCAAGCAAGTGGTTTTTCTTCCTCTACCACTCAATTGATGTGCAAAATAACTGGATGAGTGGAAATTTTACAACTTGCCTTAGAAAACCAAAGTTTTAGATGGAGAACAGATCCATTTCAGAAATTCTGAGTAAATACTTTAAAAAGAAAAAAAAAAAAAAAAGAACCAGCACCCATGAAGGCCCATGGACTAATTCACAGATGACACTGGTGTACTGGAACCCTGCTTTTGGTAAATGGTGGTAAATGATCCATGCCTGAGAAATGTGTGTACACAGCTACCTGAGCCCATCCTTAACAGAGCCAGAGTGGTTAATGTCACAATGCATGAAATTACACTAAAGAAAGAATTTGTCCTGAATTTTAAGAAGAGGAAAGAGAAATACTTTAACATGCATGAGAATATGCATGCTTAATATTTATCTGACCCTTTTCCCACATCTTGTTTTCAACAACAGCCTGCATTTAATATGTAATCCTCTGTTCTATGGGGAATTCAATCTTGACATCAGTTAGTGCCACATTAAATATGCTTTGGTAAATTGAGACCACACAAAATTGGTACCTTAATATACAAAAGGAATAACCCATGTTAATATATGATCTTTAAGTTCTTGCATACACTTATTTCTCAAAAATATGAGCTCCCACCCCTTTTTTTGTCTTTCACACAAAAAGTCATGTAGTGTTTCAGCTTCTTGAGTTCCTTGGATGCAAGTAGTGGCTACAGAAAGAGAAAAGAAAAGTGATTTTTAAAATATTTCTATGGGTTCCATTTTGATATTCTTATGTATATTTTATGTTCCACATGTATATATACTAGATAATTTTATTTCAGTGGAAACATTTTAAAGAAATGTAATGCTACTTTCAGCTCCAGGTTCAGCATCAGAATGTACAGTGATGGTTTTACACAAAAGAACATAAAGAAATGGTTAATTCAGTAATAAGTTAAGGGCTTAGTACTTTAAATATAACCTGATTCTCACCAGTGTAAATTGGTGCATCTTAGTTGAGTAGAATTAAATTTCAAATTTTGGGAAGTGTCACAATATTATTCAAAGTTGTCTTTAGGAAGGGCGTGGTTAACAGGAACTAAATTTAAAAAGTGAAAGAATAAAATAAAATAAAGCTGAGAAATTAAACACCCAGTTGTATTTAAGCCAAAATATATAGCTTTTATAAGAATGGCAATGATTTTAAATATAGGAATCCAGAAATTAAACAAAAGAAATCTTTTACAAATGAAGAATCCAGTGGTGGAAAAAAGGAGTAAAGTGAAGACATGTTTACCTGTGATCTGTATGGGAATTCTGATCTCAGTCATTTTAGGTTTTTCCTCAGGGGAGTCCCTCACATAAATTGTACACATTGGCCACAATTTCCAAGAAAAAGAACACACTCACGTAAGTTTTACACGATTTGAATCAATACTGTGCTTTCCAAATAAAACATATTTGCCTGTGGATGAAGACCATAGATGCTAGCTTTCAACCAATGCTCGGGGAGGCAGAGGGAGCTAAAATGTCTAGTTTGTTGTGAGCAAAAATGGCTGCAGACACACACTAGTTCAAATAGAAGCACTGAATGTAGAAATGCAAGGTTTTCCCTTCAATCTCACCCACTCTGTTGTCATAAATATCCCATGCAATAATTTGTGGTCTTGTAAGTTAGACTGATCGATTGTGTTATATCTAAAGATGCTACCTGAAGGAAATGTCCCATTTGCTTCTGAACTATGGTCTTTTAAGACGTCAACTTTAGGAATTAGATGTTCAAGACAAGCCTTCGTAGAATGCTTGTATATAAGATTTTCATCCAAGGGCCAGAAAATAACTTGATTTACTATCTCACAGTCAAAACACAGCCAAGTTTTTAGTGGTAAAAAAAGACCTGATTCAATATCTACCTTAGCCATAAATATAAATTTCCGAAAGATAAACGGATTTATGATACACTTGTTTGTGGGTTGTCACTGCATGGGAGTGGTAGTAGTTGTAATAAGGTAGGTAGACATTTAACATACAGTTCATTCTTCTTTACTGTTCAGTTGCCTAAGAAACAATTTTTGGCTTGTAAGAGTGTAGTCTGAATGTTCCAGAAATGGGATGAGCCTGGTGATTGATAAGTCCAAAACCTTTATTTTCTAGATGTGGACAAACCAGGAAAATAAAATGGGGCAAAATGGATAATAGGCCTGTGTAATGTTGTGACTAATAATTATAATCATGTTTATTGAACACTTATATGCATTTTCTAACTAAATCATCACAACAACCTAAAGAGGCAAATACTATTCCAACCACCATTTTAAAAACATGGAAACTCAACCTTAAAGAGGTTAAGTAACTTACACATAGTCAGAGATCTAAGGGTGATGTAGCTGGGGGTTTCAGGCCATACTGCTCAACTTTTCAGCTATGCCTTTCAAGACTGCCTCACTGCTCATCCCTCCCTTACATTAGAAAGTCCATTTTTATTTTTGAAAACTAGATACAACTTTTCAAAAGTTTTTTTTTGTTCCTTCTTAAAAATGGTGATCATAACCCATGACAAACCAGTGAATGTCACCACTGCCACCTGAATCAATGCCCTTGTTATACTGTATTGCAATTGTTTATTCATTGTGCATTTATAAGACAGTGTGAAGGGCTAGATAAACACAATTCTGCCTGTATCAGTGCCTGGTTCATAACAAATGCTCAAGAAATACTCGAATAAAAAAAATGATTGTAGAAGCAAACATTTCTCTAGAACTAGATGACATAAGCATGCTCTAAAGTTTTACTAGATTTTATGGTTGATTTTCATCCCACTTTTCGTCTTAGTTTCAAAAAATCTTATAATACAATTTTTCCATAGCACAAATATTTTATGATATGATTATTTAATATTTTCTCAGAATAATTTGAAAGACCATTTAGTAACAGTATATTTTCAGAGGTACACAATTAACCTTGTTAATTGTTAATTGTTAACCTTGTTAATTGTTTGGAATGTATAAATTGTATAAAGAATCACTGGTGTCCTTTGGATGGGAGGGAAACTTGAAGGAAGAAATAAAAACCTGTGGGTAATGCCTCACACAGGGGAAATATACAGTTTTGCTCTAGGGCACAGCGGGAGTGATCATCTTCCACCCTGAGGCATTACTTCTAGAATCCTTGTAATACTGACTTGGCTTGCTTAACTATGGTAGAATTAATTGCTGTAAAGTTATGCAGATCTTTTTTTATCCAGGCACACCTAGTGCTGAAGTCCTTGGTAGAAGGGAATTTTTAATAATGGCAATGCTTTAGTTTTCTGGGAATCATGTTCTTATATGTCTTTCTCCAAAACTGCAATCCTTTGTAACAGTAATTTTCTATTCCTCTGTGTGTCCACCACGTAAACATCTAATCTGATGGACTGATATTAAAATACAATTAATTATGTTAGATAGTTGGAATAAAAAGACCATTTCATTTGTCAACCCATTATAGATTTAAACCAAACCAAACATAATACAACTTAACATAAAAAAAAAAAAAAAAATCATGAGTCAACAAATAACTTTTCATATCCTCTAGTTTCAACAATTTCATATAGAATGGGGAATAAATATATCCTTAAATTCAGAGTCAATTTCAAATAATGTATGGATTGACTGGCAGCTAAAGTGCTAATAAACTGTGATAAGAAGTGAAGTTTCCATAGCTACAACCCAGGTATGGAACATAATTATACTTGTAAAAAATCAGAATAAAATTTGTAATGGTGCAAATGAAAGTCTGTGACTTCAACAAATAGTTGGACTAATATTTTTAAAATATCCTTTGGAGACTTTTGAAGACAGTAAAAAGATGTAAAGGTAATTTATAATTTTTAAATGGCCGCATATTTCCCCTTGTTAATCAATTTTGCTTTAGGTTTTCCAATCTGCCTCAATTATACCACTTTCCTAGACTATTACATTGAATATGTAATTGAGGACAGTAAGCCTTATTAAGCTAGGAGGGTAACATATCTATCTTGTGTGTAATTAATTAAACTTCTGTTCTAGTTTTGATTGATTAAAGCACAATTTCTTTATCCCCTGGCTTTATTGATTCCTATGATTCATTGGATACCTCTACTTCAAGGCATGCTGATTTTCATAGCCTGCTGGTTTTCTATCCCCCGTTCATCTATACACATATATATTTTCCATTACTATTGCTGCCAGTCTTCCTCCTACACTTTTATTAAAATGATACTAGCTATCATTATTATGTGCTTACTATTATTGAACTTTATGCTAAATTCTTTACAATCATCACCTCTCTTAATCTTCACAACAGCAGGAGGTAGGAGAGATTATTTCCATCATTTTATAGGCAAGTGTAATATGTATTGGTTGAAAGTCCTATGTTGTTGTTTTGATTTGATTTTGGTTTTCCGTAATCCTTTTTGTGCCCGAGGTTCTTAAACCTTCATGTAACAATGATAATCACAGTTGTCACGGCCTGAATTACCAGGTTGGTCCGGATTACCACAGTCCTGGTGATCTATGAGATGTGAGTTAGGGTCAAGGTATTAAAGAGAACCATTCTGAAAAATAATGGAGGGTCAAACAGGGATTATTGCCAAGACAAATTATATTAGAAATGTCTATTTCCTTTCCTTGATGGCTGCTATATCCTGTATGAATAGTTCAGATTCCTAAAACTTAATTTAAAATTCTAAGGAAAAAACACACAATGAGAAAATTTGTTCCAAGCAATTATTTTATTTGAAATTGAACAGAAAAGTCCTAATGGTGATCAGAAACAAATGAAGCTTGGATCTGATATATCTTGTTGGTATAAGTACATGTTGTTGAGGAACAGAGTCATAACTCTAATTACATAAACCAAACTTTTACCTTTCTACACTACACTGTATTTGTACCATCCTATTACCTTTCAATGCAAAAGCCTTGGCCTCTGTCCTGCTAATTTTGATTCTCTGAGGGAGTGTTTGCTACCCAGGCCACATTCATTTAATATTTACTTCAAATACTCTGATGGCTTATAATTTCTAATGAGACGTTGTCTCCAAATAGTCTACCATAATCCTTGGAGTTTGGGGCTGACAAGATAATAGGGAGAATAAACAACACCTTGATTTTATCTCCTCCCTTGACAAAGATAAAAATGCATTCTCATCCTACAGGAAGTGTTCCTTTTTACATGATATCCTCCAAGATGATGAGTTCTAATCCAGAGGAAGACCCTTTGGACACATTTCTTCAGTATATTGAGGATATGGGGATGAAGGCTTACGATGGTTTGGTTATTCAGAATGCATCAGACATTGCTCGAGAGAACGATCGCTTGAGAAATGAAACAAACCTGGCCTACTTGAAGGAGAAGAATGAAAAACGCCGAAGACAAGAAGAAGCAATAAAACGGTAAATATAAACAAAAGTATTCTGAGTTTTGTGCACACGAGGAAATTGGTGAGTTTTATAAAGGATGGGTTGTTGTCACCAGGTCAAGAAGGGGACTGTGAAAGTTTGACTCTATGAGACCAATTGAAAATGGCACCTCAACTATAACAAAAACGCAATGCATCTTACTGACAGGATCGTCACCTTAGTCACAGACGTTATTTACTTGTGTGTTGTGCAGGTGGAGGTCAGATGGGTGGGGAAATAATTCAGTTTCCTATAAACAAAAGTTCATACTGAACGGTCTCTTGATAAAAGCCCAAGAGAGTACATAAACACTTTAAGAGCCAATGTTTGATGAAAATCCCCACCTTAATGGTCCTTTTTTATAGTTCTTACCTTATGATATATTCATCTTCTCCCTCAATTATTAAAAAGACTCATCGATAATTAGAATTATATAAGTATATGAAGGCATGTAGAACTCTCAGAGTGTGCTCTCTGTGTGTTTTATGGCTATTATAGCTCTTGTATAGGTATCCCAGGTTTATTCAAAGGAAAAAAACTTTTATACTGCAAAACGACAGAAAATGACTTATGCTGCAACATCTACAGCTACAAGTAGGTGAGCCCTAGATTGCAGTTTCCTAGGGCACTGAGACCAAAAGAAGGATACAGATCTTTTGATTTTTCAAAAGAATGTTACAGTGTTTTCAGTGTGTGTGTGGGGGGGGTATTTTAAGGGGTATGGGTAGATACATGTGTTTAATGGAGTCCTGTTTCTTCAACGGAGTCTGTTTACTAAGAACGAAGATGCAGAATTTAGGGAATTAATCAATATCTATTAGCTGGATAATTGAATAGTAATAGTTAAGCTATTTTGATAATTAGTTGGTGAATTTTTCATCAAATCTGGCATGAACACTTTTGCTTACTCTGTGAACATTGTGATATGAAGGAAAATAAATTATTACTTTAAGATGAAGTTTTCATTCTTATAAAGAAGCTAGGTAAGTATGCACTACTTCACTTATTAAATGACACATAATTTTATATGAGAGGGCAAGCCGGAAGAGGGGGAGAGATTTAGAAGAAAAATAGAAATAAATTTTGTGGAGGATTATTTTTTTTCCTCTGGACAATTAAAATGGAAATCTATTCTTTATCTGGTATAAAAATGTTTGTAAAATTGCATACTGGATAAACAGAGTCACTATTCATAGTATATGTATACTTCAATTAATTTGTTGTTGGGAACTATGTTATTTTTAATTCTACCTAACTTTAGTTGGTACCAGATTTCTTTCTAGGGAACAATAAATGTCCTCTCTTAGGACAGTATTTTTTTTGTTGTTTGTTTGTTTTTGTGTGTGTTTTGTTGTTGTTGTTGTTGTTTTTTCTGTGAAGTAAACCTGATGGGCTTATATGTGTATGTGAGCAGTTTATTTTACTTTTATGAGTCTAAGTTTTTAAAATTCAAAACCAAAAAGGATAGGATACATAATTTCTGAAATAATTTCAGCCCTAAAATCTAAAATTTCCCACTAATGCACTAAACCTCAATGATTAATTCTTTTCTGTAAGCATATAAACAGACTTATTTGCTGAATAATTTCATTAGGTTTTACCAAGCACCCACAGTGTGCTTCTCACTGTACTATTATCTTCCGTGTTTCATCAACCTTCAGCAGGTTTCTTTCTATCTAAAGATTCATAGATATTGTGATAGCAAAAATGGCTCATTTAAGGTGGTTTACTGTCAAGTGTTCAAAGGGACATAACCAACAATTTCAATGAAGTCTAAAGACCAAGGAATGGAAGCAAGAATTTAGGTAGTGAGA
The DNA here is from genome assembly GCF_057876585.1 of Rhinolophus sinicus. Lineage (NCBI taxonomy): Eukaryota > Metazoa > Chordata > Mammalia > Chiroptera > Rhinolophidae > Rhinolophus > Rhinolophus sinicus. The sequence continues at coordinate 202,250,178 of NC_142517.1, forward strand.
ACAGCAAAGCACTGTTAAGTGAGGTCCAGAAAATTCAGCTTGTGAACTTTGATGTGGTTCCTGCTAGATTAGTGAAGCAATGTGTTTTAGAATTATGTTAGAAAGCATAAAAATAAGGAGAGTTCAGTTCACACATTTATTGAAGGAGTCTCAAATGATCTGGAGACATTTGTTTCCACATCACCCCTCAGCATAAGTTAAAAATTTAGTCTGCCCTGTTTGTGCATAGAGTAAAGGATAGGAGTAAGTCATCCACCGTGTGTGTGTGTGTGTGTGTGTGTTTATTTGAAATAGTTTTTCTGAGCATGAGGGTTCTTTCTTGCATCAAATAAGCATATATATATATGTGTGTGTGTATGTGTGTGTGTGTGTGTGTGTGTGTGTGTGTGTATAATTAGATTAGGAGAAAAATAGGGAACCCATTGATAGCAGGAAGAAGCAAGAGTCTTCTAGGGTCCTGCATTTGAAAAGATAGGTATTCATTCACTGTGCATGGTTTCCATGGTATAATGTACTGGAAAATGCATGCCTGGAGCCAGGTTACTCTTAGGTTCCATAAGTATGTTGCTTACAGCGCTATTGTTGCCAGAGTAGTTGGTGTTATCCACAGGAAGGTAATAAAGGTTTGTACTTTATGTCAGTGACCTAGGAATAGTGGGATTTTAGATGATAGAACCATTCAGAATGTATCATCATCTATACTCATACTATCTCTAGGTATGTGCATAGTTGAAGACTAAGCCAACTTCTCAGGCACGGGGATACCAACGAGAGGTAAACAGACTCCCATACCCTAGTAAAGTGGGCTTATGTTCAAGTTGAATTCTGACCCCACACCTGAAGTAAAGGGTAAGGCAGAGAGACTTTAGTCCTGGAAGCAAGGAAGGACACTGAGCTAAGTGAGATGGTTAGGGCACCTCTCACCTGAGTTCAAGGTGACTAGAGGCAATTAGCCAACAAGGCCCACAATATGGGACGTGGTTGCTGATGCCCAAGCTACAACACACGTTTTATGAGAGGAAGTGCTCATTTTCTGTATACCGTATTGAATAGAATCTAGAGCCTACAAATTGCTCAACACTTGCAGTTAAATGTATTCATTGATTGGAGAAATATTTATTAAAATGTTGCTAAGTGTCCGAGATCTTGATAATGAGCAGAACGAAGTTCCTGGTTATAAGGGAACTAACTACATTCTGAGAGAAGGGTGAAGGAGACACACAGGAAAACAATTAGTATGTGTAAATACATAAGACAGGTGGTAATAATGTTTTACACTATAAACCAAAGCAGGGTAAAGGAGATCAAACACCGATGCCAGGGAAGGCCTCTGAGAACAGACTACTTCTGAGCAGAGACATGAGATACTGGAAGCGTACTGCCAGCAATGTGAGCCGCATGGCTACCTGCGGGAAGATAAATGTAGGAGGAGGTCGCAGCAAGCTTGATGTGTTCCAAGAAGAGGATGAGGTGTCGTGTAGTCATCAAGGCAAAAACTGGGGGGATACAAGTTCAGGCTGGTAGTGGGCCCCCCAGACATGCAAAGCCTTATAAGCTCTTAAGTTTTATTCTGGAAGAGAAAAAAAATGATTGAAGAGTTTTGAACAGAGGTTTGGCATGCCCTAACTGAACATTTTACAAGGTTTACTGTTTTCTGTGTATTACATAGATGGATGGGGCATAGCCAGATGCAAGAAATCCAGAGAGAAAGCTTTTGCAGTAATTCAGGTGAGAAATGACAGTAGTTTGGACTAGGATGGTAACAGTTAAGGTGGCATAAAATGATCAAATTATAGGCTCCATCAGAATTTTCTGATTGATGAGACGTAGGAGTTGAGTAAGAGAAAGGAATTGAAGATGGTTCTCAAGTTTGTTTTGTTGTGGATTTTTGGATGTTATTGTTCCATTGTGTTTTGTTTTGGTTGAACAACTAGAAGAATGGTGATTACACTTAGCAAAATAATAAAAACTGGAAGAGGAGTAGGTTTAGGTTAAATAGTGTGGAAATAGGAGCTCGGCTTTCCCATGCCAATTTTGTAAGCCCTTTTAGATATCCAAATGGAGAATTCTGGCTCGGCAGTTGGATCCAGGACTCGTGGTGGAGATGAAAGCTGCGATATAAATATAAGAGTCATATCCTATAGACTTCACAGTCATGGGCCTAGTTGAGAATACCTAGGACCTAAAAATAGATAGAGGTGACAATAGCAATCATGACTGTTTTTTGGGGCACCTGATGGCTTACATGATACGAACAGTAGAAGAATCAAGTAAACACAGCCAGGGTGAAAGAGAGGAACAACAAAGGAGGGTGATGCCCCTGAGTGAAGTGACAGAAGTGATTAAAGGAGAGAGAGTGATTTTACCGTGAGAGCAAGTAGGATGAACCTTGAGAACCGACTACTATTTACCACATTGGTGTTACTGACAAGAACAGTTTTGGGGAGGGGTGGGGAAAAAACCCACTGAGGTTGTGTTCATGAAAGAGTGGGAAGGAAGGAATTGAAACAAAATATAGACAACTATTTTGAGGACTTTGCAGTTAAAAAAATTCAAAAATATGAAGGGTAGTTGAAGAGGGAAGTGCGGTTTATGGTGAAAGTATATTTTTCTACTTTTTTCCTTTATGAAGAGAGAAAACCAGCTCATTTAAAATACTAATATGTATGATCATAATAGAAAGGAAAATGGTAGTAGCTTAGGAGAAGGTAGGAAAATTACTGTCATTATGTCCTTGAGTATGTGGGGAGGGATGTGACCTAACGTTATCTGGCCCAGAGCAGAGACTGCTGGGCCATGGTAAGAGAAGGGACACCACAATGTATTGGTGACTGAACAATGAATAAATGAATGACTAAGCCTGCATGAAAAGGCCCCAAACCTGGCTCATCATACGCCATACACCATTTTATTATTGTACCCATGGGTATGTGATAAGAATTGAAAGATGTAGTGTATATCTTTCTATCAATAATGCTTCCCACTGTTTCTTACATGCTTTCCCCCACATGTTTTTCTGGAACCCTAAAGTGCAGATGTCTTTGGAAGGGAAAATATGCTAGTAAAGCCTGCTAAATTGTTGAGACTTCTCAAATGTCTTTCATTTTCAAAAGCAGGGCTCATGTACAGCATGAGGATGCAGAAGTCTTTGGATATTGTTGGGGGAGGGGTTGGAGAGGAAAAGTGAAAGGAGCCAAACAAATGATGATTGGACAGGGGGAGGAGATTAACGGCCTTGCCTGACTTTGTGACAGGACTGGTTGTGGATATCTCAAATTATCCCATCTCAATATCCATTGTAATGTCCAAATTCAATTTTATTTTGTTCATATGGTGACCAGTCTCTTGGAGTTTTGACAGTTAAAAATATAATAATATTTGATATGATAGAAATCCTAACGGTATATTTTTTTAGAATTGCTTCAACATTCCTAATAGGAGTTATATTTTGAATATTTTTTAAAACTCCACAGCAAGATTCTAGTCACACAGGCATGTAGGGGTTTCAGGGCAGGCAAGAGAAGCAGAATACTAACATCTAAATTCCACACATATTTTAATGTTGTTAACATGCAATTTACATCAAGTGGGAGAGAAAATTCAACACGACATTAATGAACACAGTCTAATCAATTAAAATTCTTTATCATGTCTGCTGGATGCCTTCTTTAATATATAGTATGATTGAATATATAGGCTGTAAATGCTGAAAATCTAAAGATGGGGCATGTTTGACCTTGAAAAGGCATTGATGATAATTCTCTGTGAAATATGCCAGTTGCAATTTCAGAAATGTGTAGACTGCCAAGGATTGCTTAAAAAATGGAAATAGGATTTCTTATGATTGACCTTCTGGATCACATATGTGCTGAAATGCCTTTTGTGCTGAAGCTCGAAAGCTTAAAACACTGAGCTCTTAGAAAAAGAATACCCTCATCTCTTTCTCGGTGTTCTAAGTCACTTAGGCTTTCTGAGTCCAATTCCTTATTTTTAAACTAACTTGAGCCACATGTCACTCCGAACTTTCTTGTTCCTTCACTTTTATTTCTCAAATGGGATTTTACCAAAAAGACTTGTTGGGTGAAAAATTCTAAATAAATACAAAGATACTGTTGTTGCTTTTCTTAACAGCTCCAAATAATTTTTGGTGAGAAAGACTTAGAAAAGTTAATGGAGAATAAAAACTTATTTCAGTAGCTCATTGTTTCAGCTATTTTAAATCCTAATGGTTTTGTGCAGGCACTGTTAAATGAGATTTAATTTTTATTAAAACACCTATAAGACAACAAACACACAAAACCTACAGCTTCAAACAAGGGAGCGCAGTCGAGACAGGTTACAAAACTCTGGTTTGTCACGTGTGGGCATGAAAAGGCACTTTTAAAAAAGAAGCACGATGGGCATAGTGAACCATTGACTCCGGACAGGCACCAGCCACTAAGAAGGAAGAAACTGACCAATGAAAACAGAGTCTCTCCATAAACAACCTGTAATGCAGTTCCTGTGAACATCAGGCCTGCTGTGGAGGTTTACTACTTAAAGGTAACACCTCATTTAGGACATCAAATAAAAAGATTTCCTGAGGAGGATGGGCAATCAAAAGATCATCTGGTCTACCAAAAGCACACTTAAGTTTGAGGCTTCCTTTCAGGTACTTTTTTCTTTCTGGATTCTGGAACTAGTCCCTTTGCTGTCTCATTTTATTATTTGCCACAGTATTTAAAAAGCAATACAGGAAATATCCCTTAAATAAAAAGCAACAAGAAAATTTGTTTCCAGTACATATTTTTGTATGTTTCCTGTTATAGGAAAGGGCTGTTTTTGTTGTTGTTATTGTTGTTGTTTTTAATGAAACAAATGCTATATTAGTGAAATTCTCCTAAACATTGCAAGTCTGGAAGACAGCTCTTGACTTTAGCAAAGTGGTTCTGACACAAAGGACTACTTAGGCTGATTAGGAACGTCTCTATTCCCTGTGGATGCCCTCAAGGGATCCATATGAGGTTATATTTCCTCTTTAAAAGTGACAGTCAGAAATAGAATTAGATTACTTACAGTTCTTTTAAAAATACATGCAATTTTATTTAGTATGTATACTTTAAGGCTATGTCTTTTTGAAGGTTTCAGTATTTCCGTTAGTCAAAGAGAAACAAAGGATCACTGAAATCTATTCTTTAGACTGTAAAGAAAAAGAAGTAAAAATAAACACAAAGAACATATTTGCTTTTCCTTTATTAAAGCATTGCTATCTAGAAAGTAAATGGTTATGATACCAAAGTTTTGAATTGGTTAAAATTTAAATGATTACTACCCAAAGACATAATTATACCGAGAGCTCTTATTGGAGGCATGTTAACAATTACATAAATCCTCTTTAGATAGTTATGGCTTCTGGAATCATACTCATGATTTGTGGCAGAAGACTTTATGGAAATAAAGAGCATTTATTGAAGTGCATTTTTGGGAATGACATATCCATTCAGTGCAGCATGAATAGCTACTTTGTCACGAATAGGTAATCTGATTTGAGTTTGTTTTAATTGGAGACATGTAGAAAAATGAAATACCCTATTTGTATATCAAAACACATGTTGAAGCATCATTGCTCAGTTGAAATGAGGATAGTTGAATGAACTAGGGTTCAGAGACACAACTATCAACTTTTAGAAATACCCTCCAGCTAGCCTGAGAATATTTAGAAATACTCTACAGCTAGCCTAGAAATATTCTATAGCTCCTATGCTTAGAGCATAGGAAATAAACTCCAAAAGCCCTCAGTCATACTCCTATCTAGAATTCGACTCAAACTGGCCATATGTCAGTCTTGCTGGAGTGAATCAGCTGATCTGATCTGTGAATTTCTGACCTAATTTTGCTGTAGGACTCAGTACTCAGGCAGAGAAAACAAGGTTAATGTGTTGATAAGGGGGCGAGATCAAGCAGCAGACAGTACCTTAATAACCCTCTCTAATTTCAGCTTCCTCTTGTGTCTGTGATTAATTCCAATCACTTTTCTATTAATCATTTCAGAGGACCACAAGCTGCTTTGCTTGTTTCTATATTAAAATTGCGCATCTGAATTTTCTTTTTTCAAAACTAAAAAAGATATCCAGATATTGGAGTAATTTTGGTTACAATACCAAATGCATGGGGAGATTTTTATTCATAGAATCATATGATTAGAAGAGAGAATTCAATAACTCATCTGTCCATCCCTTACTCACCTTTGTTAAGCTGGAAGTCAAATAGACTAGGCTGGTCCTAAATAAATCGATTTATTAAAAGTGTTCTATTTTTTTTTTTTTTCAGTGCTGGTGGGAAAACTTAATATTAATCAGCATATATCTATGGACACCACTTATACTCATTAATATTAACTTTCTCCACTTAGCCTAAAGACACGACATTTGTCCATTTTGGCTATTGTGCCATTTCACTTTGTAAGTCAAAATGGAGTCTGTCCTGCTGGCCTACAATTTTCAATAACAGTCACCACAGTCCTAAGATAATTAATGTAAACTTTAGCGTTCACCTATTTACAATTCACATGGCATCTATATTTGTCATAGGGGTGACTTTTGGGTTTTAATTTAGTCAGTTGCCAGGACAGATAAGAGGCTACCTATAGAGAGAGGGACCTTTGTTTAATGGCTCATGTTTAGGCAAGCCTCCTTCTTCTTTTCACATACCTTTTTAAGAGCCGTTTATATTTTTGGTTGTTTCTACTCTAATTATGTTCTGGACCTAATGTTGACTTTTCGTTTTAAAGAAGCTCAGTGTCTGTTTTATAGTTGAAATAAATGGACAGATGTTGGCAAGGGGAGGGGTTTTCGGAACATAGCCTCATATGGACTGCCAGTCAGCATGAAAATTAAACTCTTCTTATACTGAGGAAATTTCAGTCAAGAGCGGACCTTCCAAACGTCCAAACCTATGGCAACCTGAATGATCGAAAAGAAACCCATTGGAAAATTTAAGGTAATCTCTCTTTTAGAAGTAATGTTAAATATTTAGAGATGGTTATAGGTTAATTGGATAGTAATTTTCAGTCTAAGGCTGTTTCTTGTACTCTTCAGGCTATTAGAGGACATTCTCAATCTTTAACTAAACATGGTCTCTGAAAATGTTCAGAAGCCCAGATAAGAGAAGGGAATTATTATAAAGCAAGGCTATCAGTCAGGGGACTTTTTTTTTTTTTTTTTTTTTACTCCTTAAAATGCAGTATGGCTTAGACAGCATGTCTAACATAACAAATGAAGCTGTTAGAGTAGAGACTGGGCATGCTAATAAAACAGCTCCAAGGTTTCCGTCCAACTTTGAGGTAGCCTAAAGAAAGCATCTTCATTACAAATTTATGGGTCACCTTGAAATGAATTTTAATCATGAATTGATAAAAGGAAAGTCTCAAGGCCCCTCCCAAGATGAATCGTAGCTCAAAACACATGCTTGTAGTTCAAAGTTATTCTCAATAACATCCATATTTGGAAATGCATGGCAGAATATTCATAGCCATGCTAGAATGTGAATATAACTAGTGTGCCAGGAAGCAAAGGAAAAAAGAACCGTTTTTTTTAAAGACCTTTCAATAAGATGTACAAGGATGATGTTTTAAAAATAAAAAAAAAAAGGACCAGCATTTAAAATCCATTACTTTAATTAGTAAATTGCATTTTAGCCTTTGATTTGGAGCTAAGTGTACCACTCAGCATATCCTGATGTTTGAATAAGAAATGAAGTGGTTCAGCAGTGAAGAGGAACATTGCCAAGGAGACTTCTATATTTGCTGTTAGGCTGAGATCTATATGTGTTGCATAGCTATTTTTTTCCATATCAAGTTTTTCATTAAGCCTTTATTGAACATCTATGTCAGGCGTTGCTGTAGGTGCTTGCGATAAAGCAGTGAACAAAATAGTAAATAACACTTGCCCTCATGGGATTTACGATTTGGTGCGGATGGCGTGATGGAGACAGATAATAAACAAACAAGTGAGGAGTAATGTAAGTTAAAATGTGATGAGTTCTATGAAGAAAACGGAACTAGGGAATGGGGGGCTTCGGGGTGTGGGGAGAGTGCAATTTTTGATAGGTTGGTGAGGGAAAGCCTCAGTGAGGATGCCACATTTGAGTCAAGACCTGAGATAAGTGAGGGGAAGTCCATACAGACCTCCACGTAACAGGTTTCCAGGAAGAAAGACCATTCAGGGAAGAGGTCCTATGTGGGAGCATTCCTGGAATGTTGGAGGAACTGCAAGGAGGTCAGTGTGGCTGCAGAGTAGAAAGTGAGATGGAGAGGGTTGGAAGATGAGATCAGAAGTAAAAGGGTCAGCTCTTGTCAGCACAGGGAGGTCACTTTGGCTTTCATTCAGTGGAGATGAGATGAGAAACCACTGTCCTGTTTTGAGAGGAAGGATGTCATAATCTGACTTCTGTACATAAAAGAGGATCCTTCTGGCCATGCTGTGGAGCAATAAAGGCAGAAGCGGGGACACCATTTGTGAGATTATGAAAACACTCATGAGGAGGGAGGGTGGTGGCATGGACCAAAGCAGCAGTGCTGGATGGGGGGAGATGTGGTGAAATCTGAGATACATTGTGAAGGTTGAGTTGGCAGAATTTGGTGATGGATTGGAGGTGGAGTGTGAGAGCGAAATAAAATCATGGCATTGCCATGAATGGATGGGGAAGACAGCAGATGTGTTTTGGTGAGAAAGGTTGTACACATTTTAAGTTTGAGATGCCTATTAAGCTTCCAGTGATTTGTGGATATTTGTAAGAATATCATGTTTTGTATTTGAGAATTTGTAGGTATGAGACTGAATACTTTATGGAAATGCGAAACACTTTTATAAGACCTTAAAAGCTACACACACGTACATCAAGTTTGAGGTAAGATTTTTTTTTTTTTTAATGCTTCTCCAAAGGAGGGCAAGCATGTGGATTAACCAGAATAAATGAACATTTGCCTGGGGGTCTCTGCCTTTATGTGGAGCTAGTGGAGTCAGCGAGTTTGAGTCTAAGAGTGACATGATCCACGCTCTCAGAAACTTTCCAGGTCAAGGCAGAGATAACAGCCTTAGTCCTGAAATCTAAGAAGTGAGATAAAAGGTGGATACAGGCCTGCAGAACACTTGACATTTTTGAAAAGGAAAAGTATTCTGACGATCGATAGTGTCAATTATTAGCATCGGTAATATTTACTTATGGCCTTTTGGCAATGATGGAGACAGATAGTTTTTTAATTGGAAGCATGTCTTTTAAAATACCTTTCTGTGGACACCTTTCTGTTCTTTGGTATTCCAATCAACCCATAGATTATTACCCAATTCTAAAATGGAGATGTGGAGTAACCATGAGTGTGTGGATACAGGGGAGTATAACTAGGTAGATGGGAAAATCCTAGTGCCTGGACAACAGGGGGATTGGTTCCTTTCACTCCCCAGCTTTAGTGAGACACATCAAATGTCTCAATGTCTCTTAATTCTTAAAGTTACGTTTATGCCTTTGTTAATGAGAAATAATATTCATTTTGTTGTGTTCAGAGAAATAAATCACGTAACACACGTGGTACAAGCAACTACTAGAATAGCCAGCACATTGTGGCTGCTTAGAATTGGCAGCTACTATGTAGTATTACTATTTGTATTTAGTATTTAGTGTTAGCATTAGTATTAGTATTAATATTAGTGTTAGTATTATTGCTCTTACTGTCATTGTTATTACATTCATGTTCATCACAGAATGTAGTCACATTAATACTGACATCGGGCACCATATCCTAAAAGGTTCTACTTTCACTTAGGGTAGAACCCAACCCGGAAAAAGAAACGGGATTGTTTGCTTTGAGCATTTGCAAATGACATGTGTACCCATCTCCCAAGTGTGTATTTCTAACTTTATCATTTTGTTTCATCTTCTCAGTGTACACATATTTTTTGTTATTTCTGCTAAAATAGTTAAATTGACATGAGGGCCGAGAGAATTTTAGCATATGAATAGATTCAAAAGGATGCAATAATTGGTAGTTTTAGTCTTAATTATTAAACTGGCTTCTAAGAGCAGAGAAATTGTTTCTTGTGCATAGTAGGTTTTGAAACATTTGTCAAATCAGATACCATCAACTCACAGTGTGCACTGGCTTTGGATTTCCCCAGAGAAAAGGAAATAAACTGACATAGCATGTGATTTTTTTTTAATGCAATTCACTAATGAATGTCTAGATATTTTATGGGACCTACCCTGAAAGTTTTCTCTCTTGGCATATGAGCTGCTAAATTCTTACTCTTTTCATGGAAGTGCACACTTTCTGTGAAACTGCTATAACATTTAAGCTAAAACTAAACAGAGAAAGAAATAATGAATCATGAGGATTAAATGACTATATCTATAGCAGCTAACAATCTAAACTGATTTTTTTAAGAAAAATGCTTTGTGGTTTGATTTCTCTTCTGGAGAGATAGGTGTTTTCAACATTGCATTGTAAATACTACTTAGAGCTTTCAGTTTTGTATTGGTTTGAGGATACTGGGGGAGGCTGGGCCGACAGTAGCCTCCAAATGCCCTTTGCACAGGAAAGAGTGCTTCTTTCCTGCACAGGGCTTGATGTGGTAATTGTAACTCGGACATTCCCAGCTCTTTTTCAAAGGGAACCAGAATTGCATGGAGAAACTTGAGCCTTTAAGAATGTTCCTAGAGGGATTCTTAACCTTCTAGAATGCTTGTTGTTATATTGTCCCATGTAACTTTAAAAATGGCTCACATACCTGTTACAATATACCACTGAAATATTAATAGTGTTTGTTTTGGAGATAAGTGAAAAAATAGTACTGGAAATCACTTGTCAAGCACATTATTGTAGATATTATTTTATTTTCTTGGGGGCAGAGATGACATTTGATGATTTACAAAAAGGAAAGAACAGTGATGGAGAAATTAAAAGAAAAAATGACTATCTTTATAGTTATCAGAATACATGTGGACTCTTCTGCCAGGAGTAGGGGCATGACTTCCTTTTTATCTTCCTCCCATGCCAGGTATGAGATTATACAGCAGGAGAATGTATGATCAGTGAGATTAGAATCTGAAATAATTTCCCCTTTGTTACTTTTAAAGTGTTTTAGAAAAAAACTCATTGTAATTAATGTAAATTTTTCATTTTTGCCTACTGGCCTCTGGGTAATGAAACACAGGGTCAAGAGATGAGTAGTTTGAAACTTTTCTCTGGATTTTTACTGAGTCCTGTTTGAAGCCCTCAAACCTCAGCAATTCCCAATTCTCAGTAGGTCAGTACAAATAGCATACCTTACTTAAGAAGAAATCCCACGTATTTTAGAACCCCTGTTAGAGCAGACACCTTCATTTCTAGAAACTCATTCTTTCAAATACAAAATTTTATTCTTAGATTCTTTTTTTCCATATAGTTTATTTGGACTTTATTTCTTCTTGATAATTTAGTGTTTTAATTCCTTTCCTTAGTTCCTGTCATTTGTGATACACTCCAATTTGAATCTGGGGTGTGTGTGTGTGTGTGTGTGTGTGTGTGTGTGTGTGTGTGTGTGTGGTTTGCTCTGTTCAGTTTGTGCTCAATTATTTAAAAAGCCTAGGTATTTCAAATAAAAATAGAGGAGAGAAACACGTTTTCAAAATGTGGTACGTGGTTCAACAGATTAAATGGTATAAAGAGAGCTGGGGGAGGGGGGTAGAAAAGGACTGTCCAGTAAAAGCCTTTTTAGCAAATCATACTGAATCTCATTAATAAAGAATACATCCACTAAAGCTGCACCATCAATCTACCATGTGCATTAGTGATGTCTAGTCCAATTCAGGTAGATAAATTGTTCCCTAAGTGTTGGTCGGCTGCCACTCAAATCACAATACCAATAATCCATGCCATGCTGAATTTCCTCTGACTCACGATGAATTTTCGTTACAGGGTTAGATTGGCCCAAACAGGCGAGGGAAGGGAATGGTGTCTGTCTGAGTGCATACCACCAACTGCACAAAGGGGTAGGTAACTGGAGAGACAAGCAATAGACAAGGACACTGTGAACCCCTCTACACAATCAACTGGCAGGGAGTAATCTCACTAAGCACCATTGTCTAACGTGTCAGCTAAAAATACAACCAGAAAAGTGTGGTCAAAACAGAGCTCATGAAGTCAGGTTGAGAGCATTACTGTAGTGTAGAGATATCCATCATGGGAAATCAGTATGAGGCAAGGAAGATAAAACGGAACGGGAAATAGAGTAACTAATACTTCCGTGAATATTTTAATTACAGCATCTTAATCTGGTTTCTGCCCATGAACAATTCTATTTAATGTTGAATACCATGCCTGATATCCTTCCCCATGGCTAGCTGTCAGAAGCATTCATTATTATAAAGATACTTTTCAGAGTCACGATATAATACGCTCTCGTGACACTCTTCGGTTTCAGTTGACACAATGTGATTTATCTAAAGTCCATCAGTTTCACATGTGACCTGAAAATAAAAGCTCCTGCTTTTGAATCTATAGTGGAAGGGAAAATAGTCTATCACTTCTCAGAACATTATCTCCAAGGAGATATGGTGCATGTAAGAGAGCATTTTGAAACGAGGTGGAAACACTAAGCCTGTGTTGTTCTATGATTGCATTAAAGTGGAGGAATGAAAGATGAGGATGGTATTGGGTATTAGGAAGGAATGGCGCTTGTGGATTTATCTTTAATGCAGTCACCCTATCTGCCCAAGCATTTCAAAGTGACTTAGAATTCTAAAAAGAAGTCAGTTTAAAGGTGGCAACACAGTCCCCTATGTACGTTCCCTTCAGCTAAGAACCTCTCTTTAATTTAGCCCAATTGGCAATATTGGTTTGAGACAGACCGTGATTTAGTTAACATGAAAACAGAATGACCTCTGTCACCCCAGAGTTGAATGAGCAGCTCAGTTCAGGCTGGATTAGGTGCATGAACTATTGGAGGAACAATAACCTGGGAACGAAATGAAATGGCCTCAGTGAACACATGGCAGAAAGGAGAACCCCTTTATATCATAGCCTGATTTTTCCTAGACAAATGTGCAGGTGCTTATTTTTTAAAGCTGTGCTTTAACGCATGCTGTGTTACAGAGATAAAACCCTGTTTTAATGAACAGGCTCCGAATGATCAACCTGATGCGCGAAAACTACCGCCATGTTCCCACTAGCAGCTCTTGTTAGTTCCTGATGAGGTTGCAATGTATTCTGGCAGAGAAGGGGAAGCAGACGATGGAAACCCCGCGTTCAACAACATGAACAGTCAACTTAGTTAATAAAAACCTGTCTTTTTACTACATGAGTCATGAAGTTATTATCAATAATGGAAATGAATGACCTTTTAATAAAATTACCTAAGGTGAAGATTTGGAGATGTTTTATTCCTCATGTGGATAATACAGTTTCTAAGATACTTGAGGAAATGCAATGTCATGCATTTTACATCAGACCTGATATATCTCAAAGACGACATTTTATTTAATTTTTGTTTACATTCCCGTCTGAACTTTGGAGAAAAGGGAAGTTTCCCTCACTCCGTTCGACTTCATTAAGGTAGATTTTAAAAAGTGAGCTAAAAAAATGTTATTATGTATGAAATGTTATTTTGAATTAGGAACAATAGGAGGGCATTGGACATGGCTTATAGGTTGGAATAAGAATTTAAAAACATTTTTAAACAATGCCTTTTGAGACTTAGAACCCCACAGTTGTGTTCTACCATTATTTTATTGGGGTCATAAAATAAATGCAAAATTAAGCCAAAAAAAGGAATTACAATGTGAGGGAATTCTGAAGCACTTAGGGATGACTTCTGTAGTCTTGACTGATAAATATAAGTAATTGCACTGTACCAGTGCACTTGTCGTGTTTCTATTGCAGAAATTTAAATGCGATCAGGCTTTCGACCTCCTAAAACCAAAGCATTAGTTGGAAATAAATTAGATATAAAGTAAGGGGAAAAGTGAAAGGGAGAGTAGAGGTTGTGGAAATTTTAGTAAGGTCACTAAAATGCCAGACTTTGTTCCTTTCTTCTCCAGTCTCTGAATTTATAAGTTAGTTGGCACATGCTTTTTAGGAGTAATCAGGAAAGAACCCTTGCAGTTTTCTAAAGTAAGTCAAAAATAATTTGAAGCTATTTCTACCATACTAAAAGTTGCATGTCTAAATTGGCACTTAATCACTATAGTAACATTGCTTTTATAGAAGCTAAACTTTTGGCAGTCTCAACAATCGAAATCAATATTTTTTAAGAAAGAGAACTTCATGAAAATGAGACAGACACATGTCAGGTGCCTGTCAAATTCATGTCTATGGAGTGGCCGTGTCCTCTCCCACTGTGGCGTGAATGAGGAATAGTTCTAACACAGCTAAGTATAAGGGACTGCATGCATTCATATAAAAGTTACAGTCATTTGCCCTGTGTGTGTGTGTGTGTGTGTGTGTGTGTGTGTGTGTGTGTGTGTTTGGTCCATTGATGTTTTGATGGATTACACACAGAACATTTCTCACCAGGAATTTATCCAACAAGTAAGGGCACTTTGGTTATTAAATTGAGGTCTCATGTTAGAGGCCATTAAGCAAATTATTTAGAGCATTCTGCTTTAGAAAGCAAGGGCACAAGTACAATATTTTATAACTGGTTAATTTCATGCGGCAATTAAATTCTTGACACACACTTGGAATAGGAAACTTAATGTGAAGCAGAAAATTAAAGGGGGCTTTCTATTGTCAAGTTTCTATTTGAAAATGGACTTTTTCACAGAGGTCTATCTATGATCATACACTTAAGGATTCAAATGTTTTCTCCAATGGTAGGATAGAAACTACCAGGTTTGTGTAGAGAATAATTCAAACAGAAACAGATGTTTGGGTTTTTATTTTTTTATTTAAGATTTTTATTTAAAAAAATATAGCTAACATACAGCATTCTATCAGTTTCAGGTGTACACCATAGTCGTTCAACACAGCTAAGTATAAGGGTGGTCACCTAAAGAAGTGATCACCGTAAGTCCAGCAACCATCTGACACCGTACCAAGCTGTCACAGTATTATTGACGATAGTCCCTGTGCTGCATGTTGCACCCCGTGACTTGTTTTATACCTGAAAATTTGGACTTCTTATTCTTGTTCACCTTTACCTCCCTTTTGAAAATTTCAATTACAATTAACACTCAACATTACTGTTATTAATTTCCGGTGTACAGCATAGTGGTTAGACATTTATATAATTTGCGAAATGATCCCCCTGTCTAGTCTTGTACTCCCCTCTCAATATACATAGTTATTACCATATTATTGACTATATTCCCTGTGCTTTACTTTACATCCCCATGGCTATTTTGTAACTACTATTTCGTACTTCTTAATCCCTTCCCCTTTTTCACTGACCCCCTAAAAACCCTTCCCATCTGGCAGCCATCAAAATGTTCTCTGTATCTATGAGTTTGTTTCTGTTTTGTTTGTTTATTTTGTCCTTTTAGATTCCACATATAGCGAAATCAGAACTGTCTTTCACTGTCTGACATACTTCACTGAGCACAATACCCTCCAGGTTCATCCATGCCACTGCAGGTAGCAAAAACCCTTTACCATCCATGGCCGAGCAATATTCCATTGTATATATGTACCACCTCCTCTTTATCCATTTATCCATCGATGGACATCAAGGCTGCCTCCGCATCTTGGCCATTGTAAATAACGTTGCAATGAGCATATGAGTACACATGTTCCCTTGAAGTAGTGTTCTGGGTTTCTTCAGATAAATAAACAGGATGTGGGATTTTAGGGTCCTTCTTTGTCTCTTGGTGTACCCTTTGTTTTAAAGTCTATATTTGTCCGGTGTAAGTATTGCCAGCACAGCTTTTTTTTTTTTTTTTTTTTTAATGAAAAGATATATTTTTTTCATGAAAATATCGTTTCATGAAATATCTTTTTCTATGCCTTTACTTTCAATCTGTGGTGTCTTTCAGTCTGAAATGAGTCTCTTGAAGGCAACATATGTAAGGGTTTTATTTTCGTATCCATTCAGCCACCCTATGTTTTCATGTCCATTCAGCCGCCCTAAATTTAGTCCGTTTATATTGAAAGTAATTATCGATAGATACGTAGTTATTTGCATTTTGTTATTCATAGTTTTTATCTTTTTTTTTTTTTTTTTTGTCTGTTTTAAAAAATTCCCTCAAACATTCCTTGTAATACTGCTTTCGTGGTGATGAACCCCTTTAGCTTTTTCTTGTCTGGGAAGCTCTTTATCTGTCCTTAAATTTTAAATGATAGCCTTGCTGGGCAGACTTGGTTCTAGGTCCTTGCTTTTAATCATTTTAAATATTTTGTGCCAATCCCTTCTGGCCTGCAGAGTTTCTGTTGGGAAATCAGCTGACACTTCTCATGGGAACTCCCTTGCAGGTAACTAACTGTTTCTCTTTCTGCTTTTAGAATTCTCTCTTTGTCTTTAACCTTTGCCATTTTAGTTATAATGTGTCTTGGTGTGGGCCTGTTTGGGTTCATCCTGTTTGAGACTCTCTGCACTTCCTGGACCTGTATGTCTATTTCCTTCACCAGGTTAGGAAAGTTTTCCGTCATTATTTCTTCAAATAGGCTCCCAATCCCTTGCTTTCTCTCTTCTCATTCTGGTACCCTTAGGATGCAAATGTTATTATGCTTGATGTTGTCCTAGAGGTCTCTTAAACTATCCTTATTTTTTTTTTTATTCTTTTTTTCTTTTTGCTGTTCCAATTGGGTGTTTTCTGATACCTTGTCTTTCAAATTGCTGATTCTAACCTCTGTTTCATCTAGTCTGCTGGTGATTTATTGTAGTGCATTCTTCATTTTAGTTATTGTATTCTTCACTTCTGACTGGTGCTTTTTTATGGTTTCTATGTCCTTTTTTATGCTTGCTATCTCTTTATTGAAGTTCTCACTAAGTTCCTTGAGCATCCTTATAACCATTGTTTTGAACTCTGTACCTGGTAGGTTGCTTGCCACCATTTCGTTTAGTTATTTTATTGGAGTTTTTCTTCTGTTTTTTCATTTGGGACATATTTCTTTGCTTCCTCATTTTGGCTGCCACTCTGTGCTTGTTTCTATGTATTAGGTAGATCTACTGTGTCTCCCAGTCACGCCTGGTGGCCTTATGTAGTAGGTATCCATTGGGGCCCAGTGGCACAGTCTCCCTGGTCACCTGCTCCAGGTGCTCCAGGAGGGTTCCTTGTATGGGTTGTGTGTGCCCTCCTTTTATAGTTGAGCTTTGATTGCTGTTGGCACATTAGTCAGTGGTATTGACCCTCAGAAAACTGGCTGTGGGGTTTGGCCACAGCTTATGGGCTACTGTGGGGGAGGGACTTACCCCACAGAGCAGGATTAGCCCCAGGAGGCCCTGGTGCCTGTTGAGACGGCCCTTTGTGTGCTGCTTGTGGGGCTAATTGGGTGGTGCTCTGCTGTGGTCTAAAGCCAACCTTCAAGTATATTGGTTTGGGGGCTTCTTGGGAAGGGCTCCAGTGCAAGCCCCAATCAGCCATTGCCTGTGACCAACCAGTGACTACTTGGTAGAAGCTACAAAGTGATTCACAGTTGGTCGCTGTCTGTGCTGTATCTGGAGGCCCATGGGAGAGGTCACGCTACTAACCGAGGTCAGCTACCACCAATACCAGGTCTGGAGTAGCTCCTTAAAAACCAGGACACTCCTAGGCCTGCTGCCACCCGCTGGCTCCTGTAAGATTCAGCCACTGTGAGGTACATAGTTGTCTGAGGCAGGCTGTCAGTGAACCACCTGGGTGGGGAAGGCAGAGCTCACCAGACCAATCAAATTCAGATTTGGCCTTGGGCATGGAGGAGGGGCTTGACACAGAAAATATGGCACCTGCCTGCTGGCTGCCTGGGAGGAGGGCCTCACATAGGGAAAGTTACGATTGCCCCTCCAGCCCTCACCCAAATTTACACGATTCAGTCTCTCCCCACATGTCTCCGACCCCCCTCTCCCAAGTCACTGCCCCTTCACTGGAGCCCAAGGTGAGTGCCTGTGTTGTGAGTCTGTGTGCAGGCGTTTAAGAGGACGTTTGGTTTTCCTGCAGCCTTCTGTCCCACCCAGACAGTCAGACTCCCCGCTGTTTTTCACAGCCATATGTTGTGGAGGCTCCTCTTCCTGGCACCAGTAGTCCGGAGCCTGGAGTGGGGCTGTGGTCCTTTCCTCCTCCACAGGGAACCTCTGTGACTGAGATACCTCTCCTGATTTTCAACTGCCACACATGTGTGTGGAACCAGACTGTTTCACGTCTCCACCCCTCCTACTAGTCTCCAGGTGACTTCTTCCTTATATCCTTAGTTATAAAACTTCTGTTCAGCTAATTTCAGGTGGTTCTCCAGGTTGATTGTTTTATAATTTAGTTGTAATTATGATGTGTTCACAGAATGAGGCAAGCACAGTGTTTACCTACTCTCCCATCTTGGATCATTTCCACACGTTTGGGTTTTTAGATTTGCTTTATTTTTAGATTTTATACAACCAGTAAAAGTAGTATAGCAATAGATTTTGGAAGACACTTTAATGAAGATAATTTCACAGGCAAATACTTTTTTAATAATGAAATTGGACTAATTCAATATACAAGTTACATAAATGTTTAATTTTCAGTTTGATGACTGGTTTAGGAAAAAGTGAAATTATTAACGTGTGTGTGTGTGTGTGTGTGTGTGTGTGTGTGTGTGTGTGAAAGAGAGAAAGAGAGAGAGAGAGAGAGAGAGAGAGAGAGAGATTGAAATCTAAACTCAAGTTAAAATTTGTTACAGTGGGTAACATTCAGATAAAATAAATAAAGAGGTTGTGTGTTAAAAATAATTTCTTAATAATTGAAATCAAAAGAAAATGGTTGTCTTCTGGAAAATTAGTTTCTTATTATACTTATCTCTTGTTTTCTTTTTTTTCCCCTATGTATTTAGTATTTTCGCCTGAACCCATAGTTTATTATAGCAAATGTGCTCTACAGTGTTAGACTTTCTTTCAGGCCAAATTATATCCCTAACTCTTTCTGGCTGTGTAATCATGAAGAAATCACTCAAACTCTCTGGGTTGCAGTTTTTCCATGATAAAGTAGCAGTGATAATAATAATACCTACAGCTTAGGATGTTGTAAGAAATCAATGACATCAGGTATCTATTAACAAATGGGGCATTTTTTATATAATACTGAGATAAAAATAATGGCACACCATCAAACTGTATATTTTTAGTCAAATGTATTTATTTTCAAAGTATCTATTGAAATTATTCTATGAAAATCACAAGCATAAACCCACCTTGCCAGATGGTCATGAGGGTTAAATCTAATATCCATATTGCTAAAAGGACTGCTACTCTCCAGCCATAGAAGATGTGCGGTTCCCCCATAAGTTCAGACTCTGCTCACGCTTGTATACTTCCCACCATTCGTGACCCTATGTCTTGGGCAGGTACCTAGGATTCCTTCAGGACGCAGCTCAAGCAGTATCCCTCTGACACCTTCTGGGATCTTCACAGATATTCTTGATTAATCTACATTATTTGCTGTCACAGCACTCTCTGTAATTCCATTCTAACATTTAATGAATCTTCTGTAATGACTTCCATATGTAAAATTAAAACTGAGCCAAGTAATTGCCAAACCCTGGTAGAGAATTCCATTCAAACAAATGAGAATTTAAAACTTGGAATTTCCTAAAGTGATTCAGATGTTTGCTGGAGTCTCTTAAAGAATAGCCAAGTGTCTGTCATTTCATTTAGGAAACCCAACATATTGACTCTCTTTCCCATCTATGAACTTCTAATACACCCCATACCAGGCAACTTAGGTTATCTTCCCTCCCCTCCCCTTTCTCTCTAAACTCTTTATTGTGTAAATCAAGGCAACTTTTCTGGATTTAGGGGGTTGATGGGGAGGCAAGAGAGTCTGATTTTTCCCTCTGTCCGTCTTTGTGCAAAATCTGCACTCTGCACAAGAGAAAAGCTCCCTGGGATGGCTTAGTAATAGCATTCTTCCTTGGGAAGTAAAGAAGAGAATGAAGTTTCTATTCATTTATAGTTTAAAATCTTTATTTTTGTTCCAACCATACTTGACTATTCCTCTTCTTCACTGTTAGATTGAGTTCCTTCTCCATATAGGTATCAGGCTGGAGTTTGGAAAAAGGACTGAAATTGAAGTTCTCAACATTTCTTCACAGCTCTGCTTTATAAGAACCTACTCACTCTACCTGCACTTTCCCACCCAAGTACCCTTCAGTCCATGTGTCAGCAAACATTTTTAGATAGTGATTATTTTAGGCTCTGCAGACCATAAAGTCTCTGGGGCGAATACTTAACCCTGCTGTTGCAATGTGAAAGCACCCTCCACAATCCCTAGACCAATGAGCATGGCAGTGTCCCAGTAAACTTCATTTACAAAAACAGGTGGAGGGCCAGATTTGACCTGCAGGCCGTAGTTGTCCAAGCTCTCCTAGTGTATCTTTTGGTTTTGTTGACCTAATTGCCACCATCAAGGCCAATTCTTCACTGCTAACCTGCCCTCCCAGAACATGTAATTTGGGAAAGCCTCAGGAAATTGAGCTTTAGAACGGTGCTCACTGTCAAGTTCTCTCATTGGATTATTGATCCAGATGCAAAATAAAACTATAGAGAACTTGGGGGGAATTTTTGAAGTTCTAGGTTATGCTTCAAGAATGCGCATAATATAAAAATATGTAAGCAATCATACAGAGATCACAAAAGCAGCTACCATTGATTTAGTGCTTATCTCATACCAGAGCCTATACATTTTTTACACGCTATGTCTAATAATCAAGATGACATTTCAGGAGATAGGTTTTATCATTGGCTCTATTTCATAGATAGAGAAGCAGAGTCTCAGAGACTGTAAGAAGTTTGCCAAGATCATATAGGGAGTGGCACAGTTGTGGTAGAGCCCAGGTGTGTCTCATTCCAAAGAAGAGTTCTGAAACAGAAAGAATAAGGAGAGAGAGATAAGTCATTATCTGGGGGGTCGGATTTAGGGATGAGAAGTGTCCCGCCTATCAACTTCTTCTACTTGAGTCAAACGGATCTGGCAGGTCACTTGGGCAACTCCTGCAGGATTTCAAATTAATAATTGAAATGCTAGGCTTGCCTTCAACATGGTGACACTGTGGAGAGGCCATAGGACCTTCTGAGCACTTAGAAAGACCCATGAAGGCTGCAAACCCATGATATAGTTCTTGGGGAAACTTTTACATCAAATTCATAATGTCAGCAAGTTTTCAAAAAGTTCAGCACACCTGGAATATCTTGCAACGCCTGTGATATTTTAAAGAACAACAAAAAGAGTCATTTTCTTTTGAACTAATAATAATAAAAAATTCTGGTACCTAAAAACTCCTCTATAATATAAGCTTCAACATAACAAATGATAACACGATGAAACTACAGTTAATATATTTTGAAATTGTATGCTGATAATCCATTGACTATTTTAAGACAAACTTTATATTTGAGAAAAAAATAATAAATAGGTGTAGCACATTTGCTTATAGAATCTAACGTCAGAGCTGAATGTTTAACCAAAGCCCAAAAAGCATCTTCCAGTGATTTTCTTACAGTATTAATTTGAATTCTGGTGAATCTATGCTAGAGCAGCATATCAGAAAAAAAAAAAAAAAATTCAGTTGCACACTATGTACTTACCATGGCAACCCCAGCATCACATGATGCACATGCTAGTCTGGAGGCAAAGAGCTTCACGGGCTCTTAAGCAGACACATACCAGCCTCCCAAGCCATGTGACTTTGCCTACAGTCAGCAGCCTTTGCCAAGGAAATGTGTCAGCGTAAACTGATAAACTCGGCCTTATTCTGACTCCTACAATTCTATGCTTTCTTTAGATCTGCTCACTCATCTCTCCCTCTCTCTCTCTTTTGCTCTCTCCCACTTGTCCTACCCATCTCCCTTGTTTTCTCAATAAAGAATTATTTACCATCTTAGATTGTTTCAAAATAATCCTTCCTTTTGAAATCACCATCACTGGAGAAAAAATGTTTTTCAATGTTCAGCATCTTATTAATGTCCCTTTTAGTGTCTTAGACTGTGAATAACATACAGCCTTTCCAAAGACTGACAAAAGATCAGAAATATCTATAGGATAAATGACTGAAATTTGCACAAATTATTTAGATACTCTTTTTCAATTTAATTATTTGCTTAGTCATTATTTTAACAGGCTCAAAGTTATCTAATAAGTAAAAAGTAATTTTTCTATTTCATTGTAACCAAAACCAAAGATAAATACAGGCAAAGTAGAAAAAACAAAGCAAACTAAACAAACATAAAATTTAGACCATGTTAGGCATATCAATTCTATCTCTTGAAAATAGTGATTAAAAAATGCAATGACTCCATCTTTATCAAAGAGCTTCACGGGCTCTTTAAAATCCAAGTACTTTAATCCACTTGGATTAAGCACGTCATAGTTACATGTTTTCCACATGCTACTTCCATAGAAGAACCAAACCACATCAGCAAAGTGTAGGAGAATACTCTTGACTCTGCCTCTCCAGTTTAGCCTCAAGTATATAAAGGCAAGAGATTTTACAAACAGACAACTCCCAAGATCCTATGTAGGGTAATTAATGAATCTTGTGATTTGTGG
This sequence comes from Rhinolophus sinicus, assembly GCF_057876585.1. Classification (NCBI taxonomy): domain Eukaryota; kingdom Metazoa; phylum Chordata; class Mammalia; order Chiroptera; family Rhinolophidae; genus Rhinolophus; species Rhinolophus sinicus. Next base: position 202,272,834 of record NC_142517.1, read on the forward strand.
TAAAGCTTTTGAACTTAAAGGGAGTCCATTTTCAATATCCAATGCCAGTCAATCAAACTCCAATGCTATTTCCCAAGTAATCATGTTTATGTGCAAATGTTTTTAGTTAACAGCCATTGGATAATTGCCTGCCTCTAAACTACTCTCTCTCTCTTTCTCTCTCTTCCACCCACCCCAGTCCCTCTCAAATGAGCTTCTTTGCTTGCAACTGTTTTGGAAATGGTCCAGAACAAAATATCATTAGCATGTTCCGGGAACTCATTTGCAAATGCATTTATGCATTAAGAAGCCCACTTATAAGACAAACGAGGCCATGTTGTATCAATCTGAAAACAGAAAGGTTGAGGAGCCGAACATAGGAACATTGTCCAAAAGTTTCCATCAGTGAGTGAGCAAAGTCTGATGTTTATAAAATATAGAATTAAATGTGAAACAATAACAAATAACATTTCTAAGATATATATTGGAAAGGTGTATGTAACACCATAGATTTTATATTCATAACTTTTAAAGATCATTGATCTTGCATACACATTTGTATGAGTTATACATATATGCTCAGATTTGGTCAGTAGAAAAAAGGTAACAAAAATAAAGTCATTTTTCTGCTTATGTTAAAATATCTATATATCCATATCTATGTCTGTATCTATATCATCTATCTTCTCTACCAGACCATCTTCTTGAGAGCTGGAACCACCTCTGATTTAGCCCTATACCTAGCAAAATTCTACTTAGAATACCAGTTCAACTTTTGTTACAAAGGACCATATAATCTTGATTTAAGTAAGGTAAAAGATTCTTTCTCTCACTTACTTCCTCTGTAACAGTCCGAGCAGAAACAGTCCAGGACTGACATGGCATCTCTGCCATGTTTTGAATCTAGACTTCGTGGTTTTGTATTTTTGCTCATCTATCTTCTCCAAGCATATTCCCTCTTGTGATCTAAAATCCATCTCTGCTTCGTCTCCTCCTGCCAGATCTGCATTTTAGCCACCAAGAAGGGAGGAGTGGAGTCAGGTTCCTTTAAGGCATGACCCCAAATCGGACACTTCCTTTTCACTCATAATACATAAGTCATGACCTAGTCACATGACCACACCTAGCTGCAAGGGACATTGGAAAATGTAGTTTTGAGCTGGCTAGGAAAACAGAATTTGATTGAACATCTTGTCTCTGCCACTGTCATTTTCTAGGGAAGATACATACGCAGTCTTTAGGACATACAAGCTCCTAAAGGCCTAAAGACTATTTGAAAATGGAGAATGTTCATTAGCTCCAAAATACACACACACACACACACACACACACACACACACACACACAAACCCAAAAAACCCAAAATATAATTTAATGAATATTTAATAACATATCTATGATATATAATTAGACCAAATTCATTAATTGTTTACTTTAGTATTCATAAAAAGCCATTTCTTTTGAAAACAATATTTACATTGGATTTCCTCCATTTGCCAGTCTCCTAGAGCATGAACATTTGCTGAAAAATTGTACTCAATTATAAAATAAACCAGAAATATATAGCCAAATATTTTTAAAGGGCAAATTAAAAAATATTTTAAAAGATTACAGCAAATGTTACATGAAATGACATATATACATACATTTTAGTTTGTTCCATAAAAATTGAGTAGGAAAGTCCCAAAACTAAGTGATTTCATTATCTTCAAATTTTTTTCAAATGGTCCTGAATAAATGATTTAAAAAATTGCTATAATCAACCAGTTTAAGTCATAAAATGTCAGCTGTTTCATTAAGCTGTATTTTGCAAAGATCAGTGTTTATGGGATGTAGAACTGACTGAATAGAATGAATGGGAATAACATGTATCTCTATAATTATCAAACATGGGCCAATATATTTTAATAAAAAGATGACTATCATCTGACTGCCTATGAGTTTCTCCTGCTCGGTGATAAGGGAGGGTTCCTGTGAATTTTGAAGGGAAGTGCTCTTTGTGTTATCTTCAGAAGAAGCAGGGAGAACATCGCAAAGTCTTTCTGCTGTGATATATAAGATGCTGCATAAAAACAACTGAGTACCCAGTGGGGATGCTGCAAGGGGTGGATTGTGAGCATCTTGAGGGGCCCCAGGGACAGCTGCCGCTCTGCCCTCTGCTACAAGAGCTGCCTAGGGGGCTTGAAAGCTGCTTAGAAATTTCTATCAATCAGCCAACAGCCATGGTAGCACCAGTCTTTCCACACAAAAACTAGAGGAATAAACCTATTTGTTCTTAGAATTCTAGTAGAACTTTGAGTATTTGGGGGCAAGAGGAGGCTATAGTTCTATAGTTTGAGTTAAGAAATCTGATACTTGTGCAATTAAAAGGAGAAATCTGAAAAACAAGAAAAAAAAGAATGCTTTAGGTTTCCACAATTGGAGAAGCAATTCCTTCGTTTTGAAAATGTTCCTGCATTCAGCTGATACTAATTGATTGTCTACTTAACCAGTTGGTATTACATGATAATGAATTTTCTCAGTAAACTTTCTCCTCTGAAGAGTGCATACCATGTTATTTCATAATAGATAAATATGTGGATGGTGTCACTGCTGTGGGTGGTACAAGGTTATATGTTATAATTTAATATATTTGATATGTTTCTTTAAGTAAATCCAAATACTGTTTTATGAGTGTGTGTGTGTGTGTGTGTGACATACTGGTATGGCTAAAAAGCAACTTGAGACCCTTTAGATATGATCAGATTAGCTTATCTGTGCCAGACATCAGTGCTGAATCGATCTCTCCTTGGGTGGACTGCTATTGTTCTCATGAGCTGTTGTACTCACTGGCTGTGAGTGCGCTCTGAGACAAGCCTGAAAAGTGTCCTGGGTTATGAAAATGTTATTTTATCTCATTATGTTACTTTTCCTGCATCCCGACCCCATAGTTTGTGACTTCTGTACTAACCTTTGATATATACATACATAATATTTTTTCTTTGTTTTGGTCTTTTTGGTGACATTTCTCTTTTGAATTTGCTGCCCAAAGAGTTGTTATTTATCCTCAAAGATCTTCAGTAATCAAATAAATATTGAAAGTAAACTAAGCAGAGACATAACTAAGTGAAGATATCATAACATTTTATTCAATGTATACAGTGGTAAAGGATTAGGTAAGAAAGGGAAGGTGACCTATATAAAGAGATAAAACATATAAGCCTACTGAAACTCAACCATACATGTATTATAAATACAAATGAGAGTGAATGGAAATGGAGACTCCTGAGAGTCAAACAACATGACTCTCATATTAAAGTCTGCAAAAGTAGCAGTCAATATGAAGGCTAAATGGGCTTAATTTTTTTCATTTGAATTGACTGGTCAAATACTCAAATCTAATAATGCCCATGGTTAACAACTTGCTTCTTGATTTAGTTTTCTTTTAGCAGAATAAATTGTATATCGTTACTAATAATTTAGATGCTTTTGGATTTTCTACATGTTGATATTCACTTTACTAATTAATTTCCTAGTAAAGTATCCACTTCAATAACTTAAAGAGATGGATGTACATTTCAGCAGTTACCCTTCTTGGCGTTATTGCTCAGTCATACTTATGTGCGTGTACACAAACATAAGCATACACCCATACTTATTCAGTGATTAAACATATGTTTATTAGAGGACCATATATCATAGTCTAAAGAACTTGGGCCCTGGAAGCAGACAGATCTGGATTTAATTTTTGGCTCCACCACTCACTCTGGTTGAGCATCAGTTTGGTCATTTGTAAAAGAGAGATATTGATACTACCTCCCTCATGGGATGGTTGCAAGAATTCAATAAGGTGATGCACGCAATATGCCAGATATTAAGTACTAGTAAATGTAAGATATAATTATTTATTGATCACTTACTAGGTGCCAGGCGCTATGACTTGCAATTGTGCTGTGCACTTCTTACTGGGCCTCCTGTCTCTTGGTCTTACAGCCACATTGAGTCAATTTAACATGTGAAGGCCAAATTAATTTGTCAATCAGGTATCCTTCCTGACATTTTGTCTGCTTCCCTTTTGTCTATAAAATAAAGAGCAAATGATTCTTAGTCCAATAGTCAAAATATATTAGTTTGCTAGGGCTGCCATAACACAGCACAGCAAAATGAGGCCAGCTTAAACAACAGAAATGTATTGTCTCACGGTTCTGGAGGCTGAAAGTCCAAGATCTCGGTGTTGGCAGGATTGGCTCCTTCTGAGGGTTGCAAGGAACAACCTGGGGCTTGCTGGCAATCTTTGGCATTTCCTGACTTGTAGATACATCACCCCAATCTCTGCCTTCATCTTCACATGGTGTTCTCCACTGTGTGTGTCTGTGTCTAAATCTCCCCTTTTTATAAGGACTCCAGTCATATTGGAGTAGGGCCCGCCCTATTCCAGTGTGACCTCATCTTAACTAATTGCATCTTCAATGACTTCATTTCCAAATAAGGTCAGATTCTGAGGTACTGGGTGTTAGGTCTGCAACATAGAAATTTATTTTCTTTTTGGTGGTGGTGGTGGGGAGACACAATTTAACTGGTAACATAAATCATGGCCCAAACCCAACTTTCTAACCTCGCACTGATTATTTCTCTCCATATGGTAAAATAATAATACTATTAACAAGCTTACTGACCTCTATATGCACCATCCTTTCCTGACTATCTGCCTTTTATAAGCATAAAAGTGTCAGTTTCCTTTTCCAATTCTCTAGTTCTCAGATCAAATGCTGTCTGCTTCATATGCATTCTTTGTTCTTCTCTCTACTACCATTGTCTTTCCCCCATCTTATCCCTCCTTAAAATCCTCTCTTTCTCTGAACTTCTGCCTTATCAGCCTCATTCCCTCAGCTGCGGTCTGGTGTTGGGGCTTAGAAACCAATACCCATGGGGTAACCGATGGCTTGTGTAACCACAGAAGCTACCCCAAAGAATTATAAATGTGAAATGGGCTCTGCAAAGATGGAGAGAAGGGGAGAGAGAGAGGAGTGTAGAGGCGGGCAATTATTCCAATGGCTGTTAACTAAAAACATTTGCATATAAATATGATTACTTGGGAAATAACATAGCATTGGAGTCTGATTGACTAACATTGGATATTAAAAATGGACTCCCATTCAAGTTCAAAAGCACAAGATTCATTAACTACCCAACGGACAGGGACAGAATAACCCACATGCCTCATCCTCAAGGAAGAGTGAAAAAGAAGAAAGCATAATAAATCCCATGAAAATCAAGAGACCACCTATTTTTCACATGAGGCTAGCAGTCTAAATGCCTGGATTATGCAAGCTGGGAGATGCTAATACCAGCTTTAGATCATGGTACCCATTGGGTAGAATAAGTGAAGAGATTTTATTTGATTGGCAGTTAATACGAGAACAGCACAGTGAAAATCTTAGCTGATAATTTCAGGCAGTGTTGCAAAAGACATTTTTGATCAAATGATAGAGGGGTAAACATGTGGACTCAGGGATATGATGGTTTGGGTTCAAACCTCAGCAGACACAACAAAACAAACAAACAAACAAAAAAACCCAACTTCCTCCAAAAAGAGTTGTGGTTCTTTTCAGCTGAGGAGCAATAAGAAATGCTTAGTAAAGACTTACGAAAGCATAGAGAATCTTATTAATGTGGAACACAATTTACAGAGTACAAGGTAGAGTAGTTTAAGACCAGAATGATGTGAAGTTAAGACACAGTCAAGGAAAGTGTGGAATAGATCGAGGTGCATGATGTAAGGTAAGGAGCAAGCTTGTGGAAAGACAAAAAGTTTGGGGGAAAGGGAAACAAACAATAGATGATTGTGGAGGGCAGTACCTCATCTGGGGCAGTGTCTGAGGGTAACTGAGCTGTGAGGCGTGCTGAATTAAATTTATCTGATCTCCAATTTTCCAAAAGATTTAGTTATCTTGATGGATGAAGTCAAATTTGCCCAGAATTCTAAGAATCTTACTCAGCTTGGGTGAATTGTACCTGTGATGGAAGGGAGACTCCTGATATACAAAACAGTGGGATTTTCATTTTCCGTTGTTTTATATATCAGTCTATGGGAATATGGTTAACCTGAGGTCATCACTGAGAAACAAATCCACTCCCTGGGCACAAACAGATCAGATTTTGAGCCTGGAAGGCTGGGAGCAAGACCTCTCTCCAGGGGCACATGACACACAAGTGTTTAGGGAATTGCTGTCAGGAATGATTTGAACTTCATGAGCAGTACTTGAGTGCCATTTGCAGCCTAAGTTTCAGGCTGAAAATCTGGGTTTGTTTATTGGAGATGGCCACATGATGAGGATTCTCGTGCTTGACTGTGGGAAATTCACTCGGCATTATCATGACGCCCTGGGAGGATGGTCTGGGAAACCAGTGGGTTTTTCTGGAATGATGCTTTCTGGATTACCATGTATTCATGAGGGATTTCCAGCTTTGAAATACCTACCGATGCCATCTATATTAGTTTCAAGTCATGTATCAGGTTTGTGCCGTGATTTTTAGATTAAAACTATAAGTCATTGATGCTTGTGATATGGTATTTGTTCTACACGATTTCAACCCCTTCATATCTGAACTGGTGAAGTATTTTTGTGTGATGCCTGTTCAGATTTAATAAACAGCAGTCACTGGTCAGAGACCAGAGTGAATTAATGAACTTTTGCAGAGATCACATTCTCCATCTTGTGGGATCTGCCAGCCCCCCCAAGAAGTTTGACACGTTCCTTTGCATAGTCTTGTGCCAAGCCAAGATGGCACCCGCTAGTTGGATTCAAATTATCTCAGTGGGTACTTCCATATAGAATGAGTTAAACACTTGTTGGTAATCATCTGTTCATGTCATAATTTTTTTAGATAACCTTGGACTTCTTTTAAAAGGCAAAAACTACAGATATTATATACTCAAATGGCAGCCAACCACTCAGACAGAAATACTGTGAAGGACATTGATTCCCTGAGAGATTTATTTCCTCCTTTCATTATGGCATTGAACTTCCTATAGAAACCCATTGTGTATGGTCTAATGCCTTCTATACCAACGTAGCCATAATCAATATGAGTTAAATTATGTGTACTGGCAACTACATCCGTCCTGAGTACAGTGTTTCTTTCTCTTAGCACACGTGCCAACTGTGTTCTGTGCCATCTGTAGTATTTCAAAGTCATGTGAACATATATGAATATAAAATTGTGATGTAGACTGAAGTGCTTCTAAAATGTAAAAACTTTGCACAAAGATTTGCATGGAAACCTGTGCATATGTGAATTATTAGATTTATTGGTTTACTACACACACACACACACACACACACACACACGTGATATAATATAAAATGTAGGAATAAAAATTAAGAGAATAGTTATGTGTTCACTTAATTTACTTGGAGTAAACTTCTTGAAAATGTGATTCTTCATCTTGTTGGTAAAGAATCTCTATCATTTGTATTGTGGTGAGGAAGGGAAGGAAAGTGTACTTCTGAGCTCACCCCAGTCATTACTGGCCAGGTGTCACTGGAACAATATCACCTTCTCATCACTTTGTTTGCCAACATATATAGCCATAGTAAAATAACACGGAGCCTTAGAAACACAGCTATTTCTCCAGTCTAGGTTGGTAATGGTAATGATATATGTAATGCCATGTTAAAAGCTGATACCACTTATTTACATTACCCATCAGCTTCTTCCATAAAGTTGCAGAAGGAAATGCTAACAATCTGGGACATCTTCCTCCTCCCTTTTCTTAATAGCAAAAAACCTGTGGAATGGAAACAAAAAGTCATTCCCCGTTCTATATTATTGATTTAGCTAGGAGCTATGTTACATTGCACTTTAATTATGTTCAAATAACTTAATCCATAGAAAGTATATTTTGTTTAAAAAGTATTATAGAGGTACATCACTGACATTTTTGTGGCCAAACATTAAGAACATGTTTGACTTACGCATAATCTGAAGAGGTTTCAACAACTCTAACTAGAAAATGTTAACTTATCTTCCATACACAATTTTGCCAAAATGCTACCTTCACCAGATTGCTAAAGTGCATCAAAATCTGGTGCTTTTAGTATTTTAAAGTACATCGAAAATTGTATCAATTAAATATACCAGTGAATCTCATTTACTCCTATTTCTGAATCATAATTTGAGCTTGAATTATCTGTGAACCCAGTAAGCAGATCTTAGAACTATAGAGTAACAGAGGTTTCAGGAGACCATCTGAAAAACACAATGCTTCTTACTTACTCCACTTTTTGGCGCTGGGTGTGTGTATATTTGTATATTTTAATTTACTGACTCGTGTATATTTTCATTAACTGAATCTTATTGTGAATAGCCAACATATGATTTATGTCACCTGTGATACCTTTTAAGACAGAACTTACATATAGATATATATATAAATATATATCTATATATACATTTTTTTCTTTTCATTAAATCATTCCCTGTATATTTTGATCACACCTCATGCTAGCTGAAGGGTCAGAAATAAGAAGACCCAAAACGGTGATGCCTACAAGTAGTAACAATATTTAGTGGTTAGCAATTCACCGTAAGCTTCAATTAGGAAATATTGATTTATTAAAAATGGCATATACTTCAAAGCCATTGAAGTTTTTCTGTTAAATGGTAAAGCAGTCTGTACACAGCAACAGGGTAATTAACAGGGCCACGGGATTACAATTGCAGCTGTTCCATTTGGCTGAGAAGGAGACAATGAGCCAGAATGGATTCAGAAAGCCTTTTACCTACCCAGAGAGCAAAGGCAAGATCAACATGGTGTGTGCTCTCCTGCCCCTGGTCCCAGAGGCCCTGGGAGAGACAGTCAGCACAGTGCCTCTTCCACTGAGAAGCCAAGGGTAAACTAGAGCCAAACAGTTTTGCAGACTAACACCGATTCCTGCAGCTGTGGCCTAAGGTGGGGTGAGGAGGGAGTGAGATTGAGGAGAAAGTGCCTCATGGCAGCTCCTCCACTGGCTGCTGCAGAAATTGCAGTGTTATGCCAAGATTCCAGGAAAACTGTGGTCCAGCCTGGCCAACAGACCCTACGTGGAGACGTGCAAGGCCCCCAGGGTGCGTTAGGCTTCCTTCCTTTCATCCCTAAACTGGAGCCCATTGTCCTTTGATTCTCATAACAGATAATTCAATCTCCTTCTAGTTTGGTTAAAAACATGTTTTTCTTTTTACTACTTATACAATTATACATTAACCTTGTTAATCTTAAAATATCTTAATATATGTGATACTAATATCACATAAACACCGGCTCCATTACACAGACCTAGAGAGTTCAGTATTGAGACAATCTAAATTGTTCATGACTAAAGTGATTTGAGTCACAAACCCTAAACCTGCTGTAAGATGCTAGCACAGAGGGAGAACTATAAATAGCAAAATATAAGTAAGAAAATGCCAAATATATTCCAAACCTGAAGGTTAGAATCTCACATCTACTGTCAGTTCTTTAAATTACTATAGAATGGATGAAAGAATCAGACAAAACGATTAGATAAAAGAGGCTGAAAGATCAAATACAATAAATCTATAGCACACTAATCTAGAAGGGACTTGGAAATGGCTAGGGGACGGTGAAATCGATGTGTTCTACATTCTACTGCATCATTTTTGCTTAATTCAATATTAGCAATTTGAACTTGTAGCTCCCTGAGCAAGAGATTATAAAAGAAGATTCTGAATACAGAGAGAGCGGTTCCAAACAGGGAGAGCTATTCAAACAAAAGTAATTTCTGCAACGGTTCTTGATGTTCTTGGGTCTGATCTTCAGTTTAAAAAGAACTCAGGTGGGGATTCCATTTGAAGTGGAATTTAGAAAGATTGAGCTTGTGATGGAAAAGCAAATGAACCTGGGAAGCTGTCCCAGTTTGCAGCCACCTGAGATTGGCTTTTCAGCTTTGCTGGCAAAACACAGGCGCACAGCAATGGATGGTTAGTGATAGATCCAGCTCTATGGAAGCAGAGTAAAGAAAGCCTTTTAGTGTGTGTGTGTGTGGTGTGTGTGTGTGTGTGTGTGTGTGTGTGTGTGTGTGTGTGTGTGTGGAGAGAGAGAGAGAGAGAGAGAGAGAGAGAGAGAGAGAGAGAGAGAGAGAGAGAGACTTGAAGGAGTTTGAATCTTTTCAGCCGATTAATACACCACCTCTTGCTTTTGAAGACACAAGCTGCAATCCAGTGACAGTCCTCAATAATCACTACAGATCAGGAGAAAGTGCGTGGCTGTGATTGTGGAGGTTCACACTGCAAGGGACCAGAGGAATTAGAGGAAACAGAGGGAGATTTATTTAAATCAAAATATCCAGGGGACAGGAGTGGAGAAGGATGTTAGATTGTTTAAGCAGATAGCGCTTTCTTCATGACATATCTGAGTTAGTGTGCTTATTCTTTGCTTACTAATTTAAAAAAGAAGTATGTAAATAAATTAGTTTCTAAAGAAACCTCGTATACTAAAGTTATGGGGCAGGGATGCTGCTGAATTATTGATTTCTGGGACTCAGTTAACATACATGTTTACATGTCTTGTGGCTGCCAGGTCTAAGTATTCCCAGTAGTGCTTGTTCTCCTCTCCTCTCAGAGAGCTCACACTTTAAGCTGTACCGTCCAAGCTTTCACATTATCATCTCTACTTAGAAGCACTGAATGGTGACAAGCTATGTCTCTGTCACGCTCTGGTATCAAAATTAACCAGCAGGGATTCAAGGAGCAACTTCTAAGTTTAGGTTGTTAATTTTCAAATTGGTTTGCCAACTGTGAGCTTTTTTTCCATTCATTGCCCTTGTGGTTGGTATAGATTCAGCTCTGCATCAGTTCTAGTGAGGGAAACGGACACATATGTGCTTATGACAGAGGATTTCTGTAAAGCCTGCATGGTGAATTCCTTGGGGACATAAAAATGTCTGTTCATTACAGCATCACGTTGTATCTTGTAGTATTCAACATAACACACTGAATATATATATATATATATATATATATATATATATATATATATATTTAGGTTGGTGCAAATGTAATTGAGGCTTAAAAAAAATTGCAAAAACCACAATTACTTTTGCACCAACCTAATATACATATACGTATATATACCATGTTTCCCTGAAAATAAGATTGAGTCTTATATTAAGGTGTCCTACAAAAGACGCATTAGGGCTTATGTTCAGGGGATGTCATTCTGAAAAAAATCATACTAGGGCTTGTTTCCTGGTTAGGTCTTATTTTTGGGGAAACACATTATATACACACATATGATGTTTATTTATATATATAATATATAATATACATGGTTTATATACACATATATATAATCTGTATATATATCATATACATTATATAATATATAAATGGTTTAATATGGTTTTGATGTAAACTGAGGTTTAAACAAAATGGGAACTCATTTACATGAGTAACCCTATTGGCACAAAAATAATCCACATTTCTTAAAGAGCTCAGAAACAGTAGATAAATGTGCCAGTGTGATCCTGCTTTTGCAATGCAGCTATTCCCTCCTTATTGCAGATAATATCTGCATCCACCAACTATATCACTGTTAATAAAGGTCAGATGCCAGTCCTTTAATCATCTCCTCTGTCTATATTGTTTAACAAATAAAAGTTTAACTTTCTATTCTGAGAACATCAAAGAATCATTTTCCATGGCCATCAGAGATCAATCCAAATTCTTTCTGCCCACTGCCAGAGGATTTAAACCAACATTGCCTTACCAAAATTGTTATAATAGGATCTTTATTATGGTTTTGCCCTTTTTTTTAAATTTATTTTTCAATCACAGTTGCCATATAATATTATATTAGTTTCAGGTGTACAGCATAGTGACTAGACATTCATATAACTTATAAAGTGGTCATTCTGTTAAGTCTAGTATCCATCTGGCACTATACATAGTCATTACAATGCTATTGACTACATTCCCTTTGCTGTACTTTACATCCCCATGACTGTTTTTTAACGGCCAATTTGCATATTTTAATCCCTTCACCTTTTTCACCCTACCCACCAGCCTCCCTCCCATTTGGAGACTTTCAATTTGTTTTCTGTATTTATGAGTTTGTTTCTGTGTTGTTTGTTCATTTATTTTTTATTTTTTTAGATTCCACATATGAGTGAAATCATGTTGTCTTTCTCTGTCCGACTAATTTCACTGAGCATAATACCCTCTAGGTGCATCCATATTGTCACAAATGGCAAGACTTCATTCATTTTTACGGCCAAGTAATATTCCATTGTTTATAAAGAAAAATAAAATTATAGGCCAATATCCCTGATGAACATAGAGGACCATATTTTTAATAATGAAGAAACGCAAAAGTCTGTGAAACCAATGCATATTTTGAACATCTGCTATGTGACAGATCCTTGACTGGCCATAAAATTATTAGAAGAGTGGAAAGGGTTCAGGTGTAGGTGTCAGAGGTTTGCATTGTAATATTAAATGTCCAGTCACTAGCAATCATTTATCCTGGAATCCAGTTTTTTTTACTATATAAGAGAATCAATAGTACTGTCCTCACAAGTTTGTGGTGAGTGTCAAATGAAGCAATACATGTTCCACACAGTGTAAACTCTAAAATACTACACAGATATGGAGAACTCTTACAATGCTGTAGAGATGAGACGTGGTCCACCAGAAGGAAAGCTTTACTGTGTGTTGGAGGACACGAGAACTGACTCTTAATATAATGAAAACTATGCAGTGATGAGTAATATTACAATTAGAGCAATAAATGTATGTAAATAACACCAGCACAAAACAAACCTAGACTATTTTCTTATAAAATGTATTTTCATTTCAAAATATCTTTTTCTACCTTGTACCCAAGGAAAAAAGTTGGGCCTCATCACGTAGCACCTAAGCCACACCCCAGATTGTTCTATGCACCATAACTAGTCTGTTCATCTGATACCTAATAAATACAGAAGGTGCCAAAAAAGTATATATACATTTTAAGAATGGGAAAAACTGTATTAAAATTATGCTATGGTAACCACTTTGAGCACCTCTTGTAATTGCAGAAGTCAAACGTGACTTGTATTCATCTTTTGTTCTCGGTATGTATTGAGCATTACAATTTTAATACAAGTACAGTTTTTCCTTTCTTAAAATTTGTATACATTTTTTTGGCATGCTCTGTACTTATTAGGTACTGAGTTTTGTAGGATGTACCCCAAGGAATTAGAGAAAGATGACACATGGTCTTGAACTTTGCTTCCTTAAGAACATATATTTTATCTGAGGAAAAAGGTAATATAGGTATCATATGAAGGTATGACAATTAAGTTCACAAACTCATCCTAGAAAAAGTGCTACATACCTCACTGCTGAATCACTACAGTCACCTTTGAAATACTCCTTTTGGGAAGCTATGTACTGATGCCAGCACCTAGTCCACCCTTCAAAGGAGTTTTGGAACTCTTTCTAAAATGGCCATCAGAGCTGTCGTCTTATTACACTTGATGTCCTGAATGTCATCAAAATGTCTTCCTTTCAATAATTCCTTTATCTTTGGGTAAAGAAAGAAGTCACTGGTGGCCAGATAGGTGAGTAGGGAGGGTGTTCCAATACAGTTATTTGTTTACTGGCTAAAAACTCCCTCACAGACAGTGCCCCGTGAGCTGGTGCATTGTCGTGATGCAAGAGCCATGAATGGTTGGCATAAAGTTCATGTCATCTAACTTTTTCATGCAGCCTTTTCAGCACTTCCAAATAGTAAACTTGGTTAACTCTTTGTCGAGTTGGTACAAATTCATAATGAATGATCCCTCTGATATCAAAAAAGGTTAGCAACAGCGTTGCAACAATTTCGTGAACTCAATTGTCAGGTCTCATATATAAAGAATTCAACCCTGTCAAGGACAATGCCACATGACCCACTTCAGTGTAGGTTTGGTAGGTGAGGAGTGAGGAACTGTCCTGTAGAGTGGGGTGGGTAAGGAAGGCTTCATGCTGGAAATGTGACTCCAGTAGGAAATAGTCAGCTGGATGGAGCAAGCAGATTTAGTGCAGTGTTTCTAAAGTCAGTAAACATGAAGAGTGAAACTCATAAGACATTTTGTTTGTTTGTTTCTGAGGAGACTGGTCTGGTTTTTAGCAGCGATGGCAAACCCAACTCAAAATGTCTTAGTGGGATGTTTTAACTCAGTGAAATGAAATTCACAGCCATACCACTGGCTTCAACTCAAGTGATGGCACTTGAAGAGGCAGAAGAAGATAATGGGTAAGGTCATACTTCCTGGAGCCACACTTCTCAGGGTCAAACCCTGGTTCGGCCCCTTGATAACTGTGTGTCTTTTGTCACCCCTTAAAAGCTGCGTGCCTCAGTTTTCTCAACTGTAGAACAGGAATATGATTGTTGTAACCAACAAAACAGTGTGTTTACACGTGTACAGTGCTTTCAGTATTATAGTACTTTCAGTGCTTACAGTATTTGCCACATTGCAAATACTCCACAAGTGTTCATCTTGGAATTGTTAGGACTTGGTCTCTCTAGATCTCTCCCACATACCCCCATCTCTTAGGATTCATGGGGTATCTATAACCTGCCAGTTGAGACCAGTAGAAACAGTACATCTTCCTTCAAGTTATGGCTCTGACTGGCTAGCCCAAAACAAATTGCTACGGCCAGAAAACTCCCTTGTTCTGACGATGCTTGAATGCTCTGTATGGACTGTCCTTAGAAGAGGTGAGAAAATATCACTTAGAGGAAGGGATGGGAGGTCTCCGAAAAGGAAAATAGGAGATGCTGTGGCTACATAAAGGAGAACTAAATATCAGGTAGCAAAAACAATGTTACTTCTGCAGGCTTTAAAGGGAATGACACAAAATACATTAATTAAATTAAAAAAGAAGTTTGGAACCACGTTGTAGAAGGATTTGATTGTTGGCATTGGAGAGAACAGGTGAACAAAATGAAGAAACACTGGGCCAGAAAACCCAACTACAGCTGCCAGGCACCAGAAAGATAAGAAATTACCAGGATCAATTTGAAACTCTCTTCACCATCTGTTCTGGTCCATGGTGAATAAGAGAAGCCTTTATTTAATTTTAAATGCTCTTGATCTTTTGATACTAATATGTCCTTGTTTAATAATTACATATGTAGGAACACAAAGCAAACCTGTTTTTGTACAGATAATTATTTCATTACAGTTAAATGAAACCAAGGAGATTTTTTTTTTCTAAGATGATTTAGATCTGGCAAAACTCCATCACTATCTGTAAGTGTAATTTAGAGGCTGGAAATTATTGCTCTGCCTTTAAAAAAAAAAAAAAAAAAAAAAAATATATATATATATATATATATATACACACACACATACACACACACACACACACACACACACACACACACACACACACACACATAATGCAGGATGAATGAATTTACCAGACCTAACAGATGATGTATACTTCACGGGAATCATTACCAAGATTGTAATTTAAAGTAACAGGTGGACCGTTTTAGAACTGATAGAACTGCTGGCTAATTTTAGTTCAAATTGACCACAGAACTTCACACAACCCATATTTCTCAATTTACTCAGGTACAGATTTCTGTGGCATTTAATAAATGGAAGATAAAAATAATGAGCCACATAATGTGTTTCTTACCTTCATAACTCTATGATGTGTTAATAAGAATGTAAAGTTCATTCATTTGTACATTCATTCAACAAGCATTTCTTGAATTTCTTCTAAACCACATGCTCGAGTTGCTTTACAATTACTTGTTTAACCTTCTCAATTCTGTAAGCGGGCTACCCCCACTTTCTCCTCTCTGTATTTATATCTGTAGATCTCACTCTCTCTTTGCATATACCCATATATACCCTAATTGTATTGGGAAATATTTACCCATGTCAAGTTGCAAGCAGTAAAATGTAAAGTGTCATTCTTAAAAGTTAGAGTAATCCTAGGCCTTCTTGTCCTAATTACTGGGTCGGGAGCCAATGAGGGTCCAAATCTCTCCTGCTGTATTCAAAGTGTCTTATAGCTCTACAACCTGGTGGACTTGGATTCAGATTCTGTCCTGATCATTCACTATTTCACAACTTAGATTATGTTCTTTAACTTCTCTGAGCTTCTGTTAATATGGAGAAAACAGCAGCCCATCTTAGGAAGATACTGTGAGTAGAGTTGAGGTTGTAAGTTGCAGCACCCGAACCAGGTTGTTAGGGAGAGCTCCATAAATGTTAGCTACTATTATTGGTCATCCCAATGAAGCTTGAATACCGTCTACAGTGCTCATTTGAAATGGCCGATCTGCCCCATGCTAACCACCTAAGGCAGAAGAGAATTCATTCGCTCCCAAGGTAGCCCATTGTATCTTTGGACAGCTTTCTTGGATGGTTGGAAAATTATTTCTTAGGAGGAATAAAATCGTTTTTCCTGTAACTTCTTCACATAGGCCTCCATTTTACCCCTTAGGGCTTCATTGTACGTTTCTCATTCCTCTTTCATTTGCCTCTGAAATATGGAAAGACAACTTTAAAGTTTCCTGTTGAATATGATTTGTTCTAAGCTAAGCAGCTGAAGAGTGCCTGGGGCTTCGGTTATGTTGATTAGTCTTTTGTTGTTGTTTATTTCGATTTATTTCCTTTCCAAGACAATGTAAAAGGACAGTAAAATCTAATACCCACACCCACACAAAGTTCTGTTTCAGCCTCAGTGCTAGCACAAACTCTACTCTTTAGGTTTGGCTTTGTCCTAGACCTTTGGAAAGCAGGATAACCCAATGTGTTTCAACATACTTCACAGAATTCCTAATTTTATGTAATCAACCATTGTGAGATTACTTTCTTTAGATACTTTCAAATCCAGGCAGCATACCCATCTCAGTAATAAGACAAAGTATGTCATTCAGCTTTCCAGTGTAATTACCTCTGACTATTCACGTTCAAATATAGGTGAGCATTGTAGATGTGAGTCAGATTGTAAGTCTTTTTCTTTCTTTATAGATTGAAAATTGTATTAATTATGTGAAGTATAAATGTTGATTATTGTACAAATAAAACTACGATTATGAAAGCTGTTAATTTTATGCACAATCTATTAAGGAAGTCCTTTTTTTTAAGCAGTTACATAAACAGGGAAACATATTGACAACTAATATAAATGTTTACATTAAGTAAGAGACCGTTATATCAGTGTTTCTCATAATTTTGTCTGCTCACAAATCAGCCAGAGATCTTGTCAAAATTCAGATTCTGATCCAGTGGGGTGGGCCTTAAGATTCTGTTTTTTTTAACAAGCTTCCAGGTGATTCTTGTCTTAAATAATATTAAATCTTGCTTGTGACAATTAATGCTTATAAATATAATACAAATACATACCAGAAAAACAGAATGAGTCATCTAATTCTAAGAGAATTATTTTAACATTGCAGTCGACAAAATAGCTTTTAATTATTATTTTAAAATTTTAGGTGCATAACATCACATAGGACACATTCCAGAAAAAGTGCCAGTCTATTAATATTTTAAACAAAGACATTAGTGTTTTTGTATTGCAATGTAAGACTTTTAAAATGTGACTAATAGATTTTTAGCAATAAATCTCAATAACAACTATTTTTGATAAAATTACAAATTTATTCTAGTGCCCCAGGGGTTCAGTTTTGATGGGGAGATTGGCTTGAACTTTAGCATGTAGGCAGAACAATGGCTTCCCAAGGATGCCATGTCCTAATCCCTGGAACCAGTGGATATGTTATATAGCAAAGTGGAACTGTGGTTACAGAGCAGTTAAATTGCTAACAGCCGATTGTAAACTAAGGAGATTATTCTGTGTGATCTGGGTGAGCATCATGTAATCACAAAGGGTCCTTACATGCAGAAGAGGGAGATAAAAGAGTCAGAGTGATGGGACCTGAGAAAGGCTCCAACTGTCTATTGCTGGCTCTGAAGGTTCAGGATGGGGCCATAAACCAAGGAATACGGGCATCCTCTGGTAGCTGGAAAAAGGAAGAAAACGGATTCTCCCCTAGAGCCTCTAAAAAGACCTGCAGACACTTTAATTTTAACCAGTGAGACCCATTTCAGACCTCTGAAATCCAGAAGTGTAAGAAAATCAATCTGCATTATTTTAGCCACTAAGTGTGTGGTCATTTGTTACAGCAGCAATAGGAATCTTATACACTTGTCTTTGGCCGAATAATTACTTTAGCACGTGGCCATGCAGCACACATCTCAAAACATGAACCTCTAACCTATATCCATATCCATATTTATATTCTCAGTTATACATTATACGCCATTTAGTGCCCGAAAGCCTGAGAAGTCATGAGTGGCATACACTCTTCAATAGATAGTCCAGTGAAGTTTTCCTCATATGATTTTAGCAGCAATGGGCCAGATAAGAAATGGCCAGTGGATTTCTCTGAAACTGAGCTATAAATGTCTTGACTTTTACACACAAATGTGACTAGGGTTTGTAAAGTGAGAATAAATATGGCATATATATTTAATAATATGCCAGAGCATTTTATTATTTTTATATTTTCAATTGGATAGGTTATGAAAAAGATGAAACATTACCATAGATTTTTTAAGGAGAAACAAATAAAACATTAATAGTTTGTGGGGCTTCTCACACACCTCTTCCCTTCTCTAGGATTACACTCTGATACATCTCCAGTTTTAGGATGATGTAGTGGGAACATTTGAGAAGTGTATTGCTTTTGAAGGACTTCAGAGCATGTTGTCCCAAAATATGCCACTTCGGCATATTGGCTACTTGGCATTTGAGGCACTTGAGAAACATCAAGTGCAAGAAGGGTACCCTGACCCTTTTTCTTCCTTAAATCGGTAGATACAACTCCCATGTGCAACGTGCCCTCCTGCACTGGGAAGAAAAAATACATTGTTATGTTTAAGGAGGGACATTGAGACTGAAACAATTTTATGCAAACAGACCTTGTTAAAACAATTCTTATCGTCTTTTAGACTCCCCACTTAGTCACTTTTCCACAACTGTCTTTTTATTTGACCTAATATAAAAACAAGCAGGTATCCCCATTTCTTTAGGTCTTGATATCCTTATAAGGTCTTCCATGTCAAGTGAAACGTTACATAAATTTGTATGATTGTCTTCTATGACTCTGCTTTTGTCAGTTTTTATTTTCACATGTAACCAGGAACCCTAAGAGTGTTGAGAAAAACTTTCCTCTTCTACATGTTGGTTAGAGGGTCACTAAACTTATTTCTCAATAGGTACTTCAAATCTCAGTGTTGAGTAAGTGTTGCATTGCCCTGTCAGTAGAAAATGATTTCTAAATTCTTGTGATGGGTCTGCTCTCTTAATCAGGAATCATGTGGATAGCTGTGGAATTTCCAGAAGCACTACTCCATTTGAGAGTCAACACATTCCTTTACCAGCCAGGTTGACCTCCTGGAGTCCCAAGCATATAAAAAACAACTACTTTATTGATTAATTTGTGAAGTTCTGAGATGAAAGACTTTTGCCACCCATTACATATGTATTAGAGTCTACCTTTTCGGTAGCAGTGGACTTGCCCTGTTCCTTTAAACACAAACTCTAGTCCCACCAGATGTGTCCCAATGAATTTAAGTCACTCTTGCCCAAACTTTTCTTCATGAGGTCACATCTCCTGATGCCTCCTCATATTGGCTTCCATTCATAGCCCAAGAACTGATGCTTGCATGCTTTTTGCTTCCTGGCATCTACTTTTAAACTGTGAGCATGACTGTTGCTTGGAGTTCTGTCTCTGCTGTTGTTTTTCATTGTTTCCTTCGTCCTTTATTGATACAGTATCAGGTGCCAGGCAGTCGTCCCATACTGTTCCAGAGTGAATGCAGTGTACATTCTTTGCTTTTCTTGTTCTAACCACTGTCGTGTGCCTTGTATTGGTCTCTTCTCGTCTCGAAAATGATTGCAGGACAGTATTTTATTACATAGCTTTAATGTCAGTCGTTAACATTCATTTAAACAGGCTCCCAGATTTATTGCTAGAAGGTGCGCTTTTATTAGTAATGTACAGGAGAGTCTACCAGTCCTTAGATAACACACTCCTTTGTTGATAAAATAAAGAAGTTCATTTTGAACTAATCCCACCTTAATTCCTATTGTGGTTGTCTTTGAGAATCAAATAAGGGAACAAAAACTCTAACATTATACTACAGAAACCTCTGATGTATATGCTATAAGGGGCCATGGAAAAACGGAATGTAATTAAACCTAAAACAAGGAACAGAGCACCATCTTAACCCCCGAGTTCAAAGAACAAGCTAGAAATTTGTCAACTTCCACCAGGCTGAATGTATTTAACTAATAATAAGTACGATTGAACAGATGACTCAATTACACCCTATTCCATTTTATTGTCCCCAAGAGTGTATTTGTGGATACACAGAGCTAAGTGTAATTCATTACTATGTTAATGAAGACCAAAGGTTGTGGGGCAGGCAGGTAGGAAAAGGATAGTGCCTGATGAAACATTTGCTTTTCTGCATTAAACATCATGAGAGGAAAACAGCAGTCTTAATGTCCAATTGAGTCTAAAGGGCAACAGTGCTGATGTATGATGTTTTTAAGAACAAAAGTGTTTGATCAGGCAGAAATAATGTGGAACTATTTCTAAGATGTTTGGCAACTAATTTATTGGATTTTAGTTCTCTCTCCTTTTTCTTTAGTTACCTGCCTAAATGTTACACCTGAGTAATTTCCACTGATACTTAAAAACAATAAACAATATGCAGAATACAAAGGAGATTCACTTAAGGAATAATTTTTTAAAATGTACCTAGATTAAGGCATGCCTTTAGCTTTAAAATACAAGTCAGAAGTAAGATTTGATTGTAATTTCTTGATTAAATCAATGTAAGTATAGCTTTAATCCTTTCCTTTAGAAAAGATCATTTTTAACGTTCTTTCAATAGACTATCACAAAGGCTTAGATTTATCTCAATGCCAGAGTAATGCTGCTTTGTGCTGGGGAAATGGAACTCTGACCTCTGATTTATACTAACAAAGAAAATTCTTCTAGAATCGACATCTCCCCAGAGCAGAAACCTCTGTGTCATCTCGCAATTTCTCACATATCTATGCCAAAGTTGGTGCTCAGTTAAATGCTTTGACAGAATGCGTCCTGTTTTTAGCACTGTGAATTTAAATTTACAAATATTTGGTTAATTGGAAATATAATTTAATTCCTTCTTGTCAATTAGTTCAGAAATTACAAGCTAGTTCTAAATTCTTTGTTGATTAATTTCCTGCAGACCTAAGTTCAGATGGTGAGTAGCAGCCCTTTTCTTAGATATAAATAAATTACACACTTTATTTGAATTCCATTATTAAATTTTTCATTCCAGTTTCATAAAATTTAGTCACATTTAGTCCCTTTATAGTTTCTCTTTATCCTTTTAGAAACAGAAAGATCCGCATTTACTCGAATGTTCAGAAAGTGAGTTGAGCAAGTGGAGAGTGAGAAACACTGATAGTTACTGCCTGCTCTTTTGTATCTTACCCACTAAAAAAAGTCATCAATGTAGCTGAACAATTTAGCTTGGTAGAAATGGCTTTAAATTTTGTGTATTTTTAATGCTGATTTGAATTTTACATTGTGCTGTTATGCGTATCTATCTTTCTTCTTCCTCACCAAAATTTGTGTACAATATAGTATTAAGATTAGGGTGTGGGTTAAGGTAGAGTTCGGGTGTGCCCTGTTCATCTTTGTATCCCCCAATGTCCAATGTATTAGTCAACCCCAGCACCAGATGCTCACATAGTCCTTTTTTATATATATATATATATATATATATATATATATATATATATATATATATATATATTTAAGATACAGCTAATATATATTAAGCTAAAAGAGTTGTCTCTTTTTACCAGTGAATGAACTATACCTGCAGGCTAACATAAATTTCTATTTCAGTATTTGTGTATATTGAAATTTAAATTGAATAACTAGGTTCATCGAAAGTGAAAGCACATGCTTTAATTAATTCATGGATTAGAGGTAAATTCTTTCAAGTTTGTACTTTAGTGCTCTGGAAGCTCATTCTGAGATAGGTGACTGTAATTTGAGAATATTAGCAAATTGAGGTGTGTGGAAAGATCCAGGATGGCATTGTCTCTCACTCACACCTCTTTAGTTATGGAGTGGATGCTAATAGATCAGTTAATTAACTAATCAATTGACAATATTTTTGTATAGACATTACTTATCACCCATAATATTAGCTATAAAGGGATTCCAAGAAGACACCAGTCTCCCTTACAGATAATCTATAATTAATAGGGCAGTGATATCTTATTAATCAATTTGATATATTTTAGAATGACAGTTTCTACTAGCATTGCTAATGGTGGATTATTTTCTTTGGTGATTTATTTTGACAAAAAAAGAAAAAAAAAAGAAAAAAGATTATCAAAAAATCCAACTCAGATATGGTAAGAATGGACCAGTTGTGGAAAATCTGTTCCTGGAATAAACTTTGATGAGGGGAAGGATGAGAGGATTTGAAAGATAAATTATTTTTTTTCTGTGCTTATAGAGATGGAAGTCCTGTAACTTCTACCTTTCACCTTTTATATGTCCCCAGATATCACTGTTCAGCTTTTTCCTTGTAGTTTCTGCCATATTTTTATTTGGGGAAACATCATAAGACAGGAAGGCAATCCAAGGATCCTTCTATTCACCAAGGATATTTCTAAAATTCCTTTACATGGATTGAAGATGGAAGAAGGTTCACTGTCAAAAGCAAATTAGTCATCATGTTTTCTGTTGATAACTAATAGTAAGTAGATCGGTTATTGAATATTGACAGGTTCTAAATTATTGATGATAATAACAATTGTAGACTTTAAAAAATATTGTAAGCTTAAGTGTCACTATAACTTAGGAAAGACAATAATTTATGTACCTTTGTTGCATTATTTGAGTCAAAACGTGTATCTTCTTCTGTCATAGATTATGGTACAATTAAATGTGGGCATCTCAACATCAACACTGATTAGTTGGAAATGCAAATTTCCAAAACGCTTGATCCTAATTATAAACTGATTTTTCCCTGATGTCTGCATGTGTGCCACATAAAAATTTAATATCTAGTTAAATAAACTTGAACATACAAATGCATAAGTGCTATATATTTGCATGTTTATTTAATATGTAGGCTTAGTTCGTTAGATTTGCTTTTCTATATATGTTTCTCTAGAGAGTTTTAAATAAATGTGCATGGCCATAATTGTTACCAAAGTTGGGGGGAAAAAGGTTTAAGTCATAAAAGCTACAAATTTTAAGTCATAAAAAATTTGGGTTTAAAGAATGAAACGAAGCACACATTTCTTTACTTCCTTTCCATTTTTCACTTTCTTGCCGTTCAGTCTCTTCCCGTCCTCTCCATTGTTTCCATCATCATTTCATAAGGACCTGACTTCACTTTTCTTTTGTGTCTTGATAAGATTTCCCTGTTTTCCTGACCAAACGCTGCCACCAAATGCAGACTAGCAGACTCCGGTTTCCAGTTCTTCCGTCCCGATGCATAGCTTTATAACTTCGATGATGTTCTATGAGGGTCAGAGGAGAAACATGTCTGCAATTCATCTTCTTGGTCTTATTAGATCATAGATTTCCAGACCAGCTCCAGAGAAATGTCATGCCCCTAAACCAAACTGAAATCCCCGACTTTGCAAATATGGCTGACCTGAATCAGAATGTAAGGCAGTAGAAGTATTTTTAGTAATGCTGAGTTCTAGTCATCTAGTCAGATCAGAATATTGTTTACAGCCCCCTCTAGCAAGCTTCAGTTTGTGCTTTAAAAAAAAAAAAAAAAAAAAGACCCATTTCATGTTCCAGTGTTATGTGACTGTATACACCAAGAGCATTTTAAAATGTTGATTTACATTGTTTAATCCAGGCAATTTTAGTGATTTATGTATTCTTAAATGATTGTGATCAACTGGTTCCTATGACTAATAATCTATAGCAGGAGATTCAAACTTGAGTAACCTACTGGGACTAGATATGTAACTTGTATCAGGAAGCAGGCAGGATAAGAAATGAGTAAGTGAAGACTGGTCATTTAGAGAAGATGACCTACTTAAGTTTGCATTGGCACTCAGCCTCACTGTGTATAATACATTTTAACACTGTAAATTCCCAACAAGCATTGCTAAGGGCAGACTTAAAGCTGCATCTCACCAACCCTGGACTTGAACTTAGCAACCATTACAAGGCAGCAACCTTGAGTAGACGTTCTGCCAAGGCTGGAGTGTGAGGTAAAGACAAGCCTGGTTCCATCTCTGGCGTTTGGAGTGATTCTGCAGCAGATTATAGCATGGCAAGCAAATTTGCAGAAATAGTTTTGTCAAATTGAATAGGTCATCAATCAATCAAGCATGTTTCTTTTTACATATTTGTAACGTTGGTGTATCTTTGATGAACATGTTATTTGGGAATAATTTGGCATGTTATTCAGAACTCTTCCTATTTTTAGAATTGTGTTATTTTGCTTCATGTGTAATAGTGGTAAACACTTCAGGGCAGGGGAACACTCCTCCAGTGTATCCTAAAGTTACCAGCAGGTAATTAAACCAATGTTTAATTGTGCCACTTGGGCACATTGTGCCATTTGGACAAATTGTTTTTAATCAGATCATTTGGAGTCATTTCTCCCACATTACTTTGTCCTTTGCTTTGTAAGTGCTTAGAAAACCCCTCTGCAGGTATTTTCCAGGAGACTCAGAAAGCACTCAGGTGACAAAGTGGCAGGGTCAGTACAGCATTTTATCTGGCACTGGGTTATAAGCAGTATGCACTTCAGGAGTCCTTGGGGACTCTGCTTAGATGGAGGGACGGCTAGATGGGCCATCTTGGTGATGGTCCAAGTTAAAGAAGCTTGAGTTGGGGGAGCCATTGACCTAACGCAGCTAGTGTGCAGCAAAGACCTGTCAGGCACACCTTACATGCCTGGGCACATGGGAGGACTGGGGGTCACTAGAAGGGAGCAGACCAGCTTCTTAGATGTGATGGGTACAGACTTGCCCCGTATCTCTGAGCCCTTCCAAGGAAGAACTTGGCTTCCTGGATATTGGGAGTGCAGTCAGCAGGGGGCAGCCACATCCAGCAACTGCTAGAGGCAGGGGTCTAAAAACCACACAGGACAAATCTGACAGTCATGTGACCTCCAGAGATTCCATGAGGTAGGTCCAGGCTGTCTCTAGGACTGCACTGCACGTAGGTACCCCTCTCACTCTGCCCAGCTCTGCAGCTCTTACTCCTTCCACCTCCTTTCCACTGGTGTTGGCCTGGAGGGAGAAGGTGCAGGGAAACAGGTATACATTTCCTGCATTAGAAACAAAACACACACACACACACACACACACACACACACACACTTGGTGGTCCAGAAAAATATCATGAATAACATGAATAACATAAGCATTCCAATTCTAATCCATAGTAAAGATGCTTCCTGTAGTCAACTGGGAGCACATCAATCCAGAAGGGGGTCTCACCAGAATCAGATCCAGCCTGTTTCTGTGACAGTACCATGTGATCCATTGTTACCAGATCTTCCAGATTAAGGAGAAGCCAACATTTGATTTTTTTTTTTATATATTTTTTTAATTTTTCAATTACAGTTGACATATTAGTTTCAGGTGTACAACATAGTGATTAGACATTTATATAACTTACAAAGTGATCACCCAACAAATCTAGTATCCATCTGACACCATACACAATTATTACAATACTATTGGCTATATTTCTTATGCTATACCCTACATCACCATAACTATAAAAAAAAGAACAAAATAAATGAACAAACAACATTTGATTTTTTAAAGATTTTTATTAAAATATAGATAACATACAATATTATATTAGTTTCAGGGGTACACCGTAGATATTCAACATTTATTGACCTAAATAAATGACCAACAGGATAAGTCCAGCAACCATCTGACACTACCACACTATCACAATATTATTGACTATATTCCCCATGCTGTATACTATATCCCCATGACTTATATGTTTTATACCTGGAACTTTGGACCACTTAATCCCCTTGCCTTTTCCCTCCTTTTAAAATATTTCAATTACACTTGATATTCAATATTATTTTATATTAACTTCAGGTATACAGCATAGTGGTCATATATTTATATAATTTAAGAAGTGAAGAAGTGATCCCCCTGACTAGTCTAGTGCCCACCTGGCATTATATATAGTTATTATCTTACTATTGACTATATTCCCTATGCTTTACTTTACATCCCCATGACTATTTTAGAACTACCAATTTGTACTTCTTAATCCCTTCATCTTGTATACCCTATCCCCCAACCCCCCACCCACCTATCACTCTGATAAATCTAGTACCATCTGACAGCATACATAGTTATATAATAGTCTTGAGTAAAATCATTATGCTGTACCCTACATCCCCATGAGTACTTTGTAACAACCCTTCTTAATTGTACTTCTTAATCCCTCCTCCTTTTTCACCCACTACCTCAACCCCCACTCCAATCTGGCAACCATCAAAATATTCTCTGTTTTGTTTATTTTGTCCTTTAGATTCCACATATAAGCAAAGTCACATTGCATCTGTCTTTCACTGCCTGACATATTCCACTCAACACAATACCTTCTAGGTCCATCCATGCCACCGCAGATGGCAAGAACCCATTCCCTTCCTTGGCTGAGTAATATTCCACTGTATATATGCTACCACTTCTTTATCCATTTTTGTATCAACAGACTCCCAGGCTGCCTCTGCATCTTGGCCGTTGTAAATAGTGCTGCAACGAACATATCGGTGCACATGTCCCCTTGAAGAAGCATTTTGTGTTTCTTGAGATAAATTCCCAGAAGTGTGATTATTGGGTCCTTCTTTGTCTCTCATTATAGTCTTTGTCTGGTGTAAGTATTGCTACTCCAGATTTTCTTTGTTTTATTTGTTTCCATTTTCATGAAATAACTTTTTCCATCCCTTTAATTTCAGTCTCTGTGTATCTTTCAATTGAAGAGAGTCTCTTCTAGGCAGCATATGAAAGGGTTTCATTTTCTTTTCCATTCAGCCACCCTGTATTTTCTATTGGAGCAATCAATCCACTTATATTGAAAGCGATTGTTGATAGATAGGTAGTTTGGCCATGTCCACAGCATACAGGCTGCTATGCAGGGGCTTACCATGCTGGGTAGGATTCTGGTGCCCATTGAGACCACCCTTTGGATGTACCATTGTGGGGCTAATTAGGTTGTGCTCTGCTGTGGGCTGTGGTCTGAAGCCAACCTCCAAGTACACTGCTTTTGGGACCCTCTTAGGAGCGGCTCTGGTGGAGGCCCACCTTACCCGTTGCTTGTGACCAGCCAGTGACTGTTGGTTAGGAGCTACAAAGGGATCTGTGGTTGTTCGCTGCCTGTGCTGTACCTGGAGGTGCGTGGGAGAGGCCACGCTGCAAACTGAGGATGGCTGCCACCAGTACTGGGCCTGGGGTAGCTCCGCAAAAAGCCAGGATGACCAAAGTCCTGCTGCCACCTGTCAGCTCTATTAGTTCTTGATAAAGCCTCCTGTGGTACACAAGTTGGGTGAAGTAAGGTCTCAGGTAGTCACTAGAGTGGAAAAAGTTGTGGTCTACAAGTTAATGTAGTCTCTGGTTTGGTGCCAGTGCTGAACCTAGAGCTACAAAGCAAAAGTCCCAGAGTACAGTGAGGCCAGCGGCTGCCTGCCTGGGTCCGCTGGACTCTGATGGTTTTTCAAAAAATAGTGCAATGTGGGCAGGGCTGCCTACTCTCCAAGAAGTGTCTCTGGTATTGTGTGAGTTGGGTGGGGAGGTGTGTCAGGGAGTTAGCAGGGTGGAGCATTTGGATCTCACCAGGCCAGTTAGATTCAGATGTGGCCTGTGGAGGAGGGCTCAACACAGGAAAGTTGGTGCCTACCTGCAGGCGGCATGGGAGAAAGACCCCACACAGGGAAAATTGTGACTGTACTGCAGCACTTGCACCAATGCTCCCAAGTTACTGTCCTTCCGCCAGAGCCCAAGATGGGTGCCTGCGAGTGAGAAAGCCTGTGTGCAGGCTGTTTAAGAGGTCGTCTGGGTTTCCCACAGCCTTCTGTCCCATGTGGATGGTCAAAATTGCCTCTGTTTTTCACAGCCAGATGTTGTGGGGTTTCCTCTTTCCAGTACCAGTACTCTTGTCTTGGAAGCCCAGTATGGGGCTCGAGTTTCTGGCTCCTCAGGGGGTAACCTCCATGGCTGAGATATCCCTCCTGGTTCTCAACTGCCACACAGAGGTTTGGGGCCAGCTCATTCTGTGTCTCCACGCTTCCTACAAACCTCAATGTGGCTTCCTCTTTATATCTTTAGTTGTAAAACTTATGTTCAGCCAGACTTCAGATGGTTCTCCAGGTTGATCTACAATTTAGATGCAATTATAATATGTTCATGGAAGGAAGCAGGCACAGTGTTTATCTACTCCACCATCTTGGGTCTTCTCCCAACGTTTTATTAATATGAAATAATAAAATTCTTTTCAGTGTACAGGTTATGAAAAAGTGATAAATTTTAGTCCTCTGTTCTAGCATTTGCCATCCCATAGGTGGTTTGGGGGGATGGTGAAAGCCTGGGCACTGAGGCACAGATGTGCCCTCATTCTGCAAAGGGGAAGAGATGGTCATTGCTTGAGTATATACAAGGAGCAATTTAGTCTGATTTGCGTCTGTAATACGTATTTCTTTCCATCTTTTCTGTTTGCTATCAGAAATGTTCTAGCTCATTTTGGTATGGCATGTGCAGTAAACTTGGCATAGGGTGAGCTATGTAAAGACTTTTAATTCAATTACTGGCAAAAGTATGAGTTTTTATTTCCATCTTACCCTTAGATAGGATATAAACTGAGGAATTCAAAATGCAGAAGCAACAAAATATCCCATTTTAAGTATATAAAAGAATTGTTTCAAGGGGAAGAGCAAATTTCCTTAGGTTTCTCGCTCAATTAAGAACAAAAGGATGAAAAATTGAAGAGTAGACTTATTTTTCAGACCTGACTTTCATCACCAGTGGGAGAAAAGTGGCCTCCTTTGCCTACACCCTAGATCATAATCTAAGAGTAGGTTTCTACTTGTGCATGAACCTGACCTTGGTCCAAAAAGGCCCTTTTGTATAATCTCTTAACCTCTTGGCCCCTACATTTCTGTTTCCTAGACCAGTATACATTCTAAAACTATTCTCTGGCTCCTCAAGGGCTTTGTTGAAAAACATTTCTGATGTCCCATGGGTGCATTTCAGTGGACACAAATCTGAACTCTTTCCTCACCATACTTATTCTTCCCTTCCTCATTCAACCACTTCTGCCCATTGTGGCGGTTTTTGTGAAATGCTCAGTTCCCCAACCACTCAGCTATTCCATAAGCACAAAATAACTGTGCTCTCCAGAAGTAATCAGCAGGCTTATTAAGACTCACCTACAATTGAAAGCACCATGTTGTTTGTTAATTTGCATTGCAACTAGGAAACTGTTGGCTTTAACCATCCACTCTAATAACATGAGTAACTTGTGACGCCTGGAGGAGCCTGCCCTGTTGGTGTGCTAATCACACAACACTGAGCTAACAAAACAACCCGTACTCCTCATTTTCGGAATTTATCATTTCCCCAAAAATATATTTTCCTTCAAACATTTGCAGAAGATGTCTGCCCCCTTGACAAATTCTGTTTTCCCTTTGCCCAAGGTGATTTATGAGAATTTGTGCAGTTTCTTGTATTTTGCTTATTTTCTGTGGGTGGCATTGATGCCTGTTAAATTTGCAGATATCTTATCTTCAGAGTTAAGAAAATGAACTTTTGGGCTTACTTTGGGGAGAAATGGACTACTTAAGTAAAAGCATTAACAGAAAGATGGAAATCATTTTAATTCCCTTATTTCAAGTATTCCTTGTCATAATTTAAGACCCCAGGTGTGAGCCTTGCTCTGCTCCCCATTGTGAAACTGATTAGGAGTTATGCAAAGTTAACAGTCGAGGTTGCAGAAGTTGTTCTTATGATTTTCCAGTTTAAAATGCTACTTAGCAGTAAACTGGTTTCATAAACAGATTATATATATATATATATATATATATATATATATATATATATATATATATATAATTTCCTAATAAAACATACAAATGGAGACAGATATCACCAAAAAAAATCAAAACTTAAAGTGGAAAAGGTGTGTCCAGATGGGGTCTAAACAATTCTGATCAGCTAACTATCTGGAATCTTTTATAATATTCAGAGAATTTGTGTTTGGTCTAAACAAAATATTAGTTACCAATCAATTTGGCTTTGCTTTAATCTCAGTAGCCTTTTTCCTGCCTGAGATAGCCTTGACTTTTTAAAAATGCCTCTGAACAGACTATTGACATCTCACTGCTTTTCAATCAGATTTTTCTAGACCAATTAATTAGCAAAGCATTTATCATATTAGCATCCATATGGGAATTTCATGCTGGACTCTGTGACTCTGGGAGACAAATCAGGGAGGAAATAGTGACCTTCACATTCTTTGAGAGGAGCAATTAATTTAAAGAATGCAAATAACACTGTGCCATCATATGTATAAAAAAATTAAATGAATTATGTGGGATAAATTCATCCACTTGTTTAATATAGTCGTTCATTTGACAAATACTTATTGAGTTCTTACTATGTACCAGCCATATCAAGCTCCTGAAATACAGTGATGAACAAAGCAGCCATAGTTAGTGCCCCAATGAATCATTCATTTTATGAAAGTTCATTAAAGTATGAGCTAAAGAAATGAGAAGAGCTTTCTTGAAGAAGTTGGAGTATATGTTGAGTATTGAGAAATGAGTATTTTTAATGGCTTAAATTGTGTCTACCCCCAAAAAATATATATATGAATATATTGAAGTCCTAAGACCCTGCTACCTGTGAATGTGACCTTATTGGAATAGGATCTTTGCACATGTAATCAAGTTGAGAGGAGATCATACTGAATTAGGTTGGTCCAAATCCAAAAGGACTGGTGTCCGTAAAAGAAGAGGGGAAGAGACAGACAGACACAGGAAAAAATCATCATGTGGAGACATATGCAGAAATTGGAGTTATGTATCTCCAAGTCAAGGAATGCCAAGACTGTTGGTAGCACCAGAAGCTAAGAGAAAGGCATGGATCAGATTCTCCTCTACATCCTCAGAGTGAGCATGGTCCTGCCAACACCTTGATTTCAGACTTCTAGCCTCCAGAACTGAGAGAGAATACATTTCTGTTATTTTAAGCCACCTGGTTTGATGGTTTTTTTTGTTGTTGTTGTTGGTTTTTTTTTAAGTGACAGCCCTAGGACACTAATAGAGGAAACACAGATAGGGCTGTGAGAATGGAAGGATCAACAACGAAACAGAAACAGCAAGTGGTGAAAGAAATAAGACTGTTCAAATGATAGGTTCAATTCAAGTGGGCAATATATTCTAGAAACTATTGGCATTCAGGTTATGGAAGTGATTGAATAAGACATGAAGAAACTTAGACCCAGACAATAGAAAATCGTTGAGAAAAAGAGGTATGATAAAGGAACATTGATCTAGCAGCAGTACGCAAGCCCGCTGACTCTTAAGTAATCTAGTCATTCTGGCAAACTCCTGGACAACATCCACCAGTCTAATGAGATAGAAGAGTAAGCCACTGAGGACGTGAAGAGGATGAAATGGAAAAAAAGAGGATGTTCCTTCTAATTGTGATAATGAATGATTTCATGCAACCTGTGAATTTAACAGTTTGTACTATATTTTTAAATTTTAACTGTGATATTGAGAATTTCTATGTCAGTGGGCAGGTGATACTTTAAACCTCAGACTTCAGTTGGCCAAAATAAGGAAAAAAAGAACTAACTAACTAGTAGGCTAATCTGAAGATTTCACAATGAAATATATTGCAACTTTCTTCTCTGTTAAGCACCATGCATGTGGTAAGTGATTGCATTGCACATTTCCCTTTTAGAACCCACACAGTTGATACAATTAGTAGGTTTTCCTTTTGTAACTTGTGATCCATTTTATTTATTTATTTATTTTTTGCACCTAAGTAGATCTGGTAATATTCTTTTCTTGAAAAATTACTATAAAAAATGCTTACAATTCCCTATTTTCTCCATATCTCCTTATTCCTGTATGTACATCCATTTTCCCAATTACTGGATATAAAATTCAAATCCCATTAGGTTTCACTTCGACCTGTTCATTAGCACAATATGAAACCTCAGATTTCAGGACAGAAGTACAATCTGGTGTATATGGTACAGGCTCTTTTGAGTTTTTGTTGAGTCTTGCTGAAATTTGAACCATGCTTGAGAAAAAGTGTGCTCAGTATTCTGGTGGGTAAAAGCAATCGGAATAAAAACATCTCATGGGGGGGATGCCTGCTGAGAAATTCTCCTTTCCCACAGAATGCAGGGCATTGTGTGTTCTGTCGTACTTGCATTCTAAAATATTAATAGCCAACTCTTCCTTACTAGGACTTAAATAGGAAACAAAAGCAAAAACCTAGCACATATGATAGTATTGGTGTGTAAGGATTGTAAAAAACTATTTTATGTAAGACATATATGTTATATACTTGTATATATATATATATATATATATATATATATATATATATGCGTGTATATATGTGTGTGTGTGTATATATATATATATATATATATATATACAAGCACACACACATATATAATCTAACATGAATCTTACATGAAACATGATTTATTTTAGATGACAGAAATGATGCTGAGTCTTATTGATATGTATCCATAGCTTTGAATGTTTGTCCACAGTGTATGTTCAAGCAATACTGAGGTTCAACCATCAGTTCCCTGTGAATAGATTTAGACAAATCTCCATTGTTCATGGAAATTAAACAGACTCCAGCCACTCTGCAGAAAATGTCTGCCAGAAATCAGGTCCATATTATTGAATGTATTGTACTATAAACATGGATGGCCCCAAATGAGGCAACTGTCAGTTTAAAAACCAGACCTGGACAGCTATGCCCGTCCCCTGTGTGTGAATGAATGGGAAGTGGAGCAGTTTGCACGATGTAATTTTTTGGCTGCTTTGAAGATCAGCTTCTGTGGCCTTGATTCTTGGAGACTGTTGTGGTGATACATTGAGAAAAAGAAATCTAAGACTTTTTAAAAGTAATTTTCTCTCAAATAGTGTTTTGTGCCTCCATGTACAAGAAAATATTAGGCATGGTTGTATTTAAACATAATTTGTAATGAGTCAGTTGATTCTAATTTGGAGTGGGTCTCTAAACTAGACATATAGTAACATGTTAATAGAAATATTCCTGGCAGCCACCCATCACAATATATGCAGTTGATTTACATGAACATGTGCAGCCAGTTTTTACGAGGTTATCGTGTGGAGTGAAGGCATTGCACAGGCGCCATCTTACTTAATCACCAAGCAGCCCCAGGAAACATGTTGCCTCACTTGATGCCGGAGAGAACAATGGGAGAGACGGTTAAGTTGCACACAATCATGCACAGCAAACAGCTCTGCTCGCCTTCAAAGTCAGACTCAACTATCTCTCTCTGTGTCAACGGAAAATGCTCCATGGAGCCCATTAAAATGCAGCATAGCAATGCCAAATGTACCATAACATCACTTCACTGCTAATTTTAACATACAAAACTTAATGAAGAGGTCAAAAACACTGATGAGAAATGCCATATAACGAGTATTTGTTATAGTCCCTGCTGGGTATGTATTACTCATTTAATCTCCCTACCACCCCTCAAGGTAGACACTAACAGTCTTCCTTTATGAATGGATTAACTAAGGATTGTTGAGGTGAAGTGGCTTGCCTTAAGTCACATGTCTAGCAAGATATAGAGCCAGTACCTGACTCCTATGAATCATAGTGCCTCCCACAAAGAAGAAACCTGTTCAGAACCAGTCAAATTTGAGGTCACACCTCTGGGAATCATACGGTCTACTCAGCTGCTCAGACTCTCACCTGGTTGCTCCTTACCTACTATGCATTTTCATTCCAACTGGCAGCAAATGAGGAGTAGACAATTAGTGGAGTGGATAGGAGAAAGGGTAATAGTGTAGCAATCTGCTGTGGGGTCCCACTGACTCTAGGAGAAACTAATTGTGATTGGCTGATTGTGAGGGATATGCATAAATGTGTTGCCGGTGGAGAGCATTTCGTATAGATGTAAGAGGCCTTCAAAATTAAATAGTCTCTAAAATACATTCGTCGGTTTTTCAAGCATGGTACAAAATCAATGCTCTGAATTTTGACCTTTCATAGAAAAAAAGGCTTATCAAGTTTAATAGGTACTGTTTAAATTTCTAGGAAGTTTGTTATTTTTAAAACACTTATATCCAAATGATATTTTTTAATTTAAATTCTGTCTCATAAATGTTTCAGTATAAGTTCTCTGGAAAAAAATTAAATGGGATATCTCTTTCCTTGGTAACAATAGATAAATATGGTATTCTTACTCCTTTGTTTTGCAAAACATCATGTTTTAGAATATTTTTATTTCCTGAATGCACACAAACATAAACACACACACACACACACACACACACACACACACACACACACACACGAGAGGATCAATACAAATGTAAAAATTTTTCCCTTCAGTGCATTTATATTCCTTGTTGTATACTCCAGTTCTCGGTAGATCACTACCCCCATTGTCTAGAAGAAATATTTTTCCCTTTTTTTCCTCTGAATATTACATTTATACGTGCTTATGGTAGAAGTTTTGGAAAGTATAGAAAACATTTGAAAGTATAGAAAAGCAAAAGCATAAGAAAAATAAGTTATAAATGAACCAAAGAAATGTATTCATTATTTGCATTTTAGAATATGTCACTGTAAATTAAAATATAAGCTTACCAAAATTGACAGTTTTTCTCCCTGGCCGAGTTCTAGACTGCGACTACACTAAACCAAACTAAACCACTTACAGTACAGTGCACTGACCAGTTTCATTCTGCCTTCTCAAATGACATCTTCTCTCTCTTTCTTCCCTGGTGGCACTTAAATTTGTCTTTGTAATGTTAGTTAATGGTAATGCTGATGTTGAAAACATAAACTGAAGGAAATAGTGAACCTAACTTTCATTTGATTTATACCTTATGACTATGAATTCTATATGGGGTAAAGGAAAAGAAAACAAAACAAAACACTTTTACTGGAATCTGAAAAGCAAGAATGATATTTTGCTATTTTTCTGTGTTTATGTTACTTCCCAAAATCTAGACTGAGAATTTATTTAGTTAGACATCCAGGTGTGAGAGTTACCATTTGAATGGGAAAGTTACATATCTAAATAATGAACCTTTTCAGATTTCATTTCACTGTTTTGCCATTAAGTAGACAAAGCGAGAGAGCAAATCAATGTTTCATTTATAATTCAAATCTCCTAGTCTAGTCTTTGGATACATTTTCCACAATACTGAACTGGTTTCTCAATGAGAAACTGAAAAAGAGAGTCATCCCACTCTACAAGAAAGCTACGCTTAGAATGTTCTCTGGCATTAATTGTCCTGGAGAACATGACACCTTCTGGAATATAAACTCATTTTGCAGTGAGAGTAAAAGAAGCCTGAAGAGGTTAGGTGATTTTCCAATAAACATGCAGGGTCGGCACCTGTTCAATGGAATAATTTATAATTTGGTGGTGCTAGAGAGCTCAACATAGATTCAGAGAAAAATTTGAGTGGAGTTTAAATAAATTGAAGAAAACTTTGGGTAGGTTACTTTAGTTTCAATAGATGTCTGAAAATGTTTGCTACATAAAAAATATGACAGGTTTCTGTTAATTGTAGGAACATTCTATTTCTAGAGTCTTTGCCCAGCAATGTGCTGGTAAATGCTTTACAGGCTCTTTAGAAAAAGAAAATTTCGGCAAGTGTATGTTTTATGATGTTTTTAAGTTTAGTCTGCATTATTATCATTTTCTCTATTGCTTTCTTAAATCCAGCCAATCAAAACAATAAATCAAGCCCTGATTTGTAGCATATGTGGATTTTCATGATATATATACTACCATCGTGACTGATTTCAAGCTACCAAGTCACTCAATGCAAAGTTGAAAAGAGATATTAACATCATTATAAAGTATTACAATATTAGATATAACAGACCTAAGTAACTTCAAGATAGAAATAATAGTAAAATAATTAGGAAGTGATGAGTTTTAAGTATGTTACTTTTATTCTTAATATGATTTGTGAGTTCATATAATCTAATGTTTAAAAAATGACTGTGCTTAACAACTGTCTCAGAAACTTCCTATAGTTTTAATAATTGGGTTTCGTTATCATGTATGTAACAGCTTTAGTCTCACTGCCTATGTCTTTGGAGGAAAGAGAATATGAAAAAAATTACACAATGCATTATGTATCATATGTTATATACATCATATTCAGCATTAGTGAGACATACATGTTACATGTATACTTTTAGAATTATGTCTCTATAACAGTGCTTCTCAAGCTTAAATGTGCATATAAATCACTGAGGATTTGCTAAAATGCAGATTCTAGGTCTCAGAGTCTGTGTTTCTAAGATACGAGCTGATTACAAAATATGAAGGTTTAAATTAAAAATAATTTATTACAGGAAAAGACAGATTGCCATTAATCCCCCTCAAAATACTCCCCCTCTCTTTAAACTCACTTATCCCATCATTCTTGCCATTTTCTGAAGCAGTTCTGGAAGTCCTCTTTCATGAGTGTCTTTACTTCATCTTCTATCATGATAATGATCAGTATAACACATTGCTTCTGGTGTGGCAATTTCTGTCAAATAAAACATTACAGTGTGTCCCAATCCACCTTATCCACCACATCTGGCACCGTGCAACTTTTGGCTCCTCCCCAAAGTCAAAATAACCGTGAAAGGTAAACGTTTTGAACTGATTCAGGACAGTGAGACAGCCACGACAGTGCCATTAAAGACACTCATGAAAGAGGACTTCCAGACCTGTATTACTGGTGCTCTGGTCCATGGACCATATTTTGAATAACAAAGCCCAAGACTAATTTCCTTAGCGCTCTATTATGTAAAAGAGCCCTTTTATTTTTATATAGAGAAATATAGATAGGTATTATGTGTGTATGTAATATGAAACAGATCTCTCCATCTGCTCAAAATAGAACAGTAAATAATTCTGCAGAGAAAACAGAGAGAAAATGGGAATTGGAAGAGTTAAGGGTGGCCTAGTGGAGAGGGAGGAACTGCCACTGAGGACAAGTAGGATACAAAAATTCAGGACAAATTTAGAAAATCAAATTTAAAGGCCTGAAGTCAATGCTTATCAATCCTGGTATTAAAAAAAAAAAAAAAAAGTTTTAAGAAACCCCAAATCACTTCAAACTCTATGAGATATTAAGACATAGGGATAATATGGAAAACTGGAATTTCAGCCATGGACATTTGAAATTAATCCTGTAAGCATACATAGGAACATAAGTCATTTATATATACACAAAGTTTAGTCTGGTGCTATCCAAATTGGAGACAAAGAAAATTTGGTACAGGGGGGTTGTCTATCTCAAGCTAAGAGTCAGTGGGAATTGCCTGTGTCAGGGGCTGGGAGAATCCAGAAAGAATTGTAGACTTGGATATGGAGGAAAAAGATGCTGAGATGCTAACCCAGAGTGATGAGAGCACAATACTGCAGCTGATTAAATATGAGTCTTGGGTAGAGAAGAAGCCAGTCTTTTATCTCTTTTCTTTGTTACAAGTTCATGGTCAGAAACCTTCTAAGCTCATGAGAAATTTCATACATCCTATCTTTTGCCTTTGACTGCAAGATACATTTGCTAGAACCAAACCGAACAATATGTTACAGCTTTAGCCTTGAGGTGGGGAATATTTATTTCCAATAATTTCATTGTTTATATTGCTTTTATTCATAGTGATTTAGCCTTAAGTCTTTTTCAGGAGTAATCTGGGTATAAAAGTAGGTGTAATAAATTTTCATGAAAAACAATTGTCCTAAGAGCTGGCTTAGGAAGGGAAGGCAAGAGTAATTACGGAAAAAGGCAACCAAGAATCTTATTGGAAGGTGGAGGAAAAGAATACATTTTAAACCCTGATATAGAAGATATTTTTAAGGTTTTTTTTTCCAAACACTATTATAGGACATTTCAAAATACCTATTTTACCATTATATTAATACAACAACAGGGACCAGAAATGGTGGGAGGATGGAAGATGACTTTTCATGGACATATCACAAGTATTTAAATAGAAAAAGAGTAAAGAACTTTGACTTGTTGAATTTAAGATGCCATCAGGGAGTCCAATCATAGTAAAGAAATTAGAGATCTGGCATTAGGGTGTCAATATGTTTGAAAATTATGATAGCAGATCTGACTGTATATTGAGGGAGAGAAATGTCTTCATAGGTTTCTCAGGGAACAATCTATGGGTGGGGGCCAAAGGAGAAAAACATAAGAAAAGATGGAAGAATTAATGGGGCGTGTGTTGAGGAAAGAGTGAAGCTCCCAGCAGTAGAATTTCTCATTATCCTCCAGCCAAAAGAGGAATTCAGTTAAATAAATCCACCGTCATCAAATCCATCCCTTTGAATTCAGTATAATTTGTAGGGGAATTTTTCATTCTTCCAAAATCAAGTCATTCTTAATTTAAAATACAAGTTGTCCTAAATTAATATTCTACCTCAGTGCATTAGAGTATACCAATGTGATCTACTTATTAAGTGAATCTCAGAGAGAACACTTAAGGAAAAAATCCAGACAATTTGAACCGCCCTTAATGACCCTTTGGGATAGTTAAAAGCCATTGTTCAATATGCATATCAAAAGTCCCTGAATAACACAGCATGGCATACCAAAGCTTCAACTTTCCATGGGTTCTGGTAGTCCAGCCAAAATAATAATGTCTAACAGCTTTTTTGGATCTGTTACAATGCATCATGAAAACATTTAGAATTCAAAATGACATTCTTTTCTTTTTTTTAATCCACCAGCAATGACCAATGTTCTTTTGCTTTGCAGTCACCTTATGGATCTTGTAGTATGATCAGCATTTCTTTAAGGGCAAACTTCAGAAGATTCACAGGTTAAATTTAGCTAGGTTGTTAGGATATGAAAAACATCTCAAATTTTCAGAATATGTAATGGAATTTCGTCAAATTTTCTCCAAAGTAATTTCCTTCCCCCAGTCCTGTTTTCTACAAAGTATCACTCTTAAGGCAAACCTTTATTTCATCTCTCTGTATCTCTCTTCAATTTCCAACTACTCCCAAAGGTGAATCTATACTAAGAAATTCTAGCTCTTTACCTGTCTACTGACAGTGTCGGACTTCACCTGCCAAGCAACCTTGGCAAAACTTGAAGCAATCAAAATATGTATTACTTTCTCAGGAAATCCATATTGCTATGAAGATGTAATTTCCTAACTTAGGAAATCATTTCTGAGAGTCAGAGACACTTTCATGTTTTAGAAAATTATTTTCTAAAAGATATGTCCTTGTTAAAACTATTTTTATTCAACAGACATTATTGAATGTCTGTTATGTAACAATGGTAATTATTGGGAAGAGTGAGTGCAAATAAATTCTGGAAATTAAGGAAATATAATATCTTCCCTCTGAGATACATAAATGTACAATAGGGTCGATAGGTATGTATATGAAAATTATAATACAAAACAAAATGTACTGTTAAAACTTGGAGGCATAGTGGGAACACGGAGAATGGAAAGGTGGAGGCCAACTGGGTGGGTTTAAGGAATATTTCTTAGATCAAACACCTTTTGAACTAGCCCTTAACGACATGTATATTTTCAGTAGGATGAGTACACTTCATTTAAGGTGGACTTGAAGGGGAAAAGAAATAGTGTGAGTGTGAGGGAGTACTGAGGTACAAGAATGAAGGTTTTGTAGACGCACAATTGGTATGTATGGTTGTTGCATAGGTTATATTGTGAGGCTATGCATGGCAAAGTGACAGAGGAAATATCAAGGTGTATCCTGAACGCAAACCTACAAAAAATGGTGAAATACATCCACTAGAAGATATTTAAGCAGGGGGGTTACATGCACAGGAACGTGTTTGAGATGACTTCAAACTTGTTTGGTATGATTCGAAGAATGAAAAGACAATGTGGTTTTCTTTCTTCTATAGTTTATTGATTCTTTTCCAATTAAAAAATGTTTAAAAGAAGAGTTGCTAGAATTTAGCTCAATAACATGGTCCAGGTAGTATTAAGTTTCAGCATTAACAACTTAAGTTTAGAATAAACAACCCACCTGCTTACTTACAACTCCTATGATGTAAGGACTTATAATTCAACAAGAGGCTCCAAAAGTATATATATAGATATAGATACAGATACAGATACAGATATATATATATATATATATATATATATATATATATATATATATATATCTTTTTTTTTAAGTTGACATCTCTTTGACATTTAAATGCAGATAAGAATCATTCTTAATTTACGTACCATGAAATCAAAGGGAGAAATCAGGGGAAAATCAGATGATGGCTATATTGATCTCTAATTTTTAAGAATGCCTTTTTCTTTAAGAATGCCTTTTCTTCAAAAATATTTGTCAATTCAAACGATTATCTTATATAATTAATCTTCCTTCAAGATGCAATCAGGTTACCCATGTACCTCTTGTAACTTTGTTTTTATCAACGGTTAAACTCTCTTCACTAAATTGGCAAATTACAATTATTGCATTTTTCTCCAATTTATTGTCAGTTCATCTAATGACCACTATTCATTAGCAAATACTTTAGCATGAAAATCCTGTCGTAAGCCTAGTGAAATTAATACATTTTGTTGCATTTATGATTTTGTTCTAAACTTCAGTGTTAATTTATTTTTAAAGTTTGTTGGGGTGACAATTGTTAGTAAAATTATATAGATTTCAGGTGTACAATTCTGTATTACATCATCCATAAATCCCATTGTGTGTTCACCACCCAGAGTCAGTTCTCCTTCCATCACCATATATTTGATCCCCCTTACCCTCCTCTCCCACCCCACCCCCATGCCCCTTACCCTCTGGTAACCACTAAACTATTGTCTGTGTCTATGAGTTTTTGTTTCTCATTTGTTTGTCTTGTTCTTTTGTTGTTTTTGGTTTATATACCACATACCAGTGAAACCATATGGTTCTCTGCTTTTTCTGTCTGACTCATTTCGCTTAGCATTATAATCTCAAGATCCATCCATCTTGTCACAAATGGTCTTATTTCATCTTTTCTTACTGCCAAATAGTATTCCATTGTGTATATATACCACAACTTCTTCATCCATTCATCTATCGAAGGACATTTTGGTTGTTTCCATGTCTTGGCCACCGTAAATAAAGCTGCAATGAACATTGGAACACACGTGTCTTTATGTATAAATGTTTTTAGATTTTTTTGGGTAGATACCCAGGAGAGGGATTGCTGGGTCATACAATATTTCTATTCATAATTTTTTGAGGAACCTCCACACTGCCTTCCATAGCGGCTGCACCAGTCTGCATTCCCACCAACAGTGTATGAGGGTGCCTTTTTCTTTTTACTCCACAGCCTCTCCAACACTTGTTACTATTTGTCTTGTTGATGCAGTGCTAATTTTTAAATGCAAACTTTGTGATATCCCAATACATAATTGAATTGGTTAAGAATAAAAACATGGAAAACAAAGCTTAGGGCAAGTTTCTAATTTATTAATTTTCAACCTCATCTGACTGACTTAAATTAATAGTGTTTACTTGTGAAACACCTCCCCCCATTAAGCAATGATATAAAGCAGTATTTCTCAATTTTTTAAAAAAACATCACTAAATATTACATATAGGAAACCAAATATAAAAATAGATAAAGTCTATTATCTATTTTTAGGTAGTTCAGAGTGGGCCTTTGGGAATCAAGCACCCACTCTCTTAGACATTCATTTTTATTTCCTCAATAAACAGTTTTGATTTCTAGTTTGGCCAAACATTGTGCTAAGTGCTAGAGATAAGAATGAGGCAAACAAAGAACCCCTGCAATTTGTAATCTAGTTGTCAGAGAGAGATTTCAAAATAATAAGAGCAAATATGCACACACATAAACATACAATGGTTACTGTAGCCATTGACAAAAAGCAATGATACATAGAATTATGAGAGGGTGTAATCAGAGTAAAATTAAAGAAAGTAACAGTGTGCAAAAATCCTTCACCTTTATATGGACCATATAATGATAATTCCTATTCCTATTCCCATTCCTATAGTGTTCCATCCCCTTGAAAAGTAATGCTGGTAGTGACCTACTAAATTGATTATGAAACCTTTTACATGTCTCTATCTACAATCTGACAGAAACAGAGATCCATGAAAGATTTTTTTCATTACAAAAGCATATTTCTGTCTGCTTTTGCATGTAACAGTTTGGGGCAGTTTTATTGGGCTGCCGTTAAAGGATTTATGTGTGTATGGTGAGTGTGGTCTGAGAAAGGAAAGGATGGCAAACAACTACCTGCCAGCTCATTGTACAGTACTCATCCTCACTGCTTGCTGACTCGTGTTCTATCCACCATGGCCTTTGCTGTTGCCATTATGTGTCATGTCAACTATAAGACTGTTTAATATCTGTTTCCTGCGTCACTATGTCAGCAATAATTTAAGGGAATAGTGAAGGAAAACACAGCTCCTAGTGATGGATACATGAGTCATTTCAAGGAAAAGAAGCTGTGGAGTTACCTGAATTCTTCAAGAAGGCACCTGTACACCCTTTCCTCACTCCCTCTTTACTCGACTTTCCGGGATGTTGTTTCGCACACTTGCTGCTTCATTCACCACCACCATGCCTGTTCTCCCCGTTGCTGCCTCTCTCCCCCGCTTCTAGGATCATCAGTTCTTTAAAACTCAAGTTCCCTCCTCCACGTCTCTTAGCTGGAATCCCTACGGTGGCTCTTATCCCCAGGCAGCCCTGCCCCAGAGAGCAAATGACTTAGGTAAACAAATGTGCAGTCTTGCTGCAAAAGGAAAGAACAATAGGGTGAGAGAGAAATGGATGAATTGGTGTGTGGCAGAAGGGAGAAGCCTGTGGACTCATTATTTCAGGGATTCTATGGATTGTTCAGGACTTCTTCTGACAGCTGGTAAATATTTCATCTTTTTATTGGGAAGAAATTGGCTTCTGTTTCCTAACAAATGCGCACCTGTGTGAGTTTTCTACATTGGCAATTTACACGTAGCTGACGAGCATTGTGAAAATCTGTCATTTACTTTTAATTGTTTAATAATTAAGTGAATCCATTAGTATCCCCTATCCCTGCCCTTGTTTGTGTAGAGACTTTAAAAAAGAAATGTGTTGGTTTTATGCTTAGTTCCAGAGCTGTTTATGGAACTGGTAAACACTGATGGGGAAACACTGGTCAAAATACGTCCTTTATAATTATTTGTAATTTTGACAAGAGCCACTCATAGAAAGGGTATGAGGTATACACATACACAGAGACACATACACACACTATTTAAAATAATAAATAAGAGTAACAGTGTACCTAAGAAGAAATTGCCTCTACATGTGTAACTTAGTGCTCAAAATATTTGTTCATTTTAAGTTTACATGGAGAATTAAAATCATTTTATGTTTGAGTCCCTAAAAGCTTTATATGGGAATAATTTGATAACATAATTGCTAAATGAGGAAAATTGTTATAGCCATTTCTCTGTTTTATGCACACAAATAGAACTCTCTAGAACAGTGTACTTGAAATTGTTTCCAATGGTATCAAGTAGTAAACTCTTTTGTTTTAAGGACAGATAAACTATAAATACATGTAAGGAATTAAGTTTCAAATTTTTATATAAATATATTTTTAAACAAATGTGGTTTTTAAAATCAAAAGACTTAATATAAGACCAGGTATTATTATATTATATTAATTATATTATATTATATTATATTATATTATATTATATTATATTATATTATA
The DNA here is from genome assembly GCF_057876585.1 of Rhinolophus sinicus. Classification (NCBI taxonomy): domain Eukaryota; kingdom Metazoa; phylum Chordata; class Mammalia; order Chiroptera; family Rhinolophidae; genus Rhinolophus; species Rhinolophus sinicus. Next base: position 202,316,847 of record NC_142517.1, read on the forward strand.
AGACCGGGTGTTATAGTAAAATAAGACTGGGTATTATATTAATTTTTGCTCCAAAAGATGCATTAGAGCTGATTGTCTGGCTAGGTCTTATTTTCAGTGAAACATGGTACCGAGGTATTTCGGGGTTGTAATTAGGAGGGAAAATTTGAGGGTCTTGGGAATGTCCAACATAAGAAGCAGTGTTTCCCCCATCACTGTAGTAAATGTTTACTAAGTGTATACAGAGACCAGGTTTCCAGCATGGCACTCTACAAGTGTAGGTATTCAACTTTGCTATGGGGGTATGGGTGCCCACATTTTCTAAGAAATTCTATCATAGTTTGTCAAGAAGCAAACAGCAACTGTATGTTTTTGTCCATGTTGTTCTTTTCTCTTAGCTCTGTAAATAGGACACATACTATAGAACTATAGGTGTTCTACAGAACTATAGGATGGTGTCCTAGCATACAGTTTTCCAGTTATACACTCTAAATGAGCAGCAGTACCCAGGGCATGCCCACTTGCTTCTGAAGCGTCAAGCTAGGTGCTGGACAATAAACATTCTTCTATCTCTTTGCATCTAGTGTTAAGATATCATTTATCATATTACAAAATTTCATTTATTACTCTCCATGACACTGTGAAGGGCTTAAGGCAAATGTTTTCTCTCTACTACTGATGAGGGGCTGAAGACCAGAAATTAAATGATTTCCTAGAAATGTTTTAGCTCCACTTGCCCACAGGCCAAGGGCCTATGCCTAGAATCCAGGTGTTACTTTTTCTACTCAACCAAAGACTCCTGCTTAAGGTGAACTAGCTTGATGTTGAATGTCCTCATTGTAGGAGGACAGGGTAGAGACATCCCTAAGGTTAATCCGGGCTCTACTAGCTATTTGTGAATCTTACAGTTTAAACATGAGCTTTGGAAGCAAACTGGGCAGTGGTTCCCACTGTGTAACCTCTCAGTGGGGGAGCTGGCTAGAAATGAAGAATCTGGGCCTCACGCCAGATCTAGCACATGAGAAACTCTAAGGGTAGGGCCCATTAACTTGGGAAGCCCTCCAGGTGACTTTGAGGCCCTCTGAAGAGTAGGATCACCAACCTGGCCTATTCAGACTCGCACTGGTATGCTCATAGGACTCAGGAACAATTTCAGTAATGCCTCTCCTAAGTTTGGTTTGTGCTTGCACTGACCCGACAGCATTTTTTGGAAAGGTTACTGGAGAGAGAAGCAGGAGGAGGTATCTCTAAGATTAACTTCCTGTCTTTAGCCTCTGGCTTCATATTTTCCAGAGGACTGTTTAAAAGCAACACGGTGGTGGGGAGAAGTGGTGCGTCAGTCCGTGGGGTATTCATTTGGCCAGGAAAAGCACACAGAGTTACACTCACACTTAGCTCCCTACTAGTCAGTCCCTCCACACTCAGGACAGCACTGGGGAGAAGATGGATATTTTCCAAATTGCTGAAATGAGGAAATGAGAGGCATACGAGGAGAGTGACAGACAAGCCATCGCCTCGCAAAGTTTCAGATGCCTTTATATCAGAGTGTCTCAGCAGTGACACGACTGCCGTTTTGGACTGGATGTGTTTCTCTGCTGTTCTGTGTACTGGAAGAAGTTTAGCAGCTTCTCTAGCCTCTCCTCAGTAGATGCCAGGAGCTGTCCCCATCCCTGCCTCAGCTGTGGCAGTCAAAAACGTCTCCAGACATTGTTAAGTGTCCCCTGTGGAGCAAACTTGCCTTCGCTTTGGTGGAGAACAAGTGCTCTAGGCCATTCTCCCTCTCACTTTCCCCATCTCACAGGGCCAATTTGAGCAAAGTACATGGTACCCTGGTTAGAATAATCCTTATCTTCTGAGCCTTCCATCTCCTGGCTATTATTTCAGGGCCAGTATAAAAGGAGGAGACCCAGATTCTCGAGAAACTTCGTTGCTGTGCATGGAAAATAAATCAGGAGCCAGAGGCAGACAGTACAGAGAAGAAGGCATTCAGTGCTCTTAGACTCCCAGCAACAGCCGACTTTGAAAGAATAGCCAAGGCTGAGAGCCATAGAAGTCGATGAGCTGAAAAGAAAACTGCCAGCTATTAGCATTTCTGTAGGAGGTAAATGTTCCAAGCTTTGATGCTACAGAGAATTCTCTGAAGGCCTGTCTGTGCACACAGCACCCTGCGTCAGCCCAAGGAGCAAGCAGGCACAGGCACTGAGCCTTGCCGACTGCTGAGCTAGCTGGGCTTATGGTATTAGGTAGACGTGATCTCCATTTCCAAATGCCACTGAGTTCCTCCATGGAGACATTTGCTCCTCATACATAACCTTCGAAATAACCTCTGGGTTTATTTCCAGGCACTGCTCATCTAAATACATTGTCCTCAGTCAAAGCAATCGTGGCTGTTCTAAAATACAGATAGACCCCATCAGGGCCCATTTTGGAGGTGACTTGCCTGAAGATGTTGTTCTTTTTCAGGCTTTGATGTGATATTCGCCTCCCCTCCCCCATGCCTGTTCCCTTCTCTCTTCACAGTTCAATCTCTCTGGGCCTTTCCCTTCGGGAAAGCTATCTGGTTGTTACCTTTGCCTCCTCCCCCAAGCACATCTGAGTTCCAGCTCTTCCTCAGAGATCCCTACATTTAAAAATTTTAGATGGGAAGGTCCTTACCAGTTAAGGGAACGTTAGCCAACAGTGTGAGAGAAGAATAACACTGAGATCACACAAACATGACCAACATTTCCGAAATCACACATAGAAAACCATCATCTAATGCAGTCCAGTAATTAAGGCCAGTCTTTCGCTTCTATCTCCTCTGGCTTCTATGCTCCTAGACACTCTCTGGGGGCTGAGTGCCCTTTGCCTATCTCAACTTCTTTCAAGGAGAATCTTGGCATATTCTCTGCCATAATGAATTTTGGCCTGGCCCTGGCCACAAATAGGTATTTGGGCGGGAAGTGGGGTTAGGGGACAATGAATACATGTGGGCTCCCTCGGAGGTGCTGGCTCTGGGCCCACGATGCTCCTCACAGCTCACCTTGACCTCTGCTTTGGTCTAGAGTCTCTTTTCTCATAGGTGACTTTCAATTTGGCAGGATACAGATTCTGAATTAACTTTGACAGACCAGTTTAACCCGCACTGCAAGGTAACCTACTGGCGGCTGTTTATTCATAGTCCTTGGCAGTCATTTTCTATTATTTTCCATCACCCTCCCATGCACATACTTCCTGTTGCCACTTACATAATCCACACCAATGGGAACAATTGCACAGACAATATTTTAAAGAATTCCTCGACTGTCAGTCTCTGTGTACGGTGGCACATCTGTTGATAGCATTGGCACCCTGACATTCTCAGGGTGCTTGGTATAACAGAGAAGGAAAGGCCTCTTTTCAACTGATGAAAGAAAATTTGGACTCAGTGTTCACAAAGCTCTCTTTGTTCTCTTCAGAAGTTCCTTCTGACCCAGATCGATTGACAGTCATAGGACTTAAATCAAAATTTATGTACTTCCGTGTCATAATCCTGCTGCCGCTTAGAGAAGCAATGCCAGAGAAAAATCTTGATCGTTTTCCCACCGAGTTTGAAGGAGAACAAATGTGCTTGGTAACATATGCCTAATGAAGTCATAAGTGCCGGGGAAAGAATGATAATCCTTGGCCTTTAAAACTGTAATAAACAGATTTTATTTATTTAATTTAAGGGAAAAAAAAATTGGACTGCTCATTTTTTAAGCCAATCATGAGAACTTAAAGGAATTGATTTCCTCTCTTTGACATGAGTTTTATTTCCCAAACTTTCTGAGTAGGCAGATTGCCCCTTTGTTCTTCTCGTAAGGGACACTCAAGACAGATTTGAGCTGGATTCTATAGGGCCTGCAGAGCCCAGTGAGACAGTTGTCATGGAATGAATTCGCTGTGATGGCTGCTGAATGTGAGTTAATCAGTAGTTCTGAAACAAGGGCTTACCCGAAAGAACAGCTCACTCAAAACTACCTAGTGAAAAAGGAAGTAGGTTACCCAGGTAAGGAAATGAATGCTTTCCAGCATAGCGTTGCTAAGAGTCCAGAGGGAAGAGCAGTTCCTATTTCATCTACAAAATAATTTGAAGACTGGTGACATCAACTTTCAACTGAAACAAAAGCTTTTAGTCATTCAGTTGTACACTGACTCCAAAGTCTGTATCACACTTATGTTTTTGTAGCTGTTTCCTCATAGGTTAGAGGTTCCCCTATTTCTTTCAAATACAAGTTGTCCCATTTGCCAGTAGCTGGTAATTAATCATAAAATATGACCATAAATTTGTGTTTTCCTTCCTTATTAAAGGTATAATGAAGAATGCATTGCCCTTTTTAGAGATAAAACAAGTACCAAGGGTTTGCCAGGTCTGAAACCCCCAGCTTTCATGGGCTCATGAAAGCAATAATGGGGTCATGCAGGCAGGATCTGGGTGTGTAAGTAAGCAGAGTTTTCTCATGTCCAAAGCATGGTGGTGAAATTCACACACAATGCAAGGCTTCTAACCCTGGCTGCCTCTTAGGAGACCCTGGGGAACCCGGGACCAAATAACAGATCTCTCTGGAGATGGATCCCAACACCAGCATTTTCTAAACTTCTCCAGGTGGATCCAATGTGCAGCCAGTGTTGAAAAGCACTAACTACAAGTCCATTCCCATAGGATGCTCCCAGCTCTGTGAGATTCCCAGCACAGCAATTTCAGGAACAGTGCGAACCGTGAAAGCTTCTTGGATGGTCACAAGACATATTTGCATATTGTTCATCTTTGTGACCTGCAGTTAAGAAACCTGCCAAACGACCTTTAATTTGGCTCTTTTTAATGACCTGACTGTGAAACTTTTAATTCACATCCCACCCGTTAGAGGAGCTTCTATTTGTCAGAGCACTTTAGGAAACACTGAACTAAAGACTCTAGGGACTTAGGGCAGCTTCTAGCTCTGAGATTCAATTTCCATTCTATTCTGTTTTGTTCTATACCATTCAACATGCCATGTTATCCCAAAGGTATCACTTTGATTAGTTACAACATAAAGACTCTCATTTGATTCCCTTAGTAGAAACACATGAGACCCATAATCATTATCCTTTGAAGAGAAATTTTCAAGTCATTTCCATGAACAATGCTTTGGAGGAATGATTTGGGATGCCTATTGCTAAATGAAGGGGGAGACTAGTTTTGAGAAAGAATAGAAGACTCCACAACCCTCTGTGTAAATTAAATTTTACAAGGAAGACCTACTGCTCTATAGCAGTCTCCGGGTGACAAAAAGGAGACTGAGGAAGGCATATTTCTACAGAAGATTAGGTAATCCAAAATCAGGACTAGCAATCCAGAGACTCAAAGGGGAGTTTACACAGGGCTGACTCTGAGAGGACCCCTGGACTCTGTGGGCCCTGATAAAAGAGAGATAACTAATTATGTAAATTAAAATTTCCACATACCTTTGTCTTTTCTCAAATGTGAACTTATCAAACTTTGTCCTAAAGTTTGCTCTTAGCCAAGACAACCTCAAATATATCTGGGTACTTTTGTAATAAGTTGCATGACAAGTTACTGTGAAGACATGTTGATTCTTAGATTTGCCCACCTGGAGCACTACAGTCTTGCCTGCTTTTACGAGATGACTTGTTTGGTGCATTTTTTAAGCAATGCTTCCTGAAGGTGTTCATGTTCTATGTAATGCACTCGATTCTGGGGACGGAATGAGGATCAAGATGGACAAGTCTTAGAGTCCTCTGAATGCCATCTAGCCCATCCAGTATACCTTCCTAATGATGCCTGAAGAGTTCTTAACACAGGACTTTTAAAAGACAAAAAAAAGAAAAAGAAAAAAAGAGTTTAAATAAAATTGCCACACCCAGGAGTATTACATATAGTTTATTACCTGTAGCATAATTATCTAATCAATAAATAACACATTCTATGCAATATGATGCAAGAACCAAATTTTGATCAACTTGCTCTTCAAAGAGGTAATGAATTCCTTAGCCAGGTCACGATTGAAGGAAATGCCCTATTGTTGATTAAAACCATATCTACTTCTTTAGGCATCTTGCTCCTATTATTCACAAATCACATTTTGTGTTGAGCACTACCATCCCACCCATCTGTTGAAATGTTTTCTTTCTTTCACTATGGACTTTACATCAGAGAATTTAAGTGTGAGTTTGCAATCTCTCAGCAGCCTCTTGAAATTCAGACTTAACTGTAGAATCTTCATCAAATGTATTTCTACAGTTTTCGTAATAATTATTTGTCTTTGGAAAAAAATAGTAAGTTTCCTCCTCCTCAATACATGTGCTGCAAAGCTGTCTATACAGATGAATTCTCTCCAGTAGGTTGGGCTGGGTGTCTTTACTCTGCAGTTAGTGACATTTTAAGTGATTAGAGATGCTTATAGCTCTGACTTTTGGTAGGAGACATTTCCAGATTGGGTATGATCTCAGAAAAGGCTCATCTTCTCTATAAAATTCATTGATTCCATGACACTTCCTTGAAAGCAATACAAGGTTTGCCAGACTGTGAAAGCTCACGATTTAACCATTTACTTTCTTTATTTTTATTATTCATTTCCTGCACATCCTCAGGTAGTAGTAGGTAGTCCTATTTGGTTATGGAACAGGAGGTGATGAACAGAAGTAATGGAGGAGGTGGTGGTCTGGACCAAAGAATGTAGGTTGATTCCAGAGTCTGCGTGGAGCAGGTCAAGGGCAGAGGTGTGTCCCAGAGTAGTGAAGGCCAAGAGAAAGTTGATGTGCCCCCTCATGTGTTGGCTTCCCCATGGTCCATGGGACTGATGTGTGATGGGAACGGCAATGTCCCTCTATGCCCACAGGTCACAGTGACTAGCTCTTTGCCCACTGGTTGTTAGAAGCATTTTCGCCAGTGCCATCAGAGGCAACAATGTTTCAACAATGCCATCCTGTAAAGCATTATATTTACATTCTAATATTCTAAGAATGTTTTGTTTCAAAAAAAAAAAAAAAGAAAAGAAAAGAAAGAAAAAAATCTCCATGTTCCATGAGGCATAAGGCTATACACAGGCTCTGGGGATAGGCTGGTCTAGTACAAAAACAACTTAGTCTCAAGCTGTGGGACCTTGGACTCCGGGCCCTTGCAGTTCATCTTTCTGTCTGTGAAACAGGGACAATAATACTCCCTAATTCATAGAGCTGTTTGGAGACAATTCATGTATGAGATAGTGTCTTAAACATAAATAATTAAAGGCATAGCCTTGTTTCATTGCACTTTGCTTTATTGTGCTGTGAAGTTATTGTGTGTGTTTTTTTGTTTTTGTTTTTACACATTGAAGGTTGTTGGCACTGTCAGTGTCAGTTTTCCAGCAGCATTTGATCACTTTGTGTCTCTGTGTTACATTTCGGTAGTTCTCACAATATGCCAGCATTCAGTACTCTTAACATACAAAAAAATATATATTTTATTAATTCAAGTTAGTGGCAACACTGGCAGCTCCCCTAATGTGAGAGAATGTGACACATAGATCACTGAATTTCATTGAGCTAGACAAATTACTCAAGGACTGTGTCTCCCCGCAAAACTGGATGTGAACCAAAGTTTCCGTCATCTGATTTACTGTGAATCGTCTCTATATCTCTGCAGAGAAATGGGAAGTAATTATTCGCTTGAGGATGACTTCAAAAGGCAAGAATGAATCTGTTGTCATCATGCATTTAGTCACATCAAATCCTGTCAGCTGTGTAGGTTCAGTCACTAATGCTTTACTCCGAGGTGACCGGTGCTGCTGGATTCACCTTCTTGTCCCAGTTAGCCATTCATTTCTGACCCATGATTTGATTGTGGCTTGTGAAGGAAGATACCAGATATCAAGATAAGAAATTCTATTCCTTCCAGAAAACTGGGCCCTACAGATGGTGAAAGAGGTTTGAAAGAAATGCTTTGCAAATAGGCCTTCCACATGTATTTGTCAAGGTATGATTTGTTGTTTTGTGTTTTTTCTGGACTTGGTGGTATCGTCTGGGGGAATGTTATTTACATCCTTTTAGGGATGCTTTGGGATTGAGGTGGAGTGGGAAGAAGAGAGAGACTAGACTGGTTTCTGCACAAGAACTTGTGTGTATAATGATTGTATTTTTACATCTATCTTTATGGGAAGGTCTTGTTTGTCTGGATTTCATAAAAATGTCAAATGTACAACAAAAGAAACCCTGAAACTTGTTTATATCTGTGTTTCTTATACTATTTATAGTGCAAACTAGTAATTCCAACCAAAAGCAATGCATTAATTTTATCAAAACTTTCAATTTGGCCACAGATTTTTCAAAATACTTCATTTGCTTATTGTGCAGAATTAAAGTAATAAGTACTTGTGTAACTCCTTCATTGCATAAAGTTTACACATGTGTTTATTTTGATATGTTATGAGGACATATTCATAGATTAATTTTCCTGTTAAGACAGTCTTCTAAATATTCAAGACTACAGTAGGGCCTGTGGTGATTAAAAACAAACATAAGAAACAGCATTGATTCCCTCCCCACTTCAAAAACTTTTACTTTATTTGGGAACAAAAAATTAAATGTATGAGTTAAATTGGAAAAAAAAAAAGATCTGTTCTATTTGCCCTTTTGCAGGTTTAGGAAGTAGAAAAGTTTAGAGGAATCAGCTACTAGTGAGAATAGATTGATTCCTGTTAGAGGATGAATTCATGTTGGATTTTAAAGTACAAGTACAATTTGATGAAATGGAACGAATACGTTCTACAGAAAATGAATTATTCGCTCATCCCCACATCTGAAGAAGGTCCTCCCTATTTCTCTCTTTCACATCACTGTTTTCTTCAGAGTATCAGTCTTAATCACCTATCTCCCCTCCTCGTCTTTAAGTTTCAGGGAGATAAATATCTTGCTCTCTGTTGAATGACTAGGGCCAACCACACTATTTAGCACAGATGGGTCTTCGATAATTACAGGATTAATTAATTAATCGGACATATATTTGGATATGTATCAATCGGTATCTGTGTTTTTGGTGGAGGTCATTAGCAGAGAACGGATATTAATGAGCATAGCAGCAGAAGATATGATTGAATATATATGGTGTCACATTTTTAAATATTTCAAAACCAAATGCTGTTGTGGGCATTTGAGCAAGGGCGTGTTCCCTTCAATGGGTCCTCAGTGGCTCATCGGGTAGTGCTGGGGCAGAAAGATGAGAGCACAAGGCTGCAGACCAAGTCTGGTTTGTTGCTTGAGGTCGTCTGTGCATGTGATGATGACAGCCTCTCCTGCTGTCTCCCTGAGTTTGCGGATCGTGACCCCCACATTGGACATATCCATGCTCATCGCATTACCACTGCACACAGGGATGGGGTGTTGAGGGTGTAGGAAGGGGGTGATCATAAAGATTGAGCATAAAATGTAAGCTGCACACAGAAAGACAAGATTTACAGCAGTTGAGGAGGAATGCAGTGAAGGTTGCAAGACCACTGGATAGGAGGTTCCCAAAAAGTGTCAGAAGAGACTTTAGGTGAGGCAAACAGAGGTAGTGAGCTGGAGAGACGAGTGTTGGTAGCCAGTGATACAGATACTTAAAATTGAGGTTATGGAGGGGTTGGAGTTATTAGTAATCAGAAGACCCAGGTTTCTGAGGGTGGTGGCTGAGGCGGGAAGATAAGAGACATCTCTGAGGAGAAGATTTCGAGAAATTAAGTGTCCAGGGAATGTGTTTGTATTTAACACTGTGCCTTAATAGTATTCCTAAAATTACCTAAAACTTGCAATGTTTCATCCTCCATTTTTAAAACTAAATGAATTGCAATAAAATTTCTTTTGGTGATTCCAATCTGGATTCAAATCGTGTATTTCCAAAGCTTACCAACTCTTTAAGAGAAAATTGGAACAGATGCCCACAAATGACAGTTATAAATGAAAAGACAAACAAATAAAAAGCAACCTTTGCCAAATAATCATTAAGTTAATTGTCCTCCTTAAACTGAACCAGTCCTCAGTAAATAAGAAGCTCCCTTTTCAGTGAGGCAGCCGTGAAGTCACATTTCCCTGGTCCCCTTTGACATGCGTGAGAATGGTTTATTTCCATAGGGTAGATCTTAAATTTAAATGTGCTCTGCATTACACTGTACACCCAGAGGGGTGTATGTATTTCACTATTGTACAGCACAGGCTCCCTGTGCTGTCACATGCAACAAATAACGAATGATGAATATTATAATGAGGCCAACTTAGATACTGCATTCATTATAATGGGGAAATTGTTTATTTTTATTTTAAGATGCGCTGTGGGCATATTGTAATATGTGGTGATTATAGCGTCTAATTTGTTGTGAATAAAGATGTGCAGGAGAGGATGAGGTTTGATCACAGGCACATTTTAACACTGGACTCTGAAGGCCCTAGGGGCTGCACCATAAAGCCATAAAGCGAGTAATCCAAGAGCTTACGTTGACACAGAGCATTAGATTCAATTATCTTTTCTGAAGGAAACCAATCAGGGAAAGTGAGTTGTTCCGGGAAAGATACTCTAGAAAAGCAGGGGCCAGGCTTCTGGCCTCCGCATAGGCCGTCCATAGCATCTGTATGTCAATCTATCATGTTATTACATTTGGGTGCATTAAACTGCTGTGCAACCTGCTGTGCATAAGGAGAGCTCACTGGCCACTCCATTTAGAGTAACTAATGTATCTATGCCTAGTATTTGGCTCTTAAGCAGTATCTCTGGTGATTCATATTTACATGTCACCTTGGTTATGTGGAGAAGGCATGGAAAGATGGTTTTTAGAACTGCAGTAATGCTTTTCTTTTTTTAAAAAAATAGACTTTAAAAAATGTCAAGGGGTATAATTCTAAGCTTTATCAGTTTCCCAAGGCAGTGTGTTCAATAGAAGGATATATGAAATGTTGCTATTGTTGTTGTTGTTAAACGGGAAAACACTTCATGAATATAAACTTGTTTATCTCATTTTAAGCCACAAGTTTCCTGAGGGATCATTGGGTAAGGCATTACCACCCTATTTGATAAATGAATGAATCTATTTGGAAACGAATTCTCTAGTGGTCACACAATGATTTAGGAGCAGATCTAGAAACAGAATCTCCTAAGTACGGTGGATAAAAAATGTGTGTGAACCATACATAGTTATTTCTATATTATTGACCATATCCCTTATGCTGTATCCTACATCCCCATGACTACTGTATAACAGCCAATATGTACTTCTTAATCCCTTCCCTTTTGTCTCCCACAATCCCTCTCCCATCTGGCAACCATCAAAATGTTTTCTGTATAACTTTGTTTCTGTTTTGTTTGTTTTTGTTCTGTGTATTCCACATATAAGCTAAATCACATTGCATCTATCTTTCTCTGTCTGACACTCCACTTAGCACAATACCCTCCAGGTCCATCTATGCTATACACCTGAAATTAATACAAAATAATATTAAATGTCAACTGTGACTGAAAAAAAATTAAAAAGGGGTATAAGAGGTCGAAATTTCCAGGTACGAAACAAAACATAAGGGGATGTAATGTACAGCATAGGGAATATAGTGAATAATATTGAGATACTGTGGTACAGTGTTAGGTGGTTGCTGGATTTATCATGGTGATCACTTCTTTATGTATGTAAACGTTGAATAACTATGGTACACACCTGCAACTAATATAATATTGTATGTTAGCTACATTTTTAATAGAAATATTTCAAATAGTGTGTGTGCTCTGCGCCCGCGCGCGCGCGCGCGTGTGTGTAAGGTTAATAGTGTCTTTATCTGTAGATTCACAGATTACGGATGTTTTTCCACTTTGCAGGTACTTCCTGGAAAAAAAAAATAGTGGCTTGACTATACAATTGTGGGTCTTGAGCTCAGTTCTCTTTAGGGGTTGGGGATTTCTGGGTGACAAATCTTATTCTCTATATTTCACTTTATCTCTTCACTTCCTTCCAAGCCAAACTTCTTAAAAAAAAAAAAAAAATCAGCTGCCAGATTTATTTTAGTGAAGCAACATTCTACACAGTTGTATCCCTTTAATTTCTATATACCTGGAAATAATGAGTTATAATATTTAACTATATATTCCTTTTAATTAATGTCTAAATTTCATTTAAATCGTTAAACATTTACATGTTACTTTTCTTTTCTTGCTCAAAGAAGCATACATGCTCCATGGTAGATAAAGGAACGTACACAATTTAATCCCTCTCCTCAAAAATTCTAGAATCTCACGTTTGAATATACAGCTATAATATAAGGCAGAATGTAAAAAAATAATAATAATAATACAAAAGAAATTCAAGCCAGAGTAGAGAGAGAGTATTGATGAAAGATTCAGGGAGGAAGTGACATTCAATTTAGGTGAATTTGAAATACTTTTTTTTTAAATGGAGATGTAGTTTGAAGAGGAAGTTTATCCCAGTGGGACAGAATTGTGTGAGTGGGTAATGTGACAAGGCTGGAAAGGAAGTTGGGCCACATCATACAAAATCTCAATTGCCTTACAGAGGAATTGGACTCTATTTTTGGGTAATCCTGAAGACTCTGAAAAAGGGGAATAAAGTAATCCTATTTCCTTTTCAGGACTATTTGTTCAGGTTAATGTGCAGTGTAAGGGAACATTAAAATAGAGAATCCAAGTAAGATATCATTTAGTAGCCAAGACCAAAAAGTTAGTAAAGCCTTGTAGATGGTTTGGAAAATAGGAGACAGATGTGAGATCCAGGGAGAAGAGGAAGAATCTGTTAGCCAGTTGAATGAGTGTATAGCAAGAATATTGATGTCAAATTATTTGGAAGTGTTTTTTTTTTTTTTAGTTTAGTTTTGTTTTTTTGTTTTTTCTCTGTGGCTGAGAGAGTGATGATGCTATTCAAGAGAAAGGTTCAATAGAGAAAAATAGGAGATGATGCTGAATTTGTTTTGGAACATATTGACCTCAAGTGCCAAAGGAACGTCCACTTGGAAATATCCAGCATTTTGCTAGGAGGGCAAATGTATGTCTTGGAATGCAGAGAAAAATAGAATATTAGCTTGAGAAATCATGTAAATAATATAAAGCCTTGAAGTCTTAAAAGTTGATGTTTTTCTAGGCCAAGTACAGAGAAAGGAGAGTAGTAGAAACAACCTTGGCCTATACTGAAGCATGAAGGTCAAGAAGAGAAGTCAGTGAAGGTACCAAGTAGGAACAAGCAGAAAGACGAGAAATAGGAGAGAACAATATCAGGGAAGCCAAGGAAAATTGGACATTCCAGAAAGAAGCTGTGGTCTAGATGAGAGAAAACATCTCTAAAGAGACTAAGAAGAATCTAGACAGAGAAGAGAGCATACATCTTCTCCTAGATTATGGAATTAGCAAGGAAAAGTGACTTTTAACAGGACCATTTTAGTAGACATCTTGATGGTAGAAGTCAGAAACAACAGATACAGAGAGGGTGTGATTTGTGGACCAGTCACAAGAAGACCAGGCTTTCACACCTGGTTTAAAAGTTCACCTCAAAGAGCTTTAGGCACAAAATATATGCTGAATAAGTATTTGTGAATTAAAGATGAATGATTTAATAAGTGAATGAGGGAGAAGGAAGGAAGGAAAGAAGAATAAAAGGGACGAAGGAAGGGAAGGAGAGTGAAAAGAAGGAAGAGATGAAGAATGAGAGGAATAGGGTAGGAGCTCACAAGTATTTGAGAAAAAGTGTTTCTGAAGAAAGGGGGTCGTGGAATGGTTTGCAGTGTTTGAGGCTGCTGATGAGAATAAGCCAATAAAGAGGAAGAATTAACGTATGTCAGAAAATCAGGGTGACGGAGATCAAATCAGAAAACCAGAGAAAGAGTAGGTAGATAATGATATGTAAATATTCAGAGCTGGAGAGGAGAAAGGGACAAAGGGACATCTCCTTAGAGGACAACAATCTTCTCAGTGAAAAAGACCTTCATGTGCTCTACTGAAGGACTTGGGTTTACCAAAACTGATGAGTCTTAAAGCTTTGAAACACTGATTTTGATGTGTGTACATTTGTAAGTATAGAATTATCTTAACTTTTAAGGAGGGTAACCTTAAGTTGCATTCATATAATTCAAATATATTATTTAGAAAGACCTTGGATGATTCTGGCTTGACATAGAAGATAAAATTGCAGTGTATTTTTTTTAAATTGATAGCTCATTTTTTTTACAATGATTCTATGAATGCATGCGTAGAATTTCCTGATCTTTCTTTAGTGTATTTTTTTCACCACCATAACTCTTTAAACTGCAAAGTATTTCTGGGATCTGACCAGTAGAGGAGACCAACTCACAGATGACAGCTGCAGCGTTCCCTAAAGGAGGTGTTTTAATATGAAGAAGCACAGAGCCTTACAACAGCCTAGAGGTGGGGCACTGGGTTCAACACTGAGAAAGCCTGGCTGCTCATGGAAATGTTCCTCAAGAAAAGCACATCTGAATTAGGTCCTAAAATATGACTTAGCTAAAGGAATGATTTAGTTCAGGCAGAGAGAACAGCATGACTACTGGCTGAGGTCGTGACTCATCCTGTCTATATCCTCAAGACTCATGGCCGCACTTGGCATCTGGTCAGTCTTGGACTTGACTTTAGAATCAACATTCTGGAACAAAGTTAAGATGGGAATGTGTTAGAATAGAGGGATCTAAAGGTCAAAGAGGGAACATGTTATAGATGAGACTTGGTATAAGATTCAAATCTTTAAAAACCTTGTATGTCACATAAGTTTGGGTTTTTAGCCTGAAAAAATGGAAAAGCTTTCCAAGGGTTTTAATTTAGCGAGTGACATGAGCAAATCTGCATTTACAAGGATAAATCTGGCAGCACTGTAGGAAAATATCAGCTAAGAGGCAATTGCATTAATTTAGCCAAGAAATAATGAGCACCGAAACCAAAGCCGGCCAGTGGAGAAGGAGAGGAGGGAATAAGCTGATCTCTGCATTCAGATTCTTATAACAAGGATGAGAATTAAGAGTGTATGAGTATTCACCGAATTTTCCTTTCTCCGTCATCATAAATTAAGAAAACGGCAAATGAAGGAAAAGGGGAAATGGAACAGAATATTATTAACGATCACAATTGTTCATCTGGTGCTTAAGAAACCTGGGAGTTATTTCTGAACTACTTTCAATCATACATTTCTCCATTCATTGAATTAATAAATACTTATCAGGTACCCTCTTTGAGCTAAAGATTGTTTAATCCAAGACATTGGAAATCCAAGACAAACAAGATCCCATCAAATTCCGCCCAAATACCTCCCTATAATTTCTCAGTTTCTCTAGATCTCAACTGTCAGTAACAAATTCTCTTCACTTCTCTCCCTTATCTGATTAAGTCTTACTCATGCTCTGCATCAGCTGAAAAGCCACTTCCTCCCACGGGACTTCCCAGACCCTCACCCTGGTTAAGGCCCCACTGCACCTGCTGGAGACTTCCTCTGAGTGAACCTCTGGCCACAGGGCGCAGAAGTCACGCTAGTTCAATAGCCTGTGATCACCTGAGGACACTGCCCACTGTGTCTTGGTCACTAACTGACAAAGAGTAGATACTCAGATATCTGTGAATAAATAGGGAGTAAATAAATTAAATGCCTTGACAGCAAGTTGTTTCTTCCGCCATAAAAATTATACCTTTAGAAAGTCAAACCCATTCCTATACTTTAAACTGGTATTGTTAGCCCCTTCTGCTCAGGAAGTTCAAAGTCATTATATGTTAACATTCTGTATTTCTAGCTTCGACTTCTAAGTGGAAAAAAGGAGCCACATATGGTTAGCTAAACTCATTTGTAAAAACTTGGCATCTTCTCAAACCATATTCAAAGCTTATGTCAGTTTTGAAGACACAAATAAAGTATATTTTCCTGAGCCTCCCCTTCTTCGGTTGAGTTTTTGGAAAAGATCTCCCACGATGTGAACTTCTGTAAACTATATCCTAAGTGGAATCTGAATATCATGACTTGATTTGAACTTTCCATGTACCCTCTCTTCTTCAAGCCATGACACTTTAAGGAGTAGAAATGTTTTATTTATGTATAGAATAAGGAATATTTTAATTTTAGATTCCAAAGTACCATAGATAATAACATATGTTAATCTTAAATGCACTTGTCATGTTTCAAGTAAAAATAAGTCTCTTAAAAATGTTCCATAGAATGTATTCTGGCTTTAACAAGTAGTATGTTTCAGTCCTGCCTCTTTAGAACTACAGAAGTGAATAAAAAGAATTTTGACAAAGGTTAAAAAATAAAATCTCTCAACTCCCCATTCTAACTCCCCTCCCCCGCTTTATTGTTATGACTAAGCATCAAATTAATGGGGAGTAATATCCACCTTAATCTCTCAGAGATAAGCATTTTGTGATGAATAATTGCACATTTGTTTTTGAAGCAAAACTCCTTAGTCATGGTTACCCTGAGCCCTAACGTTCATACAAATTTTGAATTATCATGGGGTATTGTCAGAAATAACCATAAAGTTTATTCAATTGATTTGACTAACTCTATACTATACCTAACAATTATGGAAGAAAAAAACAAATTATTTAGTTTTGCTCCTTTTCCTTAACTTTCCAGGAAAATAACCCCCCCTCCCCCAATTTGGATTTGGAAGTATATTGCCTGGTAATTACTGTCAAAGTCCTCTTACAGAAATAAGCAAAATGCATGTACATTGTTAGAATATTCTGCTTTACAATACCATAGGGTGGAAACATTAAAATGCCTACTTTGTAGTGGGGAAGAGAAAGTTGAAAATTGACAGAGAGTTTCCTGGCAAAGCAGGAAGGTAGGGAAGATAAATTATTTTTGTCTAGCTTTTACTTCTACTGGCCACTTTACTAGGTGCTTTTGAAATTTTGTGTCTTATTTTAATTTCTTATAACAATCTGAGAAGTATTTCCCCTCATTATAAAGGTAACTGTGGCTCAGAAAGTATGTGCCTCCTACCTAAATTTAAGTTGCTAGTCAATGGTTGATTACATATCTCATATTGTTTCTGAGATACATACAAAATTTGGGGACAGAGTTGAAATATAAGCAAGAAGAAATAATGTATTTAATGCTTAAGAATATAAATTTTAAGTATAATATCTAGAGCAAATGAAAACTGGGTCCCTCCCTTTGGCACAGCTTTCTAAAATTCTGTGGCTTTGTTTTTTGTTTTCTATTTCTACAGTAGTAAACTACAGCATTTATTAAAAAGGTGTATAAAGACTCCCCTTTTAACACTTGACCTTAAGATGCAAGAAACATCAATAAACAGCTGGACACAGGAAATTCATGTCTAAAAGACAAAAAACAAAAACCTAGGAGAGTCAAGATATTAGGAGCACAAAAGTAGAAAATAGATATTATTGAGGATATGAAGTGGTGAAAATGAATGTTTGAGCCTACGGCAAAGAAATTCACAGATTATGGCTGTGAATGAGCAATTGGGGCCCGGGGAAGCCATTAAAGGTAATGGTGAGTGAACAATTTGGAAGAAAATATGAACACAGTTTAATTTGACTGGAGCCAAGTTTCCACATCAAAGTATACTGCATGATTTAAAAAAAATATATATATGGGACAAGCATACAAAGCAGTTAATTATTTTTATTTATAATGTTAAATAGGAAGGTCCTTCTCAAAGCAATAATTAGTTTGTTGTATTTGTTTCCTGCTCTGTACCATTTCTAATCCTTTCCTGCACTTTCTGACACAAGTCAGCCAATGATGTTTATTTAGTACCTAGTGCATTACCCTAGTTCACAGGACTTTTTCCAGCAAGTGTCAGAAAACCCAATATATTTGGCTTCAACAACATGGAATATAGTAGTTGACATAACTGCAGGGTCCTAGGATAGACTTAGCTACTGGCATAACTAGATCCAGGTCTTCTGCAATGCCACACAGACCTGGTCCCACCAATCTTCCTGCAGGGTGGCAAGAGGGATGGAGGGTATGGGCTTCCACACAGTGTCCAGCACTTACTCTGGTTGGACTTACTTGAGGCATTTGCTGGTCCCTGCAATGGTCATGGTGGCCACGTGTCTAATGGTTGATTGGTTGAGTCTGAGTAATGCTCTGGACTGAGAGGAAGGAGGTTGGTCTCTACACAGCAATTTCCATTACCCAGGGTAGGAAGAATGAATCCGTGGGAATCACACATGACTAATGTCACAGATTCCCTAACTAAGCCCTCTCTCTATCACCAAAGTGGTCATCCTTTCTTTATTTTGCCTTCATGAAACAAGCATGTTTGAGCACACACAATGTGCTAGTGACTGTCGTGGTGAGCAAGAAGCCAGGACATCTGCCCTCACAAAACTGAAGGTGAGCGGATGTGAACAGCCACTTGTACTCATTAAGGCCCCAGTGGGGCTGAAATGAGTGTAGAGACGATGACGTGCAGGATGAGTTCCATCGGCCAAAACAATGTGGCAGATGTAATCAATTATAACTCTTAAAGTCTGACTTTGGGTTGAAGTATATTGCCTGTCAAAATAGGAAAAGGCATAACACCTTGATTTCTTGGCTCCTATCATGTGTAATTTTTCAAGGGCTAGATTGCCTTCGCCAGAAATGATACCTGGAAGAGGCCACTGTTGAGGGAGAAAGGGAGCATGTTTGGAACAGGAGTCCCTCTGGTGGGCTGGGCCGGAGGGGACTCTCTGGGCAGGACAGAGTCATTGGCGTTTGGCCTCGCGTATCTAAAGATCAGGCAAGAGGGAAGCAGTGTCAAAATAAAATTTGAAAGTCATAATTTTAATGAATAAAGTCTAAATATTGATTTCCTTTATTCATTCAGAGTAAAATGCCTGACATGAAAGATTTGAATAGTTAGCAGATGACAGTGGTCAACTCACCCACTGGCAAATTTCATTATCTCCTTTACAGCTACAGCCTCCATTTTACTTTCAGATTTTCCTCATTTACTTTATGGTTAAAGGTGCCCTTTCCCTAATACCAGATCTATACATTTTCTTGAAAAACCAACAGTAAAAACAATCACAAGTGGTTCAGAAGTTCGCCAAAGTAGAAATACTGCATTACACATCAATGTCACAGATAGATTTTTGAACTCAGCTTCACAGAATTGATCCAGAAAAAGAAAACATCCAAGCTAGCAAACTTCTAGGTAATCCTTCAGTTTATATTCCAATTTCCTAGTGGATATGCTTGAAAGAGGATATATCTATGGAATGAGAGTCTGTTTTTTCCAGTGGTCCTCAAGGAAGACTCTGCTATGAAATATTGGCATGTTTGCTTCAAAATCACACACAGAAGTTACAACCTTGTCACTCTTAGCGATGACATCTCACCTTGGTAGCTCTCCCTTCTCAGGGGTTGTATTTTCATCTCCAAAAGGAAATAGTTCTCAGGAAGAGGCACACAGCATTAATGCTGATGGTTTTTCAAGCAGACCGTAAGACAAATAACAATCTCTGTTGAATAGCAATGGCGAAGCAGTTTTGAAGTTCTTGTTTTGTAGCTTTCCTTGTCAGTCCTGATCAACAGATGCTTGGAAAAACTGAAATGAGTTGCAAGTTTAGAGCATGAGGACTATATTTGCCTAGATTATCTCAATACTTTGATTTAAATGTACGATTTTGTTTTGATGCTGTGTGGGGGGTTTTGAGGTTGCATGGTACATACACATACCACTCTTCAGAGACATAGCTGTAGAATGCAAATGGTGAGTCCATAAAGAACATTCAGGAGGAAAGGATTTAAAAGTAAGAATTTTGAAGTTAAAACTTTGACTGATTATTATATGTTAGACTCTGTGCTAAGTGCTTTATATGTAGCATATCAGGTAAACTTGATAACAATTCCATGAGGACAGTACCACTATATAACAGCTAAGGACGTGATCTTAGGGCTCAACAGTGAATGTTGTACGGCTGATAAATGATGGTACTGGGATGCAGCCCACAGCTCAGTGATTCCAGAGTAAAATTGCCCAGGTCTTAACATTGTTTGGGGGAGAACTTTACAAATATTTTATCAATTACTTCTGGGAAAACAACCTTCCTGATTTAAGCAATATATTATTATTATTTTTTTGCATGTTTTATGCTAGAAAAACTAACCAACACAACAAGCTCTCACAACATTGCCTACATATTCTGAGAAAAAAGTACTTGTTTAAATTCAGAATTATATAACTTATTTTTATTTTTATAACATGAGATGTGTCAGGCTTAATCTATCTTGAGTGTTAGAGTCTTCTTGCAAAAAGACTCTGCTTTCTTCAGCCCACATAACTTTCATTTCAAGCCAAGTATTCCTACAGTGGAGTTCATTCCTCCCTCCCTAACCACCATTTAAATGCTCAGCTTGAAGCAAGAGAATGTCCTATTTTCACAGGCATTTCTTCTTTCTGGGGTCTCTTTGTTTTTAGGCTTTTTCTTCCCTCTTCCTTGGTTTCTAAACACCATAGATTGTGTGATTGTTCCCAAGTATGTCGATTCATGCTCTCTAGAAAGCAGACACCAAGCTACATGGAGTTAAAAGTGTGAGAGATCTATTGAGGAGGATGTCTGGGACAGCAAGGGGGCAGGAAAAGCCTGAAGCCAAGATGCAGCCTTGACAGCTGTGAAAGGAGAGGGGAAAGGAAAAATGGATGAAAAAGAGCCTCAGAGCTGACTGTGGTATAGCTATGGGAAAGTCTCAGCCAGCCCGATAGGGGAACTCAGACTCAAAGGTCGCCCCTAAAGGACTCCCACAATGGGCAGAAATAACCAGGTCCCATCCTCAACATACTCAGCTGTTGGCTAGAAGCTTCCCCAGGGCAGAGTGCCTTGACCAAAATGCTGCCCCCGATTTGAAGACTCTAGCTGGTGGCTGTCAGCTAATTTCTATCCTTAGAGATGTTTCTCTCCTGCTGGAGCTCTGAGCCCCATACTTTGATGGCTGCCACAATTCACCTTTTAAGCTCAGCAGATGCTCTTCTCTTACAAGTTTGGGAAACAACTCTTTCATAGTTCCTTAGAGACTCTTCCTGAGGGGAACCTTACAAGGGAACAGTTAGTGTGATAAACTATAGCCCTCATCACTGCAGTTTCTATGGGGGCTGTGGTTGATACTTAGTATCTCCCTTCATTATTTGTTCTACAGTCACCTCATTCCCACCTGAACCTCTGCTGGTCTCAGTGGCTTAGACTAATTCCTCTTTCATAAGAGTTTGGAACCCCTAGTAACAAAAGCTTCTCAGGCCAAGGTTGCTGCATGGGACCTTTCAAAGTCACAATTGGGCAAGAGAGTATCAAAATGGGTTCCACACATATTTATCTCTGCCCTACTGTGTGACAGCAGCCCTGTTTCCTCCTGCTGATTGGGGTCAATGATCTCTTCTACAATAGAGATTCATCTTGTCGCCCGCTGGCCACTAAATGAAAGGAGTTCATATTGCCCAGCAAGCAGCTATAGCTTGTTGTTCAATGGGACCCTTGCTGTGTCTTCTAGAAAAAGTGTGACCCATTTGTGGACAAGGGCCTCTAACCCTGTAGAGCTAAGACTTATGGGGATAAGAAGTACAAATTTCCCCACTCGATCATTGGTTGCCAGCTAACTGCATTCCTCATGGCAACTTCTCTTTTAAAGGGAGACCTCAATGGCATATACCACAGCTTCTGTACTAATATTTGGTCCCCTGCCTGTAAGAGGATTATTCATCCCCACATATTGCCGTGTAAGTTGCTGTGGTTTTCTGTTGGAGGAGAATTTATCCCCACCCCATCAATATCACTCTTGGCCATAAGACTGGTTTTAGCCAGTGGAATGTGAGTGAAACATTCTGTGCCACATCTAAGCAAAAACTTTGAGAGATACTGGGCAGTTCAGTGAGTCTTTTTCTCACTCTGCTATGAGAACATATCTCAGTAGGGACTAGATCCTAGAATAAAGAAAACATGTGGAGCAGAGCTGCAGCTGATGCACAGCCAACCCAATTAATACCAGCAAGAATTAAACCTCTGTTGTTGTAGATCTGTAAGAACTGGTGACTGCTTGTTACTGCAGCGTAACCTAACGCGCGCTAATACATTGCCTCTCTTCTCTTCTGCGATACTTTGCCTGGTCTTTGGCACGTCTTCTTTGTGCCACTTTCTGATGTTTGTGTCTCCTTCGGTGTTTCTGCCTAACAGATATCTGCTCACTAATGGCTCTAACTTTTCTTCCTAATGGTTCTCGGGGTCTCTGGATTGGAGATATCAGAAACAGCTGGATATAATTTTTAAAAACACACTCATTGTCTACAGAATCAGAGATTCTGATTCAACTGCTACAATTCAGTACTTGCTCTTAGTATGGGTCCAGGAGTCTGCACATTTTAAAAACTCCGTGTGTGCCTATAGTACATTCAGGAATCGGTTGTATGTTACGCTCCACAATCTTCAGTTTGCTTTAGACTAATTGTCTTTACTGGTCACTTGAATCTAGATGTACCATAATCTTGATTGCTTACCCTTAGCCTTGCCTTGGACAATGGTTTTTGAAACCAATGTCTTACCCCATTTATTCATCCTACATTTACAGTCTGGTCAAATTACACTTGTACCCGAGACCCGCTATAGTTTGAAGCTTACACTGAATTACTCTATGGAAGAAGTGTTAGTGTGCTAGTGTGTGTGTGTGTGTGTGTGTGTGTGTGTGTGTGTGTGTACACGTACATATATGAACAAAAGCATAGAGGGTTAGATGAAATTGTTTTATGCTGAAACAATGTAATTTGGAAGTGAAACTGCAAAACTAATTATCTGTTAGGGAAAAGGTGCAGGCCCTATTTAGGTCAAAAGTAACAGAAATTGCTGATGCAATTATTCCTAGTCACTGTCTCATAAATCCCTGTGTGCATTAACACATGCGTTAATCCTCCCATGTGACTATGTTACTGGGAATGAGAGGGCTGTCGAAGTAAATCTTTAAAGCACCTTTTGCTCAGTGATATGGCAACAGGAATAAGGAAACGACATGAGGATGCAAAATGATTGACATCAAAGTTAGATGAAATCAAATGTCTTCTGTGAGGAAGGTAAAGGCCGCAATCATTACAAATCAAAGAGAAACCTTCCCATTCCACCACACCCATCCCCCACTCATGCACCTCTATTCTCCCTTAAATTCTTGATTTTGCACAAATCATTTCATTTGAGTGAGCTTCTAGTTTGTTTGTCTGTTTGTTTGGATGGATGCTCTTGAAAGCACAAAAAATCACGAAAACACCTCACAGACAGGATGCTTACCACTATGATGTGAAAACCTCCACTCAGCTGTCCCTTCATTTCATTCAAGCTTCTGGATATCCATTGCTCTAATTAGTGTATGGAGCTTCCAGCCACCTTTATTTTGTTTTGCAATGATGGTATATGTAGTGTTGGAGTATTGACTCAAAGTATTCAGAAAAAAATGAATTTGACATAAAACATATTTTTAATTAAGGGGCAAGTTGTCGTTGGAATTGCATACCGGAATCAATCTCATGTTCTTTTTGAATCTTTGCTGGCTCAGTCCACAATGGTCATATAATTGTCAGAAGTCCTCAGTTGAAGAGGGGGGAAAGAAACCTCATTTTCAGTTATTGTTCCTACATAAATAATAAATTCATGACACACATAATAATGACATGAAAATATAGTAAAGAGAAATGCAAAATCTTACCTTGAATTCCGGCAAGTTATGAAGGCAGTCAGATAAAATGAAAGTTAATAACAAAAAAAAAAAAGGTCTAAGTAAACTTATATCTGGACAGGTAGACTCAATAGGTTTCCAAAATTCATATACTACAAGATACTTTTTACCATTTTTATATGTCTAAGAAAATCAGTCACATATTTCTAATACTGTCTCTTTTTCCGTTTCCTTAATTGATGGGTAGACATAAATGGAGACAAGAGCTAAACTCTAGAAAATTGTCTCTTTTAAAAATTCACATTGACGTTCATGTCAATTTTCTTCATAAAACAGTAACTTTACTTAGTGGCAGAGAGAAGGGCCTACGAGTCATTTCCTATATGATTAGTTGAGCTTCAAACTGAGAGAGATTTCTTATGTTTTTACATTTTTGTTCAAACTTTCCTATGTAAAATTTAAGAACCTTAGATTTGGGAACTTTGTATGCTCTGAATATTTATGAGGTCTTTAGAACTATCCTACAATCAGATGATATTTTAGCTCCACCTCTTTATCAGATGTCAATCTTCTATTCTGTGAGGCTAGCTTATTAGTAGAACTAAGTTTCTGGTATAAATGAAGGATTCTGGAATATTGAAAAAGGGCTGACAATTCCTTCACTGATTTAAACAAGCATTTTCCCTCCCTTCCTTCTTTCCTTCCTTCTTGTTTTCCTTCCTCTTTCCTTCCTTCCTTCCTCCTTCCCTCCCTCCCTCCCTCCCTCCCTCCCTCCCTCCCTCCCTCCCTCCTTTCCTCCTCTCCCTCCCTTTCCTCCTTTTCTCCCTCCCTCCCTCCCTCCCCTCCCTCCCTCCCCTCCCTCCCTTTCCTCCTCTTCTGCCTTTCTTTACTTTCTCCTCCCTTCCTCTGTCTCTTTCCCCTTGTATTTGGTAACAGTACCTCCTTTTGTTGTTGTTGTTGTTGTTGTTTGTTTTGTTTTTCTCACTATGTAAACCAAGTAAAAGTGGGGATGATTTTGACAACTGGGGAAGGAGAGTCTCAAGTGCTGCCCACTTGGCCTCAGTCATGTGCCCGAAGGCAGTCTATGGCTCATTGTCATGGAATTCTTGTTTAGTTTTGAAGCCACTTCTTAAGATTTACCTCAAAGTAAAGGAAAGTGATTGAAGAGCAACTGTGCTGTGCTGTATCTTTTTGATTTGGAATATTGGTTGGAGAGCATCTGGGCTCCAGGATACTTAGATATCTGGGACTAAGTGTTTGTTAGGATTCCTGATTATAGTCAGGTTCTATCTGCTGAGATATTTAGTGCAAAAGTATAGAGTGTTTTCACGCTAATGGAAATGTTTCTTCACCAGTCTGAAGTTAAAATTGGAACTATCACCTATTATAAATATGCTTGTATCCATGGCCTTGCATATCCTGGCTCAATTGATCTCCATGGATTTCGGTCTGCTTTCTTTTACAGCATAGGTGCAGAAGTAGGGCGAGGCCACGAAGGAAGTTACGTGGGCAAACATTTCCGCATGGGATTCATGACCATGCCGGCTCCTCAGGACAGACTTCCTCATCCTTGTTCCAGTGGCTTTTCCGTGAGGTCACAGTCTCTGCACTCGGTTGGGGGCACAGATGATGACAGCAGCTGTGGCTCCCGGAGACAACCACCCCCCAAGCCCAAGCGGGACCCTAGCACCAAGCTGAGCACGTCGTCGGAGACCGTCAACAGCACGGCCACCACCAGTAAGAGCGGGAAAGCCCCCGAGCGGACCGAAGGTAAAACACCCCATGCCCACTTTGTCTAGAAAAAACACTGCAGTCAACACGTGGTTAGCAAGCATCTGCCTTCCTCCCTGGGTCACATAACCCTGCGTCTGTCTCTCTGAGGCCCCAGGAAAGAGGAATGGAGGAATCTAGCTGAAGTGAAGGCTAGTTATTGGGGTGTGGTCAAAAGATACCCAGGAACATGTATTTAATTCATCAGAAAGATAATATGTGTTTTCTTACCCCCTCAAAGCTTCAAATCATTAGGGAATTATTTTGCCTAGAAAGAAAACTAAAATTTATATTTTCTTGCTTTTATAAGTATTACTTACATAATTATAAAAGTATTATGTGATTATTAGAGGAACCTTGTAATATAGGAAAATATAAAGAAGAAAAAATTGTAATCATTTAAACAATTAATCATATTTTTTACATTTTGGTGTACTTCCTTTCAGTGAATATATATACACACAGGGTGCCAAACAAATAGAGTGTGTCTACATGTTTTAAGAAAGGAAAAAGCTGTATTAAGATTGTCTTACTCAATGTATATCAATGACTCGAATCGTTATATTCTACAAAATAGCTAGTCAGTATTCATCAAAATTGTCAAGGTCATTTCAACTTTGAAAAGTAATATACAGATAGCATCTCTTAAAATGTGTGTACATTTTTTTTTTGGCATCCCCAGCATATCTACCCTGTTTCCCTGAAAATAAGACCTAGCTGGACAATCAGCTCTAATGCATCCTTTGGAGCAAAAATTAATATGAGACCTGGTATTATATTATATTGTATTTTAACAAAATAAGACTGGATCTTATTTTAATTTTTGCTCCAAAATACGCATTAGACATGATTGTCTGGCTAGGTCTTATTTTCGGGGAAACACGGTATATACACACATATATATATATATATATATATACATATATATATATATATATATATATGTATGTATACATATACATATGTATATGTGTATGTATGCACACATACATACACATATATGTGTATTTACATATATACATATTCATATTCATATGTGCATATTTATATATTCATATTCATATATGTATGTATGTGTGTATATGTATTTCGGTCTCTAATCTCTGTCTCTAATTTCTACCTGCAACTATATTTTCCCTCAGCTATGAAATACACTGATCAAATCAATCTCAGTCTATGAATATAAATTAGGTCATGTTAACCTGAAATGTCATCAGCTCTTTAGACCCTACTTGAAGAAACAACTTTCAGCTTTCTTGAGTTTTTCCTGAGAGCCCCTTGGTGGGAGAGCAGTCTCAAGTGTGTCTTGATCCGAGCCTGTTTAGATTTTCGTATGTTAGCTGTGGCAAATGCTTTAAGATTCTCCATGCTGCCGGTGCCAGTCTGTGAGCATGGCTGTGCCAGGTTATGGGTGGCCTTTCCCACCTGCACCCTGCCTGTCCCAGACATTCTCCACAGCAGGTTTCCCTGGGTCCCCAGCGTACACAGTTTCACAGTGGTTTGCAGCAGAGAGTGGAAGCAAGATGGATCTTTCCTCACCTGGGCAGGTTTCTGTGTCACCCAGTCCCTCATGAAATCTCCCTGATCTTCTGGTCTAATCTTTCCACAGAAGTTTCATCCTAGTCCATGAGTTGTGGTGCCTGTGAGGCATGTCCCACATCTTCCGTTCCTCTCAGCTCTCCTTTCTTTCCTGTATTTGTGCCCAAGTGCCCACGTAGCCAAAAAATAAAAGCATACTGAAGCATACTCGGCATACTGAACAATACAGATAAGTACCGGGAGATGATGTGAATCCATCCATTCCACATGATAAATCTCCACTTATGCTCAGTTTTCCTACTACACATGTATGCAAAAATGCATCATGGGTATGTGTATGTGTGTGAGAGTACAAATATGAATGACATGTATGTGTATGCATATTTACAAAATTGAAATCATAGTGCATAGAGTCATGTGTTTTGTATTTTCACTTATTCTCTTGTGATTATTTTCCATGGTGTTTAATTTGCTAAGAAACACCATTTTTAAGGACAGAAGTGTACCTCATAATATTTTACTTAATCATTATCTTCTTGCACCCTTAATTTTGTTCCAGTTTGGTTTGCTATAATGAATAGTACTGCAATGAATGTGTGTCTATCTATTTATGTAACTGCTTTTTTTTTTTCCTGCTGCCTTAGGGTAGATTAGAAATTTGATTATTTCTTCTCATGATTCAAGGTCATCAGTATGTCCTTCAACTTGTAACACATTGATGCTTTTAGAAACATTTTAGGTGTTTCGTTGACTTATTCACACACTAAAAGGCCCTAGATATCTGCTTTTTGAACATTTTAAATATTGTCCTTAGGTTTTTCTGATACTGATACACAATGCCTTTTATTTCTCTTTATTTTCTGTAATCCTGTTTCCAGAAGTCACCCCTCTCTTGTTTTTACTGCCAGAAAAACTATATAATCAGTTACATTACCTTGTTTGCTAAAGGTTAGTAATTTAGAACAGTGGTCTCTGAATGAAGAAGGCCTGAAAGTAATCTAGTAAGATGCAATAATAAAAAGGAATAAAAAGCCATCCGATGAGGAGAGGAGAGATGAAACAGACAAGGAAAGCAGCCAGTAAGGAGTGTGTTATCAAGCGGTGGAATGACGCTGGAAACCTTCCTGGACCCGTGTCAAAGACTGTATAATTACCAAATGTGTGATGCCTCACAATAGCCCCCTGGGGGAGGGGCAACTGGGGTATTTATAGTGATGTAAACAGAAACCTATGATGTTGCTTCCATGGAAGAAACATTTGCTTGGCGATTCAATTGTCTTAAAAATAGAACTGTCCCCATTCATTTGGAATGTTTGAGGTAACTAATTCCTGAGGTAGTGAAGCTTATAATTCATTCCGATCCTTTCATCATCCAAAGATCTAGGTTACCAAATAGCTGGTTAGCAAACAGAAGACAGCAGCTCTGTTAACTTTATTTCTTCTGAGGATAAAAGAGGAGACAGTGACACAATTACAGTAGCAGCAAAGACTCAAGTTAGACTTGGAAAACTACTTGATGGGTGGTGAGGTTTATTATACAGTAGGTCCAGTTTCAACAGTGCTCTCCCAAGGGAGCTCTGAAGATAGATTGGGGAGCCTTCAGCTGTAGTCCATCTTTAAGGATGGTCAGTGGACCAGATGGACTGTTAGGATCTGGTACAGAAATGGTCGACTTTTACAGAAGAGTGATTCTCAAAGCAGATTTCACCTCCTCTTCAGAACACTTAATCAAAAGGCAATTACAAAACTGGATACGTTCAAATCTCTTCTACCAATTTATAACTACTATAACAACAGGAGAGAATCCTGGCTCAGTTCAGAGATGGGGAAAAAATCTTGAGTCCAAATGCATGCATTTATATGTGCGTACTCAAAGCCAAAATTATATAAATATGTAGATTGTTCTTTTATGGATTCTCAGTTCTTTATGATCGTGAGTTAACTGGAGTTCATTACAGAGCATATGTTTTCTTTAAATTTTTCTAGCTATCAAAATTATAACAAAGATGAAAAATGACTTTTTAAAATCTTAGTCTGTCTTTTCACATTAAATGTCAGCAAAATCAAAATATTGATTCAGTGGCCTTAGAATTATTTCCATGGTAACCAGCTTCTATTTAACCAGGGGATTATGACTTCCCTGTGGATAGAAGTTAAAAAGAACTGGACTTGTGGTGAAACAGCTTTTCAGAATAGGGGGAAAAAAAAAAAAAAGAAAGAAAGAAAGCTTAATGATGAACACAACCCAAAAAAAAAAAAAAAAAATTACATACCAAGAAAAGTATAATTTAGTTTTGAAAAATTGTAATTCTGCCACATTAAAAACATATATTTACTATTCTATAGAACCTTCTACAATAAACCCTTTAAAAATTATACAGTGCAGGAGATAAAGTTGCAATAATTGCCCTTTTCTATTGCCTTCATGTGGTACCTGCTTAGTTTGAGGAAATATGAGATGAAATAAAGCAAGTTAACTAGGAAGGATGAACGTTCTATCAAGCTGAGTCTTATATATGATCCAAAGAAAAGCAGGGACCCTGCAACCTCACATCCACTGTTCCCATTTTTTAGGTAAACCATGTTCCCCATTCCTCAGTGTCATCGTTAGAGAGGCTCTGTGGCACAGGCAGAAGACACTGTACTTGGAATCAATGTGCAAACATTGGCTTTGGGCAAGTGATCCAATGAGACAGTTCCCTTACCTTTAAAATGATTATAAAGAACTGGAACAATGATTGTGCTGCCTCCCTCACAGCCTTAGGACAACCCAGTGGGGTAATGTCTACCATGGAGCGTGGTCAAAAGCAGTTTCTCTACAAATATAAGTTTACACTATTACACAAGTGTGATTACCACCTAGAGTGATTGGTATCATAGGCCTGAATACCATGACATTTTGTTTGGGAGGAGCACATATATTAAAAACAAAAGGCGAAGGAAAGAAAGGCCACAGGCACACATGTTCTACATGTTAGAGGCTTACAATTTTACACAATGACCCAAATATACAGGGAAGTATTCCCCGGGTATAAAAATCTGTTCATAGTATTGTGACGTTAATATAATTTTAAATATTTAATGTAATGAAAAAGCAGTTTTACTAAATGTCAAGTACCTCCACATTTTAGAAATCTTAAAAAAGATGTATTTTCAACTTTCACTTGTTATGACCTCTCCCTTCAAATCATTTCCATCCCTTAATTTATAATATTGTTGCAAGATTGTCTCTTAGCAAGCAATGAGGGCATATGTTTGAATTGGGATGGTTTACCTGGTGTCTGAGTTTTACCTCCTAGAGATGCTTCATTCACAGAGTCATATCTGTGAATCAGAAATCGGAATAGCTGCAGAGATATTTGAAAACATGGTTGCCTTAGCAATGTGAAATATGCATCTGAACCAGAACCAAGGGAGGAAGACTAAGCTCATCAGGCCACTGCCTTAAAAACAAAACCAACATTTCCGCTTAAAGGTTATCACACAAGGAAGTGGCAGCCTCCACGCATGTTGTTTTCCATGCCTCCATTTATGCCATCCACGCTTTGAGCAACTGCCTTGTTATATTTGGTATCTGGGGGTGGGCAGAACAGAAGTGGTCCTTTGCCTCATATTCCTTACAACACCCGACTTAGCCTGTCTTCTACTCTACACATCACGGAGCAAGCACTGATTTAAAGGAATCATTTCTAGAAACCAGAAAAATCAGGCATGACAACCATGAGAGCTCCCTCCCTGTAATTAGTTGTGTAGCTTTGGAAGAAGTAGTTCAATGTGGTTTTTACTGCAAAGAATATGTGTTGCTCTTTTGCTGTTTGGAGTTCATGATTTAAAGGTGCCTGAATTGGATTTTCTGCCAATAGAAACCTTCAAAAGCAACCTGTGGACATTGAAAGACAGTGGATGAGAAATGCGTTGAATGTGCTTATTATCTTGAGGAACTTACAAGTTTCCCAGGTCAGAATTCCAGTTTGGGAACTGAAATCAGCACCAGACAGAGGCAGCCATATAATTGATTTTGCTTTCTCAGTCACTAGCCCTGATCTCTGATACTTATCAGGTCATCATAATTTTTTTAAAGGTCATTCGTTTTATAACTCAGCATGACATATTAGGAAATCATGGGGTTTTAGAGGCAGACTTTGGTTACATATCAACACTGACAACACGTATTACTCTCTCTCTCAGCCTCAGTTTCCTCATTTGTATGGTGGGAATAGCAGTACTGATCTCATGTGGTAGGCAGAATCGTATCCAAGATGGTACCCAGGATTCCCCACTCCCTGTATATTCCCTGGAACTGACATAGAACTGATGGCTTGAAGATGAAGGGAGATGTGGCAAAGAATGTGGGTGGCCTCAGAATTGAGAAAGATCTCAACTAAAAGCCAGAAGGAAACAGAGACCTCGGTCCTGTAACTGCAAGGAACTGAAATCTGCCAAGAAGAAGAATGACCTTGGAAATGGATTTCCCCCAGAACTTCAGACAAGGACTCAGCCTGGATACCCACCTTGATTTCAACCTGTGGGACCCTGAGCAGAGAACTCAGCCTCCTGGATTCTGGCTGTGCCTAGACTTCTAATCTATAGAACTGTGAACTAATAGAAAGGTATTGATGTTTAAGCTGCTGTGTTTGTGATAACTTGTAATATAGCAATGGAAAAGTAGTCTATCCTGCCAAGTTGTTAGGCAGAACACGTGATATAAAGTACATGAGGAAACCACATAGCTTAGAGCCTGCTGAGTAGATACTCAGAACCTTGCTGCCCTTCCTTTCTCAGCACCAGGCTGTATTCTCAGGTAGCGGACGGTGGTTAAGTCAGTGCCACTGGCTTTCCAGGCTTGCCAGGCCAGACCATGATGGACCCTAAGAAAATGCTGACATAATAGGCCTCTTGAGTATCTGCTTAGCTCTTTCTGAATTTATTTGGAACTTTTCCTAAGAGCATCCTCCCTTTCCCACCAACAGTTTTCGTTCTTTCAAAGAACTCAGCATAGGCGATTCGGGAGGCTTTCTGAACGGCTCACTGAGATGACGGCAACAACGTGTCTGCTTAGGGCTGTTTTTCACAAAGCAAGTGGCACTTGCACTTCACAGTACGCGCCCAAGAAGTGCTCAAAGCCCCATTTAGCACCACACTTATAAAACAAAAGAAAGTGGAAAACAAGCTCTCAAAATCATCATCGTTTTGGCATTGGATAGTGTTCTAGGGCATGTTCTTATTTGTTTTATGGGATGAGATGTGGGAGATTAGTATCGAAGGCCCACATTCCTGGATTTCTCTTTCCTGGTTGACAGAATCAGAAGCTGCGAGGCTTCCTGGTGTAAAAGCCATCTGTCAAACCAAGCGCTGCTCAGACAGAGATGGAGTTGTACATCTACAGTGTGTGATCTTTTTCTAAATATACCCTGAGGCCCATGAATGAAACAGTTTGTAAGTCAAATCATCATGCAGCACAACTCTCCCGCCTTCCCATGGTGGTCGATTCTAGTCCAAAGAACGACCCTGCCTTGTTAATGGCCTCCCCCATCATGTTTCTATCAAGTGGCTGGATTTGACCTCATTTGACTCAGT
The DNA here is from genome assembly GCF_057876585.1 of Rhinolophus sinicus. Taxonomy (NCBI): domain Eukaryota; kingdom Metazoa; phylum Chordata; class Mammalia; order Chiroptera; family Rhinolophidae; genus Rhinolophus; species Rhinolophus sinicus. The sequence continues at coordinate 202,349,315 of NC_142517.1, forward strand.
GTCTTAGATTCGTAAGAGGATTTCTGTTCATGTTGTTGGTGCAGATGGATTCTTCCATGAGAGACCAATAAGCCTAAAATTCCTGAGTGTTGTGATCAGGACATCGATTTGGAAGGTGGTCAATTGCTGTGCAACAAATTGACACAAATTTTATAGCTGAAAACACCATCCCATTATTATCTCATGGTTTCTGTAAACCTAGAGTCTACTCAGTGTCACCCAAGGCTGCAATCCAGGTGCCAGTGGAGGCTGGGGTCTCATCTGAGACATAGGGGCCTTCCCATGCTCTCCTAGTTCTTAGCAGAATTTATGCTCCTCAGACTGTGGAACACGTGATAGCTTAGTGCTTCAAGGACAGCAGGAGAGACAGACTCATTTGGATCCTTTCCCCCCAGAGAACACCTGGATCTTCTTTTAAATAAATCACCCAGAATAACGTCCTTTTTGATGAACTCAGAGTCAACAGATTAGGAACCTTGATTATATTTGGAAAGTCCCTTCACCTTTTTCCATGTACTGTGAGTTAATCACAGGAGAAACACCAACGTATTCACAGTCCAGCCTGCCCTCAAAGAGAGAGGATTATACACCTTATGAGTCCCAGACGTCAGGAGTCTTATGGACCAGCTCAGAATTCTGTCTACTCAGAGTGATGCAAAGGAGATACAAAGAAAATATGTAAACATTGTTTTCTTAGAAACTATCCAACTATGTGGTTAGAGACATCAGAAATCAACTTGTGGAAAGTTAACTAACGACGTAAGAAGTAAACTATAATTTAATAAAATAATATAAATATCACAAGACAACCTAAAAAATTGGGGGACTATAACTCCCCTCCCCATTTCTCCCTTTGTCTTTCCTTTTTCTTTTATAATTGAAGCCACCCCGACTGCAAAATGCCTGGGTTATTTTATTGAGTTAAAGGTGGAAAATTTTTTTTGGCTTCAGTCCTACCTGGGAGACATGAGAAAATGTATTCCTCAGTCCAGCACCACCTGTGCCAAAGAACTTCTAAAACATAAAGATCCAAGTAAAATATTAACACCAAAATAGTGCAAATACTAAAAATTGTACTGTGCATAAATGTCTGACTATTTGATCCTCACAGCCAGTTTTCCTAGCTGGTGAGTCTCTTGTTGACACAGTGGGCTTGACCCAACACAGTCACTGTCCCCTAAAACACCAGGTGGATGAGGTGTTCTCCAGTGCTTTGGCTTATGGATTTCTCCAGAAACCCAGGATTTAGGTGTTGATGGTGGTAATTTATACTAAGTACCTTCCTGTCTCTACCTACCGGTTGAGTAGCATTTGGATGATAAATAAAGATGACACTACATGCTCCCAAGTTATGCAACTTCTGAATTGCAACCCTGCATCCATTTCCAATGATGCATAAATGGACATCAGAAAGCGTGTGTCCTCGAATGGAGTGGAGGATACTAATGTAATTCTCATTACAACTTCTCCCAAGGTCTCTGAGATTGCCTAGCCTCAAGCTTGGACAAAAACTTATCTTTTCGTTGCAATAATACTAAAGCACTAAAGGTGTAATATAGTAAATTATTAAATTACTAATTACTAATATTTTGTAAGGAACATGGAGGAAAGGAGTTGACAGCTTTCCTTCCTTAAACAACCTCTACCTCTTTCACTTCCTCTCTTCCTCTGCAAAGCCCTCACTTCTTCTCTATTTCTTTAGACTATAGTCTGGCCCCTACATCCTGAAGACAACTGAGAACACGGTCGATCCTATTAGGGGATGTAGTTCAGAGCTTCCGTGAACTTACATAAGCATGTTTCCTGGGAGTTATCCTGGCCCCATCCCAATCTTTCCAACCCTAGTCAGTGTCTTTCTATAAAAATATTTTCTCCCACTTGATTATGTAAAGCATTAGATGCTTTACCAAACAGTTAAAATGTATTTTTTATTTAAGAAAGTGGTGTGAACTCCTTTATACCTATTCTCCATTTCATAGATTTAACCATAGGGGAGGACTCTTTCTAATAGACGGACTTACCCCAAGGTATGTTGGAAATGGGATCTACTCATTTTGAACTATATCATTGACCCACTGCCCCACTCAAGCCCCCACCCTGCATCCCTCCTACCTTGTTCAGCTGCTTTCGAAAAGGCCTTCTTGAAGGTGCTTACGCCACTGCCTCAACTCTCATTTGTTCCAGATCCATAACGTACCGCTATCTGACTGTCCTCCAGTGCCACTCTTGGTTCCCATCTCAATGGCATCCTAATATCTGTGTCCTTTGTTACTTCTCTTCAGCATTTTAGACTAGTGACTGCTCCCATATTTCCTAAATCCCGTGCTCCTTGTTTATCATGCTCAGCTGTCTACTGATTTTCTTCCTCTGCCTGCTCTCTAGCTCCCCTTTGAGGGGATTTTTTTGTTCTGCCCAATTTGTAAACGATGATGTCTTTAGACTCTGTCTTTGGTTCTTATCTTCTACTCTAATATCGGATGAATAAATACGTGATGGATTCTGAATTCTCTCCGAATGGCTGACTGAATCTCTGGACCAACACCTGTCTGTAGATATCACAGAGTCTTCAGACTCATCCTATACACAGTGAACCCATCATTCCCTCCATGTTTCTTCATATCCAGGTTAGAAACAGGAGAGCCTGATCAGATGCCTCTCCTTAGCCTATCCCTGCCAATCAATTATCGAGTCTAGCCAATCCTGAGCCTCATACCTCTCATGTCTGACCCTCTCCCTCCATTTGCACTGTTACCCTCCTATCTCAGGCCATCAGCATTGTCACTTCTCACCTGGACAACTGCACAGACACCTCACTGGTCTCCTTCCCACCTTCTCAAACCCATCCTCCTTACTACTTCCAGAGAGAATTTCCTCATGTGCACATCCAACTGTATCGCTATTCTACTCATGATTTCATCTGGTCATGTTACAATCCTGTTCATCACTTACCTGATAAAAGCACAACTCTTTAGCATAACCTTCATTATCTGACCCTGCCAGCCCTTAGAGCCACATCTGCCAACGATTCATGCCTCTCACAGCAGCCCCAAACTACATCATTTTCTCTGAACAGGACAACCTTGTTCCTGCTTCTGTGCCTTTCTGTGCATGTGAAATTCCCTCTTTCTGGAATGTCTGCTCCACATTTGCTCTATGATAAATTTCCACTCGTCCTTCAAGGCCCCAGAGCAAGTGTTATCTTCTCTTTGATAACATATGTAAGCACATTTTTCTGTGATTGAATGGTACTTTATGTATAATTCCCATATATCTGTTATCATATTTTATTCTGAACACTTGCCTGCTTTTTTGTAGCCTATCCAGTCTAAGCACTCCTTAAGGGCATGGACCTTGTCCTTTTGTCTTGCACCTTCAATGCCAACCACAGAGTAGGGGTTAATAGGTCATGTTGAAAGGGCATATTTTGAAGAGCGTGCTATTTCATAAATGAGTCTTCCAGGAGAATAATCGATACAAAGAGTTAATGCACTTTCAAGCATCTTTAATACAGAAAGAAGTTCAGGCACTTGGAGAGCTTAGAGGAAAAGCACCGTGATTCATGGTCCTCAGAGAGCAAGTACATTGGCCATCCATCACTTCGGTCCCAGCTTTGTTTACAATACAGTAACCACTCTGAATGATTTAAAAGATGAGATTGTTGTCTGCTTGCTCTTAGGTTTATAAAACCTTATAATATATTTTCTCCATTGGTTTACATTTCTGAATCTTGGAAGGTACACAAATTAATTATAGGTGGTGGCAGAAAATACTGGTGACAGGCTCTAATGTGTTATTGGCACCATATAACTTTTAGTTTATCCTCACGTTATAAATCAAAGAATGTTCAGCTTCTGCCACTCAGATATGATTAACAAATTGTTCTCAATTAAGACATAATAGCGATCTGAGATTCCATTCCCTTAAATGACTTTTGGAAGTTAGTTTTAATATTTCAAAGTCTTAAAATTCAGGGTTTCCCTTAGTCCCTTCTGTCCTAGTCCTACAGGCCAGGTACAGCCCTTCAAAGTCATCCTGTTTTCTGATTCTACAAGCATCCCGCTTCTGAGCAGTTCTTCATTCTACCTTTGAGAGACTGTGTAAAGCCATTTTTAAGGCAGAGTGACTGAATGTGTGCATAAATCTTGCCTTTAATTGACCTCGATGAGGCATATACTTATTGCAGAAAGAGTGCTTGCATTTTATGGCCCCATGTCTGTACTGAGAGTTTTATATGTGTTGCTCTCTGTGATTTTTCTTGTTAAGTGGGAAGGCAGTGATTTAAGATAAGCGCTTTTTAATTTGTTTTGTTATTACTATGTATTAAATGAAGTTGATTATATGGAGCAGAACATGCAAACCCATCGCCGTTTGGAAACCTCCGCCTTCTGACAGTTTCATCTGCTGAGAACAGCGGAAAGCAAAGACTAAAACAGAGTCTGGAGAGCCCAAATCCTTCTTCTTGCACCGGGGCTCAGTGAATTTTACAGAATGTCAATTGTGTGTTTTGTTTTGTTTTGGTACTTGCTGGAAACCGCCCTCGAGGGTGCTGGGGAAAACTGTTCACAGTAGTTTCTCATCAGAGATCCTTCACTACAAGACCCCTCTGGGTTGGGGGTGTTGCTGCAGGCAGCTGATGGCTTTGGGGTGATTGGGGAGCCAAGCACTAGAGAAGGTCTGTGCTCTGCAGGAGCGGACATGGGGAAGCTGCTTGCACAGTGGGAGGGAGCTTGGCTAGTGGGCCACTGCAACCAGGAAGCAAACTCCTTTTCTGCTGCAGTGTCTTCCCAGTATCCGCTATTGACAAAGCTTAATATTGTACTGGCTGGCCCAGGAGACAACATGTAAAGGGCCTAGATCCCTTATTATAATCAGGAAAACAGAATGAGTTTAGACGTGAGAGACAATCAATTGATAACTTGCGCAGATGGTAAGGAGGTGAGGATGTGATTTAGGTAGATACCTTGAAGTAGAATGGTCCAAGTGGATAAAAGCGTTGCTTCAAAGATCCAAAAGCAGGAAGAGCATAGCGAAGAGGTTAGTGTAGCAGGAGCATTGTGAGTGAACTGAACAAGGGCAGGAAATCAGGTCAGAGAGGACAAAGAAAGTGAGACCAGGTAGGACCTTCGTGGTAGGCCATCCTAGGGATTTGCCACCGAGGGTCCCGCTGCAGCGTGTGGAGAGGGAGAATACATCATATGTTTGAAAAGAATCATCATGGTGACTGTTGTGATGATGACCTCATGGGAGTCAGATATAGAGTCAGGGAGACCAGTCAGGAGCCTCTTGCGGTAATAAAGATGAGAGATGATGATTACTTAAGCTAAGCTTGCTTAGACCAAGGTAGGAGAAATGGAATTGATGAGAAAGAGAAAAGTGTTACCATTTCTGTTTGAGCAGTTACTCACAATCCCATCTCTGTTCCTTCCTTATTAGGGAAATAGATCTAAATATAGATATATCAATGTAGCCATACTTAAGATAATTTTTTGTCCTATCTCTGGAAACTTTTCCAGGAGAAAACGATCCTAGCACTCTATATAGATAAAAACTCATTCAATGTGGGCTGTTCATTACACTTACATTTTTCTTTACAATCTGGAAGGTTGTAAGCCAAGAGTGAGTTTCAGTGTATCTCTAGATGCTTAAATTATAAATAGAGCAACCACAGCTATTTCATCAAGTAAATAAATACAAAAGGTTGTATTTCACTTTCATGTTTCCCAAACACAAATCTAGTTTAGAACGTATCTGAGCTAAAGGCCACCCTCTGTAGCAGCCCCAAGCCCTTCCCAGCTGGCCCTGTGCATGTGGACCTGTCCTACCTTGCTCTCCCTCTCAGCCCACGCTGTGCCCACAACCTGGGGTTCAATGTCCCTTCTTCCCCTCCAAATGCACCCCCACATGGCTTCCCATTGCTCATAGACTTACCTGTGTTTTAATGCTGACCAACTTCCCCCATCCCTTAGGAAGTTTCTCACCTTCTTCACATTCCTGCCCCAAACCTCTTAGAGTGAAGGTTTTCCGAACTTCTCCCAAGGTTATTTTCCCGAGTTAAGCATTCCTTTCTGTGTGCTCCTTTCCACAGCATGTTGCCATGCTTGGCATTGCTGGGTTTTTTTCTGTAACACTACTTTCTGCTTAAAGCTATATATTCTCAACAGTTTTACTCTTCTTTATATTTCTACTAATTTTCCTGAAGCCTGCTATGGTTAGTAAATATATAGAAGATGACCTTTATTTATTTGGAAATAAAGCTGCAGAGATTAATATTAAATCTACTCATTAGACATACATTATCTTTTAAGAGTTGATATAATTCATACAAACTATTTTCCCCATTATATGCCAAATTAAGTCTGTTACCAATAATTATTTATTCCACTTGAATATGTATTGAATTGGGGAGAAATTCTTTACAATAGTCAATACTATCTGTGGCGTATCCCACCCCTGTGGGTATAATAAAAGCCACCCTTTATTAATACTTCTTAATACTTTTTCAAATGAAGCATAATTATTTTCCCTAACTCTTGCTCTTTCAGAGACTATCACACTAGACAAGTGAAATTGCTTATGATCCTTAACCTTCTCCTAGAACTCCCCAAGTGAAATATGATATGTGAAAGATGTACATACTTTTTTTAATACTCAAATGGTCACCAAATGTAAGTGCTTAAAATAAAAAAAATGTTTGTGTACTAAGCAATGCACCTTACTATTCACTCACATAATGCTCATGTATCTCTGCAGAGTAGGAGGTTTACTGGGATGTCAAGTTTCCTAAAACTCTGAAATTATGCTAGAGAGGAACGAAACCAGAATGCAGAGAGAAAGAATTGAGGTGGGTTTGATAGCCATGTTCTGTGGAAACACTGAGGGGAAAATAACTTGAAGGCATCTGATAAGAAAGGGAATAATCCAAATCCAGGGCGACAATGAGAAGCCACAGCTTGACAAACTTTCTGCATTAGGAAATGCTTCTGTAAACATTTATTTCAAACCTGAGAACTTTCCATCCTGAGGGGTAATTGTGAGTGAACTTGTTTTGTGACCTTCAAGTAATAAGCCAAATGAGATTCTGAATGATTCCTCTAACGAAAGCCACATTTCTCAAAACTTAACCATTTGAAATAGTTTTCTCCATTTCCTAGAATGGTACGTGAATTCTGTTTCCTTATAGGCATATTTCATCTGGTCTGTACTGTAACATTTTTCCAGTTTTATTATAATTATCCATTCATGTGTCAGTTTTCAACTCTAAGGAGTGAACTCCTGTAGGACAAGAATAGTGTCATCTAATGTACATTTAGTGCCAGTAAATGCTCAATTAAATGTTTGTTCAAAAAATACATGAGAGAATTAAGCATAACTCCTATGATTCTAGATTGAACAAATGAATATCTGATGGAGTCCTTACTGAGATGAAAAAAATCAGGGAAGAACTGAGTTTCAGCTTGATATGCTTGAGATGCTTTGCAGATAGTTAAACGGATATAAAAAGTAAACAGTTTTGATATAGCCTTCTGGAGAATGAATTAGAGATGTAGATTGATTATCATTAGAATAAAGATGACATTTAGCTACTGAATTACATAGAATCAGCTCAAGAGACAAAGCAGAAGATCAGAGGTTCTAGAAGCAACCCACGTGTAACTCAGATTCAGTCAGGTGTAAGAAGAGAAGCTAAGAAAGGAAACTGAGAAAAAGTAGCCAGTAAGTTAGGGGGGAAACATGAGGTACTTTAAAATCCAAGGGAAAAGAAGGTACAGAGATATAGTGATGAATGGTGAAAAGTCCTTGAGAGCTTAACTGGGTTGAGGGCAGAAATGTGTCTATTTGAGCTGGCAATATAGAGATCATTGGTGAGCAAGGGAATAATTTGGAGACTGATGGAGGTAGAAGCCAAATTGAAGAGAAAATGGACTACGAGGACATGGAGAGGGAGCAAATGTAATTTTTAGAGAAGGTTGGCTATGAAAAGAAGCAGAGAAATGGGATGGTAGCTGGAAGGAGATGAGGGATCAGGATAAGGTGTGTATGTCCATACCTGTATGAATTATGGGAGGAGCAAGAACATGCTAGAATGGTGATGACAAGAATCCAGAAGAGAGGGAAAGAATGATGAATGAGAGAGGAGATGACAAAGGAGACGGATGAAAGCTCCTCATTGCCTTTGTTGGGATCAGGGCATTTTCCTCCATGCTCAAAGAGAAAATGAGGAAATGGGTATAACTTCTGGTTTGTATCTTAATTCGGTCATGAGAATAAAAGGAAACTATTCTCTAGTGGTGCTCCCATTATCTATGTCTGTGTAGCAAGTCACCCCATAACTTTGTGACATAACAATGATTTATTATTTCTCATTATTTTGGGGTTTAACTGGACTCAGCTGAGAAAACAGTCTTTCAGCCTCCAGGGTTCCTATTCATGTGAGTTCTCGCAATTCAGTAGTCGATCTTTCCAGCATGGCAACTGGTTTTAAAGAGCTTGCATTTCCAAGAGGACACACCTAATATTCCAGCATTTATTAAGCACATGCTTGTATCATACTTGCTAGTATGCCACTGGCCACGCAAGTTACATGGTAAAAACCAGAGTCAGTGTGAGAGAGGCTATAAAAGGTCATGCATGCTGGGAGATAAAGTTAACTGGTAAGAGGTGGGAGGGTGCTAAAGTAACTATCATAGGCTGCTTTCCTTGGAGATTTTTATTAAAATATAGCTAATATACAACAATATTAGTTTCAGGCATACCCCATAGTTATTCAATATTTACATTCCTTATGAAGTGATCACTCTGATAAATCCAACAACCATCTGTAACCATACTATACTATCACAATATTATTGACTTATACTGTACATTATATCCCATGACTTGTTTTGTACCTAGAACTTTTGAATCTCTTATTCCCATTATCTCCCCCCACCTTTTTAAATTTTTTTTCAATTACAGTTGACATTCAATATTATTTATATTAATTTCAGGTGTACAGTATAGGGGTTAGACATTTATATAATTTAAGAATCAATCCTCCTAATTAGTATCCACCTGGCACTATACATAGTTATTACCATATTATTGATTATATTCCCTATGCTTTACTTTACATTCCATTGACTATTTTGTAATTTCCAATTTGTATTTCTTAATCCCTTCACCTTTTTTGCCCTACTCCCAACCCTCCTCCCATCTATCACCCTGACAGATCTAGTACTCATCTGACACTATACCTACTTATTACAATATTATTGACTATATTCCTTATGCAATACCCTACATCCCCATTACTACTGTGTAACAACCAATCTGTACTTCTTAATCCCTTCCCATTTTCCATTAATCCCAACCCCCTCCCATCTGGCAACCATCAAAATGTTCTATATATCTATGAATTTGTTTCTGTTTCATTTGTTTGTTCTGTTATTTAGATTCCACTTATAAGTAAATCATATGACATTTGTCTTTTGCTATCTGACTTTCTACACTCAGCAAAATATCCTCTAGGTCCATCCATGTTGTTGCAGATGGCAAAATTTAATTCTTTTTAATGGCTGAGTAATATTCCATTGTATATATGTATGACTTCATATTTATCCATTTGTCCCCTGATGGATACCCAGGATGCCTCCATATCTTGGCCGTTGTAAATAATACTGCAATGAACATATGGATGCACGTGTTCCTTTAAAGTACTGTTTTGAGTTTCACATAAATACACATAATTATCTTTCTTTGTCTCTTGTTGTAATCTTTGTTTTAAAGTCTGTTTTGTCTCATATAAGTATTGCTACTCCAGCTTTTTATTTGTTTCCATTTTCACCAAATAACTTTTTCCATCTCTTTACTTACAGTCTGTGTGTGCCTTTTGATCTGAAGTGAATCTCTTGTAGGCAGCATATGTAAGGGTCTTGTTTTCTTATCCTTTCAGCCACCCTGTCTTTTGATTGGAGCATTTAATCCATTTATATTTAATGTAATAGGTGATCGATATGTAATTATTATGATTTTATTATTCATATTTTTGAACATTTTTTTTTTCATCTTAAAGAAGTCCTATAAGATTCCTTGTAATACTGGTTTGGTGGTGAGAACTCCTTTAGCTTTTTCTTGTCTGGGAAGCTCCTTATCGGTCCTTTCATTCTAAATGATAGCTTTGCTTGGCAGAATAATCTTGGTTATAGATCCCTGCTTTTCATCACTTTGAATATTTCATTCCAATCTGTTTCCGCCTATAAAGTTTCTGTTGAGAAATCAGCTGACAGTCTCATTGAGAGCTCCCTTGTAGGTAACTGTTTTCCTCTTGCTGCTTTTAAGATTCTCTCCTTGTCTTTAACCTTTGGTATTTTAATTTTGATGTGTCTTGGTGTGGGCCTGTTTGGGTTTATCTTGTTTGGGACTCTCTGCACTTCCTGGACTTGAATATCTATTTCCTTCATGAGATTTGGGAAGTTTTTCATCATTATTTCTTCAAATAGGTTTTCAATTCCTTGCTCCATTGCTTCTCCTTCTGGTACCTCTATGATGTAAATGTTGGTATGCTTGATATTGTCCCAGAGGCCCCTTAAACTGTGCTCATTTTTTTGGATGGAGAGAGAGGAGGGTCAAGAAAGAAACAATGGCTTCCGCCAGCTCCTCCATCTGGAAAAAAGCTGCCTCTCCAGCCCTTTCCCTGAAGCCAGACAACTCAGTTCTTCCCCATGTGTCCCTGTCATCCTTCGAGCTGTTGCCCCAGTGCTGGAACTCAGAGTGAATGAGTCTTCAGTGAGTAAATCAGTGAGCAGGCGCTCCATGAGGAGCACCTGGGACTTCAGCCACCCTGTCTCTCTCAGCCACAGTCTCCACTAGTTTTCACAACCAAAAATTATGGGGACTTCTTTCCCTGGCATTGGAACCCTGAGCTGGGTGTGGCGCTGGGACCCCTCGCTCCTCCTGGGGGACCTCTGCTGCCAAAATATCCCTCCTGATTTTTATTTATCACACATGGGTATGGGATCAGCTTGTCTGCCTCTCTGCCCATCCTACCAATCTTAAGGTGGCTACTTCTATATGTCTGTAGTTGTAGGGTTTCAGTTCAGCAAGACTGAAGTGGATCTCAATGATGGTTGTTATGTAGTTTAGTTGTAATTTTGATGTGGTCCTGAGAGGATGTGTGCACAGTGTTTACCTATTTCTCTGTTTTGACTGGAAATCACTTTTATTAACTTAAAAAACACTATCTCTTAAAAGTTGGTTGGGAAAAAAATACAAGAAGTAAGACTGTCATTATAGGAATTGGAAAGACAATAATATTTTGTGGCAGCATTGAATACCTTTGTGAGCTGTATTCATCAACATAATAGAAAACAATATAACTCTATTATAATTGTGTGTGATATTCTTCAGCAGATCTTTAATGCGTACAGGAGCAGACAAACTGGCAAGATCATCTACAAATGTCTAACTCTGGGAGAAAGTATGGAGACAGCAGAAAAGTGACACTGTGTGTAATACCTATCCTTTTGTCTTTTAAAGACTTTCTTGTTTTTCTCTTTTAAGAATCAATTGATCACAATAAATTTTGATATGGAAGGAAAAATATGTTAAACACTTACAGGTCAAAAAGGAAAGGTATTAGAAACTGTCACTGGCATCAGGAAATTTATTTTTATGGTTGAGAAATTTATACAGTAGTTGGAACCTTACTTTCAATTACATAGGCATTTGTTGCATCTCTACTTTTTATTCACTTCCCATTCAATTTTCCCTCATTTACCCTCTTCGGTGGAAAATTCTCCAAAATCCCTTTATATTTTCAAACTTTCCTACTTACTGTCATATTAGTCAGTGTCCAGTCACAAATATAGAAACTATACTTGCTATTTAAACCTAGAGAATTTCATACAAAGAACAGAGTCAACACATATGGAGCAATGACAAAGCAAAAAGAGGACACAGACATAACCCAGAAGCAAAAATTGCAGGAAACTGATACCATCCTTTGGAGCAAAGGCAAGAGGTTATTAAACCCCAGAAGCTTGGAGGAAGGATTCTAAAGTGGAAGGCGACTTCATATGTTTATTTCTTGATGGTTTGTGCTGGAAATACATTATGCTGTTGGCTTCAAAGAAGGATTAGACAAGTACTCTTCACTTTTCATTTTCATGAACATAACCATTGTTTTAAAGGTTCTAAAATCAAGAAGTGCATAGGCCTTCCATTTGGGGCTTTGTGATGAGGTGAAAAATTGACCAAATTTTATCAAGGATTATAAAAAAGAAAAAAAAAAAGCATTTTCTAAAAATGAAGAAAAAACAAACAAAAGGAGGCATTTAATTAGCGCATAATAATCTTTTCCCTTAGTCTCTATTGCTAATCCTTTTTTTGCACCAAAAGTTTCATTTTACAGTGGCAATAAAAACAACAAGCTAAACAATACATATTCTGAAGTAGCCCAAGTTATTTTTTTTTTTCTTAAAGCCTCCTAAGGCTTTAATATAAACTATTTGTAGTAGAGCAAAACTTCTCTATCTAAAAACATCTATAAAACTGTCATCTGAAAACATTTATCTTGATAACAGCTAACGCACAGGTCATGAGAATTTAAAGCAGTATTTGTGAAATAATCACAGCTTTCTAAATGCAGTGTTACAACAGCTTACAGGAATTGTGAGCATTTTCCAGTTTTCTTTCACAATTTTTGTCTTTATTTTTCTATATAAAATATGTTAATGTTTTTGGAATGATTTTTTGGAGGCTATTTGTAGACTGAAATAATAATGTTCCAGCTTTATTCCAAAAGGATTGATGTTTTGACCAGCCATTTGGAAGGAGGTGTGAACAGCCAAAATAAATATAGGCTAGGGTGGGAGGGGAAAAACAAGCATTTTGTCGCTTATGTTTTAAAAATTCATCGAGTACACCTGAGTTGGGTTTTTGTTTTATTTCCTTGTCCTTCCATTTTTGAATTATATGTAGAAAAAGGTAGGGTCCAATTTGGGCTAATCAGTGAACAACCTCCTTTTCCCTTTTCTGTGCCTGATTTTTCACTGTTGCTATCACAACCAAAGATTCTTGGTTGTTAAAATCTTTTAGTCAAGTCTTGGGTTAATAATAACATACTTCATCTTTAGAGATCATTAGAACACCCAGAATTAATTTCCGTCCATCTGGTTATCAATGATAAATGGTGTAACTAACAGGAGTGGTATGTGTTCCAGTGGATGCCACCACTGGCTTTCCATAGTGTGAAAGTGTCCCCTCATTCTGTCCATAGAGGACCACTGCCGTACAAACCAGTGTAAGCTTGAGGAGTCTTCTCCTTTTCCTCGGCCTAATAATAACATCTGTCAAAATCATTTATAGCTGATATGAGGACTCTAGGAGCCCTTAATTTTCCAAAATCACCCTGGGACCTGGTGAGAGATACAGATAGAAGAGATTGTTTGATATTCCTGCTCCTTCCATTTCCGTTCACCCTAGGCAGGGAGTATCCAAATATTAGTTAATGTGTGCCTCCCCCAACACACACACACACACACAGACACACACACACAGACACACACACACACACACACACACACAGACACACACACACACACACACACACCATGACACCATATCCTGACAGTTCTTATCTTGTTCTTTGTATCTATAAGCAGTATGACCTTCTAACACAGTATATAATTTGCTTATTTATTGTGATTATTTATTGTCTGATGCTTACTAATATATAAACTCTGAAAACAGGAGTCTTTTCACTGATTGTTTCCTTATCAGCTAGAACACCTAAAGATTTGCTAAGTTGATTCATCGGAATAGATTTAAAATGTTACTATATTGGAAATCTAGCCTTATAAAAAGTGAAGATTGTCTTATGAGGAACACTGTCAAGAGAACATAAACTTTTTTCCGATTTTGAAGTAATCCTATGCATATACTTTAATAATTATGCAATACATGTAATTTTATTGCGTGCAAACGTATTACATAGACTAATACTGGCTACTGCAAACTAAATTTTAGTGGCTTAACAAAATAGAAATTTTTGTTCTTGCTCACATAACTGTCCAAATTTGGGTGTTTATGGTCTAGAACGGCCTTCCCCCATGGGGTAATCTAGCCACCCACACTCTTTCCCTGTGAGGGATTTCCTGCTTGTGAGGCTCCTCAGTCATCAGTGATTAGCTGGCTGAATGGGAAAGGGATGGCTTCTTAATCATCTTGACCTTGGAGAGACACGCATCCCTTCTAGTGATCCCATTCCTTTGATCTGAACTGTTACATGGCTCCACATGGTTGCGATATGATGTGCCATTTCTGGTTGGACAGCTACTTCCCAGGGACAGCTCTACACTATCGTAGGAAAAGAATGAATCTGATGAATTGTTTACTGTCTGTTATATTTCATGACCAAGTTCTCCTGTAGTATGCATTGCCATTGACAGGCTGTATTAGTGGGGTTTACTGCCATAATAATGCATAATAACTCAAAGAATATAATGGTGGACAACCTTGTCATTGGCTGTGTTCAACTTCAGACCATAAGTCAGTTTCAAGTCTGCTCTAAATGTCTCTGATGTTGGGATGTAGGCTCAATAGCAGCAGCAGAAGCAGTAGCGACAGCAGCTTTTGTGGCAGGCTTTTCTCATAAGCATGATTGAAAGAGGCCAAGTCAAACCATGCATATCTAAATCCTCTTGTTAAACATAGAAGAGACGAGGGCTACACTAATTTCATTGGCCAGTACAAGCCATATGGCTAAGCTCAACACAATGAGGAAGACCCATGGTATGTGTGGTGTGATGGGGTAGTGAATATCTGATGACAAATTACGTCCCCCACAGGTTTGCATTGAACAGATTCAAACATAGAACGGGAGTTCAGTATGACCTCTCAGATGGTTTCACCTGAGAATAGAGAAGCCACAGAAGAGAGGGATGCTCAATATTCAGAGGGCACAGGTAATTTTGAAACATTATACCAGTCACCAGAACCAAATTCTTATTTCCTTCTCTTTAACTTTTTTTCAATTCCTGGACAAAGCTGTTTGATCCCCTATATGCAACAATCTCCAACTTTTCTTCTGTCCAACATTGCCTTTGTGCTCTAATATTTTCAGGCCAGTTCTTGGGCTGCTTATATACCAAAGTCATTGTACCCTCTGGGTTTTGGTTAGTGCTATCATATGCCTGGGGAATGTCACCCTTAATCCTTGCTTCTCTCCACATCTCCTATTAATAGCCGCCCACTGAATATTTATGAAATCTCACGATTTCTCTGAGTATTTATTTACCTTCTGTGCATTAACTATCTTCTTTCTTCTCTGTTCCATCTCTTCATCCATCCTTTCAACAATATGTAATGTTTGCCTAGTATATGTCAAGAATTCTTTTACAAAATGGGGATGTAGCAAGAATAGATAAATTTAAAAAAGAATATCTCCAATTTATGGAGTTTATATTTTAGAGAACATAGATACAAGAGCTGAAATATAAATGTTATTCTACATAGTGCTAATACTGTGAAGAAGTGGAAACAGGGATGTATGGCTCTGTGAGGGGAATGAGAAACATTAAATAGGTGGTCAGGGCCAGCCTTCTCAGTATTTGATTGAGAAGAAAATGATGAAAACAAAACAGTCCATGCAATTGTAGTCAAATATATACTTCTAATCAGAGTTCCCATACCTCAAGAACCTGTAAAGCCTCTCCTTTTTTTTTCTCCCCCTGGAATTCATTTATCATATTTAAGTTGTTGGGTGAATACAAAAAGGCCAAGCAGGGTAGATCAAGGTGATTGCCAGGGTCTATAATTTACTCAGTTATTTTAAGATTAGGTGGAAGTACATTGTTTGATGGGCATTTCTTTTTCTAACAAAGATGCAGTTGAGCAAATATGGAGGAATAATGTTGCCTAATGCATCACAGTGTTGATTTGATAGATCCGGAGAAAAATCAACAAGGGTCCTTGGAAATATGATTCCTTACCTTCATGTTCCTCCTTTGCCTCTGTTCTGCTTTGGGAACTGACTGGTTTGACCCCTGGTGTGACCCTCCAAGGGGGAGATCCAAGGAGAGAGGATTAACCTCACCACACCAATCTTCAAGGTGTTTGGGATTATAGGTAAAAACCAGTGATGTAGGGAATAAAATACTGATTTGCGATTTCCACCCTTGGCCTTATTAATTTATTTAAAAAATTTTTTTCTTCACCCTCGTCTTTATATTAGCTTCCAATTACTGCTGTAACAAAATTCCATGCACTTAGTAGTTAAAACAACACAAACTTCTTATCTGATAATTCTGTTCCCCAGGAGTTTCCCTGGGCTAAAATCAAGGTGTCATCAGGACTGCATTCCTTTCTGGAGGCTATAAGGGAGAATCCTTTTCTGTGACTTTTCCAGCTTCTAGATGCCACATAGTCCTTGGTTTATGACCCTCTTCCTCCATCTCCAATGAAATAGCTGGCCAAGTCTTTGTGCCACATCTTTCTGACCCTGCTTCCATCATCACATCTCTTCCTCTGATCACAGCCAGGGGACAGGTCCGTTGTTTTAAATATCCATTAGATTAGATTGGACTCACCTGGATAATCCAGGCTAATTTGTCCATCTCAAAGTGCTTTGCCTCAATCACCTCTACAAAGTCTTTTTTGTCATGTAAGGTCATACAATCACAGGTTCCAGGCTTTAGGACTTGGGAATCTTTGGGTCTGCCATAATTCTCCTTCCCATGGCTTCTCTTTAATTGATGACTGTGACTTCCAAGAATGGGTGAAGTCTCACCAGATAGAACATTCCTTAATTAGGCTAACCTGATTCCTGGAGATGGGTAAGGAGAACTAAAGTATTTTCTTAGTACTGTGACGTCACTCTGCTTCTGATCATTAACTTGGTAAACCTGGGGACTGAGCATGCTTTGTGACATGTTACTGGACTGCTTCAGCCTGTTTAGTTTTTGCAAGTGGAATTTAAATCACCTCTTGAGAATTTTCTATGACAACCTATAGAAATTGTTTTTATTATACTGAGAGGTAGAAGCTGCCTTCCCCCACCCCCCCACCCCCATTGCGTATGTTCTAGCATCATCCACTACTGTCCTTTTGATGGATTCCAAATTGTTCCTGGGAGGAAAATGGTGATAATTCTAATTTCAGCTTCTCTGCTCTGGGGACTGATTTGGGGCCTTGTCTTTGATATTGTGCTTCTCTAATCATAATCCTGACTTTCTGAAATATGAGTGTCAGTAGAGAAAAGGCTTGCCAACTCCGTCGCTCATTTATCACTTGAGAGGATGCTTTTAAGGAAGGTCTTAAATGAAGGCATTGTACAAATGCCAAAAAAGAAAAAAAAAGTGCTATGTCTAGGGATTCGTGAAAGCTTCCCATTGTCTGACCTCAATTAAAAAAAGCAGAAATATGTCTAAGGATTGCTTTCGAGACACCTAAAGTGGCTTACTGGATGTCAGACTTAACTCCCTCCTACCCTGAAGCTCTTTGTCGTCAGTGATCTAGGAACCTCATTCCTTTACTTCTTTCTAGAAACTCCTCATGAATTTATGTAGAGCCCTTTCCTCAGGGCCAATGGTTGAATTTAAACCTGCACTTAATGGAAGTGAGAAGGAGTAATTATGTACAACATAAATGGAAGGAACTTTAATATCTCCTAAAAGATACATGAGCATAAGATTAAAATGTTTGAATTGGAATGAAGTGCGGTTTCTCAACAATTTTTTCATTATTATCTCTATAAGGAGACTTTTTTAGATATATATTTTTTTCTAATCACCCTCCTATGACATTTTAATACCACGGATATACTGTATATCTATTATGTGCTGTGTGTATATCTGTGCTTTACACATAAAAAGAGTAAGTTATTTTGCCCCTGCCCCAGGAGCAAATTTTTACCCCCTCGAGGAAGATATTGCCCTATTACAAATGCATGATATAAATGGAAGGGACTTTATTTTATCCTCCCTCCATTTTCATAATATTATAATTACTTATTTTAAAAGTGAAAACTGATTATGACATGAAAATCATAATATATACATATGCAAAAACAATGATAAAGAACAATTATACTCTCTCAAGTCATATGAAAATATATAATATACCATATACACACAATATAATTTTATAAACATGGCCATCTTTCTGTGTCAATAGGCATATTATCACATTATTTTTATATTTGCAGAGAAATTTATTGTGTAGTTATAATGTCTCATCATTTAGGTACACAATACTTGGGCAGATATCTATTAACTTGTTTCTAACTTATTTTGAGAGAAACAACACTGATTTGGATGCATGTATGTATCTTTTCATATATGACTGAATATTTCCTTGGGATGCACGCCTACAAGTGCAATCTTTCAGGCAAAGAGAATGCATTTTTCAAGGCATTAGATATATGATGCTGAATTGCCCACTAGAACACCATGGTTCCTTTCAAAAAGCCATAATCATAGCAAAATTTGAGTAAGATCTGAGTAATTGAGTGGTATCTCTCCTACCAATAAAATATTGCATTTGCATCCAGATAATTGGGCATATTTTTAGAGGGTGTAATTGTTCAATTGGAACAGAAACTCCCTGGAGCAAGCAGGAATTAAAAAGGGTTTTGTGATGTGTTCAGAATTTTACACATGTAACTTGGCTCATCAAAACTATAAAAGTATTTGTAAAGGGGTCGGAAAAATTACTATCCAAGTTGGTTTTTGTCCCTTGTTTTTACTTTTTATTATTTTCAAACTGTCCCCACATTTCATCCCAGCTTCTATGAATGGATTTGCTGTAGAAATTTGAGATGGCAGAGATGTAGGCAACAAAGAAAGAAAGTACTTTCCAACCACTGACTTCTTGTAAACGTATTAATTTGACACTAATTTATTGAGCAACTACTAGATGGCTGGCACTGCTGCAGGGCTGGGGCACATATAGCAGTGCCTAAAAGCAAGCCCCTTCCATCATGAAGTTTGTGTTCCAGTGTGGGGAGGCAGACAATAAGCGAAGCAGACAAAAACATATAATATGATACCAATTAGTGATAAGTCTTAGGGAGATAAATAAGAGAGGGAGTGGTGGAGGTGGGGAGGCAGGAAAGGTAGTCAGAGAAAACCCTCTGAGCAGAATTGAAATAAAGTGATAGAGCAAGCCATGTAGATATCTGGGGAAAGACTGTTCCAGACAGAGGGAAGTGCAAGTAAAAGTTCCTGAGATCTGAACACACTTGCTAATGAGGAATAGGAAGGAGGCCAGTGGGGCTAGAGCAGAGTGAGCGATGAGGACAAGGTTAGAAAAAGAAGTTCAGAAGATAGACAAGGGTTGGTTAATGCATGGCATGACAAGACACATAAGGAGTCCATAACACCTCTGATTTTGAATCATTGCAATCATCTATTGAACAAATACTTAAAGCTTCTGCTATGTCCCAGAGCCCTGGCTAGACACTGGTTATGTGAGGGGACTGAGACAGGTAAGGCTCATGGAGAGAGCATCCGGGAAGGACACAGGCAAGCACAGAGGCAATTATGGGTTATTGTGAGGTGTCATCATGAGCGATGCACAGGGCATTAGCTGCAACACAGCCACAATTCGCCTAGATAGCTATAATATAAAAATCGGGATTTTTAAAAAATTAAAACAATGTTTTGTTTTTCTTTTAGTAACCTGCACATATCATTCCATCTTTGCATGCATTATATTATTTGAAATTGAATGTTAAGTCATCTGCTCATCTCAATGGATTTGTTCCCGCAATTAGGGTCTGCATCTTTGCATCAATTTTCAATGGAGTTCTGTGTCTGGAGCAGGCTTTTACGAAACTCGAAATTCATGGCAGTGAACATATGCAAAAGAAATAATTTAATTAAGGTCTGACTTTGCAAAGTTCTGGGCCTTCGTTAAAGGATTAGAATGTTATGAAAGGCTCACGACAAATCTAGAAGGAAGGGGTAGGAGCAGTAGTTTGAGTTACTGGTGCTTTTTCCTACATGTTTTGTCAGTTGTGAGTCTCACTTGGTGGTAAATAGTTAGAAATGCTATGTGTTTTGTTTCCCCCTTTAAATTCACTGGAGCAAAGAACAGTTTCTGCTATTGCTGTGTGTGGGTGTATGACAAATGATACATGAATGAGGAAACCAATTCTTCTCATTCGGATCTGGTCGCAGAAATACGCAGAAAAACATCGAGAAATCCAGGGCACTGTGGCATCCTGCTCATTTGAAGGGCGGTTACTGTATGTATCCAACAGCTCAACTGTCCCCCTGACTCAGGAATCTTGGGTATTATTTCAAACAGCTTGCCAGCATAGCGAACTGAAAAACTCTTTATTTTTTTGTTTGAAGTGCTGTGTACTTTACGGTGCTTATCTGAGGTTTTTAGGACAGGCTTTTGGTTGCAAAGGATCCTTACCTCCAAGGTAACACTGATATTCCTGTTGGCAGGGATAGTTTGTCTACCCTGTTTGGGTCTTTCTGCTATTTGAAAAGCATTGTCAGGAGCAAATTTACTTGAGAACATTCAAAGTTGAGGAAATGGAAGAGGTAGCACTGTTCCCAATCACCTTGAGTGTTTTTTCTGTGCAGTTGGTACCTGCTGAGCCACCCAGGACACCACCCCAAACCTTGTTCCTGCTCAGATTAGCTTCCCCTCATGTGAGCTCCCTACTTGAATATTTCTAGCACCAAGGTCCTTTGTAGTTGCTTGGTCTCTACCTAAACAATCAGCTTTCCCTGGGTGAATTTTGACTGCATCTTTTTAATTTGATTTTGGACAAATTTTGCTGCTTCTCATACTACGATAAGTTTCTTCTATATGGATCACAGATGAGATGTCTGATGATGAGACAAGATCAACCCACTTAGCTACTTCATTACACAATATTTCTGGAAATTAAATGAATAAGCTGGTGTTCAGAATGACTGAGCAATATGAGAGTTTATATCTTTTTTTTCGTAACTTTGCAAAATTCGAATTGTGTTCTAAAACAGGCACTGTGCTCAGAGCTGGGGCTTCAGAGGCGAGGAAGACAGACACGATTTTCCAATCTAGGGGAAGAGGAGGACATTAAACAATCAGTGACACAAATAAGCGTGCACCTAGAAACGGTGGCACGGAAAAGGGGAGGATTCCAGGGGACACTGTTTTTAGATCACGTTTCCAAGAAAGAGGTTCCTGAGTGAAAATTAAACCAAGACGTAAAGGTAAAATAGCAGGGAACAAGGGGTCTCAGGGTTACTTAGGGGCATTCTAGGTGCACAGTGTTTCCCTGAAAATAAGACCTACACAGACAATCAGCTCTAATGCGTCTTTTGGAGCAAAAATTAATATAAGACCTGGTCTTATTTTGCTATAATATAAGACCCAGTATAATAATATAATATAATATAATATAATATAATATAATATAATATAATATAACATGACTGGGTCTTATTTTATTTTTTGCTCCAAAAGACACACTAAAGCTGATTGTCTGACTAGGTCTTATATTTGGGGAAACATGGTAGGGAGTACTTGCCAGGAGACCCCCGAGGGGGGAAATCACTTTTTTCAGTCTGACTCACTGAAAGAAAATCCTCTGGCTGGCGGGAGTTATAAAAGGCATGCACACTGTAAGATGTGGCTGGAGAAAGAGATTGGAGTCACGTGACGGAAGACCTTATTTTTTCTAATAATTATGAGGAGGAATTGCCAGGGTTTGAGCAGACTTGGGGGAGTGGGTTCATGACATGGTCAGAGATAATTGATTATAGTAATTACAATTCTATATGTAAAGGGTCTGATCAAGCATTCTAACCATTTTTATTACCACAAAGCAGGACATTGCTGAGTGTGTAGGAAATAGACATATAAATGTATGTATAATATATGTTACACATATATGTCTATGTGCATTTATTTATATACACATACATACATGCATATATGTACATTCATATGTGTATATATATACATATACATGCATATGTGTATATGTGTACAAACACAGATAAATTCAAATTTGAATTTGAAAACACACTTTGTGGTTAGGTTTAGAGCACATCTCTAAATTCCCATTATTATTACTCAGAACATCTACGAGTTGACGTTTAACTTTGAGGTTAAGACTCCATGCTGATGTTGAGTTAGATGAATAAGATATGAGTTGGGGTAGAAAAAGACTCACAGGGAATAATCTGGGGGCTGCGGTCTGAGAACATAGACCGGACAACCCTAATGCCCTCTCTTCTTACATTTGGGGTTCAGGACTCATGGCATCCTAATGACTTTTCATTATAAAGAAAAGAAAACCTAAGTCTTAAACTGAAAACAAATAATAACCTCTGAGATTGTCAGAACTGTTTGAATAATGAAAGGCTAGGTTTACAAATAGCGCATGAATTCAGCCACAGTAAGAATGGCTCCCGGCGTGCCTTGCGTGACCCACCACTGGCCTGCCTGTTCAGACCCCCTTGTCTGAAATTACTGTGGATTGAACAGAACTGCCAAATACTATGAGAAAGGAAAGAGCAAAGCTGATCTAAGGCCTTGGGTTCAAAAGTCAAGGCTTACGGTCCCCCACTGTGCAACAATGCTTCAATTTGTCTTGTTTCCAGTGGTCCCTAATAACTCAGACCCAAAGAAGAACAGTGTCTGCTCCTCGTGGTTAGTGAGGTTCTGGCCTGGGTCACGTCTGCTGGCCTGGTAGGACCATTCTCCTCACCTGAATTTAGAGAAAGATACATGGAACTTACATAAAGGGCTTACTCAAGAATTACAGGGACAGCAGACCTAAGTACAAATTGCACACACACAAAAGGGAATCCTTTTCCTTTTCCAAACCCACTTTACAGGAGTGGAGGATGCACTCTACAGGGATAATGGAGTTTCTATCATATCCCAAACTGAATCGCATAAATATAAAAAATCCATGTGTCCACCGCATACCAACGGCAAAAAACTTTAGGATGTTCTCAAGATGAATCACCTCGTCTTTTAGAAATAATCTTTTTCTCTTTTTTACAATATCGTCACACCTTTCCTAAATTTAAGAAGCACAGAAAACAATCTCCTAAATGTGC
Organism: Rhinolophus sinicus; assembly: GCF_057876585.1. Lineage (NCBI taxonomy): Eukaryota > Metazoa > Chordata > Mammalia > Chiroptera > Rhinolophidae > Rhinolophus > Rhinolophus sinicus. Next base: position 202,372,366 of record NC_142517.1, read on the forward strand.
ATTTTGAAAAAAAGGGAGTTTGAATACAAGGTGCGACTCTGTTGGATTTTCTTCATTGCTACACATACGCCGTGACTTACATCCTTCATTTTCGCTTTTGTTTTGAGTTTAATTGCATTTTTAAATTAAAACTCATCCAAGGAAAAATCATATATTTTTTTTCAACTTAATACTGGTAAGAAACTAAGAATGACAGCACTGAAATGGCAAAGTCCAGAAAATTCCAAACCCTATGTAATTTTAAAGGAAAGAATACAGTTTTCAAAATAAATTCACTTACTCTATTATGTGGATATACATAGGATATAAACTTAATAGAAAAGGAAACTGAAATATTGATTTCATAGTTCAGTGAACATAAAATCTATATATATTTAGGCAATCGCTCATTTTACAATTTCCCAGAACCAGTAGGCTTTCTGGCATTGGCACCATTAATTTTTATAGCTCAGTGCTAAATAAATGTAAAGTATGTGTGAAGGCATATGCTCTCATTACATATCTTCCAACGTAGTCAGAGTTTTTTATGACTACTGATAATAATTGATAATGATATTGATTTTACTTTTTAAGCTTTACTTCCTATGACCCAAGCAGTATGCAAATACTTCAGGCATTGTGTCATTTAAATCCTCAGAATACCCTGTGAATAAGTATCATTATACCCATTCAACAGTTGAGTTCACTGAGGCTTAAAGAGGTTAGAGTTCACTTTCCCATGGTTACACAACTACTAAATTGGGATTGGAATTTAGGCTAATCTGACTCATGGAAGAGTATTGGCATTGTTGTTAAATGGTTAAAACACACTTAATTATATATTGGTACAACAGATAGCACCATCATCCATAAAGGCAAATTATTCTTTGGCAGTATGGCAACTGGAGTCAGATCACCTGGTTTCAACGCCAGTTTCTACTACTTGGGCAAGTAATTCAATTTTTCTGTAAATGTAATTTCAATGCCTATAAAATGGGTTTTAGAAGACTAACTCATATGAGTATTAACTCCTAAGGATTAAATGAAATAATGTTCCCAAAACACACGACCTGATGCAAAAAAATGCATTTGATTCAGGATAGCTATTATTACTATTATTACCATCACTGTATTTCCATTAGAGAAGTTGGTAGCACACATCAACACAACTTCAGTGAAATTGAATGAAATGTTTTATAGCTCTGTAATTTCACGCTGATTGAGATCTGTGATCTCAGATACTTTAAAAGATCACAAACGTTTCTATCATTATATCTCCACCAGGACAGACTTACAAAGGCTAATCCTCAGTAGACTGGATCTATGGCCCAGCAGGGACTCGGCTTCTACAGCACTGCCAGCCCCAGGGATGGGGAATGTTCCAGTGGTTAATCGGATTTTTCTCCCAACTTACTTTCCCTTAACATAATACCCTCCTGGGTTGAATCCAAATTAACTGAGCTTCTGTTGCGTGCTCAGCATCATGTGTTTTTCCATGGCTACTTTTTTTGTTGTCACTTTTTTTTTTTTTTTTCCCCCTCAAGACTCAGGAAATGAGCTTATTTATTTGGTAACTTTCTTTCTCTGCAGGTAGTGATGCTACAAGCGATAGCTACTGTGAACTTGTAAAGCTGATAGCTTCAAAATATTTGGGCAAAGAGATAAAGAGTTATAATCAGTGGTTTAATAACTCAGCCATATCTAAGTTTTAAATGCGTGTATTGTTTTCCTTGGCTTGGACTTCTTAAGTGTCATTTGATCGACCTCCAGGTAGAGGATATTGGTACAGGGGGGAGAAACATGAGTGTTATAGGTTTGGAGAACCTGTAGTAGTGTAGACATAGTTTTATTTAGGTTCTTGTCCTAAATAAAGCGAGTTTTTAAGATAAACTACTCCTAAAAACTCTAAGTAGATCAACTTTCATTAAAAAGCTTTGGAAATGGAGGGAAGAAGGAAAACAATCTGAAGGAATGCATGAGGAAGATAATTGAAAATTTAATGTCATTATGCATTAGTAGTTTATTGTCCTGTGAACAATTAATGATATATGGTAGTTATTGAACAAATACCCACTGGGAGCAAGTCCCTCTGTTAAGTTTGCTGGGGGTTTTCAAAAAATGAATTGATTCTGCCTTGGGAAAGCTTGTAGTCTTTAGGAGAGGAACGCTGATAACCAAGGACAAGGTAGGAAATGAAGAATGTGACAAGAAAGAAATAGGTGAAGCACAAATATAAAAGCGAAGAGTGAGGGAAGGGAGGAAGTGGTGACACTCTAATTGAGCCTTAAATCATGGGAAGGTTTTTGTTTATGTAAGGTAGTGGAGGAGCAGAGAAAAATGTCAGAGCAAAGTCTGAATACGTACACATCTGAGAAGTGTGGGAAACAGTGGTCGTTTGGAAGCCAAGGGAAAAAAAGAATGGAAATTATGTTTGATGATGATGGAAGATCTAGTATGCTATTATTATATTGATAGTAGTTCTTGACTATGACATAAAGATCCCACTACAGTGTCTCTTTCATACACAGCAAGGATGAGAGTTTTAAGGTACTTTTGTTTCCTGTTTCCACATGTGTGACATTGTTTCAAATGGCCTTGCTTTGTTAAGTTTTCTATCAACAAGGAAGGTTCTTCTTTTTGGGAAATGATTATTATAACCTCAAAATTCATGGTCTAGGATATTGCTTACAAAGTCATTAGACCTTACATGTTCTAACTTGCAGGATCTAACTTGTGAATTCTGTCTGCCCTGCGTTCCATTGTGTCCCCACTTGACCTTTCCTTAGTATAAGGGAATTGAAAGAGGACCATTTCAATTTCTCAGTGAAGTTTTCTGGACTTCTGTTTTGTCAAGTGAAATATTTAGCCTCGATTTCTACTGTGGGTAATGTTGAATATTGTTCTATTGAGTCCCTTCTTACCAACACCTTCATTTCTTCCGCCACTGTTATTTTCCCTCAAATGCCTCCTCATCTTCCTGCCTCGTAGCCCAAATAATGCCTAAGGAAACTGAAATTTATGGGATTGCTCATGACTCCAGTTTCAAGAAACAATGTTTGTCTTTATCACATGAAATGTACTCATGTTTTCTAAACTATTCTAATTCACTTTTTTAAAAAAATGTTGGTTAAAAAAACTCCAATTTTGTTTTCAACTAATGGGTTGAGATGAGTAATTTGAAAAAACAGTGGTTCTGATTACAGTCCCTTACTATCTATGTGACAAAAGTGAGTATAAGTCAAAATGTACTCCAGATGTACTGGAGAAGACCTGAAGTCCTAAATGCTGACTCAGAGAATGCAAAGCTCTACCATTTACTGGACAGTAATCAGATATTTACCAAGAATCTGAATTTCTAGTCACTTTACACAGATGATTTAGCAAAGATCAGAACAAACAGGGAATCACTATTTTCATGGGTAATCACTGCTCTCAAGTGGGGAAAATACATACACAGGCACGTAGAAGCTTACATAAAGCCGTTGAGAAACCAACAAGAGAAATATCCAGTGAGAGAGAGGCAGATTGGGTGGCCACGAAAGACTTCACTAAAGAAGTGACTTTCATGCTAATATGTGACGGCCACAAAGACACCAGCTATGTATGGTTCAGGGATGTCAAACCAAATCAGAACTTCATAGTAGTTAAAGTGGAAAAGACAAATTTTGTTTAGGACAATTGCAATAGGGGAAAAAAGACCTCAGTACAGAAATGGCTCAGTTCCAAATATAGCATGGGCAAGTGGGGACTTATAGCCAAGCGGTGGTGAGGGTCAGTCGATAGAAAGTTACTAAAAGGAAACATCAGGAGTATGCAGGGTCCTGGCTGAACCAACCTAATAGAATTCTTGCTGAATATAGACCACCATGATCAGACATCATGTGGGGGACGGTGGAGCATGAAGGTCCTGATCAGATATCGAAGGTGGTCAGGTATAGGTGGTGGGGGGCTTCTGATTAAGTTGACTTAGCAAGGTTATCACTAAGACTGGATTTTACAAGAACGCACACTGATGGGCACACAGGAAGGTTCAGAGGCCCACCTTCTAACGCAATAACATTGGGTGTGAGGATTTCAACATATTAACATGCGACTTTAGGGGTGGGGGTGGGGAACACAAACATTCAGACCATAGCAGTATATGAAACCAAATTCCACTTTGCTTGTTTCTAGTGAAAAACATATGCATAATATTTTGAAAGTCAAAATTATTAAAAGGTTTCTTGGTGAACCTGTAGTCAGAAAACGAATCATATATGTAGAGGCTTCAGGCTCTGGTAGCATGGTGGGTCTGTGCCCACAACAGGGTTCTAACAGAGGACGTATCCCCTAGGCATTGCTGTGGGGGCTGCCAAGTTTCTCTCTGTGAGTCTCCTGGTTTTATGTTCCTTGAGGCTGGAAAGCTTTCCTCTAGTTGTTCTTCCTTTATATATGTCAATACCTTCACTCCGATTTCAATCCAGTCTTTTGGACCAGAAAGTATGTACTCTCTTTTTATGTGCTTTCTCAGAATTATCCCTTGGTGATTCAATAATACTCAGAAGGCAATCTTACTTCCTTAATTTCTCTATTCTGGAAAAATGCTTTCTGTTACTTTAGTTCCAGGAAAACAGCAATAGCATCTTCTATGAGTTATCCACAAAAACAGGAAACAAATTTTGTTTTTTGTTTTTTTGGTTTTTTTTTAGTTATCTATTGCTATGTAATAAACCGACCCAAAATACTATGGCTTAAAGCAGTAACAATGTATTATTTCTTATTCTGTGAGTTGATGTGGATTATATGGGTGGTTCTTCTAATCTAATATGACATTGGTTGTGGTCTCTTATTTGGCTGTATTCAACTGGCAGTTGAGGTGAGTTGGAAGGCCCAAGATGTCTTCATTCACATGTCTGGGCTTTCTTTCTCCACTACATGGCCTCTTCACATGACTAGGCTGAGCTTCTTCATAGCTCGTTGGTCTCAGAAGTCTTACCTGGCAATTGGTTTTTGAGATAGAGGAAATGAAACCTGTCAGTTCTCTTAAGTACAAGACTCAAAGTACACATTCTGTGGGTCAAAGTAAGTCACAAGGCCAGCCCCGATTTAAGGAGAGGAAGAGGGGCTCTACCTATTGATAGGTACAATGCACGTCAGGAGGGATGGAATACAGGATAGCTGTCTTCGAAAACTGTCTACCACAACTTGCCTTCTAGCCACAGTATTTCCAGTGGGCAAAATGCTGTCACCATCTTGCTGAAAGGAGTCCTTGCATTATAACATCAGCTTAAAATCCAGTATTTCATTATATAAATCATGCCTGGGTGCCATGAGACTCCTTGGGTACATTTCTCATATGCAAAGGTGTTTGAACTAAAAGTATAATTTATCTGCCCTACAAAACCTGGCATAGACAGGTATCAGGACCAGGAAAACTGCAGTGTACAGTACTGTTCAAAAAAGTGCCGGCTGGAGGTTGGAGAAGTCACTGGCTTCTTTGTGTATATGAACCCAATTCTCTCTATTCCAAGGGCAGGAAATAGTGATTCAGTCCCAGTTCTGCTCCCTGGTATGAGTCGTTCTCTGACTTTGCTTTCTGAGCTGTTAGATCTGCTCTCTGAATCAGCCTTTCTTTTCCTTCTTTCATTAGAAATGACCTGTACCTGAGTAGTTTTCCCAGCTCTCTTCCAGCCCTTCATTGTTTGGGGGCCGAAAGGCTTTTTCAAATTTAAATTTGAACTGTCTCTGTCCCTTTTAGTCAAAGTTGGCAAAGTTCGTTCCTAATCTTTGTGGTTTTCCTATGAATCAAATTATATTCTACTTCATTAGACAAAAGGAACAAATTATTTTGAGTAATGCCCATCTCTTCCTAGGGTTGTAAGATTCTTAAAATCCCTGGGGTTGTTGCCTTAAATCTTACAGAGATCTCAACAAGATCTTTTACAGCCACACCTTTAATTTGATTTTTCCTCCAAGGCCTTTGTTCTGTGGCCATTTTTCACTTTGAAAACCTTTGGCTTCTCAGAGCAGGATTCATGGCAAATCCCGTGTTGGAACTATTTTGTTTCATTTTTTGAGAACTGAACCTCCCTCCTGGGTCCCCCTGCCCCACAATCCCTTATCATACATGGCTAAAACATGCCAACTGGCACTTTCACATTCTTCTAGAACTCTCCTTAGCTAGGTCCACAATTTCATTAGGTACATTTTATATTATCTACATTACACAGTCTTGTCTTTTTTTTTTTTTTTATCAAGTATAGCATACCTCTCTTTTTCTCTATCCTCCAGCAGCAATTTTCTCACCAACTTTTCAGCCTCCCAACAGGTTCCCTACTGTCCTTTCCTCTGCCACCACCCAGTCCCAGAACCAATGAATAAGATTTAGATTTTTCTTATAGAAGAACTGTACTTCTGGTACCTGTTTCAGATGTATATGCTTATATAACAAACTACTCCAACCTTTAGAGATGTAAAAGCAATGATCATATTTGCTCATAATTCTGTGGTCAGAAATTTAGTAGGGCATGGTGTGGATGATGTGTCATCCCCACATCAGAAGTGCCTGCTGTCTCACCTGAGCTGGCTCAAATAGCTGGGAAGTGACTGGGTCAGCTCTACTAGGGTCATATGGCTGGGGTTTTATTTTCATTATTGATTGAGGTTTTAGGTTCTTTTCCCATTGCTATCTTGGGCTTCCTCACAGCACGGTGATCTCAGAGTAGTCAAACTTCTTTCATAGTGCCTGGTTTCCTTTGGGAGAAAGCAATAGCTGCTTTATTTAAAGGTAGAAGAAATAGACCCCGCCTCTTGAGGGATGGAAACGTATGCATATACAGGGAGGAAAATAATTGATGGATTCCTTGCTGAAGCCTGTCAACCAGAGGTTTTCTGCTTTAGGATTGTTCAAACATTCCTCAGCATCACCTGTGATAAGAGATATGGGAGACCTAGGAAATATCTATATATTTATAAATAAATAGTTTCAAGAAACAATGTTTGCTTTTATCACATGAAATGTACTCATGTTTTCTAAACTATTCTAATTCACATTCTTAAAAATATTAGTTAAAAAAACTCCAGTTTTGTTTTCAACTAATGGGTTGAGATGAGTAATTTAAAAAATAGTGGTTCTGATTACAGTCCCTTACTATCTATGTGACAAAAGTGAATATAAATCAAAATGTACTCCAGAATAATTTGCCAAACTGGTGCAGCATGACTGCGGCAAAGAAGCGACTATCAAGTCTTCTAGCTTAAGTCCAAACTCTTTCAGTCCCACTCAACTGTAAAACCGCAGTGTTGAGCCAGTTCCATGTGTTACACTGTTTCCACCCAAACTTTGATCTGTGTTCTTCGTATATATTGTTGCCAGATTTACAACTCTAAATGCAATCCTTTTTGTACGTTATCACACTTTCTTGGTCCTACTATCATATATTAAAGACATCTGCAACTTCCATCCCTTTATAAACACCTTAATTAAAAGGGAAAAAAAGGAACAATTTTGTGATGGTACTGTGGAGCTTGTGACTGTGAAAATAAAAATATTCCTCAAACCTTTGGAATCTTGAGTTGTGAAAAGACAGTTATTGTGAGCACAATTCTACTGAAAGTGGGAAATGTGTCTCTCACCTTCTAGAATCAGCTGGTACCAGTATCAAACAGTGTAGGTCTTATTTCTCTTCACTGGGCTCTCATTTCCCCATTTGAATTGCCTCTTTAAATATACTTCTGTAACTAGAGCTAAAAGTTATGGTTCCATCATTATAGCATGGGCTGAGAAGACCTTTTAAAGTGATACCTTATGCCATATACAGTATAATGACATCAAAATAATGTAATCATAGCCTTTTCCCTTTGTTGCTTTCCTTTGATTTAAAAGGTAAAAACGATTGAATTTACATTATGAGATTTATTTTTTTTTAAGTAGTTGATAAGGAATATATATTTCTCCATCAGTAATACATGGAGTTTTGACTGGATAATGTCTAAGAACCCTTCAAATTCTGGGAGTCTGTGGCTGAAGAGACTTTCTATCAGAGGAAATAATGACCTGTGTTCTGTCTGTTTTTTCACTTCTTGGGTCAAAAACATCCACAGATACTAAAGACCGGTTTTGCATTACACTTCTTTTTGTTTTTAATAAGGAAAAAAAAAATATTTCAGAAGGATAGGTTGACAAGGGACATGGTGGATTTCCAAAATTAACTGTGAAAGACAGATCATCTGGGCATGACTGAAAGCCATGCATAACCTTTGTTCCCAGATATCTCATTTCAAAAATGTCACTTTCTGCTTATTCAATGTTACTGTCATTATACTATTTTAAGTGTTAAAATTTGTGTTATGAGAGCTGAACAGGAATTATTGCTTCTATATTTGGGCTTATTAGAAATAATTTAAAATTCATTCCGAAGCAATAAAAATCACTTTTTATTATGGTTGAATTTGGTTAAATGTTGAAATTTGAAGTGAAAATTTTTTTATTAGCAGTGTTTTAGCATCTAGGTATATAAATCAACACTATTTTTCAGTAACTTTTAAAGAAATGACTTTATACAGATGAATTTTTCTTTAATTCTTAATTTCCTAGAGTGAGGTTAAAATACAATTAATTATGTGACAATGTTGCTTAAAATTTAAAACTTTGCTTTATATGGGTAAACTTAAAAACAAAACAAAAAACAAAAAACAAAAAACATGACAGTTGAAACAAATTTTTATTGCTCCATAAATTATTTACTCAACACATGGACTAAGATATTGACAAATGGAGAGAAAAAAATCAATTTATTAGAAAATAAATTGTTTCCTTCTCTGATTTTCTGGAGAGATTGCAAGGAAGGTATGAAATGGGATTCCGATAATGCCTAGGAAAAAAGTCTCCCAACATTGAAGGAACGAATCTGTTTATTCATTCCAATCATCTGTAATTAACACTTTACTCTCTAAGTAAGCCTTAATACTCTCCTTTCAAATTTAGATCAATACAAAGGAAGAGGACCAGGAAGCAAAGTGTGCTTGGATTATGAGTCTGCCTGCATTAGTCTCTTTTCTCCATGCAGGGAAGGGTAGAGGGTAGAAACTTGCCCAGATAAGAAAGGATTCCCTGAGCAAGGCCGGCTGGAGAATTGCTTCACTGGTGGGCAGCAAAACAGAGTGGAGCAAGGAGTCAACGTGCCAAAGCTTATGACAACAGCAAACAAAACACATCCAGAAAGTGGGGCGGAATCAAATGGCATGTGCCTTGGCACAGTTGCGAAGTTGGAGAGTCTGATTGAGAAGAAAAACAGTAACAATAGGCCAAGTGGTCTGCAGGTGCTTCTGGGTGGATACCTGGAAAGAGCATCTTTATATTTAGCTGTAGTATAATCTCTGTGACATGGTTTCAGAATATAAGGGGACATAGGGTAGAGGCAGGTGAAAGTTAAATTTAAAAGACTTGGAAAGAGTTGTATTAATTCTTAAAATAATAAAGCTGGTTAAAGTACTCCAATGCCAGGGGAAGAAATTAAAGTGGGTGTGCATTATTCAGCTGTCCAGGGTATTAATTAAGGGCTTAATAAATAAACCGTTATCTGAGTCAGTTTGGACTGCCATAACAAAATACAATAGACTGTGTGGCTTAAACAGTGAACATCTACTTTCTCACAGTTTTTTGAGGCCAAGAGTCCAAGATAAGGTGACAACAACGGTTGTTTCTGGTGAGAACTCTTCCTGGCTTGTAGATGGCCACCTTCTCCCTATGTCCTCACAGGGTGGAGAGAATAAGAGAGCAAACACTCTCCCTGGTGTCTCTTCTTATAAGGACCCTAATCCCATCCATTATGAGGGCCTAACCCTCATGACTTCATCTAAATCTAATTATCTCCCAAAGACCTCATCTCCAAATACTATCATATTGGGCAGCTAGGACTTCAACATTGAATTTTGGGGGAATACAATTCAGTGCATAGCAATGGTCAGTTTTGGTTATCTCAGAATCACCATAAGAGTTACATATTGTATTTTATTTCCCTTTGTCAGACAGCACCTATACTTGGTTTGACATTGAAATTGTCTTCACAATACAAATGGATTCTCTAAACTCCTTCTTAGTGAATAATTGCTCTACCTTAATTCTAACTACCTTGTGTTCTAGAATAAAACCTTTTCTTTCTTCAATCATTTCATAGATCTGAAGGGCCTTCACTTATTTTCTGTTTCTCTCAGCAAACAAAATGGGTGTCGTATTCTCAGAGGTTGGCTGCAACCCAAGCATCGATCTTGCTCATTCCAAAGGCTGCCTTCTGATCTACCTGAGAAGAGGGATGTTGGCTCCAGGGTTGTTCAGAGGGCTGCTACTTTCCTGAGTATCATGTCCCTCCCAGCTCTACCCATTGACCCCTCACTGCCTGGGAATCTGGGCTATGGTCTCTCCTCATGCTGTGCTGCTATGTATGCTTGGGGTCAGTGGATTCTTGAATTCTGCCTGTCCTGTTATTTCTCTCCCTACAACTACCCAAGTCTAAGTTGGAATATCAGACTTTAGTGAAGGGTCAAAAAAACAAAAGTGAATTATAATTCAGGAGGAAGACAAATGAAAATATTATTCTAAGTATGATTTTTCCCGTACAATGAAGTCATCCATCACATGGACACACATTAATTCCTAGCTTTAGGTTAACCCTCTACTCACAGAGCACCTCACTGTTCAGACTTCTGTCCTCTAAGGATTTCCCCAAGCTCATACCATTCAACTCCTAGAACCCAGTAGTCGGAGGCAAATATTTTCCTAGAGCATAAGTTATTCAGCCTAGAATGATATGTGGAGGTGAAGGATGGAAGGAAACAAGGCTCAGAAGAGTAGTGGGGGTGGACTTTTGTTCTTAATCCTCATTCTTTCCAAGTATCTCTAGTACTAAGTCAGCCTTATTCAATGATGTATAATTTTACTTTATTTGGGCTCAGATTTTTGTATATAACTTGATGATTTATTTAAATTGTGAAAATGAACATACACAGTACATTTCCAAACCAGTGAAATTTAAACCAGTAGGAGATAGAGGAGCTATTGGTCACTTTGGGTCCCTTGTAAAGAATTGTCTGGGTGTTTTTCACCCCATTATGTCTAGGCTTTTTGCTTTGGGCACTAAAAGACTCCACTGCTATACTCCCTGGAAAAGGATGTGTAGTTTTTCCTTATATGAGTTAAAGAAAACGTCTAGATGCATTAAGAACCTTGCCTTCAAAAACCTGTTTGATGTCGTGAGTAAAATCAACACAGTGGAGCAGAATATTTGAAAGCAGAAATGACCTAGAAAAGTGAGAGGCATAGCCACTGCTAGAATATTTGATTGGTTCCCTTTCTCTGAAGACAGGGCTGATGAGTCGAGCAGCTGCCTAACTAATCCTGTGTCTCCTTTAGTAAGTTTTAGAGAATCTCCTGCGTTGTGCTGGTTGATAAAAATAAAGGTGATTTCAGGTGTTTCCTGATTTGTGTCTTGAGATCCTCCTCCCTGAAGGCTGCAGACTCTAGAGAAGTCTGTTATTTTCTCATAGTTTTACACCTATAAGCTATACTGTCAATTTGCATTATATGCTACCATTTACCACAAACAACTGCGTTCTGCCACATACTAATAATCATTGTAATCATATATCAACACAATGAGATAATGAGATAATAACAAGACTCCGGTAACTTCCCTGTATGCTAAACAATTGACTTCAATCACAGACGTGTTGCCAGCCTGTGCCACCCTACTGTATGGTGTCTGTTTATGTTCCTTCACAAAGGGGGCTTCCAGCACGCTGTGGGATGCGCTCATATGCATATCTGTTGTCAGTTTCCAGAAGTTATTTTTAAAGCTTACTCATTGTTCTCTGGTAAAACTCTTGAGGGGATTCTGATGGGTCAGTACAACATATCTAATAAATTCATTCCAAGACAGCATTTGGGTTATCATAAGAGATCTTATGAACAAAAACAGACAAATACACCATGCTCAACAATACCTGGAGATTTGGAGATTAACTTGTCTAGACTCATAAGATTTTCACATCAATTTCCCCTGAAGTGTCAGACCCATCTCTATAGAGGTTATTTATCTGAACCAAGGCAAAGAGTAAGTCTAGCGGCCCGGGCAATTGTATCCTAAATGAAAGCAAGTTGTGAGCATGTGCAACAGCCACATCATTGAAAGGGCTCAGTCCCCATGGTGTATTTGTGACCATCTGTGCTAACAGAAATTCTAGATTTTTTTTCCCCCCGATTCTTGGAGATTAATCTTTATGAAATTTGTGATTGTTTTTATCCAACATGTTTCATCTGAAGTTTTCTATTTAGAAATTCTAAGGCAGAGGAATGAATAGTCCTGGTATTAATGTATTTACTAGTGTTGGATTATAAATATTAGTTTGAAGATAAATATTACTGTAGTTCTGTCGTCAGGTTTCTCTAAACATGGGAAATGCTTGATTTTTGTTGTTGCTTGACTTTTAGTCTAAGCCCCAAAATAGAAATAAAGCAGACTTCCACTGCCATCAAAAGTTTACAATAGTAAACCCCAGTGCAAATTATTTTTGACAACTTTCCTATCATATTCATCAATTTTACTTTTTTTCTTCTTCTTCTTTTAGTATCCGCCAAACCTAGACCCCACAGTGATGAATATTCAAAGAAGATCCCTCCCCCGAAACCAAAACGCAACCCGAACACTCAGCTCAGCACATCGTTTGATGAAACGTACATCAAAAAGCACGGGCCCAGGAGGACGTCGCTCACGCGTGACTCCTCCCTCTCGCAGGTCAGCAGCCCCGCAGGGGACACGGAGGAGGAGGAGCCCGTGTACATCGAGATGGTGGGGAACATTCTCAGAGACTTCAGGAAAGAGGATGACGACCAGAGCGAGGCCGTCTACGAGGAAATGAAATACCCCATTTTTGACGACTTAGGCCAGGACTCCAAATGTGACTTTGACCATCACAGTTGTTCTTCGCAGTGTGCTACTCCCACCGTGCCTGACGTGGACTTCGCCAAGTCCTCAGTGCCATGTACTCCAAAGGGTTTGCTTTGTGACATCCCCCCGCCCTTCCCCAACCTGCTTTCTCACAGACCCCCACTGCTGGTGTTCCCACCAGCCCCTGTGCAGTGCTCCCCCAATTCCGATGAGTCTCCACTCACCCCGTTGGAGGTCACAAAGCTTCCTGTGCTGGAAAACGTGTCTTACATGAAACAGCAGGCCGGAGCCTCTCCATCCTCACTGCCCTCCGGCCATCCTAAACTGGAGAAGGACCAGAGCGGACCCCTAGGACCTGCTTCTGCTGTTTCTGTGCTCTCCTCGTCCCCTCCTCCGCCTTCCACTTTGTACCGAACGCAGTCCCCCCATGGCTACCCGAAAAGTCACTCGGCCTCCCCATCGCCTGTGAGCATGGGGAGGTCCCTGACGCCCCTCAGCCTCAAAAGGCCTCCCCCCTACGACGCTGTGCATTCAGGCAGCCTCTCGAGGAGCTCTCCATCAGTGCCTCATTCGACCAGCCGGCCAGTGTCACAGGACGGGGGCAAGATGGTCAGTGCTTCGGCGAACACCTACGGGGCGGCCCCGAGCGGCTCCCGGTCCCGGACGCCCACGAGCCCTCTGGAAGAACTCACCAGCCTCTTTACCTCTGGACGAAGCCTGCTGAGGAAGTCGTCCAGCGGCCGCCGGTCTAAAGAACCTGCAGAGAGTAAGTGTGCAGATTGTACGTGAGTCACACGGTTAGTTCATGACAAAACGAAACGAAGCTCTTTATGTGCCGGTGAGGCACGTATGTGGTGCATGATCTTTAGTCCTTTTAGTTGAAATCTCACAAGGGGTTATTTTTCTTTTGCCATGCTGAAGCAAAGAGTGTGTTAAAACAACAACAAACAAAACAAACAAAAAAACAAAAACAAACAAAAACACAAACAAAAAAACATAAAAAGTGGCAATCATCACAATGTAACGTACCCATTTAAAAACAACAATTTTTTTTTTTTTTTTAAGTAAAATGCAAAATCTAAATTCTTACAGCTACTCTGGAAAGTCTAAGAAGACAGATCACTATGAAATTTTTAGATAACTATCTTAGTTTGGGGGTAATTTATATTCAAACATGGAGTTGATAAATGTTAAAATTTTTCTTTATCTTATATGAAAAGCCTGTTTGAGCAAATCTGTATTTGAAAACCTTTGCTAGAAAGATAGCAATTTGGGTGGAATTTAGTAGTTTTTATTTTTTCAACATAATGAGTGATTCTCTCTGCATACTTTATGTTGTTATATTCTCACCTTCATTCTAAACTAGTATAAGCTCATTGTTTTCCTTTTCAGAGCCATAGTAATTAGCATCTCATTCCTATGGTACTCTTCCTAGATCCATGGATATATAAATTAGGGAAACATCATTATGTGATATATGGGTAGTGAACATTATATTTGCCACTGAATTTCAAAGACCAGTAAATATCTTCATCTGAATGGCTAATCCTTTTGTGAGCCCCATGTCACTCCATAAGTATATACAGTAAAGTCAAAACAGATTCCAGTTTTCTCGATGTCCATTTCATTAAATTACACTACTTTCCCTTTTAGAAAATGCCTCAGGCACCTAAGCTGATCATTAATCATTTACATCTCAAATGATCCCACCACAGAATTTTGTTATCTATTCATACAGTCACATTCAGGACTTTTCTTAAAGGTCAAAATATCCTTAATACTTTTTTTGAGGAAGATGATGATGACATTCCTTAGATAATTAATAGTCATTGCTAGTTATAAGACACTTATCTTGTCTGTTTTTTTCTTTATCCAGAGAGATTAATGAAAGCATGAGCTGTTTACATAATCCCCTCCAAAAAATTTTATTTACCTGACTAAAAGGCAATGATTTGTAACATATTAGACAAGTCTGTAGTTAAATACACACAGAAATGCATAGATTAAACTGTTTTTTAAATTTTAAAAATTGAATTGAAAATTAGGAACAACCTATTTCTAGAATGGTAGAATAGTGGTTCTCAACTGGGGCGATCTTTGCCCCCAGGGACCTTTGGCACATGTCTGGAGACAATTTTTGTTGTCACAACTGGAGGTGCTACTGACATCCAGTGAGTAGAGGCGAGGGATGCTGATTAACAGCCTATGGTGCACAGGACAACCCACCAAAAAGAAAAAAGAAAAAAAAAAGGATTATCTAGTCCATAATGTCAATAGTGTCAAGTTTGGCAAACCCTGATTTATATTTATTAAAATTAAAACTTTCTTCTAGATGACTGATTTGGTTTAAATACAGATAACATAAGGTTTCTGGAATAAGACGGAAAAAAATATTTTTTCCATAAGAAAAAAAATTAACTTTCAAATACGTAATCATGAAATTAATAGAAGTTTCATCCTAGAATTGTGGAAATTATTGAATTTTCTCGTTACCTACCATTTTCTTTGGAGCAGCCTTAACAGCTCCAGCTGGCAGCTATACCAATTAACTAGAAAAAGTATATGTAAAAGAAATGATTAACTAATGAAGTTATTTCAGGAAAAATCCATCTGTTAGAATCAGTCTATGTGCTATATATCACAGACTTCTCCATTCGACTCCAAAACGAGCTTTGTGAACTTCTAAAACAAAGCTTGTACATGGAAAAGTATTCAGACTCCTTATAGCTTTTAAGGATCCAAGGACTGAATCCCTGCCCTTGTGCTATTAACCATGTATCAACTCTTTCAACAAAGGGCATGCCCTGAGTTACATTATCCTCAGTATTTTACTTTACATAGATAGAAGGGAGGAAAAATGCAGTTATAAATGAATAATCTAATGCTATTTACTTTTGACCTTGGAAGAAAATAGGAAGACACGTTCAGATGCTAACAAAATGACAAGGGCTCTCAGAATCTTTCTGTAATCCAAAAAGCAGATCCACAATCGTTGATAATTGAGAGTTAACCTATAATTACTGTTACAGTGCTCTCAGTGATACAACTTTTGCCAGATAGGATTTGTAGACACCTGCTGATACCACAGGGACAGAATAAATAGTGTAACATGAAGGAGTGTAGCATTCATGATTCCTGAGTCTCAAGTGGTATTTTTTTTTTTATATTTCAGAAATAAAAATAAGACTGATATTTCTAGTCTCCATAACCCTCTGGCTTTACTGGAAATGTCAGTTTTTGTAATTTTCTGGTATTCAATTTAAAGCACATATAATCTTTCTGTTTTAATTTAAAAGTATATGACGAATAAAATGTATGCCTTCAAGTCTTATTTTTAATAATCTATGAAAGGTACACCTTATTTAATAATTTTATATATTAAAGGCTTTCAATTCTTGACGGGGATTGGGCAGAGGAAAGAGAAAAAATAAGACAATAGTGGGAGACTAAAAATCAATTTCATTTCACTTTACAATTTTCTAAATATGGGCTTCACATTAATTCTTCTAGGAAGCATATTTTTGCCCTATTTGAGGGGACATTGTAATGTTGTTTAACTATATTTGAGGACACTCGATAGTCTCTATAACTATAATAATTTTTATTTGAATTGGTTATTATCAATATGTTTTTAAATTTGTGCAGAGATATGGAGGATCTGAGGCATATAATAAGTGATTAATTTGTATTTTATTGCTATACATTGTGTTTATATGAGAAATAGGTGAAGTACAAATAGGTTTTATGTTAAATTTGGAGACTCCAATGATAATTTTCTATCATTTTTATCTTCTTTTACATGACCTTAGTTTACATATTACTTGATTTGAATTTTTAGAACACCTAGGTCATGAATGAGAAATTTTGTTTTAATAAATCAAGAGCCATGAATCATAGAAAGTAATAGCCAGAAGCAAGTGAGAAAAAAAGAAACTCTCTTTTTACCCCCTAAAAAGAAATATTTTAAAAAGAAAGGTTTGGCCTAGTTTTAATATAAATGCATGAATGAAAGTTCATATGGAAAAGCACAAGGCATTGTGAAGCATATAATTACATTTTATAATATACTCGAGTAAGAGAGAAAAGGTATAAGTGGAGAGATGTAAGTAGAAAATTTAAGGGAAAAATAGCAAAATAAAACAGAAAAGAGAAGACACTAATGAAGAAACTAAAGCACCAAGAAAGCTACAAAAGAAATGCACACCTAGGGTGGGATGGACATGTCAACAAATACAGGTGCCGACACATGAAGTACATATGAAGGTACAAATAGAGAACCACAGAAGGAGCACACATGGGTCTAAAGAAGGAGCAAAGAAAGAAAAACGAGACAGGCCCATTTACCTGGTGGTGTTACTGTTTTTAGAATGGTGGGTTGGCATTGCCAAAGAGCTCCATCATATTTGACAAGATGCCACATTAGTAGAGATATACAATTTTCTCCTGTTAAATTTCATGTTTTAGCCTTTGAAAACACTCCAATTACTATTTTTGTTTCAATTATAGTTGACATTCAGTATTACTTCATGTTGGTTTCAGGCATACAGCATAATGGTTAGACATTTTTGTAATTTGCAAAGTGATCCCCCTGGATTAGTCTAGTACCCACCTGGCACTGTACGTTGTTATTACAGTATTATTGACCGTATTCCCTGTGCAGTGCTTTATATCCTCTTGACTATTTCATAATTACCAATTTGTCCTTCTTAATTCTTTCACCATTTTTACCCCACCCCCTCAGTCCCTCCCATCTGGCAAGCATTAGTTCTCTACGAGTCTGTTTCTGTTTTGTTTGTTCATTTATTTTGTTCTTTATATTCCACATCTAAGTGAGATAATATGGTATTTGTCTTTCTCTGTTTGACTTATTTCACTCAGCATAATACCTTTCAGGTCCATCCATGATGTGAATGGTTAATTCATTTTTATGTCTGAGTAATATTCCATTATATGTATGCACTGCATCCTTTTTATCCAGTCATCTATTGATGGGCACTTAGGTTGATTCCATATCTTGGCTATTGTGAATAGTGCTGCAGTGAACATAGGGGTGCATGTATTTTTTCAAATTAGTGTTTTGGATTTCTTCAGAGAAATACCCAGAAGTGGATTTGCTGGGTCATATGGTAGTTCTATTTTTATATTTTTTGTGGAACCTCTATAATGTTTTTAACAGTGGCTGCACAAAAGAAAAAATAAAGAAATAGGACTACATCAAACTAAGCAGTTCTTGCACAGCAAAGGAAACCATCAAAAAATGAAAAAAAAATCCTACTGAATAGAAGATATTCATAATGATATATTTGATAAAGGGTTAATATCCAAAATTTATAAAGAAGTCATACAACTCAACACCATGAAAACTAACAATCCAATTAAAAAATGAGCATAGGACCTAGATAGACGTTTCTCCAGAGAGGACATACAGTTGGCCAACATATGAGAAAATGCTCAATGGTACTAATCACCAGAAAAATGCAAATTAAAACCACAATGAGATACCACCTCACAATTTACTCTTGGAGGTGATATTTTTATCATCATAGATACAAAAATTGGTCCTATAGCTCTGATGAAATAAAGCTGGGAATCAGATGTGACCTTGGCCTTTCCAATCATTTTCTTAACAAGCAAAGAACAGCAACAATAACAAAAAAACCCACAGAAACAATAACCCAAAACAAACATGCAGACAAACAAAACAGAACCAAAAAATTACCTCCATGCACCCCATACACACACACACACAAACACATGCTTCTTTCTTCCTTTTTAAGTCACTCGAAGTCAAATGATGACTAAAATATTAGGTATTGCTAGTGAAGCCACTGACCCAACTTACTCTTTACTTTAAAAAAAGAATGATTTTGGAAGGAAATCTTTAAAATATATGTTTGTATTTATTATTATCCCACGATTTAGAAAAAAAAGGAAGGGTATACTAACATAATGTAGCCATCTTAATGATTCAGGGTTATTCTTGTGACCATTACTGTGTACCTACTATGTGTCAAGCAAGGTGATGTGAACAGGGGAGGCTTCAAATAATGGTGGTTCTTATTACCCCCGGTCATTTGTAATAGCAGTGATACAATATTGACAGCTTAATTAATATATTACTAGAATGTCGTAGGGGCTGTTGGAGGTTATAGAGCTGACTAGCTCTCTACTGCTGTATCATTTAAATTCACTTAAATTCGTATGTCTGTTTCTTGTGGTTTTCTTGTCTCCACCCTTTTTTCAGATGGTTTCATTAATGTACATAGCCTTGTTTCCCCTCCCCAGCCTTTCCTAGCTTCCTTTCAGTCTTTTCTTCATTGTATTATTACACCATTAATCAGTTGCA
Organism: Rhinolophus sinicus; assembly: GCF_057876585.1. Taxonomy (NCBI): domain Eukaryota; kingdom Metazoa; phylum Chordata; class Mammalia; order Chiroptera; family Rhinolophidae; genus Rhinolophus; species Rhinolophus sinicus. Next base: position 202,391,614 of record NC_142517.1, read on the forward strand.
GACCAAGACACCAGATACCTGAACTTGTCTGACCGTACTCTCATCTAATTTAATTCAAATGTAGGGACTCTGTGACCTTTCCTTTCAAAGGCCACTTTAACCCATTTGCTAAGTCTTCAATGACATTCTTGGATTCATATGTGAGATGGTCAAGAATATCAACTTTCCAAGAACTAAGCTGTCCTGAAAATCGTGGCGTGAATGTTCATTTATTTTAGGAGAACCTACCCATTTTTTTCTCTTATTTAAAGTATTATTTTTCAGTAAAATTTAGCAAACAAAATAATTAAGGGTTTCATCTTCTCTGTTTTTTATTCCTGTGAAAGCAGGGACTGACAAGGAGTGGGTAGGACATGTGTAGGTATAGTTGTCCCTCGGTGACCATGGGAGATTGTTTCCAGAACCCCCCTCGGATACCCAAATCCAAGAAATCCAAGAATGCTTAAGCCCTTTATATAAAATGGCAGAGTATTTACACATAACCTACACCCATCCTTCCGTATACTTTAAATCATCTCATGATTACTTGTAATACCTAATACAATGTAAATGCTATGGAAATCATTATCATAATGTCTTGTTTAGGGAATAATAACAAAAAAATAAAAGTCAGTACATGTTCAGTACAGACACACCCATCATAGACCTTATTGCATAGTAAAAATATCAGCAATGAGACAACATATCTTTTCTGCATAGTTTTGAATCTGTGGATGGGGAACTTGTGGATACAGAGGGCTGATTGTAGAATTGAGAAGCCAAAGAGAAGGGTAGAGAATAGAGTCCACAACTCCAGATCGCTCCTTTGCTGTGGAGAATAGTGAGTCCTCGGCCTGTGACTGCCCACCTGAGAGCATGCTGACTCTGAGCAGGACGTCTGTGTGCATGGTGACAGGGAGCCACCTGGCCAGAGCTCTGCAGGCTGGATCTGGAACCTCTGGAACTCTTAAGAGTTTTCAAAGGCATTTGGGACTTGAGCTACACACAGAACACCTGGAGATATTCCAGTGGATCTCATGAGGAGGATTCCAGAAGGCCTGACGCCACCAAGGCCTGTCGGCTCTGTTAAACATCTTAAATAAGGACATGACCCATGTTAGACCCCGCCATATCCTACTCAGTAACCTCCCTGCTCAGAGTCCCACACTGTAGTTTCAGGCTGGTGTCTGCCTTAGCCAACTTTCTTCTGCCACGCAGAAGAAAAATGGAGCTAAGACCTGGGTTATGACAATGCTCCTAGGCAAGGACCATGGGGCTGTGCTCAGGCTCCAGAGAAAGTCCTTGGGTCATTCAAAGCTCAGGCAGCAAAGGACATTGAAAGCTTAAGCAAGTGGTCCAAGCACCTCCTACATCATATTCACCTTGGTGTTAAAAATAGAGATTCTTGGGCCTTATCACTGACCATTCAGTGAGAAATTATGGGGGTTAGGCCTGGGATGTTGACTGTTTAATGAGAACCCCAGTGATATTTATGCTTCCTATCACCAATAACTGTGGGGCATATGACTAAATATTAGCAATACCATTTACCTGTATACAAGAGAAACTTATAATATTGCTTTTATCTAATAAAGTCAAAAATGTCTTAGAAATTATATAAAATAAAGAGAGAGGAGAGAAAGTAAAATACAGATAGCTTGAAATGAATGAATATATGTTGTTTTCCTTGTCTTAAGTAAGCTACAGATTAGTTGGCAGCTTGCAGAGAAGACAGTGGATGGATAAACAGAGAAAACTCTTTTACCTGTAGATTTTCCCAGAGACCTTGAGCGGTTAGCAGTGGAGCATGTGATGGGTGACCTGTAAATAAGGTCCATTATTGTTCTTAGAGCCCCCAGCTTAGTCACGCCAGGTCTGTGCCATTTCCTGTATTAGAATTCCTAAACAATTAAGTTTGAGAACCTCTGGTAACAGCCGTTTTGGGCAGGAGCTGGTGCGGCTGGTCAGACAGTCAGAAGAAGCTGAGACTCAGGCTGGCAACAGTCCTCACCTCAGAGGTCTGTGTAGATGCGCCCAGGCCACTTAACAGGGAGGGCCAGCCAGAGCAGAGTGGGGCCCCCAGATGGGGCCATGACTGAGAACAATTGTGTGCCATCTAGGGCAGATAGCCACCCAGTCATGTGATCCAGCAGTCAATGTAGCAGAGTAGAGAGAACACTATAAGTCAAAGGCAATGCAAGAGAATGGGAGTCTTCCACATGGGACACTGGAAAGATGGAGGGAAGGTGTTATGGGAGTAATGAGGAGGTCTAGCTGTCATGACTGGGCCAAGCATCTTGGGAGTTAGAGCTGACAATGCTGATGGGGCAATAAAGTGATGAGGTTCTTGGCAAATGCTCTGCCTCAAACAGGTTTGTCTTAAAAATGATATCAGGACCAGCTAAGCTCAGGGTGGGATACATCAAAGAAGCAAGTGGTGAAAACCTGGGGAAAGATTGCAGTATCCAACCCTTTCCTTGCAAGTGCTTCCATGATATTAGTAGCATAATAGTAGTACTTACTTTGCTATCATTTACTCGATAGCAGATGCTGTTCTGAGCATTTACAATGTATCCAGTCCTCATAGCAATACTCCCAGGCAGGTGATGTTAACATTGCCATTTTCAAAATGGAAGACACTGAGACACAATTTACCTACAGTCAACTAGGGAATAAATCTGGGACTTGAACCTAGTTTGTTTAGCTTCAGAGTTTCTGGTCTTCATGATACTTTATATACACTTGGCCAACTTCTTTCCTCTTCCTTATTGCCATTAAAATGTACCCGTTATCAGCAAAACTCTAATGGCTCATAGGGTTATCATTCTCAGGAATAACTGTTTAATAAGAGAAAGCTGAATCAGTATCTAAGTGGTATGGTCTACTTAATGGTTGTCATAAATTTAGGAAGGGGTGGAAACCCTTTTTAGCACCCTCCAAAATTCCCTTTGGAATATTCTAGTCCCAGCTGTGTGCTTTTCTATCCTCCAGGCTTTTAAGCTGCCCTGAAGGCATGTGATCTGCCCAGTGGGCCCTGGAATCACCTAAATGACCTGGGCAAAGAGACTGAGTGCTCACCTCAATGCCTCTAAGCATAACTTGAGGATATATATGCCCATTTCCTGGTCTATGAGATGTTCAATACCAACTAGATGATTCCACCTTGGGGATGCTTAGCTTTGTCCTCAACTGCGGGCATCTTGTCCATAACTATGCAGTAACTTGATGGCCCACGGCTACCCCAAGGGGAAAAACATTCCATGGATCAAAAACTCCAGCCAATGGTAATGAAGCCACCAGCATCACCAGCCTAGAAACTGATCTAGTAAAACAAATTAACAAAAGGGCTGAGAAAAGTCCTGTGCACAATGCATCTTAGCATTACCTCTTTTCTTTTTAGATTTGTGTTATTGTGTAGTTAACACAATCGGGCACTTATCTAAAATGAAAGTGAAATATATATATATTTTTTTCTTTCAAGAATACACTAGCCTATTTAATTATTTTTTTTTTTTAAGCTAAATACATTTTTTTCCCCAGTATGATGAGGTTAAACAGACTATAAGTAAAATCCCTAAAATTTGAAAATGTATGTACCTTCTCGGTTAATTGGGCCCACGACATTGCCTTTTTGCTCATTCAGTTTCTCCTAGGATTGAAAAACAGAATCACTGAAGAAGATATAATTTCATAAATAATTGCTCACCTTTCTTGGGGTAGACTGCAGCTGTCTTTGATTGATGCGAGCAGACGTGTTTATCCTTTGTGTTTATATTCTCTGGCTGCTGAATCTTTTAAGTGCAATTGCTTGTCAGCAATTTAATCAGCGATTCTCTGCATTAAGAAGAAGCCTCTCTACATTAGATTTATAAAATGCAGGAACATTTTCAATTCAGAAATAAATCTACAACCGTCTATTTTTTTCCAAAAAAAAAAACCAAAAAAACAACAACGAAGATTCCTTGGTTGTATTTAATTTAACACACATGAAATATCCTAGGACAGATTTCTTTCCTTCCTGTTGAATTACCTCAAACAGGAAATTCAGTTTCTGATTTGTATTTAATATCATATGTTTTCCACAGCCTGGCATCCGTAAGTAATTAAATATTAAGTAAGAGGGTTCCTATCAGCCATATCATACCCCCTACATTTTTCCTACATTCTAAGTATGATCTAGGGTAGGGACTGCATGTCACAAGAGGTGGTTTCCATCTTGACTCAACCACTGAAAAGTTTTGAGACTTTGGCTAAGTCACTTCATCTCTTTATGCCTTAGTTTTCTACCTTTTCAAATGAAAATATTAGAGGGGAAACCGTGGGTCTCTTTTGGCTGTTGTTTAATGCATCAGTGAATTACTGGATGATCTGTAGATCCCCACATATATGACCCCCTTCCTGCCTCTGAGGCTTTCTGGCCGCTGTTCTCTCTTGCTGAAAGGACTTCCTCAGTAACTCCATCAAACAAAACATAATGCCTAGATCCCTGCTTAGAATCTACCTACCGTATTATAGAGTTTTTCTTATGCTGTTGTCTACAAGTAATCCCTCCTCCAAATTCTGAGAACACTTTGTATTTCTGTAATAATATGTCTTAGAAAGATTTTTTGCCTTATCTTTAGGACAAACGGCCAGGAAGCACAAAAGCCTACCTCTTGATTATTTTATTTCATGTAGCACCTGGCCGAATGTAAGATTTCTTAAAGTTGGTACATGACAAGTATTCATAGAACTTATTGAATTAATTAGCACAGTGACTTGAGAGGGCTATTGAACTTCAGGGAAAAAAAGCCATATGAGAAATAGTTGACCATTAAACTAAAAAAAAAAAAAAATCAGATCCTATGACTTAGAAAATTCCACACTGAAATCAATATAGTCATTCCGCCAAAAAGGAAATATGCTGAATTCATTGCTTGTGCTCTCTTATGTATCCTATTTAAAAGAATGCCCATCCCATTCTAGGCAGATTTATTAGGGGAAATATATAAAGAATATAGCCATAAAGCATTTAAATGTAGACCATTTTGTAGATGTCAAATTGTCCTGTTTCTGTACAAATGATTCCGCTGTGAAAATTGATCACTTCTCAGTGTTTGGAGTTAGAAAAATGCATTTAAAAAAAAACGATAGGAAGCAACATTTTAAAGAGGGAATTCTACTCTGATTAACATTATTCATTATTGAACTCAAACAGTAAAGAGAATGAAAACACATTAAACTAAGTTATTTAACCTCTTTGGTGGAAAGTCACTGCATAAATCCAGGGTGCTATTATTATGTGACTGGTGTTCTTGAATGTGTGTGTTCCCAGATAAAAATGGGTTTATGGTATAAAACATTTGAAAAGTCATTTTTAATTGTCAAAACAAAAATCATTTTTTCAGAATTCAGTAAATAGGTGGCAATTCTAAACTTAATCAAGTGTCCGTAGGGGTGCCTGGTGTCTCTCCGTTGAAGCAAACTCATTATTGTTGATAGCTGATGGGAGCTAGGTTAATGACATGTTCCACTCCTGGTAGAATAGCCGATCAACTGGAGAATCTGGGCTATTGCTATTCTCCAATGAAAAAAGGGAAAATGCTATGGAGAATCTAAGAGGGGAGGAGGGAATGTTAATAATAACATAGACTTGGAAGCAAGCCCATTCTGTCTAGCTAGCCAGGTATACACAAAACAGCCGAACTGAAAGGAAAATTTTCAAATCCAGAAGTCGGTAATATTCTTCTGACAATTGATGATGGAGGGAAAACTTTCCCTTACATTTTCTTCTGATCAAGTTTCAGTTGCAGTCAATAGCATAGCATTTTTCTATTTTTTGCATCAATTCCCCCTTGTTATAGATGGAAATGATATAATTAAGTCAAGAAAGAAAAAAAGATTGAAAAACAATAGGTGGAAAGAGTCAGAAAGTAGAGATTAGGGGCATCCACGTATTGTTCAACCCTGGATCCACCCACAATGCGAAGGGTGGTAATTTCAATGTGGCTTTGTTCCCATGACACAAATAAGAAATCTAGATTCCCAAGATAGAAGGCTGGGAAAGAATTTACATGTTACAGCCCCCAACAGGATGATGGAGCTGAAAGTGAAGCTTTGCTCTAAATTATCACATTCTGAATATCAAAGTTGCCTCTACAAGCCACAATCTAGTTTCATTCTCTGATTGATTAGTTACTAACAGTTTACCAAAGATTAACAAGAGAGATAAGTCAAAATGATGAAAGCTTTTTGTCAGTTTGGTCTAAGAGAAATTTCCAACCTAAAAAATCAAAACATCTCCCTCACAGTGGCCCCCCTTTGCTAGATTGATGATTTCACCTCAAGCCTACAGAATTCACTTTGGCTTCTAAATTAACCTATGTAAATGATCATTTAATATAAACTATACTAAAGTTGTCTATTGAGGTTTCAGCAAAAAAAGCCTGATTCTACATCCAGCTATAATTCTCCGTTTCCCTTTCATGTGAATGTTCTGAACTTGCTGCCTCTGTTTCTTGTCCCCCAATCCATCCTTCATTTCCTACAACCTAGTTTTCTGTTTTGCTCACTGCATCGTCGCTCAGAGCTTCCGAACTGGTCTCTGGCCCCGGCCTCTTCCTTGCCTTGGTTCTCTTAAACTTCACAGAACATCTGACATTGTTGGTTACTCCATCTAAAGACATTTCTCTTGGTTCTCATGCAATATGACATCTTTATTCATTATCCTTTTTAGGTTCTGTCTCTTCTGCTTCCTTTTGGGGAGTTGTGATTAGTGTTTAAATGCTTGCCTCCCCAACTAAATTGTCAGGACACAATACCGACTCGTTTTTTGTTGTAGCAACTAGCACATTTTCTGGCACAAAACCCACTTAATATGTGCTCCTTGAATGATCAAAAACCGACTAAAATGAATAAATGCGTATCGAATTTTCACAATTAAATGGTAAGTTTTGAAAGTAAAGATTTTATCTTATCAAGTGCCTATAGCCTCTAGGACTGTTTTGCATAACTGATTTATATTTGCGGATTTGTTGATTTTTCTAAAACTAACATTTTTTAAATAGCAAAATCTAACAGAACTACCATGATTTCCAAATACTGAAAATAATCTGAGTTTTGTACAATATGGTACGATCAACACTAGTTAAGGTATTTCAGAAACAACTGCTTCAAGGAATATCAATGTAGAACCCAGGTTTAGAATTTTTTTATGTAACATAGTCAGAAGGGAAATCAGTTCTAATACTGATTGGGGAAACCAGACAGCACTCAGCAAGGAGAATGAATGAGAAAGCAAGTACTCGTAATCTAACCTAAATATTTTATAAATGAATTAAGGTGGGGTCCATGAAAAATAGCATAGCATAGATTTTTTCACTTAATGGTTCTGGAAGGAATATTAAGCTAGTATATCATAGATAGAAAAACTATGAGCTGGATTGTGTCTGGTACTGAGTATGGCCCATTTACTATTTAATTTCCAGAAGATAAGGAGGATAAAAAGTATACCTTCACTTTTACAGCTTTTGTTTTTAAAAAATTCCTGCATTTGACCAGTTTAAGAAAACAATCGCATTATAATGGAAGGTAGATTGGGGAGTCACTTGAGAGATATGTATGGAGAAAGACACGGGAGTCAAATATTCTTGGGTCCAGAGATGGCTGTGCCTCTGAACAGCTGTGCTTTTAAGGCAAGGCAAACTCTGAGTCTAGTTGTTTTATTTTCATATTTACCCCACAGGATTGTTGTATAAAAGTAAAGAAAATCATGTACAGGAAAATACCTTATCAAGTGTAAATGCTACTCTAAGGGGTGATTGTTTGACTTTTCTGTATTTGTGGGAAGAATAAATATTTTATTAACAATGAAGTAGGGTCAAAAATGAATGAAGTTTTTAGAGATTCAATGTTGTTTGAACAACTCTCTTCAGTTAGGCTTGGATAAAGGAGGTGACATCTTAAGTGGATCATTCAATACCTGACGTGAGGAGCATAAAGCATGTGGGGAAATGTAAGCCATTCTCCGTTCCCATAGGAGATAGGAGACAGGCTGTTTTAAGATTGCTGAATGGTAAGTCCAGCAAACATCTGACACTGTACCACACTATCACAGTATTAGTGATCTTTTCCCTGTTTGTAAATTTTTAAATTAGAGTTGACATTAATAATATTTTATATTAGTTTCAAGTATATAGCACAGTGGCTAGATATTTATATCATTTAGGAAGTGATCCCTCTGACTAGTACCCTCTGGCACTATACATAGTTATTACAATATTATTGATTATATTCCCTATACTTTACATCCCATGACTGTTTTGTAACTACCAGTTTGTATTTCTTAATCCCTTCTCAATAATGTGGTAATAACTGTATAGTGCCAGGTGGGTACTGTTGAATAACTATGATGTACATCTGAAACTAATACAATATTGTATGTTAGCTGTATTTTAATAAAAATCCTCTGGGAAAAAAAAAAAAAGATTGCTGAATGATATCTAAGCCTTGAAGGAGATGGGGCATCACCTGACAGAGGAACGCTGTCCTTACGCTGTAAAGAATAGCTCTGAGAACAGAGTGGCCGCCATCATTGTACAAAGGGTTGTTCAACATGACACCATGATTGTAAAAGATGATTTATCAGCAAAAGAAAAAGATCTATATAACTGGGTTGTTGATGTATTTTTCAAATATAATGAATATTTTTATTTTCTGGTTACAAATGATTTCTCTTTTAAAATAAAAGCTTTGCTTCCAAAAATATATAAGTATTACCCAATGAATTAGGTGGAAACCAATAAGACTCAAAGTGCTTACTATAAAAAATATTTAGTATGTAGATGGAGGATGGTTACAAGATTTGTGAAGTGTTGTTTCTAAGCAGATACAAATAGAATCTCTTTCCCTTTTAAAGTGGTTAGTCAACATGCAAAAAAACAACTATTTTAGGGTTAGCATTTGAAAAATTCAACTTCAGAAAACAACAACAAACACTCAAATTTTGTATAAAAACATGTGTGCAACCAGAGATATAGAAGGAATGCTCACCTCCTAAACACAGATTAACTAGCATAAGGAGTGAAGGCATGAAGTGACCATCCATAATATTTCTTATAAATGAATGGCTATAGACACAGAAATAACTGTTGAAATACTTCATTGTCAATTTTCTCATTTTTCAGTAACTTCCATGTCTTTCCTAGTAAAGTCTTTATCCAGATACTAATTAAGCAGAGGTTTGCTTTGCACATCAATTTTTAATAGTCACTCCTCCTAGTTAAATGAAACCTGCAGCATGAGACTTCTCCAGTTAAAAGCAGTCCTGACCTACTTCCCTGTGAAATCAATGGCAGACTTACTGTGTCTCACAAGCAGCTGACATTTAAGGAGGCCAGCTCATAATCCGTGTTAGTGTGAAATGTGTGTTTTCCTGGGCTTCAGCATTCTTTCTTTCTTTATGAATTTTAAAAGTTCTAAGAATAGAGTAGGCTGTGTGTGGAATCTATTGAGCCTGATGAGGAAAGCCACACCTGAGTTTTGTGACCCTGGAGGTTTGTGAGCTCATGTGTTAGCCACATTTGTAGTGACATCAAGTTAACAGACACCTCTAGGTCTGGAGCTGAGGAAGGGAAAGAAAAGCCTGAAAGGCACCTGCTTGATTTCAAATAGAATCCACAAAGAAGCAAAACTAAATCTACCAGAATAAGGTTTTCAGGCACCTATGTTCCAAGGCTTTTGAAAGCATAACAAGAAAACATAGCATATGGGAAACCATTCTGAAGAACTGTCTGTCATATACTTGAATGGTAGGGCCTGAAATAGGAACACAAACAAAACCAACTAGACAGAGGACCTGTAGTCATCAGTTTGTGTTTAGAAGTGCACGCTGGGTCTCCATCTGATGAGGGGCTCCTATTAAAGAGCAAGTAAGTTAATGTGTAGCCACATAAAGGGTCGATGTGAAACCTGATGGAAATGGAGGGTCAGCCTCATGCTAAATCCTAGAATACTAAGTTAGAGTGGAGTGAGCCTGTAAAACTAATGGAAGAAGTAAGGTTTAGTGTACACATCTTTTACTTCCTGGAATAAGTTTATTTCTAAGTATTTTATTCTTTTTGATGCAATTAACACATAAATGGACAGCGCTTTCTCCCAAGGCAGGATCGGCCCTTGTTTTCTGGGGTCCCGTGATCCCATCTCTTTTCAGGTTTGGAGGCCATCGAAGCAAACACAAGTGACAACGCTCCACACACATGTCTTGCACACAACAAATACTCTTTCGTTTTGAGGATCTTTAGAGGTCATGAGAGTGGGAGGCAGTGAACTAGTGGCTCCAAATCACATAGAAAGCAACACCTAAAAGCAACCTTGAACGTTGGGTAGCACACCTGCTTCATTTAAAGCATGTATATGCATTCATTCAGTCTTGCATTCACTCAGTGAGCATTAACAAAATATGAACTGTGGGCCAGGCTCTATTCTAGGCGCTAGAATCTTTATTTTGAAATATCAGCCCGTAAAAATCTAAGAATTCAAATGAGGATGAGAGAGACATTGATTAATGGAGAGGGCATCTTCTGAGAGAAGACTTGGCAGTCAAAAACATTGTTACAAAGATATAAATAGGTAGACAGATAGAAAGACAAGCAGATTTAGAACCTAGCATTTTAGGAAGCTGTTCTGTTTCTCTTTCTCCCTTGTTTCTACATTGTGCTGTTCTGGTGTCCTGGGTCATGTCACAACATCCAGTTAGGTTCTGAAACTCACAAGGCCTGGGCATCTGGGATTCATTCCAGTGGCCTGAGTCTGTGACCCTTAAGTCAGGATTGGTTTTTGTTTGAGGCATAGTCATAGCCTCATTTGATATATTACATATAGTACTGCCCTCTCATCATCCTCCTTCTATTTTTTTTTCCTGCTTTTCTTCCTGTTCTTTAACCCATGAGACTAATCAGAACAATGGATATTGGGATTCTCCGTGGCCTTATTAATCATTCAGATTGATTTTACCATAAAGAAGTCTGCTACCAGGTAACTTATGAAACAAGGTATCACTGTAATAAAGAGTATCAATAATAAAAATAAACACTTTTATGCCTGAGGCACTTTGTGATGAAACAGTTCATACATGCATTTTGTATGTGTGTGTATGTGAAAGGATGTGAAGAAAGAGGATGTTGAACAAGTGGACAGGTGGCATACACCTAACCTAAAAGGAAGCTGAAAAAGAAATCACAACTAAAGAAGGAAGGAAGGAAGAAAAAAGGGAAAGGGAGCAGGGAAGGAAGGAAAGAAGGAAGGAAGGAGGGAAGGAAGGAAAGAAGGAAGGAAGGAAAGAAGGAAGGAAGGAAGGAAGGAAGGAAGGAAGGAAGGAAGGAAGGAAGGAAGGAAGGAAGAAAAAAGGGAGCGAGGAAGAAAGGGAGCAAGGAAGAAAGGGAAGAAAAGAAAAGAAGAAGGAAGGAAGAAAGCAAGGAAAGGAGAAAGGGAGGAGGGAAAGAAGGAAGGAAGGAAGGAAGGAAGGAAGGAAGGAAGGAAGGAAGGAAGGAAGGAAGGAAAGAAGGAAAAGAAGAAAGGAGAAAGAGGTGAATGATACTGCCACATAAAATTTCCAAGAGAAGAACACTTGTATTTCCCTCCCTTGGTTCCAAAGAGAACAAGTGGAGAACAAGGTCATTGGCTCCCTACGCTCTGTCCTTAGACCATGAGTCACACAGTGGCAACTCAATAAATATTTGCTAGGCCCTAAAAATAGTCCTGTTTCACCACTTTATATGATCAGGTACACTGAAATCCAAAGATCTTCAATTTCTTGAGCAAAAATATAATGTTATATAGAAACACAACCTGAAAAGAGTTCCAGCTCTCCTAAGTCCCCTCTAACTATTAAGATACCAACATTTACATATGTTTCTATTGGTTTTGCCTAAAGCCTTTCTTAATCTTCTTGACTAACCATTTAAAATATGACTTGGGGAGTAAAAATCAAACCTGGTTCATTGGAGACTTTACCCTAACAAGTGTTGCTTTCTTTCCTCTTCAAATTAATGTGTATATTTTATCCCAAGAATACTATAAAAAATTCCAGATTGGCCAATGATTCCTTTAAATAACCATTTATCTCTCTAACCATATTTATCTAGAGAAGAGGTGAATTGAAATCTGCAAGAAATACAGTACTGTATACATTCAGTTCTGTAGTTGTCAGTTATAATAGTTACATACTCCCTAGAAGGGTTAATATTCATGCCTTGCTTTTCTTATAAATCTGTAATAGCTATGACTTCTTTAACCCCAAATTATGGCTTTTAGTAACTGTGATTACAACAATCTAAGTTTTGCATTTACTTTGATAGAAAGTAAATATTCTTATTACACTTTGTGATGAAGGAATTATTCTTCTTAGCATTTAGCATTTGCTTCAAAAACATTTATGAATGTATTTGCAGAATTACATCTTTCAGGAAGAATGGAAATGATATTTTCCTTCCCATGCATTAATATTTTTAGTGCCTGACTGTCTCTGTTTCTTTTAAAGAAGATTAAAGCATTTTTCCATCTGCCTGTTAAAATGATTTGAGTCTTAATTAAAGTTGATTGCACCTGTGCATATATTCAACTACCCACACACCTCCTACCTACTAGTGGAAAAGCTTGTCTTTCCTTCAAAAATTCAAAGACAGAGTTATGACCTTAAAAAAAAAAAAAGTCTCATAGGCATAGAAAACAGACAACACTGAGAAATTATTTTTTTTTTGCTATCTTAGATCAATAACTTTTTATCTTCTAATGATTGTAAAAAAAGTTGGTTATCTTCCTTAAGCTGCTAGTTTCCTTATCATTTATAAGGCAGCCTAGCTGAAGAAGCCAAGTAAAAGAGTCAAAATTCAACAACAAATTTTCACCCACCCACTCACTGTTTGCTTGTATGTGTTCTTAGCTTTGGCAGTTTAATTTCTCCTTCTTTATGAAGATGGGAGATAGTCATAACATAAATAAATAAATCAGTGATGGAGATCATCTCAAAATTTGATGTGATCAAACATTTTTCTTCTTCACCTATAAGTTTTTTTTTCAAACATTCTAATAAATAGGAAATAGATTGGCTCCCCCGCCTTTTTTCACTCTTTTTCCTTACTCTTGAGTAAGGAAGGATAATTAAAATGCTTTCAGCTAAAATAGGGAAAACTAGAGAAATGAAGAACCCCACCAGTCTACAAAAAGAATATTGAAAAGTGTATTAAATGTTGCTAAAAATGTTCCATTAAGTATAGAACAGTGGTTCTGAACCCTGGGTTTACTTTAAAAGCTCTCGGGGAGTTGTTTTTGTTTTTTTGTTTTTTGGTGTTTTTTTTTAAATTACCCCACCCCCAGTGATCTAATTTAATTGGGACCCAAGCATGGGTACTTTTTGAAGGCTCCCCAATTGTTTCTAATGAGCACTTAGGACTGGGAACCTCTAGTATAGAATGTATTCTGGTATTTATCAGTATAATCCTAAACTTGAGGATTCTTGAGTCCAGATGCTTCATTTAAACATAAGCAAATGAGGGCTCAGAAGCAAAAGCGATTTGCCCAAGGCCTCATAGCTAATTAGGGGCTAAGTCTGAACTGGTACCCAGGGTCTCACTATCCTTAAGACAACTCTGTTTACACTGTACAGTGCTATGGTTGGGAGTTCCCAGATCACGGGTGCAGAGGTACAGACCCTCTACACGTGGTTTCTAAATCGATGGTATGAATCCATGTGCTGCATTATTAGTGCCAGTTTTATATCCTCAAATCACATCTAAACCATTTCTGTAAAAATGTGGCAATAAGCCATGCAACAGGAACTTCAGTTGTGATCCCAAATGCCTAACAGTAATTTCCTATGCACATTAACTCAGTCTTCAGGATGTATAAAAATGTTCTACATTACAAAAGTCTTCCCAATTTATAAGATGTCTGGTAACAGAGTATTTCTTCGATCTTTCTAGTCATTCGCTTTCTCTCCTATCAATCAAGGGGTTATTCTAACATCATCACTTAAAAAATAGTTGAAAATCGAAATGCTGTGGAGACAGTGATAGAATTCCACACTTTTTTTTCCATAGAAGAAAAGGAATGTTAATTCCTCACATTTGATAAATAATTGGTTACTCTCCCCATGGCCTTAGGAAGCAGCGATTCTGCTCATAAAGCCAAATCCTCCTAAATATCTCACAAAAGGGCAACTCAAATTACAGCCGTGCTTTCTTTGTTCTCTTCATACCATTGTTACTTCTCCTTGAACTTGGCATCTTTTCTTCTACATTTTGGCTTTGTGATTGTCCATGCTGTTGGCAGCACCCTAAGGATATTTTGTATAGAAAACCACCCCTTTCTGTTCTATGGTATCATTAATTAGTCAGAAAAGCTCCTTACAACAGGCCAACATGTTCAGAACATCAGGTTTCCATAGGGGGACATTTTCACAAAATATCATTTCTGTAATGTATTTTGGTGTACACGAATCCCATTTCACTTTAAACTGAAGGCACAGAATAGATGTTTTTAAGATCTGGCCCTTATTTATTTATTTATTTGTTTGTTTGTTTGTTTATTTATTTATTGTTGTAGTTTTCTTTTTTCTTTCTTTTTTCTTTTTTCATAGACGTTCAGATCCAGCGGGCATCTTAGAGGTTCTATGGTCTAAATCCCTTGTTTGAGAGATGAGTACACAGAAGCACAGAAAGTAAGAAAACATACCCAGTGTAAGCCAGATAATGGCAGAACCATTACCAGGATCATGTTTCCCCAACAATTAAATCCAGAGATCTTTGTACTATGACAGTCTCTGTTGAGCTTTACGCTGACTGGGGCCATAGTGAGGAGGAAAAATGTAAAAATCACATATGTCTGAATCCCTGTGGCCTCCTTTCTTGAAGAAGATTCTTTTGAGATTGTTGGTTTTATGATAATTTGCTGCCTTGTGTCCTACTTAAGGATGGCTCTATTATCAGGTCTTCTATAACTGTTGGCATATGATGCTGGAGTTTATCAGAAGATACAGCTATCTTAAAGCAGACCAAGTCAAAACACGTGCCTGGCCCAGGTTATAAAGGTTTTATAATCCTAAAACTCTTCTTAAGTATTTTAGAATTCTGTTTGTCCCTCCAATGATTTTTACCAGCAGTTTCTATATCAGATATATGAAGAATTTGGGGTAGAGGGAGCAAGATAAGCTTCAGTAATGGCAGGTCCTAAATGGGAAAGAATTGAAAGGCTGCCGTTGGCATTATAGGAGCCGAGCTGAGCTGTGGGCATAAATATTTAATGTGGTAAATTATGGGGAGGCATTTGCATTTTTATGCACTATTTTGAAGTAAAAAGGATTGTTGAACAATAAGAACACTTTCCATGATTATGTTCCATTTTTAATATGCAGAGAATTGACTGCAGGTTCAGGCTGGTTATTTAATGAATTCACCATATAACCTTGTCTGGTATTCCTTTCTCTAAATCTTGACATCAGATTAAGACCAGACAATGAGGTTGGTAAATAAATAAATAAGTAAGTAAATAAATAAATAAATAAATAAATAAATAAATAAATAAATAAATTAAAACAATTATCTCATCATTAAACAGAGGATAGATTTTAATTTCCAAAACAGGATCTTCTCTGGTATGTCGTCATCAGTTCATCCACATTAGATTCAAACACTAAAAATTGATTATAAAAAGCTGTTACAACGTATTTTGTATTTCTGCATCTTTGCATCTATGTGGGTCCACCTCATTGAAAAAGATGTTTCAGAGGTTGATGACATGGTAATGTTGAGATGGTGCTATCTGGAGTTCTGTGGCTCTTACCTGCCTAGGGAAAAGATGTTAATAATGAGCCCCTGACCTGGGAAAGCTCCTCCTGCAACTTCCTCCTGGTCTTTCTTGCACACTTCTCCTCCGAGAGTCTTTCTTTAATAGCGATGGCATCACCATACCTGCTCCTCAAAAATTAATGCCAACTCTATAGCCTGTCACTCAAAACCCCCCTGAATTTGTTTCTTCTTTTTTTATGTAAATTCAAATCCCATTCTTTCCTGATATAAAGCCTTTCTTCCAGACAGGCTAAACGTATTGTGGAGCCTAAACCATTGTTCCTCTCTACCCTTGTTTTGAATGCATTTGCTTGTACCCTTTGTCAGGCTGGAAGCTTGTGTTAGGCAGGATCAGCTTTTGGGAGGACAGATCCAAGGAACAAGTCATACGTGTTGAACAGTTTCCCCGGCTGCAAAACTCATCAAACTCCCCCTCCCCCTCCCCTTGCCACTCTTCAAATTGCTGTTTAACCAAGATTTCTTGACCTCCCGACCAGGAAAAATCATCTCTTCTATCCTTTCATTGTACACTACTAACTCTCCTTGTTCATATTAGAGGTTTAATCCTGTATTAGTTCTTGTAATTGTTTTCTCTCTCAGAGTAGGAGGCCCATGTGGGGAGAGGTCATAGTGTTAGAGTTCCCTGCTTTATTCTCTCTCCGTCACAGTGCCTGACACACAACATGTCTATGCAGGTGGAACATGGCATATGCATTTTACCATGGTTGGAAAATAATAATAATATATATATATATATATATATATATATATATATATATATATATATTTATGTATATATATATACATATACATACTGGAGGTAGCATACATCACTTCCACCCACATTCTCCCACATTTATGTATATATATATACATATACATATACATATATATGTATATATATATATATATATATATATATATATATATATGCTTTTCATCACTTGATTTTTTTATCAAAGCAATCCAAAAAATTTGTAAAAATAAATTGCTAAAGGCAGCTTTAGAAAATGAATGTTCTCTGTTTTCTGACTTCTTTACAGTTACTGATAAATATCACTTCATAACTCTGGTTTGGATTACACAGTGTACTGAAGGAATATTCATCCAATCTACATCCTGTCTGGAAACTACTGTGGACCCCGTTGTCATTTGTGTGTGCATAATCTATACTATCTAGACTGACAACTCATTTTCCCCAAATGTCATCATATTCATCTTTCTGTTCATGCAATCTTCAACTAAAACACACACACACACACACACACACACACACACACACACACACCACACACATACGTTTTAACATATATATGTATATATATTCATTTAAAATAAGGTAAATAATCCTCCTTAAAAAAAAACCAAACCAAACCCAACAAAGCACCACTGGAGTGGCTATTTGTTCAAAGACCTGAGTTTAAATCCTAGTTCTTCTACTTACCCACCTCTGATTAGCATTGGGAGTTTATGAACCAACAGGACCCCCAGTGTTCCTGAACAGAGAAGGCTATCATTAAATATCCCTGGGAGGACTATGTATAGATTGGAAATATATTTGTAAAGAGTCTAGTGTGGCATCTGACCCATAGTAGCCACTTGTTCCGTGGAAGCTCTAACCACAATGCTGCTGCTGGTGTTATAAGACGTTGCTTAGAGTTGGCATTACTACTTTTCCAATGGGAAACATTCATCTTTTTTTACAGACAGGGAAAAACGTTGAGGATATTATCTGTATGTTTTTAAAGCAGGACCCTATTTGTGCAAGTCTCCAATCAGGTAGCAAGAAAAAAGTTGGACCTTGGGTTTGCCAATGATCCTAAACAAATCATTAATGTTTTTTAAGAACTCACTTTCTTCATTTATTTCTTAGTTCAGTGTGATTTGATTGGAAGGGAAATTAGATTAAACTAAAGAAAAGTCACCTTGAAGAATATAAGAAATATAAAGTGGCAGTAGAGTTTAGAGCAGACATAATGATATTAATGAATTTTCATGAACTGTTTTGTTTTTTGTAGGAACTTTATATCATAGAGGTACAAAGTTTTTAATTTAGTGGATAGTTAGAAATAATTTATTTCAAATCTATAATTTTGTCTGAGAAAACTAAGATTCATGAAGAGAAGTTTTATTGAACTGACCTGAGAGTGGAACCCAGATCATCTCAACCCCATGCCAGAAGGGTTTGCTGTTTTGATATTTCTGGAAAGTATTTATTTGATATTTCTGAAAATTATTTTTATGTTAAAGAAATAGCCAATGTTTTCTTTGTGAATTTTTTTCAAAAATCCTGTTTTAAAATTTTTTCTCAGAATTATTTCTTTGCTACACTTTTGGATGAAAAACTATTTTGAAAGAAAAATGGCATTGTCTTTATACAAATGAATAAAAATAAAATATATAAGACATTTGAATGATCATTTCGGAGGCTCATCCATTTGCTCATTCAGCAATAGTGATTGAAGCCATCATATTTAAAATATTTATTAAATACTCAATAGTGTATTTATCGGTTTTGTAAAGTATTTTTTTGCAACTAGGGTTAAGAGAGAAGCACTGCTTGCTGAATTGTCGTACTGTATTTGGCAATTTAACTAGTCTCTCTGCCCTTTCTTTTTCTGTCAGTGTGCCAACAGAAATATTGTCCTCATTAGAAACCCAAGAATTTTATATTTAGACTATATTTTGTGGGAGGGAAAATGTGAAACAATATGTGAAAAACTATATTGGGGTAGTCCAACTACTAGAGCAAACAACTCCAAACCTCAGTGGCTTAATATAATATGTTTCATCTCTTATTCATGTCATAGACCATGACATATGCCACAGGCATGTGACAATCAATTAGTGGGTTCAGGGGAAGATGGGCAGTTCTCCCCATAGTTACTAGGAGGTTTCCATCTGGTGGCTCTACCAACAACTAGGACCTCAACAAATCACAGCCAACAGGAGGGGGATGCAAGAGGATGAGGATATTATTGGAAAGTTGTATGACCAGAACTGGAGGTAGCATACATCACTTCCACCCACATTCTCACAGCCAGATCTCAGTCATATGGCTTTGCCTAATTGCTGGGAAGTATAGTTTAACAAGATGCCCAGAGAACAAACAGATTTGGTCAGCCTCTGACTAGTCTCTGTCCACAGGTTCTTTTGGCTTCTGCATTGCAAGAACAAATGGCAATTTAAATTGCATTCTCTGAGCAAATTGTCTTTCATTGCCCTGCAATACTAGAATTTCTTAAAGCATTACTAAAATAGGTCACACTTGAACTATTCCTGATAACTTCAGTGAAGGTTTTTTGAGTAGAGATAATTTGTCAATACCTCGACATTCCTCACACACATTGGTTAAAAAACAAAACAAAACAAAAGGAGTGATGAAATCATTTGGATGTTTCATTGACAGTTTTTAAAGACCAGACGTGGTCATTGAAATTCTATGGATTGTTCCATGCTTCAATAACTGTTATTACTTGCATCCATGAAAAAGAACAGTTGAATATATGTCAGTATGTGAGTTCCAGTGACTTAA
Organism: Rhinolophus sinicus; assembly: GCF_057876585.1. Lineage (NCBI taxonomy): Eukaryota > Metazoa > Chordata > Mammalia > Chiroptera > Rhinolophidae > Rhinolophus > Rhinolophus sinicus. Next base: position 202,410,949 of record NC_142517.1, read on the forward strand.
GGTAAGAGGTACATGCTAGGCATGACCAGCAAACCTGTCTCTTTATCATGTCTTTGCTAATTGCCATTCCTGTGACCTTGAGCAAGTTGTGTAAAGGCTCTGAGCTCTTTTTACATCTGTAAAATCACTAGGAGTCTTTGCATAGCCTATCCTACTTCAGTGTGCCTCGTCTATTTTACTAAAACCAAGTCTTTGCCCTATGTGCCTTCTTAAAACAAACCTGGACATTATATTTATATATATATATATATATATATATATATATATATATATATATATATATATATATATATATGTATATGTATATGTATATATTTTTTTAATTGCCCTGCTTCTTCCTGGTGCCCATTCCTTGTAGAAACATGGAGCCTTTGACTTATTTTCCCAAAAGACTTCAGAAATGGAATGTTACAAGTGCAGGAGACGACTCTGTTGCTCGCCTGGACGCGTAGGTAAACGATGTCAGACTGTCTGGCTCTGATCAGCTCCAAACACCATAGTTTTAAAAGACATCATGACATGCAATTAGTGTCCAAATCAGGGTGACCAAGGAGCGACAGACTCCCTCACTCTGGATTCTAAAGTGTTTTTCCTTAAAAACAGAAATAGACTAGTTCTGAGTTGCTCCAGAAACAGGGCTACCAACTACCAACAAATGGTGGTTCTTGGAGGGAGGCCCATTTCAGTTCTATACAAGAGCTTTCTAGCAATTAAAGATGTTCACAGTTGAGCCAAGCTTTCCCATGAGATGGGAACATCACCACCACCACCACCCGCTTCCTAGAGCTATTCTCCCAAAGGCAGGATACCATCTCAACAAAGATACACACACCTTGCTTTTTGTGTTGCAACTGATTTCCAAGGTCCCTTTCAGCTCTAAAATTTGATGACTGGATCTAATACCCATCTGATAATGCAGTTTAGTTCATTACCTCTTTCAGCAACTCCAAATGTGTTGTCTTTTCTACCTAATTAATCTGCCTTGATCACCTTTCATTATTTTCATTGTTCAGCAGTTGGAATTGAATGAAGGGACGTTGATCCTGCTAATGATGCCAATAAGAAAGGACAATTCTGAAGCACGCCTTGTATCCACAGGAGCTCCAAAACTCATCAGTAGCATGAGCTGTGGTCCCTGTATCGCCAGCACAATTAGAGTCCATTTTTTGTAACCCTGCATGAGAGTGAAATTTCAAGAATAACAGCAGTTACAAACCACACATATAAAAACCTCTTGTCTAAATCATCTGAATCATCTAGATGTTCATAGAAACAATTAAGTGATGTGGCAAATTAATCCTTTTAAACATTGCAAAAAAGGAAAAGAAAATGGAATTTTATGTTCCCCTAAGAAAAGTGTTATTGGTCATATCTCCAAATAATACTGATTTTCCCAGACAAATCTCTTGTTTTCTGGACTATTAATTAGCAAGTCAATTAGAAACATATATGGGTAACAATGCACATGATGTTAGCTATAGTAACTAAGTCATGTTTGTCAGTGAGAATTATTGGTTCATGCAATGGCTCATGTGCAGAGAGATTGGAAATCTAGGAGGAGAGGCGGTGAGACATGGCCTAAAGTGGGTTACATCCTGGAATTAAGAGAATGAGCTGACTTTCCTGAGTGAAGTATGCATGAGTTTATTCAGCCTGTCTATTCTCACTGTGGACTCTATTAGATGCTGAGTCTTTAGTCTTAAGATGCTTCCAGTCTGGTGGTGGGAACAGATACATAAATCAACAATTACGTGACCTTTCCAGCCAGAAAAAGAAAAGTTTGGAGAAAGGATAATGCTGTCAGTTTTAACATATTGGGGTCCCCCAGATAGCCACATGTAAAGGTCCATCAATGCTATATTGTTTTCTTTATCTCTAGAGCTGGGGGTGGGGAGAATTTTTAAGTTGTGATTTATAAGAATCCTCAGTATCATTTCATTGTTGACAAAATGAATGTTGGTGAGGCAGAGTGGATCAAAGATTCTGGGGAAACTCAGTATCTGGTGCAGGGCAGACCTGAGGATAAAAGCCATCAGACCTGGGGGGAGCGAAGTAGTTCCAGGTGGCCCAGGATCCAGGATAAGAATGGAGAGGGAGAAGAATGAGTCCGAAGCCAGAGAGACAAATGTAGACCCAGAGACAGCCTGAAGAGGCAGGAAATGGGAAAGCTTTGAGAATAACATTCAGCGTTAGCATCCTGAAGTGTGATAGATTGGAATCCTGGAGAGATGATTTTGGTCATGAAAAGATTGCTCCTGGTCTCGTATTCTTATTTATCCTTCTTCAATTTAAACACTGTAAGATGTTTAAGACAATACTATGCAAAATACAAAGCTTAATGACAAATGTAATGCAATAATGCATGCAATTTTCACAGCCAGATTTCAATTCCCCATCAGATTTCAATGTGAGACTCAGATTTTAGATGAATAGTCGACATTCAATCATTCATTCAATGAACAGAGGATAGCACACTCTATGTAGCTGCCTTTGTGCTTCACACCGGGGCTCTGGAAACACTGAATGAACTTAGATTCCACATAAAACTTTACCACTGTTATCTAAGATTGATCTTGTTCAGGAAAGTTTATGTTACCTAAAATCATTTTTTTTTTTTTAAACAGGCTTTAAGAAAACTTTGAAATTATGGACATGGATAAATATGTCCTTATTTTTGAGCTGTCACTATGTCTTCCTGTATATATTTTTTAGTCTAATCATCCATTTTCCATTTGTTTCTTTTCAACAGCTATTTTGAAGATTTTCATAATTTCTTTCAATTAGAAAATGCATTTTGTAAGAAGCTGTTTTGAATATATACCAGAAACCAGATTTATTCTCAAATAAAATGCTCAATAAATACACGAATGATTTTCTTACAGATGTTTTGGTTCTGTCTTCTGTTTAGGAGGCACATGTTAAGGTCTAAGTCTGAGTAGCATGATTTCGTCTGTCCTTTTGTTCAAGATCTTCTAAATGTACCTGCCAAAATTTACTGAAGACTAACCTCTGGGGCTTGAAAACAAAGAAGGAAAGGAAAAAAAGACTCCTTTTTGTTTTTGTAGCTGCATTGGCTTTTCTTTAGTTAAGGTTTGAGACCTAAGTGACACTCGCGGGTATGTGTATGCAAGTCATTTGAATGAGAACAAAGAAACTGCTGTTGGTGGAGGTGCCTTGACACATATCCTCAGTCTTTCATATTTAAAATGCTGTACTGATCTGCAAGAATATTGGACCCAGCGTTAAGTTTGAGCATTTTTTTTTTCAGTTTGGTCAGTTTCAGTTCCAGTGGTGGAAAATGTGTGTGTGTGTGTGTGTGTGTGTGTGTGTGTGTGTGTGTGTGTGTGTGAAAAAGGTAAATATTTAATGATGGTAGTGGAAACAAATATAGAAGTTGATAAGAAAGCGAGCATCCCAATGGCTTGTTTAAAATCTGGAAGAGAAGGTGAGGTGAGACAGATGCGTCATTAGGATTTGAGGCTGTGACATTTGCAAGCTAGAGTACATTTTCATTGAAACTGTGAATAAACAGCTTGGAAATAATCTAAAATGTTCTTTTCTGATACTTGTTTCATTCCATTTGACTTAAGGCATTGAAAAGCAAGTGTTGGTTAGATTATATTGCTATAATCATTATGCTGGAATGTATTTCTTTTAAAATATTTTGACTTCTGATATTTGATTTCAGTGTAACTGGGCCTTAGGCTTATCTACTTATATACATTTAAAGAATAGAAGTCTTTCTAAGGCTGTTGTTTTGAGACTACCTTCCTGGTTTAAGTTCTGTCTCATTGAATGATACACATGATATGTTTAGACAACTGCATAGCATTTTGAGGCTGGAAGGGACTATCACATTGTGGAAGTAAAGGAAGACCAAACAACTGAGAACAGGCAAATGCTATTTATTCAGAGCTCTCTCGATAGCACAGCAGTCAGCCACCACCACTTACACTTGGCAGAGACTCAAGGGCAGGGAGAAGAGTTGGAAAGCTGCATAGTGGGAAAAGAGAAAGTTTCAGGTATGCTCCCAATGGAGGCTGTTTCCTTGGGAAAGCTGTAGGTAGGCTAACTAAAAGCAGGGCATCCTCTGTGATGAATTTTGGGTACATATTTGACTTGCTTCATTTGACGCTCCTTTGGGAGCTGGATTAAAAGTACTGGCTGTTTTGAGTCAATTGCTACACAGGCTATTGTTTGGCTTCCTGGATTGGTTGCTGGAGAAGTGGTCTGACTTTCTGAAGTCTGACTTAAAGATAGTAGGTTGGCATCCTGGGCTGGTTACTCTAGGTAATGGCTTACAGTTCTATTTTTATATACAGTCTGGCAATTTTCCATGTGTATTTTCAGTCTCTCAGTAATTATCTAGTCCAAATGTAGAAAGATTAAAATAAATTCATAAAGAACAAATGGCTATAATTAATTTAAGTTAATGCTACCTTTTACATGTATAGCACATTTTAGTTTTCAAAATATCTTAAAATGTAGAATATTATTAGATCCTTCAACTTAAAATAAAGAAGTTAGGCAGAGCTAGTATTATATCCGTATTGTAGTTAAGGAAAATGAGAGACTCCAAAAAGAGAAAGCAAGTGCTCAGTGACATGGGTCACCAGCCCAAGACCATGGCCAGGGCTGCAAAGCTGGGCCTCTGCTTATGGTATTACAGCCTGTTCTGTGTCTGCCCCACAGATCCAGGTAATTGGGAAACAAAATGTGACATTTGTATTATCATATTTCAATTTGATGAGTATTTGAACCTGTATGCAAAATATATACCGGGGTTGCCAAAATATGTATACACATTTTAAGAGATGTTACCTATGTATGATTTTTTTGAAGTTGAATTGAATTATGGTACAGTGTGTAGTATGATGTTTACTCAAAAGATGGCATTAATTAAATGAATGCTAGCGTCACCATGCAACCAGCAGGACAGTCAAAGAAAATGGCAGAAGCACAGTTGTTGAGGAGCTCAAGACCATTTTGAAGTGGTATTTGAAATTGGAGACTGTTATGGAAATATGACGACAATGGAGACGTGAGTATGCAACAGCACCTCCAACATGCCTAATAATTGCACGCATTTGGGATAAGTTTGAGACACATGGTACTGTGTGAAGAAACTAAAATGGCATATACAGAAACACAAGTGGACACTTTGGTCAACATTGCTCAAGCAGTAGTTCGCCATAATCAGAAGTGTCTGGATGCTGATGGCAACCACTTTGAGCACCTCTTGTAATTGCAGAAGTCAAACGTGACTTGTACTTATCTTTTATTGGTATATATTGAGTATTACAATTTTAATAGATTTTTCCTTTCTTAAAATGTGTATACGTTTTTTTGGCACCCTCTGTATATTCAGTGAATCATTCCTGTGATTTTTTTCACTAGTTTTTCTCAAAGTTTCCTTATTTGAATTTAACTTTCAATCTGGTGAATTTTACAACTTGTGACTGGTAGGTAATCAGATTTTTGAAAATACTATTAGCTCTTTGCCACCTTAATACATTTATAACACTCACTTGATTCTCTTGTTCCATTAGGAATGTGTTTCCTACACACATCAGAAAGATGCTGGAGGAGTTGAGAAACCTACTAAATTAATTAATTAAACACTGAGCAAGTAATTAAATACGTACTAAATTAATTAATTAAATATCGAGCAATATGCTTGGGGTTCTGTTGCATACTCATGTCTCCATTGTCGTCATATTTCCAAATTAAAAAAATGCAAAAACCAAAACTCAGACCCTGCCTTTAAAGAACACAGGACCTTTTGAGAAGAGCAAATACATAGAAAGATAATATAAGACAATGTCAGTGCAGAGATGACCATATACCCCAGGGCTGAGGGAAGTTAGCTGAGCAAAGACAGGGCATAAGGGTATTCAAAGCAGTCACGTCAGGAGAAAGTAGCTATAGAAAACAGCACTGTTTTTACTAGAGGTGGAGTGGAGGGGAAGAAGCTACAACCAACTTAGTGATGTTTCTTGAATACCATGTTCGGGTGGAAAGTGACAAAGTTAGAGAGGAAGGGAAGAAATGGTAAAGAAACTTGTGGATCCTCACAAGGAGCTTAGACATAATTCTGTGGATAACAGGAAGCTTCTGGAAGGATTTTAGTTAGGGGTACATTATGAGTAAATTTACATTTTTTAAAAACACCTTTCTATGTGCATTACAGAATGGCTATTCCCTGAAATAACACTGTTCTCATGGTAGCAAGGGGGTAGCACTCTTAATACCATCTTTACTACATGTGTTTCTGAACACTTCTGTACATGTATTACAGAATGGCTATCACATCCATTCCCTGAAATAATACTGGATCGTATTTGCATTTTAAATAGATCATTTTGGCAGCCTATGGAGCTTGTACTTTGGGGAGTCCAGGACACAGTCAAGAGACAAGTTTCAATAATTCAGGAGTGGTGATTAGAGCTTGAACCAGAGCAGTTGAGGTAAATAGGATACAAAGTGAAACAGAGGGAGAGTAAGATGTTCAGGAAGAAAATCTGCAGAATCTGCTGACTTCTAGCTGGATGGTTGGCTAGACGTAAGGAACCATTAGTTTAGTAAAATCTGGTGTCAGTTCAGTATCTGAAATACACAATTTGTGGTTTCCATGGGGCATCTTAACAGACTCATCCAGCAGGCAGTTGGGGATATATATATATATATATATATATATATATATATATATATTTTTAAGCTAAAGCTCCAGAGATTGATCCAGGCTTATGATAAAATATCTAGAAATCCCGATCTTTCAATTGCTAGTTGAATCCTGGAGGATAAAATCACAGAAAAATAGAATGAGGAAAACAGTGACTAAGCTAGTACCTGGGGGACAGCCATCATGTAAGGGACATGTGGAAGAAGAGAAGTTATAGATGACACAGAAATGGTGTTAGACATAGAACACAACACAGGAAGATGGGCCATCAGTGAAGCCAAGAGAATTGAAGATGTAAATAAGAGCATAAGCAAGGAGTTGTCAAATGGCTTAAAAATGTCTTCTATTAATAAATTTGCCAACTCAAAGGCACGAGGTGAGCTTAGCAACAGCAGTTTTAGTGGAGTGGCTGTGTTGAATTCATGTTACAGTGGATAGTGGAGTCAAGGAAACATGAAACAGTAAAGAGACAGTATGAAGTGCTCTTTAGAAAGCTTCCTTGAAGATGAGCAGAGCGAAGTCGCTAATGAAGTCTCAAGATTCACTGACCTTCTCCTCTTCCAAAGAGAAAACTATTTCCCAGCAATATTAACCTGCACTCCTCAGAAACAAAAACCCTGTGTAATCTTTGGCCCTGTTTGGCCCTTTATGCAATGGCCAACACGCACCTAAGTTTCCAAAAACATATTGGAAGCATCTAAGGAAATTGTTCTTTAATTTTTAAAGGACTTTGGGAAGAATTTGACTTTTGTTTAATGGAATGTAATTCTGGTTCATATATAGAATCCACAGAGGAGCTGAAAGTGCGAAGTCACAGCACAGAGCCGTTACCAAAGCTGGACAGCAAAGAGAGAGGGCATCATGGGCCATCTTCCCGAGAGCCTGTCAAAGCTCAGGAATGGGATGGAACCCCGGGCCCACCTGTGGTCACCAGCAGAATGGGAAGATGCTCTGTGAGCCCCACCTTGTTAGCAGGAAACCACAGCTCAGGTAAGCAAGAGAATGATCTCCCGGATGGTAATGCCTCATGTCTCTAGAAACTGTTTTTATGCAGTTATCACTTGGAGAACCACAGCCACAGATATCTCTGTCTACTCATAGGGACAGCATACATATCCCTCATTCACAGGGATGTAACAATGTGTTGGACCACTCCACGGAGCATTATTTACATAGACAATAGAGAAGTAAATAGTGATTCTTGGAGCTGTGCAATGCAGCAGTCCTGACAGCCTGAAACATCTTGTACTAAATTTCATCTAGAATATCCAGAGTCCTCATCTCATGCAGTTTTAACTTACGGAGTTTAACTGATTTGACATTTATGCCTCCTTTGCTTCAGAAACGATTTTAGGGAACTGGGAAAAATTAACAAAAATGAAAATTGGGATAAAAATGTAACAAAGGTGATCTGCAGGCAGTAGAGAGAGGAGGTGTTAGGAGGCATCTGCAATGGTGAACTGAAGATAGTAACTGGGAATCGGGTGTGGTGCTACAAATTTCCAAATCTAAGCCCAAAGAGCTAGAAAATTATCATCTACTATACCTTTCCATTTCATGAATTGAAGTTAAATGTTTTGCATCGTTAATAGATACATATTATTAAACTTCAATTTTTAAAAAGCAGCATATATTTGCTTTGAACTGACTCATGTACATGATGGACTCAGTAAGAGCTGCCAATTGAAATAAACAACAAATAATCAAGCAGCTTCCTGTAGTTCTCAGGTTTCTATTCCGAAATACTGTTAGGGCTCTGAAGAAAAGACCAGTTCTTTAATGTTCTTTTCAGTTCAGATGCTCATCTTTTTTTTTTTTTTTTTTTTTTTTTTTTTTTTTTTTTTTTTAATTCATGGGGTGCCAACGGTGAGTAAAATTACATAGGTTTCAAGTGCACAATTCTACAATACATCATCTATGTATCACGATGTGTGTTCACCACCCAGAGTCAGTTCTCCTTCTATCACCATATATTTGATCCCCTTTCCCCTCTTCTACTCATCTTGGAAAGCAATTTACATGAGTTTAGCCTGTGGTCTCTCTGACAGTCATGCACAAGTTAAAACTGAAACAGGAAGGATGATCTCGGTATTTGGAAAGGGCTGTTTCTAGAACAGTACCCAGGCAGAGGCAGAGCAACAGTTTCACCAGACTTAAAAATGTAACTGAAAGTGTTGGTGATGCAACCATATCATGTACTCTGTTGTAGATAGCCATCTTAACAACATGAGTTCAAATCTGGAGAAGGAACATTGTGTGCCTTTAGCAGAAAGTTAATGATATATTTTTGATAGTAAAGTATAAATAGCTGTAGTTGTTTGTGTAAGGAGAAGATATCTTTGCATTTTGTCAAAAAAAAAAAAAAAAAAAGAAAGAAACATGAACAAATAGTATTTTGTAGGGAAAAAAGAAAAAAAGACAACACTCCCAAAGATGGTTGACATCACTATTCAATTGGGAATATGATTAGTTTTAGGTTTATTAGTAGTATTAAAAAAATGATTATCTATCTGCACCAGTTCTAACCAAAAAACGTGGGCAATTTCTGCCCCCATTTTGGCCAAAGATCTGTTTTATGAAAAACCAGAAGCATTACCTGAGTATTGATTATGTAAGAGACACTGTTCTAGGATCTGGGAACCCACTGATGAATAAGACATCCTCACATGTAGGTGATCCAAGTCAAGTGCAAGGCAGACAGATGGATCATTGCAATGTAAGGTACTATATACAAATAATATGCAAAACAGAAATCAATTAATTTTTCCTGAGAGGGTATGATTTTGGCAAGAACATTCAGAGGCTTTGGGTAGATAGCATAATTGCTAGAGGATATAACATTTGAACGAGAGCTTGAAACATCAAGAACTGCTCATAAGATGACAGAGAAGAAACAAGTAGAAACAAGTCTGCCTTCTGGATGAAAACCTAAAATGCTATGGACGGAACCTAGTGTGTTTAGCGTGAAGGGTGGGGGAAGGTTGACTGAAAAAATTGCAGAGTAGGTTGGAGCCAGCTAATAAGAGTTCTCAAGGGTCTTGTGTATTAAATAGAAATGTGTTTAGCCACAAAGTACCAGTTAGCAGTGGCTTAAGTACCGACCACCTCTCAACCACCATTGCACCTGGTCTGAAGGTTAGGCGGCTTCAGATGTTTTGCAACCATTCAGTAAGTCATCGAAGACCAAAGAACTTTCTATCCTTCTACTTCTCCTGTTCTGCTAACCATGATGATTTTTGTTTTTTTCATAATCACCAGCTGAGTATGACAGTTCTGGACCTCGTGCCCCAGTAGACTCTCCCTTTCATTTAGTCGGTCAGAACTGGGAAATATGTCCTCTGGACCAATTACTGTGTAAAGGGAAATGGGATTTCCATGGACTTATAGAAGGTCCTTCTTTCTCTTAAATCAAGGGGCCTCTGCCTTATACCTGGAAATGTTATCAAAATTTGCAGGGATAAGGGGGGATCATATTGCATAATCAATGGACAGTATCTGCAACATCATAGTTCAGTTTTGAACACTGTATGGTGGATATTTTGTAGTCATTTAAATATTTTTAAACATAGGTATAATGGAATTCAGTTTTCATTATGAAAGACCCAGTGATGACTCCACAACTTAAAGCATGGGTGACTGACTGGAGGCCATTTACTGAGCTAGAGATAGTCAATATGAGATGTGAAGCAAGGCTTAGGTAGGAAAGTCAGGACTTACATTTTGACGATGTTAAGTTGCAAATGCTCTGGAACATCCAATTGAGAAGACAGTAGTAGACAGTTGGAATTTCAGGTCTGGAGCTAAAGAGATTTAGTGGAACTAGTACTGAAACTAGAGACCTTTGGAATGGTTAGAAATAAATGATTCTAAACTAAGAGAATGGGAAACTGAGACTGGGCCCTAGGGAATCCAAACATTTCAAAGTGTGGGCAAAGGACCAAGAACCTGTGAAATAAATGGAGACAAAACAATGAGACTGTCCACAATTAACTTTTACTGAACACTTAGTAAGTTGCATAAAAATGGGTAATATGTCTCTGACACTTTGGCATGAATCTTCCAGTAAATTCAGAGTGAAACAGAATTTATAACATACTTTGACTTCCTTCCACAGCCAACGCCTGAAGCATCTCTCTTGCTTTGTGGCATTTAAAACAGATCTCTGGAGTCTTTTCAGCTCTGTTTGTACAACAGTAAATAAATTGTCTGCTGACCAGAGGAAATGACATAGATATCTTTAGTCTCTCATATTCTCCATCTTAGATTATGAAGGTGGTAAACACAGGTGAAAGAAAAACAGATTTTGATACATTTTTGATAAATTGCTGTATCCACACTAAAAGAAAGGTGACATGTAGGGGTGGATGTATGGTCACTTATATGATGTCAGTGCAAGTTAGGGTTTCTTACGTGAAAGCGAAACTTTTGATGTGAACACTCAAAAGAGCATTACAATTACCTGAACTTCTAGAAGTCAATGTCTCCCAAATATATTACTGTAATTATATCTATCGAATCTACCCTTCACCAGTTTTGAGGGAAAAAGTAGAAAAGGAAAAATGTTCGTTATGTTGTCAGTTTTGATTTTTCTGAAAAGAAAGAACCTAAAATGTGTGAATACTATTCTAGAAAATGTTAAAGTTCCACAAGCAAAAAAATGTATAAAATAGAATACCTGAATTTCACTCACCTTTGATGTTTTAAACAAATGATGCTGTACTTAAGGAATGCTCATGAGAGAGAGAACCTCCGTCCAGAATAGACAAATAACTACATGAAGGGAGCATTTTGGACTTGCTATTTTGGAACAAAAGAGAAGGAGTCAGTATTTACTCTTTCTACTTTTTCTCTTCATATTTCCTCTTCATTTTTGTCTTCTTGCCACTGGGCCATGGAACTAATCCCCTAGCAGAATATACTAGAACAATGGATGACCCTCCTCCGTAAACAACAGAGGTGCTCACCTCCACACATAATACTGGAGAGGAAAGGAGGTTCCACCTGTTCGACCTGTAAATCCCCCCTTTTGTCAACTTTCTGCCTCTCTCTCTCTTTCTCTCTTTCTCTCACACACACATACACACGCACACACACACACACACACACACACACACACTGCTACCAGTCACAGACTATTGCTTTACTAAAAGTGGTTTAGCCACTTGAAATAGTTGCTCTTAACAGCTCTTTTGAGGAATGGAGGAATTGCTGAAGTAAAGCGAATGGTTGTGTCAGATCTCAATTCTAATTAACATTGCCACTGGTTGCTGTGGTACTTTATTAAAGTCACTGTTGTTTAGTAAAACTGAGATTCCCTAGAGGGTGATTCTGGAAGGCAGTGGAGGACTGGGGCCCAAATTGCTCATGAAAATAATGGGAAAATGTGGAAATCGTAGAAGTATGGTATTAACAGAAATTCAGAATTCAGTCACTGAATCAATCAACAAATAGTTTCCAAGCAGCTTGTATCCAGCTCTGCAAAGGTTTTAGGGGGGCAAACACCCATCCTCACACAGTGTAGGCTGTATGAAACATGGTCTCCGTCACTCAAAACCTCACGGTGCTTCTTTATGACACAAAACTATTGAACTTAAAGTAGTTAATTATAATCAAATGTTTTATTTTATTACTATCTATGAAATGTATTATCTATATATTATTTACTATACATTTAATAGCATTCAAATCACAGAAAATTAGCGTGGACTTGAAAAAAAGATGGAAGACTTACTGAGAGACATAGAGTCTTAAACCAAGATTATATCAGGTCTCTAAAAGAATCATTATTATTATTGTTAATTGAGTAAAAATAGAGAGAGAGAACTTTCCACCTAGGATGAAGAAGGTGAACAAAAGCTGACGTGGACCTGACTTGGCCCTCAGGCCAGCCTGACTGAAGAAGCACTTTTGGAAGTGAGCTCAGAGGCCTTGGCTTAATCCTACATAGAACAGTCTTAAAAAGCGCCGAGCTTCTGTGTGGTCAACCTCGTATGTTTCTGCTCTTCTGAGAAGGGTCACCATGGGACACAAACAGGCGCCTGGCAGACAGGCAGGTAACGTGAGTGAGAAGGGCCTCCTTCAGGACAGACATGCTTGCATCCTCCATATGCAAGAAAGTTCCTTGCTCTCACAAAGGAAGTTATTTTCTCCATTTTTCTGGAAATTTGAAGCCCTTTTGGTCTAAGTTATATATTTTAACATCTATTAGAAGCATAGGTATGGAGAACGATTTCTCCATTGCAAAGAAAAGCTATTGCAAACTGACAAACATTGAGGCTGAGTGATGGATATGCAGGTGACCTGGAAAGTACAGGGCATCTCTAGGGGACAGAAGCTACTCAGCACCAGCTGATGCTCATCAGGAGAAATGCTCAAAATTCCCAGATTTAATTTCTATTAGGTTACATCTCTCAATTTTTAAATACAGCTCAATTTTCAAAAAAAACAACACATTACATATAATAATTTGCTACCTCTGGCCATATATGACCTGAAGGCTATCGATTCACATTTTCTGGTTTGTAAAATCAAGTGATGACCATTCAGTAAAGGCAAGAATTTGACTTTGAAGCAGAGAAGTTGGGTTATGGCAGAAGCAGCAAATGCTTGTAGACATCCTGCCCTCTTGGCTTTTATTTTTTAAAAACTGCAGCCCCTTGAGAAGGGTCGAAGAGGGGATAAGAGAGAGGCCCATGGCCTTTGATGGTCGAGAAGGGAGGGGAATTCTTAACTCTAAAAGAGGAACAGAGGTCTGGCATTCCATGAACAATGGTAAGGACCAGCAGCATAATGCCTTCCTGGCACCGTGGCATGGCCTCTGATTGGGAGGAAGCACAGGTGGCAGAGGGTTTGCATGGGGCCATCAGTGAAGCTGGATTTTGTGCTTCATGGTTCCAACCTCCAAAATATGGAATTCTGTACTTCAAGTTCATGCTTAGAAAACAAACTCCCCTGTGACAACCAGTGTGAGCAGAAGACTAGCAGCGCCATCTTGTATATTCTGCTATCAGAAGTCCTAGGCTTTTTCATGACCCATTTCAGGACAGCATTTCCACCATCATTCATGAGTCAGCCCTTCATATCCAAAAGGAGTCCTGTGCTTACAAGTTCAGAGAAATGAAAAACAGATATGGATTTAATTTCATTAAAAAAGAAAGAAATGTGCCATTTCTAGCACACACATTTGTAGAGTAAATTTTATACAAATAATAAATGCACGCATAAAGTATAATATAGGGGTTGAGTACTGAGGTTTGGGTATCCAGCAGATCTAGATTTAAATCTGATTCTGATTTTTATTAGTGGTGATGTTGGGCATGTCCCTTCATCTCTCTGTGCTTCATCCATAAAATTTGGGTGATGATAGTACCTAACTCATAGATACTATTGAGAATGAAAGTTAAGAATTAAATGAGACAACTATTGACACTCTTAGCATGGTGTCTGGAGCGCAGTATTAAATAAACACTAGTTATCACTATGATTCCATATACAATTGCAGATTTCTCTACAGTAGAGCTGAGAGAATCATTGGTCTGAGGCAATGAAGAAAAGTTTTCTCTAAGTCATGACATTCAAGCTGGGGCTTGAACTGTGCAGAATTGAGGCAGGGATGGTAGTCAAATTGCAGCAAAAGAAGTCATGGATTATTTTGCTCAGGTTGGTGACAGCTCTGACTCCAGTATGACGCTTAGTGCACCCATACCCCAAACTATGGTTCTTACACAATATTTGCAGCTCTAATTCATATTCTAATCACATCTGTGAAGATTGGGAAGATCACAGAGATGCTAAGGTGTTAGCCCGCGGCCTAAGAGTGGATACCTAGCAGAACGGAGGCCATTTAATATAAGCAACTAAAAACTCGGGTTCAGGAAAGGGAACTGCAGTGGAATCTAAGAGTGTAGTCCTTGAAAAATGAATTTTTATCAGTAGATTTATAAGAAAGATGCTTTCCTCTTGAAAATTGTGAAACATATTCACTGTACTTTATATGATAACACTGGAATGAATGCCTAACTTTGCTGAAAGACCTCCTGGCAGCCATAACTCAGAATTTATGAGTCAGCCCTTCCCATCTAACAAGAGCCCCATGCACACAAGTTTAGAGGAGTGAAAAACAGGAGAGCAACTCAGAACTGGACAGCAGGACTAGGAATTGTGGAGCAGGATTTATGACAATAATTCCTGGCAAACCATAATAAATCTGTGTAGTTTTTTTTTTCTTTTGTGCAAATAAACCATGATTTACAAGAATGTTAATAAATTAACACTTTGATGGTTATGACTTGAAATTATAGAACACTCTCATGCCCAGTTTCTCTATCTTTACAGAAAAGATTAAGGAAATCTTACCATGTAGATCATTATGAGGATTGAATTTAAAAATGCATAGAAATGTCTAGTCTGAAGCTGGTTTATAATAACTGTTTCCATTTAATTTTGCTGGAAAGGTCTCTGGTTTTTTAATAGGACCAAGAATGAATGTTTCCTTTGGAAAGCTCAGCTCATTGGAAATACAATGTAAGGTTTTCTTTAGCTACAACTGGCTGTAGGACTCTTAGTGCAGCAGCCCATGTTTCCCTTATTTGTGCATTTTCCAACAACAATTTTAGGCCAGTGTGACAGCCATTTTTATATTCCCTTGAGTCTGCATTTATGAAATTTGGAGAAAGGATCAGGTGCAGGCTTAAGACTTGGTGGCTGCATCATACACAGTTATCAAAAAGTAATCTTAATCTCTCACAGCATTTCTTTTCTGCCCTGTCGCATTCATGATGGCAAGGATGTGGGAAGCACAAGAAAATATTGATGTCTGCAAATGTACACATTTTCTTTAAGAAATACCTGAGTTGACATCCATTCATCTATCAATTCAGTTTTCCCTTTGTGTTTATTTTCTAGCAAAAATGTATTCAGCATCTACTCTGTTCTATGCAGGGGCAAGATGTGGGGGTATAAAGAGCACTAGATAAATATGGCAGAATCGACTGTGAACTCCCAGAGCTCACAGTCCAGTAGCAAAGACAGAAAATCAAACAACAGATTCTTATAAATGTTGTGACAGGAAAATGTTCAGCACAATCACATGATTTACCCTCTGGATAAAAGGAGGGGAATTCATACAGTCTTCCTGGAGAAAGTAAATTTGATACTAGCATGGTGAATAGGAGACAGGCAAACATGAGGAGATAGAGCATTGCCTGCAGCTCACTCATGAAGTGTGGATGAAAAGATTTCCTTTTAGAACCTGATTAGTATTCAATGTTTTACTCTGGGTACATAATTCCCATTTATCTCCTCTGTTCTTTCTTCTCTTTCTTCACATGGCCCGGCTCCTTTGGGTGCTGTGGTTGCGGTAATAGTCCCAATGACTCCGCTTTCCCTGCATCTGCCCCCTTTGGACTGTGCTTCCATAACTCCTTATCAAGAAGCAAGGTCTCTTTCAGACCCCTTGAATCTGGTTTGGCCTTGTGTCTTGCATCAACCAGTAGAATGAGATGGAAGTGACTCTGGTCCATTTTGAACTTTAGCCTAAAGAGTTTCCATGGGCTCTCTTTAAACCCTGCCACCACCATGTAAACAAGCTTGAGGGAGCCTGTGGGAGAATGACATACGCACAGAGCAAAGCCAAGAGTCCCCAGCCTTCAGCTAGCCAACCCTCAAGCATGTGAGAAAGCATCGTACAAAATACTAGAAACAGCGACTTGACCCACAGCTGACCACACATGGATGCGTGAGCGCAGCCAAGATGAGAAGAACCATCCAGCTCATCCACAGACTAATGAACAAAACTGCATGAGTGTCGTTTTAAGTTGCTGAGTGTGAGAGTAGTGTGAAATAATTAACTGGTATAGGCACCATGATCTGTGTGAATTTTGCTGGTTTTCTCTCAAATGAAAATGCTTTATTATCACATGAGTAGAGCATATTCACTGAAAAACAGAAGGACAAAGTAAAAAGTGAAAAGTCACCCTCCCACCTTTTGCTTCACCATCCACTTCTCAAAGCATCATTTTTTCGCCATCATGGTTTCACCATTTAGGGCCTGTGTATTCTCTGCTATGAGTTCTCTGCTACATTCATTTCTTTTATGCAACAGGAACAACACACCAATCTGGCAGAATTCAGGTTTCCACTGTAACTTGGGCTTCGCGGTAGGAGATTGACTAACTTCCTGCTTGGCTCCCCAGCAGCCCTAGGCAGCTGTGGACTTCAGCACCTACGAGCCTCAAGGCTGCTGTTCGGTGTCAGATCAGGCACGAGATGACAGTTCTCCACATCTGCTCTCCTTCCCGGTCATAACTGGGTGCCTGGTTATTTCCTCAGGGAACATTGGCCAGATCCTGTTGCTAGGCTCTGCTCACTCTTCTCACACTGCAGAGTTTAACTGTCCCTTTCTGAACTCTAGTAGTAAACACATGACGGAATTCTCATTTGGAGAGCAATATAAGTTACATCCCCAATAGCCCCACTTTCGTTTCTCTGTGGAAAACTCTGACTTCTGCCTGCTAGATTCTGTCTTCAGCAGAGAAATAGTTTTATTGGTATTTCCCCTTACATTGGTGGTAGGGCTTTGAGAAACCACCAGAAAAGGAGAAGTGGGAATCAGTTAACCATTTAAAATAGCCAAAGTTTGTCTTTATTAAAGCTAGTTACAAAATAATAGAAGGTATGCTCTCATGTTCCAAAGCAAAAAGCTAGACCACAGAAGCAGAACTTGCAAAGGAAGTGATAACAATTAATTTTATCTTTAACTGAACTCTCATCTCTAGCCTAGGGAATTGTTAGAGACTGAGAGGCTAGAGACCAGATATTAGAGAGAAGCTGAGATAGACTTATGAGTGTGTGTGTAAGATGTCTCCATTCCCAAGAGAGGGCAGCTGAGAAGTGAGCAGCGTCTTCCCCAGTGGAAAATCAAGGGAGAGACACTTTAATGGGACCACATGGAAAGCTAAATATCTGTTTCTAGCCATTGAGGGGACACAGTGAAAAAAATAAATGTACAAGAGATTAGCTGAAAGGCCTGTGGTCACAGAGCAGAAAGATGGTAGGTTGAAGATGTGTGTAAATTATATTTCCCATGACCAGATTAGGCCATGGGAAGGAACCCTAGATAGGTGGTTTAGGTCATGTGACTGCCTGGAGTGGCACGTAGTCCACAGGACGTGGCTGAAGGCTCACTACCCAATGGCAACCTGCCAGGAGATCTTCAGATGAGAGATGGCCAGTCACAGGTTGACTTTAGGGTCCATTTGAAAGCACCCCAAGAAGAGAGGTATTTACCTCTCTTCCCTTCCCTGCTATGGCCAGAGAGTGAGACACCAGCTCACGTTAGTGCCTGTCAAGAAGCCCCTTTCTGCCCCCTCATTCCTCCTCTTTCTTCCTACCTCTGCCCTTGTGAGAGGGCAAACATGGTGAGGACCAAGTTGGAGGCAGAGAGGTAAGAGCGTGGAAACAAGGCAAAGAGAAAGAGGTCGTCTCCTCTGTGTGCCAGGAACAGGCCTAAATGGGCCAGGAAAGAAGTGTTTCCTTGGAATAAATTCAAAGTTGTAATTAATGTAAAGAGCTAGGCACTTAAATTGTTACTTCAATAAGACTTTCTGTGACTTGTAGAAACTGAAGAATTTTTAATTATCAAAATGAAAAGGGAAGTGCTTGGACTTGGCCTAGATTTCTCCCAAAGGGCAAAAAAGAACTGCCCCCCTCCCTCCCAGTGCAAGTTGGAACTGGTTTGTGGGGAGAAAAGAATACATTGTTTTTGTATTGCATCTAAGATCCTCTATGTTCAAATTAACAGTTAAATATACATGTTTAAAGAAAACAGAACCTGATATAATTATAAAATTTGCTGTAAGATCATTGCAAATTATATTTAACCTGAATTACAGAATTTATCACCTGTGTGGATCATCTGTGATGCATTTAAAATACTGCCTTATATTTACATACCATGTGTTAGCTTTTAAAATACTATTTTATAAGGGCTATTTCATTTGATCTTCACAAAAACCTGTATATCTATGGTCTGTGTTATGATCTGATTATTCAGGGGACCGAACTACATTTCAAAAAGAATCCAATAATTTGTCCAGACTCATTGGTAAGTAGTAGATTCAAATCAAGAAATGGATTTTGGGTTTCTGACCCATAATACACCTCTCTTCCCATCATTTAACTAGATTGGGTTTCATTTTTCCCACCCGCACGCTCATAAAATTATTTGTTTATTCATCCATTCATTTACTCAACTGTTTCTTTTAATAGAGTTATCAAGCATTGAGCCTGTGCCAGTGCCGGGGGTGGGCAGGGGGGAGTTGCTGTTAATCACAAAAGGTGAAAATGTAATTTTACTTTGTGGTGAAAGCCACCAAGGAAAATGATACTACATCCCCTCTTGAGTGTCTTGCAGGGCATCCTGATGACATGGGAAGGGAGATGGCAGGTGAATTAGGAGAAAGAACAATCAAGGGAGTGGACTCAGGAAGTGCAATGAGCCTGTGACATGAGTGTGCGTGGCAGAGAGCAAGGGACAGTGGCCAGGGAGGAAACCGAGAGCCTGACAAGGGACAGGCCAAGCTGGACACACCAGTGATTCTGGTCTTACTTAAAGATGACAGGAAGCCATTTGTGGATTTTACTAATAAACTCCTGGGATTTTACACTCAGGGATCCAATTTACAAAGTCAGCTAATGTATTATCATCCTAAACCCAGGGACACAGAATTACAAAGGTAATATGTATGCTGTCCCAAATAACCTGCCTTGTAAATCCACAGAAGAGATGTTTGCTCTCTAGCCATGAAAATTTTCTGTTCCTACAACTGAGAGGTGATCATAACTGATTGTTTAATATATCTAAAAATTAATTCCCAGGTACCTAAGCAACCATGTCACACGTGTGGGATTTTTCCTAAAAAATAGCAACATTATAAATGCTTGTTGTTCTTTGATTCAGTCAGTTACTCATTCAGCAAACCTGTGAGAATCCCTGATTGCACAGCTCATGATGAGGTCATGACAGATGACCTTCACCTTCAAGGAGCCTATACTCGTCTACGATGGCACTTGATATTATACAGCAAGAGGGCATCATCCCCCCTGATTCAGTAACACAGGACTGGACTGTGTTGTCCAGTAGCGTGTATGGTTTTCTCTAAACCATGTACATTCTTATTCCTATTTTTCCTTTTAGCAAGATGGTTGGTTAAAGTTATGGGAGATATCTGAAGTCAAGGAATTTGGCGATATTAACCGATGTTTGTATGTCTCTCTGCGTGGGTATGTCTGTATATGTGTGTATATGAAACTATGGGTTTTAATTGGGTCTTATGTGATCAGATTTGCAAAGTCAGCTAATTTGTTATCATATACTATGTATAATATATTGGGAATATACCAGGGGTGTCAAAAAAATGTATACACATGACTTGTATTCATCTTTTTTGTTATCGGCATATATTATTACAATTTTAATACCTTTTTTTCCTTTCTTAAAATATGTATACATTTTTGGCATATATATATATTCCCTAAGCTTGATTTCTACAAACCATATGCATAGCCCATGACATGATATACTACACAAATAAATACCTGAAAACTGCTGGAAAAAAAATACAACTTGATAGTAGCTTCATTCTTATTAGAGAAATTCTGAATTTTCAACTATTTTCTGACTCTTATTGGGAAAAACTAGTCAACCAGCTATAACATTTTAGGTAACGCAGAAGGTGCCTTTGCCTTACTTGTCTCTCAATAAATTAATCCTGTTTGAGAACCGTGATGCCAATATGCTGGCTGGAGATTTTACTGTAGAACCAGCCCCTTCTGTCTTTCACTGCAGGGAAGGTGGCCCCACCCTGTGCCCTGTCTCCCAGAAGCCCATCCTGACACTGTTCCTCATTGTCAGTTGTTGGCTTTCTTTGGAAAAGCCCTGTGGGTATGTGGCACCAACAGTATTCACAAAGAATGCCCTTTTTTCTGTGAAAGACCATAGAAAACATTATTTTAAAAATACAGTTCTTTCTGACTTATGCTGGGCTTTTACAGAGACTGGTTCTGGAAGCTTTGTAAGCTGACCAGAATACATATCAAATCATATTTGCACTGCCATCTACTGTCCGCAAAAGGCACTGCAATTTCCTCCTTCCCTTTTTTCTTTAGATCATATTCAATTGAAGACCGGTCAATGTGGTTTTGCCTTTTTACTGGAAACTTGGGAAAGATGAAGAAATGGAGGTGCATTTTTTATTAATGATAAATGTTAATAGTTCACCTTTTACACTGGCTGTAATCTTTAAAATATGGTTTAACATAATTCATTCAACAAATCCTTTGAGTCCTTCTCAGTGATAAGTTACCACGTTACTCAGGGGAAATAGGGAGAGGAATGAGACAGACATGATTCCTGTCCTCACAGAGCCTGCAGTTTGGTGAAGGAAGGAAGGGAAGGAGGGGGGAATTGGACAAGTACACCAGGCAGAGTGCAGTGCCATGATTAAAGTCCTAGAGGAAGAGAAGGCATGGGGCTTGAAGAGACTGTAATGCTGTGTTGCAGGGGCCAAACTATAAACGAGGCTGGTTATGCAACCTCAACCATGAGCACCAGTGTGAGAAAGCCGTTCAGCCTTCATTATATTATAAGCGGTGGAGCTGAATGATCAAATGTGCCTTTAAATAATGAAAACAGCGACCACTTCTTGAGATTTTATTACATGCTGGTCCCTGAGGTAATATTTTTACACTTATTATCTGTTCTAATTCTTACAATACTTGCTGAAGGAGGTACCGTTATTTCTCCCACTTTACCTGTGAACAGACCGAAGCTTAGAGAGATCAAGCAAAATATCCATTGTCGTTCAGCTAGTAAGTGGTAAGAATTTAGCAGTCCTCATGAAAAGATTTGTTGTATCTTTTCAGCACTATAGTTACAATGCCAAGCCTATGAGCATGGGGGGATCTATTAAAATATTTGATATTAAATAACAGTGGCACCAAATTTCCAAAAGAAACTGCCACATTAACATTAATTAATAACATTGATATGCTGATTTAATTAAATCAGTACAAAATATGACATTAGGTCAACTTAATTGTTTAATTTAATATTAAAACTATTCCATTATATTTGAAAATAATTTATTTGCAATCGCATAGTCTAATCCTGGAAGAATTACTGAGTGTGTGTGTTGCTGTCTAAAATCATAGCCAATCAGGAATTAATTGGATTATTTACAGTTCAACAATTTCAAAGCAAAATTATAAAAATGTATTCAAATTATATACAGGACAAATGACATTTAATATGGGACATCCGAGCATCTTATATGTTTGTTATGATGCTATGCTATAAGCTTTAAAACAAAGTGTTTGGAATCCATAAAGGTTTTAACATAGTCCTGGCAAAACTGCCCCTTATTACTTAGACACCAATTTGTCTCAAATAGCATATATGTTATATAAAAAAAAGAAAAGAAAAGAAAAGAAAAAGGTCTATCTGTGAGCTCCACGCAGTCCTGAGTCATTGATTAAAAACTCTCAGCCCCATGACTGACTTGGGAAAATCATGATATGTCTCTGCTAGTACAGAAAAATGTTGTGTATTAAAAAAGAATGCAGAAAAGCTATATCTCCTGTGTCTCCTCAGAATTTGGCTCATTTTATTTCTTTGATGCAAGATGAAAGTGTTTTCTCTGTTGAAAATGCACTAATCTTTTATTGTTGTATAGATACAGAGGTTGAGATCAGTCATTTGCCTTTGCTTTCTGAAAGTAAAGAGAACTCTGATACTCACCATTACAGCACCAGACACCTTGGAGATTATCCTGTAACAATTCCATGGGACGTAATCATGAACAGAAATTCAATTCACTTTAAAGGGAGGATGAGAAATAATTGAGAAAAGACTGTCTTAAACAAATAAACACAAACAAACCAACAAACAAAGCAATGGAAGATTGTATCCAATAAGAACAAAGAGAGAGAACTTTCAAGTAACACAGTCCAATGGGTACTTACTTAATAAAACTAAGATGATGATGAGTTACACTGTTTCCCTGAAAATAAGACGCATCCGGAAAATCAGCTGTAATGTGTCTTTTGGAGCAAAAATTAATATAAGACCGGCTGTTATATTTATATTATATTATATCCAATATTATATTATATTAGACCTGGTATTATACTATATTATATTTATTATATTATACCCGGTATTATATATTATATTATATTATATTATATTATATTATATTATATTATATTATATTAGACTCGGTCTTATAGTAAAAAAAGACTGGGTCTTATATTAATTTTTGCTCCAAAAGACACACTAGAGCTGATTGTCTGGCTAAGTCTTATTTTCGGGGAAACACGGTACTACCCTGGAAACATTACATGATAATATCTTGATAGTGGTTTATTCCAAAGAGTTAAAAATAGTATTTTTCTTCCTCTTTTCCTTCCTTCCTCCTTCCTTCCTTCCTACTTTCCTTTCCTCCTTCCTTCCTTCCTTCCTTCCATCTTTCCTTCCCTCCTTTCTTCTTTCTCTCACTCTCCCTCCCTTTGTTCTTCATCCTTTCTTCTGTTCTTCCTGTTCCCTGTCTCTCTTTCTTTCTTAATCTGCTACTTTTTTTTCTCTTCTGTGTTCTTTTTATACATGGTCTTCCCTGAAATTGCACAAACATCAACTTTTATTTCTGGGATGGTTATTGATAGAGTTTGCAAAGGAAGGAGGATTTCCCTGAGTGATGGAAGAACAGGTGTCTTCTAGTTCATAATTACTCTCCTAACGGAATGAGTTTTTTTGGGGGCGGGGAGGAAAACTCTTATCTTAGATCTCTTTTGAGGCACATGTCCATTGTTTTTGACCTACAAAAGCCTAGGAAATTTTTGTATTAGCAAAATTCAGGGTAAAAACTTACTGTTTTTGGTGCCGAGGATCCTAAGTCTCACTGCTCAAGGCTGAAAGCACAGTGTGTTTCCCGAGGTAAATAGCCCGATGTTTAAGTTCGAGGTCACAGCCCTAGGGGATCTCAAAGAGGCTTGGTCATAATCAGGGTCTTTTCTAGGATGTGGGGCATTCTTCAGACAATTCTTCTAGCCAAAGAAATCTTGGTGGATCCAAAATCATAAGAATTTGCTTCACCAATCTGGTCCTACAAACACCGTAACAGATTCCAGATACATTTAAGAACCATGTGAAACTGGAAAAAGAGCCAAAATGGAGCGATAAAGATAAAGAAAAGCTCACACTTTAAAAAAAAAAAAAAGTCCCTACACTATGACACCATTAAGCAGCAATGTTATAGATTGTGTGTGTGTGTGTGCGTGTGTGTATGCAAACTAATGTGCGAGTATATGCGTTTGGGTCTACCTGCATATGCGTGTGTACATGTGTTTTTATCATATGAAAAAATTGAAAAATTTTGAACAAGGCCGGTAGCCTAAAAGTATTCTAAGAGTCTCAGTCTGGCATTGTGTCCAAGTTAATTTTGAGCAGAGAGTTTATGGGGATCAGCAAAATTATGCTATCATAATTTTGGTCTTCAACAACTTGGATATATATACATATCAGAATATATATAATATAATATATATAATTATATATAAGAATATATAATATAATTCAGATAGTTATATACATTTCAGACTATATAATAATATAATTATATATATCAGTATATATAAAATATAATACATGTGTAATTGTATATATCAGAATATATAGAATATAATACATATCATTATATATATCAGAATATATAATATATAATTAATATGTATCAGAAATATATGTAATATAATATATAATTATATACATACCAAAGTATATATACTACATATAATTATATACATATCAAAATATTAGTAATACTATATATGTAATTATATATCAGAATATATATAATATATATCATATATATCAGAATATATATCATTATATAAATCAGAATATATATAATATGTATGACTATATATCAGAATATATATATAATATTATATATATCAGAATACATAATATAATGTTGGCATACAGGTGGGTGTTCTTACCCAGCGTGGGTGGCCCATTTCTTTCTCGGCCAAAAACACTGGGCACATTTCAGCTCTGGCATCAGAGTGTCACTTCTTGGTAACTTAGTGATGTCATGTCATTTGGAGCTAGTTGTTCGGTAAGTTTAAGTTTTAAATGAAATTTATAAAGAAAGGCTTTTTGAAAAGCACTAGTTTATTTGCTATGCAGATATTAATTTTGCTGAGCCTCAGGTTTCTAATTTTTAAATTGGGAGCATTTATAGCTAACTTTGTAACTCTAAAAAGTGCTTCAGGATTAGAGATAATTTAAGTGTAGCTCAAACAGAAGCTGGGATGTACCAGGCACTCAATATCTAACACCTAATAGAAATGTTTGTGATAAAAGCAGAGATGTCAGTTTTGCTTTTTATGCCTCCTTTTCCTTTACTTTATCAAATAGCTTTAGACATATCTGAAAATCAGCATTCTCTGTATACCATAAATTATATATTTCTTGGATTAAAAGAACTCTTTCCATCCGGAATTCTAATCCCCAAAGTATCTTTTCAGTGGCTTAGGTAGCAAATTTCCTTAAATAGAGGAAGAGTTAGGGAAATACTTCTTAGTTTTGAAAAATACTATTATTATGAAATAGTACAAAAGTCTTAAAGATGATTATAAAATTTCAAACAAATTGAGATGAGTTAGAGAATGTTACATTGAAAACATAAATAAGTAGTCAGCACTAGCATAATGATATAGATTTCAAAATTAGAAAGAGAAAGGAAGAATGAGAGGATAAAAGAGGAGGAAGGAAGTGAGGGAGGGAGGGAGGGAGGAAGGAAAAAATTGGAGAGAGTGAAAAAGAGATTTTAGGAGATAGGAGTCCTATGGACCAAAACTGAAAATTAAGGACTGAAAATCATCATGTCACTTGCTTTTTCCCCTAATGGGGTGTTGTTGCTCCAGTAATCACACAATAAAAACTAGCCCAAATGGGGTAAAATGTGCAAGGGAACAGGCCTTGTTCTTCCAGGAATTTCTCCTTTATTCCCAGGAGCTCATCTTCAAATAAATCCCTGTTTTAGAGTCAACTGTTACGAAATTGCTTCCTCACCTGCCAATGATTGACAAACGTCAGAAGTGTTTTGGTGTATTGAAAGAGAACGTCGCAAAACAAACCAGGAGTCTGCACGCCGTTTCCATCACTGCCTACTTTATTCAACTAACAGTGTTTCTCTCCACCTTGTCCGCAGAACCGAAAGTGAGCTGCAAACTAGGCCGGTCTGCTTCCACATCAGGTGTGCCGCCTCCGTCTGTGACTCCTCTCAGGCAAGCCAGTGACCTGCAACAGAGCCAGGTACCATCATCGTTAGCCAATCGTGATTGACTTCCTGTGATGCAACATGCCAAACGCTTCCCACCTGTCTGTCCTGTGTTGCCGTAGACAAGTTTTGCGTTTGCTTTTACTTTTCTCTGTGTGTATGGGTTGGGGGGTTGAGTTGTGGCCATCTGTGTTTTCATCCCAAAAGGAAAGTCTTTCTTCTCTGTGATTGGTGAAACTTTCTTTGTTGTTACCGAATCTTTTGTGTCTCTGTTTTTCATCATTCTGTAATATAAATGTAGCAAACCTGTACTAGATGTATTGGCTTAGCAATTATTTTTTAAACTTCTTTCTCTCTTTCATATTTTGTGTACTTTGATACTGTCTCTGAAAATTTATCAACAGTTGATAAATTCATCTACCTTGTTTTACGTAGATTTCCTTTTAAATGTTTTGTCCACAACACATGCACAGATGTTGTCAATGGATTTGTACATATCTTTTAGGTTTTATCCTATTCTACTGTAACATTTGTGGTCATTTTACTTTCATTTTTGTTTAGCTTGGAGCATGCTTGTATGACACAGTGTGCTATTAATGTCCTTATAAATATCCATATACCAACTCATTTGGATTGAACATGGCAGCTAGTCTTTGTTCTTAGGCCATAAAGACAAATTGACAGACCAGATACTCTAGATATTTACCCAAAACTGTAGATTGATAAGCTAATCTTTAGAGAAATAAATCACTTTTCTCTCCTATACCAACAATATCAGAAATGTTCTCAGAAAGGAGATGTACGTGTCCATGCATGGTAAACAAGATCTCTATTATCACCTGGAGAAAAGAGAAAAAAAAAATAAAGGCATAAGCGAAAATATCATTCAGTCCTTCCCAGTATATGTCGCTCTGATGTTCATTTGGATCCATGGTATATATGGGGAATTTAGTATGGGGGGAAATAACTATATATAAACATCGATCTATAACTCACCCAATAGGAATTCAAGACCTCAACTTCATTTATGACGCTTCATTGTGATTACTGTTAAGTATTATGGATGTTAAACAGGATGACGTCATGTTGGAGTGGTTTCTCTCTGATTCCCAGCTGTAGTCTTTGCATTCATAAAACGCTTCTGAGACAGTAAATTAGTAAAACTAGGGACGATACCTCCATGGAAACTGCCCATTGCTGATTAGCAAATTACATATTCATCAATTATTTAAAATGTCAAGCTATTTTAAAAACATAACTAAGCAGAATAATTGCATTTTTTTATAATGTGGGAAATGGTCCTTTTCTAGTAATTTGGTCTGGCTCAAATATGCACAGGATTTGATTTATGAATACATGAGATATCTACAAACACAAGAGATGAGAGGCTCATCTCAGGGGCATCTCAAGTGTCATTGAGAATTTTTTGTGTCGTAATTTAAAATGTTAAATGCCTTCATAACTAAATGTGTCTAGCTCAAACACTTTTGGGGTATAAAAGAAGTGGAAACAATAAGACAATGAATTGATAAATAACACAATTAAGCTAAGATAAACTGCCATCTTAGTTGACTAAAACTATTCTAAAAATACCACATTTACTAATTTTTAACATTTAGAAAATTAGATACAGAAAGGAGAGACTTTTAGCTAACTAGCAGAGGATTGCCTTAATATATAAATCAATTCTCCAAGTTCATGTATCTTGCTATTACATTATCCTCAGTATCACAGAGAGATTTTGTGTTCTTGTTTTTCTGTTTTGTTTTCTGGTTAAATTTACAGTGTTTCATCCTAAGCCCCTTTAACTCTCAGTGAAAGCAGGTTCCTGGGATAAACTTCCAGAGCAGAAACAAGATACAATCTTTGTGCCTTTGCATTATCAACTCTTCTCTTGCTTGATGGGATGCTCTTCATTCTGCAAATTATAGCAACATGAGAAAGTGCCTCACGTTGCTTATACACTGCTAGTTTTTGCTCTGGACAGCAGAAATTCTGGCACATGGTCATATTGTTGATGGGTTGTTAGGGCTATAACTTGGCCTCTGAGTCTCTCTCCTGTGGCTCGTGATGGGTTGTAGAATTCGCCTAGCCCTATATCCTGGAACTAAAAAGGTTCATAAAAAAAACTTGCTTTACATTCCTATGATTTCTCTTTAAACTAATGTCAAGGGTACTCATTGAAGATCCCTTTCTCACCTAATTCCCATGCGCGTATCTGAAATGTCTCTTTAAGTTACTACCAGGATGACACTGCCCTTTGCTCAGTAACCCAAGGCAATGGTGAAAGATAGTTAAACATGTTGAATTTAAGAGTGAGTATTCATACACCAACAGGATATAGGGCACCTAGTGTTATCAGACAAACACGCAACCACCCTGGTCACTTTTTAAGCTGTTTTTTCAAACAACAGGATTCCCAGTAATTGCTGAAACGCAGAATGTTTCATAGCAGATTAATAGACTTCTTGCTAGTGCATCATTGGAAAACCCTATGACCTATTTAAAACAAACAAAAGTAATCACTAACCCCTAAAGTAATTCCCGTGGTGCTTATCTGCTGAGGATTCTAGCTTCAAGAAGCCTGCGCCATTTCTGCCACAGTGGTGACTGCTCACAGAGGAGGAACTGTGTTTTCCTTCAGATTGTTCACATCTTATCTCTTTTCAGTTCAAGTTTTCCCCTTATCTCTTTGAGTCCTGGTTGGTGAATTCTAAGAAGTGTCTAGGAGGAGTAAGTGGAAATGTTTGACGTTACTTCAGCAGAGATGCACAGAGGTGGCCCAAGTGACTGACCCTCACCCCCACGAGCCTAGGCCAGTGACCTACCCCAAAGAATCCAGGGACAATCATTACTGACTGACCCTCAGAGGCATCTAGGGTGCATAGTGCCTGATGCCATTTACGTACGAGCAAAGGTGAAGGTCATGTGTGCTTGGTTTTGCAATCTGTTTTGGCTTCGGGCAACTACAGCAGGCACAAGACTTGTGGAAATCTCTAATCATCTGACCAGAACTTCCTATTATGTATGAGAAAATGGGAAAGAAGTGTGAGTTCTACAGCTTTTGTGGGTTGCTCCATACTCATAATATTCTCTGGAATAATACAACTCAGAGAGATGGAAAACAGACTTTGCTCTTTATTAATTCACTCTTGAATAAATAAAGTAGACAGGGGCAATTAGGGAGAAGTGACATTTCCTTAGAATTTTGTTGCAATGCAGCTGCATATTTTGGCATTTGTCATAACACAAATCTTTGGAAATTAGACTGGATTTCTGTGCCTGCCACAAGAAAGCTATTTTCTTTTCTTGATTAGTAAAACCGTATAGAAGTCATATAGTGAACTTGGAGCACACGCACATTTCTCTTTTGTCTTCTATAGTAAAGAAAGAAGTGTGGGCTGTCTTACAGACAGCAGGTGATGGTCCTGTGACTCCCCACCCCTTCCCTCTGCATTGACCTCCATTCCATTGAGCGTGGCACCATCTATGATCTCACTGTGGCAAGTGATGGACTAGCAACTAATGCCCGTGACCTTGACAGCCATGCTTTGCTTCATGAGTGAAGTTGCCAGGGTGCGGGCCAGCTCTCCTTGGAGAAATGTTGCCAAAAAAAATGTTTGTGTTTGTTTTTCTGGGAAGGAAGGGTATGAGAGCTACTTTGTTTACTACACACACACACAAACACACACACTCACAGTTATACACTCTCACACTAGACACTTATGCTCACTCATACACACAAACTCACATACTCACATATACACATACATACTTGCTCTCACTCACACATGGTCATTCACAAACACACACACTTCTCATCTTTAAAATAACAGCTCCCCACGTTGAATCAGGGAATCCCAGAGGTAGTAGTGACCTAAGTGTCGGACTGAAACCTCCTTCACCTTCTCCCTGAGGCTTCTTTATCGTTTGAAGCTGGACTATCTCTGTTTACCCTTGATTTGGGGAAGGGGAGAGAAAAAGGCCTTCTGTAATTTCCTTTGGACATATGTTCTGAAGGCTGAGAGACCCAAATCGCTTTAGAAATGTAAATATCGCCTTCAAAGCCCTTATCTCTTGTTCCCTGTGTGTCATGAGAACTACCTCTTACCACAGCGGCCCTCTCCCAGGCTGGTCCCTTCTGGGAACTTACAAGCTGTTACCCGGGTGAACAAGCCCTGTTCCTTTCAACTTGTCCCTTCAGGTATTTCTCGAATGTCTATTTCTTTTGATGGCTGCGTTCTAGACTCTGTCCAAGCTCCTAACATCCCCCTCAGCTTGATGACAGTGCTGGGGTGTGATGAGGGTCTGCCTGGGCTCCTGCAGGGCAGAACCCACTCTTTCTGTAGGCTCCAGAGTTGTCTGCATACCAGCATCTGGCCAGCTTTCCTGAAAGAATGTGTTAGGGTGTCCATAGTTGGATGCGTGTCCAGTGTGCTTCTGGACATGTCTGATATCAAAATTGTTTTTTTATTTTTGCTACCTTAAAAAGAAAGAAAGATCAATCATCCAAAGATAGAGATTAGGGATCAGTACATACGAAAGACTAAGATGGAGGATTTAGGTGGATTCTGTGACGAGGGCTTTCCCAGTGTAGAGGCACACGTCCAGCGTCCAGCACAGTGTGTGACACTCAGTGACCTTTTGCTGACTTACGAAATATCTCTCTCCACAAATATCCCTCTCTATGTAGCCTTGAAAGCAACGTCTTTCTCACACAATCTGATTTTGTCCCTTTCCTGAGTCCTTAACACCTCTAAAGCAGTGAGGTGATTTGATTTATCCCCAGTGTTAGTGATGCTCTGCTGTAAAGCATTGAGAAAATTTCTGGGCTGTCATTTAACTTCCCTGATAGTCAAGGTATTTGCACATAAAACTTGTAGGATCCTGGAGAGCATGAGGAGGGTTCAAGTCCAAGGGAGACTGAGTATATTAACATAAATACTCAAACAAGGACGTAGACAGGAATTCGAATGTCATCTACTCGGTGCCAGCCCACAACTCTGAATAATGTAAGCTTGCAGGCTGTGTTCTTTGTTAATGTCACCATCAATGCATCGGATCACGGAGAAAAATGAAACCAGTGTTAAGAACAGAGAAGCTTCAAGAGCATGTTCTCTTTAGAATTCCCGTGTTACCCTTGACATAAATAGGACTTGTTTTGGCAAGACCATGCATGCTTTATTCCATCCCTAAGTCCTGTACACCTAGAATGTATGTATTATGAGATTTCATGTGGTCAGTTGTATGTACATTTTTAAACCTTTCTATCCAGAAGGTAAGGTTTTGTGGTGGAGGGAGAAAACTGCTAGGAAGAGGAAGGAATACGTGGTTGGAGAGAATGCGCCACCTTGAGTTAATGTGGTGAAGGCGCCCCTTTCCTACCGTCTCTTGTTTGAGTTGGGCAAAGCTTTTTGCCGCTGCTCAGACCTCGGGACATTCCAGGTCCTCCTCTCAGACCTGCAGTGAGAGAATGGTCTGCATTGCATTTGAATCTTTACACAGCTGATTTGATCATATGCTCAGTGTTACATCTTACGATGGAAATGGGGGGCGGGGGGAAGAAAGAGAACGTATAGCCAGTCAGCAAAAGCTGAATTCACTGCATTAACACATAGCTTACCACCACCACCACAGAGCTTTCTCTGGGCTATGCAATAGATGATTTTAAAATGACTCCTATCTGTTTCATTCTGCATCCAAGTTAAACTGACATACATGTCCAAGCATGTAACATCCCAAAGGGGGACAGGAAAACCCCATTAAGTTCACAACACATTGTCAGCATCACATTGGGGAAAGATTTAACCTCCCAGTTGCAAAATAAAGTGTCATGTTAACAAAGATTATGTTACGAATAAATTATAGTTATTTGTTAAAATAATATTTACCGAAGAGATTGGATCTAGCCCCGTGTAATATAGAATACATTCATGTTACAAATAGGAACGTCAGTGGTTGTATTGATTTATCGCCATGCATTATGGCACAGTCACATTAAAATAATGCAAGTGCCAAACAAACAAACAAGTAAACAAACAGAAAGCTTATTTTATGCGTGTCTCAACAGTCCCGTCCAATTGTTTCACAGACATGTAGGCTTTAGTACTTTGTGGGACTCTCTGTAATTAGTGTTGTATTTAAAGAAGAAATGAGATTGTTACTGCTTTTAAATAGCAGCCCGATCCAGTAATATGTATAATGAAATGGGGGCACTATTTGATTTGTACTTTCATACAAAGAATTCAGAAACCCAGATTGCTTTTTACAACTGACTACAGGAAGGGCTGAGACGTTCTGACATTGTATTTAGGCATCGTGTGCTTGTATATTTCAAGTGGCAGAATATTTGGGATCACCTTTTAAAGGCCAATAGCCTCAGGACCAGTCTCTCAATAACTCCAGCACTGACTAGAATTAAACTGAACATACAGATCCCTTTGCCCTCATTCCAATCCCCCACCCAGTAATCTTGCCATTTATCCCCTTGGAGTAGGAGAGAGAAGGTAATGAACAAGAGAATGTTCTCTAAGAGGTCTTGGACCAACTGACAACTAGGAGTGGGGATGGGGGCAAATGGACCATGAATCCTCCATTTGACTTTGTTGTCGTCTCCAAATCTGTGTGTGTCCCTCTCCTGAGCATCACAATTGTCAACTTGTCGTGGTTACAGGTAAAAGTGTGGAGTCACTTAAGTATATAGGCCAGCACTCTTTATACATGGAAGGGATAAAAAGGTCTGTGGGGTTCTTAGATGAAATCTGCATGATGAAAACCACATGTCCTTTATTGTCATCTTTGATGTGCCTAGTGTGTGCCAGCCCTGCTAAGAGCTTCCCTACATCAGTGCAGGTGTGTGCTCTACAGCCCCACCCCATGGGAACTGTCATAGCCCCACCTTACTGCTGAGGACACTAAAGTGATGTTACTTAGTTTGTCCAAGTGTTATACCTCTTAAATGTCAGTCTGATCTTAACTACTCAGCCAGATACAAACTTGAGATTTAGAGGAAGTAAGACTTCTTTTAGCAACCTGACTCCACCAGCTAGAAGCTGTGTGACCTTGAAGTACATTGTTCAACTCTTCAGAGTCTGTTTTCCTATCTGTAAAATGGGGACAGTGTTATCTGCCTTGCATGGTTGTTGGGGATGGATGAGATAACATATAAATACCTAAAGTCCTAGAGAGACATTATCTGCTAGAAAAATCACAATTTCTTCTTCTTTCCCTTCTCGCTTTTCCTTTTTCCAAAAGTTCAACTTGCCTGCTTGGCTGGAAAACCCTAAGTGGGAGAGTCATTCTGTTCAGTGGTACTTCAAAGGGGTTGGCCACGGAGGGATGGTTTCATCCCCCCAGTATCACTGACCTTGTATGGAACTGCTAGCACGTGGTAATGATACAAAACAAAGTTTTAGTCTGTTTTGGTATTGACTTTAAACTCTCTAGACAGTGTATCTCCTTCTTCCCATCATCTGAGACAGATTGGCTTCTCCCACATTCTCCTTCATACACTTGATATGATGAGACTCATTATTTCTTCTTCTTCAAATAGGAAATTAGATATTCAGTTATTTACCGTATAATAGGGATTCTGTATCTGGCATTTATTCTTCCCTTGTCGGTCTCATGTGTGGCTTGGAAGAAATGTGAGTAGGAGTCAACTAATGGTATCATTTCAGAAACGCCACCTGCTCCCTAATACTCCTCACTCTCCTATTTGCGTTAAAGTACGAATGGACATTGTGACGGGCCAGCCGCCACAAGCCATTCTGTAAAGCTTAGAGTCACCTGTAACCATGGCTCCCCACAGGACATGATGAAATGTTAAGGCTGCAGAGGAAGCTGTGATCCACTAGGGTCAGGACAAAAGATGTGGAGACACAGGATACGTTTGTTGGCAACTTCTTCATTGACTTAAAGCTTCCCCAAGCCACCGTTTTAAATGCCTTGCCTTCTGATATGCACATGGATGTCCCCACAAGCACGTCTGGTATAATTTTATACCCCATCATATTGATATTTTGTTTTTGTTTTTCACTTTAATACAGCATAAAGAATAATGCGTTATAAATTGTTATAAATTTGAACAACACTCAGTTTTGCCAAGTGAATGTGTGACAATATATGGGTATCAGTTGGCATGGCTTTGTGTTTCTGAAGCAAAGTGACAGTTAATGGAATATATACTATTACAAATCTTGTGAGCCCTCATTTATTTCTTTCCAAATGCCAGGAGTGGTCTAGTTTACTAAACTCACAATAATATGGATGTGTCTGAGAAAGTGAAGCTGAAGATTTTAACTCCACTCACTGTCACAGTTCATTCCATGTGTGTTCAAGCAGATCTTTAAAGTTTGCAATCCCATGTCAATTTTTAGTTAAACAATTAGAAATAGAAACTTTGGGAGGCAGTTGAAAATATTCAGCGGTTAGATTCATTCCCCATGTCAGTATTGTTGAAAGTGAACTTTGCCTCAAAGTCTAGAGGATAAGTTATCAATTTATTGCTGCAGCTCTTGTTTGAGTTGTACACAGATAGCTACTGAAGGAGCATTAAAGGATTACATATTGATAAGTCCATTTGAGAGCTAAATGCAATGGTCGTGTTCTGATGACAATTATTAGCAGAAGTCCACTTCCTAGAAACCTTCCCCATCATAGGCTGTAACTATTCAAACCAACATTCAGTTCTCAATGGGGCTGGCCATTGGGGAGGTAGCATAACGTTAGGTGGGCACATTGCGCCACCTAGCGTGTGAAGTGCGCTTTGCAATCTGTACTTGGGTTTTAAAAAGAATTCAATCTAACAAAATGGCTTTCTGACAGAAATGATATGCTGTTTGGGATTAGAAGCACAATGCTTACACAAACGCAGGGCAAATGTTTTTGATAACATTTGTTTTGGATATTTTTCATTACTTTGTTCTTGCAATTTTAGGTTGTCTAACTTTTGAATATACCTTTTTATACTTTTGGGAGTGGAAAATAGATCACCGCTAGTG
Source organism: Rhinolophus sinicus (assembly GCF_057876585.1). Taxonomy (NCBI): domain Eukaryota; kingdom Metazoa; phylum Chordata; class Mammalia; order Chiroptera; family Rhinolophidae; genus Rhinolophus; species Rhinolophus sinicus. The sequence goes on from NC_142517.1 coordinate 202,445,973, forward strand.
ATCTCTGAATGTTTCACATTATTCATGATTTGATGCAGCTGCTTTCATTAGGATTTATGACATCCTCTGTGCCTTGTGATTCCCTAAATCCAACCTGAGCCTTCAGGAAAGGAGCTTATTCTCCCTGTTTTGCAAACTGAAAAGAAAACTAGCAGAGAAACCTTGACTGGCTGAATGGAAACATTTCTTCTTGGTTGCTTTTGATTGCTATTAACATGTTTAAAGCATATTGCTTCTTTCCTGAAAAGAGCAGTCTCCCTAATGAGTGAGTAAATTTACCTTCCACTTCAGTTGCACGTGGATTAGGAAGAAATGCTTCTATCGTGTTACTATTGGCACAGAGTTGCGCTCTACTCCACTCAGAATGAAAAAACTACATCCACACTATGAGTGTCTCACTCAAGAAATACGAGAGAGCTTTAGTTTCTCCACCCAGCTCACCTGCTGCACAAATCGTGCTCTCCCTGCTTTGTGCTGCAAATAAATATCCTTCAGGTTGAAGCAACTTCTTCAAACAAAGTAGATTTCCAACATGGCTTTAGTTGAGGGCTTATGTGCTTGGCACAGTGTTCATAATATTATATTATCTAATTTTATTTTCACAGCTTAGATATGCAGTAGGTAATATTTCCCCCATTTCACTGAGAAGAAAACTGGGGCCAGAGAGTTTGTAATCTGTCTTATAACGAGTAAGTGGCTATGTGACATGAACCAGTGGTTCTACCTACTAAACCTCTGCTTTATTTTCTACCAGAAACAGGTGCCTCTCTGAATTTGTTCTTTTCCTAAAACTCACCTTCCTTCACTTTCATTCATCCATTTAGTAGTCTTTGACTTTTTAGGTCTTGCCTTTTCACTTTTCTAGATTAAAAGCTACATAGCAGAGGGTCAAGTTCAACTAAGACTTCAGTTGAGCAAGCACCACCCAAGATCAGAGTCTCTAAGGGTGAGATGGGTTGGGAAGGTAACTTCTGGGAAGAAACTAGATGTCACTCATTGATTGTATCATTCTCTTGTAGACCGGGGATTAGTGTTGTGAGAAATCAGCCACACAGGTGTGTGTGTGTGTGTACAGGTGTATGTGTACACGTGTATGTGTACACATACCTGTGTACATGGGTGAGAACATAAACGCTTGAGCACATCTAACTCTTTCCACATTCTGAAATAAACGCACCCCCTCCCACACATGTACACGTTAATATCAGCTTCTAGAATACTGGTGTAGATTTAACCCACAACACACAAAAGACAAATAATGTGTTCACCAAGATTTATCGGACTCCTGGTCTTCCACAGCCATCCTATGAACAGACACTCTAAAGGGGACAAAGAACTACCATGCTGTCACTTCAAAGCCTTTGTTTCCTAAAGTAAAGGCTGCATTAGAGCTAGTTCATAATCCCTGGTTGTCAGCTATTTTGACAGGGATGGTATTTGGAATGCTGCATTTAATGACTTCCTTCCGCAGAAAATGGAGAAGTTTTTTGAAGGACCGAAAAGTGCCAGGAGTAACCTCACCCAGCCCAGTCAACTTTGCGTCTGAAAGGGGTAGAGGCTTCTTCTGGAGCAGCCAAGAGGCAAAGATACATTATCATTCAAGATACAACCTAGGAAGGAACCCAGTGTGTGCTGTCACTTGTCTGATATAAACTTAAACAATGAACAGGAACCTGTTAGAAAAGTCTTACGTTGGAAGCACATTTGTGGTCCCTTTCCCCGGGGCCTCCTGGAATTCCCAGGACTTTTGATTTCTACATCCATAGGAAATGAAATCATGAATATGAGAGTACATTTTAAACAGGATGCTGAAATCCTTATTGTCAGTGATTTGTGTATTTAACACCTAGGCTCTTTACAAAAGAAGTTTTATTTGAACAATGACGCATAGGTCACTGTGTCTCACCTCTAAGAATTGTGGTGCATTTGGGGACACAAAACAAACCAAGGGCTGGAGAGCAGAAGAGAGGGCAGTTGTGACCACTCCAACAGCTTTAGGTTACGGTTTCCCTCAGACCCAAATGTGTCTTGCAAGACGAGCATGACGTTTGACGATAGACTCAGTGTCCCTCACCCTTTCCCCCCAGTCCAGTCTACAGGCTCTCACTTTGTCCCCAAATATCCTCCACAGCAACGAGACAGCGACCAGTGTTTATGCATCCAGGCAAAATTCTGTAAGTCTGCCCATTGTCTACAGGAGGGAAGAAGCTTGGATTTCAAGGCCTGTGTGGCCTGGTCCTGGCCTTCCTGTTCAGCTTCACTAGCCAGCACCCTACATCTCCTGCACCTCGTGAGTTCCCACATACCCTCCGTGGTTCTTTCTCACTTTCAAATCCCCCAGGGATGCCGCCAGGATTTGCGAAACAGTCACTTCTTTTTGGAACACCCTCCTTAGTTCTGGGATCCTGACAAACTATCATTCATCCTTCAAGCCTAGGATCAAGTGTGTTCCCCCATCTGTGAGGCCACCCCAACCCTCCAAGCGCATCTCCCTTCTGCTTACCTCCTCTGTGTTTTGTACTCACTGCACATAACTGTAAATAATCTTATTTTTGTATTAAAGGAGAACATTGTCAGAGGGATGTTATCCTCTGTTCTGCTGCCTAGAAAAGTAGTCCGGGGACAGGGCAGGTTAAATCAGCCCCTTTACTCTCAGAGTTTTTCATTTACAGAAGTGTATTGAAACTTGCAAAGAGGAGCATATAACACGTCACACTTCTCAACTATATTAGACCATGGAACCCCTTTTTAAAAATTTTTTCCAAGGAGCATCTCTTTTGATTTTAAACTATAAATGTTTGCATTCAATTGTAGGTTCTTTGAGGGCTGGGATGTGTATTTTCATCTTGGAAATCTCTAGTTGTCTTAGTGCATATAGAATGAATAATTTAGTTAATGCTCAAGGTGGAAACAGATAAGCATCTTATTGTAAAACTGTTATAAGAATTTGCAGAAGCACTTGGGCCTCTGACAGGTGGCTGTGCACGCAGCCATCACATGTGCCCACCTCAGCCAGTTAATTAACTAATTTTACTGTTGGTGGAAGACGAGAGATAAATGTTAGAGGAGAGAATTGAAATGCAGGTGCCACTGAGAAAGGAAACACGATGACCGCAATTCACACTGAAAGGGAAATGTCTATTAAACACATTCCTCAAACCGGATTTTTTTTAAGCAGCTTTATTAACAGGAAGAGAAATACTGTATCATGGGGACCACTTTAGAAAGATAAACTTTAATGGTGCAGGAATATACTTAGGACAGAACATAAACTGGCGTTGGGGCAAATTAAGACCTTTGCAGTCAGTTCCTAACAGAAGTGATTATGAAGCCCTCTCCCCAGAAATAGCTCAATGTATAATTATATCTTCTAAAATAACACGAAGCTCACGTAACCTCAGTAGTCTGACACCAGCCACATGCAGATTCTGATATGTGTGAGGTTGTCCCCCCACATCGCCAAGCAACTCTCCACCTGGGTGTCTGACAATTTCACTCGATTCTGACACTGGCTACCTGGAGCTGGCACCAGATCCCACAGGTTAAGGGCTCTGTCCCATAAGACTGTCCCCACTTCAGATGCTAATCCAAAACCCAGCTTATCACCTGTGCTTCTGACCAATGGCTACAAATCAGAGCTTCCCAGGACTCTGTCCTCGGGTTCAGTCCATCGGCTGGGGTGGCTCACAGAACTCAGTGAACATTTTGTTTCCTAGGTCACCAGTTTATTATAATTCAGGAGCAGCCAGCTGGAAGAGATGAGTAGGGCAAGGTATGGGGAAGGGGCCTGGGGCTTCTGTGCCCTCTAAGGGCTGCGCTCTCCCTACATCTCCACATATTCACCAACCAGGAAGCTCTTCCAACCCAGTCCATTTGCGCTTCAATGTAAGCTTCATTACACAGGCATTATTGATTAGCTCCTTGGCTGTTGGTGATTGAATTCAATCTCTAGCCCCTCTCCCTTCTCATGAGCTCAGCGTGGGTGGAACTGAAAGTTCCCATCCTGTAATCACAATGGTTGTCTCCTTTGGTAACCAGCCCCCATCCGTAGGTACTTTCCAAAAGTCACTCCACTGACATAACAAAAGACACTTTTTATACCTAGCTCTCACCACAGAAATTTCCAAGGGTTTTAGGAGCTCTGTGCAGGAAATGGGGGAGAATACCAAATACATATTTCTTGTTATAAATCACGATATCACGTTCTATACATATACTGCTTAACTTCATTTAGATGTTCTCTTTACATAATTTTGCATACGGCTATTGACACTGAACACTTCGTTTTTCTCTCTTGCGTTCTCTCTTTTTCTCTATTGTTTTGCCCCAGATTTGTTGGGCAGGTGCCCTAAATACAGGAGAACTTGTCTCTTGAGTGACTCAATTCTGATTACACGCCCACAGAATTTCTAACACTACCCCTGTAGCCAAATTTAAATACAAAGGCAAAAAAAAAAATTTAAAAAAAAGTGTGAAAACTCTCAGTGACAAAGAACTATTTGCTACTACAGTATATTGTATTAAAAGAAAGTCTGCTTCCATGCCTTCCTCCAAATGAGTCACAGGAGGGAGACTGAACACAACCTGTTAACTGTAGAATGAACTGTGTGAAGATTTGCCAAAGCTGACAGAAGAGGGCAGCATTTCACCTTTTCCTACCTTTAAAAGTAGGGATAGGACGCTGGACTTATCAGGGGGATCACGTCACAGACTGTGTAGATGCCTGACCACTGCGCTGTACACCTGAAGCTGAAGTAGAATAGTATTGAATGTCAACTATAACTAAATATGTAGGTCTATATAGTTACGGTATGTGCAGTACAGTATAGGGAAGACAGTCGATGGTGTTGTAACAGCTACATAAGATGTCAGAAGGGTAGTAGCTTGGAGGGGCGGTTATCACTTTACGAGGGGTTTAAATGTCTAACTATTACGTTGCTTGGTACACCTGAAACTGACAAAAAATAAATGAAAAATAAAAGTAGGGATAGATAGTAATATAGGTCCCAGCAGGAGTGACATCTTTCAATGTTCACCTTAAAGATGGAAAGCAATGCAATAGAGGACAGAGGACTTGTCTTTCCTTCCCTCTTCTTCCTGTCCATCGCTTGCCCCTCCCTCCCTGCTGCTCCCAGGGGCTTTGGGGGGTGTGGCTGGGCCTGAGGAAACAAGAGTCACTGGAGGATGTGGCCGGGTGCAAACTTTCTAAGAGCAATTGGATAACTTCACATGCCTCAGCTCTTCAAACAGGCACGTGGGACCTGGGCAAAAAAGATAGTGTCGCTAAAATGAATTTTGGGCTATTTTATCTTATCCTCCTTTTTCCAAAGCCTCCATGCTCTGAAATCCTTACTTCACATAAAATGATCCAACCTTTGTGTCCTATGCCTCTGTTTGGCTTACCACCTCTTGCACCACCAACCAAATAATAATAACTAACATGTGTAACTGTCATTGCTAGTAACTAAATATGGAACTGTCATTGACATTTTGCAATATTTAGCATTCATACTTTAGAATATGTAAGTTGCTTTCATACATTCACTCAAAAAACTTTCATTATCCACCAGCTAAGCACCAGATTTCGGATAGGTGCTCAATGTTTTATACAAACTCCTTGAGTTCAAAGGAATTTTCAGCCTAGTAAAGGACACACACACACACACACACACACACACACAAACACTTGCAGTTAATGTAATTAAGAGGAGAGTACAAAGACAGAGAGATTAACTCTGTAAGTTTTGAGGGATATTACTGAAGGTGGTCAAGCGTGCTCTTATAGACAAGGAAGTGACATTTGGCCAATGTTTAACAGAAGAGGATGGAAGGCCATTACAGGCAGAGGTAAGACGATTCACAAAGGAGTGGGGAGTCTAAAACCATGCAATTTGGACAGAAAAGCAAGCACGCTAGCATTACAGTAGTTGGTAACAGATGTTGAGGTGGAAAAAATCGGAAGAAAATTACAAGGGGATGCAAAGCAAATGGTAAAGTTCCTGGAGAATTAGGTACCATAAACGTGATCATTATTTTTATTCCCATTTTACAATAGGAAAAGTGACCCAACTGAAATATGCAACAGAAATTTGCTGAGGAGCTGTTTCTTTGTAATTCAAACACTACCTGAGATCATCGCAGATGAAGGTGGAGATTACTGTAAATGAACGCCCTTTCCTGGACAATTAGCATTACACAAAAGAGATGTAAACCTAAATGAATTCTTTAACTAGTAAAATATCTAAGAGCTTTCATTTGTTTCATATTTTTTTATTTTGAAAATTTTCCAGTGACGGAAAAGTTGAAGTTGGAGATATTGCATACTGTATACTTATAAACACACACACACACACACACACACACACACACACGTGCATGCATATACACACACATGTGCATGCACAGGCAAGTATATTTTAATCATGGCACTTTATCTCTAAATATTTAAACATGTATCTCCTAAGCCCAGGGACATTCTTTTTAAAAATTACACTAAAAAAGCAGTCCAGTAAATTATAATGACTGTATATATACTTTAGTCTCATGAAGCCCATTTTCAAATCTCTACAAGGGCTCCAATACAATGCCTCGTCCCAACCTGGGATCCAATCAAAGACCGTATCTTACATTTAATTCCTATAGTTTTTGTCCTAATCTCTTTTCATCCTATTTCTCAGCCTCATTGATTTTTCAAAATACTGAAAATTTCAGAGTCCAGAATTGTTTGGGTCTGTTTCCAGGTCAACCCTCAATTTGATTTGTCTGGTGGTTCCTTGGTGGTTAAATTCAACTTAAACATTTTGAGCAAGGAGACTATGTGCAGAGGCTTTGTCAGAATTACACTGCACGTGGTGTCTGTTTATTTCATCCCTGGGAACGTGGTGTTTGATCACTTGGTGAAGGTTGTTTGTCTACTCGAAATACCCAGCCCCAATACTTGGAGGCTGTCTGATAGTCTCTCTACCACAGGATCAAACCAATTCAGTAAAGATATTATGGCTCTTGAATTTTCTTTCAAAACAGAGAACAATATTTGTTACGGATACCAGGACTGGAAAGAACCCAAGCAGCACTCAGAGAGTTAGGAGAGTCAGCTTTATTATGCCAGCGGGCTCAGCAGGATCTTTCCCAAATACTGAGCCCCTAGCAAGGTTTTGAGCAGGTTTTTATGGGTTGGGGACTTCCTTGAGTCAGGGAAGGGGTAGGTGTCATCTGGTGATTAGCTCAAGGTGTGGCTTGGAGGGGGTTATGCAGAAATGGGCTGGGGCTTAGGCTGGGGACTTCTCTCTTTGCTTAGGCCACCATTTTAGGTCAGTTCCCCCATCATATCTAATTTTGTTTCATCAATTTCTAAATAGATTCGACTTAACATTTTTTTGTGTCCAGTATCTTTCAAATTATAATCATTACTCTATTTCTGATGAGAAAACTGAAAAACAAAAGTCAAGTGAAGTCTCAAGTTCACATAGAAATGGCGTTATCTGGGATTTGAATCCCTTTCTTTTCTTCTTGTTTTCAAAGATTTAATTGGGGAAGGGGAACAGGACTTTATTGGGGAACAGTGTGTACTTCCAGGACTTTTTTCCAAGTCAAGTTGTTGTCCTTTCGGTTTTAGTTGTGGAGGGCGCAGCTCAGCTCCAGGTTCAGTTGCTGTTGCTGGTTGTAGGGGGCGCTGCCCACCATCCCTTGCAGGAGTCGAGGAATCGAACTGGCAACCTTGTGGTTGACAGGACGCACTCCAACCAACTGAGCCATCTCAGCTCAAGGTGCTGCATTCAATCTTAGTTGCAGGGGGCGGGCCCCACCATCCCTTACGGGACTCAAGGAATTGAACTGGCAACCTTGTGGTTGAGAGCCCATTGGCCCATGTGGGAATCGAACCCAGCCTTCGGAGTTAGGAGCACGGAGCTTTAACCGCCTGAGCCACGGGGCCAGCCCTGAATCCCTTTCTAGGAACTCTAGATTTAGTGTTCTTTCCTTATATGCCTCAGCCGTGATCCGTAGGATATTTTAGGGCCAATACCTGCTGCAAATGTTTATACCGTTCATTACCACTAGAGGGGGCAAGAGGACTAGAAATCTTCTAACAGTTACCTAGTTCAGGGCTGGGTACTGCTTACGTTTGTATGAATAAGGAAAAACAAAGCCATGATGTCCCAACTGGTGTCCCCCTTTTTTGTTTGATAATTTTAGGTTAAAATAGAAATAGATTAAATATGTACTGACTGCAGACTTTACCACATAAGATTAAGGACAAGTATAAATATAATACCAACAAACTACAAATGAGTGTATGGCCCCTATTTAATTTATAGTGAGGTTTTAGGCAAAAACAGGCAGTTGTTTGTTTACAATATATATTATGTACCTGAAAGCATAAAACATAGTACATGCACTTCTGGAATGGGTGTTAATTATCACTACTCTCTGGGAACCTGTCTTTTCCTTTTTGAGAGAAAAGATCAAAAGTCATTATGAAATGTGAATTTGGCATTTATTATACGGTGTTGTTTTAAAATTAAAGCTCCCCGGAATAACTCTTGAGATTACACGTTTACCTACCACAAATAAGATATCATTATATTTCATTCATCCTTTAAAAACTCCCCCCCCAAAAAAAAAAAAAAAAATATATGGGCAAAGCTAATCTTTACACTGGATTTTAAAAACAAACCCCATCTAGACACATAATCAGAAGCCTACATTATTAATTACCCAAAGTAACAGTTATAATAAAATAGTATGATTACTATTCCTACTATCCATTTAGTGAAAATAGTATATTTAGTTAAAAAAAAAAAAAAAGCAAAACAATCTTATCATGTCAACCCTACAAAAATAGGTATCTAGAAATGTACTGAGCAGACCTCAGTGTGGTCTATACTTTAAAATTCATTGGCAAATACTAAAGTGAATAATGTAGAAAAAAAATTAAAGCTTCATTGGTATTTAAAGTGTTAAATGGGGAAAATGTAAAGTAACCTTCAGTTCAGTAACATAGAAAAGGTATGATTATGTTAGACTTTAAAGACAAAAATAAAAATAAGAATAAATTTTAGTTCTATCCCATAGTCTGATGACGTGCAAAGATCAAATGAATAGACACTATTATTAAAAAAATCTCTTGTTGTTGAAACCAGTTTGAGCATCACCTGTGAGAAGGGTGTGGTTGGTGGGAAAGTGTATGGTCAGACGGTACAGAGATTCACCTTAGGAGGGAAGCACACTTCAAATGAACATCTTTACTTTGCACACTCTGGCCCGTCAACGCACAGCCCCTGCTCTGAACAGTAGGCCTAGTACTTGCGGGTCCAACTTTGGAAGGATTTATGGATACGCCTCGAGTTCCTCTGACCAAGTCCGTTTCATACGCTCTTTCTATGGTTCCCTCTCTGTGCCCTTAACAATGTACACAGACGCCAAGGAATAAAGGATAAAGACCATCTGGTTCTCATCTCAGCAAAAGAGGCAGGTTTAACTAGAGGAAATAGGTGCATGCTGGTGCGTAAAGTATTTTTATTAGACCTGAGAGTGAAATCCTGGAACGTTTTACCGGAAAGGTCATGAAATCTTCTCTTTGGAGACTTTTAAAACCACAGCACATTCCCAAATTGGGAAACTGATCCTAGTGTGGCTCTACCTGAAGGCAAGGAAATGACCATAGATGCGTTTTTAGGCCTTTATAAAAATAATTCTATAGGAATTTTTAAGACATAAAATAATGGTTTTAATTATAGTGTGTATTTCCTCCTATTACCACAAAGGGGCGCTATTGACTTAGTTTAGCCTTTCCCCGGAAAATGCTTTCAGTGTTTTCCCTAAAAATCCTACTGTAGGCTTTGAGCAGTCATTTTGGGAACATCAAATAATAATCGAAAACAATTTGTATATGTTTTGGAATAGCAGAGATCTGGATTAGCGTCAATTTTCCTAATATTTTTTGTACTATTCATAACCATTTCTTTAGAAAACTAAACATGAACCTTGGATTATTACCACGAATCAATAGCAAGGGACACTTTTTCCAGTCAGTGATAGCAGATATGTGCGTTAGTGGATCAAATTAATGTCTTATGCTATGGTCATGTGACCTTTGGGTACTAGAATTCTGGTCCTTGTGAGCAATTAGTAGACATGCGGGATAGTCAGAGAGCTCATTCTCCTTTGAGACATTGGATGTGGTGAAACAAGGACAGTTTGGGACACGGGCAATATAACCTCCTACACATTCATTCTTTGTCAGGGAGGGCGAACATGCCAAAGGAACCCCCGCCATCTGTCTTCTCACTCCCCACCGTCCCCCATTCCCCCTTAATCTTGGGGATAATGACAAAGCAGGAGCTCTGTTGCTGAACCAAACTGAGCTGAGCTCACAGATGTGCTGTGTGGGTGAGCAGAGGCCCCATTCAAGGCTGAGGAAGTCAGGTAAAGCCCGAAGCTTACTGTCTTAGCTCTCCCGAAGTGGGTCCAGTTGAGCTTCAGTAATGAGCTTTGCGTTCTGAGGGTCGCTGGGTAGAGAAAAGAAGCAAAAGCAGATGAAACACTTCCGTTTTTCCTAGCAAGAATTTGAGGAGGAGACGGTGCCTTGAAGAGAGTGTAACTTGCACGGAGTTTGGGCCTTTGAATATATATTAGGTTGTGGTAGGTCAGTTTGAGGTTTAAAAATCGTTCTGACGTGCTGTGTTAAAGAAGGGCTGTTTTCTGGTATTTGCAAATGAGATGCTTTGTGAAGTTAACATAAAAAAGGGTCTGAGAGTTTATTTGTCCCTCTCAGAAATTTATTTCCCTTTATCTAGAAGCTTTGATGGGGTTTGGGTGAGGGTTAGTACGTATGGAACAATTGTCAAGAAATATTTGTGTTCATATCTACCCCTTAGAGCTGTATCTAATAAGCATGCAGAGGGCAGCCATGAGTTACGGTGTGATAGTGATTCTTGAAGAAACTAGAGATGTGCAAAGTGAATCAGAGCAGGGACAGATGGAAAGCTGCCCTTAGTCCAGAAGCGTCATCCTATGATCATGACCTCTGACCCGTCATTGCTCTATTGAATTTTCTCCTTTCTCTATCTGAGGTGAGGAAGTCCCTCCATATTTGCCATTAGTCAGTTGAGAAGTGGAACATATGTTACATCCCATATCCCAAAACTTATCTCCTTACAGGTTCTCCCGGGAGCAGTATGTTGAGAGAGAACCAGAGGTTATATTTGGTCCCAGTGGGAGTGTCCTGAAGATTTGTTGACGTTTGCCCAAGACACAGGGGTCACTGAGGTTCAGAGAACTGAAACAAGGGATATAATCTGGAAGTTATATTTCTAATAACATACTGGTTTTAGAGTAGATCATGTTTTAGCAAAGAGAGGGGCAAAACTAGTCTTATGTGTTAAAGGGACCAAAATGATGGGATTCTTAATTTCTATAGTAAAATGAATTATTACCCATTACTAACTTCTCAAATCATTTAACATGATATAATTTTTTTCACAACCCCCACAGACTACATTAATGATTTTCATTACTCATTGTTTACAAATGGTGAAAGGGTTTCAATTACTCTTCTCAAAACTTAGGACAAATTACTGGCTTCCATTTTTGGAGGTCAAGTTCTTTAGGACCTTTTTCTAAAATTTCATGAGAAAGAGACAACCTTTCCTTCAATTTGTATGGTTTTATTAAGAGAGTAAAAATTAAAGACCATTTGTTTTTTCGAGAATATTATAAATTTTTGAATTGCATGATAAGATGTGAGAGGAACCCCAGCAGGGATATACTAATTTATGAAATGCATCACTCATGACCATGGTGAGAGTGCATGTAAATGTGCAGATGTGCAGAATCTCTGGGTTTAATCCTAGCTCAGTTATGTTCTTGCTGAGTTCTGTGGACAAATGGTTTAACCTCTCTGACTCAGGTGCCTTATCTGAAAAATGGTAGTAATTAAGCTGAGCTGTAATTATAGTCCTAAAGAGTAGAGGATAATGGTAATTTATGATAAAATGGGTTTGACAACATCATCAGTTTTGTTATGATTTCTCAATCCTCGAAGGACAATGAATAAATTATTTTATTCCTATTCCAGAAAGATATGAAATATATTGTATGAGAAACTTGGCAAGTATATTCAGGGAAAAACGTAGCTTAACAAGTATGGACATAATTATAAATTGCTGTAGGCGGCATGTTCTCATTTTTGAGGAATGCTTTTAAAAAAAGCAAGTACTTTATTTCAGAAAAAAAGTGTGGACAAGAAAATATGAATAACACTGTATAATTTGAAATCATGGTCCTAGGAAAAAAATAAAACTAGTAAGTGAGATGTCTTGTGCTAATTATAATGCATGATACAGAGAGTGCCTTGGTGTGTTTTATAATTTTGTTTATAATGTTCATTAGAGCATTTGATAAGATTATATTGAATTAAAGTCATACTATTTACTGCATAATGTAACTTAAAATGATATTTAAACATTGCAAACACATTAATGGTACATTTTCATTTTCAGAGTGGAGTTTATAATGGTTTTAATTCCTTTTTCAAATCTATTTTATTATCGACTTTTATCTTTCTTCTAATTTGAGAGAATCCTCTGGAGGTAGAAAGATGGTACTTTGTAGACTCAACTTGTAGACTCAACCAGCCTTGCCTGTTTTTCACCACCTAGCTCTGAAATCTCAGTTTCCTGACCCCTAATGTAGACACATGAACTATTTTAGTAAATCTAAATGGAGATGAGATGATCTATACGGCCGTTAGCACAACGTTTAAATACTGTGATGTTCAGTTTACTTCTGGGGCTTTTCCCTTGTTAAGCCCCTCCCACAAACTCATTGAGCGTTTGGATTGGTCAGCACAGCCACTCCTGAGCTCCAATGCTTCTGAACAGAATGTTAATGGAGACTTCTACAAATTGTTTTTATGAAGTTTGACAAAAGAAGTCTCTTCCTTGTTAATTAACGAAAGACATCTCTAGCAGAGAATAAAGTGTTGCTCAAGTTTAGAACTATGGTAACAGCTCTCGATTCTGCTGTACAGGGTGCACGAGTGTGGAGTTGATTCTCCGGCTTTCTTCCATCAGCAAGGAGGGTTTACAATTCACCCTTAAGAGTCTATCTTAATATAAATGCCAACCATGGCATCACTTCCTGCATTATTCTACTAGCAATAACTTGCATTCTAGAGTTCTAGTGCTTAATTTTCTCAAGAAGTTCATTTTTCTTTTATTTAAGGAATTTTATGGTGAACATAAATCTTTAAATAACAGAGATAGAATCATATATTTATATAACTATTATAAGGATATGATAGATTTCATAGACTCCACATAATTAAATTATAGTAATAACTAGTATTTCTATTTTATAAAATGAAAAGTTGAAACCATTCATAACTTCCCCAGTGCCCCCTCCAATGCAATTCTATTACCTGAAAACTGGAAATGGACTATTGGATGTCAAAAGACTGGGTTTGTTTTGTAATTCTGAACACACACATTCATAAAAAAGTGCTGTAAAGATATCATCTGACCACTGATATTTTATCACATTTCCATAATTAGATATGTATCCCTCCATAGACATCTTTTTAACGATAGGATATAAATTATTGGAAAGTATTCTAATCTATCTCACCCTAGATCTGGCTATAAGTCAGAACACAAGTTGTCCAATAGCAATATCCCTCCTCACACCTTGTTTGCTTTTGACATTTGTAATTGGGTATTAGTTAGGTGTGTAACAGAGCTACTGTAACAGATACAACCAGAATTTTAGTGTTTTTCTAAAAATATTTCTTAGCCACACACATCCAACATGGATGTTCCTGGTTGGTGGCTGCTCCCAATCGTTGGACAGACTTGGGCCCCTCCCAACCTGTGGCTCTGTCATTCTTGAGAACATCTGAGCCTTGCATTGAATCTGCTGTCTCAGGCTGACAGGTGAGGGGTGGGGGGAACAGAGAGCTTCACATATTAAATACTTTGTTTGTCCTGAGAGACACACAGTCAGAATTCAGCGGCTGCATAACTGCAAGGTAGTAGGTCCTCAGTACATAATTATTATAGATATAAATGCATAAATCATGGTAGCACTGATGGGACCAAGGCAGGTGGTGTGATCCCTGAAGTGTCTAAAATCTTAGGACTTGCCAAAGACATTCAGACAGAAGCTGCACAACTTTGCAGAGTTGGAGTTAGACCTGCCTATTCCGTGCCCAGACAATGTGTCATTGGGCAAGTTATTTAACTCCTCTGAGCCTCAGTTATTTAATCTGTGAAACAGTATGAAAAAAAAAAATGAATATGTATCAGTCTTGTGCTACTTTCTAGGAACAGTGATAGATACACAATATGAACTATTTGTCATCTCATTGCATTCACACACCTACCCCAAGAACGTAGTACAAGACTTAAAAATGGCGGCTATGGAGTTAGTTCATCTGAGTTTACATTCCAGTCTCACCTACGTATTTGCTCAGTGATTTGGGTCATGTTTCTTAGAGCCTGAGTTGTTCTTCTATGAAATGGGCATCGTACTATTGACCTTATAAGATCGGTGCAAGGAGTAGAGAAGTTAGGAAGTTTAAAACATTTGGAAGAGCACCTTGCACAGCAGATGTGCTCGATGTATGTTTGTCATTGTTAATATCATTTTCAGCTCCCCAGTTACCGTTAGTACGACAGGGAAACATCCTGCATTCCTCGTTGATCTTTGGAAGCTCATTGAAAGAGGCAAACCATCTAGTCATGGTAGGTATGATCTTGCACATGAGAACTCTGCTTTCTGAACCACCTTGGACAACCATTTATATTGATATCAGAAAAAGTTTATGAAAATATTGACCTTGAGAAAGATATTGCAAGAAAAATAAAATCATTAAGAAATATAGACTCTTTATTGTGTCCCACTGTGGTCCAGAGGATAGCCATGGAAAAGCATAAGGTTTTTCATTGGTAATGAATGAATTACCCTACTAGAATTGTCTTTTTACTGGCAGGTGTGAAGAGCCATGGGAAGAGAAGTGGCAGTGGGGAGAAGAAATGAAAGTAACAGTAGGATATTTTGGTCACCTCAATTCCATTTGAACCCTTCTAGTATCTACAGACTATTACAAAACACTCATATCATCCGGCTTCCCCCATCTTTCTGACTTTCATTTTCCCCCCACTTGTATTTTGTTTCAGAGTGGTTTATCAGTCTCATCTTGGTAAGAACAGGGGGGAAGAAAGTGTGTCCTTCTAGATTTTATGAAAGTGTGGATTTCTGAAGTTGTGTTGGTTACTTCTTCAGGCTCTTAGAAACAGCCCAGGACAATGTATCAAAAAGGATTCCTCGAATTTTCAAAAGGAATAGGCATATCACATCTTGACTGAGAAAAACCATCTCTTGATTTGTGTCATGAATGGAGCGGGCTGACGCAAGGTGGAGGCAGTTCTTGTGAAGGTATTGTCGGCAATGAGATCAGGACAGCGAATGTGGCCATCCAGGTCCGTATGTTTCAACACAACTTAGACTATATAGACACAGAATGCTCTTGACAATGGGCACCCTTTGATGTTTCTAGGCAGGTAAATGACATGATGAAAGCTGTTCTTTGGGAAGAAAAATCTCGTGATGGTAGTCAGGACCCCTCTTTCTGCTCTTCCTGTCACTGTTCCCAGCATTATCCCGCTGTTGACTCTCTTTCCTCTGAAGCCCCCACTGAAGGGCTTTGTGATGGGAAGTGATATCATGACTTGTGAACTAAGAAAGCATAATATGGCTGAGGCACAGAGACGATCCTGGAATAATTTCCAGCAAGGACTTTAGAGCTTTAAATCTTAGCTTTGATTCTACTTCTGAGCATAAGTTGGTCTTCTGTATGAAGGAGGTGATTCTTGGAAAGGTAGGTGCTGAGAGGAGCTGTGATGGCAGAGCCATTTTCTAGGTAATGGCTTCAATCACTTCCAGGCTAAAAGACTCTATGCTTGTCATAACTACAGACGCGTTGTGAGTATTCATTTACAAAATGTATTTTTAAACTACCTGCTCACCTTCATGGTTATGACAGTAACATTGAATAAAAAATACTTTCTGGTTTTCAAACTTGAGAAAACTACAGGAAATTGCCCTCAGGAGAAGTGCGTTAAACAACAAATAGGAGCCTTGAATTCTCGGATTAGATTTCCTGACTTCTGATGTGCAGCTCGAACGGAGCCTGTGTTTGGTTTGTCTGTCAAGCACAGAACCTCACACACAGGGCCTGTCTCTCACAGCCAACAGTGAGATGAGCCCATGGCACCTTGTTTTCCGCTGCTCTGAGGGGTGTCTTCCAGGGCAGTCAGTAAACAGCCTGGGAAGCAGGAAAGAAAGTGAGACGGAAGACATAAAGGCAACAGGAAAGGGCCTATGTGTTGAATTCTTGACTTGATAGATCGTGGCTCCAAGTAAGCTGCTTCCTCTTCAGCTGATTTTGGGTTTCTCGTACAAAGTGCTCATTTTTTCTTGCCTTTCCATACGGACCTCATGAAGACTTGGGTTAATTTGGCGAAAAAGAAAATGCCCAACCCCTTTTGCGGAAATCCAATTATAATAAGAGCCCAATTAATTTCTGGTCAACATTACAAGGATCATTTTGACTCTTGGGGCGGGGGGTGGGGTGGGGTAAGTGCTGGTTTGGAGTTAGGCTGCAAGGCCACAAGCTTTAGGTCAGAGTTGCTCGACTTGGAATCACAGAATGAAAGGAAATGTGTTTAGACGGTGCAGTTAGGGAGGCACAGACCCCGATGTCCGCAGCTGCCTGGGAGGCATTGGAAATGAGTCCTCTCTTACTTTGATAGAATCCACAGTACAGAACATATTTTTCTACTATACGAAAAGTTTCATTACCAGTGAAATGAAAAATGACAACTGGCACTT
Source organism: Rhinolophus sinicus (assembly GCF_057876585.1). Classification (NCBI taxonomy): domain Eukaryota; kingdom Metazoa; phylum Chordata; class Mammalia; order Chiroptera; family Rhinolophidae; genus Rhinolophus; species Rhinolophus sinicus. The sequence goes on from NC_142517.1 coordinate 202,462,863, forward strand.
TGCCGCAGCAATAAATTACAGTGGGGACCAGGATGAACTGGAATGACAAGCCTATTTAAAGAGAGGAGAGGAAACTCAGCTCCAGACAATTGCTGCCATGTTTCTCTGATTTTTCAAGAAAAGCCAAAGTCCTGGTACTCTTGCCCTCCTCTTCTCACTCCCCACCTCCCATTTCTCTATTTCTCTCTCTCTCTTTCGCTCCGTCTTTCTCTCTCTCAATGTATAATTTACTAATTTGTTTTTTTCACCTTGGCTCAAACATTTTGAATGTGTGCGTTTTATGCAAAATACAACTGTGAACCTGACACAGCTCTGCATTTCACAGTGTGTGCCTTCTAGTCCTTTGTCACCTGAGGCCCAGACAAGGGACATGACTTGCTCACAGCTAGCAAATGGCAAAGCTGGCTTCAGATCGCCAGCGTGTTTCTTCTGCTGTAACCCAGTTATGCTCATCTTGGGCAATGCATTCTAGGGGAGGAAAAATGTACTTGATGTACTTTCCCAGCTCTATTCAAAGTTGTAAAAACTGAAAATGATTGTTAGCTGTTCTGGAGATTAGTACGTACTCAAGTCTGTTCCTTGAGGATTAGCATATTCTACTTGCCTGTAACTCCTCTTTTGTGAGATAAAGCAAATGTTCACTGAGATGTGTCTCTCTTTCATTTATCTGTGGTCAAGGCCACATGCACTATGAAAAGCCAATATTTTCTAATGAAATTAAACGTGAATTAAATTAATGCTAATGTAAGCGATTAAGAAAATATACTTAGTGGAAAACATCAATACAAGTGTTGTAATTGAATTTTATCTTGTAATATTGTTTGCTCCTTCAGGGAATGTCTCTTTTAGGCACTCTCCTTATTCATGTCTTGCTCATTTAAAAGCATAAATTAATTCTGAAACCTGCTCAGAGGTTTTTGTTTTGTTTTGTTTTTACAAATAATTAGCTTAATCAATTAACAGCTGCAATTGTATCTCTAGTCAGTAGGTTTCATTGCTGAGAAATATGTTACGTCTTTTTTATTGGGGAAAATGTATTGCAATTTTTTATAGCCTTTTTACTTTCCAAGGGCAAACACTTCATAATCATAAAGCAGTAAAAAGCCAAATCAAGAAATATATGCATATATGTTACATACATACATGTATACATATATGTAATTTTTAAAAGATTATACATCATCATAGCTATGGACATAGACATTAATATATTTTATAATAATATTTTTTATATTTGGACATGAAACAGCTTTCATGAAAAGCCTCATGTTGCATTTTGATGTATGAGTGTTATATATCGTATTATATATTATTTATGCTTATGTTAGATGTCCTTCACCACTTTATACAAATTTTAATGCAATGGCAGTTTGAGGCAATTTCACACACTTGAGAATTATCTCACACATCAACTCTTTCTCATGCATTATTACCATTATTTCTCAGACATTGCATTTTTCTGTATCCTTACGCAGAGGAACTCTGTACATCTGTACCCAGTACATTAGTACATCTGTATGTATGCTCTCGTATACATGTATAAAGATGCAAATGTCACGTCACTCATACCTGGATGGATGATGTATTATTGGGTAGATAGGTTTCCATTGTATGTTTGATGATAGTCTTTCACCAGAGAACATATGCTAAATCGCATACAATTGCCAGTCACATTTGCTCACTAGCCATGCAAATTTAACATCCTATTTTGACAACTTCCTTTGCATTTAGTTGTCATCATCTTGTTATATGCAAATGTGTTGCATTTAAATGTTTAAAACCTTCGTTTTTCTAGACATTATAATGTTATTCTTCCCTAAAATTCTACTACCGTGAGGAATTTGTAAAATGATGGTTCGATGTAATTAGCATCTTCTTTCATGGTGGTACAAAAAACATCCCTGGCCTTATTCCTTAGGTAGCCTTTCTCTTGGGCTTTTCTCCTAATGCAACTTATTAAATCAGCCAACACTTTTGTGAGACCCAGTCAAGAGACACTAACCTCTCACCATGCTTGTGAATATACTTGGAGAAGCATAAATGTATGGAGATTATTATATTGTTCACTACCGTAGAACTGAGGAAAAAAGTATTTGTTGAAAGGAACTTCAGTTGTGGTTAATGAAATAAAAAGAAAAATATCTTCAGAAGGAATTCCGTGGTGCAGTACCCAGAGTCATGTATTCTCAGCACACAGTTATGTGGAGGTACAACCAGTGAATGAGATGAGACAGAGCTATTCTTATGTAGCAAGAAAGGAACCATTGTTCTTATGGTTATTGACATTGTTCCGCCCTTGGTCGCGTCCTCTATCAGGAAGCCCCATCCACTAAATGTGTTAGTAATAACTTCTTTCGGAAGAAAGCCAGGTGAGAGGGAAAGTAAAGAGCAGTGAAGAACTACCTTTGCATTTCAACCCTGGGATATAAAAGATAATCCAGCAAAAATATTCTGGGGATTTATGAGTGAATTCTTGGGGGTTAGAGGCACAAAAACCTGAACTGGAGGAGGGTCTAACCCGGGGAGGAGAAAGTTGTGTTCTGTTCTATTGGTAATTCTCTTTCATGCCCAGTATGGAATCTGTCTCCAAAGACTGCTAAGTCATCTTGAACCACTTCTCACCTGGATTGTCTCATCTAGAATATGGCGACCACAGGTTATGGTGAAGCCAAAATGAAATGAGGCAGGCGGAGTGTTCGCACAGTGCCTTGCCCACTCACAGGAAACACAGGGGTTATTGGGCCCATGATCTTGATAATAATGAAGACGAGAGGATGGTGGTGACGCGAATAATGGTAATTATCACAAATAATAAGGTTGAAATTTCTCTCCTCTCCACTAAAGTTTTGATAGTTCGTAAATCCTCTAATCTTTCAATCTTTCAGCAGCAAACTTGACCCCCTTTATTTAATCTAGCCCACTTTCCCATGCCGTTGGCACTGTGAAGCGAAAGTACCAGAATAATTGTGTGTGTGCACATTTTGTTTTTGTTTCTTTCCCAGTGTGGGCCACTTTCATTATAATCAGCTGTGAGACAATCCAGTCTAATGATAAGGGCATAGACGTTAGCATTTGGTACAGTTAGGCTTGAATTCCAATTCCTGTTCTGCCTTGTATTAGAAATATGATGCTGTACTTGTTTCTTAACCTCAACTTATCATCATTTTATCATCAAAAATATAGACTGATTAAGTGTGCCTATGTGTGTGTTCATATAGATTTATCTTTCAAGAAGATAAAGATTACACCAGGGTAATTTGAAGAAAGAAAGCATAGTTTTGTCATTTCAACATTATGTTTCTTAAGGTAGAACTGATATGCATAATGATTGAAAGTTTCACACCAGCTTCTACCTCCTAAAATGAACATATAGTATAAAAGGACGTATAGAACTTTAAATATAACTTAGCCATTACGATTGATAAATATGTGCTTGAACAATTGATTAAATATTTAAAATAAATAAAAGTAGATTCTCACTCATGAAGAATTAAAAGGTAAAATGTGCCCTTTCATTCTTTTAACTTTGTCTCATTTTTCCAATTAAATATGTTTTCCTTTTCTAAGCAGCATACTTTTAGCAACAAGGACATATATAAACAAATTAAATAAAAAATGAAATAAAGAGTCCAATAAAACCATAAACATTGAAAAACATAAATAATTGTATTTACAGCTTATCAAAAAGGTGGGAACTTTAAAGAATACAAAATGAAGAAGTGTTGAAAATAACAGTTGATTTGTTTACATAAAAATTAAAAACATCTATCTGAAGTAACATAAATGACTATAACGTGTGAAAATTGGAAATTACTATGATGAGTAAAATATAAATACTCCAAATGTATATAAACAATTCTTAATTAATAATTAAAACTGCCACCTCATTAGAAAAATTAATAAATAAATTAAGGCCCTGGATTAACTCTTCTGTTATTAAACATTTGCAAAATATTGAAACTCATTCAACTCACTGTTAATAAGAGTATAGAGTGAAATTCAAGGGTTCTTTTAGACACCCACAATTTATAAACTTTCTTTTCTTGCTTGCTTGCTAGCTTGGTAACTCCACGTAGAGCTAATAAAGATGTGATAGGACAGTCCCCAAATGCTTATGGGAATGGAAAATGGTTTAACTTTTCTGGAAGACAAACAAGACTCTTTCTTTACTGAGAGCCTCAAAATGTTCTGACCTTTTGACTTGGGAATTGCTGTGTGAGTGGCCTTGTCAAGGAAAAACAAACAAACATAAACTATTAAAACATTATTTACAGTATTTTAAAAATGAAAGTCAATCAAATGTCAGCAGTTATAAAATGTCTAAAGAGATTCATAATGAATAACTTGTTTTTATTACGTGTTGAACAAAGTATTTAAGACTGTAATAATGAGAAAAATGCAATGATATAAAAGTTTATGTATATCACAATCCCAAGTATTAAAAAGATATGCATATATATATGCATATATGCGATAAGATTATGTATATATGATTTATGTGTAGGGAAATATACTATACTTTTGGTATGGTAATATCACAGATAATGTTTACTTATTATATTTCTATTATTCATATTTTGTAGAACGGGCATATATTACTGTCATAATCAGAAAAAAGTAGTGGAAAAAATCTTTCCAACTGGTCACTTTGAAATTTTGTTTCACTTAAGGTTTTTTTTTTTTTTTTTGGTGACTGATCTTTTTTTTTTTTTTAATTTATTGGGGTGACAATTGTTAGTAAAATTACGTAGATTTCAGGTGTCAATTCTGTATTACATCCTCTATAAATCCCATTGTGTGTTCACCACCCAGAGTCAGTTCTCCTTCCATCACCATATATTTGATCCCCCTTACCCTCATCTCCTACCCCCCACCCCCCTTACCCTCTGGTAACCACTAAACTATTGTCTGTGTCTATGAGTTTCTGTTAACTATTGAAAACATTGTGGAACATCTCTGGGTGTACTGACTTGGATTCTAGACCTGTAAAAATAGTATCTCTGCATTTGGGAAGTTAAGAATCTTGTGCAAAATTCATGATAGACACACTGATCATAGCATGGTGTAAGAGGTGGGCTGTCTTCAGGAAGTAATGAATGAATGAGTAAATGCTATGCCTGCTATAAGCAATCATGGCTGTCAGAGTCATAGAGGGTCTCTGAATGGATTCTTGCTGCATTTAACTCAGTTTTAAAAGCATATGTGGGATTTCACATGAAAGACAAGGCTGCAGGAAGGAAGAGAGTTCCAGAAGAAGGAAACAGCTTGAGCTAAAAAAATGAGAGCAAGTAATGTGCCTGTGATGTTGAGTTGTCAGGAGTAGGAAGTAAATGCATGAGGTAAATTAAATTAGCCAGAAAAGACAATGTGGAAACTCATTGTGATGGACCATTTTATTTTTATTTATTTTTTTTTTTTGCTTTAAGCAAAGGAAATCCATTGAGTTAATGTGATTTTATGGGGGCTTCACAGAGAGCACTTGGGCAGCAGTGTGGATGGTAGATTTGAAGTGGTCTGTGTCAGGGGGACATTGGAGGCAGTCTCAATAGTCCAGGATCTGAACAAAGAAAATGACTGTGGCAATGTATAGGATGATGAGAGGTTTGAGAAGTATTTATGAAATTAATTGCTTTTTGAACCATTTGACTGCAGTTGCCTGAGATCCACCTTATCCAGAAACTAGAATGAGAATCTCTGGGCATAGTGTCCAAGAATTTGCATTTTAGCAAACCCCCAAGGGAGGCTGACTGCATAACGAGGTTTAGGGAGTATCAGTTTGTCATTTACCTTGAGCCATAGGTCCAAGGCTTCTGGGAACCCAGAATTCAAAGAATTTGAATCCTTGAAACCCCAAGAACTCAAAGCCCCCAGAGTCTGAGAGCGATAAGTGTTTTCAGCTGGAGAACACCCAGATTATGTCTCACATGGCATTGAGGCTGAGTTTAAGGGCAGATGCCTCCTGGAGTTCAAAAATCCCAGGAAATACTACATATTTTTAACTTTGTACCATTTAGAATATTATTGGATTCAATTGAGCCAAAGTGGAAACTTTCATTCATTAAATGAAAAATTTCTAAAGGTCCATTCTTGAAAACACTCAGGGAGCATTTACATTTCTAGTCTTCCGTTTGTTTATTCATTCATTCATTTCATGAAAATTTATTATGTACTGTCACTGTGTTAAAGGCGAAATGAGGATCGACAGCCGAGCCCCTCTCGTCAAATAACTCACAATATATTTGGGGTAGAGGAGTTATATTTTCTGTGTCCACTTGGTAGTCAACGCTAAATTATTACCTGCAATCCTCCCAACAAAATTGAGGTCTTATTATTTGCATTTTACAGATAAAGAAGCAAGGTCTCAGGAAGGTTAAGTGATTTGTCTCAAATCCCTCAACTGATAAGTGGCAAAACCAGGTCATGTTATCCATTTTATCCACCTCTACTGTCTCCTAAGAAAGAAGGAAATCAAACACGCACACAAAAATAGAATGGCTGTCATTAAAGAGGAATGGACTGTATGTTGGAGTAGCTTTGAATCAACTCTAATTGTCACTGTGTAGTACGGAAGTTAAAACCAACCTCTGTCCTCAAAAGTAACTTATAACCTAGGGCTTGATTAGAGGATATCACTATAAAACTGAAGTGTTAGGTATTTTCCTCATTTTGCAGGCAGAGAAAATGAGCCATCTCTGTGAACTTGAAAGTCTATTTTGTCTTTATAGCCATGCAGTTGTAAGATTTACTAACTTGTAATTTTTAAATCTTTTATTTTATTAAAGTGTATTGGGGTGACAGTGGTTAGTAAAGTTAAATAGGTTTCAGGTGTACAATTCTGTAATACATCTTCTATATATCACATTGTGTGTTCACCACCCAGAATCAAAAAAAATTGATTTTTAAATATTTTTGATGGGTGTTACATAATTGATCATGTACACAAGCACAGATATGTGAAAATAAATAGCATCTATGACCTAAAATACAAAAATGTGATGCTTTTCATTACATGTCTAGCAATAGATCAGAGGTTATATACCCTGAGGGTGATCTAAAGATCTAAAAAAAGGGGGGGCGGAGTTAATGTATACCTATGATGCATTCAGAAGCAACTCTGAAACCAAGAGTGGTTCCCATTTTATCAATTTATTTATATCTCAAAGCTAAATTCACACATGTGAAATAAACATTTCAATTCCAATATATGCCTCAAGTATAACATTGTTGAATAATTCTTTCATAAAACAGGTCTGAGTCAACTTTGCTGATAAATGAGTGAGAATTACAAGAGGATAATTTTTAAAATGCCCAATCAATAGCTCAGACTTAAAGATGAGAAAATGTGCAAAAATCTATGCTAAAAGCTAAAGCTATACCAAAGGTGTTATTTCAAACAATATCATCAAAGTCTCAAAGCTAGGGACATTTTATTTCTTTAATTCTCATAGCATCTTCCTGGCCTTGAATTTATACTTTTCAGTGTTCAATAAGTGGTGTTTATAATAATCATACAGTCACATAGATTATTTAACTATACCTTTTAAACATTTACCATAGAAAATATTAGGTCACCCCTATATGCTTTTAAAATATAAACTATTTTATAACAGCTACATGGAGCAAACCTTAATCAAAGAAAAAGACTTTTTTTCTGTGTAATGGTCAAGTAACGTGGATGTGATCACTTGTTATTTGATGACCAAGTAATAAAGTGATTTTATTTGTGAATTTGCTTACAAATTCAGAAAATTATAATACTTTCATCTCTATGTAATATCAGTATCAAAATATTTTTTGAGGGCCTATACTATGTAAAGCTGACCCCTTCTTTCCAAAATACTCTTGGAAAAGAACAATAATTCACTAAAATTATTCTTTAAAAAAATTTTTAAGCAACTTTGACCTCGGGTTGAATCACTACAGTCATACACCACAGAGAAGTGAATAACCTCTATAGGGTTATTAAACGAAAGGGTTGACCTTATATTAAATCTCTTATCTAGAGAATTTAAACCAGGTTCTTCACTTTATTTCTTCAATTCCAACATCCCTCTTTTTTCTTATAATGATGAAATTGTAAAACGTATAGTTGACATGCCCAATAATTTCTCTAAACTAGTTGTCAGAGCTGATTTCAAGTCTAGTCTCATCCTTTATGATTTATCTAATGGATCAAAGAGCACATGAAAAATATTGTAAGTGTGTATCAATCAATGTTCTTGATTTTGTTTTATAGCCTTTTTAAAGTGCCAATATTGACATGATCTTTTTTGGTCTTCGGTCAGGCAGTTCTAATAGATACATATTTTTAAGGGTCAATTGGTTATTTACTTAGTAGGTTAGCAAACTTTTTCAGTGAAGGGCCAGGCAGTAAATATTTTAGGCTTTGTGGCCAATATGGTCTCCATCCCAACTACTCAATTCTATTTTATATCATGAAAGCAGACATAAACAATATATCAACAAATGGGCAAATCTGTGTGCTTGTTAAAACTTTATCCAAAATAGCTACAAAAAGTCATGGGGATATAAAGTACAGCATAGGGAATATACTCAATAATATTATAATAACTATGGATGGTGTCAGATGGGTACTAGACCAGTCAGGTATCACTTCATAAATTATATAAATGTCTAACCATTATGCTGTTACCTGAAACTAATATAAGATAATATTGAATGTGAACTGTAATTGAAAAATAAAATTAAAAAAAAACTTCATATGATACACCAACATTTGAATTTCATAGAATTTTCATGTGTCATGAAATATGATTTTTTTTCTCTCACCTATTTAACAACAACATAAATTCTCAGGACAGGGCCAGCACACACACGTCACCGGCTGTGTCCCTTAATTCCTGAATCACACTAGGGATCGGGCCTTCATGCCTGCTTTCTCCTGCTGCCCCACTGACACTATCCACGCTCTCTTGAGGAATTTTCTGCAGGGTAAGGGGAAAATTCAGAGAAATTGGTGACACTGGCTTCCTTTTCAGCTAGATTAAAGCTTCTCCTTGCTGGGAATGTTGCTCTCTCCTAAAATGGGCTATCTGGGTGAGAGAAATTGACACAGAGAAAGCAACATGGAACTGATAGATTGCCCCCTGCCACCCCCCACCCCAGAGTATCTGAAAATTAGTATTAGTGTTGTGACTGTTGTTTAGGGAATTAAATTTTCATCACAAATCTCAATGCTCACAGCTGAACTTATTTCCAAGGCCAACAGGGCACCACTTGACAATGCTTCCTGTCTGCTAAAATCTCTGATGAATGATTACTATTTACATGAGGCACAAAATTCAAGAGCAGTAGAGATACACATGCTTCTATCAGTTTTATTATGGTGTCATTTTTAATACTGAAATACACCAAGTGTTTATTTCAGAATATTTTCTTTTCTTTATGGTTGACACACTTTGGAAAATTCAATATTCTAAATAAATATTATAGAGATTTATTTTTGGACAGTATCACTATTCCTTTGTTCTTTGGATAAAATATACTCAATATCAGAAGGTATCTAGTTGATTTTCTAGAGAAGATGATTACTGAAGTGATTTAAATACTCCATTTCTGTTATTTCTGACACATCGAATGATCAGTAGATAAGATCATTAGCAATTGTGGGACTTTATAGCTTCCCCATTCCTTTACACTGTTTACTTCACTGACTCCTCCAACCGTGTGAAATACGAAGTACCAACCAATATACAGAATGTATATATAAAGTATGTACAATATACAGAAAATATATATGTATATGAACTATATACAAGGATACACACTACGTATATCTCTCTCACACATACACACACACACACACACACACACAGACATACAATGTATACAGAAAGTGCATTTAAGTTCAGAGAGATACATGGCTTTACAATGTCACATGATAGTCAGGACCCTAATCAACTCACTTAACTCTTTCCATTATATCATATTGCTTCCATATAAAAAAATGAAAGATACAGTTACCTATTCTTTGGAAAGAATAGGGTCCCATGATTTGATTCTTGAAAATACATTTTTTTAAAAATTTTGGAATAGTTTTAAATTTACAAAAATTCTGCAAAGTATGCACTGAGGGTTCCAGTATACCCCACACCTAGTTTCCCCTATTGTTAGTATCTTACCATGATGCATTTGTCACAACCAATGGATCAATATTGATACATTATTATTAAAGTCCATAGTACTTTATTTGGATTTGCTTAGTGCTTATCTATCTTTTCAGGCTCAATTCTTGGATACCACTTTAATTAATGTCAGTCATCATGTCTCTTTCACCTTCTCTAGACTAGGACAGCTTCTCAGACTTTCCATATTTTTGTGACCTTGACAGTTTTGAGGACTACTGGACTGATAGTTGGGAGAATATCCTTCCATTTGGGTTTGTCTGGTATTTTTCTCAAAGTTAGTTTGGAGTTAAGGTTTGGGGAAGGAAGCCCACAGAGGTATTGCGCCTTTCTCACCACATCATAATAAGAGTACATTCTTTCAACATCACTTATCACTGTTGCTCACCTGGTGTGGTGTAGGTGGTGTTCGCCGGGTTTCTCCACTGTAGTGTTTCTCTCCTTCCCCTTCACTTTCTGTACTCTTTGGAAAGAAATCACTGTGTGTAGCCTACATAGAAGTGGTGGAGATTTTTGTTTCACCTTCCTGAGGGGGAGCGCCACTTGATTTTCTGTCTATGGACATATTAGTCAAGAATATTGCCTCTGCTGAATCATGTTAAACCTTGTCCAAGAGATGTAAGTGTATTCATATCAATTGATCAATTGTTTACAATTGTCTCTCAATGTGTACTTACTTGCCTGTGTATTCTTGTTTGTTTTTCCCCCCCTTCCTGGATTAAAGACAAGAAATGAGAGCACTTGATTAAATAGCTAAACTAGAAGAGTTTATTTACTGGGCTTAGTTTCAAATTAGTTGTACATCAGCTCTCAGAGTTCTTTCAACTCCAGGGTGAAGTGCAATGGTATTTTACAGCTAATTTTAAATTGGATATGAAGAATTTGATGATAAAACAAAACAAAACAAAAAATAGGAAATTATGAAATCTTTTATGGGTAGCATTCTTAACACACTTCCTATGATTGCTAAACTTGCTACTTGTGTTGTCTAAATTAATGAATGGAAGTACAACATCTTCCCATCAAAATGAAATATAATGTTTAGACATATTTTAGAGGAGGGAGATTTGGCTATGTAAATGGCCGTAGTAATAGTAACATTAGGGAATTAAAAAGAATGTGCACCCTCCAGAGAGAAATACAAACACACATGCTATTTAAAAGTAACTATGGGAAGCAGATTTGTCTTCCCAACAATCACACTCCTCATTCATTCATCTTATTGTAAGACAATGATAGTTTTCTTGGGTATTTTAAATGAGAAAACAAATGTTTGATAGCAGATTTAATCTGAGAAGATTCTATACCACACTTGACAGATTTGTAAAAATATTTAAAATTTGGGGAAAAAAATTAATTGGCTGTTTTCTAACAGCCTGTCTTTAAATTCTCTTAGCATATCTAGCCCTTGTTCATGTATTAGGCAATGCTTTCTCATGGAATTTTTATTGACATCTGGTCACCAAAAGAAGATGGTTAGGTTAATATTGCAGGGTCAGTGTGAAAAAAACAGTTGACTTTCTTCTATTAATATTTTAAACCATTATATCAATCAAGTGGGCATATAATTATTCTAAAATAAAAATGTAAAGAATGTGAAAAACCATACTTTATAACTTTATTCTTAAACTTCTTCGGGTTTTTAAAGAATTGATTGTTCTTAACAAACTAACATACTTAGCTTCTAATTGACAGAGAACACATGTTATAGATAATTTAATGTAGTTATGCATATATGCGATGTAATGACAACTATGAAATATATTGGTAACACTGTTGTCAGAGCTAATCCAGGAACAGTCATGTTTTGCAGTCGCATATACTGATTCACAACCTGAAATATTTTCAAAAATAAATAATAAATGATTTAATGTTTGTGTAGACCAGTGAATACAACACAAATAATGAAGTAATGCTGTAAATATCTTTCTTACCTGGAGAGTTTTCTGAGAGCCAACAAAAACTGTTCAATGATGGTGGCTTCTTTTCATTCATAAAACTTTTATCTAGAGCTTGATGACTGTTCTGTGTGTTGGGGCTACTCAGATGGATGAGATTTGGGGCCTGTCCTTTGGGAACTCTGTGTTACAAATTCCATTTATAACAGTATATAGTCACTCAATAAATTCTGCTTGTATTTCCACCAAATTAGAGTTACTGTATTTTTTATTGTATAAATTACTAATTTACAAAATATTATAAATCGTTTGAAAAATTTCTGAGCCACTTTGGAAGTTTCCTATTGAGACAAAAACCTGTTGGTTAGATTAACCCAAAAAACTTTAACTCTTTCACTTGATAGTTGATTTCAAGTTTTTGTGTGTGTTTTTCAAAATGAGTCAAAAATCCACAAAAAATAAAAAGTTGATTTTTTAAAATTTGTCACGAGCCTGGGATATACCCAGTAACTTTTTTTTTTCTATTGGGGAACAGTGTGTTTCTCCAGGGCCCATCAGCTCCAAGTCATTGTCCTTCAATCTAGTTGTGGAGGGCGCAGCTCAGCTCCAAGTCCAGTCACCGGCAACCGTCAACCCTGCTGTTCAGAGCTCGCGCTCTTACCAACTGAGCCATCCAGCCACCCCCCGACCCCAAAAGTTGATATTTTGACTATTTTACACATTTAATAACATTTTGAGCTGTTTTGTACATAAGTTACATGATTTTTATTTTAAACCTTTGTTATATGGTAATAGATTTACCATTATATTGAATTTTAGCAAAAAATAGAACATACTAAGTGGCATCAATTAGATGTATGTATAGATAAATTAGAATCTAATGGCATTGATGACATAAAACATTTACTACAAAATATTACATAATATGATATATACAAAAGATCTTTGTTGTTGATAGTGCAAACCACAGTTAAACATATCCGAATGTGGCAGCAAAAGAGTTAAATTTCATTTAAGAAGCGAACACTGCTGGTCAAGGCCACGGGCTAGAGGATACAGGACACCAAAGGCCATAACACACAGCCCATCCTTTCAAGGAATTTTAGATCATCAGGCACATCAAGAAATGTATCTAAGAGTGCCTGCTGTCTCCGGGACTCCAAGTGCCTTGATTTTGTTTTATTTCATAATCACTTTTTATTGACTCATAAAAAACATAAATATATTCACATTTTTGAGTAGCACTTGGAAACAGTAGTACATACAACCATAACTAGTATTATATCTAAATTATATTCAGGAAATTGAACATGCTCTAGTAGTAAGAATGTAGTCAAACATATCTGAGTTTGATGTAGGTCTGCATCACAGCTGATAAGCTGTGACCTCGATCGAGTGTCTTAAACTTTCCAAGAGTCCGTTTTCTCACTTGTACTATGTAGATAAATTCCAACTTTCAGTGCGTCTGAGAGGATTTAATGCACACGCTTGGCAGAAAGCAGGTGTTTTGAAAAATTGCTAGGTCTTTAGTATTGGATTAAATCAATCATTTTTATCAGTATTAGATTAATAATTACTAGGTAATGCCTTACTGGTTTTAAAAATGACTTCACTTTCATTATCCAATTTAATCCTTACAGCCACTTCTGAAATTGAGATATTATCAATTCAGTTATTCAGATAAAGAAGCCAAGAAGAAGTGGGTGACGAGGAGAAATTTAACACCTCCAGGTTCTGGACGCTTGTTTTCTAGCTCTAGTCCTGTCCTCGCCTGAAGGATTAGGAATCATGAGAATTTGAAATTGCCTTGTTCACACCAATACCTACGTGCCTGGCTTTGGAAAAGATATAACTTCCTGAAGTCTTAGTGTCCTCATCTGCACACTTCAGGACATTGCACTACTTTACCTCCCCAATCCTTTCCAGCTGTGCAAACATTGTATCGTGTTGTTGTTATGTGGGTGTTGGAGACGAACTCGGTGGCTCAAATCCCGACTGCCGTTTATTGGCTCTGTAACCTTAGGCAAGTTACCAAATCTCTCTAAGTCTCATTTTACTTATCACTTTGGGTTAATAAATACTTCAGAGCATCATCGTTGTGAGAATAAATGAATTAAACTATGCAAAGTACTTAGAATGGGATCTGGTGTAGAGCAAGTGTTAAGTACTTGCTCTGATTAGTATCCTAAAATTGTAACATCAAACCCAAGGACTCAAAGTGAGCTATTTTAACCTTTCAAGTCATGGAGTAGATTTGCTTAAACCATTAGGTGGAAACCTCCCTCCCCATCCTTGGTTTATGGTCCAGTCATTGCTGTCCCTGTGTCACAGGCTCAACCTGCTAGCTCTGTTGCAAAGAATAGTTATTGGTGGGTGTGGCCACATATACCTGGGAGCAGCATCTATCTACCCCAAAATATATGTATCTGTATCAATATATAGTCAGCACTGAATCTTCTCCTGGTACCCAGTTGACCTGATGAATTTGTTTCTCTAAAGTTTTAGAACTAATCGGGATCTGTGCCAGTACGATTGCAGAGGCCAGTGAGTCTAAGTTAGACATTTGCTGAAGCATAAAATATATAGCAAAAGCTTCTTTGCAGAAGAATTTCTTAAGCATTTAAATTCCAAGCATTAGATGCATGGTGACAGTCATTTTGGTAGAAGAATTATTAAAGGTCTTACTTCTATATGCTAAACATAAATAAACCCAAGTTTTATTTCAAGAATAAAAATGTTCCTTAAAATCTTTAAAACATATCACATTGATATTAGATGTCACTGAACAGGAATTCTAATAAATGAACTTAGATGTATTGGGACCTGTAAGACAATGGAGTCAACATACAAGTGATAGATAAATATTTGGCAAATTGCTTAAAAAGATTAAAAAAAAAAAGGTTTTGTTTCCATAATGTGAACTTCTACAACATATTAAGAAAATATTCAGGCCTAAATTATTGTCTAATACTATCACAATGGGTCCTAATTTAAGTAGAAATTTTATTTATAGTTTATTTAATTTCGCTTGGTAAGAATTTCAAAGATATAGAAACAGCTGACATTTCTTGAAGCTACTAGCACAGTGCAAAAAACAACAAAAACAAAAAAACGCTGCTTTCATTCCATTTTTTCTCTTCTGTATTCACTCTTTCTTTTTTGCCAGGTGGCATGCATGCCGTGGTTTCATGGAGACCATACAATGCTTGAGATGATTGAGAAAAAGCGTTGCTTGTGCAAGGAAATAAAGGCTAGACAGAAAACGGAAAA
Source organism: Rhinolophus sinicus (assembly GCF_057876585.1). NCBI lineage: Eukaryota > Metazoa > Chordata > Mammalia > Chiroptera > Rhinolophidae > Rhinolophus > Rhinolophus sinicus. Next base: position 202,478,176 of record NC_142517.1, read on the forward strand.
GGGCCTTTGCAAACAGGATAGCATGCCTATCCTGCCCAGCTGGAAGAAGAACGCAGGTGCAAAGAAGTACAGCCCTCCGCCCTATTCTAAACAGCAAACGGTGTTCTGGGATACTGCCATATGACGGTGTACAGGATGGCATGAGCTCCACATTACTGAGCACGAAGAGGGCGGTCGATTCGGTCACGTGATACATAACTGTTACATATCTTCCCTGTTGGAATGGAATGCCAGCGCTTCCTTGCAAACCCCATGGGAAGCTGTGCCTACTCATGGCAAGTTCAAGATAAAATGTATGTTTCTTTGCAATTAAGGCACACTTATTTATCACGGATTATTTTGAATCCAGAAGAGATTGAGATGTAAATATTTTACTAGTTTATGGGTGACACCTGAAATAATACATTATACGTATATAAATGACAGAACTATCAAGAATTTTACTATATGACATAATTTCGGTATTAACTGGTTTGTTATCTCTTTTATATGTAACCCCTTGATGCCTTTTATTATTAATTTTTACAGTTGATATTGTGTTTCTGCCCACATTTGGCTTCTGTACAGAGCTCATAGCTACAAATCACGTTCAATCACATAATATATGATCTGGTGCTAGTAATGTAGAAGTTGAATATCATATTCATTAAGAGCATCTGTTGCTTTATAAGATTTTAAGGGTTTGACAGGATATGAATGCAAGTGTGATGCTTAATTTGGACATCCATGTGACATCAACACAAATATTTTTGCTACATTGGCTTCGAAAGAATTTCTCTTTAATATTGTCTTGATACCAAGCAATGGTTAGTCAGACTCCAGAGAAAAGTGATTAGGATATATTTGGACATCCTAGCAGAAAGCATTTCCTTCAGAAATGACTTTAGAGACACGTGTCCATGCATCATTGATCTGATTGGAGGAGACCAGGGTTCACTGTGACAATGGAAGGAACAAGGAATCAAAAGCTCAACAGCACGACTACTTTCCAGAAGGTGGGACCGGTGGCATCAAAGCCACTGTAATCACTATTTAAGTAACTTTTCATATGTATGTTTCCCCTAGAAAATGAGAAGTAAACATTTAACCAGATGAGTTTACATATTTTAGTACACTAAATGCCAGTCTTTCTCGAAATTTATGTCCATTAATGGAATAGTATTTCTTGTTAATTTTTTCAAACTAGTTATGGCCACATTTTGGAGTCATAATCTGTGTATGAGCATCACACCCATTCTTACTGATTATGACACCATGACCAAAGAATGATGACCCCTAATTCATTTTATTTTGTTTCAAGGAAGAAACAGGAAATGCAGGGGGTTGGGGATGGGGTAGATTCAATTTTATGTGGTGGTGAAATTTAAGTTAAACAAATCCTATATATCTTCTAAGAGTAACTTGTAGTTGAATATAAATATTGCCACTGATGAATAAAAAAGGAGACTATCACATATATTTTGTATATTTAAATTACTATTTATGCTTCCTAAAATTGACAGTATGCGGTTCTTCTTTATCAATTTAGTATTATATTTCTGAGAGAAAAGGTATGTGTTTGAAGTTATCGTCAGTGGTTTTCTTTGTAAGGGTTTTGACAGCAATAGTACAGTGTTGCTCAATAAAACCAAATATAACAGGAGTTAGGGAATTTTTGTAATCTATATTGCTAAAAGCCTAGTAATGCTTTATCAGTAAGAGTTCTTTTCAAGCTTTTGAAATCTTATAAGATAATTTTTAATATTTTATAATTAATGTATATTTTGATGTCCAATTAGAATTCTGAAAGATAAGGAAGGAAAGGTAAGTGGGAGCATGTGTATGTGTTGTGTGTGCAAGTGTGTGCGTGAATGAGGACTCAGTGAGAGAACTGTATACAGAAATGCTTTCTAAAGATTTAGCTTTTTCTTGTATAACCGAGGTGGTAAAAAAAAAAAAAAATGCAGAATCACAAGTACAGGAAATCATGGAGAGATCTTAAGTAGCTTAAATAAATCCTGTTGCCATGTTTCACCAGTTACGTTTCAAACCCAAGAATCCATGGAGCACAAATCTAAGAGTGAAGAAAATGTGTTAAGATAAAAATCACAATTAAAGTAAAATGTGTTTATGACCCAAGTTGTTATACTGATTTAAGTTATTATGACCACATATACTCACGCCATTCAATCAGATATAAGACACGAATTTTCAGAATCTTTATGATGACATTGACATTGATATATTTCTGGCTCATTAGGGTGATGGTTGGATAATTCCCTTGAATTTTATATTTAGGTAACGTGATTTCAGATGCCGATCTTTTCCATATCTCTTTGAATTAGGCAGATGATGTTTTTTAATGCTGACCACTTGTCAAGAAGGAAATAGAGGTACTAAAATGATTTGTGTTGGGTTCAGCCATTCCCATGGTTTCATGCACTCCTTTTTCAAGCAAGTTATTTTCTAGTAAGGCAACTTGTTTGAAAATCTGACCTCAGGCAACCATTTTTATTTAATTTCTCCAAATCTTGCTTTCGATGGAAAATAATTGAAAGATCTAGAAAAGTAGCTTCACCAATATATGACTCAAGAATGTATTATGTGCCTATACAACTGTCCATTGTGGTTTAGCCTATGTGGCAATAGCCATTCTATAATTAATTTCCTCCTTGTATAGTGTTTCTTTATGTGGAGGAAAAGAGGTGGTTAGGATAAAGAGGGGAAAAAAAGGTTACTCTCTGGTGGCAGTCAATCAGGACACTTCAATCTATGAATTTGGTCAGATGATAAAAAAAAAAAATTCCACATACAGCCAGAACCCTATGGAATGACAATGCTCATATTTTTTAGCAGTGCCAAAGAACAAATCTTACAAGGCATGGTTATAAAGTTGAAAGAGCTCATGCCTATGAAAAATGTTTTTTTCACAGCACATTTTATAGAAACAGAACTTTCTTGGCTGTCAGCAAGATGCTTTTGTATGTGAAAACTTCTTAGCAGAGAAGAGACAAATTTATTTAGAATTGATGGAAGGGAAAAATCAAGTCCTGCATTTCTGCCCAATCCCAGTAGCCAGCATATTCTGAGATATTACAGTTCTTTATGTAAACATTGCCACTTGTTCCCCCATGTTTATGCCATTGAAGCAAGTTTGGAGTGAAAAGTGATTGATTTGTGTCAATGAAGGACACTGTCCACCCATATAAAATTGTTCGGAAAGTGAAACAAGACAAAACATTAAGAGGTTAAAATTTGCAGTGTTACAGAATATACATCTTCAAATATACAGCAATTGTCTGGATACAACTAGGTACAACTTCCTTCTCAACATAATGGCACTAGGACTTCAGAGATACTGAGGTTCCAAATAGTTTTTGGTTTTAAATGCTTCTGGAGAGCAGAGAAACATTTTTCTTACTACACTTGGCTTAGGCCTCATCCTCACACATATGTTGGTTTGACTCTTTTGAGTGAGTTTAGTGGTCAAGTCAAAAAACTAAACAATCCTGTTAGGAAATGGTGTTAACTAATTAAATAAGATATCAAAACAATGCACATACAATGCAATTTTCACATCACTTACAGGTCAAGGTGAGTCACTTGCCTAAAATAGCAAAGAGCCTACAAGCTACTTTTGGCTATCTATAAAACTAAGATGCCTATGATTTAAGCAGTAAGTAATCTGAGATGAGAGTTAATTCACACTTGCAAAGGAATGGAAGTACAATAGAAGAGCAATTCATAATTTACTGTGTCCCAAACTTACATGGAAGCGAAACAAAATGGTATGTATAGTATTTAAGATAACTCATGACACTTCCCTAAATGGAAAAATCGATAGCTTACTGTGGAATGTGGACAATTTGTTATTAATCCATTATTTAACAGTTTACTATTGACAACTTATATATCAGTTATTTAAACAAAATTCTGAAGCGTTTGGCATTAAACATGCAAAAAGATGTGGTCCCTGCTTTAAAAAGCTTAATTATGCAATCATTAACTTTTTCAAAACAAAGCTAATTATTTTTAAGAAGATATACAATATCATGTGTTTGACATCTCTTATGTCTTTGTATATGGTATTCTCTTTTTTTTTCAGATCAAGTGTACAGTCAAAATAAAATACTAAAACATATTAAAGTTAATGTCTAAGTATAAACGATGTGTAAGCCTCCGTAGGTACACATAGCACATGTACTGCTGTCTATGTAGATCAGTAAAAGGATAACACATTTTGCTATGTTGGACTTGAACACTCTTGCTTGGGGTTTGGATTAATTTAAAACCTTTGATATTTGGGTCAAATGCGTTGTAGCAAAATGAGTGTGATCAGAAAAAAAATAATGTCTGTACGTGTTTCCCTTTGAATATTATAAGTTTTCAGATTTAAGGGGAACTTCTTTACAGAAATATTGTTGGATTTCTTACAACCAAACATACATGAAAATCTTCTTGAAATATTCAATTGTCCCCAAATATGACTGGGTTTGCCCACCCTACAAGCATCTACATTTACACATGTATACACCCACATACAGCATACATACTGTATATAATATATATGAAAATGTTTAGTATGCACTTCTTTTGTTTGGAACTCCTTACGCTAACATTTGTAGTGTAGCAATTTGTGTAAAGTGCACTGTGATTATAAAAACAAAGCACAGTGAAGTCACAGGTCTTGTTATCTTGCACTAAAAATGTGTTTACGTATTTAGCAATTGTATGTTTACTTTCTTGCTCTTTTCAAGAAGTTGAAACAAATAGCTATTGAGAAAATGCTATAAAATAATATGTTTTTTAGTGGATAATGGCACTACATTTTTGCAAGACAGGATTGTTAAAAGAAACCATTTAACATCCATTCCAACATAACATGTTTACCGTATCTAAAAATCTGAATGTTGTATTGCATTTTTCATAACTCATTAAAAATGTCAGGTATGTGCCTGAAAAATTGTGCAAATAAGCATTAGCTAACAGATTTCTCTACTCATGTGTTGTTAGCCATTTCTATATACATAATAATATAAACACTGATGTTTTCGTTTCTCTTAATTTTTGTACTTGATTTTTTTTAGGTAACATGTAATTATAAATGTACTTTGATACTACTGAAGTAACCAGATGTTGTTTGAAAACAAATTGTTTTCTTTAGTGCATTGGCAATATTTTACAATACTTTCGTGCTTATCATTTGTGCTCCCGTGTAATTATAATAAAAGCAATAGTTTAAATTAGTTGACTTTGTTGTTGCTGGTACTCCTCCATCAAGAAACAAGATCATTAACAACTCTTTCAAAGGAAAGGACACATTTTTCAACTTCCACAATTTTCCATGAGATTGCATGAATTGGAGAAGATAAGTGTGGGTAAAGAGTGAGGGCCTGGTCTTCAATTTAGTTATGTGACCCCCAGTTGTCCTCAGTCACCACTTGGCTTCTGCGTCTAATAGGTGATCCACTAAATAGAAGGAACCTTCACATTTCTTGTTCTTCTGCATGCATCTCATTCCAATTTAATGATTCAGTGTGTATCTAAAAAGTGTGCTGGAGCATTAAAGGAAAACTCCAGTAGTCTTAGACTTGTGTATTCAGACAAGATGTTTATTGCAAGGGTACCTAGCACACTCATGTTTTCAGTCATACTTCTCTTCCTTAAATAGGGAGCAAGTCAGTTTGTTTAACGCTACTGGGGTAGCGATAACTAAAATATTATTGAGCACCTGAAATATATCAAACAAGGTTCTGGAGTTTAGCAGGCTTACAAAAATGTACGTCTGTAATATATATTAAAGTTCTGTTAGATTTCTTTCCAGGTGGAATTGCTGTACAACCCTCAAACACCCATTCCCATGCCCAACACACACACACACACACACACACACGCACACACACACACACACACACACACAACTATGCTTGAGTCTCCATTACAATGCCATCTGCCTTATAATAGTTATTTCTTGATCCTATAGGGTAAATTCCAGAAAGGAGACAGATTTGCTTGTGTCAATCTGTTGTTCCCAGAGAGACAGGCCCATTGCTCTGCTACGTGACAGTACTAAATATAGTCATGGACTTCATTTATGTCCTTATTGAACAAATACTCATTGAAGTTCTATATACCAAGCACTGTTCTAGATATTAACGGGGCAGAGTTAGTGAACTCATAAAGTGTGAATTCTAGTTGATTTCTGCCTTCCTTTGACATTGTGTCTCCTTCCTCTCTTTGATGACATAAAACAAACATTGTATCAGGTCTTGTGACATTTTGTAATTTAATGCCCAAGATTTACTGTATGTACAGGTGACTACTGTTTACATAGTTATATATTTATACCTATTTATACATTCATTGAAATTTCACTTTGCTATAAAATAAAGCAGTTTACATTAATGCCTAAAATATAGAAAGAACATACACTAGAAATGTGTGAGAACTATAAGAAGAAGAGGAAGAAAAGATTAGGGGTCACAAAATGCATACCATGATACATTATGTAATTATTTACCAAAAGTTTGTAATTCATCATAGTAGCAACGCCACGAGTAATGATAATTATGACTGTGATTTATTGCTTACTCAGTGACAGATATTGCACTGTTTTTACTGTATTTTACTTAATTCTTACCTGAACTTTATGATTATCTTTATTTTCTAGATGAAGTAATTGAAGTTTACAGAACTTGCCCAAACTTCTACAGTTCATAGTTATAGATCCTGGAAACTCAAGTCAGGTTGATCTGATTCTAAAACAAAACCAATGCAACACAGCCTCTTATTTAATGTCTGTCAGTTTGCTATTTATCATATGTAGAAATTCAAAGACATTTTGAATATTATGTAAACACTGTATTCATGCAACATCAGTGGAACTAATGCATCTAACTTAGATTTACTTACTTAACACCGATGAGGCGTATCTTCCATAAAAGAGAACAAACTTCACAGTTACAGCTCAGTGTAGGAAACTATAGGTTTTCAGAAATTCTGTCCTTACTGATCATTTCTTACATCAGAGTGTAAGAGTATACAGATCTACTAACGAGGGTATCCAGGACACCTCCCTACACTGATCAGCCCACTCTCATTAATAAATGTGTACAGAAAACCAAGACTCACCGAACAATTGAAGTAAATCCAGTAGAAGAGGTAAGTAAAGATCTTAATAAATTATAGATTGATCACCAGAGGTAGGTTTAATGTGAAACTAATGAAGCTTAAATGTGAAGGCCACACACAGGTGAAAGCCACTCAAAGATGCTGGGAAGAGGGTCCTAGCAATGGCTTCACATGATTATGTAAAATTTGCAAAAGTATGGTGTTGGACTACAATCAATTCCGAGTGATGTCTTTTTCTACATTATCTTCCATTCTACTTTCCTTTGATTTGAGGTCAAGGGAGGGGCTGTATGACTTGTTGGGATCTGGCTGAGAAGTTAGGTTGGATATACATTTACTTTGGGCGTGGAGGGATATTTTCACATGAATTACAGAATTCATAATTTATTTAATTTTCCTTAGAGTATCCCTCCCCAATTTGTATAAACTCCAGTCTTCACAGATTTTGGTGTTGCACTGATGGTCACAGATATTCATAGATATGGAGAGGAATATAATTTCTATAAAACTGAAACACCTGTCAAAGAGAAAAAAAAGCTAGAAATCGGGGGCAAAAATCTCCATGCAGTATAAACTATTTCAGTGCTATCCCTCCCTTACCTCTTTGAACAAAATAAAATAAACAATAAGCGATATGGAATCAAGAGATTGGAAGCACTTAATCACCATTTCAGAGAATTGTGATTTAGATTTCTGAGTAACCCTTAGGTTTGTAGACTAATTTTTGAGCATATTATATTTATCACGAAAGTGGCTCCATATGCTAGATATGCTCATATCCTTTAGAATATGATTCCTCTAATTATTTAGGAGAATTGATAAAGTTAAATTACTTGGGAACTTAAGCACATGTGTCCACATGGAAATGAGCAGATAGGTATCCGAAAGTTAAATATAACTATCAAAATGACCAATTTATACCCCTCAGCTCCAAATCTACCCCTCATTGCCTGCTGCATGAAAATGGATTTGGGTCCTTCATATCATTTTTCTTTGCAACTTGCATGTTAAGATTTCTCAGCAGGGGGTGATTGAGAGACACTGCAGGAAGAAGGGGACGCTCTCTTCCTTTTTTCCATCTACTTCTTGCTCCTATTGTGCAGCTGCCAGCAGGATGTGTGTCGACCATCCAAGCAACTCTAACCTCCATCAAATGTCAGTGGCATCTGAGAGGAATGTTTCCAGTTTACCCAGGGCCTATGGATCAGCTCTTACCCAAGGTAACTCAGCAAGATACTCTGCCATCCAGTGGGTCCCAACCATACCCTCTCTGAGGAGGTCTGAATCCCAGCGTTCAGGAAGGGATTTCACCTTCCACATCTGTTCCTTTCTTGTGTAATCTCCCTCAGCACCGGGGTAATTTTTAGAATCCTCTTTACTGTTGTATAGAGTTTTTCCTGTTATAGTGACTAATTCTTTACATTCAAAGGGTCCCTGTTTAAATTATCGTGTGATTTCTATCTCCTGATTGGACCTTGACTAATACAACAACTTTTAATTCTTCTTTCCTATTATTACTATGTTTTTAATGTTCATGAACATTTTTCTGAACTATTAGCTAGTACCCCAATAAAACACATATGCACTTCATAAATGATAGCACCCTTTTAATATTGATGACAGTAAATCATTGAAACTGGTGATGACCTCTTTAAGCCAAAATTAATATTGGTCAATTTTGGTCCCACTTACTTGTTATAAATAGCTTAATTGTGCATATATTGTATTCAGGTGTTCTTAATCTCTGACTGTTAAAACACTTTTTTAAATTCAGCTAGTTCTCTGATTTCATTCCTCCCACTTTTATTAATTTTTGTTAATATTAACTGAAATTAAATTTAACACATTTGATGTTTTAAAAAATTGAACATATTTGGAAGAGGTGGTCTCCAGGTGGAAGAATGGCTTTCAAATATTCAGTCTATAGCAACCATTCTAACCTGCTCTCACAAAAATAACTGGTTCACGAATTAAAGGTTTTCATAGGAGACAATGAAATTATATATTTTCTGTATTATTCTATAGGAAAATTAAGTTGGTTTCTTTCTGTATACATTATAAATTGTTATGGAAGATTTAAAAAATAGATGAAAAAATTACAGTAGAGCTTGTATCCTTCTGGAGAAAACAAAGCTCAGTTATGGTACCAAGAACTATGTGATTATTATTCTTTATTATAAAATTAATAAATATAAAAATTTTATTACTTATCATTCTTAAATTAAAAAATGGGAAATTCTCTTGTTCTCATGCCTTATAGATTTTGAGGCATATCATGGTTTTCTAAAATCTCAGATAGTGCAATTGACATTTATGTAACTCATGAAACTTGTTCCCCATTGCAATCTTTCTCTCTGTGTGAAGAATATCCAATAGCTTGTTGTCCTCTCCTCATTTGCCTCACTCACTACTTAGCTCAGAAAGCAGGGCTGCCATATAATGTTAGTTTGGGACTAAAACCTAGCTCAAATGACTTCCTGGTCAAGGCATGCGTTTTAATCTGCTACTATTTGAAACCTGGTGAACCTAACAATAGACATTTAGCTTTAATAATATACTGTCATCTCATGTCTCATGGCTATGAAACCAGGCATATTGCTAAAGGTAAATTAAGATTTAATACATATTCAAAACAGTAAATATTTTCTTCTCTGCTTCAGAAACTTTATTTCTTCCAGAAAACCAATTGGTTGGAAACATGCTGTTCATATTCTAGATCAGGCAGCAGAAATTTTTGCATAATATATGGATTTAAGGGTTCTTTTGGGATAAAAAATAAAACTGGAGAAGGGGGCACCCTGGGCCCATGTGTCCACATGGCAGGGAGCTGAGTACCCTCTGTATACACAAGGCAGAACTACTCCCCTTTGCTCCTCTTTTCCCCTCCTTAGAGTTTCCCCCGGGCCCCATTTCATTCAGTGATATTAATAGCTTGACACCTGTTTGAACTCTGACTCAGATACTTTGGTGGATTGCTTTCATGATGGTGTACGTTCTTAGAATAAATAAACACTGTGATCACTGAGTCATTTCATCGGATGCATTCTTATAGGGATAATAACTGATGGCACTCGAGAATAATATTCACTTAATTAGCAAACTGAGTGTCAACCATGTAAATATATCGGTTCTTTCCACATTTTCACAGCTTTATCCCCTCCAGAAGTGGATGCTTAGACAGAATTTGTGCAAGACGTTTGTTGGGGTTACACAAATGTGGAGGAAAGTGGGAGGAAGCAGACTTAACCAGAGAACACAAATGAACAGTGACATAGGACAAAGACTTGGCCAACCAGACAAGAGATCTGGGAGACCCATATTGGGCCCAAATGATCTTTACACCTCCCAGATCATTTGGCAGTAGCTGTGGAAGCAGGTCGTCACAGGGTAAATAGCTGGAGATGTCTGCAGACTGCACCCCCTTGCAGCTAGGCGGAATTCCTTCAGAAAGTGAGCCTTGGGGGGCACATGACTGACTCTATTCCACAAATTAATCAAAAATTCAATACCCAAGAAAATTACATATGGAACTTGACAAGCTGACTCTAACTTCATCTGGATTTAAAGAAACTGTGCGAGAATAGGCATTATGATTTTGCAAATGAACAATATATGAGAATTTGCTCTACCAGATTTCAAAACATACCATTAAAGTACAGTAATTATAATAGTGTTATATTGGAAGAAAGTATATATTAGAGGAGAAAAAAATGACAGAATAGAGGCCAGAAATCAAATGAAGAGTATATGGCGATTAAACATAGAATGAATGTGGCATGCGGGGAACAAAACAGATTATTCAACAAATCAAGTGGGCATAATTATTCATTCATTTGAACAAAAAATAAATTTAACTTACTATTTTACACCAGTCCCTGAAATAAATTTTAGTTGAATTTAAGAGTTAAATGTAAACTCCTAAAACTATAATGGCATTTTATAAATAATTTAAGTTATAATGAAATTTAACTTATTTTATAATGGTTTTCTGACTGGAGAAAAACAAAACTTCTTAAACCCAACACATTCTAGATTCTGTACCTATTAGGAAGAAAATTGTGTCATATTGAAAGCTCTGTGTAATAAAGGACACCAGAAATAAAAGTTAAAAGGCTAAGAGAAAATATTTGCAACATATACAACATACCCAGTATAAGAAGGATGTCTAACATATAAGAGCCCCTAAAAATCTATATGAAATACAAAGTAATACACATATGGACAAAGAACGTGGATAGGCAATTCAGAGGAGCTGCAAAGAGCTAATACATAAAAATATTGTTAAATCAAACCAATTATCAGAAAATGCAAATTAAGCAATAGTGGTAGCTATTTCTAGTTCATCAAATCTTGCACAAATTAAATAATTGACATCATATCCAATATTGGCTACAGTATGATTCAATGTGTATTCTCATGACTATTTTTAATAGCATAATTAGTTTACAACTTTTTAGAGAAAACTTTTGGCAATTTCTATCAAAACTGACTATATAAATTCTGCGTTGGTCTATTCATAGGGTTGTAACATGGATGGACCTAGAGGGTGTTATGCTAATTGAAATAAATCAGACTGAGAAAGACAAATACCACATGATCTCACTTATATGTGGACTCTAAAGAACAGAATAAACAAACAAACAAACAAAACAGAAATAGATTCATGGATACAGAGAACAAACTGATAGTTGCTAGATGGGAGGGGACAGCGGAGAAAGGTGAAGAGATTCTGAAGGACGGGTTGGTAGTTACAAAACAGGCATAAGGCTCTGAAATACAGTGTGGGAAATATAGTCAATAATATGGTAAAAAGTATGTATAGTGTCAGATGGGTACTAGACTAACCCAGGGAGATCATCTCATAAGTTATATAAATGCCTAAACATTATGCTGTACACCTGAAACTAATATAAAATAATACTGACTGTCAACTATAAATAAAAATATGTATGTAGTCACAGAACATAAAGTACAGTATAGGAAATATAGCCAATAGTATTGTAATAGCTATGCATGGATAGTAGACTTATTGGGGTTATCTCTTTGTGAGGTGTGTAAATATCTAATCACTAACGTCTTTTGTACATCTGAAAGTAATAATAAAAAAAATCTGCCTTGGGTACAAAAATATAAGAAACAAATGTAAGATCCTCTATTGTCACTATTTTATATACGTGAACAATTAGAAGTGATACCAATGCCATTATCAGGGAAAAAATTGAGTTAAAAAATCGTACATAGATATTATTTATATTAATTGACAGATGCTGGAGTAAACTGTAGTTATCCACCCCTCAAACTCTCACTGGTTAAAATTCAAGGTTATTTCTTGCACACCCACAGCCTTCTCAGGTCAGCTGGGGACTCTGTCCTGTATCTCCCCACCCAAGATCCAGGCAGCTGGAGCAGTCACCAGACTGGAACATTCACACACACTGTGACTCTCCAGCAGAGGAGAGGGTGTGGTGTCTCACAGACAGCTCTTAAAGCTTCCACTGGAAAATGGTGCATGTCTCTCCCACCCACATTTTATTCACAGAGCCACACCTGACCTGAAAGACACGGCAAATTATATTCATGCCTATAATTATTATTAGAAACTAAGAAACTACTACACAATGGAATAAACAATATTGCAACTAGAAAGCATAAGGCAGGTAAGTATATTCATATTTTAACTAAAATGTATTAGCTCAACAGTATATGTAACTTCCATTGCTATGTTGAAAACATATATATATATATATATATATATATATATATACACATATATTTGCTATGTTGAAAACATATATATATATATATATATATATATATATACACATATATTTGTATATGGACATATGTATTCATGTAAATGAATAGACAAAGTTTTGAAATCATAAACCGTTAACAAGAAGAAGTGGTACATCATTGGTCAAGAGCAGTGAGGAGCCCGCTTTTATTTTTACTTTATATACTGCAATGTATTTTTCAAACTGTAATCGTAGGAATGCATCAATTTATGATTTGTTTGATTTAAAAACAAATTTTTAAAAGGGTAACCCAGGCTCTTGAAACTTCTCCCACTTCTCCAGATGGAGGGGAAAAAGTCAAAAGAGGTAAAGTAGAACAATAAAAGATCAGGAGGTGAAGTATATCCCAAGAAATATTTGCGTGGATTGGTGAAGATGCTAGGGCTCTAATGTCTGTTTCCAGATAAAGGAGTCAATAATTTTAGTTTTAGCAAATCAAAATGTATTTGACTAGGGAATTTTAGTCCTAAATTTCTTCCCTGTGGGCCAACATTTCTTGAAACAAATTATTTAGGGGAAAAATGCTGGCCTATTTTCCTCAATAGAGAGGGAGAGGGAGAGGGAGGGGGAGGGGGAGGGGGAGGGGAGGGGAGGGGAGGGGAGGGGGAGGGGGAGGGGAGGGAGAGAGAGAGGGAGAGAGAGAGTCTCACTGTCCGAAGCTAATTTGTCCTTTCTCAATTAATGCATTAGTAACTTCCCACACTTAGAGGCAGGTGAGAGCACCTAGCCCACACGTTGCTATGAGGTGATCTGTTAGAGTTAAAGCAAGTCTTTAGAATTTTGTCATGCTTAAACAATATTAACGAATAAAGTCAATGGGTAATGGGCATTACTTATATAGTTTATATAGAATTGTCCTCTAAAGATCAAAATTCAAACTGTTAATCAGATGTAAAATCTACTGAATACATCCGATTTAGTTGTGTTTTTGGTTTTTATACTGAAAAATTATTTTATTTTGTTTTACTTTACTTTTACTAAAATAATTATGTATGCAAAGTACAGTAAGAGAAATTTTTTACTGTCTGTACTTCTTTTCTGGCTGTTATTTTTATTTTGTCATTATTACTGAAAATATTTTTTTTTCCTATAGAGTATCAAAAAGTAATCCACTCCAGATTATATATATATTAGATACTGATTATAACACACACATGCAGACACACAGACACTCACACATGAATGAAGTCATTTATCATTCTGGATTTTTCTCTGCCCTTTAAACTTATTCCTGATAGAGAAGCTCAACATCACACAGCTTACTCTTCCTGGGGTCTTTCCCAAGACTTTCTCCTGACTATTCTCCCATGATCTCAGGGACCAGCCAGTGGAGAAAAGGGGACAGAAGGAGAAGTAAGCCAGTGGGTTCATCACTTGTTGCAGAGACGGAAAACTTCATCTTTTCTTTAGCTCAATCTTTCAGCTTTAATCAGGAAAAGAACATCCGGAACCTTATAAGGATATGCTTGCTAAAACACAGCCCACTGGTGTTGTCGAATCTACCTCCAATTCAGGTTGGCTTAGCATCTCAACAGAGTAACAAATGTAGATAGGGCCAAATTAATTTCCATAAATCTTTGCCCTCTATCCCCTTTAGTGGTTAAAGCTGGACTGTTAGATCAGGTGTCGTGCTGGTAGGCCTCAAGGAGCTATCTTATGTTTTGCTGTCATCTATGAAGTTCCAGCACGTATACATACATCATCCATTTAAGTCACACGGCCCTGGCGTTTTTTCTTTTTTTTTTTTTTTTAATTTTAATTGTTTATGTCTAGTTCATAAATAAGAAAACACGTTTTTCAGAGTGCTAGCATAATCTGCTCAGGACCACACACGTAGTTAGTGGCAGAGCAAGGATTGGAATTTAAATCTGGCTTTAAAATTAACTCTCTTTCAACCACCTTGCTTTGCCCATAATGAATATTAATCTCAGTAAATGCTCAATGGCACTGGACATTAATTTCAAATCATGAGAACGTAAATTTTCACAGGGAAAATACTTGGCAGTGGGAACTGTATTAGTCAGGGTTCTCCAGAGAAAGACAAGCAAAAAGTTTATATATACATTTATATGTGTAAGGAGATGTATTATAAGGAATTAGTTCATGTAATTATGGAGGCTGACAAGTGCCAAGATCTACAGGGTGAATTGTCCAGCTGGAGACCCAGGAGAGCTCATGGTGTACTTTTAGTTCAAGTCCAAAGACCTGAGCACCTGGAGAGCTGATGGAGTTGTTCCACTCAGAAGGCTAGTAGGCTTGAGATTCAGGGAAAGCTGATGCCTTATGTTGAGTCTGAAGGCAGGCCAAAAGCTGATGCCCCAGTCCTAAGACAGTCAGGCAAAAGAAATTCTCTCTTACTTGGGGTGGAAGGGGTTGGCCTTTTTTTTCATTCAGGTCTTCAACTGATTGAATGAGGCCCACCCACATTAGGGAGAGCAATCTGTTTATCTACTGATTCAAATGCTGCTTTCATCCAAAAACACCCTCACAGAAATACCTGGAACAATATTTGATCAAATATCTGGGTACCCCATGGCCCAGTCAATTTGACACATTAAATTAACCATCATAGAAACCTCACAGTACAACACACTTGCTTCTGGAACTGCCTGTTTTTCTGGATGTTAACTTTCTAAATATTAGATTGTGTAACTGTTTTAAGTGTAACTGTTTGTGTAACTGTTTAAGAAGCCATCATTCTTATCTTCTCAAAAATGTATTATACGTGTGTTTTTCAGGAACTATATTTTTATGTTATGACAAATCTCTTTGCGCTGGTTTCATTTATCTTGCAGTGATTAAACTGATTCTTAAATAAATTGTGGAAAGCTTCAAGAAACTTTTTTTGAAATTCTTCTGGGTGGCATTAAGCACTAAGTATGCTAACTAATTCCTTAAATTTTCATTTAAGTCATATTATTTTTACTTATAGGCTGTCTAGTGATCAAATGTATACTTATCAAAATAGATTTGTCCTCTGAGTTTTTAAACTTTATTTTCATTTTTGGAAAATCAATGGTCTTTATTGCTTTTTCTTTGTTAGCTTCTATTTCATGAGGCGTACTAAGAAACTTTGCTCGTTGCCCAGGTAACTTTTCATCCTGCATTACATATGAACTGGGAAAACCTCCCAAAACATAAAGTAAATTGGATGTTTTATATTACATCCAGAAAAGACTTTTGTTCAATGATCACTACTCATGAAGACTGTCAGAAATTTTTATGGATGCACTTAGTTAAAAGTCATCAAGGTAATAATTTATGGTACTTAATATTTTCAGGTGGAATTACATTTATTAAACCTGATTAGTAACCAATGGACCCATGAAGCATGAAGCAAAGTCCTATCAGACTCATCAATCAAAGTATTAAAGGATCAGAGTGTTTTGCAAGATTACATAGCCAGCATTCTTCCTGTATTTTGATCTTAATGATTCCAGGTTGTAAGAATCTAGTCTGTGTTAAAATCCCTCAGGATTCCCTGAGGATGCGTTACAAAAGGGCTATTGTACAGCAATGGGTAGCAGCAATAAAATATATTCTTGATATTTTTAAGCACAAAACTGAGGCGCTTCAAAGATTCATCTTTCGCTTCAGTTCAAAAATTTATGCAATACCTGCTAATAAGTACTTTCTGCTTTCCAGAAGATTCTTTAAACTTTAATGAGAACCGTTAGAACATCAATTTATATGTAACCACAGCTTCTACATAACCCATTTAAATGCTCTTCCAATGAAAGGAGAGAGCAAACAAGAGAAAACAAAAAAATGTCTGATATTTGCAGGCCCCCAAGGGTTGAACACTAATCTGAAGGGCCTTTGAGAGCCACCAGAATACAGAAATCAGGAGCTCATGGGAACGCAGCCTCCCAGATGGCAGAAATGCTGCCTCCTCAGTCATCCTCCAAAAGCCCTTTTTCTTTAGCAGATCCCTGGGGGGCTGAGATGAAAGTCAGGGCAGAAACACAACAGGGGTTCCAGTGCCCAGAATATGCAGGAGATCTGAAAGATCTGAAGTTAGAATTAATAGATACGGTATCTTTAACTGGTTTCGTCTCTAAACATCTTGAGATGGGGTTAAAATTCAAAACAATTTTATTTTAGGGACTGAATCAGGAAGATTTATGAGTTTGGGTCAGGTCCAATTTTGAAAAAAATTTGATTGGCCAGTTTTGCTTTAGGAAATGTGTAGGTTTAGTGTTTGGTAAAACTCTCTTAGCAGTAAAGGCTAGCCCGCATAATTATTTTCCAGCTTGAGTTTGAAATGATATTCTGAAGTTCCTGCAATGTGGCATGTAGATCACCAGGAATTCATTTGATGAATGGGTTCTCGGGAAAGCTTTGGTCCAAAGGTTATTCTACACGCAGGGCAGGGTTAAAAGAAAAAAGCAAAGGAGAATAAAAGAAGCTAATTATTGAAATACTGGTCCAAATGAAAGATTGGGAAAAACTGGTGAGGATGGGTCTTTCTAGCTGCAGAGGAGATAATAATGCTCTGGGTTGGGGAAAGGGTGACCATTCAGAAAACAGTGGCATACAGTAAATCACTGATATTGGTTTCTGATAAAGGACTCATGCCCTCCACTCTCCCCTAAAGCCAAATTCCTGAGTGTAGCTGGGTAGGATGGGTGGGGAGTGCGGTTAGGACAGATTTCCCATAGAGTTTGGAGAACTTAAAAATAGAAGAAACTTTTCAAGCATCTCTATCTAAAACCCTCACAGAGCCCCTCGTGCATGACCCAAGAATAGAAGAGTACGACGGGGTGTAAAGATATTTTAAGACAGACTTCGATAGCACTGCCAAGTTTTCCTGCCCGCAGAATGCAGAAGTAGAAGGGCTGAACATTGCCAAAACCCATGATGGGAGACTGGCTCATGAGACGCTGTGGCAAAGACCACATAGGGCTATCATCTCAGGTGAGGTCCACGTGGGCAGATGTGGACAGAGGGTCAGCGTACCTCCTCCCTTCCATGCTTTGACCATCCTGCAGCCCCAAGAACGTAAGTGCTCCATTGGAAAAGAAGTAAGAGGGGAAACCCAAATTGCCCTAGAAAGTCATTCCTTCTCTGAATGAAAATGTTTGCAAAATCATGGTATAATATCAAGATATATAGTTTGAAGAGCGAGGGCAGGGGTAGCGGGAGGAAGGGAGAAAGAGAGAGAAGGGAACAAAAGAAGAAAGGAAGGAAAAAGAAAGGGGAAAAAAAGAAAGGAAAAATAATAGAGTGTTGGAAACGATCAAAGTAAAAAGTACAAAAAAGTCACAATCTACATAGAAGCAAATTAAAAGGCGGTGTGATTTAGTATCATAAAATAAAATCAACTTGACCTTGATACTAGAAACATCTCTTTCAGCTTTCACAGCGGTCCCAACGTTAAATTTCTGAGATGAAACTGTAATTCTAATGCAGTGTTTGAGGCAGCAATAATATTACCAGCTTCATCGTAATAATGTAGCTGTCTATATGCTGTAACCTCTAGAGTCAGTCCAACGACAAAGATGGCCAACTTGGTTGTGGGTGCAGAACAGAGGGTAAAAGTTAATAAAATTACCTACGTGAAAAGGAAAAATTTTAGTGGCAAAAAAATTTTAGTGGGAGATGAAAGAGGGAGGGAACTGTGAAGAATATGTGTAAGGGAGCGTAAGGGTAATGATGCCTTCATCTTAAGAAGTGGAGAAGAGCCAACTAATACCATAACAATCCTATGGAATGTGAAACAGGGATTGTGGGGACAGAGCCAGGAGTGCAGTTTCCAGGCTCTCGGCCTCACGTGGAAAGGTGCTGGCTCAGGTAGTAAATGGCCATCAACTGTGATTGGATGACCATCAGCTGTGGCTAGTTGGCCATCAGCTGTAACCAGTGAGCCACTAATATAACTGCTGGGGCTACGCTAGCAGAAAAAATGGGGGCTAGCAAGAAGACGGTGGCTGAGCCTGCAAGCAGTGCAGTGAGGGTTGCGAACAGTGTGGCTCCTGCCTCCTGTGTCTCCAACCCAGCTGCCAGTGAGACTATAGTGGTATGACTCCCCTACCTATGTCTCCGTGGATGTTCCTTTTAGCCTCACCACATCCTGTGTTCTTATGTAGGGAGCAGGAGCAGAGACCCCACATGACACCCCACACGACAGGGATTTATGTATATTACCAATGTCATAAAGGAGAGATATAAAAGCTAAACAAACACACAGCTATCAAACATTGGGAATAAGGATGGAGAATGTGGGTCAAAGTTCACTTAAGCTAAACCATCATATCATAGTGACAAGAAAATATGTATTATTTTTATTAAAAAGTAGCAAAGAGCATGTTATCTAAACTTATGAAGGGAGCCACTGTAAGATCTGAAAACAATAAAATCATAGCTCCCTCTTATAGTCATTGCAAGGATTTAGTCTGTGAGTATAATCTCTGAAAACTAATCTGTGTACCACATTGAGACGTGTAGTAACTACTGCATGAATAAGGGGCTTTACTGCCTAGTATTTCTGTCCCTTTATGTTTGCCTGTAAAACGGTGACTCTTAAATCTACATAACTGGATTATATTTAGGCTTTCAATCTACATGTTGATGAAGATGGAAAAATTTTTTTGAAAGGATTACTTCCTTTTATCCATAAAAATCTGCAGTGCTTCCCAGTTGCCTAAGGAGAAAGTTTCCACTTCTTAGCACCAAAGTGACCAATCTATGCTGGCTCCCTATTAACATTTTGTGAGCAAGCCATGCTAAACTTTTGTTCTTACCAAAATAATCTATTGAGGTAATTATTCCTCTCTGTAGGAATTTAGCTTCATCCAATACAGATAGTAGAATTGCAACACATATTTATTGAATGAATGAACAAATGAATAAATGAATGAATAAATGAGATTATAAAACCATAATAACCCTGTGGGGACAGAGTCCCAGAGAGCAGTTTCCAGGCTCTCAGCCCAGCCTCATGTGGAAAGGTGCTGGCTCGGTTATTAGATGGCCATCAGCTGTAATCAGATGGCCATCTGTTGTGGCTGGTTGGCCATCAGCTGTTACTGGTTAGCCATTAGCCACTAATATAACTGCCGTGGCTGTTAGAGGGTTGCTTGGTTGGCAGAGAAGCGGATGGCAGGTTGCAGATTGTGACTCCTGCTTCCTGTGTCTCCAACCCAGCCGCCAGCGAGACTATGGTGGTAGGAACCCCCCATCCAAGGCTCCATGGGTGTTTCTCTTTGGCCTTGCCATATCCTGCGTTCTTGTGTGGGAAGCAGAAGCTGAGACCCTGCACGACACATGGTGCAATGAGCAGGGTGTGGTGCCAGCGAGGGTTTTCAAAGGGGTAATGGAGCAGTTTATATGTATGAAGGCTCAGTTTCGCGAGCAGGGTATGGTGCCAGCCAAAGCTCTCCAAAGGGCAATGGAGCAGTTTGTGCATATGAACACTCAGTCTCAGGAAGCCCATGAGGAGCGGTGCCGGGAGCAGGAAACGCGGTCTGCCTGGGAGAAACGTAACCCCTCGGTGAATTGGTGGTCCTCTCGAGCCTCCGGATGGCACGCCACCCTGTTGGCCATGGCTGCTGTCACCTTCCTTTTGGTGCTCTGCTGCTGCTGTAGGCTCCTAGAGTTGTGGACATCTTACGCCGAGGCCACCACCCACTCGGACACCTAGCGCTGCGAGCAGGATTCTGGCCAGGTAAGAATGATGTCTGACTCTGGGCAGGAGGACATGTGGCCCCCACACAGCACATGGTGCCCAGTGGCTGCTGTTCTCATGAGCTGCACCCCCGCGGAGGGGTGGGGGGACATGAATGGCTCTCTGGCCAGCATGGAGAGGGCCCTGCAAGTTCTAGCTGAGCGGTTGCCGGAGGAAGCGAAGGGTACAGCCGACTGTGTGGTCTGGATGTTCCTCGCTGCCTTGCGTCGTGGCACAGAAAACACACTTAGAACAGGATCAGCAGCCCCGGTGGGAGGCGCTGGAAGCTTGGAGCCGCCTGTTAGACGAAGGGGAGCCCCACAGTGGAGACTCTGAGGCAGAGAAGCGGACGGTGGATTGCGGCTAGCAAGTGGGGTTGGTGGGTTGGTTGTCAGAGAAGTGGATGGCAGATTGCGGCTCCTGCTTCCTGTGTCTCCAACCAAGCTGCAAGCAAGAATATAGTGGTATGACTCCCCTCCCTATGGCTCCGTGGGTGTTCCTTTTGGCCTCACCATATCCTGCGTTGTTGTGCGGGGAGCGGGAGCAGAGACCCTGCATGACAAGCCCTATGGTTTGTTTGATTCCAGAAATAGATAATATTTATTCCACTCCTAAAGATCTCAAAAAAAACCTACATTATACAATCTCTTCTCACATGTGTTTGAGGCTCTGATTAGAATAGTCTAAATGTGTGTTTGATGAGTGAGTTAATACATGAATCACTAAATGGATGAATGAATTAATATATTCATTCTCAGCCCAACAATTCCTATCAAGCAACAGTAATTGAATTTAACTGCTGGAAGTATTTGAGTTTTCTCATTTTAGAATTAAAAACTTTCATCTGTAGGATAGTTAAATGTCTAGGTGTTCTTAAAATAGGTGCTGTGTAAATGAAAAATTAGAGCCAAAACTCGGCTATTCAATGTTTTATCTATTATAATTCACTGTGTAAAAGCTTTTTCTCTGTTTAAAGCTTTCACCACCAAACATTCGTCTCCTTTTCCGCCTTTATTTGTTCTTGCTATGGTAATGATAGACAGGATCCCGGCAAGCAGGGAGCTGTAAAGGGCCATAGCCACATCACCTGTGAGCACAGATGCTGTGAAGGCGCCTCTTCCTAAAGCAGAGTGGTCTGTGGCCCAGGCAGTTTGAAGCAGGTGTGTGATTAATGTGGGGCGGTGAATGAGAGTGGCTGGGATCCAACAGCAGCAGGAGGACTGGGAGGGAAACTCAGTGGGAAGACCCGACTGTATGTACGAGGCAGATAAGGAAAAGCCTCAGTGAATTGCTTGGGCTGTAATTACTGCAGCTTGCGACTGTTTGTAATACAAAGGCCAACCAGGAGAACTGGGCCAGAGCTTGGTGGATGCGGACCAGCTTTCGGCTTCTGCGTTTCTTTTATTTCCTCTCACCCTTTCAATAGTATCACCATGTTGGTGATATTCACCAAAGATTGAAGGCAAACATCTGTTGCTTTGAGGTGGGGAGTGTTGGGAGCCTCTGAGTGGAATTGGCGTGATGAAAAACAGCGTGGTCCTCAGGTAAGCAAATGAGTTCATCGCATTTCAATTATAGAATTTATGTTTCCCATTTATTTATAAGAAGATGCCATAAAAGTCTAATTACCTAGAGACAGAAAACTGATGAACTGAATTCGTATTACTCATGTCACTTAGGTTTTGGCAATAGAGGCTCAAGGTATAATTCTACGTCAAATAAACAACAGTGCTGAAATGGAGTGGTTAAGGTGGCCAGTGATAGAAGCAACGTATGACTGAATCAGATCGTGAAGTCAAGAAAGAACTTAAAATGTATTTCTTGTTTCCAGGTAGCTATGACAGTTAAAATAATATGTCTATGCCTGGGCGAGACCGTGGGTTTATGTGCACCTTACGTTAAGGCAGGCCTGTGAGTTGGTTTGTACCTTAGAGATTGTGTCATTGGTTCTCCAAAATAAAACAGCCTAATATTTCCATAGAGGTCTCTGGGATTCCTTCGCCTGGAAATGATTTTGACTTTAGCCTTGACAACCAAGTAGTCTGTACATTCATTGCAGTAATTATGTTTAGAAATCATATATTTTTCTTTATGATTCTCTACCTAGGAGACTTTTAGCTTCATGTGATAAGGGCCACATCTGTTCTGTCCACGGTAATCCACCAACTCAGTGCCCCATGCCTGATATGATAGGTGTTTAATTAATGGACATTGAATAAAAGAGTGATGATATGAATTTGAATATTAAATGTTTCACAGCATAAGTCTTAGAGGAAAGAACAAGTGTTTCATGTTGGTGATTGCAAAAAAAGATTTTGGCTAGACTCAAGCAAAACCTGCTAAAGTTTTCCAAAACTGGAATAAGGTGCTTTGTGAATGGTTGAGTTCTATTTCATCCAGTGGGAAACTGTACGTGGCTTGTGGTAAAGAGGAACAATGCTCAGTGCTTGTAGTCCTTTATGGAGTAACTGCCCACTGTTACTCGGACTTCTCCCAACCACACAGGCTTCTCTTGGTTCCTCCACTGGCATTTCCCACTGTGGCCTTTTTGACACTATACATTTCTTTTGACAGGATGCTCCCTCCCTCTTGAATGCATATCTCCTCTTTGCAGGTAATCTCATTAGCATTCTATAAATATTAGAGTTAACATTCTTGAGTACCTACTCCATGCTTGTGACCATTCCCCTTGGTAACTCTCTCACTCATTGAGTTTATGTATTCGTTTTCCTCCTTCCCGAGGACCATGAATCCACTGAAGTCAGAGATTATTTTTCACAACTCATTGGATCCCTGAAAAGTAGACTTGATGCTTATCAGGGGATCAATAAACCCTGGTAGGATGAATGGGTAAATAAATCCTGGCCTGAGCTTTAAAAAGGGCATTACTACCTGTGATGGTTCATTTTCTATGTCAACTTAATTAGATCATGAGATTTGGTTATACATTTTTCTGGGTGTTTCTGTGCAAATGTTTTGGGATGAGCTTAACATTTAAATTGGTAGACTGAGTAAAGCAGATTGTCCTCCTTAGTGGGTGGGCCTTGTCGAAACAGTTGAAGGCCTGAACAGAACCAAAAGGTGGACTCTCCCTCAAGTAAGAGAAAATTCCTCTTGTCTGACTGCCTTTGAGTAGGGCATCAGTTTCTTCCTGTCTTCAGATTTGGCTCACTCGGTCCCCAGTTTACCTACTGCAGATCTTGGGACTTGTTCAAGCTCCAGAATCACATGAGCCAATTTCTCATAATCTCTCTCTCTCTCTCTCTCTCTCTCTCTGCATTCTCCAAAGAAACAGAACAGAACAGATAGCATATATATATATATATATATATATATATATATATATGCATATATATATATATATATATATATATATAGAGAGAGAGAGAGAGAGAGAGAGCATATATATATATTATGAGCATATATATATATATATATATATATATATATATATATATATATATGATGCTATTAGTTCTGTTTCTTTGGAGAATGTTGATTAATATATAACCTGGTAGTCTAAACAAAATAACGTGGGATCTTTCTCCTTGACTTTCTAAGTCTTATGATATTTTCTTTTCTGTTATAGGATATAGCGATTTAGGTGACTGAGTTTTTAAGATAAACATCTTTGATTTACTAGTATTATTTTCTTTTCCTTTCCACACCTGTGTCATTTTCTAGCTCTCTCATACTTCTAATAAGTTTGAAGTTTTAAAATTAAATTTATTAGGGTAACATTGGTTAATATCATTATATAACTCAGGTGTAAAAGTTTATAATTAGATCTCTGTATATTCTATTGTGTACTTACCACCTGAAGTCTAGTTTTCTTCTGTTACCATGTATTTGACTCCTTTTACCTTCTTTGCCTCCCCCCACCACCATCACCCTTTCTTTCTCGTAACCGCCATTCTGTTGCCTGTATGTATGAGGTTTTTGTTTTTAGTTCATTTGTTACATTTTGTTTTATATTCCACATATGAGTGAAATCATATGGTTTTTGTTCTTTTCCAGCTGACTTATTTCACTTATCCTAATACTCTCAAGATCCATCCATGTTGTCGCAAAAGAACTACCATATGATACAGTAATTTCTCTTCCGAGTGTTTATCCCCAACATTTGAAAACACTTATTCATAATGATATATGTTCCCCTATGT
This sequence comes from Rhinolophus sinicus, assembly GCF_057876585.1. Classification (NCBI taxonomy): domain Eukaryota; kingdom Metazoa; phylum Chordata; class Mammalia; order Chiroptera; family Rhinolophidae; genus Rhinolophus; species Rhinolophus sinicus. Next base: position 202,502,910 of record NC_142517.1, read on the forward strand.
TTCTTGCAGCATCATTTACAATAACCAAGACATGGAAAACAACCCAAGCATCCATTGATGGATGGATGGATAAGATGTGATATATATATATATATATATATATATATATATATATATATATATCAGCTATAAAACAGATGAAGTTTTTTTTTTTTATTAAAAACAGACACATACAGAGAAAGGACAGCATTTACTTCTGAACTTTAGATATTTCACAACAGAAAAAAACAATATTTAATAATATTTCTTCATATCAGTATATAATCTATTGCCCTGCCGATTATTTTTTGTTGATTCAAATTAATTGCTTTGTATGAGCTTTGGAGATTTGTGAGTTTGGCCCTGTGTTTTCGGTGGTCGATCAGTATTAAAGGATTTCATAAAACTTTAAATGTTTTATATTAGCTTAAATACAGCTTTGGATTTGTATAAGATATTAATGTCCATTGAGAGGCAAAAAAAGAGAAAGTATAATATATGGAATGAAAATATTAAGGATATAGAGGCCTATATTCTGGGACAAAAAACCACAGTAAAGCTCCAGTTATTTAGAATCCAGGTTTTGGCAGCATAGAAGGAATACCTTAATAATGATAGATGGCATTAATGATTACGATGATGACTGAAAATAAAAATAAAATACAAAGAAAACCTTTAAAAACTAAGCCACATTTAAAGCTGCTAATTACACTTAATGTGCTATGGGTTAGAAAATTAGCCAGCCATAGTAAAGAATATTATTGCTATGGAATGTCTGTTTGGACCTTAACATTGGCATGAAAAGAGACATTTCAAAAATATTAGTAAGATCGTGTCATTCTAACAGCTTAAAACGTACCAACGACTTCTTGCCTTTGGCATAAAATGTAATTTCCTTTTTTAAATCCATAAATCCCTTTGTGCCCTGGCCATTACCCATCTGTTCACGGTCACTAACATTCAGTCTTAGTGATGCTATTTCTGCCAAGTTTATCTCTTCTTCAGTGTATTTGTACTTGCTGTTTCCTCTTCTTCAACTGCTTTTTAACAAATATCCTCTGTTCTCATCTTTCAGATCTGAGCTCAGAAGTCACTTTCACAGCTTCTCTGAGAATCTCATCTGATATGTGGTCCTTCCTTTCGGCTCCAAGTCACACTCTACGTATCACTGTTTATTTTCTTGAAAACACTTGTCACACGTATTCCTTTATTTTTCTGGCTCTCTCTATTAGATTTCAAACCCCATGGGAGAAGGGACCCTGTCTGTCTTGTTTGCGGCTACATTCTCAGTTCTGGAAAACTACCTGATATGTAGTAAGAGGGAGACTCACATGAACAAATGGACCATAAATGAATCATAATGTTGTCAAGTCTTTCCATAAATATCCTCAAAGCTGCATTTGAGAATCAATGCAGAGTGGGTGATTGACTTTGTTTTACCTTTTACCCTGATACCACCGCTGACTTTTACTTAGATAATTCTTCCTTTGATCTTGTTTCCAATGTTTTTAATTGGCTATGTCTTGATTTATAAAGATGCAAGTTAAGTGAGATGGATTATATAGATATTTTGCTTTGATCACGGATTCACGATCTCATCCAGAAAAACCTTGATCTCATAATAAGGCCGTTGCTGATTTACCATAGGATTGGATTAAGTCCATCTTTAATATAATACATGATACTCACCAAAGATGTGCAATAAACATAATGCAATATATTTGGTGTTTACATATTTGAGGGGACATTTGATAATCGGACATGGGCTCATGATATAAATTATGAAAAACAATATTTAGTGTCAGATGTAAGTTTTAAGAAAGTTCATACATTTCTTCTACAAAGAGATTGAGATAAAAATCATTCTCTCTAGAGACTAGTAGTTTAAGTTTTTCACATAAATAGTTGGGTTGTGCACAGATTTGTACATTGTCACAACAAAGATGTTGCCTGTAGATGCTTGGGAACAAATGTTTCCTTAAAGTCACCCAGATACACATTTTATAATGTCATTTACACTTGACTCTTAATACATCAAAAGATTTAAATCATGTCCCTGAAACCACCTGAAGTAGATGTGGCAAAAATCCAGTTTCAGGTGTGTTTTGGAGGATTTCCAAAGGGAGCATGAGCAGCTTAGGGTGCTCTGGCCTCAGGTAGGGAATCGGGATCACTGGAAGAGCACTTGAAGTTACTAGAACTCTCCTTATCATCAACGGATCTGCATCATGGTGGGATTTCAGGCGTGCTAGAGAACTTTCCCTGCCATGACACCATAAATATCAAATTTAATTTATTTAAAAAAAAACACTTTCATGAATTTATACTAAGGAAAACTGCAATACCTAGTATTTTTTTTTTCTTCAATAAATATTTATTGAATATCCACTGGGTGCTGGAGAAGATACCTGGAAGATTAATAGGATAGTTATTTGAGCAGTTCACAACGTACTGGATGGGATACATATATCTACTTGCAATTGTAACATTACAATATGTTTATTTATTGAGGCATGAATAGTATAGAACAAGAGCCTGTGAATTAGACTGAAGTAAAGCTTACTTGTGATAGTCTTCCCAATGTATAATGTGGGCTCCTCTCCAACCAGTAAGAGAACATTGGGGACTTCAAAGTTCTAAAGTGTAGAATCTGAGTTTAATAATCTTCGTCTGCTAAACGGGAAGATTAGGTACAAGCATCATTCCAAGAATAACCTGCAAAGCTGCACTCATTCATATCCTTGAATATAATTCTCTCTCCTTTGCTTAAAACACATCCCTTTGAAAATACATTCTATTATGTTGAATAAAGAAAGTTCTTGCAGCATTTCAAATGAAAAATTACTGAACATAAAATAAAACTCAAATCAGTGCCATTAGACATACCTTAAAAGGGTGTCACATTCTGGGTTTATCATAGGAGTAGCCAGAGATCAAAATCCCTTAACTTGTAGCTTAATTAATCATTTATGGTGTGGGGATTGCCATTAATGTCCCAGTTCTTGGACAGTCAGATATGACACACCAGCCTGGGATATTCTAGGTATAATATAAAGCTATTTATAGTATAAAATTTATTCCAGAAATAACTCCCTAGTTATGGAAGGGAGGGGTTTCATATTGCTAAAAAATAAAAAATAAAAATAGTGTTGAAGGCAAAATTTGGAGAGTGATTAATGAGTGCTGTGTTTTAAGTTTAGGTGATACATGCAACCCATATGAAGTCTACTTACTTTTCTATTTTTATATTCTGTTTTGCCTCTGTTCTGTCTCCAGGCCTGTGGTCCCAGCATATGTAGGGAACTTGATTGTAGGGAAACCACTTGCAGTGACCCATTGGCAAGCAGGGGGCATCTCTTCTTCATGGCTCCATCTTTCTTTCTCCTCTGTGAGTTCCTGCTCCTTTTTTTCACCCGACACCTACTGTGATTGTCAGGCATGTTCCTGGTATCCTCCAGAGCTGCTTTTCTATAGAGGAAGCGATGCTTTGGGACTTGATATGAGGAAGAAAAAATGGGGAGGACCTTACTGAGGTCTTATAGCCTGACCTGGACGCAAGGAATCTAAGTGGCAATCAGACTTGTACAGAGTGAGGAAGGACTAGCCTGCTTGTCTAGCACCCTTCCTTTATTAGGCTACAAGAGGGCGTCTCATTCCCTTGTTTTTCACTGCATCGTAGAAAAAATGCTTTCTCGTGCCTTAGCCTGGGTAGGGTGAGGGTTAAATGTAGTAGCGGATAAAAGCCCACCCAGCACACTAGTGTAACCAGGACAATTACTTCTTTTCCTTGACTCCTGCCATTTCCACTGCTTGGTGGGAGAAGGGGGGCTGCGACAGTATTTGCCTGAGATAAACCGTCCCCAACTTTATGGTGATTCGACTTACAATGTTTTGAATTGATAATGGCTCTAAAGTGATATACATTCAGTAGAAACCATACTGCAAATCTTGAATTTTGATCTTTTCCCAGGCAAGTGATATGCAGTGCCATACTGTCTTGTAATTCTGGGCAGCGGCGATAAGGATATTTTGCCCAACAGTAGGCTGATATAGGTGTCTGAGCACATTTAAGGGAGGCGAGGCTAAGCTATGACGGTTGGTAGGTTAAGTGTATGAAACGCATTTTCCATTTACATTATTTTTAACTTCACAGTGGGTTTATCAGGACATAACCCCATCGTAAGTTGAGGAGCATCTGCATTGCATCAAGAGGGTGATTATTTTACTCGGGATGAAGAGCAGGATATATTCACTTTCAGTTTAGCAAAAATGGTTTTGTTCTGTATGAGGGCATGTATACACATATTCATATATGCAAATACATGCATGCTAACATATATGCATGCATGTGTGTGTATTCATGTGTGTATATATATATATTATATACATGTATAGATACACTTTTGATGGATAGATATGTATATATACACAAAGGTAGGTCCAGATGGTTGAGGCTCAGAGCTAACTTGGTCTGTATAGTTATCTAACGGTAGCAAGGAAAGTTGGGGGCAAATCGTCAACTGATTCAGAAGATAAGCGTGAGATGGAGAAGGGCAAGCCCACACCACAACAGAAGAGAGATAGCTCATGGGCATTTATTTCTCTATGATGGAGCTGGCCGACATATCCAGTTAATTTTGATATCAAGTACTCAATATTAATTTGCTTCCTATTTTGTGCTGTGTTTAGCAACAACTTCCCTCTCCTCAATGTTTCAGTAAGAAGTGTTCACCTCTACTAGAGTTTGAAGTGGGTACCAGCTGGAGCCCAACAGCAGTGAAGACTGAACTGACAGTGACAAATCAAATCACAGCAGTTGCCCCTTGTGGGCGAGAATGTGTCCTGGGTGGAGGCGGGGTCCAAGGGAGGGTGACACATGTGGCAGCCCCAGTCCAGTTAGCCCAGTGGTTCTCAACAGGGCTTAATTTCCCTCCCAGGGACATTTGGCACTGTCTGGAGAGAGATTTTTGGTTGTCACAATGAGGGACTGGTGCACTGGCATCTAATGGGTAGAGACTACAGATGCTGCTAAACATCCTGCAACGCACAGGACAGCTCCTACGACAAATAGTTACCTGGCTCCAATGTCAAATAGTGCTAAGGTTAAGAAGCCCCAGGTTAGACGTACTCATTTTCAATTACAGCAGGATGCAATGTAAATTTCTGGCATTTAATGTAGAACTTTAGAAAGTATTCCTTCTGTATGCCCTAAAAGGTTCTGCATCCAGAGGCTTGGGAAACTCCTCTTGTATTTTTGTCACCCAGTCCCGCTTTTCTACTTAGCCTCTCACCTCCCACGGTGGTGAGGCTGGTTGATGTATAGCGAGGACTCTGATGTGAGAAAGAGGCTGTATTTCAGATTGCAAAAAAGGACCAGAGGGTTATTAATAAGCAATTGTTAATTAGTCTATTACTTCTGTCTCAGATTGACTGTAAAAAAATTCCCATTTTACAAACAGAATGACTTCTTGATCCAAGTTTTTCTTGCCTTTTTTTCCTATGTGGACTTAAAAGAAGGACTCATACTGCAGGGCAATAGATTTTGGAAGGCAGGATTCCCAGGTCAGATGGTAGCCATGGTCACAAGCTAAACTATAAAAGCGTTGGTGAGCATTGTCTTTCCTTGATGTACACAGAATTTTGTCACTCTGGTTCGTTGACAATAATTATTACTAGGTCATTTAATTCTTTAGAGTTTTAAAGGTTAAAGTTGATATTAAAGAAGATGAAGTTTGAATTATGATTTTAAATTTAAGATGGTGGGAGAATTAGGTCATCCTGGGAGGTTCATAAAAGAGCAAATAGTTCAGATGTTTACATCTACTCATCTTGACACACACACACACACACACACACACACACACACACACAACCTAACCCTTGCCCCTTGACATGTGATGTTCTAAGTTGGGAGAATTCTGCCAAGCAACACATAGGACAGAGCAGGGGAGGATGGGTTCACATATAGGCACAAACCAGTCAGACAAACGAGACTGCTGCCAAAGAGTAAATCTCACAGTTCGGCCACCCTTGTAGATTTCTCCAACAAACACAGCCGACTAGTCTTGTACCTTGTGGGACTTGAATCTGTGGTCCTGAATTATTAGCACCTATCATTTCATTGCTTCAGAGAAAAATCACATCAGGGAAAATATTTCAAAGCTAATGATATAAAGAGAAAGAAAGTGGCACTCACGTCTCGGCAGTGTTTACCTTGTGTACTGGAAATAAGAAAATGATAAATTCAAACTATTTGGATATCTGAATCAAGATCTGTAAACCGAGATCTTCAAGCTTTGCCATCCATAGGAATAGCCCAGAGTATATGTTAAAAGTACACATTTCCCTACCCACCCCCATGGAATCTGACGTTACAGGCATTTTTCATAGACTCTCTAAATGGTTAGTGAACTTGACTTTCCCAAAAGGCTGTCAAAGTTGCCAGCTCAAGGTTTTTGGGCAAAGGGAAAATAACTGAGCACGGGAGAAGGGTTCAATAAATATTTGTTGAATGCATTATCCCCAGTTATTTTCCTAGAAACAGAACGAAATTTATTGTAGTTTTTAGTATGAGTGAATTGTTGATGGGCTTATTTAGATATATATTATTTTAGAGAAACTCAACTCTTCCCCATTTATTCTCCACTTTGTGCGAGATGAATCTTAGTCTCTGGTGTCAGAAAACTCAAGTTATGTTAACCCTTTCCTAGTCATGTGACCTTGAGCACTTATTTTGACATTCCTTGACCTCAAATGTATAACTTGAGAAAGTTAATGATTACTTCTTATGATATCATATAGCATTGAAGAAAGGAAGTAATATGTGTGGAAAATGCAGTATAAAATGTTCTACTAGTGTTATTTATTCTATAATTCCTGGTAAACAGTTGTAAACTGGGATTCGGAATTGAATAACAGAGGTAGCTGCGGCAGTGGGGTACCTCTCACCACTCCCCTGCTCTAGGAAAACAGGTTTTCCTCAGTGTCTAGGAGCAAGCCAGGTTTATAGTGACTGCAAGTGAAATATCAGTAGGTGAGTTAACGTTGTACCTTCCCTACAACTTTTTGCTTTGTTGTTTCAAGTATCAATATTATTGAGGCATTGGCTACTTTCATGTTAGATTGATTCTCAAGGCCATGGTTGCCTGGATCCCACAAGGGTCATTTAATCTCTAATAAGAGAATGGATGATCTGTTGGCTGGAGAGGCTCAGTAAGAAAACCAGCTCACTTCTGAGCCTCCCCACCCTGAAAAACCCCTACTGTTACACATGCATCCAAACCCACACACACAGGTAGACACATGCACCATTCCTTTTAATTCTCACTCTGTGAAGGATGAGTCAGATGTGTTCTTCTTACCTCTCCTCCGGCTGTGCTACACGCAAGATATGTGCCTGTGAAGGATAATTCTTTAAGGGTGTTGGTGGGCAATTAAATGTTGGGAGTGGAGAGGAGGTGAGTATCTAAAAGTAATCCCAAAGGTTTTCTTTTCTTTCTGATAAAAGAGTTATAAACATCTCTGGGGAATGAATCATCCTGCCACCTGCGTGAGGAATGAAGACACCTCCCTAGTATGTTAAAAATAAAATAAAAGGAAAAAGAAGAAAGTGTGGGGGCAGATAAAATATAGTAGGGATTAATCATATTGGCGCAAGTCAGCCAGACATAACAAAAACCAAGACCAATGTCAGGGCAGGTACTGCATAACCTGAAGGACACAATGACCCACCAGGGTCTGGCTCAGTTGAGTCATTGGTCATCATCTGTATTAGTCAGAGCTCATTGCACTTCAAGCATCGGAAGCACAACTTGAATTAGCTAAAGAAAAGAAAGGAGCACCCTGGCAGTTTCCTGTCACTGTGGGAAGGGACCTGGATTGGAAGGACACCTGGAACATGAGAACTCAAATCCTATGAGATCGCTTCTTCAGACTCTGCTCTCTGCTTTTCCTTGGGCAGAGGCTTCATTATCATGGATGAGCCATCCCTACGATGATGGGAACAGGAAAATCAGTTCCTAAGTCTTGTATCTTCCATCTTCAGGGTCCTACATGATAAAGGCATAGTAGAGTAGGTCAGACATAAGATACAGGCAGGAGGTGAAGTCACAAGGATGGGTGTGTGTGTGTTGGGGACCACACATGTATGTGTGTCCAGGGGACAATCTGGGACATGACGATGTGACACATGGCCCAGATCCTTCTTCATGGATAGAATACTCATGAGCCCATGTCAAAGAGAGCTGCTGGCATCTTCTACTGCAACCTTTTTTAGAGATTACCTTTATCACAGACACCCACCTCTCTGGAGATCAAATTTCCTTCCATGGTAGCCAGCATTAGGATCTGATGACAGATTGACCAGAAGACATAAAGCCTGACTCTCCCACTCCAATTTAGGGAAGTTTTGAAAGGTCCGTTTGTCCACTCTTGTTTGCTTCTTGTGCACAAATGTTGAGTCCAAGATCATGCCCCAGTGAAGCCCCTGCAAACTCATCTCGATTTCACAATTAGTTTTCCAGGGAAGCCACCCAGTGACAGTTGAGAAGAAAGAACAGAGAGGAAAGAACAGGACTCTGTATATCACTAACTTTTCAGATGAAACAAAGAGGAAGAGACTCTGCTTAAGAAACTAATAAAAGTTGAGAAGGAGGAGACTGGTTCCGAGTGTACAGTATTGTAAGATGGGAGTGCTTTCACTTGAAATTCCCCATTTATTTACCTAGGTAAGTATATTGGCTTAGAGTGAGATGAGAGGATTTGGCAGGGTATTTGAGACTTAATGAAATTTTAATAGCAGTAAGAGGGACTAATCATTGCAATGAGACAAAAGACTAACAAATGGCACTGAGGATTCAGATGAAACTGCAAACCATGACACATCATCACCAAACTGTACAGCAATGCCATTACCCTTACATTACTGTTTTCAAGATGTACAAGTAAAGACGATGACTGAAGGATGGATGTATGTTTGAGGACAGTGAAGGGGTAGAGTAATTGCATAACAACCAGACAGTCAAAGCAGTAATTAAAAATAGATCATAAAACACACACATACATGTATATAATTGTTGATTTTTTTACATCAGTGATATTTATATTTTCATATTTTATTTCCAAGGAATGCTTACATGGTATCATTCCACTTTTTCTTGATGATTTTAAGTATCCATTTGCAATAATGTTTTATACTAAATTAATGTAGTTATGTATTAATGAGATTATCATTCCATTTGTCTTTTCTAGGTCCTGTGTATGCGATGATAAGTTAAAAAAAAAAAAAAGACAAAATCTGGGTATGCGATTATATAAGCAATTAAAATAGAAAGTTGGGATTAAGTTTTTTCAGATTTTGGCCAGCCAGAAATTTTACAGCCCTTGAAATAATGAGAAAGATGCTTTAACTTTACTTTCTGTTGGCATGATTTCACTTCTTTTTCTAATAGTGCATGCCATCCTTGGCGTTGGGGAAATAGAGTCTGAGAAGGGTTGGAGAATAACTAGAATCATGTCTTGGGCTTTCTTATAAGATTAGTGGAAAGGGGTCTTCTTACCTTAGGCTGCTGTATGTTGATCTGCCTAGCAAGCCGAGCTGTGATGGAATGAAAGAGTAGCCATCTGAAATAGGGCCACTGATCCAAAAGGGACAAGTAGCTAATGAGAACAAAAGACAATGGAAACCACCAGGTTCAGATAGAGTGTACTGTTCCCTCGTCTGTGCCTCCTTCTACTCAATACCAACCACAGTTTTCTATCACATTTCTTACTTGTTTCCTAGTCTGTCTCAACCATTAGTTTAGAAGCTCCATAAGGACAAACTTTGTGTATCATTTGTCTTTTTGTCTCTGGAACCTAGCACAGAATTTGATTTCAAAGTGGTATACAAGAAATGTTGGCTGAATGAAGGAACTCAATAGATAAATCTGGCAATAATTTGTTTAGGCATTAAACTAAAATTTCCCAATGCTCAATTATACTATAGTAGTGTGTGTGTGTGTGTGTGTGTGTGTGTGTGTGTGTGTGTGTGTGTGTGTATGTATTTATGCTGACATTATCAGCATCTTCAGTGATTCATTCCAGAAACAAGACCTCACATTTTTGCAATCCAGTGTAAGGAATGAGGTGTATCCTTCCTACCCAGTATGACGTTTGACATTTCACCCAGCATAAGGTTATCATAAAACTATTCTTTATTCTGTATGCTGGCAAAGCTCCAAGTAGTTCATTAGGGAGGGTGGGGTGGATCAACTCCAGTGTTTAGATTCTCAAACTGCTTTCAATTAGGAAATGACTTCTGTGTTTCTCCCACTCAAGTGCCTTTGATTAGCTCAAAGCAAAACTATGCAGTCACATGGAAATGTGTTCTCTCAGTCAGAACCTACAAAAGCTAATCAAGGGCTCAGCTGGCTTATGTCGCTGTACGTTCCTTGACACACACAGATGCGCCTTGAACCTGGCTGGCCTATCCTTGTACACTGCTGCCAGACTCCACAAGCCTGACTAAGGAACACCCAAAGTTGTTTTTGTTTCTTACCCTGGGACCGTGGCCTATAGGATAGAGCTGTTCCATGGAGCAGCTGTGTGACCTTACTGCGCCCTGCTGTCGCTGTGGTGATTTCAAGGTTGTAGGTGGGGATATTTTCCACCACTGACAAAATATTGTAGACATTTAGAGAGAAAAGGTGAATAATAAATAATAATATCTATCTGTCTCTCTATCACCGTCTTCTGTCTATCTAATCTTATACGTATTATAGTATCCAACATTGACCCTTTCACTACTCATTATATTTGGACTCTGAGTTCAGATGACAGCCATTGAGAAGAACAAGAATTAGTGGAGATGCTTCTTGTGCCCCTTGTTCTCCAATCTCCCCCTCCTCTACAGACAGATGGACTTCACCAGGTCTAATGAGCTTACTCTGCTGCTAAAATACAAGGGCTTCCATGACATTTTGCCTGAAAACCCAAACTCTGTCTTCTACAGGCCTCTGCTTCCCTCCTCCCCTTAGTCTAACCCTAGTACTTAAACGTGTTCTTTTTTGCATATACTGTTCATTTTATCTGGTTCCCTCACCCAGATTTCCTGATTATATCCACTCCTCCCAGCTCCACCTTTCACCTCATTTTCCCTAGGTGCAGTTTTACATAGGACTGTATGACTGGTTAATACCATTCTAGACACTCACAGACAAGAACCGTGTCTGTTTCCTTCTGCACTGTACTCCAGGGTCCAGTGCTATGCCTGGTACATAGTTGAGTGAATAGTTATGTTGAGTTCAGGTAATGTCCAAGAAGTCTCACTCCTGCCCACCTCCTGTCTACACAAATTCTTTTCCTGTGTCTTTGCTGCCTATCCTTTCCCCTAAGCCAACATTTATCTCTTAGAAGAGGATCTGATTATTGTATTTTAAGAAAATCAAGATAAGGTAAGAAGGTATTACTTAAGATCAATTAGTTTGAAAAAATACTAGGTGCTTTAAATAATTTACAAATTTATAATCTGGCCCCCACATGTGTGTCTGCTTTCATAAACCCACAAAACACATAATATATTCTCTTGGTTTGAACTTAGTATTTAATGCATGAAAGGTACTCAATAAAATGTACCTATATCAATATACGTGTATGTATTTTTTGGCTTTATTTAACCACTATACCAATAAATATCCTTTGTTTTATATCAGTACAACCTAATAGTTAATGTGCTTTTATAAATCCCATTTCAATTGTTTTATATTTCTCAGGCAATATAATCTCAGTTACATCACTCACAATCAACTGTAAAATAAACATCTTCTGCCATTAGGTCCAGTAGATGCAAAACCCTAGGAAAATTTAAACAAATATTTTGATTTTGTTTACATATGTGCCACCAGCTGCTTCATAAAAATCTACTTGGAAAAAACAAATGTTACAGAAGAACCCCATATTGTAAACACCTGGATTGAAATACTCAACACAAAGCCAGAAAGTAAACACTGCAATATTAAACTCAATCATGTGGGAAAAACCTACTCCCAAGTGTATTTGAGATATTGTTTAATTTTACACAAAAGAGACTAAGTGGCAAGCCAAGAGAATAGGGCAGATGAAAAGGAGAGGCTCACTGTTGAGGAACCGACCATGTCTCCTCAGTGTAGTTGTTGGTGGATTGTGGGAAGGTTTAGAGTAGCCCCAGTACACAGAGTTTCTCTTCTTCTTACACCCTTCCCAGCTTATAAAGAGGATTGGGTTTGACTATACTCACTTTCCATCAGCAGGAAGCTCTTTGCTAAGAGAGTGCCAGAAGCTTAATTCAGTGAAACATTTACTGGGAGCCAATGACGTCCTGAGTGCTGTGCTGAGGAAGCATCAGGAATACAGAGATTAATAAAAGGGTCCTTTCCTTTGAAGATCTACAATTTAGTGATGGCTGAAATACCTGTTGACCATTGTGTGTGTTGTTGGAGATATGTGCTAGAATAAAGATTAGTGCAATACTAGTGATGGCTCAAAAGAGGAAATACTGAACTCTTGCAGGGCTTGGGGAAGACTTCATATATGAAATAATTATTCAGTTGAGTCTTGGAGTATACATAGGACTTTCTCCAATATTTAGGTAATGGAATGTGAGTTGGTGAGCCTGAAGGGAGTTACAAATGAGCATCCCAGACAGAAAAGAAACATCACTGCAAAAACAGGGGTTCCCAGGACTGCCCCAGGGTCTACACAGGCACACAGGATTGAATGTTACTTGCCCTTGCACTTGTGCCCCAGCTGTTGGACCACAACTACTGGTGTGCACAGGGCCACCTGGGCTAGCGCGGTACTCACACACATTCTTCATTGTCCTGTGGGACATCAAGTCCAAACCACAAGGTCCAAAATAAAATTATTAAGACTTTCAAAATGGCAACAAGAGAGCCTTAAACCAAGCATGGGATCATTCTCAGAGCAGGACCCTGTGCTACTGCATAGGTTTCACACCCATGGAATCAGCTCTGTATTAGCACAATTCTCACTGCAGAGCAATGCCGTATGCTGTCAACAAACATTCAGTTTTCCCTCTATTCTCTCCCAGTTTGGTATTAATTGGACTTGGAACACAAACTAATTGGGAAAGCGGAAAACTAATTGGGAAAGGGGAGAGGGGAAAGTGGGCAACAGTGGGGAGAAACTGAGGCCAGAGGCAGGTCTCAGATCCTGTAAACCTTTGTACGATATGTTGGAATTTGTTATTTATCCTATGCGTGAAGCACTTTTGAATGATTGCAAGCAGATGTCATATGACCAGATTTGTCCATTAGGAAATTCAATGTGGTGTCAATGTGATGGGAGGATCTGAAGCAAGAGAAATAGGAAATAGGGAAACTAGTTCTGAGCGATACAAGTGAAGAATCTTTTACCTCTCTCCCCAACTATAGAAATGATGGTACCAGTTCATACTTGCCCTGTGTTCTAGTTCTGAATGTATGTGCCCTCTTTCTCATATTGGAGTGAAAGGTCCTTGGAGCCCAAAAGTGCTTTCTTTTGGCAACCAAATGAAAATGAAGCATTGATTTCCCAGGAGATTTTTTTTCATTCTTTTCTATCATCATACGTGCACACACACAGCTAATACTGAAGGAATCCCTCCTTTCTCATGAGGTGCCGAATGTTGCAAAGATAGCAATGAGGTGATTCTAAAATCAATGATACTTGTGTTTTTAAAGGTCCTTTTAAATAGTAGATGCTCAATACATATTTCCTGTTAAACTGGGTTTGCCTTAGCTATTTGATAAGTAATCACATCAACATCTGGACTCACATAAAAGTCTTAGTCTGAATTAAATGAAATCATGTGTTACCGTAAGGTAAATGGGTTTAGTAAAGTGATATAGGCTACCTATGGGCAGCAATGCTCTTGAATGAAGTTAAATGCCTGAATGGGATCTTCACAGAGAACAAAAAAAAACAAAACAAAAGAACCACTGTATTCAGTCAGATCTGCATACAAATCAATAGATGTTCATTGATAAGGGAAATTGCATTATAGATCCATTTGCAGAAAAGACAGGATGCGTGTAGCACTAACAGGGAACAATCCTGTCATTGCATAGGATTGTGATGTCAAAGTCAAGGGGGATTGAGTCTTCTGTTATGGACACAATAGAGCGGTAGTTTTCAAGCCACGTTAGACCTGCCTGGGGGAGTTTAAAAATTGTCCTTGCCTGAGCTCCGTCACAACTGATTTGGAATCTCTGGGGGTAAGTCTTGGGTATCTGAATTTTCCCCAAGCTTTGTTGAGTTACAATTTACATACAATGAACTTCATCCATTTTAAAGTGATTTCTGTCCCTATGGTTGTGACTTTTCCAGAATGTTATATAAATGTAATCAAAGAATATTTAGTCTTTCGTGCCTGGTCTCTTTCACGTACCATAACACTTTTGAGATTCGTCACATTGTTGAACGTTATAGTAGGTTATTCCTGTATGCTACACAAAGAATACTGGGCAGTATTGTGTGGTATTATTATACCACAATTATCTTCTCCATTCATTAGTTGATGGGGCCAGATGAACTTTATAAAAAGCTTCTCAGTTAATTGTAAAGCACAGCAAACTTTGAGAATGATTACTACAGAGAACCTTAAATATAAGTATTATTTTATATCATACCAAATGTTTTCACATGCCCCAGTGATCATAGTTTTACTCTATTTAACGTGATATATGTGGAAGAAGTTAGAATGAACAGCAACTGGACTATATACCACACTAGCTAGCATCCATGGAAACTTTGGGTCATGTCTGCTTAACAGATAATTTCTATTTGATATTACCTAAAAATGTATGCACTTTTCCAAAGCGTAGTGAATTAGTACCACCCACACCCCACTATCCCTTTTATCAATAAGTCCTGGAAATGTTGTTGGGAGATACATGGAAAAGAAATTATTCACATTCCAGATCATCTTCTCTTACCCATTAATGGAAAATTCTTGTCTATAAAGAGAGAACAGTTTTAGGACCCATGATTATTCAACTATCTAACATGTACATATTTCTGACCACTTGGAAGGCATGATGAGAGCATTTCAGTATCCAAGTCTATAAACTATGATTAAGAACAATTTATAAGGGCACAGTCATTTCCTTCATAAATGCTTGTGACAGTTAATCTGGGCCTCTCTAGTCCTTGAAAAAACAGCACTTAGAAGCAACAGAATCAGAAATATTGAGGAAACTTCAACTTCACAAGGAAAGAGGGTGTTTGTTAGTGCTTTTTTTTTTTTGTAAAGTATAAATAGATGCCTAAGATTTATTGAATTCATTAGTGAGGAATCCAAGCAAGATAAAGCTGTTTCACTAAGCATAATTTCTGTAGTACTTTTTAAATTAAATTTATGGAGGCAATATTAGTTAATAACATATAGTTTTCAGGTGTAGGAGATTATGATGTGTCATCTGTGCATTCTATTGTGTGCTCACCAGTCTAGTTTCCTTCTGTTACCATATATTTGACCCCCTTTACCCACTTTGCCCTTCCCCTGACCCTCTTTTCCCTCTGGTAACCACCATGCTGTTGTAGCTGATATGAGTTTGTGTGTTTTGTTCGTTCCTTTTTGTTTTATGTTCCACATAGGAGTGAAATCATGGTTCTTGTCAGATATAGATATATATGTAGTCAGCTCTCTCTCTCTCTCTCTCTCTCTCTCTCTCTCTCTCTCTATATATATATATATATATATATATATATATATATATATATATATATATATGTTCCAGGTGTACAAAACAGTGTGATAGTTAGATATTTATACCCCTCACAAAGTGGTAACCCTCCTCCCCCGATGTACTACCCCTCTGACATTGTATGTATGTAGCTGTTACAGTTTCTCTGACTCTATTCCTTATGCTGCACTTGATTCTTGTCCTTTTCCATCTGACTTATTTCATTAGCATAATTCTCTCAAGATCTATCCATGTTGTCACAAATGGCAATCTTTTGTCTTTTTATGGCTAAGTAGTAGTCCTCTGTGTGTGTGTGTTTCAATGCATTTTTTTTTAATGAGCTTCTGGAGCTGTTTTTAAATTGATTTAATTGATTACTTGTACAGTGATGTTTGATACATCATGCAACTGAGTACTCACAAGATGTCTGGGGGGCTCTCCAGACTTGGAGACTTTTGCGAGAGATGTGCTTGCATGAGAACAGAGGACGGAATATGGCTTACAGAAATTAAAACACCATATGAGGGAGTTTCTCTGAGTTAAGTCAAACTTGAACTTCATTTATTAAAAAAGAATGAGTTTATATGATGATAAGGCAAGATCAAGGATACCCTGAAATATGAGTAATTTTTACTGGTGTTCTTAAACATCACATCCTCTCTTCACTGTGAAAATGCTACTGCTGAGAACAGAGATCTTTGGGTCTGACATTGCCCATGACTATTGTCATCTCTTGAACTCAGGAAGTAAAAGTGTTACCTAGAATTTCTAGAGTGTCTCTTGTGTGCCCCTTCAAATAGAAAAAAAAAATCCTTTTTAGGATTCTTATAAATCAACTTTGTTTTTTACTCTTTGAAAATTAATAGATGATATGCATCAGATTTGAATGGTTAAAAAAATGTTAAAGAGACTTATTCCTCATCTCTGCAGGTCATTTTATTCAACTCATTGCAAAAGTTCTTTCTTTTGGCAACCAAAGTAAAATGGAGTATTGATTTCCCAGGAGATTTTTTCATTCTGTTCTCTCATCGTACGTGCACACACAGAGATATTACTGAAGGAATTCCTCCTTTCTGATGATGTGCCAAATGTCGCAAAGATAGCAATGAGGTGATTCTAAAATCAATGATACTTGTGTTTTCTGACAAACAGGGGAAACACTTAAAAAAGAATTACTACAGAAATTAAAGAAAATCTTAATGAAGTGAAATAAAATTCAGGGGAAAAGGTATTTTCTCATTTGCTTATGAAAAACTTAACATTATTGCAAGGTATTCTAACTAAATAGTTTAAGGCTTGTGAACTTGGTGCCTTCCCAAAATTAATGTTCTTCCCGGAACCTCAGAATATGACCTAATTTGGAAATAGTGTCATTGTAGCCATAATTACTTAAAATAAGATCATAAAATAAGGAGTAGAGTGAGTTCTGAATCTAATATGACTAGTGTCATATGAGGAAGAGGAGAAGGGACACAGGGACACAGATTTATTTAAGGCGATCACATATTTTTCTCCAATAAGCACTCCTTAAGTGTGTCTCGCAAGTTTTAATATGATAATTGTATTATCATTTATTTCTAAATATTTTGTATTTTAAAAATATGTACCTTGTTATCATGTCTTTATAGTCTTTTTTCTCTCCTGATCCCACAACTGATGAGACAATTAATTGCTATGATAAATTTGATATTTGTCAATCTCTTGTGCATATATATATACATATATATGTGTATATATATACACATACATATGTGTATATATATACACATACATATGTGTGTGTGTATATATATATATATATATATGTATATGTATATATATTGCAATTACAAGAGGTGCTCAAAGTGGTTACTATCAGCAATCAGACACTCCTGATTATGGCAAACTACTGCGTGAGCAATGTTGACCAAAGTGTCCACTTGTGTATATTTTTTTGGCACCTGGATACATATACATATACATATACATATACATATACATATACATACATATATATATATATATATATATAGCAATGGACTAGTGTGTAACTACAGGTTTAGGGAATCTATATATATATGTATAGATTCCCTAAACCTGTAGTTACACACTATTCCATTGCATTAATATCACCCTATTTATCTTTTTTTTTTTGAGGAACCCTTAAGTTGTTTGCAAACTATTTCTATTATAAGTACTACCTCTGCTATCATTTGTTTTTAACTTTTTTTATTAGTTTCAGGTGCACAAAACAATGTAATAGTTAGACATTTATCATTTATATCCCTCACACAGTGACAACTCCCCTCCCCCATCCACTACCCCTCTGACATCACACACAGCCCTTACATTTCCACTGTCTCTATTCCTAATGCTGTGCTCCGCTTCTTGTATGCATGGACCTAGAGAGCACTATATTAAATGAAATAAGTCTACAATCATTTTTGTACATTTCCTCTTATATATGCTTTGAGAGATTTTCTAGAAGGTATAAGATCTAAATTTCTAAATCACAGGGGACAGGCATCTTCAACACCACTACAGATTTCCAAATTTTTCTCAGACCAGCATTTCAGGCCAAAGGAAGAGAGTACAATAGCATGGAGAGGAGGAAGCTTTGTAATTCCTTGTCTGAAATCAAACCATGTGACCACCACTAGCACAAAGTCAGCTGCAAAATGTGTCTCTAGCTGGAAACCATGTGCATAACCCAAACTAAGAGGGATACAAACTCTGTTGTCAAAAATATGTGGAGGGGAAAAAGTATATTCTAGGGGCTAGTGACAGCCATTGCCAAATTACGTGCCTCTGTACACCCAAAAAACTGTGCCTCTTCTTCCCACACGAGCACTCTCTCATCCCAGGGGGATGACCCAAAATACCTCCCTGCCCAAGGGTCAAAAGCCACTGGATCTGTCCTTTCCCATACCTAGAATATAATGCGAGTAGGAATAGGAACACTTATGTTTAAGGAAAGCAGACTGTCTATAAAGTGTTTTGACATGTGCCATTTTCTGGGGATGGAGTTTTTCTAGTCCTTATTCTTCTGAGAGAGAAGTCTTCATAATGTCTAGGTATCTGGGTACCTCTGTGCAAAGATGTGTAGCTCATACTCACCTTTCTCCATGAGACTTGAAACCCAATTCCAACCTACTGAAATCTACCTGGCATCGGGATTCTCCCACAACTCCTCAACTCTAGCTCACACATGCACCACTGATTTTGAGTCCTGGGTTTGCATCAGGCATGTGGAGATTTTTCTCTCCTTTTTGAAGTTCAAAATATATTAATTTTTTTTGTCGCAGTTATATTTATTTTCCATTTCAGTGTGTTCAAGCGGAATGGGGATTTCCTACTGTATTTCATTCTGCTACACTTCTGGAAGTTTGTTTTATCTTTTTTGTATATTCTACATATGTAGATCACCAAATTTTTAAAAATCCAGTCTGTTCCAATTCTTTACAGTTTTAGCCTGTTAATGACATTTAGAGGATATCGAACATCCCTAATAAAAGGAATTGGAGGTAGTAATTTTGAACAAAGATAAGTCACAGCGTTTTTTATTCTAAATCCTTTATAACTTTTAAATTATATACATCTTGATTATTAATTTAATTAAGTCCATAGAATTTAGAATTTAAAATTTACTTTTACTGTCTTTTTAATATTTTTTGCTGTTTGGTCATTATGAATTGATACTAGAAAATGAACTGCATCTTTACTTTTTGAGATTTACATATGGTATTATGGTATTATGTTTATGTAAAAGGAATAATACTTCTCAAAGGTTGCCCTGCCTGTTAAAAGGATACTATTAACATTAGGACCCACTGAAATCTGAAATTGTTTATTTTACTTCATTTTCTATTCGGAGTATACTGAAGAATATTTTAAAGGTAATTTTAGTGGAATACATGTATATTCCATGGCAATATTTCAGAAAAGTATATGCCCTTCTTATAAGAGAGGGAGATGAAATTATATATGTGATGTGTGTATACACATATACACATGTACATATATATAATATTTTTTAATTACCATCTTCTCTTTTACATGTTTATAATTATTTCCTACTTCAGTCCTTTGAAGTTGCACTAAACTTCTGCTAGATTTCAGAGGAAGAAATACTCCAAAATAAGTAACAAATTGTACACACTGGTCTATCGCATCAAATGTTATCTTGACAGTCATGACTCTTGCCATCTTAATGATTCTGGGCGTTTATCCAAAACTCTTTTGCCCTCTCTTGCTCTGGAAGCTTAAAAGACGAGTTCATTGAAAATATATTGGGTTTTTGTTCCATGAAATTGTGGTCTTGAGTTATATGTTTCAGTACTGTTTGACATTTCTACCTACAGAATTGTAGAAGATGGCAATGATTTAATAAAACAATATGACTCTTTCTTTGAAGCCATTGTAGTTCAATAGACCAGGTAGATTTAGCTAGATCTTATAAGAACAGAACAGTTATATGAATCAAGGCATTGTGCTAAGTTTTAGAGCTTTCAATTAGGTGTAACCATTGCCTTAGGCAGATAATATGGAAAATAAGTTTATTGGTATATTGTGTGTTAGATAATTAGCCATCAAATTTTCTTTTAAAAATGCATTAAAATATTAGTATTGTAAAAGGGAGTGAAATGCTTCATTACTATTTTGAAAAATAGTAAAAATAAATAGCAATAAAATACAATTGAGCAGAATGAAACTTCCATACTTTGCTAAAGAAAACGTAAAATGATATACTTTTGGTACAGAAGTATATTGGCAATATCAACGAAAATATTAACAAGCATATATTTAATACAGAATCTTACTATTAACAAGTAACCCTACAAATATATTTATATCTATGTACAAATGGACATGTATAATCCATCTATGAATAGTAAAATTTTTTAATTCTATGTGATATATGCATAGAAGTCAATGCTATGTCGTAAGAAAATAAATATGATAGACGTATGTACTGGTCTGCTATGTTGTGTACCAAATTACCACAAACTTAGTAGCTTAAAACAATACACATTTATTATCTCTCAGTTTCTGTGTTGGGAGTCCAGGCATTGCTTAAGTTAGGGCTTTTATTCAGAGGCTTATAAGGCTACAATAAAGTTTGGCTGGGCTATGTTCCCATGTAGAAGCTCATTTGGGGAAGAATTTGTACTTATGGTTGCTCAGGTTGTTGATAGAATTCATTTCCTCGTGGTTGTAGGATTTAGGGCCCTGGCTTATGAGGGCTATTGGCTGAAGGTCACCCTCAGCTCCCAGACGCCATCATTCCTAGAGGCTCCAGCGGTTCTTTTCGACATGGTTGCTTACTCCATTAAGCCAGTAAACAGATTATACTCTCATTACCAATTATCACTCATTTTGGAGTTAATTCTAATATGTAGAGTCACTATTCCTTACTGATAACTTTTTTTATCCAAAAATGCTATTGATTTCTGAGACTTTTTAAATCACAATCACATATTTACATGGTTTATTTCCCTGAAGATTTTAAAGAGTTAATATTTGGGTTTTCAGCTAATTTTGTCCAAAAGTTCCTTCCAATCTTTGTAGAGTAAGAAACCAAGGGCTCCAAATCACCCTCGGAGGAAATATAATTTGAAAGTCTAGAATTTTGATTTAAGAGGCCTTTTTGGGTGGAGACTTCATGGTGGTTGTTGCTTTAATCTTGACCTAAACTTCCTCTTCCTTTTAAAAATAAACTCTAAGCATTGTTTCTTGGATATAATTGTAAGTGATCTTTCCAGAAAAAGAACGACTCTGTTTTGAAAGAATCTAGTAAATACTACTGAAACCTGTGTGATGGCAGGTTGGTCAGACTCTGAGTGGCTAAAACTGGAAATTCCACAAGACCATAACATTCTTTAATTGTAGCCAAGTAGCACATACTGAAGGAAGATTCCTTTCTACTTCTAAACCATTTGGACTAAGATATTTCATAGAATTTAGGTTTTCTTTGAAATGACTAGTAAAAGTCTTATTTTAAGAACTGGCATGCAAGTTAGTGCCATTGTAAATATAGGACTTGTTTTGTTTTTCTCCAAAAATAATGCATTCATCTGAGCACAACTGGAAAATTCAGAATGAGCCAAAATTAATTTTATGGCATTCAGATCATCCAAATGGACGAATGCTGGCATGCCCTCTTCAAATGCAATGCCTGGTCCAGCATCTCTAACATATAGCACAGTACGAGAATTTACAGAACCTTTGTTTACAAGAGGAAAATAATGGTCTCAGTGCCCTGTAATTGATTTCCAGGGCCCAATACCGAAACAAGTAGTAAGTATTCCATTACAGCAACCAGTTTCACAAATCAATCTAAATAAATGTGTTTTCTTTGCAGACTTTAATCGATACAAACACATTTGCAGAGTTCTTACATGATGGGCAGAAAAGTGCCAACAATTGTATGAGTTTCAGAAGACTTCAAAAACGTTCTCTGATCTTATATTTTTAAAGTCAAACTCTGAACCTATAGTACTTTATCAAATAAACGCTCGATGCTTTGGATATAGGTTTTTTTATGCAAGGTGCCCTTCATTATTATAATTCAGTGTCATTTTACTTTTATAATATATAACATTTCTAATTAAAGCATGCAAAAGACATGCACATATTTAATTTTATCAAAATAGAAAGTTCTTGATGACTGCATTAAGAAGAATCTCCCTTCTAGTTATCCTTGCCTATGACTGCTGACCAAAAACTATGGGCAGAGATTTCTTCACTTCAGTATTGAAGCATCTGTGTGTTCCTGCTTGCCTGTTTTCCTTTCTTCCACAGATATTTATTGAGAGCCTATTATAGGCCAGGCAACTTGCTTAAAGCTGATGATACTAAAGACGAGTCAGACAAGACTTCTGTGAGAGCTTATTAGGAAGTGTGCAGATACCTTAGTTAGGGCTGCTCTAACAGAGTCCTATGGACTGGGGGACTTATAAGCAACAGAATGTATTCCTCACAATTCTCGAGGCTAGCAAGGCCAAGATCAAGGTGCTGGCAGATCCAGTGTCTGGTGACAACCTGCTTCCTGGTTCATATACAGCACCATACAGCTGTGTCCTCAAAAGGAGGAGGGGGTGAGGGAGCGCTCTGGGGTCTCTTTCATATGAGCAGGGCCCTCATGACCTAATCACCTCCCAAAGACACTGCCTCCCAATACCATCACATCAGGGATTAGGTTTTAACGTATCGATTTTGGGGGGACACATACATTCAGTCTATAGCTACATGTAAACATAAAATTCCAGTATGGGTCATGTTACACAGAGTTTTAACCAAAGTTCTATAGCATATACATGAAGAGAATAATTTCAGAGATAAGAATCAGAAATGGCTTCACAGAGGAGGCATCATTTAAGCAGGGCATTGAAGAGAGATTAGAAAACCTTAAAAAGAGGAGTTTGACTGTAAATATTAGAAGCATGTTCTAACTCTTAGTTCAGAATGACAATCCACATAAAGTTTTAATGAGCATTAGAATCAACTGTGACTTTCTTCCAAATGGCATCTAACCCTCTTCCTAATCACCCAAAATTCTCCCTGGCCTGACAGCCCCTGTTCAGGATTTATTGCAGGAAAGTGTCACTACAAGTGATTTGAGAGTATTATATCCTGTGGGTGCATGGGAGACAGAAAAGTGTTTAGAACCACTGGTTAGTACCAAACTGCCATTGATACCTGAATAAAGTGAGTAAGAGGGTTCATATGCAGTGACTAATGGTGCAAAAGTTCACGTGCGCTAAGAATGAAGCTAGCCACCCAAGGGTATCTCTAACAGTGTGTGAGTGAAACTTTACCTGACACGTTCAATGAAAAACTGATCCCTTGGCTATTTACAAGAGTCACTAAATCCGGACCTCTGGGCATAAAATATTGAATCTGAACTTTAAGCATCTTGCCAGGTGATTCTTTTGTCTGCTGAAGTTTGAGATGGAATAAACTAAGTTCTAGACATGATGATTTCAGTGCTGCTTTACCATTGAAATCTCCACCCTTCATTTGGAACACACTGGGGTAAAAATAATTCTGAAACAGCCATCTCAGTTCCACCACCCATTTTGCTAAACCTGTTTTTTCATCTTTAAATCTATTTCAAGAACCATTGAACTAGAAGATGTTTAATTCTTTCAATTATTCATGCTTTCATCCAGGCAATAAGTATATTTCTAGTGCCTACTGTGTGTTAAGCACTGCTGAATAGGAATCGTAAATGACACATTTTCGGGAAGAATCTTGGTGTCAAAGACTGTGCTCAGTTGTTCAATGAAGTGGGCTGTAATGTAGGTGTTCCACAGTGGGCTGGCATTCTCAGAAAGGCTATTCTTCTGAGGGAGCCTATTTTTTGTTTCTGAGTAGTCTTTGAGAATTAAATTTTCTCTGTGCTGGAAGCTCTATCTAGGCATATTTACAATAATTGCCCTTTGATGCTTTGGGAGAACTCTCCCTCTGAAAGAGCCTTAATGGATACAAGAGGGTTTATTACTCAGCTCTTGAGGGCACAGTGGTCAATTCTTTGAATTCATTTTTAGTAGAGTACAGACAGTTAAAGAGCAAAATTCCCTTTTGGGACTTAGAATAAGGAATTTGGGACAGACTGTGAATATTTAGGGGACCAAGGAGAATGCATTATCCTAGAAACCCATGGAATTCTGAAGGAAAGTAGAAGATTGTATGTTAGGATTTGGGACAGTGTAGGCATTTTATCGATTTTATCCAAATATCATCCCTTGCAAATTAGGTTTTAACATGAATTTGGGGGGCACACAAGCATCCAGTGTATAGCACCCATCTACTGTGTTTCCATTGGAAATAAAATGTGATTCTCACCTCACACCAACACAAAAATTCAAGATGGTTTAATGGCCTAAGTATGCAAAGCAGAAATTTAAATTATAGAAGAAAATATAGAGAATATTTTTAAAATAACGATTGTAAATTCATTAAACAAGGAGGCCATTAGATTCAGGTGGTGCTAAATACCTTGATAGCCTACACAGGCAAACCAAAACCTAAGCCAGAGTCAATGCCCTCAAATGTGAGAAAATAAAACTTAAGAACAACAGTTCACATGCAGCCAACTAGGCTTTCCAAATAAGGCAACTGTGTAAGCTACTGCCAATAAATAATTTTCTTGCTTTGCTTCTGAGTTTTCTCTATAAAAACCTCTCCCCTACCTCCTATTGGTGGAATAGTCTTAACAACCTTTGGTTTGGCCCTGCCCTATTCTAATCAATGTATACTCAAATAAACTCTTGGGGGGAAAAAATTAATGTGACTCAGTTTACCTTTTAGCACAGTGTAAGGATAGAAAAAATACCCACATTATTTACACATGTTCTTTCTGACAGTACTTATGAAGTACTTTAAAATTCTGGGGGTAGTATTGAGGACTAACTGGAGAAGGGAATGCTTAAAATTTTGGCAAGTGTCAACTGCTGTTGATCATGGGCCCCAGGGTTGCTCTTCCTGACAAAATTTCCAAAATGTCACCACCCTCAAGGTGCTAAGGATTCGAACTATGATCAATTTGTGTTTCTTAACTTGGGGTGGAGGTTACGCCATGCTCTGTAGACATTTGAGGATGAGGAAGGGTAGGCATTTTCAGTTGTTCCCAGACTTAGGGGTGGGTGTAGCTCCTGCCATTTAGTAAACAGGGACCAGGGTTGCTAACCCAGGGTACAGGACAGTGCACAAAAAAAAGGACATAACTAAGTGACAGATATGGCTCTACTACAAATTCTTTCTTTGAATGAGATTGTCATCCATGAGCATCTTCTGGTACAGACACGTGGGATCACCACCCATAAGAGCAGTACCTGGGTGCTCAACCTGAAATCAGAGGCTGGGAGAAAGCAAAGCAGGGTTGGGCATCCGGAGTTTTGGTAGAACCACAGGGGAGGAAAGCTCTGTAACTATGGGGATTGAGAAAATGTCATGAGGATTGTGGGATGTTCAGCATCTAAGCCTGATCATGCTGGATTTCAACAAGAATATCCTTTCCTGTGGCCTGTGAGCATTGATTTGGTGCTAAAATATCAAGGTAGCAGCAACAGATCAGAGTGGAGGTGAGAGTTGGTTCTCCATGTACCAAACCATGTGCAAGAGGCTGTAGGATTATCTCGTCACCACCCTAAGAAGTAGTGGAGAGAATGAGGCTCAGGGAGGCGAGCACCAGGGTTCGACAGAGCCTCGCTGACCACACAGCTTGTATTCTTTATTTTCCAACATCATTTGAAAATAGATGTAATTATCCTCATTTATCAGTTGAGGAAGTTAACAAGTCAGGGGAGTTTAGGTAACATTAGTGAGTGGCTGAATTTTAACCTAGGGCTTTCATTTATATTCCAGATAATCCAAAACCTGTGTTCTTTGCTTTATATTCATTATTACCTCAATCTGCAGTGAGTGTGAGTGTGAGTGTGAGTGTGAGTGTGAGAGAGGAGAGGAGAGGAGAGGAGAGGAGAGGAGAGGAGAGGAGAGGAGAGGAGAGGAGAGAGAAGAAAAGAGAATATCTGCATCTTTTTTATTTGGATTTTTGAATAACATTTCGTGTAATAGCGTTTCTGTTTAGTTAGGAGAGTTACTAGAACATTATTCCTCATTCTCTACCCATTAAGTTTTCACTGACGTTAAAAGGACTAAAAGCTGCCCATGGAGAACAATGTTAGAAAAATAAATCACCTTTCCTTTCGCTGATTACTGTGTGAACCAAGCTAGGGGTGGAAGACTCACCGCCAACCGCTTTTTGCAATTAAATTGCAAAAACACCTCAAGGAATCAGAGAAGCTATACTGCATTTAATTATTTGAGCCTCTTAACCCAAAGTTCAGATGATCAGTTACATGTTTTCATTTTACCATGGAGTCAAGGCCTACAGTTCATCAGAAAATCAAATGCTCATATTTGTTTTTCCCAATTTTTCCTTTTTTAATTTGAGAAAGTCTGCAACTGTCGTTCAGGGTGATTTCTTTGCTCAAACTGTTTTCTTTGGATTCCAGTGGAGTGAACCATAACACATGTGGATACTTCGCTGACTATGTAGTGTATAAACAACATCCCTGTCAATAATGAGCCTCCTCCACAACAGACCACATCATTTGGCCGGTCCTCTTAGGTAATCCTCGGCCTTTACGACACAATACATTTACAATAACATTTATTTCTCCAGGTTTGCGGTGTAGCTGAAAATCACGTTCCCATAATTTTATATTTTGACTGGCAGGCTTTACGGTGAAGTCAGGTTAAAAAAACTACGGAAAACTGTGGGCGGTTTCTAACACATTCTTAGAATGGGAGAAAGCATTTAATTCCTTTCATTACAGTGACATGTTCCTTTTCATGTGGTCATTTCTTCCTTATTAGAAGTCCTGAGTTTGATTTGAATGCCTTTGCCCATTGTTTTCTATTGGTTAAAATCTCTGTGCTTTGAAATATTATGTGTATTTAGGGGAGAGAGAGAGTAAATTGAGTAAGTAGAGCAGGGATTTTTTTCATTGTAAATTTCCTACATGATTTCAAGATTATTATTTTTTATTCATTTTCACAATGAGAATGTTGCTGGCAATCACTCATCTTTTGATCTCTTAATACTGGATGTCATAAGGGCTAGTCCCAAATATTCAAATGTCCTATTTATCTATTGTCCATATAACCAGTTCCCCATGGACTCTATGACAACTTATTTATATGACAAATATAAACATCTAAAGTTTTGGATTTCTTTAATCGATATTTTTTTCCCCTTAACTTACTTCATGTTTTATTTATGAGACACCTGTAAGAATTGGCATGGGTTACTGCTTTCTACTTTATGGTTTTATAAAATAGCTCTTACAACAAGCTTTGTTGTACAAATGTAGAATTGTCAGCCCCAAAGTGCTTACCAAAATGAGTCAAAAAGTGTAGCTTTATAATAAAAACTCTCTAGTCTTTAAATTAGCTGACATTGGATGTTTGCAATACGTGAAACACCAATTTGCCTTTTTTTCATAAATGCAATCAGAAAAACATTACATAGTATGATTAAATGGATTCCTGAAGGGCTCATCCTTGTGGTAGAAACTGTTCAATGCTTTCTAACTTCTAGGCCTGTTTATTTTTTCCTCTGTAATAGAATCCTGATTTCAGCTGACACATCACTGCCTGAAACAAAAAGTGACATCTCAGCTTCCCATATATGCTAGATGTGGCCTGTAGCCAGTTTATGGCCATAAGATATAAAGATAATATTTTTGGTGGGACACTTCCCAAAGGGAAGAACGATCCCTTTCTTTGCTCCTCCCTCCATCCTATGGCTTGGAATGCAAATGTGACCATTGGAGCTCTAATAGCTATCTTGGACCATGAGGCAAGCTGGCCATCCACTCTGTTAGAAGCTACACAGGCTATGCCAGCACTGGATTACCCACCTTTCTTTTACAAGAAAGTGAAACGAAGTTCATCTTATTTGACATAGTTATTTTATTGTTTTATGTTGTATGAACATAAACTTAAGAAAGAAAAAGTCATATCACTTTACTAATAAGTAGTGATAGTATAATAACTAACACATTTCATTTTTACTCGGTCAATGTGCTAAATAGTTTACATTAATTAATGTTATCCTCATAGCAACCTTATAGACTAGATGATATTATTATTTCTTTTTTAATAGATGAGAACACTGAGACTCAGAAGAGTGGAGTACTAGGCAGAGGACCCAGGCTCCCATTATAAGCAACCTGACTCTAGAGCATCAGTTCCTATTGCTAGGCCATGTGCCATCCTTGGGAAATCAGTGCCAATCTCTTAGTAGTTGAAGATCAGACCTTCCTATGCACATCATGTCATCTGTCACAGTTTCCTGCCAGCCTTATGACCCCCACGACACTTAGATGTATGTGCAGATTGAAGAAAATAAACATTTATTGATTAATTACTATGTCCCAGCTGTGAGAGACCTATGATCTATGTTTTCATTTAATTTTAACCATTGCTCTGCGGGGTAACATAATAAGACATAAGAGTTAAGAGTACAGATCTTGGAGACATAATGACTGATACCAGGACCCC
The DNA here is from genome assembly GCF_057876585.1 of Rhinolophus sinicus. NCBI lineage: Eukaryota > Metazoa > Chordata > Mammalia > Chiroptera > Rhinolophidae > Rhinolophus > Rhinolophus sinicus. The sequence goes on from NC_142517.1 coordinate 202,531,640, forward strand.
CACGTACTAGGTTTGCGGCCTTCTCCAAATTAGATGATTTCTGTGCTTCGGTTTCCTCATCTGTATAAACTGGGAAAGAATAACATGTGTCGTAAGGTTGTTAGGAATTAAAATAGCTAATCCTTGAAAAGTGCTTGGAACAGCAATTGTTCAATGCAACTGAGCTATTAATATCCTTCTTACATTAGAGATGAGGGATCTGAACCCTGGATAAGTCAGTGACCCAATGTTGTGGACCAGGTCGCTTGGAAACAGACTCTGAGACAGAGATTCAGGTGTAGAAAGTATATTGGTATATTGGTAACAACAGCTGTGGAAGAGTAAGGAGTGAGGAGGGCAGTTATAAGCAGCGGGGAAGTTAACCTGTGAGGCAAAGCAGCTCTACCACAACTCTCAGCTGGTGTCACAGGGAGCTCTGATCTGGGAGGGCCCTTCTGAGTAGTCTCCAATTGCGACAGGGGCCTAGGCCCTTGTACTTGTGCTTCAACCAGTCATTGAATGTCAAAGGCTCCGGTAACAGGGCATAACACAGGGAGAGGCAGCTCTCGCTGGTGAAGGGTGGTTTCCCAGGAGCCCTCATCTGAGAGTTTTCAGGGGTCCACGTTTTCAGCCCCTGGGAGAATTGGTGCATCAGTAATGGAGGTTGCATCTGGGCAGCACAAAACTGTGCCCAGTACATCCGCATAAGGTTTCAAAGGCATAAGCGATAGAGCTGGGTACAAAGTCAAATTTGAACAGCTTGTCCACTACCTCTGTGTGCTGTGGTACAGAGCCTCTCATGATGCTTAGGGAAGAATGTGGTTGAGAAGTAACCCCAAAATGACATAGGAGGGAACCCAATGTCTCCCCCCATGTCCCCCCTGTCCCGCAGAATGTAACTAAATAGCAGGAGAAACTGGTAGAACTTATACGTCATCGTTTGGCATTATTTATCTTTTATCTCCTCTTTTCTGGATGGAGCTTCAATGTTAGACAGTGTTCCTTAGACATGTAAAGATACAAAGACATAAAGGAAGAACTATAAGAAAAGTGAATAGGAAAATTAATTAATTGTGTAATTCCCGACAGATGTTTTCATATTTTGTTCTTTTTTAAGCCAACTCTGAATTGTCGGTACCATAAGTTGAGTCTAAGGCAAATAAACTAGCAGTGTTTACGTACGCATATGTCTTGCCAAGATTTCACCAGATAAGTTGTGGAGACAGTGCACTGCGATGGACAGCACTGACCCAGGGGACCAGGAGCCTGGTGTGTGTGTGCCATCGCTCCATCTCCTCTCATTTCATAACTCCATTATGCCTGAGAATGTACCTCTACATAGGCTCAAGGGGGGAAAAGATTTGAGCATCTCATTGCAGAAGAGAGTCATGTCTGAAGATAGACAATGCACATGCTAGTATTTGGTAAAGAATCTTGCTAACTTTGTGTAATCCAGCTTCTCTGGAACTTACAATACCATTTCACCCCTTTTCATATCAACATCCTGAAGAATGTATGTAGAAAAAGTCTACTCTGTGCTCATCGTCTTCCTGTGGCCTTCTCCATTCCTGTTTCATGTTGTCTCTTAGTGAATCTTAGCTAGTGGATATTGACAGGCTCCATATCTGTGTCCAGGCCATCCCGGCCTCTACCCGACATCAATTATCATAGTTTCAGAAAAGCCCCAGTGACTCCAGCTGCTTAACAGCCTGGACTCATATAACACTAAATTCTGCTCACTGTCTGATATACGATGAATGAGTCTGTTCCTTGATGTTAATAGAGTCTCTGCTTACTCTTTCCCCTCTCCCACAATGCTGTCTCAGAGGTCTGGGATTCTGCCTTGATCTGTGGTTCTTTTCCTGCCCAGAACATCTCCTCCACTGCTCACCCTGAAACCTTGCTTTGCTTTATTGCTTCCCTGACCGCCAGCCTAGTTCCTCCCTGTCTCCTTCCTGGGAAACCAGAACCAGCAACTTGCATGAAGTATCTTCTCTCAGAGAATTCAGTCCATGCATTTGCCCTCCTCTGAGTCCCTCAGGGAGTCTCAACTTGATCACCATCTAGGACCACCTTGGACTGCACTTGTCTGAGCCATGATTGAGCTTGCTCTGAACCACCTCGATCCCCTCTTCAGGATCAGACTAGACAATTGTATGGATTTCCCTTATGCATTGAAGTAAGATCAGAAGGTAAAAGGGAAGAACTGCCCTTCTAGCCAGAACTACTTCTAGCTTCCTCTTGTCCCTTTCTGCCTTATTGATGCTTATCCCAGCATGCCTCAGACCAGAGCTTCTCCCCCTTACTGCAGGAGCCTAATGTAAGACTCAAGATGTGGTACCTGGGCCATTTATACTTAATCTGGCTTTGCTAGGTACTGGTGCACTATGAGCTATATGGAGGTGGAAAGTGGTAAGGCACTATGATGCTGGTGGGCGTTCAATACTAGATGTTTCACTAGCAGTTCTAGATGTAAGTACAATGCTGGACACTGGAGATGTGGAGGGGAGTCAGATGATGCCTACCCTCAATAGCCTTGTGATCTAGCTGGAAAGCTAGCACATGACATAGAGCGGTCTGTGTTGGTAAAATGAAGCACTGTGATGAGGCTGAGCCTTGTAGTCCATAGCACCCACAGTCAATCAGAAGAGGGGTGCTCACTATCTCTGCTTTGATTCGGGAAGACCTCGTGGTAAAAGGAAGACCCAACCCTGGCTTCAAATTATAGGCAACAAGCAGAGAATTCCATGTTACAGGGCTATTTTTTGAGTAACTGTTCCAGGGGACTGTTTTGGGCTTGGGGGGCGGGGGGGGGGCGGGGATTTAAAAAGTAGAGCAAGGCCCTTGGTTTCAGGAACTTAGAATGTAATTATAGAAATAGAATGAACACATGAGAAATATCAGTGAATGATGAATGTCATATGGGGCACCAATTACAAGTGCTGCAGAAATTAGGAATAGGGAAATCAAAGAGGACTAAAGAGGTCATGAAAGTATTATCGAGACAGTGGAAATGAAGCAATATGGGTGCTTCATTGGGTGGTCTTTGGATAATGGAGTTCTTTGGATAATGGAGGGGTGAATAATGGGAGACATACTAGGGCAGTCACATATCCTGGTTGGTCCAGGAATATAACTTAATTATTAATAGCACCAACTTTCACTCTACAATGTTTCTCAGTTTGGATGATAAATTAGGTGGTCATTGACTTTTGAGGGACCTTTCTACAATCCCCTTCAAAGTACATTTCATGAATGTATTTACTAGAGTTCTATCTTTGAAGATACCTACTTTCTCTTGATTTCTGTTTTTGGCATTTTAAATGTTTGCTCATTTTGTGGTGTTTTTAATATAACTTGCTGAGTGAAAATGGAATAAACAGCACACACTATTTGTCTCTGGCCCCCAAGTCTCCATTGCATGCATTATCTATAACCTGTTTCTTTTGGACCATATGGAGAGGAGGTATGGAAACTGGTTCCTGTGGTGTGATTCACTCTAGTCTCCCCTATGGATTTGTTTCATTATGTGATTGCAGACACCTCCATTTCCATTACTTGGAGTTCCAAACACCAAAAATAAGCTTGAAGAAAAATGTGTTGATTAGAAAAAGGTGAAAGTAGTTTCAAAACATGTTTCTTTCTTGCAAAATATGTTACTTTATTACGTTACAGACCTGCTAAGCAGAGTTCACAGCTGTGTACATGCTAGAATATGACAGGATTAATAGGTGCAAATGGTCCACAGCAGTATGTATTTGGACACCTTAGGTGAATTGAACCTTTTTAGGCATATACAGTTATGGGACATTCACAAATCTAATTTCTGTTTCTGTTTCAGGGGTACAATAAATGGGCAATGATACTAACGCAAACAAGCCATTTGAAATTCATGTAGCTCAATTTGGAATATAATGTGCTATATTTCAATCTTTATGACCTTTAGGAACAAAAATAACAGTTATGTCTGCCGAAAGGAAAAATAACCTTTTTCCAGATCTCTGAAAATTGTTGAATTTCCCATTTTATCTTTCCTATATAAATTCCCAACTCCCAAACTCCAAAAATATCTGTTCACTACACAGTGAGATTACTACCCAGTTTAAACCTCAGATCAAAAAAAAAATTTTTTTTCAGAGCTGGCTAACCAAGATTTTTATCAGTATTATTCTGTCTTTTTGTCTGCTTTTTCATCTGGTAAATGTGGCTGTGGCTCTCAGGAGTGCTGGCTACTTCATGAGCTATTTGTCACTCACACCATCATTTCCCCTCTCAGCTGGGAATCCTGAGAAATTATCCTTACTTTGAGCCTTTGGGTTTTAAACTCAGGCAAAATTTCAGAGTGAAAAACAAAGGATAAAGAAAAGCCTGGGCAATCTTAGGTGGGAAACATTATTTGGTTTGTAACTTAGAGGTAGATCATTCAGTCTTTATATGAGGTGATCTCCAGAAATACTGAGAACTGCCACTGTATTTGGCCCCTCTCAAACTTACCCTTATGTGGATTTGGGAAAGGAAAACAGGGAAAATTTTTCAAATGCATAATCTATATCTGTGTTGTCCAATATAGTAGCTCTACCTATGTGTGTCTATTTAAATTTAAATTAACAAAATTTAATAAAATGAAATTTTTTTTTTAGTTAGCCACATGTGGCTATTTGCTATCATAATGGGCAAAGAAGAATTTTAAAAAATCATCTTTCATTTCTTTAGATGGCACTGATCTTTATGATCTCCAATTAATATGTGTAATAAAATTTACATTATATTCAGTGTGAGTATGGAATGTTTACTGGGAAAAGAGAATAGTATGAAGGGGTGTGGCTAATAGGGTAGTAATTTGGGAAAAGTGAGCTTTTTTGTGGGAGAAAAAAAGTGGAATTACATGGTAAGAAGAGACAGTTTTGTTAATGTTACAACCATGGTTTATACTAAGACTTAACTCGCTTCTTGCTATAAATTCTGTAAACATCTAGTCCCAAAATTTGTGAAGTCATACATTTGCAATTCAGTTTAAGAGAAATTTAAAATTGCAAAATATTAAAACTTGGTGAGTTAGGCAAGTCATCTTTTCATTTATGTAATCATTACATTTAAATAAAAAAACATATTATATATGGCTAATAGTCTATTTCGATACACCAAAATGCCCCAAACCTCCAAGAAGCCAAAAGTTCAAAGATGTGATTCCTATCTCCCTTCTGATTTCATGTGTAGCTTCTGGCAATTTATCTCTTTTCAGTTAATTTTCACCATACCAATACTTTTAATAACACCTACTTAGAAGAATTTTGTGAGGATAATATTAAAGTAAATGTGATTGATAGTCTATCCCAGATAATTCTATTGTAATGCAAATTCCTATGGTACTAAATTAGCTGACAGTGTGAATATAATGCATGGAACAGAGAGAAGTCTTATTAATTGAAACACACCTAAATTCAAAATCAAATAGATTAGTTGAGATGAAATCACAATGTTTCTTTCATGATCTGTAGTAATCTATATACCTTAAATGTCATGATTGATGTCTTGTGGATATAACTAAAAACTCTTTTCAAAAACTTGTCCTAAAATTAAAAAATGATGGGCCAGTGAGCTGGGCCCTCCACAACTAGATTGAAAACAACGACTTGACATGGAGGTGATGGATCCTGGCAAAACACACTGTTCCCGAATATTACCCAATTAAAAAAAAAAAAAAGAACTCTAAATTATATGAAGTTTAATCCTGCACTTTTTTTAAACTTAGTAATTCATTTAAAAATATTTAGTAAGCTCCTATGTGGGCTTGGCAATATGCTGGGTGTTGGGAGTAGAGCCGTGGAAAAGGGTGGCCAGACCTCTGCCACCCAGACCTTGTGACTTGCTTTCTAAAGGTGGTAACAGACAATAAACACATAAATTCAATAGTAATAAACGCAATGAAGACAAGAAAATAATACAGCAGAGAATAAGTGCTGTGGTTATGGACGGCAGTGCATAGAGTAGTTAGAGAAATCTTGTTGGTTGACGAGACTTCAAGATGGAGGAAGTGAGTGTAATCACCCTCAGAAAGAATTGTACATGTGCTGCTTTTAAAGTTTATCTATTCACAGCTTTATGCAATGGTCATTATATCTAACAGATGGAAAAGAAACAAACAAGCAAAATAGGTCACACTTGAAGATAAAAGCCTAATGGCTTTTATTTCATGTATTTCACAACTATTTATTGAGTGCTTACAATGTTTCGTGCTGTGGGCCAGAGGCTAGAAACACAATTCTGAGCAAAACAGCCTTTCAGTTGTCTCTGAGAGCAGACTCTGAGGATTATTAACCCTCAGGAATGGAGAGTGTGGTTCAGTGAGGAGTGCCGTCTTTGAAAAAAATGCTGTCAGAGTTAAAAACAAACAAACACAAAAATAGCAAAAGTGAGAGAGGAGATGCCTTAAAATTATATGACACTCAAAGGCCTTTCTCTTTGGTTAGAAATTTCAGTTTCATCACCTGCCCCAATGACCTCTGGGATTGATAGTGTCATATTTATAGCTCCAGGATGAAAAATAAAAAGTCTTCTCTTTAATTAGATGTTTGCAAAAGTTATGAATGGTCAGTGAAAAAGGAGATCAGTCCAGAGACAGATTTTGTTTTTGTTCATCATTCCTCCACCTGCCTTTTAAGGCTGTAGTTTGTTTCCCACTAATTGTCTCGGGCATAGAGTTGGCAAGCTTATCTGCAAGACTTTCTCTATTGTGGTCTAGGTCAGCTTCACCCCATGGGAAAAAGGCAGGATCTGGTTCATTGAATCAAAGACCTAAAAAATTCACTGAGGAACTTTTCCTATAATCTTGAAGTTTATTTTGTAAACAAGTCTTCTTTAATCATAGCTTCCAAGCTATTCTGTCTCACTTCAAAGTACTTCCACGCTAGCCCCAAGTCACATTTTTGGAGCACAGGCAAGGAATAGGCCTGCAAAAAGCAGCCATTATTACCATTCACCATTCTGGTTAGTCTTTTTAAAAAGTCCAGGAAGTTACAGAAAGTACTCTAAACAATTACTAGAAATATCTTTCAAGAAGGATTAATCTAATAAACCCATTCATTTTAAAATCTATCTCTAAAAAGCAATTGAGGTCAGGCTCCTATAGCTGAAAGAGGAATGTAAAATTCATCTTTTTTTCTCAAATAATCTTCGACTACTCAAATAACACGAGTACCAAGGAGATCACAGACTGACTGATAACTCTTAGGATTGATGGCAAAATGAAGTGTGTCCATTCTTGGAGAACGTGACACCCTATGATTCTATGTTTACTGTACTGAGCCAGGAGAGAGAATCTTTTAAAATCACAGATTGTGTGAAATAAAATGTCCATAATGATAGCAACTGATTCTGACATACAATATTCTGTATGCCAGGTACTTTTCTGTCTTTACATTTAATCATCACAGTGCTGTTAGCTTTGTTATAGCTATTCTTCTTATGACCCTTATTTTCTTGAAGGGGAAACCGAGGCAAGGGGAGTTGAAGACACATGTAAGATTACAAAACAGGTGGGTGTTAGAGCAGAGATTTAATCCTGCAACTTGGGTGTCAGAGACCACTCTCAGCATCTCAGCAAAGTTGCCTTTCATAGAAGAGTGTTGGAAAAGTTTTCTCTCCATGGAGGAGACACTACTTGTATAAATATCCATTCCTGTATTATATCATGTCATTCATTTTGTCAATAATGGACTGAATGTGGCTGTAGAGTCTTTTGCAATAGATCCCCCTTTGACTAAAATAAACAAACAAAAATTATGCCAAAGATCTAGTCAAGAGAAAGTGTACAATGATTGCTCACAATTGCAGGCATAGATGTGGGAGCCAAGTAGGAATTATTAGAGTAGCCTCCAAATCAACAAAAAAACAAGGGCTTTGTTTCCCAGGGTGGTTATCGGCTGAGCATTTTGCAAGGTTCTTGTAAGCTAAACACACATTTCCCAAAGATAGAAACAATGCCAGCTTGGAAAACTCTGGGACTAAAAGGTCTTGGTGATCATATTTCACATGCATGTGATTGGAAATATGAAACCTGTTATGGGCTAAATGTTTGTACCCTCCCCCCACCCCCAATTTTGAAGCCCTAATCCCCAATTTGATAGTATTAAGAAGGGGGGCCTTTGGGCGGTGATTAGGCTTAGATGATGTCACGAGGGAGAAGCCCCAATGATGGGATTAGCATCCTTGTAAGCAGAGGAAGAGACACAGGAATATTTCCTCTCTGCTATGTGAGGACACAGTGAGAAGGTAGCTATGTCCAAGCCAGGAAGAGGCTCCTCACTGGGAGCCTACTTGGCTAGCACCTTGAATTGTGAGAAATGTCTGTTGTTTAAGCCACCCAATCTATGGTATTTAGTTATGGCTGCCAGAGCTAAGACAGCAGAACCCATGGTCTCTCAGACATCATTGCTCTGTAAGGACATGAATGTACTGGCTTCATCATGAAGGGAAACCAGAGAACACAGCCAAGTGTATTAGTTTCTTGTGGTTGTTCTAACAAGTCACCACAAATTGAGTGGCCTAAAACAAGGGACATGTATTCTCACAGTTCTGGAGGACAGACGTCTGAATTCGTAGTGTCGGCAGGGTTGCACTCCCTCCGGAGTCTCTAGGGGAGAATCCATTCTTTGCCTCTTCCAGTGTCTGGTGGTTGTTGGCACTCCTTGACTTGTGGCCACATCACTCTAATCTCTTCCTCTGTGGTCACATTGCCTCCTCCCCTCTGTCTGTGTCTTCTCCCTTTCTGTCTGACTCAAATCTCCCTCTGCCTTTCTCTTTTAAGGTCACGTGTAATTTGATATTGGACCACCCAAATAATCCAGAATGATATCTCTTCTCTCAAAATCCTTAACCTGATTACACCTGCAAAGACCTTTTGTCTAAATAAAATTACATTCACAGGTTCCAGATTAGGATGTGAACATATATTATGGGGAGGCCGCCATTCAATGCACTCCACAAAGTAATGGCAAGGTCAGCCAGAGAGGACCTTCTCTGGGGAAGTTCTCCTTGGCATTACAAACCTCTCCTTCACCTTAACCACAGCTCGGGAAAAGTGTTAAAACTGTGAAGGAGCATTTGTTGTATCTGAACCTGTGCATGTAGCATTGGAGTGAAAATAAGACCTAGCCAGACAATCAGCTCTAAAGCGTCTTTTGGAGCAAAAATTAAGACCCAGGCTTATATTAATTTTTGCTCCAAAAGACGCATTAGAGCTGATTGTCCGGCTAGGTCTTATTTTCAGGGAAACACAGTAGCTGGTTTCCCAGAGCCAGTAAATCCTTAAATTGCGATACTATGTGAGTTACAGTTACATCAATTTTTCCTGTTTGGTCTTACAGTAATTCCATGCTAGGTTTGGGAAATGAAGATGAATAAAGTATGGCTGCTGCCCTTGACTGATTAGCACGTTGAATGGGAATGTGGTATTAGATTAAGGCCGGGTGAATGCACTGGAGGTTTGGCATTTGATATTCCTGTCTGGTAAAGCATTCCTTGTTCTATCAGACTGTGAGCGCCTTGTCTTTGTCACTTCTGTAGCATCAGTGTCTGTCACCTGGAAGTATTCGGTGTTGTGAGTTGTAAAGGCCAGTTTGTTGTGTGAAGGAATGAATGTTTGCCATAGTGATGGCTTCTATCTGGAAATCAGTAAGTGGCTAATCTATCTATTCAGAGCACAAAGTAAGAATAAGGGATTTAATTGAAAAACAGTCTCCAAGAATCTAAGTCAGATGCTATATCTGAGTGTTCTTATTTACCTAATTCCCTACAAGTAGGCAAGCTCCCTAACTTCCATTAATTTAGTTATTTTTCACCTTTTCAGGGTAAACTGAAAATTCTATTTTTTTCAGCTTATTGGGGTATAACTGACAAATAAAATCATAAGATATTTAAAGTGTCTACCATGATAAGTTGATATATGTATACATTGTCAAAGGATTCCTTTCATCTACTTAATTAACACATCTATCACCTCACATATATTTTTGGTGAGAACATTTAAGTTCTATTCTCTTAGCAGATTTCAATTATACAATGCAGTATTTTTGACTAGAGTCACCCTGTTTACATTAAACCTCAGACTTTATTCATCTTATAGCTGAAAGTTTACACCCTTTCACCAACCTCTCCCTGTTTCCCCCAACCCCAATCACCTGGCAACCACTTTTCTACTCTCTGTTTCTATGAGTTTGACTTTTTTTTTAAGATTCTACGTGTGATACCATGCAGTATTTGTCTCTCTCTATCTGGCTCATTTCATCTAGCATAATTACCTCAAGGTCTATCTGTTTTGTTGCAAATGGCAGATTTCCTTCTTTCTCATTGTTGAATAATATTCCATTAGATAATATTCCATTATATAATTCTATTATATAATGGAATATTATATATCACTGTGATATATATATATATATATATATATATATATATATATATATATGTCATATGTAACATATGTAACATATGTAATATATGACATATATATATATATATATATATATATATATATATATATATATATATATCACATCTTCATTCATTGACAGATGCTTAGGTTGTTCAATGAACATAAATTTGAATATCTTGGTTATTGTGAATAATGCTACAATGTGCAGGGAAATTCAGATATCTCTAATATTCTCTAATATTCTCTTTTCACTTCCTTTGGCTATATACCCAAAAGTGGAATTGATGGATCATATGATAATGGAATTTTTAGATTTTTGAGGCATCACTATATTGTTTTCCATAGTGGCTGTACCAATTTACATTTCCATCGACAGTGCACAACAATTTCCTTTTCTCCACGTCCTCGCCAACACTTGCTATCTCTGGTCATTTTGATGATGACCATTCTAACAGATATGAGGCAATATCTCATTGTGGTTTTGGTTTACATTTCCCTGATGATTCATGATGAGAGCACTTATTTCATGTACCTGTTGGCCATTGGTTTGTCTTCTAGTGATTCTTGTTAGCATGTGCATTGCTATTTTTGTTTGTAATTGAATAATTGTGATTTAATAGTTTTCTGAGTAAATTATAAAGTAAATTACAAGGGGACACATGGAAGACAATACAAAATTACAAATAAAGCTTGACAGAAAATGATTAAAATGAGGATTTATGCTTTGTATAATGTTCACTGAGACTTTGGTTGTTTCATGAGTACCATATTTTTTCAAGTTTTATATACTTATCTATTGCCTAATTATTTAACAAACTGTCAAAGTTTGGCAGATGGACCCTGAAAAGTACATTCTGGCTGACCATTGAAAACACAAATGTATTTCTTTCATCTAAGATAGTGTGAGGTAACTAATATCATATATATCCATAATAGCAACTCACGTCTATTGAACATAAAGTGCTTTATGAAAATAATTTAATATTTGATTCTCACAAGAGTCTTATGTGTCAAGTGAATCAGATGCTGTTATTTACTCTCATATGCACATGAAGCAAGTGAAGCTCAGGGAAGTAAGTGGTTTGACTAGGGTCGCACAGCTGGGGTCTGGTTGACATGGGATTCTAACTCAAGGGGTGTGATGCAAGACCTATCCTTGCTGTTATTCACTTCTTCGTATTCTCAAAGGACCTGAACCCTCCATATCACCTGCAGGGTGTACTGCAGGGTCTTTTCCCCACAATTGCAGGTACTGAGCTGTCTTTGCTCCCCACCTCAACCCTAATACATAACGATGCTTATTCTCTGATCATCTAGTGCCTCATCATCCTTTTCTGCATTTCTCTCTCTTTCACCTCTTCTTCATGCTTTTTTCACTTTAGACAATTCATATTCACTCTTCTCAGGAACATATTCCTTTCTTTCAGATCAAGGAAGCTGCTGTGTTTAGACAGCAGCATGTTCCTGTGTATTGTGGAGCAAAGCCATTGAAGTGATGAAATGATATAAGGACAGGGCATCGGAGGTCCTGGAAGATCATGATATTATCTCAGGTTTTGGACAGACATATTTAGGGAGTTCAAAAAAACATAGAATTTGAAGTTAGAAAGCCTAAATTCCAGATCTGACACGCTCGCCTGCTGTCTCTGTTGTCGTGAATGAGTCCCTTTAGCTCTCTGAGCCTCAGATCCTCATTTGTAGGATGACAATCATATGGACGCATGCAGCTTTCAAGATAGTGTAAGGGAAACATATTTAAAACATTGTAAGATTACAAAGGAGCGTCAGCCTTTTCTCTCTATATCCCAAGCATCAGTGTGTTAATAAATCCTGTCTGTGATCATAATTGAGTCTTGTAGCAGAGCCTGCTCGCTCGTGACTGGGGATGATGAGTCATTGGGGAAGGCGTATCCTGGCATCAAAGTGAAGTGTACATCTCCAGGTAACGCAGACTTCCGTCAGCCAGGGTACAGGATCAAAACCAGATTAATGTACCTCTGTATCTCACCGTGCCTGTAACACCTACCTTTAATTGCTTAGTTTCCACATACCCACAAATGCTCTTGAAGGAAAGATGTCACTAAGGCTCCGATGTGGTATAATTCTTGGATTCCCGAAGAGACGTTCATTCTCTTTGCTCTTTCAAGACAGTTGATTGACCTGTATCCCTAAAAAACAATCAATCCCTAATCTCGGCTCTTTATGCTGTTTGTTCTGTTTACTGGTTCATATCAATTCTACCTACTTTTTGAAATAGATTTGAGGCAGGGCAGCCTATGTATACTTTTGGGGGAACAGAAGCCAAATGATGTCTAATGTGAACCACCCCTTGAGTTTTACACTGCTGTAGTCCCAGCTCATTCATCTTCAGGTCAGAAAACATACCTGCCTTGTCATTTGCCATGCCAGGATGAAGAGGCAGTATGAAATATGCTGTATTATGTTGCTTGCAGTTCAACTAAATATTTTAATGAATGATTTTATCATGTTTGTACTCTGAGGCTCTTTAAAGTTAAGGGTATATTTAAAAAATAAGAAGGAAACGTAATCTTGTTAATGTGAATACCTGCCCATGGGTGGTGGAAATGGCTATCACAAAGGTCACTCTTGCTGAGAGAGGTGGGAGCAGCCCTGGTTTGAGCACAGACAATGCAGGTTCTGGGGCTAAGCAATCTTAGGACCATCCTACTGCTTATTCTCCCCGAAAAATTAGTTATATACAGTCACATCAAAGGGCCTCTTGCTTCTGATTATCTCTGCTTTCAGAATATTAACATTCTCTCTGTCTTGGTGACCCTTCTTCCTTCTCTCCTGTCCTACATTAAACTGCATATGCTTAAAGTGTGCAGTTTGCTAAGTTGTAAGCTGATAAGGTTTAATTTGATAATATGGTCAAGACAATCAGGATGACCCAGTAACAGATAACTCGTCAGCTGAACGCATATATGTTATTATAATATTCATCAGCCAAGAAAGTATAATACAAATATTAAAATATATTAGGTTGGTAAAAGTCATTGTGGTTTTTGCAATTATTTTTAACTTTTTAAATCGCAATTACTTTTGCACCAACCTAATAATGAGATGAATAAGAATGTATAATATATGTATGGCCCTGAGAGGTGTCAATAACTTAAGATAGTACACACATAAATGCACACACACACACAAACATATATGCATACAGAACACACACACAAATATATATGTACGTATAAAAGTATAGTATGATGGGATACACACATTTTTAAGAAGAACAAAATTTTTTAAAGATATAACAAAGTAATGTTGCCCAGGGAGCATTAAAAGGGTATACTTATATTGATTATGATACACAGGTAATATACTCAGACAAGTTTCAGCAGGAAATGCATCATCCTATTCAAAGATCAAAACGTACCTTCCTAACTCTCCCACTACGGACGTATTATGTCTCCTCAAGAACACAAGGAACTATAATTACTCTGCTTAGGTGGAATATGAAAGTACACAGATAATGAACAAGGAGCTATGTCTAATGTAAAAGGCAGGAGAGATGCTAGTGACTTCTTGGGTTCAGAGGAGGAAAAAGATACCAACTAAAATGGAAAAGAAAGTCACCTGGGAAAGGAAAGAAAAAGCAGTAGAGGACCCAGTTTGATTTTTCAAATTAATGTTAACATTCATCTATATCATTATCTAAAAAGAGCACTTCCAATTTCTGGATCCTATTTTGTTCAATTCTTACAATAGAAACTGAATTGTCTCATAGTGGAGCCAAATTTCAGAACTTACTTAAGTAAGATCAGCAGTTGTTTTAACCATTTCTAAAGTATAACCATCAAAATTATTGGAATATCTCTTCCCATTATTAATGATCCCCAGAAAAGATTTTATTTTTATTAAAAAATAGTAAGGAAAGTATTATTGGAATTTTACACAATTGTTGTAGCAGCTAGTACCTCCTTATCTGTTTGCCAAAAATATAAAATGATTTTTTTTTGTTGTTTTTACTGGAAGTTGAAAAAAGTACTTCCAATGCCCCCAGTGTGAACAGTTTACAATGATTTATTTTAAGTAGCTATTCTGAGCCACATACTTTCTTATTAGCATATAACAGGCTAGCACTTTAAGAAAAAAGACACTGTATATATTCTACAATATGCAAATCTTTAGCTTTGTGCATGATTCTGTCTCTTTCTCTCTTTTTCTTTTCTTCTTTTTTTGAAAAGGAATGATGAAGCCAAACTAGAAAAACGCACTTGTGTATGGTCTGAAACTTTGGGCTTGGCCATAAAACAATATGGCCCATAATAAAACATATGAAAGTTCAGTAGAAGTACTTTTTTTAGGATACAGAGTCTCATATTACTGTCAATCTTGTTAGTAATTAAGGTGTGAGTTTCTCTCTCTCTCTCTCTCTCTCTCTCTCTCTCTCTCTCTCTTTCTCTCTTTTAGCAATTGGATGTGTGTCAGAAAATATGATTAGATTTTTAAAATCAAAATGCTTTTCATATGTATCTAAGGTCCATTAATTAATAGAACCCTGTTGCACATTTGTAAAACAAAGAACTATACCTAAATGTGTTGCTTTATAAATCAATTTATATTTTTTTCTTTAGAATCTCTAAGCTTTAAATAAATGAAGTTTTAAATGAAATAGGCAGAGGCTTTGTATGGATTATAGACATGCTATGGACTTGTGAGCATAACATTTTATTGTTTGAATATTGAATTTTTTATTTAGACATACTATTAGGAGTTTGATTGCCCCTCTCTTCATCAAAGTATCTCCAAAACCACTTCTCCTTCTATTATTGTCCTTGGCCTTAGCCCTTTTCCTAAAATAGAGGTTAGTAGATATTAAAATATCTAGTTAAAGTCAAATAATATTTATTTATGTCTTTCTCATGACTGATTCATAAAAAAAGAGTTGTGAAGAGAAGTATTAACACATATCAACATCAGTTTGAACAGAAAACGCACTCTCCAAGATTTGTCTGCTAAAGCAGCAGATTGTGAGAGTTTTGTCCTTGCAAGGGTACTATTTTAAAACCTAGTAAAGTAAATGCAATCATTTCCTTTAAAGTTCTGTTTTTTTACTTAAAACAAATAACTTTTAATTTTATAATAGTTTGAGATTTACAGGAAAGCAGTAATGATAGTATAGAGAGTTCCCATATACTGGACATCAAGTTCCCTATCATTAATATTACACATGACTATGATGCATCCATCATAACAGTGAACCAATATTGATACATTATTGTTAACGAAAGTCTATAATTTATTTAAATTTCCTTAGTTTTCATTTAATGTATTTTTCTGTTCCAGGATTTCACCCAAAATACCACATTACATATGGTTGCCATGTTTTCTTAAAACCCTCTTGGCTGTGACCATTTCTAAGATTTTTCTTGTTTTGATGACCAAAATCAAAGTCACATACATTTTCTCATATGTATTCTTCTTGAAGTTTTATAGTTTAGATCTATGATCCATTTTGAATTATTTTTTATGTAAGAGCTAAGTCTAGATTCTCCTCCTCCTCCTCCTCCTTCTTTTTCTTCTTCTTCTTTTATTTTCTTGTCTTATTGCACTATCTAGGCCTTCCAATACAGTGATAGATAGGTGTGGTGCAAGAAAACATCCTTACTGTGTTTTACCATCTTAGGGAGAAAGGGGTCAGTTTCTAACCATTAAGTATTGTGTTGGCTGTAGGCTTTTTGTAGATGTTCTTTATCACTGGAGAAAGTTCTCCTCTATTCCTAAGTTGCCTAAGAAGTTTTTGGTTGGTTTCTTTTGTGTGTGTGTGTATGTGTGATAAACTCATATTACTTTTTGTCAAATCCTTTTTCTTCACCTATTAATATGATCATACGATTTTTGTTTTTTAGCATGTTGGTGTGATGGATTATGTTGGTAGATGTTTGAATGTTGAACCCAACTTGCATACCTAGAGTAAATTCCATTTGTTCATGAGATATAATTATTTTTGCTATATTTACTAATATTTTATTGAAGATTTTGCATCTACATTAATGAAAGGTATTGGTCTGTAGTTTTTATTTCTTATAATGTCTTTGGTTTTGATACAGATTTGCCATTTTTTACCTCATGTATTTTCATTCTCCTTTGTTAGGTACATACACATTTAGGATATATGTCTTATCGGAAAATTGAAGTTTTTATCATTATGTAATATCTCTCTTTATCCTTGGTAATCTTTGCTCAGGAGTTTTTTTCTTTGTCTAAAGTTAACATAGTTATTCCAGCTTTTTTTGTTGTTGTTGGTTTTATCATGATATGTCTTTCTCTATTCTCTTACTTTTAACCTATCTGAATCTTTATAATTAGAGTGAATTTCTTATAGATATCATAAATGTATCTTGCTAATTAATTTTTAGAGCAATTTTTTATATTTTAAAACAATTTAGCAATATTTAAACTAGTAGCATTTTTAACCTAAAATAATACTTAAGTAAAAAGTAGTGGTAGTCAAAAATCAGGTAAGAACTTTTTTGGTTATTAGAATACATTTAAAAGTGATGAAAGACCACTTTGATCTTTTAAAATTCAAATTTACTCTGTTCGATGTTCATTTTAATTTCTCTCATGGTATTTTTTATAATTAGTTTTTAATATGCTTCCAAGGATATTTGGGGTAAAATCAGAATTATAATTGCTTCTGGCTGACATAAAATTAGAAGAATTTATTGAAATAATTTCCATTGAGATTATATTAGGAATGTAGCTAGAACTATAATGCATAACTTTATTAATTGTCTTCTATTGTGGATAAATGATCAGATGTCTTTATAGCTCATCAGATGTTAATAAAATTTAATGGATACTAGCAGCAGATTTTTAATCAAGTAGGCAAAGTTTCAAATTCTTACTATGCCAAGTACCAGATATATGACTATAGGCACATTACCTAAACTGTCTGAATTGCAAATATCAACTAATATAGGATTCAAAAACATTTACTAGAGACTCAAAGGAATGTAACTTCTTGACCATGCTGTACCATTTATTAGTTATATCAATAAGATCAAGTTACTTAATTTCCCTGAGTCTATTTTCTCATTTGTTAA
Organism: Rhinolophus sinicus; assembly: GCF_057876585.1. Lineage (NCBI taxonomy): Eukaryota > Metazoa > Chordata > Mammalia > Chiroptera > Rhinolophidae > Rhinolophus > Rhinolophus sinicus. Next base: position 202,549,127 of record NC_142517.1, read on the forward strand.
ATAGGATATTACAATTTATTTATAGTGACTTTTCAATTAAATACATTTTATACTACATTAATTAATAAAATATAAATTAAAATATACCCAAAAGTGCTTAACACAATAATGTCCCTAACTAAATGACAAAATTTGTTCTTATTCTGGAATTAGAAATCATTAAGATTAATATGATTTTTTAAGTATTTATCAGCCTTTTATAGTTTTCTGTTTCTTTCTTTATATTTAGGGCTTATTTCACAAGTGTCTCCATGGAAATCCCATTCTTTAACTTGCCATGAGCTTGAAACAGAAAACTAAGTATGTTATACATTAGCCCAAAAAGACAAAAGCCTCTTTGAGTGAGCTCTGATTAAGGGCCAAATATACAGATTATCACACATGAATTTTGTGACTCCTGTTACAAATAGTCTACTAGTTTGAGACTTGTAAAAACATTTTGCTTCTTGACCATGATCTATGCAAAAGTGTGTGCCAGAGATCTGACATTATTGTAGGTGGGCTATTATAATAAATGGTGAGATGGCACTAAAAGTATGTGCCGTAGTGAACAATGGCATGAAGCCGCGACTTCTAACCCTGCTCTGCTAGTTTTCCTGTCTCTGTCTATATCAAATGTTCTGTTTTTGTTTCAGTTCCAATTTATTATGCTCTCTATCTTGGCAGATCAAGAATCAATATTTTATAGGATTATGTGGTATTTTCTGCCTAGGAAGGAATAACCGTTAAAGGAGTTGCCCTCCTCATAAGCATACAGAAATAAACCAAATACTTGAAATGCTAGTTTTTAGACATTACCAAAAAAGGCAGTGAAGGATTGTGATAACTAAGAAAAGGAAAATTGATAAGAATAGCTCTATAATTGTCCCAGCTTACCACATGAAGACAGTATCCAGGCCACAGTGAGGGATGTGCTAACCAAACAGGGCCTGGTGGTCTTCCTGTGTTGAAAAAACAGAAATCAGAGTTTGCAAGTGAAAAGGTAGCTAGAGTTCATGTAAGAAGAAAGAGCCACACATAGGAAAAAACAACAAAACAAAACAAAACAACAAAAGGAGTTTTGGCTCTTTGAGACGTGATCTATGAATGTGTGAGAAGAAAACTACCAAAGGTTGGGGAAAGAACCACCAAAGAGACATAGCCCAAAAACTTTCCCAGAACTCACATGGGCCTGGGAATGTTTGGTGTTTCTATCAGACAAAGTGGGAACTACTCAAAATATACAAGACATTAGGTAGAGTACTCAGAAAAGTATTAAGACTCTTGCCTTAGTAGTGGAGCTTTTTTTTTTTTTTTTAATTCAAGTTTATTGGGTTGAAAATTGTTAGCAAAGTTACATAGATTTAAAGATTTAAAGTGGAGCTAAATTAATCCTGAAATAATTTAGAGTCCGTGCTCTTGGACTCTTAAAAAAAAAAAAAAAAAAAAAAAAAAAAAAAACTAGCCTCAAAAGGAGCAAACTGATACTTAGTTACTTAATAAAGCACCAGAACAAAAGTCAATGCCCTTCAAAGGTATTAAAAAAAGTTAAGCAACTAACAGTGTAATTACCAGACATGCAAGAACAAGAAAATATACCCCATAGCTAGGGGGGATTCCATAAAAAGAAAAAGATACAGAAATGTCAGAGAATTAATAGACAAGTAGCTTAAACATGTTTTAAATGTTACAAGTACATGCAAGGGTATAAAGAAAAACTTAAATTTGATGAAGATAAGTGGAATAGATATTCAGAAGACCAAATGGAACATCTAGAGATGAATAACACAATATCTGAAATTAAAAATACACTAAGTGTAATTGATAGATTAGTCCTTGCAGAAGAAAAGTAAAATCAATGGTCTTAAAAATACAGAAATAAAAATTTTTCAAATGAAGCACAAAAAGAAAAAAGACTTAAATCAAAACAGACATACAGTAACAACAACAAAAAGAATAGAACCTCAAAAAGCTGAAGAAAAATATCAAGTGGTCAAAAATACATGTATTTAATCCTCAGAAAAGGAGTCTGAAGGATTTGTCAGAAAAATTATTTGAAGAAACAATGGCTGAAAGTTTTCCAATTTTATGAATATATAAAATCCCTGCAATAATAATCTCAATACTTACCAAGCAAAATAAACACACACACACACACACACACACACACTCACACACACACACACACAAATCACTATAAAGTTTCTAATAATTAAATTGTGAAAAAAACAGTGACAAAGAAAAATTCTTAATAGCTGTCAGAGAAATAAGACACAATATGCTGAGAAAAACAGAGATAAGAACGATGGCTGATCTTTCGTCAGAAAGTATAGGGGCTAGAAAAAATAAAACCACATTTTTAAAGGACTTTAAAAATACTGTCAGTCTAGAATTCTATACCTAGAAAGTATATATTCTAAACATAAATGGGGATAAAAAGGTTATTGGAGAACAGAAACAGCTAAGAGAACTCATCACCAGCAGATGCGCACTGCAAAAAATATTTAAACATATTTCCTAAATTCTTTAGATCTACAAAAATAAATAAATAAATAAATAAATAAATAAATAAATAAATACAGAAAGAACGAAAGAATAGCAGTAATGGTAAATATGTGGATAAATATAACAGATTTTGCTTTTCATCTTTTGAAAAGATAATTGAGTGTTTAAAACAATTATAATAACAATGTATTATGGGTTTTATACCATATGTTGAAGAGTAAGGAGGAAATGGAACTATACTGTTGTGAGGTGTTATAATATTTCACATTAAGTGGAATTATATTAAAGTATAGAATGAATAAGTTAAAGGTACAATTATAAACCTAGAGTAGCTACAAAATTATAAAACAAAGAGATACTGCTGATAAACTAAAACAGATAAAAATCACAAATAATCAATTCATATAAAAGGCAGAAAAAGAGGGAAAAAATAACAAGGAATGAATGGAACAAATAGGAAACATAGACATCATATTGCTAATTACAAAAAATGTAAATAGTCTAAATACTACAATAAAATCACAGAGGTTGCTCACATTGGATAAAGTACTGAGATCAAATTTTACACTAAATGAAAGAAGCCAGACACAAAGTATTATATCATCTAGATTTAATTTATATGAAGTTATTTAAATAGTAAAATTTTAGTGTCAGAAAACACAGTGTTTGCCAGGGGCTGGGAGGGGAGAAAATTGATTGCAAGTTAGTTTGGGGGAACTTTTGGGGGTGATGTAAATCTTCTATATTTTGATTTTAAAAGTGATATAAAACTATTCAAAAAACTATATATATATATATATATATATATATATATATATATATATATATATATATATATATATATATATCACGGGATGTGGAATACAGCATAGAGAATAGAGTCAATGGAATTGTAACCACCATATACAATGTCAGAGGGATAGTAGGTTGGGGGAGAGGGGTTATCACTTTGTGAGGGGTGTGAATGTCTAACTATTACATTGTTTTCTACACCTGAAACTAATTAAAACAAAAACAAAACTATTCACATTTGTTAAAACTCATCAAATGGAGCACTTAAAATGGGCAATTTTTGTTGTATAAAATATATAATTCAATAAAAATGAATTAAAAAGTTTATAAACATTCATATTTGGAAACCAGGAGTGGTTTCCAAGAGACCTTCATTTCTGTTGATTTTTTCAGTTTTCAGATTTTTATATTTAGTCATGGATTTTTACAGAGAAAGCAATTATCATAGTATTCAGCATATATAGATATTAAATAAATGAATAATCTGGATACCTTAAGAAAGCAAATCTGAAGTGGGTAGGTCAGTCACTATTAGCACAATGTAGTTTTTAAACTTAAAATGCCTTGAATGACTTTGGGGTGAGAATTTCTTTTTTTTTTTTTTTTTTTTTCAAAATTATGCTCCCCTCTCCCCCAATTGAACTGGCAGAATAAAAATGGCAGAAAATGGTCAGTGAGATTCAACACCCTTGCACCCCTGAACAAGCTATTTGAAAGAACTTCTCCATATTATACAACACAATAAATATAATCCTTCCCACAGCTATTTTTCTGTTGTCTGAAAAAGGGGAGTGATTTCACAAGGATCTCTCATAATCACCAGATTCTATTCTGATGCTAGTAGATTAGCATAAATTTGTGGTTGTTAATATGATGTGTTAGCCTCATTACTGTATAAGTAATATAATTTTTTTTTTGAAAAAGTGATGAAACTTGTACAAGTGTAAAGGGTGGTTTGAGCGAGTGTTTGAGTAATCCTTGAACCAAGGATTATAAATGTGCATGTATGATAAAATTCAGAGCCGTTCAATAAATGAGCTTTACTTATAGGTGAGGATTCTCAGTGACATATCTTTTAGCTATTTGTTGCTTATCATGAAATTAGTAATGATGAGCAATTTTAATTTAATCCATAAAGTAATCAGAAACAGAAAATGCAAGCAAATCTAGCAAGTGACTAGGTTCTGCCTGGTAATTTAAGGTCTTGGAATTCACTTAAACTAAAATAAATTGTCAGAAGTGTCCCCCTGAGTGTCCATTACAGCTTTATGGCAGATTTAAGGACTTGGAATAGCCTCACTCCAGACCCAAGAGGCTTAATGTCGCTTTGATCAATCATTGTACTTCCTTTAAAATATTTTACTTCACTGTGGGGGCATCTTGATTACCCTGCATCTTGCTACAGCTGTCAGATCATCTATGTCTTTTACTTTTAAAGGTTATCACTCTTCTCTGCTAATCTGTCCAATGTTTAAGGAGTTCAACATGCATCTGATATAAATTTTTCCTGCTGGACTGAGAATCAGCTTTGTCTCACAGTGAAGGATGTTCATAAAATATACTTGTTAAGTTCATGGTCTGTTCTCTTAATGGCTTGGCTGATAGAGTGGCATAGCTGGTAGTCTTGATGGCTCAGTCATGTTGACAGTTTTTTACAGCTTTATATAAGCTGTAGTACTATGTTGTGATTTTGTGGTATTTCTATGTTTAAGTGGATGATCTGCTTGGAAAATGGCTCATCACCACCACCAACAACAAAAATTAACTATCAGTAAGAAATTTCTGTTCTTCTAGTATTCACTGGATGAGTTATTAAAAGGTCATATTATACAATGAAGTGAATGCTTACTCCTTCTCTACGTTAGAGGAAAGTCATGAAAATTAATTATAAAGTATTTTGATCTCCTGACATCTGAAATATATATGTAGTATTACTTTAATAATAGTACATTTACTAATTGTTAAATGAAAGTCCCTTTATTGCTACTTTGTGTATTCACCTTTATTTTTACTTTGTAGTCTTTTTTTATTTGTTTTACATTTTTCAATAATATTTCTCTATACGTTTTAATGTTCAGTTTTTTAAAGCAACTTTGGATTGTTGTCAATTTGTACTCATTTGTTCAAAAGTGAAATTTGTGGAATATACTCTAATATATAAAGAAGATCAGGCTAACATCTTTGTCTTGTAAGTTAGCAGCATACAAACATCAGAATCTTGGAGGAAAATTCTTGTACCAGCCAGTATGTAGTCAATTGCTATAGATTTAGGTCAGTCACAGAAGTCACATTTATGTATACTTGTATTACATTATTTTAAATAACATCAGATATACTCAATAAAAACTTAAAATCACAATGATGTTATATAGTTGGAGAGAATTATAATGGTAAGAGATGAGATGTTCATAAATATTCTAAGAGTAAAATCAAGAAAGTGGATAGATTTTCAACCCAGATTAACTACCATTACAAGTTACTAAAGGACTTGAATAATTCTTCAAGAATTATTCAACGTGATGTACAAACATCAGTGTATATTAATGATAATGTAATAGTTACATTCATAATAGTTTGTTCTTCCATGTACCTTGAGCTTGATGTATGCTATTAAATAATTGTTTAATTTGGACAATTTGTGAATACTATTTAACCAACATTGCATTAAAAACTTATAAGAGGCTATTTATGGAGAACCTTCGATCCTTTCTAAGTCAATATTATCTCAAATTAGACCAGAATCTCGAAAGAAGGAGAGGGGAGGGGAGGGGAGGGGAGGGGAGAGGGGAGGGGAGGGGAGGGGAGGGGAGGAGAGGGGAGGGGAGGGGAGGGGAGGAGAGGAGGAAACAGAAAAGAAAGAAATGAAAAAAATGTTGTAGTCCTTAGGTATTTTCTACAATCAAAAGGTGAAGTTAAAGTGAAGAGGTAAAAGACTAATTGGACCAGTATCTTCTTTCTCTGAGACAGAAAACAAATACTGTTTATATATTATTCAAAACATGGGAAAAAGAAAAAGAAGATAAGCCCACTCACCCAAAAGTAATGCCGTCATAATCAAAATCTAGTGTTTGAGGTGAAAAAAGTGTGTGCTTGTATGTGTTTGCTTTTTTTTAATTATTAACCTAAAATGTTTATAGACATTTATGTAAAATTACTTGATTTTTATTTTCTACAATTTCCTTTAATTCATTTTTGACATACTTTCTTTTTGTTCTTTGTCTGCATGCTCTCTCTCATGCTCACGTGGACAAATATAGGGTTCTGTACTAAGCATTGTTTTGGTTTCCTAGAGTGACTGTAACAATGCCAATATACTGGGTAGCTTAAAACAACAGAAATGTACTCTGTCATTGTTATGGAGGCCAGAAGACCCAAATCCAGGCATTGGCAGGGTTCTTTCCCTCTGGAAGTTCCAAGTGGACATTTTTTTCCCTGCATGTTTTATAGCTTCTGGTGACACCAGCAAGCCTCAGTGTTCTATGGCTTGTAGACACATCACCTCAATCTCAGCCTCTGTCTTCACATAACATTCTCCCATATGTGTGTCTGTGTGTCTTCTCCTCTTCTTACAAGGGCACTAGTCATGCTGTATTCAAAACTCTATTTGCAAATAATGTCACATTTAAAGGTACAGGGGATTAGGACTTCAGCATCTTTTTGTGGGATACAATTCGACCCTCCATGAGTGTTTATGGAACATGGATGCATCATACACTTATAGTTTCTGCATCTTTCTTCACACAATAATACCTCATGGATGTCCTTCAAAAATAAGTGTTATAACTCTACATATTCTTAATGTTTGTATAATTTTAATTCTCTTATAATTTTGTATTCCTTATCTTATAATTACTTAATAGAATGTAATTTTTATTCTCTTAAGTGGTAATTCTTATGTGGCCCATAGTAAGGGAGCTTGATAATTTATTCACCTGTTTACCACTGTTAGGCATTCACTTTCCCCCCCTAGTTTTGTTGCTACAAACCAAACTTAGTAAGTACCTTATTACCTGTGGTCTTACCAGTTGCTTCTTCTGTATCGATGTAATAGATTCCTAGGTATAGGATCAAAAGGAACATGTTTGAAAACTTCCTAGTGTTACTAGATTGGTTTCCAAAAAGCTACAGCAATTTCTCTTTCCCCCAACAGTAAATGAGCATACCCCCTTCCTTGCATCTCTACTGGAATAGATACTGAAACTTTTAAAAATCTTTTAGTCTGATGGATTTCAAATGATATCGTATTGCTTTATTTTACATTTCCTTGCTAGTGGGTTTGACCATATTTTCATACTTTTTTGGGTATTTGGACTTGTTTTCTGTTGTGATATATGCCTTTTCCCTATTAATTCACATTAACCTTTCGGCTTATAAATATACTTAACCTCTATTAGCATCTGTATTTTAAGATTTTTCTCAAAATCTTTCCTTTTCTAGTTGACTTCTCATGCAAAGTTTTATATAATAATCAAGTATAAACTGTCTTGCTTTTTATATGTTCTAGGTTGATAATACTGGTTGAGAAACTTTCCCCAGGAGCAGTTGATCCCTCTATTTCTTAAAGCAATTGTTGTGGATACTGCTACCTGTCTTTTTCATTCTTGCTGTGCTTCGTTCTCATAGTAGTAGAACCTCCAGATTTTTATGGTGCCAACTTCCCAGACAAGAGTTCCTTCCTTGTAGCCACGCTGTTCAACTCTGTTACATAGAATGTGAGCAAAATGAAGTTAAGTCTTTAAAAGTGGACATGGCCTCCTCTTGCTTTTCTTCCTCCACTCTGGCTGGAATGCTTGTGAGTTAATTTGGACCATGAGGATATGGGCAATACTCAAGGACTGAAATGTAACTACATGGAAGGAGGGTGGGTTCTGGACATCATGGAGCCACCATACACACCCCAGATTCCTGTGAGAGAGAAATAATGTATCTTGTTTAAGCCATTGATATTGGGGGACTTTGTTATGGCGGCCATGACTAGATCAGAAATAACATAGCAACCTAAGAAACTCACGTGTTGTACATTTGGAAACTGTGTCAACTGACTGGCAAAGAATCTTTGAAGAGAGTAGCATTATTTGAGATTTTATTCACACTAAAATATTGATTTGCCTTCATAATTGTCTGTTTTTTAAAATAAGACATTTGCCCCATCATTTTTCAGTATACTATTTAATGATTCATTAATATCTTTGCGTTTATTCAGATACCTAGTAATTATTATTCTAAAGCAATGCTAATAGAAGGCCAAAGGAGTTCAAATAATAATTTTACAGATATGAGTTATAGGCTCAAAATTGAGTTTGACATTTTCAGTGGTGGGTGTGAGATTTCCAGAGGCAGCAGAGACAACTCTGTGAGATTCACACCCACTTGCTTTATTTAATAATAGCAAGTACTATACTTAGCAAGAACACCCCAAATTCTCTCACCAAACATATATTCATACATTAAAAAAAAAATCATTTGATCTAAAAAAAAATCCTCTTAAGTAGTAATTCTAATCAATGCCATTCTTATCAATATCAATCTTTTTTTTATACTGACTCATTTAATTTAATAAAAGTTTAATTGGAGCAATAAAATCCAGCATGGTCATGTTCTATATTGATCTTTGTTTTCTTTCCCTTTCTCTAACATATCTTTCTCATCTTAATCTTTAAATGTTGGCTTTTTCCAGGTTGCAACTTTAGTCACCTCCCTCTACATCCTCATCTCCCTCTACATTTCCATTTAAATAACTATCCTTTCCCACTTTTTCTATGGTCCAGAGCTGAACTTGTTTCTCCCCGTATGCACGAGGAAACTATTTCCCCATTCTTTTCATATTCTGGTATCGGCCTATAAAAAAGGAGCATTTTGTCACCACCCCAATTTCCTCAGAAATTCTGGAGAAAAACCTTTCACCTTTACTTACCCAGAGGAGGTAGACGGGCTTATTCATGACCATCTCCTGTGCAAGTCTGAGTCAAATTCTATTCTTTTCTCTGGAGTTTCCAGTCTCATATCCAGGTTTGAAGGGATGTTGGGCCCCTCTTTTCCTACTGACTCACATGAATGAAGGCTAAGAATGTTGTTTTCTAAGATAGGTAGGAGCCATTCTGTATGTCTTCTTGGCAAAAATGTCTATTCAGATCCTTTGCCCATTTTTTAATTGGATATATATATATATATATATATATATATATATATATATATATATGCTATTGAGTTGTATGAGTTTTTTATATATGTTGGATATTAACCTCTTATCAGATATACGATTTGCAAATATTTTCTTCCATTCAGTAGGTTACCTTTTTATTGTGTTAATGATTTCCTTTTGTGTACAGAAGCATTTTAGTTTGATTTAGTCAAACTAAATTTTGTTTGGTTGCTTTTGTTGCCTTTACTTTGGTGTCAAATCCAAAATAGTATTGCCAAAACCAATGTCAAGGAGCTTTCCCCTATGTTTTCTTTTAGTTTTATAGTTTCAGGTCTTACATTTAAGTCTTTAATTCATTTGAGTTGATTTTGGGTATGGCATAAATAAAGGGTCCAGTTTCATTCTTTTTCACATGGATATCCAGTTTTCTCAACACTATTTATTGAAAGAAATACACACACACACACACACACACACACACACACACACTCACACACTCACTCACACTCTGGAATACTATCTGCCTTAAGAAAACGAAATCCTGATTATCCTGTCCCCATTGTGTATTGTTGGTGCCTTTGTAGAAAATGTGTTGACCTCAGACATGAGTTCATTTTTGGGCTCTTGATTCTGTTCTATTGATTTATGTGTCTGGTTCTATGCAAGTGCCATACTGTTTTGATTATTGTAGCTTTGTAATATAATTTAAAATCAAGAAATGTGATGCCTCCAGCTTTGTTCTAGCTCAAGTTTGCTTTAGCTATTTGGGGTCATATGTGGCTTTATAGGCACATGGAAATATGTACAACATCACTGATCATCAAGGAAATGCAAATCTAAACCACAGTGAACACCTCACATCTGTTAGAATGGCCATCATCAAAAACACCAGAGATAAAAATGTTGGCAATGATGTGGAGAAATAGGAACTCTTGGACACTGTTGGTGGGAATGTAAATTGGTACAGAAAACAATATGAATATTCATCAAAAAATTAAAATTAGAACTACCATATGATTTAGCAATTCTACTTCTGGGTATATATCCAAAAGGAATAAAATCACTATTTTGAAGAGATAGATGTTCTCCCATGTTCACTGCCATACTATTCATAGAAACCAAGATATGGAAAAAAACAAAAACAAAAAACTAAGTTGATGGATAAATATTTAAAAAGAACACACACACATACACATGCACACATGCACACACTGAATACTATTTGCCTTAAGAAAATGAAATCTTGAGTTTTGCAACAGCATGGATGAATCTGAAGGACATTATGAGAAATGAAATAAGCCAGATACAGAAAAACAAATACCACATGATCTCACTTAGATGTGAAATCTTAAAGTCAAACTCAAAGTAACAGAGAGTATAATGGTGGTTATTAGAGACTGGAAGTTGGGAGGGAAAGAAATATTGATTAGAGAGTGCAAACTTTCAGTTATAAGATGAATAATTCCTAGAGACTTACTGTACCACATGGTGGATACAGCTAGTAAAAATGTACTGTATACTTGAAATTTCCTAAGAGAATAGATCTCAGTTGTTCTCACCACACACGTGTACACACACACACAAAATAATGGTAACTAAATGCTAAATGAGGTGATGGATATGTTAATTAACTTGATTATGGTAATCATTTCAAAATGTACACATATATCAAAATATCACATTGTACACCATAAATATATACAAGCTTTATTTGTCAATCTCACCTCAATAAAGCTGGAAAGAAGAATACATACTTATTTATTCTTTCCATATTAGTTAGTGCCTATACAGTATTAGCCACTGCTCATGGGTCTAAACCAAGTGTTGTATTTCTGTAACAGGTAGAGTTTTGTCCCCACAATCTCTTGTAGACCAATAATTTTGTAAAATGCAGTGAATATATGCTCAGTTATTGTAACATTTACAATATGCCCTTAAAGTTTCTAAATATTGATGCTCAATGTCCATTCTTTCGTTGCAGATCAGTAATAAAAATTTTACAGAAAGTCAAAGTCTTCAGCTCACACTTTGAGTAGCGCTGCAGAGGGAGATATAAAACAATAGTAAAAGGCTCTGCATTTCATTCCATTAGAGTAAATGAATACAGTAAAATGTAACATAAATACCATGGGATATTATGAATCTCTTAAACAGTATAGAATAAGTAGGTTTAGATTGTACTGACAGAAACCGAGTGTGTAAGCGTGGAAAAGTCTCTGCAAGTCCAAGTCCAGAATTGGTAATAATGGTTTCCTCCAAGGATGGAGACTAAATGAGGGGGGGAGAGGTGTAATGAGAATGTTGGTAACAATTCTTTTCACTTTTAACCTTTAGTCTTAAAAAAAAAAAAAAAAATGCATGTATTTCTTACTCAAGTTAATTAGTTAACTTTAAAACTACAATTTAATAACATAATAGAGGTATAAATGTATAGATATTTTTAGTAAAAATATAGATATTCCTCAAACCCCTCTTAAAATATTAATAATTTTAGTTCAATATTTGTCGTAATGCATTTGATTTCTCTTCTTATGTGTCTTATGTCTAACCTGTTACTCCTACACACACACACACTACATATGATATTTATTCCAGTTGTTCTGTCATTAATTTTATTTTGCAGTTTAAAAGAAGGTGGTTCACATTAGATGTTCTAAGCACTTGTGAAGTAAATTTTTTTCTTAATTCCTTTGGGGACAGTACATCCATCCAAATAAAAGATTAAAGGACTGAAGTAGGGTCAGATTTGAGTATGGCTGTTTCTCTTGTTTCAGTCTGACCAGGCTTAGTCATGTGTGCACCACATGAGGAGGTCAGCTTGTACATGGATGAGGATGACAAGTCTTCAAAGGGCAATGCCAATGCTCGTTATTCAGTTTTTCCTGTTATGAAGAATTTTAGACATTTGAACATACTTTTCCTGAATGTTACAGTCTGAGAACTCAAGTCACATGGATAATAAAGAAACGATTAAAAAAAAAACACACAAAAAAAACATTCATTGTCATACTTTGGGTCATGTTATCCTGAAGATTCACAAGGATGAACTTGGCCCAATCGATACCAATGTCATTTCTGGACACTGTAAGACTAGACATGAATCATAAGAGCATTAAAACAAATGAAGGCACTGGTCATGGTTGCAGTTCTTGATCTTTCATTCAGACCTAAATTAATTAACTAATTCATTCAACAAATAATTCTAGAATTGAACTTCTATTTGCAAGGCATGATGCAAGGTGCTACATGTAGAGAGTATAATCACACATAATCAAAACTAGGTTTCTGCCTGTAAGTATTGGTAATTCAGGAAGAGAGATGCTTCAGGTGAAAAAGGGTTAATAACACAAGGTAGACTACAGCATAGACCATAGCAGATGTACCAAGCAATGTAAGAAAAATGTAGAGTAAGAAAATATCACCTGAGTATAGGGCTTCAGAGTGAGTTTCACTAAGTTTATCCAAACAGCAAATTCGAACTGTCAGGGGAGTATGACAGCTCCATCTTCTTCAGAGACAAAGGACTACATTGTGTGAAGTTTTTTCCACAAAAAGTCTACAGCTCCTTATTGTGAACAAGTTGTTCTAAATTAAGTCGAGACCCGTATGACTTCACTCAAGTGGGATATAAAACTGAAAGCAACAAAGGAATAAGACAAACAAACAAACAAACACAACCTCATAGATACAGACAACAGTTTAGTGGTTACCAGAGGGTAAGGGGAGAAAGCGGATTAGAAAAAGGAAAAGTTAGGCTGCCTGAGTTCAAATTGTGGCTCTATCACTTACAAGGTGTGCGAACTGGGCAATTTATTTCACCTCCCCAAATCTCAATTTCATGATATGGGGGAAAAAATAGATCTTAAGCATAATATTTCATAGGGTTGTGCTTCTTGGTCTGAAATCAGTATTTTTCAACTTTCTAAATCATGCTTGTGGCATCAGCAGTGATAGCACCACTATTAGCCACACAATCAATTGTACCTTAAAGATATATCAAGACAAGTTACTTCTGGAATGGCAATTTGATTCTAGTAGATCTCACTGAATATTTGAAGCTTTATCTGATTTGAAAAATATTTACTAAAATATTACTTAATATTTACTGGCTCTGGAGTCAGGTGGTCTGGATTCAAATCTTAGCTCTATGATTCACCATCTTACAACTCTCAGAGCTTTATTTAAAAGGTAGATGATTCCGGAGAGGCATTTGATGACTGGTTTTCTCCACCGTGTCTGTAAAGTATTGTGGCACTGATTCAATGTACATTAAAATTTTCAATTTCTTTCCCAGAAAGTCGAGAGTAGGTATGTTTAAAAGACAGGAGCAGTAATAATAGATAAACAGCATTATTAATCTAACAGTAAGCCAAGAATTTGCATGCTTAGATAGATAAAGATAAGTCTTATCTAACTAAACATGGGTGGATGCCTGCCTGAACAGTTTCTCATCATAACCATCACCTTTAGAGTAATACTGATTCGAAAGCTCTTTAAAAAACATTGCTTTTCCAAATAGTATTTATGAGAGTTAAGTGTGGATGAAAATAACCTGACAGTTAAAGTTCCCTTAAGATGCTTCTGGAAAACCTAGTCATCTCTCCAATTTGAGTGAATACATGCCATCCACCACCATTTCTGATCATACAACAGCTTCATAAAAGTGCTGTGGAAACTAAATAGAAAGTAAAAGTGAGTTTCTAGGAACCTCATCCAGGCTTCATATCTACAGCTACTAGATGTACTGGATTTTATGTTACTAGACAACTATAAGGATGATCGGCCCCTCTTAAAGAGATTGGAGTACTAATATCTGTATCTAACCAATCATTTATTTATTTACTTATTAATCTAATCAATTAACATTTACTGAGTAATTGTCATGGCCCAGGTACCACCATACTAACTCTGTAATAACAAAAAAAAACAAACAAAATAAACAGTTGCTTGCTTTTTTTTTGGCTTCTAAAGTAAAATAAAGTTACTTTTGCAACAGGTTAGACTAGAAAATTTTCATAAGAGGAATTCCACATAAAAAGTAGGTATGGAAATATTAACATGTGGCCTACTTTCTGTTTATTACACACGTAATACATAAGTAGATGCTGTTACTACCATGAAATACAAAAGTTGGGAAAGTATATAGAGTAAAAATGAAACTCTCTTCAACTATACCCTCAACCAATGTTCTGCCCACCATTTAGGTGCATCCTTCAGAATTTTTGCTGTATATTTGCATATACATACACATCCCCATATATAAAATATATGTTTCTCTATGTTTATGCACAGCCATATGTATAATTTTAAAGGTTTTCAGGTTTGTTTTAAACATAAATCAGCTTGTGCTATAATATGGTTCTATAATTTGTTTTCTTTATGTCTATGTTTTGGAGATTTTTTCATGTAGGTACAATTAGCCACACGTTTTTATTTTACCTGAAGCTTGGAAGACTAGTGTAGGAAGGTTTGCTTTAAAATGAATCATTAATATATTAACCTATATGGTGAATGTCATAATCGTTAATTTATAGAAGAAGAAATGAGGCTAGAAAGATGAAGGACAAGTTCCCCACAGTAAGCACTGGGGCTTGGATATGAATTTACATCATTTTGAGTCTTGTTTTTGTTTGCTTAGTTTTTACATTTTATTTACAATCTCATTATAAGAGTTGGAGAGAGATAAACATTATAATTTGTGGATGTGCAAAGTGATGTGCAAAAGAAGCAATATTCCTTATATAAGAATGTTCAGCTTTCGGGTGCATAGCTTTTAAACGGCCTTATTTTGATCAACTAGGGTTTATTTCAGGTATTTTTTTACTTAAAAACAAAAAAACAACCTCTGAATGTGTTATCAAGCAATAACACAGCTATAACATAGGTTCCTGTGAAGAGGATGGGTGAGATGAAAATTAGACAAGAGGGGACACAAGTTAAAGGTCCTTGTCTGTTTGGGTTCCCCCAAAAGGTGAATACTTGGGTCCAGGTAGTTATTTGGTAGGAGACTCCAAAACTCACCAATGACGCAGTGGGCAAAGTAAGACAAGAGAAGGAACATCCCAACAGTGACTGCTTCAATGGCTTCCGAGGAACTGTGGCTCAACCCTTTTAGTTGACACTTTGAGTAACAAGGCAGAAACTGCTTTAGAAGTGTCCCACCAAAGATGGAAAGAATCTAGGACATTTAGCCACAAAATCCAATACTGTATAGATGGAAATTTTCCCCAGGTATTAATTCCCCCTTCCTGGTCTCCACTTCTGGGTTGTTCTTGGCTGAGTGGTCTTTCTGGGCATCAGAGCGCAAAACAGAATCCCTTAGCAGATAGTTGCAAAGTACAGGGAATTATCCACCATTGTACTGAAATCAAGTAGGCAGAAGACATACAGTTTAGGGTGTCACAATCATCGTCTTGTTACTCATTAAGTAATGAACAACCAGGCCTTGGTTAGAATTATAAACTAGGTGGAAAAATCCCTGTGGGGCTCTCCTTTCTCTCCATCAATAAACTATTCTGCCTCCTCTCCCATCCTACACTAACTTCCAAACAGATTCTACTTGCATCTTGCTGTCATCAAACGCGCTATGGGCATCAGCAAAATGATAAAGCGGTATTAATTGATAAGCTGTATGTCACAGGCACAATTAAATGTTAATCAAAAGTCTTCAAAGAAAAGAAAGATTCATGGAACCAAGGAAGTGACTCTTTTTTACACAACAGATGAATGATGAGACCATTATTCTGAGGCTGGTTTTTATTCTACCTAATTTTAATGGGGATCCTAGAATTGAGAAATGAAAATGAATATGTCTAAGGAAAATGTATTCACTAATTTATTCATTTGTTTTTTATTTACTCAACATTGGTTTATAGAGAGCTTTGTATGTGCCAAAAATGGTTTAAGATATTATAGATATTGCAAAATACAACTTAGAATATGGCAGAGGAGGTCACTTTAGTCTAAAGAAGAGATATAATTAATATGTAACAACTAAATTTATAGTATAAGTACTGATTCCCGTAAGTGTTACAAAAGAAACCAACAGGGTGATGAGATAAATTACTAGACATGTACAGAGGTGTAACATATGGTTGTGAGAAAAGGCCTCTCTAAAGATATGATATATAAGCTGAGTTCCTTTGAATGGAAATTCAGGCTGCCATGTTTCAAAATTATGGGGAAACCAGTCATTTCATAGTCTAAATGAGTGTCACCCTTGGAATTGTGCTGTAAACGATGCATAGCTATATATGATAGCCTTGATACGAAAGAGGACAATTTGGAAAGGAGCATGCTAGGCCCCCAAAATAGCAAATACAAAGGCTCTGAGTTGGAAAATGATAAGTTTAGGGTGGGAGCCTAGTATGTGTGGGGGGAAATGAAGGAAAAATGGGGTTAAAAGTAAAAGACAAGAGCCAATCATGCAGAATTTTATAGACCATGGAAAGGGGATAAAATGAAGATGAGAAAAGAGAAAAAAAGGAAAGAAGAAAAATGTGGGGGGGGGGAGGCGAAGGAGAAAGGAAAAAGAAGAAATAGGTGGAAAAAATTAAACAAAAACAATATAGTGAAGTGAAAAGTAGTCATGCTGCATAAAAGATAAAATTAAAGCCTGCAGTGATTTAGAAGAAATCGTTAAGAAAGAAAACAAAACCGGTAGAACTCATCAGCATCTTAGAGAATACCCTACAAATCTTAGAGGTATGATGAGCATACTTTCAGATACATAAACAATCTGAAAGAGAAAACTGATGAGGTAATAGAAAATGTTTATTCTGAGATTTTAAAGCCAAGCCCATCTAGTAATCCTTATGGAGACAAGTATGGGCAGACAGTCTTACAGGATCTGTAAAAAAGATCCCAATCTCCTGTATTATATTTTATTTATACTTTAGTAACCCCAGGAGACAGAATTTCCTAGCATGTTCTTGTGTTGACTTTATTTCAAATGCATTTAACAGAAGAACTGGAAGCAGCTATACAGCTCAACAGGCATAAACAGGTTTTGCTCTGCTACCCACATTATCTGTAAGATTGTCATTCTTTTTGTTTTCACACTTGGCATTCACAATGCACAGTACCAATTATTTAGTTGTGGAGAAATTCCTGTGTCATTGTGAACTGAGTTATAATCAGTTATAAAATTTGACACGCATGTAATTTAATGTCGAAAGACATTAGAGCTCTTGGATATGTTTTCTATCCATAGTGGCGAGAGGGACATGATGAGGATGTAATTTAGTTCTTACCCATCTGAAAGGTGTCAACCTTTGATCTTCTCTCTTATATTTCTTTGTGGATAAATGTTAAGAAGGAAGAACTTTGCCTGAAGTCTGGTCTGTTATCTCATTGTGTGTTTCATGTTTGATTTGCTGGACAAAATATTACATTGAGGTAGCACCCACCACAGTGTGCATAAGAGCAGATCCCACCAAGTGTCGCTGGCTTGACAATGGCTGTGTTGGTTATAAAGAGTTTTGACATCCCAGATCAAGTGTCTAGTATGTAAAGAATTAGGAGGCATAAAGAGATGAAGGGCCTGACCCCAGGTGTGTCATTTGTGCAAAAGAATGGCTAATGTGTCTTCGTGCCTAGCACATACTTGGTGCTGTATCAAGGTCAGTGCTAGCAACCAGATTCTGCTTTCTGGAGGAGCACAGCATGTCCAGTTAAAATTGGAAAGCGCCTTGGTGTTAAATTCTATTATTACTGGGTCACATCAGATATTAAAGCTGCAAATTTAGAGAACTCCATATCCATATTAGAACTGGTTTCTTTTTCATTTATTTCATGCAATCATTTATTCAAGAAATATTTATTATGCACATGCTTTGTGTTAGCCATATGAGAGTGACTACAGAGAACATGGAATTCTCTAAGATCCCCTCTGAGCAATGTGGGACTCCATCAAATCAGCCTGTTCCAGAGACTGCCCCATAGTTATCTCAAATTTTTAATACCATCATAGTCCTAGGGGCCCCAGGAGAGGGTTAGGTAGGATTTCTCACTCCTCATAATATCAGGAAATAAGATGTACAACAACTCAGGAGACCAAACTGTCTGGAAAGCCTGACTACCTGCAGTTTGATGGTGTGACTCTCTCTAGTTGGTGAGCAAGAGAACTTTAAAACACTGACTAGGTAGAAAAGCTTAGGCATGTTCTTGGGAAGGTGTTTTGGTTCTTAGAATAACTTTGATTTGTTAAGTGTTTGTTATGAATTATCACGTTTGAAATATTGGTCTTTGAAGAATAAAAAATGATCTCTGTATTGATGCCTTGGGAAAATAATGGGTGATCTGGTCACTTGGTTTTAAATGGAAAGCATGTAGTACCCCAGCTTGATGTGAGCTGTGGGAGGCTGGACTCTACAGGAGAGGCTACTCATCTAGGGCGCCAGTCAGAATTTCATCTCATACCTGGGGCTGAACTTTCTTGTACAAATACCAATGTACCCATAGCTATAGCTATGTCTAGTTATTTGTCAATTTAATAAATGTACGTGTATCCATAATGGGATGAATCATATAATTTAGGACTTACAAAAGTAAAAAGAAGGCTGTGTGTGTATGTGTGGAAACACGAATGTAAACACACACACACACACACTGGGGTTTCCATCCACACCAGTGCATTAGGCGATGGGTCAGTGACTCTCTCTCTGTTTTTTTTCAGTTTTTAGACTCCTTCACATACCCACCTCCTCTCACATTGTGTACATTCTAACTCTTAGATAGCTAAATTATCCCTATAATTTCCAGGATGGCTGGGCTTCCATGAGTAAATCCTAATTGATAATCGTGTAGGGTGGATAAAGGGATGATAACCTTTATTTATTTATTTATTTATTTGTTTATTTACTGATTGCTATTTTACTTTAAATTTAAGGTGTACAACATGTTACTTATATACATTTATATATTGAAATATCATTGCCATTGAAGTGATGTTTACCACATTACATCATTATAGTACAGTATTATGTTGAAGCCGTTGATCTATTTGGAGTTGATTTTCGTGAGTGGTATGAACTAGGGGTTCAATTTCATTGTTCTGTGTTTCTCCGGATTTCCCAACATTGTTGAAGATACAATCCTTCCCCATTGGGTGTTCTTGGCTTCCTTGTCAAATATTAGTTGAACCTAAATGCCAGGATTTAGTTCTCGGCTCTGTTCTGTTCCATTAGTCTATGTTTAACTTTTTTTTTTTTTTTTTTTTAATGGATCACTCTGCTGTTTGGGAGATGTATAAGCTAAGCGAAATAAGTCAGACAGAAAAAGTCAAGAACTATATGACCTCACTCACATGTGAAATATAAAAGTGAAAGCAACAAAGGAACAAGACAAACAAACAAAAAAACAAAAACTTACAGACACAGACGCCAGTTTAGTGGTTACCAGAGGGTAAGGGTGGAGGGGAAATGGTAAAAGAGGAAAAATGGGGTCCAATATATGGTTATGGAAGGAGAACCGACTCTGGGTGGTGAACACACAATGCAATATATAGATGAACAATGCAATATGTAGCTGATGTATTATAGAAATGTACACTTGAAACCTATAAATTTTACTAACCAATGTCACCCAATATATTTAATCTAAAAAGAAAGGAGTACAACTGGAATCTAGAAGATCACTTAGGAGGCTATTGTAAGAAGATGAAAGAAAGTGGACAGGTTCAATACGTATCTTGGAGGTCAAATTGATAGCACTTTGTAAATTGTTCAAATACTTTACAAAATTCTGTATACAATTTAGATTTATGAATCTCTTAAAAAATGGGAAGATATGACAGGAGTGGCTACTCATGAGTTGAGAGGTTTTCCCCCTTAATTGGAACAGTAGCCTCTGTTGTTTCCGAGTCCCCATTGCTCCCTATTATCTTACACGCTGCTCATTTCTTTCCTTGAAAATATAAGCCAAGCTCCTGTATGTCAGCCCTCTATGAAATGTTTAATACAAAATAGCTTTTTTTTTTTTTCTGATGTTATTATTGTTAAGAAGTTTCATGGAGGAGTGGAAAGAATATTGGGCTTTGAGCCAGAATCTCTGAGCACAATTAATGTATCACTAATTACGCCAGTCACACTGGACCTTTCAGAATCTCCTAATCTGTAGCAAAGAGGATAAAAACATCTGTTCCATCTCCCCAACAGAGCCGTTGTGAGGATCTAATGGGGGCAATAAATCTCCTTCTCTGGCTCTCATAACTGTGTCAAGCCTGCACCTCACTTTATTCTTCCTCCTATTTTAATTTCTCGTGTAGTTTCTATGTTGTTCTCCACAAGGTCATGAAGTCCTTGAGGCCTAGTCATGTGCTTGATTCATGTTTGCGTCTCCCAGAGTTGAGTATAAAGCTTTGCCCATAGTGACACCAAGTGAAATTTTAGATTTGTTAAGCAATGTATAGGATACATTTTATAACGAGTAAATGAGTCCAACATATAAAATATTAGCACACTGCTGAGTCACTGTTTCCTGACCCTCTGACTACTTGCTTACAAGAGGATGAGCTGAGCAAGTCAATCCACCTTCAACCTGGCTCTACAGACAGGTCCCACTTGTGGTAGTTAGTTGATCTTGTTGGCAAATTAAAAAAAAAAAAAAAATCTGACTGAGAGTGACTTAAGCTGTAAAGGACTGAGAAGCTCACAGGTAGGAAATGGTCCAGGTGGAGCTTGATTAGGGTGCTGTTTATTCTTCTCTGATGCTTGTGGCTTGGCTCTGTTCTCTATCAGTTTTTTCCCTTGTACTGCATTCCCTGGACATAAAATAATGTTCATAAAATGTTGTAGCAATTTTAGGCTTCACATTTGCTCACTGCGCTGTGTAGAAGAGAGAATGAACAACTCCGTCCCAGAATCCCCAGAAAAGGTCGTGCCGGTTGGGCACATAGGGTTTGCCTAAGGTCTAAGTTACCTGGAAATGTGGCAATATAGGCTAAATCCCCCTGGGTGATACTCATGAGCGGTATTGTTGACTTTATGGATATGATTGTGTGTGTGTGTAAACATGTGCATTTTTTCTTGCCGCCACTTAATGTCAGTGGCACCCTCTAGTCACTGAGACGATTGAAACTTTCCCTTCTGATTGACTCCAGAGGGGTTCCCTCACTGGTTAAGAGTAATGAGGGTTTTTCCGAAAGCTGATGTGGAATCAAATGCTATTACACATGCAAGAAATGGTGGTAAAGCTGCTGGGGATTCAGTCACATCTGTTATAAACTGAAGCTTTGCCTCCCACCCTTGCCAAATTCATATGTTGAACTCACAATCCCCAGCGTGATGGTGTTTGGACTTGGGAACTTTGAGAGGTAAATAGGTTTACATGAGGTCATGAGGTTGGAGCCCCATGACTAGATAAAAAGAAAAAGATCAGAACTGTCTCTCTTTCTCTCTCTTTCTACCCTGTGAGACTATAATGAGAAAGTGCGTCTGCAAGGCAGGGAGAGAGCTTTCACCAGAACCGGACCATCGTGGCACCCAGACCATGAGACTTCCCAGCCTTCAGAACTGTGAGAAATACATTTCTGTTATGAAGCGACCCAGTCTATGGTATTTGTGTTATAGCAGCTAGAGATGACTAAGATAGCATCCAATACACTCTCAGGCATCCTAAAACCTCAGTAAGACTGGTGGCTACTCACATCATTCGGGACCACAATGAGACCCCAAGGAAATACTTCTCCCCCTCCTAGTCCATTAAGAATACAAATGGCAATCATTTACTGCCATTGTATTCGGTATTTTATGGCACCTTATCTCATGTAATAGTCCCAAACTCTGCAGTCAGTATTAATATCCCCTTACAGATTGGGAAAATGAGGCTCAGAGGGTCTTAGTAAACTACCAGTTACCACAGCTGGTAAGTGGCTATATCAGGTACATATTTTCTGTAAAGGGCCAGATAGTGAATATTTTTGGCTCTGTGGGAGATGTAGTCTGTCACAAATACTGAGTCACAAACACAGCCATATATAACATGTAACAAAGGAGCACATGGCTGAGTTCCAATAAAAAATTATAATCGCTACAATTTGAATTTCATATAATCTGCACGTGCCATTAAATATCCTTCTTCTTTTGATAATTTTTAATCACTTACAAGTGCGAAAACCATTCTTAGATTATAAATGTATCAAAAAAGGAGATAGGCTGGATTTGGCCTGTGGGTCATAGTTTGCTGATTTCTGGGGACACACCATGTTGCCACCCGGAAAAGTCTCATTGGATTCTAGGACAGAACGGGGAGCACTTTTGTGCCCATCTTGTTGTGGCAGCACTGCTATTAGCCTCACCTTCTTATGGAAAGGGCATTCTGTGCCCCCATTGTTACTGACCGACAGTCTGGGGTCTGGAGACAGAATGAGGTCTTGCAGTTCTTCATGACTCTGGACCATTCGGTCAACCTATCTACTTAGATTCAAGATTTCATTGGTCACAAGGGCATGTCCTATGATCTACTGGATCTTGCAGAACACCCCAAATCCCACTAGTGATGTCGTGTCTTTATTGTGCTACCATAGTGTATAATTTTGTATTCACTAAAAAAAAGATTTTTTAAAATTACATTATTAAATTTTTTCAGTGTATGCTTTCATTTTGAGCAGAAACTTCAAAAGGCTGAATTGGAGGAGCAAGTGTTTGGTGGCTTCTTTCTTTCCCTCTTTAAGAAACAGACCACGCCACTGAAGGCAGTAGAGGACCAACACCTGTCATTTAGCACCAGCTGAACTTGCTCACAGCGATTCATCCTGGACCACATTCAGGACCAGCCTGAGGCAGAGGCAAGTGAGGCAGCTGCCTGAGGGACAATCAGCACAAACTTGAACAGGTGCCTGGAGTCCTGAATACTTCAAATATTTAAGATGGGAGCCTTGCCCACAAGTAATTTTAAATACGTACATACATTTATCTTTTGGTTTTGCCTTCAAGCCTATTTTGTAAAAACATTTCAGTTTTGTTGTGTAGGTTCATTGTTCATTTCAGGCAAGTTTTAGGTATTTTTCCTATTTTTCAGTTTTTTTGGGATGAGTCAATATATTGTCAAGCACTCAGCTTAGTGATCTGTTTTATATTTCCAGATTACTAAGGTATGAATGTATGGGAATGAAAGTCTCTACACTAAGAAAATACAGCCTCCTTCTTAAAAAAATCTTTCAGCACAAAAATATAAGGTACATGACAATTTTGCCTTTAGGATTTAATTTTTTTAAATTACAGTTTATTGGGGTGACAATTGCTAGTAAAGTTACATAGATTTTAGGAGTACAATTCTGTAATACATCATCTATATATCACATTGTATGTTCACCACCCAGAGTCAGTTCTCCTTCCATCACCATATATTTGATCCCCTTTACCCTCATGTACCACTTCCTTCCCTTCTTACCCTCTGATAACCACTAAACTATTGTCCGTGTCTATGAGTTTTTATTTCTTCATTTGTTTGTCTTGCTCTCTTGTTGTTTTCAGTTTTATATACCACATATCAGTGAAATCATATGGTTCTTGACTTTTTCTGTCTGACATTTCGCTTAGCATAATAATCTCAAGATCCATCCACGTTGTCGCAAATGGCACTATTTCATATTTTCTTATGGCAGAATAGTATCCCATTGTGTATATATACCACATCTTCTTAATCTAATCATCTATTGAAGGACACTTTGGTTAATTTAGTTCTAATAGCGAGTTATAACAGGCAAGAAGAAAGGAGTCTACTGGCTTCCAGACATGGCCCTATGGAGCCATTAGTGAGCACTTGTGAGCCGTGGCTGTAGGGGGCAGCCCTTTGTCTCCTGAATGCAATTGAAGGTGAGACTTGGGTCTCTTAAATGCTTTGTAATCACATATGGATCTTTCCTTCACCTTCTGCTCTCTGGAGTGGGGTCAGCCTCCAAACATATGGCCCTGGGAGTTAGCTCTCATGGCCGTATGACAAGATCAAGGCAGCTAGAAGGATGTCATTTGAACACCTTGTTCTGTGATTTCGGTTGTTCTTTGTTGTTGTTATTGTTATTATTTTGGGGTTTATTTTTTGATTGGAGGTTCTCATTTTAACCACAGCCTTATATGTGTAATTCATGTAATTCACTTTTTTGATCATTGTGGAACAGCGAAAACGTAAGGATTTGTCAAATGCCTTTGAGCCTTCATTTTGTTTATCCATTTTCACAATTTTGATTCTAGTTGATACATTTCTTCTGGATCACTTATATTGCAATTATTCGTAGAAAATGCTATTATTATAGAGTATGCCTATTAACAAAGATGCATTTACTGTGTATGACATGTTGTTGATGGAAATTTTATAGATACAGGAAAGCCATTTACTCACTCTTTCATGAAATTATACTTATTGAATTCCTGCCATGTGTCAAGCCCTCGTCGGGCACTAGGGACACAGTTTAGAACAGGACAGACATGTTTGGCCACCCTGATACAACTACCAGTCTAATGAAAGAGGTATAAAGTAAGTAAGAAATATTGGGATATATTTCAGAATGCAATGTCTTATTGCATGCAAATACCATTAAATACTAACTCTAGTAATGTTACATGTGTTACCCTCCCCAAATGCATATGTGATTTGAAGTGGAAAATATGGTAACTGGGTCCAGCTAAAATCTGGGTGTGGCCGTCTGGAGAAGAAGTTGCTGGGTAGATCTGTGCTGGGAAGATAGACGTAAGATTTGGGACCATCAGAAAGGGTTATATGCGTCCTAACAACTGTCATTGACTGTAGACACTGTTCCAATTTTTCAGTTGAGGAAATGAAGCTCGGAGAAGTTAAGGGCTCAAGAAAATCTGGCCACTAAGTGGCTTGGCTAAGTAAGATCTGGAGAGACGGCTACAGGTTGGTGAAGATCATGTACTCCAGCCATAGCACTTAGGTCCAGCCTCTGCTGCTCACTGGCTTTGTGGTCTTACGCATGTTGCTAAACCTGTGAGTGTTTCCGTTTATCTGTCAAGTCGGTAGGTGAAAAATACCTCCCTCATTTGAGTTACTGTAGGGATTAGATCAGTTAATGTTAACCAAGAGCTTAGAACTGCGCAGAGCATATAACTGGACCAATATAAGTATTTGCTAAATAAAATGAAGGTTTAAATTATGAGTACCAGGTCTGTCTGACTCCATAAACTGCTGTCTTGATATGACTCCAGGTGGACTCTTTGGATGCAGCTACAAGCACTAGGTTTATTCGTCTTCCTTCTCTCTCCCATCAGCGTAGCCCTTTGATGTCAGAAGAGAAGAGTGAGGGGTAGGATGAAAGTAAGAGAACATGAATTCTCCATTCTGTCACTATGGCCACCATGCTGACTCTTTCTGAAAAGGGACCAAACTGGGTTTGTTTCCTGGGTAAGTTCAACAAACTTATTGTTACTCCAGGACATCTTTGCAAAGGAAAAAGAAACAACAACAAACAGCAATATAAACTCTCTCCTCTGGTTTGTTAATGTATAGCGTGTCATTTAGAAAGATTTTTTTCATCCTCCAATTGATGTTTTTAGATAAAACAGTTGAGCTCATATAAACAACCCTGAGTCTTCTTCCCAGAGGATGTATTAATCAAGGTATTACTGCAGGGTAGAAGTTGAGTCATTTAGCATCTTTTTGACAATTGAATAAACTCACCGTTATTTATTTTATTTTAAATATATTTAAATAAATACAAAATTTCTAACCATCAGTGACAAAGTAAATGTTACTGTGATGCTTTTGGATACATCAAGAATTATTTCACACCATCGGGCACAATTGTATGTTCAGATACAAAAAATCTGATCGAAAATAGTCTTTTTTTTATTGCCTAGACATGGGAACTGTCAAATAAATATCAGTTTGATCTGCTTAGTTATTTATAACCTCTAATAAAACAGATAAATCAACTGAGCCCAGTGTCTCCTTGAAGTCTAGAAATGCTGTTTTCTAGATTTTAAAAAGTGTTTGCTTATCAACACCCCAGAGAACAAATAAATCTTATGATTAATTCTTCATAGTCTGATTCATACCATTCACTGAATGCAATTTAAATTAAGTTGTAAAAATCTGATCCATAATAAGCAGGTTGATGTTTTATCAAATTATGCTAAGTATTTAAAAAATAGAAAGGTAACTTAGGCTATATATATTTTATTTTATCCTTTTAAAGGGTATAACATCTCAGTAAGGTAGAGTAACCACTCTAAATCCAATTATTTGAAGTTTTATATTAAATTGTTTCCCAAAATCTATGTGTTGGCCTCAACAGAACCATAACAAGTTTAATGAAAAAATTTTAAAATGTGCATGAACATATGTTTTTCAGGGAACAATACAAATCTCCAGCTTCACCTTTATAATCAAATTAAATTGATTTTAAAATTTACTATTTCTCTGTTATTTGTCATCTTCTGGAAAAGTTTAAATTCTCTAACCTTTGTACTGACTGCTTGGTTGGGAACACCAAGTCATCCAGTTAAAAAATATATTTGATAACTTAGTTTAATCCTTTCTACATGGAGAATAATTGTACATCTCCCACAATGTTGTGAGAATTACATGGAAAGCTCTTGGGAAAAGTGCTTGGCACATATCAAACACTCAAAATTTAGGCATTATTGTTAATATGAAAATAAAGAATGTATCTTAAGGCACCTGCCTGGCCGAAAAACCCTCGAGAAATGTTTATTCTTTTCTTGTATTATTTATTACTTTGTATTTTCTTTCTAATCTCTACTTCCAAGAGGGTATTATGTTTATTATTATTGTTTCTTAAGTTCCGTACATAAAAGTAAGACCCTTAAAAGAAATGAAGTTGATTAATTGATGTATATGTGTACTAACTGCTGAACTTCTCTGTGGCAGAGACAATGCTCATGTTTTGTGTATACAAACAGGAAACACGCATGGACTGTACCTCTGAGTCTAAGAACCTCACCTCTTGGAGGAAGATGGGGGATGCAATGGTTTTACATCTTTGCCGTTCATGGATTAAGCATCAAAATGGGAGTCTTAAATAACCCAGAACCCAAAACTCAGTGAGTTTGGAAGCCAGTGCCAAATGTTTCTTAAGCACATTACCAATGTCATTTCATAGCAGCTGTGTATTGGTTGCTTACTTACATCCACTTATATAAGGACTGGGGTTGTTTTGTTCCCTGCTTTTGTAGTCATAACAATCTGGATATTGAAATAAAGGCTTACAAACAGAAAAACAAAATAGCAGTGAGAACGAAATAATAACACAAGCCAGTAATATAAGGAATGTCAAATTGCAGTAATAGGATTTCAAAAGAGGGTAAAAGCAATCAGGGTGGAATTTTGTTGAAAGGTTTTCTGGAAAAGAAAGGGTTTTAATTGATCCCTGACACAGATAGGACCTAAATATCTAGAGATCATAGAAGGAAGAAAATTTACCCTTGTGTAAAGTTTTTAGGTTCATAGAAGCACGAATATGAGAAAGTTCAAATGGAGGGCACTTTGTTGGCATATGCTGTTTCTTGGCTACACCAAGGAAGAGTTTATGGGAGATTCAAGGGGCATGCATATGGATTTGGGGTTCCTTGATTACAATGTAACAGGATTTTCTTCTGTAAGCATGGTACCCATATTTGATAGTTACAGTACCCATATTTGATTTACAGTACCATATTTGATATAGTACATGTATTTTCAATAAGTAATTCAAAATGACAAAAAGTGTAATATGCTTGTATTCACACTTTCACAAATTGTATTTTGAAGACAGGAAGTACTAAAGTAGGGACCCAATTAGGAATTTAGCTAACAGTCCAATAGGAAACAAGAAACAACTAAAGTACTTAATGTATATAGAGTTGAAAAAATCATACTCAATAGCCTATGTTAATAAACCACAGTAATTCAAATTGGCTAAATTATAGAGCACAAATTTTAAAATATCAGTACAGTGAATACAGTTAACTACAGGAGACTTTTTTTTTCCCAGCTCTCTGACAAATACTACGGAAGCAGAATGGACACATGAGATTCTGTAGCTCAAGTCCTTCTTTTCTGAGTTTTAGTTATTGTATACAGTTTGCTAAAAGCATTAAGACAATGTGTCAGTAAGGAACTGATTTCACCCTGAATCCCACCATTATAACATGCTACTGTTTTCACTTCCTTCTAGTTTTCTTAAAGTTATTATCTATATGTAAACCTTTTTTTAAAAAGGCCTAATCATTAAACACCTGCAATTTTGTAGTCTTTATTTTCACTAACGCCACTGCATATATTTTTCAAGTTGTTTCAGTATTCATAATTACAATTGTAATGGCTACCTGATGTTTTAAATTTAATGTCTCATAATTTACTACCTTCCTATTGTTGGATATTTAAGTTGTTTCCTTTCCCCCCCCACTGGCAGAGTTAATGTGGTAATTAATAATTTTATGCACATAGTTGTGTTCCTCCTTTGAATTATTTCCTTAGGATAAATTATCAGGAGAGATATTACTGGGTCAAAAGGTATAAAGGTTTTTATAGCTTTTCAGACAGGCTGCCAAATTGCTTTCCAAAAGGATTTTACTACATCAATTTATAATACCCCAGGTGACTCTCCTGGTAATAATGCATATATTTCCACTTACTTTCCACCCCATACTATCCATTACAGAATCTTCTGCAAGTATGCAGGCTGTGTATCATGTGGACTATTCTTATTTCATCTCTATTGTTTCAAAGATAATCATACCGTCTTTTATTGCCTTAATACCATGAAAGAACTGCTGTTCCCACTTGTGGCACCAGGCAGAATCACTAACATCTAGGGTTTTTCTTACAGCAAACAGTGAGCACTTAGCACTTTTGCCTCCCTGGGAGAAATTTTGGAAACACTTCACAAAGGGAACAATAGTGAATTAAGGCAGGATCAGTGACACCGAGTATTTGTTGAACTAACGAGGCTTTCCTGACCTCCCAAAGATGTTAGAATCCAATCTAGTATTTTATCTCATCAATAAATTATTTATAAATCCATGATTACTTATGATTTCGTCCAGTCCCTCCAGTTCAGGAAGGCATTATTGTTGCAGCATTGTCCCCTCAAACACATTGGGCTCAAGGACCATAAGAGCTTTCATCTGGTGTAAGACTTGGCCTCAGATTCTGGTGCCATGACGTATAAACTGCATGGCCATGGAAAGTAGCATAAATTCCCTGAGCTTTGAAATCCTTATCCATTAAATGAGGATGTTATTAAGTCCTATTTTATCCTACTGTGAAGGCTGCATGAGATAACACATAGTGAGTGCCTAGAATATGGCACACCCCCAATAAATATTACATGTTATGAGACAGTAGCACAGATCATGTTTCCTTATGGAAGTTATTTAAAATATAGCAAGAAGCCTAATGGTGAGATAATCTCACATACTGTTTCAGCTATATTGAGAATATTTCTGAAACATTTTTCAGCCATGGGTGTATTTGAACATTTGTTGAAATCTTTCAGTCCTTTGTCCTTAGAAAAATAGAAACTTCACATCTTGGCCTTCCACACTGAGTTCACCAACTTCAGGTTAAAGCTCTTGTTTTTATATATCTAATTTCAAACGTGAAGAAACTAATTCTCCAAGAACTTATAAAGTCTGTTCAATATTGCATAATTATCTAAAACACAGAAAACAAAAGTAACTATACCTGCTACTTTCCCTATAAATTTATATTTAAAAATGTCCAGTGAATGCTGAGGTTCTTAACCGTCACCTCTACTAAGATGCCAACTTTTTGTAAAAACAAAAATGAAAACTGTAAAACAAAGTCATTTTTAGGAAAAGAAAATATTTTATCATTTTGATTGCTTCTTCCCTGACAATTTTATGGTATGCTCTCTAGACAATATAGAAATTTTACTTCTTTACGTTTTCCAATTTACATTTTCTAGTGCATCACTCCCACCCCGTCTGTGTTCCATACCAGAAAGCATCAGCACATTTAGTTGTGTGGTATCAATCTTCATGACTAACTCAGAGGCAAATCAAAAAAGAGAATTCTTGGAGTGGCCGGATGACTCAGTTGGTTAGAATGACAGCTCTCAACAACAAGGTCGCCCGTTCAATTCCCACATGGGATGGTGAGCTGCGACCCCTGCAACTAAATATTGAAAATAGCGACTGGACTTGGTGCTGAGCTGCGCCCTCCACAACTAGATTGAAGGACAACTACTTGGAACTGATGGACCCTGGAGAAACGCACTGTCCCCCAATATTCCCCAGTAAAATTTATTTTAAAAAAGAAATCTTTTTACTGTGGTTTACTTCTTTGTAGTGTCTAATTATGTATACGTTTCTGTACATCTTAATGCTTTCAAAATTCAAAGAAAAAAATGCAAGTAGTCTTTTTTTTACAAAATTAAGGGGAGAAATCTGCAATTAAAGGAAAATGTCTAACCCACAAGAATTCACAAGATGCCCCCCTGCCCTAATCTCATTAAACTTGCAAAGCAGCAGTGTACCATTTAAATGAAGTTGCAAAACTGTCTCTGTGTTGTAGGGAAGGTGGTATGTGAAAGCAGATTTTTTTGTAACAAAACATTTTCAAAAAGGCAAAAAAAAAAAAAAAAGGAATAATGTAATTTTCAAGAACCTCACAAAAACAAGAATGAAAAAATTACTTCCATTTACAAAGCTAGGTATTCCGTTTCATAATAGAAAATTGAAAGAGACCTCTACCTTCATCTGAAAAGCCATAACATTGTGGATAACCTTTAAATTCATTCACAGAGTTGTACAAACCTGTGACAGAGCAAAGGATGCAATAAAACCTAAGAAAATTAAATTAAAAAAAAAAAAAAAAAAAGATAAGCCCCTCATAGGAAAGAAGAGACTCATAGCCATCCTCATTTATGAGAGGGAAGAATTCATCAATAGGAGGGATAAAATAGTCAAACTTTTAACTGTAAACAAACTTAATTGCTGCTTATGGGCTGGGGTGACAGATTAGAATTTGAGAAGCCCCGCACTCATTGATGTTCTAATTCTTCCCAAGGATTTTCAACTGTAGGGGCCAGTATGCCAGACATTGGGGGTAATGCTGAACAAATGAAACAAAACTCCTTGCAGTGCATGAGGCCTCCCCCAAGTGCAACACAACAGTTGTCTAAATAGGAATGAAGGAGAGAGTAAGAGAGATGAAAATAACCTATTTGATATATTCTAGACCCTCAATTACTTAGGGCTAGGGGAAGGAAAATATTGCTTAGATAAATCAATTTGAAGTACTCTGATATTCATCTACCAAAGGCTAGAAAATGGTACAGGAGAGCTCAGAAAAACATCTCTGAGGAACTGTGAGCATCTTCAGATCATAAGGTGATCTGCTTA
Organism: Rhinolophus sinicus; assembly: GCF_057876585.1. Classification (NCBI taxonomy): domain Eukaryota; kingdom Metazoa; phylum Chordata; class Mammalia; order Chiroptera; family Rhinolophidae; genus Rhinolophus; species Rhinolophus sinicus. The sequence continues at coordinate 202,580,873 of NC_142517.1, forward strand.
TTAAGGCTTGGAGCAAAATATTAGGGTGGAAAATTGGAGAGGAAAGAGAACTCTCCAATGATCCCCAAAACAGATTTCCTGGCTGTAAATCACACAGAGCTCTCTAGGATCTTGTCAGTATTGATACATCAAGTTTTGCTAAAAAGTAGATCCTGACCCTGCCCACAAACATTTGAATCTAATGATGAACAGAATCAAACTAAAGCTACAACAAATTCCTCACCCAGCTCAAATAATCACTCCCTTGTTTTAGTGGCCTGATTGGAGAAAAAGTGTGATCTTTTCTGAAAGTAAATGTTTTGACATGCAATAACATATTAAAAGACAACAAAATGTGAAATAGTCAACAAAAGAAGATCCAGAGATTACTCATGTGTTGGAATTATCAGAAAGAAACTATAAAATAAGTATCATAAAAATATTAAATGCTCTAGTGGAAAAGATGGACAGTGTTCGTGAAAAGATAAGAAAATCAAATGGAAATGGTAGAAATGGGAAACACAAAATCAAAAATAAAATATAAATTAGGTAGTTTTGGCATCAGATTGTCCATGACACAGGAAAGGATCAGTGAACATGAAGATTGGTTAATAGAAAACATTCAACTGAAACCCAAAAAGACAGAGAATTAAAAATTGTGGTAATTTCAGAATATGTCCATAGATTCTTTGATACTCTCCCATCAACAGAAGGCTTTGCTATTTCCTTGACAAACAGAATGTGGTTAAAGTTATACTTTTGTGATTTGTGAAAGTAGATTAAAGAAGGCCATGACACTTCTGCTACTCTCTCCAAGGATACTAACTCTTAGAATCCAGCACTGTGCTGTGAGAAAGCTCAGGACAAATCACGAACACATGTAGGTGTTTGGCTACCAGTCTCCACTGAAGCCACAGCTGACAACAAGTTTCAACCAGCAGGCACATGAGTGAGAAAGTATTTGAGATGAGTCTAGCTGATTTAAATCAAATGATAAATACGGAGTGAGAACCAACTAGCTGAGCCCAGTCAATGACAAGTCCATATGAGATAACAATACATGTTTATTTTTCACTCCACTAAATTTGGGATTGTTTGATACACAGTAGTAGGTACCTGGAACATAAGTAGAGTGATATCTATAAATAAACACTGAACAATTTAATGTGTCTTATAAATGGGTCTCAGAAGAAAAGGAGAGAGAGAGAATAAGGAAAATGGCTAAAAGAGATCAACCGAGAAATAAATTTTTAAAAAAATACAGCAAACTCAAAGAAAGAGAAATACAAAGAAAACACACCTGTATGAGTGTATTTGTGTGTGCGAGTTGTGTGTGTGTGTGTGTGTGCGCGCGCGCGTGCGTTTATGTGTATATGTGTAAAGGACTTATAAAACAAAAATTTCAAAACACATTGTTATGCAGGGTGTCATGCGGGGTCTCAGCTCCCGCTTGCCGCACAAGAATGCAGGATATGGTGAGGCCAAAAAGGAACACTGCGGAGCCATAGGTAGGGGAGTCATACCATCATATTCTCGCTGGCGGCTGGGTTGGAGACACAGGGAGCAGGAGCCACACGATCCACAATCTGCCATCTGCTTCTCTGCCAACCAACTTCACTTGCTAACTGCAATCAGTGCTTGCTAGCTCAGCCACAGCAGTTATATCAGTGGCCAATGGCTGGTTACAGCTGATGGCCATCTACTACCCGAACCAGCACCTTTCCACATGAGGCCGAGAGCCTGGAAACTGCTCTCTGGGACTCTGTCCCCACAATCCACCCCTACGGGGTCTCGCCTCACAATCTACGTTATAAGCGTTTTCCGCGAGGGGCCCTGTGTCAGGAACACAGCTCATGAGAAAAAGTGTCAGTCCAGTTCAACTAATGTCCCAGGAGGTATCCCTAGATGTCCACCTACTTTCTGGGCACAATCAGGGTTCCTAAGGGTACTGCAAGCCTTTCTGGGCACAGCCAGACTTCCTGGGCACAGCTAGGGTTCTCAGGGCACAATGCTGGAACAATAGTGGCTCACAGTCAAGGTGCATACATATTCCCCCTGGCTGCCACAGGAAGGAAACATCCGCCAGTTCCACTACATGGTGGTACAATCCCAAGCAAACAGTCAAGCAATCCATCACAAAACAGGGATTTAAGGCAATTCCCCATAGTCCACAGTCATTTGCCAGGGCTGTGCGTTGGCCTCACAACGTGTGCCCTCCCCACAGCGCGAGGGCTCCAAGTCCTCCCCAACCTGAGGGTGAGGGACGACCCTGACCTCACCCATATTCTCTACCAAGGACTCAGCAAGCGTTTCCTCCTGAGACTACAAGTCCCACATCTGGGCTGCCTCAGCAAGCACTGCCCAACTCACACAGCTGCAACAACCTTCGCTTTCTCTGGCCTATGCTGCTTGGAGAACCATCCACAACTTCCCACCCTTCCACGGGCGTCCACTTTTGAGAACAGTGGCCACTGGGCACCACATGCTGTGTGGGGACCACATATCCTCCTGCCGAGAGTCAAGCATCATTCTTACCTGTCCGGAATCTTGCTTGTCACGCCAGGTATACCAGGGTGGTGGCCCTGGTATAAGATGACCACAACTCTCGGAGCCTACGGCAGCAGTGGACCACCAAAAAACAGGCGACGCCTGATATGGCCAATAGGGTGATGTGCCATCCAGAAGCTGGAGAGGACCACCAGTTCACCGAGGGGTCACGTTTCTCACAGGCAGACCTCGTTTCCTGCTCCCGGTGCTGCTCCTCACTGGCCTCCCGAGACTGACTGTTCATAAGCACAAACTGCTCCACCGCCCTTCAGAGAGTTCTGGCCGGTGCCATACCCTGTTCGCTGCGCCGTATCACGCAGGGTGCTATGAGGGGTCTCTGCTCCCGCTCCCTGCATAAGAACGCAGGATATGGTGAGGCCAAAAAGAAACACCCACGGAGCCATAGGTAGGGGAATCACCACTATTTTCTCGCTGGCGGCTGGGTTGGAGACACAGGGAGCAGGAGCCACACAATCCACAATCTGTCATCTGCTTCTCTGCCAACCAACCCCACTTGCTAACTGCAATCCGCGCTTGCTAGCTCAGCCACCGCAGTTGTATCAGTGGCCAATTGCTAACTGGTTACAGCTGATGGCCAACTAGTTACAGCTGATGGGCATTTACTACCCAAGCCAGCACCTTTCCACATGAGGCCGAGAGCCTGAAAATTGCTCTCTGGGACTCTGTCCCCACACACATAGTAATTTAAACAAAACAGAAAAAATTCCTATTGCTGGTATAAACTTTGAATTGTTAGAGCTTTCCCCAGAATATTCTGAACTATCTTCAGAATTAAAAATACATATTTTTTTGTACAAGTAATTCTATTTAGGGATTTTATTTGACAGATTAAAAAGTACCAGACCCGGGAACACAGGAGACAAGAGTAACAAAGTGATTGTGGGACAACAACAACAAAATGTCCTTCAATAGGAAAGCAATTTAAAATATTAAATTGTGAGACATACATATCCTGGGTATTATGCAGCTATGAACAATAATAAAGTTAGAGCTATATACCCATTGCAATGTGGAGAAGTGGTAATATCAACTCAACTGAATGAAAGCAATAAGGTGGTTGTGGTCTGTAATAAATACACCCAACTAGAAGACACTTAGATTTTTAGTATGACTAGATCTTGGTAATTCTAACAATATCATTAATAGTACAATTCTCTCCACCAGTCAAGAATCCCTCTCACCACTCCACTCCCCTTGGTATCCCATTATGTTTCAGTTAAGTTGAAAAGATTCCCACGAGATGCCGTTGAGTGGCAAAAGAAAAATGCAAAATGTGTACATCATATTACTTTATTTTTAATGACCAAAATCCTGTATCTATATGCACATTTATGTGAACATATATATCACATATAATGCATATGGTACATGCATATTCATGTATATGATCAAAATGATTATCTGAGCATAAGGAAAAAGGTGGAAAGTTACTAGATTGTTAACATGGGCTCTGGGGCTAGTGAAGAGGAAAGAGAAAGAAATACAGAAAAGATAAGCATAAATGCTGTTAAATACTGCATTAAAAAATGTATGTATGATTTTATCATACGTGTACATTCACATATATGGGTGAAAATAAGAAATTATTTTTAATAATTTCAAAATCAAACAAAAATTTAAACATTTAGTACTCTTAAACTGAAAATGTGGGATCCAGATTTCAGAAGACGTAAGGATCTGAAACCCCATGTAAAACAATGGGCTAAAAAATCTAGGTTTGGAAGAGAGTCAATAAACACACATCCAAACCCTAAAATCCAAGATTTACTCCACTGAGAGGTTCTTATCATTGCTTAAATAGCAAGTTGAGAGAACTGACTAATTTATAATTTAGTACGATATGAACATATAAATGTAATAGTCACCCATCATTCCAGTGCAAATTAGTATTCAGGATGAAGACTAACTTATAAAATACTGTTTTCTTTAGAATGAACATAGTCAAATGGTTAGCAGAGAGTTTCAATATTTTTTTCTAATTAAAGTTTATTGGGGTGACAACGGTTAGTAAAGTTACATAGGTTTCAAGTGTACAATTCTGTAATATAGCTTAATTTTGACTTCATTATTTCCTACATTTGTTTGACTGCTTGTTTAGTTATCTAAGAAACTGTGGCACAAATGACTTAAAATTTTATTGCAATCTTATAAACATGAAAGCAAAGCCTCCACTTGTTGTAAGAAAGCAGAGCTGGGTGAGGGTTGGGGGTGATGGTTTGTACCTGACACAAGCAAACATTTTAATTGTATCTAATCAGAAACAGATTTGGGGTTGGATTCCAGTGTCAAATCCAGCAGTCTGCACAGAGGAATCTGCAGAGGCATGATGGATGTCTCCATTAGTCATTCAGGCTGCTTTGTTCATGTCACTGTGACCTTGCAGAGAACACAGTGTCCTTAGAGACTTTAAAATCATGATCTAGGTGAACCTCATAAAGTACGTTAGACTATAATTCTACCCCATGTAAAAGACTGTGAATTTACTGAAAGATATTTAAAAGTATTTATTTTTTTTTGTAATCTGAATTAATTAAAGTATATTAGCGTTTGGGGACTCTACTGCTTGTATTAAAGTCACTAGATTGATAGCAACTTATAAATAAACAGGAACAGTTCAATATTTTAAAATAATTCTTTCAATTTAGACAGCAAGACAATAGAAAGAATCAAACAGAGTGTTGCCACATAAGATTTTTTATTACTAGGCTGACATTAGTCACTAGAAATTGTTGAATTTTTCCTACAAAGAAAAATAAATATCATTTTTCATAAAGAGCTTCACTTGCAATCTCTCCAGTTAAGGAATGGCTATGAAATAGGTTATCATCTTTCATTCAAAAAATAAATATTGAGTTAGATAAACATTTTATTCTAAGTTTCGGATTCTTGCCGATAATAGATCGACTAACAAAACATAAGACTGTTCTCGAAACATTTACAGATTCAACTAGAATACAATGTGAAAGGCAGCAAATTTATGTTAGTAGAAGGAATCATGCAAGCATAGAAAATTGTAAATAGCATAATTTTGGGTTAGATTATTTATGTATTTTTGTCTTAGCAGTTCCAAGATTAGGATCATGGCCACGCATTGCTCTAATTAAGTATTTAAAATCCATGCCATAGGACCACTTACAAGGTTTTGGAGATTATCAATCTGCCAAAACTGTATGAGTGAGGCAAGAGTGATATCATATTTTTATTCCAAATTCTACATCATAACAAATAGAAGTACATCAAGTCCACTTTGTTTTCAGAGAAACGAAACTTAAATTTCTCAGACATGGGAGTATGATTAGGAATTTGAATCTGTTCTCTTTGGAATAGACTCCATTTTGGAGTCTAATTTCTTGCACATATATGAAAATGGATCATTCAACACTAGCGAAGATCCTGACCGGTACCCTTCTCTCCAATGCTCTGAAATTAGATGATGAAGAATAAAGGCAATTCAATATTTCCTCAGATTGTAGGCAAATAGCCTGTAACTTCCAATGACTATTTGACAAAGAATTTGGCTTGTAGTTTTTCTAAGCAACCTGCACATGTAAACTAGGTATTGTATTTGGAAGCATAGACTTTTCAATTCAGCACATAAATACAGAATATAGTCTCTACTACAGTAAAAGTGTATATTCTACTTTACTGATAAATTAAGGCTTTAATAAGTTTCAACTCTAGAGTATGATGGACTATATGGCACACCTATTTACTATTATCAATTTGTGAATAGATCAATTTATTACCTGAATAAGTCATCTGTATTCTGCACTTATGTGCTGAATTGAAAAGTCTATACTTGCAAATACAATACCTAGTTTACATGTGATAGACGCTCAAGAAACAGTTTCACTAAAAAGTTTTCCAAGTAGACTTTAATTTTATTTGGCAACTGGTTCAATTCTTGTAGGTTTTCAGTACACAGATATGGGAAACACTGTGTGTGATAAGATTAAATAATCAAAACAATCTTGGTTAAATAATGGACTCTATTGGGCCAGTGTAAACTGACTGAAGATCAGAAGGCAATGAAATGGCAAATTGAGCAGTTAAAATAGGTCCAACGAGCATCCAGAGCTGCATTAATACTTTCCCTCCAGTGTATGCAGAGCTGAAGAACTACCAGTAACGTGCCCACGAGCCCAACCAGGCAATGGGCTACGAATAGCTCAGCTCACTATACTCCCTTCCCTGACAGTTTGAATCTTGCCCTAAGCAACTCAGAGATGAAGATAAATCGGAGAAATTGATTCTTCTCAAAATTGAAGACCTTAAGAGATTAGCTATTAATATCTGCTACCTGATCTTGGGTAAGATCCAAGCTCTTGTCCTTTCTGAGGCCCAATTGATTTTTAGCTATCCCTTTGATTCTGAGAGCCTTCTTCGTATCTTTTTAATAAGTTTCTTTTTGAAAAATAATTTAGCTAAGAGTTTCTGTTGTGTTCATATTTTTTTTTTAAATAGCAATAAATATCATATGCATCAGCAGGGTATTTTTAATTGTATCTTTGGCCTCAACAGCAGGTGGAGATTAAATTGTTAAGATTTGGAAGTCAATTAGTCACTGGGAAATCAAATGTAAAAGAGCTAGAATGGTCCTTTTATCAAAAAACAAACAAGTATGGCTAAGGTTTGTGGTCCTAAGATGCATCTGAAGTGGGTAGCCGTTCAAAGCATTCGATGTGGGATAAACTACTGGTGTGTTTGCTCCTCGTCCATCTACTAGTTCCCAGGAGCTGAGAGAATATCTAACCCCATCACTTTCCTAAGAAACACTCTTAAGTATGTCCTGACAGTAGAGGAAGTAAAGATATGCACTCAGTGGTTCCCTAAGATTGATGGCAAGGCCTGAACTGATATAACCTACCCTGCTGATTTTATGGAGGTCATCAGTATTGACAAGACCGGAGAGAATTTTCATCTAATCTACGACACCATACATTACTTTGCCATTCATCGTATTACACTTGAGAAGGCCAAGTACAAGTTGTGCCTCGTGGAAAAAATCATTGTGGGTCCGAAGAAATCCTTCATCTGGGGAATGGTGTTACTCACACCATCTGCTACCCTGACCCTTCGTCAAGGTGAACACCATTCAGATTGATTTGGAGACTGACAAGGTTACTGATTTCATCAAGTCTGCTACTGGTAACTTGTGGGTGGTTATTGGAGCTGCTGACCTGGGAAGAATTAGTGTGTTCACCAACACAGAGACACATCCTGCTTCTTTTGATGTGGTTTGTGTGAAAGATGCCAACAGCAACAACTTTACACCCTGCTCGCCAATATTTTTGTTGTTGGTAAAGGCAATAAATCATGGAATTTTCTTCCCCTAGAAAGAGGTATTCTTCTCCTCACTGCTGAAGAGAGACACATAGTGTGGTGGCCAAACAAAGCAGTGGGTGAAATAATTTCTAAGTGACTTGATCAGAAGGGTTTGTGTACTTAATTAAAGATAATGCAGCATGATTTAAACACAAAGGGTGTCCAAGTAATGTAACATACGGCTATCATTCAAAGTGGCCCTTTGTCAGCCTCAGTGATAAAATTGCCAGTGAAAGAGACAGAAGAAATGCATATATTCAATGACTTACTTGCCATCACTTGCTATCTATCTATCTATCATCTCTCTAATAAATTCATTTTTTTTTTCTTGTGGCAAAATTGATTTTAAATTTCATTGATCTTTCAAAGGTTTAAAGTTCACAAGGCGATGTTGCTCAAATATAAATATTCTGAGCTATGGAAAACAAGAAAGGTATATTCTTAGAAGGTCTTGGGGGCGAACTCCAAGCAGATTTTTCTAAGTGCAAAAATATCTGGGCCTTGTATTCTATTTTAAAAATTAATATAGATTTTTGTACTCAGCTCTATAACATATCCATGGTTGGGTTTTGCTGTCGTTGTTTGCTCTTCCCATTTCCACATGACTTTGGGCAACGTTCACACTCCAGAATACATATATTGTTTATCCTGTGGCATTGAATAGAACTAGCTCATGACCATGTTCTACAGGGGACACTAAAAATATGTTTGTGAAGCAAGTCTCAATGTTGCCACTGATGACAACGTTTACATTTTTGCCTTTTGGGATAGATAATTCCCATTATCATTCTGTCATCATCAGTGGTGCCACTGTCATATTTGTCACACTTTTAGCACACATACATACTTCATCATATACATATACATATATCCACTAGAGATCAACCTGTTGTAAACAAGTGATATATGTGAGCTTATTCATTTGTTAAATAATTAAAGAGCTATCTATTGAGGGAAGATATAACTGGAGTTCGAGAACCTATTCTGGAATGACGTTGGCTCAAGAAAATGAGATCAGACCTACTCCATAACTTAACAATGCTACAAGCTCTGTCCATATCCATATCCATTTTCTTATCAGCTCAACAGAGCTATCTGGTGACAATATGTGCTACTTTTGCTTTGTACCTGCCATCTTTCCCACCACTGGTATAGAACATCATTCTAACCCATGATATTTATCTGCTGGCCTATTTATTGAGAACAGACCTGGAGTTGGGACCCTAGCACCTACATGTTAAGGTCTGGTCAAGATCTGAAGATATCTCTAAAGACAAATAAAGCACAAAAATCCTTCCACATGGCATGTGGCCTGATGTTGACAAAGCACCAAAAAACATTGCAGTGGAGAACGAATTTCATTTCTTTGTATGTAAGCTGCTGCCGCTGCTTCTTCTTCTTTCTCCTCTTCCTCCTTCTTCTTTCAGTCCTGCCCCTTCTCCCCATCTTCCTCCTCTTCATCTCCTCTCCTTCTTTTCTTTCTCCTTCTCCTAAGTAATTACCAGAAGGCTATTTCCATGGCCTGCCTCCCATGAGGCCCAAAGGGCCTAATAAAAACAGTACAAACTAACTTTGTCACAGTCAGAATGAACTCTGTTGCAATTTAACTTATCCCAGGACCCTAAAGGTCAACAGTTCCTGAAAAGAAAGAAAGAAACAAACAAACAAACAGACTGGTGTTGGCATCTACTAATGTATATTTTGTATGGTACATTGTTACATAAATATGATCTTTTCATTTCTATAGTTCCAGGCCAAAACTCACATATGAGTATTACAAATTTGATGTGTTCAAACTGAGTTTGTACTGGATTTTTCCCACAATCAGTAACTGCTGTGCAAGTTTTATTTTCTTTCCTTGGTCAATGGTCACATCATCTCCACAGTCTTTTAACCCCTGGTAGCTGCCTAGACCTTTGTTCCCTCATCCTCTTACTACATCTGAACATTCTTAATCTTTTTATTCTTTCCCTACAATTCTCTCTTCAATTCCACCCCATCTAAGCTCCATCCACTCCCTTCCTTCTCCAGTAAGTCTTTGGCCCCAGCAATTACCATTTCTCGGTGGGACTACTGAAATGGCTTTCAAAGTGGTTTTCTTGGTCTTCGGTTTTATAACTCTCCAAACTGTTTTTCATTCTGCTCCCAGAACAGAACTGAGGTAAATATAATTTCTTCTAAAATTATCACAACTACTCATCTCTTAAAAAATGAAATTTGTGCTGTTTATGATGCAATGATCAATTCTTTGTCCATCTCTGCAGCCTCACTTGGAGATTCCCTTTCAGTGTCCTGATTCCAAGCCACACTCAACCACTTTCAGTTCCAAGGATATGGACTTACTGAGGTTTAAATGCTCATGAGAGGTGGGAACTGTTGCTGTAGTTTCGAGCTCTTATTTACACAGCAATGCCTTATGCAAATTAAGCATCCCATTCTCTAACCTCTGATCGTCTATCACACTTTCCCACCTGGATACCAGCTCTTCCTTAGATGTGCTCCTAGAAGGTTCTCCTTTCAGATACCTACTTACCTTTCAACATTCATCAGGGGCCACCTTTGAACTTACCCAAGAATGTGACGCTTTTTTTCCCCTTTTCACCATAGCTTATTCGTATTTCTATTTTACAGTCTCCTGCCCCTTCCTTGCATTGTGATACTTTATACATCAGTCAAATATACAACCTAGTGAGGTCATTGAGGACTGAAATCTTTTCCGATTCATCTTTATTTACAGAACAAACATCACCTTCTGCAAAATAAAATACGGTCCATAAATAAATAAAAGAATTGAAGTTCAAGGAGGGTGGATGTTGTTTATACGGAGGATATTGTGATGTGAATGGATGAATCTGTAGAGATGAGAACTATTTATGCACTGTAATATCTTCAAACTGTCTATCAAAGATCTTAAATATAGATATATCTTGATGTTTGACAAGAAAAAAGCAACTTTAATAATACTGGGGATTTGAGGACCCTGAAAAATTAAATTTTCATCCACAAAAATCTTGTCATAGCAGAGTTGTTTTTCTTGAGGAAAGAATTCCATCCTAGCTCCTCTACATTCTAGGATACTAAAACCAGACTAATACGCTTTAATCTTAAATCAGATCATTTAACTTTGCTCAGAATCCTCCAAGGGGGTTCCAGCTTAGTGTAAAATCCAAAGTTTTCATCAGGTACTTGTTACTCTAATTCTTCACATGGATGTTTGTAGCAATTCTCTTCAAATGTTTTCAATGAGTGAATGGATAAACAAGATGTGATGCATCCATACAATGGAATATTATTCAACAATAAAAAGAAATGAGCTACTAGGACATACAAGAACATTGATGAATCTAAAAGCATATTGCTAAGCTAAAGAAATCAGTCTGAAAGACCTGTATAGCATATGATTCCATTTATAAGACATTCTGGTTAAGGTGAAACTAGAGAAATGATAAAAATATCAGTGGTTGCCAGTGATTTGAGGAGTAGAAGAGTAGAATAGGTGAAGAAGAGGGGACTTTTTAGGACAGTGAAACTATTCTGTTTGACACCATATTGATGGGTTCATAACACTAGGCATTTGCAAAAACTCACAGAACTTTAAAGGAAAAATAATGACTCTTAATGTATGCATATTTAAAACACCATTTAGAAGGTTGGGGGACTTCCAGGATGGCGCTCAGACTGCGACGAAAATATGGAACTCCATTACAGGTGCATGAAATAACTTCTCTGAAGAGGTTTGGGGAAAAGGGGACTAAGTAATTTTGGAAATAAACAGAAACTTGAAAACAAAGACAAAGGGAACTGTATATAAGGACAGAACTTTATTTGGTAAATTGAATTGTTTCCCATGAAGGTATCAGTTAATTTTGAAACCACTATACATGTATACTGAAACTGAACAATTAACCAAATAGATATAAAATGGTGAGAGTAAAGTTTCTCATGTTGCATTGTGAGATTACAGATGAGCAAAGAGAAGAAGAAGTAATAATGAGCCATGTGGTAATTGATTAGAGTTGGAGATAATCAGTATAAACACATGTTTAGTTTAATAAAAATAAAGACTTATACATAGAGAAATAGTTACAGATGTGCATAAGAACATGGATTAGTACACACTCATATATTTCCTCGCTCTTTCAGCTAAGAGGGCCTAGAAGCAACTATATCCCAGCAACAATGAGTACATCTAGTAGTCATATCTTTGTTTCAAATATTATTCTCCAACAAAAGGAACCAGGGGCCCTACGAAAAATGGCTGATTCTATGGCTGAGTCAAGAATCTACAAGATGAGCTTAGAGCATGTTGCAATACCAAAAAGTGGGAGGTGCTCAAAAAAAATTTAAATGGGGATATGTCAAAGGGACACAGGAGCCAATAAAAAGAGCCTCCAATGGCAAAGCTAGAATGATTTTAGCAGAAAAATAAATAGGGTTGGATTATAACCAATGCAAAAATAAATAGCCACGAGTCTAGACTGATTATTTAATTATAGAGTGAGGATAATTAATGGAAAAGTTAAACAAATCTTCCATGCAGAAGTATCGTAAATAATTTATGTAGATACTCTGCCCTCAGGGACTCCCCCCACCCGCCCCACACACATACACACTTATTCCCTACTTCTTAAGTGTGGGCTTCACATAGTGACGTCCTTCTAAAGAGTACAGTATGTCAAGGAGGTAAAAGAGTAACTTTACAGTAGAGAAATCTGACAAACTCTACCTCTGTCAGGAGGTCAGGTATACCTCAACAGTGATAAGTCAAGTTTATAGTATGTACCCTTGATGTGACATGAGAATGACACTTTCTAGTTGTGGTCTCATTCCCCAAAACACTGCAGCATAATCATTAGAACAACAGCAGATAAATGTCCCCCCCGCAATCAAGGGACATTCTAAAAAATATCTCATTAGTCGTCCTCAAAACCATCAAAGTCATCAAACAGAAGGAAAGTCTTAAAAACTGTCCCAATGAAGGGAAACATAAGGAGACATGATCTTAGTGACTAAATACAATGGGGTATCCTGGGTGGGATTCTGTAACAGAAAAGGGATATAAGGTAAACACTGGGGAAATCTGAATAAAGTATGAATGTTAGTGAATAATAACGTAGTAATATTCGTTCATTCCTTGTGACCAATGTCTAATACTAATGTAGTACATTAGTAACAGGGAAAACTGGGTGAGAAGTATGGGAGAACTCTGTACTATCTTTGCATGTTTTTTTGTAAATCTAAAACTACTCTTTAAAAATGTTGTTTTAAAAAATTAACATATGTTTCCTAAAACGTATGGAGGCTAAAAAAAAAAAAAAATAGGAGGCTAAAAAAAAAAGTGCAGATGTGTCTGTGGGCTGCTGGGATATAATTAGGAGCACATGTGTTTACATAATAATTAAGAATCTCATCTTTTATCTTTGCATTGTATTTGCGTATTTTTTTCCATCAACATGTGACTTAGAACTCCGTGTTCTCTTAACCAATTTACTTGCTTATGCAGTTTGCAGTCATCTTCAACTTGTAATTACTAATGGAAAAGTAAACTGAAGTGCCTAAGCCAAGGATTTCTAGGAGGAAAGGAGAGAGAAATGGAAATGAAAAACTGGAAGTCTATAAATGTTAAGATACCAAAGTGTAATCAATGTCCTAGAAGGTAATCGATTTCCAAGGTAGTAATATTTCCTAGGTGGTAAAATTTGGAAATTAAAATCTTCAAAATTTAAATTTTACTGCTTAATGTTATAAATATTATTAGAAAAGGGATTACATAAATAGTGATATTATTAACCATGTTAGATCAGCACACTGAAAGCTGTCTTCAACTCTGTTCTCAGTATCATGCTGTGAGAACACCATATTTGTGAAATGATTCTTAATCAGAACAACTCTGATTTGATAGTTTAGGGGAAAAAAGACTATTTTATGTTAGTACTAATCTAAGATGGATTTACTGTAACAAAGTGCATTGTGCGTCAATTTCTAAATTTTAATTATATACTCATAGATCAGAAGCAATATGATAAAAGTCTCTAGAGATGATAATTGAACTTTAGTCAGTCAGTCTGGTTGTTTCATTCTTCTTAATGCAATGAAGGCCAAGGTCAAGAAAACATCACTCTTGGTTTGAAACCAGTGAAAATAAATGACAAATGGTTCAGATTCACCATCTGCAGGAAGAATCCTCCTTACATCGTGATATGTGTATTCATTGCTAAGGAGATAGGAAACAACCAAGTCCAGTCTTCATGACGAGAGGGCATCATTCAAAGTAAAATGAAACAAAAGGAAGGTGCAACCTAATCAACTCAACTGTCACAGCATAGTTTAGAATCAGCAGGTATGAATTGGTTGGGACTACATGGCTTTGGTGATATTTGACAATTTTGGACCAGAAATGATGGAAAATTTGTGTGGTGCAACCTAATGTACTTAAACTTCAAGAGTGGTGGGGCACAAACGAGAAAGAACATTGCTAATTTTCCTGGGGAAGCAGATACTTTGATTTTTGCTGACTGTAGCAGTTATTTCCCTAGCAATATTCCTAAGTGTGAGAAGACTATACACTAAGATACCATACAACGTGTTGTAACTGTTCTTCCGGGAAATGCCATCTCCTTTGTAACTTGGTCCTCAGTGGTAATACTTGAATCTATAAGTTGACTTATTGATGCAAGAAATGTAGAGAATTTTTATAAGAGTTTATTTGAGCCAAACTAACCACATATACCAGGGAACAAGATCTCAAATGCTCTGGAGAATAACAATTTTGCAGCTTCTTTTATGCATTTGAAATTAAGGAGGGGACATAAGGAAGGTTACGCGGAGGTGGGAGAAAGCAACATGGATTACAGGATAGTTAAGACTTTGTGCTTTCTTGAGGGGTCTGAAAACGTGGTCAGGTATCAGAAGGAGGGGTCTGAAAAGGGGCATTTCAAAGGTGTGCTAAGCTAGATGTGCAGAAACAATGGACAGGGTTTGCTTAAGGCAAATATTAAGCTTTTAGTGAAGAAGTTAGTTAGAGGCCTGAGGCATGACTACCCACCATGACTTGCTCAGTTAGAAATTCATGATCAGATCACCCTATGAGGTTACTTTCCATAGAACTGCTTTTTTCATCCACAGCCTCCTCAGGGATCTTGCCCATCAAAAATTGCTTGAGAGGCTACCAACTCCAGTTTTTAGGCCAGATGTGAGCGCTATATTACAATGCTAACTTGGAATCCTGGATTAGAAACAAGTTTCTTGAGAATTTGCTTAAATGGGTCAATGCCTCTGAAGCTAATCAATTACATATGTATCGAGCAGCCCTGATTTCAAGGAACTATGTTGGGAATTAAGATTATTAAAAAAAAAAAAAAAAGTAAAACTCAAAGGGCTCATAATCCAGACAGGGAGGTGAATATATACACCGTTAAGTTTAATACAAGTTCAAAGGCTTATGTGAGCCTAGAAGAGAAAGTAATTCATTCTGAGTGTTGCAACTGGAGACAATATCCCAAAACACATAAGAGGTCAGCTGGACTTTAAACGGAGATTTGGCGCATAGAGAATTGGCAGCAGAATCGGTAAACCAGAGAATATGCATAGCAATATCACATAACAAGGAAGTACATGTTGTGTTTGGGGGAAGGGCATATTTTGGGTGTGAGGATGTCTTAAGACCTATGACCAGAAGATAGGAAGATGGATTTTTGGATAGAAAAGAAAGAGTCCCAAATATCTTACTATTTCTGCCCAGTGACTGATCTACCATCTTTTCTGTCACCGAACAAAGCCCTTGGGTAACATTCTTCCATCAGTATTTTCTCCCATTATCAACAATGCTTTTCACTGTGGGAAAGAGACGTGTACTAGAATGGAGGAGGGAGGTTATAAGAGATAAGTGAACAGTCCCTAGTGTGTTCTGCCCTATAGCCAAACAAAGTTAGGTTTGTTCACTGTGCTGCAGCAACGAGAGCACATTCCAGAGGACACTTGGGAGTCGCTATGAAGGGAGTAAGGAGGGACTTGGATTTGTGTTTGGTCAGTTTAAGTAGGAATCAGGGAAGCCAGAGTCGGTTCTGAATTGGACACTGTCATGTGGTTGGGTATCTTAAGAAAGGTGTCCCTGCAATGGGACGATTAAAGTGGGACTAGAGTTGTAATGGGCAAGAAGCAATAATCATTCCTGTAGGTCAGAAGGGGGGACATGTTTGGTCACGTTTGTGGTGCTGGCATGGCCTGTCTGTGTCCTGGTTTGAGCACTGCTTGTGTTCTGATGGGAATATTACGGCCTGGTCATCAGCAAATCCTATCCTTTCTCTTGCTGATTGTCAGCAGGACTGATTGGCATTTTTAGTGACTTTTGTCCCCAGCCACCAACATTGTTCATTCTTGCTTGAGTATCTGTTGAGGGCACATCAAAGTCATTTGTTGTTTTTGTTGTTGTTTGAGTAAGAAAGCGGTATATCTAGATCGTTGAAAAAGAATAACTACGTTTACCTTGTAAAAGATATGTTGGAAAGAGGATTCTCTGAAGGCATGGAAACTAGTTAGGGGGGTATTTCAAAAATGTAGATTAAAAAGTATGAGGGTCTTCACTTAGACAGTGAAGATTAGAAAAAAAATTAAAGTTAAGAGACACTTCCACAGCGGAGGCCATGACTCATCAGCCAATTGATGTGGGCCATCCAGGGGCACGTCTGAGGGAAGTTTTCAGTAAGCATATTGAATACGCACATATAATTAAGCACCTATTTCAAAACACTCGTGATGTTACATGGTTTCGCGTATGCGTTGTGGTTACTGTCAGTGATTAGAAGATGAGAAAAATGTCGCCTTTGTCTTTGTGCAGTTCACTGTCCAGAGAGGTGTGCAGGTATCTAACGTACAGAAAGAAAACAAGTGGCGTAGAGGAGAAGTCCACAATCCTACACACGATGGTGAATTAGGGACCTTCCCCAAGGAGGTAACCTGAAATTGGGGACTTGAAGTATAAATAGAGGAGAGGATAGAGGATGAAAAAATATCATGAAGTAGAAACTGCCCAACTAATGCTACCAAGATATAAATACAAATATTACAAATATGAAGAGCTAATCATAACTTAAAGGAATGCTAGTATAGAGTGGGTAGGAATAGCTGGGGGCTTTTAGAAGCTTGAAAAAGCAAGTTAGGATGTGAGTCCATACTGAGGAAATGTAACTATAAATTGTAGGCCACTGGGGGCATAAACTAGGTCACTGCAGTGAGCAGAAGTGGCTTATCACATACCTGAATTTGTTGTTTTGCGTCATTAATAGTTGAATCTAAGCTTTCCATGGGAAAAAAACTTACATTAGTCAGCTAATGTATAATCTACCTCATGCAGAGCCATGCCTCTACTCTCCTGGAGATATTAAAATCATTTCTGTTTCTACAAGTCTCCATTGGACTAGATTGCACCATATCATTAGAATCGACTTCCAGTGTTAATAACCTTCATTGCCAGGATTTTTCTTTTTTTATTTCTCCGCAGAAAGGTAGTTGCTTTCTTTTCAATTGCTGGTTCCTGCATCAGGGCCACTGTGATCCCCCATCATGGAGCTGTGATCATCGTTCTTTGAAGCCACAGTCTCCACCACAGTCTCAGGAGCACTGAAGGCAGACAGTTTCATTTTCCTTAAGCAAACCAGGAAAGTACACTTTGCAGATGCATAGCAGAGCATCCTCTGCCATCACATTTCTGTGTCCCTTCCATTTTGATTTTCTGAAAAGCTTCTTGTCAGATTCTTAGTGAATAGAGAGATGATAAATAAACTCCCTATGTCTCAGGGTGCTGCATGTAGAGCTGCAGGAAAAGCCCTCCATGATATTTTAAAATCCCAAGTGAAAAGCTAACAGGTCACAAAGGCCTGGTAGGACTCACTGTCCCAGGATGGTGACAGATAAGGATGTATTATCAAATCCAGATGTGGGTGCTCAGTTGGAAGACATGCTCCTGGCACCTGACGTTCACTCAGAAATGCATAGCGTTCAGAATATTCCAACAAACACAGATCAAACAGACGTCCATGTTTCATTCTGTGCTGAAGCCTTTCTGGAGGCTGAGTGTAATCAGTTTCAGTGACTTGTTCTCTGGAATTTTAAACATCTCCGTGTTTCTTTCCATAGCTCTCCCCTCCACACCCACCTTGGTCACCTCTACTACCCCACCAATGCCTGAAACCACACCTCTATCTTTCAGAGTTAATCTAGTTAGGGTGGCCTCCGCCCCCATTCTGTTAATCTCCCTCATTTACTTCTCTAGAACTTCCTTTATTTCAGACCATTGATTTTGTAAAAAGAATCTCATTTTCTAGTTGTTTTCTAACTTTCTAGTTAATCACTTTTATTTCTAGTTAGTCACACCACTCACTCAGGGAAATATGGCAGATTTACCTGACTTGGTCAGGTCATGCAAATACGAAACTGTTTTTTCCTATCCTGGTAGCTATTGTCACATCACAATTTATTTATTCGTATGTGATTGTTTGACTAATCTCTGACTCCCCCATTAGTTTATAAGTTCCGCTCTTGACTCTGTACACTTTTACCCATCTCCTCCCTTGAAAAATAGTACGTTCTTGAAAAATATTTTTAAATCAATTAAGAATGCAAGAACACCAAAGCAACTTGAACAAAATGCAGGGCCGCACAATCATGTGACTAGACAAAATATCTCTGAGCATAAGTAAGTAACCTCAGGCATTTGACAAAAGTAACATACCTCCACAATAAAACTGATACAGTTTTATTTATGATAGTGAATACAAATAGGTAAAGAATGAGATTTAC
Organism: Rhinolophus sinicus; assembly: GCF_057876585.1. Classification (NCBI taxonomy): domain Eukaryota; kingdom Metazoa; phylum Chordata; class Mammalia; order Chiroptera; family Rhinolophidae; genus Rhinolophus; species Rhinolophus sinicus. Next base: position 202,599,542 of record NC_142517.1, read on the forward strand.
CTAAAATTTACAAAAACGGGTAAGGGTAAATCTATTGCTTAGAATACACAAGCTAAGATAAATGGTAGCTGAACAATATGAGAGAGAGGGCGGGAAGGAGACTGACTTTGAATTTTGGGGGTAATAGATTATAGATCACTCTCTTAGTCACATCCGTTCGTAAGTGAGAATAATTTAAAACTATGACACACAACCTTATTTAATCCCCTCCCCTTGAGTGTGAGTGAGACCTGTGACTTTCTTCTAACCAACAGAAAATAGCAAAAGTAAATAGATTTTGCAGATTTAATTAAGTCCCTGGTCCTGTTGACTTTTAGTTGATCAAAAGGGAGATTACTTTGGGTGGGCCTGGCCTAATCAGGCAAGTCCTTTAAATGAGGATTTAGAGGTTGAATATGAAAGAAGTCAGAAATTCTCCTGCTGGCTCTACAGAAGCAAACAACCATAAGAACTAACTATGAAGAGAGTTTATGTGGCTGGCAAGTACAGGTGCCTTCTTGCTGCTGAGAGTCTCAGCCCTATAACCACAAAGAATTAACTAATGAGCATGAGGATTCATTGAACTCTATTAAACTGCCAGTATTTTATGTGTCAAAAATGGTCAAACATCAGAAATGTTATATGGCACAACCTACATCTATAATGTATTCCAAATAATATGGTTGGTAATCTGTATTAGTTATTATTATTATTATTATTATTATTATTATTATTATTTGCTGCGTAACAAATTAAAACACACTTAGTGGGTTCATGTAGCACTGATTTATTACCTCACTGTTCTGTAGGGTAGAATTGAGGGTGCAGACTAGGTGGGTTTTCTGCTCATCTCACAAGCTGAAGTAAAGATATTGAGGGGCCTGAGCTCCTCATCTGGGCCTCGGGGTTCTTTTCCATCTCCCATGAATCTGTATATGATAACTACCCCAGCAATTTTTAACAGTTTCTTTTTTTCATTAGGTGTTAAGTTAAAGAAGTACTTTAGGTAGAAGCATGAATAGAAAGGTCTTTGTATGATTATAATACATGATACCTCCATTAGCCAAACAAGCCAGATCAATAGCATCCATTAATGAAAAATGCCTTAAGATGGATTCCAGTAGAAATGAATTATTTTTAAATTTAATTACATCCGGTATTTAATAAAGATATTGGGGAAACTAATTGGATCATTTCATAAAGTACATGAATTAGCTATAATATTATCTTTAGCATTATCTGGAAGACATTCTGATATATAAATATCAACAGTTTAATGTCTCTCTACATAAAAATTCAAGTTTACCATATTTTTTAGATAGCTAAAAACCTGAATCGGAGGCTACCTACCAAATAGGGTGTGCTTCACTAATCGTTTACACAAAGGGAATGTCCTTTTATATAAACTTATATGTCATGAACACAGCTACCTGAAGTAGATGAGAATTAGGGAGTCTATAAGACAAGGAAGCCTTAGTGGCTGCTCACACATCTGGCAGAAAAACACCAATAATTATGGAGTGTCAAATTAATTTACCTTTTTGAAGTATTCTTTAGTATTTTATATGAAACATGTAAAAAGCAATTGCTTGCTTAGTAAGAGTAGCTATGTCTCAAGTATGGAATTAATTTAGTTTTGATCTCTTTTTAAGTGAATATTCAGAAAGATATTTAGGTGTAAAACAAATGTAATTGTAAAAAAAGTATGGTGAAATATTATGGAAAAATAAGAATCATTAGTTATATGTGAAAGCATACATTTTTTTCTTGTGTCAGAAAGACATACTAAAAATAAGATTCCTCATTCCCTTTTATTTTGTTTCCTTTCATCTTCATCCCTTCCTTTCTTCCTCCCTTCCTTCCTTCTTTCTTTCCTTCCTTACATCTTTCCTCCCTCCCTCCTTCCCTTCCTTGAATATTTATTGAGCCTCAACTATGTCAACAAAATAGACATAATCTCTGCCCTCAGGCAGTGTATGTTCTATCAGGGAAGACAATTGAAAACAATAAATATATAATATAATGTTGCAAACAAGTATATAACATTGGAAACAAACTTAAACAGTTAAGGGCTGTGGGATGATGGGGGGTGTTATTTTAGATACTGAAAAGAGTTACCTGTTGGACCATTCTGGGGATGGAGTGAAGGGCACTTTGGTTTTTTTGTACAGGAAAGGCGAGGTCCCTCTTGGGGCTGCACCAGAAATGGTGACTCTCTCTTCCCAGATTTTCAGGATTTCCTTCGTACCTACTGATTAAGGTAAGGAGTCTTGAATTTGCAGAGGACCTCAAGCAGCGCAGTATCACCAGTTAATGTAACTCCGAGTCCCTCCATGACTAGGTGGGCTGGAATAGAGCAAAACAGTAGCAAGTTTTTCGTGGAGTAAAGGCAATGGAGAGTATTCAATGATGGTGCTAAAAAGTGCCCCTTGGCATAGCCATAGGTGAGCCTGGTGACAGGGCATAGAGGGGAGGGGGAGAGGGTGTCAGGGGAGGACTAGAGGGGAAAAGGGGAGGGGAACTCAAAGGCTTATTTTCATACTTTGCACTGGAGCCCACTAATGATAGCAGTCTTTTCAGTCTCTGAAAATGATCACAGGTTGCGGGACCTGCTATGCATGAAGCCTTAAAAAGCTGAGTACATGACTTCATGTTAATAGCATGTATGTAATTTCCAGGTACCCACCACCAACATATTTCGAAAACTCGATCAGCATGGAAAGAATACTGGGTTTGAGCTCCAGGAAGTGTGGTTTAATCTCTTATTCTATAATTTATATACTCTGTAATCCAGGAAAGTCATGTCAACCTCTCAATTTGATTTTATATCACTCAGCATTTACATATTCATAGCTATTATATCTTCATGGTAGATTGTGACTTTTAAGAGTACAGGCAAACCCTTCTGGTGGTTGGAGGTTTTTGCTAATTTCTATCATGGCTCATTTATGTTGTTGTTTTCTTGCCTTTCTATGTCTTTTGGCTCTAATTTATTTCATTACTTTGGGACTATTTTGGATTAGCTCACTTTCTTATAAATAGTAACTGGAGATTTTGCTTTATGATTGAATTAGAGTCTTTTAAACTTTTAATAAGAATTTTAAATTAAAACAGAATATTCTAAAATAACTGATATGTTTATTCATATATTTTTCATCTCATTTAATGTTTCTTCTGTTTTCTTGTTATTTACTTATTGTCCTTTCCTAGTTTTTCTATTTTCACATCACTCAAATTCTAACTTTTGCTTTGTTACTATGTTGCTCAAATTTAATTTACTTTTTTTTATTCTTACATAGTAAGGATAGTATGATCTTTTGTAGGAAATGAGTTATTTTTCTGTTGGATTCTTACAGAAGCTTTATTTAATATTTAAAACAAACAAACAAACAGATAATATTATAGCTAGTTCTTTTACCCAAAAAATTTCATGTACTTTATGAACTGATCCAATTAGTTTTTTCCCAATATCTTTATTAAATATCTACTGTAATTAATTTTTTTAAAAATAATTCATTTCTACTAGAATCCATCTTAAGGCATTTTTCATTAATGAATGCTATTGACCTGGCCTGTTTGGCTAATGGAGGTATCATCTATTACAATCATACAAAGACCTTTCTATCCATGCATCTATCTAAAGTACTTCTTTAAGTTAACACTGAATGAAAAAAAGAAACTGTTAAAAATTGCTGGGGTAGTTATCATATACAGATTCATGGGAGATGGAAAAGAACCCTGAGCCCCAGATGAGGAACTCAGGCCCCTCAATATCTTTACTTCAGCTTGTGAGATGAGCAGAGAACCCACCTGGTCTGCACCCTCCATTCTGACCTACAGCAACAGTGAGATAATAACTCAGTGCTAGATTAAGCCACTAAGTATGTTTAATTCCCAAATACTCAATATATAATGTTAGACATTTTGAACTTTTATCTCAAAGGCTTAGTTGGGTATATTATATATTTAGTGATTTTTAAGATGCCAGGCATGGCTGTCTTTGATATCAGAGATGTCATGGGTTTGGTTCCAGACCACCAGAATAAAGCGAGTTGTAATTTTTTAACTGGGGGCGGGGGGGGGGAGAGGCGGTCTTGCCTTTTATTTGTAAAAAATGCAATGTCTATGAAGCACAATTAAGTACAATCAAATGGATGCCTGTCTAATACAAATACCCATTAACATGTTGCTACTTTCTTCTATAGCTTCTTCCATGTTGTCACCTTTACAATGCACAAATACAATATTTCTCTCAATTTATTATCATTTTTCATTGTCCTAAAAATTATTAGATGAGGTATCCATCTTTCTTCCCTTAAAATTTGCCTCACTTTTCACATAGGTTCCTTAAGAATATGCTTTATTCTTCATATGCTTTTCAGACCACTGTTTTTAATTTGTATGACCTTTTGGTAATCACTAAAAGGCAATATGAGACAAGCATTAAAGAGATGATAAATTAGGTCTAGGTTATTGTGGACATGTTCTTTTCCTCTTGACAGCTCAAAGGCATGAAAACAATTTTCTGAGGTTATAGAAATGGGTCCATTTAAAACTGGAATTGCCTTTATCATTGGTGTCACAGTTGGCAATGGAGTGTGACAGGCAGCTGTTAACTCTGGCAACTTGTCATGTACCAGCTGTTTTGTCACAACTCAAAGGGCCCACAGGCAAATTTTGAACTGAAACAATTAAACAACAAAGGAATAGATCACATGAAAATAACACCAAATACCAAAAGACTTTCAAGTTTCATCAATCAATAAATAAGGTGAGTCCCCATGGGAAAGTGTTCACCAAAGGATGAGTAAAGATTTCTTTACCTTTGGTATCTTTGAAAAACAAAGTCAAATACTATGATTGTTATGACAGCCTCTAGATTTTATTTTGACAAAATTCTTAGGTTAATGAATCTATTGCTCTTTTTAAATTCCAACCAGAATACTACAGTACAATAAGATTATTGCAAAGATATTCCTTAAAATGAAATTTCCCAATTTACCTAAATTATCATAGTCGCAATTTGTAATCTCAATTCTTTAAGGATTTTACAGTGAGCACATCAAAACTCTGGGCAAAACTTCAAGACAACACACTTTCAGTGAAATTCATGTCCTAATATAAGTTGTATCACTTTAGAGAATATGGTGATTTTTTTTTCTAGTTCTTCCCCTTACGTAGGTTTTTGATACCAATGGACTAAGCATAATTTGGTGGGACATTCATCGATAATGGACTCCCAGTTTACCTGGCTTTGAGTGAAAGATGCTTAACAGCTGTAGGTGAATGGTTCAAGCAGCGCAAGGCACCTGTCACACAGAAAAGAACTCCACCTTCTACAATGGGCTCCACGGGATCCTGGGACCACTCCTTGGCTCTGTGATAGGATCAGACAGCAGTAAGACCTTGGTCCTTGCTTCAGTCAACTTCACTTTATAAGCATGGTCAGCACTAACATAATTCTGTTAGGACTGTTGGAGTGGTAATCCTAGAATAGAGTAATCCAGGACAGGTTCCTTCCACTAGAGATCCTAAAACTCAGAACAGGGTGAGTGTGGGACTAGCAAAGAAGGAAGAAGAAGCATGAGACCAAGACCAGGAGACAGGATATAAAGTGAATCCTCAAGCTCTGGAGTGAGATAAATCTGGGTTTGAATCCTGACTCTTCCACTACTGGTAATATGGCTACAGGTGAGTTGTGTACATACTCTAGGGTGCAGCTGTGTTTGTCCCTAAAATAAGGAGACTATACCTTCTCAGTGTCACTGTGATGATTAGATCACATGGTTTTCATAAGATGATTAATTGAATTTGTCAGTAATACCTTAATAAACATTCCATACTATTTAGGTTGTTTCGGTTTTTCTTCTAGTTACTGTCATCATATCATCATCATTGTCATTTTAAATTTTGTGGCTTCAAACTTCACAAAATCTGCTTCGATTTTTCTTTCCTTTAGGATATATTTTCTGATCTCCTTTCTTACCATGTGGGACTATTCCACCTTAAAGCCCATCCCTGGGTACCTATGCTTGCCTTATCTTCTGAAACTGTGACAACTTGCTGGGTGTAAAGTTTGGATTTCATCTGTCCACATGCCCCTATCAAATTTAGCAGAGTGCTTTATATGGCTTGAGAGCTCAGTACTGGTTGTGGAATTGAACTGCTGCCAAGTTTGGGTGTAACCTCTTATGAAACGTTAGTGTTATTTCATATAGTTGCAAAACCACTACTTGTAATTTGAATTCTTACATTACAAATTCAAAACATTGTTTATGGACTCATAAAAGGGTCATTATGACTTAGATTTATTTTTTAAAACACAGGATGAGTGAGCTTCCCCCTGTGTAACCTCAAAATCCCCAAATCTACGCATATTTTTTTTCCCACTAGAGAACTGTGAAAACTTTCCTCTTTCAATTGCAAATTATTTTATTATGATGTTTAAAGTAAGCTTTTGGTAAATTATGCTTGGAGAGACATTACAGAGTAACTTTTTAAGCATCCTGTGAGAAAAAGGAATGCCTTGACTCAATCTGATAACTCAGAAATCCATTGGATACTTAGAGTGATAAAGAAGTCTCTAGGAGCCTTGTTTGTTTCTTTGTTCATGTTCTCATGTTTTCAAGAATTCAGAGGCTCTTGACATGACTTCAGGAAGAATACAGCTACTCTAAGATTTGAGAATGATCTGGGGGGACCCATCTGGACTAAATGTGATTCTCAATTTGGAGTGAAAATTGGTAAGAAAATCTTTATACCTCTCATATGTTCTCAGGCTTTCCAGAAACAAGCCAAATAGGAAAAATGAATTTCATGGGAAAAGTAGAACTCAAATAGATCAGTCCTTAGGTAACTAAAGCAAAAATAACCATGGTGAGAATACCAGAAAGGGTGTGAACATTGGCTGATTGAACCACAAAATGGGAAACTAGAGAATAACCCAAACTGTATCAGAAATGCTGCTGACAGGTGGTACACAGGACCCTACTAGGGGAAGTAGCAGTATGTGAAAGAACTGGACTCTGGGGCCTTTATAAATAATGTTTCAAAGACAATCAACAGTCTGTCAGTGGACTTACTTTGTGAATCTTAGAGGGGGGATTGTAGAGTGTCTTTGTCATAGAATAAAGGTTCCATATCATGGAAAAGAGTTGTTCTGGTCACCAACACTGAGTAGTGCTGGAAGTACAATCTCAGTTTGATATAAACATTAATTTTCTTGTACGAGAGCCTGAATTATGGCATACATTATCTTAGACTGTGGAATCCTAGAATGCTATATCTGCATATCATCTAATTCAATTATGCCTCTTTTCTTTTTTTTTTTAACAGAGAAGGAAGCCTAGATTCAGAGTACATTGCTCAAAATATTTATTATGTATTTCAACTTGCAAGTGTTGAAAGCCCAAAACAAATTAATTGCAACAACAAAATCATCTCAATAACTGAAACTCCCAGGGGGAGGGCTGTCTTCATGAACAGCTTCATTCAGGAGCTCAAAGATTTTCACAAGGGATTTGATTCTCTACATACCTCAGATCAGTACTCTCTCCATGCCGGCTTCACTCTCAAGCTCTGTGTCTGGATAAGGCGACTCTAGCAGCTTCTGCATCATGCATTGAGGTTCAAGTCTAGAAGGAAATCAATTGTTCTTCCGTATTACCAACCAACTGTGATTCCCACAGAAGCAAGGAATATTGCTTTAATTAGACCAATTGCAGATTAAGCCCCCACTTGTCACCCAATCATTGTGACCAGGACAACATGAAGCAATCACTGGCTTAAATCTGATGCATATAATGGATATTTCACTCTTAATGATGGAGGTGGGAACCCAGACTCCATGGACTAAGGATGGAAATGTAGAGTCCCCTACAAAAAGAATGGAGTGAGATATTACCAGGAAAAAGTAGATACAAGCTGACGGAGTAAACAACTGTTAAGTTTGTCAGGACCCTTCACTAAAACATTGCACATCTTAGAGCCTTCATATGAAAACCGCATATTATCCATGCATGAGTATGTTACAGATTACATTTATGAATCACCCAGAATTGATACTCCTCCCAGAAGGAAGACTATATTCACATGAAACTCTGGACTCACCTTGTGAGCAGACACAACATGCAACACATCTGAGAAGAAGCTTCAAGAGCCAGCACACAATTCAACAAATCTGCTCTTCCTTCTGCCTTCACAACTAGTGGTGTTTCAGCTGCAAGTGTTCATTAGCCTGGTTCCCAGAAGTGCAAATACATTGGAGCAGAGCCATCAGCAATGCATGAAGGGCATAGAACATAACAGAGAAATAGAACTTGCTTGTAATATTTTAAAATTTGGGGATTGTTTGTTACCACAACATAACTTAACAGCCTGATGGAGACAACCTCTTATAAAGAATCACCAACTACAGTTTTCTTTTGGCATTTGTAAATCAAGAAGAGTTTTCTCCTATACTGGTTTTTCTAATCTTATTGTTCCACAGCAAAGCGAGGCAAATCACTTTTAATTTGATGTCATGTTATTCTAGTTTGGTAAAATCAACTGATTTAAATTTTTTCTATGTCTAATTTGAAATATGCCACATACTAGTCCTGTGATCTTGAACAAGTCTCTTTATTTCATTAAATCTTATATTATTTAAGTCTGAAGTGTTGTGTTTGATCACTAGGTGACTTCCAAAGTCACCCCTGTCAATAAATATCTATGGTTCCATGAGTTCATACTCTTCTTTCATTCATAGCACTTACTTGAATTTGTAACTGTACATCCTTTTTTTTTCGTTTCTTTTAAAAGTCTGTATCTCTCCACACTAACTATAAGCTACATGAGGGCAGGGGCTATCTCTGCCCTTTTCACCACTGTACACCCGCCGCCTAGCAGAGTGCCTCACACATAGCAGGATAAATAGTTTATCCTACTTTTTCCATAGTAAGCAAAAGTCTTCTTACAAATGTTATATGTGCCTTTTGGCTTGAATAAAACATTATCTAGATTAACAGCTTTGAGCAGACATTATCTTGCATTTGTCCATAACAAATGTCTATGTGTATGTCAGACATAATGCATAACATGTATTCTATAAGTATGCATTTTCATTGAATCAGCAATATGTATCTCCTTTGGTGTTTACAGTATAAAAACCACATAAATTATTCTAGCAAATCATTGCAAATCCAAGAACACTGTTAAATTTTCAGGTCTTATGTTGGAAATTAAAGCATGTGAGGGTTTATGAGTTGATATTCATTGATGGGTATACAGACTATTAGTATTTTTTGTTGTTGTTAACTCAAATTTTTTTTTAACTTAGCATTGATTTGAAGCAAAATACTACTGGTTTAATTCTTAAGCAGTTCTTCCTTTTGCCTCTAGATGTCTCACATGGAATTCCCATTGTAGAAGATATTCTGATGCAATATCCCACTTATAGGCTTGGCTGACATGTCATCTTGGGAACTGAAAGAGCAAACTATGTGAATTTAACTGCAGTTGGGTCAAAACATTCCATCAGTATTTTTTTTTTAACTTTCTGGAAAAACGCAAATAACAGATGGTGGGAAAATAGGCAGATTTATGAGAAAAATGGCTTTATATTAGTCATTCTGATGAGCCACATCCCAAGGAGGCCCTGCCTTTTTGGCTGTGATGAACAGTTTCCAGGTGTAACCCTTGATGTTGGAAAAATGATATTTAGACAATGGTCATCATCCCATTTTAACAGTTTTGTTTTTTTTTTTCCACTTCAAAAATAATTCATACCACACAAATCCCAGTAGACAAGGTATGGAATTCAACATATTAATATATGTCTGTAGGATATGACTTATAGAAAAACAACAATGATCTTAGCCTAGGAAAACTGATTCTACAAGTTAGGCCCGAAGCAAAAGTAAGTTTCACTTCATGAGATAATAAGAAACATGTTGGCAACGGGCAAAAACAGGAGTTTATTAAGATGTTTTAACACGAGTAATGAGAAACAATCCTCTTATAAATATTTCTATTAGTTAAAAAGGTTTCCCAGGACCATATTTTATATAGATTAACATAGATTATATATGTAAATACTATGATAATGTTTAATGTATAAGGGGAATGGAAAAAGAAAGATAACCTGAAATGGTTTAGAAATAATATTCAATTTCAGATGATACTCTAAAGTTCAATAAAACATAGTCACTTGGGTGTGTTTAGATATACTGAGCTTCTACCACAAAATCTAGATGACTCTAAAGAGAGAGAGATAGAGAAAGAAAGAGAATGAGAGAGAGAGAGAGAGAGAGAGAGAGAGAGAGAGAGAGAGAGAGAAACAGAGACAGAGAGACAGACAGACTGAATCTTCCTGTGCAGAAAATAGGCTGGCAAAAAAAGAAAATCAATATTTATTTGTTGAAAAAAAATCAGTGAATGAAAGATGAGCATAATCCAATTATTTTCTTGCATTTTTACCAAAGAAATGTTTTCTTTATTTGTAGATTTTCATTGTACTGTGCTTCAGTTTCTATGCTTTAAGTTTCTGCTGTTTGTTTTGTTTTATTTTGGGCCCTGCAGGTCTAAAAAAAAAAGTTTAGAATGACTTTTGCTGAGCCTTTGGATTTCTGTTCTAATTGAACACTGATAATGCTAGCAAAACATATGGGTCTCAAATATTGGCATAACTACTCACTTTGGCAGGACTAAAAATAAAAAAAAAATGCAGTGTTTCCCGTGTTCCATGTTTCATTTTGAAAAATTAACACCTTTTTTCAGTTGATTTAGAGCAAGTGACATCTATAAATATGCCACTTTGATATCTAAAAGTGCTTTCAAAGAATTGTCACAGATTATCTATCTATGAATTTTCAGGCCTGGCACGCGAGGCTCTCCCCGGCTTAGTTTGTCTCCTTATCCAGGCTTCCCTTCTTCTATTACTTATAAAACAATCTGAGATCTCCTCCCATATTTATCTATTGTGGTAAGTTGTTGTTCAGTTCAACTATTACCTACTTCATGGATGCCTACCTATTCTGGTTCACTCAGGTAGATGTGATCAAATCTGCCCCTATTCATGGAAATTCAAAAACCATTATTTGCTTATTTGTCTCAAGCTGTGGCTTTGCAATCTCAGGATTTCCCCGGGTGAAATGTGAAACTGGTCCCCATACACAGAAATTCAAGGAGAGATACAAAACAGAGGCTGACCACTCCAGATGGGTAGGTGACAGGTTTAATAAGCAAGAAATCTTACAAACAAAGCTTGTCTTGGGTGACTGCAAGACAAGTATATCTCTGCACCTGCCCACAGAATCTTGAAAGTTTATATAGGAGCCTTAACAACCGGTTTTAGTCACGTATTCAGTCTAGATGGTCTCAACAGCACCTTATTCTCTCAAGGCTGAGTCTTTGAAATGGCTGCTATTTTGGGAATAGTAGGTGGGAAGTACATTCCAAGGACAGGGGATGAGGTAAGGAGCCTGCAACTGTGTGTATCTAGCTCAGAGGTCAACTGGCGGTCATGTTGTCTCAATGACCTACTTCAACACAAGCCTCTGTTCTGATTTCAAGATCATTGAGTTCAGCAATTGTAACTTATTCCTAAGAACATTGTTGACCTTCAGCAAAAGTTGGTTGAAATAAATTGAATTCTATTTGTCAATGTACCAGTTAAAGAAATTGATGCAGTCATCATTGTTCATGGAAGAAAAGATGGTATGTTTCTGATAAGTTACTGTTGGGTAGTAAGACGCCCATGAGAAGAGGGACAGAGAGGAACGGAGAGATGTTAGTGAAAAATGACAAAGAGATTATGGAGATATAAAAGAAAAGAAGGAACAAGGAGAAGAAGAGAAATAGAATGAACAGCAAGAAAGATAAGCCTTCTTCTTGCCCCTGAATGGGATCCTCTGTCTTACCTCCACCTCATCTTAAAACCCCAACTTACTTGATAGCAGTTCACAGGAATCGATCAGCCTGTAAAGCCTTTAGGAACCCAGCCACGGACCAGCCAGTGCTCTAGAGGTCCCGAGAAGTGAGAGGTTAAGCCAGTTCTCCTGTCCCTGGCCCCTCCCCTTGCACAAGATGAGATTATAGTAGCTTTAAGGTTACTTTTTACCCAACTTTTCTGAGTATATTCTGAGTTCCTCATCTATGGAATCACTGTAATTCCCTAGGAGATTTCGTATCAAAATCCAGGGGCTTATGTTTGCCTAAGAAACTGGGAGGTATTTAAATTTCAAATCAATTGTGTATCACATTATAGCATTTAAAGTAATTACTAGACTTCAATCTTTTATATTTTCTTTTTCCATTGTATCAGAAAATAAAATAAACTTTGATTTCTTTATAAATTCATCACATACAAATTTATTAAAAACCTACCATGAAGCAACCCTTGCTAGGTGTTTGGATTATAGCAATAAAGAACATAGTTCTTGCTCTTCACATGAAGCCTATACTTGAACAAACTAAAAGGCTACTCAGTCTAATTAAATTATGGATTTTAGACATAGTTGCATGTCACTGGTTTTATAACTCTAATCCATAGACATTTAACTTTTTTCTCTAACCAAAGCAATAAAATCTTTTTTTAAAAAAACTATTATAATGATGTTATCAGTAGCAAATATATTTTCTTTAGAACACTGTATTTCATTTATAAATGCAGGTAAGTTTTGATAAATATATGTAGTTTGTTGAGAATATAGAAAAATATATAAATAAATTGGACCTGATGCTCAAAGTTTATGATTTGGTTTTAGAACTCTGTAAAAGGCTGCTTGAGCTTAATTCCAGTAGTCATACATGTACCATATTAGGGTACTGACAGAAATAGATGGTGCTTTCAAATGATGTCATTGAGGAGTTTTGATAAAAATACCCCTTTATTTACAAGTGGTACAGTCAGGGCTTCGAGAAACCAACAAGTGATGGACCAGAATACACGGGACTAGCAGGCCTGGGAATCTGATAACACCCCTCGGCCTAAAATAGAGAGATGAGTTCCAAGAACATGAAGAAGGTAGATGTGGATAAGACAACCTGAGAATGTCAATGGCCTTTGGGAGAATGACACAGCCAAGGTGTGGCCACCTAGCCAGGAGAGAGTGCCTGTGAAAAAGACACTCTGCTCCAATCCAATCCAATCCTCTACCCGTGTTCCCATTGTCCAACCCACTGGGAAATCAGAGGTCAAGGTAGCTCAGTGATGATCTATAGAGGTCAACCTGTAGCATAGAACAGAACAGAGAAGGCTGGTATAGGGACCTGGGCCAAAATATGGAGGACACCCATTAGAAGTTAAATGACTTTAACACAAAAGTTCATTAATTTCTGTTTAATTCTGGAAGCAATTTTCAAAACTCAAATTATTACTTTAGTCACTCATTCCTGTAGAACATGAAAATATCCAAACCCATCTTTTCATAACATATATATAGATATATAGATATATACTGGGGGTGTCAAAAAATATATACACATGATTTGTACTCATCTTTTGTTATCAGTATATATTGAGTATTACAATTTTAATACAGTTTTTTTTTCCCTTTTTTAAAATGTGTATACATTTCTTGGCACCCTCGGTATATATATCACAGGGATGATAGTGTTTTCTCAAATGTTAGTGAAAAACTTCACCTTTGGGATTATTTTAGGTGCTTCTCAGGCTTTGCATTGTGACATGGCATAGAATAGGCACTTCAAAATTGATTGAATAAAAGCATGAAGGAAGAAAAAAGTATATGTATGTACAATCCTCAGCACAAGAATTTTGATCTGGCTCATTTTAAGTCATAGAAATTAAGATACTTTTATTTTAATGATACTAAAGGTACACTCACCCTCAAAAAAATAAAAAAATAAAACAAAAGTATACATGGTATTGTTATGTCTCCTTAATAATACTAATATTTAGTGAATATTAGAATCCATGATCTAGAATTCTTTTCGGGAACAGATCATTATTATCATGGTCATCTTATTTATTTTTTTCCTGTTCGTACCTTTCTTTTATTGTTTGTACATTTTTAATATAATTTTAATTGAAATATAACTGACATACAGACATATTTACATAAATTTAATGAAAATATAACAAAGCTTTACATGCTTATATATATTTCATTCAAGTATGACTTACTGTACAGATCTTGAATGTAAGCTCACTGAATTAGAAAAAGTGAACCCCCGTGTAGCCACCACCTGTTATAGAAATATCAGATTACTAACACCTTTAAGTCCCTTTGTTGCCTCCCAGTTACTGCATTACCCTGTTCCCCAAAATAACCCTTCTTCCTAACTTCTAAAACCATCGATTGTTTTTGCCTTTTATTAAATGTTACGTAAGTGGAATCATATGGTACACATTCTTTTTTATCTGGCTTTTTTTTTTTTTTTAATTCTTAGTTTCAGTATTTGTACAGTTCTTATCTCCAAATTAAATTGATAAAAAATTGTAAGTGTTCTGTAATTTAAAAAAATATACATATATATAGCATTTGCTGATAACACAGACTAACTAATTTTATTGAATAAGTCACTTTGTTTTTCTTTGCTTCTATTTTAAATCTAAAGCTTAAACTAAAGAAACCTTAATAGAGCTTTCTACTTTATTAATGTTTCATAACATCACAATACACACACACACTTTTATACATAATCTGCTTTAGATCAAACGGCCTGCAATATCCAGGGCACTGTATTTGGCAAAAGTAATTTCTTGCAGTCCAACATAACACGCATTAAATGCATATCAAATATTTTGCTCCAACTTGGTGAGTTCAGCACAACTGGCAAACCTTTCATAAGATAGGCTACAATGTCACGTTGGCATGAAAACAGAATCTGGGCTGAGAAGTGGAGAGAAAAATAAAAGTTCTCTTAAGGTCAAGGGCAACAGCTGAGCAGCGCTGGGGCTACCTGCTTCAAAGGATACAGTGTCTTGTGTTTATAGATAAAATGTTGGTTTCTATGGGGGGAAGGGAGTCACAGGAACATGTGTCCCTGACACCCAAACAAAATAATCCCAAATAAAAATGGATGATGTAGCTCATAATAGTAAAAAGGGAGATAACTATTCACGGCAAAAAATGCATGACCTCACTCTTTCAGAATGCACAGTGATTCACCAGCATTTTCCAGCTTTCTTGCCTGCTTGCTTTCAATCTCACAGCTTGGCCCTTTCCCTTTCACCCCCAAGGTTAGGTCACCTCATTGAAGGCGCTAGGGGTTTGGGAAGGACGGTAAAATTTAAGGCAAGCCCGTGATGTGTGGCCGTATTTCTTGTCAAGAATTTAGAGGCACTGTCTTTACAGATGACACACTTTTGTCAAGAGCTAAATGTTATACTTGTTTCTTTTCTTTCCAGTTTATTTATTTATTTATTTAGTCTCAGAAAAACTGTGTATTAACAGAGTAGAAAAAGAAGGCTCTGTGATCCTGAGGAAAACGTTGTTATGGGAATAATACACGGAAATGCATTTATAAGCCAGAGGAATCAGCTAAAAATATCATTCCAAGCAGGCTAAGTTATAATTTTAAATTGTGGCACTTGCAAAAACTTTGAAGGGCTATCAGTCTATCGTCTTATGAAAAGGCACCATAGTTTAATCAACCACTACCTCAAAATTGCAACCAAATTGTTTGTGCAGTGTTATGTATCTAAGGAAACAAATGTGGACTTCTAGAATTACATTATTAGTTTCTTTTGAGCCACGTTCCCTTCAAAGATTTTTCAGAAACGAGTAATGCTATGTTACACAGGGACCAATTACTCCGTGGGTGGAAGCACCAAACCCCTCGCTGGTCCTCCATTTCTCATCTAACTCCTAGTTATTTGGTGATTTTTGGCTCCTGCCATATGCGGGGGAGAAAACAAGAACAAATTTCTGCTGGGTTTGTTAGACCAGGCATCTACAACTTTGTTAAACAGAGGGTGAGAAAACATTGGTGGAAAGAAGGTTTTAATTAATCTGCTGCTTTCGGTTATATTTGCCAGCAATGCCGTCTTAAAGAGCAGTCCAGCACCTATTAAAATACAGCTTCCTGGACCCCGCCTCCTGCCATGCAGCAGGCATGGGCCTGAGATTGGTGTTTTGTACTGGGACTCCCTGGGGCCTGAGGGCTACATTTTTGAGAACACAGTACTACATGTTCTGTGTTTGGAAGCCTGATCTTTAGAAATCACATCAAGCCAACACATTTTCATTTACGCTAACAGAACAGTTTCTAGAAGAATCATTTCGCTGCCATTCAGAAACCAGCGATTCGGTTCCATCATAGCAGCAGGTACATCCCTGGCCCTCAAAAGCGTTAGGTAGTCTCTCTAAAAGCTCATTAACAAGCCATGTTTCTGATGAGCGTGGTTAGGGATAGCTTAAAATTTTAAATATTAATATTGTCGCCTCATTTAGCTGCTGATGACTCCCGTGTAGCTGACACCTCACTTATGAGCATCCTCCACTGCCATCCTGGGGCCAGGGTAAGTGACAGACCTTGATTGATCTTTCTCATGCTGTGCCCTCACACCTTTGGAATAATCATAGGTGATGGGCGGGGGGTGGGGCAGGATTTCCCACAGCCTCTCTTGTGTTTCAAAGGTGTCTGCATTCAAACATGCTCTGTGGGTCTCAATAAGCTGTGCCCACCCACAAATATACTTGGCTCCCAGCCTTGATGTTGCTGGCTGGGCAGATAAAGCATTTTGTTTTCACTCTGAGAGCTTTCCCTTCTGCTTATTTGCAGTTCTATCACTGTTTACCCTGGTGATACACCCCCCCCCCCCCATGATTCAGACTGACCACTTACACGCTGTACTGTCAGCAGTATACTCATATATACAAGTAGTCTGAGTGTAAATATTCTTAGGTGTTTTCCTGAAATGCTTTGACCGACCAAATTGCATGTTATTTATTTCCAGGAGTCTATTATTTTCTTAGAGAACTCAAACCTAGGATCACTCCAATAAGCTAATCAATCACCAATCAATTCATTATTTAGGAGTGTGACAATGATGCTTATTGTTTATCATTGACATAATTCAAGGTATAATTTATATAAAATACAATTTCAGTGTGAAATGTACAGGTTGGCGACTTTTTAAACTTTTTTTATTTTGAAATAAATATAGACACACAGGAAGTTGCAAAGATAGCACAGAGTTTCCCATTTACCCTTCACCCAGGTTTCCTCAATAGTTACATCTTACAGAATTGTAGTATAACACCCAAACCAGGAAATTGATGTTAGTATGAAGGGTGTGTATAGTTTTATGTCACTTTATCACATGATCATGAGATTATAAAATTATGTAGATTTGTGTAGCCACCATCACAATCAAGATACAGAACTACAGAACTTTGGTGCAGTCAGTCAGATGTGAGCTACGGTTGAGAGAAAGTGTGTTTTAAAGTGTGCCATAAATCATCCTCCATCATGACAACACTCCATGTCACACGTCGTTTCTGGTATATGGCAATTTCTGTCAAATAAAAACATTATGGGTATGTCCTCATCCACCTTATTCACTGGACCTGGAACCATGCGACTTCTGGCTCTTCCCCAGAGTCAAATGACCATGAAAGGTAAATGTTTTGAATTGAATCAGGACATTGAGGCAGCCACGACAGTACAACTAAAGACATTCCTCATGAAAGAGGACTTCCAGAACTGCTTCAGAAAGTGGCAAGAACGACAGGATAAGTGTGTTTGAGATGAAGGGCAGTAGTCTGAGGAGGATTAATAGCAATGTGTCTTTTACCATAATAATTGTTTTTTTATTTAAACATGCATCATATTTTTTTGTCACACCTCATATGCTATCACCACAAAGATATCCCACATGCTTCCCCTTTATAGTCACAACCATTCCCAGCCTTCAATCACCTTAATCCTTGACAATCACTAATCTGTTACTTGTCTATAGTTTTGTGATTTCCAGAATATTCCATAAATGTAATCATACATAATAGAGAGACCAGGAAAACACAAATACAGAATTGGGAGTAATGAAATTAGAAAGGCATAGTAAGCTAACCTTAGTGAATGTAACATAATCACTACGATTAAGCTTCAGAACTGGCTCTGAAATTCCTGGCATCCAGGGTAAAAAAGAGAATGTGATAAATGGCATAGTTCTCATTATTAGAAAGCGGGAAGCCTGCCAGTTCTTAAATGGATAGAACTTTTCTGCTGGTGCTAAATCTAAAAGAAATAACTTATAGACCATATTGATGTAATGGATAACATTCTCAGCAATATTTCTATAGCAAATGCAAACCTGGATTTTCTTTAGCTGGCTACTTTTCACTGTGACTATCAGTCACAAAGCCAACAGCAAACTATTAAAGTTCAACTCCATAAAGTCAACCAACAAGATATATCACGTAGCTAGCATTTCAATACAGATTAAAGAAGGCTGGGGATGAGGAGGCTTCTATGGTCGGCATTAGTGTGACTCAACATCTATTTCTGGTTCTTCTCCTTTTTAGCCTCCTTATGAATGAATGTGTCCATGTGACCAGTTATGGCCAATGAGTTGTGAGTATGGCAGACTGTATTCTCAAAAGAAGGATCTTCCTAAAATATGCTACTGACATTCCTCGATCTGGAAGTTGGGTCTTGCTTTCCTCTCCTTAAACGATATGGGTGAGCTTTACAGAAGTGATGCTGTTAGCTTCTGCCTGGCCCTCAGTCTCATCTCTTCTCTTCCTAGAATCTTGTTGAGTTATTATATCAAATATTTTGTGTGAAGCTAATTGCTTCATGCACGTAGTAGTGTAATTGTCAACAGAGAGATGAACTATTGTTCCTGGGATTTGTTTTTAAGCTGTGAATAACAAATACTCTGCACAGGTACCATGAAGAGCAGTCAACATAACTGTGACTCTTTTTAACCTTTTAAATATAAGCTACTTGAAGATTTACAGAGATCTCTATTAGTACTGGCATTTCTTTTATTCATCTAAAATATAAATTCTCAATTGAACTTTGCCTCTATAAATGCTTCAAAAATCATTGTGTGTATAATGAAAGGCAAGCTAGGTTGGAGTCTGTTTCCCTATGTTGAAAAGGGAAAGGATTCCGTTGACAATGAACACTTGGAAAGCACTTGAAAGACTATAGAACCAGTATTTGCATCCTTCTTTGAAATGAGAAGTTACTGAGTGGAATCTTCATAGAACTGATGCTAACTTTATCAGTGTTTGATTAGGCAAAATATGAAATACACCTAGCCCTATCGTAGGTATAGAAGATGAGGAAAAGGAAACAAAAATTCTGATTTGTATAACATGAAATATCACCATACACTTCATTCATTTATTCATTCACTATCAGCTAGCTAATTCATACTCAGTTATTGAGGATAACTGTGTAGGGACTATGCTAGCTGCTGGGATTATGAAGACTATTCAGTGATGGCTCCTGCTTCAAAGAGCTTATGGTCTAAGTAAATATATTATCTAATAATATATGTGATAAATGCTATACTAGATGCATGATTACAGTGAAAAAGTATATCATATTGAAGGGATATTTTCAATGCCAGCGCATATCTATTTAGCCAGAAAATATTAACATAGCATGAGCACAATTTAGAACAGAAGTGTGTAACTCCAAGAGGAGTGGCAGGTGTACTCCTGATGTGAAGATGGCCGTATGTGGCTGTCAGAGCCTGATGCTATTTAACCCTGGAAACATCACCTTGACCTTCTTTGCTCTAATTCCAAGCTTATCAAGGCACCTTTCCTTTACAGTTCAATTTCCTGTGTAGATCTGCTTACGGAAAAGAATGGTGCTGGCCATACTAACAGAAAGATCCCAGTACTCTTGTATTTCTCATTGCAAATTTGCATTCTTGTGTAAATATATTTCAGGGGAGGTTGAACACAGTGTACGCCCCTCCCCTGTTCCTTGCCAGAGAGGCATCCTGTCTTTGTTGCCTGAATTAACCAAGTTTCTTAGATAAAAGCAGAGTTTCAAACCCTGGACCTTGGAGAATTCATCAAAGCAAATGCCACCGTGTTTCCCTGATGACACCTCTGATCGCACAGCATGTCCTCTTTTTTCATACCTGCAGTTACATGTGATCATCATGAATATTTTACTCACAGTTCCTTTACACTCTCAATTTGAGGTTGTGATTGAAGTGAGCTGACACCTAGAGCATCCATGCCCAAGAGCAGTTCTTTCCCGGTGGACCTGGCTCTGCACGTGTCTGTGAACTGGCCTCATCCCAACCGTGAACCCAAATTCAGTCCTTTTCACCCTCACCATGAAGCATCCACTTACAGAAAAATCACCTTCAAGAAATATAGATTTAAGCAAAGATTTCTTGGGGGAGAGCTGGAAAGTCTGTGTGCAAACCACATGGAAAAAACACTTTGACTTGTTTATAGTTTTTTGTACCCCTCAAACTTCCACTTAGGCTGTGCCCAAAGAGGCCCGTACACCTTCTGACTGTGGGCAGTCCTCTCAGTCCCCAGCCTTCTGAAAGCCAGCAGTACTGACTTGGGATCCTTGAGCTGCTCCCACGTCTCTGAGACGGTGCGTCCAGTCCACTACCCACCCTGCTTCTCCTTCTGGATCTTTCAGTGTTGCCTAGACCCCTCGGTCTCATTTTGCTGTGCATTCTCTCTCACACCCTCGTTTTGCTTGTATGACTTTGGATATCCTCAACTTACTGTCTTCCTTCCATATCTATCTCCTGCAAAGAGAGGCACTGTAATAGATTATTATTATTATTATTATTATTATTATTATTATTATTATTATTGCTGCATCACAAATTGCCACAAATGTGGCAGCTTAAAATGACACACATTTATTATCCCACAGTATCGGGTCTAAGTTTGGGCGTGCCATGTGGGATTCTCTCTCAGGATTTCACTGGGATGAACTGAAGGTGTCAATTGGGGCTGCAGCCTCACCTAGGCTCAGGGTCCTATTGCAAGGTCATTGGCATTAGCAGAATTTGTTTCATTGAAGCTACAGGTTGGAGATTCCATTTTCTGCCCCCGGCAGCTAGAAGGTACCTGTCATCCCTTGCCATATCTCCCCACAGGTAGTTTACAACCTATGTTTGCTTTCTTCCAGGCCAGCCAATACATGTCTCTCTGACTTCCTCTTCTGCAACCTGGCAGAGAAAAGTCTCTGCTTTTAATAGACCTAAGTAATGAGGTCAGGCTCACCTAGATAATCTCTCTATTTCAAGGTCTACTGCTTTAAGACTTTACTTACATCTGTAAAATCCTGTCACTACAGTACCTGGGCTAGTATGCTAAATTACCTGGGAGAAGGTTTGTATATCCCTGGCTGGGAATCTTGAAAGGACCATCTTAGAATTCTGCCTTACAGAGTCAAATTTACAGTGAAATGAATGAAGAATAAGCTTCCAGGTCCCTCATTTGCATAGCTTTTTCCAGAGCTTTAGGAGAAGTCCTTGCTATGGGTTCATGTGGTTTATGTCTACATAATTTTAGGTTAATTATGTTTATATAACTTTTTGCAAAAGTAATATATTTTGCCCACACTGAATTAAGACAATGGTCAGTTTCCACTCTTAAATTCCCTGGTTTTTATTTGGTCGTGGTACTTTGGAAATCAGCTAAGGGAAAGCAGAATTAGAGATACTTTTAATTTCTGTGCAGTGGGGTACTTTTATGTGGTGCCCAGTCACTTCTGTACACTAGGTTGGACAGCTTCTAGGAATACTCCTATGGTTTGGTTTGCTCCACACCTGTGTACATAACGTAAAGGTGTATAGCCAGGGTAGCATTGCATTAGGAATGGAATAATGGGACCCAATACTGGGAATATGTGAGAAGAGAAGAAGGAAAAGTGATTTTAAAATACATGCAGCTGGAAGCTAGTGTGTGGAAAATACTTCACAAAGTTAGAATTATAAAATTACAAGCAGAAAAGTTGTTGCTCATCAAAGCCTAGTTGAGAGCGAAGTTTTCTACTTTTAGAACTATTCTTAGTAAGGCAGCATATTCAATTAAAAATCCATGATATAATTTTAATGGAAATGGAATATTAAATAAAGCTCTAATACACCATTTTACTTCCAATTTCGAATGATGTTTAAGAAAATTTTATGGAGAAATTACAGACATTTGTCTTAAATATGTATTTTCTTTGTCAAATTTAAATTTGTTGATTAAAGAGTTGAAGGAAAATTTAGATAAAATTAATGAAATAAAAAGTGTGATAAAGATGAGCTACAAAATCAACAGAAATATTTCCTATTTTGAGAACCAATTTATACCCAAACATACACAGATTATACCAATAATTAATTAAAAGGAAGAGATGCGCTTTTAACAGAATTAGTTAATAGCTTCTTGGAATTTTTGACAGCCTAATTAACGAAGAGAAGTATAAATACTGGGAAAAAATTTAAACTTCTTGCTGATTTTATACATATTTCTGTCATGGATGAACAATAATATAACAAGCACAAAATAAATTTACATTGGATACTGCAGAGGGAAACTTGAAAATCCCTGAATTCTTACAGCTATGACAGAAACTTGATAGAGGTCTGTCCAAATCTGATAACATTTTTTAAAACTTGCATGACATTAATAATTAAAAATAGAAACAAAATTTGACCATTCATGAAAATTACTGGATTTTTTTCTATTTTCCTTCTAGAAAATATCTCAAATTTGTCTTATGAAGAGGTGATCAAAGAGTTATGCAGCCAATGCAGCGAAACACTGAATGAGAACTCCTTTAGACATTTCAGTTCCTTTCCACATCCCTCTGACAACTGGCGTTCCTCTCTTTTGAACTCTTGTGTTAGCTTCCTAGGTCTGTGGTAATATTTTACTGCCTTCTCAGAGCTGTGCTGGAAATGGATAAGCTTCATTATTTTGTATCATCCTCTGGAAAGCATGGTCATTTGGATTTCTTTCTTTTTATCTGATCCCTTCTTTCCTAGGAGGATCAGTGCCAATTGACTGACTCTTTTTCCCAGTTTTCCCAGAATTCCAGGAAATCATGTATTTTCCATATTGTCAAACATACATCCAGAGAAAATGTCAGTCTAGCCACTGCTATAAAAACGGACACAAGTCCAAATGCACCAAAGTCCCAGTACAATTAATTTCATCTTATCCTCTTCATACACACACAAACCAAAATTATTATACCTTTACTAATTATTTCTAGGGGCCACCAATTTTTCTTTTTTGTGTTGTCCTAGATGGAATTAAACTTCTCTATATTTTAGAAAGCTTTGCTATGTCATCAATTCTTTTTATTAGTTTCAGGTGCACAAAACAAAGTAATATTAGATGTTTATCATTTATATCCCGCACACTGTGTGATCCCCCCTCCCCCCATCCACTAACCCTCTGACATCGCACACAGCCATTACATTTCCACTGTCTATTCCTAATGCTGTACTCCGCTTCTTGTAAGTATATACTATATATATATATATATATATATATATATATATATATATATATATGTGTATATGTGTATATGTATGTATATAAACTTGTGGTTGACATTCATTATTGTTCAGTTTCAGCTTCAGGTGTACAGTGATGTCATCAAATTTTAAAAGGGCTTTTTTGACCACTTATCTAATACCGATAGCCTCAAATATTATATTCAGGTTCGTACGGAGACTTCCTCATACAAAAGCTCACTAATTGTCATCAGCCAATGGACACTCCAGAAGGTATTTAACCAATATATTTTTTTCTAGGGAACTGAATTATTTTAAGAATTATTTTTCATATCAACTGACATGTAATCAAATGCCTTACATGTGTTCAGGGTAAGAAGTAAAAGAATACAGAGTATAAGAATGGTGAGAAAACAACCAACTTAATTATACCCAGCACTTAAGAATCTATACATTTATTTATTACTAAAGTTCGCCTTCCCCCTTCTTGATTTTAGAAAGCATGACTCCATGTTATAGTTTGCCATGATCCAGAATCAGAATCTTGCTTGACTGAGCTGTCACTACCTGTCTTGGTTTGCCACCTTCCAGAATCAAAACATTGTTAAAGTGTGCAGACTTCCCGCTGTTTACTGAAACGACTTTCTTGTTAACCGTGGCAAAATGTCCAGCTCTGAAAATACTCTTCTGAGAACCCCCATGAACTCACCGCAACTCCCATATAATGCACGTTTAGACGGATTTCTGTGAGTCTTTTAAAACGTGTGGTTTATCACAAATTGCCAAAAACTGGTCTGCAGTGCTGTTTATCAGCCCTAAATTATTTCAAGCGTTCTTCCTGTTAAAGTTTTTAATGTTCAGTTTGACTCCTTATGCTAATGTTACATTTATCACTGGTATTTCTGCTCCCATGAAACAAAACGCATTCATAAAATCTGGATTTTGCACAAAGGTCGCTTTTTCTTCAACATTGCATTTAAATTGATTCATTCTAAGTATTTCCTCTATATTCCTATAAATCTGATACAGAGACTGTTTGGATGGATCAGTCACTGAAATGAATCAGATAATGCATTACACATTAAGGCAAAGTAAATTTAACCTACCGCTAGTAAAAATGGATTTAGATGTGTGCGGTTTTTGTGCAACTTGCAATCTGTTGTGTTTGATCTCCTCTTTGGAGGCGGGGGTAGACGTAGTCCATGCACAAACACACTAAATGAATATATGTTTGTGCAGGCAAATAAATGATCCTTTTCTCTTTTAGTAGGCTCCTAACCCCACCTCTGGTTCCAAACAAGGCCAGGAGCTCCGGGTGGAGGTCACCTAGACTACAAGGCACAACCCTTCTACATATAATTCTAAAAGAGGTACTTATTGTATAATTTTAGTTGAGAGACAAAATGCACAGTTGATCTCTATTCTTATTTATTTCCATCATGTAGGGGGCTTTTGTATTCAAATAAAGGACTTTGGATACTTTTGAATACTAAATGTATAGTTGTTTTGAATTTTAAGCATTATCCTCAATAGGAGCTATATTACCAAGACACAAGTCTTAAATACAGAATTCTAGGTTAAAATGAATAGATGGCTCAACTATTTGGACTGACTGAAGAGGTGTGTTCAATTCAATAGCTGAACGAGTCAAAGCAAAGTTCCAGACAAAGGAGTTGTAGACAATTAAGTGAGTCAAAAATGGTTGAACTGTTTAAGTACGTGAACTTGAACTATCCATGAAGCAGAAAGCAGAATAACCTTGGGAATTAAATCTTAGCATCTTGATTGTATAGTTTTTGGCATACTTCTTTACATACTCCATAAAATTCATTCACACAGTTCTTTTATACAGTCATGCATGCTTAATGACAGGGATGTGTTCTGAGAAATGTATCCTTAGAAATGTGACTATTTCGTCATTCTACGAACATTGAGGGGACAGCCCAGGCTGGATGGTATAGTCTATTGCTCTTAGGCTACAAACTTGTACAGCATACTACTATACTGAATACTGATGGCAATTGTAGCACAGTGGTAAGTATTTGCTTATCTAAACATATTTAAACATAGAAAAGGTACAGTAAAAACACTGTATCTTCACTTTTTAAGAAAAAAACAAATACGTCCAGGGCAATTTGCTTTTACATTCTTCTGATGTTATGCCTTTTAGGGTAGAAGATGTTTTCCCCCTTCGCTCATGTTTTTATGGCTGTTTTTATCAAACTATCTGTCATTAAATCCAAAGTTAGAAGAATCTTTGGCAATAGAAACCTGTGAAACACAGACTATAATAATTCTATGTCTGGAGTCCAGGAAACTGGCAAATCAAACATTTATAATGGTCAGTTGTGTCGATGAGCCCATTCCTTTAATCATAACTAACTTGATATCACTGTTTATTGTCCCCCAATGAGCTAAACTCCAACAGATGGACTACGATATCTGAGTTCATGGAAAGAAAATAGGTTAGGTAGCACGTGGTTAGTATCTTAAAAGTCATTGTTAAGGTTTAATTCTTCTCTAATCTTTATCCCAAGTTCCAAAAGAAGTTTCATACTGAAGACTTGTCGGTAACACTTTCAATGGACAGATCTTTATTTTGTCAACAACTATTCAGTGCCTCTCAGGTGCCAGACTCCATGCAAGATACTTAAAATGCACATGGAAAGAGAAAATGTAATGCTTTCTATCATGTAACTTTGAGTTTAAAGGAAGACTGCATAAAACTGATTTACGGAAAAGGCAAGAGGAGAGTAGCTGGTCCATACTCGTAATACTGTGAATGCCCACAAAATTCTTTTCATAGCTCAATATAAATCAGGCAAAATGCTGAGACATTTAAGGTTAACTCTCAGCTCATCTCTAAATTCTAAGTGTAACCTGGTACAGAGACTATGCATATGTACAGGAAGACAAGAGTAGGGTAACATAATACTATTAGGTTAGTGCAAAAGTAATTGTGGTTTTTGCAATTATTTTTAACTTTTTAAACCACAATTACTTTTGCACCAACCTAATTATATACAACTTGGTGGAATTTTTTTTTACACAATATTATTAAAGTTCAAGTTTAATTATGTGGACACTGACAAGAGGCTATAAAAGAGGGAAAATATTAAGAAGTATTCCCAGTTTTGCACAGGAAACCATTTTTAGAATAAAAATATGACCCAGATTTACTTATTATATTTTTAATTTTCTTTTTTGGACCATATGACTTCTAACAATTGGACTGGTAGTTAAAAAAAAAAAATCAACAACAGAATGCACACATCAAAATGAACTATATTTACTGGAGAGCAATTTTGTTTGTCAGTATGTCTACATTTGCTGCTAGTGTAAAAAACATTTTGGAAATCTGTTTGGGGAAGGTGTCCGCAGTCTCAAAGTGAAGGCGCCATGTTTTATTAACTTCAGTGTTCCTGACACAGTTCTTAGTAGATAGCAGGCATGCCATAAATAATTGTTGAATTCAATGTTCTTAATTATAATAAGATCATGGTTAATAGCCCTAATGATTTGAAATGACCCAAAACGGTTCTCTGGCTATTTGCAAATATGCAGGAGGTGATTTCTTTTTCTCATGCATGCCAATTTCCATGTACAGTACATATCATAATGTACTATACATTTTGGCAGAATACTATTTTCTGACCCCCATCCTCTCCTTACAGTGCATTAGTCTTATGGGGATTATTCATGATTGATAGTTGGATTCATTTTCCAACCAGATACCTGGATTCAAATGAATGATTTAATATTTCAACCCCTTAAAAATGTAATGAAAAACCTGTCATGGATAATAAGTTGCAATGAAGTGCTTGAACATCTTAAATGACAGGCTCTCTGTGATTTTAAACTCCAGTTTTTCTGGATTTGAGTTATATAATTAACTAAGCTAAGGATCATGCATATTAAGAAAAATGTAATAATCTTAATAAATATCATAATTAGCATAAGCAACTAAAACCATCACTTAGTTTTATGTTAAAATACTAAAATAATTTTTTTCAAAAATCATTACACTAGAAACCATGCGTTTTTTTTCTATCAGTTGATTTCTCATCTCCTTTTATCAGTTTATTTACTTTGTTTTTTTGTTGATTTGGCTTTTTATCTGTATATTAGCCTAAAATGATATAACACTTTGAACAAACCTAGAATGTTAGGGCAAATTAACTCGACAAGCTTTATTATCAATTGATTGGTGTTTTTTGGTGGTCTTAAAAACATAAAATTATCAATCATAAAAGTTGCTCACTTTTCTTTAAAGAATTAGAATGCTTTCCTCGATGTGTTACTGATAAATGTGATTTTCCACTTCCAGAAAGTTTTTTTTTCCCGCCAGTCTGTGTTTTATGTGGCTGTTTGTTACTGAGACAAACAGAATGGCTAAATCAATACAAATGGCCCTTGAGGCCTAGAGAGACCACAAGAAAGTGTAGCATCATTAAACTAAATTACAGACAAGCACTTAAGGAGACAAATAAGGGTTTTGTTACCATAAGTCCTCATTTTTTTTTTTTTTTTTTTTTTTTTTTTACGGTGAGGATGATTGGAAATGTTTACAAAACATGCCTGGTACCAGGAACAGGGTTTCTGTGGTAGGGTACTAATAGGTATAACTTAGTTGCTATGGCTGTTTTAATCAGATCGGAAAATACAACCAAGAGAGGCTGTATTCTAATAGTGATTTTTCTAAGCCCCCATATCTGCCTGGTATTAGGAAAAACATAATATAATTCAGAAGAGGTACTAATCAGTGAGATGACAGTAAGAGGAGTAATGGAGGCTAGCTAGAGAGCAAGCCTATGAACGTACATACATGTGCCATGAATTGAGCTAGGAGAAGATAGGCCCTGGATGGGGTAAAAATAAAATAATGCTAGGACACAGTCTCCATAGGGGTTTCCCTTCCTGTTCTCTGGGAAAACGCTCCCTGAAGCCCAGGCTTATTTCATCCATGCCCCTACAGCAGATGAAAACAAAGAGGGATTAAGTTTAATAGTCTACAATTAACATAAAGGCCCAGGAAATGATCTTTTTAAAAAACATTTTGGGAAAATACACGTCAAGAGGAGGAAGAATATATTGTTTAGGGTATTCTAAACTCAGAAGAGCTCAGGGCACTGGTCCTGAGCAATCCTGCATGGATGACACGTGTAGCAGGTCCTCGAATAACATCATTTTGCTCAATGTCATTTTATTATGATGTTGATGACATGCTGTGGGAACTTAACTCATGTCAATTAGCCTCTGGTGAAATTGGTTTCATTATACTTGTTTTGCTGGAATTCAGAGAACCCATAGCCAATATTAAGTGAATACTTACTGTATTCCTGTAAGTGGCAGCGTAGAGCAGTGGTCACGATGCTGTAGATTGCAATTGCCCCTGGAAACAAAACAAAATAAATCAGTTTAATCAACCTTCTTTTATGATGTACCTAAGTTTAATATTAGAAAAAAATGAACTTGCACTATCAAATAATGATGGTATTGGAGGTCCTCTACCCAAAGCCTAAATGTAAGTGATGTTTCATACAGACTGTCTTAATATAAATTATTTTCACAACACAGATACACAGATTTGGATTTTAACATAAACCCACTCTGGAAAGTTCAAATTCTTTATAGCTTTTGTGAAAGACAGTATTCAACAAAAGGTTATGCTTTTGTGCCCATCCTGGCTACTAGAGTCATGAATTTTGGAGGAATCATTTTATATATAACCTTGTCACTGTCAGTTGTTATTTTGACAGATTAAATGGGAATTGAATAGACAATTTTTATCACACTAAATCAAAAGCATTTTTTTTATTAGTGATAGGCAACATTGAGCTACACTTCTGTAAAGCACATAAGAGTGGTTTACGACTTTTTGAGAAAAAATATATTCCATGGGCTTACTGAAAATTTGTCTTCAACATAGCAATACTATTATTTATGAAAAAAGATAAAATTTAAAGAAACTAAAACAAAGATCAATAATTTTTATTTGTCCTTTGACAGCTGTGGTGGAGATATCTAGTGCCCACACATAATGCATTTCTACACTCTTTTCAGGTTTCTGGAAGGATTAGATTTTATTATCTTGTGACTCGGCATCACTGGGCAACTGATTCTGGTCAAGGAGTTGTGACCAGAAATGTCATGGGTCACTTACAGGCTAAAACATTTAATTGCTGGTATGAAGACCCTAGCAACTTTCCCTCTTCTATGATGTCATGGAGGAAGACGCATATGGTGAGACAACAATTTGAAGGATCATGGATCAACAAATCACTAGTTGATGGACAGTTCCCAAGAGATGCATGGGGGACTGAGCATGAGCAAGATATAAACCTTCGTGGTTTTAAGTCACTAAGATTTTTAGGTTGACATGTCAGCACAACCTAGAATAGATTAATAAGTCCAATTTCACACAGCACTTTTTGCTTCATGATATTTCCATGTAAAGGCTAATGTAAAAGTATTTGTGTTTTCAAATGGCATTAAATTTAGTTCGCCAATGCTTATTAGAAGCTGAGGCAAGACTAAATAATAAAAGTGAACATGACCAAAGCTAGTCAAAATAAGAGTCTCATCTTGATGCAACAATTTGGAATATAAAAGGATGGTGCCAGACAGTTAGTACTTCAAATATTGTGTTGGCAGCTGTCTTTCTCTTAGAAAATAATCTCCTACCCATAAAAACAGACCTTTTGTGAGCAGTACACTTTACTATGTCAATATTCTATAGCAGCCAGCATCTCTGATTTACAGGGTATTATAGTTGGCGGAGGGATATGAAGAGAACCCCTGGGGTAATGTTTGGGTGTCTTATTTCCGAAGGGCAGGAAGTGACAAATGCAGCCAAGGGAAACTCACCCTATGCCAGCAGTCCTTGGGGACTTTGGTAGAATTCACTGTTTTATGTTAATGTCACTATTACTTTTTGGTGCATTTAAAAATAATTTTGAAAAATAAAGTTTCCTTTCCTGAGAATAAAATATTTTTCAGAGTTGAGTTTTTGTAGAATTTGTATTCACTTGGGAGCATTTAAATTTATGGGAACATAGAGAACTTTGGGAAGTTTAAAAAACCACCAGAGATCTGAATTTTGAATACCCAACTTGCTTGGTATTCAAAACATATTCGGTTAGCTTTCTTAATATCTTGTGAAAACTTATTTGCTGGAAAGTTCTGAGATGATGACATAACTGGGAACCTCTCATTAGGATCACATCAGTATCCTCACTGTCTTCTATTCTTGGTCTTATGTCCCTCCCCTTCTTCTACTCTTGTAGGTGGGAAGACTGACATTCTGAAATTGACTAAATAAAAACATGGGGAATATCTGTACCTTGTTTTATCTTTCTTTAAAATTAAAGTTATATTCCTGTGTATGTTTCCATCTAAGTTTATCCATAGCACTACAAGTATAGAGAAGAGGAGCAAACCTGTTTAAAGTCATCTGTTATGTTTTAGGCAGAATAATGCCCCTCCCAAAGGTGTCCGTATCCTTAACCTTAGAAGCTGTGACTATATTATGTTACATGGCAAATGGGAATTAAGGTCACTCATGAGGGATTAAGGTTGCTAATCCACTGACCTTAAAATAGGGGAGATTAGCCTGAATTTTCTGGATGGCCCTAAAGTATTCACAAAGGTCATTAAATATAGAAAAGAAGTGCAGGAAAGAGTCAGTGTTAGAATGCTATGATGTTAGAAAGGCTCAAGCAGCCTTTGATGGCTTTGAAGATAGAAGTAGGGTGCCATAAGCCAAGGAATGTGAATGTTTTTTAGAAGCTGAAAAACACAAGGAAATGGATTCACTGTTAGAGGCTCCAGAAAGGAATGCAACCCTGCTGAGACCATGATTTTAGTATAGTGAGTGAGACCCATGTAAATTTCTCACTTAAAGAACTGTAAAACAAGAAATCTGTGTTTTAAGGTGGTATGCTTGTCATACAGATAAAATATTAATTAATATATTTTAAATAATATATTAGAATAAAAAATCTAATATATTATTTAAAACATATTAATACAGAATTGTACACCTGAAATCTATGTAATTTTACTAACAATGTCACCCCAATAAATTAAAAAAAAAAAAATCTGAAGACCACTGTTCCTCAAGCCTTTGAAAAAGCATTGCAAGGAGTATAGTTATCAACTGTTCTTGATTTCAACCAACAACCAACAATAACAACAACAAAAAAGCTATAAACAAACTGGAATAAAAGCATGTGAGAATTTTACTGAAAATGAGCTTCATTCTCCAGAATGTAAGGGTTTGGGAAAATAGAATCTAATTCTTAAAAGAAGTAGAGGCTAGCAGTCCCCAGTTCTCAGGCTTGTTCCAATGCAGTTTTGCCAGCAAACAGAACTGAACTAGATTCTCTTATGAAGTCCTTCTATGCTCACAAGTCTATGATTGAAGGATAAATCATAATAAGCCAGGATCTTGAAAGGTCAAGCTAACATCCGCCACTGACTTGGACTGGTCACAAGCTGAGAATGTTATTTAATACTGAGGCAGATGGTAAACTTGCCAATCCAATCAGATTCTACTTTGATGTTATGTTTCTTGACTTGTCCATTCTGGTTTATGGCAGTTTGTATTTATTTTCACATATATTTTCCTTTCTTCCTTTTTATAAAATTCTTGGAATTGGTACTCCTACATCCTGCCTAAGCAAGGTATTAATTCAAGCCAATCTGCAAGCTTCCACCATCACTTGCTTCCAATTTCAACTCCATTATTGTATAAAATTTCATGTTTACAACATTCTAACTCTGTGTTAAGAATAAGAGCCTCAGTCACCAAGGCTTATGGGTCCTTCAACATTTCCAAGTATGACAAATAGTCATGAAAAAAACATGCACATTTTCAAATTTCTTTTGTGGGGCTGTAACATTCCTCTAACAGAAGATGGGAACTTTTTTATTCAGCTCAGAGGCCATAGCAGTGATTCCAAACGCTTAGGAAGGACAATGAAGACAGACTCTTTTCAAGTCACGTAAAAACCTGGCAGGAAAAAGAAATTAAACAAGGCTAAATATTCACTTCAGTCTCAAAAGCTTATTAAAAATATAAAAACTGTTGAAGAAGTTTAGGGAAAGTACGACTACTATGAAAAGTAAGTATGTAATGAGAAATAGGATTTACTATAAAATTTTAATTAGTCTTTTGAGATGATATTCATTGTTAAACTAACTAATTGAAATAGATTATAAGAGATGATTAAACACCCAATCCTGATTTTCTTCAATGTAATATCTATTCAATTAACATTTGAAAATATCTGTGTATTTGGTGTAACAGAGATGAAAGGTAAAAATGGTCTCAGAATATTTCATAATTAAAACAAATAGTCTGGACTTAAAAAAAGCAGGAACTTAGATACTCTTAGATTATTATTATGTTTTCTTCCTAACTCAAGTGAGGAGAGGCACCTGTCAAAGGAGAATTGGCTGAGAATTCAAAAATTTGAAATCTCATCACTACTTTGTCACAAAGGTGTGTTACATCAGGCTAATTATTCCAGTTCCTGGGCCTCACTTTCCATAAGTATAAAATGAAATGTTGGACGGTATAAATGCAGTTATTAAAGAAACAATTGAGAAACTTCTATACCCTTTTGTATAGGCAACGGGGCTATATGGATAAATAGAATAAATGCACAGAATTTATCAGATTTCCTTTCCTGAATAAATAGTATTTATCTGCTATAAATCATTACAACATAATATTATGGCAATTTAATATCGGCAATTGTACGCACTGTATCTAAAAATATAGGCTTTCTAGGATTTCAAAATTCAAGTTCCTATGATAAAACTTTCAGAATTTATTTTTAAATGAATATGTTGAAAGAATATACAGCTGATGAAAATTATTAAGAAGCATCTTTAGCATAAAAATCAAAATCTTTTTAGAAGATCAAAATACAGAGTTGAAAAAATAATTATATATAATTGATTTATTAAATTACTGCTTCATGGATATGACTACCAAACCAATATTTAGAATAGACTCTAGATATTTGCATGGAATTTCTAGTTTATGAGACAAGGTTTGAAGTAAAGAGAAAACTTGTTTTAAAAGATGCTGATCTGAAATTTTGTTGTTGTTATTTTCTGTGTTTTTACTGCTGGTACAGAGCAAACCATAATCACACTTAGATGACATGTAAGAAGAGAATAGTTTTGAGTTCCCCAGATATTCAGAATGCAAGCGTTTGTTAAAAATGTTTAAATTTGACTTTGTCCATTCTCTTTCTCTCTCTTGCTCCCCACCCCAACATTTCCCTTTTAGCTATTCTATTACTTGTTGTTCTATACACATTATTTTGTAATTTTCTCCCATCACACATTCCCCCCTTTAAATTCTGTTTTATTTTGGATGCTCCTTTTCTCACTCATCTTCTCTCCCATCACACTACCCTCCCTTTTTTTTTTTTCTCTTAGTTATTAGTTACTGGTGTTTTTGTTCTGAGGCCCCACAAAAACCCTGATACTGATAGAGAATGAACAAATTTGCTCCTTCTTGGTAAAGTTTTAAAGAATCTTCATGTGATTATTATGCCTCATCCTATTCATTCTTCATCATTCAGTCGTTAGTCACTTTCCTTTCGCCTTCAGTTTGTCAATATTGTTTATCCTGTTTACAAGACATCAAGCCTTAATAACTTCACTCAAATGGACATCTCCAAAGAGTCTTATCCCAAACCCTCAAAAGTGGCTGGGTCCTGATTATGAATGTCTCTACAGTTGACTGAGTATAATTTTGGTTATTTCCCAATAATTAATAAACAGGGACAGTGGTTGAGAAATATACTTTTATCCTTTAGACCCTTGTCTTAGTGACAAATGATATATTCCTCTCCAGCTTTGGAAACTATCTCCAATAAATTCTTCAGTTTGTTTTGCGTTGCCTTATAATAGTAAAGACTTTTTCTGAAAGTTATAAATCTAAAAGCAGACAAGTTAAACCATAGGAAAGAAAACATGTTGCTTCAAATAAGCAGAAGTTCAAGGGAAAATTATCTTCATGTTCAGTTATATCTAGGCCATCAGTGATGTCATGATGTTGCCTGCTCTCTCTTTTTCTCCCTCTTAATTTCTCAGTTCTGCATCATGTATATGTTGGTCTCATTACCTGCCCCATGTCACATAAACTTCATTTATTCCTGCATTATCATATTTTGAAGGCAATATTCTATAAACTTAAAATCCAAAAGTTAGTCTTTTCTAGCTCCAACAGAAATTTGAAGACAGAAAACCTCCCTTGGGTTTCTGCTTAGCTCTTAAAAAATCCAGAAAGATATGGAATTGTTTGAGGCCCAGTCTACATAATACAACCACTCCTGTAATGTTGCAACTAGAGAGATTGGCGATTATGGTATATTGCCTTGATTGAAATCCCTCCAAAAACTATATGAAATGGAGGAATTATTCCCAAAGGGAAGTGGGAAAGAATTCTGAACAGACAAAAATTATATTTAGAGCAGTCCAATCTACATAGACCCCCTCAAAATGGAACAGCTTTAGGAGAAGCCTTATAAGCTCCAGAACAAGTGAGCTATGGTAGATACTAGAAGATTCCAGAAAAAAAAAGAAAAAAAAAAGTTTAATTTAAACAAATAGAAAAGGTAAGCATAGACTGTATAACTGATTTAACTTATCTATTTAGGAGGTATCAATTTTTAAGGGGCTTTATTAATTTTGGCTGGAATTCCCATATTTTTTCAAGCCACATATGGTTAAGAATGAATTCAGATACATTAATGGATCAAAAGTTGTGATATACATATATATATATACATATGTATATATATATATATATATACATATATACACACATGTATATATATATACACACACATATATATGTATATATATACACACATACAAATACACACACACACACACACATATATACATATATATATATTTTTTTTTCTTTCTGACATTCACTCTTCCTCTTCCAGTGCTTAAATTCTTATTAAGGGTACCACTTTCATTCCAATTTTGGTCTAAAACCTTAAGCTGTAATAGTCCCTGCCCTAAAACATCTCAGTTCACTAAGAATAAAATTTAAAGCCCTTAAAATAATCCACAGGACTTACAAAATCTAACCCAAGTACCTTTCTGACCTCAAGTTCTCTCACTCAGATTCACTTGCTCCAATCCAACAACACTGGCCCCTCCTGAAGTTTTCTGAACATGCCAAATACCATATTTTGCCATGTATAATGCACACTTTTTTGCCCAAATTTGTGAGGGAAAAATAAGGATGTGCATTATATATGGGTAATACAAATTCCGTATCTATATAAATGTATTTAATTCTTTTATTTATGCTTATGAGATAAAAGTGTAACTCTAGAAATCAATAACGATATCTGTATGCAAAGTAATACCCTGGAATACGATAATCGGTTTTGTTGGTTTACCACGAACTTGCAACGACGAAGGGTTCTTGATCTTCTATGATTTGCAAATATCGTAAATTTGTTACCAGCATGTAAAATTCCGTGTACCTTGTTCTTGTGTTTTGTAATTATTTGTTACATAAATTCTTGTACCATATGTTAAAAAATAAACGCTAAAATCCCTTTATAATACAAAAAACACGTACCTAAATGTAAACAAATAAGAATTTGAATTAAAAAATTAAAATGAAAGATTTTTTTTCCCTGAAAGTTTAGGCCAAAAACGTGGATGCACATTATGCACGAAAGTGCATTATACATAGCAAAATATGGTACATTCCCACCTCAGGGCCTTTGCACTTATTATTACTTCTCTCTGGGACGCTCACTTTCCCATAACCACATGGCTTATTTCTTCACATAATTATCTTTGTTCAAATGTTCCCTTTTCAGGGAGTACTGTATTAAAGAGTCTATCTAAAACAAACAAACAAATAGACAAAACCCTCTCTATTTTTAGCCTCTCTATTTTTATAGCACTCTTTACCACCAAACATATTATATTTATGTTTATTTTCTCTTTACACAATGACATGTGAAATACTTGAAAAAGAAAGATTGATTTGTTCATTGCTATAGTTCAGCACCCAGGACAGTACCTGACACGTTGTTGTAGTATAATATTTGTTAAATGAATTCCTGAAGGAAGAAAGAATGAATGAATCATTCTATCACCCAGACACAAAGGTAGGCTCATGACCTTTCTGGTCTATCTGGCTCAGGTCTATCTGGTCAGAATACCACATCCCCTGCCTAGAGTAATGCTTCAAGAATGGCCATGAGACCTACATCAAATGAATGGTATGCACTCACAGTAAATATGTGACACTACAGGGGGGGAAAAAAACACACAAATCAAAACAATGAGGTAGAAGAGGACCCACTTTGAGCAATAATGCAACACAGATATGATGAGGAGAGTGATATCTCTAGTAATCTTTCCCCTCATTTTTATTATCCCAGTTGGAGCTGGTTTTCTTTTCCTCGAAACTTAAAGAATTCTGAAGTCTTTTATATTTCTTTCCCAAATCCCCACACCACAATCAGTAATTGATGAGAGTGTAAAACGTGTAATACTATTATTTGTTATACAATGTATACATTTTGCTAATTTGGAAAATGATACCATATTACTGTTTTTAGCACACATGAATTCTAGTCATACTTGCATGACATATTTATTCATATCAATTAATGATAGATCATTAGCAATGACTTCAAAATTTGAAATGACATCACAACATGTCCAAATAAGACATCTTTGTTCATATCCCACTCTCAGCAACAACAATTTGACATCCCTTCATGAACAAAAGAGCCTTTGTGGGAGTTGTGGGATCCAGTACCATATGCTAATAGATGCAGGAGGAGTCTCTTCCACCCAGGTGCATTGGGTAATAGGTGTACAGACCTCAGTCTTGACTATGGTGACTTCATTGACCTGTAAAGAGTTCCAAGCCCTCTTGGCCACAGTCTGAGATCCCCTGGACAGCACTACTTTAGACAATCGCTCACAGCTGAGAGAGGCTTTGTGCTAGTCCAAGTTTTCAGTGGAGAGGTTTTGGCACAATGTTGGAGCATAAGAATGAGTTTGGACATAGGGCGAGGGTAGGAGAAACAGCTTGACTTTACCTGCATCTCCCCTCCTACAACGCGCACAGCCTGTGATTTCTCCCGAGGGGGAAAGTGAGAGCATGTGAGTAAGTGCCCAGCTTTCCCAGCTGTGCAGGATGCTGCCAAAGAGGCCCATTTATGTCTCACCCTATCCAGAGTACTGAGTCATGAGTTGCATGCCTGGGGTCAAGGGACAGGAAGATGCTGGGAGAGTGGCAGATAGAACTCTCAGAGGGCATTAAAGGGACAAGGAGCCTACTAACTTTTCTATAGACTCAATCAAGAAGCTCACCCATGAGCCCCTGGGGATGCCTTGCGTGCAGATCTGCCAACTGGCCAATGGGTAGTCCCAGGACTCTATGCATCTCACCCACACATCTCTACCCCACCCTGTGACTGGATCCCTGTGTGTGCTTCCAGTGGCAGTGACAGTGAGCTTTGCCACACAGCTAATGACCACGCATAGAAATCCAGCCTGGGAGAGACCACACTTGAACATTACTCCACCCTTGGAAAAGTAAAAAGGAAGCTGTCAGCACCTGTCTTGGTATGATGTTGGTTTAAGAGAAGGCATACAAGCTTAAGAATCCTACCACAAGAGGGAGCAAGAAGTATGAAGCAGGCATATCCATAAAAGATCTAAGAAAGTCTCAGGGCTGATGAAAGGTATTTCCCAAAGTCATTTAGTAAATTCTGAGAGGTAACTGCTACTTGGAACGTGAAGATGGCAATGTAAGACCTGAAGGCACATAAACGATCTAGGGGGAAAAAAAGTGACACCACTATGGGATCAAAATAATCACCCAGGAACCAATCCCAAAGACATGGAGATCTGTGTTTTACCTGATAAAGAATTCAAAATAGCTGTTTTAAGGGACCACAATGAGATACAAGAAAACACAGAAAAACAATTTGGTGAAATCAAGAAAATAAATTTAAAAACAGAATTTTTTATTTTTTTTTTTTAAAGAGAGAGAAAACATTAAAAGAAAATAAACAGAAATTCTGGAGCTGAAGAATACAATAAATAAAATAAAAACTTTAATAGAGAGCATCAATAAGAGAACAAATCAAGCATAAGAAAGAAACTGTGAATTAGGAGACAGGACTTTTGAAATTACCCAGTCAGAAAAGAAGAAAGAAGAAAGAAAGAATGAATAAAGCCTATGTGACCTATGGAATACAGTAAAAACAAAACAAAACAAAAACAATGACTGAAAAGTTCCTAAATCTGCAGAGAGATTTGGATGCCCAAGTTCATGAAGCTCGTAAGTGACCAACAAACTCAACTTAAAGGGATCTTCTCCATAACACGTTATAACAACACTGTCAAAAAGACAAAGAGAATCTTAAAATCAACAAGAGAAAATAAGCTTTTAAATTATGAGGAAACGCCCATAAGTCTCTAAGCAGAATTCTCAGCAGAAATCTTACAGGCCAGGAGAGAGTGAAATGATATTCTCCAAGTACTGAAAGGGGGGAAAAATTGCCAACCAACAATAACCTATCCAGCAAAGTTGTCTATTTGAAGTGAAGGCTAGGTAAAGACTTTCCTAGACAAACAAAAACTGAGTGAGTTCATCACCACTAGATGTGACTTACAAGCAATGGTGAAAGGAATTCTTCACGCTGAAATGAAAGGATGCTAATTCTTAACATGAAAACATATATAAATATGTAATACACTGGTGAAAGTATGTGTATGAATATAGTCAAAATTAGAATATTCTAACAGTGTAATATAGTGGGGTATGAACAACTTAACTCTAGTATAAAAGTTCAAAATCAAAAGTACTAAAAATAACAACAATGATGTCTTAATGGATACACAAAATAATAATGGGTAAATTGTGATATTAAACACTCAAGGGAAAAAAGATAAAGTTTTTGTATGTAATTGAAATTAAGTTGTTACCAATGTAAAGTCAATTGTACCTATAAAATATTTTATGTAAGCCTCACGGTAATGATAACTATAAAGCAAAAACTTACAGTAGAAACACACAAACACACACACACAATCAAAGCATGGAAAATCATCACTTCACAAAGGAAGGCTGCAAGAGAAGAAGAAGAAGGGAACTACAAAGCAGCCAGAGAACAATTAATAAGATGGCACTGGCAAGTTCTTACCTGTCAATAATTTTTCTACATATAAATGGATTGAATTACCTAATTGAAAGGCATAAAGTGGCTGGACTAATTTACCCAGACTAAGAAAAAATAGAGACGATCCGAATAAACAAAGTCAGAAATGAAAGGGGAGACATTACAACTGATACCACAGAGATACAAAGGCTTATAAGACAATACTGTGAACAATTATACACAAACAAATTGAGTAACCTAGAAGAAATGGATAAGTTTCTAAAAAGGACAACCTACCAAAACTGAGTCATAAAGAAATAGAAAATATGAGCAGACTGATAATGGGTAAGGAGATTGAACCAGTAATCAAAAACCTTCCAACAAAGAAAATCCCAGGACCAGATGGTTTCACTAGTGAATTCTACCAAAAGTTAAAGAATTAATGCCAATTCTTCTTAAAGTTCTCCAAAAAAATTGAAGAGGAGGGAACACTTCCAAACTCATTTTACAAGGCCAACATTACCCTGGTACCAAGGCCAGATAAGGACACTATAAGAAAAGGAAATTATAGGTCAATATACTTGATAAATATACAAGCAAAAATCCTCAACCAAATATTGGCAAACTGAGTTTAATGGTATATTAAAAATATCAAACACCAAGATCAAGTGAGATTTATCCCTGGGATGCAAGGATGATTCAACATACATGAATCCATATATATGATATATCACATTAATAGAATGATAAAAGTCATATTATTATCTCAGTAGAGAAAAAGCACATGACAAAACAAAGCACCCACTCATGATAAAAACTCTCAACAAACTATGTATAGAAGGAACTTACCTCAACATAATGAAGGCAAAATATGACAAGCTCACAGTGAACATCATACTCTATAGTAAAGGTTGAAGATCAAGATAAAGTGATGGGTGCCCACTCTCACCACTCCTATTCAACATAATACTAGAAGCCCCAGACAGAGTAATAAGGCAAAAAATATTTTTAATTAAAAAAAGAAGGAAAAGGCATCCTAATCAGAATGAAAGAAGTAAAATTATCTGTGTTTGAAGATGAGATAATCTTACATATAGAAAAATCCTAATGACTCCACCAAAACACTGCTAGAGCTAAACAAATTCAGTGAAGTTGCACTAACAGAAGAATAAAATTGGACCCATATCTTATACCACCATAAAAATTGGACCCATATCTTACACCACCATAAAAATAAACTCAAAACAGATTAAAGACTTAAACATAACTCCGGAAACTGTAAAACTCCTAAAAGAAAACATAAGAAAAATGTCCATAGCGTTGGTCTTGGTAATGTTTTTTTGGACATGTCACCAAAAGCACAAGCAATTATCAGTAAGTGAGACGACATCAAAATAGAAAGCTTCTGCACAGGAAAAGAAACAATCAACAAAATAGAAAGGCAGCCTGCAGAATGGCAGAACATATTTGTAAACCTTATATCTCATAAAGGGTTAGTATCCAAAACACTAGAGGAACACATACACCTCAATAGCACAAAACAAACAATATGATGTCAAACTAGGCAGAGGAACTGATTAGACATTTTTCCAAAGAAGACATACAAATGGCAACAGGTACATGACATGGTGCGCAACATCACTAATCATCAGGGACAAACAAGTCAAAACCATGAGGAGATATCACCTCATGCCTATTATAATGGATCTCATCAAAAAGACAAGAGCTAAGTGTTGGCAAGAATGTGAAGAAAGAGAACTTATCCACTGTTGGTGGGAATGTAAATTGGTGCAGGTACTATTGATAACATTATGGAGGTTTCTCAAAAAAATTAAAACTAGAACTACCATGTGATCCAGGAATCCCACTCTGGGTATATATTCAAAAGAAATGCAATCAGGATCTGGAAGAAACATCTGCACTCCCATGTTCATTGAAGCATTGTTCACTACAGTCAAGATATGGAAACAACGTGTGTGTGTGTGTATGTGTGTGTGTGTGTGTGTGTGTGTGTGTGTGTGTGTTATCCTGCCATTTGCAACCACATGGATGAACTTGAGAGCATTATGCTAAGTGAAATAAGACAGATAGAGAAAAACAAATGTTGTATACGGAACCTTACATGTGGAATCTAAAAAATCCAGACTCAGAGAAACAGAGAGATTAGGACGGTGACTGCTAAACACTTAGAGTTGGAGGAAATAAGGTCAAAGGTACAAATTTCCAGTTAGGAGAGGAGTAGTTCTGGAGATCTGATGTATAGCATGGTGACTATAGTTATCTATTATATACTTGAAGGTTGCTAAGAGAGTAAATCTGAAATGTTCTCACCATAAAAAGAGATGGTAATTATGTGAGGTGAGGGAGGTGTTAACTAACCCTACTGTGGTGATAATTTCACGATATATCTGTATCAAATACAAAAAAAAAAGAAAAGAAAATTTGAATGCACTCTTTGTATAACATCACTGTCTCCAGTCTGTCAATTATGCTTATAGACAATGTTTTATCACATCTCTTAATAGATCCAGAGAATCTCAGATGAGAAAAATCTAAGAATTAAATCTTATCCATTTTATTTTACAGATCAGGACACTGAGATAAGGGAAAAGAAATAATCTAGGTAATAAATTGAAAGTTATACACGGATCATCTTACGTAAGTCTCGTCAAATGCCTAGTTGAATTTTAGTATTTACACATTCACAAATAGAAATGTAGCTGTGAAACTGAAACCAAATTAGCAGTCAGTGGTGACTAAAGATTTCACAGCAGGTGCAGCCCTTAAATTTATCTTCTCTCACATTCCAAATGATGCAACAAGTGCAATATCCCCAACTATATTCAACCAGCACATCCTAATACAAGTGAATGCAAATACTACATATGAAAGGTCAAAATGAATACCAGGAAATTAGTGGCATGATTACTGTTAAGACATTTTGACCTAAGTGACAATAATAGCATCCAATCATAACAGCGATAAAGTCTTGCCTTACTCATCTTAGTTAATTTGGTTACGTGTTTAAAATGTGACCTAACCTTTCCCGTTAGTGTCTATTTATATGATCGTTCAGCTGCAGGATTACATCACAGGCCCAAAACAGTATATATATATATATATATATATATATATATATGTTTGGAGCACAAATTAGCATCTCAATCAATTTACTTACAAATAGTAATTCAAAAACATACCAAAAATGGGAGAGAAATTTTCATGTACTGTATGATCTCCGTGTTCATGCATCATGATAGCATCTTTATAGGTTCTAAGATCTTTCTTAGGGAGGTCATATGATATCATATATGCATGGTTTAAGGGTTAGACATATATGAAGTTATTTAATATAACAGCTCTATGAGGCAGGTACAACAATCACCTCTGTTTTACAGTTATGGGAACTAAAACAATAACTCAAGGTCACTATTCACTGAATTCCACAGAATTATTATAGTTTGACTAAATAATTTTAATATGATTAGAATGTACTATGTTGCACTTAAAATTATTGTTTATTCATTTATCAAACATACGTTAAGCCTCTGCTATATCCAGGTACTATTCTGGAGTCAGTATACAGGTGTTAAAAATAAACCCACAAATAAGATCCATATCCTCATAGTCTTATTACCAAACTCCAGGAGACATCACAGAAGATAAGTTTTCTTTAGTCTTGAAAAGTTCTTGAAGAAAGAAATGGAATAAAGTAATGGAACAAAGATGGGTAGTGAGTGGAATAATGTACTTTAGATAAGGTGGCCCAGAAAGCACTCTCTGATGAAGCAACATTTTAGTTGATAGCTCGATGATGATAAACAGACAGACATATAAAAATACAAAATAGGCAAAATGTATAATGAGTGAAAATTTTCTTATATTACATGATTTTGGCATGATTCAAGGAAAAAAGAAGCCATAGAAACTGGAATGTACAAAAGTGGGGGAAGAGGATAGGAAAGGATAGGAAAGGAAATGGGGTCCAGATTCTGGAGGGCCTCATAGGCCAAGGTAAGGATTTTACCTTGAAGAAAATAATAGGCAAGTATTATAGAACGTTAAACATCTGTATGACATTACGTAATTTTATTTATATTTTAAAAGATGACTCTAGGAGAAATAAACAAAAATGAAAGCACAAAGGCTAATGGAAAGAGTCTGGCAGTAGTCCGGATAAAAATTAGTGGACTTGCGATTTGTCAGTGATGGAAGCCTTC
Organism: Rhinolophus sinicus; assembly: GCF_057876585.1. Classification (NCBI taxonomy): domain Eukaryota; kingdom Metazoa; phylum Chordata; class Mammalia; order Chiroptera; family Rhinolophidae; genus Rhinolophus; species Rhinolophus sinicus. The sequence goes on from NC_142517.1 coordinate 202,643,332, forward strand.
AAACCGCTTAGCTATTGGTAGCTATCCTTCCTGCCCACAATGCTGGTTCTAGCCTCCTATTTCTATCCATAAATGTTTCGAATATTTGTCAAAACTTGGAAGTCCTTTAGGACCCAACATCATGGCTGAGATTGAAGCACTGAAATTGTACTACATTTTTCCACCACCATCAACTTAGAAATAGCCATATAGATTCAGGACTATTTGGCAACAGAGTCTGGGTTTATGGCCACATCTTTGCTCTGACAAATCTACAGTTGAGTCAGTTCACCCATATAAAACTAATAATTCCAGATTCCTCTGTTTTCTTACTGCCCAAGTGGTAGAGCTTCTGCATGCCATATCTTTTTATTTGGTGACCCGCCATCTTTAAGAAGAGAAATAGAGTACCTAAACTTTGTGAGGTGATAATTCTGCTGTATTTTTTATTTGTCTCACATCTCATGGAATATTCTGTCCCTGATACTATAGAAGTTTTGTTAAGATACAGACACATGAAAGAATGTCCAGAAAAGAGCAGTAGAATGATATGGAAGCTGGAATCTGTCATTTAAGGAAGCACTGAAGGAAACATTACATTTTTAGCCAAGAGAATAGTAGGCATTAATACAAATTAAAGAATCTTTAAATATTAGTGAGATCTCAGGAACTCTGTATGGGTTTAAGAGTAGGTAAGTGCACCGTCAAGACAAATTTTATTTCAACGTGGGTAATTACTTTTTCTTGGCCAAAAGTTGAATGGACTCCTTCATGGACATTTATTTTATTGCATGCCCAGACAAATCTCCCCAGCTTTTAGTAATGGCATCTTACCTGTATTTAAAAAAAAGTCTCATTCTGAGAACATTCCGTTTAAGGCCAAACGCAATTCATCTCTATCTCATGGCTTCAGAGATGGGCATGGTACCTATGGACATCTGACCAATAAGAGAATCCTGAGCCCATTCAATGATGGGCTCAGTAACCGAGCCATACTAAAAAGACTCAATTTCAGGACAGTTATTTGAACGGAGCTGTCTCTCCTCCAGGGTAGCTGAACTGGGAAAACAGAAGTTTAGAACTTCCAAAGGCTACAATGTGGCGAGAGATCTTGCTTAAAAATGAAGCAAACATAAGAAAGATGCGTGATTCAGAGTGTAAAGGACAGTATATCATATGTCATTAAATACCCTTTTACTCAAGTCATTTTAAATAGAATTTTGTTACTGGCAACTAAAGGAGACCGGATTACTACAATACAGTATCTATGTTCATTAGATATAAAATAATACAATTATTTTTTTTCTAAAGATTCTATTACTTTCAGGAAAACATGACTACCATTCATAAAATAATAAATTATATGATAGTGCAGTATATAAATAATTACTGGATTGATGTAATTAATTTGTTTTTTGCTTATTCTTACATGAAATAGTCCATTAGAAACAGGATCTTATATATGCTTATAAATAGGACCTTTGACAAGTTACATAATTTTTCATGTTTTTCATTAATGAATTGGGAAATATGATAGCATCTATCTTATAAAATTGCTCAAAGGTTAAATGAATAATAGACATAGAGCATATGGCACAGTGCTGGCAAATAATTAGTGCTCAATAAACATAAACTATTATTATAATTGTTGCTGTTGCTGTTGTCGTTATTATTGTTTTCATTGTAATAAGCAGCTTGTGACATGGTTCCCAATGATTCATACATTTTAGTTTTCACGCCTATGTATAATTCCTTCCTCTTGAATGTTGGCTTTGCCCAATGGCTTGCTTCGAATGAATAGAATACAGAAAAAGTGATGGACTATGACGAGATATACAAGACCATGACGTCTAGCTTGCTAGCTGTTACTACTTCTTGACCTCTCACTTGCACACTCTGAGAAAACCAATTATCAGGCTTTAAGATGCTCTATAGAGAGGTCCAGTTGGCAGGGAACTGATGGAACCACTGACCAACAGCCCATGAGGAAGTAAATTCTACCAATGTAAATTCAAATGTGAATAAGGTTGGAAGCAGATCCTCTCCAATCAAGCCTTCAGATGAGAATACAGCCTTGGCTGATAATTTGATTTTAAACTGTGCTTGTATTCCAGATCCACAGAAACTGTCATATAATAAATATTCAATGTTTTAAGTCATTAGGTTTTCATGAAATTTTTTTGTGCAGCAGCAGATAACTATTACAGTCACCATTCCAGCTATGGATAAGAGATGCTCATGATAGATATAATATTCCAGGAATGCCTTGTGAAAAGTAGGGACTTTGAAGGGCAGATAAAATTGGAATAATCATAACAGGTGAGTGGAGGGTGTGAGGTCATTTAAGGTGATAGAACAACAAGGGCTAAATCTTCAAGCAGAGAATACTCAGTATTTGGGAAGCATCAAGATAAGCCCAGATAGATTTAAGATGGGAGGTATAGAGTAAATTTAATTAGATAGGTGGAGAAAAAATAAATCAATGTCACTAATATCCAAAGTTTTCCACTAGACTTATTAGGTATTTGATAGTAGGATAAGATTCTGCCTTAATGCCATCTTTCAAAAGGTAGTAAAATCATGCCTGTCAGAAAATATTCAATCAAAAATATTTCAATAAGAAACAAATGAAAATATGATGACTTGCCAGGCATCAAGAATTTCTACAGGATTTTAAACTCAGAAGTGGCATGGAGTAAATAACATTTATGGGAAGTTCTTTGAGTGGACATGTGTACCGTGAAATACAGAGAAAATAAACTGCTATCGTTAAGGCCATCTCTACTCCACATGTAAGGACATGTGTATACAGACTAAAGGGAGAGACGTAGAGATAGAAGATACCCAGAGACAAAGACCAGATCTCTCAGAAAGCCACAGGTAACCCAGCTCTGCGCAGAGTATCAGATCTCTAGGAACGTCACAGTAAATAATTGATTGATCTATCATTTCTCCTACTTATCTAGAAAGTAACTAAACTAGGAATTATCTACCCATTAGCTCTTCAACTGTAGTCCATCTGTTCATCTGTGCAACTATTATCCATCTATAGCTAAAACAGCTATAAATATATAAGGAAAGATGGCTATTAGATATATATATATATGGTCACATAGTAAGAGCAGTATTTTCAGAGAGAAGAAAAATCATGAAAATGAATTACAAACACTCATGTTTTCTATTTTCAACCTACTGAATCCTATTTGATTCTTGAAATATATAAAATTAGGCCTCATAAATCTAGCAGAGAAGTAAAATAAATCAAAATTACTGCATTTAAGAATCAGCCCACTATTTTTTGTTAAATAACACAGTGCTAAGTTCTGAGTAAACTAAACAGAAATTACACACACACACACTCACACACAATCTCTGCCCTAATGAACCTCACAACCTAACTGGGTTTAAAAGGTAAAACTGAACAACTAGTCATATAAAAGAGTAAATGGAGAGTCATTATATGATAGAGACACTCTTAATGTGTAGCACAAAATGAGTGATTTAGCTGTGTTAATATTTAATGGTATATTGACTTATGTGTAAAAACCCTATCTATTAACATATTAAAATGGTATTTAAATATTTGAGAAACTTTTTCTAAGGCAGCCACTTTCCTTCCTCACCTGTTTCTTGTTTAGTAATTTTATTGTTTGCCATCTGTCTTTTCACTTTGTTTTGTTACTAGAAACTATCTTGACAGTCTATAAAAAAATGAATTATTATGTAAATATAATAAAAACCACATGGAAAAATAAATGATAGCAATGTGACAATGAAAAAGAAATTACTTGTTCTACAAGAACATAAACTGTCTATGTGATATTCCTAAGGAAAGCTGAATCAAATAACATTTGGAATTTATGCGCATGTGAGAGGTCATTTAGGTGAGAGAACAATCAAGCCATTTCAGTTTGTACTGTATTTTTTTCAAATAAATTTCTCATTTAAATATAACATGCTTACAGAAACGTACATAAATCACTAGTGTAGAGCTCAATGTATTTTTATAAACTGAACCCACTGTGCAGCCAAAACCCAGATCAAAAAAACAGAATATTGGCAGCACCTCATAAAGGCCCCTAATAGCCTCCAAGGCACTTCTGCCCTTCTGAAAGATAAACACACTATTCATTTCTCAAATCGTTAACAACATATGCCTATTTTATAAACTCTAATTAAATGATTATTTAAATATATTTCATTTTCATCCATGTTGTGTGAAGTTGCAATCATTCATTCTCATTTATGTGATGACATTACAACAAATTAATATATGAATATACCAATACGTATTTATGTATTTATTCAATATGCTGTAATGGATATTTGGGTTGATTTCCAGTTTCAAAGAATTACGAACAATGCTGCTATGAACCAATTGACATATATATATATATATATATATATATATATATATATATATATATATGATTGAACCAGGCACTATGCACTGTGCAAAATTCTTTAGATGAATGATTTCATGTCATTTTCAATAAAACAGAATGTAATAATTACTATTAATATCCTCGTTCCTGAATTGTAGTAACTGGGGTTTGGGAAGGCTCAGTAATTTGCCCAAGATGACATAACTAGTAAGTAACGAAGGCAGAATTCAGAATTACTCTACTGTGTGCTACAACTTCTTGTAGAAGCAATAGAAATAGTAACAAACAAAACAGATGATAATCCCTGTCAATGATGTTAGTTAGTTTTGGAAAGAGCAGATATGTATTAAAATATGACATATGTGAACTGGCGAAGTGGTGAGTGTAGAGAGGAAGATAAAATAGAAAGGAAATATGGAGTGGGAGGGCTGTTGGTTTGAATGTAAGGCATGGTGACTAGCAAAGTCTTTGATGAGAAGAATGCTGTTAGAATAAAAAACCAGGAGAGCCTGTCTTATTGCAGAGGCCATGCCGTTCTCTGTCATATTAAGTCAATAAATATGCATTTATAATCTCTTAATAGAGCTTTCCTGAAAATACTGGGCATTCTTTGTTTTCTATTTTGTTTTGTTTTGTTTGTTTGTTTTGATAAACAATCTACTGACCACACAGTAGTTTATAGATCGTTAAACAGAACAAAACAAAACAAAGTAATAGCACTAGATTTAATTGTAGTAGTTTCAAAGACTGATTATGAGTAACAAGCAAAACCACTTGTACTTCTTACTTATAAATATTGGTCAATAAGTCATAGCTAAACCAAAATATCACTGATGATTAAATAAATACTGTTAATTAATGACAAAATTAGAAATAACACATTAGAAAGGATTAAGCTATTCGCACTTGACATTTTGATTTAACCTTTATTCTGAGAGATAATTTACTCGTACAGTCAAACATAAAATGGTATAAATTGATTTTTTAAATATTTTATATTTAAATTAGTGGGGCATATAGACGTCATTTATATTTTTGTTTTCCTTTACCTTAAGAAAACTGGGTAAGACAGTCTGACGAGAAATTTGTGCCTATGATTTGACCAAGAAGCTCTTACAGCTTTCACCCTCACACATATAATAATAATAAACGTTAAAAGAATTAAACAAACAAACAAACAAACAAAACTCATAATGACTTAAAGGCATTGGAGAGTGAAGCAAAGCACATCGTTTCTGAATGGAAGTTGACCTTTGGATAAAGGAAGTGGCATAAATGAGTTACCAAACTTTATGGCTTTTAGCGGATAAAATGTACACATGGGTTATCTAAAATCCTGGTAGGAAATCCACAGTCTTTCTGGCATGAAGAACTGTAGGACAAAGATTTGGTAAACTAGAGCCACCAGTACGTTGCTGGGAGAAGTGCTAGAAAGGAATAAATTGAAGAAGGTGAACTTCAAAATCTGTGTATAAACTCTTCCCATCTCAGACTAAACCTCTAAACACCCAAGTATGGGATACGCTCTAAAATATAAAATAACTACTGAGGGTGAGTTGCTAGCTAAGAAACAGTTTGCAGTTTGAATCCAACCAATTTAATTACATGTTAAAAAGCAAATGGAAGAAAAGGAAAAAAGAGAAAAGAAAAAAAAGCGACAGACAAAACACATCACATGTATATAATCACATCCAAACACACCTAATATAACATTCACAATATCCATGATAAAAATCCAATATTAATCCAATATTAACAGATATTTGAAGAAACAGAAAACTGACCAATTCTAAGAGAAAAGACATTCAAAGACCACTACTGAGATGATGCAGATGTTGGATTTATCAGAAAATAATTTTAAAACATTTATACCTATATAGAAGATCATAAAGAAAAGTCTCCTGATGATAAATACCAATACAGAGAATTGCATCAGAAAAATAGAAACCATTTTAAATATCAAATGGAAATTCTACAACCACAAAACTACAATATAAGAAATTTTAAAAATCACTGGATTTATGTAATCTTGGAATGGAGATAATGACCCAAAAATCGCTATATGAACGTATGAAGAACCAAGGACTGTCGGCAGTGATTTGGACTAACACCTAACCTGGACAGGCCCAATGTCCTTTGAGAATGAGTATAGAGACACAAACAGCTATAGCTTATAAAAATATTCTGCAGTTTGAGAAAAGTAAAACAATACAAACAATGACATGGATAAACTTATTTCCAAAATCTTTTTTTAATAAGCAGAACATTTAGAAAATATTGCGTTATATTGCCAATAAAGATCAAGAAAATTCAGAGTGTACATATAAAAATGCATATTAAAGAAAAAAATAAAAATTAATGTAATATTGAGACAACTTTAAAATGATAAAAATTGAGTCATGTACCAAAGAAAAACTATGAAGAAACAGAAAACATACAGGGATGCTTAAAATGAACACGAGAAACAAGTAGAATAAATCAAAGTGCTCAGTGAATCAAAGACTAAGTATCTCTCCATATTCAAAAGAAAAGAACAAAGAAAAATGCTGAGCAAACAAATAGCAATGAAGAATAGAGAACAAAATTTAAGCATATCATTCATGATTACCAAAAACAAACAAACAAACAAAAAACTATAAGTAAGAATACAGGGGCATCAACTAAATATATAATAAGAAAAATGTCCATTTTTATGAATAGGCACAAACATTTTCTGAATATTTGAAGATTTCCCTGAGTATCAGGTAAAATGAATGAAAAATATACCAATATGTGGCAAATTCTGGAGACTTTCTTTTTTTAACTTCTAGAACAAAGAAAAATGCTATAAATATTCATCTAAAAGGAAAAAATTTACTAGAAGTAGTTATTTATAAGGAGCAAATAACTACTAGATAATTAAACACCAGGTGGTGGTGATACTGGAGGTGAAGTGGGAGGGTCATTATAAATTCTTGAAATATCCACGATGTTCTTTAAGTGTAAGAGCAATGGAACGATATTGGAAAGGGTAAGAGTACCCAAACCTTACCTATACACACATACACTTTCTAGAAAAAAAAAATGAACTGAATATATATCCAGCCAGCCAAGGGATATGTCAAATAATATTGATAATAAATAAACCTCCAGAACAGGTAAATTGTGGTATAAAAAGAATGGAAGTAAGCAACTGAAAAATGACACCCAGTATGAGTTTTAAATGACAGCAGCAAATGTTCACCATGCTGTACATAAATGTCAAATTGAATTTATGCTAAAAAAAATTAAAATTGTTTAAAACCTTACTACTGTAGTTAATAATAGAAATATATATTTCAAGCCTTGAAATGTAGAGGAGACAAAATGTCAATTTTCTGAATACACATAGGGGCACACCATTCACTTGCGATATTTAAATCAATATGAGGTCAACTATTGACTTTACTATCTTAGATGTAACTATTGTTAAGTATGAAATACAAGTCCTCAAATGGTGAGGGTAGGCTGACCATCCAGGGAGAGTATATTAGGTGAAATGTGAAAAGGTTGTTAAAAGATCTGTGGAACTAACTGCCCATGATGTCAGGACCTGGTAGGAAAAGCAGGAGGGTTCAGAGGGTTCTGGGATTATCTAAAATATTCTAAAGAGTTTGCAGAAGGTAATTGATGGGAATAAGGAAATGAGAGCAATAGAAAAGTAGGAAATTGTTACCATAGCTTGGAAACTTGTATTTCAGATATTGGCATTGTGAAAAAGACCTGGTTTTATAGCAAGGAGTGCTTTTCAAGTGTTTTAGAAATGAAAGTCATTGGACTAAATTAAATACATCAAAGAACTCTGAATGTGCAAAGCAATGAGGATAACATGCCAGCATTGAAAGAAGGATTTTGATAGATACCCAGGAGAGGGATTACTGGGTCATATGATAATTCTGTTCTTAATCTTTTGAGGAACCTCCACAATGCCTTCCATAGTGGCTGCACCAGTTGGCATAAAGTATCCTTCGATAGATGACTGGATAAAGAAGATGTTGTTTATATACACTAATGGAATACTATTCTGCCATAAGAAAAGATGAAATAGTACCATTTGCCACAACATGAATGGATCTTGAGATTATTATGCTAAGCAAAATAAGTCAAACAGAAAAAGTCAAGAACTGCATGATTGCACAGATATGTGGTATATAAAACTGGAAACAATGAAAGAACAAGATGAACAAATGAAGAAACAAAAACTCATAGACACAGGCAATAGTTTAGTGGTTACCAGAGGGTAAGGGGGTAGGATGGTGGTAGATGAGGGTAAAAGGGATCAAATATATGGTGATGGAAAGAGAACTGACTCTGGGTGGTAAACACACAATGTGATATATAGATGATGTATTACAGAATTGTACACCTGAAACCTATGTAACTTTACTAACCATTGTGTCACCCCAATAAACTTTAATTAAATAAAAAAGAAAAAGAAAGAAGAGTTTTACTTGATTTTAATATTATAGTAATCCTGTTTTCCATGCTTTCGTTTCTCCAATTCTAAATGAGTAAAATAATAATGTACTCATTCTTGTGAGAATCAAAACTATTATTATTCATAATCTTTATGCTCCATCAATCACTTTGATAATGCTTTCAAATTTCTTTTAAGGGTTCCATTATCCATTTTTGCTATCAACTCCCCTTGTTTCAAAACAAAAAAGAAAGACAAAAAATCCTCCCTTCTAGAATTGTCTACCCTCATACTCCCATATTTACTTATTGCTCCCCAAATTAGCCATATTCTTTTCATACTAAGGGGAGTTCACTCCTCTTCCAAAGCACTAGTTCATAGATTCCATGTCATTTCCATTATTAATTCTCTCCTGAGTCCTTTTAGGGTATATCCTTTGTTTCCTAAAGAAGTCAGCAAGGAAGATAAATTCCTTGAGATTTTTGTTTTTATATCTTCAGAAGCTTCCATTCCGATCCTTTCTTTTTGTTTTGTACTTTGGGAGACAAAAAAAAAATGTCTTTTTCTGCTTCTTTGATTGTTTTAAATGAAAATCATATTTCAATTTTGAGGAATTTGTACATGTTTGGTGCTCGTATTTCACAGCTCAACCTCCCTGTCTTATCAGTACAACATTTTCTAGAATCTGATAACACTAGTGAAAACTTTTTATAATTTATTTTCTGTTCCTTGACATATCACTGTTTACTTTGTTTATTTTCTCCTTCTTTTTAATGTTGCTGGCCTTCTTTAAAGGTCTGGTAGTCATTGGTTATCTGCTCCTATGTAAGAATATGGTCTTCAAGACATGACTTAAAACTGGGATATGTATAGGCAGAGATTACTGCCTAGCATCCTTGTTTTACAATTATTGCAAAATGAACCAGTCTTTATGGTAGGTAACACCTAAATTCAGCAACACTGACATTATCCTGTATATATCTCTGGTGGCAACAGAGGCTTGGAAACTAAGAAAAGAGCTTCCCAGTCTCTGAAGCAGAAAAGAATTGGGGGGAGAGAACAGTCGGAAATGGCTACTGTATTATCCAATCATGTTGGTCTGCTACAGCTACTTCTCTCTTCAAATTTCAACACCTCCCCATCACCTAGGGCCTCGCTTGTGAGTTTCCAAAACTCTATTGCAATCAGTTTGGTTCAATGAATAAAAAAAAAAAAACAGTAAAAATGATAATAATTATTTATTGGGTATTGCCCTACATATATTAGATGTATTAAGTTAATCTTGACAAAACATATGGGGCGGGTGCTGAGGCACAAAAAGGTGAAAAGTGGAACTGGGATATGAATCCAGGCATTCTGGCAGCAGACCCAAAGCTTAGTTCTACAATATGAATTAATGGATAAATAAAATGATGTCTTGAAAACATCTCTTCTTTTGGCTTCTATAATATTATCCTCCTTTGGGGTTTCTTTCACTTTATTGGGCCCTTTCCTTTATTGATTTTCTAAATGTTAGAGTGCCCTGAATCTTGCAGATGGACCTTCTTCTATTTTCACTTTGAAGTCCCTCATCCCCATAGTTTTAAGTAACACCCATATTCTGATGACTCCCCGATGTGATCCTCTCTTTTGATCTCCTGATATCTAAACTTGAATGTTTCACATTTCTTCTCCATCTCAGACCTAACATGTCCTAAAATGAACAATTATCTATTTCTCCAGTTTTGTCCCTTGTCTGTCCATCCTAATCTAAGTATATGGTCCTGCTCTGTTACTGGCTGTTCTAGCCCAAGCTCCAGGAGTCATTTTTAACATATGGAATCCCTTAACTGTCACATCCAGTAATATATTAACACGCTTCACTACTCTAACTATGAAGACTATCTCATATCCATCCACACCACTCCAAGTCCATTGCCTTCCTAGCCCAAACACTCACCCATCCAACACAGGGCCTTCTGTCCTTATTTGTGAGGGATGTGACCATTTCTAACACCTTCTCACTTTACAGCCTGAACGGTCTTTTTAAAGTGCCAGTTAAACTATTGCACTCTCTAGCTTGAAACTGTCCATTTCAATTAATTGCACTTTGAATAAAACATTTGTAGTAAAACTCCTTGCCATGGCTCCAGGTCCTGTATGATTGGGCTACTGGACTTCTCTTACTCCTTTTGTGAGCAAATAAAGCAACACGCACGTTGGGCTCCTTGCAGTTCCATGTAAGTCATTCACTTCCTTTCAGTCTAAATCTACGGCATAATCCATTTCCTCTTCCTAGAATTCCTTCCCCAGGTCATCCTATCTTACTTCAGTTTTATCAGCCTCGCTTAGTCTCATTCTTCAAGGACCAGCTTAATGTATTCTCCTTAGAAGGACCTGTCCACACTACACAGTCTTATATAAATGCCGGTAGTATTTTCTTTTACAAATTCTGCTTTAGTCATAATGTTTATGAAAATTCACTGAGTTAGAAACAAAAGATAAATAAGTTTGTTCCTTTTCTTTAGGAACTTAACATTTAACTAAGGAGCGAGGCATGTATGTCACTATGATAAAATGTAAAAACTGCTACAGTAGAGGAATTTAAGTAGTTCTATGACAAAACAGGGAAAGTATATATTAATTTGGCCTTCAGTGCGGTATGAAGGAAAAATACCACGTTGTAATAGACAGTTTAGTTGCAGAGTGACTGAATTTATGTGAGGGATATGTTCTGATTTTTGAAAGGATTTTCACTTGAACATTGCAAATTTCTGCTTTGCTCTTGAACAGTGCCATTGTTTTCTTTTATCATAAAGTAAAGGATATATTGCTTTTCTAGTGGCTATTTAGATAGAGAAGTGTACATCGTGCACTGCCCAAAGTCCGTGAAGTCTTATGGAATCCTAGTTTGATGGAGTTTAAAGAGAGATTATATTGTATAGCCTCTGCTTTCAGGCTTATTAATTTCCATTTGTATCCAATATCCAAGCATAACTCTCCATCAGTAGCTCAGCTCATATTATAACCACTTAAAACAAGCAATTTGTTTTGTGGCTAGTTCTTCAGAATACTGTACTCCAGAGAAAAATTAAGAGCTGTTGAAAGATACAACCTACTAATAAAATAACAAAATTAAAAGATTAGGTAGAGATAAGTAAAATAGTTGCATGTAATTTTAGGCTTATGTTCTCTTCCTCATCACTCCACAGTTATTTCTGAACTTATTTGTCCCTAAATAACATATTAGCAGTAGTTTCTATTCTACTATGAAGCTTTGATGACAGTGTTAGCTTGATTTAAAAGAAAAACACATATTTCATTGTGACTAAAATCCTGGAGCTTTTCAATAATCGCCATAACACTAGCTTTGGGGTTCAAATTACTTGGTCCCCAAATCTTCACTATGGTGATGTGTTCTTTTGATATTTCCAAAATACTTCCGAGTAGATAGACCTAATTTATAAACTAGTGAGCAGTGTTAGACAATTTATGTCAAAAAATAATGGTTGCATGTAAACACTGAACTTAAGCTATCAGAAACAGGAGTGCAACTAACTTCTAAGCAAATACAATAATTTGGGACAGCTAACTTTATGCGTTTAATGTAAACACCTAATTTTTTTCACATGGGGGACTTAAGTTATTAAAGTAATAATTGTAGTGAATTCAATATAATATGATTATGTTCCATAAAATACAGAACATCATTAGGTGTTAGTAGAAATATGGAAGTAAGGATCTCCAAAAGCTCACCTTTTCATTAAAAAATAAAAATAAAAAATGTTAGAATCAATTTTTTCAGAACTCTGGGAATTAACCAAAGACTTGCAGTAACCAGGGGAACATTTAGTCAAGAAAAACTGTTGAATCTCAGTAAGAACAGCAAGCTCTGTAGTATTTTAATCTACTTTAGCCTGTCCCGTCACCAGTTCAGCCAGTACTTTGAAAAGTCACAGCCCATATTCCTGGTACTTGAGAATCAACATCATTTCCAAACAATTATCATTATTTGACCTTTCTGGTGGTTCCCTGGAAAAACGTCACTGAAAAAGCTTGCCTTTATTCAAACTCACTTGAATTCACCCAGGTCTAAATGCATTGGGGGGAGGGACATTTGTCTAATGCTTTACTATCACAGCAGTCTGAGGCAATGGATAGCAATAAGGGACAAATAATAGAAAGCCAAAAAGTTTAAAATGGAAAAATGCAGAATGAGATGCCCACGGGGGATTTACAAAGCTCCAACATACTCCTACAAACCTAGAAGGCAATGCACAAGCACAGGCTATATACAGCCATGTGAATGGTCACAAAAAAACCCAAAAAAACAAACAAACAAAAACCAGACATGAACGTCCACAATCTCTCACTTCTGACTGACCTTGAGGATCAAATAAAAGGACTCTAGACAGTCATATAAATACATGCAAAGAAATAAAGAGTACTAGCTAATGTAAATATACAGGTAAATATAAAAGATTATACAAACATATTTTTGTTTGTATCTCCTTTTCCCCCCTATGTGATTTAAATAACTCTGATATAATAATTCAATAATTATAAATCTAACTTAATGGACACGTGTAAAAATGTAATTTGGGATAATTTACAGCATAAAGGATTGGCTAGAGCTATATAGGACCAAAGTTTTTGTATACTATTGAAATTAGGTTGGTATTAATCCAGAGGTTAATGGTAATTCCAGGGTGACCACTAATAATTCAAAGTATATATATATATATATATATATATATATATATATATATATATATTAAAATTACAAGATAATTAAAATTGCATACTAGAAAATATTTATTTAACATAAAATGAGGCAGTAATGGAGGGAATGAGAAACAAAAAAAAGACTTAAGACATATAGAAAACAAAATACAAAATGTCAGATATAAATTATACCTTATCAGCAACAATATTAAATGTAAATAATTAAACACTTTAACTAAAAGGCAGAGGTTGGCAGAAAGTGTTACAAAAAACAAAACAAAACAAAAACAACAGGATCCAACTGTATGCTGTATATAAGAGACACACTTTAGATTAAAATACACAAGTAGCTTACAGGTAAAAAAAATGAAAAGATATACCATGTAAATTGTAACCAAAGAGAGATAGAGTGGATATACTAATATCATTCAAAATAGATTTTAAGACACAAATTATTATCAGAGACAAAGAAAGTCACTTTATAATGATAAAAAGCCAATCCACCAAGAAGATATAACTATTATAAACATATATGTACATAATAACAGAGCCCCTTTCGGGGGCTGAATGAAGCAAAAACTGACTGAATTAAAGGGAGAAATAGGCCATTCAAAAATAATACTTGAATTTAAATTTCAATAATGGCTAGAACTCTAATTTCAATAATGGCTAGAACTAGGTCAACAAAAAAATTAAAAAGTTGAACACTATGCAACAATTTGACTTAACAGATATCTATAGAATACTAACCATCAATAGCAAATTTTTTTCACACATTGCTTTCAAGTACACCAGGAACATTCTCCAGGATAGACCTTATATTAGGCCATAAAATAAATTAGATACATTTGAAAGTATTGAAATCATATAGAGCGTGTTTTCCAACCATAATGAAATAAAATTAAAAATCAAGCACAGAAGGAAATTTAGGAAAATTTATAAAAATATAGAAATTAAATAACACACTGCTAAATAATTAATGAGTCAAAGGAGAAATTAGAAAATGCTTTAAGGCAAATGAAAATAAAAATAAAATATATCCAAACTTATGGCATTCAGCCAAATGGTGCTCAGAGGGAAACGTATATCTCTAAACACATACATTGAAAAGGGAGAAAATCAACAACAAATTTTCACCATAGGAAACTAGAAAAAGAAGAACAAAATAAGCCCAAAGGAAGCAGAAGGAAGAAAACAATATTACAGTGGAAAAAAAGATAATGGAAATAGAAAAACAATAGAGAGCATCAAACATATTTATGTAAAGATGAACAAAATTGACAAACCTTTAGCTAGACTGACCAAGAAAAAAAAAGAGTGAAGCTCAAATTACTGAAACAAAAAATGCTATAGGGGGCATGGCTACTGACATTATACAAAAAAAAAAAAAAAGGATTTAAGGGAATAGCATGAATGAAAACGTGCTAATCAACTAGAACACCTAAATGAATTGAACAAATTCTTACAGGAGACTCAAGGGATCAAAATTGATTTGTAAAAAAATAGAAAACTTGAATAAACTTACAACAAATAAGAGACTGAGATAGTAGCAGTAGTAGTAGTAACAGTAGTAGTAGTAATAACTTTCCATAAAGAAACACCTAAGACAAGATTAGCTTTGACTTTAGTAAATTATATCAGATGTTAAAAAAAAAAAAAAGAAATTAATATAAATTCTTCACAAACTCTTCCAAAAAAATAGAATGGAAAGGAGAATATCTTGATTTATTCTATGTGGCCAATATTATTCTGATAACAGAACCAAACAAACACATCACAAGAAAAGGAAACTCTAGACCAACATCTCCTTTGAATATAAGTGAAAAAATGCAACAAAATACTAGCAAACTAAATCCAGTAAGATATAAAAGCAATTACCTACCAGGACCAAATAATGGTATTTATTCCAGATATGCATGGTTGGTTCAACACTTGAAAATCAATATGTATTATACACCATTTTAATAAGATAAAAGGAAAATCCACATGCTCATTTTAATAGAAACATAAAAAGTATCTGATAAAATCCAATAATGTTTCATGGTAAAAACACTCAACATAATAGAAGGAACATTCTCAACCTTATAAAGGGCATCTATGAAAAATGTACAACTAACATCTTACCTAATAACTAAGCATTGACAATTTTCTCCCAAAGTTCTAGACTAGGAAAAGATGCCCACTCTCGCCACTTCTATTCAACATTATACTGGAGTTATTAGGCAGGGTTAGAAACTTCTTAGGTAAAAAAATAAATAAAAGGTATACAGATTTTATTTCTTTCCAAATAAAAGGAAGGAAAAAATAAAACTATTTCTATTTAAGGATGGTATGATCTTATAAATAGAAAACCCTAAAAAGTCCACATAAACAATTACTGGAATTAGTAAATGAGTTCAGTAAAGTTGCAAGATACAAGTTCATATACAAAAATCAGTTGTATTTCTATACATTATCAATGAACACTCTAAAAATAAAGTCAGTCATTCTATTTTCATCAGTACCATGAAAAGTAAAATGTTTAGGAGTAAATTTAACCGAGAAGTACAAGACTTATACGCTAAAAACTATAAAACATTGTTCAAAGTGATTAAAGAAGCTCTAAATAAAAGGAAATAAAAGAAAAGA
Organism: Rhinolophus sinicus; assembly: GCF_057876585.1. Lineage (NCBI taxonomy): Eukaryota > Metazoa > Chordata > Mammalia > Chiroptera > Rhinolophidae > Rhinolophus > Rhinolophus sinicus. The sequence goes on from NC_142517.1 coordinate 202,659,463, forward strand.
CATTGTTTTTTATGGATTGGAAGGCATAATTATTAGGATGGCAATACTCCTCAAACTGATCAACAGATTCAAAAAATCCCAATTAAAATTCTAACTGCCTTTTCAAAAGAAATAAACAAGCTTATCCTTAAATTTTAATGGAAAAGCAAAGGCCTAAATTGGCCTAAATAATCTTAAAAAGATAAACAATTCCAGAGGAATCATACTTCCTGATTTCAAAACCTACCACAAAGCTGCAGTAATCTGTACAGTATAATACTAACATAAGGACAGGCATATGGAATTGAAACTTCGGAAATAAATCCATATACCTATGGTCAATTGGTTTTTGCAAAGGTGTTGCATCAGTTTCTTAGAACTGTCATAACAAAGTACCACAAACTAGGTAGCTAAAAACAATACAAAGTTATTATATCATAGTTCTAGGTGCTAGAAGTTTGAAATCAAAGCACCATCAGGGCCATGATCCTTCTGAACCTGTAAGGAAGTCCTTTCTTGCCGTTTCCTAGCTTCTGGTGAATTTTCTGTTTTTTGGGGTTTTTTTTAGTGTTTTTTTCCTTGCAGCTTTATAACTTCAATCTCTGTCTTCATTGCAGGGCATTTTCCCTGTGTGTCTCTGTCTTCACATGGCCATCTTTTTATAAGGATATTAGTCGTATTGGATTAGGGACCCAACCTACCCCAGTATAATCTCATTGTATAACTAATTACATCTATAACAAACCTATATCAAAGTAAGGTCGCATTCTGAGGTACTGGGAGTTGGCATTTCAATATACATTTTTTGAAAGGTACACAAGTCAACCCATAACATGCGCCAAGACAATTCAATAGAAAAAGAATAGTCTTTTTAACAAGTTATGCAAGGACAACTAGACATCTAGATGTTAAAAAAATGAATTTGGATCTACTATCTCAAACTATCTTACATGTTAACTTTAACATGTAAAAGTTAACTCAAAATTGATCAAATACTTAAATGTAAGATCTAAAACTAAAACTCTTAGAAGAAAACAGAGGTGTAAATTTTCATGACCTGGATTAGACAACATTTCTTAAATATGATACCAAAAGCACAAGACACCAAAGAAAGTTAAAAAAATTGGACTGCACCAAAATTAAAACCATTTGTGCATCAGAGGACATTACAACATAATTAAAGAGATACATTACAAAAGGGGAGGAAATATTTCCAAACTACATCTTATAATGGTCTACTATCCAGAATATATAGAGAACTCTGAGTACACAGGTGTTGAAAGAACAGAAATGAACAAAAATGTCTCGAGGAAATGAGAAGGCTGAAAGACTGTTTACTTCTAATATGGAGGAGCAGGTTTTTGGCTTCAAGGATAAATCTCTGGCGAGAGACTACCTGATAAGAGAGAGAGAAAAGAATAGGGACAGAACAAATGCTGAGAGAAGCAAAGAAAGAAGGGACTCACACACGAAGAGAGGGATTAACCTTGAACTGATATTAACTAATATCACAGGAGGAACAAAAGAATAAAGCATGCCAGACTTGACACTTGATTTTAGTTTGAATTAAATCTCTTGATTATTTGTTAAAATGATGGGTCTAGCCTTTGCTGACTCCTTTACATACATCAAAAAATTTTCGTGAACCTGGGAAAATAACAATCCATGCTTATGTTTACTTCATAGCAATAAAAAGCAAAGTTTAAACACCATATATTTTTTTAAATGATAAAAACAGTAAGCAGAGAGAGCTGACTTTATGACTACGTAGCGCTATTATCTAAAACAAGATATTTTTCTATAAAAATGAAATGTATTCATTCATTCAGAAAAACATAATCACTGAAAGACTACTATGTATCAAGCACAGTCCTTGTTTTATGGGTACACAGCTGGGAACAATCAAACCCCTGTTGTCATGGAATTCGCATTCTAGTTTGGGGAGGCAAAAAATAAATAAACATTGTAAATAAACAGGAAATGTCAGAGTGATGAGTGCTATACAGAGAAAAAGAATATGGCGGGGTGACAGGGTGACTGGGTGGCTGCATTACATGGAGAGTTGTGTTAGGATAGAGCTAAAGACAGTGACACACAAGTGCACAAATTTTAGTGGCTTCACATTCACATAATAATCCAATGGGATTCCAATACAGAGAAAGGGCCCCATGAAGTCATTCAGAGATCTAGGCTGATATCAACTTTGCCATATTAAGCAATTGCCTTGCAAGCTTTCTCTGGATATCACATAGAAAGAAAAGAACAGAGAATAGCATATTAGAGGTTTTGTATTCCTGGCCTGCGAGCCAGATGCAACACTTTCCTGACATCCCATTGGTTCATCTACTCAGTCACCTGGTTAAGCCAGCTCCCCACCTCAAAACCGTAAGAGGGACTAAAAAACAGCCGAGCTATGTGCCAGAAGAACGGAAAACCAACTTTTCTGATGAAGAGCTAGTAGTCCTACAAATTGTCAAGTGCCACAGGCTCTGATGAGAAAGGGAGGGCCTTAGAAATAGAAGGGTAAAATCTGATTTGCATGCTTCAAAGAGCGTTCTGACTATGAAGAAAAGATCAGGGAGGAACAAAAAAGGGGGCTGGGAGGCCAGTGAGAAGGCTCTTATAATGAGAGATGAGGTGACTTAAGGGTGCCTTGCACTAGAGTGTAATCCAGTGGACACGGAGAGAAATAGGAACTCAGAGTGAGACAGATGCTCTTCAAAAGAGAGACATAAACTGGAAAAAGGACTAGGCACACTTCATGAATACTGTGCATATCTTCTCCACACGTCTTCCTAGCTGCTGCTTCTCCTTAGCTCATTTCTTATCTGAGATGTGTGCCTTCCCTGTAAAAATGTTTTATTAATTCTGTACCCAACTAACATCAGTGGCCAACATTAGCTTTATTCCACAACATTAGATAAGTTTCGCTTTCTCCCTATCTGTCATTACTGGATGATTGGCTGATGACCCCTTCTGTAAACAAAAAGAAGGATTTCAAAGGAGAGCTCATACAAGTTAAATCCTTTCTCCAATTCAGCGAGAAGGTTGGAGCTAAATCCAGGGGTGAGAGTCTCCAGCAGCTGGGAGAGGGCAGAGGGAAATGAAGCCTATTTCAAGCACATGTGACAGTCATGATTCATAATGGGAATCTGGGTCAGAATTTGCAGCTGGGGAAGCACCAGGAAAAGAAGACTTTTATTATAAAAGCATGTACTTAATTACAGCTCAAAGCTGGAGTAGGGGGTGAATTGCACAGCTGGAAGGGAAAAGCAAATTAATTTGTTGACTTTTAAAGCCCTCTTACAGTGAAATATGCCCCCTCCTGTTTTAACATTGGGTTATAACTGGAGAATTTTCAGAATAGCCTCAAAGCAAGAGTGGGCGTGATGCAATATAACAGCAAATAACTTACTTTAGATATTTCCTCAGGCTTGTGAACTGTAAAAGCTTTGGGCTGTGGTTTCTTTTTATAAAGTAAACAAAGCCTGGCCAGCAGTCAGGACTGTTTTCCTTAACAGGCAATATCACCTCCAGAGAGGACGATGTCCTGGTGAACAATGTCCTTGATTTTATGCTGCAGACTCAATATTGATCATTGGCCCCTGTCATGCAGGGTCTCAGCTCCCGTCAACCACACAACACAGGATATGGTGAGGCCAAAAAGGAACACCCACGGAGCCATAGATGGGGGAGTCCTAACACTATATTCTCCCTGGTGTCTGGGTTCTGACACAGGGAGCAGGAGCCACACAATCCACAATCTGCCATCTGCTTCTCTGCCAACCAATGAACAACCAACCCCCTAGCGTAGCCACGGCAGTTATATCAGTGGCTAATGGCTAACCAGTAACAGCTGACGGCCACCCAGCCACAGCCGATGGCCATCTGATTACAGCTGACGGCCATCTAATAACCGAGCCAGCACCTTTCCACGTGAGGCCGAGAGCCTGCAAACTGCTCTCTGGGACTCTGTCCCCACAGTCCCTATAGAGAGACCTGAATGACAGAAGCTGGTACCTGAGAATGCAGGAAATAAAGACATCCAAATATGCATTAAGCCAACATGTTAAAATAATGGGAGTTGGATTAACGTTTCAAGCCTCAGCATGGTTGTTACAAAACAACCCTAGAGACATAAAAATCTTTGCAAATTTCACAAGGACTAGGATGTATCTTTTCTGACCATGAATTGATCAAGACAATAAAGTGCAAAAATAAGGCTTCTGTCTTCAAAAGGGCAGCAATCTAGGCGGACCTAAAATGTATGGATACTTTAACAAATAATTAATAATCAGGGTTATCTCCAGGAAAAAGTCAGAGAAAATACAATTTAATAAGTGCCTTAAAGGGAGTAGTATGTGATAAATAAAGGCCAAGAGTTTGGAATCATAAAACAAGAACATGAGTTGAAAGCAGAATACAAAAGTGGTAGACACAAGGCTTGTCAATAATCATTTTTTTAAAGGTATCAAGATTCAGAGAACCTGAGCCTTAATCAGAATACTATCACTGAATATATACGCAGATTCAAAAACTATTTCAAGAAAAAGAAAATATTTAGTACATTTGAAACTACTGTGATATGCCATTTTTTGCTCCCTGAAATATACTTTGAATAACTCTTTAAAATTTGGCATAATTATAATAAAGGGAGATTATTAACAGGATAAAGAATCTATATTTAATTTTGTTGTTTTGTACTAATTTTATCTTATATTATTTGATGTTAGAACACTAGGTAACGTTTAAATTTTAATTATTCCTTTGCAAGCATTTATTGAGAACTGGGTATGCAAAAGACACTGTGCTAAATACTGTCACGGAAATCATATATGCTAGTGCTTTTATATAAGTACCTTATATACAGCCAATCTGAAGGCAAAATATCTTAATGTGTTAAGTCCTAAGTAATTTCTCACCATTTATATTTGGATTATATGATGATTGATTCTGATGTCATAGAATTCTTAAATTGCTACTACATTTTAATTAATGCAAATTATTTACAAATGTTTATACATTAAGACTCTTTGGTATTGATGGAACAATAGAATTGACATTGACGGAGCAGCCAACTAACTCCATTCTGGACCTAGCTCTTTCACTAAACGGGCAGCAAAACATTTCAAAACTACTTAGCTTCTTGGCCTTTCTAGACTAGAAAATGGGTCACATTTTAGCTCTTTATAGCTCCAAAAACTATGACTTTTATGTGATCCAAAATGATGGCAATGTATAATATGTATTTCTGGTTTCACCACACAGCCTGTGCAATAATTCTTCCTGCAAATACGTCACATTCTGGCTTCTAGATGTGACAGTGACAGACTTGCAACTATCACAGTATTACTGAGGTAGGCTCAGCTTTCACTTTTAATAGGAGACTAAGGTCAGACTTCTACCAAAAAAGGAGAGCAACAAATCTTCCAGTGACTCTTAACTCCTGCACATATGACCACCATCATCCCTAAACCTAGGCATAGAGCCTGAAAAAATGGTATGGACATGAAGACCTTCCATATATTCGGTAAGATTAATAACCTATTTTGATATCTTCAGCTTGACTTGAATAAGCAAAAAACAGCCAAATAAGTACCCAATTTATCCAGGATTCAAATCTAATTGTGAAATCTAATACGTAAGTTTTATCAAGAAGATGTGTTTTTTTAAAACATCAGGACACTATAGTCTGAAAGCCCCATAGATCTCAAAGACAATAATAAATAAATGACAATAATATTTAGAGCTAACATTTCAGAGCACTTACTGTGCCCATCCCTGTTCTAAGGACTTTACATATATTAACACACTGAATTCATTTAATCCTCATGACACACCTTTGAGGAAGGTATTAATACTATTATTAGCCATATTTCACAGATGATAAAACTAAGTAACAAAGAGGTTCAGTAACTTGCTCATGATCATACAGAAGAATAGAGGCAATAATGGTTTTCAAATTAAAACAGCCTGGGTGTGGAATCCAGACTTTTAATCACCTACTATACTGCTCCTGCATAACTGTTGAGAAGAAAGAAAACAACAGGACAGCAAACAACATAGCAGTTAGATTGCTAAGCATGTCACTGATGTCAGTGTAACGTTCTTGCTCCAAACCACTCCCATTCCCCCCAACCCCTCGTGGACAAATGTTCAAAGAATCATAAAAACGCCAAAGAAGCATAAAAGGGGATCCCTGCCCTCAAAGAGATCACAATCACGTTTTGGTGATAATATAGACAAAGGAAAGCAAGCTCTTGTGTCACACTGCTAGGTATGGACCTGAACGGAACAAGAAAGGATCAATACAGGGCAGAGAGGAGAAGGGAGACTACAGATGTTCTTTATTGCCCCTCAGGTGGTGTTTGGAAACCTTAAGCTCGTCACTTCTTTGAGCTGTATAAAAATACAACTATTATACAGGAATGCTATTACATTAAATTATCATTAGGAATTCATCAGGTCATTTTGGTTGACCATTTTTTCTTTTACATGTCACTTACCAGACCTGATGTTTCTGTCACCAACACAGGTGCGCTTGCCTAGACATGTCCACATAAAAGGATGAGTAGCTGGCAGTAATGTGAAGTGTGGAGGTGGGAGAGAGGCAAAAGTGGATGAAATGATTATGGGTTTTATAACTCCACATAATACTCTTCTCTTCCTGATTATTAGTCAGGGAAAGACTATTTGGGGATGAAATGATTGAGTAGTGCTACATTTAGATTCACTGCTGAAAAATGAAACCAACCAACCAACAAATAAAAAACAGTTCTTTTATTTCTCTTTACTAATCCCTAAAGGGGAAATCAAATTTCCCTTTGTGGTGAAGAACAAAAGCATCTCTGTTTCTGTTTTTCTCCTCTATCAGTAAAACACTTTTGGATGTCTAGAACCCCTTATGAAATATTCCACAGAGCAGCACTGGTCTGCTGGGGCACTGTCACCGCAATTACTGGGACTTAATGCCTTGTAGAAGCATTCTGGATGCCTAATGAACTATTTTAGAAATCTATTCTGTTTGGTTTTCCATTTGCTCATTTCTTCTGCCATGTCCATCATTGCTATAAGCAGTTAGATGCTTAGAAATCAGACGAATGACGTCTGTGAGAACAAAGGCTCCTTGGCTAAGTAACTTGGGAACCTATTGTGCTTTGAAAAAACACTCCCCACAAACTCATTTTGTGGGGTCAGTTCTACATTTCCCACATGTATTTCTAAATGTGTGAATTTTAGGAAGAGTAGGAGCTCAAATGTTGCCTATAGAAATAATCGTTTGGGAAAAATATGTTTCTAGGTTTCAAATGAGACTCTTCTAGTTAGTACTGCAACGTTAACAAAATAAAATGTGTGTACACAGGCATGTATATTTGAATGTGTATGTATATATGTGAATATATATGTATATACATACACACACACACATACATACACACACATAAATTATATTAGCTTTTACATTCTTTGCTATACTCAGTTTTATTTCTTCCTTAATTTTATTTAAGATAGATATTATTTTAAATGTAATGGTTGTTTTTTAAATTTTAATCCTGGCAAACACATTTCAGTCAAAATTAAGGATATAGTTCAAATATCTTTCCCCTCATCTAAAAGCTGTATAAGAGAATGCTAAAATGCTTGCAAAATTTGGACAGTATACAATTCAGAAGTTATGTCAGAAAATATGGTATAATCTATGAGTCACCAGAGCAACTCATGTGTAGAATATTTGTAGAAAAGTAATACTGGCAAGCTTTAAAAAAAAAAAAAAAAAAAAAAATATATATATATATATATATATATATATATATATATATATATATATTCTTTTTTTCTTGGATACAGAATAAAATGGAGATGAGAGTCTACTTTTGAAATTCTATATTTTCCTTTTTCTTTTTAGTTCATAGGTGACATACTTCCTCTCAGAGTCCTTCAAATTAAGGAACATGTCTTTTGTCATTTGATATGTCATTATCCACCTGTGGAAGTAATTCAAGGAGTTGTCTGCAAATGTGTGACTTAAAAATCGGTTATGGGTAAGTTTATGTGAGCAAATGGTTCCACTGAGATTTGTGATGACAACCACGTGCCTGTTTTCCATATCAGAGCACTAGGCTATGGGAGGGAGTCACAGAGAGCTGGGCACAGCGTACTGAGTAGATCAGACAATTGTCCATATATGAGCCTGCTGTTACCAGTCCCATTTATAAAGCTTGCTGTGAGGACATGTCTTAGAGTAGACCTCTATCTCAAAAACTTTGGCTAAAACTGTGAGGAAGATTGGGTCTGAAAAATAGATTTACTCACCCTCTGGTCAGTACTTTGGAGAATCACAAACCTGCCTCATACCTCCATCAGAAACAGGCCAGTATATTGAAAATCAATTCAAAAACCATTTTGTCAAGTGAGTAATTCACCAAAAAGTAAATTGGCAATTTTTTGTTGTTGTTTTACCATGGTCTTCTTATAGCCTACCAATAGCTTGCCCTCTAGAGGGAAAATCCTTGCCTCTAGCCCACCGCATAACCACTGCTGCATTATGCTTGAAGAAAGATCCAGAAATGCACTGTCAGAGAAGGATATAGTGGTTTTTCCCTCAATGACTTCAAGAACTTTTTTTTTTTCTGCAGCACAACTAAGGAAACTATATGATGTGGAACATACTTAGGGAGAAGATAACATAGGGAAAAGAAACCCCCATGGGCAAAAATTAAGATAGCCCATTCATATATTGAGTAAGGAAAGGGTGAACTATCACTCAAACTCCAAACACTGGCCTTTGGGGAGGAATATCTGTTTTGAGCCATTTAATTATCTCCTATGACTGTGACTCTGCTTACAGAGCAATCATCTGATTATAGTTTGGCTTCCAATGCCCAATTGCCTGTAAGAAGGAAATGGGCTGGTTGGGACAACCTTGCCACTACAGCCCTAGCCTTTGACTTCACTGGGACTTCCAATTCTTCCAATCCCTCAGTCTTTTCCTTTCTTTGCTTTGCTCCTCATCCAATTTAGATTCCACAGGTTATTCCCAAATTTTGAATTGCCTTTGGCCAACATTCTAAACTCCCTTGTTTTTCTGTCTGTTCTTATTCATATGATAAAATTGTAGCTCTGGATGAACCTGAACTACATTTCTACTTTTGTACTCAAGCTGCTGAATTCTAGAGGGGAAGGTCTCAAAATATTGGCTGAATTTACAATGACTAACCTCAGATAGGCTCTCAATACTACCTAGAACACATTAGATTTTTCTGTGGCACTCAGTCTTCAAAACTCTACAGTGAGTTTTTCAAATCTTCCCGATTGCTGTCAGATCTCCGGTTCTTCCATCTCCTCTTGCTTTCCCTCTACAGAGAAAACGGAAGGCATCCAGAGGAAACGTCCTCCTTTTTCTACCAGAATGCATACAAGCCCACCTGCATGTGGATGAATCTTGTGCTTCTTCCTTTTCATCACAATAAAAGAATGGAACCACCTCCTACTTAAGGCCATGTTTTGGATCACTACCCTCACCTTTCAGAGACCTTATACTATTAATTATCACTGACCTTCCTTACCTGCACATTTACTTTTCAAGTATAACCTTCTCATCAGCAGAAAACATGCAAACATCTCTTCATTTAAACACACACACACACACACACACACACACACACACACACACATACACACACACACACACACTGCACCCATTCCAGAAACCTCCATTTGCGCACACCTACTATTCTATTTGTCTCCCCTTCTTCTCTTCCAAACTTTTCTTAAGATGTCTCTATATTCAGTGTGCCCTCTCATTAATTCTCTTTCATTCTGTTCGATGCCTCTTTGAGAAGGGTTGATTTAAACTAGCTTCTTAATGTCTTCTCTTCTTCTTAAATATCTTCTTGAGTCAATTATAATAATTTATATTTTCCTACAACTATAAATTTAACCTTAGATATCCAAATGGATCTACGTAACATATAACACCTCTTGCAATTTTAATGGATCTTCTCAATAGCCTTAGTTGACTACTTTGTCATTCAAAATATTTTTCCCTTTATTGTTTGATCAATGTTGAAATTTTCAAAGAACTACTTCTGCATTAATTAGTAATTTCTTATGTTCATATTTGTATTGATTACTTTCTGCTTCCATATTTACTAATTCTTTTCTTCTACCAACCTGAAGTTTACTTTGTTGTTTATTCTGTGATTTCATCTTTCACCAATTTTTTAAAGGACATGTATTTAATGGTATAAATGTTCCACTTTGTACCATTTTGTCCACATTCCATTGGTTTCATAGTATTACATTTACATTGTCATTTATTTATAAATAATCTCTAATTTAATTTTGACTTTTGCTGTAACCTAAAGTCATGTAAAAGTGTATTTTTAGTTCTCCATATAATATGCCCTGTTTGATGCATAATTTAGGGAATTGTTTGAGGATTTTGTTATGTTTTTGTTTGTTTGTTTGTTTTGTCATCTAGGACCTTGACCAGTTTTTGCAATACTCCTGGATGTTTGAAATATATATATATCTCCTAGGAACAAATCTCTATTAGAAAGAAATATCTATATGTCTTTTTTATTAACGTATCCTAATTTTATTTATTTTTTTAAATTAAATTTATTGGGATAACAATGGTTAGTAAAATTACATAGGTTTCAAGTGTGCATTACTATAATACATCATCTATATCTCACATTGTGTATTCACAACCCAGAGTCAGTTCTCCTTCCATCGTCATATATTTGATCCCGTTTACCTTCTTCTACCATCTCCCCACCCCTTTACCCTCTGGTAACCACTAAACTATTGTCTGTGTCTATGAGTTTTGTTTCTTTGTTTGTCTTGTTCCTTTGTTGTATTTAGTTTTATATCCCACATATGGGTAAAGTCATATGGTTCTCAACTTTTTCTGTCTGACTTATTTCACTTAGCATAATAATCTCAAGGTCCATAAATAAGACAAATAATAGCAAGTGTTGGAGAGGCTGTGGAGAAAAAGGAAACTTCATCCACTGTTGGTGGGAATGTAAATTGTTACAGCTGCTATGGAAAACAGAATGAAGTTTCCTTTAAAAAATTAAGAATAGAATTATCATACTACCTAACAATCCCTCTCCTGGATATCTACCCAAAAATTCTGAAAGATCTATATTTCTATAAATTTTTTTTCTATAACATATTTTATTCTGAGACAGGTGTATGCATATCTGAGTTTTTTGTTATTCTCTAAAAGTTTATACCTAAGAGTATTTACTGAAGCGAATTGAGTAAAAGTTTCAATAAATGTACGTTACTACTTATGAAGTCTCATGTGATATTTCTTCACATAAGTTTTACTCATAATTGTATCCACAATATTTTAAGTTAAGCTGTTTCATTTATTTCCAATTTACTATATTTGACTTTTTAAATTTACTAAACCAATATGTGTTTTCCTAGCAAATAAAATAGTGCATAGATATAAAACAAGAATATTTATTTTCCTCCATTACTCTCATCTCCTTAGTTGCTGGTGTGTATATTTCCACAATTTGCCATGAGTCACCATCAGCAACTATTTATCTACCTCAAAGGAAGGAAAGGTAGCTAGCTATTCTCGGAAGAGAGGCATGGAGTAACAGGTATCTGTAATGATAGGTCTCTGGTAATACTATAGAGGATCTATAAGGCAACTGCAGAGTTCACCTCCTGAGTCATTTCTCTTTAATTAAAAAAAAATAATAAATGTAGACAAAGGGAAAGGTTTTCTAGACATTTTTCTTATGTACTAGATATAAAATGACCCATGTCACAGCCTTGGGGAACTATATGTATTTAAGTGTATGCTATAGACTGAATGCTTTCTTACCCCAACCCCAAATTCATATGTTGAAACTCCAATCCTCAGTGTGATGGTGTTTGAAGGTGAGGCGTTTCGTAGGTAATTAGGTCATAAGAGTAGAGCTCTCATGAATAGGATCAGTACCCTTATAAGAGGAGACAAGAAAGATGATCTTTCTCTCAGTCATGTGTGGATATAGCAAGGATGTAGCCATCAGCAAAACAAGAAGAAGGTTCTCTCCAGAGAAAATCTGATGACTGCTTGGTCTTGGAGTTCCCAGCTTCGAGAACTGTGGGAAATCAATGTTTGTTGTTTAATCCATCTAGTCTATGGTGCTTTTGTTACATAGCCCAAACTGACTAGTGCAGTGTGCAGTGCTTATGTGTGTGTTTGTGTGGCGTGTGGGGTGTATGTGTCTGTGTGTGCATATATGTAAGAAAAAAATCTAAAGGTTATACAGCTATAATAATCAAGACAATGTGGTATTGGCAAAAGATTAGACAAATAGATTAATAGAATGGAATAGAGAGCCCAGAAATAGACTCATGTAAATATAATCAACTCATCATTGACAAAAGAGCAAAGGCAATAAATGGAACAAAGATAGTCTTTTCAACATGATATTGGAACAACAGGACATCCATGTAGACCAAAAAAAAAAAAGAGAATCTAGACACAGATCCTACACCTTTCACAAAATTAGCTCAAAATGCATCACAGACCTGAACACAAAACTATACAATTCCTGAAAAATAACATAGGACAAAACCTAGATGACTTTGGATTTGGCGATTACTTTTTAGATATAACACCAAAGGTTTGATCCATGAAGGAAACAATTGACAATCTGGACTTCATTAAAATTAAAAACTCTTCTCTGAGGAAGACACCGTGCAGAGAATGACAAGACAAAGTACATACTGGGGAAAAATATTTGCAAAAGACACATCAGATAAAGGACTAGTAGCCAAAATATACAAAGAACTCTTAACATTCAGCAATAAGAAAGCAAACAACCCAATTTAAAAAATGGCCAAAGACCTTAACAGATACCTCACCAAAGATATAAAGATCACAAACAAGCAATATGAAAAGATATTTGACATGTCATTAGGACAATACAAATTTAAACAAGGATATAACACTATACAACTATTATAATGACAAAAATGTGGAAAACTGCCAACATCAAATGTTGGTAAGAATGTGGAGCAACAGAAAATCTCACTCATTGCTGGCAGGAATGCAAAATGGCACAGCTACTTTGTAAGACAGTTCGACAGTTTCTGACAAAAGTAAACATACACTTACCATACAATCCAGCAATTACGCTCCTTGGTATTGACTCAAAAGAGTTGAAAACTTATGTCTGCACAAAAAAACGAAAAAACAAAACGACAAACAAACAAACAAAAAACCTGCCCATGGATGTTCATAGCAGCTTTTTCATAATTGTCAAAGCTTGGAACCAACCAAGATGTTCTTCAGTCACTGAATGGATAAATAAACCATGGGACATTCAGAAAATGGATTATTTGATGCTAAAAACAAATGCGCTAATAAGCCATGAAAGAAATGGAGAAAACTCAAGTGTATATTACTAATTGAAAGAAGCCAATCTGAAAATATGACATGGTATGATTCTAACTATGTGAATTCTGGAAAAGGCAAAACTATGGAAACAGTAAAAAGATCATTTGTTGCTGGGGTTGAGGTTAGGGGGAAGGGATGAATAGGCAGAGCACAGAGAATTTTTAGGGCAATGAAAATATTCCATATTATGTGATAATGATAAGTACATGTCATTATACGTTTTTTAACGTATAATTAATGTAGGTTCATCAATTGTAACAGCTGTACCACTAGTAATGGGGAGGTTATGCATTTATTAGGACAGGAGGTATATGGGGAATTTCTGTACCTTCCTCTCAAATTTGCTGTGAAGCTAAAACTACTCTAAAATAATAAAGTCATAATTATTTTAAAAATCTGTAGATTTAAAAAAAAAGCATATCTAAATGAGTTGTTAAATCAACTCATAGTGATGACTGTCCATTTGTGGGATGGGCTCCTTGGATCGTCATGCCTGAAATTAAAGCCCCATGTCATTCCACACCTTTAAATTCAAGAGTATAAAAATCTGTCCATTTTGAACTGTTTGTTTTCACTTCTTGGGAAAAAATAATTTAAAAAATGAGAGGATAAAAACTACAAAGTGAAAAGAGAAATGATTTTAACTGTTGTGCAATGGCATCTAACACACTTTGATATGCTCCACTTGCATCTGGCTCACTGATCACCCTATTTAGTGTCTAAATTTCCTATATGTTCAGAATATTCTGTGAACCTAAAGAAGTCAATTATGCAATTTCCTCCACTTGTCAGAAAGGTAAAGCACACTTTGCAAGGTCAGGATTATTTTAACTCTAAATTGAGGGATGTCTGCATCAAAGAAACCTTCGAGTGACCTTGGCGTGCTCTGATTACTAACTAGTCCTGACTTCACACGATGACATACATCATTTTCATCAGGAAAATTCAAAGAACTCAGGATTCTGGATGCCGGTGATGGATGCTAAGTGATGAAATCCCAACTCTGTCGCTAATTATTTGTTTTGAAGTTATTGACATATATTATACAATCTGTTTTTAAGGAGGTTTTGATGAAAATGCAATAAGAAGTTTTTGATTAAGAAAAAGCCACATTTTCAGATATGCTTTGCATACCCTCCAACACTCAAGCACTGAGAAATTTAAAAGTATTTTACAGGTTCTGTTTTTCTCAATTCAAAAAAGAAAAACTACTTAAAACAATGTAAAAGGACAATCTGGAATTTTAAATAAATTTTGTAGCTAAAAACTCTACTGTGAAGCCATGAAACTACATATATGAATTTATATTTATGTTTAGTGTTATGGGAGAACATCCATGTCATATTAAGTATTCGATCAGATTACAAACATGTGTATAGGATGATTCCATTTGGTTGTGTGATATATATCTGTGCATGTATATATATATAAATATATATGCATATCTGACAACATACATACACATATATAAACACACACACTGGGCTAGCCCTGGGTCTCATCGCTCTCAGATTATTTCCTAACATTTCCTTGGAGGTCAGATTTTTTGTCTTTCTATTTCAGATGGTTTATGCATACGTTTGGCAAGAGAGGAGTGGCAGCTCACTTATTGAAATAGAATATACAAGAGGACAGATAAGGTTTGGGGAAAAGATAAGGGTTTACCTTTCTCCTTAAATCCCATTCTGAGAAATTTAGAGAATGGAAATTACTGAATGGCTGTGCAGTCTTTCAGAATTAGCTACATAAGACCAAATTACAATAATTCATAACTATAATCATTCTAAATTCATTTGATTTTAATATGTTTCAAATATTTTTACTGCATAATTTACAAGAAAATTGTTCTATATTAAATTGGTCATTTTCTCTAATTGCATATTACCAAATCAGGGTAGACTATGAAACAGAAATATATTTGGTAAATTTGCAAGGCAGGATGAGCTAGAATTGCTGAAGTAGCTTATGGCTGAGCTCTCCTAAGTAGAACAGAAGATACAAAGGATATCTCATTCTGATTGGTAATTTTAACATTTTTATACTGATAAACACAGTGAATTTAAATTACCATTAATATCTCTCTGATTGAGATATTAAAGTTCTTCGTAGACCTGAGCAGATTTCAAGAATGCACTCAACTTTTGATAATGACAATTTTATCTGGAACACAGAGAGTTGAACAGATTCCCAAAGAAAAATGTTTAAATATAGATAGAATATGCATATAAAAATAACAACATTTACTAATCCATTACAAAATGCTCCAATAAGTATAGCCATGTACCACATACGATGTTTCAGTCCTCAATGGACCATATATGCAAAGGTGGTCCCATAAGATTATAATGGACCTGAAAAATGTCTATTGCTTTGTGATGTTGTAGCACAATGAATTACTTACATGTTTGTGGTGATACTGTACTGCTAGTTATATAAAAGTATAACACATATAATTATGTATAGTGCATAACACTTGATAATGATAATGAATGACAGTTACTGCTGTATGGATTTGCTATACTATAATTTCATCATTATTTTAGAGTTTTCTCTTTCTACTTATTAAACAAAAACTGTAAAATAGTAACCATGTTACACTGGCAGTAGCCTCATACATCTCGTGTTTACTGCATCTCTTGATTGCATCATTTTCTTTTGTGCTTGTTTTATCTCACGTTGTTTTGTACAGTAATGAGCTGTACAGGCTTGTAGCCTAGGAGCAATTGGCAACCCCATACAGCCTAGGATATAGCACACTATACCATTTAGGTTTGTGTAAGTACACTCTACAATGTTTGCACAATGACAAAATTGCCCAACAACGCATTTTTTAGAATGCATCCCTGTCATTAAGTGGCACGTGACTGTATATAAAGGCTAATGTTTCCTACAAATACCATTGGCTGGTATATATGAATATCTTAAGGGGATTATATTTCTAGTAGCTTTCAAATGCTTCTCACAAAAAGTCAATTCAAACAATACTGAATGGAACAGGCACACATCTAAGTGTCCATCTTAAAGAGCTGAAAGTACAATATCCTCTTATCTTACAAACACACAGCAACATGAGACATACATGTATCTTATGATGAAATTGTAAGACTATGAATATGTCAAGTTTCAAACTATTCTCTAAATAAATATATTGCTGGTGAAACTGGTTTCCAGAGAAAAGGTCTATAGATATATGCAAATAGAAAAAAATCACTAAATATTAGTTATAGGAATTGCACCAAGTACAAATGTTACAAATAGGAGAACCCTGTAAAGATATATTACCATACACATCGCATATACTCCAAATGTTAATCTAGCCTTGCGAGGAAATGGGCTTAATTTTATCCAGGAAAGTGGAGAAGTGGGGGGAAAAATCATTGAGCCACTATGCAGTGTCACTTTGGATAAAAGAAAATATTTATTACTAAGTCAATGGAACAGAATCATTAGAACAGCTTGGATTTCACATTTTAATCCTAGAATGATGCGGAAGAGAAATAGGAGTGGTTCTTTCCCGGTAGAAAGTGGAAAGTGTAGAAGGTAATAAAACTTTAATTCTCTTCTCAAAAATAACTTCAGGTGGCTTTCTTCTTCTTCTTCTTCTTTGTTTTGTTTGTTTGTTTCTTTGTTTGTTTTTTGTTTAGTACTTTAGTTCCTTACATCTGATGAAATTGAAAATAATTATGGTCATTTTTCAAACTTGAAAAAAGTGAGAAAAAAAAAATTATCACAAATAGGTATCATAGAATAACAGAAGTCCGGGGACCTCAAAAGATGTACTAACATCTAACTAATACTGAATTTGATTATATATATATTAGTCCTTAACAAGGTGGCATATGATCTATTTTGGAATTAAGTTTAGATTAATTTTCTTATTTTGTTTTGTCCTGAATAACTAGTAGATTGGATTAGGTTTAATAGTTTATTTGAAAGACTAAAGGGTGGCACAGATTACTTCTAGCTTTTCGAAGTAATGTAATGATGAAAAAAGACGTGCTATAGGGCACAGGATGGAGAAAAGTCAGGAGGCACAGAAAGTAACCTCAGCATTTACTAACATGCCCATCCAAGAACATAATTGCTAAAACAACCTTGAAAAGGGGGTGCAAGTACTGAATACTGCGGTGCTGATTGCCCTGATTTCAATTACTCTGGTTTAAATGGAATGAAATAGGGCTCTCACTCTGTTAATTAACAAGCCTATCCACAGGTGATCTCTAAATGCTCCATGTATAACTCCTATTAATGCAGAAAACGTACATGCCTGGAAATGGCAAGTCTGCATATCAAGCCCAAGTACGCAGTTTACAGGAGAATTGGAGTTGTTTTATTTTTCCACTAGAAAATTATAGTGAAGGGTGAAGAGAGAAAGAGGAAGGAGCAGGGCTGAGGGAATGTTGCATACATTAAGGAATAATGATCTAGAAGCCCTGCTTTTCTTGAATTAGTTCACTTTTAAGGAGAACAAAGGGGCTGTCCTGCTGGGTACATTTTCAGCAAGGATGCCTGACTGGCTTATTTTTGATCTGACCACGATGTGGTTTCAATTAGCAGTAGCACTTACAAAGCCAGTAGCAGTCACTGTACCAGAAAGTATGAGTCTATGGGGGTTGAAAGAGACTAGATGTAAGCAGGAAATGTACAAGTTCATGAGGCTTTAACCTCTCCATGGCTAACCTTCCAGGTCCCTACTGGTCAATTCGGGTTCTGAGAATTTGAGGTTGGTGTCTTACTACGTCTATACCATATCCTCAGAAACTTCTTTTTATTCTCTTTTTTCTTTGTTTTTTTATCTGCCTAATTCTGCTTTGGGCAAAGTCAGGAGAGGACTTCCATTTTATGTCAATAATACACATTTGAATGTTTTCAGCTTTAGAGAAGCTGCAACACACATTAGTTAACTCAAATCTGCTGGTGATTTTTTTCAACAAGGTATTTCCAAAGATGAGGGAAGGCAAAGTTTGGAAGAGAGTATCTTTGGGGCAATTGATCTCCTAGGAAACAGGAAGAAATATAAAGACACAAACAAAAATCCAAAGAATGGTAGGGATTGTTTCAGTGTTCGTTCGCCCTTCCTGACATGTTCCAAATCATTGACTAGGAAAACTCTGACACAAAAGTAGCCCTAACTGAAACAGCAGCTCAGCTCAGGGGTATCTCTTGAGATGCCTTATGGCTTTCACTATTTGGGCATTTAAGGGTGAGTAACCCACGGATGAATTTCTTCTCGAATGTTCCATCTCTATTACCTGCCACCAGGAGTGCAGTTGCAACTTGCTTATAACCTTCAGATCCCAAAGGTTTTCCACATGTCATGTGAGATGAACTGAATCAAACAGAAAACAGCAATTGTCCTATCCAGTTATACATACAAAAGATCTTTGTTAAAAGAGTGGTGTGGATTATACAATTATATTTCACAATATAAAATAGAATTTAAACAAATTCGAATAATTATACTAAGATTATTTACCTGTTACAATAATTGCAACTCATAGGCCAGCAAACTATGGCTCTTGGGCCAAATTGGGCCCTCCTACTCCATCCGACACGGTCGCACCATTCTTTTACGTATTGTTTGCGCGCTTTCCTGCCAGAAAGAACAGTCGAGTTTAGTACTCGCAATAGCAACTGCATGGCCAACAAAGCCCCCAAATATTTATTATTTGGCCCTTTGCAGAAGTTTGCTAGCACTGGTGTGACTTAATCTTCATTTGGAGAAAAGTAGAATGCTTTCATTAAGTTTTCCTGAATCATGAAGCCTCTAGTAACAAAAACGTAAAAAAAAAAAAAAAATACTTTCAGGATACACCTCCAACTTTCATTATCAGCAGGTATAAAACAAAATGCCAAAGAAAAGCCTAGCAGAACCATAAGCAAATAGCTTTTAACAGTGCTGGTTGAGGAGGAAGCTGTAGATATTAGAAACCAAGACAATCTATAAATCAGAGGCTTAGAGAAACAGGAAACAAGACTTCCAGATAATTCTCAACATTTTTCTTCACTTAAAACCCCTCTTATCTGTGAATTAAGAGGTAAATCAAAATATATTCCTAGATAATCAGAGGCAGATATTCACAAGCCGAATGCCTTCAATTGAATAAATTCCTTCTTTAGCGTATTGTAAAAATAATAAATATTGTTTAAAATACCAAGCAATACTTAAAAAAAAAAAGTATACAATTAATGAGGACTTGCAGTTGGAACAGAAAAATATCTATTCAAACAATTGACATTTAAGTAACTGTAGATATGCACACAGATATTCTTTGCACCGTTAGAAGACAAACCAGTCTGGGACCTGCACCTAGGTGTGAAAAATTATCAGAAGATACAGAAGCAGGGAAATCAAGGGACCAGGTATCAATCCAGAATGAATAGGAACAGAAAAGTGTCCTGATAGCTATTAGCAAGAAACTGCTATCATTATTAGTGATTTACCACAAAAGTATACTTGCATATCTGTTGTGAGAAAAAATATCTATGTCTATGTATGTAAATATGTATAGTTCAAAATTCTATCTATATGATTTATTTCATAATATTGATTCTCTTTAGCTTTTATATAAATTCTCAAGTAAAAGTCTGTGATGTTATTTTAATGTTAAGGTAAGTTTATAAGTAAGGTAGGCTAGCTTCTCTTTACAGACTATACAAGTAACAGGTGAATTATTTTTCTGAATGCATGAATTGATATAAATAATTAATATTTATTAAGAATTGCTAAGACTAGTAATTATTCTTATAAC
The DNA here is from genome assembly GCF_057876585.1 of Rhinolophus sinicus. Lineage (NCBI taxonomy): Eukaryota > Metazoa > Chordata > Mammalia > Chiroptera > Rhinolophidae > Rhinolophus > Rhinolophus sinicus. The sequence goes on from NC_142517.1 coordinate 202,679,614, forward strand.
TCACTCATATCTATCACTGATTCCATTCTTACAGTTAAGATATTTATTGAACATCTGCTGTATGGCAGGCACCAGGTGAGGTGCTTTTGATCAGCAATGAGCAAAACAAAAATCGCTGCTCTCATGGACTGAGCAGTCCAGTCCAGGAGAAAGACAACTAATGGCCGAGCTCAGCTCTTCTACCTTCAAAAGTATATCCTAATCAAACCAATCTCACCACTACCATCCCAGCTCCTTCACCATCATCTCTCGCCTAGATAACTTCTTTAACTTCCGGATTGCTCTCCCTGCCTCTGCCTTCATCCCCAAGCTAGGAGACCATCGTGGCAGAGAAACAAAAAAAATCCTACATTCTCTAGATAAATGGGAGAAGTTGGTTCCCAGCGCTACTCTGTATCAGAATCACTCTGGAAAGTGATCTAAAATATCAATTTCAGAGCCCCAGATCCCAACATTGTTATTCAGAATGGGTGGGATGGTGCCAGAAATCTTCATGTTCAGGAATTTCCCCAGTGAATATTCCCTCCGCAAATCTCTGCCAAAGCAAGGTAGGTTGCAAGTCATGTCGTTAACACTGACTTATTCAATCAAATGACACCTTTGCTTCCAGTTTTACAAAGAGAATGTAAAGATGATACCACCATGATAAGTAACGAAAATGGCTTACCTCTTAGAATCCTCTGAGAAAACCAGTTTTGAGTACAGTAACTTTTCCAGACACCTAAGGAGGCCTGATGACTTTTATTTAATAAATCATTGTTCTGATGCTTTTTCTTGTCCTCCACTCAAGCCACAGAACTTTGTGAGTCCATCTATGGGCAAGATGATAGTTTTAGTATACTGGAAGATGGATAAAGTGCTATGGTAAAGGGAACAAATAAATGCAAAGCCTATTGATTTGTTGATACAGTGTACACTTATTTTAATGTAGAATTGTCCTAAAGAAATAGAAGCAATTTTAGAGAGTTAATCTGCCATCTGGAATACAAAATACAGCTATATATTCTTTATTCAGTTTTAATCAGGATACAACCTGGAGTCCATAAAATAAATTGCTTACAGATTTGGCTGCATAAAAATTCAAATGTCTCCATGATGATGTCTCCAAAATCAAAGTTAAAACATAAACAACAGTATGGGAAAAACATTTACACTGCATAAAAGAAACAAAAACTCTCTTTCTCAGAGAAACAAAATTCTCATAAAGAATTTCTAGAAATCAAAAAGAAAAGATCCAAAGAGAAATGGGGCAAAGGATCTGAACAGGTAATTCACAGGAAAAAATACAAGTGGCTAATATAGGTAAGACTTGTTCTATCTCAGCAGTATTCAAAAAATGCAAATGAGAAATCAAGTGACATTATTTTTGTTTAGGATCTTGACAAAACGTTTTTCTAAATGGTAATTGAGAGTTTATGAAAATGGTAGTCTAGGTGTATGCACCTTGTGGGAATAGAAATTGTTTTTGTGCTTTTTGAGAGTAATTGATTTGGCAGTACCTATAAATTAAAAACTCACATGCCTTTTAGCCTGGCAATTCCAATGTAATCTAGCTTATGAAAGTACAAGCGTGTATGGTCAAAGATTTCTAAGAATGTCAGTTTCAGCATTACTTATAATTAAAAATACTGAAAATAATTATTTATTAATAGAATAATAATAAAATAAACATGAAATGTTATCTAGCAGTTCAAAGAATGAGGTAGTTTCAGCATTATTTATAATAACAAAAATTGGAAATAATTATCAATAGAATAATAGTAATAATAATAAAAACCTATAAAATGTTATCCAGTAGTTCAAAGAATGGGGCAGATTTATAGGTCCTGATAAAGAAAGATATCTTTGGTATATTAAGTGGAAAAAAATCACAGAATAATACGTACAGTATAGTTGAATTTATTATTATCTTGAATTTATATGGTTACATGTATACATATATGCATACAAAAATATTTTACAAGATCTGAATGGACATAGGATAACCTTGGCTACTTCTGGAGAAGGGAATGACTTTTGGAAGGGGGAGGTCATGGGAATTTTTCATCATTTAATCAGTATAGCACTGCATTGTATGCATTTTTTACAATAAAAACATATCCTTGTATAATTTAAAAAATAAACGATATTAGCATTACATTTTTCCTAATCTGGAGGAAAACTATAAAGTTAAAAAAACTCTTAAAGGAAATGCAAGGCACACTGTTCTAATCGATAGAAGAAAAAAAAAAAAGCCCTGAACTGCCCTACTATGCTTATCTTTGTCTGAATTCTAGAATACTTAAAATATAACTACTTTATGATTAAATACAAGAGAGTGTGATATTTCAAAATGTGAGTTTGGATAAAAATTAGTTTGCTTGTTTGTTTTTATTTCCCTCCTAAAGTTTTAGCTGATAAAAGTTGGCATACTTGGCGTGTGTGTGTGTGTGTGTGTGTGTGTGTGTGTGTGTGCACGCACGAACATTAACTGAGTGTCAGGCAAAATAAAATCATTATCACATGAGAAGGTATCTCCCATTCCATTCAAGCCCCTTAATAGCTTCACTGCATAGCTAGGTATAAAGATCATATTTCTCAAACTGAAGAGAGTGCACTTTCTACACCTGGCAGGCACCTTCCATTCTCATGTCTTTGTTGTGAGATTAATACGCGCGTACATGTGTTAATGCTAATACAGCACTTGTGATCCTTTCCACAGATGGACTCTGTAGGGGCTAAAATAATAATAATAATAATAATAATAATAATAATAATAATACTTTTCCTCCCACCTTCCAAGTTCTTCCAGTTGGGTTAATAATCAAACGAACAGAGACAAATTAACAAGAGAAAAACAGTTTTAATACATTTGCATGGGGAATTCACATAAGCATGAAATTTCCAAAGACAGTGAGGCAACTCTGAGCACATGAGCCATTAGGGAGCAAAAGCGAAAAGGGGGTGGGGGTGGGGTATTAGATTTCAGAAGTAAGAATGGGCGATTTACAGGTGGTAGAGAGAGAGCAGAACACACGTGGTCAATTCTTGCTAGGCAACTCAGAAACTATGGGACATGGGGGCTCTCTAGTTCACAGGCTTGAAGGCTTCCTGACTGATGCTAGGGGGACGATTCTTAAGGTGATTAAGCCAGGGTTCTCTTCCTAAAGCTGTTTTCTTGTCTGAATCTCTTGGGCAGGAAAAGGGGGGAGGATTAAACATTCTCGCTGAGTCTTGTTTCTTAACAGCTTAAAATCAGGATCCCAAAAGACAGTTTCAAGGTGGCAAAATTTCGGTCCCTTCAACATGCTCAGCTATCCTTCCCTAAACTACCTGCGACAGTCATTTCTACAATAGAAGTTCACTTGCATTGGTGAAATGCGTTTTAACACCTTGTCCTGTTACCATAGAAAGGGAAATTCTACCCAAATCCCAGGAGTGCTTTAAACTTTATTTCCGAGGCTAATTAGACTCACAAAGTTAGCTCCTTTCCCCTAAGGGGGATGTTTCTGCACAAAAATGTCCTCCAGTGGAAAATCCATCCAGCGGTATCACAAGACTGAAGTGGCAACGTTTGGAAAGAAAGGGTGGAATTTCCTTTTTCTTTCTTTTTTTTTTTTTTTTTTCCCCGTGTGTGAAGAGTGTGTGCGTGTTTGCGTGGGGTCCATTTTGTCTATGGGAAGGAGTGGGTCTTGTAGTAAATAGCATACTTAAAATATATACATATATTTTTAAATATATATGTACATTTTTCCTCCTGAATAAAGGAGCGAGGCCAACCTCTTTATATTTGATCCTAATCCCTTCTCCCTCCCTCCTCCTGCTAGAGTGGCCCGGGAGCACCCCTCTTTCTAATAAATGGCTGGCAGAAGCAAGCCATTCACGCGCTCCCCTTTGATCACCTCCGAGCTGTCAGCCGTGCTGCTGTTTTCCTTCCAGCCCTTGTTCCTGCCTAAAAGTGGAAGTAATACCCCCTGAAAGAAATACCCTAGGTGTCCTGCAAAGCATCAATCTATTTCTTCTTTTTTTCCTGAGGCTCACCCTCCCAGCTTGAACAAATCCCCCTCTTCCTCCCTCCTCCCTTCTCAGCAGAATCCCAGTTCCTTTGGAGACACCCTCCAACGTGCTGCAGTGACCCCGGGGGCCCTCGCTGTCTGAGACGCTACCACCCGGCCAGACGGGGGAGGCTCCACTCCGCCCCTCCACCCGCTCCTCTCCCCCGCCCGCGGAGAGCGGGATCCTGCGGGCGCCTGTGTTTGCGTGTAGTGCCGTGTGCTTTCTAGAAGGCACGCATTGTTTTCCTCTGGATGTAGCCTCTCTCTGACCTCCTAAATTCCTCCCTTTCCCTTCCCCTGCCAGGGACTTGGGATGGCCCTGCGGATTCCCCGGCTGCGTTTAAGTCTCAAGCTGCAGTGCCAGGGAGGCTGAGTGCGACCCCAGCGCCCGGTCGTTTGTGAGCTTAGGCGGCTGCTTCCAGACAGCGCTTTGAACACGTTTTTCAGCGCGTGTTCCCTTTTCTTGTTTACAGCCGAGATTATAAGCAATCTGTGTCCCCTCTTATCATCGTGTCAGGCAGTGATGTATAGTTTGTAAATATTATTGAAAGGCAATAATTTGCAAAGGCAAACAATTGCAAGCAGAGTATATGGACCATGAGGCTTGTCCTTAATGTGTTTACCAGAAAGAGAGGAAAGGGGGCTGGGAGACTGGGAAATTATGGGGGAGGGGGCATGGCTCCAAAGGATTCTGATGCTATGACGGTAACATAACTAATTAAACATAATGTTGCTTAAAAGCCTTTGCTCTCTTCCTAAAATTGCTCGAAAGTATGCATTATTAAAAAAAATAAAAAGAAGAAAGAAAGATGATGTAGAAAGGGGAGGGCTTACAATGACTGAATACCACTCATTGTGCTGGCTCAAAAATGTCAAACTGCAGTGGAAAGAAATACAGCATTGCAGGCTGGCTTGCCGAGGCCCCAGCGAGGGAAGCTAGGTCTGCTAAGTGGAAAATTCCTGCCGAGGACGTGTTTCCACTTCCAATGGGAAGAAAGAGGGTGTTGTTGGAAGCTGGCAATTCTTTGGAAAATACAGAAAACACAGGGAAGATGACAAAATGACTTCACTGAACTCTGAGAAATTAAGGAAACAAATCGTTTTAGCCAACATACCACATTCTTATAGTGCCTGTGCCGAAATAACAAGGGCAAGCTATATGTTCAGTAAGAGGCTGAAATCTCAGCTCTCCTTCTGGGTCCCCAGTTCCCCTGTCTCTCCTGAGAGGAAAGAAATGATACGTTAAGCGCTGGCAGTGGTAGAAGAGCATGACTGCAGAAATGTGTATGTGAAGAGGACATATGTGCTCTTCCGACAGCCTGTGTGCTTAGGGACATAGGTATTTACTCTGCATCCTGAACACTCAAATGAAGGTGGCACCTTTGTTGATTAGAGAGCAGAAAATTTCAGTTTCCGTTGTGCCTTTCTTTTGAAAGAATTCCAGCTCCTAAACGGAGTCTACCAGGTTTTCCTAGCCTGGGGTGATCTCTGCAAGAAGTGAGTGGGGTTTCTTCAAGAATAGCTTACGTTGTATCAGGAGGAACTAGAAAAAAGGAGCAGAGGCCAAAGGGAACACACTTCAGAGGTAGTGGGAAGGCATCCTTCTACAGTGGCAACTAGAATTACCATTTTGAGTCATCTATCACATCCTGGTGGAGGAAAACAGAGACTTAACAGAAGCCATGATTTTTGTTGTTTTGCAAAGCTTTTGTCAGAAAGAAAAGAGGAGAAAAATACCAGGCATGGAATGTTCTGCGCAAGCATACACAGTGCCGTTCAAATGTTCTTCATTTGCTATGCTGATCCTTTCTCTACCAGACCTACAACATGCTGACAAGTTAAAGGAAACTCCTTTTGCTTTTATGGGTGTGTGTGTGGGTGTGTGTGTGTGTGTGTGTGTGTGTGTGTGTGTGTGTCTGTGTGTGTGTGTGTGTTTGGCTGCTTTCATTGAACATAATGTTTCTGAGGCCCGTGGATGTTGCTCCTTTTGTTGACAAACCGTATACCACTGTATGGCTGTATCACCCTTTGTTTATCCATTCATCAGATGATGTATGTCTGGGTTGTTTCCATTTCTGAAGTTCTGTGAATAATACCACTATGTGCAGGTTTCTGTGGACATATGTTTTCTTTTCTTTTTGGTAGATACCTAAGAGTGGAATTGCTGGGTCATATAGTATATCTATGTTTAATTTTTTTAAGATATTGCCAAACTGTTTTCCAAAGTAGCTGTACCACTTTGCATTCCTACCGACAATGTGTGAGGGTTTCAATTGCTCCAAATCTTCACCAACCCTTGCTGTTGTCTATCTTTTTGATCATAGCCTTCTGGTGGGAGAGAAATGGTATCTCATTATGGTTTTTGATTTGTATTTCCTAATGACCAATGATGTGATGCCTCATTATATCTGCTTATTAGCCATTTGTATATTTTCATTCAAATCCTTTGTCTATTTTTCAACCGAGTTGTTTGTTTTCCATTATTAATTTGTAAGAGTTCTTTTTATATTCTGGAAATAAGTCCTTTATTGGAAATATGATTTGAGGATATTTCTTCCAGTCTATAGGTTGTCTTGTCACTTTCTTGATGGTGTCTTTTAAAGCACAATGTTCTAATTTTGATTAAATTCAATTTATCAATCGTTTTTCTTTTATCACTTGTGCTATTGTTGTCACATTTAACCTTCTTATACAGTTTGAAACTGTAGTTGATCCTGGAACAACGTGGGATTAAGTGTACCAACTCCCTCCATGTAGTTGAAAATCCAAGTATAACTGTTGACTTCCCCAAAATTTAACAGTTGCCCCTTGGTATCCATGGGATATTGATTCCAGGACCGTCTAGAGATATCAAAATCCATGGATGCTCAACTTTTTAATGTAAAAAGGCATAGAACAATGACTATAGTTGGCCCTCTGCATTCGCAGATTCCCAACAGCGGATTCAAATACTGTTTCAGAACCTTGGGTTGGTTGAATCTGCAGATGCGAAACCCAGGGATACCGAGGGCCAACTGTGTATTTATTGAACAAAATTTGTGGATAAGTGGACTCCTGCAGTTCACACCAGTGTTATTCAACTGTATTTTATTATTTCTTTTTCAGGAAAGAAAAAGAAATATCTGAGATCTAGAACAGTTTAGATTCTTCAGATCAAGCAGGAACTTGGCACAGAAAATAAATTTGAAGTCGCAAACTCATGATTGCTCAATATTCATGAACTCACTGCACATTTCCTTAGTCAATATTAGGTACAATCATAGCTGAATTTTTAAGGTCCAGGACAAAAAGATACTGGATCTCCTAGACCTTTCATCAAATTCAGGAAAAATAACCTTTTTGTAAAACATAGGAAATGTGCCCATTTTTACTCTTCTCTTTACTCCTTTATACTTGTCAATGGTTTTCTTGGATTTAAAAGAAACAGAAAAGTAAAATTTTAAGCCACTCTTTAATTTTTTTTTATTTCTTCTTTAACACACTGAAATTATATCACTTATATCTTTCTGCTTCCCAGAGGGATCTTTGTGGTTTATCACCTAAGAGTCTGAGAGGGTGGGAAAGAGACTTAGCAAGAAAATAGGCTCACAGGCAGGTTTGGATGGGAAAAGATGTCAGGCTAAGCTAACCAGACCAGACAGTACACTTAAGGGAGTTCCAGACAGGATGAACAAGAGGCAGAAGCCCATTCCTTCCTGCCCCTTGGGATTGGGAGAAAGAAGGAAAATTATGTAGCAGAAGGTTCTCCACCCCAGTTGCTTGCTAAGGCCGATCCCGAAGAAGATAGTGACTTCAGAAAAAAGCAGTAAGTTGGGGACAGGCATGGTTGGGAGGAGGAGGGATTCCAAGGCCACTAGGATTGTTTTCCCCTTTCTATGGTTTGTACTCTGGGGGTAAATTATCGTGAGGGATGGACCCCTCTTGATATTTTAAATTGGTGTATTGCTATATCAAAGTAACTCTGTCAGGGTAGCGTGGTTGGAATAAGAAGGTCTTGGTGTTTAACAAGTTCTAGCTGCCCCCAGTTCCTGTTTGGCATGGACCATGTCCCCCAAAAACTCACACCCTAGCCATGCAAGCAGCTTCCACCATAGAATGGAGTAAATGGACAGCAACTGTGTAGTGGAAAACTAGGCGTGGAGGGACGAAAGCCATTAGTGCTTCCAGAACCAAAGAACACATTTCAGACTGAAACAAACAAACAAACAAACAAACAAACAAACAAAAGAAGTACAGGTGGAGGGAAAAGGAGAAAACAAATTGATTCTGAGTAATATGAATGGAAGCTTAGTATCCTAAAAAGCCAATTTAAATTATTGGGTTATATTGTGAAGTCATATTTTGGAGATGTATAAGTCAGGGTTTAATCAGAGAAACAGCACCAGTACGTTTTATATATTGTAAGAGATGCATTACAAGGAATTGGCTTACAACTGCAAGGGCTGGCTAGTTAAGTCTGAAGTCTGCAGAGCAGGCTGTCACAAAGGGTGGACTAGTACTCTCAGGCATGGACCGAAGCCCTGGTCCGCAGGCAGCCTCTCTTCCTTGTTAGGGAAGCTTCAGCTCTGCTCTGAAGACCCTTTAACTGGGTGGATCAGGCCCACCACATTATTTAGGATAATCACTCTCATTTAAGTCAACTGATTATGGACTTTAACCACCTCTACAAAATGCCTTCACAGCAATACCTAGATTAGTGTTTGATTGAATAACTGGTATTGTAACCAAGCCAAACTGATACATAGAACTGGCCACCCCAGGGAATTATGTCCAATCCCCAACCATACCACCATCTATCAGTAGGCTTCCAAGAGGAAGACTAGCTATAAAATATAAAATAAAGGAGCCATTTCTTCTTTTCACAACTGAGTTGCCCTATGGCTAGATATGCAAATTTAATTCTGCATGAGAAAATGAGGGAGGTGCTTAAGTGTGGTCTTTAGGACCAAGGGGATAATCTTCCCATTATTATCCACCTGGAAGAGAGCCAAAATATTAAGGCAGAATCTTTTCGGCAAATGAGTTATATTTCAGACTTCTGGCCTTCGGAACTGTGAGAGAATAAATTTCTGTTGTTTTAAGCCACCAGGTTTGTAGTAATTCATTATGGCAGCCCTAAGAAAGTAATACAAGCGTACTATAAATTTTGCTTTATTTAAACAACTTGAAGAGCATATTGGAACTATTGCTATCTCTAGACATTCTTTGGGCAATTGTATTTTTCCAGAGTACTACTTTTCCTTCTTCTCCTTAAATAAGAAAACAAATATAACTAAATTAGTGTCCATAAAGAGAGTTTTTTTAAATGTCATATTTTAAGTGGTCTCTAGGATTTGGGCTTTGCTTTGTTCAGGTGGTTTTCTTTTTTTTATTTATTTTTTTTCTGATCACGGAGGAAGCACATTCTTCACCTCAATGAATAATATCTCCAAGCATAAGTCATGGAGGTGAAGTCTTCATGTTCCCCTCTCTCTCTAAGACCATGTTTCAGCAAGTCACCACACACCTCCAATATATGTCCAATCTCTCTCTCTCTCTCTCTCTCCCTTTACTGCTAGCATCTGTGATATCCCTATTCTCCCTGCTTTAGTTAGTTCTTCTCTATAAGTCATTCAGTCAGATTTTAAAATCTCACTCAGATCTTGGTACTCCACCTCTCTGCCTCTGATTTAAAAATCATCAAAGTTTCCTATTGCAACTAGAATAATTGAGAAATCCTCGACCATGCCGTGCAAGGCCCAGTACAACCTGGACACTGTCCACACAGCCAGCCTCATCTCGTACCCTCTCACTCTTACTCACTATGTCCCAACAACGCTGGCCTAACTCCTCTTTTTGAAATGCAGCAAGGATTTGCTGTTTGTTCTTCCAGAAAATTCTTCCCTTGGATTTTTATCTGGCTTGTACCTTCTTGGCATTTAAGTGTCCCCTCAAAGGTCACATGTTCAGAGAAGCTTTCCCTAACACCTCCCAAGGAGCTAACTCTCATAAGAACCCTATTATTATTATTATTATTATTATTATTATTATTATTATTTTATTGGGGATACTGGGGAGCCGTGTGTTTCTCCAGGGCCCATCAGCTCCAAGTTGTCATCCTTCAATCTTGTTGTGGAGGGCACAGCTCAGCTCCAAGTCCAGTCACCGTTTTCAATCTTTAGTTGCAGAGGGCGCAGCCCACCATCCCATGTGGGAATTGAACCAGCAACCCTGTTGTTAAGAGCTCACACTCTAACCACCTGAACCATTTGGCCACCCCAAGTACCCTATTATTTTTGTCATTACATTTACCACAAACCCTAAGTACCTGCTTGGTTGCTCACTTATCGTCTGCCTAAATTCACCAGAAGGCAAACTTCTTGAGAAGTAGAACTTTGTCACTTGTGTTTATTTTTGTATCTTTATCACTTAGAACAGTGCCTGGTGCACAGTAGATATTCAATAAATATTCAATAAATATTTACTGAAAGGGCAAATAAGTGAATATTAAAACAAAAGTTGATGTGTTATGCTGTATCTACATTAGCTATAAACTATAGATAGCTTTATATATAAGCTACTTATTAAAATCTGTTAACTTGCATCATTCTGACTTTTAATACCTCCATCTTCCATTATGACACTCTTAACCATCTGAAAAACATAATACACTTAGTCACGTTTAATGACAACCCCATGGTTATCAACACTAAGACCATTCTTTAGCTGAGGACACAAATACTGTTAAGAATGTTAGAAGGTTTTCTTGTGCCTTACAATTCAATTCATTTGCCATTTGACTTTCATGTTTGAAGAGCCTCGCAACAGCCCAAGGCAGCAAAGCTCCTGACCTGGGCACGGCTGACACCATGGCTACAGTGTGGGTAATTTACAATAACATTTGCTGGTTTGGGAAGCACAGGGTAACACAGATAGAATCTAAATTTCCAGTTAATTTGAGTTGTTTGGGTTGAGAAGAAAGCCGCTAACTATGAGAACAAAACACAAAGAGTAAAGCAATTGTTCTATGGAAAGACCCTGGCTTGAAAAGAAAAGTGTTTCTAAGAATGTTTACTTTGGATATTTAACAGAACAGAGTTCCTTGTGAGATATGTTCACCAAGCTTCTGGTTGGCAGCACCACAATGTCTGGTATAAAAGAGTGATTATGTTAAGAAAGGCTACATTTAAAGGCATCGCATGTAACTGACTCAAAATGTAGACCATCATCACTCCCTAAATTTATACACAGGGTGGAACTGACATGCTTTAAAATGTGAACTAGCGTGGTACTAGATCCATATCCAGGAAGGACTTGATTTTCTTCTATTAGATATTAAAAGGTTTACAATTCACTACTTTTCTATGACATTTAAAAGCAGAAAAAAATTATATAAATTCATATGAAATTTCTTAAAAGCCTCAAGGATGTCAGAAGTGTATTTATTTAGACAAAAACAGCAAAACCTTCGGCAAAATAACAAATGCTGTACTGTTTTGTAAATCAAGTAAGGCAGCATTTTACACGATGCACAAAGCAATGGATACAGTTATAACATAAATTGACGTATAACTATGACCCTGGCATACAAAACAACATCTTACGATTCTTCTTCGATGGATGGAAAAGTATTTGCCTTGAGCTGTGACACCAGGAATTCTATTGTAAAATTATTTTTAATAAATATACTCTCCGATATGACATAATCAATTCTTACAACATTCTTACAGATGTTTTCATGAGCTGGGGTAGATAAATCTATATGCTTTGTGTTGGGAAGATTATACAACTAAGACAAAATTCTGATTGCCCATATCAGACACCAAAGTCTCATTAAGAACCATTGGTGGGGGTGAAAAGTGGAGAGAAGACTTCTTAGGGTCTTTTAAAAGGTTCCCAAAAGCTTAAGACCAAATCCTCGCTTCTCAAAGTTGATGCTGGCTTCAATCTCTCCACCAGAGTACTTTGGAAAATTGTAGCTATCATTTAAAAACAAAAAGACAAATAAACTGAAAAACTTGGCAATTGGGAAAATGAGAAGAAATAAGATCCATTATTCTTCATCTAAGTTTAAAACCAACTGTGTAGCAAGATCTTACATGTTTCCATGTTTATCCTCCTGCATTTGAGGGTGGCAAGAAGACATCAGACTACCTCAACATATTGTCACACACTTAGTGCATTATAACTCTAGTCCTGAGGTGGGGACACCTAGAAATAATGTCCAGTAGTAAATTAAATGCACCAAAGTTTCCTTTGTAGTAAAAGCCTGCTTTAGGGAAATTACTTCACTTTCTAATACTTGTACTATAACTAGCATAAATGATAGTGAATCCCTCCAGATAACCCTAGTAATTATGAAGAGCTAAAGAGTAGTAGAAGTAGGGCTACTGTATCATAAATTTAGGGTTTTAGATGCTAAAAAATAGATACTTATGACTATTAGCAGCAATGTTTTAAATTGTAAGACAATTTTTGTTTCACCAATAAGATTTGTCATCTTAAAAAGAAAAAGAGCTGTAGTGTTATCCATGCATTAAAATGTGCTGAATTACAAATAATGCTTAGGGATCTCAGCGTCATGATAGATATAGATACATCATATATATATATATATATATATATATATATATATATATATATATATATATATCTTGTGTTTTTATATTATATAAAATATATAAACATATGTATATATAACATAATAATATATATTATACACACACATACATATATATGTGTATAGGTGTGGTATATTTAGTGTTTGAAATTTTGATGGAATGATGCTGGGTAATTTATAACAAAAAAGAGAGAATGACACGAAGAGTCTGTGTTTGAAACTAAAAAGTATATAAATTAAAATGCTTTAAAACTAATACATTTTTTATAGCACTTTCTATTCTCAAGAAAAGTCTAATTTTAGAATAATAAGAAAAAGTCACAGGCTAAGGAATCTGTAAGAAATATACAGGAAATAAATAAAAGGAAAAACTCTTAAAATATAGCCTAATAGTAAGGCCCAGAAGGGAAAATGATCTCTTTTTCAGTAAAATATTTATATTTCTCAATCTTTTTGAAATATATATGTGTGTGTGTGTGTGTGTGTGTGTGTATATATATATATATATATATAAAATTATACCATATATATGTTATATGTAATATATAAATGTTATAAATAGGTGATATATAGAGAGATATAGATGATATAGATGTAGATATAGATACAGATAGGTATCTCGATATACAGGTATCTCGATATACAAGCTTGGAGATTTTGTGTTAAATGTTTCTTAAATTTCTAAAGTTAATTAAAAATATAAAACTATATAATTCTTGTTAACTTTATTTAAAAGTACATAAGTTTTGCGTTAATGGATTTAGTAAAGTCAAATTTACTTGACATTAAATAATAAGAAGCAAAAATGATATAATGACAGACACAATTATTTCTTAATTCATTGTAGTTAAAGGAAATGCTGGTGAAATGAAACCAATTTAGAGAATTTTGAAACTGAGCTGTCTGAGCTTTTCCATAACCTGAAAAACAGACCCTCTTCTTTGCTAGTGATTGAAAGCCACCACCTTCCAAAACTTTAGATCTTAGTATGGTTAAAAGGCTTGTGCTTGAAAATTAAAAGCAAACTGAAATCAAACTCACCCTTGAGACAAGAGAGTATGAATGTCTGTATAACGGCGGAATCTGAGTGCAAACCTTGCACTTCAGTTGCTCTACCTCTGTTCTCTAAGCCTCTTTTGATGTCAGCTATAGCTAGCCCAGACGGTGACCAGCGATTCCGACACTTGTGCCCTAGCATCTCACATTATCTTTTAGCTTTTCCTCCCAGGAGCTTTTTAAAGCTGCAGGAGCCCATTGGCCCATTGCATGCCTGCAGCCTAGAAATGCAGAGAGTGAATAGCCCTAAGCAGCCCACTGTCAACCAAGGAAGCTTTACAGGTGGTAGAGAAAGTCTCTTGCCTCCCATTTTTTGGCAGACAATTTTTGTAAGTTTCTCTAGAGAATTCAGTCATTTTGGCCACGCAGTGATGTCAACAGCACACTTTTTTATTGGTTTCCTGCTTTCTCTCATTTTCCCTGCTTTCCCGTTTCTGCTTCCTAGGATCAGCTCCCAAATTATCTACTTGCACCCAATTCTTTGTCTCAATCCTTGAACCCAAACCAAGAAACAAAGGCTTGATTGTACCTCATTTCAGTGATTCCATAAAAGTTGTGAAAGAACCGATATGTAACAGTCCTTGGGTTTTGGCGTGGGGGTCAGTTTGCCTCATTTCAACCTGCATGGAAATTGTTTTAGAAATAGGCAAAAAGGATTTCATAAAAATTCATAAAGTCTCCCTTATTTCCTTATTTTAGTTCGTTCAGCATTATTTTCATTCAATACATAGGTTTTGCATATTGTTTCATTGCTCATTTACATGTGGCTCAAACATTGCCATTGAGAGGAAATGCAGTTAGTATCATGGGCTAGCCATCACCACCATGTAATGCACACAGCGGATGTGCTGGGTTCATTGTGTTAAATAATAAAAATGGTCATTTAAATACAGAGGGTGCCAAAAAAAAAAAAAAAAAGATACACATTTTAAGAAAGGAAAAGCTGTATTAAAATTGTAATACTCAATATATACCAATAACAAAAGATGAATACAAGTCATGTGTATACATTTTTTTGGTACCTCCAGTATATATCTTCAGAGGAGGACTTACGTACGTGTTTAAAAGTGTTTATAGTGAAATTTGTTGGAGATTATAGGTGGGCTAAGAGCAAATTATTATTTTCTAATTAAAAATAATGGAATGCAAGCTGTAGGTATCTGAAGATTTTCCATCCAATGCTTTTTAGGAAGAGATTAACTATGAATAAGAACAATTCCTACAGTGCTCACTACCTCTAATTATTGGAAACTACAAATGTTTCACCAAATACTAAATTCATACTAAGAAATGAATAGTTTCGCGACAGTGACTTAGATAAATGCACAACAACCTCGTTGGAGTCAACACTTTGTATTCCTTCAGCAATTTTTACCAGGCCTTAAATAAAGGAGAATATGGTTAATGATAAATCAACCCTATGAGATGGAAATTAAATGGGGGAAAAAGTAATTGTACAATTATATATTAAAAATGTATCTTATATGTTATAACATATATACATTTATATAATATGTGCTGCAAAATATAATTTAAAATAAAATAATATAAAGTATATAATTATAGTTATAAATATAGGATTAAATATTATCATATTTCTTTCTCAGAATAGAGAGATTTCAATGTTATTTTAAATTTGCTTTACTCCCTTTGCATATATTTAATAATGATAGAAATTTTTGTAAAATCACTTGGTTAATTGTGGTATCCAAATAAAAATACAAGTATTCACCTGTTTATGTATATTTGGATAATTTTAAATGTATGAATATATAAAAAAAACTCATACATATATACATATGTATGTTTTCTGAGAGAGGGAGAGAGACTGAGTGAGAGAGATTTCTCAGTTCTTAAACACTTTGAATGAAAATGATTCAAGTTTCCTTTGGTTCATTTGGGTAAACATTGTAAAAGAGTATACTAATTATCTTGTAGAATCTAATTATGAAAATATTTTCAGTCAAGTTCAATCAAACTATTCCTGTTTGACATTATTTTCAAATTCTTCATGATTTCATTTTTATTTAGCTCTATAAAATTAAAAAGAAACATGAAATGACCTCAAAAATTGTTTATGACCACTTAACACAGAGGAAATCACAGAACTCTTGCATCTCGCGTGCCCTTAAAATACCTCGTAAAACAGCATGATCTGATCTATCACATATATTCAGTCTTCCAATGCTCTCTGCAACCCAAATTAATTTATTATTTACTTTTGATGAAATCCTCAGATGGTCTGGTAATATGCACGTTAGGAGAAAATCATCTACAGTGGGCACTTACAAAAATTATTAAAAGAACTTTTTTTTTTTTTTTTTTTTTTTAAAGAAAGCTAACCTCTATTTGATTTTGAATTGCCCTTACACTCTTCCAGGAGGAAGATGCAGCACTGAGCTCAGTCAGAGCGAGTGTGGTGGACCTGTGAGCCAGCCCTTCGGGCAGTCATGGGATTCTCACTTGGCTGGAAATCCTACCACAGAGCAGCTATGGCAAGAATTAAGAGAACATCAAAACGTCAAACAAGCTACACTCCTGTGGGTTTGGGGAGAAATAAGACACTTAAACATTCCTGCTATGGTTTCCTTGGAAACATCCATAACAAGTCTGTAATACTATGGGTTTCTGTTTTCTTAACCCTTCAGGACACCGACCGAATGAAAACTTCCTTGAGGAAATATTTCAACTAACTAGGTGGACTGGAATAAATTAAACTCAGTGATGTGTGGCCTTTTGACCCTTCTCATACTCCAAGAGGTGGGTGCCAGCGGGATGGAGGTGGGAGAAAGGAGGGGAGAGGGAGCCATGTACAAATTCCACTTTGACTTCCATGAGAGTTTCCTTCATAAAAGAGCTGCACTGGCACTATTTAGAGGTGACTTGTGTGGAGAAATAACAAACACACCAAGCAAACAAAAACTTAAATAACCTTTGGAAGTCCCCATCAAATACAATTAGTGAAGGGGAAAATCCAAAACCCAAAGAGTTGTATAAAAGTACATTGTCTAAAATGACAGAAAGTAGCTAACAGCCCTTAAATCATGTGGATTCAAAATAAAAGAAGCATTTAGGAAAATTTTATTGGGCCAATTTTGTCTAACTTGTAACTCAAAGGAAATAATTCAGAGCAATCATCTCATTTGATTATCTGAGAAAATTATGTAGTTAAGAAAGGTTGGGATGGGAAAATATAAGGATACAGTGGTCATTAAAATTTTTGAAGTGTATAATAAACACAATTATTAAGAGGTTTAACTATCTGGCATGCACTAAATAAAATAATTACATTACAATAACTAATAATGATAGTAATAACTATAAGAATAATAATAGTAAGATGAGAAAGAAGTAGAAGAAACAGAATAATGTCTTCTACTAATATCAGTCAAAAGTATCAGTGACATCTATGAGCATTTTTATCAGTTAGAATTATTTGTTAAAAATGCGATCTGATCTATAAATATACATTATGTTTTTCTTAAATTATTAGCATTCAGGAACACTGTGGATCTGGAGAAAATTTAAAAAAAAACATATCATTCAAAAGTGCAATTATTAAGTCCTTCATCTAAGATGAATAGTTTCTACCAATCACTATATAATCAATTTATTTTAATACCTGTTTAATTAATAAATTTAAAATGTTTTCTCAATCTATATTGAGGAGCTGATATTTAACAATCCAAAAAAATCAAAGAATTCTGTTACACAGAATCTTGATTTAAGGGAGTTTAGAAGCAACTGGACTCAAATTATTTGAGTTAAGAATATTTATATGTAATTCTTTGAGGATAGTTACAAGCTCACAACACTTGTGTTTTCCATAACTTTGACTACTACGAATATGATTAATAATAATAATTAATGATTTCTAATAACAGTAAATTTCTGTACATCTCTAAATTACTCAGAGAAACTTTATCAATGATACTTTTTTTCAGATTATTAAAACAAACTTATAGGCTAAGTGACCTATGTTATCAGAATACATAAATATTATAATATTTTAACTATGGCCTCACAAAAATTGAAATATATGGACACTCTATAAAAGTCATGATCCTCAATTTGCCATTTTATACCTGTAGGCCTAGTGAGGCTTGTGGCCACTAGGTATGTGGCTTTTGTTCATACATTAAAGAAGGCCGAGCGTGCCCTCTCCACATTATTCTCACGATCTCATTCATTGAAGCCCCCAATATTTTCATTAATGTCATGTTTGGCTGTTGAATTAATACGAATGCCCACTCAAGAAATGGCAGACAAGAGGGGAACACATTTGGAGGGAGTATTTGTTTACAATTTACTAGAAAGCTATCTGTTAATGAAGCACAGGTAATTTATTACTTATTTGATGAATACAACAAATTTGCAAGGTAAATGGGTAAATCAGCCAGTTTCTGAACAGTTCTTATCATTTCTGTCTGAGAAAAGATCATCATTTCCTTTTGACACCTGTTTGCTACCATACAGACCTCAAGTTCTTTCTGGTACATCTGCCTGTTTTCACCCACCTGACATGAGAATTAAGACACTTGGACAGAATGAACAGATAAGACATGAATCATCTTATAAAATTCTGTGTCCATCTATGGACATAGTACAATTTCATGGCAGGTTACTCTTTAAAACCCTTCAATGAATTCCCATTGCATGAAGGAGAGAGATGTCCAAGCAATTGTGCAAGTACATTATAGAGGCCAAAAAACAATTCAAATGGGAAAGAAAAAGGAAGAATAATGGACAATAATGTAATAACACTTTTCATGAAAATCACATTTGATCAGGAAGGTAATAGCATACATACCCTTCTAGAAATCACGGAGATAACTGTTACAATTGGCTAAGGAAGATCTAGATTAGAGAAATCACAGTTGTTTTTGTTTGTTTGTTTTTTGTTTTTTTTGTTTTTTTGTTTTTTTCTGGATCTACCAAGGAGATGTATTCCCTATGAAACTTCAGAATATATAACAAGAGCTTCAAATAATGCAAGTCTGGTGTTTTAGCCAAATGAGCATTGTGCCCATGTCCAACAAGAGGGGAAAGAGATGGGAAAATATAGCAAAAGGAATAAGGCTGACAATCCTAACACTTAATTTTAAGGAGTTCTGACCCATCAACAAATAAGAAGCCCTATACAAATTACAGCTCTCCGGAGAAACTATTGAGCATTTTTTATGCTTATTTGTTGTTATGTATTTTTAAATTATATTTCCCCTTTTCACTGCCCACACACACATACTAACTAAAGAACCTGATGATCCTGTCTTCTTTCTGTTCCAGATCTGCCTGATTCCTGACAGAATCTGAGCATCCAGCTTTTGGCTTTGTCAACTCTTTCCATTTCTGCCCGGGACAGATACTGTGTTTATCCTAACATAGTCAAGAGCATGCCCAAACTCCTGCACCTACCCACACAGACTTTGTCTCAGAATTCCAGCCCTTAAACACTAAGGCTCACACACAGGCCAGGGTACCATCTTGTGCATCAGTTCATGAAGAAATCTGAAACACGCAGAGGAGAAATGAACTAGGGAAAAAATATGGTAGAATGTAGACTGGCCTGAGACAAAGCTCAGTAGGTAACAACAATAACAATCAATGAATAAGTAAAGTATTGTTTCCCAGAGAAGTTAAAGCACATTATCAACAATTCTAAACCTAGGGCCATGAGAATAGGATGAGAACAGCGGATGGTAAAGTGAATGGCAAGGGACAGCATCAGAAATACAATAGTAGAAGAGGGACCTATTAAACAACAACAAACAAATAGCAACCTTAGAATGCAATTCTTACACAAGAAAATACCAAACAAAGGAGAAAAAAAAAGTGATCAGAGGTGAATGTGTAAACTACCATTAGACAAAAGAATTGAACTCACTGAGCAGTCTGAGCAGTTTCAGATTTCAATGATCCTTCGTTATGTGATTCTCCCACTAACAGGGACCTTCCCAGAAAGAAGGTAGTTACTCGTGTGTTGATTTTATAAATACGACCAAAAGAATACGCACAAATCTCCAATCTCTATATATTGCAAGTCTTCCTGTTCCCAGTCAGCCAGAGCCTTCTTCTAAAAACACAGTTCTGATCATGTTCCTTTTCTGTTGAAAATCCTCTATCATTCCCTAGTTCTAAAAGAAGTTCCTACCCCTATTCCTGGAATTCAAAGTTCTCTTGTATCTGACCTACAACTCTTTCCAACATCTATATTCCCTCCTAATTCTACTTTCCACACTTTCTATTCTAGCCAAGATAAGCTGCCAATCATTGCCTATGCATACATTTCTGCAAGTTCCTCAGGCTTCACAGTTCTTCCATACTAAGAGAACTATTTAGTCTCAGGTATCATTCACAACATGTTTCAAATGGCACTTCTTCCATGAAGAAAAATTAAAATAATTCCTGGCTTTCCCTAATTCTCACATAATTTTATATGCATCTTACGAATTGTTTTCTCTTTCTACGTTTTATTAATTACATGTGTATACAGATGGATGGATACATCGTAGATGCATACATCCAAAGATATTTCTGCAACTATGCTCAATGAAAGGTAGAGTTTAAGATGTATGAATACATTAGAAGTGCCTCTGAAGTCAGGGACATCTGCATTTGAAGCCAGCCTCCATTAGTTTTCTAGTTGTGAAGTTAAGGTTTACTTAACCTCTTTCAACTTAGTTATCTGTTGAGAAAGAAGTAGGAAGAGGAGGAGAAAAAGGAGAAAGAAAGGAAAGGGGGAAAAAAGGATGAATGATGGCAATAGCATTTAGCATAGTTCTTGGGAAATAAAATATATTCAATTAATATTAGTCATTAACAATATCAATATTTATCAATTTACATTAATGTATTAGAGATAAACCCTTTCCGGTTCAATTTTACGCTCCACATGATGCCTAACATATACAAGGCACGCAACTCATACTGGCTGAATGAGGGTATATCTATTTTGTGTTTTAGTTATAAGAAGTCAGTAAGACAAGAGTATGCCCAGAATTAAAGGACAGCAGAAACGGAACTTGAAAATGACAGGGGCATTCTCCAAAAAAGGATATGGTAAAGAAGGTGGCAGAGTGGAGAGTAAAGGTCAGTAACAAAAAGTGAATAATTCTAGAAAAAAACTGTACACAATTCAATATCCATAAAATAAAATGGATAAATTAGAGCAGGTGTTCGTAATGTTTGATTCATGAATGGGCCTCAGGGGCCTGGAAACCATGTAGTGTTTGTAAATGGCACAGAAGCCATAGTTTTCATCAGATTTTAAGTAGGATTTGTGACTCAAAAAAGAAACACTTTTTAGAGAATGAGCATATTGGAAAGGTCATTTAGAAATCACAGAAAATAAGATAAGACTTTTGCATCATAATGAGGGGGTGTTGTTGGGAATGTTTAAAATAAATTGTAAGCGATAGCTATTGTGAAGCTTCTAAATGGAAAACAAAGGGAATTATGGTCTTAAGGATGAAAAACATCTGCCTTTTACCTCCCTTTTGGGAGAGCAAAATTATTAATTTTTATGTGTGGAAAGTTGTCAGGAGATGAATTAGCGACAACGGTGAAGTTCATTGAATGCAGAGTAGAAAGGAGAAAAAAAAAAGCGAAAAGAACAAAATTTAAAAATTCCCATGTATGTGAGAAACTAACAAGCACTTGATAGAGCATAGAAAATAGAGCGTAAATGGAAACGTGAAAAATGTAAGTGCGCTATAGATACCGTATATACTTATAAAGCGTTACTTACTTCATTTACATATTAGCTCAGAATGTGTTTCATTGGAAGAGACCTATGAATAAATGTGGTCATTTTAAATAACTGATATTACCTTAACTGTCCTTTGACATTAATCACTATTTATTGAAATTCTTTTAGAAAATTATAACTCCTAGAAATTAAATTGTGTCAATACCTTTGTATTTTTTAGAACATCGGAGACTCAAAGTCAGAGTGGACCTGCACAAAATTGGTGGTATTGACTTATACTCTGTACTGTATATTTTCCAAGAAACAAATCTACCTCACTCAGGAACCAGTTGAGAGAAAATAAAACCTTGCAATTGATCTCAGTATCTAACAATCATATATTTGCTCTCTGTAAATTAAAAAAAAAAAAAAATCACATTTAACATTTCAGCCATCCTTATCTTTCAAATATTATGTCCCACTTAAGGAAATTCAAGAATACATAAACTTACAAGATCCAAATTCAATCTCAGTTTCCACAATGTATTTAGAGTCTAAATCAAAGAGATTTAATTAAATCACATAAAAACTTTCCACTATTACCTTTTTTGAAACACTGATTTTTGCTATATGTTAAGATTTGAGTTGCAATGAATCATGCCTCTTAAATGTATAGAAGAGAAATATAGTTTATATAGATTAAGAGAGTCTGTCAATAATGTTTCCATATATGCAGTAGTTTTAAATATTATGAAGATGTACACTTTATTTTTACTGTAAAAGACAAAGTCAGTTATAAAACATCGGTTTAACTCTAAAATCCTAGAGACATCTTTGCTAATATAATAGTGGAGTCCTGAAAACAAGAGGAGAGTCCGTTGGGAAACACTGTTGCCAAAAGACTTACCCTGTGGAAAATCAACTTATACCAGGAATTCAGTTTCAAATGAATAGAAGCAGTCAAATACTGTGCCCAGAACTAGCTACATAATTTGCAGGACCTAGTGCAAAATGAAAATGCTGAGCCCTTTGTTCAAAAATTATTAAGTATTTTAATGGTGACAGTAAAGCATTAACGCAGCCCAGTGCAGGGATTGTGTGACTACAACAGTTGCACATCATGAGATGGGTTCTGGCAAACTTCAGAGCCTAGTCAGAAGTCTCTGGAATCAGATATCATGATCCTTTATATGGTACCTTAGGTGCCAATGGAAAATTCAAATTTTCATTATAAAAGAACTGAAGTACTACACTGATAAAAGATTTAATAGCCGAGTTATAATCTTTACAGTGTGTTATGGAAGAATCAAGTACTTTAGGTAGGTGTAAAGGTGAAAAAGAAGACATATGGGAACTTTCATAAGTTCTTGGCAGTGATATGTAACATTTTCCACTAAAATCTCTTCCAACTGTAGACAACAGTTGCCTAGTGAGATGCCAGATCGATGGTAAAGGCAGCACTTAGGAAGACGGAGCCGTGCAGAAGCAAGTCTCTAAGAAAAGTTTTGAACTCCAAGATGATAGAAAATATAAAATCTTGGGCCTGAAGTGTCCATTGTAGAGCTCCAGGAGGAAGATTCAAGGAAAATTATAAAAACAGAAAAGTAATGATCAAATCTGAGGATCTAGCATTTGCTGAAGCTGTGATGGGTGGTTATGAAAAGTTCATAAAAAGTTACTCTCCTCCCTGACTTTTCAGGCCTTCTTCCATGAGGTAGCTGGGTTAAGTTTTAATAGACGGGTGATCTCATTGCAAAGGAACATATCACAGGTTTATATTCATGGACAAATGTGTTCACATGCATAGATTTCATCTTTGTGAGCGTCTGTTGCAGTGTACATTTGTTGACAGGTGAAATTTTTAGTTATAAATAATATTTTGGAGCATCACATCTGTAATTAGAAGAGTAAATATGAAAATGACAAAAACCCCTTGAATCAGAATAAATTCAAATAACCCCTACAATTTTTTTTTTAAAAAGATAGGAGCTCCTTTCATCTGAATAACCCACTTCTGTTATACAGAATTATCTGAGATGTATTTGGCTGACTTCAAACTTAATTAACTGGTTACCTCTTTATTTCTTCCAAATTTTAGAAATCAGATTTGGTCAGGAAAACTTTAAGGTGGCTGCATTGATTTCTTAATATTCTCTACTTCCCTTAGCCACAGCCTATATTTTCTTGACTCAGAGTCTACATTGGATGTAAGTAATATCCATGTTTATAGGAGGATAAACAGTGATCGATTACATTTATTCAACACTTATTCACCATAGTACACCAGAAACTGTGCTAAATACTCACTATGCAGACACCTTTTAATCTTAAAAATATTTCTAAGATGGTTCTTATAAGATCTCCATCTCATAGATTTTATTCACCACCCCATATGCAAATAAGGAAACTGAGGCTACAAGAGATTATGGAACCTGGCAAAAGTCCCACAGTTGGTGCATAGTTTAAGAATCAAGTTTGGTTGTAACAGAAACCTAAAAATGCTGACTTAAACAAATGAGGGTTTACAATTTTCTCCTATAACAAGAAGTCTGGAAGCACAGTTTGCAGCTCAAGAACATCAGATGGGAAATCTTAATGATTCTTTCAGTTGTTAAATCATTGTTGTGAGATGGCTGCTCCAACTCTAATGACAAGTTAGTATTCCAGGTCGGAAGGAAGGAAGGTAGGAAGGAAGCAGGGAGGGAGGGAGACAGGAAGAGTAAAGTGCCAATGGTTGAGTAGGCTCCTCTCTCAAGAAGTTTTCCCAGAAACCCAGTCAACAAGTACCACTTAGATTTTATTCACCACCCAATATGCAAATAAGTCTAAGAAATACCGAGGTTCTTTGGTTGTTGTTGTTGTTTCTAAACTGGGCTATTGCTACCTCCATCAAATCAGGTTTATTAGTGGGAAAGGGGGAAAAAGGGTCTGGGGAAGGAAACCATCAGTCTGGCCAGCTGCTGGGTGCCCTTTTCTCTCTGCATTTTCCTATGTAGGACAGAATTTCAGCCCACAAGAACTAATAAGGGAGCTTCTGTCTTCTTTCTTCGCCTGTACTCTCTCCTCCATTAGGGATAAAAACTTGAAAAAGGGAATCATAATTGTCTGCATTGCCTTCTAAGGAAAAAAAACATTCCCCCTTTCTTTCTCTTCTCCTATTTTTCTACTCTCAAATGGAACAAGTTCATGCAACTTGAATGTTTTCATCAAGGCACCAAAGGGAGAGATAAGACAGGCATATATACGATAATTTTATTGCGATAATCAAATGTTTTAAATTATTTGGAAGCTGGTGAAGTGATGAAAGTCCATCCTCCATCCAAACTCTTTGCCCCTCATCACAAAACATAAGGTTCAATGGAGTCACTTGGAGAGTTTGAGATGGATTCTAGGAGTTAGGAGATATACAGTGGACAAATAGAGTGTCTGACAAATGCTTAACGAGTTTAAAGGTAAGAATTTGGCTCTCAGCTGGAAATAGTAGGATAGGAAGAGAGCCCCGGCTTTGTCAAAATTAGTTATAATTCTACAATAATGCCTGAGTTTGTCTCATGGCCTAGAAGTGGACCATGCAGACGCAGAGTCCCCTGACACGCCCTCAAAAGACCACCGAAAAGGATGATAGGACTAACAGTGAGAGTTGGTATAAAAGGACCACCAGAAATCAGAGGCTGATGGGAGTCCAGATGACTAGAGAAAGATGTGTTGCCCACATCATGGAAAGTACAGTTGGCTATTCCAGTGGGGATACTGAGAAACCCAGGAAATTACCCAGGATTGAAGAAGATGGGTTTGAACACTTACCAGGACCACCAAGGATGAGGCCAGATTCACATTACGGTTAAATAAGAACCTTCCTCATCTCTTGCCTTAGCTCTCCCCTCCCCCTCTGCATTAACCCTGAAGTGGG
Organism: Rhinolophus sinicus; assembly: GCF_057876585.1. Classification (NCBI taxonomy): domain Eukaryota; kingdom Metazoa; phylum Chordata; class Mammalia; order Chiroptera; family Rhinolophidae; genus Rhinolophus; species Rhinolophus sinicus. The sequence goes on from NC_142517.1 coordinate 202,704,900, forward strand.
TCCAAAAGAGCATCCAGGTTGTCACCACAGGTGAGTAATAAAGAGAAACAGTGCTTAGCTTTCTGCAAAGGCAAGGGCTATATGCTGCTGGCCTCAGCTGGATGAAGAGAAAATTGTTCCTTTAAATAAATATTGGAGTAGAAATAATACATTATATTGAAGAACTGTAATTACTAAACTAGACTTATTTGCTACTGAAAGTGACCATAGGAACTTTCACTACCTAAGGGTAAGCATAAAATGCATGCACTTGCCTGAGATTTCATGCCTCAGCATCTACGGGGGCAAAGCAAGATTGTCCTCCCACTGAGAAGATTTCAAGTCAGCAAGAGAGACAAGGGCATTTGCACTGATATTTTTCTTATGAACCTTGTTTGTTCTCCATGCTAGTTACACGCCCCTTTTGCTCTCTGTCTCTGAGGAAGAGAGATGATATGACCCTCTCATTCCTGCTTTACACTTGAGGTCCCTGGGGACATCAAAGACACAGAATTCACCAGGAGAGTGATCACCTGACTACCATGAGGGTCTCCAGTCAAACGAGGAGCTCTGTCGAGCTAAGCTGAAGTCACAGGACTCCAACCTGAACTAGAAAACACAGGTCCAATGAGCTTCTTGGCACCTTACCCCTAAGCCCACATGCATATTTGATTTTTCTACTCTAATGCCAGGCATGCCTGGGCCAGAAGAAAGAACATGATCAGGGACATGAGAACTATGGCAAAAGGGTACTACACTTGAGGGCCCTTTCTTTTGATCCCAAGTTTGGGACCAGTTGAGAAATGGAAAGAGTTATTAAGCACATGGAAAAAACAATATCAATAATCACGCTGATTGGAGAATGTGATTTTGGTTGAGTCTGCTATTCATTTTATCCCACATCAATCACTAACATGCACTCTGGAAAGCCTACGGCCTCCTTCACAATAGCCAAGCTGAGCACGAGGAGGCGCAGAGAAGAAAAATGCCCAGCAGAGAGGCTAGTTCTGAAAAGGAGTGAACCTGGAGGGGCTGAGCTCAGGCACTGAGTCCCAGCTGCCTGAGTCACCAGGCATTCATTCCTCCAGCGCAGAGTGAGCCAAGGTACAGGTAGGTTGGAGGTGCTTTCCCCAAACTTTCCTATTCCTTCCCCTTTATGGATAGACAGAGTGAAGAACAGGTCTTTCCCCAAGCATCAATGTTCGAAGTTTTCAAAAAAGGAAATTGGAGCTACAGTAGTTAAGTCATGGACTCTGAGCTTCGCTGCCTGAGTTTAAATCCTGACTCTCCCACCTTCAAGCAGAGCACATTGTCTCTTCTTTAACATGGAGCTAATCAAATCAATCTCTCTCTCTCTCTCTCTCTCTCTTTCTCTCTCTCTCTCTCTCTCTCTCTCTCTCTCTCTCTCTCTGTTCTGTTTCTGTCTCTTCTCTCTCTCATAAGCTTGTTTTAATGACTGAAATAGTTAAGAAATATAAAGCACTTAGAATAGTGCCTAGAAGGTAGTAAGCGCTCAGTATAGGTTCATTACAATGTAATTATCTTATTCAAATTCTAAGCTATATTTTTCTGTATATATGTTTTTCAGTTTTGAATCATCTTTAAGACATTTTATAAATGCCAGCAAACCATCACATTTTCATTATTTCAGATTACCTAAGCCATCGTCACCTGGCTTCCTTTATTTTCACCTGAGCATAAGGAAGAAAGTCAATTTGATAGAGATACTATGCTATACCTGTGGGTACAGATTTTCCTCCCTGCTATTGTGCTTACTGAGACTGACTGGGTGATGAATTGTGACTAAAAGTGAAAATTAAAACCATGTAAAGTAATGCAAATTTTGAAGTTGGATGATGGTATCCAAATTCTCTATTTATAAACTATTATTTAACCACTCACAGAGCCTTAAATAAGTTCCCCACTGGGACAGAACTTTCCCCCAGAGTTTATGTTTAATCTTCAACTGTAGACACATGAGGTGGCCTGTGTGTGCTTGGTGAAGTCAGCAGCTTTCCTTACTTTGAGAGGAAAATATCATCAAGACAATCGATGTTTAAGGGGTGGGTATGCCTGCCTCTGGACCTGGAAAGACTGGATCTCCTCTGGCACTCTTAGACTGTTGTTTATTAGAGTTCTTGGTATTTGTAAGGGGTGGCTTTCCCAAATCCCATAACTCTCCCAGTGTCACTCACATGCACATTCATGGACACGTGTGAGTGCGTGTGCACACACACACACACACATACACACTTAAACACACTGACAACTGATTGTATAAAGAGAAACAGACTGGTGTTTTTCGTGAGGATGGTATTTAATGGGCTTCAAATAGGAAAAGAACATCAAGAGCCAAATCAGGTCCATTAGAAAAGCTGAAATTCAAACACATGGAGATCATGAACCAACAACATCCAAAGGCCAGTACCAAAATTGAGTCTTTATATTCAAGTAGTTGGAAGCAGGTACTCAGGAAACAGGATGTCTGGGTTCAGACCCTACTTGTGTCTCTTACCAACCTGTGTGATGTATGTGAAATATGACTTCTCTGTGCTACACTATGCTCATCTATAAAATGGACGTACTAATAGTACTTACATCTATATAATGGGGTAATAATAGACCCTACCTTAGATGATTGCTCACCTTCAAAAGAGTGAAAATAATAGTATATGCCTCATAGGCTTGCCATAAAGAATAAAAGAGTTAATGTATATAAAGCACTTAGGAGAGTGGCATATCATAAGCATTAAGTAAACTTTCACTCTGATTGTCATTATTACCCACGAATCAAAAATGAGATTGACATAGGAGCAGTTCAGACATAAGCCTTGCAGGGCGAGGGGAACCATGTAACATGGTAACAGGGAAGCAGAGGGGGCCTTGGACTCACCTTTATGGACTGTTGAGTGTGTGGCATGTGCTTGGGTCAGGCTGTAAAACGTGCCATCAGCAAGGTGGACAGAATAATTTTGTTTTGTTTTTCTAAAAGCATAGCTTCCGGGGAGATTTGCCTGCATCTTATTCAATGCTGGACCAAATGGCATAAGTTTACTAGTGCTGAATATCTTTGATTGAGTCTGTCTTAATATAAAGATGTATTTGTTTGCGATAAAAATTAAGATTTCATTGAAAGTAAGCCCTCTGCACTCCCACAGACCAAACTGATCCGTGCGCTATGGTTACATTCAGCAATCAATAGTTCAGTATGTCACTGCTTTCCGTGGCAAAATTTACGGGACAAACTGTAAATCTTCAACATGCCTGGGTTTCTTTACTGGGTATCTATCTCATAGATGTTGATAACACACAAACACACACACACACACACACACACACACACACACACACACACGGGTAGCTTCACTTTTGCCAAAAATAAATTCATAGATATTAGCTACTCTTTATTCAAAGTGTATATCCACATTCATTCTGGGATGTGACTTTTTTTTTTTTTTTTCAAATGAAGGTATCCCCAGTGATTCTCAATGACTTTTGTATGGGAAGGCAGAATCTTTCCTCTTATCATATCATGTCTATATTTTTGCAATTTCAGTTGCTCCATCTATTAAGCTTGTGGTTAATTTATTCCACATGGCAATTAGTGGATGTTAGAAGCTTGAAGATGGTGTCATCAACTTTAAATAAATATATATTTAAATATTTTGTACCAACTTGAAACTCCATTTGAGGTACCTCTATAATGTCTCTAGCCCTCTATTATGCTCTAGCCTTACACATAGCAACTTTTAAAAATGGTAGGGATTGAATATGAACATGACATTTTGCAAGCATTCTAAAAAATGCTTCCCAAATTAGTCATTTAGGTAAAAAGTGTTTATCTCCTCATCAAATATTTAAAAGTAAATTATTAATGACATAAGTAAGGGGTAAGGGAACAGAGAAAAATGGCTATTTTTTTGCCTTGTTCATTGTCAACTAATGAGTAGGTTCGTTTTTACTTAGCAGTGCATTTTAGGTTTGTTACCATTATTTATTTTTGATTACAAATGGAAAGACAAACCAGGAGAGTGAACAACCTTAAGCTCTATGTCATATGTATTATCCTCACTGGTGAAGCAAGGAAGTGAGTCTAGAGGTGTGAAATTCCAGCTGAGAAAAACATGCTGTTTGAAGAGGAAGTGCTGACATAGAGACTATATAGTTGGACAAAAAATGTGATTTCTGAAATTTAAAACTCATTTATGAAAAAGAAAACTAGATGTATACTTATGTCACCATCTACATAGTTCACAGTTTCCACTATTCCAAATAAAGTGTGTATATTTTAAAATATTATTCAATTAGCAGCTGCAACATAGAAGTGATCAATTATAGAAATAAAGATAATGACAACTCACGAAGAAGTGAATACATTTTACACTCTCATTTTTCACTACATCATGATTATGATTTTACTATAAAACTTATAAGCTCATAAATTCAGGTTAGTTAGCATTGTGAGACTTAGTTTTACATGTGTTGTGAGAGTTTGGATGCCCTGGGTGGATTTATAGCACAGATATATTTAATAAAAATCTGAAAATTTTAAATTTTAAAACTTACTCAGAGAAAATATGCATCATCTTGAGATACCCTGGGGCTTTGATATTATTAAAACATTTGAATGATGTTAATTGATAAAAAATGCATGCCAATGGCAATAGGATTTTCTTTACAAAATTGTCACTTTATAGAAATTTAAGAACAAAATAATTACTGTTGACAAGAAAATAACATGATTTTAAAAGCTATGTGAGGGAACAAAAACGGCATGCATGAGTGGGAGACCATTAACAAGGCCAGTGGAAGACCAGATTAAGTTTCATATATTTCTCTTAAATTTAGGATGGAGTAATATAAACAAATATTTCAGGGATATCTGGTTTCTGGGTCAGCATATAAGGAGCGTGGGGTTGTCATTTCAATCCTCACAAGAAAAAACACTGAACAACCTGAAAAGCAACAATTCTTCTTAGATCTGTCTGTCAAATGATTAAGGCCACATAGCAAGGTACTGTCCCCAAAATTGAAAAGACAGGCAGATACAAAGAATCACAACTTACCTAAGCCAAAACCCAGGAGCAGGAAGCTTTGTGGGAACCAGTTCTAGTGTAGGAAAACCTTACCCATAATTGAAAAATTGCAGGAGGCTCTGAGTGGACAAGTCTGAGAGTTCAAAATTCTGTGGAGACCCGGATTTATAGGGACCCCACACTTTTGCGAGTTTTACCTCCAGGAGTCCTATTAGGTTCTCACAGTAAAGATCAGACAGAAATCTCCTTGTGCTTCCAGTAGGAGGAGAAAAAAGTAAGCATTTTGAAATATGCCCGGAGCATTCTGTTCTTAGCAAGGCCTGTCCTTAAGAAGAACTATTTACCCAGAGCATAACCTCCTGGGATTTTATCAGCACCTGACTGACCTGAGAGGAAAAAATACTCAACTCTAGCTCCCTCTAGCCATCCTGTTTCCCCCTAAGAAACTATGGAGAAGGGGAACAAGAAGCACTAGTGAAGGTCACCGAGCAGGGACACAGGCTGGCCCACTAAAAGACAAACATAATCACAGGCGTATAGAATGTTCCCACCCAACACAGACACACAGACACACAGACACACACACACACACACACACACACAGACACACCCCTTCACACCACACCACTAAAAGTCTATATATCACAGCTCTCAACAAGAAAACAACCAACCATTCAAAAATGGGCAAAAGATCTAATAGACACTTCACCAAAGAAAATATACAAATAGCAAATAAACATAGGACATAAACATTGTATGTCATCAGGAATTGTAAATTAAAACAATGATGAGATACCACTATGAACCTATTAGGATGGTCAAAATCCCAAACACTAATGGTGTCACTATCAGGAGAAATGAGTAGGTATGTGAGAACCCTGCATCTTTGTTCAATTTTTCTGGAAACCTAAAAATGCTTGTTAAAAAATTGTCTCTTCGTATTAATAAATTAATTAATAAATAAGGTCAAATGCTGGTGAAGGTATAGAAAAAAAAGCAATAGTTATCCAAAATTTAAGAGAACTGTATAAACATAAATGTAGAGAGAAAGATGATAGAAGATAGGCAGATAGTAGATAGGTAGAGAGATATTGTGGATAGACAGATAAACGTAGATACATAGAAGCTTGGCTATCCTGTATTACTATTTTAAACATTTTCATATAAATAATAATACTGGAGCCCTTTATATTCCTTATTTAAGTTACCGTATTTTTCACGAACATCTGTTTTTAAAATAAATCCATTTATTAGGCTCTTCTAACGCTTACTAATAAAAATGCAACTCATTTTTCTCTTTAAATGGTCTGGGTTCAGTTTAACATTCAAGCACTTCTACATAGTTTGCCTCTGTTTGAAACAAATCCTACTACTCTAATTTCTAAAGCCAGGGTAATGTGTCTGGCTTCTTTCTTTTAATATTATACTTTAAATAATGAAATTGTTTCTGGCTTAGGCTCTTCCCATTAGTTATAACAAACTGACAATGAGAAATACGATGTGATTTAAAAGGTGCTAATTAATCTACAAATGACAACAGCAGCGTGACTCTGAAGTGCACGAGTCATTGGGAATTTCAGTCGACACACTTTGTGGGCAGGCCTCAGGTGAGCAGCCATCCTAAGGAGGTAGCATCTCATCAGTCTGGAATTACCTGGTGTGGCTCTGCCCAGAGGCAGAGGGATGGAATGATTGATCTCTGGGAGGTTCTTGCCACCCTACAGTCTAAAATGGTTAAAACTTGCAATTGAAATATGCTTATTACAATCCCTATGCCCTTGGTCCCTGCCCCCCTTCCATCCATTATTAAATAATAAACCCTTTCCAACTCCTTTCAAGCTGATGCCTGTTGGGATTCCAGATCCTCACTTAGTCACCCTTGAAAAATTATTGAAGTGTTGATTCAGCAGGTTGGAGAAGAGGAGAGAGAGGTATAGCACTTGAACACACTGAAGAATTTTAAAGTCCAGCCAGTGAATCATTTTCTTAACATAATTCAAAAGGATTAAGACAGGGAAAACCTTCATTCATCTTAGAGCGTATGTTATAGGATATATATAATGAATATATATATAACAATAAAATATATGTATATATTATAAGCTAATATAAAATAATATGAATATATAAGATGATATGACTATATATTGTGTTATATATACATATGTGTACATATAAACATTTTATACAAGCATAAATATTACAATACGTAAAATATATATACATATACATATGTGTGTGTATACACACACAAACATATATATGTATGTGTGTATATATATATATATATATATATATATATATATATATATATACACACACACACACACACACACACATATACACACACACACACACACATATATATGTAAATGATCTCAAGATCATTTACAAAATCTGGTGAATGAGAATAATGGTCTGGCACTCATGGCTGAAGGAGACCAGACTGCAAGCAGAATGGCAATGTTTCAAGATGGCAGCCAATGGGAAGCGCATAGAAAATGCTATTATGTATTATATACATAAAATTCCACCAACCCCAGCTTCTACTCATCCATTTCTTTTCAGGGCTGAATGATTGATCTTTATGTTCATATTCACACATTTAATCAGTTTTCATATCATTCTTAACAAAATTCTTATTTGCAATAATAGCAGTTCTGGTAAAAAAAAAAGTTAAGGAAAGTGTCTGACTTCTAAATATCAGGATTGCTAATTTTCTAGAGAATCAATATAACTTTACAGAAAAAAGTTTCAGCTAAGCAGAATTTTCTTTTTTCATAGAAAAAAAAAAGTCAAGTATTATTTTGGGTAGGAAGGGTCTTTTCACAAAATCTAAGCCTGCCACTTAAAGTAGTTTAATTAGTAGAATACGAAATCACACATCAATTTAGTTCTAGGTTAGGATATCTTTAGAAATAATGTTGTTTGTCATTTGGGAAATAAATAATCATTTGAAATGTTTCAACATAGGCCCTTTAACAATTTTACTATATTATTTAAATCCAGATTTCACTGTTACATAGCAAAATATGATTAGATATGAGCTGGCTTTTGATCGCAATGCCTTGTGTCCTAATGTGATTCAACATGTAATTTGGGGAGAGAAATTAAAAATTTGGCTCATTTGAAGAGGCAAAAGTGAAAATTATGCAAGACAGTAGGTAGAAATATTACACTATATCTCTGTCTACAGATCTGAATTCTTACAGATTAGTTTCTTCTACAGTTTACACATTTTTTATGATCTAGCACAAATCTATTTCTGTGTCTGTCTTATGTATAGGAGAAGGCTACACGAGAAAACTTTCTTTAAAAAAATACAAAACTATTTAGAAAATGAGTAGGAAGAATAGAATAGGTCTCTTCTTATTTAGGACAAACAAGTGGGCTTTAAAAATTTGGAACCTCTGGGACTAACTGATAAATGCTTGTTTCCCATATATGGGGCAATCTGAGGTAATTATGTTAACATTATCAGCTTGATCTAATTTTATGTTCTTCTTACATACATAACAAGCCCAGCACTACAGGACACAAACACTAGCCCTCCAATTATAAACACTCCTCAGGAGTGTCTTCTTTCTTCTTGGCTTCTTGATTTTTTCATCTAATTCTCATCTACTCTTCAGTCTTTTTACACTCTCCTTTTCTCTGCCTACCATGTAAATACGGTACAAATATATTCTGCTCTAAATTCATCCATTCTTTCTCTACACATTTCCCATTGATGATTTTATCTAATATGATGACTACATATACAATGGCTAATAATTCCAAAATCTACAAATCCAGCTGAGATGTGTCTTGAACACCTCTTACCTACCAGGCTTCCTGTCTCCTAATTCATTTCAGGCCCTAAATTATAATTATGCTTCCTCAAACTTGTTCTTTTTCCTAATGTTCTGTTTCTCGAGGAAAAGCTCCACATTCAGTGACTGAACGTGGAAATCTTTATTATATTTGAATGTTTCCTCTCCCACACTCTCCATAGCCAATCAGTCACCCAGTGATATCTGCACTACTTTCAAAATAGTTCCAGAGTCAGTCCATTTGCCCCATCTCCTTATTGCTTATTTTAGGCCAACGGGATCCCATTTCTGGATTACTGAAACATCTTTCTAAAGAAAATCCATTTCTTAAATCATTGCGGTAGACAGAATAACAGCCCCCCAAAGATACCCCCATCCTAATCCTTAGGACCTGTAAAAATCTCACTTTATGTGGCAAAAAGGACTTTGCAGATACGATTAAGTTTAAGGACCTTGAGTTGAGGAAGAGTAGCCTTGCATATCCAGGTGGGCCCAATCAAATCACATCAATCTTTAAAAACTGAGACTGTTTTCCAGAAATGTCAATAAGGAATAGGCATATGTGTTAATGTTCAGAGTAGGGAAAGAGATAAGGGAGAAGGCAGGAATCCTGTCTCTTAAGTAGGATTTGACCCAACTATTTTTTAATCACACCTTCTTTCCTGTTTTCAGGGTTACCTGATCTTTTTTGGGGACGCTTCAGAGCTTTTCCTTCCTGCTGATTCAAGATCCCTTTTCCCTGGTCTCCACTCATCCATCTGCTTTCAAGCATCCAAATAATCTGATCTGTTATCTCCACATCGCTCTTCTTATGCTTGTAGGTTTGTGCCTTTCGTTGCTAACATACATTTAGTATCATTCTGGAGGCTTGGAGAGGGAGTTTAACTACTGTAGATATAGATGGTGTATTACAGAATTGTAACTTGAACTCTATATAATTTTAGTAAGCAATGTCGCCCAAATAAATTTAATAAAATTTTTTTTTAAATGTATATGTTCAATCTGCCATCTTTAAATAAAGCCCTTTCCTCTTCATTTTTCTCTCCCCTTTTCCAAGCTCTTTAAAAAAATTAGTGCCTGCTTATTTGCTCCTATCAGCACTGGTAGATTTAAATGATGTCCTCTTTATGTAAGGCTTAGTGGAACCAGGACAAATGTTATAGAACAAATGCAATTTTGAGATCTAATGACTTTGTCACATATTGAAGATTTATATAAAATGCAATTATCAACAGTAATGTATTTTTGGAAACAAACACAAAAAATGCTAAATCTATATCCCCCCAGAGAAGTTGAAACCCCAAGAGACATTTAACAGAATACAGATTTTTAATTTAAATAAAGGAAATCCCTCTAATTTTTGTACTGTAAAGAGCACAGAAGTGTTCGGTTTTAAGTAGGAAATTTAAGGTCAGATGTCAAAACCCAGTATCTGATTACAGTTGAGTGTCACCCTTTCCTTAGTTCCATATTTTACACTATGTATATTACTTTTACCTTCCCTCAGGTTTTGAAGAAGAGACAGACTTAAAATGCATGTTTTCAAAGGACTTGAACAGAAACTTGTCTAAGATGCAAAACATGGTTTCTTTTCTAACATCTTGTGGTACACTTTTATGCTTTTTCCTACATCCTCATAGTTTTTTTGGCTTCTTGCAAGGGGTGGGGAAAACCAAGGGCAAACACAGAGAGAGAGACAGAAAGAGAGAGAAATGATTTTTTTTTTCTTAAATATAAACTAAGTCTTCTTAAATCCTTTCCAGATTGAGTGTTGGTTCTTTCTATAATTTTTTAAGATCAATTCAAATTTTATTCAAGTAAGACATTTGTCTTTATTTTGGTCCCAATCATGAGTGTTATGAAGTCACTGTTAATCTGTTTCAAGAATTCTTTTAAGAAAGGATACATGCTTTTAAAATAGAAGTGTGTTTCATAGAAGCCTTCAATTATAAATAGTAAATTTTACAGAAAACAGAATTTGCAGTGAGACCAATCTTTAGTTACTCTTAAGGTCACTCAGCCATTTGAGCCAACAATCCTTGAAGTAAATGATGATATGGTCATTGTTACAAGAAATATGACAGTTTCTGAGGAAAAATTTTCATGACAAAACTATTTGTATGAAGGGGGGAGACAATAACTTGCGAAAGAAAGAAGGAAGGAAGGAAGGAAGGAAGGAAGGAAGGAAGGAAGGAAGGAAGGAAGGAAGGAAGGAAGGAAAAAAGGAAGGAAGGAAGAAGAGATACAGAATAAATAGTAGAAATGTTTTGATTATGTTTTTAAAGGATAAAATTAAAGCATTATAAAGTTCCTTCCTTCAACAATGACCAAAAATGCTGTACAATAACTTCTGAAGTTGACATTTTACCAGACCTCCATGGAAAATATTCTCAGAGCACAGTGTGAAAATAAGAGAAAATAAACAATACTCAACCAATTGAAAAATTATTTTTGAGTATCCACAGATGGCATTTATTAGATTATAAAGAGGGCTAATAGAGCTCTGCCTTGTATATGTTATTGCATAGAACATCAATCTGCCATTTTGCATAATTAAGAAAGTCAGAGTCTGACATGATTAGTTTGACAAGGTGATAATGAGAAAATGTCCTGGCCCATTTGTAGCTCATCCAAAACACACTGAACAGAGGCGAAATACATCTGGACATACAGTAATTTAAGGGTATAGCTACTGTATCACTCTTCACTTTAGCTTGAGTTCAATCTAAGGCTACTATATAATGGACGTAAAATTAAACTTGGTCTCTGCTATCAGGGTGACATGTTTTTCTGAGGAGTAACATGAGTCTCAAAAGTTGTTTTGAGGGGGTTCTTTCTCTGATTTTGCTAACTGCAAATCATGAGTCATAGAACTTTAATACTGGGCATGGGATGCAGATAGAGCAAGCAAACTGTTGTGGTGAAAACTTGACATATTGCTTCTGCTTAGACATCAGTAGAGATTGGGTCAGAACTAGAATTCTATTACAAAGGACTTAAATTATGAGATTAGAAGAAAGTCTGGCCCAGTCCAAAGCCATCCCTGGTGTGGGAGGAATTCTTGGAAGTTACATAAATCATAATAAAAGTACCATAGAGAGCTGAGCAGACACATGAGCAAATGGAACATGCCTAGCCAGAGCAGTGTGGCCAGATGAGAACAGATTAGAAGCAATTAGGGACCATGAAAAAATATTGAGGGAGCTGGGGATAGAGGAAAGAGGCTGTGACAGCATCTACAAATATCTGAGAAGCTGAACATCAGCAAAGAACAAAACACAAAACTCACGTTCTCTTGATTGAGACTTGTTCTGGTTGGACTGAGAAAGGGCAGACCCAAGGACAATGCAGGGTAATTACAGGGAGATAAAATTTATTCTAAGCAAGGGAGAACTTTATAACAATTTGGTTCTCCCAGAGTGGCCCACCTCAGGATAAACTACATCAGTCATTTCTGGTCTCAGTGAGAGTATTGAAGCAAAACAAGATAACCCTTGGGGTAACCAAGCACTGAATTTCGTGGCTTCTAAAGTCCTTTCAACCCTTCGAGTCAGTAAACGATCTGGCTTGGTCTGAGCATCTGGGCACACCCTGAACCAAATCACGTGGCCATGCCTGCTTGATGTGTCACTATTCCACAAACCTTTGTTTTCTCCAGGTACTTTGGCAACAGAGATTAAACACAGCTTTCATTTGATTTGTGTATTTACTAAAAACAAAAAATGCTATTACCATTCATAATTGCACATCTTTTTTAGGGTATATGTCTTTATTGGAATCTCAAGAGGCAATAGGCACAACTCAATTCATCAGCCATTTTCATCAAATGTTGTAGGTATCAGGTTAATAAAATGCAGGAATTGGATTTTAGGCATGGCATGGGGTTTCTAGTTTATTACATTTCCATTTAAAACCCTAAAGAATCCTCAACATGGCTGGTTACTGGGTTTTGATTTAAGCCACGGCCTAGATGTTGAGTTGCACTCTAATACACCATCTCCCCTCCTTGTGTCTCCTGCCTAATCCAGCAGAGGAGGTTCTTTTGAGGCTGGTAGGAGAAGGGATACCTTGTTTACTCAGGAAGGAGGCTAACATAGACATCCAATCTACATGGATTACCTGCCTAGATTTTAAACCAAGGTAACCCATCCACAGCCACATGGCCTCCACCAAAGAGGGACTGGTTCTCTTTTGCCATCCTAAACTATTCATACAGAAAGGTCGTAAGTCTTCTTGCTTCATTTCAGCTTCTAGTCTCACCTTCTCATGTTCTACTCCTGCTCTTAGATGATGACTTACTTTTAGTTTCATCTAGTGATTCAAGCCCTTCACTCATTCTTTGGTTTTGACTCTGGAGATTTTTCAGGGTCAGAGTCTGCACGTAGCCTCTGGTGGTCTGGGCTACTCACCTACTTGACCAGTCCCTGGTTCTGACACATTCAGGCAGATCTGCTTCTCAGCCTACCTTAAATATTCATGGAGATGGACAATGAGTGTTTTTGGTTTTTTTTCCCAAATTATTATTGGTGAAGCTCACAAATGCAGTTGCTCAATCCCTAATAATAACAGGTGCACAATTTGGGATTCCTACAATAGGCTGATGGTTCTGGGTACCTTCCATCTGAGTTCAGTTTCCTGAGTTCCATCATGGATCCCATCTCATAAGATTAATATCTGAATTTATGGTATTTTGGCGACTTTGACCATGCTTGGACTGAATCTCTAGAGAACATGAACAAGAATAATGATATAACTAAGTATGGCACCAATATGGCCACTTATCTAAGCCAAGCACCCAAAGCAGGGTCATTTTTCTGACCAAACTCACAGGTTTATGAGAAGAATCTAAGTGGGTACCATTTTCATTTGAAAGTTTATCAGGCAAATGCTAAAGCACAACATCCTCCTAGCAGAAATACTTTCTTTTAAGATTCTTTTGAGATAAAGAAAAACAATTCAATGAAAATTAAAGTAAAATAGAAAAATCTTAATTTAAATGTGTAGACCAGTTATAGAGAAATTTACACAAACACACAGAAAAAAAAAAAGGCACTTAGAAAGATAAAGATAAGTAAAATAGAACATACCCCAGCACCATGTCATATAGAGGATGAATTTGTTTTTAGACAGGTTTAAAGAGTTCTCTAACCTTCTGTCTTCTAAATTTCCAATTAAAATATGAGCACAGGGAGTAAGGGAATGTTTGTTTACACTTGGCAAAAACCGATTTCCTGTTTCTAAGAAAAAAAGCTTTCAAAGCTTTTTTGGACTTCAAATAGCTCTTGCAAAACAATATTTTGATGAGCTAAGTGTAAATGAATCAGAAACATATGGATTGGATTTCCATTGAGATACACATGGGTTTAAACATAAGCTGAAGAGAATGCCTGGTAAGTTATACTTGGAATTGATGAAAACCAAAATGTGGTGAGTTTTTCAAAACTTATTTTAAGATACCTTATGTCCCGTCCACCAGACCAAACACTGGAGGTTTGTTGTCTCTTTTTAGGAAATCTTTTGGGAAAGGTGGAAGATACTTTTTCTTCAATAGAAAAGAGTTAAGTTTTAACAAGCAACCTTCAAAGTGATATTGTCACACACATCTACCTACTAGAAGGAGGAAAGAAACTGTCTGGGCCACTGACACACATACATTTTCATTTTCAATAATTTTTGTTGCCTTGCTTCTTTCCATTTTCATTTCCCTGACTTCAAAACAGGAGTATCTAAGGATCAGAGGATAGAGAATGAAATCTTGAAAGTTTTGCTCAAATATGCATGCCTGGCTAGATCTATCTTCGCATTACATAAAGCTGGCTCCACAACAGTTCTAAAAATATTTTGTTTAAAGGGAATAATCTCAGGAATACATTATCCTCTATCTTGGGTGATATTTAAAACTGCACTGAGAACCACATCGATAGATGTTATGATACTGAATAATTTAGGACTATATATTATTATCTATAGAAGAGATGATTACGTAATTAATGCTATTTACATTGCCTAATATTTTCAGGGTCATTGGGGTTTGTGGAACAATGGTATAAGAGATATCTCTCTTAAGCAATCACCAACAAACTTGCATTCAATGTTGTTATGGGCTGAACTGTGTACCCCTAAAATTCACATGTGGAAGTCGTAACCCTCAACACTGCAGAATGTGACTGTATTTGGAGGTAGGGTCTTAAAAAGGTGACTATAATGAGGTCATTAGGGTGGATCCTAACCCAAGATGGCTGGTGTCTTTATAAGAAGAGAATATTAGGACATGCACACACACAGAAAGAAGACCATGTGAAAACACAAGAAGATGCTCATTAATAAGCCTTGGAAAGAAGTCTCAGAAGAAACAAATCTGCCAAAACCTTAATGTTGGACTTCTAGAATCTAGAATTGTGAGAAAATAAATGTGTGTTTTCTAAGCCAGCCAGTCTGGGGCGCTGTGTTATGGCAGCCTCAGCACAGGAGTACAGTTACGAAGATGCTTGCTCTCCACCATTTATAAATCATTCTGACTGTTTTCTTCTGTTGAACCTGGAAGATACCCTCCTAGAACCTAAGCTTTTGACCGTGATAGAAGCAATGAGATTTAACTGCGGAGGCCTCTGTGATCATCACATATGCAAAGAAGAGTACTTGAGCCAGAGCATAGGTCCAGCCTCCCAGGTCCTAGCATAATCTGTCCTTGGCATCCCTCTGGCAGTAGCTGAATCCTGTTCCTTCCCCTTCCCAGATTCCACTCTTTGCCCATCTCCCTTGGGCAAAGTTTATATTCGACTTGCAATCTTTACATCTTTCTGCCAAAATGAGGACACCGTTCCTAGCCTCTTTTCTTAGGTATGGCCTGATGCCTGTATTCTGATCTCATAGTGAAGCATGATAAGTTGTGTGCCCATCTGGTTGTACCAATCAAGAACATGGCAGCATTCTTGTCATGCTCTGTAGGCACACTTTGTAGGCACGTGGAAAACCGTTTTTAACTTTTTCCTTTCTCTTCCTTTATTAGCTTGGCTGTGTTGCCCATTCAGGCCTACTGCCTTGTCTAAACTGATCTGGATTTCCTTGCCAGCTGATTGCTACTTACTGCATATGCCAAAGATAACCTAGACCACTGGCTCTGGTATCAGACTGCCTGTGTTCTTATTCTGACCCCTCCCATAATAATTATGTGCCAAAGTTCCTCCATTTGCAAATGAGGGTAGTAATAATATCTACTTCATAGGGTGGTTCAGGGAGTTGAATAGGATAGTATATGTAAAGCGATTTGAACAGGGCCTACCATATTGTAAAAGCTCAATAAGTATTAGATAAATTGTTAAAAATGATGACGGCTCCTCTAGGATGTGACAGCATATTTGACTATTACAACAATCCCAAAAGGAAAGAATTATTTCTATCCTTTTCAGATGAAAAGACTGAGAAGAACCTGAGTGGATTTAAAACCCAAGGTTTTCATGCACTTTCCAGCATAGTTCCACCATAGAAGAGACAGCCAAGGGACGTGAGCCAAATGTAATGACTCACTGTTACCAAAATGTAATATGTCTTCATCAGGAGCCATTGGGCAGAAAGACTTACTTTGGAAAGGGGATTAACATAATTATAACCAAGAAGATGGAGAAGCTTTTATACCTTTCTTAAACAGAGTTGGACCAGGTCCCCTATAGTTAAAAGTAAATTTATTATATGCTCTGGAGGTCCAAACTGTAATCTGACTAACGGATCTGAAAGAAAGCATCCATACCCCTATTATTCACTGAATAAATTGGCTAGGAAACTGAGGATATGTTAAAGACTTGAATCTTCTTGAGTTGGGTGATTTCATGATGGCAGCATTCTGGAGAGTTGCATAAAACACTTTCATTTCATATGTGGGAGCCTTAAAACTAAGAAGCATTACAGTACATTAAATCATCATGTTCCCAAGCAAACCATGCTTGGGGTTCAGTCTTCTTTATTCATGCTTCCTGCTCCCTCCTCATCGTATTTGGCTGACCTCAGTATTATCTCTGTTAGGGGTGAGGGTAGGGCAGTAACCCACAAATAATGCAAGCAGGCGTTGATGCTTCATGGGGTTTATTGGAACTGTGCCTTTGTGCAATTTCTTGCTCTGTCATCTGTCATTTGTTTTACAAAGTGCTAATAACAGACAAAATCATTTGGAAACTCAGTCGAAGACATGTAGTGTCATAACTCGAGGCCATGAGATATGAGGGACTATCTTCTCAAGAGCCAAGTGTAGAGAAATATAGAAAGCTGATTTTAAACATCTTCCTCCTGTAGTTTCATCTTCTAACTGATTTTTAACTGTTCTCTATAATTATAAGTAGAATGGTTGATAGCAATTTCCATATATTTCTCTAAGAAGGACCCTGATGAAAATTCAAAACACAGATACACATGGCGTTGGGATATCAGCATTACATTGCTAAATAAAGCTAAAATAAGAATTATTTCTAGAAAGGCAAGCGTTGGTCTCATACGGGTGCTCTGTGTAGGACTGAAGGAGGAAAAGGCCATGACAGGCAGCGGCTCCCTTGGAGGAAAACTAGAAATATCATCAAGTGTATGTTTATCCAAAGGAATTGACTACACTGCCTTCAGTATTTTTCACAGGAAGACTGTAGGAACTTGTCCTGACTATTCCAGTTTTAACTCAAAGTTACCGGGTAAAGAGGCTGTCCTGGAGTCCCTCCACTAAAACAGCCTGCATCTCCAACCAAATAACACTCTTTGTTATTATTCATTTAATTTGTTTTCATAATGCTTCCCATCACCTGCAAGTGCCTTGTGTGTTTGAATATTTATTATCTGACTCTCCTCACTGAAATGCCGGCTGCATGATCCGAGGACTCAGGTCAATGCATTCACTATCATGTCCTCGGCACTTAGAATACTGCCCGCCACAAAGGACACATTTAATTTTCATGGTTGTAAAACAATAAATAAATAATTGGTTGACTATCCATGTCGTTAAGGGACATATTTTTAAAGAAAAACACAAACCAGTTTTCTTTTATGCTATTCATAAGATCCACCGTTGAAACTAAAGTCAGTTCTGTAAATTAAAGCATTGGTTATCGGATAAAATGTGTGGCTTCTTACCCCTATCAGCTTATTTGTTTTGTGTATTCATTCAACAAACATTGACACAGCTCTTATTGTGTGCCAAATATGGTATCTTGGAAAGGGAGACGATATGTAAGATACAGTTGTAAGCTCATAAGTAGGGGCTGTATTCATTATATAACTAATAAGCAAAAAATTAACAGAAAATGTATGCACCTAGTAAAAGCTTTTTTTCCAAGTGGACCACCATCTTAACTACTACCAAAACATGCAAGAGGGCAATTTTTAACATATACAATAAAGTTACTGCCCAAAACATGATAAGCTTGAGTATATTTTGAAGTTCTAGGCTAGAAATAATTTTCATTGACTGAGAGTTAAGTATCAGATATGTATAAGCCAATCTTGCTCTTTCATGCTATTTCATGCTATCTCCAAGAAGACACAACTTCATATGGCAAGAAATTTGGGTAGAAAAGTTGGATAAACTTCATGGTACTCATCCTTTTTTTACTCAGAAAAGTTTCACAGGACCAAAGATATCTCTTGTTAACTGAAAACTTACTCATATTAGTGGTTTATGTTTTAAAAATAAAATTTCACGTAATATAAAATGCTATTTTCTAAAATGGGAAATCAATGTAATGGGTTGAATCGTGTCCCTCAAAAAAGGTATGTTTGATTCCAGTACCTCAGAACATAACCTTATTTGCAAATAGGATCTTACAGAAGTCATTAAGTTAAAATGAGGTCAGTAGGGTGGACCCTATGAAAAAGGGAAAATTTGGGCATCGAAACATGCACATAGAAATGTGCATAGAAATAATGCCATGTGAAGATTGGAGTTGTGCTGCTACAAGCCAAGAAGGCAGATGGCCCTACCTACACCTTGATCTTAATCTTACTGACTCCAGAACTGTGAAGCAATAAATTCTAATGCTAAGGCACCTCCTCCACACATACACATTATATTTAGTAAAAAAAGAAAGATGGCTCTTTCTTAACTCTTTGTTTTCCCATATTTAAACAACAAGTATACAGTAGAATAATGGGATATAGATAAAGGTAAAGTAAGATATATATATATATATATATATATATATATATATATATATATATATAGTGTTTTTTAAACAATTTGAAGATGTACAAATTACCAATATTCTATCTTAACATATTGTTGTATATCTTTCCAAATACTTCTCTAAAGTTTATATACATAAGCATTGTATTTCCAAAGAGGATTATGCCATATATATTCTTTTGAAATCTGCTTTGTAAACTAATATGTCAAAAATATACAAGCATAGCACCATTTTCATGCTTTCGTGGTATTTTACTATATGAATATGGCATTGCTTATGAAGTTTACTCCTTCATTTTTTGCTATTCGGGTTAGTTTTCTAGTCCTTATAAACAAGGTTCAAAAAGCAACTATATACAGATACATCTGTATCCTTATACAAAGTAGTCCCTAAAGATGGATTTTTGGAAGTGAACTTAATGGATCAATAGAAATTCCAGAACTCCCCCAACACACTCACCCACACAAACATACACACATATACAAAAGATTTATTTATATGTATATTCAATGAAACATTTTTATAATAGCAAAAATCGCTAACCTAAAATATTCAATAATAATCTATTGCTTTACTAAATAATGCTGCATTATTTAATACTACATTAAAGCTCACGTTGTAGAAAATCATTTGAGATGGGCATGATATTCTAAGATTAAAATCAGGTTACAAAGGAAGCGTTTATATCAACTGTGAATAATTTTGCTTGGTGAGATAATGAATGCCTTGCTACATTTATTATGCGTTTTTGTTTACAACACTTGCCACCATGCATATTTACTAGTTACGTGGTTCTCCTTTGTGCCGTGACAAATTCAGCATCTGTGAACATTGTCTTTTCATCCTCTTTTCACACAGTGGACTTTTCCAAGCCCGTCTCTTCCTCTAAGATCTAGACTAGTTCCCAACAGCTTGATGAAATCTTTCCCAAGCACTGCAGCCTCAGCTGAGCAACCTCTTCCTTGCATTTCTACACCACAGAGGCCATGTTGCCCTTTTTAGATGTGCTGATTTTTACTCTCCACGCAGTCCTACACTTTTGCTACATCAGTACTGACACAGTGCAGAAGGCAGAAGCCCATCAGATTGAATGGGAGGCAAAACATCCACTTGAAGAAATCTCAATGTCTTGTTTATCTCAATATTCATAAGAATTTCATGAAGACACCTAGCTACATTATGAGGTGACAATTTCTGCCTTATTTAGTGAATCTTTAAAATAGAAGGGGGAAAAAGAAAGACATATTTTATCACCTCAAACACGTAATTTTATTTTCTATTATTTTGCATTGGGTGCCGTATATCTGAAGGCTATAAGCAACATATAATTGTCATTGAGAAGTAGACTACTTAGGGTACAAGGTGACATGTGAACCGCAGGTCCAATTTGTAGCTTCTTCTAATGTCTAAAATGCCAACAGTTCATCAAAAGAGTAAGTGTTATCAAGACTATCTACAGCTATCATTTAAAAGAATTGCTGCTAATTATAAGGTAGATAGAATATGCCTGAGAGTCCATAGAAAACGATAACAATGGATTTTATTTAATTTTTTAAAATGCCATAAAAAAGAAAACAAAAAGTAAAGCATCTTTTACTTTTTACTCCCTGTCCCTCACTCAGAGTCCAAGTGTTTATATGACAAGCAGAAAACTGAGCAGACGTTCTCTGTTCCTTTTTCATTATTCTTGACTCTGTAGTCATGGCTCGCTTTTCTCACGTTCTACCACCCCACCTCTCTCATAGCTGGGCTGAAGTGCTAGCCAGACTTTGCAAAGAGTGGAACAGGAAGTCGAGAAGTATAGCTAATGACACAATATTAGCACAGATTCTCCTCCTATCAGAAAACACTTTAGGGGCTGGCTGTCAGATGAAGAATTCAAGAAGAAATACAACACGTACAAACATTTAATATATAACAGATTTTTAAAAATTAGGTTTTGCATGTATTTCCTCTGTCCAGAATTCCAGAGAGATGAGCAAAAGAAATGGAAATAAAAAGAAGAAGCCACCCCAGAAAAACAAAGGTACATCCCATGAAAATCCACTAGAAACAAGCAACTGGGCTGTGCGCTGCGTGAGTCCCCAAAGTATTCAAAGACTTGAGAAGGAGGTTTGTTAATCCTCCAAATGGAAGAGAGCAAAGTTATGGGTGACCAATTTATCCTGTCTGTTCGTAAAAATTTTGGTCCAGATCTGATTTCACCTTCTTTTCATCATTAAAGAGAACACATATATATTCCACATATAGTCCATATCTAACTGAAAATAAATTTTGGAGCTGAACCTAGCTTATTGGATACACAATGAAAGGGAAGAATACTTGCTAAGCAAAATTGATTAAAATATTAATAATCAAAAATATGATGGTGCCTACAAATCAATAAAATTAAGAAAAGATATAGATACGTAAAAACAGAATTCATGGAAGACGCCTCATAAAAAGATTCTCAACTTCACTAGTGATCAGGGTAACAAATTTAAAAATTAGATACCATTTATAATATACTAGATTGACAAAAATTAAAAAGTGTCACGGTATTAGCCAAATTATAAGGAAACAAGAACTATTTTTAGAATTAGTCATATCTGAGGCAATAGCACAATTTTAATTTTGTTATTGTATTTTATATGGCTATACCACAATTGTTTAAATATTTATCTGCTGATGACATAGGGATCATCTCTATTTTTTTCTTTTTTCTCCTTAACAATGCTGTAGAATGTTTAGTGATGCCTGTGATGGTATGCTTGTGAGTGAATGTTTCCTTTTTAAATTTTTTCTATCTCTGAATTGTAAAACCATAAAACAAAACAGCATATCACTAAATGGTTAAGGAAAGTAGAGTCAAATGTAGGTGGTAGGAACAGCCAACCATAAAGCGATGCTGGTGACTTCATGTGCTCTTAAGTTAAACAAACTAATTAATATATGATTACGAAACATGGAAATAACAATAAACGAAAAGAAAAAGGTACTGTGAGAGATAATATTGGGTACTACTTTAGATTCGGTAGTGAGATATCTTATCTTGAAGAAGTGATGTTAAATCTCATATTTAAATTGAGATAGGAAGATAAAAACAAGATCCCATGTGAAGAGCAGCAAGGAAAGAGGCATGTGGGAAGGTCCTCAAGCAGGAATAGCTTGGCTCCTTTAAGAAACTGAAAGCATGTCAACATGGGTGGGAGGAGGTAAGTGTGAAAGGGCTCCAACCAAGGCCTGCTGGATCATATTAAGTAAAACACATGGTCTTTAAAACAAATTATCATCTGATTTCAATGTGTGTTTTGTTTCCTCTCCACCAATTTCACAGTCTCTGTCCTTTTTCATATATCTTAAATGACTCCACCTTTCTCGCGGTGTTGTAGTGGCCTGGTCTCAGTTCTTTCCTGGATCTGTTATTTTACCTGAATTAGTAACTAAGTGCTGATTATGCCTAAAGGAGCGTTGCTATATCAACAATGTCATTTTCATTGATCTGTTGCCATTTATAATTTGGAAAGTTGAGGAAGGATGTTGAAGGGAACACAAGCGGGTGAGAAAGAAATGCTACAGGGCAAAAAAAAAAAAAAGTCAATTGCTGAATTTCATAACAAATGATAAAAGTTGGTATGTTGTTTATTTCAATAAAACGTGAGCCAGACTTAAGCTGCTTCTTAGTTACATATAAGGAAAAGTAATCTGTCTTCTAGTATTTATAGTGAAATGACAGGTTTGAGGGGAGAGTCATCAACACTGGAATGAAGAATTCACAGTACTGGAACTTCCTATCAGTATAACATTCTCAAGGGAAAATTTCCAGCGATAACAACACACCTATAAGGAAGCACAAAAGAGAGCCCCTAAATGTTCCAACTTGTGCACAGACATCTTATGATTTAATCATAAATAGGTGATGCCAAAACTACATTGATAGTAAATTTATACTTGACATGAAATGTTCTAATGTATCTGATGAACGATCATACATGAAGCATCTAGTTTATGCATATCCAAAATAAGAATGTACACTATACATTCTTCTGTCCTGAGGCACTAAAAACAAGTTATTTAGTTTTAGTTTTATCTCTTAACTATAATTCTGTAATTCCACGTCTTTTTCATACCCAATTTGACACATACAGAGAACATATTCATTGAGCCTCAGTATCTGTCATCTCCAATTATATAAAATTGAGTGGTGTGTTTGCAGCCAACTTGCCAAGCATTTTCTTGATTTTTTTATGTTCTTATAATTCCAACTCAAATTATAGCCGTATTTCCAAAAATGAATAGTTGGTTTAAATAGATGTTGGTGATTCTTAAAAGTATGCATAGTCACACTCAAACAATGGACTTTCTAAGTGCATTAAATAGATATCTAACTCTTTGCTTAGCTTAAAGAAGATTCTTTTTTTTTTTGATCTACTGTCATTTTTAGCGACGTTTTATACTTGGAGAGTGCATTACGGCAGCACTGTTTCTATTCCTGTAGTTAGTCAGAGCTTCTATTAAAGAGATCTCGTTTGATGAGTGAAAACAAATCGTCATCTTCTACTACATCTATGCTATCTGTTGGCTTAAAAAAATGGGATGCTAATATTGAAAAATGCTACGATTTGACAGATCAATTCATTATAACCCTTTATGCTGTTCTATATGCTTGAAATATTTCATTTAGCAATTCTATTTAGAGAAATTTGTCATTTAGCCATAAAATTTGCTCTGGATTGAATTCTAAACACCATCTATTATATATAAATATGAAATATATAGAAGGTGCTAAAAATGTATACACATTTTAAGAAAAGAAAACTGTATTAAAATTGTAATACTCAATATATACCGATAACAAAAGATGAATACAAGTCACGTCTGACTTCTGCAATTACAAGAGGTGCTCAAAGTGGTTACCATCAACATCCAGACACTTCTGATTACAGCTAACTACTGCTTGCGCAATGTTGACCAAAGTGTCCACTTGTATACATTTTTTTGGCACCTCCAGTATATCCTTGTTTTTTCTGAGATATTTCCTAGGAATGAATGGGAATGCCAACACGGGAAAAACACAGACCCCGACAACAATCTAGTATGTGGGACAGGGCAAGGGTGGAACTGTGATGATGATGAGAAATAAATAATAAAAGACAAGATTAATTTGTAACTGCAAACGAGAGGCACCGGACGCTGTAGGTTTTTAGTGGAGAGATAGTTCATGCATGTTGAAAGTGTCACAACGTACCGTTCTGTATGACTGTTCTTGGAATTTGTTGAAACGTGCTTTATGGCCCAGTATGTGATCAACATTCGTTAATATAATATATGTGTTGAAAAGAATGTTTATTCAGCAAATGTTAAATAAAGCATACTATCAGGTTGGTGCAAAAGTAATTGCGGTTTAAAAGATTAAAAATAATTGCAAAAACCGCAATTACCTTTTCACCAACCTATAGGTATTTGATGAAGTTCGTTCATTTTATTCATATATTGTATACCCTTAGACCCTTAGACCCTTAGTGGATCGGAGACTGGACAGCTCCAATGACTGGGCATTTATTCATTTGTTATTAAAGTTCTGTGAAGTTTTGCTTTAAGTATTTTGAGGTTTTAAAAATTTTCATTTAAGTTAAAAACTGTTAATTATTTGCAAAGCTGTTGCAAATAACATCTTTGTGAAGTGATTCCTTTTATTTGTTGAAATATTTTTTGCCATAAAATTTTCTAAAATTGTAGTGTTTTATCAGATTTCTTCATTAGGATTTTCCTTGTATATCTTTTCTCATTCTGTTAATTTCTACTTTTTTTATATTTTTATATCTAAGATAAATGCCTTATAAACATCTTTGAGCTGATATTTTGGAGAAGGAGTATCATTATTCAAGTCTGAAAATATTAAGTGATATCATTTAGCCCACTTAATTTTATTGCAAAAAATATATTTATAATAAATATGTTTGTTTACAATATATTTACACACACACACATATGCACAGGTGTATGTGTGTCTGTTTATTTGAAGCATATGATTTTTTATTACTTTTCTCACCTTTACTATATAACTTATACTTTCCTTTTTGACTTCTTTTGGATTTAAGAGTACTTTTCTTATTTCACATTTTTGTCCATTATGTTGTAAAATATGTGCTCTATCCTTAATAATTACCTGACAAACTCAACACTTACGCTTGAATTTATCAATGTTTACAGTAAATCAATACCCTTACCCTTCTCCCAGACAACAGCAGGAACTTAGAACAATTTAACTACATTCAAACAGTTCACAATAGGTGCCATTGTTGTCACATATTTTAGTATTATCTTCTTGTTTTAATATGCACATATATATTCAAATTATTGTATATATTATTACTGCTTTGTAATATCAAAGTTTGTTTACATGTAACCATATACTTTATTCTTTCTCTTCACTCACTCTTATATCGCACACTTTTTATCTACAATTAATTTCCCCCCAGTTTAAGGTTGATGCCTCAGAATTTCCTTTGGTGTCAATCTACTGGTTATAAAGTCTTTTTTTTTCCCCCTGAAAATGTCCTAACTTTGTTTTTGAAAGATTTAGGGATAAATAATAATTCAAAGTAGAAATTTCTTTTCAGTTAGTAAAGCTGTCATTCCAGCTTTACATATTGCCTACAGGAAGTTGCACATCTAGTATAATTACCATTTCTTTGTAAGTGCCCTGTGATTTTTAAGATCTTTTCCTCTGTGCCTTTGGTGTTAGGCAGCTTTGAGGTGTCTAGGGGAAAGTCTTTTTCCTTATTGTGCTTTGTATCTGTTAGGTTTCATGGATATGTGAATCCATGTCCACTGTCAAGATAATTCTAAGCCATTACCATTTCAAATACTTTGTATGTCCCTTTCTGAACTTGCCCTCTGAAACGCTAATGAGATGTTTACAATATCTGCCTTCTCTTTTACCGTGTTTGTCAAATATCTTATTACTTATTTTAGGTGCCACATCTATGAAGCTATGTCTAAGTGCAGAGCTGCAGTATTTTAATTTATTTCTATATTCATTTAGGCTTATTAGTTTTCTTCTCAACTTTGTCTAATCTATTATCAAACACATTTATTGAGTTTTTAGTTTTAAATATAGTTGTCATTTACAGAAGTTCTATTCGCTAATTGGAAGTGTAATTTTTGCATTTATATGTTTTAAAACCCTTATTTTATATCTTTAAAATGTCAGATATTGTTAGTTTGCAGTCTGTGTTTGACTATTTTAATATCCCAAATTTTACAGATCTATGTTAGCTGTCTCTGCTATTTCTTCTGGCTCTTTCTCTTCATGATGTCATGTTTCCTAGCTTGTTTAGTGCTCCCTGAATGTGACCGCTCCTTTTCCTTTGAATATTATGAGAATTCTTTGAAGCCTGGGATTAAGGGAATTCTTCCAGAGAGACATACATTTGACTCTCCCAGTAACCTGGGCTGCACTCAGAGCTTGAGACCCCTTTCAGCTAATTTTCAGATTACCCAAATTCTAAGAATGTGGCTAGAGACATGCATGAGTCTTAGTTGGTAATTACAAATTATCAGGGCAACTTTTCCCTTGTGTTTCAGAACTCATGTAAAACGTACAAAAGCAACACATAAGACATAGCAGAAATCCTAAGTACATTTAGTTTTCTCTTCTGGATTATTTCTGATTTTATTTATTTTGATAGTGTATATAAGACATTACGTGTGTTCCCGTGCCTGTGTGTGTGGCTTCATGTCGGGTCTGCTCTGAAGATTTTCATTAGTGAAAAATGTTCTTCAAAGTTTGGCAATGACTTCTGTAGCAATGGGAAGCTATAGAATGGCAAAAGATGAAACATAACATGGTCAGCTTTGCTTTTTACAAAGATGATTGATTACTAGTGACGAGTAAGGCATGTGTAAAACTGAAGATGGAGAAACAAATTAGGAACCTATGACAACAGTTCATGCAAGACTTGATCTAGGCCTGAATTTAGGCATCAGTGGTGAGACAACGAGAGCAGGAATTCCTGAAAGTGTGCGTGGAACAGCCGACCTTCTTAATGGAATTTAACCCATGAAAATATTTGATCACTGCTTTTTTAAAAAAAAAAAAATTCTTCCTGCCTTGTCCTTGACCATGGAGGAATTCTATTAAACATATCAATAATTTAGAGAGACATTCGATCATACTCAGGTATTCACAACTCTAAAACAAAATTCTATGTAGTTAATGATACTATTTATATATCTTAGATCTGAAAGCTTCTATATACTGACATGCTTCTAAAAAAATCAAAGTTTATTGCATATAAGAATTAAATAGTGAAGTGCAGGTAGTAAATTTATATATTTTGATTGTGATACTTATTGCTGTAAGCTAATTAAAGATTTCTAAAGAGATATTGCTAATACATCATTAACGAATTACAGTTTCTAATCCATGAGTGAGATATGTTATGTGAATTCATATACATACAGGTACAAGATTTATATTATATTCATATGCATAAATATTATATACACACACATTAAGGATAAGCTTTTCATCTACAATCAATTCTAGCCAGATGTGGCATACATTTATATCCTTATTCTGAAAAATGGCGAAATTAGAAGAATCATCCTATTACCCGATAAGTGTTTAATGACTCCTTAATACAATTTGGAATAAAACACAGAATTTAGAGATACAGTCGTTGCCCTCAAGAGATTTGTAGGTTATAGAAAGTAAACTTCATACTAGCTTCCCAGGTAGCTGTTCATGCTAAATCATTTAATCAGATTTTTATTCACAAGTGATTATGCTTGTCCTCTAGACATTTGACCATAGTCTGCTGTTTTCTCCTTAAGGGTTATTCACTGTGTGATATGCATGGTGGATGGTGAGATTCAGCTTCTATGTAACCTTCCAGGAAGCTCTGGTACCTGTTGCTGAAGGGGCCAAACACAAACAGACTCCAGCTCTCAGCTCCCAGCTCCTTCCAAGTCTTCCTCAGCAACAGGACAGCCCCTGCCTGAGGTCACACTTGTCCTGGGGCAGCCCACATCCAGGAACTGACCTCTGGGGGGTGCCAAAGGCCAGTCCTTTTGATTCACTAAGGGACAAGTCTGACAGACCATCTATACTCTAGAACCCTCCCTGTGTCTGGCCAAAGCTTTACTGGGCTTGTCTCAACGTTTGCATCCTCTCTTTGCCCAGTCCGTCCCTTGGCCTCTCCCTTTCTCAGGTGTTGTCACCTGATAAATGTCCTTCACACCAAACGCTGCTTAGTGTCTGCTTCTAAAGATTACAGTCTGCAACAGTATAAAAATCAGAAGTGGAAAATGGTTATGAAATGGGAAAATAAATGGTTTCTTTTTGACAGTTGGTTTTCTGTATCTAATGTTGTGGACATGTGTGTGTGTGTATATTTATATATATGTGTGTGTGTGTGTGTGTGTGTGTGTGTGTGTGTATACATAAAAGTCTAAATCACTTTTTAAGATGCTTATTTCTTTAAAGTTACACAATTGAGTGTAAACACCTATCAGCTTCTGTAGCCCGAGGTGCCAATTTGAAAGTGATATTTCAGACCCTGTTGCTGTTATAACTTCTTCTCCAGTGAATCAGAGTAATGGGTGCTGGGTACCTCCTCTGTGCCAGTCAAGTTAGCTCTGCTGGCACATAGGGTATTATTTTCTTTGAAATTCTTACAAGAAGATCAAAAGTAGCTCAGATCTTCATCTTAAACCACACATTATGAGTCAACCAGGGTTGGCCCGAGACAAATATTTGATGTGTGTTTAGTCATATGGTGAGTCAGTGTTCTAATCAGAGGCAGAGCTAATAAGTTGGGCCTCCTTGCTCACCATGTCAAACCTTCAAATATGCTTTCCATCGGGACTATACATGCATTCTTCAGACATTTTTAGTTTTGCTTGTACATCATTATGTTTTTCTTCTCACTACCACAAGACGAAGATACTAATTGCATTTAAAAATAGAGTCACAAGCTTTAGGCAAGCTAAAATTGAGAATATTGTATCAAAGGAATGTCTGCCTCCTGCACTTTTATAGATAAAATGGATATTTTATAGATGGGGAAGGAGAAACATGGGGAGATGATGTGGTTCATCCCAGATCACAAACCAAGTTGGTGGTAGAGCTCAGACTAGAATTCAAATGCAATGGCAAACGGTTAATCATGTCATGCTGCATTCCATTCAGACTTCCTTGATTGAATAGTATGGATGTAACCAACAAGACATCTCTTCCAAATTCAACATTCCACTGATATTTGTGAGCACCCACTACGTGTCTGGGACTGTTTGAGGAAACTATATACAACAGTAAATCAGACAAGCAAGTTTATGTTGTCAGGGAGTTTACTTTCTGGCAAAGATCAATTCTCTTTTCTGTTAAAAAACACTAATACCACATTAATAATAAAATAACTGCTTAAACACACAGGTAATGAAAAAGACAGCCGTGGCTACTCTTCTTGTGATTTAATCTAGAGTGCATTTCTCTCTTGGCATTGCCTCTATCAGGCTAGCATAAAGACCTCCTACCAAATATTTCTGCAATGGTCACAGCCTTCTTGATTACCTTTTTTGGTAACTGTGCTTAAAGATGTGAACTATATTCAGTTGCAAAGAGAATGTTTTCATTAAATGATATTTTGAGTTGGAAGAATAACAGTGGACTGGGCCATTTTTTCCCCTAAATTAATGTAACATTTGCATTGTAATATTTAAAAGTAATCATCAGTTGGGTCATTTATTCTTTATTTGCAGAAGCTCTAGCAGGTAAGTTGTCAGAACAGGAGTTGGCCAAC
Source organism: Rhinolophus sinicus (assembly GCF_057876585.1). Taxonomy (NCBI): domain Eukaryota; kingdom Metazoa; phylum Chordata; class Mammalia; order Chiroptera; family Rhinolophidae; genus Rhinolophus; species Rhinolophus sinicus. The sequence goes on from NC_142517.1 coordinate 202,734,671, forward strand.
TCCCAGTTCATAACGAATCAACAATGTTGAGTCTTCAGTTAAGGAGATTCAAGGAATCACGGACTCCATTGAGCACAGAGTATAATAGGTCCTCAAAAAGTCATTTGTTGACAGATTTTGTTACTCACTCATGTTTGATATAGTCCTATACATTTCCTTCATATCACTTAGTACAATTGAAATTAATCATATTCCATTAGTTCATTTGAAATATTTTCCTTAATCAAGAAGTGGCATGGTTAAGTGGCTAACGGCAAGGACTCAGAACTCACTCTATTAAAGCTTCCATCGTGGTTGTCCTACCAACGAGCAGTGCAGCTTTGGACATATTACTAAACTCATCTGGTCACTTTCTTGTGCGCAGTACAAGAAGACTAATACCTTACTCATCGAGTTGAGATTTATGTGAGTTAATATATGTAAAGTGCTTAGAGCAGAACTTGATATATAACAAGTATTACATAACTATAAAATGACTAAAAATAAAGTATTCCTTTTCTCCTAGAAATACAAAAAAGAAACATATCTTCCTTAATTACTGCTAACATTCTTCTCTCCTGTAATTATGGTTGCATGTTGAGTTGTTCAATAAATTATTATTATTTAACGAACAAACAGATGAAAGCCTTGAAGCCAAAAATATAATAAAGATCTACTTCTACAGAATCTTCAAGAGTATCATAGGGCTAGTGTGACTACTGACTCAGTATACCTCCCTTGGTGCTGTGCAAACATCACTTCATTTGACATTACAGCAGCCTTAAAACGTAAGAATCAAATCTGTACCTCACAGATTAGGCAAGCAAGGTTTCAAAAGCTAAGTCATTTATGCAAAAATCACAGAAACAGATTTAATCAGAGCCTATGATCAAATCCAGGTTATTCTGATACCAAAGTCTATGTTCTTTCATGCTGTACGATCTTACATCAGGAGAGTGTTTGGTGACATCAGGTAGGAAAGACTGAGATCCACAGGGAAAATTTACCAGGACATAAGAAAAAACAAAATTCTAGGATGTAATATAAGGATCTATCTTTCAAAACACATCTCATATCCTGAGCTCCCTCCTAAGCAAATATCAAGCCCAGTGATTTTAGCAACATTCCATATCACTAGCTGTCATCTTTGACTGATGTCTGTTTATTGCAAAACTGGAGTCTAAGTTTGAAATCACCTGTACTAGTTTAGTCCGTAAAATATAGTGAAGCAAACTGTTAATACTTGCAAAGTTCAGGATGAACAAAAATTCATATAAGATAGTTTCCCAATGAGAAATTTAAGAGAAAACATCACTTTAAGTTGATGTGGCACAAATTGAATAAAACCAAGTCAAAAATCATCACATCTCTAGTCATAAACCCTGATGTGTAAATCACAATTCATAAGTCATATGCTCAGATTTATGAATTTGGAAAGGGAGAGTGAGCGGAAGAGCCTGGACCGTTGTTGGAGATGATGTAAAACTACCCAAGGAATCTGACGATAGGGCTAAGAATTATTCACTGTGCCTGGGTAACTCAAGTAGCAAAATTTTTGGAAGGATGGAATTGACTTGCATGAGCCCATCTTATCTGTTCTTCCTGAACTAAGCCTGTGGACTTTTAGATTCTATTTTACTGTAATGTTTTGTAATTGGATTACTGTAGGACATATGGGGCTGATGGCAATAGCAAGTATGATGCAACATAATCATAAAGAACTATTCTTGAAAAGCACAAGAAAGCTACTCTTATTGCTGACCAAGACCCAGGACAGAGAGACACAGAAAGACTTTGAGAAAGACCAATGTGAGAGCTATGGCTGCCACCGGAGCTATAGTATCACCTCATTAAATAGCTCTGATCTACTTTTTATCATTTCATAAAATATCTCCAAGCAAATAATTCATGTTTAGCTGATCACATCTGGAGGTTCAATGCATTCTCTTCTCTTTAAAACCTTTGTTCTGAATTCTTTTCAGGGGACAATCCCTTCTTACCACCTAATGCAAGCCAGAGACAGGACCAGGGACAAAACCAAAACCGTTGCTCCTTGTTTGTCTTGTTTGTTATTGGAGCTATGTGTCTTGTTTGTGACTTGCTTTGTCTGCTTAGTTTCCATCTTAAAGATGTAAATTTATAGCTCACTGACTCTGGTATCAAAACACATTTTGCATTATTGCTATTATAAGCTCAAAGTAACTGGATGGCAAGAAGGCAAATTTCAAATTTAGCTATAGCAATTAATCAAGGATTTCTATGGTTCCACAAAGTTCCACTTTCATTTATTCCTAAGTACCCTGATAGGTTTTTGAAATAAAAACATGGTTATTTAGAGAACTGATGAGTGATACAGCAAAAGGCCTGAGAAGGGTCCAGTCTAGAGAATGAGATTTTAGTCTCACCTGTTTCACTAAATGTTCCTGAAAATTAATTGGAAGGCTGTGAAATTTGGCTGAATCTTAGTTCTTTCAGCCATAAAAATGTCGAGGTAGAACTAGATGACCCTAAAAGGACATTTCCCAGGGTTGGCCTCCTATAAAAACAAATCAAGCAGATGAAATATGTGCTTAGAGCCGATAAATGAAAGATTAACTCCATTTTCGAATGACCTAGAACTTGTAATACAAAAACAAAGAGGATAAGCAAGCTTAGGAAGGCAAAGGTAAGTGGAAATGGCGGCTATAATTGAGCTATTCCAATTAGGAAACCATCAGGGACTGACCTTTATGGAGTATCTTCTGTCCAGAAAGCATTTTGGCAGAGTATTTGAATTCTTTTCTCACAACACACCTAGCAGGTGGGTTCTGACCCATTTTACACAGGAGGAGAGCATTCCTTAACATGTCAAAGTCATCTTTGGAAAGACAGATTTAAACCAGGGTCTGTCAAGTCCAAAAGCAAAAGGAGGTGCCTAGAAGTTAGATAGGCATTCTGAAACAAACAAACAAACAAACAAACAAGTCAAATCAAAGGAAAAAGAAGACCCTAACTCACAACGTTGTCAAAAATCTGCAAGACCCTCTTTCACAGGAAAAAGGCATGCATACTTGAGTCTTTTGGAAACGCTTCTGAGCAAACAACCGTACGTGTGAGCTCTGTGGGGCTGAACAGTGCGACCACGGTGGAATGTTGTGGCCACATAAATTACAGAGAAGATGCATGGCTTTTCATCTCCTGCCCTCACCCGCAGATGTCTGTGGGATGAAAGTGGAAGTCACTGCCAGCCACTGGAGTTCTGCAATTCTGACACCCTGTAACCATTTGCTAGATTCGTAATCTTCCACTTTATCCACTAACCCTCCTTTTAGGGCCGCTTCCTTGTACACAATTCACTTGGAAAAAAACAAACAAACAAACAAACAAACAAAACCTAAGTCACATCGCAATTAATTTTGCCTCGAGAATTTCACAACATCCTTTGAGATCATAATAACCCCGAGAATGTTTTGCAATTGAGGCTGGGAATCTCTTGCCTAAGTTAGAACTTTGTGAAAGAAAGCGGGTGAAAGTGGGGGAACTGATCTTGCTTAAAACAATTCAGTTGGCATGAAGTGGACAGAAGTTTAAAAGTGACTCTTAATCCAGGTCAGAATTTATCTCATCTAAATTATCGTTTTTAATATCATATCTGCTTACAGTATTTTTCCAGGAAGTGAGCTTTCGCTTGCCTTGGAAAAGAGATCATGCAAGTTTGTGTTTTTTCCTCTGGGACATGCTACTCTGACTCATCATTGTTAATTTAAAATAATATAAATAAGCAAATCCATGACTCAATAAATGTGATGAGTAAGGAAAAAGGGTGTTTGGCTAGTCAACCTAGTCCTACATTTTAATTAAAAAGCATGCCTCACCATCAATAAGTTTTCAAGTGACCTGTCATGACCAGTTCTAATCGCAAGCATGTCATTCACTCTTTCATAATAAATTGGCAGATTATGATAATATAATAAAAGGAAGCTATCAATTTTATGTGTGCCAGACAAGCTATGCCATTGCTTTCATAATTTGTGATACGTGCTTGGAAGACGAAGATGGCTAAGGACAGCGTTTCACAAACAGAATAAAATGTTACAGGAGGATAATCAATTAGCTATAGTTGACAAATAGGTGAAGAAAACCATTGCAAAATATTATGCTTTCCTAATAGTCAAACACTCAGATTCAGTGTCACATTATATCTGTATTAATCTTTCAACAGAGGGCCTGTGATAACATCAGATATATGTCAATTATTAAGACGAGTAATAATTTACATTTTCTTAATAATTGACAATTACTCGTGTTAATAATTGACATTTTCTTAGAAGTATTTGACTGAAAACGTGTTAAAGATTCACTTGATTGAGAGTCAAATTTTCTGCTTTCAAGAGATAAAACAATATAAGCTACAGTAATGATTATTGCACCAATAAAATTTTAAAAATCACTGCATGGCTTCTTGTGTTCTGTTCTTGTATGATTTTGTTCTATAGAAAAATCACTTACATTACTTCACATTCTTATAAAAAAAAATGTTAGTTTGTAATGGCAGTGGGAATTTGAGGGCTCATAGGAAAATCTGGTGTAGATTTATAGTCAGAAAGGACAATAAGATTAAAACTTAATATGCACAGTTAAGTACACATTATATTTTACATTTATAGCCAAATTGAGTAGCTTGTTTTTAGTTAAAATATTAGATTTTGTCCTGAAATCCACTTTCGAAACACGTGAAAAATCTTTTCATAAAACAGGAAAAATAAAGTGTATTATGCCTCAGTATTTATAAGCAGGAGCAAAATTAATCAATTTGTCTATAGGTTTTGTTCATCAATCTTAAAGCAGAAATAAATAGCAGATAAAACAAAGCAAATTAAACATTTAAATCCTATACTTGCATTTAACCATTTCTATCTTATGTGGAGTTAATACATGCACACACGTCCACACGAGCATATCCATAACACCAAAACACAAGTCAATACTTATCCAAAATATAAGAGCTATAAAATGTAATAGATCAAAATATAATAGTATTTCTGGAAAAGTCTGGAAATTTGTATATTCTGATCTTTATCATATTTGATAAATGCTTATCGTATGATGTTAATAGTTTTTGTGTAAAAATGTCATGTAGTTTGTCACCATTCCAACATGGTGAAAGATAACTTTACTTATTAAAAATGGTCTTACTTGGGTAATGTCAAAAGACATTAAATGTGATTTGTTCCCAATTGTTAAATCTCATGTACTAGTGAGTTGATATGACTCTGTGTGCTATAAAATAACTCTGTATTTTTGTTGCTTGTAAGGATAATGTCTAAATAATTTTTAAAATAAGCAAATAATTAGGTGTTTTTTTAGGTAAAAATGATATATGTTTCAAAGCATTCTAAAATAAGACCATTTAGAAAACATTCCAATCTTAACAAAATTTTCCCTGACATTTGTGAAACTTGGGGATTAAAGAATTTTAGGAAGTACAGTGCCTACTCATCTTCCAGGATATTCTTTCTCCCTATGGTTTTAACCCCCCTATAAGTCCTCAAAAAAATTAGTTTTAGGTATGTTTTGCATATGAAAACCTACAGGATCCAGTTGATGGATAAGGAGAAGTAGCATTGTTCCATCATTGTCAAACTGATTTTCTCATCTTTTTTCATAAGCAAAACAATAGTCAAAAAGAAAATACAAGTCAACAATAAGTTTTCTGTAACCGTTACCAAGTAGATTCACATTCCCAATTGCCAACCGTTATTTGTTTCACGGGTTTCCTAGCGGGTATATTTGGGATTCTGGATCAAAGGACTTTTTATGGAAGAACGTTCTTAAGTGTTTGACAAAAGCATTTCATCGAAATGCATCCTGCCAGCTCAGCACCCTTTTACACTCGCTTGCGTTTTGAAGTTTTAAACAATCCCATCTAGATGCATCTAGAGTCTGATATTGTGTCTTTCCTCTCTTCTTCTTTTTAAAGCTCTACAAAATAAGTAATATAAGTAACTGGCCTGAGATATAATCCTTAAAAAAAAGTGCATTAACATAATTCTACGGTACAAAAGTACAAAGAAGACTAAAGGGATAAGGGTAGAGTTGAGCAATCACAGTTGCTCAGGCCTTGCATTATGTTGAACTTTGGTGGAATGGATCCAAGATGGAATTAAATCCAAATGTTTCCTGCTTTCTTCCATCTTAAGAGCTTCATATTTCCTTCATTTTATGTCTTCCACAGTTTTCACATTTAAAAATGTCATCTTTGAGAACACTGAACATATTTATGGCATGCCTGTTTCCTGATCCATATCCTAGTCTATCATATTGTAGTAGCTACTAGACAACAAGAGAGATTTTGGATTTATATATAATAGAGAAATTTAAATTGGGGAGGAAATGGGACTGTATCATGTTAACTTCAAAATAAATCTTTTCTCATACTCTGAAAGCTATGAGAATATGGGTAGTTACTTGTCCCTTCGTAATATGTTTACCCATTAAATTACAGAAACAGAACAAGTAATCCAAGTTGATGTTATCAAGACAAAGAAAACACAGGATAAACAAAAACAAAAAGAGAACAGAAGAAAACATTAAGACCATGATGCTAGTTAGCATGTAATCCGCATTTCCAGGGTTAAGAGTCACATTAAGACCTATACTTGTACTACATCATTTAGATCTTCCAGAATATGATGAGATGGGTACTCTCAGTCCCTGAAGGTTACAGATGTTAGTAATGGACCAAGGTCACCCAATTAATAACAGAATCAGAATTAAATTCAAACAATTGCATTCCAAAAATAATCACATTTTTCCTATTTCCTTTGGGTAATCTCTACAAATATCACACCTTAGCGCGGATGCAAAAGAAAAGATAAGGAAAAGATAGAGGAGGAAGAGAAGGCAGAGAGGGAGTTAGCATGATATGACGTTTACTACCATCTGTGTGCAGCTTCTCATGATTGATAAGTCAAACTGGCGTTCTCTGATTCAATCACTATTATTTTGAAAACGTAGCTTTCCAGCAAGTTTCTGTACAAGGAAAGAGGAAGAGAAGGGAGGAAGGAAGAGTGGGAGAAAAAGGAGGAAAATCAGAAGGAGAGAAATGACCGCTCTATCTAAATCAACACATCTACCTAAATCATACGTAAGGAAGATGCATATAACCTCAGCACACTTCTTTTACTGCACTGTGGAGGCACATTACAGGCTTTTCCCTCTCAAATTCAAATGTCAGTGTAATGGCTAATTCACATGAACAGTCTTTGTTTCCCAAGGATGAGCCAGCCAAGCAATAAAATTAAAATGATAAAAGCTTCATGATGCTCATTCATGGCGTTTTGAATAGTGCCAACTGCTACAACAGATGAATTACAGAGTTGTAAGAGCAAGAAACCAATTGATTGGACACATTATCCTCATTCTTTTTCTTTTCTGCAAATATCCTTTTGCCTTCCTACGAACTTCCTTCTTCCGCTTGCCTCATTACATCAACACAGCCATTTCTTCTCAAACCGTTCAACAAGAGAGAAGGGACTATCTATGACTTGGAATTAAGTTTTTCCCAATGATGATAGCAATTGCTTCCATACTTGCCTCCTCAAAGGAATTCTTGAGGGTTTTTGGACAATTCCTGACATGTGAAGAAGGGGGTCTTCTTGCCAAAAGTGAAATCCTAATTCAAGACAGGTAAAATGGCTAGAGACCAGGTTCTACAGAATGAGCCCATATTTTCAGACTGTAAAATACCCCTCTTCACCATGTTCAGGGGCATATGTTCAGACTTCAGAAGTCCTATTTTTTCCAGTCTAACTTTGTAATAATAGTGTATGTGTTCAAATACTTTATAAAACTGTATCCCAGTAAATATGTGAGAAAAAAACAGAGATTTTCTTTTACTGGAAAATGATCACATTTTACCTTACTTCTAAAGATTATTTACCAAAGATAATATAGATAATCATTTGCTAAATTAGTATAAAGAAAAAATGTATAAGTGTTAATTGAAGTATAGGTGTTTTTTCGTTTTTTTGTTTGTTTGCTTTTTTCCTGTGGAATGAAACGTGCTAGTCTAGTCATCTATCCTCAGAGTTGGACAAAGATTTTCATTTCTCTAATGGCAATTCCTTCAATGACATAATGTTTTCTTAGCTACAAATTTAATCGACATGGTTACTACTACTTTTCTTAATATTGCTAGTTTTGTTTTTATCAGGAATGTACAAACTTGTATTTAAACCTTAATCTGTACTTTGGAATGAAAGTCGTTTATAAGAGACTTTTTGAGAACTATATGTTTTAAAGATAAGTATGTAAGTAAAACAATGAATTTGCATCCCTAATTGCCCTCATGGGATATCTCCAACTGTATTCAAGCCTTTGGTAATGCTAGAAAAATGCAGTCAATTTACCTCTTTTTGCTGTTACTACAGCTCCCTTCCTATTTCATGGATTGTGACAAAGTTTTCCCTCAGTTCTGAAGCTACTTAATTTCAAAGGCCTGGTAGAAATCTCACCACTTCCTGAGTATCCAGAAAACCCCTCTGAGTCTGAGTAGCCCTTTCATTGTGGAAAAGGCAGGGGTTGAATGGCACTCAGATTAAATCTAGATTAAATCTAGCGAGACCTGCTATGACCCAGAAGCCTCATTGGAGGGAGAGGGTGTTACAGATGTTGGATGGGGGCCCTGCATTGAATCCATCAGCCTTCACACTCTTCTTTCTCCTAAGAAGAATGCTCCAGAGGACATATATTAATGTGTGTTTGCAATACTTTTGGCGCATGATAGTAGCAAGATAAGCAAATGTGAAGTAAACAGATGAAAAAGAAAGTTACTAATAAAACAACACTGGAAGCATTTAAGTTTCTAAGCAAGAGACTTCAGAGAATTAGATACAGAAGAAAGGCTAATTAATTTATTTTTAGTATTGTCACACAGTTAGAAAACAAAATGAAATATTACAAAACCCAGGATCTGCTTTTTATAGTGGAGTTGTTTAAAGGTTATTATTTTCCAAGAGTTAATAAATATAATTTGATAAACTTTGTAAGTACATATTTCTATTGTCAGTCCCATCATTCATCATTTATTTCTGAAAATTGTGTGATGTGATTTAGTACCAGATACGTGTGTATGGTGTACCAAATTGCCAGGTAACAGCTAAAGGTCTACATGTATTTCAAAGCTGAGCAGAGACACTCATTTTTGGTCATGGATTTTTAAAGTAGCTCGGCCTAGCCTTACTTCCATGGTAGCTCGTGCTCTGTTGGAAGCCATAGCAGTAGGAGCTAAATTCATTCATCAGAAGCTTTGTAAATGAATTATTCAAGTTAATGAATTCAAACATGATTTACCTCTAGTCCAGCCTACTGCAAAACTCAAACCTATGCTGCTGTTGTCTTTATAGTTTCCATCCTTTCCTCTCTCTGAACCTATATTTAAGTCATTCCTCTTGCTTGAAACATCAGAGTCCAGCTCGTTGCAAGACAATTCTCTACGGGTGTCTTGTATTTCTACACATCTTAACAGAAGAGGCGCTAGCTAGTTTTGTTCCAGGTTATCTTCACGAATGTGTGTATCACAAACAGCCTAGGAAGACAGAGATAATACCTCCTGGAATGAGCTCAGGGTTCTTCGGTAATATAATGCACTACCTATGCAGGTATCACATAGCTCTCTCTGTGTCATTCTATGAAAACTAGAGCTTAAAGAACTGGCAAAAGAAAATCCCGACACTTGATATTTTGGGAGTAATAAACTGTTTTTTGTCTCTGATCCAGGAGTCTTGTGTTTTCTGCCATCACCCATAAAACTGTGGGAAGTTAACTTGATAGCTTCCAAGTAGAATAAAAACCTGTGACCCTTCACAGTTCTTGACACAGTTTCCATTCTTTTTCCTTATAAGAAGCTTTCTTGGATATACTTTGCTGTACATATTAAATACTTTAAGTCAGTATTTCCCAAACTTCCCCTGAAAATAAAACTCCCCCAGAGTATATGTTGAATATCAGATTATCGGGCCTCTTCTAGAAAATCTTATTCATCGGTTTAAATTGGGACATGAAAATCTGTTTGTTTATTTTTATGAACAGCGCTTCACAGTTATCTACGCAAAGATACTGTATCTAAAACATGTACCAACGCTCAAGGTAAATAGTATACACTCTTGTATGAGAGCTCTTGTTTAGCTCTTAATCAAGTCTTCAATAAACACTAATACTTCCACCTAACCCTCCCATCCAGAAAAGTTGAAAAATTTTACAAAGGGACCAAAATAGAACTTTTATCACTGATAAAGAGAAGATTAGAGAACATAGCTTTTGTCCATTGTCCAGGTGGACTTGCCAATTAAATCCTAAAATGAGTTACATTTATCCATTTGGTTTCAGGCAAAGCAGAAGAAAGACAGAGTTACCCATGTGTAAGAGTCTCACTCAGGTAAGACTCAAGGCATAGATGACTTTGGAAGTTTTTTCACGAGTTTTGACATAGGAAATGGAGAATAATAATTTTTTAAAAAAGTCCCATTCCCCTTCCCTAAATAAATAAATAAATAAGATTAGGAAACAATGAGAATTATAAAATATCTAAATTACGACATGGAATAATATGACCACAGCCAATATTTATTTGTCTTTCACTTACTGATAAGCATTTAGGTATTAAAACTCCCTCTTAAGTCATACTCTTATGGCTCAGAGGTTAAAGAAATTTGCTAAAGCACATGCTCAATAAGTTTCAGAACTAAAATTCAAACTTCCAATTCTAAAGTCCTACTACACTGTAAAATAATACTAAGGAGTAATGAACGGTGGTTGCGCTGAAAGAGGGAGAGTCAGGGAAAATAGAAAGTTGCTGCAAAAGTGGACATGAGAAAGAACAGCACATCTGAGGCCCAGTGAATAACATGAAAATAAAACAATTCTACAGAAATTTTAATCTTTTTTCATTTTAATTTATTGAGACCTTGGCGTATCCTGACCCAATGGTATACACTGGAGGAAAAATACAATGAAACCTGTACCTTGTATTAAATGGTTTTATAATTTAGTGAAGAACACAAGCCAATATGAGGCTATGCTCAACTTGGTCATGATTATCTCAGAACTGCACATTACACATACAGTGGAGACTCCTAAGGGTGATCAATTATTCAGACATGGGAGAGAAGGTGTGAGAATCAGGAAAAGCTTTTCCAGAAGTAGTTATCAGGCATTAGTGAGTTACTCAATGCCCAAGAGCCTTTTCTAAGACAGAATTGATATCTTTTAAAGTTTAATATATAGTACATTACAATAATATAAAGTCAGAAATGGAGATAAAATAAAATAAAATTCATATAAATCACCAAAAACATCTAACACAGTGATTCTATCATTAACATTTGTATGGGAAAACCAAAAGCCAAAGTGTTGTTTTTTTTGTTTTTTGTTTGTTTTTTGTTTTTTATGCTGTAATGCACCTGAAGTGGGAATCATTAAGGAAAAATAGCATAGCCATACATTTGGGTTCTTGCCTGTGGTTTGATAACACACTTTCCCAGCAGTGTACCATGACAACCTGAATAAACCTTCTCAAGGACTTTGAGTTTTCCACAAGCCATCAGTCACTATCAAATGGATAAAATCCCTAAGAGTTTTCATTCCTTAATTCATTTACTCAACCATCATTGAGTCCTTCCAATGTCCAGGTGCTGAGCTGGCTGCTCAGAGAGCAGAGCTCAGTTCTAATAAGGCATAATCCAGTAAAGTAAAGGGTAATTGGTCTAGTGAGCAATAATGAAGTAACCTCTAGTATTTGCAAATGTATATTCCAGGAGATATTAGAGTTCTTACCAAGGGATCAATGGATAAAGTTCACCATGGTTTTAAACTTCTGCACTGAATGTTTAAAAATAGAAAAAATATGTGAGTACACTCTCCTAGCAATGCAATCTATAATTTGTAATGTCCCTCTTTCTGGAATGATCTTTCCCTCACTCATCCCATGACTAACTTCTCTTTCAAATTTCAGCTCTAATGCTTCTTCCTCTTCAGAAAAGTTATTATTCTGTTAAAAGAAGCATTTGTTAACTAAATAAATTACTCTAACTTGTCATTCTATTTATTTCCTTCAGATGATTAATCATAATCTAACTGCATCTATTTGTTTCGTTATTTATTACTTGTCTACATCACTGGAATATAAACTTTCAAAGGCAGAAGCCTCATTTATCTTCTTCACAGCTGTATGCCCACCACTTAGAATCTCACATGCAATAGTCACTTATTACATAATTTATTGAATAAGCTAGTCTTGGCCTCAGTGTTTGCACCAATATGTCAGATGGTGGTTACATCACTTAGGACTCACTCAGCTGCTAAAAATTGAAACCCAAAAGCCAGTAGCTTAGTCACAAAACTGTATTATCGTACACTAAGAAGTTCAGAGGAAAGGATGCACCAGAGTACACTTGGCAGCTCAACACCATCGTTAATAAGCCAGGTTCACTTCATCTTTCAGCTTTGTTATACTCAAGAAGTTGGCTCTTCCACAGGCCAGCTCATCTCATGTTTGCAAGATGCTCCATCAGTTCTGGGTTATCATTTCCACACATGACAACATGTAGAGGAAAAATTGAGATTTTCTCTTTCCTTGTGATTCCTATAATCCAAGAACATACTTTTCTAGACAACACCTAGAACATTTCCCCTCAAAGCCCATTATTCAAAATTCTGTTGCACATGCACAAATAAACCAATCACAAGGAAAACAGGACCATGATGACTGGTTCACAGCAATGGTTTTCAAACTTTTTGACTGTCACCCTCATTAAAAATATGTTTTTACAACAAGGCTCAGTATGTAGGTATACATAATTCTTTAAAAACAAACAAACAAACAAACACTTTTATAAATTTTTTCTTCCCCTTAATCTAGTCTATATGAAACACTGATGTTTTGTTCCGTGTCATTTCAAAAAGATAATGTAACCCATTAATTTGATTTTAATATATATAAATGGTTGTGACCTACAGTTGGATTAACATTATCTTAGACCAATCAGGGTCTATTTTTGAAACCAGGCTCTGAATAAAATGAAGAAAGACTAGATGCCAAACTAAATTGTGATCAGGGGAAAAGAGAAAAATGGCCTTGGCATAGGCCACTCACATCTGTTAAGTGTTTACTGAGTTATTTTGAATATCTACAGTTTATTGAAATTTTCATATTATATTGTTATGATTATCACATAATATAATTAATAGTAGCTGCAAGAAAGACGCTAACTATGTAGGTACCAAAGATAATATGTCAAGAATCAAAGTAGTTACTAAGCCATATCAAAAGGAAAAGTATGTAAGGATTTGCTTTGTTCATTTTTGTTTATTTGTTTAGAAAATATCACTTATAAATAATGGAAAGTACAACTTAAATATCAGGCCAACCTAAAATACCAAGTAAGGGGGACCATCTCAGTTTCTTTCAAGGTTATCATAAACCATCCCAGCTTTCCCAGGGTTTCTCTAAAATCCCTGCAGTAGGCTCTCTAACTGATGACGAAGTGCCCTACAATAATGTTTGCTGTCCAAGGTATTCTTGCCAGAGTGCTAGAGAGAATCACCACCTCTTTAATGTGTCTGAAACATCTGAATTTAAGTCTTATTGACTCTTTCTTGGAACTAAGAAGTTGTTTCTTTCTATACACTCTCTCAATCTTCTCTCTACTTTTACTTCTTGAATATGTATCTCTATTTTCTTTTAATGGTATTTTTAATCCCATTATTTCTAAATTGACCATTGACACTTTAATTCCAGTACAGTATTTTCTTATCTGTCTGTCATGGCATAGAATCAAAGTGTGCTGCAAAACTGGAATTTCCAGATGACTGAGTATGACCACTCCAAGACCCAACACTGTATTTAATTTTAATTATTTCTATGAAATATATCCTAAACTGTATTATAAAACTACCTGCCCTAATAGTATGTACAGAGGATCGAACCTTTTTTTGATGATTCAAATGATTTTGAGGGAGATAATTTATTTCCCCATACTTTAACACAGAGGAGACATTAGATGAGTTCTGCCTAAAAATCAAACAAATAAACTAAACTAAGAAAATGAAAATGAATGCAGCACTACGTACAAAAAAAGTGGCTCAGAAAGGAAGGACGTAAAGCAAAGGACAGAAAAGCTACAGAGGGAAAGTTAAAGGATTGGCACTGTCCAAGGAGACCTAGGATTTCTAATTTCTAATACTCTAAGTATTCCCAATCTCCAACAAACCATATGTGTATGTCTCTATATAGACATGTGTGTTGTGTGTAATATCTGTAATGTTCTGGTATAGTTGTTTTCATGTAAGGATATAAATTATACTGCAAAATGGGTACGCTGAGGAATGGCATATCTAAATGAAAATGTTGTGGAGCTGGTGACAGATCTGAAATTCAAATAAATGTCCTGCATTCAAAGCTACTTTCTGTGACCTTGCATTCCCTTTGAATCAGGCCTAAGAGTAGTTTGGACACCACAGAGAACACCCTCTCTGTCCACGTGATACCTGGGGCAGGGACAAGCCAGGCTCACCTTGAGAAGAATGTGACTCTGCACCAGGCCGTCAGGGTCACTCAGAAAGACTATTTTTGCTATTCTTCTGGCCTTTCCTCCCTGGCCCTGGCCCTGGCCCAGAGCACGCTGGGCTCTGTCATCACCCTGCACTGCACAGGGCGGCCATGCTCTCAGAGGCGCCCATTGACCTTAATACCTGAAGCCACAGCTGCATTGTGGGAACCTCCACAGCCAACCTAAGGCTTCCTAAGGCATCATTTTGTTTTCCCCTCTCTCTCTCACTCCCAAAGGTATCACTGTGTCACCTCTGCTTTTGAAAGAAGTAAAACTTGATGAGCTATGTAATAATCTCTATGCAAGTTCAAGGAAGCAGCAAACCAGACAGTCAGAGATGGGCTGCTCAATTTTCCAAAAAGGAAAAACAGGAATTTATTTCAAGAAAGCTGGCCCTAAGGGGACAAGGGGACATGAGATTCTCTCTTCTGACAAGACAAAAGGGAAATGCAATTCTCTAATAGCTGGTGCTGCACAATGAGGGTGATACACACAAGGAAATGTAGGTGGATATTAAAATAGTTCGGATTCAAGGTAATGTTAAATAATATAATAATATAAACAAGAATTAACCAAATATAAGATTCATCAGTGCACGGTGCCCAAGTTCCATCATAGTGCATGAAGGACAGGATAGCATCCTCGGTACATTTTCAGGGCAAGAATTGCAAATCCTCAAATTATAACATTTTTCTATATCAAAGTGTGTCTTGTATCTAATATAATTGGAAAAAAAAAAGTAGGTTGAGATCAGAACACACAAATTTGAATCCTGGCTTTGCCACTAGTCAGCTATTTGGCCTTTGGCAAATCATCTACCGTTCTTGGTCCTTCAGTATCATTGCTACAAAATGGAGAAAGGAAGCATTCTCACTAGATGATGCAGGAGATCCCTTCCAGAAATTCTTTGACCTGTATGTAACCCATCAGGGCCAACCACTCTGCCATTATACCTGAGATCATATTTACACTAACATTGCAGTCACACGTGCTACCTAGCCCTTGCCTACAGGAATGCAAGCCCCCTGCATTCATATTATTTCCTCCAAAGGCAACCCCAGCTATTTCTGTGTAAGATGGTGTAGCAAGTGCTGGTGGGGTTCCCCATCATATCTGCAGGCCCCCCCCCAAGGCCCTTTCATCATTTCTGCTTGCCCCTTCCTAACTTCTGAGGCCTTGCTCCTAAGAACTCACACCTGCAACTTTCTTCAGAGGGCTGTCCTTGACCTACCTGAGCAGCTTTACCTGCTCACTAAGGGCCAGGAGGCCCCTGACAAAGGCTGACCTGAGAGATGAGTGAGGGGGTCTCAGAGCCCAGCTCCCCAGCCTCAAAGCAGCACAAATCCTGAGGCACAGGAGCTCTCTGTGAGGGTCACAGCCTCACCTCTCACCCTTGCTCTTCCTATACGCTGGGGTGCTTCACATATGCTTAGGAGAAAGCCTCCTCCTGGCTAGCATTTGGATGTCCACTGTGTGCCAGCCACCTGAGGGATGTGTCTTGCCAGGATGTGGCTGGAGGTGACCTCAATGGGCACACTGCTCCCCGACTAAGGATGTTGTCTTCCAGAACATCACTAAGATGCCAAGACGCCCTATCTCCTTTCAGTTCTCTGCACCCCTTGAATCACGGTGCATTCTTGTCAGAAGTGAAGAGATGTGTTTCTCTCTCACTGTGTTGCACTTTGCACCTACACCCCAGAGCTGAGCTACTGGTGCCCTGGGTTTCATAAAGCCTCTTGGCAATCAGGACCTTCCTCTTTACTGTCATTCTTTCAGTGGTCAAGCCTAGTCACTGACACGAGGCAGATGAAAGAAACATCATCCTGGTTTCTCCATCTCCCCATCTCTGTCCCCCACAAGTCATGTGTCACAAGTAGATTCCCTAGAGAACCACTGGCATCACATTCAACCTAAATTCTTGTGCTGACATCTGAAATCATGTGCAAGACACAGGTAGATCAGAATTCAAATCTAGCACTTCATGATCTCTCTAAGGCTCTCTCATTTCCAAGCCAATCAACTTAATAAAATGCATTCTCCCTAAACAGTGAGTGGCAGAATTGTTTCATTTATAAAGCAGCTACCTTAAAAAAAATATCCACTAAGAAAATGTGATTAGTAGCTAATTCCCATCCAGGATTGTAATTCCCTTTTTATTATCATCTCTTTAAGAATCTTTGAAGTAAGAATATGGGTTAATTTTTAGATTGTTTAATTAATAACCACCCACAAATTTGTCATTTCATCACCCCAGGAGAAAGGAGACTTTAATTAATCTGGTAGTAAAATCATACCACTGAGTGTGTTTGTTCTGGACTTCTTCAGGCCAATTGGGTCGAAAGAAGATATATGGGGCAGTGGAGCAAAATCTAGGTTAGAAACAGCATCATTCACATACAACATGCACAGAAGACATGATTTGAGTCATCATATTTGAGCCTCCTTTTAAATAGGCCACCTGACATGGGGATAAAAGAATCATCATATTCACCTCAAGTTCCTATGTGCAATCCATCCATCACATAAGATTAGCTTTCTTATTTAAGTCAATAACATCTTATCAGCTGTTTCCTCTCATCTGTCGTTTTGTCTTCCTACATCCAAAATAATTACATGTGCCTGTCAAAATGTATTAACTAAACAGTGGAATAGAAAATACAATTTTTATTTCTAGTATTTCCATTGACTCCTGAGTGAACTTGATTAGACATTTCATCAGCAGAAACCAATCCCATTTTTTATGCTCCCTCCTGCATGGGACCTGTTTTGGGGTATTCTGATGAAAGGGGGCTTCCAAGAAAGACATGGTTTCTGTTTTAATCGAGTTTATAATCTAAGAGAGCAACGTGGAGACAGAACGAGCCTTGTTCAAACACATTGTTCAAACACTCTTTTGAAAACACATTCTTCATCTGGCTTTTATAAAATTTCCCTTTGGTAATAACTCTAAAGGAGGTGAAAAAAAAATTGGCAAGAACAAAATTAAATCAAAATGCCCCAAATACTATGACCAAAGTCACTTTAGGGAAGTAGTTCTTAAACTTTTAAGGGGTCATCAATTCCAAATATATTGGATTCCAAATATATTGGAATCCAAGTATGTATGTGTGTAAAGATTGAAATTTTGTAGAAAATGTTAAGGAATTCAAAACCTCCAAAGCTCCTTTGAATCCAAGTAATGTCCAATTGCTAAAAAAGAGCAATTTTTACACAAACTCTCTCTTCTCTATCTCCCTAGACAATCTCTCTCTCTCTCTCTCTCTCTCTCTCTCTCTCTCTCTCTCTCTCTCTCTCTCTCCCCCCCCCCAGTCCCTTCCTCCCTCCCTCCCTTCCCCCTTCCTCCCCTTTTGTTCTTCTGTGAATCAGTTCAAAATACTAAACCACCCATATTCTCCTATACTTAACAGGATTTTTTGTAACAAGAAAATAGAGATAAAAACAAGAACCTCACAAAGTTTCTCCTTTTTCCTCTCCTTCCTGATGATGTGGTGATGCTGGACCTAGTAAGATCCCCAACTCTAACGCATGGCACGTCATCCTCTCTCTCTGCCTTGTTCTAGAGGCCATGCCTACCTAGGAAATCCTGTGCATGGCTCTGAAAGATAAATGCCTTCGATTTTGGCCTTTACACATTTAGATTTTGGCCTTTAAAGATTGCTGAAGATGTGGACACTCTCCATGTGGCATATGTCTCATTTCATAGTTTTTAAGCTGTGTTCCCGCACCCCTGTATTGTTTAGAGAAACGCTAGCTGCTAAAACACAAAACTACAAACCCTAACATTTTAGTGGCTTAACCCATTAAAAGTTCATTTTGTGTCCAGAACAGATGTTCTGCTCAGAATAACCGAGAACAAATGTTGCTGTTCTCCATGAGCAAGTCAGCCCCGGTCTTCATACTCAGCAAGTCAGGGACCCAGTCTGGCAGAGAGGGTGGAGATGGTACATCTGTGTCCCCCGGGGTCTGGAAGTGCCCGCCCATTGCTCCCACACATGTTCCAGAGTGAGAACTAGTCACATGACCCCGCATCCCAGTGAAGGGGTAGAGATGGGGCTGGAAAATGTAGTCTCTGGTGTGGCAGCTGCTTCCAGCACCATCCCTGCTACTCTAGAGGAGTGGATTTTGGGTGGACCACCAACCATCTTCGCCTTCGCAATGTTTTTGGATAAGCACAGAGTTTCTCACCCTGCTTGAGAATCACTGCTATGCACTGTCCAGGTGGGTATTATTATTGTTGTGAAGAAAAAGTTCCCAAAACTTAGTGGCTTAAAACAACAAACACTTCTGATCTCATAGCTTCTATGGTACGGTGATGAGCGTGGCTTCACTGGGTGCCTGTGTAGGTATCAGCATGAGCTATAGGGAGGGTCCATTTCCAAGCCCTCTCCCCTGACTCCAGGCGTGCAGACTTCTTCACCCACAGCTGTTTAGTGGCAGACGTGGGCTCCTTGCCACATTGTCCTCTCCACAGGCCTGCTCACCATGTGGCAGCTGCTCCCTCTATAACATGGCAGCAAAAGAATGAGAAAGGAACCTTAGGACTGATGTCACAGTCTTTTGGTGGCCTAACTTTGGCAGTTTCATCACTGTACTTTTGTCATATTTAATTCATGTGGAGCAAGTCACAGGTCCAACCCCTGTTCGAGGGGAGAGACATATACAAGTGTGTGGGTACCAGAGGCAGAGTCATCAAGAGTGATTTTCACGGCTGCTGACCACAGATGTGAACAGAGAAGGGGAGGTGAGGCCAGGTAGGTTTTCTTCTTGTCTCCTTCTCTATAGTCATAGCATTTGAAAATACATAGACAAATGTCTCTGGGCTTGCTGTTGTAACAGATGTGTAAGAAGATGGTCATACATCTAATTTTTGTTCCAAACAGAGCACTAAAAGAGAACACCTGGTAGGAGGTTGCAGGGCGCCAGGGTGGCAAGTTGCAAAGGCCACGCAGCACAGAGGCTCTTATGGAGCACGTGGTCTGGGCTGGGGCTCCCTGTCACTCCCCTGAGTATCACAGTTTCGTGGGATTTTTTTTTTTTTGCTTTATATGTATTTTTTTTTTAAATATATGCTTTAATGTAAACAGTGAAAACTTCAAGTTTCAGTAATTGGTCTCCGATATGAGCAAACTGGTAAAATATTTATGTTTAACAGTAATAGGCCCATTAGACAGCTGTGTTCTTTTAATTTACTAAATGTTAACAATTGACATATGCACATTTTTTAAAAACATGATGCATAGCTGTTTCTAACGTTTTTATATATTAAATTTTTTAAAATTTTGTTTCATTGTGATAAACATAACATAAAATTCGCCATTTTGATCATATTTTGAGTGTGCAGTTCTGTGGTATTCAGTACTTCTTGGTTATTTCCACTATTGTGCAACTATTACCATCACTCATTTTCAGAACTTTTTCATCTTTCTCAATTGAAATCCTGCACCCGTCACTGACTTTTTACGACAAGCCCTCAACACTTACTGTCATGTTCTACTCACTCCTTAGAAATCTTTTTTTTTTCAATAAGACTATTTTTTTACAGTGGTTTTACGTTCACAGAAAAACTGAGGGGAAGGTAAAAAGATCCCCCATATACTGGTAGCCCCCACACATGCATAGCCTCTCTCATTATCCACATCATGAACCAGAGGGCTACATTTGATACAATTTATGAACCTACGTTGCTGCAACATACTGACCCAAAGGCCATAACTGCCATTTTAGTTCACACTTGGTGTTGTACATTCTATGGGATTGGAGAGTGTATAATGGTGTGTCACCATTATAGAATTGTACACAAGTATTTGCACTCCTCTGAAAATCCTCTGTGCTCTGCCTGTTCATTTATCTTTTCTGCTATCAGCCCCTGGCAACCCCTGATCTTTTACTGCGTCCATAGTTTTACCTTTTCCAGAACGTCATGTAGTTGGAATCATACAGTCTGTAATCCTTTCAGACTGGCTGTTTTCCCATATTGATATGTATTTAAGTGTCCTCCGTGTCTTTTAGGGGCTTGGTAACTCATAGTTTTTCTCACTGAATAATATTCCATTGTCTGGATGTGCCGCAGTTTTATTTATCCATTCACCTACTGAAGGACTTCTTGGTTATTTCCAAGTTTGGGCAATTAAGAATAAGGCTCCTATAAACATCCATGTTTTGTC
This sequence comes from Rhinolophus sinicus, assembly GCF_057876585.1. Classification (NCBI taxonomy): domain Eukaryota; kingdom Metazoa; phylum Chordata; class Mammalia; order Chiroptera; family Rhinolophidae; genus Rhinolophus; species Rhinolophus sinicus. The sequence continues at coordinate 202,755,402 of NC_142517.1, forward strand.
TGGACATAGGTTTTCAATTCATTTGGATAAATACCAAGGGGCACGATTGCTGGAGCATGTGGTAAAAGTATGTTTCGTTTTGTAAGAAAAGGCCGGAAACTGTCTTCCAAAGTGGCCTTACCATTTTACATTCCCACCAGCAGTCAATGAGAGTTCCTGTTCTCCACATCCTCACCAGCATTTCATGTTGTCAGTGTTTTAGACTTTGGCCGTTCGGATAGGTGTGTAGTGGTGTCTCATTATTGTTTTACTTTCCATTGCCCTGATGACATATCATGTGCAGCATCTGTTCATATATCTACTTGCCACCTGTATATCTTGTTTGGTGAGATGTCTCTTAAGGTCGTTGGCCAATTTTTTTTATCAGGTTTTTAGTTTTCTTATTGATTTTTAATAGTTCCTCATGTATTTTTCATAATAGCCCTTTATTAGACAGGCTTTTTGCAAATATTTTCCCTGAGTCTGTGGCTTGTCTTCTCTTCTCTTGAGATTGTCTTGCATAGAGCTGAGATTTTAATTTTAATGAAGTCCAGCTGTACAATTATTTCTTGTATGGATCATGCCGCTCGTGTTATATTTAAAAAGTCACTGTCATACCAAAGGTCATCTAGGTTTTCTCCTGTGCTATCTTCTAGGAGTTGTATAGTTTTATATTTTAAACGTGGGTCTGTAGTCCATTTTGAGTTAATTTTTAGGAAGGTTTTAAAGTCTGTGTGTAGGTTCATTTTTTTTTTTTTTTTTTTTTTTGCATGTGGATGTCTTGTCCTTCCAGCACCATTTGTTGCTTAGAAATCTTTTTAACTTTGATTCTTCTCCTCGTTTATATCCTTTGACTCTCAGTCTAAAAAGTAACCATTTATTCTTCAAAGTCACCCAGAAATTAGAGATTTATTCCGTCTTAGTCAAGAAGCTAAGATGGCTCATCTCCTTGACTCTGCAACAACTCCAATCTGCAGAGCTGGGTTTATTTTAATGACACATGCAGTGTAACTTATCTTAGCCTGTTAAGCTATTAAGCTCCTAAGAATAATAACTAACAAAATCCTCTGTGTTTAACTGCGTCGCACTATATTCATCTCCTTTACAGCTGATCTAGGTCTTTCTTTTCATCCTGGTTGTAGTGTATGGACTCTTGCTTTATTGTTTGCGGTCATCTATCAGGGCTCTAACAGCCTTATTTTCTAGAACTAAATCTCTGCCTGTTGCCCTGGTTCTCAGCTCAACTTCCTGGTTGCCCTTTCCAGACTTTTCAGGAACTACAGAAATGTGCATCTTAGCCGTGGGCTCCACGCCTGTATCCTGTCTGCTTGCTGTCCGAGCCCTCTCTTATCTTCTTTATTACCTTGTGCCTGGATATTTCATGATCAGCCATCTTGTCCCAATGGCGGTAACTTGTCTCTGGGTCCTGATCATCATCGTTTTTCTATCCCACTGAAACCAAACTTACGTTCTCTTAATTTCCTTAAGTGGCTTTTACATTCTTCTCGGACAATGAGACTATTTTGAGTTTATAGAATACCCAGGTTTACTGAAGGTCCCCAAAGCAGATGGTTTTGCCCAATTTTTATGTATGTGTCTAAATCCTAATTCTACATGTCCATCAGACAGTTATTGTCAACCAAATCTGTTCTATTTCTTCTAGAGTAATAGGGTATATCTGGGTGCACAGCTGGCTCGGGTATACTCAGGTACTTAGGTGTAGCCATGTCACTAAGCCCTCATCAGTGGTGTCTGAACAGAGGTGAAATGTGCAATTTCTTCTTCATTTGCTTAGAAAGTGCTTGTTCTAGAATTGCTCCTCACTTTTCTTTCTGAAAATGAGAATGAGAAAGAATCCTTGGAAGCTACAAGCTAAAGATGTTAGAACTTCCCTACTGTCCAGGCCATGACACCTGGACACAGAAAGTCCTTCCTGCCAAGTGCCATTAGGAGACATAAAATAAACATCTATTTTATGGGTCTCTTTGTTTCATCAATTTAGCCTTAACTCTAATTAGTACAACATGATTCATAGAAATCTTATATTGCTATTTAGAAAAAAAAAGACCCATGTTTTTTCTCATTCTTCTACAGGTTTAAATAGCCGTTCAAAGACCAAATGTATTTAAATAGGAAATAATTAAAATTTCATGCATGCTGAGAATCAATCACATTTTAATGTTGCTATTTGCTTCACTCGTCCATTTCTTTCTTGGGAGGGGGAGTGGGGAAATGGGAAGACCTTAGGTGACATTTATGCATCATAAGTTAGGCAAATAATAGGGGCCTGTCAATTTGACTTTTCCAAATATAATAATGATTGACTATCTCTCAATTGGCAAGACTGATTATATGCTGACGTGAGAACCAAATTATTTGTTCAGGCAATCTGATTGACCCTATTGTGGTCTCATGGGCAGATACTACATCTGCAATGCTCACAGAGGGTGCTTGCATTCTTCAGGCAACAGATAGTGGACAAACTGAAGAAGCAAGAAGAAAAGGAGATAAGTGTGTAAGGTATGTGTAATCTGGGCAATTACCATTTTAAAAATTGAATGATTTTTGGAAAATTATGTTCATAGGAAAAAAAAAAAAAAAAAAAATATATATATATATATATATATATATATATATATATATATATGGCTTATTTATTAATTGTTCTCAAACTGTTTAGGGCCACAGGCTGCCCTGGAAAACAAATACAATTAATTTTGTATACAATGTGAGATAGTTCACAAAGACCCCCCAGCTCAGGCACATCCACATATCAGAGTTTAAGGACATACTTTTTATAAGAAAAATAAATCAAGGAATAAATACCTTTCTTTTATTCTATAATAACTATCAAATCAGCATTATCAGTACTTATTTGCCAAAACCCTGGGCCCGATGCTTAGAGACCTAAAAGAATACATGCCTAGGTCTCTGTCACCAAGTAGTTCAGCAGAGATAATACACCTGACAACTTATACTCACAATGAAATGTAATACAATGGATATGTGAGTACCACATAGAGAAGACACAAGATTTAAATCTCCATCCGAAGGAACTAGAGCAAAGTTTCCTTTTTACCTGGGGAATACTTGAGGGAGACCTGAATAAACAGAGGCCAGTTCTGTGGAAGCAGTATATCCAAGTCTGGATTCATGCATTGCAACAACAACTATCATTATGGAACACATTAGGTGTCATACTATTCTAATAGATGTTTGATCCTCAAAACAGCCCACGGACATGGGATAGAAATTGCTCTTATTTATATGGCAGGCTCGATCCCAGTGTCTCCTTATCATTGCCCAGCAAGTGGGGCCAGACTCAATCATGTGACTGCCACACTCTTGGCCACCATACTCTCCTAACTGTGAAACCACACATAACCTTAAAGCTATACTCAGACAGTGTACTGGACGACAATAAGGGGTATGTTAATTGTAACTCAACTGTTCATACAGATTCAAATAAGGGAGTATATGGACCAGGCATTTCAATGCACAATAACCAGTGAAATACATATCACTTCCCAAATTTTATACGTGAGACACAGAATATTTAAATCAGTGGTTCAAAGCCATACAAAGGAGAGAAGTCACACATATTAAAACCAGCCTCTCACCCTCAGTGCACTGAATCTCTACTACATCCCACTGTCTTCCTGCACCTGGGGTACCAGATGCCATCTGGGGTTCAGAACCTTTATGACTAGTGCAAGAACTGAAATGGTTGCACCAGAGGCAGACCCAGCATTTGGATCCAGGTCTGTATTGTGCAATTCAAACCTGGACACAGTCATTTGACCGATCTAAGGAGACAGTAAACTTCCCACCCCCATCCTCCCCCAGAAAATAGAAATGGAAATAAGTGGTGTGACATGAGGTAATGTTCATCTTAGCTGATTAACTAAAAATGGATATCGAATATCAGATGAATTAAAGCAAGTTAAAAGTTCTAAGTTCAACAAATCAGTTCCCAGTAATAAAATGAAATATTTAAAAATCTGCACAAAAATGTTCTGCATAAACGTTTACAATCATTCAGCACAAGGTCTCTATAATACAAGGTCGGGCAATTAATTTCACGAACTTGTTGCAATGATGTTGCTACCATTTTTTATATCAAAGGGACTATTCATTATGAATTTGTACCAAATGACAAACAGTTAACCAAATGTATTATTTGGAAGTGTTGAAAAGGCTGTGTGAAAAAGTTACATGACCTGAACTTTTCACCAACAATTCATGGCTCTTGCATCATGACAATGCACTAGCTCACACGGCACTGTCTGTGAGGGAGGTTTATTTGTTTTGTTTTTGTTTTGTTTTTTTGTTTTTTCAATTTTTTTTTTTGGGGGGGGAATATTGGGGAACAGTGCGTTTTTCCGGGACCCATCAGCTCCAAGTCAAGTTGTTGTCCTATACTCTAGTTGTGAAGGGCGCAGCTCAGCTCCAAGTCCAGTCGCCGTTTTCAATCTTTAGTTGCAGGGGGCACAGCCCACCATCCCATGTGGGAATTGAACAGATAACCTTGTTGTTGAGAGCTCTCGCTCTAACCAACTGAGCCATCCAGCCACCCCTGTGAGAAAATTTTTAGCCAGTAAACAAATCACTGTATTGGAATACCCTTCCTACTCACCTGATCTGGCCCCCAATAACTTCTTTCTTTACTCAAAGGTAAAGGAAATATGAAAGGAAGACATTTTCATGACATTCAGGACATCAAATGTAATACAATGACAGCTCTGATGGCCATTCCAGAAGAAGAGTCCCAAAATTGCTTTGAAGGGTGGACTAGGCGCTAGCATCGGTGCATAGCTTCCCAAGGGGAGTACTTCGAAGGTGACTATAGTGATGTTTAGCAATGAGGTAGGTAGCACTTTTTCTAGGGTGAGTTTGTGAACTTAATTGTCCGACCTCATATAAACACAATGTGGGAAATACAGTCAAGTTCTATGAAAAAGATAGTCTAGATAAAGGATGAATGATGAAGCACAAAATATAGGAGACATGATTCTCTCTTAAATTTGTGCTCTCATACCTACTGAGATGTTCCTTCTGTCAATGTGCAGTTTCAGAAGTTATCATGGAAATCATACAGATTTCTGTTTATTAAACCAACCACCTCACTACAAATACTTTTAGATTTCCACTCATTTAACTCACAGTTTGGGTTTTTGGCCAAACATAACTATGCCCATACTGCTAAATGTATATAAACATTTGCAATAAAGAAACAAACATTAATTGATCCCGTTATCTCCCATGACAGACCGGCATCATTCTGGTACACATAGAAACATACATTTCAGTAGCTCATGGCACATGGCACATTCCCCCCTTGATTCGGGTTCCTTGTTTATTACCACACGAACATTTCTCTAGTTCATTTTTAGTACAACGTGCTGTCTTAGACTGATCATATGTTCACAGATTGTGGGGAGCCTGTGAAAGACTTTCCACAGTACTTGCAATTGGACAAAACCGCGTCTGCTACCTGGTCCTCATGCAGAGTAAACTGCAATGTGGGGACAGATGGTATGATCAAGTGGGACAGAAAGACTCAGTCTGCAAAATCAGGAGAGCTTTGCTCTAGTAGGGGATGAAAGAGGAATGAACAAATCCACCCAGCATGAAAATAAGATGAAAATATAAAAGAATGTCAGTGTTGAAGGTCACTCCTTTTGATTTTGCCAAGATGTGAGCGCCAATGAGCATGTGAACATTCCAAGAAAGGCGATAAGTGTAGGTTCTCCACATGGGGAGCGGGGCCTGACTGTTCAAACCACAGGGGTGTAATGCAGGGTGTAATACATGATACTTTGCATGATATAATTGGACAAACATAGTACTCAAGGACGTGTTGGCCAATATAACACATTCTACATTAAAGAATGAAAAGATGGAATGTTTCTACTGGAGGATGTTTATCAACTTATAAATGACAGCTATCTAGTTTTGTATTCATGATGTTCTGACTCTCTTCCAATCATTAAAATCAAATTGGTTTTCTTCTTTTGAATTAGAAAAATCGAATCAGGTTTCTCCTCATAGTCTCATCTTATTCTGGTTTAGCACCTTCCATGGGGTGAGAAGAGGTCAGCCAAACTGGATTTTCCTTACCTTTCCCCTATAAACTGATACCCTTGTGCACTTTTCCCAAGATATTTACTTATTTTTATAGCTATAATGCACATGCTTATGCTTCTAAAACAGGCATACCAATTGGATTTTTAAAACACAAAAACATCTATCTGATAGAAACCAGTCCAGTTCCAAGAAAGTCTTTGATCTATTGATGTATTTTCCATCCTCCCAATTATAACCCCAGGTCACTCACAACAAAATGTGGGTCACGGGCCAAGACACTCTGTCAATGGATGCAAAACAAGTCAAAGAGGAGAGAAAAAGAAAAGTTTGCTTTGGTGATAGGGCATTATAAGTGAATGCGTACTGCTGAGACAATTCACCCTTAATTAAATGTTGTTTCTTACACTCTCTGATGGCATATATTACATTATGCTTGGCAACAGAAAGCTGCTAACATTTCAGCCCACTGGCTGAGTCTCCGCAAGCAGGCATGGCACAGTGAAAGCAGTTCCAGGAGCTGCAGGAGCAAGTCATCTTCTAGAAGGATCTCTAGTGGATGCTGACATCACCCACAAACCCACAAAGGTCCCACAGAATGCCGTATATACAATAGGCATTCAATAAAAATACACATGTAGACAACAGGCAACGAGGTCCTCAGCAGAGTAAAATTATCACATTAAGATGAAACAAATTTGGAGGTGCAGGGTATCATTAGCTTCCACTCTTCTGTGCAGGCAAAGAGGATAGCTGAGAGTTTGAAGAGCTGTTAACCGTCTATTATTTGATATGACCATCATGGTTCGTTGAATGGTCTGGTGATTTGGAAATGATCCAAAGATGCAGTGAGGAGAGTACAAGAGCCCAGACAAAGAGGTGAGGCCCTATATGCCTGAGTTCTTCGCTCAGCTGTCTAACGCTGCAGTTTTCTATTTCTGTGTACCCTGATTCCTTCATCGGTGAGTAATGACATGTTTTTTTCTTCTGTTTTTTTTTTAACCTTGCTATATTTTTATCTCATTTTTTCCCATGTATAAATTTCTATAATCGTTTAATGGCATCAGAATCGCATCAGAATGATAATTTTCTGCTTTCTTTGAATACAGGACAGGTAGGATTCCTAGGTATGAAATGTATAATTATGCCTGTTATTGGATGAAGGAAAAAAGCAGGTGGGCTAAATAGAACTGAGAATATAGAAGATGAGACAGTTTATACTAAGGTTAAGATGGGCAGGGAGTATATTGGAGCTTGAAATGGAAAAGGAGAATGGGGAGTTGACTAAGATTTATAACTGGACAGCTGAAGGAGAATCTAGAATAGGCCAGTCCTAAGGTTCACATGAGGGAAAAAAATGGGATGGGTGATTTGATAACAGACTCTCAGTCTAGCAGGGTTCTGGTTGCTGGTGGTTTTCAAAGCTACAGGTGTAGTGAGGGATTCAGGGGTGGAAGCAGAGGGAAAGATAAAATATTTGTATGATAAATTCAGGATATATTATGACTCATGTTTCATATGTGGTTTTAAGCTCGAAAATAAGGGCACATCATGTTGGGGTGAGGATGGCATTGGGACACAGTCCTTTAAAAGAAACCAGCTCTAGGTGTAAGTCTAGACAAGCAGGAAATGTCATATAGAAGCAGAGGTTTAGACAATGCACAGCCAAGTTCAAGGAGGCCAGCAGAGTCAATAAAAGGCAGAAATATACCTAGGCCAAGCAACCAGAGTCAACTACCAGGATTTCAGCAGAACAGATGAAGCAAGTTGACATGTTCTATTTTTCAGAGATGCTCTTAGGATGTGTGCTCTCACAGTATTTTTCTCCTTCCTAAACCGATTCACCTTTTAAAGAATGTTCATCTTGATTAATTATAACAACAAGCATCCATTGTAAAAGACAGAAAAGCACACAGTAGATACTGTACTAAAATTCATCCTGGATCTTATTGTCTAGAAGTAGACAATGTTTGCAATTCATATGCCTAACCTAGGACTGGTAACCAGAATATATTTAAAAACAAAATGAAAACACTAAATGTCACTGGAAATCAGGACAATTTAAACTACAGCAAGATGCCACCATGCATCCCCTAAAATAAAAAAAAAACAGATACCAATAAATGTTGGTAAAGATGTGTGGCAACTGCAACTTTCATACACTGTGGGCAGCAGTAAAATGCTGCGATTTTAGAAAAATCTCTCTTACTTTCTTTAAAAAGAAGTACCAAACACCGCACTTATAAATTAGTGATTCTAAAGAAACACATCCAACCAAAACTTGCACAAAATCATCCATTACACCTTTTTTCATAATAACTCAAAAAAGGAAAGAGACTACATGTCCAACAATGGGAGAATGGATAAGCTATGCTATATTTCTACAGCACGATTCATCTCAGCAGTAAAAGAATCCGTTACTGGTATGTAGATATTAATAGGGATGAATTTGCGTGAAAAGAACTTTTCCTACTTTTATTTTTTGTAGACCCTGTAACAGATTGGAATCAAAGACATGAACCACATATGAAGCTCTATTTTAAAACTTTTGTGATTTTTTTCAAGATGTGTAGTATTTTGATTTTTTTAATTACTAAAAACTATTTATTAGCATTTCAGTTTCACAGCAGATCTCATACATCCCTCTGCTGTTCCGCAAGCACAATCTCCCCCACCATCATCATCCCAGAGCAGACCGGTACATTTGTTACAACTGATGAAACTACACCGACGCGTCCTTATCACCAGAGTCTATAGTTGACATTAGTGTTCACTGTTGGTATTGTATATTCTATGGGTTTTGATGAATGTGCAATGACATGTATTCAGCATTGCAGAGCTGCACAGAATAATTTCACTGTCCTAAAAATCCTCAGTGCTCTGCCTACCGTGTTTCCCCAAAAATAAGACCTAGCCGGACGATCAGCTCTAATGCATCTTTTGGAACAAAAATTAACATAAGACCCGGTATATTATATTATATTATATTATATTATATTATATTATATTATATTAAGACTGGGTTTTATATTAATTTTTGCTCCAAAAGACACATTAGAACTATGGTCCAGCTACGTCTTATTTTCGGGAAACATGGTAATATTTTGTTGTCCACATGTACCACTGTTTATTTATTCATTCACCTACTGAAGGTTTCTGGGAGATTTGGTATGTGAGTAGCTGTGAGTACCAGCTACTCTTTCTAGTAATATATATTGGGATAGGTAGGCCCAAAGGCTTGCCCTTGTCTATTTCTCCATTTTATATATGCCGAGAGGAAGGGATGTGTCCCAGGGCAGAGAAATGCAAGGCCCACAAAATCACCTTATCTGCTATACAAGTCTTCTAGTCAGAGATTCACTTTTAAACTATTTTAAGCAAGCAGTTTGAGAAGATGCTTTCTGCTTGGTTTACAAAACCAGTCTGGGTCTTTGGAGAAAGAAGACTGAGGAAGAGACTGCCTAAGAGCAGCAGCAAACCGTGCCCTTCGTCGTGCCCTTCACCGACTGCCACCCCACTGCTCATAGCACCAGTGCTTTCCTGGCAAAGGGACAGATGGCAATTATGGCAACGTAATGCACTGAAAGGTAAAAGCAGAACTGCAAAGCTTTTCTCCATTCGATTTTCCCTGATCTGCTTCCCATCACCCTGTGCCTTGGCTGCAAATACACGAAGGCCCTCCCCACACAGGCACTGCTTTTTGGTGGCCTTTGTTCTCAACATGGGTTTTTCTTAATTTTTGTTAGTTTCCATTACCCAGGCCTTCCATGAACTTCTGTGGTTTCTACAGGATGGATTCAGGAGTATACAGCCTGTCCAAGGTCACCACTGTAACAGTTACTAGAAGCTTCTATTATCACATTCTATGTCTGGTTATATACATTAATGTTTTCTGGTTATATAGATTACATAGATTGATGTTTTCTGTTTGTTCGTTTTACTTCTAACTTCTTTTTAAAATTAAAATTAAAGGTATTTGCGCAAATTGTCATAAATAAATAATTCTAGGATTTATTAAACTCAGTATTTCTCCTTTTTAAAAATATATTTATTTTACTTTTATCTTTATTGTCAGTTTTCTTTGTCATCTTTAAGACTTTAGGAGGATTTGTAGGTTACGGGATTAATGTACATATTTTTTATTGTTCTGTATTGGTAGTTCAATTTATGTAGAATTTGACACAATGAGTTTTTCTCTGAATACCTCTTTGGATGGATTTCCTTGGTTTTAATATGTGATATGTCCTTTATTATCAATAACCTATTTTTATTGTTGCTTTCCTTCATACTTCCAAAAAAAATTTTGCTAATTAAAAAAATATATATTCCCAAGCACTGATGGCTGGTGTACCAGCTCTTACATAAAAATTCAGAAACTACCACTCTTTTAAGCATAATTAGGAATAGAAAACCTCCACAGTTGAAATCCTATGAATACACAGTTTTCTAAACAGTTGATTCTCTATATAAATGATTTTTTTTTTCCATTTTAATACAATAAGCAGTTTTTCACCAGAGATCTGTGGCATTGTATTCAAACAAGCCTGACTGTATGTAACACCTCCGCTCTGGTGGCAACATGTCAATCATTTCACATAATTAATTTCCTAATGATCCTGAAACATTTGCTTTATACCTGGATGATCTTATTCTAGCACCAGGCAATTTTCTGGAACATTTTAAATGTGAAATTTATCAGTAAACCCAAGCAAATACGTTGCAGACAGTGAGGGAGGAAAAACTCAGGATAAAACCTTTTGCCACTGAAGTGTATAATATTTTCTTTGACAGAAGCAAAGTGATGTATTGCATGTCACAGCTAAGCTGTAAAAATAGCACGACCTTTCATCAGTCTCAATTATTAGAAGTAATAGCCTCAGGCTGAAACTACTTGGGAATCCCTGACCATATTTAACACAGGAAAACTATAGAATCGGATGCAAAGTGCGAGGCCAAACTGTGCCGCGATAGGGTTGCCCAGTGTTCCATTTATCATTTTTTTCCTGCTTACTCTGTGGCTGACATCTACTTATTAAGTCTTTCCCTGGGTCATTTCACACTGCTGAAGAGGCAAAGTAGAAATCCCATCAGGAGGCCTGTGTTTGCAGAGGGCCAAGGGAGGCGTTTTGTTTGTGATGCCATCATCATCTTATTAGGCAAAAGGAAAACTGTTGGTCCCCATCGTCCTCTTCCTGCTGTTTTAAAAGACATATCCAGGGTGGGTGAATGCCCCAATGTGCAGGAAAATTCTAGGAAAAAATAAACTGCTGTGCTATGCAATGGTGATATTCTTCAGTAGCTAGGGACCAAGCCTTGCGATGGGCACTGTAAACAGCCTGTTACAATCTCCCAGGGGAAAAGAGGGAATGGGAGGAATCACTCAGAGTGATTCAAGGAAAGGGTCAATCTTTCATTGAATTCTACAGGCAAAACCTCCTCAATAGAGCAATATATCATTGACAGGGCTAGTGACAATATGCAAATAGATTGCTTTTGATTAGGGGTAGAACTCAGAAACCTTGAAATGTAATGCTTTACTTAACTAAGAATTTCTGAAACAAACCACAGCAGTATTTGTGATACCTCTCACTGTGTTACCAGCAGCAATCCCAAATATCACATATCACATTTTAGTTGTAGAACTATTATGAAATACTATTTACAGCCACCAGTATTTCAAAAATATAATATTGTTGGACTTGCCACTAACTCTTGTTATATAATGAAAAATGTACACATTATTATAGCATTTTTTACTAATTTGATAACTGTACTTCAATAAAATTGATTTCCTTTGGGATCCTTAGTGTTTTATTTTGTGCATTTAATAACATTTTTCTGAGATGGAGTCTGTATGCTTCACCTCACTACAGAGTCCATGGCACAAAAACACTTAAAAACTTGTCCTATGTATGTTTGAATCAATGAGGCCAAGCCACCAACAGTATTCCTCAATGATTCGCATGTGTGTGACATCAATATACAGCCATAGACCAAGTCAGATCACTGTAATTGATGGAGAAACTGACCTAAAATGGTGGCCCGAGTGGAGAGAGAAGTCCCAGCCTAAGCCCCAGCCCACTTCCGCATAACCCCCTCCAAGCCACACCCCGAGCCAATCACCAGAGGACACCTACCCCTTCCCCGACTCAAGAAAGTCCCCAACCCATAAAAACCTGCTCAAAACCTTGCTGGGGGCTCAGTCTTTGGGAAGGATCCCTCTGAGCCTGCCGGCGTAATAAAGCTGACTCTCCTAACTCTCTGAGTGCCGCTTGGGTTCTTTCCAGTCCTGGTATCCGTAACATAACGAAAGCAGTCAATTTCCAAGAACTGTTTTTGCAACTTTCAAAGGTCTAGATGCAACAATGGCATCTAAAAACAATGGCATTTAAAATAAAATCTATAAGATATGTTTTTAAACATGTCAAATATTATGACATAGTCCAAATATATAACCTACTCAAGGAGGGAAGCTTAACACAGACCTAAGACTCTCCTTCAGACTCCTTTGGGATGTAGAAACCTGGGCTTTAGGGAGGAAAGTTAAGAACCAGATTTTATGACCTTCACAGTAACCCCTGAGTTATTAGTGACTCCCTATAAAGGAGGATCCCCTACCATGAACAATTGGAGGAGTAATAAGACCAAACAGGGACTCCGTCAGGGATGGACAATCACCAGTGGAAATGGAGGCCTGCATCACTGCAGCAGAACCACATGTTTCCCATAGAAGCCTCCAAATAATCCAGGTAGATACTTATAAGGTAAGAAGCAGCTTGAAATACCTGCCAGAACCCGGGAAAACAAAGCCATCCTGCAACATTGTGAGTAAGGTGAGACCTACCTCGTTTCTTTATTCTCCTCTCTGGTTCCCACCATCCTTAATTCCAGAGGGGGGATGAAATCAGAAATCACTCTTACTTAGTAAGGTGGGGAGGGAAAGATTAAGTCAATCAAGACCACTCCCCACCCACCCTTGGCTTCCTTTCAGTAGCAGTTCCCTGATGGGGGAGGCTAGAAACTTTAAATCAAATCTGGAGTTTTGGATACTAAAGGCATGGAGATGTTCTAATTTCTGAATCAAGATTCTACTTGGTGACTTAAGCGAGCATAGGACGCATCAGCTTCGTCATCTCAGAGTTCAGGCAGAGAAATTAGAATCCCTATTGAATTTTAAAGGGACAATAGTATGCAAAATTAAATGAGGCTCTGGTTACACCCCATGAGTCTGGATGTTCAGTGTAAAGTTTATGCTGGGTTTTGTCTCTTTCCTCAGATACATGAAATTTCTCCTCCAGCTGTTACCATAGGCAGAAAGAACAGGGACAGAGTGGGGAGGAAAGGAAGAAGGAAATACGGGGAGACAAAGAAGGGAGGGGATGAGATTTCTTAAGAAAAAATGTAGCTACCAGACTGGCCAGAACTAGACTTTGGTGGCAGAGAGCCCCACCCAGGCCCCATCTTGTCCTTTAAGGTGACGTTTAGTTAATTATAAGTTATAATGTTTTTAGCCTTGTGGTTGGGTAAAATCTGCACCCCCTCTCCCGGTGTCACCATGACAGTTCTGACCAAGCCAAATAAGGACCAAATCCCTCCTCTAGATGGGAAAGAGTGTCAGCAAGGATCTGCCTAAGAGGAATTGACTATAGGCGACCCCTAAGTTTTGAATATTTTGCGCGTTTATTTTTTGTGAAATAAATTCCCAAGTCTCATTATTCTTTGCAGCAGCAGCTCTTCTCTGGCTGCCCGCTCTCGCCATCTTGAGAGTGCACTACCTTTTTAGTAAATCTGTTGCTTGATTGGCTTATGCAGTCCATCTTTGAATTCTTTCCTGTGACGTAGGCCAAGAACCCGTATTCCAGCAACACAGCCAATTTTGTGTTAGTCATAGACGCCCAGTCAGGCCCTGCCTTCCAGGTTGTTCTTGCCTGGAGTGCCTTTGCATTTCATCTCAGTGCACTGCAACCTCACCCACTCCAATGGTCTCGCTCAAATCAGTTGCTTCAGCCATATTTTATTTAACGGCATAGCCCACATTGATAATTTCCTCCATATTCCTACTACCCATTACAGTTCCATTTACTTAATTACCATTTCTATTTTTACATAAATTTGCACCTTTATATCTGATTATCAATGATCTGAGGGCTCCCACGAATTTGTATATCCTTGAGCTGTACACACGTTAGCTACGTAATTAAATTTAATTTTAATATATTCTGCAGATACCTTATACATGAGTGTCACTCTGCACAGCAATTATTTTTCACCTAAAAATGTTCAGTACATAGGCTTTTTTCTTTTTTATGTGCTTGCCTTTCAATACTTACAAAATTGTTGTCAATCTTTTTCTAAACAATAAATCCTATTTCGCTTGATTTATTTTCTGAAATCATGGTCAAATTCTGGTCTGAGGAAATCTGGAGGTCCATTTCTTATTTCAAACATAAACGCAAATAAAAATTTACTCCCAATTATATCTGTATATACAGAACATAAGTCTGGGAATATTATCTGTTTATATGTAAATATTCTAGGGATATGCTTTAAAGAAATCTCTGGGTTTTATTTAAAATACATGAAAGGTTGGAGGCAGCAAAAGATGTCTCAAGGGTCTTGTGTATTTTAGAGAGGAATGTCAAGAATGTGGACTTCCCAGCTTGTAAAACAATAACGTCTTTGATTGGATGTTCACTTGTGCTCTCCATGGCATTTTCTGTTTTTAAATCCAAAGGTAAATTTAACTTAGGGAGGAGATATTTCTGTTTGTCAGATTCAAAGGTAATTTGTTTCTTTCCTTTTTTTTTTTTTTCCTAACCAGTAAATCTTTTGAAATTTGAACTCTGCCCTTGTTTACCACTGTGGTGTTTAGAGGTTAAAATATTGTAACACAGCCCATTCTCAATCCCTGAAAAGTGGGAAACAGAAAAACCCTTTGGAAAATTCTCTTGGTAAAACTATTATTAACGATACTATTTAAGGTAGATTCTGCTTTTTAAAACATGCTAATTTGTATTTTCTTGATGCTGTAATGACAGTAGCTGCAACCAGTAAAATATTCTTTTGCCATTTGATCAAACATCTACAAAAAGAATGCTTCATTTTTGAACTCATACAAGAAAAATGTCCATGGTTTTATACGTTTCTCAAATGCTTAATGATCACCTCTAATAATCAATATCCTCTAGACATTTTCCCTATTTTTGCACATTTTCAACATATCTTTCAATATTTGGATTCATTCCCTTGTGAGTCATAATTCAAAAGCATTGAAAAACATCTGAGAATTCTTGGTATCTATCATTCAGGTGGATTCTGATATTATGTGTCTAACAATACCTAATGTTCCTTCCAATGTATAATTTTTTTTCAAAATATACTTCTTTCTTATTCTCTTTTGGTGAAATTAAAAATTGAAAAGAAAACAAAACAAAACACTATTTTTGAGGCAGCCAAAACGTAGAATGGAAAGCTAAACCTGTATTTTAAAACTATAAACAGACCATTTTCAAAGGATTCATTGACAAACAAAGAAGTAAAAACCAGATATGGGAAAATAACCACGAGTTTTGGTTTACTTAGAGACTAACAATCCTCTGAAGGCTGCACATGTCTTTAAGGTTGCTGGGTGGGCAAACTACAGTCTGTGGGCCAACGAGGCCCACCACCTGTTTCTGCAAGTGAGCTAAGAATATTTTATGCATTTGTAACTCATTGAAAAAAATCAAAAGAAAAATTGCATCTCATGAAATGTAAGAAATATATGAAATGAAACTCTGCCCACAAATAAATGAAGTGATTTTTAGAACGCAGCCATGCTCATTCATTTACGTAGTATCTATATTTACATATTGTCTATGCTCATTTGTTTACGTATCATCATTGACTTATTGTATATGGCTACGTTCATGTGATAGCAGCAGACTTGAATACGTGCCATAGAGACCGATGGCTTACTGTGTGGTCCTTTACAAGAAAACTTTAAGATTATATCTGCTTTCTGAAACAACTCCACTGATACCAGCACACGTGTCTACGGACCATTAAGTGGTGATTAAGCATGATTGCCATAGATCAAATCTTGAGACATCGCCTGTTTATTCTAGGAATGATGACTTTAACAGCTCTTTCACAATAGGTGGTGATTTCTCTTAATTCTTTTATTTAGTTTCCCTTTGACCACATATTTATTTTCAAAACAGATAGGCAAAACTATGAAATGTTCCCTTGAGTATGGCAAAGCAAATCCTGACCATAGCATCCTTAGCTCGTGTACTGACATATTCACTGATACATATTTTGCTCAGAACACATATCAAAATCTGATATGATGCATATCAAAATTTAAAATATACCTAAGCATACACTCCAGAGAAGTTTTATTCTTTATTGCATTTAATCCCTCCCTTCAAAAAGGCCTACTATAAAGTTCCTGATAAATTTCCCAATGCTTGCTGTTTGAATTTCAAGAAGAGCTTCACTGCAGTGCTATATTATATATATATATATATATATATATATATATATATATATATATATATTTTTTTTTTTTTTTTTTTTTTTTTCCCAAGACAAGAGACGTAAACTACTTATTTAGCACTCAGCCAATTGCAAGAAAATAAAATCCAACTAAAAACAAAAGTAATGTCTTGGCTAGAAGAATCTAGGGTTAAAATGGTGCTGATTGGAATGAGATTTCTCTCTTCTGGCTTAGCTCGTCTCTGCTTTCCTCCAAGCGTTGCCTTCATCCTCAGGCTACAGGTGGTAGGAAAAAGCTAGCAGTGAGTCTCTATATATGCTCTCTCCAGTGCAATTCCAACAGAATAAGAAAACATCTATTCCCAATCTCTAGAGCACTAAAACAGATTCACTACGACTAGAACAATTTGGAAAATATGCAATACTCAATGCGACTAAGGAGGAGTTGGAATTTGGATTAGCCACGCCTAGGTGCCATGCCCCACCCCAGTCAGCGAGTGCACCCCAGCCAACAACTGACTCTAAGAAATGGGAAGAAGGAGGCCCCGAAGGACCACTGAGGTTTTCTGTGAGGAGAGGGGGAAAGGAATGCAAGACCAGAAAAACATAACTATTAGAATTAACTGACTCTTACCACATTTAGAACTTTCAGATGCATTGTACATGACGTTTTCTATGGCCAATTCATAGTTTTCATGAAGACAGCTCTAAAATGTTATATGTCGGGTGGGACTGAGAAAAGAGAAAAAAAGGAGCTTGGAGGTGGTGTTGGCTCTCTTTCACATAAGCCTACCCCTTAACCACCCCTAACACAGGGCCTACCCACTGAAAATATTTGTCATTCATCTTTTTTTTCACTGCATTTTGCCACCTGCCATTTAGACATGCCTCAATGACCCCAGTTCCTTCTGCAACACAGCACCAGGCAATTGAATTGCTGTGCAGTGGGCTCTAGAAGGGAAACTGGAGCCACGCCACATGACTGGTCTTCAGCAGACTGGATCCCGGAGGAAGGACTAGTGATACCTGGGATCAACCCAGGCCCAATTGGTTGACTTATGAATAAAATTCAGTTTCTGTCTGCTCTTTAGGGCCTCTTCAATTCTCATGGTCCTTTTTCTCTAGAGTTTCATTTGTTAAAGTAAAACAACACCACAAAGCAAAACTTTTATTTCCTTTAGTCTTAGGTAACACATGCTCTGGTCTCCTGTCTCAACTCAGTATTGTGCGTCTACGAGTTCCCTAAGCTGACATGGGATTGATTCCATGACGTCATCCCAGACAAGGACACCCATTGAAAACAAAACAAAACAAACTTTTCAGAATGTAGTGTGTAACTTTAAACTTGAAATATCATTTTAGTAGAAAAAATATATTAAAAAAGTTACCACAAACATAATCACTTTTGTCTTTCTTAAATTTAAGTATGGCTGGTATACAATATTATATTAATTAATTAAGGCTAGTTACAATTTAGTGATGTAGTGATTTGATGTTTTTAGACTTTACAATGTGATCACCCTACTAACTGCAATCATCTTTCACCCTGCAAACATCACAATATTATTGAATATGTTCCCCTCCATATTCAATTTCTCACCCATTCCCTCCACTAACTATTTTTTAAAAGATAAGAAATACCTTGACTCACAAAATTTGGCCAACTACCTTTTAAAGAAATGGGCCAAGATACAACACATTCTCATTACCACGAGACTTTACCATTTTTCCTTAAGATAAAAAGAAACACTTTACTTAACACGCTGTGATATAAAATAATTGCTTAAGCTCTGTTCCTCGGGCATCCTACTGGCCAGAATTCAATTGCTCTAAGGGAGTCAGAGTGCACAGTGTTTTCCTTCTGTGTGCCCAGAAAGAAAACAAAACAGTGTTTGAGAGCTGCTTAGCATTATCTCTGCTATAAAGAATCGGAGAGGCTCTCTGGAAGAGGTAGAAATTAGTCAGGGCTGGAAATATTACATAAGCACATTTCATCTCTGGCTTTGGAAATTCCAGTAGCACTTTCAGGAACAAGAATGTCTAGTGTGCTCTTGATATTGACTCTAAGATGTGAGATGATGGTTATGGCTACATAGTCAGAAGTGTGAGCCATCAGTGACAGCTCCTTTCCTGGAATTACAGTGGAGTCTGTCAGCTAGAGCTGACAGTAGTCGTGACTGCCGGAAACCTGAGTCAATCGCTTCATTCTGCCATAAACCATCTGCAGCTAATCAATTCTACCACACGGTGCAAGTTGTAATGATTCTGTATCAGTTTTGTTTCTGGATAGATAGATGAGAGTGGAATCACACTTAACCTCTAACGTTATTGCTTTCTCTGCCTGTACCATTTATAGTTTGTATTTGGAAGTGTTTGATAGATAGATGATAGATAGATAGATAGATAGATAGATAGATAGATAGATAGATAGATAGATGATAGAAAAAATAAAACAAATGATGTAGTGAAATACCAATACCAACCTGGGAAACATAAAACAAAAATCCATATTTTCCAAGGATATTTTCAACGCCTTCTGTTTTTTTCTTGCAAAGAATATACCACGACTAGAGATGAAATGGGCAATGAAATTTTATAAAATACTTGGATATAGCTATGTGGAATGATGATGTCTGTATCAGTGATTACCCTGTTCTTGTCTAATTATTTTACTATTTTCAGTGCATCTGAGTGATACATATTTAGAAGATGTTAGTTAAATATTTCTCAGTACATACCATACTA
Source organism: Rhinolophus sinicus (assembly GCF_057876585.1). NCBI lineage: Eukaryota > Metazoa > Chordata > Mammalia > Chiroptera > Rhinolophidae > Rhinolophus > Rhinolophus sinicus. Next base: position 202,774,689 of record NC_142517.1, read on the forward strand.
AGAGGCATGCTCTATTGATAAGCTCTTATTATAGAATGAGTATTCCAAAATATTGAGCAGTGTTATCTGGGGTAATATAAGAATGGGAATTTTGGAACTTGAACTAAAGCTACTAAAACAAACAAACAAACAAACAAACAAAACAATTTAATGTTTCAAATAAGCTGTAGTTGTTTGCATACATTGGTAAAATTCAATTTGGGAAAAAAATAACTAATCTGAACACTCATAGATCAGTTCTAGTGCATGAAATGACCTGCCAGAAAATTTCTGACAGAGCAATGTTCACAATAAAAGGACAACAAATTTTGCCAGCCACAACACAAGAGATTTTCAGAAGCTTACCTTGTTTTGGCAAATGAACTACTCGACTAGTTTTGATAGTCTTATATTGGGGGCTGAAATATAGGAATAGCATATTTTATTTCTCTTCCTAACTGATTTCACTACTTTATTTTGTTGAAAAATTATTACTTTCAAAACACTTTCTTTGGTACTAAATTTTAAAACTGCATCTTTTAACATGCTAGTAGCGTTTTAAAAAAAAAATGTACAGGGGAATGTGTAAAATTGCAGGAAAAAGTGAGATCCAGAAGGTCAGATCACAGGTACAATTGTCAGGTTCCTTGGCAAAACCTAACTCTTTGCTTACCAGCTAGGCCTCAGTGGGCAGTTTCCTCTTCTATACCTTAGTTTTATAACTTATATTATAAGAACAATATTAGTACTCACTGGTTAAGTGATGTGAGAATTCAATGAGATCATCTTTATAAACTACTGGCTACAATGCCTAGCTAGAAGTTAGTCCTCAATAAACATTAGCTTATTTAATATTTTTTGTCAAATAGTTATTTGGAAAAACAAATTCAAAAATCATTCCAAAGTGATCTGGCAATGCTCAGTGTTGGACAAGGCACACAAACATGAGTCCATCACGATAAACTTGCATTAGACTGTTCTATCTTCCACTGATCTGCTGGAATATTTATTAGAAAAATATGTAGAATCCATGAAATTCGTATTATCAAGAATTGTCTAATAAGTCCTGAATATTTACTAATGAGTCTATAAAATCTTTCAGGTGGTAAGAAAAGCATAAGATCTTAGACAAAGTCCAAAAAGATTATTTGACACATTTTGTCTTAAATTTTCCACACAATCCTTTCTATCTGTAACCCACTGAAATGCTGTTTCTATCTGGACCCACAACTTTTTAAAAAATGGTCAGTAAGATATCCAGTGATCCCCAATATGTTAAACAGGCATTTTTCAACTCATATTTAACTTGATCTTCTTAGCTTTGTTGGTCCTTCTTGGTCCCACTGTATGTCACCAAGTTAGTTGAACTTAATAAATACTCATTGACCACTGACTGTCAGTTACACTGGGTCTTAAACTTAATAATACTAATCTCTCTTAATTTCCTTCCTACTTCTCTGATCATAGCATTCCAGTCTTCTTTATAAATTCCTCTTCCTTTGACTACTATTCAAAGAAATCTCCCATATATGTGATCCAATATCTGCTTCTCTTTTCACTGCAGATGAATTATTTAAGACCATGATTTATTACAAGACCATTTACCAAGTTATCCCCAATATACACAACTGCTCTAGTTCTTTCTATTGAGCTCCTTCCCCATATTTCCTTGAACATCCACCTGCCAATTTCTTGTGAAGCACAATTTCAATATATCTCAACCTGAATTATTTTTCTTCCAGTTCAGCTCTTTTACTATTTAATACTTTGGTTAATGGTAACATATGCAACCCCAGCACTCAAGTTAGAAACCTGAAAGTTCTCTACGCATCTTTCTCTTCATCACTTTCTATCTCCAAGCCATCAAAAGTCCATATTGATTTTCATTCCCAAATATTTATTCATTTGTTTATTTCAACCTCCACGCTTCTTCTCTACAGCACTGCCCTAGTTTGCAGTTTTTCACTTACATTACTACACAAGACTTCTGGCTGGTTTTCTGTCATCCACTTGCCCTTAGCTAACCTAACTGTCATGATATTCCATAGTGTTTTGCTTTAAATTATAAAAATGCAATCCCTTGAACATCTAGTTTAAAACCCATAGTTGTAGGTATACCCAGACTTTCAGGTGAAGCTATGTGTGCATGGGGTTATGATGCTGCGGCTAGCCTCTCCAGTGTAATCCGCTATAACTCTCTCCCATGGATCTGCAAACTCTCCCTCTTCACAGAGCTTCATGCATTTCAGCCTCATCTGAAAAGTAGTACACAACAATTTTTCTTCGTACCTATAAATTTTATGGCCTTACTACTCAGACTTTTCACAGCCCACACTTCTTAAAAGAGTTATAAACTACAACCCTTTTTCTCTAGTTCCATATTTTCTACTCACTAAGTTCACCATAAAATCTAGCTGCTCTCACCAGGATCATAATAGACTTATTGTCAAATTCAATAGTGACCCCTAAGAGTCTGTGTTACTTGACTTATTGGTATCTAGCACTGTTGACCACTCTTGCTTCTAGAACATTTCAAGACCCACAGTTTTAGAAACACTTCTTTGGCTTTTTGTTTTACTGATGTTTATTTTCCTACATCTTGAAGTGATATGTCTCAGTCTCCTTCCCAAGTTCCTCTTGTGGGTTAGTTCTTAAAACTGTTTTCATTTCTAGGACTCTTTTCTTAGTCAACATGTATTATTCCAAACCCAGTTGTTCCCAAGCATGTTTCAAGCCCAGCACACTGAGGACCCCAATATACAACAACAATATTACATTTATAAAACCAAATTGTTGGAGAGAGGTTGTGTCTAATTTAAAAAAGTATCCCGGGTGATTCTGACATGTTGTCCTTCACTGGTCACCATTTTTACTCTTTCTGGATGACCACCTCCCTGCCCAGTCCTTCACTATCCCCTGTGTACAGATGACTCACAATTTTTTACCTCTAGTTCTTACCTATTTCCTCAGTTCCAACTCCATATATTTAATTGCCTTTCACCACTTCAAACTACATATCCTACCAGCACTTTTAACTCACACTGTTCAAGTTGAATTTATTGTTTTGTTCTTTCAAAACTGCTTGTCACCCAGAACTCCTATTTCCATAACTATCCAAGCCAAAAACCTGGGGATCATTCTATCTTCCTTCCTCTTCCATTTATTCACCAATCCAGTAAATCCTTTAGTCTTATCATTTCTTCTTCTCAGTTACTCTCATTACTTTTCATTCCTTTCTCTTCTCACTGATACTCTCACTGTTTAGTCTTCTGTCTGGGCTATTATTATCCTGTCCTAACTAATTACCATGCTTCCAGCTTTGCTTTCTGCAATCTATCTTCCATTCAGCTCCGAGAGTAAATTTTTAAAGCACAGTTTTTATCATGTCACTGCCCAGATTACAACTCTTTTGAACTCCCACCATCTACAGGATAAAGTCCACATTCCTCAGCCTGATGTTAGATCTCCACTGTCAGCTGAGCAGAAACAAAGTTCAATGACTCAATTTCTTATTTATTTGACAAATATTTATTGAGTATCACCAGGCAATATTCTAGACACCAGAGATACTGAAAGGAAGAAACAGGAAAGCGTCTAACACTAATGAAATTTACATTCTAAGTCAGGGAGAAAACAAATAAGCAAACACACACAAAATGGTAAATTCTATGTGACAAACTAAAGTACAGTGATATAATTGAGATTAACTCAATGGCTGCTCTATGATAAAGAGTCAGGGGAGGTGTCAAACAGAAGGTTACTTTTAATTTGATACTGAAATAAATGGAGGGAGCCAAGTTTTGGGAAGAGCATTGTTAGTGGACAGAAGAGTTTTGCAAAGGTCCTAAGGCAGAAACAAATTTGACTGTTTGAAGAACAGAGAGAAAGGCAGGGAGGTTAGAGTGTATAGATGGAATTGAAGACCAATATGTCAGAGAGGGAAAGAGGGAACAACAGATCCTGGGGCTTTATAAAACTTGTTCAGGAATTTGGATTTTATTTTAAGTTAAATAGGAAATTGAGGGGTTTCAAGTAGAAAATGACATGACAATTTATATTCTGAAAACATCATTGTGGTAACTCTCGTGCAAAATGGTAGCGGAAGATGAGTTAGACAGATTTATGTGGTAGTAGTTATCGAGATGGAGGAGATGTTTGGATTTGAAATGTAGTTTTCAGATGGAGTAGGTGAATCTTGTTAGTGGACTGTGTAAGGGAGAGGATAAAATGAGGAAAAGTAAGCGAAACTACCAGATTCGGGAGACAGTAAGTGAATATCAAGTTTGAGCTTCTGGGAAGTTGGGATGGTATCTATAGATTATGGACTAATGAGTATTTAGATGCCATTCAAAACAAGAGGAATGAATAAAATCACTTGGGAAGGACAAATAAATATAGAGAAGGACCCACTACTAAGCAAAAATAGATGATAAAAACTCAGCTGGGTAAATAAGGAACTGAGACTATCAGGGAGGTGGCTGATAACGAGAGAAGGGAACACTAGCATCAAGGTCTTAATGAAGTTGAAGAATTGTTTGTGTTGAACATTTTGAGTAGGTAAGCTGGAAGGATAGGAGGTGGTAATCAGAGTGAATGGCTTGCAGTAGAAGGTCCAGAAATGGCATATTGTTTGTGATGACAGGCTTGAGAGATACCACGGAGATGGTTGGCTAAGAGAAGATGAAGCATAAGCTCACTGAAAGTAAGGGAAGCAATGAGTAGAGACTAAAGTCTGCCTGCTGCTTTCTATCACTATTTGTACCTTAAGCTCTAGACATACAAACTAGTTTTCCATTCCTTGAAAATGCCATTGTGTTTCACACCTCTGTCCCTTTGTCCGTGGCATTCTCTCCTTTTAAAACGTTGTTCCAGGCCCCAGGAACATAAGCATATTTTTTCTTACCTTGGTCAAACATCCCCTCTTCTGTACAGCCTTCTCAGAACCCAGCCCATGCCACTTCTTCAAGGAAACTAATCAGTTTCTCATTTTCTGCTTTGTATGTATCTCAATTACAGCACATACAATTAGTGTTGTTTATTTAAACATCTGCATCTTACACTAGATTTGCAATGCCTTGAAAACAAAGAACAAATCTTGTTGAGTTTTGCAGCCTTAGCACTTAGCAGTGCCAGCATATAATAGCAGCTTCAGCAATGTTAGTGAACATACTCACTCAGGAGCATTTGCAAATATCAGTGTTAACTGACTTTGAAATGGCTAAGATTTTAGGTGAGGTACAGGGGAGAGAAAATAGAGAAGGGAAGATAGTTCGCCATGCAATTCCATTAAATATACCCGAATACAGTAGCATAGTTTCAATGTCAAAATATGTATCCCTAATTTTACAATCTAAGGAACAAAGCTTAAAAAAGGGGTAATTGATGTAGTACATTTTTTTTTTGTCCAGTAGAGTCTGTTTATCTGCAAAAAGTGGACCTTGATGTTTCATGTGTTTCATGTTCTATCTGGCTCTCTCTCTACCTAATTTTGACTACTTGGTTCCTTATATGCTTATTCATCAGCATATGTGACATTATCTGCTGTGACATACCACTTCCTAAATGTCACTAGTTTCATAAATTCTAGTTTAATTTCTTGTGGATATCCAGTCCAATCTGACTGAGCTTTGCGTAGTCATACCAAGTTCCTTCAAGTATCGCTCTTTTTCCTTTTAAGACTTTAGAATTCTCCACTAGATCACATACAGTCAGCAAGCAATGAGGAAGGATGGAAGAATGGCCAAGAGTTTGTAGAAATCAGACCTAGAAATGATGTACAACACATCTGTTCACATTCTATTGGCCCAAACTCAGTAATAGTCACAACTAACTAACCTCATGGATCCTAGGAAATAAAGTCTGGTTGTGTGTCCAAGAAGACGTGGGGACACCACATGTCTATTGATGGACAAGAGGTGACAGACAAGGAGTAACTCGTTCGAGAGTGATTCCTTGCAGATAAGCCACTCACAAAGTGCCATGGCTGCCATCTATGGTCAAGTATTTAAGACACTCAATCCTGGAAGAGTTCTGAGGTGTGAATTAGGTCATCCATTCATTATATCACATGAATTAGACCAGCAAGGCTTGTTTCCAGCCCACTGATTACACTGTGATAAGAGATGGGACTGCCGCAACCATTCATGCTGAGCCAGTGGAATCAGGCTGGAACCAAAGTTCTGCCATATGATACTGATGCTGGTGTAAACTCTGATCACAACAGGAGAGCAGCTGGTGCTTCAAAACTCCCAAAGTTTAGCATCCCTCTTTTGGAGTCTGACGCTGGTTCTGCTAGATGCAAGATTGCAACAGAGGACCCACCCTCCTGGTTATGCTCCTGTTGCTTTTAATTCATCCTAGCAAATGCTGTTCCAACTGACCTGCTAAATGCTGCCTAGCATTTGTCTTTGTTTACTCAACATTGGCATTCCCTGCCACAATATTTGTATTTAATTCTTAGGTCACCACCTAGTTACTGGCTAAAGCTGCCTTTATGTGTGTGGATGTGTCCAGCTAGATCGGCTCAGCTAGATCGGCTCAACCTACACTGTTCTCTTAGATTCAGCCTCCAATAAGCCTCAGAGAGACCCTGTGTGGCCCCACTGGTGTATCAGACAGTTCCCTCACCACCCCTCATCACTTTCTATCCAAAGAGGCACAAAGGTCTCAAATATAAGGGAGACAAGCTTTGTGCAGACAAGATACCCAACTGATTGGAATGATAATTTTATGAGTGTTGAAAATCATTTAAAATATTATACATTTTACTGTCTTGTTGGCACTAAAATACATTAACTCCCTCTCAGCATTATTAACAATAAGTTATGTCACACATTTGTTAATTTGACCATTTTTTATTTATTTAACAAATATTTACTCTACATTTATAACACACCAGGCACTGAGAAAACACTCAGAATACAGACATAAATTGAATAGAATCATCACTGTCCTAGATTCTTTAGTAAGAGAATTAGACTCTAAACCTTTTTTTAAAAAGTTAATTTATAATGAGAGATGACATTAAATGAAAAGGTGGGCTATTTTAGAGGATAATAATGCAAGACACAGTTTAGACGGGTTGGTCAGGTGAAACTTCCTGGAAGAAGCCACACATAAGTTACAACATGAAAGACAAGTGTAAATAAGCCAAAGAGAGAAGAGTGTCCTAGGCAGAGAAGAGAACACAAGCAGAGGACTGGAAGAATCAAATGGTGACTAGTGTGGCTTGGCCGAGCGTGGGGTATGGTGGGGGTGCTGAGGGACTGATGCAAGACGAGGCTGGAGAAGGAACAGGTCTTGAAAGAAATTGTAAGTCATACTTTTAAATTTGGATTTTATCCTAGAGAAAATTAAAGGTCTCTGAAGGGTTTCAAACAAGAGCCGCAGGTGATCAGAACACCGTGACTGCTCACCTGGAGAATGAATGATTAATTACCACACGGAGAATGAATTGGCAAGGGACAGTGTGGGAGTAGACTATGAAGGCGACAGCAGTGGGCTAAAAAAATTAGGCGGTTGAAACTGGCGCTGTGGCAGTAAAGATGGAGAGTGGCACACCTACTTAAGATATATTCAGGTTCTAAAATAGGCCATATTGAAAGGCAATAAGTCATGTGAATCTGATATAAAAGGCACCACTGGAAATAAATTGAAAGTATCATAAAAATAACTATATTAGACACATATAAAAGACACCGTGGCCGGACATATCTGCATCATGACCTTTTGGTTATTTCTGTCCTTTTTCCCTAACAAGGAATAGTCAACAATTCTCATGAAAGTGCTATGCCAAGAAAACTGAAAACAAAAAAACAAAAAACAAAAACAGTGTCTCAAAAAAAAAAAAAAAAAAAAAAAAAAAAACAACACAAAAAAAGAACACATTATTAGACCTGAATACAATGACATATACTGAATGGATCTCTCAGAATGGTACATGCCCATGAAAATATCATAGCTGAGAGTTTGAAAGAAAACCCAACCCTATGGGCTTGGAATTTGAATCTGTGTTTTCAGTGACATTTGAAGGTGAAACTCTCTCCTGGAACTACAGATGCTTACAAAACTGCTTCTGTGGTTCCGTTTAGTGATTATTGTGCAAATGTGTCCAGGTGAATTCCATGACAGTCTCACGGAATCCTGTGAAGTATCAGTCAGTCCACAGGCTCAGAGGAGACTGCTTTGCCCTCGGCATTTTCAGACTTTCAGGGACAGAGGATGACATATCGTCTTATCATCTTAGCTTAGTATATAAGAATCCCAAGCTCTACAGTTTGTGAGGTGAAATCAGCCAGTAACAAAAAGGTAAATATTGTATGATTCCAGTTCTATGAAGTATCTAGCGCATTCAAAGTCAAAGAAACAGAAATTAGAATGATGCTTGTCAGAGGACGTTGCTGCCTAGTGGGTACAGAGATTCAGTTGTGCGAAATGGAAAAGTTCTAGAGACTGGTTACACAGCCATGTGAATATGCGTAACTCTAGTGAACTGTACACACAGAAGTGGCTCAGATGACCAATTTTGTTATGTTTCTTTACCACAACTTTAAAAACTTAATTACATTCAAAACTTTAAAAAATTAAAGATTGTAAATGTATTAAAAATACGTATTGCAAAGAGAAATAGTTATAATAAAAGTTTAAATCACTCAATGGATAATAATTTTATAAAAGATGAGCATGACAGCATAAGTAGATTTTGTGGTATCATCTTCACTTTTTTATATTGTCATTCTAGAAAACAGCCATGACTGTTCAAACATATGTCTTTTTAACAGCATTCGATTCTGAATTCTTAGTGTTATGGATCTCAATTCTGAACATCACTCTATAGTAAATATTCAGAGAGGGGTTGTCAGCCAAGCCAATGTTCTAGTCATTACGTAATCTTTTAGTTTTATATATTTTTTTCATTTGGAAAATAATTTTCTGCAAAGCTTAGGAAATCTGGCCTGTGTTCAATATGAAATATTTATCAGGCAACTTGGCACCTGAAACTAAGGAAGAAAAGTTGCAAAATCCTAAATTAGGGTCAGAGATAGGGAACCAGCACCCCCCCTCCACCCTGCTTGACTCATCTCTGAAAATGATCTTCTGCCACAAAAGTCTGCTAATACATATATATATAGATAGATAGATAGAGATAGATATATAGATATATAGATATATGATTCAAAATCTTTTAAATTTTCTTTAAATTCTTTACAATCTTGACATTTGTTTTCAGTTCTTTCTGACCATTTTATGATCACTGCATTTGGCTAAGGAGGGTCCAAAGTTCTCAATCATTACAAGATGTGCATTGCTAGTTGACTAAGACAAACCATCATCCTCTATAGACCCATCAGGAGATTTCCATTGAGGGACACCCTTTGGCTCTTTGGGCAGGTTCTGAGTTTTTGTTTTGTTTTGTTTTGTTTGTTTTGTTTTTTAACTCAGATCTAGATGCACTTAGATGGCAATAAGCCAGAATCTAAGATGAGGGTGGTGATGTACTCAGTTCAGATGCAAACAAGGAGTCTTCAAAGTACTCAGTAATCAAAATGAATAATATGTTCTTGCAATATTTTTGAAAATCCATGTAGAATGAAATATCAGAATTTTAAACCAACACAAGCTCTTCTTGTTTGTTTTATGACCCTGCACTATTGGGGAAAGGGAACAGTCATTTCCAATCAGCCCGTCGATTCTGGGTAACTGGCTATTATTGCTGGGCTGGCTTATGAGTGTTGATAATGGTGAACAAACAGATTGGGCAATTTATAGTCAGAGATTAATTTATAGTCATTGGTTTGAGTGTGGAGCTTTTATTAACTTTTTCCACTTGATTCAAATTTTTGGAGAATATTTTGATAAGGATATTTCAGGTGTAATTTTTCCCTTTGCTGCAGGCTCCACTATGGTTAGCCTAGGCAATGAAGAACAGACTCCTTACTTAGCCAAATTTTGCAGCTTTTGGTGGGAGAGCAGTGTGAGGAGGGGAGAGTTCACCTTGCGGCTTTCTCCAGGAAGAGGCCCCATCGTAGGGATAGAGCCAGATGGAGTTCTATCAATTCTTTGCCATTCTTGACCAATTTCTTTTTCAGTTTTTTGAGATTTTTGTCCCCAAGTCAGCAACACATCATAAGATAATTTCTCAAAGTCAGAAATGGACTCAAAGCTAAATAATCATATCTTACAAATTAAGTGTCATAATTTTTCAGAAAATGGTTAAATATTTCAATTCTAAGTACCTGATTTTTATTGGGTATGACATGGAACTCTTTAAGGAGCTGGAGTAGTCAAAAACTGTCCTTCAAATAATCTTTGTGTTCATTTTTTCCACTCATATTTTATTGTCAGTGTTCCCAAGTATCAAAACTAGACTTAGGCGTGGGGGAGGTATTTGCTAGTACTGGTAGTGACCCTATCAAAAAATCTCCATAACTGGCTTTGCCATGGTTCCTTAAATGTTTATCGAAGCAGGTCCTTCAAGTTTAAGGACATTTGGGTTTTTTTAAAAGCTTAAAATGCAAATCTTATCCTGGAAGGTTAAGAAAAGCTAATGTCAACCATTAACCTTAAAATCAACAATGAACAGTTCAATCCAAATGAGTTTATAATGTTTTTTTATTTTGTTTTGTTTGTTTTTTTGTTTTTTAATAATCAACCAATGGTTGTTAAATGTTCTGAGTTACTAGTACTGGAATTCGGGGTGACATTGGAGGGATTAAAAGGTGAATACCAATACTTTTAAGAGCAATTTTTAATACATTCCATTAAAACCCTATTCACTTGGCATTCTTTCAGTACTGTTTGGGGGTTTGAGTAGAAGTGTTTATTGCCATGATTTTGTCTTATGAAATAAAATACAAAGACAAAGGAAGTAAAAAATGATCAGGGTTTTAGTAAAAAGGAATCCTTTATGTGGCATCAGCTTACCTCTGATCTAAAGGAGCACCTTCTGCTTTATCCCACCCCACATCCCAACTCAATCTTTTGACTCAGTTGCTATGACAGACATCACAATACATAGTATGAATTCCCAGCTGTTGCAAAAATGAATTTTCATGTTTATCAAAATGTATTGGCAAAACTGTGTATTGTTTTAGGTTCTAATGAAAATAACTGGAATAAACCTTGAACTCTACCAAGGGCAGGAAACTGCCTTTGTCATCTTCTTCAACTAGAACTCTATGCAGTGCTTAAGAGACACTCGAGAGCAAACTTTTGGTTTGTACAGTACTGAGTCCTCAGGCAAGTATCGGTGATAGAGCATTTTAATGGAGATAAGATGTTTAGAAAGTCTATTGCTTGAGATGGTAGTGTTGGTAGTGGTAGTAGTTTGGTCTTGTGTTAGACACCATAGGTTTTATGTTTCCTGATAAAAAGAACGAACCAAAAAGATAGGTGAAAGGGTCGATAAGCATATGGAAAGGCCAAGAATGGAAGAATACAGAAAAGCAACATTCTTTTCTTTATGATTTTACTCATGTACAGTTTCTTTTGTAAATTCAACAGGTTACAATGGGCCCTTTTCCTGACTTAGCTTGAAGGAGCTCCCACGAAAATTAACATCAGATAACAAATATTTGGGAAAGAGTTTGCCATAAACAGATTTTACAAAGAAAATGGATAAGAAGCTGCTGCATGATTCTTGTGTCTCTTCATTTACCGTAAGAGGGGTTGGAAAGAGAACACACTAACGGACTACTATGGGAGAGAGGATGGCGGTACCTTGTCTGTTTCAAGCCTAGTGCAGGATGACCACATGACTCAGAAATTGATGAAAAATATGTGAAACATGGGCTTGGCCTTGACTCATGACTGAGAAAGGCACAACAGCTTGAGGCAGGAGAGTAGGGACAGCTGCCATAGGGTGGACCTATTTGTACTCCAGAGTTCTGGGGTAAGGGTGCATATGTGTCTCACTTATATATGCTGCGAGGGAGGGAGGGAGGGAGGGAGGGAGGGAGGGGGAGAGAGAGAGAGAGAGAGAGAGAGAGAGAGAGAGAGAGACAGAGAGACAGAGAGACAGAGAGAGAGAAAGAGAGAGAGAGAGAGAGAAGGTGGAGCCCTCCAGTACTTCCAACAAGATCGATTAGATGGTCAGATATCCCAGGAGGAGAAGATAGAAATGGAATGGGATGCCATGTTTCTGGATGCCACAAAGATTTGCAATCATGGTAATTAGCGACACAGGAGTGGGGTCCTCTGCACATCTATGCAAAAGACTCTTGAGGGGAAAAGTCAATCTTAATCACATTAAAACCAGAAACTTGAAGCCTGCTAAGGAGAAGCCCAGCTCAGGTTAGACTTTGTCTCTCCCACTGCTGTGATGGAGAGGAAGGACACACTATAAAAAGTAGAGAGGGAATCAGATGTATCCCAAACCCTGCCTGTACTGCCCTTTTCCCTTTGTAGATTTCCAGCCAGGATCAGGTCCAAGCTGGGAAGGGAGAAGATTCGATACTTGATGCCCTAGCAAGCTACAGTTTTAATTAGCATCTTGAACAGGACGTTCAATTGAGACTTTGTGATATAAAGTGACTATAGTGCTGAGCCATATTTAGGCCAGGAGCAGAAACCTTATCTTCAAAGCCATCTTGTCTTGATCCTGCCTTGCTTTATCTCCTAGGGCCCTGGGAGCATCAGGCCTGGGTGGTCCAGATGTGACCTGGGGCCAGGGAGGGCTCCGTCAAGCCCTGAAACCCTGTCAACGAAAACCCCCTGAAGCACTTCCAAGAGGGAACAGCCTCATTTACCCCCTCCTATAAACTCCCTACCCCTCTTTGCTGGGAGAGGTTATGATTTTTTCCCTCTGCTCTAGTCTGACCTTCCTCAGCTGAAACACACCAAATAAATTCTAATAGACCAATCTTGGTCTCCTGCGACTCATTCCTCTGGTTTTGCCTCACATATAGGACCAAAAGTGAGTAGCAAAATCATAGACCTCTTGGAGCTTTCATTTAGAGCAAGATGAGATTATTGCCAGTGATTAAATTTTTAAATACAAGTGAGCCACTAACTAAATAGATAAATAAAGTAAAATTGCTTTTTGATCACATTATGAGCTGTGATAGAGTTAGTTCATCACACAGAATGACTCTCTGGCTGTTGGCAATAACATTTAGTGTTATTATAATAACTGCTTTCTCTCACCTTGTTGTTATGACCTATGCCCCTCCACCTGCTTCTCCAGGTGAGTTGACACAGTTCTTTTTGGTATTATATTAAAGAAGCCAAGTATGGTGTGGGCTTCTGATCTCAGGTGTGAATGAATATGAGGGATGAATAGTCAGTTCTGCAAATGAAAATATATTCTCCTCCATCCCCTTTCCCTCACAGGCAGCATGGCTTCCTCTTCAAAGGCACAGCTGCCTTAGCAATCAGACCTGGGAGGGAAGGTGGTCTATAAACCACCAGCAAGGAGCTTGAGCTCAGACCCCAGCAGCAGACAATATTAACCCTCCGGTTTCTGAAGGATTTAATTATATTCTCCCTGGCAGGAAAGGATGTTGGATTTGCTTCACAGGAGCTGTTGAGACAGGTTAGTTAGTATGATTGCTAGGTAGATGGGGTGTCCCTGGTGGAATAAAGAAAAGACAGCCATATCCTAAAACTTCAGGTTTTGAAATCACTCCTTCTTCTCCAGGGCATAATGTAACAAGGCCCTGAAGTTAATCATAAAATTCCTTTTGGCCTGACAAATGGAGCAGATATGATAGATACAGAGTGGGTTACTTTGCTGATTCCTTTAGGATGGGCAAGCAGAACAAACCTGGTAGATGAATTTCATTAGAAGGCGCCAGTTCCCTTCTTCAAACAAGTTCCCTTCTTCAAACAGCTCCCCTTCCCCAAACAGGCAAGGGAAGGTATAAAAGTAAGATCTTTTGCCTCAGTCACAGGACACCCCCATTCGGGACCCCCTCCCGCTCGGGAGCTGCAACCTCTTCTCCTGCCTCTTATAAACTATCCTCTTTTTAAAACTTTTTGCCTCTCCCTGGTCCTTGTTTCCATTCTTCGGCTTCACAAGACACCATCCCGGTCCACACTCAGAAAATGCTGGCAGATCCAACATCACCTACATCACTATATTTTCCGCCTTTGGATGATTTGTCTCTCTTATAAATCCATTGCCCCAAACTATTCTGGAATCCTAGAAACTGTTTGCTTAGAAGACTGTGTGGCTAGCTCTCAGACCAAAGGCCAGTCGGTGTGCTGTGTTTACATTTCCACCTTTCATAGCCTGGCCTTCTGAGAGGCCTTTGTGAAAACAGAACAGAGTCCTCAGGGGAAAGCACTCAAGGTCAGTGCTGTCAACTCTCTGTGCGTTCGTCAGTGCTCCTTAATTCCTGCCTTACTGATGTCAAGGACACTGTCTTTTGAGCCCCCGCTCAGAACAAGATTCCCATCGGACTCCCCTGCCCTATGATGTTTGGAGTGCAAGGCTGATTCTCTAATGATCTCAGTCATAGCCTCCTCTACCTTCCAACAGAAACCTGCCTTCAGAAGTGAGCATTTTATGACGAGTGGTGTACTTGTGACATTTTCTTTAAACAGTGTTCTGTGTTTAAAATGTTGTCAATCAAACTATCTGAAGATTGACCAAATACTAAAGCATAGAGGAGACCCTTAGTTCAGGGTTTTAGAAACTCACTGCGATGCAAGTCATGGACTTGACAAAACCAATAGGAAAAGAACTGGGAAATTTAGAATTAGTTCTTAAAGAACAACTATATGGATGATTTTATGCTCAAATATACTTTGTTTCTATAATACCTGGAAAATATTTGTTTTGAGTGTGAATTTATATTTGACACCACAGATTTGGAGATTTTAAACTACCCTCAAATTATAGAGATTACAGATATGTGGGTATAGACACAAACTGTGAACATGTGTGTTTAGAAGAGGGGGACAAGCTGTACAGATGAATACAGCCTGAGGATCTAATAGATATTCACATGGTGAATATAGTTGATAATATGGGATTGTATAATTGAAATTTGCTAAGAGAGTGAAACTTACACGTTCTCACCAAAAGAAAGTAGAAAGATAAATAATACGTGAGGTGATGGATGTGTGAATTCACTGGGTGGGAGGGATTCTTTCACACTGTACATGTATATCAAATCATCTCAATGCACACATTAAATATCTTACAATTTTATCTGTCAATTATAGCTCAGTGATGGAAAACATAAAATAAAAACCATGAAGAAATTTTTTTAAAAAAGGAAAGAAAAGAGGGGGACACCAAGTTCATCCAACTTATTTACAGCCGTTGTCTTGGGTCCTTCAAGTATGTCTTCAAAGGTCACTCTTAGTGAGGTCCTCTCTGCTACCTCATATAAAATTGTAACTCTTCTATCACTTTCTGTCACGTTAGTGCTTTATTTTTTCTCCTTAGCTATTATTATTTAACCTATTTTATTTTTTTTTACTGATGTATTGTGTTTGTCTGTGTTCTCATACTCATTCGTAACCTGCGTGAGAGAGATTTCTTTCTGTTTGGTTTACTCTTAAACCCTTGGTCCCTAGAAAATGCCTCACACCTACAAGATGTTCAGTAAGCAAAGGAAACAATCAACAAAATAAAAAGGCAACCTACAGAAAGGGAGAAAATATTTACAAACCAGATATCTGATAAGGGATTAATATCTAAAAATATAAGGAACTCATACCACTCAATACCAAAAATCAAATAATCCCATTAAAAAATCTTCAAAGGACCTGATAGGCTTTGTTTTCAAAGAAAACATACAAGTAGCCAACAGGAACATGAAAACGAACTTGACATCATTAATCATCAGGGAACTGCAACTCAAAACCACAAAGAGAGAGCACCTGACAACTGTTAGAATGTCAATTATCAAAAAAGACAAGAGCTAACAAGTGCTGGTGAAGATATAGAGAAAGGGAATCCTTGTACATTATTTGCAGAAATATCAATTGGTGCAACCACTGTGGAAAACAGTATGGAGTTTCACCACAAAATTAAAAATAGAACTACCACCTGATCTAGCAATCCCACTCCTGGAACTATATCTAAAGGAAATGAAAACAGGATCTCACAGAGATATCTGCATTCCCATGTTCACTGCAGTCTTATTCACATAGCCAAGACATAGAAACAACCTAAGCGTTGTCAATGGATGAATGGATAAAGATGTGAGATCCATACAATGAATATTATCCAACCATGAAAAGGAGGAAATCCTGCTATGTATGACAACATTAAGAACCTGAGAGACATTATCCTAAGGGAAATAGCCAGATAGAAAGAGAAATGTGGTATGATTTCACTTCTATCTGAATCAAAAAAAAAAAAAGTTGAACTTATAGAAACAAAGAGTAAAATGGTGGGGGATAGGGGAAATGGGGGGAGCTGTTGTTGGTGAAAGAATACAAACTGTCAGTATAAAATAAACAAATTCTGAGGATCTATTGTACAGCATGTTGACTATAGTTAATGATACTCTATTATATACTTGAAATTTACTAAGACAGGTCTTAAGCATTCTCACCAAAAAAAAAAAAAAAAAATTAACTGTGTGAAGTGATGGATGTGTTCATGAACTTGATTGTAGTAATCATTTCATTTCATACACACACACACACACACACAGAGGGTGCCAAAAAATGTATACATATTTAAGATAACATCTCTTAAAATGTGTATACATTTTTTTTTGGTGTCCCCAATATATATATACACACACACACACACACACACACACACATATACACTCACACACATATATATATGCACACATATATATCAAGTCATCGTTGTACACTTCAGATATGTACAATTTTATTTGTCGATTACTCTTCAATAAAGCTGGAAAAATAAAATACAACAAAATAAATATTTTCTGAATGAATGAGTGTAATGAGGAGTGTGAATAGTTATTCATTATACAACTACTTTGTTTGACATTCATCACATCATATTTATAGCTTTGAGGGTCTAGTGGATATCAGAATGGCTTAAAGCTTAAAAATATTCTCCAAACTACTGATAGACTCATCCAAAGAAATAGAATTTGAAGTGTCAGAGACACCTGAATTAGAGGAATGTTGCTAATGGTGACGATTTTAATTCTCAAAGCTAGCTTCAATATATTAAACACCATTTTTTATTTTTCATAAATCAGGAAATAGTGATTTTCTGAAGGATGAAATCAACTCTAGACTCATGTACTGCATCCGTGAGGAGTGAAACACAGATCCCGCTCATTGTAGTTTGTCTCATGTGGAGTTTCTAAGTAAAAACTTCACAGGACAAAACTGCTGTTATGCTACTGCTGAGACTGTTGTATTTTTGAGGAAAGCAACTGTTTTTGCCCAAGTTATTACAAGTTCAGAAATTAGCTCAAAGTTTCAATTTGAATATTTTAAATTGCCTCACTTTGGTGTAACAAAATTTCCAAAGAAATCTTTTAAAAAGCATAAAATGAAGACTTCTGGATGGAGGACGACTAGATAAGAGGAGCAGAGGACAAGCTAGGCAATTATTTCTGGCAATCATGTTGTTACTAACCATAATTAGCATAAAGGTAATAACACAGTAATCCCATTAATGCTCCCAGAAGATATGGATATATTTTAGCACCAAAGGATTTGGGGCTCAGAATACATATTTTATAAGTGTTGACATAAGAATGTGTAAACCTGTAGAGAATTTTTATAAGAGTTTATTTAAGCCAAACGGACCACATATGCTGGGGAGCGAGATCTCAAATGCTCCGGAGAATACCAGTTTTGCAGCTTTTTGCATGCATTTGAAATTAAGGAGGGAACTAAGGAAGATTGGAGAAAGTAAGTTGAGGACTGAATTACAGGATAGTTAAACAAGTGCTTTCTTGAGGTTGGTTATGATTATTTCAAAGGTGTGTTAAGCTAGATGCACAGAAACAATGGACAGGGCTTGTCTAAGGCAAAGATAAACCTTTCACTAAACAAGTTACACGCCTGGGGCATGACTACCCACCAAGACCTGCCCTGTTAGGAATTTATGATCAGATCACCCTGTGGGGTAACTTTCCATAGAACCCCCCCCCCTTCTTTGTCCACATAACTTTAGCTAAATCTTAAATTATATGAATCTTACAAATGTCAAATAAGGCATATCTAATTTTTAATCATAGTCTGTCATCCTCTCAACTTCATCAAAGTTTGAATTTTCATATTAAAAAAGAAAACATTCATTTTGCTATCATCCTTCTCATCAAATTAGCTATGTGTGCCATATCAAAAGAGTTTTTCTATCCACACGAGGGATTTAACTTGGTATTCTTGCCTACAACTGCTGCCTCACTGATTTTTTTTTAAGTCCCAAAGTGAAATAGTCTGAGGAATTGAAAAATTTTGCTTTTAAAAATGCTTATTTTTTATTTTTTTTTAAATTAAAAATCCTTGTGTGGTGATTCCCACCATCATTCAGGGAGATACAAGGGCAGAGATTCCAAGGCTGATATATTTTACCCACAAATGAAATGGTAGTATAAACAAACACGTTTGATCTGTGCCCTGGAGCTTGGCACAGCTGAAGGGAAAGGATGCATCCTTTGCTATTATTTGAGTCCCCACCCAAAGCCAACCATCAAAGCAGAAAATTTACATGCTCCAAAAGATAGAACTGAGATAAGGGAAAAGCTCTTCAGATAGGTTTTTAAAATCCTTTGAGAGCACATTGAATTTGGATCATGAAAGCAGAGCTCAATTTGTACTTTTGATTTTTCCCAGTTTTACATTAAAAAAAAAATGTTCTTTCACCACCTCCATGTGCAGAAGGGGATGAGCTTGCTTTGTTTCCCAAATGACCTATTCATATCAAGTTAGTTACACCCACTTAAGCCCTCCACTCCCCCCCACCTTGGGTAGTCCCAGGGAGCCCTCCTATGGAGCTGGGAACTGATATAAAGACTTTTGCTTTTTATAGGGAATTCAACCTCTCAGGGCCACAAGGCACCCTTTCTTATTAAAGAACAAAATGCATGGAAGTTGTTAAAAACAAATCATCTTCCATTAGAAAAAGTTGCATGATTGGAAAAGAGAAGAGCACATTGCTGTAATTACCAGTACATTAAGCAGAGAATGAACAGCTGCGTGAACTTGGAGTCGGTAGAATAACAGCCATGGAGCCAGCTTCCCCATATGGTCCAAGGGAGGAGGTGGGGTTTCTAGCTGCTTGGGGTTGGAGAGGTGAGGAGGGGCACACTCGAATCCCATTCAAGTGAGAAACTCAGGCCAAGAAATGTCTGGCTTCCCTGTCCAAACTCAGCTTCCTCTGTGATGCAGTGGGAAAATCCCCCTGGCCTCCATAACAAAAGCCTCCAAACTCAATGTTGTTTTTTTCCTAAAGAGAGCGAAATGTGAGCGTTTTCAGACTTTTGGCTACACCGCTCCTAAAAGAAAAGATGACCTCAGAAAGACTGAATTACTTCCTCAGCTATCTCGGGGTGTGGCTATTACTCAGAATGATTGCTATCACTTCATAAACACTATTTGATCTAGAGTTTGCTTCCTCTCCCAGCTAGAAGTAGGGTCTGGCCAATAGCAACGGGTCCCCAACACCAGGTATTGGTCTCAATCTGTTGCAGGGAAAAGCATTACTGCCTCCTAATTGTCATTCTCTTCAGAATTTGGCAAATTTGGTAAAAGCAGAATGGCACTATGGTAACCTTTCATTATCAATGCAAATCCTAACAGAAAAGCATTCCATTCTTCTTACATTGTATGTCATAAATTAAAGACAATAAATTTTATTGTGAAACCTCCTCGGAAGACATTCCTGAACAGATGAGGCAGAAAATGCTTGCATTATACTAAACAGAGCTAAAATTTGATAGTCGCTGGAAGAGCTAGCTATAAGGAATCTAGCTATTTACTGGGGGAAATACCAAATAGTCTACATCATTTGCAAGGAGATATTTCTGTAAGTACCATGTCCAAAACCATTCAAGTTTCAGCTATATGAAGGTTATTATCACAGAGGATGGTGACCAGCTGTTCTTTATTGCCACTGAAACAGAATGACAAATAATGGCATTAAAATGGAATTGGAAAAACACAAGCTTCCTGAAAATTTGAGTTAGTTAACAGGCTAGGGATCCACTCCAGGGAGTTTTATACTATAATAGATGCCTTTCATTTGCTATAGCTTTTTTTTTTTTTTTTTTTTTTTTTTTAATGAAAAGAGGCATTTTTAAGACAGTTCCGGTACAGTTTTGTCCATCAGTAAAATAACGAATTTGATAATCTTTCAAAATTTCTCCTACTGAAAAAAAACTCTGAAAAATCTTTAAGAAATATGACTATGGGAAATACAGCTATATACATCAGGGTAATTAATTCAGTCATGTGGTGGCTTCATGGAATCTCATAAAATGAAGAGTATTATTCAAAGAATTTTGTCAGAAATGGCTGGATTTCATGCCATAGATTTAGAAACAGATATTCCAAGAAGGAGCATAATAATTTCCCTATAAATTAATATTTAATCATCTTTAGAAGTATGTACATTTTAAGAACACTCAGTATTCTACTCAAATTACGCACACTATTATTTCTTAGAAAATTGTTAGATAGAAGTTCAAACATCATCTGATGGGTATTAGAGTATCCATATTTGATTTGTGAGCTCTCTAGTTAGGCACTTATAACTATATTCAAGCAGGTACTGCAATATTAACTTGTAGGACTTTCTTAATAAACCAATTAATAAATCAACTATGGGAAAGACACATTTCAGTCTTTCACACATGGAGTAAATCCATCATTACCAGACTTCTGAGCTCCACAGAATACTCCCTTTTATGTTTTCCATTTAACCTAAATGAAAATTTCTCCGAGATCTTATTCCCTATCCCCCATGAGACAGCTACCTGTCAGCAATCAGTACTTTAACAAGACCATGCTCAAGACGGAACATCTCAGTAGACATGGAATCAGAAATGTGGGATTATTGGATGTCACTCACCCTGATAGCTTTTCTCCTCAGATGCTATAATTAAAAAAAAAAAAAAAATGACCTTCATTTGCAGCTTTTCTGACAGCTAATGTTCATCTGTGTCACCTCTGCTTTCTAGGCAAAAAATATAACTGGTAGATAGCTTTAAACTCTATTTTTTTTTTTTTTTTCCCAAGCAGGATGAAGGGTAAAACAACAGAAACAACAAAACAGTTTCGCTATGTATGTAAGTATATCTTGACTTAAATTTCTCAGGTATTTAGGCCATATGCCATGTCTCTCTACGTGGGTTAAATAGAGTCGGAGATTATTAACATATTACAGAACCAGTTACCTAAGAAAATATTCAGCTATTTAGTTTGAGGTACAAAATTCATGAGGGGCTGGAACTATGAGTGAAATTATTATTTTTCTCTTCTCTTTTATGGGGGTATTTCCAAGGGATTCTTGAAATTAGTTGCTCAGTTAATGTCTTCCCTATAAATAATTTTTCCTTTATACAGTATATAAAGTCAACTTCTGCCAGTTTATCATGGCAGTTAAAAGAGTACAGATTCTGGACTTGAACAGACGTGAATCACAGCTTGCCACTGACCAGCCGTATGCCCTTCGGGCAAGTTGCCTGACCTCTCTGAGCCTGTTTTTTCCATGAAGCTAGGATTTCATAGCAAACCCCCCACCCCTACTTAGATGATTGTTACGCGGATCTTTAAGAGTGCTCAGAACCTGCCTGGGACTATTTGCCCATAGCTCTGTGAGATGAGCAGAGGGAGAAGAAAGAACAATGACACAGAGCAGCACAAGAAAACCAAGGAATCAAAAATAACTAGGGGCAATAGATTGGGGGAGGGAGGTTACCACTTTGTGAGGGGTGAAATGTCTTAACTATTGCATTGTTTTGTATACCTAAAACTAATAAAAAACCAAAAAAACCTACTTTCCACACAGTAAGAAAAATGCCGTGTTCTTTGATACTTATCTTTGATGCATCAATATATTAATCGGTATTTTATTTTGAAGCAAAGGTGATTCTTTTTACTTGCAAATTTGAAACACTATATAAAATGGACCATGATCCCATGGCTGGGGCTGTCGGACGCCGTGCTATGAATTCTCCACATTGCCGTGCTTATTATGTGACCTTCCTGAACAATGTAGCAATAAATAAATGAGAAGGAAAAAGTTAGGGGAAAGGTAAAACTAGTCCACATTAACTAGTTGGTGATAAGACCCAGAAAACAAGAAGCTGAAGTTAGGAGTCTCCCGTCTCCATGTCTCTCATTCACTGTCCTCTTCATAGATTTAGAGGCTACTTTCGTTCTCCCAAACATTTCAAGATCAATTGTAAGTATGGCTTTATTCACTCACATCTTTACTCATTAATTTGTCCAATATTAATTGAGCATCTTCTGTGTGTCTGGATCTCTGCCAGGCAGCAGCATGGGTGACAGGTCAGGAGGGAAGGCTGTCAAGTAAGATCTGGTTCACAAAGATGAAAAAAATACTGTCCTTATCCTCAAGGGACTCATGATCTAGTGAGACACTTAAATGATGCAAAGCAAACAAAGAATCAGAACAAAAATCATTGCCAAAATGAGGTGTGAGAAAGAAATCAAGAGAGAAGGAAGTGACTAACGCTGCTTAGGAAAGGCTGGGAAGTTTTCTCAAATGAGAAGAGATCTGATTTTAGGACTGCAAGAAAAGTAGGAATTGACCAGGTGAAGAAAAGGAAAAGAGGGCATGGGGACACAGCATGGATGGAGAAAACGTCACACACAATGCAATACTATTCGGCGGTAAGAAAAGATGATATAGGAACATTTGTGACAACATGGATGGATCTTGAGAGTGTAATGCTGAGAGAAATAAGTCAGACAGAAAAAGCAGAGAACCATGTGATTTCACTGATATGTGGTATATAAACCAAAAACAACAAAAGAACAAGACAAACAAATGAGAAACAGAAACTCATAGACACAGACAATAGTTTAGTGGTTACCAGAGGGTAAAGGGGGAGGGGGGTGAGAGATGAAGGTAAGGGGGATCAAACATATGGTGATAGAAGGAGAACTGACTCTGGGTGATGAACACACAATGGGATTTATAGATGATGTAATACAGAATTGTACACCTGAAATCTATGTAATTTTACTAACAATTGTCACCCCAACAAATTTAATTTAAAAAAAAAAGAAAACGTCACATGCCAAGAGACCAAGGCTAGAAGAACTCAGTATGCTCAGAGCGTGTCTAGTAGTTTGTGGTTGAAGTGAGTGCGGAACACTTTGGGGTAGCATGGGATTTTTCAAACAGTAAAGACACAGATGTTTTCAAAAGGCCACAAGTGACCATATGGTGAGTTCACTTATGAAATCTTGCTACCGTCCTGGCTTATCTGATTTCCTGTCTGAAGGAAGGGAGAAGAGTCCACAGAAGCCGACAGTCTTAGGGCATTTAAATGAAGAATGTTCCATTTTCCTTAAGGAACAGTTTCCAGGATTTCTGGAAGACAGGAAGCAACATATTCTCTCATATGTGGCCTAGGTTCCATCCAAACATCTTAGAAGAGACAATTCTGAATGTTCACAAAGAATCATATTACTGTGTTTCCCTGAAAATAAGACCTAGCCTGACAATCAGCTCTAATGCATCTTTTGGAGTAAAAATTATAGTAAAATAAGACCGGGTCTACAATACAATACAATACAATACAGTACAGTACAGTACAGTACAGTGCAGTGCAGTGCAGTGCAGTACAGTACTGTACAGTACAGTACAATACAATACAATACAATACCGGGTCTTACAATTTTTGCTCCAAAAGATACGTTAGAGCTGATTGTCTGGCTAGGTCTTATTTTCAGGGAAACACAGTAATAAAAAATAATATTAACTCACAGTCACCCTGTGAGTCTCGTAGTTTTATTGATATACAGTATTTGCTTATTATATATTACCTAAATCAAAAGAATCATATATTATGCTAATGATTTATACTATTAATTTGTATTAAATAGCTTGTACTCTAATTCTGAAACATATTCCTATTCACCCCAGATCCTACAAAGGAGAGAAAAACCAGAGTAACCCAAGCCTAGGTGAGAAATTCGAGAGGGTTGCATGGGATGTGTGGTTTTTGAAAAAGAATGCCAAGGCAACTCAAAGAGGGATTTATCCAGCTAAATTTCAGATCAGGAAGAGAAACAAACTCCTACGACTTATAGTTGCCAATCCTGGAAGAGGTAATAATAGATGGTAGTGATCTAGACAGACCACATCTCGACACACTCAGCCTATAAACTCATTCTCCAGTGAAAATCATCACGCTCTCCAAAGGTATTTTTGGAGCAACAGTAGAGTCTGCAGTAAACACTATATTTGACCCTTTTCATCTATATAGTAGTGCCATAAAAAATTGCTCTGGATTAACCTTACCAATATTAAATTTGATAGGACTAAACCAATTCAGGTTTTCATGGCTCTGCTCTATGGATAAAAAAAGGACAATAATCATAGCCTTTACTTTACTTCTCCAGTTTCTCAAAAAGCAGCATGCGTCAGCCTTCTGCAAAGAGCGGAGATAGAATCCGACTCAGTAAACCCATTGTGTAGTGGACCACTGAGCTGCACCCGTCTCCTCCCCCTCTTGCTCATTAATAAGGGATAAGCAAAAACAACAAAAAGATCTCGTACTACATCTGGAAGCATTGTTCTTGAAGCTGCTAAACTACCAAGTGGGTGAAGCATTCTAATCCCAGACACTACCTTCGATAAAATCTGCCCTATCCCTTCAGCATTTGTGAACAACCCTGGAAGAGGAATTCTTAGGACAAATAAATGGGGGCGGGTGTAAATTAAAGGAGAATAACACCTGTCTCTGCAGCTGGCCACCAGACTTCGCTTTAATGTACTGTCTGCTGGGAAATGGAGGCGTCTCATGTTACCCGGAGGCCTTAGCCTGCAGTAGAGCCTGCAGAAAGGAATAGTATGACCAGAGATGTGAGGCTTGGTCAGGGGCCAAAAACAATGGTGAAAGGTACAAAATGAAAAGCTCTGTCAGGACAAAAGCACTCAATCACAGAACAACACACAATTTGGCCATTGAAGAAATGAACCCAAAACCAAAATCACAACTGAATTAACAACTGGTTGATCCCCTTTCACCTTCTAATACTCTCTGGCTGGCGACTACTTGTTGAAAGCGGAATAAGGAGAACACAGCCGCCAGCAGCGGACAGTGTCTTCATTTAGGGCTAGTTCTGGCTGGTCTTGGAAAAGCAACTTGCAAGATTTATGCTTCTTTGCCTTCCGTCCATGATTTTTTCCATTAAAAGGGGAATTTAGAGCAAAGTTACCAACGTAACTCCAACCCAGAGCTGGAGAAGTCCTCGCTGACTTGCAAAATAACTGTGGCTTCAGCAGAATTGCGTGCCCAATAGTAACAGAGGTGAAACTCATAAAAATTGTGTGCACATATTTAAAAAAAAAAAAGACAGAAGAAAAGACCATAGAATTAGGTCCACACTGGATGTAATGGTGGGTTTTGCCCCATAGGACACAGCTAAGTTTGAATGATGGGAACACATACAATCCAAGGGGAGTTTCTTTCCAAGAAAAGCTTAGAAGAGTCCAAAAATATAAGCAAAGCAAGCAAGCAAGGATGCACACACAGCGCGTGCGTGCACACAGACACACACACACACACACACAAATTTATAGATAGAGATGCGTCTATTTTTATGTAATATACAGATCACAGAGAGCTATCAAAGTTATTGAAAGAAATATAGAAGGGTGAAAAGTTAAAGGAGATAATAACTCCAATAGTCCTAGGTCACATGACCTTGAATGTCCATAGAATGACGGGGAGTCAAGACAGGCCTATGCAGTACGATTGCTGAGGGCCAGGAAGGAACCATTGCTTTCTCACCTGCACACTGATGCTGGGAATCCTATAATGGAAGGCAGAGCCATTCATATCCCAGTCGGAAGTTGGATAAAATGCAGTGACTTTGGAAAAGTACCATAAAATAAAAATCACAGTGAGCCCTAAATGACTGCAAACTACCTGAAGCTTCATGAAGGGTAGCAGAGGGAGATCTAGAATGCCTCAGCTCCTTGAAAGAGCAGAGCTTTAGAGGTGCACCATGGAGTGGGGTCAAAGAAACAGGAAGTGAAGCTGTGGAGACCAATGCCAAGGCATTTCTCTTTGAATTTGGCATATATGGATTCTGACTGTAACAGATGGAACTGATTGGGTCAACAGTATGTGAAATGAGACGGAGGCCTGTGCCCAAGGAGGAAGCAAGTGCCCCAGGTGTCCAGTCCCAAATATTTTGGCAGTGAATTTAGACACAGGGGGAAATATCACTTATTCATGGGAAACTCTCAATGAACTGTTTTTTGTTTTTAATGTTTAAAATGTCTATTGCCACTTTCTACTGTAAACAGATATAAGCAAAGTTTCATTGTTACTTTGAAGAAATGATTCCACTTTATTAAATGTTTGCTTAATATTCTGCTTAAAGCAGTAATGGTAGGAAACTCGATCATTAAAATACATTATCATAACCTTAACACAAAGAAGTATTTGTTTCTCCAATGATACTCTCTTACTTCTGTAACACTTGAGGACATTTTAACCATTTTTAATACCTAAAGATAAATTTTTGTCTAGAATCACACCTCTCTCTCTCTCTCTCTGTCTTTCTATTTCTCTCTTTCTCTCTATCACACACACGCACTCTATAGAAGAGGACACAAATTTGATTTACGTCCATTTTGCCTCTGTGAGCACACCCCACCTACATCACCATAAGAAATAATTGGAGCCTAACCCCTACTCTGCTTCACTGAATACACTGAAGAAAACACTCCATTACATGAGTGCCAACTCTACTGAGTGAGATGTTGATCTGCTTGGGCATTTACATTGAGTCTGAAAATGCACCATTCTAAGTCTTCCTAACTGTGGTGAATTATGAATCTGCGTTTGACACCCATCATGTCATTTACTCTATGCTCTGTCTGGTAGAAAGATGAATGGGGTCAAATAGCACTTAAAGCATGGGCACATTTCAAGAATTTTTAGCACTTTCTAATATTACTGATTTTCAATAAGTCTTCAGCCAAGTATTAATTTGTTCACAGGAAGGCAATATTTTAGACAGAAAGAAAAAAATTATAGAAATTCATAAATTCTTTAAGGCTATTGGCTACATTATAATGTTATACATTTTTAGTTGACATTCAGATTTTATGATATTCATGCACACTGAGAATTCATTTGACACTTGAAAATAAATACCTATTTCAAATGTTGCCCTACTGCAGAGAAACCATGTCACAAATCCAATATTACATTGGCAATAATCAGCTTAAAGTACTAAACATAACTCTTCTAGGCCTGAGAATATATAAATAAAATTATATCTTTTAAAGGCAAAAGATTGGCAGGAAACATAAATCTCATTTAGTCACTAGTTTAGAATTTCTTTACTTAGGGCATAATTCAGCTCCAATATGTTCTTGAAGGTAAGGACTGTAAATTAGGCCATCACTTCCAGTAGCAATTTTCTTATTTGTCATATGCTTATTCAAAGTAAACCCAGTTTATAGGCAGTTCCAAAAATACTGTGCACTTTTCAGAATGCTGCTCAGAGATTACAGTCACAAAATATTATTTATTGAGTCTCTCTCTCTTCTCTGCATGCAAGAAAATATTAGCTAAGCCTTTCTCAGACACTATACCAGAAGGCAGTAGCCTTCAAAATATGAGGAAGGTGTAAAAGTGATCTCAACTGTCTTACATATTATTTTCTCAAAAAAAAAAAAAAAATTGTAGTTTTCCTCCTTGAAAAAATAACTCTGGACTTTTAATATAATGTACTGTGATCACACAAACCATGGTGTAAACACATTTCAGTTCAATTCCATAAATGAAGATTAAATACCTCAACTTACTAGGTGAAACCAGAGGTACAAGATAAATAAGCTATGACAGGAACCCCAAGATATTCACACTTGAAAGGAGGTCTTGCTGCCACCATCTTTCATTGGCTATTTGAGATTTCATTAAAGACAGAAATGTCAAAATTGACTTGTACTTATGGTCAAAAGAGGAAGGTATAGTGGCCTATGGTTTCTGCCCCTTCTCACAACCACCGCCAAGGGCAAGGCCAGGCCTGCTGCCTAGTTGGGCCACCCAAGAGATAGAGCAGAAGGTAGGTGAATGAACAAACAGTGACGCCTCCATCTCAACTCTCTACTGAAAGTGCTTGCACCACACTCCTGGAGATCCTTCACATTGAATGCTCCCTCCCCACAAAAAGTAACCTTTATTTATCCACTTGGCTGTATTTGACTGTATTTGACGACATTCCTTATTAAAATAGCTTTTCTGACATTCCCTGGACCACCACTGTCCTGTTCTTTTAACCATTCTTAAAATGTTGGCATTCCTACAAGTCCTACCTTGGGTATTATACTTATTCTATGCACTCTTTCTGAGCAATCTCATTTACTTCCATAGCTTTAGCTAAACCTATTTGCTTATGAATTACAAATCTATATCCCAGGCCCTGATCCCTTTTCTGAGTCACAGACTGATACAGAGGGTGCCAAAAAAACACACAAAAAAACAAACAACAACAACAAAAATATGTATACACATTATAAGAAAGGAAAAACTATTAAAATTGTAATACTCAATATATACCGATAGAAAAAGATGAATACAAATCATGTATATACATCGTTCTGACACCCCAGTATATCTCCTCCCCACTGGCCATCATTCATTCTACTTAACCTCACACCACCAACAATGAAGCAATCATTAAATCCTGAGTTTTATTCCTCTTAACTGTTTTCTAAACCAACCCACCATCCTCTGTTCACATAACAAAGAATCTGGTAAGACCAACTTACGTGACTGCTTCCATGAATTTCATCAACGGCTCCTAAACACTTACCTGCCCCTGGCCTTTTCTTGCTATTTTATCCTTCACACTACAGAATGATTCTTCCTAACACAGATATGATTCCATCACACCCTTGCTTAAAACAGACTTGCAATTGCTTGTTTTATGAGGTCCAAAGTACTTCTGTTGGTTTACACGTACCTTCATTATCTGGTGTTTTCTTACCCTACCAGCTTCACCATAGTCAGCATTCTGCCATTTATATTCTGGGCAATCACCATATTGAACATCTTTAATTTTTAGATTATGTGTGGCCATTTTCTCTCAAATCAGCCTACTCACCCCTTTTCCCCTTCTTAATTGGCTCAATTTAAATAGCACCTACTTCTGTAACCAACTTTCCTGCCCAACATACTGCCACCATGAGTAGGAGGTAATGTGCCTTACTATGGACACTTTAGAACCTTACACTTCCTTTAGCAGAGCACGCAATACACTTTATTTTCCTTTATTTACTTATTTTTATCTTATTTTCTGCACTAGAACTGTGATCTCTATGAATATTAAGGGAAGTTTTGTCTTATTCATTATGTATTTTCAGTACATAGCATAGAGTCTGGCATACAGTAAGTGCCTAATTATTACTTCTAAATAGAGAAATAACGTGGAAATGTACAAATTAAATTCTGAAACAACTAGTGCTCTAATCATTTTGAGACATAATTGGAAAAACCAAGGCTGGAAAAAGAGATTAATCCAGATGGTGACAAATGTTAAGCCTTGAACTAAGAGGTTTTATAAATTTTTATATTTCAATCTTATTTTATTAGCAATCAGAAAACAAAGCAGATGTGTAAGCAGGAACATTATGGGAAGAGGTCTTGGCTTTTAGAAAGGGTAATGGTAGCAACATACACAATGAGTTGGAGGGAAGGGATACCAAAGAGGCATCTATTTAAAACACTTAAAAGAGAGATTGTGAATCAAAGTCATGGCAACCGTAATGAAAAGGAGGAAAAAGATCTGAGAGGTGGTGTGGAAGTAGGACTAACACTACTAGGAGATCACCTGGATGTGGAGGGCAAGGAAGAAGACCATCTAAAGATGAAGTTAAGGCTCTAAAACATAGTTGACATGGAGGACACACACAAAACAATCATTTGAGAGAAGAATAAGGTAAGAATTGATTAGGTCCTTTTTAAGCTTCCTGAATTTGAGAGATACTCAACAAGTAATTCAAAATATAGATTTGAGATGCAAAAGAGGAAAAATAAGGAAAAGTTTTAAAATATCCATTTGGATTTTATCTGTAGAGAAGTGATGGTTGGAGCTACAGGGTAAGAAAAACATGAGAAAAAGAGAGGGGATAGATAGCTCCTTAGGGGAGTTCTTGTGTATGGGACAGAGGGGGGACAAGAAGCAGGAGAAGAAGCGATGATAGGTACAGGAAGAAGAGTAGAATGGTGTACTGTAAGAAGAGTAAAGCGGATATTAGGAGGGAGAGACGAATTCAGTTTTGAGCATGATGGATTGCATGTTTTTGTCTGATCTGGGAAGGAGAAGTTTCATGGACCATTGGATAAGTCTAAGATTTGAGGAAGTGGATAAGATCAAGAAGGTAAGTAAGCTGGTGGGCTAAAAATACAACCGCAGAAACATCAACAATTAAGGAGAGCAGACAGAAGAAGAATAGACAGAGGACTGGTCAGGGAGGAGAAGGAAAATCAGGACAGTGTGGGGGCCCCAAAACCCAATAGTACAGAGAGAGCTCCAAGACAAAGACAAAATCCACAGTATCAAATTGAGCAGTTGTGCCAAATAAGCTAAGTTCCAAAAAGAGTGCATTGGATTTAGCAAATTGAAGGTCATTTGCGGTTTTAGCAAGAGCTCTTTTCAAGGAATAGTGAAAGTAGAAACCAGAGTGCAGCGGTCTGAGCAGTAAATATGACATAAGAAAATGACATAGTGGAACAATAAGATTTGACTGTCTTGGGGATTGTGTGTGTGGAAGAGACACACAAGAACGTGAAGCCTAATAGCTATTGAGGGAAGACTAGATGTCTGCCAGCTGGACTGGGGAGTGGGCTTTATAGGGAATAGAAAAGTTTATGCAAAGCAGAGAAGCATGGAATAACTTGCTTTTGCATTGAAGGGAAGGGAATGTCTGGGTAGAATAAGATATTAGGTGGGACACAGAAGTCATATCAGAAGAGACCTTCAGGCCTTGGTAAAGAAAAGGAATTTTATTCTGAGGTAATAGGGAGCCATTGAAAGATTTTCATCATCCTAGTTATAATTTACACTGGTAGAATGAAGACTGCGAAAAGGTTGGAGGCAAGGTGAGCTGAGCAGGAAGGAAGATTTTAAAATAGTACAGGAGGGAGATGACAATATAAATTAATAACAGAAACAGGATAGGGTAAGAAATATCAAGAATTGGCGATAAAGTGGATATGGGGAATGAAGCATGGAAGAAATAGAAATGAAAAGACCATTGTTTCTGGTTTAACTGATAAGGGGGAGGATAATATCACCAATAATGGAAGTAAACAGAAAGGGAGATTGTGTTTGGAGGGGGAAAGAATCATAATTGCAGTTTGGAACATTTTGCATTTGAGGCGCCTCTTAATGTTCCCAAGGGGAAAAATCTGGACAAGTTCCTGGACCTACCACGCCTGGTGTGTTGGTCATGTCATGAAAGTTTAGAGCTTGAGATCAAGCAGAACTGAGGATCATGGAGAGTCTGGGCTGAAATCCACTGCATGGAGGAGATTCCCAGAGAAAAGGGATCACAGTTCTTAGTAACACACAGACTTTAAGCTAGGTTAAATTCTCCCTCTTTAGGACTGAACTAGTGGCGGTAATTAAGCCTCCAATGGGGGATTTGGGATTGAATTAAATTAACTATAGGTTGCAATAATTCAGAGGCTGAGAATCAATAGTTCTGATGGATCCTTAAAATCTCTCTTACTATGCTCCCTGTGGCTACTCACAACAAGGATATAGGAACTGAACTGGTGGACCTGAATTCAGAGCCTCTGGGAATTACACAGAAACAGAGGATTAGGCAGTAGCTTGGGGAGGTAGCCATTAGAAAAGAAGCAAAGCAGCCAAAATACCCCAAGATTAAGATCTACCTGCCATGATATGACCCAGGTAAAGAAGCTCAGCCTGATCCCTGCAATTTCCCATGACCTCCTTATACTACTATGGGATTCTGATATTTATATTTACCCGTTTGCAACTGCACGCTCATTTTGAGAATGGACCACTAGCGTCATGAATTGGCTTTTATGCCATCTCTCTTTCCCCATGGCCTTGATCCCTGTAGACTGAACTGCTTCCAGGTCAATATGAACTCTACAGTGAATCTTCAGACAGAGTCTACGATTTACTTGGAACCTAGGAATCGTGCAAGAAAGCAGTCTCTTCTCCATTTTAGCTACAGTGTCGTTTTGCTCCAGAATAACTCAGGGCAATTTCACATCTGTGTGTTTTTTTCCAGGTACCCTTCTCTCTTCAACCCCAAGTAGCATTTCCAATAGGAATTTCAGAGGCTCTAAATTGCATCCAAAGAGTAATTTATCATTTAGAAGGATGGCAATCCCAGAAAGATTTGGGGTTATGGAGGATAAAAGAATAAGCAACAATCAAGTGGCTGAGGTAAAAATTTCCAGGGAAATATCTCAGGCCACTAAACAGAATGGAATTCATTCCAGGTTTAAACTCTTTGCTTCATGCTTTTATTATCATTGCAATTATATATATATATATATATATATATATATATATATATATATATATATATATATATATATATATATATATATAAATCTTCACAAAGATATTACCGGAATTTGTTAGTAAGTTGAAGCCAATTCATTTATGATTTTACCTGCTTTAATATAAAGTTTAACTTACATATCCAAAGAACATTTTATTTTATATTAAGCATGATAATATAAAATTTTACAAACAAAGGACAATAATTATAATTCTGGCAAGGAGTAAAATTTATCATTGCCAAATACTTTCCACTCTAACCTCATTTCTTCTTGGTTGACATTTGTACAAATGCTTTTCCTTTAAGGGACAGGGGTTTCTCTGCTCAGAGGTGAGATGACTTTCTAAAAAGATAATTTGAAGGCTTCTGAACCACTTTTCAGACACAAGTACAAAAAAGCAGTAACGCCTATTGAACCTTTAAAATGTCAGAATTCTTGAACTTTAAACACAAAGACCCAGGGAATGAAAATTAATTTACTTTTCAGGTAAAAATTTAAATGTTTTAAGAATGGTTCAAACTTCTATTAAAATATCAGATATATTCATGATAACTGAGTAATTTTAAACAGTTTATAGAGATTCACATATACTACATATGTTTAGCAAAAAAAAATCTGTATGAAATAGATATTTTATAAAATCAAAATTTTGATAAAGTTAAAAATACAAATGCTAAATCAGACTAGTATCTTTAGTAAATTATTTTATATATGTTCAGAGTTTTACAAGTTAAACTGTTTTGCAAACCTTATCCTGAAATCTGATTTCCTACATCACTTCTATTCTGCATACTGTTCCCCACCCAGAAGTAACTACTGACAACTCTTTTAGCAGTTTATTCTGGTATCCACCTCCACAATTCTAAATCATAAACTTTCACCTGCAACCTCTTGACTTATAAATCTTAGGCATCATCTATTAACTTTCTACTGAAAAACAAAAAGCATTTTTACACGCCATGCCCTGCATCCCTTTCTCTACACTCTCCAATGTAGTTATGTCATACTTTTACAATAATTTAAATGAACTTTTTCTAAATATACAGTTTGTCATTTAAATAAAGGTGGTATAATTTGCATTATGTATTGTGAACCCTAAATACTGATGGTGAAATACGCTTTACTAGACTTTGTGTTGAAAAGAGCCATAGATTTTCTGAATGTGACAGTTGAGTGGGAAGGGATTCCAAAGAAATGAAGACCCAAAAAATCTGTGTTAGTTTACTTACAAGTATGTATTGCGGTCGATTTTTTAAAATATTAACTGATGGTGATATGCAAAAACTACACTGTGCTATTTGCTCAGATGGCTAATGAAAGAAGGAGCCCCTCTGCAATTAAGCACTATTTACATATGAAAGTATAAAGAAATATATTTAAAACTAAATGCTGGGTGAAGAAGGTAAAGAAGGTTGATCAAGTGTCACTTAACAATTACGTAATAGCTCAATATATTCAGGAACTGGCACATACATAGCATAAAATCCCAATTCAGAACAAATCAAATAGCAAGTACTTTAATTGCAGTTGACAAATGCTGATATCGTGCTAATGTGATCATTCTTTGAAAATATGTGAAATTTGCCTCTTGTAGTACTACTGCAAGGGGAAGGTTTTTCATTACAAACAAAAATGCAACTAGGTCTAAACTCTAGAACATAAAGTATTAAATATTACATTGTCTGTTAATGTGTCTATCAATGACATAGCATTTTTTAGAAGAAATTCTTACTCCCAGAATGTCAGCTAGATTATACAGTATGACTTATGTAAAGATAAATACATTAAATTTTAGCTTAATCTACTAATTACAGGATAACATGGAAACTTACAGCTTAACAAAAAGCTTCTTTGCATGCTAAGGTACAATGCTTTACTAGAGGGAAATCTCTATCTATACTGGGAAATGAACTCTTGGTTTTCCTGCAAAATAAAATTTTTGAGGCCCCAAATTCTAAAGGTATAAATTGGACCATTAGATTTGCTTATTTGTTTGATATTATTGATGGTTTTAATTACCTCAATACTCACGTGAGCAAGGAATGCAACCTGCTTATAATGGCACATGAGAGAATTTTTGCAGATTTTTATGACATATTTCATAACTTGTAACACAAGTACCAATGACATAGGGGATAATCTTGACCTTGCATCTGGTAAAAGTTATCACTGGACACCTCAAATTTTATAAAACGTTTTTATTTTACATAAAAAAGATTCACATAATAAAATATTCATAAATCTGGAATTATTTCATGGAAAGATAATTTAAACTTAATTAAGGCTTTATAGGGTAGATTGTTGAAACTAGCTGGTGAGAAACTGAAGATAAATGTTGAAAATATAACTGTTTGCTTCATTAAAAAAAGGTATAAAAACTCTGAGGGGGGAAAAAAGGTATAACTGAATATCCTGAGCATGCTAAAATTGATTTGAAATCTCCTCTTCCCTTTCTGTCACATGTTTTAGGAGACTACGTTTTTCTACTATAATTGCTATTGAAACAAAAGAGAAATAATTTAGAAGTGCATTATACACTAGAGTACTGTTGTCACCAATTCAACTTAGAATGGATAAAATAACAAACAAAAAGTGAGCACTTTTGTGCTATCAAAGTATTAAATATTGATATAAACTTTGTTTGTTAAACTATGCATATATGTGCCTAAAATAGGGAATCACTATTTTCCTAGTAACATTTTAAGTTACTAACGTGGAACAACTGAAATTTTCAAGTGTAACAGAGACTTAATTTTAATCACCATTACACTCACTTTTAATAACACACATGTACAGATTGTTAAATTACTTTTTCCTTATGTTAGGTATGTTCAGATTATATTTATTGAAATGTAATTTAATGTTTGTTGAGTCTAATAAAAATTTGGGCTATAATTCATTTTTTTCTAGTAATTTATTTTTAGCTGTATTTCACAAAGGAGTGTTGCATGTAAAGCACAGTTTTAATCACTTTGGAGGAAGGGAAAAGGGTACATAGCTATAGTGGGAGGGTAGAGGGACGGCAGGGGAGGAGTCACGTAGAATGGAATTGAGTGAAATTTTGGAGACCTTGCATGTCTGACGATCTCTCTGTCCTACCCTCATGACTTCTTGATAGTATTGTCTAATTATAGAATTCTAGGAGGTAATAATTCTCCTTCAGGATTTTGAATTGATTATTACTTTTTTTTCCCAGTGCTGCTCTTAAGAAAGATACAGATAGTCTGATTCTAAGCTTTTATATACCCGTGTGTTTTTTCCTTTCTTTTCTTGTGAATATTTAGAATCTTCTCTGTCACTGGTATCCTAAAATTTCACTATGACATACATTAGAGTGGGCTTTTTGTATTCACTGTGCAAGCCAATCAGTGGATCTTCTCAATCTGGAAATGCATGTTCTTCATTTATGGTTTTTATTTCCGTTTCAATCTTTTATATTGCACACTCTCCCCATCTATATCTGATAATCTTGGCTATTCAGAAATATTTGCGAGTTAGAGATGTCTAAGAAGCTGATTAAATGTTGTTTTTTTAAAAATCTCAGCATACTAGGAACATAATGGAACTTTTTAAATCTGATAAAGAATATCTATTAAAAGCCTAAGCAAACATCACCCTTATTAATAAAATCCTGCAAACATTTCCCTTGACACTGAGAATGAGACAAGGACATCCATTGTCACTACTTCTATTCAAAATGTTCTGCATCCCAGCCAGTGCAATCGGCAAGAATGAGAAACAAGAGTCATAAGGATGGATATGAAGAAATAAAACTTTGATTATTCATATCTCATATGAATGTTACATTTAAAACTCTAAATGAATCTCCAAAAGACTATAGAATTCGTAAGTAAATTGACCATGGTGCTGGATGCAAGGTCTGTATAAAAAAAACTCAATGTATCTCAATATACCAGCAGCAAAAAATAGAAAGTGAAATTTAACATAAAAATCATGTTTACCAAAGCATTTTTAAAAATAACACATAGGAATAAATCTAAGGGAAAATATGTAAGATCTCTGCACTGGAAACTCTAAAATATTATTGTAGTTAAAGAAGACCTATATCAATGGAATTCAATCCCGTCTTCTTGGAGTGATTAACTGAATATTGTGAATGGCCAAATACAGCTAACACAATCTAGAAAAGGCAAATCCAGTAGTGTAACACCACTTGGTGTCAAGCATTATTTTAAAGCTGTAGTCATTAAAGCAATGTGGCATTGGTGCAGAGATAGACAAACCAATGGAACAGAACAGAATCCCAACAGACTTGCAGATATATGTCACCTGATTTTTGCATCTTTATTTCATTTTATGTGAGTCTGATTCTTTTTCTTTTTTCTTTTTTTTCTGTGTCCTCTGTCAATCTTGGTCTTGCTTAGACTTCAGAGTCTCTCAGCTTCCTCTCCTGACCTCCTAGTGACAGCATCATCATTGTTCCTGAGACTGTGATTAGGATTTGTGATGATTACATGACAAGCTTTCCCAGGGGAGGGATGCTCACTTGTTCCAGAGCATTTGTTTTACTTCAGTGAACACGACCAAGAATGACATCAGAGCAGAGCTGACCATTACTTGGAAGTGTTGGGGTTTTTTTAAACAGAAAAAAACAAAAACAGGAAAGTTTCCCCCCACCCCTTAAATAATTATTAAGTGGATAATTTAAACCTAATACATGAACATCTTCTGTTTACAGATAAGTCAAGGGCATTTTCTGGCGATCGATAGATCATAAAATCATAATATTTAAAGATTGGGAATGACTTTAAGAAATCTCTAGTTCAAGATTGCAAACTCAAATGCCTATGGGAGCCAAACAGGTGACATGAGTGAAGCCAACTACGTGACAATCACAGTCTCCCAGGGCTGATGGAGATGCGTGCTCACAGCACTCATCATATCCAGTGTAGCTTATTCAGTATTAACAGAAATCCCATTTTATTTAGAACGGCCATTTGCCCAGTTAAAAAACTCATTTGTGTAGGATCCCTTTCAGCTTCTGGTGGTCACGTGACACACTTGTAGCAATGAGATGCGTGCAGAAGTCTACAGGGTGGAACTACTCAGAAAACTGCGGTTTCTCAGACAGGAAGAACAGCTCCCAACAGGCACATGACTTTTCTCATTTGCTTCTCTTTCTATCTAGAACGTGCTCATGATGCCCGGAAATAAAGCAACCATCTTGGGGTCATAAACACAAAAGCCACACACTGAAGATGGTGATGCAGGAACAAATTCAGTCAACAAATACATGGTATTTACTGTGTGACAAGCACTGAGGAGGAACAGGGTTCTATACTCATGGACTTGAACTTCTAAGAGGAAGTAGGAGAGAGACAGGAAGGATGCTAGGTACTAACTAGTAAGTTCTATGAAGAGCAAAGTGAGAACAAGAAGGTAGAAATTGATGTCAGCCTGATACTTATTTAGATAGGGCAGACAGTTGGCAAAAGTGTCTCTGATATAGGGATATTGGAAGCAGATACTCTTGTAAGTTGTAACTGAAAGATCCAGAGGGTTGTATTACTGTTAACTTTGAGGAAAAAAGGGGTCCAGGGCTCCCTATGTTTGCAAAACATCAAATGAAATACTCTGTTCTTGGTAAGTCCTGTTGTACACTAGTATATTAAAGATTCTAAGTAATCCTGAGGTAAATAAACACATTTAACTTTGTTTAATCCAGAATTCCCTAGATTCAGTTGACTCGGAACCTTTTGTCGGAGTTAGGCCTATCAAAAACCTCTGGAAAAATTCTAAGTCATAGGCATGGGCAGTGCTAGTTATAATTGCCCCAGGATAGAAATAATTACCTACTGCTTAGGCCTCTCAGGAATGAACTGAAACTGACCCATTTGTTTTTTAAGTTCTCATAAATAAACATTTTTATTCAAATAAAGTTAGAGTCCCAGATCATGGTGTTCTATTATTTAGCAAGCAAAAATAAACAAAGAAAAAATTATAAGGACTAGTGATACTACAGTAAAAGTAAGAATTGTAGGGAGTTTACCATGGGGGGGCGGGGCGCAAACTATTTTTAAAAATCTAACATTTCAAGGAGAATAATGCTCTTTCCTATTTGTCACCAAATATCCTATTTCCTTTTCCTACACTGCATTTCTCTATTGTTCCACGTTTTAGTTTCAAGGTATTTATCCTGTGTTCGCCTCTCTTTCTATTACTAAGCAGTGTAGTCCATAAAATCAGACACTGAATCTTGTTCAACTTTCAATCCTAAATGTCTAGCATAGGATATAGTACATATTAGGTTCTGGGTTAATACACAAGTATATTTAGAATGAATATTATATTTTTGTGCTCAATAACTTCACATTTGAGCTCATTGTTTAAAAGTTCTGCATCCTCTTAGTTTCTTTGTCAATATTAAGTGTCTTTCCCATGCCTTCAAAGCAGCTTCAAAGTTTCCACACAATCTGAATATACTATACCCATTCAATCAGAAAATGTTTTAACATGTTAACAGTCATTTGAACGGTACAAGAAGACAGATAAATAAGCTGATTTTTTAAAAAGGCCTTTGCCAGCTAATCCATTTAATGTTCATCTCTGATTATATTTTAGTACTCAGAAAAGATTTCTAAAATAACAATAACTGGATTCCTCCCCAAACCAATTAATTCACTTTTTTTTTACTTTTTTTGGTGAATCAGCCATGGGATGGATGGATATGTTTGTGTGTGTATAAATATATATAATTTATATATAAATTATATATAAATAATATATAAATATATGTATAAATATACTATAATTTATATATAAATAGATATATATTTAATTTCCCAGATGATTCTAATATGTCACAAAGCTTGAGAACCATTTTATGATGATCAAAGTAATCGAAAGCTTTAGGGATATTCTGAATGCAAGCATGAAATAATGAAGGAGGGGATATTCATGGGTCAAACTTTCAACATAATGTACAAATAGACATACACCAGGTAGGAGAGTGCGTTAACCTGGAGTTAATATGTTCACATCAAACAATAATACCTTCTTTATTCAAGAAACCTTTCAGTACCAGCCAGCTGACACAGACTCTGGAAATGCCTTAATCCTTTTGGAAAAAAGTTGTCCTCAGATCCTCATGCATCTAAAATATCAATAGATCCTCTCACTTATTACATTAAAGACAAGATTTAAAGGAGGTAGGCATGATAGTAGTATATTACAGTACTGCTCCAAAAGTCATCTCAAACATTGTGTGTCCCACAGACAAGAAAAAAGGAAAAGCTTTTACCACGATGTGTGCACACAGATACATACACATACCTGCTAATTCACACAGCAGGATACCTAAGAGTTGAAGATGCCCAAGCAGAACTTCAGGTGGCCATTCATTAACATTTTAGAGCCGAGATCATGCATTAGTCAAAGATATATAGATAGATAGATAGATAGATAGATAGATAGATAGATAGATAAATAGATGGATAAACCCCCTCCCTTTTTAATGCCACATATGATTTCATAGAGATTATCGACTCATTTTCATGTAATTCCTTTCTGTCTTTTATTCCCTCTGGAAAATAGGGTATCACTAATAGGTAATCGGTGATGCCAAAGAAGCCAGATCTAGCAGTGTAATGTGATTGAGGTAAAGAATAAAGAAAATACCCTTAATGTGGTTTCAAAGAATAATATAGCTGGTATCTCTGAAAGCCTTCAGAAAGCCAGGTGTGTTCATTCACTTTTACTGGTTAAAAAAATAATGTATGTGTGTGTATATATATATATATATATAATCTTGTTCTGCCCCCCTTATATATTTATTAAGCTCATATATGCTTTCCTTCTATATTACTTGTTAACATATAAAACCATCTTTACCAGACAATGTCCATGTTAGAAAGAATAATGGGAATCTACCATGTGCCTTATTTCAATCTGAAAGTGGAGTGTTGAGTTTTACTGACTCTAAATCCACAAGCTCCATTCAAGAGCCTAGCTGCTGCAGGTGGTAACTCAGCTGATAATCCTGCCAATCATTCATTCTCGCCAACCTAATGTCAGTGTGTGTCATGCCCATGCTTAACCACACTGCACTGATATAAGCAAGAGAGGTTTTCTCTTATCTCTTAAAGAATGCGTTGAGCAAAATATTCCCCAAAAGCATTGTCTTAATCTCTGCATGCCTACTGAACATATAGAGGAGAACTCCGTTAGCCTTAAATGATTCTATTTCATGTACAGTGTACTCAAGGAGACTGAAATTCATAGAGGGTAGCAAGCATTTTGTAAGCAGTGACCATCCGTCATGGATAGCATTCTTCAGCTATCAATTTGTAAAAAAAAAAAAAAAAAAAAACACACAGAGATTGGAAAGAAAAATTTCATGAAAATACAAACATACAGTCCTCACAGGAACACACAAGTAGCCCATAAACAAGCCAAAATTTCAACCT
Source organism: Rhinolophus sinicus (assembly GCF_057876585.1). Classification (NCBI taxonomy): domain Eukaryota; kingdom Metazoa; phylum Chordata; class Mammalia; order Chiroptera; family Rhinolophidae; genus Rhinolophus; species Rhinolophus sinicus. The sequence continues at coordinate 202,815,763 of NC_142517.1, forward strand.
CATTAATAATTAAATATACAATTTAAAGAATGAAACACTAATTTTAGCTCCTCAACTTGCCAATGATGAAAAAAGGATAATATCCTCGAATGCATAATGATGGGTATTTTCTAATTTGTCTCTAAACATATGTGTGTGTGTTTGTGCGTGTATGTGTGTGTATATATATATATATGTATATATATATACACACACACACATATGTGTATCTAAACATATGTATATATGTATATATATATATATATATAATGCTTTAAAATATTCAGAAATTATAGAAAACATATTTGGTTGCAAAATGGATGTGTTTTCATTGGCAATGGTGACTAAAAAATTAACACCTTTGACATTAAAAAGCGGTGTTTGGTTACGTCTATATAACCTGTCTATCCAAATCAAGAAGAATAGCTTGTTAGCTACAATAACAAGAACTGTACCTTTTCCAGCCAATACTGGTTGTATATATAGCCATGGATAATGGGTATAAAGTGATCAATAATCATGCCTAGGAAATAATGCTTCTGTTTAATATGTACTCAGTGAGTATCATAGTGGTACAAAATTGGATTTACATTCCCCTATTTCTTTATATTTATTCCAATATCTTCTGATTACCATGAATTTTCAATGCATGTTTACCTATAGTCAGCTATTTATTTTTCCAGATCAACCTTAGACTCATTTGATCATTTGGTCATATTCTAGAAAATAAGTTTTTGTTAGGTATGAATTAAGCATATATTAATTCAAAGAAAATGGACATTCTTAGAGAAACAACTACATATTTCAATTCTTATTTTATGTTCTTCAAGAAAATTTTTTATTTTATTCATGAAGGTAACACATTCTTTTGCTATTGCTATTCTTAGACATTTTATTTTATTTTTGTTCTTACTATATTTTAATTGATTATTTTCAAAGTGGAACAAAAAGGGTTTTGTACATTAATTTTTAAATGGCTTCCTTGCTGAACTCTGTGTAGTCCTAACACCCCCTCTCCACCTAATTGGTTATCTTGGGGTCTGTAGATATACAATCACAAAACAAATATTGACAATGTTGTCTCCTTTTTTTCTCATCATTGCACCTTTTTTTGTTGTTCTTTTCTAATGGATGGGTAGGCTTTTGAAGGATAATGTTAAATGGTGATGGCGATGGTGTCACATTCTTTATTTTAATAAGATTCCTTCTAGTGTGATACAAGTCATTGGTTAAATTTGATTATTCCAATTGCATTCAGAAAACATACATTACCATTTTCAAAAGAACTTTGTAACAGGAATAATTTGAAATTTTATCAACTATCTTTAATATTTAATGAGTTGATGTTATACTTCAACCCATTAATATGATGAGTTATGTAAGCAGATAAGCAGACTTCCTAATATTAAAACATTTCTGCATTCTTCAATGAACTTTACATAGTCATGTTTTATGATTTTTAATGTAATACTGTATTATCTGGTACAGATGTTGATCATAAAATTTCAATGTTCTTTGCATTGTTTCCTCTCAGCAGCACTGTTTAAATGCTCAGGACATTACACATAATTCTTAAATGATTTTTTGATGACACTGGTAATACAATTATTGAGGCATTGAAAAGTTTACTCTGGCAATACCCTAAATTGGCAGTCGCATCTTGTTCTATCAGCGAGTTCCTCTAAGTCTTGGTTCATTTCTTAACTCTCTGACCATTCATTTCAGATGGAGTCTCCATGACACAAATTAATGATGTATTTAGGGAAATGAGAGATCTGCTGGACGGAGATGTGCTAGTCAATTGATACTGATACGTTCCTTCCAAATTATTTTGGTTGCTGCCAGCAATACATTTAAAGAAGAACACATTAGTGCCAGTACTCAATATTGGCATATAAAAACATTTTTATAAACTACTCTAAACGATGAAGAAAAGAAAATTGGCCAACAACCAACACATTGTGTTTCAGAGCCAGGAATGTGATTCTGGAATATTTCCATTGTGGTTTTTACTTCAGGGTAATTTGTATAACTTGGAAAACAGGCCATAAAACTCAGTGTGGGGATAGGTTATCCAAGGTAACTCGTCTGTCAAATAAGAAACAATCTTAGACTCATAAGAAATCATGTGTTGCCAGTTATTAAAGCTAGTAAGGTAAACGGAAGGTTGTTCCACATTTATGTATGTGCATATGTATATATGTGTCTATATTTCATGTGTATATAATAAGGTGATATATTATTCAGTGGGTGCACAGACACTCTATTTATTTATGCTTAAAATATCTAGCTATTAATATGCTAATGGTGTGGGTGAAAAATAAATAACAACTCAGCCTCACCTAAAAAGCTTGTTTTAATGGAAGCATTAACTACTCATATTCTGTACTGCCGTGGGAAAGCCTTGCCTGAAAAAGACAGAATGAACGGAGTTGAAAGGAGAGATGAGCTTTTAAATAAAGAAATTCACAATTGTATCAAACTGGTAAATGTTATTTGTCACCCCCTAGCTTCTTGGGACCCAAGAGTTTGTTATTGAATGTTCGGTGTTCTTACTTACATAATCATGTGTCTTAGCTGAAATCTGAAGGTTGAGGTGAGGTTAAGTGTGGTTAGAACACTGTAAGCAAGTTAGGTGAAAACAGTGAGGGCTTCTGCCAAAGTTGCTTTAGGCAAAATTATAAAGCAGGGTGTCTGTCTATGTTCAGTGTTCATCTCCTTCTGTGTTCCTCTTACCTCTTCATTGGCATAGCCACCTGCACTTCAGGCAGTTAAATCCACCCCCAAGCTCTTATTGCCTTATGGAAAGCTTCTCCCAGATTCTTCATTTGGATAGTGAAGTGGGATTCCATCTTAATGAGGCTACATCCTACGGAAGCAAATCTGGGCCAGACAGCACTTTAAGGTGATATTAATCACACTCACAGGCTGCAGCAACCAGAGTGCTACCTCTGCAAAGGAAATGCATCATTTTCTTGCAAAACAACAAGAAAAGATGCTCTTGCATTTTAATAGGACTTAAAATCATAACTTAGATGCAACTCAGGTGGAGGAAATGGAAGGCTAACCCAGCACGTAGACATGTTTTAAGGTAGGAGGGATGGAGAGAGTTTGGGGCTGGGGCAGGGAATCAGAGCCTTTTAGAATCCTTCAAAACCCGTCACAGGCCCATGGCTTTAGCAACCTCTATTCAAGAGTTTGGATCTACAGTTTCATTCATTTTCTTTTATTTTTACAAGTGTGATAAAAGATATAAGTTTCTCAAGAACAAAGTAACAGCCGTAACTCAAGCTAAACCTTCAAACTTGATAGGAATTGTCTCCACCTCATGGGTAGAAGCACTGTGACAAGTGGTTAACACTTCTGAAGCTCCCAGAGACAAATAACCTAGGCAGGGCTAGAATCAGAAGGCTAATCCATTTTTGTCTGTTTCACAGGGAAAGAGACCCAAAGATTTCATGTCTTTTTTTTTTTTTTTTTTCATGAAGGGACAATTACAGCTTTGTATTATTTTGACAATTTTACCACTCTTAGCAAAAGGTGATGTCTTGAAATTATCTAATCAAGATGTTTCAGTTCAAAAAGGAAACAAAAGCAACAACAAATAAACAAATAAAAAACTCAATCTTTTTTCCCCCCCAATAAGAGTGGAAGCAAATGTTCCGACAACTAAAGTTTATCAGAAACAATTAACAAATAAAAATGTGAAGTGGGGAGGGAATCTTTGGAAGAAATGGTGGTCTCCAACTAGACTGTGAGGAGGGTATTAGGAGGCTAAGACCACTTAAATAGAGGCTACGAGAGTAGTTTGCAAAGGCTTCTTAGTTGATTAGCAGTCCAGCTAAACAATTAGGAGAAAGAATCAGGATGAAGCTGAAAATATCATAAAGTATAAAAAATCAAATGAAGAATTCTAAATATTTTCAAAGATCGTTATTACCCAAGCAATATATTATTCATAAATTGACATTTGCCACTGTACCCCAAATAAATTTGATATTTAATTTGAAATCACAGCATATTCCTATAGTATTAATTTTAATTCCCAGTCTATCTTCCAATTCCATTTTCTAGTTTCATCTTTATTTGATCACCCTGATATTTGTCTGGCTTTTCATTCCAAATGTCTGTATACTACAAACATCTGATTGGCTGAAAAATAACTGGAAGGGAGGAAGTAAGCCAGTTTGGGATCTCTGACTAAAATGTCATTTTTCTTCATTCAAGATCTTTTAGGGAGGGGTACACTCCTCACCACAGTGCCAACTGGTTGATCTCTGTTTGTGGAATTCTTCAAGAATTAGATTTGGAAATTCAGAAACACTGCCACACTACCTACTGTCCCCCTGAGATTTCCAAGAAAAAGCAATGTCATTTGGGGGGAAGAGAAACCAAGAAGAAACTTCCTTACATTCCTATTACTAAATGTTAATTATTATATTTTGGAGGATACGATTGGTATTACAATAGTGAACTTGAAAGAAGAGAGTGTGAGAAGAAATAGGAGCCTTTCTAAATAAGGAGGCAGAGTATGTTTATGAAGGATATTCTAGCCTAAGACAAATAGTGGTTTCTCAAAATGTTGAATATGTGCTCACATCATGCGAAGGTTGAGAAAGTGTCTCCAAAGGGGGACGGTGAGGGAAAAGGGTGCTGGGCACAATGGGAGAATAGAATTAAAAAAAAAAATGTTTTTCATTTTTCTTTTTTCCATCTTATTTCATTTTGAGTTACAGTTGGGATTTTACCATATAATGTACATTCGGGGAATTTTCTCAAATGGTCTGTACATTTTGGATGTGATGTTTTTAGAAAAAAAGGAGATTCTTGGTGCTACGTGTAAGGCTGTTCTTCAGAATAGAAGGAAACATAACAAAAGGTGCATTCCTTTGAGATAGAATTTATAATTCATCAAGAGACAAAGTCCACTTTCCTCTCCATTTTCTCCTCCATGTTCTGAAGTCAAACAAAGATTGCAGCATGACTTTTTTTTTTCCTTTCTCTAATGCAAATATCAACTGACAGTATCAAAGAAACTAATGTCTATATCATTCCATCCAGCACAGTAAACTCAGTGGGCTCAGGAACCAGACAGACCTGGAGAATCCACACTCCACTTTTTATCAGCTGTGTGACTTTGGACAAATCAGTCAACATCTCTGTGCCACAACAGCTCATGTAAAGTAAGACTAGTAATGCCTTTCTCATGAGGTTGTGGGGAGAATTAAGTCAAATAACCTATAGACAAGTATTGGCACTAAACTTGACACACCCTAAGTAATCAATAAACGTGAGCTATTATTATTAATATACTTATTATCAATGTTATAATTATTATTAATAAAATTATAATATTGATAATAATTATAATTCACTATTATTATTACAATTACCAAGTTTATATGTGAGTTTTAAAGTAAGATTATGAAAAATAACCTTAGAATAAGATTGAGAGTCAGAAAATGAGAAACTTTTTCCCAAATTCCAATTCCCTATTATCTTATGGCTTACCTTTCTCAAGGAATTCAGAATATTTCATCAATTAAAGTGTCTTAACTCTAAGAGGTTTTTTATTTAATTGTGAAATATGAACTAGTTTCTTTTTGCAAAGGAATATAATTAAAATTCGCTTTATAAACATATTTTTTTGTTGTTGTTATTCAGGACTTAATAAAAATCTTCCTGGTATTATAAATCTCACCTTGGAATTTCAAGTTCCAATTTGCAAAAACCAATCAAAAAGCAATTATCATAAACACCCAATCAACGATATGAGCTAAAATGAATCATCTGTCACCCACTTATAAGTGGGTGATAGATGATTTAATCTAAAGAAAGTCGTACATTTATTTTTATCATTATTTTATAGGGTAGAGTAGTCACACCAATTTTATAACATCAGCTCTGTGAAACTGTTATCTTAAAGTTAAAAAAAAAATTGGTGGAGCGCTAAAGCCTATAAAGGATGCCAGTAAACTTATGTAAACATTTATAAGTACTTTTAAATAGATAAAATAATGAAAAAGCATACTGATGTTTCTCACATGCGTCATTTACAATAACAGCTATGGCTCAGTTATTTTTAACCTACCATCTCTGGATAGGTAGAATCTTTCCGAATTTTTTTATCTCTAGGATTTTCATTAAGAGCTTTGATACGACTGAGATGGTAGCTCAACTTTTTTTCCTTGTCTGAAACATAGAACACATTACATATTCATTAAAGGAATAAATAAGTGGATGAGTGAATGAATGAATATTCTCTTCAATGTTCAAGGCCTGTTTAAGTCTCTAAATTATTGACTTCTTTCCTCATGCTCAGAGACAAAAAGAAATGTCCATGTTTGAAAAGAAATGAATAAAGTAATTATTTTTCCATTTTCATTTTTTCATTTTTTTCAATAATCTACTCAGTTCAGTATTGCCAGTGCTCATTAGGACATAGCCGTTCTCTGTGACCACCTTTGCCCACCTGTTACATCATTCTCCTCCTCCTGCTTTCCTAGGGCTGGGCTGTGTGAACTCCCTTCTCTTCATCTCTTTCAAGGGGTGCTATTCAGCGCAGCTCAGCTCCTGCTTTACCATCTTACAACACTCAGTGTCCTCATTCTCTACCCCATCTGGAATGTCTCAAAAAGCCTTTATATGCAACTCAAAAATCACACACCATAGAGGTATGTGACTTCATTATTCAGAAGTAAACAGATGTTAAGAGAATTTAACGTAAGTTGAATGGCAGTATGGACGGGGGTGGGGGATGCAATATAATAGAGCCAGCATTTCTCAGTATATCTTTTTCAACATTTACGTATATAGTTTGTTCAATTTTCAACACTTATATAGATTCAATCCCTTAGCTGGTTGTTATTATCCATATTTTATTTTCTCATTTAGATAAGGGGTAGGATCCTAAGGTTTATGTTTATTTTAATAATAATTGAAAGGGCTAGATCTTGGTACTTCATCCCTGAAGCTCTCTCTACAGCTCCCTCACACAAAGGAAAAATAGCCAAGTGGAAAATGGAGTTCATTTCATTGGTAGTTTCAAACACTCAATACCTCTCTTCATGCAGGACTTTCCTGCAAAGCACTGCTCTATCAAGGGTCTCCGGCTAAATTTCAAAGGGCTGTTTCTTTCCCCCAGCCCTCTGGATTCTATGAGTCCAGAATAACTGGCCTTCGGGTGAGGCTCTTGGTCCACTAATACAGCCAGTCACTGGATAAAGATGGTGGGCCTGGTCTGGGGCTCAGGTCCTGCCCCTCGGGCACTTATGTCACGGAGGGAAGGAAGCAAGGGCACCTGTTGCTTGAATGCTGGAAGCAACAAGAGGCTTACCTGGCATAACTCTTGATATTGGCCACATGATAAACCTTCTAAAAATCTGGGGTTTGGCCGATAAAGTTTATCAATGGACAAAATGGCCAGATGGGATAGGAGAGAAATATCCTTCTTACCCAGCTCCCAATTAAGTACATAATAAGTGCCAAACATTGTTTTAATCAATTTACCTGCATTATTTCATTTAATCCTCATAAGAACCCTAAGAGTTAAATACTACTATTATGACCATTTTACAGATGCCGAAGTAGAGGCTTAGGGGAGTTGAATAACTGGACTAACGTCACAGCTAATAACGATCAGAACTGGAGTTCTCGTCCAAGTGTGGCTGACTGTGTCTGCTGTTTCTAAACATTATAATACATACCCTGTTTGTCAAAAGGTTGTCAAGAGACTGTTGCATGTGAATTCAGTTTGAAAATTTCCACTGTGTCCACCCTGGCAAAGCCACCACTTGATTTCATCATTCAACAAATACATTTATGAAGGGCCTCCTATTTGTCAATTCACATGTGAGGCCCTAGGGAACCAAGATTGAGCAAGGGAGACAAGAGCCCTGTCTTCATCGAAGCATTCTGAAGAGAGAAGAGGGAAATCAATCAAATAAAACGATAGCGTCTAATGATAATTCCCCCCATATTGGGAAAGCGCGGGTGTCATCGGGACACTTAGCGGCAGCCTCTATGTCAGTCCACAGTGCTTGGAATTTATCATTCTTAAGGTGCACAGAATATCGCTTTCATCAAATACTCGAACCATTCTAGATACTAAGATGACATAAAGACAGTGTCTTCTCTGCAAAAAACAAAAGTTAATGAAAGAGAAACACAGGGTGACAGCACTATAACAGAAATATTAAAGAGGAAAAAAGAAAAAAAACCACAGTAATGTGAAGAGAGAAAAAACAAAGAGAGCCCTTGATTCTACACGTAGGAATTAAGGGCTCTCCCTGACAACTAATCGCGCACTCCCCAGAGAAACTCTTTAGTAGAAATGGAATCGGGAGATCTGCCTTGGATTCCTACCTCAGCCACTAGGAATTTGGTGGAGTAATTTAACCTACTTGTACCTTGTTTAGTTTTAAAATGAGAAAATCGAATAAGGTGATCCCTTTTAAGGGCCCTGTGGCTCTGACATGCCTGATACTAATCTTTCAAGGAACTCATAAAGTCACCATTGTCACTGTTTCTTGACATGTCAGTTCCCAGCTCTAACTATTTTATAATACGAGAAACTTCCATTCTGCCTGGATTAAAAATATCCCTCTTGAATTTTTTCTGGAATTTCTCAATAACTCAGTATCTTAGCATTCCAGGTTGTTTAGTCTTCAATATTCCATGCCCTGAAAAAAATCTACCTTTCCTATCTTATCTGCTACTAATCACTTTATTAAAAATTGATTAACTAAATAAAAGATAAATAATAATTCTAATTCACATGGAAATTTAAAACTCCCATTTTTCTAAAAATATAGGAATTCATAGGAATTCTATTAATATTAAAATTATAAAAGTCTTTTATCCTAGTTAGAGCACTATACACAGAGGGTGCCAAAAAATATATTCACATTTTAAGAAAGGAAAACTGTACTAAAATTGTAATACTCAATATATACCGATAACAAAAGATGAATACAAGTCACACTTGACTTCTGCAATTACAAGAGGTGTTCAAAGTGGTTACCAAAGTGTAATTTTAACACAGTTTTTCCTTTCTTAAAATGGGTATACATTTTTTGGCACCCTCTGAATATATATATATTTCTCAACCAGGGATGATTTTTGTCTCCAGTGGATATTGGGCAATGTCTACAGGCATTTTTGGTTTTCATACTGGAGGTGCCACTGGCATCTAGTGAGTAGAGTTCAGGAATGCTAGTCAACATCCTACAACAGGGTAGCCTCCTGCAACAACAAAAAAATCATCTGTTCCAAAACGTCAATAGTGTTTATGTTTAAAAACAAAAGCAAAAACAAAAAACCTACTTTAGATGGCACATGCACTTCTAATGGAAGACCATTATTCTAGGCTATGGCAAAATGGATAAGAGTTTTCTTTTCTGTTTTTCCTCTAAGGTTGTTATTTGAAAAGTCCTGACTCTGTTCCCTTCTTTATGCTTAGATTTTGAACCAAACTCAGTGTTGACTCCCCCCTTCAGCTCTCTTTTCACAAGGTTCGTACAACTAACTTGATTGCCACCACCTGCTCCCAAGACAGGAAGCAGAGGATGAGAGGCTTGAGGAAGATTCTAGAATAACCCTAGGAACCTTAAACTGTATGTTTACTTCCAGCTGTCAAACAACGATGAGTCCAGGTAGCTTTACAACCCGTCCAGAGAGAGTGAGGCATCCCTAGGGCAGTGCAGACCAGTGGTGAAGACAAACATCAGAGTCACAGTGTCATGCAGGAGACCCTGCTCGCTGCGCCATTTGTCGTGCTGGGAGGCCTGCAGGGTCTCTGCTCCCGCTCCCCATACAAGAACGCAGGATATGGTGAGGCCAAAAAGGAACACCCACGGAGCCATAGGTAGGGGAGTCATACCACTATATTCTCTCTGTTGGCACTATACTCTCAATGGAGGCTGGATCCACACTGTCCGCAAACCGCCATCCACACTCGCCAGCCCAGCCGCCATCTTCTTGCTAGGCCCCATTCTTTTTTCTCCTTCTCTTCCTCTCTCCTAGCGTAGCCACAGCAGTTATATTAGTGGCCAATGGCTCACTGGTTACAGCTGACGGCCAACTAGCCACAGCTGATGGCCATGCAATCACAGTTGGCCATTTACTACCTGAGCCAACACCTTTCTATGTGAGGCCGAGAGCCTGGAAACTGCTTTTTGGGGCTCTGCCCCCACACTCCACCCCTACAGGCTCTCGCCTCACAATCTACGCGACAAGCGTCTTCCGCGAGGGGACCTGTGCGAGGAGCCTGGGGGTGAATGCAATATCCTGGACACAGCCAGGCTCTCTGGGCACAGCCAGGGTTTCTCAGGGCACCACCAGTGCTTCTGGGCACGGCCAGACTTCCTGGACTTCTTAGGGTACCACCTGTCTTCCCGGACACAGCCAGGGTTTCTCAGGGCACCACCAGTACTCCTGGGCACTGCCAGACTTCCTGGACTTCTTAGGGTACCACTAGTTTCCCCGGGCACAGCTAGGATTTCTCAGGGCACCACCAGTACTCCTGGGCACTGCCAGACTTCCTGGACTTCTTAGGGTACCACCTGTCTTCCCGGACACAGCCAGGGTTTCTCAGGGCACCACCAGTACTCCTGGGCACTGCCAGACTTCCTGGACTTCTTAGGGTACCACCTGTCTTCCCGGACACAGCCAGGGTTTCTCAGGGCACCACCAGTACTCCTGGGCACAGCCAGACTTCCTGGACTTCTTAGGGTACCACCTGTCTTCCCGGACACAGCCAGGGTTTCTCAGGGCACCACCAGTACTCCTGGGCACTGCCAGACTTCCTGGACTTCTTAGGGTACCACCTGTCTTCCCGGACACAGCCAGGGTTTCTCAGGGCACCACCAGTACTCCTGGGCACAGCCAGACTTCCTGGACTTCTTAGGGTACCACTAGTTTCCCCGGGCACAGCTAGGATTTCTCAGGGCACTGCCACTTTCTCTGGGCACAGCCACACTTCCTGGACACAGCCAGGGCTCTCAGGGCACTACTACTCTCTCTGGGAACAGCCCGACTTCCTGGGCACAGCCAGGGTACCTTCAGGGCTCAGCCAGACTTCCTGGACTCAGCCAGGGCTCTCAGGGCACTGCCACTCTCTCTGGGAACAGCCCGACTTCCTGGGCACAGCCAGGGTACCTTCAGGGCTCTACTACTCTCTCTGGGAACAGCCCGACTTCCTGGGCACAGCCAGGGTACCTTCAGGGCTCAGCCAGACTTCCTGGACTCAGCCAGGGCTCTCAGGGCACTGCCACTCTCTCTGTGCCTCTCAGGGTACCCTGCTGGAACAACAGCGACTCACAATCAAGGTGCTTACATATTCTCAATGGCGGCCAGTCAAGAAACAAAAGCAAATATCCCCCAGTTCCACTAACAACAGTTCCCAAACAAACAGTCAAGCGGTCCATTAAATTAGGGATGGAAGGCAATTCCCCATAGTCCATAGTCATTCGCCAGGACTGTCCTGGGGGTGAGGGACGACCTTGACCTCACCCTCATCTCCCACGGAGGACTCAGCAAGCGTTACCTCCTGGGACTGTAAGTCCTGCATCCGGGCTGCCTGAGCAGGAACTTCCCCGGCCCACAGGGCTGCAACGACCTTCGCTTTCTCCGGCCTGTGCTGGTTGGGGAACCGTCCACATCTTTCCACCTCTCCACGGGGCTCCATCTCTCCAGCAGCTGCATGGCTTTTCCTGTGCTGGTGGGAGAACCGTCCACGTCCTTCCACCCCTCCACGGGGGTCCAGCTCTCCGGCAGCTGCTCCTCCTGGTCTTCCTCAGACTGGGTGTTCACACGCACAAACTGCTCCACCACTCTTGGGAGAGCTTTGGCCGGCACCATATCCTGCCGACTACGCCATGTGTCATGCAGGAGACCCTGCTCGCTGCGCCATTTGTCGTGCTGGGAGGCCTGCAGGGTCTCTGCTCCCGCTCCCCATACAAGAACGCAGGATATGGTGAGGCCAAAAAGGAACACCCACGGAGCCATAGGTAGGGGAGTCATACCACTATATTCTCTCTGTTGGCACTATACTCTCAATGGAGGCTGGATCCACACTGTCCGCAAACCGCCATCCACACTCGCCAGCCCAGCCGCCATCTTCTTGCTAGGCCCCATTCTTTTTTCTCCTTCTCTTCCTCTCTCCTAGCGTAGCCACAGCAGTTATATTAGTGGCCAATGGCTCACTGGTTACAGCTGACGGCCAACTAGCCACAGCTGATGGCCATGCAATCACAGTTGGCCATTTACTACCTGAGCCAACACCTTTCTATGTGAGGCCGAGAGCCTGGAAACTGCTTTTTGGGGCTCTGCCCCCACACACAGATTCTGGGTTCAGATCCCCCTGTTCTGCTCCCAAGGTCTAGCCTTGGACACTGGCTTGTACTTAAGCTCTGTACCTCCGTTTACTAATCTTTAAAAGGGAGATAACAATAGTACTTGTACCCCCAGAGAATTACATTGAGGGTTAAATGAGCTAACATCTGTAATGTCTGGCACACAGGAAGCCTTCCCGTACAAGTTAGTAAAACCTCCCGGACTGGAACAATTTTGTTCTTGCTGTGGACGTCGTTGGCTCTCAGCCATTCACAAAACCTTTCCAAGAGTCAACAGCACCAAAAATAATGTTATTTTTTCCTTTGAATTTCAGGTTGTAAACTGTACCTCCACCTCTAAGAAAGTTTTAATTTCGACGCGGTCTTCTTAGCCTTACATAACCTTGTATATGCTACTACTCTGGGCAAATGAATCAACACAATTAACCAATCAAAGCAATTTCTTAAAACTATCACATAGATTCACAAAAATTACTGAGAATTTTAACACTTGTTAAAATAGCATGGCTATTTCAGGGCTAGGAGGGAATCCTGCCTTTAAATATCTAATTAATCTGAGCTGAGAGGTCCTACATAATTATTTGACATACATCTCTCAGTTAATAAAGCCGATAGGCTAATGTGAGGCAGGTGTGGAAGGGTCCTTACTAGTTTCCCTACAAAATAATGGGGTTAGCAAAGCAAGGGGTCACTCGCTTGCTTCTTGCTCCCAATGTTGTAATTAAGTCTTGCTGTTTTCACACAAAAAAAATCTAGGTGTTAACAAGTTCATCTCAAATAACCATAGAATTAAATCTCAGAAACAAATAAATGCAATACTAACCCAATAGGAGCTGATCAATAAAGTGCCTGAAGTAGTGTGTTTGAAATCATTTTATGAGCCCAATAAGGGGGGAAAAATCAACAAATGAATTCCTTCCCTTTAAAACCAAAAACCAAAACCCTTAAGTCAACCCATAAAATTAAGTCACATAAAGTATTTTACAAAGAAATTAATACAGCACTTCAGTTTCTTAGCCCTTTCACTTCCTCATCCAGTTTTATAAATATTACTAAATAAAGTATCATTTCCACAAATAAACATTTTATGTTGGAACACAACTTTAGTAGTACAATGTGTTACTTCCATTAAAGTGATTGGTTTCACTAGTGGAGGTTTCCCAACTGGAAGCATTTGTTTTTATCAGTGTGGCTGAAACAAGTATTTTGTTAGTCCTTGCTAACTAGTCTTGCTGCATATATATAATATGAGAGTATATTTGATCATCTTTTCTAATGGGAAAGCAGTGTATTCTTAACATGTTTGTATGAAGTCGACCAGCCTCGAAGGAGGTGCAAAGCTTCTGTCATTGTTTTAAATCACAGTGATCAATTAGGCCAGCTACTTCTCTGTCTGGCCTGTGAGATGGCTTGGCTATCTTTTGTCATAGAGTTTGAAAATGATCCCAGTGGTACCAGCCTGTTCTACTAACAGGGAGATCTATTTCAAGAGTGGGTGGCTTCATCTCTGTAATAGAGCAGTGGGATTGGCTAGGATGGTGGGTCAGCAAGCAAACAGCAAAGGAGCTAAAGAAAAACCATTTTCGATGACAGGTAAAAGCAGTAACTTATCTAAAACATCTGTAACTTCCAATTAGAAGTCAAAGTGCACTTAGCATGTAAGCTGTTAGATTCCTGGAAGCATCACAAATTTTGATTATGATATTCTATTATGATGGAGCCTTGAGTACAGGTACTTCCGCCTTCCAGCTAAAATGTGGTTCTGACATGACTGGGCATATCTAGTGAGTTAGCAGGGCCAATCTCCAAGAAATTTGTGAAAGATCTAGGACTTCCTGGGTGGTCTCTTACGCTCAGGTAAAAGGAGCCACCCAGAAGGAATTTGAACTAGTAAGGAAAAGCTTGGGAGCAGAAGGACCCATCTCAAATGCAGCATAATGTTTGGCACTTCAATTTCCTCCCACCTCAGCCCTACCTAGACTTAGGGTGAGCAGAAGTATCGGACATAAAAGCTCAAATACCAGTCTTACAGACCCCTGCTTGATCTAGCCCCTGCCTCCCTATGTTACCCCATCCCATTCCCATTCTTTGGGCTCTAACCTCATCATTTCTCAGATGCACCATGCCCCATCAGATAATAGAAACTTTATTCTTGTTGACGTAACCAAAACTTTTTCCTTGAATCTTGCCCCAACTCCCTTCCTCACCCTTAAACCCACTCCTTTGGGATTCTCAGAAACACCTTCACACAGAGGAAAATGATGTTCAAGAAGACAATGAAATTCTGGGTTAGCAGTTAAAGGAAAACGCCCCAAAAATGTGGGTTACTGATTCTGACTTCCAATTGTTCCTCCCCCACCGGGGACAAGATCTGGCAAACTGGGGTTGTATTTTTGTTTTTTTCTTTTAATAAGATTTATGACTTAGGACTCTCTCTTTTCTTCGCTTCGCTCTTTCTCTCTCTATCACTTCCTCTCATCTGAGTTCTAATCCCCAAGCTAGTTCTCTTAATAAATAATTGCTAGAGAATCACTGCACTTTGCAGATTTAAGGATGGATATTAGAAATCATACAGGTCAAGCTAGAAAAACTGAGGACCCAGGAAGTCATGTCACTTGCTCAGAGTTGCATACCGAGTTGCTAAAACTCAGATTCACATTCGAAGGTTAGTTCATTTGCATTTCTAGCTTTCAGTTTAGAGAAAGAAAGAAGGGTGAAGTGTCACATTATGGAATTAAGCTGAGTTGACCTATAATTAAAAATCAAAGTCATGCCACCCAGACTATCTACTCTGCTTAACATTCATGACTGTCACAAGTGAATCTCATAAATTACAATTATTTCTCTGGCCCCAGAAATCAATTTGGTAGACCCACTTTTACGTTTATCTCAGGACGAAGTGTGAAGGACAGGGTTGAACATAGCTAAAGGGCATCCATTGAGGGAAACGAATTACATATGATATTGTGTATCTTACTTTCACATCAACAATAATCTTTCATTTTTCAAGCATATTGCATATAAAGTGGGCATTATGAGCTCCCGACACCACAAGCAAACAGCAGAAGCTTATCATATGGCAAGTGATGAATATTTCCACCTCCAAGTTACCTTGGGCATAGTCAGGACACGTCTCCATCATGTGTTACACACCTATCAACACCTGCAATGAATGCTATAAAAAGAAGATAACGATAAAGGCAACAAGATTCTCTTTTTTCAGAATTTGATTCACAAGGTGAAAATAAAAAAGGGTTAGATTCGTGGGAAAAAAATAATTAGCATGAATTTCTGAGAAATTAGATAACTTTTGACACTTGGGGACTCATTCATTCATTTATCCGTTCACTCATACAACGGATATTTGTTTAAAAAAAAGCGAAAACAGTCTGTCATATGTCAGATGCTCATCTGGGCCCTAGAAATTGGATTTAGAGTAAAGCCCTGCCTTCTAATGGAGTTCATATTCTTTTAGAGAAGTTAGAGGAATGAATTTAAAATGCCAGGTGGTAATACAGGCGGTGAAGGCCAGAAACAGGTAAAAGGAACTAGTAAAGGGACTAGTTTATGGGTGACCAGGGAAGGAAGGGGCATGGCTCTGAGTGTCTATGTTAATAACTTACATAGGAAGGTGGCATGAATCTGGGAAGTCATTTCTAATAAGATGGTATTTCTGCAGAGAAGCGAAGAAGTGAGGGACTGAGTCATGCAGATAGATGTCTAGAGGGAGAAGTTTCTAGGCAGAGGAAATGGCATATGTGATGGCCCTGACAAAGTAGCGTGCTTAGCTTTGGCATGTTCAAAACAGAGCAAACGGTCAGTGTAGATGAAGAATAGTGAAAGTGCGTGCATGTATGAGAAGGAATGAAAAGACAGAGAGGAAGATAGATTATTTACGATCTTCTAAGCTGTGGTAAAAATGCATTACCACTGTATGGAACAAAACAAAACTTGCTGTATTAGTCATGGTTCTCTGGAGAAACAAAACTAATAAAATATATGCACACATGTGTGTCTCTGTGTGTGTGCATGTGTGTGTCTGTGTGTCTACTAGAATAAGTCCACAATCTGCTGTCGGCAAGCTGGAGAACCAGGAGAGTCAATAGTGTAATTCAGTTTGAGTCAGAAGACCTAAGAACCAGGAGCTCCCATCTGTGAGGACTGGAGCAAATGCATGATCCAGAAGAGAGCCAAGTTGCCTGTTTCTGTTCTTTTGTTGTATTCTGGCCCTCAGCGTTGGGTGATGCCCACCAGCATTGGGAGGGTGATTTCTTTCTCACTCTACCCTTTCAAGTGCTCATCTCTCCTGGAAACACTTTCACGGACACACCCAGGAATCATGTTTTACCAGCAACTTCCACCTTCTTTAGTCCAGTCAAGCTGACACATAAAATTAAACATGACATTTGCTAAAGTGGTAACATTTCTAGGAAAATACAAATTTATACCTTTAATATATGGGTATTCATAAAACACCCGCATTATTTTTTGTATCATTTTGGAAAGCATAATCAACAACTTATTTAATAATTTAACTTGATGGAAGTACATTCTTGAATCAGACTTTCTTACTTTGAATCACTGTCTGTTTGACTTTATTTTTTAAGCTCTCTATATCTCACTTTCCAAATCTGTAGTGTAGGAATCATAACAGAACACTACATAAATACTATATAAGCAAATTTGCATAAATGCAAATATATCTATATACATATCAAATTCAATGAAAGCAGTCAAGTTCAAAATAATGTTTCAGAAAAGTTTGGTTTATTTGGGAAATGCAAGATTACTTAATATTCTAAAATTAATCAAGGTGATTTACCACATCATCAGAAAAAATTTTTTTAAATCATATGATCGTCTCCATATTAGCAAAAAATCAATCAAAACACATTAATTAAGAAAAAAAGTCAAACAAGGAATAGAAAGATAGGAATTTCCATAATATAAAAGAGAAGCTAGAGAAAAACTCCAGTATGGGTGAGACAAGACTGTCCATTATCATTGTATTTAGTCAAAATTGTAGTAGAGGTCTTAGTTCAAAAAAGAAATTTAACAGATATAAGAATTGGAAAAGAAGAAACTAAAAGGCCATTATTTTCAGATGCCATAATTGAGTACATAGAAAATTCAATAAATTCAATTAATAATTCAATGTAGAAAATTATAGGATGAACGGTCATTTAAAGCAGTACCTACATAGCAGCAAAACAACTTGAAACATTTAAAAAGGTACCATTTTACCATACTATCAAAAACATCAAATACCTAAGAAAAACTTAACAACATGTGAATGATTTCTGGACAGAAAACTACAAAACTATTAAAAGAAATTAGAGAACACTTAAATAAATACCATGCTCATAGATTGGAAGACTCAGTATTGTAAAAATGTCGATTCTCAACAGATTGTTTCAGGCATTCAATACACCTCAACCAAAATGACAAGAATTTTTTTGACAATTGACAAATTTCCGAAAATATGTATGGAAAAACAAAAGACAAAAATAGTGAAGATCAACAAATCTGAGAAGTTGCACTACTAGATATAAAGACTTCTTGTTAAGTTACAATGATTATCTTCTGTTCCATATCGTGCTCTGTCACCTCTTTTACCACACAGGTGCCAGAGCAATGCAATGGAGGAAAGAACGTTCCTCCACAATAAACTATGCTGAAGCAAATTGTTATCAATACGCATTTCAGTGTCTATCTCAAGCCACTAAAAATCCATTCCAGATAGACTGTAGACCTAAATTAGAATAAGAAACAATATATGTTCTGTAAGGTAAAATAAAAAATTATCTTCATGATTATGAGATGATATTTAGAAGGTAAAGTGATAGTTATATTCCCTATACTCTGAAGCCAGCACAGGGTATCAGGCATCAGTACAGTTTATGTATATTGTCACCTATCTGCCAGTTCTCCTAGTTAGTGTGGGGCAGTGATCAGACCTTCAGTTCCTTCTGCTCCCACCAGATCTCCTCCATCAGCTTGTTAGAGGAATGAACCAAGTCCGTGACTAGATCTGTAGCAACTATGATAGAAAACTCCAGATGAAAGCCTGTAGAACTTCCTCTACCTACCAAAATAATAAACCAAAGCAGATGGCATGATCTTGGAGGGATTTCAGAGATAAATTCTATCAACAAGGTTTTGAAAGATGTAGTGTGATGACCCTATCACATCCTCATACAACTTGCTTATTTGGCCTACGCAGAAACCAGATGGGACTTAGAAAATGACAGTGTATTACTGTAAACTTAATCAGGTGGTAAAATCCAATTGCAGCTGCTGGTCCAGATGTAGTATCATTACTGGAACAAATCAACACATCCCTTGACATCTGACAAATCTCTCTCTCTCTCTCTCTCTCTCTCTCTCTCTCTCTCTCTCTCTCTCTTTCTCCTCCCCCCCCCCCCGCTCCCTACCTATCTACTTACCTATCAGTAAAGTCTATCAAAAATAATTTATTTTCTTTTAGTCAGGCCAGCAATACAGGACCATATAATATCTCAAGAATACGATCCATGTACTGATCTACAGGGACCTCTATGGTATATTTATTCCACAAGGCATCATTACACTGATAGTCTGTTATATGAGGTCTGACAATTAGGTTCACAATCTTGCCACCATGCACTTCCATTGGCAGCACTGTACAAACAGCTCGGTAAGCTTTCATAACCTTGGTATCAGTGTCTCACAGCTGTGTTCATGTCGATGTGGCAGTGTCTTGCTGAGTGGCGTTCATTATTGTTGTTGCATGTTTTTGTGTGCCATCACGAGAATGTCTGATCTTGAATTAGAGCAACAAACAAACATTAAATTTCTTGTTAAACATGGCAGGAGTGGAAGTGAAATCAGGGACATGTTAGTCCAACTTTATAGGGATAATGTGATGAAGAAAGTGGCAGTGTACAGATGGATTAAACCTTTTTCTGAGGGGAGAGAACACGTCACTGATGAAGAGAGATCAGGGAGGCCAATACCAAGCAGAACTGATGAAAAACATTGCAAAAATTAATTTAATTGTCATCAAAACCATTGGCTGACTGTGAGAAGCAATAGCAGACCAAGTAAACATCAACAGAGAAACAGGAAAACCTTAACTGAAGATCTTGGCATGAGAATGATGTGAGCAAAAATGGTCCCAAAGGAGCTCACCGATGAACAAAAGCAAAGGAGAGTTGAAGTTTGCCAAGATCTTTTGGAGAGGCAAGACGATGCTTTGGGCCATGTTGTCACTGGTGATGAAAAATGGGTGTACAGCTATGACTCTGAAACTAAGTGTCGAAGTGCATCATGGAAGTCAGCCAATTCTCCATGATCAAAAATGTTCCGTCAGTCCAAATCAAGAGTCAAAACGATGTTGCTAACCTTTTTTGATATCAGAGGGATTATTCATTATGAATTTGTACCAACTGGACAAACAGTTAACCAAGTTTACTATTTGGAAGTGCTAAAAAGGCTGCATGAAAAAGTTAGACGATCTGAACTTTTTGCCAACAATCCATGGCTCGTGTATCACAACAATGTACCAGCTCACACGGCACTGTCTGTAAGGGAATGTGTAGCCAGTAAACAAATAACTGTATTGGAACACCCTCCCTCCTCTTCTGATCTGGCCCCCAATGACTTCTTTCTTCACCCAAAGATAAAGGAAATATTGAAAGTAGACATTTCAATGACATTCAGGACATCAAGGGTAATACTATAGCTCTCATGGCCATTCCAGTGACAGAGTTCCAAAACTGCTTTAAAGGGCAGACTAGGCACTGGCATCGGTGCATAGCTTCCCAAGGGGAGTACTTCAAAGGTAACCATAGAGATATTCAGCAATGAGGTATGTAGCACTTTTTCTAGGATGAGTTCATGAACTTAATTGACAGACCTCATATTTATGATATCATGCTGATTAGACCAAATGAGAAGGCAGCAGAAACTATCCAAAACTTATTGGTAAGATACCTGCATGAGAGAGGAAGATAAAGAAATCCCAGAAAAATTCTGGAAATTGTTACCTCAGTGGAATTTCTAGAGGCACAGTGGTCTAAAGCATGTTGAGATAATCCCTTCCAAAGGAAAGGAGTAATATTGCTGCATCTTGTTTCTTCTATCATTAGAAAAGAACCCAAAAGCTAGTGTACACTTTAGATTTTAAAGAACAATGAACTTTACTGGGGTATGTTACTCTGATCAATTTATTGAGTAGCCTGGCAATCTGCCAGATTTGAATGCGACCCTGAAAACAATTTTTTCAGCTGTCTTACCACTTGGCCCATGTGACCCCATGTGTTGCGAGAATGCTTGACAAGTCTATCACAGAAAGGGATGCTTTATGGAGACTTTGACAAGACCCTGTAAATAGATCACAGTGCAAGCATTAGGATTTTAGATCAACACTATGCCATTCTCTGCAAATAACTATTATCATTTTGAGAAACAGCTCAGTCTTTCTACTGGAGCCAAGCAAAGAATGAATGCTTGACCGTAGGTCACCAAATTACCATGAGACTGTAGCTGCCCATCAAGAAGTAGGTGTCGTCT
Organism: Rhinolophus sinicus; assembly: GCF_057876585.1. Lineage (NCBI taxonomy): Eukaryota > Metazoa > Chordata > Mammalia > Chiroptera > Rhinolophidae > Rhinolophus > Rhinolophus sinicus. The sequence goes on from NC_142517.1 coordinate 202,836,648, forward strand.
GACAATCATACCATAAAGTTTGACAGCACAGCAGCACTTCATTGTCAAATGGATGTGGTATGTACAAGTTTGAGCTCAACTGTATCCTAAAGGTAAATATAACTTACATGATGAGCAAGTGGCCCATATGCCCGCAAGCCATGTTCCTACTGTACTGACCCCCTTCTCAACCTTCCCTCATGGCCATATAGAGATCTCCCTATAATCAGTTGACTGGGGAAAATGTTCTCTTTTAAAGATGAGGGTATCTGTACAGGCCCACCTGAAGTGGCCCTGGAGAATAGTGCTGAAGGGTAATCTTCCAGTAGACCAAACTTTGAGCCACGTACCTGGTTGTTTTTCCTGGAAGGAGAAACAGATGACCAGGGGTATGCATCTATACTACTTAATGGACCATGGTTAATGATTAGATGAGTGACTGAGGACTTGAAGAAACATAATTAGAAAATGGGTTCATTCGATGGGCACAGATTGTGAAGGTATTTATTTTTCATGTGAATGCTTACCAAAGGGTAACCTCAAACAAGACGACTTTAATGAGCATACAGACAAGATGACCAATTCTATGGAAGTCTGTCAGCCAGATTCTCCCCACACACTGTTGTCCTTGTCCAATGGGTCTATGAATAAGGTGGCTATGGGTTTAGGGTCAGAGTTTATGCATGAGCTCAAAAAAATAAACTACCGCTTATTAAGGTCAACCTGGAAAAAGCCACTGCTGAATGTCCAGTCTGCCACTAGCAGAAACCAATGCTGAGCCCTCAATTTGTACCATTCCTTGAGGAGATTATTCAACCATTTGGTGGAGGTTGATTACATTGGAACATTCTATAATGAAAGTAACAGCACGTTGTTCTCTCTAGAATAGACACTTACACTGAATATGGATTGACTTTTTTGCCCATAATGTTTTTGCCAAACCCATAATTTAAGGATTTATAGAAAACTTTATTCACCATCATGATATTCCACATAGCTTTGCTTCTAACCAAGGGATACAGCCTCATTCTTATGCAATTCACTAGTCTCCCATCATCTCCCCAACATCCTGAGCAGCTAGATGTACTGATAGAATGGAGGAATGGATTTTGAAGACTCAGTTATGGCATCAATTAGGTAAGAATACCACACCTTATAGGGCTGAGATGATGTCCTCCAGGATGCAGTATATGCTCTAAATCAGCAACCTGTATCTAGTGTTGTTTCTCCCAGCCCAAAATACATTAGTCCAGGAATCAATGGCTAGAAAGGGGAGGGATTCTTCACACCATTAGCTCTGGTATTTCTCTAGCAAAAAGTTTGCTCTGCCCACAATTTCTTTTATTCTGATGGTCTTTAGACTTGTTAGTACTGTTGTGTATCTGTGAAGTTCAATATGCTATTCACTAGCTATATGTGGTTATTGAACTCTTGAAATATGGCTACTGCAGCTCGAGTAATGGATTTTTAAATTTATCTTATTTTAGGTAATTTAAATTCAATGTGAACAGTCACTTGTGACTAGGGTCTATAATACTGGGCTAATGTATGCACAAGGTCTACAGTTCTCAAGAGGTGAATACGTCCACCAGGGGACATAGTAATGCTTCCATTATATTGAAAGTTGAAATTGATAACTGGCCACTATAGGTTTAAATGACAATAGTTACTGTACTGTGTGGGGTAGCTCCTCCTGATACATCAGGAGGAAATTGCTTCATTACTACACAGTGGGATAAGGAAGTATGTCTGAAATTCAGAATATCCTCTGGGTATCTCTTAATATTTCTATATTCTGTCATTAAAATCAATGAAAAAATTTAACCCAGTACAGGCAAGAATGCAAATAGATCCTTCAGCAATAAAATTTTGAGTCACCATACCAGGCAAGGAATTATGACAAGTGGAGGGCTTGCTAAGGGAAAAAATAAATAGGGACTTGAAAAGTACAATCTACAATTATGTGGCTAGATGTGGAAAGAAGACTATAATGGTATGGATATTCTTTTTTTTTTTTTTTTTTTTGGTGTGACTCTAATTGTTTGAATATTAACCAACTTTTTGTTTTCTTTTTCTTTCCCATTTCTCCACCACCCAACATAAGATGCATTCATAGACACTGAACTTATATCTCAGTATTTAAGCACAGGATTTCAAAATGGGAATGTGATTCAACTAGAATAGTAAATAATATAAACTAAAAAGAAATTAAAGGACTTTATGTTATCTTTTGAAGAGAAGGATAGTATATTTTGAGTTGTATAAGGATAGGTGTGTCATGTTAGGTAGAAACATGGTTTAGCTTCTTTTATAAATGTTAAGGGTAGTTGGAAAGGTATGTATTGATATCAAGGTGACAAGAATTGAAATAAGATGGCTTTGTTATTTATCTAGTTAACTAATCTGAAACTACATTTCACAAAAGCTCTTTTCCCTTATAACTCTTTGTTAACATTGACCAGAAAATACTTTCTAAACAATATTTGGAAGGCAGGAAAAGACCAGGTGCCATATTTCTTCTGCTCTCATGTTCAATGCAGGAACTCAGGCATGGTGAAAGTTATTGTATGTTGTCACTGATTTGCCAACTCAATTGCTGCTCATCAGCTTTAGTTAATCTCTTTCTTGAGTTTCTCCAATGCCTGGACCAAATAGGTGCAGTGTTGTGGCAAATAATACAAGTAATCCTGCACCCAGAGTACCAAGATTGGAGATGGTAAGTGGCATAAGCAGGTTTGCCTTTTCTTAACAGGTTAGAGTTTTTCTCAAGGGTTCTAGTTCTTCTTTGTGAATTCTAGGTTGCTATTGTTCTCTTCTAAATTTAATGTTTCTTTCAGCTTCTGGTCTGGCTGAATTAGAGTAATTTGGAGCTCAACACTAGACATAATAGCAGCATCTTCAATAGTCTGCTCTACCAGCTTCAACTACTATAATAAATCCCTTGTTGTTTATTACTCACAGTGATTTGGTATCTGTGATAAAATCTTAACTGATAGTATTTACTAAAACTGAACATACACATTCCCTTTGAATCAGCAACTCCAGGCCTAAATGTCCAACCACAGAAACAAGTACCTTTGTGCACAAATATGCATGAACAAGAATGTTCAAAGCTCTTATTCATTAGAGCCCAAAATTGGAAATAATCAAATATCCCTCAACAGTAGAAAGGATAAACTCATCATGGTATAATCATGCATTAGAATAATGTACATCAATTAAAAGAAAAAAAAACAAACTTCTGTTTTACTCAAAAAAATGGATGAATTTCAAGATACAGCATTGAGAAAAAGAAGCCTAACATGGAAGAATGCATATTCACATGAAATTCTCTAATCAAATGTAATAGAAGTCAGAAAAGTGGCTACTGTTGGGAGTCGGTAATAAGGAATAAAAAAAAAGCCTGACATGAAAGAATGCATATTCACATGAAATTCTCTAATCAAATGTAATAGAAGTAAAAAAAGTGGCTACTGTTAGAAATAGGTGATGACTGGAGATAGTACAAGGGTGTTTTCTGAGAACTGCTAATATTATGTCTGGTGTATTCACTTCATAAATATTTACTACATTGTACACTTAAGATTTGTGCACTCTATTACTTGCATGTTATACTTGCATAAAATGATTTAAAAATAGTATAACAAACAATAATAAAACAATCCTAAAATGGAACCACAGAACACTCTAAGTAGCAAAACAATCTTGAGAAAGAAGAACAAAGCTGGAGACACCATACTGCCTAATTTCAAACTATATCACAAAGCTATACTAATCAAAACACTATGGTATTGGCATAAAAATAGACATGTAGCTCAATGGAACAGAACAGAGAGCCAAGAAATAATCCCAGGCGTATGTGGTGTATTAATTTATGACAAATGATCCAAGAATAAACAATGGGAACAGGACAGTCTCTTCAATAAAAGGTGTTTGGAAACCGCAATAGCCAAACACAAAAAAAAATTAACCTGGTCCCCTCTCTTATACCATGCACAAAAATCAAGTCAAAATGGATTAAACACTTAAATTTAAGACCTGAAACCGTAAAATCCTAGAAGAAAACATAAGGAATAAGTTCCTCGACATCAGTCCCAGCTTTTGCAATGATTTTTTGGATTTGACATCAAAACCTAGGGCAACAAAAGCAAAAATAAACAAATGGGACTATATCAATCTAAAAAGCTTCTGCATAGAAAAGGAAACCACCAAAACAATGAAAATGCTACCTGTAGAATGGGAGAAAATATTTGTAAATCATATAACTGATAAAGAATTAATATCCAAAAACTATAAGGAACTTACAGAATTGAATAACAAAACAAAACAGTCTGATTAAAAAATGGGCAAGAGAACTAAGTAGACATTTTTCCAAGGAAGACATACAAAGGGCCATCAGGTATATGGAAATGTGCTCAACATCACTAATCATCAGGAAAATGCAAATCAAAACCACAGTGAAATAACTCACACCTGTTAGAATGACTATTATCAAAAAGGCAGAGAGTGTTGGCAAGAATGTGGAGAAAAAGAAATGATTGTGCAGAGTTAGTGGGAAGGTAAATTGATGCAGTCACTATAGAAAAAATGTATGGAGGCTCCTTAAAAAAATAAAAATAAAACTACCATGTGACCCAGCAATGGCACTTCTGGGTATATATCCAAAGGAAATGAAAAGAGGATATCAAAGCGGTATCTGCACCATTACGTTCATTGCTATTTACAATAATCAAGATATGGAAGCAACCTCAGTGTCCATCAATGATGCATGGATAAAGAAACTATGATACACTCACATACACACTCACACACACACACACACACACACACACACACAAGTTTAATGGAATATTATTCAGCCATGAGAAAGACGGAAATCTTGCCATTTGTGACATTGATGGACCTTGAGGGCATCATGCTAAGTGAAATAAGCCAGACAGAGAAAGACAAATACCACATGGTATAACTTATATGTGACTCTAAAAAAAAATTGTCAAATTCATAGAAACAGAGAGTAGAAAAGTGGTTGCTAGAGCTGGAAGGTGGGGAAATAGAGAGAGGTTGGTAAAAGGGTACACTCTTTCGGTATAAGATTAATGAGGTCTGAGGATCGAATATATAACGTGGTGACTATAGTTGATAACACCGTAATGTATAATTGCAGTTTGCTAAGAGAAAAGAGCTTAAATGTTGATAATAATAATAAATATAATATATACCTACCTGACAGTCTGTGAAGATTGAATGGTATACCTCATGCTTAGCATAAAAGATTTATCACTATTATATAGCATGGTTTTGTTGGTATAAAACCAGTAATTGAAATTGAAATACTGCATACAGCTAGGTAGGTTATATTGCCTACATTCAGGTAGGCAGTATTATCTTTGAGAAGAATGATTATTTTACAGAAAGGTTTGAAAACTTGGACCTAAACATATAACATTAGAAGCACAATGTCCATTGTTTATATAATATCACAACCTCACATTCTAAAGAGTGAGGATATTTTAAAACAAACCCAGGGACAGAGCAATGAGGATTTATGCAGGAGAGTGTCTCTCTGCCTGACCTCTCCATCTCCATTGTTTTCTGCCACAGTTCTCTGTATTTCCTTCACAAAACTCTTCAAAAAATGTTTTCAGGTTATTACCAAACTTGTCTCATTAGTATGTAAGTGCCATGTGGACAGTTACCATTTCTGTTTTATTTTTCCTCAGTACTAAGAACAATGACTGGCACACGGTAGGTTCCCATTAAATATTTATTAACTAAGTGATACAAAGAGCATGAACGTCCATGAATTAAAGAATTGGCAACTTGGCATGTGCATCAGCCATCTTGACATTCATAACTGACCTCTACCCTAGTTCCTTTCATGTAGAAAGCCATCCTGCCATAGTTAAATTATAGTTCTGTAGAGTTATAAGGGTGATTGTTTCAAAGTCACCAATTTCTGAATACTTGACATTCCTGATATCACTACCCTTGCACTTTTCCTAATGAAATGACAACACCACAAGTCCTTTCCAAAATGAAGTGGAAATGAAGGTGAATAAATAAATAACTAATGAAGGGACTACAGACCAACTAATTATGATCACAATATCCGAAAGTGCATGTTAATAAGAAGTATGTGTCATTTTGCTTCACATTTTTCATAATCTGGAAAAATGGTGACAGAAAGTCCTTGTATATAAAAAGTATATCTAATAATCAGTGAGATATAACCACTATAAATAATTTAAATTCCATCAAGTAAAAACAAAGATTTAACTGAGTTTTGCCAACTAGGCTTGGGGCACTAAGACATCCCCACAGCAGATGGGAACTGTCAAAGCTCATAAACATTCAAAATTGTAAGACATGACTTTCAGATGACAGAAACCAGAAGAACTCATGCAAATCAATGAGCCCAACACACCTTATTTAAAGAGAGTGTTGACAGTCAAAAGAGGAGACAGCATTGAAGTTGCACCTTTGGAGATACCTCAGGTTTTAATTAGTCAAATGTCACTGTTTCCTAAATGGAGGCTCTTCCATAGATAACGCTTTTTAAATCCATTAAAAAACAGTTTCCTTCCACTTACCTTGGTGCTAATTTTATGCCAAGTTATGCTCTTTTCATCATTCAAACTCCTCATCAATGAATCCAATGATAGAATAAGACAACTAAAAATAATCGCCCTAATGGATCTGGCCAATTTAATTTTAAGCAAATCCATTTGAGATGGATTTTTATTGCTATATGCTTATAACTATAAGAATTGTGCAGGTCAAGATGGTGGTGCCTCTGGAATTTCTTTATTGGAGGATCAGAAACATAATTAGTGGGCCAGAGTATGTGACAATGTATTTGCATAGTAAGTGCACAGCTTTCACTTAGTTTGTACATCCATTTGATGTTGTTGTTGATACTTACTGATAGAACTTCAGAAGTGACAACCCAACCACCACCAAATGTTGCTTATGAGACTTCTGCTAAAATGTGGACAATAAAATGACTGTGATATGTATGACACTTAATCATTTTAAAAAGGTTGAGTAACTCATTACAGATCACATTCACAGCAAACACGGAACCCACGGACCAGAAAAACTTTTTGGTTCTAAATCTTTTGGTCTTTTCTATATACCATATTGAGGACAGAATCAAATTCATCTTCTGAAAATATCATAATATTATCAAAGAAACTGCATGATATCCATCACTACCTATTCAATGTACACTTTCTGTATGGTGGAGGGGCAATTTTATTGCCATCACTGTGAAATTGCTATGATGTGGTTCCCAAAGGAAATGGCGCATCTCAGACCAGCCTTCAAATTTGAGTAGGAGTTAGTTAGGAGAATGGACAATACATTCCAAACACAGGGAACAGCACATACAATGGCACAGAAACTAGGGAGTGTCACACAATCAAGTAATGGAAAAACGTTTAGTTTAATCCAAGTGTACTGAGGGCCTGGAGAATCCTATCAGATGGGGCAAGAGGGAGAGCAAGACCCCGATCATGAAGGACTTATAAATAATTTTTTAAAGTTTAGATTTTACACAAAGAGCAATGGGGAGCTTTTTAAGAAGTTTAAACATATCATGTGCATTGGCAACATACGTATTTAAAGTTTATATTCAATCCTAAATATAAGGGAAGATGTATTTTGGAGCATGTTAGATCTTTTTGGAAACCTTCCAATGAATAAAACTGCAAATGGCCAGATGGACCTTAGAAGGAATAAGATTTTTGCTCTAGGCCAATAAAAATTCCATTCTCAAGGTAATACAGATGCATACAGACATAATTGGCTCTGAGGAGAATTAATATTAGAATATAACAAACCTATGTGGCTTTTATAATGTAGCTGACATACTTCTACCTGGGATAAATTTTGTTATTCTTTACTTGGTTCTATAGACTAAATGGACTTGGTTATTTGAAATAATTTTAAATAATCTACCAAACCTGGGCAAGCTCCCCCAGGCCATTAGACAAGGAGCTATTTGCATGCCAAATTGCAAGGTTTAGCATATGGTCCTTAACATTTGCATAACTAAAATCTTAAAAAAGCATTTTCAGTGAGATGCCTTTTATATTTGTCTTCATCAACTAACTTGTTTTCTTTCATAAATTGTTTTCTTTCCCTACACATTGTCCTAAAGTACTATTTTGTGAATGGTTATTTTTCCTTGTACAAACAATACATATTTAGTGTTAAAGATAGAAATAAAAAAAAGAAAGATATTAAAACCTTTCATAATAGGAAAACTTTTTTTGTTGATTGTTTTACAAAAATGAACTCATATTCCATATCCTGACTTGTGGTGGTTATTAATGTTTTTCATTTAATCACACATCAGAACATTTTGAACATGATTATATAAATATATTTTAATGAGTATTGTACTCCATGTTATGAGCAAAATTTCCTTAACTAATTCCATATTGCTAGACATCTAGATTGCTTTGTTTTTTTCTAATTATAAGTAACATTTTAATTTAGGATTTAGGATTAAATAACATCTAGTGATGTAATAAGAGTAAAAATATAATAGCCACCAAATATATTTGTCATCCCCAAACCTATTCCACATTAATATGATCAGAGAAAAAGTGGATCCTTTGTGCATCAGCCTCCATAGAAAGATTACTATCAACTACTTAAGTATTTTAAGAAATTGTAGTTGTACACACTTTGAGGTCATCAAATGCCAGTCTGTGTGAATTCCATGTCTGCCATAAACAGTTAGTACAAGCAAAGTAACCTTTAACATTGCTAATGGGAATAAAGAAATAGACTCAAGAAGGAATTCTTTTTTGAATAATCACTCAGTTACAGGCATAGGACATCTTGAGCTTCAGGATGGGTATGAAATTTCCCCCAAAAATGATCCTGAAACCACAGCTAGAGGAGTAAACAATCAGTCTGAATTTGTCCTAAATGGACAGCATCAGTCTTGGCTGGGGACTAGAGGAGCCTCTCCCAGTGGAGAAATTCAGTCAGTGGTCACAATGACACACATCTGCAGGCCATGGTGGTGATCCAGGCACACTGGTCTCCCACCTGCAAAGTCCAAGTACTGAGCCTCAGTGACCTTGACCATATGTAGTGTCCAAGTTTAGAGTCTGTTCTTTGAAATCAGACTATCTACATTTGAATCAGAGATTCACCTCTTCCCAGCTATTTGACTGTGAGCAAGTTCTTTGGGCTTCAGTTTCTACAGGAGACTCTAAGAGCATTTTATAAGGGTTGCTGGGAGGCTTAAATAAAATCATCCATATAAAGCATTTGGTTTAGTACCTGGCTTATAGTGCATACTTGGTAAATGTGTGTTACTGATTTCTCGCATTGTAAACCTAAGTAGGAGCAAGAAACAAAAACCAACTCTCTCTCAAAACCTTTTATCATTTCTCCCACTTGTTACCAGTTCAAAAAGGAATGAAGACAAGACCTTAAAACACTCCTATATGTCAAACCTTATTTAAAAGAGGAGAAAGAAGAAGAAGGGAAGAAAGAGGAGGAGAAGGAAGAACAGAAGGAGGAGACAGGAAGAGGAGGAAGGGGAAGTGATAAGTGATGTACAATTGCCTTTAGATATATACTATTACAAATTAGAATGAAAAGTGCTTAAGAAAAACAATAAATTACAGATGTTGAAGTGATGTTACTGATAACAGAAATATCTAATATCCTAAGATAAATCACAGTATACAAAATTAATTTTGTGAAATATTAAATATGATAAATTCCTATAAAAGCAAAAAAAAATGGAGCTTCTTCAGGCAATTTTTTTTACTAAGGGAGGGTGCTTTAGTTAAAGAAAGATAAGTATTTTTTTTTTCTTTTTGATTGTGCAAAGATCATGGAAGCTATGAGAGGCACAAATTTAAAAGAATATCATCATCAAGGGGAAATGACAATCAAACAAGAAAATTTTTCCATCTTATAAGAAAACAAAAAAAAAATCAATAGAGTTTCATATCTGAATACACCATGTTTCCCCAAAACTAAGACCTAGCTGGACCATCAGCTCTAATGCGTCTTTCGGAGCAAAAATTAATACAAGACCAGGTATTATATTATTAAATTATATTATATTATATTACATTACATTATATTATAGTAAAACAAGACTCGGTCTTATATTAATTTTTGCTCCAACGGATGCATTAGAGCTGATTGTCTGACTAGGTCTTATTTTCGGGGAAACACGGTAGGCTATATATATAACAGTGAAATCCATTTTGAATTATTTTAAATGTGCTTATTGCTCTTTTATTATAAAATAAATACATTCTCATTGCAAGCAGATCCATTTGGAAGTGGAAAAAAAAAAAGATGGTAATTCAGAGTTCTAAGCTATTGTAATTAAAGATCAAATACTAGACCAGTAACAATTTCACTTGTAGTGATTAGAATTTGTGTGGAGTGGCACATTTCTTTGTAAAAAAAACTTTCTTCTCTAAATGTAAAGTATATTTGAAAAAGTGAAATCACCTGTGATTGCAACCTACCACAGACAATCACTAATACTCTTCTGTAAATACCGTGCAGCTAGCTTACCCGTTCTCTCTTCCTCTATCTCACACATTCTGTGGTTGTAAGTTATTAATTTTATTTCTCATGCAAACTTTCAATTACAAGTAAATTATTAATTTAAGGAGAAAAGGAAATTGGAACTGAGGAAGCAAGTAGATTTCACAACACCCAAGGGTAAGAGAACAGCTGTATATCAAGATATACTTGGATTCAAGAAGAGATCCTCAGAAACCCCTTGTTTACCACCACTCTTTTTATCTCTTTCTCCAAAGCCATTTAGTCTCATGTCTGCTTCTTTCTGCACACCTGCTTTTTTAAAATTTATCTCACTGTTTTGGCTTCATCACAATTTTGGAGTTTGAATGTTCAGTTCTTGTAGCTATCTGAAAACTAGCACCTCTTAAATTCAATTCCAAATTCTTGAAAGAGAGAATTCTGACTCCATTCATATTAGGAGTTGAGTAGGACATGCTGTGGTTCTCAAGAAAAGGGACATGTGGGCTTAGTAAACACCATAATGTTAGTCCACTGTACTATAGATACCTTATGGGTCGATAAACATAAGTCTACATCATTAATTTAGAGACTTCCTCAAAATCTGATTATACTAACATTATTTAAATTCTTTAATTCCCTCTTCATATGGTATTTAGACTGTTTAAGCATCTTTGGTAAGCACACCATTTCCCTAGGAATAATTCTGATCAACGGTTCAAAGCATATACATATATATAGATTTTCTTTTTGCACAATTACTTTCCAGAAAATTTTCATCAATTTTGCACTTAGTTGGTAGCCAATGATGAAAGAAAGTCCTTCTATTTCCAGTCTCACTATATAGTAAAGGTAATTTTTGCCCATGGAAATGCAAGGCTTTAAGCAAAAAATAGTCATAAGTGGTAACCATTTACTTTCCCCACATTCTTTTAGTAAAGTACAATGAACATAGATTAAAATCCACCCCTTTTGTGTACAGTTTAACAAGTTTTATTAAGCAACTGGAGTCTGACAATTAAGTTTGCCAACTTGTTGCAATGATGTTGCTAAACTTTTTTGATATCAGAGGGATTATTCATTATGAATTTGTACCAACTGGACAAACAATTACCCAAGTTTACTATTCGGAAGTGCAGAAAAGGCTGAGTGAAAAAGTTACATGACCTGAACTTTTCGCCAATAATTTATGGATCTTGCATCACAACAGTGCACCAGCTCACATGGCACTGTCTGTGAGGGAGTTTTTAGCCAGTAAACAAATAACTGTATTGGAACCCTCCCTACTCACCTGATCTGGCCCCCAGTGACTTCTTTCTTTACCAGAAGAAGAAGGAAATATTGAAAGGAAGACACTTTGATGACATTCAGGACATCAAGCGTAAAATGACGACAGCTCTGATGGCCATTCCAGAAAAAGACTTCCAGAATTGCTTTGAAAGATGGACCAGACACTGGCATCGGTGCATAGCTTCCCAAGAGGAGTACTTTGAAGGTGACCATAGTGATATTCAGCAATGAGGTATGTAGCACTTTTTCTAGGATGCATTCACAAATTTAATTGCCTGAGCTCATATAACCACCACCACAATCAAGATACAGAACAATTCTGTCACTCCAAAAAATTCCCCCAGGCTCCCTTATAGTCAACCCCTTCCCTACCGTAGCCCCTGGCAACCACTAATCTGTTTTCTGTGCCTAAAGTTTTGATTTTTTTCAGAAAGGCATGTAATGAAATAACATACTATGTAGCATTTTGAGTCCGGATTTTTTCTCTTAACATAATGTATGTGAGGTTTGTTACGAGTTGAATTGTGTCCATACAAACTCATGTTGAAGTCTAATCCCCGGTACCTCAGAATGTGACTTTATTTGAAAATAGGGTCGTTATAGATATACTTAGTTAAGTCAAGATGAGGTCATAGTAGAATGGGATAGGTCCCCAGTTCAATATGACTGGTGTCCTTAAAAAAGAAGAAATTCAGACATAGACTAGCACACAGAAAGGATGCCATATGAAGATGAAGACAGATCAGGGTGATGCTTCTACAAGCCAAGGAACACCAAAGCTCACCAGCAAACCAGCAGGAGTTAGGAGAGAGGCATTAACCAGATTGTTCCTTCCCTCAGAAGGAACCAACCCTGCTGACGTCTCAGGACTTCCAGCCTCCAGAACTGAGAAAATATATTTTTGGTGTTTAAGCTACCCAGTTTGTGGTACTTTGTTATGGCAGCCCTAGCAAACTGATACAAGGTTCTTCCATGTTATTGCATGTTTCTGTTTATTGTTGAATTTTATTCAATTGCATAGATGTACCACTCATTTTTCATCCATTCACCAACTGAAGGGTATTTGGGTTGCTTCCAGTTTTCTATAGTTACAAACGAAACTGCTATAAACATTTGAGTCCGGACTTTGATGTAAACATAAATTTTCATTTCACTTAAACAACTAGGAATGACATTGCTGGGCCATATGATAAGTGCATGTTTAAGAATACAAGAGATTGACAAACTGTTGACTACAGAAGCCTCCCCATTTTACATTCCTACCAGCATTGTATTTACTTGCTCTACAACTTCACTAGAATTTGGCATTATCATTCTGTTTTTGTTTCATTTTGTTTTTTTACTATCTTACAGGCGTAGAGAGGCATCCCATTGTGAGTTTAATTTTCTCTCCTGTAATTAATAATTTTGCACATCTTTTCATGTACAAAATATATAAATGTTTTTATATCGTCTTAATATAAGTCCTTCATATGACATTTGACTTGCAAAATATTTCCTCCCAGGCTGTGGCATATCTCTTCATTTTCTTAATGATGTCTTCCAAAGAACAGAAGTTTTTAATTTACTAAAGTTCAATTTATCAGTTTTTCTTTTACAGAGCATGCTTTCGATCTTTAAAAAAAAATTTGCCTAATTTAAGGTCACAAAGATTTTCTCATGTATTTCTTGTAGAAAGTTTATAATTTTTAGCTTTTTATTTAGATTTATAATCCATTTGGAGTTAATTTTTAATATGGTGCAAGGTATAGATTGAATTTCTTTTTGATTTTTCTGTTCTGGAGTTTTGTTTCTTTTGTACATAAGTATCCCACGGTTTTAGCACCATTTCCTTATTTGTTAAGTTTAAAATTGTTGGTGTCTCTGTTCATATTAAATATTGATCTGAAGTTTTCTATTATTGTATTTATTTGGCTGTGATATCAGGCCAATTGGGAAATATTTTCTCCTCTTTAACATTTTGGAAATGTTTGTTTAGAATTATCATTATTTCTTCTTAAATGTTAGGAAGAATTCAGCAATAATGTCATCTATGTCTGAAGTTTCCTTTGTGAGAGTTTGTTTAAATTCAGTTTCTTTGATAGATATAGGCTGTACATGTTATCTATCATTTCTATCTCTAATTCTCCAGCTCTGTTTTCTTGGGGAATCCTAGTAGTTTATGCCTTTCAAATATTTTTTCCATTCATCTAAATTATAGAGCAAATTGACATAAATTTGTTCATAATATTACCCTGTTTTATTTCCTATCTCTGTAAATTCTGTAGATTTTCCCCATCATTCTGATATTATCAATTTTTCTCTTATCTTTTTGTCCTGATCAGTCTGACTTAAGATTTATAAATTTTATTGATACTCTTAGAGAACCAACTTTTGATGTCATTGGTTTTCTCTATTGTTATTGTTTTGTATCTCATTGGTTTCTATTCTATTTATTATTTCCTTTGTTCTACTTACTTTGGGTTTAATCAGTTTTTGATCTTTTAGTTTTTAAAGATGTGATAGATATTCTGGAGATTTATATTGCTATAAATCCCCCTCTAAGAAATGCTGTGGTTGCACAACATAATTTTGGATATTTTTTCAGCTCGAAATATTTTCTAATGTTCTTTTTGATTTTCTCTTTAGCTTTACTATAACTTATTTAGTTCTCAACCTTTGGAGACTGTTTAAACATGTCTTTCTATTATTGATAATTAATTTAATTGCATTATGGTAACATTTTATATTATTGAATATTTTAAAATTTATTGAGACTTGTTTCATAGCTTAGAATATGTTATGTTTTGAAAATTTCTGTATGCACTTGAAAAAAGTGTATATTCTGCTGTTGTTGGGTAAAGTGATAATATCTAAATGTCAGCTCGGTGAAGTAGATGACAGTATTACTCAATTCTTCTGTGTCCTTATGGATCCGTTTTTCATTGTACATTTTCTGTTGATTATTGAGAGAGTGGAATTGATATATTTGCCTGTGATTGTGAATTGGTCTATTTATTTTTTCAGGTTGACAAAGTTTTTGTTTTATGTGTTTGGAAGTTTATTATTAAATACTTAAGCATTAATAATTGTTATGTCCTCATGATTAATTGACCACTTTATCCTTATGAAATAAACTTCTTTATTACTAGTAAACTCTTTGCTCTGTAATCGACATTGTCTAATACTATACAGTCATTCCAACTTTCCTTTCGTTAGTGTTAGAATGGTATATTCTTTTCTATCCTTTTGCTTTCAAATTCTTTATGGCATTAATTTAAATTCAGTTTTTTACAGACAGCAAATAGCAGGATTTTACTTTTTTATACAATCTGACAAATTGACATTCTTTGCCTTTAATCAAGGTGTTTGCACTATGTATATATAATGTGATTATTGGCGTGGTTGGGTTTAAAGCCTATTGTTTTTGTTGTTGCTGTTGTTTCATCTGTTCTTTGTTCCCTCTTTTTTTTCTGCTTTATTTAGGATTAACTATGTTTTATGATTTCATTTTATCCCCATGGTGGTTTATTACTTCTAATGTCTTGTGTGTGTTTGTTTAGCACTTGCTTTCAGGGTTTCTGTTATATATCTTAAACTTATTATGGTCTATCTTCAAATGATATCATACCACTTTATATACAACTGAATATTTCTATTTTACCTATCGCAGCATTTTAATATTGTTTTCATGGAGTTTGCTTCTGTTTTGTTATAAACCCCACAATGCCCTGTTACTATTTTTGTTTAAATAATTATCTTTTAAACTTATTTTTGAAATAAACAAATTGAATATATGTATTTATATACTACTAATTCTGGTGCTCTTTATTCTTTAGTGTAGATTCAGATATCTATCTGGTATAATGTTTCTTCTGCTTGAAGAACTTCTTTTGATATTCTTATAGTAGAGTTTTAATAGTAAGAATTGTTTTCATCTTTTGTATCCTTGAAAAATATTTTATGTTTCTTTAGTTTTTGAAAGGTTTTATACTGGATATCAACTTCCAGGTTGACAATTTTATTTTCTTTCAGTATTTTAAAGATACTTTTCCATTATCTTTTGTTTTTCATTATTTCCTAAGAAAAATCATGTGTCATCTTAATTTTTTCTCTTTATGTACTATGTCTATTTTTTTCTCTAGCTGCTTTTAAGATTTTTCTCTTTATCACTGGTATTAATCAATTTGACTATGGTACACCATGTAGTTGTTCTAATTTTATTGTTCTTGGTTCATTGAACCTCTTATTTTTCATTTCTGGAAATTTTTCTGATTATTTCTTTAAATATTCTTGGGTTTTGTGTTTTTTTTTTTAAACACTCTTGAGCTTTTTGTTCCCTCTCTGGGACTTTGAAGTCATGTGGAAATAATTTGATGTTTTTTGATACTTGTTTCTAAGCTTTGCTTGATGGAATCAGAAAGGTCTGTAGTCCAGGACTAATTTTTCTCCACTACCAAGACAATGGCATTTTAAAGCACTACTCAATAATCCATGTTTTATAACGTTTTCCCACCTTGAATCGTAAAGGCTCAATGTAGCTCCAGGATTTTTCCATCTGATTTTTACAGGTGGTTCTTTCCCTGGGTTGGTTGCTTGCTCACATGCATACATTGATTAGTATTCAGCTGAAGACTCAAAGGAGGAAACCTTTGGCAGATCTCTGGAGCTCATTCTCTCTGTAATGTTTTTCTCATCATTATACAGTCTTAGAAACCCCAGCTTCTTATTCTCTTGAACCTTCTAATTCTGTCACCTGGATGCAAGGTAACCACCTGATTTTGCCTGCATTTCCCCCCATACAAGAGCCTGAAAACTCTCAAGGTGGTAAGTTGAGGTAATTGTTAGGACTTTACTTGCTTATTTCCCACTTCTCCAGTATCACTGATTTCACTGTTTTTTGTCCAGTATCTGAAAACCCTTGTTTCATGTATTTTTTCCTAAACAACTGAAAAAATTTTAAGATTCCAAACTCTATAGTGTAGAAACTAAGGAGCTTTAACAATCATTGAACACATAATTGTTGTGTAAATGAGGCCACACACAAAAATGGGTTTGTTTTAGTAACTAAAAACATTTGATTTAGTAAGTCTGTAAACATTCTTCATGTTGAACATCTGTTTGAGTTTTAGTAGAATCTTTGAGTCCCCAGGCTTGAAATTAAAAATGAGATTATGTGGTCATTTGCAATTCAAATACAATTAATATTACTTACAGGGACAAAGTCTAAAATCTGAATTGAATGAATTAAATGTCATCTTTTATGAGTGCAAAGAAAAAAAGCTATAGAAAATTTAGCTCAAATTTGAGCACAAATATTGTGTCTGCCTACAAATCTTCTACTTACTTGACATACTTAGCTGTATGTCAATTTTTTTTACACGTGTCTCCAAATTCAGTATACACAATCAAGAGAATTAATTTATAGGATGTTGGAAAAGTACAGAGACAAGTGATTTTTTTTTTGGTGTGTTTTTCTCCTTTCGAGCAATAGTTTTCAGACAAACTGGTAAATTAACTTAGTGGGTGATTATGGAGTTTTACAACTTTTGTTTAGGAATTTATTAGCTCATTTGTTCTAAGAAAAATTTGAGACAGATAAGTGAAGCCAAGCTCTAAAGGGGGACAACAACAACAAAAAAGACAGTTTGATCCACATCAGGCACATTCTTAAGGTGGCTTGGGCTTGATGAAAAGGAATTTATTGTATATATTTGGCTCTGAAATGTAACAGTACATTATATCAACCTTGCGTTTTTCAGACTCAGACTTCTTTGATCTACCCTGAAAATGTGTAGCTATGCAAATATTCCACATTGCTATAATAAAAAAAGAAAGTTTTGCTAAAATTAACAGTGAACACATAATTCTAAGTTCAGTGGGGGTTGAGTTTACCTAAACACAATTATGTGAATTGTGTTGATTCAGAAGTAGGCAAGAGATCAAGCTTAGTACCAAGTCAGACCACCACAAACTAGTTATGTCCCATTAAGCAAATCAAATGAATTAGTGGAAATTATACATTAAAAGAATAAAATTACCTATAAAACTAGAGGTCAATTTGGGAATTATAATATTGCAAAGAGTATCTATTTGAACTTAGAGAATTAAGAATTGTGACAGCTACAAGATATACTTTGTGAGAGTGAATCTTAGTAAATAATGTCATTTGTAGGAGCCAAAGTTGACAAACAGAAGGTTTCCCTACTATACTATTTGATACCATGCTTCCTGTGTTTTCTTGTTTCCCTGCTAGAACTGGATAGTCAATATGATTAGCACGTCTTTCAAAAAATAAAATGGACAGATCTGGAGATATTTATTACCTTTCCCAAGAATGTCGAAAGCATTTCATGATAACATTTCTGTTAGTAGTGATGGCAGAATTAAGTATTTACATCTCACACTTTTTTTATATATAAAGGGGATTACTTAATTGCAGAGTACTGACATCTAAAGAAATTTAAGTTCTTTTAAAGTACAAAGAACATCTTTTTAAGTGAAAGTTTTATTTAGTGTTTCTGAAATATATAAATATATATTGGAGGTCAGAATGACCAACTCTTTAAGAATTGTGAATGCATCTCATACAAAGTTTAAATTTCTGTATATACATATACATGTGTGTGTATTTACACATACATATACACACATATATGTACATACATATATACATACATATACATATATATACACATACACACACACACACACACACACATATATATATATATATATAAAGTAATTTCACCTTAAAAAAATCTAATGAATGTATAACTTGAAGAAAAATTCAAAAAGTACTGTTCCAAGATTGTGAACTGTTTAGTTCAAATAACTGAGGACCTTGTTATGGCTATAATTACAACGGTGGAAAGTTGGCAGTCCTTAAACCATGGACCTAACGTGAGTTGGTATAAATAAAATATTTTCAAAATTCCGGCTTCTGCTTCCATAGCTGAAGGTTGATAAATGTTATTCAACCTCTCATAGCACACTGGACAGATATAAAAATGATAAACTATAAAAAAACTAAAAAAAATAATAATTATTATGTGTTTATGTAGCCCAATTTAGCAAGCCTACTCTGGCAAAAGCCATTTAAAAATACAAAATAAAGAGTTAAAATTCTTCAACTATAGTAATTCAGTTAGTATTAAAATCCATCTTGTTTACAAATGATCCAGAAATATTCTTAAAGAGAAATATTCTTAAGGAGCAAACCAATAGGACAACTTCAAGTCAGTTCCCTATATATTATACAGGTGATAATATTCGAAATTGAAAGCATGTTTATTAATCCTGGATACTTTAAATTTATGAAGTTGCATGGTATAATTGACTGTCATTAAATAATTGCAACATGTGCCAATTTATATTATACTATTTATATGAAAATTGATATAATATGTGTTCCAATGTTTTGTACATTTTATAGTGCCATAGAATTTACAAACCCATTTCACATGAATGTTCTCATTTAATTCCCTTAACAAGGCTGTAGGGCAGCTTTTAGCTCAATTATTATTATGCCCATTTTCCAGTTGAGAAAACTGAGAATCTGAGAGGTTATTCCTGCTCAGATCTAAGCAGCAAAAGTTAGTCAGAATCCAGTCATCTAAGCTTATTACTTAGTAACAAAATAAGAAATTTCAAACAAAATATGAAATTCTATTATATGGCCATCATTACCTAAATAGTACTTCTTAACTGAATGAAAAAGAGAGAAAGGGCCTGCTTTTTTGAATGGTTTTGACGAAGGTCTTGTTAGAAGGAATTGACTCATATTTTTCTGATTGCAGTTTTTATCATGACAGAATATGAAAATTGACATGAGTTTAAAAGAAAAGCTTTTCTTTGGTACTTACTATATATTTTGCAACAAAAAACATTTTTACAACAGTCAGACATTGCTTTTAATCCAGGTGTAAACAAAACGAAAACTATCAACGAGTAACGTCAGAAGCAACCTGCAGTATTTTTAAATGATGTCACTTTCTAGTCTGACACTTTTGCAGCAAAAAGGGCAAAACAATTCGGGTTAAACAATTATGGTGTGTCCTTTTTTTTCCCCTCTGAGCTTTGCCATTTGAATCTGCCCGTGTTTTATGTACGTGCAACTCCAGACCCATGCTAAGACACAACCTTCTGACACTGTCTATTTGCCAGAAAGATGTAAATTGAAGACCTGAAATCTAATATGCAATAAATCGCAAATAAATGTGTCAGGAGATTTAGCACAAGCAGCACATAGGGGACACCTTCTTTTCTTAATCTGTAAAAGGCAAATGTCACGGTTGATACATCAGCCAAACTGCGATGGAGGAAGTGTTCACTGCAGTTGCTGAGTCAACAGCACCAGGGCTGTGAACAGAGGACGAAGCACGAAGCACGGAGACACCCAACTTCGAATTCCATCTTGGGAAAGGAATAAAGAGAACTTTCTCAGGACACACCCACAAGGGTGAGTGAAAACAGCTTTGGGAGATTTAAAAATAAAAGCTGAAATTCCCCAGAAAATGCCTCCCTGAGAGTTGCTAAAGGACACTCAAATTTAGAGGTTCAGAGCCCCATGCGTGTGCTGCTTATGCTGAAATAAGAGTCTAGGGATTCCAAAGGGGTGGACAGAAGAAAGCAATGCTTCCCCAAGTGTGAGACACATTCCACTGGTGGAAGATTATGTGGAAGCGGTCCACAGAAAGACTTTATTTTGTTGTTGTTGTTGTTGCTGAAAATTTGATCATGCATTTAATGAATACATATTAAAATAGAACAAGTATATTAACCTTTTCAGTTTGTGAATTGCTAGGATAAAAGTAAAAATTACAGTAAACTAAGTTTAAATGAATTTCTTTGAGCAAAAAACAGAGGGTGCCAAAAAAAATGTATACACATTTTAAGAAAGGGAAAAAATGTATTAAAATTATGCTGATGGTAACCACTCTGAGCACCTCTTGTAATTGCAGAAGTCAAACATGACTTGTAATCACCTTTTGTTATCGGTATATATTGAGTATTACAATTTTTTTAACAGTTTTCCTTTCTTAAAATGTGTATACATGTTTTTGGCACCCTCTGTAGTAAGGAAATAATGGTCCAGATGACACGTGGATTTGGACAAAAATTCTAAAGATGGTACTTAAAGTACTATGGTTGTGATAATGCTGGAACAGATAGAGCCGCCATTTAGTAAAGAAACAGGCCCTTCTTCCCTTTGCTTTCTCTGGAAATAAGGTATATAGAAGACTCTCTTTTAGCTTAACTCACCTTTCAGAATTATGCTATTCACTTACTATCTGCACCAGCATGGCTCTCTGTTCCCAGTTTTATGTTCTATTCTTATCCCTCACCCCTTTCTCACCTCCACTAGAATGGAAACTCCAGGGGGCAGATATTGCATCCCTGGCATTTAGTGCCTGGCACATAGTTGGCACCTAATGAAAGAATGAATGAATAACTGTTTTAGGCCTACACGCCTCTGAACTTCAGCTTGATACCCGAGGCACAAACCCTGCCCTTGAGGTCAAAGTGTTTTTCCCACAAGTCACTTTCCCCTTGCTTTCTGACCACTTCTTGTTTTGGTTCCTTTAGACTTACAACCTGATACACAAAAGCCCAATGTGGAATTGCAAGAAGAAGGATCCCAGGGTATGTGGTGGTCTCAATAGTTGCTTCTGCACTGTACAGTCATATGATCTAGGAAATTTTTTTAAGTGTTGGCCCTGAATAGCCTGTACAACTCTTATGAGAATCCCATCACCCTTTCCATAGTGATTGGAGAGGGATGGAAAGGTCTATGCCAATGAGTACATGGCAATACTCTTCCTACAGAGATTGGTTAGGAGTAAGCAGGTGACCCAGTTGTCAAAGGAGATGTGGGGAGATGTTTGCTTGAGGTCTCTTAGAAAAAAATCCACTTAAATGAGAAATCCTTCGGAAACAATCATTTATTTTCCACCAGATCTAGCTGGGTTCAGCTATGAGGCCTGGAACTACTGTTACCATCTGGTCGCCAGCCTGAGGGTGAAGCTGCACACAGAGCCAAACAGACCGAGAGCCTGATGGGAAGTGGATCTGAAGTCTGACCTAAACGCCTAACCTGAGCTCCTGATCTGAATTGGACCCGAAGCCCTAATGATGGCCTTACTTTCAGTGAGGCAATGAACTCTATTAGGTTGGTGCAAAAGTAATTGCAGTTTAAAAGGTTAAAACTTGCAAACACCGCAATTACCTTTGCACTAACCTAATACTTATTAACCATTTTAAGCAGATATTTTTCTATAACTTGTGGCAAATATATATATATATATATATATTTTATATAGATATATATTTCTCCATTATATATCTATACTATATATTTTATATAGACATATTTATATATTTCCTATAGATATATATACATATATAGCTACATATATATTTTAATTTACACAGGGTACAAATCTATTATACAGCCATTTTCTCTGTTAAGTCACTGATAAAATTATGAAAAGAAGGAAAATGATCACACTGTTTACCTTGATAGTCTTGTTCAGTTATTGCAATTATTTAGTTATTTAGTGATAGTTATTGTAGTACATTTTATGTTTCTCCTCTGTACCAAGAGCCAAAATAAAAGTAGTAATGATAATGATAATAATAATCGGTAACTCTTATTGAACATTTGCTAAGTACCTGACAATCTGCCAAATGCTTTACAGGGATCATCGTATTTAATCCTCCCAATAATGTTTGCAGTAGTTCCCAAACTTATTCTCATTTTACAGATGAGAAAATTGAGGGTCAGAATGTTTAAAAAATGTATAGTCTCAGATTGAACATCATTAATTTTATCAATTTTTCACCACTTTACTAAGATAAAGCCTATGACTATTCTCCATTAACACATGCTAATGTGCTATATTCTCCCAGTGTGTGTTACACACTCCCAGTATAATGTGTTAATGTGTAATATTCTCCCAGTAGGACCCACTGTGCAATTTTATATGCTTGTTATTTGCCTTCCTATCATGAGCAGCAAAATTTTAGGACGAAGGAGTTTTTCAGTCTGGGTCATTTAATACCAGTGTGTAAGCCAATATCTAGCATAACAAATGCTCAATAAATATTGAACGAATGAATGAATGGACAAATAAAGATATTTGACTGTCTTAGTCAGTTTGGGCCACTATAATAATTACTATAGATTGGGTGGATTAAACAACAGTAGTTTATTTTTCATAGTTTTGGAGACTGGAAGTCCAAGATCAGAGTGCTATGGTGGTGGGGTTCTGGTGTGAGCTCTCTTACTGGCTTACAGAGCAATCCTCTAGTTCTACATTCACATGGCTTAGAGCAGAAAGAGCTGGAAGCTCTCCTGTCTCTTCTTATAGGGACACTAATCCCATCATGAGGGTCCATTCTCATAACCCAGTTACCCCCAAAGGCCCCATCTCCAAGTACCACCATATTGGGAAGTAGAGCTTCAACATATAAATGGTGGGGTGGGGGGCATGAAATGCAGGCTATAACTTTGCCCAAAAGTACATATGTATTGTAGTAAGTGTCAGAGATGACCTGAAGACTCTTAAATACTAGGATACTCCATACCAGGGTTCTTCTCCCTGCTCATCTCTTCACCAGAATCACCAGACTTGTGAAAATGCACTGACTTTGAATCTCAATGGATGTGGCCAGGGCACCTGTATTTTTATGAAGTTCGTCAAGTACTGCTTATGTTTCAGACCCATAGCCATAGACTGCATCTTCACAACAGAGATAAATAGACAGTCGCTGGGACTAGAGACTGTTCAAATGTTCAGGTGATTTATTTCACTTTCTGTGAATTTATTATGCTTTCTGGCTTTTTCAGAGAAGTTTTCCAGATCAGTGCCTTCAAATTATCCTTCAAATATGGTTGTAACCCTACACCTTCCACCTGCAGAATACTTGGTAGCTGCTAAAGAACCTTTGAATATAGTCTCCAATCTAAGCCCATAACACTTCCCGGAGACCAGCATGACAGACACCAATTTACAAGTGAGAAAAGGAAGGCTTGAGACATGAAATGACTTAGTTATTAGCACATAGAGTCATCATTCAGCTGTCTAGAGAGGCTAGTTCTTACTCTGGTCTTATTTTTGGCAGCTTCTCCAATTCCATTAAGAGCTGAAAAAATATCCTGTAAGCCAAATCTTTGAGACCACCTGCCCTGAGCAAATGTCGAGATGACATTTGAGAATTAAACCTGAGCAGAGGTAGCCATTGCCACAGTAATTCCCCCTGATTCATGTTTGGCTGTAACCTCAGACTCATTGCTTTCACCTAAAAATCTCCTCTAAAAACAAAAGTTAGAGCCATGGTGATGTAGAGGGAAATGTCTCCAAGACAATGTGGTAGAGCTTTGCTCCTCATGTATGACCCAGGTCAGTGTCACCTGCCATCTCTAGTCAGCTAAAGGGTGCAGCCAATTTATGAAACATGTAAACTCTCCAACACACTGGGATAGAATTCCTGCCAGTATAATTTACTGATTTTGAGTTTGCCTTAGGCTTATTCTTTTCCTCTCTCTCTCCCTCCCTCCCTTTCTCCCTTCCTTCCTTTTTTCTTTTCTTCCTCCCTTCCTTTTTCTCCCTTTCTCTGTTCCTTCTTTTTATTTCTGTTTATTTATGTTCTTTATTCGTAACATTTTTATAATGAACTTCACTTTTAGTAGAACAGAATTTTGAGATGCTAATAGTTTATGAAATTAAGCATATTATATTCACTTTCAATCCATTTATTTAAGACCCAGAAACATACAAAGATAAACCTACCATGCTGTATTTTATCAGAGTAGACAAATGGTATATTTTGGAAGTTATTTTAGATTACATTTTTCATAAAATTTTAAACATCGATTTAAATGTAAATTATTTACCTTATAAGTTGTCGCAAGCCTAAATACAAAAATATCTCTAGATGGTATTTATATATCCCACTTGTACAATAATAGAGTATATAATACCAATGGGAGAAAGTTTGTATTAAAAATAAGTATTATACATATTTCTTATTAAGTCTTTGATACATCAAAATTATTATTTGTTTCCAATGACAAATGAGTAGTTAGAGGTCATCCAATTTGGAGGTTTAAAAAATACTGCCAAAGGATGCTCTCATTAACAGTCTCAGTTCTAAATTCTATAGGATCAAAAACATGAAAATTCAATAAGAAAACATATCCATAGAGCATTCTTATAAATAGTAGAAGTGACAAAGAAGAAGTAATAGCTATGTTTTATTTTTAGCGAGATTTGTTATTCCCCCATTATCACAGCATCTGGCTACATCCAAAGTATTTAATGAAAAAGATGAGTCTATGTGCTATATTAACAAAATAATTTTGTACAAGCATGTACTGTGGAAGAGGTAAACAAATTACTTTCAGAAAGTTCTATGTCAAAGAGATGAATTCTGACAGATGTACATGGCATTGGTTATAATACAAGTATTGTATATGTCCTTCAGAATTGCTAGTATTCAACTAAATAAATGAATGCCATTTTTAAAAGGCCAACTATTTTGAGGAAATAAACATCAGAAAGCAAGGATGCATGTCTTTATCTGGTCATTTATTTTAAAACTCACATGCATTTATATAATGGGTAGTACCACTGCTTAACTGTTTTTAATAGGTCAAAATGGGCAGTTATCAGCAATCCATAGGGTTCAACACAAGAGAATGTCTATTATCAGATAATGCCATTCTTGACTAATTGTCCAAGTAACATACATGACATAGGAAAAGCTCAGCTATCCAAATGGCAAAATAATAGGAGGCTGGACCTAAAATACAGAGGGAGGGTGCCAAAAATATATATACACATTTTAAGACAGGAAAAAGCTATTAAAATTGTAATACTCAATATATACCAATAACAAAAGATGAATACAAGTCATGTGTATACATGTTTTTGGTACCCCCAGTATTTAAATGCCTTCCAAAGTAAAATTAATCATATACTCTAATTATACATTCTTTCATTGGCTATTATCTACCTCTGATGGCTTCTAGCCTGTTAATATATGGCCTTACCCAAATCAATTTCACTTCTGGCTTAAAATGTTTATAAGCATCCATGTAATATCATAAACATGACATTAACTTTGTTTTAGTCATGATGACACCAGTTCCATCTGTGCACTGCCATTTTCTTCATGGCATTATCCCCATAAACTTGGATAACATGTCCCTGATTTCACTTCCACTCTTGCCAAGTTTAACAAGAAATTGAATATTTGTCCATTGCTCTAATTCAAGCTCATTCTCACAACAGCACACAAAAACACGCAACAACAATAATGAATGCCACTCAGCAAGACACCGCCACACGTGGACACAAACACAGCTATGAGACATTGACATACCAAGGTCATAAAACCTTACCAAGCTGTTTGTACAGTGCTGCCAATGTAAGCATATGGTGGCAAGTTCATGAACTTAATTGTCATACCTCGTACTAGAAATGAGAGAGCTAAATTCTGTTAGCCTATCTGGAACAGATAAAACTATAGATATTAAAAGTAGAGGGAGTATAAGTTAGGAACCATCTTTATACAATATTATGGAAGACAGGAGATGTGTTGGGTATCTCTGAAGCTCTCTCCCATACCCAAATTCTATCCAGCAAATTATTCTCTACTCATCTCTATCCTGCTGTCTTTCTTGTCCCCTGGTTTCCTGTCGGGTTAGACCAATGGTAGGCACCAGTAAGAGGCTGAAGGAGAGTGAGAAGGTGGAGGAATTAACCCTCCACACACCCTGCTGCTGGTCCCTTCCAGTCTTGCTGCACTTGAGCAGAATCTGTTTTCTTCTAAGTCTCAGCTTCAGGTGAGAAGCCTCCTTTCCATGGCGTTAACTCGTGCCAGGTTCCAGTAACAATGTCCCCACCCCTTTCCCCATCAGTCCTAGGGATGATAATGGTTTCATTCTGTTGCTAGTCTCTGCAGGTATCATCATCCCTTGTTAGTTTCCTGCTCATACTTCTGTAATTTACATTCTTTACAGCTAAAGAATGTTGTCTTTCATAATGTTGTTTACTTACAATACTTTGTAAATCATAGAAGCATAGCATTTTGTTTGCTTGTTTATTTAAGTTTTTGATAGTGGTTTCAACATTTACAACATTGTAAGTAAGGAGGTCAACAAATGAATGAATACATTTAAAAAAATGAACTTTGTAAACAGTTAAGAAGAGTTCTGGAAATGCTTTAGTCTGCCACCTCGGAAGACGGTTTTAATTGTATTAGCTATTAGAGTGATCTTTTTGGTTACGAAATTAATCAAGAAGTTATGGCAAGGAGAAATTGGAGTATCTTTGTTTATTCCGTAAATAACTAATGATCCAGCTGTAAATAAGGCAGGTAATGTCTGGCTTCATGGAGCTTACTAGTTTGCTGGCAATAAAGTCTGTAAACAAATTATGTAAATAATTATACACATGACAATTGCTATGAGTATTAAGAAAGAGAAATACAGTGGACACTAATCTGGGTTGAAGGAAAAGACTCATTAGCTGAGAAGCAAAACATGAGCAGGCTCGGTGCACAGGCGGGTCCAAAGCTGCCTAAGGGTTCATGAAGACTGGTGTGAAGGAGTACAGGGTAACTGGAAAATTGAAAGAAGGTCAAGCTGACTGTATCACTGAGGTAGGCTGGGAATCATAAAATAAGGACAATAAGAACTTGTCCATGTTAAAGATTTTAGAGGCTCTTCTAGAAATAGTAAATGATTGATGGGTATCAGACAAGGGGTGATGTAATAAAAATTTGTGTTTGTGAAGACAAGTCTGGCTGATTACAGAAGAAAGAAAAAAAGGAAGGAAGTTGAGGGAGCATCAATGGATGAAGAGTATTATTGTTACCACATCTTAAGGATGAGATTCAGTAATTAGCTCAAGATCATATTGTGAGCAAGTAGAAGGTCCAACATTCATACACAGAATGTCTGACTCCTGGACTTGAGATTTTAACCAAAGAGTTAATATCCACTAAACCTTTGAAAACTGTGGAAAACATCACAAGTAAGCTTAAGAATACAAAGTGTGTATGTTTCCTGACCTAATCACTTTCATCATTTAACTGTTTCATCATTTTAACTGTTTAAAGTTAATGAGTTAAGGTACAGAGATACCACATATAGAGTGAGTAAGCTGGAGCGAGACATTCAAGACAATTTCTGAAACTGAGAAATCATTGTTAAATGAATGTGACCAATACATTTGTAAAGCAATATGTAAAATACATACGAAGAATTCCATGTGCTTAAAACAGAGTCAAAGTTCAGATATTGGTCTTTAACAGTTTCAGCAATGTGATTTCATTAAAAACAAATTTTATGGTCTCATTATAATTAGGGGAAAGATGTTCAAAAAGGATGTCAACCTTAGCATCCTTTTCAGAGAAGTACTTGTATTAGAAAAATAGACCATATGACTAGTTTGCACAAATTAGATTTCTTGGTTTTTATTGTTTGAAAACACAGTCACTATGCTATTATAAACCCAAGACTGGTTTCAAAATCTTTGAGAAGACATGAGGATATTTAGGCTTGGAGATTGGAAAGTTTGAATGTAAGGACAAAGGTATTCACCTCTATAGAGACAGTAGAGGGTATCATAGTTTTAATTAATTCTTTTCCACTTTTTTTCAACCAAACACAGCATGAGTCTCATGTATATTTTGAAAGACATACTAGTCGTGTTGAAGCATGAACTGGGCAGCCATACTATCTCGCTCTTATATAGTGGATTTATACATCAAGTAAGAATACAGGTTGATGACTAATAATAACCTTTGCAATTAGTTTTCCTAAGTCTCTGTACTTCTAAACTTATACAAACTTTACATTTTCAA
Source organism: Rhinolophus sinicus (assembly GCF_057876585.1). Taxonomy (NCBI): domain Eukaryota; kingdom Metazoa; phylum Chordata; class Mammalia; order Chiroptera; family Rhinolophidae; genus Rhinolophus; species Rhinolophus sinicus. The sequence goes on from NC_142517.1 coordinate 202,865,304, forward strand.
AATGTCATTTCCAATTCTACACACAAGTTAAGCCCAGAATTAAACCCTACTGGCATTTATGAATCAGGCTAGGGCATTCCGCTTATTTCTATAGCAGCAAGTAGCTCAAATGTTGAAAAGGCTTAGAAAATCTCTCAGACGAGGAGCTGTTGTTGTTGTTTTTTCCCCCCAGATAAAATATAAATTTGCTTTTAAGTAAGGCCAACCAAAAGGAGACAACATCTGTAAAGCATTTTAATCAGGTATTCATCGTTATGATCTAAAAAGCACACAGGCAACCCAGATGAAGGATACATAGGGACAGCATCACTGAGGGCAATCTACTCTAATACTGAACACACCTGTTGGAGGTAGACGGGGGAGGGAGGAAGCGGGAGAATTTTTGTGTTGCAATATTATCCAGAAATATTAAAGTGAAAATATTTGGCAACTTCTTTCTATATAGTCCAAACTAACTGAAGATGGATAATTTTGCTCCATTTTATTTCTCTTTGTAAGTTGTGTCCACACTGGACATGCCCAAACTGACCATTCTAGCTATAACAGTTTAGTCAAATAGTACGATTTACTAAATGAAAGCAAACAAAGGATTGAAATGGTTTTGAACTAATCATTCAAAGATTAAACAGATCAATCACCCAATAGAATCAATTGTTTATGCATGCAAACAGACCTGCTTTTTTGTTTTTGTTTTTTTAAATCTCAAAGAAAATTAAGTTTCCATGAGGAATAAAGACAGGCAACATGGGTTAGATAGAGTCAACAAAAATGCAACCTGTACGGTGAGCAGTAAGTAAAATGATTAGGAGGTGTAAGAGCGGGGAGGAGGAATTGATTTTAACCTCCAACTCTTGTTTGGCTCTTCTTTCCAACTACTTGCTATGTCTCATCTTCTTTTCCTTTTTTCTATTATATGGGAATTAGAAGGAAAAAAAATGGTGGGAAAAAAGCCGGGAAGAGGACAAGGTGTTTAGAGAAAGAAGAAAGGGAAAGACAGTTAGAGCCTTGTCCTGGAGCTCTCTCCCAGCATGACCGTGGCGCGGCATCATTTCCTTCAGGCAAACAGGACGTTTTGTCAGCATGGTGCTCTAATAGCAGGTTTTCACTGCTAGCAGTTCAATCAGCTCGGACAGCCTTGGGAGCCAGCCCGGAGCTTGCTTCCTCCCGAGAACCTGCTAAGCCACCGTGGTGTTCACAGCATGGCTCATCTTCCTATCTCCTATGGCCACGTGGCGTGTCACATTGGGTGTCATGACTTTGCAGGAGTGGGAAGCTGTGATAGAATCACATTCTCCGTTTTCTTCTAGATAATCCTTTAAATGACAGTTCACCTGCATTTCATCTCCTTTTCACCATCACATTATTGCTCAAACACAACGTTCTCAACGCGACCTTCCCTGACTCACCCATTTAAAACAGCAGCACCCATCAGGGCTTCCCACTCTGCTTAGTTTTCCTTTCACTCTGATCATTATGGAACATATCATGAAGTGTACTTATCTTATTTTACCTACTCCCTTTTCTCCCTACTCTACCCTCTTCCATTCAAACCTATGAGGAAGGCATTTTCATCCGTCTGTCCATTGCTGTGTTTATAAGCCTGGCACACAGTAGGCCCTCAATATCTATCTCGGCCACCACATCTGGGTCACATCAGAAGTATCCTACTTCAGTTGCCTCTATTTCTTTCAGAGCAACAGATAATATACTGATCAAATTAGGACCCAGGTATGATAGTGAGATGTAGGGTAAGTTTTGGAGGCTGGAGACCTGGATTTGTGTCATGACTTCACTATTACAGCTTGAGATTTGTGAACTGTGCTTTAGATTCCTCCGCTGTATACTGAGAATTAAAATAATACCCTCTTTTCAGTGTTACTGTAAGTATCAAATAACTTATGTAAAAACAAGTATACATCGTAAAATGTAATGGAAATATTGATTATTTCTGTTTATCTGGCTGACTTCTCTGAAGTATTAGTTTGGTGCAAAAGTAATTGCGGCTTTTGCAGTTATTAACCTTTTAAACCTCAACTATTTTTGCACCAATCTAACAGTAAAGAGAAGATATGAGCCTTCAAACTATGTTAAGATGTTTGTACTCCTTAGATGTGATCTATGATCCTAAATCGCTGCACACCAGAAAGAAAGAATTTACTTATGTCCCCAAGTGGTCCTGTCTTTCTTGAGCCTCTAGGTGTGGAAAGTTAGTTGGTCATTGCAGCAGAATTACATAATAGCATCTATCGTTTCTACATAATGTTATGATGAACTGAAATAATTACAATTTTACTTTATATATAGTATGCATGTTTTCATATCATGTAACCTATTCTTTAGCAAATGTACTTAACTTTAAAATTTGGAGAAGAAAGTCATTCTTTGGTATGTTTATTGTCACTTGAGAAGAACTGGTGTGGTAAAGTTATTGTTTGGAGAGAAAATTTCTATTTGACTCATGCCATTGGTATAGCACATTATTATAGAAATGCGGTATTTTAATACTGTAGGAGCATGAAACGGAAGGGATTTCAGTCACCACCGAAGAATCATGAGCTCAAAAGACATCTAAGAGGTGTTTAAGCAACAAAAGAGCCGGAAATGAGGAGGGATGGCTGGATTTTTTACCTTCGAATTCGCTACTCACTTGATTCAGATTCATTTCACACCATTAATTCTGAGGCTAAACAACATTTCCTGCTACAGGAGAAGCTGCAACAAGCTGAGAAGTGGCAGGCCTATACATCGACACACCCAAAGAAAAATTCAGTGCTATTTGCTTTAATTTAGTATGGTTATTCCTCTGCAAGTTAGTCCCTCAAAACCTGACATAAACCAAGAGTGCCCTGCTGACATCGTTACTTCTGCTGAGAACTGAATGCATCCTTGTTTGATTCTTACCATTTTTTCAGTCATTCTTTCTCCTTGCTCTAGAGACCCCTTTCATAAAGTTGACAGAGGGTTCAAATTCTGCTTTGTTGTATTAGTCTGAATGGATACAGAGTGACTACAAGAAAAACAACCATCGATGGTATGGGTAGGGTGTATAGCAGTCACTTCTCTAATCCATTCACTTTGTAGAAAAGGAAACTAGGATCAAAGAAGGCTGAGTGAATTTTTCAGAGTGGGAAATGGAGGCAAGATGAAAAGAGAAGACTCCATGTTAAGTCTACGGCTCTTTCCACAAAATATTGTCTACCTTAAGTGTTCTTTTTGATTTACTTGAATATTTCTAAATATTAGACTATATCGACAAAATTATTCATTAGTTGTCCATCAAAGAAAGGGCAAACAACAGAACAGGAACACTTGTGGCAGATGTTTATTTCTTAAATGGGAACATACACAGGAAGTGTTTAGATCAGTGGCTGGCATTTACTATTACTCAAAATCAACACAGATTTATTAGGCACAAGATCTGGAGTATTTGTGAACTCTCTTAGAATTAAACAATGTGAATTATATATATATATATATATATATATATATATATATATATAATATGTGTGTGTATGTGTGTGTGTCTATATATGTATATATATATATATGTATGTATATATTTCCACGCATTAACTCTTGTGATATTGGGCAATCTACATATCTTTTCTAACTCATTTTCCTCATCTATGAAAAGGGAAAGTAAATACTAACCATCAAGAATTACAGCATAATACATGTAATTTAATAGATGCTCATAAATGGTGGTTGTCATTATTAAAATCTCTTGTACCCTCAACATGATAGCAGCTCATTTCTCAGTATTTTAATTCATCTTTGAGAAATTGAGATAGACTGCAATTGACAACCATTTTGCTTCCTTCTACCTCCTAGCACAGGGAAAGACCATTTTCCTGACACCTTAAAGTTAGGTGTAGCCATGGAACTTTCTCTGGCCACTGATATATGAGCAGAAGTGATACATGTCATTCCTACGTAGAACCACCTAGGAGTCACTGCATGATTCTTTACCCTATTTTTCTTCTGACTATCATTCTGGATGAACATAGCCTACATTAGCCAGAGGCCCTCAGCGAGGATCCAATGAAACAGAGCACCCTGCCATTGAAAGATGGACTTGTAATGTGAGCAAAACACAGACTTGTGTTCTTTTTTTCCCTGAAACTTGGAGATTTTTTTCCCTTACTGCAGTGTAACTTAAACAAATCTGACTGACACAGAAAGGAATTTCAAAGTTAAATCTTCATGGCAACTATTCACCCAAAACACCCACATAAATCCCTCCTGGTATTGAACTTTTCCTATCATAATTCCATATAACTTATTAATTCTGTCCCTCATGTTCATTCAGTAATATTTTCTGAGAGCACCTATGCAAAAGGCACACCACATTTCCTAATTTCTAAGACAGTGACTTTTGCATAGCAGACATGCAGATATAGCACTTGTGTTAAATTGAACTGTTGAATTAGAGTATGCCATTATTACTCAGATAACCACATGTTATTTTGAATTTTGGGGGATAACTATTATCTAGTATGCAATTCTGAATCTAGAAGAAAAAACAGGTGTTTTCAACCTAATGTGCTTAAGCCTAGTCTCACCTGTAATATTAAGCTGCCACTGATGTCCATCAAAATCCCCCTATGTGAACTTCGAGCTCTACATTGATTGAGCTGTATGCAAAGTTGACATAGAAAATCATATAAGGAAGGTAAATCTTAGTCCAAAGTATGAAATTTGTGTTTGGCTCTTTTCTGCTCCTCTAATATCACTTTCTGCCTTCCTAGTCCTCCACAAATTCTGGACATATACAAGTATGTAACAGATTTTATCTGCCCATAAAAACATATGGAACTCTAATTTTTCTCATCCCTGATCCCACTCCACATAGTTCAGCTCTGGAATTAGGTAATCAAATGTTTCTATCAACCTAATTTACATGCCTGATTCAGGAGTGGTCAACTAGAGCCAACCACAGCCAATCAGACCAAGGAGCATCACTTCTGGAGCTTTTGCTATATTCAATAGGAACAAGAAATCCTCCTTCTGCTGGGGACTGAACTAAGCCCGAAGCTTCTGTTGATTTCTCGCCACAGTGAAATAAGAGCCTGTCTATCCCATAAAATACCACAGAGATAAACATTATAAAGAGAGATTAACTTTCAGTCTTCTCTCCACTTTCCAATCTCATCATTCCTTTTCCAGACTTAAGACCTGATAGCTTTGGGATTCTATTTAGTCTACAACTTAAAGCATTTCCTCTGCAGTCCTCTTGAGAAGTAGAGTTACTTTTCTTGCTACTCATATTGCACAACAGGGAGGCTCAATTAGTGACTCATGCCCTCTACCTTTCTATGATATTGTCTCCCCATTGCCTCTTACAGAAGTTCACTGTTCTCTACAAGCTCCTCCTCCTTAGTTTTAGACCTACCTCTTCAGTCCCAGAAGATAAGTTACCCTCTTAAATCAGACAAAAATAGGGATGATTAGAAATTCTTACAAATTCTTATTCCCCAAGTTGGATGCATTTATATCTAATCCATTTTTCTTCCTCAGTAAAAAAAAAATGTTCCATTGTCCCTTCTATTGGAAGCTTATTCCTCTATATGAACACTAGGTTTTATCCCTTCCTACTATTATTTCTAGAACTCCTCTTATATTTGTTCTCTCTCTTTCTCTTTCCCCCTGTCTCTTTCTCTCCCTCTGCCCTGTCTTCTCTGTCTCTATCCCTATCTCTTGTCCCTTATGAATACATATTCACTCAGCTATTGGATTGCCAGATTTAGCAAATAAAAATACAAGACACCCCATTAAATTTCAGAAAAACAATAAAAATAATATAATTATGTCCTAAATATTGCATGACAGATGTATTTAATACAAATGTTATTTGTTTTTTAAATCTGAAATTCAGATTTAACTGGAAATCCTGTATTTATTCTGGCAACTCTTCTCAGCTACAATGCACCACAATCCACAAAAGCAAGCAGGGCAGAGTTTTTTATTGCTCTTCTCATCATCCACATCAAGTCATTCTGGGATGATCTTGGCTCCATTCTGACATATTCTGATACAGTCTCTACAGACCTTTCTCTCACAAATACTTATGTCTCAGAGCCTTACTTTGGTGTCATTGTGTTAAAAGACTCTTTAATACCTAGGAATGAAGGCTGATAGGAAGAAATAAGGAGAAAAAAGAAATCAAGAAAATCTGTCCTAGTGGACATATACATACAAGTGTTTGTGTGTTTGTGTGCACAACACACACACATTCCTGCTCACACACACAAATTCATCGTTTTTATATCTCATTCCAGTCATTGCCTTCTCTTTCTCCCCTTCATGGAGTTTTCTTACATCGTTCAATTCTCATCCCGATATTATCTGCCATTGTTCTTATCATTCTAATGAGTCTGCTGAAAACTATATTATTAACGAACTTCTAATCATGAAATCCTACAGACACATTTAGTCCTTACATCACTTGTTCACTCCTTGTTTATGTTTGATTCTCCTTTCTTCCTGAAGCACTCATTGTTATGAATTGAGTTGTGTCTCTCCGAAAGATATAATGAAGTCCCATTCCCCAGTACCTGTGCATATGACCTTATTTGAAAAAAAGGTCTTTGCAGATGTAACCAAGTTAAGATAAGGTCATTAGGGTGTCTCTTCATCCAATACGACTAGTGTCCTTAGAAGAGGAGGGAAATTTGGAATACACAGACACATGCACAGAGAGGAGAATGCCATGTGAAGATACTGACACAAAGGGTCGGTGGCTGTATGGAGATGGAGGCAGAGGGGGATTCATGCAGCCATGAGTCCAAGAATACCTGAAGCTACCAGAAGCTGGATGAGCCGAGGAAGGATCCTCCCCTCAAGGTTTTAAGGAAACTATGGATCCTCTGCCATCTTGAGTTTGTACTTCTAGCCTCCAAACTAGGAGAGAATAAAAGTCTCTTATTTTAAGCCACCCAGTTTATGGTATGTGTTTTGCTATGGCAATCTTAGAAAACGAATACACTTATATACTATCGTGCTCATGATCCTAATATATTATTTTCTGCTATTTCCTACTTCTACATTTTTTCTTTTATTTCTTTATTTAATATCTAAATGTTGATATTCTCCAGAGTTTGACTTTCAGCCTTTTATCCTTCTCAGTTTACATGATTTATCTAAACGACGTCACTCACCACAAAGCTTTAACTACCATCAATGTACTATCTACCACGTATAAAAGCAACTGTTTATTACAATTAATGTTAGTATTGTGAATCAGTAGAGAGTAGAAACAATGATTCTTTACATCTCTGGGTCCTAAGCACAACTAACACGATCTTGAAAACAGGTCACATTTACTCGCTATTAAATTAGTGGAGGAATCCGTGACTGAGGACATGTGTGCACCTTGAAAAGCTGCCCCTCCTCTTTGTGTGTCCAAGTCAGCTTCCTCACCCAAACTTTCCCAGTCGTCACTAAGATGTTTAATTCAGAAAGCGATGCAAACATTTATTCTGACAATCATTGTGAGACATCACAAGTCATGGAATGAAAACTATTGAGAGACTAATTCTGATTATCTTTCCAATAGGCAAAAGCAGCTGAATAAGCACCAGAGAATCCAGGTTCTACTCATGATTATTTTATGACCACTATGTAGACAATATTTTTTAATACTTCCATTTCATTCCTTCAATGTTTTGAGGTGATTTGCAGAAAAATATGAAGTAAAAATAACAATAAAATTTAGTGACCTTACGAAATGCATTTCATAACTGAAGTTCTTAAGCGTGCACTGTTGCTTAAATGAGAGAACACATGAAACTGGGTTTTATATTATAAGACAATAACAACATGTAAGGTATTATTACTGAGAAAAATAAATTTGCTTTTTTTTAAAAAAATAAAACTCTCGTTTATTGATTTAGGACTAGATAGGAATACTGATTCTAGTATGAATACCCAAAGTGTAAAACTAGTATGAATTTAACAAATGACCTGACCTCTCTTCTTGAAAGATAATAAGACAAGCAGAGGGTCAGCCAACTTCTGGGAACAGCTGAAAGAGAAAATGCAGTGAGAACAAACACAGCCAGAAAATGACTATCTCTTTGTAGACAATATTTTTATATTATTGGAGTTCATGAGGATTACAGAGACCTCCCCAATTCCTATTGGATCAACTTATTTAGCCTTTGGAATTTTTAAAAATGTAAGGTGGGACTTATTAACCTGATTTATATTTGAAAAACACCAATCTAGTGAAGCTAGTGCATCTGAGTCTTCATGATATTCTATCCCAGTCACCTACGCATAGCCCCAAGCACATAATCGCACTATCTCAGGTAGAACGCACCTGTGACTTCCAGGTATTTGACACAGAACTTTCCTGGTGTAAGCCCCCTTCTGAATGGTGCATTGTCCCTTTGCTCCTTTTCTCTCAAAATGCCTCCTTTTAGGGAAACAGAAAAACACATGTAGGTAAACAACAATTCATGTTGCCATAAAGGACTTTCAGCAAAGCTTGAGCCAGCCGGGATCTGTACCTGTTTGATTTCTGCCAGTACAATCACCCAGCAAACAGATGCAAATGGGAGTTAGAGGGATACAGAACAATCAAATTTATGATGGTGTTGTGTCACACAGCATTGCAATGGTAGACACAGCTGCAGTAAGTCATATTTTCTGGGAATCTGTCTAGTACTTCATTTTCCTACGTGTAGGAAAAGCCAGATATTGCTATTTCCTATATTTCAGTATCCTGGTTTTAGGGCTATCAAATCTGGTGACAATCTTCCTATTTTGAAGACTTCCCCCGTCACTCCCCCACCCCTATCGTGGCCAGCAAACACTTAGATCATCAACCCTGTTTTTACAGATTCTGAGAAAATCTGCTGACTGGAGGATATTTCTTCTACAGTAGGCCAGTGAACAAAACAAAATGGATGGAAATAATGAAATAAAGGATAAAGGAACTGGCAACCAGGGGCTTGGCTAGCAGAAAAGAATTTGCTAGTTAATAAATTGAGGTTGAACATGACAGAGTTGAAATGCAACCTTTTACCAGTAGAATCCACAAGAACTCAAAGTTTAAATGTTGGAAAATACAATGACAGAGCTGTCTTTGTTTAATATTAACCTCAATAATTTAAAGAGAATTGAAAATTAGGGTGAAAGTGAAACAGAGAGGGGTAGAGTAACAAGTACCTTTTCAATGTTTCTAGAATAAAGTGGATGAGAAAAACTATTTGTGAAAATGCTCAAATAAATTATATATGTATATATATATATGTATGTATACATACACATATGTATATATATACCTTGAATTTACTTCCATAAAGTGACTTCCAAAATCTACGCCACTCAAATATCTTTCAGAAGATCTGCCTAAATTTCTGGATGAAAAAAATATTTTTACATACCAAGGTCTAGGTGTACAGTATAACTTTGAATTATAAAAGCAACTCTTCAGTCTGCTTCTCCTATGTATGAGTTTCCTGTTGATTTTAAATTTGCAATTTTTGTAGACATTTTCCTATCATTTTGAGTAGGTTATAAAAGAATAGATGAGGGGACCTTAAGTAGCTGTCCTTTTAACACATGGTTACCCGCATTACTGCATTGTACCAAATCACTACATAACTTGTCTCAACTCTAACACCTGATATTGATAGAACTACAGAAACGTGGAGTATTTCTTCAGAAAGAAACAGAATCTTTAACCCAATACCTTCATTTCATAGAAGGGGAACCCGAGGTCCAAGGAGGATAACTATTATACAGACAGCACAACTTTAATTTTGGATGCATTTAAACAAAACTCCCATTACAGTTCCTTCAGAGGCCTTGTCCACTGATCTCAGGTTTTATCTGTTTTACTCATGAGCTGACGAATACAAAGATGTCTCAGGATCTCAGAGATGGGAAGGCAATTAGAGACCTGCTTATCCCACTGATTAATAGACAGAGACATTAATAGCTTCAGACACAAGAAACTATTTCCTTAAGGCTACGTAATTAGCTAAGTGTTAATAATGGGAGTTGATGTTCTTTTACCCTTTATTCTATGGTTCATCTGGAACAGATAGAATTCAGTCTCACTCAAAGTCCAATGCACTTTGTAGATGACAGCAGAAATGGACTTTGTGGTTAAGTCCCCTTTCCAACACACACAAAAGGCCTGAACTCACTAACGTTACAATGGAGATAGATACTTCACTGAATACACTCAGTTTCTTCTTTGTATTTCAACACCTGTCCTGGCATTCTTAGCTTCCATGTCATCAGGCTTGCAGTGCCTTTGCCCTGCTATCTCCACATTAAAATATCCTCTCAGGGGGAAAAAAAAAAAAAAAAAGATTGCTATTATTCATATCCTAATGGACTTAATGGAAAACATACACACACACACACACACACACACACACACACACACACACACACACTAAGTTTAAAGGGATGGGAGAGCCCAGAATTTGAAGTAGTTTAGAGGGAAGTTAAAATTACAATAACTAGGAAAGAAGGAGTATGATGGAAGATATGAATTAAGGGTTAAATTTGAGTTTTAGCTATAAAGCTCTGAGTTTTCTAATTTTTGAAAAAACATACAACCTAAGTCAAAACGCAACTGCAAGAGATTAAGAATTATAATTAACATCTATCCATATGATCCTTGCTATGAAATGGGAAGGATGTAGATGTCCAGCCTCACCACCCTTACTCCATACATCAGTCTATTCTTAATTATATGTCTCCAAAACTTTCCAACAGCCTCATAATGTATTCTTCTCTTCTGTTGTTTTGTTCCTTCCCCCCACCACACACACACCCTTTTGGTTCATTCTGTACCCAATGGCTAGATTTATGCTCTTAAAACCCATCTTCAAAATGCTTCTGTTGATCCCTGTCGCCTACACAAGTTCAAAAGTCTGTAATAGAGTGTAGTGTCTCTGAATTGCAACCAAATTCAACCGAATTGTAAGATACGTCTCCCACAACTGTTTCACATTCTGTCCAGTTTGGACTAACCACATTTATTCTGTGCTATGGATAGCTTTCCCATATAACAGATTCCATATCCCACCTATTACAAACCTCAACTCAAGTGCCACCTCCTCTGAGTAATGGTTTTCTAATTACCTTTGCTCCAAAAGAACAAACAATTCTTCCCCTTTTATGAATTTTGTTCTATTAGACTATGAGCCATATTTTGGTTTGTAAAATAATTTTTTGTATATGCATAGCCTTTTTATCTTTCCAAAGTAAACAATAAAAAAAAAATTAGGCCAAATTTTTCCAAAGCAACTATTTCCCTGCTAAGGCTTAGAGAGTTTCCCAGGGTGTATTGTGGGGACTGCTGGAGTCAGAAGAGAGATGCTGCGGAGGAGGACAGCAGGTTAGATGAGGCAGAACAAGAGGCCAAAGATATTAGAAGTGTAAAAAGTCATCTCAACCCATCATTGCTGGCTCGAGGGAGGCCACGAGCCTTTCAAATGCAGGTGGCCTCCATCCAGAAGCTGAAAACAACCTTCAGTTGACAGCCAGTGAGGAAATAGGGACCTTAGTCCTATAACCACAAGGCACTGAATTCATTAAACAACCTGGATGAACCTGGAAATTAGTTTCCCCCTAAAGTCCCCCAGAAAGGGACATGACCGTGTTCTGAGGCCCTAAGCAGAGACCCAGCAAAGCCACCTGTGTCTGAGATCATAAATGGATGTGAAGCTGCTATGTTTGCTGCCATTTGTCATTTATACAGCCACAACACAGGCGTGAAGTCTCCAAAACTTTGGTTTTCAGACTGAGTATCCATAAAACATGAATAATTATATATTTGAGAGGAAAATAACTCCCCAAGCTCATAGTCCAGATATCCCTTCTGAAGGGATTTGGGGGAAAGGCAAGTCCCAGGCTTATGTAAGACAATCCTCCCTGGTACAAAAATACATCTTCGGAGCCAGTATAAAAGTCGGCTTCTGGCCAAGTCAGGTGGAACACAAGAGCACCAACAGATACCTGTCAATCTCCACACTTCACCAAGTTCTACGTTAACACGGGCTTTGTGAAGAAAATTTCAATCAAAGTGAACTGGAACACCTCTTTCTAAGGTGATACATGTAACCATGCCCCCATTTGTCTTTTATCTCACTTCCTTCTGGAGTAGTTGGGTTGTTTTTTTTTCATATATCTCTTGAGATGTGCAGTTAATTATGTATAACACATAATTATGCCATTCCACAAAGAGGCCAAACAAATACACGTATTTACCATAAGGTTACATCTACCAGAAACACTTGGCACCTAGGAAATTATTTTCAAATACCTTTAAGGTAATGGCATATATTGAGAAATAAAAATGGGCTTAATGATAATCTGGTAACACATTACCCTCTTCGAAGGGCATACACTTCTCTACATGACAGCATGAGGCCTAGAACTCCCTTCTCTTGACTCTTAAGTACACTGCTTTTCCTGCTACCTAACTCGTCCTTTCTGGTATTTCTTGATCCTTGTATCTTTGTGGATATTTTCATGCAACAGTCAAAGTATAACTCTCTGAGTTTTTACTATAAAATGTACACATTAGTAGTAAAAGTATAGAGGATATTTATCTAGTCATTCCCAAAAAAGGAAACCACTTTTATACCTCTCATACTATGTATTTTGCATTTTCTTATGTATTTTTATTTATTCTTTTTTAGTCCTTGTTCCTTATCTTCCAGGCAGTGAATTTCGTACCAACATTGTAATAAGCTTTTCTGTATTCTAAGCCTCTGCCTGTCTGCTTAACAAATTAAGACTATAAATAGTCAAGCCGTCCTGATCTTTGGGTCATAGAAATAATGATGAATTAATGAATTAGATTAATTATTATGCACTTACCCAAACCTAATATATATATATATATATATATATATATATATATATATATATAAAATCTCATATTAATATTAGGACTATTTAGTCCTAATCTGCCTGTTATTGATGAGGGACAAGAATTTCTGGAAAAAAAATCAGAGAAAACTTAATTATTTGCTATTTAAGAGAGAGTGATACATATTTCTGATTGTTGGTTCAATTTTTTTTCTCTTTATTGTATTAGAGTTTAATTCTCATTAAAAAGACATGGTGTTCTCATCTCCACTGAAGTATCTTGTTGACATATTTGGGTTCTCTTGATGAGTTAACTTCGAGACACGAAAACAAGGTAATAACTTAGGCAAAAAGAAAGCTTAGTGTAAGAGGTCTTAATGATAGAAGATATAAAAATTAAATAATATTTCCATATCTGTGAATTTTGTCCACATGATTGAAGCAAAATTTTGATGATATAAATATACATGTTGTGACATTAGTAATCCGATTATTGATATAAGGAAATAAAGAATTTTCGTAAGGAAAATTATTCATGTCTGCTAGAAAAGCATTTCCCAAAGAATCACAGACCATTCATTCCAGAAATGTTAAAAGGTACTCCCCATCAAATGGAGTTCATGGTCAGATAACTTGAGAAACTCTTCAGGCTATTTCCTGTTCTTGGAAAGCTGCAATTAAGATTAATGTGTTAAAAGTCTTGAATAGTCCTCGAGGAAGTAAAACTCTTCAATTTAGTTAAATCCAAAATTCTCTCAAATTTGTTTGACTTAGAGAACTCCTTTCCAAAGAATACCTATTAATATCTCATACAACTAATTTTAGATGGGAAATGTTCTGCAAGAGTAATCTCATGTAGATTTCTTTTTCTACTAAGTTATACTTCCAATTTCTACAAAGTAGTGAACATTTCCTATTACACATGCCATGTTCCAGTGTGGTCTGTATAAAATATTTAAGTAAACAGCAGAAATGTATGAAATAAATTAAAATGTTCCCAAACATGAAGTACCTGGAAGAGAAAAGGATGGGTTATTTTTTCACCAGTAGCTATTTCTCCCATCACTCTTACTCTAATTCCCCATCTTTCCCTTCTACACACACACAACCGAGGGGAGGAGGGTGTGGAGCTCTACAGTTGAAGGGAGCTTTACTCCCTGTAAGACTATGGAAGAGGCACGTGAACTGAACATTGGTGGATCTTGTACAGGCCCCAACAAAAGAAAAGAAATTTTAAGAGAAGATAAAGGCGAGTCAGAGAGGAAAAGAAGTAGCAGATTTTTGGAGTTTCTTTGCATTTCAGTGGGGATAATATATGTAAAGCTGTTAGAAAAATGCCTCCTACACAATACGGGTGTATAATTATTATTACCATTATTAATTGTCAGAGGGGAATCCCTTTCTTTCTCACTCTATTCCATTTTCTGGTCAAAGAAACGAAACCAAAAGCACCTTTCCCCTTTGGGTTGGATCACAGACACCCACTGTAGCTTCTCTCTTCCCATCCGTAGTTACTTCTCCCAGGGAGTAAAAGTAACTAGTCTGATGGGGTAGAGGAAGGTCTTTGTCAAGGCATGTGGCCCTAGTGGGCAGTCACTGTGCCGTAAAGGAGGACCTTCCACAGCCAGGCATGGAAGCCTAGCACGTGGACATCTCATCAGTAGTACTACTGAGCTTCTTATTTCTTGTTGGTGTAGAAGCTGGACAATTGATCTTTTTGTCTTTGTTTTTTCCCTTCTATATAAAATAGAACCATAGTCCACATCCATGCATCTGTCTCGGTTTAGTTGCTTTCAGTTCACAGAGGAGGGAGTAGGAGAATCCTCATAATTCTTGGTTTGTAGCCACGTTCTCAAATCCAGCTTTTATCAGAAAGTTCTATAACGGATTGTGTAGGGTACTTTCAGCTGCAAAGTACAAAATACCCAACAAAAGTGGTTTAAACAATGGGGATTTATTTTACTCATGTATTAAAAAAATATATAACAACAACAACAAACAACTGTGGCAGTCTCCAGGGTTAATTCAGAGACTCAACAACAACAGGCTGCAAACAGACTTTGCTGAGATTGTTTGGGCTTTGTTTTAGAATTGTGAAGTGTCCAAAAACAGTTCCAAGTGTCGTATCTTCATATGAAATTGTCCTAAAGCAGCCAGACAAAGGCGAGGGTCTCTCCTCCCATAAGTCCTCAAAAGACTTCCTAAATCCCCTGGCCAAGATCATGTCACACACCCATGCTATGACAACAGGACTGCATAAAGGAGCACCCAGCATTTCCAGCCTCCATAATGGTGCGTGGGCCTTGTCCACAAGGAAGAAGGGAGATGCGAATGGCTATCAGGTTCGCAACCAAGAGGATCTGAGAAGCATACATAGTTTAACAAATATTGTATTGGTTTACCAGTTGTCTTGAAAATCTTATAGTCAATTATCATCCAGGTCCCTGAAGGGAAGGTTAAAGAAGTGGTAGATCCTCAAATCCTAGCATTATAAAGGAGGAGGTAGATGTTTATAGGAAGCAGCAGAGAGAAACACGAATAAATGGAGCAAATGTATGTATATAAGACAAAAGCCAGATCACAGCAGCCTGTGTACTAGATCCAATAAGTGCAATACCCAGATTCCCTGTAGTAGGTTGGTGCACTCACCCATCATCATCCATGAATGTTGGCTATAAATATTCACAGCCATATCATCCTCTGGAAAACTGCCCATGGCTGAAGGGAACCACCCAGCTGGTGGTGCTTAACATCTACAGCTGAGGGGGTGGCCTGCGGCCACTGATACAAGGGTGCAAAATACGGTTTTCTTGGCTCAGCTGGAAAAATTCATTGGTACCATTCATACTCCAGAGCTCCCCATGGGATCAACCTAAAGTTGGATGTCAGCTGAAAGTATATCTTTGCTTTGATTCTTCCTTTGCACTCTCCTATTTCCCTCTTTTCCTTACAGGTTTTTGCTGAGAATGTCTCCATAATCATTTACTTACACAAGAGTCCTTATCTCATACTCACTGCTAACGGATCTGACCTAAGATATTCAGGAGTGCCAAGGTAAGAAGTTTGGATTGTATTATAAAAGCAATGGGGAGCTACTGAAAGTTTTAGAGCAACTATATTTTCAACTGATTAGTCTGGCAACAGTCTTTAGAAAGAATGAAAGTAAATAGGTGTCCCCATTAGTAATTATCACACAAGAGGGATGGTCTTGATGTTATATATTAGAGAAAGAGAGAGAGAAGAAAGGCACTCTCAAATATCCATCCTTTACGACTATACAGATTTACTCAAAAAAGAGTTGTAACATTTTTCATTACAAAATCTCTGACAAGAATCTCTATGGCTACTATTTACCAGAAGTCTACAGTTTCAAAGCTTGCTTTTGTGTCTGTGTATAGCCTCGAAGTCCCCTTTTTTCTTTCTCCTTGTGATACTTCCCACCCATAACTTAGCCCACTAAGGACTAAGCAAAAGAAAATAAATTTACCTTTAGTAAGAATGACTTAAGCTAGATATAGATTTTTACGTTGTTATTTTAAAGGCATGATTTAAACTCGGGAGTGAAGGTAGGCCCTTGGAGATTTTCTGACCCTGGAAATCATTTTTAAAAAAGAATGAATATCAACCTGTGTCAGATGGTGTAGGTATAAATTAACCTGAGTCCATGACCACGCTCAGAATTCCCGAGGAAACCCAGCTAATTGACAGGGCTTAAAATTGCAGAGCTCAAATTTATATCAAGCCTAAAACAGATGAAAAGGGTATATCTATGCCACTTTCGTACAAAATGTTTACAGTTGATATGTTAAATATTTCTGTATAATGTACATGCTAGAAATTAAAGGAAGATAGGCATTTTTATTCATGTTCAGGGGGGTCTGAAACAAATTATATTATTGTAAGAACATAAATATATAAACTAATGCTTTTATTTTACCCCCCCACCCCTCAGTTATCAAACTATTAACTACGTAGAAACAAAAATTAGGTCTGTTATTTGCATCAGGAACGATTGGAAACTATTTAATAATGCAATTCTCTATTCAGATAACTTTCAACCCTATAGTCCTAGGAAAAACCTCCAAATAAAGAGGGAAAATAAGAACAGTAGAATTCACTTATCTTATTCACTCTAACAGTCATAGAGTGTTCTACTTAAAGTAATAAAGCACAGTGCTTTTGGTTTCACTACCTAAACAAAATTTTACTAACCCTCCAATATGTGCATAGTCTTAAATTTGGTGCTGTGGGTTTATATTGCAGAGATTTACACATAGTAAACATTTAATTATTTACTGACTGGCATTAAAACACAATACATACATGACAAATAATTTTAATTTGTGAAGCTAACAGTAACATGCTGCAAAGCATAGAAATTGGTTGATGATTCCAAATCTGGAATTCCTATTTGGAATACATGTGGTAAAGTGAGTTCTCATTCATTCATGTATTTATTACACACAAATATGTGTTGAGTATCTACATTTCATAGGCTCTAGAGATGGAGCAGTAAGCAAAAGAGACAAAAATCATTGCCTTCCAAAAGATTGCGTTACAGCAAGGGAAACAGACATATCACTCAAAACAAATAAGAAAAACATATATGTGTAATATAATAAATGGCAACAAATCCTACTGGAACAAATATAATAATGCAGGAAAGGAGTAGGTTATGTCTGGGTTTGGAAGGGGAAACAATTACATATCTAAATAGGTAGTCAGGGAAAATCTCATTAAGAAAATTAGATCTTCTGAAATAAAATACCTGAAAGAGGTGAAAAGTGAGTCCAGCAAATATCTAAAGGAAATAGTTATTCAAGCAGAAGAATTATAAGTCCAAAGGGTAATGCCTGGAAGCTCAATGAACAGCCAGCATGCTATTATGGTCTTAGCTGAGTGCAAGCATAATAAGAGAAAAGTTAGAGAAGTGATGGGACAGATCATGTAGGGTGTTGTCAATAACTTTGATTTTTATGAGTCATATGGAAGCCATTGGAGGTCTTGGATAGGGTCATGAATTGACCCATCTTATATTCTAACAGGATCAATTTGTTTATTCTGACAGAAAGAGACTGCAGTGAGGTCAAAAGAGACCAACTCCACAGTTTTTGCTACAATCAAATAGGAAGAAATAGCGACGGTGACTGGAGTAGTGGCTGTTGAGGCAGTGAGAAGCGGGGAGATTCCAGTAACTCTGAAAGTAGAGCCAAAAGAATGTGCCACCTGATTAGATGGAGAGTAGGAGAGAAGTCATCAAGCACGATGCCATTTTGTGGTTGCTTAAACAACATATTTGTATTGTCTCACTCTTCTGGAGGCTCAAAGTCCAAATTCAAGGGCCAGAAGGTTTGGGTCCCTCTGAGGCTTGTGAGGAAAACATCTGTTCCAGGTCTCCTGTTGACTTGCAGATAGCTGTCTAATTGCTACACCTGATAACATTGTGTTCCCTCCTTGCAAATCTGGACACAAAGGTGTCTAAACTTCCCCTTTTATAAAGACACCAGTCACCTTGGGTAGGTGGGGCCCTCCCTAGTGACTTCACTTTAATTTGATTTCCTCTGTGAAGACCTTATCTTCAAATGAGGTCACATTCTGAAGGACTGCATGTTCGGACTTCAATATATGAATCTGGGGAGATACAATTCAACCCATAACCGACAAAGGAAGATCAAGTTGGCAAAACGTTAAGTTATCTGTGTTCACTCTAGGTTAAGGGTTATTCTGAAGACATGAAATTCCTCTAGAAAGAGAACGTCCACAATAACGTTGAAACTCATTTCTTGAAGACAGGATTTGTCATTCGTTTTGTTTGCTTCATTGGTTGTTTTTTTAATTCCACATACCTTTTAGCATAGTGTCTTGAATATAGTAGAAAATACATAAATGGGAAAACTTTTAGCAATTCACAGAAAATCCTGCTATAAGAGGTTTTTCCTATAAGGATTTTTATAATCTTCCCTAACAAGAAATATGAACGCAGGCAGATAGAGGATTAAATAGCAACACAGTTAAATCACCAAGGACCATGGGCTGTTCATTTCCCACTTCTGCCATTCAGAGTGTGGCTGTGGTTCTCTGACCGTATGCTCATTACCCCAAGATGGCTGCCACAGGTCCAGGCATTACACCCTCACACAACTATGTTCAAAGAGAAGGAGAGTGAGTTCTAACAGTTTCTTTTTCACCACGTCGTCAAAACTTTCCCAGAAAACTTAGATCCACCAACTCTAGCAGCCTTCCTTTCAGGGACTCAAGAATCATATCATATGACCGACTTTCAAGGGAGACAAGAAATTGAGGGTCTTGCAGTTTTCATTTATAACAAGGGTGAGAGACTCTGCTTTCAAATTACAAGGAGTATGGGGAGGACAACGTCTTTCACAACGAATTCTCAATAGATGTTTAATGGGTGAATGAAACATAATCGTGGTGATGAAAGACAGTGATGTCAATGGTTACTATTTTCTTAGAACAGACTCTAGACTCCATAAGATGTCTCCTTTAATATTAGATATTTGACTTCATAATTTTCAATCAAAGAAGAGGTTGCATCACATGTACTGCCTCCAATTTACTCTACTCGGATTCTCAATTTAGAACTTCCAAATGGATATATATATATATATATATATATATATATATATATATATCCAGAATTAAGAATGATGTGGAATTAAGAATGATGTAAGGTGTCATACAACAAATAGAAAATATGACTACAAGCATTAGTACCATTATTTTCCTAAATACTCATTGCCATCTGAGAGGTAACTGTTAGTGAATTTACAGCATGAGAGTTTTGCTGGTGCTATCAGAAGTCCTCCAAGTTAAGAAACCAGGTCACTTGGCTTAAGGATCTCTTCTCAAGTTTCACAGTATGTTTTGTCCATCTCTTTTATCCTTGAATCATCTTCTTAGTACTGTGATTGACTTAAGCACTTACTATGTGCACTATTCCTTTTCCCCGCAAAACAGAAAACTCCTCGAGGACAAGAGATTTATCTTTTACAGCAACATCTTAACTAGGGGTGAATTTTCCCCTCAGAAAAGTCTGGAGAGAAGACATTTTTGGTTGTCAAAACTTAGGGTCACAGAGTGCCACTGGCATCCAGTGGCTAGATACCAGGAATGCTGATAAATATCTATTAGTGCACAGGACAGCACCCTTCTTCACCACCAACAGATTGTCTGAACCATAAGATCAGCAGTGCTGAGGGGTGAGAAACCCTGTTTTACAATACTCCTCAAAATTCATCATTTAATATTATAGGCATCTGAATTGTGCCAATTCTTGTTAACTAAGGATTCAGTTGTAAATAGCCACTAATATTTCCTTTTAACACTGTCAGTGTGAATTGTTCAGGCTCAACAGTTTTCTCTATGCACGGAAAGTTCAGGGCTCCCAGTGAGTGTGGAGACCTGAAAAACTCAGTTCTACGCTGACTATAGATGTTCTGGAAATATTTGCTGAACAGAATTGGAATTAATTTGATGTTCAGACTAATAAAATTACCCTTGCAAATATCTTCACTAGTGGTCCAACCTTTTTGAAAGGAGATGAACTGAATGCAAAATTATGATGTGAAGTTCCTCAGAGTGCTTTTAAAAAGTGTTAAATGATTGCAGATAATGCATTTATTTCAGTTTCCGTGAGCACATCTGAGAGAGATAACAGTGGTTTGAAGCAATTTCCACCAACAATTTGAGGAAATTAGAAAAGACGCCAGAAAACCATACTACAACAGAGGGAGATGTAATGCATGGCTTCCCTGAGGGACCAGGAAATGGAAAGTGCTGTGGTCGCTTGCTGTTCTAAAGGTTCTTTCAATGATCAGTGCTTTATGCTACAATTCCACAGCAACAGTATTTAGACATCTCATTCTGACAACATGCAACTGGCCTTTTTAAATTTCCAGTGGATGATTTAAGAAGGATACATGTAGTGTGAGTAAGTGTTCTGTAATACATTTTCTGATAAGTTGCTTCACTTGCTTGCAATTTTCTTAAATTGTGAAAGAATTAAAAAAGGAGGGAAGATACAAGTAGGGCTTATCTCCATGATGTTTAAGTGTTTGGCCAGAAGCTCCCCTGAGCTTCTGTGATAGCTCATTTATAATATGGTGCACTTGGATCGTCATTATGCTTACATACCATCTGTTCACTTCTCTAATTCTGTGTTACCCACTTGTTTCCATTTCAACTATTTTCATCTGAAGCGATACACATTAGCTAAGAAAATTCCAAGCATATTTAATGTAGGAGGGCTTCTGGACAAGTGCTTTCAGAGTGTTGGAAGCTAGAATCTGATTGAGCACACATTTATCTATTTGATTTAGAGCTGATTTTTGAGGCCCTGTATTTGGGAAGTTCATTAAACTGCACATTTCACAGTTTTGCTGTTCTTTTCTCTTGAATGATGCTATTTGGATTCAGACACACATTCAGGACAGTTGGAATGGAGCCAGTTTGTGAAATTTGGTACCTGAATTTCTAATCATCATAGATTATGAATTCTGTACCACTACATGTCACATTCTGTCCCCTGACATTCATATGCTCTATTCTTGCTGAACCCCCAGGCCACAGACTGATCTTTCTCCATGGACTTTCGAATAAAAAGATGAGATGAGGAAATATGGCTATATGGTCATGGCTCCTGGTGCAAATCTTTTCCACCACCCTTACAAGAAAATCATTGTGCTGCTTGCTGATTTTTCAAGTTGAGATGAGTATTTCTTTCTATTGCCTAATTATGGTGATGAAAGTCAGTGATGTCAATGGTTACTATTTTTCTTAGAACAGACTCTAGACTCCATAAGATGTGTCCTTTAATATTAGACATTTGACTTTACAATTTTCAATCAAAGAAGACGTAGCATCATATGCACTACTTCCAATTTACTTTACTTGGATTCTCAATTTAAAACTTCTGGAAATTATATATATATATATATATATATATATATATATATATATATATATATATATATATGTGTGTGTGTGTGTATGTGTATATATATATATATATATATATATATATATATATATATATGCACATATATTCAAGAATGATGTAAGCTGTCATACAACAAATAGAAAATATGACTACAAGCATTTGTACCATTATTTTCCTAAATACTCATTGCCATCTGAGAGGTAACTGTTAGTGAATTTACAGCATGAGAGTTCTGTTGGTGCTATCAGAATTCCTCTGAGTAAGAAACCAGATCACTTGATTTAAGGATCTCTTCTCAACTTTCATAGTATGTTTTGTGTGCCTCGTTTATCCTTGAATCATCTTCTTAGTACTGTTATTGACTGAAACACTTCATACGAGGTCTGACAATTAAGTTCGAAAACTTGTTGCAAAGATGTCACTAACCATTTTTTGATATCAGAGTGATTATTCATTATGAATTTGTACCAATTGGACAAACAGTTAATCAAGTTTACTATATGAAAGTGCTGAAAAGGCTGTGTGAAAAAGTTAGATGACCTGAACTTTTCACCAACAACTCATGGCTCTTGCATCAAGACAATGCACAGCTCACACGGCACTGTCTGGGAGGGAGTTTTTAGCCAGTAAACAAATAACTGTATTGGAGCACTCTTCTTACTCACCTGATCTGGCCCCCAATGATTTCTTTCTTTACCCAAAGATAAAGGAAATATTGAAAAGAAGACATTTGGATGACATTCAGGACATCAAGGGTAATATGACAACAGTTCTGATGGCTATTCCAGAAAAAGGGTTCCAAAATTGCTTTGAAGGGTGGACTAGGCACTGGCATCAGTGCAAAGCGTCCCAAGGTTAGTACTTCGAAGGTGACCATAGTGATATTCAACAATGAGGTATGTAGCACTTTTTCTAGGATGAGTTTACAAACATAATTGTCAGACCCTGTATGTGTACTGTTCCTTTTCCCACAAAACAGAAAACTCCTTGAGGACAAGAAAATATATCTTTTATAGCAGCATCTTAACTAGGTGTAGTTTTGCCCCTCGGAGAAGTCTGGAGACACTTTTGGTTGTCAAAACTTAGGGTGAGGGAGTGCTGTATGATATTATTGATATGATGTATCTAGAGTAGTCAAATTCATAGAAACAGAAACTAGACTGGTGGTTTCCAGGGCTGAAGAGAGGGAAGAGAGCATTGTTTAATGGGTATAGAATTTCAGTTTTGCAAAATGAAAAAGTTTCTGGAGATTGGTTACACAACAATGTGAATATACTTCACACTATTGAACTGTTCACTTAAAAATGGTCAAGATAGTAAATTTTACGTTACATGTATTTTATTGCAACTTTTAAAAGTTTTTGGAGTTAATAAAGTGCAATCCCTCACAAAAAGAAAAAAAATCACTCACAATGAAGGGGATATGGCAAAAAGGATATGAGTCAACTAGAAGAGCTCAAATGAGAATAATTTGAGTAACAAAATATTGTTGGACTCTAAACCACCAATAAACATTTATGAGTCAAGAGTAAGGATAGACTATCTACATAAATTAGTTGAAATTCTTCTGCACAAGAGATTTGTTTATTTTTAGTTAGCGAGTTAGTTTTTGGTGGACTTGACAATTTTGAGGTATATAGGTCAGGTCTTTTATATAAGGTCTCTTAATTGGGATTTGTCTGATATTTTTCTTATGATTTGGAAAGGGCTAATGGATTCGGGAGAAGAAAACCACAGATGAAAAGTGTCATTCTCATTACATCATATCAAGGGTATGTACCATCAACATGACTTATAACTGTTGATGTTGACCTTGATCATCTGGCTTTAGGTAGTGTTTGTCAGGTTTCCCCATTGTAAAATAATTCTTTACATGTAGAGACATTGTACAAAATACCTAACTGGTATGTCTCAAAACTGTCAACAGTCATCAAAAACAATGAAATAATGAGAAACTCTCATAGCCAAGAGGAACCTAGGGAGACACGATAAGTAAATATAATGTAGTTTTTTGGATGAGATCCTGGGACAGAAAGAGGATATTTGTAAAAACTAAGGAAATCAGAATAAACGATGTCCTTTAGTTAGTAATAATTTATCAATTTTGGTTAATTATTTGTGACAAATCTATCACAGGAATGTAGGATATTAATAATAAGGGAAACTGGGTGTGGGGATATATATAGAAACTCTCTGTACTACTTTCACAATAATTCTGTAAATCCAAATCTGTTCTAAAATAAAATTTATTAATAAAGAAAAAATATGTAGCTGGAGTTAAGTGTAAGGAAAAGGCAAACATCATGATTGTGTTTAAATAATATTCACTCTTATCTCAAGCCTTCTTTCCCAACATTTTGCCTACACCTCTTTAGATCGAAAGACCTTTTCAAATGGGGCGGGGGGGAGATATAAAAAGGGACTTTATATTTTGAAAAGAAAGGAAAACAACTGAAAATGAAATAATCTATATTTAAAGATCACGATGGAAGGATGATTGTGAATATGTTTAGTCATCCTTGGCCCATATGCCAAAGTTTCCGTGAGTTTATAAGTAGGATATACAAAAAGATAGCCATCCGTGCTGTATAGAGCCATTTGATGAAAATCAGCGTGTTCAGCAGCCTTTACACATGATTTCAGCTCAACAAGAAAATAAGGCAAACGTTGAATTGAAGCCTGTGGCTCTGAACAATCTGTGCATCAGAATGCTGTGAGAAGTAGGCGAAAGCAGTTCATTTTCTCTGTCTAGCAAACCTCTACAACAACCCACAATATACCTTCTTTCTACAAGCTGTAAAGTGATAGGGTTTTTGCATCAGAGTATCAACCACCTCTACTATCTTGTTGTCAATCTTTGGTAATCCAAAGGGGTGCCAAACACACTAACAACCACCAAAATAATTTCAAGGTCAGCTAATGGTCTGTCAGCTTGCAAAAGCCGTAAGGACTGTATCATTTGGCATTTCCTTTCACCTCATCTCAAGAAACAGCTGCTTTCCCATTTACCTGGCAGCTTGCCAAAAGAACAAGACAGTTAACACAGAGCTGTCAATAATCCATAGTAGCTGGACTTGATAAAGTAATCAGGAGGGGATATCATTTAATCAAGGTCTTTGAAACAGGGAGAAGCAATTGGGATTGCTAATCAGGTAATTGTAGAGGGAACTGCTCAGAAATAATTTGTATTGAAGCGATGGGAGAGCAAGTCCAGCTTACAATGGGGAGGAAGGATTTTTCATGCCTGTGTCATCGTTCTTATGACTGCTGGTCTCTGTGCAGTGTGCAAATGAGACAGGAATTCCGCCTTCCACGGCACTCGGCTCCCTAAATGTCACATTTCTGGCTTGTGCAAGTCACAGATATTGACTAGACTGTCTCTAGAGAAAACAGACTTTGCTGAACCTTTGAAGAAAAACACGGACACAATGGATCACATTCAAAGTCACTTACATATTGCCCTGATTATATCCAAATATGCGATTATGAATTACATGAGCTTCTATTCCAGCAGGGAATTTAACATCCTGTGGATTTTCTCAGAAATTCTGAAGAAGCGTGGAAAGTGGATTCCTCTTGAGTCACTTCATTCACAGTATATCAACAGGGGTTTGAAGGGAATATGAAAATTGGAAAGTATGGAACAGTAAACATTTCTGAATTATCCTCTATAAATTGACTCATGATTCGTCAAGACTGCATATAACTGTTAATGACTCCTTCATCAAAGATAATTTAAGGTAGCCTCCAATACTTCATAAAATACAGCAAGATAAAACTAAACTCAAAATCAGCTGGAACATGAAATAAAATAAAACTATAAAATAAAATAGTATCAATGATTAAGAAAATTTGCCATTTCATGTATTCATCTATTTCGCTGAAAAATATTGAAAACTTGATTTGTATTAGAAAGAGTACACACTGCTATCCTTCATCGAATGTTTCATAGATATTACATAATTGTTGCTTTTCCTCTTCTATTTCCCTAATTTGACTATATAGTGCCTATCTTGCTGTGTATTAGATTATAAATATGGAATCAGAGACCATGCAATGGAAGACTAATTCACCACTTGTTAGTTCTGGGTTTTGGGACAAGTTGATTAAAGTTCTGATTATTTGCTTCTTCCTTGAAAAACTGAGAGAAGAACAAATACTGACATAGAGTTTTGTTGCTTTAAGATGTAAAGCCCTCAGCACATGCTGTAGAATGTAGTAACCACTTAATAAATTGTAGCTATTAATGTATCTTCCTATCTTTTGTCGTATTTTTTTCCAAGCTGTGCTTTAGAAAACTGCTATTATTTCCTTACATCAAAGATGGAAATAATTACTAATGACTTCCTTCTGTGACAGATGTCAGTCCTAAGTCTGCAACTTACACTATTAATCAGTAAAAATGTGTCAGGGACAAAAATCATTTAATATGAAAATATTCTCCGCCTTGAACTATCCTCTGCCCTTGAACCAATCTCATCTGTCAAAAAGAATTTTGTATTGCCTATCACACCCCTTCCTCCCACCCATAAAGTAACTTCCTCCAACTGTTACTTTATGACTTTTAAGTCATAAAGTAACTAAAGGAAATATAGACTTTATTTTTTAAAGAAGAGTTCTATCTCATTAGTTTATAAAATTATGTGATGCCAACTTGGGAGCACAGAAAGGACTGGAAATTAAGAATGAAAACAAAAGAGTAAGAGAAGACAGATACGATGCCTGCAAGATTATCAGTGAAAACATTGTTAATAGAAAACAAGCACTACAACTAATGAGACTCTGAGAAGCCGCTGGGCTTTAGAGAAGAGAAGAACGAAAGGAAAAGGATTTTAAGAAGTTGTGTTTCAGATTACTTTTTTTTTTAAAATCCACTTTACAATTCTTTAAAAATAAATACAAGTTGGAATTCATTTTTAATACTGATTGCTAGTGATTCTTTTAGGACAACCAATTGCTCATACTGGTCCATGTAGCGTCCTGGATTTTATTTGGGTTACATGACACCCTTCCCACATTTTTTTCCTTTTCTACTTAAGCTGGTTGTCAACAGAAAGAGATACTGAGCTCTGTTAAAACGACAAGAACAGATCTTGATCGGTGCTGTGTTTGCAATGGAAGAGAAAGGGGAAGGATTGGTGTCAGCATGCACATTGAGTGTTAATATAATAATACTCCGTTATTTTATGACACAGAGGCACAAAGTCTTTAAAACAAAATCCTGCTGTTCCACCGGATTTAATGTGCAATTCTCTTAAGATCTTGACTGCCATAGACTGAAGGAGACACTGGTTTTAAGTCCCTCTTCAAAAACTCATCCATTCTTAATAACACTACAGAGAAGTTTCCTTTCATTAGTCTACAAATGTGTATTAACAATTTTGTGATGACAGTAGTGAAACTTTAGAAAATACATAAAATTAGAAGATAACACCCTTTAAAAAAATTAATCTCCAAACATACCGAAAATAAAAGTTATGTGTTCTTTGCTCTTCTTTAGACTAAGTATTGATTCGTCTAAGGGAGTTTAGCAAGGGAGTTTACGACTAAAAGTTTCTATTTCTTTTAAGAATTTCGCAAAAACATTTCAGAAAGCTCTATAGGATATTAAAGTCTCTACATCCAATAACACTTATTACTCTTGCCTATGGACTTGAATGTACCTGATTGACAAAAGAATTCTGTATTTCATCTAAAAATAAATATCAAAATAAACCAATAGCAAAAGGAGTAAAATGAGAGGGATATTACCAGCAATTTATGATGAACAAAACCAGATATCAAAGTTTGTTATGAATCCACAGTGATTTTAAAGGTGTAATAATAGCACAGACATAGACAAGTAAAACAGGGAGAACAGAAACAAACTCTATTGTACAAGAATGGCAACAATTGAAATCAGTGGGAGAACAGTAGATACATAGTGCTAAAATAACTGAATAATATTGCAAAAAAAGTTTATTTCTTTCTCATGCCTTTTATCACAAACAATTATTGGTGGAAAACAAAGTAAAATCATAAAATTGGTAGAAGAAAATTGCTTTTTTCAGACTTCAAACTATAAAGGAAAATATTGATAGAATTAATTACCTGAAAATGTAGTTCATTGTGAAAGATATTTTAAATTAATGAGAAAACAGTGGTTTATAAAATAAGATGTAATGGCACAATTGGCTGGCCATGTGGGGGGCAAAATATGAAGCTCATGCTTACCTCACTCCTTATCACAAAAATTTTTCTAATCGACCAAAAATATAATGAAAAAAATAAGGTCATAAAGTAACTAAAGGAAATATAAATTTATATTGTTTATAAACTTGGAGAATTTCTCTGCATTAAACCAATGGAAGATTCTGTAAAGGACATTTATTTCTAAAAATATTTTATATTGTAAAATTATAGAAGGAATCAAAAGATAAGCAATAAACTAGGGAAAGTATTTGTAATATATGTACAAATGATCAATGACATTAACATATAAAGAAATTTTATAAAACTGAAAGACTAATAACCCAAATGAGAAATAGACGTAAAAGCCTTTTGCAGAAGAAAAGTTAATACTCAATATATGTATTTTTATAGCAAGATGTTGAACTGTAATGGTACTTAATTAAATTCTCATTGAACAGTTAGATACCAATATTTACTTTTTAGGTTGCAGAAAATAAAAAATTTTTCAAATACTCATTAGAAATGGTGTAAATAAATAATTCTGTCTATTGTTGGTATAAATAAAAATTGGTACAATTTTCCTAGTGGGAGTTTAGTGATCCATATCAATGCTTTAAATATTCAAATTCTTTGGCTTAGCAATGCACTTTTTAGGAATTATTGCAGGGAGAGAGTGGGATAAATACAAATTTATATACAAATATATTTAAAGCATCAACATCAAGATGGTGTTCATAATAATCGTTGTAATAGCCATCCATAAGAGAATGATCAAATACATAATGGTATACACTATTAAAATACAATTTAGCTAATGAGAATTAGTTAAGATATCCATATTTATTGGTGTGGAAAATTCTGTATTATATTTTAAGTGAATAAAGTGCGTTATCAAACATTGTACGTAGTATGATCCCATTCTAGTGTAATTTTAATAATATGTATTTATCAATAGAATTCTCAATATATAAAATGTATTTATAAACAGGCACAACTAAATCTAAAGATTTATAACTAAGTACCATGTTTCCCCCAAAATAAGACCTAGTCTGACAATCAGCTCTAATGAGTCTTTTGGAGCAAAAATTAATATGAGACCTGCTATTGTATTGTATTGTATTATATTATATTATATTATATTATATTATATTATATTATATTATATTATATTATATTATATTATATTATATTATGTAAGACCAGGTCTCATATTAATTTTTGCTCTAAAAGACGCATTAGAGCTGATTTTCTGGATAGGTCTTATTTTCGGGGAAACACTGTATTAATTATTATTCATTGAAATACAGATGATTTTCCTTTTCTTTATACATTTTTGTATTATCTGATTTTTTTAAATGAGCACGTACTACTTTTGTAATCAGAGAACAATATCCATTCCATAAACTAGTAATTATGGCATCGGGCAATATTTGCAGTTTAACTTACATTTTAGACATTGATTTATTTGGGACTTGCTTTTCCTCAGCCAAGTCATTTAAATTGATGATATATATTTAATTGTATTAGAGTGTCTTTACAATTATATAAAGTTATTATACTTATTTCTTTTTTTATGTTACAAAATTTGTAACTTGACAGGAGATAAAGAAGAGCTTAATTTCAAGCTTCTAACACATTTCTAACAGCAGCATGTCAACTCTTTTCCTTTATACTTATACACTTATCTTTAGTTTCCCTCATTCTTCTCTTTTTCCCTCCAGGGCCAGCAACATTGTCTCTCTTATTACACAGATAACCTTCAACATTCTCCATAGTCATCTGAACCCAGAAAGTGGAGGGCCAAAGGGAAGAGCAGATGATACCTGACAATTCTATTCACATTCCATTGTCTAGAACTCATGCTCATGGCCACACCTACCTGCAAGGGAGTTTGGGAAACATGGTCTAGTTGTGTGTCCAGGAAGAGAACATGGATCTTGGAAGCCGAGTGGCTTTTTCTGACTAGTGTTGGTGTCTCATCCAATTGAGAGTTCCCATGGTAGGATAACCCCAGAATACCATAACTGCACTTATCGTAGGGCTTGGGGAATAATAAATCCTGTCTAATAAACTAGTTTTGAATGAATGGTGTGAGATGGTCTGATGTGGACCAATATGAGACTTGAAATGTTAGACTAGGATTCAGAGATCTGGCTCTTCATTTCTATTATGTGATAATGTAGGCTGCTGACTCTTTCTGAGTTTCAGTTCTTTTAAATCCAAAGAGTAATAGTAATAACTAGTTTTCCTATTCAATAGAAGTGTTCCAAAAAATCAAATGAGATGTGTATGTAATAGTTCTCATAATTGTAAAGCAATTGTAAGGAAATTATTATGCTCTCATAACATTTTTAACAATGGATGTAATATGTTCTAGCCACATTAGAGGAAAATTTTCTTTGACACTATGAACTCATCTTTGAGTACTAAATATAAAAGGATATTTTATATAGACCACTTAAGCAATCAGCTGGCCAAGCTTACAGTAAACTTGTGTGATATATAGCACTTTGAGGACCTGATAGGGTTTGCTGAGGGGCAAAAGGAGCTAAGCCATATGAAATCCTTAGAACAGTATCTGCAATAGTAAGTGGTGAATAAATGTAATTATTATCATTAGGAGAACTAACATATGCTGAGAATGCTTTATGCCCCAAGCGCAACACTAAGCACTTTACATATTATTTAATTGTCACAACGACTCCACATTATAAGTATTATTATCCCATTTTATAGATTAGGATGACTGAGGCTCTAAGAAGTTAAAGAACTGACAGATTCTAAATTCTAAATAAATACACTTCTTTATTCTGGCATTGCTTCTCAATAAATATTTTTCACAAACCAACACCAATGCATCTAGATTCCATAATGATATATTACTGTCCTGTAATATAGCTTTATAATACATAGTGCAAACCATGATGAAAACAATTTAATAGATGATTACCATGGGTGATTACTCATGCTTCGCCTATGTAGAGATCTTTATCTATTTTGTCCTGGGTCCCCTGGAACCACTGACAGAGGTCAGAGAAGACTCAAGAAGGTGCCAAGTAGCTGAAAACTTTGCTGATGAAAGTGCTTTCCTAAGCTTCTTAGTTAGTCCCTGCGGTTTTGCATTTGGCTCATGAAAATCAGGGGCCTCTCGGTGATTTCCTTTCTGCCCAACTTGTCAGTACAAAAATTACATCCATCTGCAAATAGCATCTTCCTGATCTCTCTTTTTCTAAATTCTTTTTTTTTCTACTTTTCTATTGTTAAAGAGAGAAGCCATGCTTCCTAATGAAATTCAAAATTTTCATCTCTGTTCAGTTGTTGCCTTTCCCTGCTATGGTGCTGTGTGACACAAACATTAGCACACATATTTGGTTAAATTACGTCTAGAAAAGGAATTTTAAAAAAAATAAAAGCTTCCCATGACAACTCATGAATACACCTTGAAGCTTTATCACCAAAAGTCTATACTATATTCCATTTTTTTACAAACCACATGGGTCCACAATTGAGTGCTCTGTTGAAATTGTGTTTTGGTAATTCAGAACAAACCTGAACTTCTACAAGTCAGGTTATTTGCATGAGAATCACTGTCAACAGCAATTGTCTATTAGAATAGTCACTTCTGTTCATTTTAATTGTTTCTTCAATAAAATAATCCAGTCAAACTCACTTGAAAAAAATTATTTTGTCCAGCTCCCCACCTTAAAATATCTCTTTATTTAATAAATAGTTATTGAGAGTCTCCTATTTTTAAGACCCTCTGTGAATCTATAATATTTATATCTATACATATAACATTAAAGGCAAACGTACTCATGCATATTATAAATGTACATACCCATCCAACATAAGTAGCAGTACATGATGGAATAAATGAACGCAGCACTGTGAGTGGCATGCAGTGGGAATACGAAGGAGAAAACAATTACTTCTCATCGAAACATAAAGTAGTGTTTGTTCATATTCCCTGGGACATCTGCCCTGGGATTTGTCATCTGAGTACATTTTAATATGTCAAAAATCTAGGAAAGACATTTCAGGGTGGAACACCATGATTAAAGGCAAATTAAATACTTACTGCTATTGAATATAGGGGCAGTAAAGTACAGATAGATAATTAGAAGGGAGGAAAAGTTTAGAATATCACATAGAAAAGAGACTAAAAAAAGATTTTATAAAGGTGAATAAGTCCCCCAGATAGCAAATTTAAATCTCTTGATAAATCTAAAGATGAGGGACCTATTAAATGGAATATTGTTGAGAGATTCAAGTTGGCGGAGTAGAGAAACACTGTGGTTGTGTTCTTCCGTGAACACATTAAAATTACAACTAAATTATAGAACACTCAACCTGGAGAACCATCTGAAATCTAGCCAAACAGAAGTCCTATAAGTAAAAATATAAAGAAGAAGCCATGGCAAGACTGGTAGGAGGGGTGGAAACACAGACGGGACCCCAAAACTCCATGCGGTGGTTGAGAATCAGGAGGGATAGCTCAGCCACGGAAGTTCCCCCCGAAGGAGCAAGAGACCCCAGCACCCCACACCAGGCTTCCCAGCGTGGAGTATTGGTGCCAGGAAGAGGAGCCTCTACATCTGGCTGTGAAAAGCAGTGGGGATTCTGACCGACTGGCAGTGATGGAAGGCTGCAGGAAACCCAGATGTCCTCTTACATGGCCCGCAGGCACTCACCTTGGGCTCTGGTAGAGCAACTGTGACTCAAGCTGGGGGTGTCAGAGGTATACTTCTTTTTTTTTTTCAGTCAAACTTTTTTCTTTTTTTAAATTAAATGTATTGGGGTGACAACGGTTAGTAAAATCACATAGGCTTCAAAGGTACAATTCTATAATACATCATCTATATATCACATTGTGTTCTCACCACCCAGAGTCAGTTCTCTTTCCATCACCATATATTTGACCCCCTTTACCCTCTTTACCAAACCCCTATTTTCCTTAACCTCTGAAAACAACCAAAGTGTCCTTTGATAGATAACTGGATAAAGAAGATGTGGCATATATACACAATGGAATACTACTCTACCATAAGATGAAATACTGCCATTTGTGACAACATGGATGGATCTTGAGATCATCATGCTAAGCAAAATAAATCAGACAGAAAAAGTTGAGAACCATATGACTTCACTCACATGTGGGATATACAACTGAAAGCAACAAAGGAACAAGACAAAGAAACAAAAGGCATACTTCCAATGTAAATGGGTTAAATGCTCCAATCAAAAGACATAGGAGGGCTGAATGGATAAGGAAACAAAACCCTTGCATATGCTGCCTACAAGAGAATCACTTCAGATTGACAGACACACAGACAGAAAGTAAAGGGATGGAAAAAGATATTTCATGAAAATGGAAACAAACAAACAAAAAGGTTGGGGTAGCAACACTTATACCAGATAAAACAGACTTTAAAACAAAGGCTATAAGAAGAGACAATAAAGGACCTAGTAACCCCACTTCAGGGTATTTTTCTGAAGAAACCCCAAATGCTACCTCTAGGGGATGTGTGCATCCATATGTTCATTGCAGCATTGTTTACAATGGCCAAGATGTGGAGTCAGCCTGGGTGTCCACTGGTGGGAGAATTGATAAAGAGGAGGTGGTACATATGTACAATGGAATATTTCTCAGCCATGGAAGGGAATGGATTCTTGCCATCTGTGGAGGCATGGATGGACCTGGAGGGTATTGTGTTGTGTGCAGTGTCAGACAGAGAAACACAGATGCAGTGTGATGGCACTTATATATAGAATCTAAAGAATAAAATTAACACACAAAACAGAAACAAACTCATAGACACAAAAAACATTTTGATGGGTTGGGGGTGTGGGTGAAAAAAGGGGAAGGGATTAAGAAGTACAAATTGGTTGTTACACAATTATCATGGGGATGTAGGGTATAGCGTAAGGAATATAGTCAATAATATTGTAGTGACTATATGTGGTGTCAGATGGGTACCAGATATGTTGAGGTGGTAGATAGAGGGGGTGGGGGGCAAGGTGAAAAAGGTGAAGGCATTAAGGAGTACAAATTGGTAGTTACAAAATAGTCATGGGGATGCAGAACATAGGGAATATAGTCAATAACATGGTAATAACTCTGTATAGTGCCAGGTGAGTACTAAACTAGTCAGGGAGAATCACTTCTTAAATTGTATAAATGTCTAACCACTATATATATGCCTGAAATTAATATAAATTAATATTGAATGTCAATGGTAAATGAAAATTTTAAAAAGGGGGGAAAAGATGAAGGGTAATAAGAAGTCCTAATTTCCAAGTATAAAAGAAGGAAGTCATGGGGATGTGATGTACAGTACAGGGAATATAGTCAATAATATTGTGATAGCATGGTACAGTGTCAAATGGTTGCTGGACTTAACATGGTGGTCACTTCTTTAGGTATATAAATGTTGAGTAACTATGATGTACTCCTGAAACTAACATAATATTGTGTGTTAGCTGTATTTTAAAAATTTTTTAAAAAATAATAAATGGCATTCTGTCCATATGCTGGATGACATAGCCCTCTCACTCACTCATACATTTATATCTGATTAAACATTATCTCCAGGATATTATTAGAATGTCAATGTAGACACTTCACCTTGGCACACAGTCACTGGTCTAGAAGACAGAGGCGGATCTCAGGAGCTCAGGATCAGGGGTACCAGAGGTAAAATGTGTATCAAATATGCTCAGCTGCTTAGAAACAGGAATGCGCCCTGATCATTAGGCTTAAGACCCAATGCAAAGGATAGAAGCTGAAGGCTGTCAGTTCCTCTGGCGGGTCCCCCAGACAGGGAGGAACCTGAGAGGGTTGGAAGGACATGTGCACAGCTGTGAGACATGCAGTGTTTGTCATTGCGAGCAGAATCCAGTGGAGCTGTGCTGAGTACCTACCAGATGTGCTCCTTTGTCAACTTTATCTGAAAGCTCTACCCTGAATACAATAAGGCAACCTTTATAGTGCTGAGAGGTTCATCCCAGTTGAACCAAAAAGAACCACCATTTGAGAAAAATCGTTCTTCCTTATGAGAGCAACTCCCCTCAAGGAAAGTGTAAAAACCATGTCATTAGCCTTAGAGATATGAGCAGAATGTAGAATAGGGATTAAATCCTGTTGGCAAGAGACTGGGGTCCCTGAGGCACCAGGGACAAGAGAAATGTGGGCACAGATCTTGAGTACAAGCAATACATTATCCTACAGATCCAAAGACTACAGACCTGTGACATTATCCCTTGTGAGAAATCAAAGGACATAAGATATGTATTCCTTTGGCACTGGGAGAAGCAAAAACTGCTACCAAGAAAGACTTGGTGAGAAGGAATTCCCATAAAACTGATTGAAGAGCTGATGGAAAGCCAGGTCCCTAATTTTTTCCTACCTCACCAATATAGTCTAGAAATCAAGGCCTACCAGTAGTAAACATATTATTTTCTCTTCCTCCAAAAAACAAAAAAATCTACAGAATGAAGTGCCAAATTATTATATTTTAGAAAAACTGTCATTTGCAACATATGGGCAAACAATTACAAACTCCAAAACTAATGTTAACTCTATCAGCGGCACTGCATACGTCTGGTAGGATCAACATCGGTGTATATTTATTTGAATCTTTCAGCACCACTGTATAAATATAGCCTGTCAGCGTTACGACACACTTTAGGCTGAACACCAACTAAAAGCTCGACCTTTAGCTTGCTGACTACATAACCCATGAATGCACCATAGCATTCCAAAGGACATAAGGATGTTAAATCTCCCCTACATTTTAAAGTTTGGATGGATGTAACTTCCCCCTCAACTTGTATTCATTCCAGCCATGCAGAGTCTGCACAACCCAATGGAATGTGTGAGGAAAGGGGTCAAAGAGAGTGCATCGTGGGGGAAAAGGGCTGGATGAACTGCAAGTTTCCAGAAGCGGATTTTACCTTTCTCATTACACTTGGGTTAACTAAGGCCATCACAACTTCTGGGGATTGTTTTCTTTATGTGCCAAGTGAGAAAGGGTGAACTCAACCCCTGGGTTAAAATTCAAATTTAAAAGTCTAAATTCTCAAGAAAATAGAAGTGTGGGTGCCCAAAGGAAAGAGCTGAAGAAGCTGAATCCCAGTTGCTGTAGCAGAAGAGGGTCCGAGTAGATGGACGACAGCAAGCATGTGTTCACTAGTTTGCAAAACACATGAGTTAGATAATCCCAAAGGTTTGTTTTTTGTTGTTTCTTTATCTACAATCCTGACCATAAGATTAGATATTTCTAAGTCACTGACTCATAAATTCTTCTGGTACCACAGGAACATGTCCTTACTGCCAAAAGATTGTGTCTCTCATTTGTTGATTGTTCATTTGTTTCAATCCATACATCTGATGCCTAAAATAATATCCAAAATTTGGAAGTGACGCTTTGTAAAAGAAGTTCTAAACAGTCTCTTTTTCATTTCCTTTTACCTACTTAGAGAAGAGACTGAAGTTTAGTACACGCTGCCTAGTTTGTGGATGCCATTCAGATTGTCCCTTTTCAGCAGATTACTTATAAATCAAGAGTTCTAATTTTATTTTAGCAACCTGGAGGGTGTTTGGTCTTTACTTGAAACCAATAAAGAGGTCTACAGAGTGGAAGATTATTCTGTGTTTTAACGTTACCAACTTACAAATGGACCTAATGGTCTCCTTCCTGTCAAGTCCATGTTTCTTTGTCCTAGGGGATGGGGCCCACACAATATCATCCTTTTCCTATTTGCCCATGATTTCAATACCTGTTCATTCATTCCTTTGATATCTATTAGTTAAGCACACACTGTGTGCCAGGCACTGAGCTTCATACTGGAGATACAATAGTTTACAAAACACATGTTTTGGGCCCAATAAGAACGTGAATTCCAGTGAGCAAAGCCAAGAAGCAGGCAATGACACCAACATATCATATGCACCAGGAAAGGTTAAATGACAGGGAGATACAGGAACCCAGAGGAGAGTCACCTAACCTTCTCTTAGCAGGCCTAACTAGGTTTTCCAAAGGAAATGATTCCTAAAAGGAAAACCAAGAAACAAGTGGAAATTTAATGCTCTGGCATTGGAAGATTCCCGTAAATGTGATTCCCAAGACGACAACTAATCTAAAAGATGACAATGATATCACTGGATGAGATCATTTCTTCAATGAATCACTCACAAACACCCCACCACAAACAGGCTCTATAAGGCTACATGCTTTGTCTTCAACTTTTCTGAGACAGTGGCCTGCCGTCTCCCCAACGAGTGAAGGTAATGGTTGCACTTGAGAGTAAATTAGAGAAAGAGAGGAGAAAAGTAAGATATAAGTGAAAGGGAAATATATTCATACCAAAAGATTTGTTTTAGCAAACTTCAGAAAACAATTTCGCATAACTAAACCCAAAGAAAAGTGTGTTAACAGAATAAATAATGGTCAAATACTGTGCTAAGTACTTTTATGTAGATTTTCTCATCTATCCATCATCATCTATCCATCTATCATCTATCATCTATCAATCAATCTACTCATCTATCTCTTATCTATCTTTATCTTTCTCTTACACACACACACACACATACACACACACACCAGATATTATCATACTATCCTATTATCATATTGTCCTCCCAATTTTACTCTTGAAAAAGCTGAGGCTTAGTGACGTTATATAACACATAGCATCTGAATTTGAAATCCAGCACTTCAATTCCAGAAAGAATTTGTTTAAATAACGTATGTCAAATTGTTTTATCCCAAAATGTTCTAAATCCTGCCCTTAGAAAAGAGTATGTTTGAAAAGACATTTCCAAAGACTATTATACACTTTTAAAAGTAAATGCCAAGACCTGTGAACACTTTCTACAAATGAATAATGCAGTGAAAACCTCAGAAACGTATAGATTGGTGTCATGGAAAGTCTGCTTTCCTAACAAGTTTATCTTTGATCAGTAATTCATTTACATAGATCCTGTCTCTGTGTCAATCCTCGTGATGTGTGGCGCTGCATATTTTAGAACATGACATATGCATTCTTTTCACACAAGCTACTTTTCACACCCACCTCCATTGTCTATGATAATGAAGAAAGCACGTGGGTAATATAGAAAGCCCAACTGCTTTCCAAACTACATTAGGACAGACATTCATGCAAGTCTAACAATATCTCCACCTTTGTATGTGTTCACTAGCCTACCATGTTGACTATCCCTTCACCTGTGGATGAAATACCCATTCATTCAAAAGCATATCTATTGAGCATCCACTCTGTGTCATGCACTGTGATAAATATAAGAGATACAATAGAGAACAAGTCACAGAGTTACAGTCAAGTGGGAGAGACAGATAAAAAAAAACAAGTAAACAAAAAACTAAGAATAATTACTATGGAAAAGATGACATATAAGGCTCAACCTATACTATATGCCGATGCCTCCGTACCTATACCAACCTTACTTTTATTAGATGGTCAGGAAGCCCTTTATGACGTACTGGTATTGGGGCTCACTCTAACAAGCTGAGAAGAATGAGAAGGCATGTGTGTAAGGAGCTGTCGTTCATCAAAGTGCTCTAACCAAAACTAGAATCTGGATTATTCAAATGTTCTGAAAATTGAGAGTTGTCCAGGTAGCTAATTTTGTTTCTGCCTGTGTGTGTGTGTGTGTGTGTGTGTGTATGTGTGTGAGTGTGAGTGTGTGTGTGTGTGTAAATATAATAGCCCTCTTTCCTTCCTTGGTTACATACACTCAATAGAGGTAATCAGGACCCCACAATGCCCAGCGTCAGTTCCTATCCTGCCTGGGCTTCTGAGATCTCCAGGTTCAAAGGAAACGTCAAAGTGACAGCTCCTTCCTCCCACCCAGTACTGGACTCTGGCATAGATTTAAAGGCATAACAGAGGCTCATCCTGGGCCACGGCATGGAAATTGTCAGCGATTCCAAAATCAATTCTTAATATAGAGTTTTTAAAAAATAGCTTCTTTCTCTTAAAATGTGAGTGTTTTTTTAAAAAGCCAATTGAAAATTGTAATTACTTGAGTTTGAGTTAATTTGATAAATATGAGAAAAATGAATCTAAACATGTACACTGATCAAAATTTTAACTAATTTTTTTTTTTAGTAACAAAAGGAGGTGCATTTTTTGCACATTTACAAAAATACATCATAACTTTTCCCAGATTTTCCCATTCACTAAAGGATAAATATAGTTAAATGTAGTAATAGAGAACACCAATTCAATGAAAACATTTAAAAGAAAACGTAGCAGGAAACAATTTTATTCAATTTTCATTTTTCACCAAATTTTTAATTTATCTGTAGGCTATTTAAAAATGTTTCACCTAATTTTATTTAATTTGAGTCTTATAACTTGTACAATTAATCTCTATAATCTGCATAATTTTATAAATGAAGTTTAGTTGATAATAATGCAACAAATAAACATTCCCACAAAGGAAAAGGAGAGAAACGCAATATGCAGAATGTCACTGATAAGCTGTGTGCAACCTTGATCAGGAGAAGATGATATACATGTCCCTTTGGATTGCCTCTATTCAAGCCTCCACATGCTCCCTCAACCACCATTCTCCTGCTCTCCAGCCTGGTTTTCTCACCTGCATAGAAGGATATCTGGTTGGGTTCACCAGTTGGAGGCATCAACAAGAGACAAAAGGGAATGAGTGTGAGGGCAGCATATTTGTCCCCCAGCATCATCTTAGATTAATTAGTTGTATGGCTTGACCAAAGAGCATGGTCACTCTAATGGAAGCCCTATCCTACTTACTCTCTCCTTCTGCATTCAGGCCAACCAAGCGGAGGTTGCTTATGCCAGAACACTGCACCATCTCTTGTAGTTCCTTCATATTTTGCCCATATCTTTCTACCTATTCCTCTATAAAGCCCTACAAAAAATGATCTTAATGTGTGTATGTGTCCATCTGTTTTTTAGAGGGTCCCTAACTAGTACACCTATTAATTTTTTCAGAGATGTGCTTCCCTTTTTTTCAAGTATTTTGACAACTGAAATGTCATACAGTTAAAATACTACCTTACAGTGGCAAGAAACTTTCAAATTTTCAATGCTCTTTCCTAGACATTCCCTTATTTGATTCTCAGAATATCTTCTTAAGATTGGCAGAGTAGTTATCACTAGCTCCGTTTTACATTTTGAAAATTGCATCTTGAAGGGATTAAGTAATTGGACTAAAGTCAACATATATGCCCAGGACCCCTTGAGCTTCCGATTTCTTCTCCAGCGCTCTCTTCCTTAAACCATGCTATCAAGGTACTCTGTAAACAAGTAAGCAACAGTTGACCATGACCGCAAAAGAACAACCATAAATTCTGTTCATGCAGAATCTAAACCAGGAGTCTGCAAACGGTGGCTGGCCCATGGGCCAATCTGCCGGCTGCCTGCTTTTGTAAATAGTTTTATTGGAACACAGCCACCCCCATTCACCTACTTATTGTCTGTGGCAGCTTTTGCTGCACTTTTGAGTAGTTAAGAGAAAGATCATATGACCTGCAAAGCCTAAAATATTTACTATCTGACCCTTTATAAAGAAAATGATTGCAAGCCCCTGATCTAAACTATCTGAAAGTCCAAACTTTTTTCACAGCTGCCTGAACTGTGATGTTCCAATTTAAGAACATACATGTGTTTAAGTTTCCCCCAAATCACATTTGAAAGATTCAATCACTTAAGGCTTTGCTTTCATAGAGAGAATGAATGAGAGTCAGTGAGTGGTAGTTTTGATAACTCCAAGTTAACCAGAATATTGATCGTAACATACCATTCTACAAAACAGAAGTTTATCTTACCTAATAGATTATTCCTTTAAAAATGTCCTTTTAAATGATGGTCTGAAAATAAACCGATTCCAAAGGGATGCTAGAAACATCCCTTTTTTTCTACTGCCAGAAAACATGCCAGATAAAATACGGACACTGAGTTCAAACACCAGAACTTCCTAAATTAAAAGTTGAGAGATTTAAAGTCACCCAGGGAAAACTGACCTGGATGGTATTTTTCAGAAAAACTGCTAATGTATACTGCTTCAATTATTTCATTCTATAAAGATATTTATCAGTACTATACAGGGGAAAACACTATGGTTTATTGCTGCATACAAATTAACATTATCTTTCATTCATGGTTTCTTTAAAAAGATATCTATTATTAAAACATTTGAAAATTAATAAAAATAAATACCATAGAGAGGTTCGAAATCTATTTCTTATTGTGAACTTCTGGAAGCTCTACTGTTCCCTCTGTCCCATTTCCACCCAGCAGAACCTTGAATCACGAGGCCTGGCCTGCCCTATCCAGTGGGGTAAGTGTGTTATTTCCAATGACCAATTAGAATAACTCACTTCCCCAGCCATAGAGATTGATTCATTGGTGGGCCTATTTCCCTACAAATCAGAATCTTTTGTGGGTGATGGATATTGATATTGATAGGATGAGAGTTTTTCATCTTCTGAGTTTTGACTCTTAAGGATCTTGTCAGTCTAAAGTGGACACTGGTCATTTTCACCATGTGACAAAAACCTGCCTGAGAATGGACTCAATGCAAAGATAAGCAAAGTAGAGAGAGACAGAGAGAGATAGCATCCTGGTGGCCTCATCTAAGTACCTAAATCAAGACCAAAATGTAAACTAGCCACTCCCTATATTTCATATGTATGTGAGTCACTATTTCCCCCTTCCATGTTAGTTTTGATAAACATACAGGAATTTGTCACTTACAACTGAAAGAGTCCTGACAATTAGTGAGTGCAAATACAAGTGTATGAATAAAGGCATTCATTCACTGAACAACTATGTATCTAATGCCTACTATGCACAAAACCTGGAAACTAGACCTGTCCACCAACGAGGCAAATGCTTCAGGAAGGACCCAGAGTAAGGAATGCCTGCCAGGCAGATAGAGCATATTATTCCGAGAATATGACATGTGCTGAATGGCACTTTGTGTCAAAGAGGCTTATTCATTCAATCATTCAGCAAATAGTTCTCAATACCCACTCTGTATTCTTGGCACAAGGAGACAATGGGAGGCAATGTGAGACGTCGCTCCTTCCTTCATGGACCTTTCTGTCTAATAAGGAAGAGGGATATCAATCAAATAATCTCACAAGAATAGGTGCAATGCAATTGACAAGCTAGAAAGGAAAAATGTGTGGTGCTATGAAAATGTGAGAAGGGGATTTGACCTAATATAGGCAGTCAGGGAAGGTTTACAACCAATGACTATGTGAAGATGAGTGCAAAGAGCATATGGGAAGAGAAAATGGATAGCAGGAGCGAAAGAAGGCTGGCCTTTCTCAAGCATTGTTCATGGTGGTGGTGGTGGTGGTGGTAGGGGGTGTTCTGAGAGTGTGAGATGACATTAAAGGTAAAAGGAGCACCACCTTCCTGGACACTCTAGAAAGAATGACCTGAAACAATCCCATTGTATACCTGCTTCCCAAGGATCACTACTAATAGTATCCTCTTTCTCAAAAACTCCTATGTTGGACATTAAATTCTGTAGTCCCTTTGGTCAAAAACCCAATTAGTCTCACTGCAATGTGATATGTTGCACTGGATGTTGGAACAGAAAAGGGACAGTAGTGGAAAAAATGATGAAATCCTAATAAAGTTGGGATTTTCGTTAATAGTAATGCATCAATGCTAATTTATTAATTTTGACAAACGCACCACAGCAATGTAAGGTGTTAGCATTAAGGGAAACTGGGTGAAGGGTATACAGGTAATACCTCTACTATCCTTGCAACTTCTCTATAAATTAAAAAGTATTCTGAAGTCGTTTATTGAAAAATGAAATAACAAAAACAACAAAAAAAGTAGACAGCCTAAAGGAAAAAGAGTTAAGGAGTTTTGTCTTTATCTTAAGAAGAATTGAGAGCTATTAAAGAGCCTTGAGCATGGCAGGGTGGCCAGGAGGTGGTCATCAGCTCTGATTAGGTCACTCCAGCTGCAGGTAGAGAACAGACTGGAGAAGAGTCCAAGTGGCAGCAATTCCATCTCAGTAGCTCAGGAAGAGATGACGATACCTTGGGCCAGGAGACAAAGAGACATGAATACATTCAGGGCTATTTTGATGGTGGATGAAACAGGAATTTTGGGGTGGGTTTCATATGGAGGTGAAGGAAAGGAAGGAGTCAAGGATGAGTTAGGTTTTCCTACAGCTGTCGTGTGACGGGGAATTTCAGTGGCTCACCCACACAACCCTGAGCTGTGAGCAGGCCATAGGAGGGGGACAGGAGGTAGATGGACCCTGGTATGGAGCTGGGGATTGAGAGCACAGCAATTGAGTCCCTCAAAGGACTGGCAAGAACCAGACATTACCTCAATTTAAGCACCACCGGAACACCAGGTGGTTTATCAAGACAATATATTAGGTTCCTCAGAGCAGGGGTACAGGCTCGGACACAAAGTGAGGGTCCAAAGGAAGCAAATGAAAGTTCTATTCTTCAAACGGGAAACCAAACCCACAGCAGGATTTGTCCCACAGACACTTCATTCGGATTGATGATGAGTGCTGACCTGTTAATCACTTCCGAGAGCCCCTAATTATGGTGCACTCTGACCGACACCTCTAGAAAGGAATGGCATACAGCAAACAGGAGGAAGTGGTATGAACACGGGCATAGTCTGGTGGCTGGGAGACTTGGGAGTCCCCCAGATCTCTAGGGCAAGACCCAGAAGAGTGCCTGGTACGTAGCTAATATCCGTTGAAGACAAGAAGAACTGGATGAAACATCCTGAACACAAATCCCCTCACCTAATAGGATTGTACAAGGACTAAATTAGATGAAGGTGTTTAGTTCAGGGCTAGGGTCATGGAAAGCACTAGAGATACAGTAGCTACTGTGATGAAGAGGTGACGTATATGCCAGTAGGACGTATATGCCATCCATATGTATTTCTCTCACACTTGTAAGGCATACACATGGGGTGTGAGGATTTTATTCCTGTGGACAAAGCCTCAGGTGTATTGTTCACCATTTACTGGGGGTCTCGGGCGCCTAGATACACTACATGGTTAATAAATATCTGACGTGTAATTTGCTCATTTAGTTTCTTCCTGTAGCCTATAGTGTCTCTCTCCAATCTTCAAGAAAGTGACCTTCGTAGGTGTCTTTTTGGTTTTGTTTTGTTTTATTTCATTTTGTTGGCTGGGTTATGTTTTCTTCCCCAATTGTAGTGAAAGTAATTAAGTGAAAAGCACTGGGTGTCTCTGTACCTAAGTGGAATTCACTTACTTCAATGTCATGGTCCGTTGGTGACCAAACTGTGCCTTGTAACTGCCATCGCCTTCCTCCAGCTCAGCGAATGAATGAATTGCCCTTTGGGTGGGTTGTGCAAGAAGAAAAGCCAGCTTCTTGTTCTGGAAATAGCCACATCCAGGAGAAGCAGCAGCAGCTGTGGGTGGCTCTCAGTGACTTGGCTTGGACAGAAAGGAAGACTGAGAGGCATAAATTCTGAGGCTGGTTTTAGAGCCAGTTAAGCTCCTGAAGGGGAAGCCCGGTGGATGGAAAGAGCTGTGATTTGTTGCTGCCTGATAGGCATATGAGTTGGGCTCCTTGGGAGCTGGAATCCTGCTTAATTTACCTGTCAAATAGCCTGATGGATTTGTCCATAGAGTTTTTAAATAGAAGATAAAGCTCTTCACTCTGTGAGGTTTGCCCTGCAGTGGGGAACTTATCCATCACTTGCCCAGATCGATGTGGCTAATTCAGGGCCCTTCAGCCCCACACCCCATTGAGTGCTTTATCTCTACTGTGTAAATATAATTATTTGGAGTGGGATTTAAAGATTGCCCGTTGGGTACTCAGTTTGTTTTCCAATGAAGGCTCCGAAGAGCCA
Organism: Rhinolophus sinicus; assembly: GCF_057876585.1. Classification (NCBI taxonomy): domain Eukaryota; kingdom Metazoa; phylum Chordata; class Mammalia; order Chiroptera; family Rhinolophidae; genus Rhinolophus; species Rhinolophus sinicus. The sequence continues at coordinate 202,910,161 of NC_142517.1, forward strand.
AGTCGACGTTTGCCTGTAGATGGTAGTCTGTTCGCATGCCCAGTGGCAGCAGCCTGGCGTGCTACCATCAAAGATGCCCAGGTTTAGAGACCCAGGGGGTCAGGGAGCAGGGAGAGCTTACACAGGTGGAATGCTCTGTCACACTTCCTCACTATCGTTTAGTATTCTTTGGCCCATTTCCCTAAGGACTCTGTACATTCTTATTCTCTCGTTAGAAAGTGGGCTTCTTCAGCAGAGGTTAAGAAATAGACTGTTCTTAGAGATTCCTGGTCTCCCCCTCCCTTCTTCCCCAGGAAACATAAGGAAGAAGAAACACTATTAATTCTAGTTGCAAAATATCTATTAATTTGGAACACCTGGATTATGCCATCTGAAAAAGACCAAAGAATCTAGTGTAAAATCCTTAATAAATACTGCATGCGACTGTTCAAGTCACAGTTTTATAGCAAGTGTTAAGTGTAAGCACTAATACGAATTTATATAACATCTTCTTTATCCTTCATTTGCCAGCAATAACATACTTATTCCAACAAGGTGAACTGAATGCAAATTTTTACCCATTTAATAGAATGTTTAATTTGCCTCTTTTTAAAACTGCTTATTTTTTTCAAAACCAGAAAGAAAGAAATTCAATTTCTTCTCATAAAAAAAAATATTCAGAACAAAGCACGTATATTCATCTGCTCAGCAAGTAATTTTTTTTAAATGTCGACATTGATACAAAATGAGAAAATTCAAAGCACTTTCTTTTCCTCCTTAAATAATAAATAGAGGTTATGAGTTTCCCCACCTACTGTTTAAATTTTAAAATCTTCTTTCAATTAAAAATAAAATGATACTTGATTCTAAGATGGCAATTTGAAGTCAATTGCTCACATATTTAGCCATCCCCAAACACCACTAATATACTCCCAAAACATAAACATATGTTCTTAATACAATATAAATATGAATTAAAATGGAATTTTTCTTATATTTTTTAAACATGACATTAATACCAGAAGTTATAATGGAAAAGACTTATTACATTAAAACTAAACCTTTTATAACAAAACAAAAACACATAAAGTCAAAAATCCAATCATCTATGGAAGAACACTTTACCGAAAAAGTCGAGAACCATATGATTTCAATGATATGCGGTATATAAAACTGAAAGCAACAAAGGAAGAAGACAAACAAATAAAGAAACAAAAACTCATAGACACCGACAATAGTTTAGTGGTTACCAGAGGGTAAGGAGGGAGGGAGTGGTAGATGAGGGTAAACAGGGTCAAATACGAGGAGGTCTGACAATTAAGTACTTGAATTCATCCTAGAAAAAGTGCTACATGCCTCATTACTGAATATCACTAAGCTCACCTTCGAATTACTCCCCTTCAAAAGCTATGCACAAACGCCAGCACCTAGTTCACCCTTCAAAGCAATTTGGAACTTTTTTTCTGGAATGGCCATCAGAGCTGTTGTCGTATTACCCTTGATGTCCTGAATGTCATGAAAATGTCTTCCTTTCAATATTTCCTTTATCTTCAGGTAAAGAAAGAAGACATTGAGAACCAGGTCAGGTGAGTAGGGAGGGTGTTCCAATACAGTTATTTGTTTACTGGCTAAAAACTCCCTCACAGACAGCGCTGTGTGAGCTGGTGGTGCATTGTCGTGATGCAAGAGCGATGAATTGTTGGTAAAAAGTGCAGGTTGTTTTTGTCTAACTTTTTCATGCAGTCTTTTCAGCACTTCCAAATAGTTAACTTGGTTAACTGTTTGTCCAGTTGGTACAAATTCATAATGAATAATCCCTCTGATATAAAAAATGTTAGCAATATCATTGCAACAAGTTCACTTACTTAATTTTCAGACCTTGCATAATGACACAGGGGGATAATATGTAGCCATTTGAAATACCATGAATCTGTAGATACTGAAACATATTTCTGTAGGGTTGCAATATGAAAAAAAACAATTAAGAAACAGCATGTATTAGTTTTGGTTTTAGAAATTAAAACTTCTACTTACCAAAAATAGCCCCAAAATTGAAACAACATTGAAGGGAAAATGCCACAGTCCAACTGATTGTTTCTATTGTAGCCCATTTGTATATATGCATAGTTATTTATATATCCAAGTTGTCTTTATTTTTTTTAGATACCTTATTTAGAATATATTTACTTCTCTTTTTGGCAAGGACAGATTTTGTTTTCAAAGAGATTTTTATTTGTTGTGCGTCAAAATTTAACTTTTATTCCTAAGAACTACAAATGACAGTGCTGTTTTCCTTTTGAGAGAAATTCTGCTGACCACCCCCACCAAATTTTATCCCCAGGGAAGGAAAATCACCATGGATGCTATTATTCTACTTGTAGATTAATGTTGATTCATCACATTTTCCTGAATACATACATAAGTAAATAAATAGAATAGATGGGATGTAATAAGATGATACATGTTATGTAGAATAAAAGACAGTAAAGGATGTGAGGACTCAGAGATAGGTAAGGGCAATATTAAAAAAAAAAAAAAAAAAAAAAAAAGATTGGTTGATACATGAAGCTGAGAGCCTGAAAACAATAATACCCTCGTAGCAACAAGCATTTCCAGAGCCCAGATCTTGGTTTCTTATCCCAGTTGTCAATAAAAAGAACCAAGTTTCCTTAGAGAAATGGCTGACTCTAGGGCTCGGGTAGGGTATACACAGGATAAGCCTGGAGCATCTTTTTGTGTCAGAAAGTAAGGAAATGCTAAACATTCCAATACACACACACACACACACACACACACACACGGCCAAATGATCAATGACCATCTAGAACAATTTGAGCAACAAATAAGTAACACAGTATTAGATTATAAGCCATAGTATAAAATACATATCGATGAGTCTACAACTGATATAAACATATGATTGAATAAATAAAGATAGATAGGTAGTCTTCCATGCAGAATTCCAAATAATTTATGAAGTTACGGTGTCTTTAAGGAGCTGGAGTATAACTCCCCACTCCTTCAGTGTGAGCTGAGCACTGTGGCTTCTTTCTGAAGAATACCGTTGGGGAAGCATAAGAGGAATTTTACACTGGAGAGACTTGACAAACACTACCTCAACCAGGTATTCAAGGTCAAGGTCATGAGAAGGGAGAAGTCATGTTGATAGCATGTGTCCCTGTTATGATGTGATGGAAATGAAACTTGACCTCTGTGGTTTCTATCCCTAAAACACATCACTCCAGCCTAATCATGAGAAAACAATAGCAAATACCAATTGAGAGACATTCTACAAAGTCCCTGACCAGTGTGACTCAAAACTGTCAAAGTCATCAAAAAGAAGGAAAGTCTGAGAAACTCCTACAGTCAAGAGGAGCCTAAGGAGACATGACAACTAAATATAACAGGGTATCCTGGAGGAGATTCTGGAACAGAATAGCACCTTAAGTAAAAATCCAAATAAAGTACGGACTTCAGTGAATAATATAATAATATATTAATATTGGTTCATTAGATGTGACAAATGTATAAAATGTTAACAATAGAGAAAATGGGGTATGGGGTGTGTGGGAACTCTAATATCTGTGACTTTTCTATAAATCTGAGACTATTGTAAAATCAAATCATTATTTTGTTTAAAAAGAGTGGTCAGCATAGACCTCATTTAGGCATTGATATTGAGCAAAAACTTAAAGAGTGAGGGAGCCAGTCCTGTGGATATCCAGGGAACAGGCTGAGTAAAGGGAGCAGGCCCCACAAGTTCAAGTAAGAGTAAAGAGACCAGTAAACCAGAAGTGGCCGCAGGTGCAGGGAGAGGGGAGTGAGACAGGAGTTCAGAGAGGATCTAGGGTGGGGGTAGGGGTTGGCGTATGTATATAGCCTGTAAGATATATAGGCTTATGGGTCATTTTAAAGTCTTTGCCTTTCACTCTAAGATGAGTGGCCACTGGAAGGTTTTGAGCAGAGGAATATAAACCTGCCTTCCTGTGGAAAGAGTCCCTGGCTGATGTGACTGTGAGAAGCAAGGATGAAAGCTCAGGCTATTTCAGTAATTCAGGTGAAAGGTGATGGTGGCTGGGGCAGGTTTATCAGTGGAGGTGTTAAGAAGCAGTTATATTCTGCATAGACTTTGAAAAAAGTCAACATGGGTTTCTATCGGACTAGATGCAGTGTAACAGGAAGGGAGGCATCAAGATTAATTGGAGAAACTTGTTGCGTTTTGTGTTCTGTGTTTATACCTTAACTTCTATCAAAGACGGTCTGGGGAGTTGCCCTACTTCATGTATCGCTAATGGCAACGCCGGTTATATAACCTGCAGGCAGGTCATTTGCATTCCCTTCACTGTCCCACCTCAGGATTTGAGTTTTCCTGCATTTGGTCTCATGGCTTTCTCCTGAACGGCTCTGTCTGACCTTCCGTTTATCATTGCATCTCACTCCTCCAGCACTGCTCTAAGTGGGCTGAAACCAAGCTTCCCACAGAGAAGAAAGCTTTGGGTGGCAAGGATATCTTACTAGTGAGACACTGTTCAGCTCCCAGCAAGGGAAAGCCCCATGATGTTAAAGGCATGTTTTCTGCAAAGTGTTTCCAAATAAAACAATACATTGATGTTATATTTTAAAATGCAGAAACTCGTGCATATATAATTTTAATAAACTGCCTTTGTCCATTAAACACCAAATTGAAGTTATTGACATCCATCTTTATCTCAATTACTTAATTAGCTGAATTCTCTATTACTATTATTATCCTCATTATTAGCAATGGAATATGTTTTTCCCAATGACAATTTTTATAAAATAAATTAAAATGTAAGCAAACATTTTAAGTTACACAAACACTGTTTTATGCACAAAAATGAAGAATGTTTCTGAAATTGAACCATAGCTATATATTCAGCAGCACCGTATTATATAGTTCAAAATATCTGCTGACCACTGAGAAACGCATCTGAATTTCACATAGGGACGGTGATCTGAGGCATCAGTGTAAAAAGTAAAGAAGTAGAGATGACACAAATGGGAGAAGTACAGAGGTGAATGATTGCCTGTGTAAACGCTGGCGAGAAGGTTATCGTTGGTGCTATGTGAACCTCGGCTCCCTGCTCAGGTGTATCTGCTTCCCCTGGGGTGTGCCTCACAAACTTTGAGTAACAAATTTACACTTCCCAGGGGCATTTTAATAGTGAACACCTTAACATAAAGAAATTAATTTAAGTCGTTTAACTCAATTAGCTTTCATATTTTGGAGATGCAGATAAAAACACTCACTTTTTAAACTGCTGTAGGAGCAAGTGCCTTAAAGCATTTAGCACTGTGCCTGGTACACATTACACAAATGGTGACTATTATCAGTAATCATTATTACTTGTGAAACTTAGAGCATCTTGGGAAGTCCAAAAAAGACTTTCAAAACATACCACATAGATAAGAATATACACCTTCTAATTATAAGACAGTCCTTAAAAAGAAAAAGAAAAAGACTGTCCTTAATATAAACTCCTTCCCCTTGTTCAGCTGTGTAAGGACCCAGGATGGGTCCCATCATCACAGGAAGAGTGGCATGAGAGACAATGTTAAGACATTGTGAATATGGTCATCGCACCTACTTTGGAAAATCCTGATTTCAGGCATCCTCTTTGCGTGTTGTCATACACCATATTTTAGTGTCACAGACAACATTTCTCAACTTGCCTCTGATGCTAAATTTGCATAAAACATTTGTCAGATCCTATGCTCCAATTTCTAAGTGTTGACCATAATATTGAGTTTAATTACTGCACACCAAGTCGAGCTGCCTAACACACCCCATTGTCTCGGCAATGCTGAACTAGGCTCTGAGGGAGAAAGGCCAGCAGCCCACGTGTCACGGCTGCCAGGCCAAAAGCAGAGTGGTTGTGCAAGGTGAGTAGAGATGGCAGCACGTTACTCATGGCTTACAGCAATCAGTGCAAATCTATGCTACAGTAAGAACGTGTTTTTGTTCCAATAGTATACATCCCATGATTGGTGAAGCAGTCACAGCTCTTTTCTATGCAGCTGCTTAATCCAAGTCTGCCAGCAGAGGTGGCTGCATGCTTCAGCAAGTGGCCAGCCCCAGTGCATCATGGTCAGCCTCCAATGGGCTGAACAGGGTGACTAGGCTGTGAGCCAGGACACGTGAATGTTGGTGGGAAGTCAGTGCATGATGTGATCTGACAAATTCCATTGGCTTATTAAAAAGCACCCATCAAGTGACAAAAAAGGGCTAGTTGATGGTTGATTCTATGGTCACTTGGTTCCTGCCTTTGAACTGGGCATCTAGAAATGCTTTCCCAATGACCACACATTAGTCCTGTGGAGAGGCCTTAGCCAAGCACTTCATCCTGCCTAGTCTTGGATAAGATCATAACCACATCCCTGGCAGATTCTGTTTTCTTTTCAATGACTATTGTTTGCATGTAAGTTTATTTGGGAACTGTCCTGTGCTTCAGATGGGAAAAAAATGTACTACATCCATTTCAAAAAACAAATTTGAAAATGCATATGTATCTCACGCCTTAGAAATTCTACTTCTTGTTATTTACTCCAGGGAAAATCTAGCACAAGTTCACCAGGAAACATGTACCCAGTTGTTCACTGGAGTGGTTTATACTGTAAACCAGATAGTAACAAAAAAATTTGCAAACAATCTAAATGCTTGTCAGTGGAGGAATAGATAGATAAAATTGGGGTACAGTCATACTATGGAATACTATGCCGCAGTTAAAAGAATCAAGCTATATTTAGCAACATAGACAGATGCCGAAATCATAATGCTGAATGAAAACAAAAATCAAGTGCAGTGTGGATAGTCCATACCAAATAAGAGTTTGTGGAAACTTTAAAATTACATGTTAGACAATAGTTATATGTTGATGGACATTTACATATTTTAAGTCCCTGGTTGAAGATGGATTCAAAGGCTACGCATTAGGTGCCAATGCACAGGGAGGGGATGGAACTGGGGGAAGGCTAAAAGGGGACAACAACAGTCAGAGAGTGACAATTTGAACACTAATAACACAGTGATAGTAACGGGACATAACTGATTGAGTCAATCAAACTCTGTGCACTTGAGGTCCAGCATGGCCATTGAACGTTAATGAATGTTTGGTGAAGAGTGTGGCTTTAAGGACAAAAGCAGTACAGGGAACTCAGGCTCTGCCTAGGTTATTCCAACCACCTTCCCTCCTGTGCCTGCTCTAGTCCGACTTCTGAAAAGGGAGCTGGTGGCTCAGACCTCACATGTGGTTCAAGCTTCAGCCTCTCTGTGACACTGCTAATGAGGACTACAGTTTCCTGGCCAGTTGGGCGATATGGTTACTTGTGTGCTGCAAACACATCAAGAAAATCTACTTATTACCTAACCTGCCAATACTGAAAACACCTCAACGACTATATTACACTGGACCTAGTCACTTCCTACTAATCCATCATGTCATCCTGTCCTCTGTAATGACCTCCCCTTTTGCTCCTCAAAAAAAAAAAAGGAAAAAAAGAAAGAAAGATAGATTTCAATTTGTTTCAATTGACCTAATAAAAGAAATAGTTCTTCTAAAAATGACTACAGTGGTTTAGCAGCTGGCTTTATTCACCTTTTCAGCAATGCATACTTAATGCAGCTGACATTCATGTTGAGATAATTGGAGGGTAAATTACTTTCAAATACTTCTTTCTTAAAATAGAGAAAGGTCTGTCCTTCATATTTGAACATGACACTAATTGTGATTATCCATAAGACAGTGTGGTGAAATGACTTTATAACATTTGTTACGGTTTTATTTCAATGTGTCTTTAACAGTTTGCTCTTGTAAAAACATAAAATGTGTTGAACTCTAGGCCCTTTAATGGAAATGTGCTTGCCTCCAAAATAAATTTGTGAAGTAGATCAGTAACAGCACTGACTCATGGGGGGATGTCCATAGAACGGACAGGGTATCCAGAAGAGTAATCCCTGGTCTGTAGCTTTAGAGAGAGAGAGAGAGACAAAGACAGAGAGAAAGAGAGAGAGAGAGAGAGAGAGAGAGTTTGGTTTTGGGGTGGCTGCCATTTTACTTCGCACATTAGGTAACACTCCAGTTGGGATTGCTCAACACCACGTGGGTCTCATGCAGAGGCACCTCCTTCTAGCTGGGAGGATATTTTTAAAAGCCTGCCTACACTCATTTACTCTTAGCTAGCCTGCTGTCTTTTAACCACTCTATGCTGACCAGCTTAGTAGAGTTTTCCTAAAATGAGGTCAACGAGATTCCCAACTAGATGAGTAGAAACATTTTCACAACAAAAGCAACTCTTGTTTTGTCCCTTTGACCCCTTTTGATTCTGATAACGCATGTAACCTCATGGAACAACCTCTATTACACCCACACTGTCAGTTTCCTGACCAAAACCAAGATTTTTTTCATTCTTCCAGGTTAATGCTAAGTAAGTTAAAATCTTGATGGTCTCAAATAATCTAGGTAGAGGAGTAGAATTAAGGCAGACAGAGTCGGGAGGGGCATAGGCCATGTTCATCTATGGCTTCTTATTGGAAACAAAAGTAGAACATCAGCAGGAAGATAAAACATCAGCAGGAAGATAAAACATCTGCTCCTTAAAAATAATAATGATAATAATAATATCTATTTCATCATCAGTTCTGAATGATAATCAAAATAACAAAGCATTAGACAAATTAATACTAATTCAATTGTCTTTCAGTCACCAAATACATTTCAGGAAAAAAAGTCGAAGGACATTTTATGATGAAAGTGTAAAAAAATAGAGGGCTTGGGGTATAAAACATTTCCAAATTTTGCCCCATGCAATCTTACTTTAAAAAGCTTTATGGAGTTCACAATATTCTTCATTCTTCTCGTGCAACACCCAGGTAACTTACTTTCATTCATATCAGCAAGCATGTGCAGGTGTATGTAAATAACCTAAAATGGTTTTCACATAGAATCAGGAACTCTCTGGTCATTCCCAGTTAGGCCAATAAAATTGAAAGCTTTCTGAGACGGATCCTAACTTCTATTTTCCTAGGGCTCATTTATTTCAATCTTCTCCAAACAAAGAAATGGCTGTAACTTTGTGTGTATTACAGAACTTTCCCATTTGCCACATCTAACACAGGCATATTATTAAATCATGTTAATTCTGATACTGCATTAATTATTCACACTTACTAATTTTAACAAAGGTTCTTTTTGAGTTATTGAATGCACATAACCCCTAATACCTTTTAAGGAGGTTGGAGGATGCCAAGTAGAAGACATTTTACTGTGCGCTGTAATAAGTCGGGGAAGGCAAATTCTACATATAATAGAGGTTGAAAGATTTGGAGACCTCCAGAAATGTTTGCAAGCCAGAGATTATACTTACAGGGAGCAGAGTGCTTTGTGGAAGGAAAGATGAAAAGGGACAAAAGGAACTTGGGAGAAGAAGAAAGGAAAAGGCTGATCCATAAAGTTTTCTAAGTTCTAAATTGTTTATTCTGTCACCTTTCCCTCTGCTTTTCTTAGCACACCTTCAGTAGATTCTATACTGACTTGATTTTCTCTTGTTAGAATGGGGAGGACATGGGCAGGTAAGTGCAAGAGGAAGATACAGGGATAACTGACATCTGGGTAATCTATGGTATATTTCAATAGTTTCAGCCATACCTCATGTGTGGTACTAAGTGTATTTTCCAAAAGATATTAAAACCCACTAATAGCTGAGTACCTTTTTCTCATGCATTGGCTTTGCTTTGGCCAATTAGCATCTTATACATATACACCCAACACTGCACACCAACTTTTTAGGAGACACTTAGGTCCCTGAAGTATCATTGTTGAAGCAGATGTTCAATCTGGCCTTTAAAAGGAACTCGGTCCAATAAGAGCATTGAGGCTAAGACACTGTTTGCTATAATCCAGGGTAGAAAGTGAGGAACACTGTAAGTAAGAATGGAAGATTCAAATAAAAGTTATATGTGGAGGAAAAGTTATATGTCTCAGCTGAATCTGAGAAGGAATTTAAAATCAACCCACAATAAATGAGTCAAATGTGTCCAAAAAACTAACATGTGATCCACAACTGAGAACGTTGAAGTGCTGATGGTTACTGTGATAATGGGTTTACTCCCCCTGCAAGGTTCCGAGTCTAAATGAGATTTGGGTAATAGAACTAATCTATTATGCAGTCCACACCCACTCTCTATAGGAATCGAATGTGACATGAAGAATAGCAAGGGAAAAAAAAAAACCTTCAACTTGGTAGATGTTAAATGTAATATACAGTGTAGAATTCTTTGACATTTTATATTTCCTAAGGAAAAGAGGAGGGTGGGTTACCAAAGTGTTGCTAAACCATTCATGAGTTAGTCTTCATCTCTACCCCTAGAAAGGGAAACACTGCAGGTGAGATCAGTCATGCTGCATGTGCACAGCCACAGACCCCTGTCACCCAGTGAACTCATTCTCATTTAACACAGTCACTGCCTGTGGTCACCTGAAACATGATGTCTTCTCATTCCAAAACCACGACATTGCCCCTCAAGAGTAGAAGTCAAAATGGGGAATGAGGACTCATAGAAACTGAAGCTCATAATTTTGCCCCAAAGATACACAGGCTGATAATTCTACTAAGAAATATTTTTTTTAACTCTATAGCTTAAATTACAAAATGACAGAAATAATTAGATTCCCCAAGAACGCACAAACTCCAATTAAAAATACAGAGGATGCCAAAAAAATGTATACACATTTTAAGAAAGGAAAAAAACTGTATTAAAATTGTAATACTCAATACCTACTGATAACGAAAAATGAACATAAGTCACGTTTGACTTCTGCAATTACAAGAGGTGCTCAAAGTGGTTACCATCAGTGTAATTTTAATACAGTTTTTTCCTTTCTTAAAATGTGTAACATTTTTGGCACCCTCTATATAATTGTAATGGGGGAAAGCAGATTTTTTAAAAAATATATTATCCTAGCCCCATACCTAACAGTAAAAACATTTAGATTTCATTTTTGCAGCTTACTTTGGTGCTGCATTATAGAAGTGTTTTCATCTCTAATAAGCCCCAATCCCTAACCATCAACACATCCATCCACAAGTTAAACCTAATTACTGAATATTAATGAAGTTCTTGTAAGAGGAGTTACTGAGACTTCACACATTTCCTTATTCAAAATTGTCTTGGTTACAACAGAACTCTACCATCTGTCATGATACCAAATATGACTGATCATTAGATAAAGAAATGATTGAGGAATTCATCCAGTTAATGCCTTCTGGACATTCCACACTGCAAAAGTCAAGCCAAGCCAATGTTAGTTTGCCACTATCTCTAGCTTCCTATTGTTCTCACTACCACTACATTCCTGATGATTACAAATCCTCTTATCTTGCTGGATCTAATTTTGTGTTTATCCATCATGCATCCTGAACTACAGTGAAAGACATTTAAGGTCATTCAGAAGTGTCATTCACATTGTGTGAATTATAGATAAATATGAAATGATAATAGAGCTCTGGTTCACCCCACCCCCCCAAAAAAAGAAGAACATACACACACACGCACACACACACAATTATTTACTACATTAAATAAAATAAACCAGCTGGGTCAATAAAATTAAAGCCTTTTATTCCTTTGATGGAACTCAGGAATAAGTAATATGATAAAAGAAAAGTTTAGGCCATGGGAATATCTTGCCTTGAGACCTCATATGAGGTCACCATTTCCACTGAATTACATTTGGATGTCAGGCTATGGGTCTCTTCTTAGGACACATCTCATTTTTGCCACTCTGTGTTGTTGAGAACATTTTTCATGATATTATGCAAAGGTCTCTCTGTGAGGAATCATTGGGGATTTTTGTTTTCTTATTTTAGGTTCCAACAATAGTTATGTTAGAGTTACTAGCTTTTATCCTATAAATGTTGTGAGTTGTGGAATTGGTCACATTTCCCCTTTGGTATTTACTGCTATAAAACTTGGTCCAGGCAAGTCCATGATCCATATCCTTCAGGAATAGCCTCAGGACCAGGGCTAGGGTGAGGCCAGTGAGGGGCCTGGGGCACAAGACCCAAGGAAATAATCAGGATGTCTCACCTGCCTCTCTAACTCTGGCCCTGCAGAGCCTTACAGCATGAGTGCTAACTTAACCCTTAGTTCACCTCGTTTTTAATTAGTTTATCATTTCCTCACTTACATGTATGTGTATCTCATACGGGGCTTTAATATAATATATCTATCTTTAATCTGAAAGCATAAACAGATAAATAGTCTAAAGCTATAGAAAACCTAATGCTGATCAAAGATGCCCAGTAAAATGTATTCGCTATACTATCAGGACTTTCAGAGAGATCATGTGTCTGCCACTGGTATTTGTACAATACTCACAAGTTTGTGCATCTTTTGTAGTGTTTAGCTGACAAAGAAGAGACTGCATACAGTCATGTTTAATCAAGCAGGCTCCAGAAGTAGTATACTGGGGTTCAACTTCAGCTCTGCCATTTAATAACTGTAAAACCAGAAGCAAGTGACCTAACCTGTCTGTGCCTCAGTTTTCTTATTGTAAATAGGACTGAAGTAGTAACAAATCATAAGGTTGTTAAAACACTGAATGAACTACAGAAAAATATTTAGCATAGTGTCTAACAGCTAGGAAATAATATAAAGGCATTTGTATGATTAACGTATCAAATCTGAACTCTTCCTGGAACACCTTTTCAAAATTGTCAGCAAATATAGAAAGGAATTTCCTAAACTTAATAAGGAATAGCTATTAAAACAATAACCTGCACATACATATTTAGTGGTGAAAAACTGGACACTTTTTCCTTAAGGTTAGATACTAGGCAAGGCTATTCTCACTCACCACTTCTATTAAATGTCATATTAGAAGTTCTACCTATTATAATACAAGAATAAAAGGAAATAGAAGTGAAAGTTGGAAAGTAAGAAATGAATCTGTCTTTATTTGCAGATGGCATGATTCTCTATATAGAAAATCTGAAAGAATAAACAAAAACCTGGAACTAATAAATGATTATAACAAGGTTGTAAGAAAAATGTTTAATATATAAACATCAATAGTTTTCAATATAACAAAAAGAAAAACATTGGAATTTGAAATTAAAAATATATAGCATTTACATTAACAACAAACAAAACTTAAGTACAAATCTAACTACACACACACACACACACACACACACACAGTGCCCAAAAAATATATACACATTTTAAGAAAGGAAAACTGTACTAAAATTGTAATACTCAATATATATTGATAGCAAAAGATGAATACAAGTCACGTTTGACTTCTGCAACTACAAGAGGTGCTCAAAGTGGTTACCATCAGCGTCCAGACACTTCCGATTATGGCAAACTACTGTTTGAGCAATGCTGACCAAAATGTCCACTTGTATACATTTTTTGGCACCACCAGTGTATGTGTGTATACACACACACACACACACACACACACACACACACACACACGGCAAACTACAAAACTATGATTAAAGAGATCAAAAAAGATCTAAATAATTAGAGAGATAATTGATTTTCATGTATTGGAAGACTCAATATGAGTAAGATGTCACTTCTTCCAATTTGATAAATACCATCATGCTTAACAGTGAAACACTGAAAGCTTTTCTTCTAAGATCAGAAACAAGACAAGGATACTCATTATCAATACTTTTGTTCACTATAGCACTGGAAGTCCTGGCCAGAGCCATAAGACAAAAAAGGAATAAAGTCATCCAAATCAAAAAAGCAGAAGTAAAACTGTTTCTATTTACAGACTACATAATATATATAGAAAGCCCTAAAGACTCGACCAAAAACCTTTTAGAACTAATGAAAAAAATGCATCAAAGTTGCAGGATATAAACTTAACGTACAAAAAGCAGGTGCCTTTCTATACACCAAACAACAAACTAGCAGAAAAAGAAATCTCAAAACAATCCCATTTACAATTGCATTGAAAAGAATAAATACCTAGGAATACATTTAACCAAGGAGGCAAAAGATCTGTATACTGAAAACTATAAAACATTAATAAAAGAAATTGAAGAAGACCCAAATAAATAGATATTCCATGCTCATGGATTAGAAGAATTAAAATTGTTAAAATGTTCATACTACCCAAAGCAATCTACATATTTAATGCAATCGCTATCAAAATTCTAATGGCATTTCTCACAAAAATAGAAAACACAATTCTAAAATTTGTATGGAACCACAAAAGACTTCGAATAGCCACAGGAATTTGGGAAATAAGAGCAAAGCTGGAAGCATTACATTTCCTGATTTCGAACTATATTACAAATCTTTTGCAATAAAAATAGTATGATACTGGCATAAAAAACAGACACATAGGTCAATAGAACATAATAGAGATTCTAGAAATAAACATATGTATATATGGTCAAATAATTTACAACAAAATAACAAAGAACATACCGTGTTTCCTTGAAAATAAGACCTAGCCGGACCATCAACTCTAATTGTCTTTTGGAGCAAAAATCAATATGAGACCTGGTCTCATTTTAATACAATATAAGATCAAGTATAATATAATATAATACTGGGTCTTATATTAATTTTTGCTCTAAAAGATGGATTGGAGCTGATGGTCCAGCTAGGTCTTATTTTTGGGGAAACAGGGTAGAATGGGGGAAAGGTAGTCTCTATAATAAACTGTGTTAGAAAAACTGGATAGTCATATGCCCAAGAATGAAACTGGACCCCCATAATGCACTATATACAAAAATCAACTCAGAATGAATTAAACACTTGAACATAAATCTTGAAACTGTAAAACTCCAAGAAGGAAATATAGGAGTAAGCTCCTTGATGTCAGCAATAATTTCTTGGACAAGATAACAAAAGCATAGGCAACAAAAGCAAAAATAAACAAAAGGACCACACTAAATTACAAAGGTTATGAAAACAAAGGAAATGATTAACAAAATGAAAAGGCAACCTATGTATGGTATGAGAAAAAACACTTGCAAACCATATATCTGATAAGAGGTAATATCCAAAATATACAAGGAACTCATGTAACTCAGTAGCAAAAAACAAAACTAGCAAACAAAAAAACCAAATAACCTAATTTAAAAATGAACAGAGGAACTGAATAGACATATTTGCAAAGAAGACATACAGATGGCCAACAGGTACATGAAAATGTGCTCAACACGCTAATCATCAGGGAAATGCAAATCAACACCACAATGAGATATCACCTCCCAGCTTTTAGGATGTCTATGATCAAATTACAAGAGATAACATATTCTGTCAAGGACATCGAGTAAGGTTGCCTTTGTACACTATTGGTGGAAATCTAAACTGGTACAGCTACTATGGAAAATAGTATGGAGATTCCACAAGAAATTAAAAACAGAACTACCATATGATTTAACAATCTCACTTCTGGGTCAACAGAATCATAAATTAGCCAATAGAATCATAATTTTGAAGAGATATATCTTTTCCATGTTTATTGCAGCATTGTTTGATATAGCCAAATGTATGGAACTAACCTAAATGTCTGTTAATGGATTAATGAATAAAGAAAATGTGGTATTTTTCTATAAGACATTATGTTAAGTGAAATAAGCCAGACAGAGAAAGACAAATACTTCATGGTAACATTTATATGTGGAATCTAAAATATATAAATAAATAAACAAATAAATAAATAAATCACTCATAGAAACAAAAGAGGTTGTGGTTGCCAGGGGCTGGGGGAAATAGGAAGAGTTTGGTAAAAAGGTATAAATGCTCAGGTATGAGATGAATAAGTTCTGAAGATCTAATGCACAACATTAACAATAGTAGATAATACTGTATTGTACAATTGAAATTGGTTGAGAGTAGAGCTTAAATGTTCTGACCAAAAAAAAAGTAAATATGTGAGTTAATGGATGTTAGTTAAATTAATTGGGGGGAAATTCTTTCACAATATATATGAAGTGTGATCAAACAATAAGGTGAATGTTTAAATTAAAAAAATATTATTACAATAAAAGATACATTGCCCCCTCACTTCAAACACATTCATCCTATCATTCCTGCCACTTCTGCAGCACTTCCGGAAGTCCTCTTACACTGTCACGGCTGCCTCAATGTCCTGAGTCATTTTGACTTTGGGGAAGAGCCAGAAGTTGCATGGTGCCAGATCCGGTGAATAAGGTGGATGAAGACACACCATAATGTTTTATTTAACAGAAACTGTCATGTACCAGAAGTGACGTATGACACGGAGCACTGCCATTGTAGAGAATGATTTACAGCACACTTTAAAACACACCTTTTCTCAACCATAGCTTTCACCCGACTGATTGCACCGAACAAGCTGAAACTTGTCACACACTGTTACTAAGGTTCGTCGTGCTGCTTCCCTATTGATGATCCCTGCCTTTCCGTTGGATGGCACTCAGCAGCACCATTCACCGTATTTTGTGATCACAGCAGAAAGGCTCCGTGTCACACATCACTTCTGGTACA
Source organism: Rhinolophus sinicus (assembly GCF_057876585.1). NCBI lineage: Eukaryota > Metazoa > Chordata > Mammalia > Chiroptera > Rhinolophidae > Rhinolophus > Rhinolophus sinicus. Next base: position 202,926,662 of record NC_142517.1, read on the forward strand.
GCAGTTTCTGTCAAATAAAAACATTACAGTGTGTCTTCATCTACCTTATTCACTGGATCTGACTTTTGGCTTTTCCCCAAAGTCAAAATGACCATGAAAGGTAAACATTTTGAATTGATTCATGACATTGAGGCAGCCATGACAGCGCCACTAAAGACACTCCAAAAGAGGACTCCCAGAACTGCTTCAGAAAGTAGCAAGAATGATGGGATAAGTGTGTTTGAAGTGAAGGGGAGTGTTTTGAGGGGGTTAATGGCAATGTGTCTTTTACTGTAATGATTTTTTTTTTTATTTAAACATTCACCATATTCCTTGATCACACCTCATATATTAAATCATTAAGTTGTACACTTCAAATATATTTCAATTTTTTCTGTCAATTATCTCAATAAAGTTGAAAAAAAAAGGAAAATAAATGAAAATTAAAAAAAACAAAAAAACTCTGGCAGAATGGTAAAGGGTCCCACCCTCAAATCTCACTACCAATCTAGCTCTCACATTTCCTATCAGTACCTGGTGAATACAATTATTATAAATATAAAAGTGTTCCTTTTCCCTCCTCCAAGCCTGAAAGATATAAGAATGGACCACATAATATCTGTTAGAACACAGCAAAATTTTCAAAATTAGACAACTCTGGAACTATAAGGATGAACAGAGAAAAAGAACCAAACACATAAAAAGACTTCAGTTCAAAGAAATGAACCAATCCAAGAAGCCAACCAAATAGTCCTCAACTTCAGCTGATTTCCTACAATATTAAGGAGAAAGAGTTGGGGAAAATGTTGAAGAGAATATTACATTTGTGTGTTTATATTAGTCAAGCACTAAGCAGCAGCCATCTGAAATTTGGAAGGAATGACTATTTCCAGATTTAAAATTGCAGTGTAGGCAGTGAAACTTCCGTTAGAATCACCTGAAACCCTAGTCCGGTAAAGCAGAAGACGTGCTTCAGAGATTATTTAATAACCAAGGGTTAGGAATACAGATATGAAAATGAGGAGAGAAAAGAAAGAGACATGGAAAAGGTATCCAGGGACTATGACATGCATGCAACAACAGCTTCATAAAGAGAAAGACAAAAGGGAATACTCAAAATAACATAAAGAAACTTTTCCTGAACTGAAGACAGTTTTGAGGTTTCGGGTCAAAGAGGCTCTTGACTGCCAAACAAAACAAATGGAAAAAAGCTATATATTCTTATGATATGTTTTCATTTCAAAAATAAAGAAAACAATATTTTGCATGAATATGGACAGAATAATAAAAGGTTTTCTACAAAGGATAACGTATTCATTTTATATTAAAATTCTTTTCACAACATAAAATGACAGAAGGCAATGAAGCAATGTCCACAGAGTTCAGATGAAAAATGGCTATGAAACAAGAAATTTATTGCAAGATGAAAGAAGAGAAACAGCAAGATATTATTAAGCGTGGGAAGTCTCAGAAGGTATTTTAACCAGCTGTATTTTCTGAAGGAAAAAAAAATCTATAACCTTAAATAATAAAAGAAAACAAATACAAAACCTTAGGCATTGTATTAATTTGTTAGGGCTGCCATAACAAAGTACGACAGACTTTCTAGCTTAAACAACAATTTATTTTCACGCAATTCTGGAGGCTAGAAGTTCGACATTAAGGTGTTTGGCAGACTGGATTTCTTCTGGGACCTCTGTCTCCTTGTCTTATCGATAGCCGTCTTATCTCTGTATCCCCACATGGTGTTCACTCTCTTCATGCCTGTCTCCCAATCTCTTCTTCTTATGAATGCACCAGTGACATTGGATTGGAGCACACCCTAATAACCTCACTTTAACTTAACTACCTCTTTAAGGACCTTATCACCAAATACAGTCACATCCTGAGCTACTGAGAATTGGGAGTTAGGACTTCAACATATGAACTTGGGACACAATTCTGCCATAACACACATAAACAGCTATACATAGGAGACAAGTTCACAACTGCCATTTTAGTAAGGAACATTTTTTTTGAAAGAAGATCTCCATTTTAACATTTGACTCAAAAAATGGAGAACTTCAAAGAGATTAATACTAATGTAAAGTTGCAGTAGGCTATCAAAATATTTTAAAATGAAAAACAGAGAAATTGATTGGTGCTTTTTGTTTTTGGACTTCCAAGTCACAGATAATTCTTATACAACATAAACCATTCCAGATTACAGAATTCACAGGAAAGCTGCAAACTCCACTCAATAAAATGAGCATCAACTTTGACACAAATAAGCCAGGGGAGCAGACTGTGCGGCCCTGCCTCTGCCCCTGGGCAGGCAATGTGATTTGCGAGTCACAAAGCCCCAGGCCTGGCCATTCAGAGTATAGGGATCTTATGGCCATAGTGATTGGTTAGAAATAGTTTGATGATCCAGTCAGGGCCAATCATGCCTTCTGGGTAGGAGGGAGGGGCAAATTTTACTGTAATTATAGGGGGGAAAAAGCAGTCTTTCCTGACATCCGAGATACCAAGATTAAAGCCTGGAATTAGCTGTCCAGAGGCAGCACATAATTTCTGGAGTTCGGTACAAAATGAAAGCTATGAGGAATTTCAAAAAAATTGACTGTAATGAGTTAAATTATGCCCCCAGTTTAAAATTGTTTAAATTCAATATTAAAGTCCTAACCCCCAGGGTCTCAGAATGTGATCTTATTTGGAAATAGGGTCACTGCAGATATAATTAGTTAAGATGAGGTCATTAGTGTGGGCCTTGATTCAACATGACTGGTGTCCTTATAAAAAAGGGAAACTTGGACATGGAGACACAGAACCCCGTGTCCCCGTATGAACATGAAGGCAGAGATCACAGTGACGTGTCTACAAGCCAAAGAACACCAAGGATTGCCAGCAAACAAACAAAAGCTAGGGAGGAGGCATGAAACAGATTCTCCCTCACACCCTCAGCAGGAACCAACCCTGCCATCACCTTGATCTTGGACAAGAGTTCAGTTCTAGACTCCAAAACTGTGAGAGAATAATTTTCTGTTATTTAAACCACCCAGTTTGTGGTACTTTGTTACGGCAGCCCTAGCAAACTAATACAGTGACAACAGCGCATTTAACCAAGCACTGGGCCCTTCTAAGCATGGGACCATGTGCTACCACTCAGTCTGCATTCCCATGAGGCCAGCTTTGCCTGCAGCTGTCCATGACACCAAAGGAGAGAGGCAATCTGAGGATAAAAGTCATGCAGAAGGAAAGCAGACCTGAGGGAGGGGCAGTGGGAGGATGCAAGAAAGTTTCAAAGCTGGGGTTTAAGCTTTAAACCTAGTGTGTCACTGCAGGTCTCTGCAAAGGGGATACCAAGGTGTGTCAGACATGAAGCCTTGTCTAGGGGAAATGCCTGGGAGGGGTAAACGGGTGAGGAAGCAGGAGAGGGCAGGAAGAGCCTTCAGTCTGCATTGCCGGCCTGACACTTAAAAGCAGTGAGGCAAGCGAAGAGAATCAGGTAGGACGACACTCAGCCTGCAGAACTGCTCATAAAAACCCTGGCCAAGCTGATGAGTCATCCCAGAGGGAAGAAATCAAAGGAACCACACATGGGGCAGAATAGCTCAGCTCTCGTCCACCTGCTCTGCTCAGCCATTGGCTGGGAACAGCCGGGAGAGATCACCGCCACAGCCTGAATGCTGAGTTGGATCCAAAGGGCAGTAGCTGGGGGCTGTCTGGCAACCACTTTGGAACGGCCAGATTCTCTTAAAGATCCAAGTGATACAAATTGATGGCCAGCAGCATCCACTCCTCACATCGCACATAGCCACTTCTCCACACATTCAGGGAGCAACTTATGCAGTTTCTACAGCCTCTCTTCCTGAGGACAAACTTAGGAGAAAGAGGTCAGTGGGCTAAATTGCAGCCCCCATCTCTACAACTGGACTTGCGGCCAAACCTGGTCCTCATCCTCTCCCTCTTTTACTCCCTATTTAAAACTTCCCTCGTCCTTAGCGATCACCTCAGCGGGTCTTGATGGCTTACATAGTGGGGTGACTCAAACTTTTAGTCCTCGGAGATCTGAGTACTTGGTCATGATACTATCCTCAGCCTGGGGTTGCTAAACAAATCTGTTCATGGTTACAACGGAGAAAACTAGTACGGGGAGGAGAGCGAGTGGATCATCTGGTTTCCAACCTGTTTCTCTATTGTGTAAAAACAGCCTTCCCTCCCTGCTGGTCAAGTCAGTTACCTCTAGAATGAAGGCAACTCCTCTTTTCACCTGTTGGTCCCTGGACACACGGGAGTCCAAGGTACTCTGGGAGCAGCCATCGCTTATACTATTTAAATGGAAATGTAGCTTTGTCCCCCACCGAAAGTGAATGCCCTTTGGGTACCAGAACCGCCAACTCTGTAGAATGTAGATATGGGAGGATGAGGGGTAAAAATTAGTCCATGTAATATCAATACATTATACTTTTAAATTCAATAATTATGTAGCTATTCATTATCATTCCATGTATTATCATACCATAATTTATCTGACATTTCTGTCATTCCCAATTATTTGCTAAATAAACCAGTGTTATTTGGGTCATTGGGAACAATGTCAAATGGTGCTACTCTTATTCCATTCTTTCGTCTGCAGACTCATGTACTCTTCCTGTTAGGGACACAGCATAATATAGAAGTCCCTTATATATAGTGCATATTCAGCACATATATGGTATTCTAAAAGATAGCCCCTCGTTTTGTAGAGGACTGCAACCAAGCTAGTATTTCAGTTCTGCTTCAGTAGGCTTTCTACTGTCCTATCAGTCTGCCCCTTTCAGGATGGTATATGACATAATCAAAGGCTCCATGGTCACAGGATCATGCCTACTCCCTCTTGGCGGGGATGTGGGTACCCTGATTGGATTCTATGCTATGTGGCATCCAATATCTGTTGATCGGATATTCATAAGGCCCACAAGTGATACTGGCTGAGACTCCGGATGAGAAAGACAAACTCAGAATAGGTGTCTGTCTCTGTACAAATTAACCACTGGCCCTCCAGAATAGGAAATGCCCAATGTAGTCAACTTGCCACCAAGCAGCTAAGCAGATTCTTGGAGTAACGTGTGATTTTGGGCATCAGCATTGGTCTCTATTGCTAGTAAGTTGAACATTCAGAGACAGCTGTAGCTAGGCTGACTATGGGAAAAAGGGCTCCATGTAGATTTGTATTAGTCTCTCAGTTCATATGCCCACCCTGCCAGTTCTGGGCTGGCCAATGGTGGAGGTTGGCTAACATAAACTGGCTAAATCATCTGTCCCCTTAGGTTTTCAGTGCCTTTTCAGAGGTGGGTGCTTTGTGATGGGCATACAGAAAATTTCACATTCCAAGTTCACTCCCATATACCTCTCACATGCCTCTACTCCAGACCTCCTTCTTTCCAATTTTCCAATTATTTCCTATACAGATTCTAGTCACCTTTAACTTGGAGCCCTGCTCACAGCTCCATCTTTGGAAATACTTTTCTTCTGTAGTGATTCTCAAGGTAGCCCCTGATTACAGCTGCAACATAGTCTCCTTTCATTTTTAGCTTGCACACCCTACTCACCCATCCATAAATCAAATTTGGGCTTTGTCTCTTCTTTCAGGGGCCATATAGGGAACTCCCCCTATAGTGTATGCATAGAGACAAGCTGGGGGAGTGGTACTGGGGCAAGCGGCGGGAGAACAGAGATCTGAGCTACCTGCTAATGCTGCTTACTCATACTCTCTGATCCTGCTCGAGTTCCATAGCTGACGTATGATCTCCGTTTTACAATGCATTGTTGCTGTGCTCATCTGACGGTATTATTTGGTGGTCCAGTGGGATCTAGCTCATAATGGGTAGTCCTAGATGCATAATCATTCCATGCCCTAAAGTGTTCTGCTTCTACCAGAACTCAGCAAAAGGTCAAGAGCTGTTTTTCAAAAAGTATGTAATTCTCACTCAGATGGTATACACTTGCTTAAAGAAATTACAGAATTTCAGGGGTTTGCACTATAATTCTCCCAGTTGGTCCTGCCATGAGTTCTACACTTTATCTTTTCCTATTACTGACACTTCCAACATAAAGTCGGCGAGATACTATGGCGCAGACGGCAGAACTGCTTCCACCACAGCCTTTCCTACTCCAAGACCATCTCAGAGTTGGCAGCCTTCTGTGTCACCCAGCACACAGGACAGAGCTGTGCTCCTATGACCTGGGTGTAGAATGTAATGCTTCAGGAACTGGAAGGAATGTGCAGGGAGCTGTGTTCCCTGCCTTCTTCGTGGGGAGTGCAAGACACAGTCATTTGGTTTTACTTCAGAGGTTCTGTCCTGAAAATCACCTGACAACTGGCTTCCTAAAGGTTTACTGAAGAGGTAGACGGGTCCCTAATTCATCACTGTGTTTACCTCCCACCCTCTAGAGTTCATGTAGGTCTCCAACACACTAACAAATTCTTGCTCATCCTACCACCTCCACATGATACCGTTGATATATGGTGATGTTCTTTAGGATATGCAGATGGTCACGATCACTTTGGTTATATGATGAAAGAGGGAGAAAGAGTTAACATGGCCATGAGACAAAACTATAATTATCGTTATGCCCTCCTCCTGAATGTGAACCTGTTCTGCCCCTCATTTCTGATTGAAATAGAAAAGAGTGCCTTCACCATAGCAATGGCCCCATGCCATGTATCTGAAGTCATATAACTATTCTCTAGCAATGATACCCGATGGAGTACAGCAGCTGTGATCAGAGTGACTTGATTGTTTGTGGCAGTCTACGGTCATTCTTCAGTTTCTGCAGGGACCAGGGTGGTGACTTAAATAAAGACGTGATGAGAAGCATCACCCAGGCATCTTTTGGATCTTAAGTGGTGGCGTTAAATGCTGCCACTCCCCTGAGCTGCAATATGATTTGAACTTAGCCTCTTGGTGGAGGATGTGAGGGAGCAGAATGGCCCAGCTCTCATCCCCCTGCTATGCTCACTCATTGGCTAAGAAGAGACCAGCAGGAGCGTAGCCACAGCATGAACACACAGGTGGATCCCAAGTGCCAGCAGCTGAGGCTGTCTGCCAACCACTCTTTGTAGCAGGTTCTCTCAAAGGGAGAACTGACCTTCATCTCTATGGCCACCATAGCTAGGATCAATCTGCATTTATATATCAATCTCTATATCTCTCTCTCTATTCAAATATGTAACATTTCATCATCTACAAGTAGGATATATCCCAAGAAAGCAAAGATATGTGCTCACATTGGTAGACATTTTGTAAGAATTCATCAAATTGCTAGGTTGGAGATGAAGTATACAAGCAAATCAAAAGTTAGCAATAGTTTTAGCATTCTTTGGTGCTTTTCCATATATTCAAATATCTCAATATGGAAATTTATTTTGCAATTGCATAAAAAATTTTAACAGCTATTTTGAAACAGAATTAAGAGAATTCTCTGTTGATTCTTGGCATCTAGAAATAATGCTTTTAGAATCTACTCATGATCATAACCTGGATAATCTTTAGAGCTCTGACCAATCAGATCAGTCAAGTCTCCCAGGTCTGCACAGTTCTGCCACGTGTACAATAACATGCCTGTCACTGGGCTACTTACATCTGCTTCACTTCTGTAATATCCCATCAGTCAAGGGTAATGTGGAACGTTCCCAAGGCCCCCAGTGTGATCTCTTTCCGTCTGAGTAAGGATGGAAAGAGTCATGAGAGGATAAAGAAGTAGTCATATACTTTGAATAGCCAGGAACTCTAGAATCTGGAACAATACTGCCTTCACAAAGAGAATAAAAATACTTTATAGATTTAATTGAGTGCTCTGTAGCTAGTTCCCTTAGGATAAGCTTTCTTCAAACATGACAACACAGGCAATTTCATTTGTACAAAGCATGAGGGCCTGGAAGTTCAACAAGCTGGGTACAAGCTGAGCCACAAGAGAAAACTAGGCACATTTAAAAATAACAATAAGGATAATAAGACTAATAATGATAATCTCTCTGGTGAGATAAAAGGTCACTGTGACCATCAGATCGCAATGCCAAATATCCTGGTTGTAATTCCAGAGCTAAACTGCAGGCAGGCACCAACCCCAGCTTTCACTCGCGTACCCTCCAGTGACTGCCAATGGCTCAGGTTGCAAATTTGTTTATATTTAGAAGAACAGGTGTATGGCTTAGTTCTAAATCAAGTCAGTGCCCTACTGGTGTCATCTTGATGTATTTTATAGAGGTGGAATGATTTAATATGGAAAAGGGTAATATACCTACCCTGACTTACGCAAAGGGCTGCCCCTAGGATGTGAGAATACATGTCATGACTTTTGTTTTCCGATTCTGTTCACTCTCGGCTCTTTGCATAAACCTGGGGGGTTTTCATACCAGAGAAATGGAGTCAGAAGCTTTGGATTCTAATGCAGGCTCTCTGGAAGAGCAAGTCACCTCTGACCTGGGGATAACTTATAATTACTGATCTTCAGTGGGCCCCCACTTTACTACACCGAGATTGTTGTGAAACAGATACCACCATGTAGGTAAATGTGCTTCACAGACGCTAACGTACTCTTCACACGTAAAATACCACAATGCATGTAAAAGATCTTTATGAAGCTATGAATGTTCTACAAATGCAAACCAGTGGAATAGATGGAAGTGCCATGAGCAAAGCTGTAAATGTCATATACGTAACAGAATCCAAGACCAGGTGACTTTGAAGACAGCAGCTTTTAAGCCACCCCCTTCCACGGCTACTTCTCTTAAGAATTCTGATGAAAACATGAGGCGTAAGAAAGTAGAGACTCTTGGTTAAAGTTATCCTGCTAATGATTTTAGCTCCGATGCTTGTCCAGGCTTCCATCTTAATTCCGTTCAGAATGCTGTGAGACACCCATAGACTAGGTATCACATTGCAGCATCTCTAAATGAAGTCAGTACCAACGAGAAAACTTTTCAGGGGAAAAGGAAAAGGGAACTTTGTTTCAATTTCACTTCTGTTTATCCTGTAATGGGGAGGATTATGTGCTATTAAAACCTATATAAACAATGAAAAAATATTTTATAGAAAAAACAATCCTTACTTTTCATAAAGTGGCTTTATCATAAGTACTTCTTAAAACAAAGTTTCCTGTATACCTAGTGAATTGTAAAACCTATATAAACAATGAAAAAATGTTTTATAGAAAAAATAATGCTTACTTTTCATAAAGTAGCTTTACGTAAGTACTTTTTAATACAAAATTTCCTGTGAATTGTCTTCCCCATATTGTTTACACTGGACCTTCCACTAAATAAGTGAATAATAATCAAACAGATAGATGCTTTCCCAAGGACTGGGGACCATGTGAGCACGTAGAATACACTTGAACTTTATTTGGGTCTCATCCTGAATCGTGTTTAAGGTCTCCTTAGTTGCTCTGAAATATAGGCAATAAGAGAGGAAAATGTCATGCCAAATATGTTGACCTGAAAGACACAAGAACCCTACTATTACAATAACCCACGGGAGGGTCTCTAATCCTCCTTCCCCTTAGACAGGAATTTTCCCTTCCACATGCCTGGTCATGCTGCCATCCAACTTCCACTTGGCCAGCCCTGCTCAGTGGTTGGAGCTGCCTGGAGCACCTGGCCCCAGATCCTGCACACTGCACAACTTCCTGACTGTGTACTTGAGTGACATTCAAACTGCATGTGCTAAGCAATTAGACCCTGTAGAAAGAAGCCCAAACTCCACTCCCCCCACCCACCCTCTCTCTCTCTCTCTCATTTCAGGACAAGGAAGCCATTGATGTTTCCCCATGGTGGAAGGGAAAAAAGCTTTATTATTGCTCCACAAATAAAAATATCCAATCAGGGGAATGACATGCATAAAATAATTTGTTTTGAGAGCTTTGTTTCTAAAGAAGCAAAACACATTTTCCTTGCCTATTTGTTTCTTTAAACTTGAGATATAAAAATTTCAGATTACTTAAGAAGAGTAAGTGATAAAACGTGCATTTTAAACAGATCATAACAAGTTGCGGAGAACACTAATGAATGAGATTGATGGGAAGGAAAGGGAGATGGTAGGAAAAATTAGGGTAGGAAGATTAAAAGTCAATAAATGGAGAGGGCAGACAATAGAGAAATTAAACTAAACAGAAAGAGAAAGAATGATACTTAAAGAGAGAAGGAAGAAGTGAGTGGAAGAGGAGGAGGAGAAAGGGTAGGAAGAAGGAAGGGACGGAAGGAGGGAGGGGTAGGTTTGAGGTGAGTTTACTGATCAGAGAAAATCACTCATTAGCATCCAGGCTGCCTGTGCCCTGTGACTATACCAGACGTGATAATAATTGTTAATAATAACATGTAGTGAATGTTTACTATCTCCCAGATACTATTTTAAGTACTTTAGATGTAACCCTCATCATAATCCTATGAGTTTGTTTCTATTATTATAATCATAGTCATCACCCTCCAACAGGAGAAATTTGCACCCTACAACTCACTGGTAACAATGGCAGGGCCAGGATTCTGTCCCCAGAAGGCCCCACACCACAGGGCCACCTGCTTCTCCGTACCTGAGGCTGCCTCTCTTCTAGTGCATGGTGACCGTTAACCAGTTTCAGCATTTGCTGAGATTTCTACGAGACTTACAGAAGTTAAAAGCAATAATTTCTACATCTAGAAACACTCTATCTAGTGCTATTAGCAAATTGCAAAAGTCCATTTTAGAACTTAAAGTTAATTCTCTTCCATGATGAAATGTACTTTAGAAGTTTACAGATGTTTGGCAATTTTCTAGCTGTGTTTCAAGCTCCTTTAATAGTTCCAAAAATTTTAATTGCCTTATTGTTTTACTTAGAGTGAACAAAGTGGTATTATTCCTTGTTAACCAAGGGTTTTAATTAAGACTAGTTTTTATTTCTGCTTTTGATCAAATTCTTGTCTTATAATCTTGTTAAGACTAAGTAAGAAATATAAGAAGAAAATTCTGTAAAAGCTAGGAATAAATATTAGGTATATATAACAATGACAACATTGTGTACATAAATAAATGTTAAATGAATAAGTGAATTTGACTAATTGTTGCTTGAGAGCAGCTTTGAAACTGCTTTTAGTACACCTCTGGAGAACCCACCAGTGGAAGAACAGTTTCTATGTGACATCATTAAGAACAAAGACATGCCATTTATTCTCTGGGTCTGCTGAAATTAATCTTGGGATCCAGTTAAGAAAACTGAATTGTTTTAGGTACTTTACACAGAGGGGTGTTAACATAAGAAATTAACTATTCAAAGGGGTGTTGAGCAAATATGAGATGGAGGGAGAGATGGAGAGTAAAAAGGAGTCAGGGCTGATACCCAGAGAGTAGAAGCACTACACAGCCGCTGAGCTGCATTTCACGGCCTCCATCGGCTGCTGACATGTTGGAGATGTTGTCAGTTTGCAGAGAGCAAGTATAGAAATCAAGTGAGGAGCTGAGTGACCCTTTCGATCTAATCTGTATAGATGTACCTAAATGAGAAGGTTACTACAGAAAAAGTATACACAGCTCTTGCCCATCTACCTACAATCTCTTGATTTGACTTTGGAAGCAGCCTACAAAAACCAACTGTTCTACCAAAAAATAAAACAGGAATTTGGTTAGAGGCATTCTATAATTATCTGAGTACTGAAAAATAAAAATAGGAAGCATTGTCCATTGTCTTCAGGAGTTTTTAAACAATTGTTTATTCCATTGTCTCTTCTATGTTTGATTTTTCACTCTGTCCTTAACATTATTATTATTATTTTTGCCTTAACTCTAACCATCACTTATCACATTGAGTGATCAATAATCTTTTCTTTGGATTATAAAGGTGACAGTATACATTTGCCCCTGAAATGGACTATGCAGTTAATTCTTGAGGGAGGGATGTTGTTAGAGAAGAGTTTATTAAAGAACAATGCCTATTGTAAAGTGCCACCAAGACTCCAAGAATATCATACTAAGTCACTGGTGAGGGCAGCAATGATGCTCACAAGGTTTATTACAGCTCTTACAGATAGCAGTTATTTCAAGAAGATTGCTTCATTCTGATCCCTACAATCAATTTGGGAGGTTGCTGGCATTTAATTTTATGTATGCATTCAGAAAGAAATGACATAGCTTGATGGTGGCACACATTTCAGGATTTTTTCTTTTATTAGATTGAAAAGGCAGGTACTCCAACTTGCATTACTTGTTTGAAGAAAAAAATCGTGATTGGGCCAAGTTTCATGTTAGGTAAAACAGCGACATTTTGAAAATTAACAAATGCTATCTGAAAGCACAGCTGCATTGCATTAATTTTGATCAAATGCCAAATGTCACCAGGGCCAAGCTAATTCCACTAAGGGTCAAGACAATGGTGTTGTGTTTAAATGGGACAAGCAGAGTGAATCTTGTGTAGCAGCACAGTGGGGAATCTGCTGGGCTCATGGATTTAAAATCCTCAAAATAATTTATGTGCTTAGAGGTTCTCCAAAGTGCTGTCTTCTGGTGTATAGACTCATACTGATACATCTCCTCATGGTTCAGAAGAGGATGCTTCTCTGTCCCCTCTTTGGCAGTTCTCAACCAGTAGTTCAAATACGTTCAAGTCCATGTGATAGCCAGGGTTCCATTAGCTCATGGAAGGCATTTAAGAGGAAGAATTACCCTTGAAAGTTTAAGTGCAAGACTCACTTTCCCACATCAGATGAATATTGGCTAGCCATCGGGAAGTAGGCAACATTGGTAAGATTATGTTTACGGACAAACCAACCTCAACATTACACAATGGCGGTGACTTTCAGTTCTCAAAAGTTCCTCGGAAGCAGCACAAATCACAGGTAAAGACATGGAATATGAAAACAGGTAGTCTAAGTTTGCAAGCTGGCTCTGTCATGCAGTCACTGCAAGATTTGGGGCAAATTACCTTATAAAATGAAAATACTAATAGTGTCTGTTTCACAGGGTTATTGCAAAGATTAAATGAGTTAAAATTTGTAAAGGGCTTAGAATGGTGCTTGGCCCATACTAAGCACTACATATGTGTTTGTTAAAGAAATAAATTCCCTTCTTGAGCCACAAACGTCACTCCCAGCTCTGTACACACAACACACGCAAGCTCCAATGCTGAAGCAATAAATCCTTCTGAGAGAGAAAATCACAGATTCCCAGAACCTTATTCTCAGAATTGCTCATGTTGCTTCCAGACATTGGCTATTTAATCCTTCCAGAACAACCCAGAGAGAATTTACACAAATAAACTTCTCCTTTTACAGAAGAGAATGCTGCTGTACAGGAAGATCACGTCTTTTTCTTGAGACGACCCAAGAAACTCAACCCCTACCCCATGTTTATTGCTCTTCTAGACTCACTTGCTGTTAGGCATAAAGCAATACTAAATTGATAAAAACAAAAACAAACAAAAAAAAACAAACCCAAAACGTAAGTGTGAAATGAGAACCGATTTAAGAGTACATATAGAGAAATGAGCCCATTGTACAAAGTTTACGCAACTGGATCTTTTTTCTGAATGCTTCAGGAAACTAACAAAATGGACTTAATTTTCCATTCAAGTTTCCTAAATGAACAGAAACCTGTAATATGCAGCTGGCTTAAAAAAAAAAAAAAAAAACAGTTATGCATGCATGTTACATAAAAATTCATAGCAATAGGATTTGACTCTGCCAGGCCAGGAGAGAAAAAAATGTGATGAGGGTGAGTCTGGGAGAGTGGAAAGCGGTGAAGCCCCTCATTGTGGTGGACGTCCCACCTGGTCAAGGGGTATAAATGGAAAAAATGAATGTGAGAAGAGACGAGGGCGGGAATGATGGGCTCTTTCAACTCCCTCTCCCCCCTTCAACATAGTTCCTTATGAGTTTTAACAATCATCTTCCCCGGTCAAAGTTCCTTCATGCCAATACGTGCTTATGCAATAATCATTGGACTTTACTCAGTTCAACAAAGCGTCTTGCAGGAGGGCTAGAGAAAGGGAGGAAAAGAGGAAAGACGGGAGAAAGAGAGGGAGAGAGAGATGAAAAGGGAGCAAGAGAGATTTTCAGGTATTTCCATGTTAAGGCATGGCTTGAAAAAAACAAATGGTAAACTTCTAGTATGCAGATTTTTCCCTGATACCAAAGCAACATATGCGAATTGCACAGAATTAGGAAATTTTAAAAAATATACAGAAAATCAAATTCATACAATTCTCTCATTCCACTGTATCTAAGTGTCTTGGGTGATATCATTAGCTCTCCCCCCACATCCAAACCCTATGCATATGAATTCACGCAGATTTTTAAAAATCAAATTAGTATCTAAGTATATGGCTTTTTAGCTTAGTTTTACACTTTAGTATATTATGAGTCTTTTTCGATACCCATAAATATTCTTCATAGATTTTGATTGTTTGGCTCTGCCACAATTTATCTCATGAAGTACATGATTAATCTATTCAGTTACACATTAATGGACATTGTTTTTATTGTTTTTCTAAAATAAATATTTTATATTTATCCAATTTAAAAATGCGTTGAGTTTATCAACTGTTTTTCTGTTAAATTAATAATCTTCGCCTTTGTCTGCATTATGCCATCTCCCAACATTTCCTTCCAGTTATTTTCTACTATTTTATTTAAGGGCTATATGGTTTATTTTTATTATTTCTATAGAAACAGTGATAAGCACTTTAAATGTAATTTCTCATTTAACCCTAGCAAAAACTCAGTAAATGCCATGACTTAACTTCATTTTACAGGTAAAGACATGGACTCAAATCAGTTAAACAACTTCCAAAGACCACAGAGCCAATAGATAGTGAAATCTGGGCTTTACCATCACGCAGGATTGAAGAACAGCGAGTTTCTTCACGTGGGAGTACAAATCTATGCGCACATCCCCAGACATGGGCAGGCCGTGTCCTCGCTTCAGATGAAGGACAATTTTCGTGTCCTACACAGGACAGTGTTTTCTGTCTTACTTGCTTTGACATGTTCAAATGATAACAAGCTTTCATAGGAAACGTAATACTACTTCTAATATTAATGTATGAGAAAGTGTATCAATGACTTTTTGGTTGTGTCTTATATTCTTATGAATGATTATTATGAATATTTCAAGAATGTTTGGAAAAACTGCACTAATTTTTGTCATTCCCTTTGTCTATAATGCTTTTGCTGTATTTTTTTCACCCAGCTAACTTTTACTGCATTTACCAAAATCATCCTCCTCCAGAATCCTTCTCTGAAATACCCTCCGACCCTTCAAGTGTATTCTCGTGGCATATGGCATCCTGCATGCTCTTCCTGGGAGCTCTACCAGAGGACCTTTTGCAAGAATAAGTCTATAAATTATAAGCAAGTGACTGTTGGCGAAGCCTTCTGTTTAGAATTGCAGTATTTCTTCATGAGCGATTTAGCAATTTACCAATAGAAATGTAGAGTTTTCTTTTAAGCAAAAAAACAGCTGCTGTCAGTTGGGCTTACAAACAAAATCCTTCTATCAATTCAGACAAGGGACATGATTATAATAAAACCAGTGAACACAGCACAGCGGTGATAAACACTGACTTCATCGGATGTATACAGAACATCATTCCCCATTCATGGGAATAGATTTGGAAGGGCCCCTGTCTGCTGAGACAATATATGGAGGTCCACAAAGGCAATGTTCTACATTATCCTCAAATAGCTCCACTTCACTTCGTCACCAATCATTCTAACCATCCCTAGGCAGCCATGTCAGAGGTGGGCAGCGAGAAGTTACATGCACGTCAACAGCTTGGCGCCAGAATAAACAAGGGAACCCAGAGAAGCCCTCTCTAAACTTTTTCTTTCCTAGTTCAGCCATGGCTCAGATCAGGGCCTTAGCTTGGCGAATCACATTCTCAAAGCAGAGGCTGGGAACTGTAGCAAAAATAATGGATGACGTTGCTTCCTCACAAAAGCCCTCCTTGTGACAGGCTGCTTCAGGCAGGTGCTATATGTACACAGGGCAGGTACGTGTGCCTTATGCATTGACTTCTTTACAGCAAAAACAAAACAGACTCTCACAAATCTCCACACCCCGAGGGAAACAATTTGAAGGGTCTCGCCAACTTGGCAAGCCAATCTCACAACACTGTGGTGCATGCTGACAGATATCACCTCTCTTGGCACGATTCTCACTTTTCAAAGCAACAGTGAGAAACAGTTGCAACTTTTGAGAGAGTGAGAGCAACTGTCAAAACAGTCACAGAAAGACTAGGAAAGCAGTTGAAGGGTCATAGCAGAAGACGTCAGAGATTGGACACAATCAGAGCTCGAGGGGACATGAAACATGTAATACCAGACATACCATGTGCCCTCTGGAGAAAAGGCAGAAGACAGCATTCTGTATGCACTACAGTGAAGCTGGCACTTGCAGAGACCAGTCCAGACACCCTGCTGTCCTCACTATTTGTGGGTGGAATTATCTCTCCCTCCCTCCAACTTAATCAGAATTCTTTTGATTGCATGTGACAGAAACTACAATTCAAATTTACACAAGCCAAAACAAAAAACAAAAAAATGACAGACAGAGAGAGAGAGAAAGAGAGAGAAAATAGGAGTAAGAGGAGAAGAAGAGAAGAAGGAAGCAGGGAGAGAGAGAAGGGGGTGGTGTGGGAGCTCATTCAAGTGAAAAGTCCAGAATTTGGGTCAGACTGGGGACACAAATGACATCATTATGGCTCAGTCTTGCTCTCCTCCTTCCTCGGTTCTGATTTCCTCTGTGTGGGCTCCACTCTCAGTCAGGCTTTTCCCTTAGTATGGAAATAAGACTTTAAGAGTTATACACTATATTCTTAGCAACCTCCAGTATAAAAGGATACTTTTCCTCTAATACAACCAAGGGAAACCATAGACTTGAAACTCCTTGGTTTAAATTGGCCTGGCTAGGGTCTCCTATGCATACCCGGAGTTTTACTCACACCAAATGTGTGGGCAGAGTTCCCCAAGGAGAAAGGAACACTGATATCAGAGGGGGGAGGGGATTCTGGGAAGGCAAAATAACAGCACAAACTTTTGGTCAGGTCACTGTGGTTTGAAGATGAGCTGACATGGAAAGTTTAGAGGAAGTTATCCCAGTTGTCTGCCCAGCATCTTCTCTCTGTCTTTTGGTAACAGTGCCATTTGTGGAATTACCTTATTTCACATGGTTTAGTGGAACTGCTAACCACAGGGATGAACATGTGATTCAAGTTAACCAATCATATCCACTCTCTTGGGAAATGTAATCTTCAGTTCTGAGATACAAAAGGTGGTTGGAGATGAATCATCCAATGGCAAAGCCCTAAAGAGATGGCCAAGAGAGCCTGTTTCTAAGATACCCAAGGCATCTTAGAGGCCTTGGTTTCTGCCCTTTCAGATGTTTAGCTGCTCAATTCTTCCTTCAATTCTGGGGTCTACTCAGTGTATACCCATAGTTTTCTTTTATTGCTTCCATTAGTCAGGGTCAGTAGTTTCTGTTGACTTCAGCCCCAGAATCTGACTACAATTGGGCTAGTTCAGAGTCACTCATAATAGCCCATGTTATTTTAGATTTCCAGAACTGAAGTTAAGTTTTTGTCAAAATCCATATTTGCCCATAAATGAAAATAATACAAGGACATTGCTGTTTTCTGTTGTACATGGAGGGCTATGAAGCCTTGGTCCCCAAATACACAGTATACTGATGAACTTTAAACTTGGATTTGTGCTGCATATTCCTTCTCAGATATTTATTCCCTAGTGTGCCAAAAAGGAAAATTAACTAGTCAGAGGTAGGGCAAAGTTCTCAGTCATTGTTCCATTCATACAATCATATACTCATTAATTAGGAGACGATTTATTTATTGAGTGGCTAGTTAATGCCAGTCATTGGGAAAGGCACTGAAGGTATACCGTGCTGGACAAAAATAGACACATCTCTTAACTCAAGGAGCTTGACAGAGAGAGTACAAATTTTTGTTGTTGTTGTTTTTCTAAATCATACACCCTCTATCAATTTCCTAACACTGCCATAATAAAATACCACAAACTATGTGGCTTAAAACAACAGAAATCCATTCTCTCACAGTTCTGGAGGAAGAAATCTGAAACTATGACGCTGGCAGGGCCGAGCTCCCTGAAGTTCCTAACAGAGGATCTTTCCTTGCCTCTTCCAGCTTCTGGCATTCCTTAGCACATAGACATTTCACTCAATCTCTGCCTTCATCTCAACATCATTTTCTCCTCTGTGTGTCTCTGTGTCCTCTTCTTCTTTTATAAGGGCAATAGATATGGCATGTAGAGCCCTCCCTAAATCCAGGAGGATTTCATCTCAAGAACCTTAGTTCATTATATCTGTAATGGCCTTATTTCCAAATAAGATTACATTCTGATGTTCCCAGTGGACATGAGGATTTGGGAGACATTATTTAAACCACCACATAACTTAATATATAATTAGAGACTCAATGAGACCAATGAAAGGGAAGAATGTGATCTTCTGAGTGGATAATAAAGGAATCTGAGCTACACTGTGCACACAGTAGAATTCTCATGCTACATGTATGTAACAAACTTAGTAACTTCAAACAACATTCACTGATCTCAAACTTCTGTAGGTCAGAACTCGAGGCATGGTGTGGCTGGATTCCCCAGGGTCTCAGAAGCTGAAATCAAGGTATCAGACAGACTGAATTCTTGTCCGGAGCCTCTGAAGGACCATCCACTTCTAAGTTCCATTCAGATGGTTGGAAGAAAATCAGTTCCTTGACACTGTAGGACTCAGGCCCCTGTTTCTTTCCTGACTAACTGCTGGGGGTTGGGCTCAACTCTTAGAGACTACCGACATTCGTTGTTGCAGCAGCCCTCCCCTCTTCAAAGCCAGCAGAAGAAAATCTCCTTTGTGTGGACTCTCTCATGATTCAAATCTCTTTCTTGCAGAAGAGCGCAGTCTCTTTTTATGGTTTACTGAATTTGGTTAGGTTCACCAAGGTTTGGTTCCATATCTGAAGGTCAACCTATTTGTGTCCTTCATTACATTTGCAAAATCCCTTCGCAGTACCTAGATAGTGTTTCATGGAAAAACTAGACAAAGGTGTATATATACTGAAGGTAGGTGTCTTAGGGATCATCTTAGAATTCTTCCATCACAGTGGGTCAGGGAAAGCTTGCATGTGGAAGCCATAATGGAGTTGGGATCTAAAAGATACCTTAGCATCAGAGGCAGAATAAGAGTGAAGAGGAAAGAGCTGCTTTCACGAAATGGAGAGGAGGCACACATGGCAAGAGGACAGAAAATGAGGGTGAGACTAGAGAGAAGTGTGGATTAGCCTGGGCCACATCGTCCAGGGCAACATATGCCACAAGAGGCCTTGAGTCCTCTCCTCTGTGGGAGGCAGTTGACAGCCACAGGCTGAGAGAGAATCTCTCTCAGCCATCTATAGAATCTAGGACTCAGGAAAAGGCCAAACCTGCTGGGATTGCAGTCAAAATATTTACTAAGTGATTAGACAGAGACAGCAGCCTCAGTGTTGGGCCATGTTCCCTTTCTGTAGACCCTGATTGCATTGCCATTAACCCACTGGTTGCTGGTTTGTAAGGAGGTGCAAGGGATTCTGGGAGGAAACAGTGGAGGACCCTTGATAGGGTGACCATATAATTTATCACCCAAACTGGAACAGTTTTGAGATTGATAGAGGGCACTTTATTAATTACACTAGGATAACAGATGTAAACGACTGTCCCAGCAAAGCAGAATGTATAATCACTTCAGTCTTTTGGAACTTAAGGTGGTGACTCTTTACCAATTAAAAAAAAAAAAAAGTAAATATATTAACAAAGTAAGGTCTTATCCATGCCTACTGACCACGTATCAGCACTATGCACTCAAAGTTAATTGTTTTGAATTCAGTAACTAGTCTGACACTAATTGGGCTCCTCACTCTGGGCTGTTATTCTCATACCTCAATTTCCCCTACTTTGAGAATAAGTTTATTGCTATTGCTCCTTAATTCATTCCATGTGAATTCCACTGAAATGGTTTATGTATAAGCATTTCTTTCTTTTTCAATGTGTAAATTGCAAAACATTTCCTGTGGCTTTCCACTGTAACAACACTGGGGAGAAATTTGATAAGAGAAATAAAAATTCCTGAATGAACAATACTCAGAATTGTGCTGAGATACTCTATATAAGGTCTGAGGTAGTTTAATCCTAAAGTGTAAAGCCCTGGGCCATATCTTCAGTTCCTAGGGACAAAGGCCATTCTCTGTAGGAAGTCAACCAGCTGTCGCTCAGCTCTGCTCTAGGCAGAGAAGAGAAAATCTCCACTGATTGCACAGGGGAGCATTTCTTGCCCTTCCCCATTCATCAGCAATTTACCCGTTTCTCAGAGCCTACCTCAAATCCCACCATCCTTGGGAATTCTTGGCTCACAATGCCAGCTGGTGACAATTTCTCCCTGGAGTTACAGAATTTGTCTTTTGTATGCATCATATGATAAATATTTTATCACATAACACACTGTTCAGCATGTGCCTATTTTTCACAATGTCACAATTTTGTGTGACTTCTCACAACCAAATCCTAGAGTATAACAAATTGTGCTAATCAGCTTGAGCCCCTCACTTTGGGGGGTCCATACTGCTGCTGGGACCAGGTGGCTAAAGTTTCACATGACAGGGATGATGGTAAGAGCTGCCAGCTGGTTGGAAACCAAATCTGCGGCGGGCGCACACCCAGTCAGTGAATCATAACGACCCTTCCACACACATTTAGGACATGTTGATTTTTCTTTATGTCTTCAAACCTACCCTTGATGTTCATCTTGACTTTCATATTTCCTAAAGAGCATGGGGAGAACTACTCATTGTGGTGTCCCCTATGCCTGAAAGTCTTTAGGAATACCTCTAAGTACTACAGCCTCTAAAGCAAGTGTTGGCAAAACTTGACTGTAAATGGAGAGATGCTAAAGTCTTTCAGCCCATGTGGTTATGAAGCAATTACTCAACTCTGCCAACGTGGTGGGACAGCACCCCGGATAGACAACAGGTAGACCAATGAGTGTGGCTTTCTCCAGGAAAGCTTTATTGACAAAAACAGGTGGCAGTCTGGATTTGACCCCTGGGCCATTGTTTGCTGACCACTAGTCTAAAGCTCAATTTAACATAGGATCCTACTAATATGTAAGCATGTGAAGTACAAACTGCCTAAGTCATAAAATGCTTTAATGTTCTGTTTTTCAACCTCTCTTCTCCCCCCCGCCCCGCACCGACATTAGGTCCATAGTTTCTCAGTGACAGTTAACTATAAATTTTACAGCGTGGCCCATAAGTCCAGCCTCATGGGGAAAACAAATAATTATGTCTCTTATGAAGGAAAAAGTAATACAAATAATTTTTATCCCCGGAGCCATTGGATACTACAAACATATATAGTGAAAATTGAAAGTTTTGGGCATTTGTCACAGCCTATTAGTAAGGGATATAACCTCATTACTGTTGACCTGATTCCCCATGTGCTGGCTGACTGGTCATATCAGAATTTGTGTGAACAAAAGCGTTGTTTTATTGTCTTTTTAATAGTATTGTTCCCATGATGCTAGACTTACGGCACAATCTGAATTTCTTTCTTATCAAAGGGCTAACATGGTTTCTTGATTTCCCTAAGTTCTTCTTCCTAGATTATATTAGAGAAATAAATATTGGATCTCTGCTGGACTGCCACGGAGTCAGAAAACTTTCACATTCTTCCATCCTGCGTGGGAGTCAGTAAATCAGTGAAAGTGAATTACTGATATTTATCAAAACCTCCAATGACTTGGTATCTTTTTCCATCAACCTATATAACCCAAGTCTCAACCTTGGAGAAACCTGCCGACAAGGAAATGAAGAATTCCAGCTTTTCTGTAAGCCTAAAGACTCTGTCCTCTTTGTACGATAGTGCCCGGTTTACTCTCTACAACACTTACTGATCTGTATAATTTTATCCTTTTATTCTTTTCCTTCATAGAGTATTTTGTCAACTCCCTATTTCTACACCTTTTTTCTCCACATTACCCAATTCCTTAGAAGATGCCTTTCTCCCCTTAAAAGGAGTTTCCCTTCATTTTAAAATCTTTCCTCCAAATCCTGGCTGTTTTTTTTTGTTTGTTTTTTTATCATAATTATGCATATGTTAAAATTATCTGGCATGATTAACAATCAAGGCTGAAACAAGATTTATGGGGGAGAACATGAGTTTCTGAGTTACATGTTGATGTAACAGCTGAAGAACTACACAGAGAATCCATTAGTCACTACATTACTTACTAAACTGACCCTCACTCTGGGGGCTGCTTGGTCCCAGGTTCAAGGGTGAGACATCCAAGTCACCCCAGACTTCAACAAACCATGCATAAGTCTTCCTGCCACTGAGCTGGCCAAGTAGAGAACTTAAAATGAACACAGCAGCACCTTCAGACATGAAGCACAAAGGCCAAAGCACTTTGAACTCCCTGTGGGAAGAAGCATTACTGAGGTCAATGGGCTTTCCTTTGAACCATAGAAATTTTGTTTTCTTGAAAGACATAGAAGTTATAATATGAAAAGAATTCTGTAAATAAAGGTTTTTAAAATGCCAGAAAATAGCCAAATGATAGTTAAACAAAATAGAGACCTTGTTTAAATTTTAAAACAAGCTGCCCTCACCTTCATAGGAAAAATATGTGTTTGTGAACCCCACAGGCCCAATTCTGCTCTCAGTAAAAACCCAGGATTCCTGTTTAAGTCAATGTTGAGAGACAGAGAGAGAGTGAGTGATTTGGGTGTTTTCAAGGTAATGGGAAGACAGGGATGGACGAAGGAATATGATAATGCTTCAGGGGAGGGTTAAAACTTGAAAAGAGGACCAGCCTGTGTTCAGCAAATACCCACCACACCAGGAGGACCTCAGTCCAGTTGTTCGAGGCCAGTATGCATTGATTGGTCAAAGGTCATGCATTGTAGTTAGTCATTACATCTTTTTAATATCACACCCTAATAAGGGTCTCCTAAAATTTCTCAGCATGCTAAAGTTTAATTCATCTACCAATTTAAATTTGCTAGAGAGGGTCTCAAAAGAGACTCATAATTTAAAGAGGTTCATGAACCATTTTATAGGGACTATTTCCTTTATTCTCTTTATGAATCATACACATATATTCATTGTTTTTCTTTCACATTGTCACTTGGTATGGATCAAGAAAAAAACGTTGAGTATTGTTGGACAGTAGAATGCCAGTAACATACAAAAATTTACTTGTACAAAATCGAAGAAAGAAAACAGCTTGGAGTAGAGTCATTTGATATTTCATGTAGGTATTATTAGTAGTATCAATTCAGGCAATGAAAATTTACATTTTAAGAACTGAACTATTCTAAGAATGAGAAACATCTGCTGTCATATATTCAGAATTGGTGCTATGAAGATCCTAACTCTCTAAGTAGCTCAGTCAAAACAAGGGACTTGATGGCTTAGCACAGGTATTAGAAAGGCAGAGCATCCTCTAAAATAAGGCATGACTAGTTCTCAAGTTTGGAACACAGCCAGCCCCTTGTCTCTCCAAATCTCAGCACTGCATCTCTCTGCAGGTTGGATCTCTGCCCTCATGTTTCTCCACTTATGGGGACATGGCCACAGACAGTTCTGAAATCACACCCTTATAGCTTTTGGCCAAAGAGCAAAGAGGACTCTCTCCTTCCCCGCTTCAGTTTTCAACATCCAAGGAAAGGATGAGGATTGGCTTGAATATTCTCTCATTTCAGGTACTACATTTGAAGAGCACTAAGAAGACAGCTTTCCGTCCTAACATAACATTAAACCATCATAGCCATAAAGCCTTTGAACTTTGAAAGGTCTGGATTCTTTGGCAAACATCTGTGACTTATCATTAAACAATACATTCTACTATATTGGCTAAGGATGCAATGGAATAGAAGACCATTCTGGAGACTCATAATGTCAGAAGTTAAGTGCATGGGCCCTGGAGCCAGACTTCCTTGGTTCGAACTTGGCTTCACTGCTCATGGGACAGATGCTTAACCTCTCCAAGACTCAGAGTCTTCAGATAGCAGACAATGATGCTATTTATCCCCAAAAGGGGGTTGTAAGTATTAAATTTCAGATTAGTATCTGACAGTAAGATAATCATCAAAATTTCACACTGAGTTAATCCTTCTCTTTTATTACCCAACATAGTGTTAAATCATTGATCTAAAGGAGCTAGTGAAAGGGACTAAGAATATTTCCCTCCAGGATAAAATTGAGCAATTCTTAGCGGGCATGTAATGCCCATTGTATTCTTACTCCACCTCATCTCCCACAAGCCACCTCACATGACCACACCAGATTCTGGCCCATGTCAACTCCAAGCTTCTAGGCTCTGACACATAAGTTTCCCCTGCCAGCACTGTCCTTCCATGCCCACTTCTCCAAGTACATCTCTATGTATCTCTGAAGTCCTACCTGTTATGACTTCCTCTGGCTTCCCCAAAGACGTGAGTATTTCTTTCCCTGATTTACCTTCCTCAATTACAGCAATCATCATCTTATACTATAATTGCTAAGAAATTTGATTCATTCTACTAGAATGTAAAAGGAAGTAGTTTCTCATTTAATTTTCATTTCAGTCCCAGAACCAAAGAAGACCAAAATATAGCAGAGTGCGATAAATGCTGTTGAACAAAGGGTAAGATTCAGCTTCCTGTATCTCAAACTTTGTAGCACTGAAGCATGAAAAGTGATGGCATTTTTCCCAGGTAAGAAAAATATCACAAGCATGTTGGACCTAAATGTATTTGAACACAAACGTGTTGTTGGGCAACAGATGTCACCACGCAGTCACGCTCTCAAAGCCATAGCCCTTTCTAGCCGTTCACTTCTACGGGCTTAGTACATAATCCTGCTAGTCCTAAAGGTAATATACGCTTTCATCTGAGAGGAATTTCTCCCTGTTTTAACAAGTGTGATCAGCTCTCTGGACACATTTGCAAATCCCAATCAGAAAGGGAGCTTGTTATAGCACACAGACAAACTGCCACATGCATTATATCACACGCGGTACAAAGGAAATATTATAGGGCTGCCCAGCTCAAACATCTCTGCACTAATATATCCAACAGATGTCGGGAACCTTTCCTCTTTTCATAATGTGATTTAGATAAATGTGTTTTATTATTCCTTAGAATAGAAAGATGTTTTAAACTTTCAAAAGTTGCATGTAAACATCTCCTCGTAGGAAGATATCGGTACATGTATATGCTGTCTTGCATACAACAATTTTTACTAAGCAATAAAATGATCTGATGTTTTGACACATCGATAGCTCCTTGCTTTGTTTTTTGTCTGTCTGCACTCATAACCTTGGATTAGATGTGAGACCTTTCAAATAATTGCTCTGAGAATACTTTTAAAGTTTCATTTACTCTAGGCAATTTGAGAAGTTAGCATCTTTATAAGGTAAGCTTAAGATCTTACTACACTTGCCTAATTTATCTGAAACAGACAAGAATAAACACCCCCCCTGAAGTTCCAAAGTGTGTCAAAACAATTTTCTCCTTCAATAGATATCCAAATCTGTTATAGCTGAGAACATTGCTAACCTCGTAGAGGGTGCGTTATGTAAAACCCTGAAGGAAAACAGTTTTAAAAATAAAACATGTCAAATAGACAACATGTGATTTTTGTAGTAAGTGATACTGACTGATTATCCATTCTCCCAGACTTATGAGACTAAAATTGTTTTCCTCTACAAATAAGGCTTTATTTCTAAAAGTAATAAAATGTCACTTCCATGATTAATGAACTAAAACTTCAGCTAGTTTTTTACATATATGCAAAATCATTTTAACCAAAATGCTTTGCAACTCATTGTTCCATTCATTCAACTACTTTATTTTGTACCAAAGTTACATATAAGATCCCACGACAGATGTTGCAGTTGTAGGTAAAATACACAGTCTACTATATACAGTCATAGCTCTCAAACATTTATAGGTAAAGAGCAAATATGAGACATGTCCAAGAATAATAATAAGACAAAAGACTTTGTAAGAATCAAAGAAAAGGCACTATAGGTGCTCTGAGGAGGCTGACAGACTAGAGCAAGAGAGACTCCAAGGTGGCCCTTGGGGTACTCCACGGTGGCCCTTGCACTGGACACTGAAAAACTGGATAGGTTTCTGATAGAATGAGATGGCAGCTGAGCATTTTGAGCAAAAAGAAGAATGTGCTTAAAGATACAAAGCTGGAGGGGCACAAGTCCGCAGATACTTGGAGACAAGATGTCTCTGAATGAGCGTTCATGCACTGGATCCAGCCTACACACACATTTTGCTCATTGTCCTTCTTGTTATTCTTTTTAAATCAAGTTGACAACATTTAATAACTGGTACATTTACATTGAAACCCAAATGCCTCATTTTTTGTTACATTGAAACCCAAATGCCTCAATTTTAAAGACCCAACAACAGTTAGCAAACATTTTCCCATGAATACAATTGGCTAGAGCTTAGTAGAAGTAGTTAGACACCCTCCAATTTACCATAGTCCCCACCTCTCCCTGATGTCTCACTTAGCCAGGGTACTCAAGTCCATTACATAAACTGCCTATAGGTAGTATTCAAATATGTAGATGACCTCATATACAAGGTCTGACAATTAAGGTCGCCAACCTGTGGCAACGATGTTGCTAAGGGCTTTTTGATATCAGAGGGATTATTCATTATGAATTTGTACCAACTAAACAGTTAACCAAGTTTACTATTTGGAAGTGCTGAAAAGCATGCATGAAAAAGTTAGATGGCCTGAGCTTTTTGCCAACAATTCACGGTTCTTGCATCACAACAACGCACCAGCTCACACGGCACTGTCTGTGAGGGAGGTTTTAGCCAGTAAACAAATAACTGTATTGGAACACCCTCCTTACTCACCTGATCTGGCCCCCAATGACTTCTTTCTTTACACAAAGATAAAGGAAATATTGAAAGGAAGACACTTTGATGACGTTCAGGACATCAAGGGTAATACGACAACAACTCTGATGGCCATTCCAGAATAAGAGTTCCAAATTGCTTTGAAGGGTGGACTAGGCGCTGATTGGTGCATAGCTTCCCAAGGGGAGCACTTCGAAGGTGACTATAGTTATATTCAGCAATGGGGTAAGTAGTGCTTTTTCTAGGATGAGTTTGCTAACTTAATTGTCAGACCTCATATATACCTAGCAGTAAACATTAGTTGTTTATCTTCCTGTCACTGGCTTTCTGGCCTTCATACAGAGTCTTAAGTGGACATACCTTTGGATGTCCTGAAAAAGCCACAAGCCTCATTTTATATCCCCAGATTGTCTTTGCAGCTCTTACTTATTTCTAATGTAGGATACGAGAAATATTTTTTCTCATGGCATTTTGACAATGGTTATCCACTCTTTAAATTGCATGGTCTCCTTCTCCTTCTCCCCTTCCTCTTTCTACTGTCCAGCTCAATATACTCTCTGAGACCCCTTGCTATTTCATAAAATATGTTCCACAAAATGCCAGTGCCATGGAATGCTCCACTGGACTGCTGTCTAGTAACTGCAGGAATTGCTGAACAGTGAACGTTCTTATAGGACCGGATTTGAGGAAGTCCTACAATAGACTATCTGGATTCACTTGGTTTGACCTGGTACTTTTCAAGCATATTTAACCATAGATCAATCTTTCTCATTTATTTATTTTTGAGTTAATTACCAGCTTTTCTTCCTTCCTTCCTTCCTTCCTTCCTTCCTTCCTTCCTTCCTTCCTTCCTTCCTTCCTTCCTTCCTTTCCTTCCTCCTTCCCTTCCTTTCTTTGTTTTTAGGTAGCACCTATTAACATCCTGGGAAAAAAATCTGAGTTTCTTGGGTCACATCCTGGGCAACGCTGCTCTCCTTTGGATATTAACTCTTCAAAGTTACACAACAGCATTCCCCCCACTTTCTCCTACCCCACTTCCCAAAATCAAGTACAATCCATTACCTTTCCCAAATAATTCCATCAGGACTACCATTGTTCAAGGCTGTAGGTTAGGCACCTTGACTTTCACTTTTTTGATTTCCTGTATTCAAATTTTCAGCAAGGCTTATTTTTCCCTTATAGAAAATGATTTTTAATATTTATATTTTATTTTATATTTATATTTTCAGTTATATTTTTCCCTTACATAAAATGATTCCCTATACTCTACTCTTTTTCCTCTCTTTCTCATGAGCTTTCATCCTCTCATCAAAGCTTACAGTTAAGGTGACCAGAAGGCATGGCAGCACCTTTTGTCCATGTCCAGTGGCAGGCTCCTCTGGAGATTCAGCTCCTCCATGTTTTCCTGACATGCCCACCCACACGAATCACCCCTGAAGGTAATTTAGGTAAGCCTAAATTCCCATACAGATATGGTACCACAAAAGCTTCCCTCCAGTCATTCTCTAACGGAGAGGTTGGAGGGTTGAATTTGGCATCTCAGATAGATTATAAATTTCTTGATGCATCACATCATTTGTTTTCCATACTTCACAATGTCTAGTCACTTCAAATCTCTGAAAGCCTCTGTCTCACAATTTTCTTCTAATGAGAGTTTGAACTCTGGTAACTGGCCTTATGAACAAAATTCTGACAATGGTTGTATAAGAAACATTCCAGATTGACTGAACTCATACTGGAAAAACTTTGGCTCCCTTTGATTCAGAGATTCTTAAAACCATCAAGAGTCTGTAAATATATATGGAGGAAGGAATTGTGTCATTAAAAATGAACATTTCCAATTCAAGTTAACCATGTTCTCACAATTTTCTCTGCTTTGTTGTTCCTCCTATGAAGTTCATGCACCTATTTTTTGCCAGGAATTATCCTCAAGGATGGAGGCACGGTACAATTCACTTCCTGTTCTTGACTCACAATTAAATAAAGTCTCAAGAAGTCACAACAAAATACAGGCCTAATCACAGAAAAGTGCATATTTATAACATTTTTTGACCTACAAAAACAACCATTTCTATGGCTTAGCCTAATATGAATGCTTGCTTTAAATCTCTAATAAAAGTATATTAACAGTCCTGGGTGCGGTAGGGAATGGGGAAATCAGTTGCCTTTGGAGAAAAGCAGAGACAGTTCTGGAAAGCCTTTTCCTAAGAAGAAGAGCTTACGCTATACCATGAGAAATGAGGGAGGAAAGGGGACTCCAGGAATGAGGAATATCAAGGAGACAAGCATGGAATGTTAAAACTGCAGCATTCATTTCAGCTTGGCTGGGAAACGGACTGAACTGAGAGGTGGTAAGAGGTGCTGCCAAGGAAGCAGATACAGGACAGAATTTTGAGAGCCTTACATGACATACAAAGGAGTTTAAGCTTTATTCCAACAGGAAGTAGGAAGTCACTGAAGGGTGGCAAACAGAAGAGTAGCTTTAACAAGCACGTTTTTGAGAGCCTTCTGAAAAAGTGTGCAGGACTGCTCACAGGAAGTTGAGACTGAAACAGGGATATGAGCGACTATAGTAATCCAGGGAAAGCAATATGAGGACCTAACCTAACAGGGAAAGTTGGGATGAAGAAGGGAGAGGTTCAAATGGGATTTAAGAGGGAGAACCAACAGAATTCACTGACTAATTAGAACTAAAGGAAGAGGTGAGAAGAACATATGAAATAAAGAAAAGTGTCAAAGATGACCCTGAAGGCAAGACTGGATACATAATTTGTGGAGCCCAGTGAAAAGTAAAATTGTTGGAAAATTATTAAGAATATCAAGAGAGCAACACCTAAGCATAGGGCCATTCTGGAATGGCACGCATGCAACTGCATGGGTCACATGTCCAGGAAGCTGGCCCTGTCCCTGCGTTCTAAGGTTCTGCACTGGATGATGGGTCGGTAATTAGGATCGAGAACATGGGAGAAGGGGGAGATGTGAGATGGAGAAACCGAAATTTGATTGGCCATGTTGATTTCGAAGTTCCAGCGGCAGATCTGAGTGGGATGTGAGTGTAAGGTGGTGATTAAAGCAAGCACTTTGGCATCAGACAAATCTGGGTTTAGGTTACAGCTGTTCCACTTGTAAGCCATGAGTTCTTGGGTGAGTTATCTAGAGTTAATGTGCTTTGGTTTCCTTCTCTGTAAACCTCAGAGTTAACAAAATCAAACGGAATCATGTCTCAAAGTTCTTAGTCTAGTTTCTGATATATGGTGTATCTAAGCCATTCATAACTGATATACATTTCATTATTATTAAATTATTATTATTATTATATGCAGTAGACTCTGCTGAGTAAATCTAGAGCAGTAAATAAGGTTTTGAGAATCACTGACGCACAGGTGGCTCCAAAGAGTAGCAGTGAAAGGAAATATACAGCAGTGAGAATAGAGAACCACAGTGTTAACACTGAAGGCCACTGACGTTTGATTGGGAAGGGAAGAAAGGGAGACAGAACTAGTTCTATACTCCACACGAGCACCATGCTAAACAAAGAACTGAGTTGCTCATGGTGGAATTTCACAATAGAGACAGACTTCAGACAAGCCTGTGAGGATATATTTGGGGACAGAATCTTCCAGTCAGGTAGCCATTTACTCCATTGAAAGCTCTTTCAGACCCTGCTCTCCAGACATATGCTATAAAGGTTCCAGATGTTTCTTTTCCCCCTCAAGTCATTTCTGTGACATTTTTCAGCATGTTTACTAAATTATAAAAATCTGACTCTACATCTTAAAGAAAATGGTATCTGATTAGTTTTAGAGCACCTCCCATCCCCAACTGTTCAGGGAAAATTGTCTACTTCTCATTTCATCAAGAGTATTAAGTGACGAATCTTTCACATTACATTAAACAAGGATCAGTATTTAATGGTTGCCTCCTTTTGTTGCAAATTTAACCTCTAATGTAATCTTTAAACTGAAAAATACATTTTTAATTTTTAAATTTTTAATTTTTCTGAGTCACCTTAATGACTTATGAACATATTTATTTTTCCTAAGAAAGGAAAATGGAACAAAAATTTTGAAATGTTCTGCTAACTCCTTTAAATTTATTTAAGAACATAACTTGGGACTCTGGTCTGTAACTGAAATACCCTTTTTGTTTGAGTTCTTCAATTATGCAAGTTCATAGTCTTCTGAGTCCTTTAGTGATTTTGCATCTGGTTTTCAAGTTATGTGATTTTTTCCCATGAATAATAAAAAATTTTAAGTTAGGTGTAAGTTCACAAAATTCATAAACTTAACAGGTAAACTTCAATAGGCTTCTATTAATATTTTCTACTCAATGACTACAATAGATAATGTCCAGGTGAAGTATGACCAAAAATAATATGCAAGTTAAAAACACATTGCTGGATCTTTAAGGCACAGTAGAAACAAATTTTAATTGATTTTATTGACAGCCATATTCCCATTCCCTACCCACAACTCAACTCCAGTGTCATACTCTTCATCTTTGGCACACGATTTTGCCAAGAGAACAAGTGTAAAGAGTAAACTTCAATTTCTCACCCCTCACCTCTACAGTTATCTGACAGCCACTCATCTCTAGTTCTTCAGTTTCACCTTCACCCTGTGCCACTGTCACTTCCCGCCCTCCTCCCTTGCTTCCTTTTTCTCCCTAGAACTTATCATTCTGTAACATACTATGTATTTTACTTGCCTTGTTCACTGCCTCCACTATCAGAATATAAGCTTCGTATGACCAGTTAGTCTATCTGTTCATTACTGAATTCTTAGCACCTACAACAGTGCTGGAGACAAAGTAGAAACTCCAGGACTCATGCCCTAGATCCCAGTTTTTTCCTCAACCTCTGAATTTGCATTACTGATGACTTCCATCCCTTCCCCTCTTCAATCTTTTCTTCTCCAGTAGAATGTGTCTTCATCCACAAATGTACCAATCTCCCATCCCAAGAGCGAAAAAATATCCTTCTCTTAGCCCTACCACTTTGCCATAGTCTAATTTTTCTTCCCTTGCCTCCTACTCTCTTCATTTATATATGTCAATGCAAATATATATAATATCTTCACACTTATTTATATGTATATGAAGATATAGCTCCATATATCTTCCATTCACATCTAATTTCTTATAGGAATTTGTGTTGTTGTTTTTTTCCTATAACCTACTAGACCTCTTGTGGAAGGTTATCTCCAGGGCCCACACCCTAGCAGTCTGGTTTCTCTTCTGCTATCATTTTCTTCTATCTCTTCTGAACCTTTATCAGTGACTTCCATACATTGTCCCTAAGTCCTTTTTCCCCAGCTTCTTGCTCTATAATGCCAGAGCTGTCCAATTGAAATTTATGCTATGATGGAAATTACCTGTCTCTGTACTTTCCAATCAGGTAGCCACATGTGTCAACTGAATACTTGAAATGTGATTAGCATGGCCGAGGAATTTTATTTTTTATTATATTTAAATTTAATTATGTTAATTTTGCTTAAATAGCCACATATGGTTAGGGTTACTATGTTGGCCAGCACAGCAATAAACAATATCATTGACAATCTCATCTACCCTCATGGCTTCTATCACCTAAAATCATTGTTAACTCTTCCTTTTTTCACCAAGTCTGTATTGAGCATCAGGCACCATGCCAACTGAGGAGAAGACAGACATAAGCAAAGAACTTATAGGCTAATGGAGTAAGTCACACAGGTAAGGCATTAATTATGAGACATATGATTACTGACGGAACATATGTAGGCAAGAACAGACAAAGAACATGTACCTCAGCCTGACAGAATTAGGAAAAGTACCAGTTATCCACGTGCACGAGGAAAGAAAAATGGCAGAGATATAAGGCAGCATGATTCAAAGCACGGGCATGAAAGAACACAGCACATTCAAAAGCCAGAAACCATTCTCCATCACCTTCATGCACTCAGATGCCCCCTCTCCAACTGCAATCTTCAAGTTTTCCAATCTTCAATTTACTTCTTAGTTTCCTCACAGAAACCATTGTTTGACTTCATTGAAACCTCCAATCCATCAATTCGTCCACTGTCTCTATCCCTGGCCCCACTTCTGCCTTTCTTTCTTTTCTTATTCAGATCAAATTCTATGGTCCATCATTTTGATTCCCTTATACCTACTGTAATTTCCTTACCCTCTCACCCTCCGTACCCAGCATAACACTCCCATAACCTCAATTAGCACAATCATTCACCTTCTCCAATATTTGCATTCTTCAGTAGATTTCTATCATGTATGTATTCAGATTGTTATCAAACAAATGCATGATCGTCAATCACAAATGGACACAAAAATTATACTGTTTCTACATAAGGTGATCCCTCTCCCTCCCTAAAAAGCTTATTTCGCATTTGTTTCTCATTGCTCTATTGAGAAATATTTCCCTATTTTTCTCACCTGTCCTTCTCAAAATACTCAGCTAATAAATTTGCCTCATTCAATTGGACAGGGTTCCCTCACCTCCTCTAACCAGTTCTGTAATAGATTGATTGCATCCATGGTCTCAATTCCTTAGCAGTCTCTGTATTCACACTCTGCTATGTCACTTTGTTTGCCCTACACTCTGACTCTAACTTGGACTATGTGACTTACTTTGCCAATGGGACATGTATTAGCAAATATGACATAAGTGATATGTTTGTGTGATTGCTCTACCATTTGCCACCACTATAAGAAGATGCTCGATCTGGCCTGCTAGAGGGTGAGAGACGTGTGACCCAGCTGTCTCCACAATTTCATTCAAGAGCCAGTCAACCGCCAAACATGTGAGTGAGCCCAGCTGAGAGAAAATCTAAATTACCTAGTGAATCTCAGCCTGCATCTGCTTCCATCTTCTGTTTCTTCCCTCCTCTCTCTCTCAAGAGACTTAGTCCCTCCACTCCTGCCTTACATAGCAAGGACTTTGCCCTACTGGCTAGCTTTGCTCTCTCCTGCATCAAGTACCTCTTTCCTCCTGGTTCATCAGAATACATACAACATGTTTTGCTTTTCTTCACTATTAAAATTTTAAAAAATGCCTTGAAACAACATACCTATAGATATAACTCTCTTCTCCCTTTAAGGTCCATATTTTTCACCTCCTATTTTACCTCCTATTCTGATTTCACCCTCATCATTCCCGTGAAACTACATTGTTAATGTCCTCAATGAGTGACTTGCTGCCAAAATCAATAAACATTTTTCTGTCCTCATCTTATAATTCTGAGAAGCACTGGAGAACACTCCCTCTTTCCTAGAACACTTTTCTTTCTGGCTTTTCCCCTACTTCCTAATTACTGATTGATCTCATTCTCTTTCGCCTGCTGATTTCTTTCCCAATTCTGTACACCAGAATCATTTATTTCCTTTGTTTATTTATTCAGCAAATATTTATGTAATGCCTACTGTGTTCCAGGCCATGGGGCAAGCAGTGGGGACAGAACAGTGAACAAGCCAGGCAAAGTTCCCTGAACATATGCAACACAATTCTGAGGGGAGACAGATAATAAATAAAATAATAATGCATGAGTAAATGACACAGTCTAATCGAAGGTTATGAGTGAATGGAAAAAAACAAAGCAGGTTAAGGAGGAGTCAGGAGTACCGAGGTGGGAAAATGGGGAGAGTTGCATTTAAATAGAGTGGTTCAGGTAATGTGAGAAAGGCAATAATTTAGTAGGACTTGAGGTGGTGATGGATTAGCTAGAATATCTAAGGAAGCAAGTGCCACAGAGTAGAAACAGCCAGTTCCAAAGCACTAAAATGGGAACATGGCTTTTGTGTTCAAGGAGCCCAAGGATGCTAGTATGGCTAGAACAAAATGACAGGTGGGGAGACTAGTAGAAAATGAGTTCTCAGAGATGAGAGGTCAGGAGTAAACTTTGTGGGACCATGTAGGCCCTCATAAGCACTTTACCTTTTGTGCTTAATCACACGAGAAGCCAACAAAGCTTTTCAGTAGAGGAGGGGCATGATCTGATTTACTTTTACAATGTCTGTTTGTTTCTTTTTGTCTCTTTCATTAGATGATGGCCCTTTAACTGAGAATTCAACGACCAACATGGTACCTGGTCTATGAATAAATATTGAAGCAAAGAAAAAAAGCATGACATTACCACACAATGTTTGTCATATTTGGAGAGCACAGAGTATATTTGAGAGAGAGAGATGGAAGGAAATACTAAAAGAGAATTTAGATATTTTAATAAGCACTGAATGTAAAATTAAATTACATATGAGTTAACATCACATGTATATATAACAAATATAACACAAATGTAACATTATGTATGTAACATATATGTTAAAGCATATTAAATGTTTACCAAAATATATTAATTTGTAATAACCAGAAAAAGTACATAAACAATATGTGTATATTTTCTTTGTCAACTAGACAATAGATTTAGTTGGGTAAAGACACATTTCCTTTCATTTGTTTGTGTGTGTGTTCATGTGACTGTGTATGTGATGTGTGTGCACGTGTGCCTGTGTACACAAACATGACACTTTGTTAAGCGCTTTTTATGTGTAAAAAGTTCTTAATCATATTATCCCATTTAAACTTCTTGATAACTCTAAAAAGTTGCCATTTTAATGTCCACTTAACATTAGGAAACTGAAACTTGAATAATTTAGATAACAAGTCTAAGGCCGTACATCAAGTAAGAGGTAGAGACCAGATTTTAATCTGGTTTTATCATACTCTGAATTCCTTTGCTCTATATTTTTAAATTGCTTTCACCCACACCTCATTGGAATCTACCAATAACAAAGTGAGGCAGGAAAAAAGAGACAAAACATTATTCCATTTTAGTGTGTATACACACACACATGTATATTCTCTCTGTCACACACACACACGTGCACACACACACACACACAAAGAGAATTCTAAGACATAATGAGCTCCGGACTTGGTTTGAACCCAGGTCTTCTTACTCTGAACACATTTTGATTTTACTAACTACTTAAGAAATTACATTATTTTATAA
This sequence comes from Rhinolophus sinicus, assembly GCF_057876585.1. Taxonomy (NCBI): domain Eukaryota; kingdom Metazoa; phylum Chordata; class Mammalia; order Chiroptera; family Rhinolophidae; genus Rhinolophus; species Rhinolophus sinicus. The sequence goes on from NC_142517.1 coordinate 202,962,556, forward strand.
CAAATCCTATACTAAGTGAAACCAATATCCACTGTAGCAGATATTTTTTATTCCTTTAGACCATCTATGAACCAATCATCTTTCCTATGTCCAAGATACATGCCTATCTTTTGGAAAACTCTACCTCTCAATACAGTATTGGAGAATGCCAGCTTCCCTTGAAGCTAGGTCACTGATGCAGGACCTGGGTTGCTCTGATCAGATGTTAACTTCCCTGAATTTTGAATCTTGAGATGGGGATGCAAGAAGAAAGAGTCTACGTAGAACTGATTATGGTGAGGGGTGGAGGAGGGCGCAGGCAGAATTAGCACCTGCATCCAGTTTGTAGGGGAGAAGTGCCCAGCCATGGTGCTGGTGGTACAGGCCACTCTGGTGTGTCTGTGGTAACAGTTTATGTATAGTTCTGGGCTCAATTTCACGTATCGTCCCTGGCTGCATTCCCCCAATCCCGTTCTCTGATCCTCTCGGAAACTCTATGAGCTGTCACCTATTGCCTAATAAAATTCTTTACTACTAAATAGTTTATTTCTGTTGCTTGCAATTAATTACACTATTCAGTGCACCCAACGTTGGTCTGTGATAGATATTTTTTCTAGGGGTCATATTTGGCTATTTAAACAGTTGCAATTCCTGAAGTTAGATATACGTCAGGGCCCTCACTCCTTTTTTTCAGTGAAGAAAATGCTTGTGTCACAAAATACTCCAGTGGGAGAAAGAAGTAAACATACCACAACGAAACCAGCCTTTGAATCTCACAGATCATCTGCAGATGTTTAATGGAATTCCCCTTCATTCCTTTTCTAACACTGTCCTGGAAAACATGTTATTTCTATGGGGAAAACTTCAGGCATGAAATGATTGGAATGAATGTAGGATTTGATGGCACCTTGGAAAAAATGACTGAAACCAAAAGTATTTTGAAGTTAACAGTAACATTCAGTCACCGTCAGGGATATCTGTTTCCTTAATCCTCTACCTTTAAAAATGTGACCTTTGATGGTCTGCTTTTTATACATAGGTGTGCGTTCCTTTGATATTAGTGTTTAATCAGATTCAGGGATGCATTTCAATTGGAAATCTGGAATTTTCTCTCTTGAAGGCTTTCAGGATATTTATTAAAGCTATGGTTTCCAGAACGCCTAGGCCCATAAAAGTATCATGACAATAAGTTAGCAGTTCACTTTACATGTTTCATGAGGGATAATAACCTTTACATTGTTCATGAAGTAATGTACATTCTGCTTTTCTTTAATGAATGAATTAGGAGACCTGTGGAAATTTCACTCACTATAAATGATCCTTATTATCCTCGATATTTCAGCCCAAATCTTACAAAATTAGAATTTTTTGTTTGGCTGTTTTTTGTTCTGTTATGTTTTATGTAGAAGAAGTAAAGAAAAGAACGATAAGAGGAAAAGAAAAGAAAGGAGAGAAAGGAACGTAAGCTGCCACTCAGAGTAAACTTTCTCTCAAAGGTGCCACCAGAGGTCCCGGGCAAGTTTCTGTTCATCTTTGGGCTGGACTTTGATATCCACAAGCTCTTTCTTGTTCCAACGTCCTCCGTGTCTATCTCTTACCTACCTCTTCCTGTTCCTCACAGGATTTCTGACTTTGTTCTACCAACTTCCTTTTTTTTTTTTTTCCTTTGCCATGGCTTTGAAATCAAATTGATATCCTGGTACCTGAACACTTCACACTTGGCCTAGAGATTCACATTCTTCTCAACTTTTTTTCCAAGATGTTCATCTGTTTATTCATTCTTTGTTCGACAAAAGTTTCTCATTCCCCCACTATGAGCCAGGTATTGTGTTAGGTGTCCTGGACGCATTGGTAAATAAAACAGCCATGATATGCACTTTCACAGAATTTACAATACTGTGAAGGCAACTTTAAGTGAAAATAATATATAAACAACTGTATAAATATTGTATGTTCTGTGAAGGAAAGGAACAGGAAGCAGAAGAAAAGTTGAAAAAGGTAGATAACAGAAAAAGTTTAATTTGTGTCGAAAGATCAGTAAGGGGCCCAGCAGAGCAAGTCAAATTTAAGCTAAATTCTGAAAGACGAGAAAGAGCCAGACGTGTTGTGAAGACCTGTGCAGGGTCAAGAATTTCATGCTTGGACATAAAAATAAAGCCAGTGGCTAGAGCATCAAAGGCAAGTGTAGTCCAAATTGAAGTTCCAGTGTGAAACAGGGAAACATACCACCTAAGGCCTGGTAGACCACAGTTGATTATAACATGATGCAAAGTACAATAGTAAGCTACAGAAAGAATTTGAGCAAGTAATATTCTCTAATTAATATCAAAAGACTATATATAATGTGGAGAATGTATTTGGAGAGAAACTGGCTTATCTATGAACTCAAAATTTGATATGCATTACGCAAAACCTACCCTCTGGATTTCTCTTCCCCCACTGTCCCTCAGGGCCACCCATGCAACTGATTGTAATGATGGAGCCATCATAACATGTCCAGTCATCTTCAACAAAGTTCTTCTCTCTACTGTCATTTGTTCATAGTAAATTGCTTTTGAGGCTATAATAGCATTTTGAGAGAGAAGTGGCCACGTGGCAGAAGTAGGCATTATGGAGATATTAGTCAACTTCAGCGATCAGGACATGCTTGAGTCCTACCCTGTGAAATCAGCTTCCAGTTGATGAGGGAGTGTCCATGAGAATACTTGATTTCGTAGTTCAGTCAATCAGATGACTCTGAATTGATGATAGAAATAGCTTAAATAGGATAGTAACCCCTTTGTTTAGTCTCTGTGAGGTCCCAGTAACAAGCTAGGGTCTCCTCCTCAAAATTAAAATTTTAAAAAGAAATAGTTACTGAGAAAATATGGCTTTCTTGAAAACTCAATGGAGGTTATTATAGGTCAATACAACAAAGGTATCTTCCACAGATACTCTATCAGATAGGTAAGGCCATTGCTATGATAAATAATCTCATTAGTGTAGCACAGTAAAGATTTGTTTTTATGTCCCATTGTAATGCGGGTCATTTGGGGACAGAAAGAGAGGGAGACTCTGCTCTAAGTTTCTCCAACCTCGTGATTCCTCCAGGTCCTCAAAGATTCTCCCATTCAGAAAGACCCTAAGAAAAGGGGTTTTAGCAGGTTTTGCGTGCTAGGCCCATAAATGATATATCATTTGCATCAATCCCATCGGGTAAAACTCGGTCACACTTAGCCATAGGAAAGACTGGAAAACACAGTAGAGATGTGTGACCAAGAAGAGAATGTGAATATGGATGAGCACTACCAGCTACTTGGAAAAGAGTTGAGCTCACCAGTTCCAATGGGTCAAAAGGGCCTGGTAAAAACCCTTAATTGGGTTCTAATTAAATTATCCTTTATACACAATTCTGAGCTTTCAAAGTAAAAAAACGTCATTTTACCAAAGTTCTATTTGTAATAATGAGCAAAGGCTACAGATTACCAACAAGGCCACCTACAGAATAAGGTCTGTATTGGACCCAGTGGTCTATTGGCACAAAAGCAATTTTATGTCAAACTTCTGCTCCAAATCTTTAGACAGTTCAGTGTCACTATGTCTCTCATCTCTGCCACTTTTGGCTTCTATCCAAAATGCAAGTGTTTTTGTGTCCCATTCCCTCCCAAACTCTCATCTAAACCTCACTTCTTCCACCTTATCATCCATTTGCTAATCCTTCCAAAGATGCCTTCTCAGTGTGTGTCCAAGCGTAAACTCTATTTTTATCACATTCAGTATTTCACTAAAGGTTCCCTCCATCTAAAATTGTCCCTTAATTCCCATTTCTCTCTGTTTCTCAAGATGCTTTTTTTCTCCTTAAGACTTTTTCCATCTTTCTTTCATTCCACTCAAATAGAGGCTACACATTTTCTCATTTCATGTTCCTAAAGGCTAAGAGTTAGGAATTGGGGTAGAGAACAGGGAATGTGTAGAAATTATTGGATAATTTCTTGTTGCTTACTGCTACTTGTATAGCATTACTAATACTACTCCCTAGAGTAATTATAGATCTTTGGGACTCTTGGTATCTCTCCTCATCACAGTCATATAGTTACATTCTAGTTTCTTCTCCACATTCACAAATGATTATTGAGCAATAGATCTATATGGTCTTCCATAGATTTAGAGCCTTGCCATCATTTTAGATGTCATTCATGTCCATTTTGATAGTTTTACTATCTTAGACAGACTGTTTCTTGACCTCCTCCATTTCACTAATTTTTATCATCACTCAATCAGTTCCTATAAATGTTGGTAATATTTTGTAAAGTTCCATGTATTAGTTAAATTCCAATATTCCAGCCTTCTACCACAAACTCATTGTTCCAACTCTTTCTATGTCTTACTGTCTTTGAGACTGTCTAGCTGTTGAAGCCATCAGTGCTTTCTAATCACCTGTACTTTCCAGGTCTTACTTCATTTCCTTTTTAACCCATTTGCTTAGGGCTGTCATATACACCCTTCTTTGTCCTTTCCCCAAACTCCTGTTTTCTTGCTATCTTGTTTTTTCTGCCTCACCTGCCCTGAAATAGTTTAGACCTGGATAAATCTAATTGCCTTACTTGTCTGTTCTTTCTCTCAGATGACTAAACCCTGATGAAGAATATCACCCAATGATCTTGATGATTAGAACCATATTAATTAATGTTTTTCACAGACAATAGTTTAGTGGTTACCAAAGGGTAAGTGTGGAGGAGGGATAGACGAGGCTAGAGGGGGTCAAATGTATGGTGACTTTGGGTGGTGAACACACAATGCAATGTACAGATGATGTATTATAGAATTGTACACATGAAGCTTATAGAATTTTACTAACTAATGTCACCCCAATAATTTTAATAAAAATAAAACCGATAATTTTCAAGATCAGACATTAATAACCCCAGTAGCACTTCTATGTATCCTTAGCTCACTCATCTTTCCCGTGCTCCTCAACAGATGCTCTAAACCTCACTTTTTTCCTCAAAACTTCCAACCCATTGCCTGATAACTTATTCATGGAAGCAATGAACCAAGCTAGCGAGGAAAAATTAAGAAGGTCCACTGTTTATATACAAACACCATTCACGCCTGTGTTGAGAATATGGGAAATATCAAGCCAAAAAGAAAAATTTTACCTCTCTATTAGATTTATTTATAATTTCCTTCTGTCTCTGAAGGAAAACTTTAAAATTAAAAATCCAACTCTCCCTCTCTCTAGGATATTTCTCATGTACTTTTAAATACAAGCAACTTTATATGCAAACAAAGTTTAACTAGTAAAACGTGCATAACCCTGATGATGTGCCAGGCACTATTCTTAGGACTTTACATAAATCAACTTTCACCTTCACAATAACACTACGAGAAAGTACAATTACTATCCCTATTTTATACATGACAAAACTAAGGCACAGAATAGCTAAATTATGGGTTCAAAACCACTCATCTAATAGAGTTAGAATTGAGAATTCCTCCTACATTTAAAAATTTCCATACATTCCAATTTCCTTCTATTCCCTACCTTTCCTTTTTCCTTTACTAAGCAGCATATATGCTTAAAATGAGGTTCCATATTCATGCTGTCACTACCATATCTCTTATTCATTAACATACCGCCATTGGTTTTTGCCTCTCACACTTCAATAAAACTGTCCCTGCTGAAATCACTAATAACAGCCATATCATTAGATCCGTTAGAATAATCTGTCCTTATTCGTCTTGCTTTCCCTTTGGTAGTTGGCACTGCTCACCACTCCTTTGTTCTTAAATAGCTCTTGTCCAATGGCTTCTATGTCATCGCTCCCATTTACTCCTATCATTTTACTTACTCCTTTTCAGTTGCTTTGGCAAATTCCTCATTCTCCACTTGCCTTTATGTTAATGTTTCTCAGGGATCAGCCATAAGCTTTTGCTCCCCTTACTCAGTAGTCTACTCCTTGGAAACCTCAAACAGTTGCCACCTTCATGAATTTGTGTGACTGTTGGTTTAAAATACACACATAACTGTTTTCATGGATATCTTTCTCTTTCTATGACTTTCACAAATGTATGCAGGTATGTGTTTTTTGTTTTGTTTTGTTTTTGTTTGTTTGTTTTGTTTGTTTGTTTTGCCAAACTGAGCAGAAGGCCTCTTCTCCAGGGAAACCAGTATTAGTCATTTTTAGTCTGAAAGTAAAGATGAGGACTACAATTCTCGACATGACAAGTAACATGATCATGTGTCATATACAAACCCTTGTCAATTTAACTTACAATGGGGTTCAGGTCCTCTGAGAATACATGCCAAGATAGGATTAGATGTACAAGAGATTTACGGGGAGAAATGCCTCTGAGGAATAAAACTGAAGGAAGCAGGAGTAAATAGGAAGTGCTTTCAGACCATCGTGCGGGTCAGACATTTATGCAGGAAGAATGGAAAGAGAATTGAGTAGGAAGAGCCTGAGACCATTAAACAGTTTTGAAAACGTCTTGGTTTGGCTAATAGAAAGCTTCTGATCAAAGGACGTGCACGAGTAGACTCACAATAACATCAGGATGGGCCTTGAACTAGCACTACTGCCATGTTCAGTCACTGGGGGTGACCAGCCTGGGGGAAGGGTGGCCTCAGTGTGACTGCCACAATGGTACACAAAGTTGTGGTAGCTGGAGGCTGTTAGGCAACTTTGTTTTCCAAGGCAATTCTCTTAAAGAGAGAATTGAGAGGAGGAACACTAGGTCACCACATGGGTCTTTCCAAAATCTGTTATTCCCACTTCTTGCCTATAATAACAATCAACACAGAATATTGCTTCCACATTATACCTACCACATTAACTAGGCTACATCAAAACTGCTTCTGATTCTTTTTATGGTATCAGCTAACACCAATGATCATAGTCCCTTTACCTATAACTCTGTCTATGTTTGGCCAATGAAGCATAGCTCTACAAGGACCAGATCAGTCTTTTAGGGTTAGAGAATTCTTGCCTTGATTGGTAGTTGTACTGATTCTATCATCAGAGAAGAATACAGCTGATACTGAAGGCTCTAGAGAGAGTAGAATTGTGACTCCAAGACAATGTCCATTTGAGGCTAAAAGAGGTCAAAAAAGGATCAGCTAACATTTCAGGAGACTTCTGCTCCTCATTTAACTAAAGGTTAGTTGAATATGCTAGAAGATACTCTCAAAGATATAGCTAAATCCTAGACTACTACCTTGAATTCTAGCCAGCAACCTCCAAATCTTTCTGAGCAAGACCACTTCTCTCCTGTTGCATTTCTTATCCTAATGATACTACCATCCATTCCCAGTTGCCCAGACTAGAAACCAAGGAACCACACAAGACTATTTTCAATCAAGCAGTTACCAAATCAAATGAATTCCACCTTTCACATCTCTTCTATCCACCCCACCTCTCAAACCCTCATCACAATTCACCTGGATTAGCACAAAAGGCTTCTCTCCACCCTTACCTCCAGGATGGGTGGCTTTCCTTTACTGTACTGTCAGAGTGACATTTCCAAATTGCAAATCTGGTCATGTAACTGCTATAAATCCATAAATTATTCTCCAGTTTTTAAGATCAAGTTCTAACAATCCAGGTGAGTGCCCAAGGTTCTAAATAATGTAGACCTGCCTCTACCTCTAATCTTGTTTCTTCCTGTTCCCTCTTAAGAATCCCTCATTCCAGGCATACTAAATACTTCAGCCCCTTAAATACAACATGATAGTTCTTGTCTCCATTCCACTGCACACACAAAGTTTTCAAAAGGACACCTTTCCACACCACCACTGCTGTGCTGTGAATCTCTTCTCTGAATCTCAGATCAAGTCTCACCTCCTCTGGAAAGCCGGGTTTGAAGACTCCTTTTTCCTTCAGTAGCACTGAACTATCTTAAGTGCTGACTTACCTCATTGCATGTAATAAAAACCTTAAATGTCTGTCCATAAACATGCTTTACTCTTGAGGGAGTTAAATTGTTTTATTTATCATTATGTCACAATATTTACAAAAAAAGGTCAGGCAGGTATTGAACACCAGATAGATATCTGAATGAGATTCTTTGTGTGAGTTGCCACCACAACCCTTTTTGATAAAATTTTCAGTGGTAAATCTTCCAAAATTTCTGAAGTTACCTATCAAATACATAACAGTAAGATATTTCATAAATAGAAGTGGATCAAATCAGTTACCTGAGATATAACGAGAAGCCAAGATATTTATTATAGTCCAGTTGTTTTTAGAAACTACAAATTCAATAGTTATTTGGCAACTCCTCAGGCCCTCCAAGTTTTTTTGTTTTTTTAATTAGTTTCAGGTGTACAAAACAACATAATAGTTAGACATTTAAACCACTCACGAAGTGATAACCTCTCTCTCCCAATCTACTACCCCTCTGACATCATATATAGCTATTATAATTCCATTGACTCTATTCGCTATGCTATACGCTACATCTCATGACTACATCTATATTAAATTATAGTTGACATTCAATATTATTCAACTTCAGGCAAAGGAAACCATCAATAAAACAAAAAGGCATCCTACTGAATGAGAGAAGATATTTGCCAATGATACATCTATTAAGGGATTAATATCTAATATTTATAAAAACTCATTCAACTCAACACACACACAAAAAAAAACAAGCAACCCAATTTAAAAAATGGGCAGAGGACATGAAGAGACATTTCTCTAAAAAAAAAAAAAACATACAGATGGCCAACAGATATATGAAGAAATGCAAATAAAAACCACAATGAGATACCACCTCACTCCTGTCAGAATAGCTATCATCAACTCAACAAACAACAAGTGCTGGTGAGGATGTGGAGAAAAGGGGACCCTCATGCACTGCTGGTGGGATTGCAGATTGTTGCAGCCACAGTGGAAATCAGTATGAAGGTATCTCAAAAAATTGAAAATGGAACTACTTTATGACCCAGCAATTCCACTCTTAGATATCTATCCAGAGAAATTCAAAACTCTAATTCAAAAAATAAATGCACCCCTATGTTTATTGCAGCACTATACACAATAGCCAAGACCTGGAAACAACTGAAATGCCCCTCAGTAGACGACTAGATTAAGAAACGGGTACATTTATACAATGGAGTATTACTCAGCCATAAAGAAGCATGAAATCTTACCATTTGCAACTATATGGATGGACCTAGAGAACATTATATTAAGTGAAATAAGTCAGACAGAGAAAGACAAATACCATATGATCTCACTTATACATGGAATCTAAAGAACAGAATAAATGAGCAATCTCCAAGTTTTTAAAATCATTTCACCTTACCTTTGACACAGCGTTTTCATTGACTTCCACTATACACAACAGCAGAAACAAAAAAGATGTGCACATTTTAAGCGCAGCAGAAGCAGAGTGCAAACACCTTTTGTTTTGTGAGAGCTTTAGTTTCACTCAAGTTTCTTTGCTGATTACAAACACTTAGCCTTAAGATACCTTATTGAGTCTTTAAAATCACCTAATGAAATGTATGCCATTATTCCTACTTTACAGATGAAGAAACCAAGACCAGAGACATCAGATTTATACAAAGGGACATAATTATGAAGGATACAATGTTACTGTTCATGGCCACCTCCTTCATTTTTCTAGTGATCATGAGTCTATATATAATTTCTGTCATTAAGTTTTCCTCAAATATATAGCACATTTTGTAGAAAAAGCAGTCCAGCTGGATATTTAATTATTAAAAACATTAGAGTTCAGTAATTAATAGCACAAACTCTTCAGAGAGCTAGGGCTGGAAGCTCCTTACTGGCTCTATGGTCTGAATCTTAACTACATGGTGTCTCACTTTACTCTGCCTCAGTTTCCTCATCTACAAAACAGGGATAATTCATGGTACCTTCCTCATAGGGCTGTTCTGATGACTGAATAAGTTGATATACATAAAACACTTAGAATAATGCCTGTACAAAGTAAATGCAAACTATTATTGTTATATCAAAAATTAATGATTCTATGAAAATGAGGACCTATGAAATTAAATTGCATCCCACAAATAATTTTGCTCACAGGATAATTTAATGCTTTTTCCAGCTAAACAATCCCACGTAATTTTACTATACACCCCAAAATAATCAGACTCTCATAATCATGTTTAAATATAGATCACTTAAATACCCCATCTTAAATGTTATTGATATCTACTAGTTTTATAAAGATTTTGTAAATCTTATGTTTGTATTTTGAGAAAATTTAGCTTTTCCTTTTCCTGGCCAAATTGGTAAATTATCTGTTTCAAATAATTTAGGGCTGGGTAAGAAAAGTGAAAATACAAATGTTCCATTTATGGAAATAAGTAATAATTGCAATAATTTATGTTTAAGTGTGATAAATAAGTAATAATTGCAATAATTTATGTTTAAGTGTGATAAATATAAACAGAAAAACTAAAAGGTTTTGTACAATAGTGTGTTTTTTTCTGTCCATAGCCTATGTGCCAAGTATATACTCGAAAGATTAATATTGTCTTTAATTAAATATTATAATTTTTCATGATGTTATATCAATTCACAAAGAGGGGATAAATCAAATGTCATATCATAAAATAACACAAAGCACTGTCGTCATAAAAAATAGAAGGCATTATTACTTCCACACAATAAAATACTTCTGTTACAACTCTAAAACTCAAATAATTGTACATTTACTTAAACTATTAAGCAAGATAACCAGATTTGCAATATTTATTTAATTTTATAGTATATACAATTGAGTAAATGACAAGGCTTAAGAAAAACGAATATCAAGACCATGGGATGAACAAGTTTTAACTTATTTTGCAGAGATGGGAAGAAGGTAATGGGAAAAAGTTGAAGTCAGCTACGAGGAGGCAAGAGGTCAGAAAGAGTGAAGGGAGCAAACAAATATCTGTTTCAAAAGAATATATGAGCTGTCCTAACTGTACAAATATTTCTACCAAGCAACCGTTGAATTCCCATGAAGTCGTGGCCAAAACACCCCGGAGGTAGAATGAAGAAAAGTGGGAGATATTAATCAAGACATTCCATCACCAGTAGTGGGGAAACAGTAGCATTTTACCCACAAGAGAACCAATCATTATGAATAGCTATCCTGGAAATGCTTGCAGAATGTTTAGGCTATTTAACTGGCCAGTGAGTAAAAGCATTTCTTCACCATAGTGATTCAAACAAATGACTCCCATTGAAAATATTTCTCCCTGACACTCTGGTGTTAGTCATCTAAATTTGGTTCTTGGAGATTGAGTTGGTGTAAATATGAAAAGCAGGTATATAATTGTTAAAGGAAAATGTAATGTTAGCATTCAGGAAAATGGCCAAACAAACCTCATGAACCAAGCAACGACTAACACATTTTTTTATTTCCTTTTTTTCACTTGATAGTTTTGAATAAGCCATTTCCTTTTGTTCAATATTTTCTTTCCATGTTGTCTTACTAGAAAAATCCTCCTTATTCTTTAAAACATGGTTCAAATGTCACTCTTTGACAAAAGCTTTGTCTAAATTCTGCAGGCAGAGTTAACCAAACCCTTCTCTATACATTGTCCACACTTTTATTGGGACATTTGTCATACCATCATAATTATTTCCAGGTTGGTCTGTCTAGTACACTGTGGGCCCCTGTAATGAATGAATGGAGGACGAGTGAGAAAATAAATGGATGAGATGTGTTTCAGAAGGGAAATTGCTACATTTGGCTCATTTAACTCCAAAAAATACCTTTCTATAACCTGGGATTTCTAACATTTTGGGTTTATTTTTCTAAAAATAAAATAATTGGGGATAACAGGTGGTTTCAGTTTAGTTAACCTAAAATCCACTCTTCCAAGTCCATGTATTCATTTTTCTTTTCTTTTTCATATTATTATTTTTTAATTAGTCATTTATTTTTCTTTCTTGTTGGTGTCAATAGCATGCTTTGGATCAGTGACCCTTTTCTCTAAGAAGGAAAGGTCATTCAGACTTGTATGAATTCCTGGCAATTTGCTCTTTAGCTCTCTTTATTGTTATGCTTCTACAGTCTTGTGAATAGTGGAAACCATGTTCTTCTGGGAAAAACCGATTCACAGAGCTCCCCCATCCTGCTTGAAATGTGAATAACCCTTAATTTGATTTACTGGAAAAAAAAGAAAAGCTGCTCAATATGTTCTTCCTCCTGAGTTCAGTTAAATATGAGAAAGGGAAAGGATGTTTGGCACTCCAAGAGATCAAGTTATTCTGAAAAAAAAAAAAAAAAAAGAAATTTATGGAAATTTTAACTCATGTACAGACCAAACCTTTTCCTCCTACTTCATAGGCAAGATACAAATAAGTATGTGGTCGTTTCCATGTCTTGGCCACTGTAAATAAAGCTGCATGAACATCGGAGCACATACTCATATATCTTTACAGATAAATGTTTTCAGATTTTTGGGATAGATACCCAGGAGAGGGACTGCTGGCTTATATGGTAATTCTATTCGTAATTTTTTGAGGAACCTCCACACTGCCTTCCATAACAGCTGCACCAGTCTGCATTCCCACCAACAGTGTATGAGGGTTCCTTTTTCTCCACAGCCTCTCCAACACTGGTTACTATTTGTCTTGTTGATGATAGCCATTCTGACTGGGGTGAGGTGATACCTCATTGTGGTTTCTATTTTCACTTCTCTGATGATTAGCGATGTTAAGCATTTTTTCATATGTCCATTGGCCATTTGTACATCCTCTTTGGAGAAATGTCTATTCAGGTCTTCTGCCCATTTTTTAAACAACCAAAGTGACCTGTGATAGATGATTGGATAAGTAAGATGTGGTATATTTACACAATGGAATACTATTCTGCCATAAGAAAAGATGAAATAGTGCCATTTGCGACAACATGGATGGATCTTCAGATTATTATGCTGAGTGAAATAAGTCAGACACAAAAGTCGAGAACCATATGACTTCGCTGATATATGGGATATAAAACTGAAAGCGACAACAGAACAAGACAAATGAAACAAAAACTCTTGGCAAATAGACATATGAAAAAATGTTCAACATCACTAATCATCAGAAAAATGCAAATCAAAACCACAATGAGATATCACCTCACCCCAGTCAGAATGGCTATCATCAACAAGACAAATAGTAACAAGTGTTGGAGAGGCTGTGGAGAAAAAGGGACCCACATACACTGTTGGTGGGAATGCAGACTGGTGCAGCTGCTATGGAAGGCAGTGTGGAGGTTCCTCAAAAAATTACAAATAGAATTGCCATATGACCCAGCAATCCCTCTCCTGGGTATCTACCCAAAAAATCTGAAAACATTTATACATAAAGACACGTGTGCTCCAATGTTCATTGCAGCTTCGTTTACGGTGGCCAAGACATGGAAACAACCAAAATGTCCTTCGATAGATGAATGGATAAAGAAGTTGTGGTATATATACACGATGGAATACTATTCGGCGGTAAGAAAAGATGATATAGGAGCATTTGTGACAACATGGATGGATCTTGAGAGTGTAATGCTGAGCGAAATAAGTCAGACAGAAAAAGCAGAGAACCATGTGATTTCACTGATATGTGGTATATAAACCAAAAACAACAAAAGAACAAGACAAACAAATGAGAAACAGAAACTCATAGACACAGACAATGGTTTGGTGGTTACCAGAGGGTAAAGGGGGTGGGGGGTGGGAGATGAGGGTAAGGGGGTTCAAATATATGGTGATGGAAGGAGAACTGACTCTGGGTGGTCAAATATATGGTGATGGAAGGAGAACACACAATGGGATTTATAGATGATGTAATACAGAATTGTACACCTGAAATCTATGTAATTTTACTAACAATTGTCACCCCAATAAATTGAAAAATTTAAAAAATGAAAGAAAGAAACAAAAACTCACAGACATAGACAATAGTTTAGTGGTTACCAGAGGGTAAGGGGATAGGGGGTGGCCGATGAGGGTAAATGGGATCAAATACATGGTAATGGAAGGAGAACAGATTCTGAGTGGTGAACACACAATGTGATATATAGACGATGTATTACAGAATTGAACACTTGAAACCTATGTAACTTTACTAACCACTGTCACCCCAATAAACCATTTAAAAAAAAAAAGTATGTGGTCAAGAGAATAGAGAGAATGTCTTTCCTCTTTCTTACAAATATCTAAAAAATAGGAACCTTTTTATATGAGATCATTACACTATGTACCCATGGGAGTGTGTGTGTGTGTGTGTGTGTGGGTGTGTGTGTGTGTGTATATATATATATATGTGTGTGTGTGTGTCTGTATATATATAGTATATATATACATATATTATATGTATATATATATATTTTTTTTAAATGCTCTCTTTCTTATTCATCAGAATCATAAGTTTGACTTTTGGCATCCAAGCTAATTTGAATATCTTCTTATGAATTTTTTCTTAATTCTTATTCCAAAGGCAAAATTGTAATATTTAATACATATAGTGTGTGTTAAACAGCGACAAAATTAAGTTCTGAAACAGTGACTACTGTTTTTAAGGATTTTTTTGTTGTTGAAATACGATTTTGCTGACAGATTCCCAGCTTAATAGTACAGACGTGGGAAATCAGAAGCAAGTATTGATCCTGCTTCTCTGGCAATAGATTAAATGAAAAAAAAAAAGAAAAAGAAATTATGTATGAATATATTCATTTGTTCATTCAACAAATATTTATTCATATTATATGTTTACTATGTGACAGACGAATATTAGATACACAGGGAACAAAACAGACAAAAATGGAAAAGATCTCTGATGTGAAACTTACAATCTACTGGAGAAAAACAGAAAATGAAGATAAACAAATTGTGTGTGTGTGTGAGTGTGTGCGTGTGCGTGTGCGTGTGCGTGTGTGTAGGGTATGTGATTTTAGATGCTGATAAATTAATAAGTATCAAGGAGAAAATTAACATGAGAAGGGAATAAGAAGGGTCAGATTCCTTACCTATTTTAAATATGGTTATGAAAATAATTTATATCATAAGAATGTGCACATAAAAATATAGTTTGATCAAAAAAAACACGTAGTGAACAAAGCCAATTGTTGGCATCTATTTATTTTAGTCATTTGAAATGTAGGCTTTGAATTTGAATTGTGGAAAAAATGAAGAGTAGATATTAATGAGTGCTTTCAAAGACCGCCGATCACTCAGAGTGAATGAGAGACTCAGAAGCATCTCTCCAACTAAACTTTGGTAGCACTAAGCCATGTTTCTTCAGGTCCTAACAGTATATAACCAAAGAGAAATGTCTTTTTACACAGATCTTTCTCTTTTATACCATGTTAAAGTTATAAGAGAAAGGAAGTATCAACTAGAGGGAAAATATACATCTGGACAATTTTCTCTCAAAAATCAAAGGAAAACAATAATTTTGCTAGAACGTTATTCAATCCAATGCAGTGGGCTTTCTCACCCAAAACAATACTAATTAAGTGAAATTTTCAAAGTAAAAGCTGTAACACTTCTCAATCTTAAAGCTGTCATTTGATTCATGATGCTCAACTCAATATTTTACAAAGGAAGAAATAAGATGGGTGAGATGAAATAATATGCCAAGATTATACATATACAAAGCTGCATGGAAAAAGCCTTTTCTCCCATTTCATTTATTTATTGAATTTATTCAAGTATTTGTTGAGTGTCTATCACACACTGAGACATGGACTGTGCCCTGAGTATATAGCTGACAACAAGGAGGGTAAAGTCTCTGCTCTCATGGATGTTTCCTTCCACAGACAATAAAAAAGGAAACAGGGGCCAGCCCGGAGGCTCGGGTGGTTGGAGCTCTGTGCTCCTAACTCCAAAGGCTGCAGGTTCAATTCCCACATGGGCCAGTGGGCTCTCAACCACAGCATTGCCGGTTCGGTTCCTCGAGTCCCTCAAGGGATGGTGGGCTCTGCCCCCTGCAACTAAGATTGAACACGGCACCTTGAGCTGAGTTGCCACTGAGCTCCCAGATGGCTCAGTTGGTTGGAGTGTGTCCTCTCAACCACAAGGTTGCCAGTTCAATTGCTCGAGTCCCACAAGGGATGGTGGGCAGCACCCCCTGCAACTAGCGACAGCAACTGGACCTGGAGCTGAGCTGTGCCCTCCACAACTAAGACTGAAGGGACAATAGCTTGACTTGGAGAAGGGTCCTGGAAATACATACTGTTCCCCAATGGAGTCCTGTTCCCCTTCCCCAATAAAAATCTTAAAAAAAAAAAAAAAAAAAAAAAAGGAAACAGATAAGTAAGATGATTTCGGACATTGACATAAAACAAAGTAATATGATAGAAATTAATGGCAGGAACCACTTCAGAAAGCACTGGGAAGGCTTCTTTCAGGAAATGACATTGGATGAGAACTGTGAATGACAGGAAGGACCCCCTCAGGATCCCCTTAAAGACTTAAGGTAAAGCATTGAAGTGGAGTCCTTAAAAGGAAGATGGATGGTAACTTGTAACTTCTCATACTAACAATATTTAGTAGGCCATTTTTTAATCACATAGAATAAAATAAAATGAATTAACTTATTGTCAGGATTTCACAAAAAACAACAGTTTTTGTGTTAGTTGATTCTGATTTAAAAATGACACCAAAGAGTTTTTTTTTTAAAGGCGAGGAGGGTGGTCAAATGCTATAAATTTGAAGCTCGCTTGTCTTCTAGTAACCCTTATATCGAGTAATATTTCTGGACCATATTTCTTTTGAAAAAAAAAAAAAAAAAGATATGCATGTAAGCACAGAATCAAGATTTCCTAATAAGGAAGCGCAAAGAATTTAAAAAAAAAAAAAAAGAAAAGCTTAAAGGTTAGCAGATCTGGAGTCCTTGGTATCCAGACATGATTTATGTTACAAACAAAAGCAATGAGCCTGGGCCACAATACAGAAGTGGAAGCCTGATGAACTCAGAGCTTTGTAAACTTTCCCCAATAAATCACAATTACCAAAGCACCAATGATAAATAGCTAGAATCTCAGAGTATTTAATAGCTCTCACCATTTGTTAGTTTGTTGACCATTTGATTCTTTCCTCCAGAAATTGGTATTTGGTAGTTCAACCCCAATGCATTAATATTTAATGGTGAACCCTTGAAAACATCAGTTATGACATTTTTAAAGAACTTACTATTGTAAACAAGACTAGAACACCAGACAAAAGTCTCATGCATGAATCTATCTTACAGTTAAGAAGAGGAAAAAGGTTCCAAGATAACTTTAGATCAAAGAAGAGATATATAAAAACTGAAAGGACTTATCTAAATAAAGAAAGGATTTTTAATCAGAATGTCTCTTAAAAGGTAGCTGAGTAAACTATTGATGTGTCAAAGGAACATAACCCAAAAGAACAGGTAAAAATATCAGTTATCAGTAAGTCCAATCAATAATCTTTTTGCATAGACATAAATAATTTTTTGAAATTTTAGTATTGCATCCTTGCAGAATGACTGCAATAATATTTTTTAAGTTGGTTCTTCTAGTATCATCATAAAACAGCATTGGTCTCCCATTTCTGAGATAAGAATTGAGGCACTGAGGTTGTAAAGGATGAAAATAAAATGAGAAAATCCCAGAATCAGAATTAAATCTGTTTTTAACATTTTCCTTATAATTACTTAACTAAGGCACTTGCTTTTACACTGTTGAATCGTTTTGGTTCACCATAACTTTAGCATTGTCTTGACATAGTAACACCTCAGTATAAATCTATGCTCCCATAGGATTTCCAGTTCTTCCAAAAGATGAACCTAATACTTGTTTTTAGTCAATGTTACATCCATAACTTGGGCAAATCAATCCTTCATTCACCCTGAATGGGATTTCATGCAAAGTGAGAGCCTACACACCATTGCTCTAAAACCGCCTTCCAGTTTTTTCCCCAGTGAGTGTGATGACAGCTACAGGCAGAACTTTTCGTAATAAACTATGAATTGGTATTGTAAGCTGTGATTTAATGTAAAAATGTTTCAGGCAAAACTAGTCCTGAGCACAACTGGGAAGTACAAGTGTTTCTCTTCCTCACTATCATCTCTGTCTCACTTTGCTGACTGGTTTTGTTGGTTTTGGTTGAGCTAGTGGGTCGATTTTTGGGTGTTTTTAATATAAAACATTGCTGACACCAATTAGGAAACAAATAAACAAGCAAAAAACACCTGCAAGTAGGAAGAGCTCTTTCACAAAGCTATTGCCACACAAACTTTACTTCACAGTTTCATATATAAGAAGTTTCTCCATCCCTTATATTTGCTCCAGAATTTTAACTATAAATAGTTAAGAAAGAGTTGCTAAAAATAGCAAGAAAGGGTTGAAGATCTACTCAGCCCCAAAAGTGGGTGGTTTTGATTGATTTCTATTCTCCAAGGACATGTATCTGTAATCTAGACTCACTTCACACATTTGATTTGATGAGTTAAAGTTTTTAACTCGCACATTAAACATAAATTATGGGTGATGGATATTTGAAGCAACTTGTTAAAACAAAATGCTTCCTTTCATGACATGAGATGACTGCTCACCTCATTCTCTATGCTTTCTAAGACATATAACTTCCTTTATTCTCACATGAAATCCCCAAGCAACACACTATTTTCTTAAATGTATCTTTAACTTTTCCATAGGTCATATAACAATTGATAGGTATAAGTTAAAGTCTTTTTTCCACGGTTTATTTCTTTTTTCCCAGCTCCTCATCATCACCTTCACCAATAACCCAGCAACTGCTATTACAGAATCTTATGGATTCTTCCAGAAGTTCTAAGGTAGGTAAAGATAGATAGATAGATAGATAGATAGATAGATAGATAGATAGATAGATGATAGATAGATAGACAGACAGACAGACAGACAGACAGACATAAATATATGTAGAAAGCCATGCATCTTTTATTTTACACAATTACAAATAAGGTTTCCAGGCGGGAATTCCCGCCCATTCTCAGAAATTTTTTCACTTTCCCATTCCCAAATCCTGAGATATAAACTGTTTTCTGTTCTCCACAATGAATCGTTGCCACAAAGTGATGGCCAATACTACCAACCACCTGGATTCAAGGAGCCTATTTTCCCGATTTCCTGACCAACTTTTCTCAGGATTCAGGAACAGAAAAGCGAAAAAAATTGCCAAGAATGGTCGGGAATTCATGCCTGGAAACCCTAGCGATAAGAAAAATGTCTAAGAGGTATATTGTGAGTAGTACGTTGATTTCCCATTGTGGGTATTACTGGGTTCAAGGAGCCAATTTTCCCAATTTTCTGGCCAACTTTTCTCAGGATTCGGGAACAAGAAAGCGAAAAAAAATCCTGAGGATGGGCAGGAATTCCCGCCTGTAAACCCTACAAGAATACTATACCAAGTACTCTGGATTTGTTTGGTTTTGCTCTGAGATCATACCATATGCTCACATGAAGAGTTCACTCTTTCTTTTATAAAGGAACAAGGTAACCCAACCTAAGAACTGGCTCTTGTTCTAACAAAAACCCAAATGAAAACACTGAGTTCTTTCACTTATCAAGGTTGTTCTTCTTTCTTCTATTCTGGGGTCCTATAATTTCCCCCAGCCAACCCCCCCACACACACCTTTTTTTACCATCTCCTCTATGGTACAAATTACCAGCTTAGATCTTGGCCATTGTCTGTTCTTGTCTCTGATGATTGTACAAGTATCCAGCCCTTGGGCCTTCCAACCCACCATATATCTGGATTTGACCCTCATTAATTATAGTGTTCTCTTAACTTACATTAATTGTTAGGAATCACTGAGTTTGTGTCCCTTCACTGTAACAGGCTTTTTCTTGTCTTCCTAAAACAATAACCTGAATTACCAACTACATTTCAGCACTTATCTCAGTTATTTATCCTGCACCCATTACCAGATCCCTTTAGTGATTCTAGGACAAATGCTAAGATATACATACATGTATCTTTCTTAATGAACCTAGGATATTTCTCCTTTGCTTCTTCTTATTATTTTTTAATGTTTTTGTAACTACCAACTTGTACTTCTTAATCCCGTCAACATTTTCACCCAGCCCTACAACCCCCACAACCATCAGTTTGTTCTCTGTATACATGAGTCTGTTCCTATTTTGTTTGTTTGTTTATTTTGTTCTTTATATTCCACATACAAGTGAAATCATGTGGTATTTGTCTTTCTCTGTCTGACTTATTTCACTTAATACCTTCTAGATCCATCTATATTGTCACTAATGGTAAGATTTCATTCTATTTTAATAGTAGGGGCAATATTCCAATGTATATATGTATCACATCTTCTTTATCCAATTGTCTATTGATGGGAATTTAGGTTGCTTCCATATCTTGGTTATTGTAAATAATGCTACAATGAACACGGGGGTGCATATATCTTATCAAATCAGTGTTTTGAATTTCTTCACATAAATGCCCAGGAGTGGAATTGTTGGAAACTATGATAGCTCTATCTTTAATTTTTTAGGAAACCTCCATACTATTTTCCTTAGAGGTTGCATCAATTTTCAATCCCACCAACAATGTACAAGTGTTCCCTTTTCTCCACATCCTCCCGAATACTTGTTGGCTGTTACTACAAAGCTGTAGTAATCAAAACGGCATGGTGCAATATACAACGGTGTAAAGACAATCTATTCAACAAATGGTGTTCGGAAACCTGAACAGATATGTGCAAAAAAAAAAAAAAAAAAAAAAATGAAACTAGACCACCTTCTTATACCATATACCAGAATAAACTCAAAATGAATCAAAGACTTAAATGTAAAACCTGAAACCATGAAACTCCTAGAAGAAAACATAGGCAGTAAAGTCTCTGACATTGCTCTTAGTAATACTTTTTCTGATGTATCTCCTCTGGCAAGGGAAACAAAAGAAAAAAATAAATGCATGGGCCTACATCAAACTAAAAAGTTTTGCACAGCAAAGGAAACCATCAACAAAACAAAAAGATGAAAAGAAGATATTCACCAATGATAACATTCTTCTTTTTAAAATACCATTGTCGGCTTTGAAGAGGAGTCTCTTCTTCTTTTTGGTACTCAAACAATTCCCAGGGCCAGCGTTCTCAATGCAACTATTAAAAATGTTGCTTGGAGAGTAATTTTTATGACTAACTTCTTTCAAAACTCTTTTTTTTTTTTTTTTGACATAATCCTTCCCAAAGCTTTCAGCACCCCTTAGATTTTTTCTGAGATACACAAAGGATGCCGAACAAGTAGCCATTTGTTCCAGGACCCCGAGCCTACCCTCCTTCCTGAAGAACTCTACCTTCCTGTTCTTTAAGAAAACAAAAAAAAAGGTGATTTCCATTCTTCTCTTAACATTGCAATACTACTTGGTAATTAACTTATAGCTCTGCTTAGCCTTGAGGTAGCCTCAGGATACTAGCACATGTGTTGGGGGTTTCTTACGTCTACACAGAAATTGCAAAAGAATAGAAATCACTATGGCTTCTACATTGCTTATCTCAATTAATTGTAGCAGTCCCATCCCCCCAGTCATTGGAGAGGGGAATCTGACAATTATCTTAAATACTATTATATCTCTTCCCAATAACTGATCAGATTCTTCAATATATTTGAAATCAAACCCTCTTGTCAGTCCCATGGATCCTGACCTAACTCAAATCGTGTCTGCCTCTAATCATTCTCTTCTTTAAGCCATTTTCCAGGTAGACGTCTGAGAAGACAAACATCTATTTTCCCTTGTGCCTTCTTTCTCTTGCCTCTAGGAGGAGGAACACTCATTCAATGAGTCAGATTCCAAGCATGTGCCTGGCTGCATTTACTAATGAGAAGGGTCAGTGTGGATCAATGATCACACCCATCAGTAAGACTCTCTTTTGCTTTCTCCTTTTATGGACCAGAAATGGCAAAGTGGCCCAAGACTTCACTTCTCCCACATGAAGAAGAGTGAGTGATCCAGTTGTCTTGCTCATCAACTCTCTTTCATATATATATATATATATTCAGTCCGCTAATATCAAAAGTGTCTGCCCTTTCTTGAGACCAGCAGTAAGATAGTGCCCAGGTTAGGGTCTAGGCTTAGGAATAGCAAACTTGTTCCTTAGGCTACGAGTCTACATGCCACATTTCAAATCCATCTTACTCGAGTTCTTAGGAGTTGAGAACAAAAAGTCCAAATAATTATAATAAATTGTTTTGCTTTTCTTCATATTTGACCCCCAATATAGACATATCCCTTGGCAATCTTATAAGAGGAATGTCTATAGTCTTGTTAATATTTGGATACGAAACCACCAGTCCTAAGATTCCTCAAATTCATAAAGAACACGGTCCTATAGTTCACATCCAATCATGCTGGATTCCTCTTTGAACTATCTAATGCTCTGCTTGCCTCCATTGAATACCATATTAAACAAATCCACAGAACGTCATTTGACACCATCCAATATCTAGAACTAAATCTACCTTTAAACCCATGAATCCACCAGCCATGAGCTTCCTAAACTAATCCTTGTCATGCCTCCATGTATGGCTTATACTATTTCCCCTCCCAGGAAGCTTTCCCTGACCCCTTAACCTTCATCGGCCATACTCAGTCAATCTACATATATCTACTGAGCACCTTCTATGTAGCAGCCTCGAGCCAGGTCCTGTGGAGATTTAAGGCAAATAAGATATTTGAAGTCCCACTACTTCTAGAAATCTTATCAGATCCTTCCAGCTGTTAAGAATGTCTCCTTCCTTTGTGCTTTGGTCACACATTATTTATTGTGCCTTGGACTGTAGAAATGTATATATATTCCCAATCTCTGTCACTGAATGATATAAGCCACTAGCTTTTATTCATCCCTCATTCTTCCGGTTCCTCAAAAAGAGCTATATTTATAAATGATTTTTATAAAATTAATTATCTTATTGTGACATGGGAAAGCCAAGCTTGAAGTCTAGAGTTGACGGCAATTTTGTAATATTAACCAACATTTTCACTCTACTTACTTTGTTCCAAGCACAGTTTGCTCCAAACACCTTGCATTCATTAACTCAATTTTCCTTCACAACAGCCCATTGATGCAGGTACTGTTATTATTTTCATTTATACAGACAAGGAAAGTGAGACATACAGATATTAAATGACTTATCTCAAAGTCGCTGAGTGGAAAAGACAGGACATTGGTGCTTATAGTGAATGGATATGTAGGAACGTTTTGCATCAAGGATGCTTTCTGGAAAGCTCCGTCCTGAGTATTTCCCTTGCAGTTTCTTAGAAGGGTGGATATCCAGGGTCATTCCAAATTAGAAAGTGAAACACCCTTGTTGAGGCGGGGGGTGGGGGGATATGGGTGCATCAAAATTACTGAGCCTCAAGGACAAAGATCCCTCAACTAGGATTCAAAAAACTGGATTTGGCTCAGGTTTTGTCACTTACGGAGGGGATAATTATGCATAGGTCACCCCATGATTCTCACTTTTCTTATCAGAAAATGGGGAGAATAATATGTCTTGCAGGACCTTTGGGAAGATCAAATGAGACACTAAACAAGAAAGCATTCCCCATTAGCAGATGACTATATAAATTGAAGGAACTCTTGTTGCTTCCCAGTTCACCACATGCCTGCCTCTGATTGGCAGGATAATGGACAGGGAGTTTATTGACAAGTCCCAGTGAGAAAGCTGGAATAGTAAAGGCTTGGTGGCAAGGCCTACAGTCACTTCTGCCACCCACAGGGATTCAGTTTTTGCTATGTTGAGATAGTGGAGGAGAAGGTGAGCGGGGCCTATTTTAACTCCAGAAATTCTGAGTGGAAATATTCCTCCTTATTTGTGGTACTGCTGAGAAATTGTTCCAGTGAATAAAATGCTTTTCAGCTAAGTTTAAAAACCAAGTCGATATTTTGTTCTTTTTTTAACTTGCAAGACGTGGAAATCACAGGCCAGAGCCGACAACATTCAACATTCTGAGTAAGGATCTTCACAGGGGATTCAGGAACCTCCCTAGCAACTTCTTCCGCTTCCTTACACAAGTATTAAACTTGAATCCCTCTAGTTGCAGCCCCTATTCCACTGGCTCTTTTAGAAGGGAACAGCTGGCCTGCAATCTCTATATAATATCCATTCATGGATTTATTAAATCGTAATGCATATTAGCTGTGTTACGTAGTCCAAAAGTAGAAGGCTTTTAACATTACCAACAGGAATTTTTCAGTCCTGTGCAAAATATACCCCTGGGAGCTCTTAGCAGATGTTTGGTAAAATTATTGAAAGAAATGAGAAACATGACTTTCCCTGATTTTGAATCCACAGTGAGTAAATCGTTCAAAAACAGCCACACGGTATCTCGAAGTCTGAAAACCAGGAAAGGCACTCTTTTTGTGAATATCCTTGTATGTGTCCTTGTTATAGCCTATCACAACAGTTATGGCCTGTGTACGTTAAAACACTGTTCTTAAAACTAAAATTATGCATATTCTTACCTCTAAAGAAAACAAACAGGATCAGACTTTATGTAACAACCCAAATCAGGAAGCCGAGAATAAGAGAGTGAGAAAAGGAGAACGAGAGAGGAAGGGAGGGATGAAGGGACAGAGAGAAGAAGAAGAAAAAAAAGTGTGTTTTTTTCTGTATTCTTAGAAAACCTATGGCAATTTTACAGCATTTGATTTGTTTTCTACATCCCACTTTGTAAAGCCTGTGCTGGGAGAAATCTTGGAAGGAGTGAATCAAAGTGAAAGGGATACACAGAACCAGATAAAGGAAACAAGTTCCTTGGAGAAAAGACTAAACACTGCAACCTTGCATGACATTCATCACCACATGAGTTGCTGTTCATAGTTACTAATAATTCCTTTCCAAATTCGGTATACACAGAAACCAGGAACTTGCTGTTGTTTTTCTGGAAGTAGACATTTTCTCTTTCCACCCAGTAATGCTCAAATTCCTTTGTCACAAATATGCTCCTGGGTGTAAGTCAAAATTCATGCCATAGCAGTTGAAAAAGGCTACGGGCCACAAAATTCTATGCTTTTCTTAGGGCTTAGCATGTTTGCTGTTTCTGAAAAGAGAAGCAAGTTTCCAAATTATGGCTAGTTACAAATGAAGCCTTTCAATAAGTAGTCATCAAGGAATACCAACAGAGGTCAATTCCCATTGGCACTCTACAAAGGAAGAAACTGTGTTTTAATACTGTGCCCGCAATACAGGCAGGCCAAAGAAACAAAGGACTGGGACTTTGAGAGCAAGGCAGAGGGGTGGGGCACTTTGTGGAAATGAAAGGCAGATATGCCCACCATTGCATGGTACTATGTGCATATGGAATGCTTTCTTCCTCACCACATGAAGACAGCAGTGCTATCACCAAGACAAATGTCCCTTGTATGAGGATACTTCTATCACTCCTGTATAATTACAAGTCATACATAGCCACTGTGGAAAATTTTGAAAATGTAAAAATTATAAGGAAAAATTAAAACTCCTCTTAAATCTGCTATCCCAAGAAAAACATGGTTCATATGTTGGAGCATTTTCCTCCTGGAAATTTCATCCCTTAAACAACAGAAATATATCATCATCTTATAATTCTGGAAACTACAAGTCCAAGATCAGGGTTGATTAGCCCTGGAATTTTTTACACCCCAAAAGGTTATGCCTTTCTTATAAAATTCAGATTATTCTATAAATACAGTACTTTTTATTTAATATAATGTCATAAGCTTCTTCTATATCATTAAATATGGTTCAAAAATTTGAATTGATGCGTATTATTTTACAGTAAAACCATGGTATCATTTGTTTGACCATCTCTCTATTGCCAGACGTTGGGTTGGTTCTAATTTTCCAATATTATAAGTTAATTTTCGATAAGTGTCCTTGTACATCAATTTTTCTCTCATCTCAGATAATTTTCATAGGGTAAATCTCTGAAAACGAAATTATTAAACCAAAGGAAAACAACTAATTTGAGACTCTTATGCCAAATTACCAATTTGTCTTTCTGAAAAAGCAGGCCAATTTATAGCCTAACCAGCTAAGTGAAAAGTGTGCATTTTCTGAACCCATAGACATCATTGTTGTATTTATCTCTAACAATTTAAGTGTCATGACATGGTACATCATCATTAGTTTTATGGGTATTTCCTTAACAATTACCCTGATTGCACACTGATTTCTATTGATCAAGTAATCCTTTCTAGTGATGCAGCCAAATGGTTGTTACCTCAAAGCACCTTGGTACTTTCCCTACTTATCTCACAGACATATAGAAGGAAAGAAGGAGGTACTTGAATCCTGAATTTGGTTTGCTTCCTCTCCATGGCAACCTTTCATTCATAATATCAGCTTTATTCATGAAATCTCATTAGCTAACCCAGAAGTGAGATATTTACTTACCAATGTAGAATATAGTGAATCACTGAAGCACTTGCACATTATAAATACATTCTTGTGGATATTAAGAAAGATGTCTATAAATTTCAAAATATAAAAGAAAACCTAAGTTGATCAGTTGTGAGGAGAGCAATGCCAACTCCCATCAGTATGGCTGATATGGTCAACACTGAGTTTCAAGAATCTAATGTCAATATTTATATTTCAAATTATGCATTTTATTATCTTCTATGCTGGCTACAGTTAACAATTTCAAGTACAATAACATTCACTGCTGGTGGGAATGCAGACTGGTGCAGCTGTTATGGAAGGCAGTGTGGAGGTTCCTCAAAAAATTATGAATAGAATTACCATATGACCCAGCAATCCCTCTCCTAGGTATCTACCCAAAAAATCTGAAAACATTTATACATAAAGACATGTGTGCTCCAATGTTCATTGCAGCTTTGTTTACGGTGGCCAAGACATGGAAACAACCAAAATGTCCTTCGATAGATGAATGGATAAAGAAGTTGTGGTATATATATATATACCACGGAATACTATTCGGTGGTAAGAAAAGATGATATAGGAACATTTGTGACAACATGGATGGATCTTGAGAGTCTAATGCTAAGCGAAATAAGTCAGACAGAAAAAGCAGAGAACCATATGATTTCACTGATATGTGGTATATAAACCAAAAACAACAAAAGAACAAGACAAACAAATGAGAAACAAAAACTCATAGACACAGACAATAGTTTAGTGGTTACCAGAGGGTAAAGGGGGGTAGGGGGTGGGAGATGAGGGTAAGGGGGATCAAATATATGGTGATGGAAGGAGAACTGGCTCTGGGTGGTGAACACACAATGGGATTTATAGATGATGTAATGCAGAATTGTACACCTGAAATCTAAGTAATTTTACTAACAATTGTCACCCCAATAAATTTAAAACAAAAAAAGAAAAAAGAAATAGTAAATAAATAAAAAAAGAACAATAACATTAAACAATTTTTAACAACCCACACACGGAACATGTGTTAGGTCTTTCATATATACAGAGGGTGCCAAAAAACGTATATACAGTTTAAGAAAGGAAAAAAACTGTATTAAAATTATAATACTCAATACATACTAATAACAAAAGATGACTACAAGTCATGTGTATACATGTTTTTGGCACCTCCAGTACCATAGATAGATATATATAGAGAGAGAGCCAAAAAAAGTATACACATTCTAAGAAAGGAAAAAGCTATATTAAGATTGTAATACAATGAATGATGCTAGTATTCATTTGATTAACACCGTCTTTTGAGCAAACATACTACACAGTGCATACCACACTGTAATTCAATCCAACTTCAAAAAGTAATACATAGATAACATCTCTTAAAATGTGTACTTTTTTTGGCATCCCTGGTATGTATGTGTGTGTGTGTATTGTGGCTGCTCTCAGCCTCCTGATCATTTATCCTTGATTTCTTTTGATACGTAGATTCAGCAGTAGCCTTGTTGGCCATTCATCTATCTTGTTCTTAGGGATGCTGTATTCTATTAACTGCCTAGATCTCTGCATGCCTGCATGCCAGGCTCCTTTGCTGCTACCCAACGTTGACACTCATTACAAAAACTGAGCCCTCCTTCAATTCAGATGGTTAATCTTCACTACTTGGTCCCAATTATTTTGGAATCCCATAACACTCGTTGCTGTTTGAAAGCCACATTCTGTAACATCATCTATCACTTACCCCAGCCTATAGAGGACAACCAATGGTAAACCTGGCAACAATGTGAGTTCCTTTTCACCATTGTATCTCTCATTATTTTGGTAGATAAAGTGTCTTTCAGATCATCCAGAATATAGCTAGCTGTTGGTTTCTCCAGCTTTCCGTGGAAGACCCATGGTACATCTAGTATACCAACTTCTTTAAGCTTTTGATCCATTACTCCATTGTCTTCCATGGAAATTCTGGTAATGGAAATTCGTTTTACATGGCTATTTTTCTTTTCAAATTAATAAAATCCATCCTAGCAATATATTAGTGCACTTGCCCAGGATTCTTGACAGGAGGTAAATTCTGTGTCCCAAGTAAATGTTCCTATATTGATTAGTTTTTCTTTGTCCAACTTTATAATCCAGCACTCCAAGGAATCATGCTATCTTTACTCTCATGGATCCTGCAAGTACATATTGGCTGGGCCCTACAGCAACTTCAGCATGTAGTCTCTTTCTTTCCTTAGCAGAACTAACATTTCTCTAGCTGGACTATGTTATAACTTGACCCTAACTTGGTGGCCAAGTGGGAGGGTGGGTGGATCTTAAGGCAGGTAGGGTGCATGAAGTCTTATAAGTTACAGGTTACTGAAATGTTTTTGAGCAAGAGGGGGCATTAGCCTTTAACAGAAATGAGACAGCTAATTCTATAGACCTAATGTCTTAGGAGGATCTGGGTTTCAAGGTTCTTGAGTGCATCAGCTTAGATGTCTCTATCCCAAGTCTCAACATTTCATGCATTCCTAATCAGGGCCTTGACCTTGGCATAGCACATTTGCCACAGTTGAGAATTTGACCTTCCTTAAAGCTCTGCTACACTTATAATTAAGACCTGGTCCTGATCATCAGGATTTTCTGTCTTCTGAATGCAAGAGATGAAAGTCTCATTATATGGAGCCAAGAAGGCCCTCTGAGTTTCACACTTCACCTTCAGTTGGTGATTAATCACTCTGAGCTATCTGCAATGCAGCCATAGCACTCAACAGGGGCAATCTGATTCCATAGTCCTTATAATTCTGATGCCCTCTGTATTTCTTAAATGCCTGAGAAATAATACCAGTCAGTGAATTCCCTTCACATCTTGGTTTAACCCCCAGTGAAAATGTTAACACTTGCGTTGCCACAGCACACTAGTGACTACTGCTCCCAGCTATGACTGTGTCCTTGTTGCAAGTAGCCTAGTTCCTACATCCATTAAGAGTCCACTTCCTAGGACAACTACTGGCACCTACTGCCTTAGGTCAAGTCCCCTGAAAAAGAGAACCGTGTGCAGGAAGTTTATTGGAGAAAGCACATGGGAGCACTTGTAAGAAGTGAAAGAATAGGATTTGGGCAGAGAAAGAAGGTGAAGTGCAATGCAATTATAAGGGAGGGCTCAAGCAATGTTTTAGGGAGCTCTGGGCCAAGAGAGACCCTCAGAATTCTCCCCACATTGAAGCTAGGAGGCTGATGCTTTGTACCCCCACTTCAACCATCATTGGATATGCACTGTCCTCAGGGAGGGCTTTTACCTTGGGCAGCTCCTTTCAGCCAAGAGCAAATCCCAGGGTGGAATCCAACCGTGAGCTGTCAATAGACAACACTCTTGGCAACTGAGGGAATGGGTGCCTGAAGAGGGGCTCTGGGAATCACACCCCAGTATCCGTTTTGCCGGGTTAGGGCCTCCAACTCACCCTTAAATGTAGCTACAAAGTATGAGAAAAACACAGTCAAAGCTAAATTACTAAGATTGTTTTTCTACTACTCTGGCAGGATGCAGACTCCAAAGATAAGTAGAAAAATATTGATAACTGTAGTGATGTTGCTTTAGCCTAGTTACATAAGGCAAAATGCAAAAGCAACACTACAAAACCCATTCAAGTTTATAAATACCCTACTCATTTATTCAACAAAATTACTGAGTGCCTTGCCTCCTGTGTCCAAGCTAACTGTAGTTCAAAATATAGAGACGAATAACACACAAATCCTGATTTCACAAATGTTAGTCTTACAAGGGAGATTTGGCCAAGAAGGAAGCATGAGATAAACAGCTATCTCGTTGGAAGAACTATCTTGTCTGGACAATGTTTAGCTGCGTGACAATGATGTCAGATCACTTTTCACCACATAGCATGGGCCCAGGAGTATCAGAGCGCCTGAACTGAAATCGGACCTTCATCACTTAATCCTCATGGTCGTTATTTAACCTTTCTGGGCCAATTTCTAAATGTATCAATTGGACATTATTATAGCATCTAAATCATGGGGTTTTGCGAGGGTTAAAATTAGAAAATTTATACAAAGTACTCAACACTGTGCCTGGCACACAGTAACCACTAAGATTTACCTTCACACATCTGTTTTTGCCATTGTAGAGTTAGAGTGCAGCTTCATTTATTAAAATCCAACGTACGCACAGTTTTCCATTGTATAAAGTCTATGAAATGAGGTGTATCTGGCATACACTAGACTAGGGGGCAATCGTGCAGAAACATGAGACAGGGTTCATTTTGATATCATCAAATCTGCCATTGGTTACAAACTCTTAATGTAATTTATAAACCAAATCCATAATTATGAACGTAGAACATTTGCTCAGCTATCACTGATCTAAGTGTCATGCCACTTATAATAGTTGGGCTCTCCAGAATTTAATAATCATGGATATGAAAGGACGTCCCAAATATTTCTTTTTTTAACTTCTAAAGACTAACTGCTAACCCAATTCCATTATATGTGTAGCTGCATATATTAGCTTAGCAAATTTCTCCAGCCAGAATGACCTCTTGCTGTATTTTCCCACCATGCCAGACATTCAACAGTTATATGAGGGGAAAAACATATGAAGAAGATGGGACTTGCCCTTACTCATCAGGGACAAGAGAAACTATTTCTGCTAGATCCCCAAGACCACTTGGCCATAGCACTAGACTGCTCTGCTCAAACTGAGCTTCCTGCTTCTCTTGCTGTCACTGAGATAGGCTTAGCAGGGGAAACAAAGCAGAAGCAGAGCATCAGCCTTTTCCATCAACGTGACATTCTTGCTACCTGCAGGACCAAGTGGGGATGGTTGTGTGTGACAGTTGTAGCCCGCCTCCTAGCTTCCCCGTGAATGACAGAATACCCATCATACCCCACTCACAGCTTGCAGAGGCACCAGCTCACGGCCACAGTCATTTCACACCTGACTGTGCTGTGAGCTGTCTGGGCACTCACCATACTCTGTGTTGCAAAATCACAGGAAGGGGTGTTTGTAAACCCATGGAAGGAGGAAGCTTCATTCAAAAGGCTTTAGAGGAAACCCACCTGCTGGCACATAATCTTTCCCCCACCTTCCTTCATCTTCCTGGGGACCCTGCCATAAGGAACACAAAAATGACCGGTATAGGCAGAAAACACTGCAGGGTGAGAGAAAGAGAGAGTTCTTAGGAAGCAAAATGGTACAGCCAGTTTATCTGTAGCTTGGTTTGGGGCTGGCGGGTGCATTTCCTCCTAAATTGCTGAATATCTAGACTTTATGTGAAAGTGGTCATAGATGAAGATCCCCTTTTCGTTTGCAGTCTTGGGGCACTCTACAAGTATGTCAGTGCTTCATAAAACATGCCGATAAGGCAAAGGAAAGGCCTGTGCTGAGTTTTCTAAGCAGCTCTAAATCAAATGTTTACTGCAAATTCAGATGCATAATGCAGAGCTCGGTCACAGTGCCAACACACAGTCATCAAACACCTTGCTGAGTTTGTGTAATTTACCAAGATGACAAAGATCTGCCACACTTCAGGGTAACTCTTCAGCATACAGAAAATCTAAGGAAATCAGTTTTAATACCTACAGTTAGTCGCACCTAACTGTAAACTTTTCTGTGACTGATACAAATTTAATCTTTGGCTAAATTCTGATTTCCAGTTTTTATTTGTTGTTTTGCTTTACAAAGCTTAAGGTGTTTCTGAATTACTACCAAAAGTGATGATGGTTTTAAATTCAACTATATTCACACACACGCATACACACACACACTCACACACTTGAAGCAAACATGACAATTAGAATTTACTCCCAGAAACCTGATAAAGTGAAAGAGAGAACAGAATGATAAAGAGAAGCAGAGAGGAGAGTAATACCAAGAATAGTTCCTAAAACTCTGTGTTTTAGTATGTTTTCTCCCCACCTCCTTACCCCCTTTTCGAAAATGTGAAGAATATTATTTGGATGCTTTGGCAGGACTCCAAAGATCATCACAGCCAGATTTCAGAATTGCACATAGAATTATACTCTTCATCTAAACAGAGTGCCTGAGCCCTAAGAATGCCATTCTTGCCCCCTCGCACGATTCCAGAAACTCCTATTGTGGAAGTAGTTGCAAGTTTGAAAGAACCAAACACCGTGATACACTTTTTCTCCTTTTAAATCCCTCCCTAAGAGTCACCTCTAATCCAACTGGTTTTGCTTACCTCAGCCTCCTTCAGACAGCTTAATACCAACCTATAATATTGAACATTTCTAATTCCTACAGCCACTGACCCCTAACCCCTTAAATCATGCCCACTCCCCTTTTCCACATTCTTTGGATTTATCAAACTTTTGAAATTCAGAATTAGTTTGCACATTTACTTGGGTCACTCTAGGATACAAAAAAACTACTCTAGTGATAAGTGAGTTTGTACATCCTGAAGGAATCAGAGGTAGGTGACCTATAAATCCAGATATTAGAACACTATCAAGTATTCTAAATGCTGAATCTAGGGTACCAGAATTAGCAAATAAAAATACAGGTTATCCAATTAAATTTGAATTTCAGACAAATAATGTCTTTTGTATAAGTACATCCTTTGCAATATTTGGGACATACTTAACCAAAAATTGTTTTTGTTGTTTACCTGAAACTCAGATGTACCTGAGTATCCTGTATTTTATCTGGCAACCTTAGCTGAATCTGGACATGGTAAGCAGGAAGTCAAAGCTTAATTAATCAGTAATATCCCAGAAGCACACACCAACAAAGTAACAGAGGACCGACATCCTGCCTCAGAATGTCAGAGAAGAGAGCCTGTAGCAGGAAGGACAAAACAAGGCATGCAGCTGTCCATCCACTGGCCAGTGCCCCTGGCCACTGTCCTTAATCAATCAAGACACCCCTTTGTGACATCAACACAGCCCCACAGACATCCATTACAAATCACTCAAACTCCGCTTGTGAGACTAAACTTTTTAACAATCTCTGGCCTAGACAGGGCTGGGAGTGTGGAAATATGTAGGGTTACTCAGGCTTAGTTGCTAGGCAAATCTCAATGGGTTTTCCTGTATTCTCAAAAAAAGAAAATTTAAAACAAATGAAAAAACAAAAACCCTTAAAAAGCCACGAAAGTCCAGAGTTGTCACTAGATAGCTCCGTTGGGAACCCTGATAGTGAATGATTCTCTACTAGTAGTTCTGAAAATATGGATTGTAATCCCCATTGGGCATCCTGATAATGTACATTCTTTCTTTGGTTCTTATAGTTGATGTAGAATTCATATACTGTCATTTTTACACTCAAAGATGACATAGTGGTCACCTACTAAAAGAAAGAGTCAAAGTTACTAAAATAGTATATTCACAAAATAAATTCTTGTTTTAGTAGTGCTTACTGATGACCCTAATTTAGGGTCTTACATGGCCGTGTAATGCTGGCAAGTTTGCATAACTCAAATTGAGCACAACTTGTGGAATGCCAGCAGTTTTCAGGAAGCACACTACTTATCAGTGTGGTCTTAACTTGGTCATGACTTCCAAATGCCTTCTACTTGTGAATTACTTTTGGCTTAGCTTCTTCATTTACACTGGACTTTGTTGTGGATTGTTTGGTTAACCCCAGAGTATACAGTGATATATGCTTCCATCAACGATATTTGAGGACCATAATTTTGCAATCACTAGACTTTAAGTCATGTATACATTGTGATTCAAATACGAGTCATCTCTACCACTCTGTTATGGCAAACCACAAAAATTTGCTTATACAGTGACACGTTCCCTCTTATTACTCTATTTTTTTTTCCCCTCCATAGAGTGGGAATGAATAGAAAAAGTGGGATGTGAGATCTTTTGTTCTGTCAATCCACGCTATGGTCGAAAATAGTTTGAGAAGTACTTCTTTAGAGCAACTAACTCTTAACTGCAATCAGGTGGTATTAAATATTAATATACATAATGATATCAAATGGCCAAATCTTTTTTATATCAAGAAAATGTCATAGCAAGACACATCAATTTTATGATACATAAAATTTCAACTGAAAGCACATTGCTAGCATATTTTTAAATTATTAAACTAAGCATGACTGACTCCAATTCTTTTTCCATGAATATTTGTCTCCTCTTCTTTTATTCTTTATTATGTTTACTAACACTCAGTTGCTGGCAGTCAAGTATTGGCAAAAGCCAGGTTTTGGTTTTTAATGTACAGGAAGAAATATCTTTAAATTGACAAATTGTTTTACACTTATTTTTCCTGCGAGCAGGGAAAATACTTCCAATATTCTATTTTAGGGCTAGGCCACTTTGGTTTCTTTAGGAGCAAAAACCAAATATGTCACAAAGTATTAGTGAATTACAAAATCAGTGGAGTAGGTGTTGACCAGCATACATTTTTAGGCTAGGATAGGAAAGCATAGCATCATAGCATAGATTACCTTTGCCTCCTGAGTATTTTTCTTCAGTTGCGTGTGCATGCATGTGCACATCTTCTAGGCCACCATGTAAAATGAATTTCTTGCCATGTGGGAGAATCTTGGTTTAAAAGCTTGAAAAAAGATTCTTCTAGAGTCGTGCTTTTCAAACTATGGTGCATAAAAACTACCTGAGAAGCTTATTAAAAGTTAAGTTTGTCATTCTGTCGGTCCAGAGTAGGGTATTTTTTTTGGGGGGGGGTCCAGAGTAGGGTATTACATTGTGCATTTTCATAAAACTCCAAAGTGATTCTCATACTGCTGGTCCAGGAGATCACAGTTTGAGTAGCAACATCCTAGAGAAAGCCATGGAACTCTATGTTTCCCTGTAAATCCCAATCAGGATATGCCCAAGCGGCACCAGCCACAGAACCCAGCTAAAGGAACCACCAGCCACAGAACCTGGCTAAAGAAGTTCTTTCTCCCAGAGACTGAGCCTGCCCACCTTCCATTCTCTGTTGTCTCCTTTCTTTTCTCTCCTCCTCGCGTGTGTCATCAAAAAGTGTGGAAAAGACTACGGTCACAAGTCACTGACCATGAAACAGCTCAATATAAGAATCAGAGAGACACAGCTAATGAGAACTCTAGACTAAAATCTCCCCAGTATCTATTTTCCATTCTGCCATTCGTGTAGTCCATTCAAAACTCAAATCTGACTGTGTCTCCCTCCTCCTTAAACTCTTCAATGGTTCCTCACTATTTGCAGAATAAGTTCCATCTCTAGTTCTGTAGGCTTAGGACATACTCAGCTTCCCTCCAGCCTCATTTTCCTCCACTCCAGTTCCCAAAACCCAGTGTGCGTTTTCAGAACATCTATTTGTTCTTGTATGTTCCAGTATGAATTCCCCATATGGATAACTCCTATTCATCCTTCAAGATGCTCCTCCAAGAACTTCCCTAAGTAGTCCCTTCCTCTACACACACACACACACACACACACACCTGGTTAGATTACAGAAGTGGTTCCCAATCCTGGCTGTTTATTAGCAATATCAGTATTACTTTTAAAAATTATTATGCCTAAGCCCTCCTCTTAGAGATTTATAAGAATCTGGTGTGTGTGTATCACAAGGATGGCTCTGTCCCTTGGTAATACAGAATTCCAGGTTTCCACACTCATGATTAATTACCTCCATAGGGTTCCCCTCACATCCTGGTACTCTAAATATACTTGATACTCTAAGAGTTTGAGTTGAGGTCAAGTTTTGGTCATTTATATTTCTATTATGTTTCTTCCATCTTAAGATGTATTCAACCTTCAAAGAGTTTTCCAGCTAAATGTCAATGCCCTTTTCAGTGAATCGCTGATTTGCTAGAAGCAGAGTGTTATGTACCCCT
Organism: Rhinolophus sinicus; assembly: GCF_057876585.1. NCBI lineage: Eukaryota > Metazoa > Chordata > Mammalia > Chiroptera > Rhinolophidae > Rhinolophus > Rhinolophus sinicus. The sequence goes on from NC_142517.1 coordinate 202,998,654, forward strand.
TGAACTACTACACTAAAGACATCTGGCCTCTCAATAGACTGCTTTTGGTGTTTTTAAAGCCATTCTCAAGTGCTTGGCTATATCTGGGTCAAGGGCAAAATGGTATGATTATAAATATTATTCAGGAATAGCTGAAGAATAATTATAAATGCAACACAGTATCATGGGCACCCAAAACATATTTTCTCCTTGGATTTCCAGTTGTGTTTCTTCACCCTGTTTATCTGTGAATGTTATGGAATGATACATCCTACATGAAACAATGTTACAGGAAGCCAAGTCCTCCCCTCTTACGTACATATATTACGTTGAGTAGATGTTCAAATGCTTTTTCAAAAGTGTGTGATGTTTTAATTTTTTACACGAAGTCATTTTACATTAAATATTTCCAAACCATAGATATACTTTTCCATTTTATTAAACAAGGAATTCAAACCTTAATCAATTCATTTCTCAATTGTGTTAGCATTCTGACCACTGATTTTTATAACAAAAATGTAGCATTTTGTTTGCTGTTGGCTTATTATTTTTCTTCAGCATTTCCTCTATTAGTTCCTCTTTTCAATGCATTTTAGTAACTATCAAAATGACACAGCCCTTAGAATTGATAAGAAAAAAATGAAGCTAGCAACAAGTTGGGCGTCAGAAAGACTGGTGGGTTCCAGTCCTCGTCAATTATTAACCAACTGTATGACTTTGGACAATCCTTCTCCTCAGCTTCAGTTACCAGATGTGACATGTTCGTGGGTGACATGACCTTGAAGTTCCCCTCCAGCTTTAGAAGTTGTTTTCTCACCAATTCTGCCATAACAGCCATCCTGCACTCTGTCCCCACACTCTATTGCCACACTCACCCCTTAGCCTGAAAGAAAAAAGTGCTTCTCCCAGGATAATCAAGACCTTGTCCCTCCTTTATTTTGTTGGTCTGCTCCAAAGGGAGGTGTCACTGCCTCCTGGATGCCTTCTGTGAATCTCTAAATCTGGGATTATATGCCTCTCCTGGGTACTCCCATAATATCTTATGTGGAATGCTCTATGGAATTGTTTATCTCCCTTCACCAGACTGGGTACAGGTACAGGTGTAGGGAAGAGGCTTGCCTTCATGTCCATAGTCCTAGCACGAAATGGGGTCGGGTGTTGGAAAGGGGACTCAACAAAAGAGTCAGCACTGTCAATTATTCAGGGAATCAATAAACCCAATTGACCCCCATGGAACTCGCTTAAAGCATGATGCAAAAATTTGGAACACTAGCTTCCCTTTTTGCTCTGCTCTACTGGGACTAAAATTGCTAGAAATGTCCTCTGGATAAGCTTCTTACCTCAGTAAGTTACTCTAGTTAATGAAAACTTTCATTCTGTTGTAGCTCTTCCAAAAACACAGGGTGAGGTTTACATGTTTCTCTTCATTCATTTCTATACCTTGACTTTCTAAGGCGCGGTGTTCTGATTCATGGAGAGGTGGGACGAGAACTGACCTCACTATGGGTGGGGTCAAGCTTAACCTTAATACCTCTCCGAGACCCTGCCCTGACCCATCCTCTGATCACTCCCCCAGGCAAGAAGCCCTTCTCTGCTCCATTGCCCTTTAAAAGTAAAAGGAGAGAAGAACACCCGAAATGTTCCCTTTTACTGAACTCTGCCAGTAACTACAGGGCACTGGACTGAGCGTTATGGTGTCTTATGAGAATTCCTCATTTCATATTTACACCTTCTACAGATATAGAAAAACTACTGTGGATTCATGTGCAAAGAATGAGATGCATCCAGATATGTTTCACAGCATGAGGGCCAGGTTATTCCTAGAGTGATTTTTTTGTTTTGTTTTCAGTCAGAGATAATTTCTCTGGAAACTGATATTTAATACTGTTTATTTCTCTTTCCTTAAAGTGCTTAGAGGCAGCTAAAAGTTAACTGAGTACTATTAAGACACTCTTAATTCAATTAATTGACATTTTTAATAACACCCACCTGAAATCTACCCTGCAATAAAAGATGTGAGATTGCCATACTTGTCTACTAGCATGCTTTCTTTCCTTTTTCTTTGGATGCTTCTGAGTTCCCTAACTCTAAAATATTTTGCCTTAGGATAAGTTTAACTGCCAAGTAGAAGCTCATTGTGTTTATGTCAAAGCTACATTTAGTTGTGATGAAAATCCTATCAATCAGTTTTCCTTATTATTCTGTAAATATATGAGAGAGAGCTTGATTTTGCCAAATTCTCAGTAATCATAGAATAGGATTTGTCCTAAATGCCAAAAACGGCTTAGGAAAGATTCCTCAAAGACCCACTAATCCCTGTTGGGCACCACTGAGTTCTTGGTTTCACAAGAAAAAGAACTAGGAGGAATAAAAATTGAAGAGAAAGAAAAATGAGGCTAAAAAAAAAAAAAAAAAAGCATCTTCAAATTTCACATTAAAGGCATATCAGGACTAACAAACATTGGAAACACTCAGCTTTGTAGTAATTTGTTTTGAAGAATGAAACTCTAAGAACTGGTTTGTTTATTACCAGGTTTTGTTGTTATTGTTATTATTTTGTAAATAATGTTTCCACATATGTGGAGACAAGTAGCTTTCTGTATTAAAATTCTGCAATTATTCCTTCACTCCAGAAGTTTCATTGTTTACACACAGATGCTAATTACTACAGCCCAGAATTATTATTAATGTTTGATTTACATATCTACCCTGGGGAACTATTTAGCCCCATTCTTTCTGATACTCAATTGCATATTTGTCCTTGTGTCCCAGGGGAGAAATTCCAAAGGAATTTGGGACTTTTGCCAAATTTTCTGAATTCTTGAATTTGAACATTTTAAGCAAGATGAAACAGAAAACCAAAGAAAGGTATCCTCTGAGCAGGAAAACACCTGCTAATCAAAGAAAGGCAATAAAACATGCCCTTCCTTAAGGGCACATCACTGGGCTGTGAGAAAGGTGGCATGCTGGATTGTTACAGAAAATTCCTTTGCAGCGCAACTTGAGAGGACTTTGACTATCAGTTTCCATCACATGTCTCAGCCAGGATGATAGTTTGTCCAGAGAGTAGAACTAAGATGACCTTCTACCAAAGGACCTAGGGCAGTGCTGTTCCAAGTTTGTTCTCGCACTGGTGCTGGTCTTCAAACTGTTTATTACCTGTCCATAGTAAACGAAGAATGGGGACTGAACGAAAGTGTTTAGAAATTCTTTAGTGAATTGACTTGACTGATCAGCTGACTTGTGTTTGTCTGTCTTTTCTTTCCTTAAAAATAAAGACTAAAACCTGATCCTTTCCCATACATAGTTTGAGGAGCCCTGATGTAGATGTTCCTTGAGGCGCTTTTAGATCGCAGCCATCAGGGTGTCACTGCTGATGGACATAGTTATGGAAAAAGGCTATTCAGACACAAAAGAGATGGCTGCCTACGTAGCCTCCTGTTTGAAGTTTTCCTACCAGAACAGTCACCCATCAGAAAGAAGGGATATCATCACTGCTGCCCAGTAAACATCAGGAGGTAGGTTGGAGATATTTTTTCCAATTACACCTTCATGAAAAAAGAGAAAATAATTTCTAACAGAAACAGTACTGGACCCCCTAAATTAGATATGGGCTCAAAAATTTTTTTTAAAAAACTCTAAACTAGTATCTGGCCCTTGGAATTTCAGTGGGAGGCAGTCGCATAGTAACAGATGCTTCATTTTACATGTCCATTATCCAGAAGAATTATAAATAGGATAAAGACAGTGGGTTAGAGTGTTTGTTACCTCATCAAAAAGTTAGGTTCATTTAGACTAAAAAAAATTCCACAGATACTCACCCTTAGAGGATCTGCGTACTATGATAAAAAAATTATGGCTCAGGAATATTTCTTCAAGATCCTATTCTCTTCTTGATGGTATAAAACTCACAAAATAGGATATGTATGAACTAGAAGCATCCAAACCTACTAAGGCAAGCCGTATCAGCATGGTCTGTGACTGGCAAAATTTGGACTCCTTGCTGAGAGTCAAGCAGTTTTCAATATTTATCAGTGAATATTACAAGACATTGTCAGAAAAAACTCAGAAAGATTTCCATTTGGCCCCATGGGACATTTTCCAAATTAGAATGGCACTCCAAGGGGCTTTAAATACATCTTAAAGTACATCTTATATCCATTGAAGTACATCTTACGTCAATTTATTTTGATCCTCAAAAATAATCGGTGTGGCCCGAAGGTGAACATTTTCATACTTGAGGTTTTCCATGATATCCTTAAGCATCCAAAAAGGGAAATGATGCTGAATATCATATCTTCTCAGATGTATCGGCCTTCATTGCCTGGAAATATCAAAACTAACCATGGGAGGAACTATCTGGACATCTAACGGGCACTGACTTTCTATGTCTCAAAGTAGAGCATCAATAAAGTAACTAAATTCTAATGGTTTTATTTGGATGTATACTTGAGGCTTCTATAAATATGTAGCTAGGATCTATGAGAAAAAATTATGTATTCTGCAACTTCCCACTCAGGTGGGACTTTAAGAGATAATTTAGACACAAAGGAATGGTTTCCAGAGGGAATGACTTGGGGGGAATGGGTGAAAAAGGTGAAGGGGAATATAGTCAATAACATTGTGATAAGTTTGCATGGTGAGAGACGATTAGTAGAATTAGTGGGGTGACCACATTTTAAGACATATGTGTCAAATCACTATTTTGTACACCTGAAACTAACGTAACTAATGTAATGTTGTATACCAACTACACTTCAATTTTTAAAAATGAATTTTGAAAAAAGAGAGATACTGTGAAACATTCTGAGATTCACCATTCCCATTGGATCCTCATTTGGGCAGTTGAATAGGATATGAAATTTGCCAGAAACATACCTATACCACCACCCAAAATAACCATTCAGAACATACTCCCAGTTTTTGATGTTTGACGGGGAACCTAGAGTGAGCACGAATGTGTGTTCTAGCATTACCTGTGAAGGGTGGGATAGAGGCTGAGGAAATCAAGTCCTCACTCTCCTGCTTGTCTTTGTCTATAGACAAAGCCTATGCTGAACAGAAAGAGCCACATAATGAAATGAGGGCACATTGTCCAGAATACTACAAAGGCATTTGTCAGCTTCATAAACTGGACACATTCATAAAGCCTAAAATAGCAAACAAGTGGAAAGCTACTCCATACCAAGTGATAGGAGAGAAACTCTGAGCCCCTAATAAACAATTGACAATCACTTTTATCAATCGAGAAACTGGTGAGACAAGTAACCAACTGGTGAGACAAGACGTGTAGCTTTATAGATGGGTCAATAATTTGAACGTCAGTAAAATTTTAGCCTACAAGAGGACAATTCCCTTTATCTCAATTTCAAAAGCTCAGTGATACATTGTAGCAAGGGCACTGATCAAAAAAGAAGTCCACTAATATTGGAGATACCTCCCAAGTCAAAGCAGGCCACCTCCCATTATCGTGTTTACCTGTTATTCACATGCATGGGTTTTCAAATGAATAACTATTTTCTTATTTAAAAGAAAAATGATAACAGAAAGAAATACATGTTGTGATATTTCAATTTTGCCAGGAGATGTGTGTAGAAAAAAATAAGTTTTCTCTTCCTCTTATTCTTCCTTCGCCTCCTCCCCCTTCTCCTTCTTCGTGTTTTTCTATATCTTTTCCACCTGAGAAAGATGTCAGGGCCACAAATAACAGCCCTTGAAACCTCGAGGTAGGGGATTATCCTGCTGAACATATACTTTTAGAAAGTAAAAGTGTTAAGGCTCAGTTGTGAATTGTTCCCCGTCCAACACCAAGCTTCCAGAATCCCCCTGCCGGGCCACCAGTGCCGATGACCAGTTTCCAAGAAGTCTTTACAGCTCACTTTATTCCAGCGACTTTCTAAACAATCATGGCGACTGGCAGAAGCAGAACCATGGCGAGATTCTTCCTTCCCCCCCCATGCTGTCTGTCCACCAAAAGGAAGAACTAGAAAAATATTGTACTTGAATGTCACTTCCGTCTAGATACAGAAGATGTATATGTCAGAGAGTTCATCTGATTCCAGAGAGGGACAAGAGGAAGGCAATGAAGGCTTATGTCCTAAATATGAATATGTTTCGAAAAGCTCTCTGTTTCTGAACTTGAATAAGTTCATTTAACCTCCCTGCTTGCATTTTACCACCCAGATTGGAGGGACTAATTCAAAACAGAACTAATCTGAGAACCCCACTGGGGTTAGTGTTTCTAAAATGCTTCACACTGTATAAAAGGGGGATCGAGGTGCCAAATGCTATTACTGTCCACCCCTGCCATGTTTCAAATTGACCTCCAACCTTTGATACAATGGAGTGTGAAAGCAGCTTTTAAGATCTATGCAATGCCAGACTGGCTGCAAGGGAAAATAGAAAAAGCAAGCCTGGCTGACTTAAGCAGTAGCATACCACAATTTCACAGTTGAACCAAAAGTAGTACAAATTCAAATTGTAGGGTGTAGAGAGCCTAAACTTTGAAGTCCATGCCCTGGAAAGTGGAAGGGGGAGCTTGTTTATATCTGCAAGTTAACCCTTACATAGGGCAAGACTGGTCAACAGCGTTCCAGCTACTGCTATAAGCACTTCTCTCAAGTTATTAAATTCCACTGACCATAATAATATAATAATTGCAGCTCACTTTTAATGATTCCTGCCACATACCCTGAAGTGTGCTGAATGTTTGGGATAAAGTATCTCACATACGCCTCAGCACAACACAATACCAGAGAGTATATGATTACGGCCACTTTACATAGAAAATATATAGAGGCTAAATATATTGTTTGGGGTCACTTGGAGAGTAATCAGATAAGCCAGGATACAAATTCATGCCACCTGATCCCATGGACTACAACCCACAACCAAACGTTTATTCTGGGGGCCAAAAAATATGTAGTTGGCAACCGGCAGATGACCAGGAGGATGCAGCAGACATAGTACTTCTGTCGACACTTGCTGGGCTCTCTGAAACCATTTACCTGTCAACAATCTGTGACTTCTGAACTTAAAAGTTTTTACAGGAACGAGCTTCTCGCCCTTGTTGTGTCCTCTCTGTAGAATTCTAATAAGCCTATCATCCTCTCAGCCAGGTCCCTTTCACATTGTTACGGGTTTCTCTAAAGAATTTTATTATAATACATCTAAGGCCCACAGCCCGTATTCCCACTGTCCCTTCCCAGCCTTGTTCTTGTCTGACAGGCAAAGGAAAGAGGAAGATTTTTTTTTTTTTCCTGAGGAGGACTGGCTTTGGGGTAACTTTGTCCACTGAGTTTATATCACTCCCGTCACAGGCACAGTGTCCCTCATTCCCTCTGGAAGACATGGTCACCATACCGCCCTGTGTCCCCAAATTGCCCTTAACACTGTTGACAGTTTAAAAAAAGATCCCAAAGAAACACAACACTTGGCCTTAGCTTTTCTTTTGGCTTTCAGCTACTTTTTCCCTCGGATTGTTCATTTCACTTCCAGAAGGTCCTGGAGAAAACTACTTCGAGGTAATTAGAAATCTGAGAAAGGTTTTCATGGAAAAGCCAAAACCAAAAGAAAAAAAAATTATTTAAAAAATAACCTGTCAGTTTAAAAAAGGACTTTTTTTTTTTTTTTTTCATACAGTGACTCAAATTTCTGTAGCCAAAATCTTTTTTCCCAATCATGACAATCTCCCTATTCAGTGAAAAGTATTTAAGATTCCCTTCTTTTTCACAGCTCTGCTCTAGACATAAAAATATGAGGGAGTGTCTCCCTATACTCCCAATTCCTTATAAAGGAGAAATTATATGTACTGTACTCTACTGGAAGTTGCCTTGTTTCTCCTACCATAAAGTGTCTTCTTCTGAGTTAATGAGTCTTACCATTGTCTGTCAGTTCAAAATTAAGGGAAATCAACAAGAGAAAGATCAGGAAGGACTGAGATAAAACCTGGTAAAGTCTGCGAGACCTAGCAGAGAGTTTTGCATGCTTTAAGATTTCCCAAATACAGGAGCGAAGGTCGAAGAGGAGGTAAGAAGAGAGGAAAAAATTTTTTTAATTTTTGAAAATCCAATTTGAGGTGACTGACCCAATCAGAGATAACGGGCAAACCTAAAAAAGTGGAGTTCAAGACCCAAGTCCAAAAGTCCAGCCTAGGCAGAGGGCCAGGGGTCAAATGAAAAACCTGAGGAAAAGGTAGACTTCTCGGATTCAAATGAGAAAAGAGGAAATTGCACATTTCAGAAGACTTGAAAGCACATCTCAACAACTGGGGAGGAAGGTTGTACCAAGACAGCTGCCTGGTTTGAAACACCCTCTGAAATGGTTCAGTCAGCGCTAACGGGAGGTACTCCTTGAGCAGGTGGGCAAGGCTCCGTGGGTGCATGAGCAGAGGTAAAAACCCAGGGCTCTGGAGCATTCTTTCAGGGACCATGTTGTCTTCTAAATATGCTGAAAAATTACCAGTGTTCACGTAGAATGATCATTTGTATAAATAATAATAATGTATTTGTTAACTAGGACCAAAGAATGTATTGTCAGTAAATGACAATCCCATCCTTTTTAGGACGACTAGATTCACATTAGATAAGAGCAGAGCTCATTTATGACAGTCTCCTGGGGATCCTATAGATGGAGTGTTCTGGTGCTGACCTGATTCCACAGCGTGCAAATCTTCTACAGGAGTGTAATCACCTGCACTCCTGTAGAAGTTCTCTGAATAACAATGCTCAGGCTTGCAGTGAGGCCCCTGAGCATGGGTCCAAGAAATAGCATTTTCACTTCTGCCAAGACCAGCTAACTTTTGCTAATCCAGTTCAAGAACTCAACCTCTGTTCCTCATTAGTTAAATCTGAGATGAGGGGAGGGTATGGTAGATAGAATAATGGGCCCCCCAAAGATGTCCACACCTTAATCCCCAATATTTGTGAATATGTTATGTTACATGGCAAGGGAGAACGAAGGTGGCAGATGGAATTAAGTTCGCTTATCAGCTGACCTTGAGATGCAGAGATTATCTTGGGTTAGCTGGGTGGGCCCATTGTGATCCCAAGTGGAAGAAGGAGGAAGAAGAGAAGCCAAAGAGAAAGAGATGCAATGACAGAAGCACAGGTTGGTATGATATACTGTGAGAAAGACCCAAAACCCCATGGCTGGCTTTGAAAATGGAAGGGAACCATGGGCAAGAAATGCCAGTAGGCTCTAGATGCAGGACAAGGAAATAGATTCTCCCCTACAACTTCCATAAAAGAACACAGGACTCCCAACGCCTTGATTTTAGCATAGTGAGATCCACATTAGACTTCCAGTCCGCAAAACTGTTAGATAATAAATGTATGCAGTATTAAGGTACACATTTGTCAAGTTTCCAGATAAAAATAATACAGGTAACTTCCAATAGGTACCAAATGGTTCTGAGTCATCAACCAAGCATGCACACGCAGGACAGAAGGGATCTGATATGCAGAGGAAGTTCCCATATTGAAGAGAAGCTCACAATTGGTGTCTTCCCACATGTATAAGGTGACAAGGCCACACATGCCTTTTTTAGGTATAAGGAGCATGTTGCTATACGATGTAAAGGTGAAGAATCTAGGTTGAGAAGTCAGACAAAACTTGTTAACAAGAATTGTCAACCCATAATTATCCAGAAATGATTATACATGCTCTTTATTCTGGGGTGTGGCTTGTTGAAGGAATGCAACTTTTCTACTCCCTCCTTGTTCTCTGCCTCTCAGATGTAAGAAGTGGGGGAAAGGACCAAATTCTTTTCAATTCAGTAATTATACCTTTAAGCCTGTCAAGAAACAAAGAGTTCTAGATGGAAAATGACATTGTTTACTGTTCCTTAAATTCACTCACTGCTTTGGACAAAGAGTTGGTGAATCCAAACCCTCCAAAACAGAGAAAAAAGTTGTAATTCCCAATCTATATGAAACATGTACATTACACGCTACTTTTAATATTGGAGAATCCTATTTCTCATGCTCAAATATCTCATCATATGAATGTTATCATCTCATTTGCCAGTTTTACTGATGGAAGGGGAAAGGAGAGGGAGAAAGTCATTCACATCAGCTCTGAGGGAGCCCACTACCTGCTGCATGCTTCCTGCCTATGCTTTTAATAACTTGGAAGAAATTTTCTCTCAGTGGACATTAATTAATTGTACCAAACAAACGTTCTCTTTACATCATATAGTTAAACCCTTTTCTTCCTAAGAAATACGGAGCAAAAGAGGTAGAAATATATTCCATAAGAAAGCTGAGAAAATAGTAGAATAGTCATAGACAAGGATCCTGGTAGCACGCAAGCTGCACAAAGTCCTTTTGTGTGCCAGGGGCATCTGAGGAAGCCACATATGTATGTTGCAATGTAATTGCGTCATCGTTTCTCTGAATCTGGGGGGAAGGATTTGCTCTACATAAATTGTGGTCACAGAAGCTAACTGAGATCACTTCTTTTACATTTGTGGCCAGGAGAAGAATTGCATATAATTATGCATCTCTGCTGGCCACGCATGGAAACAAATCCTGGAAATAAAACCAACTATTCTATCAAATTCTCCAGGCACATAAATTTATGAGACCTCAAGAGTGTGAATTTGGAAACTCCAGAATGGTACATCCCCTGAAATGATTCCCCAAGGTGTGCGGGTCAACAGAGAATGGAATCCTTCACAGTGACAGGGAGCCAGGAGAGAGTATCTGGGTATCCAATCATAAATGAAGGACTGCTTTAGTCACCTAATACGTCTACAACAACTGTTTTGGCATCCAGTGATTGAGTCCACAAAGACTCAATTTAATAGTGCAAATACACAACATGGTGTGTGTATCTGTGTATGTTTTTAATGACCTACACACAGGCTACTATTTTATAGTGGCTTCCAGCAGAGAGAGGGAAAAACACGATTCAACTATAGAAGCTGTCTATATTTAATATTTCTGTTAGTTTTCTGTCTGCCAGTCTGGCAGATTGGCCCAATTGGAAAAACATCTATGATTGCTGAAACAGTTCCTGGCTACATTTGGCACCCTTAATCACTGAACGACACAGAAATCCCTGTCTGCAAATCTAAGGCAAAAGAGGCCAGCCTTTGTGTAGCACCAAGACTTATCTGTTTGTCTTTATTTCAAAGTCCAAATTCTAATGTCATTACTCAATTCAATAGCATAACAGTCCACAACATTGCACAGAAACAATGCAAACTCTATGCAAATCCTTGGGTTAACTGGATGTCATCAGCCCCATGTCACTATAAAAAAATGAATCTGTCTCCTGTTTTCTGTTTTGTTTTGCTTTTCTAGTTCAGGGAAAAAAGAAAAACAACTCTATTTGTTAACAGTAATAGAATTAAAATATTTTTCTATATGTTGATATACAACATATATGAAAAATAAAATTGGCATTATGTGCTTTCAATTACTGTTTTGCCAACAAAATATCTCAATGTGGTGAAAAAAAATTTAGAGTACTGAACCTAAAATTGGAAATACAAAGTATAAACTTGGTCCTGACTCTTAGTATCAGGGTGAGATTTTACAACTCACTCAGTGCTCTGAAGCACTCAGATTTACATTACTGGAAGATCCAATAGGATTCTACATGAAGGAATTGCTTGGAATAACACAAAGTGCTGTTCAAATGTAGCATATTATACTAGACAGAAAATACATTAGTCTGGAGGTACTACTTAAGTCAAAGCTTAACGTTGAATAAATCTATAATTCTTAAAAAGAAAAAAGGTTGAAGATCCTAACCCCAACCTTCATCAGTGTTCATCTGTGCTCTTGCTGAGCGAAGAAACTGTGAAATTCGGTCTCACATCTAATTAGCTCCTGAAAATTCAGCGGATGTGAATGGAAGTTTTGTTTCTATGCAAGAAATCCTGGCAACTAGCGTATCTTTTTTTCTCAGCACATCAACATTCCATAGCACAAATTACTAGCAGAGACTCTCTGCAGAACCTTTCACCTTTTGGCTGCCTGTGATAGGAAGTGCACGTTATCAGAAGAGATGGAATGGCCCAGGGGACAGGCCAGGGGAAGACTGATAACATCTTGAGTGAGGCTTTGAATCGGTTATAAGAATAAAGCATGAACTTTGAAGTCAGACCATTGTCATTGCAGTCTTGGACACACCATTTTCCTTTTACCACCTGTAGAGTGGCACAATAAAAATCTACAGGATGGGGCGTTGTAAAATTGAATTAGATAATTTAAGGAGAGTCCCCCAATGTCTAGTGTGCAGAAAACAGCCAACAAATGGTTGCGATTCTTATTATCAACCGTGAGCTACTGGCTTATTGCCCACCCAAATTTTCTATGTCTGAAAAACTGTTACAAAACAAGTGAATGCATAAAAAGATACATTATTTTATTAATAGCATATTTTATATATTTTTTAGAATAAATGTATTTTTGCAATAGGAAAGAGCTTCACTCCTCTCCCTCACACATACATTAGCTCAAGTGGGAAAACTCATTCATTCCAACTTTATTCTCACCTCTCATATCTAATCAGTCTTCAAATCCCAATCCTGGTGGTCTAATCTCCAAATCCTTCCTCAGAGTACCTATGTTCTCCCTGCCTCTGCTCCACTCTGGACTTCATCACCACTTTCTTCAATAGCTCCTTGGTCTGTTTGTCTCCATGCCTCCAATCTCTTCCTCCCGTAACCTGTGATTTACACATCTACAGCTACTGGGTTATAACAGTGATCTGACCCATGGGTGCCATGGAGAATAATCTTCCAATAGCATTTCATTAACTGGAAAATTCAAATACCTTACTGTGACATACAGCTCCCTTCACAAGCTGACCCCAGGTAACTTTTCAGCCTCACACTGCAAGCATTCCTTCTGCACCACCGCTTTGCACCTAAGTGTATACAGCAGTACGTTCCATTGGGAATTTCTCCCACCTCAACAGACACCGGATGCCAAAGTGAGTGTGTGGCTGACGTGGGTTAGCAGAGATAGGCAAAGGAGATGACCAAGCTGAGCTTCTAAAACCACTTCCTCCACTTTGAGTAAATGAAAATGGGCCTGAGAATGAAGGGAGGTAACTTTGTGGGATATTTATACTAACGGGGACTGCTGCCACATAGAGTCTTACCCCTATCTTTTGGGACAGAGGTACAGGGATCCTACCTTCTAAATTGTCCCATCAAGAAAGGACCTGTTGCCCCAGATACTAGGAGGGCTGGTGGCACATCACTTTCATGTGTCAGCCCTCATGAAATTCTCTCAGCTCAGCAAAAAGGCTCTCTGAATATCACTTCCTTGTCAGGGTGGCCCATATCCAGGGAAGCATCCAGTGGCATAAGGTCAAGCTAGTTCAGCCTGTCAGGTCAACTCCCATGGGCCCTTTTTGTGCCAGAGCTGAGACTCTCGCGAGCCCTCCCTCACAGCATGCTGCTTCTGTCCAATCCTGCATCATTCACTTCTCTTCAACAGGTCTTGATCCCAAGGACCTTTCCCAATAAACATTTTACATATTAAACTTCACCTCGAAGCCAGCTTCCAGAGGAAGCAAACCTGCAACAGTGTGTTCTAGTTGTTTGCTTTCAAACATATCTGCCTCCCAGGCTGCAAGTCCCTGGATCTTAACACGTTTTTACACTGCTGACACCTGGTACCGGAAAAAGGGCACAGGATTTTCATTTAATATAAGACATCAAAACTAGGATGAGAAAGTAAAATGCACAATTTTGAGTCAGCACAAGAGATATTTTTCTATACAAAGGGCTCTTTAACATAAGGAATTTCTCGTTGTAAAAGAGAAAGTTATTTTTTACTGCTGTCACTTCCATGAGAAGAAATGCTTCCTAAATCCTCCTGGCCTATGGCTCCAACCTCACTCCTAACTGTAGAAGTGGAATTAGTTACGTGGTCACCAGGTAACCATGTGACTCAAGGGCTCACACGTTTTCATTTGCATATGTGCACAGACATCTTTGGAATAAAAGTCCTGGCTTCTCTCAACCCTCACTCTTCCCCAGTGGAAGAGAAACTGACTTATCAGTAGGTAAGTTTCGTAAAAGGAATGGCGCCTCCCTCTCCCTCACTTGAGTTGGAATCCACCTACCTAACAAACGTATACAGAGCCCGCTAGCAAGATGGAAGTTACAATCTTATGTACCTAATCATGACTGTTACCATATTCTATTGGTTAAGACGAGTTCCTAGGTCTTGCCCACACTCAAGAAAAGGGGATTACACGTGGATGTGAATCCAGGAGGTGGTATTATTGGTGGTCAAGTCTGAAGCTGCTTTCAGCAACCCCTAAGGCTCACTCTCCAGCAGCTTTGTCAAAAACCATAAAGGTGGTATTTTTATCTCCATCAGTCTGACTCCAGTGCCCATTTCTCCATTGGTCCCAATCTCAAGAGGGGAAGAAGGACACTATTTATTGGTCCCCCTCAAGTTACTAATACCCGTTCCTGAGATTATTCAATTTACAGCTGGGCAACTGGTCAGGGGCAAGGAAGCACTGGTTGATCTCTAAGTCCCTTGTTTGACTGTGCATTTATCCCAGTGTGAGGCAGAAGCTCGCTGAGGATGTTAACCTTAATCTGTATCCAACATGCACTGCACTTACCCTTACAGAAACCTGAGAAAACTGACCCTACGTCCTCATCCAGGCCAGTGATCTCACATAACCACATGCTCAGGCCAAATGCGTACTTGTCATGCCAGCTCTCAGAAGACAGAAATACTAAAGACTCATGTGACTGGAGGAATGGCACTGGAGATCATGTAATGCCAAAATCCAAACCGTGTCTCCATCACTGAGAATTGAGAAGTGTGCCATGTACTTATCACTATAAAGGTCCTGTCCATATTGAAGCAAACCCAAATGATAGGACTGACTAAATTATACAAGTCCTCCTGGGGTCAAGAAGCATTCTCAAGTGCTATGAGTAACACACTGACATTTACACACTGGAAAAGGGTCCCAGAGCTAAATTAGAAGCTAAGCAGCACTTGGGACATTTGTATCAACTGTTCCTCTAAGACATTGAAATTAATAGGCTCTAATAAAATAAGAGCTAATTGTGTATAAAGTCAAAGCTACATAAGCCCACTTAGAGAGCAGGGGCTGGGTTATGTCCCTTATCACCAGGACCTATATGTTGCCATATGCATAGGATGCTTTAGAGATGTGTGTTTGGTTGTTTGATTGCTAAGTGTTTGTTGTTGTTATTTGGCTGTTGACAGCCTTTTTCAATTCTTGGTTTTTTTTACCTGTGGTACAATATATGTGATTGCCACATAAGAATTCTAGAGAAAGAGCTACTCTACAGTTTTTAAATTATTTAATCCAAAATATGTATCAAGAATACCAAGATGAGAACCACAACCAACAACTGCACTAAAGAGCTAAATTGTATGTGGGCTTGATGAAGTGTGGCAACAGGTGCTGGGCATCTGGTGTACAAATAAGTTAAAAAGGTCTCAAGAGAAAGCTTATGTAGGTTAGATTTCACCATGGCTTTGTAAATGCTAGACCTTTTGGCTGTGCACCTTCTGAAAATGGTGCTACCTTGAAATTTCAAGAAGAACCATTTCTTCTTTACAGCCTTGTACTCATTCTAGGTTGGACTGTCCATCTTCTAGAGCAAGGTTGACCAGTACATGTTTCTGAGATTATAGAAATGCTCTATTCTGTGTTGTCCAATACTGCAGCCACGGGTCCTGAGTGGCTGTTGAGCACTTAAAATGTGACTAGTGAGACTGAGGACTGAATTTTAAAACTCTATCTAATTTAAATTTAAATAGCCACATGTGGCTACTGCCTGCTATATCAAACAGCACAGTCCTAGAGATTTGCTATTCAAACTTTGGTCTGGGGACCAGCAGCTTTAGCATCCCTGTTGAAGCATCACCTGCTGCATGGCTAATAGACATAGAAATACAAACAGAAATAGGTCTACAAACAGAATGCATATTTTAACAAGATTGCCAAGTGATTTGCATACATGTCAGAATTTGTGAAACGTTGCTCTAAAATATTGTTTTATAAGGCTGATTAGTTCCTGGATCTCTAAGGGAGTAAAACGTCACGGTTTTTTTGTTTGTTTTTGTTTGCTTTTTGTTATCAAGAAACCAGAGAATACAAAATTATTCCAGTACCCTTTTTAGAGAAAAACCAAGGTAGAGGGATGAGTCCAGAATTAAATTTTCTGGAATCCTCTAAAATGTGATCTGTATTTTCTGTATTCAACCTCATTCATCCAAGACCGTCTTTCCTTCCCATTAGGGCTGGCTTTACATGTAATCTTCATAAGTATATTTGGTAAAAGATTTTCACTGACCTTAGAAAGAGGCCTCTGTATAGCACCTGCAAGTGTCACTAAACTTTTTGCCATTGAAATCAGTTTGCCAATTCTTTCCCTAATAAAGATCTAGCTTCAAAAATTTATACGCTGGAAAGTTGATATGAAATTTGCTCTATGCTAGTAGAAGCCACAATATTAGTGTCTGAGTACTAAATGTGATAAGGGAGGGTTGAAAAAGGATCCTTCTCTGGAAACTTAACGTGGAAAGGAAGGGAAAGAGCAGAGGTGAAAGAAGAGAGAAGGAAGGCTGATGTGGCATGTGGTGTGCTATGCAGGCTATGAGAAAGCCATTGTGGTCCAGAATCATACTCTAAAGAGAGGTCATCAGTCACTCTGATAAGCTAAAGTCTAGAAATATTAGGTGTATGCACCGAAAAGTTCTGAGTGCCTCCAAGGGCATCTGAGTATAATCATTTTTGTTTGTTTGTTTTAATTCTCCTATTAATTCTTTTTTATTATTATTAGTTTCAGGTGCACAAAACAATGTAGTAGACATTCTTCACCACAGTAATTCATACCACAGCCAAAATTGCCACTGGCAGAAACAACCAAGTCCCTTTCTGTAGTGAACATTTTTGGTTGCTTGTTTTCAGGCTCTGCATGCTCTTTCCCCTTCTCCAACATTAGCTCCAGAATGGTTGTTGGAAATTTACCTTTCAGTCACTTTTAGCCACGTGTATCGTTACTTCCACTCAAAATGGAAACCATGGCGAATGCAAACCACTAGCCTGATGATGGTGACTGCTTCAGAGAAATGCACATAAATCAATCAAAGCAAACAGAAGCATGGACTTAGGCTGGAACTTCCAGGAAAAGACTCTTGTTCTATTTAGTTCGACTTGAAACTATAAAATATCTAGGTAAGCAGCCATTTTGATACTACAAGGCAAGAACCTGTATGAGAAGGGACTTAAGTGGAAGCTGAGTCTAGAGACTGAAAAGGGAGACACCATCTTCTGCACATCTGACTCAGGCCTCCCCTGAAGCCAGCTCTACACACTGTACATTGCATGAGTCAATAAATTGCCCCTTTTCCTAAGAGAGCTTGGGTTCAACTATGTATCTCTTGGAACCAAAAGAGTCCTAACAGGTATATCTACTCACAAAAGAATATCCTAAGAGGGAAAAAAAAAACGTTGGCTGAAAGTACAATAAAGGAACAGTCACGAAATGCAGGGTTCTAAGTATAATGTGGCCTGAGTGCTCTTGTGAACTCTAAGCTTTCCTACATTCATTCTGTAAAAACATATATAGCCCAGAAATAAACTTCAACAAGCTCTGTAATAAACAACATTTAAAACTTAACTTGTGACCATAAAACTCTTTGTTCCCAGTCATTTATGAAAAGAATAACATTATCCACCACTTGGGTGAAAAGTCACAAGATTGCCAAATGCACAGTTTAACTCCTTATTATCTCTACTTGACAGATTCAGCAAAATTTAATTTTACTACACAAACAGCAATCACACTCCCAGCTATCTCATCCTATTATTAAAATCTGACTTCTATAGGCAAACCTGTAAGAACAGAATAAAGGGAAAAAATTAAGTGGGATTCTCTAAAATGTTGGAAACAAAATTTAACTGTGCTGAATGCAATTGTTGTGGGACTGGGTTATTTCTTATTAGTGAAACAACGTTTGGAACTGAGTCAGAGTCAATTTCACATAAGATATTAGATGGTGTAAAACATATAAGTAACAATAGTAAGTCAGAGTCAGAGCTTCTGACAGTGGATAATGTAATACCAGGCGTAGGATGGCATTCGATCTTGACCCATTTGAGCCACTTACACCCCTAAAGGAAATGCAAGTCGTGTCCTAAATCACAAGTTTCCAGCATGCCACTGCTGTTTGGAGACTACTATATGAAAACATGCATTTGTATATGGATTCATTTCAACATGGACTTTTTTTTAGAAGAAGCTAAGTGTTCTGTATCCAATCAGGCATGAGATCTGCAGCCAATGAAGATGAAAACAAACAAACAAAACAATAGCTTATCCCTTACTGCTGGCAAAGCCCATTAGGCATATCTCTGCTTCATGGCACCTATATAAAGGATTGGGGAGTTGAGAGTGTGTGCTGTTGATACAAATGTGCAAACAAGTTCTTCCTGTGGGCTCACATGAACAGCATTTAGTGGAATATCCAGTAGATACTTTTTGGCCTCACTTCCCCAAACCACGCAAGGCAACATACTTTAATACATGCAGTGGTTTTCTGCCTCTTATTCAAAAAAAAAAAAAAAAAAAAATACAAGAGCTTCTTCAAACAGAGCATTTCAGAGATGTGGATATATCAATCCTGGTTCATTGGATTACTCAATTCAAAATTAAAGACAAACTCACATTTGCCTTATGTTTTTGAAGAGTTTGGCTTTCTGTATTTCTGTCATGTACTAGCAATACAGTAACTGTTCACCATGCAACTTTGGCACCAACATGAATTTTGTAATTGCTATTTAATTTAATTTATTGTTTAAGCCTTTGCAGTTTATTTATTGGTCTGTCTCTTCTACTAGTTTGCGAGTGACTAGAAAACAAGGGCTTCATTTGTGTGTATGTTGCCAACATTACACACACACTGGGAACTCAACTGAAATAAATTTAGTGTTGGTTTCTACAGAGAAATATAGTAAGCACTTTGGTTAATACTTTATTAATGAAGCCCCACAAGTAATGTTAAGTAGGATTCTTCTGGCCAGCATTCATTTTTATTTAACAAACACATATTTTTTTAAGTCCCCTAAGCACAGGACCTATGGCAATAATAGCCAACATTTCCTGACTGCTTCCTATGAGTCAGGTAGAAGGCTAAGTACTAAGCACTCGCAATCTGTTATATCTTTTCTCTTCACCACTCCCCTATACAGTAATAATATTACTCTGCAAATACCACAAATAAGAGAACTAACACACTCTTGATAATTAGAGGGCTTAATTACATACCCAAGGTCATACAATCTGGCACTTGAGTCCTTACTCTTCACCATACTATGCTCCAACCCAACAAGTTCTATATTTTGGTGACCATAAGTAGTAGTCCATGGGAACAGGGAGGTGGGTAATTAAGGTTACTAGAAACTCTCATCTTTCTTCCTTTTTGCTTCTTAGTTTTAGAAATGAGATCCACCACATAAATTCCTTCTATCCCAAGGGTACCTATGGAAATTGCTCACATGAGATTTTAAATCAGGAAATCATTCGGCTCTAGGAGGTTGGCACACAGTAACACCACTGAAAAACTCAAAGAAAACAGGTGTGCGGTGGGGGGTGCAATAAATTATGCAGATGGCTGGGACTAGTGGGTCTGAAAAGGCAGTTGAGTGTGGTACATCAGCAGTCCCGTTATGTCAGCGACTCTTCCTACATGTCTCAAGAGATGTAGAAATAACAAAGGGAAAGATATTATGAGCATTTTCAATGAAAACTGGAGATGTGTGTCTGGACGACTGATATCCTAAACAGACAAATAATTAATAATAACTAATATGCATTTGAACACAAAATGTTATTTACTTGATGTTTTCATGTAAATGTTACAATAGATTTATTAATATTGAAGGACTTTTCTGTAACGTAAAAGAGGAAAAAATATTCCTCTAAACTAACATTAGAATACAACTTTTAGATAAGCATAAATCCATTTCATTTCTTTTACAAAGAATCTATATTGAATTCAAGAGTTAGCAAGTAGCATGTGAAACCAACAGGGGAATATCAGGAGAGCTGCATTATTAAAATATGCTAGAAATTTCAGTCTACTTTCCGGAGGCCTCTTCAATACATCCAGGAAGGAAATAAGTGGATATGTGAAACTACTTGTCACAGCAGGGAGAGGACTGAGGTCAGCTTTCAAAGAGTCAATAGTAGGAGGAACCTCATAAAAAAATCATTCATTACCTGCTTCATCTTTGTGGGGTATGCAAGCCTTGTCCCGTGTTACAGAGGAAGAAACTGAGACTCAGAAAAGGTCAATGACTGCTATTATCAGATATTCCTAAATTCTATGGAATGTTTATATGTTATGGATATTTAATATTATTTCCCCTGTGTCAGCAACCCATATAAATATTTCCCTTTTATACTTTCAAAATATTCTGGTGTCACTGTATATAACAAGGCAATCTTAAATCAGGATGTGACACACATTTTCAAACTGGTCAAAATATTTGAATTGGTAAATGTGTTTAAAATGTAGCTATATTACAGAATATTGTGCGAACACTGGAAGTGCTATTCTTGGAATTAAAAAAAAAAGTCATAGATTTTAAACAGGTTGTACTATTGGTGCAAAAGTAATTGCGGTTTTTGCAATTATTTTTAACCTTTTAAACCGCAATTACCTTTGCAGCAACCTAATACAAATTAGGTGACCTTAGGCAAATCCTTTTGCTGCTTAGGACTTTCTTACAATTATAAAAAGGGAAGCTGATTGGTCTACTCTATACCAGCTTGAAAGTTTCACATGTTTCCTGCTGCTACTTTTGTTAACGTTGTCATGTTTGTTTGGTTTTTTTACTAGTTTCAGGTGTACAAAGCAATGTAATAGACATTTATATCCTCACCAAGTGATAACCCTCTCCCGCCCCCAATCTACTATCCCTCTGACATCATATATAGCTGTTACTATACCATTGACTATATTTCCTATGCTGTACTCCACATCCCGTGACCATTTATACTAGGGCACCAAAAAAATGTATACAAGTGGACACTTATGTCAACATTGTTCAAGCAGTAGTTCCCCATCATCAGAAGTGTCTGGATGCTGATGGTAACCACTTTGAGCACGTCTTGTAATTGCAGAAGTCAAATGTGACTTGTATTCATCTTTTGTTATCGCTTGTATATTGACCATTACAATTTTAATACAGTTTTCCTTTCTTAAAATGTGTATACATTTTTTTGGCATCGAGTGTGTGTGTGTCTGTGCATGCACGCGCATATATATATATATATATATATATATATATATATATATATATACATATATATATATATATATATAATTTAATTATAGTTGACATTCAGTATTATTCAACTTCAGCTTCATGTGTACAGTACAGTGGTCAGGCATCTACACAGTCTATGGAGTGATCTCCCTGATAAATCCAGTGCCCAGCTGGCACGCTACATAATCTTTACAACATTATTAATTATATTTCCCGTACTGTATTTCATATTTCCCTGACTATACTATGACTACTAAATTGCACTTTCTAATTCTTTCACCTTCTCCCCCATTTCCACCCACCTCCAACTAGCAACCATCAGTTTTTTCCCTATATCTCTGAGTCTATTTGGTTTTTTTGTTCATTTATTCTGTTCTTTAGATTCCACATGTAAGTGAGATCATATAGTATTTGTCTTTCTCAGTCTGACTTAGTTCACTTAGCATAATATTCTCTAGATTTATCCATGTTGTTGCAAATGGTAAGATTTCATTCTTTTTTATGGCTGAGTAATATTCCACTGTATAAATGTACCACAGTTTCTTTATCCAATCATCTATTGATGGAAATTTAAGTTGTTTCCATATTGTGGCTATTGTGAATAGTGCTGCAATAAATATAAGGGTGAATATATTTTTTTGAATTAGTGTTTTGGATTTCTTTGGATAGATACCCAGGAGTGGAATTGCTAGGTAATAAGGTAGTTCCATTTTCAATTTTTTGAGGTACCTCCATACTGTTTTCCATAGCGGCTGCACCAATCTGCAATCCCACCAACAGTGCACAAGAGTTCCCTTCTCTCCACATCCTTGCCAACCCTTGTTGTTTGTTGAGTTACTGATAATAGCCATTCTGACAGGAGTGAGGTGGTATCTCATTGTGGTTTTTATTTGCATTTCTCTAATGATGTGATGTTGAGCATTTTTCCATATGTCTGTTGGCCATCTGTATGTTCTCTTTAGAGAAATGTCTCTTCATGCCCTCTGCCCATTTTTTTAATTGGGTGTTTTTTTGGTGTTAAGTTGTATGAGGTTTTTATAAATTTTGTCTATCAACCTCTTATCAGATGTTATCATTGGCAAATATCTTCTCCCATTCAGTAGGATGTCTTTTTGTTTTATTGATGGTTTCCTGTGCGGTGAGAAAACTTTTTAGTTTGATGTAATCCCACGTTTACTTTTTTCCTCTGCTTCCCTTGTCTAATAGGATATATCAGTAACAATATTACTAAGGGTCTGTGAATTTACTTCTTATATTTTCTTCTAGGAGTTTTATGGTTTCAGGTTTTACATTTAAGTCTTTAATCCATTTTGAATTTATTCTTGCATATGGCATAGGAAGGTTTCATTTTTTTTGCATGTATCTGTCCAGTTTTCTCAGCACCATTTATTAAATAGACTGTCTTTACCCCAATGTAAATTCTTGGTTCCATTGTCATAAATTAAATGACCATCTAGACATGGCTTTATTTCTGGGCTCTCTATTCTGTTCCATTGATCTATGTATCTGTTTTTATGCCAATACCATGATGTTTTGATTATTATAACCTGTAGTATTTTGATGTCAGGTAGAGTGATATCTCCCACTTTGTTTTATGTCTCAAGATTGCCATGGCTATTCAGGGTCTTTTATGATTCCACATAAATTTCAGGTTTATTTGTTCTAGTTCTGTAAAAATTGTGTGTGTGTGTGTGTGTGTGTGTGTGTGTGTGTGTGTGTGTGTGTATGTATAGCCTTAAGTAGGTAGTATGGACATTTTAACTATGTTAATTCTTCCTGTCCATGAGCATGGTATATTGTTTCTATTTATTTGTATCTTCTCTAATTTCTCTCTTCAATGTCTTATAATTTTCTGAGTACAGGTCTTTTACTTCATTGGTTAAATTTGTTCCTAAGTATTTTGTTGTTTCTGAAGCAATTGTAAATGGGATTATTTTCTTAATTTCTCTTTCTGTTATTGGTGTACACAAATGCAATTGATTTCTACATATTAATTTTGTATCCTGCTACTTTACTAAATTCATTTATCAGTTCTACTAGTTTTTTGGTGGAATCTTTGGGATTCTCTATATATAGTATCATGTCATCTGCAAATAATGACAATTTGTCTTCCTCCTTTCCAATTTGGATACCTTTTATTTCATTTTCTTGTCTCATTATTGTGGCTAGAACTTCCAGCACTATGTTGAATAAAAGTGGTGAAAGTGGGCATCTCTGTTTTGCTTCTAATCTTAAGGGGAATGCTTTTAGCTTTTTCCCCATTGAATATGATGTTAGCCGTGGGTTTATCATATATGGCCTTTATTATATTGAGATATGATCCCTCTATTCCCACTTTGCTAAGAAGTTTTATCATAAACAGACTTTTTTTGTCAAATGCTTTTCTGCATCTGTTGATATGACCATATGATTTTTATTTTTCATTTTGTTAATGTGGTGTATTATCATGGCTCTTCAAAGTAATGTAGCTATCCATAGATTATTAAAAATCTAATTGTAAAGAAGGGTTTATAATGAGAGGTGTATTAGTCATATTCAGCTGCCATAACCAAATACAACAGACTGGGTGGCTTAAATAACAGAAATTTTCTCACAGATCTGGAGGCTGAACATCCTAAATCAGGTTGTCAGCATGATTATGATCTGGTTCTGGTGCTCTCTTCCTGGCTTGCAGATGGCTGCCTTCCTGCTGTGTCTTCCACGGTAGAGAGAGAGACGGACAGAGAGAGAGATTCCTCTTCTTACAATGTCATAGTACTATCAGATTAAGGCCCCACCCTTTTGACCTTATTTAACCTTAATTACATCCTAGTGATGCTATCTCCAGATACAGTCATATTGGAGGTTAGAGCTTTAACATATGGATTTGAGGGAAAACACAATTCAGTTCATTGCAAAAGGTAATAAATCCGTCTCTATCTTTAGTACATTCAGAAGAGCCAACTACTTTTAAAAATGGCTTTATCCTTGTGATGGTATCTCCATATCTTTTCCATGTGTGTTGTAGAGACTTTGGACTTGCACGTTCTTCGCCTCTTTGAGGCAAGTGGCTCCATTCTGAGGATGCATATGACAAGATGTGGAACCTTTGTTCTGGAGCAACAATCTCACCCCACATCATCTGCCATAGGTTGATGTTGCTTCAATTTCTCAGACAAAAAATTTCAGCTTGGGGGAGTGAATTGCACAACTGGAAAAAAACAACTTATTTTTATTTGGGGAGTTAGGGGAAAGAAGGGATTTGAGTAGAGTCGATTGATCCATGTCCAGACTTTAAATGAGCCTCTCCATTTTCAACTCCTTTCTCATTCCCATGCTTCATCACTCCTGCAGCCTCTGAGATCTGAATTCCTTGGTGGTTGCATCCTTCTCTGAAAGGGTTCAAGTCTATGGCTGTTCTGCTAATCTGTGTTCTATATTTCATCATTCAAGAATGTTTTTGAAATATTTGCTTAAGTTTGCCCCCTTTTACTATAGTTTTTATCTAGTCTCTGGAGACAGAATAAATGAATCCATGTGCTCAGTTCATTACCAATGGGAAGCTTGTTTGTACTTAATAATTGAGAATTTACTTAATCAGCTATTCATTCCACCTTCAACAAACATTTACTGAATATTTTCTAACTAACAAAGTACTGTCCTAAAAGCCTAATAAATATATTATGTATTCATTTAATATTGTTTTAAATCAGGCATCTTCTGTGTTCCAGGCATTATAAAGAATATCATGATTTAGTGTCTCAGGACAACAAAGTAGACAACAAGAAGAGCTCTAAATTTTCTGTTCTCAAAAAGCTAAAGGTTAAGATAGATATTTATTTCTGTCAGGACCCTGAGGGTAATAGTTTCTGGAGTCTCTTTTAACTCAAGAATTCTGAGTAATGCAACATATATAGAGTCCAAATACCCTGCTTATCAGTTTAGGTAGAAAAATTGCTGTCTCCTTTTATCAACTCTCTTCTTCTTTCTCATGGTAATGGAGTTTCTTCTTTCAGTTTTGTCTAGAATTATGGGTGACCTGCTAGAGACTACATTTCCAGCCTCCTTTGCAAAGGAACATGAGTGAAAATCATCTGTGTACAACTTCCAAGTTGTTTATTTAAGAGGAAATGCCATGCCCCAGACCACATCTCTCCCCCCTTAATATGAACTGTACTGAGCTGTACATATAGATAAATCAATGCCCAACTTTGATCATCCAGAAAATGACTATGACCCAGTTGGTGAAAAAAGATGAATGGAAACCAAGTCCCTTAATGACCGTAGGGAGCAGAATTTCCCCACCACATTAGATCAGACAAAAATTCTCCCTTTTCAAGTCATTATATTTTAGGGAGTCTTTCTATGGAATATCTTAAAATTCACCCTCATACAATAGCTTTATTTCACCAAATAATTGTCAATTTACTATTAGCTTCCACATATATATTAAAATTATAAAAGAATGGTACCAACCATAGTTTCCAAATATTCAAATTTTACTTAAATAAAACTTCTGGTGCTACATTTCTAAACAACAATTTAGTGGGCAGATGCACAGAGTAACAATTACTCTAATATGGGACAAAGAGAAAGAAAGAGCAGAGGAAGAACAATGCAATGGCTCCTGAAGTTTCTGTTCATATACAGATACTTCCCCTCACATTCCATTAGTTTAAGTAAGTCAATGATGAGTCAATGACAAAGACTGATTCAATGGGGTAGGGATGCATTCCCCTCCCACAGAGAGGCACTGTGTCTCTTATAGCATCAGTAGGAATATACAATCCTCTTACAAAGAGGGCAAAAAATAACTAGGAACAACAACAGAATCTCTACTACAACCAAATAAAACAAACTTTAAATGTCTCAGCTAAAAGCCAAATAATTTAAATGGGTTTAAATTTTATTCATATGCTTTCATCTTCTTTTTTTGTAATGGGGTCTCATAATGGAAGATAAGCACTGTATTTGTTTAAGACAGACTGTAAAAAAGCCTTTTGACAATTATGTTCTGGCCTACTTATGGTCAACTCCTATAAGGACCTATGGTCAGATATTCAAGCATTCACTGCCTTATTTCTTACCTACTTACTTCTACACTCTGTAGTGCAAATAAAAACTTACATGTTGCGGGAAGCATTCCTATCATTTTTTTAAAAAATAAAATTGATCTTTGGCTACAGCAAATGCAACTTAATTAATTCACAAATTCCATCCAAAAGTATTTAAAATGGCAATTTCAATTCCATCATAAAATGACATTTAAGAATAAGGACTTAGAATATGTTCTCATGCTATCCTAAGGAACCTTGTCTTTCCTCCTCTTTCATGTTTACTAATGTGAAATTAATACAGTGCTTACTAAGAAATTTTACTATCAGAGAAAGATATACTATCTTCTCTCCTTTTTCAGCATTAATTACATTAGCAAAGTAACCTAAAATTTATCTTACTATTATCTTTATGAAATCATATACCTACAGTAATTGCTTATGCTTAAACAGCTACAAATGTAAATTCTATTTAAAATATAAGAGAATAAAAGGAAACCCTATGTGAGTGAATGTAGGGTTTATATCTTAATAGGTTGTTCAAATTTATACTCTTAACAAACAGATAAATAGAAGAGTTCTGGTTTTGGCTAGAACATAGAAAGTTGCAAGACACTATTGCTGTTACCCTGATATGCAAAACAAGCCATATCCATTAAAAAATGTTAGTATTATGAACCCAACAGTGATGAGGATGCAAAGAAACCAAAGAGAACTAAATTCCAGAAAGCCATCAGCATTGTATAGGAGATAAGGCTGTTCTCAATCCTGGTAGACAAGAAGTAAAAGAATCCACCATTTATGGTAGTAAGGAGAAAGCAACTGAAACTTCAACAACTTATAACAACTGTGTGTGGGCCAACAGGGAAGACTAGAATCCCGAAAGGCCTCAGCCATGAGCAAGTTTACGACCACGTGACAAACTCTTTCTATCATTCTTCAATATCAAGTACTCAGGGACTCAAAGGTTGGGGGCAAGGCAGGAGAGCTGAGAGGGATCTTTCTGATATATCCTAGGTGAAAAGACATGACCCTACATGCAGTTTTGAAATCCAGCAGTTTGGCTGTAAAGCACAAAGAGGAATCTCACCAGTACTCAGACCCAAATCCCTGCAGAAGGAAACATTCTGACACTGTGTTCCAAATATTTGAGGCGCGTAATAAATTGAATCAAACTAAAGCTGCAATGAATTGCAGACCAAGCTCAACTGCAGATTAGGTTGACTCAGACCCCAAATCTACCAATTTACACATGAAGAGGCATGTCCTTTTATGAAGAAAAATATAATTTATTTCAGACTCTACTGTTATCATG
Organism: Rhinolophus sinicus; assembly: GCF_057876585.1. NCBI lineage: Eukaryota > Metazoa > Chordata > Mammalia > Chiroptera > Rhinolophidae > Rhinolophus > Rhinolophus sinicus. Next base: position 203,026,281 of record NC_142517.1, read on the forward strand.
TACAAAATGTTCTGTACAAAATCAAAAACTATGAAGCACACCAAGAATCAGTGAAATATGACTCACGATGAAGAAAAGAAGTAACAAAATAGAGACAGATGCAGAGATGGCCTAGATGTTATAAGCACCAGGCTTAAAAATAACTATAATAAAAATTATAAAGAATCCAGTGGAAAAGGTATATCACATGCATGTATAGATGGGGAATTTGAGCAAATGCACAGAAACTGTGAAAAAGAATTAAATGGAAATGGTAGAAATGAAAAATCAAAAATGAAGAATTTATTTAATTAGCCTAATGGCAAACTGGATTCAGAAGCGAGATTCAGTGAAGCCAGATCATTAAAAAATATACAAATGGAAATTAAAAAAAAAAAAACACAAGAAGAAGTAGAAGAGGTCAGGGGATGGGGAGGAAGAAGGAAAAAAAAGAGTATGTAAGATTTATAGGACAATATTAAATTATCTACATTACCATACTAATCAGAGTTCCAGAAGGAAAGAAAGGAGAGCTTACACAGAAAGTGTCACGGCTCCACGCAACCAGGAGGGCTCGGCCTGAGGGGAAAGGGTGAGGAGATTGAGAAAAGACACAGAGACAGGAAAGCTGGGATCGGGAGGTCCACCGCCCACGGGTGGTGGAGCAGTGGCGCAGTCTTTATTTCACACACAGTTTTTATATAGTCTTAGCATAGTTATCTATACAAACAAGTATTAGCAGAACAAGCAGGTTTCCCATGGGGATGACCCTGCAGCTGCAAGACCCTTGTCAGCTCACAGCCCACTCCCCACGTATCCCTTTCTCTTTTTGCTTTAAGCAGTGGCCTATGAGTCTCATACATAAAACCAGAAAAATAGAATTAAACCAAATCACCCTCGTCTGACAAAAGAGTATGAATGTAATAGTAATTGTTGTACGTACCTCTCCAGGGGACAAAACCTTATGCTGATACTTACTGAAAAGAATAGATGGAGAACAGATGTTAAACTCAAATCATTGAATATAGCCAATTAGATGACCCCTATGCGACTGTGTCTGTCTTAGGTTGTTCCTTCCTTGAGGAATCTTACCCGTCATTGACTAGCCAGCCATCTTTTTGGGGTTGAGTTCTCCAGATGGCCCCTATGCGGCTGTGCCTGGCTTAGGTTGTTTTTACCCGTCATTGACTAACCAGCCATCTTTCTGGGGTCGCGTTCTCCAGATGGCCCCCTATGAGGCTGTGTCTGGCTTAGGTCGTTCCTCCCTTGAGGAATCTTACCCGTCATTGACTAGCCAGCCATCTTTTGGGGCCCCACAGGGAGACATAAGGTGTAAGCACAAAGGTGAAGTAAAGTCCCCAAAAGGATCAGTCTGACAGACTCTTTTGTGTCATCTAAATTTTTTCTGGGGTGAGATGTTGGGGCGAGTCTTCAGGCCCCGAGGCCTCAGGTGCCTGTCAGCCTGCAACCTGCTCTCTACAAGACAGAATATTTGAAGATGTAGTGGGCAAGATCTTTCTACGTAAAACTGATACAAAATAATCTAACATCTAAGAAGCTTAGTAAACCCCAAGCAGGATAACCATAAACCACATACACCTGGACACTTATAAACTCCTAAAAAACAAAAATTAAAAATAAATCGGGGCCAGCATGGTCGCTCAGGTGGTTGGAGCGCAGGGTTCCTAACGCTGAGGTCGCCGGTTCGATTCCCACATGGGCCAGTGAGCTGCACCCTCTACAGCTAAGATTGTGAACAACAGCTCTCCCTGGAGCTGGGCTGTTGTGAGCAGCCAGAGGTTGGCATGAGCTGCCATGAGCTTCCATGGGCTACCATGTGCTGCCAGGAGCAGCCAGCATGAGTGGCAGGCAGCCATTGTGAGTGGCTGGCAGCCAGCGAGAGCTGCTGTGAGCGACCGACAACCGGTGACCAACTGCGTCAGTCCAGGGGAGCGCAAGGCTCATGATAACAGTATGGGCCAGGGAGCTATGTTGTACACAACTAGACTGAGAAACAATGGCTTGAACCAGAATGGAGGGGGTGGGGATTGGTGAAGCGGAAGAAGGGAAAATAAAATAATAATAAATATTAAAAGAAGCCAAGGAAAAATATACATTGGATATTGCATATAGGGAAACAATAATATAAAAAATGTCATACTTCTCACCAAAAACAATGGAATGCAAATAATAATGAAATGACAGTTATAAAGTGCTGAAGAAAAAGATAGTAAACCTAAAATTCCATACCCAGTGAAACAGTCTTTTAAAATAAAGTGAAGTGAAGAGGTTTTTAAAAAGGTAAAAACAGAGAATTCATCTCTAGCAAACATATACCACAAGAAATCATTTTAAAAATTGTTTAATCTGCAGAAAAATATCCTTTGTAACTCAGACTTGTAAATGGAAGGAAGAGTATTGGAAGGAATAAATCTGGGTAAATATAAATTAGCAATTTGTGGTACTATTTTGCATGAATATGTAGTTTTGAATTTAAAAGACTATTGACTATTTAAAATAAAAATAACATCTATTTATGAGAAGGAATATAGTATATATAGTGAAGTAAAATGTAAAACAATAATACCACAAGTAATGAGACAGGGTAATTGAAATAATACTGTTGTTAAAGTTCCTATACTGGTCATTTAATTTGGAAATAAACTGATAACATAAAGATGTATATTGCAATTAGAATAATAAGATGATAACCGCAAATGGTATATCTAAAATATGTGATTCACTCAAAATAATCAAAAAGAAAAAAGAGGAAACAAAAATAATTTAGATGAATAAAAAATAATTTTTTTTAAAAAAGATGGGAGATTACACACAGCAATATTAATAAGTGTATTAAATGGAGTAGGTAAATAAACACTATAGTTAATAGCAAATATTATCAGATGGGAGGGAAACAAGACACATTGTATGTTCTTTACAAGAAAGGCATTTTAAATATAAAGACAGACAAGATGAAGGTAAAAGGTGGGACAAGTGATATGAAACAAACACTAAGCATAGGAAGTCTGGTACGGCTATAACACAAAATGGAATTTAGAACAATACTATCAAGGATAAAAAAATATTTCACAATGATAACAGTATCAATTTGTTAAACAGACATAGCAATCCTAAATGTGTAAGCACCAAACACAGAATTTGAAGCAAAAATTGATGAGAGAAAAAGATGACCTGCTTTAGGCCAAGATAAAATAACAGAGACTGTATTTACCCTCATACCTAAGACAATATTTTTAACAAAATATATGAAACAATGGTTTATCAAATACTGTATAAATGCATTTAAAATTCATGATTCCTGAGAGGTGGGGAAACAAATGATGTGAGCGCCACAATTACATCAAACTTACTGCCTCCAGTTTGCAGCATAGGAAATTGAAACTCAGACAGCACCTGGTAGAGCCTAGTAAATTCCTTGAGTCAATAAAGAGCTGAGAATTCAGGCAGACAGTACAACTTAAGTCCTCTAGACAGAGTAATGGGAAAGGAGAGAGCTGCATGGAGAAAGAAGCCTGGGTTCCTCAGAGGGTCTCCCTCAAATACTCAGCTGAATACTGATAAGCACATGCTTGCAAGACAATGAACCAAGCTAGAGAAATAACTACCTAAAAGGATTAGAGGGTACAGTTCTTCACACTCACAGAGGGATGACAATAATGCCTTTTCCCCACCAATCACACTGGAAAACTTCATGATTTATTAGGAAATGCAGAGTGCGTTAAGGGTCTTTCCTCAGTAAAAAAAAACGAATCAGGCCTTGATCAAGCATTGTTCCAGTTTCTCCTAACAAATATTAAAAGCAAGACCCCAAAAAATCAAACTATTTCCAAGTAACTTAACTAGACCCAGAACAAAGCTCTAGAATATTTATAGGAATACAAAAATAACTAACATTAACAAGGGAAAAAACAATGTCTGGCACCTGAACAAAAATTACTAGGCAATTAAAGGAGAAAAGTATGACTTGTATAAGGAGATAAATAAGCAATCAAAATCATTCCAGAACTGATGCATATGTTACAATTAGTGAACAAAGACATTAAGACAGTTATTATAAAAATATTGTATCTTTATTAAAATGTTAAGTAAAGGCCTGGAAGAAATTTAAAAAGATCCAAAATGAAACTTCTAGAAATGTTAGTATTATGTCTAAAATTAAAAATACACAGGATGGGATTAACAGCAGATAAATTACAGAAGAAAAGATTAGTGAACCTGAAGACACAGCAAGAGAAATTATCCAAAATACAGTACATAGAAAAAAGGTAAGTTTGAAAAATAAACAGAACATTAGACAGCTGTGGGACAATTGCTAATTGCCTAATATGCATGACCTAGGATTGAACAATTATGTCTTAGATACAAAACCAAAAGCACAATTTATAAAAGCATAAACTGACAAACTGGACCTCATAATTAAAATTTCTATTTTCAGAAAGCAATGTAAAGAGAATGAAAAGTCACAAACTAGGAATAAAAATTTGCAAATTACATATCTGAAAAAATGACTTGTATTAAGATCATATAAAGAACCCTCAAAGCTCAATAATGAGAAAATAAACAACCCAGTTACAAAAACAAGCAAAATGTTTGCATAGACACTTCACAAGTAAGCACAGGAAAAGATATCAACATTATTATTCATTAAGAAAATGAAAAATTTTAAACCACAATGAGCTACCACCACACACCAATTAGAATAGATAAAATTTTAAAAAACCAACCATGCCATGTATTGGCAAGGATGTGGAGAAACTAGAACTCTCAAACACTGCTGGTTCAGCCACTTTGAAAAACAGTCTGGCAATTTCCTAAAATATTAAATATACAACTTACCATTCAGCCATTTTTGAATTCTGGATCTAAAAAGATTAAGGCCTATGTCCATGCAAAGATTTGTACATGAATATTAATAGCTGCTTTGTTATAATAACCCAAATGTGCAAATAACCAAAATGCTCACCAATAGTCAAATGGATAAACAAACTGATCTATCCATACTCCAGAATATTATTCACTAATTAAAATAAATAAACTATTAATACAGGCCACAGCATGGATAAATCTCAAAATAACTATGCATGGCTAAATCCAAGTTATCTTAAGAGAAAAAAGCCAGCCACACACACACACACACCCCAAAAATACATATCTATAGTCCTCCTTATTTGACTTCTGAGAATAGGTAAAATTATTATGTAATAGTAAGAATCAGGAAGGGTAGGCAAGGATGATAGGGATTGACCAGAAAGGGGCATGACTGGTCTTTCTGTGGTCTTTCTATAACCATTACAGTAATGGTTATTCAACCACAAAAAAATTGTCAAAATTCCTCAACATGAACACTTACGATGTATGCATTATATTGTATATAATGAATACCGCAATAATATTTTAAAAGAAGGGCCATGAAAAGTAAATTACCCTTTATACTATGCTTTACATTTAATTTCCTCAATTATTTATACATTGCTTTCGCAGATTAAGCATATTTTCCATATTTATGAAAAAAGGTCTAAACATAATTATGATACCACAAATACTATACGGAAAATATATTCAAACATAATTTTTTTAACGGACCTCAAATACAATACCAGGACAAGCAACACACACACACACACACACACACACACACACACACACACAAAGAAAAAAAAAAACCTTAAACCCAAAGTGATTCTCTCTAAAACAAAAACTTTCTCCAAGCTTAGCTTAAAAACAATGCTTTCCTCATGCTCAGAAAATTTTCTTAATTTCAGCTCATCTCAGGAAATTATACATTATAGATTTTCATAGCCATTGGAAAATAAGTGCTCTGCACATGTGTTCTGAGGGTGCTATCACCCCATTCAGCCAATTTAAACCCACCTCATAGTTTCTGTGTCTTGTTGGTAGTGCTACTATAAAATAAACTTGAAAATAAAGGCAGGATTTTAAAATTATAAAAATTACAGTCCCATTTTCCTTGCCAATTCTAGGCTGTCATCAAATACTCCATATGAACCACGCCCTCCAGCAGGCAATACCACATCCACAGACAGGAGGCACCTCGCTAGGGTCATTGGACCCCTAATGCATACATATAACCTCACTGAAGGGAGGACCACGTGCCGTTTTGCCTCCTCCCTCAACTTCTCTTGTCCTCCACCAGAACTATACTGAAAATCAGTAAAGGTGGGCATTTAAAGGATGATGGTGTTTGGCCAAAAGATAGATACAATTAGGTGAAAAAAAGTAGAGGGCGGGAAAGAAAAGGAAAGGTTGGAAGGGAAAAAAAAAGATGACAGTGGAAAGAGGGGAGCAGATTTAATCCTTGTGAGCTGCTGTTTCTTCAGTCTCTAAAATGAGATGACCCACCCGCCTCACAGGATTGTTAAGCAGACTTTTTAGATTAAATAGCAACTATCAAAAAGTGTAGCCCTTGCTTTTGTTTAATCCTCTTTGGGAGGGATTTGTGATATTCTTTGAACTTTGAGAACTCTAATGACTTTAGACATCAGAAGAACTAATTTTTATTTGGATACAGGGGTGCATGTGGAGGGGGAGGGAGGATGTGATTGTGATTTCTCTACTGCTCTGGTTACCCCAAGGGACTGCTAAATGCTCCACAATTTAAAGCAAGCCAGAGCTTTTCCTTTTTAGGGCAGAAATAATTAGAGGATATGTACAGTCCACAAACCTTTGGGCTTAGACTCGAATAAATAACTTTATTCTTATGTGTCAATGAAGTTTACAAACCAGTCTCCTTCCCAGGAACCATAATATGGATGGCACTCCCTAGAGATGTATAAGGTACATACAATGTGCACAACCTTCCTGGCTGCCCTACAGCCCCCTGTTCATTCACTAAAACAAACAAATTTGAAGCTCATGTGTCAGACTTTGCCAACCAGCCCCCACTCCCTATGGCAGCCATGCTCCCCTCATTTCTCAAATGACTGCAGCTCCTGGACCTACTGTTTCTCTCTCTCTGGCATTTCCTGTCTTCAAATAGATAATTATTCGAACATTCTGGCTTCTTAGATTCTTAAACCCATTTTTTTCTAATAATCACGTGCTTCCACCTATCCTAGCCATTTACTTACCATGTTCATAAACCAGACCAGTGGTTCTCAAAGTTCAGCCTCGCTATATGACCTGGGAACTTGCCAGAAATGAAAATCTCAGATCTCACTTCAGATCTATTGAATCAGGAAATGTGGTGTAGGACCCAGCAATTCCTACTTAACCAGCCCGCCATGTGATTCTGGTACTTGCTCATGTTTGACCTCACTGTTACCAAAAACTACAATAGCCCTATCATCCAATTCCAAGAATATCACATTTAATTTAACTATAGTGACCTGGCTCGACCAGCCCTTTGAACCTACTAGGACCTTAAACACCCTATTTCATATTACTCATAGTCACACTACTGTCATTTTACTCACTTGTCAAAAACCTCAATCCCTGTTAAGACCAAACCTCAACCCATGTCTGGCCTATATCAGAAGAGCTAAATATGGCTAAAGAAAATCTCATATCACTTTAAATTTGTGGCCACTACCCCATGGGGCCCTTCTTACTAAAAGTCAATCACTCTAGATTTCCCTACTCTATCTTTCCTCCCACCCTCCTGAGTGACGATTATGAAATTCTACACTTCTTTTCCAGTCTTTATTCTTATCTGATGACTTTGCCTCCTATGTTAACAAGAAATAGCAACCATCAGAACAGAACTTCCACCATCACTTCTACCCACCTACCAGCATCTGCCCTCTTACACTCCTGCCCTCTAACTTCCCCAGATTGTGTGCATGTCTAAGGTCAACCTCTTCTACTTGTGCACAAGTTGTCGTCCTCTCCTGCCTCCTCGAGGACGCTGTTCTAGTCATTATCTACTCTTTTCTGCTTCATCAGCTTTTCCCTCTCTACTGGATCATTTCATCTGCATAAAACATTCTGCTACTCCTCCCATTAACATTAACAAAAATAATGATAAGATGCTCTTGATATTAATATGACTTCCCCCTCCAGTAATGGCTCCATCTCTTCTATTTATAGCAAAATTTCTCCACAGAGTTATCTACACTTGTCTTATACAATTCCTCATGTCCCATTCTCTCTTAAACCCACTCATTAGGCTTTCATTCTCACCACTCCAACAAACTGTTCCTGTAAAGGTCGCCTCTGCCATCTTCCACTTGCTTGGCTTGTCAGCTCTACTTGATACACTCCTTCTTCCCTACCACCCCTTCCTGCCCTTGGCTCTCCCCAGATTCCTGCCACCTGACCAATCCCTCCTTCTCCGTCTCCATTCTCATCGACCTGGCCACTCTACACTAAAATTCCCTAGTTCTCAGACCTCACTCCTATTTTCTTCTCACTCTTCACTCACTCACTCACTTGGTGATTTCATCAGATTGAAGGCTTTACATACCCTCTTTCTGATAATCTCTCATTTATATTTGTGGCCAAGGACACTGGTCAAATTCCACAATGGTATATTTAAAAGCATACTCATCATCTCCACTGGTCGAACAGACACTGAAAACTCAGTAAGACCAAAATTGAACATCTCTTCTCCCTCAGCAAACCAGCTCGCACTACAGTTTTCCTACGTCTGGTCAGGGTAACCACAATACTTCCAGCTGCTAAGGTCAAAAAATTTCAAATTTCCCTTGATTTCTTTTTTCTCTCTCAGATCTCAATTCCAATCCATTGACAATCCTGTTGCCTCTTTCCTCAAAATATACCTCAAATCTGACCACTGTTAACTAACACCACAAAGTCCAAACCACATCATTTCTTACCTGGATTATTGAGACAGCTTCTCAATATCATCACCTTACCGTTTATTCAACCAGTCAGAGTAATCGTTTAAAAACATATACAGTAGAACCCCCGTATCTGCAATTTCATTTTCTGCAGTTTCAGTTACCTGTGGTCAACTGTAGCCTGAAAATATTAAATGGAAAATTCCAGAAATAAAAATTTCAAAAGTTTTAAATTTCATGCCTTCTGAGGACCTCACTTCATATCATCACGTAGGCATCATATCATTTCACATTATCACAAGAAGCATGAGTACAGTACAATATTGGAGAGACCACACTTACGTAACTTTTACTATAGTACAATCTTATAATTGTTCTATTTTACTATTGGTTACTATTGTTAATCTCTTACTATGCCTACTTTATAAATTAAACTTTATCATAGGTGTGTATTATGGGGAAAAACGTAATATATGTAAGGTTTGGTACTATTTGTGGTTTCAGGCATCCACTGGGAGTTTTAGAAGTTATTTCCTGTGGATAAGGGGAGACTACATATCAGAATATGTTACTTCTCTGCTCAGAACTCTACAACATCTTCCCATCTCATCTAGTTGGAAGTCCAAAATCCTTACAAGCTTACATAATCTGACCTGCTCCCCATTACGTAACCAATTCATTGACTACTATTCTCCCCTTCAATAGTCCTGCCCCAGCCATGTTTCTCTCCTTGCTGTTAGTAGAATATTTCAGGTGTGCTCTTACTTTAGAGCCTTTGCACTTACTGGAATGGATGCCCCACTTCCTTACTTCAAGTCTTTGCAAAAATGTCATCTTCTCTGTGAAGTTCATCTCACTACCCTTTTTCCAGCAGGGCTTATCTCCCTCCTTTGCCAAATTTCTCTCCACAGTCCCATCTATTTCTAAAATGCTATGTAATTTGTAAGATTATAGATTCTCTACAGGTAGAATGGACCTGTTTTGTTTGTTTTGTTGTTGAATCTCAATTACGTGGAATGGGGTGCTGGAACAGAGTAAATAAATAGCTTTTGCATGAAAGAAAGGGAAAGAGAAAAAAGGAAGGAAGGAAGGAAGGAAGGAAGGAAGGAAGGAAGGAAGGAAGGAAGGAAGGAAGGAAGGAAGGAAGAAAGAAAGAAAGAAAGAAAGAAAGAAAGAAAGAAAGAAAGAAAGAAAGAAAGAAAGAAAGAAAAAGAAAGAAAGAAAGAAAGAAAAAAAGAAAGAACCAGATCTCTAAAGGGAGACAATAAGACAGATACCATACTTGATGTGGACCAGAATGGGTCATAAAAGCTCATGTTGTTGTACATCATAACACATGCCTTTTCCAGAGTATTTTAAAGCAAATTTAAACTAATAATTGATGCTTTTGCATGGAGGAAGAAAATGGAAATTTTCTTCTCACCTGGGCCAGTTCTGGAACTGTAATGGAAGATATACAAAATAGACCACTTTTAACCTAACAAATACAAAATATTTTTCCCTAAATAGCACTACAGAAGGTAGTAACAGAGTTAACTAGCATAACAATTTCTCACAGCTTCAATATCTCCTCCTCAGGTCTTGGCATCTCACCTGGCTCTCACCTACCCTCAGGATAAACCTTAGTCTCCTTATCCTATACAAGAAAAATTTTCACTTCTAAAATTTAACTTATCTCTGTTTTGTGATTACATCACACACATACACACAAACTAAGCTATTTCCTAAAAAAAAAAAAAAAAAGAAAAAAGAAAAAAGAAAAGACAGATATTTGGATCATGAATCCAAGGTAGCTGAGTAGAACCAGGACAAAAGGCCATATTTCTTTCATACTCTATGTCAGGCATCTACAAACGTTTTCTGTAAAGGGCCAGATAACTATTTTAGGCTTTGTGAGACATATGGTATCTGCCACAACTACTTAATTCTGCTACTGTAAAGCAAAAGTAACCATAGACAGACGATATGTAAATGAATGAGTATGGCTGCATTCCAATAAAACTTTATTTATAAAAACAAACAATGGGCCAGATTGAGCAGCTGAGCTATAGTTTGCCAACTCCTGCCCTACTTTTTTGTGTGTAGTTAACCATTGTTTTAAGGGTTGATATACTGCTTCTTAAGTAAATAAAGTCATTTACATGTTTTCTAATCACAGCAACTGGCTGACCGTTATAATAATATTGTTCCAGAGTTTATGAGTTCTGAGTTGTATAAATACTCAAATCATTTAACTTGCCTTCCCGAAGAAAGCATTGGAGAACATTAAGGCACAGCAAGTGAGAAAACAGTGAGAATTCTATTGAACACTTTTTAAAGAAAAATATAATGAGTACACTTACACAAACAGATATCCACTATTCATATAAAGTTGGCTTTTTGCATTTGTAAAGTGGAGTGTTCAGGAATGTGTGTGCATGTCTTTATATAATTTTCTATAAATGTAATTAGTGAGATTTGGCAGTTATAAAAACAAAGATCAAATCTGAAACCAATATAAACATTGTAAAAAATCACTGTCATGGTAGAAAGAAACAGTTAAAGATAGCCTTTGGGTATCAGGTGAGGACGAGTTAAAATAGATTTGGGAAATACCTAATACTCTTTCAACCTTTGGCTTTTACCTCTAAGTTTCTCCAGAATAAATGGTATGAAAGAAAGTGGCATGAAAGAAAATATAGCAAAACCAGACATGGAAAATTTTCTGTCAGTTCAATGTGGTTGTTTCAAAATACGGCTTTGTGTGTATGGATAGTGAGATAAAAATAAAGAGAAAAAACAGACTGATAAATAGAGAGCTGATAACAATAACAGATAACACTATTGAGCACTTACTATGTGCCAGGCAATGTTCTAAGTGTTATATATGTATTTACTCACTTAATCCTTCAACTCTGTGAAGCAAATACAACTATTATGTCCCAAATTTCCAAATGAAAACAATTGGAGAACAGATGCATGAAGTAGGTTGCTCAATGTATCCAGCTGGTAAGTAGGTGAGATGGGATTTGAACTTGTAGAATGTGGTTCTATTATTCATGCTTTCATCAACTTGACTATATTGCCTCTAAAAATTTCAGGTTATAAGGATTTTTTTTTTTTTTAATTTGGACAATGTTAACCCATTAGAGTAAGCTAAACAGAAAAAGCTATGAAGAAAGTTGAGAGAGGAAAGTAGATAAATCAAAATCCCAAAAAAAATAAATAAATAAAAAGGTGAAAAAGGCAAAAAGAGAAAGACACATTTTTAATTAAAACAGAAGGAGAGACATGTCAGAATGAAGACCAGCAAAATACATTTATTACACCCAAGTATAACTGAAAAAAATTATTGACTGACCAATAGACATAAGGGTAGAAGACTGAAGAACATGAAAAGTCCTTGAAATGTCTCCTGAGAAAAACTCAACAGGGTCCCTAAGGGACTAAATCAGAGGTCTAGCTCAGGGCCCAGCTGGGGCCAGGTGGGGAAATATAGCGCAGCTTTATAATGGACCCAAACAATTATCATATTCTGACTTCTGTAAAACATGCCAATTATAAATCAATTTTCTATTCATTAAGGCAATTGCGGTGATGTCATCAAAATGGTGGCATGAGGTGATCCTCTGTAAATCTCCCCTGGAATTTACAACAAATGGAACAACTATAACTCCACAAAGGACTCCCTGCACAGCAGACAGGCAAGACGAAGAGGCCCAATACTGAATTCATGGGCGAATCGCATGACCAGGGGAGGAGGGAAGGGAGAAGTACGGAGACAGAGCATCACGGGAGAAGGATGCAGACCTAGCTCAGTGCTCCGAGCTCGCTGCATCCCGGAACTACCACCGCTGCAGGAGAGGGAAGAACTCGGACTGCTAGGGCTCTGCTTATGGCCCACAGGGCTGAGGGGGCAGCATATAACACAGCTGAACCCAACGCTCATGGCAGAGACCTCAGAGAAAAGACTGAGGGAAGAAGGCTGAAAACAGTGGTTTAAGCCCTCACTGCCAAGCAGAGAACGGAAGCCTTAGGCACTGAGACTAGCTGCCCCCTCCCTACCCTCCCAGAGCTCACCCCGCCCCCACCTGCCTGGTCCTAGAAGTGGAACAGTAGCAGTCTCAGATCAAAAGAACAGAATATTTGCCATTCTGAGAACTGTGGACCGCAGACACAGTTTCGCCGCCCACCTAGTTCCGGCAAAGGGGAGGGAGCTGTGGAAGCAGGACCAGCTGTGGTGGTGGTCACCGCCATTGCTCTGGGCCACCTCTCACAACTCACCATGCCCCTGGCCCCACCTATCTGGGCGGATCCCTGAAGGAGTAAACAGAACTGCTGAAACATACGGACTCTGAATCTGATGCAAGAAGAGCTTTGGAACTTCAAAAGCTGTCTGCATACCCACAAGGACACTGCACCCTGTGACCCAGGCAAACTATTAACAGAGGAGAAGCCTATCTCCCAGGGAATCCCCCCATTGGGTGAGAAACTGGAATAGTGCAGAGAAAACATAGCACTACCATGTGGGAGAGAAAAAAAGGCTGCACTCGGAGATAAAATAAAACATTCTACCAACAAGTACTGGAAAACAAAAGAAAGACCTCTTCCTATCAACCTGTTGCAGAAGCCACTCCTGTAGATGTCTAGGAAGAGAAATAATAAATCAGTAATTGCCATGAATAACCAAGGCAACAAGACAGCTCAGAAAGAAAGTGAAAAGTCTCCAGAAAAGGAACTTAAAGATACAGAAATATGTGACTTAAATGACAGAGAATTCAAGATTGCAGTTCTGAAAAAACTCAATGAGATACAAGAAAACACAGAAAGGCAGTTTAATGAACTCAGAAACACAATCAAAGAACAACATGAGCATTTTACAAAAGAGATTGAAATTTTAAAAAAGAACCAAATAGAATTTCTGGAGATTAAGAACTCAATAGAAGAAATTAAGAATGAAATAGCCAGGTTAGGTAGTAGAGTTGACCAGATGGAGGAAAGAATCAGTGACATCGAAGCTAGAAACCTGGAAATTACACGGATGGAAGAAGAAAGAGACTTGAGACTTAAAAGAAATGAAAGAACTCTACAAGAACTTTCTGACTCCATCAGAAAGAGCAATATAAGAATAATGGGCATACCAGAAGGAGAAGAAAGAGAGAAGGCAACAGAGAATATATTCAAACAAATTGTCGATGAGAACTTCCCAAACTTGTGGACAGAACTGGACCCTCGAATCCAAGAAGCAAATAGAACACCTAATTACCTCAATCCCAACAGGCCTTCTCCAAGGCACATTGTATTGAAGCTGTCTAAAAGAACTATATGCCACCAAATTCAATAACCTAGAAGAAATGGAAAAGTTCTTAGAAACATATAGCCTTCCAAGGCTGAACCATGAAGAACTGGAAAATCTAAACAGACCGATCACCAGTAACAAAATTGAATCAGTCATCCAAAACCTTCCCAAAAGCAAAAGTCCGGGACCAGATGACTTCACTAGTGAATTCTACCAAACCTTCAAAGAGGATCTAATACCAATCCTGCTCAAACTCTTCCAAAAAACTGAAGAAGAGACAGTACTCCCTAACTAATTTTACGAGGCCAACATTACCCTGATGCCAAAACCTAGTAAGGACAACACACACACACAAAAGAAAACTACAGACCGATATCTCTGATGAATACAGGTGCAAAAATCCTAAACAAAATTCTAGCAAATCGAATACAATAATGCATTAAAAAGATTATTCATCATGACCAAGTGGGGTTCATCCCTGGGGCACAAGGATGGTTCAACATCCGCAAATCCATCAATGTGATACATCACATAAACAAAATAAAGGACAAAAATCATATGATTATATCAATTGATGCAGAAAAAGCATTTGACAAGATACAACATCCATTTATAAATAAAACACTTAATAAAATAGGTACAGAGGGAAAATACCTTAACATAATAAAGGCCATATATGACAAACCCTCAGCTAATCTCATAATTAATGGTGAAAAACTGAAGCCCTTTGCTCTACATTCAGGAACATGACAAGGCTGTCCCCTTTCACCTCTGCTTTTCAACAGAGTGTTAGAAGACCTTGCCAGAGCAATCAGGCAAGAGAAAGAAATAAAAGGCATCCAAATTGGGAATGAAGAAGTTAAATTGTCACTCTTTGCAGATGACATGATGCTACATATAGAAAACCCTAAAGACTCCACCAGAAAGCTATTAGAAACAATTAACAGATACAGTAAAGTTGCCGGCTACAAAATCAACGTACAAAAGTCCATTGCATTCCTATATACTAACAATGAAATCTCAGAAAAAGAAATATAAAAACAATTCCTTTTGCAATTTCAGCAAAAAGAATAAAATACCTAGGAATAAACTTAACCAAGGATGTGAAAGACCTATATGCTGAAAACTATAAGACATTTTTCAAAGAAATTGAAGAAGACACAAAGAAATGGAAAGACATTCCGTGCTCATGGATTGGAAGAATCAACATATTTAAAATGGCCATATTACCCAAAGCAATATACAGATTTAATGCAATCCCCATCAAAATCCCAATGGCATATTTTAAAGAAATAGAACAAAAAAACCATCAGATTTGTTTGGAGCCACAAAAGACCCCGAATAGCCAAAGCAATCTTAAGGAAAAAGAACAATAATGGAGGTATCACACTCCCTGACTTAAGCTTGTACTACAGGGCTACAATAATCAAAACAGCATGGTATTGGCAGAAAAACAGACACATAGACCAATGGAATAGAATTGAGAAACCAGAAATAAAACCACATAAATATGGACAGATAATTTTTGACAAAGAAGCTAAAAACATACAATGGAGGAAAGACAGCCTCTTCAATAAATGGTGCTGGGAGAATTAGATAACCACGTGCAAAAGAATGAAACTGGACTGCTATTTGTCACCATGTACCAAAATTAATTCAAAATGGATCAAAGACTTAAGCATAAGACCTGACACAATAAACGGCATAGAAGAAAACATAGGTACTAAACTTATGGACCTTGGGTTCAAAAAGCATTT
This sequence comes from Rhinolophus sinicus, assembly GCF_057876585.1. Lineage (NCBI taxonomy): Eukaryota > Metazoa > Chordata > Mammalia > Chiroptera > Rhinolophidae > Rhinolophus > Rhinolophus sinicus. The sequence goes on from NC_142517.1 coordinate 203,042,075, forward strand.
TATGAATTTGACTCCAAAGGCAATGGAAGTAAAAGCTAAAATAAACAAATGGGACTATATGAAACTTAAAAGCTTCTGCACAGCAAAAGAAACCATCGACAAAATAAAGAGAAAACCAACTGAATGGGAGATGATTTTTGCAAACAGTGCCTCCGATAAGTGGCTAATATCCAAAATATACAAGGAGCTCATGCAACTCAACAACAAAAAAACAAACAACCCAATTGAAAAATGGGCAGAGGACCTGGAAAGACATTTCTCCAAAGAGAACATACAAATGGCAAATAGACATATGAAAAAATGCTCAACATCACTAATCATCAGAGAAATGCAAATAAAAACCACAGTGAGATATCACCTCACCCCAGTCAGATATCACCTCACCCCAGTCAGAATGGCTATCATCAACAAGACAAATAGTAACAAGGGTTGGAGAGGCTGTAGAGAAAAAGGAACCCTCATACACTGTTGGTAGGAATGCAGACTGGTGCAGCCGTTATGGAAGGCAGTGTGGAGGTTCCTCAAAAAATTACGAATAGAAATATTGTATGACCCAGCAATCCCTCTCCTGGGTATCTACCCAAAAAATCTGAAAACATTTATACATAAAGACACATGTGCTCCAATGTTCACTGCAGCTTTGTTTACAGTGGCCAAGACATGGAAACAACCAAAATGTCCTTCGATAGATGAATGGATAAAGAAGTTGTGGTATATATATACACACCATGGAATACTATTCAGCGGTAAGAAAAGATGATATAGGAACATTTGTGACAACATGGATGGATCTTGAGAGTGTAATGCTGAGCGAAATAAGCCAGACAGAAAAAGCAGAGAACCATGTGATTTCAGTGATATGTGGTATATAAACCAAAAACAACAAAAGAACAAGACAAACAAATGAGAAACATAAACTCATAGACACAGACAATAGTTTAGTGGTTACCAGAGGGGAAGGGGGAAGGGGGGTGGGAGATGAGGGTAAGGGGGATCGAATATATGGTGATGGAAGGAGAACTGACTCTGGGTGATGAACACACAATGGGATTTATAGATGATGTAATACAGAATTGTACACCTGAAATCTATGTAATTTTACTAACAATTGTCACCCCTATAAATTAAAAAAAAGAAAAAAGCAATTGCTTTAAGGACCCATTAACCTATTTCCGTTCTTATAACTCGAGAGTTGCAAACCATATCCCTTCTGAAGAGTCTACAGGTCTGAGTTATCAGTAATTCACACTGGCCTAGTCCTCAGTCCATCCAAATCTTTAATATTTTTCTCCTTGCCATATTTATTCCAGTCTAAGACATAGAGTTATTTCAGATTTTATCATGTCAGAAATCAAGTTACATCTTCTATTTGATGATAAAATTGGGAGCATTTTTTCCCAATGATACATAAAATAAGGTTGTATCTTACAATCCATGATGTATTCGATTAGATGGACCACATTAATTACTTTGCCTTCAATTAACACGAACACTTCCAAGCCAAAGGGAGACTAGAAACTTAACCTCAGTGCTGCTCAAGATATCTATAGCTTCTTATCCTAGCTAACACTGAGCCACACATGTTATTTTATGCTCACATCTATCCTATGAGAGCAGAGTTTATTATTAATTCTTTTCACAGATGAGGTGTCAGGGGTTCAGAGAAGTGAACTATCCTGCACAAGGTCGACTCATGGGACCAGGAGTCGCATGCATATTTTCACACAAGAGCTCTGCTCCTTCCACCACCACAGGTGTTTTTCTGCATAAAAGTCCTAGTGCCCTACATTTTAACTAAGATGTAAATACCACCTGTACAATTTTGGTTGTAATTGACAACCTCTGACTCATTGATGTAGAGGAAAGGCCTATTTGGTCATACCCCTTATCCACGGGGTCATACTATCCAAGACTCCCAGTGGCTGCCCGAAACTGAGGATGGTACTGAACCTTATATATACTATATTTTCTCCTATACATACATACCCATGATAAAGTTTAATTTATAAATTAGACACAGTAAGAGATTAACAACTAATAATAAAACAATTACAATAAAAGTTACATGAATGTGGTCTCAAAATATCTTATTCTACTATACTCACCTTTTCACTTAAAGAAAGCACTTCATGGATTCTCATGAGCATATCCAAATTGCAGCATCACTGCTCTTGTACTTTGGAGCCATGACTAAGTAAAATAAGGGTGCTTGAACACAAGCACCGTGATACCCGGACAGTAGATCTGATAAGCGAAAGGGCTACTAAGTGTAACGGCTGGGGAGCTTATACAGCGTGGATACACTGGACAAAGGAATGATTTACCTTCTAGTCAGCGTGAGATTTCATTGCCCTGCTTAGCACGACACGCAATTTAACACTTATGAATAGTTTATTTGTGGAATTTTTCATTTAAAAATTTTGGACTGCCGTTGATCCCGGGTTACTGCAACCACAGAAAGGGAACACACGCTTAAGCGGGGACCGCTGTATAAGAATCTTACTCAACGTCACTCTATACTCATGAAAAGTAAGAGGCATAGAAGCTGCCTGCGAAAGAACTTCTTATCCTTTTTTTGGGTTCTTTTAATTCCATAGGCCACAGTCATCAAAATCCCAGAGTCTTCATGCTGATAAACTGAAGCCATCTTGTATGCAAGAAAAGAAATTTAAAAAGAGAGAGAGACAGAGCATGCAAAAACCTGCTCTGCAGAATTGGAGCAATACTTGGAGTTGATGAAATGAATAAAGATAGCCAATGTCATTAAACAGCCAGTGGAAAAATCACCCTCAACCCCAGATTTATTTGAAGACTACCAGAAAGACAGAGTGAAACATAACACAAAACTGACACAAAAGTCTGTTACTTACAGAGAACTCAATTAAATATGTCAATTGGCAATAAAATTATAATAGTCAACCCTTCTTTTCAGGCATCTCAAGATACTGTTTACCTTATGTTACCCACAAAATGGGCTGCTTGCAGATGATGGTAAACTACCCTCAGATTACCAGGAAGCCACGCCAATTTGGACGTTCATGCAAACAAAATAGTCCAAGTTCCAAATTACCAGTCTAGCTGAAGAACAAGATTTATTTTGAGAGTTTGATGACTAAAATAAATAGACTTGAAGCCTGAGGATAGACAAGGTCTACTTGGAATGAGGCTAGACTGTGGCCAAATGGAGGGACAAGGCCAAGGAGACACTACAGAGAGGATAATAAATTAATTTCTGAATAAACTCCGACACATGGAGACATAGCCAAGCGCTATTGTAGTCTCATGCTATTAGGTACTAAAATATATTGCCAAGGGGTAGTAAATAAAACAGCACAGCACTGAGGCAGGAAAAGACTCAACAATGAACAGAATATGGGAATTTAATCAAATCAATGGGGGCAAGATGGATTAGTGAATAATTGGGTTTGGAACAATGGACCAGCAGTTTGAGAAACCTGGTTTATTTCATTGAATCACTACTTCTTGTTTAATTAAAGCAAAATTCTAAATGAATCAGAAATCAAAAATGTAAAAAATGAAACGATAAGAATGCTAGAAAAATACATAGTAAAATATTTTTATAACCTTGGGGGGAGAAAAGTCTTTCTAATAACCTCAAAAATTTTAAAAAGTCCATAAAGGAGGACGATCAATACATTTATCTCCATAAAATTGTATAGTTTCTATATAGTAAAGTATTTCCACAAACCAGACTGAAGGATAAGTGATAACTTGAAAAAATATTTACAAGCCTATGTCCAAAAAGTTAAAATACCTATTTTTAAAGTTCCTACAAACCAATATTTTAAGAGATAATAAGCGATAGATATTAAAAGCCACTTCATGAAGAAAAATAAAAACAAATGACACTGCATAAGGGATCTTAATTTGGGTGATGAAAAAAATGTTCTAAAACTGATTTATGGCGATGTTTGTAAAACTTGGTAAATCTACAAAAAAAGAAAAAAGAAGAAAATCATTGAATTGTACAGTTGACATGGATGAATTATACATGTTAAACATGCCTCAGTCAAGTTGTTTAAAAATGAATAAACATTAAAATAGATGTTATCCCTTATTAATATTCAAGATACGACAACAAAACAATGCCTCTTCCAATAATTTCCTCTCTAAACTCCCGCAACATCATACTGTCCTGTTTTTTGTTTTGTTTTTTCCTTTCCTCTCTCATGTCTCCTCACTCTCCTTTGGTCATCCCTCCACTTCCAGAGGTGGCCATTCTTTAGAGTTCTCTGCTGAACCTTCATTCTACCCCCATTCCCTCCTTAGGAATTAGCACTTGCAACTGGCACTGTACCAGCAATAGCAACAATGTAAAGCAACACTGCAGTCCTCTTTTCTAAACTCCAGCATCATGTATCCAACCTTCTGCTCTATGTCTCCATGGTTGAATCACTCATATCAAACTGAACATGTCCAGAAGAAAACCCATTAATGGCTGTCCTACCGCACAATTCTACCCCTCAAGCACTCCCGTCTATTTGCTCATGCCGAAACGCTGAGATTCACCCTTGGTATCTTTCTCTCCATTACATCCCTCAACCAATCCATCTCCTATTCCTAAAAGACCTATGTTAAAAATGTCTTTTGACTCCATTTACTTCTTTGCCACCCTACAGCCCCGCCCTACAGTTCAAACTATCATCATCTTCCATTTAACAACTCCAGGAGCACGTGATAGGTTTCCCACTCATACTGTTGTCCCTCTCTGATCCATCCTCCAAAAACTGGCAGCATGATTTATTTTAACGCAAATAAAGTTAATATGGTGGATGGTGAGATGCAGCATCCCGATTCTGCTTTGTTGTCTAGAGGTTGGGAATGATGTCAGCCCCTTCAGGGTTACCTTGGTGGCAAAGAATTGCCTTGCCCCAAGTCATATCCCATCCTGGGGAGGTTCATATCCAATGATGGTTCAGTGTGGAGGTCTAAATACCCAACCATCTCAGCATCACTGGGACCACTCTGGAGAAGCACTGCTCCCTGTAAGGTCAGCCGAGGCTGTCATTGGGCCCCAACCCCAAATCACCTCCTCTCTCTGCCCAATTCTTTTTCCTTTCCCTTCTTCCACAGATACTAATCCCAAGAGCACGCCTCAAGAAAAAAGCCTTTCTGCTCAACTCTGTCTCAGATTGTATCCTCAGGAACATGATCTATAGCAGTCTTTTGCTTCCCTAATAGAAATCTGGCAATGGTATTTTTGAGGTCCCACTGATCCAGACAGATTCCTCTTTTGCCACTCCCCTGCTCCAGTTACGCTGAGTCTCTGTCTTCAAATGCACACAAATTCCTGGAAACCTCGGGATTGTCTCACTTGGTGGATCCAAAATAAGGCTTCATCCTGTTAATAACTTCCAAACTGCTATAGACTATGGGATGCCGATCAGCCATAGATAACATATTTCATCACTTTATAAGCTTCTGACACAAAATGGCTGTCTTAGAAAACGTGATATTCTCTGTAACACCTGGCACATAGCTTTGCTCACAGAAGGTGCCCAATGAATAAAATGTGTTATATGAATTACGTGACTTGGTAACAAATACTAAATGGCAGGATCAAGTCACTACCAAAAAAGAGCACCCTCAAACAGCCCGTGCACTAGAACTAAAGCCAAACTCCAGTGGAGAAAGGGAACGGAGAAAGGGGAGACAATTGATATATAAAATGTGTAACTCTTATAAAGTTGAGATCAGAAATTCTTTCAGGCTAACGAATGCATAACCTCAGCCGTGACTCATATCCAAGGTATTTAAGGAAGTAACAAGAAGTACATTGGGCTTTCTTTTTCCAACTCCTCTTTATTACATCTCAGAAATTTCAGGAAAGTTTTCTTCTTCAATAATTTTACACTAAGACCTTCTTTCTTCACCCATTGAATCTTTGTGCGAGTGGATCCAAAGCAAAGAATAATCTACCTATTTACAGTACATCCTTTTCCTCTAATTCCAACAACTGTTACTTAATGACAGTTTTCTTTCCATTCAGAATCCCTATTAACAAACTCCTATCACTTTCATTTGAAAGTGCATAGTTAGTTAAGACAAACTATACATTCTTGAATCTAACAACTGTGGCCGCTTTAAAAAGAACCTCTTCTTAGAAAGCATTAAGAAATAAGTAGAACGATTTAAACAACTAAAAAGCTCCAGAAAAATAAGTAATCCATTTGCATTCAAAAGATTTCCAGTAAAAGACTGCCATGACTATCCTGGCAGAATCATTTGTCATTAATCGTAATTAATATATTTGTCTTTGAATTTTAGAGTTGATTGATACGATAAACAGATAGCTTATATTTTCAAAATCATTGCAAAACAGCTCTTTAAAGACATGAGGAATGTGGACAAAAAACAGGTAATGGAAGTTGATGGAAGAAAAGGAATAACAGATCACCCCTAAACAAGCCAGAAACTTAATTATCACCTTTACTGAAATCCAAACAGCCGGGTTCTTGTTTCAAGGAGAACTACTCACAGAATATTTTCATGACTACCCTTATGTTTGCAACTGAAGATTAAAAACTAAATATTATTTGACAAGTTTTTATATGACGACATAAAGAGTGGCTAGGGCCTGGCTGTTGACTCAGACATTTCTGCCAACCTCCTTTGCCTGCCAAAATATAGCTTCAATAAGCACACATAAATTTTATTTTTAATAAATAACCACAAAACGGTTTCATAAACAGACTAAACTGTGGATAATTGTAGCTTACAATGAATATGTGTTACAGTTTCAGTAAATAGAAGTTACACAGTCTGAAACTGGCACACCCTATCTCCATCTTATGGATTGATGGCAAAACAGCTCATGTTGGAACAGCCCCATGATTTTCTTGGTAAGAGGCCTACATCCTAACTACTTAGGCTTCTGCCTCCTTGCAGTAGCCCTCCTGTTTGTCTCTGCAGACATTAGGTTTTACAGCCCTGAAACTTTAAAACGATAGCTGAGGCCTCCACTTGGTGTCCCAAAAGGGTCTTTGAGGTAAGAACAGTTCTTTATGCTCTGACCAACATGTAGACACCTATGATGGTTTAAAATGAATAAATAAAGGGCATTTGGGGGGAATAAATACTGATGTGATGAGAAGGAACCAGTGAGAATAAACTGTTCTTTCTAACTAACTTTTCTTGGAATTGACGTGTTCCTTCTACTCAAAGGATCCTTTTGGGAGAGTACCTTGCTTTTTCCTCTGCTGGAAGAATTTTTTTTCTTTTTTCTTTTTCTTTCTCTTTCTTTTTTTTGGTAAGTAAATCAACTGATTCCTTAAGAAAAAAAACAGCTTATTGAAAACTTAATGAATGTTTGTTTGTTTTCCTTTAGAAATCAGCTTTATTTTTAAGCTTCCTTGACCACACGTGTACTTTGATGAACTTCCTTCCAACTCAAGGAAAAAAGGTCCACATTTCTAACACTTCCAGCTCCAAGCCTCCAAATTCTCCTTTATTTCACATTGGCCCCCAAGAAACACAGAGGGAGAAAAATCAAAGGGGGAAACATTTTTAAGCATTTTGAGCTTCCTTTTGAAGATGAGGAGAGTTTTATCTCTAGTAAAAACAGGCCCTTCTGTGGAAAAAAAGAAGTGACGAATGATCAAACAGCATTCAGAATTCCAGGCATGCCAAGATACTGTTGGGTTAAATGATGGTGATGACCGCAAAGACCCTGTGCTCTTGGAAAATAAATAGCATAAGTCTGGCAACACGACCCACATTCCTATTGTACCGGACAATCTTACATGTTTTACATTCTACCTGGGGTGACCTTTCACTCATTTCTTAGCTCACAGTTGGATTTGTTCAGCCACAATTTACTGCGAACCTTCTTACCATAGGAATGGAATGAGGACTGTGGATGGATAGGACAGTGTGGTGAAGGGGGGGGAGATAGAGTAAGATGGTGGCATTGATGCCAAGATATGCCCAGCCTGAGGACACAGAATAGAGCCGAGCTATGGATTAAGTGCCATATGAGCTCAGGGAGAGAGTGACTCATGCTGCCTGAGGTTGATCTCCATCAGGAGGAATGCCTTGTGGTGTTTTGTGACCTATGAGACATTGGCAGCCTACAAGGCCACCTCACTATTCTGTTATGCTCTTCAGCTCTGCCAAGGTTAGATCTCTCATCTTAACCTCAGTCCTCCTGTCTGCATCCTTTACAACCCTACACAAACCCAGTGCTATTTGTCTAAGCAAATCCTCACTCGACTCCAGTTAGCCAGTTTTCCTAACCCTCATTCCAAATTAAATTTAACTCGTTTTATAGATTTCTTGTTAAGAAGCTATGCATAGAAAACTGTCGAGGATACAGAGATACAGGGTCTCTTTCCCTTCAAAAAGTTTATGACTCAGCAGGAGAGTTAGAGGCAAAAATTTAATGGGGGAAAAATGTTGTAATAGAGGTGCAAGTAAAATGCTGTGAGCACTTTAAAAACTAGTGGTAAGCTTTGGTTTAACGGGATGACAGAAGTTTTCACAAAGGTTCTGGATAGAACCTGAACCAAGAGTCATGGACACATTCGTGGAGCTCCAAGGCCCAGTGTGAGCAAAGGATGATAGACGCTTGGATAGGTGGCTAAGAGTGTTGCCAGAGCACAAACTGTATAGAAGAAGAGAATAGAGCTGATTTGGACCAGGTTGAATCCAAACCAAGAATAGAAGTGACTCTGGATAATGAGAAGCCTTCAAAGAATTTTTTAGAAAACATAAAATGACTTAGACTGACCTCTGAAAGCAGTGAGAAAAATTAATTAGAGAGACTCAAGGCAAGAGCTGGAATGGACTCCTATCAATGACCCAGTTATAGTGGGAATACAAGACTGTGAGATAAAAGGCCCTACAGAGGCTAAAATGAAGTATTCCCGGTGTGGACAAGGCTCCACGGTCACATTTCAACCTCTCACCACCCTTCCTTTTCAATAATCAGACAACTGACTGATAAAGTCAAATGTCAATCAAATACAATTTTCTCTATTGAGAACAGTGTTGTCCAATAGAAATTTTGCAGTAATGGATATTAAGCTCTTGAAATGAGCCACTGAATTCAGCCACTAAATCAATAACTGAGTTTTTAATTTTATTTAATTTTAATTAATTATAATTTACATAGCTCCGTGTGGTTAATGCCACCATATTGGACAGTGACAACTCTAGAGAATAAATTTTACTGAGTCAAGACATTGAAAGCATTTCTGAAAATTTTACATTATTCTTCTACCAATCATCAGACTTCAGGGGCTTTGCTGGATTTTAAAGACAGTGTCTACCAATCTATCAAAAGCCCCACATTAACAAATAATAAGATGCAGTGCTTGTATTTAGCTCAGGCTAGACAAAATTTCAAAAACATTTTCACTCCCAAAAAGGATCCCTTTTAGTTATTCAGAAGGACCATCTAACTTCCAGGTCTACTTGGGTCGCCTATCAATGATGAAGATGATCATGGAAGTCAGGCAGAAGTTGACGAGTTCTGACTTTACAAAAAGAAGGATCTGCCTCCTGACTATACATTTTCCAAAGACAGTTGCCCAGTGAGTCACTGCCGCACTGTAACTGAAGTACAGCGAGATGACCGTGGTGTGTAAATGTTTTTGTAAGTGGATTTGTGGTGTTAACTTTCCGGATCATAGAAATGATTTTGTTCAATATTTTTTCCTTTGTGGGTTTGCAGTCAAGAATTGCAACCAGTTCCTAAGACTTTAACTTTGAGTTTCCATGTAGTTATTTCAAAAACACCCTTTTGCAATGTTCTTGGAAACTGATTCCTTGTTACATGAATTCAAATACGTTATATGTCATGGTTACCAGTCAGCTATCAGGATGCATGGCCTTTTTGGTACTTCATTCTTTAGAACTTCTTATGGAAGACGGGTAGAGGAAATAAAACCAGAATTAGCTAACTTTTCACTTGCTAATATCTGTAACAAAATATGTTTAAAAGTATTGGAAGAAATTTAGTAATAAGATTTTTTTAACACGTAATTTATACATTAATTATCTCCAGTGGAAAAAGTATTTAGAACATGTCTATAATATGAATATCTGATAACCTTTAAGAAAAACCTTTAAATAGATGAACTTTTTAAAACAGATTGCCTTGAAACCATAATGAAAGCTATAGATGTACCTAAAGTCATGATGAAATAGTGCTTCAGGAAATCAGTTTAATGAATTAGAACCAAATGGATAGGATAGGACAGGACAGGACAGGACAGGACAGGACAGGACAGAACAGAACAGAATAGAATAGAATAGAAAATATCAGCGTATATCAGACATATTAAGGGAAAAAACTGCTGTATCACAAAACTTTCTGTCAATTATGTTTGTGTGTTTTCTGAATTGTGATGAAAATAAGTATTTTTTACAGAGAATTACTGTATAGACAGCTTGAAAGCCACTGGTATCAGATGGCAACACTTGAAGTTTCCTGCTGAATATATTGTCCCATGTGACAGATATTTACTAAGCATCTATTGTATACCTGATATTGGATTCAGTTACGAGAACACAAAGCTGAATACATGGTTGCTTCCCTCAAATAATTTACCACCTAACAATATATGTGGACAAATAGTTATAGTGCAATGAGTACTGCAAATGATATGCAGAGATATGGTGGGAACATGGTGGAGGGAATCTCTGCTTCCACATGACAGGAAACAGACCGGAGGCATGGACAAGGGATCCCAGAGTTGCATTTGATTTCATCCTTGAAAAGTAAGTGACTTGCAAGGTTGAAGAGAAAGGCATTCCGAGAAGGCAGACTATCTTATATATAAAGGTTGAGATGTGATGTCAACTGTGACTACAGTCTGATGTGGTACTCAAATTTTATCACACAGCTTGATTATTTAATGCTGCCTTCAAACCTAGAAGTATCGTAAAAGTTGAGATGTTTAATTTCATTGCTTTTGAATGGCTAATAACATGGTGATGCTCGATTTAGATCTTAAAAGCATCACTTCTAAGAGCAAAGTTTTTCAGAAGGAAGAGGTCATCTCAAATGGGTCCAAACTTATACTTCCTAAGGAAGAAAACAAAAATTACTTGTATAATAATAGGGTTTAGAAAGCCATATATAGCTCAGACTCCTTGCTTTGAGTGGTTTGAAAAAATATATTTATTAGAAAACAAAACAGCACATTAAAAAAAAAATCAAGCAAATTAGGTCATGCTTTTGCATACTTATAACTGTTATAGGACATGCATCATTTAACTTAATTTCACACTTATAAAATGTACATTATATTGGGGGTTGGGTAGAAATTGAGGTCCAGAACCAGGCATATATGCCATGAACAATCAATCACAAAAGGCTTTTGGAGCCAATTTAGGCAGTAGGTGAGTGCTTTGTAAGTACGAAATTATAGAGAGTTGAAAGCACTACTTCAAAATAAAACTTTTTGTTAATGTTTTTTTCTTGGTATCATTTACATTTGAATGTGAATATATTTGGTATTTATTTGAAATTTCTTTTTTCTTCCTTTCCTTTTCCATAATATCTAACAGAGAGCTTTACAAATAGCATCTCAACTCACAGGCATCAAATTATGCAGCAGAATCTAATGAAACTTTAAATAATTATCAGGACAATTGATAAAGATAGATAACCAATAAATTGTAACAGATTGGGTAAATCATCTTAATCATTCTAAATGTAGTGTGTGTGTGTGTGTGTGTGTGTGTAGTCTTTGTTTAAAATGGGGAAAAAATCTTTCAATTACTTTTCAAATATCTCAATGAAAATGACCCTTGTATTTTAGATTTCATAAATTCCATGGGAATTGCCATTGTAAAGATTTTGACATGGTCTTGAAATATAATCTTACTGTCCAAAAAATGACTGCTTAAAAATAATGACTTTGATTCCAATAAGAAAATAAATAATAACATTTCCAAGCCTTACCATAGCAGTTGTAAAACAAACTTAAACCTTCCTCTTCAGTTTCCCATTAAATTTTTCAGGTCTTGGAAGGGAGAGGCACAGTAATTACAATTGCAGTCTCTATCTAACATTTAAAAGTCGCACAAACCCCAAAGAATCATAACTTTTTAAAGCAGTTCTTAAGGGTTTTCCAGAAGAAAAGTGATTATGAGTTAGCTTGTGTTTGAGTTTGGTTTTGATCCTACAGGAGTGAACATTAAACTATATACTATTGTATATATATATATATATATATATGAAAGCTGCAGTTTCTTTCTCCAATTGCTTGAATGCTGTAATGTCAGATTTTTCAAATTCTTCTCTATTTTGGAGGAATATATTTCCAGGACGGGTGACTTTCTTTTGAGCAGGACTTCCATTGTCTACCTGTTTACATAGCAGCAGCTCTGTAATTTAATCCCCACCACAAAAGACAATCATTATGATTAAATCAGGTGTGGGTTTAACAAGGTACACCTAATAAGCACTTATGCTCATCAGATCTTGCACAAACAACATTCTTTCATTGTGTAACATGTAAAATAACTCAACGTTTGCATCCTGTTGCAGACTCTGACACTAGAAACAATGTGCTATCACTTGACTGATTTTTCACTGGGAAGCAGAAGAGACACCAGTCTCAGAGACTGTGGTCTCAGGTCCATACCACCTATATGAAAGCTGGAAAGGGAAACGCATTTTTTCCACTGTTTACGCTCACTGCGAGTTTCTGGTATACCACACGACTAAAGCCATATCTCTTAAAGCACATAAAAACAATGTGCCTCAGAGAACACATGTTTTTCCAAACTCAACTGGTTTCCCCAATTTTTAAATTTGTCCCCCCCCCCGCTTATCTTCTTGTTCAAACACATTGAAATGCATACACATGCGTGCACACACACACACACACAAAAAAAAAAAAAACACAGTTTAAAGAAAGCAAGAGAAAACCAGAAAAGTTTTATGAGATGCAAATAAAAGTAAGACAAAGCTTTCAACAGAGAAAGACAAATACTTGTTAACAGGGAACACAACCCAGTATATGACAGAAGCCCAGGAAAAAGGAAAACAAAATATTTCTCAGCTCTGTAAAAAGGAAAATATTTCAAAGGAGTGAAAAAAACACCCAGCAGAATTTCAGTGTGTGAGTGAATTTATGAACTATCATTTCCTTTCAAGCCCAAAGGGAGAACACGTGGGGCAGCTTCTCCTATCTCTCTCCAGTGTCTTGGCTGTTTGTGGAGTTTTGTCACCATATCTCATATTTTCCTTCTTTCTTTTTTATATTTTTGTCTCCCTCCTTCTCGGGAGGTGAATAGAAGACGGCCCCTCTATAAATGACTATCATACCTGCTGGGCTGAGCAATGTAGAAGACATTTCAGGAATTCTAAGCAGTGAAGCAGCGCTGGGCTCAGGCAGAGCTGTTGTTTGTAGGAGGGAGAGTCTGGATACAGGAATAAAGAAGCCAACGTCCTCAGAAATTATTAGTTTATGTTTTCCATTTAGGGACAGCTCACAGTGAAAAAACAAACTGATAGTATCACAAGGACACAATAAGGGCTTCTAGTGTATTGCTTATATAGAGAATTTGTTTGGCTACATTTCTTTCATCCATTTCAGGCTTTGGGAGAGGAGAAGCAGACCTCTCCCAGAGGTTTTTGTTTTTTGGAGTTTGTTTGTTTGGTTGGTTTGTTTTCCCCCCACATCCTACCTTCTGTTGTCAATCTCACAGCTGCAGGCACCCTGTATTTTGCACTCATGCAGTAGCTCACATCAGAATACATTTCTCTCCAAGAGTTGTTTTGCTGCTCTTTCTACATTAGAAAGGAACTATGTATAAGGATATAACAGATAACTTCCAAATTTGTATTAGAAAAGAGAAACCAGAACAGAAAAAACTGCTTGTGTGTGTGTGTGTCATTAATCTTCTTGCTTTCCCATCTTGCCTTTTTAAAGCCTTATGACTGTTTTTGCATGCATATGTCTTTTCACATGAAGGTAATATTTACGATTCACCATCAAATAGTTACACATAGTAAGTTATGAGTATTCAAAGATCAATTCATAATCCAACTTTTGGCCTGGTCCTCTAGGACCACACCTAGGTAGCTACTCATCAAAGAGAAGCAAATACATCCACAGCGGCTTAGATCTGAAACTCATTTGCATGTGGTGTCCAGCTTTTAGAGGTCATCTACTAACATGAACTCTCCTCTTATCCTTTCCTCCAGTCCCAACACTCCCTCCACTGGCCTAATTATCAGAATAGCTGTCCTGAAGCTGATAATAACGGAGGTGACGATGATGATGATGATGGTGGTAATGATGACAGCCAACAATTACTGAGAGTTACTATTTGGCAGGCACTAAACTAAACATTTTCCATGGATTATCTCATTCAATCTTTACAACTCCATGAGGTAAGACCTATCTCCATTTAACAGGAAACTGAAGCACAGAAGTGTTAGGCAGACATCCTACTCAAGGCCACATGCTAGTAAGTGACAGAGCCCGAGCTTGAACCCAGACGATCCAACTCCAGAATTTGTGGTGTTAACCCCTACACTCTCCTGCCTCCCAAGATGTCTATGCAGGATCTGAGCCACTAAGAGTCTAGGCGTGTCTACAAGATGCTCAAGCCAGGCACAGTGGGCATGGGGGTACAAGTGCCGAAGTGTGCATATGTATGCAGATGACTACATTTGGGCAAATTTAGAGCCAATTGCTACACAATTGATTGGGCTATGGAATGATCCAAAAATGTAAGGGGCCAAAACAAGCAAACTGTTTCACAGTCTGGCTATTCCTTTCACACAAACAAAGCCAGAATCCCTGTGAGCAAAGACAGCTCCACGACAAAGCAGAGAATACAAGCACCTCATGGGTGTCTTCTTCAGCACCCACCCAACAGATGCACCCAAAATACCGCTATCAAAGACAGTTCTATTCCAATACTCCACCTGAGACCTGAAACAAAACGTAAATACAACATACAAACCCATGATCACACAAGGAACTGAGGAAAGAGGCAGAAATGTTTTGATATTAAAGAGCTCAAGAAAGATACGAAGTTCACAATACCCCAGCTCCCCCACTACACACACACACACACACACACACACACACACACACTCTCTCTCTCTCACCCTACAATGTGCCACCCAAATGCAGGCAAAAACAATCAGAGAGCAGTAGGTGAAATTAGTAGAAAACACTTCAAATGACAAATGAAAATAAGAGGAAAATCTTTCATTCTGTAATCATTCATTCAATAAATATTGAGTATCAAGCCTTATGGATATACGTTAAGAAGCTGCCAGTCTAATGCAAGAGATAGATATAAAAACAAATGAAGGAGTAGAGAAAATTCACCATTATTTTAAATCAGTCTTTTTTGTAACTGACTGTGTATCTCCGTGCATATAAGTTTTGAAACAAAGCCTATCTAATACAGGGATTAGCTATTGTTTAGGGGCTCTACTTGTATATATGTCTCCTCCCGTTCATTATTAATTATGACTAATTTCATGTATCAGTAGATCTTGTCTTGACATTTAATCTCTTAACCTAATTTTTGGCTCACTTTCTGAATTTCAGACATCCATAACCTGACTTCGCACATGCTTTCAAGGAACTTTGATTAATGTATACTGATGTGATTGGAGAGGTATTACAATGTGCAATGCCTGTCCTTTCTTGAAAGGATCTTAAAATTGTTTGTGGTAATGAGACAGAGTAAGTTTACTACAAAGGTGATACAACTTACTGTGGGAGTTAGAAAGGTACAACAGGTTACACTTAGTTGAAGGAATTTAGAAAGACAGTTTCTCTTTTAATTTAAAATCTTTACAATGAGTGTTTTTAAAAAGAAAAAAGAAAAATCAAATTCATTACAGTTCACAATCTTGAAAAAGATAATATTTAATGTCCCTTATGTCTGAAGACCTTAGCATTTGCTGGTGTTTAAGAAGTTGAAGCAGCTGATAGACTTAGATTAGAAACTTTCTGGCAGTTATGAGTTTGTCACTGGTAATGCCCACACTTCAACACTCATGAGGAAGAGTTCTAGCTTCAGGTATGGTTTGATTCTGAGACTCAAAGGCCGTAGAATCAAAATGTCTTCAGCTCTTAATTCTGCCTCATACTGTATTGATTTCATTTCAGGTTCCATGTGCTGACTCCTGACAACTCTAGGCTCATACTCTCTCACATTCAATCTAGTAGAGAAGAGAAAAAGTTCCTCCCCAGCAGCTCCTGCACATTCTGCATTGTTCCTATCGCTGAAACAATCACCATGGTGAAGGGGCTTTGAGGCACTGCATGGCCACATTTGGGGCACAGACTCCACTCCTGGTGACAGCTATGACAGCCTATCTGAATCAAATGGACAG
Organism: Rhinolophus sinicus; assembly: GCF_057876585.1. Lineage (NCBI taxonomy): Eukaryota > Metazoa > Chordata > Mammalia > Chiroptera > Rhinolophidae > Rhinolophus > Rhinolophus sinicus. The sequence continues at coordinate 203,058,420 of NC_142517.1, forward strand.
AGAGTGGAAGAGGATGGGTCCACACACAAAAAAGAAAGGCGCATGTGGTGCTGCATATTTCAAACAAGTATCCTGTACACACACTTCATCCTTCTGAGGAAGAGCCTACAAGGGAATCTTACATTCTAGTCACACATAAAGGAGCATCAGTGAGGAACACAGGAAAATAAAAATGTAATGTTAGTTTTTGAACTGAAGCCTTTCTATAAATAATTGATTCTAATGTCTATGTTTGATTTTCAATGAGTGGTTCTCCTGCCTCTTCTCTGATATCAATTCTGGATCTTTCATCCTTCCTCCTGAGCTCAGTGGTACAGTCTGCTCTCTCTCTCACACAAGCCTCCCCTTCTACTGAGGGGGAGGGTTTCTAAAGATAAAATAAGTGATGACTCTTCAATCAAATACTCAGGTGGGGTATTGGAACAGAAATGTATTTGATAGTGGTGTTGAAACATGGAGAGAAATGGAATCCCTTGAACTTACCAACAAGTTGAAGCTAAACAGGAGAAACACATGCAAAAGCAAGAAAGAACCAGACTACACACTGGGTGCTTGTCCATCAGCCCTTTAAGATTTTCTACTCAATTGTGGAAAATGTAAAATGGATCTGAGGTCATTGCTTAGCGTCAGGAGTGGGGAAAATAGGGAAGGACCTTACTGAATTTATCCCAGGCCACATCATGCTTTCTGCTAATGATGTAATAGTAAACCATGACCAACACTCTGCAACCACAAATATTAAACACACGCAAACACTCTGCTGAAATAGGAGGCATGATCAGAAAATAGAGTGAATATTTAAAAAAAAATTACAGTAAAAGACACATTGCCATTAATCCCCCTCAAATCATTTCCCCTCACTTCAAGACACTTATCCTTGTTTTTGCCACTTTCTGAAGCAGTTCTGGAAGTCCTCCTTTGTGTCTTTAATTGTGCTGTCCTGGATGCTTTGATATCCTGAATCATTTTGACTTTGGGGAAGAGCCAGAAGTCACATGGTGCCAGATCGGTGGATGAGGATACACCGTAACGTTTTTATTTGACAGAAATTGCCATATCAGAAATGATGCATGACATGGAGCCTTTCTGCTGTGATCACAAAATATGGTGAATGCTGCTGTCAAGTGCCATCCAATGGAAAGGCAGGGATCTTCAATACAAGAAACGGTGCATTGAACCTTAGCAACAATGTGTGACAAGTTTCAACTTGTTTAGTGCAGTCAGCTGAGTGTTAGCTATGGTTGATAGAAGGTGTATTTTAGTATATGTGCTGCCAAAGCGAGCACGTGTTTTAAAGTGTGCTGTAAACACCCTCCATTGTAACAACACCCCGTGTCACGCATCATTTCTGGTATACGGCAATTTCTATCAAATTAAAAATTACTGTGGGTCCTCATCCACCTTATTCACCAGATCTGGCACCGTATGACTTCTGGCTCTTCCCCAAAGTCAAAATGACCATGAAAGATAAATGTTTTTAATTGATTCATGACATCAAGGTAGCCACGACAGCGCAACTAAAGACACTCACAAAAGAGGACTTCCAGAACTGCTTCAAAAAATGGCAAGAACGATGGGATAAGTGTATTTCAAGTGAGGGGCAGTATTTTGAGGGGGATTAATAGCAGGTAATGTGTCTTTTACTGTAATTTTTTTTTTATTTCAACATTCACTGTATTGTTTGATCACATCTCATACATACTTCTCATCTGCCTTTTCAGATAATTATCATTTTTTAGAACAAGTTTGTTTGTCTAAGCTTTTTATTTTAGGTTGCTTTGGAAGTGGGGTTTTACATAAACCATAGATAGCTTACCGTCTGGAAAATATGAGTTCCTTAATATATGTTTTATTGGCTGAATTAATAATGGTTAATGGGGTACATATTGCCCCACTTGAGTGGGGCACATCATAATTTTAACAATGCCCTGTAGGAGCCTTTCTGGAGACAATGCCATGACTCAAAGGAATGAGTAATATCAGGAATTCCAGACATTATGGTAGAAGCCAAGAGGAAAATTATCATAGCTTGTGTTCTATTTGAAGACTTCCCGATTTCACTATTTATCTTGCCAACAAGTAGACTAGGTTTCATCTACATCAAATCTACTCATGCTAAAGTAACAATCATTGAAATAAGTCTCATCAAATTCGCCAGTCTCATGCAACTTAATTTTCTAAATACAACTGGATTTCTGGTAAAATTATTTCACTTATAGAAAATGATACATAGGAACTCATATGTGATTAAAGTTTTTTTTAAAAAATCCCAAAACATGCCTGAAGTTAGACATTTATATAACAGCTCTGACATATTCTAATATAAATGTCTAGCACTACCACTGAACAACTCCATGAGAGTTCCCATTCACCGTGTACTTCATGTGAATGGTGGTCTCTGGAGATATACAAGTCAAAGGCCCAGTGAATGCGTCATTCTCTTAAAATGCAGTGTGTGTGTGTGTGTACATACATATGTCTCCAGCTGTATTTACATCTAGATCTCAAACTAGATTTAGTTTTTCAGAAAATGTTCTCTACTCAACAGTTAGTAAATTGGCTTAGAATTTTCCAGTGCATTTGTAATGCAGAAGCTATCCCAAACCATTCATATCCCCCATCATCATTTTACTTTTAATCAGTTGTAAATTATGACTAAATATTCTAGGTACATATGGCTTGTTCATAATTTTATTTAAATAATACTAAGACTTGGGTAGGTGGTGGTGAGAGGGGGACGCAAAAAGGGAGAGAGAGAGGAAGAGAGACTCAAGTATCCATTTATCACAAAACCATGGCAACCATGAACAAAGTTCTTCATAAATCAGGAAAGCAGGTGTCCTGTCCATATCCAGAACTAACTAAATGAGCCTATGAAAAGTCACTTCCATTTCCAATTCTTACTAAAAGTTTTAAATTGCATCTAATTATTAGATGGTGATCATCCACATAGTAGGTTCAGAAATACATAGAACCTATCCTCCATGGATTCAACAGCAAAACAAGGCATATAGCACGGTCAAGACTCACAAAATGTCATAAGCTTAAAGAAAATTGGGAAATCTGACAGTTGGTGTAATATTTTTTCTTAGCTGAAGTTAATGTGAATTAATTGTATAAAACTACCTGTCTCCAAAAAAGGAAACCAAGCTGGACTATAACTGGAATAACACTTAGCTAATCTATTCAAACTGGATTTCAACCAAGTTTCCAGGGGAGAAAAGACTTATAACTGGTCACTAGTTCCCAGTACAAGTCTCAGTTTTCAAAATATTTCCTTTAAAATAAAAAAATAAAATGGCAGAACACCAGTATTGAACTTTAAAGAAAGAAAGAAAGAAAGAAAAAAAAAAAAACCTTTGCTGCATATGTTCCTGGAATCCTGCTTAGTGCTGTCTCATTTTTTTCCCCTTACCTTAATGTTTCTGTAAAAAGGGACACTGTCTAAGATGGTGCTTTCTTTGTTGCATAGCCGCCTTGGAGAAATGAAGACTGAGCATCCATAACAATGTAGTCTTTCACATACTAATTCCTACCACTAAAGAAATCCATTTAGTCTTCCCTTATTTCCTCCTATATAGATTTTCCTATAAAATGTATATTCATACTCTCTGCTGATTCATGCCTATGGGAAATCAATGTCTTTATAATGCTTCAGAGATTTAAAAGAAATAACCCATTCTCAGCAGCAACAGGATAATATTCATGGAGAAAATCCGCCTGTGAGATATTAGTCAGCAGTCTTTTGAACCTGTTACCAGCACTTTGCTCTGTGATGCGTTTTGTCTTTTCTGATTAGACAATGTTTGTAAATAAAACATTTCCACTAGTAAACCAGATAAGGAAGCAATCTGGCTACTTGCTAAGACAGTGACAACTAGAAATAGACCATGCATTTCTGTCAAATTCAACTCCTTCTTACTGCTCTAAAAATTTTTGGAAATGAGCAAGTTGATAATTAACACCAAGTCAACTGGGAACCTTCTTCCTCTTCTTAGGATCTCAAAGGTCATTACGTGGGGGACATTGAGTCTGGAAGATTCCACTCAAAATAATCGTGTATGCATAACAACACTGACATCCAAAGTGGTTAAAGGGACATATCCAGACACACCCAACATCCCACAGGTGGTTTGTGCCAATATCAGAACAATCATCTTTCTCCTAAGTCTCAGGCCAGTGTTCTTGGTTTTCAAATTATCCAGTAACATATTGACATGTAAATAATTTCATAATGTGTGTGTTACTCATTTTGCTATCCACTCCAGATAAAATTCCATTTCAGAGGATGGTCTGATAAAATCAATAGCTTACCAAAATAAAGACAGTTTTTCCCTCTGTCCCGGAAATATCTCTTGCAAATACCCCCACAGAATGGGAGTTCCCATCACCTGGAGAAGGCAGAGGCAGGGGTTGCTCTCTCCTTACAAACAGCATTTTCCTCCAAAAGTCTTTCTCAGTAGAACCATCCATAATCAATGTCAATTATAATTTTATATATATATGTATATATACATACATATATACATATATATGTATGTATATATATATATATATATATATATATATATATACATATATATATAGTCACAAGAAGTGGAGTACAGCATAAGGAATAGAGACAATGGAAATGTAACGGCTGTATGTGATGGCAGAGGGATAGTAGATTGGGGGAGGGGGGTTATCACTTTGTGAAGAGTATAAATGACAAACGTCTAACTATTACAGTGTTTTGTACACATGAAACTAATTTAAAAAATAAAAATAGGGGCAGCCAGATGGATCAGTTGGTTAGAGCGCGAGCTCTGAACAACAGGGTTGCCAGTTCAATTCCCACATGGGATGGTGGGCTGTGCCCCCTGCAACTAAAGATTGAAAATGGTTAACTGGACTTAGAGCTGAGCTGCGCCCTCCACAACTAGATTGCAGGACAATGACTTGGAGCTGATGGGCCCTGGAGAAGCACACTGTCCCCAAATATTCCCCAATTAAAAAAAAAAAAAAGTCAGTGTTCATAAATAACGCTCTATAAAAAAAATTAATAAAAATTAAAAATAAAAAACAAACAAACAAATGAACAAAGAACCATCTCAGAGAGGAGGCAGTACACTCTGTGTGGCTTTTCTGTGGAGAGGGCAGGAGAACCCTCAAAGGTGCTCTAAGAAGAGCTCGCCTAAAAGCCATCTTGAGGAGCTTTCTATTCCTGGGAACAAAATCATCCTGCTGTACATGTTCCAGCCCTGGCCCATTAAACTGACTATCCTGCCACCCCCTTTGCCTCTCTAAGGAAGGGCCCAGGAAGAAGCTCTTGACGACTCTCTCTGTCACCCATTCTCTCATCCCAAATTGGAAGGAAGATGGTGAGAGCCTCTCTTTGCATTGCGAATACCGGTGGATGGGTAATGCATCCCTGGTCATGGATCTCTATCTGGAAACCTGCCCTTAAGGCAAACACTATCTGCCTTTTCTCTACCCAACATCCCCATCCCCAACCTGCAGGAAGGCTTCCTCCCCAACTATGCAGCCTCTGATGGGGTAGGTAGATAGTCAGAACTGAATTTTGGTGTTGGGTCCCAGCCATATCTTCCTTTTATAGCCATAAATAAAACTCATTCCTCTCTCCTGACCCCTAGAGACAATTTCTGAATTCGTTCAGGATCTGGTGGGTTGAAATATGGTGATGGGATCAATTAGCCCCTTTCTAAGCTCATGTGGGGAGGGGAAGGGGGGGAGGCGTGACACATCCCATGGACACTCAGCATTAATTTGGAATGTTAATAAAAGGAAATAAGCCAGAGCCAGTCTTCATCTCATCTGTCTTGGGCCAAGACAAGGCGGACATTTCATTAAATTTCGGCAGGGAAGAAACGTATTATTGGCCCATCTGATTAAGCCATGAATAGATTCATAGAAGAGGTAAAAATGGTTACAGTTACTTGGAGAGAAGCCAAGAGGCATTGTTATGGAGTTGGTGAGGGGAAGCTGGGCTAGAGGCAGTGTGGGTGGTAGACAGAGCCGGAACCAGGAATTTACATCTGGCTTCTAATCCAGGCTTTGCCTCCTACTAGCTCTGTGCCCTTGAGAAATTCTCTCTGTGTTTTCCTGTGAGGTGGGAATAATCATTTTTGCATAAGGTTGTTTTTAAAACAATGTATGGGAAAGCCCTCGGAAAACAGTGAAGAACAATACAAAGTTAAAAGGATTATTATGAGAAAAGAAAATGGAGAAATAATTAAAAGAGCTAGATAACAAACACCACACTATTATAATATTTTCACGCTGATGAGTCTGAGATAAACCCTGAGAGGACTGACTTGGACAGGAAAGGAAAAGGAAGAGAATGATCTTAGGGTTGGACCAAAACAGAGATGGAGAACACCAAGAGACCCAACTTCAGCTGGGGGCCACCACTGACTTTGAAATCTGTTCCTTGCAAACTGGGAAACTCCCCTGCCTCCAGGCAGACAAGCCCGTGCCAAGCTGCACAGTGTGGTGAAGTGGACGAGGTTTGCATTTCAGCCCCCATGTGTCCTTTTAGCCAGCAATCCGGTGCACTGCACAACCTGCCCAACCACACTTGGCAGCCCTGGGGCAGCTCCTGGCTCTGTGCGAACTTGGGTACCGAAGTTTCTCTGCTTTCCAGTTTCTGCCCCTGGAAAGCTGGAATTATCATCATGCTTGCCACTCTTACCTCGTTTTAAGGATTATGTGATGTACATGAAAGCACTTAGGGAGGCATATAAAATGACAGAGATCATCATAGAGTAGCCTAACCCAGGTCTCTTCAGCTAGGCAGGAGGAAGGCCCCCCTCCTTCCCCCCCCCCCCAGAACACTCAGTTTATCGTGACGCAGCTTAAGGACACCCTGCATTTGTACAAAGGGGAACGGTGGGGAACGGGAGACACCTGCTCACTAGCACCGTGAGAAATGCCATGGCTTTCCTCTTGTTATTCTTCTAGCTGTGAGAGTCACTGTTTGTATTCATGTTTTGTACAATTACCCAGAGGCTATGGTGACATTTTTGCATATTTAATCAATCTAATAACTGAAACCTGAGACCGTGTGCACATCACCTATATTAATTCTCTTCTCTCACGTCTCTTCACTTATCCTCCCCATCACAAGTCTCTCATGCCTTCATTTCTTTTCTCACACATTCCTGTAATTTATTCATCTCAACATGCACTTGTCTCATTTAATCATTTAAACAGACCTTTGGTGCCTATTTAATTGATTCTTCCTGGGCTTTAATTTGCATCTTTGACTTTGCCATCCTAATATCTTTGTCCTCTCTCTGCATGACATATGTTTATGCTTTAACAGGTTTTCAATATTCTGGAAGACTTCAGAGGACAAGGTTAAAAAAAAAAATGCTATCTAAACAGAATCCTATTTGATTGGCCAGGCAACTGAGCAAAATCAGGAATAAATGTTCTGGCTTCAAAAAACACACAACCAGGGTTATCCTTTAATATCCAGCTGTCCAGAGCCAAACTGACTTGCTACTAGGTAGGCCCAAGGACTGCCAGAATGGAGAGTAATACCCAGCGATCAGAAAAAGTTAGGGTTTCCTGTGGGGTGTTTCAATTTCATTTTGCCTCTATGATTTAGGGAACTACTGTTTGTTTCCCCTGTATTTGGATTTGCTTTCTGTTGGGGGTGGGGGTGTTAGAATGGGGAAAACACAAATGAATTAATAAACTGGTATGTTTGGGAAAGCAGGAAGCAGACAAGCTATTCAGCAATGGTGTATTCTATATTGCCCACTGGGAACAAGATTTGTGTTTTTAATTCTGTGTAGGTTAAGTGTAAATGGAATTGCATACAAGATCCTAAGAACGAATACCATCCATGGAAGGTACACATGATAGGAAGAAGGGGAGGGAGGCAAGGTGCTGTGATTCTGACTTCATGAGCTCATATGGCAGATAATCCAGTAAGGTCTTCCCAATTCCCCACAGGGGCCCTAACCCGGGGCTTGGATTACATGAGTGATTGAATTTTTTTATTGGGATCCTGCCACTGACCTGATACAATCATCCTATTTTCATTTTCTCGTTGATATAATGGGAGCCATAAGATGGAACTTATCCCTGAGTGGTATTATGCAAAGGAGTTAATATTTTTAAGCACCCAGAAATTCTACCATATGACAGAGAAGTACTGAACATTATGGATGCCACATGCATTTATTTTGTTCTTCAAAGGAAAAGAATTATTACTCAAATTTTAATCACAAGCATAGTATTATTAAACTCGCAATGTGGATGTACAATTTCTGCCAAAAAAAAAAAAAAATCAAGAAAACATTCCTCGCCTTTCATTTGTTTTAATCAGCTTCAGAACTAGTGATTGGCATCCAATTTTTTTAATATGCATCTATTTTCTTATTGCTGTATTCGAATACTCCTTCATGAAAAGTGGTCCACTCACTTCAAATGCACACTTTTTTAAAACTAAATCAGGACACTGTTATAACATATAGGCTGCTTTAATATTTTCTCTTGGCTCAATTAGTAGACCTAGATTCTGACGGCACATATGTAATGCTATGAGTCATGTCAGTTACTCTCCCTGGCATCGTTGTGCAATGAACCCAGATGAAAGAGTAAATGTCAACTGGACCCAATCTTTTAATAGATCCATATTTTTTTGCACTTTTGGTCTTAGGCATAAAATTTCCCATTCATGATTCTAGGATTTTCAATTGCCCACCCCCCCCCAACAAAACTAAATGGCCATTACAGTGGCTCTATGATTGTTCCTGAATCCACCATTGGGCTTATGTTGGTGACAGAGTGTGTCAGATCTAAGAAGCCTGGGTCTGGATATCCAGGAGATAAAATGTTATGAGATTTACACAAAGAAGAAGGCAACTAAAGGAGGCCAAGAATCATGGAAGAGGGAAGAGGCCCTTTGTGCAGTTTGTTCATTGCACAAACATGTCAGAGGGAGCAACTGAGTATGGGGACCTCTCTCCACTCACCGTGGAGTGTATCCAGGAGCATGACTGCATCCACCTACAAGAGGTGTCTTTCTCAGTCACAGGAAGCCTTCCTAATTCACATTTAGAAGGAGGTAGCCAGGTGCCAGTGCTAATGGGGAAGATTTGAGTCTAGGGGTATTAACTCCAGGTGAGGGATAGTTCAAAGGCACAGCAAGGATCCTGCTGCAAACGGTGCTACTGATTGCTGGGCCCAGAGCTTGACTGATGAGATTAAAAGGAAAAGAGAAAAGGAGAGTAGGATCAGTACTTCTTTGTTGGACAGAAATAGAGGTAATGGTACAATATACAAGTATATTCTGTATCTTAATATATGATAAGGTTCGATTTTTTAATTTTTTAAAAATTATATGCCCACTTTAAATTTCAGTGGTTATACTTTGCTTCGAAGTTCTTATTTAGCCCTTGGAAACATCACCATATATGTTTTATCTTTAATGTGCTTATTAGCTTACATTATTTAGCATTTTACAATTTCCCTTGAGGGCAAAAGCCATCTTTGTATCTCTAGCACTGAACACCCAAAGAAGTACTCAAAAATATTCCCTGATAATGACACACTCAAAAGTAGACAAGCATAGACAGTCGTGAGAGAGCCTTAACATATTTATGCATGGAAGAACATACTTGTAAATATTTGAGACCCTTACACTGGTCCTTCCTCCAAATATTAACAGATAGAAAAGAATATTCATTGAGTGTTTACTATGTTCTATTCGATAGCCTAAGATTTAACATACATAACCTCAGTGGATACTCTCAACAATACTTTGAATTAGATACTATCATTGCAGATGAAGAAACTGAGGTTCAAAATATTTTAATTAACTCGCCCACGATAATGTAATTACCAACACTCAAAGCCAGAACGGTGCTGTGTATTAACTGGAAGGTAGACACAGATAGTATGCATTTCCCCTTTGTACCTTCTCCACTGGATACAGTTTAGAGGGTCTTTAAAGCAAAGATGCCTGTCCATCCCCAATCTCCTTCACATGACCCAAATTAGGCAAATCAGATTATGTCTGCCAGAAAAGTAACCGTAGAGCAGAGGGCACAAACACTGGATACATCCCAGGGCGGACATTCTTCCTTTATAACTTCCTAGACTCCCAAAGTTAACCTGGTTGCTTCGGCATTCTCCGTGATTCTATAAACAACCCCACATCTTTCCAGTGCATTGCTTTCTGCTTGAGTAGGCAAAATTGGGTCCTATGGTTGCAGACCCTTCCTGAATCATTATGAAACATCTTAAAGTGACAAGGACAAGACCCAGAACACACCAGCAACTCACTCAAGCTTCTTCACGCAAAGCACTCACATGTGTCAGATGCCCCACTAACACTCATTTCTCACTCCATGTTCCTTGCCAACTGACAGCTTTTGTCACCGAGTTGCCAAAACATAACTGTGGTTGCATAAAAGGTCCCCTTTACAACATCTCAGTTTTTTCCAGGCTTTTCTTCAGCTGCAGCTGATTTTGCCAAGTCCCATGATCAATGGGCTATCGTGCTCCAACTGCAACTGCCACGGCATTTTGGCAGGTAAGCACTGGTGCCTTTGCCTTGTTCTCTGTTTCATGCGCCATCTCTCCCATTAGTTGGTTTGTTCCTTATTCTTTATACTCCTTGTGTTCCTCAGCATAAGGTTAGCACTCAGGTTTATCTGAAACCACAAATATAGGATAATCGCCTCCTATTATCCACTATTTTTATTGCAGGAGCCACTAGGCTAAGGAGAAGGGACCCCTTGTTGGTAATTAGCACGGAACTAGAGTATTCTCCAGCCCTTTCTGTATCCCCATTTCATAAGGACACAGAGCAGAGGAAGTCTACCTGGCTTTCATAAATGCCAGCTACTAAGTAACTCAATCAGCTGCATTCAACATTCCAAAGCCACCCTGAGACATCCCTCTTCAAAATTAAACACGTCAACTCTCTATCTAATCCTTGTCCCCACTATCAGTGCTTAGGTGTAATATTCTGGAAGATAATGGCAATCAGGAAGAATATTTGCATTTATTTTTTGCAATTTTGAACTTTATACCAAAACTTACATCACTGACTAGAACCCAATTAGCATTCTAACAATCTGTGTTATCTGCGAGGAATCTCTCAACCTCTATCAGACACTCAAAAATGAGCATGCAGCCACCCAAGGGTTTGAATAACACAGTTGGGAAAGGACAGCCAAAAACAATAAATTGGCCTCCGTGGTCTGAGCCAGACTCAGCCATGTATAACTACCGAGCTGGAATAAATAAGACCTCTGTTGAAAACGGTAATAAGAATATTTTTTAAAACTCGAAGAATAAAGTCAAGAAAAATCACAAAATTTAGTTCTACAACTTCTAAAATACAATATTTCTACAACATCCAAACATCAATTTAAGACATGATATTGTGACCCACGTGGAACAAATTAAATGCCTATGTAAACAAGGAAACAGTCGTTTTGATTCAGCCTGAGGGCTCCTGACACTGAGACACTATCTTCATAGAAAAGCACTTTCTGAAAATTTCCATGGAAGCACCGTGAAAGCAAAGGGATTGGCAACATGAGCCCACTGGTAGGCTGGGGACACAGAGAAAAGTAGGCCATCTCAAGCATTAAATGTCTTTTAAGTTTTGTGTTTGTCCGAAAATGTCACCGTAGTTTTGCATTACTCTTTAACATACAGCTATATGTATGTCATGCGGGGTGTCATGCGGGGTCTCTGGTCCCGCTCCCCACATAAGAACGCAGGACATGGTGAGGCCAAAAAGGAACACCCATGGAGCCATAGGTAGGGGAGTCATACCGCTATAGTCTCACTAGAGGCTGGATTCACACGACGGGCGACCTGCTGTCTGCTTTTCTGCCTACCAACCGACCGACTCCACTCGACACGACTCTCGACTCGACTCTCGACTCATTAACCAGCACCGCCGCAGCTATATCAGGGGCCAACTGGCTCACTGGTTACAGCTGATGGCCAATTAGCCACAGCCGACGGCCATCTACTACCCGAGCCAGCACCTTTCCACGTGAGGCCGAGAGCCTGGGAACTGCTCTCTGGGGCTCTGTCCCCACAATGTATTAAAATAATTTAGTTACCTTTGAGACACGTTTGAAATTCATATTATTAAACTTTGAGTGAAGTCAATACTTGGAGAAGATATGTCATATTGATCCTAAGGCTTCTTTAATTCTGGCATACCACCACTTACCCAGTGGGGCATAAAAAGCCCAGGTTAATAAGCACAGTTTTAGAATAATTTATATATTTCCCATCCTATTGGCAAGCTACAACTGGATTACATTAATATAACATTAGGAAGTATCCTAAGATAGGCATATTCCTAGAGAATTAGTTAAGAAATTGTTTTGACTGCTGTAAAAGAAAGACCCAAAATAATAAGGGTTTAAATAAAATACATGTTTCTTTCTCGTGTAAAAATCTTGGCTGATATGGTGACCAGTATTGGAAACTAGGCTCTGTTTATCACTGTGGCCCAAGGTCACTCCCCTAATTCCTCCATTGTGTTTACATTCATCAGCTTGCAGCTGTCTTTCTCTAGAAGTTTCTACTCAGATTGCAAATACCCAGAATTAGGTCACATGGCCACACCTAGCTGCAAGGAAGGATGGGCAATGTAGTGTTTAACAAGGTAGCCTGTGCTCTTCATAAAAAAATTTTTAAAAAGGAAAGAAACTATAACTAAATCATAAAGGGGAAATGGATATTGGAGAAAAAACAGCAATTTCTGCCACACTCAACTAAAGTTGTCAGCATTATAAAACCACTTGTCCAATAGTCAGTAAAGGAATAACAGAAATTGTCTTCTAGATATTGTGGCTAAATAGGCACATGCATTAATATTCTGTAGAGGTATCAGGCAATTAGAAATTTAATTTAATAACAAGAAGCTTAAATAAAGTTTAAAATAAGAGTGTTGACAATTGAAACCAATGAAGCAAAACATTACACACAAACATTCTTAACCAGGTGGCAATAGCAGTGGACCATTAAAATCTTTAAACCATGGGCTGTGGAGGATAATGCTTTCATAAAAAAGAAATAAAATGAACTAACAACTTACAGGCATAGCTCGGAGATGCTGCAGTTTGGGTTTCAGGTCACTGCGAAGAAGCGAGCAAGGTGATAAAGACAGCATCGCGAGAAAGAAGGCATCCTGGGAAAGCGAGCAGTATTTGTTGGTGGAGGGTCTTGCCCGTCATTTGTAAAAAACATAACAGCTGTGAAGTACAATAAAGCAAAGCAAAATAAAATAAGGTTTGCCTGTATTTATTTCCAGGAGAGTCAAACACAACAATGGAACGTTTTTGGAGTACTTTGCTAAGGTAAAAATTAGTGTTAAAAAATAAATCCTGGGTTAGCAAGTTGTTGCAAATTGGGATTCACAGAAAGCAGGCTCCCAGATGGAATTTAGCACACAGAATATTGATGAAGGAGTGCCCGTGGACTCTCACCTGTGAAAGAGAAGGGAAGGTAGAAGAATTGGGCAGAAGGAGAAGCTGGGCAGCAATGCAGTCCCAACAAAAGCCTCAGACAACGCCATGGGAGCTTTGGAAATGGATTGGTCTGACAGAAATGTGCCAGATTGGAGTGACAGTGACAGCCCTTTCTGTCACCGCATTGATTAGTCATTGAATGTGGACTGTTTCTAGAGGAAGACAGGACTTCATAGAGAAAGTTTTCTTCAGGTGAGGCAAATCATAAAGGAGACTAATCCTCTAGCAGCATTTACAGCAGCTGGGGGGTGAGTCTTTCAAATGTTGCAGTTTTGTTTCCCTGAGAAATACTTTGAATCACAGATTAACATAAAGGATGTTTAGGGAGTGTTCTGCAGCACCTGTTAGAAGGACAGGGAGAAAGGAGCTGTGATACATCTCAGTGAAGAACTCTGCAAACCTGTGGGCAGCTCTGGGGTTTGGATGGACCTCCCAGTTGGTTCTCTGCTGGGGAGAGGAGGCGGGGTCTTTATCTCATATTGATCAGTGCTGGATGCTGTCGATCCAGAAGGGGATATGATCTCTGGTGAGGCATTCTTCTTCAGCCAAGGCAATTTCCAAAGTGGAATGACAAGTAAACAGTGTTGTCTGGCGTCATTCCCAGCAGCTGGGGAAGTAGATCCTTCAATCTAGAAGGAGGCTTTGGGTGCATATCACAGTGTCCACCATAAAAAATAGACTTAATATTTTCATTTCATGGCCAAGGAAACACTTAAAAATAAATCATTCTTTATGTGAAGAACAAATTCAATAATTTTAACCATATGAAACTGAAGGCACTTGTTTCTTTGCCCCCTTTTTTTCCCAAAGCATATTTGGTAATATTCACATAAATTAAATGTGGGCCTGATATATGAGACTCTACTACATAAATATTTCTATTCCTCTCAATCCTCCATTCTATTCTTGCCAGCAAATTCCTACCTTATTTTCCTTCAAAGAAGAAAAAAAAAATAAAAAACAAGCTAGGCCATCAGCCCTTAGTTTCCACACCTACCCTCCTTTAGACCCTGTTCCCAATGACTTTTTTTAAATGCCACCCCATTTTAAGGTAAAGACCCAAAGAATTCTTCACCTGTACTCTAAATTTCTGTCTTTGCACAGCTCACACACTCACTCTAGGCTCCCCATCCATCTTCATCAGCTCCTGTTCCCCTTTTGAAATCTTCCATCTTGCATACTTCGCATTTACCCATTTTGAAAGTATCTTTCTTTTTTCTTCTTAAGTTGATTGAGGTAACACAAATAACATTATATACATTTCAGGTGTACATCTTTACAATATGACATCTGCATACTCTCTTGTGTGCTCACCACCCACCACCCTAGGCCCAGTCTTCTTCCATCTCCATGTATTTGATCCCCTTTACCTTCTGTGTTCTCCCAGCTCCCTTGCCCTCTGGTCACCATCGTTCTGTTGTCTGTGTCTATGAGTTTGGTTATTTGTTTGTTTGTTTGTTTGCTTGTTTTGCTTATCCATTTGTTGCTTTTTGTTTTATATCCCACATATGAGTGAAATCATATGGTTCTAGTACTTTTCTGACTTATTTTGCTTAGCATAACACTCTCAAGATCCATCCCTGTTGTCGCAAATGGCAATAGTTCATCTTTTTAATGGCTGAGTCGTAGCCCATTGTATATTATATGCACCGCATCTTTATCCAATCGTCCACTGAAGGACACTTAGGTTGTTACCATATCTTGGATATTAGGAATAATGTTGCAGTGAACATGCGTTCTCTAATTACAGCCATGCTTCCATCCTTTTCCCTTCCAAATTTCTTCAATAACATACAATCATGGACTCATTTCTACAACCCCAGTTCACTCCCCAATGCTCTGAAATTCAGTCTTCCTTCTGTTCACACTCTTCCATCTACATGTGCACACACACACACACACACACACACACACACACACACAAGACCTAAATTATTCTCTTCGTGGCAAATTAAAGATTTTTTCACAATCTTCAGACTTGACTTTCAAGCACAATGAGGCAATGAGCATCCATTTTTTTTCTGACACTGTACTTGACTGACATTGTTTTATTTCCTGTCTCCGATCACTCATTTCTACTTTTTCTTCCTTCCCCCCGACACTATGGAAATTCTCCAAAGCTATTTTTCACCCTCTATCTAAAGCATGAGCACATTATCATTATAGTTTCTCATTATTTTAATCATTGCTTCTATGTAAGCTGATGGTTCATATCTGGGTCACCATCCCGTCTTCTTGGGTAATTTTAGCCTAGATCTCCAGCTGCCTCGGAGACATTTTTATTGCACAACCAAACTTCATCCTAAAATCAATATGACCAAAACCAAATTCATCATTCATGAAAAAGAAGTCTTCCACCTCAAACTCTCAGCGGTCCCATTCAAGTTGCTCCACTATAAAAAAAAAAAAAAAAAAAAAAAGGAAGCCATCTAAGTACATAAGGTATGAAGGAAAAGGAAGTGAGAAAAGTCACCTTCTCATCTTAATATTGTCACTTCTGCTTTTACATATGTGGTCTTTCTGCCTTTACCCCCTCTATACTCCTATTGATGCTGTATGTTGTTTCCAAATTTAAATAAATGTCAACATTTCCCTCTCCTTTTCAAAAATTTCATCCTCAGGGTCTAAAAAGTAGGGTCAAAATGCACAAGTCTGGCCCTTAAGACCCTCCTGAAATTAGTCCCCCCGTCATCACACTCAAGCTTCCTGCCCTGTGCCCACCCTCAATTCAAAATCTTTCCTCATACTGTTTTCCTGCGAAGAAATGACCTTCCCCCTTATTTATTTTATTTAACTCTGCTTTCCTCAGGATCCACGTTAGGTTTAAACGATAAGGTATACGCATTGTCTTCTAGCCACTGACATGCTCCTCTCTACATTCCTACAGCAAATGTAAGCTGTTCACTGTAATAGCGTGTCACATGCTACTTTAGGGGACATGTAATTATTCCACATGAATATATTTTGTCTTGACATTTATGTTGTAAGGTCCTTCGGATGCTTCAGCAACATATTTTGCACATAAAAGCTCAATGCATGCTTTCTGAATTAAGATTAATTTTCATCCAATGTACCCATATACTAGTATTGTAAGAATAATGCAATGGGAATGCAGAATTGCCTGTCCAAAGTTTTAAAAAAGACAAAAGTATAAACAAATTGATACCTATGTATTATTAAATGGTGAGATATTATAAATTAAATTATTCAAAAAAATTAAAACTATTTCCTTTATATTGTGTGGTTTTCACTTTTTCTAATGAAATAAGGCAAAATAGTAGTTAAGTAGCTGGCACGGTGGAGGATAGAAAGAAATGTTCTCTTACTTTTCTCACTTAGAACTCACCTACCTTTCATAGATCATTCTTAATGTCAAGTAAACAATACACACACACTCCTATGAACAAATCGTACTTAGTTCTTTTTAAATATATTTTTTATTAAACAAGACCACACAAATGGGTAGGAGAGAAAACATTTTGTCAGCCTTATGCTCGGACACTTACGCTAAAATATTTTTGCCAAGAAGAAATAGACTAAACATACATCAAGCCAAATGGAGACGCTTACTTTAGTGACTAGAGGTACTTCTTATGATTTAAGACATTAGACCATAATTTGAGAATGTTTGGAAAAGCATGAAATTGCTTTATGTTTCTGACAACCACTGTCCAAAAATCTATATATCCAAAAGATGGGGAAACACATATGAGTAGTTGGTACCATTGTTTTAAGTTTTATTTTAGTTTTTTATACTAACTTTACAAACATTTTTGAGGATGGCCTCAATTTTTACTGCTTTTTTAAAAAACTTTTTTAGTGAAATATAAAATTAATTGTGATTTTTCTCCTTGGTCACCTCTGTTTTAGCATTCCCCATCCCAGAGTTCAGGCACAAAAATACGTTTCTTTGAACCATGATGCCTGCATCTGCTCAAAATTTTCCAAAAGGACTAGATTCTTGTATACACTGCTGTTTCTTCTGAGGCAAGAGTGCCTTTTGGGGTGTGGTGTGGGAGTGGGTTGGGATATTGGTAAACTTTATTTATTCATTTGATATATTTTTGAACATTCACTATGTGCAAAGGCCTATGCTAGATGCTGGAGATACAGCAGTGAAACAGACATAGTAAGATCCTCATCAAATTCGCCTTAAAAAGAGTTGGAGGACATTAAACAATTCCTGACACAATAATTTATTCATAGTTGGAATATGAGTAAATACATTGTGTCCATTCAAACAAAAAATTCTCTACAGCAATGAAAACATTACACAAACTACTACTTCATAGAACATGGGTGAATCTCACAAAATAAAGTTGAGTGAATAAAAACAGAAACAAAGGGTATATATTATCTGATTCCATCTACATAAAGTTCACACAAGTAAAACTTACGTATGAGAGAATTGAGAACAGTGGCCACTGCTGTGCTGGGTGATGCAGGAAGAGACGCAGATGGACACCACCTGAGTTGTTGCCAGAGTTTCTTGATCGTGGCAGTAGTTACAGGGATATGTTCACTTCGTGAAAATGTATTGAACTATATGCTTATGATTTACATACTTTTCTCTATGTAATATACATGTGGAAACCCTGAAACACTATATTTTTTCTGACCCTCTTTTCCTTGCACAGCCAACAAATGGACCAAAGAATGTTCTAAAGGGAAAAGCAGCAGACATGCTTCCTTGCTCTGTGAGATCTTGGCCCATCAGATTTCAGTATGAGGATGAGTCTGATACAGTTGTTAAAGACAGTGGCAGAAATCACGTAAGTCCATCAGTTTGCTTGCTTGCATAGGATCAAATGAGATAACACATATCAAATACTTAGCACAGAGCCAGAGACATAGATATCTGCCCAATTAAGTTGGCTTTATAATGTATCCCCCTAAAGAGGACATTTCTGAGCATCTAAGAGACTGCTATTAATAAACACATTAGACCACAAACAAACATTAAGATTTTCGCAGACAAACTGAAGAGTGCGGTCCAGGTAGACCTAACTAAATGATGACGTGAATAATTATTATCCCCAAGCTCCCCTTGCCATTAGCAAGTACATGAATAGGCTGTATTTTTGAAAAATGACAAAAGTGGGGAGTAATATATTTGAGTGAAGCAATTATAAGTCAGTAACAAAATATTTATCTCCGTATTGTACAATGCACCACTGCTCTTGCACTCAATACAAAGGATGTTCTGATGAAGAGAGCACCACAAGACCGCAGCACGAGTTGGCAGATGCCTCTGGATGCTAACGCTTCTTTTCCTAGTTCTGCAGACCAAGTTGAAGAACTGGATTCAGATGACCAGAAATCAAAGCTCCCTCATTTCTTCTGTAGAACACAATCTGTATCCCTTACCATATTTCTTCATATTAAGTATCTTCATGTGGAACATCTATTTTATTTATACATGGGAAGCCCAGGAGTTTCAGTAGCACGATTTTACACAAGCGTATTGTTATAAATTCCTTTGCATGTTACAGAGCTATGCCTGGAATCCCATTGGCTGTGATTTAGCACATCTAACTCAAATGCTCCTGTTTATGCCTAACTGCAATTGCATCTTTTCTTGCTGACACCACGATCCCCTGGGTGGGCCTCAAAAGTCAATGAGACTGGGTGGCCGAGAGTGGCAAAATAGCAAAACTGGAAGACAAAAGCAAGTTCAGGTTCCACATGCTGTGCTCATTTCCTGTGTACATATTGGAGAGACTTGGGTTGTGTTTCTCTGATGTGTATAAACATGTTTTTTTTTCCTTGGTATTCAAAGATGACATCACAAACAAACAACAGGAAAAATCCTTTCTTTGTCCAAATTAAAGAAGAGATTTCTGTTGTCCCACACCACCTTCTCCTCAGCTTACCGTTATTGTGTCAAATTGCCCTTTCTGTAAGAATATCTAGTATTAAGTCAGATGTAGAAACAATTGGAGAAGGTCATTGTTGCTCAGTGTTTTTTTTCTGATCTTTCATGGTGCCTGGGAGCTAAAGATATTCAGAAAGTCTCCGACTCCTAGAGAGTCCATCCAAAAACATCATTTCATTTTCCATATTTTGCCAAACTCTGTTCTTCCACGTTCAACTTCCGAAACATGTTTGGTGTGAAAATTACAGGTTTAATGCACCCTCCCTGTGCTGCTTTCCTTGATGCTTGTTTACTTCTCAGACTGTAAACTTCTTGAGGGAAGTTTTTTCCATTTATGATACCACGGCTTAGCCCGGTCAGCACGTATTTGTTGACTGAAGGAAGAAATGGACAAGGAAAGAGCAGCCCCAGACTGGTGGCCAGCCTGGGTCATGAGGTAGGTCTGGGAGCATGCCCGGCCTCCTTACAGTGCATCTCATCCCTGGGGCCTCATTAACAGACAGACTTCCCAAAGCTGGAGAAACGCGGACTGGGAGGAGACAGTAGCCTGAAAGTACGTCCCTGGCTCCTCGTCTTCTCGGGCTATTTCTGTAGGAGCCCAGGAAACAAAGAGCATCTGGAAGAGGCCAGCCCTGAAGGGTGAGCGTGTACAGTTGTAGCATCAGGATACAGTCTAAGGACCAGCAGCAAGGAGAAGGGTCCCCTCTTCGTGGAGCCTGCTAAAAATAACATATGCACATGAACTTGTTATTGTGTAATAAAACCTCTGTATTCTAGAGGACCCCATCTACTTACAATATACTCAAATGTGCAACAACAGAAAAGGTACTTTATTTCTCTATAACGGAGTAATAGAATCTGATCTACAGTCTGGTCATTTATGACACCCTATCTGAGGGGTAACGGGATTAAAAAAAAAAACACAAACTATACATTAATCCAATCAACTTCATTTGAAGCAATAGTCTGAATAGTACCTCGACATAAATACTTGGCTTCCTGGGTCCTCTTCTCTAAGAGACTTCTGGCTGCACAAGGTAGGGGCTTGGCCAACAGCATCTTATGACAAAAAGGAAGGACAAAGCCCTTGAATCCACTTGGTGCCCTCTTGTCCCCCTGGGCCCTGCAGCTCAATGGCTGCCCAGCTGACCCCTACCGTGCTCTGTTCTTGGCCCCATCCCTGGGCATCTGCCTGCTGCTGCTGGAGTCTGTGATGGTAGCACTCAAGCTCCCCCAGCTCGCTCACAGCCGCGTAATAAACTTGCTGATTTGACTTGGCTGGCTCTGTAAGTCTCTCCCATGTCTTCTGACCTAAAGCCCTTGGCCCTTCAACCTCTTCAGAGAGAGCGTGCTGGTCCCACCTTTCTATACACATGTATGTCTGCACTTCCCTCTTTTTACCTATCAATGAAGACTTTAATGTTTCTAATTTAAAAATCCCTCACCTGCCCCACTGAAACCAGTCTTACTTTGCTTTGTCTCTCCCACTGCTCATGTTTTGACATTAAGATGAAAGCATGTTGCATACACCAGTTGCCTTTCTCCCAGCTTTTCTGGGTAAGCTTTTCTAAAATCAGTGCTCTAGGAACAAGCCTTTTCAATTTCCCTCCAACCTTTGAGTTTCTAATAATAACCATTGAGTATGTTTTTCAATACCAGAAGACTACTTATCTGGTGTGTAATAAGGACTTTCATTCTTCTTGATACGTTTATGAATTCATGAGGTTAATCCTTCCTCGTCCCTCAGTGTTTCAAAATAAAACAAGAAGGAATAAATTTAGGGGAAAGTATTTTGTGTCACCCACTCATGATAAATACTAAAAACATGTTCAGTCTTCATGCACACATTCTCTGAGGCCCATTGGAAACTTACCCGCCTTTGCAGTTTAAAGTCTTGGCTGAAAAAAATATAGAGATAAAGGGAAGCAACTTATTTTCTTCACCAGGGCCTAAAACGCTTGTACAGTGTGTTATCTGTTTTTAAATAAGATTTAACTGGAATTTAAACTTTCCCTTTCAAACAATCAAATACCTGTGATACCAGGTGTGACCACAACATTCTTTCTGGGTCACTATCATCCAAGGGCCCTGAAGGCCTGCTTGCTGAGACCTAAGCTAAATTTTCTGCGTGCCTATGCAGACACTGACCAGCACAGCCAAAGCAAGGAGCTGGGCATCTCCAGCTGTTATTTTAGTCATCAAAATGCCAATCTCCCTGTGTCTTATTCAAGATTTCAGAGCTCATGCACTACGTATGGAGCTTTCTGGCACATTCGAGATAAAATATCAGCTCTAATGATGGCATAACTAGGTTGGAGATGGAGGTCTGGATCCAAGGCCCAAAGAGCTTCCTCTGCCTTCCTTCTTAAAATAAACAAGCCCCTAGGCGTGGACTGATCAGCCATCAGGACATGCTCTGGTGAGAGCTCCACTTGAAAGGAGGAGAGTGAGTAGAACATCTGGACTATACAGCTCAAAAAAAGTTGGTGGCCATTCATGCCTGTATTAGTTTCCTAGGACTGCTTAACAAAATACTGCAAATGAGGTGGCTTCAAACAACAGAAATGTATTCTCTCACAGTTCTGGCGGCGAGAACTCTGAAACCAAGGTGTTGGCAGGGCCATGCGCCCTCTTGGGCCTCTCAGGAGGAAACTGCCTTATCTCCTCCAGCTTTTGGTGGCCCCGGGGGTTCCTTAGTGTGTGGCTCCTAACTCCAATCTCTGTCTCCATCTCCACAAGGCTGTTTCCCCTCTGTCTCTCTCTGTCTTCCCCACTTCTTATAAGGACACCAGTCATATTGGAATACGGCCCATGTTAATGACCTCGTCTTAATGAGGTCATTACCTCTGCAGAGACTCCATTTCCAAACACAGTCACATTCACAGGGACTGGAGGTTATTACTTCAACATATCTCTTATGGGGACACAGTTCAACCCACAGCAATGCCTATGATCTGGAGCACATTTATCCCACCACGTAGAAAAGCCAGGATAAGGGATGCCAGAATTTTGCCCTGTGGTAAGTCAGATAAAGTGTACCTTCCATTGAGAGGGTTCAGTGACGGGGAAAAGAAGAGCAGAAACTTTCAAGAAAGACACTTTCTTAGGTTATGGACAAGAGTCGAAGGAAGCAAGATTAGAAAAGAAACATGGTTTATTTTACCATTACATGAATGGGTAGGGACTTGCAAGGATTTGCACTTATGTGTTAATCTAATACTTTATGTGTTAATCTAACTGTGGATATAAGTCACTTAACGGGCTAAAATTAAATTTGCATGTTTCCATCATTTATAAAGTTAAGGTGACCTGAAGGAAATAACTGATTTATAACTAAATGTTAAACATGTGAAAAAGAGATCAATCTCAATACTAATCAATCAGAACAAGGCAAACTCAAAACAGTAGCTGTTGTTTTTGTCTATCAAGTTGGCAAAGATTTTTTAAAATTCCATAATACACTTTGCTACCAAAGATATGGATAAAGAAGTCCCCATTTTCATCCCCGGTGAGAATGGAAATTACAGCTCGTGGCCCGTAATTTGACAATACATATCAAGCACTTTATAAAGTCTCTCCACTCAGAAATTCTTCTTCCAGGAAATTATTTTGAGGAAAATCTAGTGCATGTATACCAAGTTTTAGTTCTGAGAATTTTCATCACAATATTGTTACTAAACAAAGACTTACAAGTAAATAATAGAGTCACTAAAAAAAAAAAAAAATGATTCTGTAGGGCGAAGATCAGCCAACTGTAGCTCACAGGCTAACGCTGACCCACCTCCTGTTTTGTACATAAAGTTTTATTGGAACACAACTGCACCCATTCACTTACGCATTGTGTATGGCTGCATTCTCAGGGTTAAGTAGATGGGACAAAAACAGCATAGCTCGTAAGTCACAAAATATTTACCATCTGGCCCGTTACAGAGTTTGTTAATCCCTGCTATAGAAAAATGCATATTATATGGAAGACATTGCCAATTATGTTTATTAAAAACATTACAAAATAATGTGCTCAGTATGTGTCTGTGGTTTTAGATGTGGATGTATTTATTTAAATACTTATGTATATGTGTGTATTTAAGTCCCTACCCTAAAAAAATTAATAGTCATGACCTCAGGGAAATTGCATTTTAAGTATATCTATTTTTTTTAATTCCTATCTTTTGCAAACCGTCTGCAATAAATATGTATGTGAGCACATATAAACATATTTTTTAAATAAATACTGTTAATCAAAAAATTGAACTGATTAACTTTGAAGCATTTTCTTAAGCCCTCTGAGCTTCAGCTTTTGCCTCTGTTTGTAATAGTCTCCTAGGCCTACGGTGAGCAGTAACTGAGAGATAATACATGTAAAGTGCGCATGTGGCCGGTCACCATGTATTCACTGACAGAGCATCACAGGAGAGTCCTGATAAAGCTGCTTAATGTACTAGAAATATCTGCAAAATGCACTCCAGAAAAAGAAATAGCCACATGTGGCAGAGTGGCATCCAAGTGGACTTCTCGTTTTTATTTTAGCAACTGATATAACTTAAGGTACACTGAGGGCTTTCTGAAAGAAAGCTGCTCTGCCTAATGTGGGTGAAAATTTTTAGGTATTGTGTTTAGACATGTGTCATCTAACTCTCACAGTATAAATAGAAAATAGTTAGCCACTTTGGCTCAATTATAATAACAATAATCCTAAAATCACAATTCATCTGTCTTTCAAAATTAACCACAATCACATCAAGATAGTAGTGTATTCTCTGTTAATCTGTTAATTTGTTAAAACCAAAGAAGAGTATCACCTTAGTGAGAAAACAGCACCCATTTGTGACTTTTCTGCTGGGCAGGCCCCATGAAAACATGATAAAAGAGTGAGGTATGAGATGTTATTCCCAAATTCTTCAGTTGTATTTTGTCACATTTAGAGTAATAACCGTTGTTTTGTCTATTTTGAGGTTTGACTTCTCTCCTAGAAAATATTTTATTAAACCAGTATGTGTTCATGGTTTTTTTTTCATCTCTTTTTATATCTCCTCCCATCATCAAATTGCCCAGAAGCCTTTCCAGATAAGAATGCAAAGGATATCTGAAAATAATATAAAACCAGACCAAATTCCTATGGACTAAAAAACCTAGGAATGCATAAATTATATAAATTGTGTGTTCTTATTACACACAGTTAAAATGACTGTCAGTGCCAGCTGTCTTTACATCAAAGAGGATATTTTGAGCCCTGCCGAGAACTAGCTATATAATTATTTAACATTGTTCTTTAACTCTTTCAACATCCATTCATTGTAGATAACATCCAGGGTTCTGTTTAGAAAAAAGTAAAACAGTCAAGTCAATTTTTCCCCTGATTTATTTATTAATACTTATATTAATGCTCAAATGTAGTATACAATATACAAAACTATTTTAAAATCAATTAATAGAAATTGGAAACAAAAAGGACCCAAACTGAGTAAGGGTACACATAGGACAATATTATTTAGACTAAAGCTGGTTCTACAGGAAGCCAAAACAGCCAGTTGATTTAATTAAAGAAAAGAGAAACAGTCAATCCAGATGTCTGGCATCATAAACACCAAACACAGGGATGATTGAATCTTTGACGTGATTCACCAGATGTTTCAGCCTCTTGGAGACAGACTAAAAGGAAAGGATTCGGACGGGTTTCAAATTCCTTTATTTCTCCCTGGGTATTCAGTATGAATCTGCCTCGTTTCCGCTTTAGTTACCTTCTCCAACTAATCCCTGCCCCATTTGGTAACATTATCTCCCATTTTCTTTCAGACTGAATCTTGGGATAGCTCGATCAAGTAACAAATTGAGAACCAAGTGGTAATGTGAAAAACAATTTCATTCCCCTTCCCCCCTAAATATATGGCTTCAGGCAAGCCGTCTTTTCTGGGAAGACCACAGTGCATGCAGGATCCTGGGAGCAGGGTGGTATGAAACACTGACGATGCCCATACACAGAAAATCTAACAAGATCAGCTGAAATGATAGATCCAGGAGATATAGTCTCAAAAGGTATTATTAGCTTGATTGCTCTGCAGTGAGAACATTCGCTATTCAGATTGCCTATAATCAGCTTACCCTGTATTAAACCACTAATGAGTTGATGGTGAGATAAGCTCTTTCTCAAAGGAAATAAATTAAAGACTGACAATTACCGAAACAAAGAGAGGAGAATATAAGTGGGTTCCTTCATTGTGTGGTGGGGATCTGCAGGTTTGCCTGAATTCTGAATTATGAAAACCCAACTGTTATTTTAGAGCAAACTGAAAGGCAGAGCCCATCCGGGTTTATGCTAAAGAGGTTCCATCTTGTGTGGTGTGATTTAGAAGAAAAACAGATGAGTCTCTTCTAGCTCCACCTCTGGCCTGAAGTTCCCAGCCCTGTGAATGATGTGATAATAGCCTTCATCTTGAACCTCTGGATACAGCTGTACACGTACGATCTCAGTTGCTTGGCTTAACAATTTTTAAAGAAGTGTATTATTATATTCATTTTTCTTCAAGAAGCTAGAGAGCTTTGCAGAGGACATGGTGAGCAGTGATCCAAAACCCAGATATTCGAGCTCCCAACTTTCCTCAGTACCAGAGTTGCCTCTCAGAATGAATCAGAAAAGACATATAGAGGCCAAAGTACTTTATCTATCAGATTAGTCAGTTGATACCTTGAACTTCAAAGGGGGTGAGAAAAGGACAAGCCCACTTAGGGCCCAACAATTGCTGTGCAATCTCATGTATTTGAAGACAGACGTCACAGAGACAGACTTACTAATTACTAATTACTTCTTAAATATTCTGGAAAAGAAATTGTTATACAATTATACCCCCCAAAAGCAATATAACTGTCTACTGAAAAGTCTATCGTGTTTCTTCTCTCTCTAAATGTCTAAGTCTTATTACCTAGTTATGCTTCCTTGTTCCAGTATAACTTCTGTTCTTAGAGGCCATGTCACCATGTCATCGTTTGATGTCCAAAATTCTATTACAAGGAGGAACAGCAATATAGGAGGTATCCATATGTAGCCTGCAGTCTCTATTCTGCCTGAGAGCGTCCTGAATCCCTGATTGTCCTGCTGATTTTATCTGCTTTCTCTGTCAACACCTTTCTTAACCTCTGTACCCTCAGCTGACACCAAACTTCTCAACTTCTTCATCCACAATCACCTCATCTCAATAGTCCTCACCATCACTGAGGCTTTGGGAAGAAAAACGTTCTCCTGCTGGTGAACACTTTTATTTCCCATCATCATTCCTTTTCCACAACTGTGGCTTTTCCACTACTGGGCTGTTAATTATTTGACTTAACTCACCTCGCCTGGCACAAGGCTGAGCCCTTGGCTAAAGCTGACCAATCAGAAAAGAATGTCCTTCAAGTCCAGCAATGGGTTGTGACAAGGGATTTGTCAGCCCACACAGTAGCCAGAGTATCAGCAAGCCCCAAACCCCACAGGATGATATTAAGAGGGCCAGGTGACTTCCCTACACACAACAGGTAGGCGGAGTTGTTTTTGGTTTTTGTGCTTGAGGGTTTTTATTTTATTTTATTTTATTTTTCAATTTGGGAAGAGTTTGCTCAAGCTTAGAAAACTTGAATTTTTTATAATGAGCATTAAGCCTGCCTCAGCTTCACTTTAAAGGAGACACTATCGTGATTACACTGGACACTAAGCAACGTCCTACACTCTGGAAGGAGTCCCAAGGCTGTTCACTATACAAACATCTTTTCAGAAATAGCCTGGAACAAGGGCAGCCAGTGCCTCTCCTCACAAGATGTGCAGAAATGCAGGAGGGCCATGTGTCTCCCAAGACATCTAACATATTTCCTGCCCATCTAATCTCATCTTGGCCTCCACTTCTAGGAAATCCACTTTAACACAAATGGTGTTACTACTTTTAGACGGTGGGGTGTTGAAGAGTAAAAATTATGTTTGCCTCTATTTGCAGCCTCCACAGCAAGGTATGTAGCAAATGTGTGTGTTAATGGACTGAGCTATGGAAATGAGATCAATAGTCCAGCCAATGAACAGAAGACTTGGACTTTGAAAAAGGGGAAAGCATTCTTTAGGTCTCCTGAAATAAATTCTCTGTTTCTTTGTCCATATTGTCTGAACTGAGACTATTGCTGGCCACTGATACTGTTTAGCCATTTCTTTGTCTCTGTTGCTCCAAACAGCCCTACACAGCCAACTTGGGAAGCCAAGGGGATGACTGCCACATACAAGCTTGACCCAGTCAGTGGTGAACCAAGACAGATCCTTTAAAATACCCCAACGATTAGAAAGAAGAGCCTAAGGGGGCGTTCTTGCACACTCACTGCATGAATAAGAATGTTTCTCAAAATGTACCTGCAAGATTTTAATTTATGGAGGTGACTGAGTGACGACCCAGAAGGGCCAATACCACTGAAAGAAGAATTTTAATTTTCACATTTCCCAAAAAGAGGGGACATACCACATCATGTAGGAACACGTGGGGGAAGCTCCAGTTTTACTCAGGAGGCAGAAGCAGAGAGGAAAATCTAGATCAGAGACTACTGTGGCTTTTGTAGGAAAGACAAGTCGGGACAGGCTAACCATCTTAAGACTGGCTAGTTTGAATAAGTCCAGCAAGCTTTGGGGTGTAGTTGTCTGGTACCTGGCCCTGGGCTGACTAAGGACAAGGGAACGTTGGCTTGGTATGGGAGTTTGAGAAAGGAGATGGTTGGGGGTGTGGGCTCTGGACTGGTTAGTTTACATTTGAAAGATGTTCCCAGGTGAGCCCTTTGCTCTCTCTAAAAAGTTGGTAGCCTTCGGAGGGACTGACTCCCCACTCAGGGGACCCACCAATGACAGAGCATCAAGAATACAGAAAATAAGAAAACAGAGTTAATGCAATTGGCATTGAGATGAATGGATGCCAAATGGAGAGTCTAAGAAAACACAGCACATGGTACCTCGCTATCTTTCTAACCACAGATAGCTCCTGCTGCTCACTGCAACAGTCCACCCTTGACCTTCAGTCAGCTGAGTTATGGAAGAGGAGCACTTTTTGTTCCTTGTCCTTCCAACTTTTCTTTCCCCAGAGGTGGACTTAATCTCTGGTCTACTTCATTTCACTTTGACTTTCACCTTCCTGGTTACCTGCTCTGTCACCAGCGCCTTTTGATAAGACCCATTTGAATTTAGTTGGACTTGTGGTTCAACCAGGGGAAATGGATCATATCTTTTGTCACAGCCAGTCTTCTCCAACCTTGCTCCACAACTGCCTTAGCTTAATTTTATCCCCTACTCCTCAGCAGGCAAAACCAACATGCTATAATATCCTAGCTTAAGAGAGTCAGACATGGCCATCTTGATAACTCTGTTTATGACCAAAATATGGGTTGTGATTTGAAATGACAAAGAACAGCCCAGCATGGCTGGTCTTTCAGTTTTTTATAAATATGTTCACTAAACATAATAAACTCAATGCATTTGTTGTCACAAATAAGACATCTATTATGAATTAGTAGTGAATTTCCACTGAGTTAAAAATAAAATTCAACTTCACAGGGTTTTTGAGGGGGTTGTTTGTGGGGGGGGGCGTTATATAGGATGAGGGATGGGAGACCCCATACAGACTACTTATTTCTCCATAATCTGCTTGAAAACTGCAAATACAGAAAAATATCGATGCCTTAGTCTCCAACCATGGACTAATAAAAAAAAAAAAAAACAATAAAAACTCATGAAGAACTCAAGCTTTCAAAATGGCATCTACTTCGGCATAAATAAAAAAAGCATCTGGGAGAATTAAAATCGACGCTTGAGGTATGTGGGCTCTGGTTGGCTTTATGCCACTGAAAGTGCTCATCTTTAAACCCACCCCCAAATGCACATACATGATGTGGTAGTATTAGCAATGTAGTAAAATGGACCATATAAAGTAACAGATTTTTATAAGGGCAAAGAAAATATGTGCAAAACCATTTTGTTACTAAATTGTTTGTGAGCCCGACTGCCCGATGGATGAAGCTGCTTTATAATTACTCTTGTCAGTCAGAGACTTCCCTGCCTGGCAATGCCAGATGAGCTCCGATTTTCATTTATGGGAGTCAATGATCATACAGTGCAATCTTTTATCAATTAGGTACAAAGAATGATATTCCCATCTTGTTTTGTGTCAGCCCTGGGTGGAAACCACTTCTGCCAAGCACTATAGTTCATCGAGACATACTGTTTATTTTTTCCACAACCACGCTCAATTCTAACTCCATTTCCTAAGACAAAGTACTGCTGTAAGTGGAATTCAGGAAAACAAGGTGGTTCTAACATGCAGTAGATTCTACTGGGGGAAATAAATCCTGTGATCTGTTGCTGTGTTAAGATTAAACATCAAGACTAGGGAAAAACATATACTGTGTCTAGTTGGAGTCCATAGCTGCCACAAACGATAAAATATGACTCAAAGTAAATAAAATACCCTTTATTCGGTTTGTATGTGTGGAATTTTGGCTTTACTACGTGAAGCCTTTTAACTTTTAGCCAATTGTTAATAGAAATACACAGATATTAGCACAGTAAAACTAGCATCCTGTACAATTTCACATAAGTGGAAATATTGCCAAACATGTCTGGATATGTATGACATTCATGCAATACTTTAGGATTACTTTTTATACAACCCTATTTACTGAGCTTAATTTTCAAAATGACAAACCATTTCCAAAACCAGCAATTTTTTCTTTCCCCACTAATTGGTGTCTACAAGAACATGCTCTCCTCTGTTTATGGAAATGAGGCTATGGCTTCGCCATTTTCCAGGCCCCAGTAGATAGATGGTGAGTTAGTCTGTCACTATCAGGGATACTGCTGCACTTATCTCTGCCTAATTTCCCCTCCTCCTCAAACTTGTGAACTTCAGCACACAAGAACGTGTGGGAACGTGGTGTAGGTGGTGGCCATGGCTCTGTCCTCAGGGTCAACCTATGATCTTGAACTTGTGAAAGTCAACTAAAGACAACTTCCGTAGGTCATCAGATAATGCAGAACTAGAGCAAACAGCCATTTTCTGGGACACTTTTCTCCCACATAGGCCATTCAAAACATTACCATATATTTCCTGCTTTCCATGAGATTCATTTAAAAAAAAAAGGTATGTAAAGAGAGGACCGAAGTACCCTAATACCAACTCAAACTTAGAAGAGCCTCAATTACCCGTTCAGTCACCTTCTACTATTTTCAAGAACACTGAGCAGTTATGAAAAGATAGAAGGAGAAAGAAAACATCGAGTCATTCTGAAATAATCAATTCATACGAGTATGTGATTGCCAAATGCATACTATCAAGATACATGTAAACATATATCTATTTCCCCAGATATTGCACTTTAGGAAATAAATATGAAAATAACTGCTTTTCAATCCTTGGTGAAATATAAATGGACTAGTGCAGAGCGTTTCTAAAAATAACATTATTGCAGGGCAATAAATTTATTGCTAATAAAATATGCATCAAAAATCAGTACCCCTTCAGTGAGAAGTTCCCAAAATATTCTTTTATATTTAGGATTTTGTATGCACTGATTTTTAAAAATCTTCTTAATTGTCAAAGGTATATTACAACAAGGGTACATTAGCAATTATTTTTATTTTTATGTGTATTCCATTCAAATCATACACATCATTGCCTAAATGTCATTTTATGATTCTACTCTGAACATGAACACCTTAGTTTTGTTCTTGTATGGGATGGGAACTACTAGTCTGAAAAAAAGAAAAAATCTAATAGACTAAATATAAAAGAAAAATTAATCATTGAGAAAGATATAAGTACTGTGACATATAAGATTTTATAACAATAAAAATACACTTCTTAGGAAAATATTTTGAACCCTCGGACAGGGTTAAATAAGTCTTCTCCAGGAAAGCATCAGATACTGAAGTATTTTTTTTTAAATGCTCTGGAAAAAGCTATTTCCAATAAAAATTATAAAATTTACCCCACGACAGATCTAGATTTTGTGGGGCCTTGAAAAAAAACAAAAAGAATGCAAAATATAAAATTAAGGATAAAAGTGAATATTTACTTATAATAAGAAAATAGATCACAGGAAATTACAAAGTTTTCGAAGCTAACAAATAACACAAAATCTGAAAAAACATTAAACACCTTTTATTAATTAAACATCCTTATAAGACTTTTTACCTACATTATTGACTATGTACTGTTTAATGGCCTCCATATGAAAAGTATGTTGCAATATGTTCAATAGAGAAAACAGAAAAAAATTGCGCTTTCCTCTAGCATGGTTGGAAGAAATTTGTGATTATTGACAGTTTGTAAAACTTCTTTTCAGCTCCATGGCTTGTTTTGTGTAACAGCATGTAAATTTCTGAGTTGCCACATTTGGGAAAAACTCTCTCAAGCTTCTCTCCTATCTGAACTCTGAGGGACATGCTTGCTCCTTGTCACACTAATAACTGAATCCCCTCATTGTCAAATACACTGCTGACAGAAGGGAGGAATTCATAAAATATAAAAAGCATTCTCCATTCCACTTTGCCCCAAACCAACACATTCCTG
Source organism: Rhinolophus sinicus (assembly GCF_057876585.1). Lineage (NCBI taxonomy): Eukaryota > Metazoa > Chordata > Mammalia > Chiroptera > Rhinolophidae > Rhinolophus > Rhinolophus sinicus. The sequence continues at coordinate 203,090,375 of NC_142517.1, forward strand.
GTTATCTTAACAACAACCATGAAATTATGAAGAGAAAAATCACATGTAGTTCACATTAATATTCTTTCAAATTCTGAAGCATTTTGCAGGTGATCAAATGAATTGCCAGTGAATGTACTTCTAAAGAGATTGAGAGTGATATCTACTTTCCTTTTGATCCTTCATATTTCTCTTGACTGACCTATTGAATACATTGTCTCATGTCTGTTTTGAAATTATTAAAACGATCTATTGTGGTGAAACCATCAAGAAATGAACTACTTTAGAAGCTGAAAATGTTTAACCTTGGAAAATAAAAGTCGTAAGTGTATTTTAATGGAAATGCATGACAAAACTGAAGAAAATGGCATGCACGATGAGAAGTTTGGACCAGGAGCAATTGAAAAGGAAGGAGGAAGTTAATGAATTTCTACTGTTAAAATTAACCCAGTTAACAGCTCATATATTTTAAGAATATGTCTCATTTCATTTTCTTCTGAGGCAATCAAAACCAATCTGAAAGCAAATATAATTTATTAACTATGATAATAATGATAAAAGTTATAACAGAACTTACACTGTTTTGTAAATGACTGGACCAACTCCTATTGTAATATTTTACAAAAGATGTCATTATTTTGTTGCACTAAGTAGTTTCAAATCTGAGTATTTCTTTTTGCCTGCTAATTCAGGTCAAATCAGACAACTATGCATTCTCATCCAAAACTCAGAGATCATTAACCTCCTGTGGGTAAAAGCCATGGCTGATAAATATTTATAGAACTCCGCAGCAAAGCTTCTGTTGGTTAGAAAAATCTCCAAGAATGACATGACCTCAGAATTTCCTGAAATCATGATCCAGTTGTGATCTATAGAGTTCAGAGGGTCTTGCCTCCTTTAAATATAAAGCCCTAGAGAGGACCTTTAAAAATCAAATCTGTTTTTTATGTTTGACATTCACTTCACATTGGAGACACATTTTTGTTGTTTTTTTTCTTTATTTTTTATTATGATAAGATAAAAATTTAAGTGTGAGATAATATATTATGAGATATAAATATTAAAGTGATCAAGACTGACAATTTTAATGGCATCCAAAAAGTTGCTTTGGATTCTATTTTAGTGATCTGTTTCCTCTAGCCTCTTCCCAGCATCACCTTTCTCACCTTCATACCTCCATACACACTCTTCCCTCTTTCTACTTAATTTTGAAGGAAAATTCACCTTCTGCTTGTTTAAAGCTAACTTAAGACCTATCACTGGACCCCATGCCCTCCTGGCCTTCTCAGGACCTTGCTCCATAATTTAGCCCTTCTCTACCTAATTTTCAACTTCTCTTCTACTGATTTATTTTCCTTTCATCACTAAATGTGTTCAAATGCCTCCCATTTTCAAGCACCTGCCCTTCATCCTGTGTCTATTTACTTCCCTCTCTCTCTCATTCCTTCTAGTACCAGGCACCTAGAAGATGTCGTCTTCAGTTGTCTTCTCCTATAACTTCTTCCTCTTCAGCACACTCCGATGAGGCTTCAGCCCCTACCAATGCCACTTTAGCAGCTCTCACAAACATCTCTAAAGTCTTCCATGTTGCCAGACCCAAAGACATCTCTGAGGCTTTATCTTGTTTCAGCTTTCCGTAGCATGTCCTGACCACTTCATTCTTGAAATTTCTCCCTCGATTCCAAACACTACTCTCACCTGATTCTCTCACCTTCTGTGATTCTCTGACCATTCCATCAGTCTTCTTGGCTGTCCCTCTTCCCGTGGGATGCCCACGTTTCTGTCTGCAACCCTTACCTCTTCTCATTGGTCGTTTTCTCTCTCAGCAACTTCATCCATCTTTATGATGTCAACTCTCACCTCTATTCTGATGACTTTCAAAACTGTCTCCATCCTTGGCTGCTCCTATATATCTAGCTGTACTTCCTCTTTCCTACAAGACACCATACTTGTAGTTGGTGAAGCCTTCATTTCCCACTTGTCCTTGTCCTTCTGGAGATTACTGTAATTGGTCTTACTTCTACATTTCCTGTCTTAATTGAGCTTAACACCACTTTCTGAATTCCAAAACTTGAGAGCAAATTTCAGACTCCTCTCTCTTTCTTACCAGCCATGAGGAAGCACTCATCGAGTTCAGCTGACCCAACTTCTTAAATATCTCTTCAATCTGAATCTGCTCTTTCTTTTCTTGCCATAGACTCTTAACTTTATCTAGCTAATTTAACTGGATATTTCCATCCACCCTCTGTTCCCATCCACCTCCCCATAACTACCCCAGGGCTCTTTATAAAATTCAAATTAGGCCATATGACTTCCCTACTATAAGTTTTTCAGTGGTTCCCTAACAGATTTAAAATGCCTTCATCTTTTATAACATGTATGTATGTGTTGTATCTGTGTGTGTATATGTGTATGTGTATGTGTATGTGTATGTATGTACATACACTTGTGCAGGTGTATGTGTCTGTGAACCTTTCTGACCCAGCCCCTTCCTAGTTGTCCAGCCCCATCCCTACTGCTCTCTCCACTGCTTCCAGTTTTGCTCTTGCAGTACCAGATGATCTACAGTTCCCCAACCAAGGTCAATATGCTGGAATGTATCTACCTGACACCTTTGTCTTGATCCTCACAATTCAGTTCCCTCGTCCTGTTTCTCAAAGTTCTTCTAAGATTTTTCTCTCTTCATAATTAATTGTTCTTTCCTCCATGCAGCCCCGCTTCTTAACATTTACTTGCCTTCAATACTCTGGACTCTACTGAATGTTTCAGCATCAATCCCAACCATTAGACTCTCAGTGTCCTCCAGGGAGCATCAGTAACTTTTTTTTCATAGACTTTATTTGTTAGAGTAGTTTTAGGTCCACAGCAAAATTGAGCAGAAAGTTCAGAGAGCTGCCATTGACCTACTATGCCCTGAGAGAGAAAGAGAGAGAGAGCGCGGCTTCCACTATCAAAACCCCTGAGCACAATGGTATATTTGTTACAATCAATGAAACTACATCGACAGGTCATTGTCACCCAAAGTCCATAGTTCACATTAGGGTTCACTCTTGATGTTGTACATTCTGTGGGTTTTGACAAATATATAATGACATGTATCCACCATTAGAATGTCAAACAGAGTAGTTTCACTGCCCTAAAAATCCTCTGTGCTCCACCTACTCATCCCTCCCCACTAACCTCTGGCAACCACTGATCTTTTCACTGTCTCCAGAGTCTTGCCTTTTGCAGAATGTCACATAGCTGGAATCATACAGCATGTCGTCTTTTCAAATTGGCTTCTTTCACTTAGTACTATGCACTTAAAGCTACTCCATGGAGTTAGAGGCTTTTTATCTTTGATTTCCAGGGATCTAAGATAGTTCTGGTTACAGAACTAATACACTAAATAAGTTTGAGCTGCATTAAATCCATAATTTGTTTTAATTGTGCAATTATTTGCATTTGCCCTTCCTTGAAAATACATTATTCTATAATTCTCTGACTTCTATCTTTCATTTTAAAAGAAAACAGAGTATCAAGCAAAAGATCTCAAAAATGCGCTTTAATTTGTCTGTTTTAGGCTTTTATGCATAATGTTAAAAGACGATGAATAGTATTTTCCACATGCAACACTGAGATTTACAAATACTCATTTGTACTTTCCTTTGAATTAGAAATGTTAATTTGTGTCCATTAATGATTGAATTTTTTGTTTCCTTAAAACCTTTGCATTTACTTCCCTCCATTCTGACCACCACCCCCCTGGTTATCCTTTCCATTCAGAACCAGATACCCCTAAGGCTGAGTTGATACTCTCAGTTCAAACTGAGATTTTTATCTACAGCAGCTATCTTGCCATCCTTGACTGAACTCTCTGAATTCTTTTCAATGGTAACAAACCAAATGACCATTCTACTCTATTTACATCAAAATAATAGTATTTGGACTTTATATACAAAGGAATGCTTGGCTAACACTACTTATTGACACTGATTATTTGTACCACCACAATTCTTTGTCATTTGAATCCATCTTGATTGCCTGAAACCACACTAATACATTATTTCTCAAATGTTGGTGTAAATCAGAACCATGGATGGTGTTCACTAAGGTTAACATTTCCCGGCCACACTCAGTAGACGTCCATGAGAACCAACTACATGCATTTTTAACGAGCATCCCAGGTGATTCTGAGGCAGATGGTGTGAGGATCCGCTTTTGGAAGCAGAAGTGTGGCACTTCATATAAAAATGCTTGCAAGCAGGTGGCTACTAACTACAAAAAAACCTCTCAGTGAAAGTAATGAGATTGATCATCTGTTAAATTTAATGCTCGATTCTAAATGAAAATTACAGGAGCAAACCTAATTGATTTCTATGTGTTAATTAACAGGGGGGAAATAACCAAAATGTTTTTAGTACCACAATCTGTAGGATGATTTGTACTTAAAGACAAAATGGCTATTTTATTAGTATGATTACATTCTTTGGGTGAGGAAAATTTTCAAGAGTCTTAAACTTCAGCAAATTTCTTCCTATAATAGTAGGTTGGAAATCTTGAGAATTTATTCAAATCTACAAAGTTTTGATATATCATTTTTTTCATGAGATTAGAAATATGCCTATTTGCCAGAAAATCAGCAATTGCTGATTTAAAACTCTCCCTTAGTACCATAATTTAAAACTCTCCCGTAGTACCAGAAAAGTTCACGTGGCTGGGGCTGATTAACTGAAAGCCAAATACCAAAGCTATTTCTCTTGCTTCCTTTGCCAACTCCCATTCCTTTTCTCCCTGCAAACTCAGGAACATGTAAATGACTTCATTCTTACTATCTCATGCTCTTTTACAAATTATTTGAGTTGGTAAAATAATCTGGATATTCTTAATCTCCACTCTTATTTAAACTGACAGATAATAACAAAAGCATGTTCTGGATTAAGGGGAAATAATTGGTGCTTTATTAGGTCATAATGGGAACAGTTAAAGCATACCGTGACTTTTTAATGACACCATATTATTATCAAGGTCCTTAATAATAAGGACCAGAGACAAGCACATGGTCTCAGGGCTTTTTGAAAGTATGCTTATGGTTACCTTTTTTCTTGAATATAAAAATGTTATAGAATCTTTGAAAACATGCAACAAAAAGTTAAGAAATTTTAAAAAGCTCCATGATATTGTCCAAACTGAACCAACTTTAGAGTTGGGCAAACATACAAGGAAATGAATGCTTTGAACATTGATCTGCCAAGCAGAGAAATTCCATTTCAATGAAAGTTACGAAGTTTTAAAATAGGCTTCTAACTAATAGGACAGTCAGGAATATTTTTTGTAGGTGCACTTCAGACACTTGTGTAGTGGTTGGAAACACTTCTATCTTTAAGCACATGCCAACCAATAATATTGCAAAGTCAATATCAAACCTTTCCCACAGAGAGGACCTTTCTGCTATCATCAGGCCCTCTCTCTAAACTTCTGAACGTGAACTTCCCAAAGAAAGATGAAAATGCAATACCTTGCCTTCCTAAGGCAAAGTTATTAAGGAAAGTATTTTGAAGGGAGACACATAAGAGAAGAAAAAATAGGGAGTCAAGGAATATTTACAAGAACATTTCACATTTTAGTAGTCCCTAATGCACTGCCAGTAACCCCTCTGTCACCACTGGGACTAGAGTTGAATATATAGGCTAATCCCACAGGAGGGTCACAACCCTTATCAGGCTTGTCTCCACAGAAACATCTTGTCACCTCTGGTTTTCATACAATTAGGCAACAAATAGTTAATAAACACCTAACATATGTAAGAAACTGCGCCAACCCTGTTTAGATTTCAGAAGTATTCAAGATTAAGTCCTACCTTTATGGAATTTAGATGTTCTAGTAAAGAGATAAGACAAAAATGTGTGAAGTCCCACCAAAGTAAACAGGAAGTTCTGGGTTGCTTACCAGGAGACAGACCTCACTTTTGTTTAGAAGAAGAGAAAGTTTCTTTGAGGAGATGGTTCAAAAAATAGGTGTACAGAACAGAAAAGATTCAGATTGACAAAGATGATGAGGAGAGTATTCTGGAAGGAGACACCTGCTTGAGGAAAGCAGAATAAAGGAGAATGTGGTAAGAATAGTGAGCAGAGGGTAGGGTATACAAAAAAAAGGAGAGGAAGAAAAAAACTGTTATGTACAAAGCAATTAAATAGACTGAGTATCCATCTTCATAACCAGGCTAAGTAGTTTAGGCATAAGGAAAGATGTGGAAATAGTAAAAGATAAAACAATTCCTGAGCATTTGTGGTATGCCAGGTAATGAGATGGAGGCTGTGCGAAAAATTACATCACTAAACATCAACACAGAATAAGAATTATCCTTGAAAAATGCTAGAAGTTTAAAAGCTAAGAACGCGATTGCAAGGACACTGAACAAAAGGCCATTTCAGAAATAAAGGAAGGTCTTGATCCCAAGGGTATCAGTGAGCTGAGGAAAATGGGGGAATATTTTCTCATATTCTTTTGACCATGCCATTTTGATGCAACAGATATTTTCACTCCAACATGCTCACCATGATGACATTCTAAACATGAGTATCATCAGAATATATAACAACTGGAGAATTTTTGAAGGGAAAGAGTTTTCTAGCACATAACTATTTAAGCCACCTTAATTCCTTGGTCAATATTATAAACAGAGAAGATAAACTATTCCTAATTTTTCCACTTTTATTCTTATTTCACTGAAACTACCTTAAGATAAATTATTTTTCCCCAGAGAGAGTTACAAACCAATAATTGATTTATCAGTATGCTTATTTAGGTTTGTTTTTTGTTTTGTTTTGTTTTGTTTTGTTTTGTTTTGTTTTGTTTTCAGTAATAAAGTTCACCCTTTCAGATTCCGTTAATGGGACTTTTCTTTTGTAGCCAGTGATTCTACCAAGTCCAACTTACCTAGGTCATATTTTTAAGGATCAAAAAATTGTGTCAAGAAGATTTAATTTTTCCATTAATTTGTTAGAAATATCAAAGTTTACCATTTGCCCTTTTACCAATGGCTGATTTTATTTTCTATTAATTACTTTACTGGGAATGTTCATTATGATTTCTAAGAATAGACTGGTGGTTTGTATTATTTCTCAGGTGATAGGTTAGAAATTTGTGAGGAAAAAGTCCTCAGATATTCCAACATTGCGGAATTTTCATAATCTTTTAAAGGCTCAGAAGTCTTATATAAAATATGTCCATGGGTACTTTTCCCCTCAAATGTAATGCTATTTGTTGGTCCAATGCTTGTGATCACTTACAGGTTAGGCAAAAACAATGGAATTTAATGGTAGGTTTAAAACAGAAGGATTAAAATGTTCCATGCCAATGTGAAAAACACTGAAATGGCAGTACTCAGAGGATTTGTACCTGTGGGGAAGGAGAAAAAATGAACAAACAATAAATTCTTGGTTTTTGACTAGGTGACATATTACTAATGGCATTAAAAATCAGGAATTCTTTATGATAAAATCTTGAATGGCTTGAATGATAAAACAATGGGCTTTGTTTCAACACATTAAATTCTTTGTGTCAGAAGAACACCTTAGAGGTACAAAACTGGAACTAAGGTGAGCAGTCAAGGTTGGGAGTAACATAGGAGTTACAGATCCAGAGTTGGCACACGGAGAATTGCCAGTGAACGAAACAGTCAAGAAAGAGAGTGTATCAAGAGAATGTAGCAAGGGAAGAGGGAAGAACTTTAAAATCAGAGGAGAGGAATAAAAGCTAGGGAAGGAAGTATGGTCAGAAGAGATGGCGGGAGAGCTGGGGCAGTATGTCATGATGGAAATAAATCGGGAAGAAAATGTCAAAAAGAGAGGAATGAGCAATGGTAAGAAATGCAGAATTCAGTACCATGGGCACCTAAGTACTCTGTCATTTAGAATTATCCTAAATGAGAATTTATTTGTTCAACAGCAGTGAATCGCAGCTACGACTTAGGAATTTTGATAGGTGCTGGGAAGAGACAGTTTCTGGCTTCAAGGAGTTCAGAGAACAGACAAATACAGGAAGGTGAGTATCAATGTATAGGAACATGTGGAAAAGTTAAGGAACATCGATTTCTTTACAAATCTGTAAAATGCTATACATGTAAGATATTATCATTTTTATTATTAAGAAGGAAAGCTGAGAAAAGCTTTCTGGATTTCACGTCCAGGTGTCCATCCTTGGCATTGAAATCATAACATTTCAATTGAATGGTGTCTTCTTCCATGCCTCATTAACATTTAGTGACCCACAAAATATGTATAATTATATAGGTATACATTAAATATTGAATTGAAGCCAGTGCTTCCTGAATTGCACTATATGAAAAGAACAGAAGAATGACTGATTCTCTCAGAACTCCCCTATGTTGATGATTTTCATCCTAAAGACCATGGTACTCAGTCATGTGACCAACTGAATGCTTGATTCCAGAACCATTGGTTTTCACATAGCTTCCAAATTTAAAAGTTCTACCCCTAGTGACCTTGTTCTAGCCCTTTAATGTTTTTTTTTTTTTTTTTTCTTCAGGACATGCTACACAACACTAGTGATTACTAATTTAATGTGTTTTTTTTTCAATTATTGTTTTTGTACGAGCTCTATTGACCCATTTCTCAAAGGAAAATATCTAATGAGTACATCTATAAAAACAGACTTTGAGTATTTATGTAAAATATTTCTTTTGTATTTTGTAAAATGAATTTTACATGGATATGTTGGCATGTTATTCTACATAATATTTAATGAGCTCGATTTTCGAGCCTTGACTGATGAAAGACATGCAAGATTCAGTTTGCGACAATTGTTCTGGACCAATTAGGATGGGTAGACAAAGAGGAGGGAGAGTAACCAGAGTGATGTGTGAATGGTAGCAAAATCCACAGTTGAATGACAAGGATCATAGCTGAAGAAAAGAGTATAGCGCAGGTCAGTAGCACACTAGGTTCCCAACTCTGAGAAAGCAGGAGCGACCAAAGCAGAGGTGGTCCTAGTACCAAGGAGAGTTCCAAGTAAGCATTGGTTTTCTCCTGCTGATTGGAGACTTTTTATCTTGGGCATCTAGGTACTCTCTCATCTAGAATTATCCTAAATGAGAATTTCACAGCCAGAAATAACCTATTTACCATTTAAATCTCAAGCTTTCAGATCATTCCACCTCTTTTACAAAGAGCTCTTCATGTAGTTCTTCCATCAATAGGGCCAGCCTATCTATGAGACAGTTGAGAGAGACATTGGAGATGGAGGTCAGTGATGAGCCCCACCCTCGAGCCTAAGAACGTACAGAGAAGATACTATTAACATGAAAAGTTGGACATTTGAACTGACCTGTGGTAACGTGTGAGGATGGGCTTGATTTGAAGTGTCAGAATGGCATCAAATGGAAAGGTTCTGGCTGCAAAGAGATGTGGGATTAGAACTAGGTCAAAGCTATTTAATCCTTTGGGTCAGATGCAGTGAGGTGTATGTATATCACAGTTCCAAGACCTTGCACTGTTGACATTTTGGATCAGACAATTGTAAGGGGCTGTCCTGAACATTGTAGGATACTTATCAACATCCTTGATCTCTACCACCAGATGCCTCAGCAACTCCCCCACTCCAGTCATGACAATCAAAAATGGCTTCAGATATTGCCACATGTCCCCTGGGTGCAAAATTGCCACCAGTAGAGAATCATCAATATGTGTGAACTTTAAAGAAAAGGAAGAAGAGACATTGAAAAAGAAGGGAAGTACACGTGGTAGCATATTTTGGGGGGAGTGGGTATATCAAGTTGAAGCAGAGAGTACAGAGAAAATATGATGGGAGACATAGCTCTGCATCATCGGGGCTCAAGCTTCCCAGTACAGACCAACGTGATTTATTATGAGTAAGCTGACAGTCAAAGGACAGGGACATAATTGGAGGCTTAAAAAAGAGCTGGAAAGAGAGCTACAGGGATGTATCCAAGTCTAGACTGGGCAAGGAATTAAGCACAGCCAGAGGGAGGCAGACGAAGATACTTCCTAAACAGTGTCAAAGGTCAGGTTGTCCAAAAGTCTTTGACAACTGGTGATTAACAGCTGTGCTTTAGTTTCTGTCATGAAAGGCCAAAAATGTATCCATTCCAGCCCTGCCCCTCTCCCTACACCCACTGTGTCGCACTTTATCACACCATCAAATACTAGTGCCTTTATGATATTAGAAAAGAATTACAAGTGCATTTATTAAGCACACAATTGAGAGATATTGCAAAAGAGGAACTTTCTCAGGATAGTAATACTTTCCTTTTAAACTTAGAAGTTATCTTAAATGTACTTTCCTTATTGCCTGCATTCCAGAGCCCAAACTGTCTTTGATCCCCTTAAAAGGAGAAGTAGTCTATCCTGAATACCAGGAAGTAAACAGCAGAGCAAGGCATCTTGGAGACTCCTGAGTAGAACCCCAGGAGACATGTTAGAACTTTCCTCTTTTCATACAACACACCTGGAACTGGTGAAGTCTAAGGCAGTTTCCACTTTATTACTCAGCAAGTTACAATTATGTAGATAAACCAGTAATCACTTGGTAAATATCACCATCTCTGTTATGGTTTCCTTTGGCCTTATCTTAGAAGGGCAATAGGCATTAGTAAACCCAATACTCAGACTTACTAATTGTTAAATAATTAAATTAAAAGATGGCATTTATCTTTCTTAAAGGACTCTCCTTTTCAAAAAAATAAAAAAAAAAAAAAAAAAAAAAAAAAGGACTCTCCTTTAAAGACTTTTTTAAGTGACACATGTATCAAAAATATTGAAATTATACAAAGTCTAATGGCATACTGCTTTTGAGGAACTACATCTACTACAGAAAATAAGGTAATGCCTTTAAAAGATTAAAGTAGAAAAATCACCATGACAGCTTACACTTGTCCCCACTCTCTACTTTACTTACTTAAATCTGATCATCTGCCTTTGTAAAAAGAACCATAAAATAACATCCATGTCTGAGTATCAGTGAGAAGATTTATCCATTCCTTGGGCATAATCCATGCCCCTCCAATTGAGTTAGCATCTGGTAAACTGGCTGGAGGACACATCCCCAGGCAAAGTTCTTTAATTCTCAATTGCTGTGACCCCCAAATGACTCAGGGTCAGCACGCCACTCCCCACAGCGAGGTCTCAGGCACATGGTTTCAGCTCCATAGCAAATGCACAGATTTTTTGTTATTCCTGTTTTTCATTTACCCCACCAAATAAATAACAAATCTGTAGTTCCTAAAGGCTCTTTGTTCTTCTAGTCAGAGTTAGAGCAACCTTTTCCAAAATTCATACAAAGATTTTTTTTCCCATGCTTTCTAAGAAATGGGACATTTCAGAGAAAAATGCCTGCTTGTTTGTATTTCTGTCTGTCTGTCTGTCTGTTTTGATCTTGATTTATTTAATCAGTACAACAAGTTAGAACTTCTGTTAGACCACGTTTTAATCTAAACATAGCTATTTAGGAAAACTGCTCCCTTGCACTTGGGCAGCAAAACAAGAACAGGTCTGTCAAAGTACAGGGTGGGGAATGAATTCCTGCTCCCCAGTGGGGCTCTGGGTCCAACTCCATCAGCATTTTTCTCTCAGCAAACATCCTCCCCACTCTTTGCTGTAAGCAAGGATTTGGACGAGTTAGGTCTATTCCAGCAGGTACAGTCACCTGTCTAGAACCTCAAAAGCAAAACCATCTGTGATGTAAACATTTTGCAGACAAGGCAGGGATCCTCCCCACCCCTTTCATGTAATTCAGAAGACATGCTAAGGCTTCTCACTGTTTTTGATGTTTTATGACATGTGCCATAAAGAGCAAACATATTTTTTTAATGGCCAATGATATGCAGAAGAGGTGTGGTTTCTGAATGTGAGCCAGTTGTAGTTGAAATGTTTTTTCTTTTCTTTTCCATTACAACACATCTAATCACATCTAATACCCAAACGGAAACAAAAGGTAAGACTCCTGCAAATCTTCTTTGCGAAAACTCAGAGATGACCAGTCATACAGGACTCCTATTTTTTTAAATACTTCATACAGTTAAAACTGTATTTAATTCTGTTTCTATCTACTTGTTAACAGATTACTAACTAATACTGGTCAAAAACAAACTTCCTGGAACCTCCTGGTATTTGACGATTCTAGGAAATACTTTTCTTTTTGATTTTTATCACTTTTCTTGGAAACTACAAAGAGAGAACGTGCTTGTGGAACTGAAGGCACTCTCCCACTGGCCTCTTAGGTACAGCGTTACTCCACTGAAGCCAAGCAGCCATGCACAGGAGTTGTTTACTTCGAGACACTTCAGTGTAGAAGTTAAGAGAATGGGCTTTGGAAATAATGGGATCCAAGACTCTTGTTGTTTTTGAATAAACTTGTGCAACTATTATCCTTTCTAAACCATAGTTGTCCAATTTGTAAAATGCTGATTAAAACTAGTGCCTGATTCTTATTGATATTGGAGGATTTGTTTAGACAATCTACATAAATAAAACACTTACCGTGTTTCCCTAAAAGTAAGACCTAGCCAGACAATCAGCTCTAATGTGTCATTTGGAGCAAAAATTAACATAAGACCCAGTCTTATTTTACTATAAGTAAAATATTTTACTATAAGTAAAATAAGACTGGGTGTTATATAATATAATATAAGACCGGGTATAATATAATATAATATAATATAATATAATATAATATAATATATATAATACCGGGTCTTATATAATATAATTGTATATTATATAATATTAATTTTTCTCCAAAAGACACATTAGAGCTGATTGTCCTGCTAGGTCTTATTTTCAGGGCAACACGGTAGTGCCTGGCACTCAGTACTCATAAGCTTTCTCGATACTTTTATCTCATCATGATTAAAAACCAGAGCTCCAAACAGCTACCATGTGGGGTTATTTTTGTAATTATCCCAGGTTGACTGTAATAAATTTGGTCTAAAAATGATGCTGATAACAATGGCATACCTAATCAGACACTAAATTAAAATCCTTAACTAGGGAGACTTAAGGAATGTACATACACAGCAACAACAAAAAGAAGAAAACAAAGTTGGAAAAACTTAAATGAGCTGGAGAGATTGATTTCAAAGTAAGCAGTACACAGATGGTATCATTGAGCAAAAAAAATAATAATATTCAGAAGAAATGAGATAATGTACAAAAAAGCTTGCTAAAAAAACACATCTCAAAATATGCTTTATGAGATACTTACAAACCATGGTTACATGTCTGGTTTTCTCCAAAAGTGAAATGTTCAATTATTGACATGGAATACATGGCCTAGGATTGGCCACTAAAACCATAGAGGTTTTGTTCGAATGAGATGTGGCATGACAGCACAGACGTCAGAATGCTTTTTTAAAAGAGCCACACCACATTCTATGTCATGCAATAAAGCACAAAAGAGCAAAGGACAGGCTGAAGAGTACAAATCAACAACTAGAAAATCGAAAGCCGTACAACTGACATCCCCCATCACGTCAAAACTTTAGCCATCTTCTACATACCTAAATCTGTCTAATTCTCCCATGAGGGTAACACAGGAGCTGGCTGTTTGACTCCACAGCCATGTTCAATGTGAACATATGAGACTATGGAGAATTATTTCACCGCAAAAGCAGCTGGAGCAGATTAATTCCTTCACTGCTGTTTGGGGACAGATTGATGGAGGAAACAGGAAGAACAGAAATGGGACAGATCTGAATAACGCTTTTGCCCCACACCTCCTTGGCTCTTCTCTCTTCCTACTCACTTTTTTAGGATCAGATCTTTTATAAAGGCAAGCCAACCAAAGCACTAGAATCATCAGTGGAACCAGGATTAGGGTACAGACAACGTCTACCTCCACGAACCTACCTCTAAAAGGAAATGCTGTCACCACCCTCCTGGACATCAAGGAAAATACAAGTCCAGATAATAGAAAAGTGGTAGGACTAGGACACATGTCTTCAGTTGTACAGCCCATTATTGTTAGGTGTGGAATTATAACATATAGCTATAATTTCTTCCTATTTTTAAATGACCCTTTCTCTTTAAACTCATACTTTGTTCAATTAGAAATGCAAGCTCTTTACATAAACTCTTGTAAACTAGAGAAACAGAAGTCACCACCATGTCAAGAAAACACAAATATACTGGTACGGATTTCCTGCTGACGTGATGCATATAGACAGTGTTCTACCATGTTACCCATGGTGTACGTCAGATCTCTTAGCAGCAGCAAATGTGTACCTTAAATGTGTTGACTTATTTAGCCTTACAAAAATCCCATGCAGGAAGTTTACAATATTTCCATTTTATAGGTGAGAAAACTGAGGCCCCTAGAGATCAAGTGATTTGCCCAAGAAGATATGAGGAGTAATTGAAGGGGCAAGGAGTAAGACCCAGGCAGCATGACTCTAGAACACACATTTTTAAGCACTCAGCTGTGCTGACAACTTTTGATGATAAAAGGTGTGTGTGTGTATCTATCTATCTATCTATCTATCTATCTATCTATCTATCTATCATCTATATACACGTATATATACACATATATATATACATATATACATATATACCTTTATATATATTATATATATAAGTATATATGTATATATATATATGTATATATATGTATATATATGTGTATATATATATATATATATATATACACACACACACACATACAGAGGATGCCAAAAAAATGTATACACATTTTAAGAATGGAAAAAATTATTAAAACTGTAATAATATATACCAATAACAAAAGATGAATACAAGTCACATTTGACTTCTGCAATTATAAGAGGTGCTCAAAGTGGTTACCATCAGCGTCCAGACACTTCTGATTATGGTGAACTACTGCTTGAGCAACGTTGACCCGAGTGTCCACTTGTATACATTTTTTTGACACCCTGGTATTTCTGAGATTAATGGTAAATTTCATCTAAAAATTACGACAAATGTTTTCAGATGAACTTGTGTCTAATTAAAAAGATATCCCCACAACAATTTATAATGAAAGTATTTGTTTTTAGGCTCCATCCAGATGACAGTGTAGAGAGAGGCAGAAATTCCTTCAAATCCTTGAAGCTGTATTGGCACGGCCAATTTAAACACATTTGCTGAGATGACAGTCTGCCTCTGGACCTGGGGAGTAAACTGTGTTCTTGTCCTTCCCTTGTGCCACCAGGTACCGCAGCAGCCATGTTGTACCCTGCTTTAATGATTGCTGAATTCACATATTAAAATTTATCTCTACGTTTCTTTTTTCAGAAAAATTAGATGGTTGGCATGTGTTTCATGCATTAGCAAATGTCTTATTTTTATATTAACAAATATTTTTTAAGGCTGGACTAAATATAAAACCATCATGTAATAACTTTCTCCTTCAAACTTCTGTAGACACAGCTCCACTGTGTCCAGGGGTAAAGTCAGTCTAAGGCCAAGCTGAGCTTTGTTCTTTTGTCTTTCACCTTTTTTTTTTTTTCTGCATGAATGTTTATAGTCTTTTTCTCCATCCCTGTAATTCAAAGGTAACAAAGTTCTCTTTTCATTTAATTGACTTTGAACACAGTGAGCCTTGTTGCTCGGCTCCATTCTTTTTCAACTCAGGAAACTTTTATTTAATTATATCTTTAAATAATTGCTTCTATTCTACTTGTTATTTACTTTTCTCCTGGAACACCTATAATTCTCAGAGGGGTGGCTCTCCATTCATCTCATTTTCTCTCATTGTTTTCAACCCTTGAGTTTTTCGTCTACATCTTGATAGAGCTTGTCAACTTTGTTTTGCAGATTGTTTCATCATACCTACTGGATTGTCTTTAACACAACTTGTGCTTTTTACTGCTTTAATTCTGTTAGTGAATCTTTATTATTCTACAATATGTGTCCAATTTACCCAACTACAATTTTATCTAACATAGTTCCTGATCCTATTTTATTGTAACCCTGCCTTTTTTTTTAATCCCATAAATGATGCCAGTTTTCTACATTTTCAGAGGTCTGCTTTTTCCTTGTATCTTCTGAATGATGTTCCATTTTTCTTGTTCTGATATATATATGCATAAATGTATATGTAAACGTATATATATATAAATGTATAAAAAATATAGACACATTTATTTCTGTTTCTATAACAGACCTGTCCAGACCCAGCATCCAAAGACAGGATGTGTCTATTAACTTTGGCTCTCTTCTTTGTCCAGTTGGGTCCTGGTCAAATTTTTCTCAGATCTCCATGTGGACAGCAGATGGATGGGCTCCTACGCAATTCTCCTTCACTCTCACACATAACTCTCCTGAATGAGATGGGATCTCCTCAACCCCATTGTTCAGCTTTCACGCTTTGAACAAATGGATCAGGTAAGGAACTACAATGCACCCAGGATCCCTCCTATTTCTCCTTTCATCTGCCTTCTTCCTCTCCCACTCCCCACTCCCTGCCTCACCTCCCATTTCCTTTATAGGGAGTTGCTTTCTGAGAGGTTTAGTCTGGGTGTAGAAGAAGTAAAGGGATTGGAGCATCCTCGTAACAGGGCAGCTGTTGTGTTTTCTGGATAATAAAGACTTTAGTTCTAGGTTGGTAGCAGGTTGTGGGAAGTGGTTAAAAGAGTTGTGCCAGCTGTCAGCAACACTGATGTTGGTATTTTCCAGACTTATTCTACCAGCCAACAGTGCGTGGTTCTTATTGTTCTAGCTCCTGGCAATAGGTGAATGGCTGAATTGTAGGTTTGGATCTCAGTCTAGATTGTCACCTTTTTCTGTAGAAGAATTTGTTTTGGGGACCACTAAACAGATGTTAGTTTTAAACCGGAAGTTTTGAAATGGATACTGAGGAAGGAAACCTTCTGTGTCTTATAATATTATGGGTGACAAGGCAGACATGGTAATTCATCAGCCAGAGTCATGAGACACCCACATTCCTTTCTGACAGTGTCGTGGAGAATGATGAAAACTCAGACACCTGATCTGTTCTAGCGGCATGTGGAGCTAATGATGAACAAGATGTAGCTTCTATGACAGTCTGGAGCAGCTCAATATGACTGCATTTGGAGTGTCAGAGGGGGCCTAGGAACAGCTCTCAGCCCTGGCCCAGGTTCATACAACTCCTTTTCGGCAGAAAATTCAAGAGAAAAACAGGTTTTTGTAATCTCCAAGATTAAAATATTTCAGCCCAATATTATATAATAAAAAAATTGATTTAGGAAGCAAGACCAAGTACTTAGAAATTTGATTATATAAGTATCAACTGACCCTCAGTATTCCATTTTGTGATCAACTATGACAGCTACAATTCCTTTCATAAAACACTTCAGGATTCTTCAGTTTCACATATAGATGAAAATAATTAGGCCGGTTTACGAAGAATGGCTGCTATAGCTGATAGCTTATATTTTAGTAATTTATACAACTGCTAAGTACTAACGATAGCATGATTCGAGATATTTCAATAAAATATTTCTAGATAGAAAAAGTCCTCTGTCATTTCACATGGAAATTGATACATTTGGGGAAAGGAGGTAATTTCTGTGGAAACTGAAACTTGAGGTAAACACACACACACACACACACACACACACACACACACACACACACACAACCTTCCATCTCCATATTCAAATAACAGTTTGGTCATATGGACCCTGCCACCTAAGCAGATTTAGATAAAGCTAAGCATAAGCTGTAATTAAGAGAATAATGCAGAAACTGAAGACACAAAATAGAAATTGAAAATTAATTAAGCTTAAGTGAAATTAGTTTCATTTAATAGACATACACACTAGCCTAACGATAGTAAGCTTATTAGTTCTATTGATGTGAATTCTGAAGAGCTTAAAAGGTCTATATTAAGCTTCTGTCTTTGAAAATGTTCCTCATTATCAATCCAACTGCTTAATGAAACATCATAGAGGAAAGTCATGCTCTTATCGACTTTAGAGTCTTACAACACCGTGATCATCGCCCAACATCCAAAATAACATCTGGTTTACCACAGAAAGGTAAAACACCACATACGCACAAAATGACACAGTAAACATTATATCATCTCCCCATTCCCAAGGACATCCCAGGCCGTGACAATTTCTAAGTGGTTAAAGTATAAAGTCCTTGTGAAACTTAAATTTTAATGATTCAGGTTGGATATGTGATAGATTATAAACTGTAATCTTTCCCATAACGAACGATCAGTTTTATTCTCAAGGATGAAACAGATACTTATTCTATGGGTCATTCGAGTACAGTTTACACTCTTATCTAAAATAAGCATTTTTGTTCTTCACATGATCTGGAATAAAAAATCCATGCATGCATCTGAGTAATGTAATCATCTTATAGTCTGACAAATTGCTCTTTGTTTGTTCACTATTCATGCTTTGAAACGTGTGAAAATTCTGTAAAGACTTACTTTCAGTGACACATAAAAGCAAGAATATTTTCTAGAAATAAAGAACCAAAAAAAAAAAAAAAAGAAAAGAAAGTGCAGCGCCCTTTCTTTATAAGTCAGTTCCTTGGAAAAGAGAAACAGGTTTGTCATCTTATATTTTTGCTGTAAGTAATTTTTTACAGTGATTTGAACTATGAATCACTTTTCTTTATGTCTAATCGGTAGCAGGTGTCTGAAAAGCAATCTGATGAGAGATATTGTGTACTGAGCGTGCACTTGATTTTGAAACATTTGGTATTAATGTTAGACATGAGTTCTCAACAGCAGCATATTCACATCTCAAGCTAGTTAACTCTTGGGTGTAAAGTGCTGTCTGTCCTTCGAATTATAGGACATTTAGGAGCATCCCTGATCTCTGCTCACTAGATGCTGGTAGAATCCCCACCCACTCAAGTTATGACCACCAAAAATGTCTCCAGACATTGCCAGATGTCCTTGTGGTGACAGGCAGGAAGGGTGCGGAGGTCTGCCCCTGGTTAAGAACCACTGTCCTATGGCCCTTCCTAAATTGCACTTGCTCTGCAACAAGAGTAGAGCTCTTTCTTCTTGGCTGGAGAAAAAAGTAACATGTTTGGATGCCTGATACTGGAGTTCTCTCTCTCCTTTATGTGTTAAGGGGGCTCACTGAATTCTCATATTTGCAATTTGTCAATCTCAACTAATATGTGGCTCTTCTTGGCTGGAAACACGCTCCTGTTGGTGATGGGGTAGAGGGTGCTCAGTGTTTTCAGCTGGTGAGCTCTGTTCAACTACAGACAAGCTTATCTCGCTGGGGAGAAAATAGGTCCGATGTCAATAGAATCTTAAGTATACCTTCTGATTTGTATTGTTCCCTTGGTTTCTCTCTTGATTTCCTTGCCCCATCAACAATACTCACTACCCAATCCCTCTCCAGATACTAAATGTCTCCTATTTGGGTCATTAACTCCATTGTAACACTGCACACCCTGGCCTTGCTTCCAAAGACAAACACATTCATGCATCACGCTCATGCGTACTTGTAGCAGCCATGAACCTCGGGCCCAAACTCACATGTACAGGAAACAAACCTTTTCCATTTTTACAGCAAACTCAATTTTTTATTTGGAATTTCCATTTTACTGGGTGAAGATAAATAGGAAAGAAATAATCTCATGAAATTCAGGGTCATCCCCACAGATGGCCCTTTGGCCCTGTGGGTGTGTGTGGACCAAGACCCAGAAGTACAGAAATGCCAATGGTCCATGACCTGAGATATCATCAGGGTCTCAGCTCTTCATTGGCTGAGCTAGAGAGACACTTGCTGTGAGGTGTCTTCCTTGCAGCATAAGACCTCCCTAGGTTCACATCTGAACCCCTCATGAACACATAGAAAAATCTGTAAGTAGGAGAAAAAAAACTGGGAGTATATTTCAGACCTATGTGTTCTACCCCCTGCCATGGAGAGTGTCTTGTAAACTAGGAAAGTTGTCCTAAGAGCTGTACCCAGGAAACAAAGAATAGATCTCCTCAACTCTCAGATGACTTAACCCGCCTGAGGTCGCACTTGTATCTTCCCCACTCCTTACCCAAGCTAGTGCTGGGCAGCTTCTAAAGGCCCTACCAGCCTCTAAACTTTCATCTTCAAATTTGATTTTCATCTTGTGCTATGCCCATGGAATCTTTATCTAGAAAAGGCAAGATAAGGAGAGAAAGAGACGAGTTCTATCTTATTTCATCAGCATTGTGTGTGCACACCTTCACTTTTAAAGCTTAAAAAGACATGCCAAGAATTTAGTTCTTTTGTTCTACTGTAACAACTCCCATGAGACTTCTCTTGATATTTACTAGTTAAGTGAATATCCCAAACTATCTCTCTGTTGTATAATTAAATGTCACAAGTGCCTGCCTTTAAGGGTGGGTTAGTTTGAGCAAAGTTGTATGGCCACTCTCCTGTTTTCACTTATATTTCAGATGTTTCCATTTAAGGCTGCCAAGTCTTCCTGAAATGTAGATGAATATAAAAGATGTAGTTCCCTTCAGCTTCTTTATGCACCCACATGATGATGGTCTTATATTCATAAGTCCTCCTGATAATTAGGTTGACTATTTCTTCACTAGTGGGATCTTCAATAGTGGCTGGGTTACCATATTCTCAGAAAAGATCCTAGGTTTCTGTAGTCTCCTTAATTACAGGGCAATAAAGCCACGAAGGCTCGGGACATATTATTTCCAATAAATAAGAGGACAGCTTGCCAACAGTACTCAATGATATGTGCAAATGGTAGAAATAAATACAATGGACTCCTTTGTGAATATCTGATACCCTTGGAATTACTAATCAATAGTGCATTAGTCTGCTAGGACTGCCATAACACAATACCAGAGACTGGGTGGCTCAAACAACAGACATTTTTTTTCTCATAGTTCTGGAGGCTGAAAATCCAAGATGAAGGTGTCCACAGGGCTGATTGCTCCTAAGGCCTCTCTCCTAAGCTGACAGACAGCCCCTTCTCACTGTCTTCGTGCGGCCTTTCCTCTGTTCACGGACATCTCTGTCATCTGTTCCTCTTCCAATAAGGACCCAGTCCTATTGGATTAGGGTCCCATCCTTATGACCTCATTTAACCTCAATCACCTCTTGAAAGTCCTTATTTCCAAATGCAGCTACATTGACGGTTGGGGCTTCAACACATGAATGGGGGTAGGGGGAGGGTCACAATTCATTTCATAACAAATAAATAGCATATAAATCAATGATTTTATGATAAGTAAAACCTAAAATCTAAATAACAATGCTCCTTCTTGTAATACACAGCATAAGAATAAAAATTTTAAATTTTGCTTTTTTCCAGTCAAAGGCTAACAATTTGAGTCGCTCCCCTTTCACCAACATAGAAGCTGAGTCAGTGCCTGGCTACATGCAACCCTACTCCATAAAGCAACCTTGAAAAGAAGGGGACAGAGAGGCATCAGCTAGGGATGTGGGAGTGTCTGAAGATGATTCACAAAGTGAGTGATCTGATATGTGTGCACGTCACGGCGACACACCTCCTACCACTTACCAATAATGGTTGTTTCCCTTGTCAAGGAGAAGCCCCTGTTCATTTTCCCTGAACACTAACTGCAGTCATGCATTAAAATCTCACATTTGCTCCAACACCCTTACCTGCTATGAATTTTATTTACCCCTTTTCCCAATCATGTCTGATGATTAGGGTGCTTTCAATTGTATTTTACCCATTGTAAACAACAAAAGCATAAGCAATCAGGACATATACAGGGGAAAGAGTTCCTCTGAAAAAAAAAGTCCTCTTGGAAAATAACATTGTTGGGTTCAAAATAATAGGATCCTCGTTCAGCAGAATTAAATACAGAGTGGATATACAAAAACCATTTGAAGGAATTTAAGTTAAAAAAAAAAAATGAAAAAGTTATTTGTTTCTGTAATTTAGCTGTCTTTCCTTTTTTTTTTTCTGAAGAGTCCTGATAACACTGCAGCCACAAAAATTTTAAGTAAAATAAATACCCAAATCAACTGACTATTGTTTTAATGTTGATGCAACTTAACCTAAGAAGCAATATTTATGTAGTAAAGTCATTAACAAAACTCCCAGAATTCTCTATATGTTTAACTTTTATGGAATTTGTGATATTTTTGTCCTTTTTTATGGTTTCATTAGAACCTAAGATACCACACACACAGAGACATACACTCACATACACACACGCATACACACAAATACATTATGAAGATACTAAAGATAAAGATTGTGTGAATCTATCTTTATATAAAGAGCACATTAATTTATAACTTAAGTATGCAGTCAATTGCTCAGCTTTCTAGCAAATTTAATATCCACCATGAGTTTTAACCCTAAGGCTAGCCGACCTCACCTTTCAAAATTAAGTACTTAGAATTTATTTCTTCTGTGGATAAAGAACAAAGAAAAATGCAGTCAAAGGGGTTTTTGTTGTTGTTATTCAGTTGTATGTGTTTTTAGTGATATCTGATAATAAAATTATTATTTTCAGCTTTGCAGATTAACCAATTGAAAGGAATTACTTCTTGGCTATAAAATGTTGATGAAATGCAGAAGAAAATGTTCTAAGTTATAGAAAAAAAGTGTACACACAAAAAAAGAGATTTGGAATGAATATGGGTATCATTTTATGATATTGTTTTTAAAATATGGAGAGAAAAATGATTGACACTTTGACATTAGTTTAGAATGATTTCTTGTTCCCAAACATGAGAAAAATTCTCTCACATGCCCATAAGAGAAAATGTGACAATGCGACCACCGTAAACTCTGTGTCAACTTACTGTTTACATACAGAAAGAGACAACTTACAAAACCCCTACTTATAAATGGCAGATTTTCATAGACAGTCTTATTCTTAACCCATGCTCCCAGCTCGGAGCACACAAAAGGGTGTTCCACTGCTCCCGTGAGGTGAGAAACTGAAGAATTTTAGAGGTTTTTAAAAAATTGTGAGGTTTCAGACTTATAGAAAGAAAAAAACTGTGGCAATTTGGAATGTGCTCCTCTTGGCCCCAGACTCCCAGGTGGGGGCCAACTTCTGTCTATTCATGACTGATGTTCAAAAAAAAAAAAAGTGGTGAATGGGGAGGACAGCAAAGTCCCACATTAGACATGGAAAAATTTTCTTCTTCCTGCTAATAGAGTTGAAGCTCCCATTCAAATTAAAAATATAGTTCATATGAAGAAAAATGTGTAAATATTTGTGAAATTGTACCTATGGGGAAATGCATCTTAGATTCAGAAGCAAAAGCAAACCAACTGTTCTAGAATTTATTGAGAGGTTACTACACACCGTGTTTCCCCAAAAATAAGACCGGATCTTATATTAAGTTATGATCCAAAAGATGCATTAGGGCTTATGTTCAGAAGACGTTATCCTGAAAAATCATGCTAGGGCTTATTTTCCGGTTAGGTCTTATTTGGGGGGAAACAAAGCATGAAGAACCTTATATGCATTATCTTGTTTATCTCCTTCCACAACCCTGTTTGGGAGATGGGCTCTTGTTATTATGTCCAGATTGCAGCCGGGCAACAGTTGGAGAGAGTGTGAGAACTGTGTGTATATAGCAAACAAGACATCACCCAAACACTGATTCCAGGGCCTTTTATGTAATTTTCCTATTTACTCTACTATGATTCTCTACTTGATAATATTTCCTAGAATAAAGAATTCTTAAAATAGTACACAATTTACAGGAAACTAAGTGTGCTCAAATATGATAAATTAGTAAAACGGGAGATAAAATATTTTGCACGTGGCAAAAATGATTGCATTGAGTACGTAATAACCTAGAAAACAGGTTATCATGTTAAGTGGAAAAAGCAAGCAATGGCACATATCCTGTAGTATTACAACTCTAAGAGTGTTAACATTAACTACCATATTAATATCAGCTAAAACATAAGTAACTTTCACACACAAGCTCATTTAATTCTTACAGTCACCATATAATTATGTATATTTATATTCATTTCATGTAAAAGAAAACAGATTCAGCAAGGCTAAGTTACTTATCCAGGTTCACATAGCTGGTAGGTAGGAGAAGAGATACTTGAGTTGAGATCGACCCGATTCCAAAGATATTATAAGCTTGATACTGTGTTCTACATCTATACCGAGGGTGCCAAAAAATAGGTATACATATTTTAAGAGATGTTATCTACGCTCAAGCCATAGTTCGCCATAATCAGAAGTGTCTGGACGCTGATGGTAACCACTTTGAGCACCTCTTGTAATTGCAGAAGTCAAACGTGACTTGTATTCATCTTTTGTTATCTGTATATATTGAGTATTACAATTAATACAGCTTTTTCCTTTCTTAAAATGTGTAAAAAATTTTGGCACCCTCTGTATATAAAAGAACAAAGATTGGAAGAAGAGACACGAACATTAACAAAGGCTTTCTTTGGATAATGGAATTATGGGAATTTTTTGTTTCCTACTTCTCTATATTTTTCAAATGTTTCATAATGTACATAAATAAATAAGGAAGAATGATTTTTAAAAGACAACATATGGGAATTCCAGTACCATTACATAACACCAGAGTTAAGGGTAAGACTGTCTGATCAAATCCTCCTGAGAGCTAAAATAAGATCTGACATCTCCATGCACAAATATAAATAAAACCTATCAGGAAAACAAGAAATAACATGCAAAGTCATTTATACACCAGTTGCTTCCTCCTCTATCCCCTCCCCACCCGATAGCCCATTATATTTCCTGGATCTCTATCCTTGTTCCTCCCTCTTAAATTTCTTTTCTGAGAAAGTCAACAGAAAGGAAGGGAAAGGGGACGTCACAGTGACAATGGCTTCCCTTCATTAGATGAACTCATATCTAGATCCTGCCAAATGGTGGCCTTTCAATAAACTCTTTGTTTTTCCAATACTCCATTCTTCTCACCTTCCATACACATAATTCCTTAGCACATTGTATCTTTACTTTTCAGTAAACAACAGGCAATGAATGCCTACTCTGCTCATGACTGCATCACTGCACAGATGTCTGAGTAGGAGCTCCCAAGTAGACACTTGAGAATCATGCTTCTTAAAATCTAAAAAGGAACCTGGAGACTCAGATTCAGATCACCCATCCCAATCAAATCTTGTCAAGTCTACAACAAAGTTTCTTCCACTCTCTTGAAGGAGGTGAGGAAATATGGCTTCACTCAAACCCAGATAGAGACATGTGGCTGCCTCTGCTGAAATGAATTTTCAAGGATCATGACGCTGTCCCATGAGGAAGCTGCATGGCTTCTACCTCCCCGGCCTGCCTGGACACTCAGGGCCATGATTCTCAGGGCGCACACAGCATTCTCAGATGTGACCCACCTCTGAGTGGTACCGTGTTTCCCCAAAAATAAGACCTAGCTGGACCATCAGCTCTAATGCATCTTTGGAGTAAAAATTAGTATATGACCCGGTCTTATTTTCATATAATATAAGACCAGGTCTTATATAATAAATATAATATGACATAATATAATATAATATAATACCCAGTCTTATATTAATTTTTGCTCCAAAAGACGCATTAGAGCTGATGGTCCAGCTAGGTCTTATTTTCAGGGAAACACGGTACATGACAGTTGTTTCTCAAAGTCAACAACTAAATTAATAAACAACTGTCTTTAACAGTATATCAAAAGGTATTGAATACGAACAGCAATAGTTTGGCACATCAAAACGGACTACTGAAAAAATATTTCCTTAAAAACAGGTCATCTTTCTGTTATTTTTGTCTTTTTGTGTGTGTGAGTTTTTTTGTTTGTTTTCTTCTCTGTTTTTAGTCAGAAGCACCACCAACTAAATTCCCTGTATTTTCACACTGTTCTGCTGGTTTAAAGGAGGGTAAATAATTAATTTGATCCATTACCTCTAATTTCCATTGTTGGATTAGATATGGTCTGATAAGATTACAAATAAACACTGGACAGATTGTATCTTATACCCAGATTCCCAAGTAATCTAACCATAACATTCTTTGAAAGAATTCAAATGATCAATTTAGAGTTACAGTGAAAAATGATTTAGGGGACAATACGTCAACTTATTAAAATGAAGTCCTTAATGGCATACAAGTGTGAGTATTTCGAATGCATTCCACAAAATAGCATCAATTTCCAGCAGCCCAGCACCTGTCCCTTCTTTGTAGACTCTCAAAGTTAGAGATTTTCAAAATTAGAGATTTCATTCTCACTCCCTTCTATCATGGAAGTAGCTATTAATAGGTTAAAAGGGTGGCTATTGTGTTAAGTGAAGAGCATCCAGAAAAAAATGTGTTCCTGTGGACAGCAAGTAACAATAGGAGCGCTAACCTGATTTATAAACTCAAGTCAAAGACCATTCAACCCACATGCTTGATGAGCTGTTATCCAAAACACAATGAGGTGGGTGAAGTTTAAAGCTACAAGTTCAGACTGCACAGCAGCTTCTTGCAATTTAATGTCTCCTCTTCTTGTGGCTAGTGACTGGTTGCATTTGGATGTGAAAGGAGGGTTCCATTGCAAAACTTCAGTATAATTACTTTAGTCAGAGCAATGAGGGCTCACAGACTCCTGTTCTGATGTGGATGTAGTTTAGTAGAAACACAAACAAAGTTTACCCTCTAAAGTACAAATATATGTAAATTACAAAGGAAGCTATAAGTTACCTAAATGTCAAGAATTAGAGGATAATTAATGAATGGTGATGTCACTATTTGATGGAATAACATGTTCATTCAAAATCATGTTTTTCAATCCTTGGCAACACTAAAAATATTAAGGCATAATATTAAGTGAGAGAGACAGAATTCAAAATAATAAATAGTTAGGATCAAAATTTTAGTAAAAGAAAATGTAAATGTGTGTAAAACTGGAAGGACATATGCCAAAATCTTTGGATACATCTTCTGGGCTTGTAGGAATTTTTTCTTCTTCATTATGTCTTTTCCAAAGTTCCTACAATGAGTGTGTATTATTTTTTATTTCAAGAAAAGAACATCCTAAGCAACTTTAGGAAAAATCAGTGTGGAATAGATCTTCCTTTTCTCCTGGCCTGTCCCACTGCTCGCCTGTTTCCCGGAGATGTCTCAGGCAATCCCTAGTCCACTGTATGCTTCATGACGCCAGCAGGTTTTCCTTTGCAAAATACAAATCTGATTTCATCATTGTCTTCTTTAAGACTTTCCGCAGTATCCCATTTCCTAAAGAGTCAGGCTCCTTTGCCTAATTTATAAAGCATTCCCAACCTCCAGTCAGCCAAGGTTTACAGCCCCTCTCTCCATTTCTGTCCCCTCTCACC
The DNA here is from genome assembly GCF_057876585.1 of Rhinolophus sinicus. Lineage (NCBI taxonomy): Eukaryota > Metazoa > Chordata > Mammalia > Chiroptera > Rhinolophidae > Rhinolophus > Rhinolophus sinicus. Next base: position 203,117,587 of record NC_142517.1, read on the forward strand.
CCACCCCAATTACTGGGCCCCAACAGACACACATCAGCCACCATGGACACCTCACTGTGAACTATCATATCAGGGGTTCTTTCTTCATTGGGTTTCCTCTGCCCATGAATCCTGCCCAAACTTCCTACTCATCTTTCCATAATTACATTATTTAACCATTCTATGTCTAGAATAGGTGTAACAATAATTTGGGATGTCGAGAGGACTCCATGTGCTGATAACATGTGACACCATCCCTGGCACATAGCAATTGCTTCACTAATGTTAGTGATTAAAATCTGAAATGTCCTGCTGTCACCCGTGCAGCGTCCTGAGCTTCCTCCCCTGTGTGCCCACTGCATGTGACGCACGACTCGGTTTTAGCCTTCCCTGCACTATCCATGTATTTGAGTGACTTTTTCTGTGCCTGTCTTCTCTGCAAACTGTGACCATATTCAGGCCAGGGACTAAACTCTATTGGTCTTCCTTGCCCCTGCTCCTAGCCTATAACTGATACTCAGGAACGCTTATCAAATTGAAGGGACTGAAATCCACTGGCAATGAACGCTGGGTCCTGATTCAAGAATCCAAATAAAATCGGGCATTTTTAAATCAGGGGTTGGGATTAGATGGCATTAGACAATTGTGTTAATTTTATTAGGTATGATAATCTTTGATGATTCTGGATTTTGTTCAAGTCCTTATGTATTCTTGGAAGCAGTTATAGATGATAAGTTTATTGTATCTAAGATTTGGTTTAAAATCTTCCAGCCAACAAAAATCAAAAATAAAACACGAGGCTGAAGGTACATGGATGAAGTTGATAAAACGCTGATCACTATGGAAGGTGGGTGTTTGTATCCGGCAGCTCATTGTGCTGCTCTCTCTGTTTTTGTGCTTGAATATTTCCGTAGTAAAAGTTCACCAGCAATGCTAGCAACGAATGAACCAAAGGGTTTCCATAACAACAGTGAATGAAATCTCAAAATGCTGGTGAGTATTTTCACAAAAGGAAATCTATGTAAAAGCCCATTCAATAAACATATGAGTATCTACCCCGCAGAAGGAAGGCCCTGTTGTCACAGATGAACTACAAAAGCAAACCTGTCTTGGAACTGGCAACTGGCAACGCAGGCATCAGAAACCTGCTCCAGCTAGAAAACAGAGACCAGAGAGCCCAACATTTGGGATAACAAAAATGAGAAATAATTAATGACAATGACACCCTGCTAATATAAATGCAAGTGCTCTGCATGTCTGTTCGATTTACATACAAATGGTCTTTAAAAAAAAAACTATCAATAGCAGAAAATCAATAGTGGGAGGTGAAGGAAAAGTGATTTCCAAAGCTTTTTTTAATGTAGAAAAAAACTAAAGCTTAGCGTGAATGCTTATCCATTCACCCAAGGCCTGAGCATGGGAAACAGAATCTCCAAGTAGATGCTGATTCACCCTGGGACCTGAGGCAACACACCTGTGTCCTTGTTTTCCTAGAAAAAGAGTGAAGAACATCCAGGGGCAGGTATATCCAGAGGTCTTCCAGACCTGAGCAGATAGGGCACATGCTGCTGCCAACAGGCTTCCAGGGAACAGATCCCACAAGCTACGTTTAAGACTCAGGCACCATCTCATATTCCAAAGTTCTTAAGTTCCCCTGGTTCTGGCAGCCTATTTTCTCTGTCCCAGGGTAATAGACAAGAGCCAAGAGCCAACCACCAACAGGGCCCTTTGTGTGGATTCATCAGTTTATGTTGTTTTATAGAAACGGAAAGGGTCAGGTCAGGATATGGTCTGGCTGCTAGCCGTTAGATAACTGAAACTAGAATTATTAAGCATTAACTGTGTGGTGTGGTCAGTGGCAAGCAGTGCCTTTAGCGCCTGATAAGGACAAAGCAGCTACTATACTTTCACTTGTATTAAGTATTGCAAAGTGTTAGGTACCCCTTACCACCAGTTAAAGCCAGCGCCATCTTTCCAAGCACTCTTCACTTGAAAGACACTTTAGAGTTCCAATACTAAGACTCTCTCATGACAAAAGAGCTGAAAGTGACTTCATTGCTGGCAAGAAATAATATTGAATTCTGATTGAAGAGAAAAAAATATTTATATATTCACACAAGTATATAAACTGGCTCGTAATTAAACTCTCAAATTCATTACTGGAAATGAAGACAACTTACAGAAGCTAGAGAATCAGTTACTGAGGACAAAAATGGCAATCCATATAAGAAAATGAGGTTTCTGTTTGAAACTACGTTATATGAAACTGATTTGACTTTACGAAATGTCAAGAGAATGTTTGCAACTGATCGTTTGGAAAGCCACAAGGTATCTCAAAGGAAAAGGCAGTCAGTCAACTCTCATGGCTGCTGAAGATGAGGTCCAGCTTATCATCCAATTTGAAAAGTATATTTGAGCTGGTCTGTCTTAAAATAGAGATTCTACGGCACTTAAAGAATCCATTGTGATTGGCTGAACCAAGGAGTTACTTCCAAGACGTGTAGTTAGATCCTCAGAGTGGCTGACAGGTAATACAGGGAGGGAGAGGCCACAGGACCACAGGAAGTGGCTCCCATCTTTGTCAAGGGGAGTGGAGAGATCAAAATGAATAGTGTGAGATCCCGTGTGAGATCCTCCCCTTTCTCTACCCCTCCCCACCTAATCAATCTAAAGTTAGAAAAACCGATGCTACAAATCACACATGTGAGCTGCTTGTCAAATGGGCCGTCTAGATGACTTGTGAGTTGCAGCACAGATGAGAGTGAGGAGAAGGTGCCAAGGGTGCAGATTTTAAAGAGGCACCTGTTCTCAGGGCCAGAGTGGATGCAGCCTTAAATTTTATGCCCTAGATGCCTCTCTTGCCTAGTCCTGACCTCGTGCTGCAGGTGGTCTGTTGTTAATGGTGTATGATTCTCCCAAATGCTTCCAGGAAGGCCAGTTACCAGTACATAGGAAAATACGTGCAGTGGACCTATGCCAGTGCTCTGTGGCACAGGCACACTGTCAGGACTTGGGATGGCAAGTTTCCCCTCAGACGTCAGAGGCATTAAAGACCTTGCTTCGTACTCCTAAAATATGACTTTATGGTAGGAGGCTGTCGCAAGAGGCATGACTCTCTTTATTCTCTCCAGATGGGGGCACTTGGAGAGCCTGAGACGTGCAGTGTCTTAGTTCCTCCCAAGGCAAGACATTTACACAGAGCCCTGGTCCCAGCTGAGGGAGCAGCTCTTAGCGTGCATCCAGCATCTCTGGCAGTAGACTGAAGCCTTTCTCTACCCGAAGGAAGTCCCTTAGCATCCCAATTTGAGGTCATCCTACTTCTCACACTCAGCTGTGCATGGGAATCAGATTATCAGGGAGAAAAGCCCAGACAGGAGTAATTTTAAAGTCTCCCAGATGATCCAGAGTGTAGCCAAATTTGAGAACAATTCATCAGTATGACTGAGATTGTATCAGTCTATCAGTCACTGTAAGTCCCGAATGGGCCAGACCCTGCCCAGAACACCCAGTGATTTCACCGAGGTTTTGAGGGCCTTGCACTCATCATTAGACTTCGTTGGATTATATTACTCAGGCTGTGAGCGCGCACGCACGCACACAAACATGCACACACACGTGCAATGCTTTGCGTGATAGATGAAGTAGACACGTTGTGGCTAAGAAAATGGATATATTATGATTGGTCAGGCTTGGAGCTATGTCACCCTCTCTTTGCTTCTCCAGATCCAGCGTGACCAACTGTCCTAGTTTTCCCGGTACTGGCTCAGCTTTCACACTGAAAGTTCCCTGTCCCAGGAAACCCCCCTAGACCCAGGCAAACTGGAGTGGTTGGTCATCCTAGGTTCCACTCTCCACCTATGTCTGCCCAAGAGGCTGACCTGCATGGAAGGCCTCAAAGGATCCCTTCTCTCTGGCTTCCAGGTGGGTTTGGCCAATGGGAGGTACTTACATGAGATTAGAGAATGGGAGGAAAGTGGGGTGATGCTGTTTATCTCCCGAATCACCTTCTGCCTGGTTCCCTGAATCACTGTTCTTCTCAACACCTCGGCCACTATCAGGCAGCCTTCTCTATCAGTTGTCCTCTCCAGGGCCTGGCAACCACTTCCTGCCCTTGTCTTTTAGGCATAGAGGCAGCAATAGTGCCCCACTTCCCCTAGCTCTGAAGTATCACGTTGTCTCTTGTTTGTTTCTCTAAATCCTGCCCCCTAATTATGTAAACACTGTCATTATTAATTGTCCTCACATCACGCAGTTTAAGGATGCCTCCATCTGCTCTGCCAGGACAGTGGTGTGTCCACCCTGTATTCAGGAGGGGCAGGGCGCCCTGCTTTGGAACCCTCCCTGGAGCATATGGGGTGGAGGAGGGGCAGTTCCCACAGGAAGGAGATGCCTTTTCCAGGGCAAAGGTAAAAGGATGCTGAAAACAGACGTTGCCACAGACAGCAAACGGCAAAGGGTGAAACCTAGGCCAGTGCTTATTCAGTGTCACCGATGGCCTGGTGCTGGTGTATGGATGAGGGTTGCTGGTCAAGGATGAGATAAGAAGAAAAGTGAGAGGAAGACTTTATAAACTCGAATAGCAATTTCACATTGCTTGCAACATTTAACCATTTTACAAAACAATCAGTTCAGTCAGGCATATTAGTCCTGTTTAAATTCGAGGTTAAGAATTGTTCCTATACAATAGGCAGTCTGAGGTCCCTGATCAAAACCAAGATGTCATATGTGGGTAAAATATTATGGGTAAATTTCAACCATCTCTTCTATTGAAAAGCTGGCTGAGAAGTACATGATTTTAGACATACAAATAAAAATCAATATCTACTGTGGATTCATGATGTGCCAGCGGCTGTTTTAAACTCTTTAAATGGATTTCCTCCTTTAATTCTTGCCATCAGCCAATGAGGTAGGTACTATTATCCTCATCTTGAGGATGAGGAAACTGAATCACAGAGAAAAAGGAACTGGCCCAGGCCACAGCTTGTGCATTGCAGCCCCAAGATTCATGTCAGGATTCAAACCTGGGGTTTTGGTTCTAGAATACATACCCCCAGACCGTCCATAATGCCTGCCCATACTAAAATTTTAACATGTACTTTCCACAATGTCAACATAGTCAAAATAGATATGACCTCTATGTGTTTCTTTCTATTTTCTACCCTTCTCAGGTCCTAATTTTGAGCTAGATTAGAAGGACTGTTTAAATCTCTTTTACTTTTAACTGAATCACCTGTTGTGTTTCTTCAAACCTTTCCAGAGCAGCAAGGTTATATAACCTGGGCCACTCTGGAAACGTCTATATAGAGGGAAATATATTTTGTTCTGATAAAAGTTACTCAGAGCTCAATGGTATATTACCCAGTCCATTCCCTCAACTTCCCATATATTCTGTGGAAAGTTCATCTGTAATGTCAGAACTAAGTGTCTCTTTATTGAGTTTCTAGCTATGGGCTATAAATCGGACACTTACCAATGAGCTATAAACGTCTTTCCATTCAAGGCTATGATAGAAAATAAGGGTAGAGTTACTTCTGAAACAAAGACAAGACCTGACTGTCAAGCGATGTTTCAGGCTCTGTTGACACGTGTGTCTAAGCCACTTCTGTCTTTACTGACTGAAAGAGCAACATGTGGGAGGAAAGCTTTTCTGTCATCGTCTCAGAACAGACACACAAAAGAATGAACTGTGACTTCCAACCAAGATGTCAACACAGCCAACCAAACCGGCATCATACCACTTCAATACCATCCCAGCGATTTTCTGAAAGGTAACTCAGATAACACTACCAACACCATAACTTTCCTGGATACTCGCACATCATGTGAGTTAGGTATTTCCATCATCCCACTAGCTAGCAGGTTGAAGTTCATTAACTGACTTGCCTGAAGTCTTGCGATGTGTAGCTATAACTGTAACCCAAACTTTTATTAGACCCGTGTTTCCCACACACAGAGAAATATCCTGGCTTTATTACTTCATAGTCTATTTTACTTGCCAGATGTCACTGTTAACCTGGTTACAATATGGAAACTTGGGGTGGGTCCCATTGCACCACTTTAAATTGATTAACCTTCTTGGGCTGTCTTTGTGCATTTGCAGAACAACAAGGAGAGAGGAGGCTGTGGCTCCAGAGCCACGCGGCCCAGATTAAATCACAGCTTTATAATTCCCAGCCACAGCAATGTGGGCATGTTACTTCGCTTCTCTCTCCCCCACTAGCCTTGTCTATGAAATGAAAATGAGAAAATAAAACCTGCCATAAAGGTTGTGGTGAGGATTACTACTTGTAAAACTTCTTAGAACAGTGGCTGGCACATAATAAGTGCTAGATAAACATTAGCTAGCCTAAAGCATCCTTAAGATCCCTTCCAGCAGGAAACTTCTGTACACTTTTCTAAAGTCAGAGCACCAATTTAGTCACTTAAGAAGACAATTACATGCACACCTCAGCTATGCTGGGGGTCCCGTTCCAAACCACTGCAATAAAGCAAGTGTCACAACAAAGTGGGGTGTTGGTAGAGGGCCTCGCCTTCGATTTGTAAACCATGCAACATCTGTGAAACACAATAAAGTGAAGTGCAACAAAACGAGGTATGCCTGTACATAACATTTTTTGGCTATGATTTTTTTTAAGAGTAGAAACATGGAAATTAGAAAGCTGGGCTTATGGAAAGCAAATAGTCACTTACATAATGTGATTTACTTGGTTCGCCCTATTCTCTGTTGAAGAAACCAGGCTCCGTTGCCAGTGGCAGTGGCACTATTAATAATTTCAGTGGACTAGGTGTGATCAGGGGCTGTCCCAAACCAACCAGCATGTGTTATTTGTTCACTCAACGGGGTGTTTCAGGACTCCCACCTGCTCTGTAAATATCTCACTTACATATGTGCTGAGGTTGCCTTCTTTTCTCATCCTGAGTCTGAATCTCCTAGCACTTGAAATTCCCAATATCATTGTCATCCCCTAAATTAGAAATAAAACCCAGATGTTTGTTTAAAATTTACATACTTCTGCCCTGATAGTCCTACCCCTATTCCAAATAAAAGACTCTACAAAATAAAAGAAGCCACATGAATCTTGACCTAAGGCTCACACTTTATACCAAAATTAACTCAGAATAGATCACAGACTAAAATGTACAACATGAAACAACAACACATTTAGGAAGAAAACATAGAATGACACCTTCCAGACCAAGGACTCAGTGAAGAGTTCTTAGACCAAAAGCATAATTCTTAAAAGGAAAAATGATAAATTGGATGTCGTCAACTGAAAAACTTTTGCTCTGTGAGAGGCCTTCTTAAGAGAATAGAGAAAAAAATTATAAACTGGGAGAAATATTTGCAAATCGTATATCCTACTAACAAATTATACCTAGAATATACAAAGAATTCTCAAAACTCAACATTATCCATCCATGGATGAATGAATAAACAAAATGTAGTACATACATACAATGGAATATTATTCCACCTTACAAAGTAAAGAAATTCTGACACGTGCTACAGCATGGACGAACCTTGAGGACGTTATGCTAAGTGAATTAAACTAGTCACAAAATGATGTAATACTGTATAAGTCCACTTACATAAGGCACCTAGAGTAGTCAAATTCATAGAGACAGAAAATAAAATTGTGGTTGCCAGGACTAGGGGAAGCGGAATATAGAATTGTTTACTGAGTATAGAATTTCAGCTTTTTAAGAAGAACAGAGTTCTGGAGATTGGTTGTATGGTTGTACAACAATATGAATGCACTTACCACTACTGAGCTGTACATTTAAAAATAGTTAAGATAATCAATTTTATGTTATGTGTATGTTCACACATAAAAAACTCAACTCTAAAAATAAACAATCCACACAATGCAATGTACAGATGATATATCATAGAATTGTACACTTGAAACCTATATAATTTTACTAACCAATGTCACCGTAATAAATTTAATAAAATAAAAATAAGGAAATAAACAATCTACTTTAAAAACGGATGAAAGACAAGAACATATGTTTCACCACAGAGGATCCACAGATGACAAGAAAGCACATGAAAAGATGTTCAACACTGCTAGCCATTAGGGAAATGCAAATTAAAACCACAGAGAGATATAACTATAGTGAGTTTTGGCAAAGAGGGCAGCTACTTACAAAAATGCCATCTAGTGGGATGACCATATACTATATTGAGGAAATGGTACCCTACAAAGACAGAAGGAGCATTATTGATAATTTCAGTAGAACAACAGGCTTGATTGGAGACTACTGCAACCAAGCTTATTAGAATAAAATAAATAATAGTGACAAGAACAAAGACCAAACACTAAGAAAGATGTGGAGAAACTAGGTTTCTCATATATTGCTAGTGGGAATGTGAAATGGTACAGCCACTCTGGAAAACAGTTTGGCAGTTTCTTTTAAAACTAAATATAGATTTGTCCTATGACCCAGTTATTGCACTCTAGGGCATTTGTCCTGGAGAAATGAAAACTTATTTTCGTGAAGAGAATTATTAAATATGATACCAGCAACACAATAAAATTTTAATCGGTTATTAAACAAAACAATTATGATGGTTGTATAGAAATAGACTTTAAATGACACTGACATAATGTTAAGTTTAAAAATACAGAAATAGGGGCGGCCAGGTGGCTCGGTTGATTAGAGTGCGAACTCTGAACAATAGGGTTGCTGGTTCGATTCCCTCGTGGGATGGTGGGCTGTGACCCCCTGCAACTAAAGATTGAAAATGGCAACTAGACTTGGAGCTGAGCTGCGCCCTCCACAAGTAGATTGAAGTTCAATGACTTGGAGCTGATGGGCCCTGGAGAAACACACTGCTTCCCAATATTCCTCAATAAAAATTTATTTCAAAAAAAAAAAAAAATACAGAAATAAAAACCCCATGCTAGAATAAAGACTTGCAGGGAACAGCACAAAGAAAACAACTAGTATGTCAGGACGGTGGGATGGATTCGGGTGCTCATTTCCACTCTTTGTTTCAGGTTCTTCATGTTATTGTCATATCTTACATTTTGAAAACAGGACACCCAAACTGGAACATCACACAACCATTCACAGAGAGACTCTTCCTGGGAGGGAGGGGCTTGACGGGAGGGCCTCCTGCTGCTCTGGTCCCTACCATCAGACCATTCACCAGAATGATCTTTATCAGATTAGCTGGAGTTGGTGCCAAGAATTTGAGGGTTAGACACGGAAGAGACAGGTATCGGGGGAGGCAGGAAAAAGCCTGAAGCTTCACAACTGCCTGAGCTGTATGAGTAGATACTGAGGGAAACCTTTAAGGAGAGGGGGTAAGAAGATGAATAGAAAAGGACAGAAGTCCAACCAGGCAGGGCAGAGTTCATCAGGATTGTTAGAGCCCTAAAACAGCAGCAGGTAGAGAAAGAATCTGAAGGTCTGAGCGCAGGTAAGAGACTCAAAGGACACAGCTCCAGGCAGAGGACAAGGAAAAAGGGAGAGAGAGAACCAAGGGGGACTGGATAAGCAAAACAATTTCTATTTGCAGCATTACAGGATAATCAGAGCAAATCTTACATTTGAGTTTCTAACAACATAAATAATTAGCAGAGATAATAATATCTTTTGTTAACACAATTCATTATTCCTTTAATTATTTTGATTTCCATGAGCAGCCTGTAAGCCTGCAGGGGACCTTTTTAAAACTAACCTATTAATTACTCCTCCCAGATGAGGGAAGGAATGAAAGTGCAAATTCAGAAATAAAGAGCATCATGTTGATGAGATGATCTGTCCAAACGTGCCATGGGCCCCTATCTCAACTCTGCCTCCATTCAGGCCCCAGGTTTACTTGCTGAATGGTGGGGTGGCTTTGTATTTAGATGATCTAAGGCAGAATTGAGTCTCTGTTGCTCATTGCAAAGTTACTCTCTGCACTTTGGTTTCCTCATGTGAAAGTTGTGAAGATGAAATGAGATTGAAATACACACACTAAAGCACCCACAGAATCTGGCGTATATACAGAGGGTGCCAAAAAAAAGTATACACATTTTAAGAAAGGAAAAAACTATTAATTGTAATACTCAATATGTACCAATAACAAAAGATGAATACAAGTCATGTTTGACTTCTGCAATTACAAGAGGTGCTCAAGGTGGTTACCATCAGCGTTCAGACACTTCTGATTATGGCAAACTACTGCTTGAACATAGATAATATTTCCTAAAATATGTATACACGTTTTTGGCACCTCTGGTATTAAGCACTCAGTGAAGGAAAGCACTCCTTTCTTTCATGTCCACCTCACCCAGTCAGTCCATCCTTAACTGCAACAGACCCTGCCCACTGCTCTCTAAACTCACTAAGCACATGGACAGTCTCCTGTTGCAAGCACATGTGACTCGAGCTGAGATTTGTTTTCTTGGTTTTGGGGCTTTGTTTTTGATGTTCTCTCTGCAGGCGTGGTAAGGTCAGAGGTGCAAGAATAACAGTCAGTACAGATAAGAGTTGGAGGATAAACACTTGAGCTTCCTTACCGCCGCAAAAGTCCAAGGTGGACTTTGTGTTGTCTCCCAGGTGTCCCCAGCATGCCATAGCAGGAATTTGATCATTACGCCCTGTGCTGTTTTTCCCTTCTTTGTCTTAAGTCCCCATTCCCCTGTTGGTTCCTCCTGGCATCATCTCCCAAATAAACCACTTGTACTCAAATCCTCTCCTCAGTCAGCTTTTGGTGGAACTCAACCCAAGACATGAAGTCATCCAACCAAGTATCATGGCCCCTCTTGCTCCTGAATGGAGAAGACAGGCTCAAGATGTCACCTGATACTGATCTGAGTAGTGTTCACTCACTGGTCCAGCATGTCGACAACTAATCATTCTGTAGCTTCTTGCCACATGGTCTTGGCTCCCACTGCTCTTCAGAAACTATTTATCAAAAGTTTCCAAAGGTCTCTTAACTTCAAAATCACAGCCCAACAATCCTTGTCAACCACTGGAGAACTCAACACTAATGTCAACCTTTCCTTGAAACACTCTTATCCTTGTTGCTGGTGGAATTCATTGCCTGGTGTTTCTACCTCTGTCATATCTTTTCAGAACCTTCTCTGGATCCTCTTCAAATGCCTATTCCTTAAGTGTAGGCTTTCACAAGCTTCTGTATCCAGAATTTGCTTCTGATTTCATACTCTACTCCTAGATAAACTCATCCCCTTGGATATCTCAAAATATCTCCTTTCTACAGATGGCTCCAAGCGTACATCTTTAACTAAGTCTTTGCTTTTGGCTAAACTTCAAATGGAAAGTTCTGCTAAGTGTCTCTAACAGAATCTCTCCCATTGCCTCAAACCCAAAATATTCCAAACTGAACCTTTGTCCCGCCTGACAAGCCTGCTCCTTGTCCTGTGATCTCTGCCTCAATTAAATCCCATCTACCTCACAGTCATGATTCATTGTCATGTTCTGTCTGTCCTTCAGGCCCTCCTATCAATGCAGTTTCTTTCACATATGGCGGCTCCTTTCAATTATCATTAGTTCAGAGTTTCACAGTCTTTCATCAAGAATAATGTAGATGCTTCCTAACTGAATTGACATAGCAACTCATTACTTATTACACATTTCCTGTGTGGAGTCACACAGTGAAAATCCCACTTGGTGAGTATTGTCATTATCCCATGTTACAGGTAAAAATATTAAAGTTCAAAGGGGCTAAGAGGCCTATTCAATGTCACCCCAGCCAGTGTGTACTCAGTGTAATCCAAATAGACTAGAAAATCAGCTAGAAAATTTATGAAGATTTTCCACCATGCTAGAAGACACTTTAGGTGGATTGCAGCATCCTTCATGCATTTTATGCATGAGAGAGAATAAACTCTTGCTATAGTAAATGCATACCCAAAGAGAGTAAAATATTGGTTGGAGCAACGGCTCTGGACATGGAATCTGGACACACTTTGGCCTTGGTTTAGATCCCAGTTTAGTAATCTCTAAACTCTATAACCTAGGGAAAATTAGCAATCTCTCTGAATCTCCACTTCCCCATCTGTAACATGGGAATAGTAACATCTACTTCGGAGAACAGTAATGAGGATTAAAGGAAATATTGGAAGAAAGGTACACAGTGTGTGCCTGGCGTAACTGCAGGTGCTCTGTAAATGGTAGCTATTATGATAATTATTCTGTGAAGCTACTCTAAAGCAAACCAGAAAACAGAACTAAACATAGTGAGATGACGTAAAGACACAAGAAATAAATTGCTTCTTTTAAAATACAATTTTAAAACAAATAAAACATACAAGCAAGTTTTCAAACCTGAATAGTTGCTTAGCAATCCCATACTATGGAGTCATTTTCCTAAACACAGAATGTATGTACTGAAGCAATACTCCATTTGACTGCATATCTATTTACAAATCATCACCTTTTGTCTCTGATAATTAAGAAATAGACCTTCATTTGGCTTGGATTCTACATGTCTTTGCAATTTTCACAAAAGTTTCTCTTCCCTTCCACTTATAAAAAAGCATTTCAGGTCACTCAAAAAGGGCAGTGACAGATCACTAAGACTTGGAGGCTGGTCTTGGCACTCACAGGTACCAGTAGGAAGGAGCAAGACTCCACGGTACCATAGTCACGTGACACTCCTGAGTGGAGTCTGTAGCTGCCTCTGTTGTGTCAGCCACATCCCAGAGCCCATCAATGACCACTTTCTGGGTAGTATGCTGCTATGAGAAGGGACATTCAAACCAGAAAAATGTTGACACAATAGTGTTCTCTGTGTGGCTTAAGGAAGAAGTCGGCAAAGATATTACAAAGATATGAGATTCTATTTTGACAGAAAAGTGAGACTGGAGCCACAGTGAGAGGTGCCAACCTCAAGGGAGCATGACAGAGGCCAACCATTCTAGTCCACTGGGGTAGGAATGAGGGTGGGGAATAAATGTTACTGAAGGTGGCTAACTTGGACACTGTCTCATGGTGGGAATGGAATTTTGGGTTATAAAAAGGTTTGAAATGTAAATCCATTACACAAATACAATGCCCACCACCTCAGAAAAATATCTAAAAGTAAGAAGTCTGACCTAAAATGTTTTGGCAAGTCCAGAAACAAAAATAATGCTTCCATTGGGTCTATTTTGTGCTCTCCTGCAAAACCTAGGCTTTCTTTCTTTGCAAGTCTAGTAAACTATCCCTACAAGTTCAAACAGAGTCTGCGCCTTGGTGGGGCAGGGTGGGGAAAGACCTCTACATAGTAAAACCCAGAAATAGGAGAAGCCAAGAGAAGATGGTGGCACTAACAGATCCCTTTCATCTTCAAAGCTCTTTATAAGTGTTAATTAATTAATCTTTCTCACACCCATGTAAGGCAGTGAGAAGAGATCAAAGACTTCAGAAAGAACTTGGCAGGGTAAGCTTAAAGAGGCATATAACCCACATATCGAAAATAAGGGAGATATTTTCCCAGTGTCTAGTAAGAACTCTTCCCCATAAAAATGTCCTTCCCAAAAATAATTCACATTGAGGCGATATTCTGGATGAGAGAGACAATGTAGTATTAGGAAAGAAGCATTTGCCGACCACATGCCACCTTCTAATTATAGAAATATAATGACAGATGACTATAAATAAGTTTGAAACCAAATAATCCTTGTTGTTCCTGGGTTCATTAGTATCACATCTCTTAATAAGAAAAAAGAATCTACTACACCAGAAATCACCAGAAAATCAAGGCGAAAACAAGATTCAACAGGAAAACAGAATCCAGATTATCAGGGCCAAATTTACATATGATAATGAAACTGGTTAGTTCATTGCTCTCATGATTTTTCTCGTTCATTTGTTTACAACCTGGAACCCAACAAAACATTCAAATCTTTTTTAAGAACATTTTTTTAAAAGATTTTAAAATTTCAAAACTAGGTACTAAGTATAAAAAATTGCATAAAACAGCTATATTTACCAATGTCCTCTTTAAGAAATTAACTTTTACTATATACATGAAATATACATTATCAAACAACATAAATGTTAAAATCTTCAGTAAAGAGGAGATAATAAACATGATCTCTTGTTGAAAATTTACACATGTATGATTATCTATATCTATATCTATATATATATTACATACACATACACACACACACACACACAGAAATCATACAATTAAGATGGTGAACTTGCTGCAACAATGTTGCTAACCGTTTTTTGATATCAGGGGGATTATTCATTATGAATTTGAACCAACTGGACAAACATTTAATGAAGTTTACTATTTGGAAGTACTGAAAAGGCTGCATGAAGAAGTTAGATGGCCTGAACTTTTCGCCAACAATTCATGGCTCTTGCATCACGACAATGTACCAGCTCACACAGCACTCTCTGTGAGGGAGTTTTTAGCCAGTAAACAAGTAACTATATTGGAACACCCTCCCTACTCACCTGATCTGGCCCCCAATAACTTCTTTCTTTACTCAAAGGTAAAGGAAATATTGAAAGGAAGACATTTCAATAACATTCAGGCCATCAAGGGTAATACGATGACAGCTCTGATGGCCATTCCAGAAAAAGAGTTCCATAATTGCTTTGAAGGGTGGACTAGGCACTGGCATCAGTGCATAGCTTCCCAAGGGGAGTACTTCGAAGGTGACAGTAGTGATATTCAGCAATGAAGTATGTAGCACTTTTTCTACATGTTTCCCAGAAAACAAGACCTAGCCGGACAATCAGCTATTATGCATCTTTTGGAGCAAAAATTAATATAAGACATCGTCTTATTTTACTATAATATAAGACCGAGTCTTTATAACATAATATAATAATATAATATAATACCGGGTCTTATATAATATTATCTAATACCAGGTATAATATAATATAATATAATATAATATAAAATATAATATAATATAATTGGATTTATATTAATTTTTGCTCCAAAAGACGCATTAGAGCTGATAGTACAGCTAGGTCTTATTTTCAGGGAAACATGGTAGGATGAGTTCGTGAACTTAATTGCCAGAACTTGTGTGTGTGTGTGTGTGTGTGTGTGTGTGTGTGTGTGTAGTGTAAATGAGTTAGAAGAGAACTGAATTCTCGATAAGACAAGTTTGCATTATGGTTTGGAAGAGTGTTAAAAAAAATCAAATTAATTAATATTGGCCAAAAATAATCATTTCCCCCCTTTTGATAACACCGCCAACCAAATTCTAGTCTTAGCCCTTTGCAGGAAAGCTATCAAGTAGTTATAAGGCAAAGGGGATGGAAAAGGAAACATATTTTGGAATAACCTTCTTTGCAAAAGGTACTAAGGTGAGCAGCTTATAGGCATCATAGAAAATACACACAACTTTTCAGGGCAGGTCATATTTTTGGAGGTTTGGGGACATATGATCACTTCTCCGATTTCCCACAACTCACTCCAAACACCCGGTGAGTCTTAAAACATCAGCTTCATAAATGGCCCTTCCTGCTTTGAGCTTTGACCTCAGGAGTTACCTTCTCCCTGACCTCCAACACACTCACAAGTTTTTTGCCTGCTGGTCCTACACATCTCCTATTTCTGGGAACAGCAGATTTTTCCTTTGGGGACCACTGTTCTCCCACTTTTTGTCTAAAGTGGTTCTGTAGAGTAGACCACCTCTTCTATTCTTCCACATCCAGGGATGAACACATTTCCAAATCTGACCAATCACGATATCTCATTCCCTTGGACATAGTGATTGATTGAGGAATAGGTGTGTTTCTCAAGTCAGTCCAATCAGAGTGAATCCTGGGTCTTGGGAATAAAATTCTTTTTTCCCTGAGTATGGAGATGTAAGACAAAGCAAACACAACATAGGTCTTAATTTTAAAGCTACTGCCAGAAGTCTCTCTAAAGCAAATTGTATGACTCACATATTTATGTTACATAAATGTTTCATATTCCAACAATGAATTTATTGAGAAACTGAATAATGTGTGAAATAAATATACATTATCAAATCAACACAAATGCTCAGTAAGAAGAGATAGTAACTATGATCACTGGTTGATAATCTATATGGACACTTGATACTGATACAGGATATCGATTGTTCTTTCTGATCAGGAATCACAGTCATTTTCGCTTTGGTTTGAATAAAATGAAAATTACTGAAAATAGTTTCCTCCACATTACTTGTAGCTGGGTACAACACTCAATGTCAACAAAGGAAGTGATGAGAAGGAGTGTATTGTTTTTCTAATAGAAGACTCTATTAAATACCTCAGCTTTATGGGCTTAGAACATAGGATAAAAGGGAGGGTAGTAGGCAACTGGGGTTTGGCACTGTTTCCAAGTGCTTGTTCTTATATTTCTGCATTGAATAAAAACTATAATGGTAGTTGATCCCAAATCTTCTTTCTTTGGTTATTTAAATACACAAGGATGGCAAGTGAAATGTAATTAGTATTTTCTTATGCATTTTCATCAAAAATAGATGTTTATAAGAGACATTAATAATAACCATGTAATCTGAACCTATTCTGTTTTTAACCGGGAGTGAATTTTTGCCAAACATAAGCCAAAATGGAAGGTCAAAGATATGGTAAAAATCACAGTTAAGCTTTTGAGTTAAAATAGGGACAGGCTATGGGAAAGGGCATGTGGAAGCCTTCTAAGGCACTGGGAAAGCTGTACATCTTGAGCTACATAGTGGTTACACAGTTTTATTTATATAAACACTCATCAAGGTTTAAGTGCACTAATTGCATTTTATACGTTTCAACTAAAAGAGTAAAAACCAGGCCATTTTACTCATCTCGGTACAGAAATTCAAACCAAAGCCCTCCAAAACATCAACAACAAAAAACGTAAAAATTCATGAAAGCATTGAACATTAAAAACAGCAAATTTTTTTCTAGAATCTGGGAAACATTTCTGGGGAAGACATGAAGGAAGTGAGACACACGATCCGTTGCCTGCACACACTTTCCCTATTGCATGCAGTGGAGCAGCCAGCTAGGAATACATAGGAAGACATTTTAGCCACTCTCCCCTCCTGTCTATCCTTAACTTGGTGATTGGATTTATACCACCAAAGTGGAGCAGCCAGCCTTCGATTTTACAAGATTTACTTTCTAAGGCTGAAAGTCATGACCAGCTCAAGCCCTCAACCTATTACCAGCGTTAAGAAAGAATGTAAGACTACATTCTTCAGCTAAATGCTTAGCTGTGGAGAAATGATCAACCTCTTTGACTCTCACACATCCCTTCTTTAAGACGGCGCATGTCACCAAAACAGCCATGAAGTAAAGAGTGGGAACAGCATCTTTACAGAGAAAGGTTTGGGTTGAAAGAGAGAAGAAAATGGGAGAAAGAAGTGAAATAAACCAACTGGGAATTTTGAAGTTTCTGCTTTTCTGAGTGTCCCTCTGTGGTTTCCCACGACCAGGAGGACAGCGGGATGTTATGGAAACAGTTCCAACTTAGATTCTGTAGAGGATGGTTTGTTCTGGTGAGACCCCCTCATTAGCTATTCCAGGAAAGTTGTTTCCAACTTTCAGTTCCAGGAACTGTGCTTCAGTTCCTTCATCAGGGAAATGAGGAGTTGTGGGGTGTTGTGTGTGAAGGTACTTTACAAACTGTGAAGGGGTATAAAAATGTAAGTGATCAACACAGCAGCTGAGGAATTCCTGTGAGATCATGTCAGACCATGTCACACCTCTGCCCACAACCCTCTAGCATCTTCTCATCTCTCTCATAGAAAAGGCAAAGTCCTGTCTTGATTTAAAAACTCCTCCCCCTAAAGCCCCCCCTTTCACTCTCATCCCCCCCACTCCTCTCACCCTCCTCTCTGCTCCAAACACAGCTGCTCTTGCACTCTCACAGGGGGGAAGCTTGGGGCCTTTGCATTTGCTCTTCCTTCAGTTTAGAATGTTCTTTTCCCAGGAGTCACACGGCTCACTCCTTCACTCCCCTCAGGTCTCCACTCAAAATGTTGGTTCCAGTGAAAACATTCCTGGCCCCTCAGCTAAAAGTCCTACCCTCCCTCAAGACTACGTATCCCTCCGCCCTGTTTTATTTTTTCTCCTTGGCATTTAGCATTACCTGTCTCATTCATTATCACCCCACCAAGCTTTTTTGAAGAAAACACACACACTTATATCACAACACTACTACCATAAGCTGTAACATTGCCTGGCATGTGACAGGTACTAAATTTATATTTGTTGAATGAACGAGCTTATTATCCTCCTCTTAACCCTCTACTTCATTTATTACCCTTTTTCTTAAAAAGCCTAAATCTTACTCAAACTTCAAGGCTCATGCTTTCACCTTCTTAGTAAGGTCATCATTTTCCTCCCATCCCCCTCTTCTTCCTTCGTAGTAGAACCAGTCCCCCCTTCTCTATTTTCCCTGTAGTGCATGGTTTACAATTCTTGTCCAGCATTTAGGTTTCATCACATTGTATTACAGATTGTGTGGTCATTTGCCCCTCCCTCTCATAGTACTGTATTCAGGGTAGACTGTCCAAAACGATCATTTTAACTATCATAGTCCCTAATATATAGCAAACTCTCAAAAGATGATTGTTAAATGTACAAGTATGTATCTCACTCATTTTAAATGTCATTCCATTGGAAATGAAAAATGCAGTCTTCAGGCAACGTTTCCAGTTCTATTTTAGAGAAGATTATAGCAGCTTGCACACTTCCTGCAGACCCCTCACCAACTCTAGCTCAGAACATCTAGGTTGAAAATGACCAGTTTTCCATGATGATTGTTATTCTCTCTAAACACTCACCATTTTGCTTTTATTCGCACACATTCTTTCTTACCAATTCTGTTGCGATTGGGTACAGAAAATTTGGAATTTTTACAACTTGCATAGTGTGTGAAATATGTAAAATAAAACATAAAGAAAACTATAGAAAACTGTATTTCCAGAAAATATGTAGGAAAATAAAGATCTCTTCAAAATAGACATCTTTATTTGAACTCTTTAAAGAATTCAAGACTCTCAAATATTGCTCTCATTTTCAATGACATCAATCCTTGAATTCTAGTCTCCTTTCTACTCATAGACATAATAACTGCTACAAACAAGAGAAACCAAAGACTCTTTTGATAGAATCTTCATACAAAATCTTCAAACCATTTGTTCAGATGACTGATCTCAGCAAAGTGGGTGAAGGGCATTAATAGACATTTGGAAATCCCTGCAAATCCATCATCCTGAAAGACAGCACAGTGCCCACGGTGACACCGAAGGGAGTGAAATGAAATATGCCATTGACTCTCCAGAGGTTGATCGATCATATTTCTGGGGCTACTTGGTTTGACATAACCAAATTTTCACTGAAAATCAAGTCATCTATCTTTGTTCTGGTCAACTTTAAAAAATTAATCCTATTTGACCTTTCCTGAGGTGCAGCTAAAGAAAAACATTCTCTTTTCAGCTGGACAACCCCCTTTTCTCTACATTACAGACACCTGAGCTATTCCAGCTCTGTTCTAATTCAAGAGCACTGACTGGTCCGTGACAAATCTATTCAGTTGCTTTTTGGCCCCAAAGGCAGGAAGATTGGGGGATTTTATTTGTTTTACTTTGAGATAATAAAGGGAATTATTAAGGGAAGATTTAAGAGAGGGAAGGCAAGAGAGAAAGAGTGATGTGATGCCCTGATTCACCATATGTCTGTGGAAGAAATAAGTCTCGAGGAAAGCATTAGGTTCCCAAATCAGCAACTTTTCTCATAGAAATGGTTGCCAGGGTCCTACTCTCACAGTGGCCTCCAGAAAACAGATTTGGTCTTCTGCTTTGATTTGTTTTTATTAGCTTAATTTAGAACTTACTGGAGGGCTACACAGAGTATTCGCAGTCATGTTTCAATGACTATTTACGAAGGGATTTTCCTTTCTCCTGTCTTTCTTTCTCTCTCCCCTTCCTTTCAGGAACACACTCTTGCTCTCATTCTCTCTCTCTCTCTCTCACCAAATATTGCTCTCAATATCCTTTGTTAGCTGTTTAAAACCTCTGATTTTCTTCATTGTCCTGGAGTGTCTCTTGTTATAGGAGAACTTCCCAGAAAAGAACACCGGCCTGTTTCTCTGAGGATAATGGGTGAATTTGATATGTTTAAAGCAGGACCAAATTTCTGCAGCAACAATTCAAGAGGGAGGCAAGGCAAATTGACATCAAAGACCATATGTATCCATTCATTCTGGTGACTGAAATGCTAAGCAAGCAAACAGACGAGTACCTGGAACCAAAAAGATTACCTAGGAAAAAAGGGCCATGCTATAATGTATAGTCATACATCATCTTTGGGGGCTTCAAGCTCATCACACACATGATGCATGAGGGGATCGGAGCCAACAAAAAGAAAAACAGTTTGTTCGTTGTTGTTTTTAAATATTTGGTTCTCACACTTCTTCCTTCCCCTCTGTATGTGTGAAGAAGCTAAATCAAACTCTGGATTCTGTTAGCAAAGATTTTAAAAAGTGGGTAGATGGGGTTGGAATTTTCTTTCCATCACCAGTTGTACTTTTTAGGTTTTCTTTTTTCTCAAATAATAAAAAGGTATTTATTTGTGTCATTACTAAGAGGTGTTTCCCTAACTTTTTACTGAGAAATAAGGCAAAATGTCAGCTCAATGCTTAAGAAAATAATAAATAAGCTTTGAGAAGACATGCAATTCAATCAAAGCCCTCTTCCCTAGCGTGTAGAGACTTCGGTAGATAGCTGTGTCCCTCACATAAGCCCTGCTTCATAGTATAGTCGCTGTGATTATCTGAAGAGGGGAGTAACATAAATACCGGTGATTTTAAATCCAAGCAAACAACTACTTTGGGAAGGTTGGCTCTATATGCATTCTATAAATGTAGGGGATCATGTTTATCTTCTAAATAAGTGTTACCAAATTCTGTGCTAGACTTCTAATAGTCTCTTCTCTGCTCAAAAATACAATAATATATATTATAATCCTAATAATTTAATATAATATTAGTATAGAGTAATAGAGTAATATTAAATATAACATGTTACGTGTGTGAGATAATATAATATAAAAACTTGCATTAAACATTTATATTAGGTAAGGGTCTTCTATAGCAGAAACAAACACCGATAGAGCATTTAATAATAGTAACCTTTGTTTACATTCTCTGAGCACTTACCATCATTCCAGGCACTGTTTTACGCACTTTATATATATTTAACTCATTAACCTTAACAACAAGGCAGAGGTAGCTACTATTATTTCCCCCATTTACCAGTTGAGGAAATGAAGGCAGAGAGTTTAAGTAACTTTTTCAAGGTACTGTGGTGAAGAGACACTATTATAATAAAAGCTGACATTTACCGAGTGTATGCCATGTGCCTACCACTGTGGTAAGCAGTGTCACATACATTATCTTTCTTAAACGTCACAAAAGTCCTCCGACATAGGTACTGCTCTTGACCCTAATTTACAGAAATATAAAGAGCAAGTAGACTAAATGACCCCAACTATTAAGTGCATGACAACTCTCAAGTTCAAAGAGCCTTACTGTAAAAACTAGAGTATCCCTGGTGTGCAAGAATAATTAGCCCATCATTACAGATGAGGAATCAGTTTCAGAGATGACTGCTCTGGATCCCACAGCTACTGAGGAGTGAAGCCAGGATTCAAACACAAGTCCTTTAACACTAAAGTCTACACGTAACCACTCCAGGGTTTCCTCTCCAGGCTTTTGATCTAGAAGGATGATGAAAGTCCTGAAGCACTTCCTGTGAACCCAGCCTCTCTCTGTGTGTCTCCAGGTGGGGGGGATAAGAATTAACGTGGGTAAAAGGGGTGGAGGGGGATTATCCTCTCTTCATTCCCATCTGTATTTTAGAAGTGATTACATTAACTAGAACTATCATAGTGCAACTGTGATTAACTCTAGCAAACCAACATAAATGAGGTTTCATATGTGTTAAATATGTGACAAATAGGACAGCACCTGCCCTTTCGATCAAGAAACAGCCTCATATATGATTTTGAGACTCAATAACTGTTAAACATTTCATTTATGTTATTTTTAGCAGGAGTTGGTCCAATTGTCTAATAAATCTGAAAAGTTTTACAGTGGAAATAAAAGCCACACACACCCACAAATTATGCCTCTGTTGTTTCCTAAGTGAACAATAGCCCTTCATCTTTCAACAGTTTAGCAATTATCCAATGAATCCAATCAATATAGACAGCCAACACAAATCAGTCTGACATAACTGATTTTTTATGAATTCATTAGTATGTAATGAGCCTTTCCTGCCTGTTAGCATGAATCCTGCAGATAATGGCAGACTCTATTCTCCATTTCCCTCCTGTGCCTAGAAGCAGCTTAAAATGGTAGCCGAAAGAAAAAGTACAGCAGATAAGCTTTGGTCAGTGAACTTTTATTGTGGAGACCCTCAGAGAAAGAATTTGGTCTGTGGTATTTCCTACACTACTGTTCAATGGCTCTAGCACGCATGTCACTTCTCACATGTAAGTCTCTGACCTTTCAAACCTTGGAATCAGTTGTTCCTGGTTCTGGAATCTTTGAGTATTCATTCGTCAGTCTTTCCTTTCTTAACACGTGAATATTTCTTATGTGTAATCACTCTTTCAGACACAAGCAAGGGGTCACAGTATTAGGACAAATTCATAAGATGAAAACTGCCCTGGAAATATGCTAAAGTGTCTGATCTTCTTCTAGAAATGGATGCTTTGTTGAAATTCAATACCATGTATTCTACCAGTATATATTTAATGTCCATCAATGGAAAGGATTTGAAACAACAAATTCTAACGCTAATTCATAAGGTGCTATTTCCAGACACTGTTTATAAGATTCCTCTTAAACAACCCTAAATTCCTACGCCAGTGAACACTAGCAACAATAACAGTAACATTTCTTACAACGCTTTTGAATTTACAAAGCACTTTTATACATGGTATAAAAGCCCTGTGAGACAGATAGGACAAGACTTACTATTTCCAATTAAGCCATGAGGGAATTGAAACCAGGAAGGGTAGAATGACTGGCTTATAGTAAGCAAGAGGCAGAAATGGTATTAGTCTCCAGGCCCTAGAGCAAGCAAATCCAGAGTGATTTACAGCATAAGAGGACCAGATTTAATCTAAAATATAAAAACAAAATAGCAGCAATAAAAATGTTGGCATTTTTGTCATAACTGGGCAAGACTAAAGTAGGAGATGGTAACATTTGGAAGCAGCAATTGGGAAGAGATGAGGTTCATTTGGAAACATGAGTAGAGATCTTCTATCTCAAAAAAGCAGAGAGTCATGTATGGTTCTCTCCGTTCCCATTAGCTACCTGAAAAGTTACCAGTAAGCATCTCTTAGCAAGACAGATGAGGTTGATGTCTTCATTTTAGACTCTTCAGCTTTGAGATCATAATCCCAGAAAGGTGTACAGCTCTTTACAATTGTCCAAGCACTGCCTCACCCACTACTGTATTCCATTCCCACCTCAACTTTATGAACAGGCCAGAGCAGATACCATCCTTTCCTTTTGCTCCAGATGACTCTAACTTAAAAAAAAAGAAAAGAAAAAACATGACACTCATCTGGGCACTCAGTTAGTAAATCAAGGGTGGTGGGATTAGAATTTGGGATTGCTGATACCCTGTCTAAAGTTAATCTCTCTATATACTAAGCAGAGTCTTATAACCACTGTATCAGTCAGTGTCTGATAAGACAGTAAGCACAAGGTTATTTGAGCAGAGAAAGTTTAGCATAAAAGACAAAGTAGGTAAACAATGACATCAACGCAAAATTAAACCAACATTGATTTTGCCTATCTTGCTAAGATGCTTGTTGCTTAACATTTCAGGTATTTGATCCCTTTGCAGCTAATGGGAATGGAGGGAATCAAAAGGCCTACATTTGAGTTTCATTTCTTTTCTTATATAGAAAACTTCTATTCATATTTCCAGATGAATCGCATCTTGTAGATACTCCTCATCTACCTAAATAATTGAAAAACCGGCAAGAGAACACCAAAGTATCACAGAGGTAGTCTCTGCAGAAAGCAGCTACTATCCCTATGGCTGGCAGAACAAATGTTGAAATTTGAAAGAAATAAACACAAACTGGTCATATGCCAATAGCTCTGGAGTTCTTTGGATGGCTGCGTCATCCTTCCATTTTCCCCGTTCAATCCCCACCCCTCGCCCACTTCTCATCTCCATACACCCTCGGGGCCATATAATCCCTGCGGCGGGGATACCCATTTTAGATCAATGCCATCTTGATTCTTTGACCACATTCCCAAGTTAGCACTGTTAGAGAGAGAATCTTTCTAAAGTTCTAAAGTCGGACATTTGCATCTGTGGTTTAGATGTTTTGAGGTTAATTTTTGTATTTAGACATGTATTCTCTGTAATTTGCATAGAAGCATTGAACCTAATTCTTTAGACCCCAGTTGAAATCCTAGGTCCCCATAAATCTGCAGACAGAAGTATTCCTGGGTACGAGACATTCAGAGAAAATTATAGGGTCTTATTAGGGGGAGGATATAAGTGAGATGGAGAGGTATGTAGAAACTTCTTCTCCCTCTAACTTCAGTTAGAATCTCCACTTGCATCCAGTGTGGCTGCCAGAGACCAAAGACGCCTCCCAGAGATTCACCATTACCCACATTCCTTCTTCTTACAGCTACAGACAGAAGCCAACTCAGACAGCTGTGGAAAGGCCATGCCCTGCAGTCCAGAAAAATACCAAAAGGAAGATATCAGAAGGATGATCCCATCCCCTACTTTAAAATCCTACTGCCATCTTTCTGGCTAACTCACTAGGTATCTCACACTCTTTCACCTGGGTTATTGTAATAGCTTTTTGTAATACCTGGCAAATAGTAGATACTGATTAAATTTTTATTGAACAGGTGGATATATGAATGAATAAATCATTGTAATGTGCCTCCTTGCCTGAAATCTCTTTTCTTTCTAATCCATCCTTCACAATATCACAGAAACCATGTTAAATAGGTATCATATCATATGTCACTCACCAACACATTCTATCCGACAAACAAACAAGAAACCTCCAATGGCTCCCCTTAATTCCAGAATATTAAACTAAACTCTTTAGCCTGGAAATAAAGTCTGACCCCCGTGCTATCTCCCACTACATGCCTCCATTTACCTTAAGCTCCAGCCACACCAGCCACTAGCTAGGTTACCTTGAGAAGTTACTTAACTTCACATGCTGCCATTTCTAATATTTCATGTATAGGACTAAAAATACTGACCATACATGTTCTCTTTCCCCTTCCTTTTCCCCACCTTTGCCCACTACTCAACTTTTGTGACTTGCAAAGGAATAGATGATCATTCCTTTTTAGGAAGCTCCCATATAATACTTTGAGTGTGTCCTTATGATTTATAGTGGCTTGCTTTATTGTCATCCATTCAATACTCAGCTCTTTTACTAGACTGTGAGTTCTTTGAGGACAGAGACTGTTTTTCACCACTGCATTTTTCACAACATCTAGCTTTGTGCTTCAACATAGCAGACTTTTTGTGATAACTCCTTCAGTGGATCAACTGTGAGGGGCGTAGGCAATCTCTTAACAAGATGTGATTATAGGGAAATTGAGAAGGCAGCGTGTTCTCTCCCTTCCCACAACTCCAAATTCTTTCACACGGACTCTCTTATTTAAGAAAACAAAAATCCACCATCACAGAACCATTCTTTTAACTTAAACTCTTGTCCTCTAAGTAAAATGGACATCCCTGTTGGAGAAGCAATACCCTTCCTTCGGGGTCATGCTTCTAAGTAAGAACACGTGTATCTGATCTTTTCTGGGAAGCAGATTTTTCACAGAGAAGATGAGAACCTGCTGCTACTGAGACACTGGATTGAGGACACAGAAACGGGAGGCCAGGCGCACCAAGATGCACTCCAACCACGTCATAATCTTGCCCAGACCAATCCTAACTGGTGGTCTCTGAGAGCCTCCTAGGTGGTCCATAGATGGGTTTCTTGAGGAATTCATGTTTATAATATGACTGTGTCTTTGTTTTTGTTTCTGGAATGAATTAATCATTTAGAGAGGATAGTAAATGAGGATCAGAAGTTGCCTTTCAACAAAAGCAGCTCTTTTTGACTCATTAGTACTTGAGAAATGTTTGGTGCTGTAGAATTGTAAGTCAGCTACCGGGACTTTTCCCATATAAGACGGTACTCAAGAAAGGAAAGTATGAGATCACTATGATTATTTCTCCTCATTTTACACATAGTTGCTCTCTAGACCATCAGATGAAAACTTTGCAAATATTAGGTTATCAGCTTCCTTGAGGATGTCCCATTATTTCATGCTTCCAAGTCATCTTTTCGGCTGCTCATTTCATTAAAACACTCTTCCCCCTCCTCTGCCCAGAAGCTCTGGTTCATTCTTCAAAATCCAAAATCAAGCACCATTTCTCCATAGAGGGCTTTTCTGACTTCTTTAAATTAAGTGTTGAAAGCTACTTATATTCTATCCCTTATTTCTTTTATAGCCAATATTACTATGAATTGAAATTGTACATTTATTTATCTTTCTGTTTCAGTTACTTCTTACTGCATAATATATAGCTTAAAACAGCAATTTAAAAAAAATTTTTCTCATTATTTTGTGAGCCAACTGGTTTCAGCTGGGCAGTTCTTCCATCTGGTAAGTGTAGTTAGTAGTAGCTGAGGTTGTGCATGTAGCAGCATTTAGCTGGGAGCATGTCTAGAGGCCATCTAAGATGGCCTCTCGTTCCCCGAGGCCTCTCTCTACAGAGTAGTTAACCATCCAGTAGTCTACCTTGGACTTCCTCTCAGCATGGCAGCTGTATTCCAAGAGAGGAAAAGTTGAAGTTTCTAGACTTCTTAAGGTCTAAGCCTTGAGCTTGTAGAGCATCACTTTCTTCACTTTTTACAGATCAAAGCAGGTCACCCCAAATTCAAGAGGAAGGGGATCGACTCCACTGCTTGATGGAAGGAGCAGCAAAGAATTTATGGTCATGTTTAATCCACCACCCATCCCCACCAAAAAGGGAGCTGTTTCCAGGCTAGGATACTGCAAGAAGTTAGAGATCTGCTTTTGGGACAGCAATCTTTGAAAAATTAGGAGGAATGCAAGAAAAGAGATGGCATAACCCACATTCTGAAATTTCAAACAATTCTAGCTTTAACATGACTCAAGAAGTACAATGATGGGGGTGGGGAATAGCCACCAACTTCATCGGCTTCCTCCCTAAATGCCCTAAAGAAACAAAGTTTGTTATAACCAGAACTATTATGAAAACATACACTCCTTAGAGCTTCAAATTCCTCCATGTTTCACTACCACATAAAAGTCCAGTCAACATGAGGTTACCCTGACATCAGGACTCAGACCACTTGATACATGTCATATGTTTAAATAAATTTTTTTAAATTTTTTTTTATTTTATTAGTTTCAGGTGCACAAGACAAAGCAATACTTAGATGTTTATCATTTATATCCCTCACACTGTGTGAACCCCCCTCCCCCCATCCACTATCCCTCTGACATCGCACACAGCCATTACATTTCCACTGTCTCTATTCCTAATGCTAAATAAATTTTTGAAAATACTTTTATCTAATACACATTACACATGATCTAATAGGAACTAACCACCAGAATTTCAGATGTTTGGTCTGAATACGAAGTAGGTAGGGTACATGTGATGAAAGAAAAATAGGTTTAGCAATTGATTCAATTGCATCAACTTATCAGGAGAGCAATATAGTCAGGTCCATGGTATAATAAGGAATTGATCGTCATTGTAAATCATAAATTTCGGGGTAAAACCTTTCTGGAGTGAAATTGGACAATAAATATAGCAAAAGCATTGAAAATTTTGTATATCCTTTGACCCATAAATTTTTCCAGGAATCTGTTCTTGAGAACATAATCATGGATAGACACAAAGATAACATTATGAGATATTTGTTATAGCATAATTTATAACAGTAAAAATATGGGAGACAACCTATATTCAAGCAATATGAGATTGATTATGTAAATTGCAGTATATCTATAGGATTGAAGTGTACATAGACAGAAAAATTATACTATAGAAATATATTTAATAATATTAAGAGGTAATTTGGAACATAATATGTAAAAATAAAAACATAAAACAATATAGGGTAGCTACATATATGTATTATAAAAAACTGGAAAGTGATATACTGGATAATTAGAAGTGTTTATCTCTGGGTAATAGGATTATAGGTGATTTTATTGTTTTTTGATTATTTGTATTTCCATAAGAAACATACATCTCTAATAAAAAACAATAGTTTTTTAAGGATTATTATTATTTTTACTATTACATCACTGATTTATGGACTGTTTGGGAGGGGTTATTGTACAGCAGTTTAGTTTAATAGAGTCATGGAAACTGATGAACGCCTTCACTAAGCTTTCTCATATCAAAAACGTGTTTATTTAATAAAAAGCCATTGAAATATTCAATATGTCAGACCAGCTATACTACACAACAAATTGTGTTTTTCATTAACGTCACGTGACTTCAGAACACAGTGAGTCTAAAATGCTTATAAGATTCAGGACTAAGAAATGAAGCTATAGTTCTAGATTGTAAGTTCTACAAAAGCAGGGATTTTATCAGTGCCATGAAATAAATGTTTTCACTGGATAGGCGAATGAGTAATTAGATCACATGAATCATTCCTCTCCAACAAAGCAGTCTTTCAAGACAGCTTCCTAAATTTCCTGGGTTACATGCTTATGTCTCATGCTGTTGTGGTCAAAGATATCCCAGGGACATTTGAGAACAATTTTTAACATGAAGTTTAGATAGAGAAATTGATTGATAATAAATGAATCGATCAATCGATAGAGATCTAGCAATCTATAGATAGATAGATAGATAGATAGATAGATAGATAGATAGAAAGAAAGAAAGAAAGAAAGAAAGAAAGAAAGAAAGAAAGAAAGAAAGAAAGAAAGAAAGAAAGAAAGAAAGAAAGAAAGAAAGAAAGAAAGAAAGAAAGGTAGGTAGGTAGGAAGATAGGTAGATAGGTAGATAGGTAGGTAGGTAGGTAGGTAGGTAGGTAGGTAGGTAGGAAGGAAGGTAGGTAGGTAGGTAGGTAGGTAGGTAGGTAGGTAGGTAGGTAGGTAGACAGACAGACAGACAGACAGACAGACAGACAGATAGTGCAAGCTGAGGAAAGTCCCAATATATAACTGGAAGCTGAAACCATGAAGAAAAACTCATCTAAGGACAGTGAAGAGAGAATGACCAGGAACAAATCATTGAGGAATAAAGATCTATAATGAGCTTTATGTCCTATTTGCCCCCATGGCTCTCTGATCTCCAGACCTGAGATTCACAGCTGCCCACAGCAGACTGAACTTCACCCTAAGGGCAAAAGAGCACAGAACCAAGGTTCAGCCTGGCGCAACAGAGCCTCTGCCTGGCATGTGAGATCTAAAGACCACATATTTATCTAATTCTTTCACATTTGACATTTGTTCTTAGGGCCTTACTCCCTACTCCAACCCTTTTAAAACAATGAGTCCTTGCCTTGTTTGAGCCAAAGCTCTCTATTCCGGAGTCCTGCATTCTACCTTCCTGGGACCACCTGCTTCTCTGCACCCCTGCTACTTGCTATTGCCAACTCCCAGTTACTCCAGCCACCCATCCACATTTCTTCTAATTATCCATCCATTGCTAGGCTTCGTTAGGCTGTCTGCCTTTGCACATCTTTCTAGTCTCTCCATAGTGGCTGTCCCTCATCTGTCAGTCTTCCATTGACCAAGCCTGGGATCTGAGGGGTAGATGGCACATTTTCCAGTGACCCCAATTCACTCTTCCTTTCTTTGAAGCTAGAGCCATTTAACTCTTATAGGCATGGAATCAGAGGAATTTTAGGTCAGTTGCTTACTGGCTCAGTGTTGAGTCAGTCTTGATATTTTCATTCTTGGTTTACTAGAGTCATGTCTTTTTCCCTTCTCACTGAAGTGTTTGATCCAAACAGGAGAAACAAACCACAAGTCTGCTGGGCCCAGGTATTTAATACCTGCCAAGGTGTTTAGCCAGCCCTCTGAAACCTCAACCTTTCCCGGTCTGGGGAACTTCTTGGTCACACATGGATCTTGTATGAAGGAATTTTGGACATTTGCTGAAGATGTTTGTGGTGCATTCTGTGGTGTTTGCCAAGACCCCCTTCAGGACTGAAGTTCTCTGTGTAGGACACACTTTTGGATGTATATCCTAAATATCTGTTCCTACAATGTCTCTGCTTTTCTCCTCTCCGTGAGTTTTTCAAGATTATCAAGGCCTGACCTTCCAAATAATTTCTCTTATTCCCACCTATGACCAAACCAAAAGGTCCTCACTAATAACTACTTAAAACTTCAGAATGTGCCCAGTGGGTGTTTAAGAGCAGGACCGACGACTAATTCTTGACTTTCTTCCTACCTAGTGCATTAAGATTCCTCCAAGCCTGCTCTTTTGCCTCTGCATAATCCTCTCTACAGTCTGTTCCTCCTTTTTCTTCACATTAAAATTTTGAACAAAAACACTGAGCCACAGGTTGAGATATAGTACCAGTTAGATTATTGCACCCCCTTTCTCCACTAACAGACCCAGCAATCCATTTATCTTGTCTCTGTCATTGCAATACATCAATCAATCAATTTACCTTAAGGGGACATTCATGAAGTAATTATGTTCAGGGCTTTGGGCTCTTTTTTTTGCTTTTGTAAATTACCTCCATTGAGCATTCCATAGTAACCTGAATACACAGAAAAACAGTAACAAATCATTTAAATATCATGTGAACTCAAACTGATTTATCTCATCAATAATTTGTATTAAGGTCAATGACATTCAATATGTAGAGTAGAAAATTCTTACCCAACAGGTTTAGAGCTATCAACTTGGGTAACATGGAAATGTTATACCTCCTCCAAAGCCTCAGAGATTTCACTTGCTATTTTAGGGAGTAGCAAATATACTATATTGTTTCTCTTATCTTGAGTTTTTTAAATGTATTGGACCCTAAGACACATGATAATGAGTGGCTCATAGACACTCCCATTAACACATACACACACAAGATTTTTCAACTGTAGTTAGAGAAATGGTGTGCCCAGATTAATGAGGTACTTATTCCACAGTACTTTATGCTTCTCTGGCTTATCTGGATTATCAATTAAAATTCAATTTAGGGCTCGGTTGTTTTGAAAGACATATGTATCAGTCCATGTAAGTAAAAACACCACGGTTGTGCTAAATTGGACATGACAGGATTTAGGGCCCATATTATGCCACCAGAATTCCCTTTCTTTCCACTATCTCTGGGCTCAGCCTTCCATCCATTCTGATAATCTCCATGAGGAGGCAGGATGACAACAGCAGCTGCGGCCCCCACATCCTCTCAGGCTTAACGCAGTGGAAAAGCTCAAACAAAAGTCCCAGAATTAGATCACATTTATCCTGGTAGGCATAACTTTGGTTTTGTGCCCATAACAAACCAATCTTTTGAGCCAGCCAGATGGAATGTGCTGGTTGGATTGGGCTCTGCCTACACATGCGTCAAGACTGGAGCCCAGGGTAGCTTCCACTGCCCTGAAAATTCGCAGGCACAGGAAGGTGAGGGATTCTCCAGAGGCAAATTACAGTAGGTGCCAGATGCATGAACGACAAGTTCTTGCCCTCATGGGGCTCACATTCTAGAAAGGCAAAGAGACAAGGAACAAGAACACTGAAATAAGATAATGCCAACCAGTGTTAAGTGTTCTAAAGAACAAACTATGCATGGCGTCAGATGGGTACTGGACTTATTTGGGTGCATACTTTGTAAGTTATGTAAGTGTCTCATCACTACGTTGTACACCTAAAACTAATATAATATTGTATCTCAACACAAATTGAAAAATAAATAATTATTTAAAGAAAAAAGTAAATACATAGGATGAAGTGAGATTTACTAGTGTAATAAATCAGACTAGATGGTCAGGAAAAGTCCATCCCAGGAGGAAAGTTCTCCATAAAGGCTTACGTTCCGGTAAGTGTGACTTTGATTTCTGTAATTCTTTAGTAAAGATGAATAATAATCTTTTCAGGTTATTTAGCCCAAGTGTTTCTTAAGCAGTGTTCAGTTTATTGGAGACATTTCATGTAGATTTTCAACAGATGCTGGCAACTCTAAATATTTGTTCAGTTCTTAAGGTTGTTTGCTGAGGGCAATATTTTGTATTTTTAGATCATTGCATTTATTTGCAAGTGACCTTGATGTGTTGCAATGCATTATCTGATGATCTCAAATTTGTCTGAGATCAGAACAGCGAGAACACTTTTGTTGTCTTTTCCATTTTAGTTCTTCCCATCATCTGATAATTACCATTGTCTAAAGAATTACAGAAGGGGCCACAATAAGAAAAGACACATGGAAATCTTTTCTAAAAACTAATTTGGGCAACTAATTTAATTTTACCATCACTTAAGTGCTCCCAGTGAGCTGGAGGCAGTGTCTTTCCAAAGCAAATCTGTGAGCTCCTGGACACAGCCACATCTCAGGAGGAGACAGGCTTTTCAGCATCAGGAAGCACATGAGTTTTCACAGGTCATCCAAGGACCATATGGAAAACAGTTCACACGTGTTTACACCTCAATTCCAGAGAAAAGTCGTGTGCAACTATGACTCTCTGGCTGTTGTGGAGACTGAGGCACAACAGCAAGCAATTTGCTCTAGGGACAGTGGACAAACAGGATTGAGAAAGGAATGTCCTCTGCTGGTCTCTGGACTTTGGCGAGCCTGTTTCCCAGATAGCAATCTGCGTTGCTTGCAGCTACATTTCCAATACCTAGCAGAGTTCCTGGGACAAACTAGATACTTGTGTTAGTTTTTTATTGCCATTATTGCCATGGTAACAAGTTCCCACGAATTTAGCAGTTTAAAACTGCATTTATTATCTCACAGTTCTGTATGTCCCAGAACACTCTGTCTCAGCTGGAGCCCTCGGCTTAGAGTCTCACATGCTGAAACCAAGGTGTCAGGAGCACTGTGTTCCTTTCAGGAGGCTGTGGGGACAAAGCCACTGTCAAATTCACTCAGGTCGTTGGCCAAATTCAGTGCCTTATGATTGTAAGACTGAGTCCCTGTTTGTTTGCAGGCTATAAGCTGAGGGGCATCCCCACCGTTCAGAAGCCGTCTGCGATTCCTGGTTCACGTACTTCACCTCCAAAGCTAGTGAATCTCACACTTTGAATCTCTCCTGCCTCTTTTTCCTCTGCATTTCTCCTTGACTCTCTGCCTTCCTCTTCCACCATTAAGGGCCCATGTGCTCATATTGGACCAACCAGAATAATCCAGGACCATCTTCCTACTTTAAGATCAGCTGACTAACAACATTTCTTCCATCAGCAAAGTCTCTTTTGCCGTGTAGCACTAATGAATTCACAGGTTCTTTTGGCGGGGTGGGGGGGGTCGCATTATTGTATAAGCCAATATTTTTAAATAATTGAAGGACTCACCTAAGAGCAGATACTAATAATATCGTTTCTGCCATGCAGCAATATACCTGAAGACTGAATACGATGGATGAGGACTTGTGTGGACATAGAAGAGCAGAATAAATGGCTATCGCACACCCATTCTGCACCAGGCCTAGGGCTAGGTGACTTCCCGTGAAAGCCTTCTTTGAACACAAGGTTTTGTGAAGCAGGCACATTATCTCTGTGTCCCAATGAGGACACTGAGCCTCAAGTTAGTAAAATGACCTGTCCAGCAGCAGAGCCTTCTGAATCCAAACCCACATGGTTTTCCTATGATGCAAAATGTCTTGCTTTTGCAAGACCTGTGACTGCTCTGCCCATGTGTGGTCCTGCTTATCTACACAAACTCTGATACGAGACTCTTGGGCTCAAATCCACATCTAAAACGCTTAACATCTCTGTGCCTCGGTTTCTTCATCTGTTAAACATGGAGAGACTAATTGTACCGAGTTCATAGAGTTATCGTGAAGATTAAATGAGTTAATATAAGCAAAACTCTCAAAACAGTGCCTGGCATTGCTTTTGGGGTGTTAGCTATTACTATCATTATATGGCTGAACAATTAGATTTCAACTGTATTTCCTACCTTTCAATTGTATTTTTTTTAAATATCTTACTTCTGAATACATTTATCATCTCTGGACATATTTGCATTTGTACTGACACTTTCATTCTTATTCTTCACCCCTAAGTCCTATGGGATGATAGATGAAAGTGATATTGGTTAAATAATACTTTTGAAATGATAACTGTGCCTAAATAATAGATTAGGAAGAATATGTGTGTGTGTGCCGAGAAGGTGGGGAGAACAAAACTTCTACCAGACACCAGAAAGTTTCTGTGGGCTTGATAGAGCGTGACAGAGCGAGGTCAGCAGAGCCCAGATAAGGGGACTGGCATGGGGGCCCACAGGCAGGAGCGGTGTCGCTCTCTAGACACCAGCCAGCCTCCATTCTCCATTCACATGAGCACAGGCTGGCTGGGCTCCACTTGAGCAGCAGGATGAATGGCCTCCAGTCAGGAGTAACAGGGTTCTGTCCAGCTGTGACTTCTTTTCAACAGCAGCAGACAGTACCCACGGATGATGAAGCAGGACCTTCATCCTTCATTCCCCCATTTCTTTCCTCTCACTCCTTCTCTTTCTACTCCTGTGACCCGCCCTCTTCTTTTTTTTTTTTTTTTTTTTTTTTGGTACCTAGATGACAAGAGCAGGAAAGGCCGCTGTCAGGCTCCTTAGGTCCAGGATGAGCATCCTGGCACTTCCTCAGCTGACCACTGTTCTCAATCATTTCACAAGTGGCACCACACACCAATTCTTTCTTGTCTTTGGACATCAGAGAGGAAGAAATCATTACCAATCTGATCCAAATGCCAAGTAATCACCTTCAACATGAAGCAGAAACATGAGTCCCAGGGGAAATACATTCCTGATTGCTATAACCTGATGAACACCAGAATTGAATCCATATGGAGGCATTTAGTCTTTCACTCACACTGAGGAGACTTCCAATATTGAAGGAACACTAAGAACAGCATTTAAAGAAAGAAATATGGACGGGAAAGGAAATACTTCCCTGCTGTCAGTAGTGTGTGAACATCCATTTGATCATTCCATTCTGTGATCTGTACATAGCAACTGTTGCATCACGTGGCCATCCAGCCAACAAGTCTCTTCCATGAATTCTATTTCTCTCTTGGGCCATTTGCCAAGAAAAGCAGATTGAACTTTAACTCCAAGTCTGAAAAGTTTCCCGTTACTGACTAGAGTTAGACCCCAGTCTATTACCCTAAACTAACTGATAAAACAATCCCCTGATGCTATCCTTTGAACAAGTTGTGTAAGTGAAAACTTAGTGAGGAAGGAGAAAACGGCATAAGAAGGAAGTTTTTGAGCTAGCAGCTATCCTAATCATTAATTTCAGACACAGTGCAAACATTTCACACCTTAGGGTTGCAATAACAAGACCTACAAACTTCAAAAGTACAAGCAGATATTTCTGAGTTCATTCCTTCATCTCACATGAAAACCTAAACAGCCATATGTTACCTTAGTTTTTGAGAGAGATATGATTTACATTCATACATTCCATTTTTCCCTGAATCTGGAAATAATTTCCCCTGAATATAAATTGAAGGCAAAAAGGGAGGGGGGGTAGGGATTGCTGTGTTCACACAGAAAACTGTGTTTATGTCCCCGTCACTCTGGATACTTCTATTGCAGGGTGTGTCTCATTATACTGCAATTATTTATTCAAATCCATTCGCCTGCCTATCGCTTCCATTAACCAGGAGCAGTACTGGATTACCAACCAGGAAAATGTACTTGGACCCTTAGCAAAAAGAGGCAACAACAGCAAAAAATAGAAATATTTTGATAATTGATGTGTGTTTTTTTAACAAAATCATTGATGTTACCACAGAGGGAAAAAATCAGTCCTTTGTTGGATCTTCTTATACTTACCTTATAGTTTAGTGTTGTTAGGATTTGAATTGTATTGTGGGTGAAGAAAGGCCATCAAGGACTTTATCACTCTCTGTGAGTTCCTAGAAGAGAGAGAACCTCCAAAATTCACCTTGGGCAAAGGTGTTCAAGGCTGGGTCCTGGACCAGAGCCGTGTCTAGCACTCAGCAGAGGTTCGATTATATTAATTAAGCAAATGATCGAATGGAAATGGGTATGCCTTCTTCCTAGCACATACCTTACTCCTAAAAATTTAATCAATGTCTGTTGATTTACGACAGTGTAGCAAAGCTTAACATTTTCTCCTAGAAATTGAATGGAGTAAACAACTTAAAAATGGAAGTATTCAAAGACAATTGTATGACGTTACTCATGTGTGCACACCTCTCTCTCTCTCTCTCTCTCTCTCTCTCTCTCTCTCTCTCTCTCTCTCTCTGACATATCTTATAACCAGATCCTTCTGGAACCATGTGGCCAGTGCCTGATGATTTTCTTTACACCAGTAGCATGTTTTATTTTCTCTCCCACGTGCTCTGTTTGATTATACTACGTAGTTATCTTCAATGAGGCCAGAGTAAAGAATGATAGCTATAGGCTTGGATAGTTGAAGGTGCCTATAAATTCAACTGGTTATGTTCCCTAAGGTGGCACATGAATTGGGGTGAGGGTTAGGGCTAGTGGTGGCGTATGGTTAAGGGAGGGAAGGTCCTGACCAAAGCAAACAGTGACTAACAGCAGAGAGAAACACCAGCAGACAGCTGTCACTGGGCAAGTCCAGGAAGGGATGATGGACTTTCCTGGTGGCAACAGTTCCAGGAGAACGTGGGAGCAGGCATTATTTAGACACTCAGGAAAATGACCAAAGTGTCTGTCTGATAGGAAAGAATAAAGCTTCATCACAGGCTGGGCTCAAAGGAGCAGGAAGAAGATGGAACACAGGCAGGAAGGGGAGCTGGCAAGAGCGTGGTGGGGTCCCATCCCCGAGGACCATGGAAGTGCAGCGAGGTTAACAAGGCAGGAGTTTACGCACAAGAGAATTAAAAGCCATTTACCCAAACAAGAGTCTATGTTGGCAACTCTGTGCCATGAACAGAAGAGAAGCCCAAATCAGAGCCAAACTGATACTGAGGGACAACTTAAATTCGATCTACCCCACCCCCACATTACAGCCTGGAAGGAAACTGACCAAAGTGGAGGTCTAGGGGATCAGCATGCCTTCCTTCATTCACCCATTCATTTGGAACACTACCAATTCTGTGCCAGGCCCTGAGCTAGACACCAGGAAGTAGTGGCGCTTAAGAAGACAGAGCACAGCAGGGAGAGAGAAAAGAGAACAACACCATTGCTAGGCGTGCGCAGACAAGAGCAGCGGGAGGTGGGACATTGGGGAAAAGAAGCTGAGAGATGTGGAAGGAAGGAGAGCAGGCAGGTGAAAACAACACTTCAGAAGTACACTGTGTCTTCTCCATAATTTAGGTGTCTCTAATTAGATCTTTAATGAGGGTGAACTTAACTTCTGGCAGTAAGTTGCCCTTTCACTAATTATACTGTTGATTCATAGCCAACTCTATAAAGAAAGACCTTAGTCACTAGGGTTAAACTAACAGAGCCAGGACCATGTCTGTGGTTTTGATCCCCAACTCTCTTTCTTCCCATGCATGCCCCCACCTCCCCATCTCTATCACGGCACCCACCATCCACTATTAGGACACACCAAAAACCTTGGAGTCAGCCTTGATTTCTCTCTTTGCCTCATTACTTCTGCTCCCAAAGCCAGCCCATCAGCATAGTCTATTCAGAGGCTACTTCCTAAATATATATGCATCCATCAACTTCCTTCCATCTCTGCTGCCATCCCATAGCACAGGACAGTGAAATCTCTTACCCGTAAAAGCCTCCTAACTGGTCTCCCTGCTTTCACCCTGCCTCTCCTTAAACCCACACTCTGCCGGGGTGATCACCTCATACCTGCCTGAAGACAGATGTCCTGCCCCACTTCAAGACCTTGCCTGGCCCTGTGTTCTGGTCCCTAAACCCCACCCCATGCCTTTCCCCCTTTATTCACTATATCCCAGCCATACTTCTTTCTGTTTGTCAACCACTAATCCATTCCCACTTCAGTGTATCTGCAGCCCATAATTACTCTGCCTGGAATGTTCTTTTTTCACCTTTGTCCCATCTTTACATGGCCAGCTTCTTCCCATGGCTTGACTAACACTTCCCCTTCTGAATGAGTTTTTCTTCCTTAAATACTACATCTTAAAAGGCAATCATTAAGATAACCCTGTTTGTTATTGAATTTAAAATCTCCCTCTATTTTTTATGTCATTTTGAGGACAGTATCTGCTTTCTTCAGTAAAAAATAACCATAAAGAACAGTGACCTACTTTAAATATTTTATCTCAGCAGCTATTAAGTTCAGTGGATAAAATGAAGGCATTTCAACCTCAGATGTCTTCAGCAGGTAATTTCACAAGTTTCTACCCGCTAGAGTTACTGTGGGAGTAAGATTACCAGAAACCTGGTAAGTTCCAACAGAACCTATCTGGTAGACCTATTTCTTTAAATGTAGACAGACATCTGAAGCATCCCGTTGGAGCGAAATAGAGTACAGGAGTTTGATTTCGCCTGTACTGACACCGCACGT
Source organism: Rhinolophus sinicus (assembly GCF_057876585.1). Lineage (NCBI taxonomy): Eukaryota > Metazoa > Chordata > Mammalia > Chiroptera > Rhinolophidae > Rhinolophus > Rhinolophus sinicus. The sequence continues at coordinate 203,156,174 of NC_142517.1, forward strand.
AGAGCTATGACTTGCAACTTTCTGATTAGTACATGATAGCAGATTTAACATTTCAATGCTTAGAGAAAAATTACTGAGCTAGATATGCTATTCCTACAGTCAGGGCCACAGTACAATCAGAGAATACAGGTTAAATTCTATGGGTCCATTAAAGTCTTAGTAAAGAATGTTTCTCTCCTCTTGGTAACCATTCCTGCTTCCTTTAAAGAGAATGAACTTCCGGCTAACAAATCTAATCTTGGGCGTCCAAGGTAATAACAACAGGTACTCTTTATTGGACCAGAAATCACACCAGATACTTCACGTCCATAGTCTAATTCTCACAACCACTGGAATATGACGAAACTGAGGCTCCAGAACCACGCAATGGGGCAAAGGAAGAGCCTGTGTTCAAACTCCAGTCTGTTGGTCTCTAAGCCTTTTGCTGTTTCCTTTGCCACCATATAACCTCCATTTTCTTTGACTAATTAGGCTTGAAGAACTGAGGCTCACCTATCATCTTTAGAGAGTAAAATGAGCCGTATAACATGAAGGAAGCGAGACTGAAAAGACAATAGAAAGAAAAAGGGCAGAGATTGTAATAATGGAGACAATTGGCCCAAACTCTTATTCTTTGAGGTGGAGAGAGTTTATTGGATTTCTGGCAAAATCCACTTTATCTTCTCAATTCAATCAGATTGATAAACCTTCTGAAGATTTATACCATGCTGTCATTGTTTTTCTGACCCATCTGGTGAGTGTGATCATGTTCAAACATTAAATGGGAGGAAAATAAATGTGCATTCTTTCTGGAATGGCACACACATATGTTCTCAGCCTGACAAGTCAGATTCAACTGAAGAAGACACACACACACAAAAGTGGATCTGCTTAAACAGGAATGAACTCAAATCAGATCCTAAGCAGCTGCTTTATTTTGAGCAAAGCTGTATGTAATGCTAGATGGGATTAAATATCTCTTTTTCTGATGAGGAGCCAGCCAAATGTTTCCTAGTTTCTAACTTTGTCCCTTTGTTGGATCCGAGAGAGGAACGGAGAGGACCTTCCAAGATATCTCTTGTTGAATATGTCATTCAAGAGTCTCCCTTGCCAGACTTTTGCTAATTGGAGAAAAATGTTTTCTAGGTGAATTGCCTTAGAATAAATAACTTCAATCTGCAGAGAGCTTGATTCTTTATTAAAGCACTCTGGGGCTTCTGGGAAATCCTTTTTTTTTTTTTATTAAGGTACTGATATTTATTGTCATTTTTAATGACATGCCAAAAAGATTCTCTCTCTCTCTCTCTCTCTCTCTCTCTCTCTCTCTCTTTCTGTGACGAAAGGTACTAATTAGCTGAAAGTAAATTCTCTCATTTGCACAAAAGGGTCACAAGAATATTTTGCTTTGAAAAGCATAGCTTTACCTAATAATTTCAAGTGGAATTCCTGTGTATCATCACTTAAGGAGCTAAAAGCCTTTGTGTCCCATTCACAGATAAGACATGAGCCAGAGAGGCATAAAACGACTTTATTGTACGGTAAAATCGAGGTCTGGGAGACTAAGCCAGACTTCCAGTCAGCAAGGTCTTAAAAACCACATTTTCTTCCTTAGGTATGTTTCACAACTGTAGTTCTTTAAAAGATGACTGTTTTCTTTAAATCCTCTTTTTAGTACATCTGACTGGAAATGCTTAGTGTTTCTTTTTCTGGTTTTGTTTTCTGTTTTTTTTTCTATTTGTCTTTGTTTCCCGAGGTAAAATTCGCTTTCTACTTGTGACCCTGGATTTTGATTTGTGAATTTTCCTGGAACTTCCTGAGAATAAAAAATGCCTGTGACAGAGCAGGTGGGCACCACGACTCCATATGGGGGCAGGTGCTTACACACATGCTGCTTTGGAAGGAGTCAGAATGCCAGGTATGCCACTCAGCCTTCCCTGTCACTCTCCTCTCTACGGATGCTTATATTCTCATAGCCTGTGCTTTCTTTGGAACGTGGAGGCCTTGTTCCAAGCTAAGCTGCCAGAGTCTGAGACCAGTCACATGGAAAGTTCTGGAAATTGACCACTAATGTAGTAAGAAAAAAAATATGAAAAACATCTTAATCATTCCATCAAATGTCGTCACTGACATGTGCATCTGTGGAAGCGGCTCAGAGACGCTTTGAAATAAATGATTTTATCTCCTGACAATGTTTTCAAAATGTAGCCTTTGGGAACCATCTGAATTAAAATCACTTGCTTGTGTATGTGTGTGTGTGGGGGGGGGGCGGGGGCGGAGGGGTGCGCAAGGGAGGGAACCAAGCACAGATTGCAAGTTCTAAGTGAATGTTTTCAAACTGCAGGTCTCTGCCCATTACCCGGTAATAAAATAAATTATTGGATAATGAAAAGTTTTTGGTATTTTCATGAAATAGTAGAAAGTGATAGAAGAGATGAAACAAAACAGAATAGAGGACATTGCATATGGGTAGCAAAATATTATTTGGGGAAACTCTGTGTGTGTGTGTGTGTGTGTGTGTGTGTGTGTGTGTGTGTATACCATTCTATAATGTACTGAGTATGTCTTAGTGTATGTCAGGCCAAAAAAAGGCCAACAAACAAAATAGTTTTCCTGTCTACCCTAATCCTGATGAGGCAGGAACTGAACAGGCAACTTTCCGACACAGTTAGGTCTATATCCTGAGTTAGTCTTAGCTCAGCATTTGCTCAGCACCCGTCTCCCCCATACATGGGACTAGCATTGACCTTGCCACCTTAAGCCTAGTCAAGATAAGCTTCTTAGGAATACATACAGCCACCAGCTTCAGCCTGTCCTGTGACCCCATCACAAGCTAGATTTCTATCCTAACTGGCGCTCAAATTCCAATTAGTCCTGGAACCCTGCTCTTAAAATCCACAGTGCTTGGTGAAAGTGCGAACAACCTGCCTAATTAGTGCTTGGTAATCTTCCCAAGGACGCAAACCCTGCCGTTTTACTCCACACGTGATCTGGACTCCTGTGTTCACCCATTAGCTTCCCTCTTGGAACTGTGCCTAGGCCATAATTCAGACCATCACTACTGCTAGAAACTCTGGCTACAGATGCCCCCAGAGCTGCCTCAACCCACCCTGCAGACGGAACTATGGATCATGGTGCCTCATCTGAAGCTGAGCATCTGAGATCTGTCTAGAGGAGTGGTTCTCCAAGAGTGGTCGCAGGTAGGTAGTATCCACATCACAAGGTAACTTGCTAGAAATGCAAATGAGTGGGCCATCACAGACCTACTGAATCAGAAACTCTGGGGGTGAGGCCAAGCCATCTGTGTTTTAACAAGCCTTCCAAGTGATTCTGGCGCTTGTTACAGTTTGAGGACCATTGTTGTAGGGAAAGGGGAAATGTACTAGAAAATCTATTGACACTTGTTAAAGACAGAATATCTTTTCTTCCATTCCCTCACACAGATTGTGATGGTGCCATGCTCAGATGCAACGTGTTCATGTATTAACTCTTTCACATATTGTAACAGAAATATGCTCACGGCAGGGTTTGCATCCTTGGGAAGATGTCCTAGTTCTTATAGTTTTTCTCCACTGAAGTATGAGGGCATTGAAGTTGACCTGATTGGATAAAAACTGAGAAGATAATAACAGAACTGTTTTGAGGTTTGAAGATTCCAGAATATTATAAAAGTGCTCACTTGTTAAATTTCACTTGCTAAACTGACTGATTCCAGTCAGTCGGCAAAGGAGATGTGAATCTCAAGAGGCATCTTTTTTCTCATGAAAATACAAACCAGTGTGTGTGTGTTTGTTATTTTGTTGTATACTTTCCTTCCTTTACAGTGAAAGGCTTCAGATAAAACTCCAGACATTAGGTTCCTTCCCCAAATGTGCATTTTTTTAGTTTTCCCATCAGCTAGTGCCTTAAAGCCCAGGTGACTGCTGAATTTTACAGAATTCACATGTAACCACCTTGAAAAGACAGCATACCTTAGTGACGAAGTTTCTCACTATGTTTTGGTCTACAATCCATTGATGAACTTCCTAGTAAAGACACAACTCCTTCCAGTTATCAGCCTAAGTATTTTGCTAACCCTTTGCCTTCCAAACCCAAGTGCAGACGTATACACTTACACACATATCTACTATCTCTAGACTAGGAACAACAATTAAGCAGACAATAGAAACCAAGAATCAACCAATACAAATAAACACAGAGCTGGGACTCATGTACCTAATGTTCACTTCTATCTGACAATGGACAAGTTTTTCTCATCTGTCCAGCATCACTTCCTTTAGGGAGTGACCCCTCCACCAATCTACAGAAACCTCCTTAAACCGCATAGTGTGGGTGGATTTGATACCACCTTCCTATAAAGGAGTGGCCATGACCCTGGCTAAGTCACCCACAGAACTGAGCCCATCTCTCTGGGCACAGGATTAGATCAGGAATGGGCCCCTATTCCACACTGAGCCAATCATAATGTCCCCAGCACTCTTGTCACGAGAGGAAGCTTCTCCTTCTCTGTAACTATGAACGTTAAAGGCCTCATGCATCTGGAACATCTGTGGCCATTGTATCCCTTCCTGGGGAAAGGATGAGAGGGCAACCAGGGAGAGGAGAGCTTATCTAAGAGGCCTAGAGCCATCTATGCCCAAAGACAAGAGTATCTCTTGGACTCTCCAGTTATCTGCGTCAATCAATTATCCTTTTCACAAAATCTAGTTTGAGTTGGGTTTTCCTCATTTGCAATCAGGAGCCTCATCCAGTTTGCTGAATACTCCAGTAAATTGGTTTTTCAATTTACTCAATAAATGGAGAAATCATTCTCAATGGCCTTTTTCCAGGTCTATGATTCTAAAACATTGTCTGTTTCCTAACTTGGGTAGATTATTTTCTAATATAGCATGGCAATTCGTCTATTCCTGGGCCAGTTTTCTTTTATTTAAATGAAATCAAATTTATCCTCCCTTGGTTTTCTGTGAAAGTAAGTCAAAATTTATGGCTGCTATGAAGAGAAAGTCTTCCCTTCTGGCCTGATGCAAAACAGCTCATTGGTGCTGAGACGCTGGAGTCTGCAAGTATGCCTGTGTAAGGTTCGCTGTCATCTTGCCATTGACCTTGCTTTGCAACTGGTACATCAGCCCCTTATTTGGTTCTGGTGAGAACCAAAGAGCAAAAGCAAAACGCCTTGATAATATTTGCTGGCGTATTGTGAGCAGTTGTATCATAAGAACACAAGCTTGACGGCCTTGATAAACCCTAATGAACACAAGAAAAGGTTTCATTGCTCTGTAAATAGTTTTATATATAAATGTCACATGAAAGGCAGTGGTACTAAAGATTTATGCCATGGGGTTGCCTGGAAAACATCACCCAAGCACTGCTGTTCCTTTGGCAATAGATATAGTGGCACTTAGTGTTTGTTTAATCTGGGCCTCTCTTTCTTAGAACTCTATGCTGTCAAATACTCCTTTGTTCTTAGTGTATATACGTAGAATTTTATTATAGAGAACTGGGGCCACTTTATTTCTTTTATTTTAAAAAAAGCACAGAGGCAAATATGAGAAAATGTTAACAAAGCATACTTTTAGGTATTAGGAACACCAGTGTTTATTCATACATAAAAAAAGTACCGGGGCTCTACGGGTTACACCAAGGTATCACCCATAAAGAGCAGACTCCAGAAGGGTTTGTGAATTTATTTTTCATCCTAATAGTACCACTCAATGATTTAGAAAAAAAAGTTCTCATGATGTATCATTGATATTCGATGAGATAAAAAAATAAACCAAGTTTAGATGAGACTATTACTTGAAAATCGCTCAGAACATCAAAGGTGCCAAACTTGGAATCTACCCCAAACCTGTTTGAGTAGCACAGAGCAAAAACTCAATTCACCATTTGTTAAAGCAGTTTCTTCACTTTTCAGATGGGAATTCTGGGGAGAGGATTTAAAGTACCACAGAGAAATGCTGTGGAAGACCAATAACGAGAGTTTACATGCAGAGGAAGTGCCAAAAACGCATAAACTATAAAGTTATTTTGGATAATTTGGATTTCTATTGCTTTAGTGTTGTCATTTTCACTATTGCTTTGCCACTGAGTAATGCCAAGAAATGTGGGGGTGGGTGGGGGGGTGTTGTGGCATAAACACAATAGCTTTTTCATGCATGCATATTTCTTTAATCAATTCTAATGTTATTAACACAATGCCTACTCTAAGAATATAATAATTATACATCAAAAGGAATTTTTCAGACAAACTTTCTTTTCATGTCATTAAATAGGTCAATTAGTGGATAACATTACTCATTCATGGAATCTGGCATTATAGAACCCCAAAATAGATTGTCCTATGCATAGCCTGCTTCTAAGACATGTTGGGATTCAAATATTACAAATCTCTTGTAGTGATTATTAGACATTCTCAAAGAAAATGTCCTGACCTTATATTAGAATATGAACAAATAAACATACTTAAACATTTAAATGTATTAACTTAAAATATAATATTTAAGGTTAAGCACCATTTTTTATGATTCCCCAAAGTAAACAGACTTTTTAATCTAATGGACCAATTAACAACTGTAATACTTTGTTCAACAGGGACTTATTATAACCTCATAATTTATATTGTTTTTCCATTTTTGTAATTAACCTATAGACATAAAGTATGAGAGGCTTAATTACGTTTACAAAATAGAATGTAAATGCTAAACACCTGAACAATGTAAAATGGAAAGATAGAACTGATGGAAGCCAGCAGTCAGTCAAGAGAAAAGGTTGATTCACACATAGGGGGGCTAATTTTCTCAACCTGTACACTAAGGACTCACCTAAAATGGAGGAATCAAGAAAACAGTGACATAAGTATGCTATGGCCTGAATGTTTGTGTCCCCACAATTCATTTGTTGGAGCCTAATGACCAAAGGGATGGTGTTAGAAGGTGGAGGCCTTTGGGAGGTGCTTAGGTCATGAGGGTAGAACCTTCAGCTTAGTGGCCTTATAAAAGGAACCCCAGAGCGCGCTCTCACCCCCTTTCTAACACGTGACGATACAAGGAGTCAGCAGTCTGCAACCCAGAAGAGGGCCCTTACCAGAACTCAAATATGGTGGTAGCTCGATCTTGAACTTTGCAGCATTCAGAACTGTGAGAAATACATTTCTGTTGTTTATACACCACCTAGTCTATGGCTATTTTGTTATAGCAGTTGAATGCATTAAGACAAAGTATAAGCATAGCACGGAGTTTTGTAGGTTATCATGCATTAAATCTAACATAACTTATAAAGGAGGATTTTAAAAAGTGGGTGTATATAAGCAAAATCTTTCACCTCTAAGAGCAGTAATCAATGCTGATATATTTGATGGGGGAAAAAAATGAAGTATGAATATATTATTTTGTGCTACCAGGAAACTATCAGAAAAAAAAATTAAAAAAGGCCAGAAGTGGTTCATTCCTTGTCCTCATCTTACTTGATCTATGAGCCACATTTGACCCATTGATACCTCCCTCCTTTGTATCTAGCCTGCCTTGGCTGCCAGGTCTCAGACTTTTTCTCCTACTTCTCTTGCTCCTTCGCAGTCCTCCTTGCTGCTTCCTCCCCTCTAACTTATGTCACGGTGCCCAGGACAGCACTCAGCCCCTTGGTAATGACAATCCTTTGGCGTAGGATCATCGGCATGTTTTTCTAACTTAGATTTTGAAAATTGCAATTAATTGTGATAATTTTAGTTAACCAATATTTATTAAGAGCCTATGATCTGCAAAGCACTGTATTATATGCTTGGGCAGCACTGTTCTTTCTAGAACATTCTGTGATGACGGAAACATTCTACAGCTGCACTGTCCAATATGGTAGCCACTAGCCCCGTGTGGCTATTGAGTGCCTGAAATGCAGCTACAGTGTAACTGATGAACTATATTTTTTTAAATTTCATTTTAATTTTAATAGCCAATGTGGCTAGTGGCTACCATATTGGGCCAATGTGTTTCTAGAGACTCAACTATGAAAAGGACATTTAGGGTGGTCCTTGATTCTTGGCTCTTCCTTCAATAAGGAAAGGATCCCACTAAAGAAAACTAAGAAAGTTTGAGAAAACAGAAGATAAAAAGGTTTTTAATGCTATTAAAAATAGGCCAAGGGCACTGAACTATATCATACAAAGATTTTTGGAAAGCTGTTCTAATTTTTACTGGTCAGAGATAAAGAAGGGCAAATCAACTGGTTTTCATTGTTAAAATTATTTTTTATAGTATTAGCACATTAATTCCATTTTTAGCTTCAGAAATTTTTGTAGTTTGGGAATAGAAAGTTATGGAATGGACTAAAGAAAACGCAAGATATAATAGACTCATTTTAGCCAACTTTAATTTTGGTCTTTCTTGTTTTTCAACATTGTCTCTTCAGTTTCAAAAATCTCACTAGAAGTGTTGTTATTTCATCTGTCTCTAATTCTGAATTTCCTGCTCTGAGTTCGTTTCCTGATATTTGCATTATGCCTTGTGAAACTGTCCCCATATTGCTGATAGTTGCCTTTTATTACTATAAACTTTTATGTGTTCATAGTCCACTAATGACAATGATAGTCTCAACTCACTTCTGGCAGAGAAGGGAAATATCTGAAATCTCATTCTAATTTACATGTCATTATATTAGGATTTCTATTTCTTTATGGTGCATTGTCCCAGTACAGTTGCATTTTCACATGGTATATATCTAGGTTTTAGTTGTTTAGTCATTGTGAGTATATAAAAAGAAAAGTTCTTTGTTTAGAATCTTTAAACTGTTTTTTAAATGAATAAACATCTGCCATACTTGTATATTGTGAACTTGCTGTCTAGTTCATATTCCAAAAGCCACGTTCACCATTATTTTTGAGACATGCTTGTCTCTCTAGACTTAATTACTGGAAGTGGGATATCAGGCTGCTATAGGACACACCCTTAAGCTTTCTAAGATCCAGTTGAAAGTGTGTTCTAGTTGTCATCTGATTTCTTTCAAGGATTTTTTAAAGGTGTTGCAGCCCAATATTTACTTTCGGTCTTTAAGCCTTGGAGCAATGCCTGGAATGGAAGGCCACCTCTTGCTGAAGCACCTGAATGTCACCTACGTTCTCAGGGTAGGTCTTCATTTCAGAATCTCTTAGTGAATGGAAAGACGGTAGAGAAACTTGTTTTTGCCTAAACTGGCAAGTTCTGGTTCTCTAAGTCCCTCAAAATTCTACTTCAAACCAGCTAGTTATTTTCTGAGCTCATCATATGTAGCTAAAAAGCCAGCTAATACTTCAACATTCTAATAGAAACCACATTACCCAAGCCCACAAGTTCATTGGTTACATTTCTATCTTCTAGTTTACCACAGAAGATTGTTATACCAAATGCTTTGTGGTTATATAACATGAGTCACCATTTCTTCAGCTTTTATGATAGTTTCTTCAACGTTTTTCCAACCTACACTGCCACCCATTCCCACATGTTTTAGGTTTTCCATGCAGTCAGGACAGCACTTATTAATCCAAATTCCTGTATAGGTTTGCTATTGCTACAAAAATGTTGCATAACAAACAGCTACAAAAAAAAAGTCAGTGGTATGCAACCATAAACATTTGTCTAGCTCACATATCTGTGGATTGGCTGGGGATCTGCTGATCTAGGCTGGGGCAACTTAGTGGGGTGGCTCTACACCGTGTGTCTCTCATCTTCTTCCTGGAACCTGTGGATTAATCTGGGAATGTTCTTTTCAAATGCGAGAGCCCAAAATCTACCATGCAAGAGTATTTCCAGTCTCTGTTGAGTCACACCAGCTAATATCCCATGAGGCAAAGCAAATCACATTCTAAACTCAAAATCAAGGGGTGGGGAAGTACTCTCCGGCCCATTATGAAGCCAAAGACAGTCACATGGCCAAGTCCAACATTAATGTGGTGGGAAAGTATACTTCTTCCATGGAAGTGAGAAAGGGGAGGGAATATATCTCACAACATTTAAATCTGCCAAAAGAAAAATCTTGGTTCTCTTTTTGCTTTCTTTCATGATTCCTACATAAGTTAGGGATCTTTGGAGGTAAGCAATTGAAATCAATCTGCTAAACTAATCACAAAAGGGATTCATTGGGAGGGTATGGAGAAATTCATAAAATGAAAGAAAAATCTGATCATATCATTCAGGAAGGATCAGGGCCAGGAAGGCGCCAAAGATCTAGGTAACAGAAATGCATAGTCTCTGGGGATTCTGCCATGAAATGAGGGCATTTTTCCATCCTCAAGTCACTCAGCTAAAGATTCAACTTCCCAAGACAGGGTAGCTGAGCTATCCTGCTCAGCCCTCGCCCAGAGAGGAGCTAGGGTACTGTCCCACCAAATCTACCTATAACACAGAAGATGTAGTCTGGACCTCAAAGGAAAATCAATGTTTTGTTATGAGAAGTGAGGAGGCTGAGAAGGCAAAATCAAGAGGTATGCATGGAAGTTACTATGTAAGCCAGTCCATTAAAATTTTAAGGATGTTAAACCAGTCAAAGGCATTATATCGTGCTAACACACTTGCCCAAGTTTATCCAATAAAAATTTGAATGAAGAAATAAATCTCTGTCATTCTCGTACACACTGTGCATCAGAGGTCTTGGAACCACTAGATTTGGGCTAAAACCCCAGATCTACTATTTACTATTTATATGACCTTAGGCAAGTCATTTAACTGAAATCTCTTAATTTATAGAACAGGAAAACTCTGTCTTATCTATTTTTCTAGGTTGTTGTAAAGCTCAAATGAATTAACAGATACCTATACAAAAGTCACTGTAAAGTGACTTCCATGTGACAGCACCTCTTATGTGCCCGATGACAGTGGTACCAGTTTAAATTTCTTACACTGGTCAAGCCTCATCGCTACAACTTCCAAATCCTTTGTCTATGTGCTGTTTTCCCTACACTGCTGGCAGGGCAAACAACTTTTTCTGTTTCAGTTATTTCTTATCATAGGAAAAAGATTTTCTGAATCTAGAAGACCTGAAGACTGAAGGAGGAAAGAGAGATGGTTATTTATTTGCAAACCAGGCAAGTTGGGACACGGTCTTATTCAAGCCCCAGGCTGGGGTCTGTTACTGGATAGGTCCATATTCCACCATCATAGAAGGTACCAGGTTGGGAAAATATTCAATAGTTGCACAAGGAGACAGACAGAGAAACAGACAGACAAAGAAAGAAGTCCTTTGCATTGAAAACTCAGGCTCAGAGCTACCCAGAGAACAGCAGCAACTGAGGATCTACAGATGGACACATCATTTAATGTCACACTTAGCACCTTTCGTCCTTTCGATGTTTGCCCTTGGAAGAGGACTGTGAAGGGAACAGAGAATAGCAGAAGATCCAAACAACCTGCATGTGGTCGACTGAGGGAGCATAAGACATCTGAAGTGGCTCAGCCACGCAGCCCTGAAAAGATTTGCTCGTGCAGGTGTGACACAGCCACACTTTCAACAGCAGATTACACTTCATGCTGTGAAGACCATACCCACGGAGCAAATGTTAGCACCCTCCAGGCCCCACATGGAAGCAGTGGGCATCTCTGAATTTATCCTTGGACGTCGTGGAGTGCTGAGCCAGGCAGGCCCACATTAGGGAGGAGAAGCCCCTCGGTCTTCTGTGAAAGAAGGTCACTTGTCCTTAGGCCCTGGGTTACGTCTTACTTTGTAGCTAATCTCATTTTGGTCTTCCATTCCTATAGCCAAATAATATTTCTGAGACATTACTTTATATGGTTTTACCTCATGGAAATTCTCCCCTCCTCCCCCATACAAGCAAAGAGTAGGCCCAGTGCCCCTTGCCCCCTGGGAACTGTTGTGGCAGAATCTCCTGGCATTTTGTGGCTGGAAGAATTTAAACCCATTAAGAGATAAGGCTAGTGCCTCTGAGGCAGACAGTGTGTCTCTGGGGGAAAACACAAGGAATGAGGAGAGGGAAGGATTTCCCTGAGGGTAGAAAAGGTTTCCAGAGCTGAGGGAAGAAGGAGAGTGAAAGAGCAGGGTCCTGAGTGGGTCTCAGAAGAAACACACACACACACACACACACACACACACACACACACACACACTTTACTTGTTCTACTTCTTGGGCAGAGAGTCATAGACTGTATTCAAGCCCACTGGGCCCTGGGAAGCCTCCCTGAAATTCCCATGTCCCATAGAACCAACTTCTAACAAAATAAGAACCAATGTAAAGAATGCGTAACTCTAGTAGTTCACGCATTTTCTACAAGCATCCAAAGAAATTTCTCTCCCAGCTCTACAAAGTAAATTGCAGTAAGTTCTCTTGGAGTAAAACTGGTTATGACTCCTTTCAGAGAAAATTCTTAGAACTGGCATTATGCTGCCCAGGGGCTAGAGAGGTACTCGGGAGCCTAGGGGAGAAGCACAGGTGAGATAGGTCAACAGCCCTGTACCTGATGCCCTGTTTAAATTGTGAATTGCACGATCAAAAGAGACCATGTAATTTCTCTCCTGCTATGCTTGGAAACTTCTCTTATTTCATGTGTTCCCGAAAGTAAGACCGGGTCTTATATTAAGGTTTGCTCCAAAAGATGCAGTAGGGCTTATGTTCATGGGATGTCATCCTGAAAAATCATGCTAGCGCTTATTTTCCAGTTAGGTCTTATTTTCGCGGAAACACAGTAGGTGTTTCTCTTCAGCATAATGTGCTTAGTTGAGCTAACACAGCGCCCCAATCAAATACTAATAGACATGGTGAAGAAACGTACATTTTAAAAACATGCTGCAGGGTGCATACCACATCACATTCAGTTAGCATTATAATTGCTTCAACATAGTAGCAGTGAGATTGGTTCAGGGTGGCTGTCGCAAAGCAGAGTTAAGCTTGGTACCCGTCTGCTATAACCAAAGTGACCATGGTCTGCCCTGGACAGCCCCGGTTTGTCACTGTTGGGCCCACACAATCATTAATAGTGCCTCTTCCCACTGTCACGTGTGTTCCCATTTGGACAACAAATTAGACAGTCACTTTATTTCTAACTGACTCTCATGTCTGCACAAACTTCACTGCTTACCAATTTTCAGATTGTGCTGGGAATCCTGCCACACAGAGGGAAAAGTGAGGAGTATAGATCTGAGTATCCTCTGATTAGGGAACTTGTGGGTAAATCAATGGTAACAATACCACCACCTTAGATCAGCACCATGAATACCTAAGGAGATTTATGGATTTTTTTAAATTTCTAATTAATTTCTTACATGGGGGCAAATACTGTCATTATCACCACATGACAAATGATGAAGCTGAAACAAAGCAAAGTTATTTTAAAAATGTCTGACCACCTACTTGATGATCAGCATAGCATAGATGATTCATCATAAAAACACCTAAAAAATAAAATTTGTTCCACCTTCAAGGTGTTTAGAATCTGTTGTGGGAATGCACAGAATACTAGAAAACAATAAGAAGTGGTAAATGACAGATACAGACTGAAATTATGCCTAAATGTTGAAAGATCTCTCTCAAGGTAACATACTAAATATGTGTCATGGTTAAAAAGAGCGAGTAGACAGAAAATAAGCATTTATCGAGCACATAGAATCATCCAGTATGAGCCAGCTTTAGGTTATATTTCACTTCTCATTACAAGCCTATAAAAGCAATAGGATTTCTGTCATGTGGGAGACCCTGCTCACTGCGCCATTTGTTATACGAGGAGGCCTGCGGGGTCTCTGGTCCCACTCCCTACATAAGAATGCGGGATATGGCTAGGCCAAAAAGGAACACCCACGGAGCCATAGATAGGGGAGTCATACCACTATAGTCTCATGGGAGGCTGGATCCACACGACCTGCAACCTTCTGTCCGCTTCTCTGCCTGCCAATCAACCAACCGACCAACCAACGCAGCCACGGCAGTTATATCAGTGGCTAATTGGCCAACTGGTTACAGCTGATGGTCAATCAGCCATAGCTGATAGCCATCTACTACCCAAGTCAGCACTTTTCCATGTGAGGCTGAGAGCCTGGAAACTGCTTTCTGGGACTTTGTCCCCACAATTTCTTTTAGAGATGAAGCAACAGACCCTGAGAACTTAAATAACTTGCCTGAGGTCACACAGGATCCACAACGATCTACTGAAATCCACTGAAACCAAAACCATATTCTCTTCCTGGTACTATTCAAATTGCCCTCATTTTCTACAGCCCAGGGCAGAAATTGGCCAATATCAGGGATCCTATGAGTTTCTAAATAAATTCAAAACTGTACAAAATATACAGCAAAAACCAAAGCATTAAAATGAGATTTAAAAAAAAAAAAAAGCTCTAAAGAAGTTAAACGCTTCTGCTCCACATTTTCAAAAGCAAATTCCCGTGCAGTTGTGTATAATTAGGGACAGGGAAAAAGGGGGGGGTTGCGTAAAAATACATACTGCTTCTAAAAGTACTGTTGAGCGGAACTCCGCAAAACGTATTCGTGTCTCTCCCAATGCTGATTGCAACAAATCTCCTAGTGGGCACCACCATCACTGTGCAGTCAGGAAAGGAATTGCTGAGCTGCGGGTGAAAGCTACAAAGCACTCAAAACATGATGCGTTTGCCCTACTAGGCATTCGATTCACCCCCAATTTATCAAACACTTTGGAGTTACAAAGCAAGATGATGGATGGAGGAAGAGGGGCCTGGGGGGAGAGTAAAAACACAATTCCTGTCCTCAAGTACATTATACTCCAGAAGGAAAAGGGGACACGGTTGTATGGACAAGATTATAAGTCATAGTGTGATGTGCCACCGTGAAGTGAAAACCAAGTGTTAGGAAGACACTGATGTCAAGTGACAGTTGCCTCTAATCGCCTTTTCTCTCCCACAGGTGAGCTTCCACTTCTTTATGGTTAAAAAGGGGCTCATACAAATACGGTGTGGTGTCATATGTGGAATCTAAATAGAAGAAGTCACACTCATAGAAACAGAAAGGAGAGAAGTGGTTGCCAAGCGTGAAGGGTGTGGTATAGAGGGACAGGTTGGTAAATGGGCACAAACGTTCAGGGACAAGATAAATAGGGTCTGAGGATCTAATGTACAACATGGTGACTAGTTGATAACACTGTTGTACAGCTGAAATTTGCTAAGAGAGCAGAATTCACAAGTTCTCATACAAAAAAGCCTAAATATGTGAGGTGATAAATGTGTTAACTTGATGGAGGTATCCTTTCACAGTATACATATGTCAAATCACCACAATGTACACTTTAAATATCTTTCCATTTGTCAATTACAGCTCAATAAAACTATTTAAAAACAGGGTTAACTTTGATTCTCCTGTTCCTGCTGTATCTGCAGCCTTCCTTCCTGGTCACTGATCCAGTGTCCTCTTGGGGCCCAGCCCAGGCCCTCGCCCCTGCTCACACTGAACTGTCTCAGTTGATCTTACATCTCAGCTGTACACTCATGGCTTCAATTCTCTGTTAACCGAAAGTGATGCCTCCACCCCAGATGTCTCTGAGCTCCAGACTCATCTATCTGCCTGCCTAGTGGAGATTCCCACATGGGTGGCTCTCACGCCTGTCCAAAAGAAGCTCACCATCTTCTTCTCTTCCAGACAACCAGTCAGCTTCCCTCATTCCCAATCTCAGTGACTACAATTGTCATCCACTAGTCCCACAGCCACAACCTGGCCATCTACTTGGCATGGCCCTCTCCCTCCTCCTATCCAGCCCTCTATCCTCCACTTTACTGGAGAGAAGGGAACCGGAAAATAATGCTTTTACACACTTACCTGTCATGCTCCCACGTGGTTGGATGTTCATTTCTGATTGAAGTATTCTGTTGATCTCTTTTGGTTCTGTAATGAGAACAAAAAAAAGTTGGAATCTCTATAGACAAGCATTTTCCTAACTGGGTTTGTTATGTCCAAGAGGTATTAATAGGAGATATTTCTTTAAAAACAAAACAAAAAAAAACAAGAAACAGTGGTGGTGGTTCCAATATTAGCAAGACTATGCATTGTTTTTCAGACATTTCCCCTTCACCCCAGATCCCCTGGGTTTGGGCTTCTAGGTAAATGCTACTCCCAAGGAGGTTTTACTCTGGCCCCAAGAAATGGACAAGACGATTGCATCTGGTTATAGCACACTGGCAGTGCGATTATGTACAGACAGGATGTTTGAATTTAAGAGTGTGAGTTGGTTTTTGTTGTTGTTGGGATTTGGCTTGCTTGGTTTTCGATGTACCGGAGAGCACTGTGGGATCTGTGAGCACACACTCGCATCCTGTCTTGTACAAGCCTGGCTGTTTTCACTGGGAGCTCTGCCTCTACCAGGGAGCTCCACCAAAAGGATAAGGTGCCTGGCCCTTTTCCCAGGGGCAGCCTGATGTCCCATCACTGCTCCCCTGCTGGAAGCTGCAATCATAATGGCTGTCCCCACTCCACTCCCAATGAAGTGCATTAGATGCAGACTGGTTGCTTCCATGGGCCAGCAGCATAGGTGTTACCCTGCTCAAGTTCTGAAAGCTTTAAGCCCAGCCTCTCCAGAGCTCAGACCCTCCCCTGCCCTTCAATGGGGTTAGGGGAGCTGGAGGCTGGAGGCAGCTCGAGTACTTTTACTCCTGCCTGTTAAGTCTGAAAGGCCCACCCAGTCAAAGGAAAAGCACCTGCCCATAGTTTCTCTGTGGAACTAGAAAGTGGCACTTAACCAGACTAGAGCACAAGTTAACCCCACACAGCTGAGCCCCTTTGCCAAGCCCCAGCATGCAGCTGCACTCACGTCTCTGAGAAATCCTACAGCCGAGAACCTGTTTGCTTTGCTGTAATCTAGTTGCCTAAACTATTTTGAGCATGGGACACTTTTTGGAGACCTATCTTTGGGGGTATGTACTGATATAAACTGACAAAAACCCCTGGAGGATATGGAATAGGCTCATGAGTCGGGATTTTCTGGGTGAGCCCAAGCTGATTTCAGCTTTCTGTTGTGTCAGAACAGGTGGGCCACAATACCCTTCACCTATGTCGCTTTGCACGAGTTAATCTGCATGTGAGCTGGTCTGGGGCTGAAGACATGGGTAGAGCTGGTATAGGAACCTGTAGAAAGGAGTGAGGAGGGCAGAACGAACGATAGAATCTGCCTCCTACCGCCACCCCACCCTGCATACCCTCGCTCTATGGCCTCCAGCTTGAGCTTCTGCAGAGCAAACTGAGGAAGTTCAGGAAACCTAGACATGGAAGGTGCGGTTAGACTGAACCCAGCAAGGACCACTCAGGGCCCAGAGCCATCCTCGGGTTTGGAGAGAAGCATTCTTACCACTCTGTCCTCAGACCTTATTTTCTGCCACCAAATGCAGTATAAGTTTGGCCCCTGAGCCCAGAGCAGTAGCCTTCTCAGGGAGGACAGCCACAGCTAAGGGCAAGGTCAGGGTGTTCACAGGGGAAGAACACGCCAGACTTACCACTGTGTAGAGGAGGGATGCCACATGCAGGAGACCCCTAACAGTGATGGGGAAGACGTTTCAGGGTGGAGTTGGGGGCTGAGGTCCTCTAGGAGCACCCCATGATAGGAGCATCTCATTTGGGCCTTACTGTGCTTGTAATTCCATCCCGAGCCTGGGAGCAACAGGCATCCTGATTCTATTCCCTTTGCATATTAACGCACCTTCTGGTTTCCTCCTTCCTCTTTGTCCCCAGACCGCACTTTCTCCACCCACCCAGTCTCTCTGGAGCAATCAGATGCAAGAAGGAGAGGGCTAGGAGGCAGCGCCTTTCATATTTTATTCAGGAGGCTCCGTGGGTGGTGGTATCAGGCCTCCTGTGGGGTTACTGGATATGAAATGGGCCCATAAAACAAATGCTCAGACTTGGGTCAGAGTTGTTGCTAGTAAAGGGAGTTCCCTTTGTCTTAAATCGCCGGGGATTGTTTACTGTGAGAGGCAGCCTTTTAATCTGAAACACAGACAGAAATAACTACAACCCTGCGTCCCTGCATGTCTTGGCTGAGCCCAATTTTTACATTCTGAGCACTGTAAGTACCAAGTGGCCTGGATGGCTTGAAGCCAAGCAGTAATGTTTCCTTTTGCTTTTTGAAAAAGGCATTCAGGAAAACAATTGAGCACAATCAGGGTCTTCCTGTTCCGGCAGGCGGGCAGGCGTGTGGACCAGCCAGCAAACCTGCAGTGAGTCATCCTCCTGAGCCTGGAGTTTCCTTCGCCTTTGTCAAAGGTGCTCAGAGGCAGCTGCAGACAGGCTGCAGTGCTGTGGACATTCCACTAGATTCGTATTTTCAGTATCAATTTCTCCCACTTCTTCAGGCACCGTGGTATTTCCCCGCTAACAAAACGCAGGGAAATGTCACGAGCATATTTGCTTGGGAAAGGCACCAGCTGTGCATTTCCCTCCAGCCTTTCAGAAAGTCAGTTCTGCAAGGGAAGGGCCCCTGGGGCTGGCTGTAAGTAGGTTCAAAATGCCTAAATTTCATGGGATTTTCATTACATGGGGTACACAAACTGTACCCCATGTGTTGACTAACGTGCTTGCCTAATTGAGGCACAGTCAGCCAATTGGAGCTGCCTATGAAGAGCTAATGGCTGATTGAGCCCAAAAGAAACCAGCTATCTATAAAATTAATTAGAATGAGACTGGGCAGAGGCCACACCTTACAGGGTGTGCTGTCCTTTCAGTTTTCAAACAATACAACTGAAATACTAAGAGTTGCACTGACATGTCCTGGATGCATAAAAAGAAACCTAGAGAGATGTAGGATGGTCAACAGCTGGTTAGTTGTAGTAAGGGCAGAGCTCTCTTTCTCCATCTCTTTCTCTCTCCATCTCTCCCTCTCTCTCCAACCAGTAGGATTATTATGGGGACAGAGCCAGGAGTGCAGTTTCCAGGCTCTCGGCCCTCACGTGGAAAGGTGCTGGCTCAGGTAGTAAATGGCCATCAACTGTGATTGGATGGCCATCAGCTGTGGCTAGTTGGCCATTAGCTGTAACTAGAGAGCCATTGGCCACTAATATAACTGCCGTGGGTACGCTAGCAGAAAAGGGGGGCTAGCAAGAAGATGGTGGCTGAGCTAGCAAGAGCGGATTGCAGTTAGCAAGTGAGGTTGTTTGGTGGAAACAAGTGGACAGTGGGTTGTGGATCGTGTGGCTCCTGCCTCCTGTGTCTCCAACCCAGCTGCCAGAGAGACTATCATGGTATGACTCCCCTACCTATGGCTCCATAGGTGTTCCTTTTTGGCCTCACCATGTCCTGAGTTCTTATGCGGGAAGCGGGACTAGAGACCGCAGAAGAGATCCCGCCCGTCACCCCACATGACAATCATAGTAAAATATTCTGCCATGAATGGAATCAAAAGTCTAAAAGATCCTTCAGAGTATGACCCAATAACTTCGTATCACTCCCCATACTCTGTTCTAGGAGTCAACACTCAATTTCAATTAACCAAAAGTTAAACTAATTGATATTAAGTTTTGAAGGGTCACAGGACATGCCACCCCAAAATATACCACTTTGGTATATTGATGCTTTTGAATTATAATCACTTGAAAATCAGCAAATGCAGGGAGAAGTTTTCTTTGAACTCCCCTTATCTGTCTCAAGACAGATCCTCCAAAAGAAACTCAGTTGTCATATATCCCCTCCCCAGGAGTGTCATCAACCAGGGAAAATTGACTCTTGTCACCGGAGAGAAGACTAGAAGTTGACACCACACACAAACCAACTTTGTCACAAAATATCATATTTCCCGTTTATTCTTCTAAGGGCCCAATTATCTTTCCTAAAAATCATTTATTCTCCCTTCAGATGTCTATACCCCTAGCCCCTTTTCCTATTATGATGGTATTTAAGCCTGAGTTCTGAGGCACCTCTTTGAGTTACACATTTTTGCTTGGATATCTCCCATGTACACATGAGGTCTATATGCTGATAAACTTGTTTGCTTTTCCCTTGTTAATCTGCCTTTTATTACAGGCATCTCAGCTAAGAATTCAGAAGGATTACCACTAACCATTCATGTTTTGATAAAATAAGATAAAGAGATTTTTATCCGGTAGTTTATCTAATATTATAGAGTATTTTGAAATGACTGGGTTTTGAGTCTAACAAAAACTGTGTTTGGATTCCAGTTCTTCTGTTTTCTAGCTGTGCCATCTGGAAAAGTTATTTGATTTTTTTTGTGCCTCAATTTCTTCATCTGAAAATGGGGACAATAAGAGGACCTACATCACAGAGTTGTTGTGAGGATTAAAAGAGATGACCAATATGGATCATTTTAATTAGTGTCTTGCTCAATAAATGTAATTACTATCACTACAACTACTAATAATAATCTAATCAAACAGCCATTGGATTAGTTTTTTCCATCAGATGTCTAACAAGCTAAGTTTGGCTGAGCTGAAGCATAATATCACCCGTAAGGAAGGTACAGCCTCTCTCTTCAGGCTAAAATAAAACTAGGCTTCTAAATGGAAGGTGTTTTTGATGAATGATAGGGGTGATTTGTCAGCTGAAAAGTAGTATATTTTTTTCAATTATAATAGAAAATATTTCAAAAATGTGCAGGCTGCAGTGGGTTGAAGACACTGGATTCCTCCAGAATCCCTCCAAAGTTGTTAATCACCTCAATTAATACCTAGTTCCTAGAAATTCACATGTTTAGTCCTCCAGACCCTTCAACTAACCAAATCCAGTAAATAAAAATATTCATTTGCATTACGTGAAAATATCTGCCAGATTTGTACACTAACTGGATTAGACTCATAATTAGAGGAAACTCTGGGATATAGTTTCTCTTCACTTAAGACAAGGCAATCTAAAACAAATTGTCCAAATACATTCAGAAATCCATTCTTATAGATCAGGTGGCCGTCACTTGTATGTGTCAATCAGTCAGTAAACACACGTGTTAAACTGAACTGTTCTGAAGCTCTCAGTACATTAAGTTAGGGCACATCTCATTTCTGAATTACAATCTATGTCCCTGAGAGGACTCAGATGGATCGCAGCAGTTTCATGAAAGAAAACATTTCCACAAAGCCAATAAAACCCAAACTTGAGTAAGATTTTGGCTGTGTGGCCCGGAAATTCAGAACAATTCTGGTGAGTATACCCAGCGTTTTTACCATCGGCCCTCATGGTAGGCACAGTTCATTTTCAGCTCAGTCAGGTCTCTTGGAAGCTGAACCACAGGAATAGCACAGATGCTGAATAATCAGATACATCCTGTGGTTTGCACTTCAAAGGTAGCCACAAATTCTTAAGGTATGATTCATAGTCATCAAAATCTATGAATCTCCTCTGAAATTGTTCTTTCACTTCCACTCGATAGCTCTGTAATTCTTCAAATCTGTGACCCTGCTGAGGTCAAGGAAATTCGGCAGTAGGTTATAAATGCAGTAGGAAATGAGTATAGTTATCAACGGCTCAGGTCACTTGGCCAGTTAGAACCTGCATTTACTTGAACAAGAATATAAGGAAAGCCAGGGCCCATGCCTTTTGAAACCCTTTAGGGACTCCTTCATGGAAGAGCTACTTCAGCAGATATTCAAAGCTTTGTGTCTCACGTCATCCAGGCTTTGGTGCTAAAACATATAGGCCCCACCACAGTGCTAAACTCTATTCTATACACATATGCCCATTTTGAGAGTTCAGGAGCAATGCTCTATCAGAAAATTGCTAGGGAGAAGAAACCCATTAATTTTGCCAGCAGAAATACCCTATTAACTCTTTACTCCAAAATAGGGAGTCACAAAAATGCTCGAGGATCTTCTATCAGGAACTCCACTTCGGGCATAAAATGACAACTGTGTCTATCAGTTAGTTTTTAGTGCATAACAAACCACCCCAACACTTAGTGCCTTATAACAATGGCCGTTTATTTAGCTCAAAATGCAGCGGATTGGTAACTGGGCCCGTGATCGTTGATCAGCTGGGTGGATCTTCTGGTCTCAGCTGAGTTCCTTAATGCATTTGTGGTTGGCTGCTAGGCCATTTGAGGCAAGCGGGGCTAGAAAGATTTCAGTTGCAATGACTCATCTCTGTTCCATGTTCTCGCATCCTCCACTGAGCTAGCCTGGGCATAAATTATCTGGACCGGGTTCCAAGAGAAAGTGTGGAATTGTTCAAGGCCTCTTGTAGTCTGGGTTCAGAACTAGCACACTGTCACTTCCACTGCATTGCATTGCCCAAGCAAATTACAAGGCCAACCTAGATTTAAGACAGGAGAAATGAATCCCATGTATTGATGAGAGGAGCTGCAAGTCAAATTGCAGGCATGAAAAATGGTGGCCATTTTTGCAATCCCACATGTGCTCCTAACGCCACACTCAGTAAACCCAACAGGATGGAGGTAAAGGTCAGCCTGGACTGAGCACAGCATTCCTGTGTAGGACCAATCAGAGCTCAGCAATAAGGATGTCTGATGCTCTTCATGGCAATCCCTCCCACCATTTGGTACTCCTGAGATGGGGAATAATTCTTTTTGAATGATGGGTAGCAGAGAGCTAGGTAGCTGTCCTAAGTAACTGTGTCTGCAGTAAAACTCAACTTTGTGTCTCAGGGCAAAAAATTGGAAGTGGAGGTTTAAAGGAAAAAACAGTGGGAACACCCTGCACTGAGAAAGCCAGAGGGAAAACCCTAGGATCCTGGGAAAAGAGGATTAGAGCCTCTCTAGGGAATTGGGCTTTTCTTTTGTGCTTGGTATAAACTAAAACTACTGTGATGGTTGATTTTATGTGTCAACTTGACTAGGCCACAAGATACCCAGATATCTGGTCTAACACTCTTCTGGATGTTTCTGTGAGGGTGATTTTGGATTTAGCATTTAAATTGATCAACTGAGTAAAGCAGATTGCCCTTCCAATCACTTGAAGGCCTGAATAGAACAAAACGTTGACCCTCCCCAAATTCCTCCTGCCTGACTGTCTTTGAGCTGAGACATGGATTTTTTTTTTTCCCTGCCTTTGGATTCAAACTAAAACATCAGCTCTTCCTGGGTCTCAAGTCTGCTGGCCTTTGGAACTTGGTGATTGGCTCTCCTGAGTCCCCAGCTTGAGGACTGCAGATCTTGGAACTTGTCAGCCTCTGTATCACATGAGCCAGTTTCTTATAAAAAATTATGTATCTATTGTTTCTCTAGAGAACGCTGACTAATACCACTATTTACTGGCATACTGTGCCAGGCACAAGGACAAAGGAGTATCCAAAGCCTGGTAAAGACAAACAGCAAGTCTGTCCCCCAGGTATGCCATCCTTTGATTTTTTTTTTCAGCATTACCAAATAATTTTAGTCATCAAGGGAATAACAGAAACCTTAAGCTGACAAAGCCCATCAGTGCTATAGTGTCATTACCATTGATCTTGCTTTGTTGCTGTAGTTGTCACTTTTCATTTGGTTTGGCTGTTTTGTTTTGTTTTTCGCCTGAGATGGTTAAGCACCTGAAATTCAACCATGAACTACGTGCCTACTGCATCCACCAGCAACACTCCCCTTGGGGACAACATCTCGGGAAGCTTCCAGGAATCGAGCCCACAGGAACTAGTGTGCATAGAAGTTCTGTCTTGGGTCCTGATGGCAAAATGCTAGGTACAAATTCATGGTGACCAATCACTTTCCCAGTTTCCTCAAGCTTCTCTCACAGTGAGCAGAAGGTGGGCACAGATGCCCAAGGAATACATTATTACAGAAATACATCTCAGTGGTGTGCTTCCATATTTTATCGCAACGGTTTCATGATTTTTCACCTTGGCTCAGCTGAACTACAATCCCCAGAATTTCCTTTCTGGTATGTTCTGATTAGGGTGGACTACAAAGGATGTCCTCTCCTGCGAATTAGAGAGGGCAGGGAGGTAGAAGGCAAGAAGTAGCATATACATACCTTCTCCCAGTGATTCAGTCAAACACTAGGTGCTGTTGTGAAGGAATTTTGCAAATGTAATTAAGGTCCCTAATCAGATGATGTTTAAATTCATCAATAGGAAGACTATCCCAGTAGACCTGACAATTAGTTGGAAACCCTTTAAAAGAGGGCCTAGACCCTCCCTGAGTTCAGAGACTCCTAGTTTATTCTCATGCCTCTGGGGTTCTGAAATGCTCAGGACCTTCCTTTCTTGGCTGCCTGCCCCACAGACTCCAGCCCTGCTTAGCCAGTGCCCATCATTGCATAAGCCTATTGCTTGTGGTAAGTCTCATACCAGTTCTGCTTCTCTGGTTGAAGCCTGACTGATACAGTTACGATCCAAACAAGAACAAAAGATTCAAGTCTGCCATTTGGATCTTCCATAAAGAGATGGGGCTGCAAAGCAGAGTGGGAAGCACAGACTCAGGGGCCCAATGGCCTGGACATTTTCCCTGCATCTTCCTTCAACAGCCAAGTGACCTGGCGCTGTTCATCTTCATACCCTCTTTGACTGCTGTTTCTTTGCTTGTGAAACACTGTTCATATGAGTGGAAGACTACCTTCCTCACAGGGCTGTTTCGAAAAATCAAAGGAGATAATGGAAGTGGAAGCACCTTGTCGCCTGCCATACAAATGAGAGACGCTTGGTTTTAAAATCACTTCGCCTAACATTGTTCATTAGGGGAGGCAGAGAGGGAAAGAATAAAGATGTAGCTCATATCTATTGTGTACAGGAACTGTGAATGTGTGATCCCATGCTATTCCCTCCACCTTCTTATAAGGCAGGCAGTATTTGCCTCACATCAACAATGAGAAAACTGAGGCTCAGAGAGGCTGGCCAACTGGTCTAGATGGCAAGACATGATTTGGAGTCCAGTGTGAAACTGCTCCCATGACACCGAAGTACAAGCGCTGTCTGTAACACCAGGCCATTTCATGTGACACCATGAAAACCATTCTACCTCATGGAAGAGATTCAAGAAATATTTTCTGTATATCCGTTATTCTTTGGGACCTCTTACTTTAACTGAGAAGCAAACAGAATCTATTTTCATTACTGTAGAAGTTGTTTCATCTAATGTGCCCCAAGTCACAACACTTAAGAAATCAATAAAAGATAAAAACCTTTTCTGCTTCTTTGCCAACTGGCAAATCTTCTTTCCTTAGTTTACAATGAAACGATTCCTGTAGAATAATGAAAGTGAAACTTCACTATTTACTTATTTTGATTGCTCCAGTCTTGAAACACTCAGAAAGGACATTCTCTATGTTTGTGCCCACAGGGAAATGACTGCGGTTGAAGGTTAAAGTTATTCAGCAAACAGAAAGACAATTGTTCAAATGTACCTTTTCCTTAAAAATTTAAAGCAGCCAGGGTAATTGGAGGGTTAGGCATTTCCGAAGAGTTAATGATCACCTATCTGAAAAGTCTCTGAGACAGTTTGTAAAACACCAAGGAAGAGCCTTCCACTGGGCACTAGAGAGCTGGAGACATTGGTTATGCACAAAGGGAACCTAAAATGAGTCAAACAAATATTCATAGCAGATCAGGCTTTTTTCAGATCATTACATTACATATAAAGTTAATTCCACTCAAATTAGCTTTCAAAATAAAGGAAGGAAGAAAACCCACAACACTTATTAAATACCCACCAAATATACTCAGCATTTTAAATCGCTTTTCTCTTCTCACCAGATTTTGCATTCGTGTTTCTTAACCTTACTTTAATGATGAGGAAACTGACAGGTTGAGTGGTCATACCCACAGCTAGTGGAGCAGCGCTTGGATTCAAATCCAGTTCAAGCCAAGGGACTTATAATTTCTATTGTTTGAATTCTGTAGTCTTTAATGGGTAGAGATGATTTTTATAATTTTAAAAAAGAGTTATATTTTAATAAACAAAATAAAGGTGTCAACCTTCCTACCTTGACTCAAAAAGAAAATTGAACCCACTGTGCCAAAAATTCAATCACAGCTATTTAAATCTTTGTGGAGCTAATTAATCGCAGAGTTTAAATTCTCATTACTTCTTAGACAGGGGCCAGAGAATGTGAACTCCCGCGCATTTCCCCGACTTCTCCTAGTGCAATCCCTGAGGGCAGGGACCATGTCTTACCTACTTATCCTATATTGGATATTAAATTTGGAGCTTAGCACACAAAGGACATAAGTAGTCATTATTTGTGACTGAATGCAATCTTATCAAAGCCTGGTGCTTTAAAACTTACAAACAACTTTCACCCATTTATTTGCTTGTGATTATGACAAGCCTGTGTATGAGTCAGGACTGCTTACTTTTAGCCTCACTTTATTGATAAGAAAATTGAAACTCAGAATAAGTTGAATAATGTGCTCAGTCACAGAGCTAGCAATGTCATCTCTTAAATGTGACCACAACGAGATGTAAGTTCAAAAATCAAAGTTTTTCTCCATTCTGCTACAAACACTTCTTCATGAAGGAGTATCGATTTTTGTTAATGTTTTGTCTAACTGTATCTCCTACTTAAATGAAATACTGGAATGAACATATGTGGATACCAACCAACCAGCTCGAGTTTGAGGTCACTGTTTAATTTGAAGTGTTTGAACGTGGTCTTATCACACTGACCATCTTATGAACTAGACCAGCAGTTGTCAACCATGTGTTGGTTAACCCACCATTGAGGTGTCTCAGATCAATACATGAGAAAAGAGGGCAGTTGGAGACCATGCAGTATCCAGAGGGAGCTGCCATGACCAACAGGAAGGTTAGCCCTGAGTGGTGTCAGTGGGGAAAAAAATAGAGAACCAGTGACCCAGGATGAATATCAAAAGTTAAAACAAATAAACAAAGGCCATAACAGTCAAAATCAGAACTATTTGGTTAGCTATGTGTGGATACAGCCTTTTTTTTTTTTTTTTCTTTTTTTTTTTTGAGATTTGTATATTTAAATTATAAATTGGGTAATTTTTAAGAAAAACTTTAATGTGCTTATAAAACACTGGGTTTGGAAAACTACATCTACAGTGAAAGCAATATAAGATGAAAAATAAATGTGTCACTGTGTGTGTGTGTCCTATAATATGAAGTTAATTGAAATTAAAATGTTTAAGGAATTTATTTTCACTTAAGCTACCCAAATGTGTGAAAAACAACACATTTTAGTTTCGACTACCCATAGTCTTATTTGCTCTCCACAAATACTGAAAGGGCATGACTAAGCCAACTTATGTATCACTCAATGTTTTTTCAGCAGCATCTCTTAAATTTTTTTTTTTTTACCTCAGTCTAACCCCTAGTCACAGCATCTGGGAAACTCAACACTATGCAGAAAAGGCCTTTTGCTTTATGGTCTGATATAAAAGAACCTATTACCCCAAAGTCATGGGATATGTTGCTGACTCAACCTAAAGAAGGATTTCAGTTTTCAGCCCAGGAGTAGAGGCCACCCAAAGCCTCCCCTTAAGGCCAGGTCACAGCAAGTATACCGAGGACACTGTATGGATACTTGTGATGACTGCTGGAACTCACTCTAAAACCAACATCTATAAAAAGAAACTTCTCTTCAATCTTCTCTTCATATCAGCAAACCTGTATGTTATCCTACCAGGAGTTTCCTCTTCCCTCTAGGCCTTTCCTAAGAAAGCATCCAACTTCCAAATAATCAGTGGGGTGATGTGTCTTTTGTGTTTGCCCATGAAAAGTCAGGTGTGTTCTCTTGGCAATATAAGCACCTCTTTAACGCTCTAAGTGGTGTGAAATGGGGAGTTTATGGTCATTGGTGGGTGTAGTGTTCCTTTGCAGGCACTGGGCACTGGTGCTGTTACCTCTGAATCAGGTTACAAGCAAAGCCTGTCCTTACCTCTGCACCATTTTGAGACCACTAAGTCATTAAGTCACACTTAAACTGAGGTATCTCTCATATATATATATATATATATATATATATATATATATATATATATATATATATATCCCCAATCCCCCCACATCAGCCTAAGAGTTAAATATCACCACAAAATAAAATCATGGTGGCTGTATTTCCTGGACTGTCACCTCCCGTGATGGTTATTTCCAGACCAGCCCCACTCAAAGTCCTGCCCACTCATTAGTAGAAGGGTCCCCAGGGGTTACCTCATGTTCCTGTGCCAAGAACAAGCTTCTCTGCCTGACTAGGTACGGCCATCTTCTACCAGCCCTCAGTGAGGCTTCCTGAATTATGTGGCTCTCCGAGAGAGCCTTGCTGCTGACCCACTACAAGAAAAATACTGTCCTCCTTGACAAAACATGCATTTACTGCGGTGTTCTCAAAGCTGTTGGTTGGGATCCAGCTATTTCCCTGTGTCCCCGCCACACCCTCAGGCTTATAGCCCCAGACAGTGGCACCTGTCAGACACTAGAGACCCTGGATTACATTACTTTATTTGTTTGTTTATTACATTTGAGAGAGAGAGAGAGAGAAAATTATTTTAAGAAACTGGCTCACAAAATTATATAAACTGACAAGTCCAAAATCTGCAGGGCAGGCCCATATGCTTGGAGACTCAGGAGATACCTGACTTGCAGCTCAAGTCCAAAGGCAGTCTGCCGACAGAACACCCTCTTGGTGGTGGGGAGGTCAGTCTTTTTCCTCTTAAGACCTTCAGCTGATTGGATGAGGCCCACCCACATTGTGAAGGGTAACATGCTCGACTCCAAATCTACTGATTTAAATGTTAATCTCATCTAAAAACTACTTTCACACAAACATTGGATAGTATTTGACCAACTATTGAGGTACCGCAGCCCAGGCAGTAAACACATGCAATGAACCATCACAACACCCTTCTCCTCTGTCGTTTCACATGCTGGTAGCCCTCCTAGATGTTCCACCTTCCTCTTAGTGGGCTCACAGCTCTAAACCAGGGGCCTCAATGCCCTGGGACACATGTGACAATATCTGGAGACATTTTTGGTTGTCACAACTAGGGGGTACTACTGGCATCTAGTGGGTAGAGACCAAGGATGCTGCAAAACATCCCACAGTGCACAGGGCAGCCTCCAACCACAGAGAATTGTCCCGAGTGACAATAATAGCACTGAAGTTGAGAAACCCTGTTCTAAATGACCAGTCCACTTCCTGTGTTTCTAACCCTGTTCACTCTGCAGCAATCATGCTGCCTTCCTTTCAGGATCCAGAACATGCAAATTCCTTCGCTCGTCAGGGCTGTTGCAACTGTCATTCCCATTGCCCAAAACATTCTGGTTCCTTGTCCTCTAAGTTTCAAGAAACCCTGCCCCCACCAGCCTCTAATCCTTCTCAGTTTCATTAATCTGATTCTTTATCACCAGTTGGTATCTGCTTGGTTTACTTTATTCATCGGGGGTCTTTCTACTCCCCACCCCCTCGAATGTAAATGAGGGCAGGTATGTATAACTCTACTTCACTGACAAGTGCCGGGACTGGCACAAAGTGTTCAACAAATATCTGTTGGATCAAGGAAGAAAGGAATGTCTTAGACATTTTGGGTGAATGTTGTTCTCCCCATGTTTTTGGTTTCACACCCCCCACCAACTCAGATGTGGGTTATAAGATCTGTCACCATGACAAGTGTTTTCATAGACTGACTGCCCCCCCAGAACACTGAGTCATTTTCTATTGAATCTAGAACGTGAGCCCAGATCTTTTCTCAAGGGCATTCCTCTCCCAGGACACAACTTGGTCCCTTGAGACAAGATGTCTGAACTCTACACCATTAGCCTTCCTAACATGCAAAGACATCAGCTTAGATTCAAAGTAGGACCCCTGCTATAGAAACAATACCTAGTTAGGGTCCTTAAGAAAGACTGGCCATGAAAACAGGATTAACAGGAGAAAAATTAAGACATGACTGAAACAATTCATGTTAAAAATAAAACCATCATCAACAAGACAAATAGTAACAAATGTTGGAGTGGCTGTGGAGAAAAAGGAACCCTCATACACTGTTGGTGGGAATGCAGACTGGTGCAGCCGTTATGGAAGGCAGTGTGGAGGTTCCTCAAAAAATTACGAATAGAATTGCCATATGACCCAGCAATCCCTCTCCTGGGTATCTACCCAAAAAATCTGAAAACATTTAGAGATAAAGACACGTGTGCTCCAATGTTCATTGCAGCTTTGTTTACGGTGGCCAAGACATGGAAACAACCAAAATGTCCTTCGATAGATGAATGGATAAAGAAGTTGTGGTATATATACACAATGGAATACTATTCGGCGGTAAGAAAAGATGATATAGGAACATTTGTGACAACATGGATGGATCTTGAGAGAGTAATGCTGAGCGAAATAAGTCAGACAGAAAAAGCAGAGAACCATGTGATTTCACTGATATGTGGTATATAAACCAAAAACAACAAAAGAACAAGACAAACAAATGAGAAACAGAAACTTATAGACACAGATAATAGTTTAGTGGTTGCCAGAGGGTAAGGGGGGCGGGGGGTGGGGGGTGGGAGATGAGGGTAAGGGGGATCAAATATATGGTGATGGAAGGAGAACTGACTCTGGGTGATGAACACACAATGGGATTTATAGATGATGTAATACAGAATTGTACACCTGAAATCTATGTAATTTTACTAACAATTGTCACCCCAATAAATTTAATAAAATAAAATTAAAAAAAAAAAATGCAGCCAGCCCCAGCCATCACCTCCAAAGACTGAAAATAAATCAGAACCATCCTAAGGAAAAAATTTAAAAAAATAAAAAATAAAAATAAAACCAATTGTCTCATCTAGATCCCATCTCTAGATCCCATCTCACAGAAATAGGGTAAAGTTCACCTGGCCAGGACCAGCTGGGTCTGCACCTCAATCTGTCTATCCTGCTTCTTTTTCCCCCCTTTCCTCTTTTGTTACGTTCTGCCATGTTCTTATGGTGGCAGCCAAGGACTTATAGATGTCTCCAAAGTGACTCAGTGTGTAGTTATTTTTGTCCTTTGCTATTTTCCCTGTAAATCCTTATGAATGCCATTGCTCACTGCCTCGCACCCGTCAGGGTACTCATTGTGCTCCTGGAAATGTTCTCTGTGCTTCCACAGCTTCTCGCTAGATCCCTGTGTTCTCCGTTCTGCCCACGTGGCCACCTCACATGGCTGTCAGCCACTGATTTGACCTTACCTCAGCCATTTCTAAATCAGCACTAAATCCCCTTCTTGACTTAGTATCTATCAGGTGGGCAGGATAATTATGTCCCTCATTATACCCACTGGTTAGCAAGAAAAATCCAGATCATTGAGAAAGGACAACCAGGGAGACCATCCATAGAACAGCTCTGACATTGGTATACTTCCCAGCTTCCTCCTTTTAACACCCCTGCCCAGGTGTGAGGCTGGATCGATGGGCACTGCCTCTGCAAGCACAAAACCTATGGAAGTGCTGCCTGTGTTTTCCTTCTTCACTGCACGTGGGTAACTCCAACCCTCTGGGTTCCCCACACAATAGACGGTAGTGCCAAGGATGGATGGTGACAACTCTGGCTTCCCATGACACTTGTAAAAATGAGGGGGGGCGGGCAGACGAACCCTCTGCAGTGCCCCTTAGTCCATATAGGAGTAGAATCTGTCCAGTTTAATGTTTTCATCACTTGATTACCAAATAATCTCAAAGTTGAGAAAGATATTAGAAGCCATCTAACCCAATGCTTACTTATACAGAGGAAGCATCCAAGGCCCAGAATGGGTGAGCAGTTCACCTAGGGCTGCATATGTAAGTTATGGCAAAGCCAAGTCTGGAATCTAATGCTACTATATGATCCTATAACAACTGCTGTGCCTTTTTTTTTTCCTGCCCCTTTTCTCTTCACTTTATAAATGATCCTGCTCCCATTCCATGTGTTTCTGGTAGAGATCAAGTATCTCAACCCCACCCCCCAGGCCCATGGAAACTCTGATTAGTCCAATGGGCCGTCAAGTCCCCCAAGTTGAGAGAATGAGATTTTTTTTTTCAAGAATTGATATGGACATATGGATCATGAGAGGTGTCTTAGGTTAAGCTAACTGCAGGAACAAACACACAATTTCAGTGGCTCGACACTATAGACATTTTTTCTTGCTCACCTAATAGTCCATGGTGATAGTTTAGCTGGTGATCTTAGATGAGGTAAATCAGGAACTCAAGCTCCCTTCATCCCTGTGCCATTGGGTCCTCGCTGGGTCCCCTGTAGCCTACTGGCAGCTGGAGAGAAAGAGTACGAGAGAGAGGGAAGGTTCATGAGGCAGGGGGGCATGTATCACTTCTGCCCACCTTCCAAAAGCCAGAACCCATCATAATTGCAACTGAGGCTGGGAAAAATAGTCTAATTGTATGTCCAGAAGCAAACAGAAGAGTGCTACTGGTGAACCCATGGGGAAATCCACCTGTCCTACCATGTTGGAAAGAAGCCTGCTGGAAAAAGAACCAAAAGAGCAAAGCAGGGTAAAAGCCAAGGAAAAGGGAGATTTGACAAATATTATTTGAGTCCCTGGATAGACCCATGTTAAAGTTGGACCAATTCCTATACCTATAAGAAAGAACTCCCATGTTTACCAAAATTTATTCAGCAGAATAATGATTCCACAGGATTGCAGATAACAAGAATTTTTAAAGCTTCAGTAGGTGTCTGGATTGCCCAGTATTTGTGCATTTGTTCTCCACTCCAAATCTTGAGCCTACCACTTCTTCCAATCACTGTTTGTGGCATATTATTCTCCCACAGGAACCGCCCGCCCATTGGTAACACGCAACCCAGAGGCGCAGGGAGTCGACCCACATGGGGGTTGCCCTTGACCAAGGTGATCCATGAGCCAATGGATAAACGCTCCCTCTCTTTCTCCTAGGTGGACAACTCTGGGACACATTTGATAGAGTTCTAGTCATAAACCACAGTGATACTTCCAAGAGTCCTCTCTCTCCTTCTCAACTTTTTGTCCTGCTTCTCCACGTTTGGGTTTCATTTTCCAGTAGGTTGAGCCCCACAAGGTTGAGCCCTGTGTGACGGCAGTGTCAGTACCGTGTTGCCCCGAAAATAAGACCTAACCAGAAAATAAGCCCTAGCATGATTTTTCAGGATGACATCCCCTGAACATAAGTCCGAATGCATCTTTTGGAGAAAAAATTAATATAAGACCGGGTCTTATTTTCGGGGAAACAGAGTAACACACACTGGTGCTGGCTTTCTCTCCTTTCTTCCCTTCCTCACACACCTTTGTCCTTTACTCCGTGCCCCTGCTGTATGGGTTCATACTCCCCAATAAGCCCTCTGCACACAGCTTTGGCAGCCTCTGCCCTTAAGGGAACCCGGGCAAAGACAGTTCCTGTAATGAAAAAGGGAAACTGATTCGCTCATACACATGGTGATTCTCCAGAAGAAGAGGCAGGTTACAGAACTTCGCAAAGGATTTAACTGGGCCCCTCTTTTCTTTACTTCTAGAAGTCTGTGGAGCTCAAATGAACTGCCTTTCTAGCAATTTTGCTTCTTGATAATAGGGGATCCAGCTTCCTCATTGTTTTATATCCCCAACTAGATCATAAGCACTGAGGGAGCAGACACTGGTCTATTGATAAGCGTAACCTGTCATCCCAGCATCTGACCAAGAAAGACACACAATGAATATTCAACCAACACTTGCAATTAGGTTAACAGGATGCTCACAGATTGAATAAACACTCAAATTTTGAAGCAATATTTTCCTTGTTTCAATAATCAGAACATTTCAACTTTTATTTTACTTAATTGGGATAAGGTGAAATATTATGTTTTAACTCTAAATTTCTGTAAATAACACATTGATTTATTCTCTCCTGCTCTTTTTTCCCTCCCCTCCCATTCCTTTTTTTTCTCTGTTTTCTTTATTTCTCATTGTTTTTCCTCCTTGCCTTACAGTTATTCTACCATTTTTTATCTCCTATTTGTTGTGGTTGTTGTTGTTTTAAAAAAAAAGACTCAAGGGACAGTGAGTCAGTAAATCAAAACTGTATTGACTCTCACGGCAGAGAAAGTAGTGAAGCACTGAGATACCCAAAATAGATATATTTCTTATGGGAAAATCATCACCATGCCTTCTGCTCCCACAGATTATGAGGCTAATTTGCCAGCATCATTCTCCAGTGTTTATAATTATCTTGGACAAAGTATTTTTTAAAGGGTGTCTTTCCTGCTTCCCAAAGCCCATCTCCCATGAACTCTTTTTATTGATGGTGTTTGACTAAAACCTCAGTGAGAATGCAATAAAGTGTTTAAAAAAAAATAATTGGTGGTCTGCCCATCTTAGATTTGGGGACGTAATTAAGGGCAGCATCCTTGTAAGGTCCCCTAATCTTTATGTTTATTAATGGTTAACAAATTGTGGTCATCAATCAAAACCAAAATATGTGTGTTGTCTCCTTGGGCCCTGCAGTATAGAAGTTTTTCCCTATTCGTTCAACCCCTCTTTGCTTATTCACAGAGATAAGAGGCTTTGCTATGTATAGCATGTGATAAATTTATTATCAAGAACCATTGTCTATTAAGAGATGATTATTTGACTCCATACCTAGTCTCATATATATATGTGTATGTATATATATGTATATATACATATATATGATATATATATATCATTGCATTTAATTTTAGTGTCACAAAGATCCTGTGAGATAGAGATTGCTATCCTCACTTTACAGAGAGGTTAAGTAACTGACCCAACATCACACAGCCGGTTAAGTGGCAGAAGTGGGATTTAGACCCACATTCATCTGACTTTAAAACCCGCACTCCTTAAGTGAACCTCCATTTGACTGACATGAGAAGAATCAGAGATTTGAAAGCTTAAATAACATATGTGCCTAGCACTGCCCATAGCACATAATAAATTCTCAAAAATGATTGTTTCTAGGGTTATTATAATTGTTATTATTACTATCACTTCTACTATGACTGTTGTTATCACTATTCAAAGACTCTGACTCTTCAAACCTAATTTCCAGGACTTAGAAATACCTGTGGTGTTAAAATTGTAATACTTTAAATGCCTTATACTAATAACAGTAGGGAAGATGGTAACAAGTCAATAAACACATTATCAAAACACAGAATAAGTGAATGAATTTAAATAACAACTACCTCTAAAGGGCTCACAGTTACTCACATAATTTCATCTCCGTAATCAATGTTTTCCATGGCCTATGTAGATGAGAAGTATATTTATTTACATTGAGCAGAAAATGCTGAAGATGGATAATTGAGTGACTAAGTTATGGCAAAAGTATGCTGGTAACTAGGTTCTAGAATACAAGAGATAAGTGTTTCTTATTGTGCAAATCACAGACTATATTCCAGCTTCTTGATGGGCAATCCCAAGTTGATGTTTCCATCAAAATGGCCTGGACATTTTTAAGGGAGAAAGTCAATCACAGCAAGTTATTAAATGCTGAGTCACTTTACCTAGAAAGAGAGCAATTTTCCTTTTCTAGAAGTACAGGCAATTTCCAACTTACAAACAATCTGCTTTCCAAAAAATGGGTCAAACCATTTGGTGTCTGTCACTCAGAATGCTCTTTTCCTCATTTGCATGGCGCAGTCAGGTCCTAAGGCCAACACACAGAAGCCTCTCACATGCCCAATATGGCTAAAGTGCACTGTAGTCACAGCGACCTCACACCATGGATGCTAGTGACAAAGTGCTGCTGGGATTACAACCCAGCATGCCAAGAAGATGTCTCTCATGCTGCAGCCCTGGCAGCAAGAAGCACCTTTCACCTCTGACCTGCTAATCAGGAAGCAGGAGCTGAGGCCCAGTGGGCATCTGAGACCTGGGACTATGACTTTGGCAAAAACCAGAGGGATGGTGAAGAGCTCAATCAGGGATTCCAGAGCAAGGGGAGTCTGGAGACTCTTGGAAATCCCTGAGGACACTTCCTCTTTTGTGTTTGTTTCCTATCCAGGTCCAGGGCTTACTTCTTCCAAGGGCTTCACATGGGATTTCCTCTTCCCCATGCACAAAAAGAGACTCAAATTTCCCCATCGCTCTTTGACATTCTCGAAAGACCTTTCTAAGGTGTTTTACTGCATCTGACGTTTCTCAGTATGTGGGCTGCAGACTCTCTGAGATGGAAGCTTTTGAATATGGTCTGAGGACGGGTGCAGTTAGTTAACTCAAGCCCCATGTCAGGGGCCACCATCTCTGTCCCCTGGGTTTCTGTCATCCATTCCCCCTTATCTAGGTTACAACATGCCCAGTTCCTTTGTGGGAATTCCCCCTCCCCATCGGAGATGGGGATAAAGGTGACCTGCTCTGCCCTGGCCAAAAATTGGGACTGAGATCCGAGTCAGGGCCAGACCTAAGCTCTCCTGAGACATTGGTTCTTGGGCAGAATGAGGGGGAAAAAGAGAACGAGAGAGGAAAATAAATAAATAAATAAATAAACACAAACTGGCTCCCTATAAAAACTACCAGAAATAATTTCTGCCTGCATTTATTTAATTACTCTTAATGAGCACCATTCCAGGAACTAGGGATTCAGGAGTGAACGAGTCAGACAAAAGTCCCTACACTTGTGAACTTAACATTTGAGGGTGGGGAGTAACAATACAAAGTAAAAGTAAAATGTGTAGTAGTGTAGATAAAAATAGACCAAGGAAGGGGACAGGGAAGGAAAATGGATGAGGTTGTAACTGCAAACAGCTCTCACTGAGAAGACGACATTTGAGTGAAAACCTGAAGGCAGTGGGGGAGCAACCAGAAAACTCCCAGAGGAAGATTCCAGGCAAAGGAAACAGATGCAAAGGCCTGAGTGGATGTGAGCTTAGAGCGATCAAAGATAAGCAAAGCGGCCAGTACAGCTGGAGTACAGCAAGTGAAAGGGACAGTGGCAGGGAAGGGGTGAGGGCTACTGGGCAGACAGGACATGCCGAGTGGGCCATTGGAAGCACTCTGGCACTCTCTTCTGAGACTATATCCATCAGCAATTGCTTGGAAAGAAACAACCGTAGACTCTCTGTGGTATATTATAAGCCTTTTTTTTGCTCACATACCTACAGGTCAGCTTAGAACCAGCCAAATCTATGCTGGACTCAACTGGACAGTATTAAGTGGTAGCTTTGGTCCATGTCTGTGCCAAGTGTCTCTCATCCTCCTTGAGCAACTGGACTAGACAGTGTGCGTTGTCAGTGATAGCAGGATGCAGAGAGCAAGTGGAAGCACATAATAACTGTTAAGGCCTCAACTCAGAACTGAGATGCTGTCACTTCTGCACACCTCTCCCCACTTGTGTCTGCTTGTTCAAAGCAAGGACACAGCCAAGCCAAAGACAGGGAATGGGGCAGCATACTTCACCTCTAGTGAGAGGGACTGCAAAGTCACGTGGCAAAGGGAGAAATGGAGAATAAGGACTAATAACTCAGTGTACCAGAGAGCCATTGGAGGTTCTAAACAGATGAGTGACCCGATCTTTCATTTGGTTGGTGTGTTGAAAATAGGCTGTTAGACAGCTGCAGTAAAATCTGAGAGGCCAATTAGAAGCTATTGCATGATTCCATGTGAAACACATTGGAGGCATACATCACTGTGACAGCAGAGGCGTTAGTGAGAACTAGTTAATTCTGGAAATATTTTGAAGCTAGGGTCAAAGTTGAAAACTGATGGATTGAATGTGAAACATGATTCAAAGTTTTGAGTTAAGCAACTGTAAGTATAGAGTTGTCTCTCTTTTTTTTTTTTTTTTTTTTTTTTTTTTTACATAAAAGGGCTGCAGGAAGAGTGGGTTGGGGAAAAGGGAAGATGGGGAACAGGTAAAGTTTGCGATGTTTATTAGACATCAACGTAGAGATATCAGGTAAGTTGGATATCAGATTTCATATGGTATACTATAGGCACTTGAATGGTACACTAAGTTCAAGAGAGAGGTCTGGACTGGAAATACAAATTTTAGGATCATCAATGTATTGAAGATATATACTCATTTTCTATTGCCCTGTAACAAATTACCACAAACTGAGCAGTTTAAAACAGTATCTATTGATTATCTCAACGGTTCTGCAGGTCAGCAGTCCAGACACAGTGTGGCTGGGTTCTCTGCTCAGGCACTCACAGGCTGAAATCAAGGTGTTGGCTGGGGCTACCATGAGGCGTTGGTCCTCTTCCAAGCTGGCTGCTTAACGGCAGAATTCAGCTCTGTGCAACTGTAAGCCCGAGGTCCCACTTTCTGGCTATTGGTCAGAGTCATTCTCAGCTCCTGGAGGTACCCACAGCTCCCTGCCACATGGGCTTGTCTATGGCAGTTTTCAGGTTTAAGGTCAACAAGATAATCTTTCATAACATTTCCCAGGAAAAGCCCAGCCCTCTTTTAAGAGCTCAGCTGATTAGATCACAAACCTGGGGTAATCCTCCCTTTCCACGAACTCAGTCAACTGATTAGTAACCTGATCACAGAAGTAACACCCCACAATAGTCATAGTCACACACACACACTCAAGGCGAGGAGAATATACAGGATGTAAATACCAGGGTGTGATGGTTTATTTTGTCAATGTGATTGGCTAAGGGTTGCCCAGATAGCTGGCAAAACATTATTTCTGGGTGTATCTGCAAGGGTGTTTCCAGAGAGATTACCTTTGAAGGGTACACTGAGTAAAGAAATCACCAAAGGTCATCCTCATTAATATGAGTGGGCATCATCCAATCCATTGAGGGCCTGAATAGAACAAAATGGCTGAAGAAGGGTGAATGTGTTCTCTGTTGAGCTGGGTCACCCATCTTCTCCTGCCCTTGGACATCAGAGCTCCTGGTTATCCAGTTTTCTTGGACCTCTGGCTTGCAAGCAGCAGATTGTGGGACTTCTCAGCCTCCATAATCATGTGAACCAATCCCTCATAAAAATTTCTATCATCTATTTATCTATCTATCTATCTATCTATCTATCTATCTACCTACCTATCTAGCTATCATCTATATCTCCTATTAGTTCTGTTTCTCTGGAGAATGCTGATTGATACACAGAAGGTAGGAATCTTGAGGCCCATCTTAGAATTCTGACTACTTTAGGTAGTTATTTAAGGTGTAGTTATTTGCGTGAAGAGAGAAAACAAAATTAGTTCCTCCTATCTATACCCCTGGGGGTGCCAGCCCTCCTTTTTCTGCCCCTGTTCCCTCTAATTCTGAAAGTAGCCCCAATCCTTGCTGTTTATAGTAACCAGAGAAGAGTTCTGTTACTTATAACCAAACAATGTTAATTGATTTACCCCTGGATTAGTTTTATTCATACCAAGGTTTGAGGACCACTGGATCACATGAACAGAGTAAGATTGAGAGGCAAATGAAATGACAATAGATCTTTTGTACCCAAAATTCTGAAACAAGTCTTATCTACATTTCAGAGGAAATCCCATCTAAATGATTATCTTGATAATTTGCTCGATGGAAGAAGCTGAGCCTCTGAGTTTAGAATTTGAGAGTTTGGCAGAAGAGCGTTCTGAAGCCTACGGCAGAAGACTAACTACTTTTATTTCTAAGCCAGTGACAGCTCCTGTCTCTTTTGGTTCACCCCATTGTTTTTTGTTTTTGCTTGGATGTGGTGGGTGGAGAAGCAAGGAGAAAACGCAGTCAAGAGACAATGCAACAAATGTGAAAAGACTCCTCCAACCAATGGCCTCCATCTCATCCTTACCTTCTCAAAACCTTGCTTTTAAAAAAGCAGCAGAGTATAGTAACAAAAGCACAGGCTTAATGGGAGACAAATCTGGGTTTAAACTGTAATGCTTTTATTCACCAGCTGTGCAAATTTGAGCTCATTACTGAACTTTTCTGCTTCTCCTTTTCCTCACCTGTCAAACACAATAATATTGCCTTCCTCCCAGGTTACTGAAAGAATTAAATGAGATAATGGATATGAAAGCATTTCTATTCCATGCTAAATAACAGTGACTATTTGCTATGGCTGTGGTGCTTGTTATTCTCTCTGAAAGAGGAACTGGAAAGATGACATCCCTCTGTCCCTCGGCATTGCCAAACACAACACAGATCAGAAACCTTAAGAGGGAAAAGCTATAAATAGCACGGAGCGGCAGGCAGGCCAGCTTGCTCATATCCCTTGACCTGATCATGACTAGCTAATACTACCTGTCCCTCATCCCTCATCTGAGCTTCACTTTGGATCAGGTAGAAAATTAACAAGTGGAGAAAACAGAAAAAAGAAAGAAAAAAAACCCTGCATAGCTGAGCAACGCTACGTAAATGCACACCAAAGCAATGAAGTAAGAATCGTGAAGTCCAGGAAGAGGAAAAGCCAACTAGAACGTTTAAAGTCTTTCCTTAAGTGAATGCAAATTCAGAACGATTGCACAATTTACGACTTTGCTCTAGTTACCAAGATCACCTCTATAAATATGGAGAAACCCCACTTAGGATGTACATACCGTGGTGCCCATTCTCTTGAACCCTTTTTACTACACAAATACTCATATACTGCGTGACAACTTAAAGAACGTTATAAGGATAAATTTTGCCCATGTTTTCCCACACTTATCTACACTATAACACTCTCATTTCCTACATTTAAAATCTTTCCTTATATTATATTCTGCATATTAACAATTAAGATTTGTGCCAAATCCAACTCTTAAAGTGTCATTAAATCTCAGTTCTACTAATGAAGCTAGTCAGACGGATCCACTATTACATGGTTTATTTCAATGTTCTTCGATTCCCAAGAATTATAATCATCCTAAAGATAAGGATGAGTCAAATGTTCCCTTTCAGGGTTCCTCTTATTCATCAGTGCTTTAAATAAATTGGCTGCCACCTGGTTATAAGAGACAAAATGCAGGTATGCATGTAACTCATCCTATTATTTTCTTGAGTGTAGACACCCCAGCACCCAAATCTCTACACCAGGATATTCAAAGATATCATAAGCCACAGAGAAGGGCCAGAGGTCTAGGGCAAATGTGATTGAAAGCTCTCTTGACCTAGTAGTCCCTGGTTGACACATTCTGACCTCTGACCCTCATCCAAGTATCATTTTAGCTGAATCACAATATGTATAAGGCATAATAGAACAATTGCATGCCTCACAAAAGCAGGAAGAAGGGGATTTGGGGCATCTAAAATGCAAATGTGCATTGGGAAAAATAATTAAAACAAGACTTGCCTTCTGAATCCCTAACCTCTACTTCCCATTTTAATCTGTAAGGGCTTATTTGGAGAAGCAAAAGTAAACAACTATGGACATGATCAAGCCTAGCTTGTAATTTATCTGTATTCTGTACCTGAGATTAACAAATAGGTGTCTGGGCACCAAATCAACTGGTTTATAAGTCAGGTCATTATTAACTATATCTGCCATTTTGTCAGCTGCTACCTGTGTCAGCCCATCACACAAATTACTGCTTTAGTGCTTTCAGTGGTACTAAAGAGGCTGTATGGAATGGCTAACTGTGCTTACTAAGCAATACCTAATGTACCTCAAAAATGATAGGTCAGAAAATTGTTGTGTGTACCTGCCCTTTGACTCCAAATGTTTGCACGCACATTTATTGTCCGCCCTCTCTCCTACTTTTTCACCCCTTTCTTTTTTTTTCTTTCTTCCTTGTTTATGGTGAGACATCAGTCGTCTCACAGGTATTATTAAAAAACCAAAGAGATGATTCACTCTTAGCTCATATTATTTAATATTAAGGATACTTTTTCTCTAGTTTCACCACATTTCCTGGGAGTTACTTAAGATGTAATGATCCACTAAGTTCACCATTGTGTAGAATTCATTCAACTGAGTTTCCTTTGAATCAAACGCAGAAATAGATTCCAGTTGTCAGCCTCAGGTGTTCATCACGCAAAACCAACAGGAAGCCCAGTGCAGTAATAGAGCAGAGGGAGTGGATAAGGAAGGGGAATAAATGCCAAGGAAGAAAGCCCTTTTCATGGTAAGAGAAGTCTAGCAACCGCAAATGATAAGGAAGGCCCTAGGGCTACCTTCCCAAAAAGAGGCCAGTGAGGAAACCTGATTCTGAACTACAGGAAGCAGCCACCTGCCAGGAAACAGCGAGGCCACGTGGAGGGGCAGGTGGGGCGGCCGGAGCAGTGAAGGCTGTCATAGTGCCATTGATTCGGTGCCATTCACTTTGTCTTCCCCACGTCTTAGCTGCCTCATCACTACAAAGGTGATGATACAAATTTACTCCCGAGAATTGTTCTCAGGCTCAGATGAAATCGGGTAGTGGCGGGCTGGGGAAACGGGTTTATAAATATTAATGTTAGCTCCTATTATTATTATTTGCTGGAGTTGTGGCTCAACCTCATGACCTTTGCCTGCAAACACTGGATAAGTCTTTCCATCCGCTTCACAATTTAGAGGGTTTGAAGGATAATTACAGAAGAAGAGCCTTTCTCCCTAATTAATGAGAAAAAATAATCGTATGTCCAGGCTACTTGGATGGCATGCTGACCCTCTGGCACCTTTCACTGTCTGAAAAGTTTATTTTCTGGTGTTTCTCACTCCCTTTCTCTATATTCTACCCTCGTCAGTCCACCTCTGTGACATAGTTTCCTCTTACCTCCTTCCTGGCTCTATTTATTATATTGGACTCAAAACCTGATCCCAGAAGAGAACACGAAAAAACCCAGTGTCATAGTTACATCGGCTTTTTTAAATCTAAGAGTTTGAATGCAGAATGTAGGGTTCACTTATCTGGAAGTCTTGATAAGGGTTGGGTGATGGAGCGACTGGACGATGTCATGTAACACTCAGGTTCTTTCTATCTCTCTGCTCTGCTAAACACAATGCCAGCTTCATCCTAAGGCTGTTTTTTCTGTGGTTACAGAATGGCTACATGTACCAATCACCAGGCCCTATGCTTCTTCATTCATATCCATGAAAGGGTATGTGAATGGGGACAGAGGAGGGAGGAAGAGAAAGATGCTGTCCCCAGACATTGAATCAAATACTTCTCGTCTATCTGACTGGACTGACATATGTCATTTATCCCTGAGCTGCCACACATGGAAAGCTGTGCTCTGAGTTCCTGAACCAATTGCTGATAGGGGAAAAGGATTTCCATAATTGGCTGAGACTAATCAGGGTTTCTCCCTCCCTGGATCAATCCCTCAATCCCCATCGCTGCCACACAAGGGGGTGGGCGTGGGCAGTGGAATGGATAGTGCACAGTCATCCATAACATCCAGCACACCCCAAAGGAAAACATTATTGATGAGACTTCTTGTATCACTTCTTGTAGAAATTGCCGCATTTTGTAAAAGGAGGAAAGCAGGCAAAGGAATGAATCTCTGAAATAGATTTCGGAGACCTGATTGGGAAAGTTTCCATCAACGACTCTAATGTCACATCCTAGGAATAACAGATCAGATTAGGGAGGCATGGAAACTTCTCAAAGTCAATGTGACGGAAGGAAGAGTCCTGGAGTATGTATATATATATATATATATATATATATATATATATATATATATATATATATGTCAGTACAGTAGGAGTTTTTTACCTAAGAACTGTTTTTAAACACTCACAGCCCAGAAGAACCAATGAGAGTTTCGGGTGAGGACAGGGGGAGTTAGAAGTCAGACCAAGGCTAAGAAATGGCAAAACAAAGACAAAATAAAGGTGTGAGTGTTAATTAAGCCCAGAGGTTGGGGGTCAGACAATCAGGTCAGAAAATGTGAGAATTAAATCAGAAAGAACTACACATGTGGTCTTGGGGCAAGCCCAGGGGTAGTTATTCGTATAGTCTTAGAAGAACTGCCGAGATCAGACTTGGCCAATTTTGCTTTTATTGTGCAGTGTGCTTTTATTGTTTTCCATATCACTTTGGTGTATAACTCAACAAACTAAATGAATTATCTCACAAAGAGGATACCCTCCATAAACATAGAACATTTAACTGAAACAGAAATCATGTGGAAATAGTGTAAAATGGTTTTTGGAAATCTTTAATAACACTTATCAATATATTTCCTTGAATTAGTAGAACTATATTCTGCCTTAGTAGAAGAGATCCCTGTTTTGGTCGGATTTATAAGCAGTAATTATACTTAGGTTTTCTAATCAAGATAAGTCTGCTTTGGATGTCGCCTAAACCAACAGGTAATCCTCAGACTTAATTACGACTCTGAGTTTTAAATGATGGAAACTCAATTCATACTAGCTCTTGCAAATAAGGCAATCCCACATTTCTGGCAGGTCAAAAAGGATCACTGATTTTAGGCACTCCTGGTATCAGGACCTAACGCATGTCTTCAGGACTTCAGTTCTCCATTACTCATCTGTCTTGACCTAGCTTGGCTTTATTCTCCAACCTGCGTCTCTCCAAGAAGTCCTCTAGTTGGCTGCCAACCGCATCCTCTCAGTTTAGCAGCTCCGGCAGAGTTAACTCTAATGGAAACATTTTAGCGGATGCCGTCAGTGATTGGCTTAAATTGGGCCTTATGTCAATCCCTGAACCAAGCACTGTAGCCGTGACAAGGTGTACTCTGAGTCATGTGCCTGGCTCCCTTGGTCAGGAGAGGGCAGGCCACTGTAACCGCCAGCCATACCAAGTTCACGTGGAATGGGCAGGGTCAGCAGCAAAAGGGAAACAAAGGGCTGTTATCAGAAGGACACTAGAAAAGCATGCAGGGCAGTGAGAGGGCACGTTACCACAATCTCACCTACTGTCTGGGTCTTAATCTTTACTCCGTGACTTCCTGAAAGGTAATTTAAATATGTTCAATTACGCACCTTGAATATAAAATGGCAATTCTCATCTATACAAATCAGAGTAACATTTAAGAACCATCTAATCAATGATTTAGGAGTTAAGCAAATTTCATATAAAAAATGTTGAGTAATAAACATCATAAAATAGACCAAGAATACTATGGTGATGAAACTGTTTACCAACCTCAAATGAAGTTTTGCCT
Source organism: Rhinolophus sinicus (assembly GCF_057876585.1). Lineage (NCBI taxonomy): Eukaryota > Metazoa > Chordata > Mammalia > Chiroptera > Rhinolophidae > Rhinolophus > Rhinolophus sinicus. The sequence goes on from NC_142517.1 coordinate 203,200,884, forward strand.
AATTAGATGGTAATGACATTGGGCTGGTACACAGTAAATGTTTGCTCTGAGGACCCATAATCCTGGCTCGTCCTCCTTTTAGTCACGTAAGTCTTCAAAGGAGAAAACACTTCACCTAAATATTTTTGTATGTGTTTTGCTCCTTTATGATGAGCTTTGAAGGATAAGAAATTTCACCAGATCATACCATACAAGCCAAGATGTGTTCCAGCACGCCTGTCTTTCAAATAATTCTCCATTAAAATTCTGCTTTCGGCACTCGAAAAAGTGAACAGAGCTGGTGAAGCATAAAAATATTGGTTTTATTGACAGATTGTACGGCTATCTGTTATCCAGCTGTGGGTTTCGTTAGTAGTTTATCATAGGGCAATTAGAGACATTGCTCCTTAGACACACAGCTAGATTGTTTATTTGAAAGTCATTCTGCTAATTAGAAATTACTACATTAATAGCCATAGCTCTCTGTAAATATCCTCATCCAAATACTAACTTCACACTAGCATCTCTGAGAAATGTCCCCAACCAAAAATATCTGTGGACACCAAGATCTAAAGAATACTTCATTTATAATAAATTCACCAGGCAATATATAACAGTTGCATTACTCTCATTAAAAAAGAACTGCTTCCTTATATGCAACAGTGGATCACACATATTAAAATATACACAAAATGGTTGCAAGATAAACAAACATCAAACAATTTTTAAAAACTACTTACTTTAAGAGTGAAAAATGAGGCCCCAAGAACTATAAAATTCAAAATGGCTTACACTAATAAGATTATTTATTATACTTACAATAAAATAAGCACAGACTTTTTTCTGTAAATGAATATTACAATACAATTCTCCCTGAATAACATTGGCCCCAAGCCCAAAAGAAAGCAAGAAGCAAATGGCAACCTATTTGTGAGGCTGCAATGAGCTGCCTTTTCTGTAATTGCCTGCACCCCCGGGGATGCCTGACCTTGCTTATCTGAGCGTGAGCTCACTGCTGAGTTCAGTCTGGACCTCTCCATATCTACACACGCTGGCTGGTAAATTACGTAGGCCTCTCCACTCGGGTGGCCTGGCTTGCATATGCGCAGGCTTTGCAGCCCAGTGACAAATGCTTAGTGTTATCGTGGGGCTTACACACCGAAGTCCATTGAGACACAGGAGTCAAAGAGGCCTGCGAGTCAATTGGTTTTAAGTCACAAGGGAAAATAAACACATATACACTGGATCCTTTTATTTCTGTTTGTTTTGATGACCCTTCTGTTTCATACTAGTGCATATAGGGGTTGACGTGGATGAATAGTGATTACAATTCCTTATTTGGAGAAGGAAGTTTACAGTGGAACAAATATATCTAGTTCTCATTCCATATGGATTTGTGTTTGTGTACATGATCTCACAGTAGAAAGAGAGAGTAGCAAACAATCTTACTAAAAGTTTTGTTTCATAGATAGGAAGATCTAGAAGTTAAGGGTAGTTGAGGGGCTGTGTCTCTTTGAGGGTAGGGACTGTGTCCTGCTTATCATTCTATGTCCAGTGTCTAGAACATGCCTGGCACATAAATATTTGTCCTATGAATGATCAAACAATAGTTCTCAGAAGTATTTGACTCATAACAGGAGCTCAACTACTGTTTATCTCCATTAACCCCGTTCCGCCTACAGTTTCAGTCTTTTCAAGAGGGAAGTTCTGATCGCCACATCTCATAGGGAAAGAAGCTGTGTGCAGCCTGGATGTGATTCAGGAGTCATCAGGTTGTAGAATCTGCCTTGTGAGGCCTTGAGAAGGAGGTGACATTCAGGCCGGGTTGTACATCAAAGCAGTGAATGGTGGAAGAGAAAGATATTTCAGGAGGGGCAAGTGTACTAGAAACACAGAGGTGCAAACCTGCATGGAATGACCTGCTGGAGAAGAGGCTAGGGAATAGAGCCGAATCCTAGAGGTTCTGAAAAGCCAAATAATAATTCTTTTGTGGTCTGCTCCCCCAAGTTAGCTCAGATGTCAGATTGGCTGTGTGTATGAGATGACTTACACAGTTCCAGGAAGTAACACTATAACCCAATCCCTAGGTTCAGTCTGTTTCTTCCTGTTGGGCAAAGGTACTCCACACCCCAGGAGGCTTTGCGCCGCCAGTGGGCGTGGGGCAACGTGCTTGCTGATAATCCTTTCAGAGGCCTCTGCTCAGTCAGTCCTCACTATGCTTCTCCTAAGAGAACTAGATATTAGATCTTAATGCGTCTGAGATCTGAGATAATTAAACTAAGAGGGACACAGCGTAGAGGTTCAAGAAATACCACAGATGCCTTGATGTTTCAAAGTAAAGAAACAGAGGCCTTGAATCCTTTATTTTTTTAAGTGACTCCTTCAGAAAATGGAATTCCAAACCGTAAGCTGAGGGCCTTACAGAGTCTCAACATCCAACATATATCGTCAGATACTCAATAAATAATAGACTCTTAAAAACATTTCCCTGAGTCACTATAAAGGCTCCAAACAGCCAGAATGGATGTCAGCCTCAGCACCACAGCAAGATCCTGGGGAACCTGTTGGGGGAATCCTGGGGGTCTTTTGGGAACTGGGAAGCAGCAGCTATTTAACAACCAGTCCAGAAGTATCAGGTTAAATTACATAAAATTACTGATATTTAACCATTTCTCAGTCTACACAACTGTCAATTTCCAAGAATTCAGCCTTATGTCTCACTATTTTAATAACCAGGGCAGCCATTTTAGTGCAAATACAAGGATTGTGTGTCCCCCAAAATAGAGCAAGTGTGACGCTTTGGTTGTATTTATGCAGCACAAGTAGATATGAGCTGGCAGGTACCTGGTTAACTTAATCCATGCAGGTAACCATATATTTTAGGTCCCAGGTAGAAGTTGTTGGGATTGGGGACTCAATCAATAGCCTATCTTTACCCACGCCCCATGCAGAATCATAACAGTTAGTATTTATTGAGCATGCACCCCATTTCCAATATCTTTCTAAGACCTTTATGTGAATTAACTCCTTAAATTCTCATACAACCCTATTGTGTGTGGGGGATGAGATGGGGAGGTTCTATTATTATCCCCATTTTACAAATGAAGAAACTGAAATCAAGAAATAAATCACTTTTCCCAAGTTCCAGAAAGGTAGTAGCAGAGGCCGGCTTTATACCCAGGCTGTCTGTCTCCAGCGTCCATGCACTTTGCCCACACTCGAGCGATCTGGGGACCCAATGGGTGGTCCACAGAGGAGGCAGACCTCAGCAGACATTGGGAGACCAGCCAGCAGCTTTATTACTGATAAAAACTGTACTGGAGCACTTCGTACCACTACAAAGCGTTGTGAACGGTGACCCCTGAAAGGGACAGATTTGCCCACTTGGTGTCTGGCACAGTTCAAAACTACAGGTCGTCCTTCCAGGGGCCGGCCACTCTGCAGGACAGAGAGTAGCAGGAAGGTATGTACGGTGCAGACAGGCTTGAAAGAAAAGAGGCTGCAAGAGGCTGAGCTGAGCAGAGCGGAGCTGAGCAGGTTGTGTTTCTTTCCTCAAAGTCCTTGGGGAGATAACCCACCCCTCTTCCTGTGGAAACCAGCAAGGAAAGCCTTGCCAGGGGTTCTTAACCAGAGGTCCCTGGAGAGAATCCAGGGGGGCTATGAAATTGGAGAGGGAAAATATTACTTCTTTAATATCATTGACCTGTACCTGACCTACTAACCTTGAGCTGAAATTTAGCATTTCCTTCAGTTATGAAAGGAGGCAATAAGCCAGACTAATATGAGCAGCGCACGTGACTCTGTCAGCAATAGTTGTCTCAGATGTTTCCACCGCACGTGACAACTGTGGAGAGATCCAGAAACTCACTGTGTACATCAAGACTTACAGAATTATGGAAATTCAGACTTGCTGCTATATTGTGTTATTTAGTGCATTAAGAAACACATATCACAAATTTAATTTTTTTTACTGTTTTGATAATGGCTTTTTGATATAATTAATTTCTTCTATAATAGGATATATAGTAGTGTATACATTTAAATACATTATTCTGAGAAGAGGTTCATGAACTTTGCCAGACTTCCAAAAGACCCCCCAAAATATGAGAATAATCAAAGTCCCTCCAGGTAGTAACAGGAGGCCATAGAAATGGAGCTCCGCCCACTTCTGTCCTCCCCTAAGAGGTCATTAAGCAATAAATAAATAATCTTGGCTCTCTAGGTTTAATGTCTCCTGCCTCCTTTTCATAAATCCAGTCACATCTTTGCATCAGAGCCCCCAAAATCAAGGCTGCAGAGTGGAAATCTCATTCCAGACTGGTAGATTGGGGATTTCTTTTCTTCTATTGTCTTCTGCTGATCACAACAAATAGCTTAAACTGTGCAAAAGTGTTAAACATATGTTTTTATTTTTGTTTTATACACTTATACTCTGCTTTGTTCCAAAAATATTTTAGGGATTATTAAAATGCCTGCCTTTTAGGATCCTCACACAACAATATTCATAATTACAGTGACCAGCAGTTCTGTGGGCCACCGCTGCCCAAGTCCTGCCCTAGACTTCCCATTCGGTCTCCACTTCCCACAAAGGCACACATCCAAGTTCTTTCCAGAGAAACAGCTAAGAACCTGCAGACACCAACAGTGACGGATGCTTCATCTCTAATGGATAAAAAATAGACTAGAAATTCTTGCTCCAGGTACCACTTTTATATTTGAATGGCTCGGAGTGTGTGTCCCACCTGCAATGGTTGTAGAAGTCTTATTGGAATCTGACCCGACTGTATCCTGAGTGTCCACAACCAATAGAATTCATACTCTCCTCCCGTCACCATACTTTCTCATTGCCCAAACAAGAAGTTGAAATTGAGAGAAAAAAAAAAAAAAAACAGATAATTTAATGTTGAGCTCATCTTAAAGTCTTTAACTCTATCTTTTGGTCTTCTATTACCCTCTTTATTATTATTATTAAGTAATAGGCCAAATATTTGCTCCTAAGATTCAAGTCTTTGTCTGTCTGTCAATCAGATAATGATATCCAAATGGCTCCACTCATTTTTATAGCTATTTTGAAAGCCTTTAGAATTTGATTCTCTCCCTCCCAAAGCTCTGCTTTGAGAAAAAAAGAATATGTAAATAGACTTCCCTACCATCTCTGCCAAATATAAGCACTGATTGCGTGAGCCCAAGTAGGTGTGCTGTTCTCCTAGTGTGTCATGGGACATGCCCAAGCTGCCAGGAGCCGTGTCCAGACACTCTCTAAGGAGAAGTCTGCATGCTAGGCTGCCTCCCAGGATGTGAATCTTATAAGGACTTACCAGTTGATTCTACTGGTCCAGATATGGATGTAAAAAATCTGAACACACTCCTGTGTTTATTGCAGTGCTATTCACAATAGTCCAGACATGGAAACAACTGAAATGCCCATAGGTAGATGACTGGATTAAAAAACTGAGGTACATTTACACAATGGAGTGTTACTTGCCCATAAAGAAGAATGAAATCTTACTATTTGCAATGATATGGATGGACCTAGAGAACATTATGCTAAGTGAAACAAGTCAGATGGAAAAAGACAAATACCATATGATCTCACTTATATGTGGAATCTAAAGAACTGAATACATGAGCGAATTAAACAGAAATAGTCTCAGAGATATAGAGGGAAAACTGATGGTTGCTAGTTGGGAGGGAGATGGGGATGAGGGAGAAGGTGAGGGGATTAGAAAGCACAAATTGGTAACCACAAGATTGCCATAGGGATACAAAAGACAGTTTGGGGAATATAATCAATAACGTTGTAAAGATTTTGTAATGTATCCAATGGACACTTGTCTTATTAGGGAGACCACTTCATGGATGGTGTAGATGCCTGATCACTGCCCTGTACACCTGAAGCTGAAGCTGATTAATATTGAATGTCAATTATAATTTAATATAGATATAGTCACAGGATGTGGAGTCTAGTATAGGGAATAGTGTCATGGAATTGTAATATCTATATACGGTATCAGAGGGGGATGGCTGTTATCACTTTGTGAGGGGTGTAAATGTCTATTGTTTAGTTTTGTATACCTGAAACTAATAAAAAAAAAGTCTGAACAGACTTGTTAACTTTATAAAGACTTGAGACTTTATAGAATCCACTGACAGTGATGAAATAAAAAACTAGAGATTACTAATTAAAATAAGCATATGCACACACATACCAGGAGAAACAGCACCACCACCACACCCAGAAAACAAACTACCAATACTCTTCTGGAAAGTTCTGGCATTCACTTCCAAGCCTTTCTTATCAAGGAATTGGTGGAAATTCTTAGCCACATAGGGCTAAGGGTCTTGTCCCTGTGTTTGCCTGTCTGTGGCCTCTCCTGCTGCCACAGTCCCGATTCTGTCACCTGAGGACCCATTTCTAGGAGATCTAGGGTTATTTCTTTGTAATGAGGCATTTAAGATCAGCTGCAAATGGTTCTCAGTCTGCAGTTGCTTTAAGTGGTAATTTTAGACGCAGAGTCTTTATTTATCACCCATACCCCTACTATAATTGCTTTCATTCGATGCCCTGTGACTTGTGGTACCTGTTTACATGGACCTGGCGGTTGTGCTTGCAAGGCACTCTAGCTCCGCCCCTTATAGCCGCACCTGGAGTGCTCTCAGCCACTAAGGTCCCATTCAAACTCCTCTCAGGATACAGCATGTGGGAGGGTTTATAAAGCAACTGACTTTAGCTTACAGATTGGACCCCAACTGAAAGGGGTTTCCCAGACATGTGGCATTCACGGACCTCTTGACAGTCCCTGAAAACCCCCATTACACATGCGCCCTGAGGCCCATACTCAAGAGTTTAACCACAGGATCGGGACACGATGGTTATTAGGTATGAGGTATATTGGAAATAATTCATTACTCAAATTGGAAAATGATTGACTTCTTTAGTAAGTCACAGCCGATTCCTGATTATTCCTGTAACAGTGACAATTCCACTCACCCTTCCTTTTGTGGACGGCTGCACTGAGAATAAAACATAACCTAAGGCCTAATTTATGTATACCACAGGATCTTACTTCTTGTGATGATAAATCTGTTATTGTCAGCAGCCCTGCCCTTCTCCCCCCCCCCTCCCATTTTGGTGTTTTGATAAAATCTGAGTACACCAAGAGAGTGTGTAACACATGGAAATGTCAAATAACCATAGCAGTAGAGTCAGAAGCTGGGAGAGGAGAAAGTTGAAAATTCCTGAGTTACTATTGATCAGTGTTACAATCAAGCTGTGTTATATAAACCCGGAAATCGCCATTCTCAGTATAACCATAAGAAATTGCCAATATTTGACCGCTTCTGACCCACAAAGGTGGCAGTTTTATTTGGTTCAACTTAATATTATTTACATTGCATTAAAATAGCCTGGGAAACAGACGGACAAAAATCACCCAGTCCTACCCGAGGAGTCTGCAGCAGGGGGAAGGAAGCTGCCCACAGTGGTTTTTTGTTTGTTTGTTTCATTCCATTTTTAACCAAGAAGACTTCAACAATACACAGTGATATACATGCTTCCTTGTTTTTACCTGTGTTTGGGTATAAACATCTGAGACTAGCAATGGAATGTTTTCCTCAGTTCTAGACCCTTAATGGGGGGGGGAGGGTGAGCACATCAACAGAATTTAAGAATGGTTGATCTGAGTCCTCTAGAAATAAAAAATTACTTTTAAGTTCCTGAGGAAACATCTAACAGAAAGGACTAAATTATCCTTTGACTTGAACTTCTCTGACTGAGTTTCTCCATCAGTAACAGGGTACTATTACACATGCTGCTATAATTTGGCTCTAAAAGACAAATAAAATGTGAAGAATTTAGAAGAATGACTCCATTCTTCTAAAAAAATAATTACGTTTTAATTTCTCAAATTAATCTGATTGTTGTTGTTGCAAAGAGGGCATTCACCAAATACATTATAAAAGAAGCATACCGTGCTCAAAATCTTTCAATACAGCAAGTTTTGTTTCCTTAACAAGTTTACCTGTATATATGGAATCAGGTCATCCTCCACGGCCAAGATCATAACAATTACGATTTCAAAACGAAGGTGTGGTCCTAAGTAGCTTAAACATTGGCAGCCTTGCTCTTCCTCTTCTTAGCATTCAACTGCCATCCATGCACAAGTGCTCAGGTCTCGCTTTTTAATGAAAAATCTACACATGGTGGAAATGCCTCAAACACTTTAACAAATGAAGGCCAATGAGGATCGGAACATGTGTCTTTCCAAAGGATTTCGGTCTTCAAGGGGGAAGTGAAAAAGAATATGGAGGGGAACAAAAATGCTTCGTTGGTCATTCATTTATTACTGAACTGTACAATTTATGGTCTCAACTCAACAGTGGCAATGATGGTTACGTTAGTCTGCCTGGGCTGCTAGAACAGAATACCACAGGCTGGGTGGCTTCAACGAACATTTATTTCTCCTAGTTATGGAGGCTGGCAAGTCTAAGATCAAGGTTCTTGCAGATTCAGGTCTTGATGAGGGACCTCTTCCCAGCTTAGAGACAGCCCCCTTCTTGATATGTCCTCACATGGTGGAGAGAGAGAGAGAGAGAGAGAGAGAGAGAGAGAGAGAGAGGTGCTTTGGTGTTTCTATCTATTCTTATAAGGACACTAATTCCATCAAGAGGCCCCTACCCTCATGATCTCATCTAAATCCTCATCTCAATCTAATGACCTCCCAAAGACCCCACTTCCAAATGCCACCATATTAAATGTTACAGCTTCACCATGTGAATTGGGGGGGGGGGGCAGGGGGGACACAGTCCATAGCACTAATTAACAACAACAAAAAAGTAGTCTATAATGCATCTTAGAAAGCAGCTTTCTAGATATCGGAATTCAACACATATTATTAAAATACAGAGATGACCCTTTTAAAACTAATGTCCTCAGTGGCTGTGGCATATCTCATATCCTCAGTAAACAACAGCTACACACCAAGAACTGTATATTACCTTTTTCCTTTGGGTATTTATATTTTCTTTCTTTGTACTTACTCTTCCCAGCCTTTTTCCCCCCAACAATTTAGCTTAGTGTGCTAAAAATAGCCTCTGTGCACTGTTTTTCCTTTAGCTTTATTGTTACCCACTGATTCTAATTGTCTTTGAGACAGAAAATCTCATGTGAATGCAGTGAGCATATTTGGTTGAAGCTCACCTGCAGATTAATGCAACCCTGGATTTGGGGCCACAGGTCTTCTGACCCCTTCAGCTCTACCACTCCACCCTCCTTACTCATATACCCTTTTGGAATTTACTTCTGCCCCTGCAGAATCTGGGTATTAAATGCTCTGAGTTGCTATAGTTAGATAGACTCTATTTTTAGTTACAAACTGTTTCCCTGAGATACATACAGCTGCTCATTAACACTGGAAATCTTTTTTCACAAAGCTTGTGTCCTCGCCTTTTTTTTCAATGCCCAACAGGTTGAGGGAAAATACAGTCGCCAGTTATATTTAGTTTTCTATTGAGCCATGTCAGCCCTAAAATCAAAAGGAAGTTATAAATATCCTACAGGTAAAATACTCTCATTTTCTTTAGGCAGCCTTTTCCCCGCCACACAGTTTTGTGGGACAGAGGGTAGAAAGGAGCTTGTATTAAAATAAGAGGCTAAGTAAATTAAAATTTGACTTTTTGAAGGAGTTTTCCAATACGTGGAGTTGGTATTCACATTGCACGGTATCAAAGAGCGCCTGAGACGTAGTAGGAGTTCATTCAATAAAGGGGGGATGTGGAGGGATTGACAATGTGTAGCAGGTATTCAGAAAGGGGTGATGGCTTGAATGAATATATCATTTTGCATAGTTTACCCTTTGAGATCAGAGAGAACATTGTCTGAAGCAAATTCCCTGGGAAACGTGAGCATTGCAAACCCACAAACTACCCCATACATTCCCACCAATGGGCCCAACACTCAAAGTTTGCAACACTCAAAGAGGTCTTTCAACGTCTTCCTCTGTGGTAATGAACTTTCATTAACACAGACACAAGAGGCATTCCTGTGTTAGGAACTTTAGGAACTGCGTGCTTGTTAGAATTCCAATACCCACTACCAGCCAGTTGCCCAATGATCATTTCCATCTCATTCCTCACCAGCCTGTAATTCATTTCTTAAGTTCTCTTGGGGACCTGGGGACCAGTAGCAGGAACCCATCCAACACCCTCCTCAGCACCTCTTTTCATCCTTCTCAAAGGACTTATACACATCATGACCACCCATATCTTCCATTTTTCACCAGTGTAGTCTAGGGTACATTGTAATGGAAGGGGCAGGGGCTTTCGCGCTCAACAGGCTTGCATTTAGGTCCAGTCATCTACTTTTATCTAACTGGAGTGTAAAGGTACTTTGAGTGAGTTCTTTCACCTCTAAACTTTGGTTTCCCCATTCGAGGCAGAGGAGAAATGATCTATTTCATAGGGTTGTTATGAGAATTACATGAAACAATTAATGTTAATAATCTAATTCCAGGTACTGAATGGAAATGCTCTATAAGTGGGGACAATTACTATTCACCAGTCTGTGAATTTCACCTCCAGCAATCATCCTAAACCTTCACTAGTTCCTGTTTTCTTTCTTTTAACTTCTGTTCATTACACATCAGTCTCCTTTTCACTCTCAATTTTTCTTCCTCTCCTGCTCGTTATTCCACTCACAAATCAAAACAAGGCGACTGAGTGATTCTGAGAGCAGCCCTACTGATATACACACCAACAAAAAAAGGGACGCCATCAACTTTGAATTAAAATATTTGAAGTGAAATATAGGACTAGGGTTGTGGGGGCAGAGCCCCAGAAAGAATTTTCCAGGCTCTCGGCCTCACATAGACAGGTGCTGGCTCAGGTAGTAAATGGCCATCAACTGTGATGGGACGGCCATCAGCTGTGGCTAGTTGGCCGTCAGCTGTAACCAGTGAGCCATTGGCCACTAATATAACTGCTGTGGCTGTGCTAGCAAAGAGAGAGGAAGAATGGGGGCTAGCAAGAAGATGGTGGCTGGGCTGGCAAGTGTGGATGGCGGTTTGCGGACAGTGTGGATCCAGCCTCCAGTGAGAGTATAGTGCCACCAGAGAGAATATAGTGGTATGACTCCCCTACCTATGGCTCCGTGGGTGTTCCTTTTTGGCCTCACCATATCCTGCGTTATGTGGGGAGTGGGAGCAGAGACCCCGCAGGCCTCCCAGCATGACAAATGGTGCAGCAAGCAGGGTCTCCCGCACGACAAATGGTGCAGCGAGCAGGGTCTCCCGCATGACAAATGGCGCAGCGAGCAGGGTCTCCCGCACGACAAGGGTTAATAAGTACAAACACACTTAGAAATAAGTCCAGAACACCCAAAATATCTTCTTCATTCTCTCTCTACTTCCAAGTTTAATCTGCTTTTCTTTGTGCATTCAACACTTCAAAACAAAACAAAATAAAAAATTAACTCTTAGTCAGTTTTTCAAACCTCATACATATTTCTGGAGCGCAGTTATTAAATAATTAATATTGCTGATTTTTTTATGTGGGTTTCCATTAACAACTAGGATTCCACAGACATACTTTCTAATATTTTTATCACAAATGTACTGTACATCAGCTCTGTGGTAAGTAAAATAGACAATCAGGGATTAGCCTTAGAAAGTAGCAAGTTATAAAAGTGCTTCCTTAGAGAGCATGTTCCAAATTCCAAATGAGTGAGTCACAGTCACGTATGGAACGACCTGGTAACAAGCTGAAACCTGCGCCCTTAAGCATTTTCCCACACCTAGCACATCTTCCTGTCTCTGTTTTATTGTCTCGCTGTGTTTTTCTAAGATGTGGCTTGGAAAGGAGTTAGACAGCTCTCCGACACAGATAAAAGTGCAGGAACCCAGCTTCCAAAAATGAATGACAGTGGGAGAACGGTGGGCTTGCTGAGACATTACCACTTTTCATCACGGCGAATGTTTGGCCAAGAAATAATCATCAGTCGTTCTCTAGGAACACCTGTAACCACAGCTTTATTTTTTTTCCCCTTGTCATTGCTTTTCTTTCTTGTTTTAAATCAAGGCCTTATCATATTGCAGGGACATGTCTTATGTCTACGATCAGCATTGCAGCTTCATGAGAAGAATAAATGGAAACTCCCAAACCTGAAAACCATCCACCTGACAGTGTCTCCATCAGTTTTAAATTGTGCGTGAAACAGGTGCACACATCCCTGCAGCAGTCCTTCTAGAACTGTGCTGTCCAATATAAAATCCACAAGACATAGGTGGCTACTTAAAATGAATTAAACGTAAGTAAAATTGAACTTTAGTTCCTCAGTTGCAGTGGCCACATGTTGCTTGTGGTGATGCTACCACATTGCACAGTGTAGACACAGGATATTTCCTACACTGTAGAAAGCTTTATTGAACAATGCTGCAGCAGAATATGGATTTTTCATGGTGAAACAGAGCCGGAGAGCTGCACTGTACACAGTGGATGAATTTTTGGAGAGAACTTTTGCTGCTGTTGAACCTGGGTTCAGAGAAAGACTTCTCTGTTTCAGCATTCGACTTTCCTGCACTTCCTAGTAAGTGGCACAAGAAATTCACCACCCTGCTCTTCTAACTCAGTGGCTTGTTGCTTCAGAAGTAGCTAAAGTCACAGATCCCGACAGTCAAATCCCTGACTCTCTGACACAAAGCAGCCAGCAATGAGCAGGCAAACAGTCAACCTTTGTTTTCAACCATGTTGTTAGCAAGCAAACCAGGGAAAGACGACAATCCAGTTATCGTGTTCTCCCCAAACGCAGCCGAGATCGTGAGTACATAGCCAAGGGTCTAATACAATTCTGGAGATAAGGCTTCCTTATTTCCCTGTGTGGCACTCAGGACACTTATAAAAATGCCTCTTGATGTTTTCAAGATCCTCAGCACGTGGACCACTGGCTCAGGAAGGGAAGGCAGAGAACACAAAGCAACTTGAATCTTAGGACTGAGCCAGTCTCTGTCACTAATCATCTCAGTTCAAGCACAGAAAATATTCTTCTGACCTATTCCCCTTTATTATTTGGACACTGATTCCACCTTCTAAAACGTATTTATTAAACTTGGTAGCCCAGTATTTTATTACATGTGGGTCGAGCTGGCTTTCACTTACTCTGCCCTGAGCTCATTACATTAAATATATGTATATTAATTAAGAAGTTCAAAGTTCCTTCTTTTAATTCCTTTGGATCCTTTGGCGGAAACCAATGTTTGTCTCTGTAATGTTCAAGTCTGCATAACTAAAAATCAGCCAAATCTGACAGCCAACCACCTAGTGTTGGGGGGTGGGTTTTCCCCCCTCCTTTCTCAGTCTCCATGTTCCCATTTCCTGCTTAGACAACAGTTTGGAAGTCACTGAATGAATTCATAAGCACCACCGTTTGCACTTTCACACACTGTTTAAAGGCAGAGGTATCAGGTTTCACAGTGCGGTGCGCAAGCTGGCAGGGACTTCAAAGCAATTTGGAAGCATCTATTGCTTTATTAAGCAAGGGCACTAATGATCTACAAAGTGCCAGCTTGCTCACATCTTCCTGCTCGTCCCGCACTTCGCTGCAAATACCACAGCCTCTCTGTACCTACTTAAACACCAGTTAGTACGCTGCCTTTAAAATGACAGATCTGACAGCAATCACAAATAAAAGAGCTAAAACCACATACCTAAATGTCTTACACAGCTATGACAGCAGGGATAGTAGAAAACTTTGCCATAAAACAATTCAGCTCTTGTCACTATGCCCGTAGCAGCATGAACTTTATCCCCCACTCCGTTTATTTCTGTGCTCTCTATATTTCTACAGATATTGTGAGACCTGATAATAATTACAAATCATTAGTTCCTACAGTAACTCAACAGATAATCAACTGTGTGTTTCCAATTAGTCCAGCATTTTCTAACCCAGCTGGAAACAGTAGAAGTGCCCATAGTCTGTACTCTGTGCAAGAACACACACTAGTCTTGGAGGTAAGTCTGACCCACGATAAACAACAAAGACAAATTGTAGATCCATTACATGTGTATTTGGGCAAATGACTTCTCCTTCCTGGTCTCTTCCTACTTTAATGCCATATGAATTCTAGGATAGTATAACAAGTGGGGTTCCATTATGCCGTCCAGGCCATAAGTCTTGTGGGTGTTAAGACCAATGTGACCATTGAACTGCCATTCCTGAAACTTGACTGTCACTTTCAATAAGGCTGATTCTTACCGAGTGATACCTGGCACTCGGGATCTATTTGTCAGCAGCTAGTGAAGCTCTAGCCTTGTTGATAGCTAGCTGCCCTTACCTCTCCCCTCTCTGATGAACCACGCTGGAATAGACACACCGAGGTGAATGACTTCCAAAACCACAGTAACCAGATCTATCTTTTTAATATAATTCATTAGCACTTGGTTCTGTCAAAATCTTCTGCAAGCTCCTATAAACGAATACATTCTATGGCTTCCACATGTTAAATCTGACCATTGGTCTTCCCACTTATATGTAAAACAGAAATAGTTTTGTGAGTCAAATCCCTCTACCACCAAAAAATCCAATGCTGAAGACCATGGAAGTGACATCTACCCAGGGAAGCTGAGGGATTGTGGTGTATATAGCTAGCCTGTCATCTGACTATGTCAGGACTCAGGCCTGAGGCCAAAGTCTGTTTGGGGAGGACAGCAGGGTATGGCAGAGCATAAAGGAGCAGGAATGATGGAATGGGTTATTGTGTGTCCCCAAATCTCTTTTTCACATGATGTAGCCACTGACTGACTTTTCTCGTTTATTAAGGACAAAATCAAAGTTAATTACCTCCTTTGGCCATACCAGTAACACTCATCTAGTAATTAAATGAGAGCTGAATTTTTGCTTTTTTCCCTATGTTGTTCTTGAGTCAAGAAAGGTCATTTCTCAGCATCACAGCTAATTGGTTCAATTCCAATAAATCCAGCAGCAGAGAAAACATTTCCACATGCAAAGGGTTTTTAGAAAGAATTCAGAGAAATTAGAAAGAAATTCATATTCACAATTGTGAAGAGTGACTTACTAAGGAGCAACACTGCTTTTTAAAACAATTACTCATCCAAATGAGCAATGGCTTTCAAAACAACCACCTTAGAAGGTGACTTATCACAGGGATGTGAAATGCAGCTTAGAGAATAAAAGCAATAATATTGTAATAACTATGTATGGTGCCAGATGGGTACTAGACTTATTGGGGTGATCACTTTGTAAGTTGTATAAATGCTAATCACTATGGTATATACCTGAAACTAATATAATACTGTATGTTAACTGTAATTGAAAATGTTTTGTTTCTTAAAAGGTGACTGACGCCAAAGTCACAATTCTCCTCAACACATTTTTAAACCCCAGCGTTGAAGTTGCCTTCAGCTCTAATGGATGAAGCACATCTGAACATCTAGCCCATTCCTTTAAAATCACACTTCGGTTGAGGCCCAAACAATATTTCTTGGTTTGATCAGTCACTTTATTAACCCAATGTCTCAGTTCATTCAGGTTGCTATCACAAAATACCCTAGACTGGTGGTTTATTAACAGCAAACATTTACTTCTCACAGTTCTGGAGGCTGGGAAGTCCAAGATCAAGGTGCCAGTAGACTGGGTGTCTGGTAAGACTCTACTTCCTAATTCATAGACAGCTGTCTTCTCACTGTGTTCTCACATGGTGGAATGAGTGAGAAAACTTTCTGAGGTCTCTTTCATAAGGACACTAATCCCATTATTAATCCCATGAGAATCCTCATGACCTAATCACCTTCCAAAGGCCCCACCTTCTAAGTCCATCACCTTGAGCATATATGAATTGGGGTGAGGGAGATGCACAAACGTTCAGTCCATAGCCTCCAGCTTAACTCTGAACTACTATTGGCTTTTCTCAAAATATTAAATTTGTCCTCCAGTAATGAAGGATGCCCCCAGTGAGTAAGTTCAAAAGCACAAGTCAGTATCTGAAGATCATTTTCAATGGGGCATTTCACAATCGCTGGAGCAAGGGTAGTATTATTGGAATACATTTACTGCTCCCCAAGATAACTTCTCTAAAGGGCCCTCAGGTAAATGCCTATGGGCTGCTTTATGCTGTGGTGTACCTCCCAGCGCCATGCTTTGCCTGGTCATCCCCATAAGTGATGTGCCCTGCAGCATACATTTCTCTACCACCATCACCCCTGCCTCATAGGTTCCATTTCTTTCTCCTCTGCACCCAAGGTCAAATACTATATTTTCCAGGAAATTTTTCCTGACCAACCAGCCTATTCTCAGACAACTCAGGCAAGGTTACCTAGACATTTCTTTAGCTCTTTCTCTTTTTCTGCTTGAGATATCTCATATTATTTTCCTATGTGTAGTTATCTTTTTATATATTGTTTCATATGTCCTTCACCCGTTAAATGATAATATATTTGAAGGCAAAGATCTCTCTTGAGCCTCATTATATTTACCGTATCATCCAACACTATGACTAATATGTAATAGGCACTCAATAAATAATTAATTAGTTGCAAGATGACTCTATTTCCATCTAACTTTTATTTAATAGTTTCTCCTTAAAATTGTTTGGCTATGTAAATAAAAGTAAAATCCATAGGTCACTAGCTATATCCTTGACTTTGTGCAAATGGTGAAACTCCTCATCCTTGCTTTAGGTCAACAAATATTTACTGAGCACCTCCTGTATGAAAGCCACCATTCTAGGAGCTGAGAATACAGCTAAATAAGCATGGAGCTCATATTTCCAGTGAAGGCAGAGGGGATTCAATAACAAATAATAATAACAAATATATAAAGTAATATAAATATTTGTTATCATTTGCATTATATCTGTTGATGACAGTTGCTAGAAAGAAAGAAATAAAGTACAGGAAAAGAGTAGGAAATGGTGGGAGAGGGGCAAAGGTACAATTTTAAAGAGGATGATCAGGGAAGATCTCCCTGGGAGGTGATTTTTAAGGAAACACCTGATGAGAATGGGGTATCAAACCTTTGTAACATGTAGAAAGCATTTGAATGCTCAAAGAACCAAGGATTATATAGGTAGATGTCAAAGTTTTTGGCATTTCAATGGGTGATCTTCTGAGTCTGGAACCCCCCAAAATGGCTTCATAGCCTCCTGTGCTTACTTATACCTAAATATTAATCACAATGTGCCATGAATCTTTTATTTCAGGTCTCCCTCAAGAGACTAATTTGAAGTCAGGGATTATCTCATTTATCAATACAAACCTCATAGTATTTAACACAATTCCTGGCCAACAGTGAGAAATCAATAAATATTTGTTGAATATTGAGTCAATCTTCATTCAGGTCAACAATTCATCTCATCTAAATTTAAAGCATAGCTTATCCTAATTTGAGCCAGATGATGTTTGCGTAGATATATTTAGACTTAATGTAAACACGTGGCAAACTTCTTTTGCAATAAAAAATTAAACTTCTTATAAAACAGCAAGTAAAGGTGGCCCTATCACCGCTCTTGACACTTCTGTCTGGATGGAAAAACTTGCCAAATATGGAATTAAACCTGGGGAGCACATTTGCTACCTTTCAATAAAGGAGGAACAGTTAGTACAAGAAGAGACGGTGCAGGTTTCCAAATGAAAACTTTAAATGAGTACACACAGCACTAACTCAGCTCTAGAGTTATTAACATGAGGAAAGAGTAAAATTCAAGTCATCCAAACGCTTGAGGCCAAACGCGGTGACCACACAGTCTCCTTGGCGTAATCATGGTTGTATAGAGACAACTTTCTTGCAGGCTTTGAAGTTGGGAAAGGGAATCTGAGGAATGCTATCATCTTCTTAACCAGGATGTACACCTTATAGAAGAGTTCTCTTTCTCTTTTAAATCATCCTCTGTTCTCCCTCTTATTGACAGTTAGAGCCCTCAAGGAAGAGAAATCTAGCACTCTGTCATCTAGTCACCTGCCCATAATGGCTTTTTGTCTGATAAAAAGTCTATCTGAAGGCTGACATCAACCCTCCTGTTGATGGGGGCAGCAAAGCATCATAAGGAAGCGTATTCCAATCAAATAAATTGTACTGTAATTACCAAAAAAGTGAAATAAAAAATGTATTCAATATCTGTGCAACAATATAAATATGTCATGCTATCATCCTAAGGCCACTGTAAGCCAAGAAATAGTACTGTGTTTCCCCAAAAAATAAGACCTAGCAGGACATTCAGCTCTAATGTGTCTTTTGGAGCAAAACTTAATATGAGACCCCGTCTTATACTATGTTATATAAGACTGGGTCTTATATTATATTATATTATGTTATATAAGACCCGGTCTTATAGTGAAATAAGACCGGGTCTTATATTAATTTTTGCTCCAAAAGACGCATTAGAGCTGATTGTCCAGCTAGGTCTTATTTTCGGGGAAACACGGTATAAAGGGAACCAACACTGTGCTCAGAGATGCACTGGGTATGGCTAACACATCAACAAGGAAAAGATGTGATATTCAGATGAGCAGGCACAAGGTGGATGGGGACTTTGTTTTGCCAATTTTTATTTTTTAAAAATTGTTTTCAAAAAGCTAATCAGGGACTACCTCAGGAAGCTTCCTAAATCTTTTGTTTGTCTGTAAACACAAAGTTCTGCCTTTAGGGTCCAACAAATATTGTGTGTTAGCCTAGAGATCACCTCTAACCTGGTAGGTTGAGACCCCTGTACCTTAGATTTCAAAAAAGTCTGGTGCTGGGTATGAAATTATAACTATTTTACAGGGGAAACATCATCAAGGCCTCAGGAAACTAAATGGTGAACCCAAGATCGGCTGGAGCTTTTCTACTGAATCTATTCAGAACTGTGACCCCAACACGTTGAGTTCATGGCTGGGTCCCTTCAAGTCTCATCACTCTCCCAACTCTGTCTAATGACGTTGAATATCCCTTCCCTGAGAGAAGAAACACCATGTGTTAAGAAACAAGTAAATTACATATAGTTTGCCCCAATATACTCAAAGAAATTAACTCTGCGCTCTCCCACTGACTCAACACTCCCAGGTGGTACTATATCTTCACCCTCTGTCTCCCCAATCAGCTCCACAATGGCAGAGATTGTAACCATCATGGTTTTCCCAGGGTTTAGCACACAATTCATTTTCTAGCACTCAATATACAATTATTGAAAAAATAATAAATCCTCCTAGTGTTAAATGGGGGGGTGTGGTCCAACAATTAGACATATTGACTTAACTGTTCCCTATCACCTCTGACTAGTAAGCTATCTTGGTTAAATTATTTCAGAAAGGTCATGGTTTGATTATGCTATTAACGGGTTGTGTATGTTCTATGTCCATAGAAATTATTTTCAATTATAATCTCTACTAGTGTTCTTGAAGTTGGGCACCATACTGAAAAATCATTAGCATCAAGGCCATAAAAATGTTTGTATTGTTTGACTTAATAGCTATATATTTAGAAAACCAAATTTTAGGACATAACTTCCAAGGTAGGTGATTTATAAGCGTGCCCAAAAGTGTTCATGGAAATGTAATTTCTAAAAGAAGAAAATCTTCCCATGACTAGAGCGTGAACAAGTAGATCAGAGAACATGTGTAACATATTGAACCATTCAATAACTATCTATTAAGTACCTACTATGTCCAGCCCTATCCCAGGTACCTGATGGACATTGGTTAGCAAAACAAAGATCTTTGCCATAGTGGAGTTTGCAGAATTAAAAAATTATGTTTTTAAGAATTTTTAGTTACCATAGAGAAATGCTTAGCATATGCTATGAAGTTTTAAAAAAATCAGGATACAAAATGGTATATTCAACATGATCTTTATATATTCATACGTACACAGAAAACTATTTTCAGTCAAAATCTTAACAGATGCCTCTGAGTGTTGACATTGGGAGTTATTGTTATTTTTCTCTAAGATTTTCTGTATTTCAATATTTAAAAGATTATTTTCAATAAACAACTTTTATAGTTAGATAAACACTGGCGTAGGTAGGCTAGTGAGTAGCACACCCGCCTCCACCACAGGAATCTGGAATCTTGTTCTAAAAACTCCTACGCTCTGTTCCTTATAAGTAATATACTTTTTGAAAATATAAGTTTCCCAATCTACAAAGCCCTTTTTAGCATTCCTTCATCTGGCAGCTGAGAAGAGCAAGCAAAAACCTGCCATGAACAATTGCTGCTCAGTGCTAAATGTGTTTGAGACTGATAAGTTAATGAGTTGATGGGTCAGTGTAAACTGTGTTTTGAGATATTACATATTCTAATACTCATGGAATTATTTATAGAATGCTGCTTGTATACAAAATAGATGGAGCGTCTATGAGCATCACACACACACACACACACACACACACACACACACACACAATGAAGTGGAGAAATAAACTAAGCTGAGCAGGAGTAGGGTGACTTGAAGGCATAATAAATGAGGTGAAAGTGAGAAATAGGAACAATGATATAAGAATTAGAAATTATAGCCTCTCAGCTCCAGTGAGTGAATTACCATTTCCCCAAAAATAAGACCTAGCCGGACATCAGCTCTAATAGGTCTGTTGAAGCAAAAGTTAATATAAGACCCGGTCTTACATTATATTATGTTAGATAAGACCGGGTCTTATATTAATTTTTGCTCCAAAAGATGCATTAGAGCTGATTGTCTGGCTAGGTCTTATTTTTGGGGAAACATGGTAGGTAGGGTATGAGATAAAGAGAGAGTTGGGTGTTGGATTTTTCTGAAGCATATGGAAATGATCCGTCAACACCTTTGAAGAAAAAAAAGCCTCAAATACTTTATCAATATCTAAAACAGAACAAGTTCAAGATTATCTGTCTAACCAAAAGATTAGCTTTCAGGGTAAAGCTCATGACTCCATGAAAGGAAAGACTGGCAGACTCAACTGACGGCAGGGTGTACAAGCACAGCAGCTGTTGTACAATTAGTAGTGACAACTTCATGCTGCCCTCCGAACCAGGTGATTTGCAGAAAGGGGTCACTCTGGAAGGATAGGAAAGCGAGACTGTCTGAATTTTGCTCTAAATTGATAGCTAAAAGAAAACCAATCTCATCCCTGAGGTCCAGAGGGTTTTCCAACTATCACATGTGAACAAGCCAGGCTTCTAGAAACATTGTGGGAGTCAGAGAGTCTGTGAACCAGTGCCACCAAGGGCTTGATTCCGAGGACACAGGCGGTGGGAAGGGAGAAGTGGTCCCTGGGGAGCATGTATAGATTCCAATCCCTAAATAGCTTGACCCTGTACCTTGCAAAGACCACTTTGAGAAAGGGAAGAGACAGTGCAGTTTTTCCTGTTGTGTTCATGTTTCCTATTTGTCTTTGCTTTTTTGGGCTGGTTTCTTAATATAATGTCAATACATATTGATACATATTTATTATGGAAAATCTATATGTGCAGAATAACACAAAAGTAGAAATAAATACCACTTGTAATCTCATCACTCAGAGATACTCAGCTTTAACATTCTGATATGGATCCATCCAGCTTTCTTTTTTTTTTTTTTTACAATGTATAAAGTTGTTTGACTTTGTGTTCATTATGAACACACTGCTTTGTAACCTGCCTCTTAAATTTTAAATAATATCCTGGTCATTAGGCAATGTATAAATATTCTTTTAAAATGTGATTTTTAATGGCTGCACGTAATGCTGTCATACGGACGCCCTCTAATTTAACTAATTATTCCCATACTCACATTTTAACTGATTCCGACCTACACAAAGTTTGTGACGCATACCCTCATAACAGATCTGGAACAAATCTCTTTTTTTTGGTTTTTCTTCCCAATAACTTCCTAGAGGTGAAACTGCGCAAATGGCTATCAATATTGTTCAAGAATTTGATATTTGATGTCAACTAGTCTTCCAGAAAAGTCTCCTGATTCATATTTCACCAGCGGTGTATGAAACTGCCTATTCCCGCCACATCCTCACTAACATTAAATATCACAAGATCAATGTAAAAAGAATCTGTTGGGTTGATATTTAAATATAAGTATTAATTGTCCTTTTAATTACAATTTTTAAAATTATCGGTGAGGTGTCCCTTACACTTATTCACTTCTTGTGCTTTAACATAAAAATAAAACCAAAATGCAATTTGCTTCTTATACAAAAGCAGACGGAGCATACACACTACTCCTTCCCAACTCCTGGGGTCCTTTTTTCCTAACTGTCATTTTTCCCACTAATGTGACAGTAAAATGGTTAGTAAAAAGTAGAGAGGGGAGGTAGCAGAAGAAGATATCAAAAAGTTTGGAAGAGGGAAAATGGATGGACAAGTGGGAAGTGACTTTGGTTTCAACTTCGGTGTCCCTGAAGGAGAGGTGTCAATAAGCAGCAAGTGACTGTTTGGCAGAGAACACTGAAAAAGCTCAGAAGTTGGTATTAAGAGTATTTCAATCTTCACATCATTTCCTCTTCCAACTGCACAGCCTGACAGCTGCTCCTCCCAGGGAAAGCTTTTCGATTATCTTCTTCTGCTACCTCCCCTGTCTTCTTTTTACTAACCATTTTACTGTCACGTTAGTGACTAGAGGGTGGTCACACAGCCAGCTCTCTGTGCCCAAGCAAGGAGGACACCTGACTGGCATTCTGTCAAGTTTAGCATTTGTCAATCCCCACGTGCCTTGGTTCGAACATAAAATTATATGGTCACTCTATTAGATTGCAATATGTCCCCCAAAAGATAGCCACCTGGAACCTCAGAAGTTGACCTCACTTGGAATAATCTTTGCAGGTGTAATGAAGATAAGGACCTTGAAATGAAACCATCCTGAATTAGGGTGGGTCCAAAATCCAATAGAGAGAGTCCTTATAAGAGACAGAACGGAGAAGACAGAGACAAAAGGGAGAAGGCCGTGTGACAACTGAGGCTGAGAAGGAAGACGATGCTGCCACCAGCCAGGGAACACCAAGGATTGCAGCCATCATGAGAAGGTAGGAGGGAGGCATGATGGGATGGATTCTCCCTCAGCACCTCCAGAAGGAACCACCCCTGCCCACTTCTTGATTTAGGACTTTGAGCCTCCAGAACTGTGAGAAAATACACCCAGTTTGTAGTACTTTGCTATATGACAGCCCTGGAAAACTAGTATCATCACCCTGATCTGCAGAGGTCAACCCAAGGAGTTGAGGGAGTCAGGGACTCCTGGCTACAGGAAGGGAAAGTGAAATGCGCACTCTGAATAGTCAGACACCTTCATCAGCCTGCCTTTCCTGCTTAGCTCCAGAATTCAGTGTCCAGGTTTATACACCCAGACCTTCCTGGCAGGAGGATGGAAGCCATTTCTCAGGAGAAGCCAACTGCCGTGGCAGTGCCCCTCCTGAGCCCCCTTCTGTGAAGCCCACAAGTCAACAAGCGTTGCCCATGCAGACACAGCTTACGGTCATATTTCCGTGCAGCACTCTTAACTATAAATGGACGCCAAGTAATTGTAAATGGAAATAAATCCAGAGAATCAAGAGGGTGGTGTGCAGAGATTTGCAAGTCATTGGAGCACTGCATTCTCGAGGAAACTGTCCCTCCTTCCCACAGCCTCAAATCCCTCTCTCGCCCCGGATTCCGACAGTCTGACCAAGCTGCCTTTGTCCTGTGGCATCTATGAGAACGTTTACATCTATTTTCCTCTCTCTTTCAGATGCTGAGTTCTACATATTACACATCTCTGTCTTTCCCAGAGCACTGACTCCTGTCAAGAGTCTCCATAAATACGACTAAAGATAAGATTCAGGGTACAGTACATTTTCCCCCCATACACCTGCATTCAGCATACCCTTGGTGAATCAACCAGCAAGCCATGTCCCAGGAGTTCCCATGGCTGACCATATTATTCCTAAGGGCTTCGATGGATTGTGTGCTTCTAGATGCCGGGCCCCGTGCTAAGAGCTTGATAAGATTGTATCATTTAACCTTCGCAACAATCCTAGAAGCTAAGAACTACAACTCTACCCCATTTTACAGGTAAGGGAACAGGCTCCCAAAGTTTTCCCAGCTTACCCAGGGTCACACAAACTAGATTCAGGCCCAGGAAGTCTAGCTCCAGAGCCTGGGCCCTTAAATCTTAAAGCAGATTCTTCCCCTGACCTCACCAAGAGCATTCGTGGTACCCAGTACTAAGATTCACTCACCTCGCCTCTATTTACAGCACTCCTAGCACCAGAGGTGACAGGCACTCATAGGTTAAATCCAAAGGCTTACACCAAGAAGATGGAGAGGGAATTCACTGGCCAGGTCACAGGTAGGTCTCCCAGCTGTGGAGTGGAAAGCAACCAAGCCCAGAGCCTCACACAGGATCCTGAAGGATCCCAGCCCACAGGCTCCAGTCAGTGCTCCTGTGTGGGGATCACACTTTCACTGGGAAAAGTTAAGAGCTCAAGAGGAGAAGTAAACAATCCATCCTCTCCTTACCTCCATATCTGTACAAACTCAAGCCAACTGAAATGCAGGGTCTCTGGTCCTGCTCTCGGAGGATGGACACAGAATACGGTGAGGACAAAAAGGAACACGAACGGAACCATGGATGGGGGTTCATACCACTATATTCTCGCTGGTGGCTGGGCTGGAGATACAGAAAGCAGGAGCCACACGATCCGCAACCTGCCATCTGCTTTTCTGCCAACCGCCTTGCCAGCGTAGCCATGGCAGTTATATCAGTGGCTAATGGCTAACTGGTTACAGCTGATAACCATCTACTACCCGAGCCAGCACTTTTCCACGTGAGGCCGAGAGCCTGGAAACTGCTCTCTGGGGCTCTGTCCCTACACCAACATAGCCCATTCCAGACAGTAGAGCAGACTGAATATAAAGTAATGGTAGTAGCTGTTATGGATAAAAATCTAATGTGGTTCTCAGGCCCCCTCCTTGGGTATATATTAGGCCTTTTGAAAAGTAGATGAACTTTGGTCCTCTAGAATCCCATAGCATATTGGCACAGTGATTGTCCCAAATGGACCCGTAGAGATAATTATGCTTAAAAGGCAAGCTCATGTGTACCCATGAGGAAGTTTATGGACCTTGCAGACTATATTTAACTGAATAATAATGCCCCATCCCCCCCCCAAGAAAAGATATTCATGGCATAATCCTTGGAAGCTGTGAATGTTACCTTATATGGCAAAATACTTTGCAGGTGTGATTAAATTAAGGCTCTTGAGATGAGGAGATTATCCTGTATTACCCAAAAAGGCTCTAAATATAACCACTCACTAGGGGCTCCAAAGGAACAGAGCCCAGCTGACACCTTGATTTTGGCCCAGGGAAACTGATTCTGGGCTTCTGACCTCCAGAACTATAAGAGAATACATGTGTGTGTCTTTAAACCACCACATTTGTGGTCATTTGTTGCAGGAGCCATAGGAAACCAATACACAGTCTCATGCCTCTTAATGAATAACCAGCTTAACCTGTACTTATGTAGCTCCATTTTCCTTATTATTAAATAAGTAGCAGACTTGATCAGCAGGTGGTTTGTGAACAAAGAACGGAAACAGCTGGTCAACCAAATGCTACTGCTGACTGCAAGAAGACTGGTCCTCACATCTCTGACCTTTGCTGTATTGTCTTGAAGGAAGGTGTAAGAACATGGCAGGTTTCAATAGGGTTCCTGTGTCTCAAAGCCAATTGAGATCATCTGCTTTTCCTCAACAACAGGTAAAACATTGCAAATTCACACCTGTCATCCTGATACCACAGCCCCCGACCGCAGCTTCCTTGCAACCTCATCCATGCAGGTGAGGAGAAACTGAAATTAATGCTGTGATGGTGGCCACAGATCAAGGTATGAAGTTCCTCCCTCATTCTAATAGGGGGACAACGAAACTAGAGGACAAAGTGGACTTAGCCTCAATTCCTGTTGTTTGAGTCAACCTGACTTTCAGGAAAAGCTTTGAAGAAATTGTTCAAGACCTTTGATAAATGGTGTTTGTCTACTGTCCAGGCACTTCCGATCTTCTGTCAGCATTAGGTGGTAGAAAGTAGGCCAGTCTTAGAATGAGATGACATCACCTTTGGATATTTCACATCTGGGCCTCAATGTCCTCGTCTATAAAAAGCAGGAATTGATTTAGATTGACGTTTGCCCAACAGAATCTCTTATTTACTGATTTCATTGGTCTGCTTTGTCAAAATGGTTTAAACATCATTGTTCTATGTGTAGCTTAGAAATAGTGCTGCTTCTTTAGAATATAAATGCAATAAAAGTTTGTTTTTTTCCTCCTACAGATAAAAATGTATAGAACAAGCAACATCTTTTTAAAATTCTAAATAGAGATGACTGCTCTTTGAAGGGAGTATCGCGAGGCAGCAATCATAACAAGGCCAGCTGGTACTGAAACTACCACGTTTGTGAAGGTCAAGCCCTATGGAAGTCCAAATTTTAACCAAATATCATATTTCAAAGCCCTTCATTTGCCCCTGGGTATAAACATGTGTCTGCACTGTTAGCTCCTTTTCTGAACGTCAATGAATGACAATAAACTTGTAGAAGCTTCACACCCTAAGTACCTCCTGAAATAAACTTACGAAGTCTCTGAAATCAAGACACCCTGTAGAAAGTGCTGATCATTACTTGCTAAAGAAATTAATTTATGTAGTACCATAGGTGCCATAGGTGAGAAAGTGCTTATCGATGAATATTTTCCAGTCATAAACCTGCTAAAAAAAAAATGATTTCGCAGCTCGTCAGGCTGTTAAGTCTGTGTCATTTACTTTGCAAGGGCTTCCTCTTTTTCTTTCACCTTTGCAGAGGAAAGCATTTATCGTGCGGGAAGGCACTGCTGGAAGGTTGGCAAGACCTTACGCACAAATGAGCATTTTTCCGGAAAATGTGGAGATTAGAGTGATTCTGTCGGTCTGCACCAGGCTGCACTTCCTCCACCCTTAACACAGTTGTTCTTCCTTCTGTATTACGTCTGCCCTGCCTTTTGACTGCTCTAAATTAACTGCTAGGAGTCAAAAATGTCAATGTCTCCTGTACAGATGTTTATCTCTCTCAGTACAGCAACATGGCTGCGGGATTCATAAAAGGAACCCTGCTCCCCAGTGACAGTTGTGTGACATCGAACAAACTACTTGACCTCCCTAAGTCTGGGTTGGGACCACTTAGATGGGGGAAGTGGGTCACCTTCACTCTTTCTTCCTCCCTGACTTACCAACTACAGTTTCTGGCATCACCAAGATCCAAGCAGGGAGGGAGGAGAGGTGACCAGGTGAAAAGTTTTGACTTGCTCAGTAATGTCGTAAAATGATCCCATGCCCTCCAGGATTAAGAAGTGTTTCAAGATGACTTTCTCTGGTGAGCACTCTCATGGGTTCTCTGGAGACCTGCTCCGATACTGCAAATATAAGTTTGTCAAGAGCAGTGCCTCTTTCATCAGGCCTCACTCGATCCCTGTCAGCTTCTGTTTCCAGAAGGACCCTCCACAGCTGGAACGTCCAGGACAATATTCCAGCAAGAGTTCCACAACTGGACCCTGGTGTCATGCTCCTCGACCTCCCGTCAGAAGACAGGACCAGTAGTTCCCAGATGTAGCCCCTGACCTGCCGTCATAGCCACTTTTGTTTGCTTAGGTTTGTATCAGGCACCTAACCACTCTGCCCTATAACTACTGGGACGCAGGTCTCCAAGTAAGATAAGACCTAGCTCATAGGGTACTCTACACTCCAGCCCTGTGAGAGGGTTGGGGCTTCCTGCGACACTCTGTCCACCAAATTCCTCAGGACAAATCATCTCTTAATTTTCATTCTTGACCCTTTTATATGCTTCAACCAGGTGAGACTCACTTGGGGAAAGGATCTAAGAGTTATAACTGGTTCTAGAATACATCTTTTGAAATGTGTGTATGTATAATCTTCTCATAGGTAAATGTGGTATCTGACATTTATCACATCTTTTTTAAAATATTGAGGTATAATTAATAATCCATAAAATTTACTTGTTTAAAGTGTATGATTCAGTGGATTTTAATATTTCACAAGCTTATACAACCATCATCACTATCTAATTCAGAACATTACCATCACCTCAAAAAGAAACCCAATACTCATTAGCAGTCATTGTCCATTCTTCCCTCCCCACAGTTCCTGGCTCTATAGATTTGCCTGTTCTTGACATTTTATATACATAAACTCACACAGCATGTGGCTTCTTTCACTTAGCATAATGTTTTCAAAGTTCATCCATATTGTACCACACATCAGTATTTCATCCTTTTTTGTGATTGAATAATACCATTGTGTAGATAAATATACCACATTTTGTTTATCCATTCATCAGTTGGTGGAGATTTAGGTTGCTTTCCCTTTTGGGCTATTATGAATAATATGTACAAGTTTTTGTGTAGATGTATGCTTTCAGTTCTCTTCGGTACACACCTAAAAGTGAAATTGCTGGGTGACACAATATTTCTATGTTGAAACTTTTCAGGAACTGCCAGACTAGTTTTCAAATGGTTACACCATTATACAATCCCAAATATATGAGGGTTCTTATTTCTCTACATCTTCACCAACACTTGTTATTGTCTGTCTTTTTTAATATAGCTACCCTAGTGGGTGTGAAATGGTATCTTACTGTGATTTTAGTTCACATTTCTCTAATGACTAATAATGTTGGCCATCTTTGCATATGCTTATTGGCCATTTTTATATCTTCTTTGGAGAAATGTCTACTCAAAACCTTTGCCCATTTTTAATTGGGTAATTTGTTTTTTTATTGTTGACTTGTAAGTGTTCTTTATTCTTAACACTAGATTATTATCAGATATATGATTTGCAAATATGTTCCCCATTTTGTGGGTTGTCTTTTCATTTTCATGGTAGTATTTTTTCAAACATAAATGCTTTAAATTTTGATGAAGTTCAATTTATCTTTTTTTTATGGCCTTGTGCTTTAGATGTCATATCTAAGAATCCATTGCCTAATTCAAGATCATGAAGATTTATACTATGTTTCCTTATAAGAGCTTTATCATTTTATCTGTTACAGTATGATCTTTTTGAATTAATTTTTGTATATGATGTATTTGTATATGATGTATCTTAACACTACATTAAAACCCACAACTCAGCATCTTGTAATGTAAGTAAATCAATATCATATTTTGGTAAATAAGAGATGGTAAAAATATCTCTGATATGAAAGTATAATATTTTAATCATTTAAAAATATATAGTTGTTCAAAAATTAAAATATTTATTGGTATGTACATTATAAATCATCCTTATAAAGAAATTAAAAGAGATTCCCCCTAAGGTCTTTAGTAAAAAACAAATTATTGTCTTTATTTGACTAACTATTTTTACTTGAAAGCAATGCAATTAGCATTTCTTTAAAAAGTAATAATGGGAGATCCAAAACGGCAGAGTAGATTACACCATGCATGCTTCCTTCCATGAACACATTAAAATGACAACTAAATTATAGAACAATCACCCTGGAGAACCATCTGAACTCTGGCTGAACAGAAGTTTTATAAGTAAGGAAATAAAGAAGAAGCCACGTCAAGACTGGTGGCAGGGGTGGAGACACAAAAGGGCTGGCCCCAAACCTCCAGGTGACAGATGAAAACTGGGAGGGATATCTCAGCCACAGAGGTACCTTACAGTGGAGCAAGGGACCCCAGCCTCACACCAGGCTCCCCAGTTCAGAGTACTGGTGCCAGAAAAGGAGTCCCCATAACATCTGGCTGAAAAAAATCTCCACTGAAAAACAATGGATATTCCAGCCTTCCAGGTGGGACAGAAGGCTGTGGGAAACCCGGACATCCTCTTAAACAGCCCATGCACAGACTCACTCACTTGCAGGCACTCACCTTGGGCTCCAGTGGAGGGATGGTGAGTCAGGGGGCCTTGAAGAGATACAAGGGGCAGACTGAGGTGTGTGGCTTTGGGGGAAGAACTAGAGGACAGTCAACATTTTCCCCGTGAGGGGTCCACTTTCCATGGAGCCAGAAGGCGGGCATCATATTTCCTGTGTTTAGCCCACACCCTCTGGCCAACTGAATCTGATTGGCCTGGTGAGCACTGCTGCTCTGTTCTCCTGACTTAGTAGGACCCCGCCCCACCCAAGTTGCACATAGCCGGTGGCACTTTCTCCATGAGCAGCCAGCCCCGCCCACATTGCATGCTTTCTTAGAAATCTATCAGAGTCCAGAGACCCCAGGTGGGCGGCAATTGGCCTTAGTGTGCTCTGAGACTTTGGCTAAGTTGCTACAGGCTCAGCACTGGCAGCAAACCAGAATTTACATTAACCTGGTGACCACAATTCTTCCCACTCTCGTGACTCTCTGAGACTCTGCCTCACCCAACTCACATACTGCACAAGGCTTTATCAGTGACTGAAACTTAAGGGAGCCGGCAGGTGGCAGCAGGTCTCAAAGTGACCTGGCTTTTTGCAGAGCTACCCCAGGCCCAGTACTGGTGGCAGATGTCCTCAGTTCCCAGTGTGGCCTCTCCCACATGCCTCCCACTTTAGCACAGGCAGCAAACAACTGTGAACCACTTTGTAGCTCCTACCATGTAGTCCCTGCCTAGTCACAGGCAATGGGTGACCTGGGCCTGCACCAAAGCTGCTCCTAAGATGTCCCAGGACCAACATACTTGGAGGTAGGCTTCAGATCACAACAGGCACCACCCAATTAGCCCCACAAGTGGCACACATAAAGGGCAGTCTTGACAGGCACCAGAGCCTTCTGGGGAAAATCCTACTCAGTAGGGTAAGCCGATCTCCCACAGCAGCCTGTAACTGTGGATGTGGCCAAACCCACAGCGAGTCAGTCTGAAGGTCAATCCCACCCACTGATGTCCCAAAAGCAATCAAGGTTCAACTATAAGAAGAGGGCACACACAATCCACACAAGGGACACTCCTGGAGCACCCAGAGCAGGTGACCAGGGAGAATGTGCCAGGGCCCCACAGGGCACCTACTACATAAGGCCACCTGGCGAAGACAGGGAGACATAGAAGATCTACCTAATCCATAGAAACAAACACAGAGAGGCAGCCAAAATGAGGAAACAAAGTCATACATCCCAAATGAAAGAACAGGAGAAAACTTCAGAAAACGTACTAAGTGAAATAAAAGCAAGCAACTAACCAGAGACAGAGTTCAAAACAATAGTTATAAGAATGCTCAAGGAACTTAGTGAGAATTTCAACAGAGAGATAACATGCATGAAAAGGACATAGAAACCATAAAAAGAAATCAGTTAGCAGGGAAGAATACAATAATTGAAGTGAAGAGTGCACTAGAAAGAATCACCATCAGAATAGATAAAGCAGAGGATTGAATCAGTGATTTGGAAGACAAGGTAGCAGAGAACACCCAATTGGAACAGAAAAATAATCCAAAAAAAATGAAGATAGTTTAAGCGACCTCTGGGACAACATCAAGTTAAAAACATTTGCATCCTTGGAGTACCAGAAAGAAAAGAGAGAAAGTAAGGGATTGAGATTATATTTGAATAAATAATAACTGAAAACTTTCTTAACCTGACAAAAGAAATAGACATAGAAGTCCAAGAAATGCACAGAGTCCCAAACAAGATGAATCCAAACAGGCCCATACGAAGACACATTATAATTAAAATGGCAAAGGTTAAAGAGAAAGAAAGAATCCTAAAAACAACAAGAGAAAGGCAACTAGTAACTTATAAGGGAGCTCCCATAAGACTGTCAGCTGATTTCTCAGCAGAAACTTTGTAGTTCAGAAGGGATTGGCACAAAATATTCAACATCATGAAAAGCAAGGACCTATAACCAAGAGTACTCTACCCAGCAAGGCTATCATTTAAAATTGAAGAAAAGATAAAGAGCTTCCCAGACAAGTAGAAGTTAAAGGAGTTCATTACCACCAAACCAGTATTATAAGGAATGTTAGAGGGGCTTCTTTAAGATGGAAAAAAAATCAAAACTATGAATAATAAAATGGCAATAACTACATATCCATCAACAATTATTTTCAATGCAAATAGATTAAATGCTCTAATCTAAAGACATAGGAGAGCTGAATGGATAAGAAAACAAGATATTTACATATGCTGCCTACAAGAGACTCACTTCAGATTAAAAGACACACACAGATGAAAAGTAAAGGGATGGCAAAAGTTATTTTATGAAAGTGGAAACAAATAAAACAGAAAACCTGGGTTAGCAATACTTATACCAGACAAAATAGACTTTAAAACAAAGACTATAACAAGAGACAAAGAATGGCCCAGAAATCCCACTACTTGGTATTTATCTGAAGAAGCCCAAAATGCTATTTCAAGATTACATGTGCATCTATATGTTCATTGCAGCATTGTTTACAATGGTCAAGATGTGGAAGCAGCCTGGGTGTCCATTGATGGATGAATGGATGGATAAAGAGGAGGTGGTACATATATACAATGGAATATTTGCTCAGCCATGGAGAGGAATGGGTTCTCACCATCCACATCGTCCTGGATGCAACTGGAGGGTACTGTGCTGAGTGAAGTATGTCAGACAGAGAAAGACCGATGTAATGTGATCTCACGTATATGTGGAATCTAAAGAACAAAATAAACAAACAAAACAGAAACAAATTCATAGACACAGAAAACATTTTGATGTTTGCCAAATGGGAGGGGGTTAGATGAAAAAGGGAAGGAATTAAGCAGTACAAATTGGTTGTTAAAAAGGATGTAGGGTATAGCATAAGGAATATAGTCAATAATATTGTAATAACTATGTATGGTGTCAGATGGGTACTAGATTTGTTGGGATGATAGATGATAGATGGGTGGGGGCCAGGGTGAAAAAGGTGAAGGGATTAAGAAATACAATTGGTAGTTACAAAATAGACATGGGGATATAAAGTAAAACCCAGGGAACATAGTCAATAATGTGGTAAGAACTGTATAGTGCCAGGTCACAAATGTGACTAAAATCACATTCATTAGTCAGGGGCATCACTTCTTAAATTATGTAAATGTCTAACTACTATGCTGTACACCTGAAATTAATATAAAATAATATTGAATGTCAGCTGTAATAGAAAAATTTTAAAAGGGGAGAAAAGGTGAAGGGGAATATAAGGTCCAAATGTCCAGGTATAAAATAAATAAGTCAGGGGGATGTAATGTACAGCATAAGGAATATAGTCAATAATATTGTGATAACATGGTACAGTGTCAGGTGATTGCTGGACTTATCATGGTGAACACTTCTTTAGGTCTATAAATGTTGAATAATTATGGTGTACCCCTGAAACTAATATAATATTGTATGTTAGCTCTATTTTTAATAAAAATATTTTTAAAAGTCATGATGCCTAACTTTCAATGCATTTGACTTATTGTAATACTCAATAACTAATTTCTCTAAGGAAAAAAATCTTTACAAATTAACATATTACTCTTACATTAGGTACATGTCAACAAACTATTACTCCTCAAAATTGCTCTTGCTAAAATGTATGTGCCTGACAAAGAGAAATAACCTCACAGCATTCCAATGTCTACTTAAATTAAGTCTTGGGTATGATTAAGTGTCAGTAGAACTGTTGGTAGACTGCCCTCAGAACACATTGCATTCAGAAATTCATAAAATCACCAAAAGAAGAAATTTTTAACTGAGCAGGTATGAGAGAAAAGTGGGGAAGGAAACTAGAATCAGAAATGTAAAAAACCAACCAACCAAACAAACGAACAAAAACTCCTTATGACAGAGGCACCTGAGAAACAATGAAGTATGTGATTTTGGAGTTGGACGCCCTATATCTGCACCTCAGTTCCACTACTGACCCGTTTTGTGAACTTGAGTCAGTTAACATCCGTAAACCTCGGGTTCTTCCTCTCTATAATGGGTTTCATGACAGCATCTGTCTCACAGTATTGTTATAAAGATTAAGTTCACTCAGGTAAGCGCTGAGTTCAGCTCCTTGCTTAGAGAGAGAACCCAATAACTGTTAGCTTTATTATTTATTATTGTTATTATTTCAACAAACAGAAAAGGTGCATAGGGCCAAATTACTGACAATTCTTGGCTTCCAGAATTAAATTCCTATTCTTTGGAGTTACAATATGATACATAATGTCCGAATAAGACCCGGAGCAAAATGTTTCGGCATATCGGTGAATTTAGTGGGTGTTCCAGTCTTTGACCCTGAATTTCAGGGATCCAGTCCTCCACTGTGCTAGGTTATATTGTATTGGAATTTTTCTTTGTGCATGTTGATACTATGTTCTTAGGCTCATGTACACTCAAAACAGTTAGATTCTCAATCTGAATCACACTCGTTCTCATGTTAAACTCTGATACAGTTATAGTTATGAAAACAACCAGTAGGTCAGAATTATTATAGTTCTGTTTCTTCCCCACTGCATTTCTTCCACTATTCAATTTTAATTTATAATACCTTGATACTTTAAATGTACTTTTCTTTCTACTATCTGCTTTATCAGCTTTAAATTATATATTTTGTCTTTTCACCTGAAAGTTCAGGAAATCAGTGTACTTGCATGACCTCCATTACATTCTACGATTACAATCGCATGCGTATCATCGGGGTTTATAACGTTTACATTCGGTTCCTAACCATATATTGGTATCAGCCTAAATGGAATCCATTGTGACTGCCAGTCCTTTCGCTATGCTTTCCATTCTGGTTCAGAGGACTCCCCCACTGTAAGGAGACAGTGTGTACAGTTCCAGTGCCGGGAGAACTAAGGAGAGTGCAGCTGATTTGGAACCTTGGGACTCTTCAAGTTTGGAGCTGCAGGCTGGGAACTTGGCCCAAAGCACAGAGTCTGAGAGCCCGTGGAGACTGCAGGGTCCAGTAGCAGAGAAAGTACAGAGCCCTGCAAGCAAGAAGAGTTTTTCTGTGAACACACTGATGTACCCCTGAAGACTCAAGGACAATCTGGGGAGAGACTTTGCAGGGGGCATAAGTCCCAGCTGAGTAGATGGGGGGGGGGGGGGCGCTGAATCATGGAAACTTGTTTAAACGGTAAAGTGGTCACATGTGACCTCCCCAGGCTAGACAGGCCTGGGAACATTTAAACTACATCTGAAATTAAAATGTGACTCAATAAGAAAATACATTTTTTTTGGTAGATAAATAGTGAGGTCTGATTAAACAGAAATGTGGGATTATAGATGTTTATATGAAGCTTTGACTGTAATAGATACAGATGTGTACTTTTGTCTTTAAGTAAGAAGCAAAGTTAGAAGTGGATTTTAAAAAAATACTCCTTACTATAGCTACTACCTTTCTCTGAATAAAACTTAAACTCATCTTGTCATTCTCGCCTTTTCTACACCCTGCTATAATGGGCACACACACACACACACACACACACACACACACACACACACCCATGGTAGCCTCTGATACGCTCCTTCAACACACCTGGGAGTTCACATTCCACCTCCAAGTGTCCACATCACCCCACTTCCCTCTCTAGAGTCTTCAGGGGCACAGGTCCAGAAAAAGCAAATCACCATGTCACTCTCCTTTCCTGTTCCCTCTCATCCAGAGGCCACTTCTTCCTCCTTCGCATCCCCATGCTGTTTTATCCGTACCTCTCATGGGGTTTACGGCTTTCTGGCTTGTGTTACCATTGTTTACGTGTATTAGACATCACAGTCCAGTGGAAAGAACGACTGTCGGCTCTCGAGTCAATCCGTCTGCAGATGGAGCCCAGGTCCATCCCTCACTAGGTGGGTGGCCTTGGGAAAATTCCAAAGTCTTGGGAGTCTCTTTTTTTTTTGGCAAGTATACATAAATGATATTGTCATTCCTAATTGTTTCAAAGGTTGGAGATAATATACGTAAAACACAGAGCTCAGTAAAATATCAAAAAAAGCCCATCATCATTATTATTATTATCCTCATTTATGATATTATTTTTGTGATTTCTTACATCCCCTTTGAAGTATTTATTTATCCACACATTCAACAGATATTTATGGAGGGCAAACTATGTGTCAGGCACTGGGAGATACACGGAGAAAAGGACAGAAGGTTTGGGGCTGGGGATGGGTAACGTCAGTGAATAAACAAGCAGACAAATAAATGCAGAGCTCATTGCCGATGAACAGAGTGCTGTGAAGAAAACAAAACAACATATACAACAGAGAGTGACAGGAGCAGGGGGAAATAAGCAAAGGCCACGCTGGGAAGGGAGCTCCTGGACTAAGAGCAGGATGAGACGAAAGTACCTACAAGAAGTCCCAAAGCCAGAGCTTTTCAGGAGGGGACCGTGAATGTGAAGCCTCTGAGTGGGGACCGACCTGGTAGCAGAGTGAGCAAAGGAAAGCATGGTAGAGAGTGGACAGGAAGAGACAGGAGACGCCAGTCCGGTGGGACCTGTTGGCTCTGATTAAAGAACATGGATTTTATTCCCAGTGGGCTTGGAACCTCCCTGAAGACATGGTTCACTGGCTTGAACTCAGTGTTACATATGCCACTGGAGAGCTGTTTGTCTCCTGGAGAGCTGTTCCCCAGCGACCAGTCCACAGATGTTTGCAAAAGGTAAATATGAAAGGAAGGAAGGAAGACAGGAGGGGAGAGAAAGGAGGGGGAAAAGAAGACCACAGTAGACGTCCATACAGACGAATCTGATCATTCTCACCATTGTCAGGGATTCAAGGACAGACTGAGGCCAGCCTTGGTGGGTGGAGAAATTTTCCATCCTCCCATGAACATTTGGTGTCACACTGGTGTCTTTGCTCGGGTGGTCCCAGATGGTGTTTGGGGCTGGGGAGCTGGGAGGTCTGCGAGAAGAACAGCTCATCGCTGCCTCTGGCTCTCATCTCTGGCAGTTCTGTCTCTCAGGTCGCAGATAACAACTGTCAGATGGTCTTACTGTGAAGCAATGAGCTTCCCCAAAACAAAGAGGCCGGCCCTGCTCCAGAAAAGCTGCAGCCTGGACAAAACACACAAACCTGGAAAAAATTAAAAGTTCATGAGCAACTTGAACAAAGCACCACGGGGAGATGCAAGGGGTTAAACACAAGCACACAATGTTCCCAACGCCCTTGAATGCACAGGCAGAAAAATAATCGCACATCCTTGGTAAAGAGAAAAAGAAACCGTGCAAGCAACAAGTCAGGGCTGCCCTATGAGAACTAAAAATAATGCCGGGAAGGTTGGCCCAACCCAAAAATGGAGGGAAAGGAAAATGAAAGGCAGTAGGAGAAAGCAAGAAACAAGATAAGAAGAGGGAGCGGGGAACGGAGCTGCTGAGCACAGCCTACCTCCTGTTTTCCAGAGATGACTCCCAAACAGCCTCAGTGTGTCTGACCTGCCTTGGCCAGGTCCGGTCCCCTGGACACCCTCCTCTCTAAGAGCATTATGGTGGCGAGAAGCTAGCCTACTCATGAAGGAGAAACCACAGCCTCCTCTTAAATATTTTTTTCAATTAATTTTGGTCTTTCATATAAAAAGAATTGAACTCAAGTTTGGCCAACCCCACTGGCCAAATGGTGCTGGGGTGATTTGCTAACAGACACACATCTGCAAAAGAAGGCTGTGGCTCAAACAAAACAGCAGCATTTGGAAAAGTAAGAAGTGTGAGAGTGTGAGATTCGGGGACCATATCTGAATCCAACGTGAAGGTTACCAAGCCTGGATTGGAGGAGAGTTGCTAGTCTCGGCTCATATCTTGAGGAAAGTAATGCAGTAGTTGGAATTCAAGGTAGAACGCGCTAATATATTCATGATTCTTAACGGCCAGTTCCTTCATGGGTGCCAGTTGTATGCTCAGAAAGCTGCACGAGTGTCTTTCTGAGAAGTGGTGCCATGATGGCAGAATCCCATCTGTGGCTTCATCATAAACATTTCTAGGGACACAGGCCTATCTATTTCACCAGAGAGATCGGTGGGAAACTTCAAGTGAGGAAGGACTCCTTGTGTCTAAGGCCTTTTAAACTTCTCATTTATAAAAAGGTAAACCAACAACCAGTTTGGGCGCGAAGGAACAGATTTTGCCCCAAAGTTGTAAAGATGTTTAGGGTTTAAATTACCATACTATGTCTACCATGCATGGGGTACCAGCTTTGGGCAAAGCACCACTGCAAATGCTGTGCATATGACAGAGTGCCTTTAGTGCCAACCAAACCTCTGCCAAGCAAATATCACCATCCCCTCGTTACACATGGTAAAATTATGGCTCTGAAAAGTGAAGCAGTTTTCCCACGGTCTCCTAGCTAGTAAATGGGATGTCCAGGTTGGCCCAGGACTGTCTAATTCCAATACTAGAATAAAAACTCATGACCACAATAGGAAAAATTAAATGGCAGGTTTCAACTGCCTGGCCATCTTGGGTGAAAATCTTTGCTCGTTAATTCTTTTCACTGGGGTAGGGGCCCAACATTTTTATGGAACCAGAGCAGTGGGCATATAGTCTTCTCACCTGAAAGACTGTAGTGCAGTTTCTGAGAGAAGAAATTTTGAGTTTAGAATCTCCAAAGAGAAATGCTCTTTTTAGATTTTTGGCTGGAGGTTTCTTTGTGTCATGGAGATCAACTCCATTGCTGGGGCACGGAAGAGTAAAAATAGATTTCCCATCAGTAGCAACAAGTAGGAGTTGTTTGTCAGCCAGAAGGAAATTCCTTCATTCTTTTCCTGCCTTAGTTCTTTGTCTGCCAACAATTAAGCCAGGTTCGCTGTGGAGTGGGAAAGAGCCCACTTCACGTATGAGTGGAGGAGGAGGTCACCTACAAAAGATAATTTTAGAGAGGTGAGGAGAAGCGGGGCGGAACCCAGTCAGGATTGAGAGCACCAGCCAAGCAGGGACCCCACCCCCCCAAAACAAAGGCAAAAATAAGTTTAGCTTTGCTGAATATATACACAATTGAAAGTATTCAGAAAATCTAGAAAAAAGCATT
Organism: Rhinolophus sinicus; assembly: GCF_057876585.1. Classification (NCBI taxonomy): domain Eukaryota; kingdom Metazoa; phylum Chordata; class Mammalia; order Chiroptera; family Rhinolophidae; genus Rhinolophus; species Rhinolophus sinicus. The sequence continues at coordinate 203,239,749 of NC_142517.1, forward strand.
TTAATTTAGCAAACATACAAGTTTTATGCCACTGTTAAAGTTTTGTTTTTAATTACATGTAAGGGAAAGAGACCACCACATCATACTCCTTTTTAAGACTCAGTGCCTACAAAGTGTTAAATCTGCCCCAACCAAACTAAACATCTCCCCACATGGATACCTCAAACCCCATTTTTACCAGTAAGTTCCGGTTTGCAAAAGTGTTCTCTTCCTTCTGGGTAGGTTTTCTTTTTTGAGGCAAATGCCCTGAGAGCTAACACACTAATTTCATGTAGCTCTGGGGAAAAAGAGTTTATCAGATGTGTTTTCTCTGCTCCAGAAAAATCCTGTGTCCCATGAAAGCGTCTGGCAAAGGCCAATACCTAACCTCAACCAATGTGTAGAAAAGTTGGGACAAAGCTTGCTGACCTAATGTTTTGGCCCTAGACCATTCTCTAATTCTATAAAATGTGCTCAGAAATCATAAAAATTGTGAAATTCTAATTCTGTAAGAAGTCATCTCTGCTTTGAACCCTTGGTCGATCCACTGGAAGTCACAGTCCCTTCTCTTTGGGGGGGGGGGTGAAGGAAGGGGGGGGAATGCACATAACCATACCCGCGAAAAACACTGCATTAGATTTTAGTGTTGTCAAATTTCTAAACTCCAGGTTCAGATCAGATGACCCTCATATTTTATAAACAAAGAAGCAGAGGGTCAGAGAGGAGTGCTTTGCTCAAAGTCACACAGTCAGTGACAAGGCAGATGAGAACTGAAGTATTCACAGGATCATTCAAAGAAATACCCCCCATCAGATTCCCATCTGTCAAACATTTCAGCAAACACAAATAGTAGGGTTACTCTATTCAGGAAGAAGTTTGTTTAGCTCAGCCAAACTTATTTTATTTTTCAACAGTTGAAGTAAACCAGACTCAAAACTCTACATATTTTTCACATATGGGGCATGGGACGCTACTAACTGGAACAGTTAGTGTGTGCTGGGGACGAGAGCAGGATGCAAATTAGATGAACAGTTTGAATTTAAACCAGAAACGTGCTGCTGATGTGAAAAATAAGTTGGCTGTTTTAGACGCATCATTAGCATTTCCTCCCTGAATTCTGTGTGTACAGGGTGTGTGGTGTGGTTGCCAGTATGTATGGGTGTGTGTGAAGGGTGTAGCATGCGTGTGCATATGCCTCTGTGTGTATGGGTGGTGTGGTGTGTGTGTGTGTGTGTCTGTGTGTCTGGGCAGTGTGGTGTGCATGTACGTTTGTGTATGTGTGTGTATTTGGCTACCATCTTCTGTGAAAAGCAAATGGGAAGTCGCATTTACCCAAGTGAGGAAAAGCCCTTGAGGAAAAGCCCTTAATTAGCAGTTGAGCTTTAATGAGACAGCCCAGCAGTCTTTTCACCAGCTTCCCAAGAAGCTCTCAGAAGCACCAGAGAAGGAAGTTGGACTGGGAGGTGCCCACAGGGGAGGGGGTACAGGTTGTGTCTGGAGTATTGAAACTGCAAACCAAGAACTTTCACTGGCATTTCCTGACAACCCAGAGCCATAAATGCATATCAGCATTTCAAAGAACAGGGATTTTTTTTCCAGTTTGCATGTCTTTCCATTATTGAAACTGCCAAAGTAAAGCTCTGGAGTTAGATGGAACTGAGTTGAAATCCCAGAGGTACATGGACCCACCGAGTGACTTTAGACAAGTTCCCTTCTAAGCCTTAGTTTATTTACTGTCAAATGGTGTCATAGGTAGTATATACAAACCTTTGGGATGAAGGGTTATATGGACACAAGAGCTGATCCGTGGCCAGTGAGGGGGCACCTGGCAAAATGCTTGATAAACGTGAGCTGTGGACATTACTTGGGTCTTCACCATACCTGGTCCAGCAGGAGTTCTGAACTTATCGGCAGGAAACTGGGGACCTTGGTTTCTTGACTTTACCAGGAAATGAGATGTATCAGATGATAAATAAAGGTTTCCACCCAGCAGTAATCCTTTGCGATTCTACAATCTTTTCTGGCCTCGTTGGAAGTCTGCTGGGGGAGCCTTCTCCCCGCTGCCTGCCCCGATTCTCCTCATTCCAACCTTCTGGCCCTTCTTGTTGTCCCTTTTCAGCACTCTTCCTGTCCCCCACTCTCCACCTAGCTGGCTATCCAGGTTGACCTCAGCAATCCTCTGGGACATGACTTCCCAAATTTGTGCAGCAGCTTCACACACTAAATATGGGCCCATGATAGCACACCAACACTCACTGGGAGGGGAGCACTAAAGCACTTCCGGAACCCATTTTAATCCAACTGGTCTAAATAGGATTTTCAAATAGTCTCATTAAATGGGGGTGGAACTGAAATCCAATTTCTTTATATACAAGCCGTCCAGACAAGTCGAGATCTGAGATGACTTCCAGAACTGATATGAGAGTTGCAAGGGGCAGGTGCTGTCATTGTGCCACATCCCCACATGTAGCATGTTAGGTCTCCTCAATGATATCGAGGGTATGATGGATAAATACATGTTGGGATATGAGTTTAGAAAACAAGGAACTCTATCTAATGATTCAATTTATAACAATGTTTTGTGTGTGTATGTGTGTGTGTGTTTTTAAATCCAATAATCCTCAAATATTTTATCTTCGTCTCATAGGGTACCAGGTATTATCTTCCTGACCAAATTCATGCTCTTGGCACTGATTTCCATTCTCAGAACTGCAAGTTATTCACATCTGTCATTCTCAGATGACAAGTTAAAAAAGAAGACTAGAGAAGGATGCCTGCTAATTGTTTCTGCTACTGGTTGAGGTCCCACTGTTCTGGATACCTCAATCTACTTTGAACTTCCTCTGCAATTTCTTGAGGAAACCCAACCTCCACAGGAAAAAGACAACTTTTAACTGATTTCTACTACTTTTTTTTTTTTTTTTTTTTGGCTTTTAATCTAGAAAAACTGAGGCACTAAGAAGAAAGTATCATCCTAGACCTAGTGCTCTAATTCAGCTCTAAGTGCCTAACTGTAAAAGTATTTTAGTGTTTATTGACAAAACTGAAGTCCTTTTAGCACTTCAGCAATCAACTGCATAGGGATTAAGAGATGATGTTGAAATCTAACAACACGATAATGGTGGCAACAAGCTCAAAGATGTTCCTTTGGCAGGTCCAGGAGGATGTCAGAAGCCCAGCGCGTGGAACTTTGCCTCCTTTCCAATTCTTTCTTAGAGAGACATCTATCATTTGGGTCAGCAAACATTTCCTATAAAGGAACGGGTAATAAGCATTTTACACTTGGGGCCATTTGGCCTTTGCAACAACTACTCAGCCCTGCTGTTGTAGTGCCATAGGCAACAGCTAAATGTATTAGCATGGTTGTGTCTCAATAAAACTTTATTTACAAAAACAGGCAACAGGGCTGGATTTGGCTCACAAGCCATAGTTGCCAAAACCCTGAATTTTTGATCATTGAGTTGTGTGATATAGGGTAATACCAAGATGTGGGGCTTCACTAAGATTCTCATCCAACCCCCTTGTTATGTGTGATTTTTTTTTATATATATAGTATTTTGTTTTCTTTCTCATTGTGGGAATGACATAATCATTGTAAAAACTTACAGAAAAATAGAACAGATGAAAATCATTCATAATGCCATCAGACATACTACTTAATATTTAGAGATATTTTGTTTTGTTTTGGTTGGGATTTTGTTGTTGTTGTTTTATAGGATCAGGATAATGCTGTATATTATATAAAAATTTACCTAATTCCCTGATTTTTATGTTATTTCCTACGTAAGTTTAGACTTAATTTTACTAATTTTTAGCATAGAGATTATTTGTTTTTTCAGGAGCAGGGAGGAACTTCAGCAATATCGTTTCTTTTCTCACATTTCCAGTTATGGTACTTGAGGTCAGGAGCAACTTACACAGAGAGGGAGCAGAGAGAATACTGCCTAGTGAACTTCACTAACATGTTTCTCCAAGGTCAGGGTGTAGAATAACCCTGGAGAAAAGGGGTGTGTGTGTGTGTGTGTGTGTGTGTGTGTGTGTGTGTGTGTGTGTGCAACTCATTACTAATATTGTTTCTGATGCCCATGTTAAACACCATCAGGTAATTGGGTATAAGTAGTAAACAGCCCAAGCTTTGAGAAGCATGTGGGTTTAATGGGGTTCAGGAAATGCTACACCAAAATATGGCACCTTGGCTTTTGAATATTTTCAGCTGAAGGAATTTGAGAAAACAGCAGAAGCAGGAAGGTCACTCTGACCTTCTCCCCGTCCTTCTCCCAGAAACAGGTCATAAAACCCTTATGTGAGAGCCGCCCTCCCTACACCCAGAGGAAACGAGCATCCTTATCTCCATCCTTATCTCCAAGGACAAGAAAGACCGAGAAGAATCTGAACAAACAAGCAGGACTCGCTAAGCTTCCCCCCAGCTGACCACACTAACCTCACACCCCTTAACCTACCATATTCCTCCCCAAGTCTCCACCCTTCATCAAACCTGGCACAGAAACTCAGTCTAACTAAGTCTTCTGGTCTTCATTTCATTGTGAGGGCTTCTGTGTCATGCAAAATTTATGTTCAATACATTTATATGCTTTCCTCCTGTTAATCTGTTTGTCAATTGAAATTTCAGACCCAGACAGGGATCTTAAGAGTAACAGTAAACTTTTTCCTCCCCTACAGGGTAGTATATCAGAGAAAGGGTTCCTATATTGGGGGAGCTTCAACCATCCTTTCATTTCGGGTGAGGACTCATTCTCCAATCCAGAAAATACTCAGGCATCCGCCTCTCCCACATTTTTGCTGTTACCCATCGTGATTATTTATCTAATCATTGGTATCCCAAAGAATGTAAGTTCTGATTTCCAAAAGTTTACAGGAGATATGTAAAACCTGATGCCTAAAAACAGAGTCATTTGGTTTTTGTGTGGCTTTCATATTTCACCTACTGCCCTGTGTGTTCCTAAAATAAAACTGAATCTTTCAATTCCGTTGCTCACAAGAGTTGCACTTATTGAGAAAAACAATAGGGACCCAGAACAGGATTTTTGACGTGAATGGACTAAGGTAGACACAAAATTAAAGAATGGAAATAAATGTAGTAAGGCCTTGTTACTTTGTAGGATGTTGTAAGTTGGACAGAGATTTATTCTCAGGCTCATGTCAGACCATATTTGCTCAGCAAATGAGTAACACAAGGCAGCTGGAGTTATACTGTTTTTAATGCATGGAACATAATTTTTTTTAAGTACTTAGAAACCAGAGACTTGTAGTGGTGCCTGTGAGAATACAAACTTGGCCACAAACATACATACCCCCTTTTTGCACATTTGGGAAGTTGGGATGATGGGTGGCTGGAAGGATAAAATGAAATAATTGATATAAATCCTGGTGGCTAACCTAGAATGAATGCAGAAGGAATGTTGCTATTGTTTATTATAGAGTCAGTGAGGTAATTACCATTCTCGATGACTATTACATTCTCACAGACCTTTTATTGGCATTTTACTTGCTATAGTTTGTTTATATGGGTAAAGGTAATAAAACAATTATGTTATAAATCACACCATTAATTCATTTCAACTAGACTGCCCTCAAGTGACTACTAATTAGTGATGTTTATGTGTTGTTTCCATAGAGGTTAGAGTGATGTTTGATTTGCAATACGACCGGGAGGGGAAAATCACTTGGGTTTTTTTGTTTTTGTTTTTGAATAAATGAAGGAAGCTAATATACAATGAAGATGAAATAATGACTGCAAGCATTATTCAATCACGTTGTGTGCTCCTGAAAATACCATGTATAATGCCAGGCAGAAGGAAAAATCCCTCCAGCCTGAAGCACCAAACTAGGACAGAAAAGAGAGTAGAGTATCATGCTCATCAAAAAGTCAAGTTAAAAATAAAAATCTTGGATCTGTTTCCAAGTGTTCAATCATTTGAGTTTACCTGAACGACTTAGGACACATCTATCACCTACTTTAAATTGTTTAAGCAAATAAAGCTCAATTTGGGAGGGGGAGGGGAGTTGGCTGCCTCTATACTGCTAACATGGCTTAGTATTTTCAAAACTTGTAGATAGTCTATCCCTTCTAGTGGTGAGACGATTCAAAAGGCTCCCCTTGTACAGAAATTAGCATTTCCCTAACTTGTCAACCACAAGTCACCGATTGAAACACACGTCTCCGGACAGCTCCAGGGAATCAGAATTTCTAGTAAGTCCCTGTTGTAATGGGTTGTGGGCAACCCTTCCCAGCAGTGGTTCTCAGCCCTGACCATGTACTGGAATCTTCTAGAGGGTGCAAAATGCAGCAGCAACAACCACTGAAGCCCAGGCCCCACCCCAGACAAAGAGCGTCAGAATCTCTGGAGTTGGCCTGCCCACTGAGTTTCCTAAAAGCTACCCAGGTGATGCCACCGTGTAGCCAGGGCTGAGAAATGCCATGCTTTTCCCTTGCTACTCAGTGCCATCAGCAGACCAGGGCAAGTGGCCCTGGGCCCCTGGGAGTTGGTTAGAAACAAAGAATCTCAGGCCCTGCCCCAGATCCCTCAGGGTCAATCTGCATTTGAACAGCTCTCCCAGGATCTCTGTGTACACTGAAGGTTGGCAAGGCTGTTCCAATGCCCAATAACAGAATACATGTCTTTCTACCCCTCTCCCTCCGGCCACTGTACCACCAGCAACAAAGTAGCTTAAAATATTTTCAGACATCTTTCTCTTTATACTCTTGGCCATTGAAAACCAGCTGAAGAGGGGTAGGGTGAAACCAACCTATGTCCCAAAATCACTTATTAACGTATGTTAAGCCATATATACTGCTCTTACCCAATCAAATGCCCCAGCAAATTTTAATTGGCGGTTTCTGTTTTCCATGTCCCATAACCAAAGACATTAAGGATAATAGCATTCACATCTGTACATTCATTTAGACAGTTTTCTTTAATTAACGATGAAGACACTACAGTACTAAGTACCAGACAGAATCAGGGAGGGGCGAGAAAACTGAAAATAAGCATAACACTATAAAGAAAACTTGGAAAAGTGAAACACTTCTAAATAAAAATATATACCTGGCCTGGTACCTGTTACATATATACATAATACATATGTTATACACATATATACAGTAAATGTTTTGGTAGCAATACAGACCATGCATTGGTCCTTTTGTACACAGATGTAGTAGCACCGTGAGCAGCACCACTGTCTTAAGATGAGAAACCAAACTGCACATACATTAAATGAAAAAATATATATGTATTTAATTTGGCCCACCCTGTAGCCAAGAGGTGTAAGGAAAGAGCTTTGTAAGAAAAATTGTTCTGGGAACTACATTCTTAAGCCAATAGCAAATTTCTAAAAAGAAAAAATATATATATATATAAAAAACGGCACTGAAAATGTCTATACAAATACAGACAAGCGTTCCTGTTTACTGAATTTGTCCTGTCATGTGGCATATTTATTGGTTAATACTGGGGAAATTCACCACAGAAGCAGAGAAATGGGAACGCCAGGTGAATGGCAAAAGTCTAAAATACCGGATCTCTTGGTGTAGACATCACAAATGCCACGTCATCAACAAACCAGGAAAGAAAGACAACTCTCCAGCTAAGTCACACGTTTTCTAATCTTATTAGTTGACTGTAAGCTCTTCATTACTGATAAATTCCTTAAGAGTTGGGTGAAGTATTATAACTGCAATATCCCTCTACCTCTTCCCAGCACCTACCTTGATGCTCTAGTTACAAGGCGTGAGGGCTACCCCAACATGCCATCTGACCCACACGCTCTCTCCCTGCACTTACGGGGCAATGGAAGGACCTCCAAGGTTTTCTCTGGCTTGGCTTTGGAAATGACCAGTGTTTAACCCTTGATGCTCTACTGACTCTGAGAAGGTTGTTTTTGCTCTCCACCACTAAGCTCACAGACTAGAGGTCTTTCTCTTAATATTGACAAAGTCATATTTTTTCTATCCCTAGAAGTGCATACTTCTTCCTTTCCAGTTTCTCAGCAGTGTATATGAATGCAGCATTACCGCCAACTAACACTCACGGTGTCCTAGGAACACTAACTCCCCTGTCAAGTCGTTGCAAAGAAGAGATTGCATATTTGGCTTCCATCCATTCTCCTTCACATGCCGTCCAAAGAGTTCTGTCTCTCCCGAATCAAGGTCTTAATTCCCAGTGTCTGGGGTTTCAACGCCTCCTTGTGTGATGAACTGACCTACACAGCTCTGCCAAAGCAGTCGGAGCACGTCACATCTATCCCATTTTTCATGGCTCTATTTGTCAGTGGACAATGAGTTCCCTTCCCCCATTTTTAAACCACCTTTTGTAAATAAAATTAAAGTTTCCAACTACATGGCATATTGCATTCAGGATGCAAGATCGAACAAAACAGGGCTTTAGGATTGTAAAATACTGTTTCTTATGGTATAGTCAAGTTGTTTCTTAATACTTTCTCTCAGATTTAAAAGACAGCTAGGAGACAAGAGTCAGGGAAAGAAAGGTTAAAAATCTCTACTTCTGGCTAGATGAATTTTAGTAAATCCATTTTTTGCAGTCAACCTAGATTAGTCAAGAGAGTCCCTGACCTTTGAAAGTTAGCAAGAAATAGCCACAAATGTAACATCAGTACTGATTTGTCATTACTGACTCAGGCAGTTGATCATTAATGGATTCTCTTTACTTCTAGCTGGTTCTAGGACTTTTTTTTCTTTTTTGCCCAGAATGAAGATATCCTGGAAGTCATGAAACATATTGGTTCTTTCCACAAAGGAGAATTTTAAACCTCTGCCTAAGTCTCTAAGAAAGAACACTGTGAAAGGTAGATCTCATGAAGAAAAAACCACTAACTTACAGGTTAACTGGAGGCCACTAGAAGCTCCATTAACGTAAGCCCTTGGCTGGCCTACAAACACTTTGAAATGGATAAAAGCCAACTCTCCTCAATAGAAAATGAACACAAGGGCTTAGCCACTGATGTTGCTCCAGATAAACCCCTCACGCAGCCAAGAGTGTGAGTTTTTTGCCTTAAATACCAGCAACTTCCAGTTTTCGGTTGGTGAAGTTTGATACCACCATGAAACCCAGCTCAGGGACCAGTGGCAGCAGCTTCAGGAAGCATTTCTACCCTTATGCTATTTGCCTGAACAAAAACGTCAGAGAAATAGAGACCAAGAGATGGATTTTTCTAGTCTGTTCGTTCCTGTTCTCACCCCAAATACACTGATAATTCCACAGGCAGAGGTATCTTGGTAATAATAACTCAAAGTTTAGGTTCTTTGAGAAATAACCAGCTTTACAGGAAAATGGTTGGGGCTGACTTTGTTCACTGATTTCTCTTGAAGTACTGTCCTCAGGGGAAGAGAGCAGAACAGCTTGCTTTCCTCCTGCACTACTAGTAAGAGTATGAGTCAGAATACTTGAAAAATGAGAATTACTTTGACCAATAAAGTCTTTTTCATAAAAGAGTAAAAAAAAAAAAAAAACCAAAAAAAACCAAAAAAATAACTTTCATATCAGATTTTTAAAAATGGTAGTGATCTCTCCTGGTAGGAAATGATGTAATTCAGCAAGTTCCTTGAAAACAATGGATTCTTATGACTACAGACCTATTCATCTTAGAAATCGATGAGCATGCAAATGGTTAGACTCTGCAACAATGAACATTGTACAACAGTCTGTGAGGTCCATGCCACCTGGGTGAATTAACAGCACCACAGGCCTCAAGAGGGTGAGGGGCTCCATTTATCTCCACGCCCTTTTGAACACAGCAGGGGACCCTGGCCAGGTGACAAGGGGCAGCAGCCCCTGCAATGCCCCCCAACCCTGGCCCCCTCCTTGTAGCCCTATCCCCACACAGGGAGCACTACCCTTCAGAGAAATAAAATGTTCCTCTCAACAGTAGGGCTGGGAATTTCTGATAACTCCAAGGAAGCCTGATATTGGCGTTAATTCACTTAACCTTTAGAAAGTTTCCTGTAAAAGGTTTAAAATTCTGTAGGCAATATCTATAAGTATGTCCATCGCCATTTCTTTTTCACTAGGAAAAAATACAAGATGTGTGTACTTTCCAAAGAAGAAAAGGATTAACATACTCACTGCTGGCTAGATGTTTCCAAGAGCAGGTCATTGAGCTTTGATGGGTTCTCTGTACACTGGGTTTTATTAACTAATCACTAAGAGGCTAGTACCCACCAGGGCAAACGGGCCAAATTACATTCAGTTCAATAATGTAACACTGGAAGATTTCAGAAAACATGAGATAAGGTCTTCAAGAAAGTGACATGTATCCCTGGTCATGATAAAAAGCATTTTCTGGAATTTTAATTTCTGGTTAGAAATTAAAGACAAATGCTTACTTGTCTTACCATCTTTCTCGAGAACCATGCAGGAAATGAAATATCCTAATGTGTGCACTGAAGAAAATGGTGGCAATGGGGCAGGAAGCTTACAGAAGTGGGGGGAGGGGGAGAAGAAAAGATCAACAGTCTAGTTTATTATGAATAGAAAGAAATTTCCAGAATTTACAAACACCCACATTGTTCATTCCAAAGACCTTTTGACTTGAAGGGATCGCCCATGTCTCCTTCTCTTTACAGTATGTACAATGGAAGACTTTGATTTCCTTTTCTTGTAATTTTGCTTCCATTCAATTGCCAATTTTAAGCTGACCCTTGAAAATAACCAGTAGAATATATCCTTCAGTTTAATTAACATGGCCTATTGCCTTGCAGGAAAAATACAAAATTAAGATCATTTCTTGTAAGGATCTCAGCTCAACATCAGGTCTATATTACAAGAGATAGTATCAGCAAATGTAACTATACAATTGAAAACCATCTATGGCACTATGATTCTTATATTATTTTTCTGAATTACAATCTTAAAACAAGGGTCGTACCCCATTCTACTCTTGTTAGCCTTGTTTTAAGCATTTGCTCCACTCTTTACAACAGAACATTGTATACCTCAGGTCCACATCCAAAAAAAAGATGTGTACTGTAAGAAAAGTTACATTTTAATTAAAAAATTACACATAGAAATCAAAACCTATGTTAAATATTTAATACTCTCTCCACCCAACGCGAACCATTTTGCGTGAAATAATTTACAAAGACGCTTTGTCGCACAGTTTCAGCAGCAGATGAAATGTGTCATGTAGATGCAATGAGAGTAAACCCATTCTCTCGTGGCATGGTGGGCACATCAGCTCACGTGGCCGGCCAAGTCCTTACGGCTGAAGATGAAGTTTATGCAGACTCATTGTTCTGGTGTCACAGTGCTTTTGTTTTTTTTTGTTTTGTTTTGTTTTTTTGCTTGGCACAATATAGAACGTGCAGTTCAGTCAACGAACTCCTGAGGATTGTATAAAGTAAACAAACTGAAATGGATGCATCGTACCATCTACCGAGGAGGAAGATGTGAGGTCCTGGTTGTGAATCATGAAATATTCAGAGTCTGGGTACCCATGAGTTAAAAGAGGATTTGCTGAGGTCATTTAGGTCTTCATTCTGCAAAGGAAAATGAAGGAATCGGTCACCACAGGCATCTCAAAAGGCACGTTCAATCACTTTGTTAGGATTGTGCTTTTAAAAAGGAGGCATATCTGATACACCGAAGTTACAGGCACAAACAGCGCTGTGTGCTTAAATAAAATCAACAAACTATATTTAACTTCTTTTTTTTCTTTCAAAACGCAAGAGTCTAAAGCAATCACAAACTCAAAATAGTCAATATTAAGTCAGTAAACAAATCAATGTGATTTGGAGGTTTTAGAGGCTTAGCAACACAAAAATACACAGTGCTTTGATGTTCTTACGATCAAAACAAAAATGTACATTATGGTTATTGTGCAAAATCACTACAAAATATGGTAAGCAGGTTATAGTCAGGCTATGCTGAATGTTCTTTTGGTTAAAAGTCAACTGCAAATTTCAGAATTTGATGTTGCAAGGCTTAACATTACAAAATCTAAAATCAGTTTTTAACGTGACATTGTTTGACATGTAAATTTTAGATACAAAAGGAGACCGAAGCAAGACAGACCTAGTTAATCATTAAATTAAAAAAAAAAAAAAAAAAGGTTTCTGATTGAGGTCTAACAAAATTACATTATTCTGATAGAAGCACAACATTTCTTCCATGCAATTCAAGAAGGCAGACGTCAAGGGGCATTATCCGTTCACCTCCAAACAGGAGACACCTTTTGAAATCTCATCAAGCCTCTTTTGCTCTCACGTATCAACATTAGAGAGTCCTTCTAAGGTCCCTATTTTTCATGCATTCAAAAGTTTTCTATAAATATCAGTATTTACAGAATGTACTGAACAGAGTAGTTGATCAGTAACTACTTGTTGCATGAGTAAAATGATTGCATTAAGTGGAGGACACCAAGTTGAATTCAGCTACAGGCTCTGCTCTCTAGAAATTCTGGAAAGGAAGGTTAAGCTCCAGTCATAAATAGACAGAATGCAGAGTAGACAGGAGTGAACTCCATGAGAGGTGCACAGGAAGAAAGCTTTAGATGCATGGAAGAGGGAAAGAATCCTTCTGGCCAGGAATACAAAGAGCTGACACACAGGCTTGGTTTGGAAGGAGGAAACAGATTGGGGCCGTGCAAACTGGGAATGTGTCTATGTTGCTTCACCTTTGCATCCATCTCCAGAGCTTAGCACAAGGGCTGGCCCATAGTAGGTACTCACTGGATGTGTCCTGCATGAATGATCGGGACAAAGTACACTTCCCACGGAGGGCACAGGATAAAACAAGGCCCAGGGGGATGAGAGCTCAGCCATGGGCAGGCCAAGTGCCTCAGGCATCTGGAAAAGGGGCAGAAGGAGTGAAGTCCACAAACACAGGTTGGGCTAGATGCTGAAGACCCTTCAGTGTCAGGCCAAGACGCCTTTACCTAAGTATAGGGACAACAAGGGCGTGCTTTGTGACGTTACCAAGTGCAGCAGTAATAATCCATGTCAGCTACAAGGACAGCGAAGGATTCTCAAATCCACACAATGAAAATGTTGAGCAACAGAACGGGTTTTTATTTTTTTCTCTCTCTCCTCTTGAAACAGAATATGGCTGTGATCACCAGCATTCACTAGTTACATAATGGCTTCAGGTAAGTTGAAATTTAGCAAACGAGGACTCCAGTGATAGGAGGAGATTTCTGTTTATTTTAAAATATTAACTCTGCCCCTAAACAACAGGTGAACAGCCTATTTTTCTACTTATTCATAAAGACTTGATGTGAAGACACCCATGTTAAAACAAGAAGCACACCAGGCATATCCCTTTAATTGCCAGAGATACGAGATTTATTTTGCATGGTTTCTACAAGTGAAAAGCAAACCCATCCTTTCAAAACCTTAGAGAACAGGTCTACGGATCTCTTATTTAGTTTCAAGTTTCTCCCGAACTCATGTTGTGATCTATCAGAGTATCTAGATACAGCATAACACAGCTTCACAGCCCTGGGCGTAAAATTAGGTAGGAAAGCCACACTTTATAAAGGGCTGAGACAAACAAACTGCTGAATGTAAAACGGGGAAACAGTGAAGGTCACATATGTTTTTCATTTTATATCTGGCTCTCCTCCAGAATGGCTCCACAAACAGCTTGGCACAGGGACAAACTGCATCCACTGTTGTCATTGCATGTGCCAACCTGCATGGATGCAGAAAGGTGAGACTGGGAGCCCTATGAGTTGAGAAACATATATAGCTTCACCCAATGTTGAAATCTATTGCTTTGGGACACTCTGAAACCATCCCTGTAATTTTCCACAAGCATGTAGACTCAAAGAGCAGGAAATAAAAAGATACATCAATTCCATCCTATACCTTCCTCCAAAGCCTTAGCAATGTCTCAGTCACTAATGGTACCTATTGATGCTATCAACTCAGGAGTCTATCAAAGAGTGCAAGCAAATGGGAGGTAATGCTGATGGAGGGGATGGGAATGGAAGGCTATAAACAGGCAATAGCGGCTGGAAAGATTTTAAAGGGCATGTCTGAAGTTCCCATCTGCTTATCTTTGAGAGAGAGAGAGAGAGAGAGAGAGAGAGAGAGAGAGAGAGAGAGAGAGAGAGAGAGAGAGAGAGAGAAAGAGAGAGAGAGAGAGAGAGAGAGAGAGAGAGAGAGAGAGAGAGAGAAACTTTAGCTACGGAGTGATGACATGGATTTTTAACAGACATCCCTCAGTGAGAACTGTCCTTCACTGCAGCCACCTTGGGGTCTGCATACTTATTCTAATCAAGGGGCCATTGTTTGAACATTTTTGGAATGCCTTCTCAAGTTCCCGTTTCTTTTTTGCGACTGCTTTCTCAGCTTTGGGTTTATTCTTTTGAATGGTCTCTAGAGCAGGCAGTCTTGGCCCTTGGACGGCCCATTTGATCTTGGAGACAGCCAGAAAGCTCTGAGAGACATTTACGGTGAATAAAGGGGCTGATTAAGCTAGGTAATGGTTCCCAGAGTGGTATTATCTAAAGCCAAAGAATTCCAAAACTGAAGTTCCGGAAACAGAGCTGTTCCCAACTCCTCTGGTGAGTTTCCTTGGAAGGAACTCTCATAACCTTACAGACAGACAGACCACAGTGTATGCTTCGTGGACTTAAGTTCATCTGCCTATATGTATCCTTGCCTCTACGTGCTTGTCATCAAGAAGGGCTGAGCTTGCATAAAGCAACTAACTTCAAGAGAGACAAACATGTAGATCATACATTTTTGTAATTTAGGAAATTGGGTTGTTTTTTTTTTTTTAGAGCAATTGAATGACCAGGCACTCAGTCATTCAAATCAACAAACATCTCCTGAGTGACAAAAATGCAATGATAAAGCCTACCATAAGCTCTTAAAAGGAAGACATGGGTATTTATGTAATGCACTTTATGTACACAACCCCAACTGACTCACACCCACCATGAAAGGCAAATACTGCTCCGATGTTTTATAAACACAAAAACTCATTTGCAGCACACATAAACTAGACACAAAACAGCAAAATGTTTCCTTGGGGAAGAGCTGTGCCAATATCAAACGGGGATGCTCCTGTGATACGCGTCCTCATGTTACAGCTTTGGGGAATAACTTCTGAACCCAGAAACACGATGCACCTGCCACTGGGTTCAGTAACAGGAAATTACATTTTGACCAAATTTCATCATCACATCAGCATCTACTGTAGCCTTTCGTGTGTCTTCTCATAAGATAAAACCCACCTGATCCTGCTCCCAGTAATGAAAAATGTAATTTTTAAAGAATTATCAAATAAGTCAACACTGAGCGATGCTACTTGAGACCTATGGATTATTGCATTATTGCATCCAGTAAGAATTTACATCTTCTGGACTCAACCCACTTAAACCATGCCTAGCAGAGCTGAAAAGCAAATAAAGGTCCTACTGCCTTTCACAGGCCAGCCTACTGAGGAGTCTGCACCAAGCAAAGCAGCTGAAAGTAGCACGAGGCTATGACAGAAGATCAACAGAGGGATCTGTACCCTCTCAGCAACGAGTTTTCAATCAAACCCATTGATTAAAAGTGTTTCCTCTTGTATTGAAATGCCTTGACATTTCTTGCCCATTTGTTGAATCAAGTGCAACCGTTGTAAGTATCTGGGTAGAGCATTGCTTTTACTAAGAAAATAGGAATAAAATATTATCATCGAACTGTGCTGGAAAAACATCACGACATAATGACTGTTCTTCAATGGAGAGCATTGTTTGAAATCTTATACTGTTGATTTGACTAGAAAACTTTGTATGAATTCCTCCAGTTAAAGAAATGGGTCAAAACAGCGTATTTCTCTTTCTCTTAACATAAACAGTGATGACTTAAAAACCCTTCATTAGTAATATAGGAAAATTCTTGAGTACAATATATGAAAATATTTAAATGGGAGAGGAAAAATGATGTTTTGATCGTATTTAAATCTTCCCCATTCTTGAAAACAAAATCTCTGGTGAGAAAACATGCGACACGTTAACCAACTTGTTAAACCTTCTAGGTACGCTCTCCCTTCCCTCTCTTCTCAATTCACTCTGTAGGGGAGAAGTATGGCAGTTTCACAACAGAAAAAGCCTCTGGCTTACTGCCTTTGGTTTCCAAAAGACTAACTCCTCAAGGGCATTCCCTTAAGGCAAAGTATTTGGAGGAACCAGGAGAGGAGAATCATTCCTCTCAGAGCAGAAAGAGACTCTCAATCCTCGGGGAATCCTAGAGGGAGGCAGGGTGAGACGAATGCATAAGGAGAGGTGGCTGGGTGGCCATGGCCCTTGAAGGATGCTGAGCATGGCACCTGTGACATCTCTCTATATCTTATCTTCCCAGGTCTGCTTATTTTCTTTTTCACACAATTATATTCAACTGCATGCCACTCTCACAACCAAAATCCACTTCTTCAGGTACCTCATTGAGGCTGGTGCAATTAATTCATGGTACCACTAATGTAGAGCCAATCAAGCCTTCTGGAATGCTTCTGTATTAATGAAACAAAACACCTTACAAAACACGGCAAAAGCATTGGTTTTAAGCATACCTGAAATCTGGTAAATGGGCCTAGTAAGTTTTTTTAATCATCAGTCTCAAATATACGTATAGTTCTGGTAATGTATAGCACGCCTCATTTTCACATTCACGCCATGCAATCTCAGATGGATAAAGGAGACCACTGATTCTCGGGAGGGACTGTGAAACCCCTTATTAAAGGAATTTCCTGGCTTAGAGCTGGGGTCCCACCATGCAGGTTCGAAGGCAGCATCTGGGGAGGAAGCAGCATTATCAGCCCAGCTCTATTAGCTATGGAAATCATCCCAGGAAAAAGGAAAGCTGAATCCACAGAGCTTCAAGTCTGGGACTGGGGGAGCGTCTGTGCTTTTCACAATGCACAGCTGGGAAGTGTGGCGGAAAAGCACTCTGTTTTAAAAGCCTTCAGACCATAACCACCAAACATAATGTACAAATAAAATCTCAAGTTAGGATTGAAAGTTAGAGGTAAGACGAAGATGTTTGCTACTGCATGTTGCAAGGAGAAAGCCATTTTCGCGAAAGAAAGGAAACCAACATCTTTTAAAACAGGCCCAGAATTGAGCTGGAAAGACTTGGTTTCATGGTCTTAAATGGCAAAGGGCAACGGACCAGCCAAGCCAGCTTTGCTGCTTAAATAGCACTTTTGCCGGGTGCAAGTCACATGGGACAGGGCTGGTGGAAATAACAAGGTTGCTGGCCAGCCCTTCTCGTGTGCAGGGTTGCCAAGGAAGAAAACTCAGGGCGAGCTGCCAACATGGGAGAGGCCATCTCGCTCCAGTTCCCCTTCTGTCCCAGTGAAAGACCTTCTGGCAAAGCGGGTGACTTCAGGAGACCACCAGTGAAGAAAGGCACACGTAGTATGAAAAGGAAAGAAGAGAGGGAGTGACCGAGGACAGACCATCAAGCCTGTGTGCTCCCGCTGTGGTCCGCTGGGGTGAATTCTGTCAGCACTGCGACTTTCTCCCTCCCCAGCAACCAAGCGCAGGAGGAGGGTCTGGAAACTTTTCAAGAGAGTTAGGGACTGATGGAGAAGATAGATTAAAAGAGCAACAATAAGAACATATGGTTCTCAACAATTAAATGTACTCTGTCATTGATGTATTAAGGAACTCTGAATAAACATCCAGAAATACTTTAAGCCAAAGACTATTCACTTTAGTGATTTCCCATTCTTTTAATGAACAGGGAGAAAGCAAAAGATAATTCAAAGATAAAATCCAAATGGGGATCAACACCACAACACCCCCCTCCCCTTCAAAGGTAAACCAAAATGTCTCTAATCTCTCTTCTACCAAAAGTATATGTCCCCATATATATGGCAGTCAAGGTAGAGGCACTCAGAAAAACAATTCCCCACATTTCAAGTCAGACCACATGTGCTACGGCACAGGAAGCTTTAGTTTTAACAGGGCTCAACCAAAATAAACCTGTTATTCAAAGACACAAAGGTAATATGATATCCTCTTCCTTACCTGAGTAAGAAAGTCTTGAGAGTCAGTCTATTTTCTGCTTTCATGGCAGCTATTTCTACAGTATAGTCTTCCTCATAGGAATTACATTCCACTAAGGTTTACATTGAAATTTCACAACAGGTTTTTTTGTGTAAATGATGTTCAGAAATATAGGATATAGGTTTTATTAGTTTGTCTTCGACATAAACCAGTTCACTTAAATTAAAATCACAACTTCGTTTACAATGGGGTGTAGAGGAGGTAAAAAGCGTTTGCAATAAATACCGTTTCTGTAATTAGGCAAAAGGAAATCAAGCAGGCCTAGTCCCCTCTCCTTTACTTTTTTTTCTTTTTTTCTGTGAAACACTAAATAGATTTTGCATTCTTTGCCTACTCCCTGGAGTCGTGTCACAAACTGCTTCAAGAAAACAAGTACCTGACTTTACATTTGAGTAATTAATTGTCTGGCTACCCAATTGTTTCTTATCACCCGTCATCAGCACAGGACCCAGAGGCTAGAACAGGTTTGCAGACGGCCCTGGGTCTGCAGCAGGCTGAGGTAAGGATCATTAAGACCACTGACATCACTTTTGGCAGCTGGAGAAAAGGGAAAACCTATGTTTAACCTATTTCCTACTCACCACAAGTCTTAGTCGGAGTCCCCGATAATATGGGTTGTGGTTGGCTTTATGGAAGAAGTTGGTAATGCAAGAAAAATGTACTGAACTGAACAAGCATCTTTACCGGGAACCACAAGGTACTTCAGCTGTGTGGTCCTGATGGCCTTCCTGTAGGTGTTTTTGGCCTTAACCTGGCCTAACGGAGGACAGAACCATCCCCAACTCTGCCTAGGAAGTTCAAGCTCAGTAGAAGACTTTCCCCAGGACACACACCTAATTAACATCTCCTGGGAACCATGACCATAAATCACAAACAAACAGATTTTAGCCTAACTGCCTTCTTGCGTTGAGAATACCAAGGGGGAAAAGTTGGGTAGAATTTAATCCGGGATTCTTTGAAGTTAAGTGAGCTGTTATTTCTTTTTTTTTTTTGAAATGGTCTAAATAATGAAAGAACACTCTCTGAAACCAATTGAAACTGGTCATAAATATATAAGTAGATGGCAGGATAGTTCAAATCTATTCAATCCACAATTCTCATTCGTTTTATCTTAAGAATTCTTGTTAAAGAAACGCAAGTCATAAAGATTTCTGGGCTATGAGAGCAATTCTTAAACAAGTCAGTGTAAAGAAGGATGGAAAACTGTACCATCCATCTTAGATTACAGAGGGCCACAGGTGGAACCTCCGTTTAACTGGGTCATGTTAAAGAAAGCTGTAATGTTGCTTGCAATAAAGTAATGCAATAAATGTGTGCTTCCCTTGAGTTGCCTCTATCTGAGTGATATATGAGTAACCTGTATGCAACTTTGAATTCTAAAATGTAATTTAGGGAACTGAATCCAAAAAAAAAGTTATTTTGAGAATAAAGATGGCGCTGTTTTGCTTTTTAAAGATCGATCAATTTTAACTCAAAACTTATTTCCAAGCAAAAATTTAAAAGGAGACTAAAACAACTTAGATTCTCTCTTCTCTCACTGTTTTCTCTATGATTTGGGGCATGTTCCTAACCCTCCTAAATCTCCATGTTTTCATCTGTAACTTGGGGGTCACGGTACCCATTTCATAGGGTTATCAGAGGTTAAGTGAGATAACACATGAAAAATTCTTATCATCCTGCTTGGTACATAGTAAGTCCTCCAACCTCAGCTCTGACTGAAACTACTCTTATTTAAGAACAAGAAATCCTTGGAACTGACATCTTCTCTGGATACCTGAATACATACCAACCAAAAATGCCCTGGTGGAACTAGCAAGCAAGAAAATCCACAGAGCAGATAACAGCCAAGGTCTGAAGCTGAAGCCAAGATTAGAATGTATCTTGGGAAGAGAGACAAAGTTATTTCAGACAGGAGGTAGGTATGGGGAAAATGCCAGAAAAAAAGAAAAAGTAGTGGGAGTAAAGCTAAAATATGACTGATAGGATTTTAGACAAAGACCTACCTACCTACCTACCAACAGAACAGCATGAGTTAAATATTAGGACACATAGCATTAGCATATCTCTGAGCAGATCTTAAATTAATTCTATCTATAGAATCACCACCGAAAGGCCACTTCTATTGCTTTCCCAGAAGAAATTAGAAGCTTGAAGCCCCCCACCTTTTCTCAGTAGTTAACAAAAAGACTTACACATGAAAGAATTTACAAAAACTCCCGATGAACAGGCTTAAATGGGTGTTCAGTGAGGTTCTTGTGTACTATTTCCAGGTTCAAAAGCATGTTTCTAATTGTTGGGGGAGGAATTGGGTGGCTTTTGTTTCCGAATTCTTTTCCCCAATCTCTCATCTGAAGAAACTGAACAGGAGCACGACACAGCCAGTCAATGCTGCCTGAGCGAGTAACTTGACGAAAAACTGAAATTGCTGCCAGATGCACACATCTAATCATTGGCAGCTGGAAGGGGAAGGGAAAAAAATCGGAAAGATAATCTGAAATAATTGATAATATACACGCGGCTTGCATCTCTAAGGTCTTTGAAACAGACAATGGTGTGGATTTCTAAGTAACTGCAAATACTTCTTTATCTCCTTATTTAAGGAAGCAAAATTCTTCCAGTTGACAAAGAGGGGCTGGCCTTTGACCCACTGACCCAAACCCCTGGTCCTCTGTTTTCATCTCTCAAGTCACACTTTCACTTTGCTCTCGTTCCCTCTCTTCTCCATTATCTGACATCTCAGCCCTTTTCTTTTTGATTTGGAAAGTGGCCTTTGCTGCAAAGTTCCCCGACAGCATGCTGACTTCACCTGCATCACGTTAGTGGGGTGCTGAGTGGGTTGCCTGCAAGGCTGAACCAGAAGCATCCTGAGGACAGTTGCGCCAAATTTTTCATTAAGAAGTGGTGACAGCTCTCAACGAAGGGATCCTTATGAAGAATATTTATCACTGACCCTGAGGGGATCACAGTCCCCATGGAGGGAAATGGGGTCTGTGAAGGTGACCCTCAGGCCCACTGCAGCCACCTGGACTTTGGCTGAAACATGCTCACCTAGCCTCCAAGTGTTTCACTAAATCTCCAGAGAAGTAGTTCTCAATTTGCGTGGGTAGAAACAATGTCTCCCCTCAAGGAAGTGCCTGGAAACATTTCAGTTGTCACAATTGGGGCTGGGGTGAGGTGGGCGACTGGCTATTGGCATCCAGTGGGGAGAGGCCCGAAACACTGCTACACCTACAGTGCACCAGGAAGCCACCCGCAGCCAGGAATGATCTGGCCCCACATGTCAACAGTGCTGAGGCTGAGAAACCCTGTCCCAGAGCTACTCCCTTTAGCTGAGGAAATGTAAGAAGCCACCGAACATGCTTGTCAACTGCTTCTGGGGTCCACGTCAGTTCCAGGGAAGAGTGAGAGGGAAGGGGCATTCCTGTTCTGAGGCCTTCATTGATTTCTGACTGCCACCCGTGGTTTCAGGGTCCCCGTGGGTGAATCCCCATGCTCACAGCCTTTCCCAACTCACCACAGATGATGGAAGCTTACCCTGCTGTGTCCTGTTCTCTCACCACCTTCTACTATATAGAAGACAGCCAGTGAACCAGACTCACCAGTCTGGGCCCATGTTTTCACATGCTCCTTCTCTCTAGGAAAACAGGAACCTTCTGGACAGAATGCAAAAGCAATGGCTAGAGAGGGGAGAATATCGGGCATCACAGAGGCCAAAGCAACACAGCTGGAGGAAGGGTAGCAGCGTGCGAGCAGCTCCACCTATTCTGACCGTGAAAAAGAGAGCAACCCCGCGGGGAAATACATGTTATCGCTCCCAGGCTTGTATCTCTGCCCAACTTAGCCAGTACTTTCTATAATATCGTGTTTCCCCGAAAATAAGACCTAGCTGGACAATCAACTCTAATGTGTCTTTTGGAGCAAAAATTAATATAAGACCCAGTGTTATTTTACTATAAGACCGGGTATGATATGATATGATATGATATAATATAATATAATATAATATAATATAATATAATATAATATAATATAATACTGGGTCTTATATTAATTTTTACTCCAAAAGACGCATTAGAGCTGATTGTCCGGCTAGGTCTTATTTTGGAGGAAACACGGTATATGGTCTTGGACAAGTCATCTGACCTCACTTGCCTGCACAATTTAATAAAATGGAGAAAATGCCTAGTCCTCAAGATTATTTGCAATACTCAGTGAGCTAACAAGAGAAGGGCATTATGCACAAGAAGACACACTCTCCTGATGCTATCTGTGACTACTAGTCATGCTCGCGGCCCTCAAATATGTGGGAGTTAAAAAAAAGAAAAGAAAATTAAGGATGAGGTCCTTTCTGTTCCAGAATTAGTTGAATTTTAAAAATTAATCCACTAACTTTGCTTTCTAAGAGGTTACTCCTAAATCAGAATACTGTTTCCTAGAGGTATTTTTGTTTTGTTTTGTTTTTACTTTAGGAAATAAATACTCACTTTGGAAGATGACTTAATATAAAAAAAAAAAAAAAGTCAAAGACAGAGATAGAAATTCCAGTTGCTGTTTCTAAGACGTCTTCCCAGGAGGGCACTTTTAGGTCTGTTCACCCTAAACTTAAACTTGAAAACAAATAGCAGAGTGGAGGGAAGAGCACGCACATATACCATCACCAATGAGAGTGCATAGGGTTGAAATTTTTGAAAATCGGACACAATGAACGAAAGAACAAGTTGATTTCTGGGTGGTTCAACACAAACTTTTTCAGATTGAATCCTAAGGTAACAGCAATAAGAACAGATACTATTTAAATATAGCCACAGGAGCTGTTGTGGACCCAAACTACACAAAGAAAACAATAGCTTCTATTCCTTCTAGACCACGGCCTGAGACGCTGACAAAATGCTTTCAAAATAAAACCCAACCATGCAATTTTGCCATTACTATCAAACAGCAACAGGCTATAATTAGCACTTAATTAACAGTCCTATGATGAGCTTGGCTTAATTGGGCTCAAAAATTGCTTTAAATTTTTCCTGTAAAACCATGTCACAAATGGGCAATGGCTTACCTGTTCATTCGGTTTCTCCATTCTCTCCTGCAGTAACACTATAAGGAAGAGCGGGACTATGGAAATGTCCATGTCAAGCCTAACTTCTTCAGAGATGCTCCTTCCTGTCCCCCAACTGTGATCACTCCCAAACCATCAGCAGTACCCAACAAGGCCCATAAACATGGCCACTGACTTGCCACAAATCATCACTTCTTGGATCCTCCCTAGAGAACTTCCAGTAGAAACAAAGGGCTTCCTAGAGTCTTTCAAACAGAGGTGTGAGGACGGACAGCAACCAGATCCTGGCTCGTTTCCCATTCGAATGCAGCGCTAGAGAAAGTCAGTGGCTTGAGGACCATTTGACTTGAGAACCATTTGACGTAAGTAAGCAAGCTAGGAGTCTTCACTGCTGTGGCCTCCGCCCCTGCCTTTGGTCATTTAGTGGATTACTAGCATTTCTTCCAGGGATAGATTCAAGAAATAAAAGGAGCCTGCAACCAAAATTCAACACAGCAAGTTGTTCCCACCTGAGAGTCCTATAAAAGTGGTACAGAGGGTGGTACAATGACTAATCAAAATATGCATCTGGAGGATAATTATTCTAATTTTTATTTTAGATGCTCCACTCCTATTTCTATAGGTAACTTCTACTACATGACCAAGTCACCATGTGCATGAGTAAATATGAACAGAACAATCAAAGCAGTTCCAGGCCTGGTATGATTAAGAACTTCCTTGAACATATAGAGTTAGAATCATCATTAAATGAGTTGTCCAATCTCATGAAACTGGTTGGTAGTAGCATTGAGGTGAGACTTGGGGTCTTCTCACCCCAAAGCAGTATACTTTCTAACCATGACTCATTAAAATCTTAATAGCCCAACTATTTAGAAAAGCAAAATGATCCTAGTAGAAGAAAAACAGGGTGGTATTCAGTATAAATGCAAAGCAAGATTCCTAGCAGCCAACTTAACCACAAAATGGGGACTTCTCTAGGTGACAGGGGTAACCATATAGCAGAAAAAGACCAAAAAAGTCTCTGTAGCCTACAAGGTTATTGTAAATGAAGAACAGACATCAATTTACAGTTGAGCCTTGAACAACCTGGGAGTTAGGGGCACAGACCCCCCCGTGCAGTCGAAAATCCACATATAACTTTTGACTCTCCAAAAACTTAACTATTAATAGCCTACTGTTGACCCGAAGCCTTACCAAGAACACAAACAGTTGATTAACACATATTCTGTATGTTATACGTGTTATATACTGTATTCTTACAATAAAGTAAGCTAAAGAAAAGAAAATGTTATTAAGAAAATCCTAAGGAAGAGAAAATACATTGACAGTATTTATTGAAAAAAATCATTGCATAAGTGGATCTGTTCAGTTCACACCCATGTTGTTCAAGGGTCAACAGTAGTTTGAAATATTTTAACCTCATGGGTATTAAATTAACAGGAATTTGAGATAGATAGATATTTCCACTATGCTTGGTAATATCCAAGCCATCATCATAACAGTAACATGTCTAGCTTTGGTGTTCACTGTTACGACACACTAGAGAAAAGTACAGAGAAACTAATAACCAAATTATGAAAGGATAAAATAAAGCCGTGCTTCTCAAACTTTCATGTGCTTAGGATCTCTTAGAGATTTCCTTGCAGATTCTGACTCACTAGGTTTGGGGTGGGGCCCAAGATTCTGCATTTCTAACCAGCTTCCAAAGGACCCCAGCGCTACTGGTCTGAAGACCATACGTTTAGTAGCAAAGGACTAAAAATCCTAAAAAGAAAGGAAATGTACCATTTAATTTATATAAAAGAATAATAAGAGGCCTTAACTGGGGACTTATAAGGAGGGCTACCCTATAAGCCATCTGTTCTCCATTTCCACAGGGAAAATGTGCTTAAATTGCAGAAACAGCTTTGAATTGAAACATGAAAAAAATTTCCAGGTGGAAAAGGTTCTAAAAGAGTTAATGGCAGAAGAATGAGAAACCTCTGCCTCGGGGTAACAAAATGATCTGGATGATTGCAAAGAGGGTACTGGGGACAACAACAGAATTCCTTAAAAGACTCCACACTGATGGGTTTTTACTCTACTTAGTGTTCAGGCTAAGGGAGACTTTGACTACTGAATTGAGAAAAGGGGGATGGAATCTATGACCCAAAACGTTTTTATCTTTAAAAAATGGATGCAGATTATTCTGATGTCTGACGGTTTCGGTCAAGAGGAACTGAGTAGGGCCATGTGAGTCACCTCACAGATGACTGAACCCAAATAAACAGGCACTCCCCAAAATTCAATGGAATGCTTGCACCCTGCCCTCTGGCCATCTTTTACCAAATAAACTACAAGGTGAAAACCGGAGGTTAGTTCCCAACTCCACATCTTTGTTATTGGAGGGGACCAGTAGATAGTAAAAGCCACCAAACTGCCAAGTCATGCATAGCTCATCTCAAGTAAATGAGTGGAATCAACATAATCAAATGATTATAATTAATCTACGACACCTTCAACTTTAAAAATATAAAAAGCATGATATTGAAATATGCTCCCATTTTCCCATTGAGCATTAATTCATCCTCCACAATCTTTCTGAAGAACAAGATGATCCCACGTGCAGATATCTCATCCCCAGAAACACAGCTGTGTGCACAGGAAGACCCAGAAGTAGCACATTTTGTAACACCAGGGGAAGCAGGAAAGCTACAGTGACTCAAAGATATCAAAATTTGGAAGAGACTGAAAGATAAGCAGAGAAGGATACTATGTGTGTGCTAATAACTTCCACTCCTGTCAACAGACAATAGTAAAGTGGACCCCATTTCTACAGGAAGGTAAATAGCCAAAGTCAAGAGTATGTTCTCCAGTCCCATTTATTAGAAAGTCAATTACAAAAGTGCGTCTTTCCCATCAATGAAGTTTTAGGGCACTGCACGGGTCTTCATTTGACAGCGATTTCATTCACGAGGCCTGGCCCTATGCTCTGACCAGGAGCTGCAGCTTTAAGGGTCTGGAAGAGAAGCCCAGGCAAGGCAAGCATAGATTGCTAACAGCTTTAGGAAATGGAAGGAAAACGATGAGGTGGCCAGAGATAGTCCCCAAGAGCTAATTCCATAACCGCCATTGGGCAGTGCAATTCACACGCAATTCACAATAGCTGATTTCCTAACCAGTTGGGACAGAGTGAGAACACATTTCACCAAGGGCTATGGGATACAGCAGCAATGGAAGTCACTGCAAAGACTTACTGTGGGACCCATATGGCCGACCATGTTGAGAACCCAGTTCCTCCAGCACCACTTACTGGCACTCAGGCAGTTTGATGAACCTTAGGGAGCTGTGGTTTCCTGGTAAAATGGTGCTACAAGTGTCTAACTCATTGGGTTGTTGTGGGGGATTAAATGAGATGGTGACCCATGTGGCAAGACCCCCAACAATTGCAATTACACAACAATTAATTCATGGCATCCAGTAGCAAGAAGCCACCAGAAACCATAATAGGAGGGGACAGGCTGAAAAAAAGAACTGAAAGGGAAAGGAAGGTACTTGATACTAAAACTCTCCACTTTGCAAGACATGTTTGCAGAAAGGAGCACCTCAAAAAAATCGTGTCATTGAAACCTCAGTAATTACACTTATCGTGTGATACCACAGGTTTGAAATAAGGAATTCTGTCCAAGCTATAACTATCTTATCACTGGACATGAAGGTGCTTCCTATTTGGCTTTGAACTTACAATTTTTAATAGTTGATCTATTATTTAAATTGGATTGCCCTAAGCAATTATAAAGCACCCTACAGTTCTGTAACCTGAATTTTTAAACTTCATTACCTGAAAGGTAAAATTGTATCTAGGCATCGTAGAATCATACCATAGTCCAAATATGCCATGAAATTTCTGAGACTGTGAATAAACTTCCCTTTGATTAATATCCCTTACTAAATTGTTCCTGAAGTTTCTCATCTCTAATTCTCTACTTGATATAGAAGTGTTTTATACATACTTGGCATTCAATAAATAACTGTTTAGACTGTCTAAAAAAGTGTCTATATGAAAATCATATATACTCACATACATACTCTAAGGTCCATATGACTTAAGGATAATTTCAGCCAAAGAAAAAATGGGCTCTTAAGTTTTTGTGACGTTTCTCTAGCATTTGGCAGGGGTTTGCTAACCTTTTAAAAGTGCTGTCCCCTCCTTTTGATAAATATAAATTTTAATGCTACAAATTAAATATCACCATTAACAAAGCAATTTTAATATTGATTATAATTGTTTTCGAATTACACTTGTGTTCTCCACCCTCCCTGAATATTCAAGAAAACCACCCCTGGGGTAAACACAACACACAAACACACACACACACACACACACACACACACACACACACACTCTTAGACTCTCCATCAACAACAAAGCCAACATTCGTTACATGTCAAGGGCACTATTCAGCCATTAATGCGCATTATTTCATTTAATTCTCACAACCATCCTGAGATTTTATTAGTATTCCTGTTTTAAAGATGAAGAAACTGAGGTGAGGAAAGGATGGGTAAATTCTGCAAGATTTCAAAGCTAATGAATGTGGCAACTGGGATTCAAAATCCATGCTGTTGACCACAATTTTATAGACAATGCTATAAAAAGCCTGGGTAGAAGTGTTGTCAAGCCTCTCATCTAAATAGTCCACTGGAATGTACAAAGTTATTTTTACAAAAGGAAACAGGGGGTAATCTTCATGTTTACAAAGAGTAATGAGAAATTATACAGTGAAACGTCATTGTGATAAATCTAAACTAACTCAGCTACAACATTTCATATAATAGGCACCTGGCTATCAGAAATACCCCCACTGCTGGAAAACAGGTCTGCAAACGAGATTGCTATCAGAAAAGCATACCTTTGTCCCTTACTATGTGCCCTCCTATAAAAACACTAAATATAAAATCTCTCATTCCTTGAAGAATCTAGACTGTAGTAGACACAAGCACCTGGGTGTAACTGACAGATTCTGACAAACACACCAACAGAACCGAAAGGTAAAGCTAGAGGGAGGCCTGACATTTATGGGCCTCATAAAACAGAAACCCTTTCCCTCTATGACTGTAGCTGCCCTGGCCCATGGCTTCCAGTGCAAGTTCTAGTACACTTCAGGATATTTTTACCCGGCAACTTTTCCTTCAGTCCTTCCGTCCTTTATTTAGAAAGCCAAAATAAACCTTGAAAAAGTACACTTGTAGAGTCATAAGCCATGCACTATAAGAGGTAAAGAAAAGCCCTTTGACCTTAAAAGCCCTGAAAGAACAGAAGATTAAAAGCCAGCCATACACAGCGGCATCTCCCCTCCCAAGTGTTTACATTCTTAGACATCCACTTTTTAAAAATATTCCCTCTGTAGATCAAAACAGGCTGTACTTGGAGAAGGGAAAAACAATGACGTTAGCTTTAAGATATTATACAGTTTACATATAAACAGAGCTGAGTTATGCACATTATTCTAGTTGGAGGCAACTGATCTGAATGGCTCAGATGTAATTGTGTTCATTATCTCGCTCCACAGAAAACTCAGCGATACAGACCTAACCTTTAGCAGGTATCTAGCTTGAGTGTTATGTTCCCTATTGCAAGGTACAGGATACAACTGGTTTAACAAATCAAAATAATCCAAAAAGGCTTTTTTCCAGTTGAATTTGGGTGGCCTAGGCCTGGAAGATAACTGGATGCAATTACGGGGGGGTTGGGGGGGGGGTCCCACTCTCTCCCTTCATCCGCTACTTCCTTCCCTTCTCCCAACTCTCTTTCCTTTTCCTGAATACCTTCTCCCTACCAATTAGTGCCACCCATCAATACTTTCCAGTATGATTATTGATACTCAGGCTTAGAAAACTAGGTGGCCCCACACCAATAACCATTTATTTTGACTGTTGCCTTCAAACGTTAAAACACGAATCCAACAAAAAAACTAACCTTAAGAGCATGGATCTCCTTCTCCCAACATCATAATGTGGTTAAACTTTGATGCAATATAGAAATAATTACAATGAATCAGACTACCGTGTTTCCCCGAAAATAAGACTAGGTCTTATATTGTTTGCTCCAAAAGACACATAAAGGCTTATGTTCAGGGGATGTCCTCCTGAAAAATCCTGCTAGGGCTTATTTTCTGGTTAGATCTTATTTTCAGGGAAATATGGTATTACTCTGATTCCTTTCCTGGTTTCCAAAAGGCAGTGATGATATACAATATTTTCTAAGATATCTTTTTGTACATAAATTATATACTGCCAGAAATACAGAAATGAAACATAAAGAGTATATTTATAGGGTGTAAAAAACAAAGTGCCAGGGAAGGGATGAAGTTAAATTATCAGATGCAAATGGTAACAACCTCATAATTAGCCAGCTAGGACACAATCCAATCCTATATTCCTAAAATATCCAAGGAAGTGGAATTTTTGAGCCTCTACTGATAGACACAGGGATTGTCTTGGAAGAATTTTTGCAAATTCCTTTAGCAAAGATGTTCAGTGCACATTACAAATTATTTTATCCAGCAACTGTGAATGAAGAGAGGCTGTGCAATTATACATTTACTTCTGTTTATGCCACAATATGACTCACAGAGGCCCAATGGGAAATAATGAAGAAATAAACCCTAATGTCCAGATCTGCCTGTTTCGGGGGTTTAAAGAATATTACACAAGGCTCAAAGCACAAATAAATGTCACAACTACCAAGTAATATTTATTAGGCACCCATGTGGTTTTGAAAGCCAAATCCAAATGCTTATTTATAAACGGGAGATACAGTTGCTGTATTTTTACAATGCCATGTTGGTAAATGAAAAAGTTCTTTACAAAGCAAAACATTTTGTCTTAGAGAAAACTCTTAACAGGGGTCTGGAGCCAATGAACTTGTAAACATGGTACCTGCCTTTAATAAAGGGTAAATAAGTACCAGGTTCTTGAGTCTGAAGTTACAAAGTATGACATAGCCAGCAAACCATGGCAGCTGGCACGTGTCCTGAGCCATTAACCACCAAACGGCAGCTGAAGCAAGTGGCATTCCAGAACTCTGGGGCACTTCCTATAATATAGTAAAATGTCGATATGCAGTGAAATGAATTTTTCTTCACTGGGGCTGAATGAAGATTATTCGAGCAGAGAAGAGCTCTTGTGATCAAAGCAGATATACACAGAGGTGCCAAAAAATGTACACACATTTTAAGAAAGAAAAAAACTATTAAAATTTTAATGCTCAATGTATACCGATAACAAAAGACGAATACAAGTCACGCTGAACTGCTGCAATTACAAGAGGTGCTCAAAGCTGTTCCCATCAGCATAATTTCAATACAGTTTTTTCCTTTCTTAAAGTGTGTATACATTTGTTTGGCACCCTCTGTATTTTCAAATGTATTTAAAAACTGAATGAAAAACATCGTAGAAACCTATTTTTTTTTTCGCAATTCATGCAAAGACAAATAAAAACTACGTTTTGGAGATAACTTAACACATGGCGCTTTCTTCACACTAGAGAAAACACAAGAGAATAAAGTCACAGTAAAACACAAATACGCCACCAGTGCCATGAATAACAAAGTCATGAAAATACACTGAAATGCTTTGTGTCCTTGAACTCTGTTAAACATGTACACAGAGTTAGTGTACACAGGCTTAGATGAGAAAGAAAAGCCTCGCATAAAATAAGCCCATCCTCCAAACAAAAGTCCTTTTTTACGTATATAAATTGAATTTGGGTGAGTTTTTCTGAATTGTTTGTTTGGTCATCTTTTGCCTTAAAACAAAATTAAAAATTAATTTTAAAACCAAGATTCACTTAGTGGCTTTCCGAAAAGGTTGCCTGAAATATCATTTCAACAAAAGGTGACATTAAGAATCTCCTCTCTGTTCCTTGGAAAGAGTTGAAAATATCCAATTAGTTCATAAAAATATCCATAGAAGAGACCTCCTGAATGGCAAATCTAATGGTGTCTGGCCCACACTTCCCTACAAATATATGCAGTCATACTTTTTCCCCCCTCTTAATCTGCTGTGGCTCCATTAGTAAGCCCCTAAAAATGCAACCTGGCATTTACACTCTTGTCCATCTGGAATGTCTCTACGTCAGAGGAAAACCCTCACCCCCCGTGAAAGACGAACAAGTACACAGCTGGTAGCGATCTGAGCACGTATGAAGGAACCTACTTGTGTTCGTGCATACACCTGGCGAAATGGCTAATCCCTCCAGCACCCTCTTCTTCCCACTTTCAGATGAAGCTAGCCAGGAAGTGAGTTGCTTTGTCAAGTTGAATTCTGTACTATTATCAGACACCAAACGAGACCTTGTTGAAAAGATATTGCAAGAACAAAGCTTGAACACCGGCCATCAAAGCTGTCTGAAGTCCAAGATGCCGCCTTTGACCGTCACTAGAAGCCTTGGAAGCACAGACGCTCAAGCCAATCTTGTGAAAGTAGCATTGTGAAAGCTGACCCTGCCACTCCGAGCTCAGAGCAGCAGACTCACACATGTGCATTTCAGCAGACTCGGGGAACTGCTGAGGTTTTCCACGCCGCTTCCATGAAAACCAATACTTCTAGGTTTCACTGCTGGCTCACGATGGGAAGCTAAACTTAGAAATCAAGCTGGGTTCTATATCAAGCTATCCCACCTCACTCGCTACGGGCAGGAATGTGAACAGACAATTCCAATTCTGAATTCTTGGTTTTAATGAGCAAAGCAGGCAATCAAATCCAACTGTCCAGATAATGTGACTACACCAACAATATAATGCGTTTTGGTATTGAATTTGGCTTTCGTTGTTAACTGAGGTTGGACAGCACAACCACAGGGGGCGCTATTTACCCCACTGTGTGTGTGAACAGAGTCCCATGGTTGTGGATTTTACTAAGTCATTCTAAGCCAGTTACCAAGAGCTATACCTCAGGAAAAGCTGGAAAACTATCCAATTTATCCCTGATACTTTCCTGTGTCATTCTTCTCAGCAACCTTCTCCACCCTCATCATCTGTCGTTCTCAGTGACAAGGTCTTGCGTCTTTGCAGACCTTATACTGAATAAAGGCTAGCTGAGGGGTCAAAGAGCTTCCTTCTTCTCACAAAGAATCCTAGACGGTATGTAAATGACACAGGTTCTAAAATTTGAACAGAATTTCTAACTTTATAGGTACTTCAATAAACCTGAAATTCTCCAAATCCAAGAAATTTAAAGACTTGTCTGATCTCATTAATCTTAAAACTTGAATGACTGTTTCATGAATGCAATCTGGAAATCATGACAGAGCCATAAAAGCATGGTCATGAAAAACAGAGGTTTTAAGGTTCCACCTTAAACTATAAGAAAATTAATGTTCCTCATTGTTTTCAGCAAAGCCCCCTGGTTACTAGATTGCACAGGCACTTCATTCCGATTCCCAGAAAAGCTGGTAAGACCAGGCTAAGAAGGCTCATCAGTGCACCATGCTGATCAGGGGCCCTCCATCAAACACCGTCCTTGCTCATTACAGAAGCAGTCTAAACACAAATGAGAAGACTCCCTCAAGTTCACCGTCTTCCAACAACTGGCATTCATCATTTTCCAGGAAAACACAGATTCGAATTTGATTTGATTTATTAATTTAGTTATGTTTCAAAAACTTTGCTGTTAGGGAATATAAATGCAGTATCACCATTTGAATGTGGCATCCTGATTTAGAATCACTGCGTAGATGTCTTTGAGAAGCCATTATATATGTCATATTGTACTGACAATTAAAGACACACAACTAATGCCTCTTGTGATATAACCCTCTAAGATGCCACGAGACCACAGAAATGTAAAATAAAGATAAAGAGCAAAAAACCACAATATAGGTACCATCTCTATGGCATCAACTCAACTCTGCTGGAAAGTGGCTACAGACATTACATAAAGAAAGGGGCATGGCTGTGTCCCTGTAAAGCTACAGAAACAAGTGACAGCCAGATTTGGGCTCATGGGCTCTAGTTTGTCGACTCCTGATCTATGGTAAAGTGAGCAACAAACTCTACTTATTTCATTGGAAATCAGGAATATGAATACAAAAGGGACTGAATATTAAAATGAAATCAGCTCAGAGTAACAACCCTCCAAATAGAAAACACCTTTCTAATGCAAGGAATCAAGTAAAGAAAACAGCAAACAAGTCGTTTTCCAAAGTATAAATATGTATTTGTTATTCTTATAAAACAGTATGCCATTTTGATCAATCAGAAGAGAACAAGGCTAACTTCAGAACATTCTGTGTCATTCTCTTCCTTTAAATGCCTCTACAGCAAGAAATGTACAGTAATTTTCTGAACGGAAAGATAAGAGGAGGAAAAAAATCTGCTCAAACTCACCTTCAAAGTCAAGAAGGGAGGACGGTTAATGCAAGGAACAGAAGAATGCATGGCTGAGGGCCTTATTATGGAGGTTCTTGTTACTTTTAATTCACCATTCCGTAAACGTTTCCCATACCATCCTATTTTGGGTTCCTTTTTATTCAAATTACTACATTTTTGGGGTTTTTCTTTTTATACCATGTTGTGGTTTCTTCAGTCCTGAAATTATGCTAGATTCGGAGAGTCCTGCATTAAGGCTATCTGGGAAGGCTACTGTCTACATTTATGACAAAAATATTACAAACAAAATCCACAGAAAGTGCCACAGATGCCACATCTCACATCCTGGTGGTTACTCCCTTTGACTGCCAACATGAAAATGAAATGAGCAACCCAGAGAGCTTAAATTTCAAGGGTATTTTTAAAAAAGATGCCATCTGCTTTCCAAAAGCAAAACAGCAGCAGATAAGTTTTCTCCTTCTCTAGCAGCGGCAATCCAAAATATTAGATCATAGCGCATTTGATTTGCAATGGCCAACGTATCAACCTTTTTGTGGGCTTTCTCTCTGTTTCCATGATACAAGTTTTATTCCATCCGGAATTATTCATTATCCTCACAATAATTCCAAATCAACGTCAAATGCCATCCAAAAAGACCCTCTATAAATCCTCCATTCACAAAAGCTTTGACTTTTGAATCAAATTTCTCTTTAGCAAAGCTGAAGCTTCTCCTTTCTTCACTGTCAAAACCAGTAATGCATCTCAGGATAGTAATATATCCTACTTAATATGGTAATCTTTGGGCCAATCACCTACTAATCAGGGTTTCAAACCTCATTTGTACCAATGTTGTACAGTAAATGAACTCCAAATACTAATAAAATGAAAATCCCTATCAAGAACTCTAGTTCATGCCAAATGATGAAAAATGGAGAGCACGGATAAACTTTAACAGCACACAATCCACCACCAAGTCTATTCCATCTGAAAAGGTTTATGATTTCCCCCACACCAGATTTTCTAAATCGTTATTTTGCTTTTGCTTTTACTGCACTAATAAAAGTGTGTTCCTTTGGCAATAACAAAGGATCACCAAAGGAATGTGACAAAGAATCAGATTTTACAACACAGGTTTTTAAAGTTGCTATGGAAAGTACATGAAGACCGGGAAAAAGAGGAAATAAATGAAGATGGAAATCCTAGAAAAGGGAGTTAAAACACATCAGTGGTGGTGATCCCAGCATCATCTCTGTAAATGAATGATACTCCCATTTATCTGTTGTGTTGCAGTTGCCAAAGTGTTTATTCTCATCCACATATGAGTAGATCAGAAACTGACCAAATGTCGAATTGGTTTTACTACAAAATGCAGGATGTCTGTATCAGCTGAACGCAACTGGTACCAGAAACAGACCACTTTAAAAAAAGAGAAAGTACAATCCACTTAAAACAGGGACCTGATTTTCATAGTAAAAAAGGGTTTAAATGGAATTTCATATTGGAAAATAAAAATATTGGAACTATTGAGAGTAAAATATATGGGGAAAAAAGCTATTTTACCTTAAGTTTAACCAAATATGTCTTAGATGCTTCTACCGGCAAAGTCTAAGGATGAGCAAAGTGTGAGTAACTGTTCATTTTTTAGATTATTTTTCTTTCATGTTTCATCCTTGACTTCTGTTTGGTTTTCATAGAACAATCATAAAAATGTTTCTACATTTCTGTAGAAACAGTCCAGGGCTTTATCAATTTCCCCAAGGGCCTCTCTTAATCATATGTTTTTATTATGAACCTTAGAAACACTGAAGAAGACATTGTACTTGGTTGTTTCAACAGTCGCTTCACCTAATTCTGCCAGATCCTTACTTGTCACTGACAACGTGTGGACCCAGGAGTCCTCAACATCACTTTCACTGACTTCATGAAATCCTGTATCTTTTGCAAAATACAGTGGGTACCTCGGTTTTCGAACGTAATCCACCAGCTCTGAAACATTCGAAAACAGCCGACAGCTAGGCCTCAGGACCTTGCACTCGGCGGAAGCCCCGTGAAATATTCGACTTCTGAGTCGTGCTCAAAAACCAAAGCATTTACTTCCGGTTTACGGCATTCATAAACCAGAATGTTGGTCAACAGAGATGTCTGAAAACCGAGGTACTACTGTACACCTTTTCAACACTGAATTAAACTGATGGAGGAGCAGGTCCTCGTATTAAGTATAGAGAGATAATAAGCTAGGAAAGAGTTTGGAAGTGGTTAGTTCATTAGTGAATATTTTTATAGCTTCTACTTCCCTACTAAATCCTTGTAATTGCAGGAACTCAGATAATGAAGATCACTTTCTCTACTACCCCTCCCCCAATACCCACCTAATTAGGTTTTCATCAGACCCTGCGAGCCAGCTGTCCAGAGCAACTCAAACCAAGAATGGTCATAGAATTAACACCTAAAAGCAAATGGCATATCAAAAACATAGCTATAAGTTACCTTGGCCAGCATTTTCCAGGAAGTAGGTAAAAGCCAGTTTTAAAATAAAGCACTGAAAGTCAAAGCTAACACACTCTACCTGATTGGTGCCATATGTTTCCATGATAGATTTTAAATGTCACAGAAAAATTAAAAAATGCTCTGGAATGTAGGTGTTAGAGCTGACTAGTATCTCGCATGCAGGAAGATTAAAGGATTAAAATGACCTAATACTGTACTTCCTAACACATACAGACTTCCACTCAGTGCCAGCCAAGTGTTATCAGCAGGTCTAAATTTGGATCTCATAACCTAAAAACCACTTAAGATAAAAAAGAGTGCTGAAATAAGTACAAGTCCTAATAGAGCCAATATAGAACGGGTCATGTCAGGTGACACGGATTCCAAAACAAAAACGACCAAATCAAGACATGGATGTGCTGGGTTAAATTATTTACAGCTAGAATGCTTGTTAGAGGCTTAAATTAAGGATCCTACCCCAGAAGGAAGGGCCTTTGCCATTCCCTATAGAAGAGATGCGATTTGGCTTTAAAGAAACCAGATTAAGTATGTCTTGCAAGGAATGTGTCAGGGATCATCAGACAGTCGGCCAAGTGCCAAGACAGGCCCAAAACTAGGATTACAACGTAGTCCCAACATCCAAGGGACCCAGTTTGCCCGATGGGCATCTCAGGGGCTTGGGCAATACGCTTCTGCGGCAAGACTAAAGAAGAAATCTCCTTTGGGCACCCCTGAAATAAGCCTAGGTGATGCTGGGAATGAATTTATGAAAACCTAGGTCAGAGGTGGCTTTAGTTTGTATCTGAGAGGTCCCAGCTGACGTGCTCCATCAAAAGTGAAGACACGAGGAGTAAGAGATTCTACGGAACTCCATGTCTCTCCAATATAAAACTTGGGAGGATGCTGGGTGGGCCTGACACACATGCCAACTTCTTAATGGGTTTCCATCACACTTTGAATGAAATCTAAACCATTTACCAAGGTCCATCAAGCCCTCCAAGACCTGGTCCTAATACGACCCCTCTCTCTGCTGCTCCAGATACACTGGCACAAGTCAGCAGTGTTCCCATTGTAGGACGGCATCTGCTGCGTCTAGTGAGAAGCTTCTACCAGCAGCCAGCCATCCACCTGTCCCTCACCTCATCTAGGTGTTCGCTCGAGCACCGCCTCCTTTTCTGATTCCCCTTATCAGAAACAGCCAACCCTACCCCTCCTGTTTATCACTTACACTACTTAATTTCCATTGTTGCTCTTACTCTCTGAAACTATACTATTTTTGTTCACTCGGCTATCACTTGTCTCTTCCATGAGAATAATGTATACTCCATGAGAACAGAAACCTATTACTCTGCCTGATTCTACAGTCTCCGTTTTCCAAAAGGTAATCTGGGCTCAGAGTAGGTACTCAATAAGTAAATGTGTGTGGAATGAATGAATGGACATATATTAGTTGCATTGGTACAAACATATTTTATGAAATAATGAATTAATAATGAACATAATCAAAAAACCTTTGATAAGATGAAAATAACCCAAACCAAAGTCGAGGGCTGATCAAAGAATGTAGATGTTTGTGTACTGTATTATATGCCACGATTTGCTTGGTAAAACTACCTTGAGCCCTCGTCTGTATTTCCTGACCTTAAAATCCATTTGAAACTAAGTTCTGCTTGTTAGTCAACCAATGTGGATGACCTCAGAAATTCACTAAGATATTGATTCTTGAAAGCCATCAGAGCTGACTGAGGCAAGGGATATCATCATCATCATCACACTTGTTTGCACAACAGGACCACTTGCATTCTATATATTTCATGTAATTACAGTCCACATATTTCAGTAGTTTATGCAACTGCAGAGACAATGAGTTTCCAGTAAGCACTAGAATTCTCCTAATCCAACACTACCACCATCACCAACTCTCTCTGTGACCACAAGTATGCTTCTAAAGCACAGAAGGCAAGCCAAAGGCTGTATGGAATCCACTGAGCAGAGGCAGAAAAGACAAGGAAACTAAAGACAACTAAGAACAATGAAATCTGCAACACCCTGCAAACATGTATATGTGACTATGTAACACATGTGTGTAACATACCGTGTTTCCCCGAATAAGACCTAGCTGGGCCATCAGCTCTAATGCGTCTTTTGGAGCAAAAATTAATATAAAACCAGGTCTTATATTATATTATATTAGACCCAGTATTATATTATATATATTATATTATATATATTATATTATATTATATTATATTATATTATATTATATTATATTATATTATATTATATTACATTATATTATACCCAGTCTTATATAATACCTGGTATTATATTAATTAATATTATATTATACCCAATATTATATTGTACTACTGGTCTTATATTAAGACCGGGTCTTCTATTAAGTTTCACTCCAAAAGACGCATTAGAGCTGATGGTCTGGCTAGGTCTTATTTTGGGGAAACACAGTATTATATAAATATAAGATAGACAAAGCATTATACACATGCACATCTTTATGTAGTAGCACATGGGGGGGAACATCAAGCTGGAGATAATACATTAGGGTTTTTTGTTGATGCTACTGTGAAACAGCTATATCACCTTGAGCAAGTTAATTAATGTCTCTGGGCCTGAGTTTATCTATAGAATAAGCATCTTAAGTTTTATGATCTTTAAGGATACTTTCAGCCCTAATATTTTTTTTAATGAATTTAAGAGATTTATATAATGGTTTATATAATTCACACTACATAAAAAACAAAATAGCAATATAACTGAAATTCTAACTCCTGACCCTGGGGTAATAATAAATCCCTAACTATGGTCAACGGCTATCTATAAAACTGCCATATGAATTTACCCCTCCTCCAACCTACCCTTTTGTTCTTCTCATTTTTCATTTTCTTGATTGATGGAGCCACATGCTTTGAAATAATTCTGGAACATAAATGAACCTAGTGAGCCATTGAAGTTATTGCTCTGGAGAGCTGGCTAACACCATACAGTAGAACTGAGGAAAGCGGACTCAGCTATAAACTCCTCTACAGCTG
The DNA here is from genome assembly GCF_057876585.1 of Rhinolophus sinicus. Classification (NCBI taxonomy): domain Eukaryota; kingdom Metazoa; phylum Chordata; class Mammalia; order Chiroptera; family Rhinolophidae; genus Rhinolophus; species Rhinolophus sinicus. The sequence goes on from NC_142517.1 coordinate 203,278,712, forward strand.
CACGTACCCTATTGTCATTATCCCACAAAACTGTGACCTTGACAAACATAAACCAAGAATGAGCTCACATCTAAAGACCCACTCTCCCCCATAAAAACAGGGTAAACTTTAAAATCACAACACAACCAACACCACCAAAGTCATTCTAGAAAGGCAGGAGAAGATTTAGCTAGTTTTCACTCTCCAAAGCTTCCTTTCTTTGGGACAAGTAAACTGCATCTATTAGATTCCATGACCAACCTCAAAGAGTAGATCTAGTTCCCTTACTAAGTAGGGGAGTTCTGCTGCTGTCTTTCCTTTATCCATCGATTCTGCCTGGCACAGCACACAACATCAGATCCCTCTGGCGAAGACTGCTGACATTCAAGAGTAGAGATATAGAGCAACAAGAATTTTGTCAAAGAAAATATTCAGTGCTACCCAGTAATACTTTCATTTTCCATATTTAGCATATAATTAAAGCCACAGGAACTATAAAATGCATGTACATACCTCCTTTTAAAATTTAATAAATACATTTCAGTCTTTAATCCTGATTTATACTTACAGCTTATAAAATAATTTAGCTCATATGCAGAACTTTGTTTTTTCTATGCCAAGCTAATAAAGTAACCCAGTTTCCTAGAATGTAACCGTACAACACTCATACTTCATGAAACAAGTATCTGAACTAGAGGTTAAACGTCGATGCGTCTTTTCAGGCGCTCAATCACGATACACTCTTCCAGCCAAGAAATCTAGGAAGCTGACTAAATTTGAAAACTATTTTTAATAAGGAAGGGACATAAACCAAAAGCACCCTTGGCTTGTAAGGGTGCAAGGAGAGTGGTGAGACTTAACCCACCACAAAACTTAGGGTGGAAAGGCAATTCATAGTAACAACTGCACTTCCATATATATTCTTTCATCTGATCCTCAGAACAACACTGTAATAGAAACGGGGGAAATGTTACCACCTCCAATTTAATGGGCCAGAAAAATAGGTCCAAGAATGATGGATCCCAGAAAGTGGCAAAATCAGAAATAAAATTCACATCTTCTCTTTTCTTTCCATGCTGGTTCTAATCTATCATTTGACCTTTCATGTATTAATAGTCAGCCTTGCCTTGCATTACAATATATAGAAAATAAATACTATACGTACACACACAATAGATATACCAGTGGAACGAGTGATAGTACACAGTATTTCTCTTAGTTGAGCAAATACTACTGAGTGGTAGGAAATGAGAGAATCTTATCAAAACAGAAAAAAATGATGCTAGTAAATTCTCTTTTCCCACCCCCCACATTGATTTTTTTTTTTTTTTTAATTTTTAATCCTCTTATAGAAGCTGAATACAAGAAATGAAATTCTTGGGATCAGGAAAGCAGAACCAAAACCTAAAGCTTATCATACTGATAAGAATACTTCTACAGGAAGCAATAAATTACTACTGCTTCCTGTTTTAGCTATTCTTATCCGTAGGACATCATTTGTTTTTTTTTAACCGCAGAACCTCACATTTAGGACACTTCCCAAAATAGAATCTTCTGATCTTCAGCTGTCAGCTGAAGTTGTTTCATAAATAGCTCAGCATATGTACTCTGGAGGGTTACTAACACTCTAAATGCAAATATAGTCCAGTCATACCCATTCCTTTTAGACTTAGGGGACAACCTGGAATGTGCAAAATCAAGCAGCCCCAGAAATTCTATGGAGGATACTGTAAATATCTCTGGCCCATGACCTCAAGGAATTCAGTTTGGATACTTCTGGAAATTTTGAAATAAAGGCCATTAGCAGATATATATTTCTATTTTTAATATACGGTCCACAAAAGAATGTACAATTTGTTTTAGGTCAATTAATTTTTAAACAGTTTTAAAAACAACTCTAATCCAGAGATTCATTTTGGTGAAAAAGATTTGTATAAAGAAACCCATGGGTCCTGTATTTTAAACAACTTTTCCAGAGGCCTTCATAGTCAGCAAGTACAAACAAAACTGATTATAAGGGAATGTGTCTGAAAAATTATACATGTAACCCAAGGTTAAATATAAGGAGAAAACACACATACAGAGGTATAAAAGACGCCTAGCTGTAATCTCTATGATCTAGTATGTCAGGAATTCTATTGCCAGAATTATACAACAAGCTGAGACAACTTCAGAGAGACAGAGGGGGAAAAAAAAAAATCAATGTCTGTGTTTTTAAAGAAAAAAAACAAAACAGGACTACATAGAACGGGACGATGAAGCATAAGTGGCTTGGGATTTTGTTCTTTTTATTTCGAGTCCTGATATTCGAACAAAACATCTGTGCCTTTTTGGCCCTCTTATCACTCCTTCTGATTACCTGCCCCGTAGCACATCCACCCCAGCGGGGGTAGGAAGAGCTTTTGCCTCAGTCAACGGCAATCGGCCCAGAAGAGTAGACTTAAGGTTGATTACACTCTGTATGTAGCAAATGCTCAAAAAAATGTGTTGAGCATTGAAAGACTGTCTAAATATGATCCTCAAGCCCCTCTTAGCCAATTGCTAAGTAAGCGGCCTTTTTTCACACAAAGGTGATAAGCATGGATTCATCACAGAGTGGTCCCTGTATAAGCTCAGGAATAAGACCCTCCAGCCCAGTAAGGAAAGCCTGTCTCCAGACTACAAATCCAGACAGGGACGGACGTTGTGGTGGTTTTGTGTGAATCACACTATGCCCAGACCAGGCAGACCTATCTGGCCAGTTCCAGATTCCCACTGGACGTCCAAATTGATGAGAACTAAGCTCAAGTTAACTTGATTAACTTGATTCCCTGAGACCTGGGAATCAATTATGATAAAAAAAAAAAAAAAAAAAAAAAAAATGAAGATTTTATAAATATCTATAATGAGGCCAAATTATGAAGCAATTAAAAAAAACAGACTACCAGTAGACGGTTTCAAATAACTCTGTTCAAAATATCCAAATACCTAGGTCCTTCAAGGAAGGGAACTTACGAAGGCTCTTATGATCACCGTGGCTCCAAGGTGATACAAAAATCTATAATGTCCTGCTGTCATTGAACAAATAAACACTAATATGGAGATTGAAATAACGAAAACGGGGAGAAATCCAGAAACAAATCTCCAGCAGTACCCTGCGTCGGTCTGAAACACTCTACTACAGAATGTTGGCCAATTCTGGGCAGGAAGAAGATGTAGAACCCTTTATAGGTTCTAGAAAGAACCACAAAATTGATTGAAGGTAACAGAAAGCAGAACAATGAGTAAAACTGGAAAATGGTTAATATTAAGGGAAAATTGAGACCTGACTTCACAATGGTCTTCAAACATACATAGGGAAATATCCCATAAAAGGCCAATGGGCTATATAACCAAACTGTGGTGCATCCATACAAGGGAATATTACTCAGCAATAAAGAGAAAAGAGCTATCAAGCCAAAAAAAAAAAAAAAGACGTAGAAGAATCTTAAGTGCACACTGATAAGTAAAAGAGGCCACTCAGATAGTAATTGCACATATTATATGATTCTAATTATATGACACTCTGAAAGAGGCAAAACTACTGAGATAAACAGATGAGTGGTTGACAGAGATTGGGGAGAGGGAGGGAGGGTTGCCCATGCAAGCACAGGGGATTTTTAGGGCAGTGAAACTATTTTACATGATAGAGCATTGGTAAATATACAACATTAAGCATTTGTCAAGATCCACAGAACTTTACAGCATAAAAAGTAAACCTTAATATATATAAAAATTTTTAAACATCACTTAAGAGGTCATTTACTCCAGGTGGAATGCAAAATGTGACAGAAGAATCCACATGTATTAAAAATACATGGAAAAAACCTCACTGCAAGGGATGGAGGAATAAGGTGCTGACTTAAGTAACTTTGGAAATGAGGAGAATCTGTAAGACTAAAGACAAAGGAAACCATACACAAGCACTGTATTCTAGTTGATAAAGTTGTTTCCTATAGGGACATGAGGTAACTATTCTGACAATGTTCTCTGTGTGTGTGTGTGTGTGTGTGTGTGTACCAGGGATGCCAAAAAAATGTATACACATTTTAAGAGATGTTATCTATGCTCAAACAGTAATTCGCCATAATCAGAAGTGTCTGGACGCTGATGGTAACCCCCTTGAGCACCTCTTATATTTGCAGAAGTCAAACGTGACTTGTATTCATCTTTTGTTATTGGCACATATTGAGTATAACAATTTTAATACAGTTTTTTCCTTTCTTAAAATGTATATACACTTTTTGGCAACCTCTGTGTGAATGTATATAAATATGCGTGTGTGAGTGTGTGAGTGTGTGTGTGTGTGTGTGTGTGTGTGTACATTTATATCATATATGGATGAAGGATGGTGTCAGGCAAGTTTCTCACTGTTGTTGTGGGAAGTGACAGAAAAGCAAGGGGAGGAGGTTACAATGATCCATATGGAAATTGATTAGAGTTAAGGGACATGCTTAGCTTAGTGTACAGATAGTCACACAGAAATATTTATACATATGTCTATATATATGGGTGAGAAAAAACACATATTTCCTTGCTCTGGAAGCTGAGAGGGCAAAAAATGATACCCCAGTAGCAACAAACACAGCTAGTGCCAACATTCTGGTTTCTAACGCGACTCCCCTGTGAAAGGAACCAGGGCTCCTTGGAGAACCCGATGACTGATTCTAGGACTGGGGCAGGAAATAAGATGATCCTGGAGCATCTTGCAGCTTCAGAAAGTAAGGAAATTCTTAAAAAAAAAAAAAAAAAAAAAAAAAGCCTACTGAGTTAAAAATGAGTGATAAAAGAAGTTTAGGTAATTATATATTCACGTATTCTGCTCTCTAAATGGTTTTTAAACACCTTTAAATCTCCTGGCCACTTTAGAGAACCCCAACTATAAACTGTATTTGATGAATTACTGTTTTTTATTAAAAAGTTGGATGATGCAAAATTTCTTTCAGAGGAAATTGACTCTGTAATTAAATTTCAGCAAATGAATATATATTATATTTGAAACCCAGAAGGTCATACTCCGTTTAATTAGCATTGTCAAATCACTTATGAAATATTTCACGTTTATGGCTATTTTCTTCTAAGAATTTCTGTTTAAATTCATTTCCAGTCTGACTTCCTCTTTAGCAAACCAATTAGAAACAGCACCAAGGTTGTTGTGATTTCCTGTCTTCTGCACTTTTAAATACATCCATTGTGTTCTAGCTTTAATTTGTTCTTAGAATCTTACTGTGCCTTCCAGTAGATTTTTGATTAGAGAAATGTAAATCTTCTGATAAAAATATAATATATATCCTCATTTAAAAAAAAATGTCACTACTACTAAAATCAGAATAAGGGAAATGCTCTCACTTGAGAATAACAGATTCAAGTTAGCTATGAAGGAATTTCCTTACCATAAAAGCTGTTAAGCACTAGAAAAAGTTACCTCAAAATTGTGAGATAGCCTCTTGTGATGTATGGATTTAACGGGAATACGCCTGAAGATCTTTACTAGTAAAATACATAACAATATCAAAATTATAGGTTTTTCAATGAATAGTTTCAAGAGATTGCTCTTTCCTCCCAAAGTTTTGTATAAAAAATAACTGTAGAAAAAAGTAAACATATTAAATACTTTTCTAACAAAAATTTCAAACAAAATTTCAGAAAAGAAGCCTTAGTATATACACATTACCAGTTTTGTATAATAGTATCAGAAAGAAAACTTAACACCCAGTGAAAACTACTAATATCCAACACTCCAACATAAGCTATGTTTATGACACCAACACACACACGTGGCCCAGGACACTTGTGGCCAGTCTTAATCTTTTCCAGGGCGTCCCAGAGATATCCTGTACTCGTCACACCTTTCCCCTAGCCTTCCCCTGTTCCAGATCTTTCCTTTCGTGTAAGACAATCTCTCCCAAGTAGATGCACATCCACTTCAACTCTTACTTCCTTCTCTTTCACATCCTGCCCTATTACATCAGAAAAATCTGACTTTGCCTCATTTGTTAGTGACAAGGTAACCTCAATCATGACTGATAAGCTTCGGTATGAGGAGGGTTAACGATATACTTACATCAGGCAAAAGAATGGCATGAGTTGTAAGGTGCAACTACATGTACAAATCTATGTTGTCAACTCCTCAAGTCCATAAAAGAGGCCAGAAGTCTTTGATGCTTCTCTCAGTGGGTCTCATTTGTCCCCTGGGGAAGCTGGTCCTTCACAGTCGTCTCACTCAACCTGTCCTCAAGAAAGGAAGCTCTGCGACGGCCTGGATTTGTTTTCTTTACAATTGCAACTCAAGAATGTAATGAGGGGATGGCCCAGTGGCTCAGGCAGTTAGAGTTCCGCGCTCCTAACTCCGAAGGCGGCCGGTTCGATTCTCACATGGGCCAGTGGGCTCTCAACCACAAGGTTGCCAGTTCAACTCCTCGACTCCCGCAAGGGATGGTAGGCTCTGCCCCCTGCAACTAAGATTGAACACGGCACCTTGAGCTGAGCTGCTGCTGAGCTGCTGCTGAGCTGCCGATGGCTCAGTTGGTTGGAATGCGTCCTCTCAACCACAAGGTTGCTGGTTTGACTCCCACAAGGGATGGTGGGCTGTGCCCCCTACAACTAGCAACGGCAACTGGACCTGGAGCTGAGCTACGCCCTCAACAACTAAGACTGAAAGGACAACAACTTGACTTGGAAAAAAAGTCCTGGAAGTACACACTGTTCCTCAATAAAGCCCTGTTCCCCTTCCCCAATAAAAATCTTAATAATAATAATAAAAAAGAGTAATGAATATGCCTGGAATTCAGTAGAAATGCACTAACTCCTTGTTGTATGAACTAACCAGAACATTCTCTCAATGTCTGGTCTACAAACATTTGTGTCTTCAGCAATTCTCCACCATTATCTTCATGACCAGTTATAATTTCTTCAAATTTCCAGGTTCAGTAATTACAACAGCTTAATTAGGGAATGAATGGGAAAATTTAAGACAATAAGTACCCACCAACTGTCAGGCCGTGGTAATGTAGTTAAGAAAAAATTCTGTCCTCCTAAACAAAATAGGATTCTGGTCTACAGATAAAGGAGGTGCTGGCACATTTCCCATACTTTGGTTTAAAAACATATGGTCCCACATTCATTCCCTCAGTATCTACAACAAATAGTATCTACCAAATGCCAGACTCACTGCAGTAAGCATTTGAACCTAGTCAACCATACTTGCAGAGAGAAACAGCCTCCTAGCTCAATACCGGACACATATCTATTGGAAAGCAGCACAAATGTCCCGTTTTAGAAAGTATCACAAATGTCAAATGACTATGCAAGGCCAAGAAAACTGAAGTCCTATTTAAAATAAAGCAGAACACATTTATATTACAGATCGGGGAGAGCAGTAGGGTTTTATGTTAAAGTATGACAAATGTTTTGCTCTACATAAAATTGCTTGGATCCTAAAGTTTTAGCTTGCTACTCGCAATTGCAAGCAATGTTTAAAAAGAACTGCTATATTCGCTGATAAAGTAGAATACACATTCTATTACTGTGGTCATCAGACTAGCCCAGCCTCAATCAAGTATGGAAACAGAATGCTGGGGGAAAGTCTCATATCTTAGCAATTAGGTTCAATTTCCCAGACCAACGTACCTTTTTAGTAGAGTAGCTAACAAGTGCCACACTGGAAAAATGGGCTCGTTTAAATTTAATTCCTTTTCCCAGACCTTACCTACAGTTTAGCAGAGGGGCTAATTAACAATAATAAACCCAAGAGAAAGAAAAGGAAAGAGCATAGGGATAAATTAAAAGGGGCTTCTACGAATCACATACCTAATAACTGGCCTCTTTTTGAAAATAGAGGTAACTATGATACAATAATTATTTTTCAAATGATTTTCTCATTGCTTTTGATATCTTTAAACCTCAGTACAAATACTACGCTATGACCTAGATCAGTAAACTACAATTAACATCAGAAGAACTCTATCAGTGGAATAAAAGTTGATGAACTACTGCTGAAAGCAGAGAAATAAATCTTGTCAAAACAAAGCAAAGTTTCTGTCAATCTTTAAAAGAACACTTTGGGGGAACAGAGGAAGTATACAAGAATTTCAGACACAGGGATGATGTGATTGTAATTAATTTTACCCAAGTTTTCACATCCAGTCGTATCAGATTGCTAGGACTCCTGTAATTTTGTTTGATTATTTTTAATATGTTGTTAAATCTGAATTTGATTTTTGAAAGAGCTGGCGAATGAAAAGATTTGAGGTACTGAAAAATATATCCACAGTATTGTTGTTGCTTGAGATTTTTCTAAAGCCATCCTCTCCCCGGTCCAACAACCCTCTCCTGAACTATTAATAAACAAGTTTTCAATCCAGCAAGCGTTTTATGAGCACCCCCTCAGATACTTGGAATCATGAAATGAATAGTGAGCCTACTCTCAAATAGCTCACAATTTTTAGTAGGAAAGAGTGCCATGAAACCAGTAACCAGAGCAAGGACTGGGGTTTCCATCATCTTTCAGAAAGGGGTAAGCTTTCTGAAAGAAAGGAATGAGGCAGGGTGCTCCAGTACACGTGAGCCCTGCAAACAGAATAATCTAAACGTATTGATTTTACACTGCAAATGCAATTTTACTAACTTACAGTGGAAATCCATTCTGAACACTTCAAAGCTAAGAACTCTTTAGCTATCTTCCTAAATACCTCCTGCCACTATTTTTAAAAACAATATTCCCCAAGGTCCCCCTGCCCCCCATAAAAGCCTGAACTTTCCTTATCTAGTAAAAAACAATAAATCATCTCAGTAGGAGCAGGGAGGGAGCGGTGGAATTGTGGAATTGGGCTTTATTCTTAGAGAAGAGATGTTCATTTAAAATCCACCTAAAAGTAGTCAGTGAATTAGATCGAACTGGGTGGCATGGGTTTTGTTGTGTACTTGATAATGCAAAGACGCTTTTCAAGAGCCCATCTAACACAGCCTGGTGGGACGCAGGCTTTGAAGACACAATAACTTTCCTCCAGTGAGTTTCAGGAGGGAGGCAAAAAGCACCAGCCATTCACTGTTCCGTCTTGAGCCACATTCCTCACCCAGTTCAAAGGCCTGAGAAACAACACGCCTCACACTTTCTGAAGTCCGCCCCTTGTAGGGACTTGTGAGGGACCAAACGCTTGGGCTGCAAAATATTCTTAAAAGACCTAGTTTTAGGAATATAACCCTTTTTATTGGGCTGTAGTTTCTATCCCCGAATCCTCTGTTCCAGCTACACACACACACACACACACACACACACACACACACACACACACACACACGAGTAAAGTTTAGGCAAAAGAGAAAGTTTTAATTATAATCCCAACGACTTCCAGGCTTACTAGTGGAAGTAAAATATTTTCAGAAATTAAGTCATTACCCATTCTTTAAACAAATGCAATATTTATATTCCTTAATCTAACCAGAGGGGATGGGATCAGCTTTTGAAAGGAAGTTATTGTTTAGCTGTGGTTCAAAGAGTGCCCTGGAATTGGGAAGAGGGGGCAGTCGGAGAAAGCGAGGGAGGAGTTGGGGGTGGATGGGATTGCCAAGATCAGAATAAAAATACACCACTCGGCCAGCCCCTCTAAACACAGTAGGGATCTCCCTCCCTCCCCACCCACTATGACATTTTTATACGGTGCCCATGTTGTTTTGTTCTGTAACCTCAGGAACATTTAAGGCATTCAAGATTCTGGTAAAAGAAAATGTAAATACTGCCTGGTAGGAGATCTGGGGCAAAGAGTTAACCAAAGTACTGCCTTGGCTTTGATTGGGATGTTTCCAACCATTTCCATTTGCTTTCCAATAATTAGCAACTCTGTATTACCAAGATCTGGATTTGTGCTCAGGCGGGGAAAACCACTTTCAAACCACTGAAAAGTCTTTGACTCCATTTTGGCCACTGCTCCCAATCTCACCCTACAAAAGGTCAAGTTCTCCGCCAGTCCAGCTTGTTGTATAAGTGGGAAAAGGGCAGTCTTTGTGAAGGGGAAGAGGACAGCACACCATGCCTCTTGGTCTGGGTTCCCTCTGGTGCTACACTTATCTCCAAGCCTGTGTGAGCCACCTGAGGATGTTAGAAAGTGTCACCCTCTAGTCTAGGACAAATAGCATAAATGCTGTCACCATTACAAATACAAACAACAGCCTCGGTAGAAACCTCACTCTCATTGTTTTGTTTTTCTTAGAGGTGGCCTACCAGCCCTCCCTCATCCAAGAGGCATTCTCAAGAGAGACATCTAACTCTTCAAAAAGATGCCATCCCAAGGCCCAAATCTCACCTGACCCAAGGCATGTGCAATATTAAAATATTTGTTTCCCCTTCACAAACCTGAATGACAGAACTCATTATTTACTATTTTCTCAAATCATGTCCTGCCCCCACATTTTCAGTGGCTCCTCGTTATTCTACTTCTTAACAGCCTGTTCTTCATACCACATTTCACAGTAGCACAACTCTTTGTTTATTTCGCCTTCTCTGCCTCCTATAAGCACCTGGAGAACAGAGACACGCCCATTTCCGTCTCCAGTGCTTGGCTCCAAGAATGAACTCAATGAAGATTTATTGGGGGGAACATAGGTGTTCATGTTTTCCAAAGAAAAACTAAGAGGAAAAAAGTGATACCACCCTAATAGGAGTGAAATCACTGATATTTCACTCCAAGCTTAGAATATTCATTATAAACATCTAAGAATAATTTTATTCTAAATGTTCAGTATGCAACTGATAAGTGACTGTTAATGAACGTTTATAAATACACATATATATTGTATAAGTCAGGGAAAAAATGGCTTCTCCCATCAAGTAGTATCGATTTTTCTACCCCATGAAATTGGGCATGGCTTTGTGACTTGCTCTGGGCAATGGGATAGTAGCAAATGTGCTATAAGCAGAGACTTGAAAAGTACTTTTGCATGTTTGCCTTCTCTTGCTGCTGGGAGCTCGTCCAATACCACGTGAAGTTCAGGTTGGCCTATCGGGGACGTGTGGCTCAGTCAACAGCAAGCACCAACAGACAACCAGCAGAATTCACCAGACAAGTGAGTGAAGCCATCTTAGACCAGCCCTCAGCCAACCCTCCCTCCAGTGACTGCGCCCACAGAAGCTTACCCACCCAGGTGAGAGAGGAGAACTAACTGCCCAGCTGAACCCAGCCCAAATCAACAACCCCCACAACTGTGACCTAACAAGTGATCCGTTTGGGGATGATTTGTTACACATCAAAGCTAAATGATACATACATCTAAAAAGCTAAATAGTTTCATATACTAAATTCTTTGACAGCTTTTTGAAAAGGTCCTTCATATTAATGAATTTCATCCCTCCTTACTCTAGATGATTTGGAAGAAAATTAATATTATTGCTTTTAGCACATTCTTATTGATAGGTCACCAAAAACAATAAAATATTGAGAATTCTAATTTAAATGTTACCTGTTATCATATTCTTGAAAGCTTCTGTTTTGTCACAAGAGCTGCCCCTTTATTCGTACTCTACCTGGACCACAATTAACAAACACAACAGGGCATCAGTCATAAATGTTTTTATACAGTAGAAAGTTCCTCTTTGGTTCAAAGTAGAAGTGATCTCAGTAATACACATATTTACCTTAGAAGACGTGATAGATTCTTTATGTTCCACTCATTTTCTCCAAAGTATTAATAACTTTGAAGAAAATGAATGAGAGGAAATCACTAGGGTAAAGTAATTTACTTTATTATTATATGCAATATTAGGTCTAAAACAAACTGCTTCCAGAATTGGAAATGGTGAAAAACTATTCCAATGAAAAGCACTAATTCTTTTGAACTCTCAAAACTATGAAACATCAGTGTCCAGAAAGACTTCAAAAGGATCCTTAACCTTTATACTTAATCCTACTACACTATATTAAGAACTAGTTTTTCATTGGGGGTGGGGGAGAGCGAGGCGGGGAGGGGGGAGTCTGCCTACTACCATAAAGTAAGCAGGGGAAGAAAATAAAGGATTAAAGAGTTTAAATGGTAGTATTTAAAATGTAGACACCTTTTTTTTCATGATCAGTTTGTACAAACACAATACTCAAAAGGGGCATGGAAAGGAAAGAGTACTTTTCCTTTTAACAAAAAAGCAGTGAGTCTGTTGTAAGAGGTATGTTGTGTGCTGTGTTCTGTCAGTGAAGAAACGTGGGATCTGCGCATGCTCCGCCAAGGAAGACTTTGAGCAGCGGGCATTTAACCAACTTTTTATTATTAAGCTTCAGAATTTACGAGAAGTTCATTTCTGGAAAGACAAACAAACAAAAAAAAAACAGGTGGCCTAGGAGAAGAGAAGGTAGGCAACAACAGTGGGAGACAGCCTTATTTTTCACTCTGTACTTTAAAAAAAAAAAATGTTTAACTACTTGAAACTTATAGCATGTCCATGTCTGGCCCATACCAAAAAAACTAAACAACAAACAAACAACCAAAATTGTGTGAATAGACTCAGCAAGCTATTACAAAACTTGGTGGTCTTAAATGCTTTTTCATGTTTCTATAAGAAACTACTACAAGCTTAAAAATAGATATGACTACACATCATCAAAACCAGAGAGAGAGAGCAAATGTGCGTGTACACTTAAGAGAGAGCAGTGACAAAATCTCAAAGGAGATTATACTTCCAGCCAGAAGCAAGCACAGGAACCAGAGGTCAGAGGGTTAGAGCCTTTCACTACTGAAAATAAAAACCACCCACCGAAAGGGGGGATACAAAAGTCCTTGAATAATAGAGCTTCTAAGACCAAAAGAAAAGACTTTACAATTTCTTTTGCAGCCCCCACCTTCACCCCATGTTTCCCAACTCTGACCGACCCATAACAAGTAATTGCTAAACTCCTGTTCATCGAACACCTGGACCCCTCTCCTGGCTGCTTCACTTGAACGGAAGATCCAAAGATATCTTTTTCTTGCTTTTTGCCAATACTATGTTTGCTAGCTGAATATCTGGAAATGGACCACTCTCCCAAATGAGTCTCAACAGCCTTACAAACTGCTTTAGTTTGCCAGTTTGATTGTGAGGCAGGAAACCCCAGTTGGAATGATGGAGCAAAGCACAAAACGTTTAAGTAGATGGCACATTCACCCTGTACGGACATGACAAATGTTGACTCCCATGGATTCCATGTTCTGAATCTTGATTTAGCTGAATCCAGATCAATTATGCCATAAGAAATTTGGTAAGTACTTGGATGAACTCCCCTCACTCCTGTTTTTTTTCTACAAGTATCCACCCCCATCGTCTCTCAAAAAAATATATGCTATTTGGAACACAATTCTGTGTTTCCCCGAAAATAAGACCTAGCCAGACAATCAGCTCTAATGCGTCTTTTTGGAGCAAAAATTAATATAAGTCCCGGTCTTCTTTTACTATAAGACCGGGTCTTCTATACTACAATAATTAATATAATATAATACCGGGTCTTATATTAATTTTTGCTTCAAAAGACATATTAGAGCTGATTGTCTGCCTAGGTCTTATTTTCGGGGAAACACAGTAGGTGTTCGATGGTGTTTATTGAGAAAAGGGGGGAGAGGGGAACAACAAGAAATAGTGGTTTAGGACCGGTTTGGCCAAGGTCGGGTCATCTATGTAGGAGCCAGGAAGTAGGTGGCCTCTAATATTGCATTGGAGGTGCTAACTCTGATTATTCCCACAGTCCCTAAAATTCAGGGGCTCCTATAGAGCCCTTCAAATAATTTTAAATGAACAGGGAAATGAGCATTGGAAAATAGCAAGTGAATAATAGTTTGAAGACACAGTAATTATGGAATATTTCAGAGACCTTCCACTAATGGCTATACTTTTGTAAACGTCTTTTTATTTTTTTATTTTGCCTGTCTCACTTTGATCATAACCTTCTTAAAAGTAAGAATCATGACTTTCTCTACAAAACATAGTTTTCAAATATAGTGTCAAGTGGAGTTTTCTCTTCAAATATAGACCCATATTTGAAGGAAAAAAAAGGATGCCTCCTAGATCCTTTCAACAAACCTAACACAACTATCAACTTCTCAAGATTAAATGATTCTGTTCAGCAACATGACTTACATATGTGAAGGAGGACCAGGGAACTCACAGCAAAGTATATTTTCATCAACGTTATAAAAGGAGGGGAAAGTCATCAGTCTTTTTCCCTTACTATGACTGGGGTTTCTCTGGTATCTTCTTCAAGCCAACCAATTAGCACCCAGTGTATATGGGTTTGGCTCTAACTGGGCCAGATCAGAAGTAGAGGGGATGGTGGAAAGTGTGACCCAGAGTTGGGGGTGGGGGTGGGGTGGGGGGGGGTTAGGGGAGGGGACATGAAACAACAAGAGAAAAACAATGCAAGTAACTCAGCTTACTTGATAAAACATTCAGGGTAGGGATAATCCCACCACAAAAATCTCTTTTCCACCTGAATATAGGTATGATTAAAATTATAATCTGACCCACATATTCAATTCTACTGCCATCATTAATGAAAATGCAAAAAGGAATTGAAAAAGAAAAGCAGCCTTTTCAACATAAACACATCATTTTTAAAAGCTCTATTATTCAAAGATCAGTGACTCACTGAAGAAGCACAAATAACATTTATTCAAACCAAATTTAGTTTAACAAGTAGGTTATAGCAGAGCCTGCAGTAAGAATATTATTAAAATGGAACGTATTCCTTTGTCCATAGATGACCGTACATTATACTTATCTAATTTATCTTCCCCCTTTTTCTGTGAATTAAGAATGGGAGAGATTCATGTCCATAATGTAAGACAAGATTAGAAGTAAATAGATGATATTTACTAGTCTATCATTTAAAAAAAGATTTACATTAACTTTTTTGCAACTATTTCATATTAGTTTGAAATTAATATGAAATTAGTATACTATTATACTATACTAATATTAAAATGTAATTTGGTTAAAATTCAGTGTGATGACAACTTCTGAACATGTTTCAGTAACATTTTAAAAAGAGCTTTTAAAGTCTGCCACACAGCTATGGACTCATAAGGTAATGAAATAAATCAATTACCTAATAAATGTGGTAGAAAAGATATAGTATATTAAACACAAAAAAGTATTAGTAGGAAAAAAGTGATAGAATCTTTAGTATGAAACTGACTTCAAACTAAATTCCCAAGAAGCAGTTTGCCTTGAATACAATTTTTAGTAACTCTGTAACATGAGAAAATAATTGCGGAAATGGCTTTCTTTAAAACAAAGCAAAACAAAACCTTAACATTGTGAAGTGTTCCATTATCCTAAAATTACCAACCCACCAAACTAAAAAGAAGCATTCATATCCTACACAACTAAGAAATATATCTGATTATAGCAGGAGGACTGGAAAAGATAAGTCAATGAACTTCTGAATGAAAGAGTCAATAGACTATTCTAGTGATTTATGAAATCCACATGAAGATATCCAAAGGGTTGGAACTTCTGAATACATCAGCAACTCGACAGCCACTAGAACACTGGGTCAACAAATCAGTGTAAGCTCAACTGCCTAATCAAAAATCCTAAAGCACAAAAAAGCTGGACAACCCTCATTTTGCCAGCAAGAGAAACACTGAGCTAACAGAGAAAATGAAAACTAAACAAAAAATTGTGGAAGACTTCCTACAGTCCAATTGGCCTCTCAGATTTCCTTTCCATTCACTCAAATGGCTACCTCACTGAAGGATTTTGTGATGATACAAATGAGAAACATTATCCATAAGCAGACTACCAGTTCAAGAAGGGGTGATTTCCAACAGAATGAACAGAATAATGTCAGAGAAACGAACTGGTTAAAGCTTGACCTGTATTGTAGGGTGGGTGCGATGCTTCCAACAGTTGCCCTTAGGACGCAGAACTAGCAGGTGACTTGCATGACCCATGACCACACACACTTAATTTTAATAAAAGGAGAGGAGAGCCTAATCCAGTCTAGAGAAGGTTCCAAAAATTTAGACTGGTGCAGTCAGGAGGGTTTGTCTTAAGGTCTGTTAAAACCTGAAAAATGTCCCCTCCAAACAAGAAAGGTTAAATGCAGTATTTAATCAACCCATAAAGAGTGTCTGATCCAAAAGCTAGAAGAGGACAAAACAGAATTTTCTAATGTACTTCACACTATGAACCCATCAGCAGCTTCCTCAGAAAGAATCCTCAGTACAACTGACCCATTAAAGAAAACCAGTCATTTTCTCCAAAATATTCCTATGTTTAGAGCTGCAAAGGAGGTCATTGTAATTTAGAACAAAACTCTCAAGTTACTGATGAGGAAACAGGTCCAGAGAACTTAAGTGACTTGCCCAAGGTCACTCCGCGAGTGAAGGGCACTGTTACAATGCAAGATCTCTGGCTCCCAGAACCTGCTTTTTCCATTGCATCAGTCAAGATAGCATAAAGCTATTTTCCAGTAATTTTGATAAACCAAAAAAAAGGGGGGGGGGCATGAACTTTTGAATTCCAAGTCCCAACAGTACAGCAATACTGGAGGCAGTATTTATTTAGGGCAATCAGATAAATGACTACAAATATAGAAGTTTTTATGGCTTTATTTTTTAATATAAAAAGCCACCTAAACAATGGCAGAAATAAGACTGTTATATGCTCAACATTTTCTGGGAACAACAGAAACTCTTCCACATCTCAGAAGCAGTATTAGGGCTAGCATTTACACCAGGGCATTCCTTCTTCCTTACGTTTTTACTAATGATGTTTCTATCCACACCTAAGGAAAAATGCTGCCTTTGGGGCTTATGAGTCAAGGATACTGGCCAGCGAGAAATGCTTATTTGAGAGGGATGGGGGGGTGGAGAAAAGTATTTCTCTTTCTTATTTTCCATATTTATTTTAGAAAGGACAAATCTGAACAAAATTTCCATCACATACAATAATGCATCTCACATAATTTTGGTTATATGAGCAAGCAGGACACAAATCTAGCAGTCTTTCAAAATCAGTTTGCCCAGCCCTCCCTGATGGGCTTTCACTTGAGCTGTCACTGGTCAAAAAACAAATCTATTTTTGAGAGCTTAAAAAAGGCCTTTCCTCCAACCTCAGAAAGGAACCCTACCCAAGCCCTTGCAATGAATCTCTCTATTCTCACGATTTGCAAGCATTATGCCACGTTTTCATTTCAGTGAGCTCCCTTGGGCCTAGAAGGGTCAGTTTTTGTTGAACTTATCTAGATCCCTGCTTTACAAACTGTAGGCACTCAATATAGCGTTGACCCTAATGCAATTTCAAAGCCAAATGAGGTTTTTTCCGATGATCCCCAAACAGTGCCAGCCACAGCACATGTATTTCCATGTCGGGATTTTTTCCCCCCTTCCTGCCTCCCATTAGCAAGGGGTGTAAATGTGAGCATCTTAAGTTAACCCAATCAATCCTACAACCACGTGCTGTAGCTTCCTCATGCTCTGGGATTTTTAAGACAGGAAGATGAAGAAACAGAGCACGTAGTAAACCGTAGTAAGGAGAGGAGGGAAACAAAATGGGGCACGTCACATGGTCTCGGCCTGGATTTTTCTCAATTAAAAATAAGAGGAAGTGTGGGTTTCCGGCCTCTGTCAGCGGGCTGGTTGGACTTTCTCATTCTTAAGATTCTGGTCCATGCACGAATAAGGCTGAGTGCGGAACATCCTCTGGGAGGGGGTGGGAGGGGCTCGAGTTTGGCTCAGTCCTGACCGCCCCAGAGGGAAAGGGTGGAGGGAGAGGGGTGGGAGAAGGCGGCCCGGAACGCCAGGCCCACGGCCACTGCCGGACCCCAGACCAGAGCCAGAGTATGCCAATGCCCCCATCCCAACCACCCCCACCCCAGGCCCCGCCACCCCCTCCCGCCCCCCCAGCTAGGCTGATACTCGCGCTGATTGGTCCTGGCGGGGGCCAATCAGCGCCCGTCCGCCCCGCCTGCCCAGAGCCAGTCTCCGCACGGTGCTGACCCAGGGGCTGGGGCTCACCCACCACCGGTGCAGGGGATGGGGCCCGGCCACCTCCATGTCCTCAGGCCACCTGGGAAGGGCGGGGTGGGAGACTTCAGAGGGCAGCCTCAGACTTGATGCAGAATCCCCAACCCCCAGCAAAAGGGGGCTGGGAGGGAGGGGGAAACCAAGTGCCAAATAAATAGGGAGGAATGCAGGAAGCGGAGGTGACCCGGGAAACGGGGAAGTGCCAGAGCCGAGAGGGTTTGCGCCAGACAAAAAGGCCACACAGTGAGGGGAAAAGGAGGGAGAGGGAGGGAGCGATGGGAGGTAGTCCTGGAGGTATGGAATCCTTGAACAACAAGGAAATAGAGGGAAAGGAAAAGAAATGCACACCACCACTACCACCACCCTTTTTAGGGGACTTAACAAAATGACGAGCAAAGGAAAAAAAAAAAAAAAAAAACACCTAAAAAGGATGACTTGGGTCTGTGTCTTTGCCAAAGTCGGCTCTATCTCCCCAGCTGCAGTTTCTGAACAAAAAAATACGAGGTAAAGGCTGATTAAAGGTAGCTGGGTTGCTGTGTCCTTTTCGCTCTCCTTGGGCTCTCAATTTACTCTGCAGAGAGTAGGTAGGCCACAAGTACTGCGAAATTCTGAAATGGAGCAAAAAAATGGGCAATGCCAGGAACAGAATAAGAGATGGGAAACAAAGGGAATGAGAGAGGGGGAATACTGGAGAAGCAGTGTAGCAGGTCAGAACCAAGTTAGAAGAGACACACAGTGACCCCAGAAACAGAAAACGTGGATGGACAGGAGGTGAAGCAAAGGGCAGCTGACCTAAATGCCTCACAAATGTTCTCCTTTGAGACACAGCAGAAAAATATTAGGCAAACGGAGATGTTTACAATGAGGGACTAGGAGAAAGCCCACACCCCATCGCTCATATAGTCCCTCACTGCCTTTCATGTTTCAGGTTTCACCTGAGACATGGGAAATTTCGCAAGGCAAAGAAAGCAACTGCTAAGGAAGTTAGGAAAACAATGTTTTCACAAACCAACATACTCATTGCTAGGATAGTTTTGTGCCCCGGACAGGTTTGATTTCTTTTTGTTTCAGATGATAACTATGAAATCACATCTTTAAGCTAAACCGGGCAAAGGAAAGCAAGCAGAATGCAGGGTGTAAATGTGAGTTGAGTAGTATTTAGTGCCTCATTTAAAACACACACAGCCCCCCTCCTCTCTCTCTATTTACATCTTATAAATAAACATTGTAGAATTTTCTGGCATGGTGCTGTTAAAGCATAGTCTGCTACTCCATGATTATTAGGGATATAATTATTCCAGAATATTATATTTTCTCTAAGAAAGCTAAGAATAGAAGATTGTTTTGTTTTGGTTGGTTTGTTTTTAATGTATCCTCCACATAAGGAGGATTTTAAGCCCTTTTTAAAAACAAAAACTCAATTTGGTCATCTATTTCCTTCAGAGCAAATATTATTTATTCTACTCTATAAAAAGAAATGTGTTCAAATTAAGAAAACAGGTGAGGAAAACTTATTGTTTCTTCCTTCATCTCCTTTAAAACCAAAATTTAAGTTCTGCTGGAGTTTTTCCTTCAAATTCTCATTACTTTACACATGAAAGACGAATTACAAATGACTAAAGTGTTCAAGGGCTTCACATTCCCCAAACATCATTGAAATAACCAAAATTTTTACTGTTCATGTTGATAAACACAATTAAATCTCTTCTAGGTAAACACGAAAATAAATGCTGAATACCAATCAAATAAATGCTTCTTAGAATACATCCTATCACCTAAAATCCTAGTTTGTTCATACACCTATATTCTGTTCTACAAAATAGAGAATGATATGGATCAAATATTGGAAACTGTTAAAATCAAGGAGGCTGTGACCACATAATAAACAAATACCTATCAATAGGAGCCCAATGCACAAATTAATTTCTGATGAATGGATATATATTAAGAAGAATGCTTTTAAAAGCTCATTCTGTGAAGCATATATAAAGAGACTATCACAAGACAGTTTGTCAAAATAAAGTGTTTCCAAACGCTAGAAAGTTCTGCATTGCCAACTCATCACATTATTTGCAAACTATACTCTTCTTTTCTTCCCACAATTACGACCACCAGAAAATAGGCTCAACAGAATGATGGGCGGGCTAATTTCCTGTTACAAATATTTTTCATTTTCAATACAGCCTTAACCACAGAAGACCTAACGCCAATTTTCAACATTTACTGAGACGTCTACTCTTGAACTTAACGGCAAACAATAAATATCCTAAAAATAAAGAGTACAAGGTTTAGCCCTTCACGTTCAATGCAAAACAAAACAAAACCCCTTCATTTCCCTAACTTAACAGTGCTTCTTTCAACATAAAAATGTTAAGTAATTTTACAGAGGATGCACAGTAGCCCCTAAATGATCTGCAGAGATGTCTCCGTGCTGGCCCTTGCAAGAATAGACAACTGGGAGGCAGACACACGGGGGTGAATTTCCATGACTCCTAACTAATAATGGGTCCCAGATGCATGCAGACTTCACTGCATATCCCGTACAAAAGCGGCCATGCCTGTGAGGTGGTAGGTCGGTGCCTGAGTATTTCCTAAGTCCTGGTTCAGGAACAAAAAGAAACCATCCCCCATAATTACTTTTGAGAGAGTCATAGGTTAGACAGGTGTTTCTCTCTAAATATGTAAGCCTAGAAAAGCTTACTCTTGAATCATTTTAGGGGAATGTGAATAAAAATTGATGTTTCCTACTGCTATTTATGTAGCCTTGGTACTGTGAAATCACAGAAACGATTTACCGAGAGCAACCTAAGAGCTCCGAGAAATTATCTTAAATGAAGATTGTAGCTGCTGTTTTAGCAAATATTTTTTGTAGAAGAATTGTCCCTTCCAGGGAGTGACCTAAGTATATAGTCAAAAGTAAACTTCAATAAAGAGGTCAAGGTTCTTATGTAAGAACTTCACAAACATCGGGACTGGGATTATAGATGTTTTGAAAGGACTACAGTGTGTACTTCACTTGGAAACCTGCAGCAGTCCTCAGTGTGGCTGCTGCTACAGGTTGATTTGACTATCAGCCAGGTGTCACTGGGGTGAGCATCTGTGTGCCCTGACCTCCCCACATCCTCTGAAGGCACTCCCTAAAGCAGCAGTAGGAAAGAGAGGGACGGGGCAGAGGCAAAGAGGAAGAGGATTCAAGCCCAAGGTTAAAAGCAGTTTGTCCTCTGACTTTGTCACCATGAAACGCACCTGCTGTGATGTCCAGTTGAGCTACTGGAGGTCCTCTGGCTGCTTCTGGAAACTGATGCTGGCATAGGCGCTTAAATCCTCATTGGAATGGCTGGTGGAGCTGCTCTCACTGCTGCCCAGAGGCTGATGAGGGGGTGGGGGTGGGGGCGGCTGCAGTTGAGGGGGGCGCTCCTGAGGGCGCTGTTTGAAGTCCTTGACCAAATCCAGATCTATGTAGTTGAGACCATTCTCCAAGCCCCCAGCAGCGCCACACACTTGCCCCGGCTCCTTGGGGGCTCCCCCGAGTTCCCCAGGTCTCAGCCACACGTTCTCAAAGGAAGCAGAGCTGTGGCGTTTCACATCCTCAGTGCTGCTGCTGCCACCACTGCTGCCCCCCATTGCAGCCCCCACTCCGAAGGGCACTGTGTTGCCCGCCCGGGTGGCACTCGGTGTGGAGGAGAAAGTCTCGGAGCTATGCCTCCTCCGGCACCCTTGCGGGTCTGCACGGATCACTTTGGCACTCTGGTTGCAGCTGGGGCTGAGGTTCACCCTGGTGAAGGCGCTCATGCCCCCGGGTCCCTGTGCGCCCCCCAGCAGGGAAGAGCGGGCCACCAGCTCCCCTGCTCCTTGAGGTGTGGTGGGGGAAGCAGAGGCTGCTGAGGATGAGGACGGAGCAGCCGCTGTGGCCCCAGGAAGGCTCGCCTCCTCCACAACGCCCGTCCGAATGTCAGCATAGCTGACAGGGGCAACTGGAGAGGTGTCCACATAGCTCTGACGGGGACAACCCATCTGCATGGTCATGTAGTCACCACGGCTGCTAGGCACTGCCCGGGTAGGCCTGCACACGCCAGCAGTCCCCGGAGGTGCAGGGCCCCCCCTGCCAGCCTGGACCCCAGGGCTCTCTTGCCAGGTGGCCCTCCGGCCTGGCCCCAGGTCCATGTTCATATACTCTTCCGTGCCAGTCTCTTCCTCTCTGGGAGCTGGCTGGAGCTGGGATGGACACCTGACAGAAGGTGAGCTGTGGGATGCCATTGGGCCAGACAAGTAGCCTGGCTGATCACTCCCAAATTCGATATTCACATATTCCCCTGGGCTCTTGGGCTCCGGAGGGTGCAGCAGGGCTGGCTGCTGTTGCTGCTCTCGGGCCCGAGGTAAGGTGCTGGCCTTAGGGTCCCCCAGGGACAACCTTGTGGGCCGAGCCAGGCGGCTGTTGGTCTGTGCAGCTGTGTCCACCTTTCGAGGCAGATGGGGCTGCAGGACCTGATGGTGGAGATGATGCGGGAGGCTGGGCTCGGGCCTCGCCCCACAGTATCCCCCGCCCAGGCTGTCGCTGCTGGTGGAAGAAGAGGAATCTTCTGCTGCTGCAGCATAGAGAAGGCGACCAGAGCTGGAGGAAAGGCGGAGGTGCTGGTGCCGGGCAGTCTCCTCCAGCTCCCCGGGGCGCTGGGTGTGCTTAAAGGACCTTGGCAATGAGTAGTAGGAGAGAACTGGCTTGTGCTGGGGGTCCTCAGGGCCGTAGTAGCAGTCGGAGGGGCTGCTGGTATTGGAGTCCCCCACTGGCGACATGTTCATGTAGTCACCTGTACAAGACAAGAGCTTGCTACCACCACTCTCCACGGGTAGTTTGGGGTGCGGCAGGATGTGAGAGTGGTGGCCCCCGACCCCATTTGTCCACAGCTTCCCATAAGTACTCCCAGAAGGGGCAGCACTGCTGCTGCTGCTGCTGCTGGGCCCACCTCCAATGTCAGGGGAGCAGCTGCCGCTTGGGGACATCATCATGTAGCCATTGGGGTCCACTCTCTGGGGATGGCGTCTGATGGGGTTGATGATCTGCTGTGGGGCAGACACACTCTTGGGGCTCATGGGCATGTAGTCCCCACTGCCTTTTCGGCTGCCGGGCACTGGAGCCACCCCTGGGGACATGGGCATGTACCCATCATCGGTGTGGAGGGTGGAGGTATCTGGGCGATTGTGGCCTCCACGACGCTCCAAGGGGTGCATTTCCAGACCCTCCTCAGGGTAGGACTGGGTGGGCACGAAGGCAGAGTGCCGGTAGCCGGGCAGTCGGCCTCCACTGCCACCTCCTGGTGGGTAGGCAGGCATCATCTCTGTATATTCCTCAATGGAAGCCACGGAGGACTGGGATGGGGTCTTCTGGTGGGAAATGGTGGGGGATGTGCCAGCAGAGTGAGTCCGCTTTCGGAACCGATTATCCAGATCTGCAGCACTGGCTGTTTCATCCCCAGCCAGGGCTGGGCTGGTACCCAAGCCAGCTCCTGTGATGTAGCGGTGACCATTGCCACCCCGAGGCAAAATGTAGTGACCATTGGGAGCGGTGAGGGTGGAGGTCCCCTTGCCTCCCATGCAGATGTAGTTGCTCAGCTCCTCCTCTCCGCGGGCCGGTGGGGTGTGGCCCAGGGAATCCGGGGTGACACTGCGGAAGGAACTTCGGAAATCGCAGGGACTGGAGCCATACTCATCGGAAGAGATGAAACCGCCATCGCTGGGGGAACCAGACACAGAAGCACTAGATCTCCGAGGGAAAAGACAGTCAGAGGTGGAGCCGTGGCCACTGGTGCTGCTAGATGACAGACTGACAGGGCTAGTGGCCGAAGGTGAGCAGCGCGAAGAAGGCATAGGAATGGAGCGGCTGTGGTTGAGTGGGGGGTGCAGCCGGGAGCTGCCCCGATGGCGATGGGCGTGGGTCCTGTTGGTACTAGGACTCACAGGACTGCCGTCCACCGAAGCCGGGCGGGACATGGTGCCTTCACCGTCGCTGGAGGCACGGACACGGAAGGAGCCCTGCTTCCCGCCCACCATGCTAGCTGGAGAAGTGGCAGTGATGCTCTCGGTGCGTGAGCGGCGGGTCAGCCCCACCTGGCTGGGTGGGGGGTTGTTAAGATGGTGCCTGCGCAGGGGGACACTGATGGGGTTGGAACAGTTGGAGGACGACTGGCTCTTGCTACGAGGGCGGAACTCATCGCTCATGGCCCGCATGGCCTCCAGGATTGTCTCGTGCATGTTCTGGGCCACCACTGAGTCATCCACCTGCATCCAGAACTCTCCAGGTCCCGTCACTGCGGAACGGCCCACTTCGATGAAGAAGAAGTTCTCTGAGTGGCCACAGCGCCGGATGTTCATCAGCTGCAGTACCACAGCCGCTGCGTCTGAGTTCAGCTTCACAAAGCTGATGGTCTTGCTGGTCAGGCAGAGGCGGTAGATGCCAATCAGATTCTTTGTCTGACCCAGGCCCTTGGGTTTCAGGATCACCTGCCAGACCTCCTTGAACGCGGGTCCGGGGGGCACATCTCCGTAGCTCAAGTCCTCCCCAGCCTCGCCAAGGCCAGAACTGCCGCTGCAGCTGCCCCCGCCGCCTCCCACGCCGAGGGCCGAGGCCCCGTCGTGGTGGCCCTTGGCACGGTTGTGCAGCTGCAGGAGGGCCTGGTACCAGCTGTCCTGCTCTGCTTCGCTGTCTGCCGCGATGGCAAAGTGCTCGTCCCGAGTGTAGAGGGCCACCAGGTGCTTGTTCTTGGAGTCCGCCCGCTTGTTGATGTTGAAGCAGCTCTCCAGGGGGATCGAACGTTTGGGGGCGCTCGACTTGTGCCGCCACTTCTTCTCGTTCTCGTAATACTCGAGGCGCGCCGGGCCCCCCGCCTCGCTGGCCGCCCGCAGCACGAAGAAGCGCTTGTGCATGCTCTTGGGTTTGCGCAGGTAGCCCACCTTGCGCACGTCCGAGAAGCCGTCGGTTTCCGGAGGACTCGCCATGCTGCCGCCGCCACCGCCGGCGAGCATAGGGAAGCGCAGAAAAATCACCGGGTGGGGGGCGGAGGCTCCTCGCCGCGGCCCCGCGCATGCAAACAGGGCTGGAGGCAGCAGAAACCCCGACTACGAAATCCACGCCGCCCCCCCGCGCGGGGGAGGGGCGGCCGCAGCAGGACGCAGCGGCTGCGCCAAGGAGATAGCCCGGGACCGGAGTTTACAGGCGTTTCATGCCCGTGGGGGGAGGCAGTGCGTCCGGCGGGAGTGCAGCACAGATCCGAAAGCCAAGTCTCCTCTCATCCACCACGGCAGGGAAGGGGCGTAGATGCATCTCTCGCCGCCCGGGCTGGAGTCCCGCGCACGTTGGCGGCGGCGGCCGGAGGTCCCTGCGTTGCCCCTCCAGGCGCGCGCGCCTTCCCTCCTGAGTTCCCCTCTGGAAGTAGCGATTCCCGAAGCAAATTAAATATCCTTGGGCAGGGGGAGGCGAGCTGCCAAGTCCCAGCGTTGCACGGGGTTCTCCCTCCTCCTCCTCCGCCTCCTCCCACCCCCAAACGTCCCCGCCGCCACCAGCCGCCCAAATACCAGCTCAATCGCGGAGACCGCGGCGCTGCGGATGTTGCTGGTGCTGCCGCCGCCCGCAGAAGCGTCCTCTGCAGCCCCCATTCGGGCCCATTTCGGCGGGCGGAGAAAGTGGTTTTTCCACGCGAAACGCTACTAGGCAACCGGAGGAGCTCGGGACGGGCTGGAGGGACAGGCTCATCCCTGTCCCTCGTTCCAGTCGGCTGGGGAGGAGGGGAGAGGACGAGGGCGGGAGGCGAGGGGCTAGATTTGGGAAGGATTCGGGGAAGACGCCTCTTCCCCGGGAGGCGCTGCCGCTGCAGTTACTTCTCCGCTCCTCCCTCCTCCTCGGAGAGTTGCCGAGAGCCCCAACCAAAACAAGCGGCGGCGTCTGGCTCCACGCGCCGGCCCCCTCCGACCGCGCCGCCGTCTCACTCGGAGAAAAACACGTGACGGAGCCTCCGCGCTCCGCAGCCCGGCTGCCGCCGCCGCCGGGAGGCTCCCGCCCGGGTCTCTACATTCCCGGCGGAGCCCGCCCCGCGCCCGCCCCTCTCCGCCCCTCCGGCCGTGCCGCAGCGGCGCCCGCGCCCGACCTCGGCGCAGCGCTCGGCCAGCGCCCCTGCGCGGCCGCCCGCCCCGGCGCAGAGCTTTTCTCCCGGTGCGCCACCCAGGGCGCCCCCGGCCCGCAGGAATCCCCGCCGCGGGCACGGGCGGGGGTGTTTGGGTGGCTACCCGAAAGCACGAAGGGAGTCTGGGAAAACCGCGGGAGGTGGGGGCAAGCTCGGGAAGACGCAGGAGTGAGGGTGGGGGGCGGCGAGGGGGGGCCACTGCGGCTACAGGGCGGAGTGGGAGGGCCCGGGTAGGAGAGGGCGCGGGAGCTGGGCTGCATCTTACCTCACAGGTAAGATCGACCCCTCGGGAGGGAGGTTTCTAGTCAAGGCTTTTTCTCCCAGGAAATAATAAAAGCTGCATTTCAGTTTCGGGGTGATAGGCCAGAGTGAGGCGATCTGGAGTTTTATAAGGTTTCCTGAGGGACTTCGGGACCAGCCTGGACCTTGGAAGCCCCGCATTTGCTGCAGGGAGGTACCTCGAAGGAACAGAGGTACGCCCAAGGGCAGCTGTTAGGGGTTCTGGTCACTCCATAACGAGAAGAGGGATCCCTGGGAAGCGTCCTACGTCCGGTGCTGTGCCGTTAGCTGCTGATCATTTAGGGACCAAATGTAAAAATTACAGCTTCTTCTCCCCCATCATAACGAGGGGCGGGGATTCACACCTAGGAATAAAGGCACAGAGAGAAAATGAGATGTCCCTTATCGTATTTCGAAATCTGTTTTTTATTTTAAACAGATGTTAGGGACCTACAGTGGGTTCCTAAAGCCAAAACCCTACTGTGTAAACAGTGGCTGAAGTGTTTGTTTCACACACAGCTTCCACACCCATTGAACCACCCCATAAAGTGTTTACCCTTGACTACAAGGATAATGGGAGAAAACAAGGATGGTGCCAGCTCAACTGTACAAGAAAATCGGTACTTCACGAGAACAGGTCAGCAGGCTAGGTCGTATCAGCCCCCACAAGCAAACGCTCCCCAAAGTTTTTGTTTGTTTGTTGGGTTGGGTTTTTTTTAAAGCTGACCTATAAACAAGCAGTTTGTCCCCTACTTGCCCAGCTGGCATTAAGGGCCCTACAGAGATGACGTTTGTCACTTGGCTTAATGCTATTTTATTTTTCCACCCCTTTCCTGGCCTGTATGGAGTTTCCTCCCCGTCTGTACCCGGGAGTCCCTCGTCTGCTGCCAGCTCTCAGGCACTGCGCGATGCTGGCAGGGGAACGCAGCGCTGCAGTCGAGGCGCTGGGCATGCTCAATGGCCGGCCGGGCTGAACCATGGAGGAGCTCGCCTGGGCCTAAAGCGAGGATGAGGGACAGGGGGAGTTTCTTGGGGAAGCCTGCTGATTGGTGGGGCTCCCTGTCTCTCAAAAACCTTGCATTGTAGGAGGGGAGGTGAGGAGTGATGGTAGGGGTACCAAGGTAGGTTGCAAAGCGTAGGGGGAAAAAAATTAAAAAGATCCGCAGGCGCCATTCAGCACCGTGTGATAAGAGAATTTGGGGGCCTCGGCATCTGCAAAGGGGCTGCTACCCAACCGAAGCCTGGAAGCTTCTCATTTCTCCTCTCACCTTTTTGTTCCCTGCCGTCATGCAGTCTCATCTAAACCTGGTTAATCTATAATTTGTGTACACACTGTTGAATTGAAAGCCCGCCCTCTCTCCTTCTGACAGCTTGGTGATGTGTGCACACGTGCCCACTACAGCAAAGCTATAAATAGCATACGAGTGTATTTGAAACTGGTAACGAGGCGTCAATAACAGTAACCGAGATTCTGACGGTATAGCCAGTGTGCTTTATGCAGAGCAGGGGAGGCGGGCGTGCGGAGTAGGAAGCCTGAAGTTAGTAGTCAAGTGTAACTGTGTGGGGTATTACCTTGGCAAGAAAAAAAAAAAAAAAGATAAAAGGTTATTAACTAGTAACAATGTAATCTAAGACCAAAGAGCTTTTTACAGATTTGATGTTGAGCGCGGGGTGGAGGTTATTTCACAGTTTGTAGGAAAACAATACAAATCCATAGACATTTACTTTTCTAATGATACCCTCTCCCCTCCCCCACCAAAAAAAAGAAAAGCTGAATAAAGGAAACATACCTCTGCGGAAAACAAAATATTGAACTCTTCCCTAAAAGGAGGAGAGGGCAGGAAGATCAATTTAATTTGCAAAAATTCTACAGTAACATTCACAGAAAGGTTAGGATTTTGATCATATAAAACCAATTATTATAAAAGCTTTTTTAAAAATATGTCTCAGTGGGAAAGGATTTCTGCTTTAAAAACTCAACTTCAGTGGCTAATGTATTGGCTAGAAATCATGAAATAAGCCAGATTTCTGTGATAAATTCTGTTCAAAACAGTTGGTTTCATGTGGAAGATAATCGCTGATCATAGAACATTAGATATTGTCATTTCTTCATACTTGTTGACGTTTTATTCCAACCTCAAAGGTGGTTAATATTTATTATAACTATACCGTAGTAAGCTCGTTTGCTCTCTACATATTTTTTATTAATGGGTTGCCATAACTCTGGAAATGTGTATTTGGTTCATATAACATACAGAATAGAAAGAGATGCTTTTATGGAATCTAAGTGAAGTGATTTTGAGCAGGTACAAGTATTATCCTGTCACCTTACGCTAAATTAGTCTTGTGGTGTACTGAAATGATAACACACTGCAAACCTACGCCTAGCTGAAAAGTCACAGAAACCAAAAAACCACCTATTACCAAATATGTTGCTCAATGCTGCCATCTATAGGACAGTTACAGATGATTTGTGTAATAGACTAAAGTGTATTTTTAAATTATGAGACCTAAATAAGGATTCATCCAAACACTGGAACAGCTATGTTGATATTCACAAATGCAGGTATAATTCCAGAAGTTAAAATTTTACATACCATGAGTGCACTATTGGGCAATATGCCTACAATTAGCTTTCAAAATGGAAATATTGGTCTATGTGTGATGCTATCAAGGACTTCATACAAACCGTAAACTATTACATATACCCCTAAAGTGGTCTTTAGCTGTAAACTTATTTTGTCTATGAATTAATCTGTTATAAATTAAACATTTTATATATAGTCAACATAGCAAAGTATATGTTACTGTCATAAATAATAGAAATTAGAATTGAGTTGGCTAAAGGTGCAAATAACCATTTGAAAATAAGAAAGTATTTCCAACATCAAAACAGATGTTTTACTTAAGATAAATAGGTTACAGCTGGAGGAGCTGTTTAACCATTGTCATCTCTAGAATTAATTTTGGCAATTTAGAATGATGCTGGAAGGAAAATCAAAACTTGCAGATTTTCTCATGTTGATGTCTATTTTTATTTTAGCTCAATAGTAACAAATATTTGAATGCCTACTGTGCAAGGCAGTATGAAATATATAAAGAGAGACAGCTTCTTACAGCTCTGATGGGGTAATAAGAGATACAAAATAAAGATAAACGGTCATTAAAGTTGTGTATGTGTATGTTATGTGTCAAACGAGTGGTATTTACTTAGAACAGGTAGAAATCATGGTGGTTGAAATGACTGAAGAAATCTTTATGAAGGAGAGGAGTCTTGAACTTGAAGGGTGAATATAAATCAGATAATTGGCAATATTTATTTATTTATTTATTTATTTATTTATTTATTTATTTTTAATTTACAATGTATGTGTGTATGTATGTATGTGTTGCCATTCTGGTGTTTGGAAGCCACCTTCAGTGTTAGGCACTGAAGATTTAGATATCTAAGACATGATCCTACCCACAGAAAGCTTACAATGAAGATAGAAGACTTGTGAAAAAGTAGGCACAGAGCAAATGAGATCCCATACCAACCAATGGCATTCTGATTTAAAAGTCATCAACCACACACAGTACAATTTGGGAGCCTAGATATGTCTTTCCCCTTAACAACCTTGTTTTCTCCTGTAATTAAAATGTTTCTTCTTTTCAGATTAAAATACGTGAAATACCAGTGAAATGAAAAAAGTGAGCTGGAGAGTCACATTTGGCTTGCGAACCAGCTAGATCAATGCTGCTTCAACCTGAAGATCTTGTTAATAGTCAGGTTCTGATTCCGAAGGTCTAGGGCAGGCTGCGAGTCTGCATTTTTAACACACTCCATTCTGATTCTGCTGGGCGGGTGTGAGCACCCCCTTTTCAGTAGTGCAGTTCTAAATGACTGATGATTCGTTGGAAGGCACCATGCCATGCTGCTATGAATTGCAAGCAGGGCATGTACATTTTAGTATTATATACATACCAAGAGAAAAGCAGCAATAAAACTACTTAACAGAGGCATTGTTGACTTGGGGCTTCTCTCTTTTCAATCACAGGTATCAAATCTTTCTGACGAGTGTGAAGAGTTATTTTTTTCTTAAACATTTATGTTAGTGTTTTCCAGGGTGTGATTTGAAGTGTAGAGTTCTGGCTAGATCCACGTCCTCCTGAACCACAATCTTTTAGAGACCGCTGAAACCCCCACCATCTGCATTTTAAGCAGCATTCCAAGTGATCCTTATTTACACTAAAATGTAAGCATCATTGGCTTAGGCACAAAGGAAAATATTTAATTAAATACCTTGGGAACAGGTGAATGCACAGCCTGAACTAGTAAACAAAAGTTGCTACGTGTGGGCTACACCTGGGTGGAGCAGGCAATGACCCAGGCCTGGTGAGTCTCAGAGCCTTTGAGAAAAATCAATTACCAGCAATCATACAGTAAGAATGCAGTGCCATTCTTGTCTTGATTTCATCCTCCATCAATCTTGGAGAACTCAGGGAAGATAAAGGCAGTGAGATCTAACAGGATTTCACAAAGACTAATACCCTCAACAGACGATTTCAAACATTTGCTGTTTTTGGTATAAATAAAGCATGAAATAAATTGATGGATGAGGCTGGGGAGAGGGAGTAGGTGAAAACTCTATGCCACTATTTAGTTTTTCCATTTCAGAAATTTTACTGATTGGTGATCTTTTTAGGTTAGTTTCTAACAACCGATACTGGTCTAAAAGATTTGCTTTTTCTTTTCTAAAATGTTCTTGGTATCCTTATTATTGTATTTTTTATTTTCTTCTATATTCTTTGTTGAGGATCGGGGGTTTGTCAGTTAATTAGTCATCTTAGATAATGCCACCAACTCTTTGGGGCATTTAATCTAAA
Organism: Rhinolophus sinicus; assembly: GCF_057876585.1. Taxonomy (NCBI): domain Eukaryota; kingdom Metazoa; phylum Chordata; class Mammalia; order Chiroptera; family Rhinolophidae; genus Rhinolophus; species Rhinolophus sinicus. The sequence continues at coordinate 203,310,007 of NC_142517.1, forward strand.
GAAAGAACCTCCAGCAGTTTCCTATATTTAAAGAGATGTGTGTTTTATCTAGAAAAGCACATGCCAGAAGGATTTGTAGACATTACCACACCTCTTGTTGATTTCGCATCTTAAAATTATCTTTTTGGTGTAGTGCACTCAGTCTGAAATTTGATAACCAAAAAATGTCTTCTAAATAATTCTTTACTTGTTTGTTTTTAAATAATAATCTCAGTAATGATGAAATTTCAATGTCCTCTATTCAGTGGTCAGGGTCTGGAGGTAAAACTAGTTGGTTTCACCAATGAAGAATCACTGTGTCGCCCACAGCCCCTCTTTTCTCTCACCCCTTCCTTAACCACATTTCTTTTTTAAAATAATTCCTCAAACTGGCACTCATGACTTCAAGGTCCTTCATTTGGGAAAAAAAAAAAAAATAATAATACCACTGTTTGAAGCTTAGGAATATTTGCTGTGTGTGGATTAGGAAGATAGGAGTTAATTTGAACTCAAGACATTCATAATTACATCACTCCCTATGGTGGTGTCTGGTGTGGCTCTACCGGTGGGCAGAGGGTCACTCACATCAGCTGGGGGCTTATTAAACTTGAAGCTACCTCCATCCCACCCATGGATCTACCAAATGAGGTGTTTTGTAGGTTACTGTGCCATTCCCCCATTCCCCTCCCCTCTCCCAGGAATTTGCTGTGTGCTGAGATTTGAAAACTACTCATTAGATTATGTCTAAAGCCCTATATTTTAAAGGAGGATATTATGAAATATTGTGATTGTTACAAGTCTGGTCAATAATTTTATTCTGAAATATACTGCTTTGGCTTAAAATCTTTTGACCATGACCTGCAGTAAAAATACATTTACAAACACATTGTACACCAAGCCCTGAACACACACACACACACACACACACACACACACACACACACAACTGAAACACAACCTACTCTTACTGCCACAATGCACTCAGATCTTTCTACTCTACTTTCTTCCCCTCTACCTCTCTCGCTTTCACACTCTTTTAATGCTCACTAAGAGACCACTAAATTAATTTCCAAGCACATTAAGGTGTCATGAGCTACAGTGTGAAAAATGTGACCTACAGTTTCCCTCACTATATGAGTATTTCTGATTTCAAAAGCAAACAATGACCATCTCTAGTTCCTTGGTTGTGCTACCCATAGAATCTCCTAAGAGGAATTGCACAGCACTTCCAGTGGATTCTAGTTGATTAAATAATATTACTTAGCACGCCAACCAATTATGATTTTTCTGTTGCTTTGTCTTAAAGTTGTAGCCAATTTGGACCTGCTAAGCACTGAAATCTGATGCACTTAAATTTTCCATGTATCTAAACAATGGAAATCTGAATGCAGGTGAAAGGCAAATTAAGAATACTGAATGTAATTGTTACTATTTTCTTAAAAAAAAAAAGATGTTATCATTCCCAATTTTACTCTATCGTAATATGTGTATGAAGTATTTGTGAGAAAGAGGTGAAGTAGACAAAAATGCATTTAAAATACATTCATGTAAATGTATATTTTGTTTTTGCATCAGTTTTTGATTGAGGCAGAATGAGAAAGGAACTGTCCTCTTGTATAAAGGAGACATTTTTAAAAGCTAATTACTTGTTTGTAATGTAAGTCAGTTTTATCAACATTAGTTTCATTAAAACTAGCTAAAATGTTATTTTACATTTCTCAATTACAAGCATACATTTCTCCAACTACTTAGGACATTCAATTTTTAGGAGATAAGTCTCATTCACTCATTCAACAAATGTTTATTATTTATTCTGTGTCAGACACTGTTTCAGGTGCTTGAGATACAGTACAAAGCAGATTTGTACCTGCCCTCACAGAGCTTACGTTCTAGTGAGGGAAGAGAAATGGCAATAAAACTAAACATCTTAACTGATTAAAATATCTAGTGTGTTAGAAAGTGATAAATGCTACTGAAGAAAAGAAAACTTAAAATCAAGGTAAGGGGGATTGGGAGTGCTGGGGGTAGCAGAGGGTTACAATTATAAATAGGTGACCCAGGTCACCCTCATTCAAGAAAGTAAAACTGAATAGAGACCTGAAGGAGGCGAGCTAACTAGCCCACTGGAAAATGGTAAAGAGTATTCCATGCAGAGGAAATAGCCAGTGCAAAAGGCCCAGGTTAGGAGCATGTATGACATATTCAAGGAACAGTAAAGAAGGAAGTGTGGCTGAAGTGAAGTAGGCAGGAGACAAGAGGAAGAAGAGATATTATAGAGAGAACAGGAGATAAAATCATAAAAGATCGTGTAGGCCATTTTAAGGACTTTTGTTTTTACTCTGAATGAGATGGGAAGTCACTGGAGGGTGTAGTGACATAATCTGATGTATTATAAAGACTCATTCTGGCAGTTCTGTTGAGAATAGACTGTTGGGAAGAGAAGGCTGGGATAAGGCAGAAGCAGTGAGACCTGTTGAAAGGCTATTGCAGAAATCCAATCAAGAGGTAGATATTTAGTCAGCAGTGGAGATAGTGAAAAGTGGTCAAATTCTGAATACATTATTTTAAAGGTGAAATCAGTAGGATTTGTAGGTGGTTTGGATGTGACATGAAAAAAGTTTGTTTGTTTGTTTGTTTGTTTAATCTGTGCAACTGGAAAGATAGTTTCCATCAACTGAGATAGTGTGTGCCCATTCCCCCAGGTGACCTTGCTTGGGCACGTGGACATTTGCTCAGTTCAACAGTGCTCCCCACAAAATTGCTTGCTCTCTCAGTTTGGCCAAGGTTGATTGTGATTTTTTTGTTGATAACTGAAGGTATTTAAAAACTGACAAAACAAAATCTTCCCCCCTGCCCCCAATAGCTTCTTCCCTTTCCCTGTTCCCTAATTCCCCTCCTATCACATTTCCTCTGACCCTACGAGGGAGCTTTATGGGGTGGTTCAGGACCACGGAGAGCGTGAGGAAGGGGCGCTTCCAAAGATTTGTAGTCATGTAGGTGGGGAAGAGATGATCCTGGAATTGTTGCTGGACTACTTGTACTTAAAGGACATTATTGGAAAGAGTAACAGTGGAATTCTGACTCCCTGGTACTTGGGAGAAATGATTTTTCTGGACATTCAGCCAGTGCTTTCTGAACCTCTCCATTGAATTCCTTCTAATGACAGGTAAGAAGACATCAAATGTAGGGACAGCCAGAAGTTGCCAGTGCAAAATGCCTTTTGAAGATTCATGTTTATAATTTGCTACCTTTTATGTAAAATTTCACATTGTTGACAGTTACGAGACCCACCAATCTACCATAGAAGAGAATTAAGTCATGTACAGGTATGCAGAGTTGGAAATGGATAATTAGAGGGAGTGTGTGTGGGCACCAATCCTACGTCTCTAGAACTGCCCTGGATCCTGCAGCTAATCAACCTTTCAATTCTTTGAACTACCTAGAATCCTTTCAAACATTATCCTCCCCTTCTCCATCCCCTGCCCCGGTTTTAATGTTTCTTCAGCTAGTTTCATTTGAGTGTAGTTACTTGCAACTAAGTGTGTCCTAATGCAGATGGGTAGAATTTAGACAGACAAATGAGAAGAAGGATAATTCTAGGCTAGGAGCAAACAAGATTACAGGCAAGGAAGCAGGAACATAACTTGGGGTTTTCTGGACAGAGAAAGTTGGCTTAAGAAAATTGAGTGGTTTATACGGAATGTATCTAAATAACTCTATACTACAAGTAAGTAGGAGTATAAATTCTTTCATACTCTCCAGAAGGCGGTTGAACAAGAGCTATAAAAATTTCAAATGAATATACCATTTGACCTAGCAATTCCACTTCTAGAAATGAATTCTATAGAAATAATCATGCAAGGACATTCGTTGAAATATTATTTTGTCACAGAAAATGACTGAAACCAGTATACATGTCCATCAATAGAGAACTTGTTAGGTAAGTCATGCCCCATTTATATGTTGATATGCTGCATAGCCATTAAAGATAATTCAGCAGATCGATATTTACCAACATGGAACAACCCCCATTGGAAAAAAAGGCGAGGGGCAAAACTGTATCATAAATGCTATCATTTATGGGGGTTTTTTGAAAGCACACATATATTTTTATATACATAGAAAAATTCAGAAGGACAAACAAGAAATCTTAGCAATGATTTTCTCTGGGAGAGGAGCTCTTTTTCTTTCTTCCATAGTCTCTTCATTTGCTTGTTTTTTGTTTTAACTACATTCATGTATTATTAAGTGAACTAAACCACTATAACTAAACATAACTAAAATATGGAACAATGAAAGCTTTGCTTAGGAATTTCTATGTAGGCATAGTTTTAAGCCCTGTAACGTATTATTTCATTCAATCCTCACAGCAACCCTATGAGGAAGACACTTTCCTGAAATTTGAGTTTGCTGCAGGTAAAGTTGCTGGAACTCAAACAGTCGTAGTGCCATGATTCCAAACTCTGGCTCCAAAGCTCTTGTGTTTAACCTTTCTCCCTTTTGTCTCCCTGAGCTGCTCCTGACTTTGCGGTAATAACCCCCAAGGGCAGATTTCTGTGGATCAAAAAAACTAAAATCCTTGCCGACAGTCAATCAATGACATCCAATAAGGATTCTTTTCATGATGGCTAATAAAATGACTCACAAAATAAACTTTTCCTGCATACCAGGTATTCAGATTTGGTGTAGAACTTTTCTTAAACTGATAGTTAAGGCACATACCACCTCATAAGTTTCATTAGAGAGCAATGAATAATGTTGGTTTCCTTTTCCATTGAAGCTGTGGAATTGTTTAATCAGGATGATAACAAACTTGAACTTTCATGTTAAATAGATCACTCATGTAGTTTTACTGGATGGACTTAGAAGAGAGGCAATGGGCGGCAAGGAGGTAATTGACATGGAAATTTGTGGGGCATCTACCCAGCATTCACTTCCTCCATCTTTTGCCAAGAGCACCCCGACATCCTGTGGGTCAATTTATGGAATGGCGGTTAGTTTAGGCCTGAGACCTGGGCTGCCTTGGTTCAATCAGCTCTGCCACGTGCCATCATTGTAAATGTTACAACTCATTTAACCTCCCTCATGTCTCAGGTATCAGTAACATGGGAATAATAGGATTTAACCAAATCATTGTGAGGTTTGAGACTGATGGTGCTTGTCTTATGAGTGCTTAATAAATGTTAGCCATCGTCATCACTGTTGTTGTTCTCAACCGTATCTTTGGAACGGGGTTAGTCCCACCACTCCTCACCTCCCTCCCCCTTGAATCTCCCACCCCCCCTGCAGATCAGGCTACCATCTAGTCCATATCGTGGTGAGGATCACAGAGATTTCATCCTTAAACAAGGAATAAGACCTTGTCACTTTGACTCTCTTAACCTACATTATTTTTCTTAAACATCACGTTCTTAAATGTCATTTTAAATTTGTTCTCCGAAAGTATTGGATTTGTTTACTGCTGTTTTGAGGTGATCAATAAGTAGGTGTTAAATAAAAGTGGCTAAAGAAAGCATTGCAGACCTGGGACTGTATGGATGATAGTGGGAAAGTCATGAAGAAAAACAAGGTTTCCATGTGAATTGGAGTAAAGGGGGTATGTGACTGTGGGGACAGAGCCCCAAAGAGCAGTTTCCAGGCTCGGCCTCATATGGAGGGGTGCTGGCTCGGTTGGTAGATGGCCATCAGCTGTGGCTGGTTGGCCGTCAGCTGTAACCATTGAGCCTTTGGCCACTAGTATAACTGCTGCAGCTACGGAGGAGAGTTGAGGAGAGTAGAGGAGCAGAGTTGAGGAGAGTGGAGGAGAGTCATCGGTGGTTGGCAGAAAAGTGGACAGCAGGTCGCACGTCCGGTGAACCCAGCCTCCAGTGAGACCAGAGTGGTATGACTCCCCTACCTATGGCTCCATGGGTGTTCCTTTTGGGCCTGGCCACATCCTGCGTTCTTATGTGGGGAGCGGGAGCAGAGACCCCGCAGGCCGCCCTGCACGACAGTGACCTGTCTATAAATGGGATTGTACATGTAAAACAGTTAGCACCATGATAGCCATTATAAGGAGTGGCAACTACAAACTCTCTGAGGAGAAGAGTGTCCTCTTTATTTGAGAATCATTCAGAACATCTAGTACCATTCATTTTGTACATAGCAGGCACTCATTAATTGTGGAATTGAATGTTATCACATCATAACCTTGAGGGCCCGCAGAGATGACTTTGAATAAAGATCAAAGAGTTTAGACTTATTTCATTAATAATGAGCAGGAGTTGGTGTGATAAACAGAAGTAACATAAGCAGATCCAGGAAATAGAATAAAATGGAAACCGTGGGTCTGGGGTAGGCTAGTTAGGAGCCTATTTCAATAGACTAGATGAGACGATGAGGGTCGGTGTTGGGTTTGTGGCGGTGGAAATGAAAAGGAAGGATCAAGGGCAGAACAAATTCAGCGGTGAAGACGATGGGCTTTGAAACCAGATTGGATGTTTGGGACAATTGTTAAGACAGTAGTGAAAGATGATGGAGATTTTAATCCTGGGAGGATGGTGGGACATCTGATCACTTTTTTATTTTTCAGAGATGAAAGGCTTTATTCCTCACAGAAAAAGCAGTAGCCAGAAGTCAACGTGTTTGTGCTAGTTCCCTCTCCCCTCAAGTCCCCAACAATGATGCAGGTGGCCAAGATGGGTACTGCCCAAAGAGTGGGCTGCGGTCCAGGAGAGGAGCCCAGGGCCAGGGGCCCAGCAAGCAGCAAATATTGCAGCAAGAAGCAAGCAAGCCACCCTCCATTCCTAATGTCCTCTGGGGAGTAGGCAGTTACTGAAAGTCACACTGTGGGCACCTGGTTTACTGGGTGGCCTGGATGACTAGCGACAGAAACAGCTCAGCATTAGGAGATGCATCACCCTTCAGGCTGGCCACTCAGGAAAAACTGTCAGAGTCTGCTTCAGCGAATGGTGCTATTCTTTGAAAGTTCATGCATCCGATCACTTTTTTGGGTATAATTGACATGAATTTATTTTCCTTTCTTTGCCGAAACCTAACTCAATAAAATTTTCTTCCCATAGTCCTCATTTATAAACTCTAATTGTTGGTAACTGAGGGCATTGGTTGTCATCACGTCATTTTCCATCAGTAATTATGTGACAAGTTAATTTCTGCAACGAGCACATTGAAATTATTTTTCTGACTTCTAACATAATATTTCATCGTGAACAATTTCCTAGATTCTGCCTTCTGGAATCCACTTCTCATCGAGTTTGGGAATTCTCTTTTCTAAAATAAGGGTCAGTATGTCAGATATTACAATTACTATACATTTCCTCCAAACTTTAAAAATGGCATTGACTAGTTCACTTCTTCATTCCTCTAGGTAACATAAAGGTCTTTTGGAAATTTTCACATTGTATTACTTGAAGCACATCAAGGTTGACTGACTCAAAGACTATGAACTTAGAAGACAAAAGAAAAATTAGAAGTTACAATTTCTATTCCACTTCATTAATTCTTGTTTAAACTATTTCTGATAAGTGTGTTGTATGGAGGAAAAAGGTTATTTAAAGAGTTGTCACTGTGTTTGTTTCTAGCAAAACTGAAGTTGTTTTTTTTTTGTTTTTTTTGTTTTGCTTTTGTTTTGTTTTATTAATTCCAGTTTCTCAATAAATGGAGTTTTCCAGGAGTTCTTCATAGATAGATTTCAGGACTCTGGCTATCAAAGGTTAAACTTTATCTCTCTGTAAGTTATAATATATTCATGGATTCTTCCGACATTAAAATAAAGGTAAACACTTTGGGGTGAAGGGAGTAGAAAATAAAAGAAGCCATATACATAGCTTTAAGTTCTTTTGATTAAAAGAACTGGTCTGTGTCTCTAGTTAGTGAGGGTTTACTGATAGCTCACCTATTCGTGTGCAAGTGGGGTGGCCTTTGTCGGCGTGTCTGTCTTTAGCTAGGAGGTGGATTCAATAATATTACGCTGACTTGGAGGTTACAAAGCCTCTGACCAAGGGTCATCACATCTGGAGCCTGATTTTATGTTAGTAGCTGACCTTCTTTTCCCCTTCGTCCCCGTGGACTTCTTAACTTAGTATTTTTACAGATATCACACAGGGCCATCTTGCTGACTTAGATGAGGCAGTGACAAATACAATATTACTTCACCTCTGTGAGGGCGAATTCAAGACCCATCACTGTGCCCAGAAAGCCAATAGCATATTTGACTATTCTGAATTGCATGGCCGGTTGCATTAACTAGAATTATAGGGAAATGGTGAAAAAAAGACAAGCTGTACAAGAAATTATCAGTTTATCTTGTGGGGAAGGTTACCTCAGAGGTCATAAATTTCCTTTGTCTAACAATACTGGAATGGTGTAAAAAAAAACCACCTAGTTCCAGTCTAAGCTAAGGCATGAATAATCTCTTAAACGGTACCGTATTTAAGATTCTGTTGTTTGTAGCGTGTGAACACCAGATAGAAAACACAAGTCTGATATCTCTACCTGATTTCAGTGTTTTTAAAAGACAACTTGCATTTCGGTTCATTTTTCACTGAAGCAAAATAACAATTTACATTTCAACTGTGGTTTTCCCTAGACACACGAAAATGTGCAGTTCATTGAACATGTCAGTCTATCAGCATTTTTTGCAGCTAATGTTTCCAGTGTCTAAAATGGTGTGACTGTAGCACTTTCATGATACTATTTTTGTCCTCTGTAAGAATGCATAATGAGTTATATACTCCTGATAATATGTTTACTGCCCGAATTTAAGAGCAGGCAAGGTCAGAAGTGATATTAATTATTTGGGGATGGGCTCATTTGGTCAAATGTTATCAAATAATTTTCTGAGAGCCAAAAATTAGTCAAATTATTGGCTTAACTGAAATGCTTTGTGGGTTAAAGTAAATGGTTGTTCAATTCGGTCACAGACAGTTGGTCTGCTAGGCCTAGTTGATGATGTTCTAATTAATGCATCATAATAGTCAATCAAAAATGACTTACTGGCCACCGATCAGGTACATTACACTGATACTCAGTAGGGAGCCAAGAGGAAATAACCGCCTAAAACATTAGCTAAATTAAGACATATACTGAGCAACCATAAACTATAAGCTAATGAGGTAAACATTTCTCTGTCAGAATGAAGTATCAACCTGTAACTACAGAATTGAATGACCCAAAAGCACAGGTGTGTTCTGGATCCCCCAACCAAGGCATAGATCCAAGGAATCCAAAACGGAACCCACTTGAAACTGGAGCTGTCTCTGACTGGGAGAATAGGGGAGATACAGGAGTTAAGGCTGCTGTGAACTGACTACCTACCCTGCATATTCCCAAAGGGAGGGACTCCATTAATGCCTATATTAGGGTCATTTGAGGACTGGGGTACTTTTACAAAGCCAGATTCCGAGGTGCCACCTGAGACCTAATAAATGCAAATCCAGCGTGCACGTTTTAAAGAAGCTCTTCCGTTACTTCTGAAGTAGGTGGTGTACAGTTTACAGACTGAGAAATATACTTGATGGTTTTGCACAGATCGCTAGGTTTATACCGTCCTTCCTGTTTGTTTTGGTAAAGTATAACTCAAGCGCACTTCTAATGTTCTATATAGACTAGTATAGAGGTATAAGACTTCAGAACTATGAGCTCCTTTCCAGGGATTATTTCTATTACTGATTGTCTTATTTCATTAAATTAGAAGTTGCAAACTGGTGGCCTGCTGGCCAGATGGGGTCCATGGTTGGTTTTTCAGATGTGCCAACTAGTATTTTTTAAATTGTCAACATTAGACATTAGAAGATGATGCATCCAACATTGAAATTCTAATTTCTCTTTAAAAATCAAATGATCTGAGAGCACTGGGCTCCGATTCCCACGTGGCCTCAGTCAGCCAAAATTGTAAAGCAGCTGCCCTTTCCATGGACAGTTTGCCATCATCCCATGGCTCCAGATAATCTCCCTGACACCGTGGCCAAATGCCAAGTGCCATTTGTCACCATGATGCTTCAGATGCTTTCTTCCACCCAGGCCTCTTGACTCATTTATATCACTGTCCTAGCTCCTCTAGGCACTGGAGCTTGTGACCCCTGTCTTAAGGGTACTTCAAAACCAATTGCTTTTGAACAGTATTTGATGATGAAGACAGATATTCCACGTTCAGACTTGTTCTACTACATTCCCCTGGGAATGCCATACTGTGCCCCTGAGCAGAATCAGGGCTAATTCGTTTAAAGAATGCCCATTAATCAAAAGAAGGTCCAATCTAGCTCAAGTCTTTCTAAGAGGCTACACAATTTGCCATGTCCAATTGATGTGCATATTTTATTTGAGAGTATTTTTACAGCAAAAGGAAAGATCCTGCTTACAGAGACTGTTGTCTTACAGAAAACACAGTTGGTTATAGTATTTTACCAAAAAACAAATTAAATATTAATTTTAAAAACCAGTCTAAAAAACTCACCTTAAATCAATCCCATGTGATTAACAGTCCTAGAATATTCAATAGGAAACGTGTCCTACATTTCTTTCATTCCATAAAAAATATAGTTAAAATAATTCATATGATTTCTCAGTAGGGCCTCGAAAATTAAACATGTTGCCCTTTCCCAAAACTAAATACAACCTGGCACTGGAAAAATAAAACTTACCCTGCATTATTTTCACTCCCTTGATTGTGTGCCCTAAAAATAAGTCTCAAGATAATTCAAGGTAAAAATCTGTTAATAAAAATTTTAAGTCAAGGTTTAATTTTGAAAACTACATGTTGTGGCATTATCCTGCACTTCAGGTCTCATTTCCAAGGGCAGCTGAAGATGTGTGGATGGATTGTTTTTGTTTTTGTTTTTTTGCCTGTGTGAACTTGAACTTGTCACTTCGCTTCTGAGCTCTTTATAAAATGGGATAATAATCCTACTTTATAGATTCATTAGGAGAATGGATGTAATTTGATGGACAAAACACATGGCACAGATTCAATAAATGAAGAGCCTTTATTTTAATCAGTGAGGGTGGTTCTTTTTTGTTTTATACTGACTGAACAGTATATCATAGGACCTAAGAAAAACTTCCTAAAAAAGTAAGTAGTGAATCCTTGTTCCAATTTTTCTTTTAAGGAGCTTTGATATTCAGCCAACAAAAGAGAAGGCAGATGAATATATTAGGCATGGCTGCGTTTCTCATACTCCTACATCCTAGACTCTTGTTGAGTCTTATATTTCTCAGGTGCAGACTGCAAAAAAGTCCCAGGAAAGCAAATAGTTCTTTTAAAAATTAACTTTTACTTTTGAAAGATCACAAAAGCTGTTAACACACATTTAAAACGGGGTTTCCAGAAAGGTAGCGGGTGTTCCAAAGAACAGTGTTAAATGGGGCTTGTTCACTAGTCCGGGAAGATGGGCGCACAGCACCTCAGCATCTGTCAGGCCTTTACTGTTCCTCTTCTAGGATTCTTGTACCCCCATCCTCTGTTGTCTCTACCTCCCAAGCTCTTGCTTTTCCTCCCAAAGCAAAAAAATTGAATATGAATGATGGAAAGGTTGATATTATAGTTAACATTTTTTGATCCCTTATTATGTGCTAATCGCTAAGGTATACATTTTATATACCTTAATCAAGACTTACAAGAAGTCACAGGAAGAATTACTGCCCCTTTTAAGAGGCTGGTTAGATTACACGGTCTCTGAGCTAGACTAGGATTTAAGCTTGGTTTGTCTGAACAAGCTGCTAATAAATGCAGTCATCATTAGTAATGTTTTCTGTATTTTTTTTGAAGGCAATGAATGAACTTTTTATGTTGTTTTCTATTAAAGTAAACGTAATCAACTTATTCTTTGCTTGAGTTGGTTCCACAGTTGTTGACTTTTTTCTTTTTCCTGTGATTTACTGGCTGTTAATAGATAGAAATGTTTGGAAACGTTTTGCCTTCAATTGTTCTATTTTTAAAGTTATGCATTATTCTATAATTTGAGATTTGTTTGTCCGGAGACATACTTGCTTCTCATACACACACATCATAACACAAGATGTATTTATTAAGTATTAATAATTGTGAGTTGTATTTAGTTCACTACATCTTGGTTCTATTTTATTCATTCCAAAATATAGTAAAATTGTATATACTTTATGCCTTCCATTTTTCTACACTGTCAAAGTTTAATTAAACTTCTGTGAAATTTTAAATATTAAAAATGATGGTGATTTTTTATCTGTATCTCAAACATTTTTCTTCCCTTTGGCTCAACAATTCTTACTTCGTCGCCTTTTAATATCTTATTGTCTTCTTTGATTTTTTTTTCTAACATGCTCTTTATTTTTTCCTTCTAGACCTTAGAATATTAAAATACCTAAGTTGAAGGAGACCTTAGAAACAATTTTATGTGATTCCCTCATCTGACAGTTGAGAAAATTAAGTTTCCAAGGGTTTGCATGGCTTACTCAAGCCAAATAGTGGCTAGTGGTAGAGCTGAAAATCATATTCTGTGCACTGTCCAATTTCCTATGCTTTCCTGCTCATAGTCAAGTCAAAGACATTAGAGACAAAAACCACTGTTAGGCCCCCAAATAGCTGTAAAGATCTATGCAACAACAATTTCTACCATGGCTATTAGACCCATTACCACCCCTCATACTCCTGTCCTTGATATCTTATATTCATTGAATCAATTAATTCTAAGGTTCTGAGTTATTATTTAGTCAAATTAATTTAACTCTGCTAGAATGCTTGTTCTTTTGTGCACACGTAGAAAGAAATGATTGAATCACGTTGGCAGTTCAGCCCAGAGGGTCATTTGCATTTTGCTTTTTAAAAATCCCATTTGTACTCTACTTAATATTTGGACGTATGGTCTAGGATAACATTTCCTCACAAAAAATTTAAAAATTGGCAGCATGAAAACTTGTATGATTTGACATCCAAGACTGACAACCTCATTAACTTAAGAAAAATAAACAGTGAACTGTAAAAAAACTTTTTCATTTATATATATTTAACATTCTCAGATAAATGACCGCCTTTACTTATACAGTTAGTTCGTGAATAACAAATCCCCGGGGAAAGAGATGCTTTGGGTAGAAGTCAGGTGTGTTAAATTAAAACAGAACAAGAAAAATCCAAATTATATGAGGTGGAGCTCGCTGTGATTACAGGTGATGTCAAAAAACCCCTCCACCCCCTGCGCTGCCCATGGCTTCTAGTTGTCCTAGCCCTATTGTATTATAGCAAATTGGGTAGAACCTTAGCAGTAGTTCTGCAAAAACTTCATCTATGTCTTTTGTCCTAGATTCCCTCCAGCCCAGATCCCACTGCCTCGTTTCCTCCATTCACCACCCAGAGTTGCCACTTGCTGGTGGAGAGGTTGATCCACGACCTTTAACTGAAATTTATTCTCTCCTAAGCGTTGCCTCAACAGCCCTATATGTTAAATGTTATGTCTAATCGTGGGTGGAAAAGTCCTTTTGATGGGGTTTTAATTATTAGCAAGCAGTGGTAGACCTGCTGCTGTGTGTATGTGCTCACATGTGCCCAAAGGAGGTCCCAAAGTCACTTGCAGACTACGCACTGGTGGGCAAGTGAACCAAAATGCCTGAGTCATCTACGACTGTTGTCATCACAGCCTCATCTCCCAGACTTGGATGCAAGCTCATTTTTTAACATGTTTTCCTAGCAAGGAAAAAGCTCTTCCTTTTCTAAGAATTCACTATCTAAATTAGTTTTTAATAAAGCATAAATATAGTATTCATGACACATTCTGCCACATTTGAGGAAATGTGGGTTAGGAAGGCTCCTGAGGTCTCAAATGGCACACAGAAAAGTGATTTGGCAGCGTGATGTAAAATTATTCATTGTAGTCCTGGAAACATCAGAATCTTAATTGTTAAAAAAAAGAATGGCAGTTGTACAAGTAAGAGAAAAATGCTGTTAAAGAAATAATTATTAAAACAAACTGCTTGTTTCGGGTTTATTCTTTGAAAGAAACAGGAACACTCAAACAATATTCTACTGTTGTCCTGTAAACATAGGAACAATGGGACATCTGTAAACCCAATTTAATTTTAGATAATAATCATAATAAGTTAAAACAAGATTAAGGAAGATTTATCCAAAACACCCACTAGAAAAAATACTTCCTAAAATAGGAAAATGTAGAAAATTGAAAGAAACACAACCATTCAAAATAATTCCAAAATGAATAGTGAATAGTTTATTTTTTAAATATTTTTTTAGATTTATTATTATTATTATTTTATTGGGGGAGGAGAACAGGACTTTATTGGGGAACAGTGTGTACTTTCAGGACCTTTTTCCAAGTCAAATTGTTGTCCTTTCAATCTTAGTTGTGGAGGGTGCCGTTCAGCTTCAAGTTGTTGTCCTTTCAGTCTTAGTTGTGGAGGGTGCAGTTCAGTTCCAGGTCCAGTTGCCATTGCTAGTTGCAGGGGGTGCAGCCCACCATCCTTTGCGGGAGTCGAACCAGCAACCTTGTGGTTGAGAGGACGCACTCCAACCAACTGAGCCATCTGGGAGCTCAGCTCAAGGTGCAGTGTTCAATCTTAGTTGCAGGGGGCAGAGCCCACCATCCCTTGTGGGACACGAGGGATTGAACTGGCAACCTTGTGGTTGAGAGCCCACTGGCCCATGTGGGAATTGAACCAGCAGCCTTCGGAGTTAGGAGCATGGAGCTCTAACCGCCGGAGCCACCGGGCCGGCCCAATAGTGAATAGTTTTCATTTTTTAAAGTTTAATGAAAACTTTATGTAAACATGTACATGAATAAAGACAAAATTACCTTTAATATTGACTATGATGTATCCAATGACACATAGCACTAGACACTTAATACTCAGAAGTGAAAATAATATATTAGAAAGAGTGAACCATTAATGCTTCTGCCCACTAGCTTTGTGAGCATCGGCAAATTACTTAGATTCTGACCCTCGGTTTCCTCATTTATAAAACGGAGGTGAAGTGCCTAGCACATAGTAGACACTCAACAAAAGGTAGCTATAATACAGTAGTTATCAAAGCAGTGAACACATTGTTTATTGTATGCCAGGCACTTTGATAAGAGGTCTAAATGCATTAATTTACTTAACAGGTAGAGGTCATAGTGGTAGTGATAAGATCTTAGAGAATGCTAGAGAAGTGAGAAAACGATTTTAAAATGTACTGAAATAATATTGAGTTGTAAGAAAATTAAATCTGTATCTGAAGTTCTTAGCAGGAGTAGAGGGTCAAGGGGTTATGTTCAAGTTCAGAGTGTCCTGAAGTGGTTAAACTACTACCCTTCCCTCCCATGGGTGCTTTGAGGGGTACCTAGCCTCCAGCTCTCCCGGTGAAGCACTGTCATTTCTGATACTGAGAGGACTACGGTCTCCAATGTCTCCAGATCCTCCTGAAAGTCCAGAACCGTAGAGAGGGCCTTTGACTGATGGGTTCCCATGTTATATTCCTGCTCTCTCATGTACTTGGGCAGAGAGAAGGAAATTCTGGTTTCTTCATCCTCTATGAAGGGAGGGGACTGCTCCATAGGAAAAATATTGACAATACATGAGGACAGAATGAGGTTTCATTGGTTCAATGCCCCAATATAAAAAGCCAGTTGGTGACAGGACTGGAAATCAAGGAGTGGATAATCTAGGAAAAGGAGTTTAAGCATTAAAACCCTGCAGAGTAACACAAATTATTTAAGTGTTATCACAGCTCTTCTCAGCTCCATTAGATTGCGAGTTGATTACCGATAACTGATACACAATTATAATAATGACCATAAAGTCAGGATAATTAACCATCACAAGTCTACTGCAAGTTCATTGCTCCTATTTGTAGTCTTAGTAATACCTTATTACTTCCAGGACTTTTCTCATTGGCAGTAAAATCGTGATAGATTTTTAATTCTACATTCTGCACTTAAAGCAATGAAAAACCATTTGAGTTCTAAAGCACACATTCCCATATAAAGTCTCAAAGACAAGGTCATTAAAAGAATTTCTAAGACATACTAATTGATTGCATTTTTATTACTAATGGTGTTTTCTACAAGTAGGATTTAATATTCTCTGTATTTTACATCCATAATCTACAGCTAACCTTTCCCACTATTCTCCTAAATAAAGTCTCCATTCCATTTTGTCCAGTATGTACATTGTAATGCTCATAACTCATGGCATACCCTTTTCACTCCTTACTATTGATCAAAATAATACCCTGCTCAAATGCTGATAAAACATAAATCATCCTAGTGATTCCTCATATTGTTCTCCCTTTTTTTTTTTTGACTGGAATTCTCTTCCATTTATCTCAGTAGGTCCAATCTCACTTATACATCAAGGAAACTATTCAAATGTCAACTCCACAAATTATTCTCTCATCTCTCTAGCCCCAGTCAATATTCTCTTCAAGTCCCAGATTAATTTAACTACACCTCACTTACAGCAGTTAATTCTTTCTCTCTGGTTTCATCGAAATTTATGTGGATCCTTTGGCTCCTTTATAAGGCTCGACGTTCTTGGGGTATGCCACCCGTATCTCATTGGCATCCCCATCTCAAGGATATCTTGAACATAGCACGTGGATGGGTAGGTCTGCAATGCTCACCCTTGACCAGGCCTTGTAGATAACAGACCACCCACGTCCACAGACTGGCTATCTTTTCTGTGTAAAGAGCTTTGTTGAGGTAGAATTCATACACCATAAAATTCACCCATTGTCTGTGTATAGTGTGTCTCTGTGATTTTTAATAAATTTAGAGAGTTGGACAACCATCATCATAATCCAGTTTTAGACTTTATTATCATCCCAAAAAGTTCACTCATGCCCATTTACACCTGGCTCCCACCCCCAGTTCCAGTCAACTACTAATCCATTTGTCTCAATGGATTTGTCTTTTCTGGACATTTCATATGGAGAGAATTACACATATATACGCTTTTGGGCCCGGTTTCCTCTCAATTAGCATACTATCTTTGAGGTTTCTGTTTGTATAGGTGAATCAGTAGTTTGTGTGCTTTTTATTGCTTTATTCAACAGTTGATAAGCATTTGGATTGTTTGCAGTTTGGGGCAGTTATGAGTAATGATGTTATGAAATTTGCATACAAGTCTTTATTGGACATACTCGTATGCTTTATTTCTCTGGGGTAGATTCCTAAGAGTCAAATTGCTGGGTTCATATCATAAATGAATGTTTAACTTTTTAAAAAACTGCCTATTTTCTGTAGTGGCCACATCATTTTACATCCTTACTAGCAGTATGTGAGGATTCATTTCTCCACATTCTTGCCGTTAATTGGTGTTGTTGTTGTCATTCCAGGGGGTGTGGGGTAGCATCTCATGTGGATTTTTTTAAGATTTTATTGGGGAAGGGGAACAGGACTATACTGAGAGACAGTGTGTATTTCCGGGACTTTTCCAAGTCAAGTTGTTGTCCTTTCTTTTTTTTCTTTTTTTTTAATTTATTGGGGTGACAATTGTTAGTAAAATTACAGATTTCAGGTGTACAATTCTGTATTACATCATCTATAAATCCCATTGTGTGTTCACCACCTAGAGTCAGTTCTCCTTCCATCACCATATATTTGATAAGTTGTTGTCCTTTCAATCTTAGTTATGGAGGGCACAGCTCAGCTCCAGGTCCAGTTGCCATTGCTAGTTGCAGGGGTGCAGCCCACCTTCCCTTGCGGGAGTCCAAGCGGCAACCTTGTGGCTGAGAGGATGTGCTCCAACCAACTGAGCCATCCGGGAGCTCAGTGGCAGCTCAGCTCAAGGTGCTGTGTTCAATTATAGTTGCAGGGGGCACAGCCCACCATCCCCTTGTAGGAGTCGAACCAGCAACATTGTGGTTGAGAGCCTGCGCTTCAACCGAGCCATCTGGACATTTGGGAGCTGAGTGGCAGCTCATTTACTTCATTCTAGTTGAGGAGGGCACACCTCACTGGCTCATATGGGAATTGAACCGGCAGCCCCATTGCCCAGAGCTCGTGCTCTAACCAACTAAGTCACCCGTCTGCCCCTCATGTGGTTTTAATGGCATGTTTCTAATGACTAATGATGGGAAATTTTTAACATGTTTATTATTCACTTATCTTTGGGGAAGAAGTATCTATTCAAATCTTTTGCCCACTTTTTGATGCAACGGTTTATCTTTTTCTTGAGTTGTTAAGAGTACTTTAAATATTTCACATACAAATCCATTATCAGATATACAATTTGCAAATATTTTCTTCCAATCTGTGGCTTTTTATTTTAATGATGTCTTTTAAAAACCAAACATTTTTAATTTTCAGGTACTATTTATCAATTATTTCTTTTGAGGATTGTGCTTTCTGATGTCAGAGCAAAGAAGTCTTTGCCTAACCTAACATAGCAATAATTTTTTCTTGTGTTTTCTTTTAGGAGTTTAATAGCTTTAGCTGTTACATTTAGGCCTATGCTCCATTTGGAGTTAATTTTTGTGTATTGTGTGAACAGTCCAATTCCCCCAGCATCATTTGTTGAAAAAACTTTCCTTTGCTTTGGCAATTTTATTGAAAATCAACTGATCATCTAAGAGCTTAAATTCCATTGCATTGATCTCTATGCCTACTCTCACACCAATAATATTGTCTTTTTTTCCTTTTAATTAAAATTAATTGGGGTGACCATGGTTAGTAAAATTATGTAGGTTTCAAGTGTACAATTCTGTATTACATCATCTATTTTTCAAATTGTGTGTCCATCACCCAGAGGCAGTTCTCCTTCCATCACCATATATTTGACCCTGTTTACCCTCATCTACCTTAATACTGTAATTTTATACATTTTGAAACTGGGTAGTGTAATTTCTCCAATTTTCTTCTTTTTCAAAACTGCTTTGACTATTATATTTTATTCTATATAAGGATCAGCTTGTCAATTTCTATATATAAAACAAGCCTGTTAAGATTTTGAGATTGTCAAATCCATAAATCAATTTGAGAACTGCCATCTTAACAACATTGCGCCTTCCAGCCCATCAACATGGAATGTCAATTTCTCTCAGCCATTTTGTTTTCCGTGTACCAGTCTTATCCCTCTTTTATCACATTTATTCCTAAGTATTTTATTCTTTGTGATGCTATTGAGAATGAAATTGTCCTCTTAATGCTATTTTTGGACTGTTAATTTGTAGTATATAGAAATGCTTTTCAAAATTTTTGATCATGTAGCCTGAGACTGTGGTAAACTCATTTATTAATTCTAGTATAGTGCTTATTTGTGTATGTGATTTAAGATTTTTACATACAGGATAAGGTCATCTATGAATAAAAATAATTCTACTTCTTCCTATTGAATCTGATGCCTTTTATTTCTTTTACTGCACTGGCTAAAACTCCAGTAAAAATTTGAGTAGAAGTTGTGAGAACAGATATCCTTGCCTTGTTCTTGATCTTAGGGTGAAAGCATTCCGTTTTACAGTTAAGTATGACATTAGGGGTAGGTGTTTTATAGGTGCTCTTTATTAGGTTGAGGAAGTTTCCTTGTAATCTTACTTTTTTGAGTTTTTATCATAAATGTGTGTTGGATTTTGTGAAATGTTTTATATGAGATTGTACGTGGTTTTTGTCCTTAAGTCTATTAATACAGTGTTTTACATTGATTTTTTTAAAATGTTAAACCAACCTTGCATTCATTGTATATAATCCCTCAGGTATTGCTGGATTTGATTTGCTAACACTTTGACTGATCTATAGCTTTCTTTTCTTGTAATGTCTTTCTCTGAATTTGGTATCAAGGTAATAAACATCTTCATAAAATGAGCTGAGACATGGTCTTTTCTTCTATTTCACAAAGAGTTTGTGTATGATTATATCGATTCTTCCTTAAATATTTGATTGAATTCACCAGTGAATCCATCTGGGCCTGGGTTTTTCTTTGTGGTAATATTTTACAGTATTAATTTCTTTACTTGTTATAGTCTGTTATGGGTTGAATTATATATCACCCAAAAAGACATGTTTAAGTCTTAATCCCTAGTGCTTCAGAATGTGTTCATATTTGGAAACAGGGTCACTGCAGATGTAATTAGTCAAAATGAGATCATACTGGAGTAAGCTGAGCTCTTAATCCTTTATGACTGGTGTCCTAATAAGAAGAGCAGACACATGAGGGGAGAATGCGATGTGTTGATGGAGACAGAGACTGAAGTTGATGGAGCTGCAAGCCAAGGAACACCAAGAACTGCCTGCAAACCACCACATGCTAGAGTCAAGGAAGGAATCTCCCCTACAAGTTTCAGAGAGCTTACTTCTATCAACACCTTGATCTTGGACTTTTAGCCTTCAGAACTGTTAAGACATAAATTTCTGTTGTTTTAAGCCACCTAGTTTATAGTACTTTGTTATGACAGCCCTAGGAAATGAAAATAAACTCTTTTCAGATTTTTTTCTTAATTCAGTTTTGGCAATTTGTGTTTTCCTAGGAATTTCCCAATTCCTTTACACTGTCTAATTTGGCATAAAATTATTTGTAGTCCCTTACAATTTTGGTAGAGTGGATAGTGATGTATAACTTTCATTCCTGATTTTGGTAATTTGTGTCTTCTCTGTTTTGGTTGCTTAATAAAGGTTTGTCAATTTTTTGATTTTTACAAAGAACCAACTTTTATTTTCGTTGATTTTCTCAATTTTTCTCTTATTTACGTCATTAGTTTCCAGTGTGATTATTTCCTCCTTTTTGCTTGCTTTGGGTTTAAATTGATCTTATTTTTCTAGTTTTCAAAGTGGAAGACTAGAATATTGTGACTTTTCTATTATAGGTGTTTAAAGCAGTAAATAGCCTTCAGATCACTGTTTTAGTTGTACATGTTTAGAAACATAAATTTCAATGTTTTCATCTTATCTCAGTTCAAAACATTTTCTAATTTCCTTTGTTACTTTTTCTTTGGCCCATGAATAATTTCCCAATATTTGGGGATTTTACAAGTTTCTTTCTATTGTATTCCTAACATAATTCCACTGTAACCAGACATATACTTTGCATGCCCCTAATCTTTTAAAACTTATTGAGACTTGTTTCATGACTTGCCGTATGCAGTATCCTGGAGAATATACTTCCTAAAAAGAATATAAATCTTGCTGACATTAAGTACGGTGGTATATATGTCGATTAGGTTGATAGTGTTATTTAAAGCTTCTATAGCCTTTGTGGTTTCCTGACTAGTTGTTCCAGCCATTAGTGAGAGGAGGATACTGAAATATCAAATTCTTATTGTCTGTCTATTCCTTCATTCAATTTATCAATTTTTGCTTCATGTATTTAGCGCTCTGTTGTTGGGTACATGTATATTTCTAATTATTATGTCTTCTTGAAGTATTGACCCTTTTATCATTATGAAATAGCCATATCTAGAAATATTTCTTGTCTTAAAGTCTTTTTTGTCTGCTATCAGTATAGCCACTGCAAATCAATTATGGTTAGTTTGCATGGTCTACCACTGTTAACTATTGTTGTTAATCTTATCATCATAATACATGGTACAACTTTGTACCTGTATAGTGCTTAAATTGTCCTTGAATTAGCTTGCAAGCTTTTCACAAGAAAGCCATAAATTCTTTTATCAGTTTATACATCCTTTGGTACAGTGTTGGGCATAACAATAAATAATCCATTAAAAGTAGACACCCCAACAAGCTCCTTTTTAGAAAAAATAATCCAGTTGTGTTATTTGCTCCTGGCATTGTTACCGGATGTTCTCTCACCTTCACACCAGGTTTTGAAAGAATGATACTCATCTGCCTTCCTGACAGTTCCAGTCCTAGCTTTATAAACTGTACAAAGGTTATTACTACAACTTCTCTGGACACAAGAACCACATTTTCGGAACATTCCTTTAAGTCAAATGGCTTATTCCCAGGTATTATTGCTGTCCTGCAAACCTTTGATATAATAAAAACAGAACATTGGTCAGACCATTAGATAGGTCTCAAATATTAAACACAATGTGCATAATGCTGCTTTTTCTCATGATTAACATCTATGTTTAAGAATCATTATCTTACAAAGCAATGTAACAACTGTGTTAACTTTTGTGTTAAAGGACTTACGGCATTGAGTCTTTGATATTTGTAAGCCTTGCCTCTGTGAAAGGATGCTATTGACTGCCTCATGCGTTAATGTTTAAGATACACAATTATTAATCAAGTGATGTTTGTCAATTTAAATGGGACTTGAGTGTGACACAACATGTTGATTTCAATAGGAACTTAAAAAAATTTCTTGTCTGTTCAGTAAGTCATATAGGACAAAAAAGTCATTTTTTAAAAAGGTAAGCTTTTTCTGTCCTCTCGAATTTCCATGAATTTTTTTCACTGATATTTGAAATTGAATATAATTTTCTAAGTATATTCTTAATCCTTACATATAATGACATTTTAATGAGATTACTGTATTGAGACGTCTTGATTTGTGGCTCCCTTAAAATCACCTCTGTATTTGATGTATTAAGGACAAGAAAAATGATGCAATTATAGAAAGGTGTAAAGGGTGTTAGAGAATAGGCGCTAGGATTAGTATTAATTGAATTGATGCATATGATCAGGGATCACAAGGATAAATGAGGACCCCTTCTTTTTGAGAAATTACATTAAATTTTTTCCTAGGACAATATATAAAATACTTCCATAGGCAATTCACCTTTTCAGCCACTTGTTCAACTGACTTTCTATCTCCAAGAATGCAGTCTGTCATTGTCAGCCAAACTTTCTGATCAGTACATTGTTTTTACAAGGGGTAAACTGTAAGGCCCAAGGAACATATACTTGCAAATTGCTGAGAATCTTCCTTATCACTTGAAAGTCTGTTATATACATGAGCCGATTTTTCATTGAAATGTCAAGCTCTAAAATAAAATTTCCACGAAGAGTCTTTGCCGTACATAACAAAAGATAACCAAAACTCTTCTGATTTAGGCAGTTTTTAAGTAGAACAAGCTAAATACAGCTGCCACAACTTCCAATAAATAACAGAGCAGCATAAAACCACCTGCATTTGGATTCCTCTTTGGAAAAGGCATATCTTCCCCCTAGTTATTAGAAATTCCGTACCAACTAGTAAGATAGTTTGCTCATATTGTAGGAAATAAATACAGCACTACAGCATTTAATTTAACCAGACTCCTACAACTGATCATAAACTTTGTTGCACAGAAGCAGAACCCATAATTAAAATTGCATCAAATGACATATTAACTGAAATACTTAACACCTCAAGCTCTTAAATGGGCAAACAGACTAAGAAATACAGTCTCAGACCTAAGCTTTGGGGAGTGAAAACTACACCCATGACCTTGTTTGCTGGCCTACTTTGCAACCGTGGGTTCCGCCCTGAGATAGACAGCTCTCAGGCTGCCTGCAGATAACACAAAGGTGGAAGTGTCTCTCACACACTATCTACTCCACCAGCAGCATCCGTCTCCTCCACGCAGCAGGTCAGCAGCTTGCAGCAGGGCTGGGGCCTGGAAGGACAGTGTCACAGCTGCGCCGCGGCCCACTGGCTGCTTCTCCCCTTGTCTGGTCTCTCCAACGCAGGCCACTTGCTTGCTTTAAGCGAGATAGAGCAAAGAGTTACTTATGGCAGGGAGAAGCACGTTTCACTCCGGTTTTGCAGGACGAGTCGAGGGTACAAGCTCTCCACGCTACGCCCTCGGAGCCTCCTCTCTGCCACCGCAGCCACACGCGGCCTAAAAGAGTCTGGCCCGGGCGCAACTGCGCATGCGCCGCGGCCGGCCAGCCCGGTTTACGGCCCTTCCCTCCTCCCCCCGGGCCGCGCAAGCCGCGTAGTCAGGGCGCCCACGCTCTCCCCTCGGCGCCCAACGGGCCGCGGGAACCAGGAATTTCCAGGAGCAGCGCCCGTGCGTGATGACGCACGTACGCGCGCGAAGACGTGAGGACGCCGGCGGGCCGTAGAGAGCGTGAGTTTTCGCGTCTGTGTGGTGCCGTTTTCATGGTGGGTCCCGCGCAGCATCTTCCGCCTTTTACCGGGGCCGTGGCATCGGCCGCGAGGCGGGAACTGGGGGGTGGCCGTCGGCCTCTCCCGCGGGGTCGGGCTGGGGGTGCGGACCCGTTGGGATTGGCGGCAGTAGCTTCCGCGTCTTCGGCGCCCTGGGGGCCGTGGCGGGAGAGCGGGGAGGGTGCTTCCTGGAGCGACAATACGGGAGTCGTGTTCACCGTCACCCCCCCACCCCGCTGTCTGCTGGAGGCCGGCCGCCGGCCCTCGGAGGACGGGCTGAGCTCTGGGGGAGTTTTGCAGCATCGCTTTTGAAAGCAGGACGTTTCGAGCGGCGTTGCGTCAGCGACAGCTTGCAGTTTCAGGTGCTCTCTGAACAGCCACGTGATGTTCTCCGAACAGGGGGTGTGGCAGACACAACCCTAATTGAAGTAGTGGCATTTCTCTTAATAGGGGATAGGAAAGCCACCTGAGTGACTCTAACCCTTTTCGGCCCAGACCTTAAAAACCTCCCAAACCGGATCCCATGCTCATTTGCTTTTCCTGACTTAGCGTAAATTCTTTCGAAGACTCCGAGTGCTGTCAGAATAAATAATTGCTTATTTAAGGTTGAGTCATCTGTATGTGTAGGCTCCTTTGCAGTACACTCCGTGACAGCTGGATTTTCCTCCATTTTTACCCCTTTGGAATCGCTTCCTAAAAGTCTGTCTAATGTCTCACATTTGTATGTCGTGTTTTTTTTTGTTGGTTCTAATAAACTTGAAAGCCTTTTAATTTGCTGCTGGTGTGGCAGGGCTTGGGAAAGAGGTAATCATACAAAGAGAAATAGCAGTGCATTGGGTTCCTAAATTGTCCAAAGACGACTAGCGTCACCATCACCTGGGAACTTGTTGCAAATGCAAAATTTGGGTCTTACCCAGACTCACGGAATCAAATTTATTTTCACAAGACTTAACAGTTGTTCCCAGTGCACCTGGGTGCTAAAGTTTGGGAGTTACTGGCATAGTGATAACAGCCATTTTGGAGTCACAGAATGGAATTTTACGGAATGGAATGAAGAGGGTAGAGTAGAAAACTGACCATAAGCCTTGGCCTAACAGCTGATCAGTGTTCTGGAGCCGTGGCTTGCAAGCAAAAGACAAGGCTCAAGATGTTTCCATCCTTATCTTTCCCATTTGTCATACAGCTCCGCAAAAGATAGCAGAGAAGCCCTCCTTCTGTCCATTCTCCATACCTCCAGTTTCTGAAGCATCACAGAGAAGATGACATCCTCCCAACCTTAATTTCCTCTTCCATAAAGTAGGAGTCATGGTGTGACTACCTCAGGACATTGAATGAAATGAAATAAAGAGCAAAACATGTCCACCATGTTAGGCATAGAGGCTCCAATAACTGCCACAGATTGGAAAGGGGGCCAGGTAGTTCCCACCGCAAACTTCACCTTATTCATTTCCTCATTGTTATGGATGAGGTAGTTTTGTTATTTCCTAACTGCATTGCTTTTCATTTTAAATGATCAAAGATGCTGAAGTGAAGAGTCAAAGCTTTCACATTATTATGAATGAGAGAAGGCAAATACTTGGAGAAAGTTAAAACTCTAAACCTGGTGAAAAACAAAAACAAAACAAAACACTATCTCTAGTTTTATTACCATAACACAGCAACTTCCATAAGATTTTTTTGGGTGCTTACTGAAAGGTCAAGATCAGGGGCTGATTAAGTATCTTTAGTTCGTTAACAGGGACAGTCAATTATAGAAGGGGACAGTGTTACAGGAGATGAGACCTCGGTAACAACATGCACCAAAGTATAAGAAAATACTAACTGAATCGTTATTATTTTTCAATATGATGCTTAATGATAGTGATGTAAATAATGTTGGATCTGTCGACAGTTTCTGGGTGCGGGCCGGGATCATGTCTCGTGAGACCAAAGAATGGAAACCCAGACCAGGGAGAGGCAAAAAGTTGTAAAGGAAGAGTTTATAAGAGGCAGGAGAAGAGGTTGCAGCTCCCGAGCGGGAGGGGTACCCGAAACTGGGAAGCCCAGTGACTGAGGCAAAAGCTCTTACTTTTATACCTTCCCTTGACTGTTTGGGGAAGGAGGTTGGAGCCTTCTAATGGAATTCATCTATCAGGTTTGTCCTGTTTGCCCATCCTGAAGGGGTTAACGAAATAACCCATTCTTATCCATCAGATCAGATCAGTTCCTTTGTCCAGCCAAAAGGGATATGAGATAATTTATTAACCTCAAGGCTCTGTCTCATATCTTTGTCCTGGAGTGAAGGAGGCATTCCAGAACCTGGAGTTTCAGGATATGGCTGCTTTTTTGTTTATTCCACCAGAGACCTCCCTGTCTACCTAGCAACATGCTAACTAACCTGTCTCCATAGCAAAGTAAAAATTTTTATTTTTGGAAATCCTGATTCCTATGTATTTTTGTGTATATAACAGAATATATGAGCTTGGAAAATACTTCAAAGGAGTCATACCAGGTCATAATTTTGTTTTGTAAAATGGGGCTGGGCATAAATAATCTGTACATTTATGTGAAGTTAGGTAAGTGCACGAATATGTAAACATTCTTTTTAAAAAATTAAAAAGATAGAAATGATGCTTTAAAAAGATAGATTTCCTTTTATGCTGCAGTTAAGTTATCTAAGCAGTGGACCTCAGATATTTTAGCAGGGAACCCTGTTTAGCAGACTCTTAACCTGTAGTGCTCAGGAGCTGAGATGCTTTAAGATGAGAGGTGGCAGGACACAGCCTTCTGCTGGTGCACACCTTGAACCTCTTGCAGCCGCACTCTGAGGCATGTCCCCAGAACTTTGCATCTGTGAGATACAAATCCTCAGGAGATGAGCTAAAAAAGTCATGGCATTAAGCATTCTTGTGAGTGGGAGTCACGAACTTATTCTGAAGACAACACCCAAGGTTTACAGCAATGGCAAACATACGTAGTATAACTTCTCATGCAGAGGAGCGAGTAATCATTTTTAAAAAGAATTCAGCCTTCAGTCTGACCCATATTTTATAAAAGTAGGCGTCTATGCACATGTTTTTGAGAAATCTAAGTGTTTTTTTTTTTTTAGTCTCGCCAAGCTATGACAGCTGTATCACTGTTAAAGCTATTTAATATTTTAACTGGCTGTTGTTTAGCATTACAAATGACTCAAGGAAAAAGAAACAAGGAGTCAATGGAAGTACATTTCTTGTGTTTACTGCCCCTCTGTTTTTTATTGTATGAAAGCAGCTGCTTTGCATTTACATAGTAAAGGATTTTTCTTAAAGAGTTAATTTTTAGTTAATAGCTTTCATAAGAAAAATAATTTCAACTGCTAAGTATTTGTTAGATTGTTATTAATAGCAGTAGAAGTAATACGGCATTGTCTTTTCTCAGACATTGAGGAGGGTTTCCTGGTGACAGCTGGAGTGTGGGGGAGGGGGAGTCACTTTCAGTCAACCAGCTGCTCTGTGGGACATCACCGATGGTGATATCTCAAAGTCTGTGGATAATTTTGGCTGTATTCAGAAAAGAAAATGTATCAAATTTCTGGGAAGCAATAGATAGTGTGCAAGCGCCCTTTGGGATCTAAAGGATAGTCAACTGACAATGAGTGCGTTCAGGTTTGCATGTCAGTGTTATTTACCCATCTAGTTTCTCAGACACTGTTCCATGCGCATCATAATTATAAAGCAGTGAAGCCTAGTTCCATGGTGGGGGAAAGGCTCATTATTTTACGGAGAAGAAGGGAGAATGGAAAACAAACTTTGGGGGTGTGCTGCATGCTTTCAGGTAATAGGCTGTTTCATTTAGTCTTCACAGTGACTCCAGGAAGTAAGCGAAGTTTTTCTCATCTATAGATCAAGAAGCTCAGCGGACTCGGTTATAGGATTTGCCTGAGGCCACATACCAGTAAGGGATGGCATCCAGATTTGACCGCGAATCTGGCTTCAGCTCCAGGAATGTTGTCATTGCAACAACAGCTGTTTCTCCATGGTGTTAACTCGCTTATGCATTTTTTATTCAGTCACAATATCAGGATAGTTATGAATGAAATTTATATACATATTACAATGACTTCAATTTTGTATAAATAATATATAGGGGACTGTGTGTGTACGTGTTGGCAGCTACTACTAATTTTGGAATTTTTTGCCCTTGAGAAAAATCTCTTGGGCATCAGTGTGAAAGATATTTTGCTACATTTTTTTGTTACAAATACCAGCAAGTTGGCAGTTAAGTGTGTTGTAATGAATCAGTTGTGATTCTAAGTTTGAACAAATGTAGAAATAAACATTGTGTGTGCACACTGCCCAGGTGGTAGCAGAAGTCCCTTCCTACCAAAGTATTCAAGATTTCCTCCCTTCTTTCAAGCCATGTGGATTTTGTATTAATAAGGAACCTTATAGATTTCTAAATTTCTAGCTTGTAGCTGTTATGTCCACTAAATGACGATTTAAAGCAAATCCTTTTATTTTTGTGAGATGGCACCACAGCTTTTGACTGTAGTTTCATGCATCATTTCATCTCCTTCCCCATTACCCGGGATAATGCCTGCCCCAGTATTTTCTTTGTTTTTCTCTCTCCCCTCACACCCCATACAAAACTTTAAAACTTGTTTTTGCTATTTTTCTAAACATTCCGTGCACCTTATATACAGTTCTAGTACAATTCTTTACCACACTCTAATGTTGCCGTTTGTGTGTCTGATTCTCCTTCTAGGCTGTGGTTGCCCAAAAGGACAGTGCTTCTCCCTTACTGGATGCTCAAATATTATTAAATGAAGGAATATAGACAGCGAGGTATACAATTACATGCTTAATGCTTTTATTGCTGTAGTTTCACATTCGTTGGTTTCTTCTCTGGGCTCATGTGATGATTTATGTCTGTGAATCACTTGCATGATGGTTAAAAATGAAGAGGTGAACCTTTCTGCAGAAAAGCATACTGGATACTTCCATGTTACTTTCTAAGGCTATGAGGTGGAAGAGGCTCTTATTCATTTTCTTTCTCTCTCTTTTTTTCCTTCCTTCCTTCCTTCCTTCCTTCCTTCCTTCCTTCCTTCCTTCCTTCCTTCCTTCCTTGATGAGTCTAATTGATTCATTGTCTGAAAGTTCTAGTCAAAATTTTCATCAGGTGATATATTTTTTAAATATCTAGTCTTATTTTCAATGGCGTGCGAAGGCAGGTAGGACAGTGCTTTGAAAGTCACTTCAGTAATTAGAAATTTCTTTAAAAACATAAACCTTGTATATAAATAGAAGACACACTTTAGACCATCCGTTTTTCCTTTTGAAATAACATTCTTCATCCATCGTGCGAGTCTGCACACTAGGTCTCTGCCTTTGAGAGGACTTGGCCTTATTTATGCAGTAGTTAGCCGTGTATTCACATTCTTAGCTCTGGGCCCTTTTTCTTGAGGAATAGCTTGCCCGTAGCCGACCTTTGAAATACTGCTCAAATGTTTTTGGTTCTCCTATGGGCTGGAGTGTTGTGCTCAGTAGAAAATGAGAGCTAAGGATGCTTGAAAAAAAGCAGGATCTGCTTGCCAGCCCTCGGCAAATGCCTTAGTATTCTGGGTAGGGTTCTTTGACTATAAACAACAGAAATGAAGTTAAATCGGTTATCCAGATAACTTATTCAAGAACAAGAGATTGGAAGTGTATGGGTAAGCACCGAGAGTCGACAGAAAAACCAAACCACCAGGCCTTGGTAAGGACAGCAGCTAGGTGAGCTCCCAGGGTTTGGGTAGACTTTGTAGATCTGGAAAGTTGTTTAAGTTAAAGCCCTGAGTATTGGCTCCAGAAGTTGTTGGTCTTCACACAAGTTTTAGATTCCAAGGAGAGAGGTATCATTCCATTTCTGCACCGGCAGCCTTCTTTGCTGGTCCCCCCAGGACCACATCCACTGTGGGTGGGAGATGGATTCCTGTTACTGAAAGAATGAGGCATTGATGCTGGGCTGGCAAAAAACCCCAACTTCTCCCCACTAGGTAGTAATTAGTGGACATCCTGTGTGCTTGCTGGGAACATAAACAACATCTCTGAAGTCTGGTGTGTTCTCCCCGCTCTTCACTAGTTCTTGTGCTGGGAGGATTTCAGTTACATAAATAATTCACTAACAATCCTTACACAGATTAATTTAAATGTGGGGATGGCTATCCCTTTTTCATCCAATTTAGGTAGACAAAGAAATCTGGCGTGGAGCAAACGTGAGAATGGAATTACTTAAATCCTCTTGAAGGTAGTGATGGTGGTGTGATGCTGGCATTGCTGTTCCCCTTGTGTCTCCTGGTTTAAGGACCTGCATCTTAAGGGCTGTCAGTCGGAGAACTTTAATGAGCCCTCATTACACTAAAACTTGTAGTCTGTGAGAGAAGAAACCAGCTTATGATTGATACTGGAAATCATAAGTGGTGATGGATCGCAATTGCAGTTGGCACTAATTCACCTCGCTGTGGAGCAAAAGTCAAGATTATATACAAAATCCAGTAGTTTCGCTTTTCATGTATAACGATAATCTAATCATTTCTGTTAAGACTGTAACACTTCAAAAAGGAAGGAAAAATTAAAATTTCGCTATCTGACATAATGAGATTTTTTTATATCCTAAAATAGAGGCTCATTAAATTCTCAAATTTAATGATAATTTAAAGATAATCTTGACAGAAACTCTGGTTTGAGATTTTATTATAAAATTTGTTTTAATTAAAAAATGATTTCTCCTTTCATGTGCCTTTCACATATCCCATCATATTGTTTAAAAAATTGTATGTGTAATTGACTCACATGATATAGTTTAAAAATGTAGGATCATAGAAAGTGCAGAAAAATACTAATTGGTTATTAAGTTATAAAAAAAAGCTTTAAAGCTATTTAAAATTTTTAATGTGTTTGTTTCTATGGATTAAAAACACTGTCATTTCTCAGTTGATGATTTTATATGTATAATCTCAATATAATCTCATTTAACCCTTACACCACCAAATGAGCCTAAATTATTTCCTTTCACAGGTGAGAAATGGGAGTTTAATAACTTCCCTAAAGTCACATGGCTGGTGTATTGTAGACATCTTCCCAAAGACCCTGCCCTTTACTCTCCAATTCTGCATACTAGAATGATGCTCGTCCTGTGTGTCATTTTGAGAAAAAGTACTGGGACATTTCTTTCCCAGAGCCTGTTTCCCTCAGTTGCCTGACAACTACTTTATGTTAGGAAACTGTTGATATGTGTTGTATTGTCATCCATTGTCCTGTGCTTCTGTTTGCTGTGAGTGTGGCAGCGGCTCTTGTGTTGCAGCAGTGTGCGCTGGAAAGCCTTTTGTCCTTCCTGTCTTAGAGCAGCCTGACAGCCTTTCATGTTGAATTCAGCAGGATTCTTTTCCCTTCACAAAGCCCAGTGTTACTTTCTAGGTGAAAAATAATTAAATGCTCTTAAAGATGTATTTGATTAACGCGAAGCTGATCTGTGTAAATTAATTATAACTGTATTGATGTCATAGCCTTGTCTTTTATTATTAGCCAGGTCATTGACCAGAAGTTTGGAAGCTTATTGTAACTGACAGGTTAGTGGTTTGACCTTGCATGCCGTCTAGAAGCGAAACATGAACAATGCTTGTAAATGCATTTTGTTCCCCAAGCTGCATGTGTTGTCAGAGTATCTGATCTTGGATTCTTATTTTTCACTCTTCCTTTACTTCTTTGATGAAATTGGTATACTCGAAGTGAGTATTATACTGAATTCTCTTACTAAAAAAGCATCCAGCCAAACACAGATGTCGTCTGTGTCATTGCGTAATTACAATTAGACATGAAACCTTGGCACATTTAGGACATAGAGTCAGGTAAACAAATGCCCCAGATTAAATGAATCTTGTTTTTAAGTTCCACACAAAAGAAGTTAAAACAACTTTTGGCAGAGAAGACGTAAAAATAGGGGAATGTTTGCTAGGCTGAGAGAGAATGTGCCTCGTCTTATTCTAATTTGTTTGAGCAAGTTTAGAGCAGGTGGTATTTTTAATATGTGGGTGATAAGAGCCCCTAACTTTGGAGTGTTTGGTTCAAGAATGGGACGGTAGGAATAAAGCATGGAGGGGAAGTGGACAATAATGGCTGAAAAGCCGCACTTCCTGGGTGTAGGCTCCCTCCTGCACACTTGGTACTAGTGGAGGAGTCACCTCTGCTAGAATGTGACACAGGCACTCCTGCAGTCACCATTCTATGCAGAACCACGCCATCAAAGCCACAGAGCTCGTGGGGCAAATGGTGTTAGGAGCAAAACACACGCAAATTTTTGTCAGTGGTACATTAAAAAAAAAAAAAAAAGACAGGAACATAATAAAGTGGCAGCACAGTTTTACACATTAGATGGTTAAGTACAGAAGCCCTACGATAAATGATAACTATGGCGCTCTGCCTTTAGAAAGTCCTAAAGTTTGCTTGTGGAGGTGGTTGTCAGAAGCGTTGCAGCCTGTGCATTATGTTAGTGGAGGAAGGAGGGTCATCCGGAATTTGGGCATTTGATGGCAAGTCAGAACCCACAGATGTAGATGGGTGTAACTCATCCTCTGTGAGCTGAGGTAGCTGATTTGAGGTGTGCAAATGTGTACATTTTGTGAATTTCCATGCAGCTGGCTTCAGCTGAGTGCCGTTTTCTGCATTCACCTGGTGCTTCTTGATGAAATTACACATAATCAAACGCAAAATTTGCATTATGCTCTAGTTGTTCCCTGCTATATTAATTACATCTGAACAAATTTGCTTGTTTCAAAACAAGCACAAAGAAGAACTGACCTAAGTAACTTATACTTTCCTATATTTCATGTTTCTATGCTAACAGCACATGAGTGAGGCTTCCTCCCTTTAAAATACCTCTCCTAGTGAGATTTTCTGCATTTGAAATATTTTCAAAATGTATATACATTTTGGTTAGTCACCA
Organism: Rhinolophus sinicus; assembly: GCF_057876585.1. Taxonomy (NCBI): domain Eukaryota; kingdom Metazoa; phylum Chordata; class Mammalia; order Chiroptera; family Rhinolophidae; genus Rhinolophus; species Rhinolophus sinicus. Next base: position 203,342,872 of record NC_142517.1, read on the forward strand.
ACTGGCGTTTCTTGGGGAAGTCTATTCTTTATACTAAGAGTATGTCCGCCCCAATTCTTTTGGTGGTTAATGTGTTGAATGTTATTAAAGAGCAGTGGGGAGGACTTCCTGTTTCAGCTCTGACAGGTAAACAGCTCGGAAGTCATCCTCACAACAAGAGAAAACCCTGGCACGCTGAAAATCAATGACTTTCCTTAGATCCCTCTGAGAATCGAGGTTCCAGGGCAAACCGCCACCCCGAAATCTAGAGAGACAGGCTCATGTTGAGAATCACAGTCAAGTTCAAAATTCTTTTCCCTTTTGCGCTTCTGGGGCTGTGTAAACTGGACAAAAGACAGGTTCACAAGCGAGAAACAGTTTCTTAGCGTGTGTGTCAGTCATACACAGGGGAGTACCCAGAGATGGGTAACTCAAAGGGAGGGTTAGAATTTGGGCTTCTTTGGCATGTTAACAAGAGAACAATACATTTTTAGAGATGTGACCAGACAAAGGAAAGGACTTTGCGTTTCTAGGGCAGCAAATGGTAGGAAGGCAAATCTGTGGGGAACTCAAGACGATAAGGGCTAGTTGTAACGTTTAGTACCAGATCTCAGGTTGTCTCTGGTGATTAACTTTTGTCATCCTGATAGAGAGGGGCGGGGAGACACCTCTGCAAAGTTTTAGGCAAATAGGAGGAGGGCAGAGAACTTCCCTTGTATCTGCATCTTCCCAGTTGCCTTCAGCTCAGAATAAACCTTACACCAACTGGCATATTTGGGGGCAGCATATTCTCCCCCACCATCAGCTCACCTGGAACTGAGGCCCCTGAAGGAATACTTAAATGGTAGTTTCAATGAGTTGCTGGAGTCTGAGTGTAGACTTTTCTGAGCGTTAAAAACTCAAGTGTTCCGTAGACAAACCTGAGTTGCAGCTTTATTGTAAGAATAAGGTCTCTGGAGCCAGATTATCTTGGTTAAAATCCCTGCTCATCTGTAAAATGGGGAAATAATATCTGCTTCATAAAGTTTGGAGGATTGAATGGGATAATAGTACATGTAAAGTGTGAGAGCAGTACTACCAGAGATGAACAAGTCGTGTGTGTGTGTGTGTGTGTGTGTGTGTGTGTGCGTGTGCGTGTGCATGTGTAACGTTAACCAGTAATTTGACCTTTCTTTTCGACCTCTATTTTGGAAAAACTATAAAACAGTAGCAGGTAGGTATTTCTGTTTAAGTCATTGAAACAATACCTAAGATTTAATGAGTGTTTATTGGGTGTGTGGCATTATTCTAAGCACTTTGATACTTTAAGTCATTTATTTTTTACAAGAATTCTACTATCAGGGTTAGCTGCCATTACCACTCTACATAGCAGGAAACTAAGGCAAACAGTTTGGTAAAGATGATATAAGGCCTCTCGTGACACCCTAATTGGCACTGGTGGACCATACACGCGGAAAGGAGTGCGGGAAATTAGTAAGCGCTGACATGGTCAGGGAGCCTGTCAGGAAGAAGGCAGGACCAGAGCTGGGCTTTGCAGGTTGGGGAGGAATATAATGGGTAGGGAGGAGTGGGAGTGGGTGTCTGGGGCCCGGGGAGTGGTGCTAGCAGTGCTGTCCGTGCCCTGCCCTTAGTGCATTGGGCCAGAGTCCTAGCCTCCAGCACCTGCAGTTCTTTGCCCAGGTGCTTCCTCTGGCCCCTGACACCGGCTTTGGCAAGCCTCAAATGATGGGGCGCTAAGGCAGACCCCTAGCCTTTGGAGCATAGTACTGAGGAACAAGTACACTAGTTCCCAGTGGGATTAAGCTCTAGTCAGCTATAGTGAGGGCTTGCTTGATAATGCATACCTTTCTGGCTGCCTTGCCTTCCTCTTGCTTCCCCACAACCCTACCAGCGAATTTGTTGCCTCCCAAATAAATTGCTTGCACAAGGACCCTTGTCTCAGAGTCTGCTTCTGGGAGAAGCACAAACAGTGATGCCTGACAATAACAACAGAGAGTTACAGTCATTAAGAGTATGCTAATTGAATGCTTATACCAACCCATTTTGCTCCGAAGGACACATTAGAGCTGATGGTCAGGCTAGGTCTTATTTTCGGGGAAACACGGTACAAGGCAACTTGATCCAACTCAATCTAAAGAAAGAAACAGACCCCTCAGTGGTTGGATGATCTTGGACACTCAGGACCCCGAAGGTGGGAGCAGAGCCAGGGCAGCTGGCAAAAGCCCAGGAGGAAGTGCTGTCTCCTTGGGGAAGTTTCTCTCCAGTTTATTTTAATCCTCTGTACTTTTTACCTCCAGTTTTCAAATCACTGGGAACCCCAAGCAGATTGCTCACACTGCCACCGCCTCGTCTTTTCCTTTCACTTTGGCAAAACCTCTAGTCCCTTGGAATGAATTAACTGTGGGTCTTCATTTGCCCTACTCTGTGTAACTCAGCTGGCATTGAACTGACTCATGTGCTGTTGGTGCTGTGGTTGAAGCGAGTTTAGAGCATTTCCGAAATCTGCCATTCGCTTTCCTGAGTCCTCTGCCTTTACCTGAAACCAGCTGGTTACTCCTTTGAATATTTTACCCGCAGCAGCCAGTCCTCAGCGTAGTAACAAAGCGTGCTTTTGGCTGTGATAGTGTTGGTGGCTTTTTGTTTGCCTGTTTTATCTTTTTAGTTCTTATGCTTTCTACCCTCCTTCTTAGTGGCAGGGCCAGGGTAGACGCCGCAGTCTTTTGTTTGACCTGGTGGACTTGGTTCTGTGCCATATTCCCTCTCGGGAGAAATTGACCTAACCGTTTCTGGCAGAACTCAGTCACTCTTACCAGTTCTGAGTGTTGTTAAGAATCCGTAGCATAGAGCTAACTGATTATCAAGGACCAACTTGACAGTTTCTTCTGGTGATTCCATTGACTGCCCTGAGCAGGTATTTCTGTGGCTCAGAATAGGTGACTGCATCATTTGAAACCACTTTGCCGTATTTAAACTTCTCTTTTCATAACTACCACCTTAGTTTTGCTTCAGTAATTTGTGTGGGTATAAAATAATTTGTATTAAAATGCCTGTATGCAACGGTTCCAGAAATTCTGTTGGCTCTAGAATTTGTGTGTCTAAAGGACTCCCAAGTAGAAATCTGCTTGGAAATGGGGTGCAGTGTTAGGGGACAGGTGGCTGGGGGATTTGCCTTGGATCTGTGTTTGCATAGCAAGCACACTCGTTTTAATTGGATGGTATGTTAAGTTGTGGTGTTTGGGGGAAGACGGATTGTGAAGTCTTACCCCTCTCCCCCAGTGGACACTGTCTGCATATTTCTGGACTAGACACATCTTACCCATTTTTCCCAACCTTGCCCAAATATCCTCTGCCCCCAGCGACTTTACTATTTATATCCCAGAATTTCTTCACATTGGTTTGCTTTCTAGGAATTTTACTTTAAAATATCTGTTTACTTTTTTCGAAGTCTTAAAAATGTAATTCTCCCCTCGTAATAATTCTTTTTTCTAAAACGGACATTGTATTTCAATGGGTTTCATTATTGCCCAAAGCAATATGTAATTTAAAATGTATTGTTCTACCTTACCTCTTTGGTAAGATGTTATTTTTTATAAAAGGAAACCCTTTGCAAAATGGTAAGTATTGAAATCTTTACACTTTTAATCACTTTTTCCCCTCCCTTATCGTTACTCAAATTAGTTTCAATTAAATTTTACAACACATAATACAACTAGAGGTTGAACTAATAGTGAAGGATTATTTTAGTCCATTTTAGTACTTTGAAAAAAATCTCTCAAATTTGAGTTTACCCTCCGAGAAGCATTTATGTGAAAGAAAAATAGCTGACATCTTATTTAAGGGTTCCCAGACTGGGGTCTTAAGATAAAAAAATACTGGATATGAAGTAGAACTGAACTATTTCTGGCCTGTCTCTAGATACAGCCTAGAATTTCAAAAGAGTTTTAGTTAACGTCTTACAGATGTGAGGCATTTGTTGCACACTGTGGAAGTACAGACTTTGGCTTTTCTTGAGCGATGGCCACACAGGACTGCCAGGGCCCCTCACAGGTGGAGACGGTATCTGCAAGGGTTGCAGCTGTGAGAGAAAGAAGGTTAAAGGGCTCGGCACGGCAGCAGCACTGTCTGGTCTGGTGGCAATCATTGCGTTTGAGTCCTGATAGTCCAATTAATGGGCATTGTCATCTTGGTTTCTTTATATGTGAAAAATGGAATTTCTTTTTTTTTATGGTTTCACACCCAAACTGCTGAAAGTATTTCCGCTAAATGGGGCAGTAATATTTGGAATGGTCATACTTAAAATATAAGCTATGGGATGTGTGTCAGGGTCACTTGGGGACTTCTGGTGGTGAGAACCCCCTATGTGGTCGCCCATCTGAGGAGAGGGCCTTACTTATTAAGCACCTTGGACAGAGACATCAGCGGGCTGGAATTGGAACACCCCCAGAAAGTCTCCAGGACAGAAGCTCCCTTGAGCTGCTTCTCTTCTGGGCAGGTGTGTAGAGCTTGCTTCAGGATGGGCAGGACAGGTAAGGGGTTTTCTTGGCAATCGCTGTGTAGACCCTCTAGTAGATAACATGGAACTAATGTGGTCTTCACAGGATGGTGAGAATTAAATGAAACATAGCCCCTTTGTAAACTATAAATAATTGCATAGATATTAGTTAATATTGAAGAAAGTCTGCAAATGTTATAACACTTTGGATCCTAGGCTGAAATGCTTGAAGTTGATCAGATGATGATAAAGATTTAACATTAGCTAATACTTATACAGCGCATATTATTTTTCAGGTATTGTTCTATATGTTTTAGGCATGTTAACTCATCAACTCCACAAGGCTGGGCTTATTATTACTTAGCTTCTGTTTTATAAATGAGGATACTTAGGCATAGATTAACTGAGAACTTGCCCAACGTCAACAATTCCAGGCAATTGAGCCAGGATTCAAACCCCGGCCATTTGGCTTCAGAATCCATTCCATTAACCACGACACTGTTTAGACTCGTGGTGAAGAAGTATAGAAAGCCGTTACAGGTGAGAAAGCTTGGTGGCTTGGGGGCAAGGGATCACATGAGGAGATTGGATTTTAAGCAAATCAAGTCAGGCATTCTATAAGTGGATTGGGGGAAGACTGTCATGATCTTTGGGCATGACCTTTGGTGGGGTCTGCTACCATGTAACTGATGCTCTTACTGATGGTTGCTTCCTTGTCTGGAACATTCTTTTACTTCTTCCGTCGTTTCAGTGGTCTCAAATCCTAACCCACCAGAGATCAGGTATTCTGCCTTCCACATCGACACAAGGCAGGCTATTGTAAAAGACAGTTGGGAATTGTCCCACTAAGGTAAGGGGAATTACTCATTTCATTTGGGGAGATGGTATATGAGGGGAAAAAGGAAGAAGGAGCTCTTGAGTCTTAAAAACTCTAGGTCTGGTAGCTTAAAATCAGAAAGATTTAGCCAGTTGGTAGTCTAATGATCGTGTCGAGCCAGTTGAGATCATTTCCCGTGTGGTTATAATGAAGAAGTGTAGGACTTTGGAGAACCGTCACACGAACGGAAGCCTCAGCAGCCCTCAAAAGTGGAAAATGCTCTCAATGCCCAATTTCTTCTGGAACAGAGTCCGAGTTGTAGATATTTCTATGAATAGATGCTGGAATGTAATTACTGAGTGTCACAATATTCATAAAGACTAGATTCCCATTACCTTCTTAATATAATTTATTCCAGTTTTCATTTTTTATTCATGAAGTCAGATTTCATTCATTTGATTGTCTTCATTTCTTTGTGTCTCTCTGACTTTAATGTGAAATAAGAAAACATAGAACCCTACTGTGATTCCCTTGATTTTTTCAGTGATGTAGCCATTTAACAGATTTAGAGGGTCAGAAAAATTTGTCATTTACATGCAGCTTGTCATTAAACAATTAGGGTACCCTGATGAAGATTCCACACTGTATCCCCAGAACTCCCCATTTGCTGATCAACTCAGGTAGCTGATGCATTGTAGTGAGTTGAACATGGTGTAATGATGTGAAACCATACTATCTTCTATTGCATTTAGTATTTAAATATTAAGTTTTAAAAGCATAATTTACATGTTATACGTACAACTGTGTATTGCAAATAACAACCATGTATTACATGTAAGCTGTGTAAGCTGTTTGAAATGCATTCATGTATTTGAAAAGAAGAAACAAATTACTTTGCCAGTCTTCAGTTAAATTCTTGTTTTTCATTAAATGCAAATACATGTTATACTATACAATTTCCTCATTTTCAAAAACTATCTTGAAAATCTGCATTTTGTAATTGGGTTCTTTTGGGGCCTAAGGAAGCTAATACTCTTCATGAAAAATACAATTATTCTAAGACGTTTTATGGAAGAAAAGAGAATTTTATTATAATTGTGCTCGACTACAAAGTTATCATCTATTGGCCCTATAGTGAGAAGCAGAGAAAATAATTTCTTACGTTTGGATTAGAAAAGCCATAAATGATAAGATTCCTGAGAGTGTTGCAGGAGTGAGAAGAAATGGCCCACTTCTGTTCATTCGTAGCAACAGTAGACTGTACAAAATGGAATAAGAGAGAGAAAAAGAATGCAGCTACTGTTTTGTGTATATTTTGGCCGAGTTAATGTGGTATTTATGATGCACTAATTTGTTGTCCAGCTCTTCTAACTTAAAAGCAGAGGAAGCTTTTATCTTTAGCATAAACAGTCAGCTATTTCCATAGCATATTTGCTTCGTTTGAAGCAAGAAAGAACACTAACCTTCTGTTTCTTCCAAAAACTATTTTGCAGTATGTGTAGCTGAATGTGTTCGCCTGAGCCTGCCCTGCTATTGAGCACATTCCCATTCACTTTCAACACATCACGTCACAGGGCAGGGCAGGGTGGTGCTAAAATCCTTGCAGTGTAACCAGGACGATCTCTTCACAGTTTCATCTTTCTGAAGCCTTCTTTTGACCTGAGCTTGTTGAACTATTACTGAGAGAGAGAGACAGAGAGAGAGACAGAGAGAATGATTTGGGGCAGTAGAGGGGAGCCCGCTCGTCTCTGTGGTTATGTGTACCTGTGAGCATATGTGTTTATATTACATTTGAAGCAATGACAAGCATTTGCTCATCAATAGTCATTAGGTAAATGTAAATCAATACCACTTCACACCTACTAGGATGGCTATAATAAAAAACTGGATAAAAACAAATACTGAGGATGTGGAGAAACTGGAATCCTCATATACTGCTGGAGGGAATGTAAAGTGGTGCAGAAATTTGGAAAGCAGTTGGGCAGTTCCTCAAAAAGTTAAGCATAGAGTTACCCATATGACCCCGCAATTTTACTTCCTGGTATATGCCCAAAAGAACGGAAAACAACGTGTGTTCCTCCAAAAAAATTATACATGAATGTTCATAGCCGCATTATCTGTTATAGCCAAAAAGTGGAAACAGCCCAGATGTCCAACTGATGAATGGACACATACAGTGTGGTATATCTGCAGAGGGTGCCAAAAAATGTATACACATTTTAAGAAAGGGAAAAACTGTCTTAAAAGTGTAATACTCAGTATATACCGATAAGAAAAGATGAATACAAGTCGTGTTTGACTTCTGCACTTACAAGAGGTGCTCAGGGTGGTTCCCATCAGCGTCCAGACACTTCTGATTACAGCAAACACTGTTTGTTAGACTTCTGTGGCGAGCGTGTGAACTGTCCCAGCACCACAGCAGAAGCAGCAGGACTTGTTGCTGTGTGAGGCCTCCCAGATCTTCCCTTGTGCACGTCACACACAGCACCATGGGTCTCAAACTTCTCACGAATGCGTGCAGCTGTTAGGCGTGTTGGAGGTGCTGTTGCAGACTCACGCCTCCATTGTCATTGTACTTCCACAACGTTTTCAAATTTCACATACCACTTCAAAACGGTCTTGTGCTCCTTGAAGGACCACCGTGCTTCCGCCATTTTCTTTGACTGTCTTGCCTGCTGCCTGGTGACGCTAGCATTCATTTGATTAACGCCACCTTTTAAGCGAACGGCATACTACACATTGCTACCGTAATTCAATTCAACTTCTAAAAGTAATACATAGATAATATCTCTTAAACTGTGCATACGTGTTTTTTTTTGGCACCCCCGATATATAGTGAAATAGTCTGCCATAAAAAAGGAACTATTATATTAATACTTGCTACAACATAGATAAACCTTGAAAACGTCATGCTAAGTGAAAGAAGCCAGACACAAAACGTCGTATGTGTGATTCTGTTTATATGAAATGTTCAGAAGAGGCAAATCCATAGAGACAGAAAGTAGATTAGTGGTTGCCTAGGACGGGGGGGTGGGGGTGGGGTGGGGGGGTGGTGGGGAGTGACTCCGATGGTCCAGGGTTTCATTTGGGGCAATGAAAATGTTCTGGAGTTAGTGGGGATGATTTCACAACCTTGTGAATATACTAAAAACCACCAAATTGTGCACTTTAAGACAGGAAGTCTTACGGGATGTGAATTATATCTCAATTTAAAAAAACAACAACAAAAACTGAAGCATTTAGAAAGTCAGGCATTAGCAAAGTATTGACCCTTAATGGTAGGAGGCCTTTGATAAATGTTTGCCAAGCGACTTGAACAAACCTGCACTCAACCGTATGACTTTTTAGAGAATATACTTAATAAATGGAATTGTTCAATGAAATTTACCAAAGGCATAAAAACAGTAATAATGACATAGCAATAATCTATCTCAAATATGTAGTGATAAACCTTTCCTCGAGTTTTAAAGAAAAACCTCATACAATGAAAAAAAATCGCAGTGAATAGTTGTAAGATTTGTTGCTCTCATAGTGACATGGAAGGCAGTTTTCAGAGGCGCATTTGATTACTCCCATTAAAACTGTAGTTTCTTTCTTATGAAATGAATTTGGTTACTATCAGATGCCAGATTGTAAATCTAATTTATAACAGGAGTGTATTCTTGTAATTTAATGCTCTGAATTCTTGAACATTTAAACTGAAAGTTGAGATATATACCTCCCTGGTAAAGGATAATGATGAAACATTCCCTGCTTTGTAAGTAGACTTGAGAATCACTACAATTAGTTTCTATTCCCTTTTTATAAAATGCCTTTCTTTTTCCCCCCTCGAGACACATTGGTTTCCCAAGTTATGAATTCAGTTTCTTTTGTTTGTTCTAGCTACTTAGTTTTTCTTATTACATACCTATTTAATTTTTAATTTCTCATTAAAAGTAAATCTTGCTAATTTTCCTATCAATATTTCAAGAAGTCTTTTATTTCTCTGTCACACCCTTGATATAGAGCTGTCTGGTGTGTATTACTATATAACTAAAATGCCATTTTAAAAAATCAAATAGTTCTAGCAAAGCAGCCTATTAATACATTTTAAAGAGAGCGGAGGTTTATTTCTGTAAAGTTGAGATAAATGTTATAAACACTGTTCTGGAACTAAAAATGGCAAATAGAATAATATATATAGTGCCGTGGGGAAGGTTGCTACAATTGCAGGAAAAATGCTCAGAGATGAACATCCCATAGGTGTTCAGACCTTTACAGTCAGTCTCATTTATTATGTCATGTGATACAAATACTAATCTTGAGTCATTGGGCAAAACTTATTAAGTACAGACTATATGCTAGTCACTGTGCTAAGCTCTGGGTATTCAGTGGTGATCAACCGGGATACGATAATTCTGCCCTCAGCCATTTATGCTGTAATCATGGCTTTTCTGTTACCTTGTTACAGGCTGCATCCTTCACCTTGGGTGTCTGACTTGATAATCTACTAGGAGGGAAACTGGGCTGTCCATAGAGCTGGTATGCAGTAGTGCCCATTTGTCTTTGCTACGTAAAACTCACACGTTCTGCCTACACCAGTACTCTCGTGGCCTGTATGAGAGCAGAGTTCAATGTACGAGTATGTTATGCACTTCTCACACTGACTGTGGTTATATCTGCCTTCACGTGAAGTATACGTTTGTTGAGAATATAAACCACATCGTTTTATTCATCTTTTGATTTTCAGCAGCCAGTGTTTTTATTTCCTTCAACAAATAGAAATGGACCATTTAGGTGCAGGGATTGTAAGAGTTTTGTTCTTTGCTGTACCACTAGAGCCTGCCACAAGGGCTGGCGTGCATTTGGCATTTGATATTTATTAAGTGAATCAGTGATAGAGGAAATGGCTGAATAGTCATCTGTGAAGAGAAAAGTTCAGTTTTCAGAAACCAAGAGATCAGGCCGACTATCTACTTCCTGTAAGATTGTGTCGCTGAAACCTACTGAGAAATCCAGGCTGAAAAATAGAAATTTAGGAATCATCCTGATAAAAAGAATTATAGAAACTGTGAGAGTTGAGTTCTATGAGCATGTGCAAAAGAGAGTAAGGGTAGATGAAAAGTGAAAAGGAGACGGTGTGTGTGTGTGTGGGGTGTTGGAAGGAGGGGTGAAGTCCCAGGAAAACACCTGCCGGGGAAGTGGGGTGACGAGCTGAGAGATGAGAAGGGAGGCGAACAGAAAGGGACCTTTGGATTTAGGCGAAGACGTAAAGCAAGTGTGATGTGAGCCTAGTTGCACAGTGTGAGAAAAGATTGGGGAAATTCCACTATTCTTCTGTTTATTCTTCTCATCACTAATGATTCCAATTGAGGTGGAACTATTTCTTAAGCAAAGCCCTAATTTGTTTTGATTTTCTGGTGTTCCAATGCTGGCCTCCATTGGACACAGTTTGTACTGATACTGAAGGATTTCTTTGTGATTTCTTGTAAGCTGATTACTTGATGATCAAGGCCATGTTTTTTCATCGCTCCTGTTACAGGCAATGATGTTTGATATATAGAATTATTTAGGAGAATTGCAAGACAATCACAGTAGTTGAAGAAGAAAATTGCCTTGAAGGCCAATGTGAAAAATATAGACAGTTTTGCAAAATTATTTGGGAGCTTTGCAGTTGAAATTTCATTAAATTTTCTCATGAGACTGCTATAGAGCTCTAATAATAAACCCATGGCAATAAGTAACTTGGGTTGTATGTTCATGGATAGGAAGAATTAACATAGTTAAAATGTCCATACTACCCAAGGCAATATACATATTCAACGCAATTCCTATCAAACTACCAATGACGTTTTTCACAGAAATAGAACATATAATCCTAAAACTTATGTGGAACCATAAAAGACCCCGGATAGCCTCAGCAATCTTGAGAAATAAGAACAAAGTGGGAGATATAATGACACCTGACATCAAATTATACTATAAGGCTACAGTAATCAAAACAGTATGGTACTGGCATAAAAATAGACACAGAGATCAATGGAACAGAATAGAAAGTCCAGAAATAAATCCATGCTTATATGGTCATTTAATCTACAACTATGGAAGCAAGAATTTACGGTGGGGTAAAGACAGTCTATTCAATAAATGGTGCTGGGAAACCTGGACAGACACATGCAAAAAAAATGAAGCTGGACCACCATATACAAAAACAAATTCAAAATGGCTTAAAGACTTAAATGTAAGATCTGAAACCATAAAATTCCTAGAAGAAAACATAGGAAGCAACTTTACAGACATTACCTGGAGTAAGATTTTTATTGATATATCCCCTCACGCAAGGGGAGTAAGAGAAAAAATAAACACGTGGGATTAAATCAAACTAAAAAGTTTTTTCACAGCAAAAGAAACCATCAATAAAACAAAAAGGGATCCTATTGAATGGGAAAATATATTTGCCAATGATACAGCTGATAAGGGGTTAATATCACAAATTTATAAAAAACTCACTCAACTCCAAAAAAACAAACAACCCAATTAAAAAATGGGCAGAGGACATGAAGAGACATTTTTCTAAAAAGGACATACCAATGGCAAATAGACATATGAAAAAATGCTCAACCTCACTAACCATTAGAGAAATGCAGATAAAAACCACAATGAGATACCACCTCACCCCAGTCAAAATGGCTATCATCAATAAATCAACAAACAACAAGTGCTGGCGAGGATGTGGAGAAAAGGGAACCCTTGTGCCCTGTTGGTGGGATTGCAAATTGGTGCAGCCACTATGGAAAACAGTATGGAGGTATCTCAAAAATCTAAAAATGGAACTACCTTATGATCCAGCAATTCCACTCCTAGGTATCTATCCGGAGAAATCCAAAACTCTAATTCAAAAAAATTTATGCATTCCTATGTTTATTGCAGCACTATACACAATAGCCAAGACATGGAAACAACCAAAATGCCCATCAGTAGACGACTGGATTAAGAAACTGTGGTACATTTATACAATGGAGTATTACGCAGCCATAAAGAAGAAAGAAATCTTACCATTTGCAACAACATGGATGGACCTAGAGAACATTATGTTAAGTGAAATAAGTCAGACAGAGAGAGACAAATACCATATGATCTCATTTACATGCGGAATCTAAAGAAAAGAATAAGTGAACGAACTAATCAGAAACAGTCTCAGAGACATAGAGGAAAAACTGAGGGTTGCTAGATGGGGGGGGAGGTGGGGATAAGGGGGAATGTGAGGGGATTAGAAAGCAGACAGTAACCACATGATTGCCACGGGGTTATGAAAGTTAATTTGGGGAATGTAATCAATAATGTAAAGATTTTGTAGGGTATCCAATGGACACTTGTCTCATTAGGGAGACCACCTCAGGGATCATGTAGATGCCTGATCACTGCACTGTACACCTGAAGCTGAAGCTGAACAATAATGAATGTCACCTACACGTTTATATATATCTATATATATATCTATATATTTATGTATCTATAGATATATAGATATACATATGTGTACATATATATGTACACACACATATATATATATATACATACTTATGTATATAGTTACAAGAAGCAGAGCACAGCATTAGGAATAGAGACAGTGGAAATGTAATGGCTGTGTGCAATGTCAGAGGGATAGTGGATAGGGGCGGGGGGGTTGACACAGTGTGAGGGATATAAATGATAAACGTCTAAGTATTACTTTGTCTTGTGCACCTGAAACTAATAATAAAAAAAAGAAAAAAGAAACTTGGGTTGTGTTAATGATGGGAACACACACACACAATTTTTTTCTTTGGCATTTCTTTTGGGGGTGATGTTGATAAGACTCCGTATTGGGGAGTGGGGAGTACATTTGAGGCTCATTAAGATGCTGCCATTTGCAAATGACTGTTCACATAAGTGAGGTTACCTTGTAGTCATGAAAAAAGTAGCTGCCATTGACTTAGCACCCACTTTGTTCCAGACATGTTACGTTCATCCAGGGGAGGAGGCAATTCCAATTTAATGTGAAGAGCTTGAAGTTCAGGGAGTTTAAGTAATTTGCCCTGGGTCACAGGGCTAGTCAGTCGGAAAATCCTGCCCTTTTTTTGTTCCAAAGGCCCCTGTACTTTCCAATGTGTGCTCTGAGTAAGAATCTTTAGGGTATCAGAGAATTACCTATTTGGGTGGAGGCCAAGAAAGCTCCACAGAAAAAACAATCACTAGATGTGCACCTTGTCAGCATCCTGTCTCCTTTTCTGCCTACTGACCCATATCTGCACTTGACATTTATGTTATGACATAAATATTATGCCATGATGGAGAAGGCTCTTCCCTTTAAGGACTTGAATCTTTTTATCTCTTGCATCTTTAGTCTGTGTCTCTTTCTTTGCTAGTTTCTTCCCATGAGCAAAACCAGTCAGTCACCAAAGCAAATACCTTTTGTATTGGTTAGTAATTGCTGCATAACAAACCACTCCAAAACTTGGTGAAGTAAGATATCATTTATTTGGCTCACTGTTCAGTGGGTCAACCAATTAGATGGCTCAGCTGGACTCATTTATGCATCTGTGGTCAGCTGTTGGTCCCCTAGACAGTTTGCTTTGGGGGTACTAGCTGGCTAATGGCCAGGGCCATCAGAGGGATGGCTGCCCTGGACTTGTCCACGTGGTTGCTTGGCAGGGTTTCAAGTGAGAGCATGAGCCTGCAGGTCATCCTGAGGCCAAGATTCAGGACTCATGGAGTGTGCTTTTTTCTGCCTTCCATCCATAAAACAAGTCGCAAGTCCAGCCCAAGTTCTGGGAGTGGAGAAGCAGACTGCTGAACACTGGAACTCTGCTTGGTCACCAACGCCAGTTCACCCTGAAAGACCAGAGTCATGTCACCACTCAGGCTGAATCCTGTGCCTGGGGACCAGGTCCCCTCTGTCACTGTGTTTCGAATGTTGTTTGGCAGTTGTGGGTTTACATCTTTGTAGAAAATGAGCTCCTTAAAAACAGGGACTGTGTTTCAGTGCAGGATTTGGCACGTAGTAGGTAACGTTTTGGCACATAGTAGGTAAAAGTTGAGGTTTTTGTGAAAATAAAGCATTCTGGCAGTTGATACCTAGCAGTGTGGAATAGAAGATAATGTATTCTATTCTTAATAGAATACATTATTGTATTCTATTGTATTCTAATAGAATACATTATTGTATTCTTGTGTTTTAAAACTTGCTATTGATGTTTAAAAACCTTGGAGCAAACTCTATGTAATATATCAGAACTGAATATTTCTTTGAAAAAATGAAGGTGGTAAAGAATCCTGACAAACGTTCTCAGCAGAAATCGTTATTAAATATTTATGTACTATCTTTGTAAGGTATTTTTAGGTTACAAATTTCCTTAAAAGAAAGACAAGTCATATTTCCATGGCATATTTGTCAGAGAAAGCATACCCATCCATTCACTGGTCCATTGGGATTTGTGATAAAATTTCTACTTTAGAATATAATACGAAAGAAGGATGCCAGCCAGTGTCCTGGGTGTTACTCTGGAGGACACTGAAAACAAATGTTTCTGATGGATGAGAGGTGGGGTGTGCATCATGTAAGCTTGCCTTTAAGTGCGTGTCTTGTCAATGTATTCGTTTTTAATTGGTGCATTTTCTTGCGTATTTTATTCTATGTTTCAGGTTCAACTGTCTGTATACCTCCCTGGATTCCTAAAGCCTGAGCACATTTGCCCATCGCTGGGTTGATCTCAGACCATGCAGCGGAGATCAAGAGGACTTAATACGGGGCTTCTTCTGCTCCTTTCTCAAGTCTTCCAGGTTGGGGTCAACAATATCCCACCTGTCACCCTAGCGACTTTGGCTCTCAACGTCTGGTTCTTCCTGAGTCCTCTGAAGCCGCTGCAGAACTCCTGCCTTAGTGTGGAGAAATGTTACCAGCAGAAAGACTGGCAGCGCTTACTGCTTTCTCCCGTTCACCATGCAGACGATTGGCATTTGTATTTCAATATGGTATCTATGCTGTGGAAAGGAATGAATCTCGAAAGAAGACTAGGAAGTAGATGGTTTGCCTACATCATCATCACATTCTCCCTACTCACTGGGGTGGTGTACCTGTTCTTGGAACTTGCTGTTGCAGAATTTATGGGTGAACCTGGCTTCCGAAGGAATTGCGCTGTAGGTTTCTCAGGTAAGGCAGACAGAGTCCGAAGGTAGCAGCATAGCCGGTGTGGGAGGCGTGGCTGCTGTCCTCTTATAAATCCTGGGGCTCTAGTTGGTGAGGGAACTGAATTCTGAGTGGTTCAGGGTTGCTGGGCATTGGATTTTGGAGAGAGGAAGCTGACTGGAGCACAGGTGGGAAATAGGTTTTGCTATCCATCATTTACTCTTGGACAGTTTGGGCTGTGGTCTGCTCAAAGGTAGTTTTGTAGGAGATGCAGTACTGGAAATATACCCTGGCTCCATCATGGTGGGGCCAGGGAGAGACCCACAGGTGTATTTGTGATTGGGAGCTCTCTACGAAGATGAGTATGCCTCGTAATAACTTCTTTAAAATAAATGCATCACAGCCTACCGTGGCACGCTCACCATGTTTTAGGAGCCATAATAGTCATTCTGCATAATTCATGCTGTTTAATTCATGTAACAGGTTCATAGGGAGCTGGCATCATCTTGGATTTGCAGGTGAGGAATCTAAGACACAGAGAAGTAAGGAAACTAGCTCAGGGTTCCACACCTAGTAAGTGGTACAGCTGGGATTTAAACCCACTCTACGTGGCTTTAACCTTGTGTTGCCTTGTCGCTCACTTTTCTCCCTCACTAGTTCTTTTACTTTGCATATATGTCATAGGACTGAAATTGCCATCAGGGCTTAAATTAGGTGTTCTAAAAATTAGAATATGAAGGGGAGGAGGGAAATAGTCCTAAAACAGAAGGGAATCTAACCCTCCCCTGTACTTTCCCTGCCATCCTGCCCCTTTCCTCTAAGGTGCACCAAGATGCATCTAATTGTGGGAGAAGAAAGAATATATTCTGCCTTCAGCATTTCTTTCCATAGAGGTTAGACAAATACACGTTAGTTATATACATTTTTTAAAATTGAGTGAAAATTCCCATGGCGTTAATTAATGGTTTTGAAGTGTACAATTCAATGGCATTTAGGACCACTGCTGGTGTTTTATCCCCATTTTGTGTGACATATATTTGGTAGCATTCAGAAAGTCGGTAGGAACTTCTATGTTAAGAAATATCAGAACGATGATTGTGTTGAACACCATCTTTGTACTGAAAGCCAGGCTGACTTATAAGGAACGAGTATTTTTCAAAGCAAAAAAAATTGGATGTAATTGAATAATCCTTTTCATTTTCAACTAGTTCTCTTTGCAAATGTTGATCATCTCCACATTTGGATTGTTGATATTTGTACGCTCTTTCTTCTCTTTCAGGAGTTTTGTTTGCTTTGAAAGTACTTAACAACCATTATTGCCCTGGAGGTGTTGTCAACGTTTTGGGCTTTCCTGTACCCAACAGATTTGCTTGTTGGGCAGAACTTGTGGCCATTCATTTCATCTCGTCAGGGTAAGTGTTTACTCTCAGAGAATACAAATGGGGAACCTGATGTTCTGTGGAGAAGGAATTGCAATAACAATGAGGAAACCAATTTTGTTTACAGTGAGATTTGTTCTTTAATCATAAGGATAGAATCAGGCTTAATGGTTTTAATGTCAGACAGTCGTGAGTTTGAATCCTGTTACCTACTTAGCTGTGTGATTTTGGGGTACTGGTCTTATCCGAGCTTTGGTTTTCTTACCTTTTAAGTAGGAGGAACGGAACCTGATATACAGATTTGAGGATCAACATTAATTCGCCTGTCAATTAATTAATTTTAACAACAATAGTCCAAAGAGGCATGTAGAAACTGTGTAATTATAATGATAAAAAGGTATGTTGGTCCAGTGCCTTTGAGCTATTTTAGTTATGCATTGTCTGGGTGGTAGAACTCGAAACAAAAGGCTTTACTCACAACCTCGACATATGAAATGGATCACCTCCGAACTGTTTTGGATTGAGAGGCAGCATAGGGCCCCATTCTCATCACCCTGTGTCACTGTGGCTGCGTCCAAGGCACCACCACAGAACCCGAGGGCTCCAAGGAACACAGTTTGAGAACAAGATGTCTGTGACTCCTTGACAGATTAGGACAAGGAAATTCAGGAAGTGAAGGGACTCATCAAACAGCTGCTGGTAGAGACCAGACTGATTAGGATTCCAGCCCCCTGACTCCTGGTCCCGGTGCTCCTGCCCGAGGTCCTGTGCTTTTCCACTGTGGTCCCTTTCTCTGCTTGCTGTGTAGAAAAAGGAGGGTGAATTGTGTTATCTTTCCACCTCTTCCACCAGCTTCACTTCTCTTAATCTGTATATGGCAACTGGAAGCCCCATGGTTGGTTGGTTGATTTTTCCTGTGGGGATGTGGACACTGAAGGAGTGAGAGATTCAGGAAGATTCAGAAAGAAATAAGGATGATTTTTCTCACTGCTGTTCCTTTCAGACAGGCGTTTTTATTTTGCTTCTGGTTTGTGTGGCTCTTGGGTGTTGTTCTTCACTTGAGAATATTCTCCTTGGGCTGTATGTCAGCCTGGTAACCCTGAGACTTTCTTTAATGCTAATTTCCCATCATGGGCAGCATTGCCAGCTGGTCTGTAAAAGGCAGTGATATGGCCACTGAACACCACTCATTTGCAACTGTATTGTTATTTTGTGACAGTTCCAGGAACAAAGCCTAACAAAATCTTCAAAGTTTTCTTTGAAAAAGGGTCTGGTAATGTCTGTCCCTTATCTGAACAGCCCCCTCTGTGCCTTGTCACTCACAGCTCTCTGACTTGCTTCTCAATGTGGAGGAGACACTCTCGTATGTGACAGCAATACCCAACATTCATATGAAAATCATTCCCTCTGGTACTTGAACTTTAATTCTATAATGGATCCTTTGAATCGCAATGCCTTTAATATTCTCATGCAACTATTTCTAAAGACTCTCATCATGCATTTTATTATTTTTAGGGTCCCCCCTTCTTTACATAGAAAAGGCATTGTTGTATTTTTATGCAATATGCTTATCCTGTGTGGAGAGACATGGGAATTAAGTGAAATTCCTTATCTTTGAAGTTCGAAGGAATAAATCTTTTGGTTTTTAAGATTTGACTACTTGGAGTAAAAAGCTTCTCATATGCAACCATCTATTTATGCATGTGTCCAAATAAAGACTGAGCTAAACACTGGTCCAGGAAACCTAAGAAGCAAGTGCTTCTTTGAGATGGATCTTGGAAGAATGGGAGAAACCAGAGCTCTCTTTGCTCTGCATTGTTACTCTCCTGGTGGTTGTCAATTAGAATTTTCATTGGGAAAACACTGTAAATCTTCAGAACAAAGCCTGCTTTATTGTTGGACTTAATGAGCTGCCCTTTGGGAGAAAAAAAGAAAAATCTGCCAACCAAACATTTGGTGGACCTCTGTGTTTTATGAAGGCTGTGGAATTAGTAATTTCCCCTGATTACAGAGTGTTATGGAGGGAAGCCCCTCCAAACAGCCAGCCAGCCACGAGGCAGTGTGAGGGGTGTGGGCTTGACCTGCAGGTGAAGTAATCACACCCCTTTCCTGATGCTCTTGCTTTTCCCAGTACTTGTGTGGACCTTGTTTCGGTGATTGCTTTGCCTCACATGGTCTTCTCATTTCTGTGCATGTCCTGGAACCCTGGGAGGCAACTGGGTCTGTAAAGTGTCCCCGTGCCCGAGGTGGCCCAGGAGGGAGAGGTGCAGGCTTCTTAGGTGGCTGCCTCCTCACAGGCTTAGCTCCTGCCCCTTCCCACCTCCCACCCCGCCCCCTGGGGTTAATGAAAGGAAGGGGGATCTGATGCCACCTGTTACTTTCTAGTCTAAATTTCTAGCCCCAATTCTGAACTTGTGCAGTTTCTCTGATGAGCCTAAGGCTATCTAGTCTGAAAACTGAGGCTCAGAGAGATGAACGTTATCCAGAGTAAGGCAGCCACTCAGTGAGCGCGCTGCAGGACCGTGTTAAGTGTGAAAGGACCTGGGCTCACATCCTGGCTGTAGGACCTCCGTCTAATTATCCAGCCTCTCTGAGCCTCCGTGTCCTGATCTGTTAGATGGGGATATTACTTACTTTCCTGTGTCATGTCATTTTGAAGGAGTCAGAGAAAGAAGTGATCCATATGAAAGTGCTTTATAAACGATACAGTACTTAACTCGTCATTTTTATTATGCGATAAATCGCCGAGAGTGTGCAATGTTCCCAAAAGGAATCATGCTTGATTTCTTTTTCTTCCTCAAAATAATAAACTAGCTGTTATTTAATTTTGTTTGTTTGAGTTTGGTCTCTCCCCGTCCCTTGTTCCTACTTGACTTTTCCATCCTGAATGACAATCAGCGTCTGAAAATTCCCGTGAGCTGCTCTTAAACACAAATTAAGCAGGCCATGACTGATTTTGGACTCTAGGCGACTGTTTAGTCCAACGTGGCAGTTCTGAAAACCTTAGCCACATGGCTTTGGGTACTGCCTCACTGCTCATGTTTGAGGAGAGTAATTATTTTGACCCTGCGAAAAACTGCTTGGTTAGATTGATCAAATGAGAGAAAAATAGATTTAATATGTTTTTTGCTTTTTCCAGTTTTTTAATTGTAAAAATTCTCAAACCTAAAGTTGCTGAACCATTTGAAATAAATTGCAAACGTCATGATAACTTCACCCTTAAAATCTTCAGCACACATCTCTAAAAAGTAAAGTTATTCCTTTGCGTAATCACATTACTGTTGTCATACTGAAGAAAATTAATAGTAATTCCCCAGTGTTGCCAAGTAATTAATTGGTCCTTATTCAAATCTCCCACTTTTCAAAATGTCTCTTGTAACTTTTTTTCAGAGGGCGGGGCATGAAGTAGGACCAGGATGCAGTGAAGGTTCACACCGTGCATTTGATTATTATATTTCTTTGTTCTCCTTTACTCTAAGGCAGCCCTTCCACCTTTGTACTTTTCCATGACATTGGACATTAATGCCATGGAAAATTTTTGAAGAGACTAGGTCTCTTGTTTTGTAGAATGTCCCACGTTCTAGATTTGTCTGCTGGTTTCCTTGTAAGGTGATTTAACTTGTTTCTCTGATCTCTGCATTTCTGTAAACTGGAAGTTAGGTCTAAAGACTTACACTGGGTTTTTTGGCAAGAGTACTTCATGGGGAGATGCTGTAGACTCCATCCATATTGCATCCCATCAGAAAGGCTAATACCAGATTGTCACAATTAGGAGTTGTGAGTTTAATCACTTGATTAAGGTAGTCTCCCTTATGAGGGTACAGCTATCACTTTATAATTAGCAAGTATTCTGTGGGGTTGATATTGGGACATCATGCGGACAGCTTGTTCTCAGTAACCTTTGTCCTGATGGGTTAGTATACATCTCCTGATCCTTATCCAAATGGGTTATTTTGTGGTGTGTTCTGAAAGATGATTTTCTGATTCTATCGTTCCTTCTGCATTTACTACATGGGGTAAATCCAGGGTTGGAGGTTAATAGCCAAAAGCAAGGAATTGAGGAAGGTAAGTGTTCTGTCAAGGGCAGATCTTGGTTTCTCGGGCTTGAAGCTTATTCAATTTTGTGGTTCCTCCTTAAGCAAGAAATACAAAATTAGAAACAGAAGTAAAAATTTTAAATGAAAAAAGAAAGCACAGCAATTTACACATTTTTAAGAGCTGACCAACACTATACACATTACAAAACCCATAAAAATAGTATTAACTCCCTGGCATGCCTCTGTAATATTTTCTCCCACAGGTTTTTCTGCGTACTCTTTGATCTTTGCTTCATGTGACAATAATTTGGCAATCGCGTTTCTGTAGAGAGAACAGCATGGTGCATCAAAATCATTTTTTTATTATTAAGAGTTTAGCAAAGCTTCTTTCACAACTTACTGTGTAAAGTTTTAGAATTGTCAGATTTGGTGGAACCTCTATTAAGGTATTTTTACGTATGAGCTGTAAAATTGAAGGACTTTTCAAGTTTTCTTGTACCGTTTTCAAGTTTGTTGGCTGTTCTTTGAATTGAGTTGAGCATCATACAAGATTTATGTGGTCTTCAGTGGCATAGTACAAGATTTATGTTTTCTTCACGGATACTGAAAACGGCATGCTGTGTCAACAAGGAGTATTACCTTTTTACGATTCATTCTTCTTCATTAATTGGATTACCAGAAACCCAAGCACTTATTCATTACTTCCATTGACAGCTTTTGATATGATTTGAAAATATTTGAGAGCTACAAACACAGGAATTCTGATAAAGTGTATTTTGCAGGTTTCTCCAAAAAGAAAAGGGAAGTGGATGGTGGATATATAATTTCATGTACTACATTATCTAGTCTATTCCTGATGGAGAATTTCTGTTGTCACTATGTTTTAATTATTAGGAACTGAATCCTCGACTTAGAGTTTACCAGCGTGGTAATTGGAAGAATTTTCCAGACTCTGAGTTCTCATTCCAGCATGCTGACGCTGCCGGTGCCGGCTGCTTTAGGACTCTTGACAGGACTGTAGGAGTGCCACATCTGTGCCTCCTGTTACAATTCTAGTTAAGGACGCATAGTGGGTATTAAGAATATTTCTGGAAGCCACTTCTACACAGCAATGACTAACAGTGACTTAACCTGCATCAAAATGACTGTGAACCACATAAGTAAGCCCCACTGAAACCAAACTTAATGTATGTTCAATTCGGCTTCTCTTTAGTTAAATCCCAAAATGTCTGGGGCCACTCCAGTGCCACCTGAGCTGGGAGGAGGTGTGATAGAGGGGAAGTTGGAGTGGAAAGAGATAGACGTTTTACCCGATTGTGGTTAAGATACGTCACTTTCACCAATTTTTCACAAAAGGATGGCCTTGTGGACCCGTTGCGTGGACCCGTCCCACAGCTCTGCAGGGTCCCTAAGAGGGAGGGCCTGATGCTCCCTGAGCTTCTTGGCACATCCCCGCTGGTTTCTGTGCAGAGGATTGTCCTAGTGGTGACTATGGGGAAGGGAAAGAAAGGAGACCGAAGAGGCCTGTAGACTGTGGGCAGTGGAGGGATGGAGTGGAGGTTTTGTCAAGTTTGAAAACAGCCCTGTGAATAGGAATTGGTATCAGAAGACAAGATGCGGAGTCTGTTTTACTAGTGAAATGGTCCAGCGCGTGTCTGTGATGCTATGAAACTGAGGAATGGTGGAATAGGAGGTTATTGGAGTCAAGGGGTTGTAGGTTTAGCTGTTGGGTGGATGCCTACACGGGCAGTGAGATAACCTAGGACAATGAAGACAGATTATTCTAGAGTCCTCCATGGATGTTGGAAAATAATTCTATATGCAGATAATAGACAACATCTGTAGTAATTTCTCCTTGCTTCTGTAACTAATTACCACAAACTCGGTGGCTTAAAACAACTGAAATTTATTCCCTCGTGGTTTTGGAAGCTAAAAATCTGAACTCAGTGTCACTGGGCTGCAGTCAAGGGCCATGGCCCCTCCGGAGGCTCTGGGGGAGAATCTGTTCCTGCCTCTTCCAGCGTCTGGTGGCTGCCCGCATTCCTGGGTTATGGCCAAGTCACTCCAAGCCCTCCTAGGCCCATAATCTCCAAGTCCTTGTCCTTCAATCTAGTTGTAGAGGGCACAGCTCAGGTCCAAGTCCAGTCGCCATTTTCAATGTTTAGTTGCAGGGGGTGCCGCCCACCATCCCACGTGGGAATCAACCGACAACCCTGTTGTGAAGAGCTTGCGCTCTAGCCAACTGAGCCATCCAGCCGCCCCTGACCTATCTTAAACTTTGAATGCATGTTTTACTCATACATAATTTTCTAATATCATGTATTGGTCATTTGGAAATATTAGTTCACTGATTATGCAAACCTTATAAATAATGACAAATTTAATTATATAGTATCAAAATATCACATTTGTTAATATCTTCACCAATCTCATCAGAAATGTCTCTAAGTATTGGGAAGCTGTCAAACTCAATGGTAGTTGGTAGAATTTTTCCAAAATTCGAATTTTTACTTGAAAGCTCAGATTTATCACTGACAATGAATACCTTCAGGGTTTTTTTTTTGTGTGTTTTTTTTTTGTGAAGGCTCACTTTGTTTATCTTTGATAAAATGTGTGCCATTTTCCATGTATTTAAGCATAGTCTGTCAGTTTTTCTTTTAAGTAAGCATGGTAGGGAGTGGTCCATGAAAACAGTGGCTAGTTCAGTTCATCTCACAGCTCAGACAACTGCACTGGTGGTTCACCTGGAGATAAACATTTCACTTTGAGATACAGCTGAAGTGCTTTAAGCATATTTCCCATTTTGCCACATAACATATTAAAAAGATGTGTGCTAACATTGATATTTTTTAAAAATTATTTTACTGCTTCATCAAAGATATTCTTAAACAAAACTTCCACTTTTTTTGGTTTGTTTGTCTAACCGAGTGTGTGGCTGTGAGGAATACCGTGGCTATTGGTGCCGTTTGGGGCCACTGCCTCGTCTGATTCATGCTAAGGCATCAGCATTGGTACCCACCTTGCTTTTGTGCCACCAGCACAGATGTCAATGCAGCGAAACAGGCAAATAATGTCTTGATGTTGTTATGAAAATAGTTCTGACTCTGAGCCTCCTGAAGGATCTCTGGGACCTCCAATAGTCCACGGAGCACACGTTGAACATTGTGGCTCTAAACTCTCAGGCTCCCTCCTGAGCCACTTGAAGGTTTCTTAGATTGTAGGAAAAGAGAGTTGCTGATGTAGAACCTGAACAACCTCTTCCAAGGGAGCTTCATGTCATCAGGGATCAGGGAGAGAGGGGTGCAGTAGAACGTCTGTGAAAATCTACGCAGCCACTGACGTTGCTAATTAACAACTGTCAGGGTGAACTCTTTGTCCAAAGGAGAATGGCTGCTTCTCTCTTCCTGTGGAGATTGACTGTAAAACCCGCCTGTGTCCCATACAGGACAGCATTCATTGGGCTGCATGGAACTACCATGCTCCTTTGCGTTCTCTCCTTGTCTCTGCTTACATGTTGTCATAAGGTGCTTCTGACATAGTTATCTAAAATGCAACCTGCAGTTTTTCCGTCCCCAGTAGCACTGAGATCGGGAACGCGAAAGAAGAGGACAGTGAGTTCAGCAGGGTGTTACGTTTTGAAGTGGAAGTCGACATGCATATGGATCTAGCTACATAGTAGAATGTTGGAGCTTTGCCTTGCAAATTAGGAAGGAGGCTGGGGAATTACTGTTTAGAAGGGGACTGTCACACCATCTCCTGTTCCACGTGTTTGTTTAGTACTTTTCCACGCCACCGTCAAGAGGTGGCACCCCGAATTGGGTGGATTTGTGACTCGCTATAACCAGTAGACGGCAGCAAAAGTACCACATTACCTCTGAGGCAGGCAGTTTCTTGCCTTGTGGGCTGAAACACTTGCCCCTGGAGCCCACATAAGAAGCCCAACTGCCCTGAGGCCACCATGCTCCGAGGAAGAGCCCAGCCACCAGTGGCATCAACACCAAACATGTGAGTGAATGGCCTTTAGGTACGGCCTGGAGTCAGCCCGGCCTCGGCATGGTGGAGCGGAGACCGCTGCCCTCTGTGCTGCTCCTTGTACGTTTCTGACCGACAGAGACTGAGGCGAAGGAAATGCTTGTTGTTTTATGCCACTACATTCGGGGCGATTTGTTCTGCGGCAGCTATAATGGCAACAGTGAGGCTAATGAAAAGGGAAGGGGGAAAGGAAAATGAAACAAAAAGAGTACTAAGGACAGTGTTTGGGGAGTGAGAATAGTTGAAGCAAACAAGAGCGAAGGATAGAGGTTTGGTGATGGGTCCACACTGAGACGCTGCGGCACCGTGAGACCTGGTGACATCACCCCTCAAGCAACAGGGCTTGAAAGGAGTGGTTTTCAGCTGTGGGTTCTAACCCTTCATAAGATCCTGAAATCGATTTAGTGCGTCACAAGCAGCATGAGAGAGAGAACACAGAATTAGTGTTAAATGTAGGAAGCATATTATTTCAAGGAAATTTTCTTTGAGCTCTATGTGTGTGTGTACTGGGTCAAGTCGAAAGTGCGTTTTCATGGTGGGACACAGTACAGCTATTTTGAGAGGTGTTCCTTTAAAGCACCTATTAGTTGCTTAAACTAGAGTTAAATATACGTGTAGGCTCAGCATCATTTTAGTGGACTAGATAATTAGATTGCCAGGACTTTGGTGGCAGTGACAACAGGCTGTGATCACAGATTTCTGCTGGTTTATTGTCTTTTGTTAGAATGAGTGTTGTATGTTCACAAGGCTCACGAATGGCTGTGCCGGTTCTTGAGCTATTACAGCTGTCTGTATACGGAGATGTGCGGTTACCAGCCTTAGACTTTCCCTAAATCAGAAATACTGATCCGTTATAAACAACGTTGTTAATAAAATCCTTTGAAAATTCATGGAGGAGGGGTTATCTGGAGCAAAGAAAATGAGGTGTAAAAGTTAACACATTTTCCCAAAGGTAAATGTAATGTTCTTTTCTAAACTTTTTAAATGTAGAAGCATTACCAACAGCTTAGTAGAAAAGAAAAAATAACCAAGTGGATATAGGGTTAAGATCTATAAATGTCTAACCACTACACTGTACACCTGAAACTAATATAAGATAATATTAAATGTCAACTATAATTGAAGAAAAAAATTTAAAAAGCTATAAAGTGAGGGTTTGTATAAATAAGCAGGTGAGAAATATGTAAATCCAATGATACCCAAATGAATAGTCTTGAGGCAGAAAGCTTTAACAGGAAGGGCCTGACGGGTGAGAGCTCAGGGAGGACTGGTCTCCTCAGGGTTGGGGCAGTGTTGGGGCAGCTCATTGAGAGGAGAGAGGGCCTCTGTCTGGGGTTCATGGTTTTCAAGGATAGGTTAAGTTGTGTTTCAGGAAGTTATGCCAATTTATTGTGTCATTTGTGTCAGAATTTGTAGCACCAATTGGCCTGCATTGGGTGTCATTTAAAAACCACTTTTTTAGTAGGTGTAATGTGATGTTGCCAAGTTGCTTAGTGTGTGTAGCGGTGTGTGTGTAGGTATTTGTGTGTACACAAGTGTGCTTGTTTATTTAGTGTCCAGCTGAGCATTTTCTGAGGCACTGGTTTTCTGTCTCTATGGCACAGTCACATCGTTTTTCTTTGTATCTAGTGGGACTGTTGCATTTTCCTAATAAGCTTGAAGGATGACAGGTGTATGTATAGAATTGATACTCACCCTTTGTCTTATTTCATGGAAACATGTTTTCACAGCCTGTAAAAAAGTGAAGTTTGAATCAACATTCCAAGAGCGTGGAGCAGATTTGGTGAAGTAGGGGAATTTTTCTCCTGCGTTCCTTACTTGTCCATTTGTACGTTTCCTCCCTCCTGTCTTTACAGGCTCCCAGAAAAGAAAGTTATATGAGTCTTATAAGAGAGTTAGTTCATTTGACTGTCTCCCAGGAGGGCTCACAGTTGAAGAGAACTCAAGGTGAGAGCAAAGCAGTGATTCCCTGGAGTTAGGTTTTATGAGATGAGAATGAGAAATTTGGAGGCAGGGAACTTTCCTTCCCAGTGGAATTGGAACTCTTTCAGGGAAAAGGGGTGTGTAAGTCATCTCTGGCTTTGGGGCCCAAACCTGTGCACAGAGAGGACACCCAGCCCTGTCCAGCTGGACAAAGTGACCAGCCGTTCCTGACAACTGTAGGAAGGACTTCGAGCTGAACAGGAGGCGCGTTGAGAACAGAAAAGACAATTTTATCTGACTACTGAATTTTCTTCAGTTATTCTCTTTGAAGAGATTTAGTATAAAAATTCATTTTAAAAATGGTTAAATTACATAAATAAACTGAAACGAAAGTAGCAGCTAAATGAAAGTCCAACCTAAGTTCGCAGCTCCTAATTGAAAGAAGGACGTATTCATTAAAGCAAGGTGAAAACATAAACGTATGATGAAGAAAACAAATTGCCCATCGTCTCCCAACCAGAGAAAACTGCTATTAGCGTTGTGCTATCACACACCCCTACCCTCAGGCACAATTACATTTTCTACCGTTTCACTTCATTTGTTATACATACAGTTCTTCAAAAGCCTCAGCTTTAATGGCTGCATCATGATGCCTGTTGTTTGCTTCCTTTATTTTTTCAGTCACCGATTTTCACATACCTAATTTTACACACTGAGTTTGCTACCTAATCATTCAAATTACAAGTGAGGATGTCTGTCAGAACATTATTTGCAAGTCTTGGCTCCCAGGTCTGACTATGTCCGTGGAGAAGATTCCCAGACATAGAATCATGGATTAAGGGTTTGAACTATTTTCATGGTTCTTTGTACTTATTACCAACTTACTGTCTGTAAGATACAGTCCACCGACAGCATCTGAAAGTGCCAACTTCTCCACTTCCTGGCCAGTCTGAATAGTCTCTTACCTTTTTTAGAAATTTTATAGGTAACAAAAAGTATTTCATTGCTGTGATTTACAATTTTCTTACTAGTGAAATGGGACACTTTTTTTAAATAAGTTGTATTTCCTTGTATGTAGTTTGTGCCCTCTATATATTTCTAAGAAGCTATGATTATCTAATGTTAATGATGGTGATATAAAATTCCAATGGGCTCAAATTAGTAAATTATATAAACTAGGAGACCTTAAGTATACAGTACAATTTCAGGTTTCATAAATAATAATTTAGACAATGCTTATGGGGAATTTCTTTTATTGCTGTTGTTAATAATCACTTATTCTAAATTACAGTTAAGAACTGGATGTCTTTTACACTGAAAATAGAGAAATTACATGATGGATTGTTTGGGAGGAGATTGAAGACATAGGTTTTATTTATATGTGTATTTTAAATGAGTTTTATTTTTTAGAATGGTTTTAGATTTGCAGGAAAACTGTGCAGGTACATGGAAAGGTCCCATGTAACCCACACCCAGTCTTGCCTAATTTTTATCTTAACATTAAGTATGGTACATTTGTTACGATTAATGAGCCAATATTGACACACTATTAGTAACTAAAATCCACACTTTATTTGGGTTTCCCTACTTTTTACTTAATGTCCGTTTTCTGTTCCAGGATCCCACCTGAGATACCATGTAACATTTAGTCTTCATATCTCCTTAGACGTCTGCCTTAGCTCGGGCAGCCATAACAAAATGCCATAAACTGTGTGGCTTAAGCAACAGAAATTCATTGTCTCACAGTTCTAGAGGCTAAACGTCCAAGATCAAGGCGCCGGCCTGGTTGGTTTCTGGTGAAAACTCTCTCTCTTCCTGATTTGTAGCATTCTCACTGTGTCCTCACAGAGCAGGGAGAGAAAACATGAGAGGAGAGCCATTTTGCTCTCTGGTGTCTCTTATAAAGGTACTAATGCCATCACCAGGGTCCCACCCTCATGACCTCATCTATCCCTAATCACCTCCCAAAGGCCACATCTCCAAGTACCATCACCTTGGGGAGTTAGGGCTTCAACATATGAATTTGGGTAGGGACACAATTCAGTCCATAGCAACTCCTCTTGGCTGTTATAGCTGGTTTTATTTCTAACAAAGAGTTATAAAATTTCATCCCTGAATGTCTGTGTGTATGAGTGTTCACTTCCTCTCATTTGTCATGTGTCATGTGATTCAGCAGCAGTGTTCAATTAGCCACATAGCATGATTTCTAAGCAAGTTCTAATTTAGGTGTATGAACCCATACTGTCTTCTGTAATTGGATAGCCCTGCCGTGGTTTCATTTAAAAACGTATATGTCATGCACAGAGGTGGATATGAGAAATTTCCGTCCCAACCAGAGCACACCAGTATGGAAGACTCCTGCTGGCTTTAAATTAGTCAGACCTCCTTTAGGTCCTGCTTTACCCACCTGGCTGGCTCAGAATTACACAGGAGAGCAGTAGGCAGAAATAAGGAAGCAGCTGTTTTTTCAGTTGAACACGGAGTTGTCAGAAATAAGGTTCACTACCCAGGTTGAAACTAATTGGCCATCACGCTGTGATGTAATTGTGGGAGTGTGGATGATAGCACCTACCTAATCTGTACGTAACTAAGCAGGCTTGTTAATGATCAATTCTGGTGATGGTGACAGGTGCAAGACTTGGGTTTACTGCATTGGGTGTCTCAGGTTATGACTGACGGTTGTTTTAAAAAGATCCGTTTTTTAAATTGGAGAAAAGTCATATGTCCTGGATTAAAAGGTGATATCAATAAGTGTATCTTATTAAATTGAAGAGCTCTGTGTAATGTGTTTTACAGAAAAAGGGTGTTTTTAATCCCAAAAGTTAATTACCAAATGTAGCAATTATTTTGACTTGATTTTTTTTTTCTTACTAATATTTTTCTCATTAAAAAATAATGAACCCTATGAAGCACATTTAATTTCCTTCGGAGCATTTAGAATATTCACTTTGGCCTATTTAGATTTTTTTTTTCCAGGAGACACTATTGGAGATAAATGTTATACAATTAAATATCCATTCTCAACTAATAAGATGATAAATCACATCTCTGGAGATTTCTGATGTATTTACTTAATCCTTTCCATTTCAGTATAAGGAGGAATGTTTTTAAATAGAAAATGCTTTATATTTGCTAATTTCCCCCTTCCTCTTCTGTAATATTAAGTGTTTTTAGTTAAAAGTTATGGAAGTTAAATAGGCAAGAGGACTGTTTTTCATTTACATTCAGGTTTGGTTCAAATTATGCAAAATGCAGACAGTCTGTGCTATGAATTGAAATCATTAGTACATCAATTATTCTGTGATAACCATCTGAGAACAGGCTGCAGACTGCTGAATGTTCCTTCCATTTCAAGTTGGCTTCTCATTAGCTTATATGAGAGATAAAATAATTTGATTCTAATTTATCTCTCTTTAAATGGACATTGCTCCCCTCTGAATTCAAGAAGAGAGCATTTTAATTTTATAGTCATTTATAACACACAGGTCAAATAAATAACACATTTTATTTCTAGCAATATATGTCTCTTTTATTATTTATATTACAATAGTTCCTTGATTCTAAAACATGTTTTTTTTCCCCTTTTTTTTTGATAAAATATGCCACAAACAGAATAATAAATAAATAGGCCACATCATAATACAGATAACATCAAAAATTAGTAGGGAAAATAGGGTTATTTAGTAAATGGTACTTGAAGAATTGTTTAATCATTTGGAAGAAAGTAAAGTTAGAGCTTTCCCTTACGATACTCCAAAACAAATTTTTTATAAATTATGTTTAGAAGACTTAAATATAAAATCTGAAAAATGTCTAAGAATGTGAGGGAAAATTTTCAGTTCTTGAGTTGGGACGAAATTTCTGGGCATAAAAACAATGAACATCATCTCAAATGGAGGAAAAGCAACAAAACTTATTTTCCAGATCCAAATACATTATAAATTGAAACAAAAGGCAAAAAAGTTAGAAATAAGAAAAAGAGGATCACATCTCTGTGATGAGCAATAATAACCACAAGAATATTACCAGTAGGCAAGTGGACAAAGTCAGTGGACGGTGTACAGAAAAAAAAAATCAGTGGCTAATAAAACAAGAGCTATATAAACTTTACACCTTTTAATTCAGTAATTACTTTTCTAGTAACCTGTCTAAATTATAAATAACCAGAAATACTTTAAAAAAAACTGACATAGCTGTTTATTCTTATGAAGCAGTAGAAAACTGGAAACCACTTAAATGCCCAATAGTAGGTAAATGATTCAATATATCAGGATGCAATGGAATATTATACAGCCATTACAATGTTATTTTTCAGAAATTACTTTAATGGAATTGTAAAATTCTCAAAGTAAGAGTAGAAAAGTAGAATATAAAATATTATTACAATCTGATTTGAGTTTTTTTTCCGAAGCAAGAATAGTCACTAAAAGAACTAGAGAGAAACTTGTAAAAATATTATTAGTGGATGGTTAGCAAAAAGTTATGGAATTTTTTTTTTTTAAATGTTTTTTTGCCAAATTTTCTATCGTGAGCATGCATTATTTACAGTAGAAAAATTGAATTATTAAAATATAAGTATATAGCAACATATTTTCACAAATCTTAATTGTTTCTCCCAACTTCTACGTGGACAGGCGTTGTCACCTCTCTGTCCTGTTTGCTGCTTATCCTCAGGGTCTAAAACCGGGCTTAGCACATCATAGTTACTCAAGAAATCTATTCACAAACTTTTGTTGAATAAAGCAAGAGGTTGGGGTGATTGGCCCAACAAATAATAAGGAAAGTGTAAAATAGCTGGTTATTGACCCTAGTCCAGAAGTCGAGAGTGAGCTATAAGGAAAGAAATCAGGTCCAAAACCTGAGCACAGAACTACAAGGCAAAGTCTGGGATTCAAACAAGAACAGGGAAAACTGAACATTCAGAAGACTTGAAAAGGCATCTCAACTGGGCTGGAATGGGTGAAGCGCCCCTAGGAGCCGAGCAGTGCGTGTCTGCCGTGCACAGGGGGGCCACACGTCCCTACATGAGATAAACCAGAACTGTGTACTAGGCTACACAGGTAGTCCCCCCGCCTCTAAAACCACAGAGATTTTATAGACCATATCCTCTGATCGCAAAGTAATAAATGAAGGCTTAAAAAAACTAAATCTGAGCAAAAGGAGAAAAAAAAAACCATCCCAGCAATCATAATCACTTAGAAATTTAAATACTTGATCAAGAAGAAATTGAAAAAAAAGACTTTAGAATAGTGAGAACATTCCACATCAAACCTGTGGGCTGTGGCAAACTCTTAAATGCTTTTTATAATAATAGCAAGAAAGTTTCAAAGGACGTAACTTAAACTCTCAAGAAGCTAGAAAAGTAATAAAGGATTAGAGCAAGGTGGGATTGATAATGATAAAAGCAAAATCTGAAAAACTAAAAAGGAAAACAATGATAGGATTGATCATTGAAGAGCTGTCTCTGAAAAGACAAAGTAGGCCAGCTTGTGGCAGGTTTAATATGAAAAGTAGAAGGGAAACTTGAAACAACAATAGATATGAAAAAGAAGATATAAGCATAGATATGGAGGAAGCTAGATCAACTTCCAGAAGGATCTACATTTTGAGAGGGGACATCTTTTTATTTTTCTGTTTTAAGAGATAACCATTTGTGTGTGTGTGTGTGTGTGTGTGAAAGCTTTGGACTAATTTATTAACACCAAATTTCCTTCTAAAAGAAAACATCATGGAAATTTTGTGATCCAAACAATATTTACTATGTAAGTTTTAAAGTCTTTTGAGTTTCTCCGATATATTCCAACTGCTGCATCACGATTGCATGAGAAGTTGTAGAGTTTATTCTATCAGTTCTAACCTAGAGAACACTCAGTTATAGTGTCAGTTTGTGGAGGACTTGGGACCCTGTAACCTTGGAGGACTGACTCCCAGTGTTTAACTGCCATTGTGCAGACTTCGATGAGCCAGTTAATTTTACTTTGTGGGTGGTATGAACTGTATGATACACACCAAGTAATTTCAACTCTGAACAAAGGGTCACATTTCCTCCCATTCCTCTCAAGTGATTTTGTGAAGTGTGATGCACCGGTAGGTAAAAATACTTTGGGACTTGCTAATGAAAGACAGTGCGTACAGAATCTGCTTTTCTAGCACATATTTTTATAGATGTTGAAAATGCTGTTGTCAAATAGTATTTTAAAAACTGTCAGGTAGGTGTGTGTGTGTGTGTGTGAAATTAGTTTTAAATAATTCAGTACTAAGCGGGCGGCAGAAAAATGGCTTTGTAAACTTGCAGTGCTCTTTTGTACTGAATATACAAGT
Source organism: Rhinolophus sinicus (assembly GCF_057876585.1). Classification (NCBI taxonomy): domain Eukaryota; kingdom Metazoa; phylum Chordata; class Mammalia; order Chiroptera; family Rhinolophidae; genus Rhinolophus; species Rhinolophus sinicus. Next base: position 203,375,999 of record NC_142517.1, read on the forward strand.
AGAGTCTATGAATTAAAAATGAACACTATCTGATCCATCTTTTTACTAATAACCAGTGGTGTGTTGATGGAAATTCACTGTTACTGGTTTTTTGTTTTCTTTTGCATTTTCCTATTAGAGAATTGCCTTATAGTCATTTCAACGTAGATACTACACGCGTACATATGGTAAAATAGGTTTGTAATATTAAACCTTGTCTGGTTTATCTAACTTGAAGGCTGCCTCGTGGCAGCCTCCTTCCCTTTTCCTCCCTCCTGTGTGCTGCTGAATGAGAAGTGAGGACAGACCAGGCATGGGAGACAGTTCCTTGGAGGAGGGGTTAGAATCCTCAGCTTGCCCGTCCAGCCTGAGAGTTGCTGAGCAGCATGTGGAATATTAAGTCTCCTCCCTAACTCAAGAGTCTAATTTGTAGATTATTATGAGCCTCGGCCGTATTTCTCATTGACTCATTATTTCTGACTCTCATTTTGCTCCCGATCTTCTCATCACCTGTTTCTTCCTACTACCAATAAATAAAGGTGGTTTTTCTGAAGGTAGAAAACTGTTTTCTCATCATCATCGTCATTAGGACTGTTACTGGGTTTTGTTTTCCTCAGTCAGCATTTTACACTAATAATAGTGGTATTCGTCATATTCTGGAGTTTTCAACTCTCTCCTCTGAGTTTCTCAGAGTTAGGCATTAAGTGACTTTCGTAACAAAAGATTTAAGGTGTGTTTGCTGTGATTGGGAAATGAGTGAGGTCACAGCCACAGCAGTTGGAAGGTTCTATTAAGACACAAGAGGGGTGAAAATAACTGTCTAGGAACACAAAGTGGAAATCTTTTTGCATCGTAGTAGGCATTTTTTAGATTTCCCCTAAGAAACGGTAAAATTTCATTTAAAATTCATAAATTCCACTCTAGTGTGTCCCTCTGCGTACATGGTGCTATGATTCTTGAGCATGCTGATGACACCGTTTAACACACATTGTTTGTGATGGCATTTCAAATACTGCAGAGCTGAGTCTGCGTATTCCCTCTGAAAAGACTCATCAGAGCTGGTGTTCCCCTCCTGGGTGTCGGTGGACTGCCCAGCTAGTGAAAAAGGTGTTCTTCATAAGCTCCTCCTTACAGGTCTTTATTTTTAATGATGGCTCGAGGTCCCCCTTTTGATCTGGATTTCATAGCTTTTTGCATGTTAGTTTCAACTGAGTTTTGTTAAGATTGACCTAAGAATCTATAGTAAAACGAGGACTAGCTGAGGAAAGGGCTGCTAAAAATCTTAGAGTGTAGTAAAGGAGATTAAAACCACGTGGTAAAACAAATCTTTTCGTAGATCTAAAGAAGGCACGTATTGTTTTTTGAAACTTTTTGTTGAGGAATGCAAATCAAATCAAAGTCGATGTTTTCATTATTTGGAAGTGTTTTGTGAGTCGAAACGTGATCCATTATATTGTTCGATTGTGTTACATGAACAATTACATGGCTCCTGGTCATGCTTTCACAGTCTTGTTCTCATGCTCCTCATTTGCAGATTATACGTCCTAATTACTCGTATACTTTCCCAGATGTACAGAGATTGAGCAAAGGCAGGCAGAAGATGCATTCCTCAGTCAGGGAGTACCAGGGACGTCTTCATTGCTGAACTCTCCCTCTTTAACACACATTTATTGAGTGCCACTCCCTAGCTCTCTATTTCATCACCCTGGCCCTTGGTTTTTCATCTTTCTCTGAGCCTCAGGTCCTCATCTGTAAAATGGGACCAACAATAGTACCCATATCCTGGGCTTGTTGGGAGGATTAAAAAGGTAACACAAGGAAAGTTCTGAAGTCAATGTCAAGCTCATTGGAAGAGCCTCCACCCCTTCAGTGCCCCCAACTTGTCTTGTGTGGGGACGAGAAGAATGGCCGATAAAGCTCAGGCCAGTCAGAGCATATCAAGGGCCTTCAGGACCACGTAAGGGCTGCATCCCCTGGGAAGTATTTGCCAACAACTTAATAAAGTATCTATGGATTTCAAAGAGCTCTTTAATAGAGATAGTAAGTCAGTACTTAAAATGCGTTTCTCAGTTTATTATTCTTGTTGTCTCCCACACATGAGGAATGGAGCTGTGTCTACTACATGGGTGTAGGTTCTGGGAGTTAACTCAGTGACGTGAACACCGGGGTTGATACCTCTTCAGGGTGGTAGCATTCTTTCTGACTCTTTTATTGGAATCCTCAATCCTAAGACTCCACCTGGAATCTTAGTCTACACGGGAGCTGAGTTAGCGTACAGCAGGATTCTCTTTGAGACTCTAAGAGCTGTTGGTTCCATGTTGCCTTCATCATCTGTGGACATCTCAGTCAAGATTCTTTTGGTTACAATTTAAAGAAGCCCAGCTGAAACTTACTTGATCAAAAAACAGGACCTCTCTTAGCTTACCTCATTAAAATTACAGTGCTGCACGTCAGGGTTTCAAAAACATCTGAGGTGATGGGATTCGGGGGTTCCAGCAGTGTCATCAGGATTTTGTCTCTATCGCTTGGCCCTATTTTTTTTTTTTTTTTCTGTTTTGCCTTCTGTATGAGTCATCTATTGCTGTAACAAATGTAGGCGCTTTAAACAACACACATGTATGATCTCATGGTGTTTGTGGGTATGGAGCCTGGGCACAGCCCATCTGGGTCTTTGGCTTCAGGCTTTGCCAACAAAAACCGAAACAAAGAGATCAGGCAGCACTGAGGTCTCATCTGAAGGCTTAACTGGGGCACGATCTGCTGCCAAGCTTATGTGGTTTCTGAAAGAGCTCAGTTCCTGGTGGGTTGTTGGACTGGGAGCCTTGCTGTCAGCTGTCAGCCAGAGGCTGTCCTTGCCACTTGAATCTCTCTCCTTAGAGCAGCTTACAACATGGCAGCTTCTTTCATCAAAGCCAGCAAGGAAGAGTCTGCTAGCAAGGCAGAAATTGCAGTCTTATGGAATGTAATCATGGAAATGGCATGCTGTATTCTAGTGGTTAGAAGCAAGTCACAGGTCCCACGCATGCTCAGGGAGAAAGGAGTATGACGGATGTGACTCCCAGGAACCAGGGGTCACCAGGGCCCATCTCAGAATCTGTCCACCACGGCTTCGTTCTCAGGAAAGCTCTCTTCACATGGTGACAGAGTTGACCAACAGCTTCTTACATCTTACATCTTCCCAAGGAAAGCAATTCTAGAGATAATAGTTACTTATTTCCTCAGCATCCATATATGTATGTGTACCTTACCAGTTGAGATTCTAGGTTGGAAACAGTGGAAATCAACTCTGGCAAACTTAAACACAGAGGCCTTACTGGAAGATTATCAGGTAGCTTTTAGAATTGTTGAGAATACTGACATACTGGGCTGGAAAACCTGGGAGAACTAGATGGACACTTGTTGCCACTGGCCGTAATTTCATTGGACTCTCATCACTACGTTCCAAAGATTAGATACAAAGTGGTCCTATCTCAAGCCTTCATTAGGGTTACCTTTGCTCACAGACATTCAACCTAGTCGGGTTGCGTTAGAGGAACAGGTTCTGCTCTATTGGGCAGTTTTCAGAACTGTGTAGCTGGTGGTTCTGTGCCCTTGACAAAGCTACTGCACAAGCAGTCTGCGATGCCAGTGGCACGCCCAAGTCTGTGAGTCACACAGTAGGCGGGGCATCTAGAGTCAGAATTTTGATTCAGACCAGATTTAACCACAAGTAGAATTTCATTTTTCTGAAATTATAGGCTAACTTTATGATCCAGTTTTGTTTCCCGATCTTTGTGTCGGGCTAGGGACTCAGGGATCACCTCAGCTCTTGACTGTCGCCGTCTTCAGCCATGTGTATCTGACTTTCTTGGATATGGGGGCACACTAGCTGACTTGTCAGGTTTTTATAAGTCCAATGACCTTGTAAATCTTTTGAAGTAAGTTCATATGTTTCCTTGCATGAATTTTGAAAGCTAAACTTACTCTCTTGCAGCATTACAGTTGAATATATTAAGACCAATTTACCAAGAAGGGAAACAGATGTCACTTCTATGGAGGAATTTGTAGGAAGAAGAAGAATCTTGCCCACACTACACTCAAAATGGTTTTCTCATTGGCCCACGATGGCAACTTAAGTCTTACCATTAGAATTTGAACTTTGGCTTAAGATCAATGGTCCTCCAGCCTCAACACAGTAAAATCACTTGGGGAATTGAAAACAACAGAACCAAAAAATAACCAAATAAATGAAACAATGTCAGGGGCTGTCCCACCCCAGCACAATTTTGCAGCACTTCTGGAGGTCGAGTTCCCGGAGCTGTAATTTTAGAAACCTCTTTAAGAGATTCTTAGGTGCAGCCAGGGCTGAGAACCAATGGATCAAGACTGCCCCCTGGGAAGAGCAGCCCTTTCATTCATGGTACGGGGTACTGGGAAAGTGTAGAAGTCATTTCCACAGTTCACAGGTGAGACTTCCCTGCGGCCCTTTCTCCTTTGTGTGTCCCAGTGATGAACTCCCATCCATCAAGGTCCTGTAAGCCAGTCTCTTCCTGCGGCTTCAGACTGTCCAGCTACCCTAGGGCCATGACACATCCAGTTGTGACTCTACTTCTGAAAATACCTGTGAAAGGCTAAGCTCACAAGAATATCTATTTGCTTCGTAACAGTAGCACATGTTAAAAGCAGGCTATAAACAACCCAACTTCTCTTTCATATTATATTGACTTTTGGGAGGTGATATGCAAATAATCATTCATGTGGTACCCAGAAATATTTTGTCGGTAGTAATAGCAGATGGCAGAGCGTTTCTCACATGCCAAGTTGCATTTATGCTACCACAGTGCAATGTGGAAGTGATCACGGCCGCTTTCAAATATTCTAACTCCCCACATGCGTCTCAGTCATGGTGGGAAGTTTTCTTGCCTATCAGTTCAATATGTTGTAGATTTAGTTGGAATCCTTGGAATTTGTGCATAGTATAATCACATGAGAAGTACTTTGAAAAGAAATCTTTTTGAGGCCTAACGATTAAAGGTCATCAATTCAAGAAACATTGAATAAGCATTTGCTGTGTGCTTAAGCCAGTGGTTTTCCACTGGGATAAGTGGCTTGGTCCCCAGGAAGGATTTTGGAAAATTGTGGGGTTGTTTTCAATTGTCATAATGATTAGCGGGGGTGCTACTGGCATTTGGTGTGTGTGCAAGGCTGTCCCCTACAACAAGAATGGTCCCTTCGCCCCCCTCTCACCCCCCAATCTGTTGAAAGGACCTTGATGTAGGTGAAAAAGCTGTTTATGATTATCCAAGCTTGAAACCTGATTGTGTTGTTAACATAAACACAAAGGTTTTCATTTTTTGGCATGGATTTTGTATACAGTGACTTTTCCAGGAAAATTATAAAGTAAATTGTAAATATAACTTAAGGGAATATTTTTCTTTGTTTGGATTGAAAAGTTCTTTACCCTGACAAAAAATCGCGTCACGGTGGAATCCTGCATGAGGTGTGTGTCACAAAACGCCCGTCTGTATCCACCTGCATTTGTTTTTCTCACCTTTGTGCAGGTTCCATGCACAGGTGCAAGCAAAGAACCACTTGATGTGTCCTCTGGTTGTGCCTGAGCATATATAGTTCATAGGACTTTATTATGTTACCTTTTACATTTTTCTTACTGTTACTCGGGCATTATGTTGAGCTGACAATGTGTGTGCGTGTGTCTGTTTTTAAAAGTATGTGTATAGACATGTTATTTATAAATTTTGTTTCAAGAAAACAGAGGGAGCATTACAAAACATTTGGGTTGGGTTGAAGGGGCCATTGGGAGCCACGCGGTGAAGCCGCAGCCAATGGCCAGGAGAGAGCAGAATGCTGGGGGAACGCGGAGGATACTGCAGGGGCAAGAGGGGCAGCCCCCGCCCACCTGGTCCTGAGGGAAGGCGCTGGCCAGGTGGGATCTGGCGGCTGTTTCACCAAGGCTTAGCTGGGTGATGCGTGTGGCACAGGGCATAGTGCATACAAAGTCCTGAAGGGTGGACGTCTGGCTTTTGCGGCTGGCTCGAGCTTGGGGTGGCATCGGGCTGGGGGCTGGCAGCAGACAGAGAAGGCTCAAGAGGCAGGCAGAGGCCCATAATGGCTTTAACCAGCCTTGTTTGTATTTTGTTCTAGAAGCACTGGGGAGCTCCCAAATGGCATGTGGGTTGGGATCAGGCTTGCTTGTTAGAGACACGCTTGTCATGGTGTTGCAACACCCTCTTCCAAGGTGCCACCATTTTTCACTTGGACTCCATTAGCTTCCTTACTAGTCTGGTTACACTGCTCATTCTTGCCTCTCTAGAGTCTGTTCTCCAGACAGGTCACTCTTTAAAATTCTCCGTTGGCCGCACAGTGTTCTTAGAAAACAACCCAAATTCCTTCCCATGGCACATAGGCCTATATGGGATTTGACTTCGGCCTCTCTTTCCAGATTCACTTCATGTCATAGCCCTTGGCCGTACCCCTTGCTCACTGTGCTCCAGACACCTAGTAGCCATGTCAGTGTTTTTAAAACACCAGGTTCTTCCCTGCCTCACAGCTTTTATATATGTGTTTTCCCAGCCAGAAGCTTCCGTCCTCACGTCAGGGCATGCTAGCTCCAAATCCTATGGATGTCACCTTAAATGCCACTTACGGAGCCATCCCAGACCAGTCTAGGGAAGGTAGCCTCGCTTTCTTACATTTATCACAATGTATAGTTATACACACATATATATAGATTGTAAGGTCCGTGAAGCAGTGACTCTGTTTGTCTTATTTATGTAATAGTCAGTAAATACATGAATGAATGAATGCTACCTCCTTGAACCAGCTCATGGAATTGTCTCGCTGCCAGGCTGACGGACATGGAATTCAGAGCCAAGGAATTGCTCGGCATCACCTATTATCTAGGAAGCTCTTTTGTAAAAGAGGCTTTTCCTGCCTTTGCAGCATTCTTGGTTTTGCCCACATCATGTTTGTCTGGGGCTCAAGTAAATGTCAGTGGTCAGTTCCCAGCCCTATGCCTCAGGTGGGTACCATGTTAAATCAGCACGGACAGTAGAGGTTGCATTGCCAATATAGCTAACCTTTGGGGAGATATAATATTGGAAGGTGGCTAGTTTTTACTTCTGTGGCCAAAGGTGGCAGGAGGGGTTCATGAAGGAGGTATGGTAAAGAGATAGATCATATAGACTAAGTACGTCCCAAGTTGCCATTGCTAAACATGCGTGCTGGTATCGTGGGTGAAGAACGCATCAAGGAATAGACAACTCTTTGAGAGCAGTTTATCTGGGGAAGGAGCAGTGCTATCGGGATCTTTCCTAGTGGCATTAATGTGCGATAACCTGAAAAAATTCTCACATCTTGTTGATATAATGCCAGTCTGAGACCATTTATTGAGATCCCCAAACCACAGAACTTCTGATCAGCTCAGTCCCTCCCTGGTGGTAACTGCTTTTGCAGGAGGAAATTATGGAACATTCAATACAATGGGTTATCTCTGCGGACTAGCTCTACCTTCCCTTGGTCTCTTACCAGGTCCAGTTCTGTGTCTCCATCAAGTTTCATCCTTAACGAAGTCATTCACTCTGCATATGCTGTGAGATTATGTTCTAGAGTAATACATTTTCTGCTTTCTGAGCTCTGCCGGAGAGGGCAGCCTATTCAGCTGTGGAAAGAATTGGCCATTTCTTAGAGGAGGACCTTTACAGCTTGTCACAGCTTTTCCTTTTGACTCTTTAACAGTGTGGCACATGAGAGTAGGAAGATTTTGCAGGATCACTTAGTTCAACCTTACAAGTAGCCTCTCAAAGGAGTGCGGCATGACAAGCAGAGCGCTGTGTTGTGTTAGTAATACCTGCATGTAGTCTGTCTGTATAACCGAAATCCACAGTATCTTTTATCTAGCTTTGAGATAGAGTTGACATATAACTCACATAATATCTTAGTCTTAGTTTTGTTCCAAAATTACCTTTTCACCTTCACTATCCTTTAGAAGTAACATGTAGCAACATTGATTGAATTTTAAATTTTCATTGTTTTTGCTTTTGGTTTTTTGTTTTTTGTTTTTCTATAAACACGTATTGAGTCCCATTCTGTGTTAGGAAATGTGAGAGTGTTGCATATCGAGAGGTCCACAAGCCAAAAAAAAATGGTGGCTTTCTACAAGTTTTCAGAATTGTAGAAAGCCACCAGACCTCAGATTGAAAAAGCATGACAGATGTCAAGGAGGGTAAATAAAACTAATTGACAACTGGAATGATTGTGGTATAATGACAGTATATCCAAAATAAAGAGAAAATTCTTAAAAAGCTGAGCGAAAAGATAGATTGCCTGCAGAGGGATGACTGTCCGATTGACATTTCTCAGCAGCTACAGTAAGTAGCTCCTGTACCTGTCATCAAAATAAGATGATGAAATAAAGACCTCTTTGGACATACAAAGACTAGCAGAATTTTTTTTACCCTCAGCCGTTCACTAAAAGAATTACTGAAAGTTTGATTCTATCAAGAAGAAAATTGAACCCAGAAGTAGGTTACATCATTACAGAGCAATGACACAACAAAGAAATTGGACATGTTAATAAACTTAACTAATCTAAATAAATGCCTGCCTCTGTGTTAGGATTTGGGTACAAATAAAATGTTTTTCCAATTGAGTTTGTAACTATTCAGACTTGGTGCTGATGTCTAAAATTATTCTATTGTGATGATGATTTTCACTTCAGGCAAAGGTTTTTAGCAAGAGGTCCATGGATGGAACGCAAGCCATCTACGAACTTCCTAAAATTTGAGGTGACATATTTTGTGTATGTGTAGTATTTCTGCAGATAGGATTCATGGCTTTCATCAGACATTTAAAGGCACTTAGAACCTGAACAAGTTTAAGAACTCTCCGATTAAGGTATTGTCCACTATTAAAATGAAACTACATCGATACTTAACTTTCTGTGAAGTTGAAATATGATGACCTAAATTTGTATATTGCATCTGTCCAATGTTTGTGGAACTTTTGAAGCCCTGAACACATTTTTC